>NC_138982.1:109664740-114790845 GCF_964341445.2 Mesoplodon mirus
GAAGAAAAGAGAAAGGACCCAAATAAAATCAGAAATGAGAGAAAAAAATCACAATTGATACCACAGAGATACAAAAAATCATGAGAACACTATGAACAATTATATGCCATAAATTTGGATACTCTAGAGGAAATGGACAAATTTCTAGAAACATACAACCTGCCAAGACTAAATCAAGAAGAAACAATTTGGGGTCTTCCCTCGTGGTCCAGTGGTAAAGAATCCACCTTCCAATGCAGGGGACACAGGTTTGATCCCCTGTTGGGGAACTAAGATCCCACATGCTGCAAGGCAAATGAGCCCATGCACTGCCACAATTGAGCTCACCCACCTCAACGAGAGAGCCCACGTGCTGCAGACTACAGAGCCCATGCACCCTGGAGCCCCAGGAGTCACAACTAGAGAGAGAAAACCTGCACACCACAATTGGAGAGAAGGCTGAGTGCCACAACTAGAGAGAAATCCAAGCAGACCATGAGCTCTAACAAAAAAGATCCCACATGCCTCAACAAAGATCCCGTGTGCTGCAACTAAGACCCAATGCAACCAAAAAAATAATAATAATAATAAGGAAAATCAATAAATAAAATAATAAAACAAGAAACAATTTGAACAGATAGATCACTAGTAGTGTAACTTAATTTGTAATTTAAAAAAAGTCCCAGCAAATAAAGTTCAGGACTGAATAGCTTTACAGGGGAATTCTATGAAGCATATAAAGAAGCATTAATACATCTTTGAGAAGCTAATCCTTCTCAAACTTTTCCAAAAATTGAAGAGGAAGGAACACTATCAAATTCATTCTACAAGGCCATCACTACCCTGATAGAAAAACCAGATAAGAGATACAACAGAAAGGGAAATTACAGGCTAATGTCTTTGAAGTATATATTTGCAAAAATCCTCAAAAAATATTAGCAAACAAATCCAACAATATGTAAAAAGATCATATACCATGAGCAAGTGGGATTTATTCCAGGGATGCAAAGATGGTTCAATATTTGCAAATCAGTCAATTGGATACACCACATTAACAAAGGAAGGACAAAAATCACATGATCACCTCAATAGATGTGGCATTTGACAAAGTTCAACATCCATTCATGATAAAAAACTCTCATCAGAGTAGGTATAGAGGGAACATATCTCAAAATAAAAATGGGTTATTTATGCTAAGCCCACAACTAACATAATTTCAATGGTGAAATGTTGAAGCCTTTCCTCTAATTTCAGGAAAAAAACTAGGATGCCCACAATCACCACTGTTATTTAAAATAGTATTGGAAGGGCTTCCCTGGTGGCAGAGTGGTTAAGAGTCCGCCTACCAATGCAGGGGACGTGGGTTTGTGCCCCAGTCTGGGAATATCGCACATGCTGCAGAGCAGCTGGGTCCGAGAGCCATGGCTGCTGAGCCTGTGCATCACGAGCCTGTGCTCCACAATGGGAGAGGCAACAACAGTGAGAGGCCCGTGTAACACACAAAAAAAGTACTGGAAGTCCTAGTTACAGCAATTGGACAAAAAAAGAAATAAAAGACAACCACATTTGAAGGAAATAAGTAAACTCACTATTTGCAGATTACACAACACTATATATAGAAAACTTTAATTCACCACCAAAAAACTATTAGAATAAATGAATTCAGTTAAGTTGCAGGATACAAAATTAATATACACACATATGTGGCTTTTCTAAAGTAATAATGAACTAACAAAAAGAGAGAAAGGAAATAAACAATTCTGTTTAAAATCACATCAAAAATAATACAATACCTAGGAATAAGCTTAACTGAGGAGATGTAAGACATATACTCTGAAAACTAAAACACTGATAAAGGAAATTTAATAGAATATGAAGAAATGAAAAGATGTCCTGTGCTCTTGTATTGGAAGAATTAATGTTGTTAAAATGGTCATACTACACAAAGCAATATACAAATTTAATGCAACCTTTATCAAAATACTCATGACATTTTTCATGGAACTAGAACGAACACTCCAAAAATTTATATGGAATCTGGAAAGACACCAAATAGTCAAAGCAACTTAAGAAAAAAGAATAAAGCTAGAGAGATCACACTCCCTGACTTCAGACTATACTACAAAGCTACAGTCATCAAAACATCATGGTACTGGAACAAAAACAGACACATACAACAACACAATAGAAAAGAGAGCTCAGAAATAAACCCACACACCTGTGGTCAACTAACCTATGACAAAGGTGGCAAGAATATATAATGGAGGATAGAAAGTCTCTTCAATAAGTAGTACTGGGAAAAGTGTAAAGCTACATGTAAAAGAATGTGATTAGAACATTTCCTCATAAAATATAAAAAATAAACTGAAAATGGATTAAAGGCCTAAATATAAGATCTGAAACCATAAAATTCCTAGAAGAGAATATAAGCAAAACACTCTTTGACATAAACCATAGCAATATTTTTGGGTCTGTATTCTAAGGCAAGAAAAAAAATAAAAGCAAACATAAACAATTGAGACCTAATTAAACTTAAAAGCTTTTGCACAGCAAAGGAAACCATCATCAAAACAGAAAAACAGGGCTTCCCTGGTGGCGCAGTGGTTGAGAGTCCACCTGCCAATGCAGGGGACGTGGGTTCATGCCCCAGTCTGGGAGGATCCCACATGGCACAGAGCGGCTGGGTCCATGAGCCATGGCCGCTGAGCCTGCACGTCCAGAGCCTGTGCTCTGCAATGGGAAAGGCCACAGCAGTAAGAGGCCCGCATGCTACAAAAAAACAAAAAAACAAAAACAAAAACAAACAAAAAAAACCAGAAAGACAACCTACTAAGTGAGAGAAAATAATTGCAAATGATAGGCCCTACAAGGGGTTAAGATCTAAAATATATAAACAGCTCATATAATTCAATATCAAAAAGCAAATGATCCAATTAAAAAATGGGCAGAAGACTTGAATAGACATTTTTCCAAAGAAGAATACAGATGGCTAACAGGCACCTGAAAAGATGCTCAACATCTCTAATTAGAGAAATGTAAATCAAAGCAACAATGAAATATCTCCTCACACATTTCAGAATGGTTATCATCAAAAATACTATGAATGACAAATGTTGGTGAAGATGGGAAGAAAAGGGAACCATTGTATAATGGTAGTGAGAATTTAAATTGGTGCAGCCACTATGGAAGACATTATGGAGTTTCTTTAAAAACTAAAAATAGAACTACCATGTGATCCAGAAATTCCACTCCCTGGTATATAACTAAATAAAACAAAAACAGTAATTTTAAAAGACAATTGCACACCAATGTTCATAGCAGCACTATTTATAATAGCCAAGATATGGAAGCAACTCAAGCACTGTAGGTGTGTGTGTGTGTGTGTGTGTGTGTGTGTGTGTGTGTGTGTGTGTAAAGGAGAATTATTAATACTTAGCCATAAAGAAAATAATAAAATTCTGCCATTTGCAGCAATGTGGATGGACTTAGAAAATATTATGCTTAGTGAAATTAGTCAGACAAAGACAAACACTCTGTGATATCACTTACATGTGGAATCTAAGAAATAACACAGAGGAATGTATGTAGCAAAACAAAAACAGACTCACAGATACAGATAACAAATTAGTGGTTACCACTTGGAAGAGAGAGCCGCAAGATAAGGGAATGAGATTAAGAGATACAAAATATATCTATGAAATAGATAAGCAAGAATGAAATACTGTACAGCACAGGGAAATATAGCCATTATTTTATAACTTTTAATGAAGTATAATCTATAAAAATACTGAATTACTAAGCTGTACACCTGAAACTAATATAATATTTTAAATACACTATACTTCAATAAAAATAAAATAAAATAAAATAAAATACTGTAGGAATTCTTTAACTTTTAGCATAAAGAATTCATCCTGAGAAGCATGGATTTTTATTTGGTGGTATCCAGGTCTTCTAGCCAACATAAATTTTTCCAAGTCCCTATATTATTAAATTTAATGGATTTATAAAAAAATTATTTTAACATAAAATCAATTTGCTTTACTACAGGTAATTTAAATAATTAATTTGAATATATATTCTTGGCTGTGTACCTTTTCTTTCTTTTTTTAAACAGAATTATTTTCTGGGCTAATAAACTTTTAGACCAAATAACAATAAACTTTTTAATGATAAGGTTTAGATATTGGCTTATCTTCTCTAAGTTCTTAGATAACCCAAGCAAAAAGTCAATGAGGATATCTGAGCTTATGATCATTAATAGAAGAATGAAGAGTTCTTCAAACCTGAGAAAATTCCATAGTTTAGAGGGAAATTGGCATATCCAATAGAATACAGGCACAAACCAGAATTGAACTACTAAAAATGTCGTGAATTAAACTTAAGCTACTAAATTGGGTTTCAAATTCCTTGTTAGTGTAAAGTGTAATATATCTTAATATATCTTATCATTAAGTATATCATAATAATCCTTTTGAATTCAAATCAGCTGGCTGAAACCTCTCTTCAATTTTACACTAGAAGTTAATGGCAAACAGAATCTGAAATAAAATCAACTTGTTTAGAATGTATGCATTCAATATGTTTGCCTCTATGATTTTCCTACATATATTCAAGAAAATGGAGTTTAAAGAAATGTTTTTACAATGAGTATCTACCCTACTGCTCCCCAACAAAACTGGCCTCAGCCTTCAGAAGATTCTAAGAATTACAGAACTAAATGCCCTACTTTCAGGAAGGGACCCTTAATACAAAAGATACATTTACAAAACTGCTTTCATTACCTATGAATACCACAAAGAAAAGTGACAGTGTTGCATAAGCACAGAACTGCATCATCAGAAGTCAGAGGAAGAATACATTTTTTATCCAACCTTAAGTGATGAGAATAAATAACTGGAGAAAATTTACAGAGAATAAAATACCAACAGAAGTCTCCAAAAGTGACATGAGGAAAATAAGGGGATCATTTTCTAAATTCTGTGAGAGAGCACTAGAATAAATCAGGGGAATCATGCATTATGTGGTAACTTTTACAATTTTATGCTTCTTTACACTTTTTATTAGTTGAATGACAATTTCTATTTACGGTGGAGCACAGGGAAATTCTGACAGTGAAGAATTCTGCTTCTCAGAGTAAAAAGTATTTCCCTTAAAAATAAGTAGAAATAAAAATAAAAACTTTATTGCTAGGCTGTTAAATCCAGAAACAAAATTTTTTAAATTATTATTTTGAATAATTCTTTTAATTTAGAATCATTAAAAATTGGTAAGTAGATTACAACTTCTGATCCAAGGAAGTGGCTGCTAGACATACACTTCTTGACAATCTGACCTAAATAGCAGCACGACAACATGAGCCAGTGCATAGAGTCAGAAAGGGTTTAAATAACTAACATATAATCTGGTGAACAAATATACCTGTGCTGACATTTGTAAGTATAATATCTTCAACCTAAGCCATGTCCAGCTAGGATAATAATATGTCTGGCTACAACTGAACAATAATATATAATTTATACTTTATGTTTAATTCCTAAACACTTTAATATTTATGTACTTCTTCACTTCCTATAATCATGGTTTTATAAAATATTATAAATTTTGAGTTTTGGGCTATAATCTGTGTTTTAAATAGGAAAAAGTGAAACAAATCATTAGACATAATGAATTTAAAATGTTTCAGAGTGATACTTATGTCTACAATGTTACTATCAGAGGAAAGA
This sequence comes from Mesoplodon mirus, assembly GCF_964341445.2. Lineage (NCBI taxonomy): Eukaryota > Metazoa > Chordata > Mammalia > Artiodactyla > Ziphiidae > Mesoplodon > Mesoplodon mirus. The sequence continues at coordinate 109,670,446 of NC_138982.1, forward strand.
CAACATATGATGTAGAGGATAAACTTGCCTTTTGTAAATTTGATTCCAAATTTATAGTTAAAGTATTATTTTACTTTCAGGTTTTCTTAAACCATTTGTGGGCAAACTAAGCCAATGGGCCAAATCTGGTGACCACTTGTTTTTATAAATAAAAAAAAAAGTAATTGAAAAACAGTCATATAATCTATCACTACTTTTGCACACAATGACATTGCATATCAGTATCTTAGTTTGTTTGGGCTGCTATAACAGACTGGGTTGCAATCCACAGACTCGGTAGCATATAAACAAGAGAAATTTTTTCTCACGATTCAAGAGGCTTAGAACCTGGATCTGAGCACCAACATGGTCAGATGAGGGCCCTCTTCCTGGTCACTAACTTTTCCTTTATCCTCACCTGGTGCAAAGGGCTAGGGCACTCTCTGTGATCTCTCTCTCTCTTTTCTTTTTATAACATCTTTATTGGAGTATAATTGCTTTACAATGTTCTGTTAGTTACTGCTGTATAACAAAGTGAATCACCGATATGTATACTTACATCCCTATAACCCCTCCCTCTTGAATCTCCCTCCCATCCTCCCTATCCCACCCCTCCAGGTGGTCACAAAACACTGAGGTGATCTCCCTGAGCTATGCGGCTGCTTCCCACTAGCTATCTATTTTACATTTGGTAGTGTATATATGTCAATGCCACTCTCCCAGTTCGTCCCAGCTTGCCCTTACCCCCCTGTGTCCTTAAGTCCACTCTACACATGTGCGTCTTTATTCATTTCATGACCCTAGGTTCTTCAGAACCTTTTTTTTTTTTTAGATTCCATATATATATATGTGTTAGCATATGGTATTTGTTTTTCTCTTTCTGACTTACTTCACTCTGTAGGACAGATTCTAGGTCCATTCACCTCACTACAAATAACTCAATTTCATTTCCTTTTATGGCTGAGTAATATTCCACTGTATATAGGCGCCACATCTTCTTTATCCATTCATTTCTCGATGGGCACTTAGGTTGCTTCCATGTCCTGGCTATTGTAAATAGAGCTGCAATGAACATTGTGGTACATGACTTTTTTTTTTTTTTTTTTTTTTTTTTTTTGCGATACACAGGCCTCTCACTGTTGTGGCCTCTCCCATTGTGGAGCACAGGCTCCGGACACGCAGGCTCAGTGGCCACGGCTCACAGGCCCAGCCACTCCATGGCATATGGGATCTTCTTGGACAGGGGCATGAACCCATGTCCCCTGCATCGGCAGGCAGACTCTCAACCACTGCACCACCAGGGAAGCCCAACATGACTGTTTTTGAATTATATTTTTCTCAGGGTATATGCCCAGAAATGGAATTGCTGGGTCATATGGTAGTTCTATTTTTAGTTTTTTAAGGAACCTCCATACTGTTCTCCATAGTGGCTGTATCAATTAACATTCCCACCAACAGTGTAGGAGGGTTCGCTTTTCTCCACACCTTCTCCAGCATTTATTGTTTGTAGATTTTATGATGATGGGCATTCTGACCAGCAGGAGGTGATACATTATCGTAGTTTTGATTTGCATTTCTCTAATGATTAGTGATATAGAGCATCCTTTCATGTGTTTGTTGGCAATCTGTATATCTTCTTTGGAGAAATGTCTATTTAGGTCTTCGGCCCATTTTTGGATTGGGGTGTTTGCTTTTTGATATTGAGCTGCATGAGCTGCTTGCATATTTTGGAGATTAATAGTTTGTCAGTTGCTTCATTCACAAATACTTTCTCCCATTCCAAGGGTTGTCTTTTCGTCTTGTTTATGGTTTCCTTTGCTGGGCAGAAGCTTTTAAGTTTCATTAGGTCACATTTGTTTATTTGTTTATTTATTTATTTTTATTTCCATTTCTCTAGCAGATGGGTCAAGAAGGATCTTGCTGTGATTTATATCATAGAGTGTTCTGCCTATGTTTTCCTGAAAGAGTTTGATAATGTATGGCCTTTCATTTAGGTCTTTAATCCATTTTGAGTTTATTTTTGGGTATGGTGTTAGGGAGTGTTCTAATTTCATTCTTTACATGTAACTGTCCAGTTTTACCAGCACCACTTATTGAAGAGGCTGTCTTTTCTCTATTGTCTATTCTTGCCACCTTTATCAAAGAGAAGGTGACCATATGTGCATGGGTTTATCTCTGGGATATCTATCCTGTTCCATTCATCTATATTTCTGTTTTTGTGACAGTAGCATACTGTCTTGATTACTGTAGCTTTGTAGTATAATCTGAAGTCAGGGAGTCTGATTCCTCCAGCTCCATTTTTCTTTCTCAAGATTGCTTTGCCTATTCGGGGTCTTTTGTATTCCATACAAATTGTGAAATTTTTTATTCTAGTCCTGTGAAAAATACCATTGGTAGTTTGGTAAGGATTTCATTAAACCTGTAGATTGCTTTAGATAGTGTAATCATTTTCACAATATTGATTCTTCCAATCCAAGAACATGGTATATCTCTCCATCTGTTGGTATCATCTTTAATTTCTTTCATCAGTGTTTTATGGTTTTCTGCATACAGGTTTTTTTGTCTCCTTAGGTAGGTTTACTCCTCAGTATTTTATTCTTTTTGTTGCAGTGGTAAATGGGAGTGTTTCCTTAATTTCTCTTTGAGATTTTTCACCATTAGTATATAGGAATGCAAGAGATTTTTGTGCATTGATTTTGTACCCTTCTACTTTATCAAATTCATTGATTAGCTCTAGTAGTTTCTGGTAGTATCATTAGAATTCTCTATGTATAGTGTCATGTCATCTGCAAACTGTGACAGTTTTACTTCTTCTTTTCCAATTTGGGTTCCTTGTATTTCTTTTTCTTCTCTGATTGCTGTCACTAAAACTTCAAAAACTATGTTGAAGAACAGTGGTGAGAGTGGGCAACATTGCCTTATTCCTGATCTGGGTGGAAATGGTTTCAGTTTCTCACCATTGAGAACAATGTTGGCTGTGGGTTTGTCATCTATGGCCTTTATTATGTTGAGGTACGTTCCCTCTATGCCTACTTTCTGGAGAGTTTTTATCATAAGTGGGTGTTGAATTTTGTCAAAAGATTTTTCTGCATCTATTGAGATGATCATATGTTTTTTTCCTTCAGTTTGTTAATATGGTGTATCACATTGATTGATTTTTGTATACTGAAGAATCCTTGCATTCCTGGGGTAAACACCAGTTGATCGTGGTGTATCATCCTTTTAATGTGCTGTTGGATTCTGTTTGCTAGTATTCTGTTGAGGATTTTTGCATCTATGCTCATCAGTGATATCGGACTGTAGGTTTTTTGTGACATCTTTGTCTGGTTTTGGTATCAGGATGATGGTAGCCTCATACAATGAGTTTGGGAGTGTGCATCCCTCTGCTATATTTTGGAAGAGTTTGAGAAGGATAGGTCTTAGCAATTCTGTAAATGTTTGAAAGAATTCGTCTGTGCAGCCACGATCTGGTCCTGGGCTTTTGTTTGTTTCAAAATTTTTAATCACAGTTTCAATTTCAGTGCTTGTGATTGGTCTGTTTATAGTTTCTATTTCTTCCTGGTTCAGTCTCGGAAGGCTGTGCTTTTCTAAGAATGTGTCCATTTCTTCCAGGTTGTCCATTTTTTTGGCATAGAGTTGCTGGTAGTAATCTCTCATGATCCTTTGTATTTCTGCAGTGTCAGTTGTCACTTCTTTTTCATTTCTAATTCTGTTGATGTGAGTTTTCTCCCTTTTTTTTTGATGAGTCGGCTAATGTTTTATCAATTTTGTTTATCTTCTCAAAGAACCAGCTTGTAGTTTTATTGATCTTTGCTGTAGTTTCCTTCATTATTTTTTCATTTATTTCTGATCTGATCTTTATGACGACTTTTCTTCTGCTAACTTTGGGGTTTTTTTTGTTTGTTTGTTCTTCTTTCTCTAATTGCTTTAGTTGTAAGGACAGATTGTTTATTTGAGATTTTTCTTGTTTTTTGAGGTAGAAATGTATTGTTATAAACTTCCCTCTTAGAACTGCTTTTGCTGCATCCCAAAGGTTTTGGGTCATTTTCATTGTCACCTTTTTCTAGGTATTTTTTGACTTTCTCTTTGATTTCTTCAGTGATCTCTCGGTTATTTAATAGAGTATTGTTTAGCCTCCAAGTGTTTGTATTTTTTACAGTTTTTTTCCTGTAATTGATATCTAGTCTCATAGCATTTTAGTCAGAAAAGATACTTGATATGATTTAATTTTTCTTGAATTTACCAAGGTTTGATTTGTGACACAAGATATGATCTATCCTGGAGCATGTTCCATGAGCACTTGAGAAGAAAGTGTATTCTGTTGATTTTGGATGACATGTCTTATAAATATCAATTATATCAATGAAGTCCATCTTATTTAGTGTGTAATTTAAAGCTTGTGTGTCCTTATTAATCTCCTTTTAGTTGACCTGTGCATTGGTGAAAATGGGGTGTTAAAGTTTCCTCTTGTGATTGTGTTACTGTCGATTTCCCCTTTTATGGCTGTTAGTATTTGCCTTATGTATTGAGGTGCTCCTATTTTGGGTGCATAAATATTTTACAATTGTTGTATCCTCTTCTTGGATTGATCCCTTGATCATTACGTAGTGTCCTTCTTTGTCTCCTGTAATAGCCTTTATTTTAAAGTCTATTTTGTCTGATATGAGAATTGCTATTCCAGCTTCTTTTGATTTCCCTTTGCATGGGATATCTTTTTCCATCCCCTCAATTTCAGTCTTTATGTGTCCCTAGGTCTGAAGTGGGTCTCTTATAGACAGCATATATACGGATCCTGTTTTAGTATACATTCAGCCAGTCTATGTCTTTTGGTTGAAGCATTTATCCATTTACATTTAAGGTAATTATCAATATATATGTCCTATTACCATTTTCTTAATTGTTTTGTGTTTGTTTTTGTAGGTCTTTTCCTTTTCTTGTGTTTCCTGCCTAGAGAAGTTTCTTTAGCATTTGTTGTAAAGTTGGTTTCGTCATGCTGAATTTTCTTAGCTTTTGCTTGTCTGTAAAATTTGTAATAACTCCATCAACTCTGAATGAGATCCTTGCTGGGTAGAGTAATCTTGGTTGTAGGTTTTTCCCTTTCATCACTTTAAATATGTTATGCCACTCCCTTCTGGCTTGCAGAGTTTCTGCTGAAATATTTGCTGTCAACCTTATGGGGATTCACTTGTATGATATTTGTTGCTTTTCACTTACTGCTTACAATATTTTTTCTTTGTATTTAATTTTTGATAGTTTGATTAATATGTATCTTGGTGTGTTTCTCCTTGGATTTAACCTGTATGGGACTCTCTGCGCTTCCTGGACTTGATTGACTATTTCCTTTCCCATATTAGGGAAATTTTCAACTATAATCTCTTCAAATATTTTCTCAGTCACTTTCGTTTTCTCTTCTTCTTCTGAGGCCCCTATAATTTGAATGTTGGTGTGTTTAATATTGTCCTAGAAGTCTCTGAGACTGTTCTCAAATGTTTTCATTCTTTTTTCTTTATTCTGCTCTGTGGTAGTTATTACCACTATTTTATCTTCCAGGTCCCTTATCTGTTCTTCTATCTCAGTTATTCTGCTATTGATTCCTTCTAGAGAATTTTAAATTTCATTTATTGTGTTTTTCATCATTGTTTGTTTGGTCTTTAGTTCTTCTAGGTCCTTATTAAATGTTTCTTGTATTTTCTCCTTCCCATTTCTAAGATTTTGGATCATCTTTACTAGCATGACTCTGAATTCTTTTTCAGGTAGGCTGCCTATTTCCTCTTCATTTGTTTGGTCTGGTGAGTTTTTACATTACTCCTTCATCTGTTGCATATTTCTCTGTCTTCTCATCTTGCTTAACTTACTGCATTTGGGGTCTCCTTTTCACAGGCTGCATGTTTATAGTTCCCATTGCTTTTGTTGTCTTCCCCCAGTGGGTAAGATTGGCTCAGTGCATTGTGTAGGCTTCCTGGTGGAGGGGACTGTTGCCTGTCTTCTGGTGGATGAGGCTGGATCTTGTCTTTCTGGTGGGCAGGACCACATCCAGTGATGTGTTTTGAGGTTTCTGTGAACTTATGATTTTAGGCAGCCTCTCTGCTAATGGGTGGGGTTGTGTTCCTGTCTTGCTACTTGTTTGGCATTGGGTGTCCCACACTGGAGCTTGTTTGTCATTGAGTGGAGCTGGGTCTTAGCATTGAGACAGGGCTCTCTGGGAGAGCTCTCAACGATTGATATTATGTGGGGCTGGGAGGTCTCTGGTGGTCCAAAGTCCTGAATTCGGTTCTCCCACCTCAGAGGCTCAGGCCTGAGAGCCTCCCAGAGTACCAAGACCCTGTCAGCCACACGGATTTTGAGAAGTCTGAAGTCTTCTGCCTGTGTTCAATAGGTGTTCTGTAGGAGTTGTTCCACATGTAGATGTATTTTTGATGTATTTGTGGGGAGGAAGGTGATCGCCACATCTTACTCCTCTGCCATCTTGAAGGTCCTCTCTTTTCACACCTCCTGTTGATAGAGGATCCACATTTCTTCTGGAAAGATATAAATCTGGCGATCTTACTTCAGGCCCAGCCCACCAACCTTTTTTCCCTCTGTGCTTAGTCTGTTTCACTTGCTCATAGCAGGCCCTGTGCATAGGCCTGCCCCCAGCCCTTCAGACCAGAGTTCCTCATGAAACAGCTGAGCCGACACCTCAGCTCAGGATGTGCGCTGAAGCCTGTGATCTCTTTTGTAAGAGTACTAATCAACTCCCAAAGTTCTCATTGGGTTTTAAAGATATGAATCTCAGGGGAAAACAATCAGACCATTGCAGACATAGACAATATGGCCCAGAAAGCTGAAAATATTTACTATCTGGCCATTTAGAGAAAAAGTTTGCTGACCCCTGCTCTAAACTGTCAAGATGTAAGCATTTAGTTCTTTGTTACATATTTTTGACTGTAGGAATTTATAATTATTTTCAAATATTACATCTTAGTAAATTAATTGTGGTTTTAGAATGTTAGAAGGTTATTAGAGATGCAGATTTTTCTACCTAGTCTACAAGGTCAACTTTTGCAACCAACATGAACATTTAGAAAATAAACAAGTTCATTGAGATACAGTCAGTAAAATAATGTCTGGAACAGAACTGAAGTGATACATAAGGGTATGGGTACAACCTGTGGTCATGCAATAACATAATTACTTCACAGCTGCTAACAGCTAAGATTTTGATATCATCAGAACCACTTAATACCAGAGCCCACTGGCAAGTCCAATTTTGCTGGTAAAGCAAAAAAGGAAGTGTGAAATCACCTAAATGTATTCAATCTAGGTGGAAATGAACTCTTGTTCCTTCTTTGAGTTATTAGGTAAGTAGATAGTCTAATGAGAACTTTTATCTAAACAATAGTCTTATTACTGACTAATATTTAGCTTTTTTCCCTCTGATGTCCTCTGGATGTATTATATTGTGTTAGGAGCCATGCCATTCTGCATGTTCTACTGATAGCTGATCCACTCTGCATGCTCTACTGATAGCTGATCCTGAGACTACTGCTAGTTGTGTGTTCAAAGTTTCTTTTTGTATTTCCTTTAATCTTCTAGGTCAGAGTGATTTATGCATAGTGTTGTTTCTCCTCTTGCTTCTGCTGTCATCTTCTGTCTTAATGGCATGCTTATGAGGATGGATGCCGTTATTAGTCTCACTTGCTTACATTGTATGGATCCATTATAATCTCAGTAGAAGAAGGAGAACAGAATGATTCAATTATAATGACTTTAGTGGAAGAAGCTCATGCATCATGCTGTTTCTTTACCTCTTTTTATTTTTATTTTAACATTTGACTTTTAAAACTTTTTTACACCAAACTATGAAAAATTAATAAAATTTACTTTATTGCAATTCTCAGTGATTTTTGAAGTGTGTAATTCTTACATAGATTTATTTGCCATAAAAAGACTGTTAGCATTTCTACCTTTAGGTCAGGATCCTAACCAGATTACCCAACATAATATGCATAATTATTTAAGTGAATAAACCCAATCTTACAATCTCAATATTTTTATATAAAGAAGACACTGAAAGTATATGTAGCCCTTCATTATGATAAAAAATTTTACAATGAAGGGTCCTTAGAATCCTCTTTTGAAAAAAAAATATTTTTTTCAATGTAAAATTTATCCATTTCTTAAAAAGTTAGTTGTTCATGACTTTGTGTCTTCATTACCTTGGGGTTATATTGAAATAGTCTGATTAAGCAGATATTTCAGAAGGTATTTATAAATTTGAGTTCCTTTCCAATTTTAAAATGGGGCCAGAATTGACTGTAAGTAAAAGGGTTTCTACCCTACATTTTCAGCTTGTCAAGAAATTAACATGTTTTACTGCTATCACACATGACTCTGGGCCAGAAAGTTTTCTCAATTTTAATCACACTATTATTTTTCCACTTGCAAAGATGTGAGAGCAGTGAAAATATTCTTGCAACAATCAAACTGTCAGTGTGTTTTTTAACTGATGAGTTTAGATTACCACTGACACTTTCATACTTCTGGATCTGAGTCTGCTTAGTAGCATAAAACTATTACAGTTGTTCTATTGCCATGGGAAGGTGTACATTTATTCCATTTGCCACAATGGCCCCATCTCAATAGAAGCTAACTCAGTGTATCTAATTCCAAGGGACTGAGAAAAGACTCTATGCACTCTTCATGTAATGTGTGGTCTTCCTTGTGCTATGGAGTGGTTCTGAACAGCAAAGGCTAAATTGTTTTGCATGAATTAAATTTCTGCTTATAGTAAATCTTTACTCCCAGTACCCTGTAGTAACTCAATACAAATTAGTTAGAAATTAGGACACATTTAACTTTGTAGTGATAGGTTTTTTTAATGGATTTTCATGGTGACTTTCTAAACAAATACATACATCTAATGAAGTGAGTATCATAAATAGAAATATACTCTCAGGGCACACTATAATTAATAATTCCTTTCATAAATAACTCAGGAATCCAAATGTTCTGAATAATAATTCACAGATTGAAATCAGGACATTGGGTATTACCTGTTTCACAGGCAATCGTTAACCTACATGTCTTAAAAGTCAATCAAGCTCCTTGTTGACTATACACAAAGTTAAACCAATCGATAGTCCTTAATGGTCCTGGTTCTTCTGCAGATTGCCCTGGAGATATTTTCCAAGGAAATGGCTGAACTAAAGGAAGTTTCTTAAAAAGACTTATTCTTATTTGCAAACTTATATAGTCCTGGCCATTTGATATAGGTGATGTAGTATTATATGCCCTTGACAAAAGTAAACAATCAATAAATGTTATCAATAATAATTGTTACTAATAATATATTATTACTAGAAAAAGTCCATCTGAAAGAAGATTTGTATTAAAAATATCAATGTCATATGATTTGTGTAAATTTTAAATTAGGATGAGAGGACTTCACTTTACATCTTAGCTGACAGATTTCCTTTTAGATGTTTGTGGGCGGGAAAGGAGGTTCATCTAACAAAGATCTATGCTTTTAAATGCATATATCATGTAAGGCATAATAATGTTAAAATATTCTCATTATTTTAATTTAAATTGTAAGGTAAAATGGAAACCATTAATGTCCATCAAAATAAGATTTAAAATGTGATCATAATGCAAAGTGAGAAGAAATTTCTGGTGTTCTCCTGCTCATCTCTATAACTGTTTCTTGACTCTTAGCATATTCACACTCAGCAACCAGTCTTGGCTCCCATTTCTGTGGGGAAATATCAAGCTCTCAGTGCTGTGTTGGCTTAGGGGTATAAATCTGTGTTATACTTAAGAAAAAGTTCCTAATGAAGCAACTCAAAAAACTCAGAAGACATAGAAGAATGAATATAGAAGAGCACCCCTTATGATAGAGAGAGGTGAGGACATTCTGATCAGGGTATTTTCTCTGTGTCCTTAAATCCTATTATGTATCAATAGGTTATTGTCACTGTGTACACTCAGAGGTCCACTCAGGTTAAACTATTTCCGATTTTACTTATGTGCTCATGAATTTTCAAGCCTCCTTCATATGTAATTTTCACAGTATAAGGAGTACAATTAAATGTTTAACTGTTTGCTCTTCCTGTATATAAACTAGATCTTGAAATTCAATCTTCTAATTTTATACATTTTAAAATCCTACTCTATTGTGAAAATCTGTAGCAAAACAAGATTTATGAGACTTTCATGGACGGTTTTAGCACTATAAAATTTTTATTTTCAAAGGAGATTTTATTCCCCATAGGATTGCATGTATCTTGATAGCTTAAAGGGATATTCACACTGTAAGTACCATGTTCAATAACTAAAGCCTTGGTATAGCCTCACAGTCAGCCCTTGGAGTGGATTTTGGTGAGGCCATAGAAGAAAGTTGAAGAAATATAGCACTATCTGGAAGGGATATAGAGATTCTGTATTTCATCCTTCAATTGGGATGTTAAATAGTTCAGATCACTATTAAGAGAGCAAAAACTGTAAGTTTACCACAGTCAGATGTTGGTTGTGGTAAACTCAATTTGTTGACAGGAAGAGGGTACAATATTCCACTCTGATGCTAAGGAAAATCAGGTCTAGAATTCTTTTTTCATTTCTTGTTAAATCAATGAAATGATCCATGTGACTCAGTAAATGATATATTTCAGGTAAGACTATGATTGTTTCTTCTACCTACATGTTTCTCCTCTGTACTCGAATCTAAATAATAGAAGCAGCAGGAGTGTAAGGAAACTGTAGCCAAGGATGTGCTTTGAGAAGTCAATGGGCTTTGACTGGTCAGTTCAATCAAAACAGCTTGTGCATAGTGAAACATCCTAAAATAATTGTAGAGAGGCTGGTGGTCTGGGGAGTATGACTGCCAAAATATGTTCTAACTGTTGTTAATTTTATATTTCTTGAAAGGAAAGATAAGAGAGAATTTGACTACAGCTTTAACCCTCAATCAGGAATTAAGATATGGTGTTTTAGCCAGTAATTGAACTCATGAGTCATTTGACCTTTTACAATCCACTACATTGCTCTTCAATTTTCACTCAGACTATGAAGCTCTTTATGTTTAATTCTGTTCTTCTTCATTTTAATAGTTGTATTTCTTTATATCCCATTTAATTCAATGGAAGTCTTGTCAGTGGGAGATAGCAATTAAATCATTGCTAGTTGATCTTCATTCAATTCAGACTTGATAGTTCAATAGATCTGATAAACTTCCATTGTGCTAATTAAATATTCAAACAATATGTGAATTGTATCAAATTTTAAACTTATTATAGTTAGATGCTTAGCTCCTTATGGTCCCCTTGATTTCTCTTTCCACAACTGACAACTGTTTGGTTTCTGAGTTAGTAGCCATGTTATGAAAATTAATTTAATTTCTATTTTAAGGGAAGAAGACAGCTTAATTTTTGAGCTCCAAAGTTATCTTAGGGCAAGAGTAACATCAAATTACATTTGATTATACATTATGCATTTCATTAAAAAATATTTACTCCTAAATATTTCTCTGTAAAACTTAGATGTTCCAGTCATTACTACTAATAATGAGATGACAAAATGGTATGTGGTGTTCATCCCAAACCATGGTAACACGACATAGCTCTTTCAAAGACCCCTTTGCTTATTGCAATGCTAGCAGTCAATTTAGTAAATGGGGTGGATGCCAACCACTGATTTTTCTCATCTCATCATCTTTGAAACCCAGAGCTTTCTTGAGCACAGAGCAAGGTATTTTCTATTCTTAAATCAGGAATAGGCAAGTTTGTTGCTTGTTGAACAATTAGAAAAAATATACACCAAAAGAGAATGGATGATTGTTAATAGATTCTCTCTGTTGATTTCTTCCATTCACATTCCTTGAAATAATGTGTATGTTACATCCAGAATGAGCAAAAAAACATGTGGGTCAGGAGCTAATTGCCAGTAAACTGTTTAATCAAAGACTTGAACTAAACAGTTTTTATCATTTGAATTTTAGCTGAGAAAGAGACCCAAATTATTGATTAATATAGGGATCTCACAGTATGGTAGAGATCATGCTATGCCTTTACCACATCATTACATTTTACTTCTGGAGAAACAGAGAGATCACATTTCCCATGCTTGCATTTGGGTAGAGCCATAGAACAAATTCTAATCAATGGAATATGGGCAGAAGTGATATCCATTTCATCTTTCATCACTCTTTAAATATCTGAAGGTAAGCAATGCAGTTAAGGACTCTGAGGTCCATGGATGGTGAACCCCTTGAAGCCTAATCACTGAATCACTTTATGAACACCCAGATTGTTCAATGCATGGTTCTTCAAGACTACTACCAGAACCATAGAATGTGCTCCTTCCAATATGTCATTCCTTATAAGTAGTCTATATTTAATTAAGAGATTTAATTAAACAAAGACAACCCCTATATGCACTTAAAACATAAAACTAATGTCATATGCTTATGTACACTTTGAAAATTCTTGAGAAACCAAAATCTTTAGATATCCACTTATTGTACTATAACCATCAATGAAGGGGTATATACTATTCTTCCTTTTATTATTTACTTATGCTTACTGTTAGAAGTTGTTTCAGTGATAGAACACTCAGACCTCACAACCTCTCACTTCCCCAACTTGCTCATTACTTTATTAAATGTCTGATTTTTGTTCTTCTTTCAGTTCCAAACCCAGTCTATAATTAGGAAGGGACAATTGGTACTCTGTCCTAGTTCAGCCAAATTTAGAGAGTGTAAACATGAAAATAATAATTTTAAAGTGTTAGTACATACTTAGCAAGAATTATTAGCTAAAATAAGAAGTTACCAGATGGCACACATGGTTAATAACATCCATCTGTGAGCCACATCATGAATAACAGAGTTGATTTGAGGGCACATTTAGTGCTGCTTACACCAAATATTAAAATAGATTGTTACACCTCTGTTGGGCCATGCTCTATCTGGAGTGTACTGCACATTTATTTCTTAAGTCTAACCCTAGCAAAATATATGTTTTTGTTCTTGGAGGAGGGAGGAACAAAACATTCTAAGACTGTGGGGACAGAGAAACTATCTTTTCACAGGCTCTGTTGGCCCTACTTTGTCCTCTTCCACATGAGACTAGTAAATAGAGACAATTTCCAATATACTACTTTTTACCAGGAATAGGTACAGCTGGATGAATATATAGATTAAAAGATAGATATAGAGAGATAGTATATATATATATATATATGGAGAGAGAGAGAGAGAGAGAGAATATAATATTGTAGCATAGAGGTGAGGCAAACTAGATTCTAAAATAGATAATTGTAAGTATACGATGGGGGTTAAATGCTTGGGATTTAAGGTAGACTACCTATGTTTAAATCTCATGTCCATTTCTAGCCATCTGTGTGACTTAGACAAGCAAGTTAACTTCTCTGCAGTTAAATTACTCCCTCTTATCCCACCTAGAAAGTGGGGGTGATGATAATTATATCACGTACATATGAGGGCAGTTGGTAACTGGAAATATTCAATTTTTAAGGTATTTAAACAGATTTTTTAACATAATAAGCATCATATTGGTTTGACTGATTTAATATCTGTGATTGGCTTTGTTCTACTTCTGTTTAAATAGAATAGTTGGCTGTATGAAGTTTGTAATATTTTCTAACACAGTGTGCTGAGTTAAAGCTAACTTTTAAATGCATTCTACAATATAATATAATGTATTAGCATGTAACTAATCTGGTGTAAATCGGCAGAGAAATATAATTTGAGCCATTGTTCAAGTGAAACAAGCTTGGAGACCATGGAATCTATAAATTCGTGTATACTCCATAATAGAGATGCATATTTACTTTTATCCTGCTGATGATTTGAGCAATATTCTCTGTCACTAGAGCCCATTTGATTTTGTTTCTGCCATGAAATACACTAAAAGTGATGCAAAGTGAAGGGTACGTAAGTGAATTGCTAGAGGCCTTCTTCAGGTTTCCAGAATATCTTGAACTTGTGATAAAACCAGAAATGTCAACATTGCCTTGTTTTCAACTACAGAGTATCACCACTACCATAAGAAACACAGGTATTAAATGTGCATGCAGGTGGGGGACTTTTTAAAAAATCTGAAAGGCTTGGACATATACCCTCAGTCAATTTTTTTTTAATTGTAAAAGAGGCCATTAAAATAAGCCATAAAGTACTCATCAGATTTAAATAAAGTTAAAAATATTTACTGAGGCATATATATTAGAATAGATTTAGGGTAATATTTATCTTTTGGTTGGAAATCATTTTTCTAACTCCTTTTTGATAACCTATTGCTTTTTGCCTATAAATACATTAAAGGCATTACTTTGATTTTACATATAAAATCACACATTTTGAACTTTGAAGTTTTCAGTGAAGCTTCAGTTCTATACTACAAGGAGTAAAATAGTCTCTCCTTTTTAAAACAAATATGGGTCACTATTCAGTTTGTGATTTCAAGGAGTAATTTCTATTTTCTTCCTATAAATATGACATTTATATTTTAATAACAGCATGAAATAATGTCCTGGGTTAATCCAAGGTTATTATTATGTATAAAGAAAATATTGGGTCTTAGGTAAAATAAATGTAAATATATCTGGGAGTGAGTGGGTATGTATGTGGGTATGTGTTTAAATTCACTATTCTTCCAGTTTGGTGAAAATTATTTCCATAGCTCCCACCGCCCTCTTTCATCTTTCTCTTTCTTTAACTAATTTGGCCCTATCTTTGTTGTTCCACCATAAAATGATATATAGCTTGGACATCTTCATTACAAATATTTGGTGGCATATTGCTGTTGTAACTTTAGCATAGATGGATGGAAATACATCAAAATGTCTTCTCCATACAACCTCAAGAGATATTTGTAATTGCACCATTGGTAAGGCTAGAAAATCACAGAGGAGCAGGTATACACTAAGACAGGATTAGATATGACTGTTTATAAGCAGATTGGTTTTTTTCCTAAAACATTGAGAGAGGTGAAAGGAAAATAAGAAAGTGAGCCAAAGTGCCCACTTAATCTAAAAGAAGCTCTTTAATACGGGGTGGACATTATAGTCAAATTTAAGGTAGGAAGGAGGATAAAATGTTTCTTTTATTCCATGACCCTGTATAAATTAGGATAGTATAGGTTATAAACAACCCCAACATCTTGGTCACTTAATACAACAAAAGTTTATCTGTCAATTCTGCATGGCCTGCTGTTGGTTTTGGTGACTCTGCAGGGCACTGCTGTTAAAACATGCTTTCGTGGTGACTAAGAAAGGAGAGAAGTCTGTGGAGTTAAGCATCAGCTTTGAAACATCCACTTGGAAGTAATACATACCACTTTGTTCCTTATATAAGTTGCACTGAGAGCTTTTGTTAAAGCAAGAGTTTAAAAGGATTTCTTTGTAAAAGTCTTACCCAACCTTTGTGTGTGTGTACACGTACATGTACATATACATACATATACATATATATACATATACGTGTGTGTGTGTATGTGTGTGTATATATATATATGTATAATATATATACATATATATATATACACACACACATATATATATATATATATATATATATATATATATATATATATGTATATATATGGCTTTGAAACCTCCATAAGAGCTTCCCTGGCTAAAATCTGAAACTGGTCCCTGTACAGGAGGGCAGGGAAAGAGCAAATGAAAAAGGCAGACCACTCCAGAGTGGTAGGTGGTAAGTTTAATAAAAAACAGAACTTAAGGTTTGTCTTGAGCAGCAAGAAGACAAGTAGGTTTCTGTGCACACCCCAAAATCATAAAAGTTTATATAAAGGCCTTAGCTGTGTTCTTTCACATATATAGGAGGCTTTAACTGAGTTCAGTCACAAAGCAGTCTAGATAGCCTCAACACCACATTTCTATTTCAAGGCTGTGTTCATTGAGCAGTATTGGGAGCAGGAAAGGGAAGCAAACCTCACATTCCAATGATAGGGGAGAGGGTGCGAAGCCTCCAATTGCCTGGGTTTAGCTTCCAGGTCAACTGGTGATAATGTCTTTTTGTTGGCCTCCCCAACAATGTATATACATATGAATGTACATATATATACTATTTATATATATGTATACAATCTCTGTGTGTATATATAAAAATTATTATATTATATATAATATAAATTACATACTATATTATTTATATATTGTGTATAACATGTAGATTTATTCATTTATTCATCTTTGAATTGGAATTAAAAATGTATTTTTCTCTTCCTAGACTGACAGAAGCAAAGGTCAATAGATTATACTCTTAAACTGTAACTTTGCAGTATTATGGAAATGTAGTATAGTTATTTCCATCACTTTCTTCCAAATGTCAATGTATGATAGTCTCACTCCTTCCTCCTAGTGTTATAAAACCTAATCCCATGTTATTTTATTCCTTATTGATTGGACTTCTCTGACAGTTGACATATTTGACAATGACTTCTTCCCAAATCTTTCTCTTCTTTTGATTTCTTTGACACTGGCATTTTTGTTTCTTTTCCTTCCTGCTCAGTTTCCTTCTCTGACTACTCTTATATTTAGGATTAGATCTATCCCAGAATTACTGTAAATCCCATTCTCTTCTTATTCATCATATTTTACTTCAATATTATTTGCCCAATACTATCTTGATTTGTGGGATTTAGGGAAACCAGTGGCGAACTGTGGCTACAATGAGGCCTTCAGGTTTGGAAAGAATTGGGATGATGATGCTTATCTGCAGAAAAAGGGAAGGAGAATATTATTCCCAGGAAATAACATGAATAAGAAACCAAAGTCTGACAACTAAGGCCAATTGGTCATGCAGAAAAATATTCAGTGGATCATAAGCAACATTCAGGGTCAGATAAGATTGAATTTCTGGTATAAACAGAGGGTTTGAAGAGTCAGATAATGATAATTATACCAGTAGCTAATGTTTAAGAGTTCATTCTATGTTGGACACTTACAAGCAATTTACATATTTAGGTTTTCAGTGATTTCTCTGAAACTCTTGGGGCCAATTATGTTTTGTATTTCAGAATATTTCAAATTTTAGAAAGCTAGTACCCTATATTATTGGCAATTCCTCCAAATAATACATGAATATTCCCATTTTGTGTGATAAATAAAGATTACAAATAGCCTCTCTACAGGTCAAGTCAAATTTTGCCATTAAATGATTTTGCAAACAAACAAACACAACAACAACAAAAAAATAAAAACTTTCAGTTTTCAGAACTGTGGGTTTCAGAATTACAGAAAAGGTATTCTTTGCCTAAATAACCTCATTAAATCATGGCAAAATATTAAATCACTATTATTATTCACATTTACAGACTGGAAAACTAGAATGTAAAGGAAATAATCCACAATATGTAAGTGGTATATGACAAAGCTAGTGTTTGTACCCAAGCCTCTTTGACCGTCCATTCCTTCCATTATCCCCTCATTGTAGTGTCTCAGTGAGGACATTCCAAGAAACATGAGTGGTCTTTGAAGCAAATCTCTGTAAACTATATTGAAATAGTCTCTAATTGCACATGTTCCAATAATCTTTATATACCTGTGACTTCCAAATCCATCTCTAGAGCTTGTTTCTCTCTGAATGTCTCTAGACTCATATTGCTAACTGCCTAGGTATATATCCATCCACATGAGTCCTCAGGCTCCTCTAAGCCCATAAGTTCAAAACTCTACCAGGATTTTTGCTGCCAATTGAGGACCTCCTTCTTTAGCTTGTATCTTCATTAGTTCATTTTCTACTTTTAAATCTCAGACTTCCTTTTGATTGCTCCTTCTAATAAAGATATTTATTGTTCCTTGCTTGGATTATTTCAGTTAAGGATATACCTCTTCAAGTCTTTCCCTCTTCAATTGCTACAAAAATTTTGTTTACAACCATTTCATTTAATTATACTCTTTAGCAATGATATATCAATAGCTTCCAGTATCTACAGGAGAATTTTCAAATTTCTTAACAAGCCATAAAACGTCTTCCTAGATCTGACCCATTTTACCATTCTAATTACACCTCAGACCATCCCCACAAACTCCTCTATAATCTAATCATATTGAGCTTCCAAATTAGTTTTTGTTGTTTGTGCTTTTTATTTTTATTTTTAAACATCTTTATTGGAGTATAATTGCTTTACAATGTTGTGTTAGTTTCTGCTGTATAACAAAGTGAATCAGCTATATGTATACGTATATCCTCATGTCCCCTCCCTCTTGTGTCTCCCTCCCACCCTCCCTATCCCACTTCTCTAGGTGGTCACAAAACACCGAGCTGATCTCCCTGTTCTATGTAGCTGCTTCTCACCAGCTATCTATTTTACATTTGGTAGTGTATATATGTCAATGCTACTCTCTCACTTCGTTCCAGTTTACCCTTCCCCCTCCCCATGTACTCACTCTTTTGTGTCTGGGTATGTTAGTATACAGTCCTTGCTGTCTGGATTTTTTCTCTTCCTCTGTTCTTCCTGATAAACCCATTTCTCACAACCCAGGTCATACATTACTTCCCATGTAGTCTCATATAGTACTGAGGCAGAGATAATATTCTCACTTTTAGGCTCAGATGGTACTTTATTCAATGTTTGAGTCAATAATTATCACCCTGCATTTTATTTATTCACATGTCTTGATCACTCAATATTTGAATTTCTAGATGACAGAGATCAGTAAAAAAAAAAAAGATAATCTTTACTCACAGATTATTAAATATAAAGTGCATGTGTGTTAAATAGTTGAATTAGAATTTTAATTTAATTTAGGTTATTGTGAATTATACCACAGCCTACTCTTAATCATCTTTGATCATTAAACAATAAGAATAAAAAAGCAGGAGTTAACTGTAGTAGATTTTGGACCACTGTGACCTAAAAATATCTTAGAAATTCACAGGAAAATGATCCTCTGTACTTGTATTCTCCTATTCTCTTCTCTACTTTTATCGACATGAAAGCTACCTAGATATGAGGGTAATGGATAGTTCAACATGGAATTATCTAGAGCTGCAGAGTATTACATAACATAAAATATTTTCAGTTAAATTTGCAAAACTGAAAGTGGTAGATTCACTATTAATAATCCAAAGCAAGGTAATTAAATGATTTTTGGGTAAAAAAGAGTGACAGTACTTTAAATTTATGTTAACTAGCTTCACGATAATTTAAGATGCACAATATGAGATGAGGCAATCTACTTTTGCTTATCATACAGTGAAGAAAGTGATACTTCTTTACCATTTCAGGATCATTTTCATCTTTTATCTGTTAGTAAATCTTCTACCATTATGTTAAAATTAAAGCCATCAGCATAGGCTTAAATAACATAACTACTAAAACATAAAAGGAAATAAAATGAAGTGGAGCAACATTAAATATTTATTTTTTTGATTAAAATTTCAATTGGGGAGGGTTACTTATAATTAAAAATCATTCAAAACTTGAAGTTTTATCTTAGAAAATGGTCTTCTGTATATAAAAAAGAACAAAATTAAATTTTAAGGAGATTAATGTATTAGTATATATGACATAAAGTCTATTATTACATATTTTCAGTAAAAATAAAAACTCTTCCGAAAGTAAACAGTGTGGAATTTTGAACCATAATTTACTATATGTCCTGAAAAACAAATGTGTGTGTGTGTGTGTGTGTGTGTGTGTGTGTGTGTGTGTGTGTGTGTTAGTCCAGGTCCTATTAGCAGCTTACACCAGGATGGGATTAAATGTGCAATCACTGACAAAATGTGCAAACATCTATGTGAGAAGAAATGGGGAAGGGGCTGAAAGGTCTGGGAGAACCATCAGATCACGCTGCAAGTCTATCCCCAAGTGAAGGAGAGAGAGAGAGAGAAAGAAGATTGAATGGAAGCATTCTAGATTGCTGTACAATTTGAGGAAGGTTCAACAGGGCCATACGGAGGCCATGAGCCAACTTCAGCCATGAAAGAATTAGTTCTCCAGTAATGAGCATGCCTTATTCTGTCCACTGCACTTAGTCATTTGGTGAAATCAGCCTGTGTTCTCCATATTCGGAGGACTGTCAGGTTCATTCTCATGTTCAGTGAAATATCTTCCTCACTTCTGTTTCTTTGAGATACAATACCACGTGTTGGAATAACAGAAAAACTTGTAGTTAGATGTTCTGAATTCCACATTCTTAACTTTGTCAACTTGGAGAGATTGGTTTCTTCATAAAAAGTTCAGATGAGAAATTATCTAAGGCATCCATGGATTCGGTAAAATATGTAACTTCTCTGCTCAGTTGACAGGACAATGCCTGGCCATGGGAAAATTAAACTTTAGAAGTTTCATTTAGAATAATTCTTATGTTTATATTTTCTAGTAGATGTTCTAGGAGGGCAGTTCATCATAATCTTTTCCTGATCCCCTACTTCCCCTTCTCTTCTTCTCCTGTAGAGACGATAGAGATTAATACTCTCTATCTCAGGTTCCTTTGCAGGCAGGGGAGCTACATGATATAGTTCTGGAAAATGAAATGTAAGGGGATATCTTTTGAAGAGTTAGGACTGGTTTTGTTTCCCAATAAAAAGAAACAGATGTTCCTAAACACCGCCCCTTCCTCTTCCTTTCTTCCTTGAATGTGGAAGGTATATCTCAAATTGCAATTGCTAACTTGCAACCATAGTGAAAAGTATGCTAACAAAAGTCACCAAAGGACAGTATGATGAAAGACAGATCACTGAGCAGCCTGATACATATCCAAGTATTTAGCATTCATAGTATCAAATACTTCCTCCTACAAATTCTATCCCTGAAGTGGTCTGACTTGTCTGTTCTCAACATAATCACTCGATATTTTTATAATGCTTTAAAATTGTTATTTACCACATCCAAATTTACCTTTTTCGTGACTCATTCCTTCAATAAATAAATATATGTATTTTGAGTACATGGCTAGCTAGTGTGATACATTAACACATGTTAGGGTATTAAAGGATTATAAAGAGTTAACACAATATATTTGTACTTTAGAGGGTCTTCTGGAGAATGGGCCTTACCTCTAAGATAGTTTTTATAACAGGGAGGCATCATTTAAAAAATCCTTCACCTTCCACCAGGATTCAGTTATTTAGTCTGCATTTACTAAGGGCTTATTCTAGCATGAATAAATATTTCTCAGATTTCTGAAACTTCTATATTTAAAATAGTTTACTTATATGAGTTTTGTTTGGGTTGAGTATGTTGAGTCAGAATATGGTTTTGAGGGGACCAGAAATGGAAGCAAAAAAATTCCAGAAGTTGCAGGTATTATGTTGGAAGTGTTTTATTTCTCTTATAAAAAAGACTTCTTTCATTTCTAACTCCAATTCAGGATATTTTTATTTAAAAATTTTAAGACTAACAAAGGACCAATTTATACCATCTGCTTCAGTTTTACTCTGATGCAGATTTTCTCTCCATTTTTTTTTCTCTTTAAATAGACATTCTGTTTGGCACCTTGTGCTTAAGTACATGTCTTTGAGTAAAAAAATGTAGTTTGTCTGACTTCCTGTCAAACCAATATTTATTCACAAATATCTGTTGTGTTGCTTTCTCACATAAAATCATATAGCACTTTTTCCATGTGAAGAGTTGGCTAGTCGGTGGTAGTATGAGCGGCCAGCTGGAACTTTTACAGTTTTTAGTATGCCAGCTGCTTTCATGATGGACAAACTGTTCCCTGCCTTTAGTTTTACTTTTTTATTTTATTTTTTTAATGGGAGTGCATTCCTTTAGCTTTAATTATGAGAGGAGAGGATATTGCTTCTTATATTCTACATGTACACATTTTGATTGCTTAATAACAATAAAAATAACATTTCTTTTGAAACTATTATCCTGGTGAACTGTTCTTGAGACAAAGGCCAGCCAAATACCTAACATGCATCTCTGTAAGACATCTTTCAAATATCTTAGAAGAGTTCATTGCAAGTTCCTCTTAAGATGGCACATATAAAGAAGATGGACATGGAATAGTTGCTGGACAGGTAGACTAAGATATTCTACTTGAATAGTTGCTGCAACAGTAGACCAGGGTATTTTACTCATGAAGGTATATTTTGGGTGGAGTTATTACTGCACAACTCTAACATTTTTTCCTGTCCCTGCTACTGCTCTAGGAATGTGAGGCTTAGACCTGCCTATCTTGACTCAGCTTTGGACTACTTTACAATGAATGAGAATATCACAAAATTATTTTCTGTAAGTTATTTGACTATATTTCTGAAATAAACTTGAAATGTGAATTGTGAGCAAGAAAAGCCCCAGTATACTGAAAATGTACTAAGTTTTCTTGGCTATTTATAAGTCTTCTATAAGAATGCTTCTGTTTCTGTCATTCTCCTCATAAATAATTTATTAGCCTAGTGACAATTGGGACAAAAACTAATTTCAGCAGTGATTAAATAGAAAATTCTTAGTCTTCAAACTCACCATATAAACACCCATTACCTTAAAGAGGTTTACAATGGTCTCTACTAACAATAACACTTCTACTTATTTGCAAGTTAAACCAGAAAAAAATTAAAAACTAATTCAGATTATACAAACAGCCTAGAGTTTGGAAATAAAGATATTACTGAGTAGGAAATTGAAAATTTTATCCAAAGATGTTTCTAAACTCTTATATGATTTGGAATATAAAATCTTGTATGAATAAGGAAACAGAAATCATGTCCACTTTTGTTAAAATGTGATTATCAAATATTTCTCTCTCTAATACTACCTAAGTTAGCTTAAAGAGAAAAACTTTTTTCCCCTTAAGTGCATTTTTTAGCTAAAGAATTCATGAAGGGAAATAGTATTCACATAATAATTCATTAATTCACTCACTCATTCAAAAACACTGCTATGTAATCAACTATGTACATCAGCTATGTACATACCATCAAATGAGCTTTACTCCAAGGTTTTAACTGTTACTTAAATTGTGTTAACCTGAAAATTGGACAAATAGTTGGGGTAGTATTTTGAGGGGGTGATATTGTAGATCTGAGTTTACCTTATGTATACTTCAGATAATGAACTTAAGAGTTGATAGTCTTCTTTATGCTGCTACTTAGAGAATGAGATTAACATGATACCACCTTGAAAATTTCTAAAGATTGTGAGAATTGAGTAAATGGAAATAAAAAGGAAACTTATACCTAATGATAGTTTATTCTCTCTTTAGAAAATTTAAAATGTGGGATCATATGTTATGTTTGAAATTGTATTGAATCTAGATGTGTGAGAAAAGATTGTTTCAATTTATTTTGCTAGGAAGGTAAGTATGTTCTGTAAATGATCCATAGATGCAATACAAATTAATTACTGTTAAAATTATTTTATTTCTTATATATACATAGATATACGTATATGTAATATAATTGTACTTGCCTTTCGATTATTTGAAATTTAATAAGGGAGTTTATTTATGGAGTATCTTTCTTGATCTAATGAATGGAGTACAATTGAGTATACTTTAAAAATTGTTATCTAAGTACACATGCGAAAATATATATCTAGACATGGATTTAGAGGAGATACACATTCACTATTTTCCCTTCATTTTTTGATCCATAGTGTACAAATATCAATGCTGCATTAAAAATCAAGGCTTTAAGAACTTATCAAATTATTTGAGTTAACATATCAATTTCTGTTGGAAACTATTGGGTGGACCAAAATGTTTGTTCACCTTCTTTCATAAGCTCACTCTAGTAGCACTTAGTTGTCTTTAACTTCATTCGAAACAATTTTGTTAGACTGTATTTGACAGCTGTCATATCAGTGTGCATTTAACAAAAGACTTATCAAATTTGGTGAATTTTTGTGTAGCCATTTTAATATTGAAGATGGAAAAAATAAAGCAACATTTTCAGCATATCATGCTTTATTATTTCAAGAGAGGTAAAAATGAAACTGAAAAGCACAAAAAGATTTGTGCAGTGTATGGAGAAGGTGCTGCGACTGATCAAACGTGTCAAAAGTGTTTTGTGCTAGAGATTTCTTGCTGGACGATGCTCCACTGTCAGGTAGACCAGTTGAAGTTGATAACGATCAAATCAAAACAACAGCTGAGAACAATCAATGTTATACCAAGCAGGAGATAGCTGACATACTCAA
Organism: Mesoplodon mirus; assembly: GCF_964341445.2. NCBI lineage: Eukaryota > Metazoa > Chordata > Mammalia > Artiodactyla > Ziphiidae > Mesoplodon > Mesoplodon mirus. The sequence goes on from NC_138982.1 coordinate 109,694,535, forward strand.
GTATCCAAATCAAGCGTTGAAAATCATTTGCACCAGCTTGGTTATGTTCATCGCTTTGATGTTTGGGTTCCACATAAGTTAAGCGCAAAAAACCTTCTTGACCATATTTCCCCATATGATTCTCTACTGAAACATAATGAAAATGTTCTGTTTTTAAAACAAATTGTAATGGGCGGTGAAAAGTGGACACTATACAACAATGTGGAATGGAAGAGATTGTGGGGCAAGTGAAATGAACCACCACCGACCACACCAAAGTCTGGTCTTCACCCAAAGCAGGCGATGTTGTGTATACGGTGGGATTGGAAGGGAGTCCTCTATTATGAGCTCCTTCCAGAAAACCAAATGACTAATTTCGACAAGTACTACTCCCAATTAGACTAACAGAAAGTGTCACTCGGTGAAAAGCGTCCAGAATTAGTCAACAGAAAATGCATCACCTTCCATCAGGATAATGCAAGACTGCATGTTCCTTTGATGACCAGACAAAAACTGTTACAGCTTGGCTGGGAAGTTCTGATTCATCTGCCGTATTCACTAGACATTGCACCTTCAGATTCCCATTTATTTTTGTCTTTGCAAAATTCTCTTAGTGGAAAAAAATCTCAATTCCCTGGAAGACTGTAAAATGTACATGGAACAGTTCTTTGCTCAAAAAGATAAAAAGTTTTGGGAAGATGGAATTATGAAGTTGCCTGAAAAATGGCAGAAGGTAGTGGAACAAAAGGGTGAATGCATTGTTCAATAGAGTTCTTGGTGAAAATGAAAAATGTGTCTTTTATTTTTACTTAAAAACCAAAGACACTTTTTGGCCCACCCAATATTATAACACTAATTGTAATTTTGAATGTTTAGGCTTGCAGCAATAAATTGCAGAATAAATATTTATTACTAAGACAAAAATGACATTTGCTACTGATTTATAAATGAACAAAGCAAACACTGAGAACAAAGTAAATGGATATAAATCTTGATTCCTGCTGACTCAGCATTTGTTGTCACAAATTATCCAACTTCTACTCTTACAAAAAATCATGCATAAACAAAACAAAAACACAACCTTGGATCTTGGCTTAATATTATATATGTATTGTTTAAATATACTTTTACATTTGTAACTTCTATTGGATTAAAAAAAAAAAGCAGAACCCACACCAGGCTAGGGAAACACTTTCTCTTAGTTTACCATTTTGAAATTGTTTATATATTGATTAATTGGTCTAGTTAAATAAGCTGCTCTGATATAGAACAGTTTTTGAGAGACATATAAATTAATTTCAAAGATATTTTATATATACATAATTTATATATTTATTATATATTATGTTTAAAATGAATTTTCACCAAAATAAAATATGTACATGGTAAAAAATAAAATTTCATGAAGGATCTTATGAAAAAAAGCTGTGTTCTCACAATCTTACCTTTCCTACCTCTGCCCACTCATATGAGGCAAATTATTTGTTATCTTTCTTATTTTAGTTCTTCTGGTGATTGCCTGCATAACTCTTGAAAGTATACCTCTTGGTTCCTTTTTGGTATATCAAAGCTGGACAGTACATGGTGATATGCTGATTTATCTAACTTTTACCAACTCTTTTCTTCTCAGCTTTCATATTTATATTTTGAGTTTTCCATTTGCTAAGATAGTAGCTTTAATTAATGTAATGAAACTTCTTTGTCTTGTTTCATATACTATTGACAATATTTTTAAGCCCCCAATTTATAGGAAAGTATGTCAGAAACTCTATCCTTTGCTCTACCATTCCTGAAAATTTCAAGTCTCACCTTCTCTTTATACTCTGTCTTGCAGCTATAATCAAGATTTTCTGTTTATATTTCAGTTGATTCTTATATTTGAAAATATATCATGACTATTCCAATACTGTTCAAATTGGGACTAAGTCACTAAGATTACATTTCCTTATCACCTATACATTGTCTTAAATCTGAGCCACTCTAATTGAATATTCTTAGCATTTAGGATTAAATGTATTTAATTTTTTAAAGCTCATTATTTGCTAAAAGACGTGTCATAGTTTAATTTTTAAAAATATTTGACAAACTTTTTTGTGTTGTTTGATTTGGCTTGAGTTTTTAGTTTAAGTGTATCTGTGTGTGTGTGTGTGTATTAATTAGCACATCCTCAAGTCAGTTAACTTCTCTGTACCAAGTGTAATAGATCCTGTCTCATGGAACCCTCCATTCTACTGGAACATTACTCATTCTTCATTCTTTTAACCAATGCTTTTCAGCACCTATTAGGTGTCAGAATATTTTAGGCACTTGGATTATATTAGTAGCTGGATGTTCCCTAGACCCTCATTTTGGGACCTCTTTTTAAGTGCATTTATAGTTTAGAGTCTATGTTTGTCAAGATTTTGTGCCTTTCAACTTCTTGATTTTTATTTCAATTTATTGGAGAATATCCTGAAGTAAGAAGAGGTGTACCAGAGCTAACATTTTTGAGTCCATCAATATTTGAATGTGGCTTTATTCCGACCTCACAACTGATTTGTATCTATGTCTTCTAGAGGCCAAACTTTCCTTCAGAAGCACCAAGACATTTCTCTATTGTCTTCTTGCATCAATTTTTCTGATGGTTAGTTTGATAGCACTTTGTAGTGGGCTTATTTTCTCCAATTTAGAAGGATTTAGGATATTTTATTTAGACACAGATTTCAGAAATTTTATGAGACTAAAGCTTTTATTCCTTCTCTGCTTTTGAAACTGTTGTTCAGTATTTCTAGTAATTTTCCATTACCACTCTTCCATCGTTCTTTCTGCTCTCTAATTCAGGGACTTTTATCATATTTTAAATTCCAAGTGTTTATTCTTGTTCTCTGATATATATTCCTTTTTATTAGGATAATATTTTATGTATGCCTTATATTGTCAAAAATCCTGCAAATAATATGCAGAGTTTAAAATATGTTTTCTCTAATCTCCTCAATTATCTGTTTCCCCAGAGGTCGGTATTTTTATTTGATTTTGATCTTTGTATTCCATGCTACTCTAAATAGACCAGCTTATTGACTCTCTGTTTACACTAAGATGGTAGGCTTGAGTAGCTCCCATGTGCTTCCTTCCTTGCCATGTGTTGTGCAAGTATATCTTTTTTTCTATACAATCCTAGAAGGAATTAGTGAGGACCCCCTATGGGAGAAACTGATGAAATTTCTTGCAGTATGATTAAGATTTAATCAGAAAAAGATGTTAGAAGACTACTAGCTAGAAAGGCATGTGAGTAAGAAACAGAATGATGTTGTGTAGAGAAAACTAGACAGTACATTCATGTTTATTGGATAGACAGAGAGGTGATATAGGCTTTGAGGTTGGTATTATGGGCAAGGCCAAGTCATGGGGACTGTCGACTTATCTGAGCAGATTGGAAAAAGAGTCCAGTTAGACTCTATAATCTTCCAGATTAAGATGGACTTAAACTGAGAATTAGTAAGGAAAAATTAATGAACTAGGCAATTGGTAGTACATGATGGAAAAAAAAAAGAAAAAATACACACAACATAGAGAAAAAAATAATTTGACTAACAGGAGAGAAAAGTGGATCAGTAATGACTTCAGGTATGTAGCTTAGGTACTTGAATAGATGGTTTTGCTATTGACGATTGTAGTCCATTCACAAAAAGAACTGATTGAGGATAAAAGATCATTGATTCTGATTGGAACATGTTGCGTATGAGGGGACACTGAGGCATTCAGGTGGGATATATAATAGTGAATTTTAGAAATCTGAAGTTTAGTAAAATAGCTAATGTTTAAACAATAGAGTGGAGAGTCAGTTCCACATCGATAGTAATCAAAAGCATGATAATATCTGAGAAAATGTAGTAGGAACCAAAAAAATTGAAATAATTTGAAGGAGAAATCCTAAAAAAACCCAAATGTTACAAAGGTACGTAAAGAAAGGCATCAGAAAACTGAAATATGATTATTAGAAAGTTAAGAGTCGTAAAATAGGGCATGAGTATATGGGAACTGAGGGAGAAAACAGTTTTAGATGGAAGGTGCGGTGAATATTTTCTTTTCAAATTTTATTTTATTTTTTTTAAATACAGCAGGTTCTTAATTAGTTACCTATTTTATACATATTAGTGTATATATGTCAATGCCATCTCCCAATTCATCACACCACCACCCCCTACCCCCACTTACCCACCTTGGTGTCCATATATTTGTTCTCTATATCTGTGCCTCTATTTCTGACTTGCAAACCAGTTCACATTTTTCTAGATTCCACATATATGTGTTAATACACAATATTTGTTTTTCTCTTTCTGACTTACTTCCCTCTGTATAACAGTCTCTAGGTCCATCCATGTTTCTACAAATGACCCAATTTCATTCCTTTTTATGGCTGAGTAATATTCAATTGTATATATGTACCACAACTTCTCTATTCATTCATCTGTCAATGGACATTCAGGTTGCTTCCATGACCTGGCTATTGTAAACAGTGCTGCAATGAACATTGAGAAGCATGTGTCTTTTTGAATTATGGCTTTCTCTGGGTATATGCCCACTAGTGACCCAGCAATGGCTGGGTCATATGGTAGTTCTATTTTTAGTTTTTTAAGGAACCTCCATTCTGTTCTCCATAGTGGCTGTACCAATTTACATTCCCACCAACAGTGCAAGAGTGTTCCCTTTTTTCCACACCCTCTCCAGCATTTGATGCTTGTAGATTTTCTGATGATGGCCATTCTGATCAGTGTGAGGTGATACCTCATTGTAGTTTTGATTTGCATTTCTCTAATAATTAGCAGCTTTTCATGTGCGACTTGGCCATCTGTATGTCTTCCTTGGAGAAATGTCTATTTAGGTCTTCAGCCCATTTTATGATTGGGTTGTTTGTTTTTTTTAACATTGACCTGCATGAGCTGTTTATATATTTTGCAGATTAATCCTTTGTCTGTTGATTTGTTTGCAAATATTTTCTCCCATTCTGAGGGTAGTCTTTTCATTTTGTTTATGGTTTCCTTTGCTGTGCAAAAGCTTTTAAGTTACATTAAGTCCCATTTGTTTATTTATGTTTTTATTTCCATTACTCTCGGAGGTGGGTCAAAAAAGATCTTGCTGTGATTCATGTCAAAGAGTGTTCTTGCTATGTTTCCTCTAAGAGTTTTATAGTGTCAGCTCTTACATTTAGGCCTTTAATCCATTTTGAGTTTATTTTTGTGTATGGTGTTAGGGAGTGTGCTAATTTCATTCTTCTACATGTAGCTGTCCAGTTGTCCCAGCACCATTTACTGAAGAGACTGTCTTTTCTCCACTGTATCTTTGCCTCCTTTGTCATAGAATAGTTGACCATAGGTGTGTGGGTTTATCTCTGGGCTTTCTATCCTGTTCCATTGATCAATAATTCTGTTTTTATGCCAGTACCATATTGTTTTAATTACTGTAGCTTTGTAGCATAGTCTAAAGTCAGGGAGCCTGATTCCTCAAGCTCCATTTTTTTCCCCTCATGATTGCTTTGGCTATTAGGGGTCTTTTGTGTCTTCATACAAATTCTAAGATTTTTTGTTCTAGTTCTGTAAAAAATGCCATGGGTAAATTGATAGACTGAATTTCACTGAATTCAATTCAATTCAATTCAATTTCACTGAATCTGTAGATTGCTTTGGGTAGTATAGTCATTTTCAAAATATTGATTCTTCCAGTCCAAGAACATGGTATATCTCTCCATCTGCTTGTCACCTTTGATTTCTTTCACGAGTGTCTTATAGTTTTCTGAATACAGGTCTTTTACCTTCTTAGGTAGGTTTATTCCTTGGTATTTTATTCTTTTTGTTGCAGTGGTACATGAGATTGTTTCCTTAATACCTCTTTCTGATTTTTCATTCTTAGTGTATAGGAATGAAAGAGATTTCTCTACATTAATTTTGTATCCTGCAACTTTACTACATTGAGCAACTTTACCAAGGATTAGCTTTAGTAGTTTTCTGGTGGCTTCTTTAGGATTATTTATGTATAGTATCATGTCACTGGCAAACAGTGACAGTTTTACTTCTTCTTTTCCAATTTGCATTCTTTTATTTCTTTTTCATCTCTGATTGTCATGGCTAGGTCTTCCAAAACTATGTTGAATAACAGTGGTGAAAGTGGACCTCCTTGTCTTGTTCCTGATCTTAGAGGAAATGTTTTCAGTTTTTCACCATTGAGAATGATGTTTGCTGTGGGTTTGTCATATATGGCCTTTATTATGTTGAGGTAAGTTCCCTCTATGCCCACTTTCTGGAGAGTTTTTATCATAAATGGGTGTTGAATTTTGTCAAAAGCTTTTTCTGCATCTATTGAGATGATCATACTGTCTTTATTCTTCAGTTTGTTAATATGGTGTATCACATTGATTGATTTGTGTATATTGAAGAATCCGTGCATCCCTGGGATAAATCTCACTTGATCATGGTATATGATCATTGTAATGTGCTGTTGGATTCTGTTTGCTAGTATTTTGTTGAGGATTTTTGTGTCTATGTTCATCAGTGATACTGGCCTGTAATTTTCATTTTTTGTAGTATCTCTGCCTGATTTCAGTATCAGGGTGATGGTTGTCTTGTAGAATGAGTTTGGCGGTGTTCCTTCCTCTGCAATTTTTGGAAGAGTTTGAGAAGGATAAGTGTTAGCTCTTCTCTAAGTGTTTGATAGAATTCACCTGTGAAGCCATGTGGTCCTAGACTTTTGTTTGTTGGAAGATTTTTAATCAGTTTCAATTTCATTACTTGTGATTGGTCTGTTCATATTTTCTATTTCTTCATGGTTCAGTCTTGGAAGGTTATACCTTTCTAAGAATTTGTCCATTTTTTCTAGGTTGTCCATTTTCTTGGCATAGAGTTACTTGTAGTAGTCTCTTATGATGCTTTGTATTTCTGTGGTGTCCACTGCAACTTCTTTGTCATTTCTAATTTTATTGAGTCCTCTCCCTCTTTTTCTTGATGAGTCTGGCTAAAGGTTTATCAGTCTTGTTTATCTTCTCAAAAAACCAACTTTTAGTTTTATTGATCTTTGCTATTGTTTTGTTTCTATTTCATTTACTTCTGCTCTGATCTTTATGATTTCTTTCCTTCTACTAACTTTGAGTTTTCTTTGTTCTTTCTCTAGTTTCTTTAGGTGTAAGGTAAGATTGTTTATTTCAGATTTTTCTTGTTTCTTGAGGTAGGACTGTATTGCTATAAATTTCCCTCTTAGAACTGCTTCTGCTGCATCCCATAGGTTTTGGATCATTGTGTTTTCATTTTCATTTGTCTCTAGGTATCCTTTGATTGCCTCTCTGATTTCTTCACTGATCTCTTGGTTATTTAGTAATGTACTGTTTAGCCCCCATGTGTTTGTAATTTTTATATTTTTTCCCCTGTAATTTATTTCTAATCTCATAGTGTTGTGGTCAGAAAAGATGCTTGATATGATTTCAATTTTCTTAAATTTATCAAGGCTTGATTTGTGATCCAACATGTGATCTATCCTGGAGAATGTTCTATGTGCACTTGAGAAGAAAGTGTAATCTGCTGTTTGGGATGGAATGTCCTATAAATATCAATTAAATCTATCTGGGCTATTGTGTCATTTAAAGCTTGTGTTTCCTTACAAATTTTCTGTCTGGATGATCTGTCCATTGGTGTGATGTGTTAAAATCCCTTATTATTATTGTGTTGCTGTCAATTTCCTCTTTTATACCTGTTAGCAGTTGCCTTATGTATTGAGGTGCTACTATGTTGGGTGCATATATATTTATAATTGTTATATCTTCTTGGATTGATCCCTTGATCATTATGTAGTGTCCTTCCATGTCTCTTGTAACATACTTTATTTTAAAGTTGATTTTATCTGATATGAGTATTGCTACTCCAGCTTTCTTTTGATTTCCATTTGCATGAAATATCATTTTCAATCCCCTCACTTTCAGTCTGTATGTGTCCCTAGGTCTGAAGTGGGTCTCTTGTAGACAGAAAATATATGGGTCTTGTTTTGGTGTCCATTCAACCAGGCTGTGTCTTTTGGTTGGAGCATTTAATCCATTCACATTTAAGGTAATTATATGTATAGTCCTATTACCATTTTCTTAAATGTTTTCAGTTTGTTTTTGTAGTTCCTATTCTTCTCTTGTATTTCCTTCCCACTGAGCGAAGTTCCTTTAGCATTTGTTGTAGAGCTCTTTTGGTGGTGCTGAATTCTCTTAGCTTTTGCTTGTCTGTAAAGCTTTTGATTTGTCCATCAAATCTGAATGAGATCCTTGCCAGGTAGAGTAATCTTGGTTGTAAATTCTTCCCTTTCCTCACTTGAAATATGTCGTGCCAGTCCCTTCTGGCTTGTAGAGTTTCTGCTGAGAAATCAGCTGTTAATCTTAAAGGAGTTCACTTGTATGTTATTTGTCAGTTTTTCCTTGTTGCTTTTAATAATTTTTCTTTGTCTTTAATTTTTCAATTTGATTACTATGTGTCTCAGTGCTCCTTGGGTTTATTCTGCCTGGGACTCTCTGAGCTTCCTGGACTTGGGTGGCTATTTCCTTTCCCATGTTAGGAAAGTTTTCAAATATTATCTCTTCAAATATTTTCTCAGGTTCTTTGTCTCTCTCTTCTCCTTCTGGGACCTCTAAAATGTAAATGTTTGTGCATTTAATTTTGTCCCAGAGGTCTCTTAGGTTGTCTTCATTTCTTTTCATTCTTTTTTCTTTATTCTATGCCATGGCAGTGAATTCCACCATTCTGTCTTCCAGGTCACTACTCGTTCTTCTGCCTAAGTTATTCTGCTATTGATTCCTTCTCATGTATTTTTCATTTCAGTTATTGTATTTTTTTATCTCTGTCTGTTTGATCTTTAATTCTTCTAGGTCTTTGTTATACATTTCTTGCATCTTCTTGATCTTTGCCTCCATTCTTTTTCTGAGGTCCTGGGTCATTTTCACTATCATTATTTTGAATTCTTTTTCTGGAAGGTTCCCTATCTCCACTACATTTAGTTTTTTGGGTTTTTTTTTCCTGGAGTTTTATCTTGTTCCTTCATCTGGTACATAGTCCTCTGCCTTTTCATTTTGTCTATCTTTCTGTGAATGTGGTTTTCTTTCCACAGACTGCATGATTCTAGCTCCTCCTGCTTCTGCTCTCTGCCCTCTGGTGGATGAGGCTATCTAAGGGGCTTGTGCAAGCTTCCTGATGGGAGGGACTGGTGGTGGGTAGAGCTGGGTGTTCTGCTGTTGGGCATAGCTCAGTAAAACTTTAATCCACTTGTCTGCTGATCAGTGGGGCTGAGTTCCCTCCCTATTTGTTGTCTGGCCTGAGGCGACCCAGCTCTTTGGTGGGGCTAATGGCAGACTCCAGGAGGGTTCATGCTAAGAAGTACTTCCCAGAACTTCTGCTGCCAGTGTCCTTGTCCCTGCAGTGAGCCACAGCTGCCCCCCATCTCTGCAGGAGATCCTTCAACACTAGCAGGTAGGTCTGGTTCAGTCTCCTACAGGGTCACTGCTCCTTCCCCCTGGGTCCTGATGCGCACACTACTTTGTGTGTGCCCTCCAAGAGTGGAGTGTCTGTTTCCCCCAGTGCTGTTGAAGTTCAACAATCAAATCCCACTAGCCTTCAAAGTCTTATTCTCTGGGAATTCCCCCTCCTGTTGCTGGACCCCCAGGTTGGGATGCCTGTTGTGGGGCTCCGAACCTTCACTCCAGTGGGTGGACTTCTGTAGTATAATTGTTGTACAGTTTGTGAGTCACCCACCCAATGATTATGTGATTTTGTTTTTATGTGATTGTGCCCCTCCTAATGTGTCATTGTGGCTTCTCCTCTGTCTTTGGATGTGGGGTATCTTTTTTGGTGAGCTCCAGTGTCTTCTTGTCAATGACTGTTCAGCAGTTAGTTGTGATTCTGGTGCCCTTGCAGGAGGGAGTGAGCACACGTCCTTCTACTCCACTGTCTTGAACCAATCTCCAGTGAACAATTTCTGACAGAAGGGTTTTATACCAGTGGTCTCTTCTGATTGGAATGTGTGCTTACCTCCTCCACTCAGGCCATCCCCTGATTATCCATCAAGTTGATGCTTAAGCATAGTCTCAGAGAGACCTTCCAAGACTGCTCTGTCTAAAGTAAGTCCCCACTATTATCCTTTTCATAATAACTGGTTCTTTTCTGTAAGTAAGTTTTCCTATCACAATGATCCCCCTATACATATATTTACTTATTTATTTGTTCATTATTGTCTATTTGTTCACCATTATCCCCTCTAGACTAAAGAGTCATGGAGAAAGAAATATTTTTTATTCTATTAATCACTATATAACATAAATTTAGCTCAGTTCTTGACACACAGTGGTATTTTCTCAGTAAATATTTATTGAATTAAATAATAGAATTATAGTAGAGAGGAAGATAGGGAAGAAAAATTTCCACTGGATTTGAAAAATGGGAGATTATTAGATACCTAATTAAGAGAATTACAGGTGGACTAATAGTAATAATAATTGGAAGAAATTCAGTGTTTACTGTGTTTCAGGTACTGTGTTAATTACTTTTCACATATCCTCTCATTTAATCATCAAGATAACACTGTTACTATTTACACCTCAATTCTAAACGTTAGACAACAAAGGGCAGGTGAGTTTAAATTTCCTTGCTTAATAAGTGTTGAAGCTAGGAATCAAATCCATGTCATCCCTGTAGATACCATGTTTTTAATATGCCCTGAGTTTAGTGGGTTGGTAATTAAATGGGAAATAGTGAAGAGACTAAAACTATTCTCTGCTTTTGAGAGTCTTAAAGAAAGAATAACACATGCTGGATTGAGGATATTTGGGGAGGGTACAGAATCTGAACAGATTTATATGCTAAGACTAAGAGGTACTTAAATTTTTGTCCATAGATGTTGAGACAAGAAAGGTCAATTGATTATATAAAATTCTGGAAGGTTTACTTGGCCATGAAATGATAAGTCAGCACTACATACTCTTAGACTGAAAAAAAGGAAACATATTAGGAGTGGGCCTAATAAATTTATAGTTGAAAAAGGGAACAAAGTTAAAAGATTTTACACATAAAGACATCAGGGAATTTGTAGGGGGGGCATGTAGAAGAAAAGGCCATATGAGAGATGAGAATGCCATGGAGGAATAAAAAATCTGATCTTCACTAAAGTGTTGGTCATAAATAAGGTATTGGGAATGAAGATGTGAGAAAGCAGCAGGTTGACCATCTCCCAAATTTCATAGTGTTGGGAGTGGAGCTCAATCAAATTGCACCTGAGACAAATAAAATTACCTTCAGAATAGTTAATAGTTGTTTTTATGAGCATTCTATGACATATTACTAAGATGTTACATTGCACAGTAAAAGACCTTGTGATTGATAACTATTAAGATACTAGAATTGTTTGAGATTCAGAATGCTCTAAAGTATGATGTTATCATTCCCAGTTTGTGGGCTATACAAAAACAAAAACAGAAAAAAAATAAAAGAACTCTAGCATATGTTCAGTTAATTAATATTACAATTCTAATACAATGACATTTACACAGCATTTTATATTCATAATTGCTGCAAAACTAAGTTTGAAGAGTTTTAGTGGTGAAATATAAGCAAACAGTAAATCAACATATTTTTCATTACTTTTTGCACACAGTGTATATTCTCAGCTTAGTATGTTACTATTGTAAACATATATATATATAATATATATATATTATATATATATATATTATATATATATATGAAATATAGAGCATGACCCTTGCCTTCAACAGGCTAATGATGCACATCTGTAGTAATAGAAAACATATGAAATAATTTGGGAATATTCATAAGATAAACTGTGAAATTGAATTACATATACAATAGAAGAAAAAGAAAGGAAAGGTTAGTGTCAGCTAGAGAAATCAAAAGAAGGCTACAATGAAGTAGACTGGATTTATTCTGGATCTTGGGAAATAAGTAATATTTAGAGAAACAGAAGGTGAGTGAAATCACAATAGGATAATACATGGAGCCAAGGGTTGAAGGTGACAAAGGGCAATGGTCCTAAAGGATGTAAATGCTCCTGCAGGTAGCTGAAGTCATCAGACCACAACAAAAGCAACTGTACAAAAATTTCAACAAGAAAGAACCAGAGGCACTGTAGCAGATATTCTGACTGCTTGCAAAGTGAAGAGCAACAGATTGACCACCTGGGACTGAGGAAACCAGAGATGGGGTGGATCTTTTTAAAAATAGGCACCAAGCTACCCATTAAATTGAAAAACAGAGCCCAGGATGGTGACAGGTTTTGAAAAGAATGGGCAGAAAGAAACATAAGCCACAATATTGTTTTTCAGAGCCACACTTCTACAATGGAAAATATCTTAAAATATGAAAGATGAGAGTGTGGGGCACAAAACTCAGAGACCTTTATTTTCCAATTTGAGTTTTCTCTATGTCTTTGTACTTCAAGTCTTAAATGGAATATCATTTATTATTTCAAATATTATCTTCTGGTTTTTGATTGTATATTTAATTTCTCTAATGAGTTAAAATGAAAAAAAGTCCACTTTGGATAATAAACAAATCAGTAATAAACAGTATTCATGAGAAAATAGTGCTATTTAAGGTGACTGACATTTTAAAAATGTACATCTACTCTGCTTATTTAAAAAAAATATTGCAGTAATTGCTATTTTGTACCACTTGTTACTTTTCTTATGGCTTAGATACGACTTTCTTTCTCTGAAATCCTTTACTAATTTTGAATTATCCTTTTCATATATGGTTGGATTTTAAAATAGGTTATGACTGATTTTGTTGGTACCTCAGTTAGATATATTATATTATATGTATGTCTAGTTTATGTTATTGATAAGTCACCATGAAGTCTAATGAGAATTTCAAATTTTCAATGTATTCTGGCACAATAGATAAGAATGAATGATTGAAAAATACATAGATGTATGAATAAATTACAGCACATAAATGTTTTTATGAGATTAATAATCTAATGCTAGTGGAATGTAAAAAAATCTGTAATTTTTTGTCAATCATTTTTCTTCTCTCCAAATGGGAGAAAAAGTTATTATAAAAATATATGCAAACATAAATTTATTATTTGTTATAGTGGTCTTAATGAGCCTTAATTTAAATGAATATTAGTCTGGAGCAATGTGTAATTAAAACCTTCCTTTATGCCAGAGTGATAAGAGGTTTTATTTTTATTTGGTCCTTCCCTACTCCCCAGAATAACATGAGTAAATTTACAATGTAACAATTAAATATGTCAGAGTATATAGAGTCAGTAAATAGTATAGAGTTAGTAAATTTCCCTTTAGTTGAATTATTGTAATGTTTGAAAGAATTATAGCTATTATTCAAAAGTGTTTTCTTCCAAAATCATTATAGAAAGCCAACATAACTTTTCTACTAGAACCTTACTAATATCAGAAGAAAACTATACAACTTGTATCATAATTACAGATAAAATATAAACCTAAACAAAATATTAATAAGTGGAATCCAGAGGTATTAGAAGAGAATACTGTATAGTTCCTGAACTGACTTTATTCTAATAATGCAAGGATAGTATAATATTTGGAAATTAACTAATGTAATTCACCACATTAATAGAATAAATAGAAAAATCATATATGAATAAAACATATTTCATAAAACTCAAAAAAATTATAGTAGAAATGCTTATTTAGTATGTAATATTTAGGAACTTTTTACTCTGATAGAGTACCTTAAATAATTATACAGCAAATATGATATTTTGTGATGAAATACTGGAAACTTTCTCTTTGAAATTGGCAAGAAGACAAGGGTGCCCTCAATTACCACTTCTACTTAGCATATATTTGGGGTAATACAGAAAGAAAAAGCAAAAGTGATGATGAAATATAATTGCTTCTATTCTCAGATGACATGAGAAAATCCCAGAAAATCCAAAATAATCTATAGGCTAATTATCAGAGTTTAAAAGCAACTTTATAAAATCGATATTCAAAGTCTATATAAATATCCAATCATATTTTATATACTGTAAATAGACAAAAAATAAAAATTTAAAAGATAACATCCTCAATAACAGCAAGAATTTCAGTTAACTATGACATAATCTAATGAACAACACTCAAAAATTCTACATGTCAGGAAACATACATAATATTACTGAAAAACATCAACGAAGATCTAAATAAATGGAAAGATTTATTACATTTATTGATTGGAACATTTAATTTTCAAAAGATGCCAGTACTGTCTATATACATCTATTTAACCCAATGCAATTATTGTTAAATGATAAGTTTATTTTTTCTTTCTTTTTTTTCCCAGGGGAATTGATAGGCTGGTTCTCAGTTTTAAAGAAAATCAGAGGGGCAAGTGTAGCCAAGATAATTTTAAGAAAGAACAACAAAATGTAGGCCTAAACTATCAAGACATTATCAAGTGACAGTATTTAAGACCATGTGATATTTGTGCATGGAAAGACAATTTGAGAAACACTCACGCTTATATAATAACTTGATTTATGATCCTTTAGTGCATAAAGAAAGTGACGGACTTTTCAAAATTGTGTTGGGTCAATTGAATAACCATAGTGAAAAAAAATGTCCTTTTTGTCTGTCCATCATACACAAAAATTAATTCCAGATAGATTGTACATCCACATGTCAAAGGTAAAATAGTAAACCCTAGTGTGAGCAAGTATTCATGACATCAGAGTAGGTAAAGATTGTTTTAAACAAGACATAATAGGAATTAAACATGGGAAATACTGATAAACTTGACTTCATTAAAATTAAGGATATCTGTTCATTAAGAGGCATCAAAATGAGAGTGAAAATTCAAGCAAGAATGTGAAAAGATATTTTGTAATATATTAATCTGACAAAGTATTCCTATATGAAATATCCAAAGAAATTTTAAAACTCAGTATGATAAAACAGAGACACCCAAAAGAAAAAGAGCAAAATCGTTGAACAGGCACTTTTTAAAAGCAGTAATCCTTATTATCAATAAACTTATAACAAGGTGCTCAACTTCATTAGTAACCATGGAAATAAAAATTAAAATCACAATTAGAATTCACTGTCCCCACTAGAATGCCTAATTATAAAAACTGGAAAAAATAATCAAGTGTTGGCGAAGACATAAACAATTGTAACTTGCATATTGGTATTGTGGTGTATTAATGGGCGTGTAATTTACTCCAATTACTTTGGGAAACTGAGTTTACAAAGCTGAACACACATTAGTCTATGAAGATCTTATGTGTGTGTTCATATATGTGCAAAACATAAATGTACACATAAGTGTGCCCAAACAGGATATATTTAGCAGCATTATTCTTGGCCAAATAACTGGAAACAATCCAACACTCATCAACTATAAAATAATAAATACATATTGATGTAATCATGCGATAAAACAATAAACAATAATAAGAAAGAACAAAGTGTTTCTAGATATAACATGAATAAATCTTGCAAGCATAATGCTGAGTAAAAAATCCATATATGGAAAAAACAAACAAACATATAATGTTTAACTCCAAACCACACAAAACTAATTTATTAGACAAAACTATCACATACCAAGATAAAGGTGATTAACTTTACAAGGTGGTATCACTGGAAATTCTGGTAATATTTTAATTCTTAATACTGGTACTGGTTATTTAGTAAAAATTCATCAAATTATAAAAGTCAGAGTTTCTGTATTCTTCTTTATATATGATTATATATAAAATATATATAATCTATATATTAGTTTCCTAGGGTTGCTGTAACAAGTTACCATAAATTGGGAAGCTTAAAGAAACAGAAATTTATTCTTTCACAATTCAGAAACTAGAATTCCAAAATCATGGTGTTGGCAGGATTGGTTCCATTTGAAGACTCGAAGAAGAGTCTGTTCCATACCTCTCTACTGGCTTCTAGTGGCTGCCAGTAACATTTGGCATTCCTTGTAGATATATAACTCCAGTGTTTGGTTCTATCTTCACATAGCCTTCTTCTCTATGTCTCTGTGTGTCCTTTTCTGATTTTTTTAAGTACACTTATTGAATCAGAGGCTGCCATAACTCCAGTATGAAATCATCTTGATCCTTACATTAATTATACCAGCAAAGACCCTATTTCCAAATAAGGTCACATTCTGATGTTCTGAGTTTATATACATTTTGGGGGGAAACTATTCAATCCATTACAGTTATACTTCAGTAAAGTATTTACAGAAGATACGTATACATACTGTCAAAATAATATTAGGTTAATCAAGTGCTTAATGGTTACTCATGGGGGTACATTAGCTAAGTTGATTTCATGAGACCTCAGAATTTTAGCTTGGGTCCCTTTTTATCAATAAAATTATATAAACAAGCATATATATATATATATATATATATATTCTTATAACAAAAATGTTTCTATTGTATTGAAAATATATAAATGTTTTCCATTTTTTTGTGCTAGATGTTTATTTTCCTTTGTCTTTGATAGAATAGATTTACAAGTTTAAATTTGAAAAAAATGGAAAACCAAAACAAAATTAATTTTGTGGATACTGATTGAATTTAAATAACTAAATCTATAAGCTTACAGTCAGTGATCATAGGATGATAGACTATTAATATATTGTTAATAATTCTACACCTTAGTATGCTATGGAACTGAGTGTGATCTGTAAGGTTGAAATTTAAAAACCAAAGAGGCTTTATTTCTTATACTGGCACAAACTTCAAACACATATCAGACTAAAGACACTAATCACATAAATGTATAATTACAGCTTTCTTACTTATAAAAACTGATTTTTTAAACCTAGAGATGGTTTTGGATTTAGTCCTCACCTTTTCACAAACAAATTCATTTCTATTTTACATGCAATATGTTCATGATTTTCTATGTGGCATATTAGAATAAAGAATTCTATCTTTATTTAATCCATACAGCATTTAAAACTAAATCTCAATTTCTAAATTAAGAAAGGAGCGTTTTAGCATTGCTTGTTTATATGCATACCAAAATACCTTATCTTGGTTTTATGATGTTGTTTGTAAGCTCTGGAGATACTAATGCTAATTTCATCTTTGTTACATTCTTGGATAATTTGTTCTGAGGCTTTGTGTATTGCTGACATACAATGTTCAGATTCTATTTTTCCTTAGTGGAGGCTGTTGTTTAGCCTTGCTATCACTAAAGCTTGTTATCGTTTATCCTGCTCATTCAGCTGCAAGGTTCAATCCCTGTCCATCATGCTCTCTAATGCCCGATGTCTGTACTTTCTTGCAACTTTTGGTTTTTGTTTATTGGCATAAGCTCCTTTTCCCCTTTGGGAAGATCATAGCTGGTCTTATGGTAAGAAACATTTAAAGATATTATCTCATTTTCAAAATATAATTTAGCCTTTAAATATAGAGAGAGAGAAAGAGAAAAGGGAAGTAAGTTTTTTAGGAATATGTTTGAAATAGTAAATTAAGTAGCAAAAGCTATTCGAAAACAAATTTAGTCAGTGTAGAGTTATAGCATTAGGGAAATCAACATAAAAGTTTTTAATTAATTAATTATTTTTTAATTTTTGGCTGTGTTGGATCTTCGTTGCTGCGCATGGGCTTTCTCTAGTTGTGGCGGGCGGGGGCTACTCTTTGTTGTGGTGAGTGGGCTTCTCATTGTTATGGCTTCTCTTGTTGAGAAGCACGGGCTCTAGATGTGCTGGCTTCAGTAGTTGTGGCATACAGGCTCAGTAGTTGTGGCTCTCAGGCTCTACAGTGCAGGCTCAGTAGTTGTGGCGCACAGTTGCTCCATGGCGTGTGGGAGATTCCTGGGCCAGGGATCAAACCCATGTCCCTTGCAATGGCAGGCGGATTCTTAACCACTGTGCCACCAGGGAAGCCCATAAAAAGTGTTTTATAAAACACACAAAAAAATTGGCCTTTCCAGACGTCTAGTAGGAGAAGTATTAAAACACAGAACTATATCAGAAAAGCTATACCCCCAGTGGTATGAGGTCCAGTTAATAAAGTTTTATGAAATAGGACTATAGACTTTCTGTCATCCTAAAATGTATGGATTAAGAAAAATATTTGATAAAACAGCATGCTTCAGATACGGAAAAATCTTCCATTCTGTACCATTTATGTGTAATGTAGCAAGTGATAAAAGACAGTTCTAAGGTGAATGTTAGATATTACAGGTGTCCCATTCCATATAACCTTGGCACTTGCCATTCCAGGCATTCAGAAGTCTTGTTACTTACTACATGCACCTGCAAATATCCAACTGATGACTTTCTAACAAGCATTTAGTTTGACAGCCGGCTAGAAATGCTGGGCAAGTGAATGCTCAGGGAGCATCCCTTATCCATTGAAAGACCAGAAGAATAACAGAAACTTCCTTACCTCATGGTTGGGACAAAATATATGTACATACATTCTCTGCCAGGGTTGCACACTGGCAGCATCAGTATTAGCTGGGGGCTGGTTAGAAATTCCAGGGGCCCATCCAAGACTTAATGAGTCAGAATCTCTGGGGAACAAGCTTCAGAATCTGCTTTAACTAGATCTTCAAGTAGTCTTTACATTTGTTAAATATTGAAAAGCGTTATTTCACACCAGGTGTCAGAAAACTTTTCCCTTAAAGGGTCTTGTATTAGTTTCTTACTGCTGCCATAGCAAATTACCACAAAGTTAAGTGGCTTAAAACAACACACTTTCATTATCTTACAGTTCTGGAGGTCAGAAGTCCAACGTCAGTCTCACCAGGCTAAAGGCAAGATGTCAGTAGGGCTGGTTCTTTTTGGAGGCTCTAGAGGAGAATCTGTTTCTTTGCCTTTGTCAGCTTCAGAGGCTATGTGTTTTCCCTGACTTGTGGTCCCTTTATCTTCAAAACCAGCAATGTAGTATTGCTATATCTGCTTCACTGACTATTTCTGTGGTCACATCACCTTCTTCTGTCTGACTTTCCTGCGTCCCTCTCATTAAGAACCCTTGTGATTACACTGAACACACAGGATAATGAGGATAGCTCCACATCTCAAGATCCCTAAATTAATCACATTGTAAGGTCCCTTTTGCTAGGTAAGGTAACATATCCACAGTGTCTGGGGATTAGGACATGGATGTCTCTGAAGGGGGCATTATTCAGCTTTCCATAAGTCAGATAATAAATATTGTAAGTACTGTCTGCCAAGAGACAAAATTGCGGATATTATGTAGGTACCTATATAACAAAAGAAAACTGCCTTCCCTTATTTTCCTGGTAGGGGCCATCCAACCCAGATGGTGGGCCTACTTTGGCTCAGTTGGAGAAATTCTCCAGAGGAAGAACACCTGGCTCAAGAGGAGTGCATGGTAGTGGGAAGTGTTGGCTACACCCTTTTTAGTTTTATTCTCTACCCCAAGAATTCTTAGGAATAATCCCTTCTCACCTGATGGAGTTTTAAAAACTCAATTTGGGCAGCTGGACAGAAATGAGATGAGTTTTTTGAGTCTCTGACACACAGACTAAGACTCCAATGCTTGGTGCCCAAAAGTTGCCAACAGAGGAGTGCCCAGTGTGAAGGTGGCAACTGGCACAGGTCCTGTGCAGCAATAAGGTGCAGCCACTGGCTGAGGAGGCAGTTGCTAGGAGTACAGGAGAAATATGGGAAAAAGGGAACATCTAGACTTGACCTCCATGGCTCAAAGTGCTAGACTGCTGGAGTTGTGCCCCTGACTGCAGGGGGTATAAAAACAGGTGGTATGCCAGGTTTGACTCAAGGGCTGTAGTCTGCTGATCTCTATTATGCACTGTCTCCTAGAAATCACATTGGAATTGACTTCCAGTTGCCCATAGCAGTGACCTGCTCATATCTGTACCCTCTATTCACTTCCTTCCCTTTCCTGTCTCACTGCCTCTTCCCCCCACTAATGCTTCCTGAAATAATTTCCCAAATAAACTACATGCACTTAAATCCTTTCTTCAGGAGGATTGTTCAGATAACACAACTAGTGTGTGTTATGATCAGAGATGGTAGAAATTTTTTTTAAAAGTCAATTATATTTGTCAAATGCATATCGATTATAAACTTGATAATCACATGTAATATCAGATTTTTAGTAGCTAGAAAGATATGTGCTCTTTTTTTTCAAATACCTATATTTTCCAACGTGTTTGTTTGTTTATTATCATGGTACTGTGTATACATGGGAGAGTATAGTGATGTGAATAAAGTAAAATCCATGGAGAGCTCTAAATGAAGCAACCAATAGAGGGGAAAAGTATCCACAAATATCAGAAAACTAATGATGACCAAAAGACCATTCTGCACTGTAATATGTTTCTAATGCTTGAAAATCATTCTAGAAGAAAAAAGAGCTTATTATGTTTTGCCCACTTGGTGGGGTAATTTCTAAGTCTACTAGTAGCCAGTGCTTTGCTGAAGGCCTGAATAATGTCTCTCTAGAACAAAGTCAAAATACAAGTTTGAAGTCAGAAAAAAAGATGTTTGCTTTCAACTGGATAAAAGGAGGGACTATTTTAAAACTAACTTCAAATTTATAATAAAGTATTTTTTCTGTCCTAGGGAAAAATAAGTATAAGAAATCAGAGGTGGAATATCCAAGAAGGTAATTCATATAGTACAGTTATTACTTGATCTGTTTGGGGTAGAAAATAATATCCAAACTTTTAATCCAATGCTAAAAACACTGTATTTTTTCAAAAATATGTGGCTCATGCAACAAGAATCCACATTTTATAAATTTTGACTAATCAAGCTAATAGTTTTCACAACATATCATCTTCTAATATCATAATTAGGAAGGAACATTTCATGTAGTGCAATTGTCACTAGCTAAATTCCAAATTAACTATAATAGCATTAGTGAGTAACAGGGCATGGGAATAAGCTCTACAGACTGGCAGTATAAGGAAAAGATTTTATATCCACACTCTACTTAGAATGGGATCACCACCGTCTTAGTGCCTCTGTGATTGCTCAATTTCTCAGATAAAAATAAACTTAACATGTTTAAACAATTAACACTTAAAATGAAAAATCCAAGTATATATAGAGTTAGTTAAGAGTTTGAGGCAATAATTCACATTTTCTTTACCCATACCCCCTCATAAACACATGAATATGACCTACATATTGCCTCAATTTATAGTAAATTTCATATAGACTAAATTTCATATAGACTAAAATATCTAAAATAAAATAAATAACTAAAATAAAATAACTAAAATAAAATAAATAAAATTCATCCATTTCAAGCTAGTCTATTGTCTCAGATTTTCAGTGTACTTTGTTATATGTAGGTATAAAGATTAAAGATTTAGACTAAGATAGAAATCTGCAATATAGGGATTTATGCAGGTATGAACAAAGATATAATGGTGGAAGTAAATATATTTATTAATTACAATTACTTTTGGACATGTGACAATGGGGTAATTCCCAGCTGGGAAACACTTTCACTATTTTTCCAAACTGTGCATTCTGAGGGAGGTAGTTTTTTTTTGTTTTTTTGTTTTTTTTTTCATTCATTCAATAAACATTTATTGAGCACATACTATTAGGTTGAGCCATATGAAATATCATCTTTGTATGTCAAGGTGATCCAATATCAGCCAACTTCATATAGTTCAAGCTATCCAAAGTGTCATGCCAAGCGAGGGCTGTGAAGGATAAAGATGTACTGGGAAATAGCATTTTTTTTTTTTTTTTTTTTTTTTTTTTTTTTTTGCGGTACATGGGCCTCTCACTGTTGTGGCCTCTCCTGTTGCAGAGCACAGGCTCCGGAGAGGGAGGTAGTTTTAATAGCATATCAACTGATAAAATATATTTGACTATAAAATAAGTGGAATGTTGTTTCTATAAATCAAACCATAAAAACTGAAGTGCATTAAATTTTGGCCTGTGGTGAGTTATTAATTAAAGATTAAGATATCTGTGTATTTCAGTGGAGCAGGAGTTGAAGTTCAGAAAATTTGCAGGTGTGTAAGGTATTTGCATTTTCAAAAGGGAACACGAGTAAGAAAATAATTGAGAAACACTGCTCTACTCTAAGGAATTTATACCCAAGGAATTCTTAATTTTCAAAAAGAATCAAATAATGTCACTTGTTCCACAAGTATGATTGACTTGGCATGTTGATGATATTTCTTATAGTTTCTCCATGACTTAGTAGTAGTGTATAATGGCATGTATCTTTTCCTACAATATGTGGTACACTTTGGTGAACATGTATTTGTTGCTTCCGTGATAACCCTTCAAATTATCTAACAAAAAGCTGTCTACACAATGAGTACAGATAATTTTTTTAAAATCTCACTTCTTTTTTTTTTAATACATTTATTTATTTTATTTATTTATTTTTGACTGCGTTGGGTCTTCGTTGCTGCACACGGGCTTTCTCTAGTTGCGGTGAGTGGGGGCTACTCTTCGTTGCGGTGCGCAGGCTTCTCATTGAGGTGGATTCTCTTGTTGCAGAACACAGACTCTAGAGCACAGGCTTAGCAGCTGTGGCACACGGGCTTAGTTGCTCTGTGGCATGCGGGATCTTCCCTGACTAGGGCTCGAACCCTGCACTGGCAGGTGTATTCTTAACCACTGCGCCATCAGAGAAGCCCTACATCTCACTTTTTAACATAATGTTTATCGATACTCAGTTTCTCTAGTATTTTGCATATATAAATTCTAATTAGAGAAGGCATAGAAAAAGATGTCTTATTTTAAAAGATAATTTTTATTCTCTATATCTATAATTTAAAATGGAATTTTAATGTCTCCATTTACATGAATTTTTATACTATTTTTATTTTGTGAGATGTAATTAACTAAAATAAAGTCTGCGTATTTATAGTGTACAGTTCGATAAGTTCTTCAATGTATATACCTGTGTAATTATAAACACAATCAAGATATTGAACCCACCTCCATAATGCAAGAGTTTCCTTGTGCCCCCTTGGTAATCACACTCTCCTACTTGCCTACCCCCTGCCTTTCCCAGGTAACAACTGATCTTACCTCTGTCAACATTGGTTAGTTTGAATATCCTATAGTTTTGTATACATTAGTTCACACAGTTCGTACTCCTTTTTGTGTGGCTTCTTTCACTACAGCATAATTACTTTGACATGTATCTATGTTGTTGCATGTATTAATAATTCTTCTTTTCCTTCCCTTTTCCCCCTCCATCACTCCCTTCTGTCTTCTTTAGCCAAGTAGTACTCCATAGTTAGAATATAATACTATTTGTTCACCCACTCACTTGTTTGTCCATATTTTGGTTGTTTCTAGTTTAGAATATTATGAATAAAGTGCAATGAAAATTTGTGTACAAGTCTTTGCATAGGTATTTGCTTTTTCCCTCTTAGACGAATACTTTATTCAGATCATATGTCAGTATATGTTTCACCCGTTAAAGTTTAAATCTATTTATTTGTTTCTATTTTTTCCATGTGTACTCTGTTGCCCTTTTCCTCCATTCTGCCTTACTCGATATTAATTGAATATTATTTATGCTTCCATATATTACCTTTGTTGACTGATTAGCTATAAATATTAGTTTGGTTATTTAGCAGTTGCAGGTTTATAGTACATACCTTACATTTTCAAAGCTTCAAGTGATATTATACCACTTCATTTATAGTATAAAAGTCTTATAACAGAATACTTCCATTTCCCCCCTCCTGGCCATTTTGTTATTGTTATTATACATTTATTTCCTCACATGTTATAAGCTCCACACTGCACTGTTATTATTTTTATTAAAACAGTAAATTATATTTTTTTCCAATTTTTAAAATTGTGGTAAAATACATATAAATTTAGCATCTTAACCATTTTTAAGTACACAGTTCAGTGGTATTAAGTACATTCATATTGTTGTGCAATCATCACTACCATACAACTTCAGAACTCTTTCACACTTCAAAAATGAAACTCTATACCCACTGAACAATAATAACCCATATCCCCTCCCTTAGCCTTTACCAATCACAACTCTACCTTCTGTCTATTCCTATGATTTTGACCACTTTAATTACCTCATAACAGAATTTGTCTTTTTGTGTGCCGTTTCACTTAGCATGTCTTCAAGCTTCATCCATGATGCACCATATGTCAAATTTTCCTTTCTTTTTAAGGCTAAATAATATTCAATTGTAAGCATATACTACATTTTGCTTATCTATTCATCTATAAGCACACACTTGTTTTACTTCCACAGTTTAGCTACAGCGAATTATACTCCTATGGACATGGCTGTACAAATATAATTTTGAGACCCCACTTTCAATTATTTTAGGTATATCCCCCAAAGTGGTATTGATGAATCATATAATTCTATTTTTAATTTTTTGAGGAAACACCTACTGTTTTCCACAGTGGTTGTACAATTTTGCATTCTGACCAACAGGGCACAAGGGTTCCAATTTCCTGGAAAGTATCTCACGTGCAGTTGAGAAGAATGTGTGTTCTGTTGGTGTTGGGTAGAGTATTCTGTACATGTCTGTTAGACCTAAATAGTTTTCTTATCTATTATCTGGTTGTTTTTGTCATTATGAGAGTATTAAAGTCTCCGGCTATTATGGGAGACTGCATTTCTCCAAGGTTTCTGCCTAGGTTTTCTTCACATATCTTGGTCTGTTATTATGTGCATAAATGTTTATAATTTTTGTCTCTTGCTGTATTGAAACTTTTTAAATATATAATGTCCTTCTTGAACTTTATTTACATTTTTTTCATTTAGAGTCTATTTCATCTGATATTAGTATAGCTACCCCTATTCTCTTTTGGTTACTATTTGCAAGGAATATCTTTTCCACCCTTTCACTTTCAACCCATTTATATCTTTGGATCCAAAGTGAGTCTCTTGTAGAGATCATTTAGTTGAGTCATGTTTTTTAAAATCCATTCTGTTAATCTCTGTGTTTTGATTGGATTATTTAATCCATTTACATTTATTTTATCTTTTTAATTGAAGTATAGTTCATTTACAATGTTGTGTTAGTTTCAGGTGTACAGAAAAGTGATTGAGATACATAAATATATATATATATATATATATATATATATATATATATATATATATATATATACACATATATACATACATATTCTTTTTTAGATTCTTTTCCCTTATTGCTTATTACAAAATATTGAGTATAGTTCCTTGTGCTATACAGTAGGTTTTTGCTGGTTATATGGAGGGAGTTATTCTGTCATTTTGATATTTGGTTTATATGTGTCTTGTAGCCTTTTTGTCCCTCATTTCCTGAATTGCCATCTTCAGTTGTGTTTAGTTGATTATCTGTAGTGAAACATTTGCATTACTTTCTCATTTCCTTTTGTGTATATTCTATCAGTGTTTTTTTTTTGTGGTTACTATGGGGATTATATTTAACATTCTAAAATTATAACTCTCTAATTGAATTTATATCAGCTTAACTTCAGTAACATATGAAAACTCTACTACTTTACAGCTCTATTCCTATCCTTTAAGTTTTTTTTATTGAAGTATATTTGACTTACAATATTCTATTAGTTTTAGATCTAAAACATAGTGCCTTGATATTTTTATATATTATAGTCAATATAGAGTGAAGACATTAATATTTTTAATGCATTAGTCTTTTAGATTACATAGAAAACAAAAAAGAGAGTTACAAACCAAAGTTACAAAGATACTAACTTGTAGACTAATAGCTGTATTTTTGTAAAAATGTATTAGTTTCTCAAATCATGTGTAGAAAGCAAAAAGTAGAGTTACCAACCATCATTACAAAAATACTAGGTTTTATAATTGACAATATATTTATGTTTACTGAGATCTTTATTTCTTCAACCATCTTTGAATTGCTGTCTACCATCCTTTCATTTAAACCTAAAGGACTTTCAAGGACTTCTCTGGCAATCCAGTGGTTAAGACTCCGTGCTTCCAATGCAGGGGGCACAGGTTCCACCCCTGGTGAGGGAACTAATGCAGGGGGCACGGGTTTAATCCCTGGTCAGGGAATTAAGATCCCACATGCTACACAGTGTGGCCAAAAACAAACAAACAAACAAAAAACACCTAAAGGATTTTCTTTAGCATTTCTTGCAAAGCAGGTGTAGTGGTAACACTCCCTCAGATTTTGTTTATCTGAGAATGTCTTAATTTCTTACTTTGAAGTACAGTTTTGCTGAATATAGAATTCTTGGTTGGTACATATAATTTTTCCTTTAGAACTCTGACTATATCAGCTCACTTTATTCTGGCCTCCAAAGTTTCTGATGAGAAATCTACTGCTAATATTATTAAGGATCCCTTGTATGTGATGAGTTGTTTTTCTCTTGCTAATTTCAAGATTCTCTATTTGTGTCTTTCCTTTGGCAATTTGATTACAATGTGCCTTGATGTGGTCTCTGGTTTCATCCTATTATACATGGTTTGGGTTGAGTTTTTGGATGTTTATATCCATGTCTTTCATCAAATTTTTGGCAGTTTTGGCCATTATTTCGTCAAATCTTCTCTCTTCCCTTTTCTCTCTCTCCTTCTTCTGGGACTCCCATGTTGGTCCACTTCACAATGTCTCATGGCTCTGTTCACTTTAATCTTTTTTCTTTCTGTTCCTCAGACTTGATCATTTTCTTTGTCTTTTCTTCAAGTTCACTGATTCTTTTTTCTCCTTGCTCAAATCTGCCTTTGAATCCATCTAGTACATTTTTCATTTCAGTAACTATACTTTTCAGCTCTAGAATTTCTTTTTGGTTTCTTTTTAGACATTTTATCTCTTTACTAATATTTCTATTTTGTTCATACATCCATTATTTATTGACTTTCTCCATATATTCCTTTCCTTCTTTGAACATGTTTAAAGGCAGCTGTTTAAAAGCTTTATCTAAAAGCAGGCATCTGTTCTTTTTTTCCAGACAGTTGCTGCTCGTTTACTTTTTCCTTTGAACAGACCATACTTCTTTGTTTCTTTGTATGCCGTGTGAAATTTTGTTGTTGTTGTTGTTGTTGTTGAAAAATAGCCATTTGAATCTACTAATGTGGTAACTCTGGAAATTAGACTCTCTCCCTTTCCCAAGGCTTGTTTGTTTTATGTTGTTACTGTTTTTTATCATTATGGGCAGTCTCTGTTCCAAGGATCAGCACAAGGTATAAACTTAAAGTATTATCAAGTGATTTCTGAGCCTACCTCTGGGCATGAGTTGTGACTTTCTAATTTTCACTGTATATATGGTTGCAGTTGAATGTCCTAGTCTTTAATGTCTGGCTGCCAAATGGTTAAAAAACAGAAAAAGAGAGAAAAAAAAGACATGAGCCCCTTATATACTCTGGAAGTCACTTCAGCTGAAGGGGGAGAAGCTTGGAACAATAAGAGAGGGTATGCAACAATGGCTGCCTGCCTCTTGTCTGCACTTCCATGATTAGAAGCAGCAATCATCAATGAGAACACAGATCCCTAATATCTGTAGAACAGGATCCTTAGTGTCCACTCCAGCTCCTGTAAGCTGCATGCAAGCTTTTTCAGGAACATGTGTGGGACTGCCCAACATGAGCTGGAAGGGGAGGGATGAGTAGTCACTACTGAAGTAAGAGCTGAAATTGACTGAAGTTAACCACAGTTTACCTGTGAGGACTCCCCCTGGAAGTTGCCCTACAATAGACCCCAGAGTTCCAAAACAGTTACATCAGACTGAGTCTACAAATGCAAAAATTGTTTTCTACATGGGGATGCAGATTTCTGGTGACTCTTAATGGGCCATCTTCCCAGAATCCTCTTTTAAACTAGTCAATTATCTTTTAAGGATAATTAAATAACAACAAAAGATCTTATATATTTATCTATGTATTTTTTTCTGGTGATGCTCATTTATTTTTGTAGATATATATTTCCATTTATTATCATTTTTATTCTCTCTGTAGGCACTTTGATAACATTTTGTGTTGCAATATTGACAAATATTTTTGAGCTTTTTTAATATGTTTAAGACTTTATTTTGCCTTTATTTTTGAAAGGTGTATAAAATTTTAAGTTGGTAACTCTTTTCTTTCAGTACTTTGAATGTACTGCTTGACTGTCTTTTTGCTGGCAGCATCTGAGATGAGAAATCTGCTATCATTGTAGCTCTGTACCGTGGTATATAACATTTATTTTTTTTCTGATTGCTTCTAAAATTTTTTGCTTAACACTGGTTTTAAGCAACTTGATTATGATAAGATTTAGAGTAGTTATTTTTATGTTTCTTGTGCTTGGGTTAACTGGGCTTTTTGTATCTGCAGAGTTTTTATAGTTTTCATCAAATTTGGAATATTTTCAACCATTATTTCTTTAAATATATTTTCTCTGCCTATTAACCTCTCACCTTTTTTCCAGAAACTCAAATTATACATATAGTATATCAACTGATGTCATACAACTTTTTATACTTTTTCATTCTTTTAAATCATTTTTCAATTTTATTTTGTTTGAAGTTTCTATTTCATTTTCTTCAATTTCATGAATATTTTCTTTTGCAATATCTAATCTGCCATTAATTATATCCAGTGTATTTTCATCTCTGCTATTGTAATCTCTTTTCCTCTATACGTTCAATTTGTGTCATTTTTATATCTTTAATATCTCTAATTTGAACATGTGAAATACAGTTGCAATACCTATTTTAAAATCATTACCTGCTCATTCTAATCAGTTCTGCAGCAGTTTTTTTTTTTTTTAAATAAATTTATTTATTTATTTATTTTTGGCTGCATTGGGTCTTCGTTGCTGCATGCGGGCTTTCTCTAGTTGCAGCGAGCGGGGGCTACTCTTCGTTGTGTTGCATAGGCTTCTCATTACAGTGGCTTCTCTTGTTGTGGACCACAGACTTTAGTTGTTCGGGCTTCAGTAGTTGTGGCTTACAGGCTCTAGACTGCAGGCTCAGTAGTAGTGGAGCCTGCGGTCTAGAGTGTTGTGGCTTAGTTGCTCCACAGCACATGGATCTTCCCGGACCAGGAATTGACCCATGTCCCCTGCATTGGCAGGTGGATTCTTAACCACTGCACCACCAGGGAAGTCCCTGGATCAGTTTTAATTGATTGGTTTTCCTTCTCATTATGGGTTGTATTTTTTTGCCTCTTTACATATCCAGTAACTTTTGATTGATTGGTAGTCATTTGAAATGTTACTTTATTGAGTGATAGATATTTTTCATTTTTATAACTGTACCTGAGTTTTTTCTGAGACCCAGTTAATTTACCTAGAAAGTGTTTGATCCTTTCAGGCCTTGCTTTTAAGATTTATTATGTGAGAAAGAGCAGCACTTATTTTGTGGCTATTTCTGTTATGATCCTTCTGATTATTCTACCTAGTGAAATATGAGGTTGTTGTCCTACCTTAATACATTTCTATTCACATCACTCCTCTCTTGGACAAATTATGACTTATTCTTCACATTGAGATTGTTTTGTCATTTTCTTCAATTTCTTAGCTAAGTCAACAATCTTTGCACTTATTTTATTATTGTTCTCCATTTTTGTTATTGCATTTTAAATCTCTAAGTCTTTTATTTTTCCATATGGTTTTTTGAGTATATTTAAAGTAGTTTCATTTGTGAATGGTATAATTTTATTCTACTTTGTGAATACTTTGAGGGAAGAATTTCACTACCATAAATGTTTTGACTCTCCTTATCTGTTTTCATTTTACAGTAATTTTACATGGAGTTGGTCTGATATTTCCCATTCTTAAACATTTCATGGACAGGTTCCTATTTTAAGATTATACCCTTATATCAGTGTATTGAAATCAGCTTCATTAGTAGATAAGTGTTGTGTTAGTGGGAGCAATGAACTTTCTATAATTGGAGTGCTTTCTCATCCTCTACTCTATTGTTAAATTTGTAACAGTTTATGTGCAATTTTTATTCCTAGGCATTTCATGGTAAGATTCTTAGTTTAAAAATACCATCTTTCATCAGCAGAGTGATATGTAATTTTTTATTTTTTTTTTTATTTTTATTTTTTTTTCTTTTTGCGGTATGCGGGCCTCTCACTGTTGTGGCCTCCCCCGTTGCGGAGCACAGGCTCCGGATGCGCAGGCCCAGCGGCCATGGCTCACGGGCCCAGCCGCTCCGCGGCATATGGGATCCTCCCAGACCGGGGCACGAACCCGTATCCCCCGCATCGGCAGGCGGACTCTCAACCACTTGCGCCACCAGGGAGGCCCGATATGTAATTTTTTAAAGAAAAAAAGGTCTTGTTCTCTTTTGTTTCTTCAAAATATCTTTCACTTTTGTTTCCTACCTCATCTCAAATGGTAACTTACCTCCTCTATTAACATCCTTCTTCTGCAGAGCAATGTTTCTCCAGGGTTTCCATCTCCAACCTCACTAACTTCCAAGTTTCATCCGTGGAGCACATGTTGTGTATTATCAATTTCTAGACTTTTTTGTTTACTGATTTAGTTCTTAATGTTGGACTTGCTCTTTATGGGAACATTTATGTCTGTGCTTTGACTTAGTTTCTACACACCTCCTTTCTTCATGGTGTCTCTTAAGCCTCCTTTACTGAGCTGAATAGTGTCCCCCAAAATACATGTCCAGTTAGAACGGGTGAAGGTAGCCTTATTTGAAGAAGGGTCTTTGTACATATAATCAAGTTAAGATGAAAACATACTGGATTAAGATGGGCCCTAAACCCTATACAACTGGCATCCTTATAAGAGGGAGATTTGGACACAGACTAACAGGGTAGAACACTGTGTGAGGACAGAGGCAGAGAATGGGATGATAAATCTACAAGTCAAGTTATGCCAAAAATGGCTGGCAACCACCAGAAGCTAGGAGAGAAGCATAGAAAAGATTCTCCCTCAGAGACTCCAGTAGAAAGCAATCTTGTTGATACCTTGATTTTGGACTTTAGGCCATGTGAATTGTGAGAGAATAAATCTGTTTTAAGCCAACCAATTTGTCATAATTTCCTAGAGCAGCCCTAGGAAATGAATAAAACTCCCTTCTCTCATTCTTCATGTTCATAAGCTTGCAGGTAAGGCTGGAGCTTCAGTTGTAGATCTATTAGAATATGTTGTTTATTTCACAAATTAAGATAGTAAGTTCATGTATCCTCTATCTCCTAGTAATGGTGAAGGTTTAGGTCATGTGAAATTACATACTGTAATGGTATTTGGAAAAAATATGGAGAGTTTTAGACTCATGTGTACACAATAAACCTGGGGTTTTTGCTTTTTGTTGCCCTTTTAAGATGTGTCCAAGGATAATCATGGAAAAGGAAGGATTTTTCAGAGAGAGAACCTGAAGGCTAAAAAGGTCAACAGATTTAGGAGCTATTTCTAAAAAGGGAGAAATGGTCTGCCACAGAGAGAACATCAATTGTCCATTAGTCTTAGGAAGAATAGCAGGGATAAAGAAGAGAGAACTACAGCAACTCCCAAATGAGTACCACATGTCCTTTTCCATTTCAGCACAGGAGAAGGGACCCCAGAATAGCAAGAAAAGTAGAAGAGCTATAGCCTCACTCCTACTCTTGGGATAGTCATCTGGTTAGTTTGGGGGAAAATAAGGAGGTGAGCATTAAAATGGATATGAAACTGAAGCTTTAAAGTTGGCCAAATTTTTGTCTATAATTGAAATGACCAGAGTTAGAAACGTACCCAAGAAATGTGCTACTGTGGAACTGAAAGGGAGATTTATAAAATACAGCTGAAGGCAGTGTGTGGATACAAATAAAATAGGTACAGTTGATTATTTAATGGTGGATAGTTATATTCTACAAAGACACCACAAACCCTGAAACAGTGAATAGAGAACCACTGTTTGAAACATAGGGTTAGATTCTTGAAAATCTCTGATCACATTCTATTAACTGATCAATATATAGCCTTGTTTTATGTGTTTCTGTTTAAACACATAAACAGAAGCTTTTTTGGCTTTTTTGGTTTGAGGCTATTTCACTTGTAAGTAAGAATTGTTGAATGTACTTTGATTTTAAGATTTTGTAACATACTGCAAAGGTGAAGAATTTAATTATTTAATATATATCATTGATTCATTAGCTTTGAACTCATGGCAAATAGCACTATAACTCTTTCCTGAATGCAGCTTATCTAACACAGGTATTTTCTTTGTAAGGGACACCTTAGGCTTTTGCACTTAGAAACACTAGGTACACTTGGAGATTACTTTAAGCAGCAAAATCAACAACAAAAAAGGCACAAATACATAAAAAATAAGTGGCAATAAACAGACTGAGGTATATGATAGGAGGAAAGATGATTGGTTTGAGGCTATTTCATTTGTAAGAATTGTTGAATGTACTTTGATTTTAAGATTTTGTAACATAATGCAAAGGTGAAGAATTCTAAGAAGTGTCGTGAAAGAAGAGCAAACCAAGGTATTTCTGTGATTGGAGTAGGGAGTTCTAGTTTGGAATTTGTGAAGAACAACTTTGATGAAATAATATTTAATTAATTTTGAACAAATAATAAATGTATATAGTTCAAAAATTTAAAAATTACAAAAGGGCACAGAGAACAAAAAGGAAGTGTCCCTTTTACTTAAGTCCTTCAACTACTCAGAACTTCTTATTGGATGGCAAATATTGCTATGCAGAGGGAAGAAATCTAGAAGGACACAGAATTTAAGAGGGGCTTTAATGGGTTTTCTGGATTTGGAGAGATGGAGATGGATTATCAGTGCACTTATAGAGACATGAGAAAATCTTGATTGAAAGAAGTCACAGAGAGAAATTGTGAGGAGGCCTGGAATAAGAAGAAAATTGCCAATCACAGATTTAGTGAAAAGTTCTAAGTTACGTGATCATAGTCCAGTTCTCTTTTGAATCATGAGTTAAATATGCCAAGGAGTACAAATTATATCAGTTGATCTCAGAAGTATATTCTTAATTTTCCTCTTCTATCAGAAGTGTTCCTTAATATCCAATGAAAATCTCCACCTATTAATTTTATCCCAGTGATTTATTTTAGTAGGAAAAGGATTATGAAAGACTACAAGAACATCAAATCAAACAGTGAAAAGAAATTAAAAAAATATAATCTTGTTTGAATTTAACAGTTATTTCCGATAGTTTCAAAAGCCTTTGGGATTTTAAACCAACTAAACTGAAATAGTTCTACAGGCCCATGCAGTAGGGGCTGGCATTATAATCTCTATATTACAGCTGGGAACCTTAAGGCACAAAGCCATTTAAGTGATATGTCCAAGGTCACTGAGCAAGTCACTAGTGAGGCCAAAAATAGAATCCCAATTCTTCAGCTAGTTCTTTGTTCAGGAGACCATATTGGTTCTTTTATTACTCTGAGGATAAAATTTAGCTTTATATCAGAGGCTTTTTTTTTTCCTTATATGCCAACCTAAAAAATCAACATTTAAAAAGACCACTGAATTGATATTAAATCAAATCATATTTCATGCTTGAAATTTTCAAGTTACTCTTAGAAAAGTGTTTTCTTGTCATTTAAGAGGAAAATATCCATAGGTTGTTTTTCACTGTTATCATCTCAATTCACGAAACTTTTCTCCCTTCTTTATATATTTAATGGCTCTATTTAACAATGAATATGTTCTGGTTTCTGCACAAGGAAATGCAAGCCATAGTAATTGGCTTTGCCTTCAGACAGCTGAGTCAGCAAGAAATCAGGCAGCCTACAGAAACCTTTTTATTTGCTATCAGGTTTTCAGAGTTTCAAGCCATTGAAATGTATTGAAAAAATCTGGGAGGCAACTAAACCATGCAAATTAACCTTACATCTGCTTTATGCGACTCTTGAACTTCCAGATTTGTAATTCCTTATCTGTGGCTGATCAAACAATTTTCCGGTTCATAATGCTGTCTGTGCAATGGTAGGAAAGGAAAGGGGATTACAGTCTCTGGTACATATTTGTCTAAAAGTACTTGAATTTTTCCAGTTATAAAAAGAATATTTCTCCCCTCTTGTGGGAACCCTTCAGAGCTAGAAATTCTACTTTTTGAGCTTCATATCTATACATACAGATTTTGTGAAAAATGATTTTACAAAGTTCCAAGTTGTTAAATATTTTTAAAGAAATATACATTCACATACACTAAAGAGAACTAGAGATATACTTATCTCTGTGTATGCACACATACATATAAGAACTCACACGTATATATGTTTAGATATATGGTATACTGTTTTGTAATTATTTGCAATTATAATATAATAATGTATAACATTTATTAAGCAACTACCTTGTGCCAGGCACTCTGTGAAGGTCTTTGCATATAATGTTTCACTTATCCTCATCACAGCATTATAAAGTGATTACTATTATTATAACAATTTACTTATTGAGGAAACTGAGACACTAATAGCTGAAGTTAATTGCTCAAATTTATATAGCTTTTAAGTGGGAGAGTAGGATTATAAACACAGGTGACCTAGTTCTTCTACATTGTGTGGGAATGAGAGTTATTTGTGAATATGTGAGTATAATAAAAATGTAAAGCCTAGAGGTTTAGTCAAAATTGACTAAATTCATAAACTGAGATACAGAGAAGACAAATGTCTTCCAAAGTTTGTACAGCTAGCCAGTTCCCAAACCTAGAGTATGACTCAGGTAGCATTCCACTATAGCTTGCACAGTTGGCATCATTAGATGATGTCATAAATTGTAAACCAGGTAGGGTAGGAACTGTCTTTTATGAAAATTATGCAATGGACATCCATATTTTTTTCTAGTGACATTTTCCCAGCTGAGATAATTTTTAAAAATAGGTAAGTAAAATGTTTTTTATTTTTAAATTTTCTGTTGATGTTTATGAAACAGTTTGTTTTTTACCACATGTAGGGGCTCCCATACAGCTTTATGGTTGGTATTCAACAACTTTTCCCCACTCTCATTCATTATTCAAACTACTTCTCTCTACGTGTTGTAGAAATACTTTTTGCCAAGACACTTAGATCTCCAAAATACTACCCTCAGTGGAACATCTTAGTATTTACCCTAGGGTAATATTTTTGCCTTCACTCTTCCCTTCCTTCTTCGAGTTTAACCCCATGTTATTCTGGTCCACTTACAACTTTTTAACTCTGCTTCCTCTCATTTCTCTGTGAGCAATTCTTTAACAAATATTGATGTTTTTCAATGTTCAGTCTGTAGAATCTTACTTTTCTTGCTATATAAACACACCATAGGTGAAGGTGATCATATCTCCTATAAGAAGTGTATATTTGGATAATTCTGTATGTGTTTGAGCATTTGTGCACACATTTGAAAGACAGAGAAGGCCAGTGAGCTTCAGATTCCATTTGTCTACTGTATTTTCTCACAATTGAGGCTACAAAAACACTTAAATTTGATAGTAAGAGGTGTCTCTATAGGGATGTAACACCTTAGCTGAGAGCTTAAGCCTGGAAGGATCCAGTTATGTGAATGTATCTGACATAAATTTTTCAGTTTTATTTTTTAATAACTATCCTCAAGTGGTACCATGGTAAAATTTCCTGCCAGAAGTTCACTAAAAGAACAGATTCAAAACATTCTCTGGTCTCTCTTTGTTTTTAGACCAATCTCACCTTCCCATTTAAGACTTCGACTTGTTACAAGTTAATGCTCAGTTTCAAACTCAACAGTAAGTTTTCCTCCCTTACCTTTTCCACATCCAGCACAGACTAGACCTACTATGGGCTACAGAAAAATGGAGTTAAGAAGATAAAAGTATGTTCTGTCCTTTATATACCTCCTTCTCCTACTTCTTTAGGTACTAGTTCCTCTTGTTTGTTAAGGCATGAGAAGGAAAAGGTAAAACGTCCAATATTTCCTTACTTCCATAGGCAGGACTGCAGTCTTTTCCTTGCTTGGATGTAACTATTCTATTCCTTGTCTATGAGCTCCAAACACCATGATAATAAGGTGTTCATTTGTGTGCAGCTCCCCTAGGCATTTTTACATTTGTAGGTTTGGCCTTATCTCTTAGCTGGCCTTCAGCTGATGACCTTCGTATTGCATTCCTCTAATGCCTACGTCCTTGTCCCTTTTTTGTCCCTTTATTCCCCAAATTATCAGGTGTAATGACAAGACTATATCCTCCAATTGTATCTGTCCTTGTAGGTTTGCTGAACCTCTGCAGAATGCTCCTCTATACACTTAGAAGAGAGGTTCCTGGTTCCCTCTATGTCTTACAGTCTACACACACACACACACACACACACACTCTCTCACACCCTTTCTCACTCACTCTCTCTCTCCCGCTTTTGCTCTCCTTCCTATCGTTCTGTTCTGTTAGCACGAGACCATATCAGTAAGTCCTCCTAAGCAAAGGCACAAAGAATGAAAAATGTTTCCCCTTATTGAAGGCTTTACCAATTTTTAGAAGCAAAACTCATAGACCTCACTTCCATGTCTTCAAAGTGGGAAAGGCTCACTTTCCATGAACAAGAATCTTCCCCAGACACCAATCACATTCTTATTTGGCAATCTGCATTCTACAGTAATTGGTGGGGATAAGTAGGGTTGACACATGTGCATTCTCTAACTTCCACCTCTCAATAATTCCAACTTCTGGTGGCTCTCTGAATTCAAAGTGTGACGTACTTAAGGTAGTTTATTCTCAGCTTAAGTCACAATTATAGAACAACAGAAGAAATCATCAGCATCTTGCTATATTTTTATCAGTAGAAAGATAACTCATGGAAGATAAAGTAGTAGTTGCAAAAGCCCTGAAGTAGAGAACTCATGTGGCATTTTAATGAAACACTCTGACTTCATTTTTGACGTTTAACTGCTGACAGATTTCAACCACTTCTTTCCCCTTCTGCAACACAACTTACTAAGCTGATGAGAAAGACTAGGTGTTCCCTTCTTTGGCAACAGCCAGAAACTCAAACCATGCAAACCTAGCCTACTCACAGGAACGCTCACTCCAATGTTATCCCTGAATCACAATAAAAGCCAAACTAGTCTCTTCTTTTGCTCAAGCTGACACTTTTGGACCTGCTTGGGAGATGTCCCTGCTTTCTAAAGAAAGTTTCATTATGTGAGTAATAAACCTTTTCATACCTTCTTAATTTTTTTGGAAAAACATAATTTTTTATCAAGGTATAACTGACATATAATATTATATTAGTTTTGGGTGTATGACATAAGGATACGGCATTTGTATGCAATGCAAAATGATCACCACAATACATGCCCCCAATTTCACGCCCCAGAGAAAGGAAAACCTGTACCTGAAGCCGATCCAGAGAATAATCCTTACGATGGGACGTTATGTGGAGCACAATGAGGACATGCCTTGGAGGAATATTATGGGCCTACTGGGCATCGACCAGTTCCCGGTGAATACGGGCACCATCACCACTTCTGAATATGCCCACAACATGCAGGTGATGAAGTTCAGGGTGAGCCCCAGTTGTCAGGATTACCTTGGAGGCCAAGTACTTGGCTGACCTGCCCAAGCTGGTAGAGGGTCTGAAGCGGGGGGCCAAGAGGCCGACACTACAGTGCAGTGCATTATAGAGGAATCAGGTGAGCACATCTTTGCGGGGGCCGATGAGCAGCACCTGGAGATTCACCTGAAGGATGCGGAGGAGGGCTGCGTCTGATTCCCATCAAGAAATACGACCCAGTTGTCTTGTGCCGTGAGACCTTAAGAGAAGACTTGAACGTGCTCTGCTAGTCCAGGTCCCCCAACAAGCACAATGGGTTGTACATAACGGTGTGGCCCTTCCCTGACGGCCTGGCCAAGGACACTTAACAGGATGAGGTTTCCACCTGCCAGGAGGTCAAGCAGCAAACTCGCTACCTGGCGGAGGAGTACGAGCGGGATGTGGCCGAGGCCCGCAATAAGAGGTGCTTTGGACCACACGTCCTCACCGACAAGTCCTCAAATACACCGCCAACGGCGTGCAGTACCTCAGCGGGATGAAGGACAGCGTGCCGCAGCTTCCAGGGAGCCACCAAGCAGGAGGCGGCTGTGTGAGGAGAATCACCTACGTGACATGCGCTCTGACATTCACGATAATGAGGCTGCGTGCTGACGTCACCGAGCGCGGGAGCGGCCGGATCATTCCCGCTGCCCGGCTGCGCTCCGTCTGCGGGGCTTGCTGACAGACCAGCCCCAGCTCGTGGAGCTCGTCTTCCTGTGGGAACGCCTGTATAGAACACGTAGTCGGTGGCATCTATCCTGCCCTGAACTGGAAGCAGGGACACGTCTGTGAGGACTTCCAGGTGGCCGGAAGCCCCATGTTTGTGGTGCAGGCCTACGTGCCTGAAAACGAAATCCTTTGGCTTCACCGCCAAGCCGGCGGCCGGGCTTTCCCGCAGTGCGTGTTTGACCAATGGCAGATCCTGCTCAGAGATCCCTTTGACAGAACCGGCAACCCCAGCCAGGTGGGGGCTGAGACCGACGAGCACAAAGGCCTGACGGAAGGCCTCCCAGCCCTGGCCGACTTGCTGGGCAAATTGTAGGCGGGACTCGCGCAGCACGAGCTCCCAGCCGCGACATCTACCACAATAAGCCTTCACATTCTCCTCACGACACCTGGAGAGGGTCCAGACACAGTGACGGAGGTCTGACAGATTTCTGGAGCGTACTCTGGGCCAGCACTCAACAGGAACGCTTGATGCCATTTCTTCTGATGTTCATTTCAAGATTTCAGAGGCAAGAGAAGTGCCCTCGCTGCAGGTATTTATTTAGCTTATGGAGCTGAGGGAGGGGATGGGACACCCGATACTTTGACTTTCATTCCTTCAGAGGGAAACTCAAGCGCCCCCACAGATTTTAAAAATAGACGCAGTAAGAGGTTTAATTGCGTAAATGGACCATAGGGGATTTTCCCCCAGGAAGAGGGAACGAACAGGCGGGTAGACATTCTCTTTGGACAGAAACTAGAAGGTAGGAAATCTTGTGCAGCGTCTCTCTAAGCACCTCCAGCTGCGTTAGTGCCATTGGAATAAAGATATGGTACTGACTGTGAAACAAATAAACAAAAAAACCCTCCTAATTGAATGTGGCATAATACGTCTTAATAGCCTAACCAAAAGTTTAGGGGGAGGGTTCATTCCACCGCTGTGGGGTGAATAAAATGATTGGCACTGGAGGGGGATGGCCAGACAATGACCAGCACAGGAAGGTCTTTCTTTTAATGCTTTTGCTTGTTGACTGGTTTTGTTGCCTGCTGGCAAGTGTGAACTTTTAGGGGTTGCCTGCTGGCTAGTTTGTGCTTTGAGCTGTGTTGCTTTGTGTTGCATTTACTGAGCCCTCAAGGTTTCTCTTATAGATTTAACTGATCTAAGTTAAAAGTGTTGATAACTGGCATTTAGTAATATGAGAATTGGAGGCCTCCTTCAAATGGCTGTAGTTCATGTGCCTTGGCTGGGAACTATCTGTGCATCTCAGATTGAATCATGTGTCTTGATTCTAACATAAGCCATAATTGACACTAGGCTCAAAGCAATGACTCTTAACCCTGTGACCATGATTGTGTGTCTCAATCTGGCGTTCACCCCCACCCTGTAGAGTGCTTAAGGGAGAGACTGATACCCTGTGCAATGTGCAAGCCAGTCAGTGGTTTCCCATGTGGAGGAAGAGTAGTCACTATGTAGCATGCTGAGGGCCACACTCCTAAAACAGATGGTTCACTACAATTTTTAAAAGTGCCTTTACCTATATTGCAAAAATATCCTTATACTCCAGGATATAGGGAAAAACACCCATGTACCCTAGTGACACAGCTAAGGGGAGGGGATATTCAAACCTGATTTCAGTTGAGGATCCTTAATCCCATTAAAGCTGCTATTGCCATGGGAGAGGCCTCTAACCCTGAGACTGATTTGCAACTCTCTGAACTTGTAAGTATGAGCAGGATGTAGAGGACTCCCTCGAAATATATCCAGTAACCACCAAGAAGCAAACAAAAAACTGAAATGTGCCAAGTGTGTCAAAATGGAAGTTCAAACTTTGCTGGCAATCTAAAATTTACTGAAAGAATTTCTACAACAAATAGATAAAAGAGTACCAATTAAATTTTTATGTATCTGCAACATAGGTTCTGAATTAATGTTAGCATTTGCAGATGCACCAACTGGAAACATTTCTTGCCTTTTATAAAAACTGAAGCTTAAATTTCATTTATCTCTGGGGATCCCACTAAATTTAAATAAGGTATCCCTTTACTCTTAGAGAAGTTGTAAAATATAAAATAGAAGAAAAAAAGGTATGCTTCTTCTTAACCATCAGAACTATCACTTTGCTTAATTTCCCATGGTAAGAGTACCCATTACCCTAAAATATCCTGGAGTGGGCATGGGCATTCTGAACCTGTTACAGCAGGCAGGTGGCTAGATATGAGCAGAGAAATGGTGGAAGGGGCCAGGTGGCAGAAATCTTGCATCTTGTAAACAGCGGGGGTCCCTCGGCAGACAAAGAAAAGCAGGAACCTCCAGACTGACAGAAAACCACACCTTTTGGGTGATAAGTGTCCTGGAAGCAGACAAACAAAGGTGGGGAAAAACGGGAATCTCCTACATCCGAATGTAACCTGTTGCTCATTGTGCTTTCATTACAATAAAATTAACCTTACAGATCAGAAGTACCCATCATGCACTGACACCATGACACTTCTGATCTAAGCTAAATAAGGACAAAAGTCCCTCTTCCCCTTGGGAAGATGGAGCTGGGATGAAAATCAGGGAATATGACCCCTGAACTCCTCCTTCCCCAGTGAATATTCTGCCCCTTCAGTTGTATGCCCCTCCTAACCGGCTTGCCAAAGAAACCCAGGGCAGCAGCTCCTCACCTGTCTGCCTGTTCTCCCACTGAGAGCATGTTCTTACTTAAATAAATTCTCACTTTACTTTCTTAACATCCCTGCTTCGTCTCCAAATTCTTTCCCAACAAGGCAAGAACATTCAATTCACTGGGAACAAACCAACCAGTAATAAATTAAAATTAAATGAAGTCTTTGGTACTCACAATCAGACTTTTAAAATGGGACCCCATCACAACCTTACATTACAAAATGTTTCTACGTGTTGGGCCTGAGAAACAGATGATTGAGCAATGTCCTTTTTGCTCCACCTCTTCCATTCATCTTCACTAACAAACTCAGAATAACGAAAGAGGAAGCAAGGAAACAGCCCATGAATGGAAGGGCTGAGGTAGATGAGGTGAGAA
This sequence comes from Mesoplodon mirus, assembly GCF_964341445.2. Classification (NCBI taxonomy): domain Eukaryota; kingdom Metazoa; phylum Chordata; class Mammalia; order Artiodactyla; family Ziphiidae; genus Mesoplodon; species Mesoplodon mirus. Next base: position 109,735,629 of record NC_138982.1, read on the forward strand.
AGGATCACGTCTTTAGTGCCTCGAGTCATCCTTCAGTATCATCATTTCAACCTTAGAGGAGCTCATCCTTGCTCCTTTAGTAATACAGTTGTCCCTCAGTATCCACAAGGGATTGTTTACAGGACCCCTGTGGATGCCAAAATCCACAGATTCTCAAGTCCCTTATATAGAATGACATAGTATCTGCATATAAGCTACACACATCCTCCTGTATGAAATCATCTCTAGATTACTTATATTACCTAATACACTGTAAATACTATGTAAACAGTTGTAAATACAATGTAGATGCTTTGTAAATAATTGCAGGCACATGGCAAATTCAAGTTTTGCTTTTGAGAACTTTCTGGAATTTTTTTTTTTTTTAATGTTTTCAAACTGTGGTTGGTTGAATCTATGGATGTGGAATGCCCGATTGACTGTAGTCTGAAGAAGTCTAGATTTGGATGAGGCTTGGATTTGGGGAAAATATTTGAGGTGGTTACTGGGATCTGCTGTAGATAGGAGGATGGGGGGAGGGTGAGAATTCCTAGGAATATCTGGGAAGTAAAGGATTCCTTGTTCGAATTTATCTTTACGAAGGGTAATTTCTGAATGAGTGGCTGTCCTGAGGCTATTCTAACTTCTCTACTCAGCCCAAGAGAAGAGTATAGAATTTGGGGAAGGTTCTGTTTTTGTTCAGCTGTCCTGTCTGTGATCAACCTCTCTTTATTCTAAATCATTTGAGACTCAGCTTGATGAATTTAAAGAGAAAAACATTTACTTAAAAAAAAAATACAGTGCTAAAAACTAAGTACAAAAGAAATAGCTGCCAGCAGAGTAAGTTTCAGGTAAGTTGTCTGCTTTAAACAAAGTAGCACATTTTCATGCAACTGTTTATCTATTTAAAGGTTCTGAGAATTAAGATATTTAATTATACTACCTGAGTCACTGTTTTTTGATGCAATAAGTAATAGAGCAAATAGTAAAACATGCTTTTAGTTTTACAAATAATGTTTCTCAAAAAGAAAATCTTACTAATTTTATTTTTGTGTTCTTAATAGAACACATGGATATGATTTGGTTGTCAGTTACTCAAAAATATTTAATTAGTGTCTACTACATTTCTATTTCAGCAAAAAAAAAAAAAGAGAAACACTATGTGAGGATAGAGAGAGAGGAATATTTAGGAAAATAGAAAACACAAGGCATGGACTATGATCTATATTCCCCAAATAATTTTAAGTTCTCTCCCTGTTTCTCCAGAGATGCTGGATGTACATAAATTGTAGCTTGTGTAACTTTCTCACAGCCATCATATTTTAATAAAATTGATGATTTATTATGTCTTTGTCATAAGCCTATGAACATGTTAAAAGACAGATACTATTGATTTCTCCTCTCTGCATCTTTAATGCCAACCTTGTGTTTCTAAATGATGGAATCAGTAAAGATTTGATAAAATAGGTGTTTAGTTAATATAAGGAAATAAGAGCCTATAAAATGGAAACATATAACAGTGTGTTAAGAGAGGAAATAAAAAATAGTTTACATAGATTTTTGTTTTGAAACCATTAAATTTATTCTCTTTGATAATGCGTAAATGATATCTAGGTCATCTTGAGTGGGAGAAGTCCCAGTCCCTTCATAGGTGAGATGTGAGCTTTGAACTAGGCCCTGAGGGACAGCTGCTGTTTGGGAAAAAAATAAGATTAGATTAGTACTTGTAAGTTCAGCACAGAGGATCATGTGGTTGGAAATTATTTAATCTGAAAATACTGACTCCACCTTCTAAAGAATAACTGGATGTTTTCAAGAATGGAAAGATTTGGTAAGATCCTTGTTTACAGATATAAAACAGGAATTACCAACTGATCTGGCAGTTGAAACAATCTGAAGCTTCATCTTTACATTGGAATTTGCATCTTGAGCCCAGATATCATTGCAGAAACAGCTTTAAAATTTCTGTAGTATGTCTTCGTACCTTGCAATCCAAAGTGTACCCTATTTTTTTGTTGTTAAAGTACACTGTCATTTTATCAGTTGTTAGTATTGAAATGTTAAAATCAATGACTGTTACCTTTATTCCATCTCTGAATGTAATTAGTTTTCAAGATCTATTAAGTCTTCTCTTTGAGTATTTGGTATTCACTCACTATCTCATGATAACATTAACTATGGCCAGACTAAGACACTTAAAGTAGTACTTCTCATAGTTAATCGTGCATATAAATGATCTGAAAATTTTGGCAACATGTAGATTTTAGTTCAACAGTTCTGGGTGGGTCCTGGAATTCTTCATTTCTAAGAAACCTGTAGGTTTGTTCGTGCTATTGAGACTGGGCCACATGTTGAGAAGCAAGGCTTTAAAGTCTTACCTGTGTCCCCACAACTGTAACCCATATGTCACTCCAAATTTAAAAAAAACAAATAACAAAAAGACAATCCATGAAATAAGTCTAAGGACATAGAATAAAATTCTGATTTTTCTCATATTTTAAAAAATGTACTCTCTTGGAAATTGCAGAATTCAATTTCTAATTCACACTTACTTTGTTTAGGTCATTTATCACTTCAATTGCCTCTTTGTAAGAGCACCCTATTTGGTATTCAATCTTTACCTCTTCCTACAAAACTTTCCTGAAAAGTATGTGACCAGTATTACATAAATGAACGTGAATCAAATGCTAATAAAAAAATACAAAACTTAAAATCTTTACTTCCTTTTGGTTGCAAACAAGTTAGACTGATAATGAAAGCTCTCCATCAACTGACTTCATCTTTTTTTAAAATTTATTTTTAGCTGTGTTGGGTCTTCATTGCTGCGTGTGGGCTTTCTTTAGTTGCCGCAAGCGGGGACTACTCATTTTGGTGGCTTCTCTTGTTGTGGAGCACAGGCTCTAGGATCGTGGTCTTCAGTAGTTGCAGCATGCGGGCTCAATAGTTGTGGTGTGTGGGCTCTAGACCACAGGCTCAGTAGTTGTGGCGCACAGGTTTAGTTGCTCCACGGCATGTGGGATCTTCCCAGGGACTGAACCCATGTTCTCTGCATTGGCAGGCGTATTCTTAACCACAGCACCACCAGGGAAGTCCCCAGCTGACTTCGTCTTAAGTAACTGATATCATCTTATTTGCTAACCTTAACATTTTCTTTCATCTAAGTTAGTCTCCAAACTACTTCTGAAAAGATGTAGAACTTATTGCATGCTCATTTATTCACTCATTTATGTAACAGCAAAATACACTGACTCTTTACTATGTTGGGTGTTATTTTAGGCTCTTGAGCTATACTGGTACACAAGAAAGATACAGTTCTTGTTCCTGTGGGATTCAAAGTTCAGCAGGAGAACTGAAATATTTTTTAATACAGAGGTAAATTATTGTGTTTTTGTTTTTCAGAATTCAGTGAGATTTTAAATGAATAGAAGCTACTGTAATTGGGGCTAATGCATGTTTCAGCAAGGGCTTTCATGAAGAAGAGACCTTAAATTAAAATCTGAAGAGTAAGTGGGATTTAGGCAGACAAAAGGTGAAGAGAATATGTGCAACAGTCTGGAGATGAGGAGAATCTGAGCATGTTCAACAAAATGAATGCCAATGTAGTTAAATTACAATGAATGTATTTGAGATGGTGTGAAAGTTCAGAGAGGTGGGTAGAAACCAGATCATACAGGGGATGAAGGCTGTGTAAATAATGTCTTTATTCTAAGCCTTTAATCGTACTCTGTCCACTGCTTGGACTGCACTTGTTTTGCTCCTGTGTCTGTGTTAATTCTTCTCATTCTCCAAGTCCCATCACATAGAACGGAATCATAGTGGTTAATATTTATTAAATACTTATCATTTGCCAACCCCAGTGGGAAGTGTGTCACATACAGAATCTAATTTATTTCCTAACTTTAGTATACACATTGGCTTTATTATTCTTTTTGCAAGAAAGTGAAACATAGAGAGATTGAGTAGATTATCCGAGATTATATGTGTCAGAGTCATGTTGCAAATTCAGGCTGTCTAATCCACAGATTGTTTAACTACTAAGCAATACTGACTCTTTTAAAAGAAATTTTATTCCATTAGCCTCTGCTGTCTTTTTAAAACTCAACTGAAACTCTGGGATTCTTAGTTTTTCAGATATATGTGGTCCCAATGCAATCCACAACCTGGCACTAATTTCTGTCATGTAGACATTATGAAAAGAGTACTCCGACCAAACAACTTTGCCTAGTATAGAGCTAGGTCCACAGAAGGCATCCAGTTAATATTTTGGGGTAAATGTTTCAGTGACTATGTTTCAGATTAATCTCTGATTTAACTTTACTGTGGCCATCCAGAGGCACAGTTTCCCTGAGTCACTTCAGACTAAGCTGGGACACAAAGAAGGTAGCACTTGTTTGTTTTAAATGTACCAAAATCCACAGTGTTACCCCAAGAACCCTACTATACCTCCTGGTGAAGGAAAAAGAGACCCAAGAGCGAGTGGCTTTTCATTTAATACAAATATACAAGAGTGCACAGTTTTCCACCAGGGAAATGTAATAAGCTTGGTAATCAGTGGAACTCGGAATTACAAAAACTTGGATTCCAGCATGCCCAAGTATTCAATAATAATGCCAATTAATCTTACACCCGTTTATGAATTGGGATGATGGCATTTAGGTCCAAGCTTGCTAAAAAAAATATGTAATTTTGGCAAAATTCTCTCTGCCCTCATTTGGGTATCAATACCAAGGGAGAATCTATTATATATGAACCTTTACTTAAATAAAAGAGCTCTTGAAAATTAAAAATCATATTTATGAGCATAATAGAAATGATGTAACCATGAGTTAATATCTAGAGACTCTTGAATTGATATTTCTCTTCCATTCTTTAAATGGCTTACAAGCAAAGGAGCTTAATTAACAGAAACACATGGCATAACATTTCCTGTCTACTATTACTGGCATTCAGTGAATACAAGGAGAAGAGTTCATAGTTTGTTCAAAATCGTGGTTCTCTGAACTAAGATGGTGGTAATTTATATCAAATGAGGAATAGTGAAGAGAAGATATTTTAACATTCTATGTCCCAAGAGTGACTTTTCCATTAAATAGAAAAGAAACGTCCTGAGTATTGGGTCTGTCCATTGATACATTCATTGTTATATAAAAATTGCTTTATTTTTAATATGTGTGTTTGTGGATGATATTCTGTTTTTTAAAATTTATCTTATCTTTTATATTCAAGTATTTACTTGCTTTTCCTCTTATAACTTCCAAAATGTAGATTATTTAAATTTAAATATTAGGATAATAGTATCAAATTCTTCTTCCATAAAGAAAAATAGAAAATAGACACTGTTTAAGTTGTCAGAGTTTGCGATTGTATTATATTAACACAGTCTGAAATCTGTGTTATTTGCAAGGTCCTAAGGTCATAGTATCATGTTTGCTGCTCTTGACCATTAAACTGCCTTGCCTGCAGCTATAATACTTAACAGTCTAAGGAACTAGACACACATACCTGAATGGTTGCTATTGCCTCTATGTACTTCTGCCATGAGTTAGGACTTGTTTAGCTGTCTATTTGAATCACAAATATGGCTCCCTTTATATGGTTATTGCATCATCCATTCTTTGTTGGAAAGTTGCATTTACATATAAAACTTTTCTGAATCCAGCTTGCTTTGGTTAACTTTCCTTCTGTCCTCTTTGTGTTATACTCTTTCCCCTCTATCTAGAGAAACAAGGTCAAGGCATGTTCTTGGATGCCTGTTCATTAACAGCTCTGCGGGTGATGCTCCTAGAGAGGTCTGATGTGTTGTGTGATGTTGTCATACAAACTGTGTTAATTTTTGATCAGTGATTATGAGTTTTAATTGTGTTTAGGTAACTGGAAGTTTGTTAAATAGGCCTCACTTTGAAATGCTAAGTTGGAGCAGTGAATCTTAAAACCAAGGAATCTCCAAGCTTCTTGTGCTTTATTTTTGCATATTAATTCCTGAAGAGGAAAAACTGGTGGATTGATGAGTGTTTATGCAAGGCTACACATGTGAATATGACTATAACTCTGTGATTTTTTCTTTTAATAGCATGACTGTTCTTTTGTCCTATAAACTCAACTTTTAAAAAAGAGTCCCAAGAGGGATAGAGAGGAAGGGGAAGGAGTATATATCTTAACCAAGTTTGCTTAGCTGATATGACACAAAATTTGGATTCAGAACTAGACAGTCTGACTTCCAAGCCACCATACAAGTTAGACTGCTCCAGAAACTCTGGGTCTTCTGTTTGATATAAATACAGGCCATTGCCATGGAAGTAAACATATTTTTCTTTCTTTTAACTTAAAATAAAGATTTTCATTTTGTTTTTAACATTTAGACTTTTTGCATCAAAATTCTTAGTGGCTGCTTGTTATTGTTTTTATAGTATTTTTATAGTTTCTTCTTGTTTCCTTCACTGGTAACTTAATCCCTTTGCCTTTGCAAAGGCAAAGGGATTATGCACAAAAAAGCACCTCTTTTGCCTCTTAAACACTTTCACTGCCATCTTCTTTTTCGTGCTTCTTGGAAGAAGAGAAAGAAATGATACTGCTTTTTCTTGAGATAAAAAAGGAAAACAAGATACTGCTTTTTTTTTTTTTAATTTCTTCCTCACGCCATCCTATTATCTTCCTTAGGAAGAATTGCTGAGTCCTTTGATAAGTAATTTTTGTTTTAGTCCCCGATATCCTATTGCTATTTGAAATGGTTTGAGAATAGTGACTTAATATAGCCAAGAAAAATTCTTTAGCTGTGCTTTTCTGTAATTTCTCTATCTTTCAAGAGAGTATTATTTCTCTCTCTGAAGTTGATTTTGACCACTTGAAAGTCCTAATGCCTAATTTGTTTTTTTGTTTTTTTTAATTTAATAGTACAAACATCAAAGTTTCAATAGAACAGTAAGTCACCTTCAAACCTCTGTTTCCCACCCAACCAGTGATTTAAATATTTTCATAAAAAAACAGTCATATCTACCCTCTACTGCCCCTTAAAAGTTATTTCTTTTTTCCTCAAACTGTATTAGGGATTTATTTGGTAACAGTTGTCTTCAATTATATATGTAGTTTGATTGGAATAGAATTCCATCAGATCTCAGCCAAGCTCCTTTGTGAGATAATTTTTCTTCAAAATGTAATGCACTAAAATTTCTAAACAATAACGGTTAAATTTAACTGTATCAAATACTCTTTTTGTTTCTTTAAGGTAGTCTGGACTAAGATATTTTAGGATTTACATCTAATTTCAGAGTTGTACTCAGTAGGAAATTACTAAATTAGTTTAAAGGAATGGGTCAGGAGGTCAGGACCAGTCAAGGTGTTAATATGTTCACAGATTTTACCAGGCAAGTTGCCAGTATTCAAGTTCCTTAGGCAGGACTAATAGGGACTTTTTGGAGCTACAATGTAAAATACTTGAGTATATGAGTTACGTAAAGATTCTAAAAAGCTTGGCTTTTGATCTCATATTCCTAGAAGTTGAATAGATTTCAGGGGAATGATAGTGGTCAAAAACTGGTGATTCTGAATTAGATCGTAAAGTATCCTTCGTTACACTTGGGAAATAACTGGGTGGTATGAAGCTGGAATATGCAAAAACTGTATATTTCAAAGGCTGTCTTTCCCCTAGAGGGTACACTTTGTTAAGGTCTGTATTCTTACTACCTGTGTTGTTACCCAAGGTTAATGCAGTCTGATGGCTCCAGGCTTCAGCTTGGTGTAAGGTAAGGATTGACCTTAAGAAACTGCAGCTCTATCCAAAGATTTAGTTTCTTGCAGACCAATTTTGGCTTCTGCTTCTGCATGACCTTGAGCTATCTCTTTGAGAGATCCCAGGGCTAGATGAGGCTTCACATATGACAGGGAAGTCTCATTAGGGCACTCTGTTGCATTGTCAGAAATTAGAAATTCAGGCTGTAAGTGTATGGACTACTATGGAAAAAAAAAGAACTTTAAAGAAAAAATGAGATTCTAGCTTGCAAAAACATTTTCGTCAATTCTATGCATAACTATTTGGTCTGAAAATGAGCTCAGGTCAGCATATTAAGGCCTTGCCATTCACAAGCATGGTGCTAGACACTGAAGAGATAAAAAAGCATAAAAAAGCATAATTCTTGATCCCAGCTTTCAAAAATTTGGATCTTTGTTTGTTCTTGATAACTCCTTGACTGGGGTTTGACACTAAGTTTATGCCCTAAGTGAAAAAGAAAGGAAAGAAAAGGGGGAGGAGGGGAGGGAGGGAGGGAAAGGAAAAGGAAGGGATGAAAACAATAAGAGATAATATCCGTTACAGAACTGAAAGTTGGCTGTGCTTGCAGAAAAGACAGTGGATATAATTTGCCCAATTCACATCTGTTTAACTTTGAGCATAACATAAAGAATAGAGTTCTCTGGTTATTTAGTGATGAATTTAATAGGAAAATGCATTGGTTTCTTGCACAGTAAAGTTTTAATAATTTTGGAAAGTGTATTGGTAATTTACAGAGGCAGCAACTCTCATTAAAATCTGTTTTTAATAGAATTATCATGTACTTGAAATGGTATGATAGATTATCATCTTCAGTAGTATTATTTTAAGTAAGAGCTATATGACCAAAAATATCAGTAAGGCTCATTCTCTGAGACCATAGGAAAACCAAGTCAGTATCCCCATAGCTACATCATATTGATCATTCATTTGATTTAGGGAGAAAGAAGACAAATATGTTAGTGAAAGAGAGACAAATGAGTAGTGTGCCTGGCCAATTCCTGACTCATTTACAAAGGAAGCTAATGCAACTCTCTTACTCATTTATGGGAAATATGATAGATATGATTATATAATTTATGCCTTCTCTCAGATTTTGTGCACCCCACTAATTGTCTCTTCCTTTCTCTTCTCTACTTTTTGCTCAGGTATTTGGCAGTTATTATACTTTTTGGAGATTTTTTTTTTCTTTTTAGGATGTTAGTATCAATCTTTTGCATACATCTAAACAGCATACCTATAAAGAAGATCTCATTTTTAGCCTTAATATTTTCAAATTACTTGAGAAGTAATATAAGGGAAAATTAAGCATTCACCCACATATGTCACTGTAGTTTTAACATTTTACTTCACATTGCATAATCAAAGCCTATCACTATATTTTGCTGCATAGAGTTAAAAATAGCAAATTGATTGCTTTAAATGGATTTTTCTTTATCTTGGAGCTTTGGTGCAATAAATTATTTTAAGTAATGTTAATTTTGACTGGAATTGTAAATCATAGTTTTCTAAGTTAAATATACTTTAAAACTTTAGTTTTAAATTTCAGGATCTATACATAATATTGTGAAGTTTCTGGTGTGAACAAAGACACACATAGAAACACACACAAAACTCTTAAAAGTTTGTAGGCATCAAAAGTGTGCTTTAAAAATATGTGTAAATTAGTTCAAAATATGTAGATTAATTTGATTTGAAATACATTTGTGTTTAAAATTTAATGTGAATAATGCTTAGCTTGAATGCATGTCGTGTTTTGCTTAGTACAAACATTCAAATTATCATATTAAACTGAACCTCAGCTTTTAACTAGGAAAGAATATGCAAACATAATTCCTAAATTTGTTGAAATAAATGCACTGTTAACACAAATTTCTAAGAAACTCATATACAATATAGTTTATATTTTTGTTGAAGTTAATCTAGACCAGTGCTTCTCAAAATTCATTGTACATATATGAATTTGATAAAAGCAGAATGTAACTCAGTGTGTGTGGGATAGAACCTGAGATTCTGTCTTTTTAAGGAGCGTGCATGTGGTGCTGCCACTGATATTCCATGAACCATGCTTTGACAAGCAAGAATATAGTTCACAGACCATATGAGAAAGGTATATTTGATTTTTTGGATTAAAATTTCAAGAAAAATACTTCTTTTGCATGATCTAATATATGGATTATATATTCTAAATCCTCCCTTCAGAAGGATTTCAGAAAGGTCTAGATGTGGTAACCTCTGAAGAGTTATAGGCAACATATGCACATGAGATTACTAACTTCTCTCTGCCTCTGCTTAGTGAATTTGTTTCTGGTTTTGAAAAATATAGGGTTAATCTGATCCTGGGTTTTAGGATTTAGGAGGCAGTTGACTACTATAGTTAAAATTGCTGTCAGCCATAGGCACAGGTTTCAACTTCGACTAACCATATTTAAGCAAGCATAAACATTGAGAGTCACGGTAGTGTTTCCAGCCAAATTAGAAACAGAGTTTAACAGTTAGTATCTCAACAGGACTAAACTTGACAGGGAATATGGGGAATTTGCTTTGACAGAGCAAGCTTTGGAATTTTATGTTTATGGTTTATCACAATCATAATCATTCTTACACCATACAAAGAAGATGATTTTAGTAGATGTGTTAAGTATGAAGTTATAATTAATATGTAGGATTTTTTTCATTTTCTGCTTTGTCATTTGATTTTCTAATGAAGAGACAAAACATCCAGGGCTCTTCATACAAGAATTCTTGATAAAAATGGTGAGAATTTTCTTTCATGATACCTAACAAGAAGACAATATATTTAATAAATTTCATTTGATGATAGTAATTTACATTTGTTCATTGGTCAAGTTAATGAAGACATACTTGGTCATTTTACTAGAATTCACAGACCTCTTCTGTGAACCAAAGTGAGACACACAGTTTGTTTTGCTTAATCATTTAAGCAATGGATTTTCTTCCAATTTGACTGGATTTAAAGAGATCCTATATATTATCACTATATATATATATATATATAAAATTATATATAATATTATAATATAATCCTGTATATTTTGTATATGATTATATATAAAACTTATGTTGTATGAGAAATATTTAGCACATTGACAAAAATATTGCTACTTGAGACTATAGTTAGGTCTCACTCAATAATTTTATTTCAAATTAATAGCTCTTTGAGAGATTAACAATGAAATGAACAGTAAAGCAGAGCAGAAATGTGCAGATCATTGACCTACTTTCCAGGCCTATGTGACTTAATTGATAGTAAAAATATGTCAGTAAAAATACTAACATAGCTGGGAAAAAATGTATGTTCTTGTGGAGAGTTGGTCAGTGACAAAATCTTAGATAAAGGAGAGTAACTGGGATAAACTTTGGCAGCACCCACCCATGTCTCTTGGATGGAATCTTAATAACATGAAGACTCTGCATGCAGATATTCTTTCTCCCCTCCTCCATTCCCATTCCTCTTCCACCCACCCTCCTGCTCATGAGGCTGTCTTAACTGTGAGATGGATGATGACTCTCCTAGCTTGCTGTCACTGAACATTTGATACACCTGACTCTTTTATTTTGATTCTTTGCAAAACAAGGGCATTTTTATCCAGCCTCCCCTTGTAGATCTGACTAAAACAGAAAATACACAATTCACATGGACTTGAGTATTTTAGGTCTTGTGACAACTTTTATTTGTTATTATGAAATAGCAAATAGATATTACAGTGTTCCATGTGGAAATCCCAGATTAGGTGCTAGGCTTTGAATACCTGCATGTAACTGAACACGTAAAGTGTCTTTGAATTCCTTGTTCAAATTGTGCAATATATATAACAAGTGCAATTAAAATTATTCTTTTTTATGATATGCCTTCCATTTTAATAAATACAAAATTACAGAGACTTGTCTCAGTACTGGCTTTATTTGTATAATGAGAAACCACCAATTTAGAGGCTTTTTTTGTAAGGGGCATCCAGAATAGCTATGCATATCTATACTATTATGAAAATAGCTAAAATAATCAGAATGTTTAATATACAAGTTTTTAACATATGCACAAAATACTTTCTACATTTTGGGTTTTTTTTTTTCCCAAACACTCTCAAAAAGTAAAATTGTGTCCTGCTTTACAAGACACAAAAAGTTAATGAAGAGACAATTGAAATAACTAAAGTATAGCAAAAAACTTATTCAGTATATGTGGTGTTCTAATAAAGTCACATTTTATATTACATTTTAATATAATCAGGAAAACTTAAAGTGAATTAAAGTAGCTGGGGAAAAAAATGACCCAAGAAAGCAGGGATTTTATGTTCAGTGAAGAAGGTAAACCCAGTGAAGATTTGTACAGTCATTAAACTTTTAAGGTTTGGGGAACTTTAAAGAAGTGGTCTGTTTAATTCCTCCTGTTTTTGTTGTTGTTAATTTAGAGGGTTGGTCTCCATTCTGTTGAAAAAGAATTGGACACATGAAATAAAGTTGTAGAGAACTTCTGCTCATAAACTCTGTCAACACTCTAAAAGCGGATGGGTGATAAAATTGGGGGATGCTCTAATTCCACTCACCATTTCATAACAGCAGGCTGTGATATGAAAACAATTGCACTTGTATAATAGTAAGATGGAAAGGGTCATTTAATTAAAACTGGAAAACAAACCACAAAGAGTAATAGCCCAAAGTAAGGTTAGGAACCCATTGCATTCTATCCACAGAACAGTTGACTTTCTGCTTTTATACATCAGTCTCATGAGCTTGGTCAATATCTGGTCCTGAGACATGGACACACTCTGTATGTGCTGACAAAATCAGGTTCATGTGTCTACATTACTGAGGGGCAGACCTTTAACTAGAGGAAATTTGCTAAAGTAATGAATACCATCCCAGAGGGCTCCTCCTGGTGGCCATCTTGCTAGTCTAACACAGGAAACATAACCTCTATGCATTACTGTATTGGTTGAATTCTTATTTGAAATTTAGGTGTTCACTTTCCAGAGGTACCATTGATGTGGAGATATATTGGCTCCTTTGAATATAAAGTGTGGAACATTACCTTTTGCTTATGAATAATGATATATATTATAACTAAATGCAGTTGAACTAAAGTAAGAATTGAAATTTCAATGATCGTGAGGTGAAATATTTTAAATACACAAACTGATGACTGACATTTAGAAGAATTCATTGATTCTTAAAAAAATCTATGAGGGCAGTTTTCAGAGTTTATTTTGCAGGTTTAAGATAGTTGCAGTAATGATAAATATAATTAACAAGAAACATGATAGGGGGTACATGACTGAGACTATGTTGAAACAAAGAAATAAGTGGAATTTGGGATAAGGTAAAATGGAATTAAAAATAACCTTGTATTTAAAAAAGTGTATATTTTGTGAAAATATATATGTGTATGTATACATATGTAAAAATTTATAACACACTTTTTGTATTACATTATTGGGAAAACTTATTAAACTAAAAAACTTTAACACCTTTATATATCAATTATATGTAAATTTTCTCAAGAATCAAACCTTCAAGAAAAATGCTTTTAAGTATGGCTAGTAATGACAACAAGTAAAAAAGGTTTTTGTTAAGAAAAGAGTTCGAATCAGAAAGGAATGGGTAATAACTATAATTAAACATTTTTGTTCCGTTTGTTAATCCACATGTTCATTTAAAACCCATATTCTGAGGGAAATCATAGGACTCAAATTTTTGGTAGGGAAGCAGGGCAGACAGTATTTGTCTTCCCTTCTTTCAACCCTATATGTTGGCAACATCTGATCTGATCTCTGGGAAACTTCCATTTCTAAATTTTACTGAGAAATATTAATCTTATCTGAAAAGTTTTTGAGAGAAAATGCAGTACAGCATCATGCATTCTAGAATATGTCAGCCTTAGCCAAAAAAAAAAAAAATCATCCAATTAGATTCAACTGGCATAACATGCCATTTCTTAAATGTATTATTCTTATGTTAGAATAGTTGAAAAGAACGCTCTCTACCTTAAATCTCAAGAACCTTTTGTTTAAGGTTCATCCCTATGCTAAGGAAAAGTAGATATGGAGCAATCTCTGAAGAGCATCACTCCTAGGGGGCATCTGGGGATGACATATATCCCATGGTCAGTTCACTGTACCAGGTAATAGAGATGCAAGAGCTTAAGTAGAGGATGAGTTTAAAACAACAACAACTGATTTTGCACATTAACATAGAAATTCTGGCAATAAGTGAACATCAGTGACCAAGGTAGTTAGGATGGTTGACTTTGGGAGAGGACTGGGCTGGCTGACTCTTAGCGATAACAACAACAGTAAGAATAACATTGGCAGCACCATTTTTTTGAAACTGTTATATCTGGCCATGTATTAGCTTTTTAATATTACATCTTATAATTCTCACCAGAAACATACAAGCTAAGTATTATTATTTACAGTTTAGAAATAAATTTAGTAATCTTCCAAAGACACAGTTACAGAAAGATTAAGTAAGTAGCAGATTTCGGATTTGAACCCAGCTGAGTCAGATTACAAAGTCTTCTGTTTGTTTTAGGTTATGGACTCTAGCACCTTAAAAGCCAGAGCATAAGTAAATCTTTATCATTTTATTCTAGACATAAATTTGATTCGACTATACCAAAATTGATATACTGTGGAATGTTTTGATGCATGAAAACCTAAGAAGAGAAACTCTTAAACTATCTAATGATTATATTTGAAATACTTATAAAGAAATGAGATGATAAAAGGTAAAGAAAAATGCTATGGAATGTCAGCAAGAAAGCTAAGAAACTGTAGTAGAAAAGAATATTTAATGAGACAATTTCAGTATTTTCAAGATACCATTATTCTGTTCATTAGATTTCAAGCTAAAATTAGATTTACACAATTAAACATTCCTAAGTCATTTTAATGAGTCAGTGTCATACTTTTTATACTTTCACATCATAATATAAAAATATGATTTCTTAGAATGGTAGAGTATTAGAGTGTTTAAGAACACAGAATCTGGATTCTGTTTGCCTGAGTGCAAATTTGGGCTTTGCCACCAGAAGCAAATGAATTAGTTGACTAGTCCTCAGTTTTTTCTTTTAATGAATGGGGCATAACAACAGTATCTAGCTCATAGGGTGGTTTGAAGAATTTGATAGAATAAGCACTTGCTCCTATAATTGGCACATAGTAAATGCTCAATGAAATTTCATTATTAGTTTTTGTAATTATATTTTAACTTGCTTATACAGTGAGGCTGGAACTGCTTAGCATGACATACAACTCCTATATTTATATTTACAATGTAATCTTCTATCCTTCTGAGTTCTTCAAAACTTTTTTTTGTTTCTTAGCACAAAATATCCTTTCATCTCTTTCTCCTCTACCTGGAATTATTTTTCTCTTTTTTCACTCTGTAGACACCTACTCATTCTGTACCAGACTCAAGTGCAACTTCTGCCTAGTGCCTTCTTCACATTGTCTACACATTTCCTGAGTTTTAGTTTCTTCTCTGTATATACAATATTGTACTTACTTCAATTATGGTAGCTATTTAGAAAACTAAAATCTTGTCAGATTGGAAAAATAACTTGGTAAAGATTTTCTTTCTTCTTTATTGTTTTAAGGCCAATGATAAGAAAGTCTCCAGCCTCTTTCCCATAGTCCTTTGCAATAGGTAAACAAATTTAGGTCACCAAAGCAGTAGATAAATTGAGGAGATAGATGATGGGAAGCATTACTTCTGAGCTTTACTTAGTGCTACGATTTACTCTTAAACAAGGCTTACCATATCCATATTGAAAAGATTCATTTTAGATGAGTTGCCAAAAGACTCTGAGAAATCTAAGTATACTTTCTAAATATATCTTATTTATATGTTGCCTGTATTCTGCAACTGTGAATAGAAAGTATAGAAAAGAAAACTGGTGTAAATGAGGCCAGACCAAGTTGATGTCTCTCTGCAAAATTCTTAAAAGACAAAACTACAGGGTCTTCTCTGGTGGTGCAGTGGTTAAGAATCTGCCTGCCAGTGCAGGTGATATGCATTTGATCCCTGGTTCGGGAAGATCCCACATGCCACGGAGCAACTAAGCCACAACTACTGAGCCTACGCTCTAGAGCCTGCGAGCCACAACTACTGAGCTTGTGCTCCACAACTACTGAAGCCCACGCACCCTAGAGCCCGTGTGCTGCAACTACTGAGCCCATGTACTGCAACTACTGAAGCCCGCTCACCTAGAGCCCGTGCTCCACAATAAGAGAAGCCGCTTCAATGAGAAGCCCGCGCACCACAACAAAGAGTAGCCCCCGCCCGTCACAACTAGAGAAAGCCCACGTGCAACAACGATGACCCAATGCAGCCAAAAATAAAAAAGAAAGAAAAAAAAAAGAGACAAAACTACACTTACAACCAAATTTCCAGAGTGTACAGAAAATTCATTTACTATGTAGATGAAGACCCACAGAAGAGCATTGCACCATGAATTTTGTTAAGTCTTCTTTATGGTATTATATTTTTATAGGAGGTTGTACAATATAGGAGGTCTCATCCTCCTATAAAATACAATAAAGTGTAATGTCTGTAAGGCACAAATATGAAAATAGAATCAAAACAAAAAAACCCTTTAATTAGAGTGGCAGTGATAGAAGTCATTGTACAGAATTGGAAGGTTTATTTTTTTATCACACATAAATTGACATAATAAAATTTATTGCCTTAAGAAAGGGCAAATGTGATGAAATTTTCTGATTTCTTAGTGATGAATAGAGAGACAGCAATAAGTACTATGAAATTGTCAACACCTATTTTAATAGTTTTTCAAGCCTCAAATTGCAGAATACAATTTTGGGGCTGTGTGTTTCTGGCACAGGTCGCTGTCATATGGAACAGCTGTTTGGTTATATAAACTTACCATTTTACATCGACAATGAAATGCTGAGACTGGTGTTTAAACTTCTTTCAACACACTGTATAATAAACTGAGATTCGAGAAGTCCTACTAACTTAGCAGAATCATTCTAAAGATGTTTTCGTATCTTCGATGCTCAATTCGCCATCTAACCATTATTTTTACTTTTCATCTGGCTGGAAAATCAAGGAAAATGTCAGTGAAAGTTATGTAGCATTTATCTAGAAGTGTTCTTTAGTTTCTAGTGTCTCCAGTCAATGTCAGGAATGAGCACTTGCTTACCGATGTAGGTAATCTTATTAATATAGTTTTGATGGTTTAAAAAATTGGTAAAACTAGGTTAATTAGTAAAATTGTGAAGTTGTTATAGTTTTTACCATTAGCACCACACATCTCCCAGAATTTCTTATTTCTTCAGCATTTACTACCTTTTGTGCTTTTGTCCTTCAAGAAAACCAAACAATTTGTAGTGTCAAAGTTTCTCCTATTGGGGAAAATAAAAGATACCTCAAATACACATGTTATTTTTTCAGTCTCATTGCTACTTCTCAAACTTTGTTCTTCTGTACATGATTGCCAAAGAGATTTTTGGTGTCTTTTGTCTATATCTCTTATCTCTCTAACACTGGTGTTCCATCTCCAGGTAGAAAATATGATTATGACTCAATTGTAGTATATTTCCCAAAGTAAATAATATATAACTAGTATTTATCATTTTCTTATGTTTCCTTTTATTTTGTGCAACAATTTTCTTTCCTATCACCACCTCATTTCTTCTCTTCTTAATTGCTTTTGTTATCGATGCTGATATCAGATGACAGATATTAGAAGATGATAAATGCTGGAGTTTTTTCAGTGTAACATTTTGCTAATTCACATATTAATTGGATATTAAATTATTCAAAATTGACTGAAAATTTTCTATATACAATATAACCCTCATGAAGAAAAGGTAAATTTAATTTTTGACACTATCTGTGTAAGTTTTCAAAGTTTGCAAGTCTTTACTAACTTGGAGGAACTCATAATTTTAATTAACATACTCCTCTTAGATTTTACTCCACTCTACCTCATTCCATCTTTCTTTGTAGTTTTATTTTTTGGAATCATGGACTGTGATATTTGTTCATTGGTTTGTCAGTTTTTATTCATAATGTCTACAATCTCTTATGCCATTAGTTATATATCTTTATCTCATAAGTCATATACTCTTACAGAAATCTAGTAGATTTGAAAGTATTCAAAAAGCATTTTTGTGATTTCCTTGCATTTATAAATACCATGATTCTCATGTTGAAATGCTAAATACTGTAGTTCCATAACTAAAATGTTAAAACTTACTGTTTTGCCATGTGCTTTAATTCACTTTTATTTGTTTTTTCAATTCTATTAAACTGTAAGATAAAATGTAACTTCATTAGGACATCACATTTATTGAATATATTTTTACTAAAATTTAGGTATGCTAACTTGTCTCTTTAACTTGTGGCATATAAAGCAGGACACAATTTTAGTTTTTGATAAAGTATTTAGGAAGAGAAACCAAAACTTGAAAAGCATTTTGTGCATAGCCATTTCCCTAATAGTGTAAAAGATATTCTGGATGCTTCTTATAAAAATAGACTCTCATTCAGTGGCTTCTCATTATACAAATAAAGCCAATACTGAGACAAGTCTTTTTAATGTCCTATTTATGAAAATGGAAGTTATATTATTTGAGAGATGAGGTAAGACAAAAAGAGCTATTCAAAAAGATGTTCATCCTTTTACAATGTCTACTATTTAAGTGGGAAAATTTATAACGCCAGTCATAATACACAGTGTTGACTGGCATTGCTAAGTATATACTGGCTGTGTTAGTCAGGATTGTCCTGCTGGAATAAACAAATCCAAAATTTGTTAGTGTAACCCAGGAATTTTATTTCTAGTTCATGTAAATGCATTTCAGATTTCCTTGATCAGGTACATTGTGGGCAACCCTGTCTAGGCAGTGATCTCAGAATCTAGGGTATTTCTCTCATGAGACTCCCCTTTCTCTCAGTCTTTTGTGTTCAGTAGTGTGAGTAGGGAGGACACATGAGAGGGGGTGAGAGATGTTATAAGGTGTGGCATGCCTGTGGCACAGATCATTTTCACCTTCCAGGTCTCATCTATAAACATGAGGACTGGGAAAGGTAGTCATTTTGCTTCCCTGAATGGAAAAATTTAAACATTTTTAAAAAACATACCATTGGAAGGGGACTGATTTTTGCATCTGGGGATGTTTTGCTAAGAAATAACCACTTAGTTGCAAATAGACCCAAATAATTTTATGTAAGAAGTTATTTAAATTGTTTTCCTCAGAAACTTGAGCAGTGTGCTGATATATTCTCCCCATTCTCACCCACATCATCAATGAGCTATCCTAACTGCCAGCCTTCTCAAGATGGCAGCCCAGAGGGAGCAGTGCACCTCCTCAAGATGGCAGCTTCTGGGGATGATTGTGGAGGCCACAGTCCAGGGAGTGGTTACAGTGAAAGCTGAGTCTTTGGCCCCAAAATTCTCCTGCCCTGTTCCAGCTGTGCAGGAGGGTGGTGAACCCCATGTCCTAAGCCCAGTATGTCAAGGCAGCTTACTGTGGCTCAGTACATAATACTTTGTGAGGATTGAGGAGACAGCCCTCAAGAAAGGCCACTCCACTTAGACCATCTGATGATTGCTCTGGAATGAGCTGATGAAGACCAGGCCTTTAGTTTGGATATGAAACAAATAAGGGAAGGGTAGCAATCACAATTGATGACAGACCTAGGTTTCATAGAAGTCTTGGCATGGTTGGAACAGTGGAGAGCTCTAACAACGTTTACTCTAACAGGAGTAAACTGGTTTTCACTTGAGTCTAGAAAAAGTCAAACTGTATGACCTTCAGTAGGGAGCAGAGGAGCTCAACCTAGCAGAAGATTCTATAAAGGAGATTTAGGGGATTTTGTTCACAATATGCCGAAGCCATCTCATAGTGACTGTGTCATAAGCTTTATGAACTGGTGTAAATATAAGATGAAGGACTTGGAGGGGAGATGTGATAGCTCTGCTTGAATCTTCAGTGGTCAGGCTACTTCTGAAGAATGGAGACAGAAGTTAGAACCACACTAGTGAGCCATATTTGGAAGACTGGGAATGTTTTTCTTGAAGAAGAAAAGTTGCAGGGAACATGAACTGTCTTGAAATGTTTGAACGCTTGTCATATGAAAGAAGGTATTAATAGATTTGCTCTGGGTGGAAACTAAAGGAGGATAAGTTTTTCTAACCTGAAGGTAGAACTTTTTGACTCTGAGCATACTGGTTATGTAATAAACTAATTCTAGAGATCATTAGCTGCTCATCATTAATTGTTCAAATAGGATGTTCTAAAGGAAGTTCAGACATTGGAAGATTGTTGGGAAAATGACCTTTAGGGCTCCTTTCAGGCCTGAAAGTCCCCATGATCCATTGATTCAGATATAACTCACTTGGGCCCTTACTTAAGGAAAATTTCTTTTGCTGCTCCATAATTAGCTGGTAGGACTAATTTAGTTCAATAAACATTTTTTTAAAGCTTACCCTGTATGATATCTTATACTGCATATTGGAAGTACAGACACTGTCCCTAATCTTTAAGAGCCAAACCAGAGAACCCTGCAAACTGATACATCACTGTGTAGTAAGGTATGTCTTGTGATAGAGGATAGAAAAGAGGATCAAGGAGAGGAAAGCAAGAAAGTGTTACCTGGAAGGAACGTTTGACCTGGGTTTGTATGGTGAATGAGACCAAATAACAAGAAAACACACCTGTATTAGGATTTTGAGATTTAATTTAGGGAGATGTACTGGATTCAGTGATATCTAGCTCTATATGCTTTAGCTTTTCTACATTAGATCTCAGTTTTGACCGTTGGAGTACAGGATGATGACACTAAGGTCAAACAAAATCCTCAAGCACTGTTTTCAGGAGTTAGGCCTTCTGAGGTGTCTACATTTAAATATGTGCAGTTAATTGTATGCCAACTATACCTCAATAAAGCTGTGAAAATAAACAAACAAACAAAAAAAAACCCTTTAAAACACCATTATTCCTGACCATCAAATTTACCTCTAGCTACCAATATTTCTAAATAAAAGATTTTTTGCCAATTCTAAAAAAAAATAAATAAAATGGGTACAGTACTGCATGTTTCTTTCCTGATGAGAATGATTCAGAAAAAGAAGAGAAATTGATGACTCAAGAGAAAAAGGAAGATAATCGAGCTTGTCATGTTACCACCTACAATAGCAAAGTCACACTTTCCATTATTCCTGTAAAAGCAGGGATCTTTGACATTTTTCACATTTCATGTCTCTAACTTTCAAAGCAGAGAAGCAGAGGCCCAGAGCACGAATGCTCTGTCTTATCAATCAGGAATTCCCTATGAGATAAAGGGCCACAGCATCATCAACACCCTTAGCTATCTGCCTCTTCCTTTCAAAAATAAGTACGTCTATCCCCACTCTTACTTCCCATTATCTTATTTCAGTGGAATAAGTGTCTTTCCTTCTACCCAAATATAATCCTTTGTTTTGCAGATCTGTTCAAAAACAGCTAGCTCAAGTTGTTTTCCATTCTTTTCAACCAAAACAGTGTCAACAAGGACACACTGAAAACATATTTTACAATTGAAGAATGAATGAATCTAAACACATTTCTCACCACCTATTGTGTGTGCTTTAGACAGTGAAATAATGATATCAAAACATAAAAGTAAGCATGTGTGTGTATGCACACCATTTTTTTAATCATCTAGTCCTTAATTTTTCAGAAATCTCAATTGCAAAGTATAAACAAATTACTGAAGTTAACTTCATTGAACTAAAAATTAATTTATGTCAGAAGCAATCATTTGTTTGTGATAACAGACTTTAGCAGGGACCAAGGAGCAAAAATCAACCAAATTCTGCTACAACAATGTGTTTCTTAATGTTCTGCCATTGCAGTAACCCCACCAGATATTTGTTATTTGTTGCCTTGTTGTTGGATTTGGTTGTTCCTGAATTCTCGTCATCCATCCCAGTGCCACTGTTGTCATGGATAATCTCTAACTGATTGACAGAGCATAGGCCATGTGACTGTTCTCTAGTTGATAAGGAATAGGAAGAGGATTATTCTCCTACTTTCAGTTTTCATAAAAAGAATTTATGATAAAACTTTACTTAATACATGTTAGGGAATAAAAACAAACTTGACCATTGATTTGAAATCTGTGTTGAAGTAAAAACAAATCCTTTAGTTACACGAACTTCTGAAAACATGCAAAGTATCCAGTGAAGTTAGATGAACCCATACTGAAGTTTTGTCTCCATCAATGTTTTTGTTTCTTTAACAGAACCCATCATGAAATAGATTGCCAAATTTACTTCTTGGAAGATATGCCCAAAAGTATAATTATCATCCAGTGCACATTTCTTTGGGAGTAAGACAAAAAAAAAAAAAAAAGGCAATAAGCAATGTTTGTAGTTTTTCTAATTTTGTTACTAGACATGCCTGACACTTGGTTTTACATTCCTCAGTTACAGTAGCTTTCTACTAGTGGAAGGATTATCTCAAGTCAGCACTAGATATGCTCAAATACTGTAAAATCTCCAAAAACCTTTTGAAAACATGAATTTTTGAATTGACTTGATTTTTCAAGATTTTCTCTGTCATTATCTAGCTGTTGGGAGATGGTCAAGTTCTCTAATTCCTCAGTCTTCATCTATAAAATTGTTACAATAATACCTCACTTCCAGCATTAAACTTTATATTAAACATGAAAAGCATAAATATAAGTAATTTGGGTGGAACTATTCAATATCTATACAAATTATAGATGTTATTTAGAAAATTATGTTTATTTCTTCAGACAGAGTAGTTTTAGAAAGCAGTGTTATGTTATAGGAAAAAAACTAAATAGCTAGAATTCTTCATGTACTACAAATTATAATAAAGAAGGAATCTAAGTTGAGAAATATAGTAAATAATACACTGTTTTCTTCACTATCTCCTTCAGATTTTAGCCTTAACAGTGTCCTATTCCCATTACAGATACAATGTTAATGAAAACTGGAAATATTGTAATTATTACCTCATGGTCACCAATTTTATGAAATATTCCTAGCAGGGAAAAGTGCACTTTCCTCAGTAGGGCCTAAAACAATGCCATTGAACTTTGTGAGAGCTCCACGAATACTTTATGATAATTCAAGAGGCCACATGTTCAAATCTGCAGTCATTGATACGTTTTGGCACACATATCAAAGAGTGGCATATTGGCAGCTTTGTATGTCGAATTGATGCTGGGGACTGTTCATTTTAATTAAGAGTTGGAGTATCTTGGCATGAAGCACATAGAGAGCCTAATGAGTACTTGAATAAGGAATCAGAAAATCTGGGTTCTAGACCTAGTTTTGCTTACCAAGTATGAAATTTATATATTTTTATCTCTCTTCATATACTAAGGAAGAGACTATAAGAAGTGCAACAAAATGCTAAATTATAACCCAAAGATACATTTTTCAGGCTAAGAATATTCTCTAATTTACTAGCTCTACAAAACTTATGCCATTATATAACTCATTAACCTTTATATATTCAGTTTTTTAACTGCCATGGAGTTGTGAGGATCAAATAAGATAATAAATGCTTAACCTCTTTGAAAACTCTGAAACACTATGCAAATATAAGATATTATGTTTATGGTTATAACTATATCGGTATCATTTTTAGCAGTGCCTAAGAGTGAGGGAGAACATTTTCATGGCATGCATTAAACTGATTTTTGTATTGATGAGTCTCTATCTCAGTGAGATTTGTTTTAAGGAGTATCTCTTATGTGGTATGCAGAGGCAACACAGAGAAGTTGTAGATGTCTGTCATCCACCATCATCTAACATTAGGCTAATATATCAGGATTAATTGAGAAATACCCGGGCTTTAAAAAAGGTCTGTCCATAAGTCTGTGATCTTATGGGCATCTCTTTGCACTACCACATAAAAATGGCAGTTGCTAGAAATGATCTCAATGGGGATTCTGGAAAAAGGCATATAACTAAACAAAAGCTTTTGTTTGAATCAGTACTATTCACTCTTATAAGCAAATTCTTTGATATTCAGCCTTACACTAGAGAAAGAATTCAATTTAAGCAGATATCTGTCATCCTGATATAATGTATCTCCTTCTACCAGAAGCAAAGATGAAATACCTTAATCAATTCTTAAGAGAATACAATATAGGCCCCCAAGGGGAATTGTCCTCATCCCCTTGGGATGCATGTTACTGCCATAGACTCCTTTTAAGAAAGTCCTCTTGGGAGGGCTATTTCAAATGAGAGAAGAACACACTTCCTTTAGGATATGGTGACATTTGAGGGGCATAAAAGAAAATATATGCCTTAAAATACGGCATCTTTATTTTCTTCCTTTTTATTATTTTGAGATAGGATATTTGTTCTTTGAAGGAGCAACACATTTAGACTTATCTGTCATTAATAATTTAAATGGTCCATCAGAGCATTCCCAATGGAAGACTACTGGAAATGAGATTTTTCTACTGGGTAGGTTGGGAAGTCAAGATCCAGAACATGGCTTGGGAATGGAAGAGCTCATAAGATGGAGAGAGGACATTGGGTTTGAGAGAATAGGGTTTAGAGCAGTGGAGGTAAACATACATTAATGAGTGGGTGATGAGTCATAAAAAAGAGAGGTAGGGAGGAATGATTTCTCAAAGGAGATTTTCTGCTTTTGTAAAGGGACATACAAGAAAAAGCTGCAGTTCCATATATACATTGGTTTGGTTATCACTGAGGCAAATCTGATTGTTAAAATTACTATGCCCCATGTTTTGGCCCTGATAAGCTATGTCCCTGATATTTGGCAGTTGCCACATGGGCATGATGCTTTCAGCTGGTGCCAGGTTGGCTAATCAAACAGATATGAAGGCATTAGTGAGAAATACTTATTGTTTTATTGACCAGTTCTTACCTTTCCTTACAACAATTTCAGCACTTCAGTCTCTAGAAATGTCAATCATCTGTTCTTCTGATGCTGGAAGAAATGCTTTGTGTAATGCCATGAAACGAGCATTTGATACAGGGAAATCTGCAAATCGGCTTTTCACATTAGTTACTGATACAACAATTCACTCCAGGGGTGCCATTTCTAGGCCAAACCATACATAACTATTATTCAGTGACAAAACAGAAGAGAAATAAATGCTCAGTCTGGGAAACAAGAATGCATTTTGTGAATTCTAGAGAGGAAGCCTACACAGAAGAGAGAATCTGAAACAGTTTTTCTCTGTGGAAGAGTCACTTGCTGCAAGGTACTGCACATCCCAGACATGTACATACTGATAGAATATGGTGTGAAAATCAGTTGTGTTGGGGCCCTAAATGCTGCTTCTACAACCCAAACTGCTATATTCTCCCTTCATCCCTGATTTGAAGCAGTAGGTCATCCCTAAGCATCATTTTTTCTTTTCATTTTTCTCTTTTAAAATTTCATTATGCTTCCAGTAAATTCTGTGGGGATGGTAACAGATAGAAAGCAAAAAGACACAGAAAAGAAGCTGTGTGCTAGTTTAATTGTATTCCTCCAAGTCATATTCCAATATTATCTTCAATTCAGTCACAGCCCATCCTGCATTTCAGATGAAATCTAAGAGGATAAACAATTTAAAATACGTTTTATGTGCTGCTTGTAGAGAGCAGACAGATCATTGCATCCATCAAATTCCTGTTTACATCAGAAGAGACTGACATGATCTTAAACTAGCAAAAACTGCCTTGCTTTGTTGCTATTAGTATTCTCAGCTGCTTCACGGTCCAAGGCCAGCAGTAGGAGATCACTTAGACTTCCATCACCCATAGTGGTTCTTACAGAATATAATCTCTAACTCACTTTAGCACGAAGAAGTGCCTTTCATTCTGAAGTGCAGAAACTGGTAAAGTGAACACAATGTAGTTATTGACAATGTGACTGATAAACTCTTGATAATTTGGTAGAGGGCTCAGGGTGTTATTATTGTTCAATTACAATTTTTTAAAAGACATGGATATTTTGACTCCTTTGGCTTCTTGGGTTCAAGCAAAGTATTCCTGAACAGGGTGAACTAAAATTTCAAAATATGTGGGTACAAATGGATTGGAATGCAGAATTCATGGCGTGCAAATATGATTTCTCTGTCAATAGTTAGTAAAAAAAATACAGAGTTTGGGGCTTCCCTGGTGGTGCAGTGGTTGAGAGTCCGCCTGCCGATGCAGGGGACACGGGTTCGTGCCCCAGTCCGGGAAGATCCCACATGCTGTGGAGCGGCTAGGCCCATGAGCCAGGGCCGCTGAACCTGCGCTTCCGGAGCCTGTGCTCCGCAACGGGAGAGGCCACAACAGTGAGAGGCCCGCGTACTGAAAAAAAAAAAAAAAATGCAGAGTTCCTTCAGTGCACAATACAGCTCTAACCTCTACTTACATGTTTTTATATGTGACTGCAATTTAATTGCTATCACATATTTTGGAGATGCAGAAACAAATTAAAATAAAAACAGCACCATAGACTAAGCAATTTAGAAACCTGTAAATTGCTGTTTTAAGAATTATTGACTTCATTCTTCAATGATTTTTATCATCTAGTACAGGATAGATGTTATCACTCATTTCATATGAATTGATTGCTTAATTTTGTCTAACAGCTATCTCATGATGATAATAAAATAGTGTCTGATATTAATGAAAAGTTCAAGTTCAAGCACTTTTATTTTCCTAAAATAGAAATAAAAATTAATTCAAATTTCTAATGCAAAAATACTATATTGTAAAAAGTTTATTTAAAATGTTTGTGAAAATTCACCTTGAAGTCAAGTGTTAATAAATCACAGCTTTTTAGTATGGGTTAGTCTGGGGCTGATTGAATTTCTTCATATGGCCTTTTTTTAGCAACTCCAGTGGTGAAACATAAGTACATTTCTATATACGCTAGAGTTAAGACAAAGAACTAAAGTTACTCTTTTCTTTGCAGCCACAACTAAGGTGTTGATAGTTAATTTGTCCCTAGTGGTTTCATAATTACCTTAAACTTATGCTGTAGTATAGATTGATATAGACTCATGTAGTACTCCTAATCTTTATCAAAACTAAGGCAATAATAGTTA
The DNA here is from genome assembly GCF_964341445.2 of Mesoplodon mirus. NCBI lineage: Eukaryota > Metazoa > Chordata > Mammalia > Artiodactyla > Ziphiidae > Mesoplodon > Mesoplodon mirus. The sequence continues at coordinate 109,762,441 of NC_138982.1, forward strand.
TTATCACAACTGTGGACAAGAATTAGTGTAAAATGCTTGGGTTATGTTTTGTAAATAAATTTACTTTGAAGGGGTTATGTTGTTTATTACTAATCTCACTGGAGAAACAAATTCAAAATTGACCATATCTGATCATACCTTGGAAATAAATTATATAAATTTTCAACATGTTAAGGACAAATGATAGTCTTCGATGGAACATGAACTAGAAAACAAATTCAACCATTAAGATAATTTTTACATCACTATCTGAAATCTTTGCTTAATTCCTCAACCATTAGCAAATGTATTACCCCAGACATCTTTTTCTTCCCTCCAAATTTCTAAGAAGAGATACAAACAGGGTGCTTTTTTGATCAAGTTGAGGCTTTTTAAAGAATATTTTCTCTATGTTCTGGCTTTATCACCCTAAGTATAAATTTTGATGACTTTTTTATATGACAGAAACATGTTGCATATTAAGATCTGAGCAGACTCATCTTCAATAAACTAAATAAATGATGTTTCACTGACATAGGATAAATCACCAGAGTATTTTAAAATTTTTATGATACTCTATAGAATATGGACAGATGATCATCAAGTCAGAATAGGATATCTCCGGCAGACACACACACACACACACATACACACACGCACACATACACACACACACAAATATTATTCAAGCTTTTTGCTTTATAGTACTTTATGGGGTGAATAATCCATGTCAATTAGAAAATAAAGCCAGTGGAGTCAATTTAATATCTTGCTTTTCATATGCTGCCTAAACAGGATATGTAAATCATCTCAAAATATTTAGTTTCTGAGAAGGCTTTGAGAACATCTTGTCATTTTATCAAATCATTGAAGGTGCTCTAATAGTAAAAATTACTTTTCTTAGAAGTCCCTGAAGTTGCTGTGCTGATCGCAGGAAAATAACTTAGTATTCCATAAAATTAAAAAAAAATTCAATAAGTGTGTATGGAAAAGAAAACCAGACTTTATGGAGCTCATAATTTGTGGTAAGATTACTGATGTAAGACAAAATTAAAATGCTATGCTTACTTTTGTCCTTTTGTCTCCTCTGGTTTATATTCCTACAGAAGAAAGACAGTACTTATCTATTCTTGGAATATATTATTTTTCTTAGAATAGTCTTTAGAAAATCTACAGAAAATATTCCATAGTCACTGAAATTTCTGCCTGTGTGTACACTTATTAAATGGAACAGACCCTCATTCTTCAAATCATCATGTTCTAAGTTGAAATAAATCCCTCACCCAATAATTACATGTGAAAAAAGCAATAGCAGGTATGTGGAAGTATAACAGGAGAATAGAATGTATGTTTCAGAAAGAGAGAGGACAGCTGGCATGATTCAGAGAGGAACATGAATATCAGAGTGATGGACCAAGGAAGAGGTGGCAGAGATGTTGTATGAGTCAGAACAAAGTGAATTGGTGACATTGAGTGTAATTGTAAAAAAAAAATTGGGGGGAAGTAAAGAGTAAAGATGAGTAAAAACACAAAAACAAAAACAGAAGGATAAGGGACAAGAGTGTTACTATTAAAAATAAATTCCGAGTCATCTTTTCATCCACATTTACCTAGTTGCATAGAATTTCTTATCCCTGAGCATAGGCTGAACTAAGAAATAGAATGCTTTTTCTTCCAGTCTATTTTATTCTATTGCTAAACATAGTACCCTTGTCAAAGTTTCTAAGTTCTAAAGTGATAGCTACCATATAAATTTTAAAACATGTAATAAAAATCAATGTGAAACATTTTATACAACTATCATCTGAGCATTTCAAAACATTTTGCAAACAGTTCTTACAAAGCCTCTTTAATTAATTTTGGTGCCAGGGATGATCAGACTAAACATTTATTGAGGGGCATCAGTGTGAAACATTTCATAAACATTGATTTGATCTAATAAAGCATACAAGGCAATAAACATGTGAAAATAGGTGACTTACCCAGGAGGGACTTATCTGGCATTCACTCCATTTTATATTGTCATGGATTAGGGACCCCCTCCAAGAACTCTGGGGTTCAAGGGACAAAACTGACATGATTAAATAAAAGTGAATGCTAAAAATAGATTTTAAAGAGGAAATTAATGTGTCTGACAATTCAGAAGGAGGCTTTAAGAAGTCAGAGGAATTGCATGGAATCATACCTGAGGGAGACATTAAAAAATGATCAAGACAGGGAGGGGGAAGGGTAAGCTGGAACGAAGTGAGAGAGTGGCATAGACATATATACACTACCAAATGTAAAATAGATAGCTAGTGGGAATCAGCCACATAGCACAGGGAGATCAGCTTGGTGCTTTGTGACCACCTAGAGGGGTGGGATAGGGAGGGTGGGAGGGAGATGCAAGAGGGAGGAGATATGGGGATATATGTATACATATAGCTGATTCACTTTGTTATACAGCAGAAACTAACACAACATTGTAAAGCAATTATACTCCAATAAAGATGTTAAAAAAAAGATCAAGATCTTTCTAGAAAGCACTAATAATTCCAAAAGAACGAATAGTTTCTCTCTATCTATTTCTCTCCCTCTCCAGTGTCTTCAGATTTTCAGATTCCCAGTGAAGCATGTTGTCTTAGACTTCAACCCCAGGTATCCCTTGAGATATATAAATCCTGAGACATATGGTAGATTTTTTCTTCTCTCTCTCTGAATATTTAACTAAAATTCTACCCCACTGACTCTCACTGAAGCTTCAGTGGATAGTAAAGTATGTGATTACCACACTCTGTAAAAGAGTTATGCCAAGACTTGGAAGTCAAAATGAAGACTCTCCTTAGTAGGTGTTGCTCTCTTCTGAAACATTGTATAGCTGGCATTACTATGTTAAAAACATGTAGTCATATTTTAAAATTTATTCGGGCCTTTGTCTAGTTCTACATATCTTTAATTATGAAACTCTGGTAGGAATTTAGTATAGGCAGTCCCAAACTCACTAAAGGTCTGAGCATCAAAATTTCAGATAAAAGTCAGTTGTTTGAAACACATCAAGAAAACATTTTGCTGAGGAAATCATATATATTGCTTCATATCTCTCAGAATCATACACAAGAAGTCCTTTTAGTTTATAATTCCACTACCATTTAAAGCTTAGTCACAATTTAAACATTGGTCTCTATGCAAAATCATTCCCCTTTTTTTTTCAGCTTGAGACACAGCATTGTGAACAGTATTTCCCTTTCTCTTCCATATTTCTCTTTTTGAGTATGCTTTAGGAAAAGAAAGTATCCTTGACGCTCCTGAAATGTAGAGTGTATGATCTACTTCCAGAAGTTTTGGAGAAGGAAAAGAGATTTCTGATAGCCCATGTGGAAATTTAAATCCCCAGTTGGGGTGCTGTTTACAGAGCATATTCATTAATTGTGCCCTTGTGGCCTGGAGATGGATTATTTATATTAAACATAAAGATCTGATACGTGTGTAGAATAGTGTGAAGGTGATGTACATATTCATATGCTTTTTATTTAGGAAAGTATGTGTTTTGATTTCATATATTTTTAGATGTGAATTTTGGTCCAATATCAGTCAACATTTATTTAGTGCACTCCTATTGAATAGAAATCAGTGGGTAATGTGGTGAATTAAAGAAACTAAGAAATAATTAGACCTAATTCCTGTCCTAAGGGCAGACACTACATATAAGATTAATAATAAAAGATGTTTAATTTTACTACCAAACAAGATATTTGGCATTATAAACTATAAAGATTGCAAGCAAGAAAGTATTACTTTTAACCGAGATGATCAGAGAAGGATTCATGGAGAAGGTGAAAGTGCAATTGATATTATTTAAGAAAACATGAAATGCAGTAGTTGATATGAATATTTCGAATTTAGTTTTGATTTTTAAAAGATATTTAAGAAAAATAAGAAAAAATGAGAAAAGAGTAGATTAAAAGGAACTCAGAAAGGAATAGAAGGAAAAAAGTTGAGTTTTCTTTCATTCTTTGTTCTGTTATTCTATAAAGTAGTCTTGGATAATTAAAAAGATTCAAAAGAGAGTTCTCCAAATTTTACCATAGTAATTTAACATTCTTAATACAAATATGCTGAATTAGTCGCACTTTTTTTTTTTACAGTAACAGCTAATTGGATTTTTTCAAATAAGTGAGAACAGTTATTTAGCCTGTTTCTGATAGTGTGTGATTGATCCAGAAATACAAAGATCCAAGTTATTCTTCTGATTTATTAGTTATGAAATAGGCCTCTTTAAAGAATTTACCTGAAAACAGAAGTGGAAAAGCTTAGAATCTTAGGGGAAAAAAGTAAATACACATCACAAGATGTATGATTTAATAAAATTTATTATTTATTTAAGTCATGAGCTGCTCCATTCAAGTCAAAAGCTCTTTTGTTCCAGAAAGGATTAAAAATGACTTACAAATTTATTTCTAGTATTTAAAGTTTTACCTGCCTATAATTTTACAATGAAGTTTCATTCCTGTCACTACATATATGACAAACACAAGCCCCTATCTGTTTTTCTTTTTAAGGATCCAATAGGTTTTTTGTTTTGTTGGGTTTTTTTTAGTTGACATTGTTTTTGAGATAACTATTTATTCATATGGAGTTGTAAGATATAATACAAAAGATTTCTTACACACTTTTGCTTTGTTTTTCCCAATGGTAGCATTTTGCACAATGATATTGTAGTATCACAAGGAGAATATTGATATTGATATATTCCATCTTATTCAAAATTTGCCAGTTTTATCTTTATGCTTTGTGTGGGTGTGTGTCTATGTTCTGCACAGTTTTATCACCCTGTGTAGGTTGTATATCCACCACCACAGTCAAGATATTGAGTAGTTCCAACACCTTAGTACCGTCTTAGGGGGTACTGTAAGGACAACCTACAGTCCCCTAATCCTCACTCAGTTCCTAACCCCTGGCAACCACTAATCTATCCTATGTTTTTAATATTTGAGATTTCAAAAATGCTATAAAATGGAATCATACTGTGTATAACCTTTTGAGAATGACATTTTTCATTCAGTATAATTCTCTGTATATTCATCCAACTTTTTGAATATATCAAAAGTTTATTTTATTTATTGCTGAGTAGTATTCCCTAGACTGGATGTACCATAGTTTCTTTAATGATCCCATTGAAGGACATATATCTGATTCCAGTTTTTGGCTATGACAAGTAAAGTTACTATGAATAATTGTATGCAGGTTTTTGTATGAACATAAATTCTCTGCAGAATAATGCCCAAGGGTGCAATTACTGAGTCCTATGATAGTTGCATGTTTAGTTGTATAAGATACTGCACACTATATTAGATTGACTGTGCAATTATATATTCTCACTAGCAATGTATGAGTGATCCAGTTTCTCTGAATCCTTGTCAACATTTGGTTTTATCAATATTTTAAAATTCACCTGTCTTGTAAAAGTGTAGTGGCCTCTATTTTTATTTTAGGAAGTCATTTTTCTAAGTTGCTCTCCTCAAAAATATTTCTGTGATATTCAGAGGAGTAAAAAATAATCTACCCACAAACCCTGATTATTATCTGTTGTCTCAGGCTGAGTTCTGAATCTAGTGAAATGTCTTTACTCTCCCTGTGAGCTCACTCAACATGGTTTTGGTTACTGGGAATTTTTGGTATCTCTCATTATGTTTATAGTTCCATTGCATTTCTGCTTATCTTCCCAGAACTCTCTCATATTTTACTTCAGTCATGGGAAGGACAAGGCCTCAATGTGTAACAAGACTTTACAAATCATTTAGAGAAATTACAACAGTTTGATAGTATAGTGTAATATAATTTCTGTTAGATATAACTGTTCTGAGAGTAACATTACTAACTTTGTTTAGCTTCATGATGAATTTCTCTCTCCCCATTTTGAACAGACCAGCTTCTGCCAATGGTGGCACTGTATATTATGTCCTCTCTACCTGGAGTTCCAATTTTTGCTCTCAGACTCCTCTCACTACAAATAAACACAGGCTGCATTCTGAGTGGTTCTTTGAACTCTGCTCATAATTTCCCTATGAGCAAAACTGGCTCAAAACTACACACAGACTTTCTAAGCCCAAGCAATATTTTCCAGAGGAAAACCAGATTAAATTGATAGCTTTAAAAAATAAACCTTTCCTAGAGAAGCAATAGCATTTATAAAACTCTGCAAAAAATTCAGACACATGTATTATTAAACAGAACTCTTAGTTTTACACCCTAAACCATTTATTTGCAGTGGCTTCAGAATTTTTACCCAATGAATGTATCTATTTTAGGACCAACCGAGTTTCAATATTGCAAGTCCTAGTTTAAACCTAAGCTAAAAACAAATTGAAAGTTTACATGCAAAATATACAGTGTAAATTCCCTCTTAGCATACCTAGATCTAGGGATTCAAACACTGTTTTCAGGACTGTCTCTTTTTCTCTTACTCTTGGCTTTGCTCATCTTGGCATGGCTTAATTCATAGACTTAGTCTCTCCACATAGATACATTGTAGTCCTGGGAGTTCGAGATTTACTAGGTTTTATAGCCTTTGATACCAGTAAAGAGATGTTATAGATTCTAATCAAAGGAAGGGCTCTGATTAGAGGGACACTTGAACCATACTGGTGGCCAAGATAATGAAACTCCTCCCTGAATATTTATGCCAGGGTCAAAGATCCATTACCCGGGCATTGAAATCAGGGCTTCAGGCATATTTTATCCACAGGGGCTTAAAAAATTATCAAATCAAGGACGGACAAGTATCCATAGAATTGGATTCTGGGAAAACAAAATATCCAAGTACTGTCCAATTTCATGATTTTTCAAAACAAAAGAACAAGAGATTCAGTGATTAAATTCTTTGTCTCTGCAAAATGGAAACACTCTCAACTTTAAATCTTCACTCCACATACTCTACCTGTTCCACTGATGTTTCAAAGCTTTTACTACTGATGTGTGTCAAGTTCATGCTCAGAATAGTATTTTTTCTCCTCTCCTTTTAATAATCCATGCAGAAGAAAGATATTTTTCAAGCACATGGTGGAAAGAAGGAAGTGTAGTATTGAGATGAAGTTAATGGAAGATTTCACACAGTCTTCCAAAGCCAGTCTTGGGAGAATTTCACTATTCCCTATTTGTGATTTCATTCAAGACAATGGTTCAGGCAACAGGAAACATTTTATTTTTTCAAAGAAAGAACTGATTTAATGCAACCCATTGCATGCTTGCAAATTATTGGAAAGTCTGGAGAAAAAATAAGTCAAATGGTTGCCAATGGATTAGTGATTTCAAATACATACTAATACCTTAATTTTATTTATTTATTTATTTTTATTTTTCTATTTTTTTTTTTTTATTTTTTAAAATTTTTATTGAAGTATAGTTGGTTTACAATGTTATGTTAGTTTCTGGTGTATGGCAAAGTGGTTCAGATTTCCATAGTGGCTGCACCAATTTACATTCCCACTAACAGTGTAGAAGCATTCCCCTTTTCTCCACACCCTCTCCAGCTTTTATTTTTGTGGACTTTTTGATGATGGCCATCTGACTGCTGTGAGATACCTCATTGGTATCTGGTGATACCTCATTGTAGTTTTAATTTGCATTTCACTGAAAATCAGCAGTGTTACCATCTTTTCATGTGCCCTTTGCCCATCTCTGTGTCTTCTTTGGAGAAATGCCTGTTTAGGTCTTCTGCCCATTTTTGATTGGGTTGTTGGGTTGTTTGCTTTTTTTTTATTATTGGGTTGTATGAGCTGTTTGTATATTTTGGAAATTAAGCCCTTGTTCGTCACATCATTTGCAAATATTTTCTCCCAGCCTGTACATTGTCCTTTTGTTTTCTTTATGGTTTCCTTTGCTGTGCAAAAGCTTACGTTTGATTAGGTCTCATTTGTTTATTTTTGCTTTTATCTCTGTTGCCTTGGGAGACTGACTTAAGAAAACAGTACAACTTATGTCAGAGACTTTTGCCTATGTGCTCTTCTAGGAGTTTTATGGTGTCCTCTCTTATGTTTAAGTCTTTAAGCCATTTTGAGTTTATTTTTGTGGATGGTGTGTTCTAACTTCATTGATTTACATGAGGCTGTCCAGCTTTCCCAACACCACTTGCCGAAGAGACTGTCAAATTATAATTAAAATGGCAAAAGGTAAGATGAAGACAGGATTCTAAAGGAGCAAGATAAAAACAAAGAGTTAGTTACATGGGAACCCCCATAAGGCTATCAGCTGAGTTCTCTATGAATGCCTTAATTTTAATCCAGAGGAGAAGATACTTCTTTCTCTGCCTCCTCAGCTGTCCCCACTTGTGAAACTGATGGCTTCTGCCTCAACTGCCTCAAGATTCTCTTGAAGGTGGAATCTAGACTTTGGAGCATTGTGGGCAGCCCACAATATTTATATCACCATGAGCTTCCTGGCTGGCAGTAACTGCAGCAGGAAAATGATCTGTGCCTCAACTCACCATCCACAGCTTTAATCAGTTCCTCTCATTGGTGGAATCTAAATTGAATCTATAACTCTAGCTTCAAGGAATTCTAAGTTCTATAATATGTTGCTTTCCATGTCTCAGCGTACTGAAAGGCTGGTAGTAAAGATTCTTGAGTGCTAGTCAAACATAAAATGTGCAATATAATTAAATATGTGTGTTTATGTATGTATATACATAATATATACACATATGCAATACATTTCCAAAACTGTTGGGAAAACCATTGCAATGAATGAAATTAAAGTAAATGTTTTTACTGTTTTTGTGTGAGATTTCAGGACATATAATAGTTTTTATTTTATTTATCCTGTGACATAAAATCTATAGTCAAGACAATTTTCTATACACTGTGTAGCAAATAGTAATTTTTGAAACTATCCTCTATTCACTATTGCTACTACTATGAGTAGACTTAAGGAAGAAAATGGCATAATGATTCTGGGCATCAATTTATGGCAGTGTAATTGAGATTGGGCTAAAATCACAGCAATTTTTGAATCAGTACTTTAAAAAATCAGTAGGTTTTCCTTGTGGAAGCAATCTGTGTATTCTGTTCCTCAAGTATTTCTTTTCTCTGGGCTCACACAAGAAGGCATAGTGATTAGTTTCAAGGTTTTATTCTTATTCTCTAGTGTAAAATACATTTTCCTGATGGGCTTCATCAACGTTTTTTTTCTTTTTCATTCTTTTTTTCTTTCTTTCTTCTTTTTTTTTTTTAAAGAGACTTCGGCACAATAGAAAATAAGACTATTTTGAAATTGATGGGCTGGCTAATACTTTTCCTTCATACAGAGAGGCATTCGTGACAAAATGTATACTATTTACACCTGCTTTTGCAGTCTATCCATAAGATTAAGTTTAGGAAGAAAAAGAAAAATAGATTGTTATTTGGTAGGAGAATCAAAGGTTTCATTAATGTACAGCAATCAATGTCTTCACTGGCATTCTGGGGTTAACATTATTTAAAAGGTTTCAACCTGGTTATTCAAGCTGTCTTACTCACTGTCTAATTAAGTGTGACAGTTGAAAGAAACCTGTTTTGAAGCACAGTTATTTGACATTGATATTTAATTTTTATATATTTATTCTCTTCAGTAAAACTGTGTTGCTGAATGTCTAAACCAGTATGCATGGGATTTTAGATCTTCAAAAATTTCTTATCTATACTATTTCAGTTGGGATACTCAAGGAATAATTGTTGGTGACATACAATTTTCTGAGTGGGTGAATTAAATACAAATATAGAAAAGAGAATGTAATGAAAATTGTGGGAAAAGATACCAATACATTAATTCATGTGAACTGGTTATTTAAAGGTATTAAATTCACACACTTTAGCCAAATTTATGCAGCAGAAAAGTTTCTAATGAAGACAAAAATGCTTTTAATAAAGTACATGAATTTTTTAACACTTTCAATATTTCCTGTTAAACATCAATCTTTTAATAATGATACCTTCTTTTTGAATCTCAAGTAGAAATATTTTGTATGGTAAGAGATATATACCGTAATGGAAATGTCTTGAAAACAGAATTGTTTTCTGAGATGTAAAGCCTTTCTAAGTAATAATTTGATTTGTATCATGTCTTTCTTAACACATCACATGATTTAAAAGATATTGACTGATTTTTTTTTTTTTTCTTTTTGCGGTATGCGGGCCTCTCACTGTTGTGGCCTCTCCCGTTGCGGAGCACAGGCTCCGGATGCGCAGGCCCAGCGGCCATGGCTCACGGGCCCAGCCGCTCCGCGGCATATGGGATCCTCCCAGACCGGGGCACGAACCCGTATCCCCTGCATCGGCAGGCGGACTCTCAACCACTGCGCCACCAGGGAGGCCCAATTGACTGATTTATTTTGATCATATATGGATCTGTTGCAGTCAAGACCATGAAATGACTTTCCCTTGGCAAAAGGAAAAAATTAGGCTCTGCTTCATAGTATCAGCTGTGGGTTTAGGTGAGAGGTGAGGATGCTGACTATAGAAAGACAATAAAATGAAAAGCAACTTTGTACACAAAGGACATTAAAATCCCTGAATCCCCCCATTTCCAAAGCCAGTTAATTATGAGACAAATTCTCCTGGTTGCAGTGTATCAAAAATAATTTTTAACCTTAGAAAAATATTCCTAAGCTATAGAAAAGAGCTATTTACACCAGTGATTTTTTTTTCTTTTCTTTCTTTTTTCTTTTACATTTTACTTTAATGCTAGCTCCTCCTTTCTATCATGAATAATCTTTTAGCTTCACTCTACCTGTATTACAGGCAAGGAAAAGTCAATATGGATGACAGCAGTGGGATGACATTACAGATGGGTAGCCTAAAGGAGAATTTCATAAAATATATATCATAGACTAACTTTGGTACTTTCAATAATAGAACTCATACTGCGTGCACAAAGTTTGCAGCAATTCAGGTCTGTATTTAAATTTCCGTTCCTATTTTTTTCCCAAATTGTTCCTATTTACTTATTAAGTAAATTTACCTTTTATTATTCATTGATTAATCCCAGGTATAATAAATTTTTAAAAATATTTGATATATATTTTGAACTTCATTGATCCACATTGAAGTTTGATTTGCTCTGGGATGGTTATCTTATTGTTTGATATAATTGAGTTATTTCCTCACATATTTAAAAATTACTGACATTTATATTTTCCCAATGAAATGAATATTAGATATAAACAGGAATTTTTCCATATTTATTCATAAATTCAAGGTTTTCCTAGATGTTTATCCATACACTTAAACTTCTGCAATAGCTTTTATCCAAATCTGAAAGCTCAGAAATAAACTAGAAAAAAATCAGAATGAGACTTAAACTTCAGTAATTGGTAGAGAAATTCATATTTCATCAGTTTCAATTTAAAGACAGAAAATTCAGGTTCTGCATATCTTATTAAGAAACATTGACCTCTAATTTACTTTAAAATTATTTTAACATAGTCTGAAGATTACAAAGAAACATATCTCTATATCTATCTGTGAATATATATTCACATATCTACATATGCAATTTTAGCTGAAAATATGATTAAAACATATATTTGGATTACTTTTGGAAGAATTTTTAACAGCTTTGAAAGCTTAAATAAGAGACTCAAACTAGGTTTTTAACTAGTAACCTCTAACCATATAAAGCCAAAAAAACATTTTGTAAGATTTCATTTTTCTCATGTCTTATGAATTTTATTATCAAATGGGTGTGATCATATTATATATATGAAATTTTACACCGTATTTATTCACTTAACTTTCAATTATAATTGTTTCTCAAATCATTAACTACACAAAAATGTTTTCCAGGAACAGAGCACTAATAGCTATTAAGCATAAATATGTGCATCAGAGTATTTACAGAATGTCAGTGGATGCATAGCACTGTTATCAATTCTGAGCATGTTTATTGGAAACATGCTTTATTGGAAAACTTTCTAGACAGGGGTAGTATCAGGAGATTCAGGTTTTGATGTTGACTATCCCTAAATTAATGAGTTCTATATTTCTACATCTAAGTTCTGATGCTGGCTACTATGATAGCCATCTCTGTTACTTATGAGTCTGTATTACATAGTTATACTTGGTTAGCATTTTTCTCTTCTGTCTTCTTTCCTTTCTTCCTTCAACCACTAATTCATTTACCCAAACAGCCATGGACTCGTCCAATCATTCTTTTTATACATTAAAAAAAAGTCTATTGTCTAGTCATTTCCAGGCGTTTGTACTAGGTTCTGGGAATAAAGGAATGAGCAAAAACAGAAAGGTCCTTACCTTTGTGGATCTTACTATCTATGGTGAGGGAGGAGCCACAAATAATTACTCTATGGAAAATGTATTGAAATGTATCGAATGGGATTAAAAATGCATGAGAACACACTAGTTAAAAGTCTCTTGAGGAGAGCTAGCTTGCCCACTCATTGTATGTCTGTTTCTCTGGCCTAATTATTAACAGTGCCCTTTCACTCTTCAAAAATGTCACTCTCAAAAATTTTAGGTAACAGATGATATAGGCACCACACATATCTGAGTTTTACAAAGTAGCAGCCCTCCACCTCCCACCCCTTATTTTACAAATAAAGAAAATAATATTTTGATTGGTTTGATGACGTCCCTATGATAAAATACCAATTAATGGTAGAACTGCACAGCTTCATGGCACAGGTACATCTGGGCTTTGGAGTGACACAGACCATGGGTGAGTGACAGCTCACCACTAGATCTGTGATCCTAGAAATTACCTTAATTCTCTAAGGCTCAGAGACATGATCATGTGAATTCTAATATCTTCCTCAAAGGGTGTTTTAAAACTTAAAAGATAATATTCTTAAAAGGCCTAGAACAATGGACTTAAAATGAGCACAATCAATGTTAATCCCTCTGCTAGAAAAGAAAGTGCTCTCACCTACTGACTTATGTAGAATAAGAGAATTCTTACAAGGTCCTTAAACATTGGTAAAATTGGGGAAGAATTTTTTTGAATATTCAGAGTGCTGGTGCAAAGACTATTCTGGATTAATCAAAAGTTAAATAATCAGGGCTTCCCTGGTGGCGCAGTGGTTGAGAGTCCGCCTGCCGATGCAGGGGACATGGTTTCATGCCCCGGTCCGGGAAGATCCCACATGCCGCGGAGAGGCTGGGCCCCTGAGCCATGGCCGCTGAGCCTGCACGTCCAGAGCCTGTGCTCCACAACGGGAGAGGCCACAACCGTGAGAGGCCCGCGTACTACCAAAAAAAAAAAAAAAGTTAAATAATCAAAAGATAGCTTAGACAAGTTCATTTGCAAACATGAAAAGAGGACTAATGTGAACCTAAAGGACTGACATGGTTATCCTTCAAAGCATAAGTCTGCTACAGCTAGGAGAGGTGTAATGACTATGTTTATATTACACCTTCTAGCTAGAAGTTCAAGGGAGAAGTGCTTACTATAGTAGAGAAAATCTTGTCAAATATCTCAGGAATGGAAAAAAGGGAATAATACACGTTTTGTCGATATGGGGAACAAAGGCCAGTTTAAGCTCTTCATCTCCTTTGGTATTCTTTATAACATATGTATCCAAGGCAATAACTTTATGTTACATATTGGATACCTTTAATGACATAAATCTGCATAGGGGCTTTGATTTGAGGAATGATCTGATTTTATTGCAGGATAATAACAGCACAATGTGGAGCACACATACTGAGCAACTTTACACAGGCAGATCCTTAGTACATCATATTGTAATGTTTAATGATTTATTTAATGTTTTGAGTAGTATCTCGTGATTTACATACTTTAAAAAATTAACATGTTTTTGTAATTTTACTACAAAATTATTTTTAAATAGTTTACTTAATGTGAGGTGTTTTGAAGTTTATTCCATAGTCATTAACTTAGGAACTTTGCCAAATGTGCTCATTTTATTTTCCTGAGGACCCACATGGTACTAAATATTTCCTCATGGTAAGTCATAATGGAAAGCAATGACATGTAACATTAAATAAGATAGGAATAAATTTCAGATAGCATTTCTGATAGGCAAATATCATCACCTTTATTTTAAAAAGTGTCATTTTAGCTGAAAATATGATTGACATATTTATAGATGATTTTTGGAAGAGCTTTCAAACAGCTTTGGGAAACTTAAATAAGAGACTTTAACTAGGTTTTTAATTAGTAGCCTCTAGTATCCCGAGAAGAAACAAATTATAATGAATAATAATGATAAGTTAACAGGGAGTAGACTTTGTCATATTATAAATTGTCATATTATAAGTGTTTTATTAAGAAACTGACTTTAACACTTTCATTCTGTTTTACACCTCTTAGGGCATTTATTGATTTCATATGCTGGACTGTATCCCATTTCTCTCTATCTGTTTTAACATGTACATAAAGCAGAAATATACTTTAATAAAGTCTTGACTCACAGAGTATATGAGAAACACTATTGTCTTGTACTTGTGTGTACACTCCTCAGGAATGTATGCAGATTTATTTTTCCAGTCTGCTTATATACAGTTTCCTTATTCAATATCTGTCTTGTATATTGAATTTGAATATGATATCTTGAAATTGTATTGGAATAAACTTTTGGAAGGTGGAAAAGGGTTGGAAATATTTCATTTTAACTTAATTTTGGTTTCACCATGTGAAGAAATCAGTTGACCCTTGAAGGAGGAAAATTGAAGTAGTGGTGGTGGAAAGAAACATTTACAACTTCTATGCTGCTTCTAACTTAAAAAAATACCTGAAAAAGTTCAGGGATACCCCATTTAATTAACTAGGCAGCCTGTGTATGATTTTAGCCCTTCAAGGCTGTGTTTCTGTTATGAGTTGAATTGTGTCCCCACAAAGATGTTGAAGTGCTAACCCCCAGTATCTGTGAATGTAGTCTTATTTGGAAATAGGGCTTTTACAGATGAGCTGTTCACATTTTATTAGCATATGCCTTCTAAACGCATGTGGATTACAGTGCATACGAGGTGATCTTGGGAGAATCAAATAACAGATTCTAAGGATCTTATAAGCCACATTTGTCATCAGGATACTAAGAAGGATTTAGGATCGAAATCACAGTTTTTCAGCAGGGAATCATCGAGCATATGTTTTTAGTGGCCCGTACTGCTTACTTGTGTGAAAATGAAGGAAACCTCATTTAAAATGGAGTCAGGAAGCCCTGAAGGGGAAGCTCTCACACTTGTTGCAACCTACATAACCAGCAGGAGGAAGGCAGATAAGAATTATTTTGACAAGGAAGGACATTTTTCACTTAGGAATTTCATCTCCTGCTTTTAAGAAAAGGAAGGAAGATCTCTTCCGGACCCAGCAACAATGCACTAATCACTGCTTACAGCCAATAAAAAACTGCCACAGCCTCGAACTCTTGTTTTTATCCAGTGAACTTTTATTCAAAGCAGCCCTCCTCAATTTCCTCCTAAAACCTAATAAAAGCTAATAACCTTCCCTTTGTGTCTTCAGACTTGCCTGTAGTTCTCCATAGATTGCTTGTCCCAGATTGCAATTCCTCTGCTATTCCTAAATAAACTCAACTCTGCTTTTATAATTTGTTAATTATTGAATTTAAGATTGACACTTGGAAGGGGAGGAGATGTGGATCAGATGGGTGCATGATCTGACATGCGGTAAAATTCTCATGCCCCACATGTGCCAGTACCTTTTGCCACAGTTCCATAGACAGCTTCCAGAATCCTCTCAAGAGATGTGCCTAGAATTAGCACACTCAGTGAAGCCTGAAGCTATGGCTTCATATCAAGTATTTTTAGATCTCTTAGTCCAGATGAAATTGCCAAAAAAGGTTATGTTTACCATAATCTTTGTGAAACATGGAGAACTACCACCTTATTAGGTTGCCAGGGGAACATTTAGAAAATTAACGTAAGGTCAAATTCTCAGGAAGGAGGAGAAAATGTTTCATTAATCTGTTACCTACAACATGTAGTAGCACAGTGGAGTTAAGCTACTCTACAGTAGTATTTTGTACTTGGAGGATGTTGAATACTTTAAATCATTGAGTATTTCACTGTACTCAGCTCAATGCTTCAGGTTGTGGTATTACCCCTTGCAAGTGTAAAAACACAGCTCTCCTGTATGTTTATGCAGAAACCATGATCCACACTAAGTAACTACTGCCTTTGTTGAGATTTCATTCTCTTTGGGGTTTCTCTCTTCACTCATTAGTGCCAAGTTCCTGGGGATTCTTCACTGTAGCATATCCTCTATTCCTTTTTATTCTGCTACATACCTTTGAATATTCTTGCTAACTTCCTTAATCGTAATTCTTTTGTGCCATGATCAGCTTTATCAGGAATTTTCTCCTCTAGGAAATTTTCAAAATAATAACTAGTCTGCTCATAGTTTTGGGGTGTATATTGCTTAATTAATAAAGTTGTTTCCAGATTTTGGTAACATATTTTCCTCCTACCAGGAATCTTTAAGTCATTAGCTTCAGAGAATGATTATCATAGGATATTTATGCAACATATCCAGTTTTTAAGGATATTACTTTGGACATACATTCTATTCCAGAGCCCTAATAGCATTTAATCATGTTCTATTGTCCCTGTGTGTGAAGTTGACTCTATGTATTAACTGTTTTATTTTTCTTTTGTCATTGTGTTATGATGTTAAATCATTTTTTCTATTATATTTCTTATATTGATGAACAATATATGTTTACATTTTTATATTTGAAGCTGACTTCTCTGTTTTCTTTTAGTGATTGAATTTTTTTACCTCTCCAGAACCAGAATTTCTAACAAAATGTGACCACATAAACACACACATACACTTATAAAGACCCTTATCAAAAAGTGAAAGCACATTCAAGTTTGATCTTGATCTTGTGCATATATGGTTTTCTTAGATATATACCTTATAAGAAATTTTGTAAATTTGTTCTTCTGAAGTTTTAATGAGTACTTGAAAAAATACAAACACACACACACACACACACATCTGTAAAGAGTACAATACATTGTATAGTTAAAAGGACTCATAAAACCCCATAGAGCATATTAATATAAGGCTTTTAATAGAGACAAAGTATACTGTAAACCACAAGGAAAAGAGGGAGAAAGAGAATTCAGACAAGAATTAGGGACACCAAAACTTCCAGAAGTTCCTTGCTATGAACATAAGGATGTATTTTGTCTATAGATTGAATCACCAAAATTTGTACAATGAATATTGATTTGGGGAGAGCTGCCTGAAAATTTCTAATGGGTCTTTCATGACCCCCTTTTTACATGATTACTTCAGGTGCAAGGTATCAATAAACCAACTGGGTTTGGGGACCACAAGGGAGTTTCAGATGTGAAACAGCATATGATAAATCATTAGTTAGCCCAGTGCCTTTATCTTGGTCAAGAGTCAGTGCCAGATTTCCAGGCATCCCCAGAGATAAGTACAGAGATGTGTGAATTCAGCTGAAAATATCCCAAACACTTAACTATTTGTAAAGATTCAATAAATTCAAGTTTATATTTTTAGATATATTAAGTATGCTTGTATAATCAGATAGCTTTTGCAATGTGAAGAATCATCCCAAGGATTTAATGGCTTTAAAAAACAGCCATTTACTTATCTCCTGATTCTGCTATTTAACAATTTGGGTTGGGCTCAGCTGGGCTGTTCTGCTAACCTAGGAAGTGTTTATTCATGTGTCTACAGTCAACTTGTCGGGGGTATTTGGTACTGGTTGTTTTGGAATGCCTCAGCTGGGATGGTTCATTTCTGCCATCACATGGTCTCTCATTTTACACCAGGCTATTCAGGACTTGTTTATATGGTGCATTGCTAAGATTCCCAAAGAGAGTAGAAATCTGGAAGGTTTTTGAAGTGTAGTATCAGAGTTGGTACAGTGCTGCTAATGCCAGATTTTATTGGCCAAAACAAATATCATAGGTTGTGTTTTTCAGAAGCAGATACTGTGATGGTATTTGGGGTTATAAATTATTTATTATGTACTAACACCTGTACAAGGAAAAGAGAGGAAACATGATAGGGCTGAGGAAGAAGTTGATCTGAAATGCTGGTTCAACAGTCTCAGGCAACGTGGTTAAGCTCTGGAGTAAGACTTGCCTGCCAGTGTCCTACATTGCACCACAGTGACTGAGCCCTTATTCACCTTTCTCAGGCACTGAAATTAGGCAACCTGGAAAGAAAACAACTTTAAGTGATATGGCTTTCTAATAACTGTATACTTCACATCTGGACAGTAAGTCTTTCTTTGAAGGGGTATCTAGGCAGAGCATTTTTGAATTAAGGAATTCAGCAAGTCAGAGAGCCAACCCAGATTCAAGATTTTCTCTCCAGAAAAGAGATTTGATATCTTAATGCAAGGAACAGGTGGTATCAACTGTGACCATGTTTGCAAACTTTCATAATGTTCAAATATACCTTGAGTACAATTTGTACTTAATACAAGTATATCTAACTGAAAACTTCTAAAAGCAAAGGAGGACAAAGAAGGTTATCAAGCATGTTTTGTTGTAAGTAGATATATAGTAGCATATCTACCTACTTGTTCCAAGATGAAATTGTATGATTTCTCTGTTCTTGGGTATAACTCTTGTGAACTGTATATTCAGCATCATAAAAAAAAAATCTTGGAATGCTAAGTGATTTCATGTTAGAATTAATGGCCTTATCCTTTTCCCATTCTAGACAGGCTAAGCACTTTGATATAATTTCACTCTCTGAAATATGATTTGATTGTCAGTCACCAATTATGAAAAGTTGATGTATCTTGGTCTGCTGCAAAAGAGAAACTTGGACAAGAGTCCAAGAGGACTGAGATGTAACCCAAGGTATTCAAATAAAATTTGTTATGATTCTGAGCAGAACATTTCTCTTTTATGGCCTTGTCAAATGTATAATAGAGACCCCATCTAAGTTCTTTGTGCTCATCCATCTCTTTTGTAGCATAAGTTTTGTGACCTGTCTTTTCAAAATATTTTTCCTTTGGGCCTTATTCCATCTAGTAAATGCTTCCTGTTAAGTCCTTCATTTATCCACTTTCTTTAATGAATTTAGAGACTTCATTTATCCACTTTTATTTTATTCCACATTGATTTTTCACCAGAGTATCTTTCATGAGTCTGCATCTTGGTATCAGCTTCCTTCTCATTTTGCAGAGGTGAGCTAGCAGATGGCAACTGCTCTATATATCAGTCTACCTTCTGTATGTTCTTCCAGTCAGCAGAAGTAATTGTGGAGGAGTAAAAGAAAGCCTGACATTCTTTTTTGAAAAAAAATTACTTGAGGGAATCTATTCTTTACATTGGGTAATTTTGATAAGTAGTGGCTTACAGTGAATGCCCCTGACTATGCCGCTTTCATGGAGATGTTCCCTGTTCTTAGTGATGCGTCTCAGCTGTCAGTGTGACAGTCAGTCACTTGTCACAAAATCCCCCAAAAGTTCACACTCTGAATCTAAGCACAGCCACCGACATCAATGTCTATGCCCTGGACATGACAAATACTGATAAGAAAAAGAGATTTTACAGCTATCTAGACAAATTTATTGCAGCAGTACCAACATCTAATGTGGTAATCATAGTGTAAGATTTCAGTGTGTGGGATAGCACTGTTGCCAACATGTGCTATGTGGAAAAATGAGTCTCACTGGATTGGAAAGGAAAGCACAAAATTATGAGCAAATACCCCATCAATAAAGAATGTTGTCAGAGTAATAGGGACTGCTCTGGATATGATATTGTTTATTAACATTAATATATAGAAAAAGTGGCAAAGAACAACTAATAGGGAATAACAAAAAGCACAGGAACTCAGACTGAGTAAATTTGAGCTATTCTATGAACTGATAGTTGATTCATGATTATAAATAAAGACTAATATTATGAAAGAAACTTACACTTAATATATTAAGGTAAGTCCAAGTGTTTTTCCAAAACAGCAGTAAAAAAGCCAGCATCATTCCTTCACTGAATTTCTAAATGAATTAGTCCAAAGGAAAATGCTTTCAAACAATACTATATATATATATTTTTTGTCCAAGGGTATTTTTTTTTTATTCCTTGATTCAAAAGGCAAGAAAGTTGTTAAAATAGATGGGGTTGGAACATACCATATTGACAGATTATTCAGGAAAATTTTCTTCAGAAAACAAAATTGGAGCAAGGTTTGAAATAATGTAAAGAAATGAATAGGAATACTTAATGGATTCTGGTACCAGTGGATGCAAAAGTCCCTACCACATTGCCTTTTCTCCTTTGTCTTGAAGTTCCCTGCCTATCTTGCCATTTACCATTTTCAACAATAAATAAAAATTACTGAAGGATATGTTTTTTCTAGATCCTTAGAGCTCATGCCCCTCTCAGGCCTAGTATTGAACAAATTTCTATATCAACTATGGGGAATATGAAAAGTAGCAAAAAGAATGAGAGACTATCACCTGCTGTCTTTCTTCATTGAACAAATAAGTTGCAATTTGATTTCTGTAACACTGATTAGTTTAGAATGGCAAGGTACAGAAATATCACCTCATGGTTAAGTAGGGATTTCCTGATTGAATTGAGGCACTCGGTGCATTTGCTTTTGTCAAAAGCTTTATATTATATGGCGTAAATTATTCTGTATATAACATTTTAAAGTTTAACATTTAAAGGAAACTTCGTATATAAGTGGTTAGTAACTCAAACCTACCATATTTAACAATTATTTCTGTCCCCAAATGACTTAATTCTCTGTTTTCCATAATCCCTTAAAATGCATTACTTGGAAATAGAAAATATGTTTCCCAAGTGGCTGTTTAAATTTGAAATTCTATAGCTACCAGAGTCAAATAGGTAGTAACTTGGCAAGTGCATTTTTTCTAGTTTTTAAGGTAAAGAAGCTAAAATGAAGCATAATATAGGAAACATCATTAATTGCATATATACAGAATCTTGCATTATATCTGTAAATCTTTAGTTTTTACAGTTAAGTCAGCTGAGTTTAGTTTTGCTTTTTATTATTTTTTTTTCTAAATACTTGAAGTGAATAAAGCAAAAGCAAGAAAAGATATTCATCAACACACATTGCTGTGACTTGTAAATATGATGTTACTTCTTCATATCAGAACTGAGCCACAGTTGGCTACTCACTCCCCCTGACACTGAGTCACTGCCATGTTCTCCACTCAGCTCCAAAATAAAGTGGCAGATTTTTAAGGGTGGAACAAGAAAAGCAAAGGTGGTACCACCTACTGTAAATCCTTTCCTTGTCTTAGCTCACTAACAGCTGTTGGTCTTTTCACAGTCTGTTAAAAGCAAAACAAGGCATAGAATATGGGCTATTGACATTGTGCAACAATACCATTTGTTTGCTCAGATCATGACAACCAATGGCAACTGGAGGAGTGTTTCCTTTTCAGGCTTTGGGTTAAAATCTTCAGACCTGCCTCTCAAAAAGTGCTGTTGATCTGTTGATTAATTCTCACATTTCAAATTATATAATGACCATGTATTGTAATCTCATGAATCTGAGAATCTGTATTATATATTTTAAAGGAATTTTAAGAATTAATGAGCATCTGTTTCAGCCTGTCTAGGCATATGGGGGGAGAGGTGGAAAAAAAAGTGAACAAATTGTTTTGAGGCTTGGTACTGTTGCCTTAAATGCCCTTTTCAGTGAGTATAGGACTTCACTCTCTCATCCTCCACAGAAAAACAGGCTTTCCACTCATAGAGTTTTAATGAGTGTAGGAGGAGGTAGAATGCCATACCTTTGATTAGGACTGGGCTGCTAAAGAGTCTTAGGTAGAGGGCTGGCTGTTGGGTGAAAAGGAATTCCAATTAGAATAATTAAAGGGGGTAACACATTTGGGCTTGATCCAGGCTGTCTTTGAGATCCAGAATGGTTCATCTTGATAAAGTTTGCAATAGGATGCTCTAGGCCATAGCATTAAACACACAAAAAAAGTTTCCATTTGTTCTGTTTTGAAGCAGGATCCTAGTTAAGGCATAAGTAGACAGTGGGAAGTTCTCAGAAAATAGCTCTTGGGGAACAAGGTTTATAACAAGACTAACATCAGCCTGCCTAGACTGATGAGTCTGAGGATATCCTGATATTCTGAAAATGTATTCAAGATTAAATCAGCAGCTGGGTAAGTCTGAGGCTGTGATATTGGTAATAATTGAGCCAAGAGTTGACAGGAGTTGGAAAAAAACAAAAGTAAATAAAAGAATTTGCAGCAGTGGCTCTATAACACTAAGTATCTGTAAGAGTAAAGTTCAGCATATTATACAAAACATAATTGAAACATAATCTATAACGGAAATGCCTAAACAAACATAATAAATGATAAAAAAATGATACATTTCCATAAGAGAAGCATGGGCATCAGGGAAGGCATTCATATTATTTTGAATTCATTTTGTCTTTAAGAATATTCATCAGGAATTAAAGAGAGAGAGAATCTCACACAGATGGAGAGTGGTAAGCCTATGTGTGGAGATGGGTCATCTCATGTTATACTCACCCTAAATATGTATTCCAGAGGAATTGCTTCTATAAAGTCACTGGATGTACATCGTGTGGGGGCAGTCAATATCTAAAAGATAACACTGTGCAATAGTGAAACTTAAGGGATGTTAGAAATTATGTCATCAAACTCCTTATTATAGAGATGAGAAAACAAGCCTAGAAAGCTATCTCATTCTATCTTTAGAAATCCTTCACTTTTCATTCATGTCAATAAAATGTAGCCCCTTAATTTTCAAACACTGATCTGGAACCTATACTCGGGAATCAATGCCTAATTTGTTTAGTCTGTCTCATAAGAAAGTCTTCAAATATTAGAAGATGCTTAAAATTCCCACTGTCTTTTTTTTTTCTTTCTTTTAAATGGCTCCTAATTCTTCATTTCTAGGTCAAATGATTTTTTTCTGTATTTATTTATTTCTACTGTTTTATCTTTATATTTATGCCAAACTTTAGCCCATACATGTTTTTCAGCAATTTTCCGGGTTGTGTTTATTTTAAACATTAAAAGAAAGTTAATCCACAAGATTATAAATAGAATAACTTTGAGTTTCTTCAATATCCTTTCTTAAATATGCCCTTCTTGGAGATGGGCCTTCCTAAAATGTAGTGAAGGAAGTTAAACTCCAGGGAGTTAAGAGGAAACATATTAATGAGCCTGAAACTATCTTCTCATTTGTTTTCATTAGCTTAGTATTGTCTCCAGAAGACAATGTAAATCATGAACAATTATAGAAATAATGGAAGGGTGATATCAGTTAACTATTCACAATCCACTCTTCAATAGCCACAGTTCTAACCTTGAAGACCAAGATCAACAAGCTCTGGTTGATACTCATTTTGACTTTAGAGCAATCTCTACTGGGTGAGAGAACAAAATAACAATTTATAATACAATTATTTCTAAATTTAAAAAATAGATTCATTCTAAAAGTTATGAGTGAAAAGAAAAAACTACAGTAATTTGCATGTGCTGTAAATTTGTATTATTGAAGTAGAAAGTATTTTCTAGAAAATAATTTCAAGTGAGTTGAGCAAAAAAAAAAAAAAAAAACTTTAGAGAGAAACAGAAACATGGAGGAAGTGGATCTGTGCTCATGTGGCACAGTTCCATGAGCCTCAGTCTCCTTATTAGTAAAATAAGGAAATCAGTTCTACTTTTACAAGGATGTTGAGGTGATTAAAAAAGAGCAATTGCACTATAAATTGCACTATAAAATCAATGTTATCAATATTATACCATTAAAGTATAAGGATAAATTATATTTAAGTATAATAATATTAAATTAGTGTTGTTCTTCCTTATGGCCATTGCTAGGTGATTAATATGGGATATTTAAGTATAATTTAATTTTATGAGTCCAAAATTAGGTTAGAAAAATAGAGGGGTTTTAATATTGACATAGGGAGTCTTTAGTTTTAGTGAGAATTGTTTTCAATGAGGAGTCAAATAACGTGTAATCATTTAATGGTATGTTTTACAGAAACTTAGATCCTGTTGCATCTGTCTTGTTCTCTTAAGGGAGTGAAGGTACTATTCGAAACTTCTAATAAGTGAAACCACTGATAAATTGAGGTGTCAAAGTCATGTGGATAAAGATAGAACCGATTTTATTTAGAATGTTACACTGATTCTTAGATCCATTACCATATAATGAGGAAGAACTATATTATATACAGTTGGACGGTGAACAACACGGGGGTTAGGGGCACTGACACTGCATATAACTTTATAGTTGGCCCGCCATACCCACAGTTCCTCATCCTCAGATTCAACCAATCATGGATCATGTAGTACTGTAGCATTTATTGGAAAAAAAATTTGTGTATAAATGGACCCATGCTGTTTAAATCCATGTTATTCAAGGGTCAGCTGCACTAGGATATTTTCCTTTCATTGTCCTTCTAGACTTTATTCTATGTAAAGGTAAAAGGTCATCATGATTGAGATGTTCTTTACGGTACATATTTATGTCATTTTAATAATTCAGGTATTTGGCATTCTTGGTGTCCTCTGCTTAACATCCTTTTTTTTTTAAACATCTTTATTGGAGTATAATTGCTTTACAATGGTTTCTTAACATCTTAACATCTTAATTTCTTAGCATCTGATTAAGCTATGCCTGACAAATTATATCTTCATTAAACCTCTGACTTTCATCCATTTATTTGTATTTATATGATATTGATGATATTAAGATCTTTCATGTAGGGCTTCCCTGGTGGCACAGTGGTTGAGAGTCCGCCTGCCGATGCAGGGGACCCGGGTTTGTGCCCCGGTCTGGGAAGATCCCACATGCCGCGGAGTGGCAGGGCCCATGAGCCATGGCTGCTGAGCCTGCGCGTCCGGAGCCTGTGCTCCACAACGGGAGAGGCCACAACAGTGAGAGGCCCGCGTACCGCAAAAAAAAAAAAAAAAAAAAAAAAAAAATCTTTCATGTAGTTATAGTACATTTACTTTGGGTTTGTTTTCTCTATTTTTTCTCTTTAGCTAATGCCTTTATCTTGTTAAATCACATTGATTCCTCCTCTTTAGCTCTTCTTCTGTTTGTAATATTTATGTCAACATAAACATTTACAATGCTGCATGTCAAGGCACTGAAAGATCATTTGATTCACATGTTTAATTAAAACTGTGAGTATGTAAAGAGCCTCTCCTTTCAAATCTATCAACACTCATGCAAAAGAAAAAAATAGCTGTAATAGGAATACTTTCCTCCTCTTCTCTTGTCTTCCTAAACCTAACCAAAACAAATTAGTCATTCAACATTAAGTATGTCAGGAACTCAATGAGGAACACCTTTGTTTAATTACCACAATCGCATATTACAGAGTGTAGGGTGGTGGTGGACCCAGAAAAGCTACAGATTCTGCATCTGGTTTACTATGCCAGTGGTTTCACTTACACTATCAATTTGTTTTTTGACTAATTTTCCTGTAGTTAAATAATATTCTTCTTAACTAACATTCTGAACTGTTGACTATTTGCACACTTTACTTTTCTTAAATAAACTGTAGTAGTTTATTACTCTAAATTTGACTGTAATTTTTCTTTTACATATTCACTTCTCTCCCATTTAATATTGTAATATTTTTTCTGACAGTTTCCGATGATTAGCACTCCTCATTTTGATTAACAAAGTTAATTATAAATATTTTTTACTTTTTAAATAAAATTATAAACTAGCTTATTGATTTTGATTTCATTGAAGAGAATTTCTGTGTCACCACATTACTTCCTTACCTTCAAACTTAGAACTTTCAATCACTACTCTGAATTTATGCTTCTTACACTACTTTAATTGGTGTTCATGTTCATATATATGTTAATTCAGATTACTGTTATGAATATATAAATCATTATGCCCAAATTTCTATATTATGAAAAATCATAATAATGTATACTTACAGCTCTTTAAATAAATTCATGATTAATAAAACAATTTATTTGTATCTTATATTTCTTCCTATGACCTAATATTCCAATACCTTTTTACTATAGTGTATGACAGACTAATAGAAAACCACGCAACCACACAAAAATATGTATAGCATAATTATTATAAGGTAGACAGCATTGGA
The DNA here is from genome assembly GCF_964341445.2 of Mesoplodon mirus. Lineage (NCBI taxonomy): Eukaryota > Metazoa > Chordata > Mammalia > Artiodactyla > Ziphiidae > Mesoplodon > Mesoplodon mirus. The sequence continues at coordinate 109,788,478 of NC_138982.1, forward strand.
ACATATTACTCAGTCAAAGAATACAACTTTGCCAGCCTCTCTAGATTCACTTGTATATGCCCCATTACAATCAACTCCCCTTCCCTCCTACCAAATGTAACCACTATCCTGACTGATATAATAATCATTTTCCTTCCCTGCGACTGTTGAAGGTCTGAGCCAAGCTTTTGATATGTAGAATTTTCCACAGTATGAATTTTACCAATTTCACATTTATTGTATTTTCATTGTTCATCATTTCTCTGTCTCTGTATCCTCTGCAAAGTGTCACATAGATCCAGAGGCTTGGTCAGACACAGGTCCAAATACTTTGGCATGACCATGGTGACACTCTGCCATTTCATCACTAGAAACTGAATTTGGTTATCTGTTGTAGAGCTGCTTCTCTCATCCACTGTGTAGTTAATTATCCCTTGGTTCAGTTCATATAGAAAAGCCAGGATAAATGTTTATTTCCTTTATTTACCAGTTTTTGAAATAATGAATTGGCTCTCTATTATTTCCCAAAGGTGACCAATTAGTTTTGTTTTGTTTCTTTTTCATTTCATTAGGAACTTGTGATTTAAATACTATTCATGAGCTTCAATTATTTGCAAATACTATACTTACGGAAATTCAGATTTTCTTAACTTTGGCCAGTGGAAGCCTCTTAAACATGATTCCTAATTCTTCTTGTTATATCATAGTAGTTTTGATAACATTTTTAATATCTAGTATAGTAAGATGTTCCACGCCCACCATGAGCACTTCCTGCTCCAAACTTGGAAACAGCCATTTTTCCAAGAAGTCCTAGTCTATGTAGTGGACAGTGGTATTTCAGGGTTATAATCTGAGTGATCTGGATGTTCATTGTACTGGGCTAGTCATTGATTTTAGTCCTTTGCTGAGGACAGCATTAGGAAATGTGTGGATATATGTGTAGTTTTATAGTCTTTATCTTCTTTTCCCACTCAGAGTATCTTTGTTCTCAATAACAAAGGAAGAATCGGAATATTCTATAATTACTCATTTATATTATCGCACATTAAAAATACAACAATCTCTTGCTTCACATTTCTTTCCTCGAATATCCCAAATATTTTTATCCATTTTCTTATGGCATGTAAATTGTTTATGAAAACTATAAATACAGAAAAATGATTATTATAAAAGTCAGGAAAAAACTATGGTGATAATCTAATTTTCTTCCTCTTTTAAGTCTCTATTTTCCCAAATACCCACTTTTTTTTTTTTTTTTTCCGGTACGCTTGCCTCTCACTGTTGTGGCCTCTCCCATTGTGTAGCACAGGCTCTGGACGTGCAGGCTCAACGGCCATGGCTCATGGGCCTAGCCGTTCCATGGCATGTGGGATCTTCCCAGACCGGGGCACGAACCCGTGTCCCCTGCATTGGCAGGAGGACTCTCAACCACTGCGCCACCAGGGAAGCCCCCACATATTTTTTAATTCACTGTATTTACTAGAACATCTCTTGATGTTGGTCATTTTCATTCAATATTCTAGGTATATAAAGTGATTTCTATTGTGTTTTTAACTGTGTAATTTCAATGTATATACATTTTTCTATTTTATGAATTTTATTTTATATGTAGCTATTGTATTATGTTCTCTTACTCTTCCTTTTGCTTGATTAAAAAAAATTCAGTATGTTTGATCTTATTTGCCTCTCATTATTTGTGAATTTCTTTTGGATCCATTTTGTCTTTTTGTTATTTAGATTTTTAATATATCTTTTTTTTTTTTTTCTTTTTGCGGTACACGGGCCTCTCACTGCTGTGGCCTCTCCCGTTGCAGAGCACAGGCTCTGGATGTGCAGGCTCAGCGGCCATGGCTCACGGGCCTAGCCACTCCACAGCATGTGGGATCTTCCCGGACCGGGGCACGAACCCACGTCCCCTGCATCGGCAGGCGGACTCCCAACCACTGCGCCACCAGGGAAGCCCGAATATATCTTTTATATTTTGAAATAGTTTCAAACTTATAGAAAAATTAGAAGTGCAATACCAATAATATTATTTTTCCCTGAAACTTTGAATATATGTTTTTTACATGGTGCCCACTATCAGCATATAATTTACGGTGTATTTCCTCTACAAAAGTACTTTGTGCAGTACAATCACAATCAACTGTCACAATCAGGAAATTAACATTATTACTGTCTATCTTTCAGCAGATTCAGTTTTTGCCAATTATCCCTGTCAAGACTTTCTCAGATTTAACCAGACTTACAAGCTAACATCTTAAACTAACACAGTTTCATGGATGCTAACAGTATACATATGAACCTTGGGTCAAAGACAAGACACTTTTACTCACACTACAGCAAGCAACATGAACTACATGTTTGTGTCAAATTCTCTTGCTCCCTAACTTCCATGGAAGTGACATGGTATGGCTTAGGAGAATGCTGCCAATGCAATGGAAACGTACCACAGATGAAAAACTTTGAGCCCGGGAGACCTCACTATTTTTGTAATGGGCTGAAAACTATCCTCTCTAACCTTTGACCTGGAGAGAGACATTATTCTTTTAATTAGTTATCCAGTTAGCAAACAAATTTGCTATCTGCTTCAAAGAAAAGTACCATCTCTGAAAAGGTAAAAGTACCATCTTAGAAAAGATAAAGCAAAATAAATTCTGTCAGTACCTTTGTTGACAAGATGTGGAAAAAGTGTGAAAGACTCATGAAAAATTGTCTGCCAACATCCCAAAAATGTATTTATTGGTTGTGTCTCTCCATTCTCCTTCAGTGGACAGGAGTTTCTGAGTCATTCTTTGATTTTCATCATCTTAACATTTTTGAAGATTACAAGTTTGGTATTCTGTAGTGTGTCCCTCAATTTGAGTGACTTTATACTTTATCATACATAGATTCAGTTTATGAATTTTTGGTAAGAATATTATAGAAATAATGATCTATTCTTCATGTATAATATTAAGTTTGTCCCGTAACTGATAATGCTGAATCATCACTTTATTAAAGTGCCATCTCCCAGATTTCTTCATTCAAAACTACTGTTCTTCTCATTTAATTTAGTAAGTATATCATAGGAGGGTACTTTGTGTCTTGCTTCTCATCAAACACTTGCCATATGTTTTATTACCTACTAAAGATTTTTGCCTGAATTCATTATTATTTTGAGGGTAAACAACTAATGGATTTTACATTTCATTTTCCAAATCTACATTTATTTATTAGCATTCTACTTTAAAGTTTTCTCATTTATACATCCATTTATTTCTTTATGTGAGTATGGATTCACAGATTTTGTTTAATGGATTGAAATCCCTTTCTGTCATTACTTAAATTTTCCAATATTTGGCAACTGAAAGCCACTTCAAGCTGGTTTCAGTGTCTTTTGACAGTTTTATGGTCCTGACATATTATGGTGTAGGACAGTTTTTAGAAAAAAAAGATCCTGGCAATAGGTGGGCTATTATTATTGGGTGTTACTATCCACAGGCACTTACAGTGGACCAAGATGGGAAATATGATGTACTCATATATTTATTACTGTATCACATTTATTAATATATTTATTCCCACAGCTACCTCTATATTTGGAAAATTATCAGTTCATACTGATAAATTGCAATTCAATATCCAGTGTCATTTTGGAGAAAAGGGGGAAGGAAAAGGGAAGACAAAAGGCAAGGAGAAGGGATTCATTATCTCATTTTAGTTTTGAAAATCTTCCTCATTTTTATCTAACATTTCTCTTTAGATGGTATCTGTGATGGTTAGTCACTTTTATGTTTCTTCTAACTTATTCTTCATTTCCAATGAAAAACATCTAATTCCTTCTTGAGTTCTCTATCTTATTTCTGAAATTTTCAAGTTCTTATGTTTTTATAAAATACATTTTACTCTTTTTTATTATCTTTGGGAATATTTTGAAATAGTACATTATAGTTTACATTTGCTTTGTAGGCATGTTTTTCTGGAACTCTTTCATTGTTTGCAGGATATTATTATGTACCTTTATCTCTTTTCCTTATAGTGACTTTGACGAGGATTTGATTTCAATATTTTCTGCTTCTCATTTTAATGTAAAATTGGTCTTCCTGGATTTTACAAGTGAGATGTGATCCGGGTTAGCTTTTATAAATTTGCAGAAGATTCAAGAGTTCGCAAAGTTCAAAAGTACTCCAGTTGCTTTGGACCTTACATTGTACCTTCCATTCATGGGCAATTTGATAGGAAGAAACTCCTCCCATTTTAATGGCTGTTGTCACATTGGCCTGATTTGTTCTCCAGTGACTTTCTATTGGCTCTTCTGGGGTTCTCATATTTTTCTAGTTTATCAAGTAACCCTTTAATTACCTTCAATTCATTCTGCATAGATGTTGATACCAGGCAGGTTTTTTTTTGGCTGTTGGTTGTCTTTATATACCTATATTTGGAGATTTATGGGGCAACCCTTGTTACCATATTTTGTTGCAAATGTTGCCCAATTATTTTTCAGGTTTGCTGTTTTATTATATTGTCTGCTTTCATGTGATTATATGGAAAGATTTAAAAATTATGTCACTAATGCGCCCAACATGGTCCTAGAATTTTGTGTTAATACCTTTAAACAGTATTTTTCATAAAATGACTAAAGTTAAATGATAATTGTAAATATTATTTTATAATTTTGAAGTGTTATAGGCAAAAAAAAATCAGAGTAAGTATTCTAAGCTTTTTACTGTACAAGAAAATTTTTCTCCATAAGAAAGTATAATTTAAAAAAAAGTCTTGTTTGCCCTAAACTGAATTGCTTTCAAAATAGAATAAGTTTTATGGAAAAGCAAATTTGCATTTTATCATGAAGAAAACCTACAAACAAATAATATTTCTATTTTTCAATAACTTCTGCTAATTATAGTGTTTGTTCATTGTATGAATTGTTGATAAAAAAAATGCATGCATGAAGAAAATTTGCATATATTTAAAAACAACATTATATTGAACATATAACCTAGGTTATATGGCATATCAACCTGCCTATGAATATTTTCCATATCAAATAAGTATACTTCTAATTGACAAATGTAGTAGCCTGGAATTAATTTTAGGTGTAGTATCAACTAGGCTTCCTATTTTATCATTTTGGAGGAGTTGAAATTTGTACATAAAGTAGATGGCAACATGCTATATGGTAGATGTTGAAAAACTGAATAAATGTAAATACATGTACAAGGATGGAATACATCATTGAGACAGCCCTTACACAGTTTTGAAAGCAGAAACTCTGTCCTGAATGATTTGATTTTTGTTAGTTTTAATGAGCTTTATTTAAAAGGGAATACGACTAGATCCAATCACAAAGAATTCTGTGCACATTAAAACAGATGTACTTAATAGATATCTATAGAACATTACATCCAAAAAGAGCACCTTTTAAAGTGCACATGGAACATTCTCCAGGATAGATCATATGCTAGGCCACAAAACAAGTCTCAATAAATTTAAAAAGATTGAAATCATATCAAGCATCTTTTCTAACCACAATGGTATGAAACTAGAAATCAATTACAGGTAAAAAACTGGAAAAAACAAACACATGGAGACAAAACAACATACTAAAAAACCATGGGATCAACCAGAGAAATAAAAGAGGAAATCAAATAACAGCTTGAGAAGAATGAAAATAGAAACTCAGCTTTCCAAAATCTATAGGATGCACCCAAAGCAGTTCTAAGAGGGAAGTTTATAGCAATATAGGCCTACCAAGAAACAACCTCAAATAAAAACCCTAAATTTACACCTAAAGGAATCAGAAAAAGAAGACTGAACAAAGCCCAAAGTTAGTAGAAGGAAGGAAATAATAAAAATTGGATCAGAAATAAATGAATTATAGTCCAAAAAAAAAATAGAAAAGATCAATGAAACTAAGACCTATCTTTGAAAACTATAAGATGTTGATGAAAGAAATTGAAGACTACACAAATAAATGGAAAGATATGTTGTGTTTATGCATTGGAAGAATTAATATTGTTAAAATTTCCATACTACCCAAAGCAATCTACAGATTCAATGAAATCCCTATCAAAATACCCACGGAATTTTTCACAGAACTAGAAAAAAAATAATCCTCAAATTTGTATGGGACCAAAACAATGACAACAAAAAATCAAGTAGCCAAAGCAATTTTGAGAAAGAACAAAGCTGAAGGTATCATGGTCCCTGATTTCAAACTGTACTGCAAGGGTAAGCAAAACAGTATGGTACTGGCACAAAAATAGACACAAAGATAAATGGACTAGAATAGCAAGCCCAGGAATAATCCCATGCACATATGGTCAATTAATCTACAACATACGAGGCAAGAATATATAATGGGGAAAAGATAGTCTCTTCAATAAGTGATGCTGGGAAAAGTGGACAGCTACATGTAAAATAATGAAACTAGACCATTTTCACACACTATTTACAAAATTAAACTCAAAATGGATTAAAGTCTTAAATGTAAGACCTGAAACCATAAAAATTCTAAAAGAACACATAGGCAGTATGCTTTTAAAATCGATCTTAGCAATTTTTTTTTGGTCTGTCTCAGGCAAGGGAAACAAAAGCAAAAATAAACAAATAAGGTCAAATAAAACTAAAAATCTTTGGCACAGTGAAGGAAGCTAACAACAAAACAAAAAGGCAACCTACTGAATAGGAGAATATATTTTCAAATTATATGTCTGATAAAGGGTTACTGTCCAAAATATACAAAGAATTCATACAACTCAATATCAAAAACACAAACAATGTGATTAAAAATGGACAGAGAACCTGAATAGGCATTTTTCCAAAGAAGATGTACGTTGGCCAACAGTCACATGAAAAGATGTTCAATAGCACTAATCATCAGGGAAAGGCTAATCAAACCACACTGAAATTTCACCTCATACCTGTCAGAATGGATATCATCAAAAAGGTAAGGGGCTTCCCTGGTGGTGCAGTGGTTGAGAGTCTGCCTGCCGATGCAGGGTACATGGGTTCATGTCCCTGTCTGGGAAGATCCCACATGCCACGGAGCAGCTGGGCCTGTGAGCCATGGCTGCTGAGCCTGCGTGTCCAGAGCCTGTACTCCGCAACGGGAGAGGCCACAGCAGTGAGAGGCCCACGTACTGCAAAAAAAAATAATAATAATAATAAGATAAGAAATAACAAGTGTTGGTGAGGTCGTGGAAAAAGGGAACCCTTGTACACTGTTGGTGTGAATGTGAATTGGTACATCCACTATGGCAAACAGTATGGAGGTTCCTCAAAAAATTAAAAATAGAACTAAATATGATTGAGCAAATCCTGGGTATTCATCAGAATAAAAGAAAACACTAACAAATGAAAGATATGTGCATTCCAGTGTTCATTGTAGCATTATTTACAATAGACAAGATATAGAAGCAACCTAAGTGTCCATCAGATGAATAGATAAAGAAGCTGTGGTATATGTAACGGAATATTACTCAGCCATAAAAAGAATGAAACCGTGCCATTTACAACAAAATGGATGGACATAGAGGGTATTATGCTAAGTGAAATAAGACAGAGAAAGATAAATACTGGGTTTTCACTTATGTGTGGACTATAGAAGACAAAACAAATGAACAAATAAAACAGAAACAGACTTACAGATATGGTGAACAATCTAGTGGTTGTCAGAGGGGAGGGTTTAGGGGATATGTAAAGTAGGTGAAATGGGCTAAAGAACTATAAACTATAATTATAAATTAAGAAGTCACAGGTATGTAATGTACAGCACAGGCAATATAGTCAATAATATTATAATAACTTTGTATGGTGCATAATCTATAAAAATACCAAATCACTATGTTGTACACCTGAAACTAATATATTAGAAGTGAACTATACTTAAAAAAAAAGAACAGAATTATTAACAAAAGAATCATGTGGTCTACAATGTTTGGAGCAGTTGTTCTTGGTGCACACACTTTTTATGTGCTTTTTAAACATACTTAGATTTTTAAGCTCCCATATACAAATAGGTATATTACAAAATTTAATGGGCAAACTCAAGTCCTATCACGTACACACACACAAATTATAGTTAAGTTTTCTCAAAGCAATCAGAAGTATGTCCATTAATAGAATTCAGTAAATATCTGTTATACCAGGTAACATTCTAGGTACTAAAGATATAACCTGCAGCTAGATAGATAAAAATTGCTGTCCATATGGTATTTATATTATTGTAATAATAAAAAATATATAAATTATATTGGATGTTAGAAGATAGTAAATATTTTGAAGATACCCAAAGGTAAATGAAGTGCGACATTGGGGGTTGTTAAAATTTTACATAGGTTAGAGAAAATCTCACTGAGATGGTGACTTTTGAGCAAAGATGTAAAAAAGTTGAGTAGATGAGTCATGGAGATATTTTCAGGAAGGAGTATCAGTATGAACAGCAGAGGAAAAGGCCCCCAGCATGTGCAGTGTGCTCAACAGAAAAAGAAGGCAGATTCCAGGAGCTGAGCATAATTGGAAGGCAGGGACTGTAGAAAAGATGAGGTCAAGTGGAAAATTTGGGGAGACCAAGATCATATAGAGCCTTCTAGGCTATTGTAAAGATGAGATTTTACTCTGAGTGAGATCACAAATCATTCAAAACCTTGAGCAGAAGGATGATGTAATCTCTTTTTAATTTTTAAAAGATCGCTATCACAGGTGTGTTGAGAATATAATATAGTAGAGAGAAGGTGTGAAAAGACAGGGCTACATGTGTGGAGTCCAATTGGTTAGATAGAGGGATAATCCAAGTAAAAGCTGATGATGGTTTAACCAGAGTGGTCTCAGTGGAAGTAGGGAAGAGTCACATTCTTTTTTTTTTTTTTTAATATTTATTTATTTGGCTGAGCCAGGTTTTAGTTGAGACACAGGATCTTCGTTGCCACATGCAGGATCTTCGTTGCTGCATGTGGGCTCTTTTTTTTTTTTCTTAATTTTTATTCAAGTATAATTGCTTTACAATGTTGTGTTAGTTTCTACTGTATAGCAAAGTGAATCAGCTATACGTATAAGTATGTCCAAAATAGGTAACAAATGAGAACCTACTGTATAGCACAGGGAACTCTACTCAGTGCTCTGTGATGACCTAAATGGGAAGGGGATCCAAAAAAGTGGGGATATATGCACGCAGGATCTTTAGTTGCAGCATGCAAACTCTTAGTTCTGGCATGTGAGATCTAGTACCCTGACTAGGGATCGAACCCAGGACCTCTGCATTGGGAGTGCAGGGTCTTGGCCACTGGACCACCAGGGAAGTCCTGAAAAAGAGATTCTTTATGTTGAAGGTGAAACCAACAAAATTTCTTGATGGATTATATGTGGTGGTCATCTAATTTAATGTCATGGGTGTGTGACTTGTACAGTTGCACAGGGCTATAAGCTCAGAAGGACCTTATGTTTGATATAATGCTTTGTTTTGCCATCTTCAAATAATTGTATCTTTCATTGTGTTCATCTCTAGTAACAGGGGAAGACAAGGATATGTGTATAGGTATTTGTAGATACACAGAGATAAAATAAATTGGGGGCTTTCTCTTCTGATTAATTCTATTTTCTCAGTAAAAAGGTGTGCAAGTTCATCTTTTGAAAGTGAGAATGGGGAAGCTATTAGAGATCTATGGAGAGAAGAATGGAAATGATTTCAGCTCTGTTGTCCACTTCATCAGAGAAGTCTTTTCCGAGTCCCTAAAATATTTATGCTTTTTAGCACCATCTTATTTTTGCTATATAACTTTACATTTTATTTGTATGTTTTGTGTCATATTTAACTCAAGCCTGTTTCTTACAGTGGATTGTAAACCCTATAAGGGTAGACTTTCTTATCAATCACTATGCTTAGCAGAGTGTTTTCCACATAGTAGACACTAAGTTAATAGCTGTTGGAGTTTAATTAGACATGTGTTTCTTGTGAAACTGTCATTTTGTGTGACCAAAATATCAGAAGAATTTAAAAAGTTAATTTTCTCAAGCTTCTAAGTCCACTTTCTTCAGGATATCCAATTCTTTCCCCAGGTATTGTAAAGTCTAATCATTCTCATGTTCACATCTAGGTTTCTGATTCCCCCCAAGGAAACAGAAATTGTGAGGTCTCAACTACGGAAAGTATTTTGTTTCTGTCATTCTACTTCAACACAGATGAGGAAGTAAACCCCTTTTCTTGAGGTTTTATCCCTGAAATCAATTGCACAGACACTTTATATATGTAGGATATCTTAATGGAATTATTGGTGAGATGGTTACAGTATTTATATCAGAGCGATGCAAATAACTATAAATAGACTAATTCACTGGCCACACTTCCATTAGAATTTTCATACTGGTCATCTATAAAGTAACAGACTCTTACATAGTTGTTGGCCTATTTCTATCTCCTCCTTCTGACTGATCTCTCTGTTATAATCCACCACCAAATGCCAAACCATGGCTCTCTTTGTTTCCTTGTAATTTTTTTTCAGTCTTTCTGAATTTAAATGTCTTATTAAGGTACTTTCCCCACATAAACAAATTTCTAGTACATTAGGAACTGTAGGTTCAATCTATGGAATCATTTCATCCTACTATACTAGCATGGTATAGAAAACTATATCTTCTTCTTAATACTTTGTAAAAGTATATCAGTTTCTTATATCCCCACTTAAATTTCAAAAGTATAATCTGAAAGAAGATACTAAAATGCCAACAGAATTAGCATTTTCTGTCTGTTTTCTATTCAAGTGTTCAAATTAATTAGAGATTCATTCCATACTTCATTTAAACATGTTATTCATTCTTATAGATATCCAGAAAGGATTTGAATTGTCCTGGGAATCACTCTGCCACATCCTAGATACATGCTCCATGAAGAAATTGCATCTTTTTTCCGGAAGGAGCCTTTAAACACACATACCTATACTTTAATGCTATTTTATTTTTAATTTTAACATTCTCTTTATGGAGCTGCTGCTACACATTGGTCGAATCTAGTTACTTTTCGGATGAAGCCAGTGGCTGTGGGCAAATTCTACCTACTACATAATGTGAGTTTTTCTTCTCTGTTCCTTGGTGTCATGTACTTCTTCATTTTATGACATAAGCTTTGTTACATTGTTTTTAATTTTCTTTTGGTCATTTAAAAATTTTTCCAGCTTGGATTATTTTTTTCAAATGCCCTAAGAACTCATCATCCTTTCTAATAAGATGAAAGGTGAAGAGGTACTTCTTACAACCTTTAACATTTTCCACGAAAAGAAAACTCAGTTTGCATTTAAAGCACACTTAACTGGTATTTGCCTCAGGTAGGAATACATACATAGCACTAACTTTAAGTTTATTGGAACAGTTCCCTCAGTATCTCTACCCAGTACTTCATGGGGGAAACTACACTCTTTTGTTAATCTCCCTAGAATGGCTTCTGATAATAACTTTGGAGATTGTTCACAGGTTCACACTACTATTTTTGAGCTGGTTTGATTTTGTTTCTTTTCATCCTTTCTTTCAATACCAATTTAATGGTGAATGTTGAGAATAAGGTTTCAACTATTTAATATACACAATCTCAAATGCATAGAACCCAACAATCTCTTATGTCTTCTGAAAACAATGCATCAATATTTTAAGAAAAAATTATTAAAAATAAATTTCTACTTAATACTAGAAGAAACCAAAATATTTTATTCTAAATTCACAGGCTTTGCTAAATATGGAAACAACATGTTTACCACATGTTTCTATATTAATCATACCACCTGCTATATTTCCAAGGGAGGTTCCATTCACTCTTTTTTAATGCAATTCTGTACATAAAGAGTAAATGTGCCAGAAAAAAAAAAAAGGTTGGAAAGTAAACAACAGCAGGTTACCTTTGAAATATAATACTTGAAAATTTAGTCATGAAACTTGCAGTGACCTTAATGATGATGGTGGAACTAAACCTCCCTCTGCTTTACTAAATCTACCTTTATATATAAGTACATAGTCAAGACTAAAAAATCTGACCTTAACTGACTCTATTTATGCTGGGATGTTGCAGGAAAAGTGATGTGATATGTATTCTTTATTGTAACTCCATGTAATACTGTGTTTTCCACTGTCATATGATAAAGTGATTCTTCCAGAAGCAGTGTATGTGTATGTGTGTGTGTGTGTGTGTGTGTGTGTGAGAGAGAGAGAGAGAGAGAGAGAGAGAGAAAACCAGTGTGAACAGCTGCAGATTATCTCAAGATAGCATAATATGTATCTTCTGACCAGTAGATTACATGTGGCAGCATGCACTGAGAAGTGCTCCTTTGTAATGATGCCAGAGTTAAACAAATATCTACAACCAGAACTGAAACAGGAAGCTACTCCTTTAACAAGGGGAAAATACTATTCCACTAATCAACCTACTTATTTTTAATTTAGTGTTCTCTACTTCCTTTTATCTCTAATCCCAGTTAATATACTTACATGCTATGCCAGGATGTATATATTTAATTTTTAAAAAAATCTGTGCCGGGCTTCCCTGGTGGTTCAGTGGTTGAGAGTCCGCCTGCCGATGCAGGGGATGTGGGTTCATGCCCCGGTCCAGGAGGATCCCACATGCCGCGGAGCAGCTGGGCCCATGAGCCATGGCTGCTGAGCCTGTGTGTCCAGAGCTGAGCCTGTGTGTCTGGAGCCTGTGCTCCGCAACGGGAGAGGCCACAACAGTGAGAGGCCCACGTACCGCAAAAAAAAAAAAAAACAAACCTGTGCCTCTTACTGATTTTCTCTCAACCTTTCTTTTATAATCTACCCTTAAATGGTCAAAGGCGGTTTGGAGGACATGCAGAAATATGGACTGGCTTTTTCTGACAGATTGAAGAAGTAGTTACATGCTTTATATGTACATCAATTGTGGTACTTGTGGATAGAACAAGGTATTTTAACTTGTAAAGAGTTTGCTTGATCAGCCTTATTCCTATTTTCCTTCCATCTGTGTTTTTTCCACCTCCTAAAGAAAGCTCTCCTTAGACTACCAGGGGGCACTGTATGCATGGTAGCCCATTGGTACCTTGAATTTGACAAAGAGTTCTGTCTAGTAGAGGCAAAGGAAATAACAAACTAGAATTTGGTTATTGGAACACAAGAGAATGAGGAGACAGGAATAAAATAACCAGAGGTATTTCTTAGACACCACTGGAGGAAAATATTGCTAGAATATCCTTGCTTTCTGTTCCAGTTCATAGATATCCTAAAACAATTTACTTTTTCATGGAAGACTGAGTGCACCTGTGGTTATTACAACATAAAGGGCCTAAGAAGCATGCCCTTGTTTCTATAAATGTGACAGTGGAAGCAACAGGCAAATCCTTGATTCAATTTTGGAATGATTATAAAATCTAGGTTAGATTCAAAATAAATGGAAAAATAAAATTAGTAGGTTAAGATGCTCAAGTTTGGTGAAGTTATGGTTTAAAGTGATAACTGTATTTATTTTTGCTAAACTTTGTACAATTGACCATTAAAAAGATTAAAATGTTTAATTTGGCTTTTCATCTTACCATTAAATTTTTGTGCTAAGATTTTCCATTTATTTAATAATATTCTTTTACACTGGTTTAAATACCAGATCATTAAAATATCTGTAGTACTTATGGTTTTCAATTACTGTATAGCAAAATATCTTCTTAGGAAAATTTCCACCACTGGCAGGAATACTAGATACCACTGAATTCAAACAAAATTGCCATTGAAAACTCCAGGATAATGTGACTCTGTATTTTTGTTTGGAACACTATATTCTTAACCTTCTAAGGACTGATAAATTTTGCTGTATATATATATATAAATAAAGAAAAATAAGCTACCACTTGCAAATAACATACACAAAATCAAACAAAAAATGACAAGCTGGGAAAATGTTTACAGCACATTATCATAGACATTAATTAAAGGGTCCTCTCTCTACCATAAAAAGATCACCTGCAAAATAACAACTACTTTCTAACAAAATGGGAAAATGGACAAAAATTAAAAAAAAACAAAAAGACATTTAAAGATATGGAGAGATGTCCAATCTCATTAATTAAAAGACAAATATAAACTAAAACTACATTGAAATACCATTTTCACCTCTAAGGTTAGCAAAAGTTCGAAAGCTTGATAACTCACACTATTGACAATGATGCATAAAAACTATCAACATTCATTCATTTCTGGTAGAAGGGTAAATTGGCACAACCCACATGGAAAGCAAGTTGGCAGCCTCTATCAAAAGTACAAATGTACTTTTGACCCAGAAATCTTAAGAATTTGTCCTACAAATTATAATCACTGTATAGAAAAATGACCTACAAAATTTTATTCACTCATAGTGTTGTTTGTTATAGCACAAAATTGGGGTAGTATCTAAAAGCCAACCTATAGAGGAATTAGTAAATATATTTTTTTGGTTATTCATACAATGGAATGCTATTTAGCTGTTAATAAATGTAAAAAGTCTTTTGTGTTCCGATATGAAGAAATCTCTGAGATATATTATTACATGAGATAAAGGAAGATCCAGAAGAGTGTGTCCAGTGAACTGTGGAAAAGAGAAGGGAAAAAAAGCCCCAATTGTATATGCATATATATGCATAAAACTATTTGGAAGAATAAATAAGAAGTTAAATAAAATTATATATGAAGAGAAATAAAATTAGAGGGACATCTACAACTAGGTCATCAGGGGACATTTCCATTTTCATCAGATTCTTATGCCAGTAGTAGACATGACAAAATATATAGATGGAGGAAACTATAGAGTGGATATGTTCATTCATTCATTTAACAAATGTTTAGGGAGGATTTGTTATATGCTGAGCACTGGTATAGACATTAAGAATATAAAGATAAGTCAGATAAATTTTGTCCTCTAGAAGCTCACAATCTAAGGTTGGAAATGGGGAAGACCACCCATGTTATTATAGTTCATTGTGATCAGTGTTAAGATATCAATATGCACAAAGTGATATATGCACTTTGGAATATGGAAGAATAATTTTCTGAATTAGTCATCTGAATTCAAATGCCTCCTGTATGGTATATTTTTTTTAAATGAAACTTTATTTAAAAAGCAGCATCTACTTGGTTCCTAATTTAGTACTTGGGACACAATTTAATAAAATTGTGTTTGTTTTGTTTTTATCCTCCCAAAGTATAAATACCTGTTGAATAACATTTAATTTTATTTAAAAAAACTACTAAACTTTGTGGTAGGCTGTGAAGAAAGAAAACAGAAAGAAAAGTAGCAGTGTGATGACAAAATAAATTCTTTAGTCAACCTGAAAAGAAAAAAGTCTCTTAAACAAGACCTTTTAATCTTTCCTTTGACTCTCCAGTAAAATATAGAGTATATTTATAAAGAATACTACTCAGCCTCTTAAGAGAAAATTTTCTCAAAATATATTGCAAACCACTGTCAAATTCAGAACTACTCTGTATCCTAAAGAGAATGACTGCAAATATGAAGCATTTTGCTTCATAGTCTTCATATTAGTTTGTATTTTCATGCTAATTTTTTATTGGCCAACTAGGTAGATTAGGAAGAGAATATTCTCATTTTTCATGTTAAATATCCATCAAAATTATTAGTACTGTTCTTTGTCTAGTTAATAAATGTGATGATGGAGTTAAAACTGTGCTATGATTCTCTGAAAGGGAGAAATAATCCTTTCTCTCTTGGACTGCCATTCTCAGTATGTATTGTCAGCTGTTAGAAAATCACATCACATAAAGAGGCCAGAGACTTTTATATCATGTTGTCAGTTTTTATGCTCAGCCAACAGAAACAATAAACTCTATTTTACATGGAAGATCTAGGCCAATGAATACTTTGCCCTTTTGATTTTCATGGGAGACAGCTTCTCAAGAAGTCTTCTTGAGGTTAAGCTGTTCTGATTTTTTTTTTTTTGAGAAGAGGTAATAATCTATTTGCATACATTGGTGGTAAAATCCATAGCTGGAACATAAGTCATTCATTAGAGTTGGAAATTCATGAGTATCAACTAAAAACAACTGACACAGATTGAATGTTTGCATGTCCACAAAATGTTTGTGTGTCCCCAATATGATGATATTTTGAGGCTAGTCTTTAGAAGGTAATAAAATCATGAGGGTGGCTTCTGAATGGGATTAGTGCTTTTAAAAAGAGACCCCAGAGAGGGCAGACAGCAGAAGAAAGAACTAGAATTCTGCAGACTGTGGAACAAAAACCACATTCATAGAAAGATAGACAAAAAGAAAAGGCAGAGGACTATGTACCAGACTAAGGAACAAGATAAAACCCCAGAAAAACAACTAAGTGAAGTGGAGATAGGCAACCTTCCAGAAGAATTCAGAATAATGATAGTGAAGATGATCCAGGACCTCAGAAAAAGAATGGAGACAAAGATTGAGAAGATGCAAGAAATGTTTAACAAAGACCTAGAAGAATTAAAGAACAAACAAACAGAGATGAACAATACAATAACTGAAATGAAAAATACAATAGAAGGAATCAATAGCAGAATAACTGAGGCAGAAGAATGAATAAATGACCTGGAAGGCAGAAGGGTGGAATTCATTGCCACAAACACAATAAAGAAAAAAGAATGAAAAGAAATGAAGACAGCCTAAGAGACCTCTGGGACAACATTAAATGCACCAACATTCACATAATAGGGGTCCCAGAAGGAGAAGAGAGACAAAGGACCTGAGAAAATATTTGAAGAGATTATAGTTGAAAACTTCCCTAACATGGGAAAGGAAATAGCCACTCCAGTCCAGGAAGCACAGAGAGCCCCAGGCAGAATAAACCCAAGAGAAACACACTGAGACACATACTAATCAAACTGACAAAAATTAAAGACAAAATAAAAATTATTGAAAGCAACAAGGAAAAATATGACAAATAACATACAAGGGAACTCCCATAAGGTTAACAGCTGAATTCTCAGCAGAAAATCTACAAGCCAGAAGGGAGTGGCATGATATACTTAAAGTGATGAAAGGGAAGAACCTACAACCAAGACTACTCTACCCGGCAAGTGTCTTTTTCAGATTCGGGAGAGAAATCAAAAGCTTTACAGACAAGCAAAAGCTAAGAGAATTCAGCACCACCAAACCAGCTCTACAACAAATGCTAAAGGAACGTCTCTAAATAGGAAGCACAAGAGAAGAAAAAGATCTACAAAAACAAACCCAAAACAATTAAGAAAATGGTAATAGGAATATACATATTGATAATAACCTTAAATGTGAATGGGTTAAATGCTCCAACCACAAGACACAAGCTTACTGAATGGATACAAAAACAAGAGCCATATATAGGCTGTTTACAAGAGACCCACTTGAGACCTAGGGACACATACAGACTGAAAGTGAGGGGATGGAAAAAGATATTCCATGCAAGTGGAAATCAAAAGAAAGCTGGAGTAGCAATACTCATATAAGATAAAACAGATTTTAAAATAAAGAATGTTACAAGAGACAAGGAAGGACACTACATAATGATCAAGGGATCAATCAAAGAAGCAGATATAACAATTATAAATATATATGCACCCAACATAGGAGCACCTCAGTACATAAGGCAAATGCTAACATCTATAAAAGAGGAATAGACAGAAACACAATAATGGGGACTTTAACACCTCACTTACACCAATGGACGGATCATCCAGACAGAAAATTAATAAGGAAACACAAGCTTTAAAAGATGCAATAGACCAGATAGATTTAATTGATATTTATAGGACATTCCATCTGAAAACAGCAGATCACACTTTCTTCTCAAGTGCGCACAGAACATTCTCCAGGATAGATCACATCTTGAGTCACAAATCAAGCCTTGGTAAATTTAAGAAGATTGAAATCATATCAGGCATCTTTTCTGACCACAGTGCTATGAGATTAGAAATAAATTACAGAGAAAAAAAACGTAAAAAAACACAAACACATGGAGGCTAAAAAATACGTTACTAAATAACCAAGAGATCACTGAAGAAATCAGAGGAAATCAGAACATACCTAGAGACAAATGACAATGAAAACACGACGATCCAAAACCTATAGGATGCAGCAAAAGCAGTTCTAAGAGGGAAGATTATAGCAATACAGTCCTACCTTAAGAAACAAGAAAAATCTAAAATAAACAATCTAACCTTGCACCTAAAGAAACTAGAGAAAGAAGAACAAACAAAAGCCAAAGTTAGCAGAAGGAAAGAAATCATAAAGATCAGGTCAGAAATAAATGAAGAAGAAATGAAGGAAACAATAGCAAAGATCAATAAAACTAAAAGCTGGTTCTTTGAGAATATAAACAAAATTGATAAACCTTTAGCCAGGCTCATCAAGAAAAAGAGGGAGATGACTCAAA
This sequence comes from Mesoplodon mirus, assembly GCF_964341445.2. Lineage (NCBI taxonomy): Eukaryota > Metazoa > Chordata > Mammalia > Artiodactyla > Ziphiidae > Mesoplodon > Mesoplodon mirus. The sequence continues at coordinate 109,806,815 of NC_138982.1, forward strand.
TCAATAAAATTAGAAATGAAAAAGAAGTTACAACAGCCACTGCAGAAACACAAAGCATCATAAGAGATTATTACAAGCAACTCTGTGACAAGAAAATGGACAACCTGGAAGAAATGGACAAATTCTTAGAAAGGAAAAACAACCCAAGACTGAACCAGGAAGAAATAGACAATATGAACAGACCATTCACAAGTAATGAAATTGAAACTGTGATTAAAAATCTTCCAACAAACAGAAGTCTGGGATGAGATGGCTTCACAGGTGAATTCTATCAAACATTTAGAGAAGAGCTAACACCCATCCTTCTCAAACTCTTCCAAAAAATTGCAGAGGAAGGAACACTCCCAAACTCATTCTAGGAGGCCACCATTACCCTGATATGAAAACAAGACACAGATACTACAAAGAAAGAAAATTACAGGCCAATATCACTGATGAATATAGATGCAAAAATCCTCAGCAAAATGCTAGCAAACAGAATCAAACAACACATTGAACGGATCATACACCATGATCAAGTGGGATTTATCCCAGGGCTGCAGGCATTCTTCAATATACACAAATCAGTCAATATGGTACACCATATTAACACATTGAAGTATAAATACCATACGATCATCTCAATATATGCAGAAAAAGCTTTTGACAAATTCAACAACTCTTTATGATAAAAACTCTCCAGCAACTGGACACAGAGGGAACCTACCTCAACATAATAAAGGCCATATATGACAAACCACAGCAAACATCATTCTCAATGGTAAAAAATTGAAAGCATTTCCTCCAACATCAGGAACAAGACAAGGATGTCTACTCTCACCACTGTTATTCAACATAGTTTTGGAAGTCCTATCCACAGCAATCAGAGAAGAAAAAGAAATAAAGGAATACAAATTGGAAAAGAAGTAAAACTGTCACTTTGCCAATGACATGATATTATACATAGAAAATCCTAAAGATGCCACCAGAAAACTACTAGAGCTAATCAATGAATTTGGTAAAGTTGCAGGATACAAAATTTATGCACATAAATGTCTTGCATTTGTATACACTAACAACAAAAGATCAGAAAGAGAAATTAAGGAAACCATCCCATTCACCATTGCAACAAAAAGAGTAAAATACCTAGGAATAAACCTACCTAACTAGTAAAAGACCTGTGCTTAGAAAACTATAAGACACTGATGAAAGAAATCAAAAATGACACAAACAGAGGGAAAGATATACCATGTTCTTGGAATGGAAGCATCAATATTGTAAAAATGACTATACTACTCAAAGCAATCTACAGATTCAGTGCAATCCCTATCAAATTACCAATGGCATTTTTTACAGAACTAGAACAAAAATATCTTAAAATTTGTATGGAGACACAAAAGACACTGAATAGCCAAAGCAATCTTGAGGGAAAAAATTGGAGCTGGAGGAATCAGACTCCCTGACTTCAGACTATACTACAGAGCTACAGTAATCAAGACAATATGGTACTTGCACAAAAACAGAACTATAGATTAATGGAACAGGATAGAAAGCCCAGAGATAAACCCATGTACCTATGGTCAACAAATCTATGACAAAAGAGGCAAGGATATAAAATGGATAAAAGGCAGTTTCTTCAATAAGTGGTGCTGGGGAAACTGGACAGCTACATGTAAAAGAATGAAATTAGAACACTCCCTAACACCATACACAAAAATAAACTGAATATGGATTAAAGACCTAAATGTAAGACCAGACACTATAAAACTCTTAGAGGAAAACATAGGAAGAACACTCTGACATAAATGATAGCAAGATCTTTTTTGACCCACCTCCTAGAGGAATGGAAATAAAAACAAAAATAAAAAAATGGGACCCAATGAAACTTAAAAGCTTTTGCACAGCAAAGGAAACTATAAAGGAAAAGACAACCCTCAGAATGGGAAAATATTTGCCAACGAATCAATGGACGGAGGATTCATCTCCAAAATATATCAACAGCTCATGCAGCTCAATATTTAAAAAAAAAACAGTAAAAAAATGGGCAGAAGACCTAAATAGACATCTCTCCAAAGAAGACATACAGATGGCCAAGAAGCACATGAAAAGCTGCTCAACATCACTAATTATTAGAGAAATTCAAGTCAAAACTGCAGTGAGGTGTCACCTCACACTGCTTAGAATGGACATCATCAGAAAATCTACAAACCATAAGTGCTGGAGAGGGTTTGGAGAAATGGGAATCCTCTTGCACTGTTGGTGGGAATGTAAATTGATACAGCCACTATGGAGAACAGTATGGAGGTTCCTTAAAAAACTAAAAATAGAATTACCATATGATCCAACAATCCCACTGCTGGGCATATACCCAGGGAAAACCATAATTCAAGAAGACACATGCTCCTCAATGTTCATTGCAGCACTGTTTACAATAGCCAGGTCATGGAAGCAACCTAAATGCCCATCAATAGAAAAATGAATAAAGAAGATGTGGTACATATATACAGTGGAGTACTACTCAGCCATAAAAAGGAACAAGGAACAAAATTGGGTCATTTGTAGAGATGTGATCGACCTAGAGACTGTCATACAGAGTGAAGTAAGTCAGAAAGAGAAAAACAAATATCGTATATTAACGCATATATGTGGAATATGGGAAAATGGTACAGATGAACCAGTTTGCAAGGCAGAAATAGAGACATAGATGTAGAGAACAACTGTATGGACTCCAAGTGGGGAAGGTGGGGGGGTGGTAAAAAAAAAAAGACCCCAGAGAACTCCCTTTTCCCCTTCTGCCATGTGAGGATACAGCAAGAAGATGGCCATCTATGAACCAGGAAGCAGGCTTTCACCAAATCCTGAATCTGCTGGTTACCTAATCTTGAACTTCCCCACCTTCAGAGCTGTCGGAAATAAATTTCAGTTGTTTATAAGCCACCCAGTCTCTGGGATTCTGTGAGAATATACCAGATAGACTAACAGTCTTACAAGAAGAATCTTTAAGGTCCTGCACATGTCCATTTTATCAGAGATTTATATTATGCCATATGGTACATGTTAAAATACTGGCAATACCTCAAAGGCAATTCATTATTATATCTGACACTCAATTCTACTGTCAGTACCCACCAGCTTATATGGTCATCTCTTTTTCACACTTTGACTTGATTCTTCTATTCTCTATCAGTTCTGCTTCTTAGTGGTAAGTGGCATCTCAACCATTTCTTAATGTGTGCAGAATTGCAGTAAATAAATTCTATTTTTATATTTGGCAAAATTACAAGCAGAAAGGAAAATTACAGAATACAATTATATAAAAATCTTCAGTTGCAGCATAGTGTAGTGAGTTTTTGCTTTTGTGACTACCCAGTATCCACTTACTCTGTCTTGGTAAGAACACCCTGGCTTCCTTTGGAATTCACATCTGTTCTTTTGGCCTTTGTGTTTAGTTATATTGGTAGCACTTCCTTGGTAAGCATCAGTCAATCAATCATCTCCATTCTAAAGTGTCCTATATTGTTCAAAGTGTTTTACAATTTATAGTGGGCATCAGACATGAGTGGATTATATGCAAATTATGTAAACTGTGGGAGCATAGAGGAAGGAAGTGTTATTTTACCATAGGGGGACAGAAGAGATTATCATTCAGAATTCATTGAAGACCATCTCCCTGTTGCTTTGGTACAGTGTATGTTGTTTCTTCAGTAATGTCCTACTTTCCAGTCTATAACTTTGTGGGTAATGATGATAGCAGTGGCCAGTCTCCACATTCCAATGTTCAATCATTCACTTCTTACAAAGTTGAGAGGAAATTTGTCTAGTCTTGTTCTTATCCTTGGATCAGGAAAAAAAGAAGTTGCCTTAAAAATCTTGCATGTCTGTATTTTATTGGTAAAATTGATTGATATCCAGAATCCTCATTGCACACTCTTTTGGGAAATTCACTTTTTAGCTTTCAGAGCTTTATGATTCAGGAAGACATATTTGAAGTAGGTAGGCATGAAAGTTGAGTGCAAGTCAATCATAACTGACACAGGGAAGTATTGAAAACATCTACATCTGGTATATTTGACCACAAATTCAGCATAGATCTTTAAATTTTGAAATCATGTTGTTTTGACCACAGTATCAACCTAGACTTGAAGAAGAGGGATTAGAGGAGGAAACCATATGTCCAAAGTGGGTGAAGAGCTTCATCTCACTGTGTATGGCTTGTCTTGAATCCTGAGAAATTTTATTTCCTGAAAATGTGTTCTTTGTTTCCCTATTTCCAAATAGAATTATATTTTAATGTTTTTTTTTTCTATCTGGTTATGCTTATTAGTGCTTTGCAGTATCTTTTATCAGAACAGTATTTCCACAGGATCTTAATATGTGCTCTGTGAGATAAAAGGTACTGGGTTCAGGTAAATTTAGGGCATCTTATGACTATATCCAAGAATTATTTCCCTCCTCAGAATTCTCCACAATTTAATCCATCTCTAGCTGCTGCTTATCCAGTTGCCTAAGGGTAAAAATGTCAAAACTATTTTGTAAGGACAATTCTCTTACTCCTTTTATATTGCTTTCACTATAGCCCACACGTTTTGATAAAATGCATCCATCCCCAGCACACAAGTGATTAGTAAGACTTCAAGAGTCCTTTGAACACCTCTTCTAATTTTAGACTTGACTTTATATATATATATATATATATATATATATATATATATATATATATATATATATATATAATGTGTGTGGAAAAGAGCCCACCTCTAATTGCCTAGGTGATATATTCTGTGTCAAGGTAGATGCTTGTATACAAACTTAATATTTTTGTGAGGTTACTAAAATTAAGGTAATAAATATCCATAGGGCATGTCATAGAGTTTTGTTTTTGGAAAAAAAAATAATTGTGAATTATGTAAACATTTTTATTTTAAGTAGGTAAAAAAAATGTAGACAAAATGACCCCCAAATCATAGTAGTATTGGGAGGTGATGTTCCAGGGACTTCTCCATTACCATGCAGACCAGGCCTTCTAAGCTAATAACATGTTTGATAAGCAAACATGCTTTGCGAGCTGGAGATAATGTATCCTAGAAAGATTTGGAGATGAAAACTCTTATAACAGATTTGCTTGTACTGCAGGATAATAACCTAGAAACTCTTTACCCTCTTCCTAGGAAGATAATTCCTTAATGATAAGATCTCTTTCTCTGGAAGAAGGGATAGGCAACTGTACTAGCAGTCCCATATAAAACTAATCTGCCAGTTTTGTGTTTCCTCTCCTGTAGTGCAACCCCCTGCATGCACAGGTAAACAACTGACTCTTATCCTTTGGCACTGTAGTAATTGGGGGGAATGGCTTCACCTACTGATTTTGCTGAGACAAAAATCCTCTGGCTCAGGGGTCTTGTGTTTTGTTAATATAGGTACATGAAATTGTAGCAGGCTAATTTGCTAGCTTACAAGCAGGGTAAAATCTTAGACCCATTGTAGAGTCTGTGTTATCGGAATACTTCAAAGATCTATTTGGTGCTCATGCCTCTTTCTCACTGTGGATGATCTGGGACATTCTCTATAGCGTCCTCACTCAAGTAAATAATAAAGAGCATGGTATAGAGCTTAGCCCCCAGGAATGATTGTCACTTTCACTCTCATTTTATTGGTCAAAGTAGGGCAGGGAAGGTAGTCAGAAAAGTAGGTAGTCAGGAAAATTTAGTGAACAGAGCTAATGTTTACTACAGATAATTAATTGACTAAGGGGATAGATTTTATTGAAGGTCTTTGGGCAAAACAAGATGCAACGTGTTGGGAAAATGTGAGGTCCTCCTTTTGGAATCAATTAAGTAAATTCATAAGTTCAGAGTGAAAGAGTCATAGTTTAGCAGCAAAGAATCAGAATTTTTATTCCTTCAGTATTCAAAATGAGGATGCCATTTCTAAAATTGAAGATGACATTTAAGTAACAACAGAACATTTATAATAAAGGAGCCACCTGTCAGAATGGTTGTGAACCAAAAGATAAGAAATAACAAGTGTTGGCAAGGATGTGAAGAAAAGGAAACCCTAGTACACTGTTGATGGGACTATAAATTAGTACACCACTATGGAAAACAGAAGATAGCGAGATTCCTCAGAAAATTAAAAATAAACTACTGTAGGTTCCAGCAATTCCACTCCTGGGTGTTTATCCAAAGAAAATGAAAATACTAATTCAAAAAGATATATGATCCGCAGTGTTCATAGTAGCATTATATACAATAGCCAAGGTATGGATAAGTGCCCATCAAGAGATGAATGGATAAAGAAGATGTGGTGGTTTATATATACAATGGAATATAATTCAGCTATAAAAAAAGAATGAACTCCTGCCATTTGCAACAACATGGAGGGATCCGGAGGGTATTATACTTAGTGAAATTAGAGAAAGATAAATACTGTATGTTTTCACTTTTATGTAGAATCTAAAATGCAAAACAAAACACAAGGACAAATATAACAAAACAGAAACACATACACAGATACAGAGAACAAACTGGTGGTTACCAGAGGGGAAGGCTTGGTGAGATGGTCAAGGCAGGTGAAGGGGATTAAGAGGTACGAACTGCCAGTTATTAAATAAATAAGTCAGGGATGTAATGTACAGTACAGGGAATGTAGTCAATATTTTATAATAACTTTGGGTATATATTCTATAAAAATATTAAATCACTATGTTGTATACCTGAAACTAATATAATATTGTGAGTTTACTATACTTCAATAAATTAAAAATATAAAAATAAAAAGGAGCCACATTTATCCAACTGTGCCAGAAGCATCTATTTCTGTTCAAAACACCACAAATTAGGAGGGCCTGAGGTATACCAGAGTTTGATGAAGAAACTCAAAATACTTTAACACACATATATATAGTACTCACTCTATACTGTTTTATACTTAAACTGTTCTAAGCATTTTGCAAATGATAACAACCCTAAGATGTAGGCATTTTCATTAACTCTGTTTTACAGAAGATTTAACTGAGGCACAGATAAGTTATCCTGTTGCCTTAGACCACACAGCTAATGAGTGGAGAGATGCCCAGATTTTAATCAAGGCAATATGGCTTCAGAGTCTGCCCTCTTAAATAACCTACAATACTATAAGGATGTTTCTTGCTTCACTTGAAAATAAAATAATTTTTGGTACTTATTTGCAGTATTCAAATACTGGGCCACTGACCTGTAGAAGAAAATCTATCTTGATTCAGTATGTCACTAAGGATCAAATTGAAGACCATGGATGGAGGCATATTTGGGCTCAAAATATAAATAAATCTTCTAAGTCAGATGATTTTAAAATTTTATATAGAAAGTAGTGATTTATATATCAGAGCAGTTGTCATACTCATGCTGAATTACCACTGATTCTACAGATAGAATTAGCATGGTTACTGATATTAATTAACATGAATTCTCATTTATAAAGAAGTAAATGTCTAATTGGTCTTGGTTGAGATATAGACCATCTCCCCTATTTTATTCCTCCCTTTACACACACACCGTGTAGTAAAGTTCAGGTTGTTTATGTGTTCAGTATGTTCATGTTCATCGATTTACTCTTCTTCTCTTCCATGAAGGTTAATTTTGTGATTCTGTAAGAAAAATTCCATCCAATAACTGTTTACCTAGTAAGCTTAGCCCTGCACTCAACATATAGGCCTGGATTAAAAATGCTTTTCTTTTTTTTCCCCCTTTTTTTTCTGTAACTACAGAGGGTTATTCTGAACAGCTTCTCAAACTTTGGTAACAGTGCTCTAAAGTACAGGAATTTTCTTCAAAAGCAGAGCCTGGAAAGGATCTATAGCTATAATTTATCAATTAGACAGACACTGGCAAAGAACCAGTCAGAGTTTTTATGGAGAACTCTGTATGCAAAAATTGGATTGGAAAGGAATTGAAAGAAATACTAAAACACAGAAAAATCATGTACATAAAGTTCAAATCTACATGCTATAGTTGAAATTTTAAGAACTTTGACTGACAATTATATCATTTTTCTGAATATAGATTTTAAAAGGTGTGAAAACATAAGTGACCTTTTTAAAGCAACTTGTAAAGTTAACTGTGAACTAGCTCTTCTCTTCTCTGCCACGAGAAAGCTCCCTTGCCACACACAAAATTACACTGGCTAAAAAGGTTAAATAAAATCCGTAAAATGCTTTAGTTTGAATTCTTAATGATATCATACTCAAAAGCACGAACTTGACTCGTGCACCATTGTCTTACCACACTTTCTTTTACATCACATTCACTTTCCATTATGACTGAATTCCATCCCTTGAAATAGTCAAATTTTTCAACTAAACTGTGTAGGCAGGTTCCATTTTACCCAAAGGACATCTTGCAAAACAGTATTTGGAACTCTCTGCTCACAGAAAACATAGAGACAAGTCTCTCATTGGGCTATATATGTTTCTCTTGCTAGAAAAGACACAATTTTTAAAGATTGTATTGCTTATTTTAATCAGAAAAATAAACAAATAACATCGCAGGTTTATATCAACCACAAAGAAATGTGCTTGGTATCATTTATGACCTAGGGTCTCTGCATATGTTACAGTCAGAGTCTCTGTAGGAAATATATGGAATACTCACAGTAATTGAGGAAAGTTTCATAGACGTACTTTTTAAAGAGGTCAGGATTGGATAAAGGAAGAAAACTGTAGAAGGTTTAATATCTTGGGGATAGCAATAGCAGAGCACTTTTACTAACTTCAGTACTGAAGGCATGGGGAAGGGAGCATATATGAGAACCTAGAGTGTAAAGGTCACCACAGAGCTGGTGCTTCATAAAGTGATTCATTCAGTCTATGGGGGAATATTTACTTGATCTTCACCTATTTCTGCCCTGCAATATACTGCTTGTGATGCCCATATATTTTCACATATTTTGTTTGATTTTTAGGTTCAGTGTTTGCTTGTTTGTTCATTTTTTTCCAGGCAGGAGATTAAATCCCTTCCCTACTACTCGGTCTTGTCTGGAAGTAGAAGTTCTGTTAGATTCCCTTTTAATCTCTGATTTGGGTGTATGATATTTTTATTTCCTTTTGTAAAAATATGAAGTGTTTCAAACATGATTAAAACTACAAATAATACTAAGAAAATATTCTATTTTCCTCCACCTGGCATTAACAAATCACAGTTTTCTTTCACAATTGGTACATTTTTTTGAAAATAAATTATAATAATACAGACTAATAGTTGATGAACAGGGTTTTCACAAAAGTAATATTCAAATGGCCAATAAGCACATTAAAAAGTGCTCATTTTCTTTACTCATCAGGGAAATACAAATTAAAGCTACAATGTGATACCATTCAGCACCTCTCAGTTAAAATTTAAAAGATTGATAATACCAAGTGCTGTAGAGGATGTGGAAAAAGTGGAAATCTAATGGTCTGCTATTGGGGAATAAATTACAACAATGATTTAGGTAGTAGTATGTACAAAGTCTCAACACAAATAAACCCTATGATGAGAAAATTCACTGCCATAGTTAGATAGATAAATAGATGAAACCAAAAGAAATGTGAATGTATGTTCACCAAAAGATATTTACATGAATATTCCTAGGAACACTATTCATAATAGACATTGACTGGAATCAACATAAATATCCATTGACAATGCAGTTATTAAATGAATGAATAAATAAATACATATGTAAAATACTCCAACAGATTGAAATCCTTTAAAGTATGAGCATTAACAAAATATTGCTATCAGACACAGTAAACATAAACCTTCTAAACATAAATAAACTTTAGTGAAAGAAGCCAGACACAATAGAGCACATACTTTATGATTCCATTTAGGTAAAGTTCAACAACAGGCAAAACAAACCTATGGTTGGTCAGGAGAACGGTTGCCGTTTATCTTGAGATAATTTTGAAGACACTATTTCATAGCCTTCTATATTCCTATATTTCTATTGAAATAGCTGATAAGAGGGAACAGATGAGAGGACTTCTGAATATTGTTAATGTTCTATATCCATATCTGGGTGATGATAACATAGATGAATTCTGTTTGTGTAAATTTATTGAGTTGGACACTTAGGATTTATCTTCTTAGGGTATGTTTTACTTAATATAATAAAATTATAATCACATATAATTGATAAAGTTAAAAACTCATATTTCTTCCTCCATCCATATATAGTTACTGTTCTGAATTTGGAGATTGTGATTTCCATAAAGATTTTTATACTCTTGGTATATATTGACAAACAGGTATAGATCTAAAAGTAATATGTAGTGCTTTTTGGATTTTTTTTAAGCATTTTATATAAATAAATAAAACTGTATGTGCAATTTTAAAATGTTTTATTCAATACATTTTGAAATGTGTTCATATACATATATTTGTGTATTTTTAATTCATTTTAATTACTGTATGGTTTTTCATTGGTGAAATATACCTAATGTATTTATCTCTTTTCTTCTTATAGATATTTAGGTCATTTAGAATGTTTCCTTACTATTATGATATGATATTGCATTGCACATTCTTGAACATGAGTATACATGGGTTTACCATAGTAAAGATATTTAGAAATCCTGGGTCATAGGCTACCACATTTTAAACTGTCAGGCTTTTATAAATTTATCTCTAAAGATGTTATTTCAAGTCACATATTTTAAAATATTTAGACTGAAATTATTATCCCCCACCCTTAACATTCAGTAGTACATTCTTCACTAGAGGTCCTTTCTCTAAGTAATTTCTGAGGGTACAAAGAATGATTACATAACAGGTTGGTAATCTTTCATCTTGCACTCCTGCTGTTGAGTTACTTCTGTAATAGTTCTCTTGCTCTTTGTTGCCCTGGAGATCAGATCTCCAGAACTACTAGATGAACAACCCTTCCTCAGACCTCATTGTTCTCCTTCTCAGAGCTTTCCCATACTGTACCTAGAGCCATGCTTTCCTGAAGACATTTTGTTTAGAAATTTTTGTGGGGAAATCTCTCAATCCCAAATACATTCCATTTGTAGGGCCAAATGTATTCCAGAACAATTGGTGAAGGGCAGATTTACTGTCTTGCCCTAAGCCCCTGTGAAATAATCATAATGTAATCTGATATGGTTCACATGGCCTGAGCTACTAAATGTTTTCTATAGTTATTTATTTTATACATATTTATTTAATTAGCTTATGGAATAATAAAATGAATGAAAGAGGAATCATCTGCTGATAACTCTCTGTTTTTCTTTTTTAAACAAACTGTCCTGTTTCTTTAACCAGTTCAGAAAATTTTGTCTATGTGTAGTAGGCAGAGGTTTGCCTGTACTTTTTCATTTTGTTTCATGGATTTTCTTCTTTTTTTGTTGTTGTTGAATGTTGTATGATTTTTAATCAATTTTTTACCAGAATGTGTGTGTCCAGATTTTACTCCTACTGTTAGACATATATTTCCTTATTACAGGGGTAAATATAAATGAATGTATATATAATTTTTCATAAATGAATGAATGTGACCATAATGTAGCTATTCATGGACTCTTTAAAGCAGCTTTGTTGTATTTTATTTTGTCTTTTTACTGACAGTCACCACTCCCTGGTTTTATTTCAATTATACCTATATTCCTTAGCCACTCCAATACCCTAGTAAAACAATGACAACCTTGTATATATCTTTTCATATTTACCTCATACTCATGTCATCACACAGATGACATACAATCTTGCCACAGATATATAGCCTTTTGATCAATAATTTGTATAATTTTCTTTAATGCTCTCTATTCTATATCTTGCCACTCTCCAATTTCCATAAGTTTAATATCCATTGTTCTCTTTCAGTGATTAAGTTGCCTCCATCTGTTCACCCAGGACCTCAGTCCAGAATTAGTTTGTATCTGTTTTGGTATCTGGTATCTGGCCCCATGATACCTAAGATTCAGTCTCTATGATCAAGTGATGGTTTAGTTCATTTACTGAGAAATATGAGATTGTGTCCTCCCAACAACCTAAATCCCAAGAATGTTATAATATCCATCCCATGTAACAGTTGGCAGTAGTAGTATTTTTCAGCTCCTTTTTCAGTAGAGACACTGTATACCAGGCTCCAGTTCAATCAAGGATTCCAGCTCTAGTCTACCATATAAAATGAGTCACTTTTAGTCATTCTGACCTTGCGGGAGTGAACTTCTAACTACTACTGCCTTATCTTGGCTTCAGAATCCCATAGATCTTCAGATTCAGTGTTGTTACTCTCTCGAGATTTTCTTCCATTTGTTTTTGTCTATGGGGATATAGCTTCTTCAAGCTGACCTCATTTTTTGTTTGTTTCATTTTTTATATTTTATTTAATTTTATACTATGTTCAAAGCAGAGGGTATGCATCAAAGGAATAACTTCTGTACTGACATGAGTGGGGACTTCTGTCTGTGTACTTTCTGATAGTTATTTTCCCTCTCCTTTGTAGCTTTTAAAATCTTCCTTTATTTTAATGTTCTGCAATTTTGTGGTTCTCTTCTGTAGTCTGTGATTTTGTTACTCATTACACTGGTTATTCTGTGGACTTGTTAAACCTTAAGATATATTTACTTCAGTTTGGAATAACATAATTGTTCTATTTACTTCTTATTTTTCTCCCCCTTATTTTCCTTGATCTCTCTTTCTGGAATTCCTGTTAGCTGAAATTTGGATCTCCTTGATTGATATACTAATTGCAAACACATGTTTTACTTTCCTTTATATCCCCCATTATTGTCTTTATGTTCTGCATTCCATATGATTTCCTAGACTTTCCTAGATTTATTTTCAAATTTTTGAATTTCATTTTTATATTTGGTGATCATATTTTATCTTTCATGAGCTCATTTGTGTAATGTGAATTCTCTTTTTGTAATGTACTCTTCCTGTTTCACATATACAGGATCTTCTCTTACTTGTTAATTGAGTTAATAGTTTTAAAACATTTAGAACAGTGCCTGCCACAGATTAAGCAACATATAAGTATCAGCCAAATCAATAAACAATCCAATAAACACAAGTATGTTGGCAGAATTTTTTTTTAAATATGCTTCTTTATATAATCTCTTAACTTCTTCTCAGTTCATTTTATTGATATTCTTTCTTTCTTCCTCCCACCATCCCTCCTTCTCTTCTCTTCTCCCCTTCCCTCCCCTCCCCTCCTCTCCTCTCTCTCCTTTCAAACGACTTCCTAAAACACTGCTAAACGTTGATTGTCTAGTAATACTGAAAGTATAAAACCAAAAATATTATGAAATGTGCAAGATTTATTGACAAAGTAAATGGATTGTAAGAAAAATTTTGCTTGGAGAACATTCAAGTGTCAGTATTTTTACTTTTGTTTTCTTGGAGTCATTTACATTTCATGAGAATGATTGAGTGCCCTTGTCTGGCAGTAGGGTAGAGTGTGGAAACACATTTATGAAAGTCTTGAGGTATCATTGTGTAGAATGCATTTGTTTACTGCACACCACACTTCACCATCATCTGTTATACTGGAACCCAAATAGAGTGCCTTTCTTTTGCTCCAATATCTTTAAAGAGTGAAATTGTCCATCATTTTCTGAAGTTAGAGAAGGGTCATTACCTGCCTCCTCAAAACAGAACTGGTGCCTAGATAATGTATTTTTATTAAGTGGCCTTTGAACCAATACTTTAATTTTTTATTCCAGTTTTATTGAGATATAATTGACATATAGCACTGTATAAGTTTACAGTGTACATCATAATGATTTGACTTAATATATATTATGACATGATTATCACAGTAAGTTTACTGAACATCCATCATCTCATATAGATATAAAATTAAAGAAATAGAAAAATATTGTTTTTTGTGATGAGAACTTAGGATTTACTATGTTAACAACTTTCATATATAACATACAGCAGAGTTAATTATATTTCTCATGTGTACATTACATCCCTAGGACTTATAACTGGAAGTTTGTTCCTTTTGACTGCCTTTACCCAGTTCCTCCTCCACTCCTCTCCACCCCTGCCTATGGTAACTACAGATCTGGTCTCTTCTTCTATGAGTTTGTTTGTTGGCTTATTTGTGTTTGAAGTGTAATTGACCTACAACACTATGTTAGTTCCTGTTATACAACATAGTGATCCAATACTTCTGTACATTTCAAAATGATCACTATGATCATACTAGGTAGCACCTGTCAACATACAAAGATGTTACATAGTGTTGACAGTACATTTCATACCCATGACTCATTAATTTTGCAACTGGAATTTTGACCCTCTTAATACCCCTCATGTAATCATTTCCTCCCCCCCACCTACCTCCCCTCTGGCAACCACTAGGTTGTTCCCTGTATCTATAACTCTGTTTCTGTTTTGTTATGTTTGTTTATTTGTTTTGTTTTGTAGACTCCACATGTAAGTGAAATCATACAATATTTGTGTTTGTGTATTTCACTTATCCACTTTCTCATAAATTGCAAGATTTCATTCTTTTTTATGGTAGTGTAATATTCCATTGTGTGTATGTATGTGTGTATGTACATATATGTATGTAAACAAAACATGTTTATCCATTCACCTATCAATGGGCATTTAAGTTGCTTCTTTATCTTGGCTATTGTAAATAATGCTGCAGTGAATACAAGGTTGCATATATCTTTTCTGATTAATGTTTTCTTTTTCTTTGGATAAATGCCCAGGAATGGAATTTCTGAATCAAGAGTGGTAGTTCTATTTTTAACTTTTTGAGGAATGTCCATAATCTTTTCCAAAGTGGCTGCACCAATTTACATTCCCACCATCAGTGCATGAATTTTCCCTTTTATACACATCCTTGCCAGCAGTCCTTATTTGTTGTATTTTGGATAATAGTCATTCTGACAGGTGTGCAGTGATATCTCATGGTGGTTTTGATTTGCATTTCCCTGATGATTAGTGATGTTGAGCATCTTTGCATGTGCCTGTTGGCCATCTGTATATTTTCTTTGTAAAAGTGTCTATTCAGATTCTCTGCCTGTGTTTTAATTGGGTTGTTTGTTTTTTTGATGTTGTTATATAAGTTCTTTGTACATTTTGGATATTAACCACTTCAATATACTGTTTGCAAATATCTTCTCTCATTCAGTAGGTAGCTTTCGTTTTATTGACAGTTTCCTTTACCATGCAAAATCTTTCTAGTTTAATGTCATCCCATTTGTTTATTTTTGCTTTTGTTTCCCTTGTCTAAGCATACATATCCAGAAAATATTATTCTGTCCAATACCAAAGAGCACATTGCCTCTGTTTTCTTCTAGAATTTTTGTTTCAGATTTTATATTAAAGTATTTAATCCATTTTGAATTTATTTTTGTGCATGATGTGAAAGAGTAGTCCAGTTTGATTCTGTTACATGTAGCTGTTTTCCCAACATCATTTATTGGAGAGGCTGTCTTTTTCCCATTGTATCTTTTTGCCTCCTTTGTCCTAGATTAATTGCCTATATAAGTTTGGGTTCGTTTCTGGGCTGTATATTCTGTTCCATTGAGCTCTCTGTTTTGTGTCCATAACATACTGTTTTGATTCCTGTGATTTTGTAGTATACTTTGAAGTCAGGGAGTGTGATACCTCCAGCTTTGTTCTTCTTTCTCAAGATTGTTTCAGCCATTGGGTTCCTTTGTGTTTCCGTACAAATTATGAATTATTTTTTCTAGTTCTGTGAAGAATGCCTTTGTTTTCATAGGGCTTGCATTGAATCTGTAGATTGTCTTAGGTAGTATGGTCATATTATCAATATTAATTCTTCCAATCCATGATCATGATATATCTTTCCAGCTGTTTGTGTTCTCTTCAGTTTCTTTCATCAGTGTCTTATAGTTTTCTGAGTACAGGTCTCTTACCTCCTTAGTTTTATTCCTATGTATTTTATTCTTTTTGATGTAATTATAAATGGGATTGCTCTTTCACATAGTGTATTATTTGCAGTGTATAGAAATGCAACACATTTCTCTGTATTAATTTTGTATCCTGCAACTTTACTGAATTTATTAATGAGTTCTAACAGTTTTTTGGTGGTATCTTTAGGATTTTTCATATATAGTATCATGTCATCTGCAAATAGGGACAGTTTTACTTCTTGCTTTCCAATTTGGATTCCTTTTATTTCTTTTACTTGTCTGATTGCTCTGTCTAGGACTTCAAATGCTATGTTGAAAAAAAGTGGTGAGACTGGGCATCCTTGGCTTGTTCCTGATCTTAAAGGAAATGCTTTCAGCTTTTCACTGTTGCATATGATGTTAGCTATGTGCTTGTCATATATAACCTTTATTTTGTTGAGGTATGTTCTCTCTATCCCCATTTTGTAGAGAGATTTTTATCATAAATGTGTACTGAATTTTGTCAAAAGCTTTTTCTGCATCTATTAAGATGATCATATGATTTTTATCCTTCAGTTTGTTAATGTCCTGTATCACATTGATTGATTTGCAGATATTGAGCCATCCTTGTCTCCCTGGGGTAAAATTCTACTTGATCATGGTGTTTGTTCCTTTTAATGTATTATTGAATTCTGTTTGATAATATTTTATTGAGGATGTTTGCATTTATGTTCACCAGTGATATTGGCTGGTAATAATCTTTTTTTGTGATATCTTTGTCTATTTTTGGATCAGAGTGATGCTGTCCTTGTAAAATGAGATCAGAAGAATCCTCCCTCTGAAATTTTTGGAATAGTTTGAGAAGGATAGGTGTTAACTCTTCCCTAAATGTTTGGTAGAATTCACCTTTGAAGCTGTCTCATCCTGTACTTTTGTTTGTTGGCAATCTCCAATACTTTAATTTTTAATGTTTAGGGCCACCATCTTCTATACCACTTCATAAGCTTTTTCAGTTCTGCAGACTACAAAGGCCTAATTTTTTTCAATGCATAAGTTTTCTAGTCTGTTGTTACCACTCTTCCATTTGCATTTCACTTCCAAAAATGTATTGATATTTTATTTCTGTTTTATTTATATGCATCCTTTTTGTCCTTGTGGGTTTATGTTATTTATTCTTTTACTCACATTTTAACATGTTATATAAGGAAGCAGACCATAATTTGTCAAAAATTTAGATGAATACTATTTGACCAATAAAAATAATTCTTGTACAGGGTTAAAAAGAGCTCATACAGGACCAGGTGAATATGAGCCTGTGGGATTGTAGATAAATCACTTTTGTGTTTCTGTGTAGATAAAACTTTCTGAAAAAAAGATTACTAAAATTTGGAACCTGGGCTAAAAGATCAAGCTTTAGAAGTTAATTTACAAATCCATGTATAGCTAATGAGAAAACTTCAGAGATTCACTCAACTCCAGAGGTATTTGTTTACATTGGTGGGGAGATGAGAGTGTTATATTGGATATTGGATACATCCTCCCTGGGCTGTCATAAAACAGAAGACACAAAGATTATCTGTCTCCTGGAAAAATTTATTTTCATTCCAAAGGTTTAGAGGAAGTACGTAGGTTCCTATCCAAGGAGCAAAGGTTATTGTCTCCTTCTTTCAGGAAGTGAAGAGAGTAACATGTACATAAATTACCAGATTCATATTTAGTTTTTTTCTGTCTTCTTCATCTATAGACTCCATGTGTATGTATATGATGAAATCTGGCTATCACTATAGCACACCAGTGGTAAAAAATTGGGGCACTGCACACTTTATAGTTGCTTTAAAATAAATAATAATCAGCTCTCTCCAGAACCTCATATCAGAATAATAATGATAAAAATAGATACTAAGAACGTATATATACTTAAAGAGTACTGATAAATAAAAGATATGGTATTTTACAGTATTTATTTTAAATACTATGTGATTACATGCTATACCTCTAAAGAGCTAAAAGAGATGAAATGTAGCAAGAATCTCCCTTTATATTTTTCCTGTATGATATTATCCAATAGGCAATAAAGTATCAGTATCTTGAAGGTTGAATAACCTGTATTCTTGTGCTCTTGGCTTAAGGAGCAACCAAAAGTTTTCCTCCCAGACTTATTGCTGTCCAAGATTAATAGAGCTGCCCTTCTTTTGTTCTTTAGAGAAATGTTTCAACATGGACTATTTCCTATAGATAGGAACAGTAACTCACAAGGGGCAAAACAACTGATCATAATATAGCAGTATGTTTTTACTACTTTTATAAATTTTTTTTATAGTCTCTCCTAATGGGAGGTTTTTTGTTTAAGGAGAGGGTTCAAGCTTATTCACATTTATATCCCCCAGAGTACATTTACAATATGTTGAATAAATGTTTATTGAATGAAATGACTTTAAAATTTTATAAAAGTCTTTGTCTCTATCTCCTTCTGTCTCTGTTGTATGTGTGTATATACATACATATACACATATGTATATCTACACCTCACATACACACACACGTATGGAGAGAGAGAGAGATAAAAATTACTAAACTTTTATAATGTGAAAATTATTAATAGGAAACCCCATTCAAAATGTAGTTGGGAAGCCCTAAAGGGGCAGCTTTTACACCCTACCACTCATTGCCATCTGCAGACGCCAAACAGGAAACACATACCTTGCATCTCCAACAGGAAGAAGCTTTCTACTTTATTAATCCAGCAGGAAGAAGGAAGATTTTTCTTTTCACTAGGTAACAGCCCAAGCCAATGAGAAACTACCACCACTCAGCCAATGAGAAATGTAACCACTCCGAACTCTCAGTTTCCACCAATGAACTTTCTTTCACAGCAGCTTTTCCCAACTTCCTCTTTTTTTTTTGTTTTCTTTTTATTTCCCTATAAAGTAACATTCTTCTCCTTTGTTTTCTGGACTTGCCTATGGTTATTACCATAGCTTGCATGTCCTGAATTGCAATTCCTCTGCTATTCTTTAATAAAACCATTTTGCTGGTAAAATAACTGGTTGTTTTATTTGTAGGTCGACAATATCCTATTCAAGATTTATGATTTATAAAAATGAATAATACTGTTTTTTTCTTCAGTGTAAAAAAAAAGCCTATATATGCATAGAATGCCTCTTTGGGATTTCATTAGGAATTTTTCAGGAGTAAGGGAGAAAGATAAATTAGGAGTTGTGGATTTCAAATACATTTAAGATTACTATGTGTACTTCTGTCATTTTCAGTGAATTTTGCTCTCCATGGAAATTTGAAAACCAGGTTTAATTGTATTTCTGGAGAGGCCAATAAATTTAACCTTTACCCTAAACCCGTCGGGATGATTTTGATGTTTGTCATAGTGTTTTATATTTCCCACTCAGAGGCAGCCTTTCATATGTCATTAAGGACTACAAAACACCATTATTTTTTTCTGTACTTAGAAAGACATCATGTATTTTAGTTTCAGGGAACTTGAAACAATGTTCCATAGCATAAGATATGACATTAGAATCTTTTTCACACCTTATAAAATTTAAGCATTTATTCTAAGTCTACCTGTATTTTCGTGTTTCTCTATTTGTATGTGAGTTCATTCTCCCCAAAAGGTAAAAACATCATGTCTTGTATAAGTATTGGTTGCTTGTTACTTTCAAGTGATATCTTACAACTAACTCAACTTCCAGTGTGATTCTCACACATCCTTTAGGACTAGTGAAAAATCGAGTCTTAGTGTTATTAGGTCTTCCTTCCTTCATAGTCATTTGAAGGTCTCAGTTGTCACATACTGTGAAAGCTCTGTTTGGCTACCCTGGCTAACCTGAGAATGCCTAACTTTCTAGCTTTGAGATCCAATGATTCTCAGCCCCTCACATCACACTTGGAGCCAGGGAACATTGACAAGCTCATCCACTTTAATTCTTAGGGCCCAGCCTTCCTAGAGAGCTCCTCACACAGCTGTTTTGAGGTCTTTAAAACTCTCCACTGAGCCAATACTGAATGCTTATCAGGTTCCCTCTCTCCAAGGATCTCTTCCAAGTTTGGGAGAGTCTTTCTTTCTCCATTCCTGCTCCTCCAAACATCTCTCCTTGTTTTGCTTTTACTCTTTGAAGGTCCTAGCATATTTAGTTTAGTCAGTTTAGACATTTTACAAATCACATGAAGAATCATTAACTTGAACCAACTTCTGAAATGAGGACAGCAAAATTCTCTCAGACAAATAAATGGAAAGTTATGGCTAACTTATTGGAAGAGAGAGTCTAAAATATTAAATGCAAAATAACATCTAAATAAAGTATCTTGCCTCATTTATATTTATCAAATTAGTTCTTATCTTGTAGTGTATAATTTATTTATTTATTTTTCAGACCTCCCATGGAGCAAAGTCACAGAGTTTTCTAATAAGGAAACACAAACCTTTAATGCTTTCAGACAGAAAAAAGAGTTTCTTTTGTTTTTAATCTTAAGTTTTGTTGTGTTTTTTTTGTGTTTGGCACATAAAAGGATGATATTTCATGCCCAGGAGTATTGTATATTTTGAACAAATACCTTGTGCACTAATGCTGCTTCCAGGGACATTGAGGAAGTAGGGAAAACTTCTCTGCTTGTCTCTAATCCAAATCTCTTCCATTGCTTCCTGTACTTTAACCTCATGAACCATATTTCTCAAATAAATGGCATCTATTACTCTAAAAGGAGACTCCTCTAATTCCATTTGAAAGCTGTAGCACAAATTTTCTTTCTTTTCACAACCTATATGATTTGAAGTAAAGTAACAACTTAATCAGTAGTTTTACTAAAAGTATACCTTTAGGGTCTGCATTTAAAACTCTGAAAAATCAGTCATGACAAAATTATGTATTGGTTATAATACTAAAATAGTCCCAGATCATGAATTGCTCCATTATGTATATTGTTTCTCATTTAATTTGGTCTCAGTTTTCATCACTTCTTATAATGAAAGCATACATATTTAAATGATAGATCATTTAAAAATATGTTTTTTTTGTTTTGTTTTGTTTTGTTTTTTTAGCATATTGAGGAGTGCTACTAGCAATGCCCAAAATCTATTTGGATTGGAATCATGTTTCAGATTTATTTCTATTGCTCATCAAAATGAAGACATGAATTTGATTACATTTTCCATCTATTAAGTAGTAGTATTTGTCTCTGTCACAGAGAAGGAAGAAGAGGGTTAGGGAGAAGGAATGAGAAATGCAACAGAAACCAAAATTTTGGAAGCAACTGTACAATAACTCACAAAATAGTTAAACTGAACAAACAGTGAGCCTGAGTTCAGTATTTTTTTTTTAACACTAGCTTACTAAGGCCATATTTTCCAGGATGACAGAAGGACTGATTTAACTCTTAACAGTGTAGACTTGTCCCAAGGATGAATTCACGAACTTTTCTAACAAATTGTCTGTTTTACCAAATCTCACCAATCCTGCCAGACTGCCCTTTTTGATACATTTATGAGACTGAAAAGATTGTGCTCTGCCTTGCAATTATGATAAAGTCAGCTTTTCATGAAAAATATGTTTTTCTGGGTGTCTTTATATGAAAACTAATAGGAAAAACAGGTAGAATGGACAAAATCCCTTTGAGTGCAGAGGTTGTATAAATAACTTTTTTTTAAAGAAAAATGGCAAGAGGAACATAGCTATAGGAATATGTGTAAACTATAGCCATTTTGTCCAAATATTAACAGTAAGAATGACCTCTTAAAGAATGAAAATAAATTTAAAGTAATCAAATGGGAGAGAGTGTGAAAAACTGAAGGAGGGAGAAAAACCAAATGCAGAAAACATTCATGGAAATGAAAAGAAAACAAATTACATTTTAAAGTGGTTTTGACCAATTTATCATTTTTTGTTATTATTTCCATATTTACATCAAAGATTCACATGAAGATTATAGAAGGTAAAAGAGAGACAAAATACTTATACAGTTTCTTTGGAGGGGCAAGAAAAACGAAATCATGATGTTAGTTGCCCAGCAAAAGATTGTTTACTAATTCAGTTGAGATAAAACTCAATGCTCATATTTGCATTAATCCAAAATTCAGGAAATAAAGAATTTAATAAGATTTCAGGTCTCTAGAATAAAATGCATATACTTTGGAGACTGTATCAGATGCAAAAAGACCAGTACATCTGGAAGAGTGATCTGAAATGAATGATAAATACTCAGTTCACTCTTTAGGGAGAGTAGATATGGGAGATATAGTCCTTTCAATATAAAAATGATTTTAACCATTCCAATAAAAGTAGCAGATGGAAATGAGGTTCAGATTAAGATATGATAAAATAATTATTATTTATTGAGTATCTCCTGCATGCTAGGCAATGTTCAAGGAACTTTAAATTATACCAGTTTTAATCCCACATAACACCATGAGGTAATTTTATTGCCATTTTACAGATGAGGGAATTTGGGTGTTAATCAATTTAAATATTGCTTATAATCCTATTACTCTGAATGCAGAACTTAAGGTCTTCATTTTACTCTAAGCTACTTTAAAATATGCAAGCCTACAAATGGACAATAAGCTTAAATTAAGCACGTCCAATTTTTTCACTGTTATTAATTAAAATCAGCATTGGACTAGATTGGAGTCAAAGTTATGCTATAATTGTCAATAAAACTCTTAATGTGGAAAGTATAGTAAGGTTTTTTGAGTAAAACAAATAGTGCTTGTTTATATGCAAACTGTCCTGAAGCATTTTAAAATCAGAGGCATGATGGCACTAATACTATTGTTACTAGTAGTATTACCTCTACTGCTACTATCACTACCACCACCACAAAAAATAACTCAAAAAATTAATTATGATTACTACCATTTTATAGGTTAAGACACTGAAACTCCAGAGTTTATTAAATTCCTCATAATGCTCAGGAGGTAAGAGGCAATCCTAAGGTTAAGAATCAGTTTAATCTTTCTGAAAATTCCATGATATTCAGCTGTGCCATTTGCCTGTTTATATGTCACTTCACACATGGAATTGCATTTTTTATACAGTTTTATATACATTTTATGTATGCATTTTCTGAATTTATTTATTACAATAAGACAATGAAATGGTCAAGTCAGATGTTAAACTTGCTTTTCTTTTTTAAAGATAAGAAAGCTGAAGTTTCGTTTTCAATGCAGGTGGTACAGCAAGAGACATCATATTCTAACCTAATCATGTTCTAACAAAGGTAGAGGCAGGAATAAAACTTCAAAAAGTTTTCTTGGACCACTAAAACTTCCTTTAAAGTTGCCATCCCTTTTCTCTGTCACAGAACTAGAACAAAAAATTTCACAATTTGTGTGGAAACACAAAAGACCCTGAATAGCCTAAGCAATCTTGAGAAAGAAAACCGAGCTGAAAGAACCACACTATCTGACTTCAGACTATACTACAAAGCTACAGTAATCAAGACAATATGGTACTGGCACAAAAACAGAAATATAGATCGGTGGAACAGGAAAGAAAGCCCAGAGATAAATCCGCACACATATGATCACCTTATCTTTGATAAAGGAGGAAAGAATATACAGTGGAGAAAAGATGGCCTCTTCAATAAGTGGCGCTGGGAAAACTAGACAGCTGCATGTAAAAGAATGAATTTACAGGACTCCCTAACACCATACACAAAAATAAACTCAAAATGGATTAAAGACCTAAATGTAAGGCCAGACACCATCAGACTCTTAGATAAAAACATAGTAGAACACTCTATGACATAAATCACAGCAAGATCCTTTTTGACCCACCTCCTAGAGAAATGGAAATAAAAATGAAAGAAAACAAATGGGACCTAATGAAACTTCAAAGCTTTTGCACAGCAAAGGAAACCATAAACAAGATGAAAAGACAACCCTCAGAATGGGAGAAAATATTTGCAAATGAAGGAACTGACAGAGGATTAATCTCCAAAATGGACAAGCAACTCATGCAGCTCAGTATCAAAAAAACAAACAACCCAATCCAAAAATGGGCAGAAGACCTAAACAGACATTTCTCCAAAGCAGATATACAGATCGCCACCAAACACATGAAAGAATGCTCAACATCATTAATCATTAGAGAAATGCAAATCAAAACTACAATGAGATATCATCTCACACTGGTCAGAATGGCCATCATCAAAAAATCTACAAACAATAAATGCTGGAGAGGGTGTGGAGAAAAGGGAAACCCCCTGCACTGTTGGTGGGAATGTAAATGGATACAACCATTATGGAGAACAGTATAGAGGTTCCTTAAAAAACTACAAATAGAACTACCATATGACCCAGCAATCCCATTACTGGGCATATACCCTGAGAAAACCATAATTCAAAAAGAGTCATGTACCAAATGTTCCTTGCAGCTCTATTTACAATAGCCAGGACATGGAAGCAACCTAAGTTTCCATCAACAGATGAATGGATAAAGAAGATGTGGCACATATATAACAGTGGAATATTACTCAGCCATAAAAGGAAATGAAAGTGAGTTATTTGTAGTGAGGTGGATGGACCTAGAGTCTGTCATACAGAGTGAAGTAAGTTAGAAAGATAAAAACAAGTACCGTATGCTAAGACATATATAGAATCTAAAAAATAAAATAAAATAATGACACTGATGAACCTAGTTGCAGGGCAGGAATAAAGATGTAGACATAGAGAATGGACTCGAGGACATGGGGTGGGAGGGGGAAGCTGGGGCGAAGTGAGAGTAACATCGACATATATATACTACCGAATGTAAAATAGCTAGTGGTGAGAAGCAGCAGTATAGTACAGGGAGATCAGCTCGGTGCTTTGTGGTGACCTTGAGGGGTGGGTTAGGGAGGATGGGAGGGATGCTCAAGAGGGAGAGGATATAGGGACATAGGTATGCATATGGCTGATTCATTTTGTTGTGCAACAGAAACTAACACTGTATTGTGAAGCAATTACTCTCCAATAAAGATGTTTAAAAATATAAATAAATAAATTAATTAATTAATTAAAATGAGCCCCTAAACTTGGAAAAAAATGAAATAAGGATGATATTTATAGATTATTTTGTCTATAGCTTTAAAGTTTTTATGAAAACTCCTTTTATTCCATTTTGAAATCATGGATAGTGATTAAATGATACTGTGTTCATTTCCTACGTCTGCCATAAAATAGTATCACAAACTGAGTGAGTTGAAATAACAGAACTTTATTCTCTCAGTTTTGGAGTCTAGATGTATGAAATCAAGGTTTTGGCAGGGCCAGGCTCCCTCTTAAAACTATAGGGGAGGATCTTTCCTTGCTTCTTCCTAACTTCTAGTGGTGATCCTTGGTTTATGTTTGCATAACTCCAATTTTTACTTCAGTCATCACACGGTATTCTTCCTGTGTGTCTCTGTCTTCTCCTGTTCTTACAGAAGGACATCGGTTATACTGGAGTAGGGCCTAACCTACTCCATTATTACCTCATCTTAATGTGATCACACCTGCAAAGACTCTGTTTCTACATAATGTTACATTCACACCTTCTGAGGATTAAGATTTCAACATATCATTTGCAGGGATACAGTTCAATCCATAACAGTTATTAACTTTTTTCTTGTATCTGTGAGATACAAAAATGTCTTCAATGTCTATATTATATACAAAAATACACTTTAAATGAAAAATATTAGCATAGAATAAAGAGGTCACTTTATAATATAAAATATAAATTTATCAGGAAGATACAAAAGTTATAGTTTATCTCATAAAATAGATGAATTTATATGATATTTTGTTTATGAGTTTTTCAATCCTTTGAAATTTGTTGGTGCTTTGTGGCCAACATATAGTCAATTTTTATAAAAATATTTGTGTATTTGAATTGTATGTATATTGTATACATATTAGATATAGTGATCTCTAGCTGTTATTTACATCAAATGTGCTAATCAGCTTTTTAAATTATCTATATTCGTATAGATTTCTTTATCCTGATTGATTATTCTGTCAGTTACTGAGAGATATTTGTTATAACCTCATTATAATTATGAATTTGTCTATTTTCCACTTATTTTTTGAGTTATATCAATTTTTGTTTTATATATTTTGCATACATGTTTAGAATTATTGTAGAGTCCTGTGAATTGATTCATTAATATGAAATGTCCCTCTATATCTCTAGCAATGCTTCTTGTCTTAAAGTGCATGTTCTCTGATATTAGTACGGGAGCACCAGCTTCTTTCTTTCTTTCTTTCTTTCTTTCTTTATTTACTTTTATTAGAGTATAATTGCTTTACAATGTTGTGCTAGTTTCTGCTGTAGAACCAAGTGAATCAGCTATATGTATACATATATCCCCTCCCTCTTGAGCCTCCCTCCCACACCCCCTCTTTCCACCCCTCTAGGTCTTCACAGAGCACCGAGCTGAGCTCCCTGTGCTATACAGCATCTTCCCACTAGCTACTTTACACATGGTAGTGTATATATGTCAATGCTACTCTCTCAATTCGTCCCACCCTCCCCTTCCCCCTCAGTGTTCACAAGTCTGTTCTCTACATCTGCATCTCTTTTCCTGCCCTGCAGATAAGTTCATCAGTACCATTTTTCTAGATTCCGTATATATGCGTTATTATACGATATTTGTTTTTCTGACTTACTTCACTTTGGATGACAGACTCTAGGTCCATCGACATCTCTACAAATGACCCAATTTCATTCCCTTTTATGGCTGAGTAATATTCCATTGTATATATGTACCACATCTTCTTTATCCATTCATCTGTCGAAGGACATTTAGGTTGCCTCTATTTCCTGGCTGTTGTAAATAGTGCTGCAATGAACATTTGGGTATGTGTATCTTTTTGAATTATGTTTTTCTCAGGATATATGCCCAGTAGTGGGATTGCTGGGTCATATGGTAGTTCTACTTTTAGTTTTTTAAGGAACCTCCATACTGTTCTCCAAAGTGGCTATATCAATTTACATTCCCACCAACAGTGCAAGAGGGTTCCCTTTTGATTAATATTTATGAAGTCCATCTTTCTCCAAAATTTTATTTTCAAACATTCTTTATCTTCATATTTAAGGTGTACCTCTTTTAGGCAATAATTTTAAATTCAGTTTAAATGAAGTGTAGATTCCATCCTGCAGACTGAGAACAATTAAAGCATCTATAGGATTCACGAAACGAAACAAAACAAAACATACTGGTTTGAGAGCATGGTTGTATGAGATAAAGATGAATTGGTCAATACTTATTCAAATACTATTGTCTCTGGTGAAAGAGAAATTTGATTTCTTTTAAGTAGTAATGAGTCATTTAGTAATAACATAATATGAGATTTTATGAATATCTATATTATTGGGAATATAGGCAGTGAGATGAAATTGGTGCCATTGAGACAAGAACTATTGCAGTGAGATCAGGAGTGGTCCTATTTTATTAAAGCACACTTGCAATGATTATGATCCTTGTTAATAATGTAAAAGTAGAAGGACAGAAGAAGTGATCAATAAAGTCATTCTGACAAGGAAACAGAAAGGAATGTGTTATACCTATAGAATTTTTCTTTAAATATTTAGGGACTTGTGTTGAAATGATGGTTTTGAATATGGTAAGCAAAAGGTTTTGAGCTCAGTTTTACTCTGGTTAATGTTGATTGTGGGCTTACCACAAACAAACAAACTAAAAGTGCAGATCAAGCAAGGTTAAGTGTATTAGACTTCCTACAATATGGGAGTGCACACCTTAACCCTTAAGGGAGCCTCAGTGTTGCCTCAAATCAAGGAAATAAGAGAAGGATATTTACAGGATTTTAGGATGTGGGCTGTAATATTTTAAGGTGACTCAGATTTTGCGACAGTTTATGGCATAGTAGTTTTAGATTGGTGGGCATAAAGAAGAGAGGTCTTAAAGCAAATGCAATGAAGAGGCTGTTAGTACATAAATGTCTAGTTCACGGAAGTTAATGTAGTTCACTAGATGTAATTCTCATTACTTAAGTGCTTCCTCCAGGTGGATGCTGATTCTCTGGCAAAAACAAAACAAACAAACTAAAAAGAGCAAACACAAATAGAAGCAAATATACACATAAAAAGCAAACACGAACAAACAAGAAAACCTGCACATAAGTTATTTTAGAAAGCAAATGCCTCCAATTATCAGAACTGACACATTTTTTTAAAAACCAAATTTATCTTCCTCTGTTGAAGAAATGTCCTAGAACAGAGAGAAGCCATGGGAACGCCAGAAAAGAGACACCTGAATTGGGAGCAAGCACTAATGGGGAAATAACAATGGAAAATAGCTCTAGGCACTGGGGGAATTCTGTAATACTTAACTATGTATTTAATGTCTGCTTTATTCTCCCATTTGATTCTCAGGTACAGATTTAATGAATAGACAGGTTGAATTGAAAGTTACAGGGCTTGCTTTTGAGAAGATAGAATGTTCTAACCTTTCCTCACCACTTCAATTTTTTTTTCGTGTTCACTATTGTCTGGCCTTCTACACTATAGTTAGTCCCATAATATAAGGTATTGCCCTGTTCTAAAATGCAACCACCAAGGAAAAATGACCCTTCATGCTTTATGATTTCTTTATTGTTAAGTGTGAATGATTAAAAAAAAAAAAAGGTTTTCTGATGGAAGTATAACACACTTTTTCATAGCCTAATATGAGGGGTTCAAAATTTTTAATTACGTAAGAGAGTGGCATATCACTTCAAGATTAATACGGCAAATATTGTTCATTCTTCAAAGTAACTATGTTTAAAATGGAGACGTATTTGTTTGTTTTTACTTGTTGAATCATTAAGAAATAAATCTTTTAATGATCTCAAAATGTCAAAATTATCAGAGATAATCACCTTTTAATCATCCCCCAGAAGACCTTAACTTTGGTGTACCTCACCTCCATTTGGTCACGGGGTCTGGAAGAGAAATAAGCAAATTTCCAAATATATCCAGATTAAATTATTGTGGAGTTCTGGTGAGAACAGTTTAGCCACTAGCTCCATGTCTTACTGTGAGAGAGCTGCTTTGCCATTCCAGTCCTATAGTCTTTATCTTTAAAATGCAAGTAGTAGTGTGAATGACACTGAGCCCTGGAACATTTTCTGATGATGCTTATAAGATCCTAGCTTCCAAATACTTTTCCTCACTTCCATGCTAAACCCAAGTTGACTGACCAATGGCTAGTAAACTAAGGCCTGCTGCATGTGCATCCTGTTCCACAATTCACAAAACTTCAGTTTCCACATACCTTCTGAGATTTTGAAGAGTGAATAATTCTCAATACACAACTAAACCTTGACTGACCTTCCCCACCCAACCCTAGACAATCTGTATGGTAATTATTCTTTCAGAAAATCATCTTGCACTGTTTACATATTGCAAAGATTTTAGTAAAGGCTTAAAATAATTGATTTTGAGTTGTTTTTTCTCCTCCCATTTCTTGTTTGGGAAATATTGATAAGGATAGGACATGCCAAAGACCCTTTGTTATCTCCATTATTATGGGCCTTTATGCCTGGAAAGCTGGGTAAGTTCTTCCCCTGTCTGGTGCTCTGCCCTTTTGTGTTAGAGTGCTGCTCAAGCCTTTATATCATCATCATCATCATCATCATCATCAACATCATCATTCTTGAATGAGAACCTTGTACTTGTTTTTGTCACTGTTAGACCCTTTAAGGGGAGGCAAGAGTACAAGCATTTGATTAGGGGGTGCTTGTGTTTTTCATTTCCCACCACTGGAAGGCAACAGACAACTGTCAGTTGGAAAGCTCACAGCAAGCTGGTACCCTATTTGTACACGTGCCTATACCCCCAATTATTTGAATATTTCAAGAAAATTATTAAGAAAATTAATAATTAAAGTAACAATTTTGAGGAACTTTTTATATAAGCAAATTTGTTCAACTGAGAGAGGTCTTAGGACAAAATTGGTAGAAACCCTCGTTTAATATCATTGATTTTGAGAATATAAATATGCATTGGTTTAATATGTTGATGAAGATTACATAGCCAGATCTATCTGAAAGATAGATAAGAGAGCGATTACTTTACTTAAATAAGCTTTAATAAGTCTCTTCTGTGTGAGTCAGTGTGTGTGTGTGTGTATATAGATTTCATTTCTGTCTAAAGTAAGCTCCCTCTTAATTTTCCTGTGTGTGTGTGTATGTGTGTTCTTCCATTCTTTTTTCCTTCTCTCTGGATATTTTCAATATTAATCAAATTTTTGTTTTTGTTATTATTGGTGGGATCTAAGAATAGCTAGTCTAGATACACATTTAGGAGTTTCTCAAAGACTTAAAGCAAAATTATTATACTGCATTTCTTTTGCTTAAAAAAGTGGTATATGTTAAATTATTTAGCTGCATGTGTAAGTGAGTAATTGCCTTGTTCACTAGTTACTAGCTGAGAAAAGAGCTCATTCTAACTAAGAAGAGTACTTCTAAGTATGGTCTACAGAGTCATTGCACTTTAGTTTATATACACCTATAAATTATATTAATACAAATTTTGTGTACTATTCCTTTTAAACATATGAATCTTTGGACAAATTAGCATTATTTAATTATATTGATTTAAAGATTTCTGTCTCCTTCTGTACCTTATTAGGTAAAATTAATGTCAACTCAATATTCTAATGTATATAACACTAGGATTAAACTTCTTATCATTTACTTTTAATAAATTTCCTACATTGGTTTTTGAGAGTCAAATGAGATGTCATTGCTTTGACAAATATTTAAGATATTGAATATAAAAAATTGTGTTCAAATAAACTTGTAAAAATAGATGTCTTTAAAAGAGGTTAATCTCATAAATAAATTCTTAAAATATTACAGATAGAGTTTAATGTATTGGTTTCAATTATAATTTCCATATTTTAATTAAATTTAAGATATTAGACTAACATTAAATTGAGTATGTGAACATTTTCAAAGTAAGAAAAAATTATAAACCTCAGTGATTAAACTTTTCACTTACCCTATTCTTATACATTGTAGAATATACAAATGACTTTTGATAATGTATTAATATGTGTATTTATCTTTCTTGCCACCTTAAGATTTGTAAAGTTGATATAAAATATATGCTCACGAAGATAAAGAATCAGGGAGTTGGTGATTTTCTATCTTCTAGTCTTCTCTGTGTCTCTGGAAGAAACAAAAATTGATTTTGTTTTTTGGTTGCACCGTGCAGTTTGTGGGATCTTACTTCCCCGACTAGGGATCAAACCCACAACCTCAGCAGTGAAAGCACAGAGTCCTAATCACTGGACAGCCAGATAATTCCTGCAGATGTGTTATATTTATTTTTTTAAAGACTTTTTTGTTGATGTGGACCATTTTTAAAGTCTTTATTGAATTTGTTACAGTATTGCTTCTGTTTTGGTTTTCTGGCTGCGAGGTATGTGGGATCTTAGCTCCCCAACCAGGGGTCGAACCCGCACCCCCTGTATTGGAAGGCGAAGTCTTAACCACTGGACCACCAGGAAAGTCCCTGCGGATGCCTTTCAAACAGTTGCCTTCATCAAATGGATTTGCTTTCTTGGTTAGGAGTAGGGAAGATATGTGGAGGATTACAGAGATATTTCAGAGTCTATTAATGTTACTACTTTATGTGTTCCTTAGCAGAGTAATCTATATATTT
Source organism: Mesoplodon mirus (assembly GCF_964341445.2). Lineage (NCBI taxonomy): Eukaryota > Metazoa > Chordata > Mammalia > Artiodactyla > Ziphiidae > Mesoplodon > Mesoplodon mirus. The sequence goes on from NC_138982.1 coordinate 109,838,276, forward strand.
TATGCTGCCCAGTGTCTTAAATGCTTCTATGTAACTGCTAACTCAAGAAATGATTCCCACCAGCATAAAACGTCCAAACTCCAAGTCTTAGCTGGCCCCCAAGAATCTTAGCTTACAAATGTTCCTCCTTACCATTTTTTCCTAAATGTAAATTAAGTAGTCAGTGGGTGTAAAACTAAGGTCCAAACTTCCTGTTCCTACATGATTAATATAACTCACTTTTCCCATACTTTCCAGCACTCTGAATAGTGAACAGTTTTCAGAGCAAAGCTAACCTTTGAGTGACCAACCCCCCATCAGCCTTGTAAAATCTTTCAGCTACTTGCTCTCTGCAGAACAGTCATTTCAAGCTGCTCTCCCCGTATTGCAGCATTCTTAATAAATGCTTGAGTTAATGACTTTTGGTTGTTTTTTGTTGTTGTTGTTCTTTCTCTGTAATAATTACCTTACAGAGTTGTTGTAAATATAAAATATGTATACAAATTATTTATCACAGAACAGGCTTCATAGCATATCTTCCATAAATGGTAGTAGTACTGCTACTGCCAATAATTAAAACAACATTTAAAGCCTGATTTCATTGGATAATGATGATGGTGATGGTGATGATGATGATGATGATGATGATGATGATACTGATGAAGTCTAAGAAAAGAAAACATCAAATAACTGGGTAGCAACTCAGAACAATCAAAATGGAACAGTGAACTTTTTGAGAATAGACCAAACCCAAAAAGGGGCAACATTGTCAGCAGTAAATTGAATGTAAAATAGCAGATTACTTTAGAGACTTTAAATTATTATTTTCATTAGTAATATCGTAGTCTTAAAGATTTCAGGTCATTGTTTCTATACTGATACTCATCTCCAAATTGCTTGCAGAGTGAATTTATTGGTTTCTTGTTAAAGATTTCTATGTCAAACCTCTAGAAACAAACCAGATGATTTCCTGCCATAAAAGCCTCTGACATTATGGTAGATATAACAGCAGAGCAATTTTTTCCCTCACTATTACAGGGAAAGTCTAAAAATGTGTAGTCTTGTCCCTTGATACCAAGTTTTGTAGTATTAAGTGAAGGACTTACACATTTTTGAGAAAATGCTTAGATTCAGTGAACAGATTCATTTTTAAAGTACTCAGGGAAACTTAGCATGTGAAATTCCAAACCACTGAAAAGCCAACCTTGCCTTGAGGGCAAAGACCATTAACACTTGTTCAGGGTTCTCTTCTCTTCCCAGGAGAAGATCAGACTTGGCAAATAAAAAAATCAGTGGTCATTAATTTTTTGCATTTGTAAGAGAAGTTGCTTCTGAACTTTGTTCTTAACCCAAGCCACTTGAGATCCAGATTTCTTAAGTGAATTGACATTTAGTCTTATAGCCAGAGTCTTTACAGAACTGTATACTAGTTCACGTTTTAGAGAGGCTGGATCTATTCTTAGTGGAGTTCCCTCTTGACTTCAAGAGGTAAAGAGGGTTAAAATTTCATAGGGCAAGCAGCTTCTAAAGATATCTTTTGTAATATGATTGTCCAGACTTTTACTGGGAATTGTTTCCCATATCTCTTTGTATTATAAATTAATTGACCCACGTATCTAAATGGTTCAGTTAAGTCAAATTATTCAAAGTACTCAGATAAAGTTGTTGCAATTTAACTTTTATAAAATCCATGCTTACACCATATTAAACAATAAGGTATTTGTTTGTAATATATGTAATAATTTTTAGGTTTTGTGATGCCAACAACTTTTGTCAGCTTTTCTCTTATATGACTATAATTAAATACCTCCTTTTTTTTATAAATACATGCTATTCTTCCATTGAAAGACTGAGTTTTTTTCCCTCCATCTTTGAATGTAGGCTGACCTTAGTAACTTGCTTGACCAATGGAGTCAGCAGAAATGCCAGTGTATCTGGGTCATAAGAAGTTTCACAACTTCTGCCTGGACCTTTCAGAATGTTTTTTCTAAGAAAACTTGTACTAAGAAACGTAAGTGAGCATGTAAAATGTTGGAATACCTCAGGCCATGTGGAGAAGCTAAGGAACATCCAGACACTGAACATATGAGTTCAAGAAATCATCTTTTAAGTGGTTCCTTTAGCCTTAGCCACACTAGCTGATGTTACTTGGATCAGAGATAAGCTACCCATAAAAAAACATTCCTAATTCCTGAGTTCACAAAATTATGAGCAAAATAACATAGTTATATTAAGTCAATAAACTTTGGGGTAGGTTTAATGAAATTGATAACTGGAAAAGAATTTAGTAGGTGAAATTGGTTTGATTCTACAACAAAAACTTAAAACAAGTTTCATTGCTTTGAGACAGTTAGTCAGATATTGGAAGCACTTCAAGGATAATTTTGATGATTATTTTGTAGGTAAGGAAGGAAATTTTGGTAATACTGTCACCTGTGGTAGTATGGAAAAAGAAAGGACAAATAATAAACTTTTGTTCTGGCTGGGAAAGTTTTCAGTCAGTATCTAGAATGTTCCAATTATCTCTTCAAGATGGCTATGGTAAAATAGAGAAGAAAGATTAATTTAATAAAGAACTGTTCAGATTTTGAGCAGAATTTAGGGGAAATATGAAGGACTCATGACTTTCTGATTTTAGAAATAAAACCAGTTTTAATCTCCAGTACCTCTTAGCTAAAGATTCCCAAGGTAAAAAATGGTCTCAAGGAAAGAATCAAATCTAGTGTGGTACCAATAAAAGCTGGCTTCAGGGTCATTTCACAACGGAATGGCTCTAAGATGCTATGTTGATGCCTCACAAAGATTTAAGGTCATACCTATTAGGTCTTCTAAAAGTCTTACAGGAGTATTCTTAGACCCGTTCTGCCATAACAGTGCATCTAAGAATCTTAAGGGCATGCCACATTGACCCTTTCAGCTAGAGAAAAATACCTGGAAGAATCTTAAAGGGAAATAATGCACAGCAACTTGACTTTTGAGCCAAGGTATAGCAAGGCCTAACTTGTAAAGAAATGTCGATATGATTTTCATATAATGGAATGGATTAAAATCTGATACACTATAAGCTCACAAAGTCTTAAACATTATATCAGCTTAGACTGAAAAGAATGGAGATAATATAAAATGCAAAGAGGTATTTGAGCCCTTAAACTGCAGGAAACAATCTGAAAAGCTTATTTCATTATGAACATAGTCTATTTCTTTATTTTTTCTTTCTTTCTTTTTTTTTTTTTTTTTTTTTTTTGCGGTATGTGGACCTCTCACTGCTGTGGCCTCTCCCGTTGCAGAGCACAGGCTCCGGACGCGCAGGCCCAGCGGCCATGGCTCACGGGCCTAGCTGCTCCGCTGCATGTGGGATCCTCCCAGACCGGGGCACGAACCCGTGTCCCCTGCATTCGCAGGCAGACTCTCAACCACTGCACCACCAGGGAAGCCCCATAGTCTATTTCTTATGGAAAAGAAGGGCAGAACCAGACCTCAGAATGTGGAACAAAGAGAGAGAGAGAAAATTATTGCCAGAACCCTAACTATGAAATTGGAGACATGGATCAAGTTGGAGTGACTGTAAGGGATAAAATATCCTCTTTATGATGGAGAAATAGAAAGAGGCTAACGTACATAGAGACACCAACCAAGCGAGTGAGGAAGCCATCTTGGAGTGGGACATCTAGGCTGAGTCATGCCACCTGATGCCACATGAATTAGAAACAAACCTGCTAGCTGAGCCCTCTCTGATTGCCTGATCCACAAAATTGTAAGCAAAGTAAAATAGTTCTTTTAACCCATTTCAGATTTGGAGTAATTTATTATACATCAGTAGACAAATATATAATTGGAGCTTCCCTTTCTTTACTACATTTATAAAATTAATATGAATTTGAATTAATCTAGGTTTTCTCTTTTGAATCAGTAGAATAAGAGACTGTTAATAAATCATAACAGCAATCCTTAACACCCTTCAGGGCTTCACAGCATAAGCAAAGTTAATTATTATATGTTCTTGAAAAACGTAGTATTAAATAAAAGAGCTCCTTGAACTTCTGCCTTTGAGAGGATATTCTTGCCATATTTATTGGTGGTTAACTCTTATCATCCTAAAGACAGGCTTTTTGATAGGTCATTTTGAAATATAATAATCATTCAAAACAGGATTTCAGTGGTTACTATGTTTCAGGCAGTTTTAAGTGCTTTTTATGTAGAATATAGTATTTTCCTCACAATAACACTTGTTGGCATTACTACTGTTGAAAATTGAGTCTCCTTGGGGTAGATTAGCAAGAAGGATGTTATAAGGGACTGCTTTTGGGATCAACATCTCTGAAAGTAAAAAGAATGAAACAAAAGTGAAGAGGGCGAGATGACTTTTGACGCACTTCCACCAGCAGTTGGTCCACATCATGGAGAGCTCTAGGTTGACTTCTATTCAGATCAATCCAATGTTTTCAGAGCCAATTGTAATTGTTTGTTATAATTATTTATGAATTCCCTATTAACTTGATGAGGCCAAGCAGCATAAAACTTATCAAAAAATTGATAAATCCCTACCCCCAAAAAAGAAAGAAAATTATAGAATAGTATCCTTCAGGATCATAAATGCAAAAGTTCATAACAAAATATTAGCAAAAAAAATCCAGTAGTATTTTAAAGGATAATACATCATGACTAAGATGAGTTTCTTCCAAAGTATGCAAGTGAAAAGAAAAATTAAATATCAGATTTGTGATTTTACAACATCTTCAATATACTATTTTCCACATTTTAAAATTTTTTTGGAAAATTGCTTCCAATGCTCAAAGTTGACAACCTACTTGTAATAAATTTGAAATTATTATTACTTTTTAAAGTTTTTTTTTTTTAATTTAAGGAACCTGGATGAAGTTCTCTCTAAATTTTTGGATATTCAAGAGGTATTATATTTTATGTTTATTACCATTATTTTTGTTTTCAGATACTTTACAGCTAGTATGAGTGCAGATTGCATTCTTGTGCATAACAAATGTAGTTGAAAAGACAGGGTCATTGGTATGATATTCTTATTCCACTGGGTTTTTTTTTTCTTCCAGTTTTATTGAGATATAATTGACATACAGGACTGTATGAGTTTAAGGTGTACAACATAATGATTTGATTTACATATATCGTGAAACTATTATCACAATAAGCTTAGTGAACATCCATTATCTCATATAGATACAGAAGTAAAGAAATTAAAAAAAAATTCTTGTCATAAGAACTCTTAAGATTTACTCTCTTAACAACTTCCATGTATGACATACAGCACGGTTAATTTTATTTATCATGTATATTACATCCCTAGTATTTACTTATTTTAATATTAGAAGTTTGTACCTTTTGACTTTCTTCATCCAATTCCCATTCTTCCCCAACTCATGCCTCTGGTAACCACAAATCTAATCTCTTTTTCTATGAGTTTATTCTTTTGCTTGTTTGGTTGTTTCTGAAGTAATGGATTGGCCAAAAAGTTCGCTCGGGGTTTTCTGTAACATCTTAAGGAAAAACCTGAACAGATTTTTTGGCCAACCCAGTATAATTGACTTACAACACTATGTTAGTTCCTGGTACACAACATAATGATTTGATACTTCTAAACATCTCAAACCGATCACCATGATAACTCTAGTTACAATATGTAACCATACAAGATATTACATGGTTATTGACTATATTCCTCACACTGTACTTTTCACAACTGTGACTCATTTATTTTACAACTGTAATTCTGTACTTCTTACTCTCCCTCACCTATTTCTTTCCTCCCCAACCCCAAACTCCTATGGCAATCAACTGTTTGTTCTCTGTATCTATAACTCTCTTTCTGTTTTGTTATGTTTGTTCATTTGTTTTTTTATTTTTAGATTTCACATATAAGTGATATCATACAGTATTTGTCTTTTTCTGTCTGACTTATTTCACTTAGCATAATACCCTATAGGTCCATTCATATTGTTGCAAATGGCAAGATTTCATTTTGTTTTATGGCTAATATTCCATTATATATGTATATGTGTGTGTGTGTATATATACATATATATATATCATATTATATTTATCCATTCATCTATTGATGGACACTTTGGTACCTTCCATGTCTTGGCTATTTTATATAATGCTGCAATGAACATAAGGGTGAATATATCTTTTCTCATTAGTGTTTTTCTTTTCTTTGCTTAAACACCCAGGAGTGGAATTGCTGGATCATGTAGTAGTTCTGTTTTTAACTTTTTGAGGAATGTCCATAATCTTTTACAAAGTGGCTGTACTAATTTACATCCTTACCATCAGTGCATGAGGTTTCCCTTTTTACCACATACTCACCAGCACTTATTATTTGTTGTATTTTGGATAGTAGCCATTTTGACAGGTGTGAAGTGATACCTCATGGTGGTTTTGATTTGCATTTCTCTGATGATTAGTGATTTTGAACATCTTTGAAGGTGCCTGTTGACCATCTGTATTGTCTTCCTTGTAAAAGTGTCTATTTATATTCTCTGCACATTTTTAATTGGGTTGTTTGTTTTTATGATGTTGAGTTGTATGATTTCTTTGAATATTTTGGATAGTAGCCCCTTATTGGATATGTCATTTGAAAATATATTCTCCCATTCAGTAGGTGGCCTTTCATTTTGTTAAGTTTCCTTCACTGTGCAAAAAATTTTAGTTTGATAGAGTCCCATTTATTTTTGCTTCTTTTTTTCCTTTCCTAAGGAGATACATCTTAAAAAATATTACAGACTGATGTCAAAGAGAATACTGACTGTGTTTAATTCTAGAAGTTTTATGGTTTCAGGTTTTACCTTTAAGGCTTTAATCCATTTTGCATTTATTTTTGCATGTTATGCAAGAGAATAGTCCAGTTTGACTCTCTTGAATGTAGCTGTCCAGTTTTCCCAACACCATTTACTGAAGAGGCTATTTTTTCCCCATTGTATATTCTTGCCTCCTTTGTCATAGATTAATTGCCCAGGTAAGTGTTTATCTCTGGGCTCTCTATACTGTTCCATTGATCTATGTGTCTGTTTTTGTGCCAGTACCAGACTATTTGATGACTGTAGTTTTGAAGCCAGGGAGCATGATACCTCTAGCTTTGTTCTTTTTTCTCAAGATTATTTTGGCTATTTGGGGTCTTTTGAATTTCTATACAAATTTTAGGATTATTTGTTCTAGTTCTGTGAAAAATGCCATTGATATTTTGATAGGGATTCCACTGAATTTGTAGATTGTCTTGTATAGTACAGTCATTTTAACAATATTAATTCTTCCAGTCCATGAGCACAGTATATCTTTCTATTTGTTTGTGTCATCAGTTTCTTTCATCAATATCTTAGTTTTCCAAGTACAGGTCTTTTGTCTCCTTAGGTAGATTTATTCCAAGGTATTTTATTATTATTGATGTGATTGTTAATAGAATTATTTTCTTAGTTTCTCTTTCTCATAATTTGTTGTCAGTGTATAGAAATGCAATGTTTTTCTGTATATTAATTTTGTATCCTGCAACTTTACCAAATTTATTGATGAGCTCTAGTAGTTTTTTGATAGCATCTTGAGGATTTTCTGTGTGTCTATTTCTGTGTTCTATTTTCATGTCTTCTGCAAATAGTGACAGTTTTATTTCTTCCTTTCCGATTTGGATTACTTTTATTTCTTTTCTTTTTTTCTGATTGCTGCTTCTAAGACATTCCAATACTAAGTCAAATAAAAGTGATGAGAATGGCCATCTGAAGAGCTGGTATAGGCTGGCTGGTGGGTGTGGTGGAGGCCCAGAGATACCGGGGCCACTGCTGGCTCATTGGTAGGTAGAGCTGGTTCCCAGGGTCTCTGCCTGCAGGGTCTTGGAGGTCCCAGAATTGGTGTGTTATCCCATTGGTAGGTGCCACCAGGGCCCATGGGGTCCTGGAGTTGATGCCTACCCACTGGTAGGTGAGGCTGGTCCTGGGCTAGAACTAGTCCACTAGTGGGCAGAGTTGGATTGCAGGATCTCTGACTGCAGGGCCCTGTATTTTGCAGGGCTAGTGCCAGTGAACTGTGTGTGGGGCCAGGGCCTGGGCCCTCTGGTGGTCAGGGCCAGGTCTTGGGGTGGCTGTGGGCTCAGGGGGTCTTAGGTCAGCCAGCCTGAGGCTTTGTCTCCACCCATCTAGTTGCTTGGCCTGAGGTGTCCCAGCATTGGTTCAGACAGGCTGCTTGATATTGCCAGGTCCTGGTGCTAACAAGCTAGAGGGAGGATTCCAAAACAGTGCTTGCCAACACCAGTGTCCATATGGTAGAGTGAGCCCACCAAAATGGCTGCTGCCAGCATCAGTGTTCCCAGGGTAATCTCCAGCTGCCTTCTGCTTCTGTGGGAGACTCTCTGAGATCAGCTGGTGGGTCTGACCCTGGCTCCTTTCAAATTACTGCCACTGCCCTGGCTCCTGGGGTGTGTGAGATTCTGTGTACATCATTTAAGAGTGGAGTCTATTTCCCACAGCCCTCTGGCTCTCCCAGAACAAGCCCCACTGGCCTCAAAACCAGACACTCTAGGGGCTTGTCCTCCTGGTGCAAGAACCAGAGACTAGGAAGCCTGATGGAGGGGCTTGGACCCCTTTCTCCTTGGGGTGAACCTCTGCAATTGTAATTATTCTCCAATTTGTGGTTCGCCCACTCAGGGGTATGACTATACCACATGTCCACCCCTTCTACCATCTTGTTGTTCTTTATATCTTTAGTTGTAGGAGAACTTTTCTGCTAGTATTCCAGCCTTTCTCATCAATAGTTGGTCTGTAAATAGTTGTAATTTTGGTGTGACTGTGGGAGGAGGTGAGCTCAGGATATTTCTACTCCACTGTCTTGGCCTGAAGCAATCTATTATCACTTTCAATCTATTCTTTCTATATGTTTTTAATTGAGAAAATAGTCCAAAATTTGGAGTTAACAGAAATATCAGAGAATTGTGCGAAGTGGAATATATTCTCAATTCTAATTTTTACTCAAATTTAAATACATAAAATTTCAGCCAAAGTATTTTTAGGCTTTTTACCTCTATTCAGAGAACTTTTAAAAACAGATCTGTTTTCCACCTAAAATTTCATGAATAAGCTATTTTTTAATATTTATTTTCAACATTTTGTGAAATATAGATGTGGCAAATTTTAGGACTCTCAGTAGAAGGCTATTCCACTGTAGAATATAAATATATCCAATAAAAAATAAGACCTATATCAAAGTATTTTTCTCAAAATGTATAGTAAGAAGCAATGATAGAATTTCAAAATTAAACCTTGTACCTTATTTAAACATCATTAACCATTCAATATGTTTCCTCTCTTAGAAATAAGTTTTCATGGTAGTAAATTTCATAATAATAAATTTAAATGTATTTCTGTAATATATTCTTGTCTACAAGCTTTATTTTTAATAATTAAAATTCTCTAAAAGCTGCAAAAGGTGACTTTTCTTGATTTCTTGTCCATAGGATTACAACTGATTTTGAAACGAATGTGATCAAAAGTCACAGACTCATTTATAAAAGTTTTAATAGAATTATAGCCTAATTAAGTTGATTTACAGAATACGTTTTTGCAATTTCAAACCTTTCTAAAATTCAACTGATGCCAGGCAGCAAAGGGTGAAAATGTGAATTGCCCTGCTAAAGAAATGATGATGATGATTAAACATCAGCTTTATCACAAAAAGTTATGTATTTCAGTGACTCTTGTGTATGTAAATTTTAGCAATTATAGATTTTATTTCAGTTGCTAAAATATCACTGCTCATTTGGATGCAGTTATGAATTATTCACTCACATTACCAATTTAAACAACATTGGCTGCATAGAATTTGTAATTTATAAAAAAAAGTTCTTACCATAATTCTGAGTCTCAAAAATGTGTTTTGTTAGTGCCAATATTTTGCTAATTTTATTACTACATATACAGTGAATTTTAATTCAATGTACAACTTTTTAACTGAATTTACAAAGCTATTCAAAAGTTCATTTCCAGTGAACTTCCAAAAACTTTACTTTTATTCACTTTATTAAATAAAATATCACATTATTATTATATGAGTAATTTTACCTGTTTTTCTCCCTGAAATATCTATTAATATAAATCTGGCATCATTTAAATGTTTGTGAATTGCTTCTGTTGCTAATCGAAGTGATACTATAACAGTCATTTAAGATTTATTTTTTTTTTACTTTCACAAATACTTGGCAGTTGAAAATGACCACAATTAACATAGAATAATGTTTATTTGATCTAAGAAATAATTCACAATTTAGAGTGATATGGAAATACATATTCTTGACTGCATATGTTAAATTACCATTTTTATGTTTTCAAGTTGTGTTCAACATTCATGTTTATCATTAACTTTGTTGAGAAATAGAAATTCAGTTCGTAATTTTTATTAGAAAGTCATCTTAAGTTTTTAGAATTACTGACACTAGAAAGCAATTTTTTTTTAAATGTCATCATGCAGTAAAATAAACAGTTGCAGATTTATGCCATGCACGGAATTACCTAAACTGCTGTTGCAAGAACAGAACATTCAGAGTTCTCTCTATTTGCTCTGTGGTGGTTCTACTCACTATACTTCCCACATATATTTCACTTATGTCTAATGCACAATTTCTCACATTTCCTACTGACCACACTAACTGGCAGCTTGGTAGACTCCTGCATCTCACAAACTGTGGGAAAGCCATGGCAGAGTTGCTGGCACAGTTGGTTTACAGGGACATCCTGGTTGAGTAAATGTCCTACCACTACACAAGGCTGGAATGAATTTGTTGCGCCTGGTTTATCCTATCCATTTGCACTATTTTTTCAGCAGGTGTCCTCAGGAAAAGAGTAATGATTTATCTTTGCTCATCTTTCAATTTAATCACATGTTAAATTGATAACTCTGTTACTGTACATATATTACATACACTACTAGATGATATCTTGCTAGGTGATGAGTAATTAAAGATCTGCTAAACTAGTTATGTCTTATTTTATATAATTCTTAATACTACTACTATATTTTCTAAAAGTGGGAAGTTTGGAACAATTCCTATGGTGGACAAAATGTTTTTCCAGGAAAACAGGTATAAACTAGGACTTCCCAAGGCAAACAGAAAATCTGATCAGCCTATTTATGAGAAACCTGAAAAGTCTCTTTTACTATTTGTAAAGCTGTAATATTGAAGAGAGATGAGATTTAGTCTATATACGTTCTCAGAAATTGAGCAAAAGGGAAGGGCTAATTGGAATTTAGAATTTGATTTAAGGAGTGGAACAGTTGGAGCTATCCAAACATAAAATGTAATACATTGAGAGCCAATATTTTATATCAGTGCAAATATTCAGGTAGAGGGTAGATGAACATCTATCATTAATATTATGGAGGAGATCCCTAATTTGGGTAGGAGTTTGGAAATAATGCCCTCTGTGCAACCTACAGGGTTTTATTACCCACAATGAACAGTATTATGCATTGGTTTCCCACTATAATGTGATTTACTTTACAGTGGATTCAGTAAAAGTTATTCAACTATGGCTTCATGCTAAAAGGTAACGAGACAATCAAATAAACCTATTCTAATTCATCCTACTTATGGAATCACCTTATAGAGTAGAAAACCAAGAACAGAAAAGGGGCATAAAGCCAGTGCAGGAAGTGGCAGGATTAGAGAGAAATACTGGAGGTTGAATCATTATGGAATAGCAGACTGCAATTTCTTTTTTTTTTTTTTTTTTTACTACAAGACACAATTCAAATTTCATAACTTTCTTCTCAGTGCCAGTATGCAGTAATCATTATCTTTGTCAAAATTATTTATTTAGAACTCACAGGTACATGCCAGGTCCTAAGTGCTGAATGAAGAAAGTAAAATATACATATTCTATGCTCTTCTAGGCTCTCTGCCAAGTACTCTTTGATTTTCAGACAGAGAGTATGAAAATGTAAAAGGTTTTTTGTTTTGTTTTTTGTGGGGTTTTTTTTGTTTTTTTGTTTATTATTATTTTTTTTACTCTCATTATGGATACAAGAAAAGATGTGATGTTTTGTTGTTTTAATTGTGAATTTATACGTACAATATTCCTTGAAACTAAAGAAAAATCCTTGGTAAAAATGTGGACATTTTGATTGATTCTAAAATATAACATTAAAAATTCAAATTGATTTAAGTCATATACATATAAGATATTTTAATATATTTGCTTTCTTGTGTATACTAATGGTCAGGTCCTGAATGTTTGTGTCCTCAAAAAAAATCATTTTTGAAATCCTAATCCCCAATGTGATGGTATAAGAGATGAGGCCTGGGCAGGATCAAGATGGCAGAGTAGGAGGACCCTGGTTCACCTCCCCTTGCAAACATATCAAAACTACAACTACATATAGAGCAACTCTTGCTGAGAATGACCTGAAGACTAGCAGAATGGCTCTTCTATAGCCAAGGCTGTAAATAAAGGACCACACAGAATCTACTAGGAGGGGAGGAGAAGGGATCTAGTTGGGACCTGCATCCTCAGAGGGTGACCCAGAAAGGAGGGGATATCACCAGCTTGGGAATTCTCTCTGGGGAATGAGGGATTTGAGCCACATATTAGGCACCCCAGCCCTAGGATAAGACACCGGGAAGGTGAACCCACCTAGCTTCTTTGAAAATGAGTGGGGCTTATGAGATGTCTATAAGAAATCAAAGAGCACACATGTAAATTTGCTTGCTCCCAGCCCCAACATGAAAGGCAGCAGATTGAAAACTGCCAGGTGCTCTGGCCATCCTGCCAGGACCACCCCAGTGCACCCACCCCCCACTCACACCAGGCTTTTTGTCCAGCACCTTTTGCTCTGGCACTGCTCACCACTAAGGCAGAGGCCACAATTGCCAACAAGTATGAATGCACTTGGAGGGAATGGAGCCAGCTTGGGCCCCAGCCCTGCCTCGAGTCAGGGCAGAGACTGCCATTGATGGTGTGTGCATATGTGCATGCTGCTGGGAGGGAACAGAACTGAAGAAAAGGTGAAACCAACTCAGAAATGCATCCTCAAGCCCTCTGGCTCCTGCCACACCCTTAATCAAGTTGGAGATGGCCACTACACAGGGGAGAAGCCCATCTATCCCAGCGCTCCTGCTTCAGCACCTTTGACCCCAACCCCATCCCCAGTAGGGTGGTAACTGCCATTGAGCCTAGGAGAAGCCCCAGATCACACCTAGGTCTAGCTCTAGCCCCTCCAAATTTAGTCCTACTTCCCACAAAGGCAGCAGCTGCCAGTGTACCTCAGGGGGAAATGCAGACCATGTTCACTTCAGATCCAGCTCTCCCACCAAAGCCACTGGGCACACAGAGACTTCATAGAGATACTCTCACACAAGGATATACCTTCATCATTGGGATAAGTAATTGTTTCACCTAATTTCATAGAAAGAAAGAAAATTAAGCAAAAGGAGAAGACAGAGGAATATGTTTCAAATGAAAAAATAACATAAATCTCCTGGAGAAAAACCCTAATGAAAAATAGAAAATTTATCTAAGAGATAAAGACAGTAATGACTGCTAACTGAACTTGGAAAAGAATAGATGAACACAGTGAGAACTTCAACAAAGAACTAGAAAATATAAAAAAACAACCAGTCAGAGCTGAAGAATACAATAACTGAAATAAATAAAATAACGAGAAGGAGTTAAAAGCAAATTAGGTGATAAGGGAGAACCCATAAGTGATCTGGAGGATAGAATAGTGGAAATCACCCAATCAGAAGAGCAAAATGAAAACCAAACTTTAGAAAAATGACATTTTAAGGGATATCTGGGACAACATCAGGTATACTAACATTTAGGGTCTCAGGAGAAGAGAGACAAAGTGGTAGCAAATGTGTTTGATGAAACTGTGGCTGAAAACTTCCCTAATCTGAAGAAGGAAATGGATATCCAGGTCTAAGAAGCACAGAGTGTCCCCTAAAAGATGAAACCAAAGAGATCCCCACCAAGACATATCATTATTAAAATGGCAAAACTTAAAGAGAGTTTTAAAGCCAGCAAAAGAAAAACAAAGAGTCACATACAAGGGAACACCCATAAGGCTATCAGCTGATTTTTCAGCAGAAACTTTGCAGGTCAGAAGTGGGTGGCATAATATATATAAAGGGCTGAAAGGAAAAAAAAAAGAATCTACAACCTAGGATACTCCACCCAACAAGGTTAACATTTAACATTGAGGGAGGGATAACGTTTCCCAGACAAGTAAAAGCTAAGAGTTCATCACTACTAAACTGACATTTCAGGAAATGTTAAAGGGTCTTCTTTAAGTGAAAAGGAAAAGATGATAATGAGAAGTAAGAAAATATATGAAGGGAAAGTTCTCACTGGTAAATGCCAATGTATAGTAAAAACAGTGGCTCAATCATTTAAGCTTGTACAAATATTAAAAGACAAAAATTGTAAAATCAACTGTAACTAAAATGGACAGTTAAGGGATAGACATAAAGATGTAAAATTTGACATCGAAAACAAAACAACAAAAAAAAAAAACTGGGGTGGGGAGTAAAAAAACATAGATATTTTAGAATGTGTTTGAACTTAAAAAGACTATCAGTTTAAAACAAGTAGATCTAGTTATAGGTCAGCATATATGAACTCCATGGTAACTACAAATCAAAAATCTACAATAGATACCCAAAAATTGAGAGAAAAGAACCCAAGCATAACATTAAAGACAATCATCAAACCAAAAGGTAAGAGACTATGAGAAGAAGAAAATAAGAGATAAGAGCTACAAAAACAACCAGAAAACAAGTAAAGTGGCAAAACTATCAATAATCACTTTAAATGCCAATGGACTAAATGCTCCAATAAAAAGACATAATGTAAACAGATTGGATTAAGAAACAAGACCCATCTATATGCTGTCTACTAGAGGCTTACTTTCAGAGCTAAAGACACACACAGACTGAAAGTAAGAGGATGGAAAAATATTCTATGCAAATGGAAATGAAAAGAAAGTTTGGGTGGCAATATTCATCAGACAGAAAAATGAAGTTCATGATAAAACAAATAGAGGAGCACTGTATAATGATAAAGAGATCAATCCAAGAAGAGGATATATAATTCATAAACATATATGCACCTAATATATATATCAAATATTAACAGACATATAGGGAAAAATGGATAAACTTACAAGAATAATAGGGGACTTTCACACACTACTGACGGCAGTAGAAAAATCATTGTGATAGAAAATCAATAAGGAAACAGTGGGCTTCAGTGACACATTAAACCAGTTGGACTTAATGTATATTTATAGGACATTCTGTCTGAAACCAACAGAATACACATTCTTTTTAAGTGCCCATAGAACTTTCTCCAGGTTAAATCACATGCTAGGCCACAAAACAGGTCTCAACAAATTTAAGAAGATAAAAAGTATACCAAGCACCTTTTTGGATCACAATAGTATGAAACGAAAAATCAATTACAGGAAGAAAACTGGAGAAAAGCACAAACGTGAAGAGTGAACCATGTGCTACTGAAAAACAGTAAGTCAATGAAGAAATCAGAAAGGAAATCAGAAAATACCTTGATACAAATGAAAATAAAACACAACTTTCCAAAATCTATTGGATGTAGCAAAAGCAGAGGAAAGTTTAAAGTGATATTGGCCTACATCAAGAAACAAGAAAAATCTCAAGTAAGCAACCTAACCTACTACCTAAGGAAATTAGAAAAAAAAGAACAAACATAGCCCAAAGCCAGCAGAAGGAAGAAAATAATAAAGATCAGAGTGGAAATAAATTGGAGACCCCCAAAACAATTGAAAATATCAGTGAAATCAAGAGCTGTTTTTTTGAAAAGATAACAAAATTCATAAGCCTTTTGCCAGACTTTATTATAAAGAAAAAAATAAGAGAAGACTCGGATAAACAAAATTAGAAATGAAACAGGAAAAGTTTCAACTGATATCATAGAAATCCAATCATAAGAGAATACTATGAACAGTTACTTGCCAACAAATTGGACAACCTAGAGAAAATGATTAATTCCTAGAAACATACAATCTTCTATGACTGATCAGGAAGAAATAGATAACCTAAACAGACTGATTACTGATACTGAAATTGAGTCAGTAATCAAAAAACTACCAACAAACAAAAGATCAGGACCAGACGGCTTCACTGGGGAATTCTACCAAACCTATAAAGAAGTGTTAATACCTATCCTTCTCAAAAATTCCAAAAAATTGAAGAGGAGGAACACTTCAAAACTCATTGTTCATAGCCAGCATTACAGTGATACCCAAACCAGGCAAAGATACTAAAAGAAAGGAAAGTTACAGGCCAATATCTCTGATGAAGATAGATGAAGATATAATTTTATAAAAGTATCAGACTAAAAGGAACATTTCTCAACATAATAAAGGCCAATTATGACAAACCCACAGCTCACATCATAGTCAATTATGGGAAGCTGAAGTCTTTTAAGATCAGGAAGAAGAAAAGGATGTCCATTCTTGCATTTCTATTTAACATAGTGTTGGGAGTTCTAGCCACAGCCATCAGAGAAGGAAAAGAAATAAAATGCTTTTAAATTGGAAAGGAAGAAGTAAAACTGTCATTGCTTGCAGATAACATGATATCATGTATATAAAACCCTGCAATCTATTAGAACTAATAAATGAATTCAGTAAAGTTATAGAATTCAAGATTAATATACAGAAAACTGTTGCCTTTCTATACACTAATAATAAACTATCAGGAAAAAAATTAAGAAAATAACTCAATTTATAATTGCATCCAAGAAATACCTAGGAATAAATTTAACCAAGGAGACATTGATGAAGAAAATTGAAGACAGTAGAAATAAATGGAAAGATATTTCGTGTTCATTGATGGGAAGAATTAATATTGTTAAAATATCTATACTGACAAAGCCATCTACTGATTTAATGCAATCCCTATCAAGATACCAGTGACATTTTCCAAAGAACTAGAGCAAATAATCCTAAAATGTGACATTTTTCAAAGAACTAGAACAAATAATCCTAAAATGTTCACAGGAACCCAAAGAGCCAAAGCAATCTTGAGGAAAAAAGAAAAGCTTGTGGTATCACATTCCTTGACTTCATACTATACTAGAAAGTAATTAAAACAGTATGGTACTGGCACAAAAACACACATAGATCAAATGGAAAATAATAATAGAACCCAGATATGAACCTTTGCACATATGGTCAGTAAATCTATGACAAAAGAGGTAGGAATATACAATGGGGAAAAGGTGGTCTCTTCAGTAAGTGGTGTTGGGAAAACTGGACAAGTATATGTACAAGAATAAAATTAGAACATTTCTCTCACCGTACACAAAAATAAACTGAAAATGAATTAAAGACATGATTGTAAGACAAAACCCATAAAACTCCTAGAAGAAAACAGGCAGTGCTCCCTTTGACATAGGTCTTTTATATTTATTTTATCTGTCTCCACAGGCAAGGGAAACAAAAGTAAAAATAAATGAGACCTAATCAAAATTAAAAGCTTTTGTACAGTGAAGAAAACCATGAACAAAATAAGAAGGCAGCATACTAAATGGGAGAAGATATTTGCAAATGATATGAACAATAAGGGGTTAATATCTAAAATATACAAAAGCTCATACAACTCAATATTAAAAAAGCAAACAACCCAATTAAAAAATGGACACAGGATCTGAACAGATATTTTTCCAAAGACACACAAGTGGCCAACAGGCATATGAAAAGATGCTGTGCATCACTAATCATCAGGGAAATGCAAATCAAAACCACATCAACTATACTTCAATAACAAATTAAAATTAAAAAAAAAAAACATGAGCTACCACTTTGCATACTTCAGAATGGCTGTCATCAAAAAGACAGCCATAACAAGTGTTCGCAAGAATGTGAAGAAAAAGGAACACTTGTACCCTGTTAGTGGGAATGTAAATTGGTACAGCCATTATGGAGAGTCCTCAAAAAATTAAAAATAGAACTACCATATGATCCAGCAATTCCACTCCTGGGTATATATCCAAAGAAAATGAAAAAAGTAATTCAGAAAGTATATTTTCACCCCAATGTTCATAGTAACATTATTTACAGTAACCATGGTATGGAACCAACCTATACATCCATCAACAGATGAATTTATAAAGAGGATATGGTATGTATATACAATGGAATACTACTCAGCTAAAAAAAAATGAAATTTTGCCATTTGTAACAATATGGATGGACCTAGAGTGTATTATGCTTAGTGAGGTAAGTCAGACAGAGAAAGACAAATACTATATGTTTTTCCTTATATGTGGAATCTAACAAATGAAACAAATGAATGAATATGACAAAACAAAAACAGACTCACATATAAAGAGAACAAACTCTTGTTTACCAGTTGGGATGGGGTAGGGTGAAGTTCAGCATAGGGGAAGGGGTTTAAGAGGTACAAACCACTTGGTATAAGATAATATAAAAAGATGTACAGCACAGGGAATAGAGCCAATATTTTATGATAATTATACAGAGCATAACCTATAAACATATTGAATCACTATCTGAAACTAATAAACTCAAAATGGATTAAAGGCATAATTGTAAGAGTTGATATTGTAAGTCAACTATACTTTAATTGGGAAAAAAAAAAAGAGCTGAGGCCTTTGGGAGATGATTGGGTCATGTGGGTAGAGCCCTTATGAATGGGATTTGTGTCCTTCACCAGGCACCAAATTTGCTGACTCCTTGATTTTGGACTTCCTGGCCTCCTGAACTATGAGGAATAAATTTCTATTGTTTTTAAGCCACACAGTCTAGGGTAATTTGTTATAGCAGCCTCCAAATGGTCTAAAATACTAACATTTTATCTATACCATAATTATGGTATAGGAATCATTTATTACCCCCCAAAAACTTTTATTCTTCCCCTCCTAAAGCATCATGAAGTATATCATAATATTAGAAATCATTATATTTATAAATATCAAAATGTTTCTTGAATAGTTTTAGATTTGTTGGCTCTATGTTTAATAAGCCTATAAAAATGACATTCTTGTATATAAAAAGAAAATGATCATTTTTATATATGTAAAAATGAAATGATAGTTATTCAGAAGGTGAACATATTTAAAATAACAGATTGAATGAAAACTGACTTCTTAACGTTATTTTTATGTTGTTGTTAGGCATCTTGATTTCTGTTAAGCCAGTTTCAAATTTAGCATTGACATATGATAGATAAATGGGGGAAATTTTTTAAATTGCCAATTTCTAAACTCCAAAAATGTCACTTTAAATACAGTATATTGAAGTAAAAGATAAAACTTTAGGAAAATATATTTTCTTCAATTTAAAGAGAAAAAAATGATACCTGCTAAATGCAATTGTCCTTAGACCCAATCTTTTTCATTATTCCAAGCTCTCTATATTAACAAATTGATTCTGAGCTATACCTCTTAATTACTGTAGCTCTACTCTTGAAACATAACATGTATCACTAATCTCTTTTCATTATATTAGTTACATAAGTGTAATTGTTACAAATAAATGTCTTCCAACTGTTGCTTATCTTTGAGAAGAATAGATGATTGTGGCTAAGTTTTTAACAACACTAAACCTTGGGTATTAGAATTGTGACCTAGAAAATTGTAATATAATAAGTTTGCTGTTTTAAGCCACTAAATAGGTAATTCATTACATTAATAATAGAAAACTAATAGAGTCTGCAAGAGCTGGATCATGTTGAACCTAAGCTGCTCTCTGCAAATCACTGATTTCTCTCATAGTTGCCCTAATTTCTTTACATATTTATTTTATTTTTAGAAATATGTGGCTTTTTAAATTTCCTTTTTCTTTTCTTCAAAATATGAGTTGAACTAGACAGGTTCTTTTGCATGCATATTGGGTTCCTATAATGGAATCATTCAAAATTCTGTGGTCTCAGTTTCATATTTGAACTTCTCTAACTTTACTTGCTAAACCTGTTTTCTCTTCTGGAGACCACTCTTTGTCATTCTCAAAAAGTAAATTTCAAATGCTATTTTATGGCTGTCCAAAGTATACTATTCCATTGTTTTCAGGATAGTTTTATCCTTTGCACATCATTATTTATTAAATGTCCTCTCTTATTAGACATTATTTAAATAAAATAAATCATATTAAATTTAGAAAAAGTGATGGGCAAAATATTTACAGGAGCAATTTTGAAGACTATATTTTTTTTATCATGCCTGCTAGAATTAAAAACATATTTCCATTTAAATTTTTGAAGAGTGATCAAAGTTTTCATAGCTTTTATTTATGTTTTTTGTTCTTCCTAGATGTAAAAGGAACACTGAAATACATTTTTTGCTCATAAAGCTATTAATATTACTGTCATAAATATGTCAACATTTAAAGGGCTGTTTCTTGGTTCATCTTGTTAGATACCTCATGAGAATATATTTGTTCTTCTTGCTTTTCTTGATATTGTATGAATTCAGCCACTCCTGGGAACATTCTCAGAACTTATTGCAAAATTATTTTTAAGTATTTAATTGTAGTGTACAAATCAGGATTTATTTCACTTTTCTAGAAGGAACTAAAAAAAATACCACGAAAATGTCAAGATCATCCAGCAGTTTCTCATATATAATCGCATTACCTCTAATGATAGAAAAACAAATATGTGATGGATTAGAAATAGTAGTCAATAATAGTCATATTTTCAATACTAATGTAATAATAATATTGTAGTTATAACAGTAGATCACAGTCATTCACAGAAATATATACTTTTAAATGTATATCTGTATTTATTTTTGCACTAATATAAAGCTTTTATAGTAACTTGTTAAATTTTCATGTCTCTGCCCAATTTCAGAGGTGGTGTTACATATTTTGAGTATCTTAACCTATAAACAGTGATATTAATATGACTATTAGTTGAAGACATTGTTTAACTCTCAGTCAGTTGTTTTCTTTGTTTGAACTTATAGAAAATATTTCATATCTAGTCATTCCTGGATATTCCTCTAAGAAAACTGAAATTTGAATTTAATATTCAAAATAATACAGTATTTATTTCTTTAAGTCTAGATATCAGTTTTTATATCCAGCTTATTTTTTCAGAGCATACAATAATCCATAATCTACATCTGGAATGGTATCTATTTCTTGCTAGAACAATTTATAAAACTATCTAATGCAGAGGGACTCTCTATCTTTCTTAGAATGCTATATGTATATATTCATGAAACACTATATCTGATAAGGAAAGCAAATGTTCTGCCCAGCCATTTCCTTCTGAGTTCTAAAGAAATTAAGATGAGAGACAGGCATATGTTCTTGGGAGGGTTGTGAGCTCTTCTATAGACTGTGAACTCTAGCAAATATGATCTATACATTAATATCTTTGTATTGTCAGATCCAAAAATGGTTTGGCACACTAAATAAGTTGGTTAAATTAACAAACGAATGATTTGTTGTGGTTTTGATTTCCACCTTTTTAGTTAACTTTCTCAGGTGTTTGAATGGCCTTAATCCCCTCCTCCCTCAGATATTTTTCTCTTCTTGAAATTGATGAAGAACCTTGAAATGCAGAATTATTTTAATTTGCAATTGCAGATAAAGCTTAAGATGCAAGTTTGACTAAAATGATTTACTCTATAGACATATTATGTTGATTTAAGCATATTTACATTAAGTGCCACAGAAATGAAGATCTAAAGACAGAAAAGAGAATCAGGGTTTCACACCTTGCAGAGCAGCTCTTTTGCTGCAGTCTATTGAAAATCATTCCTAGACCAATTTTTAAAAAAATAATAAGAAAAGAAAAAAGGGAAAAGACAGTTTTGGTTTTTTTTTAAATAAAGCACAAAAGATAAAATTTGACGACAGCAAAGATCAAAAGTGAAGCATACGTACTTCATAGTAACTCTTACCTCCAATTAAACTCTCCTTTTATAAAAGCTGCATATACACTATATTTATTCCATAATTATATACACTAATATTTGAAATTTAAATTCTATTTTCCAGATATTTTGTGATCACTTTGAATATGTAAACACCATTAGCAGATTATGTGTGCATTATTTGCTTGACATTATTTGAAGGGACATAAACATATGTCAGTCTTTTCTTCTAAAAATAGTACTATATTAGACATTCTGGATCCCAGTAAGTTAAGATAAAGCCCAGTCATCATTGCTAAAATTACCTAAAATTTGAACTCTTTTAGGAACTCTTGGCAGCATTATCTGTTGGATGTTTTGTTTAATTCAATAAATTAATCTTTGCTTTAAGGGAAGTCAAGTATGTGCAAATAGAAATTGACTACTTTGGAAATCTATACATGCTACAGAGCCTATGACTGTAATTCCAAAATGAGATATGGATACGTTTATAAGTAGGAGATGCAGGTATGTAAGTTTGATGATGGAATAGCTGAAAATAAACTTTCATGTTTACTAGTCCATGTGCATTAGGATAAGATGGCATCAACTCATTTTAACATTCTGGAGTCTAGTCTTGCAAATTCAATTTATTTCCAAGTTGCACTAGATACCAACTAAGCACGATTTGGTGTGACAACCAAGTGGGAAAAAGTCAATTCTTTTGAAATAATGGCAGACTGTCTTGAAAAAAAGGCTGTTTAATATCAGTACTTCTACCAGGTGTTGTTCTAAAAGATGTTATTTACAGTAATATATGATAGGATTCACTTCTAGTGATGAGAATTTAGGTTCCTATTATCCTGGATACTATGGCCCATCTCCTATTTCAAGTGTTGGCTAGATTATAATGGTAATAGGTTCATAATTATAAAAAGCAATGGCTCAGTTAATGGGGTTATCAGTATGATTGTAGATGCTGCCAAAATCTTTTGGCTCAAAATCAACTGCTATAACAGTATCCAGTTTTTTTCACATATATCATAACATAAAATAAGAGAGTAACACCACTAATATCTAGAATTATAGGGAGTATGTAGTATGATTATACATACAAAACTTTAATTTATAATTGTTACCTAAGAAGTAAATCATTTTTTTCCTATTTACACATAGCCACCTGTTTTCTTTACAAATAAATCAAGAATTAAAGAATGTGGGGATACTTGATTTTAAAAATAATCATAAAATAACATTTACTCGATTTTTTAAAGTATTAATCAGAAAGAAATATTGAATAAACCAAAAAGTTACAGATTCTTATATTTGTTATCCATTTCTAAGAAAATGAGAAAAGTTTAGCTTCCTTAGGTTTTATCAAGCATGGGGGGATTGGGAACAGAATCACAGAGGCTTTCCATTAAAAGCATAGGAGGGAAGCACTCCTGTTTACATGATTGATGCTTTAGGAATCAATCAAGAATAAAGATTCCTAAGTCTAAAAAAAATTGAGAACAGAACCTTTTCAGAAAAATGTAGCAGATATTTGTTAACTTTGAGCAAATAGGAAAACAAAGTCTTAGCAGAGATATTGATAAAATTTAGTTATCTTAATTTTATCTTAGATCATTGAGTTTCATCAAGCTAGTTGCAAGAAAGCAAGCATTCTTTTTGTGCTTCCTGCTGATCTACTGAATCCTTGTAATCTTTTTTTATGCCACAGCTCAGTTGGACTCCTTGTCTGAAGCCCTATTACTCGATTCAGGAAAAGGCTTCTGAGAATATAGGATAATGTTATTCACAATGAATCTTTGAACATTTTTTTCAAGACGGAATTATTGATTGTGTCAGCATCCTTTACACTGCATTGCAAAGATTCAATGTGGAAGAAAGATTCATTCCATAAAGGAACACAGGACATGATTGCCCTGCTTCCAGCCCTGTTAGAACTTTAACATTGGACTGCTTTACCCAGCTGCTTTGACATACAAATCATCCCAATTGGTTTCTAACAATATAAACTATATTTGTATGCTGCTGTCATATTATTTTATCCAATTACATTGACAAACCTTATGTAGGTGTTGAAGCTTGTGACCAAATCTCTTGATATAAGGTTAATTAGAAAAATAAAAAAACAGTACCTATTCATGATCTGGTTCAAAACCAGAACTTATTGTAGTTTACACAAGAGAACATTTTTTGTGTGAATATAACGTCAGCAATAGAATAAAAAAAAAAAAACATAAAGTCACATAAAATCTGCATGCCAGATGTAGACATTTTTTAAAGGTTATAATTTTCAAGATTTTTTAAACTATGGTGTCATACTTTGAGTAAATGATTAAGAGAAAATTCTATTTTGTACTGAAATTTTTATTTATAACAGCTTTCATGCAACATACAAATTTAATTAAAACCTATTTCTATATCTAAAGTAAACTGCTCAATGGTGGTAATAAAAATTCAAATAAATTTTAATTGATTTTTCACAAAGGATACTATTTGTCTATTAGGATATGTCTACCTGCTTTTAAAAATAAAAAAAAAAACCTATATATTCCAGAATTTGAATCACTGCTTCTCAAAGATGCTTTACATATTTTCTCTTTGTTTAGAACATAAATTTATTCATTTATATATATATTTTTAGTTTTTATAATAATTCATAATAATTTAACATAGTATAATCAATTCTAGTAATGTTTTACAAAAATGGTGTATCATATGTTGGTTCACGAAGTGGCCCCCTTACAAGGAAAACAAAGAGAGACAAAAAAAAAAATGAGGCAGACCAATCTAAATCAGTAGGTAGCAGCCTTAATAAGCAAGGGAATTTAATCATGATGCTTGTCTTCCGCTGCCACAAGATGAGTAGATCTCCTCACCTACCTACCAGAATCTTAAAAGTTTATATAGAGTCCTTAACTGTGTTCAGACACATGCACAATCCAGGAAGTTTCAAAAATACCTTACTTTCTCAAGGCTATGTCCTTGGAACATCTTCCACTGTGGAAAAAGTAGGCAGAGTGTACTTCAAAGGACAGGAGAGGAAATGAGGAGACTCTGATTGCCCAAATGGGTCAAGTGGTGTTCACCTCCTCCTGATTACCACCTCGAACATCATATTAATATCCCCAGTAACAGTAACAAAACTTAACAGAAATTCTCATTTACTCTCATGAGATATATGAAGTCATAAAATAGAATTTGTAAACATTTCCCAAGAATTAACTCAAAAGTTCAAGATTTAATGGCTAGTTTGATTAAGAAGAGTAAAGTTTGAAGTGTTACTACATGAGCCTTTATCTAACCATATAACTATGTGCTTGGTCTTGTAAAATACAGTAAGGAATTCCAAGGAACACTTTCACTGCTCTATTTCAATTGTGTATGTGCTTGTGCTTGAATATGTGAGAATATGTTAAAGATTCCCAAGGCAGTGGGTCAAATCAAAGACATACTCTTCTTATTAGTAGATGAGACATGCATTCCTGAGATAGCCAGCTAATAATTTTTTTCAGGAAGTATAAAAGCTTTATTGAGAAATTACTCTTTATTTAATTTTTAAAAACTATTTTATTTTAATATTTATTTTAATTTTAGTACATTTATTAATATTTAATTTTACTAAAGTAAAATAGCATTTAATTTTAATTTATATGTGCAGTGATGCTCTAAAGTGAATGAATTATAGCCAAAATGGTTTTCAAAGTGACTGCTGTCACGAACATGCAATTCTGGATCAAGGTTCTGTCTATGATGAGGAGACACAGTCCAGTTCATTTAACAGCATGCTCAACACAGAATTTGCTTATAAGTTTTAGCCAACTCACAGGCAAGCTTATAAATTTTTGTAATAGGAACATAGAGTTTCTACTGGAATACCTCCAAAGACAGAAACTATTTCACAAAACCATAAGATACTTTTCAAATATTCTAGTAATGATTTATCCTCAACTTGTTATTGTGAATCACATAAAGTCTTAGTTTATTGTATTGAATCATGACTCCTACTAAAGTAACATTTATCACCACATTCTTAACAAGCACTTTAAAAACCTCAGTTTTGGCTTAACCCAAGTAGTCTGTTTTCTTCATGCATGATATTCTTCTACTTTACTTAACATCTTCTTTCCATGAATTCTTCTTTTATTATTATCATCATCATCATCATCCTCACTGTCATTATCTAGAATGTTCCTTTATGAATTGATGTGTATCTAAAATAGAGTCAGACATCAACAAATCCAAGAAGACTCTTCTTATCAGTCTCGTCCTACTTGGATACTCCCTAAGTGTGTGTTTGCCAGCTGGTGTGAACTGTGCAGTAGATATGTGATTAAACTGAACCAATTGCAGGTATGATGAACTATTACACCCCTTAACAACCATATAGAAACTTGTGTGGCCAGAGGTCTTAGACTGGTTCAGCTGAAAGTTGCCTTCTCATTACCTTGATGTGCTGTAAGCATCGTCATTTTGTTTGTGTGCCATGTGAAAATGTTTTGAACGTAGTACTCTAAATACTTAGCCATATAATTTTCATCTAATTTCATAAATTCCATTGAATGCTTAAAAACAATTATCCTGTTTTTTTCTAATCCACATCTTTTATCCCCCTAAGTAAAAGGTAAAGATCACAAGTATGGAGACTTGTTTTTTGTACTTTTGTGTATTAGAGAAGATCATAATAAATGCTGTATTCATTATAGTTGTTAAACACATTCATATGTGTAATGAATGAAGACATCATTGAAAGAAGATTGGGGTAGTGGAGGTGAAACAAAAGCTTCATACTTCCTTTTATATTCATGGAAAACATAGGAAATATTTGGTTATTTGTATGATTTGCTGAACAGCACAACTTGAAAAATTATTCATAACTGAGGAAGAAAAAGTATTCTGCAGTTCAGATTTCTATGTCTTTGTGTTTCTTTCTTAGGTTGATTTGCATAGAGTTAGCCAAGTTTAACGTTTTATGATTGGGCATTTTCTTTATTTGGTATCCTAAAAAATAGTTACCAATCATTATCCTACTTTGATAAATTAAAAATCAGACTTTCCAATTTTCACTTCCTATGTGCAACCCAAACTAATTTACATTCTCAGTACTGGATTTCTTTTTAATTTATGCATTTTTAAGTTTGACTATATACTCCTTTTTTTAAAAAAGATTGTAAACAATTTAATCATAAGGAAAACCTAACTTCCCAACAACTGTCTTTAAGTTCCACTATTTTCATATTGTTGAATATATCTTCAAAGATGAAACTGGAGGTCAGCTGTAAGAATTAAACTGTATCGTCTTTTTTTTGTTTGTTTTTTTTGTGGTACATGGGCCTCTCACTGTTGTAGCCTCTCCTGTTGTGGAGCAAAGGCTCTGGATGTGCAGGCTCAGCAGCCATGGCTCATGGGCCCAGCCGCTCCACAGTATCAAGTCTTTTGAGATGCATTTAACTCCTTTGTTGGAAGTCTCAGTACAGAGGTATATCATTTGATAGGTATATAACCTGGCATTCTTTCCTTCTCAGCCAGAACTGCAAAATAGTTTTCATCCTGCTGGTGTGGTTGCTTCCTTTATCACCAAAAGAAAATTAATATCAACTATATTTGAAAGAACAGTGAATGTGTGACACTAACAACACAGAAGTGTGCATTACCAGACCTTGAAATATTTACTCATTGTCCAGGAGTTTCTGGGAACAGATGGTGAAAGAAGGAATTGAAATAATTGTCTATTTGTAAATTCTGATTTCTCTCCCTTGACCTTTTCTCACTTCTTCTTCTATACCCATGATCCTTCATCTATCTATATTATTGTGTTCTTTACACACCACTAGCCATAAATGGGGCAAGTAGAGAAGAGAGAACTGAAAGGAAACGAAGTGATATTCCACAAAGCATATAGATGGGAAAAACTACATGTTTAAAATGGTGGTGGGATGATGGATATGCAGAATTTAGGTTGTTAAAATGGACAAGAAACTCAAATGATTTCAAAAACATTGAGGATTGAGTACAACTGTTCATGAGGCTTAAGTATGATGATTGTTTATGCATTCATTAATTAATTCAATAAATTATTCGGTGAATATTTATTAAGATCAGTTGTATGCCAGGTATTTTCAAGATACTGGAGATAGAACGATAAATAAGGCAACAGTGCCACAAGAAACGAATGTTTTACTAAGAACAACTGAAAATAAGTAATAAGTAAACAAATATATAACTAATAATGATAACTATATGTGTTATTTCTTTAAAAAGTATATTTTACATATCTGCAAAAAGTAATTTATAAAAGCACATATTTTAATAAGGTACTATTCACAACATCACAGACAATAATCTAGGAATTATCTAGGAAACCACACAACTCTATCAAGAGAAAGGATACTTAATTAAATGGAGAGATAGACCTTGTTCATACAACAGATAATCATTAGTTTAGAGATGTACATTTTCTCCTTATTAATTTATAAATAAAATGCAATCACAATCAAAATCTAAAATAAAAATTAAATAAAGCTAAGCAAGCTGATTGTGAAATTCATGTGGAAGTGCAAATGATCATGAATAGCTAAGACTCTTCAATACAGAAACAAGAAGGGAAGATTTACTCTACTTGATATCCAAATTTATAATAAAATTATAGCAATTAAGATAAATTGCCAGAATTTACAGAAAGTAAATCTGTTACTTTTTTATTAATTTATGACCAGTTTGGCTCTACATAGTAATGAGAAATGAAACACCATTTCAATAACTCATTCTAGGACAACTGAATATCTATAAAGGAAAAATAAAATGATCTCTACCTCACACTCTACAGAAAAAAATAATTCCAGGTGGATCATAAATCATCATAATCCATACACATTATATATCTCCCATTTATTTCACTCTTAAAAATTGTTTTCAAATTGCTTTATCATTTTCATCTAATGAGATCACATGCTAATTCTTTTTTTTTTTTTAGTTCATGTTTGTTGGATTTTTGTTTTCAGGCTTATCAAGTATTAGGTTTCTTTTTCTGTCTCCTCTACCCCCCAGCTTATCTTTTAATTGTTTTGTTTGTTTTCTTTCATCGTACCTTTTTTTTTTCTATTTCCTTTCCCTAACCTCTGATAACACTAGTCAAGAATGAGCTCATTTTTAGGTGGTTTGATGTTTCCTATAATGGTAAGGATATAATTCTGAAGATACAGTCAGCTGAGTATGGTTTCCTCCAACTCATGTATGCATAAGTTCCAGAAACAAGGTGTTTATGAAACTGCAGAAATGTGTCTCAGGGGGCTCCAAGGAGCTCCAGTTCTTTATGTCTTAACACAGAAAGAATTAAGCAAGAGGCAAAGTGATAGATAAGAAGTAATTTATTAGAATAGGATGCTTGTGATAAGAAGTAATTTATTAGAATAGGACACTTGTGAGGTTTACAAGTAGGTGGGCAAGGGATGCCACACCCAGAACTTAGTAGGCTACAGTTTTATAATCAAAGGAAAAGTGGGGAGGGGGAGAAGACCACCTTCTTCCTTGTCAAGCTTCCATCATCAGCTCCTCCTCCTCCTCTACATCAGGTGGGGGTGTTTTCTTGTCCCTACATGGTCAAACTGGGACTGTCGACTGTCATGACACAATGGAAATGAGCAAAAAAGGTGATAACATATACTAAAATGTGGTAAATCATCTCAGGTTTCAGTATAATGTCACCTTTTCCTTATATTTTTGTATTTTGTGTGCATAGAGAAACATGTCCTAGGAATCATTAACTTACTGAGCTTACTGGGAAGGATGTGGGTCTCATTCCATCATTGTTTTATTGTTTAGGGCCATGTCTCATGCTTCTGTTGCATAGTTTTGTTGCTAAGCAAGTCTGTCTGTCTGTCTCTGTCTCTGTCTCTCTCTCTGTATTTTATCTAAAATCATTGTACTATCTAAATGCCTAGGCAGTTTCTTCATCAACTATCATTCATCTTCACAGTCCTGAATTAATCAATGACCCTGATAGAGAAACAATGTCACTGATGATTCAAAGTAAAATTATAGGCACTGAAATGTTCATGGTGTTCAAATTAAAAAATCGTAGTTTCTCAGGTGTACTAAAAGATTATTTTAGTCTTCTGTTAAAAAAGCCAATAGTGGTTCCTCCTTTACTTTCATCTAAAATCTCAAGTGTTTTCTGTTGATGATACTGACTTTTGGATATCTCAAAGTAAAATCTTGATATATCAATTATTTCTACAATGGATTCTTACTTGGAATCAATATTACATAGAAAACACAGACAACTAAATTAATTTAAATTTTTCAGTATAATTTTCAGATTGTTCCAAGAAATAATAAATAATTATCAAAACTCTGCTTCCCTAAATATTATCTATAGATCTAATTACCACTTTAAAATTGACTAGGTTATAAACATATTGGGGTCAAAATATATTTAATAACAAGCAATGTAAAATTTAAACTGTGGTCATTATACTTTATTATTTTCTTTTTAAAATAAAAATCTAAAAATTTTAGCTTAATATTATTATCTTGACAGAATTTTCAATTTTAGCACTCATTAAGTTACTATAGCAGAAAATCCATGCTAAGCTAATACAGTCATTATCTATTTAGGAATTCTAAGAATAGTGTGTGCGTGCTTTCCTTCCTAGAATCATTTGCCATTTCAAGTAGAGCCTTTATTTTATTCTTTATTTTCTAGGACTTCATTATCCATGCTAAGCCTGACATTTTTCAGATTGAAGATACCAAATTTGTCTTCTTTGGCCATCTGTGTTAATTCTTGTGCTGAAACCATCACTTATCACTTTGCCCTAATTAAATCCAACTGTACATAT
Organism: Mesoplodon mirus; assembly: GCF_964341445.2. NCBI lineage: Eukaryota > Metazoa > Chordata > Mammalia > Artiodactyla > Ziphiidae > Mesoplodon > Mesoplodon mirus. The sequence continues at coordinate 109,868,973 of NC_138982.1, forward strand.
TCAATGCCCTAATAACTCCTTTTTTGCAATCTTTCCTCCCTACTTGACAAAACTAAGTTGTATCTATGCTGAAGTGACTCTAGCTCAGTGTCTCTAAGATAGATAAGCATGTGCTATAAAGAGGTAGCTACCTGGAAGAGGGCCTTTTTACTTTTCACTTTGATTAAGCTTTTCCATTTTTGTCCACCACAAAAGTTTTAATTTTGAACTTCCTCCTCTGAATTTCTAATGAAAGCATATAACTGTGATCACTTTCAACTTTACTTCTTTTGGAGTTTGTTTTATGTCCTCCTTAGACTTTTTCACACATTTTACTGTTATTGTTATGTTTTGTTTTCCATCTACTTGGCTCACATATCCAAGAGGCAGGATGCCTGATTTTTAAAATTTTATATGTAATAATTTATATCATCATATTTTTATGAGGAGGTAATTCATTTGTTCAATGATTTTCATGATTGCTAAAATTTTTAGACAATTAAATCTGCAAATAACAGTCAATATTATTTTTGCTCTGCTACCTCTGATTCTCAGTCCTTAAAACTTCTGTCTTAGTACATCATTGCTGCCTGACTGTTCTGATGTGCAAAAAATCATTCCTATACAACCATATATTCAAATAACTAACTCCACTGACATTTTCAGGTCAAAATTGCCATCCTTTAAAGGTTAAACATGTTTTAGAACTGCTGCATTCTTTTTTTTTTTTAGGTGTTGGGGATAAGAGTTTATTAATTAATTTATTTATTTTTGCTGTGTTGGGTCTTTGTTTCTGTGCGAGGGCTTTCTCTAGTTGTGGCAAGCGGGGGCCACTCTTCATCGTGGTGCGCGGGCCTCTCACTGTCGTGGCCTCTCTTGTTGCGGAGCACAGCCTCCAGACACGCAGGCTCAGTAGTTGTGGCTCATGGGCCCAGTTGCTCCATAGCATGTGGGATCTTCCCAGACCAGGGCTCGAACCCGTGTCCCCTGCATTAGCAGACAGATTCTCAACCACTGCACCACCAGGGAAGCCCCCTAGAACTGCTGCATTCTTATTTGTATGTTACAGATTTAATTTTTACCCTGAAAAACAAAACTGTATCTATGTTGAATGTGACTCTATTTGTCCAGCACACATTCTACTTTTTTTTGAATTAACAGAATTTATGTTTTGAACAGTTTTAGGTTTACAGCAAAAATGTGTGGAGAGTAAAGAGGTATATCCCCTTTTCTCTGCTGCATCATTTCCCCTTTAATTAACATCTCATATTAGTGTAATACATTTGTTAAAATTGAGAAACCAATACTGATACTTTATTATTAACTAAAGTCCTTAGGTTACATTGGGGTTCAATCTTTGTGTTGTACATTCTATTGGTTTTTACAAATGTATAACGTGTATCTACTATTACAGTGTCATATAGAATAGTTTCACTGTCTTAAAAATTCCCTGTGTTTCACCCATTTATCCCCTCTTCCTTCGTCCTGGGTCCCTGGAAACTACTGATGTTTTTACAACTAACTCCATAATTTTGCCTCCCTCAGAATAGCATATAGTTGGAAAAACACTGTATGCAGCCAGTTCAGATTGGCATAATTCATCTAGCAATATACATATAAGGTTCCTCCATGTTGTTTTATGGCCTTGTAACTCATTTCTTTTTTGTACTGAATAATGAACCACAGTTTGTTTATCCGTTCACCTACTGAGGACATCTTGGTTGCTGCCTGGTTCTGGCAATTATGAATAAAGCTTCTTTATACATCCATGTGGAGATTTGTGTGTGGACATATGTTTTCAACTCTTTGAGGTTAATACCAAAGAGCATAATTGGTGGATGATATGGTAAGAGTGTGTTTAGTTTTCTAAGAAACTGACAAATTGTCTTCAAAAGTGGCTCTATCATATTGCATTCCCAACAGCTATGAGTGAGAGTTCCTGTTGCTCTACATCCTTGCTAGTATTTGGTGGTGTCATTGTTCCAGACATTGGCCATTCTAATAGGTGTGAGGCGGTATCCCATTGTTGTCTTAATTTGCATTTCCCTGATGAAATATTATGTTGAGAATCTTTTCATATGCTTACTTTCCATCTGTATATCTTCTTTGGTGAGGTGTCCATTAAGGTTTTGGTCCATTTTTAATCAGGTTTTTTGTTTTCTTATTGTTGAGTTCTAATAGTTCTTTGTATATTTTGGATAATGGCCCTTTATCAGATATGTCTCTTGCAAAGAGTTTGTGGCTTGTCTTCTCATTCTCTTGACATTGTTTCTCATAGAGCAGAAATTTTTAATATTAATGAAGTCCAGCTTATCAATTATTTCTTTTGTGGATTGTGCCTATATTGTTGTATCTGAAAAGTCATCACCATACTCAAGGTCATCTAGGTTTTCTCCTATGTTATATTCTAGAAATTTTATATTTAGATTTGTGATCCATTTTGAGTTAGCACGTGAAGCATGTAAAATTTGTGTCCAGATTCATTTTTTTGCATGTGGATCAGCAACTGTTCTAGTACCATTTGTTGTAAATGCTATCTTTGCTCCATTGTATTACCTTTGCTCCTTTTTCAAGGATCCATTAACTGTATTTACAGGGGGTCTATTTCTGGGCTCTGTATTCTGGTTCATTGATCTATTTCTCTGTTCTTCCACAAATACCACACAGTTTTAATACTTTAGCTTTATAGTAAGTCTTCAGTTCAGGTAGTCCTCCACAAATTTGTTCTCTTCCTTCAATATTGTGTTGGCTTTTCTGGGTTTTTTGCCTATCCATATAAACTTTAGAATCAGTTTCTTGATATCCACAAAATAACTTGCTGGTATTTTGTTTGGATTGCATTGAATGTATAAATCAAGTTGAGAAGAACTGACATCTGAACAGTATTGAGTTTGCCTATCCATGAACATTGGATATCTCTCCATTTATTTAGCTCTTCTCTGATTTCCATTTATCAGAATTCTGTAATTTTCATCATATAGATTTTGTACATATTTTGTTAGATTCATACTTACATATTTAATTTTGGGAGTGCTAATGTTAATAGTAATGAGTTTATAATATCAAATTCCACTTATTCATTCCTATTATATTATATAGAATATCAGCTTAATTTTATATTAACCCTATATTCTGTAATCTTGCTATAATTTCCTGTTCCAGTTTTTTTGGTGGTGGTGTTGATTCTTTCAGATCTTCTACTAAGATGATTACATATTCTGTAAACAAAACCCTGCATTTGTTCTAGGCTATCTTCTAGAAATTTTATAATTTTGGATCTTATATTTAGGTTGTTAATACATTTTGTGTTATAATTTGTAAAATCTATAAGTTATGTGTCTAGATACATTTTTTTTAAATATGGGTGTCCAAATAGTCAAGTTTCATTTGTTGAAATGATTATCCTTTCTCTATTGAATTTTTTCACCAATACCATGCTGTCTTGAATATTGAACTTTATATAACTTTGAAGTCAGATAGCATCAACTTGCCAACTTTGGTTTTTTTTGTTTTGTTTTGTTTTTTCAATACTGTGTTGGCTATTATGGATCTTTTGTCTTCATATAAAGTTTAGAATCAATTTGTCAATATCTACAAAATAACGTGAGGATCTTGTTGGGATTGTGCAGAATTTATAGATTAATTTGGAAAAAAATAGTTATTTTAACAATATTAAGTATTTTCACCTGTGAACAGGATATGTCATCATATGTTTAGGTTATCTTTGATTCCTTTCATCAGAATTTTGTGCATTTTGTATATAGATCCTAAACATACTTTATTAGATATTCACCTAAGTATTTATTGTTTTTGGATATTATTGTAAATGTTATGATGATTTTAATTTCAAATTCCTACTGTTCATTGCTAGTATGTAATAAAGCTATTAACCTTGTATCCTTCAACCCTCTATAATCACTTATTTTTGCAAGATTTTTTTTTCATTTTTTTGGAATTTTTTCGATAACTTTGTGTCATCTGCAAAAACAGCTCTAACTCTTCTCTCCCAATCTGTATACCTTTATTTTCTATTTCTTGTTATATTGCACTAGTTAGATCTTTTAGTGCCATGTGGAATAAGAGTGGTGAGACAGAGCATTGTTTCCTTGTTCCCAAACATAGAGGAAAAGCATTCAGTTTCTCACCATTAAATAGGAAGTTAGGTGTAGATTTTATAGATATTCTTTATGAAGTTAAAGAAGGTTACCTCTATTTTTAATTCTTTGATAATTTTTATCAAGTATTGGTGTTGAATTTACCATTTTTCTCCTGAATTAATTGACATGATCACATGAGTTTTATATTCTAACAGTGATGTGGATTAAATTAATTGATTTGTGAATGCAGAACCAGTCTTTCTTATCTGGAATAATCTTACCTGCCATGATGTATAATTTGTTACATGTTGGTTTTGATTTGCTAATAATTTGCTGAGAATTTTACAAGTGTGTTTATGAAATGTATTAGTCTACAATTTTCCTTACTTGTAATATCTTTATCTGATTTGAGTATTAGCGTAATGCCGACCTCATAGAATAAGCCAGGAAGTGTTCCTTCTATGTCTATATTCTGGAAGATATTCTAGAGTCTTGCTATCATTTATTCCTTAAATGTTTGGTAGAATTCACTAGTGAAACTATCTCAGACTGCTGCTTTCTCTTTGAGAGTTTTATTAACTATCAATTTGAATTTTTAACAGACATAGGCATATTCATATTACTTATATCACCTATGTGTGTTTTGGTAGTTTGTGTCTTTCAAGGTATTTGTTTATTTCATCTAAGTTATAAAATTTGTGGGCATAAGGTCGTTCATAGCATTCTTTATTGTCATTTTAAAGTACATGGGATCTGTATTAATGATCCTTATTTCATTTCTGATATTAATAATTTCTGTGTTCTCTCTAATTTTATTTGTTATTGTGGCTTGAAGTTTATCAGTTTTATTGACCTTTTCAAAAGTCAAGGGTTGCTTTCATTGATTTTCCCTATTATTTTCCTGTTTTCAATTTATTGACTTATGCTCTGTTTATTATTTCTTTTCCTCTCCTAATTTGAGGATTAAATTGTTCGCTTTCTAGTTTCCAAAGGTCTCTTCTTTTCTAACATATGTATTTAATGTTATAAATTTTACTCTAAGCACTGCTTTCACTGTACCCAATGATTTTGATTTCTATTTTCATATTCCCTTAGTTCAAAATGTATTTTTAACTTCTGCTGAGACTTTTTCTTTAACCCATTTATTATTTAGAAGGATGTGATTTAGTCTTCAAATATTTTGGAAATTTTCAGCTATTTTGTATCATTATTAACTTCAATTTTAAATCCATTGTAATCTATATAGTGTTAGAATGAGAAACTCCTTGGAACTACAATATTAGGGTTCCCACCCTTTCATAGGTTTTACTTCCAGTATTCCACTAGGTTCTCATAGTGGAGAGCCAAGAGATATCTTTTTGTGTTTCTAGCAGTGGGGAATGAAGATAGTTGGAAGCTATTTGTTATGTTATCCTCCTACAGGGAGCATTTCCTTTACTTCTCATAGGAAATTAGTGTAGGGGCAGACTGACTTAGTCTAATCAATAATTGAGCTGATTTGAATCTCTGTTTAGCCTTTGTTAGAACTGGACTATTTCAGATACAGGCTTACTTACAGTGTAGCCCTGGAAGGTTCTACCAAAAATCTTGGGTATTTACCAATTCTGTTTCTCATTTGTGGACAAGAAGCTACCAAACTTTTCATCTATCCTTGAGTCTAAGGGAAGCTTTACTCAGATTTCAGCTTCTTAATGACCTCTTTTGAATTGGCAAAGTTTCAAAGAGTGTTACCAAATACCTTGTTTACTCTCTGGGCTTTTACTCTACAGGATCTTGAGCTATTAAGTACTTGCTGCTTTTAAGCTCCTTTGTTTTCTAACACATACTTTTTATGCTTGATACAATTTTTCTTCTCGGTAGGAAGGTTGGTCTGAAAAAAGTTGTTATACCTTTACCAGAAGGAAAAACATAAGATGACTCTTAATAGTTTCCCATATAATTTTGCTATAACAAAATACCACAGACTGGATGGCTTATACAGAAACATCTACTTCTCACAGCTCTGGAGGCTCGAAGTTCAAATTCAAGGTGCTGGCATATTTGGTTCCTAGAGAGGACCTATTCTCTTGATTGCATATGGCTGGTCTTTTCCTGTGTGCTCACACGGCCTTTCCTCAGTGTGTGGAATTGGAGAGAGAAAGAGCTCTCCTGTCTATTCCTCTTCTTTTTTTTTTTTTTAAAGAAAACTATTTTTTTTAATTAGTTTATTTATTTATTTATTTTTAGCTGTGTTGGGTCTTTGTTGCTGTGCGCAGGCTTTCTCTAGTTGCAGCGAGCAGGGGCTACTCTTCATTGCGGTGCATGGGCTTCTCGTTGTGGTGGCTTCTCTTGTTGCAGAGCATGGGCTCTAGGCGCCCAGGTTTCAGTAGTTGCAGCTCGCGGGCTCAGTAGCTGTGGCTCACGGGGTGTAGAGAGCAGGCTCAGTAGTTGTGGCTCATGGGCTTAGTTGCTCCATGGCATGTGGGATCTTCCTGGACCCGTGTCCCCTGCATTGGCAGGCGGATTATTAACCAGTGTGCCACCTGGGAGGTCCCTGTTCCTTTTCTTATAAAACACTAATTTCCTCATGAGGGCACCATCCTCATGACCTCATTAAACCTAATTACTTTCCAAGGCCCAAACCTCCAAAAACTATTGCTTTGGGGGTTAGGGTTTCAACATATGAATTGGAGGGCGGGGGGAGGACACAAACACTTAGCCCATAACAATGTTTATTTAATCATTTCTTTAAAAATTTTAACTGAGTGCCTAACTCGTGCCAGGTATAATTTATGTTACAGACGATACAATGATTATCCAGATACAAAAATACAAATACATTTAACATATATGGATTCAGAGGGGGTGTGCAGTTTAGTCGAAGTTCTAATGCACTGTCCCATAGAGAAAATATAAAATTTGACAATAAGAATTGTCTATTCTATGTGGGAGAAATGAGGCTGATAGGGATGGCAAGGTTCTTATTTTTCTACTCTAACTTGAATATGAGTTTTGGAAGTTGACACACAAAAAGAATAATCCTCTATATTGTGATTAGTGTTTTTTCTTCTCTTTGGCTTTCTGATGGGGCAAAATAAGACCAGAAGTGTTTTTATTCTGGTGAGATCAGCAAAATAAGTCTCTAGAAAAATCAGATTATACTTTTTTTGTTTCAAAACAGTATTGTATCTCAGTTTCAAGACCATACCAATTGAACTTAAACTTCAATAATACTGTTTGGCTTTAAAATTAAGTGGATACATGAGCTCATGACATAGCAAATAAGAAAACACATATTTTTCTTAGTGCTGATATCAAAGGGTGTGACCTCAAGAGAAAACTTGCCCACATATTAAACTTTCTCTCTCACAAAATAATGTGGCAACATTCAAACATTAAAAAATAATATTGTGAAACTGGACAGTATTGACCTAAAACAAATGGACTCCCAAGTGTTTCTCCTGGAAAGATGGATTTATTTGGGATCAGCAGAGAATTGTAATTCACTGTCAGCAACCATGGCGAGCCATGTGCAAATTTCCCCCATGGCAAGGGAAGAAGAACAGCTTTTACAGAGAGGAAACTGAAGTTGGGTGTACTATGTTAAAGAGGCCATGGCTTTTCATTGGCTGGGTCCTTTCCAGGAAAGAAAAAGAATCTTGCTTCTTTGTTTTGGGCTCTGCTGTGGTCACAGGGCATGAGAGTTCCCTCTTCTGGTCTCCCCACTATTTATTTGAGATTTCTGTTTATAATGTTCACGTTAGTCACGAACATCTGACAAACATTATGAAGTTTCAACAAAGTTAATGTTAAGTGGTTGTTGCCAGTTGTATAATATAAACAAAGGAAGGAGTTACTTGTAAACGGTTTTTCTAGCTGGATCCATAAAACTAACACACTTGTAGCAGTGGATATATGGAAAAGCAGGTGAAAGTAGAAATCATGGGTGGGGAAGAACAGAAAACCGTTCTGTTACTCTGTTAGTGCCTTGAACAGGTTTATTTTGTAAGAATATCCAGCATCAATTTTCTTTTATTATGTATGTTATGCCATGTAAAACAAAGATTTATTACCTGTCTTCCAAGATATGGGCATAGAAGGGAGTGTAAAACCACAGTTAAATGTTGGTCATCACAACAAATACAAAGAAAAGCAAAACAAAATTGCTCAGCAGAGCTGTCATTGGCCTAATCTACTTTGTGGAATTTTCATTTTTCAAGAGCTTGACTTAGGTAGAACAAGTATTCATAATAACCAAGAAGCAAAAAATAAAATTTGAGAAGAGGAACCAGTACATAGAAAACAAACCTCAACCCATCTCTTTACTTTGAAGGGACAACTAGTGTCTTCAATAGACTCGGTTGTCCACAAAAACAAACTTTTTCCTTCCCATAGTCCATTGCACAATCCCACAGCCAAATGTTCTATGATCTAGCAAAGTACGACTTTATAGAAAATACAAATTTTACCCTTCTAAATTAGAAAGAAAACCTTTGTTTTACAGCTTATAATTTTATATAGTTTATAATTTTAAATGCTATAGCTTTAAATTCTTATAGTTTATAATTTTTATATTAAAAAGAAGGTGGATGTTAATAAAGTTTAAGACAATAAGTTATATATTTAAATGAGAATCAGAAAAATAATAATAATCAGGTAGATAACTACCAGTTAAAGAAAAGTAAGAAGGATAAAAGATAAACCACAGCAATACAGCAATATTTCAGAAAATAAAAAGAATATGATGAAAACATTGAAAACATAAATAATAAAACAATATGAAAGAATTAACATGAGTTATACCACTCATAAACAATACTGGCTTTGTCTCATTTTAAAGATATAAAGATATCTAATATATAAAGATATGAAGTGACATAAAAAGAGGTCAGTTAACGAAATTCTGCTTCTGATTAGAGCACTATGGCCCTTCCCACTGCTTTATGAAAATCTAATCCTTTATTAAATTCTTTACCTCTCCTCTCCTGGTAACATGATAAGGTGTGTCAAAATATTACTAAGCAACATTGCTTATAACAAAAATAATCCCTATTCGTAAATCACATATAGGCTGGGCGGATCTATAAATGAAATATAAATACCTCATGAAATGTCATGTACTCTATTCTTATAACTAGCATATAGCTTGTAGAAACACTGAAAGTTAGGCCCATGGAATTATTATAAAAGATATTGGCTTCTGAGGAGCATGAGGCCTTTAGATCAGTGATATTCAAGGCAAGGCAACCCTTGCACTTGCATGGTGGGTACCTTGTACCTATGTGGTCATCTGCATTTGAGCTGCTTCAAGGACACTTACTATTGACTAGGGTCTCTTGACAATGTCCTGCTAGAATGTTGTTTTTCCTGCCAATATCCTTCTAAGTAAAGTGGTTGAAAGTGTGGCTTATTGTAGAGTTATGAGTCTGAATGTTTAGGAAAAACATAAAGAATCTGTGTGTATCTTGCAGATGAAGATGCTTCTGACAGACAAATACTCCTAATAACTAGAAAAGCTGGATAATTAAAACTGCATATTCTTCAGGGCAGGCATCATAGAGCTTCTAAAGCAATTATTATTTTAGGGATAAAAATTCTGGGGAGGTAGGGAACACAGGGAGGTAAACAGATATTTGAACACTGCATTTTTCCCTGAGGCTTTTTTTTTTTTAAGACCAGAACAAAGCACTAAAATTCTGGACTTTCCTCAGGCAGAGGTGAGCTCTTGGGAGATAGAGAAACAAATAGCCTTTTTGGTGAATGCAGGGAAGAATAATGGTGATGATCCTCAGACACACAATTTCTCAAGACACTTGCAAAATTATGATGGTGAGTGAGTAGGAGGCTAAACATAGTAAAATTCATGTAATATAAATGAAAAGAAAATCATACCTAGGCATATCAGAGTAAAACAATTATTCTGCCAAGACAAAGAAAAACCTTAAAAGAGACCAGACCAAAAAAAAAAAAAAAAAAAAGATACATTCCTATTAAAGGAGCAACAATAGGATTTAAAGCTGATTCTTAACATAAATTATGGGAATCATAAAATGAATGCCTTCTTCAAAGTGCTGACATTTAGTGAATGTGTCATTCAATAATGAAGGGAAGTAAAGGTATTTTTAGAAAAGAAAAAATGAGGGAATTTACCACTAACAGGCACATACTAAAATAAGTACTAAATAAAGTTTTTCAAGCAAAGAATGATTCTATAATTCTTAATTATAAGAAGGAATGAAACTATAAAGAGTAAATATTACTACTGTAATTATAAATAAAAATTTACCATTAAAATAAAAATAACAATTACCTGTGGGGGTTGAAATGTATATAAAATTAAAACCCACAGGATGGAAGGAAAAAAAGCTAAGAACTAGTACATAAGTTTAAAATTTTCTAAGGATCTAGAATGGTGAAAATGACAATTTGTATTTAATAATTCAAGGATGCAATTTGTTATCTCTAAGGTAACCATTTAAAAATAGTAAAAAACATGAAAATATAAAATCTAAAATAGAGAAAAATAAATAATTAAAAATACACAATTAGCCATAAAAAAGGCAAGAACTCAGAAAAACAGTAACATAACAGCAGTAGATGAAATATAGCATAAATAGCAAGATTCCAAAAACGAATCCAGTTGTATCAGCAATCACATTAATGTAAATTAACTACATATCCAATAGAAATACTAAGATTTTCATATGTATATTCCTCCTTGTCCTTCTCCTCCTTTAATAATATTAACAATAATTATTTTGTTTTTATTTTTTATTGAAGTATATTTGATATACAATATTATAAGTTACAGGAGTACAATATAGTGATTCACAATTTTTAAAGGTTATATTCCATTTATAGTTATTATAAAATATTTGCTATATACTCCATGTTGTACAATATATCCTTGTAACTTATTTTATATCTAATAGTTTGTACTTCTTAATCCCTTAACTCTATATTGCCCCTTTCCCCTTGCTTCTCCCCACTTGTAACCATGAGTTTGTTCTCTATATCTGTGAGTCTGCTTCTTTTTTCTTATATTCACTAGTTCATTGTATGTTTTAGATTCCACATATAAGTGATTATCATACAGTATTTATCTTTCTCTGTCTGACTTATTTTTCTTAGCATAATGCCCTCCAAGTTTGTCCATGTTGCTGTAGATTGCAAAATTTCATTCTTTTTTATGGCTGAGTAATATTCCATTGTAAGTATATACCACATCTTCTTAATCCATTCATCTCTTTATGGACACTTAGGTTGCTTCCTTATTTTGTCAATTGTAAATGATGCTGCTGTGAACATTAGAGTGTGTGTGTCTTTTTGAATTAGTGTTTTTTTTGTTTGTTTGTTTGGTTTTTTCAGATATATACCCAGGAGTGGGATTGTTGAATCATATGGTAGTTCTACTTTTAGTTGGATAACTACATGTAAAAGAATGAAATTAGAACATTCTCTAACATTGTATACAAAAATAAACTCAATATGGATTAAAGGTCTAAATGTAAGACCAGATACCATAAAACTCCTAGAGGAAAACATATGCAAGAACATTCTTTGATATAAATCATAACAATATATTTTTGGATCCATTTCTTAAAGGAAATAAAAGCAAAAATAAACAAATGGGATCAAATTATACTTAAAAGCTTTTGCACAACAAAGGAAACCATCCACTAAACAAAAAGACAATCTACAGAATGGGAGAAAATATTTGCAAATGATATGACTGGTGAGGGTTTAATATCCAACATATATAAACAGCTCATACCTCAGCATCAAAAAAAAAAACTGATTAAAAAAATGGGAGGAAGAGTTGAATAGACGTTTTTTCAAAGAGGAAATGCAGATGGCCAACAGGCACATGAAAAGCTGCTCAACATTGCTAATCATTTGGGAAACTGAAATCAAAATCATGAGATATCACCTCACACCTGTCAGAATGTCTATCTTCAAAAAGAATGCAAATAATAAATGTTTGAGAGGATGTGGAGAAAAGGGAACCCTTGTACACTGTTGGTGGGACTATAAATTGGTGCAGCCATTTTGGAAAACAGTATGGAGGTTTCTCAAGAAACTAAAAACAGTATTTATTTTTAATTGAGGTACAGCTGATTTACAATATTGTGTTAGTTTCTGGTGTATAGCAAAGTGATTGAGTTATATATATACATATATGTATATTATTTTTCAGATAATTTTCCCTTATAGGTTATTACAATGTATTGAATACTGTTCTCTGTGTTATGCAGTAAACCCTTTTTGCTTATCTATGCTATATGTAGTAGTGTGTATATATTAATCCCATACTCCTAATTTACCCTCCCCTTTCCCCTTTGGTAACCATAAGTTTGTTTTCTACGTCTGTGAGTCTGATTCCATTTTGTAAGTATATTCATTTGTATTAGTTTTTACATTCCACATATAATTGATATCATACATTTGAGTTTCTCTGTCTGACTTACTTCACTTAGTATGATACTCTCTAGGTCTATCCACGTTGCTGCAAATCACAATATTTCATTCTTTTTATGGCTAATATTCCATTGTGTGTGTATATATATATATATATATATATATATATATATATATATATATACACACCACATCTTATCCATTCATCTATTGATGGATACAAGTTGCTTCCATGTCTTGACTATTGTAATTAATGCTGCTATGAATAGTGCTTGAGGTGCATATATCTTTTCAAACTAGACTCTTCTTCTTTTCTGGATATATGCCCAGGGATAGGATTTCTAGATCATATGGTAGCTCTATTTTTTTTTTTTAAGGAAGTTCTATGTAGTCTTCCATAGTGGCTGCACCAACTTACATTCCCGCCAATAGTGTGGGAGTGTTCCCTTTGCTCCACATCCTCTCCAGCATTTATTATTTGTAGGCTTTTTGATGATAGTCATTCTGATTGGTGTGAAGCGATACCTCGTTGCAGTTTTGATTTGCATTTCTCTATTAATTAGCAATGTTGAGCATTTTTCATATGTCTCTTGGCCATCTGTATCTCTTCTTTGGTGAAATGTCTAGTTAGGTCTTCTGCAGATTTTTAAATTGGGTTGTTGGGGTTTTTTTGTTTTTGTTTTTGTTTGTTTGTTTTTTTTTTTTGATATTGAGTTGTATGAGCTGTTTGTATACTTTGGAACTTAACCCCTTGTCGCTCCCATGGTTTTCAGATATTTTCCCTGATCTATAGGTTGTCTTTTTGTTTTGTGGTTTCCTTTGCTGTGCAAAAGCTTATAAGTTTGATTAGGTCCCATTGGTTTATTTTTGCTTTTATTTCTTTTGCCTTTGGAGACTGATCTAAGAAAATATTCCTATGATTTATGTCAGAGAGTGTTTTCCCTGTGTTCTCTTCTGAGAGTTTTGGCATCATGTCTTATATTTAGGTCTTTAAGCCATTTTGAGTTTATTTTTGTGCATGGTGTGAGGAAATGACCTAATTTCATTGATTTACATGAGGCTGTCCAGCTTTCCCAATAGCACTTGCTGAAGAGACTTATCTTTTTTTCCATTGTATAATCTTGCCTCTTTTGTCAAAGATTAATTCACTGTATGTATATGGATTTACTTCTGGGTGCTCTATTCTGTTCCATTGATTTATATGCCTTTTTTTTTGTACCAATACCATGCTGTTTTGATTACTGTAGCTTTCTAGAGTTGTCTGAAATCTGGAGGGTTATGCCTCCATCTTTGTTCTTTTTCCTCAGGATTTGTTTGGAAATTCTTGGTCTTTTATGGTTCCATGTACATTTTAGGACTATTTGTTCTAGTTCTGTGCAAAATGCCATGGGTAATTTGATAGGAATCACATTAAATCTATAGATTGCTTTGGATAGTATGGCAATTTTAACAATATTCATTTCTCCAATCCAAGAGCATGGGATATCTTTCCATTTATTTAAGTCAACTTCAAATTCCTTTATTAATGTTTACAGTTCTCAGTGTATATGTCTTTCACTCTGTTGTTTTGGTTTATTCCTAGGTATTTTATTTTTTATTTTTTGAGGTGATTTTAAATGGGATTCCTTTCTTACTTTCTTTTTCTCATATTTCATTGTTAGTGCTAAGAAATACAACAGATTTCTGTATATTGATCTTGTATCCTGCTGAATACTTTATTGTTCTTATAGTTTTTGTATGTACTCTTTTGGGTTTTCTATATAGTGTATCATGTCATCTGCATATAATGACAATTTTATCTCTTCCCTTCCAGTGGGTACCTTTTATTTCTTTTTTTCTTGTCTGATTGCTGTTGCTAGGACTTCCAATACTATGTTGAATAGAAGTAGTGAAAGTGGGTATCCTTGTCTTGTTACAGAATTTAACGGTAATGCTTTGAGCTTTTCACCACTGAGTATTGTGGCTGTGCATTTGTCATAAATGGCTTTTATTATGTTGAGATATGTTCCCTCTATACCCACTTTGGTGAGAGTTTTTTTATCATGAATAGATGCTGAATTTTATCAAATCCTTTTTCTGCATCTATTGAGATGATTATGTGTTTTTTGTCTTTTCTTTTGTTAATGTGGTGTATCACATTGATTTATTTGCATACATTTAACCATTCTTGCATCTCTGGAATAAATCCAACTTAATCATGATGTATGATCCTTTTCATGCATTGTTGGATTTAGTTTGCTAAAATTTGGTTGAGTGTTTTCTCATCTATAATCACCAAAGATATTGACCTGCAATTTTTTTGGAGTAGCGTCTTTGTCTGGTTTTGATATCAGGGTGATGGTAGCATCATCGAATGATGTTGGGAATGTTCCCTCCTTTTCAATCTTTTATAATAGTTTGAGAAGGATAGGTATAAATTCTTCTTTATATGCTTGGTAGAATTGCCCAGTGAAGCCATCTGGTTTAGGGAAGTGTTTTTTGGGGGTTTTTTGGGTTTATTTTTTTTAAAAACAAGTTCCATTTCACTTCCAGTGATTAGTCTGTTCAAATTATCAGTTTCTTCTTAACTCAGTTTTGCTGGGCTCTATGTTTCTAGAAACTTGTCCATTTCTTTTAGCTTGTCCAATTTGTTGGCATATAACTGTTGGTAGTATTTTCTTATGTTTTTTTGTATTTCTGTGGTATTGCTTATTTCTCCTATTTCATTTCTCATTTTGTTTATTTGGGGCCAGGGCCCTCTCTCTTTTTTTCTTGGTAAGCCTGGGTAGAGATTTGTTTATTTTGTTTATCATTTTAAAAAATGAGCTCTTGCTATCATTGATCTCTATTTGTTTATTTTCTCTCTGATCTTTATTATTTCCATCCTTTTGCTGACTTTAGGTTTGTTTTTTCCTTTTTTTCTAATTCTTTTAGGTGGTAGTTTATGTTGTACATTTTTAGATTTTTCTTGTTTCTTGAGGAAGACCTGTATTGCTATGAACTTCCCTCTTAGAACTTCCAGTGAAGGGAGTTCCCAGGGCAAGGGTACCTTTTCTCTTGCACAGCCCCCAGGGGTTATGGTCCTATCCCATTATCTTTTTTTTTTTTTTTTTGTCCTACCAGCTTATGTGGGGATCTTTCTTGCAGCTTTGGTTGTATAAGAGGTCTTCTGCCAGTTTTCAGTTGATTTTCTTTGAGAGTTGTTCCACATGTAAATGTATTTTTGATGTGTTTGTGGAGGGAGGTGAGCTCCATATCCTTTTACTCCACCATCTTGATCTCTGCCTCCAACAATAACTTTTTAAAATAGAGCTCTAATAAGTATAGGTAATGACTTATGTGTTGATGTGAATGATGGTAACATGAGTATATGCATATTTAAAATTTGTCAAGCTGTATTTTTTTTGTGTGTGTGAACTGACTAGCACAATGTTAATATATTGCAATATATTTCTTAATTCAATGAGCTAAGAATACCCAAAAAATACTGAAATTTTTCAAAGTTAGAGAATTTATACAAGATATTAAGCAAGATAAATAATAAAGCTATATTTATAATTAAATAGTGTAATATTGATTCAAGGGCAGAGAAATGTAAAAACCAAACTATAAGGCTTTTAAAAGAGCCTATCAATCAATTTGTATTAAAAAAGGAAACATTGATTTATAATGTCAGAGGTCAAAGACATGTAGGGTTGTGTTGAAGGGACTGGGAAAGTTGCTGTAATACTGTTAAAATTATTTTTTGATGTGAGTTTTGCTTATTGGTTATAAACAGTATATAATAATTCCTCCAGTTGTCCATTTGTGATGTTTGTGTTTTTCTATATGTATTTATGTTCAACATTAATATAATATTTATACAAAAAGTAAACTGTAGTCTCTTTATGAAAGACAAGCTACAGAAATGACAAAGTTGGACATTTTTTCAAATATATATTTTCAGTTATATCCCAGGCAGATTTTTAGCTGAAAAGATAAAATATTAATATCAAATTATAAACTAAAGTAAAAGTCATACAATGGTTCAAGGATCAAGTGAATTGTGTGAAACTCCACTCAGTTCCCCTCTTCACTGCCAACACACCTTTCTCACAATTCCTATGATTACCATTTTCTAACTTCCTATATCTGGGTTCTTCATTGGAAATTGCCCTCAGCTGCAAGGAACTGTTTTTCTCATTTTTTGTCCATTCCCAGGGGGCAGGTTGTGGCTAATGACTGGCTAACTGAGGTATATACATGCTTAGTCCTCTATCTCAATATGGGACAACTCTGAAGGGGACCTGAGGTCCAGAGCACCTTCAGGATTGTCTGAAGTCTCAGCTACAATTACACTGTGCATTCATATCACTCTTGACCCTGTCCTGCCATTCTCTCTTTTGTATAGGCAAATCACCTGAGAACACTCCTCTGTAAACATACTGTACAGAATTATTCATCTCAGAATCTGTTGCAAGGAAGCCATGCTGAAGTGAATAGTGACTATTTATATGATTTTTCAGTGTGCTAAATGAATAAAACCCCAATACTTCACAAGAGCCTTCAACCAATTCAGAAAGACAAACCAGTGATGGATATCAGTATATCAGCCTTATTACTCATGATCTATATTGGAAGGTGTGACTCCCAGGTGCAACAAAAATGGGCACTCTGGCTTACACTGATTTATTCTTAGCCCCCTCTCTCCCAAACTTACCAGTCACAGACAGTGTAGGAAATCCACAGGTACTGCCCACACAAGGCTTATCATTGTAAAATGTATTTCATAAAATCAAAGACCATAAGATAACCATGGTGAGAGCAGCTTGGCTTCTAAGAAGGAAAGAGAGGAAGAGGCAGAGCTGCTCATGCCACGTTCCTTAATCCAAACTCACTAATAAAATAATGCACCCACCACAAGGACAGCATGAGTGAAGGAGAAAGAGAAGACTGGGGTATTTTTCTAAGGGGAAAAAAATGCTTTTTTCCCTAACATTGTTAATAAAATGTACAAACAAAAATGATATACTAATCTGAGAAGGAGGATGGTGGAGTGCTGCTTCATTGAGGTATATTTATTTATTCCTTTAATCAAAAATGTTTTTTGAATGTCCTCTGTATGTCATGCACTATGAGCTGTTGATAAAGTTCTCGGATTTAGGTGTAAGTCCTACTAGAATGGAAGCTACACAAGGACAGATATATTGATTATTTTTTTCCTGCAAGGAGTTCACTATGTATTTCCTGAGTTAATCAATAATAACTTTAAGGGGAACTGGATCAATGTGGCAGAGTAGTAGAACATGGAGCTCACCTCCTCCCACAAATACATCAAATACATCTACATGTGGAACAATTCTCACAGAACATTTACTAAACACTGGCAGAAGACCTCAGACTTCAGAAAGGGCAAGAAAATCTCCATAAAGCCAGGAAGGACAAAAAAAGAGAGAAAGTAATTGGGACAGGACCTGTGCTCCTGGGAGGGAGCTCTGAAAGAGGAAAGGTTCCCACACCCTGGGAAGTCCCTTCACTACCAGGGAGATCATCCAGGATGGAGTGGGAGCTTTGGAGCCTAGGAAGAGAGCACAGCAACCAGTTTATGGAGGGACAAGTGGAGAGAGACCTGCACAGATGGTAGGTGCCACTGCCATGCTCTCCCCAGCCTGAGAAGCTCATTTGCTGGTTTGGGCAGGGGCTGGGTGCTAAAGCTCAGGCTTCAGAGGTCAGATCCAAGAAAAGGACTGGGCATGGCTGCATAGAGACAGCCTGAAGGGACTGGAATGTGGTTCAGCCCCAACTGAGGGTTTACGCAGAAAAAGCCTGGGCCCGCCATAGAGGTGAGGTGCTATTGTTGGGGGAGTGCATGAGGGGAGGGGCAGGACTGCCATAGGACCCTCTTCCCCTGTGCATGGACTCTCAGGCAACAGGACACTACCTATATGAGCTTTGGGGGCAGGTGCGAGCTGCCACTGCAACTGAGATTCCAGAGCAGGCACCAACCACTGCCCCGCTGTTGCAGGCTCCAGGAGTGCCTGAGCTACCACCACCGTTGAGTGATTCAGGAGTAGGGGCTGGCTGCACGGGTCCTGGGAGGAGGCAACAACCACCACCACTGCTGTTGTTGGCTTTGGGAGTGCACAAGTGCTGCTGCCACCATCACAGGCCCCAGGAGCTTGTGCCAGCCACTGCATCTGCACACCCTCTATCAAGAAGATAATGACCCACATGTACTGAGAAAAGAGACAGAAAGCATCTGTACTAAAAGCAGCCCTCACGCCCAAAATATTAAACCCAAATAAGCCACACAGGGATGCTCCTGCATATAAATAGCTTTCCAAGACAACAATAGATAATTGTTATTCCTAAACTCAGAGTAAGAGAAATATAAGTAAAATGAAGAAGCAGAGGAACCACACCCAGTTAAAAGACCAAGAGAATTTCCCCGAAAGAACAAACAATGGCACAGACCTCTTCAGTCTAATAGACACTGACTTCAAAGAGGAGACAATGAAAATAATGAAGGAATTAAGAAAGGTTATCAACAGAAATGCACATTACTGTGAAAAGGAACTAGAAACTATAAGGAGGAACCAAGAAAAATTAGAACATTCATTTGCCAAATAAGCTGAGCTAAAGGCAATGAATAGAATGAATAATGCAGAATGAATGAGTGATGTGGAAGATAGAATAATGGAAATCACCCAATCAGAACAGCAGATAGAAAACCAAATAGAAAAAATGAAAATCATATAAGAGACCTATAGGATAATATAAAACATGCCAATCTATGCATAATAGGGATTCCAGAAGGAGAAGAAACAAAACGGGGGTCAAAATGAATTACAAGAAATTATGGCTGGAAACTTCCCAAGCCTAAAGATGGAAACAGATATCCAGGTACATGAAGCACAGAGGGTCCCAAACAAGATGAACCCAAACAGACCTATACCAAGACATATTATAATTAAAATGGTAAAAAATAAAGGTAAAGAGAGGATTCTAAAGGCAGCAAGAGAAAAACAAAGTGTTAATTACAGGGGAACCTCCATAAGGCTATCAGCTGATTTCTCTACAGAAACGTTGCAGGCCAGAAGGGAGTAGTAAAGTACACTCAAAGTCTTGAAAGGGAAAAATCTGCAACCTAGAATACTCTACCCAGCAAGATTATCATTTAGAATAGAAGGAGAGATAAAGGATTTCTTAGACAAGCAAAAATTAAAAGAATACAGCAATACTAAACCTATCCTAAAAGAAATATTGAAAGGTCTTTTCCAAATGGAAAAGAAGCAAGAAGCTATAGGAAAGAGGAAATCACAATTGGAAAGTAAATCACTTAAATGAGATAGTATATGGATTAAAAAGAAAAAAATCTATTTGTGAAATTGATGATAACCACAAGGAACAGCAAAAGGATAAACATGAAGATGTAAAAGAGGACATCGAAATTATAAAATGTGGTTGAGGAGAGTAAGAAAATGTAGATTCTTTTTTGTTTTTTTAAAAGGATGTGTTTGAGCCTATATGACTATCAGTCTAAAGCACGTAAATATAGAAAGGAGTTAACATACTTGAAAACGGAAACCACAAATCAAAAACATAAAATAGATTCACAAAACCAAAAAGAGGACACAAACATAAAAGGAAATCATCAAACTACAAAAAGAAAAACAAAGAGAAAAATAAACAATGAAGAAACACACAATCAACTGGAAAACAAGGTTTAAAATGGCAGCAAATACATATCTATCAATAATTACCTTAAATGTCAATGGACTAAATGCTCCAATCAAAAGACATAGAGTGGCAGACTGGATAAAAAGCAAGAGCCTACAGTTTGCTGCCTTCAAGAGATCCACTTTAAGGCAAAGAACACACATAGATTGAAAGTGAGGGAATGGAAAAAGATATTTCATGCAAACAGAAATGACAAGAACGTAAGGGTCGCAATACTCATATCAGACAAAATAGACTTTAAAACAAAGACCATAAAGAAAGGTAAAGAAAGACACTATACGATGATAAAAGGATCAGTGCAAGAAGAGTATTTTACACTCATCAACATATATGCACCTAATATAGGAGCACCCAAACACATAAAACAAATATTAACAGACATAAAGGGAGAAATTGAGAGGAAAACAATACTAGTAGGAGACTTTAACACCCCACTAACTTCAATGGACAGATCTCCTAGAAAAAAACTCAGTAAGGCAACAGAGATCCGAAATGGCAATAGAACAGTTAGATTTAATTGATATATTCAGGAGATTACACCCAATAAAACCCAGAATACACATTCCTTTCAAGTGCACATGGAACATTCTCTAGGATTGACCACATACTAGGGCACAAAACTAACATCAACAAATTTAAGAGTATAGAAATTATTTCAAGCATTATTTCTGACCACAATGGCTTGAAAGTAGAAATCAATCACAGAAAAAAAATGAGAAAAAATTGACTACATGGAGACTAAACAAAATGCTACTAAAACACCAATGGATCAAAGAGGAAATCAAAAAGAAAATTTAAAAATACCTTGAGACGAACGACAATGGAAACACAATCATACAAAAATCTATGGGATGCAACAAAAGCAGTTCTCTGAGGGAAGTTCATAGTGATATGGGCCTTCCTCAAAAAACAAGAAAAATCTCAGACAAACAACCTAACCTACCACTTAAAAGAATTAGAAAAAGAACAAATAAAACTTAAAGTCAGCAGACGAAAGAAAATAATAAAGATCAGAGAAAAAATAAATAAAATAGAGATGAAAAAACAATAGAAAAAAATCAATAATACCAAGAGCTGGTTCTTTGAAAGGGTAAATAAAATTGATAAACCTCTGGCTAGACTCACAAAGAAGAAAAGAGAGAGAACACAAATAAGAAAAATAAGAAATGAAAAATGAGAAATATCAACCTAATACTTCAGAAATTAAAAAAAAATAGAGAATACTATGGTCAATTATATGCCAACAAATTCGACAGCCTACAGATGGACAAGTTTCTAGAAACATACAGCCAACCAAAATTGAATCAAGAAGAAGTAGGTAATTTGAACATACTGATCAGTAAAAGTGAAATAGAATCTGTAATAAAAAAACAAACTCCCTACAAACAAAAGTCCAGGACCAGATGGCTTCACAGGCAAATTTGACCAAGCATATGAAGATGAACTATAAAACATTAAGAAGCAAAATTGAAGATGATTCAAAGAAATGGGAAGATACCCCATGCTCTTGGATTGGAAGAAATAATATTGTTAAAATGGCCATACTACCCAAAACAATCTACAGATTTAACGTGATCCTTATGAAATTACCCATGACATTTTGCACAGAACTAGAAAAAATAACCCTAAAATTCATATGGAACCATAAAGACCCAGAATTGCCTAAGCAATTATGAGGAAAAAGAACTGAGCAAGTGGCATAACCCTCCCAGACGTCAGACAATACTATAGTGCTACAGTAATCAAAATTTGGTGTGGTGATGGCACAGAAACAGACATATGAAACAATGGAACAGAATAGAGAGTCCAGGAATAAACTCACACAACTCCAGTCAATTAATCTTTGACAAAGGAGGCAAGAATATACAATGGGAAAAAGACAGTCCCGTCAGCAAGTGCTACTGGGAAAGTTGGACAGCTGCATGTAAATCAATGAAGTTAGAACAGAACCTCACACCATACACACAAAAAAACTCAAAATGGTTTACAGACTTAAACATAAGATATGACACCATAAAACTAGAAAAGATCATAGGCAAAACATTATTTGACATAAATAGTACCAATGTTTTCTTACACCAGTCTCCAAAGGTGATAGAAATAAAAACTAAACAAATGGGACCTAATCAAACTTATAAGCTTTTGCACAGCAAGGAAATCATAAACAAAACGTAAAGTCAACCTACAAAATGGGAGAAAATATTTGCAAATGATGCCACTGACAAAGGCTTAACTTCCAAAATATACAAACAGCACATACAGCTCAACAACAACAAAAAAACAACCCAATCGAAAAAAGGGCAGAAGCCCTAAATAGACATTTATCTGAAGACATAGAGATGGCCAAGAGGCACATGAAAAGATGCTCAACATTGCTATTTATTAGAGAAATGCAAATCCAAACTACAGTGAGTTACCACCTCATACCAGTCAGAACGACCATCATTAGAAAGTCTAAAAATAATATATGCTGGGGAGGTTGTGGAGAAAAGAGAACCCTCATACACTGTTGGCAGGGCTGTAAGTTGGTGCAGCCACTATGGAAAACAGTATGCATGTTCCTCAAAATACTAAAAATAGAGTTACCATATGATCTAGCAATCCCACTCGTGGGCATATATCCAGACAAAACTATAATCCAAAACGATACTTTCCCCCCATATTCATAGCAGCACTATTCACAATAGCAAAAACATGCAAACAACCTAAGTGTCCATTAACAGATGAATGGATAAAGGGATAAAGAAGATGTGGTACATATATACAATGGAACACTACTCATCCATAATAAAGAACAAAATAATGCCATTTGCAGCAACGTGGATGTAACTAGAGATTTATCATACTAAATGAAGTAAGTCAGAAAGAGAAAAACAAATGCAATATGACATCACTTATATGTAGAATTTAAAATTTGACACAAATGAACTTATTTACAAAACAGAAACAGAGTCATAGGCATAGAGAACAGACTTGTGGCTGCCAAAGGGGATGGGGGTGGGGGAGGTATGGACTGGGAGTTTGGGGTTAGCAGATAGAAACTATTACATATAAAATGAATAAACAGAGCTCCATCAGTTTCTGGTGCATCAGGAATTCTAAGCTCTGCTCAGAGTCTGATGTGGCTGACTGCAGGGGGCTCTGTGACCTGTCGGTACCAAACCAGCCCCCTTGAACATACTTTAGAACTCGGGGGAGACCGTCAAGATGGCAGAGGAGTGAGACATGGAGATCACCTTCCTCCCCACAGATACCTCAGAAATACATCTACATGTGGAACAACTCCTACAGAACACCTACTGAATGCTGGCAGAAGACCTCAGACTTCCCAAAAGGCAAGAAACTCCCCATGTACCTGGGTAGGGAAAAGAAAAATACAGAGCCAAGAATAGGGATGGGACCTGCACCTCTGGGAGGAAGCTGTGAGAGAGGAAAAGTTTCCATACACTAGGAAGCCCCTTCACTGGTGGAAAAGGTGGGGGGGTGGCAGGGAGGAAGCTTCGGAGCCACGGAAAAGAGTACAGCAATGGATACAGAGGGCAAAGCAGAGAGACTCCTGCACAGAGGATTAGTACCGACCAGCACTCACCAGACTGAGAGGGTCGTCTGCTCACCCACCAGGGCAGGTGGGGGATGGGATCTGAGGCTCGGGCTATGGGGGTCAGACTCCAGGGAGAGGACTGGGGTTGGCTGCATGAACACAGCATGAAGGGGGCTAGTGTGCCACAGCTAGCAGGGAGGGAGTCCGGGAAAACGTCTGGAACTGCCTAAGAGACAAGAGACAATATTTTCAGGGTACGCTAGGAAAGGGGATTCAGAACACTGCCTAAATGAACTCCAGAGATGGGAGCAAGCCACCGCTATCAACGTGGACACCAGAGACGGGCATGAGACATTAAGGCTGCTGCTGCAGCCACCAAGAAGCCCGTGTACAAACACAGGTCACTATCCACCCCTCCCCTCCTGGGGGTCTGTGCAGCCCACCACTGCCAGGGTCCTGTGATCCAGGGACAGCTTCCCTGGGAGAACACACGGCACGCCTCAGGCTGCTGCAACGTCACACCGGCCTATGCCACTGCAGGCTCGCCCCACATTCTGTACCACGCCCTCCCCCTGGCCTGAGTCAGCCAGAGCCCACTAATCAGCTGCTAACTTAACCCCGTCCTGCCTGAGCAAAGAACAGACAACTGCAGGTGAACTACACGCAGAGACAGGGCCAAATCCAAAGCTGAACACTAAGAGCTATGAGAGCAAAGAAGAGAAAGGGAAATTTCTCCCAGCAGCCTCAGGAGCAGCAGATTGAATCTCCACAATCAACTGGATGTACCCTGCATACCTGGAATACCTGAATAGGCAAAAAATCATCCCAAAATTGAGGCAGTGGACTTTGTGTGATCTTTGTCTGTGCAGCTGTGCTTTTACCACTTGTCCTAGGGTTCTGTCTGTCCGTTTTTTGAGTTTTTTTTTTTTTTTTTTTTTTTTTAGTATAGTTTTCAGCACTTGTTATCATTGGTGGATTTGTTTATTTGGTTTGGTAGCTCTCTTCTTTTTTTCTTTTATTGCTTTTAAATTTGTTTTATTTTTAATATATTTTAATAACTTTATTTTATTTTACTTTTTTAATCTTTATTTATTTATTTTTTTCCTTTTCTTCTGAAGCATGTGGCTGACAGGTTCTTGGTGCTCCAGCTGACTGTCAGGCCTGTGCCTCTGAGGTGGGAGAGCCTAGTTCAGGATATTCGTCCAAGAGACCTCCGGCTCCATATAATATCAAATGGCCAAAGCTCTCCCAGAGATATCCATCTCAACACTAAGACCCAGCTCCACTCAATGACCACCAACTACAGTTGGTGTAGGACACCCTATGCCAAACAACTAGCAAGACAGGAACACAACCCGACCCATTAGCAGAGAGGCTGCTTAAAATCATAATTAGGTCACAGATACCCCAAAGCACACCACTGGACACAGTCCTGCCCACCAGAAAGACAACATCCAGCCTCATCCACCAGAAGACAGCATGAGTCCCCTCCACCAGGAAGCTTACATAGCCCTCTGAAACAACCTGAGCCACTGGAGGCAGACAGCAAAAACAACAGAAACTAAGAACCTGCAGCCTGTAAAAAGGAGACCCGAAACACAATAAGCTAAGCAAAATGAGAAGACAAGGAAACAAACAGTAGATGAAGGAACAAGGTAAAAACCCAACAGACCAAAAAAATTAAGAGGAAATAGGCAGTTTACCTGAAAAAGAATTCAGAGTAATGGTAGTAAAGATAATCCAAAATCTTGGAAATAGAATTCAGAAAATACAAGAAACTTTTAACAAGGACCTAGAAGAGCTAAAGAGCAAACAAACAATGAACAACACAATAAATGAAATTAAAAATTGCCTAGAGGGAATCAATAGCAGTATAACTGAGGCAGAAGAACGGATAAGTGACCTGAAAGATAAGATAGCGGAAATAACTACCAAAGAGCAGAATAAAGAAAAAAAGAATGGAAAGAATTGAGGACAGTCTCAGAGACATCTGGGACAACATTAAACTCACTAACATTCAAATTATAGGTGTCCCAGAAGAAGAAGAGAAAAACAAGGGAACTGAGAAAATATATTAAGAGATTATAGTTGAAATCTTCCCTAATATGGGAAAGGAAATAATCAGTCAATTCCAGGAAGTGCAGAGAGTCCCATATAGTATAAATCCAAGGAGAAACACGCCAAGACACATATTAATCAAAATATCAAAAATTAAATACAAAGAAAAAATATTACAAGCAGTAGGGAAAAGCAACAAATAACATACAAGGGAATCCCCATAAGGTTAACAGCTGATCTTTCAGCAGAAACTCTGCAAGCCAGAAGGGAGTGGCAGGACATATTTAAAGTGATGAAAAGGAAAAACCTACAACTAAGATTACCCAGCAAGGATCTCATTTTGATTCGATGGAGAAATTAAAAACTTTACAGACAAGCAAAAGCTAAGAGAATTCAGCACCACCAAACCAGCTTTACAACAAATGCTCAAGGAACTTCTCTAGGCAGGAAACACAAGAGAAGCAAAAGACCTAAAATAACAAACCCAAAACAATTAAGAAAATGGAAATAGGAACATACATATCAATATATTTATTGCACCCAACATAGGAGCACCTCAATGCATAAGGCAAACGCTAACAGCCATAAAAGGGGAAATCGAAAGTAACACAATCATAGTAGGGGATTTTAACACCCCACTTTCACCAATGGACAGATCATCCAAAATGAAAATAAATAAGGAAACACAAGCTTCAAATGATACATTAAAAAAGATGGTCTTAATTGATACTTATAGAACACACTTTCTTCTCAAGTGCTAATGGAACATTTTCCAGGATAGATCATATCTTGGGTCACAAATAAAGCCTTGGTAAATTTAAGAAAATTGAAAAAGTATCAAGTATCTTTTTCCAAAAACAATGCTATGAGACTAGGTATCAATTACAGGAAAAAATCTGTAAAAAAATACAAACATATGGAGGCTAAACAATAAACTACTAAATAACCAAGAGATCACTAAGGAATTCAAAGAGGAAATCAAAAAATACCTAGAAGCAAATGACAAAACAGGACGACCCAAAACCTATGGGATGCAGCAAAAGCAGTTCTAAGAGGGACGTTTAAAGCAATATAATCCAACTGCAAGAAACAAGAAACATCTCAAATAAACATCATAACCTTAAACCTAAAGCAATTAGAGAAAGAACAAAAAAACCCCCAAAGTTAGCAGAAGGAAAGAAATCATAAAGACCAGATCAGAAATCAATGAAAGAGGGCTTCCCTGGTGGCGCAGTGGTTGAGAGTCCGCCTGCCGATGCAGGGGACACGGGTTCGTGCCCCGATCCCGGAAGATCCCACATGCCGCGGAGCGGCTGGGCCCGCGAGCCATGGCCGCGGAGCCTGTGTGTCCGGAGCCTGTGCTCCGCAACGGGAGAGGCCACAGCAGTGAGAGGCCCGCGTACAGCAAAAAAAAAAAAAAAAAGAAATCAATGAAAGAGAAATGAAGTAAACAATAGCAAAGATCAATAAAAGTAAAAGCTGGTTCTTTGAGAAGATAAACAAAATTGATAAACCATTAGCCAGACTCATCAAGAAAAAAAGGGAGAAGACTCAAATCAATAGAATTAGAAATGAAAAAGGAGAAGTAACAACTGACACTGCAGAAATACAAAGGATCATGAGAGATTACTACAAACAACCATATGCCGATAAAATGGACAACTGGAAGAAATAGACACATTTTTAGAAAAAGCACGACCTTCTGAGACTGAACCAGGGAGAAATAGGAAATAGAAGCAGACCAATCACAGGCACTGAAATTGAGAATGTGATTAAAAATTTTCCCACAAACAGAAGCCCAGGACCAGATGGCTTCACAGGCAAATTCTATCAAACATTTAGGGAAGAGCTAACACCCATCCTTCTCATACTCTTCCAAAATATATCAGAGGGAAGAACACTACTAAACTCA
Source organism: Mesoplodon mirus (assembly GCF_964341445.2). NCBI lineage: Eukaryota > Metazoa > Chordata > Mammalia > Artiodactyla > Ziphiidae > Mesoplodon > Mesoplodon mirus. The sequence goes on from NC_138982.1 coordinate 109,896,655, forward strand.
TTCTACGAGGCCACCATCAACCTGATACCAAAACCAGACAAAGATGTCACAAAGAAAGAAAACTACAGGGCAATATCACTGATGAACATAGATGCAAAAATCCTCAACAAAACACTAGCAAACAGAATCCAACAGCACATTAAAAGGATCATAGACCATGATCAAGTGGGTTTTATCCCAAGAATACAAGGATTCTTCAATATATGCAAATCAATCAATGTGATAAGCCATATTAAAAAACTGAAGGAGAAAAACCATAGGATCATCTCAATAGATGCAGAAAAACTTTCAGCAAAATTCAACACCCATTTATGGTAAAAACCCTCCAGAAAGTAGGTATAGAGGGAACTTACCTCAACGTAACAAAGGCCATATATAACAAACCCACAGTCAACATCATCCTCAGTGGTGAAAAAGGGAAACCATTTCCTCTAAGATCAGGAGTAAGACAAGGTTGTCCACTCTCACCACTCTTATTCAACATAGTTTTGGCAATTTTAGACACAGCAATCAGAGAAGAAAAAGAAATAAAAGGAATCCAAATCAGAAAAGAAGTAAAGCTGGTGGGCTTCCCTGGTGGCACAGTGGTTGAGAGTCCGCCTGTCAATGCAGGGGACGCGGGTTCATGCCCCAGTCCGGGAAGATCCCACATGCCGTGGAGCAGCTGGGCCCGTGAGCCATGGCCGCTGAACCTGCACATCCAGAGCCTGTGCTCCACAATGGGAGAGGCCACAACAGTGAGGGGCCCACATACCGAAAAAAAAAAAATCCCAATAAATTTATATAGCATAAATCACCACCTAGATTTATAATGTAAAAACAGGGATAGTTTAACATTAAAATATTTCAGATCTGTTATAAGTGATGATCTTGATATGTAGTTTCCAACAGAAAAATACCCAATGACTGTCCAAAGGGTAGACTAAGAAAAATCTATCATGTCTCAAAAGTCATAATGCAGTTTAGTTTGATTTGGTGATCAAATACCTAACAAGTCTCTCAGAATATTTTGGTCATTTAGATATTACACAAATTCATTCAGTTAAAATTACACTATCCCTTTACTAGTTCTGAACCAAAGCTGTATCTTTTTTTTTTTTAAATTTTAGGTAGAACAGTGTCTTTTAATATGGAAGCTCCTTCACTGCAAACATTTGCATAAAGTAGTAGTTTAAGCACCAAACTAGATTTTATGCACAGCCCTTGCTATCTTTAATAAATTTAACTACCTTACCTCCCAGCTGACTACGTTCTTCAAGGTTATTAATTATTTCTTTATTTTCTTACCTATACATTACTTAGTCTTCACCTCACTTATCTTCTGCTTTTGATATCAATGATCTTATATTTTTAGTTTGCTAATATTTGTTGTTTAGAGATTATAACATTTTCAATTTTTTCTAATGGATAACTTAGAAAAAAATTTAAGACACGTAAGAGAGAAATTTTATTTTATATTTTACTTTTCTTCTCATCTATGGTGCTGTGTCTGTGTGTCTACTCCAGGCTTTCAATTGAAACCACAAAAAGGCTACATCTAGTTGTAAAGGCTGTACCCCAGGAGTAAAGTTCTCACACTAAGAGGAAAGTCAAAATTAAATAGTTCAGACCTATGAAAGTACGAAATCAATCTTCATATAATCAAGTAGTTCAACAGTTTAAAAAGAATAAAATATATTGAGACCCACATGTTATAATCATTAGACTTGTCAGAGCGGAAATTTAACTATAATTCATACATCTTTAAGACATGTGGAAAACATAGAGAATATTAATGAAAAAATGGAAACTTTTGAAAGGGAACTAGAAAATATAAGAAGGAATGAAATATATATATATATATATATATATATATATATATATATACACACACACATATATATCTTTATAAAAATGTGTATATACAATACATGATATATAGTTTTGCTGAAAGAGCAAATTATGTGGTTCTAAATATATATGTGAAATTACACAAATTTCTATTTTTTCTTGAAAAGTAAAAATTTTAATTATAAATATTAAGTGTCAATCATGAACTTTTCTCCTTAGCTTCCTGCCACTTGTGTATATAACTTGGTTTAAAATTGAAAATAAGTAGAACAAGGATACATGGCTAATATAAACTACTAAAATAAAAATGTATATCTTTAATGTTGACATCATGTGAACCAATTTTAAGGTTTCAAAAATCTCATCGTTAGAAGTAAGAATTTGTAGTATTTTGATCAATAATAAAAATATTTTTTATTAACTTGTTTAACAAAATAGTTTGATCAAACTTAGAGACAATGAAAAAAATTTTATTAGGATTAAGTGTGTATTCTAATTTCATTACAGTTGCTGGGTAGAGCAATTATAGAACAATGAATGCTACATTACAAATTTGATTACTGGTCAAAAAGTTTTTAAAAACTCTATCAATTAATTTCACTTAGCACATTCCAGAAAAATGAAATATTTATTTAGTAGAAGTATTTGCCAATGTCTATCAATCAAATAGATACATGCTAAAATGTATGTTTATGACAAAGTGGCTTTTTATTGGTTGTAATCTGTTTCAGTATTTCTTATCAACAATATTTTGGAAAAAAAATAGGCATGGTGTGTTTTCTGCTTTTTTCCTGGAGTTTTTTGAAACTGAAAGTAATAAAGGTATTGGTTATATTTTTACATTTTAACTAGTAATCATGGAATTTCTAGGGTGTGAGAGTTTCCACCATGGAAGGGATCCTCAATAATTTAGGAGCTGAGGTAATGAATAGCACATTAATCTCTAGGCTCTTTGGATACTTAAGTCTTTTGCTACATTCTCTATTTTAAAAATATAAAATTTATATGTAGGCCAAAGAAAGTCACCATCCACACAGGTTCTGCAGGATACCTCAAGTGGAGGGGCAAAATGGCCTGTGAGTCTCTCTCAGATAAGTTCGATACTGGGTTAGCTCTAGCTAATTCTCTGATATAGTTTTGAGAACCTGATTAAGTTTCAATATCTTATCTACATCTTTAATTTTAGGGGTCCTTATTGTCATCCTATCTAGCTTTTTCATCAATTCCATGTTCTTTAATCTGTTTCTTCCAAGAAGAAATTCTTGCATTACTTACAACTTCCTGCATGTATTTCAAGGGATTCCTTCCTGATCTATATTATTTGCTAGATTAATTTTTGTTTTTTACTTACCTCTGATTAGATTAACTCAGGTGGTTCCTTCTCATAGTTGTTAAACTGTCCAATATTTACTCTTTATAACTCCTATGCAGATTTAATTTACATAATTCCAAAATTGCAAGCCTCCTTTATTGCCCCAAGCAGACAAAATCCGGCAGCTACCACAGGCTTCTGAATGCTACATATGAACTCCAATCTCAGTTCTCACTGCCATCCACTCTCTTTAGGATACTGAGGTAGGCCTTCATGTAAAGGTCAGTCTACGTGGCTTTGTGTCCTTAAATAAGCTTTAGAGTAGGGTAAGGAAAAATTTTGCATAACTAGACGTGTCTCTTTCTACTTTTTGATTCTTCTCATATTTTGATCTATCTCTGCTGTGGAATGTTTTAACTATATTCCCTTGAATTTTTGCTGTTGAAAGTGAATTATTAAACACTCAGATATACAAACATACACAAACACATGTGTTGATTTCAGTAGTGATTTTTTTAAACTCACTATGATTTGTGGACTAACAATAATAATGTCAAGTGTGATCCTTTCCCTATACCATCCAATCTTATAACCAGTCTCAGAAAAAAAGGAAGATTTGAAATCTCACTGATATCTCTAAAATCTCTCTTCCAAGAATCCATCCTGACTTATTCTGAGCCATCCTTTAAATCCATAATTAAAATGTTGCATTGGGGTATCAATAATAAAAATATACTTGAAGTGCATTCAAGAGAATGAGCTCTAGAAATTTTTTCTTTTGAACCTGCCTCAAACTTGCCAAAATAGAGTGAAGGAAGTACAAAACAAACAAGAAACAAGCAAACAAACAAAATAACCAAAAAGAACTGAGGCAGTACAGTCTACAAGTGTGGAGAGAACAGCTACTCAATGATGTCATGGACAAACTCTAACATTCTTGAAATCTATTTGTCTTCAGGCTGGTACCACTAGTCATTTCCATGCATTACTGTATCTAGAGGAAGATGAGAGACTATCTCTGCATTTATTCCATTCTTAGTAGTGAGGAAGGTTTAAATGGCCATTCTCTGACCAAAACAGACCAAGTTCTTAGTTCTTATTGTCCAGAAGTAATGCACTTGCCCATTTCTAAACAATCAAAGACCACTACTCTAGGAAACACTGCAAATTAATGGAACAACCATAACTAACTTAGATGAACAAATTGAGGTGAAATAGAATAGAAACACAACCAAATTGTGTTGATCTTACTTTAAATTGATTTATTTTAGAATATAAGTTATTTGAATATTTACTTTATGTTATAATGCCAAGCTTTGCAAATTCTCATTAGATTGGTTAATTTATCATTTTATTCGATTGAGTATTCTTTTCCAGTTTTATTGAGTTATAATTGACATATTGCCTTGCATTGTACAACATGATTTGACATATGTTTATATTGTAAAATGATAAAATCAGGTTTCCTAGGTCAAGATTTATATATAATCTTTCTCTTCCAAAATTTACTTTCTTTATTGTATTATGTAAAATTTCAATAAAATATTTAAAAGTAGGAATAATAAGCAGTATTAGTACTCTGTTTGCAACTGAAGTAAATCCGATTCAAATTAACTTGTATCTAAAAGAAAACAAATAAATAAAATTAACCAGCTCTTGACTAAAATTCCAGAGGAAGGACTGACTTTAGGCATAACTAGAACCATCACCTCAAAATGTGTTCTGAAGGCTATTTCTTTCTTTTCACATCTCTCAACTCTGTTTTGTTTGTTTGTTTGTTTGTTTGTTTGCGGTATGCGGGCCTCTCACTGTTGTGGCCTCTCCTGTTGTGGAGCCCAGACTCCGGATGCACAGCCTCAGCGGCCATGGCTCACGGGCCCAGCTGCTCCACGGCATGTGGGATCTTCCCGGACCGGGGCACGAACCTGTGTCCCCTGCATCGACAGGCAGACTCTCAACCACTGCGCCACCAGGGAAGCCCACAACTCTGTTTTTATTTGCACGCTGCCCTCATTCTTTCCCACAACAAATGAATTGTTTCATTAGACCTGGAATGATAGATGTCAGACACTTCAATTTGTAACATCCATTCAGTTTCTAATTCCAAAGCTGGGGAAAAGTCTGTTCTGATAATTCTGGCATAGATGCCCCAGAGAATGTACTGATTGGTTCCAGTTGGGTTGTGTCATTCTTGAATCGCTCACTGTGTCTGGGATACTGATGGACTTTTACTGATCAAATATGGGTCATGTATTCACTCTTCAGAAAATAAGAAAAATAGTTAGTCTTACATAAGCCACATGGAATATGAGAGAGCTGGTTCACCAATGGGACTGTATTAAATAGGCTATGCAATATGTCAAGTAAAATATAATCCATATATTTCTGTAGATTAACAAAATAATAATCCATTTCTTCCTAACATTATTATCGAGTATGATTAGTGTTGGTAGTAGTCAAGGGGGCTCATCTTCCAGCAATCACTCAGAGGCCTAAAATCCTTCCAAATTTTGAATCTAGCATCTTCCACAAATAGCTAAACATCTCAAGATATTTCAGCTGGAAGGTAGAGGGAAAGAGAGAAAGTGAGGAAAAGATAAACTTGCCATGGCATGGAAGTGACATGTCACTTATGCTTATCATTCACTGGTAAGAACTAATTACATGGACCCACATGGATGCAATGCGACTTGGAAATAGTTTAGCTGTGCTCTCAGGAAGAGGAAATGCATTTGCTGATGACATAACCTGTCTCTTCCATAGGAACTGGCCCTCAAACTTTATCTGTTCAGTACATGACCAGCCCATTTATGTTCTTCACCTTATTGGAAAATTTAATACTTTACTATTAATTACCACATTGTGTGGTGATTTGAAACAATTAAATATTATGAAAAGAAAGTAATCTTTTTGAATTAGTAATTTTTACTTTAACTCCAACACTTAGTGGTTTAAACATCATGAATTACTCTTTGTCATGATCCTATGGGTTGGATTTCTGGGTGCCTCTTCTGCTGGTCTCCACTGGGATTGCATGTGGATGCAGTCATCTGGCAGCTCAACTGAGACTGGAATGTCCAAGATGGCTTCACTCACATCAGGAAGGTGGTACAGAATGCTAGGTGGGGTGCTCTCAGTTTCTTTCCCTGTGGTCTCTTATAAAATGGTCTCTCATAAAATGATGTTCTGCATATATCGGTGATCTCAAGATTATGAGATGGTCAAAGCAAAAGAGGCAAGACCTCTTAAGGTCTAGGGTTCCAAACTTACATACAAATTTTCTACATTTTATTGGTGAAAATATGTCTAAAGTCTAACATCAATTCAAAAAGGTAGAAAAATGATGAGAAGAGCAGTGATGTTACATAGAAAAGATATTAGACACAGTGAAGATTGATTCATTGGTGTCTTTTGTGATTTTATGATTTTACTTTGAATCAATGTCAGTAATACATGTTGAATGTTATGAAATAATTTTCTTCAATAATGAAGTTTATAGTGTTTTTACCTTTCTTCTATTAGAGATTACCTGTGTTGTTGCATCCTCTAAGAGTATAATATTTGTGTATTCTGGAGAAGAAACACCTTTGTATGCAAATTTGTCTTTGCAAATATTTTCTCCCATTCAGCGGCTTGCCTTCTCATTCTCTTGATATTGTCTCTCTTAGAGAAAAATATTTTAATTTTTTTTCCCTTCTAGAAAAATTTTAATTTTAATAAAGTCCAGCTTATCAGTTATTTCCTTCATAGGTCATGCCTTTAGTATTGTTTCTAAAAAGTCATCACCGGGGACTTCCCTGGCGGTCCAGTGGTTAAGATTTCACCTTCCAGTGCAGAGGGTGTGGGTTTGATCCATGGTCAGGGAGTAAGATCCCACATGCCTCGGGACCAAAAAAACAAAACATAAAACAGAAGCAGTACTGTAACAAATTCAATAAAGACTTTAAAAACAGTCCATATCAAAAAAAAATCTTAAAAAAAATTAAAAATAAAATAAAAAATCATTGCCTTATTGCAATGTCATCTAGGATTCTTCTGTGTTATCTTCTAAAAGTTTTATTGTTTTGCATTATATGTTATAGCATATTATCAATTTTGCATTAGTTTTTGTGAAGGGTGTAAGGTCTGTGCCCAGATTTATTTATTTGTTTGTTTGTTTGTTTTTCCTGTAGATGTCCAAGTGTTCTATCACCATTTGTTGAAAAGACTTTCTTTGATCCATTATATCTCCTTTGTTTCTTCCTCAAAGATTAGTTAAATATATTTATGTGAGTCTATTTCTGGGCTCTTCGCTCTTTTCCATTGATCTATTTGTCCCTTTTTTCACCAGTACCATACTGTCTTACTTACTATAGCCTTATAGTAGGTCTTGAAGTTGAGTAGTGTAAGTCTTTTGCTCAGCTGTGTCCAGCCTACTAATAAGCCTACCAAAGGCATTGTTCATTTCTGTTACAGTGTTTTTTTTTTTATCTCTAACTTTTTTTGGTTCTTGTTCTTTCTTAGGGTTTCCACCTCTCTGCTTACATAGTTCACCTGTTCTTTTATGCTGTTTACTTTACCCATTAGAGCCCTTACTGTATTAATCATAGTTGTTTTAAATTTTAGGCCTGACAATTTCAATATCCTGCCATGTCTAGTAGAAGGAATTGCTGTAAATAGGTTTTTACTAAGTGGTGATGAGGGGTGTGAGCAGAGGAAAGTTGTTCTATAGTCCTATAATTAGATCTTAATCTTTTAGGGAGCCTGTGTCTCTGGACTGTGAATGTCACAAGTTTTTCTATTTTTTTCTTCCACTCTTAGGTGGAAGAAGATGGCTAGAGTGGTCTGGAATCAAGTATTTTCCACCTACCAATCCAGTTACGCTCTGAAAATACCCTAGCATGTGAATCTTTGGTTAACTATTTTCATGTGAGGTCAGACCTTGTTAAGAGCATAGTACTCTGTCATATTTCAAAATAGTTCCTTTTCATCTCCCCCTGCCAAAGGCATGATTTTTCTCAGATATTTAAAGCTGGACCTGGTTGAACTCCTGAAGGTAAATCTCATAAAATTGTGGGGGCCCACCTATGACTGGGTCCCCTCTGGAGTTTCTGAGTTGTCCACACTGAGCCTCCAGGCATTTTTTAATTACAGTTCGTGTTTACCTACCTGGCTTTGGTGCCTGCTGTGGTTTCTCTTCAGGTAAATTGTTATTATCTGTGTTCACCTGTTGGTTTCTCCAATCCTGGGGACATCATTTGGCCCTCTGTCTTCACCTCTCTTACAGTTCCTAGAAGAGTTGAGAATTTCTCAGTCTGTTCCACTTTTTACTTGCTATGATGTACCAGCAACTTCCAAGCTCCTTGCATGTGGAATTGGAAACCACTGAGGGAGTCTCTGAATATCAATATCTGTAAATCTCATTTGATCTTATATAAACTGGGGATTACAATAGCACCTACTTCATAAATTGGTAACATCGAATGAGGAAAAATATATTTAGTACTTAACATAGATTATATACCATATTAAATAAATATTTGAATTTATTATTATAATTATGATACCCTTATGTGTTTCAATAGAAATAAAATGTGTTTAGTAGTGACAATATAAGATGACAATGTCATTTGTGTTACGTGTTTGGAACAGGTTTCATTGTGTGATAAAATACCATACAATGATCTTTTCTTTTTCTATGCCCATGAATAATGTATTTAACTTAAAATTTATTTGCTTTATTTGTTCCTTAGTGTTAAATAGCACTTAATCCCAGATTTTGGCAGCATGACACTTAATTAATCTTCTATTTAGCTTTATTTTTCTAGTTTTATTACACTTGATATCTTATTTTACTAAGAAATATTTTTCATTATGATTTTAAAATATACTTTTAAATACTTATAAGTAGCATACCCTTATAACGTTTAAGCACTCCTTAGTGTCTATTATGAACATATTCCTTACTATTAACTTCACATATAATATTTTAAGCCTTTGCATCAAATTTATGCTGACCATAGTTTGGAGTCCTTTTAGAACACTCAGTTGATTTATTTATATTTCTACTCTTTTGCACTTTTCTGTTTCTTTCAAATTATTTTTTCAATTTATTTGTGAATTTTCATAATTAAGGACATGGCTCTGTCATAATTCTGTACCAAATGTTTTTCTCCACTATTTTCTGCTTATTAAAGAAATAGTAATATTTTATACCACAACAATAATTTTTCAGATTTTGACTAAAAAGGTAAGAAAAAAATTTGTCACAAAGAGAAGATATTTCTATCCTTTATATACATATATATCCTTTATGTATATTATAATGTAGCCCTTTCATATCTTTTATATCTTATATATACATATATTCTGTATAATATATTCTATATAATATAATTTATAATATATATTATATTAATAATATATTTTTATAATATATTATATATAAGGATTATATACAAGGATCTAAATATATATAAAAGGGTATATATAAAGGATATATAATATATACACACATGCATTGCATTTAAATTTTTTTATTATACTGTGTAGTGGCACAATATAGAAAGCAAAATCAAATTACTACAAAGAGTCAGATTAGTTCATGAGAGAAAAGCTATTCCATGATGCAAATATTTTTTAAAAAGAAAAAAATCAGTTAAAATATGAAGATAGTGGCAAATGTTACAAATAGAGCCAAACTTTCCAAATCAATTTGTATTTCTTGTGATAAGTTAAACAGAATAAATACTAATGTCATTCTGCATTGCATTCCCTATGAATTCCTTTTTTCATATTTCAATTGAGTATCACTAGTGAGGCTTCATTTTCTGTTGTCCATCTACAACTGCTGGTTGTAAGAGACAATAAAAGAAAAAGATGAATGGCATTTATTGTTTAACACAGGTTCGTTTGTTCATATATTTCAGTTCCTTTTTTATTCCCATAGACTACTAGTATTTAATATATTATTTTATCCTAATCAATCCAAGCTTTATAAAATCAGAAGTTTAATTCAAATTTTCTTCTACATTTTATATATTTTTTGGTAAATTCACTTCAGCAGTCATGATCATTAACCTATGATGTTTGACAGTGGGTTGCATGTTCTCTGTAATTTAATGTGATTTGCATGTGTGTCCTAGGAGCAGTAAAACCATCTCAGTATTCAATGGAAAAAGATGTGGCCCTTGGGAGTCATCTTATTAGCATGCAAGAACAAGGCATCTAACAAAATCATGTATTAAATAGTGTTCTCAGCGAAACATTAGAAATCCTTTCACCAATGTTTATATGAACTTTTTTGAAGAAAAATCAACACTTTGAAATGCTCCATAGCACCTCAAGAATTTAAAGAAAGATGTTCAAGGAGTAGATTAATGCTAACATTTCTAACTGAAAGGATATTTGTTCTACTTTAGAATCCTCTCACAAAATGTATACGGGATTGTATGAATAGCCAACAGAAAAACAATTATTGGTATATTTTCAACTGTAACATTTGTCAGAAAAAGCCAGAAAACAAAGCTTTCAATTATTCTTTCATTTATTTATTTAATTAATTATGGAATACCAAAATTCACTAGGAAAAATTCCACAAAAAATTTTGCAACATAACAATTACATAATTGTTGTTGATGTCCCTAAGATGACAGGATAGGAAACAATGGACTCTCCTTCCCCACTCCACACACACTGATTCAATAGCAATACATAGATTTATTCCCTTTGTGAGAAATCCCAAAACAACCTAAGAGGTTTCTGTACCTCTAGTGAGTGCAATACCTGCAACAGCAAAACTGATAGGAAAGATGACTAAAGCAAGCAGTAGAATCATAAAACTTATAAACTAGTCCCTTTGTGAAAAAATTTTGGAGTAGCACATGATATTTTTTCCCTCAAAAACATTAATATATTTTAAACTGGAAAATACATTTTCTAACGATTAACAATTGAAAGTGACTTTTAAAGTTATTGTGTTGAAAACATAGCATAAACATTTTTAACATATCACAAGAGTAAAATTAAAAAAATCTCAATCATAATCACCAATGTTAGTATGTTAATTTACAATACCAAGTGATTCTTTATCATGTCATAGGTAACTTGATTCTTTACTCTTTACCAGCTGGAGTCAGGACATAGTATAGAAAATGATCCAGAAGCTTACAAAGAAACTAGTTAGAAGCAATACCTAAATGTTGTCAGTATTAAGGAAGTAACCACAATAAATTGTTTTTAAATGAAAATTTGAGAACGTTTTTGAATAGCCATATATTATATGGTAAAGTTGTCTTAGGAAACTAAGACAAAAATAAATGTAAAAAAAAGTATAATCTAAACAATTGTTTGTAGCTTGTTTGAAGCATAATACATAATAGATTTCTGTTTTTTTATTAAATTCAGAATTAGTAATAAAAAGAACCAGTGTTTTCTTGTATTCATCTAGCATGGCAAGGATAAAAAGAGGAGGCATCTGATAGGTTCAAACTTTGTATTATTGCAAAAGTCTGCTCAGTGATGTGGCAGAAATGGTTTACCAGATTTAATCAGGACTTGTTTGAAATACTTTTCAATACTATCCTTCCTCCATGTACTCTGAAATATTCCGTTCATTTATTAATTAGATCCCAAGTGACTAAGTCCATAAAAATACTTCAACTGACTGATAACGATAATTCTGGACACTGGAAACGTACATATTTTATTTTAAGTTAATAAATTTGCATTTTGATTAAATAAATACCTACTATTTAACAACTTAACCACAGGCCAAACCCCATACTATGTTTAAGCATCACCTTATTAGATCATCAAAATAAATCTATGAGGCCCAATTAGTAAAGTGAAATGGGCCTTACAGAGGTATATAAACTTGCTTTTGGTCACACAGCTATTAACTGTCTGAAAGACAGAGGGTACTTGATCATTATTGTATTAGATTATCATAAGAAACAGTACAATGAAGCTTATTTCATAATTGCCTAAAGTACAATATTGAGAGATGTCTATAAGGTCCTATAAGATAAACTTCTGCTTCAGCCCCAAAGATTGTCTCTTCTGAATGAATTAAATGACTTGCTTTTTGTTCTTTGGACTTTGAATCATTAATCTTACTGTGTTTCAGAGCCACATTTGTGAGAATCATTTTTGTTGGCAAATTTGCACTTGTAATCTTGGAAGAATGTGTTTAAAAATATTATAATATTCATTTTCTATTACTGCTGGTTCAAATACGTATACATTGTTGCCTTTCTAACAAATTCTGTTTCACTAAATTAGGAGATGCTCAGTCTACAGTGGAATTTGATCAGTATGTCCCTCACATTAAGTCAGGGTAGAGTCTAGATGTCCAGAATGAGAAACCTGCTGTGTAACTCAGAGCTGTCATTTAGGTCAGCTTGATGTATCATAAATTCTAAAATCTGTGTCTCATAACTAATTAGAAGAGATACTTGTGATACTGTACATGCCACAGGCACTTCTGATGTCTTTCTCTTCTTTATGTCATAATGTTTGTTGTTAACATATATTATAGTATAATACTTCAAAAACTCTGATACACTCTATGGCCATCTCTGAATAAGTACATCTCTGAATGAAAAGGTAATGGATTGGATTGTGTACTCCAAATTCATGTCCACCTGGAACCTCAGAATGCAACCTTATTTGGAAATAAGGTATTTGCAGATGTGCTTAAATTAAGATGAAGTCATATTGGAGTAGACTGAGCTCTGAATACAATGACTGATATTCTTAAAAGAAGAGTAGAAATGTAACTATTATAAAACTATCCATACCACATTCTACTTGTAGGGTAATCTAGTGAACAAGCAGAAGGCATTAAAAAATAATAATAATAACATGAGTGGAGAACATGGGTGCAGCAGAGATTAATAAAATATTTGAATGAAATTTTGATGGGCAGCCACATCCATTTCACAAGAGGTAAAGCCTTGTGAATAACAAAAAACATTAAAGACTATTGTTTTGAAGTTATTTTTTAATGGATGATGTTAGAACACGGAATACTGACTTCTGAACTTTTGACTCAGTGATTCTTTTGTTCTAAGCTTGTATATCTAACCAGATCTGAATTCTCACTGACACATTCTTTTTTGGAATGTTAATGTATTTAGCAAGTAAAATTCCACTCTTAGAAGCCAAATAAATATTTTAAGTAACCTAGTAGATCTTCATGCTGATTCATTATTCTGGTTCTAACCTCTAGTATAATAGGAAAAAATTATTCTCCTAATTTATCAGTTGTTGAGGATGCCTCATAATATTCTTAAAAGAATAACAATATAATCACTTTACAGAAATGTATATGATAATTAAAATTATAGAGAATCAAGAATAGGTAACCTTAATTTCTAGAGAAAACTAGCTCTAGAGCCTCTATGATTCTAAAATAACAATATCAATAATAATAATCATCTTCTATTTTGTTCAAAGATCCAAAAATGATTTCCTGTTTACTTTTTCCTTTTAACTCAAGTTTAATCAGCAGTTCAGTCACTGTGCTCACTAATGTTACAAAATCTTTAAGGCTGACCACTCTTCACTTTTGGATATTTGCTATTATAGTAGCAAATTTGATCTAGTGGTAATTCATACAGACACCTTCAGAGAAAAGGAAAAGACTCTTGAATCAGGAGAATGATGACCTATTACTAACAAACACAGTGATGTGCAGCTTTTATTTCTGCCATCAGAGACACCTACAACTTCCTACTAGATGGCTTTGTGTTCAGTATACATTTGCTGGGGTGAACTGTGCTATAATTAGAGCTATCACTAAATCGTATCACATTAGATCACATTAGACCGCTTTATAAGGCTCTATACAAACCCTGTAGGGGAATTCCACCTCTCCTCTCCTGGTGGAGAGCCACCATAATTCCCTGAAAGTTGGTGCTCTTCAGCTTCTACTTGAAAACATTCTGAAAAGCACTCTCTGACAGAGGGAAGATTGGATACTTGAATGTAGGGTTGCTTCCTGATCAGTAAAGAAAAAAAAAACTTTAAAGAAACTTGAAGCAGCTTAGGGCAGGCTCTCATTACTCAGTTAGGAGGGCATGTGTGAGGTGATAGGGGAAAAGGAGAGGTTGATTTTAAGTAATTTGGGAAAGAAAGTGTAAGATTAGAGGTTTTGAGTGTTTTAGAGTGGAAACGGCTCAGTACCTGATGATTGAAAAGCTAAAAAAAAAAAAAAAAAAAGGAAAGAATTAGCTACTAGGGCAGGGTTTTGCCTCCAACAGAAAGAAAAGCAAACTATAGTACTAGATGGCCGGGTTTTACTTTCCCAGCACCCCCCTCATTTATTACATATTGCTACAATTAGAATGTAGTCCTCTCATTTCATTTCATTGTCTAATCTGGGCTTCCCCACTTATACCTATATCTTCAAACCATTATACCTATATCCTCAAACTTCTATCTTAAAATTGACTCCTCTCTTCAAAGCACCGGAAATCAGAATGCAGTTGCCAGAATAATTAAAGTAAAGGGCTCAGGGTTTGATTATTATAAACGTAGTATGAGGTGTTTAAGGTGGTATAATACTGTGTAAATAAAATTGTATGGGAATTGGAGAAAATTATATTGAAATCAAGTATCATAACATAATAGCTGCTGTGATTCTTAGTTTTCTTATACGTAAATTAAAGATATTAATAGTAGCCCTTTTGCTTCAAAGGAGTGCTATAAGGGTACGAATGGTCAAGGTAAAATAACCCTTTTAAAGTTCAAAATTATTACACAAAGATGAGATGCTGTCATAGTGAGGACAGTGAAATTTTGTCTACTGCTGAGACAAATTTTTTAAAAAGGATATAAAACATAGAGATATTGATTTAACATAGAATATGTTTTATGTACAACACATTTAGTTAAAACATTTTCGGCTTGTTTTCACCTTTGCAGTGTGGAGCTCATCTCTGTGTTAAGTACTGCTGACATTTTCAGTATTTCACACTAGGAAACAGCAGCATCCTTGCTGAATGGTAGCTATCCTCTGTGTACGATGTTGACTCATCTGGAGTGAATGCACTATAAGAAGGAGAATTGGGATTTTAATTTACTAGGCAGGGAGGCAAATTATGTAATTAGCAGATAAGCAGTTAAGCAGAAAAGTAACAGAAGTAATCTTGTAGGGGACACATTAGAATCACATAAGGTTTATAAATATTTCTGTGGCATAATTTCTGAAGTTAAGAAATGTATACTATGCATTGACTTACTGAATTATATTCCATGAAGAATGAAGTACACTAGAACCTGAAATTTTTCATTGTTCATCTTTATTTTTTAGAACCCAGTTTTTTTGTTTTGTTTTGTTTTTTTAACTAAACAGCTTATCTTCTTTCTGTAAGGACATTTTTCTTGGAGGAAAAACTGGAAACATCTTTCATCAAACAATTATTATATAAAACTAAAAGCACCTCTTCATAAGTCAGAATTTACAGAGGGAAGATTATTTTATGAGTTGTATAATAAATTGGATAGAAGCTAGCAGAAGGTATGGAGAAATCATCTCCTAAAAGAATGTGGCCCATTCCTGGTTATGGTTGACACGGTCCATTTTTGGTAGAGCAATTGGTAAACCCTAGTGGTCTGAATCATTATATTTAGTATTTTCATGGGCCAGGAGTTTTAATGTTAATGTCCAGGAAGATGCAGAACATTACTGTGCCAGTAAGATTACATACAGTCCAATACTATCCCAAATTCATGCTACACTGTCTTTTAAAAAAATTAACGTGCCTACATTTAGAAATTGTCCAGCATTTTAATATTCTGACTATAATTGAATTCATTTTGATTTTACTTGAAAAATTCAGGGTAGGGATTCAGGTTTCTTTTAAATGAAGCTTGGTGTTTTGGCTTTTTATTATCCTTGGCTTGAAATTCTCCATCATTAATAACTATGTGCAGTGTGATGGAGAGTACTTAGACATTGAACAGGGGAACTTGCTGTAACTCAGAACTCAAATCAGTGGTTCCTGGAGAATCACTGAAGGTTCTGCAAAGATTTTGAAGGAGACTCCTGTACTCATTCTGATATTATTTTTATTTAGCTCTATCTAACTCCCAGAGATCAGAAAATGATGAGAAATGCAATTGCTTTAGAGCTCAGTGTCACAGAATTCTGACCCCAAAAGCTAAGGGCTCAAGTTCTAATGAATGTCTATGTCTCTGTGTGTTTTATTAGCATTATTTAGGACAACGGATATTTTCTAAATGGATAACAATAAGGTAGTGCAGGAAACTCATGATGGCAATTAATTTTGATTTTATACAGCAGATGTTTGCTCAGTGCCAAATAAAAGTGTTCAATTTACCCCATGTCTAAGTGTACCCTGTCTATTATTTACATGTGAGCACACGCACCACTGAGAAAAGGAATAGCAAGGGCATGGCAGGAGTGTATCAAGACATCTGGTGAGGTGATTGCTTACAAAATCAAAATTCTTGGCTGCAACTCAAGGTTGAAAATAATTTAGAAACAAGACCTTTTCTATATTTCTCTCTGTCTTCATTGCCTTGCACCTAAGATTTTATAGTATAAGGTCTCTGGTCATCAATGCTGGTATAGAATATGTTTTGATATACATTATGAAAATGTGGGACAATAAAATCAATATATATGTTCTTATTCTAAATATTCTCATTGTAACTAGTAGGCATAACTCACCAAATGCTTCGTAGCATTTATTCTTCATAAATTTGGTAACACATTCAATTTCCCCCTATTTAGTACAAATATTTAGTGAGTTCTCTTCCACTTGGATGGTTATCATAATATGGGTGTAACCTAGTTCAAGTGAGCAATAGAATCTAGAGTTTACACATCAGAAACTGCAAAAGAGTAGGTGGAAATATAGAGATCAATTTTTTAACCAAAGAAAAATGAGAGAATTACAAAGGAAGGATAATATAAAGATAGTATGCTGACCATAATTATTTCTAATTTTTTTCTGCCTGTTGCTAACTGTTACTTTCACCTGGTATAACTGCTTCAGAATACCTTCAAGTCCAGACCAAAATATTTTTTCATCCTAGTCAAAACAGAAGCACAAACAGAGAAAAAGCATAATAAGTTTTTATGTTTCCTTAACAACTAACTTCTAATAACATTTATGGAGCCTAATATGGAGAGAATCTTGGGCTAAGTACTATGATGGATATAAAGATGCTGTCCCTATCTCTTGGAGGGTACAATGTGAACATATGAGAACTCAGTGTGATGCAGACTATGCTACCTGCAAAAAGGTTATTGTTACCAAAAAAAAGGAGCTGTTCCTTTGATAACAGGCAACAGATTTGAAGAAAATAATTTATAACATTTAAAAATGGGCAAAAGAGAGGAACAAATAAGACTTGAGTATCAATCACCACTTGGAGAAGGCAGTTCTGGTTTGTATCCTAGGCCTTGGGTATCCAGAAAATGGTAAGTTGGATCAACTAAGGATAGCCAGAATAGAAATGAAGAAAAAAATCTACAAGGCCCTCTAGGCTTACTAGGTAAAAGCTTTGCCCCAGAAATTGTGTTATTAACATAGAACTCTCCTGTAATTTAATCTTCA
Source organism: Mesoplodon mirus (assembly GCF_964341445.2). Lineage (NCBI taxonomy): Eukaryota > Metazoa > Chordata > Mammalia > Artiodactyla > Ziphiidae > Mesoplodon > Mesoplodon mirus. The sequence goes on from NC_138982.1 coordinate 109,914,367, forward strand.
TTTTAGAATATTGCTGCTTTGAATTATGAATTATCAAAATAGTCAATCCTGATAGCAAAATTTAGGGGAAAATTGTACATTTTTCATTAAGTTGACTGTCTATATTCTCTAGACACATTTTTCTCAAAAAGTATTAGATCCTACAGCAGATTTTTAGGAGACTTTCTCCCTGTATGTCAACTCTCTAGTGTAAAAGCATACACACATATCTTTAATTTATAAACTTGAGAATGCTCTGTTATTAGGAGAGTTTAGACTGTACCTTACTTTTCAATTTGTTTTGAGTCAACCTGAAACATTTAATTCAGTCAGAAGATGTGACTATTATGTCATCTTTGAGCAGAGTTTTATTAGCTTATCCAGAATGGGAATGCAATGCCATATGTATTAATGTAGTCTAGCCTTTCTAACAGCATGACGATTGTTTAATATATCATATTTTGAATATTCTAAGTTATAAAATTATACTTGGTTTGTGGGGGGTTGTAATTATTTATTTCACTGAAAATTCATCATGCAAACACTTCTGAGCTTTTATCACAATCCAATAAAGGCCTCTGACATGAACATTTGTGATGCATGTTTCAACCTAATATAGGTTATAAAAAGTATTTTTATTTTATTGTTATTATTATTATTTCACCCAAATGCCTGGCTAACAGCAGCTGTGAATCTAGCAGAAGTGAATCAGTTTAGTACTGCTGAGGTGTTTCATGTTCTGTGCTGTGACTTTTTATCTTCCAAAATGGAAGGAGCTTCAGTGCATATTTAGTCTGGCAGGAGTGACTACAGAAAGGCTCTAATGGTGAAATTGACGGAGACGTATACTGTCAGTGGTATTTCCATTGAAATTCAGAGCACGAACGGGAAGCGCCGATGTACTACATATCTTTCCTTATAAAGCAACTGACATTCTATTACTTTTCAAAATCTGATTTTGATAATTCTACCTTACTTTTCACTACAGTGATGATTCACATGGTTTTGTTATGTGTTTACTTTAAAAAAAAACTTTAGATTTTGTATCATGAAACATTTAAATATTTTAATTGAAAAGTGCCTATTTTGAAGACTTTTGGTTTCTAGTTCCACATGTAAGTAGATTGGAAGTTGACTCCATCCTAACAACAACAGTAAAAAGCTCTACAGACTAAAAAATCAATAACTCTTCTAGGATCTGTAGAGAGATGAGGACACAAGGCAAACCATGGCCCCCAACAATGGGGAGAAACTCAGGAGAATATAGCGATTCATGGCTTATCAGAATGGAGACTCACTAGCTGAAATCTCCAAGGAAACCAGTGCCAGACGGGGTAGGAAAATCTGAACTGTAATTGATGAATTACTGGAGGCTCAGGGTGACAGTTCTGAAATTTAAAAACTCCAGGCGAACCCAGTCATAGGGAGCCCCACAGTTTTGTGAGATTTTCTTCCAAGAGATTGTCCAGGTTCTGAGAAAAATCCCCTCATGTTTCTGGCAGGGAGAACAGAAAGGACCATTTTGAAATACCCCTGGTTACTCTATTCTTAATCAGGCCTACCTTCAGGGGAAACTAGTTAGCAGAGCCTTAGACGTTTTTTTCTTGTAGTGTCTTTATCTGTCTGATAGGGGGGTAATGCTGGCCTTATAAAATGAGTTTGGGAGTTTTTTTCATCTTCAATTTTTTGGAAGAGTTCGAGAAGGAGTGTCATTAATTCTTCTTTAAGTGTTTGGTAGAATTCACCTGTGAAGCCATCGTGTCCTGAGTTTTCTTTATTGGGAAATCTAGGTTATTGCTTAAATCTTTTTTCTCATGATTGGTCTGTTCAAATTTTTAATTGATATTTCTTAATGATTCAATCTTGGTAGGTTATATATTGAAAGTAACTTATCCATTTCTTCCAGGTAGTCCAATTGGTTGGTGTATGACTCTTGATAGCAGTCTCTATGATCTTTTGTATTTCTGTGGTATCAATTGTAATGTTTCCTCTTTCATTTATAAATTGTTTAGCTAAGTCTCCTCTTTTTCTCTTGTTGATCTAAATAAATATTTCTCAATTTTGCTTATCTTTTCAAAAAATATTCTTAGTTTTCTTGATCCTTTCTTTTATCTCTATAGTCCCTATTTCATTTATTTCTGCTCTAATCTTTATTATTTTCATTCTTCTAAATTTGTATTTAATTTATTCTTTTTCTAGTTACTTGACATGTAAAATATTCATTTGAGATCTTTTATTTTTCTTAATGTAGGCATTTATCACTGTGAAATTGCCTCTTAGAACTGCTTTTGCTGCATCTCATAAGTTTTGGTATGTTGTGTTTCCAATTTCATTTTTCTTAAGGTATGGTTTTTAATTTTCTTTTTGATTGCTTTTTTTTTTTTTTTTGTGGTACACGGGCCTCTCGCTGTTGTGGCCTCTCCAATTGCAGAGCACAGGCTCTGGATGCACAGGCTCAGTGGCCGTGGCCTAGCCACTCTGCGACATGTGGGATCTTCCCAGACCAGGGCACAAACCCGTGTCCCCGTGTCCCCTGCATCGGCAGGCAGACTCTCAACCACTGTACCACCAGGGAAGCCCTGATTGCTTTTTTGATCCATGGATCATTCAGGATATGTTCTGTAATTTTCACATATATTTGAATTTTCCATTTTTCCTCCTGTTAAGTGATTTCTAATTTCATATCGTTGTCAGAAAAAAAAATACTTGGTATAATTTCAAACTTTTTACATTTTTAAGACTTGTGTCTGGGCCTAAAATATGATTTATCCTGGAGAGTGTTCTGTATGCACTTTAGAAGAATGTGTGTTCTGCTGCTGTTGGATAGACTGTTCTGTATATGTCAGTTAGGACCATTGGCCTACAGTCTTATTCAAGACTGAATTCTATCATTTGTTGAAAGTGGAGTATTGAAGTCCCCTACTGTTACTGTATTGCTGACTTTTTCTCCTGTCAGTTCTGTTCATATTTGCTTAATATATTTAGGTGCTCTGACGGTGGGTGCATATGTTGACTCTTGTTATAGGCTCTTTTTTTTTTTTTTTTTTTTGCGGTACGCGGGCCTCTCACTGTTGTGGCCTCTCCCTTTGCGGAGCACAGGCTCCGGACGCGCAGGCTCAGCGGCCATGGCTCACGGGCCCAGCCGCTGCGCGGCATGTGGGATCTTCCCAGACCGGGGCACGAGCCCGTGTCCCCTGCATCGGCAGGCGGACTCTCAACCACTGCACCACCAGGGAAGCCCTGTTATAGGCTCTTGATGATTGACCCTTTTATTATTATATAATGACCATCTTTGTCACTTGCTAGCAATTTTGACTGAAGATATATTTTGTCTGTTATAAGTATAGCAACACTTTGCTTTCTTTTTGCTTACCATTTGCCTGGAATTTCCCATGCCTTCACTTTCAGCTGGTGTCTGTCCTTAAAGTTCAAATGAGTCTCTTGTAGGTAGCATATGGTTGGATCTTGCTTTTGTAAATCCATTCAGCCACTCTGTGTCTTTTGAGTAGATAATTTTATCCAATTATATTTCAAGTATATTGATAAGGAAAGACATACCATTGCCATTTTATTTATTATTTTTTTAATAAATTTTATTTATTTATTTACTGGCTGCATTGGGTCTTCGTTGCTGCACACAGGCTTTCTCTAGTTGCAGTAAGTTAGGGTTACTCTTCGTTGTGGTGCATAGTCTTCTCATTGCGGTGGCTTCTCGTTGCAGAGCATGCACTGTAGGCACGTGGGCTTCAGTACTTGTGGTGCACGGGCTCAGTAGTTACAGCTCGCAGGCTCTAGAGGGCAGGCTCAGTAGTTGTGGTGCATGGGCTTAGTTTCTCCACGGAATGTGGAATCTTCCCAGACCAGGGCTCGAATCCATGTCCCCTGTAATGGCAGGCAGATTCTTAACAACCGCACCACCAGGAAGTCCACCATTGTCATTTTTAAATTATTTTTTAATTAATCCTTTTATAGTTTCTTTGTTCCTGTCTTCTCTTGTTTTTTTCTGTTATTTTTTTTTTGCAGTGATATACTTCAATTTTTTCTCTTTATATTTGTATCTGCTAGAGGTTTCTTCTTTGTGGTTACCATCATATTCACATAAAACATCTTAGAGTTATAACAGTCTGTTTTACACTGATAGCAGCCTAATATCAATCACATACAAAAGATTTTCACTTTTATCTGTCCTTCCCACATTTTATGCTATTGATGTCACATCTTTTTATATTGAGTATTCATTAATGATTATTGTAGCTATAGTTACTTTTAATATTTGTGTCTTTTAACTCTTATACTAGAGGTAAAAATGATTTATACACCACTATTAGAGTATTAGAATATTCTGAATTTGATTATATATTTACTTTTACCAGTGAGTTTTATACTTTCTTTTTTTTTTCATGCTGTTACTCAGCATTCTTTCATTTTACCTTGAAGAGCTGCCTTTATCATTCCTTGTATGGCAAGTCTAGTCATGAACTCCCACAGCTTTGTTTTTCTGGAAATGTCTTGATCTCTCCTTCATTTCAAAAAGATGACTTTGTTGGATGCAGTATTCTTATTTGCTAGTTTTTCTTTTTTTCCTTTGAGTAATTTGAATATATTATCCCACTCTCTCCTGGACTGCAAGGTTTCTGCTGAGAAATTTGCAGATAAACATGTAGAGGTTCCCTTGTATGTGATGTCTCTTTCTTCTAGATGCTTTCAAAATTCTATTTTTGTCTTTGAATTTTGACAATTTGATTATAATGTGTCTCAGGGTAATCTCTGAATTAATCTTGCTTTCTGTCCTTTGAACTTTCTGTATCTAAATGTCCATATCCCTCCCCAAATTTGGAAAATTTTCAGATGTTTCTTTATATAAGCCTTCTACCCCCTTTGTCTCTCTCTTCTCCTTCTGAGATTTCCATACTGTGTTTTTTAGTTCACTTGATAGTTTCCTATGTTCTGTATGCTTTCTTTACTTTTATTCTTTTTTACTTTTTGTCCTCTAAATGGCTAACCTCAAATGACCTGCAATTGGATCACTGATTTTTTTTTTTTTTCTATGTGATCAAGGCTGATGTTGAAGCTCTCTGTTGAAGTTCTCAGTTCTGTTGTTGTATGCTTTAGCTCCAGGATTTCTGTTTGTTTCTTTTTGTGATTTCTATTTCTCATTTTCTTCATGCATTGTTTTTCTGATTTTCTTTAGGTGTCTCTCTGTTCATTTGGATCTCATTGAGTTTCCTTAAGATGATTATTTTGAATTCTTTATCAGGCAATATGTAGATTTCCATTTCTTTGGGGTTGGTTACTGGAGTTTATTACTTTCCTTTGGTGATGTCCTGTTTGCCTGATTCTTTGTGTTCTATGTAGCCTTGTGTTGATGTCTGTGCATTTGAAGGAGCAAAGACCTCTTCTGTCTTTACAGACTGGTTTTAGTAGGTAAAAGTCTTCTTATATCAGGTTCCTGGGTTGATAGTATTGTCTCTAGAATCATAGTCAAGCAGGTTGGAGCTGGATCATGTGGCTGCTGCTGGTTCCAGAGTGGGGTCCACAGTTGGGGGCCTGTTACCAGGGGCTCAGGTGGGCATGGATTCTTTTTGGTCTTTAAGTGGACAGGACTACTTCCAGGACCTTGGTCATTAGGGCCGGTGCTGGAACAAAGGTCTGCTTCAGGAACTACAGTAGGCCTATTACCAGGTGTGCACATGGATGTGTCTACTTCTTGGTCTGTGGGAGAGCTCCTAACAAGTTATTTGCCTGACCTCTGCGTGAACAGAATTGGGCCCACCCTATGGCTGACAGAGGCTGGAATCAAGTCACAAGCCTGCTTCAGGGACTACAGCCCATACCAAGGCCTGCAAGCTGAGAACACAGATAGATGTGCCTCTTTACAGTCTCCTGGGTGGGCAGGAATGCCCCTGGAGCACAGCTGAGTGCAACTGGAGCTGGGTCACAGAGTTGCTTTAGGATCTGCAGTTGGACCAACGTTGTCAGTCATGTGTCCATCTGGGTCTTTGGGAGGACAGGGCCATTCCTGGACAATGACCTTGAGAGACTGGAGCTGGACTACAGTGCCACTTCATGATCTGCAGTTGGACTGAGTTTGTCAGGCCTAGCCCTGGGACATGGACAGGTGTGTCTCTCAGTAGGTTCCTGGGTGGGCTGGACTGCTCCCTCACCATAGATGTGAGAAGATGGAACCAGGTTACAGGGCTGCTCTAAGATCCACAGTTGGATCAAGGTCAGATGGCCTGCCACAGGGGTATGAAAGATTATGTCTTTTACCCGGGTTCCTGGGCAGGAATGTTCCCAGCCTGTGGCTGAGAAGGGCTTAAGGTGAGTTACAGGTCTGTTTCAAGATCCAGAGTCAGACTTAAGTCAGAAGACCTACCCCAGAGCAAGATTGGTGTGTCTTCCAGCAGAGCCCTGAGTGGGCAGGAGTTGTCCTGGAACTTGGCTGGGAGAGCCTGAAGCCCCATTACAGAACTGTTTCTGGACCTGCAGTCAGATCAAGGTTATAGGGACTAAATGTGCATGTCCCTCCTTGTACCTGAATAAGTAGAACCACTAGCTAAGAGGGGCTGAAACTGAGTTATGGGCTGCCTCAGACTCCACAACCAAGATTAATGTTAACAGTCCTATTACAGATGGGTGTGACAATGGCCATGTCCCTTGGTAGATTGTGCTGGTGGCTAGACCAAGGTCAAATGGGGCTATAGTAAAGACCACAGAGGGACAAGAATGTTTCCTGTCTGTAGTCAGGACCACAATTGGCAAATCTGCATCTGGGTATGGGCTTGCCTTCTCAAAATGTCCCCCTTATTTTGGGCTCCACCAAGGTTTCATAATATCTTACCTGTATCCCAAAGCTCCCACAGGGTACTTTTGTCCATGGATGGCTGTCAAATTATTTTTGCTGAGGAGGGATGTAAGTGGCAAACCACTTATTCCACTGTCTTGCTGACCCTTTGATATTTTAAACTCACAGACATGTTTTATAGTCCACAGTATGATCCATCTCTGTAATTGTTTTGTGTACACTTGAAAAGAATGTGAGCTCTTATTTTTGCATAAAGTTTCTCATAATTATTAATAAGGTCAAGTTGGTTGGTAGTTTGTTCAAATCTTTGATATGCTTACTGATTTTCTGTTTAATTTTGACAGAGGAGTTTTGAAATCTTCAACTATAATTGTCATAGATGTATATGTTCTCCTTGAAGTTCTATCAGTTTTTATTTCATGTAGTTTAAAATTTTTATTAGTTGCAAAAAAAGGGTACAATTTTTATATCATCTTGGGGGATGTATCAGTTTATCATTGTGCAGTGACCTTCTTTATCCTTGGTAGTATTTTTGACCTGAAATCTACTCAGTGTGATATTAATGTAGCCATCCATTTCTTTTGGTTTGTATTATCATGGCATATGCTTTGCCTCCTTCTACTTTCTGTTTTTGTAGTTAAAGTATTTGCTGTAGGTAACATATAGTTGGGTCTTACTTTCTTAATCCATTATGGCAAACTCTGCCTTTTAATTCTAAAATTTAAACTATTTACATTAATGTGATTTGACTAGGTTAGGTATAAATATATCATCTTGTTCTTTCTTTTTCAACTCCTGTTGATATTTGTTTTCAATTACTTTTTTCCTGATTAATTTTGGATTAATTAAATATTATTTTAATGTTTAAATTTTATCTTTTGCTCATTTTTTAGCCATAAGTTTTGTTTTGTTAGTTGAGTAGTCACTATAAAGTTTATAGTATATATCTCATTATTTTATAAGTTTGACAATACAAGAGGTGTATAAAAAAGCCTGACATTACTTATAATTCAAATAGTATTAGTTGTCTTCTAATGACTTATCTTGGTACAACTTTTATATAGAAGCTTTGTTTTGCCTTGTAATTTTTCAAATTTATTCAAGAACATCATCATCTGTTTAGGGAAAATAAGAGGTAATTCCCAAAGCAATTCAGTATTAGTATTGGTTGAGTTTGTTCCTCTTATTCAGAAAAAGACATTAATTTTGGCTTTAAACTTTAGAAGTCACAAAGAACTTTAACACTTCTAAACAATCAAACTGTTGTATGGCAGGACAAGTCCGTATATTCATCTTCTTTTTATTATAAGCATTTGTGTAACTGATGATGCTTAAGTCCATGAAAACAAATGAAGATCATCATTGACACACTGGTTAAATTACATGTAATATATTGACATTTTTCTGCAAAGTACCTGATGATGAATAATACACTGAATAGTCAAAACTTACATTTGTATAAACTTTGTAAATTCACTTAACTAAAACGTTTTCTTCTCCAAAATATATCAATACATCTTTGTAGATTCTACTTCAGATTGTACTGCATTAGTATTTTCTCAACTTTTTTGAAAACCTTTTTTCCAGTAGTAGTTCTACACAGATTGTTCATAGGGGCTATTTTATCAGGCACTTTAAACTCTGCATTGACTCCTTGATTACCCAACAACTGATCAGTATCAGAAGTATTTGTTAACTTCTCAAGAGCAGAGAAACAACTTAAAATCATTTGTTTATTTTTAACTGACTATTGATATTGTTCTCAGTGTCCTCAACAATTCCAGTGTGGTTCTCATTGAACGGCTAGTAGTCTTAAAAATGTTTATTTTCTCTGGATACATTTCTTCTACTTCTCCAAGCTAGCATGATTTAATTAAGTGACCATCAGCAAATGGCTTTACTTGTTTTGCTAACAATTGGGACACTCAGATAAATTATTTAGGTTATATTTCCTTTTTTAAAAAATTTGGAGAAATTCTCCTCTGTTGAAATATTCCATTTTACCTTTTATAATTTCCCTGACTGTTGCTTTTGTGTGAATTGAGAATATAGTGAAGAATGCCTCTCTGTTTTTAGTTTTGTTTTGGTTTTTGGCTGCATTGGGTCTTCGTTGCTGCACATGGGCTTTCTTTAGTTGTGGTGAGCAGGGGCTACTCTTCACTATGGTGTGAGGGCTTCTCATTGTGGTGGCTACTCTTGTTGCAGAGCATGGGCTCTAGGGTACTCAGACTCCAGTACTGTGGCATGTGGGCTCAGTAGTTGTGGATTGCAGGCTCTAGAGTGCAGGCTCAATAGTTTTGGCACATGGGCTTAGTTACTCTACGGCATGTGGGATCTTCCCGGACCAGGGATCGAATCTGTGTCCCCTGCATTGGCAGGCGGATTCTTAATCACTGTACCACTAGGGAAGTCCCTAAAATGCCTCTCTGTTTGCTTTTGAATTAATTATTTTTTTAAAATTTTATTTTATCTCAACTATTTTGTTATTATTCATACCAATTTTTAGATATTTTAGTTGTCTTCCTGGATTTTGTAATACACATATTTGACTAACCACAGTATACCTTCAAATATTTTTTTTACTAATTCACATGTAGTTGAATGACCTTAGGATAATATATTCACAATTCTTCTCTTTCATCTTTTGCACTATTTTTTACTTTTGTATATGGTATAAACTTGAAATGTATTACTACTATATTTTCTTTAATGAGTCAATAATCTATATAGACTTTAAAACAATAAAAGTATGTCTTTTATATTTACCTTCTATTTTACCATTTATGGTGATCTTGCCTTCATTGAGTTGATACAAGCTTCTGTTTGATACCATAGTTCTTCAAGAATTTGAAGAACTTCTAGAATTTCCTCTAATATTGCTTGTATTTTCCATAACTGTGTTGTAGTTTCTCTTTTGTTCACGTGTATTGTCTACTTTTTTCAACTAGAGATTTTAACATTCATCATAGTTGTTTTAAGTTTTTCCTCTGATAGTTCAAACATCTAGGGCCTATTTGCATCTATTTCTTTTGATTACTTGTCTCTTGCAAGTGGATTTTTAGTCATGGGTTTTGTGTATATGTATGTGTGCCTCTCTCATTAGTTTTTGGGTGAAGGATTGCCAACATGTGTAGGGCAATAGAGACTGAGGTACGTAGTATTTATGCCTGAAAATTGGCATGCTCTTTCTCCTTCTAGATCTTTATTTTGGAGAGTTTTCTATAAACTGCTAATGGGGGCAGTTTTTATTTGTCCTGTGTCCTGTCTAGTCTCATTCTAAGGCAGGTTTAGTGTCTTTGAGTTTGAAAGATAGGCCTTTCTCAGTGATCTGCCCCCTTTGCCTCTTTGGGATATCACTAACCATCTGGGTTCAAGGCAGTGTACTGCCTCTGATCTAGGAGTTAAGATCTCCCATATCCCTCCACTCCATTTTTCCTTTCCTCAACAACAGTGGCTCTTAATCTGTGCCCAGGAAGAGAAAGGGTTTGCAGCCCTACATCCAGGGGCTTAAGACAGTTTTCTCTTTTTCTTTTTCTTTTTCTTTTTCTTTTCTTTTCTTTTCTTTTTTGAGTTTTGAGCAGAGTCCCTGTCTTTTCTACACAAGTAGCACTTTCCTCTCCCAGACATGTACCACTGAGAAGACACTGTCTCTGAGTTCCTATCCTGCCTTGCAAATTTCTTATGAGTATCTAGTGAAAGTCCACAAAGTGGAGCCATTATAGTAGTGCAAATACCCTTTGTGTCTGTGACTCCCTGAGGTTCTATATTCTCGTGAAAGACAACCTTTGGCCTTTAATATTAATGAAAATTTTTATCTGAATTCTTACTCACTTGCATTGCAGCTCAGTCTACTCTATTATCACAATAGAACAATGTACCAGGTTTCTCATTTAAGCAAGATGGGTACCTCTATGGCTATTTAGGTGTCTTGCAACCTTAGCTCTCTCCTGGGTTCAAGAGAGGTTTTGGTTATGATATTTTCTCACTCTTTCTCATTGTTAGATTTAAAGGAACACTTTTTCCTGCTTTTAACAACCTAAGAGTAAGCAAGAAGTAACCTTTTAGATATATTTTAATGTCCTTAATTGCAGTTTGCAGATGGCATACATTTGTCATTTGAACTTTGGAGGAACATTTGGAAGTTTAAATGTCTCTTCAGGACACCAAGAAAGAACTGACATTTACTTAAGGATGCAGACATCATGAAGTCATTCACAAGGATAATTTCAGTTTGCCTTTATATTGAACCTGAAGAATGGTTTTCAAGCCTACACAGCTTGCCCCTCAGGTAGGCTTAATATCTGTTTACATCTCAGCCAATGCTCAATTGAACTTTTTCCAATGCCAACATCTAGAAAATGTTCTAACTGGAAATTATATCATGTTATAGAAAGCAAAAGAAATATTGCTAGTTGAGTCCCAATTCTACCAGTTATTAGATGACAAGTCTCCTAACCTTTTGCATCCTCAGCAAATATAGGCAATAATGACTATTTCTAGAGGCATAGAAAAGATGACAATTTAACATATACCCAAGTACCATAAAGTGTAAAGTGTTATAAAATGTAAAATGGTATTTTTCTGACATCAAATATATGGAAACTTTTACTCACAAATCTATTTCAGGGGTGCAATAAAACTTATATAAAACAACAATGTTAGGTGAGTCTTTTGCTTTTAAACATTTCAATTATATATCTAGTTAAGATCCTGATATAGAATATTTTATCCACAAAATATATTCAATACTATTTCTGGTGTAATCAATCTTTCAGACATAAGGAAAATATTTTTTCACTTATAGAACTGTGGCATCAAGAGAAACTTTCTAATCTATACCAATTTTTCAAAGAGGAGAATAATTCAAAGTATATAATGTTAGTTCACCTTCTTTATGCCAGGAACTACTATAATTGTATTACAGGGGCTTGAAAGGAAGCATTGGACACTTGGACCCTTAAATGTTGGGACTGTACACAAAGGTGAGAACCGGGTTAAATTAACCAACAAGTGATGGTGAACTAACCAAGAGACTATTAAAAATAGGTATGCTTTACCACTACCTGTGTCTGAAGAGGCAAAAAGAAAGAGCAATAATCTGTATCTGCTGAGAGATTCGGTCTTTAAAGAACAACCATGATATAGGACCTGTGGTCTTAGGTAGAAGATTGGGACTACTGCCAAACTACAGGCCCCAGTGAACCCAGGAGAATAAGCATGCCACTTGTTTCTCCTCTCATTCTTTGATTTCCTGTCAGTGAATCCCATAGGATCAAAACAATGGGAAGTTAGAGGTCAGCAGACCTCAGATGAAAAAGTCTGTAGAGGTCAGGCTCCTACACTACAAAACAACAGAAAAGGACCAAGAGTGTCTCTGGATGCAAACAAAATATATCTAGCTCTCTATGTTTATTAGTAACTATTTCTTGTTCAACTTCAGCTGTTCAAAATGCACAGCTAATCATCTATAAACTATCCTTTCTCTAATAAACTAAGGAACAGATTATCTCATCTATATTGAATACTCATCTCAATAATAGTCAATGACCTTAATTCTTCAAAACTTTATTTGAAACATTTTTAGTCTGTTATAAAATTTGACATTAATGAAGACTTCAGGAACTCTGGCATTCCCAATGGGTAGCCATACACAGCTCCACTCTCTCACTTATTCCTCAGTTTACCCCAATTTGTAGAGGATGCTGAATTACTTATTTGGTACCTTTGCCAAGATCTCTTATTTTGTAGGTCTCCATGATTTGTGCATTTAGGAGAATAATGCAGAAAGAAAACCACTACTTCTATACTAGTCATCTGTCTACAACTCTTTTGAATGCCTCCTCGATTTTCAGAGGACTGAGTTCTTTATAAATTTGTCTTTAATTAATTTCTCATCTATACTGTCACCTGGTTTCTGTCCAGAGTTTTCAAGGAAAGGGTTAGAGATCTCATAGATGGTTTGTGCCATCCTACATTGTCCACTTTTGGAGTGTGCATCTGTTGATAGGTCATCATTCCATAGAGATATGTTTAAAGGAAGCAAACTAACTAATCACATTTTCAGACATCAAGTAAGAAAATAAAGAGGAAGGGATATAAATGGAATAAGGCATCTGACTGGAAAAAAAATGAGATGAAAAAGATAGTATCACTACTAAGGCTATAAAAAATAAGTTGAAATATGAGCACTACAATGTCCCACTTAAATTTGAATTAATATTTTTCACAGGAGAGTAAGCATTTTCCTAAAGGAATAGATTTAAATGTGGCTCTTGAACTGCCGAATACAAAGACTTTTTTTTTTTTCTCCTGAGTCAAACCCACTTTGCTTTTCACCACCATAAGGAAAAGAACAACATGGATTTCAAACTGGGTCTTAAAGCAGTACAGCTGTATGAATCTTCATTATATAAAAGATCTCCTCATGTCTTATTTGATTTTGAAAATGGTACAGTTAATAATCAAAACTCTTGTTTTTTAAAACTATGAACTGTATCTTATAAAATCTGTGCTTGACAAGAATTGTGTTTTTAAAAATACTCATGTGGAATATTTCCCAGATTATCCATCTGTGTTTCTAATTTATTCCACTAAGGATAAAGATGCCAGGATTGTAGGGTGGGAATAATGATGACTGAGTTTATGAGCAGTGGTTGGACTACACTTGATATGAAATAATTATAGTGGATGCCCCTTCAAAATATCTGGCTGTAAATATATATCGCTAAAAATAGAATTTTGGAGTTAAGTTTTTAAGAAGCAAAATACACAGAATATTATTTTGTGAATTACAGAATAGAATGGGTTGATAAATCATCATTTGAAATGAGTACTTCCTACAAGTAACAAAAGCTATGTCATCAATTGGGAGGAATCATAACTTGCCAGTTTCTAATAAAATTTGAGGCTAATAGGGAACTATAAAAATACAGTGAGGTTTTCATTAAGTATGTAAATTTAAGTGGGAAGGAAAAAAGATTAATGCATGTAATTAAAGCCTTCTTAATACAGGAAAAATGTTTAAGAAATTTGGTTTCACTACTATTGTACTATAATTTTAAATTTCTATTTATATCTGGAACAAAGGTGACAAAAAGCAATAAAACTTGTTTTAAGGTAAACTATGGTTGTATCTACTTTTGATGAACTCCTTGACTAGGGTTCAATGCCCAGAGATTACTTGATTATGAGGTTTTACCTATGATAAAGGTTCACAGTGTGGAAACTAAGCCTCCTAATATTCTATCAGGGAATTACTTAAGACAGTTTAGCTTATGTAACTGTGTTTGAGTTTTAGGGTACCTTTGGTGCCCTGTTTCCAAGAATGTTTGATGAAATGATATGATTAAATGTCTCTAGAAATATTTCTGAAATATATACTTGATTTGTATCTTCTGAAACACTTAAAATCTACCCACTAGGGAAAGAAATATATTATTTTTAAAAGCTCATTAGCCACAGTGCAAGTGAGAGCACATAAAACAATTAAAGTATATGTTTAGTTCAATGCACCTGTAAGTAGAAAAAATTTTCAAGCATATTCTTATGTGCTTTCAGTGTGAAAACAATAAGAGATTCACATTAAATGTCTAATTTTTATTCATGCATGCCTAGGTAGGAACAGGACTTGAATTAATTGTCCATAGATTTTCTCTTGGATTTAGAAGGAAAATCTTTTACAAATTGGTCCCAAAAGAGTCAAAACCACTATTATAGAACCATAACTACAATTTACTTGAATATACCATCTATAGAGAACTATTGTTTTTTCATATAAGAAATATATGCCTACTGAATCTGTTGCTTGCCTCATTTTTATTACTTCAATATACTTTTCTCTGAGAGAATTCAAGAGGTGAAATTTTTATAATTTTCCCATTTCTTCATTTTAATATGTAAACTTTTTAACTTTTAAAGTTGAGAAATATTTATTTTACAATATTCAAATGTAACATAGATATAGTGATTAGGAAAATATCTCCAGAATATTATAATATCAGTATGAGTAAAATAATGTCATCTTAATGAACTTCTAAAACTATATGACTATAAGTCAGCTTACTTGGACCTGATGAGTAAACTTGCCTGGTTATAGGGATTTTGGTCAGTTTCTTTGGTCACAATAAATATATAACAAATTATTACATAATATAGTTTGTAATTGTTAAATATATGATATTTATTGTTAATGTGTTTATATGATTATATATGTTAAATATGTATATATACACATATTTAATTAAATATAAATAAACATGTTATTTAATGTATATGATCATAGAATAAAATTCTCTGTCTAAAATTAATGATCAATCACTTTTCTGGTTTCCAAAACATGCTATCAGATCTGTCATAAAACAACCTCATTTTTAATACCTAGTTTAAACAAACAAAAAGACTTGATATAAGAATTAATGATATCTTTATATATCATTGGAAGTTCATTTTTTCCCAAATCTCCTTAATGTTAGGAAATCAATTGTGCATCACAGCTTGGAAATCAGTTATTATTTTTTTAAAAATGTTCTGTGTGAGCAAAACCACTAACAGTGGAAGGGGCTGTGGAAGTAACTGCTCAGAAGAACAATTGTCTTTGTATTAATACTTGGCATAATAATGAAAATGTGACTACTTATGGTAACCTTTACCTGTTATCTCTAGGGACATTTTATTTCTGGAAAAGAAGACTTATTCTTTCAAGCTAATAATCCTAAAATATAGGGAAAGTCAATTAATTGGGAAAATAAAGTTATAAATACTGACTGGAAATAGAAAAATTAGAGGTAATTTATTTGATATTCTCACTACTAGCATTTACTGTGAAGCATATTAAATACAGAATGTGATAATGTTTCAATCTCCCAATCTAATAAAAGCACATTTGTAAGTCACAAATAGACTTTTATATTACCATAAAATATTATGAAGAATGAGCAGAATCAAGAAAACCAAATTGGTCCTTGAAGACTCATATGGTAATAAAGTTATTGTATAATATACTTTAATTTTTACTGTAATTACCTTTTATATCTTTGAAATTTATTGATGTATGGTTCAGCAATTAAGACATTTTATTCTAAGGCTAGGGATGTCACAGTAGCAGAGAAGATCAAAACCCCACATTTCTAAAAAATCAGATTGAGAAATGTGTATGTAAATCAGCAAGGGTGGATTGGTGTGATGCAGGTAAACTACATCTTGAATGAGTGTAGAGATATGTGCAAAATCTAAGAGGCTGTAGAAGAATCTGTTGGGTTTATGAGCCAGTAAGTATGGGAATGACATGATATGAAAATGTATGATGATACAGTGTTATAACTGGAGGGACTTGGTACATCTGGTCCTACCTCTTTCTTCTTAATTATTAAGTCAGAAATAGAATGGTCAACAAATATTCACAATCTCAACCACATCTTCTAATATTTATGTGATTAGTTGGGGATTATGATATGATAAATAGATGAATGAACTGTGGATACAATGGTGTATGTCAATTATAGGAGAAAGCAGAAAAGTGCTGGTACATACCTCCCCAGTTGTTTCTTCTTCACATTCATAGATCCAGGAGACTAGATGTTCCAGAAGATGCAAGTAGTGTTCTGTGTTACTACATGGAGCAGAGCCTGCAGCCTAATTGTGGTGGCTGTGTAGCATGATGAAGTAATAAATCTTTGTTTTGTTAAGCCACTGCAATTTGATTTTTTTTGCTGAGGCACAAACTTATCTTATACTTGCTAAAATAGAGTAGGTCCCCTACATACAAATGAGTTCCATTCTGAGAGCACGTTCATAATTCCAATTTGTTCAAAAGTCCAACAGACTTAGCCTAGGTACCCAACTAACACAATCAGCTATATATTACTGTATATAGTACTGTACTGTAATAGGTTTATAATACTTTTCACACAAATAATACATACAAAACACAAAAAAATAAAACATTTTTAATCTTACAGTACAGTACCTTGAAAAATAAAGTAGCATAGTACAACAGCTAGCATATAGGGGCTGGCATCAAGTGAACAGTCAAGAAGAATTACTGACTGGAGGAGGGAGAGGAGGTGGAAGATGGTAGAGCTGAAGGATCCTCAGCAATAGGCGATGGAGGGCAAACTGCAATTTCACTCACACCTGATGTTGATGGCACAGGTTCTGGTTCCTTGCTGGATTCAATTCTATCTATCCTCTTGAAAAAACAATGTCTGGGTAGTAGCTTTTTTTTTTTTCTCATCACAGATGACACAGTAGCACTGGATTGAATTCTGAAGGGCTGCTGCAACCTTCGTGTACTGTTCTATGTTCAGGTCCTGTGCCTCAAAAACAATGCCTTCTCAAATTAAGAAAATCCCCTTGCCATTTCCCGCATTGTGAGTCTCTTTAGTTCTTCAGTTACTTCTTCTTGTTGTCTCTTTTCACCCTTTCTCTGGGCCTCCAATTCCATCAGGTCTTCATTAGTAAGCTCCTTCTGTTGCACAGTAAGGAGTTCAATGAAGTCCTCCTCTTGCAGATCTAGCTCCAGCTTCTCACTGAGGGTCACTAAGTTGCTGAAGACCTCTTTGGACCCCTCATTCACCTTCTCAAATCCACGAAAATTGTGAACAAACTGCGGGCAAAGGTTCTTCCAAGCCCCATTCATGGTGACGGCTGTAACCTCACACCAAGCAAAGTCAATACTTTTTATGGCCTTGTAGGTATTATAGTCCTTCCAAAATTGTTGCAAGTTTGTTACTGATTCATCACCCACCTTTGCTGCCTGACGAAAAGTGTGACATAAATAATATTTCTTGAAAGTTGATAGAACTTCCTTGACCATAGGTTGGATGAGTGATATAGTATTTGGTGGCAGATGCACTACCTTGACATTGGGATGAAAGTCGTCCATGAATGGGGTGGGGGTTTGGAGCATTGTCAAGCAGCAAAAGAATGTTGACTAGGATGTCCTTCTCCATGCAATATTTCTCTACCTCCGGGATAAAGTGGTGGAAAAACCAGTCCTGGAAAATGACCTGTGTAACCCAGGCTTTGGGGCTACTCTTCCACACAGCAGGCAGAGACCACTTGGCTATTTTTTAAAGGCTCTTGCGTTCTCTGAGTGATAAACTAACAGAGGATTCAGCTTCATATCGCTGGAAGCATTGCCACCAAACAACAGAGTTAGCCAATCTTAAACTTCTTTATAGCCTGGCATCAACATTTCCTCCTTTCTGATGTAATTTCCATCTGGCATCCTCTTCCAGTACAGTCCTGTCTCATCCACTTTTAAACCTGCTTGGATAAATACAAGCCTTCATCAATGATTTCTCAAAGTGTTTCAGGAACTTCCTTGGCAGCTACCGTATCTGTACTCCCTGCCTCGCCACTTACTTTTATGTTGTGAAGGTTGGCTCTAGCCTTGAACCAATAAAACCAGCTATGGCTGGCATTAAAAGATGTGCCCTCTGATTCTTTGCTGTGTTTCTTCTTTAAGTCTTCATAAAGCCTTAGCTTTCTCTTGAATCAGCATTAAGATGAGTGGGACTGGACACTGATGCTGATCCTGCATCCACACACTGAGAAGTTTCTCCATCTCCTCCATCACTTTTCCACGCTTCTTTGATATTGTTGTGGCCATTGTCGGCACAGCAGACTTCACATGTTCCATGATCTTGTCCTTGTTCTTTAGAATCATGTGAATGGTTGAACCATTCATGTTGTAATAACAAGTGACATCTACGATCTTTTTGCCTCGCTCCACTCTCTCAATTATTTTCACTTTTGTTTCCATCATTATCACTTGGCGTTTCTTAGCAGTACCAGCTACATCACTGCTGCTTTTACACTTGCTTCCAGACATCATGGTCTTGAAATAAAGATACTGTACTACTGTACTCTATACACTACTGTACAGTAAAGTACACAAAAGCACAACCACTTATAGAGGATGCATTCATCTGACAATATACACCAGACACGTTAACTAACTTATGTGATTGGACATGCGAACACAGGTTCACTTCTTTGAAAGTTCACAACTTGAAGGTTCGTATGTAGGGGACTCACTGTATAGATGAAGAAATGGTGATAAGGAGAAATAAAATGATAATTTTTCTTGTTCAATTAGTGAATTACCAAGAAAAATTATGTTTTCAAGAACAACTTCAGACAACTTTCTCCACACAAAGTAATGCTTTATCTGTTTTTTTTTAAGAATGAAAAGTTTATAAAATCAAATAAACATCTTTGCCATTCACAGATGAGTTACTATAATGCCGTTTTGGTTCATGCTTTGGAGTATCTTTACTGGAGTTCAACTGACTCTTTACCAAATTTGCTTCTGAAATGAGTTACTTTATATTTTCAGTCACTTTTATTAAAAAACCACCTGGATTCTAATTTTTGAGAAAATGGAAAAATAATTACTCGGGTCATAATTTCTGTAAGAAATCAGAAATGTTAATGTTATTAATAAATGATTTATAAAAGGCATGAATTATATCCTTGTTACTTAAAACATCAGATGCATGTTCCTTAGGAAAGATGAGAATATTGAAGGTACTCATAGCAATAATACTGGAGTCAAATGATTTCATAAATATTTGCTATGGTTTTCTACTATGCCCAGAATAAATGGCTTTTGAAAATAATAGTTGAAGTGAGGCTAAGGCGTTTAATCATTCTGAAAACCTATTTATTGTGTACATATCACATAGCAATAGAGATGATTTCTATTATAACACAAACCAAAATACAATTAAAAACAGATAGTTTTCTTCCCTGTGAGAGTTTGAAATCCTTGCTACCCCTTCATTTCTTGAGCTATCTTCTCATGCAGGGGGTGAATTTTGCAGGGCAAGTGTGTGAGAAAAATTACTGGGATCCCCTGCAGCCACCAATTTAAGCAATCTCATATCCTTGAAAAGAGAGTGAAAATGCATTCCGTGATAAAACATATTCCTGGGGACTGGAGGTGACAATTGTAGCTTACTCAAATAGTTCTGCTTTCTTTGGAGGATCAGGGTGGGAGGTAATCTGTATGACTTCATTGAGAATTAACCTGCCTGTCTGATTTTTTTTTTTTACAACTTTATTGGAGTATAATTGCTTCACAATAGTGTGTTAGTTTCTGCTTTATAACAAAGTGAATCAGTTATACATATACAGCTGTTCCCATATCCCTTCCCTCTTGCATCTCCATCGCTCCCACCCTCCCTATCCCACCACTGCAGGCGGTCACAAAGCACCGAGCTGATCTCCCTGTGCTATGCGGCTGCTTCCCACGACCTATCTACCTTATGTTTGGTAGTGTATATATGTCCATGCCTCTCTCTCGCTTTGTCACAGCTTACCCTTCCCCCTCCCCATATCCTCAAGTCCATTCTCAAGTACGTCTGTGTCTTTATTCCTGTCTTACCCCTAGGTTCTTCATGACATTTTTTTTTCTTCTTAAATTCCATATATATGTGCTAACATATGGTATTTGTCTTTCTCTTTCTGACTTACTTCACTCTGTATGACAGACTCTAGGTCTATCCACCTAATTACAAATAGCTCAATTTCGTTTCTTTCTATGGCTCTGTAATATTCAATTGTATATATGTGCCACATCTTCTTTATCCATTCATCTTATGATGGACACTTAGGTTGTTTCCATCTCTAGGCTATTGTAAATAGAGCTGCAATGAACATTTTGGTACATGACTCTTTGAATTATGGTTTTCTGAGGGTATATGCCCAGTAGTGGGATTGCTGGATCATATGGTAATTATATTTGTAGTTTTTTAAGGAACCTCCATACAGTTCTCCATAGTGGCTGTACCAATTCACATTCCCACCAGCAGTGCAAGAATGTTCCCTTTTCTCCACACCCTCTCCAGCATTTATTGTTTCTAGATTTTTTGATGATGACCATTCTGACTGGTATGAGATGATATCTCATTGTAGTTTTGATCTGCATTTCTCTAATGATTAAAGATGTTGAGCATTCTTTC
The DNA here is from genome assembly GCF_964341445.2 of Mesoplodon mirus. Lineage (NCBI taxonomy): Eukaryota > Metazoa > Chordata > Mammalia > Artiodactyla > Ziphiidae > Mesoplodon > Mesoplodon mirus. The sequence continues at coordinate 109,935,118 of NC_138982.1, forward strand.
ATGTGTTTGTTGGCAGTCTGTATATCTTCTGTGGAGAAATGTCTATTTAGGTCTTCTGCCCATTTTTCAATGGGGTTGTTTGTTTTTTTGTTATTGAGCTGCATGAGCTGCTTATAAATTTTGGAGATTAATCCTTTGTCAGTTGCTTCATTTGCAAATATTTTCTCCCATTCTGAGGGTTGTCTTTTGGTCTTCTTTATGGTTTCCTTTGCTGTGCAAAAGCTTTGAAGTTTCATTAGGTCCCATTTGTTTATTATTGTTTTTATTTCCATTAAAGATGATACAAATAGATGGAGAGATACACCATGTTCTTGGATTGGAAGAATCAACATTGTGAAAATGACTCTACTACCCAATGCAATCTACAGATTCAATGCAATCCCTATTAAACTACCACTGGCATTTTTCACAGAACTAGAACAAAAATTTTCACAATTTTTATGGAAACACAAAAGACCCTGAATAGCCAAAGCAATCTTGAGAAAGAAAAACGGAGCTGGAGGAATCAGACTCCCTTACTTCAGACTATACTACAAAGCTACAGTAATCCAGACAGTATGGTACTGGCACAAAAACAGAAAGATAGATCAATGGAACAGTATAGAAAGTCCAGAGATAAACCCACGCACATATGGTCACCTTATCTTTGATAAAAGAGGCAGGAATGTACAGTGAAGAAAGAACAGTGTCTTCAATAAGTGGCTGGGAAAACTGGATGGAGACATGTAAAAGTATGGGATTAGATCACTTTCTAACACCATACACAAAAATAAGCTCAAAATGGATTAAAGACCTAAATGTAAGGCCAGAAACTATCAAACTCTTAGAGGAAAACATAGGCAGAACACTCTGTGACATAAATCACAGCAACATCCTTTTTGACCCACCTCCTAGAGAAATGGAAATAAAAACAAAATAAACACATGGAACCTGTCTGGATTTTGTAATGCAAACTAATACGTAGTTAAACAGGATCTTAAAGGAATGAATGGATATAATTTCTCTGTAAATTGGATATCATTGAAGGATATTTTTCTCTTGTTATTTGGTATGTATAATTAAGAGATTATGTATTCAGCAGTAATGAAGGGATGATCAATAAAGAAAGATGTCCTGTGCTTTATCTAAAATTTGTCTATAAATAGATGTAAGTTGAATAGGAAGTTCTCATCCCACACTAAATTTGATGACTACTGTAAAAGCAAAGCATATCCTAATACACACATGAGAAAGTGAGTATTTTGAAGGTTAGTGGCATTGAAAGCATGGTGGGCTCTCATTTTAAAATATCCCTTAGTGATTTCAAGGTGTAACAAAAGCAAAATCAGCAGATAACTCACATGCAAAGTTTTCTTAAAGATTCTAGTTGTGCCTTGTGATTGGTGAAATTCAAAATATTCATAAGGATTTCTTCACTCCTCAAAAAGCTTTTAGGTTTATCAGAAATTAATTTGTAATTTAAATTAGAGATAAGCTTTCATGACTCACAAAATTCTGAATGTTCTTTTTATCAGGATACTTCATAGTGAATCAAGATTTAGGTATGTTTTTCCTTTAAAATCTTCTGTTGTCAGTGTTTTCCTTTTGTGTAAGACATGTCCCTCATGTCTTTTGCCAAATTTGGATTGGCATTTTAAAAAATGACTGTATATTGAAATTACAATTGTGACATTTCTTTACAAAATGTATTATTAGAGAATCACAGAGAGAAAAAAAATTATGGTGTTCACAAAAATATATCCTTTAATATTTGAAAGCAAATCTCTTAACTTTTAATATCATATGTGTAGCACTTGAAAGATACTCAGTTGGAATTAGCTTCCTATTTTAAGATGTCCTAAACTCATTTCCATAATTTACCTATATGGTAGCATTATGTCCAGTGGGACTAGCTAATGGACATTTGAGAAAACATTAAATAAACCCAGATCTCACTCCACTTGCCCACAACTTGTTCACTATTTGCCTGCGTATTAGGATACCAGCAAATTCTCTCCTCATTGCCATCCCTAGTTCATGGTGAAATTCCAGTATGGGGAAGCAGATTTATAGAAACAGAATATTATAACAACATTTCAGTATATTTCAGGAATATTCATAAAAATACCCCACCATTAATTAAATTCAATTTATTATGAACTTATTCTATTCCTAATCTACTAAATAGCTCTAAAATTTATCCTCCACTCTCTATTCTTTCTAATTTGTCATCAATCTTCTGAACTATTGCCACTGACTTCTTCCTAACTATGATTTTGATCACATCATGCCATATCTACCATAATTTTCCACATTGCTACAAGAGAAATCACTCTAAAAAGTAAAAAGTATATCTGACCTTTTAAAAATATATACTTAAAGTATTTAAATGATTCCTGTTTCCATTAAGGTAATGTCAAACATCTTAGAATGGGATATATGACCCTCTGAGAAATAGTCCTTGCCTATGACCCTCAGCTTCATTGCATATACACTAATTCCTCAATTTTTCCTGGGTAGAAACTGTGTCAACATCTAGCATATCTGTACTTAGGAGCCATGAGGCAACATTACCTGACCCTGCACTAACCCAACTGCAATTATACAACAATGGAAGTTACTAGGCAATCTGGTTCAAGGAAATCTAATTACACATTCATCTCCCCGTCACCAAGAGTCATATGCATTCTTCTTATTAAATGAGAAGATCCCAGTACTCATGTTACATTTTTTATCTCTTGTCTTGCATCTTTGAAACAAATTATAACATCCAGTTTGCTTGAATCAAATCCTTATAGCTGGACGGACCTTCAAGATGGCAGGGGAGTAAGACATGGAGATCACCTTCCTCTCCATAAATACATCAAAAATGCATCTATATGTGGAGCAACACCTACAGAACACCTACTGAATACTGGCAGAAGACCTCAGATTTCCCAAAAGGCAAGAAACTCCCCACATATCTGGGTAGGGTAAAACAAAAAAGAAAAAAGATAGACAAAAAATAGGGATGGCACCTGCACCGGGGAGGGAACTCTGTAAGGAGGAAAAGTTTCCACACACTAGGAAGCCCCTTCACTGATGGAGATGGGTGGGGTGGGGGATCTCTGGAGGCACAGAGGAGAGCGCAGCAACAGGTGTGCAGAGGACAAAGTGGAGAGATTCCTGCACAAAGGATCATTGCCGACCACCACTCACCAGCGTGAGAGGCTTGTCTGCTCACTCGCCAGGGTGGGTGGTGGCTGGGAGCTGAGGCTTGGAGTTCGGAGGTCAGATCCCAGGGAGAGGACTGGGGTTGGCTGTGTGAACACAGCCTGAAGTGGGCAAGTGTGCCACAGCTAAATGGAAGGGAGTCCAGGAAAATGTCTGGAACTGCCTAAGGGTCAAGAGACCATTGTTTTGGAGTGCACGAGGAGAGGAGATTCAGAGCACCACTTAAATGAGCTCCCAAGACAGATACGAACCATGGCTATCAGCATGGACACCAGAGACGGGCATGAGATGCTAAGGCTGCTGCTGCAGCCACCAAGAATCCTGTGTGCAAGCACAGGTCACTATCCATACCTCCCCTCCCGGGAGCCTTTGCAGCCCACCACTGCCAGGGTTCCATGATCCAGGGGCAACTTCCCTGGGAGAACACATGGAATGCCTCAGGCTGTTGCAATGTCACATGGACTTCTGCAGCCGAAAACTCGCCCCCCATTATGTATGCCTCAGTCACCCAGGCCTGAGTGAGCCAGAGGCACCTAATCAGCTGCTCCTTTAACCCCCTCCTATCTGGGTGAAGAACAGATGCCAGAGGAGACCTACATGCAGAGGCAGGGCCAAATCCAAAGCTGAACCCCAGGAGCTGTGCAAACAAAGAAGAAAAAGGGAAATGTCTCCATGCAGCTTCAAGAGCAGTGGATTAAACCTCCACAATCAACTTTATGTACCCTGCATCTGTGGAATACTTGAATAAACAATAAATCATCCCAAAATTGAAGCAGTAATATTTGGGAGCAACTGTAGACTTAGGGTTGGTTGTATGCGAATGACCAATTTCTGATTTTTATGTTTATGTTAGTTTAATTTTTAACGCTTTTTATCATTGGTGGATTTGCTTATTGGTTTGGTTGCTCTCTTATTTTTTTTTATTACTTTTTTATTCTTTTATTTTAATATTTAATGTTTTATTTTAATAACTTTATATTATTTTCTTTTCTTCTTTTTTTTTTTTGCTCTCTTTTCACTGCCATTTACCATTGCAACAAAAAGAATAAAATATCTAGGGATAAACCTACCTAAGGAGACAAAAGACCTGTATGCAGAAAATTATAAGACACTGATGAAATAAATTAAAGATGATACAAACAGATGGAGAGATATACCATGTTCTTGGATGGGAAGAATCAACATTGTGAAAATGACTATACTACCCAAAGCAATCTACAGATTCAATGCAATCCCTATCAAACTACCACTGGCATTTTTCACAGAAATAGAACAAAAATTTCACAATTTGTATGGAAACACAAAAGACCCTGAATAGCCAAAGGAATGTTGAGAAAGAAAAACGGAGCTGGAGGAATCAGGCTCCCTGACTTCAGATTATACTACAAAGTTACAGTAATCAAGACAGTATGGTACTGGCACAAAAATAGAAATATAGATGAATGGAACAGGATAGATATCCCAGAGATAAACCCATGCACATATGGTCACCTTATCTTTGATAAAGGTGGCAAGAATATACAATAGAGAAAAGACAGCCTGTTCAAAAAGTGGTGCTGGGAAAACTGGACAGTTACATATAAAGAATGAAATTAGAACACTGCATAAAACCATACACAAAAATAAACTCAAAATGGATTAAAGACCTAAATGTACGTCCAGACACTATCAAACTCTTTCAGGAAAACATAGGCAGAGCACTCTATGACATAAATCACAGCAAGATCTTTCTTGACACATCTCCTAGAGAAATGGAAATAAAACAAAAATGAACAAATGTGATCTAATAAAACTTCAAAGCTTTTGCACAGCAAAGGAGACCATAAACAAGACGAAAAGACAACCCTCAGAATGGGAGAAAATATTTGTGAATGAAGCAACTGACTATTAATCTCTAAAATATACAAGCAGCTCATGTAGCTCAATGTCAAAAAGCAAACAACCAATGCAAAAATGGGCAGAAGACCTAAATAGACATTGCTCCAAAGAAGATATGCAGATTGCCAACAAACACATGAAAGGATGCTCTATATCACTAATCATTAGAGAAATGCAAATAAAAACTACAATAATGTATTACCTCCTGCTGGTCAGAATGGCCATCATCATAAAATCTACAAAAAATAAATCCTGGAGAGAGTGTGGAGAAAAGCGAACCCTCCTACACTCTTGGTGGGAATGTTAATTGATACAGCCATTATGGAGAACAGTATGGACGTTCCTTAAAAAACTAAAAATAGAGCTACCATATGACCCAGCAATTCCACTACTGGGCATATACCCTAAGGAAACCATAATTCAAAAATAGTCATGTACCACAATGTTCGTTGCAGCTCTATTTACAATAGCCACGACATGGAAGCAACCTAAGTGTCCTTTGACAGATGAATGGATAAAGAAGATGTGGCACATACATACAGTGGAATATTATTCAGCCATAAAAAGAAACAAAATTGAGTTATTTTTAGTATACCTAGAATCTCAGACAGAGTGAAGTAATTCAGAAAGAGAAAAACAAATATTGTATGCTAACACACATATATGGAATCTTAAAAAAAACAAAAAAACAAAAAAAAAACCTAGGGGCAGGACAGGAATAAAGACGTGGATGTAGAAAATGGACTTAAAGACATAGGGAGGGAGAAGGGTAAACTGGGACAAAGTAAGAGAGTGGCATTGACATATTTACACTACCAAATGTAAAATAGGTAGCTAGTGGGAAGCAGTCACATAGCACAGGGAAATCAGCTCAGTGCTCTGTGACCACCTAGAGGGTTGGGATCGGGAGGGTGGGAGAGAGATGCCAAGAGGGAGGGATATGAGGATATAAGTATATGTATAGCTGATTCACTTTGTTGTACAGCAGAAACTAACACAACAATGGAAAGCAATTATACTCCAACAAAGATGTTAAAAAAAAAAATTCTTAGAGCTGCGGTGGGGTACACCCAACCAGGCCAGCCAATCTCTGAGTACAATGTTTTCAAGTGGTAACTGTGACTGTGGATCAAATGTAAAGATGCTAAGAATAACCTTTCAGACTGTGGTGAGTGGTTACCTTGGCCCCTGATCCTCTGGGGAAGTGAAGCATTTAAGATTGAATGTTGCCAATGGAAAAGTAAGACCAAGCAGCATTGAAGATGTTTTGTAACTGTATTTTTGCCAAAGATTGCTCAGGAAATATCAATTAAGGCTGGGCCATGAAAGTTGGTGTGTAAATTCATGTCTTCTGAAAATTTTTCATTGGAAACCAAATCAGTTTTTAAGATAAAATATCAGTTCTTGACTTAAAAGTTCAGGCAGCAAGATACCCAAGCAGGCAGCTGATAACTGGAGAACTTTTCCGGAAGAACTACCAAGAGTTACTGCCATCTGTGACTGACCACCTATATGCCATAAACTATAAACAACCATGAGAAGCCGAGAGCCAGAGTTCTAGGAAGAGGGAATTGGAACTGTTTTTCAAGCACAGAAAGAAAATAATGTTTCAATCTGAGATTGCTTGAGAATTACCTACTACAAATGTGTAGTCTCTAAGTTTGTCTATTTGCTTGCCAGGCATCTGGCCATGTAACAAACAAACTGTCCTCCTAAACAAAATATATTATAAAATTTTCTGACCGTTTTTTTAATAAGAGAGAAGAAACTAGTGATCAAGCCACTGCAGAAGTGAAATCAAGACCAAAATATAGAATTTAAAAAATGGCATTGCCTAGTTTTGTTGGGAAGTATTTACAGTCTAGTATTGCTAAACAACCTCAGGCTTGAAAAATGGCCTGAGGGCTCTGGAAATTTCACCTGTTAATGGAATTAGCAGGTGAAACAGGATGAAATAGAAGTGATAGATAATTTTTAGAAGCAGGATAAAAAGGTTATGAGGACAACACAAGTTGAAATTCAAGTCATAGACACTGATGGTGAAGAAGGTATGGCTAAGCAGCTTGATATCTTGGCCATTCCTAACTTAGAGTTTGGGAATCCCAATGCCTATTCCTAAATACCAGGAGCTACAGGCCAGCTCACATTATCTACGTAAGCAAGACCACATATTTATTTATCAATGTATTTTAAGAATACAGGCAATTTATTTATGATGTGTTGCCAAGCTGAAAACCCCTTTGGAATATTCTTTTACTGAATAAAAAATGTAAGATCTATCTCAACCTTGCCCTTAAGCTTCCTTCTCTGACCTCCCTCCTCCCTCTCACACTTGTTCCAGGTGAAGTTTTAAGTAAATGGAGAGAGATAGACATGACAAATTAGCCATGCCCTCTGATGTTGGCTCAAAAATTAAGAAGAGTTTCTCTCTATCAGAAAGTATATAGAAGAACAATTAACAGGGAAGCAGTGAAATAGGATTTTTTTTTTTTAATTTCTAAACATTGTGCGTGTGTGCGTGCACGTGTGCGGTATGAAACAGGAGCAAGATCTTACAGCATTATTAGATCACACTTTTTTTTTTTTAAATGGGGAACTAAAAAATGATGTCTCCCTTTATAGGGTCTCAAAGCCACTGGCATTTACCCTGCTATTAGGACATGCATTCCCACAGATTCCCCTTCTTCCCTATTACACATCTGAAAATCTCAGGCCTTGGCACTCTTGTATAATCTTTTTGTATTCACATTGTAGTTGAATCCACCTAATCCTATGACTTGAAGCAAACTTATTTAATCTTTATAGTCTAATGCACATATTTGTGGGAAGCATTGAAGGTTTCCCCCATGTGTTTATAAATATGCATTTGTGGTGGTAAGTCATCCTCCACATGGTGCATTTTCATCTACCAGTTGCCTTCTTCTTTTTGATGGTATTATCACATCCAGCAAATTCCCTGGGCACTGTTTTTGCTTTCTTCCACATACTGACACTCTTTTCTTCTAGGATCCTCCATATGCTGAGGCTATTTTCTGATCTAACCAAGAGTACCAAGAATGTTTCTTTTGCCTGTTAATGTTACATATTGTCAGGGGTGAACAAAAATCAGTACATGTTCCTGAATCATTTAGAACCCTTCTGGAAAATGTTTCCTTCAGCTTTACCCTCCATTACGTTCAAACAGTTATAAGATGGTTGTAAGTGGGAAACCCCTGCTGTTCTCTTTTCAGCTGCAGTCTCTTTCAGTGTCTCAGAGTGACTACATGGAGCCTTTTGCCAACCTGCTTTTTAAAAATCACTGTTGCTGGGAGTAATCTTTCACTTCATCGGATAGTTTGGTCACAGTAGCAAACACAGATCAGGCTAAAGCTGGAATCCCTATTGTATAAAACAGGCCTTGGAAACTTCCTTATCTATGATATATCTCAAGGCTAACTAATGATAATAGTTCTTATCTAGAAGTTATATTCTAAAATGACAAAAATGGTCTTATAAGATCTAAAATATTTTCTCTGCATATAATACTAATTTGCATCCATATATATATATATATATATATATATATATATATATATATACACATATATATATATATATATAAAGAGAGAAGGAGATAGAGACAGAGAAAGAAAGAGGGAATGTCTAATGTGAATGAATCTCTGCCATTACAGGAAGTTTAAAAATTTCAAAATGTGTGGTAGTTTTGTTATGTAAACTTTAATAAAAATAGAAATTTAATTGCAATTTTATATCATATACAGCACTAATGCTTGCATTCTAGGCATTCTGAGTTTCACAGATATGAATTAATTGTCTTCTTATTTGTGTGTTGTTTTTATTTGATTTTTCTAAAATAAAATATATCTGTGGAGGAAATTGGGCAAAAAGACTGCAATTCAATCTAACATGAGGTCGTGATGTTAATGAAATACTTTATGGAGTAGCTGGCAGTTTCAGCATACATTTCTAGTTCATACAAGGTAACTCATCCAAACAATAGATAGAGCCATTCCAAATATTTTACATCTAAATAGCAATCCAAATAAATATGTCATATAAAATCATGCTGTTGAGATACTTGTGAAGCCCAATGCTGTTTTAAAATTAGGCGCCTGTTTATAAAAATGCAACAGGATGGAACATTTAACAAAAGTAATAATAGTCTGTTGATAGGTGTTTAAGAAGTAAATGCATTTTTGATTTATTCATTTTCCTGATTTCCTTTCCATAAGGAATATTCTACTTGCCACCTCCATAGTTTTTCTGAGAGTCAAATTTATGAATAATTCTGCTTCACTTTTTCTTCTTACATGGTTCTGTTTATTTAAAGGAAGAGACATATACTTTGATAAAAAATTAAAAAGGAGAAAGTTTGAATTCTTGTGTGTTTTTATAATGTTGCTACGACTTTTCTACTATTGAATCCTTTCTTTGAGGAAGAAATTTTACATTTAACTTTGTGTATGAATGATATGGTAAAAAAATTAGAAGGAATAGTCACCCAAAAAATCATTCTACACATCTTAGGGACACACAGATTGCAAGTGGATCTTCACTTATATGCTTCCATGATTTTATATTTCACTCTTTTGTTCCTAAATAGCCTATTATGTTATTTCTGAGAGTCTGTTTTTGGGACTTGAATTATTAGAATAAGAATTATTAATTTACATTTCATATATATCCTCACCCATCAATTCCTCTAATCACTTTCCATAGCACACATAAGGTACAAACAAAGAGAAAAGTTCCTAAAATCATATACTAAGACTGAGCTTAGAGTCCTCCCTTAGTCTCCCACATGTACCCCACACAAAACTCCTGTCAGAATAGTGAATAGGTTTGTCCTCTTTCTTTTACGTAGGCCTAACTGCTAGCTATATCTAAGAAAATCACTTTCTGGGGACACAAAGATGATGCTCTATTACAAATACAGAAATTTATATTTTGAGATACTTTTTATATTATTGGTATAGTATTTTTAGTGTCTAATTATTAACCATCTTTTATAAAAATGCATTTGGATCATTTTTAACTTTACTCTGATAAGTTTAGTAGCCACCAATCAGTGGAGTATCTATGTTTATCTGTCAGATGTCTTTCTTTAAAGACATGGCATATAAAATGTTTTAGTCTGATATAAGTTAAATAATGATTTTGGAGAAACTTGACTTGGTTTACAAAATTTTTATTGCACTTCTTCATATTCATATTGCTTCTTTTACTTCTCTGCCTTTGCTCCTCGTAGGCTTTTAAGCCTTTTTTTTTAAATGAGAAAGCATTAGTGTTTCTCTTCACTAGATACATTCAGAATCACGACACAGGTTGCCGTAGACACCAACATAAAGAGCTTTAGAAAAGACAAGGAACATGTACTGTTTCGTTGCACCTACTTCCTTATCCTCTTGAGGCTCTTTACCTGTTTTTCATTAGGCTGCCCTGATTTCTTTTGGACCCTAAATACATGGTTCAGTGCTGATTTTCATGGTTGGACTGAATCACATATTTCAATATAATTAGCAACAATGAAAAGTAGTACTAGACAAAAAAAAAAATCCCCTCTAGTAAAACATATCATCAGCACACATATATAGTTAATGAAGTTTTAAATGGGTTTCTTTCTCTAAAATCTAAGCCAACCATAAACTTGTTTAGTGATGCATTTGAGAAGTTATTGTAGCCTAGGGTGAAGTGATTATTCTTTACTTACTGTATGAAGTGTACATTTTTCTAATCCACAGGAAGGTCACCTTGGTCAAAATATTTTTAGTAATTTTATATTAAATATTAGAGTTAAAATGCTAGATTCCGTGTTTTTTTCATTCTAAAGCACAGTAGACCAAGGTATGAAAAGAACTGATAGTCTAAATGTCATTTCATTATTATTTAAAGATAAGAATATTGTACTATATTAAGTAATGTATCACACACACTTAAATATTAACCTACATGAATTATTTACATCTGCTAGTGAATGTCTTTATATAGCTAAAATGTGGAAATTAGTAATATTGGAGACAAAGCCCTGAGAAATTAGAAATAAAAAGTGTTATTAGATGAGCAATCTATTTAGAGTTCACAGTCATTACCTACATTTTCTAGGATAGGCATAAGGACTTTAGAACTTGATAGTTCCTTAAGAGGCTATCCCAGGTTAGAAAGGAAGGAAGGAAGGAAGGAAGGGAGGGAGGAAGGAAGGAAGGAAGAAAAAGAAAGAAAGAAAGAAAGTGAAAGACGGAGAGAGAGATTTCCATAAACTACCAGGTTTTTCTATATGTAAAATAAAAGTATGAATGTAAATTTATAAGGAATTGCTACACTTCATACCCTAAGTTTGGCAGCCCGTTATCCTGTGATTCTGTGTTGGCAAAGTGATATGATGAGGGATTTTTCACAAAAGTGCATGCCCTGTTGAGAGTCTCCAGGTCTACTAAGTAATACCTTCAACCAGCTAACCCAATGTCACTCACCCTAGTGTAGAAGTTGCATTCTAGATATAACTGACCATGATAAACTTAAGTAAATTCAGAGAGAGCTGTCTCATTTAGACAGGAGAAATACTCTTTTCAAAATTGATGCTTGGGCTCCAATTCAGGTTATTTTTATTGCATTTGGTAAGCACCCATTTGTGCCTGCCCAGTTTGAAGGGGCAATAGCAAATCTTTGAAACAAAACTGTCTGTGGTACTGACAATGAGCACAGATTCCACAACCAGATTATCTGGGTTTGAATGCTAACTGTCACTGGAGGGCCAATTGACCTTAAACTACCTAGCATGTCTGTCTCAATGTCCTCATTTGTAAAATGAGAATGGATATAATGATACTTATTGTGTCCTTGTGAGGAATAAATTAGTTCATTATCTAAGAAGCACCAAACACATAACATAGTACTGTTTATAAGTAACCTATTATAATTATGTATTTAACCAAATGTTTGTGTTTTTACTTTTTATTTTCTTTACCAAGCTATTTAAAAATTATTTTTAGACTGAATCCGTTTGTTAATAAGGTCATATGTACATTTCTACTTCTCCTTTGAAAAAACAGGGCTCATTACAGGACGAAGAACTCTTAAACTTTAGTAAAAGTAATCATACTCCTTACTGTCTTTGACTACACAATTTTAAAGAGGACTACATCTAAATAAACAAAAAAATATCCAAATCAGATTTTAATGATTCCTGTAGACCCTTCACCTCTATTGAACCACAGACATAAATTCAGTATATATTTGAAAGAAATAGAAGTAAAGTATGAGATTGTATTCTATTCAGGATTTTATATATAGTCCACATAAAACTAAGCAAGTTTGCTAACATTTTGTCATTTAGTACCTTAATTTATTTCTGTCCAGGTTAGATCTCATTGGAATATAGTTCTGTTTATATAGTCTGTAATATATAATTCTGTAATTATATAATATATAATTCTGTAATTCTGTAATATATTTCTGCTAATCCTAACTTAGCAAAACTTAAATTTTAAAATGATGTCCTATTTATTTTTCTCTTATTTCATTAATGAAGAAGTTACAAAACTCAGACCTTATTCCCAGGGTAACTCATTAGGAAGCCCAATATGACTGAAAAATATATCATTTACTTTTATGGTTCACTTATAACCCTTCAGAATATTTGCAATCTCTTGGAACATTTTTGTATTGACAATATTTTTCAGCTATTTTAACCTTTAATTATATGTAGAATTATCATGAATTTAAAATGTTTGACCATTAATTTTAAGGCAAATATACCACGAATTTGTGTTCACACATTTATTATTTTATAGATATTTTCCTCTCTCTTCCTAAATAGTAATTTGTTACATGTCTGTGAGAAAAGAAACAAATTCTCAGGTGAAAAATTTCATATTTGATTTCTTTAGAATTCTTTTTTATAATTTTCCTACTATTTCAGATGTTTTCTTTGTCTAATTTAATATAATATGGAGCTGAAAGTCTGAGTCAACACTTGAAAATAAATTTAATTTTATATCTCTTACTGAATATTATTATTTGCATTGGTGTTTCTCTTTTTCTGATATATCTGTTAAAGCCATTCCTATCCTTTTTGAATGAAATAGCTGACATGGCCTACTATTCCTGTCTTTATCTTTTTCCTGCATGCCTTAATTGGTTCTTTATAGTTTAGTTCCCTTCTCTTATGAACTTTCATGCTGACCATTTTATTTTTTAATTTACTTTTCTTTAAACTATTCTTTATAAAGGCATTTGTTTCTTGTGTTCTTATAAAACCCATGCCCTATTCCACTTTCATATGATATGTATTTTATTTTAAAAGACATCATGATAATTTTAAGACACTTTAAAATACATAACCCAAAACAATCAAATGTAAATTAAAATATATCCTAGAAATTTAATTTATATTCTATTTGCAATAGTTTGGTAAATAATATTTTTGACATTCATTTGATTTCTTCTGTAAATATAATTTACCCTATTTCTTTATTGTCTTGTATAAAATACTTGCAATAGAGTATTATGAACAGATATTAACTCTACAAAGTTTGGCTAAATAACACATGTAATTTGTTTTGCATGGAAAAGACAGCAAATCCAGATTCAATCAGTAATTGTTATGGGAACAATCACTCAAGGGTAAGTCTTGATTTGAAAATTATCTTTATTTTAATGATATTTTTGTTTATTATCATTTGGAAAGACAGCAATTATACACAATTACTTGCAGTAAAAACAGAAGTCAATTAAAACCAAGGGATTTATTTCTATGGTTATTTGTTCTGCTTAAAATCATCACTCACAATCTTAAAGGAAAAACTTTTACCAGAGAGAAAATTTAAATTGTACTCACATTTAAAAGAGGAAGATATTATAAATGAGATATATGTTTTGTCAGCTTTGCAAGAATTAGTTTTAAAACACAGGAATAGAAGACTAATATTTTATTATTATTTTCTTTTAAACCATGCAATTTAATAGAATACAAAATGCATTAGAAAAGTTAGCAGTTAAGGATACTATAGTGTATCAAGAATCTGTATACTGAAGAAAGTAAAACTGGCACAAAAAGGAGAATATCATTTTAAACACAGCCATGAATTTTGCTTATAATATTATGGCATTTTATTTTGTATTGTAATGATTTATTTGGCAGAGTCTTTTTTTTATATTTACAAGGAAATTTTTATTTTAAAATTGCTTAAGATAACAAATTTGGAAATTGCCTAAATTAGTAAAATACATTTTAATATATCCATTAAATGGAATATTAGATACCCATTCAATATGGGAACAATGTATGGTAGGGACACTGTTGAGGCCCAATATGTTTTCTTTTTCCTTTTCTAGTAGAAACTCCAATTTTTTCGGTTAGGTATGTGGCAACATGAAATAAACAATTTTTCAGCTTCCATTGGATCTATGATTTGCTTTCTGACTAAGTTATGGTTAATGGCTTATCAGAAGAAAGGCTTCTCTGAAAGGGATTGAGCATGTGCTTTTTCATCTCTTCCTCTTTCTTGACAAAGATTTTTATCCCAATAATATAATCATTGCTTGATATCAGAACACCTATTAATATAGTGTATCAGTAGTTCAAATAAGATCATATTTTCTTTCTATTTCCTCTAGTCTACATAAGGACTCAAATAATGTTCAACTCTTAGAGGGAGACAAACCATATGAAAATATCAATGTAAATATACATTTTATTATCAAAAAATCTTGCTTAAATCAAAAGAAAAATCTATACTTAATGAAGAAACACTGGAGGCATTTACACTAAAATAATAATTAAGAATGCCCACTATCACTAGTTTAATGTTTATTTTATCTAGAGGTATATGATAAATATAAAATTTCATGGATATGATAGAAAAGCTATGAATAATGGCAAGGAAAAGACAAATTTATGATTTGCAGATAACAAAATTTTATATGTAGAATTTTCTCTTTTTTTGGTGAATTTTTTTAAATTTCAAGTTTATTATTCTTTTAAAATTTTCATTGGTGTATAGTTGCTTTACAGTGTTGTGTTAGCTTCTATTGAGGATCAAAGTGAATCAGCTATACATATACATATACATATATTCCCTCTTTTTTGGATTTCCTTCCCATTTAGGTCACCACAGAGCACTGAGTAGAGTTTCCTGAGCTATACAGTAGGTTCTCATTAGTTATCTACTTTATATGTAGTATCAATAGTGTATATACGTCAATCCCAATCTCCCAGTTCATCCCACCCACTCCCTTTCCCCCTTCATATCCATATGTTTGTTCTCTACGTCTGTGTCTCTATTTCCCCTTTGTAAATAAGATCATCTATACCAATTTTTTCAGATTCCACATATATGCATTAATATACAATATTTGCTTTTCTCTTTCTGACTTACTTTACCCTGTATGACAACTCTATGTCCATCCACGTCTCTATGAATGACCCAGTTTCGTTCCCTTATATGGCTGAGTAATATTCCATTGTATATATGTACCACATCTTCTTTACCCATTCCTCTGTTGATGGACATTTAGGATGTTTCCATGTCCTGGCTATTGTAAATAGTGCTGCAGTGAACATTGGGGTGCATGTGTCTTTTTAAATTATGGTTTTCTCTGGGTAGTGGGATTGCTGGGTCATATGGTAATTCTATTATTAGTCTATTTAAGGAACCTCCATACTGTTCTCCATAGTGGCTGTATCAATTTACATCCCCCCCCAACAGTGCAAGAGGGTTCCCTTTTCTCCACACCCTCTCCAGCATTTATTGTTTGTAGATTTTGTGACCATTCTGACTGGTGTGAGGTGATAACTCATTGTAGTTTTGATTTACATTTCTCTAATAATTATTGATGTTGAGCATTTTTTCATGTGTTTGTTGGCTATCTGTATGTCTTCTTTGGAGAAATGTCTATATAGGTCTTCTGCCCATTTTTGTATTGGTTTGTTTGTTTTTTTGATATTGAGCTTCATGAGCTGTTTGTATATTTTAGAGATTAATCCTTTGTCAGTTGCTTCACTTGGAAGTATTTTTTCCCATTCTGAGGGTTGCCTTTTTGTCTTGTTTATGGTTTCCTTTGCTGTGCAAAAGCTATTAAGTTTAATTAGGTCCCATTTGTTTATTTTTGTTTTTATTTCCATTTCTCTAGGAGGTGGGTCAAAAAGGATCTTGATGTGATTTATGTCATAGAGTGTTTTTCTTATATTTTCCTCTAAGAGTTTTATACTCTCTGAGCTTACATTTACATCTTTAATCTATTTTGAGTTTATTTTTGTGTATAGTGTTAGGGAGTGTTTTAATTTCATTCTTTTACACGTAGCTGTCCAGTTTTCCCAGAAGTACTTATTAAAGAGGCTGTCTTTGCTCCACTGTATATTCTGGCCTCCTTTGTCATAGATTAGGTGAACATAGGTAAATGGGTATATTGTTAATATTTATATTAAAGTTAAAATTAAATTTATTCTTAAAATTTGGGATTAAATTTGTGGCATAGTGGACATCCTTAAGACTATTTTAAAATTTAGTAATTTTTGGTTCACCGTTATCATTCCCATGGAGCATTTAGCAGGTATAAGTGGCTATATGTCTTATTAAACAGTCTTTGGATAAATATGAGATTTAGAACAATTAGTTTTGTTGCTTGTTTGCATGTGTTACACATTTTAGACATTACTAGAATTCTGCCATTACCTAGGGAAGTATTTCTAGTACAGCTCCTCATCAGCGTCTGTGGCAACAGAGGGAGCAGATGTTATCATATCTACTTATCCATTTCTTCTATTTAAAACCTAACAGTGTTTTGGGTGTTGTTATTAAGCACTTTTATAGTAACACTTATTTCACAAAGTCCTCCAGTCACACAAAGGAACTTGTGTTCTTTATGATTGCTTTGTGATGTCTGAAATTATCTGAAAAATGAATACTTTTGAAACAATAATAATTTCTAATTATAGTGACATGTATTTAGTAGGATGAAATGAATGAATTGTATCGACCTGACACTAGTATTTCTATTTTTTTTATTCGAATCATACTAATATAAAACATTATGACAGAACCAACCCTTAAACTACTTTATATTGCATTTAGTCCTACCAAGTATTGAGGAATACGAACAACTCTAGTAGTGACTTAGATTTAGATATAGTATACATTGTAATATGTAAAGTTTAGAGGTAGTATAGTCAGGGAAAATTTAATATATTTGTGTTGACTTATTTCTGTGCCTTATTATTGCTCCATTTCAACATATGAAAAAATAGTCACTTTATTCCTTCTTGTTCATTAAAAATATTGAAAGAGTATCACAGTGAGCTCCATGGTTATGTTGTCAATATTATGTAAAAATTTAATGCAGTATGTCTTGCAATAAAAATGAAATAAGTTATATAAATAAATTAAATAAATCAATATTTTAAATAGCCATAACATATTCAATTGGCTTCATCATAATATATTTAACCAAATCTAAAATATTTGGTTTGCTTTCAAGACTTGGCTTATTAAAATCAATACAATAGCTAACATATTTATCCATATGTACATTTTAAGATTAAAGTCCTTAAATTGTAAATTATGAATCAAATTATGTACTGATTTAAAATAATCTTGTTTATTGTCAAATTGCCTTCCATGTGTGTCACACCAAATTATATTTCTACAGAATTATTTCTACATCAACATTGGAATTTCTAATATTTTGTCCTTATCTAATCTAATAACAGAAGAAACGTTTTATTTATCTCCATTTCTCAAATTACTAATCCAAAAATGTATTTTTAAATATTCATTTTTCATTTATATTTTTATGTGTACAAATTCCCAGATTTTTGTTCATTGATATATTTTTTGCATATAGACTTTTAAAAAATATTTAAAATGCTAGCCACTTATCCTAACACCACTTTCTAATTCATATTTTTTTCTAAATGATTTCAGAAAAGAGTTTAATTCTATCTCTCTTTCCCTCCTCCCCACTCCTATTTCCCATCTATATTTTCCTTTCCTACTTCACTGAGTTTTCCCCTTCTGACTTTATATGATATGCTGTTGATTACTAGAATACTTTTTGATTAGTAGAGAACTATGTTTATACTCCTTTTATGCTTTATAAAATTTATGAATCTTTATATATGTCATTCATCCCAATTGCCCTTCTATCATTTTAACAAGTTCCTCATTAAACAAATTAAACAAATGTATTTTTTAATTACCTTGCAATTGAAAATGTCTATACATCAATTAAGGGAGAATTATAATACACATATATTTTGGACATTCTACCAAAGGACAGTTTGCTTCTTGCTTTGTATAGTTCTTTTTTAATGTTATTATTATTTTTTTTTACTATACTCCAGTAAATTTTATAGTGTTCTGGATAATCATTTAGTCATAGTCTATATTACCTTCTTACTTTATTGATAATCAGGTGAGATATTACTGTTTTGTAAATATAAGTATTGGATATTAAATTGAATAATAAATAATTTGAAATATCTCTATTATGTAGGTATTATTGTTATCTCAGCTTATCACATCACAAAGCTGAGGCTCAAAGAGGTTAAGTCCATACTCATATTACACAGTGGGTAGTGGCAGAGCTGTCTTGAGCCCAGTTTCCTAGAAACCCAGTATGTAAGTGCTTGTCATCATCCTCTACTGATTCACTGTATACTTAACTTTTAATAGTCATTTTACTAAACTTTTTAATCATTTTATAATATGTATACACATATATGTATATATATTCATACATTTGAACACACACATATTTATATATATAAACTTTTTTTCTTTTATGGTTTCCTAATCTGCAAATAATTATTTTACTCTTTGCCTATCGAAATATCTGTGCCACTTATTTTGTTCTCCTTTAAATTCCATAGACTGGCACTTTCAGAAATGTTTTAAAAAATAGTGCTGATACAGGCTACCTCCACTGGATTCTCACTTTAATAAGAATATTCCTAACGTTTCACCATTAATCATAGTGCATGTGTTCTAAGGCATATAGTTGCATGTATTCTGTTATACTGATTGCTTTTTTTAGGAGTAGATATTGAATTTTATCAAATAATTTTATCAAGATTTTTTTATCAAATAATTCTATCAAGGTATTCATATATTTAATACATTTCCTACGTTTGAAATATCATTACATTCCTGGAATATATTCTATATGAGTATGGGATTTTATTTTATGATATTGCATCTTTTAAATTGTGATATTATATATGGAATGTTTGAATACATTTTTGTGTTCTATTGTCATGTGCTACCTATTACTTTCATGTACTACTCTTTTTGTCAGTTTTCAGTCACAGTATAATGGGGATTTATAAAATATGGGAAGATGTTCATCTGTATCATCTGGAGCAATGTAAATGGCATATGGATCTTCTTTACAGTTCTATTTTTTCTTAATTAATTAATTTATTTATTTATTTTTGGCCGTGTTGGGTTTTCATTGCTGTGCACCAGCTTTCTCTAGTTGCAGCAAGCTGGGGTTCCTCTTTGTTGTGGTACACAGACTTCTCACTGCAGTGGCTTCTCTTGTGGAGCACAGGATCTAGGTGCGTGGGCTTCAGTAATTGTGGCACACAGACTTCAGTAGTTATGGCTCACGGGCTCTACAGCGCAGGGTCAGTAGTTGTGGCACACGGGCTTAGTTGCTCCATGGCATATGGGATCTTCCCGGCCAGGGCTCGAGCCCGTGTCCACTGCATTGGAAGGTGGATTCTTAAACACTGTGCCACCAGGGAAGCCCTACAGTTCTAATTTTTGTATTTATATTTTATCCATTTTACATTAATTAGGCTTTTTTGAATTTGGTTTTTTTTTGAGGTTTCTAAAGTTCAACTCTTTCAAGTTGTCTTTGTTGTTTTTGCTCTTATAATCCATTCATAACTGATTTTATCCCTTTAACTACTTCCCATTTCCCTAATTTATTTATTCTTTAATGAATTTTTTATTTATTTTAATTTTAATTCATTCAGATTTAGTAAGGAATGTTTCTAAGACTATGAATCTTCCTCTGAGTACATATTTGGCTCACTGCATTTAATATTAAGTGTTCTCACCATTGTTATAGCCTAGATCAAAAGTTGGTAAACTGTAGCCAGGAACCAAATGATGTCCATTGCCTGTTTTTGTAAATAAAATTTTGTTGGAACACAGGCATATAAATATGTTTATGTATTATATATGACTGCTTTCATGCTGCAATGGCTGATTTGAGTAATTGGAATACATATCATACAGATTTCAAAACCTAAACTATTTACTATCTATATTTTCACAGTAGAGTACAACAAGGGAAAATATGTAAGTCAGAATGTGGCTATGGTGAGCTTCATCCTTATCTTGCTAGTAGGCCTGTTGCACAAATTGCATGGCAGATTTGGTCCCACACTGTAGAAAGAGTGCCTGTCTTTTTACCCCAATGTCAATCTCCCATTTGATGCTTACGTTATCCATTTGAGAAAGGGAGCTTAATTTCACAGATGAGACAGCTCCTGTTTGACTGAGGTGTATTCCCCAAAGAAAGGGGCTGCTGTGAGCCTTAACAACTAAAACATGTAGCAGCGGGAGAATGGGCACACTCGCCTAGTAAAGGTGAGTTGGGAGGACACCAGTAGCATTCACTAGGGTCCATCTCTTCTTTCAGTCAGCTCTACTTGCTTCTGACATTAGGTTAACTTTATCTAGTTACAGCTTCTCTAGGATTCTGAATGGTTGCACTTTCTGCAAAAATGAATAAGATAAGGATTAATTGGATGAACTATAGCTTCCACTGCTGTAGTTGTTTCTCATACTATAACTGATACTCAATATCTTCCTTTTTTACTACATACTTTATTTTATTTTATTTTATTTTGTGGTACGTGGGCCTCTCACTGTTCTGGCCTCTCCCGTTGTGGAGCACAGGCTCCGGACGCGCAGGCTCAGCAGCCATGGCTCACAGGCCCAGCCGCTCCACAACATGTGGTATCTTCCCAGACCGGGGCATGAACCTGTGTCCCCTGCATCAGCAGGTGGACTCTCAACCACTGCGCCAGCAGGGAAGCCCACTATATACTTTAGATATAATTTCCTCTTGGCTAGAACTTGGTCATTGTAGCGTATCTGGTGATGTGACTTATGCCTACATGCCTATGAGGATCTGAGCTCCAGGATACCATGCACTTTTATGGTTGCTATATTTGTTCATTTATAGAAAAAACTGTGCAGTAGAAGCCAAAGTGGATCACCTGAGTGCCAAATATATAATTATATATAATTCCCCAAATATATAATTCCCCATTCTTATTATCTTGCAATAGCCCTATGTCCTCATATTGACCAGTGTTGATTACATTTACTGTATGATAACTCTCTTTGACTACTGGTTTACTTGCATAAAAAGCCAAAAGTAACCAGAAAGACTTTCATAGGTCTATTGTTGTAATTAGAGTCTAAAATTGCAGTAATCGCAAGTATTATTTCTTTCAAGTGAAACATTCAGTGATAGTGACTGAGACAAATACACTCTTAAGCTTCTAGATCTGTGTATTCTACTTGCTGTGGATAAATGACCATACAATGGCTATTGCTTTAAGCTAGACAGCACATTTTGAAAGATATGACCCATTCTTTCAGAGTGTCATCCCTAAATGGCATTCTCAGCTATATCTTCAATGCTTATTCCATTGCTTTATCTGGCCAGCAACTTTTTGATGTTGTGGTATGTGGTAGGGCCAGTGGATCCTTGGTTCATGTGCTCAAGATTGTAAAATGAATTCCTCAGTCAAGGGTGATCAATGTGGAACCATATTTTAGAAGTTTATCCCTCTTTTCTCATATCTTATCATTTGAAATTAAGAGAAGCCAACTCTGACTTTCAAATTTCCACCTGGAGAGTTTTCTGCTAAGGTTCACAAGTTAATTGGGTACCTTTTTACCTTACATGTTTAGGCAGAGTACATTGTTGTCAATTGTTTGTAACTGTATAACTCGTGACCATCTTTTCCAACCTGACGTAGTAGTTTTCTTGTTGCTTTTTCTGTTTTGTATGTCAATTCTTCCTAAAGTCAAAGTTGTATTTTTTTAATGTTTCTTTACATCAGCACTCTACTTATATGTACTTATTTTGTTTCTGTTTTACAAACCACCTCAAAACTTAGTGACTTCAAAGGGTAACCATTCATTATAGCTCATGATTCTGTGGTCTGTGCTGATCCAGTTGATTTCTTTTGGAACCTCTTATATGTCTGTGGTCAGGTGGAAGGTCAGAAGACTTCTAAATTATCTAGAATGGCCTTACATAACTGGTAGGTAGCAGGTTTTTGGCTGAGTAACCGTGGTTATTCTTCAAGTGACCTCTCATTCTCCAGCAGGCTAATTGTAGAGTTGCAATAACAATGAGACAGCAAACGTTCTGATATGCAACTCCTTTTCTAGTTTTTGCTTACATTATACTATACTTGTTGCTATCAAATTGGCCAAAGCATGTCTCACAACCAATAGAGATTAAGCGGTGGAGAAATATACTTCACCTCTAGATTGATGACAGAGAAAGCATTTTGTGACCACTTTTGCGATCTATTACAGATACCAGGCTGTTAGCCCAGTGCATAGATACCTTCCATATCTGCCATGGTAACTAATCATTATTAGCCCACTGAGAAAACACTATGATAATTGAAGACTGATATCTATTGGCTCAATCATCCTGTTCACTTTATTGTTTGTTGTCTCTACTGAAGTCTATGTTCTTTGGTGGGCATAATACAAATATTTTCACACTTTGTATCTTCTGTATTCATCCATACACACACCTCTCTGGATTTTCCTGTCTGTGATCTTCCCATCTTGGCACCTAAACAACCAGTTAATTTAGATTCCACTGCCCATGATTCTACATATGCTTACTCTAGGTTACTTCTCTCTTCACACAACATAGATAACAAGGTAAATTGCTTAAAGTTCTGCCCCCAGGGAAGATCCCTCCATAGCCCTGTCTTTTAGGAGCAGTTGTAAATGGAGATTTAGAGTAGCAGCAGTTCATTTTTTGACATATACTAACATTATATGCTAGATCATCTGTGAACAGGTTAAGGAATTTTCCTCCCATTAGTTAGTCAGATGAAGACTCCAACCCCCATGAAGCTAGACTATAAGCTTAAATACATGAGTTGGTGAAGTGGTGGTATGCAGGTGGATATTGGCTTATGCACTTTGGACTCTTTTATGCTCAATGTTGAATGGTGTATACTCTGGGATGTCAAAATCCAGAGTTCTACTGGAACTTTTCAGAGGCAATTCATGTGAATTAATATTTCACATGGAATAATTCTCTAGTGCATATTTCATATAGAATATTATTCTAGTGCTAATAAGATCTTCTGGGTCTTATGGGCCTAGACATTTTGCAAATCCCCTTTTTGCTCTAGTTCCCACTCAAAACTAGTAGCCTTCAGTATTACTTGATTAATGTACCTGAGACGTATTCCTAGTTGTGGAATGTTTTATTTTAAGAAAATAGTAAACATTGCACTCTTCTATTTGTCATAGGTAGTGCAAGATATAATATTTTGTCCTTTATTTTGAAGGGGTATTTCACACAACTGGACCCTTGTGAATTTCCTAACATGGCATGTCCCTGAATTTCTGTAAGGTTTACCTTCCATTGTGTGGAGAACAGTAATATTACCAACACATCAAAATAATTTTGGACTTTAATTTATCGGAGCTGATTTCATGGTAACATCAATATCATCTATCAATGAGATGTTACTTGGTACCCTGTGTGCTTCCTGGACCTGGATGTCTGTTTCCAGGTTAGGAAAGTTTTCAGTCATTATTTCTTCAAATAAATTCTCTACCCCCTTTTCTCTCTATAATTTGAATGTTATTCCACTTGATGTTGTCCCTTAAGGTGCCTTAAGCTATCTTTACTTCTTTTTAAATTATTTTTGTTTTTGCTACTCTGATTCACTGAGTTCTACTGTCCTGTAGTCCAGGTTGCTGATCCCTTCTGCTACATTGTGTAGTCTTCTGCTGAACCTCACTAGTTTATTTTTCAGTTCAATTATTGTATTTCTCATCTCTATGATTTTTATTTGGTAGGTTCTTATATTTTCTTTCTCTTTGTTGGAATTATCAATCACTGTGATCATCTATTCCTCTCCTGAGTTTTTGGTGAGCATCTTTTTGACTACTCCTGTTAAACTGTTTGGTAGATTACTTATCTCCATTTCATTAGGTCTTTTTTCTGATATTTGGTCTTGTTACTTTGTTTGGAACATATTCCTGTTTCCTCGTTTTGCTTGACTCTGTGTTTGTTTCTGTGTATTTTGTGGACTAGCTATCTCTCCCAATCTTGAAGGAATGTCCTTATTTAGGAGATGTACCTCATTTCAACTTTGTCCTAGCTATTGGATATCTCTCAAACCTTTGTGAATTTCTAAATTAACTTGGTTTATTTTTGATAGGTCCCAGTAGTTAAGGGACAAGACCTGTCAGTTTTCCAATGGGAGAGATCTCAGTTAGCACCTATTTCAGGCTGATTGGGAGCCATCTACTCAGGCAATAGCTTTAAATTATGCAATTACATACAGTTCTGTGGGACTGCAGTCATAACTTAGTTGACTCCTAGACCAGGACATCTGGAGGAGTCTCCTGGGTAACAGTTGAAAAAAATGGGGCTTCAGTATATAAGCTCCTTTCTGGGAGGTACCAGTAAATTGTGGTGAGGCCAAGACAGAGAATAAGAGTGGTGTCTCCCTGCCTACATTTCCTGAGAGTGCCTCTTTAGCATCTAGATGTGTGGCAAACCTGAAGCCTGTCCCTCAGATTGAAGCTCCAGGACAAGTAAATTGGCCTTTTTCACAGATAGACTGGGCTTATGTTTCAATCTGCTGTCTGAACAGTGCCCCTGGGTGTGGTGGCCTGCCAGAACTGTCTTTCTGATCGTTACAGTCTCATGGGTGCAGGAGTGCAAAATTTCTGGCCACCAGTGCCAAGTGATTAAGGCACATCTCTTGTGTGTACTGTGCCACCCACCAGCTGTAGTGAGGTTTTGGGAGAGTTCTGGGGGTAGGGCACATCCACATCTTTATGAAGGCAGGGCAAGTGCATTGGGGGTGGGACATGCCCATAGCTTTAGTGAGTCTGTGTCTGTGGAAGCCCACCTGTGTTAGGGAGAGTGCAAAAACGTTATTTGCCAGTGCCTCCATCCCCAAAGAAATTCCTACTCATCCCTGCCCCTCCAGGAGGTGCTTTAGGATTAGCAAGTAAATCTCCTTCATATTTAGTTCAGGCACTTCTCTAATTTCTGCATTTGCACTGGGTCCCAGGACAAGTGATATTGTGCATGAACCTTTCCAAATGAGTATCTCATATCCCCTACCCCCACCCCCTACCTATGTCTCCTGGATATAAATCCCCATTGGTTTCCAAAGCTGGACACTTTGGAGCCCTTGTCTCCAGTGCAGATTCCAAGTGTTGGGGTACCTGGTGTGGAGCATGTATAAAGCCCTTGCTCCTCAGGGAATAGCTCTGGGTCCATGAGATCTCTCCCTGTTGTGAGTCACCTTGCTGAGGGTGAAGTTTTTGGCAAGAACACATCTTGCCTCTCCTACCCATCTCCATGTGGCCCTTTCATCCCTTTTGTTTAGGACCTGTTCAGCTAATTTTCAGTTCTTTTTCTGCAATAATTGTTTCCATGTATAGCTGTAGATTTGGTGTGTCCATGGTAGAAGGTGAGTTCAGGATCTTCCTGTGCCACCATCTTGGACCATCCCCAGCTCATTCATTTGATAGATATTTGGTGGTTTCCACTTTGGGATTAGTATGAATAATGCTGTTATGAACATCTGTGTACAAGTTTTCCTGTGTTCAGTTCTCTTGGGTATATACCTAGGAGTAGGATTTCTGGATTGTATGGTAACTCTACATATAATTTTTGAGGAACAATCATACTGGTTCCACAGCAGGGCACCATGTTACATTGCCAGGAAGCAATTTATGAGGGTTCCAATTTTCCACACCCTTGCTAACATTTGTTATTTTTCCTTCTCCCCTTCCTACTTATCCACTTTACTCTTCCTTCACCTCCTCTTCCTTCTTTTTTCTTCTTCTTCTTTCTCTTCTATCTCCTTCTCCTTTCTTGCTCTTCTTCCTTTTCCTGTTTTTCTTCTTTCTCATCTTGCCATCCTGATGACTGTGAAATAGTTTTTGGTTTGCATTTCCTTAATGACTATGATATTAATCATTGTCTAATATGCTTATTTTCTGTTCGTATATCCTTTTGGAGAAACATCTAAATCATTTGCCTATTTTAAAATCCGGTTGTTTATTTTTTGTTGTTGTTGATTTATGAGAGTTCATGATATATTCTGGATACTAGACCCTTATCAGATGTATGATTTGGAAATACCTTCTCTCATTTGTGGGTTTTTTTTCTCAATTTCTTCATAGTGTTTTGAGACAAAAAAGTTTTAAATTTTGATGGAGTCCAGTTTATCTATTTTTTGTTGATTTGTGTGCATGTGTCATATTTAAACAAACATTGCCTAATCCAAGGTGACAAAATTTACACACCATGTTTCCTTTTATGAGTTTTGTAGTAACTTCTGTGAGTAAATGTAAACTCTTACATTTAGGTCTTCAATCCATTTTGATTCAGTTTTTGTTTATGATATGAGGTAGGGATCCAAATTCATATTTTTGCTTGTGCGTATTCAATTGTCCAAGCACAATTTGCTGAAGAATGTTCTTTCTCTCATTGAATGGTCTTGTGACTCTTGTTAGAAATCAACTGACCATAAATGTATGGGTTTAATTTTAGACTCGTAGTTCTAGTCCATTGACTTATATGTCTGTATGTTCTTATGCCAGTACCACACTGTTTTGATTACTATAGTTTTGGAATAAGTTTTGACATTGGGAAGTCTGAGTTCCCCATCTTTGTCCATCTATTTCAAGATTGTTGTTACTTTTCTGGATTACTTACAATTCCATATGAATTTTAAGGATCATATTTTTATTTCTTCAAAAAAAGGAAGCTGAGATTTTGATTGTATTGCATTGACCCTGTATACTGATTTGATAAGACTTGCTTTTTTGGTGATATTAAGTCTTCCAATTCATGAACATGTGATATATGCTATTTATTTAGTTGACATGTTATTTAGTTAAACAATGCTTTATATTTTTCATCAAGTCTCTTACTTTCTGGTTAAATTTCTTCCAAAATATTTCTTATTTTTGAAGCTATTTTAAAGGGATATTTTCTTAGTTTCATGTTTGTATTGTTCATTGCAAGTGTATAGAAATGCAACTGATTGTTGTATTTTGATCTTGTATTTTACAACTTTGCTGAAATAAGTTTTTGCCTCTTTTTTTGTGGATTCTTTAGGAGGTCTATATCTATATCTATGTCTATGTCTATATCTATATCTAAATCTATATCATCTATCTATCTAGATTAGATATGGGTAATATGTGAAGAGGAATAATTTTGTTTCTTCCTGTCCAATTTGGGTGACTTTATTTCCTCTTCTAGTCTAACAGACATGGCTAGAATTTCCAGTATGGTACTGAATGGAAGTGGTAAGACTAGACCTCCTTGTCTTGTTCCAGATATTAGGAGAAAAGCTTTTTCTATCCTTAGTTTATTAAGTTTTTTAAAACATAAAATACTGTAGATTCTGTCAAAGTCTTTTTTTTCTGTGTCTATTGAAATAATCATGAGGTATTTTTCTTTATGAAAAAAGAAAATTCTTATTAATGTGGTGTATTATATTAATTGATTCTCATATATTAAACCATCCTTGCATACCTGGGATAAATTCCACTTTGGGTTTGGTGTAGAATAATTTAAATAAGCTCCTGTATTCAATTTGCCAGTATTTTGTTGAGGATTTTTGCAGCCATGGCCATGAAATATACTGGTCTGTAGTTTCCTTATGTTGTCTTTATATGGCTTTGACATCAGGGTAATACTTGCCTCATAAAAAGAATTACAAAGTGTTATCTCACATTCTATTGTGTATAAGACTTTGAGAAGAATTCATGTTAATTGATCTTTAAAATTTGATAAAAATCACCAGTAAAGTCATCTGGTCCTGGCCTAGTTTTTTGATGTGCTTTTATTACTAATTCTATCTCTTTACTTATAGGTCTGTTAAATTTTTCTATTTCTTCTTAAGTCAGTTTTGTTACTTTGTGAGTTTATAGGAATTTGTCTAGAAATACTTTCTTGTAAACCTGGCCTACTAACAACAAACTCTCTCTATTTTTCTGGAAATATCTTAAATTTTTGTTCATTTTTGGAGGATGATTGTGCCAGATATAGAATTTTTGGTTGATAGTTTGTTTTGTTTTGTTTTTCTTTCAGCTTTTTGAATATGTCACTCCACTGCCTTTGGACCTTCATGGTCTCTGATAATTGAGGTTTTTATTATTTAAGATCTCATCTGTATCATGAGCTGCTATTATCTTGCTGCTTTCAAGATTCTCTCTTTGGCTTTGGCTTTTAACAGTTTGATTTAACTGTGTCTCAGTGTGGATTTGTTTTTATCCTACTTGAAGTTTTTACAGTTTATGCCCCTTTCTTTCCTTCCTCTCTTTGTGAGCCTTCTATTATGTGTATGTTAGTAAACTTCATTTAGTCTCACATGTTTTTTAAGCTTTGTTTATTTTTCTTTATTCTTTGTTGTTTTTGTTGTTATTGTTCATCAAACTGGATAATCTCATATGACTTGTATTCAAATTTACTAATTCTTTCTTCTCCCTGTTCAAATCTTCAAATTAGCTCATCTAGTAAACTTTTCAGCACCAGCTCCTTTATTTACCTCTCTATTTGGTGAGATATGATTCTTATTGTTTAATTCTTTGAAAAGATTTTAAATACATGATTTAAAGTTTTTGGTAAGTGCAATGTTTGTGCTTCATTAGAACAGATTCTATTGTTTTTTGGGTTTTTTTTTTCCCATAGGTTTTGAAGGCATATATATATATATATTTGTTCCTCTGCCTGCCACATATTTTTTGTTGTTGAAAACTGAAAATTTTGGATATTATAATGTGGAAACTCTGGAAATATTATTCCTCCCTTTCTATTGTTTGTTTAGAGACTTTTCTGACCAAACGTTTCTGAGTTATTTTTGGTCACGTGTGGCCTCTGAAATCTCTCTTCCATTTAGCTTAGTGGTCAGTTAGTGATTGGACTGAGATTTCCTTAAATGTCTGGAACTAAAAATAAAAACTTCCTAGTCATTTTTTTTTTTTTTTTTTTTTTTTTTTTACAAATCAAACCAGTGTATATGTGTGTATTATGGTGTGCCTTTAATATTCAGCTAGGTGGTTTGAAACTCTACCTTATCCTTTATTTCCTACATGCACAGAAATTGAATGATAGTCAAAGGTGAGAGCTTAGTACCTTCTCATGTCTTCGTTGGGAACGTATACTGTCCTGGGCATACACCTAAATTTCTAAATTCCCAAGAATATGTTGGAGATTTTCAAAGCCTTGGCTCTCTAAGGCATCTCTTCCTAGAATTTCCTCTCAAGATTTTGGTTAATCTATTGCTTGCCCCAACTGTTTTTCATTGCCCCAGGCAGCAGCAACAAATACATTTGCATATAAAGGTTTACATCAAGTACCCCTTAAATAACACTCTCAGCACTTGAAAGGTTTATGTTAGGTGAGATAAAAGCAGCTCCCTTGAGTCTTTCCTTCAGGGAATAACCAGTCAGGCCTAAGCAAACAACCATACTCTTTTGTGTGTGAACATGGTCTGTTCCACTCTCTCCAGTATTGGTAGCTGTACTTGAAATTCTAGCTGTTTTCTTCAAGACCACCAATGGGCTGGAGAGGGGGAGATAGTCAAGAATGGGTTAAAAGCTCACTGTTTTTACTGAAGTAGAGCTACTTTTTCTTGGTTAAGCATTCCCCTGGTTGTGATTAGCATACAGAATTCTGAAATAGTCAATTCTGACAGTTTTTGACAGTTTTCTTATTGCTTTTATGAGACAGATTTTTGGAGTTTCTTACTACACCATTCTCACTGATGTCACTCCTCTCTCTTTTATCTTTGAAAGTGGTGAATGTTTACAGAGGACATATTAAGTTGAATTTTCCAGAAACATTGCTTGGTTTCTGGTTATTGCTTAAGAAACTTTCCTTGTACACTTATTAATCTAATTCATTGTGCCTCACTTATGAATGTTAAAGAGTAACTCAGAGAATCCTCAATTTAGTTGATTTTAATTATTGCATGCAGAACACTTTATTTTAAGAGATTTATTATTTTGAAACTTCTAAATGATAAACCAAGAGCTTTTATGCTTAACTCTCTACATAATTTGAAAGCCATTTGTGATGGTTAAATTTTGTCAACTTGACTAAATCATGGGGTACCTAGATACTTGGTTAAACATAATTTGGGGATGTGTCTGTAACATGTTTCTGGATAAAAGCAGTATTTGAATTTGTTTACTCAGTAAAGCAGATGTCCTCCCCAATGTAGGTGTGCTTTATCCCACCTCTTGAGAATCTGAACAGAACAAAAATATAGAAGAAAGAAGAATTTGCCTCTTTCTGCTTGAATGCTTGAGCTGGTACATCAGTCTCTTCCTGCACTCTGTGTTCCCTGTTCTCAGGCCCTCAGATCTATATTGGAATCTACATCATTGGCTCCCCTAGTTCTCAAACCTTCTAATTCAGAATGAATTACACTACTGTCTTTTGGAGTCTCTACCTTACAGACAGCAAATCATTAGATTTCACCACCTTCATAATTGCATTAGTCAATTCCCTAAAATAAATCCATTCCTATATATATCCTATTAATCTGTTTCTCTAGAGAAGCCTGACTAAAATACCACATTGTATGGTTTTGTACTTAGTAAGAATATGTTACATGTTAGATAAATGTTCATTTAATTTTGCCTTTTAATGGCTAGAATCAACCAAAAATATTTCAAGACTAGTGGCTTCATTTTGGGTTCCCCAAATATAGGTCTTGAGAAGAGGATTGGTTACAAGCAGATTGTTTGGAAGGTGATACTAGAAGGGATTTTGAGGGAATGGGCAAGTGAGATAAGAAAGGGAGGAAAGCCAAGGAATGGGATGTATGAGTGAGTCCCTGATGTGGGCAACTGGTGTTCAATCTCACTGGGAGCCTTCTGAGAAACGTTGTGGAACATATCTCAGAATTATAGTGAAGGGAGAGGCAACTGGGGTATATACCCACCAGCCCTCATCACTCAATTTTAGTATTGTCCCTGGTGCATTAATTCCCTGGTATATCTGAGCTACTTGGTGTTCAGGCAGAACACACTCTAAAGGCCAAGTACATTCTCAGAGTGACTGGAAGTTGTCAGCCTATATGGGAACAGCCTGTTGTTAGTAACTTCTGAGATAGAACAAAGGCAAATGGGTGGGGCTAATGACATTTTAAAGCTTTGATATTATAAGAATAGAAGCATTCAATATTACAGAAAGAAATGATACAAAATAACTTTCCTTCTGAACAATTTTCCATCAGTGGCATCTAAATAGTTATCTACAAACTTGATGTATCAAAGAAATTAAAATTATAAGAGACCTTGACAATATAATTAAAGTTAATTTGATTCTGGTTATAAAACTAGTTCAGGAGGTTCTTGCTAGATCAATGCTAAAGTTCACCATGTGGGAAGAGTGAATACAATTAAACTGATATTGACACTTCAGTTTAATTAGATAACACAAATGCTTCCATCAGATAACACAAAGCTTTCTATTTATGTACAAATAATTCTAACATTTCTATTTCATAAAGAAAGCTTCAAATTGCTTTACCAAACTAAAGTTTAAAGAGCTTTAATTGCAATATTTAAAAAGTGATATATTCTCTTATGGTTAATGCAAAAATATTTAGTTTGGCCACTGGAACAAGAATTATAATCACTGTCATATTCAAAGATTTAAGACAAAATAACATCTTTTAACAAACAGATGTTAAGTAAATGTAATGCTAAATAATCTCCTCCAAGAGATAATTCACCTCATAAAGATTAATACCCCCTTGTCCCTTGTCTGGTTTAAAAGTTAATTGCCCAGTAAAGTGTATACAAATATTAATTTTGTTAAATTTTCATTTAAATTCTGAAATATTATATACCATCAGTGTCCTTCGTCATTGGTGTATAAGGGAGAAATATTTTATAAAATACAGTACTTTCAGTCCCCACTTTGTAAAAAATCATAACTGCCTTCTATTCTCAATTCCATGTTTTGTTTTGTTTTTTTGTCTTGTTTTGTTTTGTTTTACATCTGCCAGCATGTTGGTATCTTTACATTTGGTTGACCCTCATCTACATTCTTTTAGGACCAGAGTCCTTGATCATCTTGCTATTATTGGAACAATGTATTGATCAGAATTACTGAGCAAGGAAGTACAAAGAGGCATCCCAATGAATCTCTAGGTTCCAAGTATAGTCTTCCTTTTCCAATGGAATAACATTAACCTAATCTCCCTTGATTATCAGGATCAATTACTCTGGTCAGTACAGATGCCTTTCTTTGTCTTCTGGTTGCTGAAAAGCCCAAAATATTCAGGAAAAATATGTTGGCTCCATGAAGAATGTATTTTTACTCTTGTACATTGATTTTATGCAGTAATCATACAAAGAATTGTAGTAATTATGGTGAGAAGGCTGGGATTTGTGGAGTATGATACATATAGAAAATATCTGCACAAAATAAATCCCCCAAATCTCTGTAGAGATTTATTGATTCTTGGTCTTGTTGTTAAGTTATGTATGCAAAGAGACTTTGTAAGGCTTTACAGAAAGTAGTCATTTGGTTCTGTGTACTAGACAGAGATTCTGGAGTTGATAAAGCACTGGAAGATATTGGTGTTCTGACTATACATATTGGAGTGATATCACTGAAGAGACCAGAGATTTAGTTGAGGCCTCACACCACACTTCAGGAGCAAAAATAAATAAGACCAAGAGCAAAACATCCTAATCTTGGTACTACTGACAAATTAGGCCAGATAATTCTTTGTTTTTCATTTTAGTATGTTTAGCAGTACCTTTGTCCTCTATGTGTTAGATGTCAATAGGACCTCTTCCCTGAGTCATGATAATAATAAAATGTCTCCATACATAGTGAAATGCCCCCCTGGGAGAAAACTGGCTCTGATTGACAATTACTGCCAAAGAGTAATAGCTATCTTGAGTTGCCTTATGTAATGGGTAAGATTAACAGTGGATTGATACTGCAGAAGAAATATAGTAGACTTAAATTTAGGTAAATATCAAAGAGGGAATCTCAGGAGAAATTTTAAAATATTTTTATATGAAAAAAATATTTATATGAAAATTAAAACACAAATTTATCAAAATGTGTGGGATGCAGTGGAAGCAGTACTTAGAGGGAAATTTATAGCATGAAATACATATATTAGAAAAGAAGAAAGGTCTAAAATTACTAATCCAAGGTTTCATTTTAGGAAACTAGAAAAAGAAGTGCAAATTAAATCCAGAGTAAACAGAAGAAAAGAAATATTAAAAATTAGAACAAAGATTAATTAAATGAAATCAATAATGAAAACAATAAAATCAAAATCTGGTTCTGTGAAAATATCAATAAGATCAAAAAGTTTCTAGCCAGGCTAACTAAGAAAAAAAGAGAAAAGACACAGACTAATAATATCAGACATAAAAGAGGGAATATCATTACAGATGTACAGACATTAAAATGATAAGAAAGAATACTATGAACAATTCTATGCCCACAAATTTGATAACCTAGATGAAATGGATCAATTCCTTGAAAGATAAAATATGCTAAAACTCACACAAGAAGGAATAGATGACCTGACTAGGCCTATATCTGTTAAAGAAATTGAAACAATAATAACCTTCAGAGGCCCAAATGAGAGACTGATTTCTCTCATGAACATAAATGCAAAATTTCTCAACAAAATATTATTAAATCAATCTTAAAAGTACATAAAGAATTATACAACACAACCAAAAGGGATTTATTGCAAGTATGCAAGGCTGGTTCAACATTCAAAAATCAATTAATGTCATCAATCATGTCAAGAAACTAAAAAAGAAAAAGCACATAATCATATCAATAGATTCAGGAAAGCATTTGAAAAATGGACTCCAGGACCATTAATCCACCAGTGTTTCCCACAATATTTAACAAAGATACACTATCTACCTTACTGAAACTTTTTGAGAAAATATTAGAAAATAAACAATTCACCACTTATTTTGAGACTACCATAACTCTGGTACCAGAATCAGATGAATACTTTAGGAGAAAGGAAAATTATATGTTTATATTCATATGTTCATAACCTTTGTCATCATAGATTTAACAATCACTAACAAAATATTGACAAATCAAATATAACATGACAAAAATGACAATGTGTCATGAAAAACTGGAGTTTATTCCAAAGTGTAAATTTGTTTAAATATATAAAAAAAATAGTTAACCAAATATAAGTTAAAAAGCATATTATCATCACAATTGGTACAGAAAGTGTTTGGCAAAGTTCAACACCAATTGACATGAAAATTCTCATCAAACTAAGAATAGAAGGACCCCTCCCATGAATCTGATAGAATATCCATAAAACTTACCTCTACTCTCACATTTGAAAGTGTAAGAATGAACAGTTTCCCCTAGGATTTACACTCTGATCACTTTTATTCAATGTATCTAGGGCCTAACCAATGCAATAAAAAATAAAAGGCATAGGGCTTCCCTGGTGGCACAGTGGTTGAGAGTCCGCCTGCCAATGCAGGGGACACGGGTTCGTGCCCCGGTCCGGGAGGATCCCACATGCCGCGGAGCGACTGGGCCCGTGAGCCATGGCAGCTGAGCCTGTGCGTCCGGAGCCTGTGCTCCGCAAAGGGAGAGGCCACAGCAGTGAGAGGCCCGCGTACCGCAAAAACAAAAACAAAAAAAACAAAAAAAAAAGGCATAAACATTCGAAAAGATGACATAAAAATATCTTTATAAGCAGAACTTTCCATTGTGTATGTATAATTTCTAAGGACTTTACAAAAACATGAAAATAAATTATCTTACTAAAGGAATTTGACAATGTCAGAATATATAACAAAAATATACAAAGGCAAATTATATTTCTATACATTAGCAATAAAATTTTTCAAGACAATTTTTAAAAATAATTTATACTCGCATCAAAAATACTATTAAAATAAGGATAAATTCAACAAGGTACACAAGATCTCTATAATGAAAACAAAACACAACAGTGCTTGAGAAAAATATATGAATGACCTAAATAAGTTGAAAGATATAGCATGATGATTGGAAGACAAAATGTTGCTAAAAGGATAATTCTCTCCATATTAATCTTTAGATTTAATGCAATACTAATCAAATTCCCAACAGGCATTTGTATAAAAGGACAAACATATCTAGAATTCATTTGTAAATACAAAGGATCTAGTATACTAAAAATTATTTCCATAAAGAAGGAATTTTAGGACTTACAATTCCTGACTTTAAGAGTTACTGTAAAAATATAGTAATCAAAAGAGTGTGGCATTGACATGAGAAGAGAAAAATAAATGATGGAACAGTACAGAGTCTAAAGATAAACATATGTCAATAGAGTTTCAGTAAAGGTCCAAAGCAATCCAATGGATAAAAGGAAAATGTTTTCAACAAATGGAGCTGAAATTACTGGCGGAGCAAATGGAAAACAATATAAATAAATAAATAAATATGTGTGTATCTCAACCACTATCTTATTTCAAACACAAAAAATAATTGTAGCTAGATCATAGCCATAAACATAAAAATTAAACTCCATAACTCCTTGAAGAAAGCTTAAGAAACTATCTTGACCTTTGTGTGGGTGGTAAATGTATCTTGGGTCAGAATCCCCTTTCTTAAAAGAAAAAAAATATATAATGAGTTTCATAAAAATTTAAAACTTTTTTCTTTAAGAGACACTTTTAAAAGTGATTAATGAAACAGCACTTTGAAAAGCTATTCATAATATGTATCTCTGACAAATCAATCCTTTTATCCAGAATATATAAAGAAATCCTATAACTCAATAGCAAAATATGAAAAAGATAAGAAATATTCATAAAAGATTTGACCAGACACTTTACAAAGGAAAGGCCAATAAGCACATGAAATTTTTTTCAACATTATACTCATTAGGGACATGACATTTAAAAGCTCAGGAAGATACAATTATATACAGTCTTTGAAATAACGAATGTTTAAAAAGGCTAGTGAGAGAGTGGCATGGACTTATATATACTACCAAATGTAAAATAGACAGCTAGTGGAAAGCAGCTGTATAGAACAGGGAGATCAGCTCAGTGCTTTGTGACCACCTAGAGGGGTGGGAGAGGGAGGGTGGGAGGGAAACACAAGAGGGAGGAGATATAGGGATATATGTATATGTATAGCTGATTCACTTTGTTATAAAGCAGAAACTAACACACCATTGTAAAGCAATTATACTCCAATAAAGATGTTTAGAAAAAACACAAAAAAACATGCACAGTAAAAGAAGCCAGATGCAATAAATAAATAAATAAATAAATAAATAATAAATTAAAAGGCTGACAGAATATTAGTGAGAATGGAAAGTAACTGAAATAAGTAATGGTTAAATAACATTGTAAAACTAAGGTAACATCTTCCCTATGATACAATTCCACTCCTACCTATTGATCCAATATAAATGAAAACATATGTCCACACAAAGATATGTGCATGAATGTTGCTGCTTCCATAACAGGACCAAACTGGAAATGACCAAATGTCCATTATCAGGAGAGTGGATAAATGAATTGTGGTATATTCGTTCAATGGAATATCATCAATAAAATGAGCAAATTACTAACACATGACACAAGAATGAATTGCTAAAACACTACAGAGTGAAAGGCAGGCACAAAATAGTATGGTTCTGTGTTCCATTAATTTATATTTTTGAACAGGCAGAGTATGGTGATAGAAATCAGAACAGTAATTGTCTTCAAGGAGGCAGGTATTAATTGGCAAGGGACATGAGGAAAACTTTGGGACTGATTGAAACATTCAACATCTTGATTGGGGTGTGGATTACTCCATTTATCAAAGGTCATCAGGAGGTACACTTAAAAATATAGCTGACCTTATTATTTAACCTAAAATTCTATTATACCAAGATTGTAATGTTTTGCTTAGAAACTCCAGGAGAAAGCAGTGGAAATACATCTAAGTGTTACAGAATTCAGTGGAACTATCAATACTAAATAGAAAACATAAGATACCATCAATACATATTAGTATTAATTCCTATAGAATTCTTCCTTTCTAAGGATGTAAATCTAATTTATTGTACTTGAAAGTTAAGTAGAGATATCTATATGTATTTCTAAACTGGTAAAAAATATGCTAAGAATCACATAAATAAAATTTTATTTAAATTTTTATTTAAAACCATTAGCTTTAAGGCTCTTTCTCTAAATACAAATACATATACATATACACATAATATTATATGTATTGTGTTTTAAGTGGTATAAAAAGATGAGTTTTGATAAATTTTTACCTGTTAAGGAAAAAGTAAAAGTAAAACAGAGGCACACACATTCCATCAATGATATACTATCACAAAGGTCTAAGCCTACAGTCAATCTTCAATTGCTATGAGTTTTTATTTGCATCATATGCTATTCAATTTTCAAAAATTTTCCACTATGAATTATTTTGTGGTTACCCTAAGGCTACAACCACCCCTAATCGATCAAACAGTATTTGGTGGCAAAATATCCAACTGTGCTAGCTTAGAACTGTCACCTAAAAATATTTTCCAAAACCACATTTTGTTAAGTCTACTGGTATTCATAAACTAATGTCCTTCACTTACTCATATTTACCTATAATATTCACATCAATAAAGCATTATTAGTAGCATTAATAAAAGTACTCATTTGTACATAAACTGATTATATTTTTGACATCTGTATTTGTGTCCCAGAGACATGAAAATAGGCTCCAGAAAAATCATCTATAATCTCTTTACAAACCTTGAAAAAACTTGTAAAAAAGAAATCCTTAATTTTTAAGTTACATAGTTTCAGTGCTCTTACAAGAAAAATAATAAAAGCTATACAAAGTCAAATAGATTAAAATATAAATAGTGAGGAAATAATTATCACTATAGAATAGTAAAGTTGTATTAACAATTCAATCCAGCTTTTCCAGAAGCAATTTTCCTCTTCATTTAGGAAATTTCAAAATAGAACTAAAAGAATTTCACAATTTAAGGTGCTTCCTTTAGACAGTTTTTAGTAGTTTAGAACTACAAGAATTTCACAATTTAAGGTGCTTCCTTTAGACAATTTTTGGTAGTTTAGAACTACAAGGATTTCACAATTTAAGGTGCTTCCTTTAGACAGTTTTTAGCAGTTAGAGGTATTTAAATACGTTCAACACAATCAGATATGTGATGGGTTAGATGTGATTTTAATGCATGAACATGGCAACTAATCTGGAAGAGCTCTTGAGAGAGATTTCCTTGGGGCTTGCCAGATTTAACAAATAAAATACAGTATGAATGATATTTTAGTATAAATGTGTTGCAAATATTACATGATACATACTTATACTAAGATATTACTGTTTATTTAAAATATAAATTTCACTGGGCATCCTCTATTTTTTTTCTGGAAACCTACTGAGGAGGTAAGTCAGCAGTTGAGTTTTGAGGAAATAAGTTAAGTTAAGGAAGATGTGGGGCTGAAGAATTAGGAGCCCACACATTTCCTAATGAGATTAAAACAGAAATTCCACAATGGAACTTATTCAGAGTAGACTGCAAAATGTAGGGATGGGGAATAACAAATGATCATGGTGGAGGCCAAATCAAATATAGACTCTGTATGCCATGGAAAGAAGTCTGAACATTTTGTTGAAGGTATGTGGTTAAGAAATCAGGGGAGAGATGCTGGCATTTGGAAGATTATTCCAGCCATGATGAGGACAAAGAAATTAAGAGGGTATGAGTGGAAATAGTGTGGTCACTTATGAGTCTGGGACATTAAAAAAAAAAATCATGTAAAAAATGATGAGAGGTAGTTTGTAAGATGGATGGAAAGAAGGAAACATTTATTTATTATAGAAAAATAAATTAGCCACCTTCATTTACTGACTAGATGTAGAGCAATAAAAGTGAAAGAAAAATGAAGAATCTCTTCCGGTTTCTTGTTTGGCAGCAAAGGAAGTAATGATGCCATTTACTGAGCTTTGGAAAGTAGGATAAGGGTAGTGTTGAGAGGGAGATAGTGAGTTCAACTTTTGACATTTTGAATTTGAGATAGCTGTACAATATCCAGAAGAACTGGAATATGTAGTTGTATTTATGGTCCTGGAATTTAGTAGTAGGAAACGTTTGCTGAAGAGAAAAATTTTGAGCTATTTGCATAGAAACAGTAGTTGAATTCATGGGAGAAGATGTCATGATTCAGAACATATGTATAGTGTGAAAAGATTTCATCAAGTCTATAAGACAATTATTTTACAATCTTCATTTACCTCATTTAATAGTTTAAAATATTAGAAATGAAGACATTGTACGTTTAAATGAATCATCAATAGACAAATAACTTAATATTATTTTAAACAACCTTGTAAGGTAGATGTTATAGTCCCCATTTTCCAGATGAAGAAACTCAAATTAGTTGAGGATAAGCAATTTGATCAAGGTGTGCAGCTAGTAAGAAAATCGAGGGGCAGTGATATTGTCAGTATGACTCCAAAGCTTACAGTGCTTTAATTATGTAATTTATGACTTTAATCTCTATAAATGCAGCACTATTATTAACAATATATTATTTGGAAAAAATAATGAATGAACTGAAATAAAATTTTACCTAATGCTCGAGTCTAAAATATTATAGTACCTAATTAAAAATTTGAAGGAAATGGTGTGTATGTAATACATGCAAAGGTAAACAATAAGATATGCCTACATTTAGTAAAAGCATTAAAACACTAAGAACTTAAAATTTCCAAGTTACCAAATTTTAGATTAAAATAATATATCATGACATAAAATATAAGAAGAATGTTAAATATGTCAAGATTGTTTCGGCCATGGCCACCAATGGAGTCTGATGATAAGACTTTTGATTATGGTGTCCATGGGTCCTAATTTCCTCTCCTAGGTTATGTCTGTTTTTCTAGTGTAATTGTTAATAACATCCCCTTTCCTTGTGAAGTATTCCATGTTAGATGATAAATTGTGTGGTCTTCGCACCTATGGGATATTGTGATATGCCAGTGTTAAGATAAGGGGACATAATTAGGTATTGTCACACAGCAATATTAGAATCCAATTCTTTCACTCTACATTTTCTATCTAGGTACTTCTCTGTCTATATTTATCCTTTCATCTATATTGTAGCTTAATATTCTAGAATCAGTAACTATGTGCTGCTCATAATCTATGCTAATTGCTGAATTGTCTACACATTATTTCTTTCAATTCTCACAGCAACCATGGATTTTAGTAGTATTTTTAATTAAATGATAGGAGAATTGACTCTCAAAGTCGTTTAATCTCTAATCATAAAGTCCTAAGCAGAAAAATAGAGATTTAATCCTAGGTCCCCATTATACTTCAGGCAGCACCCATGTCACCACAAGAAGCTCAAGCAATTTGATTACCTTTATCTCATGTCTAGTGAGAGCAAAATCAGAAGAGGAGATGCTTTGTAAACTCTTTAACAAATAAAGTAATTCAGTGTAACTGTGCCCTGCCCTAAAAGAGAGAGAGATGATGTGGAAACTTGGCTGAAATTTCATATATGAAGACGAGAAATAAAATCAGTGCTTAGCAATTCCTCCACACTCTATACGGCTAAACAGATATTCTGGTGTAATGCTTGACTGTGGGGTATTGGCCCTTGGAAGCATTAAGCAAATACAAGGAGCATTTTATTTATCGTAGTGATTGAGGGATACTGGTATTTAATGGGTTGACAAAGAATGCAGTCTGCAAGCATTCTCACACAAGGAGAAGTGTTCCTTGTTTCATACGTGATTTTAATGTCCTACAATCATAGAGATGAAAAACATGTTTATAATGAACTGAACATGGAATTTAACTTTCTTTACATATAAACACAACTTTTTCAAAGTTTTAAGAAACAGTAAATTTCCAGGAAACACAAATGCTGGTAGAGAGGAAAGAAGATTTTAATTTGTTTTGTTCAGGAATTTAGAGTTGTCCTCAATTTTAGGTACTAGACCATTGATAGTAACCCCTCTAGTGGTGTTTGATTTTCCAATACAGGACAATATATGGCTGTGTTGGTAGTATTCAATTTATAGTGCATGTAGATAACTACATCGTTTCAACCAATTTTGTCATGCCTCAATATTTACATATTGAAGTTCATGTTATTTTATTATAAATGACTTTTCTCATTTTTCTCCTTATAGTTGTATCATATTCATCCTTTGAAATTATATTTACAGATAGGCTATATTATCTATGAATTTCATTTCAAAGTAATAAAAAAGGCATTAAAATTATTATTATTTTTAATGAAAAGTTGTGTTGTGTCTATGAAAACTACTTCCTCAAAGGAATAGAGG
The DNA here is from genome assembly GCF_964341445.2 of Mesoplodon mirus. NCBI lineage: Eukaryota > Metazoa > Chordata > Mammalia > Artiodactyla > Ziphiidae > Mesoplodon > Mesoplodon mirus. The sequence continues at coordinate 109,976,812 of NC_138982.1, forward strand.
AATCTCTCTAGAAGGACACTGGAGAGTTCTGACTCATATACTTTATAAATTCTGAGGAATTTATACCATAACCAAACTTAAAATGGAAATTAATTTGTCACATCATACCTCACTGATGGAGTTGGTTATTTTGTTAAAAGTGCTTTGAACACCCCAGTTATTACTGCTCATACCCTGAATATTCAAGGAGATAGATGAATCTCTTTGAAAAGCTGGAGTACCTCAAACATTATCTACATCATGACGCTGTGCTGCACCATGCAGATCCTTTCTTCAGGTCTGAGGAACTTATCCAAACTGTTGAGAAGGTTCTTGTCTGCCAATCCTCAGCTATAAGTTCTCTTCAGAATTGCCTCAGCTGGAGATTACTTTTCTTAAAGTCATGTTCTCTGCCCTGGCACTCTGTATTCAATGACTTCTAGACACAGGGTATATACTCCTGGCTCCCTTGCTCAAAGTTAGAGACACTTTGAAGAGCCATCTTAGCTTTGGCACTCCCTGTAGGGTCCACTGATGTCTTGTATCTTCTCCCCATGAATATTGATCCCAAGAGCACTAAACTCTATGTCAGCTTTAGCTTTTTGGGGAAGCCAGCCTGTGACACTCAGACTCTAGATATACAGGCATATTTAGAGTAAGGATTACAGGTGTATGGATAGATATTTAGAAAAAGATGTACATAGGTAGGTAAGTGGATAGGTAGATAAGTCATCATTAAATTGATCTAGAAGTGACATCACTTAATTAACTTCCTATTGGAAATGAGAAAACAGCTCTCCAGTCTTCTTACTCATTTGAAGCCAATGGCCAGTAAGTGGCAGAAGTCCAAGGGTTCAAGCATCTGAACACTCAAAGCAGAGCATTTGGACACAACGTAGGGCTGTGACATTTAAATCAACAATTTATCCTTTTGATCAATTAACTTTACTGTTTCTCAGCTTTAATCACCATTGTCTCAGCATCTGCTACAAAATATGTAAATGTGCAGATACTTTTGATAATCTGTTGCATATAATGTTGAGCCATTTAATCATGTCTTGTTTATATTTACCCATTTATTATTTTATTTATTATTTATAAGGATCATTAATTTAGCAATAAATAATTAATATTTATTCTTAGTAGCTTAACATATTTCATAATTTATTATTATTATTTAGAGATTATTATCCCTTAAATGTGGGCATGTTAAAAATTATGTATGCCTATGTTCATCTTCCTTTCCATAAAGGTATTCTACTTCATTGTAAACACACACTAAAATTGCGTGCTATATGACATATATTAATGTAATAAAATATACTTCATACACATTTTTTTTCCTACAGTGTGTTTTTTAAAAAATATCTTTATGGAGTATAATTGCTTTACAATGGTGTGTTAGTTTCTGCTGTACAACAAAGTGAATCAGCTATACATATACATATTTCCCCATATCTCCTCCCTCTTGCATCTCCCTCCCACCCTCCTTATCCCACCCCTCGAGGTGGACACAAAGCACCGAGCTGATCTCCCTGTGCTATGCGGCTGCTTCCCACTAACTATCTATTTTACATTTGGTATTATATATATGTCCATGCCACTCTCTCATTTCATTCCAGATTACCCTTCCCCTTTCCCGTGTCCTTAAGTCCATTCTCTATGTCTGCATCTTTATTTTTGTCCTACCCCTAGGTTCTTCAGAAAGAAAAAAAAATTTTTTTTAGACTCCGTATATATGTGTTAGCATATGATATTTGTTTTTCTCTTTCTGATTTACTTCACTCTGTATGACAGTCTCTAGGTCCATCCACCTCATTACAAATAACTCAATTTTGTTTCCTTTTAAGGCTGAGTAATATAACATTCTGTATATGTGCCACATCTTCTTTATCCATTCACCTGTTGATGGACATTTAGGTTGCTTCCATATCCTGGCTATTGTAAATAGAGCTGCAATGAACATTGTAGTACATGACTCTTTTGAATTATATGTTTCTCAGGGTATATGCCCAGTAGTGGGATTGCTGGGTCATATGGTAGCTCTATTTTTAGCTTTTTAAGGAACCTTCATACTTTTCTCCATAGTGGCTGTATCAATGTACATTCCCACCAACACTGCAAGAGGGTTCCCTTTTCTCCACACCCTCTCCAGCATTTATTGTTAGTAGATTTTACGATGATGGCCATTCTGAATGTTGGGAGGTGATACCTCATTGTAGTTTTGGTTTACATTTCTCTAATGATTAGTGATGTTAAGCATCCTTTCATGTGTTTGTTGGCAATCTGTATATCTTCTTTGGAGAAATGTCTATTTAGGTCTTCTGCCCATTTTTGGATTGGGTTGATTGTTTTTTTGATATTCAGCTGCATGAGCTGCTTGTATATTTTGGAGGTTAATCCTTTGTCAGTTGCTTCATTTACAAATATGCTTTCCCATTCTGATGGTTGTCTTTTCGTGTTGTTTATGGTTTCCTTTGCTGTGCAAAATCTTTTAAGTTTCATTAGGTCCCATTTGTTTATATTTGTTTTAATTTTTATTACTTTAGGAGGTGGGTCATAAAATATGTTGCTGTGATTTATGTCAAAGTGTGTTCAGTCTATGTTTTCCTCTAAGAGTTTTATAGTGTCTGGCCTTACATATAGGTTTTTAATCACATCTGAGTTTATTTTTGTGTATGGTGTTAGGGTGTGTTCTAATTTCATTCTTTCACATGTAGCTGTCCAGTTTTCCCAGCACGATTTATTGAAGAGGCTGTCTTTTCTCCATTGTATATTCTTGCCTCCTTTATCAAAGGTAAGGTGACTATATGTTCATGGATTTATCTCTGGGCTTTCTGTCCTGTTCTATTGATCTATATTTCTGTTTTTATGGCAGTACCATACTGTCTTGATAATTGTATCTTTGTAGTATAATCTGAAGTCAGGGAGCCTGATTCCTCCAGCTCCGTTTTTCTTTCTCAAGATTGCTTTGGCTATTCAGGGTCTTTTGTGTTTCCATACAAATTGTGAAATTTTTTGTTCTAGTTCTGTGAAAAATGCCATTGGTAGTTTGACAGGGATTGCACTGAATCTGTAGATTGCTTTGGGTAGCAGAGTCATTTTCACAATGTTGATTCTTCCAATCCAAAAACATGATATATCTCTCCATCTGTTTGTATCATCTTTAATTTCTTTCATCAGTGTTTTATAGTTTTCTGCCTATAGGTCTTTTGTCCCCTTAGGTAGGTTTATTCCTAAGTATTTTATTCTTTTTGTTGCAGTGGTAAATGGGAGTGTTTCCTTAATTTCTCTTTGAGTTTTTTCATCATTAGTGTATAGGAATACAAGAGATTTCTGTGCATTACTTTTTTATCCTGCTATTTACCAAATTCATTCATTAGACCTAGTAGTTCTCTGGTAGCATCTTTAGGACTCTCTATGTATAGTATCATGTCATCTGCAAACAGTAATAGTTTTACTTCTTCTTTTCCAATTTGGATTGTTTTTATTTCTTTTTCTTCTCTGATTTCTGTAGCTAGAACTTCCAAAACTATGTTGAAGTATAGTGGTGAGCGTGGGCAACCTTGTCTTGTTCTTGATATTAGTGAAAATGGTTTCAGTTTTTCACCTTTGAGAATGATGTTGGCTGTGGGTTTGTCATATATGGCCTTTCTTGTGTTGAGGTAAGTTCCCTGTATGGCTACTTTCTGGAGGATTTTTATCATAAATGGGTGTTGAATTTTGTCAAAAGTCTTTCTGCATCTGTTGAGGTGATCATATGGTTTTTTTCCCTCAATTTGTTAATGTGGTTTATCACATTGATTGATTTGCATATATTGTAGAATCCTTGCATTCCTGGGATAAATCCCCCTTGATCATGGTGTATGATCCTTTTAAAGTGTGATTGGATTTTATTTACTAGCATTTTGTTGAGGATTTTTACATCAATATTCATCAGTGATACTGGCCTCTAGTTTTCTTTCTTTGTGACATCTTTGTCTGGTTTTGGTATCAGAGTGATGGTAGCCTCTTAGAATGAGTTTGGGAGTGTTCCTCCCTCTGCTATATTTTGGAAGAGTTTGAGAAGGATAGGTGTTAGCTCTTCTTTAAATTTTACATAGAATTTGCCTGTGATGCCATTTGGTCCTGGGGTTTTGTTTGTGGCAAGATCTTTAATCACAGTTTCAATTTCAGTGCTTGTGATTGGTCTCTTTATATTTTCTATATCTTCCTGGTTTAATCTTGGAAGGTTGTTCTTTTCTAAGAATGTGTCCATTTCTTCCAGGTTGTCCATTTTATTGGCATATGGTTGCTTGTAGTAGTCTCTTATGATGCTTTGAAATTCTGAAGTATCTCTTGTAACTTCTCCTTTTTCATTTCTAATTCTACTAATTTGAGTCTTCTCCCTTTCTTTCTCTTGATGAGTCTGGCTAATGTTTTATCACTTTTTTTTTATATTCTCAAAGAAAAAGCTTTTAGTTTTATTGACCTTTGCTATCATTTCCTTCATTTGTTTTTCAATTACTTCCGTTCTGATCTTTATGATTTCTTTCCTTCTGCTAAGTTTGGGGTATGTTTTTCTTCTTTCTCTAATTGCTTTATGTGTAAGGTTAGGTTGTTTATTTGAGACGTTTCTTGTTTCTAGAGGTAGGATTGTTTTGCTCTAAACTTCCCTGTTAGAATTGCTTTTCCTGCATCCCATAGGTTTTGTGTCATTGTGTTTTCATTGTCATTTGTTTCTAGATATTTTTTATTTCCTCTTTGATTTCTTCAGTGATCTCTTGGTTATTTATTAGTGTGTTGTTTAGCCTCCATGTGTTTGTATTTTTTACGGGTTTTTCCCTGTAATTGATACCTAGGTTCATAGTGTGGTGGTCAGAAAAGATACTTGATATGATTTCAACTTTCTTAAATTTACCAAGGCTTGATTTTTTTACCGAAGATATGATCTATCTTGGAGAATGTTCCATGAGCACTTGAGCAGAAACTGTATTCTGTTGTTTTTGGATGGAGTGTCCTATAAATATCAATTAAGTCCATCTTGTTTAATGCGTCATTTAAAGCTTGTGTTTCCTTTTTTATTTTCATTTTGGATGATCTGTCCATTGATGAAAGTGGTGTGTTAAAGTCCCCTAGTATTATTGTGTTACTCTCGAGTTCCCCTTTTCTGGCTGTTAGCATTTGCCTTATGTATTGAAGTGCTCCTACGTTGGGTGCATAAATATTTACAATTGTTATATCTTCTTCTTGGATTGATCCCTTGATCATTATGTAGTGTCCTTCTTTGTCTCTTTTAATAGTCTTTATTTTAAAGTGATTTGTGTCTGATATGAGAATTGCTAATCCAACTTTCTTTTGATTTCCATTTGCACAGAATATCTTTTTCCATCCCCTCACTTTCAGTTTGTATGTGTCGCTAGGTCTGAAGTTGGTCTCTTGTAGACCCCATATATATGCGGGTCTTGTTTTTGTATCCATTCAGCCGGCCTGTGTCTTTTGTTTGGAGCATCTAATCAATTTACATTTAAGGTAGTTATCGCTATGTATGTTCCTAATACCATTTTTGTAATTGTTTTTGGTTTTGTTATTGTAGGTCTTTTTCTTCTCTTTTGTTTCCTGCCTAGAGAAGTTCCTTGAGCATTTGTTGTGAAGCTGGTTTGGTGGTGCTGGATTCTCTTAGCTTTCGCTTGTCTGTAGAGGTTTTAATTTCTCCATTGAATCTGAATGAGATCCTTGCTGGGTGGAGTAATCTTGGTTGTAGCTTTTTCCCTTTCCTCACTTTAAATACGTCCTGCCACTCCCTTCTGGCTTGCAGAGTTTCTGTGGTAAGATCAGCTGTTAAACTTATGGGGATTCCCTTGTATATTATTTGTTGCTTTTCCCTTGCTGCTTTTAATATTTTTCCACTTTATTTAATTTTTGATAGTTTGATTAATATGTGTTTTGATGTGTTTCTCCTTGGATTTATTCTGTATGGGACTCTCTGCACTTCCTAGTCTTGATTGACTCTTTCCTTTCCAATGTTAGGGAAGTTTTTATCTATAATCTCTTCAAATATTTTTCTCAGTCCCCCTTTTTTTTCTCTTCTTCTATAATTCTAATGTTGGTGCATTTAATATTGTCCCAGAAGTCTCTAAGTCTCTAAGACTGTCCTCAATTATTTTCATTCTTTTTTTATATTCTGCTCTGCTGTAGTTAATTCCACTATTTTATCTTCCAGGTCAATTATCCATTCTTCTGCCTCAGTTATTCTGTTATTGCTTCCTTCTAAAGAATTTTCAATTTCATTTAGTATTTTGTTCATCCTTTTTTGTTTGCTCTTTAGTTCTTCTAAGTCCTTATTAAACGTGTCTTATATTTTCTTCATTCTATTTCCAAGATTTTGGATCATGCTTACTATCATTACTCTGAAATCTTTTTCAGGTAGACTGCCTATTTCCTCTTCACTTGTTTGGTCTAATGGGTTTTTACCTTGCTCCTTCATCTGCTGTGTATTTCTCTGTCTCCTCATTTTGCTTAAGTTGCTGTGTTTGGAGTCTCCTTTTTGCAAGCTGCAGGTTCGTAATTCCCATTGTTTTTTGTGTCTGCCCCCAGTGGGTAAGTTGTTTCAGTGGGTTGTGTAGGTTCCTCATGGAGTGGACTGGTGCCTGTGTTCTGGTGTATGAGTCTGGATCTTTGCTGCCTGGTGGTCAGGACCATGTCTGGTGGTGTGTTTTAGGGTGTCTGTGAACTTTGCATGATTTTAGGCAGCCTCTCTACTAATGGGTGGTTTGTCCCTTTCTTGCTAGTTGTTTGGCATGGGGTTTCCAGCACTGTAGCTTGCTGGTTGTTGAGTGCACCTGGGTCTTAGCATTGAGATGGAGATCTCTTAGAGAACTTCTGCCATTTGATATTACTTGTGGCTGGGAGGTCTCTGGTACAGCAATGTCCTGAACTCGGCTCTTCCACCTCAGAGGGTCAGGCCTGACACCCAGCCAGAGCACCTAGACCCTGTCAGCCATGCAGTTCAGAAGAAAAGGGAGAAAAAAAAGAGGAAAGAAAAAAATAATAAAAATAAAATAAAGTTATTAAAATAAAAAATATTAAAATTAAAAAAGTAATTAGGAAATAAAAAAGAAGAAAGAAGAGAACCAATTCAAACAACAAATCCACCAATGATAACAAGTGCTAAGAACTATATTAAAAAAAAGGACATACAGAACCATATGACAAATGGTAAAAACAAAGCTATACAGAAAAAATCACACAAAGAAACATACATGTACACACTCACAAAAAGAGAAAAAAATATATATATATAAAAAGGGAGAGTGCAACCAAATAAATAAACAAATCTGCTAATCATAATAAGGTCTAAATGCTAAACTAAGATAAACATAAAAACAGAACCAAATTAGATGCAGAGAGCAAACCCCAAGTCTACAGTTGCTCCCAAAATTTTGGGATGATTCGTTGTCTATTCAGTTATTCCACAGATGAAGGGTACATCAAGTTGATTGTGGAGATTTAATCCACTGCTCCTGAGGTTGCTGGGAGAAATTTTCCTTTCTTTTCTTTGTTTGCACAGGTCCTGTGGTTCAGCTTTGGATTTGGCCCTGTCTCTGCTTGTAGTTACCTGTGGGTGACTATTCCCCACCCAGACACGACGGGATTAAAGTCATGCTGATTAGGGGGCTCAGGCTCACTCAGGCTGGGAGGAGGGAGGGGTATGGAGTGTGGTGTGAGCTTGCGGCAGCAGAGGCTGGTGTGACGTTGCAGTGGCCTGAGGCATGCCATGTGTTCTCCCAGGGAATTTGTCCCTGGATCAGGGGACCCTGGCAGTGGCAGGCTGCACAGCCTCCTAGAAGGAGAGGTGTGGATAGTGATCTGTGCTTGCACACAGGCTTCTTGGTGGCTGCAGCAGCAGTCTTAACATTCATACCTATCTCTGCTGTCTGCGCTGATATCTGCGGCTTGCGCCCATCTCTGGAGCTTGTTTAGGCAGGGTTTTGAATCCCCTATCCTCGCACATCCATAAACAATGGTCTCTTGCCTCTTAGGCAGTTCCAGACATTTTCCCAGACTCCCTTCTGGCTAGCTGTGGTGCACTAGCCCCCTTCAGGCTGTGTTCATGCAGCCAACTCCTTTCTTCTCCCTGGATCTGAACTCTGAAGCCAGAGTCTCATTCTCCAGCCCCCACCCACCCCTGCAGGGGAGCAGGCAAGCCTCTCAGGCTGGTACTTCTGGTCAGCACTGATACTCTGTGCAGGAATCTCTCCACTTTGCCCTCTGCACCTCTGTTACTGTGCTCTCCTCCATTGCTCCAAAGCTTTCCCTGCCACCACTCTCCATCTCTGCCGGTGTAGGGGCTTTCTAGTGTGTGGAAACTTTTCTCCTTCACAGCTCCCTTCCAGAGGTGCAGGCCCCATCCCTATTCTTTTGTCTCTGTTTTTCCTTTTTTCTTTTGTGCTACCCAGGTACGTGGTGATTTTCTTGCCTAAAGGACATCCTCACTGGTAAAGAAGAAGTAAAATTGTCTTTGTTTCCTGATTACAAGATCTTGTATATAGAAAATCCTAAAGACTTAAAAAATTATTAAATCTAATCAATTCAGTAAAGTTTCAGGATACAAAAATTAACAAGCAAATCTCAGTTGCATTTCTATACACTAACAACACAGTATCTCGAAAGGAAATACAGAAAACTATCCAATTTACAATAGCATCAAACCAATAAAATACACAGGAATAAATTTAACCAAGCAGTTGACAGATCTGTTCACTGAAAACCATAAGATCTTGATGAAGGAAATTGAAGAAGTCACACTAAATGTAAAGACATCCTGTGTTCATGGATAGGAAGAATCAATATTGTTAAAATGTCCATACTACCCAAAGCCATCTATGTATGCAGCACAATTCCTATCAAGATCCAATGTGGAATTTGGACATTCATGCAGTCCCTATCAAAATTCCAATAATACTTTTCACAGATAGAAAAAACAACCATAAAATTTTTATGGGAGTAGGAAAGATCCTGAATAATCAAAGCAATCCTGAGAAAGAAGAACAAAACAGGGGGCATCATACTTTCTAATATCAAACTATACTACAAAGCTGAAATAATCAAATGGTATGATATGGTCTTAAAAATTAACACATAGACCAATGTAACAATATCAATCACCCAGAAATAATACCTCAAATATATAGTAAACTAATATTTAATAAGGAAACTAAGAACACTCAGTGGAGAAAGAATAGTTTATTCAATAAATGGTGTTGGGAAAGTGGATAATGATATGAAGAAATTTAAATTGGACCACCATCTTAACATTACTCACAAAATTAAACCTTAATGATTTTTAAATAGATTTCTAATGGGAGAGATAACGTTTTCTTGTTGGCCATTGGAAAATTTATTAATTATTAATGTGTTTGGTGTGTAGAAGGAAATTACTCTAAAGTATAAAATTTAATATAAAGAAATATATCAAGAAACAATAGACTCAAGTATATCCCTACCAAATTAATAACATAAGAAGTCCCAATATCATATATTATAGTTTTGTCATTACTGAAAATTGTGGATTGCCCAGGAGTTGGAAACATATGAGTAGGAAGACAAATGCAATTATGACAAAATGTAAATTAACTGACATTTTTGGAGAATCAGTATAAGCAAGTGTTAGTTGTTGACCTTATACCAATTAATGTCAAGGAAATTGAAAAAAATTAATAATGAAATGACTTAATCATTAAATTTAATCATTAAATACATGAGAAACTATATACTTATACTCTGTAAAATTAAGTACAGATACTTACATGGTATTTACATATTGAAATACATAAGAAAACAACTTCATTTATGTATTCAGATTTAATGTTAGCCTTTTCTTTTTGGTAAACATTTTCATTTATTTGCCATCTGTATACCACAGACTGCTTGACAGGAAAATTATTTTCTAGTCCAGAGCTAATATTTTCAGAACATTTTCATGTAACAATACCTCTGAACATGTAATGAACTGATGGAAATGAGAAAAAAACACTGCTGGTTATATATGTGTTACAGGGAGAATTTTACCAAAAAAAAAATAATAATAACTCAGAATCATCATCATCAATTAATAGTTTTATTTAACTATTAGTTTATAAAAATAAAATAAAATAATTAGTTTATTTTATTTTTAAGTACTATTTTTTCTCTCTCCAAACAACTAGATTTTTGGTTTCAGTGACAGAAAATATTTAAGCAAAATCACTTAATATGGGAAGCTATCAATGGCCCATCCCCAATGACCCACAAAAACAAAGCAAAGCAAAATAATCTTCCATAACAACAAACAGAAGTTGTCATATTGGCATGCTTAAAAGTGAACATTAAAGAAAAATTGAAGAAAGAAAAAAGAAATCAATACAGATATGTAGAGTAGCTTAGAGCTCTGTATATGTTGTTTACATGTATTATATAATATTTACCTCTACTAGTGTGTGAAGATAGTTACCACCCATATTTTTCAGGGCAAACTCAGTCTCAGACAGGTTAACATTCCCAGAGTTATACAGTCCATATACGGAAGAGATGAGCCTCAGATATTGAAGGCTCAATAAGCAAGTCTATTACACTTGTTTTTTTTTTATCAATTTGGAAATTGTTGGATCAATGTCTTCTGAGAGATATATAACTTTCCAAAATGTAAAATGTTGTTTTTACCATTTCCCAGGTGGAAGCTATCATCTACAAATAGGTAGATGTTCCTATCTACCTATAATTTTTATAATAGGATTTCTCACTTAAATTTTTAAAAATTATTCCCTTTTTAATACACACAGTGATTCAATATAACTATTGAATTTGGGAAGAAATGTATACTCCCCTTACTGTAAATTGCATTCTAATCTTTAAGTTTGCATGTCATCACAAATATTATATAGTATTTATAAAAATATCTTTCTACTGATAATAGCAATAGTTATTAGTATTGTTTTTGCAGTATTCAGACTTGATAATAATGTTTTATTACCTTTAGACAAATTTTCTTTGTATTGTTTTTGATAATTTTGAACTGATATTATGGTCTTAATCTATCCCTTTAATGTACTGTATGCAGAGACATGGATATTTTTTACTATTTGAAGCCAGTTTCCTTACTAGATTTATTTTGTCTATCATCAAATGCAAACTTTTGATTAACTAGAGTATTTTTATTGATCAGGGATAATATATGATTACTCAAATCCCCTTTTCTATGCATGACCAGCAGCTGGCAGCCTGTTGCTTCTCTGTATATTTTACAGTTTTAGTGTAATTTGGTGACTGACATCCATTTTCAAAAGTACACATTACTCAGTATAATATTTGATGAGATGTAAAGTATTTGCCAATGCCTGATGATTGAGGAAAGTACAAATATCGTTGTACTAGGCATTCTTCAAAGATGTCTGTGGTGTAGTTTGAGATGGAATGGAGATGTTTAATCACTGTCAGTGGTGTCAATTTTTTTAAATAATGAAAGACAACAGTGAAGATATTATGAGGTATAGTAGTTAGGAAATTTGTTCTGCATCTATTTACAAGCTATCTCTCATAAATGGCTATAACAGCACATCTGGAAATTGAAGTTTCTAAACTTTAATTACTTCAGTGGAAAAAGGAAGCTAGTGAGAAGCCAGTAAAGAAATCAGAGGAGGGTGAAATTCGTGAAGCTCTAATAAAAACTACACTAATTTATATGCTTTTAGAATGAACTTCTTAAACTGTGTTACTTGGATTGAGCACTGTTAACTTCAGTATCTGGGCATATTTTTAAAACTCAAAAGAGAAGCCTGGTAATGGTTAAAGTGGTTATCAGGAAAGATTAATCTCTGCAGAATATATGGTTACACAGAACAATTCATTTAAGACTTGTAATAGAGAAGCCTATATCCCGAAGCTGGATTATATTTCTAGCTCTATGTCATTAGCATATATAGTTTACAAAGTCGTTTTAATATATTTTATATTATTTTATCTTCAATGTTACTGTTTAGCCTTAATCATGGTAGTTAATATGTCTGAGCCTTTGTTTTCTCATCAATAGGACAGAATGGTAGCAATATGTTCTCAACACAAACTCCAACATATGGAAGACTCAAATGAAATGGAGGCGATAAAGCAAGTGAAAGTATTTTATAAATTTTGTAACTATACAAAGAGCGCTGTTATTACACTAGTTATGTAAATGCCGGTGTCTTTAATGCCACATTTCCTGAGCTAATATAAATCAACAGTATTTAACTGAAATTAAAGAATTTAATTCCGTAAAGGCCCAGAAAAGCTTTCTAGTCTACCCCCTTTCAATGTATTAACTCGAGAGATAGTCACTTGGTTTTAGCTACAACAGAAGTAATGGAGATGTTCACTTATTTCACCTGAGAATTTTAAAACATCAATCTTATTTTTGACATCTAGAACTAGCATACTTAATTACTTCTAAATAATCTGCTATGTACTAAGTACCATAGTACTAAGAATCATAGTAGTTTCATATCAGAGAGTAAGGTCTTATATGTCCCAAACACTACTTCACTGAGACCCACCTTCCTCCCCCACCAAATCCTGGTGCGAAAATTCGATATGGCAAATAGCAGAAACAATGTAATGTTCAAAAGAATGTGAAATTCAGCAATCACTATGTAAATTAGGAAATATATCTCCACAAATGTGAATGATGACAAATTGTTTCCACAAGGCAAAAAAATAGGGTCCATTTATTGAGTGATCGACAAAACTGAAATGTTTTGTCAAATTAAACGCACAGTTCCTGCTCCTAATTCTTTGCTCCCTAACAGATGAGAAAATAGAATTCAAACATTTTGCCTGGAAGGTAATGTTTCTGGAGTGTCCTAGTCAACTACTTGGAGACAATGGATAATATTACAGTCACACTCTGCTCACTGGATTTATAAAATGTTCCACGTAGGAAGACAACTCAGGAATATATTTATGGTTGGCTGAACCCAAAATCAATGACTATAAGTTTAAGGAAAGTTTTTGGCAATAACCAAGGACATTGACCAAGACACTGCCTCATTGCCTCTGCTTCCTCCTTGAGGGAGATAAGTAGGGAAGATGCTTCAGGATGCCAATGTTTCAATCTTTATCTAGAGTTTAGAACAATTCTTCATTCCTGAGCTAGAAATGAAATGAAATGGCATCAAGCCAGGAAACTGGGGAATGATCATGGTGTAATTAGCAAGAAAGGCAATGTGTCCTTAGGTTCATAGCAAAATAAGATACTAAAGCATTCAGAGTGGCTGAAAACCCATACTTGCTTGTGGTATCCCAGATCCTGAGCTAAAGTGTGAAGTAGCAAGAATGGTACTGGTTCCTAAGTCTCGTGGGTGTGAATAAGCCCATAATAAGCTTCTTGCTTTTGTCCAGACCATGTCATATTGGACGGCTGGTAAACTAGTTCTACAAGTTGGATTATTCAATAAATAAAACTTCACAGAGCTGAGAAAGGAAAAGATAGATAAAATGAAGACAGGATTCATAGGGTTTTATTCCAGGTAATTTTGGATCAAATCTAGTGGTGAGAAATGTTTACAAGCACTATAATACAAAATAAACAATAAGTAATTGTCATTGCCCTGTCTAAGCAATGATGTCTCAGAGATGTATTTCGTGTTGATACTGAGAGTTCAGTAGGAGTGGTTCTTGGGATTCAAGAATATCAAGGGCATAAAAGCCAAAGGGAAAAGCATGGCAAAGTTCTAACTTCTACCTACAATATTCAGTCAAATAATTGAAAATATGTGTTGTTTTTTCCACAAAATGTTTGTTTCTCTTTACTCAAATTTATCAATCCTAATTTTTTCTTTATAGAATATAACTTATTTCTCCCTCCCTAAATAGAATGACTGTAGATTTCCAGACTTCTTTTAATATTGCTCTCAATTTTGCACTATTTTTTCACTTCCATGAAATCTTCCACAATTGTTCTAGTAGTTCCTATCTATTCTTTATTACCTCATAATTACAATTTTACCAAATTTAACAGTTAACTCTTTTGTACTGATTAATGTTTGTTTATGGTTAGTGGAATCATACTAAGGTTAAAAACATTGCTGCTGGTTTTAATTTTCCTTTCTTTTCTTTTTTCCCTTTATTACACCCTGATACTTACTGGGCATGTAGACAAACAATAAAGGTTGAATTGTTATAATTATCATTAAAATATTATTATATTAAATTTTATATTTGAAAAGAAAGAATTTCAAAAGAGTTCCATTGCTGGTATTTTCATGCTCTAAAAAGGAGATAATGAGATGCTGAAATATCAATTGACCATTTCTGTCTTTTTATTTCTCACTTTAATGACCACTGCAGTTTCAGTAAAAAATTTTTTAAATGTTTTTTGACTATATCATTTTTTAAAGTTGACTGACCTAAAAGACATATTTTGCTGTTATACGGTGGAAAATAGAACCCTAAAACAGGCCTCCTGACTTTCAGTATATCACAAGAATGCATTATAAGATATAAAATATCTTAGATTAAGATCCCCTACATTGGTGGATTTCTAAAGCACACTATCCCGTTTTTAACAGTCTAGTTCTTAGTAGGACAAATAAGAACAATAACATGACCTGAAAGTGAAAGAGTTGGGAAGTCACTTGCTGAACTAAGTTTTCTAAATTTGGACAATTTTTTTTATGGTATATTTGATGCTGCTGTAGCAAGAGATCAGCTTGGTGATATTCAACATTTTTTTAAAATTCACTGCTATAGAGTGGCTAACAATGAGAACAGGTGCCGGAGGTAGCCCAATATGAACCACTGCATCCAACATCAGAAGTCTAGCTGCATCTTCCTCCATTTTCTGAGACTCAACTAAATTTCATAAAATATCCTGAGTTCCCAAAAATATCAATAACATTTACAATATACCATGTTTCAGTTATTGTAGTTTACATTGTAAAAGACATCAGTTTTTCAAAAGACATGGGTGTCAAATTCTGTCTCTGAGTGCTCTTATATTTCTCCTTCATAGGCTAGATACAGATAGATAGGTGCAGGTGTAGATATAGAAAATAATTGATGAAAAATATGTATTTTATGATGTGGTAGATTAATTTCCTTAATGGCTTTTATTTTCATCTCTTCCTACATCTACCTTTTGTCATGTACATTTACAAGGCTCCTGCATTCTGATTCTGATCTTAGTCCAGTGATTTGCTTTGGTCAGTAGAATTCTAGAAGGTATGACATGAGTAGATAAAGCATTTGCACACTTTTGCTTATGCCTTTTCCTTGTTCTTTCACCATGAAAATGACATATACCAACCACACTGCTGAAGGATGTGATCCCCACAAAGCAGTCAAGTTTCCTTCATCATCTCAGCTGAGGTCTGCTGCATTAGCCAATAGCCAGCTGACCTACAGACATGTGGGCAAGTACTGTTTATATCAGCAGACCCATATATCCAACAATCCTAGGTTCATGATCAATGGATACTATTGTTTTATGCCATTAAGAATTTATTATAGAGTATTATTATGGCAATACATATTTAATACAAATAGTACTGAATTATAGATAAAATTTTGTGGAAGAGTCTGAAAATTTAGGTTCTTGTGAGAACTGAATTAGAAAATGTATATGGTAATTCTGCACTTAATAATCTTTCAATAGTTGTTTGTCATCTCCTTATCCTTCATAAATCACCAAAGAATCTCTTTAATTCAAAATGGTATGTCTGAAGGCAAATAAGAGAATTAGATAGTTAACACAATCATAAAGAGCTGTGTTTGTGTGAGATAATCATTGCCACAAAACCACATGTGCCCATGTACCCATGTATATAAACAGACACATACAAGTCACCAAATTTCCAGTTTTTAAGGACACATTTTTCCTTCAGTTTAGATAGAATTTCACAAAACTTTATTCTATACAATCTGAGCAGTTACACATTGCACCTCCATGTTTCTAAGAGTGTTTGGCATGAGAAAATAGGGATTAATGACTAAAATTTCTCCTGATTGGTCCATTCAGTCTTCTGCTCTTCTGATGCCAATAATCACTAGCAATCTGGTTTTAGTAATCCTTCTCCAAGGTTGTCTTCTTCTCTTGCTTCTTACCTCCTTCTTCATGTTGAGGATATATCTCTTTCCTACATCTCCTCATAGTGTCCTTGTATGTATAAAACATATTGAATGTTTCTGGATAGCAGAATATAATTACAATACTGATCATAACACAATTTTAAATTCTTCCCATTCTAGAAACTTGTCTGCATTTCCACATCACAGAAATGTTCTCCCCTAGTCCTCTGTAATCTTACTGACTCATTTTCTTATCTCCCTTTATCCTCATCTACTAGATGTGTCATGCTTCAAGCACAACACAACCAAATCTGCAGCAATTATGAACAATTCCCAAATATAGCTATGGTTACTATTTTATATAAAATAATTTATTCTTCTCTTTGTTTTTTCTTTTCCTTTCAGACTTTGTCCTGGAGTCAGATTGGTTTGGTGAGTGATTCAATTCACTTTTCATTTGTCCATCAGAATATTTCTAGAATAACAATCATAACAAAAAAAAGCCTCTCTGTTTTTTCTTCCTGAAAGCATAAGTGACTATTTAAACTATTTAGCTGATATATATATATATATTACATATATATATATATAATATATATATATTATATATGTAATATATATATACACACACCTATATATAGTATCAAAATTTATAGATAATATCAAATGTGTTTATGATACCAACTATTACAGTACACAGTGACTAAGGTTAAGGTGTTGGTTAAATATTTAAGAACATATAATTAATCAAAACAGTCTTGTTTGGTATTATTTAGATACAATTATTTGGCTGCCATAATTGCATTGTGTGTTTTTTTTTTGTATTCTATTTCCATCTCACTCTGTATAGTAATTTTTTTATTTCTTTGCATGTGCTTTAAATTTCAAATGCAAGAATATGCCATATCTATGACTTTATTCTTTCAATTTCAGATGAAGAATGTAACCTACACTTACTCTAGGGGCAAGTGAATGATTCCTATATCATAAGAGTGAGGTTAAGATTTTTATTTTAAAAAGTTGATAAATAAGAATTAGAGAAAATGGTTTGAGTTAGAATAGACCAGTGACATATTAGAACATATCTAAGCCTAGCATTGATTTTCAGTTACTTAGAAAAGATAAAATCTGGTGTAGTGAACATTGGCCGTTTTAGTTTCTGCTGCCCTTCCTTTGACTTCACTTTTAATTTTGTGAATTTCCCATCTAAATAGTTATTGGAGAAAAGATCTCCCTTCCCAGTACAAAAGCCCAAAATAATATATTTATAATACTTCCTTACAGTTATCTCTATATGTCAATTATTTGGCTCTATATTACAATTTATTCTGGAGTGACAGTAACCAGCTCATCGTGTCAAAAGATAGAAGTTTTCTAGGTGAGATAGTTGATGATAAGCCTCCTAATACTTGAAGAATAAAAAGCAATAAAGGAGGTTTGAGGATAAGTGAATGGGCCACTCAGAATCATTCTGTATTCTGAGTATTAAAGAAGTTGGTTTTGTGGAAGAACTCTTAGTATCCACATGAAGAAAAAAGACCCACTCTGTAAATATCCATTATTTTAGTCCATTCAGGCTGCTATAACAAAATATCACAGACTGGGTAGCTTATAAAAAACAGAAATCTACTTCACACAGTTCTTGAGGCAAAGTCAAGATCAGAGTGCCAGTAGGGTTGAGTTCTGGTGAAGGGCCTCTTCCAGGTTGTAGACTGTCAATTTCTTGGTGTGTCCTCCCATGGTGGAAGGGGCTAAGTTCTCTGTGGTGTCTCCTTTGTAAAAGCACTAATCCCATCTGTGAGGGCTTCCCCTTCTTGAACTAAGCCCTTCCCAAAGCCCTCACCTCCTAATCTATCACAATGGACATTAGGATTTTAACATGTGAATTCGGCAGGGTTGGGGTGGGGGACACAAATATTCAGACCATAGCATATCACCATTCTCTTTCATTAGAAGCACATGATCCTCCTCCAAAGCAATCTTGGTTCTAGAGATCAAGGATTGAAATATATACAACAATATATTTGGTTTCACCAGGTTAGCTCTGGCTGTTGCCATGACTGATGGCCCAACATGCTAGCATCAGCATTCATGTTCCCTTGGTAAAGGACCATACCTTGCAGGAACCAACCAGCCGCCTAGTGTCAGGTTGGCTACACTTCACTAAAAAAACAATTAGTTTGAATTTTGGTTTTATTTTCCTATCTGCTTTGCTGCTGCTTGCATCAATACTGTTGGTTCCTTCAGTGTTTACTTTTATGTTATTCCTTAGCATTGCTTTTTGGAGTCTCAAATATGGTGTCACCTGAGAGAGAACACACTTTGAGTTTGGGGTACTCTCTGAAGAATGGGGTACATGCTCTGAACATATTTTATCCTCATACACAGCATGTAGGTCCTGGATCCAAGGTCTAGAAGAGCAAACATCAATTTTTCTTATTATATATGAGGATACAGTCTCATGATTCTTGAGTCTGTAAATTAGATATTTTAGAAACCAATGGTGCCATAAACCCTCCACAGTAATCAATTCTATTGGATTTTTTAGTTACAGCCATTTCACCATTTCATAATTCTCATGCCACTGAGTGAATGGAAAAAAAATTGCAGCTATGGTATTATTTAGGGAAGTTTTTCTTAAATATCGAGAGGGTTCTGGGGTGTGTCTAAAGAGTGCAGCCTGAGAGAAGCGTGGATAACACCAGAGGATGCAGAGTGGTGGGAGAATGTTATCTCAGTGCCCTGTCCAGTAAAAACAACAAAAGGAGCATTATAGCTGTTTCATACAATCAGGATAACTATGAATTCAGGTCCCTCAGGATTGATAATTTGGATAAAGTATCCTTCAATGTATTCAGTATGATAAATTGTGAGCCATAATCTGGTACAAAACAAATAAAATAGGCACATTAATGATATCTTGTCACACTGAAAAGTTATGGCTTACTGCAAAGGAGTGCAGCAATAAATAGGAAAGACAGTGTGGCTCAATGGGAAGATTTTCAATATACTAAGTGAAGACTCAAGTCAGAGCTGTGAATGGCAATGACTTCTCAAAACAAGGCAGTGCCTGGAACAAAATATTGCTGTGTTTGTTTATGAGGAGGTACCCTTACTCCCTTTCCTAAGACAGGGCAAGAACCAACTGATCTCTGAAAGTTAATTCTAGCTCCATGATTGTCAAACTTTATTTATCACTGTTCCCCTTTTGTTTTTCCAGGTAATTGTCATCTTACTTTTCCTTTCTGTTTGTATGTTTAAAACTTTGGTTAAAGTGGCAACATTCCTTCTGAACAAATTTTTATCCCAAATATTAATGCGATATTGCAGGACACAGAAAATGTGCCCTACATGGATGTATATGTGGATTGCAAGAGGCATTGGATTTCTTTGCAAAGAACCAATTTGCAAGGTGTATTTTATAAACCCATGTGCTACCTTCTGGTTGTTATGTATTAATCAATACTTTTTTCTCAAGAGACTAAATTTGCTTCTTTCTGTTCTGTTTAAGGAGTCTTATACAGTGGGTTAATTCCTACCTTTTTAGGAGAAATTTCATTATTAAAGGACAAGTCATTCCTTGATTTGTTCAAATTCTTTAAATGCTTCCACTCAGTGATTTTACTTAAAAAAAAAAGAGAGGTTAAAAAGAAAGAAAGAAAAATTAAACGAAAGAGGTCCAAACACATTTCTATACCATGAGGATTATGAAATAGCTTCATTTAAAAATAAAAAAGGAAATACTTCAGTAACACACCTGCTCATGAATATTTTAGGTTTATTATGATTTTCATAAAAATCTGTAAGACTTGCCCAAGTAAATAAAAAATATGCCTGAAGAGAATGACATTTGTCCACTAATGGTTGTTCTGAAGGAGAGAGCATTTCTTCACAGCCTCTGCTGGTCATGGGTGAACTCTGCTATTAATGGTCTGTGAATAGCATCATGGATACTCTCCTGGGGACAGGCCTAGTTGCTAATAATTTCTACCATGCGAATATGCTCATTGACCTACAATGGGGATGAAAGTGCAGCCTTCTGGAGCTGTTTGCAGCAATTAAAGTCAATGCCCAGGGTGGATAATTTCCATCAGAACAAGAAGAGTGTCTAAGGCTGTGCTCAGTCTTTGTCTCATATCCTGTAATTCTTGGTGCTTTTTTCCTGAAGCTCCATATCGAGTGACTTCTTCTAGTGAGGGTTTCCAGCAGAGTCAATGTGTCTACATTGTCACGTGTATGAAATCAGGCAGTTCAGAACATAATAATACTAATGGGAATGAGGTAACTTTTCTGTACATTAATGCCTGTATTTTTGATGTACTTTCACTAGAACCTGAAGGTGTGTAGGTGGAAACGACAGCCTAATAGAGCTGTATATGGGCTCTAAGTTGGAAAAGAGCAGAGTAAAAGTCAGAGAGGCTTTTTTTTATCCTCACCCCATGAACTTACTATTATTCCTCATTGAGGTATACCAATATACATTGATAATTATGTATCTGGTTTTGAAAGTTTGATAGAGTGATAATATATTCCTCAAACCCCAACCCCAAATTGGCGAATAAAGAAAAATATCACCACCTCTACCACAAGTATAAAGCATGAGACAAAAGGGTATATATTTCCTGATGCCTGTTTCCTCTTCAGTCAGAAGAGACTGTCACAAAGAGCCTCATGTGCATTTGTTCTAACTATATATTTTGACTGCCAGAAATTGCACCTTTCTAAAAACATTTTTTTTTATTTACCAGTTTTTTCTAACATGGATCAATATGTAATTTTAGGATAGAAAACTAAAACAAGCTTCACTGTCTGGAAAAAAAAAAGTCTCTACCTGAAACCTATGACAAAGTTATGTTTCATTGAGTGACTGGGCGAGATCTCTACACATATTACTTTAAGTGTATTTGTTGATGCTTTTTTGTCTTTGTGAAATGGTGCATGAAAATGAAGAACATTAAAACTTTGCTAGAAAAAGAATTACTGTAACAGTTATTAAATCTGTTACATTTTGCAATAGATGAAAATCAGATAAATCTCCAGAACATAAACACAACTATGTCAAAAACAAACAAACAAACAAACAAAACAAACCTTGGGTAGCCATTAAATATAGGCCTGGATTTTGGTTGACGTTCCTAATTTTCCCTAAGAAAAGTCAAACCATGTCTCCAGAATATCAGTTTGGAAAAGCTGTTTTTAATTAGCAACAGATAACATTGGCATTTGAGGGGCTGAAGTTCAATTGCTATCAATAAACTGTTTGAAAAAAAATATTTTGCATACATGCTTGAAGAACATGCTGTCCATGAATTTCCTACAGAAACCATATTTTATTTTTAATTAAGGCTAATTGATTTCACATTTTATAGTTTTATCTATATCTCATCACAATCCAGCATACTTTATATTTATTGCATTTATTGTTTTCCTACCCTTCTAAAATGTAACCTTCATGAAAGCTTGGATTTTGCTAATTATGTCAAATTGTATATCCAGGAACCAAGACCAATTCCTGGCACCTGAAGAGTGCTCAATACACATTTGTAGGAATAATGAATGTGTCAATGAGATATCCTTTCAGATCTCAGGTGGCTTTTTATTTTACATTGCAGAAACTATGGGTCTTATAAAATAACTTCTTTTCTTCCTTGACTATTAGGAGGCTTAAGATCAAATACTTGTTATATACCTAGCAAATATAGAGTACCAGCTGAATATCTTTTGGGCTTCATAATATTATTGATATTATTTTATGTTTTAATTCTCACAAATATTTGATGTGCCTTTCTACTTTGTTATTTTTGAATGTTACATAAAATATTCTATAAATCCAGAAAGTAAGGAGAAAGATGAAATAAGGAAGATGGGATACTGAGTACATTAATGAAAAAAAGGAGGGAATAAAAATAAAAAGAAAAGGAAAGGAGGAAGGAAGGAAAGAAAGGAGGGAGAGAGGGAGGGAGCCAGGGTTATGCAAAAAGCAAGCAAATAGAAAGAAACAGGAAAGTTCAATGGGCGGAATTGTTAAAGAGAAGGAAACACAGGAAATGACTGGTACTGAGGAAGAAAAGACTTGGAAAAAATTGGAAAGACTGAAACTACAGAATACATTACAAAAATTTCTTGCTTAAACATATATTCTGGGTAAATACAAATCGTGGCTAACTGTACTTTGATTAAAATTTGGAAGACTTGTGGAGGTTTTGAGCTCTGTCTCAATGAATCAACCAACCAATGAGATGAGATGAAATAAAATTATTTATATTTAAGTGATGAAGCTGATATCTAATGTAGTAATTGTTTTAAATTCTGAGTAATAGTAGAAATAATTTAGTTGCTTTGTAAGTAAATCTAGAGGGGGTGGAGTCTTAGGCATAATGCAGGCTTCTTCTGCAGTGAAAAGCTGAGTGATTATCCATATAGTCTTATAGCAATGAACACGCAGCAAATAGCCAGCTACTGGCCTGATGGGAAGAGTGAAATTTGTCCACCAAATATAGCCATTAATAACTTAAAGGAACAATAATTCATAATATGTTTGAAGGCTGAAAACACAACTGAACAGTAGGCTACTCCAAAGCAATGGAGTTGGTTCCCCCTCAGCAGTCAGGCCAAAGAGCAATACCAGCATTTGATGAAATATCATTACAGGTTAATGCATTAACACAGGAACCACATTCAACTCTTCTCTCAAAATTGTTTTAGAGAAAGTAAGAGCTGTTTCTTATCATTTGGTTCTTCACATAAATCTTCTCCTTCTAAAATCTACTAAAAATAAATGTTTTAATGAGAACTAAGCACTTCTTGAACTCATGTACAGTTGGCTTTCTATATCTGTGAGTTCTGTATCTGCAGATAATGGAAAGCCTGCTGTGCTATGCCACTTTATAAAAGGGACTTAAACATCTGCAGATTTTGATATGACTGGAGGTCCTGGTACCAATCTCCCACAGGTACCAAGGGATGACTGTATTCTTGTACACAAGCACGCCAACACTATACCATCTCACTCCTTTCCCAGTTGGCCTTTCCTGGATTATTTTACCACAATACATAATGGTGGTGGACTGAAAAATGTCTAGTTAACCTTCCTGCCCTCCTCTGCACTGTGCTGTGTCTTGGGAAACTGACTGTTATGGACTGCATCAGTTGAGTGCCCTTGCCTTCTGGCTTCGAGTTGGACTTGACCAAAGAGCAGAAATGGCAGGAGATTAGAGGGTAGAGGGAGAACAGAGCCAGATTGTTTATTTACTCACTCACTTCTAGTTTGGGTTTTACAGGGTATAGGACACTCTTCAATGATATCTTCTATCAAGTAGTCTTCCTTCCTATAATCAGTTCTCACTGGGCTCTAGTTAACACCCCTTCTTTTCTCCGCTCCTTCAAGGTTAGGGAGGTAATGATTTCCTGCAGTTGCTAGAGCCTATGTGCCTCAACATCCCTTATTGTTGCTATACCCAGATCACATTGTATTGTACTAAAAAGGCCCTATTAATTTTCCTTCAAGTAGTCAGCTTCTGTATCCTTCCACAATATAGTGACACTGTGTGTCAAAAATCCATTCAACCTTGTGACCTCAGTGTCATGTAGGGCTTAACAATTGGGATTGGAAATCACTACAGGAAACAATAACCATATCTTCAGTTCCACAGCATCATTAACAAAAGAAAATGATACTGTAAGTTTTTGTAATGTTGAAGTAACTTACACACCATGGCTTTCTACCTAATTGAAAACTGTGAGATTCTAAACTTGATTATTTGCCTCCTAACTGTGGCGAGGCAAATTCAAAGAAACACTTTAAAACTGATAAATATGTACAAGAGTATATGATTTCAGTAAGTATTTCTTCCTTTAAAGTCACTTTCTTTTGATATCTTCACTTACGATCCTTACCTACCATCTAAAAATATATGAATATTTGGCTTATCTCTCTTTACTTAGCAAAACATATCAGTGAATGTTCAGAGTTAGATTCTCTCTCTCTCCCTCCTCCCCTCTCCCCCACACCCTCCTTAAAGTATTGCATGAGATCCCTTAACAAATACTAGAAGGAATGCATCTAGGCTCAGATCAACACTAATGAAAATCAGTGCGACAATACTATGCCTAACATATCCAGGAACTGCTCATTTGGCTTCCCTTGTGTTCTCCACAACAACCCCAAGCCTGTCCTCCCCATGCCTCTTGTGGTTTGGAGATATAAGGCCTAGGCTTGAGATCTGATGGTAATCTTACCAGATTTGTGGTGCTGAGCTATTTATTTCCTGTTTTGGAACTTCACTTTCATTAGGTATAAGGGAATAATAATAATCAAGTACTGCATGCTTTTAAAAGGAATAAAATCTAGATTAAAATACTTATCATCTGGAAAGTATTATATAATTATTAGCTATCTTATTTATTTTATTCCCAGAAGAAGGATAAATTATATAATGTAGTAGAGAGAACATCTGAATTGTTGGAGAACTGTATTTTCTTTCATAGAATCAGGCTTTAAATCTTCTGGCTTTGAGTCCACTTATTTCAGTTTACATTTCTCCTAGCATTTTCAAAATTACTGTCATGGTTCACCCATATCTATTGGCCCAGAATCTCTTTGGCCTTTTTAGGACTTGTAAGTTCTTTAAAATCGTTTAAATAAAATGGTTTCTTTATTTATATTATGATAGAAACCATGCTTTAAAATATAAGGAATACAGAAATATTTTAATTGAGTTCTTTTTTATGTTTTTGGTGTTTATTTTTCTTAATATAGTAAAAAAAAATCTTTAATTTCAAAAATTATCTCTATCATAGTTAAAAATCATTATATCTTCCTGTTAATTCATTAAACAGATATGGAAACTAGTTTGAGTGCTGATTGGGAAGGCATTTATTTCCTTCTTGATTTATCATTTTTTTATTGAAGGAAATTTCCATCTTAAATAAATATAAAGGTAAATATAAATATAAATTAATCCTCAAGTAAAAGAACTCAACAGAGGGTCAAAGAAAAACTAATGTGCAGTCTGGTTGTTTGTATTTTATATAATCATTAAAGATTTATTAAACCTATTAATTTTATTTTGAGAGGTAGCAACAATTATGGGTAATGAAACCAATGACATGTCATTTGAAGGTGAGATTTTGCGTGGAATAAAAGCTTTACCTACTATTGGAAGATAATCTGACCTAGTAATGATGCAAAACTTTCAAATAAAAGAAAGAACAATGGTGCAAAAGAGAAGGCTGAAGATTTAAAAGACTGCCTTTGAACTTTTCCAGAACAATGACTTTTACTGAGAAACATTGTTGTTACCTTGTTGGAAGATGAGAATAAACAGAAGCAAGTAAGATAGACTGTTTAGAAGAAGTGCCCCTTTGTAATTCTTATCTCTCATCCCCTTCTATCCTGCTTTCCCAGGTACAGACAATACTAATTGGCCTTTTGTCATTATAGATAAGTTTCAATTTTCTAGAATTTTATATAAGTCAAATCATAAATGATATAATCATTTATTACCAGATTTCTTCATGCAGCATAATTGTTCTAAGATTCTTTCATGTTGTTCCACAGTATTTCATTTTGTTTTAAATTGATGAGTAGTGTTTTACTATAAGAATATGCCATGATTTGTTTATTCATTAAACTTTTGCTAGATGTTGGGTTAATATAAATTAGCTAATATAAATAAAACCGCTATGAACTTTCTTGTTTAAGACTTTGTGTGGATATAAAATTTAATTTCTCCTGGGTAAATACCAAGGAGTAGAATTACTGGGTCATTTTTAAGAAAATTCAAAGTTGTACCGCTTTACATTTCCATCATCAGTGCTTGAGAGTTTGGTCTTGTTTTAAGCTTTGTTAAAGCATGAAGAAAACCTTCAGTCTAGGGTTATTTTTGCCCCACTATAGTTTTTCTATTCTGCCTGATGGAAAGAGGAACTATTCTTGGCTACATGTGAGTTCTTGTGATTGTTCCCTCTTATTCTTTTGGGTGATTTCCCCCCTAGACTCAGATACTTTCCTAATATGCACGCAGTCATCAATACTCAGCTGACGACTTGAGGACCTTTGGCAGACACCCAGTGCTTTCTCTCTGTGCAGCTCTTTCTTCTCCAGTACTCTGTTCTGTGCACAATACTACTTTGTCCTCCTTGGACAGCAAGCTCCATCTGCCTAACTCAAAGAGACCTCTGGAGTCTGTCTTGATTTCCTCTCCTTTGGCCATGGCATGCAAACTCTGTTCAGGCAAGAAGTTCTGGCGATTGTGAGCTCACATCTTTTGTTTTAGGCAAAAGAGTAAATTTCTGTTTTACTTGGCTAGAAGCAGAAGTCTCCATATTTTTGGTTTTTGGTTTTTCTTTTTAAAATTACTTTTCTACTTACGTTACTGATGCAGGTGTTGATGTGGTCTGTGTTGAGCTGGGAGCCTTGAGAGTCAGAGAAATCAAAGAAGAGACCATATACTCTTCAAGCCCTCATCTTTTAGATAACGCCAACATTTGCATTATTATATGAATTAATAAATACTCTATGCAAGTCTTTGTGAAATATAAAAAGATAATAGCTTTTTCCTAGTCATTCAAGTTCTTTAATTCTTATAGAAAATTGTCTACTGCAGTGGATCATACTCTGGCTGTATACTGGAAACACCAGATTGATTTTTAAAACTGTGTGCATCTTGGCCCTACCCCTGAAATTAAATAAGAATCTCTGGGATTTAGACCAAAGCATTAGTATTCTTAAAGAACTCCCAGGGTGATTTTAATGTATATGAGAACCTCAGTCTTGGACTACTCTATTTCGAGAGACTGTGTGTGTGTATGCACACACATACACATGTGTATTTGTTAATCTAGTCTTATACAAAAAAACTGCTATCAAACACAAGCAATGTTTTAAAAATCCTATAAACGTATAGTAGCACAGAAAATAATGAAATCATTATCTTACTGAGTAAAGACACTTTAATTTGAGATGATTTTTATGAGCTTGTGGGGTTTTCTCTGAGGTAAATGAAAGGAAAGGAAATATATTCTGAGGGAATAGCATGATCAAGTGTAATAGCATCAAAATCTAGGGAGCATCCTCAAGAAATACAAAGGAACTTGGAATTTAGAAAAAAATAGTGTGTATGTGCATGTATTTTGTGTTCTGTATTTATGTATAACAGAAGTAAAGGAAGGTAGAAGCAAAGAATGACATTGTTTCCTGGTCCAAATTGTAGAGTATATTGTATTTTATGATCAAGAGTTTTACTTTGTTATGTTGGTAACAGGGAGTTATTTGTACAAAAATTAATTCACATAAATATAGATTAATGCCTTCAATGTGGTATATTATGAGATCTGGTAGATATAAATATCATTGTGGTCCATTTTTCCTTTTATTCAGGACCTTAAGACAATGTTATAGGGACTTCCCTTGTGGTGCAGTGGTTAAGAATCCACTTGCCAATGCAGGAAACACAAGTTCGAGCCCTTGTCAGGGAAGATCCCACATGCCGCGGAGCAACTAAGCCTGTGTGCCACAACTACTGAGCCTGCACACCACAACTACTGAAGCCCGCATCTAGAGCCCATGCTCCACAACAAGAGAAGCCACTGCCAGGAGACGCCCAGGCACCACAACGAAGAGTAACCCTGCTCGCCACAATTAGAGAAAGCCCATGTGCAACAAGGAAGACACAACACAGCCAAAAAGAAAGAAAGAAAGAAAAAAAAAGGCAGTGTTATACACTGTCTGGAGCACATGTGAATATGCTCAACGAGAGAAAGGAAAGGTTGAAAGTCAGAGCAAGCCATGCATATTCTTCATATATTTACTTAATAATTCACTTATTCAATGACACTTAGCTAAGAGCTACATAATGCATAATGCTTTTCCTTTAATATATAATAATCTAGTAATTTTTTTTTTTTTTTTTTTTTTTTTTTTTGCCGTGTGCGGGCCTCTCCCATTGCGAAGCACAGGCTCCGGACGTGCAGGCCCAACAGCCATGGCTTACGGGCCTAGCCGCTCTGCGGCATGTGGGATCTTCCCGGACTGGGGCATGAACCCATGTCCCCTGCATCGGCAGGCAGACTCTCAACCACTGCGCCACCAGGGAAGCCGTAGTAAATAATTTGAGAAAATAATATCACATAGTCCAATTGCTGTCACTAACCTCTATTCACTCATGCTCTTTTTATTCTTTCTTAGGGCCAGTACAAAAATTTAAATAATGAACAGATAAAGTTATAAAGAAAGCTGAATATTTTTGTTACATATATAGCGTGCTAGTGTGATGGGAACAAAATTTTCAGTTTGAATTATTCTTGGCTGACTCTACTGGCCTTTATTAATTTGTGATCTACTGTTCAGCGGAAAAATGTGAGGAAATAAACAGTGATATTTAGTGACATGTATTTGTTAGCAGCATAAATTATACCTAATAGCATGCAATGGGGTTAGGTATTCTCTCCAGCTAGGCTGTAGAAGAATCAGTATAAACACCCAAAGGTGGAATCCATCCAGAATCAAGAAATTAAAAGTCAAGGAATCGGCTAATTAAGCTTAATTGTGACAATATTAGGTGGCTGAATAGCACATTTAATGGAATTATCTGTTAAATATGGAGGGTGATCGGCAATTCTGGGTACCCTCTACCTTCTCTAAAACATAGAGAAGAGGGTAGTGAAGAATCACACTCACCTAAACTGTCTAATATACCTAAAGTCTACAAGACATCACCATGTTACATAAGCAGAATCATTTAACATAAATTAATATATTTGCTGTTTTATAAAATAGAAAATTGGAATTTTTACTCTGGCTCCATAAGGCCATCAGGGTAACTTACAGAAAATTGTAATATTAAGCATGAATTCTATGGTGAAAGTTTAAAGCAAGAACTAAGTAGCCAAATGTACTAGGAAAGAGTCAATAAAAGGAGAGTTGTATAGCTTCACCTCTAGATATTTTAATTAATTAATTTATTTATTTATTTATTTTTTATTAGTTTCTGCTTTATAACAAAGTGAATCAGTCATACATATACATCTGTTCCCACATCCCTTCCTTCATGCATCTCCCTCCCTCCCACCCTCCCTGTCCCACCCCTCCAGGCGGTCACAAAGCACCGAGCCGATCTCCCTGTGCTCTGCGGCTGCTTCCCACTATCTATCTACCTTACATTTGGTAGTGTATATATGTCCATACCTCTCTTTCGCTTTGTCACAGCTTATCCTTCCCCCTCCCCATATCCACAAGTCCATTCTCAAGTAGGTCTGTGTCTTTATTCCCGTTTTACCCCTAGGTTCTTCATGACATTTTTTTTTTAATTCCATATATATGTGTTAGCATACGGTATTTGTCTTTCTCTTTCTGACTTACTTCACTCTGTATGACAGATTCTAGGTCTATCCACCTCATTACAAATAGCTCAGTTTCGTTTCTTTTTATGGCTGAGTAATATTCCATTATATATATGTGCCACATCTTCTTTATCCATTCATCCGATAATGGACACTTAGGTTGTTTCCAGCTCCGGCCTATTGTGAATAGAGCTGCAATGAACATTTTGGTACATGTCTCTTTTTGAATTATGGTTTTCTCAGGGTATATGCCTAGTACTGGGATTGCTGGGTCATATGGTAGTTCTATTTTTAGTTTTTTAAGGAACCTCCATACAGTTCTCCATAGTGGCTGTACCAATTCACATTCCCACCAGCAGTGCAAGAGTGTTCCCTTTTCTCCACACCCTCTCCAGCATTTATTGTTTCTAGATATTTTGATGATGGCCATTCTGACTGGTGTGAGATGATATCTCATTGTAGTTTTGATTTGCATTTCTCTAATGATTAATGATGTTGAGCATTCTTTCATGTGTTTGTTGGCAGTCTATATATCTTCTTTGGAGAAATGCCTATTGAAGTCTTCTGCCCATTTTTGGATTGGGTTGTTTGTTTTTTTGCTATTGAGCTGCATGAGCTGTTTATAAATTTTGGAGATTAATCCTTTGTCAGTTGCTTCATTTGCAAATATTTTCTCCCATTCTGAGGGTTGTCTTTTGGTCTTCTTTATGGTTTCCTTTGCTGTGCAAAAGCTTTGAAGTTTCATTAGGTCCCATTTGTTTATCTTTGTTTTTATTTCCATTTCTCTAGGAGGTGGGTCCAAAAGGATCTTGCTGTGATTTATGTCATAGAGTGTTCTGCCTATGTTTTCCTCTAAGAGTTTGATAGTTTCTGGCCTTAAATTTAGGTCTTTAATCCATTTTGAGCTTATTTTTGTGTATGGTGTTAGGGAATGATCTAATCTCATACTTTTACATGTCCCTGTCCAGTTTTCCCAGCACCACTTATTGAATAGGCTGTCCCTTCTCCACTGTACATTCCTGCCTCCTTTATCAAAGATAAGTTGAGCATATGTGCGTGGGTTTATCTCTGGGCTTTCTATCCTGTTCCATTGATCTATCTTTCTGTTTTTGTGCCAGTACCACACTGTCTTGATTACTGTAGCTTTGTGGTATAGTCTGAAGTCAGGGAGCCTGATTCCTCCAGCTCCATTTTTCGTTCTCAAGATTGCTTTGGCTATTCGGGGTCTTTTGTTTTTTCAAACAAACTTTGAAATTTTTTGTTCTAGTTCTGTGAAAAATGCCAGTGGTAGTTTGATAGGGATTGCATTGAATCTGTAGATTGCTTTGGGTAGTAGAGTCATTTTCACAATGTTGATTCTTCCAATCCAGGAGCATGGTATATCTCTCCATCTATTTGTATCATCTTTAATTTCTTTCATCAGTGTCTTATAATTTTCTGCCTACAGGTCATTTGTCTCCTTAGGTAGGTTTATTCCTAGATATTTTATTCTTTTTGTTACAATGGTAAATGGGAGTGTTTTCTTGATTTCATTTTCAGATTTTTCATCATTTGTGTACAGGAATGCAAGAGATTTCTGTGCATTAATTTTGTATCCTGCTACTTTACCAAATTCATTGATTAGCTCTAGTAGTTTTCTGGTAGAATCTTTAGGATTCTCTATGTATAGTATCATGTCATCTGCAAACAGTGACAGCTTTACTTCTTCTTTTCCAATTTGGATTCCTTTTATTTCCTTTTCTTCTCTGTTGTGGCTAAAACTTCCAAAACTATGTTGAATAAGAGTGGTGAGAGTGGGCAACCTTGTCTTGTTCCTGATCTTAGTGGAAATGGTTTCAGTTTTTCACCATTGAGGACAATGTTTTCTGTGTGTTTGTCATATATGGCCTTTATTATGTTGAGGAAATTTCCCTCTATGCCTACATTCTGCAGGGTTTTTATCACAAATGGGTGCTGAATTTTGTCAAAAGCTTTCTCTGCATCTATTGAGATGATCATATGGTTTTTCTCCTTCAACTTGTTAATATGGTGTATCACATTGATTGACTTGCGTATATTGAAGAATCCTTGCATTCCTGGAATAAACCCCACTTGATCTTGGTGTATGATCCTTTTAATGTGCTGTTGGATTCTGTTTGCTAGTATTTTTTGAGGATTTTTGCATCTATGTTCATCAGTGATATTGGTCTGTAGTTTTCTTTCTTTGTGACATCTTTGCCTGGTTTTGGTATCAAGGTTATGGTGGCCTTGTAGAATGAGTTTGGGAGTGTTCCTCCCTCTGCTATATTTTGGAAGAGTTTGAGAAGGATAGGTGTTAGCTCTTCTCTAAATGTTTCATAGAATTCGCCTGTGAAGCCATCTGGTCCTGGGCTTTTGTTTGTTGGAAGATTTTTAATCACAGTTTCAATTTCAGTGCTTGTGTTTGGTCTATTCATATTTTCTATTTCTTCCTGATTCAGTCTTGGCAGGTTGTGCATTTCTAAGAATTTGTCCATTTCTTCCAGATTGTCCATTTTATTGGCATAGAGTTGCCTGTAGTAATTTCTCATGATCTTTTGTATTTCTGCAGTGTCAGTTGTTACTTCTCCTTTTTCATTTCTAATTCTATTGATTTGAGTCTTCTCCCTTTTTTTCTTGATGAGTCTGGCTAATGGTTTGTCAATTTTGTTTATTTTCTCAAAGAACCAGCTTTTAGTTTTATTGATCTTTGCTATCGTTTCCTTCATTTCTTTTTCATTTATTTCTGATCTGATCTTTATGATTTCTTTCCTTCTGCTAACTTTGGGGGTTTATTGTTCTTCTTTCTCTAATTGCTTTAGGTGCAGGGTCAGGTTGTTTACTCGAGATGTTTCCTGTTTCTTAAGGTGGGATTGTATTGCTATAAACTTCCCCCTTAGAACTGCTTTTGCTGCGTCCCATAGGTTTTGGGTCGTCGTGTCTCCACTGTCATTTGTTTCTAGGTATTTTTTAATTTCCTCTTTGATTTCTTCAGTGATCACTTCGTTATTGAGTAGTGTATTGTTTAGCCTCCATGTGTTTGTATTTTTTACTGATCTTTTCCTGTCATTGATGTCTTGTCTCATAGCATTGTGGTCGGAAAAGATACTTGATACAATTTCAATTTTCTTAAATTTACCAAGGCTTGATTTGTGACCCAAGATCTGATCTATCCTGGAGAATGTTCCATGAGCACTTGAGAAAAATGTGTATTCTGTTGTTTTTGATGGAATGTCCTATAAATATCAATTAAGTCTGTCTTGTTTAATGTATCATTTAAAGCTTGTGTTTCCTTATTTATTTTCATTTTGGATGATCTGTCCATTGGTGAAAGTGGGGTGTTAAAGTCCCCTAGTATGAGTGTGTTACTGTCGGTTTCCCATTTTATGGCTGTTAGTATTTGCCTTATGCATTGAGGTGCTCCTATGTTGGGTGCATAAATATTTACAATTGTTATATCTTCTTCTTGGATCGATCCCTTGATCATTATGTAGTGTCCTTCTTCGTCTCTTCTAATAGTCTTTATTTTAAAGTCTATTTTGTCTGATATAAGAATTGCTACTCCAGCTTTCTTTTGATTTGCACTTGTATGGAATATCTTTTTCCATCCCCTTACTTTCAATCTGTATGTGTCTCTAGGTCTGAAGTGGGTCTCTTGTAGACAGCATATATATGGGTCTTGTTTTTGTATCCATTCAGCCAATCTGTGTCTTTTGGTGGGAGCATTTAGTCCATTTACATTTAAGGTAATTATTGATATGTATCTTCCTATTCCCATTTCCTGAATTGCTTTGGGTTCATTATTGTAGGTATATTCCTTCTGTTGTGTTTCTTGCCTAGAGAAGTTTCTTTAGCATTTGTTGTAAAGCTGGTTTGGTGGTGCTGAACTCTCTCAGCTTTTGCTTGTCTGTAAAGGTTTTAATTTCTCCATCAAATCTGAATGAGATCCTTGCTGGGTAGAGTAATCTTGGTTGCAGGTTTCTCTCCTTCATCACTTTAATTATGTCCTGCCACTCCCCTCTGGCTTGTAGAGCTTCTGCTGAGAGATCAGCTGTTAACCTGATGGGGATTCCCTTGTGTGTTATTTGTTGTTTTTCCCTTGCTGCTTTTAATATGATTTCTTTGTGTTTAATTTTTGACAGTTTGATTAATATGTGTCTTGGCATATTTCTCCTTGTATTTATTCTGTATGGGACTCTCTGTGCCTCCTGGACTTAATTAACTATTTCCTTTCCCATATTAGGGAAGTTTTCAACTATAATCTCTTCAAATATTTTCTCAGTCCCTTTCTTTTTCTCTTCTTCTTCTGGAACCCCTATAATTCGAATGTGGTGTGTTTAATGTTGTCCCAGAGGTCTCTGAGACTGTCCTCTGTTCTTTTCATTCTTTTTTCTTTATTTTGCTCTGCATCAGTTATTTCCACTATTTTATCTTCCACCTCACTTAATCATTCTTCTGCCTCAGTTATTCTGCTATTGATCCCATCTAGAGTATTTTTCATTTCATTTATTGTGTTTTTAATCAATGCTTGATTCATCTTTAGTTCTTCTAGGTCCTTGTTAACCGTTTCTTGCATTTTGTCTCTTCTATTTCCAAGATTTTGGATCTTGGAAATAGAATCTTGGATCATCTTTACTATCATTATTCTGAATTCTTTTTCAGGTAGACTGCCTATTACCTCTTCATTTGTTACGTCTGGTAAGTTTTTATCTTGCTCCTTCACCTGCCATGTGTTTTTCTGTCTTCTCATTTTGCTTATGTTACTGTGTTTGGGGTCTCCTTTTTGCAGGCTGCAGATTCGTAGTTCCCGTTGTTTTTGGTGTCTGTCCCCAGTGGCTAAGGTTGTTTCAGTAGGTTGTGTAGGCTTCCTGGTTGGGAGGACTAGTGCCTGTGTTCTGGTGGTTGAGGCTCGATCTTGTCTTTCTGGTGGACAGGTCCACGTCTGGTGGTGTGTTTTAGGGTGCCTGTGGCCTTATTATGTTTTTAGGCAGCTTCTCTCCTAATGGGTGGTGTTGTGTTCCTGCCTTGCTAGTTGCTTGGCATAGGGTGACCAGCACTGTAGCTTGCTGGTCATTGACTGAAGCTGGGTGCTGGTGTTGAGATGGAGATCTCTGGGAGATTTTCACCGCTTGATATTATGTGGAGCTGGGAGGTCTCTTGTGGTCCCGTGTCCTGAAGTTGGCTCTCCCACTTCAGAGGCACAGCACTGACTCCTGGCTGCTACACCAAGAGCCTTTCATCTACCCGGCTCAGAATAAAAGGGAGAAAAAGTAGAAATAAAGAATTAGTAGAAGAAAGAAAGAGAGAGAGAAAGGAAGAAGGATAGAAAGGAAGGAAGGGAGGAAGGAAAAAAGAAAGAAAGGGGGTAGGGAGGGAGGAAGGATAGAAAGAAAGAAAGGAGGGAGGGAGGGAGGTATGAAAGAAAAAGGAAGAGTGAATGGAGGAAGGGAGGGAGGGAGGGAGGAAGGAAAGAAAGAAAAGAAAGAAAGAAAGACAGGAGGGAGGGAGGGAGGAAGGAAAGAAAAAGAGTGAAAGGAAGAAGGGTGGGAGGGAGGGAGGAAGGAAAGAAAGACAGACAGGAGGGAGGGAGGGAGGAAGGAAAGAAAAAGAAAGAGTGAAAGGAAGAAGGGAGGGAGGGAGGAAGGAAAGAAAGAAAGAAAGACAGGAGGGAGGGAGGGAGGAAGGAAAGAAAAAGAAAGAGTGAAAGGAAGAAAGGTGGGAGGGAGGGAGGAAGGAAAGAACGACAGACAGGAGGGAGGGAGGGAGGAAGGAAAGAAATAGAGTGAAAGGAAGGGAGGGAGGGAGGGAGGAAAGAAAGAGAGAAAGAAGGAAAGCAGGAGCGGAGGGAGGGAGGAAGGGAAGGTAGGAAAAAAAGAAAGAGCAGGTAAAGTAAAATAGAATAAAGTATGAAATATAGTACTGTTATTAAAATTAATAAGTAATTATTGAAAAAAAAAGGACAGATAGAACCCTGGGACATATGGTGGAAGCAAAGCTATACAGAGAGAATCTTACACAGAAGAATACACATACACGTTCACAAAAAGAGAGCAGGGGGAAAAATCAAAAATCTTGCTCTCCAAGTCCACCTCCTCAATTTGGGATAATTCATTGTAAAGAGAGGAAAAGGGCAAGAAGTCTGAAATCTTGCTCTCTAAGTCCACCTCCTTAATTTGGATAATTCGTTGTAAAAAGAGGAAAAGGGGGGAAAGTCTTAAATCTTGTCCTCAAAATCCACTTCCTCAATTTGGGATGATTCGCTGTCCATTCATGCACTCCACAGACGCAGGGCACATCAAGTGGACCGTGGAGCTTTAATCCGCTGCCTCTGAGGCTGCACAGAGAGATTTCCCTGTCTCTTCTCTGCTCTCACAGCTCCCGGGTCTCAGCCTTGGACTTGGCCCCGCCTCTGCGCGTAGGTCGCCGGAGGGCATCCGTTCTTCGCTTGGACAGGACGGGTTTAAAGGAGCCACTGATTCGGGGGCCCTGGCTCACTCAGGCAGAGGGGAGGGAGGGGCGCGCAGTGTGGGGCGGGCCTGCGGCGGCAGAGGCCGGCGTGACGTTGCAGCAGCCCGAGGCGCTCCGTGCGCTTTCCCGTGAAAGCCGTCCCCGGGTCCCGGGACCCCGGCAGTGGCGGGGTGCACAGGCCCCCCGGAAGGCGGGGCGGAGAGTGACCCGCGCTCGCACCCAGGCCCCGCGGCGGCGGCAGCAACAGCCTCAGCGTCCCACGCCCATCTCCGGGGTCCGCGCCTTTAGCATGGCTCGTGCCCGTCTCCGGCGCTTCCCCAAGCAGCCCTCTTAATATCCTCTCCTCACGCACCAGGAAACAAAAGAGAAGAAAAAGTCTCTTGCCTCTTCGGCAGTTCCAGACTTTTTCCCTGGACTCCCTCCGGGCTAGCCGTGGTGCACTAACCCCTTCAGGCTCTCTTCCTGCCGCCAGCCCCAGTCCTCTCCCTGCGCTCCAACTGAAACCCGATACCGGAGCCTCAGCTCCCAGCCCCGCCCGCCCCAGCGGCCGAGCAGACAAGCCTTTTGGGCTGGTGTGTGCCTGAGGGCACTGATCCTCTGTGCCAGAATCTCTCCGCTTTGCCCTCCACACCCTGTTGCTGTGCTCTCCTCCACTACTCCGAAGCTTTCCCCCTCTGCCACATGCAGTCTCCGCCCACGAAGGGGCTTGTAGTGTGTGGAAACCTTTCCTCCTTCACGGCTCCCTCCCACTGGTGCGGGTCCCGTCCCTCTCCTTTTGTCTCTGTTTATTCTTTTGCCCTACCCTGGTATGTGGGGAGTTTCTTGCCTTTTGGGGGGTCTGAGGTCTTCTGTCAGCATTCAGTAAGTGTTCTGTAGGAGTTGTTCCATGTGTAGATGAATTTCTGATGTATCTGTGGGGAGGAAGGTGATCTCCGCGTCTTACTCTTCCGCCATCTTCCTCCAGGGTCCTAGATATTTTAGATTATGTAAATACATAATGAAACTTCAATTTGTATGCAGTAGATTTTACCTTAAATTATTCTGATTACTTGTTCTTACTTTGCTTTTCTAACCTAGGCTAATGGTAGACTTTTGAGATAAAATCTCAAATGCCTCTTTTTCATGATAGAAAGTTTACGGAACTAAGGAAATATCAAATATAAAGAAAATTAAGAAATCCATGTCTGAAAACTTTATATTCTGCTCCATTGGACAAATGGTAGCCATCAATACATCTTGCAAATCACAACAAAACTCTCTGAAAGAGCATTGCCTTGTTTAAGACAATGCAAGAATACAGCTTTGAGTGATTATACATTATCTATGGTGAAGTAGATGTCTCAAGACTTCTCTTACATATGTGACTTGGATTTGTGACTGTCTTGTTCTGTTTCGTTAACTGAATTTTGGATTATTAATTTTGTCTGCACACCATAAGACTTGCTCTAAGATGTGAGGAGAAAGGGGACATGTTTTTAACTTTGTGACTCATAACTCTGGATGAGTCTCTAGTATATGAAATGGAAAATTAAATGTCTAATTGAGTTTGAAATAATTCATAGTCTTCTTTTTTTAATTAATTAATTAATTATTTATTTATTTATTTTTGGTTGCATTGGGTTGGTTGCTGTGCACTGGCTTTCTCTAGGTGCAATGAGCAGGGTCTTCTCACTGTGGTGGTTTCTCTTGTTGCAGAACACGGGCTCTAGGCGCACGGCCTTCAGTAGTTGTGGCTCATGGGCTTAGTTGCTCCGTGGCATGTGTGATCTTCCCAGACAAGGGCTCGAACCCGTGTCCCCTGCATTGGCAGGTGGGTTCTTAACCACTGCACCACCAGGGAAGCCCCATAGCCTTCTTTCTTGTGTATTATGTGTAAAACATGGTAAACAACCATTTGTGCAAACTATTGTAATTGTTTTACTGTAATGTGAATGTAGTAAATTAGCATCAGTATAAAAATCATATATATATAATGTGTCATTGGCTAAAATGTTTGCTGATGAAAGTTTTCTCAAGATTCTCTGTTTCTTAATTTGCAAACCTAAAACTCATATTTAGGATTCCTAATCCTAACTGTGTACTTCAATAAAACCACATTATCCATCAGTGTGATTTTACCTCAACAATTGGAAGAAAATCTTAAAATAATAATAAAAAGCTTACACATACCTATAATGATGTTTGGGTACTATTATCTTCTAGTATAAGGAAAATAATCATTATTACTATTTTCTTTCAAGATATTTGAAATCCTTTTATGTATACATATTCATAGAAATACATAAAATACATTAAAAAATCTTGATCTCCTGTTCATTTTTTAACTGACCTCAAAGACAGAGAATTAATATTTAATTTTCAGTAGTCTGTTTGAATTAGTTTCACAATTTTGATATATTTTAGCCTATATAAGTGGAAGTATTTTTAAAATATACTATTTTTTAATTCTTAAAATTTTCCCTTCCTTGGCCAATTTATTTTGATTTAAGTAAACATTTGAATATATCATCAATACAAAAAATATGAATGATTGAAAATGTGTTTTATGATTTTTATTGATAAAAATATAATCATTTAGGTAATCAAACTAAGATAAAAACCAGAAAAAATATACCAAATGACCTCACTCATAAATAGAGGCAGAAAAATTGAATAAAATTCTAAAAATAATCTATCACTGTATTTCAAGAATGATAAAACACGACCAAAATAGTTCAATGCAGGAATACAAAGGTAATGAAATATTAGGAAAGCTAGTTATATACTAACCAAATGAATAAGTGAACAAAAAATTAATCTTCACAGATGTTAAAAATGTGTGATAAATTTAAGCATCCACTTCTGATTATAAATAATGGAATAGGAGTAAGAATAGATTGCTACTTTATTAATATTAAAACAAAAATCAGAATCATAGTAATTGATGACATAAGAAGTATTAACATTATTGTCAGGAACAATACAATCATTTTTTTTTTCAATTTTTTAAAATATTGTTAAAAAATACTAGCCAAAGCAATTACATATAAGAAAAAGTATGACATATATAATGGGAAAGGGAGGGAAATATTGTTTGATATCATACAGTCTGTCCCTGGAAAATCCTAAAGAAATACCTGAAAAAGTTTGAAAACAGTAAGAGAATTCAGGAAGAGGGGTGAGATTCAAAAATCAGTGACTTCCCCATGTATGATCAGTGTCCAGTATGAAAATACAATGAGTGGTTTAGCTTCTGGTAATATTGGACAAAGTAAGTCAGATCAATCCCTCCACTGAGAACAATTATTAAAGCCTGAATATAATAGGAGCTATATGATTGGAAGCAGCAGAGACTTAACAAAGTAGTGAAGAATTCTGGGCCGAGGTTCACGGGAAGGAAATCCAGCTCAGATAAACTGAGCATTTGGAGCTGCTAGAAGGAATTTTTTTTTTTTCTTTTTGTAGCAGACTGGTGAAGTGTTTGGCTTCTTCTGACAACAATGTTTTTAAAAGCAAAAAATAAAATACAGAATATTAAGGAAATACCTCACATTACAATGTGTTCTCAAAAATGTTTTTAAATGATGATCAATGATAAGTATGTTTAACATATTTGATAAGATAATAATATCAAAATAAAAGCTATCTTAATTTCAAAATTTCAAACTGGATAGAAACAAAACAAAACAAAGAAAACAACAACAATAAAACACACATAAAAGGATGGAAAAACTTGTACTACAAAACATTAACCAATAGAGAAATTATGCAATATGTTGATAGAAGATAAAGTAGATTTAAAGAATAAAAGTGGATATTGTAGAAAAAAAGAACATTTCTTTATGATAAAAAGGTGGTTCTACCAGGAAGATACAGCAATCCTAAATTTCTAAGCTCCTTCTAACTTAACCCCAAAATATATAAAGATAAAAAACAATATAATTAAACTGAAAATAAAACAAATCCATTATGATAGTGGAACGTGTACACACATTTCTCAGTAAGTTATATAAAAAGCAGGGAGGAAAATACACAAATTTAATTGTTTGAAATGAGCAAAATATTTGAGCGGCAGCTTCAAAACTGAGATCAGATAATGACCAATAAAATATGAAAGCATGTTCATTAGTGTAAGAGAAATCTAAAATGATACTCTGTACAATATGACTTTATACCCATCAAAAATGATACAATTGTAAAGATTAAGCAATTCCAACTGTTGGTGAGGATATGAAATACTAGAATTGTCTTAACTACCTGTGGTAGTATAAATTGTCGCAGTTACACTGGGAAAATATTTTACAGTGTTTACTAAATGTTAAAGTGTAGAAGTCCCATGAACCAGGATTTCACTTCTAAGTGTGAACCAAACAGAAATATGTACAAATGTACACTAAGACACATGTATACAACTTTTAAAGATGTTATTATCTGTTATACTTCCAAACTGCAAGCAATCTAAATATTCGACAACAATAGGTTGAACTTTTAAATGAATCACTGCTCTTTGTAAGAGTGAATCTCACATATGAAATGTTGACAAAAGTAACCAAACACTAAAGGTTAAGAATGCATATTTCTATTTATACAGAATTCAAGAACAGAAAAACAATCTATGGTATTAAAAATCAGAATAATGAGTGTTTTGAGGAAAGACTGAATGTTTTGTCATATGCTTATTTTCTATTCATAGATCTTTACATGTGAAATGATTTAAGGTGATATAAATTTTCCTTAGCCATAGAGCCATTATATATTGACAAATTATTTTTTAGTGTTTAGTTCAAGTCACAGAAAGAAATTTCATTTCTTGAGACATCTTGTGGTGATCATTCACCTTCACAATGTACACACAATTACCAAGTATTTACTGTGTGTAAAGTCTAGTTCTAGCACTGATGATTATTTTTCAGTTAGCAATTTTCAGAGAAGCTATTTAAAATGTCGATCTGTGCTTGCACTGTGTGATACAGTATTTTTCTTGACTAACTAACTATGGTCTCCTGGGTCTTCTGCCTTCATTGATTATATAGCATTCTTGAACAAAGACTAATGATCAAACAAGAGAGGCAAAATGGACAAACATGGAGAAAACTAGTTAAAGGAAATGCCCACATGTCTTATGTCAGAATTACTCTCTCAGTCTAGTTCTGGACAGTGTCTATGAAGCCTGCATAAGCATAATTGTCAGCATGTGCTGATTCAATTGTGTTCCTGATTACAAGAATAAAAGCATGGAAGTGAGAAGGGTTATGCCCTAGAGATTCCTTTAAAAGGTTGGCTATTCCTTGCTCTAGCTGTTGAGTCTTGAAACTGAACTTGAAACTTCAGTAATAGCAAATGTATAAAAATAAAATTTTAGAACAAGTAAAATACACTGTATGTATTGTAATATTACTAAATGTAATTCACTTTATCAGTGGCAGTAAATAAAATTTCAACTGAATATGATTCATGGAGAAATAGTTTGTAAATGACTATAAGCCCCATGTAAGAAATCATTTCACCTAAAATGTCATCTCAGTGTAAATGTTCTCTGGAATGAAATGCTTAGCATGGTTTTGAGGGAAATACTATTGTAATCATCCTTGTTTTTTCTATTTTAATATATGATAACCCCGTATGTGATCCTAAAACTGTCATCTATTATGATTTCACAATTGGTTTTTTTTTAATTTATTTTTTTATTAGTTTCTGCTTTATAACAAAGTGAATCAGTCATACATATACATCTGTTCCCACATCCCTTCCCTCATGCATCTCCCTCCCTCCCACCCTCCCCATCCCACCCCTCCAGGCGGTCACAAAGCACCGAGCTGATCTCCCTGTTCTCTGTGGCTGCTTCCCACTATCTATCTACCCTACGTTTGGTAGTGTATATATGTCCATGCCTCCCCTTCGCTTTGTCACAGCTTACCCTTACCCTTCCCCATATCCTCAATTGGTTTTTGAAGTAATGAGATACTGATATACATATATATATATATTTTTTTAAATGCAAGTTTAAAGATACATAACTTTCACATTCATTGGTATTCTCATTTGTTTATCCAATAGCTATTTAATAGATTCCTACCATGTACTGGAAAAAGCTAACATTCCATTCTAGTGATGAACTTATAATAAATATTTAATAAATATTGATTAGAATTGTTGCTTGTTTATACTAATTATATATATTAATATATTAACTTTTGATATAAACACCAGGTAGTTCATTTTTTAAATGTCTAAAGCTCACAAAATAGCTAAAAGATAACACTGTGATATTTTCTGTTATATGCATGTTTGTGTATGTTTGTGTATAAAATATATGTATGTATCAGCAATTGATCTGTAACTAAGTTTTAACAGCAGCGATATTTTATAAGACTACTTGAAGCAATCCAACTTTATAA
This sequence comes from Mesoplodon mirus, assembly GCF_964341445.2. NCBI lineage: Eukaryota > Metazoa > Chordata > Mammalia > Artiodactyla > Ziphiidae > Mesoplodon > Mesoplodon mirus. Next base: position 110,019,030 of record NC_138982.1, read on the forward strand.
TACTTGATACCACTATCTGTGATTCAGAGAATGCAGATTTGATTTCGACTATTTGGAAAACCTTTACTTCCTACCTGAGAAATCAGGAATTTATTGTAACTCAAGGAAATTTACTGTAAATTCTTAATTTAATGAAATAATGAAATCAGCAAATTTTATAGAAACACAGAAATAAAAGATTTAGTGCTAATGCAAAGAAGGACAGCAGAGATTTAGAATTCTTATGTTTTGAAATTGTGTAAGCAGTTTCAGCTTCCCAAAGCATAATGAAGTAAAGCAGAAAAAGACAGAGGACTGAATCTACATTAAAGGTGTATCTAGAGTAAAGAAAGTCAGTTAGCTTATAACCTTTATTTGTCAAAAGAGCATAATGTGTGACATCAGATAAATTTTCTCCCTCTGCTTGTTAGTACGCTATATATTCTCATCTCCAAGGATTAAATAAAATATACAGTATCTGGGAAAAGGAAGTAGATGAGTCATTTATATTTTAAGGGCCATTTTCTTTATTTTGTAACTATAATTGATCATTATATCAAATTGCAGCCCATCTGTTCCTTAACATATATAAACTACCATGTATTTTATTTATATCACTCAGAAATAATATAGTTTTGTGGATAATTGTATTCTAATTTTTAGAGTATTAATAATTGACTTGCTTACCTGTTGTATACACTTTTATCTTTTATTCATGCTTCATATTATTATTTTTTAATCTAACAAAACTGTTACATTCACTTCTGAGATTACTTCTTGTCTTCTTCCACAAGCTGTTTCCTGTTTAAGAATTTTATGTTTGCTATGTATTGTTAGTATGCATGAATTCTTGAGCCAAGGTGCCTGGATTCAAAATCTGGCTCTACCATCTATTAGCTGAGCAACCTCTGAAAACTTTCTTAAACTCTCTGTGCCTCAGTAGTGTTACCTATAACCAGGAGCTGATGCTCATACCAATTTAATACAATCAGTGTGAGAATTAAAAGAAAAAATACATATCTAAAGCTCCTTCGAACAGTGCCAGGCATATTATATACACTTAATAAATGAAAGCTTTTTTATTTACCTCCCATAATGTCATTCTTTTTATTTGCCCCTTTAATTTGGTAAAAGGATATTAAACTTCCAAAAAATTCTTTTAGTGATTAATTTTATAGAAATATTCTTCTGATTGGAAATTTCTCATCAGTAAAAGTGAGACGTCAAAGAGATTTTCATTTTTTTGTATTTTATCATGAACCCAAATTTATAAAGGGCCATTACCTGAGCAGGATCCAAATATATAAATCCATCACTTAAAGATATACCTGAAACATTTTTGCATTTAGTAATTACAGTATGATTTGCTTTTGGATTATGCTGCATTTGATGTCCACCCTTCATTAAATGGTTTTCCATTGAGTTAAAAAATATGAAATATTATAATTGCAAGATAAAAATGGTAAGAGTTTCCTAAAGGAAATGTTTAATAGTCACCTTACTGAACTAAGGCACTGAGAAAAGGAAGCAATAGATCACAGTAAAAAGGTTATTTAAGCTTTTCAAACTCATTCTTTCAATTAAGAGACACTCACTTGAGCTTTCATTACTTCCAGTAAGAATATTTACATAATTTTGTGGTGAAACTAAAATGTTTTAATACTATTCCCCACCCACCCACAAAAAAAGAATAGATAACAGAATAAAGAAGTCCATAGGGAAAATTTTTAAGATAATTTTTTTAAAGTAATTCAATGAACTATAAATTATTCTACTATAAACATTTAATTTCAACTCTTTATATATTGTAGGAAATACATTATTATAAAATATGAAATCCTCATTGAAATTTCAATATAAGTTTAATTAGAAGGATTATATTTATAAATTTAACTTTATACTTAAACATATGTTGTCTGATTACTTTTTAATATTTGATATTATGGGAATGATAAATAGTTCCATAATATTATAATAGAGACAAAGTAATATTAGCACTTTTCTCACTAGCTATTTTGATCATTTTAGGAACATAAATCAAAGTTTATCATTTATAGGTGATAAATAATCAACTACTAAATTTTCAACAAATATATCTAGCAATGACATTTCAATGATCTGTCATTACTCAAAATATAATGTCATTTTTTCTATAAGCTATAAATTTGTATCACATCCTTTTGAAAAGAAAAATCCCCAGTCTATAACTGTTTCCCAGAAATTTTTGTTTCATTTATAATCATCTTTTTCAAAGTATTCAATATATTAATAGATTTTATTTGTTTGTAGCATGTTTTTCATTTTTTCTTTGATTGACAGATACAGAAAGTCAAGTGAATCTAATTTCTGTACCAGTAAGTGTTCATATACACCCCACTTTGTAAGACACATCTGCAGAAATTCACTTAAAACAAACCAACCAACCTCATAGTACCTGTGACAAATGAACAAGGCAGATCAGCAAATTAATTCCCTGAAAGTAAAGAATATAGTAGTTTTCTCTCATTCATATCTGACTACTGACAAATTAAAATCCTGGAGGTGTTACCTTGACCTATAATCTATTAGCTATAACCACTAACTGCTCTGCTTTACAATTGGTGCTTTATTTTGTACTAATTGTATCATTTCATCAAGAAGAACTTTAACCTAAAATATTAATTTTACATTCAATTTTAAAATTGTTCCAAAGTGAATTTGAATATTCAGGTATACACACTAGAATGCATATTGAATATTTTTAAAGTAAAACAAAACAAATAGCTTTTTGTGTGTATATATAAAATAGACTTAATTGTGCTTCCTATGAGTGGTCAGTTTCTTAAAACATAGCAGATCAATTAAAACTGTACTTCTCTGCATGTTATTATATAATTGAAATTTCAACTTTTTATAAGCAGAACATGCATGTATTACTATAATGGTTTTAAAAACATATTTGGTATAGAAAAAAGTAATGTGTGTTTTATAGAAAAATCCTGGTAGAGATTCTTGAATACTTCTTTGTTATCCTGGGAAATACTGGTATCATGTATCTGATTAAATACTTCTAGCCATGAGAGAGTATATATATATCGGTGGTCAACAGTGGCTAAAAATTTACTGGTAGGGATTGTGATAAAGACTATTGGTGGTTTTGACTGAAAAATACTGATGGAGGAATTATTGTCACAAATGGAACAGGAAGTCTTAAGAGGACATTAAGTTTGTACTAATAATTTGTAGTATTTTATTCTAGTTAAACATATTCCTTCCCTTCACTTTAGTAAGGAATACATACCCTTATAACTCCCCATATAACTCAAATTCTGACTCCTAGTCTTTCCCAAACCCTGGCATTTGTGTTTGTCTTGCTGACTGTTCATTCTATGCTATAAATGTTGGCCTTTAGCACAAATCCATCTTCTGGTCCCAGTGGATTTCCTTGACTACTGACTCTTTGTCTCAAAAGACTCAACATTGACATCCATAAAAGACATTCTGCCCTTCCTCAGGCAGCAGACCACTTGTGTGTCAGTATTTGTTTGTTTATGAATCTGAAGCAAATATGAATTATAGTACCAAGGTTCTAATAAAGCATTAGATGACCAAAAAATGAAAATATTTTATATGTATGTAGTACAGAATAAAAAAGAATAGATCCTGGAAACATGAGTTTTTATAAAATTTTGTTTTCATTTCCCTTTATTTTTAAAATCTATTTTGCATTTTCAGAGCATAGTGGTTAGTATTTAAGTTCTGGAACCACAAATGCCTGAGTTCCAATCCTACTTCTATGTCCTTGGATTGCTACTTCTTTGAGCAAGTTACTTAATCTGAATGTACCTCAGATATCAGCTGTAAAATGGGTAGCTCATGCTTTCTTCAATATATTTGAAAACTATGTGCTATAAATTTTGTAGAAGATTGTTACGCTAATGAAAATACTTAACCATTTATGTAACTGGGATATAATTTTAAAGGCTTAATTGTTAATTTATATATTAATGCATATATTAGTTAGAAAACAGTTTTCCCTTTAGCAAGACATAGATGGCCAACATGGAGTATTTCTAAGACTCTATGTTCTAAATCCATCCTTAAAAAAAAAAAAGACTCTTCTATGCTTCTCTTTGAATAAAAGGTAATAGTCAATTAAAGTGTTAAATTAAAATAATGAGAGATTTAGCAAAAAAAGAAATGAGAGAAAATGCAGTAGTAGAGATATGATTTTTAAAAGCTGCTTATAACAAACAGAATTAATTCTATTAAAAAGAGGTAATTTTCAAATTGGTATAATAAAGCAATTACATGATGTGGAATGTGAGCTGCAAAAGAAAAGTGTAGAAATAAACCAAGTTTATATTCTTATCTCTCTGGTCATTATGAATTTAACTGGATAATGCAATTTACAATGAAAATTTCAAATAATATTCCTGAATATATGCAAAATGTATTGCCCTTTTAAAGCTCTGGGGCACCTCTGAAGATTTCTTATGTTTTATAAAATTTATCTCAATAATAGTAGTTTCCTTATACATTATTTTAATCTCACATATACAGCACATAAATAATGGATCTTCTAAAGTTATTATTTTGGAAAATAAGCAATAGGATTTCAGAACCACTTTTATCAGGATTCAGTGAACTTGGTTAGTGGAATTTGTTGAAAAGTATAGTTAGTTAAAAAAAATCCTAATATTTCTATGAATTACCCATTTGCTCCAAGTTCATGACATTTTCATAATATTACAATGATAGGATACTACTGTTAGTGTCAGTGCCAGAAGACGGAAGAACTGATTAACCCGATACAGGGGTCTACATTTTTTTCTAAGGAGTTTCTCCTCTACTATCAAGACCATCAGGTGTTTGAAATTTCTTTATATATCCCTACAACCTCTCAACTCTCCCCATTTGGCTGTCTTACTATTTTTACCAATGCCCTGATGGAATAACTTTCTTTTAACTGCAATATGGTAACACATTTCAAGCATTTCCTCTTTGCTAATACCTCACCTGACTACATTCAAGAAGCTTGCAGAATGGGTTCTTGGACAGAATTCTGTTACCACATTTATAATAGTTATGTATATACCCATCTGTTCTCAAAATTGTGAGATTATTGACAAGATTCTAGAGAATTTTATCATCTTTGTATAAAAGCACTTATCTTTGTGTGAGTGTGTGTGTGTGTAAATCAATGAATTAATGAAAGAATGATGAGGCAATAATTAATTCATTTATTTAATAAATATTTGCATAATAGCTATCACAATTGCATTGCTCTAAGGCCTATGAATATAGTAGCACATAAGACCAAAAAAAAAAAGGATGTGCTTACATAGAACTTTAAGGTCCATGTTCTTCTAGCTCTAACCTCAAAACCCAATTAGTTCTATGTATTTATGAACATCCTTGTTCTCTCTTTTTTGAAAATTTTTACTTACTGATTGATTGATTTTAATTTTGTTCTCCTAAAGCTCATTTTCCAGTGGGTTGTCCAGGTTTAACCTTGAAACCACACACACATACACACACACACAGATACACATTGAGTCAAATGTTCAGTTATACTGCTAGAAATTTGTCACTGTTTTTATTTGTTTTTGGTTAATTGCTGAGATAAAATAAGATAGCTGAAGCAGGGGAAAAATTCACAAAAGTGTTACCTTAACCTAAAATTTAACTGCCACTTAGTATTTTTTGAGTAATTCCAAGGTAGGTAATTTTCAGTCAATTTTATTTTCATTCTCTACATGCTAATACTTGCACTGTATTTTTTCACTGATATTCATAAAAGATTTAGCCTCTTCATTGTATAAGCAGTTTAGGTTTTAAAGATAATATATATGAAGCATTTGAAAAAAAAATCACATTCATTTGCACCAATTACTTTAAATGTCAAAAGCTCTTGGTGCTTGGATGAGCAGTACCAGCCTCCTCAATCAGGATAGAACTTAACAGCAGTAGAATAAAAGTTTTAATGTTGATCTTTTGGCAGAAGGGTGGGGGTGGTACTATTGAAATACCTTTAGTTTCAATTATTCAAGTTTTGCATTTGAATTGAAAGATGCATTGAAGCAAGAATATGGTTTTTAAATGAGAAATATTATACCATAAGCATAATTTTAGCATTTTTCCATCTCTGATAATTATTTAAACTTATTAACCAAGAGTACAAAGTAGCAGGGTCCCAGGCCCAGAAACGAACATGCTCAAAAAGAAAAAAACAATAAGTAAAATAGGATGTTAGCACTGTGGTAGACTTCAAAACAATTTTACATCATATTTCTGGAATTTCAGGATCCTGAAGTTCTTTGAATTCCACAAAATATTACTAATGAGTTATTAAAAAATGCTAAAAATAGAATAAAAATGGGAAAGAATATCAGAGAATCCTGAAGCCCTCTGATGTAGCTAAGGTACAAATTGTTCATAATTGTGTATTATAACTAAAACCAAGTGCTTTTATTTTTCACTAAGTACCAAGAGACAGGTACCATTAGCTGCCCTGGTTTCAGAGCTTCATGTCCTTGGCATGAAGGAGCTTTCAAATACTTATTTATTCCTATAGATGAGATTCCAAATGATGTGAAGAATGGTTGGTAGAGGGTGGAGTGTTTGCTTGTGAACTTCAAATAAATTATGCTCTAAAAGCAGAAACTAACACACCATTTTAAAGCAATTATACTACAATAAATATGTTAATAAATAAATAAATAGAAATAAAATCTTTATATATTTATAGGAATTTCAAAATTCAGAAAATGTATTCCAGATAATCTAGTAGGTTCCTTTTTTATAAGAGCTTGCAACTTGAATTCACTTTGGAAACACTTCTTATTCCAGGAAAAACAAAACGACACAAAATAAAAACAATTGTATACCATTTCAAAATCCTTTTGCCCTACTATTTAGTCGAGCCAACTGAGTGCTGACCAGTTTCATACAAGCTTTGCCCAGTTTAGTGCAAGTAAAATTAGACAGTACCTTACTTCAAGCAGGCCACTTTCCCTTTTGGACTGCTCTGATATAAAAATGGGAGGCCAAGGGACTCTGCCTTACACACTTGTATTCACTCACAGCCAGAAAGGGAAGAGCAGTTAACTCCTGCAGAGGTGTTAACACCCTTGATGAATGGCGATGAGGGCCAACGGATAAATGCTTCCTTCTTTTCTTCCAGGCCAGGGGGTGGGAAGGAGGGGGGCAGGGAGGGACGGACAGTTGTGAAATACTTTTTATAAAGCTGCTTATGAGATTTTGGCAAGTGGGAAACCATTCGCCCACAAGAATGCAAACTCAGTATCAGCTCTTTGTACTGACTTTCTCTCCATCTCTGTTTTCTTCCTCTGCCTTATATCTCTGCTGCCTGGATTAACATTCCCAAATAAACTACTGCAGATAAGTGTTTTTCCTACTTTCTATGAACTCAGACTAAGAAAACAACGTCTTAATGGAATTTTTAGTTATGCATAAGTAAAGAGAATATTTGCTGCTTAAAAAAAAGATAGGCACCAAGAAAGTAAATGATGAATTTGGATGCTCTGTGTTACTTTAGGAGAAAAATGTTACATATGTGAAGATGTGGGCAGTGGACAAATCAGGGCATATAATTGCTGTCTGCCTCTCTGGACTCAATTGACCTTCTCTGGTTTCAGATGACTCATAGATTAATACATTTATTTATGTAATTTTTAATAATTTTGGTAGGAATGGTGAGGGCCATCATTTCATGAGATATTTTAGACCACTAGTGTCAAAGACAAGGCTGCATTGTAGCCCAAGTGAAACTGTTTGCAGAAAATCATCAACACATTCATTTTGCCATTCTTTGCCTGGACCATAGCATAACTCTAGAACTATGCTGTTTGATTTGGTAGCCACTAGCTACATGTGCCTGTTGAGCACTTGAAACATAGTGAGCTCAAATTGAGACATGCACTGAGTGTAAAATTATACTCAGATATTAGTGAATCTAGTTGAAGGATTTTTTTTAACTGCCTTAAAGGTTTGACTTTTTTCAGAAAAAAATGTGGAACGATTTTTTAAATGCAAAAGAAAAGCAAAATAAGGAAAAGGAAAATAGAAAGAAAAGTAAAACCAATGACATACACTGAGATAAGAAAATTGTGAAGACCACTGAGAAGAACACAGTGCTAGCTGGGGAACACTGTGGTCTCTCTTAGGTTTTTACTACCTTGTTTATTGTTTTGTTTTTGGTCTTTTTATTTTTGATTTATGTGAATACTTACAGTTATGGCTTTTCCTATGTTTCCTGTATTATTTTTTTCTGTGCTGTACTCCATCCAGTTCAATCTTTATGTTAGTGATTTTCCCCTTCTCCCTTCATTGAGTGCTTCATATATTTCATCTTCTTCTCTATTCTTATCATAACCCTCTCTTCTGTGAATTTGATGTTTCTGAATTATGGTCTTTGTTACATGAATGAGGGCTTCATTGAGTTTTGTTTTGTTGGTTGTTGACTTAATTGTAAATATTTGATTATTTTCACTTTCTACTTGGCAAAAGCTTTCTAGTAAACACTCTTCATCTGATGGTAAGATATGACACTAGTTCACATTCACATAATTTTTCTCACAATACTTTTGTTGCTTCTATCCACATTACCCTTTTTTCCTTCTACTACAAGTGACTCTATGCCAATAAAATGGACAACCTGGAAAAAATGGACCAATTCTTAGAAAGTATAACCTTCCTAATCTGAACCAGGAAAAAATAAAAAATATCAACAGACCAATCACAAGTAATGAAACTGAAACTGTGGTTAAAACTCTTCCATCAGGGCTTCCCTGGTGGCGCAGTGGTTGAGAGTCTGCCTGCCAGTGCAGGGGACATGGGTTTGTGCCCCGGTCTGGGAAGATCCCACATGCCACGGAGCGGCTAGGCCCATGAGCCATGGCCACTGAGCCTGCGCATCTGGAGCCAGTGCTCCACAATGGGAGAGGCCACAACAGTGAGAGGGCCATGTACTGCAAAAACAAAACAAAACAAAAACTCTTCCAACAAACAAAAGTCGAGGACCAGATTTCTTCATGGGTGAATTTTATCAAACATTTAGAGAGGAGCTAACAACCATCTTTATCAAACTCTTCCAAAAAATTGCAGAGGAAGGAATACTCCCAAACTCATTTTACGAGGCCACCATCACCCTGATACCAAAACCAGACAAAGATAATACAAAAAAATAAAATTATACACCAATATCACTGCTGAATATAGATGCAAAAATCCTCAGCACAATACTAGCAAACAGAATCCAACAACACATAAAAAGTATCACACACCATGATCAAGTGGGATTTATCCCAGGGATCCAAGGATTCTTCAATATATGCAAATAAATCAATGTGATACACCATATTAACAAGTTGAACAGTAAAAAGCTTATGATCATCACAACAGATGTACAAACAACTTTTGAAAAAATTCAACACCCATTTATGATAAAAACTCTCCAGCAAGTGGGCATAGAGGGAACATACCTCAACATAATAAAGGCCATATATGGCAAACCCACAGCAAACATCATTCTCAATGGTGAAAAACTGAAAGCATTTCCTCTAAGATCAGGAGCAAGACAAAGATGTCCGCTCTCATCACTTTATTCAACATAGATTTGGAAGTCCTTGCCATTGCAATCAGAGAAGAAAAAGAAATAAAAGGAATACAATTTGGAAAAGAAGAAGTAAAACTGTCACTGTTTGTGGATGACATGATACTATACATAGAGAATCCTAAAGATTCCACCAGAAAACTACTAGAGCTAATCAATGAATTTGGTAAAGTTGCAGGATACAAAATTAATGCACAGAAATCTCTGGCATTCCTATACACTAAGAATGGAAGATCAGAAAGAGAAATTAAGGAAACAATCCCATTCACCATTGCAACAAAAAGAATAAAATACCTAGGAATAAATGTACCTAAGGAAGTAAAAGACCTGTACTCAGAAAACTGTATGACTTTGATGAAAGAAATCAAAAATGACACAAACAGATGGAGAGGTATACCATGTTCTTGGACTGCAAGAATCAATATTGTGAAAATTACTATACTACCCAAAGCAATCTACAGATTCAATGCAATCCCTATCAAATTACCAAAGGCATTTCTTACAGATCTAGAAAAAAAATTAAAATATTTATGGAGACACTAAAGACCCTGAACACCCAAAGCAATGTTGAGGGAATAAAACAGAGCTGGAGGAATCAGACTCCCTGACTGCAGACTATACTACAAAGCTACAGTAATCAAGACAATATGGCACTGGCACAAAAACAGAAATATAGATCAATGGATCAGGACAGAAAGCTCAGAGATAAACCCATGTACCTATGGTCAACTAATCTATGACAAAGGAAGCAAAGATATACAATGGAGAAAAGACAGTCTCTTCAATAAGTGGTGCTGGGAAAACTTGACAGCTACATGTAAAAGAATGAAATTAAAAAACCTCTCTGACACCATACACAAAAATAAAATCAAAATGGATTAAAGACTAAATATAAGACCAGACACTATAAAACTCTAAGAGGAAAACATAGGAAAAACACTCTTTGACATTAATTACAGCAAGATCTTTTTTGACCCACCTCCTAGAGTAATGGAAATAAAAACAAAAATAAAAAAATTGAACCTAATGAAACTTAAATCCTTTTGCACAGTGAAGGAAACTATAAACAAAATGAAAAGGCAACCCTCAGAATGGGAGAAAATATTTGCAAACTAATCAATGGACAAGGGATTAATCTCCAAAATATATGAACAGCTCATGCAGCTCAATATTAAAAAACCAAGCAACCCAGTCAAAAAGTGGGCAGAAGACCTAAGTAGACATCTCTCCAAAGAAGACATACAGATGGCCAAGAGGCACATGAAAAGCTGTTCAACATAACTAGTTATTAGAGAAATGCAAATCAAAACTACAATGAGGTATCACCTCACACTTGTTGGAAGGGGCATCTTCAGAAAATCTACAAGCAGCAAATGCTGGAGAGGGTATGCAGAAAAGGCAACCCTCTTACACTGTTGGTGGGAATGCAAATTGATACAGCCACTCTGGAGAACAGTATTTAGGCTCCTTAAAAAACTAAAAATAGAGCTTCCATGGTGGTACAGTGGTTGAGAGTCTGCCTGCCGATGCAGGGGACATGGGTTCATGCCCCAGTCTGGGAAGATCCCTCATGCCGCGGAGTGGCTGGGCCCGTGAGCCATGGCCACTGAGCCTGTGCATCAGGAGCCTGTGCTCTGCAGCGGGAGAGGCCACAACAGTGAGAGGCCTGCATACTGCAAAAAAAAAAAAAAATAACTAAAACTAGAATTACCATATGACACAGCAATCCCACTACTGGACATATACCCAGAGAAACCCATAATTCAAAAAGACACTTGCACCCCAATGCTCATTGCAGCACTATTTACAATAGCCAGGTCATGGAAGCAACCTAAATGCCCATTGACAGACAAATGGATAAAGAAGAAGTGGTACATATATACAATGGAATATTACTCAGCCATAAAAAGGAACAAAATTGTGTAATTTGTAGAGATGTCGATGGACCTAATGACTGTCATACAGAGTAAAGTAAGTCACAAAGAGAAAAATAAATATCATAAATTAACACATATATGTGGAATCTAGAAAGATGGTACAGATGAACCAGTTTGCAAGGCAGAAATAGAGGCACATGTAGGGAACAAATATATGGACACCAAAGGGGAAAGTGGGGGGTGAGGGGGTTTTAGTGGTGGTGGTAGGATGAATTGGGAGATTGGGATTGACATATATACACTAATATGTATAAAATAGATAACTAATAGGAACCTGCTGTATAAAAATTGTAAATTAATAAAATAAAAACAAAATTAGGTGGCAAAAAATATATATATAAAGCGAAGCTCAAATATAAACAATGGAGAACTCAATTTGACTCATGTGGCCACATACTGTCTTCTACACTGTGGTATATGTTGCTCTTTATATGACCCAAATATTCATTCGGTAGTAATAATACATAATTGCTGCAAAATGATCATATGGTCTTTTAGTTTCACCTCATGTTGATCTGGAGTAGAATTTATTCCTTAATTTAATATTTTTAATTTTGTTTTTTGAATTTTATTTTATTTTATTTTTTATTTGTGCCCCTCTTAATGTCTCATTGTGTCTTCTCCTTTTCCTTTGGATGTGGGGTATCTTTTTTGGTGAATTCCAGTGTCTTCCTGTAGATGATTGTTCAACAGTTAGTTGTGATTCCAGTGCTCTCACAAGAGGGCGTGAGCGCACATCCTTCTACTCCACTGTCCTCAACCAAATTCTGAGCTTTATTTTTGAAATTAAAAATCTCTTTTTTTTTCCCCTTGATTTTAGAAGTTGCAACTAAATTAAAGAACTGAATGCAAGATAGGAAAGCTGCTGAGAACTAGATCTGGATTGGTCTTTGTTGTAAGTGTACACCAGAAAGATTGTAGAAAAAATAAATGTATGAATCATAATCACTAAACCTAGTTTAATAGATTTGATAGTGTTGTAAAATATTGTGACCACTTGAAAGGTCAGTTTGCTGAGCAATGGTCAATCATTAAATCAGTGGCAGCCTTCATATTTTTCCACTGTAGGAAGCAGAATCTGGCCATCAAAATGTGATAGTAATTGTTTTGGAGAGGATGACATTCCATGATGACAATAACAATGATAGTAGTGACAGACATATCTAAAACCACTGACTTCAGAGGTGAGCAAATTGATAAAGTGATTGTTGACCTAAAGCAAATAGACTGCCACTTGTTTCTCTAGCAAAGATAAGTTTATTAGGGATCAGCAGAAAATTGCACTTCAGGGTCTATGGAGAACCACGTGCAAGTCCTTGCACAGCAAGGGAAGGCGAACATTTTTATAGAGAGGAAAAGGAAGCTGGGAGAGCAGGAGGAAGAAAAGTCCATGGTTTTTCATTTGCTGAACTGTTGAAAGAAGAGTCTTCCTTCCTGTTGGGCTCTGCTGCTATCTTCACAGGGTGTGAGAGCTCCCTCTTCTGATCTCCCAACTCTATTTAATTAAGGTTTCTGTTTATTAATTTTTTACACAATAAACTTCATGATATCTTGATATAGCTAAAAATACTGAGCTTTGGGCTGCAAAGTCAGATAACTGTGCTATTTCAGGCTGATTTGCTCTGTGTGCATAGGGATGTCTTTCTTTAGAGTAGAAAGTTAACACCAATAAAAGAGGCATTGGTAAACAAATGGAGAGAAAATGAGGAAGGGTGGGAAGGAGGGAGGGAGGGAGAGAGAGAGAGGAAGAGAGAAAGGAAGTAGAAGCCTGGTCTTTGGGTGGTTTACCTTTTTTAGAGGTCTAGAAAAATTTAAGTTCCACTTCACTCAAAGTGGGCTTCTTGGAACAGGACACTTGCTATTATACTCTCCAGGGCTTAAGAGCCTTTTTATTGTGAGAACCTTTGGGAAGAGCAGATAAAGGAAGGGTTTTCTGCATCTCCTCCAAGAGAATCAACCCTCTTTCAGAAGGGGTATTCTGAGAGTTCCCTGGATATGGAGAATTTTAAGAAATTTAAAAAAACAATCAAATTTGTAAGGGAATTTCTCCCCTAAGATATATGCTTTTTGGGTTGGGGTGCTTGAGACAGGCTAGTTTGGGAGGTAGAAGTTGCAACTAAATTAAAGAACTGAATGCAAGATAGGAAAGCTGCTGAGAACTAGATCTGGATTGGTCTTTGTTGTAAGTGTACACCAGAAAGATTGTAGAAAAAATAAATGTATGAATCATAATCACTAAACCTAGTTTAATAGATTTGATAGTGTTGGGAGGTAGAAACACATTCTCAAGTTTATAGCAAGTTGGCAAATATTATAGCAAAGAAAATGGCACATTCAAGGATATGAGCAATAAACATTTATCACATGCAATTTACAGTGCTGGCACTGGGACTTTAAGAATTTATAATATGTATATATGTATATGTATCTGACCTTGTGCTATTTATCTAGGAAGAGACACAGAACTTATACACAAAAAGCAAATAAAAATTCAGAATAACCTAAGCCATCTGCCAGACTATCAATTCCTGAGGGCAGGCTTCTGATTTTTTGTTGCTGATTTTTTTGTGGACATTTTATTGTTCTAGACTGTTGAATGAAAGGAATTGGCAACAGCAGCCACAAATCAAAGATGATTCTTAGTAGCAGAAGAGTATAGCACTCGCCTGTGTGTGTGTGTGTGTGTATGTGCGTGCACGTGTGTGTTACATAGAGTTTGGTTTTATTACAGCACAAATTAACATATTATGAGAAATTTTAAAGGGTCAGGCTTAGAGAGGGTGTTGCCAAACAGAATCCATTCAGTACTCTAGCAACAGGTAGTTAGTGAGTCAGGGGGTGTGTTGAAGGAGAGGAACTTTGATAATAGGAAGCCTCAATATTATGTAAGAGAATAGCTAGTGACTGAAGGCAATAGTTTCCCTGTGCATGGTTATAAAACCTCCTCTCTGTAAACAGTGCACTTTACAATGGAAGAAAACACTTACTTATATAAACAAATCTGAATTTATGTAGGGAATATGCTAAACCCTCTGAACAACCATAGCCAAGCTATAAGATTATCAATGTATCCATTTTTGAAAATTCACACCATAAATAATCTACTAATTTCTGGTAAAAGAACTATGGCTAAATATAATCCATTATTTTTAAAAATCTTATAGGTGTGTTATATGTTATAACAGGAATTACAAATACCTCACTTAGATGTATTATATGCTGGTTTATGCCTTAAAACTAAGGCACTTAGTATTTGAAAACTTATTGGATTCTGTTTGACACCTGAATGTAACTTAGCAAAGCTGTTATTAATTCTTGCAAAGTACTGGCTAATTTATCTCAATTTTTTTAGAATCCTTTAATGTCTTGAACATGTTAGAAATGAAATGTATCTGTTATTTTTGATAGCAATAATAATAATACTAAGCATTACCTTTTTTTAAATTAATTAATTTATTTTTATTTATGGCTGTGTTGGGTCTTCGTTTCTGTGCGAGAGCTTTCCCTAGTTGCGGCGAGCGGGGGCCACTCTTCATCGCGGTGCACGGGCTTCTCACTATCGCGGCCTTTCTTGTTGCAGAGCACAGGCTCCAGACGCGCAGGCTCAGCAATTGTGGCTCATGGGCCTAGTTGCCCCACGGCATGTGGGATCTTCCCAGACCAGGGCGTGAACCCGCGTCCCATTCACTGGCAGGCAGACTCCCAACCACTGCGCCACCAGGGAAGCCCCTAAGCATTACATTTTTATGCTTGGCTCATATCATTATCCTCTCTGGAGTGTTTCTCTCTTCCATGTCTGCCTGTCAAAATTCTATGATTTTCAAGACCTAATGCAAATTTGTCAGTCTGGATGAAACTTCCTCCAATTTCTCATTCTAGGAGTTATCTCATACTATTTTGAATAATTTCAGAACGTTTCTAGGGTTTATTTGATGGCATTCATCATGTTATATCTTGTACTTTTTTCAATTTATTTTATTTTCAAAGATTTAAAATGTACAGAAAATTAAAGAAAGAGTATAATGACCACCTATATACCTTTTACCTAGATTTGATAAGTGTTAGTAGTTTGCCTTATCTATTCCTATACATTTTTTTATTATTTTTGTGCTGAAAGTATAAAAGTAATTTGATAGTGTCATGGAATTTCTACTGTAAATCTTCTGTATGCATTCCTAGAATAAGAGTATTCTCTTTAAAATCACAACACAATGATCATATTTACAAAATTTAGCATTGGTATAATAATATAAACTAAAATATCATCTTAAATTTATCTAATTGTACGAATAGTGTCTTTTCCATCTGCCCTTCCTTCCCCCAACTTTTAATCAAGACTTAAGAATTTATTGTTACGTTTCTTTAGTGTTCTTTTTCTAGAGTAGTACCCTCCAATTTGCCTTATCTGATATGTATATATTTAAGAATCTAGGTCAGTTGTCTTCCAAGTTAGACAATTGATAATATATGGTTGATAATGTGTCATCCCTATCTCGTCATACAAGAAAACACATAATATCAGTATGCTCCATTATCAATGATGCAAAATTGGATCATTTGGCTAAATTTTATCCTCCATATCTTTCAATTATATATTGTCTCTTTTCAATTAATAAGCAATTTGGAAGGTGGTATTTTGAGATTATGTGCATATTCTATATCCCAATACTCATCACCCAGTTATTTTTGTGTTCATCTATTATCTTGCTTGAATAAATTGTGTATTTTCATATAAGACAATTCTTGTTTTCCACCTCACATACTTTAGGACAGTGGTTCCAGGAGCATCAGTATCAACAACACCAGGGAACTTACAAGAAAGTCAAATTTTCCAGCTCTATCACAAATCTTATAAATAAGAAACTCTGGACATGGAGCTCAGAAATATGTCTTTTAATAAACTCTCCTGGTGATTCTGATGTGCAAGAAAGTTGGGAGCCAATGCTCTAGAATACATTTTATTCTAGAAGTTGCCATGCTTACCATCTTTGCATAAGTGTAATTTGACAACACCTTTCATCAGCTGCACCTCATACCTTTAATTTTCTGCTAGGGTTTAAATGCCTCCATGTAGTATGCTTACTCTCCCAAACATAAACCTGGAAATACCTGGAAGTTAACAACTCATGGGACAACCCCTGCACAATGAGGGCAGTAATCAGTAGATAAGTATTCTTCTCTCTAGTACTTACACATACAATTTGCACGTGTATTTTGCAGGATTCTTCAGAGATTCACAATAGGATGAGCCCCTGTTGGCAAAAGTGAAGACCAGTTCAATAATGCACCCTTGGGTTAGTTTTCTCTTTTTTCTTCATACTCTTTCCAGATCTCCATATCTCTTCTCTGAAATTACATCCCCAAATAAACTGCCTTCATAAAAGCCATTGTTTCAGGTTCTGCTTTCTAAGGATAACAAAAGATAGGGTATTTAGAATCAGATGTGACACTGAAAACGCCATACTGAGTTTAATAAGATAGAACATTATCACTCATCTATCACATGGTGATGTTAAGGACTATATTACTAGTGGTAAGTAGGGAGATGAACCCTTGGAATGTAGTAGTGTAATAATTAGCAATACTTGGTTTAGAAGCAGATGTTAGTTGAAGTATAGGCTTATGTGGTAGTGGGGTATTGAAAGGAATGGGAGCAGGGTAATTACAAAGTTGTGAACTTAGATGACTTTTTTGGTAATGGCTTGTAAGCCTTTTAAAAAGAAAAGGACACATTTAGATTATAGCACTTAAAATCCAAGACATACTGTAAAAGTCAAAAGGCTTCCACAGCAATTATTTAGAGACATTATATCCTACAAGGTTGACTAAGCCAAAAATTGGGACCAAGAATTATTTGTAAGTACAGTGGAGTTACAGATGATACTGAATGCTTAGCACTTACAGGTCTAAGTTTAATTCAGCTCCCTGGTAGGATAAGGTTAATACTCTGAGACTTGTCTGGGATGAGGATGTTTGAATGATGAACTTAAGATTCATGAACCCATAATTTGCTTTGAATCTCTATTCTGATAGAAGCAGCACCTACCTCACTGAAAGAAGAGAAGCCTCTTCCCTCACACACCCTCCCTTGTCTGAAATTCGGTAAGAGCTCACAAGTTGATGATTGCTCTCTTCAAAATTCTCCTCTACTTCTGTTCATTGCCACTAGACCAATAACTAGGGTCAATTAACAGTACAGCCTAAGGGACAATGCAATTCCATTTTTGGGAGAAACTAGTATATATACCCAGAGAACTGTAAGACCTGTTAAATATGTCCCTGGCAGGATCGGAGTAAACATACCTGGAAGTTGATCTTGGAGGTATTAGACAAGGGAATATAGAACATAAAGCTGGATGGGAACAAGATTATTGAATCCTTTGTGACTCAGGAATTTATTTCCTGACATGGACCAAATGCTTGTCTTGATATGGTGTTGAGATATCCAGCTAAATCCTGCATGTTGGATGTTGGCTTATGGTAAATAAAATAGGAATGCCAGAATTGCCTTAGCAGTGAGTTGCATAAGGGGTCAGAAGGCTAAATGAGGTGTATTATTTGAATTGTATTACCAGAAAATGTTTAGAACTTCTAGAAAATGTCTAGAAGAGTGGAAGGCTAATGTACTTTAATATAGTAGAAAATTAAAATGTTTCCTCCAATTTTCGGATATGAGTCAGTTCTTAGAGTTGTAGTCCATTGATTATGAGAATATGAGTCCCCCTGAAGACAGATTGTACAATGCCACCATAAGTATATATAACAATATATTCCCAGTATTTTGTAAAACAACCTGTAGCCAGTTACAGACAAATTTTACTTTGAAGAAAGAGACATATTCAGCCATTTCTAGGGCATACACTTTACCAAAGGACCTTTAAGCTACTTTAGTTCTCCTTTTAGACAGGAAGAAAAAATAACCTAGATATTGAATAGAGTTCTAACCCAGTTTATCAGGCAGCCATCCCACAGAATTCACTGACCCACTGTATAACTATTTTTGCAGCTCCTCGTTCATAATTGGTATGAATATTTAAAGGAATTGAGATAACTCATCAATAAGAATCATTAAGTTAAGAAGAACTAAGAGAAACTCTTGAAACTGCCTACTTCTCCAGCCAAGAGAACAAATCAGAAGTAATATATCATCTTGGGAAGAATGCACCACATTAAACTATAAATATTCAGTAGTGGTGGTCTCTATCTTAACCCCATTCAGTTACTCTTTGACCCCTGACAAAACCATGGAGCATGGTGGATGATGATGAACTACCATAAATATTATAAGTGGTACTTCTCAGTGTAACAACTGTTATGTCAGATGATGCATATTTACAAGAACAGAACAACATCACCTCTGACATTTACCATGGTACTACTGATTTGGTGAATACGTTCTTTTTTTTTGTTTGTTTTGCGGTACGCGGGCCTCTCACTGCTGTGGCCTCTCCCATTGCAGAGCCCAGGCTCCGGATGCACAGGCTCCGGACGCGCAGGCTCAGCGGCCATGTCTCATGGGCCCAGCTGCTCTGTGGCATGTGGGATCCTCCCAGACTGGGGCACGAACCCGTGTCCCCTGCATCAGCAGGCGGACTCTCAACCACTGCGCCACCAGGGAAGCCCTGAATACATTCTTTTCAATCTGTATTAGTAGAGAGCATCAAAATCATTTACTCTTTTGAGGGAAGATCCGTGTAACAAACTGACCCACTTTCCCAAGGCTATATTACATCTATTCTCAGTCACAATACAGACTGCAGGGATGTTGACCTTAACATTGCAGAAAATATCATGTTGGTATACTATTGATGACACCATACTAATTGGACAGTTTAGAAAGGAAATTGGAAGAGTCCTAGATAACCTATAAGATATATATGTGCCACAGAATGGGAGCTAAACTTTCACAGATTTAATTAAGATCCTGCCATATTAGTAAAATTTAAAGTTTTTAGAAGTCCCATCATCTTAGGTTTCCTGGAACTTCCCCTTTAGTGTAAAGGCAGGATATTATATTTTACATCCTCTATCATTGAGTCACTCTGCTTGGTGAGTCATTTTAGATTCTGAAGGCAACATATATACACTATTTGAAAATACTGCTCTAACTTTTTGTTGGGTGCCTCAAAATGTTATCAGTTTTGAGTGGGGTTTAGAGTAAGTCAGGCCACTTCAGCATATCAAAGCTGCAGTACAAGCTGACCTGCTTGCTCAGAAGATCTGATGGCTCTAGATATGTTAGTGATATGGCATCTCTGGAAACTCCCATGAGAGACTCTTGGTCAGTGTAGATATTTAAGGTTTTAGAGCAAGGTCATATTTTCTGTGGAAAAAGAATTCACTCAACATTTGAGAAGCAGCTCCTGTTATGCAGGAAGGTCCTAGTAGAGATGGAATGCCTGAACACTCACCAAATATATATGTGGCTGAAATTTTCATCATGAGTTGGTATCATTAAATACATTAGCATAAAGCTGGCTTATATTAGAATGTTACATTCAGGATTTGGCCTGAGCAGATATTGAGGGAACAAATAAACTACATGAACCTGGCCCAGAGTACTGAGTCACATACCTCTTGCAGAAACTTCTCTATCTGCTTACACTTGTGGCATCATCAGGGTTTACTTATGATCAATTAACAGAGGAGAAATAAATAGAGCCTGGTTCACACATGGTTCAGCTCACTAGTTTGGTAGTTGATTGGAAACAAACAAACAAACAGCTGCTATAATACAGCTCAAACAAGCAAGGCCCTGAACATAAGCATCGAAGGAAAAGTATTCTAGTTACCAAAGCTGTGAAAAGTGCATTTTGTCCCCCTCCTATATGGAGGAAGCAATGGCCTGAAGAGTGGGTGTTCATGAGCACCTGGGAAGTTTTTAATAGTTTTGTTAGTCATTATTTATGTGCTTATTGGTTTTGCTTTATTAGATTATAAACCTGCTTGATAAAAAAATACCTTTTTTTTTCATTTTTCTATACATTTCTGCCTTAGGTAATAAGAGATATAGTAGATTTTTAGGGTTGATATAACAATTTAACACAAACTTAGTGGCTTAAAACAGCAGAAATTTATTCTTTCACAATTCTGGATGATGGAAGTCTAAACTTAAGGTGTTGACAGGGTCACTCTCTCTCTAAAGACTTTGGGGGAGGATCCTTTCTTGCCTCTCCCAGCTTCTGGTGACTCCTGGTGTCTCTTGGTTTGTAGCAGCATAACTGCAAACACTCTGTCTCAGTGTTTACATTGTCTTTTTCTCTTTGTGTCTGTGTTCTTTTCTGTCTCTTACAAGGGGATGTTCATTGGATTTAGACCTGTCTTATTCCAGTATGATCTCATCTAGATCCTTACTTTAATTATATCTCCAAAGATGCTATTCCTGAGTAAAATCACACTCTATGAGATTATGGGTAGACATGAATTTTGGGGGATTTCAATTCACCACAAGTTACTAAACCAATATTTAATGATTGATAATTTGTTTTCCTGTCTCTCTGACAGACTCAGTTTAGAGTTTCAAGAGACAAATTTTAAGAATTTTATTCCTTAAAAGGCACTCCTATATTTTAAATGATATATAATATAGAAAATATTTCATTTTATTCATACAAGTTATAAGCTGTAGCTGCACTCAGGTAGTTTCTTCAATAGTGCTATTTTAAAATATTATAAAAGCTTTAAAAATAGTTTTAATATTGAAGGTCCTTGAACTATAATCTAGTGCTTCATTTATAGACCATTGTTTTGGTTGATCTGTGTCCTCCCCAAAAAGAGATGTTGAAATTCTAACCCCTAATACTTCAGAATGTGATTGTATCTGGAAATAGGATATTTTATAAAGATAGTCAAATTAAAATTAGGTCATTAAGATGGACCATAATCCAATATAATCGGTGTCCTTATAAAAAAGGGGGAATTTGAACATAGACACAATCAGAAAGAAGACAACACAGGGAGAAGACAGTCATGTGACATGAGTGATGCACCTACAAGCTAAGGAATGCTAAGAATTGCTGGCAAGCACTAAAAAGTAGAAGAGGAAAGGAAAGATTCTTCCCTAGAGCCATTAGAGAGAACACGGCCCTTTTGATACCTAGATTCAGACTTGTAGTGTCCTGAACTATGAGGCAATACATTTCTATTGTTTTAAGCCACCAAGTTTGTGGTACATTTTTTATGAAGCCCTGGGAAACTACAAACATAGTATATTATATCATGGACTAGCATGCATAGTCTTGTGATATAAAATGTTTTACATATATTTATAGTCTGTTTTAAATTATTTAATGTGTAGGTTTATGGGCTATTTCTGAATTGTTTAATTAATGATTAGTTGTTAACATATAGCATGACTCATTCTTGAAAAAATGGCAGATAATTATAGGGATTTTCAAACTTGTTTTCCTCCATAGTACCATTGGTAATATTATCTGCACTTTCACTCCAAGTCTATATAATTTAACAGTACTTGAATTAAGGAATGAATTGGTGAAATAAAAAGGAAGTCTTCCCATATAATATTTATGCAGTGAAGCAAATAATGATAGGCTGATTTACATTAAAAGTCAAGTTATATTTCATACGATATATTTAATATGATTGAATGTTTGTCATGATTAACACATATTTTTATAATGTATTATTTATTCATGTGATTTTTTGTTTGTCTTTAGTCCTATATTTACCACATAGATCATTTATTTGTTGATGTTTTAGAAATCCCATTTTTAATCTTATAACACATGTACATTTAAGCTAATAAAAGTGGGTTCATTGACTTATATTAGCCACAAATTTCTCACCAGTCTAGTATGTTAGGCATCAAATCTTATTGGATGCAACTATTAGAGATGGATAAGTGTCAGTTCTTTTAGAGGGATGAATTTGCTATTTTTGAGATTTTTGTGCAATTAAACCAAATTTCAGTCTCATTAGGTACACTTGGCTTTTTGACCGATAAGTGATACGAAGTGTTAAATAATAGTTTTCATATTGTGATCTTCAATGTCAACCTGATTTTGGATAATTAATTAAATTTGTTTTAGCCATTTTCAAAAGAAACAAATTGAATTTCTGCCAGTTTTTTCACCCAATCTATGTTGTGTTCCAACAAGACTATAGTGATTGTGGGACTTTTGATGATATTAAAAATATTCTTTTGTTAAACATTTTTCTACTCTTTTTAGATCCAGTATTTTTAATTTTATTTTTATTTTTTGATCCAAAGTTTTTAAAGTTCATTTTACATTTTTTGAGTCTATTCAAGGATTCTAGTGGACTGTCTTAATTAAATTCCTCCCAGCCTCCCTCTACTAATTTATACAATTTTATTATAAAATACTTCCTATCTTCCTTAACTATCAACTTCACATTGATAGTTTAGATATCAGTACACTACAGGAATCCAGGTTCTATATTGTACTCCAATTCCACTAAAACCAAGAAACAGTAAATGATTCCAATTTTAGAAAGTAAAATTTCTAGAATTAGTTCTAATCTCAGATATGAGTGAGTACAACCCTGAATTTGCAGTGGGTAGGTAGCGATCAATAACGCTATTAGTAAGCACTGAGTCAGGTAGCAGTTATATGTTTAAAACACTCTGAGATCTATTCACATAAGTTGTCCCTAGTAGCAGCCTGTGTTAGGTAGGGTTCTGGGGAGAAACAGAACCAGTAGGATATATATAAAAGATCATTTATTATGAGGAATAAGAGTATGTCATTATAGTGGCTAAGTCCTATGATCTGCTGTCTATAAAGTGAAGACCTAGAAAAGCTGGTGGTATAATTCAGTCTAAGTCCAAAGGCCTGAGAATCAGGGAAGTTGATGGTTTAAATCCTAATCTGAGGGCTAGAGAAGATGAGATGAGATGTCACATTTCAAGCTGGCAGGCAGAAAGCAAAAAGAGGCAAATCCCTCCTTTTTCTGCCTGTGTTCTAGTCATACCCTCAGTGGATTGGATGATGCCCATTCACTCTGGAGAAGGCAATCTACTTTACTGAGTCTACCAATTCAGATGCTAATCTCATCTGGAAACATGGTCAGACACATCCAGAAATAATGTTTTCTGGGCACCCTGTAACCAGTCAAGTTAACACATAAAATCAATCATCACAAGTCTACTTCTTGTCAACTTGGCAATCATATGCATCCCCTTAAACCATACTTACTCTCCAGATAAATACAATAGCAAAGCCATAATTCTGCCTAGCATGATATAACTCTTTTCCTTACAACAAAAAACACATTATCCTCTTGCCCAGAAGAAGAGATAAATTCCTTGAGTGATGTTTACTCCTCTTCTTGATATCCCATAATTTAAATACTATGATATAAAATTAACAATATTTAAATATTATGATATAAAATCAATAAATTTTATGTTATGTGATAATGGAATAAAATAGGAAAGAAAACAAAGATATACATATTGAATATATGTATATATTTACATGTATATATATATATATTTGTATATAGGCACACACATAAACATGCAAACATATTCATAGCAAAATAAGGAGAAAATACTCATGACATTTACAAGCCTCATTTCTGTAATGAGTCACATGTCATTTGGTCATATCAGGTATTTATAACCACCTTCTTCCACTATTCATTCTGTATTCCAGAATGCAACACTTCAACTGGCCATGGTTGTTTACTCGGCGGTGGGTGACCCCAACTTTCATTCCTAGAAGGTCTGGAGCATTGCTATCCTGCCTGCATTGGATTGTTGTATTTTTCCATTGACCTTAATAATGGGGCATGGTAATACTAAGAAACACTCTAAAGGACCTCCTGTATTCTAGGCATACTCTTCCTTAACTCCACTGTGGAGCAGCAGTTCAATTTCCCCTTGGTGGTCAGGTTCAATTACTCCAGACAATGCCATTAACTCTCTTCTTTGCCTGTTGATTCAGAGATGTGAGGAGACAAAAGTGGCTGAGTGGCAGTCTTAAGCTCCAGTTAAATGGATCAATGTGTGTCTCATGGTAGAAGCATTCCTCCCTCTGGAACTAAGACCTCTAGGCTAGCAACACATAATGTCCTGGAGACAGAAAACAAACATTTGTTAGTGGGTCACTAGGAATAATAGTGAGTGATGCCATTCCCATTTCTACCCTTTGAATTCTGGACTTGTGAATCCTGACTATCAATGAAACAGCACCATATATTGGAAGCTAATTCAGAGCATATACAGTTTTCTAGAGAACCTTAAGCCAGCCCTGCAAGGTTTGCCACCTAGCTGGCACTACAACTGAGTCTTTAAAAGACCATTACATCCTTCTTTCAAGCCAGCTGCTTCAGAATGGGAAGAACATGGTAAGACCAGTGAATTCCATAAGCATGGGCCCACTGCCACACTTCTTTTGCTGTGAAATGAGTTTCTTGATCAGAAGCCATGCTGTATGGAATACCATGATAGTGGCTAAGACAGTCTGCATTTCACAGATGGTAGTTTTGATAGAAGCATTGTATGCAGGGAAAACAAAATCTGAATACAAAGTATTTAATCCAGGGAAAACAAAACACCACCCCTTCCACAGTGGAAATGGTTCAGTGTAATCAACCTGCTACAAGTTAGCTGGCTGATCATTCCAGGGAATTTTACCATACTGGGGACTCAGTGTTAGTCTCTGTTGTGGGCAGACTAGGCACTCAGTGGTGGCCATAGCCAGGATGGCCTTGATGAGTGAAAGTCTACATTGCTGAGCCCATTCATAATCTTCATTCCTGACACCATGGCCACTTTCTTCATGAGCCTATTCCTAGAGGAGGCTGGGAAAAGGAATTGACTGACATCCATAGAATAGGTCATCCTACCCACTTGATTATTAAAATCCTCCTCTGCTAAGGTGAACATTCACATGAGCACAAATATTTTCATGTGTTTTGCCCATTCTGAAAGGTCTATCCACATACCTCTTCCCAGATTTCTTTACCACTAATTTTTCAATTATGTTCTTTCCAAGTCCCTGACCATCCAGCCAAACCACTGGCCACAGTCCATGAATCACTACATAATCACACATCTGGCCATTTCTCCTTCCCAGCAAAGTAAACAAGTAGGTGAATTGCTCAGATTTCTGCCTGCTGGGAGGATTTCCTTTTACCACTGTCCTTCAGGATGTCCCAGAGAGGGACTATAATGCTGCAGCTGTCTACTTTTGATTGGTGTCTGCATGTCATGCAGAACCATCTGTAAACAAGGCCCACGGCTTTTCTTCTTCTGTCAACTGATCATAGGGAATACTAACTGGAGCCATAGGTACAAACTGAGAGAGTAAAGGCAGTGTAGAAGGAATGGGGACCATGGGCTTTTTGATCACTTATTCATGTAACTTATTTATGCCTTCAGGGTCTGCCCTGGCCTAATCACCTGCATATCATTTCCACTTGATGATAGAACATTGCTGTGCATGCCCAACTTTATGGCTTGATAGATTAGATAACACACAGTTCATTATAGGTAACTCAGATTGTGTGGTAAATTGGTGTCCCATGGTTAAGGGTTCAGTCTCTACTAACACCCCACATCAGACCCAGAGCTGTTTCTCAGAAGGAAACTGCTTATCTGTAGATGACAGCAGGGCCTTACTCCAAAATCCTAAAGGCCTATGCTGCAATTTACCTATAGGGGTCTGCCAAAGGTCCCAAACAGATCTGTATCTGCCACTGGTCCTACAAGAATCACTGGATGTCCTGGATCATGGGCCCAAGTAGCAGAGCAGTTTGCACAACAGCTGATGATTAGTTTCTGCTGTTTATAAGCCACATTGTTTATGGTATTTTGTTATGGCAACCTGAGATGACTAAGACAGGGTCCCGTCAAAGTATCAGCTTTTCAGGTCACTCAGTAAATGAGCCAGAGTTACACACCCAGCTGAGGAATATGTTGTTTCCCAAATCCAAAGAGGCCTCCTAGATGTTTTACTTTTTTCCCGGTTGTGGAAGGGATCAGATGCAGCAACTTCATCCTTCACCTTAGAAGGGATATCTCAGCATGCCTCACACAACTGCACCCATAGAGAAACTAACCATCACACTCCCTTACCCCAAACATCATTCCTCATCTTTAAAAGATATACCTGTTCTGGTGTATTTATTTGATTCTGGCACATTTAGGCATCTCTACTCAAATGCTCAAAATGCTTCTTCCAATTCCTGGCTTTATTTTAAGTTAATAAATTGTTTATTCTCTACTCCTCAGATCAAATGCTTTAAGTTTCCTTCTTATAAATGTTTTGATATAAAAAAGAACAATACCAATTACCTGTCACACTTCTATATAAGATAGATACATAAGATGCAACACCACCCATTCTAACAAGGAAGTCATCTATTAATGAGAATTTTGTCTGAACCTCTTATATGGATTGCAGCATTGGTGAGCATCATTAGGTGACTTGGGTGATGAAACAAACTTAAGAATTTAAGTGTCATCCAGAAAGAAGGATGGTCTATATTTTTCTGTTCTTAATTTTATGAGATATTTTCTTAAAACATCTTTGGAATGAGAAAGAGGATTAATTTTCTCATTATTGAGTAGAAACTCTGGACTTGAATTTCCTGACTGAGTTCAAAAGCTGATTACTTATTTACTGGTTTTACAACCCTGGCTAAGTTATAAATATTATGCCCCAATTTCCCTATCAGGAAAAGGGTCATAACTATGTATGTTAAAGTGTTGTTGTAAGAAACTGTTAGGAATTTAGAGTGGTACTTGTCACAAACTAACAACTCAGTGAATATGAGCTATTCATTGCTATTATTATTACCATTATTATTACAAAAGAAAGTGCACATTTTTTTCTTAAGCATTTAAAAAATGTCAGTTGTCTAAATGTATATCACAAAGTGAATCTTTGAAACATGATAGTCTATACTTACTTATTGGGTGATTTAGAGAATCAGACTAGACAATATAAGAAAGCATTGTAAGCTACTGTGTAATATATGGTTTTATTGTATTATTATCATTATCAAACAACAATATAGGTAGAATAGGTTATACATTTCGTAGGCAGTGCATTTTTTTACTTCTTTCCTTGAATGCCTTTGGCATTCAGTTGACTGATCTTTCCTCATGAAAGTCTTCAGGAGCAAAGGAGAAATGCAGTGTAATTTGTTCTTGATCCCTTGGTCTCTCAGAAAGCTCTCCAAAGAATATGGAGATAAAACTTGAAATTTTCTTAGCTCTACTGCACCCTTGTTTTATTTCTACTATGAAATGCTTCTGACTTTATCTTAAATTCTAGCTTATATATAGATATAGACAGTGATTGATAAGACAACCTTTTGTTATTTTCATAGCAAATATGCATGAGGTGTATGTTTTGGACAACAGAGATATGCAGCTTAACTTTTAGCCATGTTTTCTGGGGTCTTGGGCGTTCTAAGGTCTCATTCAGGACACATTGATGTTTGATAAATTATTTATTATATTGGATTACTCATGTTGAATTAATAACACTAACATCATAATTTTAAATGGTTGCTGAAGTTGAAATATTTTAAAACATTTAATCATATAGCTACTGTTAACAAGCTGACAAACATTAGGCATATAGCAAAATTTCTCAAGACCCCTCTTTTCTTATGTAAAAAAAAAAGAATAATAAAATAATTGTTAATTTCTGAGCCTTACACATAATGATATTCTTTCATACAAAATCACAACAAACATCAAAAAGAGAAATATATCCTTCATTACTTTTATTTTTTAAAATTAATTACATTTTCTGTTACTTTTTATAAAAGATTTTATTTATTTGATTTTTTAAATATGCAGTGATGTTTAAGATATTATTTTATCTTTTTTCTTAGCATTATGAGAATATCTCTGTCTGGTCCTCATGCCCAAACTCACATACAGTTATTTGTGAGAATCATCAGCAATGAGCCATTATGTCAAGATCAACCAGTCCTGTTCTTAAAAGTGTGAGAGGAACAAAAAGTACCTATAGTATTATGATGTTTTTATATTAAGACTCTGCTTTTGAAAATGAGTTACATACTTTTGCCTGCTCTATTTTATCCTTTTGTTTCAGGTGAAATTTCTGGTGCCTTTACCAAATGAAATTTCCTCTACTATTCTAAATCTCCAGTATATGTTTGGGGGAGCAGAGATGACATATACCATGCTCATTTTATCTTATTTGGTTCTCTAGTTATTTTATTTTGCAAAAGGTCAGTGGTTATTTGGTTTCTGCTTCTCACTTCCCTGGCATCAAGTGAAAATAGTTGCAGGTTCTGGCAGCTGATGAACACAGGCTCCATTCCCAGTTCTGCTACTTACAAGCTGTGTGCCATTTGGCAAGTCCCTTAAAATCTCTGGCCCCTAATTTACTCCTTTATTAAGTGATTATAGTGATTCCAAAATACCCAGGATTGCTGTGAGGATTATACTGATATTATACATGAAATTTTGTATACCCTAGTAGGTACTCCACAAATATTCAGACAGAAACGGTGAAAGGTACCTGTTTTTCCCAGTTCCAGATTTTTGGCAAATTCTGTTAGTCACTACAGCCCACCAAGTTACAGGCCACTAAACTTTTGTTAAATATTTATCTATGTCAAATTAAAAAGACGTAAATCCTGTAGGCCACGTACTCAGTGATGAATCATTCATAAAGTTGGTAATTAATTTCTAATTAATCTATCTGTGTAATTTAGGTATTTTAAATCTAAGCAAGCATTTGTTCAGTTGAATGCAAATCTTACCACTATGCAATTATGCCAAAAAAGGAATAAAATCTGAATGATAATTATATTGTGTGGAATAATTCTTATTATCCAAACTAGAAATGTGAATGACCAATGAAAAAATCTCTCAGAGCAGACATTTTTCTCCTGGTCTAGTGCTCGCTGTTTCACCCTTTCATTAACATAAAAGGACTCACAGTTTTATGAAGGCTGGTTTCACCCTCCCCACACCCCCAACACACACACTGTCATAACAGTTGATTTTTCAGCAATAGATCAGTATCAATTAGTCCATCCAATGCTATCACCAAGAGCAGCAAGAGTAGCACTCTGGCTTGCAGGGATTTAATGCCACAATGGCACTGACCATTGAGAGCTTGTTTGGTATGCCATCCATGCCATTCATCATGACTGATGATGTACATATGGCTTTATGTCTCTTTTCAACCTACTCTAGACCTCAGAAATTCTCAGAATATTACTTATTTTTAGTCTTCCAAAATTAAATTAATATGATTGGGTGTTCTCCAAGCTATTATTTAGAGTTTGCTGCCTTTCAGATATGCTTGGTGTATTCTATGTGGAAGTGTATGTCATAGTTGCATCATTTAATCCATATTAATCAGACAAATAAGAACTAAGAGATGGGACTATAGATCAACCTGTGCTGATGAGGTAATGTGATTTTAAAATACTAAACTAGGCTGACATCTGGAGCTGTCTGTTGGATTAATCATTTACCTCAGCACAATAGTTCAGATTTGTTTATGTGTCTCAGAAATACATATCCTATGAGACATTATCACTTATCAGATTTGAAAGCTGCATAAAAACCTAAGGGGAAAATAACTGTAAAGAAAAATAGATTTGTAGAGACTTGGAACCTTCAGCGTATGACAAATCTGTCTATAGAGAATTTGCAAAGAGTGTATAAGGGTATTTCCTGAAAGTAGATAGATTATAGAAATATACTGAATATAAAAGTGAGGGTTATATTTATTTTTCAGGAATAAAACTCTAGATTTCCTAAAATATAAGAAATAAAAAGAAATAACCTATAAAATTAAGGTTTTATCATTTTAAAGTTTATTTTCAGAAACCTCAATAATTTAAAATTAATATAGAGAATGGAATCACCAATAACATCCTCACCATTATAAGACCAGAAGAAAAATATTAATTACTTCAAAGTGCAAAAGTCTGTATTATCTAATAAATTCTACTTTTGTTTTGAACACCACTGTGTTAAAAACAAACAAGCAAACAAACAAAAACTATTGAGTAGTTATCCAAAAACCCACCTGTATTTCAGTTTTCTCAACACTTTCTCACCTCCACTATAAGGACTGGAAAAGCTATGTATGCATGTTGTCAATCACCATTTTCAGGTAGTTGCCATATAACACAGTTAGGAGTTATGTGGTATAAGTTGAAGTGTTCTAGGGGCTTTTGGGAAAGGGGTCTTCCTGATACAGCAAGTTCCTTCCTGCCTTGAATGATGGTTACAAAGCTTGAAGTCTCAAGGACCATTTTGTGACTATGAGAGACAACTAAGGAAATCATCTGAAATCGTGAGCTACTGATCTCACATCAGTAGCTACCTAATTTCACTTCTTTTATTATATAAATAAAGTAACAATCCTCTTTTTATTTTGTATTCTTATTATTTTTAATATTTTTATACAATATTAAAGGATACTTTCCATTTACATTTATTACAATATATTGGCTATACTCCCTGTGTTGTACAATGCACACTTGAGCCTTTCATACACCCAACAGTTTGTACCTCCCAGTCCCCCACCATTATATTACTCCCCCCTCCCACTGGTAACCACTAGTTTGTTCTCTCTGAGTTTGCTACTTTTTTGTTATATTCACCAGTTTGTTGTATTTTTTAGAGTCCACATATAAGTGATATCATACAGCATTTTTCTTTCTCTTCTGACTTGTTTCAGTTAGTATAATGCCCTCCAAGTCCATCCATGTTGCTGCAAATGGCAAAATTTTGTTCTTTTTTATGGCTGAGTAATATTCCATTGTGTGTGTGTCCATACACACACACACACACACACACACACACACACACACACATATATATATATATATATATATATATATAGACACACACACACACAAATCTTCAACTTATACCACATAACTCCTAACTGTGTTATATGGCAACTGTCTGAAAATGGTGATTGACAACCTGCCTACTTAGCTTTTCCAGTCCTTATAGTAGAGGTGAGAAAGTGTTGAGAAAACTGAAATACAGGTGGGTTTTTGGATAATTACTCAATAGTTTTTTGTTTGTTTGTTTGTTGGATTTTAACAGTGGTGTTCAAAACTGAAGTAGAATGTATTAGATAATAGAGACTTTTGCACTTGGAAGTAATTCATTTTTTTCTTCTGGTGTATACATTCTTCTAGTATATATATTCATTTGTTGATGGACACATGTTGCTTCCATATCTTGGCAATTGTATATAATGCTGTTATTATTATTAGGGTACATGTATCTTTTTGACTTAGTGTTTTCACTTTTTTGGGATATATGCCCAGGAGTGGAATTAATGGGTCATATGGTAGTTCTATTTTTCCTTTTTTGAGAAACCTCCATACTGTTTTCCACAGTGACTACACTGATTTATATTCCCACCAACAGTGTACAAGCGTCCCTTTTCCCCACATCCTTGCCAACATTTGTTATTTGTGTTCATTTTGAGGATAGCCATTCTAACAAGTGTGGAGTGATATCTCATTGTGGTTTTGATTTGCATTTCCCTGATGATTAGTGATGTTGAGCATCTTTTCATGTGCCTGTTGGCCATCTGCATTTCTATTTGGAAAAATGTCTGTGTAGTTCTTCTGCCCATTTTTTAATCAGGTCATTTGTGTTTTTTGATTTTGAGTTGTATGAGCTGTTTGTATATGTTAGATATTAATCCCTTATCAGTCATATCATATGCAAATATTTTCTCCCATTGAATAAGTTGTCTTTTTGTTTTGTCAATGGTTTCCTTTGCTGTGCAAAAGCTATAAGTTTCATTAGGTCTCATTTGTTTATTTTTGTTTTTATTTCCATTACTCTAGGAGGTGGGTCAAAGAAGATCTTGCTGTAACTTATGTCAAAGAGTGTTCTTCCTGTTTTCCTCTAGGAGTTTTATAGTACCCTGTCTTACATTTAGATCTTTAATCCATTTTGAGTTTATTATTCTATATGGTATTAAAGAATGTTCTAATTTCATTCTTTCAGATGCAGCTGTCCAGTTTTCCCAGCCCCACTTATTGAAGAGACTGTCTTTTCTCGATTGTACATTCTTGCCTCCTTTTTCATAGATTACTTGGCCATAAGTGCATGGGTTGATTTCTGGGCTCTCTATCCTGTTCCATTGATTTATGTTCTACTTTTGTGCCAGTACCATACTGTTTTGATTACTTTAGCTTTGTAGTGTAGCATGATGTCAGGGAGCTTGCTTCCTCCAGCTCTGTTCTTCTTAAGATTTGTTTTGGTTATTCAGGATCTTTTGTGTTTTCATACAAATTTTAAAATTATTTGTTCTAATTCTGTGAAAAATGTCATTGGTATTTTGATAGGGATTGCATTGAATTCATAGATTGACTTGAGTAGCATGACCATTTTAACAATATTATTCTTCCAATCCAAGAACATGGTATATCTTCCCATATGTTTATGTCATCTTCAGTTTCTTTCATCAGCATCTTGTAGTTTTCAGAGTACAGTTCTTTTGCCTCCATAGGTAGGTTTATTCCTAGGTATTTTCTTTTTGATGCTATGGTAAATGGGACTTTTTCTCTTAATTTCTCTTTCTGATACTTCATTGTCAGTGTATAGAAATGCAACAGATTTTGGTATATTAATTTTGTATCCTGCAACACTACCAAATTCATTGATGAGCTCCAGTAGTAGTTTTCTGGTGGTATCTTTAGGATTTCCTATGTATACTATCAAGTCATCTGCAAACAGTGACAGTTTTACTTCTTCCTTTACAATTTGGATTCCTTTTACAGGGAATGCAGGGTTTTTAAAATGCATTTGAAATTAAGAGATCAGCAACCTAAAACCATCACGTGTATATATAGACTACTATACAAAAACCTTATGGTAACTGCAAACCAAAAATCTATAATACATAAAAACAAAAAAACTAAAAAAGAATCCAAACATAACACTAAAGACAGTCATCAAATCACAAGAGGAGAGAACAAAAGAAGACAGGAAAAAAAAAGATCTACATAAAAATTTCAAAACAATTAACAAAATAACAATAAGAGCATACATGCCAATAATTACCTTAAAATTAAATGAACTAAATGCTCCAACTAAGAGACATACTGTGGCTGAATGGATACAAAAACACGACCTGTATATATGTTGCCTACAAGAGACTCACTTCAGATCTAGAGACACATACAGACTGAAAGTGAGGGGATGGAAAAAGTATTCCATGCAAGTGGAAATCAAAAGAAAGCCTGAGGGGCTTCCCTGGTGGCGCAGTGGTTGGGAGTCCACCAGCCGTTGCAGGGGACACAGGTTTGTGCCCCGGTCCGGGAGGATCCCACATGCTGTGGAATGACTGGGCCTGTGAGCCAGGGCCGCTGGGACTGTGCTCCATGATGGGAGAGTCCACAGCAGTGAGAGACCCGTGTACTGTAAAAAAAAAAAAAAAAAAAAAAAAGCCTGAGTAGCAACACTTATATCATACAAAATAGACTTAAAAATAAAGACTGTTATAAGAGACAAAGAAGGACATTACATAATGATCAAGGGATCAATCCAAGAAGATATAACAATTGTAAATATATATGCACCCAACATAGGAACATCTCAATATATAAGACAAATATTAACAGATATAAAAGGAGATATCAACAGTAGCACAATAATAGTAAGGGACATTAACACCTCACTTACATCAATGGACAGATCATCCAGACAGAAAATCAGTAAGGAAACACAGGCCTTAAATAACACATTAATAAATAACAAATGAACTTAATTGATATATATGTATAGAACATTCCATACATTTCTGTATTTTATGTATTTTTATATTCAACTGATAATTTTATCCTTCAACTTTATTAAATAGATATCAAAAAAATAAAAGTTAGAAATAAATGATGATTATATATGAAAATAATAATGTCATTTATTTGAACACTAAAAATATCCAGGTGCCCCTTATACACTTTATATGAACCTTAGAAGGATGTGAAATTCAAAAAATCATTTTCATGTAATCAGTTTTAAAATCCTTCTTTAAATTACTTCATGTCAATTTCAAACTAAAATTAAGTTGAGAACTATAGGAAGTTACAAAATTACCATAGTAACTCAAAATTTTAAAATATCTTTAGCAAACAAGACTTTTATTTTTCCAGAAGAAAATATTTCCCCAAGGTCAAATAATACTTATGCCATTACCTTTAACTCTTACAGTAGGATGTAACTGAAAATAGTGCCTAATCTTTACTTATGTCATGCCAAGATCTCAAATAATGGCAAGTGGTTGAGTGCCTTGTCCTGCCAAATAAATCACCGTGGGATAATGACAAGAGGAATAGTTTTAGCTTCAAGTTAATTCTTATAATTTAGAGCTCACCAAATATGGGAAAGTACTAAACTTGACCTTGAAAAGGAAAAAAATTGCATTAGATGCAACCCATCCAAAATCTCTCAATGCATTTTTAGTTTCTTCTTCATGTATCTGTGCCATTTCCTGATAATGGCTTCTCCCCCTACACCTCCTTCTCTTCCTCTTCTTCCTCCTACACTTCCTTCTTTCCCCGCCCCCCCACGCTTAACGGTCTGTGACAAATGAAGTCTCTAAGCAAACTAGTTTCCTATAGCTGTAGTTTACCTGCTGCTTCTTGTGCGCCCTTCCAGTCATAACAACCACAGTAGTCAGACTTGGCATCGCTGTGAAATGACATATTCTTAAAGTGTTTCCTTCTGGCTTTTTTTTTTTTTTAATTCTGGCATCTTTTTCTATCAAGGATAAATCATTTTCTAGTCAGCAAAGTTAACCAAGTGTTAGAATCTCTGCTAGTAGTGACCAACAACTGCCATTTAGTTGGCACTTTAAGGTGTCTTCATATGTCTTTCAAATCAAACTCTAGATTTTTGAAAGTTATATTCTGGCACCACTCATGATTCTTGAATATATATATACATATATGTATATATGTCTATATATGTACATATATATCTTGAAGAGATATGTATTATTTCAGTTATTATAAATATGAAAATAATAATTAGTATGCATAAAATGATTGTTTTGTTTTAGTTCCTGAAAAATTCTTTCTATCAATTATCTCACTAACCCCTCAAAACATTTTGTTTAAAGAGAAAGCATCTTTAAGGAATTTGTTCTAAAATCACTAGAATTCTTTTAGTGAAACAAATCTGTATAACTCCACAATCTCTCTTTCACCAGTTGCCTTACAGGTGAGCATAGTACACTGATAGACCCTGGGCTTGGAATCTTCATGAGCAGCAGGGGCTCATTATATCTTCTGAGTACCATTGTGACTGGAAGATTTCTATAAAAGTTCATATTCTTCTCATGATATCTTTAAGAAAGGCACATTCCTTTTTGCTCCTTAAAAGAGATGTCAGTACATAAATATCCAGGGTAGGGCTTCCCTGGTGGCGCAGTGGTTGAGAGTCTGCCTGCCGATGCAGGGGACACGAGTTCGTGCCCTGATCTGGGAAGATCCCACATGCCGCAGAGCAGCTGGGCCCGTGAGCCATGGCTGCTGAGCCTGCGCGTCCGGAGCCTGTGCTCCGCAACGGGAAAGGCCACAACAGTGAGAGGCCCGCGTACAGAAAAAAAAAAAATATATATATATATCCAGGGTAGATTTATAGAATATAACATAATGGATAGATAGCTGGATAGATATTGATATATATAAATTGAAATGTAAATTTCTAAATTGAGAAATTTACAAATATGTGGAAATTAAAATAAAAAGCACAAGAAATCATAAAGAAAACTAGAAATACGTTGGGATGAATGAAAATTAAAATAATACGTACAAACTTTTATGGGATATTGCTAAAGCAGTGCTTAGAGGGAAATGTATACCATAAACACTTATTAAATAAGAAGAAATATTGTAAATTATCATCAATCTTCCACCTTAAGGCACTGGAAAATGAAGTGCAAATTAAAAATAATGCAAACAGAAGGGAGGGAATAATAAAGATCAGAGGTAAAATTGAAAAACAATAGAAAAATCAACCAAACCAAATTTTGCTGTTTTAGAAAGACCAACAATTTGACAAAAATCTAGCTTCATTGCCAAGAAAAATAAAATAGAAGACTAGATTATTAATATCATGAATGAAAGAGAGGAAAAGCTACATATATTATGGAAATAAAAATGGATTATGAGGGAATAATATGAACAACTATATGACAAAAAATTAGATAACTTAGATGAAACAAATATACTCCTTTAAAGCTACAAAATACTAAAACTGGCTCAAGAAGAAATAGAAAATCTGAATAGACCTTATATAACAAATAAAAAGACTGAATTATTTATTTAAATACTCCCCCAAAAGAACAACCCAGCCTGGATGGCATCACTGGTGAATTCCACCAAATATTTA
The DNA here is from genome assembly GCF_964341445.2 of Mesoplodon mirus. Lineage (NCBI taxonomy): Eukaryota > Metazoa > Chordata > Mammalia > Artiodactyla > Ziphiidae > Mesoplodon > Mesoplodon mirus. Next base: position 110,055,928 of record NC_138982.1, read on the forward strand.
AGAAGAATTAATGATAATTCTCCACAAACACAAAGTCTTCCAACAATGTAAGAGAGTTCTCTTTTCTCCACACCCTCCCCAGAATTTATGATTTGTAGACTTTTTAATGATGGCCATTCTGAATAGTGTGAGGTGGTATCTCATTGTTGCTTTGATTTGTATTTCTGTAATAATTAGTGATGATGAGTATCTTTTCATGTGCCTGTTGGCCATCTGTATGTCTTCTTTGGAGAAATGTCTATTTAGGTCTTCTGCCCATTTTTTGATCAGGTTGTTGTTTTTTTTGTTATTGAATTGTAGGAGCTGTTTGTATTTTAGAAATTAAGCTCTTGTCTGTCACATCATTTGCAAATATTTTCTTCTAGTCCATATGCTATCTTTTCATTTTGTTTATGGTTTCCTTTGCTGTGCAAAAACTTTTAAGTTTGATTAGGTCTCATTTTTTTTATTTTTGTCTTTCTTTCTGTTGCCTTGGGAGACTTACACTGTTGGTGGGAATGTAAACTGGTACAGCCACTATGGAAAAGAGTGTGAAGATTCCTCAAAAAACTAAAAATAGGGGCCTCCCTGGTGGCGCAGTGGTTGAGAGTCCGCCTGCCGATGCAGGGGATACGGGTTCGTGCCCCGGTCTGGGAGGATCCCATATGCCGCGGAGCGGCTGGGCCCGTGAGCCATGGCCGCTGGGCCTGCGCATCCGGAGCCTGTGCTCCGCAACAGGAGAGGCCACAACAGTGAGAGGCCCGCATACCGCAAAAAGAAAAAAAAAAAAAAAAAAAAACTAAAAATAGAGTTACCATATGATCCAGCAATCCCACTCCTGAGAATATACCCAGACAGAATTTCAATTTGAAAAGAAATAGCAGCACTATTTACAATAACCAAGACATGGAAACAACCTAAATGTCCATCGACAGATGAATGGATAAAGAAGATGGAATATTACTCAACTATTAAAAAGAATGAAAATGCCATTTGCAGCAACATGGATGGACCTGGAGATTATCATACTTAGTGAAGTAAGTCAGACAGAGAAAGACAGTTGCCATATGATATCACTTATATGTGGAATCTAAAATATGACACAAATGAACATATCTACAAAACAAAAACAGACTCACAAATATAGAGAACAGTCTTGTGGTTACCAAGGGGGAGAGGGGGTGGGGGAGGGAAGGATTGGGGTTTGGGGTTAGCAGATACAAACCATTGTATATAGGATGGACAAACAACAAGGTCCTACTGTATAGCACAGGGACCTATATTTAATATCCTGTGATAAAAACCACAATGGAAAAGAATATGAAAAATAATACTGCATATATAATATATAAATATGCACATATGTATAACTGAGTCACTTTGCTGTACAGAAGAAATTAAACACAGCACTGTAAATCAACTATATACTTCAATAAAATCTAAAAAAAAAAAGTCTTCCAAAAATTAGAAGCAGAAGGAACTGTTCCCAACTCAGTCTATAATACCAGTACTTGACAAACTTCAACAAAGCTTCATAATAAAAATACTCATCATAATAAAAATAAAAGGGAATTTCCTAAATCTTATATAGGGAAACTATGGAAAACCTACAGTTAATATCATATGTAATGGTGAATAATTGAATGTTTTCTCCTTAACATGAGGAACCAAAAGAGGATGTGCATTCTTAACACTTCTCATAGCATTGTACTAGAATATTTAGCCTGGGAAATTGCTCAAGAAAAAGTAATAAAATTATCTAAGTGGAAAAAGGATAAATCAAATAATCTCTTTTTGCAGCTATTATACTCTTCTGTATAGAAAATCCCAACGAACCCACTAACATTTTTTAGAATAAGTGAGTTCAACAAGTTTGCAGGATAAAGGATCAATATAAAAAATTAATTGTATTTCTTTATACTAGCAAGGGACAATCTAGAAATGAAACTAAAATAAATTCCATTTACATAGCATTGAAAGAATAAAACGCTTAGGAATAAATATAATAAAATAAGTGTAAAGCCTATATGTTGAAAACTACAGAACATTGTTGAAAGAATTTAGAAGAGACATAGAAAAGCATCACACATTTATGGATCAGAACATTTATTGTTGCTAAAATGACAATATTCCCCTAATTGATCTACAGAGTCAATACATTCCCTATTAAAATTCCAACTAGATTCTTTTCAGAAATTGGCAAACTGATCCTAAAATTTGCATGACAATATTGGGGACCCAAAACAACAAAATAATCTTGAAAAAATAAGAACAAATTTAGAAGTCTCACACATCCCAATTTCAAAATTTACTACAATGTTTCAGGAATCAAGAACTGTGGTACTCATATAAGGATAAAAATAAATTAAGAATAGAAATATAGTTAAAGGGAATGAGATTGAGATTCTAGATATAAACCTGTACATTTATGGACAATTGGTTTTTGACAAGCATGCCAGGATAATGCAATGGGGAAAGAATAGTCTCTTCAACAAATAGTTTTAGGACAAGTGGACATCCGTATGCATAAGACTGATATTGGACCCCCATCTCACAAAATACACAAAAATTACCTCAAAATGAATCATAATCCAAATTTAAAGCTAAAAATATACAATGTTTAGAGGAAAATGTTGGAGCAAATTTTCATGAGCTTGAGTAGGCAAAGCATTAGCTATCACACCAAAAACACAAGTGACAAAAGATCATAAAGAAATTAGACATCATCAGAATTCAATACATTTGGGTTTCAAAGACTACCATCAAGAATGTAAAAAGACAACCTACAGAAAGGGAGAAAATATTTGGAAATCATACATCTGTTAAGGTGCTTATATCTATAATATATAAAGAACTCTTACAACTCACTAATAGAAAGCTAAAATAACTGAATTTAAAATTTGGCAATGCATCTGAAGACATTTTTCCAGAAAAGATATAAAAGTAGCCAACAAGAATATAAATAAACACTCGAGATTATTAACCATCAGGGAAATGGAAATCAAACTCAGAATGAGATAACCACTTCACTTACACTTAATGGCTGTAATCAAAAAGACACAGAGTATCATGTTTTGCTGAGGATGTAATGAAATGGCAAAACCATAAATTGCTGGTTAGAATGTAAAATGCAAAATGGTGCAGTTATTTTGGAAAATAATCTGGCAGTTTTTCATTACATTAAACGTAGAGTAATTAGGAATTGCACTTCTAAATATACACTTAAAAGAGATGAAAATGTACAGCCACACACACACAAATATATATGTACATGCAATAGACTATTATTCATCAATAAAAAGGAATGAAGTACTGATACATGTTACAACATGGATAAACTTCGAAAAGGTGCTAAGAGAAAGAAGCCAGTCACAAAAGACCACATTTTGTATGACTCTGCTTTTTTGAAATGTTCAGAACATCAAATCTACAGAGACAGAAAGTAGATTAGTGCTTGCCTAAGGCTGGAGGATTGAGGGAAAATTTAGAATAACTCAATGGGCATGCAGGTTTGTTTTAGGGTGATGAAAATATTCAAAAAGTATTTGTGGCAGCGGTCACACAAGTTTGAAAAACATCTCACTAAAGAAGCTGTATAAAATTTTAAGAATTTATAATGTTGTACTCCAGGTGTCAGTTACATTTATTCTGTCTCTCATCTCTACCTCTATTTCTATTTTTCTCTCTGGATACCTTGTGCAGCCTGAGAGCTAATTTCTGGAACTGTAATGTACATCTTTGATATCTATCTTTGTTGTTTAGCAGTTTTCTTCCTCAAATTTACCTTTCCTTAATCTATTGATTTTACATTTTTATATTCATTTTTTAAAATGAAAATTCTCCTCTTGTATTATTGAAATTGTATCTCCTTAATGCTTTCTGGGGTTTTTAAAATCAAATCCCTCATTTTCTTTGTTCTTCAAGTTGTCTTTTTTTCCTTGTTTATTGTTTGTATGGTTTGTGTGTGTGTGTGTGTGTGTGTGTGTGTGTGTGTGTGTGTTTAGTTGGGATATCCTGGGCTTTGTCTTCCATGCTACAATTTTCTTCAAATATCAGGCAAGCAAGAGGAAGTCTTTTCCCTTGACAGTCTTATTGGTGGTTTATTTTTAGGGTGATCATGTGTGTATCTGTCTTTTATGCTGGGGCATTTGTGCTAAAGGGAATAAGATTTTATTCTGTAATCCAATTCCCACATTATCTCCTCCAGTCTCTCCAAAGAGATTATTGCTTAATTTCTTCAGAGGACTTTTTCTTTTTTTTTTTGGTTGAGTCACTGGTGGAAAATTTCATGATACTTTGAGTACAACCATGGGATAAGGATAGCAGAAGACTACTACCTATGCTAATTTTCAAATATACCTCAGTTTAAGTTTCATTTAATATTCCAACCACAGTTGGCCCAATCTGCTCTGAGAACAGTCTCTCTCTAAAGCTATGCAGGGTAGATTTTATTCCTCCATCCTTAAATCCCATCCACACATGCTCTGAAACGCATATGATCTGTTTCATCTAACAGCATTTTTGCATCATCTTTAAGTCTTCAAAAATGTCTTTCAATCTTTCCTCCATTGATATCTCTCATTGTATCTTTTGTTTCTGTGAATTTAAACATTACTGGATTTTCAAAAAGGAATTTGGGATTTCAGAAAATCATGGACACAGTATGTGTGTCCTCTTCATAATGTTAATTCACAGGTTTCTTGATTTTTTTTTATTTTAAAAGAGGTGAATTGTTCTGATGGTCTAATAAAATTTATTTTTAAATGCTTACTTTATGAGACTGATAATTTTTATGTTATTCTGGCCCAAATTAGGAATTGTCTTAATGTAAATCTCAGAGTTATACATGTCACAAGAAAGAAATTAAGTTAGGGTAGAGAATTGTATATATAAATGTTGCTCTGTAGATAGTAATCAAACAATATGACTGAAATAGAAATTTAGAAACATTTATTGAGAAAAATTTGCCATGACTTGGCCTTAATCAGTACTTTAAAAATATCTGAACAAGAAAATTATTAAACTCAGGTTAACATTTTTATAATTAAAACTACCTATTAGAAAGAATTTCAATGGAAGTGAGCCAACCCTTTTTTCAAACATTTCTTTCCCTATGGAATTCCTACAGAAAACATGAACCTTTAAAACAACAATTAAGGTAATATCAATTGTGGGCTAGAAGAGAACCGGGTTCCTTTTAGGTGTATGCTGCCATCATAATTGTGCTCAATAAATATTAAATACCAAAGATTTTCACTGAATAACTAAATCAGAAAATAGACCAAATTTTCTCCTGAAAAAAGTTCAGAAACAGTCTGTCCAATATAAGCATCCAGGTCATATGTGACTTTTTTTGCCAGTGTATATAGGATCTTTTGAAAAATCCTTAGTAAAGCCATAGTGAAATAAAAAATAAACAAAAAAAGATAGCCTATCATTTATTTTGAAATGATTGCACAGTAGTTTCACATAAAATAAGGCATTCATACTGTTGTATAAGTTTGCTGACATCTTATAAAACTACATTACTAATTATAGAAATATATAACTTGCCCTCTCAGTCTGTAATATAAATATCATAACATTAAAAAAATTCCTAAGTGTGTAGAGAGGAGAATTAAATTTTTTGTACCAATATGAAAAATTATGATATAATTTATAGTCTATAGTTCACTATCATACAGTACATAAGAACTGGTTTTTTTAATAAGAAAATCTAGAGGTATAGTAAGATAATGGCACACTCAAAGCTTTTTGTTTGTTTTTGTAGTTGTTTTAAAACTAAACATGCATTTCACTTTATTGAAAATATTTTTCAAAGTTATTTGGTAGTGGAAACCCTCATAGAAAGAAACCACTAAGATATAATATGGAAATGGAATCTCACATGTTATACCATGAGCAACAATACTTTAAAGGAACAAGTGTCCCCTTCCAATGTAATGTAATTTTTTATTGTGGTAAAATACATATAAAATTTTCCATTAATAACATTTAGTACATTCATAATATTGGTCGACCATTACCATATCTAGTTCCAGACCACTTTCATTAAGCAGTCAGTCATTCCCCATTCCCTCCCCCACCAAGCCTAGGAAACGGCTAATCTGTGTTCTGTCTGTGGATTTGCCTATTCTGGATATTTAATATTACATTAGCTCAAGTCCTCTGAAAGGCAGAAAACAAATGAGATTAGATTGCAATAAATATGTCAGAGGAAATTCCTCTGAGGGTGGGGAGGTGGGTCAGGAGACAAGGAGAGCCACTGGACTGAGATGAAGTTCTGAACCTTATGAAGGAGAGAGGAAACAAAGAAGGGTTACATAGGCAGAGGCCAGACTACAGTGCAGTTAGTGGAAAATTTTGACTAGGTTGCTGAGGAGCCCTTAAACCAAAGTTACCTATCAGAGGAGAGCTGCCTCTGGCAGGATTGGGCTACATTACTACGTCTTTTTGTAATTTCAGTGGAAAAGAAACACCAAGGTTTATAGTTAATATTTTATGGAAGCTGAAAAAGAAATTCTGGTTAAATTACTTCCCTAATATTATCCAAAATATTTAAATAAGACTGATTATCCAAAATATTTAAATAAGACTGATTATCCAAAATATTTAAATAAGACTGATCTACAACCAGTGCTCCTGACCACAAAAAAGCAGGACATTATAGAAAATTCTTCTTCAAAGGTAGCCTTCGACAGCCAGGAATAACATGTGTCCTTTGTTCATGTTAATGGAAGCAAATAGGCTAAACAATGCATCTTTCACATCAGATGATACTATTCTTAACATACGAGAAGTTGTAAAAGTAGGAATAAGTTGAGCATTTAAATCAAACATAATAAATATCTCTATAAATAAAAGGGTAAGGTATATTGAATGTAATAGTATTTGCTGAGGGTTAACACACTTCCTGAAGAAATTAGAAAGCTGTTGTTATGATGATTAAAGTCTGTTTTTCAACATTTTATTATCTAAAATATTCAGGAGATGCAGTTTTACTGTGTGTCTAAAACTCTCACAGTATTTTAAGAACATAAACAGTTGTTTGGACAATCTTGATCTCTGAGGGGAGAGTTTTCATTCCATGATGAAAAGTACACCTACATCCCTTGCATTCATGCTACCAAATGGCTTTCTATAATTTTTTTTAAGGGAAGGGGGATATTTGACTACATTAAGTAAATTAAATTCTTTAGTTGTTGATATTGTTATTTGTTTTCTGAAATATGCACTCTTGTATTAATGCCCTTTCTATTGTATTTAATCATTTCTAAAATGCACATTTATTCACATTTTAATATATGTGAAATCAGAAAGTATTTTTATTGAATGATATCTTAGATGTGATAAAATAGAATAGTATCCTTGTGAAGAAAAATGCTAAAGAGGTTTGCTTAGATCAAGATAATTTTCTCATCACGTGGATTCTAATTTTTAGGATCTTGGTGAAGAATTAATCACAGAGATGCTTTCTCAAATTTAACAATGTGTCTAAAGGTATCATATAAATGCTATTTTACTTTAGATTTCACCATATTTTCCTAGTGGGGTGGATAAGGGCTAAGTTTCTAAAAATAACAATCTATCCTAAAAGTTCTTTGAATCCTTTACCTCCTTTACCTGAAAAATATTTGAAGATTTAAACACTTGATGGAGGATATATTTCCAAAAAGACAAAATGAATTGTATCCTATTTGTTTTTATTTTAACAAAAAGTAACCATGTAAACTTTGTAATTTTTAGTAACACTATTCCTGTATGATTATAAAAATAAAATTGTTATTTTAAAATTTTAGTTTTATAAAATTCTACATTATACATAATAAAACCATTTTGAATTGGGATTAATTTGTCAAAAGTCATTTTGACTGATATATCTCAATTTGACTATTTGATCTATCAAGTAAGTGGCATAAATCAGTGTGAAAATGAGTGGGTTTGACATATATATCAAATCTTTGTAATGGGAAGTGGAAAAGAGTGCTGTCTGCTTTAAGAGAAGCTTTTTCATAAAATGTGTCCTTACTTAGCTCACATCTTCTAACTTCAACTGTGTGCCAGAAAATAATTTTAAAGAAATCACTAAAGTTTTGAAAATTTTGAAAGCTCAGGTTTTTATTGCATGTTCTTTTATATGACTAATGATAGACTCTGAAGGTGATATAGTAAATCAGTGATAGAGGAAATAAAGATCTATTAAATCAAGGATTCTTCCCCAATTTGCAACACTAAAATTCATATGCTTACTGTTGGTTTTTTGGAGTTGAACTTTCTTGGCGCATTTACCAACAAGGAAAAATATGTTAACTTTGATGTAAAACTAAGTTTTCCCATGGAATAGAGGTCATCACTTTCTTATTTTTAAAATTTTATTTTTGTTTCTCCAGAGTTAGTTCTCATTTAGAAAGGTCTTCAATGTCTGCCTCCTAAGTGGGTTAAAATATTAAATACTGTCATTCAAAAAAAAAAAAAAAAGGGCTCTTCATTCTATTTCTCTGAGACACCAAGATGGCACCTAGAGAGAATGATGTAAAAATAAAAAAGTATTATTTTCTAGATTATCACATTTTAAGGGGATTGCAAGTGGATAATACAGGCTATCTCAAGAGCATACTACATACATTTTTCCTATTTTTTTATTGAGGTATAGTTGACATACAATATTATATTAGTTTCAGGTATGTGATATAACAATTTGCTATTTGTAGATATTGCAAAATGATCACTGAAATAAGTCTAGTTAATATCCATCAACAGACATAGTTACAGATTTTTTTCTCCTTGTGATGAGAAGTTTTAAGATCTACTCTTCTGGCAACTTTCAAATATGCAATACTTTTTTTTATTAACTATAGTCACCATGCTGTGTCTTACATTCCCCTGACTTATTTAAAATAACTGGGAGTTTTCACCTTTTGACTTTCTTCTACCATTCCTCTTACCCACAGCCTTCAACCCCCTGCCTCTGGCAATCACCAATCAGTTGTCTGTATCTATGAGCTTATTTTTTTTTTGTTTTGGGGTTGTTTTTTTAGACTCCATATATAAGCAAGACATATGGTATTTTGTCTTTGTCTTATTTATTTCATGCAGAATAACCCCCCCAGTTCCTTCCATGTTGTTCACAAATGGCAAGATTTTGTTCTTTTTTATGGCTGAAAAAAAATATATATATATCTTCTTCATCCTTATATATATGTATGTCACATCTTCTTTGTCCATTCATCTATTGATGGCTACTTAGGTTGTTTCCATATCTTGGCTATTGTAAGTAGTTCTGTAATGAACACTGGGGTGTATATATCTTTTCAAATTAGTGTTTTCATTTCCTTTGGATAAATACCCAGAAGTGGAATTAATGGATCATATCATAGTTCTACGTTTAATTAAAAAAAAAAAACTCCATAATGTTTTCCATAGTGACTGTACCAATTTATATTCCAATTAGCAGAGCTCAAGAACTCCCTTTTCTCCACATCCTAGACCAGGGGTCCCCGGTACCAGTGGACAGCCTGTTAGGAACCAGGCCACACAGCAGGAGGTCAGTGGTGGGCGAGCAAGGGAAGCTTCATCTGCTACTCCCCATCAATCCCCATGGCTCGCATTACTGCCTGAACCATCCCACCTGCACCCTGTCCATGGATAAATTGTCTTCCACAAAACCAGTCCCTGGTGCCAAAAAGGTTGGGGACCACTGTCCTAGGCAACACTTGTTTTTTCTTGTCTTTTTGATAATAGCCATTCTAACCGGTGTGAAATGATATCTCATTGTGGCTTTGATTTGCATTTCCCTGATGATTAGGAATGTTAAGCATCTTTTCATGTACCTGTTGTCCATTTGTATGTCTTCTTTGGAAAAAATATCTAATCATATCCTCTGCCTATTTTCACATCACATTTTTTGGTTTTCTGGCATTGAGTCATATGAATGATTTATATATTTGGATACTAACCCCTTATCAGATGTATGATTTGCAAATATTTTCTCTCATTCAGAAGGTTGTCTTTTCATTTTGTTGATGGTGTCCTTTGCTGTGCAAAAACTTTTAGTTTACGATAGCCCCACTTTTTGAATTTTGCTTTTGTTCCCTTTACTTTTGGTGTCAAATGCAAAAAATCATCACCACCTATGTTTTCTTTTAGCAGTTTTATGGTTTCAGACCTTACAATCAAGTCCTTAATCTATTTTGAGTCAATGTTTGTGTATGTTGTATGATAGCGGTCCAGTTTCATTCTTTTGTATGTGGCTGTGTAGTTTTCCCAGAACCATTTATTGAAGAGAGTGTCCTTTTCCCATTGTATATTCTTGGCTCCTATGTAGTAAACTGATTAACCATATATACATGGGTTTATCTCTGGGCTCTCTATTCTGTTCAATTTATCTATGTGTCTGTTTTTATGCCATTATCATACTATTTTGATTACTATAACTTTGTAATGTAGTATGAAATCAGAGAGTATGATGCCTCCAGTTTTGTTCTTTCTCAAGATTGTTTGTCTATTTGGGGTATTTTGCGGATCTATACATATTTTAGAATTTTTTTCCAGTTCCATGAAAAATGTCATTGGAATTTTGGTAGTGATAGCATTGAATCTGTAGATTGCTTTTGGTAGTATGGACATTTTAACAATATTCATTCTTTCAGTCCATGAGCACAAAATATCTTTTCATTTATTTGTGTCTTTTTCAATTTCTTTCATGATCATCTTATAGTTTTCAGGGCACAGGTCTTTTACCTCCTTGATTAAATTTATTCATAAGTATTTTATTCTCTTTATTCAGTTATAAATGGATTTTTCAAGATCTCTCTTTCAGATAATTTTTTATTAGTGTATAGAAATGTAATATATTTCTATATATTGATTTATATCCTGCAACTTTACAGAACTTATTAGTTCTAACACTTTTTGGGTGGACTCTTTAGGGTTTTCTATATGTAGTATGATCTCTTTTGCAAATAGAGTTTTACTTCTTTCTTTCCAATTTGAATGCCTTTTATTTCTTTGTCTTACCTAACTACTCTGGCTAGGACTTCCAATACTATGCTGAATAAAAGTGGTGAGAGTGGGCATCCTGGCCTTGCTACTGATCTTAGAGGAAAAACTTTAAGATTGTCACCACTAAGTATTATGTTAGCTGTGGGCTTGTCATACATGGTCTTTATTATGCTGAGGTACATTTCCTTCTTACCTACTTTGTTGAGTAATTTTATCATAAATGGATGTTGAATTCCATCAAATGCTTTTTTTTTTGCATCTATTGAGATGATCATATGATTTTTATCCTTCATTTAGTAAATGAATTGTGGATGTTGAACTGTTCTTGCATCCCAGGATAAATCCTAAGTGATCATGGTATATGATCTTTTAATGCATCATTGAGTTCAGTTTGCTAATATTTTGTTGAGGATTTTTACATCTATGTTCATGAGGGATATTGGCCTATGGTTTCCTTTTTTTCTTTCTTTCTTTCTTTCTTTCTTTCTTTCTTTCTTTCTTTCTTTCTTTCTTTCTTTCTTTCTTTCTTTCTTTCCTTCCTTCCTTCCATCCTTCTTTCTTTCTTTCTTTCTTTCTTCCTTTCTTTCTTTCTTTTTTTATTTTGTGGTGTCCTTGTCTGGTTTTGGTATCAGGGTAATTCTGGCCTTGTAAAATGAGGTTGAAGGTTTCCTTCCTTTTCCACTTTTTTGGAAGAATTTGAGAAGAATTTGTATTAATTCCTTTTTAAATTTTTTTAAATTAATTAATTTATTTTTGGCTGTGTCAGGTCTTATTTGCGGCACACAGGATCTTTTGTTGCAGCTCAGGAGCTCTTCATTGTGAGAAACAGTTTTCTCTCTAGTTGTGGTACATGGGCTTCAGAGCACACAGACTCAGTAGTGGTGGCACATGGGCTCTCTAGCTGTGGTGTGTGGGTTCAGTATTTGGTGGTGCCCAGCTTAGTTGGCCTGCAGCATGTGGGATCTTAGTTCCCTGACCAGGTATCGAACCCACATCCCCTGCAATGTAAGGTGGATTCTTAACCACTGGACTACCAAGGAAGTTGCCGTATTAATTCTTTGAATGTTTGGTAGAATTTACCAGTGAAGTTGTCTGGTCCTGAACATTTGTCTTGGGGGCAGCTTTTACCTACTGATTCAATCTCCTTACTAGTAATTAGTCTGTTCAGATTTTCTATTTCTTCATGATTCACTCTTAGAAGGTTGTATGTTTCTAGGAATTTATCCATTTATTTTTTTTATTTTTTTTTATTTTTTTGCGGTTTGCGGGCCTCTCACTGTTGTGGCTTCTCCCGTTGCAGAGCACAGGCTCCAGACACGCAGGCTCAGTGGCCATGGATCAGGGGCCTAGCTGCTCCATGGCATATGGGATCTTCCCAGACCGGGACACGAACCAGTATCCTCTGCATTGGCAGGCGGACTCTCAACCACTGCACCACCAGGGAAGCCCCTGTCCATTTCTTATATGTTGTCCAATTATCCTTTTGTTATATGTTGTCCAATTTGTTGGCATATACTTGATTATAGGATTCACGTATGATCCTTTGTATTTCTATGGTATCAGTTGTAACGTCTCCTCTTTCATATCTGATATTATTTATTTGAACCCTCTATTTTCCTTGTGAGTATAGCTAAATGTTTATCTATTTTGTTTGTCTTTTCGAAGAACCAGCTCTTGGTTTCATTGGTGTTTCCTATTGTCTCTATTTCACTTATTTCTACTCTGATCTTTGTTAATTCTTTTCTTCTCCTAATTTTGGTTTTTGTTGGTTCTTTTTTATTTTCTTGAGTTGTAAAGGTAGGTTTTTTATTTGAGATTGTTTTTGTTTCTTGAAGTAGATGTTTATTGTTAGGTACTTCTCTTAGAACTGCTTTTGCGGTACACATTTTGGTATGTTGTATTTCCATTTTCATTTGTCTCAGTGTATTTTTTTATTTCACTTTTGAGTTCTTTGTTGACCCATTGGTTGTTCAGTAGCATGCTCTTTAGTTTCCACATACTTGTGAATTTTCCAGTTTCTTCTTGTAATTGATTTCTAGTTTTATGCCATTGTGGTTAAAAAATACTTTATATGATTTCAATGTTCTTAAATTTGTAAAGACTTGTTTTGTGACCTAACATATGATGTATCCTGGAGCATGTTTCGTGTGCACTTGAAAAGATTGTACATCCCATTCTATTGTGTCATTTAATGTTTTCTTAATGATTTTCTATCTGGATGATCTAGACATTGATGTAAGTGGGGTATTAAAGTCCCCTACTATTATTGTGCTGCCATCAATTTCTCTATTTAGGTCTATTCGTATTTGTGCTATGTATTTGGCTGCCCCTGTGCTGGGTGCATAAATATTTACAGATGTTATATCCTCTTGCTGGATTGATCATTTTCATTATGTAAAACCCTTCTTTGTCTCTTGTTATAGTCTTTATTTTAAAGTCTATTTTGTCTAAGTGAGACTAGGTAGCTATACCTCAGCCTTCTTTTGGTTTCCATTTGCATGGAATATATTTTTCCATCTCTTTACTTTCAGTCTGTATGTGTTTACATCTGAAGTGATCCTCTTGTACACAACATACAGGTGTGTCTCTTTTAAATTCATTCAACCATTTTATGTATTTTGATTTGAGAATTTATTCCATTTATATTTAAAGTAATTATTGAAAGATATGTACTTATTGCTATTTTGTTACTTGTTTTCTGTCTGTTTTATAGTTCCTCTGTTCCCTTTTTCTTCTCTTACTTTCTTCCTTTGTAGTTTGATGACTTTCCTTAATGGTATGCTTAGATTCCTTTCTGATTATCTTTTATGTATCTACTATAAAATTTTGCTTTGTGATTACCATAGGCTTACCTCCTATAACAACTTATGTTTATAACAGTCTATTTTAAGTTTGTAGCAACTTAAGTTTGAACACATTCTAAAATTTTACATTTTTACTATCTCTCCACATACATTTTATGTTTTTGATGTCACATTTTACATCTTTTTATTTTTTTGTATTCCTAACTTATTATTGTAGCTACAGTTATTTTTACTATTTTGCCTTTTTTACCTTTATACTAGCTTTTTAAGTAATTATTCTTCTGCCTTTATATATATATTTCCTTTTACCAGTGACATTTATATTTTTATATGTTTTCTTATACTAATTAGTGCCCTTTCTTTTCAGCTTAAAAATCTCTTTTAACATTCTCGTAAGGCCAATTTAATGGTGATGAACTCCTTTAGTTTTTGATTGTATGGAAAACTCTGTCTCTTCCTCCATTCTGAATGATACCATTGTTAGGTACTGTATTCTTGGTTGGAAGTCTTTTTCATTCAGCACTTTGAATATATTGTGCCACTCCCTTCAGGCCTGGAAGGTTTTTGCTGAATAATCTGCTAATAGTATTATGGGTGTTCCCTTGTACATAATAAGTTGTGTTTCTCTGGTCACTCTTTAGATTCTCTCTGTCTTCAACGTTTTTCATTTTAATTATAATGTGTCTTGGTGTGGATCTTTTTGGGTTCCTCTTTGTTTTAACTCTCTGAATTTATTGGGTCTGGATGTCTGTTTCCTTTCCTAAGTAAGGGAAATTTCCAGTCATTATTTCTTCAAATAAGTTTTCTACCTCTTTCCCACTCTCTTCTCAATCTGGGACTCATAATGCATGTGTTAGTCTGCTTGATATTGTCCCATAAGTCCCTTACATATCTTCACTTTTTAAAATTCTTTTTTTTCTTTTTAGTCCTCTTATTGTGTAAGTTCTTCTGCCCTGTTTTTGAGTTCACTGATCCTTTCTTTGCTACATCTAGTCTCTTATTGAATCTCTCTAGTGTATTTCTTAGTTTTGTTACTGTATTCTTCAGCTCCATGGCTTTTGTTTGGAACTTTCTTGTATTTTTAAATTCTTTGTTCAAGTTCTCATTGTGTTTATTCACTCTCCTCCTGAGTTCAGTGAGCATCTTTATGACTACTACTTTAAACTATTTATTAGTTGAATCACTTATCTATGTTTTGGTAAGGGTTTTTTTTTTTTTTTTTTAGATCTTAACTTGTTCTTTCATTTGATACACATTCCTCTGTTTCTTCACTTTCCTTGACTCTCTGTGTTGGTTTCAATGCATTAGACGAAACAGCCACCTCTCCCAATCTTAAAGGCTTGGTCTTGTTTAGGAGATGAAACGTGTATTTCAACCCTGCCCTGAGTATTGTCTCTCAAACATTTGCAATTTTCCATATAGCCTATTTTTAATAGCTCACAACACCTCAGGGTGTGTTAAGACCATTCAGTGTCCAAAGGGGAGGCTCTTGGTCAGAATCTAGATTCAAGCTGATTGGGAGCCACACCCTCAGGCAGCAGCTTTTAAAGAATATAAATAAGTACAGTCCTGTGAGACCACAAGTGTAAACCTTGCTGGACCCCAGAACCAGGTGATTGGGTGGTGTTCCCTAGGCAGCAGTCACAAAAAATTAGGGCTCCAAATGAGTGTTTAAGGTTGGTCCTTTCTGGGAGACACAGGTGAGCTGTAGTATGGTAGAGAGTGAGTAAAAGATAGCATCCCCCAGCCTACATTCTCTGAGAGCACCTTTGTAGGCTCTAGATATTTACCATACAAGAAGCCTACCACTAAAGCTGAAACTCAAGAAGCCCTCTTTCACAAAAGGCTAGGGATGTGTTTCAGTTTGCTGTCTGTGCAGTGGCCTGTGAGTAGTAGGCTGCAAAGAACTTTCTCTCTAGTTAGTCATGTGGCACCCAGAAATGCAAGCCGCTCTGGCCACCAGACCAGATGATCAAGTGTTATCCCCTGTGTGGCAACCACAAAAACCAGGGTACCAGACATAAAAAATGGGGCACCAAATATGTATAAGGTCACCCTTCTGAGAGATGTTGGCTCTCTGGAACATAATAGAAGAGTGTGAAGATACTGCCTACCCTCCCAGGTCTCAGGAAAGTTTTATAGTCAGCTCTTAGATTATGTTTAATTAGAAGCCAACCCCTTAGGCTGCACCTATAATTAGAATCTAAAAGAACTCTTTAACAGAAAGATGAACTTTTGGTTCCATTGTCTCTTGCTTTGCCTTGGGGGTAGTAGCTGTTTAAGAACTTTTTCTCCTTTGGTTACAATCCTGTGGGACCCACAAGCATAAGCTCCACTGAATACCAGAGCCAGTCAATGTAGATATGTCCCCTAGCAGCAGATGCAAAAATCAGGGCACCAGACAAAGGTATAATCACCTTTTTGGAAGATATCAGCAAGGTAGAATGAGGCAAGGGAGAGCACAAAGATTGTACCCACCAGCCTCTGTTCTCTGAAAGCACCTCTGCTGTCCCTATAAAATTGCCAAACCAAAAGCCTGCTCCTCAGGCCAAAGCTTCTGGACAAGCAAATGCACCTCTTTCTCAGAAGAATGGGGGTGTTTTCACTCTGCTTTCTGTGCAGTGTCTTGGGAGTGGTAGTCTCCCAACAACTCACTCTCTTATTGTTACCATCCCAGGAGACCCAGGAATGCAAGCCCCCTGGTGTCCAGTTCCAGTTGATCAAATGGTGTCTCCTGGGTGGCAGCAAAAACTGAGTCACCAAACATAAAAACTGGGGCAGCAAACATGTATAGAAGCCTCTCTCTGGAATAAACTTGAGCTCTGGTGTGTGGCAGGGAGTAAACATAAAGATGGTACCTACCAGCTGAAGCAAAACAGAGATGGAGTCCAAAGATGGCACCTCCTGAAAAAAGAAAAATATAGAAAAGAAAAAATAAAAGAAGAAAAGAGTGGGACTTCCCTGGTGGCACAGTGGTTAAAAATCCACCTGCCAATGCATGGGACACAGGTTTGAGCCCTGGTCCAGGAAGATCCCACATGCCACAGAGCAACTAAGCCTGTGCACCACAACTACCGAGCCTACACTCTAGAGCCCGCAAGCCACAACTACTGAACCCACGTGCCACAACTACTGAAGCCTGCACACCTAGAGCCCATGCTCTGCAACAAGAGAAGCCACCCCAATCAGAAGCCCATGAACCACAATGAAGAGTAACCCCCACTCACCGCAACTAGATAAACCCCGCATGCAGCAACAAAGACCCAACACAGCCAAAAATAAATAAAATAAAATAAAATAATTTATTAAAAAATAAAAAGAAGAAAGAAGAAGAAAAATAGGAAAGGGAGAAAAAAAGATGACATTCACCAGCTTTAGCAAGGCAGCAGGAGAACATAGAAGATGGTGCCTGCTGGCTGAAGCAGAAAGATGGCCTCCACTGAAAAGAAAGAAAAAAAAAAAAAGCTGGTGCACACTAGTTTTAGCAAGGTAGAGGGAGAGCAGAAAGATGGCACTCACCAACATCCACTCCCAGAGAGTATCCCAGGAGGCCCCTGCCCCTCAGACCACACTTCAAAATTAAGAAATGAACCCCTTTCACATAAAGTCTGGGTGCTTTCCAAAAGGCTGCTCTGTGCAGGCCTTGGGGCAGGTGAGTCTGCACAGGAACCCTTTAAAAATGGTTCTTCAGTTCATCACAGCCCCGTGGGTCTCCTGGGCACAAGACAGAGCTCCAAAGACAGATGTTTGGGGGGCTTGTCTCTCAGGTGCCAATATTAAGGGTTGAGGTGCCTGACATGGGTACAATTTTTTCCTCAGAGAGAAGCTCCAGGTTTTGAGTTCCCTTCTGATTGTGGGTTGCCCACCATGCCAAGTGTGGGTTTTATGGCAGAATTCTGTCTCAGCCTTGCATGTCTGCTTTTATGTGTTTTCCTTCTCATTTGCCCAGTATGAAGGAATTGCTCTGCCAGTTCTTGGGGTTTTTTTGTTTGTTTTTGTTGCTGTTTGTTTTTTTTTTTAGTTCTTAGTTTTTTTGTTTTTTGTTTTTACCAGGGGAAATCATTCCATAAATAGCTGTAAATTCAGTAAGTCTATGGAAGGAGCTGAGTTCAGGATCTTTCTACATCACCATTTTGCACTGGAACTCTATATACATTTACATAATGAATAATGATAAATGCTGATCATTTTCCTTGAGCCTCAGAGTAAGCAGAGAGATTCTAATCCCTTTGACAACCTGAAACATTGAGCTAAGGAAAGTGCTTAAAGTAAAATGAAGCTTTATTACAAGTAGAATAAAAGTTTTTAAAATTGCAGTAATAGTATTACAGGTTTACCTTCTACTTCTTAAAAGTTAGTTCCAAATGGGCAATTTTCAATGGAAATTTATATCCATTCATTATTTTATTACCAAGGCTTTAAATATTTTGTTTAGGAAAAAATATTTAAATTTGATTAAATAAAATTAATATTCATTTAATGCTTAATTTTTTTCCATTCTTCCCCTTAAAAAGTTGAGGGAAATATTTCATATCAGTAACATACTCAGAAATTATTTAGAATAATAAAATATGCCATAGAATAACTTCTCTTCTGTCCACTATTTGTCATTTTTGCATTTGTACAATGATAAGAGAAGTCATCTGTATGTTATTGGGGACATTGAGAACATTTTTTGTAGAACAAAATTTATTCTAAAACACAAATTCAGATACTTCTGTCAGTGAGTGAAGGCATTTATTATAAAACATGTATACATTTATTTATCAAAAACAGAAAAGGATAATCCAGATCCAAAATGCATTCATTGAAATATATAAATTAAAAGTTTATTTGTCTGTTAAGTTTCCTATTCTCTGGAATTTCCAACAAAATTATTCAGGAAAGATGAAACAATCATGTAAAATATAAGTAGGAGCTATGTTTCTCAACTATTCCAATAAAGTATGCAGGCACATATACACAAGGGATGCATGATTTTTAATCAGAGTGATAGGTAAAAGTTGGCATTGCCAGAGCAAAATGCATTTGAAAGCTATGATTATGCTGTGTAAAAGAAAAGAAAGCCAATTTTAAACATGCAGCTGTTAGCATAACCTTATTTTCCACTAGGGCTTCAACTCTATTATTTTTAACTGAATTTCTATTGCAAAAATAAATAAATAAGTAATTTATAATATGCTCCTAATAGTGGTTTGGGATAAAATATAAATTCAAGTGTTCAAAAGTCAACAAACCTCTAAAAATATTACCCATATATAGGACTAAATCTACTTAGTCTGAATATTTATAAAGAAAAGAGACAAGATTAGACAGAGTGGGGGCTGAAGAGGGAGAGAAGTACATAGAGATAGGTAGATAGAAAGTGAGAGTAGAAAGAGAGGGAGGGAGTGAGAGAGAGGGAGAGAAAGACAGAAAGGGAGTGTATTTGATGAATATTATTTCTGAACATCGGGCAATTTTATAAATACAAGTTTATAAATAGTTTAATATTTAACTAGTTTAGAATTAAGACACTCACATTGAAATGTAAGATGGAAAATAACCAAACAAAAAATATTAAACTGCAGAAACAAATTTGATAAAAACTAGACTTATTTTGGGATTTAAAAATAATTTTCAATGAGGCAAGAGTATTAAAAAATCAACTGCTCATCAAATGTAAATGTGCTGTAGAAAAGTGACTTCTAACCTAAAATTATACTTACAGTTATAAATTCCATAGCCTCAGAGTCATTCACAAATCTATTGCTTATAGTCATTCAATATGTGCTAGTTGGGGAGGAAGACATTTTCCTCTACCCTTCTAGGTTCTTCTGGCTGGTCTAAGAATTAAATTGACATGAGACAGATTAACAGGAGAAAATAAAACAAAAGCTTAATAACATGCATACATGAGAGGGACCCTGGAGAACTGAGTAACTTTCTAAAATGGCTGAAATTCTCACCTTAAATACCATCTTCAGCTAAAGACAAAAGAGGATAGTGGTTTGAGACTTTAAAGGAGAGGAAGGCAATTGCCATGGAGATAGAAAAGCAAAAGCTTGGTAAACAAATGTTTGTTGGACCATGCAGATATAATAGGACAAAGAGAGGAATTTTAACAACAGACTTTGTTCCCTCTCTGCCCATACTATAGTTATCTATGGTGGTAGCTCCCTTCCTGGAACAAGTCCTCTAACTGCATTCTTTAAGCAATGAGGAGGAAGGTCAAAGTTTCTTGTGAGTCTTTTGGAGCTTCATTGTTTTCAGTTCAAAATAATCTGCATGCCAAAGAGACATTTTGGGGTGACAAATTTTCCTCCTCTACATATGCAATATAAGCTGTTTGTTTTTACTGCTATTACCATGAAAGTTTATGGTATAGATTGATAGATCTCAGAGGCCAGCATTAAAACCTTTAAAATTTTTCATGTATTGTTACTTAACATAGTATTACAAATAATTAGATCTATCAATGCCTTAACATTCTAATAAATTATTATATTACAGATAACCTGTTATGAATCAAAATTAACTTTTGAGGATGTATATTTCTCTACAAAAAAGAATTAATAAGTTGAATTTTAAAATGGAAGTGAAACCGCACAACTCAGATTGGGACTTGAACCCACCAGCCAGCACTCGAACCCAGCCAAACCCCATAATGGGACTTAAACCCACTGTCCTTTAATTGAGATCACATACCTGCTGTCAGTACTTAATGAAGCTTAGGTTCTTTATGTCTCATCACAGAAAGAATTCAGTGAGAGACAAAGTGATAGGTAAGAAGTGGATTTATTTAGAGAGATACACATTCCATAGACAGAATGTGGTCCGTCTCAAAATGTGAGAATGGCCCTGGGAGAAACACACTCCACATACAGAGTGTGGGCCATCTCAGAAGACGAGAGACCCCAAAATATGGGGTGGTTAGTTTTTATGGGCTGGGTAATTTCATAGGCTAATGAGTGGGAGGATTATTCCAACTATTTTGGAGAAGGGGCAGAGATTTCTAGGATTTGGGCCACTGCCCAATTTTTGGCCTTTTATGGTCAGCTTTGGAACAGCCATGGCACTAGTGGGTATGTCATTTAGCATGCTAATGAATTACAATGAGTATATAATGAGGCTCAAGGTCTGCTGGAAGTTGATTCTTCTGCTATCTTGGTTCTAACCAGTTTATGTCATATCCTTAAGTGCTATGTCATTCTTTTAGGGATTGTTCCTTGCTCCCTTTCCTCCTGTTTCAGAAGGAGCACAGGAGAACGAAGTACATAGTGTTAACTGATTCCCACCTTCTGTAGATAGAATCAGTAGATAATGTCTATAGCTAATACATTAAAAATAGTGGGTGATATAAATATAATTCAGAAGTTTGGCTCAGCAGGAATAGGTGAAAATACTTTTCTACAGAGTGAATCTGAAGTTGAGGAAGAGTGGAAGTGAGGTCTGCCACATTTCACTAAAGACATTTTAATATTTAGTTTCAGCAATTGCACACATTTCTTGGTTGAAAAATATAACTTTATAAAATAAACAAGCAAACCGGCAAATGAACTAAAACACAGAAGGTATTGCAATACAGTTCTGGGAGATATAGAAATAAGCATACCTTATGTTGCTGTGAACTAAAATCTAGTGAGATTTTAGGTAGAAACCTTGCAAGTATCTAATTACAAATATACTGAAAGAATATATGAGTAAATTATATATTTTGAATATAGTACATCTGTGATGTGAAGATGAAATTTACTAGAGAAAACAGAATATAGGTGTAGAGAAGAGCATATTTAAAAGCTATTATAAGTTCTGAGATACTATAACTTATGAAAGAACTTTGGGTATTAATTTGATTGGAGTAAGAATTTAGTTAATAAATGAGGGAAGAGAAAGTTGGGAAGCAAACTTAAGATGAGGCCTGATTATTAAGACTATATTATGTCAGAATAAGAAATTAAACTATTTTTTCTGGTGATGTATAATCATCAAATGTATTTAAGATGGAGGAGTATGTGATCAGATTTGAATTATAAAAAGATCACTGTCAATGCTTATGTCAATGGACTGAATGCAATCAAACCAATTAACAAGCAGTTGAAATAGATGAGGTGAGATGTGAACTTGTAGACAGTGGCAGTGGAGATGGATCAGGAAGGAAGGATGCATATAATTTAAGGAGGTAGCAATTATGGACTTAATATCCGAATACCTGTGGTAAATCAGAAAAAGAAAGATGGCGACCAATAAGTTAAGAGTTTCTAGTGTGATATTTGTGCAAAGGCTAGCATCAATTGCTTTATTTGTGAAAAAAAAGAAGAAACTAAAGACAATTTTCAAGTTCCAAATATAAGATCAAATTTTACATAAAATCGAAAAACCTAATATATAAGTTTTTTCAAATGGAAATGTTTATACAGATATGGACCTGTCAGTTTATAAGAGAATGTATCACTCACATTTAAAAATTGGGTCACATGGATTATCACTTGAACAATTCTTATCCAAGAGCTGTCCACATAGATGATGCCTTTGGTAAGTGATTGCAAGACTGTGAGAAACATATATGAATACATTCAATCAGTATAAAAGAAACTTTGATTCCTCCTAATGCAGACTGATTCACTTTTGCCAAGCAAATTCTCATGAATGAGATACACCATAGCATAAAAGAATGTATATTTATTATACGTGAAAATGTAACAGAGAGAAAACGTTATATATTCAAATGACAAAATTAGATTAGATTTTGCCCTATGGTTATACATTTTTTTATTATTTAAAGTTTTGTGATGGATAATTTAAAAAGTTAGTGTCATGGCTTACAACATAAAACATTTCTTAAATTCCAAGAGACATAATTATAAGATTAATCTATTACATGAGACCATTTTTATAACTTTTGTTGTATTCTCATATTTTGCTTTTATTTTTGATGAAAAATTTGTGATTGAATTAAGAGTATCTTAACTTATTTACTCTTTTTAATTTAAGTATAGGTTTGCATTTATTTAAGTATAGGTTTGCATGTGTACTGTCAGGTTTGGATTTCTTAATAAATGAAAAATTTAAATCTCATAAGAAACAAAACATAGCTTCCATATTATAGGTCAGATTACCAGGCTCTTGAAGGGAAACTGAAGTGATATTGGCTTATCATCTCCCACAGCCAATAGACATATTTTTTAGAGACGATCGTTGTAGAAGGGATACTTGAGTTAGACATTTTGGAGATGAAGCAGTTATAAAACCTCAGTGTGTAAACCTAATGACTAGTGCTAGACATGAACTGGGGACGTTTATTAGCAATGAAGAGGGCAAGAAGGATTGGAAAACAAGAAGTCATGTGTTGGGTGGGACATTAACATAGACTTTGGAATCACCCAATTTATGAAGGCAGGGATTGGAAAGAAAGACTGAACTATTGGCAAAAAACAAATAGATGAGGAGAAATAGCTGAAAGTTTAAAAAAGTAGATGACAAATAGATGATTCCATCAGATCTTCACTAATGAGTAAATAACTATAATTTACATTTTGCTCTCTTCGGATACAAAAATAAATGCCACTTAATGTATTCTATTATGTATTTTCAGTAATGCTCATACAATCAACTTGCACAACAAAACTTATTTTCTTAGATTATAAAAGGTAAACTTTATTTGTCCCTTGCTTAAGGTAGTATAAAACAAACTTTTATGAGGCCTCTCTGAAATCAAGAAAAACCCTGAGAAAAACATTTAAGGCTTGAGATACAGGCTACAATTTCAAACTTTGGCAGAGACCAGAGAGGGAGATGACAGACAGCTATTTTAAGAATGTGGAATGTTTTAGCCCCAAACTGTTGTAGTGTATGCTTGACACCGTCTTTGACAACTATGTCTTAACTTCAGCAAGCTAGTGTACTTCAAATGTGATGCTAGAGAATTTTACATATACACATTTAAAAAAATAAATACAGATTATAAAAATGTTAGGGGACCTTGGAATGTATACATGATGATGGTAAAGGAGATAATAATAATTTGGGACTCCCTCAATGAAGACATTGCCCAAATCATTAAGGATTTCTTAGCAAGCAAGTATAACCACATATAAATGTGTTCTTTTAAAATGAACAATGATGAAATAGTGGAGGTTAGAAATTTTTTAAAATATTATTTGAACACAAACTTTTTAATTTAAATTTTATTATTGAAATCTATTTTAACTCAGCCATGGGCCAGGGAGAGTTTTGTGCTCATTTCATTCTATTTCATTTTCTCTTTATAAAGATACTATAAGTATTAGTATTTTTATTTTATAGATAGGAAAAGTTTAAATGAGACAAAGAGGATTAACATAATGCCTAAGATTACACATCTAGCAAATGGTGAAATTGTCTTCCTTAATAGTACAGCTTACTTTCTGCTTAGATCATGGTGACCTAGAATGAGGCTGATGAATCTAGTGAAGTCATCTTTTTATTTAAGATTTATAAATTATGTAAAAAAAACTCCCTGAAACAAATATGTTTCAGGTATCTCAATAATTTTGTATTTCATCTTTCAACATTCCATTATTATTTTATCCTAGAGGTGAAAAATAATTTATGGAAGAAGCCATGTGTGGACATTTTGTGCAGGAAATTAAAAATGTTATCTTTGATAGTTTGCATTTTTATGATAATTTTATTGGTGAATGTTATTGGCAAAAGTATACTATAGTGACCTCCCTTTTGTTGTTGATATTTACTCACTGATAAGAATGTAAATATTTTATGATTATTGTAATTTGTTGGGGGCTTTACATTTGTTTTTGTGTAGTATCTTCTAAAACAGAATATGTCAAATTATATTTTAGCTTCTCTCTAGAAAAGAATTATCTTTATCTTTAAGCCAATTCTATGTAGAATTCCTTTACCACGTTTTGGAACCATATAGGATTTTAATTTACTATTATAACGTAGTTAATATATCTTTGTTAAAAATTAATTTAGATACTATTGTTCAAAAACTTAGGTTTTCACATAGCCAAATAATTATATCAATGTAAAAAACAGCACTTATATTAAATTGTCATCTTCAGTGTATTTATTTACCTAAAATTATCAAGTGGTTGTTATGTGACAGGAGCTATGATAACTGCTGGGAATATAAAGACAAATAATTTATGTCTCTATCCGTATTAGGAACTCACGATCTACTTGTTGGCAGAAATATAAAATACCATATAACAGAGATTTGAATCAAGTGTTCTGGGAGCACCAAGATGTAAGGCAAACCACAAAGTGAGTGATATAAACCTAGGCTTGAGAAAAGAGCGGTTATTGCCTTGGTATTCCAGGCAATGATGACATAGTCATAGATAATGTGATTTGAAAGACTAAGGTGATTTTGGTGACAACTGAAGCTTAGTGTGCTTCTAATACTAAGTGGTATAGGTAGGTTTGAGATACATATTAGGTCCTGTAATTGCTTGTTAGCATGGATAACTCAATAAGAAGGAAGAGGAGGAGAAGGAAAAGAGAGGAAGGAAAATATGGTGGTGATGATTTTAAAAACTGTATGAACATATTCTAAACTTTATTTTATTCAAATACAAATATTCTTTTCTATTATTTGATTGAAATGAATGTACTCTAAATATCTAGAAAAATATTTTCAGTTACTTTTATTAGTTAAATGTATCAGTTTAACTGTAAATTTTATTATCCTTAAGATTTCAAAGGAGGTTTCCATATAAATGAAAGAGAAAACAATGTGAAGTAGCCTTTCTTGACCTTTATTTTTAAAAATTTCTGGAAGTTTTGCACAAATATCAGCATTTAGTTATTATTATTGCACAAAATAATGCCCTTTTTATGGATATCTAAAAGTGTTCAGATAGGTGATTATTTCACTAATGTATATTTTTAGTATTTTTTTCTTATAAGTGGGTTTGGCTTATCGATGCAGAGAAAAGACGTTTTTATTCTTACAGATTGTTTACCATAGATAATAATGAGAAACATTATTAAGACATTATTAATAATTATTAACATTATTAACATTAAAATAGAATGTTAGAATATGAATTTCACAGCTCATTATAAGTCTATACATTAAAAAAATTTATTCATGATTACAATGATTAAAATCTATGTGGAGGCTCTAATGACATAAAAATATGTAATTTAAAAATTGCTTAAATCCAAACAAGATAAATAAGAAAAGTAATTGGAATATTATAATGACTTTTAGCTAATGTACAGGCTTTAGAAAAGTAATGATCCACATTAAATTCCAGCCAGTTATAAATATCACAAATGACAGTTAAAGCATACAAGTTTTATTGTGTATTTATTGTATTATCTGTTCTTTAAATAAAAGCACAAAATGGGACTTTTAAGACCTATAAGTTATAGATTAACCACATACTTCAAGGTACATGAAATACCCTATAAAATACAACAAATATTAAGAAAATATAAAAATAAATTTCTCTTTATACAGTAGGCATCTTAGTACAGGATAATTGATTTCAAACAATTACAAGTATAAAGATTGGCAAAATTCTTTGAGCTGTTTAACTTCTATTATATGTTAATATCGACAGAAATGTTTGTATATTTTTTTGGGGGGGGGATTTTTTTTCTTTTTATTCAAACAGAAAGTCACAAAAATTATAATCATCCTCATCAGTTCACTCAGTCCCGTGTAATTAATTTTTTTATCTTGATCTTTTGTTAGCACTTTTATGAATTCATCAGTTTTCCATTAGAGTTCTGAAAGTGCTTATTCATTCAGCTCAGCAGTATAGTCAGTTACCAGAAACCTATACTTGTCAGAGTCTTTTCCATGAATTCCTTGAAGATGGAACCCCTTTATAGGAACATTTTTGCAAAAACATCACACTACACCCAGAACTGTCTGTAAGTGACAAAAGACCTAAAAATGACCATGGTTAAAGATTGCATGAAAGTTCAAAATAATTCAATTGACAAGAAAATGTAGTTATTTCTGAAATATACATTTTAAAGTAACAACTAGAATTATGACTTATAACATTATACCAGAACATATAAGATTTTTAGAAATTTCATGTAATGTCTGAAACAATTATATTAACATATTTCCATACAAATAACCCAAATAAAGTTTAGTATTAGTTGTTTTTTTGTTTGTTTGTTTGTACTGCAGGTTCTTATCAGTTATCAATTTTATACAAATCAGTGTATACATATATATTTTATATATAGTAGAAAAATTGCATGCACATGTAAGTTGCTTGATATTATATGTGAAAATAATTCTTTCAATTTTAGTTTATATTTTCTTTTCAAATTTGCATCTAATACTTAACTTTAAAATATTTATTGCTTTAACAAACACATAGTCTTGCTGTGTGCCATGCATTGTTCTAAGAGCTTTGTAAACATAATTCATTTAATTCTCATGTCTTAGTTCTGCTATAACAAAATGCTACAGACTGAGTGGCCTATAAACAACAGAAATGTATTTCTCATATTTCTGGAGCCTGGGAATTCCACGATCAAGGCACCGGCAGTCTTGGTGAAAGCCTGTTTCCTTGTTAACAGATGACCTCTTTCAGCTCTGTCCTCACATGCAGATGAGGAAAGGGAGTTCTCTGGGGGTTTCCTTTATAAGAGCACTAATCTCACTCAGGGGGGCTCTACTTTCATTAATTCATCATCTTGCTAAGGCCCCACCTCCAATACCATCGTAACGGGGATTAGATTTCAGCGTATAAATTTTGGGGATACAAGCATTCAGTCTCATAAAAACAGAATGGGGTGTTTTTCATTATTATCCTCATTTAATGATGAAGAGAATAGATGGGACAAATAGCTAGTTCAAGCTAGTATGTAACAGAGTCAGGATTTGAAACCAGATAGTCTGAATCCAGACCAAGGAGTATCTTCAACGCAGCTTACATATATTTTAAAATATACATTAAATCATTGAGTATTCACATGTAACAGTAGATTAATATTACATATCATCACCTACAGGTAAGGTAAATATTTGCAATTTAGATTTCCTCCTCATCCTCCTTTCTTTCCATACTTTTCATCCTGTCATAGTCCCCAACATTAACAAAAATATACTTTTAATTTTATAGACAAACAAATGTTCAAGTTTAAATGCAATAGACTCAATGTAGCTGCTCTGAAAATATGTAATTTCTTTATTAGGGCAAATGAATAGGAAACATGGAATGAGAGAGCAGTGTATCAATACACAGTGTATAAGAGAGTATACTAATACAGTACAATGGTATTGGCACAAAAACAGAAATATAGATCAATGGAACAGGATAGAAAGCCCAGAGATAAACCCACACGCATATGGTCACCTTATCTTTGATAAAGGAGGCAAGAATATACAATGGAGAACAGACAGCCTCTTCAATAATTGGTGCTAGGAAAACTGGACAGCTACGTGTAAAAGAATGAAATTGGAACACTCCTTAACACCATACACAAAAATAAACTCAAAATGGATTAAAGACCTAAATGTAAAGCCAGACACTATCAAACTCTTAGATGAAAACATAGGCAGAACACTCTATGACATAAATCACAGCAAGATCATTTTGACCCACCTCCTAGAGGAATGGAAATAAAAGCAAAATAAACAAATGGGACGTAATGAAACTTAAAAGCTTTTGCACAGCAAAGGAAACCATAAACAAGACGCAAAGACAACCATCAGAATGGGAGAAAATATTTGCCAACAAAGCAACTGACAAAGGATTAATCACCAAAATTTACAAGCAGCTCATGCAGCTCAATATCAAAAAAATAAACAACCCAATTCAAAAATGGGCAGAAGACCTAAATAGACATTTCTCCAAAGAAGATATACAGATTGCCAACAAACACATGAAAGAATGCTCAGCATCATTAATCATTAGATAAATGAAAATCAAAACTACAATGAGATATCCTCACACGGGTCAGAATGGCCACCATCAAAAAATCTACAAACAATAAATGCTGGAGAGGGTGTGGAGAAAATGGAACCCTCTTGCAGTGTTGGTGGGAATGTAAATTGGTACAGCCACTATGGAGAACAGTATGAATGTTCCTTAAAAAAATAAAAATAGAACTACCATATGACCCAACAATGCCACTACTGGGCATATACCCTGAGAAATATAATTCAAAAGAGCCATGTACCACAATGTTCACTGCAGCTCTATTTACAATACCCAGGACGTGGAAGCAACCTATGTGTCCTTCAGCAGATGAATGGGTAAAGAAGATGTGGCACATATATACAATGGAATATTACTCAGCCATAAAAATAAACGAAATTGAGTTATTTGTAGTGCGATGGATGGACCTAAAGTATGTCATACAGAGTGAAGTAAGTCAGAAAGAGAAAAACAAATACCGTATGCTAACACATATATATGGAATTTTAGAAAAAAAAAAAGGTCATGAAGAACCTAGGGGCAAGGTGGGAATAAAGACACAGAACTACTAGAGAATGGACTTGAGGATACGGGGAGGGGGAAGAGTAAGCTGGGACAAAGTGAGAGAGTGGCATGGACGTATATACACTACCAAACTTAAAATAATTAGCTAGTGGGAAGCAGCCACAGGGAGATCAGCTCGGTGCCTTGTGACCACCTAGAGGGGTGGGAGAGGGAGGGTGGGAGGGAGGGAGACGCAAGAAGGAAGAGATATGGGGACATATGTATATGTATAACTGATTCACTTTGTTATAAAGCAGAAACTAACACACCATTGTAAAGCAATTATACTCCAATAAAGATGTAAAAAAAAAAGAGTATACTAATACAGTACAGAATGTTAAATAAGCTCTTATTTATCATTATTTTTAGTTACAGAAACTAATATCTTAATCTCTGCATAGGCTCTTCACAATATTTCCTATTATTTTTAAACTTTAAATATGATTTGGGCTGGCCCTAGACTCTTGTTTACAAAAACGTTTTCAAATAAAATTCTATGGAAAAGTAGAAGACTTGCTTCTGATTTGTCATTTGCTCTGTTTCTCTGTGCAGTACTGGGACTTTGTTATTAATACCAAACAGCATTTTTCTCTTTGCTCACCTGTAATTTTCTAACTTATCTTTAATTTTTATGTTTCTTCTCTTTCACTTTCAAGATTCAGATCTTTCTCTTAATACGTTTCTTATTCTTCCCTGCCTGAGTCATGGAACTAAGTTTAATTTTCCCCATAAATGTCAATATCAGCATAGCAATTCTGCTTCTGCAAAGGATTCTCCCGTGTTCTGCTGAGCAGGAAAATGCTAGGATACTTGAGTTCTGGAAACCACAGAGGATAGGGAAGGAAGTGCCACAGTCCAGAATGCAGACTTTAATCTACCGCTCTAGTGGTCATGACGCAGAACCCTGCTACATTCACTTGAGCCCTGTGCCACCAAACTAGATGATTCTCTCCAATTGTTTGTCTGGTTGTATGGATTCTAGTTATTCCTTTTATGATTGTTCTATCTAGCTGACTACCGTTACATAATAAAATTAGTTTATATAGTCTGTTTATATTTTTTTAATATAAAGAATTCACATTTTATCCTATGGTATCTTAATGCTGATATAAACTCCTTTCTCTCTAATACCCTCTTTTTTTTCTGTTTTATGATAACTGAAATCTTACAAAGGTGATTTTGAGTCTTCAGGTTACTTTTCAGTAGTAGTTGTGGATACATTGCTTTGTTTTTGTTTTTGCTAAGAATCACTATCCCCAATGCTCCTTTTCTCCGTAAGTCAGAGGAGCTCATCCTTAATTTGTGATACAGCAACCTCTCTTTAACGCCTTCTCACTGAGAGAAAGCAGAGTAGACCAAGGCTCTTCTTTGATAAATCATAGCAAATGGCTTAAGTGTTGGCAAACTTATTTTCAAATCTCCATAACTTCTTGTAAGAGAAAGCCAGTGCAGGCAATATTTGTCTTTTTATTTTGTTCAGTGAGAGAACAAGAGTTTTAAGCTCATAATTTCAGAAAGTACATACAGGATAATTGCCTAGCCTGTCATAACTCAATCCCTTACGATAAAAATGTTTCTGTCTATAGTCCCTACTAATGGGTAGCCCTAGAAGCCAAATTTTCATGTGAATTCTCCACTCCTGTAGCCCATCTGGAAATAACTGGACCACTAGTGGATACCTGAGATAAGGATACCATTCAGTAGGCCTTCCAGATCACTAGAGGGCACAGTGTGAAATGCCTATTCCCAACTTGACTTAAGTCTCACTTTTCAGAACATTGTATTAGGAAATAATGAGAGAAACATGTAATTACTAAATAGTGAATAGACAGATTGAGAAAATGCATTAGATCATAGGCTATGAGTAAACCAAAATTTAAAGTGACATAACCAATTATTTAGAAAATGCTCTGGCATAGATGAGGTATGTGGAATAGAAGCAAGGGGAAAAGATTTCAAGGAGGGAACAGATGAAGAGAAGCAAGGACCAAAAAATGGTTAAATCTTATTAATGAAGAAATACTATTATAATAACCCCAAAACACCTGCTCCTGAGATTTCTCAAATATGCAGTTTTCTGCTTTTGTCCCTGTGCTAGGCCACAAGATGATTTCAAGTTTAGCTCGTTGTTGTGACTTACTAAATTGCTTTTAGACTAACCCAGCTCACACATATGCATTTAACTAAACTATCCTGAATACGTGCCTGGCCCTTTGATTTCATTAGGAATGCTGTAACAAAATTCATGAACTATGGACCTCAGTAGGATCAGCCAGAAAATACATTCACACACAAACTCACACACACTCACACAAACCCCTGAGATGAATATATATGTAGGTACGCATGCATTCTTTTTCTTACTATTGCATTTTGAACTGCTTTGCCTGATGAGCAATTTAAAGCAAAAGATAAATTAATTTGATGCCACAGGTCTATGAAATCCTGATAAGTTTCACAAATAATATTTTTCTCTCTGGTTTATAAACACTTTAAGATCTTGAATGACAAGATCATTAAAAATGGTGGGGATCGTTATACATTTTTTTTAAAAAATCTACAAATTAATTTCTTCCATAAGATATAAAATATTATCTCAAATATCTTTCAAATGTTTCCTCTCTGGTTATATTGAATTAATTCCTAAAGTACCAAAATTGAGAATTCAGGATGATGCCATGTAGAATGCACTTGGCTTCCCCATGAGGCAAACTAATTTGAACAACAGCTTTAGAAAGACAGCCACTGCATTTCCCTTTGACCCCTGAGTCGGACACTGAATCCTGCCTGTGGCTATATTAGAGCACTTATGGAGAATTGAATGAGAGAAGGCAACGCTGCATATTTCAGAATTTAGTTTGTTTTTATTAGACAAATTTCCTCTCCTCCCCAACTACCAGCTGGACTTATTCTCTAAAACTGCAAATCCTCTCTGAGGAAATCACTTTTATTTACATGTTAAATTTTTATGAAATGTGTATGTATGCATATCAGCTATGCCTCAAATGATCTGCTATTCTATAAGGTTGGAAAATCACCTGCTTAAAATTAGAGAAGTGTAGGAGGAACGGGATATGCATTTTTAAAGCAGATTGGGTTACACTGATATCATAATTTGACAGAAAAAGCTTAATTACTAAAGAAAACTACTTTCTATTTGGAAAACTTCATAGGCCAATGCTGATTATCTATTTTCCTTGTTAAATGATTGTAAGGGATCTATAAATAGGTATATCTTCTCCCACTAGTGCTAAATATGCTTTATTTTTATGACACATTGAGATATTTTCCTCATGTCAGCTTTTATTTGATTTTTGCCTTTCCCCAGAACATTTTGTAAAAGTGTAAGTTAAACTAAAATGATAGACCTAAAGATAGAACTTGTAGCATAATTTCAAAAATTCATATGGTATTATATATTTTGTATTGCAAAACTCTGTGGTAAGAATTGACCTTGCTATCTAAATTACTTTAGGGAATAAGATAAAGTATAAATTTTAAAAATTAATAAAATTTCACAAAGCACCGAGCTAATCTCCCTGTGCTATGCGGCTGCTTCCCACTAGCTCGGTGCTTTGTGACCGCCTGGAAGGGTGGGATAGGGAGGGTGGGAGGGAGACGCAAAAGGGAGGGGATATGGGAACATATGTATATGTATAACTGATTAAATTTGTTATAAAGCAAAAAATAAAAAAATTAAAAAATTTAAAAAAAATAAATAAATAAAATTTCAAGTTTCACTAGAAAATTGTCAAGTAATCTATTGGATGAAATTAACAAAATACCTAATTTAAAGTGATTTCGAGTGCGACATTTTAAAAGATGTAAAAAGTTTCTAAGTTTCTGACTTCATCGGCTGAAATAAAATAAAATGAAATACAGATGTTAATAACTATTTTTTTAGTTTAAAAATCTCTGCAATTAAGATAAAATATTTAAAACTTTGAAATTCTCTTGATTGACTATTTCATATGGATCAAATATATTGTGTTAGTTTTAATAGCTTGCAATATCTTCCATACTTCATTTATATAATGTAGTCCCTGATGTTTAAATTTAAAAATGCCAAAATGGCACTTGTATATATCAATCATTGTTAACAATGTATGTATACAGCATCATGTAATTGAGGTTACCACTATCAGGTTTAGTTGGCAAGATGTAGGAAATAATTAGATTGGCAATGAACTGCTCCATTTTGGTTGCTACAAATCAATGTTTTAATTATAGAATGAATGCCTTCATTCCACACAATACATGTATACCACAAAGTTAAAGCCATTATACTAGAAAAATTTAGGATCAAAACACAGCCTTACAAAGGTCATTAAATTTAAAAAAATGGTTTGTTTATTTAAAAAGTAAAGAAAAAAAATCTTTGTTATGCTTATGATAGTTATCAAATAAATACCACCATACTTTATATCTTGTATTTATCTTGAAATATATAATGTTAGAAGAAACCCAGGATGCTTTGGAATAAAAAAATAATACAAAATCCAGTCCTAGGCTTTAATAAGAAATGGCAACAAAAGGAAAGATATGGATGGATTTTATTAACTTTCTTTTAAAAAGTAAATAAATCATAATGCCTTTATTGTACTAGCTCTCCTTTCAAGTAATAGGAAATAATGCTCCCCAATCTTTAAGGTAAATATACATAAGTTACAGTTATGCTATTTTTGGTATGGGAAAAAGTTTGAAGAAAATTTATCATTTATTGTGCTCAGAAATAATCTTTTCTATAGTACTGCTAATAAATGTTTTAAAACTTTCCTAAAGGTTAATATGATAGAGAGTACAATATGTCATAAAGAGCCTAAAAGTTTTAAAGGGTAGTAGAATATTCCACCCCCATATAATATGCTACTGTGGCATAAGGATTATTTTGAGCTAAAAGCAATTGAGAAGAAACAGATACAGGAAAAACTCTCTGCCTTTACCAATTGTCTAAAAATAGGACATAAATATGAAATAGTGTCTATCCTTCCCTCCTCAACCTGTAAGGACAGAAGTTAATCACTGGAGACAACTCTGGATTCTTATCAGCTCAAGGACCACACCAGAGGAATCTACGTAACAAAGTTTGTTAAAATTAACCTTTATCTACCATTAGTATTTGCTTATTAAGTATCCCCCATATATTTGCTTTATATTTACCTTCTAACAATTTGCTGACAACTAGATGCTCAAAGTCCTCTTTCTTTCACTTTTTGTTTCTTTAAAAATGTATGGTTCTGTTAAGAGGCTATATAAGCCCAAATTCTAACCACCCCTTTGAATAATTACTCATCTCTGAGTGCTCCCATGTGTATGCATGTTGCACATGTTAATAAATGTGTTTGGTTTTTCTCTTGTTAATTTGTCTTTTGTGAGTCTAATTTATGAGACTCCATCTAGAGAACCCAAATGAGTAGAGAAAAAGTTTTTTTTTTTCCCTCCTTCACACTTTCATGGAGAGTTGTACCTCTCATGTACCATAGACAATGATATATGAGTATTATCAAACATATCCCTGCCTTAAAACTACTCCCAACCCAAACATGGAGAAACGTTCTTGTTTGCTTGATCAGCTCTTGGGCTGTCCTGTTTCTCGGAGAATAACTAAGAGAAAAGTAAATAAATCCATATATTTAATGAAGAGCTGAAACGAGCGGGAAAAACAGCTAGCACTGTCTAGCAAGTTGTTGGCAGAGTAAGAGTGGGAATCTCCAGGGCACTTGGTAGCTATAAACAACAGAAATTACAGGAAAGAGAATTTAAACTGTTACTCAGAATTATGAATTTAATCACTTTTAATGTTTTTCAAGTAATAGGATGAAGAATTATTTTACATTTTATTTGATACTAGCATTTTAAAACAAATTCAGTCCTACACCAAGACTGGAAAGAGTGGCAAATTTTTTTTTTAAATTCAACTTAACTGTCTCCTTTAAAATCTAAATCTATAGGAAAAGTGAATGTCTATTTTCTTGTAATAGATTTTCAAATATTTAAAATCAGCTTTCATGTCCTTCATAAGTTCTACTTCTCCAATCTAGTTTCCCTTCTCCTGTTTAACATCTCTATTTTCTGAACACCCTACACCCTGTTTCCTAAGACTTTCATATCCCTTTTCACCCCCTTCTGAAAATGCTCTTATATGATTAATAACTGGAAGTATTTTCCAAATATTATCAACCCTTCATAGGCTTATTCCTTGTCTTGACTGGGATACCCCCTACTAATATGCTCTGATTATACAATCAGCATACTTCAGCACAGCAAATCCAACTATCTTGTAAGGTGCTAGGGGTCAATTAAAATCCTCATATTTTATACAAATGACTGTCAAACAAAATGTCCTCCATCCCATTTAATTACATCTTTAATTTATGTGCAAAGACTACTTTAATTCATGTTAAATCATTTAACTTGCCAAAATGATATTCTATTATTTAAAACACTTGGAAAATGAACCATCAATTCCACTTGTGTCATCTGCCATTTCTGTTATATCAGACAAGTATTATCTCTCAAGATGAAACACATTTTTCAGTTCTTCTACATTACCCAGCTCAGTAAATGGCAGCACAATTCATATAATCTTCTAATTTGACAAAATATTGTATTATCAATATCTGGTTCTGCAGTCTATAACCAGGATACACCCACTTCAAGTCACTTGAAGGAAGAGATGAGTAAATTGAAATGTGTAAAATGTTCTAGATGAAAAGAGTTAATATAATATTTGATTCTGCCTATATTAACATGAGCATTTAATGCCAATTCTATTACAACCTGGAATTTTTTTTTTATTTGCACAAAGTAAAATTTAAACTTCAAACAACTGGCAAATACTAAAGAAGATAAATACAAAAACAGCAATAATGAAAGATGCCACATATCACTGCACACTCAAATTCCATAAATATAGTTTTAGTGTAGCTCAGAGTCACAGAATAGAGAAGCCTGATTAGATCCTCATGTATGGAAACTAATATATGGAAAGCAGTAGTTCAATTTAGTGGAAAAATGTATTTTTAAATAAATATGCTGGCATATGATTAAAATTTTTATCATCCTACACTATTTTGCACTTTAAAAATATAATTGTCTTAAATATTTTCTGAAATACATTGAGCATCACTTCAGATGGTGCTATAATATTTGTTTCAACCATCAAATATAATTTGCAATACTCATGAGAAGTGAGATAGTTTATCACATTCCCCCTATTTTTACTTATTCTGGTGCTATTCTGGTGTTCTCTTTTCCTGTCTGAATTACCAATCTTCTTCTGTTATCATTTTCTTTCTTTTTAGAGAACTTCCTTTAGCTATTCATTAAGAGTAAGTTTGCTAACACCAAATTCCCTTAGTTTTCTTTCATCCGAGAATGTCTATATTTGTCTTTAATTCATGAAGAGTATGTATATAGATGAATATATATACAAAATTCATGGTTGGCAATTCTTTTCTTTCAGCTCCTGAAAAATGCCATGCTGATTTTTGGTCTCTGGTTTCAGATGAGAAATTCACTGTCTTTCAAATTGGTCTTTCCCTGTAAGTAATATTTAATTACTCTGTCACTGCTTTTAAATTCTTTATTTATTTTTAGTTATCAGAAGTTTAATTACAATGTGTCTTGGAGTAGAATTCTTTGTTTCTATCCCATTTTGAATTTGCTAGGCTTCCTAAACCTGTAGGTTTAGATCATTCAGTAAACTTGAATATTTAGCTGTTAGTTTCTTTGGATACTCTTTCAGCTCCACTCTCTTTTCAATGATTATAATGTTTCAAATGTTATAATGATTATAATGATTCAAGTGTTAGCTCTTTTATTATTGTCCCAGTTCCTGAGATTTGTTATGTTTGTTTATTATCTCTTAGTTTTTCAGTATGGGTAAATTCTCTTGATCTATCTTCAAGTTCAAAGGCTTAATATTCTGTCATTTCCACTCTAATACTGAGTCCATCCAATGAGGTTTACTACATTTTTTAGGTTTCATCATATCCATTAGTAAAAATGTTAAAAGTTTCAATTTTCCAAAAAGATGTAACTCAAATATGTTTGCACCAGATGGAAGGAAATAAAATCAAAATATTAAAATATATTTTATGTGAAATATAAAATGTCATACAAAATATATAAAAATTTAGTTCTTTATATTCATTAGTTCTTTTTATAACTTCTATTATTTTCCTAAGATTTTCCTTTTTATCTTTCATTTAAAATTGTCATTTAAAATTTTCATTATGGTTTCTCCTTAAACCTTGAAATACGTAGCAGTATGAGTCTTTGAGCATATGTGTACCTTCATTTCAAGGAAGTAGGGATTTTTAACTTGTTTTTGTCATTAATTTCTGACTTTCTTTTATTATGCTCAGACATGATATATATAGTACCTATTTAGAAATTTTCTGAATTTTCTTTTTGGCATAATTTATGAATGTTTTATATTATTTCTATGCACTTAAGAAAAATGTATACTACCTAAATTATGGATGAGAATTCCCTTTATATCTAAAGGGCAAACTTGTTAACTGTGTTGTTTATTTCAACTACATTGTTGCTAATATTTAATCCTTTCACCTATCAG
This sequence comes from Mesoplodon mirus, assembly GCF_964341445.2. Lineage (NCBI taxonomy): Eukaryota > Metazoa > Chordata > Mammalia > Artiodactyla > Ziphiidae > Mesoplodon > Mesoplodon mirus. Next base: position 110,093,736 of record NC_138982.1, read on the forward strand.
TAATCAAGTGATGCATGCAGAAGATTCTTACCTTATGGATATATTATTGTTTTCTGTATTTATACTAATATTCTTTTCTTTTTATAAATTTTATACCTACTCTTTCACCTTAAAATATTGATATTTAATATGCAAAGATGCCATGTTTTAAGGTAGCATGCCCAGAATCCTGCTATCTCCCATAATAAGAGAAGAACATAAATTCACTTTTGCATTCCTTGGTTTCCCTCCTCTTCAAATCTTACTGTATTGATAATACCTTCCCTTCAAATTTTGGATTATAATGAACATCCTCTCTCCCTCTCTCTTTCTACTCGTATCTAAATATCTATCTTTGTGTCTTTTGTTCTAGTTATTTTATAAAGAGTAAGAGGTATTCACATACACGATGTGAATTTTTTTTCTTTCTTATATTGTGACTTTTGCACTCTGAAGGATTTTTCAACATGCAATGGTTCCTTTTTTGTTGATATATGTATAATAAGAGTCAGAGAAAAAGAAATAAAAATGAAAAGGAATATATAAAGACTAATAGAGATGGCTTCCCATAAATTTAAAGAAAAAAAAAAAAGACTCACTACCATATTGGACCATAGTTGCTGTGTTTTCTGCCACATATCTTTTGCAAAAGAACACCAGGCCCAGTCATAACTGAGTGGTATTTCTCAAACCCTTAGCCCCATTAATTAAACATCTCTGACTGTAAACTTAGGTTGAATAATAAAGCCATTTCAGGCTTCATTCATTTGTGGCTAGACATATCTGAATATTTATTCATGTAGTTGACATTGCTTTGGAACTTGGTTTTGCTTAGTGGTAAGATCCCAACCCCTCACCTACATACCTCCACTTTTAGTTCCATTTCAATTCTACCTAATTCCTTAGAGATTCAGTTTTACTCATTATCATTGGTTCTCTTTTACTGTTCTTTTATTTCTTTTACACAGTCTTCCTGTCCTGGTTTTCTAATGTTATCAACATACATTTTTTTCTATCCTTTTAAAGTATTTATGATAAGATATAGGTTTCACCATGAACTCAGTTCACCATCTTGATATGTAAATCTTCTCTATATTCATAGCTGATAAATTATTTTTGGACAGAGGAAAATGAGGGAATAAAAACCAAACCTTTATGGAAAGAAAAAATGGGGCTTTATCAATTGAGGTTATAATTCTTAAGGGTTAAATTTAATGTGACTTATTCTTGGTTAGGCATTATAATCGTTTTTGGAGTGTTAGAACCAGTATTTCCAAAGCTTAGAGTCAAGAAACTAACACACAGAAACTTGGAGTGGAGGCGCTCTGGAGGAGACAATTCTTCAGGACATATTACATCATATACAATTCTCTCTGTACACAAGAACTAAGAATTTGAATGCATAGCAAATCAACAATGATTTTGGAAAATGTACTTGATCCTACACTTTTCAGAGTGAAGAGTCAAAGATCTTGTTCATGCAAATTTTACACTCTTGGTTAAGGCTTTCTGACAATTTTATTATGAACTTCTTTCTTTCAGGAAATGAAAATGAAGGTAAAACTAAGTATTTGAGATTTCTACCAGGAAGGTTATTAATAATAGAAATTAGTTGATGTTTAAAATTACATTCTATAAATATTTGGTCAAAGGGGCTTATAAATATTCTGACATAACTCATATTTGTATATCACTAGTGTAACTAAATTAACTCATCTATAAAAAGTTCCTACCATGGCAAAACCTTTTTTTTTTTTGATTACATATGTATTATGCATTTTCTATCCCCTGGATTTTCTTGGTATTAATGAATTCCATGCAAGATTAAGACCAGTATACTATAATGGTATTGGGTCATGAAAAAAAAGAAAATATGAAATTAAGCATTTTCTCATCTTGTAATTTATTTTTATTTATTTATTTTTTAAATTGGGGTATCTGTTTTACAATGTCATACTAGTTTCTACTGTACAATGAAGTGGAGTTCCCTGTGCTATACAGCAGGTTGTCTTCTAATTTAGTACAAGTGTTAAAGTCTCTTAGTAAATAATTATAATTGGAGATAATGTTGTTTTGTGATTGTGTGCAGAAAATATTCTATATTTTTAGAATGGATTACTCACTTGTGATTTGAAACAGAAAGGCTTTATATCAGGACATTTTTGAGACAAGTCTTAGTGAATATGCCATAAAAAGTTGACAGGAGTTATTTGAATTAGAGAAAAGATGTGAACACAGACTGAAGAAGAGTTGTGGTACAATAAAAAGTTCAATTTTATTGTATCTCATGGTGAGCTAAAGTAACTAACAATGAAGTAAGTTTAGATTATAGAGGACCTTAACTCTCAGGATAAAATATTTTAATTTTTTTCTGAGGGTGGAGAGGCATTAATATTTCATCAAAATATGATCTAGTCCAACCTGATTCTGTGAGATAATAATTTGGTACTAGTTTACAAAATTCATTAGAAGAAAAGAAAGAAGATTAGAATTGGAGATACTAAGTACCATACAGTACAATAGTCCAGGCCACACATGCTTGGGGTTTTCACTAAAACAGCAGAGTTGAGAATGGAATGGACCAAATAATTCCTCCCTCACAATTTCTAATAAACAAACAAACAAAAAATCGGAGGTGAGTTTTGTTGTCTCATTTTTCATGGACAAGCACACAGAGGCACTGAGAATCATAGTAACATGCTGTAGTAAATATAGTCAGTCAGTGCAAGAGCTGGTAAGGAAAAACTTGCCTGAATTACCTTAAAAGTCACACTTTTTTTTTCACTATATTAAGATACTAAAATAAAGAAATGGTTTAGATGATATATTTATAAATTTCCAAATTGTATATTTTCTTCAAATGTACATGCATTTTATTTCATTTCAGTGACATAAAAATTGTGACATTATAGTCCATTGACAGAGGAATGGATAAAGAAGATGTGGTACATATATACAATGGAATATTACTCAGCCAAGAAAGGAACAAAATTTTGTTATTTGCAGAGACGTGGATGCACCTAGAGACTGTCATACAGAGTGGAGTAAGTCAGAAAGAGAGACACAAATATCGTATATTAATGCATATGTGTGGAATCTAGAAAAATGGTGTAGATGATCTTATTTGCAAAACAGAAGTAGAGACACAGACTTAGAGAACAAACGTATAGATTCCAAGGGGTAAAGGGGGGTGGTGAGATGAATTGGGAGATTGGGATTGACATATATACATGTCTATGTATGAAATGGATAACTAATGAGAACCTACTACGTAGCATAGGGAACTATACTCAGTGCTCTGTGGTGACCTAAATGGGAAGGAAATCCCCAAAATAGGGGATATATGTATACGTATGGCTGATTCACTTTGCTATACAGTGGAAACTGACAAAGCAGTGTAAAGCAGCTATACTCCAATAATAAATAAATAAAGTGTACAACTGGAGAAAAGATAAAATTATTAAAGCAAAACAATTGTGACATCATAGAAATATATTAAAATATTTGAATTTTATTAAACTATTTTATTAATAAAAGCTTGTCTTCTCATTAAAGAAATTATGAGAATTTTAAAATAATATTTTGCTTTATATGCTGAAATTGTTAATGATTACAAATTGATTTTTGCAAATTGAATGGCTTTTCAGTTGATAACTTTTATATCAATTATATTTCTCATTGCAGTTACATTAATATGCCATTGTAAGTGATTGCTAAAAACATTTGAAGGCAAGAGTCTTCAATAATCATTTAGTTAACAGTTAAAAATCACTAAATCAACAGTTTATATAACTGCCTTCTGATAACTGCCTTATAAGAAGGAGTTGTAGAAAAAAATCCTTCTGGGAAAGCATAATTGTAGACTAAAGCAATAATGGAAATTGCTAAAGGGTCTTAGTAGTAATTTGCCATATTTTATTAAAATAAAGTAATAATGATAGAAACTAAGAAACAAAGCCTTTTCTAAAGTCACAGATACCAGGTCTAGAATCTCAGGTTTTGATTTCTGATTCAGTGTTTTTTTCAACTACATTTCATTGCCTTCCTCTGTGATATAAATAAAACTACAGTATGCAATGCATAATTAATCCAAATGACATAAAATATAGTATTGAAAGTTTGAATTTTTGAATAGTAGATTTTCATACAATAAAGCAAACATGATGAAATCAATCTGAACTACTTACTGTAAATACCTTTTATATATTTAACATATGAGATCAATTTTTGTTTGCTTATATACCAAGTAAAATAACGAAATACCATATTTGTGAATCTGTCATAATTTAAAGGCAGATGCTTTACTGAGAAATATTCTTTTTATTCAGCACTTTTCTTTATGTGTTAAAAGTAGTAACCCTAACATAAACTTAAGACACCATTTTAAATATTTTTAAATTCTTGGCAAAAATATTGATGTACATACTGATTGAGTGTTAAAGATCAAATTTTAATTTTCACTTAAATTGTTAAAACATTGAGTTCACAAAAGTCTTTTTTCATGTATTTTTTTAAAATTTCTCATTCTTTTTTAAAATTTTTTTATTGGAGTACAGTAGATTTACAATGTTGTGTTAGTTTCAGTTATACAGCAAAGTGAATTTGTTATCCATATACATATATTCACTCTTTTTTAGATTCTTATCTCATATAGGCCATTACGGAGTATTGAGTAGAGTTCCCTGTGCTATACAGTAGGTCCTTATTAGTTATCCTTTTTTTTTTCTTTTTTTTTTTTTTCGGTATGCAGGCCTCTCACTGTTGTGGCCTCTCCCGTTGTGGAGCACAGGCTCCAGATGCACAGGCTCAGTGGCCATGGCTCACAGGCCTAGCTGCTCCGCGGCATGTGGGATCTTCCCAGACCAGGGCACGAACCCGCGTCCCCTGCATCAGCAGGTGGACTCTCAACGACTGCACCACCAGGGAATCCCCCCTAGTTATCTATCTTATAAATAGTAGTGTTCTATGTCAATCCCAATCCTCCAATTTATCCTTCCCCACCCCCTTATCCCCTGGTAAACATAAGTTTGTTTTCTACATCTGTAACTCTATTTCTGTTTTGTAGATAAGTTTATTTTTACCCTTTTCTTAGATTCCACATAAAAGCAATATCATATGATATTTGCCTTTCTCTGTCTGACTTACTTCATTCAGTATGACAATCTCTAGGTCCATCCATGTTGCTGAAAATGACATTATTTTGTTCTTTCTTATGGCTGAGTAATATTCCATTTTATGTATGTACCACATCTTCTTTATCTATTCCTCTGTTGATGGACATTTAAGTTGCTTCCATGTCCTGAATATTGTAGCTAGTGCTGCAATGAACATTGGGGTGCATGAATCTTTTCAAATTATGGTTTTCTCTGAATATATTCCCAGGAGTGGGATTGCTGGATCATATGGTAGCTCTATTTTTAGTTTTTTAAAAGACCTCCATAGTGGCTGTGCCAGGTTAGATCCCCACCAACTGTGTAGGAGGGTTCCCTTTTCTCCACATCCTCTCCAGCATTTATTGTTTGTAGATGTTTCTGATGATGGCCATTCTGACTGGTGTGAGGTGGTACCTCATTGTAGTTTTGATTTGTATTTCTCTAAATTAATTAATGATGTTGAGTATCTTTTCATCTCATTCTTTTTTTATATATTAGTTAAATCTCCATCATTGGACCTAACAAATAATTTTATTGAATATTTCTCTCTGATTTGAGCACAATGTTAAATGGTTTATATGATCTTTGCTTAGATGTTTACCTCATCAACATTATTTAGGAATTTAATAAATATATTCTTTATCTATCTGAATCTACCCAACTAATTACTGTAACAAATATATCAGTAAATAAAATATAAATAAATTAATACTGTGCACTAAAACAAACATTTTTTTTGTGAGTCCTCTGTAGATTCACCATTTTTCATGTTCTATGCAGCTAGCTTATATTTATAATAAATACCATTCAAACTGTCTTCTAACATATTATAAATTATAATACTTGGTTTATTTACAAGTCTAAAATTATTTTAAACATTTATTTTTGTCAACAAAATAATCTATTTGATTATTTACAGATTCATTTAAAAATATGTAACATAGCTTTAATTTCAAATATATCATTTAGTGTGTTACTTAACAAAATTAATTATCTACCACTTTTTTACTTTATAAAGTAGTAGAACAATCAGTGCTTTTCACTTCACTTTTTAATGATTTCATTACTAAACCTTGAGACCAAATTCTTAGAGAAATACAACTGTTTACAAAGAAATTTTCACACAAACATATTAGATGATTATCAGGCTTATATAATTGTTAATATATTTAATGCATATTTTGTCGACTTTTCTTTTTATAACTTAAATTAATATAAACCTTCTCACATTAATATTGTTGACTTGGTTTTCTAAAAATTCCTGTTTAAAATACCCAGTGGGAAAATCAGCTTTGGGCTCACACATCTAATATGAAAATGACATTCTGCCTCTTGCTAGCTGTGTGATCTTGGAAAATCTACTTAACCCCTCTGAGCCTCCGTATTCTGAAGTGAACTATCAGGTTGACAACACCTTCCTTTGTGTTGCGTGGCCAACCTGCAAATAAATGTATGGAGGGCAGCAAATTTATCTTCCTCTCAAAATAAGTTGTGAGCCTAGAGAAGAAAAAAGTTTGTCTGGGTCACTGTTTAGTGCCATTTGGTTTGGCTGATGATTTTGTCCTGCCTAGAGTAGGAGCAATGTAGACTATAGAGCTGGGAAAGGTCTTAGACCTCATCCTGTCCGACTTGCTTATTTAATAGATGAGAACATTTTGGTCCTGACAGGGTAAAAGAGACTCGCCTTAAAATCAGATCTGCTAAACTGTAATGCATTATATCGTTTGCGCTTTTATTTTTCACTTTATCCTTTCCTTCTTATTTCACAATAAAAATGAGTACCTTTACTTATTTATCTTTAGAAAATTACCTTTCTTTGACATTCAATATTAAAGAAAGGATATCTACTTTCTAATCCACTTTTTTCTTCTTACAGTATATCTTGGGATATTGAAAATATCCCACTTTTACAAATAAATCAATAAATTTAAAGAAATGCCAATCTAAATCTCCAAAATATACTTTATAGAACTTTCTAAGTAAATTATAAAGATTATATGGAGGAATGAAAGAATAGAGATAGGCAAGACATTTTACAAAGAGGAATGAGGAGAAACTTTTTCTACAGCTACCAGAATATAATATAAAACTATAGTAAATATAATTATGTGGTTTTGGCATGGAAATGAAAAAAATAGATCAATAGAATAGACTAGGTTCCAGAAAGAGACCATGCCTATAATAAAAATGGCACTTTAAATCAGTGGGAAAATCATTTAATAAATGATATTGGGATAACTGGGTCACACATGGATAAAAATTCAGAATTCTACCTTATATACATAGTCTATGCAAAAAAAATAGACAATATACTGTTAAAAATAAAGAAAAAAATCAGTCCTATACATATGTAATGAATATTGCAATCCCATGTGCGTTTAAAGTAGTGTGTGTATGTATGTATGTGTGTGTGTGTGTGTGTGTGTGTGTAGTGTCAAGGAAAGAATCATCAGAGTATAAGGAAGAGTTTAAGAGAAACATATTTTTTTACTCTCTATATCTCTGTATTTTTACAGAGATATTTTCAAACTTTTCTATTATTTTTGTAATTATAAAAGAAACAGTCCAAAGTACAAAAAACACTTCACTGAGTTGTACATTTCTCAAAATTTCTGGCCAATTGTATATGTGTGTGTGCATTTTGTAAACCAAATCCCATATGAAATTAAGTAAGGGAACTATTATTTTTTGGAAAGTTAGAGTGTTTCCTTTCAAAAAAGTGAAAATCATCCCCTAATCTCTCCAGGTCTTAGGTTTAAGAACTGGCATATCTGGTTTTCTTTAATGGTGCTTATTTCTATTTACCCTTGATATCTGGGGGACCTGATGTAGACTAATAATCATGTCATGCTGACTTCTGAAAGGTGGGGTCTGTCATGGACTCTGTTACTTGCTTCTGCTTAGCTTTTGTTGAAGAAACTTTTCCACAGCTGAAATGAAGTTTGAAGACTAGAAAACGAGTTTTTTCCATGTGACCTAGTGGAACATGGGATAATGAGTTTCTGATGTATAAATATATTCATTTTCTGTGATACTATATGGGTACACTGGTATGGGTAAAGAACCAGGATAGGTTAAATACATATAATAAATAAAAATGATAGGAAACGCTTACAGGTGGAAGACTTTTTAAAAATGCTTTCTGTGTATGAACTCACTTAATCCTCACAATAACACTCAAGTTGTTTTATTTATGGGGAAACTACAGCACAGAGAGGTTGGAAACTTGCCCACAGTCAGAGAGTGGCTAGGTGTTGGTACTAGAACTATGGTCCAGGCAGTTTTCTACCTGAGTCTGTCCTCTAGCTACAGCCAATCATGCAGTGGATATTCTTGCATATGTTTTCTTGTATCCACATGTACAGGCTTTCCCAAAGTGTGGAATTCTTGGTCCTAGTGTGGGTTTGAAATCTCAGGGGTAAAAAAATAAATAAATAAAAATAAAAAATAAAAAATAAAATAAAATACCCAGTGGTCTTACTCTAACTCTGGTCATAATACATTCAAATTAAGTTTTGTGATAATTTATCCTTATGTTTTAAATTCCCAATTAAAAAAAATAAATAAAAAGATACACACTGATTTCATTTAGGGATCAAGTTTTATGTGGAATCTAAATTTGTGCATAGTTACTTAAAAGGAACTTGAAGTTCTTTAACTTAATATTTTATTCTTATTCTATAAAACAAAAATAAACTAGTACTAAGCACTTTCATTGTCTAAAAAGAAAAAATCAGGTAAAAATATTAATATTGATATTTCCCAATATTAACATTTCTTCTTTAAAAATTACATTAAATTGCTTATGCTGATTTTGTCGTATTTATCTTCCAGGATAATAATTCTTTATGTCGTGGATTTATTTTTATTCATGATCATGGTGATCTAGGTGAAAACCTTAAGAAGTAAATGATTAAGGCTGTCATCTTAAATCAGTCAATGACCAGGTGCACATCTAGGTTAGGCAAATATCTTCTCTTTTACAAACTAAAAAATAAAAACCTGCTTTTGTAGCTTACAGTATGATAATAAAAGGAAATAATAAGGAAATAGCCCTTCAAAATTCAGAGAATTTCTGGATGCAGGATTTGAGAAAGCATGATGTATTTCGCAGAAGTACATGCAGTTGACTCAGGCTTTAGATTTTAAGAACTGGTGAGAAAAGAAGCCAGAAAATCAGGCAGATGTCAGAATCTTGTAGTAGATACTAAGAACTTTAAACTTTGTTCTGTGAGTGATGGGACCGATTAAAGGCTCTTAAACAGGGGAATAAGTTGGTCAGATTTGTATTTATAAAAGAGCATTCTGGCAGCAGTGCGGATAATGGATCTGTTGTGGGCATGACTGGAGGCAAGAAAATTCGTTAAGAAACATTTGCAAAGAGACCATTGACATGACACTGGAAATACAAGGCCCCCATTCTAGCTAAGCCACTAATTGTCAGTATTGTTACCTCCAGCAAGACACTGGCCCTCTCTCAAGCCCACAGATGCCTGAGAAAAATGAGAAGGTTGGTCCATTTGGTATCTAAGGTCCTCCAGCTCTGATGGTGTAATGCTATAGATGCTTCCACAGTGTATTCCATACATAAGGAAAAAAGACCTGCTTACTCAGTGGGCATTTGTGTCTTTTTCAAGATGATTGCAATTATTAGTATTTGTACCATAAACAAACACAAGTTTTTCATACATAAACTCAAAAGGTCAATAATATGTTAGCAATATATATCTATTGAAGAACTAATTTTTAGCAATCCCCTTCTGAGTCCCTATTCTGCCTTTATATTAAAATCTGGAGAACAAAGATCTCTCTCTAAGGTGGTAAAGTACAGTTAGTATGTCCTAGTTTTTAAGGCAAGGCAGGGATTGTCTCTTATCTTTAACTCTTGTAATTCTTAAAACATTATGTACTTGTAAAGCATACTAGTAAAGTAGTTATAATGCTATTTATAAAAATGCCAGGAAGTATGTTTTAAATATAGTTGATAATATAAAGTTTTCAAACACATCTCTGATTTTGAGTGATTTTTTTTTAACAGTTCACTTTTTGATCATATAGACATATTCATTTTAACTTATTTCTCCTGTATAAAATTTAAACTGAGTGATAAAACCCTGGACACTGTAGAATAGCTTTAGTAACAGTTGTCATTATCCTCATTACTAAAATCACAGAAACCAAGATTGTCCATTTCTTGCTCATCTGTAAAGATTTGTTCACTAATGCTTTGCTCAAGTTAAATGATTGTAGGTATAACATCTATTTTGAAAAATGTCTACATTTTATGACTGTTATATGAATTTGCATAGTGCTGATAAACTTCTTATCTTTATTTTAACTACAGTGTTAAAAATGGCAGGATTTGAGACTATTTTTGTTTTACATTATTTTTGATGTTTTTGACCTGGAAAATTCTGAAAGAAAACTGTCGCTGTTTTAAAATTATGACTTTGTATTTTCTTGAGAAATGTACATATTCCTCTTTATAATGCAACATTTGTTTTCAAGAGCACACTTTTTAAAGAATCATATCTCTGCCAACCTTATAACAGCACCTTCTCTGGGTATTAGGATATTTCCGGTTCTTCAGAGTTTTTATTTTTGTTCTGGTTTTCATTCACTGCCATTGTTTCCTAATGCGAACTGCTTATAGGGCTGGTTTTGGCTGTTTCGGCTTATCATGGATTCTTTTAGCTCATGTTATTTTTCCTTGTAATATCCAACCAAGATTAATGTACTCTACAATAAATTATATATGGCATGTTAACATATTAGAAAATGAGTAAATATGGTATATATTTTACATATGTAATACATGTAGCATATTAAATACTTTATGCCTGCAAAAATAGTTCTATCAGACTTTGGTGCTATTTAGAGAAAAATTTGACTGTAAATTGAATAGAGCTCTGGGAACCAGAATTTAGCCACCACTCTGGTATTAATTATCTGAAGAATCTTGGGTGAATCTATTCACTTCTCTGACAATTCAGTGTGCTTGTCTTTAAAATGCATAAGGTGAACTAAAGTTTTATTTTTCCTTCTATCTTTAAATATCTGATTCTGAGTATCTATATTCTAAGGCATAACACTCTCTCAGCAAATTACTTTGGTAACTATACAGTTATATATATATATATATATATATATATATATATATATATATATATATATTACATCTCAAATAAAGCATCTATAAATCTCTTACATGTATAATAAATTTAAAGTTTAGTTTACTGTAATATCAATATCTAAGTAAACAGTGTGATATAGCTCTGAAAAGATCTAATGAGATCCTCAGCTGTAGTGATAGTCGAAAGCTATGGCATATATGTATTTCTTCAAGTACTGCCTTCTTCTCCAACACCCCTGGCATTGCTTTAGTTCACATCTACGTTTCTCCTCACAACTTTTGCAACGGCTTCTTAGCTTTTCTTAGGAGTCCAGTTTTTCTTAGCTTCAATCCTCTATGCTGGTAATTATCCTTCTAAAAATAACTGCTCTTTTGACACTAAAAATAATAAAACAACTGCCATTAACCCTAAAGATTAAAGTCCAGGTTTATTAGTATGTTATGTAAGGTCCTGTTTAATTGTGTGGTCAGAGTTTCACCTATGCCCACATGCCTAATTTCTTGTGTCATTCAATAGATACTTCACTACTCACCTTCTAAAGCTCATCTTAAGTTTCACCACTTCCAAGAAACAATTATGAATCTTTTCTCCATCTAAAACACATGTATATTTAGTCTTTTATGTGCTTTTAAGATACACATATATACTTCAATATCTATCTCCCTTAAACTGAGGCAGAAGAACTGGTCAGTACATTAGAAGACCCAGAGTTCCATAAACACATAGAAAATTAATAAAGTACACTTGGGTACCTCTGTCACTTTGGATCCAATGCTCAGGGTTGGCACAGGGTGATCACAACCCTAAATGTCTGTTCTGTGAGCAATGTCTTTCTGGATCTGGAATAATTCTTCACTGCATCCCTTGCATATGTCCTTGAAATAATGGATGTCTGAATATTGAGAACATTTGTGGATTGTACTGCTGCCTACACTACAAAATGCACTGTGACAGAGTGTGGAGATGATTTGAGCAGCAGAAGCATTTAGGTAAGAGAAAAGACAAATTAATTAACTTGTCAAATCCTTCCTCTCAGCATGAATGCAACAGATCCCTGTATAACCAAGTGTCATTTCCCAGTAGCGCTGAGCAACCTTTTATTCTTTCTTCACTTTTGTTTCAATTCGTGGTTCCAGAGATATTCCAGAATTACACACTATTCAGAACAGTTGCACATGGTGATTGAGGAACATATTGAAACATTAAACAATCTCTCTTATTGTAAATGTATATATATGTAGGCCTAGATGAAATATGTGTATAGCATGATATCACTTCTTTACATCAGTAACAAGATGAAAATTAACCATCAGCATTTTGAACAGTTTTTCTTTCATAAAAATGTAATGATTTATTTCATTTTTCAAAAATTTAAATTACTAACTTAATGTTTAATATCCTTTTGAATTTAAAGTATTGATTTTCTTTTAATTTTAGTGAATATTTCTGTTTTAAAAGAACTATTTTTGAAAAGAAATAGAATGTTTGAATTTTAAATTTACTTTAATTTTGGAAAAATATATACAAGTTTACTTTTGAGTACAATTATTTTTGATTCTTAGAATATTATTACTATCAATAGGACACAAATTTTGTGTAATCATTATTATACCAAAAAAAAAGAGATTTTGCTACTGTGAAAACCAGAACAAATAAATTTTTTAAAATAATTATATAATAATATATTAATTATGTTTAAATTAATATTCATCCAAATATTGCTTCCCTAACAAACAGTAAAACATGGGGCATATATAGTCAATTAAATGGTCTCTGAACTATCTATATGAGATGATGGATGTTCACTAAACTTTATGATAATGGATATACACTAAACTTTCAATGAGGTCAAGTCATTATGCTCTACACCTTAAACTTTTATGGTGCTATATATCAATTACTTCTCAGTGAAACTGGAAGAAAAAAAATTGTCTCTGGTATTTTGCTGATTTTCAGTCATATTTGTCATAGCTTTTCATAATTTTCTAATTTATTAGTGTGAAGTAATTATGACAGTAGGAGAGGAGAGCATTTTAAATAATTTCTTGTCTGTATTTCTAACTCTTAAACATAATCTGTCCTCTCGATTTTGGCCCCATAAGTATAATAGATTAACACCTTCCTATCATGTTGAAATAATGTGTTCCTTTCTTTTCTGTGGCCATTTCAATAGGGATCCAAGCACAATCCCTGTCTCTGGTCAGTATAAGAAATGCAACATTCAAATAAAATAAATTGTTCTAGGCAACCGACCAGCCCAAGCGCAAAGCATGTTTACATGGAAACCTTTAATCTCACATAAGTGATTACCATCTAGAATCTTAGAGTCCAAGCCCAGGTTTAATAACAATTTATACAGAAATACCTCAAGATTTCCTTTTGCCTCACTGAACCTCAAAACCTTCCAGCTTTGAGGTTGCTGTTTTATAAGGCACTTTCTTCTTTAATTCTGAACTTGAGACACCTTAGTGGACAAAGGCTATTCCTTGTCAAGAGTGCAGGGATTGTCTGAAGAGTTTCTCTATAGATAATGGACTGTTTAAGGGAGGTAGCTGGTTCTAATTTATTCTTTATCCATAACACCTAGGTTAGTGATTGGCTTGCAATGAGTACTCAGTACAGACTTGCTGAATGAATACAGAACTGGACAAATGAATGAATTAGCAGTGAGGCTATCAATCTATTCTTCATTAAGGATACATTCCCTATAGGTTTTTCTTTTCAGTTTTAGAGTCTACATTTTAAGTGTGAAATATACACAAATACATGTTGATAGATTAATAGGCAGGCTGTTTCAGACACTTAAAATGCTCTTCTATGATAAGTGGCTGACAGGACTAGATATGTCCAATGTAAAAAAAAAAATGGTGAAGAGTTTTGGAAAGGGCCCATTTTTTTAATATGTGAAGAATTCCCCTACAATAAGACTTCTATGCTATGTGTATGTTCCATGTGTACAAATTTTCTTGGGTAATAATAATTAAAAATTATATAATTTTCCTCAGTCTCAGACGCTGACTGGTCTAAGCAGTTTTACAAATAACTCATTTCGTTTTTATAACAACCCTTTAAGGTAGTTACTTTCATCATCCTCGTTTTACAGGTAAGGAAACTGAGGTACAAAGTGTGTAAGTAACAAAGCTACAGAGCTCTTCAGGGTCAGTGCTCTTAACCACTATGCACTCTGCCTCTCTTCTGATGTTTTTTTTTTCTTTCTCTATCTCTTTCTCCTGAGAGGTATGAATATTACACTATCTATCAGTCATATAGTGAAGAGGAAAGTATTGACAATAAATAAGACTTAAGAGAAAAGGTTTTAGGAGGTGGGGAAAAATATTTGCCTTTGTCAAAGACTTGCTTTCTTATACCTAGGATGAGCTGAGGTTTCCCAGTGTGGAAGTTTGTTCAATAGGACCTTATATGGCACCATATCATGTAGGCACATCAAGATATCAATATAGGGCTAGCAGCATCAGAATGCAAACAATTTCAGTTAAAAATCTGATTACCGTATTGTATGTATACTGGTGCTGTGATTTCTCTGATTTTATTAAAATCTTCTTTGAATATTTTAGCATTTTCCCATCAGGGATAAATTATGTCAGTGAGAAGTTTATGTGTCCAAAATTGGTCCATAGTACTAAGTGTGGCACAGCATAATTAAGGATGTAGTTCTACAAGGAAGGTAAATCTATAGACAAGAGGAGTGATTTGATACCACTTAGAAATACTCTATAGCTTAAATCAGAAACAAACTTAATTTTGTATTTTCTAAGAAAGTTTTCTACCCTTGTTATATATTGTTATATTTAAAAGAAACTGAACTGAAGAAATTTTATTTTTCTCCTGTGTTGTTAACAGGAGACAATATTGACAAACTGATTCTACTTGTTAATTGTGTGCAATGCCTACTTAATTGTATAAGGACTTTTAAACTTTTTGGAGTTTATTTGAAAGGAAATGAAAAAATATTAAAGAATTTTAAGCAGGTAGGTGAAAAATAAGATTTGCCTAAAAAACAAACTCTGATGCAAAAAGGATGACCTATAGTGGCAACACTGGATGCAGGGATCCCAACTAGAAAGATTTTGCAGTAGGTAGGTGATGAGTGATGGTGTCTTAGATTAGAGTAGAATAATAGGCATGTTGAGGAGTGGATGCACTTAAGATACATTTAGGAAGAAGACTAAGAATTTTATGGTAAATTTGCATGTGAGGAAGAATGTGGAGTAAGGATTTCTTGTTTGGGCAATTAGGAGTGAAAATGAGAAATACATAGTGTGAAATTTCCATTGAGCATTTATATGGAAATATTATGCCTGGAGTTGGATATAGATTTAGGGGTAGTCAGCATATAGATAGTCGTTCATTTGGTAATTGAGTATTGTTGCTGAATGTGCATCAATCCAGCTAGGATCCAAGGGATCCAAATCTAATGTTGCTTCTATCTAGTAGCTGTGTTAGTTTTAGTGAGAAAGATACATGCTATTAGATACTCTCTAGCCTTCATGGTCAAGGAGAATTCCAGAGAAAGGAACATTAAGTTGAAACATGTCATTGAATTTAATGTGTTTGGAAGAAGAGAGGGATAGAATTCCTGGAATAAGGAAATGACACATGAAAATGGGCAGGAACAAAAGCAGCTTTGGAAGTAGAAATGCTGTGTAATTGTAGCTCAAACAAGAAAGTAAGGAGCATGATATATCATTGGTGAGGTTCATAGAAGCCACATGACACAAGCCTTTCTGGACTATATTCGTAGCCACAGGGAGCTAGTGCAGCTGGAAAATTTATTTTATTTTATATTTTAAGACTTTAGCTGCTGTGTGAAGATTATATGAAAACCATGAGGAGATGGGGATGCAATGTAGATATTCAAAACTCATTTCATCTCTGTAGAAGATTGATATATTGATATCATTATTTGGATTAAGGTACTTGGAGTAGACCTGAATGGATGTGGATAGAATTTAAAATATATAATATGCAGAATTTATAGGAATTTGATAAGTATTGGACCTGGAGATAGTTAGGATGACCTTTTAGGATTCTGACTTGAATTTGCATATTGTCCCTTAGGGGAAAAGAAACATTTGAGAAGTTGCAAATGTTTTGGAGGAAACAGGTAAAGGGATCCACATTGGACATACTAAATTCATGGAACTTCAAGTCAAAAGTTCAATTATATAACTTGTTATATGGATCTATTGTTCAGTTACAAAGTCGGGAGGTAAAGTAAAAGGTGTTAATGATCTGGAGGTCCCACTGATAACATAATAATAGTTTGAATGGGAATTATTTATCAATTAAAATATCACAGGATGGAAGATTATGATTAGAGATTTAGAAGTTTGAGTAATTCAGAGATGTGTTAACTTGCAAATGACCTTGTCCACGATTTATTATTTATTGATCCTCAGTGTAAAGTGGATGAAGATAAGAATAGAAAGAATGTAAAAGTAGAAGATACTCAGGGAAGAATCCTGAGCAATTATAACTTAAAAATTGTTAGTTGAGGAAGAACCAGAGAAAAACTTGAATAGAAGATGCAAGGTAATTTACACAATACAAACACAACTAACAAATCAAAAAGAAAAGAATAACACACATAAATAAACTGGTAGTTATATTGCCATGCAAGACAAGGGTAAAGAGATATTGGTAAAGACAAAATATGTTATTTCAAACCTAGTCAAATGGACAGGTAGAAGAATTGCTAAGTATAATTTGGATCTATGACATCAGTTTATTACTAATGAAGTGGCTAGGAGGAAGAAATGTAGATAACTTGTGTGAAAATAGTATAATTGCTATTATTTCACTGGAGAATAAGAATACACCAATAAATGCTATAACTGCCATTAAAAAGCTCTAAATCTAGGGTATTACTACCTGGTATTACTACCAGGTCCAGTTTATCAGTGCAGTTGAAACTTACTTGCATAAGACAGATTCTGAAGAGAATATTAGTTCTCTTAAGATTTTGTTCCAGTTATTGGAAAGGCTTAGGGTAAGATATTTAAAACAGCACTATTTCAAATATGTTTGTATTCCTACCACATAATCCTATACTTGATCATTTTTTGCAAATATATTTATTTAAATATCTAAAATAGATATTCATTATTAAATATCTGTACATGACTACAAATTATATGTAATAGTATTTTGGAATATACAATTACTTATATATACTTATATAGTTTCTTTTAGTTTAAAAAAATGATAATAAATGCTTCTTGTTTTCATAATAGAATGTGTTTCCCAAGGTCATATAAGAAATAAAATATAGCCAGAGTAAATAAAGAATATATGTTCTTGTTTACTTGAAAAACAGAGCATTTCCTTCAGTCTAGATTTTTCATCAGGATACAGTTATTGCTTTTACTCTTATCACTCATTCTTCTTTACTTTGTGTTGAAAGTATTTGTTGGTATAAACTGTGTGTTTTCAGAGATGGTTAAGATCAATAAAGACCAAAGAAAGAAATAAAGTCTCCCAAGAAGAAGCCAAAGACAATACTTAGTATTTTGGAATTTCCTAAGGGAATTGGGAATTAGGACCACTCCAGGTAGCTCTTAAAAATCTAAAAGTTTCATAGTATAGCAGTGTGGCAAGAAGAAAATCATAAAAATTCAGTTCGTGCTAGAAGCTTTTTTGTTTGCTACTTATTTATTTATTTATTTTTGTCTGCATTGGGTCTTCATTGCTGTGTGCGAGCTTTCTCTAGTTGCAGCGAGTGGGGGCTACTCTTCATTAAGGTACGCAGGCTTCTCATTGTGGTGGATTCTCTTGTTGCGGGGCACAGTCTCTAGGCATGCGGGCTTCAGTAGTTGTGGCACACGGGTTTAGTTGCTCCATGGCACGTGGGACCTTCCCAGACCAGGGCTCAAACCCGTGTCCCCTGCATTGGCAGGCAGATTCTTAACCACTGCACCACCAGGGAAGTCCCATGTTTGCTACTCTTTTGAACATTCAGACCATTGAAGGAGACTGTGTCACTTTTCATTTAAACAGTGTTTAATAACAACCATCTGATAAAAATTCAACATATCATACAGCCTGAGGTAAAAGTAATTTCTCATGTTGTCATCAAAAGTGAAACTGTCAAAGAAGTAAATAATCTCACTGAAGAAGACAATGTATTACCAGCTCAGAGTCTGTTCAATCTTCACAAGGTACTTAATGAAAATGTTTTCACCGTTTTATGTGACACTACTATAGGGAAATAATTGTGAAAATAAGTTGAAATATTCTGTTTTGGCTTGTGAAAAACTGTAGACGTCACCAATAGTTTGTTATTATTATTCACTGCTTAATCTGCATGCTAAACATTTTTTCTGTCCTCCTTTCTTTTGGTAGTAGACAAATTTTGGGGGGGAGGGATTAGCTAAAAGAGTTTGAGGTAGAATTCATTAAGGATAGGAAATACAAAGAGAAAAATATGACAAGGTAGATAAATATTTTCAAGATATATTTTTATTAAATTATGCAAAGTCTTGACTGATAATGGTAGTGACTAAGTTGTCATTTCAAATTCTAATATGTTTTCTGACATTCCTGTAGCCATTGTTAACTTCTCCATAGCCGATTTGAGCACAACAAAGAAAGAAAACAAAACAAAATAAACATCTTTAGTTTTTAATATAATTTTTTGTTACTCTTCTTTCACTTCACTAATTATTCATTTCATATCATCATCAAAAAACAGTTTTTTGACTTAACTGTTTTGGCTCTATTTGGATTTTGGATGAGTTGGCTTATTGTTCTTATGTTTCTTTCTCTTTGCACACATACTCAATTCTCTCATCCTATATACACATTACTACAGCATATTGTTAAGTCAATAGAAAATTTTCAACAAAGTAATATGATGTATTAACCATTTGTCACATATTTAATAGTTGCTTACATGTGGTATGGACATAATAGTGAAGATAGGCATCTGCAGTCTTTGTGATAATTTTATATAGGAAAATCATAGACCTGTACATAATGGCAATAAAGTATTATTGAGGACAATAATAAGGGAAGCATTGTTGTCATAAGAACACTCACTAAGAGCATGTTATATTTCTAAATTAAATCTCCTTAATCACTTTTAAAGATATAAACCTATTAAAGGAATTTATTCTTAAGAAAATACAAGTATAAGATTCCAGATTAACAACACAGAATAATTCACTCCATAAAGGGTTTTTCTTTTATCGAATGATTCTATTAGTGTTATCACAAAAACACCTTTCAATTTATAAATCATCAATATATATATTTTTTCCAGGAGAGTATATGCTAACAAAGCAAGATTTATCTTCAATAAAAATATTTACACACTATATGTTTATATCTTTTTATAACTATAAAGATGAAAAGCAAGCCACCAAGAAAATTAATAGCTAAAACATATCAAACACTTGTTATATCAAACAATTTGCTAGTGCTTTACATGCATTAGTTTATATAGTGGTTCACAATGTGTTGTTTCTTGATCAGCAGCATCTGACTGAAAACCTGTTAGAAATGAAAAATCTCACTGGAAACTCAGAGTAATTCTGACACAAGCTTAAGCTTTAGAACAACTAAGCAAATATAAGTTGCATAACCCTTATTTAATGCATGGTCTGTTTTTGTCACCATTTTACAGAGGAGAGTTTTAGCTTGATTATTTATCTTGCCCAGAATGACAAAAAAAATAAGTGAAGACTGTGTGTCCAAACCCAGACACTTGTTTGATTCCATCCCTGCACCTTACGTCACATGCCTTACATGTAAATAGTAAGAAAGGTCTTAGTTACTTTTAATCACAGAGTTACCCATAGCATAAGAATTACATTATGGACCTTAGAATCAAGTCTCCAAAGAGTGAGAATAGGTTGGTTTGCTATCTCTCTTGCTCTCTCTCTCTCTTACTTTCTCTCTCTCCCCCCACACCTATTTTCCTCTAGGCAGATACAGTATTTTCCTGTGAGTTTTAAATTAAAGACCATATCTAAAACACTTGATATGTTTAAAATATGACTTCAATTTTCTATGGCTTTTAAATATGACTTCTATATTCTCTATGAAAATTTGTCACATAGAAGTTTTGCAGGGAAGCGTTGGGCAGTCATTAGTCCATGCAAAACATTTTTATTGATTCTCCTTGACTTTTTGCTTGCTGTGTTGGATCTATTTAGGTAAAATTCACCGGGTCCATAAAACCTGCACCAGTCTTAACATCAAATTAAAATAGAGCAAATAGGATCAAAGAGGGTACACTCATAATATTTTTAGGTATGTCAAAGAATATGTATTTTTAGATATACCCACAAGCAGAAAACTTAGTATATCTCTGACATTATATTTGGGGAATATAGAGCTGATTACATTGTATGAAGAGCAATGGGAATCTTATGTTACTTAAAAATATTTTTTCTTGCTCTCTCAGACTGCCATAAATTCCACTATACTTTTAGTGTTTCCTTAATGGTGTTTATGTCATAAACTACTGTGTCAATCTGTCCACGCTATTGCAAAGTTAAATAGAATCATCTTATCAAATATCTTTTCACATTGACAAGCAAATGAGAATCAGAAACACCTGGGGATAATCTAGTTGCAGTTTCATTTTGATTTAGTGAAAGAGAGACAGCTATGTCCATGTCCCAGTGTACTTCAAAAATAGAACTGACCTATGGATTCTATTGATACCATGCTTTTATCGCTAGTCAGCTAAGTGCAACTTAAAGACCACGGGTGGTAAAGTGACAGATTAAGTTGGAAGAGAAGCAAAGAAAAACTATTTGGGAGAGCTATATTTTTACTTCAGGAAACATACATAGAACTTCTTGAAATTTGTTTTTGTTTTGTTTTAATCTCAAACTGTCCTTGGAGGTGTCAAGAAATAACACTATATCTATCTACCCAAGTTCAATGTTATTTGAAAGGTAGCTGAAAGGCTCACATAAATGGAGATTAGAATGCCATCTTTGTTATCAATACAAATGATTACAACTTGGATATGCAGCCACAAGGACTTAGTACATTAATACTGAATTAATACTGTACTATATTTGTAGAAATCCATTATGGAGCATAGTCTGTCCTGCTAAGGTGACAAAGAGTTCACACCAGTGTTTGTTTTCTCTGAGGCAGGCACAGAGAAGGATGAGAGGAAGAATTGAGATGAACATGTCTGGTTTTCTCTCCCAAACTCACCATTAAGATAAATCACTATCCCTTGTTTGGGAAGTAATGGGAAGAGGGAGACTAAAGAGAGATCAGAAACTTTATACCATTCCAAGGTTTGTTTTTGTTTTTTTTTTTTCCTTTACATGGAAATATGAAAAGCAGTAAATAGATTTTGTACCCTCTATTTGGAGTAAACCAAGTGACTCAACAATAATTCAGAGACTTAAGGAGTATAGACATTTACTTTCCATTCATGAAGGTTACATGATAATGTTCTAGGTTGGTTGTGGCTAGGCTATGGGATTGGACTGAAATGGCTGAGCCAGCTTCAGCTACTGGCTTGCAAGGAAAATCCCTGCCCAGTGGAACTGGAAAAGCATGAGGAACACACAAGGAAGGGTCTAAAGGCCAGGCCTGACTTGGAAAGTTCACATATCCCATATGCTCATTTCCTGATGGATAAACTTATGGCCATACCTGGATATGGGAGAGAGACTAACAAATGTGATGCAGCCATGAGTCCAGGAGAAGAGGAGAACAGATTTGGATATACAGTTAACAGCCTCAATGTGTTTTCCTTTGATCACCAAATATCTGTGAATAGTCTTTATCTCATAAACAGAACACATACTATGTTTCCTTAATGTTTTTGCTTCCTGGTTTGAAAGCATTGATTAGTGCTTCTGTAATGAAATTCAAAGACAATTTGTGACTGTATGGTGGTAACTTTTGTTTAAAAATGGCCCAGCCACATGAATACAACATACAACCCCTAAAATAATTATCTCTCTTGGCTCTGATTGAAATCCAAGTCCTATGATCCGTATAGAATGTATACACTTAGGAGTTTAAAGCTTCAATCTGCAGACTTGATGGAGATATATAGTAAAAGCACAAAACACTGTTATAATTTCTAGATGAGGCTTCACTGGAACTAAATGGTTCTCTCAGGTTTAACCATTTCCTCACTCTAACATGAAATATAATGTTCAGCTGTGTCCACAGCCTGCACTGTAAATTTCCCATGGCTGGCTTTGCTAGGTCTCTGTAACCAAAGCTTATCAAGGCCTGAGCTGAAAACCATATAGCCTAGCCACAAAAAAAGTCTCAATAGTCTTTGTTACTTCATTCTACTTTTAATTCTATTTGTCAAAATGTCAAGCCAGCTCACCAAGTGCTGAGGAGCATAGTCAATAAATAGCATTCTTCTCTTGCCCACCTTAAAAGAGAGAAAGAGAGAGAAAAATTTTGAGATAGAAGAAAGCTGACAGATAAAAACACAAGTTTCTACTTAGAGGGCATGATATAAGGGATTTGGATATAATTCCAGCACCAAGTGGAAACCTTGTGAAGAGGAGTTTATTTGATATAATGTAAGCCTTGAGAAAATCATGTTGACCACTCTATAGAGAATGAATTAAATGGGTCAGGTGTTTAAATACTGACAATATGTGGAAGCTGTTTCAGTAATTCAGGTAGAGATGTTTGTGGGTTGGACTAGAAATAGTTCAGTGGAGAATGAGAAAGGTTAATGTTGGATTAAATTTAGGAAGCAGTACAGACAGGACTCAAAGGTGGATTAAATATAAGAATTAAGGAGAATAAAATATCAAGGAATACTCCCCATTTTCTAGAAAAAACTAATGTACTCTAAGTGGAATGACTGGGGTGGGACCATATTTTGCATAGGGCACATAAAGTGAATGAAGCATATTAAGTTTGAGAAGTTTATTAGATGTATAAACTGAGATATCCAGGCAATTAGATATGTAAGTCTGATGATCAGGGAGTGGTCCAAGACTGAAGATACATGTTTGGGGATAATCAGCACATAGATGCTTTTTAATATCATGAGATTTAGTGAGGACATTCAGTTAAAGTATACAGGAAGAAGGCCTGGTTATGGTTATAATAGATGCTAATGTCTGAAAGTGAACAGTGGAATGAGCCAACAAAGACCATAGAGAAAAAGCTGGCAGTGAGATAATAGGAATATCAAAGAGCATAGTCATGGAACTCCAGAGAATAACTTCAGGCAAGTGACAAAATGTCTCAAATGCTGCTTAATGTAAGGTGAGGATAGGGAATAACTATCAGTTTGTCAAGATAAAAGTCAATAGGGATTTTGATTAAAATCAATTCAGAGGAGTTGTGTGGACCAACAACCAATTGGAATAGGCTAGAATGAGACTGAGAGGTGAGAAAAATAAAATAACAAGTATAAACAAAACTTTTGTGAACATTTTATGGCTGATCAGAAAACTGATCATGAGGTCAATGGAGTTTTCTTTTGTTTTTTATATTTATTTGATGGTTAATACTTCTTATGCCCTGTTTAAGAAATCTTACTTATTCAAAGGGCAAAAATATATTCTCATATGTTACCTTGCAGAAACTTTATTGTTTTACCTTTGATATTGAAATATACAATTCATCTGGAATTAAATTTTACATGTAGGAGGCAAATTTGTGTTTAGACACCATTTCTTTTTTTTAATATGTGTATACATAATTGTATATATGTATATATATATGTAATACTATATATAGTATATGATATTATACCTATATATTATATATAAATGTGTGTGTGTGTACATCAGAATGACCCAGCATTCTTTATTGAAAAGAGTCTCTTTTCTCCAGTGCTCTGCAACTTTGTCCTAGATCAAGTGTCCATTTATATGCTGTCATTGTTTTCTTTTTTGGGGGGGTTGTATTCTCCCATTCTTACCTCAAGATTACACTGTTCTAATTTCTGTAGCTTTAAAGGAGGTCTTCATATACAATATAGTAAATATTCCCACCTTGTTCATGTTCTTCAAGGGTGTCTTTTTTCTTGGCCTGTTGTATCTTCATATACAATTTAAATTTAATAAATAGCATTTATAGTCAATATTCTCCATACCCTCACCACACAGTAGTTTTGAGATACACACCTAATGCACTACACATATTTCGTAGTTAAAACTTTCAAAGTAACAATAGCAATATCTATCTAATTATAAATTCTTCAAATTACACAATGCAAATGGTATGTTAAAGTCATTTATTTAATTATATATATATATATATATATATATATATATATATATATATATACACTTAAACTATTGGATATTATGTAGAGCTTAGAATCTGAAGAAAGTTCATAAAATTACTCCTTGGAACAATAAATATATGTCCCAAATTATGCATGTAAAATTTGAGAATTCAAGGACTTATCCAAAATTCATCCAAGAACCTCTACTAAAAAGACCTGTTTGAAGCAACAAATATGTCCTTCAGTAGGTGACTGGATAAATAAACTGTAGTAGATATAGACAATGGAATATTGTTCAATGCTAAAAAATAAATGATCTTTCAAGCCATGAAAAGACATGGTGGAGCCTGAAATGTATATTACTAACTGAAATAAGCCAATCTGAAAAGCAATACTGGAATCATATAAACTGTATGATTCCAACTATATGGAAAAGGCTAAACTATGGAAACAATAAAAAAAGCAGTGTTCTACAAGGTTTCCAAGGTGAGGGATGAGTAGATGGAGCACAGGAGATTTTTAGAGCAGTAAAAATAATCTGTATGATACTATAATGATAACTACTAGTCATCATACACTTGTACATAACAAAATAACGCACAACACCAAGAGTGAACCATAATGTAAACTATGGACTTTGGGTGATTATGATGTGTCAATATAAGTCATCAGTTGTAACAAATGTACCACCCTGCTGGGGATATGTTAATAATAGGAGAAGCTATGCATGTGTGGGTGTAGGGGGTATAAGGGAAATCTCTATACCTTCTCCTCAATTTTGCTGTGAATATTAAACTGCTCTAAAAAATAAAATAATTTTATAAAAAGATCTGTTTGATATTTATTTTTATGTCCCTCATTTTTAAATAACTTTCCTTTATATACTTTTATCAATTAAGTATGAAAGAATCCTTATTAAATCCTTGATTATTTTTCTAATGTAAACATATTTCAGATAAACTGCAACTCAAGAGTTGAGACTAGGAGGGCTACCATATAGTTATGATAAATGTACAACAAAAGAAAGAACGTATTGTAAGGTATTATAGAAAGACACTTGTGTGTCAGTCTTTCCTCTGCAAGTGAAGGCTCACTGGCTGGAGGTGTAAGAAGCTTCTCATCTTTGACAGTTTATATTGAAGACTCACTGACAGTACAATACTATCATGCTGCTGGGCATCATATTAGGTGTCAACATTTCAGTAAAAATCCAAAATTCTTTGTAGTGTGATTTTGAAGCCTGAGGTACAATTAGTTTCCTTAAGCCTTTCTGTTGACCTTAAAAATCTCTCTTTTTAGTCTTCTAAATGTAGTAAAACCTAATATAGACTTTTTTACTATTAGTATTAAAATTGTACACAGGGCTATGTTTTAATTAAACTTAGGAGACAAAAATGCCAATAGTGAAGAAATTTTTTATATATGTCTATTTAGATAACTCAGTAATTATTAAAATAATGTGGATAAGCATTATAATTAGAGTTTGATCAATAATAGCAGAATATGTTAATCATATATATCTGATCAACCATATCAAATACACTAACATCCAATAACAATTCTCTTATCAATATAAATATTTTAAAACAACCCCACTTAAAAGATATAAGTAAGATGGCAAAATGCTTGGAGGACTATAGGAGATTCCAGAGATTGTGTAAGAAATTTTATTATATGTATATATAAGGACAAATCTATGTATTTTTTGTGTGTTAAGAACACTTAACATGAGATCTACCCTCTTAACAAATTTTTAATGGACAATATATTATTGTTAACTATAGGTACTATGTTGTACAGCAGAACTTATTCAAATTGCATAACTGAAACTTTATACCTTTTGAACTCCCTATTTTCCCCTCCCCGCAGCCTGTTGTTACCATTCTACTCTCTGCTTCTATAAGTTTGACTTCTTTGATACCTTTATGGAATCATAAAATATTTGTCCTTCTGCAACTGGCATATTTCACTTAGAATAATGTCCTCCAGGTTCATTCATGCACATATTTCCTTTTATTGTAAGTCATATCATTTCTATTATGTTTTACTTTTTAAATATAAAAGTGATTTATTTGCAAGGTCAAAAACAATAATCAAAAAAGTAAGCAAACAAGCAGTATTTAAAGCTATTTGAAGTAAAAACTTAACATATAGTGCCTAATGATCTGTTTCTCACCCTCTAGCTAGAGGCAGCTGCTGTGCAGAGTTAATGTGTATCCTTCTAGACATTTATACACATAAACTTCTATAATTTCATTATTTTGTAAGGTCTGTTTCATTTAATAATTTTCACTATGTTGCAGCAACTATTGCATCACACTTTTAGAGCAATATTTGTGCTTATTTGTATATATGTTTATGTGCAAATGCATACTTTATTTGTATTATAATGCTTTTCTCAGGGAAGTTTTTTCAGTGTTTCACAATGACTTTTTTCCTTAGGAAGAGTAAATATTAGAAAGCCTTGAAAGCCTCTTCAACGTTAGAAAGACTAGTTTTAATCTTTCAAGGTATTAATAGAATGAATTATATGAATAGAATTTTTAATATTAAAATAGTATTTAATTCCTGAAATAAAATATAATTGGTCAAAATGTATTAATCCTTTAATATCCTACTACATTTTGTTAGAATGTATTGAAGATTTTTGCTTCAATATTCAAAATGAGATTTTTGTGTCATTTGCCTTTGTGTACTTTATCAGATGTTGGTATCTATGTTATTCTGTCTTTATATAAATGCTTGAGGAGTGTATGTGCTGCAACAGTTTAAACAGCTCTGTCAGAGATGGCCTCTTATGTTTGACAGGATGCATACATGAAATTTTCTGGCCTGCTGATTTTTGGAAGAGGTAACATTTTGATAGTTTTTCTTTTTGCTCTCCTAGTAATTGAATAGTATGAGTTTCCCAGCTTTCTTGGGATCAATGTTTTAATAAAGTATGCATTTCATTAAAAGGTCCAAATTTACACTTATTATACATGCTTTTATCTCTTTTATACTTAAAAATTTGTGTATTATAACTTATGTTCTCCCTTTTCTAATTCAGTTAGCTCTTAGAATGTATATTTAATGTTTGTTTATAAAGAGCTAGCTTTTGATATTATTTATCTTAATTTATAAATAATTTTAATATATATATTCATCATTTATCTCTGGATTATTTTGGGTTTTTTAAATTCTTTTCAGACTTTTTAATTCACTAACCAATTTTGCCTTTTAAAAAAATTTACATTTGTTATCTGAATTTTCCTCTCATTACCTATGCAGACATAATGTATAGGATACACATACAATATTTCATTGTCATTATTTCTCTTCCCCACTTGTAACACAATGTTCTCTTCTTTGCTTTCCCTCCTCCTCCTCCTCCTCCTCCTTCTCCTCCTCTGATCCTCTCCCTCCCCCTCCCAATTCTCTGCCTCCTCCCCTCCTTCTCCCTCCTCCCCTCCTCCCTCCTCCCCTCCTTTTCTCCCTCCCCCTCCCAATTCTCTGACTCCTCCCCTTCTTCTCCCTCCTCCCCTCCTTCTCCCTCCTCCCCTCCTTCTCCCTCCTCCCCTCCTTCCCCCTCCTCCTTCCTCTTCCTGCTCCTCCTTCTCTCTTGTCTCCTTCTGCTTCTCCTCCTTTCTCCTGGCCCTCAGATGTAGAGGTGCAAGTTAATTCTACCTCACTGCTCATAGTTTGTTATTATCATCAGTCTCATTAATTCCTCTGTTTTTTCCTTTTTTTTGATGTATTAACTTATCCATTTATTTATTCCTATTTTTTTTCCGATTCCTTTTTTTTATTCCTCACTGTGGACAACTTCTGTTAATGCTTTTGATGAATATCTTAAATTCATAGGTATCATTGCTAAAAAAGCGGCTATAGTTTAACTTTCTCCACTCTTTGGCACTGAAAAATTCCCTGCAACCACAACTAATACTGAGATAGCAATCTTTTTACATGTTCCTTTGATAGAGATAACACTTTGTAGTTGCAGTGCTGATTTGCTGATGAGCTGAAGTAGTACAGTTGAGCTCCTACAGAAGGATAAATAGCTGTGTATTATTTAACAATTGAATTTACAAACATTATGAAGATACAATGTTATTTACTTCATTACCAATCATGATCAAGCTTTTAATATAACAATACACATTGTGAATTTTCACAAAATAGTATAATAGACTATTGCAAATCTATTTGAGCATATAACTCTTATCAAGGAAGTGTCATGTGAGACAGGAATTGCCTGGAAAAACACTTAAAATTTTTTTTTTCTCAATTCTAAGTTTGCATATTTAGTAACCTTTACTTCTTCTTTATATGGGTAAATGATAGATTATTTTGATTTTTCCAAACTGATTAATGAATTAACTATATGTATATGCATATATATATATATATATATATATATATATATATATATATATATTCTCATGACCAATATATCCCTTCCCCTTCTAACTTAAGTGTAACCACTATTGCTAGCATGTTTTTATACTCTTAATAGAGACATAAATATTATATTTACACATTATATATGGCATTTTGCTAGTCTGTTTCCATTTTATTCTAATGTAATTATACCCTGTTATTCTACCACTTGCTTTTTTTACTCAACATTATTTTTGAGTAGTTATTCATAAAGAACAAAACATGCTACATCATTATTGTAACTACTGTACCATATTACATTCTATGAATATACCACAAATGATGTATCTATTTTCCTACTTCTTGAGATTTGAATTGTTGTTTTGAATTTTCTGATATTGCATACAATGGAGAGACAAACATTGTATATGCATTTATGTGTATTTCCATTCCCATAAATTGACAGATATTGATATAGATTAATATGGGGAAATTCTCATTTATAATCATGGTTTGACTATTCTTCTGTTCTGTTCCATTTTAATGTTCATTAATTTATAGTAACATTAAGAGAGTAAGTATATTAATGCTAGAAAATAAAAAAAAATATTTAAGAGAAAAGAAATGCAAGTATAGTCATATAACTTCAGAAGACAAGTTTTTCAACTGTAAACACAAAAGGTCAATATTAATCTTTGCTTTTGTAAAATATATCACCAACTGTATTCACTAATAGGAGCCTACAAGCAATGATACTCTAGTTGAAATGGACACTCCTACATCTTGATTTTTAAAATATCATTCTCCAATTAAAAAAATCCAAGGCTCCTAAGAAAAATATCTGATTCTAAATCTGAGGCAGTGGAAGAATAAGGTCAGTTTGGAGCATCTTGTGCCAAAAAAAAAAAAAGAAGTATTCAAAAATGAATGGAAGTGAAACAAATGGAGATAGGCTCCCAGTCACCAAATTCAAGACATGAACATGGAAACAATGATTTTCATTGATTTTAAAGACTGAATAAATAAATATCTATGAGTCCATTGTGCTAATCAAGTAAGAGTTCACAATTTTTATGTTCCTGTTTTAGATGATGGTATAATAACTTTTTCATCTGAAAATGGGTCCAATTTTCTGGTCCACTGGGGACTTTCCAGAATGATTATAATACCACTCAGTAATATAGAAGTAAAACTCCAAATATGCACAATGTTATAAAACAACAGGCATATGTATATTCTGCTACAGCTACAAATTGTAGCTGCTACAAATTGTAGCTGTGTCTACAATTTGTTATCCAATGCCAACAGAAAATTCTCAATGTCTTTAGAATTATGTAAACTTATAGTTTTCATACTTGCTCTTTGTGTGCTATCAGACAAGACAGTTACTTAAGAAACATGGGAAAAGCAGAAATTACTATAGTAAATATGGTGTTCTTTTTCACTATTAAAGTTGTATATTTCCTTACATTATAGAAACACTTTTTTTGTACTAGAAAATGCAAGTAATGCTTTCAAAAACGTAAATGTACAGTTATTTGAAAAATGATAAATGAAGACAATACATGGCCTTGCATAAAAAAATTTTGAAGATAATTATAAGAGAAAAAGCATTAAGCATACACTCTTTCATTTTATGAAAACGTTTTTATCCTCCCAGTTGATGAGGAAAAGCTCTATTTTGTAGGGGAATCCCAAATAATGATTGTAGAAAGGGATATAAAATTAAGTTTCTTTGTAATATTCTATAGGGATATAAACTTACAAGAAAAACGAATGGGTGCTGAAAATCATGTATAATATGGTGGGAAATAGGCTATTCCCATAATGTCACTTTATCATCTTATAGTTGAGTTGCAAATTGCATATAAGATCAAACTTAGCATCGATAATTGTGAGTAAACCATACTTATATGCCTTCTAATGGGGTTCAATATAAAATACATAGCATCACAATATTACTGAAAAAATATTTTACTTAAATTTAAATAAGTCTTTAAACATAAATTTCAGTCTGGAAAATTTAGAAGATGGAACCTTTTACAAGAGATTATGTCTGGTTTCATAAAAAAATTAATGTCACATTAAAAATTGGGGAGGGAGCCATGCGTCCAGATTAAAAGGAATTACAAAGACAAATATCTAAAGCAAAATGGGAAGCTTGATTGGATGTTTGATTTAAAATAAATAAGATACATTTTGACAACAATTTGAGGAATTTGAATATGGTTAAGTAGTGGGCATTTATTTAGGTTTAATAAAACTACTTTATTCATGTAAGAGAAATTCCTTGGTATGATATGCATGCTAAAGTATTTAAGAGTAAAGGGTCATTTTGCCTGTAAATATTTTCTGCAAATATATCTGCATGCACACACAAACAACACGCATACAAATACATGCTAAATCACATGTATGGGTATGGGTCTGTATGTATATATATATGTGTGTATATGTATTATATGTATGTATATGTGCATATTATATATGCACATATATATACCACATAAACAAAGATAACAAACATTAATAATTGTTGAATCTAGGTAATCTAAGTGATTAGAATATGTATGGCCATCCTTTCTGCATTGAGTACATGAATATTTTCAATTTAAACATTGAAAAAATTATTTAATTTCTACTAATGTCATGTTCTGATCTTTTGCAGGGAAGCTTATCTTTGTTAGTATTATAGATATTAGGTTTCTTATATGTTGGGAATTTGGTTTTGCAGC
Organism: Mesoplodon mirus; assembly: GCF_964341445.2. Lineage (NCBI taxonomy): Eukaryota > Metazoa > Chordata > Mammalia > Artiodactyla > Ziphiidae > Mesoplodon > Mesoplodon mirus. Next base: position 110,125,309 of record NC_138982.1, read on the forward strand.
CACTTTTTGAGAAAGTGGAAAAGATTTTTTTGTTTTTGTTATTATGTTGTTCTCCTATATTTATTTCTTTTTCACATTTTCACTGTTTTTTTGTTGGCTCTACCTGGTCCTAAGCCTCTGTCCTGAGCCAGGTGTTGTAATCACAGGCTGTTGCTCCTGCTTTGTAGTGGTATTTGGGCTAGAAAGTCATCCATGGGCCCAGTGGGAGAACTGGATCAGCTTCTGCTTGCAAAACTTCTTGTCTTCCACTGTTCAGAGGCTTGCATCTTACTCTAAAGCTGTCATATCAGGCCTAGGGTGAGCAGCTTTTATTTTTTAGCAGGCTTTTAAGATAGAGGAACCTCACATCAGCTGCTGGTTTTAAACTCTGGAACTGTCTCCAGGCTCTCCTCTCACATTAAGCAGTTCAGGCTGATGATCTGAGTATTTTTTGAGTATTTTATGCCACCCTACTACTATCTTTATTAGCACCTGGAGCTCAACAGACCCACAAGTTTTACTTACAGCTTTGAATGTTGTTCCTTTTTAGGTAATAAGATGTGTTTTAGTCTTGAAATGTCCTTTTCTTATTTATTTATATATTTATCTATCATTGCTCTGTATGCTTGCTACTCATTGGTCAACAAATAATTATTTGTATAACACATTTTAGGCATCTAGATATCAATTATTTTCATATTTTGGAAGACATGCTTTATCACTTCATAAGACAATTTGCTTATATTTTATTCTACTGTTTTTAATGATTTGTTTTTAAAAGTTCAACTCTTGTTCTTTCACTTTGGAGTTAAATAGAAAAAAACAAAGAACATCACACCAACCCAAACCATGAAAAAATCCATAAAAATCTATAAAATGTAGTGCTTCTGAGCCCATTTTCATGCTGAGTTCTCAGGGCAATCAGGTGAACTAAATTTGAAAGTGTGATGTGCCCCTCCAAAAAAAGACAAGACTCATAAAATGTTTTCCTATTGTCAGAGTGTAGTAGAAAGAGCTTGCTGCTGTATAAGCAGATAAGAAGAGAACTACTGAAATGTTCATGGACAGATGGCAAATTTTAGTGGAGATAAGAAAACTATGAAAAAGTGAGAAAAACAAATGCTAGAAATTAAAAAAAAATATTAGGAATGAATAATATTTTTGATAAACTTAACAAAGACCTGAGATAAGAATTCATGAAAGTAATGACATATCAATAGAAATTATCCAAATTGAAGTATAGAGAGAGGGAAAAATGTGAAAAAAAACACAGAAAAACCCATAGTATCAGAATTGTTAGACAATATCAAACAGTCTAACAGTGTTTGGACTTCCACATTGAAAAGAAAGAAGAGAACTGAATGGAAACCTAGAAGCATTTCCTTTTGCCGCACTGAATTGTGGTGTTACGTTATCATACACAAAATTCCCACATATATTTACATCTTTCTGTGAGCTTTTTGTTTTTTCATTTAGCTGTCTATTTCACATTCAGTAGGGTATTCCATCAATTAATAAGAATTTCTAATGTATTTTAATATCTGATTTGACCACCTCTCACTTATTTCTCTTCTTCTGCATTGCTTTTCTTTAATAATGGTTTTTAAATTATTTTCCTTATAATATATAGAATTAACTTATCTAGTTTTAAGAAAATATGTTAACATTGGTGTAGTCACTCGAATCACATTATTTTGTAAACTAACTTAGAGAGGCTTGACATATTTAATAGAGAAATTTGTTTTTCTACAAATGCTATATCTTCTCCTTTTTAGAGACTATTTTAGTGTATTTGTTAATATGTCAAAGTTTTTCTCATATGAGCTTTGCACATTTTTTGTTAATGGAGGGTATTTTCACAAATACCTAGTGATCCTCAGCTGCATGTTCATTTTAAGATAAGGATTCTGAAGTGCTGGTCCACTGAATGGTAATTGGTGAGGACCACAAATATGGTTGGGAATCCTCAAAAGCATGTCTTTTATTTGGACATAGACAGAAATATTTTAATATCCTTCTAGGCATGTATAAGGTAGACTGCTAACATTCTGATTGTATGTCTAATGGGTGATTTCTATATTTTTCACTTGAAGCTGTCCTTGATCTTTCATTCCATCTTTCAGTTGTTCATTCTAAGTCCAGAGATATTTGTCTTCCACTCTAGAGTAGGAAGTAATCTGGGGTCTAAGTGCTTGTTACATGTGTTTAAACGGCCTTTCTCTATTCAGCCCTAGTCCATACCCAATCTCAGGGAATGCTGATGTTGCCAGTCTTTAGGACTTTGTAGGTCTGTGCAGTATGAATCCTCTTTCCCTTTAGATTATCTCCATGCTTATGTTTTAGTGTTCTCTGTTCTGGTAAATCATTCACCAAGTTTCAGCTTTATCTCTTCTCCTTTACTTCACACATTGTTCATTACTTTTTACTCTCTACTCATGTTTTAATAAGGTTTCAGGTGGAATTAAATTAAATGCTCTTAAATGATTCAGATTTGACTGTTTAAAATCATCATGCTAATTAGGAGCCAAAGAAATTTTTAAATTTGGTGTTGTTTCTAAAAATGCAAGAAATGAATAGTGTTAGAATATAAAAAGATGAGTGTGACTTTTAAATGATAATAGCCCATATATTTGTCAAGGAAACACATTTAAGGGAATTTATTAAATATATTAAAGTGAATTTTGGAGGGGTGGGAAGGAAATATCTATCTCAATGAAGAGGAAAATATTATACCAAAAATTGATAATGTTCATGTGTCATAAAAAGAAAGAAAAAAAAAGTAATTGATATGTCTTTCTTATTTTTTTGTGCACACAGTTGGCCAGTTATTGAAACATATATATAAACGTTGCATTAAGCAGTAGTTCATTTTAAATAAAATTGCAGATCTATATATGCATTGTTTTATACTTAGAATACAATATTACTCTTTAAGTTATACTCTGGATTTCTGTCTTTGCCCCTTTTACCAGGGCCTTAACAGTTGTTCAAAATATCATTTTCATTTTTCTATTCCTTTTCCTTCATTCTTTAACAGTGTTGGTGATGAAATAGTGCTATGCATAACTATTAAATTATAACCTATAAATAAATATGTTATCTGGATGCTAAAGTGAATTTTATGAAAATATTTCCCTCAGTTCTTATTTTTACATGACAGTCCTATACTTCTCTAAATCTTATATTAGTTAGGGTCTGTACTCTAGGGTTATAAAAACAATTTAGATAAATCTGAGATAATGCCATTAAACTGCTCAGTGAGGCATTTTTGTATAACAGATTCTGCAGACCGTATTCTGATTCAATTATATTTTGAGATATTCATATCTAACTGTTGATTTCTTTCATATAATATTCTCTAATATGACATAATCTGTTTTCCCATTATTGTTCTATATTTCTATGATAATTTCAAAATTCTTATATTTTCCATAAAGATCTTTTTGCTTAACTTGTGACTCTAAGCTTTATTTAGCCACATCAAATTTGAATTAAAACTTAAAAAGTAACAGATATTTTCCCCCATTGTATTACTTTGAATCACTAATAAGAAAAAGATGGCAATTGTAGGTTCTTAGATGTTGTTGGTTATGGGTATTTTTGACATTTTAGAAATAAGAAATTGTTAGATTTTATTCTCAAAGCATGTTCAATCTCTTAGGATCATTAAGCAGTGTAATATAGGAAAAAACCTCAGAAAAACAGTGTCATAAATAATTGGACAAAATTGGTTATTCCTCTGCAAAATAAACTATTAATTTCAGAGTTCAACTTAGAGAAACTAACAAATGGGTGTATTTGGTAGATAGCTTGGAAGTTTTTTTGGGAAAATTACAACTATTTAGTACTAGATGACATCAATTTACATGAAAAACTTGGTTAGTGATTGGGTGTCATAGGCAAGAGTTGTGCTAATTAGAAACTTGTGACATAATGATTGCAATATTTTATCATCGATGCTCATTTAGTGGAAACTGATAATATAGCTACACTTTTGAGATGGCAAGAAATATTCCAATGAAAGATATCATTACACAATAGATTTGAAGTTGTTTCTCCATTTAGAATAGGTCTACTCCTAAGGAACAAATATGTGATAAGATAATAATATTATCTATACTGTTTCATGTAGAGAACATTATTTTTCAGTTACCCATTATTTCTGACAAAGATACTAAGACTGACTATCATGTTTTAGACCTAAAGTTGTGTTTATGTACAAAAGAAAGTTAAATTTTGTTTGTTAGCTCTCTATCCAGTGTACTGTTTGGAAAAGCAGAAGCATAAAACTATTCTTTTTAAGGATAATTTTTATTATTATAAGAGTATATTTGGCAGTAACCAAGATATTATATTTTTAAAAGAAAATTTATCTTTAAAGTGCAAAGTACGCCATTATGACTTTTCCCTACCTTCATTTTTATTCTTTTCACCTTAAGTTTTTTGATAATTCAAACAACTGAGATTTGCTTGTTCTTAAGAGCTGTTGGTGTGTGTGATGACTTTAACTTATTAATATTTTTCAGAATAAAAAGTAATACTTCCTGTACATTGTTGTTATGCTGTTAATTTCCCATTGCCATTCAATGACTTAATTGTTTATTTTTATATCAATATCTGATTACCTTATAATTTATCACCTTTCCTTTATGTAATAATTCCTCCAGGAACAGCACAAAAAGTAGTATTAAAAAGTTACCTTAAGGGGCTTCCCTGGTGGCGCAGTGGTTGAGAGTCCGCCTGCTGATGCAGGGGACACGGGTTCGTGCCCCGGTCCGGGAAGATCCCACATGCCGTGGCGTGGCTGGGCCTGTGAGTCATGGCCGCTGCACCTGTGCGTCCGGAGCCTGTGCTCCTCAACGGGAGAGGCCACAGCAGTGAGAGGCCTGCTTACCGCAAAAAAAAAAAAAAAAAAAAAAAAAAGTTACCTTAACTAATATGCTTTTCAGATGCCATTTTATAATTATTATATTTAAAAAATAACTCATGTAACTGATAGTTTGTACTCTTTACCAACTGCTCCCTATTTCTTGCACCCTGACAACCAGTTTTCTACTCTCTGTTTCTATGGGTTAAACTTTTTTCTTTTTTTTAATTTCACAATATATACATATATCAAATCATCACACTATTCACTTTAAATGTCTTACAATTTTGTCACTTTATGTGAACCAATATGTTTACTTTTGAATTAGAGTAAACTGACTCACCATTATGATTAAATAAACTTTATTTTCTCAATTTAAGCTGAATTTAAGGTGATCCTAAAATATGTGTTATATCTAAGTCACTAGTGGTAGTAAAATACAATATCATTGGGCTTACTAAAATTTTAATTTATATTTTAGTTTAATAGAAAGAGTTTTTCTAAATACAAATAACATGAAAACAAAGACAGATTTCCTACAGCATCTTTTAAAAAAATAAATATATTACATATGAAACTATTTTAGGGACATTAAGCCAACATCTTTCATATGAAAAGAGAAACATTCAAAGGATTTGAATTGGCAGTTTACAATTGAAATGCATTTTTGATATGTCCATATCTAAAATATTTTAATATGTTATTAACATTAAATATAATATTTAAAATGGGTTTCAAAAGGAAATTATTTGAAAATATCTATCCTTTAAATAATTATACTGACATTTAATGTTAATAAATTTTACTTATATTTTTAATAATTTTGTATACTATGTAGAGCTTGCTGATGTAATGCTAGAATTTATTCAGAAATACATTTGATGGCATATTTCTTGTCTTTGCTTTTAAAGCATCCATGAATATTATTCTAAGACAAAGCATTTTGAATCTGTAATCAGTCTGTAAAAAAAATCACAGATATTCAAAAACTTGATATTTCTTTTGGGGCTTAAATTATACCTTTGTTTGAAAATCAACAAATATAACTCATAAATTTTCAAATATCATTTGAAAATATTTTTTTATGATTTTCAGATGATAGAACATCAACTATTACAATTTCAACTAGTCTCATCAACTCAAACAATACACATTTCTAACATTTTGTGATATAAAGTAGTTTAAAAAGGACTGGCATAGGGGCATTCAGAAGTGAATTATTTAGATCAGCAAGAGTTGTCAAACTTTTTATGTAAAGTCCCAGATAGTAATATTTTAACATTTCTGTGTCCTTTGGATTCTGAGGGAACTACCCAAGTATGCCATTTTAGCATGATAGTAGTCATAGATTTTATACACACACACACACACACACACACACACACACTACACATGGACAGAGAAATATTTTGTTTTAATAAAACTATTTGCATGACTAGGTGTGGAACAATTTTTACTCACATAGTTTGTGAACCAGGAAACTAGACTAATCCAAAATAAAGCTTGCAATCTACATGAAGGTCCATATTATAAAAAACATTTTAAAGAATACTATAAAAAGTAGAAACATTATAAGTATTTTAACTACTTATTAACCATTTCCTCTCTCCTAAACGTTTAACATTTTTTAAACTTCTTAAAAACGATCTTCCATTTGTGTCCAAAGCAAAATACCTAAATCCCTCCATTTTCTTCTTCCTCAAAATATATCTAGAGTTTATATCTCCTATACTCACTATTATATTTAACTCATTTTCGTTTTTTTCTCATTTATATTCTTAATTATTTATTTTTTCCTGAGGGATGAAAATTGCTTTAATGCTTCATTTAAAAGAATAAAGAGAAAAAAATTAAATGATGGAAGTCATAGAGATGACTCTATAACATTTTATATTTTCTTATTTCATGTCTCTTTACCTCTTTTTATATTTCTGCTTGCTTAGTGTTTCCAATAAAGCATCAAAGACAGGACCTCAAATGACAGACTAAGGCACTAAAAGGATAGATTCAGAGACAACACCCTTTATACTCCAAGTGGAGTTGACACAGAGACCTTTTGGTCAGACCAAGGTGAAATGGTACACATATATGTGTCAAAGTGATCTGGAAAGTAAGACAAACTAACATAAAACATTTCTGGCAATTCTGTCTTCTTATAATATATGGAAGTAATTCCTTAAAATATTGAAATCATTCATATTCTAGAAACAAAGCAATTTTCCTAATTTTTTTCTGGGTTAATATTGTTCTGCAACATGGAGTGTCTAGAATAGAACTTCTTTGGTTGTTCATGATGGAAAACTGTACTTGCTCATAAGTAACTTTCTATTTTTCTTGAGAAAGGTGATTTCATTTGAGAAGGTAATTTAATTTTTGTGCCATTTAATAATTTTTGTGTTGTTATGCTATTGTTATTCAATTAGTAAGCATGAAAGAAAAGAAAAAAATATATTTTCTACATATGTAATAATTTTTCAAGGACCTTTCATCAGAAAAATTATGGAGACAAGAGTAATTGAAATAGTTCCTCATGCTCTAATATGCTCGGACACACAAATGTCAACATGCTGTAACTTTGGGATATATTAATACAGCATTACACTTTAATACTAAAGAGAGCCAAGGAAAAGTCTTTAGATAATCAGAAAATTTCTAGCTAGGTTAAAAAAGTGGATGTGTTCTAGTCTCCATTCTTTTAAACTTTTAATTAATGTCTTGATTGAATATTTGAATGAAATAGCTGCATTTACCTTTGTCTCTTGTCATAGAGAAAATAGCAATATAAACATTTTCCTTTGTGCTGTTTCAAGAACTATGAGGACTTTATTGATAATTTTTCAACTCCCTGATGATTATTATTCAAAGACTTCACAGTGTCACAATAAAATGTCAATCTTTTCCCTTACCCAGAAGAAACTTCCTGGACATGTGATCTTAAATGCTTAAAAAGTAACTTTCTATAGATAGTTCAGAGCAAAATTTTATTATGTTGTAATACAATTTAAAAAATTATAATAGGCCAAATTAATACTTGGTCTGAAATAATTTTGTTCATATTTCACAGTTTTCAAATTTATTTTTGAGGAAATCCATAGTGTTGTAAGGTATATAGGGAGGAGGATAATTTTTAATCAGTGATGTACACACATTAAGCTACAAAATCATTACAGGTGTATGTCTTTATTTCCTTAATTCATACCATCAAATGTCTTCTTTTTAGGTATGTATATTAGAGTGTATGTAATCAAAATGATTATCTACTCCCTCACACACATACAGCATCACTTGGGAGGATTAGTTGAAAAATAATGTCTTTCAAATTCTCTAGATCAGAGTTTATAAACTCAAATGCCTTCAAGAGCCACACAGGAAATATAAATGGGTCCAGAATGATAAATGCAAATGAATCTCTTTGACGTGGGAAGAGAGTTGTTAAATAGATGCTTCCCACTTCAAGTTATAAAATCCTGACTCAAGCAATCTAACTAGTGCAATATGTTTCACATAACTGAAAGTCCATCTAGTGGGTCATTTGTAGTGTTTGTAGTGTTATCACTGTAGTGTTATCCAGACTCTGTCCAATGTCTACCAGTTTTCACCGCTCATCTCTGTGTTGGCACTGTGGCCTCCTTCATGCCAAAATTTACCTCCTTTCATATCTAAAAGAAGAGAGAGAGTCCTCTCAACAAGGTTTGGATAAATGTTTATCCCTTCTCTGGCTTGGTGCACTTTAATCCATATGGCTATTTACTGGCCAAAATAATCCCCAGGGGGGATTTCATTTGTTGATGAGTTTAAGCTGAGTTTTCTGAACAAATCACCTGCAAGAGAAGTCTGATTATCTTAATTGGCCAAAGCTAATTAGGACTGGACAAATCATCAGATTCTTTTTATTTGCGTAAATTGCACAGGCAAAGGTTGACTGTCTAATTAAAAATGAAATTCAGCTGGAAGGAAGCAAATAAAAGATAAATGCTGGTGAACAATGTAGAGTGCCTCCATATCATATGACCCAGCAATTCTTCTCTTTAATGTATACCCCAGAGCATTAAAAACCAGTACTCAAATATTATACAGAAATATTTATAGCTGGACTATGCACAATAGCCAAAAGGTGAGTGAAAATATCCAAAAATAAGCAGACAAATGAAGAGTGGTATTATTTACAAAATGGAATACTACTCAGCCATAAAAGAATGAAGTATATACATGCTACAACATAGATAAACTGTGAAAACGTTATGCTAAGTAAAAGAAGTCAGACACAGAAGATCACATATTGTATGATTCTATTTATATGAAATGCCCAGAGTAGAGAAATCCATAGAAATAGAAAGCAGATTGGTGGTTTCCAATAACTGGGGTGAACTGGAAATAGGTAGTCGCTGCTTAATGACCACAGGATTTTGTTTTGAGGTGATAAAAATGTTGTGAAACTTGATAGAGATGGAGGTTGCAGAACATTGTGATGGTACAAAATGCTATTGAGTTGTGTGCTTTCAAATGGTTAATTTTAGGTTATGTGAATTTTGCCTCAATAAAAATAAATAAATAAAATATATAAAGGACACTTTTTTAAATGCCTACAAAATTTGATATTTTTTTCAGGCTTCTCAGGATCACATATCCAGTGTTATCACATCTTTTTTTATATTTTGAATAAAGTTGGAATAAAAAAATAAAACCCAAACTTTAGAAAACAGTTTGGCAGTCTCTTCTGATGTTAAAAGCAATCTATGAGACAGCCATTCCACTCTTCGGTTTACTCAAGAGAAATGAAAATATGTATTCATAAAATATCTTGTATAAAACATTTTAGGTAGCATTATTCATAAAAATCAAAAATAGAAACAACCCAAATATCCATCCACCTGACAGTAGATATAGGAATTGTGTTATATCCATACAATAGAGTACTACTCAGCAATTATAAAATAATGAATATAACAGAATGGATTAATTTTTCAGATGTTATTTTGATCTACCATTTGAGATGCTATTTTGAGTTTGGTACAAAAGAACCTATATCATATGGTTATTTTTTCATGAAGTTCATGAATAAACAAAACTAATGTATACTTCTCAAAATCACAACTGAGGATGCCTCTCATGTGTAAAACTTTCAGAAGGGGCACAAGGAAATGTTCTGATGTGATGGAGATGTTCTAATCTTGACTTCAGTATGGGTTATGTGGGTTTATACGTTTTTCAAAAAGCATCACAATGAAAGCTTAAGATCTATGTTTTTCATTTAATTTAAATTATAAAAAGATAAATTAAATGTTTTAAAAAGAAAATAGTGTGCAGAAACATCTGGAAAAAGTGATTCTTCCATTTAGAAAGCCTATTTCAGAAAGCCTTAAAGTTCCTCACATCTCATATATAATGTGTCTTATATTTAATGTCTTCTAAATATCTCTTCCTCAAAGGGGTGCAGTAAGAGAATCTTCTTTTTAAAGAGAAATATATAGACAGATAAGGGTTGGGAGGCATGCCTCAATGAATTCCTATTAGCTCTTTCTAGTTTCATTTGATAATTTGTGCATAATAAATTATATCCTAGATAGTGTGAATTATATTCATGGAATCATATCAGTTGGCTTACTTTAGTTTGAAGTAATGCTATATTTCACAAACTACAATCATTTAAATTTTATTTCAGATCAGTTTTATGATCATCGTTAACGCTTTCATGGTTAATCATAAAATTTCAAGCTTTCCTTAACTCACTTCTTACATCATTAAAGCATAGACATCTTGTAAAATTTATGTAATTTACTTTATACTAAACAGGCCTATGTATTAAAAATGTCTATTATGGTGGGATATTTTAACTCTTAAAAATAAATTACTTCTGGAAGAAATATGGTGTATTTTTAACTTTTTTTTCTTATTGTTTGGGACATCACAATTTTGTGCTTAAAATATTAAATTTTAATTCTTATGTTCTTTTACACTTATAATTCTTTCCAATTTTAATACATATATTCAAATAATCTTAGATTTTTCCTGCATGGCATTTCTTGTGTTTGAATGTCATTGTCTAATAGTTGAGTCTATTCTATTCAGGCACCCAGAGATTTATACATAAAAACTCACACGAATACTTAGTTTTGAAGAAATATTTCATGACACTTCTGTTTACAAGTAGAGACAGTCATATTTTCAGTAAAGTATAACAAAAAGGAAAAAAAAATGGGCATACTTGAAGAGTTGTGCTGTGTTTTTCAGCTTTCCAACCAGAAAAACACATACATTCAAACGGTCAACAATTTAATAAAGGGCTGTTTTTAACTATTTGGACAAAGTCTAAGGGAGAGTGCAATGCAACAGGATCTCAGCTGATTATTCTGGTCTGGAAAGGACAAAGAAAACATTATACTACCAGAATCAGAGAAGTTTGCCTGAATTGAGAACACTGCCGACAGGACTGGTCCATGGTCAACCTGAGGCAATGTGGTTGGTAGAGATCCCTGGGCATATATACCTCCCTTTCCTTGTACTTCTAACCTCTGATCTCCTGCAGGTTCCAATGAGACAAACCCAACTTGAATCCAGAGGGTAAGGAGTCCTTTGATGCTGACCATAACATTTAGCCTCCAAGCCATAGAGCAAAGTGGAGAAAGATGGAGAATGCATAAGATGAGATAAATAGAAGATATCTAATCATTGGGCTTTTGTCTCAATTAAGTAAATATTAGTTCAGTTTTCATCCCATATATTTCTTCATTTCTAATTCATTTATTTTACCCAAATTTGATACAAACATAGAAGTCTTTGAATTAATGTCTCTATTTACTTGAATTTCTACTTAATAGACAATAGAGAACCTATTTTGAAGAAGCCTTTCAGTTTTACGCAAAACATATATACTACCACTCATATATAACAGTAGATTTTGACATTATTCTGTACTTGGGGTCCAAAAAGTCAATAGCCTAAAACAAGGGATCAAATTTATGTGACTTTAATTAAAAATATTTTTTGTTTTATACTATCACAAAAAACTCAAAAAAATAACAGACCTTCTACAATAGATAACTAACTGTACAATATAGTTTTGGACAATGAGATCAAGAAATAGTCATCCCTAATAACTGTCAAGATAAGTAAGAACTTTTGTCCTTCTTGTCTCAGCATGGGGGATGTATAGAAGATGCAAAATAATCATCATTTACCTTATAACCATATTTGTTATCATAGATTTTTACTGTAATTTTTATTCATTCAAAAACCTTCCTTTTAACTTCTATGTATTCCATTATAACTGAAATATGGTTAAAATAATGAGAAAAGCATATCTTAGACTTTTATCATTGTTTTGCTTTATTAATAACCTGAGATTGGCAAAATACAAATAATATAATATTGAAAAATCATGAAATACTCAAAGAAAATTAAGAATCTTGACTTTTCTTATATTATTTCCACTAGCAATTTATATTAACGTTTAATTTGTTAAATTGTCAAATTATTTAAATATATTCCTATAAAACAAATATTTTTTCACATGGAAAGAAAATAAGCCATTGTCCCTAATGAGTCTTATATGATTTAGTTCAGGAGATACATATCATACAACAAATTTCACAGGCTATAAACAGAGTTTAGAAATAAGTTAAATAAATAATTAGTTAACATAGAGAAACAGGGTAAAAACATATGATTACCTATAAGAATTTAGTAAAATATGTAAAAATAAAATGTACGCAAGCAATTCAGGCATTTAATAAATGTTGACTGAAGTATATTCTTGGTACATGTTATATAAACATACCTAAGTTAAGATCTGTAAATGTTCATTAACTACATATATATATATATATATATATATATATATATATATATATATATATATATATATATATATATACATTCACACACACACATAGCAGGTACCAAAATATATTTATTATAACACCCAATAGTATGGTTAGATGATTACTACTTCATACTCTCGACCAATAAATGACAGTGTCACCTTGCTGTAACATACTTTCTTTAGTTTGAGGGCTATTTGCCCATCTGTGTCCTCACTCATTGTTTCTCTTTCTGCATTTAATTTTTATTCTGGTAAACAGCGACTAGAAAAGGTGAAAGTGCTTGGGGTGCTTCAAAAGTGCCCAGCGAGAGTATCACTAAAAAAAGTGAGAACTTTATGGTTGCTTGAAATGGATGAATACCTACAAGGTGAGCCAGAGTGAAGATATGAGAACTCTCAGAAATCAGTTAGGAAGGACTTGGTGACAGTATTGAAAAAAGTTATCTGTGGAAGCAAGCAGAAGAAACTGTGGTTGAAAGAATATCACCACTGCAGCGATTTTAAAACGGATATAAATCGTTATTAGCAATTTACCATGTTAACAACACATGTCCATAGGAGATATGCTGGGATTTCATGTGTAGCTTATTTTAAGTAAGGTGACACCCTCACATAACAGAGTGGGGACGGTATTTCATAAAATAGATACATTCTATTTGAGGGAGATACAGTTATGCTAAACAAAACTTATCACTCATCATATTGATTGAAACGTGGAAATATTTTTCAGAATATTTTTTTTTGCTTTATAACAAATTTAATCAGTTATACATATACATATGTTCCCATATCCCCTCCCTTTTGCGTCTCCCTCCCACCCTCCCTATCCCACCCCTCCAGGCAATCAAAAAGCACCGAGCTGATCTCCCTGTGCTATGCGGCTGCTTCCCACTAGCTATCTACCTTACGTTTGGTAGTGTATATATGTCCATGCCGCTCTTTCACTTTGTCACAGCTTACCCTTCCCCCACCCCATATCCTCCAGTCCATTCTCTAGTAGGTCTGTGTCTTTATTCCTGTCTTACCCCTATGTTCTTCATGACATTTTTTTTCTTAACTTCCATATATATGGGTCAGCATACAGTATTTGTCTTTCGCTTTCTGACTTACTTCACTCTGTATGACAGACTCTAGGTCCATCCACCTCATTACAAATAGCTCAATTTCGTTTCTTTTTATGGCCGAGTAATATTCCATTGTATATATGTGCCATATCTTCTTTACCCATTCATCCGATGATGGACACTTAGGTTGTTTCCATCTCCGGGCTATTGTAAATAGGGCTGCAATGAACATTTTGGTACATGTCTCTTTTTGAATTATGGTTTTCTCAGGGTATATGCCTAGTACTGGGATTGCTGGGTCATATGGTAGTTCTATTTGTAGTTTTTTAAGGAACCTCCATACCGTTCTCCATAGTGGCTGTACCAATTCACATTCCCACCAGCAGTGCAAGAGTGTTCCCTTTTTCCCACACCCTCTCCAGCATTTATTGTTTCTAGATTTTTTGATGATGGCCATTCTGACTGGTGTGAGATGATATCTCATGGTAGTTTTGATTTGCATTTCTCTAATGAGTAAAGATGTTGAGCATCCTTTCATGTGTTCGTTGGCAGTCTGTATATCTTCTGTGGAGAAATGTCTATTTAGGTCTTCTGCCCATTTTTGGATTGGGTTGTTTGTTTTTTTGTTATTGAGCTGCATGAGCTGCTTATAAATTTTGGAGATTAATCCTTTGTCAGTTGCTTCATTTGCAAATATTTTCTCCCATTCTGAGGGGTGTCTTTTGGTCTTCTTTATGGTTTCCTTTGCTGTGCAAAAGCTTTTAAGTTTCATTAGGTCCCATGTGTTTATTTTTGTCTTTATTTCCATTTCTCTAGGAGGTGGGTCTAAAAGGATCTTGCTGTGATTTATGTCATAGAGTGTTCTGCCTATGTTTTCCTCTAAGAGTTTGATAGTGTCTGGACTTACATTTAGGTCTTTAATCCATTTTGAGCTTATTTTTGTGTATGGTGTTAGGGAGTGATCTAATCTCATACTTTTACATGTCCCTATCCAGTTTTCCCAGCACCACTTATTGAAGAGACTGCCCTTTCTCCACTGTACATTCCTGCCTCCTTTATCAAAGATAAGGTGACCATATGTGCGTGGGTTTATCTCTGGGCTTTCTATCCTATTCCATTGATCTATCTTTCTGTTTTTGTGCCAGTACCATACTGTCTTGATTATTGTAGCTTTGTAGTATAGTCTGAAGTCAGGGAGCCTGATTCCTCCAGCTCCATTTTTCGTTCTCAAGATTGCTTTGGCTATTCGGGGTCTTTTGTGTTTCCATACAAATTGTGAAATTTTTTGTTCTAGTTCTGTGAAAAATGCCAGTGGTAGTTTGATAAGGATTGCATTGAATCTGTAGATTGCTTTGGGCAGTAGAGTCATTTTCACAATGTTGATTCTTCCAATCCAAGAACATGGTACATCTCTCCATCTATTTGTATCATCTTTAATTTCTTTCATCAGTGTCTTATAATTTTCTGCATACAGGTCTTTTGTCTCCTTAGGTAGGTTTATTCCTAGATATTTTATTCTTTTGGTTGCAATGGTAAATGGGAGTGTTTCCTTGATTTCACTTTCAGATTTTTCATCATTAGTATATAGGAATGCCAGAGATTTCTGTGCATTAATTTTGTATCCTGCAACTTTACCAAATTCATTGATTAGCTCTAGTAGTTTTCTGGTAGCATCTTTAGGATTCTCTATGTATAGTATCATGTCATCTGCAAACAGTGACAGCTTTACTTCTTCTTTTCCGATTTGGATTCCTTTTATTTCCTTTTCTTCTCTGATTGCTGTGGCTAAAACTTCCAAAACTAGGATGAATAAGAGTGGTGAGAGTGGGCAACCTTGTCTTGTTCCTGATCTTAGTGGAAATGGTTTCAGTTTTTCACCATTGAGGGCGATGCTGGCTGTGGGTTTGTCATATATGGCCTTTATTATGTTGAGGAAAGTTCCCTCTATGCCTACTTTCTGCAGGGTTTTTATCATAAATGGGTGTTGAATTTTGTCGAAAGCTTTCTCTGCATCTATTGAGATGATCATATGGTTTTTCTCCTTCAATTTGTTAATATGGTCTATCACGTTGATTGATTTGCGTATATTGAAGAATCCTTGCATTCCTGGAATAAACCCCACTTGATCATGGTGTATGATCCTTTTAATGTGCTGTTGGATTCTGTTTGCTAGTATTTTGTTGAGGATTTTTGCATCTATGTTCTTCAGTGATATTGGCATGTAGTTTTCTTTCTTTGTGACATCCTTATCTGGTTTTGGTATCAAGGTGATGGTGGCCTCGTAGAATGAGTTTGGGAGTGTTCCTCTCTCTGCTATATTTTGGAAGAGTTTGAGAAGGATAGGTGTTAGCTCTTCTCTAAATGCTTGATAGAATTCACCTGTGAAGCCACCTGGTCCTGGGCTTTTGTTTGTTGGAA
This sequence comes from Mesoplodon mirus, assembly GCF_964341445.2. Classification (NCBI taxonomy): domain Eukaryota; kingdom Metazoa; phylum Chordata; class Mammalia; order Artiodactyla; family Ziphiidae; genus Mesoplodon; species Mesoplodon mirus. The sequence goes on from NC_138982.1 coordinate 110,141,459, forward strand.
GATTTTTTATCACAGTTTCAATTTCAGTGCTTGTGATTGGTCTATTCATATTTTCTATTTCTTCCTGATTCAGTCTTGGCAGGTTGTGCATTTCTAAGAATTTGTCCATTTCTTCCAGGTTGTCCACTTTATTGGCATAGAGTTGCTTATAGTAATCTCTCATGATCTTTTGTATTTCTGCAGTGTCAGTTGTTACTTCTTCTTTTTCATTTCTAATTCTATTGATTTGAGTCTTCTCCCTTCTTTTCTTGATGAGTCTGGCTAATGGTTTATCAATTTTGTTTATCTTCTCAAAGAACCAGCTTTTAGTTTTATTGATCTTTGCTATCGTTTCCTTCATTTCTTTTTCATTTATTTCTGATTCGATTTTTATGATTTCTTTCCTTCTGCTAACTTTGGGGGCTTTTTGTTCTTCTTTCTCTAATTGCTTTAGGTGCAAGGTTAGGTTGTTTATTCGAGATGTTTCCTGTTTCTTAAGGTGGGATTGTATTGCTATAAACTTCCCTCTTAGAACTGCTTTTGCTGCATCCCATAGGTTTTGGGTCGTCGTGTCTCCACTGTCATTTGTTTCTAGGTATTTTTTAATTTCCTCTTTGATTTCTTCAGTGATCACTTCGTTATTAAGTAGTGTATTGTTTAGCCTCCATGTGTTTGTATTTTTTACAGATGTTTTCCTGTAATTGATATCTAGCCTCATAGCATTGTGGTCGGAAAAGATACTTGATACAATTTCAATTTTCTTAAATTTACCAAGGCTTGATTTGTGACCCAAGATATGATCTATCCTGGAGAATGTTCCATGAGCACTTGAGAAAAATGTGTATTCTGTTGTTTTTGATGGAATGTCCTATAAATATCAATTAAGTCCATCTTGTTTAATGTACCATTTAAAGCTTGTGTTTCCTTATTTATTTTCATTTTGGATGATCTTTCCGTTGGTGAAAGTGGGGTGTTAAAGTCCCCTACTATGATTGTGTTACTGTCGATTTCTCCTTTTATGGCTGTTAGTATTTGCCTTATGTATTGAGGTGCTCCTATGTTGGGTGCATAAATATTTACAATTGTTATATCTTCTTCTTGGATCGATCCCTTGATCATTACGTAGTGTCCTTCTTTGTCTCTTCTAATAGTCTTTATTTTAAGGTCTATTTTGTCTGATATGAGAATTGCTACTCCAGCTTTCTTTTGGTTTCCATTTGCATGGAATATCTTTTTCCATCCCCTTACTTTCAGTGTGTATGTTTCTCTAGGTCTGAAGTGGGTCTCTTGTAGACAGCATATATATGGTTCTTGTTTTTGTATCCATTCAGCCAATCTGTGTCTTTTGGTGGGAGCATTTAGTCCATTTACGTTTAAGGTAATTATCGATATGTATGTTCCTATTCCCATTTTCTTAATTGTTTTGGGTTCGTTATTGTAGGTCTTTTCCTTCTGTTGTGTTTCTTGCCTAGAGAAGTTCCTTTAGCATTTGTTGTAAAGCTGGTTTGGTGGTGCTGAACTCTCTCAGCTTTTGCTTGTCTGTAAACCTTTTAATTTCTCCATCAAATCTGAATGAGATCCTTGCTGGGTAGAGTAATCTTGGTTGCAGGTTTTTCTCCTTCATCACTTTAATTATGTCTTGCCACTCCCTCTGGCTTGTAGAGTTTCTGCCGAGAGTTCAGCTGTTATCCTGATGGGGATTCCCTTGTGTGTTATTTGTTGTTTTTGCCTTGCTGCTTTTAATATGATTTCTTTGTGTTTAATTTTTGACAGTTTGATTAATATGTGTCTTGGCGTATTTCTCCTTGGATTTATTCTGTATGGGACTCTCTGTGCCTCCTGGACTTGATTAACTATTTCCTTTCCCATATTAGGGAAGTTTTCAACTATAATCTCTTCAAATATTTTCTCAGTCCCTTTCTTTTTCTCTTCTTCTGGAACCCCTATAATTCGAATGTTGGTGCGTTTAATGTTGTCCCAGAGGTCTCTGAGACTGTCCTCTGTTCTTTTCATTCTTTTTTGTTTATTTTGCTCTGCATCAGTTATTTCCACTATTTTATCTTCCACCTCACTTATCCGTTCTTCTGCCTCAGTTATTCTGCTATTGATCCCATCTAGAGTATTTTTTATTTTATTTATTGTGTTTTTAATCGATGCTTGTTTCATCTTTAGTTCTTCTAGGTCCTTGTTAACTGTTTCTTGCATTTTGTCTATTCTATTTCCAAGATTTTGGATCTGGGAAATAGAATCTTGGATCATCTTTACCATCATTATTCTGAATTCTTTTTCAGGTAGACTGCCTATTACCTCTTCATTTGTTAGGTCTGGTGGGTTTTTATCTTGCTCCTTCTCCTGCTGTGTGTTTTTCTGTCTTCTCATTTTGCTTATGTTACTGTGTTTGGGGTCTCCTTTTTGCAGGCTGCAGGTTCGTAGTTCCCGTTGTTTTTGGTGTCTGTCCCCAGTGGCTAAGGTTGGTTTAGTGGGTTGTGTAGGCTTCCTGGTGGAGGGACTAGTGCCTGTGTTCTGGTGGGTGAGTCTGGATCTTGTCTTTCTGGTGGGCAGGTCCACGTCTGGTGGTTTGTTTTGGGGTGTCTGTGGACTTTTTATGATTTTAGGCCACCTCTCTGCTAATGGGTGGCATTGTGTTCCTGTCTTGCTAGTTGTTTGGCATAGGGTGTCCAGCACTGTAGCTTGCTGTTCGTTGAGTGAAGCTGGGTGCTGGTGTTGAGATGGAGATCTCTGGAAGATTTTCGCCATTTGATATTATGTGGAGCTGGGAGGTCTCTTGTGGACCAGTGTCCTGAAGTTGGCTCTCCCACCTCAGAGGCACAGCACTGACTCCTGGCTCCTCAGTTTGGCATGATGTGTTGTCTATTCATGTATTCCACAGATGCAGGGTACATCAAGTTGATTGTGGAGCTTTAATCTGCTGCTTCTGAGGCTGCTGGGAGAGGTTTCCCTTTCTCTTCTTTGTTCTCACAGCTCCTGGGTCTCAGCTTTGGATTTGGCCCCGCCTGTGCATGTAGGTCGCTGCAGGGCGTCTGTTCTTCGCTCAGACAGGACAGGGTTAAAGGAGCAGCCTCTTCCGGGACTCTGGCTCACTCAGGCCGGGCGGGAGGGAGGGGCACGGAGTGCGGGGTGAGCCTGCAGCGGCAGAGGTCAGAGTGAAGTTGCACCAGCCCGAGACGCGCCGTGCGTTCTCCCAGGGAAGCCATCCCTGGATCCTGGGACCCCGGCAGTGGCGGGCTGCACAGGCTCCCGTAAGGGTGGTGTGGACAGTGACCTGTGCTCGCACACAGGCTTCTTGGCGGCAGCAGCAGCAACCCCAGCATCCCATGCCCGTCACTGGCCTCCGTGCTTTCAGTCGCGACTCGCGCCCATCTGTGGAGCCCCTTTAAGCAGCGCTCGTAATCCCCTCTCCTCGCGCACCAGGAAACCAAGAGGGAAGAAAAAGTCTCCTGCCTCTTCGGCAGCTCCAGAGTTTTCCCGGGCTCCCTCCCGGCTAGCTGTGGCACATTAGCCCCCTTCAGGCTGAGTTCTCACCGCCAGCCCCAGTCCTCTCCCTGCGCTCCGACCGAAGCCTGAGCCTCAGCTTCCAGCCCCGCCCACTCCGGCGGGCGAGCAGACAAGCCCCTCGGGCTGGTGAGTGCCGCTCGGCACCGATCCTCTGTGCGGGAATCTCTCCGCTTTGCCCTACCCAGGTATGTGGGGAGTTTCTTGCCTTTTGGGACGTCTGGGGTCTTCTGCCAGCGTTCAGTAGGTGTTCTGTAGGAGTTGTTCCACGTGTAGCTGTATTTCTGGTGTATCCGTGGGGAGGAAGGTGATCTCCGCGTCTCCAGAATATTTAATGTACATTAATCTTATATCTTACTGTTCTCCGTGGTAAATGACCCTTGTAATCTTTACAAACTAAATGTTAACTTTTATATAAATATTCATTACAGTTTGTACTTTTTTAGTTAATGTCAACCTCTTCTCCTTTTTGATAATCTTCTGCAGTCTTTAGAAACACTATCTGAATTGGTAAGCCAAATAAAACACTTTCTTCCTGACATTGTCTTAAACTACTCCAATTATTGCTGGTTTAGATCATTAGTGACTTAAGTTCAGAAAATATATTCCTACATTTGTATAATAAAACCAAATAAGTTATTCTTATTATAATTTCCATTCTATGTTTACCTCTTACCTTTCTTCAAGTTCTTTCTTACCTTCCTCCATGTGTTGAAAAATGTGTGTCTTATTGTGCACTCATAAGAATTTTTTTATCTCAACAATACTTTAAGGTGCCTTGAAAGGGCCTAATAAAGTATTTGGAGTTGGAGGTAATTGAGAGGATTTAAATATGGGCAAAATGAAAAACTAAAAAGAATGGGATATGGTTTGGATACTGAAAATAAAAGCTATCAGTAAGTTTTTAATCTTCAAATTCTGAAACACTGTATTCCTTTGATTCAACTTCCTTGGAGAGAAAATTTGCATTATATTAATTGAAATTTAGAGAAAAAAGCTAATACAAATGAGTTTCCCAATATGCAGTCTGGCCTGGAAGAGCAATCTCTGGAATTCAGTGAAAGTTAGAACAAGTGGATCAAAGTAGTTTTGCCATCTGTCCTTTCAGGCCAGTCCACATTTGATGGTCCTTGTGTCTGATTTTTTTGTTGTTGTTTGATTGACTCTTTGGTCAGTAATTCAATTCATCCTCAGATATAGAATTTAGGAGTAGATGTAAAAAAAAGTATTGCACTTTTAGATTCCCTTATTTTTGACAATTAGCATTCCATTAATTTTGTAATTCAAGAATTTTCCTCACTGCCACTTTCTCAACTTATTTGTGAAGTAAAAGGGAAGATATTTTCAAAAATGCCAGGCAGAAAATTAAAACCAAGCAAACAAAAACATACAAAATTTTACTACTCAAATATTTTTGTTAAACCTAGTACTTTAGCCAAAAAGAGGTCATTCAGAAATAGGAAAGCAAGACTGACATAGTATGACACTCGATAAACATTGACATAAGAGCAGATATATATAGTAAATTTGAATATAAAATCGAATAAAATGTTTAAAACTATGTAGAATATGATAAAATTATAGTTTAATAAAATAACAGAATTAATATGCATGGTTAATTTTTAATGAGAAATGTGAAAAATTAACATGATTAATTTTATTTTTTAGAAAGATTATTACAAACTAATTTTCTTCATCAAATTATCAAAGATAGTTAAAAGTAAAAGAGTTTTAAAATTCTGCTTTATTGGATACTCAGAGATTTGTAACATGATGAAAAACCAATTATGATATTCATATGATGAAAGGATTTTTAAAACTTTAATATGATACTATAGATGATATGCAAAATCCATAATATATGAAAATGCAAAATCAAGACAAATATATGTATAAAACATGCATATATATTATTAGAATCAAATATATTTTAATACTTTTTAAACTTTTTTCCCAAAATGGTATTATTCTATAATCTGGAAATAAAAATCCTCAAATGATAATCCAGTCCCTATGTATATGCAGAATCAAAATATATTTGGAAGAAAATTATGTGTTGTGCAATTGTGTAGAATTAGTTTTTATTTCTTATTTGTATAAATGTTTAACCAAAACAGATTTTTGCTTACAATTAAAAGATATGATCTGAACTCAATAAATTTTGTAAATGATGTTACAGAGCACACTTTCTATACTCTTTTTGTACCTTTCCTAAAATATTTAATTTTCATAACTTTTTATATAGTATAAAATTTCAATCTCTTTATACAAAATAGGACTCTAATGTTCTCTTATTTCTTTTTTCCAGTTAAGAAGTTATATTTGACATTTAATAAAAAACAGAATGTATATCTCTAACTCATTTCATTGTGGTTCATTTATAGATGCATCATACTTTACTAAATCAATCCCCTTTTGATGGAAATTTAGATAGTTTATTATATATGCATCCATGCAAAAGAAAACCCTGTAGAATAAATTGCTAGAAGTAGTAATAAAGAATAAAATATATAAAGTAAGAAAGAGGCTTGATTATCCAATAGATTATACTATAAGACCAGAATTTGAGAAACTTTGTCAGTCTTTGAGGTAGTGAACATTATGATTAAGGTCACATAAAAGGGACCACATTTTTTTTTCCGCTCTGTTCAAAATGGATTAGGAGGGGCAAAATCAGGTTTTCTCTCCCTTCTTCCCTCCCTCCCTTCCTCCCTCTCTTCCTTTCTTCCTTCTTTCCTCACTCCCTTCCTTCCTGTGTCACACACTTCTCCTTTCCTCTCTCCCTCCCTCTCACATTTTTTTTCTGTGTATTTTTTCTTTGATATGGTGCAGTTTTTTCTTTTAATTCAGTTTTATATAATTTCAGAAAACTTTCATTTTGTTACATTTGATATAATAAATAGACGTTCATGAAATAAATGTATATACAATAAATATGTAAATGTATATTTCCCATAACAAATGATAAATGATAGGTCTTCCTTAAGGGACAGATGTTATTGCACCCAAATGTTGATAAAATTCATTTGCAAATTGAAGTACTGTCAAAATAAAGTAGTAAATCAGTATTTGTACAAATGATTTCATGGTTTTCAGATACTATAAAAGGGAGCCAACTCATTCATTTTTAAGTAACTCCTTTAAAAATACAATTGTTGTACAGACCAGTGGAATAATGTATAAGATTAAAAATATGGAATAAAGTAAAATGCAAAGTTATGTATATGGTAAATATTATAATAATTCATATGCATAATGATCACAAGTTATCATAAATACATGGCATTTCATTGTATTCATATGATATTTCATACAATTATTTTGGTTATAAAATTCAATTAATTGACTTTTACTCTATCGAAATTTTCTACCTATATCATTTTATACACTTTTTGTTAATTTTTGCTCTACCTTCTTTCCTAATGGTATAAAACCAGAGCATTCCCAGTTTGTAATCCTGCCTATGCCATGTGTACTTAAAATTATACATTAGTTAGATTTTTGTTATATTTGGAAATTCATGGTAAATAACATTTTCTGAGAATCATTATCCCAAAAGCAATGGCAAAATTAATCATGATCCCATATATTAGAATGGTAGTAGAGATAATTGCAGGGAAAAAAACATTTTGAAAACACAATTACCCAAGAGAATTCTATTTAGTTTTTGCGTGTCATACCAGTTATTTAATAATGTATAGATGCGGCAATTACCACAAAACATTGGAATGAGTTATTTTATCCAGGAAAAACTTAAATTTGGTAATCTTTATGCAAAAACACATTCCAGGAACACAGAATACTGCAAGCTTATAAAAATGAAGATATGTTTTCTAATATTAGTTGCTTGCTTCATGTGGTGTTTTATATTCTGTTACTAAATATCTATAATAGAGTTGCTGATTTATACTTGTGTTAGCTGACTCAACAATGATAAATTCCAGGAAAACATTATGTAAGGAAGAGCAACTGCCCTGATAGTTAAACATTTCCTTAAAATAACCTAGATTTGGAGGCAATTATATCCAGTAGTAGTAGTACTTTCTGTACTTTCTTCTCAATCTCTAAAATATCTCCATTAAAGCATAACTCATTTAAAGACATCTTCCCATAAAAATGGAAATTAATCAAATATAGTTTCAGTGGAGAATGAGCCAACCCAAGCAATTTTCTGCAGAGATGTGTTTGTGTTCAGTTTATTTCTTAACTTAACCTCTAGGGAGCAGTTGTAGAAAAGTTAACTCTGAAACTATTCTCTAAGGGTAAATTATCTTCTTGTCTTCTACTTGGACTGAAATCCTGTCAGGTAAAAGGCCACCTCACCTTACCGACTCCTTGTACTAACACCTTTAAATGGGATGCTCTTTGGGATAAGTACAAGAAAGAATTTCAGGAGACAAATAATGATTTGCTTTATATTTCATTTTGTATGTGAATACCCTAGTGATAAACTATTGTAAAGAAAAGTGGAAAATTTAACAACCAAGAAAATATTCAAAAATTTAGCTGTTTCTGCAAATCTTTCCAATGCTTCATCATTATTACAGGGTTTAAAACCTTTGGGTTTAGTTTATCTAAATTTTAATAGATTCAGAGCTTTGATTTATTGTATTATAATTAATAAGAGATTGCTTAATTTCAGAGTCAATATAGTTGACTTACAAATGGAAATCTCCCTTTCCAATAGAAAAGATCATCCAGAACATTAAAATCATGAGGTCTAATTCTCATAGTCTGTATTCATACTGAAAATTAATATCGAGTAATCCATAGTACCTTCTTTCTTCTATCAGTGATGATGTGATCTAGAGTCATATTAAAATTACCTGCAAATAGAAGTAAAGATATTCTGTCTCTTACTCATAACAAATATAGTCTGTTATTCTGGTTTCATCAATCTCATGTCTAAATTCCCTTAATGTCTAAAAGAAGGGGCTACCTCCCTAAAATTTGTTGTATTATGCCTTATAAGAAAAAGAATGATTTATTTCAATTTAATAAAAAAGTATCATAGGCAAAGCATGTGCAAGGCAATCTGTTATGTGCTGAGGATATGAAGATGAATAGAGCCAAGATCCAGTCCCCAAGAACCTTAGAGTCAAACTATAATACAGGGATATACAATACACATCAAGCATGTTGAGTGCACCACCGGTGGGAAAGCTCAGTGGGCCCTTGTTGATTGTGACAGAAAAGGATGTCTAAGGTGATGTTTAACTGGGAAGGACAGTTGTGCTAAACTCTTGAGAATGTGTGAGAATTCACCAGATATTGATGTAGAACATGCATATTCTATAGAAAGGCAACAACACCAAATATATACAGTTCTGATAGTGCATAGCTTATATTATTCATTTATAAAATATTTATTGAGTACCTATTTGTTGTCTGAAATTGGGAAACACTCATGTATTACAAATTCAGGATATCCTCAAAAGCTCAAAGTCAGTTGGGGAATGTATGCAGTCATCTATGACAATCCAAGACAACAGAGTTCAATAAGGGCCAATTAAACGTGGTCACATGAGAATTTTAGAAAAGATATTTAACCATTTTGAGTTAATAATATGCAGTTTTGTAAAGGAGAGAGCACCACCAATGTATATAGAATGAATTTAAAATTAATCAACTTGTAGAAACATGCTGAAGGTAAGCACTGCAACCCCAAAAAATATCTTTAAAGATATAACTATGTGTAACAGCATAGCAACTCTGAGAAGTTGAAATTAGGTGAAAGAGAGATATCATGAAGTGCCCAGCTATTTAAGAAAATTCATTGATTATAGAATATTTATTGATCAGTTACTATATGTCAGATTCTACAATCGCTGTTTGATATACAATGAACAATATATTTTCTCTTTCCTCATATTGAACAGACAAGTACTCAGGAAAGTGCAATTAGAGTGATAATTAAATGAGTCTTTAGGTATGAGGAAAAGTTTCGTGCAGATGAAATGTTTTATTTAATTGTATAAACCAGGTTAGTCAGCAAAGATACAGGGTGAGCTGAAGAAAAGAGACATTCCAAAAGTCAGGAATGTTTTGTGTAAAGTAAGAAAAGCAAAGAAAGTGTGGAACTTTCAAGAAACTCTAAGTTATATAGTATGGCTAGAAAAAAAAAATGTGAAGAGGGCCAGATGAAGCTGGAACATAATGAAAGTAGATCCTGGAAAATCCTTTTACATTTTGATAAAGAGTCTGGGCTTCATTCAGAGGGATATGAGAAGCCATGAGTTAGGAAGATTGTTGTCCACGTATCTGTGTGCTGGAAAAGGCATTTTCCTGTAGTGTGGATAGATGCTATTAATAAGGATAGGAACGAAAACTGGGGACTATTGTAGTCATTCAGAAAAGAGAGGATGGGGGTCTGGACTAATGTAATGGGGATTAGGGTATAGATTTACAAAAAAATTGTGGATACTGCTATTTGCTCAGTTGTTTAAAGAGAAAGATAAGCCTAAACTGTAACCAGGTTTGGGGCAACTGTATGAAGTGGTGCCTTTAAATGAATACCTGACACTTGTCAAAGAAAAATTAAGGAGTAAAAAGTAATACCTTTAGTTTTTATGTGTTATTTGAGAAGAATAAAGCACAAGATGAAAATATAAGGAAATAAAACTAAAATAATCTTTGGAAGTGGAGTGATATGATCATAATGAATTTTTTGTGTGTGTGTGTGGTACGCGGGCCTCTCACTGTTGTGGCCACTCCCACTGCAGAGCACAGGCTCCGGACGTGCAGGCTCAGTGGCCATGGCTCATGGGCCCAGCCGCTCCACGGCATGTGGGATCTTCCCGGACCGGGACACGAATCCGTGTCCCCTGCATCGGCAGGCAGACTCTCAACCACTGCGCCACCAGGGAAACCCCATAATGACATTTTAGAATGATAATCAATGAAAATTAAAAGAATTGAAGAAAAACAGTGACGGAAACAAGAAGTTTTATTGTTATAGATCAAGGTAGCATAGATAGTAGAAGACTGAATATATGAAGATTGATAATGAAGTTCCAATGACACAGTTTTGTGATCAGCTGAATATGAGGCAAAGAGAGGAGCAGATAGACCGACTCTCATGTTTTAATCTTGGAAGACTAGGAAGATGACAGAAACTAAGGAGATGACATGGATAAAGTGAAAGCTTGAGGGAAAAGATAGGGAATCTCAATCAGCCCTCATCAGTTTTAGATACCCATCGGGCAATAAGTAGTACACAGTTGTGAATGTCAAGAAAATCTCAGGGCTGGAGAATTATTGTATTTAGTTACTAGAGTCGGGGGAAAATGAAGTCAGTCAAAAGCATTCATAGGTTAAGGTCAGAAGACAGCTTAGACAGGATCACCAATCATCCTGGTGGTTAATGGTCAGGAAAAGAAGAGAACTAGTAGCACTGTGCCTTAGAAACCAAAGCGGCAGAGAGAGTTTCCAGAAGCAAGCCATGGGGCAAATGCACATGAAATATCTAGAAAGATTAAGACAAAATAACAGATCATTGTATTAGATAAATTGGAAGGTTTTTGGCGGTTTTGGCAAAGCAATTGCACTGGAGTCGTGAGAAGAGAAGTTACACTGAAGTTTAGTAATAAATGTGGATATGGAGTAGACAACAATAAAAAGGGCAGGATCAGGTAGAAGAGAAGGGAGAGGAGAGAGATATCACTGGATTCTAAATGACAGAAATGATTGAACATATCTATATTCTAAACAAAGAACTAATATGTAAAAGTTAGGGGTTATTTTAGCATGCTATTTGAGGTTCTGTAGTGAAAAGATTTCCATTTGTCTTATTTTCATATTCTTTCTATACCAAATTATGTGCGTGAGAGAGAATTTAACAAAGCCAAGTATTCAGATAGGACTTAAGCCATTTTGAGTCACATAATTATTACCCTTTAAATGGTGGAATCATGTAATAAAACTGCTCCTTAGGGACTTCCCTGGTGGCATTTATAAAATTAGAAATCTGGATTATTTAATGAGGGCTGTAGTCTATTATGTTTTCATATTAAACCAACTCAATTCAAATACAAAGTTAAAAAAAGGCTCTTGGGACTTCCCTGGTGGCACAGTGGTTAAGAATCTGCCTGCCAATGCAGGAGACACAGGTTCGAGCCCTGGTCTGGGAAGATCCCACATGCCGTGGAGCAACTAAGCCTGTGCACCACAACTACTGAGCCTGTGCTCTAGAGCCCGTGAGCCACAGCTACTGAAGCCTGCACGCCTAGAGCCAGTGCTCCACAACAAGGAAGCCACCACAATGAGGAGCCCTTGCACCACAATGAAGCGTAGCCCCAACTAGAGAAAGCCAGCGTACAGCAACAAAGACCGAATGAAGCCAAAAATAAATGAAATAAATAATTTTTTAATTGTTAAAAAAAACCAGAGAGGTTCTTCTAGGGACTTCCAAGGCAGTCCAGCAGTTAAGACTTTACCTTCCAATGTGGGGGGTGCAGGTTCGATACCTGGTAAGGAGGCTAAGATCCCACGTGCCTCCGGGCCAAAGATCTAAAACATAAAACAGAAGCAATATTGTAACAAATTCAATTTAAAAAAACTTAAAAAAATTATATAGAAGTTTTTTCTGTCCTACATCTTCAAACATTCTTCTTTTATTCAAGAACCTATAGACTGAGATTCTACTTTGAGAAGAACATGTTGAAAACAAGGACATGATATACTACTTGTATTATAACAATTTCATGTTTTTTCCTCTATAGAAAAGGATGAGTCCCAATATTATAAATGCTGATTTTTATTTTGAAGTAAACTATAACTGAATATATTAATAAATATAGATTAATAAATCCTAATTTTTTCTCTAAATAAAAGACTACATCATTTGCATTTTAAAAAGATTTGTTTTGGTAATAGTATTCATCCATTCAATTTTATTCTAAAGAACTATTAAAAATCACTTTCTCCAGTGCTATATTCCAGATACTGAAACAAATTTAGGACAAGATAAAAACTTCCTTTGAAATAGAAAAGTGAAAAACTATGACTAAATATTAACTTTGAAATTCAGAAAATCAAAATATGGCTTTAATACTTAAAATTCTACATGTAAAAAAAATACAATGAGGCTACATACTTACTGATTAAATGACCCTAGAAAATTCATTGCTATTTTTATGCCTCAGATACCTCATCTATAAAATACGGATGAAAACAGCACTGAACTCATGGAATTAATTTGGAAATAAGTTTCTCTCTCTCTTTCTCAAAGATTCCCTGGAAAATGATAAGTTCTATAGAATTCTTAAATATAGGATATTTACTAGACAGACACTTTAACTAATTTAAAGTTGTTAAAGAGAAAAATAAATTTAAATGGGATTTAATTTTCACTATCAACTTTAATTCTTTTTATTTTAACATCTTTATTAGAGTATAATTGCTTTACAATGGTGTGTTAGTTTCTGCTTTATAACAAAGTGAATCAGCTATACATATACATATATCCCCATATCTCTTCCCTCTTGCATCTCCCTCCCACCCTCCCTATCCCACCCCTCTAGGTGGTCAAAAACCACCTTAGCTGATCTCGCTGTGCTATGTGGCCACTTCCCATTAGCTATCTATTTTACATTTGGTAGTGTATATATGTCCATCCCACTCTCTCACTTGGTCCCAGCTTACCCTTCTCCCTCCCCGTGTCCTCAAGTCCATTCTCTATGTCTGTCTTTATTCATGTCCTGCCCCTTGGTTCTCCAAAACCATGTTTGTTTGTTTTTTAGATTCCATATATATGTGTTGGCATATGGTATTTGTTTTTCTCTTTCTGACTTACTTCACTCTGTATGACAGACTCTATGTCCATCAACCTCATACAAATAACTCACTTTCATTTCGCTTTATGGCTGAGTAATATTCCATTGTATATATGTGCTACATATTCTTTATCCATTCATCTGTCGATGGACACTTAGGTTGCTTTCAAGTCCTGGCTATTGTAAATAGAGCTGCAATGAATAATGTGGTACATTACTCTTTTTGAAATATGGTTTTCTCAGGGTATATGCCCAGTAGTAGGATTGCTGGGTCTTATGGTTGTTCTATTTTTAGTTTTTTAAGGAACCTCCATCCTGTTTTCCACAGTGGCTGTATCAATTTACATTCCCTTCAACAGTGCAAGAGGGTTCCCTTTTCTCCACACCCTCTCCAGCATTTATTGTTTGTAGACTTTTTGATGATGGCCATTCTGACCAGTGTAGGGTGACACCTCATTGTACTCTTGATTTGCATTTCTCTAATGATTAGTGATGTTGAGCATCCTTTCATGTGTTTGTTGGCAATCTGTATATCTTCTTTGGAGAAATGTCTATTTAGGTTTTCTGCCCATTTTTGGATTGGGTTGTTTGTTTTTTTCATACTGAGCTGCATGAGCTGCTTGAAAATTTTGTAGATTAATCCTTTGTCAGTTGCTTCATTGGCAAGTATTTTCGCCCATTCTGAGATTGTCTTTTCGTCTTCTTTATGGTTTCCTTTGATGTGCGAAAGCTTTTAAGCTTCATTAGGTCCCATTTGTTTATTTTTGTTCTTATTTCCATTTCTCTAGGAGGTGGGTCAAAAAGGATCTTTGTGAGATTTATGTCATAGAATGTCCTGCCTGGTTTTCCTCTAAGACTTTTATAATGTCTGGCCTTACATTTAGATCTTTAATCCATTTTGAGTTTATGTTTGTTTTATGTTGCTCGGGATTGTTCTAATTATATTCTTTTACATGCCACTGTCCAGTTTCCTAGCACCACTTATTGAAGAGGCTGTCTCTTCTCCATTGTATATTCTGGCCTCCTTTATCAAAGATAAGGTGACCATATGTACATGGGTTTATCTCTGGGCTTTCAATCTGTTCTGTTGATCTATAATTCTGTTTTTGTGCCAGTACCACACTGACTTGATTACTGTTGATTTGTAGTATAGTCTGAATCCAGGGAGCCTGATTGCTCCAGCTCCGTTTTTCTTTCTCGAGATTGCTGTGGCTTTTCGGACTCTTTTGTGTTTCCATACAAATTGTGAAATTTTTTGTTCTAGTTCTGTGAAAAGTGCCATTGGTAGCTTGATAGGGACTGCAAAGAATGTGTAGTTTGCTTTGGGTAGTAGAGTCATTTTCACAATATTGATTCTTCCAGACCAAGACATGGTATGTCTCTCCATCTGTTTGTATCATCTTTAATTTTTTTCATCCGTGTCTTATAGTTTTCTGCACACAGGTCTTTTGTCTCCTTAGGTAGGTTTATTCCTAGGTATTTTATTCTTATTGTTAAAATGGTAAATGGGGTGTTCCCTTAATTTCTCTTTCAGATTTTTCAATATTAATGTATAGGAATGCAAGAGATTTCTGTGCATTAATTTTGTATCTTGCTACTTTACCAAATTCATTGATTAGCTCTAGTAGTTTTCTGGTAGCATCTTTAGGATTCTCTATGTATAGTATCATGTCATCTGCAAACAGTGACAGCTTTACTTCTTCTTTTCCAATTTGGATTCCTTTTATTTCTTTTTCTTCTCTGGTTGCTGTGGCTAAAACTTCCAAAACTATGTTGAAAAATAGTGGTGATAGTGGACAACCTTGGCTTGTTCCTGATATTAGGGGAAATGCTTTCAGTATTTCAACATTGAGAATGATGTTGGCTATGGGTTTGTCATATATGGCCTTTATTTTGTTGAGGTAACTTCCCTCTCTGCTTAGTTTCTGGAGGGTTTTTATCATAAATCAGTGTTGAATTTTGTTGAAAGCTATTTCTGCATCTATTGAGATGATTATATGGTTTTTCTCCTTCAATTTGTTAATGTGGCTTATTACATTGATTGATTTGTGGATTTTGAAGAATCCTAGCATTCCTGGGATAAACCCCACTTGATCATGGTGTATGATCATTGTAATATGTTGTTGGATTCTGTTTGCTAGTATTTCTTTTTTTTAATTTATTTTTGGCTGCATTCGGTCTTCGTTGCAGCAAGTCAGGGCTACTCTTCATTGTGGTGCATGAGCTTCTCATTGCGGTGGCTTCTCTTGTTGTGGAGCACAGGCTCTAGGTGCACGGGCTTCAGTAGTTGTGGCACACAGGCTCAGTAGCCGTGGCTCTCAGGCTCTAGGGCACAGGCACAGTAGTTGTGCCGCATGGGCTTTGTTGCTCCGCGGCATGTGGGATCTTCCCAGACCAGGACTCGATCCCGTGTCCCCTGAATTGTCAGGGGGATTCCTAACCACTGTGCCACCAGGGAAACCCCTTGCTAGTATTTTGTTGAGGATTTTTGCATCCATGTTCATCAGGATATTGGCCTGTAGTTTTCTTTCTTTGTGCCACCTCTGTCTGGTTTTGGTATCAGGGTGATGGTGGTCTCCTAGAATGAGTTTGGGAGTGTTCCTCCCTCTGCAGTATTTTGGAAGCTTATGAGAAGGATAGGTGTTAGCTCTTCTCTAAATGTTTGATAGAATTGCCTGTGAAGCCATCTGGTCCAGGGCTTTTGTTTGTGGGAATATTTTTAATCACAGTCTCAATTTCAGTGCTTGTTATTGGTGTGTTTATATTTCTATTTCTTCCTGGTTCAGTCTCAGAAGGTTGTGCTTCTCTTAGAATGTGTCCATTTCTTCCAGGTTGTCCATTTTATTGGCATATAGTTGCTTGTAGTAATCTCTCATGATCTTTTGTATTTCTGCAGTGTCAGTTGTTACTTCTCCTTTTTCATTTCTAATTCTTTTGATTTGAGTCTTCTTACTTGTTTTCCTTATGTATCTGGCTAATGGATTTTCTTTTTTTTTTTTTTTTTTTTTTTTTTTGCTGTACGTGGGCCTCTCACTGCTGTGGCCTCTCCCATTGCGGAGCACAGGCTCCGGACACACAGGCTCCGCGGCCATGGCTCGCGGGCCCAGCCGCTCCGCGGCATGTGGGATCTTCCGGGATGGGGGCACGAACCCATGTCCCCTGCATCGGCAGGCGGACTCTCAACCACTGCGCCACCAGGGAAGCCCTGGCTAATGGATTTTCAATGTTGTTTATCTTCTCAAAGAACCAGCTTAATTTTTATTGATGTTTGCTATTGTTTCCTTCATTTCTTTTTCATTGATTTCTGATTTGATCTTTATGATTTATTTCCTTCTGCTAACTTTGGGATTTTTGTTGTTCTTCCTTCTCTAATTGCTTTAGGTTTAAGGTTAGGTTGTTTAAGCAGTTCTTCTTAGAACTGCTTTTGCTGCATCCCATCAGTTTTGGGTCATCATGTTTTCATTTTAATTTTTTTGTAGATAGTTTTTTGTTTGTTTGTTTGTTTGTTTTGTGGTACGCTGGCCTCTCACTGTTGTGGCCTCTCCTGTTGCGGAGCACAGGCTCCCGATGCACAGGCTCAGTGGCCATGGCTCACAGGCCCAGGTGCTCCACGGCATGCGGTATCTTCCCGGACCAGGGCACGAACTCGTGTCCCCTGCATTGGCAGGTGGACTCCCAACCGCTGCGCCACCAGGGAAGCCATCTATGTAGTTTTTGATTTCTTCAGTGATCTCTTGGTTACTTAGTAGTGTATTGTTTAGCCTCCACATGTTTGTATTTTTTAGAGATTTTCTCCTGTAATTGATAGCATTTTGATCAGAAGAGGTACTTGATACGATTTCAATTTTCTTAAATTTACTGAGCCTTGATTTGTGACCCAAGGTATGATCTATCTTGGAAGATGTTCCACGAGAACTTTAGAAGAAAGTGCATTCTGTTGTCTTTGGATGGAATGTCCTTTCAACATCAATTAAGTCTACCTTGTTTAGTGTTTCATTTAAAGCTTGTGTTTCCTTACTTATTTTCATTTTGGATGATCTGTCCATTGGTGAAAGTAGGGGGTTAAAGTCCCCTACTATAATTGTGTTACTGCTGATTTCCCCTTTTATGGCTGTTAGCACTTGCCTTATGTATTGAGGTGATCCTATGTTGGGTGCATAGATATTCACAATTGTTATATTTTCTTTTTGGATTGATCCCTTGATCATTATGTAATGTACTTCACTTTCAGTCTGTATGTGTCCCTACTTCCTAGGTCTGAATTGGGTCTCTTCTAGACAGCATATATACAGGTCTTGTTTTGTATCCATTCAGCCAGTCTATGTCTTTTGGTTGGAGCATTTAATCCATTTACATTTAAGATAATTATTGATATGTATGTTCCTATTACCACTTTCTTAATTGTTTTGGGTTTGTTATTGTAAGTCTTTTCCTCCTCTTGTGTTTCCTGCCTAGAGATTATCCCTTAGCATTTGTTGCAAAACTGGTTTGGTGGTGCTGAATTTTCTTAGTTTTGCTTCTCAGTAAAGGTTTTAATTTCTCTGTCAAATCTGAATGAGATCCTTGCTAGGTAGAGTAATCTTGGTTGTAGGTTTTTCCCTTTCATCACTTTAAATATGTCCTGCCACTCCCTTCTGGATTGCAGAGTTTTTGCTGAATGATCAGCTTTTAACCTTATGGGGATTCCCTTCTATTTTATTTGTTGCTTTTTCCCTTGCTGCTTTTAATATTTTTTCTTTGTATTTAATTTTTGATAGTTTGATAATTTGTGTCTTGGGGTGTTTCTCCTTGGATTTATCCTATATGGGACTCTCTGTGCTTCCTGGACTTGATTATTTCCTTTTCCATATTAGGGAAGTTTTCAACTATAATCTCTTCAAATATTTTCTCAGTTCGTTTCTTTTTCTCTTCTTCTTCTGGTACCCATATAATTCAAATGTTGGTGCATTTAATGTTGTCCCAGAGGTCTCTGAGACTGTCCACAATTTTTTTCATTCATTTTTTTTTTCTTTATTCTGCTCTGCAGTATTTATTTCCACTATTTTATCTTCCAGGTCACTTCTCCATTCTTCTGCCTCAGTTATTCTGCTATTGATTCCTTCTAGATAACTTTTAATTTCATTTATTGTGTTGATCATCATTGTTTGTTTGATCTTTAGTTCTTCTAGGTACTTGTTAATTATTTCTTGCATTTTCTCCATTCTATTTCCAAGATTTTGGATCATCTTTATTACCATTATTCTGAATTCTTTTTCAGATAGACTTCCTCTTTCCTCTCCATTTGTTTTGTCTGGTGGTCTTTTGCCTTGCTCCTTCATCTGCTCTGTTTCTCTGTCTTCTCATTTTGCCTAAGTTACCCAGTTTGGTGTCTCCTTTTTGCAGACTGCAAGTGCGTAGTTTTCATTGTTTTTGGTGTCTGCCCCCAGTGGCTCAGTTTGGTTCAGAAGGTTGTGTAGGGTTCCTGATGGAGGGGACTGGTGCCTGTGTTTTGGTGGATGAGGCTGGATCTTGTCTTTCTGTTGGGCAGAACTGTGGCCGGTGGTGTGTTTTTGGGTGTCTGTGACCTTATTATGATTTTAGGCAGCCTCTCTTCTAATGGGTGGGGTTGTGTTCCTATTTTGCTAGTTGTTTGGCATAGGGTGTTCAGCACTGTAGCTTGCTGATAGTTGAGTGAAGATGGGTCTTAGCGTTGAGATCAAGATTTCTTGGAAAGCTTTTGCTGTTTGATATTACATGGAGTTGGGAGGTCTCTGGTGGACCAACATCTTGAACTCAGCTCTGCCACTTCAGAGGCACAGGACTGACACCCGGCTGGACCACCAAGACCCTGTCAGCCACACGGCTCAGAAGATAAGGGAGAAAGAAAGGAAAGAAAGAAAGAAAGAAAGAGAGAGAAAGAAAGAAAGAAAGAAAGAAGAGAGAGAGAGAGAGAAAGAAAGAAAGAAAGAAAGAGAAAGAAAGAAAGAAAAGAAAATAAAGTTATTAAATAAAAAATTTTTAAATTATAAAAAAAATTAAGTAATAGAAAATAAAAGAAAGAAAGAAAGAAAGAAAGAAGATAGCAACCAAACCAAACACCAAATCCACCAGTGTTAACAAGTGCTAAAACTATACTAAAATAGATTAAATAAATAAATAATTAAACAAACAAATAAAAACATACAGATAGGACCCTAGGACAAATGGTAAAATCAAAGCTATACAGACAAAATCGCACAAAGTCCACCACCTCAATTCATTGTCTATTTAGGTATTCCAGAGATGCAGGGTACATCAAGTTGTTTGTGGAGATTTAATCTGCTGCTCCTTAGGCTGCTGCTAGAAGTATGTAGGTCACCTGAGGGCGTCTGTTCGTGCTCACACAGGAGAGGTTAAAGGAGCAGCTGATTAGAGGGCTCTGGCTCACTCAGGCCAGGAAGAAGGAGGGGTACAGAATGAGGGGCAAGCCTGTGGGGGCAGAGGCCATTGTGACATTGCAAGAGCCTGAGGCATGCCGTGTGTTCTCCTGGGGAAGTTGTCCCTGGATCCCGGGACCCTGGCAGTGGCAGGCTGCACAGGCTCCTTGGAGGGGAGGCGTGGATAATGACCTGTGCTTGCACACAGGTTTCTTGGAGTCTGCAGCAGCAACCTTAGTGTTTCATGCCCTTCTCTGGTGTCCGCTCTGATAGCCGTGGCTCGCCCATCTCTGGAGCTCATTTAGGCAGTGCTCTAAATCCCCTCTCCTCTCACACTCTGAAATAATGGTCTCTTGCCTCATAGGCAGGTCCAGACTATTTCCTGGACTCCCTCACTGCTAGCTGTGGCACATTAGCCCCCTTCAGACTGTGTTCATGCAGCCACCTCCAGTCCTGGGTTCTGACCTCTGAAGGCGGAGCATCAACACCCAGCCCCCACCCACCCAGGTGGGTGAGCAGACAAGCCTTTCGGGCTGGTGAGTGCTGGTCCACATGGATCCTCTGTGTGGAAATCTCTCTGATTTGCCCTCTACACCCCTGTTGCTGCACTCTCCTCTGTGACTCCAAAGCTTCATCCCCGCCACCTCCCATCTCCACAAGTGAAGGGGCTCCCTAGTGTGTGGAAACTTTTCCTCCTTCACAGCTCCCTCTCAGAGTTTCATGTTCCATCCCTATTCTTTTGTCTCTGTTTTTTCTTTTTCTTTTGCCCTCCCCAGGTATGTAGGGAGTTTCTTGCCTTTTGGGAAGTCTGAGGTCTTCTGTCAGTGTTCAGTAGGTGTTCTGTAGGCGTTGTTTCACAAGTAGATGTATTTCTGATGTATTTGTTGGGAGGAAGGTGATCTCCACATCTCACTCCTCCGTCATCTTGAAGGTCTCCCTCAACTTTAATTCTTAAAGTCTCCACTTACTGTATTTTAAGTTGACTATCAATATTTGTGTAATCAAGGTGGTAAAATATACTATTTTATAGAACAATGGTATTTTAGTTTTTTATTAATTTCTGTACATTCAATGAATAATGAGAGCTCCAAAATTGTATATATAGAAATTAAACACTAAAACCTAAATCTTGAAGTACCAATGTAAGTGTATACATAAACACCTTTACCAGACGAAATTATTCCCATTGTATAGACTAGAAAATTGGAACTTCCAGTGGATAATATTTTTTTCATTGTTATATTACTGTTGTGTGGCAGAATTACACCAAGCACAGACTAAGGATAATAACTCTTCCTATTTCACTTCCATGATCATCACATACTCCTGAAGTGGATCTGTCTTCTCTCCTTCTCAATCACTATGTATTTTTATATGCCATGCTCCACACCTGATATATGTTCCCATATTAATTCCTGGCCACAATTCTTGTAAGACCAGATATCAAAAATGAAAACCTGTGATGTGGCAGAAATTTATAAAATATATGAGTAAGTGAGAAGAAACATGACACCTGTTTTCACTTCTCAAGAAGTATAAGTGATGACATTTTGGACCAAGTGAAAATCGATTAGTAATGTGAAAATTGTTCAGCATTGCTAGGAGAAGCTGTAAAAGGCAGACATCAGTGTTGACTTTTGATAAGAATTAAGCCATGGAATTCCGGAAATTGATGACTTTCAAGGTGTCCACATTTTCCATTGTTCGTTTCAGTGACTTGAAAAAAATATGAAAAATATATTGTTTCTTCAAGAAAATCACAAACAAATATACACGAACATACTTATATGAAAGAAAGGTAGAAATAAAGAGATGTAAAGAATATAACAAATATTAAACAAAGAGAGCTGCTGTTGTAGTATTAATAACCAGACAGAGGGAATTCCCTGTCAGTCCAGTGGTTAGGACTTAGTGTTTCCACTGCAGGAGGCTGGGGTTTGATCCCTGGTTGAGAAACTAAGACCCCACAAGCTGCACGGCACTGCCAAAAATAAAAACAAACAAACAAACAAAAATACCAGACAGAATTTATGACATAAAGAAGTTCTGTACATAATAATTGAAGGACAGCGGGCTTCCCTGGTGGCGCAGTGGTTGGGAGTCCGCCTGTCGATGCAGGGGACACGGGTTCCTGCCCCGGTCCGGGAGGATCCCACGTGCCGCGGAGCAGCTGGGCCCATGAGCCATGGCCACTGAGCCTGCGCGTCTGGAGCCTGTGCTCCACAACGGGAGAGGCCACAACAGTGAGAGGCCCGCGTACCGCAAAAAAATAAATAAATAAAATTAATAATTAAAGGACAAATTCAACAAAAAAGGAACTTAGCAAAGAGAATAAGAAAGACTGAGCAGAATACTTAGGACAGTCAACTCCTGGTGAAATAGAAGACTTGTAAAAGGAAGATCACTCCAGTATATAAAGAAATTAAAAGAGTCAATTACAAGGAAATATTTCAAAAAAATGAATTCTGAATTATTACCTCTAATTAATGCAGATAAGCATGTTGAGTAATGCATTATTAGCCTGGAATGTCTAAAGAAAAAATAGTATTCACAAATAAGTAATACAGGATCTTAAAAAAAAAAAAGCAATGATATGAACAGAGAGGAAAGAAAATTTAAAAGAAAAGGAAAAACAACCTTTGGAGACCTTATTTGATGATAACAGAAGTTCAAAAATAAATAAGTAAACAGGGAGATAGAAACATTTAGTAATAACAGTATCTATACACATCTATAGATTGAAATCATTCACCAAGAACTAGACAGTATGGATTAAAGAAAAAAAAATTACAGCAGAAATGTTGTATGGAAAAATATCAGTTAAAATAACAATGTGATAACTATTTTCATCTATCAGATTGATAAATATTTAGATTTAAAAGATTGATAATATTTAGTGCCCTCATGGTATATGGGAAATTCATGTTCTGGTTTAATTTGTGGGACTGAATTGACGGCAACTTGTTGGAACAGAATTGCACAGAGTACAAACTTTTGATTAGCAATTTCACTTTAATATTCTATAGAATGATTTCTACCTGGTATAATTATCCTCATACTTAAGCACAGGTTTGGGCACAGATAGACTAAGATTTCTAATAAAGAATAATACATAGTCAACTTTATGATTAGGTAAAGTGGGAAGAGATTTAGAAGAAATCTAGTAAGCTTAATAACAAGGTATAATCATTTTTATCTGTTTGGCATTACCAAAATGAGTTTTTTTAAACAAAGCTATCTGCTAAGTAGTATTTCTTTTAAGTGAAAACTGGTTGATAAAACCAGGCACAATAGATAAGCATGCAAATATATTGAGATGTATTAATAAAATCTGTATTCACAGAGGAATGCATACTATATTGAAAGGATTTTCGGTTTACTCATGTCCTCAAAATAGCTTGATAACTGTTAGGAACAGTATATTTAAAAGTTCAGTTTAAAGTACATGTATCCTCTTCACTTCTGCTGGCCTTACCCAAGGAGTCTCATATTTTCTATGCCTTAAAAAAAATCCCCAGTAAAGAGGCTTTGAGTGAGGCACCAATAACGTCTACAAAGTAACTTTTAAATTGGGGATATATCCAGTCTTCAAAATAAGCATCATGAAAGGTTTTATTATTTGCCAAAAATCATTCTTTTTAGGATAAACTGTATTCAAGGAGAGTAAAGGGCTTAACATATTTGGGTTAATATTTCATCATTCATTATTTAATTTCCATCTCTTCATGAGACTCCTAATATGGTAGGACTCAAAATATTCTTTTGTGTTTAATGGTCTTAGTCAGTAGTCAGCTGAATATTATAGGAAGCATTGTAGCTGTATTATCTATCATCACTATAATCACTATTATCAAATATTTGTTGAAGCTACATTGGATTTATTTCACTCAACTGTGTGTATTTATATAATATTCCTGACTAAGTTATAGTAAGTTTTTAAATTTTATTTATTTTTTTGGTTTTGGCTGCATTGGGTCTTCGTTGCTACATGCAGGTTTTTCTAGTTGCAGCGAGTGAGGGCTACTCTTTGTTGCAGTGCATGGACTTCTCATCATGGTGGCTTCTCCTGTTGTGGAGCACAGGCTCTAGGTGTGAGGGCTTCAGTAATTGTGGCTTGCTGGCTCTAGAGCACAGGCTCAGTAGTTGTGGCACATGGGCTTAGTTGCTCCACAGTGTGTGGGATCTCCCGGGAGCAGGGTTTGAACCTGTGTCCCCTCCGTTGGCAGGCAGATTCTTAACCACTTTGCCACCAAGGAAGTCCCAAGTTAAATTAATTTTAATACAAGGTGCATACTCTGAAGATTTATTTCCTTTACAACACAATTAGAGAGGGAAGAAAACAGATGAAATTCTACAAACTCTGTCCTTTTCCTATTTAGCATTCTTGTTGTTCTGTGTGTTGTGTTGAAGTCCCACCAGGTGGCTTAGTCTTTAATTTCAGTAACAGATATTTACTGTGGATTCTAAATGGCATTCCTATTGAAAAATCAAAACTAAAGGAAAAAGAAAAAAAAATTTTGGAAAGTTTTTTATATGAAAAAGAGAATAACAATTTATTCACAAAAACTGAAGTAAGCCTGAAAGGATCTTCTAGCTTTTCTTTTTCCCACTTATCTATTTTTATGTCTCTAAAAAATATACACATACAGGTTTCTAACAGAATATTGATAGAGTATAATAGTTGATATTAACAGAGCTAATTAACAACATAGTGTTACAATCTTTAATATATCAACATTAGTTAAAAAAACAAAACACCTATGTCAGCAAGGTGAAGAATCCAGAACAAATTTTATCAAAACATTCAAAATCACAACTGAAAAATATAACGTTTTTGTTTATTGACTGATTACATTTCATAGATCTATCAAAATATCAGTGTATTCAAAATATGTAAATGAAATTGCAAAATATCCAGTAAAATATCCAGTGTTTTATCAGTAAAAGATCAAAGTAGGGAAGTAAGTGAGGTCAGGATATTTATTTTCTCAGCTTTCCTTGCTGATTTGCAGTGGGTTGACTGTCTCCCTCTATAAAAGTCATAGTTCTATTTACAGAATCTTTCCACTTTACCATCTTTATATTTTGGAAACTGATCTTTTGTATCCTCAGGCCTTGGTTTGGGAGTGGCCCCCTTCATATTCCTAGCTTCAGGGTACTTCAATTTCTTACTGGTTTCCTTAAACCCTGACCACATTTATGTGGTAGTCAATTTATTAAAGATTCCACAAATTACACAGTTTGGGAAGGCCATTTGTTGATAGGAATCTAACTGATACAGTTAAAGATTCTAGGCTGGAATGACATAGAAATATAGCTCAAAAATAATTATAGCTAGATTTAACTTAGTTTTTTTTGTTCTTGATTCTTTTCTAATTTTTTAATGGATAATACAATGCTCTAAATAGCTATTGACCAGAGCATTATGTAGACTTTTTATCTTATAAAATGTAGTCTTATAAAATTTTGTATTTTAATATTCATAGCACTGAGAATATTTTACATATTAAAGTCTGATAGTGATTATTAAGAAATGACAATATTAACAATAGATTAGGTTCTCTTTCCATTAGATTGAGTTTTACACATAGGTAACACTTTACTCCTATGGAAAAAAGGAGGAAACTGCTAAAAATTATCATGCAAATTTCTCTGCCTTGAGGACATGTACTTTATGAAAATTATAGTTGGAAAAAAGTAGACATCTATGATGGCAGGAGGAGGAACAATATTTGCTGTTTTAGATTTGTTTCCTGTTCATGCTAAACTAATCTCTTAAATTGTTAAGATGTTTTTCAAAAAACTCAATCACAATCAAGCCATCATGATTTTCTCATTTGTTAAATAACTAAAACATTCTGTATGAAAAGTAAAGTTATCTAATTTTAGCTTGGACTTTATATGAAAGAAAAAGGTGCAATTTTTAGAATGTTGTAAGTTTTAATAGGTAAAACAACCATGCAGCTGTGGTTAGTCATGGGCTAAATGCCTCCTCAGAATAGTTACATAATAAACCTTTTATTCCTCATGTCTGAATCATGAATATTCTGTTGAACGCCTTCATTGTGTGAGGAAATTTAGAAAGTAATGGATAGATTTATTTCATGCTATACAAACATTCTTAGTGTGGTAAATACTGAGAACTGCATTCTGAGTTTTAACAACTTACAGAAAAGTGAAATGAATTTCTGAAGCCTGGGAAATGATAAGAGAGAGGTGAAAGAGAGATAGTGTGCTAATGACCCTAGAGAGTTTGAAAATGTTATGGTCATGTCTTGAAAGAGTCTCCTAAAAGGAGATAATGGGCATGGCTGAATCTGTAAAGAAAAGATCTTGCTATCAAGTGCCTGAGAGCATGGCAGTCAAGAGCCAGGGGCAGTCAGCCAGAACCTGAGTAAGTTATTCCATTCCTTCAGAGTGAGGCTGTGCCTACACTACCAGAAATGAATTAACCAATGCCACTTTTTCCCTCTCCACACTAACATTAGCAGACTATTCTTTTTCCTTTGCTCATATTATTGTAATGGGTGTTAAAACTCACACATTGTGAAAGATATATAAAGGATATTTCGTGAGGTTAACTGACATGGTATTTGAGAAATTAAACCTAAGATTTGTAATACTCCAATATTGTAAATTCATAGTTCTTTCTCCTGTTCAGTTAATAGCTTTAAATCAATGTATTTTATTTCTTCTTTATTTCAGTCATGCATTAAAATATGTACCCTGTAGGCACTGCTATCACCCAGAATTATGTCATACTTGATATCTCAAACTCTTGAATTAATCAATTCAATATTCTTATCTTTCCTACTTTTTATGCCAAACATACTCATATTCCCCTATGTCTTCCTTCCAATCTTTAATTTTTCTCCATGTAATTGTATTCTGTCTGTATAGACCAAATTTAGGCAATCAACAATACTGTTAGAGGTGCTGAGCATAATCACCCCATTTATTTTTCTTTTTTTCTTTTTTTTTGGCCACGCCACACAGCACTCAGGATCTTAGTTCCCAAACCAGGGATGGAACCCGTGTCCACTGCAGTGGAAGTGCAGAGTCCTAACCACTGTACCACCAAGGAATTCCAATCACCTCATTTCTTAATCCATGGCTTTATCTTCCACTTGGCATTAAAACAGAGGCAATGAAATTTGAGGCTCTTGAATATTATTCTCCTCACCTAAATGACAAGATAATTTCTTCGTAGCTAATTTTCTTGTCTCTGCCTCAGGAAAAAAGTTCGATTCATTTACAAGTTGTAACAGTGCCAGTGTTGAGGAGCAGAGGAGTGAAGTCCTTGTAGACTTGTAAACAATTGTGTCCCTTCAGGCTTTCATAAAATACTATTCAAAGATGGTTGCAAGCATCCCTCTCAAATTATGTTGCTGCCCCTTATAAAAATTCTGGTCCTATTGTTTTCCAAAACTAAAATCTCCACTTTGAGTTATCTATTTCATCAGTGCTTCTTTCTCTTCCTTCTTTCTCTCTCTCTTTGTTGTCTTCTACTACATGGTCTATATACACACATTCAAGTCTCTTTTTTAAGAAATGTTGAGCTGAGTTTTCCCTTCAAACTGCCAGTAACTCAACAGCCATAATTATTAGAAAGCTCTAAACCATAACTCTTTACCTCTTTTCATAATCTCAAACTCCTGGCATCCTAGACTCCATCTCCATCATTCTTATAATACTGGTTCCTCAAAACTCACCATGCTTTTCCTTCCTTATGAATTGAAATTTTTATTGAGATAATTGCAGATTCACCTGCAAGTGTAAGAAGTAACATGGGTAGATCCCTTGTGCATTTTGTCCAGTTTCTCTCAATGGTAATATTTTCCAAATTGATAGTGTAATAACACAAACTGATATTGACATTGATACAATCTAGGAGCCTTATTCAGATTTCCCAAATTTTTTTTTTTTTTTTTTTTTTTTTTTTTTTGCTGTACGCGGGCCTCTCACTGCTGTGGCCTCTCCCGTTGCGGAGCACAGGCTCCGGACACACAGGCTCCGCGGCCATGGCTCGCGGGCCCAGCCGCTCCGCGGCATGTGGGATCTTCCGGGATCGGGGCACGAACCCGTGTCCCCTGCATTGGCAGGCGGACTCTCAACCACTGCGCCACCAGGGAAGCCCTCCCAAATTTTATTTGTACTTATTTGTATGTATTTTTACACAATTTTATCACCTGTGTAGGTTCTGTATCCACCACCATAGTCAAGATACTGAATATTTCCAGCCCTAAAAACTTTCTTCCTTTTAAAACCATACCTACTTGTCTCCTGCATTCTGCTTCTGTCCATAATACCTGGAAACTGTAGGTTGTTCCTGGTTCTTTTCTATTTGAACAATAATCTTCCTGGATGGAAGTCTTCTTGAATTTTTCTTAATGAAGACTTATACCAGACTCTGGTCAGGAAATTCCTGGCTCTTTTATGAAGTCTCTTTGATTTCCTGACTCCTTTTGTGGACTCGGTTCTTCAATTCCTCAACAAGGATTGTGTGAGAAACCCCTTTTTCTTCCAGACAAGGATTGTGCATGAGACTTTCTAGCAAGAATTTTTCCTCCCTTGCTCCTTTTTCTGCTTTATCCTTCTCCTCTGAGGGGTAACTCTCAATCTACTTGCAGTCTACCTTCCCTTACTGACTATACGCTCTTCCTCTATGGCACCAATTCCATCCAATATCTTTTAAAATGGGAAAATTTCACACCGGATAATTTGGAACTCTAATGATCTCTTTGAGAAATTTGAAATCTTCCCAAACTAGGTTATGTGAGACATTTCCCTTCCATTACCCCTTGTCTTCCTTCCACCTTTTTATCACCTTTGACTTTCATCTCCCTTGAATCCTTGGGCCTGTCCCCCTTCAATATCCCTAGCTCTTCCACCCTTTTTTCTTCCACCCCACTTCTACACCCTCTACTCCTGCCAGACCTTTCCATTCCCATTCCAGCTCCTCAACACACTACAATCACTAGAATTTGAGGTCTCCTGACCCACTGGTGACTCTTGAGGGGCCCAGAGACCCCAAAAGTGACACCCAAAGCTGAAAAAGCTAATTGGAAACAGTCATCACACAGATGACTTTGGAAATATCCAGATGGCTACATGGTGCCTCCTCCACCCCTCAACCCAAATTTGGTCCATCCCTCCACAAGATCAAACATTAGAGCAAAGAAAGTTTTAAAATCTTCTCCACAAATACTGGTGGGTATGCTTTAGCCCTCATGTTGAGCAAATCACTGCAGCTTATTTTACCTGCCAAAACCTCAATCATGGTAAAAATACAAAAGTGAGGCAAAGAAGAGTCAACTCTGTATTAAACAAATGAGACCTGTTTTTCTATGGTTATGTCTGACTTCTGGCTAAAATTTTAGAATAAATGTGGTAAGCTTTTTATTCATATCTGTATGTCTATGTGTTTGTATATATTTGTGTCATGTAATGTGATATTTTCTTACTTTCAGATAATATTACCAAATTAACTTATAAAATCCTTTAAAGTAGCTCTATTCTAATCAGCTAGAGTTAAATGCTTATCTAAATTAAATAGGGCTTAAACTCCTAGAAATTAAATTTAAAAACATTGAATTTCTAATATTTCCAATGTGAAAAAAGAATTATTAAAAAAACCCAAATTTTTTTAAAAAATTAAAATTTGCATTTACATAAACTTTGGCAAACAACTCTGGTTTAATACTGTTGGTTTAATAAAAAGAGCTATGTGTTCTGAGTTATCAATGTTAAGTATAAAACAATGATATTCTACTTGGATATGTTCTTCCTAAGCTTACACCAGCACTTTTTATATCAGTTTAAGGACAGATTCCAAGATCTTTTTGTTTACTTAAAAACATTAAACATAGGTTAAATTAAGCATGCAAGTTATATAGGATGTGTGTGTGTGTGTGTGTGTGTTTTGTTTGTTTGTTAAGAAAAAAGACCAATATCATCCTAAAGTAAAATAACTGATTGTTCCAGAAAAAAAGGGGAAATACATGACTATGAGAAAAACCTGAATGTTATGAACTGTTATAATATTTTCACAAAAAAATTATTAGTCGTGGCCCCCCAAAATGGAATGTGTTCATTTTTAAGATTAAAAAAACATGGCTTTCCTATCAAAGAGTATACTGAAGCAAAACTAGAGTTTGCCTTTCCCTCTGTTAATATGACAACATATTTTTGGATATTGGTCTGCTCTAAGAAGTTGTAAAAGATTTTCTTTACCTTCTGAGTAACCTGCCTAGAAGGCAAAGATTGTGTGTCTGACCAGAATAATTTTCAATGTTTAGGTTGATTTTATGTCCCTAATTATTTAAGAAAAACAAGTCTTCTCAATTAAAAAAAAGTTTTTGTTTGCTTTTTTACAATCAGATTACCTCATATATTTACATTTAAAACATTTTATTGTCTCTGTAATTAAATGGGTAACCAAGTATTTTTTTCTCAGTGATCCTATTTAACCAAGTGTTCAAACCTCCAGGCAACTTATGATATTTTGCCTTCCCAACAACTAATCTTGAATGATATCTTTTGCACATGAAACTAACTTTAGTATTTCCCAGATGGCCTCTGGAAAAATCACAAAAAAATCGTTCTTTCACTTTGTAAAAAGAGAGCTACTAAAAATAATTAGGCTTATTTAATATTATTATAGACTTACTTAGGCAGTATTGTCAAACTTTAAAAATGCTTAGCCTCCCCTACATCAAATGTGTATTGGTAATATTATTTGAAATATTATTAATATAAATATTTTAAAACATATAATATACCTAGAGTTTGGACAATGCCCTCACTGTCCATATGTTTTAATTTATCAGAGTTCACCCATCCTCCCTTCTTGTTGGGTCTGTGTGTCTGTCTGGCAGTTGGGCTGTCTTTGCGGACCCCACCACGTGATTGGGAGGGACCTGGCAGTGTGATGGGAAGTGCCTGAAATGGGGCAGAGAGTCGTGTGCCTGACAGGGTCATGGTGTTCCAGCCAGGTGTCAGGCCTGAGCTCTGAGGTAGGAGAGCTGAGTTCAGGATATTGGTCCACCAGAAACCTCCTGGCCCCTCATAATATCAATCAGTGAGAGCACATCCAGAGATCTTGGTCTCAATGCTAAGACCAAGCTCCACTCAACGACCAGCAAGCTCCAGAGCTGGACACCCCATGCCAAAAAATTAGCAGGTCAGGAATACAACCCCACCAATTAGGAGAGAGGCTGCCTAAAATCATACTAACTTCACAGACACCCCATAACACACCAAAGGACGCCATCCTGACCACCAGAAAGACAAGATCAACCTCATCCAAGAGCACACAGGCACTGGTCCCCTCCACCAGGAAGCCTCCACAACCCACTGAACCAACCTTAGCCAATGGCGGAGGACACCAAAAACAATGGGAACTACAAACCTACAACTTGTGAAAAGGAGACCCAAAAACAGTAAGTTAAGCAAAATGGGAAGACATAGAAAGCACAGCAGATGAAAGAGCAAGGTAAAAACCCACTGGACCAAAAAAATGAAGAGGAAAGAGTCAGTCTTCCTGAAAAAGAATTGAGAGTAATGATACTAAAGATGATATAAAATCTTGGAAATAGAATGGAGAAAATACAAGAAACGTTTAACAAGTACCTAGAAGAAACTAAAGAGCAAACAAACAATGATGAACAACACAATAAATGAACTTAAAATTTCTTTGGAAGGAATCAATAGCAGAATAACTGAGACAGAAGAATGGATAAGTGACCTGGAATGTAAAATAGTGGAAATAACTACTGCAGAGCAGAATAAAGAAAAAGAGTGAAAAGAATTGAAGACAGTCTCAGACACTTTTGGGACAACATTAAATGCACTAACATTCTAATTTTAGGGGTCCCAGAAGAAGAAAAGAGAAAGAAAGGGACTGAGAATATATTTGAAGGGATTATAGTTGAAAACTTCCCTAACATGAGAAAGGAAATAGTCAGTCAAGTCTAGGTAGCACAGAGAGTCCCATACAGGATAAATTTAAGGAGAAACAGACAAAGACACATATTAATGAAACTATCAAAATTTAAATACAAAGAAAAAATATTAAAAACAGCAAGGGAAAAAGCAACAAATAACATACAAGGCAATCCCCATAAGGTTAACAGCTGATTGTTAAGCAGAAACTCTGCAAGCCAGAAGGGAGTGGCAGGATATATTTAAAGTGATGAAAGGGAAAAACCTACAACAAGGATTACTCAACCCAGCAAGGATCTCATTCAGATTTGACAGAGAAAATATAACATTTACAGACAAGCAAGAGCTAAGAGAATTTAGCACACCAAGCCAGCTTTAAAACAAGTGCTAAAGGAACTTCTCTAGGCAGGAAACACAAGACAAGGAAAGAACTACAATAACAAAGCCAAAACAAATCAGAAAAAGGTAATACAGTCAGCTCTACACGCCACCAGTCCCTCCCATTAGGAAACTTGCACAGGCCTCATAGATAGCCTTATCCACCAGAGGGCAGAGAGCAGAAACAAGAAGAACTACAAGCCTTCAGCCTGTAACACAGAAAGATGTAAAGCCTTTCACACATTCACAGAAAGATGTAAAGGCAGAGGATTATGTACCAGATGAAGGAACAAGATAGAACCCAAGAAAAACAACTAAATGAAGTGGAGATAGGCAACCTTCCATAAAAAGAATTCAGAATAATGATAATGAAGATGATCCAGGACCTCAGAAAAAGAAGGTAGGCAAAGATTGAGAAGATGCAAGAAATGTTTAACAAAGACTTAGAAGAACTAAAGAACAAACAAACAGAGATGAACAGTACAATAATTGAAAGGGAAACTACACTAGAAGGAATCAATAGCAGAATAAATGAGGCAGAAGAACGGATAAGTGACCTGGAAGACAGAATGGTGGAATTCACTGCTGAGGAACAGAATAAAGTAAAAAGAATGAAAAGAAATTAAGACAGCCTAAAAGACCTCTGGGACAACATTAAACACAGCAACACTCGCATTATAGGGGTCCCAGAAGAAGAAGAAAGAGAGAAAAGACCCAAGAAACTATTTGAAGAGATTATAGTCAAAAACTGCCCTAACATGGTAAAGGAAATGCCACCCAAGTCCAGGAAGAGCAGAGAGTCCCATACAGGATAAACCCAAAGAGAAACACACTGAGACACATAGTAAGCACAAATTAAAGACAAAGGAAAATTATTGAATGCAGCAAGGTAAAAACAAATAACTTACAAGACAACTCCCATAAGGTTAACAGCAGATTTCTCAGCTGAAACTCTACAAGCCAGAAGGGAGTGGCATGATATACTTAAAGTGATGAAAGGGAAGAACCTACAACCAAGATTATTCTATCCGGCAAGGATCTCATTCAGATTCGATGGAGAAATCAAAAGCTTTACAGACAAGCAAAAGCTAAGAGAATTCACCACCACCAAACCAGCTCTACAACAAATGCTAAAGGAACATCTCTAAGTGGGAAACACAAGAGAAGAAAAGGACCTACAAAAACAAACCCAAAATAATTAAGAAAATGGTCATAGGAACATACATATCAATAATTACCTTAAACATGAATGGATTAAATGCTCCAACCAAAAGACACAGGCTTGCTGAATGGATCCCAAAACAAGACCCATCTGTATGCTGTCTACAAGATACCCATTCCAACCTAGGGACACATACAGACTGAGAGTGAGGGGATGAAAACAGATATTCCATGCAAATGGAAATCAAAAGAAAGCTGGAGTAGCAATACTCATATCAAATAAAATAGACATTAAAATAAAGAATATTACAAGGGACAAGGAAGAACACTACATAATGATCAAGGGATCAATCCATGAAGAAGATATAACAATTATAAATATATATGCACCCAACATAGGAGCACCTCAATACATAAGTCAACTCCTAACAGCTATAAAAGAGGAAATTGAGAGTAACACAATAATAGTGGTGGACGTTAATGCCTCACTTACACCAATGGAGAGATCATGCAAAATGAAAATAAATAAGGAAACAGAAGCTTTAAATGACACAATAGACCAGATAGATGTAATTGATATTTATAGGACATTCCATCCAAAACCAGCAGAGTACACTTTCTTCTCAAGTGTGCATGTAACATTCTCCAGGATAGATCACATCTTGGGTCACAAATCAAGCCACAGTAAATTTAAGAAAATGGAAATCATATCAAGCATCATTTCTGACCACAACACTATGAGATTAGAAATGAATTACAGGGAAAAAATGTAAAAAGCACAAACACATGGAGGCTAAACAATATGTTACTAAATAACCAAGAAATCACTGAAGAAATCAAACAGGAAATCAAAAAATTACCTAGAGGCAAATGACAATGAAAACATGATGATCCAAAACCTATGGGATGCAGCAAAAGTAGTTCTAAGAGGGAAGTTTATAGCTATACAAGCCTACCTCAAGAAACAAGAAAAGTCTCAAATAAACAATCTAACCTTACACTTAAAGGAACTGGAGAAAGAAGAACAAACAAAATCTAAAGTTAGCAGAAGGAAAGAGATCATAAAGATCAGAGCAGAAATAAATGAAATAGAAACAAATAAAACAATAGCAAAGACAAATAAAACTAAAAGCTGGTTCTTTCAGAAAATAAACAAAATTTAATAACCATTAGCAAGACTCATCAAGAAAAAGAGGGAGAGGACTCAAATCAATAAAATTAGAAATGAAAAAGGAGAAGTTACAACAGACATCACAGAAATACAAAGCAACCTAAGTGACTACTACAGGCAACTCTATGCCAATAAAATTGACAACCTGGAAGAAATGGACAAATTCTTAGAAAGGTATAACCCTCCAACAGTGAACCAGGAAGAAATAGAAAATATGAACAGAACAATCACATGTAATGAAATTGAAACTGTGATTAAAAATGTTCCAACAAACAAAAGTTCCAGAGGAGATGGCTTCACAGGTGAATTCTATCAAACATTTAAAGAATAGCTAACACCCATCGTTCTCAAACTCTTTTGAAAAATTGCAGAGGAAGGAACACTCCCAAACACATTTTATAAGGCCAACATCACCCTGATACCAAAACCAGACAAAGGTACTACAAAAAAAGGAAATTACACACCAATAGCACTGATGAATCTGGATGCAAAAATCCTCAACAAAATACTAGCAAACAGAATTCAGCAACACATTAAAAGGATCATACACCATGATCAAGTGGGATTTACCCCAGGGATTCAAGAATTCTTCAATATACATAAATCAATCAATGTGTTAAACCATATTAACAAATTGAAGAATAAAAACCATATGATCACCTCAATAGATGCAGAAAAAGCTTTTGACAAAATTCAACACCCATTTATGATAAAAACTCTCCAGAAAGTGGGCATAGAGGGAACCTACATCAATATAATAAAGGTCATATATGACAAACTGAGAGCAAACATCATTCTCAATGGTGAAATACTGAAAGCATTTCCTCTAAGATCACGAAGAAGACAAGGATGTCCACTGTCACCACTATTATTCAACATAGTTTTGGAAGACCTAGCCATGGCAATCAGAGAAGAAAAATAAATAAAAGGAATCCAATTTGGAAAAGAAGGAGTAAAACTGTCACTGTTTGCAGATGACATGATACTATACATAGAGAATCTTAAAGATGCCACCAGAAAACTTATAATGGTAATCAATGAATTTGGTAAATTTGCAGGTTACAAAATTAATGCACAGAAATCTCTTGCATTCCTATACACTAATGTTGAAAAATCTCAAAGAGAAATTAAGGAAACACTCCCATTTACCATTTTAACAAAAAGAATAAAATACCTAGGAATAAACCTACCTAAGGAGACAAAAGAACTGTATGCAGAAAACTCTAAGACACTGATGAAGGAAATTAAAGATGATACCAACAGATGGAGAGATATACCATGTTCTTTGATTGAAAGAGTCAACATTGTGAAAATAATTATACTACCCCAAGAAATCTACAGATTCAGTGCAATCCCTATCAAATCACCAATGGCATTTTTTACAGAACTAGAACAAAAAATTTCATAATTTGTATGGAAACACAAAAGACCTCCAATAGCCAAAGGAATGTTGAAAAAGAAAAATGGAGCTGGAGGAATCAGGCTCCCCAACTTCAGAATATACTGCAAAGCTGCAGTAATCAAGACAATATGGTACTGGCACAAAAACAGAAATATAGATCAAAGGAACAAGATAGAAAACCAGAGTTATACCCACGCACCTATGGTCAACTAAACTATGACAAAGTAGGCAAGGATATACAATGGAGAAAAGACAGTCTCTTCAATAAGGGGTGCTGGGAAAACTGGAAAGCTACACGTAAAAGAATGGAAATAGAACTCTCACTAACACCATACACAAAAATAAACTCAAAATTAATTAGATACCTAAATGTAAGAACGGACACTATAAAACTCTTAGAGAAAAACATAGGAATAACACTCTTTGACATAAATCACAGCAAGAGTTTTTTTGATCCACCTCTTAGAGTAATGAAAATAAAATTAAGTAATTAATGGGACCTAATGAAACGTCAAAGCTTTTGCACAGCAAAGGAAACCATAAACAAGACAAAAAGACAACCCTCAGAATGGGAGAAAATATTTGCAAATGAATCAACGGACAAAGGATTAATCTTCAAAATATGTAAACAACTCATGAAACTCAATATTAAAAAAATACAACAACAACAACCCAATCCAAAAAGAGGCAGAACACCTAAATAGACATTTCTCCAAAGAAGACATACAGATGTCCAAGAAGCACATGAAAAGCTGCTCAACATCACTAATTATTAGAGAAATGTAAATCAAAACTACAATGAGATATCACCTCACACCAGTTAGAATGGGCATTATCAGAAGATCTACAAGCAAGAAATGCTGGAGGGGGTGTGGAGAAAAGGGAGCCCTCTTGCATTGGTGGTGGGGATGTGAATTGACACAGCCACTATGGAGAACAGGATGAAGGTTCCTTAAAAAACTAAAAATAGTATTAACATATGATCCAGCAATCCAACTACTAGGCATATACACAGAGAAAACCATAATTCAAAAAGACACAAGCACCCCAATGTTCATTGCAGCACTAGTTACAATACCCAAGTTATGGAAGCAACCTAAATGCCCATCGACAGAGGAATGGATAAAGAAGGTGTGGTACATATATACAATGGAATATTACTCAGCCAGAGAAAGGAACGGAATTGGGTCATTTGTAGAGATGTAGATGGATCTAGAGACTGTCATACAGAGTGAAGTAAGTCAGAAAGAGTAAAACAATTATCATATATAAACATATACATGTGGAACCTAGAAAAATTGTACTGATGAACCGGTTTGAAGGGCAGAAATTGAGACACAGATGTAGAGACCAAATGTATGGACACCAAGAGGGGAAATCTGCAGGGGTCTGGGGGTGGTGGTGTGATGAATTGGGTGATTGAGATTGACATGTATACACTGATGTGTATAAATTTGATGACTAATAAGGACTTGCTATATAAAAAAATAAATAAAATTAAATTAAAAAATTAAAAAAAACCAAAAAAAAACAAAAATGGCCTTCTACTATTAATTTTATAATTTGTTCTCCATTCCAAATTTTGATTTAAAAAAATGGCAATAGGGGCTTCCCTGGTGGTGCAGTGGTTGAGGGTCCGCCTGCCAATGCAGGGGACATGGGTTCGTGCCCCGGTCCGCAAAGATCCCACATACCATGGAGTGGCTGGCTCCATGGCCATGGAGCCATGGCCGCTGAGTCTGCATTCAGAGCCTGTGCTCCACAATGGGAGAGGCCACAACAGTGAGAGGCCTGTGTACTGCACACACACACACACACAAAAAAAATGGCAATAGGAACATACATATCAATTATTACATTAAATATAAATGGATTAAATGCTCCAAACAAAAGACATTGACTGGCTGAATGGATACAAAAACAAGACCCATACATATGCTGTCTACAGGAGACCTGCTTCAGACCTAGGGACACATATAGACTGAAAGTGAAGTGATGGAAAAAGATATTCCATGAAAATGGAATTCAGAAGAATGGTGGAGTACCAATTCTCCTCAGAGACAAAATAGACTTTAAAATATAGACTGTTACAAGAGACAAAGAAGCACACTATATAATGATTGAGGATCAATCCAAAAAGAAGATATAACAATTGTAAATATTTATGCACCCAACATAAGTGCACCTAAATACCTAAGGCCAATGCTAAGAGCCAAAAAAGGGGAAATCCAGAATAACACAATCATAGTAGGGGACTTTAACACTCCACTTTCACCAATGGACAGATCATCCAAAATTAAATAAATAAGGAAACAAAAGCTTTAAATGAAATATTAAACAAGATGGACTTCACTGATATTTATAGGACATACCATCCAAAAGGAACAGAATATACTTTCTTCTCAAGTGCTCATGTAACATTCACCAGGACAGATCATATCTTGGGTCACAAATCAAACTTTGGTAAACTGAGGAACATTGAAATTGTATCAAGTATCTTTTCCAAGCCAAACGTTATAAGACTAGATATCAATTACAGGGGAAGAAAACTGTAAAAATTACAAACACATGGAGGCTAAACAATACAATACTACATAAGCAAGAGATCACTGAAGAAATGAAAGAGGAAATAAAAAAACTACCTAGGAACAAATGACTATAAAAACATGACAACCCAAAAGCTATGGGATGCAGCAAAAGCAGTTCTAAGAGGGAAGTTTATAGCAATACAATCCTACCTCAAGATACAAGAAACATCTCAAATAAACAACCTAACCTCACAACTACAGCATTAGAGAAAGAAACAACAACAACAACAAAAAAAAAAACAAAGTTAGCAGAAGGAAAGAAATCATAAAGATCAGATCAGAAATCAATGAAAAAGAAGTGAAGGAAACAATAGCAAAGATCAATAAAATTACAACCTGGTTCTTTGAGAAGATAAAAAAATTTGTTAAACCATTAGCCAGACACATCAATGGAAAAAAGGGAGAAGGCTCAAATCAACAGAATTAGAAATGAAAAGGAGAAGTAACAACTGACACTGCAGGAATAAAAAGGATCATGAGACATTACTACAAGCAACTATATGTCAATAAATGGACAACCTGGAAGAAACGTACAAATTCTTAGAAAAGCACCACCTTCTGAGACTGAACCAGGAATAAATAGGAAATATAAACAGAGCAATCACGAACACTGAAATTGAAACTGTGATTAAAAATCTTCCAGCAAACAAAAGACCAGGACCAGGTGGCTTCACAGGCAAATTCTATCAAACATTTAGAAAAGAGCTAACACCTATCCTTCTCAAACTCTTCCAAAATATAGCAGAGGGAGGAACACTCCCAAACTCATTCTACAAGGCCACCATCACTCTGATACCAGAACCAGACAAAGATGTCACAAAAAAAGAAAACTACAGGCCAATATCACTGATGAACATAGATGCAAAATATCCTAAAAAAAAAAATACTAGCAAACAGAATCCAACAGCACATTACAATGATCATACACCATCAAGTTGGGTTTATCCCAGAAATGCTAGGATTCTTCAAAATCTGCAAATCACTCAATGTGATAAACCATATTAACAAATTGAAGGATAAAAATCATATAATCATCTCAGTAGATGCAGAAAAAGCTTTCAACAAAATTCAACACGTATTTATGATAAAAACCCTCCAGAAAGTGGGCATAGAGGGTATTTTTCTCAACATAATAAAGGCCATATATGACAAACCCACAGCCAACATCATTCTCAATGGTGAAAAACTGAAACCATTTCCTCTAATATCAGGAAAAACTCAAGGTTGCCCACATGCACCAGTGTTCTTCAACATAGTTTTCAAAGATTTAACCACAGCAATCAGAGACCAAAATGAAATAAAAGGAATCCAGATTGGAAAAGAAGAAGTAAAACTGTCACTGTTTGCAGATGATATGATAGTATACATAGAGAATCCTAAAGATGTTACCAGAAAACTACTAGAGCTAATCAATGAATTTGGTAAAGTAATGATACAAAATTAATGCACAGAAATCTCTTGCATTCCTATACACTAATGATGAAGAAGCTGAATAAAAAATTAAGGAAACACTCCCATTTACCACTACAACAAAAATAATAAAATACCTAGGAATAAACCTACCTAAGGAGACAAAAGACCTGTTTGCAGAAAACTATAAGACACTGATAAAAGAAATTAAAGATGATACAACCAGATGGAGAGATATACCATGTTCTTGGATTACAAGAATCAACATTGTGAAAATGACACTACAACCCAAAGGAATCTACAGATTCAGTGCAATCCCTATCAAACTACCAATGGAATTTTTCACAGAGGTAGAACATAAAATTTCACAATTTGTATGCAAACACAAAAGGCCCTGAATAGCCAAAGGAATGTTGAGAAAGAAAAATGGAGCTGGAGGAATCAGGCTCCCTGACTTCAGACTATACTACAAAGCTACAGTAATCAAGACACTATGGAACTGACACAAATATAGAAATACAGATCAATAGAATAGATAGAAAGCCCAGAGATAAACCCATGCACATATGGTCACCTTATTTTGATAGAGGAGGCAAGAATATACAATGGAGAAAAGACAGTCTCTTCAATATGTGGTGCTGGGAAATGGACAGCTACATGTAAAAGAATGAAATTAGAACACTCCATAACACCATACACAAAAATAAACTCAAATTGGATTAAAGACCTAAATGTAAGGCCAGACACTATAAAACTTAGAGGAAAACATAGGCAGAACACTCTAAGACATAAATCACAGCAAGATCCCTTTTGAACCACCTCCTTGACAAATGGAAATAAAAACAAAAGTAAACAAATGGGACCTAATGAAATGTAAAAGCTTTGCATAGCAAAGGAAACCATAATCAAGATGAAAAGGCAATGCTCAGAATGGAAGAAAATATTTGCAAATTAAGAAACTGACAAAGGATTAATCTCCAAAATATACAAACAGCTTGTATAGGTCAATATCAAAAGAACAAAAACACAATCCAAAAATGGGCAGAAGACCTAAATAGACATTTTTCCAATGAAGATATACTAGATTGCCAAAAAACACATGAAAGGATGCTCAACATCACTAATCATTAGAGAAATGCAAATCAAAACTACAATGAGGTATCACTTCACACTGATCTGAATGGCCATTATCAAAATATCTACAAACAATAAATGCTGGAGAGGGTGTGGAGTAAAGGGAGCCCTCTTGCACTGTTGGTGGGAATGTAAATTGATACAGTCACTATGGAAAACAGTATGGAGGTTCCTTAAAAACTAAAAATAGAAGTACCATATGACCCAGTGATCCCACTACTGTGCATATACCCTGAGAAAACCATAATTCAAAAAAGTCATGCACCTCAATGTTCATTGCAGCACTATTTACAATAGCCATGACATGGAAGCAACCTAAGTGTCTATTGACATATGAATGGATAAAGAAGATTTGGCCCATATACTCAATGGAATATTACTCACCCATAAAAAGAAATGAAATTGAGTTATTTTTAGTGACATGGTTGGACCTAGACTCTGCCATACAGAGTGAAGTAAGTCCCAAAGAGAAGATCAAATTCCATATGCTAACATATATGTATGGAATCTAAAAAAGAAAAAAAGAAAATGTTCTGAAGAACCTAGGGGCAGGACAGGAATAAAGATGCAGACATAGAGAATGGATTTGAGGACATGGGGTTGGGGAAGGGTAAGCTGGGACAAAGTGCGAGAGTGGCATGGACATATATACATTACCCAATGTAAAATAGATATCTAGTGGGAAGCAGCTGCATAGCACAGGGAGATCAGCTTGGTTTTTTTTGACCACCCAAAAGGTGGAATAAGGAGGGTGGGCGGGAGATGTAAGAGGGAGGGGATATGGGGATATATGTATATGTATAGCTGATTTAGTTTGTTATACAACAGAAACTAACACACCACTTTAAAGCAATTATATGCCAATAAATATGTTAAAGAAAAAAAGTTATCAGAGGTCCAGTCCTGCTGTGTCTGATGTTAGATAATAC
Organism: Mesoplodon mirus; assembly: GCF_964341445.2. NCBI lineage: Eukaryota > Metazoa > Chordata > Mammalia > Artiodactyla > Ziphiidae > Mesoplodon > Mesoplodon mirus. Next base: position 110,183,235 of record NC_138982.1, read on the forward strand.
AATGTCATTGCTTATCATCTCAATTATTTTTTAATTATCCTGTTCTACTTTACATCTTTAATTTAAATCCATTATATTCTAGACCAGTTATTTCCAACTGGGGATTCACCTATGGAGTTTTATTTATATACAGATGTGTAAGACCTTTTTTTAATTTGCAGTTAAATTTTATTCAGCTACCTAAATCTCATGGTTATAAATATGTTCTTAGAATCATATAGATGTTCTCTCACTGCCTTAAAACTGTCCCTTGTAAGAAGGCCATTACTGTGGTTAAATTTTTATCAAAACAAATGCTCCCCACATGAAGAATTATTTTTCACTGGTACAGTAATTAAATCCAACCGTTCTCCCTTATTCCCCCAAATTACGTTGTTCTTGTCATTCTCATTCATCTGAAATAATAGAGAGAGCAAATAGATCTTTAAAATTAAAACTTGCTAAACTGACAGGAAAAACTCAATCTCCTCTGACCTAACGTTTTGCCCTTTATCATTGATTGATTTTCAGTCCTGTCCTACTGGATTACACCATTAGCTCCCTAGAAAATAACTAGATGACCCATGAACATTCCCTATACTGCCTAGGATTTCAAAGACTCTAACCTGGCCAATTCTTATATTCTAAAATGCAACAAGGGACTGATTAATTATATGCACACGTATCATAAGTAGAGGCTGTTTTCCTACAGTATTGGAGACTTTGTCCTCTGGAAACAACTCACTAGAAAACAAATCTTAACAATCTCGTTGGAAGTGTCCTTACATAGTCCCTGACTCTGAATATTGTGCCAACCCTAGATGGTCCAACCTTAGATTCATGTCCCTAAATTAAAAAGATGCAAAAGCAACTCTGAATAAAAGTCCACCTCCAATTGGAGACTAGAAACAGGCTCTCTTGATAGTCCTGAGGCAGCAGATGGCACCATGGAGTAGATAGTTTTCTGGAGAACTTTGGACAAGCAGATGACATCACAAGGTGGTTAGCTTCAATTCTATATGTTAAAACAAGACCCCAAGGATTACCTGTCTGCTTCCTATTCTCACCATTTTTATTGTCATTCTTTGCTATATCCTATTTCTTCTCTATTCCTTCCAGTATCACTTTTGCTATTCACATAACTCTCCCCGTTACAACTACACCTTTCCATAATGAACCTTACTTTGTATTATTTTCTCCTTCTCTTCACTCAAGCTGTTCCTCCTATAATAATTTGCCTATACCTATAAGGACCCGAGAATGTATGGCATTCCTTCACTGAACTCAAAGCACAATCTGACAATACTAATTTTGATAGCTGACTATGTATTTGTGTTCCTTTGAAAGCCTCCAGTTTACCCCAAATTCCTATCCGTGTCTCAGATTTAAGGACATTCTTTGTGTTATCACTTAGAGACAATTTAGCTTTTCTCTCTAGACTTCAATAAGAATCTAATTCAATCTCATACTTTTTATAAAGCTCATGTGAACTCCAAGATGTAAGTCCATAAGTCAATTAGTCCCATGAAACTTGGCTAACCCCTATGGCACATGTTTTACTTGTGGAAGCTTGCAGACACCAATCTCTGTGTAGGGGAGGAAAGCCTTGGACCCACAGGACAAAGAGACTTCCTGTTCTGGGTCACTGAAACTGGATCTCTTTTTCCTGTTTTGCCTGCCTATCCCAATGTGTCTGTGTGGAAAAGAGTCTTGGTGCACAGAGTCTAGATGCTTCCTGGAGTGTGCCACATGCTGTAGCTCAGTTTTTCTTGTTATTCTGCCTTTCTACTTCAGTATCTCTTAGCAGAACATGGATATCTCATGTTTGGTAGGGAAGGGTATTATTTTACCTGGACATTTATTTTTGGTGGAGCTTCCAATTCCATCTTGCTTGTGACGTTGGGCTCATGTAATATGCTAGAGGTACTCACATTTCAATCCAGGGGAAGAATAAGCCTACATAGGATGGCTTCTCTTGCTAGGACAGAAATTGGGAAACACTGAGGTTGGGTGGCCTTCCTCTGTTGGATGAGAAGATGCAAGATGTTCTGTCCACCAGTCTTTGGGTCCACAACCTGTCTGCCTTCTCCTTAACATCTTTTAACTTTCCTTTTGTTGTTTCTTATACCATTTTCTGAATTTATAAATGTGATTAGCAGGTGAGAGCTGGGAAAATGAGTGTACATCACTGATTTGGTCTCACCATGATTTTTTTAACCTAAATAACTTCTTCTAAGTTAGATATTTTAAAAGTGCATTATACATTGCATAGAGATGACTAATCCTATCTGAAATTCTCATTTTTCTTATTTCTGTATCACTGAAATCTACTTTTTTATATTTTCTTCAAAACAATCTTCCTTTTCCTTCTTGGACAATCTTCCTGTGCTCAATATTCAAATACAGATACTCCAAAAAGAATTATTTTGTCTGTTTCCTATAATTATGCTATATTTTATCCCCTGATTTACCACATTTTGTTCACAGTTTTTTTTTTTTTTTTTTTTTTTTTTTTTGTGGTACACAGGCCTCTCACTGTTGTGGCCTCTCCTGTTGTGGAGCACAGGCTCTGGACGTGCAGGCCCAGTGGCCATGGCTCACAAGACCAGCCGCTCCGCAGCATGTGGGATCTTACTGGACCAGGGCATGAACCTGTGTCCCCTGCATCAGCAGTCAGACTCCCAACCACTGCACCACCAGGGAAGCCCCCACAGTTTTTTGTAATAAAGTAGGGACACCATTTTTTTCTAATCCCCAACCTTATGTTCATAGTCTGTTGCTGGACATAGTTTTATGAATGTGCTGAGAGTTTGGCAAAAACAAATGCTTAAAATTTCTCTCAACAGCTATCCTACTGCTGGTGTTTCCCCCTGTATTTCCTAATGTAAATTCTCAAGACTCAAAAACTTAATAATGTTCTTTGTCTTTTGGTTGCTACTTCTAAAAATTCTCCCTTTAAGTTTACTCACTAGAACAAGTCAGGCCATCATTACCTTGCTCATAGAGTGTTAGGACAATATCTTCCTAACTGCTCTACTTATATCCACTCTCTTCCTCTTATAAATCATTCTTCATCATACCACCCCAATTAAACATTGGAACATCTTCCCATGGAAAATGCATTAGCCTCAAATCCTCATACATGCTTCAGCTCTACTCAAATTATTCAATATTTACACTCTACTCAAATTATTCAATATTTATTTATAGTCCTTTTCTAATTTCATATACATATACATATTATATATATAAAGTTTTGAACCCATACTCATGTCCCAATTGAAATCTTATTTCTTTATAGATATAAACCTTCCATAATACTCCAAGCTGAAGTTATTATCCCTTTTCATTTATATTGTAAATACTAATCCTTCTGTTCTGTGCATGCTTCTATTATATCACTTACAGGAGAAATGCTTAGATTTGCATGTCTCTATCATAATATTTTCTATGTGAAAAGCATAGATAGCTCATTTATGCTTGTATTCAAACCATTCTAGCACAGTTTATGTTAAAATACACTAAATCATTATTTTCCATAAATTGTATATGGTAGGTAGCTTTAAATATATTATGGCAGCTCAACTACATTAGATATTATAATAAATACATTACTTTCCAAAATTCCTGTCTAAATGCCAACTTTTCATACAAGTGGTATATATCCAATTTAAGAAAATTTAGATCAAGTAGGAAAGAATTAAGCTAACTATTATTATTCAGATATGTGAATACAAAGATGATTTACCATTAAAATGTTTTATTTATTACTTCTGTATTGCTACAAGTGAACATGACATATAATTCAGAAGGAACAAACTGCTAATCAGTTTTCTTCTTCAAAAGAGTATATTGTTCCTGACTATTTTTACTAGCTTTTAAGACACAGTCTGCCAAATAGAAGCTTGCATATTTATGTATCTCTCTCTCCCTCTTTTTCTCTGTCTCTCTCATTTTGTTTACACAATGCTATCAAATGTTACAAAATGTTTTTGCCTTATTTTCTTCCTTAAAATATAAATCTTGGGGGTTGTTCCGTATCAGTAAATGTAGAACTAACTTTATTTTCAGTGACTTAATATTGTTTTGGTTATATATATATATATGTGAATATATATATATATATATATATATATATATATATATATATACATATACATATAATTTATTTAACTTGTGCTATAAGTTGGACATATAGGTTTCAATATAATTTGATACTGCAAAAAATGCATTGCCTATTCCATCAACACTGGAAATAGGCTGAAAATTTACCCTACTTTCAAATTTGAAGTTTATCATGCCACAGTTTTGTGGATGCTGGCAAAAGATATAACACTCCTGAGTTAAAGGCAAAAGACAGTACTTGTTGGCAGAGTATGGTATTTGCACTGATTCCTGGTGCCCCAGTTTCTACAAGGTGATGAGATGAGGGTCAGGTGACACCTGAACACTAAATGAATGGTGTTACAAAAGAGGAAATTTGAGTTTAGAAAACCCAGGACAGTAAGTCTGCCACCCAAATTTTGCCCCAGAGGGAGACATTTTCTTTATTATAGTGGGCAGAAAACAAGATTGACGTTCACTCTGGATGGAACATTATCTCTATTTTCCAAAGCTATTCTGTATGCAAACTTCCTTGAAGAGATAGTCTAGACTATCAGTAACTCTGCTCACAAAACATGTGGAAATGTGAAAGATTTTTGGAGGATTGTTTCCCAATATGTCTATATTCAAATGACATATATGTGTTTTTAACTGGAGGTTACATTTCCAGTAACAAAACTGCTGAGTTGCATTTAAGCATTTTTAACTTGGATAGACATTTCCAAACCATTCTGTAGCAATGTGTAGTTTCCACTCTCTCCAGCAATATTGAAGAGTGCCTATTTGGTGAAACCCATTCCAACTCAAGGATTTATCAAACTTAAAAACTTATTTAGATATAATTAACATACAACATTATATTAGTCTCAGATGTACAACATAATGATTTGATATTTGTATATATTGTGAAATGTTCAAACCATACATAATTACAACATTTTTTCCCTGTGATGGAAACTTTCAAAATTTACTTTCTTTGAAACTTTCAAATGTACAGTACAGTATTATTAACTATAATCATCATGCTGTACATTACATCCCATGATTTATTTATTTTTATATCTGAAAGTTTGTACCTTTTGACTTCCTTCACTCATTTCACCTACCCTCAGCTTCCGGCAACCACCAGTCTGTTCTCAGCATCTGTGAGCACATTTTTATTTTCTTAATTTTATTTTTTTTAGATTCCACATATAAGTGAGATCACACAGTATTTGCCTTTCTCTGCTTGACATTTCACTTAGAATAATGCCCTCTAGGTGTGATAGTTGATTGTTTCCTTTGCTCTGAAGAAGCTTTATAGTTTGATGTAGTCTACTTGTTAGTTTTGCTTACACTTTTAATATTTTTAATTTTATGGATGAAATACTGTTTTCATAATATAGCAGTTTTCATGTTTGAGAGACATTTATATTTCATTTGTGGTGTCTGTTCATAGCTTATGTTAATTTTCCTATAAGATTATAAATCATTATTCACACTAATTTTAAGAGCTTTTCATATATTAAGGCAATTTTTAGCTTTTTTTTTTTGCTTGAGTTATAAATATTTTCATTTTCTGTAATGTATATTTTGGAACTTTTACTGTGTTTTGTTTGTTTCACACTCTAGATGTTTGGTTTTTTATATGCAAAAGTACCCATCTATTTTTTTCAAGGCACTTGGGTTTGTGTTATCTTTATGAAGTCCTTCTACATTCTCCTTTGCTAACATGTAATAGCTTTATTTTCTTATTGTCACTTTTAACATTTAAATCTCTTTGTAATTTAATTCTAAGGTATCAGCATAAGTTATCAGAGGCCAAAAAATTATTTTTTCTTGTTTTTCTAACTTTTTAAGTTTAAAAAATACATTCATTATAAATAACATTTTCAATATTTTATATTCTTGTATATAGTGAGCTTATTTGTGGACATTATATTCTACAAATCTGTCAACCACAGTTACAACATTTTAATTATTTAAGATTTAAAATTCAAAGTAATGACAGAGAAGAATAATCTACACTCTATACTCTAAATGTTACTGATATTTTAATTTATTTTTTCTTACAAATTTTACCAAACCTGGTTCATTCTCTCTACTCTCCAAAAACATTTTGGAACTTTAAAAAGCTACTTTAGGTTTTAGGTCTCTAGACTTCTTTAGAGTGAATTGACATATATATTCTTTTCACAACCATATAATGCCTTGACACTTATTTGATTTCTTTGATATCCCTTTGTAGTGCTTAAATTTTTTCATTATATAAATCCTACATATTTCTTGTCATTTTTTTCTAGTTATTTCATATTTTGCTGCTATTTAAGTGAGTATATTTTCTCCAGTTCAAAAAATTGTTTATTAGGGAATTGATTTATACATATTATTTTATACTCAAACAAATCATTGAATTATGTCATATGTAAGATTTTCCAGAGAAACAATCATATATTCTGTAAGAGTTTTTAAACATGACATTCCTATATTTATTTATAGCTCTCTATGATTGTATTCACTCTTACCCCTTACAGTTTAATATTGGTTTTTAATATTGGTAAATTATGGCATCCTTATCTTGTCCCTCATTTTTTTGCCTCATTTTAATGAGAAAAACATTTTTAGTCAATTTACAAATGTAACTAGATCATTTTTCTATTATTCTTTTGTTAAGAATATTTTAGTATAAATATTTATTGATTCTTTTACAGATGTTTATTAAATATATGGAGATTTTCATCTTATTATCTTCTTTATATGTCAATATTTTTATTTATTTTAATGGATTTCCTTATATTTAACTTTTGTATTGCTCTAAGAAACTCTCATTAGTCATGATAGATTATTCTTTTAAATTGCTGCTAGTTGCTATTTGATTATCTTTTGTCTAAGGTTCTTTGCTTTGATGTTCATAAGTAAATTTGGTCTTTGTTTTTTAAATGTATATTCTCTTTGCTGGGATTGTTCACTTATATTTATCTAGAATGTCACTTTTTTTCTACGTTTTCAAATTTAATTTGCATAAAGTTGTATAGTTTCTTCTTTTTGTTGATAGTTATCTCTCCATTCTTGTTTTACTTTCTGTATCTGACAATTTCCCTCTTTGTTCTTAACTAGATTGGTTGAAGGTATGTTCATTTATTTTCCAAAGAAATAGTTCATGGCTTTATATATTTATTATGATCTCTGTTTTTCTAAATTGTTATCTTATGGTTTCATCTCTTAAATTATTTCTTATGCTCTTTTGTTTGGGGTGGGAGGGAGTGGTGTCCTACATTACTGCACAAAGTACATAATCACTTTTTTTAACTTTTTTGAATTGAATTCATAATTCACCTATTTTTCTATTTTGTAGGGTTTTTTTTAAGGCTAAGATGTTTTTGCTTTTAGAGTTTCTGATTTGAAGAAATATTGGCATTTTTCTGGATCAATATTCAGAAAACGTGTATTGGGTTTTTGCTTTTATCCCTTAAGAAATGTTTTTAATATTTGTTTCTTTGTCATAAGTTTCCAGGAATTAGATATTTTTAGTTGTGAATGTTCCTAACTTATTAGTATACAGTTTTCTGTCTTTGCCATCAAAGAATTATTTCTGTTATTTGTGTTATTTGGAACTTATCCATTTTTGTGTTAATTATTATGAATTTTCCACAGAAACTTTAAAAGAGGTACATTCTCTATTTTAAGGTGTGTAATTAGTTATATTTAATTTTATTGCCTTATTTATTTATCTTCAATTCCCTTTTTATTGTTTATCCACTTGATCTATCATTAACTGAAGAGATGAATTAATACTGTCTACTAAGAACATGTTTCTAGTAATTTCTTCTCTTCTTCCTGAATGTCTTGTTTTTTTGGATATTGCCTACTTTATTGGACCCGCAGATAATATTTATAATCACAAGTGACTTCCTTGTTTTGTTTAATAATTTTTACTTCAAATTCTACTTAATCTGATAATAATATTGAGGTTCTACCTTTTTAAAATTGTAATTTTCTAACTTATCTCTGGCCATGTTTTTATTATAAATATATTGGGGTCCCAGTTTTTGGTAGTCCTTTATATAATACATATAGTTGAATTTTGCTTACAATTCCATCTAAACTTCTGTTTCTTTCACTGTTCAACTAAGCAGAAAACAAAACAATTGCATCCTTTGTTTGAGGTCTTTATAGAAAAATAGCTTTTAACTTACTGGTCTGTTCTTTTTTAACACGTTTTAGCAACTTTAAATTCATAATCCCAGCATTAAAATTTTGAAGTGTTACTATGATTTACCATTTTATAGTCTCAATATATGCTAAAAATTTCTTTAAAATGGTAAATATAGGATCAAATGACTTTTTCTTTAGACCACTACTGGTAATGGAAACAGAATTTCCATTTTTTGCAGATAATGGAAATCTAGGAAATTAAAGGTGACAAAATAAACGTTTGCCTTAATAAGAGATAAGCAGAAAGATACTATACATTTTTCCAATATATTGAAATATAGTACTACCAATTGAAATTATATGAAAAAATATGTTGCATTCTTAGAACACAATATGTGAAATCTCTAGGAATAAGTCTGTGTAGAAATTTAGAGGATTTATAAATAGAATTTCAGGGATTGATATAAATAGATAATTGCAAATACCTTATAAGACCAACTATTTTGAGGCTATAATAGTAAAATTAATATTATAAATTTAATAATTCCTTTCAATTTATGTTTAATGGTTTTTAACTCATAACAGTTCTGCCAATTATCTGGATTCTAGAAAAATAAATATTGTAAAAAAGTGGATTATTGATGGGAAGAAGGAGATTTCCATTAGAGATTGCGATTACATATTAAATATGCAACAATATAAATATTCTTAAAGCCCAAGAATAAGCAGATTGACCAACAGAAGAGATTTGAAGTCACTAAAAATAATACTGATATATACGGAAATGTATATGTAAAACACATCACAATATAAAGCACACATTATTGGTTACCAATATTTTTATCTATCGGAATCCAATTTGAGGAATGTATTTTTAAATTTAAATCAAAAACAACAAAATCTGAAAACATTATTTAATGACAATAAATTTGACAACTTAAATATTAAAATTTCAATATAACTTCAAATATAGTGAACACAGTTTTTAAATAACTGCACAATGAAAAAATATTGTAATTTTTGTAAAGATTTTCTCTCTCTCTCTCTCTCTCTCTCTCTCTCTATATATATATATATATATATATATAGTTTCGTTACAACAAAATTATAGGTTGTGTGTGTGTACATAACAAAAAAAATTACTGTAACAAAAGTTTTTTTTAAGAAAGCTAAAGTACAAATACCCATAAAGAGCTTTACATTTTCGTATTATTTTATTTTTGTATTATTTTTTTAATATTTTGGCAAGTTAAAACAATTTGCCATGAAAAATACTATACCCAGCAAAGCTGTTGTTCAGAAATGGAGAGATGAAGATATTCCCAGACACACAAAAGCTGAGGGAGTTCATCACCTCTAGATCTGCCTTAAAGAAATACTAAAGAGACTTCTTCAAGTTGAAATAAAAGGATTCCAAGTAAAACATGAAAATTAAAACTTGCTGGTAAAGATAAGGGAGAAAACGATTTTCCATGAATAATTAGTATGAACTATAAATGAATTTTAGTGTAACTTTTTGAGATTTTTCTTATTTATCATCACCTATAGATGTATATATGTGTTTTGGGAAGACTTGGGCACATGAGGTAGTGTTTCAGCTATACTTATACTGATCACCTTTTTATACAAATATTAAAATCTATCTTCTCCCTTTAACTTATGGATCACAAGAATGTGATTGAACTAACGTACTATTTGAATTCTACCATGGAATGAATATGTCTAGCTTCTCACAGTGAAAAGATGCAATTGTGTCCTTCTATTTTATTATATATGCCTTTTCTTTTCTTTCTTTTTTCTTTTTTTTTTTTTTTTTTTGCTTTATTGCACTGTTTAGAACCTCTAGTACAAGGCTGAATGGAAGGGATAAGAATGTATATCCTGGATTAATTGCCCATCTTAAGTGGAAAAATACTCATGTTTTCATCATTAAATATGTTAGCAGTACATGTTTCATAAATGTTCTTTATCAGTTCAAAAGATGGCTTACTTCCTTCTTAGTTTGCCTTAAAATTTTTCATGAATATATATTGAATTTTATCAAATGTTTCTATATCTTTGGAGATAATCATATATTTTTTCTTGTTTATATTTATACTATAAACAAATGTATTGATTGATTTTCACATGTTGGACCAAATTGCATTTCTGGGATAAAACCCATTTGGTCATGCTGCATTATATTTTATTATTCATTTTAGGGAGATTTATTAGATAAAATTTTGTTAAGAATATATGTATCTATATTCATAAAGAATACTTGTATATAGCTTTCTTTATTTGTAATATCTATGTCTGGCCATGATGTCAGGGTAATGCTAGTCTCATAGTATGAACTGGAAGGTTTTACTCCTCTTTTATTTTCATGTAAAACTGTAATTTAATTCTACCTTAAACTTTTCATAGAATTCACCAGGAAAGACTTCTGAACCTAGATTTTCTTTTTTGTGGGAAAATGTTTAAACAAAAATTCAGTGTCTTAATAGATATAGAACTATTCTTGTTATTCTCAAAGGAGTTTCAGTATCTCTCCAAAAAATGTGTTTTTTTCATTGAAGTAGTCAAATACGCTGGTATGGAGTTGTTCTTAATATATACTTAATTTTATTTTAAAGTTTATAGGAATTTCTAATTCTGTAAGTCTTTCCACTCCAGTATGTAGCATCATGAACTAGTCTCAGGCCTGTGTTTTTCCTAGTGATTGATATGACTGATTCTTTCTGGTAGTCTCTCCATGGCCTTGGAGAGTTTTCTCACAAGTGTGCCCTGATCTGTACTGATCTGAAGACCAGAGAAGAACCGTTCTCAGATATCTGAAACCCTCTCTATTTATGTGCAGCTCTCTTTTCTCCACTCACCTGCCCTGGGAATTTTACTGACCTTGGCTTCCATGAACTCTGAATACTGTCTCTTCTTTGCAGAGAGACTGCTTGCTCTGTTCAAGTATTCCTTCCATGTATTGCAGCCTGGAAATTCTCTTCATGCAGTAAACTGGGGCTATTGTAGGGTTTACCTCAGTCATTTCCCTTCTCTCAAGGATAACTATCCCTTGTTGCCTGATGCCCAATGTCCGAGGAACTGTATATATATATATATACACACACACACACACACACACACACACACACACACACACACACACACACACGACTGAAAGAAGAGATAGAGGAGACCTGAATGTTATATTCTTACAGAGGGACAAATAGAGTGAGTCAGTCTAAGATAAAAGTACACTTTTCCAGATTTGTGCTTGTGAACATTAAAAATTAGTTGTATCCGTTTCATAATTTTCTTAAGTTCCCCTTTTATTCACGTTAGTTTTTATGTTTAGTGTAGCTAGTTGGTTTGTTGTTGTTTTGGCAAGGATATGAAATCTAATTCAAATATAAATGCTATAACATAGAGGAAAAAAAGTAGTTTAAAACATCTCACACTGGTTGAAGAAAAATGCATTTTTCAATCAAGGAAAATATAATTCTATCTTAATATACAATGTGACAACCGTATAGCAAATTTCAAAGCTTACTGGCAATACAGGAGACTATTTGGTTCACAGTTTTATATTTTATTTCAGTAAAGGAGAAAAGTACAGATGCTTTGAATCTTAGTTCAGAGCTGAATTAACTCTGAAAGATTTGAAAGTAATTTCCAAGACCATACAAGTATTTAATGAATCAAGTGCCAAGGGATGTGAAAGTGCTTGAGCAAGAGATAATAATAAACCTCCCCCTTTTTGACTCACAAATCATGGATGACTTTCTGTACCCTGGTAGGTAGGACAACAAAATTTTCATGCTCAGGATGAAGTAAATCAAATAAATATAAAGAAAATAAGTGTGCTCTTTATAAATTAAAAAAACAAAACTTAAATATAATAAATACATTTTGAATAAAGTTATTATTTATCACAGAGCTTTGCCCTGGAATTCCTTTATATCTTTGTAGAATATGAAATTGTTTGCTGAAGGAGCTTCAAGGACCAGTTTTTTTTCCGGAACTCTACCTCTTCCCAGAAAATATGGGTGTCTGTCAAAAAGTTACTTGTTTTTATTCTTTTGATGCTCTTTTTAGATGATTTGACCATACTATCCTACTGGCTTAGGGTCATTTAAACAAATGATGTGTGTTCTCTCTCTCTTCTCTGCTTAGTTTTTAGTAAAATCCTCTACAGTCTTATTTTGAAAATAACAAAAAACTGCCTTTTTCTCCATAATATGAGACCACCCCAGAATGAAAACTCATGGGTCCATATATCACATTTCCCCTGTTATCTAAAGTTTACTATAGTTTTGTATATTGTGATTGCTTATAACACTGATAATTTTTGCTGCTAAAAATCACTTGTCCTAGAATATGTAATAGAAGAATAACTGAACTTTTAAATTCCAGCAAAGTGCATTAGCTAATATACTAATCATTAGAATTAAATAATTTGCCATCAAAAATTGCTTACATTGACATATATAATAGAAAATAAACAGAGATTTTTCCAGAATAATACATTAATTAATGAATTAATAAATAGTTTTATGTAAGGTCAAAGAGCTCCATAGATTCTGAGTCTTATTTAGAAATAATCAAATGTATCTCTGAGAAATTAATAATGGAATCCAGTGCCTCATCTTAGAACTGAAATATTTAAGTGTTGAAAGAGCTATTCAAATCATGTTAAATATACATGTTTTTTTACAGAAGATTTAACTTTGGGAATTCTGTCCTATACTGTAATTATTTCTAGTAAGTCCTCTTAATAGCGTGCTATACAAATGCATAATGTTTAATCACAAAAGAAGCATGGAAAGAATCTCCATAACTTACCAGTGTGTAATCTCAGGTAGCCAATATGCAATTTACCTTCAGAGTTCAAATGTTCCAGACAAAAGTTATCTATTACCGTGCCTTTAAAAAAATCTAGTTTATTCTATTGTATCCAAGATTGTTAAAATTACTACTTTTTTCTCAATTTACCTGAATTGGGGCTAATCTTTAACTTTTTAAAAACTCCTCATAGACCAAGACATTTTCCTGAATACATAGTGTCAGACTAAACTTCCCTTTGAAACTGTCTTTCCCTCATGTTTCTCTTCACCTGCATAAATAGATTTTTTTCTTTTTGTTATTTACACATCTCTCAGCTAAAATAATAGGAATTCTAAAATGTTGTTAACCTGTTTTTGTATTGCCCTTCAGTTAAACTTAGATACATTAAAAATAAAATTCTTTGTTTAATATGTAATGAATGAAAAATATTGCAAAGTGGCATCCAAAAAGCCACATGGAATTCCTAGGTGGTCTATCCATCACCCAATGAAGTGTCAACATATACAGATATCAAGTATATAATTAGAATCATCAAAAGAGTATGAATGGGAGATATTTGCAGTTTCCTTCAAAATAATGAAAGTAGAATAAATAAAATAGAATATTGCTTTTAGAAGATATTTTATTTGAGGAGAATTAAAAATTTTTGAGAAAATAAAATCTGTTATAAACAAGGAAAAATTGGTACTTAATTCTTATTAGATTTGTAATATCAAGCTAGAAACTTCACTGAATAAGTGATTCAATTAAAACAGGTTTGAATATAATAATTTTAGAAGGAAGCTGAAATTACATATACTTTTAATAAAACTTCCTTTTTGATGTATCTCTAAATGAGACCTCAGAGGGCTATTTCAGAAGTAGAGGCCCATTCTTTTCATTAACATTCATAAAGCATCAGTTATTAAAAATCTTAGCTTGCTATTAATACCTTGCAATTTAATTCACAAGTATGAAATTTTCTCACATTTGAAGAACTGCATGTATGGAATCTCAGCTTCTTTACTCAATGGCTCATCCAATGATTAACCTTTAGGGCTTTATTATATTAATAACATATTTGTTGGTAGATATTTATAGATAAATGTTTATATCTATTTGTCATATATATGAATGTAACTGTAACATTAATTATCACTGTTAAATATGCCTTTTATTGAACTTGTAAATAAATACAGTGAGAGTGAACTTGAACAAAATACCTTAACCAAATTGGTAAAAGGGAATTTGGCCGCATGATCCCAGTAGTAAATTACTCGATGTTTAATTTAAAGACCAAAATTGAATCTTTGACATGTTTAACTGCTAGTCCTATTTTATGCAGATAAACCCAATAACTTTTTCCAAGACTTGGGCAGTATATAAAAGAGGCACTGATTTTATTGACACCCCATGAGAAGTGTTCCTACTTTTCTCTCAATTTCTAGAAAACCTGTTTATTAAAAATGTGTAATGTAGTATAAAGATAATCACATTGGGAAACAAAATTTGCTTAAGATTATGAAGACATGTTTATTTCTGTCTGCATTTTGCAGTTACTTTTTCATCTGTACACCTCACCTCATCAACTACCCTATTTTATTTTTTGATGTTGCAAAATAGAATATACATCTCACAAGACATATAGTAAACCAAGTTGGTTTTTAGCTATTAAAATTAGAAACGTTTTGGGAATTCCCTGCTGGTCCACAGTTAGGACTCCGTGCTTTCACTGACGAGGATGTGGGTTCAATACCTGGTCAGGGAGTTAAGATCCTGCAAGCTATGTGGTGCAGCCAAAAAAATATTTTTTTTAATTTTAAAAATCACAAACATTTCTATAGTAAATAAACACTGTTTACTTGTCTACTTGTCTATAGTAAATGGAGGGTATCCTTATACTTAACATATTAGACATTTAAAAACAATGAGGCAAACAAAATAATGGTATTACTGAGGTGTCTGATATGTGGGAATCTGAAATCCATATCAAGCTGAATAGATAGTTATATAGGTAAACCAGTAAAAGGGAAAATAAATATACCTTATTGATAGATTTGTTTAAATTCTCCTGACAGAATGAAATCATAGCAAATCACTGCTTAAAATGCTTTGAATGATATTGGTAATCTGGGGAGGAAAACAAAGCAATCAAAAATTACTTTTGCAAGGTATATTTTTTAAAAAGCATCCTTATCTTGCATCAGTTCTTCACTTTGCATTTGAAAATATGACCCGCTTGTGCAAGACTTTTTAAATATGAAAGAATGTGTCAAATATCTTAGTAATTACCATCACCACTGAACATGAGTTTCAAAATATTGTAGATGTCATTATTTAAAGGTTTCCAAAGTTCTACAAATTACATGATAGATTATACAATAAATAAAAATAATTGATAGGAAGTCATTTTATATGGAGATAACACTACATTTTCTAATTACTAGGTGAAATAAACTGCCTCTTTGATTTCTTCAAATTTATTTGACAATTTTTTGCCATTGTTATGGGAGCTATAAGTCTCTCTCTGTCTCTCACTCTGGATTAGCTGTTTTTTAACCAAATAAGTGGAATTGTAACTAAATCTCATGTCATATTTTATTTAATTTAACTATTACTATGATAAGAAATGATCAATTACTGTTTATTACATATAGAGATTTGAGTTTTATAAATATGCTCATTAGATTGAGTGATGATATAAATAGTAGCTGTTAATCTCATTTTCTTCCTTTTAGTGGAAATAAGATGGGAAGGTCTATATGATTATACAGATCCCTCCATTAGGGCTGCTATAACAAAATACCACAGATTGAGTAGTTTATAAACTATAGACATTTATTTCTCACAGTTCTGGAAGCTCAAAGTCTGAGATCAGGGTACCAGTTTGGTCTGGTAAGGGCCCTGTTCTAGGTTGCAGACTTCTCTTTGTACCTTCACATAGTAGAAGGGACTGTGCTGTTTTATGGTATCTCTTTTAAAACTACAATAATCTGCCTTCATGACCTTCACATCTCTCAAAGGCCCCACCTCCTAATGCCAACACCATTAGTTGCTTGTAATCACCTCCTAATACCATTAGGATTTCAACATAAATGAATTTAGGAGGGGCACATTCAGATATTCAGACCAAAGCAGCAGCTTAAACCAATGAACTTAGTAGTTATACTTCATTAACCCAAATTTAGATGGGTTTGACAGATAATTACCCAACAATGTTTCCAATAATAGGCAATCTAACTGTCCAATTTAATTGAACAATAACTTGTTAACTGTTATAACAAAGTATATAAGTATGTTGAGTAGAACAATGTTCAAACATCACAAATTATAGCTTTTCTTGCCAATGTTATCTATTGTTAATGCTACTACTTTCACTCCTACCTGTGCTTTTTAAAAACACAAATCGGTAATACAATAAAGAAAAAAAGTAAGTTTCATGTTAGGTTGATACTTTAGGTGATGAAACCCCAAATCAAATATTCAGAATAATTGGCACTTAGAGTTTCTTGCTTAGAAGTACAACCAGGACATTTAAACTTGCTCCAGGGACTTCCCTGGTGGTACAGTGGTTAACAATCCGCCTGCCAATGCAGGGGACACGGGTTCAATCTCTGGTCCGGGAAGATCCCACATGCCGTGGAGCAACTAAGCCCGTGTACCACAACTACTGAGCCTGTGCTCTAGAGCCCATGAGCCACAATTACTGAGCCACGTGCCACAACTACTGAAGCCCATGTGCCTAGAGTCTGTGCTCTGCAACAAAAGAAGCCACTGCAATGAGAAGCCCACGCACTGCAATGAAGAGTAGCCCTGCTCGCCGCAACTAGAGAAAGCCCGCATGCAGCAAAAAAGACCCAACACAGCCAAAAATAAATAAACTTAAAAAAAAAACTAGCTCCACATAGTTATTGGTAAGAGATACAGAAATGCCACTAATGACTATTTCAAATTTGCAGATGCAATACGTTTGGTTTAAGATGAACACTTTTACGTTATAGATAGAAGTTAACTTATAAATATGAAATTATTTTTATTTTTCAAACATCAGAAGTTTAGCTTTCATATCTGGCTGAAGTTTTAAATTGAGAACTTGAGTGAAATTCACATTTATTTTATCAACAAATTTCCATGGGATGGTTTGCATTTCACACTATGTGAACCACATAATGATTCAAATATTTCATAGCCTACTTTCAGGGGTAGTAATATCATGCACCCTACAGTGTGCATTTGATTTAAACTGCAATTGAGCATATATTAAAAGCAAACTGTTTTAGAATCACATGCACATTTTCAGTGTTGAAAACTTTTATGCTTAGGAAAATGTATACTTCATAGGGCCACTGCTTTATATATAGAAGGAAAATTTAAGAAACAAGATGTAAGTACTGGTAAGTACATGATGTGTCACTTCTTTGAAATTGTTATTTGTGTCACTAAAACTTGTTTTCTTGTTATAAAAGAAAGACAAGATAGGAAGTAACATTCTGTAACATTTAAATTCAAACAAAATCCATTTGAAATGATCATGAAATTGAGGCATAAGTGATATTTTGACTCCTTAATTTTGAAAAGTTATAATTATTTCATTTTTAATAAAAAAATTATGAAAGAATATTAGAAACAGGTTTGTTTTTTCTCTGTGCCTTAAGGTAGTAATGAACATCAAACATCCAGATATTCACTTATTTATTTACCAACACATATTTTGTAAACCTATTATATACAAAATATTTATTTGATTACTAATAGGATAAAAAGCTCGACAACAATACATGTCTCTAATAGAGATTATAGTTGAGTAAAGGAGGATATAAACCTAAATAAGTGTAATACAAGGGGGAAAATATGTCTTAAAGAAAGCACATTGATAGATAAAATGCTGTGGAATTTCAGAGAATGGAGAAATATTTGTATTTGAGGGACTGGGGAAAGCTCAATTGAGGAGTTCACAGTTGAACCAGGAACTAGAGAATTCTTTGTGGGGAAATGGGAAATTAAAATTATTCAAGTCTGTGAGATAATTATTAGAAAATATATAGAAATATATGTAGAAAATTGAGTAGAGTTCCTTGTGCTATACAGTAGGTCCTTATTAGTTACCTATTTTATATATAGTAGTGTGTATATGTCAATCCCAGTCTCCCAGTTTATTCCCCTGCCCTTACCCTCTGGTAACCATAACTTGTTTTATACATCTGTAACTCTATTTCTGTTTTGTATATAATTTCATTTTTACCATTTTTTAAGAGTCCACATATAAGCAATTATCATATGATATTTGTCTGTCTGACTTACTTCACTCAATATGACAGTCTGTAAGTCCATCCATGTTGCTGCAAATGACATTATTTCTTTCTTTTTATGGCTGAGTAATATTCCATTGTATACATGTACCACATCTTCTTCATCCATTCCTCTGTTGATGGACATTTATGCTGATTTCATGTCCTGGCTATTGTTAATAGTGCTGGAATGAATATTGGGGTGAATGTGTCTTTTTGAATTATGGTTTTCTCTAGATATATGCCCACAAGTGAAATTACTGGATCACACGATAGCTCTATTTTTAGTTTTTTAATGAACCTCCATACTGTTATCCATAGTGGCTGTACCAATTTACATTTCCACCAACAGTGTACTTATTTACAAAACAGAAATAGAGTCACATATGTAGAAAACAAATTTATGGTTACCAAGGGGAAAGCTGGGGGTGAGGGGAGGGATAAATTGGGAGACTGAAATTTACATATACACACTACTATATATAAAATAGATTACTAATAAGGACCTACTCTATAGCAGAGTGAACTCTTCTCAATACTCTATAATCATCTATATGGGAAAAGAATATAAAAAGGAGTGGATATACGTATATGTATAACTGATTCACTTTGCTGTACAGCAGAAACTAAAACAACATTGTAAATCAACTATACTCCAATAAAAATAAAAAAAAAATAAATCTATGCTAAGTGAAATAAATCAGAGAAAGACAAATACTGTATAATATCACTCTTATATGTGGAATATAAAAAATACAACAAACTAGTGAATATAACAAAAAGAAAATGGACTCACAGATATAGAGAACAAACTAATGGTTACCAGTGGGGAGATGGGTGGGTGGAGGGGCAAGAAAGGAGTAGAGGATTAAGAGATGCAAACTATCATGTATAAAATAAATAAGATATGAAGATATATATATATATATTTTGTGTGTGTGTATGTGTGTGTGGGGGGTGGTGATACATGAGCCTCTCACTGCTGTGGCCTCTCCCATTGTGGAGCACAGGCTCCAGACATGCAGGCTCAGTGGCCATGGCTCACAGGCCCAGCCGCTCCATGGCATATGGGTTCTTCCCGGACCGGGGCACGAACCCATGTCCCCTGCATCGACAGGTGGACTCTCAACCACTGCACCACCAGGGAAGCCCCTATGAAGATATATTGTACAACACAGGGAATATAGCCAATATTTTATAATAACTATAAATGGAGTATAACCTTTAACCTATAACATATAATATTGTACATCAACTATATCTTAATAAAAATTTTTTTAAAAGAAAATATATAGCAACAAGAAAATATTTGGTCCAGAAAAAGAAATAATATATTGCCACATTTTTAATTCTAGAATATGTATTCTTTCTCCCAGGAATTATCTTTGGTTCCAAAACAAACCTATTTTGCAGTTTATATCCTAAAATCATTTCTTACAAAATAACTCATAATTTAAAAAATTGATTTTAGAGAGGTAAAATATCCATTTGCCTATTGAGAATCTGAGTCCCCTAGTATGAGTTTTGTACATTATCTCAATATGCATTAAAAATTATCAAGGCAGTCTGAACACAAATAGCAGATAGTTTAAAGTATTAAAAGTATGGCAATTTATTATTCCTTTAAGGGCCAAATATATTCTTGCTATATACCATGAGAGAGAGCGAGTGAGAGAGAGAGAGAGAGAGATTACAGAAAAGATTTTAACAACAATTTCACACACTTTTATAAATGGAATAATAATAATCCAACATTTTCCTTGCATGTTAAGCTTTCATTAAAATAACACTGGATATTTAGATCTAATTTTTATATTCTATACTGAAAATGCATAGATAAGTGTCTCAAATTAATTCTGTTTTTTTGCCATATGAATATGCACGTTCATATTCCTATGTGTTTATAGTTCTTTATCATTTGAATCAAGTCTTGAAAGAAAAGCAAATGGCTAATTAGATCATTGCATTTCTTGAGAGATGACTCCATAATAGCTCAAATTTGTTAGTAAAACAAAATGTAGGATTCAGTTTTAAACACGGCAGTCATATGAAAATCTTTGATTAAAAGAAACATGCAGAGTTGTTGCTTTGTTACATTAGCTCCTTAGAAAATCCTATCTAAAAAAAATGTATTTACTAACTAGTAGTTCTAAAAATAATTGCATTAAATTTGGTCTCATGAAGAATTCATAAGATCTAATTTAACAATATTCCTGTTTTTGAAATGAATTTTTTTCATGCTATGTATAATGAGTTTGCAAAATAAAAATAATAAACTAATACAAATTCACATTTGAAATTAAAGTTTGAAACAATAATTTAGAATAGTAAAACTACAACATTTTATAACCACTTTGAAAGATTGTTGGTACATTTTTTGGCTTTTTTCCTTTTGGTTTCTTGTTCTGTACTGAATCATTTACTAAATCTGAAAATACATAGATTAGTTTCCTTGGGGAGGTATCAATATATATATTGTTGTTTTAAAAAATATTTTTCATAATGACATTTTAAAAATTTTAACATGGCATGTCCTTTATAAGAAGCCATGAAAAATAAAATGGCTACTTTATAGTTTTACATTAGTTGTTCAACAAAAATTACCCCCAAAATCAAAGATATTACTTTTATAATTTTTTTCCAAATCAAATTATTCTTAGTTTCTCCAAGTTTGTAGTCTTGAGTTCTCAAACAGCTTACAAGTGTCCAGAGGACACAGATGAAAAACACATCTCAATTCCTTATTCTGGAGTCAGAGATTTTTCCTACTGCTTTTCTGCCCTGATTAAAAGTTTATTTCTTCCTACCTGATCTTCCAGCCTTTCCATCTTGATGGATCCTTCTTATTTTGACATGATTGGGTTTGGATTAAAAACCATAGCTTAGGACATCTTACTGACTTAGCACCTATTCATGAAAATATTCTGGAGCCCTATACTATGCACGCACCTAGAAGATGTTGCATCATTGTCCACTGGAGGCTTTTAAGATAACTGTGCCACTGTTTCTCACAAAGAACATCAATACATGCTCACACCCACATCCACACCTCCACTGCCACCACTCTCCTACAGGGGAGAGGCATCATCCATTTATAAGTATCATCACACATTTTACATCTTTTGTCATGCTTATATGGATAACTTTTCATAGGTCCTAGATTGGGGAAAAGAAAGAACAACTGGTAAATGAAGGAAAGAAGTCATATTATATGAAAAATTTAATATACTATCAGAAATGAATTTGATAAGTTTTTAGGTGCAATCAATCTTCTTGTCTGTAGTTTTCTTAGGTTCAACATTGATTTCTATAACCTTTTCTAGTAGACAACGAATTTTAAATGCATGCCAATAGAAGTTGGTGTAGAGTTTTATGAAGTGGATGGATGCTTTCACATTTTCAACTAGAATTCTCATTGTCCCTTTCTAAAGCTCTATTTTTCTTCCATGGCTAGAAAACCAAAGGATCTAGTTCTCAAGTTTTGTTTTTATCTTTACATTTCCCCTCTCTTGAGGCTATGGTGGTAGGAGCTCTGTCACCTTGTAAGTGTTGAGGAAATCACAATTAAATGATACTCTAAGATATGTTTCAGGCGGTCGCCATGTTCCTCAGAGACTCCAGGTCTAAGGTGAGGATTTGAATTCAAAATTGTTAATGTTTCATAACATCATAAAATACTAAACCTAAAAGGTATAGTAAAAATAATCCTATCCCAATTTCCTTGTTATATCTGAAAGAAAGCAGTTTAAAAGTGACAGCGTCTAGCCCAAAGTCACAACTGAAGACAGAAACCTAGACCTTCTGATCTAACATAACTTTCTGCAGCTAATTGGATATGGAATCTTTCACATGTCAAAGTAATGATGGCGTAACAATACATCATCTACCTTGATTAATGACCATAATGAAAGGCTTGCTTAACACAATGAAAGTAAATACAGCAAGCAGATTTATTGAATTTTAAAAGCTGTAATGTCTTTCTCTCTGTGGTGTGTTTCTATTGCAACCATGGTCTTTTAAATCTGCTTATGTTATAGTTACCAGATCTATAATACCTTGTTATTCAGATGGCCATGAAGAAGGAAAAACAAGAACCTCAGAGATGAATAATTATGTTGGAAAATATGTAGTTAGAATAAAAGTCACTCATATGTCAGAGAAAACTGTGTCTGTGTTCTGTTTGTGTGTGTCTTTAATTTATACATGTAATAAAGGAAAATTCTCCCATATGTTCCTTGGAAATATCTAAAGAATAAAATGTAAAAGAGAAATTAAAAGAAAAATATCACTTGGCTTTTTAAAATTAAAGTAATATTAATTTTAGACATTTATGAGAGCTCATTAACATTTAAAACTAATTGTAACAGCACCTAATTTTTTTAATAGAACTTTTGTTTTTCAAGAGCCTTTATAAGCACCATCTTAATTTGGCCCCATAATAGCTGTGGGACATAGTCAAGGGACATTTTATTTTCTTCATATTACTGGTGAGACAACAGTGTCAAAACGGTTAAATGGTTTGCCCAAGATGAATAAACTAAGTTGTTTAGATCTTTGACCAGTAATCATCTATTATACTGATATACCAAATTAACAGTTTCACGCACTTTCAATACCAAGTTATTTATAAAAACACAATCATCTGTAATTCACATGGTATGAGTATCTGTTTACTGTTGTTTATTGAAAAGCTTTCATAATTGGTTTACCTGTTTCTTTTCCTCCTTCCAAAAAAACCTTCCTTAAAAAGCAATTATTGCCATTAACGCTTACCAAATGCATTTCATAATAGCACACTTCTACCTACAAAATATAGCCCAAACAACCAAGGTCCTATATGTAGTCTGAGATCCAACATGATACATGAAAATAGAAATGATCTTAAAAGCAGGAAGTATCAGTTTATACCCAGGTCTACTAAGTGTATAGAATGTGATACCCTTAACATATGTTAGCAATAATTCCTAATAAGATGGTTTTATTACATAGGCTAATCCCTGCTACATTCCCAAATTCGTTCTTATTCAGACATAGAGTCCGTGATGGACCTGGGGTTAGTCATGCAGCATTAATTGCAGTTTACAGTGTGAGTACAGAGTCATTGTTCTCACTAAGATGTGAACATGTTGCTATGTTAAATCATTCTACAGCTGAACGAGTGATGGTCTCAATCAAGGATATGGGGGAGGATCAGGTAATAGGTAATAAAACAAAAATTGTTTCTGTTTTGTACAGTTTAGACTTAAAATTTCTTAAAGAAACCAAGTAGAATATTGCAAATACAGTTCTATATTGAAGTGTAAAATATAGGAGAGAAACTTGGCTGGAGATTAAAGTTTTGTAGTCATCTCTTTAGAGTCAGTATATAAAATGTGGATGAGATTACTAAGGGACTGAATACAGAGAAAAATAAGAATTGACACTGAACCCTGGACAATTCACAATTCAATATTTTGTGGGTGGGAAAGCCTAGTAAAAGAGAATGAGAAATAGGGGGAAGAAAAACAGGAGATTGTGATGTAATTTCTAACTTAGTGTTATACTTCTGGAACTTTCATTGGTGTGCATGATGAAACCAAGTAATTTCTGTCTCCTCTCTCTCTTTCTCCATATGTGTCTATGTACATGAGTGTGTTTATGTGTGCTGAATAACTGTATAAATGTTAATGTGTCAGTCAAAACTGTTTTATAATTACTCTACAGCTTTATAATTACTCTACAGTGTTTATTTCCTAAATCTTACATATTTTTCCTTCAGCATGAAAACTCTTATAGCAGTCTCTAATGAAATAAATGCATTCTTTTTAAAATATTTTATGCTGTTTTCCTCCTACTAGATCCTAGAGTAAATGAACATTGTTGGATAATTTTGATGCACTGTGTCTCTTTTATTTTCATTTAATAAATGGGCATAAACCTATTTAAAGGTCTATTTTTTGGTTTCCTTCTTCATTTGTTTATTCCACAAGCCAAATGTCCTTCAAAGTACACTTTTCCTTTTCCTTTTGTGTATCATGGAGTAAATGTCAAATGGTATATATTCTTGCCACCTTTGTGTCTAAGCTGATTACATTTTCTAGAAAAGACAATTTAAATATGAAAGTAGTATTAATGTTTTTATATATAATATATGCTATTGCGTCTTTGGGAGCACAAACTATACTCATATGACATATATATATATATATATATATATATATATATATATATATATCACAGACTTCTTCAACATTGGTCATTTGGACAGAGTTTATAATTTAAAAATATTCAAGATCACTTAAAACTAATGTAAGAACCTTTACAGATAATGCCATGCTCATACACATGCCAACAAATATTCTCACATTATCAGTATTTCTCAAAGGACATCATAAAATTCATTTTAGTAAAATCAATAGCAGAAACTGTATGTCTCAAGTAAAAAAGTGTCTTGTGACAATTTCTTTTCAGCAGTTTATAGATCTTGCTCCAAAGAAAATATGACTTACATAATCTTATTAATTTTATATGAGTCATCTATGAGTATATTTGTTATACTCATAGATTGAAGTAAATTTTTATCTGGATATGTTTGTTTATAAGCATAATTTTGTTTTTCATGGTGATTTTTGTAACTATGGGTATCTCCTTTATACATTTACTATTAAAATATTTTATATAGATGGTAGGGTTAGTATCAAATTGAAATATAAAGATAAATTATCACTAAGATCAGCAATCACTAGTTCCTAATTTTTTGTAGTCACAAATACTTCTAACTATATGCCTATATATATACATACATATTATTTCATACAATTCTAGATATCATTTTTTGGAGTGGGGCAGGAAAACAGTTTAATTAAAATGAATCACAAACATATGTATACTTTTTTTTATTAGTTTCTGCTTTATAACAAAGTGAATCAGTTATACATATACATCTGCTCCCATATCCCTTCCCACTTGCACCTCCCTCCCTCCCACCCTCCCTATCCCACCCGTCCAGGAGGTCACAAAGCACTGAGCTGATCTCCCTGTGCTATGCGGCTGCTTCCCACAACCTCTCTACCTTATGTTTGGTAGTGTATATATGTCCATGCCTCTCTCTCGCTTTGTCACAGCTTACCCTTCCCCCTCCCAATATCCTCAAATCCATTCTCTAGTAGGTCTGTGTCTTTATTCCTGTCTTACCCCTAGTTTCTTCATGACATTTTTTATTTCTTAAATTCCATATATATGTGTTAGGATACGGTATTTGTCTTTCTCTTTCTGACTTACTTCACTCTGTATGACAGACTCTAGGTCTATCCACCTCATTACAAAAAGCTCAATTTCGTTTATTTTTATGGCTGAGTAATATTCCATTGTATATATGTGCCACATCTTCTTTATCTATTCATCCGATGATGGACACTTAGGTTGTTTCCATCTCCGGGCTATTGTGAATAGAGCTGCAATGAACATTTTGGTACATGTCTCTTTTTGAATTATGATTTTCTCAGGGTACATGCCCAGTAGTGGGATTGCTGGGCCATATGGTAGTTCTATTTGTAGTTATTTAAGGAACCTCCATACTGTTCTCCATAGTGGCTGTACCAATTCACATTCCCACCAGCAGTGCAAAAGTGTTCCCTTTTCTCCACACCCTCTCCAGCATTTATTGTTTGTAGATTTTTTGATGATGACCATTCTGACTGGTGTGAGATGATATCTCATTGTAGTTTTGATTTGCATTTCTCGAATGATTAATGATGTTGAGCATTCTTTCATGTGTTTGTGGGCAGTCTGTATATCTTCTTTTAAGAAATGTCTATTTAGGTCTTTTGCCCATTTTTGGATTGTGCTGTTTGCTTTCTTGATATTGAGCTGCATGAGCTGCTTGTAAATTTTAGAGATTAATCTTTGTCAGTGGCTTCATTTGCAAATATTTTCTCCCATTCTGAGGGTTGTCTTTTGGTCTTGTTTATGGTTTCATTTGCTGTGCAAAAGCTTTGAAGTTTCATTAGGTCCCATTTGTTTATTTTTGTTTTTATTTCCATTTCTCTAGGAGGTGGGTCCAAAAGGATCTTGCTGTGATTTATGTCATAGAGTGTTCTGCCTATGTTTTCCTCTAAGAGTTTGATTGTTTCTGGCCTTACATTTAGATCTTTAATCCAGTTTGAGCTTATTTTTGTGTACGGTGTTAGCTAGAGATCTAACCTCATACTTTTACATGTCCCTGTCCAGTTTTCCCAGCACCACTTATTGAAGAGGTTGTCCTTTCTCCACTGTACATTCCTGCCTCCTTTATCAAATATAAGGTTACCATATGTGCGTGGGTTTATCTCTGGGCTTTCTATCCTGTTCCATTGATTTATCTTTCTGTTTTTGTGCCAGTACCATACTGTCTTGATTACTGTAACTTTGTAGTATAGTCTGAAGTCAGGGAGCCTGATTCCTCCAGCTCCATTTTTTGTCCTCAAGATTGCTTTGGCTATTCGGGGTCTTTTGTTTTTCCAGACAAATTGTGAAACTTTTTGTTCTAGTTCTGTGAAAAATGCCAGTGGTAGTTTGATAGGGATTGCATTGAATCTGTAGATTGCTTTGGGTAGTAGAGTCATTTTCACAATATTGATTCTTGCAACCCAGGAGCATGGTATATCTCTCCATCTATTTGTATCATCTTTAAGTTCTTTCATCAGTGCCTTATAATTTTCTGCCTACAGGTCTTTTGTCTACTTAGGTAGGTTTTGGATACTTTATTTTTTTTAAAATAAAATTGTCATTCAAGCAATTGTTGAATATATATTACATGTAAGCCACAGTATATTTTGCTAGGAATACATATATGAGTAAAATATGTTCTCTGATCTCAAGAACATCAAAATTTGTGGAACAATGAATTTATGTAACTAACTGTATCTCATAATTATTAGAGCTGTGCCAGTGATATGGACAAAGTGTTATGGGAATACAGAGGGCAAAAAAATTAGTTATTTCTTTGACATTGGAAATGCTTTCCAAGAAAAAGCAGATCATGAAAAATGAGTATTTCACTAGTGTGAGAGAGACAGAAGAGAAATGTGGAAGATCAGGAGTCAAGCAGATACACAAATAAATAGGGATTGTGCCTTATTTGAGACATTTGCATCATCATGGACTGGTATAGTTTGGGGTAAAAAACAAATAGTAAATAAAAATTCAGTATATTAAGTTTGAATATTCACTAAAATAGACATAGAGGAAAGACATTGGGAGCAGAGCTGGTAGAGAGAATGTTGAAGTGACTGGCACAAGGCCTAAGAAATTAATTAGTGTGAGGATTTTGTTGTCATTAAACTCTGTATTAAGGAAAATAGACTTTTTCCTGTAGGTAATGTGAAGTTCTGGAACATTCTTAAACTGTCCTTTAAAATGTCTAAATCTATGAAAGATTTAGGAACAGAAAGTGGCAACATGATTTGTGTACTACAAAAGAAAGAACTTGAGGTGTGAAGGAAGCTATTATTGTTATTTCCAGTATAATTGTAGGAAAGATTAGATGAGAGGAAGATGAGGAAAGTAGAGTCAACATTTTGAACGAAAAGCAATACCTTTTTTCCAAGGCACTGAATTCATTGATTTAACAAACCTTTTTAAGTCTTTATAAATAATATGCAAGAAATTATACTGTCCAGTGGACATACAAGATTCAACCACTATCCTCAAAGAACTAACAATCTATTACAAATTTATAAACCAAGGGACCTCAAATTATACACTATGTTGACTACAATCAGCTGTATTTTGAACTTCTAACACTAGGCATTTCCATTTTTAGTGCTTTTAGAACGTAGGTGCTTCTTTGTATTATATTTCTTTTATGAATCTGATTTTTAAATGATATCTGCAATCCTTTACAAATGCAGAAGTATGAGAATAAATATTGCCTTATCCTTGTAGCATATAAAGTAGTATATAATAATATGCCAAGTGCATCCACAAAATAATGTAAAATACATAATCAGCTCAGTAGTCACAAGAAAATAAATCATGTAATGACTTTTGAGAGTTTCTTTCTTCATGCACAGTTAAAATGGTTAAATTTAGTGAGTGCCTTTGCTATTTTTGAAATAGTGTATAAGATTAGCATAACCTATATGCAAGAGGTTAGAACATTTAAAATATATTTTTGTGTGTATATATGTATATATATATGTGTTGCTTATATGTGTATATATTTTTGTATATGTGTATACATATTCAACCAAAATATTATAAGATGCTAGTTTTTCTTTCAGTAGTATTTTTAGCTCTCTCTGACCAAGCAAATGTGGACTTACAAATGTGGAAGTTGGAGAATTTCTACTTCTGCTTGATAACCTATATCTAGATAATATCTGTATAAACCACTGCTTTGTACAGTGAATAACATGTTGGAATTTCTACCTTTTTAACATGTTAGTTATTTATTGGTTCTAGTAGATTCTTAAATGGATTTCTCAGGACCTGTTGTTTAACATGTGAAGAAAATACATTAAAATTTGATTACATGGACAATTGATTTTTATATTTTTATTGTATATCTTAAATCTAAATAAAAATAGTGTACTTTTTAATATTCTCTTCTACACAAAACTGTCAGTAATTTTTGTCTTTCTTTCTAAGGATTTGCATTACAATGATTCTGTAAATCTTTCTTAACTCCTGCAAGGATGGTGGATCTTTAGCATGCCATTGAAAGTGAACTTGTGGGACAGGTAATTCCTATGTGGCAAACCTATTTGCACACTGCTCTCAGCATTCAATGACAAGATATAAAAACTGTCAGAGCAATTCATGTGAAGAACATCACATGAAATAACATCATAGAAGACCCGCATAACCAATGATAACACATTTTTCCTGATCTTGTTAATGCTATTCATGTAGTAAATTATTCATCTGATTGCGTACTATAAAATCTACATTTTATTCATACTACATTGCATATTCCTATAAACAATAAACACACATACACACCAGTTTCCAGTGCATTAAGTTCCAGTGAGGAGAAATATGAGACACAGGCAGAACTGGAGAATGTCTGACAGAAGCAAACCTTTAATAACACATGGCACCACTGTAGTAGTTCTAGCCAGCAATTCCACAGACTCTTAAATCTAAATTAGTTAATGGTCCTCGTCAGCAGCCTGTAAGTTCTAGGGAGGCTGCAAAGTATTTCTTTCTTCCAGTCACAGAGAGCCTTGACTAGAGTGAAGGATATTGAGGTAGTAGGGCACGTGTCATCAATGAAATATATTGGATCTCTAATGTGTCTCCTAGAAACTCTTATTAATCCCAAGTTTCTCAACCTACAAGTAGTCTAGCAGCTGCCAAAGGAAATAGTGGTAGTGGCAATTAGAGCAACTGAGGCTTAAAAGGTAAGTGTCTTCCAGGCATGGATAATTGATTGCTAGAGCTCAAACAAAAATTTCTACTTCTGAATATAAACCTACTTTAAAACAAAACTAAATTTCCAAATATGCAATGACTTTATTACATAGCAGAATCTAGTTATATATGTCCATAAACTGAAAAGAAAGTATTCATATGCTCTGTGATCTTGAACAAGTTACTGAAAGTTTTTTGCCCCAGTTTCCTCTTCTCTGAAACAAAGATGACAACACATAACTTGTAGAATTGTTATGAGTAAATATTTTTTATACTTTTAAAGCCCTTAGGACAGTGCCTGGCACATAGAGGGTATGACATAAGTGCATGGTAAATAAATCCAAGAGAGAGTTGAGAAAACTAATCAAGGAAAGCTCAGATCAAATGTATGACTGCTTAACTAAGGAGATGGCATGAGGCAGATCCCAGCCTTGCCATTTACAAGCTCAAGGTTCTTGAACAAATTGCTTAACCTTGCTAAACCTCATCTTGAAATGGAAATACCACTTGCTTCTTAACAATAACTCAGAATTAAAGGAGCAAGTACCTGTAACCTAGTAGATTGAACAAAATAGATGTTCAACACCAAAGAGGTAATATTATCCAGACTTTCTTGTCACTAATTAGTGCTGGGCTTATCTCTGGGTTACTTTCCATTTGTCATCCTTGTGACCTATGCTGAACCTGATTCAAGCTTCTGTCAACACTTTGATAGCAAAAATGTTTCTAGGCATTGCTTCTGTAGTGCAGGCCTAGTGGAAATGAAATTGTTAAAAAGAGAAACCAGAGTGCTATAGCAAGAGGCATGTCTGAAAGTATAACCTAGGATGTTACTTGGAATCAATGACTTTTAAAAAATGGAGAAGACTTGCTCTGGTCAAATTCAACTTAGAAGTTTGTTTGTTTGTTTTCTATCAAAATCAGAAGCCAAAGAAGATTTGGTTTACTCATTAGAATAAATAAGATGCATTTCTACATAGCACAGAGGTACAGTTGATAAAGTTTTTACATTTGAGTTTAAAGAGAGAGCAAGTGCAAACAGAGAGACTGAAGTTAGTATCCAAGTAGCAACATAAGATAATGACCATTTTGACTCAGATTCGTTTGCAATGGAGAAAAAGATCAGTTGATGACAGAGAACATAGATGAAAAAATAAGATATTCTGCAGAAGACTAGGTAAAAACATGGATCTTAACAACATCTAACTGAAGGGTGTCAGCTTTTTTTTTTTTTTAATGTAAAGAGCTGCATGCTAACATGAAAGCCATGCTGGATATTATGTGGTGTTTTTTGAGTGAAAATATTTATGCTGCGTAAATATGTATAGTAGGCGTGTGAACTTCAAAAAATTAACAGAGAGGCAAAAGAAGATGATGTAATACATAAATAGAAGTATTCTTGAAGTGTTAATGAGGAAAAGAAAACAGATCAACTAATTGAAGGGATTGTTCCAGGGATCTCACAAGCAAAGGAAAAAATGGAAGAAAGTATGACAACAACTACAGGAAAGTTAATTAATTTTCCTGTTGCCCCTTCAATGGACTACAGAATATAAGTTTGGAAATAAGCAAAATAAAAATCTGGATAAATAGAAGAGGTACCATATATCCACACACAATTATAATAGCTACCACAACTGAGTGTAGCATAATCCTGCAGAGTCCTACTTAGGAACACAATTTGCTATTGGAAAAATATCAATCTTGGCATCAGTAGATTAGCCATGGGGAGCTCATATGATCCCAGAGTAGCCCTTGGAGATATAAACACCTATACTAATCTTCAACTTCAAATATAAGATTATTTGCCTAAATATACAAATGAGATAATCTTATGTTACCAATAAAATAAGAGATGCATAATTTCAAATACCCTAGAGTAATAATCCAAAGACCTTATTACAGTAAAGAAAAAAAAAAAAGAAAGAAAAAAAAGAAAAGAAAGGTGGCATTAGAATCTGACAGAACTGAATTTAAAACATGACAGTGCATTCCGTTTTTTCTTACCTTGAGGATTTTAACAGTGTAAGCCTCATTAATTCATTTATTTATGAAAAAATATATTCAATGTTTATCTTATGTTAAGATATATGATAAAGACATAAAACCCACAGTTCTGTTCTTGAAGAAATCTGTTTAGTGAGGTAGAAGAACAGTGAGCAGATACTTATACTAGAGTATTATACATGCTAGGTGGGGATGCATAGAAAGGGCTATGTTCAAGGCAGGGATCTAGGGGATTGATGATGTGGTTAGGTGTTTAGGAGGAAGTAAAATTTTAGACTAGGAAAGCTGATATGAAAATGGAGCCATTTGTTCAAAAAGGGTAGAAATACATGTAGAAGATAGCGTTTTAAAAGTTATAAAGAGGGGCTTCTCTTGTGGTGCAGTGGTTGGGAGTCCACCTGCCGATGCAGGGGACGTGGGTTCGTGCCCCGGTCCGGGAGGATCCCACGTGTCACGGAGCGGCTGGGCCCGTGAGCTATGGCTGCTGAGCCTGCACGTCCGGAGCCTGTGCTCCGCAACGGGAGAGGCCACGACGGTCAGAGGCCCACGTACAGCAAAATAAAATAAAATAAAATAAAAGTTATAAAGAGATCCATATAGATAAGGTGTAAATATGGGTAAACTGAAAGAGAGCAAAAGCATACAATGTTATGTAATTTGGAGTTAACATTGAAGCCTGTAGGAAGCCACTGAAAGATTGTCAACAGGGGAGTGGAACGTTTTAGTAAATCACTTGGATGGTGTAATGGATGTGGTTTGTGCTCTGTCTAGATAGCCTTTTCTGAGCTTATTTCTTCCCAAAACTGCTGCTGCTGCTGTGGCTCATAGTTATCCCATTTAGAGAATTACCCTCATCCGTGGTGACCTGCTATACCCAGTATGTTATGCTACTCTCTGTCTGGAGGGCTCCACAGGCAAAACAACTGACTGACATGGAGGTATACAAGCACACCTCATAGATATGGGAGTTCAGTTCCAGGCAACTGCAATAAAGCAATTATCATAATAAAGTGAGTCACAGAAATTTTTTGGTTTCCCAGTGCATATAAAAGTTATGTTTACACTATACAGTTGTCTATTAAGTGTGCAATAGCATTATGTCTGGAAAATAATGTACATATCTTAATTTTAAAATGCTTTATTGATAAAAATGCTAACCATCATCTGAGACTTCAGCAAGTAGAAATCTTTTTGCTTGTAGTGTCTTGCCTCAAAGTTGACGGCTGCTGACTGATCAGGGTGATGGTTGCTGAAGGTTGGGTTGGCTGTGGTAATTTCTTAAAGTAAGACAACAATGAGTCTGTTGAATTGACTGACTCTTCTTTTCACGAATATTTTCTCTGTATCAGGCAATGCTATTTGATGGCACCTTACCCACAGTAGAACTTCTTTCAAAATTGGAATCAATCCTCTCAAACCCTGCCACTGCTATACCAACTAAGTTTATGTGATATTCTAAATCCTTTATTGTCATTTCAACAATCTTCACAGTATCTTCACCAAGTAGTTTCCATCTCAAGAAACCACTTTCCTTGCTTATCCATAAGAAGCAACTCCTCATCCATTTAAGTTTTATCATGAGATAGTAGCAATTCAGTCACATCTTCAGGCTTCACTTATAGTTCTAGTTCTCTTGCTATTTCCACCACATCTTCAGTTGCTTCCTCCACAAAAGTCTTGAGCCCCTCAAAGTCATCCATAAGGTTTAGGAATCAGATTCTTCCAAACTCCTGTGAATGTTGATTTTTTTTTACCTCTTCCCATTACGAATGTGAATGATTTTAGTGGCATCTAGAACAGTGAATCCTTTCCAGAAGATTTTCAATTTACTTTGCCCTGGTCCATCAGAGTAATCACTAACTATGGTAGCTGTATCCTTAATAAATGTGTAATAATAATAAAATAATGTAAACAATAAGACTTGAAAGTCAAAATTACTCCTTGATCCATGGGCTGCAGAATGGATGTAGTGTTAGCAGTCATGAAAACAACATGAGCCTCATAGTACATCTCCATCAGAGCTCTTTGGTGACAAGGTGCATTGTCAATGAGCAGTAATATTGTGAAAGGAATTTTTTTTCTGAGTTGTAGGTTTTAGCAGTGGGTTTAAAGTATTCAATAAACCATGTTATAAACAGATGTGCCATCATCTAGGCTTTGTTGTTCAATTTGTAGAGCACAGGATGAATTGATTTAGCATAACTCTTAAGGGCTTTAGGATTTCAGAATGGTAAATAAGCACTGGCTTCAACTTAAAGTCACCATGGATGCATTAGCCCCTAACAAGAGAGTCAGCCTATCCTTTGAATCTTTGAAGCCAGACATTGACTTCTCCTCTCTAACTATGAAAGCCCTTGATGGCATCTTCTTTCAATATAAGGCTGTTTTGAATACACTGAAAATCTATTGTTTAGTGTAGCCACCTTTATTAGTTATGTTAGCTTGATCTTCTGGATACCTTGATGCAGCTTCTACATCAGCACTTGTTGCTTCACCCTGCACTTTTATGTTATGGAGATAGTTTCTTTCCATAAACCTCATGAAAGTTTGGCTTCAAACTTTTCTTCTGTAACTTCCTCAACTCCCCAGCCTTCACAGAATGGAAGAGAGTTAGGGTCTTTCCCTGGATTAGGCTTAAGGGAATATTGTGGCTGGTTTGATCTTCTATCCAGACCACTAAAACTTTCTGCATATCAACAATAAGGCTATTTCACTGTCTTATCATTTGTGTGTTCACTGGAGTAGTACTTTTAATTTCCTTTGACAACTTTTCCTTTGCATTCACAACTTCCATTCACTTGAATACTTAGAGGCCTTTGTGAGGTTATTAAGTGGCCTAATTTCAACACTGCTGTGTCCCAGGGAATAGAGGGGGCAGAGTAGAGGGAGAGAGATGAGGGAACAGCCAGTCAGTCTAGCAGTCAGAACACACACAATATTAATCTATTGTTTGCCATCTTATATGGGCACAGTTCATGGTGCCTAAAAACAATTACAATAATAGCATCGAAGATCAGTGATTACAGCTCACCATAGCAAATATAATAATAATGAAAAAGATTAAAATATTGCAAGAATAAACAAAGTGTGACACAGAGACACAAAGTGAGTAAATGTTGGTGGAAAACGGTGCTGATAGACCGGTTTGATGCAGAGTTAGTACAAAACTTCTATTTGTAAAAAAATGCAATGTATGTGAAGAAGAGTAAAGCAAAGTGCAATAAAATGAGGTATACTCATACAAGGTTGGCAAAAACAAGCACTAACCCTACAGTGTAGTTCCTGCTCCAGCACACCCTGAGGGATCAGTTTGAGTGTAGATATGCATAGAAACCACCATATTCTGGACTATCTTTTCTCTCCATCTGTATCCTATATCCATCATTTCCTTTCTGTGGAGAGCATTCCCTCAGTGAATTGTTTGTGCAGCAATTTCCAAGTATGGATTTGCTTTTAGAAACTCCAAATGAGTCATGTATGTAGAGGATGGGCCTGAATGGGAGACAGAAGTTTGGAGAGAAGAGTTAATTTCAAAATCAAAATAATTACAGAATTCTTACTAAAACTCAGATAAGAAGATAAACGAGGACCAGAGCTAAAGCATAGCACTTAGACTACAGAAGATGGTATAATTGCCAGAGATATTAAATGCAGAATTTACGGGACTATGATGTATGGGATAAGGGAGAAGGTAGTGTCCATCTTTGACATCTGGCTCTGGTTATTGGTATTAACATTTACTGAAAAAAATAATGCATTTAAACAGTTTATGTAAACTTTCAAACACACAGAAAACAGAACTGAATTTTTAAAATATACATTCACTTTTTTTAAAATTTTTTTTATTTTTTATTTTTTTTAAATTTTTTTTATTAGTTTCTGCTTTATAACAAAGTGAGTCAGTCATACACATACATCTGATCCCACATCCCTTCCCTCATGCATCTCCCTCCCTCCCACCCTCCCCATCCCACCCCTCCAGGCGGTCACAAAGCACCGAGCTGATCTCCCTGTGCCATGCGGCCGCTTCCCACCATCTATCTACCCCACGTTTGGTAGTGTATATATGTCCATGCCTCTCTTTCGCTTTGTCACAGCTTACCCTTCCCCCTCCCCATATCCTCAAGTCCATTCTCAAGTAGGTCTGTGTCTTTATTCCCGTTTTACCCCTAGGTTCTTCATGCCATTTTTTTTTTTTTAAATTCCGTATATTTGTGTTAGCATACGGTATTTGTCTTTCTCTTTCTGACTTACTTCACTCTGTATGACAGACTCTAGGTCTATCCACCTCATTACAAATAGCTCAGTTTCGTTTCTTTTTATGGCTGAGTAATATTCCATTGTATATATGTGCCACATCTTCTTTATCCATTCATCCGATGATGGACACTTAGGTTGTTTCCAGCTCCGGGCTATTGTGAATAGAGCTGCAATGAACATTTTGGTACATGTCTCTTTTTGAATTATGGTTTTCTCAGGGTATATGCCTAGTAGTGGGATTGCTGGGTCATATGGTAGTTCTATTTTTAGTTTTTTAAGGAACCTCCATACTGTTCTCCATAGTGGCTGTACCAATTCACATTCCCAGCAGCAGTGCAAGAGTGTTCCCTTTTCTCCACACCCTCTCCAGCATTTATTGTTTCTAGATTTCTTGATGATGGCCATTCTGACTGGTGTGAGATGATATCTCATTGTAGTTTTGATTTGCATTTCTCTGATGATTAATGATGTTGAGCATTCTTTCATGTGTTTGTTGGCAGTCTGTATATCTTCTTTGGAGAAATGCCTATTTAAGTCTTCTGCCCATTTTTGGATTGGGTTGTTTGTTTTTTTGCTATTGAGCTGCATGAGCTGTTTATAAATTTTGGATGAAAAATTTGAAAATGAAATCAAGAAAACACTCCCATTTACCATTGCAACAAAAAAAATAAAATATCTAGGAATAAACCTACCTAAGGAGACAAAAGACCTGTATGCAGAAAATTATAAGACACTGATGAAAGAAATTAAAGAAGATACAAATAGATGGAGAGATATAACATGCTCCTGGATTGGAAGAATCAATATTGTGAAAATGACTGTACTACCCAAAGCAATCTACAGATTCAATGCAATCCCTATCAAACTACCACTGGCATTTTTCACAGAACTAGAACAAAAAATTTCAAAATTTGTTTGGAAAAACAAAAGACCCCGAATAGCCAAAGCAATCTTGAGAACGAAAAACGGAGCTGGAGGAATCAGGCTCCCTGACTTCAGACTATACTACAAAGCTACAGTAATTAAGACAGTGTGGTACTGGCATAAAAACAGAAAGATAGATCAGTGGATCAGGATAGAAAGCCCAGAGATAAACCCACGCACATATGGCCAACTTATCTTTGATAAAGGAGGCAGGAATGTACAGTGGAGAAAGGACAGCCTCTTCAATAAGTGGTGCTGGGAAAACTGGACAAGGACATGTAAAAGTTTGAGATTAGATCATTCCCTAACACCATACACAAAAATAAGCTCAAAATGGATTAAAGACTTAAATGTAAGGCCAGAAACTATCAAACTCTTAGAGGAAAACATAGGTAGAACACTCTATGACATAAATCACAGCAAGATCCTTTTGGACCCACCTCCTAGAGAAATGGAAATAAAAACAAAGATAAACAAATGGGACCTAATAAAACTTCAAAGCTTTTGCACAGCAAAGGAAACCATAAACAAGACCAAAAGACAACCCTCTGAATGGGAGAAAATATTTGCAAATGAAGCAACTGACAAAGGATTAATCTACATTCACTTTTAAAGACGTCAAAAACAATAGAATAGGTGTCTGCATTGGGAACAGGAAGTGAGGATGAAGATAAAGGAGAAAAAGAGAAAATCAAATGAGAAGGTCTTGTACTAACAAATAATAATAAAAGGCTATAACTTGAAGGATGTAATTAATTAAGCTTTCCATTTTCATACAATTTAAGTAGGAAGAAATTTAAGAGAACAGTGAGTGAAGGAAATTTGATGAGAAAAGAGCTTATTCATTCATTACATAGATGTGTCTACTAGAATGTTGATAATTCTAAATTCAACTTGAGAAAATTTTGATTCCAACATATTCATCTGCA
This sequence comes from Mesoplodon mirus, assembly GCF_964341445.2. Classification (NCBI taxonomy): domain Eukaryota; kingdom Metazoa; phylum Chordata; class Mammalia; order Artiodactyla; family Ziphiidae; genus Mesoplodon; species Mesoplodon mirus. Next base: position 110,221,033 of record NC_138982.1, read on the forward strand.
ATGGGAAAACACTTACCGCACATGGTGAGAAATTACTCTACACTATATGCAAAAATACCAAGCCCTGCCTCTAACGCATGCACTCAATAAATGTCAATTTTCTCTTATCATTCCTACTCTATTGTTCTTGTGATTGCATTTGATTGTACATTGACAAGTTGAAAATTCTGCTGTCAGTTTGCACAATTTCCCTTATTCCCTAATATTAGTGTTTTTGAACTTGCTGTTTGGTTCTGCTCAATTTTTCTTTTTACCTGATCCACTTTTAAACTAAGGACTCCATTTGTTGCAGGCACTCTGCTTTGCTCCTACCTGATCATTTCAGCCAATTCATACAACTTCCTTTGCATCTTATTCATTTACCAACAAACTTGACTATCAAGTATAATCACTTCATCAATCAATGCATCCTAAATTCTTTGTGTGGGTGGGGTGGAGTTGGAGAGAAATCTGCCATTCTTGATGAAATTCCCTAATTTTAGACACTGAAATTTTACTTCCTGATCTCTGCTTTTTAGCTGAGAAACAGTAGCAAACTATGATAAATATATCTAAGATAGTATTAAGTTCCGTAATATAAAGAAGATGAAACCAGGCCCTATTGATTAATTGATACCTATATCTATCTATCTATACTCAGATGGAAAATAGGGGTGGACCATTATCATTATATTTGGATTACCACAGTCTCCTGTTTGATTGTTTTGATGTCACATAAATGTATTACATAGGAGAAGATCCACAGCATCTCATAAGAGAAGACCCAATTCCAATAGCAGCATTTGAGGCTCAAATGGCTTGCAGACTATGTGGAGACAGCAAACTGAAGAAAGATTCCAAACATGAGAGCTAGAAAGAGATGGCACAATTAATCACACCATAGTCAGAGCTAAATTAAGAGGTCCCAGACAGCCAGAACATGATACCATGCTCCTTCTTAAAATCTAGACCAGACAACATGCACTTCAAGCCAAAGAGTTAAGGACAGAGAGTAACACTAGAACCTCAGAGAGAACAGGGAAAACACTAGGATTGAATATTCAGATGTTGACTGATAAATTTATCCTTGCTGTTTTAAGTAAGGATGATCATAAAGCCATGCCCATTCTCCATGTGTTCACATGGGCATACACACACACACACACACACACACACACACACACTATACAAGACCTACCAGGAAAGAAAATATTTCTATATTAATGAAAATTTCCCATGCCTACTTAAATTGTATCATTCAGAAAGAGAGGGCTACCGTTAGTGCAGTGGTTTCCAAAGGTTTAATTATTTTTTTTTATTTTTATTTTTTGACATTAATAAATATATTTATAACATTACACAACATGAGTGTATAGACATTTAAATGAAAATAAATATGTGACTGAAATGAAAATAGAATTACTTATTCTACAATTTCTGTTGTATTCTCCCTTTCCTTATTTTTTCTTTTTTACTATTCTTTTGTTTTCCTTCTTTCTTTTTTCCTTCCTTTCTTCCTTCCTTCCTTCCTTCCTTCCTTCCCTCTTTCTTTCTTTCTTTCTTTCTTTCTTTCTTTCTTCATTCAGGACATTGGCCCACCAGAGACCTCCTGGCCTCACATAATATCAATCGGTGTGAGCTTTCCCAGAGATCTCCATCTCAATGCTTAAACCCAGCTCCACCCAACGAACAGCAAGCTCCAGTGCTGGAAACCCCATGCCAAACAACTAGCAAGACAGGAACACAAACCCACCAATGAGCAGAGAGGTTGCCTAAAATCATAATAAGACCACAGACACCCCAAAACATGCCATCAGACTTGGTTCTGACCACTATAAAGAAAAGACCCAGCATGATCCACCAGAAGACAGGCACAAGTCCCCTCCACCAGGAAGCCTACACAATCCACTGAACCAACTTTACCCATTGGGGGCAGACACCAAAAACAATTGGAACAATGAACCTGCAGCCTCTGAAAAGGAGACCCCAAACACAGTAAATTAAGCAAAATGGGAAGACAGAAAAATACACAGCAGATGAAGGAGCAAGGGAAAAAACCACCAGACCAAAAAAATGAAGAGGAAATAAGCAGTCTGTCTGAAAAAAGAATTCAGAGTAATGATAGTAAAGATGATCCAAAATCTTGGATATACAATGGAGCAAATACAAGAAACACTTAACAAGGACCTAGAAGAGCTAAAAAGCAAACAAACAATGATGAACAACACAATAAAAGAAATTAAAAATTATCCAGAAGGAATCAATAGCAGAATAACTGAGGCAGAAGAATGAATAAGTGACCTGGAAGATAAAATAGTTTAAATAACTACTGCAATGCAGAATAAAGAAAAAAGACTGAAAAGAATTGAGGACAGTCTCAGAAACCTCTGGACAACAATAAATGCACCAACCTTCTAATTATAGGGGTCCTAGAAGAAGAAGAGAAAAAGAAAGGGTTGGAGAAATTATTGAAAGAGATTATAATTGAAAAATTACCTAATATAGGAAAGGAAATAGTCATTCAAGTCCAGGAAGGGCAAAGTGTCCTATACAGGATAAATCCAAGGAGAAACAGCCAAGGCACTTATTAATCAAAGAATCAAAATTTAAATACAAAGAAAAAATATTATAAGTAGTTAGGGAAAAGCAAAATAACATATAAGGGAATCCCCAAAAGGTTAACAGCTGATCTTTCAGTAGGAACTCCGCAAGTCAGAAGGGAGTGGTAGGACATATATAAAGTGATGAAAGGGAAAAAAAAAACCTACAACCAAGATTACTCTATGCAGCAATGATCTCTTTCAGGTTTGATGGAGAAAGTAAAAGTTATACAGCCAAGCCAAAGCTAAAAGAATTCAGCAACACCAAACTAGCTTCATAACAAGTGCTAAAGGAATTTCTCTAGGCAGGAAACACAAAAGAAGGAAAGACCTACAATAACAAACCCAAAACAATTAAGAAAATGGTAATAAGAACAAACATATCGATAATTACCTTAAATGTAAATGGATTAAATGCTCCACCCAAAAGACATAGAGTGGCTGAATGGATACAAATACAGGACCCATATATATGCTGTCTACAAGACACCCATTTCAGACCTAAGGATACATACAGCCTGAAATTGAAGGGATGGAAAAACATATTCCATGCAAATGGAATTCAAAAGAAAGGTGGAGTAGGAATACTCATATCAGGTAAAATGGACTTTAAAATAAAGACTATTACCAGAGAAAAAGAAGGACACTACATAATGATTGAGGGATCAATCCAAGAAGGTATAACAATTGTAAATATTTATGCACCCAACATAGGAGCACCTCCATACATAAGGCAAATGCTAACAACCATAGTAGGGGAAATCAACAGTAACAAAATCATAGTAGGGGACTTTAACACCCTACTTTCACCAATGGACAGATCATTCAAAATGAAAATAAATAAGGAAAAATGAAGTTGGGTTATTTGTAGTGAGGTGAATGGACCTAGAATCTGTCATACTGAGTGAAGTATGTCAGAAAGAGAAAAACAACTACTGTATTGCAATGCATATATATGGAATCTAAAAAAAATATGGCTCTGAAGAACCTAGGGACAGGACAGGAATAAACATGCAGATGTAGTAGGTGGACTTGAGGACATGGGGAGGAGGAATGGTAAGTTGGGAAGAAGTAAGAGAGTGTCATGTATTTATACATACAACCAAATGCAAAATAGATAGCTAGTGGGAAGGAGCTGCACAGCACAGGGGGTTCAGCTCAGTGCTTTTTGACCACCTAGAACGATGGGTTAGGGAGGATTGGAGGGAGATGCAAGAGGGAGGAGATATGGGGATACATGTATACATATAGCTGGTTTACTTTGTTATTCAGAAAAAACTAACATAACAATGTAAAGCAATTATACTCCAATTAAGGTTTTTAAAAAAAGTGGAGTGAATTCAAGAGAATGTAGATAACACAGCAGAGATAAGAAGTAATGAAGTTGTATAAGAAGGCATTGAAGATGGAGTTTCATAATCCTTAAATTGTATCTGGCCTAGGTAACTCAGAAGTTGAGTTTAGGTCCAGAAACTCTTATTTAAATTTTGTAAAAAATAGATATTCTCAACCAAGAGAATGGATGAAGAATATTATAATGTTCCAATTGGAACTGAAGAAAGGGCATGCCTTCCAAAGAGCCACCAACATTCTCTATCAAGCTCAGGAAAATCAATTAACAGTAGTCCCAGAAACCAACCAATTATACCAGAAGAAATTCCTAAGAAGACCACTCACCTCTCAAAGGCAATCAAACCATCTACACCGAAGGTCCAGAATGAGGACTTAGGTTCCACTATCTCCAACATCAAAAGATTATAAAAGACCTTTCTACATTCCCTGAGACACCTGTTTGTAGAAGAGCAGGAAGAAATATTCTCCAAAGTCTAAAGGTTATAAATAGCAACAATTTAAATTATTAGAGCTGACAGAATTATATATTGGACAGGGCTAAATTTTACCCTAACCCAAACATGAGGCTCATTAATTTCCAGTCAATTATAGTCAAGATAAAGAACCAGGAATTTCTCTGTACAAGTTGTGGTATGATAAATATTGATATGTCACAGATAGTAACAGGGTTAACTTTTCTAGATCATATATGATACTGAAGCACATATACTGAAATAAAGTTAATATTCCAGAAAAAACATTGAGACCCATTGTCATTTTCAATTTCCTTTTGTTAACAAATCTTAATACCAAAAATATATAAATTCTCCATTTAGCATATTTCCCTCCCCAATAAAGAGTATTACCTTCAAGACTGCTCAGATGGCTAATCCACTTATGCTGGATTTTGCTGCTAATCTTTTGCTTATTTTCTTGCATGTTCTAAAAACAATGGTACTTTATAGAATTAAACTAATGAAAAGGACTGTAATAAGTCATACATTGATTTCCTTTGCCTTCAGTCAATATTGAAAACATATTCTAAGACATAATTATTTGTAAAAATTATTGAAATATACAAATTATAGGTATGAGAATTTATAATTCATTAATTATCCTAGTAACTATGCTTACAATCTGAACAAGAATATATGAAAGATGAATATCACTTCATAGCACCTTTATATCTTTCAATATTTTTACAAATTTATTAAAATAATAAATTTTCTAAGTAAGTTCTGTGCTAAGCTTCTAATATTTTATCTTTTTTTAACGATTTTTTACCTAAAACTATAAGCAGAAAATGAACACGTTTTATTCTTTTTTTTTAATTTTTAGTTTAAAAAGTATGATTTTATTTTATTTTATTTATTATTTTTACATCTGTATTGGAGTATAATTGCTTTACAATGGTGTGCTAGTTTCTGCTTTATATCACAGTGAATCAGTTATACATATACATATGTTCCCATATCTCTTCCATCTTGCATCTCCCTCCCTCCCACCCTCCTTATCCCACCCCTCTAGGTGGTCACAAAGCACTGAACTGATCTCCCTGTGCTGTGCAGCTGCTTCCCACTAGCTATCTATTTTATGTTCGGTAGTGTATATATTTCAATGCCACTCTCTCACTTTGTCACAGCTTACCCTTGCTTCTCCCCATGTCCTCAAGTCCATTCTCCAGTAGGTCTGTGTCTTTATTCCTGTCTTATCCCTAGGTTCTTCATGACATTTTTTTGTGTAAATTCCATATATATGTGTTAGCATATGGTATCTGTCTTTTTCTTTCTGACTTACTTCACTCTGTATGACAGACTCTAGATCCATCCACGTCATTACAAATAGCTCAATTTCATTTCCGTTTATGGCTGAGTAATATTCCATTGAATATATGTGCCACATCTTCTTTATCCATTCATCCGATGATGGACACATAGGTTGTTTCCATCTCTGGGCTATTGTAAATAGAGCTGCAATGAATATTTTGGTCCATGACACTTTTTGAATTATGGTTCCTCAGGGTATATCCCAAGTAGTGGGATTGCTGGATCATATGGTAGTTCTATTTGTAGTTTTTTAAGGAACCTCCATACTGTTCTCCATAGTGGCTGTACCAATTCACATTCCCACCAGCAGTGCAAGAATGTTTCCTTTTCTCCACACCCTCTCCAGCATTTATTGTTTCTACATTTTTTTGATGATGGCCATTCTGACTGGTGTGAGATGATATCTCAGTGTAGTTTTGATTTGCATTTCTCTAATGATTATTGATGCTGAGGATTCTTTCATGTGTTTGTGGGCAGTCTGTATATTTTCTTTGGAGAAATGTCTATTTAGGTCTTCTGCCCATTTTTGGATTGTGCTGTTTGTTTTCTTGTTATTGAGCGGCATGAGCTGCTTGTAAATTTTGGAGATTAATCTTTGTCAGTGGCTTCATTTGCAAATATTTTCTCCCATTCTGATGGTTGTCTTCTGGACTTCTTTATGGTTTCCTTTGCTGTGCAAAAGCTTTGAAGTTTCATTAGGTCCCATTTGTTTATTTTGCTTTTATTTCCATTTCTCTGGGAGGTGGGTCAAAAAGGATCTTGCTGTGATTTATGTCATAGAGTGTTCTGTCTATGTTTTCCTCTAAGAGTTGGATATTTTCTGGCCTTACATTTAGGTCTTTAATCCATCTTGAGCTTATTTTTCTGTACGTTGTTAAGGAGTGATCTAATCTCATACTTTTACATGTCCCTGTCCAGTTTTCCCAGCACCACTATTGAAGAGGCTGTCCTTTCTCCACTGTACATTCCTGCCTCCTTTATCAAATATAAGGTGACCATATGTGTGTGGGTTTACCTCTGGGCCTTCTATCCTGTTCCATTGATCTATATTTCTGATTTAGTGCTACTTCCATACTGTCTTGATTACTGTAGCTTTGTAGTATAGTCTGAAGTCAGGGAGTTTGATTCCTCCAGCTCCATTTTTCGTTCTCAAGATTGCTTTGGCTATTCAGGGTCTTTTGTGTTTCCATACAAATTGTGAAATTTTTTGTTCTTGTTCTGTGAAAAATGCCAGTGGTAGTTTGATAGGGATTACATTGAATCTGTTGATTGCTTTGGATAGTAGAGTCATGTTCACAATGTTGATTCTTCCAATCCAGTAACATGGTATATCTCTCCATCTATTTGTATCATCTTCAGTTTCTTTCATCAGTGTCTTATAATTTTCTGCATACAGGTCTTTTGTCTCCTTAGGTAGGTTTATTCCTAGATATTTTATTCTTTTTGTTGCATTGGTAAATGAGGGTGTTTTCTTGATTTCACTTTCCGATTTTTCATCATTACTGTATAGGAATACCAGATATTTCTGTGCATTAATTTTGTGTCCTTCCACTTTACCAAATTCATTGATTAGCTCTCATAGTTTTCTGGTAGGATCTTTAGGATTCTCTATGTATAGTATCATGTCATCTGCAAACAGTGACAGCTCTTCTACTTCTTTTCGGATTTGGATTCCTTTGATTTCCTTTTCTTCTCTGATTGCTGTGGCTAAAACTTCCAAAACTATGTTGAATAAGAGTGGTGAGAGTGGGCAACCTTGTCTTGTTCGTGATCTTAATGGAAATGATTTCAGTATTTCACCATCGAGGATGATATTGGCTGTGGGTTTGTCATATATGGCCTTTATTATGTTGCGGAAAGTTCCCTCTATGCCTACTTTCTGCAGGGTTTTTATCATAAATGGGTGTTGAATTTTGTTGAAAGCTTTCTCTGCATCTATTGAGATGATCATATGTTTTTTCTCCTTCAATTTGTTAATATAGTGTGTCACATCAATTGATTTGTGTATATTGAAGAACCCTTGCATTCCTGGAATAAACCCCCCTTGATCATGGTGTATGATCCTTTTAATGTGCTGTTGGATTCCGTTTTCCTGTATTTTGTTGAGGATTTTTGCATCTATGTTCATCAGTGATATTGTCCTGTAGTTTTCTTTCTTTGTGACATCCTTGTTTGGTTTTGGTGTCAGGGTGATGGTGGCCTCGTAGAATGAGTTTGGGAGTGTTCCTCTGCTATATTTTGGAAGAGTTTGAGAAGGATGGGTGTTAGCTCTTTTCTAAATGTTTGATAGAATTCATCTATGAAGCCATCTGGTCCTGGGCTTTTGTTTGTTGGAAGAGTTTTAATCACAGTTTCAACTTCAGTGCTTGTGATTTGTCTGTTCATATTTTCTATTTCTTCCTGATTCAGTCTTGGCAGGTTGTTCATTTCTAAGAATTTGTCCATTTCTTCCAGGTTGCTCATTTTATTGGCATAGAGTTGCTTGTAGTAATCTCTCATGATCTTTTGTATTTCTGCAGTGTCAGTTGTTACTTCTCCTTTTTCATTTCTAATTCTATTGATTTGAGTCTTCTCCCTTTTTTTTTCTTGATGAGTCTGGCTAATAGTTTATCAATTTTGTTTTTGTTCTCAAAGAACCAGCTTTTAGTTTTATTGATCTTTGCTATCATTTCCTTCATTTCTTTTTCATTTATTTCTGATCTGATCGTTATGATTTCTTTCCATCTGCTATCTTTGTTTTTTTGTTGTTGTTGTCGTTTTTCTTTCTCTAACTGCTTTAGGTGCAAGGTTAGGTTGTTTTTTTCGAGATGTTTCCTGTTTCTTAAGGTAGGATTCTCTTGCTATAAACTTCCCTCTTAGAACTGCTTTTGCTGCATCCCATAGGTTTTGGGTCATTGTGTTTCCATTGTCATTTGTTTCTATGTATTTTTTTTTCCTCTTTGATTTCTTCAGTGATCACTTCGTTATTAAGTAGTGTATTGTTTTGCCTCCATGTGTTTGTATTTTTTACAGATGTTTTCCTGTAATTGATATCTAGTCTCATAACATTGTGGTTGGAAAAGATATTTGATACAATTTCAATTTTCTTAAATTTACCAAGGCTTTATTTGTGACCCATTATATGATCTCTCCTGAAGAATGTTCCATGGGCAGTTGAGAAAAATGTGTATTCTGTTGTTTTTGAATGGAATGTCCCATAAATATCAATTAAGTCCATCTTCTTTAACGTATCATTTAACGCTTGTGTTTCCTTATTTATTTTCATTTTGGATGATCTGTCCATTGGTGAAACTGGGGTGTTAATGTCCCGTACTATGAATGTGTTACTGTCGATTTCCCCTTTTATGGCTGTTAGTATTTGCCTTATGTATTGAGGTGCTCCTATGTTGGGTGCATAAATATTTACAATTGTTATATCTACTTCTTGGATCGATTCCTTGATCATTATGTAGTGGTGTCCTTCTTTGTCTCTTCTAATGGTCTTTATTTTAAAGTCTATTTTGTCTTATATGAGAATTGCTATTCCAGTTTTCTTTTGGTTTCCATTTGCATGGCATATCTTTTTCCATCCCCTTACTTTCAGTCTGTATGTGTCTCTAGGTCTGAAGTGGGTCTCTTGTAGACAGCATATATATGGGTCTTGTTTTTGTATCCATTCAGCTAGTCTGTGTGTTTTGGGTGGAGCATTTAATCCATTTACATTTAAGGTAATTATCGATATGTATGTTCCTATTTCCATTTTCTTAATTGTTTTGGGTTTGTTATTGTAAGTCTTCTCCCTCTCTTCTGTTTCTTGCCTAGAGGAGGTCCTTTAGCATTTTTTGTCAAGCTGGTTTGGTGGTGCTGAACTCTCTTAGCTTTTGTTTGTCTGTAAAGTTTTTAATTTCTCCATCAAATCTGAATGAGATCCTTGCTGGTTAGAGTAATGTTTGTTGTAGGTTTTTCTCCTTCATCACTTTAAATATGTCCTGCCACTCCCTTCTGGCTTGCAGAGTTTCCACTGAAAGATCAGCTGTTAACTTTATGGGGATTCCCTTGTGTGTTATTTGTTCTTTTTCCCTTGCTGCTTTTAATATGTTGTCTTTTTATTTAGTTTTAGACAGCTTGATTAATATGTGTCTTGGCGTGTTTCTCCTTGGATTTATCCCATATGGGACTCTCTGTGCTTCCTGGATTTGATTAGCTATTTCCTTTCCCATATTAGGGAAGTTTTCAACTATAATCTCTTCAAATATTTTCTCAGTCCCTTTCTTTTTCTCTTCTTCTTCTGGATCCCCTATAATTTGAATGTTGGTGCGTTTAATGTTGTCCCAGAGGTCTCTGAGACTGTCCTCAGTTATTTTCATTCTTTTCTCTTTATTTTGCTCTGCAGTAGTTATTTCCATTATTTTATCCTCCAGGTCACTTATCCGTTCTTCTGCCTCAGTTATTCTGCTATTGATCCCATCTAGAGTATTTTTAATTTCATTTATTATGTTGTTCATTGTTGCTTGTTTCATCTTTAGTTCTTCTATGTCCTTGTTAAATGTTTCTTGCATTTTGTCTATTCTATTTCCAAGATTTTGGATCATTTTTAGTATCATTATTCTGAATTCTTTTTCAGGTAGACTGCCTATTTCCTCTTCATTTGTTAGGTCTGGTGGGTTTTTATTGTGCTCCTTCATCTGCTGTTTGATTTTCTGTCTTCTCATTTTGCTTATCTTACTGTGTTTGCAGTCTCCTTTTTGTAGGCTGCAGGTTCATAGTTCCCCTTGTTTCTGGTGTCTGTCCCCAGTGGCTAATGTTGTTTCAGTGGGTTTTGTAGGCTTCCTGGTGGAGGGGACTAGTGCCTCTGTTCTGGAGGATGAGGCTGGATCTTGTCTTTCTGTTGGGCAGGTCCACGTCTGGTGGTGTGTTTTGGCGTATCTGTGGCCTCATTTTGATTTTATGCAGCCTCTCTGCTATTGGGTCCAGTTGTGTTCCTGTCTTGCTAGTTGTTTGGCATAGGGTGTCCAGCCGTGTAGCTTTTTCATCTTTGAGTGAAGCTGGGTGCTGGTGTTGAGATGGAGATCTCTGGGAGATTTTTGCCATTTGATATTATGTGGAGCTGGGAGGTCTCTTGTGGACCAGAGTCATGAAGTTGGCTCTCTCACCTCAGAGACACAGCACTGACTCTGGGCTGCAGCACCAAGAGCCTTTCATCCACACGGCTCAGAATAAAAAGTGACAAAAACTAGAAAGAAAGAAAGGAAGAAAGAAAGAAAGAAAGAAAGGATGAAAGAAAGGAAGTTAGGAAGGAAGAAAGAAAGAGGAAAGAGGATAAAATAAAATTATTAAAATTAAAAATAATTATTAAGAAAAGAATTTTTTTTAAGAAAAATAAAATGGACAGATAGAACCCTATGACAAATGGTGACAGCAAAACTATACAGACAAAATCTCACACAGAAGCATACACATACACACTCACAAAAAGTGGAAAGGGGGAAAAATAATAAATCTTGCTCTCAAAGTCCACCTCCTCAATTTGGGATGATTCTTTGTCTATTCATGTATTCCACAGATGCAGGGTATGTCAAGTTGATTTTGGAGCTTTAATCTGCTACTTCTGAGGCTGCTGGGAGAGATTTCCCTTTCTCTTCTTTGTTCGCACAGCTCCTGGGGCTCAGCTTTGGATTTGGCCCTGCCTCCGCATGTAGGTTGCTGGAGGGCGTCTGTTCTTCACTCAGAAAGGACGGGGTTAAAGGAGCAAATGCTTTGGGGACTCTGGCTCATTCAGGCCGGGGGAAGGGAGGGGAGTGGATTTGGGGTGAGCCTGTGGTGGCAGAGGCTGGCGGGACATTGCACCAGCCTCAGGTGCACCGTGTTTTCTCCCGGGAAGTTGTCCCTGGATCCCGAGACCCTAGCAGTGGTGGGCTGCACAGGTTCCCGGGAGGAGCGGTGTGGAGAGTGACCTGTGCTCGCACACAGGCTTCTTTGTGGTGGCAGCAATGGCCTTAGAATCTCATGGGGTCCGTGCTGATAACCACAGCTCTCGCCAGTCTCTGGAGCTCCTTTAAGCAGCGCTCTTAATCCTCTCTCCTCATTCACCAGGAAACAAAGAAGGAAGAAAAAGTCTCTTGCCTCTTCAGCAGGTCCAGACTTTTCCCTGGACTCCCTTCTGGCTAGCCGTGGTGCACTAATCCCCTGCAGGCTGAGTTCACCCCACCAACGACAGTCCTCTCCCTGAGCTCCGACCAAAGCCTGAGCCTCAGTGTCCAGCCCTGCCCACTCTGGTGGGTGAGCAGACAAGCCTCTCGGGCAGTGAGTTCCATTTGGCAATAATTCTCTATGTGTGAATCTCTACGCTTTGCCCTCCACACCCCTGTGGCTGCACTCTCCTCTGCGGCTCCGAAGCTTCCCCCCTCCGCCACCTGCAGTCTCCGCCCATGAAAGGGCTGCCAGTGTGTGGAAACCTGTCCTCCTTCACGGCTCCCTCCCACTGGTGCAGGTCCCATCCCTATTCTTTTGTCTCTGTTTATTCTTTTTTCTTTTGCCCTACACAGGTACATGGGGAGTTTCTTGCTTTTTCGGAGGTCTGAGGTCTTCTGCCAGCGTTCAGTAGGTGTTCTGTAGGAGTTGTTCCACGTGTAGATGTATTTCTGGTGTATCTGTGGGGAGGAAGGTGATCTCCACATCTTACTCTTCCGCCATCTTCCAGGTTTTATTCTCTACATTGCATCACAGAGGATAAATTCATGGCTTGTAACATCCTCCTAAAATAAAAAGCTTGCAAGTGCACACATGCAGACACATCCTTGAGAATCCATCCACAGAATTCCAAAAGTTCACATCTAAATGAGTTGTGAGATCAAGATTTCATTATTAGATTGTGTGGCAAGGAAAGGCCATACTGAGGAGGTTTCAATTTGAATAATAAATCGATGTTAATGAAGAAACAATCCTGCAGACATTTGGGGCATTTCAGACAAGAGAAAAAGCAACTGCCAGTGGTCTGAGATGGGAGGGTGTCTGATGTGTTTGAAGACTGGCAAGGAAGCCAAGGTTGCTGGAGAGGAATGAGAGAGAAAGACCTGAGAACAGAGAGGTAACTAAGGGTCATAGTGTGTGATCTTTGGCTTTTACTCTGAGATGGGAAATCCCTGGAGGATTTTGAACAAAATAACATGAATTGAGTTATGTTTTATTATGATCAGTGTTACTATTTTATTAAGAAAATATTGAAATTCAGAAAACAGGATACCAGTGGGATCCCATTGAGGCCCTTAAATCATTGAAAAGAGTCTACTGCAAAGTTAGGATCTTAGTTCTATAATTTTCAGCTTTTCTTTCTTTTTTTTTAATTTAAAATTTATTCATTCATTAAATTAGATTTTTTAAATAATCATTTATATTTTGTTATGCACACTTCTAAGTAGAATGAACAGGGTCACTGACCTTGGTGATGTTAGAGGTTAGAAAAAAGAAAGACTTGAATAAATATATCATATTTTGTAACAGGAAGGGAAGAAATTATATCTTCAGGAGATCCTGTTTGTGCAAGTAACTTGAATTAAAGATGACTAAGTGGGCTTCCCTGATGGTGCAGTGGTTGAGAGTCCGCCTGCCAATGCAGGGGACACGGGTTTGTGCCCCAATCCGGGAAGATCCCACATGCCGTGGACTGGCTGGGCCCTTGAGCCATGGCTGCTGGGCCTTTGAATCCAGAGCCTGTGCTCCACAGTGGGAGAGGCCACAACAGTGAGAGGCCCGTGTACCGCAAAAAATAAATAAATAAATAAATAAATAAATCAGAAAGTCCAAAGAGTAACTGTAAGGATTCAGAGAGGGGAAGATAGTATACTCCAGAAATTTAAAGAAGTCAAAGTGACTGTGAGCAAAAGTAGAATTACTAAAAGGCTGAAGTTGAAGGCAGGAATCAGACAATGAAGACCTTTTGATTATTGTGTTAATTTAGTATTTCATCCTCAAAGAAAGGGGACACTTTCAAAGATTTTAGCTAAGGAAGTTGTCTCTCAGGAATGGAACTGTGGTGGAAAGACAATAGTAGAAAAGAGGAAATGAATAAAATGATCACTGCAGAGGACTAACACTACCTGACTTCAAGACTTAGTATAAAGCTACAGTAATCAAGGAGTGTGGTATTGGTGAAGAGAGAAATAGATCAATGGAAAAGGGTAGAGCTAGACCTGCATAAATAGGGTCTGATCTTGACAAAGGAGCTGAGGCAATACAATGGAGAAAAGATAGTCTTTTCAACAAGTAGTGCTGGAAAACTGGACACCCACATGCAATAATAATAATAATATGGACACAGATCTTAAACCCTTCACGAAAATTAATTTAAAATGGATCATAGAATCAATGTAAAATATGAAGCACTAAAACACCTAGAAAATAACATAGGTGACGTCACCTTTGGTATTACAATGACTTTTTAGATACAACACCAAAGTTATCATGCATGAAATAAATAATTGATGAACTAGATTTCATTAAAATTAAAAAAAAAACACTTTTGCTCTCAAAATAAAACCAAAAAAAAGCGCTATCAAGAGAATGAGAAGATAACCCAGCAACTGAGAGAAAGTATTTGCAAAATACACATCTGATAAAGGATACTACAGCCCTAGGAAACTAGTATACCAAGTGTTAACCTTGTATCATCTATGTTATTCCTACAGTAAAAAATCTTATAATTGAATGATAAATTGGTTATCATAATGGGTGATAATTTAATAGAAGAATATTTAAATATTTAAATACTCAGCAAAATGTCACAAATACAATTTTAGTAATTTTTGGTAAGATCTGTATGCTTAAACTTTACAGGATATGAAAGAAAAAAAATCATAAGGTTTACATTTTTAAGTCTATTTTTATTATCCATGTAAGAATCCCTAAGTCACAGAATTAACAGGAAAATATGCTTTTATGTGAAACCCAAAACACAAAATCAAGTTCAAAATAGTGCCAAAGTAGTGAAGTTTCACAATTCCGAGTTTAATAAAGCCAGTAGGAAAAACAAAATAGGTTAAAAAAATAATAACATAAAACAGAAAAATGTCAGAATAAAAACCTATTTTTAAAGATTACTTCAAATGAGGGACACAAAATATATTAGAGAGGAAAATTAGCTCCACAAGAAGTTAGATTCTATTAAATTCTGAAAAGGTTTTAAAATAATTTTTTTAAGTTTAAAGTGATTAAAATTATTATGAAAGTTATGAAGTTTAAGAAAATAAATATACAAAAAGTGAATTGATTTAACTTAAATGAGATACAATATATTGAAAGACAATTTTAAAAGATTACACTTATAGTAAAACTAATATATATCTTAACACTTATAGTAAAACTAATATATACCTTACTAAATCTAAAAAGTATTTGTAAAAGACATCAGGAGATTATAAAATATTAAAGGATACTAAAAGTATACAGAAAAAGAAATAGAAATACTATTCATATTTTGGGAGGCTCTTCAATTTGATCTATAGATTTAATCCATATCCAATTTAAATCCCATCAGTTTTATTTGTTTGTTTTTTAAGCAAACTTGACATGTTGCATTTAAAAGATGCAGAGGGCTTCCCTGGTGGCGCAGTGGTTGAGAGTCTGCCTGCCGATGCAGGGGACGTAGGTTTGTGCCCCAGACCGGGAAGATCCCACATGCCGCAGAGCGGCTAGGCCCATGAGCCATGGCAGCTGGGCCTGTGTGTCCGGAGCCTGTGCTCTGCGACAGGAGAGGCCGCGGCAGTGATAGGCCCATGTACCGCAAAATAAATAAATAAATAAATAAATAAATAAATAAATAAATAAATAAATAAAAATATAAAAGATGCAGAAAAGCAAATCCAAGAATAGCTAGGAATTTCTAAAGAAGATGTCAAGATAATGTACCTATCCAAATACAGAGAATAATTATAAAGCTATAATTGCTAAGATAATGTGTTATTTACCAATTATAAGAAACAGAGTACTGTAAAATAGAGCCACTTGACCTCTAGACACTTGTTTTATGAAAAAGATAGCATTAGAAATTAATAGGATATCTTCTAACAAAGATACAAAAATCAAATTATTTGAAGAGGCACTTCATAGACAGGAACATTCATGGAAAATAAATATTTGAAATATGTTTAATTTTACTTACTAGAAAACATGAATTAAAACAGTAATTTCATACCCCTTCATGAACACACACTTGTTCACAAATTGTAAAAGTATGATAATAGCAGGGATGATTAAGGAGCTGGAAGAGCAACACGTATACATTTTTGATGATGTTGTACATTTTTTAAACTACTCTTACACTTTCTAGTAAAAATGACAGCAAACATATCCTTAGACCCAGAAATTCCATTACTCCTTATATACCCTAGTAAGCCTTTTGCAGATCTGCACCTGATGACCATAAATATTGTTCATAGTAGCATTATTTGTGCCATCAAGTCCATCCATGTTGCTGTAAATGACAAAATTTTGTTCATTTTTATGGCTGACTGGTATTCCATTGTATGCATATACCACTTATTATTTATCCATTCTTCTATTGATGGACACTTAGGTTGCTTTCATACCTTGGCAATTGTAAATAATGCCACTATGAACATTGGGATGCATGTATCTTTTTGAAATAGTGGTTTTGGTTTTTTTGAATATATACCCAGGAGTGGAATTGCTGGGTCTTATGGTAGTTCTATTTTTAGTTTTTTGAGAAACTTCCATATTATTTTCCACAGTGCCTGTACCAATTTACATTCCCCCTAGCAGTGTACAAGGGTTTCTTTTCTCCACATCCTTGTCAACATTTGTTATTCATGTTCTTTTTGATGATAGCCATTCTGACAGGTGTGAGGTGATACCTCATTGTGGTTTGATTTGCATTTCACTGATGACTAGTGACGTTATCTTTTCATGTCCCTGTTGGCAATCTGCATTTCCTCTTTGGAAAAATGTCTACTCAGTTCGACTGCCCATTTTTTAATCTGATTTTTTTTGACATTGAGTTCTATGAGCTGTTTATATATGTTGGATATGAATCCCTTATCAGTCATATCATTTGCAAATATTTTTCTCCCATTCAGTAGGTTGTCTTTCCATCTTACTGATGTTTCCTTTGCTGTGCAAAGGCTTTTAAGTTTAAGTAGGTACCATTTGTTTAACTTTGCTTTTATTTCCTTTACTTTAGGAGATGGATCCAAAAAAATATTTTACAATTATGTCAGAGAGTATTCTGCCTATTTTTTTCTTCTAGGAATTTTAGTGTCCAGTTTTACATTTAGGTATTTAATCCATTTTGAGTTAATTTTTGTAAATGGTATTGGAGAATGTTCTAATTTCATTCTTTCACATGTAGCTGTCCAGTTTTCCCAACACCACTTATTGAAGAGACTGTCTTTTCTCCATTGTATATTCTTGCCCCCTTTGTCATAGATTAATTGCATGGGTTTATTTCTGGAATCTTTATCCTGTTCCATTGATCTATGCATCTGTTTTAGTGCCAGTATCACACAGTTTTGATGACTGTAGCTTTGCTTTATAGTGTGACGTCAGGGAGCTTGATTCCTCAAGCTCTGTTCTTTATTCTCAAGATTGTTTTGGCTATTCATGGTCTTTTATGTTTCCATAAACATTTTAAATTTTTTAATTCCAGTCCTGTGAAAATGCCATTGGTATTTTGATAAGGATTGCATTGAATCTGTACACTGTCTTGGGTAATATGGTCATTTTAACAATATTGATTATTACAATTCAAGGACACAGTATATCTTTCCACCTGTTTGTGTCATCTTTAATTTCTTTCATCAGTGCAGTGTCTTATAATTTTCAGAGTGCAGGTCTTTCTCCTCCATAGGTAGGTTTACTCCTAGGTTTGTTTTTGTCTTTGTTTTTGTTTTTGTTTTTTTTTGATGGTAAGTGGGATCATTTCCTTAATTTCTCATTCTTATACTTTGTTGTTTGTGTATAGAAAGGCAAAGATTTTATATTAATTTTGTATCCTGCAACTTTACTGAATCCATTGATGAGCTCTAGTAGTTTTGTGGTGTGGCCTTTAGGATTTTCTATGTATAGTGTCATGTCATCTGGAAACAATGACAGTTTAACTTCTTCCTTTCCAATTTGCATTCCTTTTATTTATTTTTTTCTCTTCTCTGATTGATGTGGCTAGGACTTCCAAAACTATGTTAAATCAAATATTTTAAGCATGAAAAATTTTGTATTAAAACTATAAAGAAAAGTAAGCAAATGACAAACATAAAATTTTAATAATAATTACATATCTTTTGACATATAATTTATATATCACAAACTCCCTTGATATTAATGTATAATTTATTAGTTTGCTAAATTTATACAATCATGCAATTATTACCTCAAACCAGTTTTAAAGCTCATACATCAGTCCAAAAAGTTCCCTTGTGACTTCTACAGTTCTGAACTACAGTCCCAGAAAACCAATGATCTTTTTTCTATCTCTATAGTTTTGTATTTTCTACAAATTACATATAAATTACAATAATTTGAGCATTTGATACATTGAACTTTGTGTCTGGCTTCTGCCACTTAGAATGGTGTTTTGGAAATCCATACATGTTATTGTGTTTATCAGTTGTCCGTTCTTTTTATTGCTCTGCTGTATTATATTTTAATAGTGGTCGTGTTGACTCTATAAATCAATTTTGAGATAATTGCCTTCTTAACAATACAGAAGGTTCCTATTCATAAATATGGTATATCTCTACATTTGTTTGTCTTTTATTTCCCCTCAGTAAAGTTTTATAAACTTTATTGTAGAGGTCTTACATGTTACTTGTTAAATTTATTCTTACATATATCTTTGTGTAGCTCTTCTCATGTTAATTATTTTAATTTTATCTTTGGTTGTATGGTACTAATATTTTTAAATACAATTTACTTTTTTATATATTTATTTATTTTGTATTCTGTGACCTTGCTTAACTCTCATATTAGTTATAATATATTTTATTATAGATTCTTTAGGACTTGCCACATAAAAGATAGTGTCACTTGGAAATAAAAAAAAATGTTTTACTTCTTCACTTCCAATCTTTATGCTTTTAATTTATTTTTTTGCCATACTTTACTAAATTAGGTCGTTTAGTAAAATGTTGAATAAAAGTGGTGAGAGCAGAAACTTTAGATTTGTTCTTAATATTTTGGAGAAAGTATTCAGTCTTCCACCATTAAGTATGGTGTTAGCTTTAGCCTTTTTGTAGGTACCCTTCATGAGATAAAGGAAATGCCCTTCTGCTACAAGTATTCTGTGAGTTTTTATCATTGATGGATGTTACATTTTGTCAAATGCTCTGAGTCTATTGACATGATCAAATGCTTTATCTCCTTTATCCCTCAAAATGTCATATTATATTGACTGAATTTTTGGATATTAACCCTATCTTGTATTCTACTTGGTTAGAGTATAATTATGATTTTTATATATTTTTTGCTTTATTTGTGAATATTTTGTTAAGAATTTATGTATCTATGCTCATGAAGGATATGGGTATATAGTTTTCTTTTCTTGTGCAGTAATTATCTGGCTTTGGTGTCAGAGTAATACTAACCTTGGGTTGTGTATGAAGTATTAAGAAAATTATTTATTTTTTCTTATACTTTATTCTTAATTTAAAAAATCATTTATTATTTAAAAAGTGAGCAGTGATGAGAAAAGATACTTGAAAACATATAGGTAAATCAAATAAGTCTTGACCATTACCAAAAAATGGGATATTACAAAAGCAAAGGAATTAAACTATTAGAAAATAATAACATGGATGAATAAATAAGGATACTTGGTGTTAAAATACTCTAAAAGTCCTTAGATTGTTCAAGAAAATGGTTTCACTTCCTGGTTGTTAGCCTTTTCTTGACAGGCTCTTGCAGTAGAGTGAGTCTCTAACTTCTGCATGGACAGCTGCTACAGTGTACTGACTGGCCAGCAATATTCAGTGACTGGCAGCTTCCCACATTAGCCTCATTTGGGTGGTTTATTGGTTTCCTAGAACTGCCATAACAAAGTACACAAACTGAGTGTCTTAAAACAACAGAAATTTCACAGTTCTCGAGGCTAGAAATTTGAAATTAAGATGTTGGCAGGCCACACTCCCTCTGAAACCTATAGAGTCAATTCCTTCCTTTCCTTTTCTACCTTCTCATGTTAGCTGGCAATTCATGGAGTTCTTCACTGCAATCTCTGTCTCCATTATCCCTTGGTCATCTTTTCTCTCTGTCTCGTATACTTATTTGCCATTCTTCTTTGTGTGTCTCTCTCCTCTTATAAGAACACCAGTCATATTGAATTAAGGACCCATTCTTCCCAGTATGGCCTCATCTTAACTAATGATATCTGCAGGGACCCTATTTCCAAATAAGTTCACATTCACAGGTTCTGAGTGTTTTAACATAGCCTTGTGGAGAACACAATTCAACCCATAACAGGTTGTGCCTTCAGTGAGACATTTCCCACAAAGGACTTTTCTACTCCTTCATGGGCAGATTTCTAACAAGTTTCAGAAGTATAATTTGCAGCAAATTTCATCGCTGGTACTACATTAGCTTCCTGCTTTCCACTGAGTGTTGTGCCCTCTCCAAAAAGTTCTAAATCCCAGGTCTGGAGTGAGTCTCTTCCTTGGACATTCCATCTTAGCCTTAAGTAGAGTGAGTATTATATATTAGAATATATTTTATATGATATGATTTATATGATATATTTGCTATTTCTATATTCTTTAGAGTTCTATTCACTTTCTACTAACCAATCTCTTTTCATTCTAATTCCCTGTTATAATTGCTTACATTAAACTTTTCCTGATCAAATTACCCTATTTTCTCTCTTCAGATTGTAACCAAACTTGTATAAAACTAAAAAAAAAGACAAAATAAAGGAATATGTAACTTCTAAAAAATAAAAGGAGAAGTAGAAATGCAGAAATATTATCTTTAGCATATTAAGTGGAGGCAGCAATTCACAGAAAAAAAGAAACATCCAATAGGGTGTGCTTAAGATGCCAGAAATAAACTCAAGGAAGTCAATAATGGCAGTAGATGTAAATATTAATATCACCTAAAAACATATACATACATATTATATTAGAAATGAAAAAGAGAAGCAACCAAATCAATACCAAACTGGTATTTACTTTCTATAGCAAACACCTCAAAAAAATTCAAAATAATAGTGTAAGAAAATATTTCTCAGGAAAAAGTTTCTTAAAAAAATGGTGTAGTAAATTTAATCCTTTTATTACCAAGATAAAATAATAGTTATAGCATATGTATGAAACATGGTATAACCTCAAAGATATATAGCTCATATCCTATAAGCAAAGGAAGAAATTGACAAGTCCTTGAACAGAGTAGTACTCTACTCTCATGAATTGACACAACAAGTAAGACAGAATTTGTTAAGGATGTATTTTATTAAAATATAATTTATACCCCCAAAGCTTTAATTTGTATAAGAGAGCAGCTCAATAAACTTTCACAAATTGAACACACTTTGTAAACACCAGCTAGATCAAGGAGTTGCATATTTTGAACACATCTGAAGGGTTCTTCTTGTGTCATAATCCTCCCCACCCCCCAAGAGTGACCATGACTCTGATTGATAAGCATGGATAAGTTTTTTTATTCCCATATACAAATGGAATCATATATACTCTTTTAATCTTTTTTTGCTGTCTTCTTTGGCTCAACATTGACTTGCCAGATCTATCTATATTTTTGCAAGTATTTGTAGCTCATTTATTTTTGTTGCTCCAATATTCTGTTGCATAAATATATCATGCTTATGTATCCATTCTAATCTTGAAGAACATTTGTGTAGTTTCCACGGTTGTGCTCTTACAATACAATGTACAGAAAATTTTATTGTGTGTCTTTAGGAGAACACATGTGAGCATTCTGTTGACTCTATACCTAGTAATGTATTGCTAGGTCATTGGGTAGGCAGATGCTCAACTTTAGGAGATAATGCCAGAGAGTTCTGAGAGCTGTGATTGATCTATATATTTACCAACATTGGTTTAGTCTTGTTTAATTTAGTCATGAATTTATAGTAGTTTCTAATTGTGATATTATTTTTATTCCTATGATCACTAATGAAGTAGAGCATATATATATATATATAGTCAATTTGGATATCCCATTTTGTGAAGTGTCTGTTCAAGTCTTTTCCTATGTTTCTACTAATTCTTCTAACTTTTTCTTAAATTATATGGGTTCTTTAGAAATTCTACATATAAGGCATTTTCTTCTGAATTATTTACTTAATAATGTGTCTTTTGATGAATAGAAGTTGTTAATTTTAATATAGTTCACCTTATCTTTATTTTACCTTTATGTTTAACTCTAGTTTCCTATTGAGAAAAACTTTGACTACTTTAAGATCACTATAATGTATTTTTCTTGGCCTTCTAAAAGTCTTAACATTTATAATTTTGCCATTGCACACATAGATCTATAGTCAGTGGGTAATTTATTTTTTTTGTTGTGAATTAGCTGTCAACATATATGTATGTATAAATATATCCATATGACTATCAAGTTAGCACTTTCATTTATTGAAAATACCCCACAATCCCTCTTAATGATAGTGTTATCATTTTCACAATCAGGCTCCCTTGGGTCAATTTCTATAGTCTTTTTATTTCCATTGGTCAGACTTTATACCCTTGCACCAATTCCAAGCTACCCTGCCTTCATTTCTATAGCTTTATAGTCAGTCTTGATGCTTGGTACTTTGGATACAGAAGAGTTGACCCACACATTCAATAAGCTTGATCAAATGTACATATACTAATCCTGAAGACTGAAAATTAATTAGTGCACCTAGAGCCCACGCTCTGCAACAAGAGAAGACACCACAATGAGAAGCCCGTGCACCAAAACAAAGAGTAGCCCCCACTCACTTCAACTAGAGAAAGCCTGTGCACAGCAACAAAGACCCAACACAGCCAAAAATAAATAATTAAATAAAATGAATAAATTTATTAAGAAAAAGAAAAAAAGTATAAATAGATACTAGAAATATTTAACTTTCTCTTTGAGTCATATTATTTTAAAGCACCATCAAAAGGGCAATAACAATGGCAAATGGCACTTATGTAACCAACCCTCTGGAACCTGTTCCCAAAAAGAGTCTTTCTGCCCTGTGCCCCACCAGCCAATAGAAAGAGACTGAGTTCGGTTCAGAAGCAAAGGAAAGCTTTATTCTCTGATCAGAGAATGGAGAGTTGGGAACTCCAGCTCTAGAGCACAGGCTTTCCCTGAAAGGCCATGGGCAGGGCTGCTTTGTAGGATCTCTTCACTGAGGAGAAGTGTGGAATTCTTGTGGGGCAGGTGCAGCTGTGCTGCCTACAGCTCTAGATCGCAGTGCTGGGTTCAGCAATTCTGCTCATGGCCTGCCGCCACCATCTTGAGTTGCTATTCTGCACACAGTACCCAAGCATAGGTGTTGGCACAGCCCCTTCACTAGAGAAACTCTGGTCTGAATGTCTGGGAACAAGGTCACTGCATAGAGCACCCTATGAGCAAGTGAAACTAGACTAAGGACAAAGGAAAAGAACAAAGTTAGATTTTATTTTATTATTCAGGTTCCTGAGAAATTGTTAATGG
This sequence comes from Mesoplodon mirus, assembly GCF_964341445.2. Classification (NCBI taxonomy): domain Eukaryota; kingdom Metazoa; phylum Chordata; class Mammalia; order Artiodactyla; family Ziphiidae; genus Mesoplodon; species Mesoplodon mirus. Next base: position 110,244,392 of record NC_138982.1, read on the forward strand.
GCTTTATTGGTGATACTTAAACATACCTCTGGGAGAAAAATAAGAAATGGTGGGGACACAGTCCTACTTATTTCTAGCTGTTTGCTTTCTTTTGGTACATATGTCCAGTTTTTCCAGATCTTCCATTATTAAGAGAATCCAGCAATCAGGATTGTTTTCATGGTGGTAGTATTGTTAAAATTCTTGATTTTTACATAGCTGTAACTTGTTTAATGTATATCATTATTAATACCATGTGCATCAACACTGTAGATAACCTCAATACCTCCATAAGCAGAATACTGCAGTATGAGGAGTTGGAAGTCTCCTAATGAACACTCCTAGGTATATTGAGAAACATGAGCATTGTTTTTGTCATAATACCTCATAAACTGGATATTGGTGTCTTTCCAGTTAATTCTTTATAATGCTAATTATACCTGTTATAGAGAACATGTTGTATATCAGTTTTCTTTTTACTGACCTAATGATTTCAATAGTCATAAACATGATTTTAGAATTCTGGGTTTCTAACGTTTAAATTCCACAACCATTTTAATCATTGTACTCCTACTGTATAGAGCCAAAAGATAACTGAAATAATTATAATTTCTGCTGATACATCTCATTATGAACACCTTTATAACACTCCTCCAATTTATTATTCTGCCTTTGGCACTGAAAGAGTTTATCTTATAGCAAGGCTTCAATGATTGGAGGTTCTTCAGTCTACTGTAATTGGATAAAGTGATCAATTGCACATAATATTTTACCTCGAAGCAACAAATACCATACTAAAGATGTATTCAAATTGGGATTAAAGAATATTATAAATTGAATAAATATGCAACTTTCTAAATTATAACATTTATTTATTCTGGGCTTATCTACAAACTTTATAAGTAACCTTCAGATTTTTCAGTATGATATATACTCTTTAAAAGTTAGTTTACTCATTACTGTCTTGGCCTTTTGAATCAGACTTCTGAGTAAGGTAATATTATTATTTTAAATTATAGTTTTTATGTGTATATCTTTTCATCCTAAATTATTTTATTAATCAAATTGCACATCTATTATCTGTTTTGGCAAAAATACAAATATTTACTGAGTTGGCAGACCATGCTATTAACAAATGAAAATATTTATAAATGTGAACATTATTTTTTGACAACTACAAATTCAGTATATGTTAAATTTCAGTTGAGTATGTTAACTTCCTCATTATTATACAGTTTCTGAATGATAAGTTACATTTGATACTCTATAAAATTATTAACCTTTGTCTCCTTAATACCACATTGGGCTTTAGAAGTTTTAGTTCATTTGGTACCAGTTTCTGCTTTACTCTGTGACCTTATCTATACCTCATGACTCTATATTTTATGAAGAATGTCCAGGGAATATTTTGCAGTGTATTAAGTCGAACATTCAAATCATTAGCAGACCTGTTTGATATTTCAACATCTTAAAGGCAATAAATCACTCTTACTCTATTATGTTACATATTTTTGGTTCATATTGCATATACTTTTTATTTGAATGTTTTCACTTAGTACCATTATTTCAGACACCACTCAGTGCACCTGTACCCACTATATTTGATGTAATGAACAATTGGAAGCAAATGATATTGACAGAGACTTTATGTAATTACTCAACAAGAACCATCCTGAGTCAATTAATCAGAGTTGAACTCAAATTTAATTTTCTGATACTCCAGGAAAGTAACCATTCATAAATTTTCAGAGAAATATGTGCACCCATGTTTGTTTACAATTTTGAGGAGTTTTTTTTCCAATTATATTGACAAGTACCTTTTCTCTTTTTGATTAGTAATACACTAAAAATTAAAATTATATAAATACTAAATATGTTTGTATCTGTAAAAGAAAAAAACAGTAATACCTCAATTTAATTATATGTGTCTCATGATTTACTTTGCCCTTCAGTGTCTTGAAGCAATTTTTTTTTTTTTTTTTTTTTTTGTGGTACGCGGGCCTCTCACTGCTGTGACCTCTCCCATTGCAGAGCACAGGCTCTGGACATGCAGGCTCAGTGGCCATGACTCACGGGCCTAGCTGCTGCACAGCATGTGGGATCTTCCCAGACTGGGGCACGAACCCGTGTCCCCTGTATCGGCAGGTGGACTCTCAACCACTGCACCATGAAGGAAGCCTGAAAACTTAATTTTTTAATAAAGTTTAACACAAGGTTTTTTAACATTAGAAAGACTAGGTTTTTAAAATGAAACTATGGGGATATTATCACAAATTTAATACAGATGGTTATTCTTTTGTGAGTATATCGTTGTAAAACATGTAATTTTATTACAAACATATATTAGGCTATCATAGTATGATGATTAATATAAGTTTAGTAACAGTATATGCAAATCTAAGATTTTTCTTAACTTCATAGCAGAATGGGTAAAAAAAAATCAATTTTCTTACACCATGATAGTAAATAACAATTAATATTAGATCTACATATTAGTGTGTTTAGTATGGTAAAATATTATAACTTTTTACACTTTGATTTTTCATGTTCATAAACCAAATATGTAATATTTAACCTAAACTTTTTAAAAAAGTGTTCTGAAACTATCTGCACAGAATGAGATGCCATCTCTTACATAAAAACAAAATAAAAATACAAAAGCAGTGATCACAACAAAAACTTTTTTCTTCTCTTTGAGAACAAAGCAGTTACCTGAGTTTTATAAATAAATTGAAAACTGAAGGGTTTTTTCTTTTCTTCTAAATTAGAGTCAAAATCATGAATATAATTAGACTTTATAAATATTATCCATATTGTTAAAAATGAAAAAGTTAACTAATTTTTTTTTCTTTTCGTGGTACTCGGGCCTCTCACTGTTGTGGCCTCTCCTGTTGCAGAGCACAGGCTCTAGACATGCAGGCTCAGTGGCCATGGCTCACGGGCCCAGCCACTGTGTGGTATGTGGGATCTTCCCTGACCTGGGCATGAACCCGTGTCCCCTGCATCGGCAGGCTGACTCTCAACCACTGTGCCACCAGGGAAGCCTGGTTAACTACTTTTTTGGTGATTAACTTTGTCTAATGGTTTCAAGTCGGATATTTTCTGACATTTTTAAATAAAAAAATCATATATGCATGTGTATAAACGTATGGAAAAACATCTGTAAGAAATAATTATAATTTTATCACTAAACATCTATTTAAAATGTATAGTGCCTACAAATTAACTGAAAAGTAGAAACAGGAGAAGTAGAGAAGTTTTGTGGTTATTTCTAGTAGTCATAATTTCTGCTGGATGTTTGAATTCATCTGGAGATGAATTCAAGGAGAGTTACTTTCACTGATCCTATCTATTTACACTTTTAAGATTCAAAGTATTAGGTTTAGAATCGGAAAATAAAAACTCTTATGTTACCTTTCATTAAATGATGAATTTCTGTTTGGGTGACCGACCTACCTAGTCTATAAAGTTTGTCTGTGTGTGTATGTGTGTGTGTGTGTGTGTGCTTTAACCTTGATAAGCTTAAACATTAAACATTAAATTACAGTGTTCCCAGAATATCCAATATGATTAATCCTTCCAATAAACCTATGAATTATCTTTAGGTGTATTTTAAAAAATTTTATAGCTAAAATTATTATGTAAAATATACCCTTTAATTATTCTCTCATAATATATGTATTTATTTACCATTGGGTATTCCATATGTTATGCACTTACTATGTGATAAGCAGCATGCTAATTACTTTCTATAAACTATTTCTTATAATACTTACAGTAACCCCATAAGATAGATATTCTCACCCTCAAATGGCATCTGGTGAATCTGAAAGTCAAGAGTTGGGTGATTTGCCACAAATTACACAGCAATTAAGTATCATAATCAAGGATCAAAACCTGGTGTCTTAATGCTAAAGCTCATTTTTTTAATCTTTATAGAATGCACTGTCAAGTTTCTTGAGGGTGTTGTCAACATTTACTCTCTCTACTTCCTCACTTCCTATTCTCTCTTCAGTTCTTTAAATTTGGTATCTATTTTCAACTGTCTATGGCTAACATTCCCTGTATTGCTGTAGATGACATTATCTTTGAAAAATGACCTCTCTAGTGCCATATTCATTAAATCTTATCTGTTCATTTTTGATTTAGTTGGCCACTCTCAAGAGCACTTAAAAAATTAGTACTCTCTCATTTTTATAATACATTAATATATCAGTTATCAATAGCAAAAATGACAAAAATGTTCAGTGTCCAGTAGAAAATGCTTTCAAGCTTTGTAATGTGATTAATTTTATTTCCCACAAGTGGTTCTTCATGTAATTGATACGAGAGTTGACTGGAAACCAGAAGTTCCAGAGTCTAATTTGGGTACATTAGGAGTGAATGGCTTAATAAAGGGGAAAATGACCTTTCACATTGAACCTCAGTTTATAACCAGAAAAATGATATCTAAGGAAACTACCAATATTATATCATGTGTAGAGTAGTAGATACATGCATGTATACATGTCTACATACATAAGTGAGCCATAGTATAGTGGTCTATTTGAATCTATCATAGAGTCATAAATTTGAGATTTTAGACAGCACTTGCAAGTATATAATTTTAGGTCCACTTGATCACCCACATATTTTTTTCACTTGAAATATGTAATAAAAAAGTAGTATGCTGAAAATAAATGTTATTTTATCTTAAAGTAGTAAATCATCTATATCCAAAATAAATAGTTAAAGGATACACAAAATGACAACATGTAAAAGGTTGATAAAATGCATTCAGACTTAAGAGATCAGCAACTTAAAATAATCATGTGTACAGAGAGTGTTATCTATAAACCCCACCATAACCACAAGCCAAAAATCTATAATAGGTACACACATAAAAAAGAGAAAGGAATACAAACCTAATACTATATATAATCATCAAATCAAAAGAAAATAGAGCAAAAGAAGAAAGGGAAAAAAAAGAACTACTTAACCACCCCAGAATAATTAATAAAATAACAAGTACATGCCTTTCCATAATTACTTTAAATGTAAATGGGAAAAAAATATCTAACCAGAAGACCTAGAGTGGCTGAATGGATACAAAACAAGACCCATATATATATGCTGTCTAAAAAATACACCCTTCAGATCTAAAGACACACACAGACTGAAAATGAGGGGATTGAAAAAGGTATTGCATACAGAGGAAAAGAAAGTTGTGGGAGTAATACTTTTATCAGACAAAATAGACTTAAAGACTGTGTACCAAGAGACAAAGAAGGGCAATACACAATGATAAAGGGATCAATCCAATAAGATAACAAATGTAAATATATATGCACCCAACATAAGAGCACCTAAATACATAAAGCAAACATTAACAGACATAAAGGGAGAAATTGACAGTGAAACAGTAATAGGAGATTTTAACAACTCACATCAATGGACAGATCATGTAGGCAGAAAATCAAAGGAAATATAGGCCTTAAATGACACATTAGACCAAATGAATTTAACATATATATATATAGAACATTCCATTCAAAAGCAACATAATACACATACACATTCTTTTCATGTGCACATGGAAAGTTCTCAAGGATAGATCACATGCTAGGTCACAAAACGAGTCTCCGTAAACTTAAGGAAACTGAAATCATATCAAGAATCATTTCTGACCATACTGTTATGAACCTAGAAATCAACTACAAGAAAAAAAACTACAAAAAAACCCCACAAATACCTGGAGGCTAAACAGTATGCTAATAAACAACCAATGGGATCATTGAAGAAATAAAAAATACCTGGAGACAAAAGAAAATTAAAACACAATGATCCAAAATCTGTGGGACACAGCAAAAACAATTCTAAGGGGGAAGTTTATAGAGAGATACAAGCTTACCTCAGGAAACAAGAAAAATCTCAAGTAAACAACCTAACTTTATACCTAAAATAACTAGAAAAAGAAGAACAATCAAAACTCAAAGTTAGTACTAGGGAAAAAAGCATGAAGATTAGAGAAGAAGAAAAAATAGAGTCTAAACAAACAAACAAACAAAAAAGATTAATGAAACCAGCAGCTTGTTCTCTGAAAAAAATAATCAAAATTGATAAACCTTTAGAAAGACTGATAAAGAAAAAAATAGAGAGGACACAAATAAATAAAGCCAGAGATGAAAAAGAATTTATAACTTACACCACAGAAATATGAAGGATCATAAGAGATTACTACAAACAATTATACACCAACAATATGGACAATGTACAAGAAATGGATACATTATTAGAAATGTACCATCTCTCAAGCCTGAATCAGGAAGATATAGAAAATAAGAAGATGAATTACCAGTAATAAAATTGAATCAGTATAAACAAAGACAAAAAGCTTCCAACAAACAAAAGTCCAGGACCAGACAACTTCACAGGTGAATTCTACCAAACATTTAGAGGGCAGTCAACATCTATCCTTCTCAAAAAGTTCCAAAAAACTGAAGAAGAAGGAATGCTTCCAAACTCATTCTATGAGGTCAATCTTACCCTGATACCAAATCCAGACAGAGATATGACAAAAAAGAAAATTACAGGCCAATATCACTCATGAATATAGTTGCAAAAGTCATCAACAAAATATTAGCAACCCGAATTCAACAATACATTAGAAGGATTATACATATGATCAAGTGAGATTTACCTCATGTATGCAAGGATGGTTCAATGTCTGCAAATTAATCATGGTGATACACTACATTAACAAGTTAAAGAGTTGAAATAATACTATCATCTCAATAGATGCAGGAAAATCTTTTGACAATATTCAACATCCATGTATGATAAAAAAAACTCTCTACAAAGTGTGTTTAGACAGAATATACCTTAACATAATAAAGGCCATAATTGCAAGTCCACAACTAACATAATACTCACAGATGAAAAGCTAAATGCATTTTCTGTAAGATCAAGAGAAGGATGCCAATTCTAGCTATTTATATTCAACATAGTTTTGGAAGTCCTAGCCACAGCAATCAAACAAGAAAGAGAAATTAAAGGAATCCAAATTGGAAAGGAAGAAGTAAAACTGTCACTGTTTCCAGATGACATGATACCATACATAGAAAATCCTAAAGATGCCACCAAAAAGCTACTAGAACTTGTCAATAAATTCAGTAAACTAGCAGGATACAAAATTAGTATAATAAAATCTGTTGCCTTTCTGTACACTAATAACAAACTATCAGAAAGAGAAATTAAGAAAAAAAATTAGAGTCACATCAAAAAGAATAAAATACCTAGGAATAAATCCAACTAAGGAGGTAAAAGACCTGTACTTGGAAAACTCTAAACCACTGATGAAAGAAACTTAAGAAGACACAAACAGATGGAAGGATATACCATGTTCATGGATTGGAAGAATTGATATTGGAAGAATTAATGTTAAAATGACCATACTACCCAAGGCAATCTACAGATTCAATGCCATCCCTATCAAAACACCAATGGTGTTTTTCATAGAACTAGAACAAACAATTCTGAAATTTGTATGGAAACTCAAAAGACCCGAATATCCAAAACAATCTCAAGAAAGAACAAAGCTGGAGATATCATGCTCCCTAATTTCAAACTACTACAAACCTACAGTCATCAAAAATATGGTACTGGCATGAAAACAGACATATAGATGAAGGGAACAGAATAGAGAGCCCAGAAATAAACCCATACTCATATGGGAAATTAGTCTACAACATTAATCTATAAGACCAGAATATACAATGGAGAAAAGACAGCCTTCGGAATAAATGATATTATGAAAGCTGGACACTTACATGCAAAATAATTAAAGTGAACTATTTTCTTATTCGATATATAAAAAAAATCAAAATTGATTAGAAATGAATTTAAAACCTGAAACCATAAATCTTCTAGAAGAAAACATAGACAATATGCTCTTTGACAATGGTCTTAGAAATATTTTTTGGATGTCTTATCAGGCAAGGGAAAGAAAAGCAAAAATAAACACATGGGACTACGTCAAACTAAAAAGATTTTCCACAGTGAAGAAAACAATCTATCCACACAACAAAATGTTTGCCTACTGAATGGGAGAAGATATTTGCAAACAACATATCTGATAAGGGGTTACTATATAAAATATGCAAAGAACTCATAAAAATCAATATCAAAAAACAACTTAATTAAAAATGGGTAGAAAACCCATTAAATGGTAAACAACCCATTAAAAATGGGTAGAAAAATGAATAAACGTTTTTCCAAAGAAGAAAAATAGATGGCTATCAGGCTCATGAGAAGATGCTAAACACCACTAATCATCAGAGAAATGAAAATCAAAATCACAGTGAGACATCACCTCACACATGTTATTATCAAAAAGACAATGAATAACAAGTGCTGCCTAGGACATGGAGAAAAGGGAACTCTTGTGCACTATTGGTGGGCATGTAAAATGGTCCAGCCACTATGGAAAACAGCATAAATTTTCCTCAAAAAGTTAAAAGTAGAACTACCATATGATCCAGCAATTCCACTTCTGGGTATTTGTCCAGAGAAAATGAAAACAGTAACTTAAAAAGATATATGCACCCCTATGTTCATTGCAGTATTATTTGTAGTAACCAAGCTATGAAAGCAATGTAAATGCCCATCAATAGATGAATGGAAAAAGATTTTTGTGTACAGTGTGTACGTGTGTGTGTGTATGTACATGTGTATATATATATATATATATATATATATATATATACACACATCTATGTCTGTATATATAATGGAATATTATTCAGCCATAAAAAGGATGAAATCTTGCTATTTTTGGCAACATGTATTATGGACCTAGGGTGTATCATGCTAAGTGAAATAAGTCAGACAGATAAAGAAAAATACTTTATAATTTCACTTATACATGGAATCTAAAAAATAAGACAAATAAACAAACATAACATAACTAAGCAGAAACAGTGTTATAGATACAGATAATAAAAGGTGGCTGCCAGAGGTGAGGTGGCTGGGTGGAGGAGAGAAATAGAAGGGAGATTAATAAGTACAAACTTTAAGTTACAAAATAAATGTCTTGGGTATGAAGTGTACAATGTAGGGAATGTACTCAATTATATAATATCTTTGTATGGTGACAAATTCTAATTAAACTTATCATGATGATCATTTTGAAATGTGTAGAAATACCAAATCACTATGTTGTATACCAGAAACCAACATAGTCAGTTATATTCCAAAAACAAAGAAACCCAAAAACAAACTAATAGAAAAGTAGTGGGATGGCCAAAAAATTCCATAAGATATTATGGAAAATCCCAAACAAAGCTTTTCACCAAAGCATAGACCAGATTTGTTGTTACCAGAGGTGGGGTGTTGGGGAAGGGAGAATTGGATGAAGGTAGTCAAAAGATACAAACTTCCAGTTATAAGATTAGTAAGTACTACAGATATAATGTACAACATGATAAATATAATTAACACTCACTGCTGTACGTTTTATATAAAAGTGTTAATATATAAATCCTAGGAGTACTCATCACAAGGATTTTTTTTTTATTTTCTAAATTTTGTATCTCATATATGAGATGATGGATGTTCCCTAAACTTATTGTTGTAATCATTCATGTTGTATGTATGCCAGATCATTATGCTGCACACCATAAACTTCTACAGTGCTATTTGTCAATTATATATCAATAAAACTTGAAGAAAAAAAATTGGAGTTGGGAACACCTGAATGGGGAGCTCTCAGGTAATACCACTCCCTGCCACTTGCAGACCCCAGCACAAAGAGGTGTACATTGCATTACTGCACAGGAAGAAGCTTATTTTACACATGCCAACAGGAGGAAGAAAGATGTTCTTTTCCTAGCAATATCCCAGTTAATGAGAAACCACCATACCCAATCAATGAGAAGCTGACAGTAGCTTGAATTCTCATTTTCCTCCAATGAACTTTCATTCGAAACAGCCCCTTCCAAATCCCTCTTTTCTTCTATAAAATAATGTTCCTTTCTGGACATGCTTATGATTCAGCTATAGTTGACATGTTCTGAGTTGCAATTGCTCTGCTATTCTCAAATAAACTTGATTTTTGCTGGCAAAAAAAAAAAAGTGTCATTTGTCTTTAAACCACTATCAGTTTGTTGACAGTCATTGACAGTCATTTAGCCGGACCACAGAGCCCTCACCTATAAAATGGAAATGGCTTTGAGCTTTTGTCTCCCCCAATAAAATTGTTTGAAAAAGCATATACTTTTTCATATTTTTTCACTTTACTTCTAACATTTTAGATACATTTACATATAAATTGTGTCATTTTAATATAGTTTAAATATAAATATTTTAAAATAAAATGATATTACTCTTTTAACATAACAATTTGGAACCCACCAATAAATATTCTGAAGACATATCCAAAAACTCATCTTTAATTGTGGGAAATTATACTTTATTCAAAAACACACATGTTTATTTTTATTCAACTATAACCAAAGAATTTTATCATGATATAGTTTTACATTTCCTATCTTGTTTTGATTTTTTTCATGCTTTTCTGTAAATATGTGAATTAAAAATTAAATGTTATTAAAAATTTGTTGGCCTATAAGTTTCAAAGGATTAAAGTTTTAGTCACAGATGAGTTATAATTAAAATTATTAGCAAATAATTTATCAAAAGCATAAATATATTATAAATTAAAAATAAAAATAAACTTTAACTGGAAGTGCACTTCTTGCCAAACAAATATTTTTACTAGATATTTTAATTAGTTATTATCTGTGGGTGAGTGTTATTTAATGCTAAATGAGACAGTGTACATTCTTTAAGCCCATTTTCACTTTATTTCTGTTTTTCACCATACATTGTTAATAAAAGAGAAACTCTTTTACACTTAAGTAAGTGTTCAGAAATTAAATTTTCATTCAGTTCTTTGAATTACTTCTTTTTTAAAAAAGCCAAAAATAACACAGTGATCTATCATTAAAATGTAATTTAGATATTCCTTTAATTTTGCTGAAAGCAAAGAATTGGAAATTATCAGATTTTCAAAATACCATTACTCAATAAATAGACATTCACTTTTCTAATTACTCCCTCTCACTTGCTACAAGAAACACCTGTTAATACCTGCCATTGACTACATAAGGCATGGAGGAAAGCATTTGAGAACCTGTGATCTCTGTAGTAGGGCAAAATCTAGAGAGCCTGGGCTATGTATAGAGACCTGGTTTCTTCTTCTACACTTAGAGTTATGAAAAACTATTACTAAAAGGAGGATGAATGATTGAGTGGAGAGAAACCAGGGGTGTTATATTATTGGAAGTAACATTAGAGTGGGAAGTGACAACAGTTTCTCAATATTAACTTTATATTACATTAACAGTTTCATAACTTAACCTTGTCATTATGGAAATTATCACTGTATAGTGGAGCTTATTTATCTGAACCCATAACCATATCTATAAGGATTACATAAATATGTATGTGTTTATAAAAACATGCACACACATATGTATCTACATATTTTTGTACCTTTTACATAAAACATGCATTGTATTAAAGGATAATACTAGCTACTTACTTTTCTTTGCTTAATATTGATACTATATTATGGAAAGCTTTCTATATCGATATACTCTTTTCCTATATATACTTTTCCATTTAATTTTATACTTTCCTCATAACTTTCTTACAGGTCTTAGAATTGAAGAAATTTGAATTTAAAGCAATTCACTAAATTTAATTTGTTTTTGTTTTTTGTTTTTTCTGTAATGTAATTTGTTACCAGGGTAACTTTTCCTTCCATTTCCTTTCTGAAATTCTCTAAGTCACCTCTCATTACATTTTTACATTCTTATCATCGTGTTATTCCAGGTTCTCCAGAGAAATTGGACCAAAAAGAGATGATAGATAGGAACTGGATGGTAGACAGATAGAAAAGGAGATCAAAAAAATCCCATGATCTGTTTTCTGCAAGCTGGAGAACCAGGAAAGTCAGTGGTATAATTCAGTTTGAGTTTAAATGCCTGAGAATCTGGGGGCCAATGGTGTAAATCTCAGTCCAAGGGAAGTCCAGTGGCAGGAGGAGTTAGATGTCCCAGCTCAAGCAGAGAGAGCAAATTAGCCATTTCTCCCCTTTTTGTTCTGTTCAGAACCTCAGTGGATGTATCTTGCCCACCCACATTGGGTCTTCATTTACTAAGTCTATAGACTCAAACACTTTCTTCCAGATACATCTCACAGACACAACCAGAAATAATATTTTAGCAACTATTTGGGCATTGCTTAGCCCCATCAAGTTGACACAAAAAATTAACCATCATATCGTCCATTATTGTTATCTTGCATCTCTTCTTTGAATATTTTTATTGCCTTTTTCTCTTTTATATTTTTAACATTAAGAATTTTTTTCTGAAGATTTACTCAGCTTCCTAGTGCAAATTATTTTCCAATATGTATTCTTCACGTGATTTATTTTTAGAATCTTTTCCTCTGTTTTTCTTATTCTCCTCATGTACAGAAAAGTACCAAAATAATTTTCAGCTATTTTTTCTCATTTATTTGTTTCAATATTTACTATAAATCTATGTAAGCATTATAAAAATACATTTAATACTCCAGCTCTCCCTTATTATCCTTTCACATTTCCTTTTTAAGAAAGTGATAAAAGTTCATTGTATTGTACTTAACTAGGACAAAAATAATATTTTTAGCAATAAATATTTCCTAGACGTTGGAGATATTATTAAATTATCCAGATGCTTAATTGTGCTGCAATGTATACAGTGGATTTCAAATATAATAACATCAGCAGTTTTTGGTAACTTATATATGATACTATTATGAAGTTTTAACATATTCCTATGAATTAACTAAACAAGTGATGTTTTATTCCTTAGTTGGCCCACTATACATTTAATTATTGAAATTTTGATCATTTTATTTGTTAGTTTGTGTCATCTATGTTTTGTATTTACTCAGTGAAATTGATTTCTGAAAGTTTTATTATGAAATATAGAAGAACAAGAAGGATATGAGCTATCTGCTGTAATCTTATAACATGATTTACTTTCTGTGTAGACATAAAATCTAATAGCATACAAATATTATAGCCCCTTCTTATAATGTATTTTTTCTTATATACCATCTTGTTAGTTTATCCTAATAAATGCTATACTTATAGTAATAAGAATACTTGGTGTATATTAACATCAGATATGTTGCCAAAATTTAATGTGGATAATGTGGAAGAATAAAGGGCATAGACTCAGAATTGTTGAGATTATTCATTTCCTGTTAATGGTTTAAAAAGTTGTATTTTTCCCAATTAAATGAAAGTTTACCCAAGGATATTTTCATTGGCTATTAACATAAGGCTAGTCTGTCTTACTCACTGAGGAAATTATGTCATATTAAATTCTATATTCTTCATTCTATACAAGCACAAGTGTTAGTTCTATTCAGGAGATCAAAAGGTTTATGAACTTTTTTGGCAATTGTGGGTTTTAAAGGTTCTCAAAGAATAAATGAGACTGCTAAGTGTCACTTTAAATTCCTATATTAAATAAAAAATCAATTCTAATTTAGCAAGTGCATAACCAGACCACCATTTTAATATGTTTACATTTAATCCTTTTCTCTTATTAATGCTGTGTATAATTACCAAGGAAAGTGTAGTTATTCTCTATTTTATGTATATCTTCATTATCAGAATTTATACACTCAATACAATTTTTCTGTTAAATAATGTATAATGTCTTAGAATATTTTTAAAACACTATTATGTATTTTATTCTGCAAATGTTACTGTTTTATGAGAACTTTTATAGCATCTAATTCTGTGGCTCTTTTATTTTAATGGTTTTTCTGTTATGCTAAATTTGTAATGTGTGGTGAGACAAACAGAAATAAGTGCATATGTTAATTCTGTAAAATTAATTTAAAATCCTTTAGAGACACTATCACAACTTTGTCAATTAGTTTATAGTTCATGCCTCATCAGAAGGAAGCGGTTTTCTTAACAAATCAGTTAATTAGGGCTCAGGTAAATGTCTGAACAAAATAGGACTTTTTCAATACGGCATTCTATAATGCTCTATTAGACCATAAAAAGAAATAATTGAAGGAAGGAGAAACTGGCACTAGGAAAGAAAAGGGTAGATTTTTACACACTATATAAAGATGTGTGACTAGACCAGCTTCTCTTAAATTATTGTAATTATTTACCTTACATAATTTTGCAGGTAAGACACTTTGGTCACCTACTTGTTCCCTTTAGATATGTGGGAATGAAAAAGGGAGAGAGAGAGAGAGAGAGAGAGAGAGAGAGAGAGAGAGAGGGAGGAAGAGAGAGAGAAGCCTCTCTTCAAATCTTTCAGTGATTTGTTGCACCATTCACTTTTTAGTCACCAAAGGATTTATCCTTTATTTCTAGATAAATGATTATTTAAATTAATATTCTTAGAGGTTCTAAATAATATTCAGCACATATTTTATATATGATTGATCAGAATAAATATGTTTATGAGAATAGACATCTATATCTTGGTTTGAAATGTATTCCTTCATATAAAAGTGTCATCGGGTACATTTGCTGGCAGTGTAAAATCAATTTGAAAAAGTTTCTTCTTTAAAAAAACATTTTCTTAAAAATGAATTTCTCATATAATGAAAACACACTCATTCTATAAAAAAAGGGAAAAAAATATTTTTCTTGTTTCCCAAGTGTCCTATATAATATTTTGATTCATTGTAGCTTTGTGTTCCCTTGACTCCAGGTATTTTTTATTTCTTCTTTCATTTCATCAATGATCCATTGGTGATTAGCAGCATACTGGTTTGCCTGCACATGTTTGTGTTTTTGTGTGTTTTTTTCCTTGTAGTTGATCTCTAGTTTCATAGTGTTATGGTCAGAAAAGATGCTTAATATGGTTTCAATTTTCTTGAGTTTACTGAGATTTGTTTTGTGACCTAGCATGTGATCTATCCTTGTGAATTTTCCATGTGCACTTGAAAAGAATGTGTATGTGTATTCTCCTGCTTTTAGATGGAATGTTCTATATATATCTATTAAGTTTATTTGGTCTAATCTGTTATTTAAGTCCTGTGTTTTCTTATTGATTTTCTGCCTGGATGATCTGTCCATCGATGTGAGTTGTTAAAGTCTCCTACTACTATTGTATTTCTTCAATTTCTCCCTTTATGTCTGTTAATATTTGCTTCTTGTATTTAGGTGCCTCTGTGTTTGGGGCATAAATAGTTATTTTTATTATATCTTCATCTTGGATTGATCCCTTAATCATTATGCAAAGTTTTTATTTGTCTCTTTTTACATTACCTGATTTGAAGTCTATTTTGTCTCATATAAGTATTGCTACCTTGGTTTTCTCTTCATTTCCATTTGCATGGAACACATTTTTCCATTCCCTCACTTTCAGTATTTGGTGTCTTTAGATATGAAGGCAGTCCCTTTTAAGCAGCATATATATGGATCTTTTTTGTGTGTACATTCAACCAGTCTATGTCTTATGACTGGAACATTTAGTCCACTTATATTAAAGTAATTATTGATAAGTATTTACTTATTGCCAGTTAATAAATGTTTAGGGGTTGTTCTTGCAGTTATTTTCTTTCTCGTTTATTATTATCTTCTTTTATGATTTAATCACTATCTTTAGTGTTATGTTTGGATTCCTTTTTCTTCTCTATGTGTGTATCTATTTTAAAATTTTGTTTTGTGGTTACCAGTTATTCTGGATATAGATGATTTTACTACTTTTGTCTTTCAATCTTCCTACTAACTTTATATGTCATTGACATACTACATTTACTTTATATTTGCCTTTACCAATAAGCTTTTTCCTTTTGTAATTTTCTTGCTTCTAGTTGTGGCTTTTTCTTTTTTTCCTAGGGAAATTCCTTTAACGTTTGTTGTAAAGATGGTTTGGTGGTGCTAAACTCTTTTAGCTTTTGCTTATCTATAAAATTTTGATCTCTTCATCAAATCTGAATAATTTGCTGGTATAGTATTCTTTGTTGTAGGTTTTTCCCTTTCATCACTTTTGATATATTGTGCTACTCCTTTCTGGCCTGCAGAGTTTCTCCTGAAAAGTAAACTGATAGCCTTATGGGAATTCCCTTGTGCATAAATTATTGTTTTCCTCTTGCTGCTCTTAATATTCTTTGTCATTAATTTTTGCCATTTTAATTACAATGTGTCTTGGTGTGGTCCTCTTTGGACTGAACCTGTTTGTGACTCTTTCTGTGCTTTCTAGATCTGATGTCGATCTCCTTTCCCAGATTAGGGAAGTTTTCAGTGGTTATGTCTTCAAATAGGTTCTCTGATCTTTCTCTGTCAGTTCTCCTTCTGGGACCCCTATAATGTGAATATTAGTATGCTTGATATTGTTCCAGAGGTCTCTTAAGCTGTCCTCATTTCTTTTTATTCCTTTTTTTCTTTTTTCCCTTTAGCTTTAGTGATTTCTACTACTCTGTCATCCAGCTCACTGATCTGTTCCTCTGTATCATCGAATCTACTTTTGATTCCTTCTAGTGTATTTTTCATTTCATTTACTGTATTCTTCATCTCTGTTTGGTTTTTCTTTATTTTGTCTAATTCTTTGTTAAAAACATCTAAGTTCTCACTCTGTTCATATGATCTTCTCCCAAGTTCTTTGAATACCTTTACAAACATCACCTTGATCTTTTTATCAGGTAGATTGCCTATCTTCACTTCACTTAGTTCTTCTTCTAGGATTTTTATCTTGTTCCTTTGATTGGATCATATTCTTCTGTCACCTCGTTTTGCCTAATTTTCTGTTTTTATTCCTATGTATCTGGTAGGTTTATTTTTCCCAGCTCTAATGGAGTGTCTATTTCTCACAGCTCTCTGGCTCTTCCAAAAGTAATTCTCACTGGCTTTCAAAGCCAAATGTTCTGGGGGGTTCATTTTCCCAGTGCAGGACCCCCAGGCTAAGGGTGCCCAATGTAGGGCTCAAACCATTCATTCCTTGGGGGGAATCTCTGCCATTATAGTTACCCTCTCAATTTTGGTTCACACACCCAGGGGTATTTGTCTTGACTGTCCCACACCTCCAGTCCCCCTACTCATCTCTTTGTGGTCCCTTCTTTATACCTTTTGTTGTAGAAGATCTTCTCTGTTAGTCTTCTGTTTTTCTCTTTTTTCTTATTTCATTAATAGTTGCTCTGTAAATAGCTGTAATTTTGGTGTACCCATGGGAGAAGGTGAGCTCAGGGTCTTCCAATTCCATCATCTTGGTCCAGACACTGAATAGACCAGCTATTTGATCTTGGACTTGCCAGGTTCCAGAACTCAATTATTGCAATAGCCTCTTGTTTCCTTCTTTGTTCTCAATCTTCATCTAATCCATTTTCTCACTTTGGGAGCTTGACCAGGTTCCCATAATAAATATTGGAGAAAATTTCCCTCAGTCTTCTGAAGAGAGAGGAAGAGGAACCACGACTTCTATTTTTTTTATTCTATTTCTTACTCTTTATTTCCTCATGACTACCTTGTTAAGATTAATCCATGTTGTTATGCATATATAACTGGCTAGCTGCTTCAATTGCTACTACTCTGTGATATACCTGTATCACATTTCAGTTATTTATTCTTTCAATGATAGACAATAGGTTGTACAAATTTTTGTATTCTTCAGTGGACTTATATGAGAATATCTCATATATATAATTCCTGGGTCACTGTGAATGCACTTAATTTGACCAAGAAGAGACAGACAACTCTTATGAATAGCTACACCAAGTCACCAGGAGCTCTACTTCCCCATATCCCAGCAAGACCCACCATTGTCCAATTTGTTAGGTTTAATATAGTACCTAATTATTTTTATTTACATTTATATGACTACTAATGAATTATAAAAGATCTTCAGATCCTGCTTAGTTTATGAGTTTCCTCTTTTGTGCATTGCCTATTCATCTCCTTGGCTCATTTTTCTATTTGGATTGCTATCATTTATAGTTGATTTAACAGTTATCAGTATATTTTAGTATAATCTCTATATGGTAACTATTAATTCATTACAGTTTTATGCATTCTTTCATATTTTATATTTTTATGTTATCTTGATTTAACATCATCACTCTTTCATCTTTTGTTTGTTTTCCTTCATGGTTAGTGCTTTCAAACTCTTGTTTGAGAAATTCTTAATATTATTTTAGTAGCAATGATAGTCTTTAACAGTTTTGTTTATTGACTGTATAGTTTTACTTTTCATAAAGTTTTTAAACCATCTGGAGTCCACCTTTCTATGTGAAGTTAGGTAGAGATCCAAGTTTAATTTTTCCATGTAATGAGCCAATTTTCCCCACACTATCTAATAAACAATCTGTTCTTTCTACATGCATTTGTGATGCCATCTTTATCATGCATTCAGTTTTCATATATTCATAAGCATGACTCTGAGAAACATTAGGAGGAAGCAGTTGGCAAAGTCTGTGGTCCAGGATGAGGAGGTAAAAAATAAATGTCTGTGAATGACTGGTCAGGCCATGTAAGATTGCATCAATTTCACTCTTACATAAGGCATTGATCCTGCCCTTATGTTACCATGTTGCCTCAGATTGCTAATATAAAGAGTTGATAAATAAAAGTACAGTGGAATTTAAAATGTTTCTTTGAAAGTATTATCTCTTCGTTTTTCCTAGTCATGGTCTGCAGCCACCCATCTCCTACATATACTGACTTTCCAGAGATTTCAGTCTCTCTACAGATTTCTCAAGTTGTTGCATTTATTGTTGTTTGTTACCAGAATCCACATTTCCCTTTAGCTGTTGTAGTTACTCTAAGTTTATTTCTCTTAGCAGACTGTGTTTGTTATTATATGTCATAAACCAGAATCTGCTCAATGCCCTCTTCATATGACTCATTTTTCCTAAAGCTTCGCAAAACTATGTTATCATCCTCTCTTCTATGCTGCAGACAAGGTGTTTTTCTTCTTAATTTTTAGAAAAGAATGTTTTGCCTTCCTCTTTTCTGGTAGGCTTAGGCTTTTGGAAACCTATCTTCTAGGATTATTGTTTGAGATAAGGAATCACAGAACCTTGTACATGGTTAAATGGGAAATAAGAAAGGGAAAAATATGGGAAAGGATTAACATTTTTAAAAGACACTTTTCATATGTTTATTAATGGAAATTAAGAAGAATCTGTATACCACATTATGACAAGTTCCAATGCCGTATATATTTATATAATGCTTTATAATTGACAATGTGCTTTTAAATCCATGGATTCACAGAAATGTAAGCTGGTAAAGTATATTCACCTCACTAATGTGCATATGCATGAGGTTCAGTTGACATCTCACAATGTAGGGCCAGTTATATTGATTCTCCAGTTTTTAACACACAGAAAGATTTCATTATTATCAACAATTTTCAACTAACTCTCCACATATGGTTGTACTGCTTAGGGAATTTTTCATGTTAGCTAACAAAAGTGCCTGGCCTTTCCTTATCACACATTATTTTACTGAGCTACCAATTATTATGCCCTGAGGAAGAGAAACTAATTTTATTATTAACTTATGTACAACACAATTAGGAAGTTAAATCTACTACAGAAAATCACTTCATATAAATGCTTTTAAAATTAACTGCACTTTTAGATTATTCATACCACTGTTTTCCTCCAATAGCATGAGTAAGTGAAAGTTGATGAAATTGCTAAATTGAGTTCTTCAGAACAGCAAACTGGAAAGTTTCCAGGAAGTTAACACTTTTCTCGATTGAAGATCAAATCATTTATTTTAAGGAATAGTCTCTTCACAGTATCACCCCAGAGCATTTGAACTGGGGGTTTCAAAATCACAGTTTGAAGTTTCTCATCTCACCAACTCCCACATTGAAGCTAGGGTCGAATATGTTGAAGCTATGAAACAATATACTTTAAACTAGAACCAAAGAATAAAAAAAAATGTGGAAATTGTAGAAAGTCAATCCTACTTTTTTCCTACTTTCAGACTTTTAAACTTAAAGAGAAATGATGTCTTCTGCAGTCTTTATATCTTGTTACATAATCACTAATTTTTAAAAAGTCATCTTTATGTTTTGTTTAGAGGCTATATTTATTTGATCATTTTGATGGAATTGCATGAATAATTTTAAAAATATTGGTTTGCAATACTGAAAGGACTGGTTTGTTGATTGGCTAGAAAAATTGTTTACTTATTTTAAGGTTGTATAGGCAATAAGATTATATTGCTCTCTATTGGCTCTTTTGATATTTCATGATACACCAAAGTTTATCACATATTCTGTCCCCTTTAGATTTTTCAACATCTTTATTTCCAAAGTGTTTCAATAACCTAAATAATTAGTGTATCCCACTGCCATTTTGGTAATAAAACGCAAAGGCAACTTCCCTTTCCTTGGTTCCCTAGTGGAGTCCTTCTGATGATACATCTCCCTGAGAGGAGCTTTCATTAGCCAGTTCTGGATGACACTTTTCCAGCAGTTTCTGACAGAGGCACTCCAGTGACTTCTCTGCCACACAGTGGCCTGGGCTGTGCTTTTCCAACAAGGTCTTGATCCAGCCCTGGGTGATCTTCTGTGGGTGCTCCATCTCACTTCTAGAGGTAGTAGCTACACTTAAATATGTTACTCTTATGTTCTCTAGAGTTCTCTTTATTTCTTCCTAACCAATTCTCATTGCTCTAATCCCTTATTATAGTTAATAATTTTGTATGTTAAACTCGTCAAATTAATGTGTGGTTTCTATCTTCTGATTGAATCCTGATTAACACACAGAGATGATGACAGAGTGAGGATGAACAAGATTTTCACTTCCTGTTGATTGCTCACAAATAGAGAGATGACTTTAAAAATAATAAATGCTAATAAAATTTACTCTCATGGAAAATATAATCCCACAGAAAGCTGGCAAAACTTAAAATGAAGAAGGGAAGGGACAGATGCCAATGTCCTCAATTAATGTGATGGGATAAACAGGTGGTCAGAAAATGAGCATGGTCATCAAGAACACAGGGAAATTCATATGGTGAAGACTAGTCATTTATTTCAAGATACAGTTTCTTCAAACTTTTACCTCAGGATATTTAAACTGGATATCAAGAGCCCAAAGAATGTGTGGGTTTTATAAGAGTGTGAGACTTAAACTTTGAAACTAAAAATACAGAATTAAGAAAATACTGGTTACAGGCTTCCCTGGTGGCTCATGGTTGAGAGTCCACCTGCTGATGCAAGGGATATGGGTTCATAACCCGGTCTGGGAGGATCCCACATGCCGTGGAGTGGCTGGACCTGTGAGCCATGGCCGCTGAGCCTACGCATCCAGAGCCTGTGCTCCACAACGGGAGAGGCCACAGTGAGAGGCCCACATACCGCAAAAAAAAAAAAAAAAAAAAAAAAAAAGAAAATACTGGTTATTAATTTCTCACTTTTTCTACCTTTGCTATGTAAAATATACATGAATATGAGATTTTTGATTAAAGACAATTTCAGAGAAATTGGTTTCCTTGATGAAAAGCCCAGGTTCATTTACCAGTTTTTGTGGGTTTTTTTCTACTCTGAAAGAGCACTCTGCTTTTTGTTGTTGCTGTTGTTTAGTGCTTGCTTATATTTAATTGGTTTTTATAATATTTCAATTAATTGTTTAATTTGTAAAAGAATTCAGCTAGCAATTTTTTTAGGTCAACAATAGCTACACTTTTGGATAATGTCCAGGGACCTTGGATATGTAATTAGAACAGATAGCAATGTAAACAAAATGAAACATTCCTAGCTTCTTAAGCACAACATTTAATTAAGTTAACATATATTAAGATAATTAATTTTGAGATTTCAGTTGACAGAAGTTATAGAAAATATTTTGATCACTTCAAAAACTATATAGTGAGCTACAAATATATAGTATGTCAAGTATGGTTTTTACATGTTCTCAAAATTTTGTACTGAACTGCCAGGTGTGTATAAGCCATGTGAATAGACAACCTACAAATAAAGTGCTGGATCACCATAAGAAAAAGTTTATTTAGTGGACTCTGAACTTAAGAGAAAAATCCAGGCTAATATTTAATTTTACTTGAATTTTAAAAAGTCAGATGATTTATAGCCAATACCAAACTAAAGTCTCATAACTAATTGAAAATCACAATCTCAATGATTTCTCTTATCATAAAAATGACAACCTCTAATTTTTTTTTTTTAAACACGTACTCTTTGTAAACAGTTCTTTGGATAATTTCTAGATTAAAGGTTTCCAAAAGATTTTTAAGGCAGTCAAATCTAAAAAAATCATTGTGCGTTTTAGTCTCATTGCCTTTAATTTAAATAAACTGATTTACTATTTCACCTTAAATCATTTCCTGATAATATAAAAATCTTTAAAAATGAATTTAATAAGCAATAGAGCCATCAATTTTGGTCCAAGCAATTACAATTTCATTCAACAGAACAAATACATTGAAGTATTTCTTACTATTCAGGCCTTGTCTGGTACTTTAAATTTGTCCAATTGCTCTTTAAGGGTGCTATTTGACCACACCTGTGGTAAAGCCTAATTTTAGCTTTTAGTCCTATTTTTCATCTTTGAAAACACTGTGGAATTTAATAGCAGGCACTCTTCTAACCAATCTAACTGAGATAGAGCTCTGATTTTGATAAGTGAGCTTTTATTTTGTTTCCAGTATGAACTTTGGCCATTCTTTTTAAGCAAACTGACATCTACTTTTTGTTTTTCTTCACAAGGACAGATGATCAGTTTTGTTTTTCCTCAGAAAACATTCCCTTTGCAAACATTCTGCTGCTTGCTCATGCTCCTCAAAGACCGTGTGGTGTCATCTTTGGACCTCCCAATGGTAACTGCTTTCCTTTGTCCCCTCTGTGGTGCATGGAGTTACTGCCTAACTACCATGCTCAGACTACTGGCTGGTCCTTCCTCCGGATTTCAAACAGTGTAACTATACCTCCTTACATCTTCTATTCTGGTTTGCTGCACTGCTTTCATTGACAGCTTGTTAGCAAACTTCAAGGGTTAGTAAGTTATATAACTGTGATACATTCTAGTATCATATCACATTTACAGGTATTTAGGCGTAAGGCATAAAACTGGGAACATTAGATACAATTTTATGACTCATGACAAAATTACTAATGGCATTTGTTGAGTAGATAATATTATTTTATGATACTTTTCTTTTGAAAGGTCTGAGATACCATTTTACATTGGTTTTGTATATGATCATAGAAAATATTGTATAGCATGTGTCAGATTAACATATTTATCATCTATTAGGAATTTCATTCCATGATTTTATTTTAATTTATGTGACTAAAAACTTATGTGTAGAATTATTAAGGAGGGAATAATAAATGGGGCATAAAATGACTTGTATTCTTAGTAAGGATAATGTTTCCTAATAACCTTAGTTCTTGGGTATTATCTTTATAAGTATTTATGATTTAACGATGAAACTGTCTACTAAGATGTCAAAAATAGTTAAAGAAAGTAAGCAAATTGTGAAGCATATAGACTTATTTCTATTATTCCCTTGGGGTATATATGCTCTTTAATATTGTCTCATTATTTTTTGAGAACAAAAATATCTCACCCATTTTATTTGCTTATTACCATGTGTGATTCAATATTTTCCTTAGAATTGAAAAAACTCAAGTGTAAAACATATTGATAAAAGTTATCATAGGAAATACTAACCTAACAATTTTTCTGCTTACTAATTAAATTAATTCTTAAATGTCTATGAAATACTCTTTCCTGCAAATGCACCAGAAGGAAACACTGAAATTTCTGATTTATGATGATCAGGTACTATTCTGTTTACTAGTGTAGCTGCTGGAATCTTACCATAACCAGAGTGAAAATTATATAAAACTAGTTTAGCCCAAACATATCCATGATCTGAAACCAAGACAGAACCTTGGGATAGATGAGATTTCTCATCTCATATTTGCCATGGGTCAGGAGTCCAGCACATTTTAGCTGGGTCCTCTATTTAGGATTTGACAAGGCTGGAATCAAAGTGTTGGCTGAGTAGGTCATCAACTAGAGTTTGGACTAGAGAAAAGTTTACTTCCAAGCTCCCTCACATTGTTGGCAGAAATTTATTTTCTTGCAGTTAGATAACTGACATTCCCATTTTATTAATAGTGAGCAGGGGAACTCTCTAAATTCCTAGAGGTCACACTCAGACCTTTTCCATAGGCCCTCTCACATTTCAAATGTCTTCCCTCAGGAAGGGTTTAGTTCCTTTTAAGGAATCACCTTATTTAATCAAGCCTATCTAGGATAATCTCCTTCTAACTAACTAACTCAAAGTCAACTGACTTAGGATTTTAATTGTATCTGTAAAATCCCTTCAATTCTGCCCACCATTCAAAAGGAGAAAATAATACAGGTTGTGTACATCAAGAGAGAAGAATGTTGGGAGTCATTTCAAAATTTTGCCTACCATGGTGGTTTTGCTGATAGAAAAGGAATGGCTAGGGGAATCCAAAAGGGAAGCTGAACAAAATGCATATACTCTTACTTCTCATTATAAAAAAATTGTATGCAGTAATTTTGGAACACTGAAATAGATGAAATATTTTAAATTATATTTCTCTTTTGTCCCATGTAATGTGGTAAATTAGCCTTAGTGTTTTAAAATATACAGATATAAAGAAGCATATATTTAGCTGAGATAAAACAATAACAATAAATTATGTAGCTTCATATTCCTTGACTTTGCCAACAGAAAAGTTTACCTTTTAGTCCTCCTTCTCTATCAAATCTCCAATAGTACCTGGTGCGATATTTATATTTTACCCCTTTAACCAATTATTATTTATAAAATGTCCAGAGCAACACAGTCTTATAAAAAGTTTAATGATTTACTCATATAGAGATGGTTACTACTCCCCATTTAATGCACAATATTTTACTTCTTTTCCCAAACATGCCTACTGCAAACTGTAGATAATTGATTCATATGCCTATCTCTGACACACGTGAAATTTTAAAAATATTTATTTATTTTTTAAAATTTTATTTATTTTTGGCTGTGTTGGGTCTGCATTGCTGTGCACAGGCTTTCTCTAGTTGCGGCAAGGAGGTGCTACTCTTCATTGAGGTGCCCAGGCTTTTCATTGCAGTGGCTTCTCTTGTTGCAGAGCATGGGATCTAGGTGTGCAGGCTTCAGTAGTTGCAGCATGTGGGCTCGGTAGTTGTGGCTCGTGGGCTGTAGAGTGCAGGCTCAGTAGTTGTGGTGCATGGGCTTAATTGCTCTGCAGCATGGGGGATCTTCCCAGACCACAGGTCGAACCTGTGTCCCCTGCATTAGAAGGCAAATTCTTAACCACTGCACCACCAGGAAACTCCCACACATGCAATTTTAACAGTAATAAAATCACAATACATCTTTGAAGTTTTAGAATTAATAATATAGTCAATTATTAAAAACACATTATATTCCAGGCACTATTCTAGCTATTGGGGATATAGTAGTGAAGACACAGAAAAGGTTTCAAATAACATGGATCTTACTTTACATGGGAGTGGGAAGAAAAGAGACAATTAAACAAATGTCTAAGAAAAATAATAATCAAGAGTAGCAGGGAAAATAAAGGAAATAAAATCAAATTGTGTAATCAGCCTCTTTAACTTTATTAGATACAATTAGGAAAGTCTAGTATTTTATTTAAATTTCTTTCCAAAATCTGGATAATTTAAATAATTGAACTATTGGCCTCTTTTAAGTTAAAAGAAATTAACCATGAAACTCTGGTCCAACAGTATTCATTTAATGATATTTGAAATGTTTTCTATATTAATTGTTCTATATGTTTCCTTCTTCATATGTTCTGAAATCTTGTATTTTGTTAGGAAATAACAAATTTCTAAAATTTGGTTTTTGAATTTGTCACTTGCAGCAGGCACCTTCTAAAAATGACTCCTAATGATTCCTACCTCCTGCTATTCACGTTCTTGTATAATGACTTCCCCTTGAGTGTGAGCAAGACCTTAGGACTTGCTTCTAAATCGTAGAATAAGACAAAAGTTATTGGATGTCACGTTGGATATTAGGTTATAAAACGAATGAGTCTTCAGTCTTGTTCTCTCTTTCTGGCTGTTCTTGCTTGCTCATTCTAATGAAGCAAGCTTCCATGTTGTAAGCTGCCCCACGGAGAGTACCACATGGTAAGAAACTGAGGAAGACCACTGATTGACAACCAGCAAGGAACTAAGGGCCTCATTCCAACCTGGGAGGATCTGTATCCTAACAAGTGATTGAGCATGGAAGTAAGCCATTGTCTATTGAAACTTGAGATAATCTCAGCCCTAGCTGAAGCCTTCCCTGCAGGCTGCTAAAGACCCTGAGCCAGAGAACACAGTGAAGTAACACCTGGATTCCTGGGGCACTGAAACTGTGATAATAAATGTTGTTTTGAGGTACTAAGTTTGGGTTAATTTATTACACAAGAATAAATATCACTGGAGAGTTGTATATAGCATTCTTCTGCTGTTCTAATTTCTACTGGTTGCACATTTTTATTCCCACTCTAGTTACTATTCTGTCTCTCTTCTTTTCCCTTGAGCAAGTTTCAGAGGTGTCCTTAGTCTTTACTCTTTCTTTTATATCATCTTCAAAGAACCTGATATCAGATTTATCAGTCTTTATGTGATTTATTTATAATATCACTTATTAATTTATTATATATTCTAAAATTTTAAGGCATGAGACAAATTTCTATTTCCTTGAAATTTTAAGATTTCCTATGGCAAAGTTTAGAGATTATTTTTACATTTATCCCATGGATATGAAATCAAAAGTTACATCCTTTAATTCTTTAAAGAGTTCTAAATATATATAAATAGACTGAGTTTCTGTAACTAAATTACTCTATAACCTCACAGTCTACTAAGTATTTCTTAATATTAAAGAGATAAATTATACTCCCTGCCATAATTTCATTCATACAAATTTCTCCTTGCATTTTAAATAAATGTATCTTTATGTAATTAGTTGTGCTAGTTTGATGATGTTTGTATATTTACCATTTATCATTATCTAATTGACATTCTTTATCCTATTTGTAGTATTAATCATAAATATCATCTTGTCTAGTATATATTTTTCCAGTTCTTGATTCTGTATTAGTTAGATCAGGCTGCCATAATAAAATACTGTCAACTGATTGGCTTAAACAACAGAATTTTTTTCCTCATAGTTCTGGAGGCTGGCAGATTTGGATTCTGGTGAGAGCCTTCTCACTGGCTTACAGAGAAATTGACTTTTCAACAAGTCCTCATTGGCTTTTCTTGGGGCTTTCAAGCAGAGAGAAAGAGATCTCTCTCTCTCTCTCTTTTTCTCTTCTTATAAGGCCACTAATCCCATCATGAAGATTCTACTTTTTTAACCTAACCTAACTTTGATTATCTTCTAAAGGCCCTATCTCCAAATACCATCACAGTTGGTTGGCAGAGGAGGAGGTTAGGGCTTCAACATATGAATTTTGGGGGAATATGGAATTCAGTCCATAACAATTCCCAAACTTTTTTTTTTTTTTTTCTGTATGTGGGCCTCTCACTGTTGTAGCCTCTCCCGTTGCGGAGCACAGGTACCGGACAACCAAGCTCAGTGGCCATGGCTCACGGGGCCAGCTGCTCTGCAGCATGTGGGATCCTCCCAGACGGGGGCATGAACCCGTGTCCCCTGCATTGGCAGGCGGACTCCCAACCACTGTGCCACCAGGGAAGCCCCCCAAACTTTTTTTTATCACATTATTTTAAACTTACTTCTAATAAGCAACATGAGTAAATTTCTTAAATCAGTCTGTCTCTTTTTAAACAGAAGTTAGTTTATTAAGTCTTTAAAGAAAGAAAATATGATTTAATAATTGCATATTATATTTTTCAGAAAAGTTTATAGGGTCTGTAATAAAGACAGTAGAACAACAAGAGTGAAAAGAAAAGGCAAGTGGCGATAATCTTGCACAAGGTATTTAGTACCATCTGGTTAGACAATACGATGAAATTAATCTTACTTTCTACTTCTTTATGTAAACATGCATTCTCTTCATCTGTTCACCCTTAGAGCAGGAAATATTTCCATTGAATATTCATACTTTGGGAAACTTTATAAAACTTTTCAAGTTCTGCTTTGATATCATCTTTTCTATGAAAGTTGTGTTTTAATTAATAAAAATATTCCAACTGTTTTTAATGTTAATATTAATTTTATTGAAGTAAAACTAAATGATATATTCTATTTCATTTCTACTTTAAAAATCATGGAGCTGTCATTATGACTTAATAAATTGTCAATACTTTCTCAAAAATATTTTTATGCAAAATTTTAAAATTAAAGATTCAATATAACATAAGTAATATAATATTTAATAATATATTAACATTTGCCATGTCTGCTTTATTGATTTATGTCTACAGTTTTAAATATAAATATACATATATATATATATATATATATATATATATATATATATATATATATATATATACAATGATGAACAGTATAGCAATCACATACATAAGTATTGCTATTTATTTGAAATTTGTTTGAAAACAATTTGAAAATATCTTAATACTTCACCACTAACTATGCATCTATTTTTAAAGAGTATATTGTCCTCCATTCACATTATCAAATCTAAAACAACTTAAGACTTATTTCTTAAAATTATTTCATATCATGAACATCTTAAACGTCCCCAAATGTACCACTGTGATATATCAATTATATGTCTTCAAACAGGTTCACTTATTACACTTGTTCTTACATTTTATTAACCTCACTTTTCTAAAAACTAACATTGAAGTAAAGAGACACATCTGGTTTAATTGATTGAAAAATGGCACGTGTTCTGTATTTGTATGATTATTTTCTCACAGTATTATTTAACATCTTTCTATATTTCCTATATTTCCTGTAGTCTGGAAGTCAGTGTGGTGTAATCTAAAGGACTGAGTGGGGCTTCCCTGGTGGCGCAGTGGTTGAGAGTCTGCCTGCCGATGCAGGGGACATGGGTTTGTGCCCTGGTCCGGGAAGATCCCACATGCCGCGGAGCGGCTGGTCCCGTGAGCCATGGCCGCTGAGCCTGCACGTCTGGAGCCTGTACTCCACAGCGGGAGAGGCCACAACAGTGAGAAGCCCGAGTATCGCTAAAAAAAAAAAAAAAAAAAAAGGACTGAGTGGATACAGGGTAAACATTTCTGGTTACAGCACTTCATAGATGATGCTAAGCACTTTGTGTTGAATCACATCAGAGGGGACTTGATACCAGGGCATCTCACTTTTAGTAAAGCTAAACTGAACACCATTTTAAAAATTTATTTATTTATATGATCTAGACACAAGTTCCTTATTTGATATGCTATTTGCAAATACGATTTTTCTCATTTTGTGCATTAGCTTTTTACTTTCTTTAAAAATTTTTTTTATTTTCTTTAATTAAAAAAATATTATTTCTTTATTATTTTTGGCTGTGTTGGGTGTTTGTTGCTGTGCATGGGCTTTCTCTAGTTGCAACGAGCAGGGGCTACTCTTCATTGTGGTGCACCCTCTTCTCATTGCGGTGGCTTCTCTCACTGCAGATTATGGACTCCAGGCATACAGGCTCTAGTTGTGGCTCGCGGGCTCCAGAGCACGGTCCCAGCAGTTGTGGCACATAGACCCAGCCACTCCGTGGCACATAGGATCTTCCCGGACCAGGGCTCGAACCTGTGTCCTCTGCATTGGCAGGCAGATTCTTAACCACTGCACCACGAGGGAAGCCCTCTTTTTACTTTCTTGATAGTATCTTTGCTTTTTACATTTTAGTGAAATCCAATTATCTGTTTTTCCCAAAGTCATTTGTGCTTTGGGGTATGATACATAAGAAAGTATTCCCTAACCCAAGGTCACAGAGATTTACTCCTATTTCTTTTCCTAGGAGTTTTATATATTCACCTTTTAACGTTAGAATGAGGATACACTTGGAATAAATTTTTATATATAGTGTGAGTTGGGTAACCAACTTTATTATTTTGCACATATGTATCCAGTTGTCCATGTATCATTTGTTGAAAAGACTGTTCTTTTCTTATTGAACTGTCTTGCCACCCTTGTCAAAAATCAGTTGACCATTTATCAAAGTTAATTTCTGGGCTCTCAATTTCATTCCATTTATCTACATGTCTGTCTTTAGATGCCTCTCATACTGTGTTGATCACAGCTTTTTAGTAAAGTTTGAAATAGGAAATTGTGAATCCTTTAACATTGCTCTTCTTTATCTAGATTATTATGCCTATCCTGGGTTCTTTACAACTCCATAGGAATTTTGGAATTAGCTTATTATTTTCTTCAAAAAAAAAAGCTGGGATTTTACTAGGCATTATGTGGGCTCTATAGATCAATTTGAAACATATTGCCATCTTAACAATATTGTCTTTTGCTATTTTAGATGGAATTGATTTCTTAAATCCTTCAGATTTTTCTTTGCTTGCCTATAGATTACAATTCATTTGACTCTTATATCATGCAAATTTGATTAGCTAGAAAGTTTTTAATGAATTCCTGAGGATTTTCTATATAAAAGATCACGTTCTGTGCAAATTAAGGTAGTTTTACTTCTTTTATTCCAACCTGGATGCTTTTGTTTCTTTTTCTTGCCCAATAACACTGGTTAGAACATCCATTACAATTTTTAATTGTTTAACAGTAGTGGTAAGAGTCACTTAGAATTTTTCTGACCTTAGAAAAAAGTATTCAGTTTTTGATCATTAAATATGATGATAGTTGTATGTTTTTTTAATAACTGTACTTTATCAGGTTGAAGAAATTCGCTTCTATTCCTAGTCTGTTGAGAATTTTTTATCACGAAATAGAGTTGGATTTTGTAAAATGTGTTTTGACATCTATTGAGAAGATTATGTGTTTTTTGTCTTTGTTATATTAGAATTTTGTATTACACTAATTGATTTTTGGAGGTTAAACTAACCTTGCAATCATGCAATTAATCCCACTGGTTATCATGTATAATCATTTTTATGTGTTGGTGAATTTCATTGGCTAGTATTTTGTTGAGGATTTTTGCATCTATTTTTGTAAGAGATATTGGTCTGTATGGTTCATGTTATGTGGTATTTTTGCCTGCTTTTGGTTTCCAGGTAAAATGCCTTCATAGAATGAATTAGAGACTGAATGTCAGCAAGATGATGGGCTAGGAGGTCCCAACACTCACTTCCCCCAGAAAAACAGTAAAAACAAACACCTACAAACCAATGAAAATAACTTGAATGGACTAAGATATTATCTCTTTGTTGAATGTCTCATTTTGTTAGTGTATCATTTTCTTGATTTCATTGAGTTGTCCATAAGTATTCTCTGATTGCTTGCTGAGCTTCTTAAAATTAAAAAAAAAAAATCTTTGTCAGGCAATTTGTAGATCTCCATTTCTTTGGGGTCAATTACTGGACAATAATTGTGTTCTTTGATAGTATCATGGTTCCTTGATTGTGTTTCCTGAAGTCTTGCTTTATTGTCTTGCATTCAGAGAAGAAGTCACATCCTTCAGTCCTTACAGAGAGGTTTCAAAAGACAAAGACCTTCACCAGTCAGCCAGGCTATAGATTCTAGGAGTCTCTCAGAACTTTTCTATGGATGGACCCACTCCCCACTCCACTTCCTTCTTGGGGGAGAATCTTAGCATTGTATGCCTCCTCTGGATCCCACAAATCCAGGTTGGGTGCTGACAGTGTCCTGCTTATTTTCTTTAGGGAAGAGAACTGAGAAAGATATACTTACTTCATAAAAAATTGGAAGTTTGCATTCTATATGTTCTGGATCATTTTAAGCATCATTGGAATTATCTGTTCTTTGAAGATGTGATAAAAGTCCACTGATACTTTTTATGTGTTGAGTGCAGTAACTCTGGTACTGTGATTTGTTCAATTTTTTTCCTTTGGAAATTGGTTAGCTTAAGTATTTCATCTTAATTGTGGTAAAACTTTTGTAAATTATATTTTCCTAGAAAACCATTCATTTTATATAGCTTTCTAAAATTATTTGGATGGAATTATTCAAAGTAGTCTCTCATGATATTTTTAAATATCCTCTATCTAAACTTAATTGGTCATTTCCTCTTTGTCATTTTTATTTAGTATATTGTAATTATTTCCTTTTTTATGCATTAATTAATGGTTAATCTGTTTTGCTTAGTTTTTTTAAAGATGAAGCTTTGCAATTTATTTATTAGTCTATTTTTTCCTCTTTGTAACTCACTGATTTCTACCTTTATAATTATTTCCTTCTTTCTACTTTCTTAATTTTTATGCCTTAAAAATCCATACTCTTAGATACTTATTTATCTTTTCCTTTAGCTGATGTACTTTGCCCATTTCTTTAGCTGATATACTTAAGGCTATGAATTTTCCACTAACATGAATTGAGTTGTGTCAAGTATTTTTTCCCCTCCCTTAATTTTTGACCTTTAGAAATACTTTTTAGGGTGTGTCTTTTATTTACATGATAAATTGTGTTTGCTTTGTTAAACAATCTGGATTTTTTTTCCTTTAAATGAGTTACTCTATGTTAAATCAAAATATGTCCTAGTAAATATTCAATTTTCCTTAATGTTTAAAATTTATTCTGTTTTCTATGTTTCAGTTTTGCTTTTCTTTAGATACTTAGTGAGGTTCTGGTAAGAACTTCATATAATTCCCTTAGTCTCCCTTTTTTCCCCTTTTTTTCCTCACATTTGGTTTGTAGTTATAAATGATATCTCTTTACCTTTATCTATTGTGTATATGATAATCAATACTATTTGATTTTTCTTATTCTTTTTCCTATTTTTTCTCCCATGTTTTCTAAGTTGTGATATTTCTATTCAGACAGACCCTGCAACATTTACATGTTATCCTTCCACATTTTCTCCACCTTTGTTTGTCTCAGGTAGTCATTAAATATAGTCAGTGATCATCAGCAATCTTTTGTCAAAGTATTTTCCTTAATCTCTCAGGTGTATAGAGACATTTGTTAAGAATAACAGGTAAAAATTATTGATAATTACTTTTTTGCTTGTTTTTCCTAGAATAACAGAAGCAGCCAAACCTGTGGAATTTGAGGTAGATGTCTTACTAGTTTTCCTAGATTTAAAGCTTACTTAAAAGTACTTAGTAGTAAAGTGAAGTTTTAAAAATAAGGTGTGCCCTTTATGTATTCTTTCTTTTCTTTATACTTCAGAAGTGAACTACACTTTGCTGGTGTCTTTTTTCTCTTAAATCACCAAGGCTTCATTGGAAACCTGTCACTGATACTTTCATCTAATCCTGAAACAGTTCCTCCATAAGACTATTACTTTTTGCTTTTTTACACTTCCCACGTCCCTTCCTTTCAATTCTGTTGTAGCTAGTGCTCTGACACAGGAGGTCCTGAAATTATTCTGAGTATTTCTTCTCTCAAAATAGAATCCTCTCCATCCAGAAGTGACTTCAGTTGATGGCATTTATGTTCTTCAGTATAACCACATTGTCCTATCTTTGACACTATGCTTGCCTCTCTGTTTTGTTGTGAAATTCTTATGTGGAACCAAACTTGTTAGTCTTTGATGTTTATTTCCTAATGAATGTATAAAATGAAAGCACACAGTTTCCATTATCTGTTACTCATGTTGTAGATTTGGGATGTTAGTAAATTTACTGGTATTCCTTTTTGGAAATATTCTGATTTGGAGGGTACATGGAGTTACTTGAATTGTAATAGTTATCTTTTCCTAACAGGGACCCCGCCATAGAGAATATATTTAAATTTGGAAGGTCAAAGAGGAAAATTTGAGATTGCTAAGAGTTATAATCAATCAAGAAAGAAACAATTTAAAAGTCAAATTTTACACACCTAATAAGAGAAATGAATAGAAAAAGCAGAAGTAGTTATGATCAATAGGCTTTGATAAATCCTCCCAAATTTTAAATGTCATCTTCTCATCATAGATTAGTTTATGTAGATAAGATTGAGGAAGGATTTAGAGAAACAAATAAAACAATAATGTTTAGAAATCTAGGGTTTCAATACATAGTAAAACATCCGTAATATCATTTATCTCACTTAAACTTTGTGCCTTTGATATCTATCCTGTCTAGTTATACTGTCACACATTTCTCTTAAAACATATTTGTCAACTTTGTTTATCTTCTGAAAGAACCAGCTTTTAGTTTATTGATCTTTGCTATCATTTACTTCATTTCTTTTTCATTTATTTCTGATCTGATCTTTATTATTTCTTTCCTTCTGTTAAATTTGGGGGTTTTTTGTTCTTCTTTCTCTAATTGCTTTAGGTGTAAATTTAGGTTGTTTATATGAGAGTTTTCTTGTTTCTTGAGGTAGGATTGTATTGCTATAAACTTCCCTCTTAGAACTGCTTTTGCTGCATCCCATAGGTTTTGGGTCATCGTGTATTCATTGGCATGTGTTGCTAGGTAGTTTTTGACTTCCTCTTTGATTTCTTCATTGATCCCTTGGTTATTTAGTAGTGTACTGTTTAGCTTCCATATGTTTATATTTTTTACAGTTTTCTTCCCTGTAATTGATATCTAGTCTCATAGCATTGTGGATGGAAAAGATACTTGATATGATTTCAACTTTCTTAAATTTACCAAGGCTTGATTTGTGACACAAGATATGATCTATCTTGGAGAATGTTCCATGAGCACTTGAGAAGTACGTGTATTCTGTTGCTTTTGGATGGAATGTCATAAAAATCAATTAAGTCCATCTTGCTTAATGTATCATTTAAAGCTTAATGTATCACTTATTTATTTTCAGTTTGGATGATCTCTCCATTAGTGAAATTGGGGTGTTAAAGTCCCCTACTATGACTGTGTTACTGTTGAGTTCCCCTTTTATGGCTGTTAGCATTTGCCTTATGTATTGAGGTGCTCCTATGTAGGGTACATAAATATCTACAATTACTATATAATTTTCTTGGATTGATCCCTTGATCATTATGTAGTGTCCTTCTTTGTCTCTTGTAATAGTCTTTATTTTAAAGGCTATTTTGTCTTTTATATGAGAATTGCTACTCTAGCTTTCGTATGATTTGCATTTGCATGGACTATCTTTTTCCATCCCTGCATTTTCAGTGTGTATGTGTCCCTAGGTCTGAAGTGGGTCTCTTGTAGACAACATATATATGGGTCTTGATTTTGTATCCATTCAGCCAGTCAATGTCTTTTGGTTGGAGCATTTAATCCATTTACATTTAAGGTAATTATCGATATGTATGTTCCTATTAATATTTTCTTAATTGTTTTGGGTTTGTTATTGTAGATCTTTTCTTTCTCTTTTGTCTCCTGCTTCATCAAGAAAAAAAGGGAGAAGGCTCAAATTAATAGAATTAGAAATGAAAAAGAAGAGGTAACAACTGACTGCACAAATACAAAGGATCATGAGAGATTGCTACATTCAACTCTATGCTAATAAAGAGGACAACCTGGAAGAAATGTACAAATTCTTAGAAAAGCACAACCTTCAAAGACTGAACCAGGAAGAGATAGAAAATATAAAGAGACCAATC
Source organism: Mesoplodon mirus (assembly GCF_964341445.2). Lineage (NCBI taxonomy): Eukaryota > Metazoa > Chordata > Mammalia > Artiodactyla > Ziphiidae > Mesoplodon > Mesoplodon mirus. The sequence continues at coordinate 110,279,938 of NC_138982.1, forward strand.
ACAAGCACTGAAGGAGAAGCTGTGATTAAAAATCTTCCAACAAACAAAAGCTCAGGTCCAGATGGCTTCACAGGTGAATTCTATCAAACATTTAGAGAAGAGCTAACAGCTATTCTTCTCAAACACTTCCAAAATATAGCAGAGGGAAGAACACTCCCAAACTCAATCTATGAGGCCACCATCACCTTGATACCAAAACCAGACAAAGATGTCACAAAGAAAGAAAACTACAGGCCAATCTCACTGATGAACATAGATGCAAAAATCCTCAACAAAATACTAGCAAACAGAATCCAACAGCACATTAAAAGGATCACACACCATGATCAAGTGGGGTTTATCCCAGGAATGCTAGGATTCTTCAATAAACTCAAATCAATCAATGAGATAAACCATATTAAAAAACTGAAGGAAAAAAACCATATGATCATCTCAATAGATGCAGAAAAAAAAAATCCTGTGACAAAATTCAACACTGATTTATAATAAAAACCCTCCAGGAACTAGGCATATCAGGAACTTACCTCAACATAATAAAGGCTATATATGTCAAACCCACAGCCAACATTGTTCTCAAGTATGAAAAACTGAAAACATTTCCACTAAGATTAGGAACAAGAGGAGGTTGCCCACTCTCACCACTATTATTCAACATAGTTTTGGAAGCTTTAACCACAGCAATCAGAGAAGAAAAAGAAATAAAAGGAATGCAAAACCCAAAAGAAGAAGTAAAACTGTCACTGTTTGCAGATGCCATGATACTGTACATAGAGAATCCTAAAGATGCTACCAGAAATCTACCAGAGCTAATCAATGGTTTTGGTAAAGTAACAGGATACAAAATTAATTCACAGAAATCTCTTTCATTCTTATACAGTAGTGATGAAATATCTGAAAGAGATAATAAGGAAACACTCCTATTTACCATTGCAACAAAAAGCATAATATACCTAGGAATAAACCTACCTAAGGATACAAAAGACCTGTATGCAGAAATTTCTAGGACACTGATGAAAGAAATTAAAGATGATACAAACAGAGAGATATACCATTTTCTTGGATTGGAAGAATCAACATTGTGAAAATGACTATATTACCCAAAGCAATCTACTGATTCAATGTAATCCATATTAAACTATGACAGGCATTTTTCATAGAACTAGAAAAAAAAATTCACAGTTTGTATGGAAACACAAGGGACTCTGAATAGCCAAAGAAGTCTTGAGAAAGAAAAATGGAACTGGAGGAATCAGGCTCCCTGACTTCAGAATATACTACAAAGCTACAGTAATCAAGACAGCATGATACTGGCACAAAAACAGGAATATAGATAAATGGAACAGGATAGAAAGTCCAGAGATAAAGTCATGCACATATGATTGCCTTATTTTTGTTAAAGGAGGCAAGAATATACAATGGAGGAAAGACAGCCTCCTCAATAAATGGTGCTGGGAAAGCTGGACATCTACATGTAAAAGAATGAAAATAGAACAGTCCCTAACACCATACACAAAAATAAACTCAAAATGGATTAAATACCTAAATGTAAAGCCAGACACTATAAAATACTTAAAGGAAAACATAGGCAGAACACTTTGTGACATAAATCACAGCAAGATCCTTTTGACCCACGTCCTAGAGAAATGGAAATAAAACCAAAAATAAACAAATGGGACCTAATGAAACTTCAAAGCTTTTGCACAGAAAAGGAAACCATAAACAAGATGAAAAGACAACCCTCAGAATGGGAGAAAATATTTGCAAATGAAGCAACTGACAAAGGATTAATCTCCAAAATATACAAGCAACACATGTACCTCAATATCAAAAAAAACCAACCCAATCCAAAAATATGCCAAAGACCTACATAAACATTTCTCCAAAGAAGGTATACAGATTGTCAAAAAAACACATGAAAGGATGCTCAACATCACTAATCATTAGAGAAATGCAAATCAAAACTACAGTGAGGTATCACCTCACACCAGTCAGAATGGCCAACATCAAAAAGTGTACAAACAGTAAATGCCAGAGAGGGTGTGGAGCAAAGGGAACCCTCTTGTACTGTTGGTCGGAATGTAAATGGATACAGCCACTATGGAGAACAGTATGGAAGTTCCTTAAAAAACTAAAAACATAACTACCATATGACCCAGCAATCCCACTACTGGGCATATACCCTGAGAAAACCATAATTCAAAAAGAGTCATGTACCACAATGTTCATTTCAGCACTCTTTACAATAGCCAGTACATGGAAGCCACCTAAGTGCCCATTGATAGGTGAATGGATAAAGAAGATGTGGTGCATATATACAATGGGATATTACTCAGCCATAAAAAGAAATGAAATTGAGTTATTTGTAGTGAGGTGGATGGACCTGGAGTCTGTCATACAGAGTGAAGTAAGTCAGAAAGAGAAAAACAAATACTGTATGCTAACCCATATATGTGGAATCTAAAAAAAAAAAAAAAAAATTCTGAAGAACCTAGGTGCAGGGCAAGAATAAAGATGCAGATGTAGAGAATGAACCTGAGTATATGGGGAGGGGCAAGGCTAAACTGGGATGAAGTGAGAGAGTGCCATGGACATATATACAATACCAAATGTAAAATAGCTAGCTAGTGGGAAGAAGCCACATAGCACAGGGAGATCAGCTCGGTGCTTTCTGACCACCTAGAGGGGTGGGATTGGGAAGCTGGGAGGGAGATGCAAGAGGGAGGAGATATGGGGATATATGTATATGTTTAGCTGTTTCACTTTATTATACAGCAGAAACTAACACAGCATTATAAAGCAATTTTACTCCAATAAAGATGTTAAAAAATAAAATAAAATAAAATAAAATGTATGTGTCTTGTGTACATTTATCATGTTTTAATATACCTTATTTTCATGTTTTCTTTACCTTTTTTATCAGATTTTATGTTTTCCTTGTTAGACACATAGCAGATTTATTATTCCAATAAAATGTCAACCTCTACCTTTTAGTTGAGGAATTTAAATTATTCTTGTTCATTGTAATTGTGATTACTTTGTGTTTTTAATGAAATATTTTCCGAATTATTTGCTTTTTTTGTTGTTTTTCTCCTTTTCAATTTTTAACTATACTTATCATGGTTTCTTTGCTCTCTTTCTTCTTCTAATAATATGAGACACTATAAGTCCTATATTTTTCTGTTTTTACCCTAAAAAGTAAAGAAATAAAGTAAACCAGAGGAGTTCTACCTTATCTTTTCACTTAATTTGTAGTCAATTCCTCAGATAACTATAGTAATCCACTCCATTCTCCAGAATCTCCTATTTTTTATTTCATTGGAATTCTAGTATTCTGCTAGTAAACTTACATTTTGGAAGTTTTGTTTGGCATGGAGTTGTGGCTTCGCAGGTGTTTGCGTAGAATCTTCCAGAAATTATTTACTCTCTTGGAGTAATCATGAGACTCCTCTTGAATTTTCAGTACAGCTTTAATCACATTTTTATTTTTTATATTTCTCATGTAATTTTAGTGTGAGTTGAGCTGGAAAGAGACCTGAAAGTCTATGCCCAGTCTGTCATGATAAACGGGAAGAGTCTTTTTATTTCAAGGTTTTTCCTCAAATGTTACCTCATTTGTCAACTTTCTACAGATCTGAACAAAAGTGTACATTTTTGATGTACAATATAACTTTGTATAGATTTATATTCATACTTGTATTATCATGTCTTATGACGTGATAACTGCATATATTCATGACTTTCTCCTGTTTAAAAAACTGAGATCATATCTTAATTACTGTTGGTCTTTGTAACATAGTATGGTTTAAAAGTATAATTTTAAAAATGTATGTTCATCTTATGTTTAGTGTCCTGAATAGTATATCATTCTGTATAGAAAAAAATAGTCATAAATATTCATAGGAGATCCAGCTTTTAATTATATAAACATATTGGTAAATATAAAATAAATGCATTTAATTGGTATATATCTACATCAAATTAAGTAGTGTAAGATACCAAAAATCTTGTCCCTGCTAAAGCTTTGAGCTTCACTCATTGTTTAATAATCATTTAAACTCTCTGATCCTTAGTTCATCCACAATCTGAGAGTGAGGTCTACCTTATTTCATTTATTTATATTGCCTTTGCTCATCAATGATGGAGCAGAAAGTATGCTTTTTTATTTAACACTGACAAGATAATTGAGCAAGACACTATCACTACACTCAAGAGCAAAAATGTGAAAATCAGATGACTTAAAGCATGTGAAACTAAACAGTAAACTTTGACTAATACACAAATGCAAGGCATTATTATTACATGCATGCTTTTTCATAATAAGTTAAAATATAAAGACAAACTAAGTTATACCCTGCAAGGGTTGTCTGATAAAATCAGTCAATAGAGCCCAATACCAGTGTATACCAATAGTATATATTAGGTTATTTTTGCTTTTGTAGATATAAAATTAAATTGTAATGAAGTCAGTATCTTCTCATCAGAAAGGCACCAATGCACTGTAAATTATGTATAATTTGACTTACACTATTCAGATATAAGTAAAACATTTAAGATAAGAAATGATTCCTTAGGACAGGGGTTGTCAAACTAAGGCTTATGCCGGAAATTTGTCCTGCTGCCTGTTTTTGTAGGGCCTGAGAGCTAACAAAGGTTTTTTACAATTTTAAATGTTTGTAAAACATTTTAGAAAAGAATAATCTTTCAGGACTCTTAAAAATTATGTGAAATTCAAGTTTCAATGTTGTTATGAGCTGAATTATGTCCCCCTAAATTCACACATTGGAGCTTTTACCCTCAGTACCTCAGAATGTGATTGTATTTGAATATAGGGCCTTTAAAGAAGCAATTAGGTTAAAATGAAGCCCTTAGGGTGAGCCCTAATCCAATCTGGCTGGTGTCTTACGGGGATAGGTGGTTGTCTGCAAGCCAAGGAGGGAGACCTCAGAGGAAACCAAACTGCCAACACCTTGAATTTGTACTTCTAGCCTTCAGGACTGTGAGAAAATTAATTTCTGGTGTTTAAGTCACCCAGTATGTGGCATTTCATTATGGCAACTCTAGCAAACTAATACAAGTGTCCAGAAATAAAACAAAATAAATGGCCAGGCTCATTTGTTTATGTTTCTTCTCCGTGGAAGCTTTCACACTTCAGAGGCAGAGTTGTTGTTGTGACAGAAATGGTATGGCCTGAAAGCCTAAAATATTTACTATCTGGACTTTTGTGGAAAATGTTTGTCAATTCCTGGTATAGGGATTGGGGAATATATACTTCAGCAGAGAAATGTATGTAATGCTGTGACTTTGAAAAGACTTTCAACAATGTTTTAAATATTAACTAGGGAAATGCTACATAATAGCAACTTTTCTCTTTCCCTGCTGCTGTATCATGAGAGGCAGTAAAAAACAGAATCTAAATAAGTTAGTGTTGCAATACGTTAGGAGCACATGTGTAAAATAATTTCTTAATCAAAAGTACTACTACTGATAATTGTGAGAAACTGATTATTACTTTCATGGTGAAACTGTAAGACTTTGAAAGGTTGAGTAAAGACACAGGAGATAATTCTTATGCTGACATATCCAGAGTCATTAAGCCATGTATTATACTGAGAATTGATGTCAAAGAAAGACTCAGGTGAGTCCAAAATAAATATTCTAATAGAAGGATGAGAATAAGATGACAAGTTAGATAAGTTAGATTAAATTGTGTTAATTATAGTAAAGGGTTAATAACAGAAGCAGCAGTAGCACTGGTGTTGCAACCAAGTGGTTCTTATTTTCCTGAGAGTTGGATGAAATGTGAGAAAATGTCAATCCAACTTTTCTATTGAAATTTGGGAAAATAATATATCTCAAGGGACACAGTAAGTGTAAAGAGTTGCAAATGCCTAAGCCTTCCAAGGAGAGAAGATTCTCCAAGTCCCAAGGGAAAGAGGTGCATGATGAAAGGGATCTTCCGTGCCGAAAACTGTTGGATTGGGTTTCTGCAGTTTTATTCAGTACAAAAACAAATTGTAGGCAGTAACCTAGGTCTCCCAGCAACACAGACACAAAGAGAATGTAAGGTTCTGTTCCATGAACTCATGCAATTAAGTGCTCTAAACAGTTGTGTTCTTCTTCAGTATGAAAGGTACAAAGGAAAGAAAAGGTATAGTACCATTGTATTCTTGTATTCTATAGATATTTGCCCGTACCATGTGCCAGGTGCTCTCATTGGATATGACATAGAGAGAAGTATGAAGCAGACTCCTTGTACTCTTATATGTAATAGACTTACGGAAGCAATAAAGTTGACTTTCACCAATACATTTGCTAATATAATCGTTTCTTTAAAAATAAAAGTCATAAAATTTTAGCTTGATAAAAGTACCATGTATAAGATAAACCTTAATAGTTTTTCAAGAACTATAGGAAAGCAAACAAAATATGTCTAAGCTATAAAAACCCTTATTGTACACTCTTCTTTAGAAGAGTCCTAATATCTACTTGATAACTACCAAGAATATAGCTGTTAAAGAACAGCCTAGTGGTAGATGACAGTTAAAAGAAAACTACCAAGTCATTGATTAAACCTATTTCAGATGCTCCAGATTTTCAACAGAGAGATATTCAGCATGCATGTGGGTGGAGAAGAGTGCTATGTGCATCATATTTAGATTTTTTCCAGTTAGAAGAATTATAGTTTGATAGGCAAACTGCAATTTTTCATAACTGTGCTCCTTATAGATCTATCAGCTAGCAGCTAGAATGTGTGAGACATACACATTATACAAAATGGAAAGTGAGGACTTGAATAATGATGATTTTTAAAATGTGGAAATGGTGGCCAAAATTAGCTTCTCAATTTCAATATCATGAATTCAGGGAATTTAACACCTCTATTCAAAATAAATTATGTTTTCAGACTGAAGTAATTTTCTTCAGATTTCATCCTTTAGAATGAAAGAAATTGAATATATTATATAAAACTTTCTTAAGAATTTATGACTCAGGTGTTGTAGTAGATGCAGAAATTCTGTACCTTCATATTCCTGGCTCTAATATCATACTCTTCTTTTAATTATGATAAATTTGTCTTTGGTGGGTTTTTTTCCCAAATAATAGCATTTTCTACTATTTCTGACTTAGGATGTTTCCATAGTAATATTGTCAAATTTACCTGAAACAGAACCTATCTTCATATCCTTAAAGTAATTCTTTCAAACAAGGTTTATATTCAGATGAAAGAGCTCTGCCCAATCTTCACTTCTATTGTATCCCCTAAGGTAACGGAATTTACCAGCTCATCATCTTTTTTAGGCACTTACACCAATAGCAATTAGTAAAAAACAGGAGCTGTTTACTTGCTCTTTATTTCAAACTGTTTATCAGTTAATTCCATTTATCTACTTAATTATCTGCCATTATTTAGGCATTTTTAATCATTTTGCCTCTTTTTACCTTGTTAATATAGGTGATAATGACAAAGCTTTTAATAAGAATCCTAATAAGACTTCCAGCTAGAAAACCTGAAATCTTATCCAGTATGTATTGCATGTAATTAAAAGAAGGAAGATAAAATAAGGAAGGCAGGAAAGAAAGCAGGTGAAAAGAAGGACTAAAGAAGTAAAATGGAAGGAAAATAAGAAAGAGGAAGGAAAGGAAAGAAAGAAAAAGGAAAAAAGAAAAGAATAAGAAAATTTAATATTAGAGAAAATCTAGCAACTCACAGAATTCAGGTTCATTTTCACTAAGATTCAAGAAGAGTAAACAATGTTAAATGGGTAGATATAAGCTGGACTATGTAGATTAAGTTATCAAAATATTCATTGGAACAAATTTATGTTTACTTACAAAACACATAGAAATATATATATTTTGTTTTAGTTGGATATTCTATCATTTTAAGTGTGTCTGGCTTCTGGAAGCTTTAAAATACTATTTATCCATTATAACACTTATACACACTTATTTTCTAATTTGTTATCAATATATGATCATATATCTTATATTGTGAAGTCAGTCTTTTTTTCCTTCTCTCCTCTCTCCCCCTTCCTTCCTTTTTTCTTTCTTTCTCACTGTGTTTCTCTTTTCTTTCTTTCTTTCTTTTTTAATCCATTTCTCTTTTATTCTTCCCTATGTAAGATCATGTGATTCACACTGGGACCTACAGAAATTGCTTAGAGAACTATTAGCAATAAGGAAGAATATATTTACTGATATATTTTTTAAAATGTCCCTTATAATTTTGAGTTCAAATTGAATTGTCTATATTATAGATGTAATGAGAATATTACAAAATTTCCAAACATTAAACATAAATATGGGTAGATATTTCCCTGGGTATTAAAAAATCAATGTCATTTGCTATATAATATAAACAGAGTTCTAGATGTTGCTCTTGATACATATAATTCTGAATCATTTCCTGGGAATAGATAGAAGATGTTTTTCTCATATTCCTCTATCAGGCAGGTTTATACCTAAGGGAAATTGACACATTATTAGTCACTGCCATGCTCCATTCACCAAACTGTGTGGTAGAAGAAAGAGTCAAGCTTTGCCTAGGTCATTCTGTAGTTTAGTGGCCTTTGCTTTGCTCTAGGTCTACACAGTGGAATAGACATTTTTCTTCCTTTTCCTTCAGGCACTATATTTCATAAAAAAGTTCATTTTTCCTTGTCTCACCTCTAAGTAACTCTTCGTAAGAAACACAGACAAAGGGAAATGACCTTGAGTCCATTTGAATGACTAGTCCTGAAATGTTGGCTTGCTGTTTTCTGCTTTCACTGTGAGTGTCACACTTCTTATACTGCCTCTTGCATACAAATTAAGCTGTTGCCTTCTACTGTGCTTTGCTCATACCAATTAGGTCCTCCAGACAGACCCCAGACAGCTATCTATTATTGAAGTAGTTTGAGTTCAAAGTTACTCAGAAGACTAGAGTACAAACGTTTTTCACACTTGTTAAATAGAAGCATTGGAATGAGCAAAATGCTGTTATTCTTAAAAAATGAAAGGAAATGCAATAAGCCAGAAATTTTTAAGTTAGGAAGATATCATGAGGTATTATGCTGGGTTTAACAATGATTACAATTATGACTTCAGGAATGGTTAACTATGCAATGGCTCAATATCAGGACAAAACTTACCCCAAACCAAAAAAACAAACAGACAAACAAACAAAACTGTATTATAATATTTGTGAATAAAATAAAATAAATATGAAATGATATTAAAATATTACTAATGTAAACTCCTAACATTTTATATACCCTCCTTAGCATTCCTGAGTCCATGATAAAAAATACAGATGCTTATAATCAGGCCAATTCTTTTCAAATAATAAACCTGCATCTCAAAAAAATGGATACAATCTATTAGTCAAAAATTACCAACATAGAATATCAGAGAGAAATATTTAAGGAACCCCCATCAAAGCTTTAGAAGGTTGTAGTTAGGCATCTGGGGAAAGAGTTGGAAATAGAGATATACAATAGTTCTTAAAACCCTGAGGTAAAAGCCTTTTTATTCTGTATTTTACAGCCCTCCCATAACACAATTTGAGACTAGTTGGTAATTTTTAGCCTAAAATAACCACTCCTAATATTTTTGTCTTTTCTTCTTAGGATTTGATGTATCATTATTATAAATCATGAGACAGAAGGTGTTTCAACTTGTTTCAGAATTCTTTTTTAATATTATGATGTACAACTAACATAACTGTTATCACTGTTTTTTGTAGCTTTTCAAAGAGTTACACATGTGGGATTGTCAGGTCATGTGATGACATTGATGCCTCATTTGACACATATAAATCATAGACTTTCAAGAAATTTATTTTGTGCATATGATCTTCCATGACCTGCGTTTAAGTAAAAATAAGGGGACTTCACTCTCATCCCTTTGCTTAAGGATGATCCCAATTTTCTCAACCTGGTTCATAAGGTCCATCATGACCTAGCATATATTCCATGTACACTTGGGAAAAAATGTGTATTATACTGTTGTTCCTTGCAGTGTTCTATAAATGCTAATTAGGACAAAATTTTCTAGGCTTTTATATCCTTACTGGTTTTCTGCTTTATTTTTCAATTAAATATTATTGTAAGAAAAGTTCTGTTTGAGTTTTCTGTCTTTTCACTGAGGCCTTAACACTGCCTTCAGGCAGTAAGTAAGGTGTTACAATGACAAGACTTACCTCTATTTTTTGGCCCATTTATCTGGGACTCACAGTTTTGTGCTGCTTATTGTCTAATATCTGAAAACTGTTTTTCAGATGTCATCTAGATTTCTATTTGTTTAAGTCAGAATGGTAAATCTGGTTCCTGTTACTCCATCTTGTCCAAAAGATAAAAATATTTACTTCTTTTTTTTTAAAATTTCTCTCTCTTCTTTGTTTTTCTCTAGCATTATATATATATATATATATAAATTCAGCTTTAAGAACAAAAAATAAAATTGAAATAAATTGTTCTATTTTGCAGAATAAGAACCTGAACCTGATAGTTTATTTAAATTGTTTAAAGCCATATCATTTTAATTTATAGTCATAGGATTAAGCTCCACTTCTACTATATTCTTAATACTGTTATCTCCAAGAGTGCACATGTTGTTACTTTGCATTATTTATTTTCATCATAAACTTATTCAACTGTTGCATTTTCATTCTTAAAAATCAGATTCACTCTCAAAGGAAGAGTTGCTGATACAGTCAGACCTTTAAACTAATTTAAAAAATAAACAAAATCCATACAATGAAATATAGTGTCTGTAACTGACAAGGATATCAGTGGATTTAAAGCTTCCCAGGGTGATTACTTTGAAGTCTATTGTTCCTTCCTGTGTATTTGTTTAAAAACAAATAACATTTATTATTTTATCATTCATATTCAATGACATTAAAATAATATTTAAATCACAAATATAACCATCATTTCAATGCATAAGAGTCTGAAATCATAATATACTCTTATATTTTTCTCTGTCCTCTAGTGAAGTAACAGAAGAATTTTCCAGAGGTAGAGAGTGTAATTAGCAAACCAATGGGTTAATTTAAAGATATGAAATTTTCAATAATAATGAGAGTTAACATTTCTTATGGGAACTGGCTTAAACTGGGTTATGAGGAGGTATGAATAGTTAAAATAGATTAATAATCTTTCAAATTTGGGATATTAAGATTGAATAAAATGCTTTTAAAAACTTTATTAAAATGATATCTTTGTGTGAGCAATTCAGGTCATAAAGAAATTTTTTTTCCTTTCTTTTTCCCCTTAAATTCATATTTTAAACCTTTTAACTGTAAACTATTGAATGATAATGATAGCTTATGGGATTCTTGTCAATGACACTGAAAATATACTAATGGTTTTATATACGTTGGTTCAGATTGATTGAGAATTCTTGAACAAGCAAAATTTCTTCAGACACAGTCCCATTTATTGAATAGACCTATTTTTTATTGCCAGTTATTTTTAGATCCAAATTTTAAACCTATATGTCTGTACTAGAATAAAACTTATTTTATTAATACACAGGCTAATTTGATCAAATAAGCCTTAAAATTAGGCTCCTAGTTTGCAAATTTTATCAACCTCTAATTTTTTACATACTAACTCTATGAATAGTAATTCACTTTTATTTTTCATGGTCTCTACTTGTCTATACCTACCTACTGCTGTAACATCTGTAATTGTACAATTTGTACTTGGAAAGCTGGCAAATGGCTGACTTCCAAAACTTCCTGACAATATAAATTAATATGTACCATCAGAGGTACCCCCAAGTGGTATAAAAAAGCAGTCTCTTGGGTTGTTTTTATGGAAGAAGCTGGAAGCAAAACTGAATAGCTCTGGCTCCCATACAGCAGACATAAAAACACTTGTGCCTTTCATGTTGTCCCTGATGGTATGTACTAATTCACTCTAAATTATTCTGGTTTCTATTTTTAAAAGAATGAGAATGAGAAAAAAGGAATTCAATTTATGGGTACATTTATGTGGGCTTTTGCCCATAAATGTATACATAGTATTTCTATCTATCTAGTTATCTATCTCTACATGAAGAGCTTTGATGATATATTTAAACTCTTCTATGAAGACCACTTTTATATATGAGTTCTTTAAGGAAAAAATTAATATAAAATTCTGATTAATGTACATGAAAATATAATTTTAAAATTATAAATGTCTTATTTTAAATAGCAATGTTTCTTCTTACATGACAAATTATTATATTAACATTGATTTTCTCATAGTTCATAGAGCCTTGTGTTTTAGGAAGACAAATATTTATCCTAAATTTTTTTCTTGGAATGGCAATGATATGGTAAGTCATATTTCAAGATCATGAGTGAATTTTTGATATTAAAATCATTCTTAAAATATTTTTACCAAATGAAACAATAGTCACTGTTCCCAAAAACTCCCATAGCATGCAGACACTCAGAGGGCATACACACACATACATACAACTTTACAAAACATATTTTCAAAAATGATTCCTTAAAATGAAAGATTTTTTGGGACTCATGCACAGACATTTCAAAAAACAAAACTTTTGTTTTTAAAGAAGAGTCTTTGAAAACCTCCTGGAAAATGGCTATATTGTCAAAATATAATTTTCATTGTTTATATATGAGTTTTTTAGTTAAATAGCCCATTCCTAGTAATACAGTTTATATATTACTAGAAATAGAGGTATATATTATAGGCTTTCTCCTTACCACTTAAATTCTTTCTTAAGTTCCACAAACTTTTGATAAGGTAATACAATATCAACTTCCCTGATTTAAATTTAAGGCTTCTTAAATAAGTTCTGATACATAGAATAGAAGACAAAGACAATGTTATTACTGATTAATTTAGCTATGTATAAGGATATTTGCTAAAGTCATTTCAGGGTATTTCATATTTTTAGAGTCCATCACCTTAGCATAGGCATCTTATCCTCTTTATTGTATTATACACTTGCCAAAGATGCATGTGCCTACTCAATAAGATTTGCTCATATTACTTTCTCAAAAGACTCTTCTACTGATACCTCATTTTCAGGATTTTAAAAGCTTCTTGGTTGACAATTCTCTTTTTTCTGTACTCTTCCTCTTCATATCTATACTTTATCAAGTCATGTTTCAAGGCCATTGCTAGTGTTAAGACCAAGCTGACAAATCAGTGAGGCTTGCAAATGAAGTGTTACATGTATAATGTGAGCCACATGACATTGATGTGAGTAAATTTATTTTTGTGTAGCTATTTAAGAAAAATAAATAGCTGATTTTTTTTCACAAAATTAGCTTATGTTGTATATAAAAATCTATATGGTCTATATTTTTAAAAGAATATATTTGCCTAAATTCAATATCTTTTTCTTCTAAATGATGAATTGAATAAACTGTTGTTTGGAAGGTGAAAAGATATAAATAAATTGTAAGTTAACTGTAAAGTGTTCTCATCTTCCTATCCATTCCATATTATTGATGATACTATTCCCTAACATCATAAAGGATACATTGAAATGTAATTATAAAACCCATGACTTGTCTTTTCTAGTGATTAAAATAAAAGTAACTAAAAGTAGAGGTCAGTTTATTGTTTTCAGTTTTATTCATTAGTTCAATCAATACTTAATAAATCCTAATTAGTTACATTAGACAAATCAAATATTTATTGTGTGCCTACTCTGATGTAGACATCTTCCAAGAGCTGATGATAATGTAGTTTCAGCTCTTATGCATCTTTTATTTTAGTGAGAGATGCAGACACAAGATAATAAAGAGATATGTGATGTGTCAGGTGATGAAAACTGCAGTGAAACAAACAAACAAAAAAACACATCTGAGACCTGAATGTACTTAGACAGCAAAACATGTAGCAAATACATAAGACAAATTTGTTCTCAGGAAAGGGAAGAGGTAGTGCAAAGGATCTGTGTTAGTTTCTTGAGGCTTCTGTAACACATTCCTACACACTGGATGGCTTAAAACAACAGGAATTTGTTATCTCATAGTTTTAGAGTCCAGAAGTCAGAGATCAAGTTGTCAGCAGGGCCGTAGTTCCTCCTGAGGCACTAGTAGAGAATCCTTTGCCCCTTCCAGTTAATGGTGGCACAAGGCATTCCTTGGTTTATGACTGCATAACTCCAGTCTCTTCTGTCTGTCCTCACATTGCTGTCTCTGTCTGTTTCCTCCTCTGTGTCTCTAATAAGGACACTTTTGTTATCATTAGGGCCCACCCATATAATCTAGGATTATCTCACCTTGAGACCCTTAATTTCATTACATCTACAAAGATCTTTTTTCCAAATAAGGTTACAACACAGATTCAAAGAATTAGAGGGTCGTCATTATCTTTTGAGGGGCTGCCATTCAACCATCTACAGGCTCTAAGGCAAAGACACATGTAGGATACTCAACAAATAATGCCATCATGTTGATTTAGTGTGAAGATCAGGTTAAAACATTACCAGGGACAGTGTTATGTATTGAGTTGTGACCCCCAAGAGGTATATTGAAGCCCTCACACCCAGAATTTGTGAAGTGAACCTATTTGGAAATAGGGTCTTACAGATGATCAAGTTACGATGAGTTCAATAAGGTGAGTCCTAATCCAGTATGATTGGTGTCCTTATAAAAAGGGAAAATTTGGACATAGACACAGACATTCACAGAGGGAAGATGATAGGAAGATGGTTATGTGATGATGGAAACAGAGATTGGACTGATGTAGCTGCAAGCCAAGGAATATTAAAGATTGCTGGATACCACCAGAAGCTGCTAGGTGGCAAAGAAGGATTCTATCCAGAGTCTCAGAGGAAACATGACACTGTGGAAACTTGATTTTAGTCTTCTAGACTCTAGAACAGTGAGTCATTAAGTTTCTGTTGTTTTAAGCCACCCAGTACTTGGTACTTTATTACCATAGCCTTAGCAAACTAATATAGTCAATTATCCAGGGCATTAGGGGAAGATAAATCTAGGGCTTTGAAGACTATGTGTATCCATGAGGGACTGAGTTCAGCCATGTGTAATAGAAAATCCAAATGGCAATGTAATTCATTTGTAAATATATTTTTGAAAAGTTTATTACACAACAAGAGGTCCAGGGCTGTTATGATGGATCCAGTTCTTCATCAGATATGCAGAGGCATTCTAGCCATCTTCTACACCATCTATAGAAAATGATCTCTATCCTTATAAGATAGCTGCCAATTTTAAATGACACACTCACATTCCAGAATGCTGAAATGACAAAAGACCAGAGACAAAATAGGAGTGCCAGCTGAACCTGCTATCATTGTAGGAACATTCTTGAAACTACCATAAAATTTTCTGCTTACATCTTTTAGGCCTCTATCTTACCTCTCTCTATAAGGCATGATAGGAAATGAAGTTATGGAGATAATCACAGATCACTTCAAGTAAAATCAGAATTCTATTAGTGAAGAAAGAGTAGAATGGGCAAACATGGATATCGGGTAGCCTCTGCAGTATATGATGATAAGGATTTGGAATTTTATGCTGATAAACTTTATAATCCATTTCAAATGATTTTGAACAGAGGATGCCAAAAACTGACCCTATATCTTAAAAGGTTATCTCTGCCTGCATTGCTGGCTTTTGACCATGAAAGAACAAGAGTAGGAACATGGAAACCAGTTAGGACATTTACACAAGAGGTAATGGTGGCATAGACTAAGATGCCAACAGTGTAGTTGGGAAAAAGTAGTGATATTGGATATATTTCAAAGTTAAAGTTGACAAAATTTTGTCAAGGTTTAAGTTTGAGGTGTTTACTAAAAAGAGGAGTCAATGATGATTGAAAGATATTTGTCCAGAGAGACTAGAGGATTGAAGTTGCCACTCCTGGGATGGGGGATATTGTGGGAGAAACAAGTTTGATGGTAGAGGTCAAGAGTTTTGTTTTGTAATGTTAAGTTTGAAATGCCCATTATACTTATCTATATAAATATTCATATAAACAAGAGTTTATGAGTCTGAAGTTCAGAAATATACCAGAGTTGCAGATCTACATTCAGGACTTATCATATAATAGATTTTTTCTTATTTGTTTTATAGAAACATCAATATGATAAAACAAACATCAATTTGCCAAAATAGAAATATAAAAGTTTGTTACATTATTCTCATTACTATTTTAGTGATAATTATCTAGACATTCTCTATGCATTGATTTTTACATATAAGATAGATTATTGTGTGGTATACATAGAGAATTTTTAAAAAACTCTGTACTGTTGTCATAAAAGAACAATTCTTAAAGGATATATTGTGCAGCAGAAAGTGCTAAACTCTCTTTGAAAGCCAGATCAGAAAAAAACCTTATTATATAAAAGCTTTTTTTTATTAGAATGTGCTTAAATCTGATATTGTAAAAGCCAGATCATATTGAAGATATTTATTTAATTTGAAAATAAGATTATTGTTCTTCCCTCTCATTTGCATGAGTACTGCTCTCTATTACTTTCCATTTTGAATTGTGTCTTGTAGTTGGTTTTCTTTGTTTCATTGGTTGTATTTCTCTTTCTGACATTTTCATATGTTGTCCTGTAAAGGATGAATTTTCAAGTAGTTAAGACCTTCACAAGTTATCTTAGGACTACAAAAAATCTATTCTGCCATTTTGGATTTTCTTTATAGCAGGAGGATTGAAGGTTGTGATTTCCTTGCAGCTCAAGGCAGTTGATCCTCAGTAGGAGCAAATGCTCACAGCAACCATAAACCTTGAAAAGATTATTGTCTGTACTCAGATATGCCTTTTCATATGAAAACAAAGATTCTGAATGCTACAGAGAGCTGCAGTGATTTAAGGGTATTTTTTTTTTGGAAATAAACCTAATACAGTAGCCACAAGCTATGAAACTATATAGCGAGTTATCATTAAGGAGAGTCTTTCATGAACATTTCATTTTTAATTCATTGCATATGAAATAAAGGCTTATAACAGCAATCAGTCAAAAAGTAAATACACATCAATGTTGTATTATATACTGCATCATTGTAAAACATCAATTCTTTTGTCCCTTGCATAGTTTTGGGTCATTCTATTTAAATAAAATTTTGAAAGTGGATAAGTTATTTTCACCAACTTTAATATAAAATTTGGCTGAACCTCAGGAATTATATATAAGTAAACTTTGACTTTAAATAAACATGGGTGTTCATTTTGTGCATAATAGAATACACTCATATCATTGAAAATGCCAGCACCATTTCAAAATAATAATTTGAAGATATGTGTCTTAGGACAGTTATTTAATAGATTATTTGATGTCATGCAATAAAAATTTAAAAGAAGTCAAGTGACCCATGATTTAGACTGTCCTCCTACTATGTGCATAAAAATAAGTCTTTTCATCCCCTTTGTTTCCCATTTTATAAAATAAAAAGTTATTCATGTAATTAGAGATCTTCAGAGGAAACTCTACAAGGTTCCTCAAAATGTTAAATGTGTCACAAGGGGCATTTAACAGAGGTGTTAATGGCTTTTTATGGTGACCCTAATTTTAATTTTGAATGATTATAATCATGACTTTCAAATGTGTCATTTGAAAATATTCTGGAAAACTTTTATGTCTAAATAAAAAAACAATAGTTACTGTCAAAAAATTTAGCTAATTATTATTATTATTATTACTATTACCAGATAATCTATGTTGCTTATGTGGAAAGAACTCTTTATGAGGGTAAAACATAAAAGTCAGCAAAGTCAATCTGACAAGATACTGATAGGATTGTTAGAACTAGAACATAATCATTGTAAATCATAGTAGATCTGAAAGTATATTTATAGATAACCTTAGGCCTATGAAATGGTTTCCTTTTGCACATAAATATTATATGCTTTTATTTTTTAAATTTTCTTTGTGAATTTTAGTGACAAACTGTGATCATGGTAGCTTTAAATCCATAAAAAGTAATAAGACAAAATTTAGAAAGAGGAAAGCAAAAATCATACAGAAGAAACTGATCATTAGAACGGCCCAAATCCAATGATCATTTTAAGGATCACTTTAAACACCAAAAAATTCAATAATTTTCTACCCAATAGGTCACATTACTATAAGTAGGACTTAGAACACACACCTTAAATACAATTGTAGATCTTGGTTTGCTCATCCTAGCTTCTTTTCAATTTTTTTTTTACAGTGACAATATGTTTCTCTGTATCTTAAAGCTTAGATCTGTGTAATTCCCCTTCAGTTTTTTTTTTGCTTGAATTCATTCCATATCATGTAAATATTTAATGTTTCTAAGTGACCTTTATGTTTGAATCTAGTATCTTATACCAAAAACTCGCAGAAAACCAGCATCTGAATTGTTCCTGTTGAGAATGTACCACTAAGTCCACAGTGTAATATCACTTCTTCCTTGGGACAGCTTTGCCATGCCAAAGGCACAGATACCTGCTTCACAGGCCAGGAAAAAAACTAATTTCTAAGAAACTAAAATATTTTTGCTTTGATATAGACCTTATTGGTGAACACTGCATTATTTTTTGATTTTTAAAATATATTTCATTAACATAGACTTCCCAATCTCTCTCACAGTTTTTTTAAAATTTTTATTTTATATTGGAGCATAGTTGATTAACAGTGTTTTGTTAGTTTCAGGTTACAGCAAAGTGGTCCAATTATACATATACATGTATCTATTCTTTTTCAAATTCTTTTCCCATTTAGGTTATTACAGAATATTGAGCAGAGTTCCTTATGCTATACAGTAGGTCCTTGTTGGATATCTATTTTAAATATAGTTGTGTGTCTATGTTTAAATAGTACCAATATGTCTATGAATAATGTGGGATAATAAGAGTAATATATTATTATGGACAGAATTGTGTCCCCCTGCCCTAGATTCATATGTTGAAGTCCTAACCCCCAGCACCTCAGAATGTGACTGTATTTAGACATAGGGTCTTTAAAGATATAACTAAGGTAAAATGAGCAGGTCCTCTGGTAATATGAGTGGGACCTAATCCAATATGACTGGTGTCCTTACAAGAAGAGTGTCTTTGAACACAGACATGCACACACATAAAGGAAAGACCACGTGAGGATAAAGGGAGAAGATGGCCATTTACAAGCCAAGGACAGAGGCCTCAGAATGAAACAAGCCTGATGGCACCTTGATCTTGGACCTCTAGCTTCCATAACTGTAAGAAAATTAATTTCTGTTGCTTGAGTCACCCAGTCTGTGGTATTTGTTATGAAAGCCTTAGCAAACTAATACATATATATTCAATTATCTTAAGTAAAGGAAAGTAACTAAAAACTACTTATCATACAAAGTTCATCATGGAAAACAAAAGAATTATTAGTAGAGTCCTTGAAGAATGATAAGGACAAAGGGGTGATGTAATTTCCTAACATTCTTTAGCTATGCTAATCTTTATTACTATATCTATGTTATTAATATTAAATTACTATCTCTAATTCTTTATCTATGCTAAATGAGTTATATTTAAAATATAATTTTAAGCACTGTCAAGTACTATAGTGGAAAAACATTTACCTTCCCCTAAGATTAGTGTTGTTTTTAGATATTGATTCTACTCTTAATAGTTGCTATATAAGGCATTCATATCCATCATATATTCTTTAAGAATTTAATAATCGATATTTTAAATTAACTACTTGTGATTTGGGCAAATCATGTTATGATAAAATATCTGCAATCTGCTGAGTACTTATTTTACCAAAGGTTGATTTTCCTAAAAGTTTATATAGTAAATGGCCATATTTACAGATTTTGAAAAATAAATATAAGTATAGAAATGATGAAAATGAAAATCAAGAGGTTAAAATTCTCATTTGGGGTTAAACTAACTAGATACATTTAATTAGACCAATTACTCAGTGCTTTAATTCTGTCTCTTTGTTGTCAAATAGAAAATGAAATGTAGGTTTTATTTCCTTCTAGTTCTAAATCCTATTACCTATAGTCTGTGATAGGGGTCAGTATAGAACCAGATAGTAATTATTTTAGGTGTTTTAGTCCATACAGTCTCTGTTGTGAGCTCAGCTCTGCTCAATTCAGTTGTTGTAGTGCAAAATCAGCTCCAGATAATACATAAAGAAATAAATGTGGCTGTATTTCAGTCAACTTCATGTATAAAAATAAGAAGTGGACCAGATTTGGTCCATATGTGATTTCTATTCAGTAAGATTTACATATCACCATCCATAACCTCCTCAGATCTAAACAAACAAATTATATATATATATATATATATATATATGTATGTATATATATAAATTAAATATATATACATATACATATACTTCCCTTTAGTAGAGATATACATATATTCTACTAAAGGGAAACAAAGCCCAAGATCTATGTCTCATTGACAAAATAAATATACATAATAGAAAATTGTACAAAGATATATGATTAAGCAAGTTGTAAAACAGTACATTCAAAATAGCAATAAATTTAAGTAGACACAAGTACTACCTAGACACACTAGTGGCCCTACTGTAAATCAAAATAACAATGAGATAATGCTTTACAATATCAGTAAGTTTTAAACGTTATGATTACTACTACTTCTTTAGCATTGCAGGGGAAACAAAATTCTCATATACTGCTTCTGAAAGAATGAATTATAATAGCCTTTTTGAAAAGCACTGTGGTAATTACTTACTAAACTTTAAAATGCATGCTAATATTAATGTTAATTACTCAAGAAGAAACTGGTAATCAATTGTCTTGTTATCAAATAAATTGAATTAAGTTAAAAAACCTTCCATTAAAACATCACAAATAGATACGGTATATTTATGAGGGTTTTTTATTTGTAATTTCATTTCTGGTAATATCTTTCTCTGATTTTGGTGTTAGAATAATTCTGTCTCAAATTCAGCTGAGAAGTATTTCTTCCTCTTCTATTTTCTGGAAAAAAAATGTGTAGTATAGGTATTTTATTTTGACTATTTATATAAATAAAAGATGAAGACCATTGCATTAAAATATTCTTTTATAATTTTGTCATTGTTGTGTTCATATTGTTCAGGTGTTGTGCATTGTTCATTGTTCAACAATGGTCAAATTTCTGGGCAAGCTTTACAAACCATGGAAGGGTCAGAAACATGGTAACTTAAATGGGCATTACAACTCAAGTGAGAGAAAGTAAATAAAATAAAATCAACTCTCTGGGAATAGCCATGGGTAACAAAAGGAAACATAAGAATGCCAACCATATTTAAGAGACTTTTAAAGAAAAAATTTGGCTCAAAATATGTCACTCTAAATTAATTGGTCAGCTGTCAATGAAAGAATGACACATATACTATGAACATGTTTCACAGTGTAAATCTATTGTGCACAAGCCACATAAAACTTACATCATACCAAACATTTCCATCTTTGGGAAATATGTCAGCATTCCACGTTGATCTCAGTGCCTTTTCTCACAGGTGCCTTCAATGTCATCAAGGTTATCCTTAGCTTTACCTTCAGTTTCTCCTTTGGCTCTGGTTCTGGCTCAGTTCTTCCAGTTCTGATGCTGTTTTGGGAGCAGGAATGATTGCAAGGTCTACAGTACCTGCCGCAGCTGCAGCCAGTCTTTTTCTTCTTGTGTTTTCTTGTGCTACTGGGTGACATACTGAGCAGGAATGGAGATTGCCACGGGTCAGAAGATCCTGCAACAGACCTGGAGGATGAGACCCTCATGAAAGACTGAGGGCTTGTTGAGGCTGCCTTCTTTTGTTTTTTGTCATTATTGTTTTGAATTCCAGAGTCCTGGCCCTACAGCTTGGGGATGTGGACTGCCTTCTTCCTGGTATGCTGCTGCTGCTACTTCTCTTAGGGAGGGAGTTGGGGGAGGAGTGAGTGAGGAAGAAATGGTGAGAGGGGCTGAAATTGGGCTGAGGAGCTCCAGAGTTAGTGAGGACAAATACTGTTTGTTTGGTTGTGGTGATGATGCCTCTTGGGTAAACAGGATCAGGGAAGAACCTTTCTTATGCTTTGATGATAATGAAGGCAAAAATCTCATGGTGACTGACTGGGAAGCTTCTTTCAGAGGTGGAGAATGGGAGTCCCTGCATTTCTGTGGTCAGATGGTGATGCCTTCTTTGGGAGTGGGGTGGGGGCTGTTCTTCTCTTTGGGGGGTGAAGGATAAAATCGCCTCTGTATTCTAGAAGGGTATCTTCTTGGGAAAGGTGAACAGATGTGGGACAGGAGAAGGGAGAGGACTGAGAAAATGAGGGTGGGGGAGGAAAAAGAGGTCGCCTTCTGATTGGGTGTGGGGGCAAATTCTCCGTATACAAGGAGAGAAGCCTCTTTCTGGCCCTCTCGTGGCAAAGCACCCTGGGAATGGGAATGTGTCCGCAGCCTGCCTACCTCATTATATTTCTCATGAGACCTCCTGAGTAGAAAGTTATTGAGGAGAGAAGGAGCCAGTCATATAAAGACTGTTGATTTTGTTGGCGATATTGACATCCCTGCTGTACCGAATCTGCTGCTCCATTTTGTCACTTTCTCTTTTGCCCTTTTAGATGACTCTAGCTTTGTAGGTTCGGGTGCTGGTGAGGGGCACTCTCATTTCTCAGTGCCTGTGAGTTTGGTCATGTTACCTGAATTTCCCTCTGGAGATATAGAAGCACAATTTTTCTTGTACGGTTGGACTGTACAGGGTTGAAAAATGACAAGATTTTGGCAGGGGAGTTGCTGGAGGTGAAAGCTAGTACCTTCGCCTTGGTCTTGCTGAAGGAGATAACCTGCTACATTTTTGTTGACCCTTAGGAGGTTTCTTCTGTGATGATGTAGAAGGAGGTGAGTAAGATGTTGAATTACTTCCAGATAAGGTTATGGATGAGCATCTTTTCAATTCACTGTAAATCTACTCCATTTATGCCTTGTTGGAGGAGACATCTGTCTTTGGTGGAGTTCTCCTTTGAGGAATGGCCACCTTCTTGGGGCTAGGAAGACTTCCCTGTGGCTGTGATCTTCAACAGTGTCTGTGGTGCTGGATTGGTTTAGAATCAGGAGAGCTAGAATGCGTTTGGGACCACAATTTGGAACATGACTGAATGAGTCTTCTCCTTTTCTTTTTTGGACTTTTTTGTCTGCATGTTTGTTTTTCCCAGAGAAGGTTCTCTAGACTTTGATACAGGTTCAGATTTGAGAAATTTTAGGATATCACTAGTGGAGGTGACCTCTTACACTGGAAGTCCTTTTATTTTCTCTTCAGGTTTTGGGAGCTCTGGAGTTATCTCTTTTATTTTTGGAATGAGGGATGGACTCCCCAGTTCTTGATTCTGTGAAGATGAAATGGACTATGACTGTCCTGTCTCCCTCTCCTGGCAGGGGAAGTGGTCTTTTAGGGAAAGACAATCTGGATTAGCATCTTCCTGGGCTTCTGGACCTTTCTGTTTTTCTGTTCTCCTTTCTTTTTTCCTTATCCCTCTTATCTTTGTCTTCATCTTGCTTTCTTATAGACAGCAAATTTCTTGCACAATCTAGCTCTGTTATATTTATTCTTCTTTGAGTCCTAAGAAAATAGAGTGGAATACGGCCATGTCTTTCTTTCTTTCTTTCTTTCTGGCTGCATTGGGTCCTCATTTCTGTGTGCAGGCTTTCTCTAGTTGCGGCAAGTAAGGGCTACTCTTCGTTGGGTGTGTGGGCTTCTCGTTGTGGTGGCTTCTTATGTCACGAAGCATGGACTCTAGGCACATGGGCTTCAGTAGTTGTGGTATGCAGGCTCAATAGTTGTGGTGCACGGGCTTAGTTGCTCCGCAGCATGTGGGATCTTCCTGGACAAAGGCTCGACCTGTGTCCCCTGCATTGACAGGCAGATTCTTAACCACTGTGCCACCAGGGAAGCCCACGGCCGTGTGTTCTTGTACCTGTAGCAGCAGAGGCCATAGTTCATAAATTTTCTAGGTTTTCTTTCTCTTGTTTTTTTATTCAAAAAACCAGTCAGGTTGATATGATATTTTGGAGTCCTGGAATCTTCACTTCTAGCCAGTTAAACATAAACTCAATCATAATATCACTTTAAAACCTAAGTATTTCTGTTATTTGTTTTGCTATCCAAGGCTTTATAACCTCCAAATTTACTTTGCTCATGGTTTTTCCTGAGTCTTTTCTCATTCACTTGCAGATAGCCACCTTCTTGTTATATTCCACATGACTATTTTTCTCTGTGCAAACACGCTTTGATAATCTCTTCCTCTTTTCATAAGCACACTACTCCTATTGGATTAGAGCCCCACCCTTATGATCTTATTTTACCTTAATTACCTCCATAAAGGCCCTATTCCAAAAGCAGACACATTGGGGGTTAGGCTTCAACCTATAAATTTGATGGTATACAATTCAGTTCATACAAAAGGGAACTGAAAGTAGAATACAAACAGTTATAAACTTTATATTTCAAATTAATAATTTTACAGTGAAGAAGGTGGGGATGAAAAGAATTAACCTATGTAACTTTGGAAAATAGTATTTGGCTGAGTAATATAAGACTAAAGACAAAGGAACTGTACACAAATACTGTATTCTATCAGTAATATTTAGTATTTTTTTTTCATATGGGTGTATGGGTTACAGTTCTAAATCTCTTTCATTTGTATATTAGTTTTAACAAATAAGTAAATGCAATTTTGCGTCTTAGATTGGACTTTAGAACAGAAAAAGAATATTAGTTGAAAAACAGGTGAAATCAAAATAAAATCTAGTTTAATTATCAGCATGGTGCTAATAGTAATTTCTCTTGTTTTAATAATCATATTATGAATATTCAAGATGTTAATATTGGGGGAAACTGTGTGAAGACTACAAAGGAAATGTCTGTAATATTTTTGTAACTTTTCTATACATACAAAATTATTGCAAAAAAAAAAGAAAGGACATGAATCATAAATATAAGTCCAAATTTCAGCTCTGAAATTTACTTACAATTACAGTGTGTTTTCTTGCTCTAAGTGTCACCAAAGTTTATATCTAGATATACAAAAATGAAATTTTTCATGTTTAATTTTTCAGTTGCAATTATTACATTTTAGATATACACTTTGATTTCCTTCTAAAGTTCTCAAAGTTCTAAGATAAATTTTATTTAAAACTTAAATACACTTTGTGAAAGTATTTTCAGAAAAAAAATTTAAGATGTCAGAAGATGCAACAATATTGAATAGGGTAGATTGGAATATTGTGTTAGATGACTTTTTCTACTTCTTTTCAAATAAGATAAAGAAAAGGAAGTTTAAGCTTGATGACTTGGTGAAATGTCTTGAGACCTTGATAGCAATGCATTCTGCAGAAGAGGTAATAGGAGTAACTGTATAACTGGCATTGCTTCTCAATAAATCATTATGTACCCAATGTAGCGTGTGTCATTTCAATATGACAATAATTAAATTACCTCAACCAGTGCATGCAAGTGTGAGTTAGTTTAACACTTGATGAATATCTAAGGTTTACAATTCTAGGGAATGTTACTTGAGGTATGCTTTGAATAGGTGATTTTTTTTTTTTTTTTTTTTTTTTTGCCATACGTGGACCTCTTACTGTTGTGGCCTCTCCCCGTTGCAGAGCGCAGGCTACAGACACGCAGGCTCAGCGGCCATGGCTCACGGGCCAAGCCACTCCGTGGCCTGTGGAATCTTCCCGGACTAGGGCACGAACCCATGTCCCCTGCATCAGCAGGCGTACTCTCAACCACTGCGCCACCAGGGAAGCCCTGAATAGGTGATTTTAATACACATTAATTTGATATATTTCTCACTTCCTATGACTCATAAATTTTTAAAAAGACTCTTTTTTAAATTAAAATTTTAATTAAAAATTCAATATAACATTTTCTTTCTCAAACCTTCTCGTCCTTATGAAACAAAAGATGACTTAGACTTTTTGTTGTGATGGTAATGGTGGCAGTAGTTCTGAACAAGGGAAAAATACAGAGTACTCAACTAGATATAACACATTCTAGTCAACTTCATAAAGTGGCATGATTAAGAGACACTTTTTTGTGGTACATGGGCCTCTCAATGCTGTGGCCTCTCCCTTTGCAGAGCACAGGCTCTGGACGCACAGGTTCAGCGGCCATGACTCACGGGCCCAGCCGCTCCATGGTACGTGGGATCTTCCCCGACCGGGGTACGAGCCCATGTCCCCTGCATTGGCAGGTGGACTCTCAACAACTGTGTCACCAGGGAAGCCCATGAGACACTTTTAGGAATTATGGTGGAGTCCTTTTCTAACCCAGGATGTCAGTATTCAAAATAAAAATAGGTTCAATTATCATTTCACCTAATGTTTAGTACACTTACAAGATTATTTTTAAAAGCCACTTGTATTACTCAGATATGAAGATAACTAGGAAAGAAATGGCTGCATAGATGTATTGCTTTGATTAATAAAGTGTAATTAAGGAAAGGTAAATGAGATTTTTCTATTGAATATCAGTAACAGGAGGAAAGTAAATTTAAAGAAGCAAATTAACACTATTAGTATCTCCTCAGCATACACTTAAAAGAACACAATTTGAAGAAGTCCAGGTATAGGATATGTACTGGTTGTATTCCTTTTTAATTATCCCTTCAATAATCAAGTCAAAATATAGTAGACTTCATTAAGCCATCTTTAGATTACCAACAGGTTATAAGATTTGGTTTCTGAGATTTTCAGGTGAATGGTGTTTATAATATATTATTGTTATACTTATTATGAAAGAAGATAATCTGAACCCTGCTATTTTTAGATTGAGTTAAATAAAATAATAAATTGAAAAATCAGACTCACATGGACACTTTCTAAAAATGTTGATAAAATTATTTTAAATTTCTATGGA
Organism: Mesoplodon mirus; assembly: GCF_964341445.2. Lineage (NCBI taxonomy): Eukaryota > Metazoa > Chordata > Mammalia > Artiodactyla > Ziphiidae > Mesoplodon > Mesoplodon mirus. Next base: position 110,306,737 of record NC_138982.1, read on the forward strand.
CTAAAAGGAATTCTAATCCTCCTGAAGTCCTAAATCTTTGAATATAGTACAGAAAAATTACATATTCTAGGTAAATAGAACAAGCTTAATATACAGAAGCATCTACCAAAACTATGTTTCCTACATCAATAAATGTTTCTAAATACTATCTTAAAAATAATTTAAGCTTATGATCAACACATTTTTAAATTTTAATAAAGTTAACATCAATAGCACTATAATAAGTTAACAGTTTCAGAGGAATAAAATCACAAATTTCATATAATGTTGTTTTCTCTTATCAGAAAACACATATTGTGTTAGACTTTCATGTGTTATTTGAGTGATGTTGTACTGACAAAGATGCTCTAAGGCCTTGCTTCTCAAGGTGAAGTACAAAGACCTGCAGCAACTGTATCACTTAGACGTTTGTTAGAGATATAGAATTTTGGACACTGCTGCAGAATTCTTGGATTATAAATTGCATTTTAAGTTTGGCAGATACTATTCTAAGAAACTGATTCTCTAATTTGGCTATATATTGGAAACACTGAGAATTAAAAACAAACAAACAAAAAGCATTGATGCCATTTATGCTCTAGAACTTTTGATTTAGTAAGCATGAAATGCAACTTAGACATGGATTTTTAAAAGCTCCCAGGTGATTCTAATAAGCGGCAAAGTTTGAGAACCACTGCTCTAAGAAACATAATCAATCGCCAGTAAGTAACTTGTTGACACCTGTTACCCACCCAACAAAAGTCAATTATTAGTACATTGATAGTTATTTTTATTTGTGTTAAAGAGGAATTAACTTATTTCAGGAGTTTCTTTTAAAAAATATGTCCAAAGTTGTATCTAGTTCAGAGGATTATAAATTAAATAAGAGTGTCAGTTCATGAACTTTCTCTTTAAAGGGATGGTTGATAATTCATTTGTAGTTAAGAATTCCATTTTAATTGCTTCATTATTAACATGATGTGTATCTATAATTTTATAGTTTTCTTAAATTAATCATGTTTTAAACACCTTTTGCTTTAATCCAATTTCCAAATATAAATTATTTTTTGAAATTAAAAAAAGAACAGCCTTTATTTATTTTTGATTATTTAAATATTTGCTTATGCTGGAGTTAGTGTTTATTTACAGCCTTAAAAGCAAATTACTAAGAAGGTCACATACTATTCTTCGTTACCCTACAAAGTGCATTTAAGCTTTCTTTCCCAAAGAAAAGTGCATATTTTAATCTGCACTAGGAGTTTTTTAATAGAGTTCTATTTGTTTCAAATATTATTCCCTTAGGGTACAGGTATCACTCCTGAAATCTGTTTTATATCATTTTGGATAGTACCAATGTATAAATGACTATTTAATAAATAGCTGTGGTAATGCTTTTCCTGAGGCAACAAAAGCATGCATTATGTGTAATAAGATAGTATTCATTTCTGTTGAACTATCTGAAGTTAAGAATTCCATATCATAATTTAGAGTTCTCCCTGATGACCCTTCCAATATATTTATAAATGGTATGTCTCTGTTTTTGTTTTTAAAAGAACCATGCAGCAATAACTCTTTTCAAAAATTTCCTTCACTATACCCTTTAGCTTATATTTGTCCTTGTGTGGAATATGCACTTTCTAGAGATTGTGGTCATAGGTAAATAAGGGAGATGGAGCTGTTAAATGTAGAAAGTTAGATAATATATTTATGTACCTATAACTAGCTAATTAACATCTTAATTAAAAGTCTAAATATACTGAATTTTTAACTAGTTAAGAAACATATTGTATTCAAATTATAGTGTCAAGATGACATAAATTATTTAATTACCTTTAATCTGATGAAAGTCATTCTATTATCCATACACATTCTAATTGCTATATAATCCTCAATATAGTTCTAAAATATTTTAAAAGTGCTTATGCATGAACATATACAAAGAGAATTATATATCCTTGTCTCTTCACTGCTTTAAAGAGAGCAAAAGTCATCATCTCCACAGTCCAGTCCACAGTGTTAGCTATAGATTTTTGACACCAGAAATCCTGATGCCTAGATTAATGTCCAGTGAGTTTTGACTGGGTATTAATCAGTCAATCAGCCAAAACTGACTTGCCATTAATCTAGGCATCAGAAGTTCTGAGCTTTTATGATAAACACATTTGGAAATCCTGAATTTTAGATTCTGATTTATACATATAGTTGTAATCAAAGTTGTGGATGGAATTTTGATGCTTTTAAATTAAAAAAAAGGATATTTTGGAAGTTGCAGTATATTTTGTGATATATAAGCTTTTGCCTTTGTCCCATTTTAAAAATAAAATTAATTTAATATATTATGTATACTATATACCTGTAGAATTCCTACATGAACTTTTTCCCTAAGAGAAAAAAAATAAATAAAACAAGCACCCCTCCCCACAAAAAAAGACTTTATTCCAAAGCACAGAATGAAGGAGAACTGTCTCATGCCAAAAACATGAAACATGAAATTTAAAGTAGGGTAAAAATAGCATTATAATACTTATATAAAAACTGAATTTCAAGGAGAACACAGTATGATTATAAGCACTTACTTAGGAATCTTAATTCCTTCTATACCTAAAACACTGGCAGAATTAGTTGTAAAGATAACCATTGAAATTTTGGTTTCCACTACTTGGAATTTAATATAACCATCATCATCCACTTCTTAAGACTGTTATGCACTAATTAAAGGCTATAAAGCATCTTGCAAATAAAATACTACATACATGCCTAATAAGACTAATAACATTTATAATGATACCAGCTGTTGTAATCCAAGAGATATACATAATTAATGGCAGTTGAAGTTTACCTACAGCTTTTCCATCTGTTTCATTAGAATACAATTTCTCAAATTAAAAAATGATACTTTTACTTTAGAAGTCAAGGTTTTTCTTCACTTTCTAAAATATGTATAGGTTTTATATATGGCCTAAAAATAAACTTAATTTCTTGTTTCAAGAAGACACCCAGGGCTTCCCTGGTGGCGCAGTGGTTGAGAGTCTGCCTGCCAATGCAGGGGACACGGGTTCATGCCCCGGTCCAGGAAGATCCCACATGCTGTGGAGTGGCTAGGCCCGTGAGCCATGGCTGCTAAGCCTGCACGACTGGAGCCTGTGCTCCACAATGGGAGAGGCCACAACAGTGAGAGGCCCGCGTACAGCAAAAATAAAAATAAAAAAAAAAGAAGACACCCAAAATGAGCCTTATGAAAATCACATTTGGAAATATTATCTCTTTCTCTAATTTCTTTTTGTATATAAGTCAAGTTTCAATACCTTTTTATGAAAATGAATGATAACAGTAGTTTAACTTGATTTGTGTCACCAACTTTGTACAAGGCTATATACCAAACGCTACATGTTCCATTCCTTAGGCAATATCCAAAATAGGGCTGAAGGTAAGTATTGCTAATACCTAGATATTATAGTTTAGGAAACTAAAGGTAAATGAAGTATTGATAGATGACTTTCAAAAATTAGAGAAAATATCTTCATAATTTAACAGAGGATAAAAAAATAGAGAAAAAAAATCTAAAGTTTACTGGCAACAATAAAAAGAGAAAATGGATATAAACATAGATTATACATTATGCACTTTGAAAAAAATCAATTCTGTGTTTTAACATGAGTTGGGTGATGTTCCTCAGAACACTACAGTTTCCTGATGCAGAGAGGTTGAACTGGCAGAGTACTGAATATCCTCAAATGCAGGTTTCATATTAGAGAGATTAAAAACATAAGTTAATTAGATGTTGGCAAAACAATTAAAAGCCTCAAAAATCAAATATGTCTTTAGTTATTTGGAATGGATTCCAGAAGACATTTATTAGGATCCAGGAGAGCACATAACTGAGGAACCTATACCCAGAGGGGCACTCTGTTCCATTTCTCCCCAATCTCATGCCTTTGTATCCCAGAAAATTAGATAGAAAACAAGATTTAGCCTTGAAACTCAAACTTAGCAGTGGAAGAGAAATTTATCTTAATCAAGTGTGATAAATATTAAGAATTCAGTCACACTAAATCAGAGTAAAGGGGGAAGTTCTGGGCAGAGCTATCAATAAAACTTAAGCATAAAGAAGATAATAAACATTATTAGGAATTATGGATATTCTTCTGTAAAGCAATGAAAGAAAAGAATCCAGCATTAAGATGAAGAACTCTGTAAGAAAACATAACTCCAGGTAATATGTGCATATCACAGTATAACAGACACTACAAATAACAGTATGTACAAACTTAATAAAAATATAGAGACAATAGAAAAATAATTCAAAATCCATATAAAATAAACAAATAATTGGATGAAAGTATGATTTTTATAGTTGAGGAAAGAAATTCAGAAAAAAAAACAATGGTAGTGTAATAAATAAATAAGGAACAGGCAGACACATAAATAGCTGAAAAATGCAACTGTGACATGGAGGAATAAATTGAACGAATTATATTGAGTGCAAAGGAAAAAAGGCAAGTATAAAACATTTGGAGAGAGAACAGTGGTTCTGAATGACAAAGATTATCTAACACAAGAATAATTGTTATTGTTGAAGTATCAATAGAACAACTGAAGAAAGGGAGTAGAAAAACTGTTGAGAGTTAGAATACAAAATGCATATTAATTCCAGTAATCAAAGGACGAATAAAATATTCAGACTAAAAGGGCACAGTATATAAGAGAAAACATTAAAACAGTTACCATCAAAACATAACTTTTTTCAATTATACTATTTAACTTCTAACATGAAGGAAGAATTCTTCAAACAACCTATATTAAAAAGTAAGTTGTCCTCAAGGGGAAAGATTAGTAAAATTTCTCCATCAATGTTATTGTAGAAAAAATGTGGAAGTTGTGGTTTTGGATATTTGGCTTCTGTATTTTTACATTTTGAATTACTTATTCTGTTTTTTAAGAGAATGTATAATTTCTATACATATTATAAATTCATCACTATAAAATCTACATGTATACCCATAATCCTTATTTCAAAAGTAAACATTTCATACATATTTGTATCATACTGTAAATATTTTATTAATCTGAAATTGCTCTGTATATAATCTGCAATAGCCTGCTTTCTTTAATATATTTAAAGATGTTCTATGATTAACTTTTAGCTTTTAGGTGCTATTCTAGGTTATGAAGTTATAGCAATGTCTGTCCTCAAGAAGCTTGCATTATAAAGGAAGGAGATAAAAAACAAACATAATACACAAATTTTAAGCATATTATAAGTTGATATGTTTTCTGGATGAAATAAAATAAGAAAGAGTACAATAAATTTAGGGTGGTGAGATGGGCTAGTGGTTTGGCATTTTAGATGCGGTTGTTGGGTAGACATCTCTGAAAATGAGTAATCTGAGCAAAAACTTGAATGAGGCCCCAGGACTTTAGCCATAGAGGCATCTAAAGGAAGTACTCTGGGGTGAGAGAGAAACATAGGTGAAAAATAACCTGAAGCAGAATATGCCTCGCATTTTGAATAATGAGCAAATAAGCCAATGTGTCTGGAGCAAAGTGAGAAAAAGGAAAAATATTAGGAAATAAGGGCAGAGAGATACAGGTGTTTAAGGGGTTTGTACTGAGTGAAGTGGAGTGCTATGTGAGGATTCTGAGCAGAAAAGTGACATGCTGTGTGTTCCATTTTGAAAGGATCACTGGTGTTGTGATGAGAATATACTTTAGGGGGCAAAGTTGGGGGAGGCTGAGTACTTTGGAGGCTAAAACCATAACCTGGATGAGATATAATAGTTGCTTGGACCAGAAAGCAATGAAGATGGCAGTGGAGTACTTAGATTGTGAATGCCAATGCACACACACACAGAGAGACACACACACACTTGATCAACTCTACTGAGGTATAATTTACACATAGGCATCATAAGTGTGATATGCAGTGAGCTTCAAAAATATATACATTGTATAGCTAAAAAAACAAGACATAGAAAATTTCCATCACCACCAAGATTCCTATTATGCTCTTTTGTAGTCAATCCGTCCCTCCATATGCAATCCTTGTCAGCCACTAATTTGTTTTCTGTCATAAGTGTGTTCTTTACTTTCATGTCAATGAGAGTATACAGTATGCCATTTTGAGATATTATTTCTTTTGTTCTGCATAACATTTTTGGATCAATGTTGTTGCTGCATATATCAGTAGTTCATTTCTTTTGCTGAGTGATACCTTATTTTTGTATACAATAATTTGTATATTCATTCACAAATTGATGGAAATTTTGGTTATTTTTAATTTCAGTTATTATGAATAAAGCTGCTATGAATATTCAAATATAAATATTTGTGTGGATATATATTTTCATTTCTCTTGCATAACTATCTGTAAATGGAATGGTTGGATCATATGTTAGGTGTATGCTTTACTTTTTAAAGAAATTTTTTTTTCCAAAGTGCTTGTATCATTTTGCATCCCTAATCAGCAATGTATGAGAGTTTCAGTTGCTCAAAATCCTTGCTAGAACTTATTGTCTATCGTTTTTCTAGTGGGCATGTAGTGGAATCTAGTGATTTTAATTGTTATTTCTTGATGACTAATGATGTTGGAAATCTTTTCCTGTGCTTATTGGACATTTATACATCTTTTAAAAATTATCTGTATGAATTGTTTTTTCCAGTCATTTGTCTTATTATTGAGATTTAGGAATCCTTCATATATTCTAGATTCCATTACTTGTCATGAATATGTTGAGATGTTTATTAGTCATCCAAATGAAGGGCCTAAAATGAAGAAGTTCAGAGAAAAGACCTATGCTGGAAATTCAAATTTTCGAGTTGTCATTATATAATATATGACACTTAAAGCGTTGAGACTGAGTGAGATAGAAACCATAAGCTTATTGTTAATAAAAAGAAGAGGAGATCTAAGGACGAAGGAACACCAGCAATAACATTTGGAAAGAAGGGAAGCCAGCAGAGAAAACAGAACAAGTAGCTTGTATGGTAGGAGGGGGCCAATGATAAAAGCCTATAAAGGATGAAGATTTATCAGCTACGTCAAATGTTGCCAATGGGTTGAAATAAATTGTGGACAGAAAATTTACCATTGTGTTTAACAGTAGAGGTATCTAGTGACTTTAATAAGAACCATTTGTATGTAGTTGTGGTCAAAAACATAATTGGTGTGAAATTAAAGACAGAAAGGATGACTAATGAATTAATAAAGCTAAGCAGTGATCATCACTTTCCTGATATGAAAAAAATCCAGTCACAAATTATGGACCTTATAGTAGATGTAATAGATGCTCACAACACCATCTGTACAGTAGTCCTGCAAAAAATTAAACTTGAGTCTAGAAAGTGTTAAGTAGCACCATAACATTGCTATATATAACAATCAGACTGTAGGAAAAATAACTTGGTTTTGAAAATAAATAAGTGGAAAAAGACAATATGATGAAGGCAGAATCTACATTTCAAAGTAGACAATAATAAGCTTACAATCAGTTACAAAAAGTGATTAATTTCTTAGATACTAATTCAATCAAACAGACTGGAATGAAACACATTTGTGAGAAATTTTGACAGTTCATTGGACTTTTTAATATTATTGAAGAAATAACTTTTCTTTGTTTTGAAATAATTCAGCTTCTTAAAAAAGACTCTGTCCTTTAGAGAGACATCGCGGAATATTATGAATAAATTGTTACACCTGGAAATTGTTTCAGAACAATTTAAAATGAGGAAAGAGAGTGGGGATACAGATAAAATAATGTCTGTGAGTTAATAATCAGTGAAGCTGGGTGATGTGTATGTGTACCCATTATTATATAATTCTCTCTCTTTTTTTCATGCTTTTGGCTGTGCTGTGCAGCTTGAGGTATCTTAGTTTCCCGACCAGGGATCAAACCTGGGTCCCTGGCAGTGAGAGCACCGAGTCCTAACCACTGGTCCATCAGGGAATTCCCTCTAATTTTTTATATATTTGATAATTTCCATAATAAAAAGTTAAAAAGAGCTCAGATAATTTATTTAATATTAAAAGAGAGAATGAATAGGAGGAGAGGTATCAAGGAAAGCAAGTATCAGTGACTTCCAAGGAATTATTCTATATTTTAAAAAACAATGAAACCTCAAGCAGGTTGTTAGATGATGACAGAGATAGCATCTTGCCTGTAAGCTGACAGGAATGATTCAGTAGAGTTGAAAAGTTGATGGTGTAGGGGAGAAAGGACATCCTTGCTGAGCTTAAGTCCTTGGATAGGCAATATTGGCTCCTCAAATGGAATCTGGTACACAAGTGGAGTAGTTGTCCTTACCCTAAAGCACAAACCATTCACCTTTGGTGTAAAGAGAGAAGGTGGCTAATAGGGGTACATTGCTGGAGAGCAAGTCATATGGTAGTGGGAGTTTGAGCAAGTTCTCTTCTGCTTGAAAATGAAGGAAGAAGCAGGGTCATCAGTGGAGAAATAAGTTAGCAGAGGAGGTGTTGCTGGTTTGAGAAGAAAGGAGAACTCTTAAAGATTCATCTAGAAGTGTGGAAGAGGTAGTAACTAGAGGAATGTAGTGTGCATGCCAGAAAGCATCAAAGGCTCACTTAAGATTTATGGTCAAGAATTTGAGATGAAATCAGTTAGCATAATTTTGAACCATTTTGTCCATGAAATCAGCATAGATCTATCTGCAGCCAATTCTTTTATCTCTAATTGGTTTTTAGACTGAGTCTTATTATTAGAAACATATATATGATAATAATCTCCTCACAACTATTGATTTTCTGTCCTTAGAAAAAAAGGAAAATCTTGAGGAATAAGGTCATATATAATTTTGTCTTTACCTAACTCTCCAGGCTTATTTTAACCTCTCTCTAGTTGTCTCCATTCTCTTCTCAAAAGCTTTCTTTACTTGCTTTGTCCAAATAACAGTTTCCCAACAATATGTGTAATTAAGTGAGTAAAGGACATGATTAATTAATGGATAGTTAATACCCAACTGTTTGTCATTTAGGTTTTATAAAGCAGTTTCCCAGGCAGACTTTCTGGGAATGTTATATATTTTAGACTAGAGACCATAATTTATTAATTCTTGTACTCCCAAGATGTAGCAAGATGCTTGAATTAGGCATGTAGGAAGATGCCTACGTGGTAAGCTCTTAATAACTGTTTGTTGAATGAAAATATTTAATACATCTTTTCAACATTTTATATATTACCCTTACATGGAAAAGGTTACTTTTTAAAATAAAACAATGAAATATTCATTTGTAAGTTTGCTAAAGAGTTGGTCATACTGTAGATCTTAACATATATGTGATCATAAAAATATAGAAAAATATAAATTAATTTAATTATACCTTCAGATATATTATAGGCATATACCCATATTTAACTAAAATAACCCATATGCCCAGTGCTTAGAACAATCTGGCACATAATAGTATAGGGGAGAAAAAAGTTTTCCTACACTTTCTCAGGGTTCCTGGCTGGGTCTGAAAATTAAACTGACAAAAATTAATAGGAGAAAAGCATACAAATTTTATTAAGTTCTTATATGCACATAAGAGCCTTCATAAGAGAATGAAGCACTGATGAAGTGACCAGTGCAGGAAGTCTTTTTTTAGAAAAAATAATTATGAAGAATTGGCAGTACAGAGGATTTCATCTAGGGCTAGCAAATGATGAAGTAACTAGGAAGACAAGGATTAGTTTAATAAGTTTTGTTTGTACAGATTTCTTGGCCCCTGATTCCCCAGGTCTTCCCTTCTCCTGGTACAGGGAAGGTACCTTTTACATGGGAGTTTTATGGCCTGTCTCAGGGAAGAAGGGTGAAGGAAGGAGGTCAGAGTGACTTTAATGCTTCTTCTTTTGTTTTTTAAAAATTCCTTTAGCTTATGATATTTAATATGCTAAGGTGTCATATTTGGGGGTAGCATGTTCTAAACCTCATCAATAGTATGATAGATGCTCAATAAATAATTTTTGGATGAATAAATACGTAAAAGAATGGATGAATTATATATATATATGTATGTATATAATATATTGGAGATATATATATATATATACGCATATATGTGTGGGGTTTTTGTTTATAACATAGTACAGAGTACTTCTTCTTAAATCAGTACTTGTGCCTCCATTGTTCCATCTCCCCTTAATGTCTGACCTTAGCACATTTCACATTTGGGAAGTCAGAAGTTATATTTATCACCAGTGAAAGGGCACTCTTGCACCAGAGTATCTTACTCTTATTATCCTGGATCTTACATTGCATGTGAGATTCATCAAAACTTACACATTCATGAGCATCTCCCATATTTTCTGGATGAAAAAAGTGACACAAAGGGTAATGAATGGGCATAGCAAAGGTCACTCAGCTGATTTCACTGCCAGAATAAAACCCAAAGCTCTTACTGTTAGTTTACTGAATATTGCATGATGCTTTTTCTTAAATACACCAAAAATTTTGCATTTGCAATAATAACTTGATACATAGTTATTTTAAGGAGAAGTAACTTATCTTAGTGATTAAGAGTGAATATTGAAGTCAGATAATAGGGTTCAAATTTGTCTCTTCTACTTACCTTGGACAAGTTACTAACCTTTCCATGTCTTAGTTTCCTCATCTGTAAAATGGCTATAATAGTAATAATAATAAAGTAATTACAAGTACTTCATAGAGTTGTTTACTGATATTGAATTAAATGGGATATTATTTGTAAAAGTGCTTAAAACAGTGTTCGGCTTATAATAAGTGATATATAACTAAATATGTGTAAAATTTATTTTCATTTGCTATGCCTCTGGTTTCAAGCATGATTAGAGTAGAAGATTAGCGACTAGTTGTAACTCATCTTTCTTATATTTGGGACCCCAGAGAGAGAAGGAAAAAATAAGGGAAAAAATGATGAGGACAAATTTCATTGTTCACATGCTAATCACACCTCTTAATGGCATTTTTTTCATGAAAAGATAATGGAGATAATGGGGAATCCTTATTTATGTAATGTTTCTACTAGGATGTAGTTGATCAATTTAGTTTATAATAACTAAACAGAACTTATGAATTTTAGGGGCCATGGCACACTGGAAAATACCTCTAGTATGTAATTTTTGGAGAATTAATTGAAAATCTTTCCCTTCGGGTAAGTGATGCCCTACATTCATTTCTTGAAGGCCTGAAAAGCCAGATTACATCTAAACACAACAAAAAAAGAACAAGGGGAACTGTTTTTGAGGCTAAAACAGTCTCTATGACATTCCAGTGTCTGGGGCTTAAATCAAATCTTTTCAATTCTTAGTAAGTTTGATATTGGGGAAGATATTTGATTCTTCTGAGTTAAATGTGGTAAGCTATCTCTTTCTTAACACAGAGTGGCACTGTGTAAATGACTGTCTTTCAGACCCACAATTCATAAGTGTCTAAGTCACCATTGGTCACAATCAGGATGAGGTGGAAAACAAGATGAGGGTTTGATGCCATGATGGTGTCTACTCATTTTTGATATGAAGAGTGAAAGACTTGAGGCAGGTTTTGTGGGACAATCTGACCAACGGAATTTAGAAAAATTAAACTTAAACTCAGAGAGCTAGCTAAATGGGTGGGCACAGAACATGCTGCTGGGCAGAAAGGGAAATTAACAAAAATTTCAATTCTCTACATGTTGTGAGCAGTTGAACTCAAAAATAGATGTCTGAAAGATGCTTTCTTAATATGATAAAAATAAATAATATCAGAAATTCCAGTCAGTGGAAAAGGCTTCTTATGATTCCACAGACATCTGGAGGACTGGTATATTTATAACTAATTTAATGAAGACCACTGATTAAACGGTATGGTATATAAGAATGAAGGTCATGATCAGGTGACCATGAAATCCCAAGGCTATTCTGTTAAAGAATTAGGGTTCTTTATAGCAGAAGCCTGGCAAATCATTATTGGCATAGATGCCTAAATTCTTAGAATTAACTATGGGATGGGGTGGAGGATCTCTATTTCCAGAAAATGTTAAATGGAAAAATTTCTTTAGGTTGGTAAATAATCCCCAAGTAAACTTGTATAAGCAGACATTTCTGGGTAGTGGTTATTTATTAACTTGCTACAGCTGGTGAATTAGGCAATTTGCCAGATCTACTCTGATAGGGGTAACTGCCTACATTCCTTTTGAGGTAAGATAAATGTTATAAATTTGGGTAATTCTAAACTGGCTTTATGATGACACATTTAATCACAGGGACTATGATATATATTATAGTATGACAAAAGATTCCCCACTCTTCTGTGCCTTCTGTAACCTTGTTTTTTTGGGTCTAGTGAATATATAGGAGGCAGTTGCTCACTGAGTTGTTCTCCATATAGGAAGTTGCATGATATGAAAAATATGCCAGCCATTCACAAGAAGCTGTGTAATGGGAGGAAATAGAAAAGATAGAGAAGAAAATGTTAAGGTATACCTGACACAACTGGGTGGACTTGTTTGTTGAGATGGTTTTCAAAAAATGGGATAAAAAAGAGAAACTTGACAGGATTCCTGTTAAGGAGTCAGTTGCTCACTCTCAACATAGGGTGGGATGTAGAGGTGAGAGAACTACTCTACCCACCTCTTACATCGCCATGTCTAATATTCTCTCTTTATTCTAGTTTAAAGAAATTCAAATGCAATTGTGAAGATGATGCTTTAGAAGGAAAAATATTGAATGGATGGGAAGTAAGGGAGGAGGGTTGTAAATTTATATTCTAAAAGTGAAGTGAAAGTAAAAAGGCTGCTTGTCTAACCCCTGAATGGGCATCTTAAAACATATGCAAAGAACTGGGTGACATATTCAGGGGATAGCAGGCAACGCATTTTAGATTTTATACAAGAGTTCACTATAATCCCTCTGTTAGACACAAATGGCACTCTGATGGGCCTGAAGGCTATATTGGGAGCATATGAAGATGTGTGGTAGAGGAAATTAAAGTGAAACTTGAAAAACAAATTATAAAGTTGTACTGGAGAGATTAGCCTGTGGTCACATAGACTTTACCAGAGTGGATAAATTGGGTGGATATTGTGTATGAATAGGGCATGTTTCCCCTACCCTTTCCATAGATCAATTCAGTTCTTCAACCAGTTAATTGGTCAAACTAAATATTGGACTTATCCTAACTCTCCTCGACAGCAAATATTAAGCAATATAGTATTCCAGAGGTCTATGAGAGATCACTATTATGATTAAGGGAATGGTTGAAGGGAGATTTTTAATTCCCCCTAAAGTCCTTTTATCAGTCTTATATAGCCAGTATGCCAAACAGATGACTCCAGGAGTTTGACAATAGACAAACAGAATTAAACAAGGTGATTCCTTAGATTGATTCAGCTGTACTTGATATAGAGTAGGCTCCATGGCTCCATAGGAAGTACAACAAGCCAAGGGGGACAGGAGGTCAAAAGGCTAAGGCCTTTATTTCCATACAAATTTGGAGTCCATCCAGGCACAGAGGTAAGTTTGCCAGATTTAGCAAATAAAACATAGAAGCCCAGTGAAATTTGAAATTCAGATTTAATTTTTTTTTTTTTTTTTTTTTTAGTATAAGTGTGTCCTAGATATTGCATGGTACAAATAATGTATTTCATCTTGCAACTCCATGTGATATTCTTCTAGGTTGGAATTTGGTATACAGTTATTGTTTTTGCTACAGTGATATTTGAATTGTTGTAATCTAGTGAGACAAGGTTGGACTTGGTAACCATTTAAAATATTTTAATGCACAACATTGATTATATCATGAGTTGCCTCCTCTGAGGAAGAAGCACAGGAAGAGTTAAGGACTATAGTCACTCATACTACAAATAGAAACTAGCTGATAAATCCAACTAAAATTCAAGTGTCAGGGCAGTCTGTGAAATTTTTGGGAGTTCTCTACTCAAAGGCAGCCTGTGAAGCTGCTTTTCACAGCCCATTAAATAAACACTCACTACCTGGTTATGGGATGTTTGTGTAAATTGCCTTAACCATAAAAGGGCATCAGATTATTCAGGAGCCAGAAATACTGATCATGGCTGGGATGATATGAGAGATATTCAAATATAGAGGAAGAAGCCCAGTAAAGATTACTCTTAAGATGGAAGTAATATATTCCTGGGCATACTAACCAAGAAAAGTTCAAAGGGATCCACCTTGTTCATGAGAAAATTAATTCACTGCCCATAGAACTGAATATAGAGCACTCCAAGGACTTCTCTGCCCTCACTGCTACATAAGCTGAACAATATGATTCTCCCAAACTGAGGCAAAACAGACTTCCAGGTTCCCAACTGAGTATTTCATTGTTGGTTGGAAATCATCTGCGATATGCCCTGCAGATGGTAAAATCTTAATGGCAGAAGGTCGGAGCTGAGAGTTGTTTATTTTGTGGTGAAGAGAAATTAGGCTTGGGTGCTTAGGGCACTGTTTGAATATTTACAGATTGTTGGGCAGTAGCTAGTGGCCTTGTAATATGGACAGGAAAGCAGAATGCTAGATGCCTAGACAGTAAAAGCACCTTCCTATGGGATTCTCAGTAAAGGAAATATCTGTGGGAATTTACAGAAAGAATGAAAGTTGTTCATGTAGACAACTGTGTGTGTGTGCATGTGTGTGTGGCAGACAAACAATCACAAACAAAAATCAGTTGCCAGTTCGGAAAGGGATTAGAATGTTAAGGCAGATAGCTTGGTCAGACCTCCAAGGCTTTCTCTCTAGGTATATGAAACATTCAGAAATGGAGGTGTTCATACCATACACTGATGGACAGAGAGAACACATATTACCCTGGCATCCAATGAAACTGCTATAAGAGAAGAAACTATAACCATTTTTGACAGGAGAGAACTCACTGAAAATGGCTTGACAAATAATTCCCCACAGTCAAGAGCTCTACCATATCTAGCAAGTAGATTTTATTGTACCTATACCAGTAGCTCCATGGACCTATACTGATAGCCTCTGCAAGATGTTGTTAACTGGGAATGCCACTTATTCTACTTTATGCTTTACTTATCTTGTAACAGAAGTAAAAGTTTGAAAGGGCACATTTTCTATCAGTTCAGACTACCTGAATATACTTCTTTTAATCATATTATACACTTTGTTGCTACCAATATACCAAAAAAAAAAAAAAAAAAGGCAAGGAAACACTACCAGGATGAACCATACTCCTATCACACCCTCAAAACACTGATCTCATTTAAAATTAAAATGAGTAATTGAAGTACTTGTTACTCAAAATAAGTGATGAAAATGTTTAAAAGTATAGATTAATTATTTAAATGATTGTGTTCTTGTGTTGCATATGAAAGTAATTAAGCCAGGACCTTGAATGGAAAGGTTTCAAAGACTACACATGAGAATGAGAAATGGGGGATAATGAAACTACAGAACTTTCTATCTTTCTGACCTCAAAAATTTTTCTTTGATTTTGTCTGATCCCAGAGTCTCACACTCAGGTGGACCTATAGAAATTCCAAGAGGTTAATATCAATACACAAGACATATTACATATGCTGTTACATTTAACAGCTTCTGTTCCTAAATGTACTGTAGAATGTATCATCACTTCACTCCATGTAGAGTGAATTGAGGTTGACTGTGACTGTAAGTCCATGACCATCAACAGAGACAGTCCTGTGGATTTTTTTCTTTTTTTTTTACTAGTCAAGTCATTTGGCATCCATCTCAAGTGGGTCTGATAAAAAAGTGTTAGTCAGCTTTCTGTATTGTCTGCCCTATGGGTAAGGAGTACAGTTGAACCCGGAGGAGAAAGCCTGAGCAAGGAGAGAGGGGTGTTGATCAAAGAGATGATACATGGGAACAGAGAAGATCCTGCGAACAGGAGGAGTGCTCCTAAGTGGGTCAGAGTATTAGGAATGAAGTCAATCATGCCATTTTCTTGAGCGTATCTCAGATCTAGAGAATAATCCTGTCTACTCTTTGTTTCAGATCTGGTACTGTCTAATGGCTGATTCTGAGAGAAAGTCCCTGTGGAGACTATCATTTTCACAGAAGGGAAATTAGATTTCTCCTGATTTATGAGGTCTGCCTAAATATTACACTTGGATAATCTGGAGGAGTAAAATGATATTATATATCCTGATGACCTAACTTTGGGGTAGCCAAAAACAGTTAGCTATCAGATTGTGCTTTATATGTTTTATTACCACTGTGATTAATTTACAAATAAGTTGAGAGAAATACCACAAATGAGTAACATAGGGTGGAGAATTCAGACTAGCAGAGATTCTGCACCCTTTGGGACCACAATCCATGATGATACTTTAGGATGAAGAGAAAAAGATTGCTGACATGTGCCTAATGTCAAAGCTTAGTTTACTCCTCTGATTATGCTAAATGTGAATTTAGATAGAAACTATTTAAGGAAAGTGGAAGTTAAATTAGGATAGCATTAAGAGATAAGATTTTGGATGTTATTTGTTCTCTGTATGTTATCAAAATTACCCCTGTTCAGTTTGACAAAGGACATTTACAGGAAACTTTGTGAGATAGAGTTGTATTTGATGGCAGAATATATCCTATAACAGGCTCATGGGATACAGAATATTTTGGGGTGCATAAATCCCAGTAATATTTACTGACAACATGTGTGATAGCTTGATCATCCCTGATGCTGCTATGCCAGTATTATGCTATGCTATGTTCTGAAAGGATTTTAGGAACTAGTCTAAGGGTCTAAGTCAGTCTAAAATGACATTCCTAGAGGCTCTTCATAATCATGAAATGGATTGCTGATCCAAATAAAGATTCTAGCATGGAATCTCTTCCAAGAAACTTTGGAGGCTTTAAACTCTAGAGGAAAATAAAGTCATAAATAATTGGACTAATAAAATAATTGCTTTAAGATAACAATGCTGAGAGATGGCATGAACTCTCACCCAATAAGTACTGCCAGATATTTTAGTCATCATGGACTATTTTAAGATCAGTGGTCAGGATTTCTAGAAGGCCAAGTTAAATAGGTACATCTATGGGTATACCTTATTTATTATAAGCTTATGGCATAAATTATGATAGGTTCCTACTTGGCTGATAATTGATCAGCATTTCAAATGTCCTAGAGATCATACATCAAAAGCAACTTTTCTTCTTTGGTGTTGTGACTCATCTGGGACCAGCTATATAAAGGAAGAACCCTATGTCATCTCTATGAGAAGTAGATGAGCTGTGTTACATGATGGTATCTGGAAGCTAATATGTAAGTAATCTGTTGCTATGCAATGACCAATATGGCCAAATGTTCCCTTCAGTTTTACCAAACTTCAGACAAGTTTCTTCCTGATTAGAGACCCTTGACCTCTCTTTTCTTAAAGCATTTACTTTAGGAAAGTTGCAATTGTAAATTCTTTCTCTGCCCTTTAAATGTAAATTGAATGTCCTTTTCAAAGTCCCTTTGAAATGTAATCATTAAGAAAGATAGCACCTCTATCACCTAGTCTCTGTTGAGCGTAGGAGCCTGCGTCCATAAGTGCCAGTCAGCAAACATAGATGACAGATGGCCTCATCACCTTGATCAACCTTCCTCCTAATTCTTTCCCATACTTTTCCATCAGCTAACTTGAGTTAAAATAACTTCTTTTATTTTAGCGGAATTGAATTCTATCTATCTCATGTATTACAATAGTCTTGAATAAGATCTTCCTTATTATTTTTAACAAATGTCTTTTACAATTTCTCTTTGACAGTAACAATATTACCATAAACTCAGTGACTTGAAACAACATATATTTACTTTAGGAATAGACATAAGGGTACTATCTATCTGGAGACTTGAGAGAGAGCACTAATTAGCTAGTTTTCCTTTAAGCTACTGAAGTATACTGCTAGTCATTTGTTGATAGGATATCTAGTTTCTTTAACGAGTTGTAACCAACTAATTCTCTTGTCTCTCTATAGCCTTATATTGTTTTACTTTACTTCATCCACTGATCACCATCTTTAATGTTATGTATTTATTTGCATATTTTTCTGGTTTTGTCCAATAAAATGTAAGCTTCATGAGTGCTAGGACTTTGGATTTTTTATACTCATACATTTTCAGTAACTAGAACAATATCAGGTATGTCATATGTCCTCAATATATTTTGATTAAATGAATGAATCATTCATTTGATGAAACATACTGCTATGTTTCATTGCTGATTGTCTTAAAAGATATATGTAAATATATTCCTTTAGACAAAGTATTTATTTATTTTGTAACTGTTATCATTAGGATTTTTCTCTGTTGACAAATCTGGAGAAAATCAAGCTTGATCTTCTACTTTATAAATCTCTGGGAAAAATCTGTATTTTCAGTGTCTGCTAAAAGAGGAACAGCTAAAATGTATTTGCATAGAATTGCAAGTTTAATGTTTCCTAGGGGCATTCAGTTCTAGAGATTTCAATCATTTTCTCATCCTTGTGCTCAAATGCCTGATTTTTTTAGGCATTTGGTAATTTCTGAAGCATTTTTCTCCATCTGAAAATTCTTACATGGATAGAGTACTTTTCTTCATGCTCTTTGAAAATCAGTTTTACTTTAGCTTCATAGTTTTATCTATTTCAGTGAATGATGGTTGATTCTTACCATTAAAGCCTTCTCAAAGCTAAAACCTTCTAGTTCAAAACCCTGGCTAATAATTTGACAACATTTTTGAAGTCTGTCAAAAAATCTTGAAATACTAAGATGCTCTAGTATTGAGTTACTCTTTCATTTTGCTAACTTACTACTTCTACGCATAATCAGAATTTCTTGAACTTAGTTGAACACATTTCTTGTAATAGAAGGATCTTCACAGATATGTGAGTGTGTGTGTGTGTGTGTGTGTGTGTGTGTGTGTGTAAGTTTGCAGGAATCCAGATAAACTAAGAGATACAAGGAAAAAAAATCCCTTTGGACTTAAAAAACCAAAAGAAGAGAAGAATAGAGTTCAGAATCCAGACCAAGATGGTAACATAGGAGGTTCCTCAGTTTCTCTCTTCCTCCAGATTCACTGAATATACAGCTGTACACAGGGCAATTCCCTCTAAGAGAAATCCAGAAACTAGCTGAGTGACACCTACACATTGGGTGAGTGAGAAAATATACATATCAAAATGTTGAAGCAAATTGTTGCCATAGACCCCACCACCATCACAGCACTGCTGATAGGAAGGGAACCCCCAGCTTGCAGATTTTCCCTGAGGAGAAAATGGTTTGGACTACACATTTAGTGCTCCAACTATTAAGTCTCCACCTAAGGGGTAGGCCTCCAAATCACCTAGCTTTGAAAGCTAATGTGACTTGCATTCAGGAGTCTCACATGTATATGTCAAAAAAAGGTAGTGATTAATGGGCACAGCTATGGCTATCCCCCAAGGGATCAAAGCATAGGGAGCAGGCAAAAATGCCCATATCCAAATTTTTCTCAGCAAGTGGTTTGACTGCATACTCTTTGAGCTGTTGCCTGAGGTTCCAGCCTCTACTTAACATGCATGTGGGTGCTGGCTGTAACCTCCTTAGAACCCAGGGAAGCTGGTGGACACTTCCACCATCTTCTCCTCAGGAGAAATCCTGCGATTTGTAACAACATTGATAAACTGAAGGACATTATGCTAAGTGAAAAAAGCCTGACAGAGGAAGACAAATACTGAATGGTATTGCTTATATGTAGAACCTAAAAAAAAAAAAAAAAATGTTGTACTCTTGGAAAGAGAGAGTAATATGGTGGTTGTCAGGGGCTGGGTTGTTGGGGAAATTGGGAGTGGTTGTTGCAGAATCTAGTTCTTTGTGATTGTGGGGTTTAGGTTCCCATTTCCCTATTGTTGTCAGCTGAGGGCTTCCCTTAGCAACTAGAGGCCTCTCACTGGTCCTTATTCTTGAGTGTCTATATCTTAGAGCCAGAGACATCACATAAAATCTTTATCACACTTGGAATATCTCTGATTTCTCCTTTTGCTTCCAGTCCTAGAAAGTTCTCTGCATTTAAGGGCTCATGTGAGTAGTTGTGTCGACTAGAATAATTTCCTTATTTTAAGATTCTTAATCATAATTACATCTGCAAAATATGGTTTGCTATCTAACAGAGTATATTCACAGGTTCTAGGGATTAGGGTGTCAAACTCCTTTGGGGGACTATCATTCTGCCTGCTACACCAAGATAGCTCTGAACAGAATCTGTAAGTGCCTCTACTCACAAGACATGCAGACATTTGAGAAACTTGTGGATAATTGTATCCTAGCGCTCCATAGAGATGAAAACATTCACCAAAGCAGGCATTCTAAAATGGTCAAGTTCAAAAGGAGAATAGAGAAAGACTAGTCCCACTGGTGTGGGGGCGGGAAGTAAAAATTTAAAGTAAATACAACAGTGTGAAATACTATATTCAGATAAATTTAGATAGTAGACATTTGCTCATTTGATTTAGTATTTAAAAAGTCAGTGTTAGTTTTAGCAGTATTGTGGGGATGTACGCCAAATTGCACTGGGGATTGGAGTAAGTATTTAGTGAAGAAGAGACATTAGTAAGTACATGCTACCTTCAGAAAAGCTTACTAGTCAAGTAAAGGAGACATCAAAAGTTTGAAGCTAGGAGTGGAATCAGTGGTAGGTGCTTTTGTAGGGTGTGTGTGTGTGAGAGAGAGAGAGAGAGAGTGTGAGTTGGGCATATTCATAGTGCAAAAGGTCAATAAAAAAGAAAAGTCAAGGTTAAGGTTTAACAGAGACAGAAGGATGAATGGAATAATGTACCACAAAGACAGAAGTAGATCGAATCAGGATCAAAACTATATTAAAGGGAAGTAGTAAAGAATTGATGACATGGTCATAAGTTTATGGGGAGGTAGCACAGACCAGGTAGATGGAGTTCATGCTTAAATTTTATAATATTCTAAAGGAAATACAGAAAGTAGTGGATTGAATCAGACACGGATGTACATATTGATCTTGAGTTTAAGGTGGAGGGAAATGAGAATATCAATGAGACAGAAATAATTTTATAGGAATTTGGGTTGAGGGTATTCAGTGATGAAATTTCTACTGGTATGAAGGGGAAAAGGGATGATAGCATTTGCTAAAATTAAAGGTGGTAGAGATTAAAAAGGAATATTATGAAGAATTTTGATGATTATAGCTAAATCAACACAGATGCTCATTGATGGGGAAGACTATGGTTTTTAATTTTCAGCACTTCTACATGATTTTCTTCAATGATGATCAATGCCTGACCCAAATTTCTGTTCACATAGCATTTTGGACCACATTTTCCATTCCTGAAGGAATGAGAAACCAGGCTCTGTGTTTATAGAAACTGTAGAGATAAATCCTAGACAACAAATAATATTGGGAAACAAAGAATACCACAATGTGTGCTTAGAAAAGTCTAATAGGCAGCAAGGAGAATGTCTGGCTCTTTCAATTCCAAGAAGAGAAAAAAAAAATATATATATATATATATATACATATGCCAATTACATTCTATGAGAACCTATAACCATGCCAGTGCTTTACTATAATAATTGAAAGCTTCATATTAATAACAATAACAAAAAGCTAAGCCAAGCAATTAAATGATCGAGGTATCAGAATTGGTATGCCTATTTAGAAGCAAATATACAAATCTTACCCCCCCAAATTATTTCTAAATCCAAGCCTCTTATTTTAAAAAATCAGCCAAATGTTAACTCATAGTAAAAATTATCAAACACAGGTGAAACTAAGCTACCATTAATGAGAAATGGTGAAAACAACAAAGAAAACATTTGACTTTTATTTTTAAATACTTCTTTGTTCAGTTGTCCCTTGTTATCCGTGGTGAGGGGGGACGGTGGTGGGGATTGGTTCTAGGACACCTCAAAACCCGTGGATGCTCAAGTCCCTTATATAAAATGGTGTAATAGAGTTGGCCCTCCGTGGCCAATATTCCACATCTGCAGATTCAACAAACCATAGATTGGTTAAATCCATAGAAGTGGAACCTGCAGATAAGGTGGGTGGACCTTATGTCACTAAAAGGCAAAGTTCTTTTTAATCTATAGGTAACCTCTCTCTCTCTCTCTCTCTCCCCTCTCCCCTCACTTCTCTCTCTTTTAAAAATTTTGACCTTGCAATTTATTTGTTGAGAAACTAACTTGCTTGTCCTACCTACAATTCAGAGTGATGATATTGTCACATTGTATTATACAATGTTCTTCTGACCCTTGTTTATCATGGTAATCAAACATATGAGTTTGAACATATTTGGAATTAATTATTATTATTGTTATTTGATTTCATTTTCTGGCAAGAAAACTCCATGAGTTATACTGTGTTCTCTTATTGGAAAGCTCAGAATTCCAGACTGTTCCTTTGTTTTGCTAGCAGCTAGACCTTTTATTTTATCAGGTAACAAAATTCTAATTTTTATACTGTCTACTTCCATTATTATCTGGATTATCTCTATACAGATTATACATATAAAGGGAAAACACCCCTTCTACAATTATTTTCTACTATTTGCTTACATTGTGGTACAGTTTACATTGGCAAGGAATACTAAAATTTTATTTTGTTTAATAAAAAAAATGATGAGCTTATTCTACAGCATCACCCAAAAGTAACCAAAGAGGTTTTGTTTTTTGTTTTTGTTTGTTTTTGCTTTTAACCATTTAACCATAGGAATGGGTTTAAACATATTTGATTTATTCCAATTTATTGAAGATCGATTTTTTTTTCTTATTGATGCTTACATTAAAGTTTTTTGACATTGGGGACCTCTTCAAGTTGGCCACTAAGTCTTTTGACATGACTTTGGTAGATTTTGATAGTTTTTTTTTTTTTTTTTTTTTTTCGGTACACGGGCCTCTCACTGTTGTGGCCTCTCCCGTTGCGGAGCACAGGCTCCAGACACACAGGCCCAGCTGCTCCGCAGCCTGTGGGATCTTCCCGGACTGGGGCATGAACCCGTGTCCCCTGCATCGGCAGGCAGACTCTCAACCACTGCGCCACCAGGGAAGCCCTTGATAGGTTTTTTAAACAAGTTATATTAGACCTATCTTGTATGTTTTCTGCTCAGACCTGGAGTTAGTTATTTTTCCAAAGAACCCTTATTCCTTGTGCTAGGGGAAGATGGGATTTAGTGACCATCATCTGAGCACTATGACTTCTCATTGTTATAGACTGTAATAATTTGCTGGGGCTGCCATAACAACATACTACAGACTGTGTGTCTTAAACAACAGACATTTGTTTTTTTTTCAAAGTTTTGGAGGTTGGAAGTCCAAGATCTAGGTGCTACAGGAAGGGTTCACTTCTCTTGAGGCCTCTCTCCTTGGTTTGGAGATGGCTGCCCTCTTGATGCCTTTTCATGTAATAATTCCTCTGCAAGTGCACTCTGGTATCTCTTTGTGTGTCTACAGTTCCTCTTCTCATGAGGACACCAGTCAGATTGTATTAAGGCCCCCCACATGACCTTGTTTCACCTTAGTTATCTCTTTAAAGGCACTGTCTCCAAATACAGCCACATTCGGTGGTAACAGGTGTTAGGGCTTCAACAAAGGATTTTTGAGGAGACAATTCAGCTTTTAACACTGGCTGTTTATTATTTCTAAGTCTTTTAAGTGGAAATAATGAGGGCATATGTTATTTTCAAAAGAGAGTAGATCGTGTGTTATATTTTTATACGTTTCTCTTTCTTGGTTCCTTATTAAGTGAATATTATTACCAGAAATAATTTAGGCATTTTTACAGTTTTGTTTTACTGTCCTTGTATATAATGCATTAGAGGTCTGTGCCATCAAATTTCTAGACTATAAAGTTAATTGAAATAATGTTTTTTGAGATTTAGTCACTGACCACAAAAACAAGTTTCTTTTTTAATTTGCTTTAGATTTTAGGGATTTCATTTTAAATTTAATTTTGTTATCATGTGAAACATTTGCATATTTCCAAAGTCAAATTCATGAATTATTTCTGGTGAAGCCCCCTCTCAGTGTCAGTTGCTCTTGTCAGATGGACCTGCTAATCTTTTTCTTCAGAGTTAGGAATGCCTCCTTTTAAGGGTGAATTGTTAATGACAGTTAACTTTCTGGATTATTGGTTCTTAAGGACAGCAGAATTCCTTTTATTTCACCTCTTTCTTCCCACATGATTACAATACCACCAGAGTCTGATTGCTGTTGATGATTTGACACCTTCCACTCATAATTTAACCCTCTTCACTTTATAATCATAGGGATGTTTTGTGAGGCCATGGGAAAAGAATTTGAAAAAGAATAGATACAGGTATATGTATAACTGAAACTAACACAACATTGTTAATCAACTATACTCCACCATAAAATAAAAAGTTAAAAAATAAATAAAAAAAATAGCCATACCAATATATATAATCCCATCTAAGGTGCTGGTAAATTCTTAAGAACTGACTCTGTGTGGATGGGGGATGGCTATAGGGTTTCTTGCATTTGTCAATTTTCATACTGCCATACCTGATTTCAAGCTGTCAATGTGATGCTACTGAAGGCAGAGTTTGGGGGTAATGCTAACCATCAGCCTAGATGAATTATCTCCAACACACAACTGGTCCCATCTTACATGTTCTACTTTTTCTGTGATAATGACATTTCTCCATCTAGTTTGTGTAGATTATATTGTTCTCTCTGAATTTAGGTAGACTTTTCTAATAACCTCAACCAATAGATTTTAGCACATGTACTGCTATATGATTTCTGAAACTAGATCATAAAAAGCACTATGGCTTTCTCCGGGTAAAGTAATATCTCTGACTTTCTTTTTCTCAGTGTATGTACCTTGGGAGTCCTAAGCCACAGTATAAGTAGTCTATCTACTCTGTAATGGTGGAAAGAGTATATGGAATGACCAAACAGAGAGACATGGAGAGAATTTTCCTCAGGTTTTTGTGTTTTCAGAGCAGGCAACAGGCTAGCCTCCAGATGTCTCTGACCCCTGCCAATATCATCTGATTGAAACTGCATGACAGGACTTGGGCAAGAACTCCTTAGTTAGGTACAGTCCACCCTTAAACCTATAGTTACTGTTGCTATAACATTTTTATTTAGAAATAATTTAGATTTGCAAAAAATTGCAAATATAGTACAAAGTATACTATTTAACCAACTTCCTCAATTTTTCACTACTCTCCTTTTTTTGGATCCTTATTCCAACCCAGGAATCCATATTACACTGTTTAAGTTTTAATCTACTAAGTATCAGGGCTGGTATGTTATGCAGGTGTAGTACCTGGAGCATCTTTTCCAAGTTTTGGCCAATGAGAGCTCTTTTATGTTGACTTTTGTGATGGATACCTTCTGCTTTAGCTTGCAGAACCACTCTCTCTACCTCCCTCTTAACTTTCCTTTTTGTCCCAAGAGGTTAATATCGATCTTCTTGATCTAGAGCCTTAGGTGCTAAAGATGTAACTTTTCTACCCAACATGAATGATACCAATATATAATGATGGAACGGGGACAAGAAAATTATAAAAACATTCCTATTGAAGGAGGGAAACATATCTGGTTGGTCATTCCATTATGCTCCATGGCATCATCCAAAGTGATCCTTGAAGAAATTAATTCCATTTTTATTTTGCATCTTGGTTCTGGCCAATAGAAGTTTAAAGAGGTCTCAGGTCATTTTAAGTCCTGAAGAATCACTTTCTGTTTTGAGTTCAGGCCCATGGTCTTTTATGATGCGGATCTCATACACACTTGCTAGTTTTCTTTATAATGTTTAATTCTCTGACAGTTATTTTCTATATAAAATTCTATGAGTTGCTGTAGGACATTTCTTTGTCTTCTTGTTTACATGTCTCTTTTTATCCTCAAGTAAATTGGACCTCAGAGGTCTTGATGGGGTAGACTCATGTTTAGCTCTTGTTCCTAAGTAATTTATGTTAAAATAAGCAGATATGTTAGTGTCCTATTCTCCAATTAAATTCACTGTTTGTTAGATTCACAATACTTTTTATTTGATCCTTTCTGAAAAGCTGAGTTTTAGTCAGATTTGGTTGCTTAACTATATCCCAACTTTAATTTTCACTATTTGGGGTTAAAGGAAAGTTGCTTATTCCAAATTTACTAGTTTCTGAATTATTTCTGAGAACTTTTATTCCTTCTTACACACTGGCTGATTTTGAGCTTATCTTTTATAATACTTGTAGAGAGCAGCAAACAACCAAATGTGCTATATAATTCTATCTTAAGATTTTTCCCTAAGAGCTACAAGTACATTTGTCAAATTATCTGCCATCAATGTTATTACAGGAAAATTTACCAAATATGCACACACAACATAACGTGTATTGCCATCCTTCCAGCTTCTGATACAAGTGTTATTTACTGCCTAGCCCCTAATCCAAAGCCACATATATTTTTGTTTTTTGCTGTGAAAATACCCCACTAATAGGTACTTATATTGAGTTGCCCCAGAACCACCCCCAGCCTCGTTGATTTGCTGGTATTACTCAGTTATACTCATAGTTATCATTTATTACAGCTAAAAGATATAGACAAAATCAACAAAGGGAAAAGAGCATGGGGCAAAATCCAGAGGAAGCCAGGTAAAAGCTTCCAGGTGTCTCTCCCAGTGATATCTTGTAGAGCATGCTTAAGCCCTGCAATGATGTGTGACAACATGTGCTAAGTGTTGCCAGGTAGGGCAGTGCACTTGAGCTAGGGTCCTATCCAGGGTTGTTTTTGTTTGTTTGTTTGTTTCTTTTTGAGTCCGTAATTTAAGCATACAGGAATTGCATGACTGGCCTCAATTATTCAAACTCCAGACCTCTGGAGAGAAAGTATGTGTTCACCATAAATTACACTGTTAGTATAAACCATCTGGACAAACTGGTACACTGTGATTCCAGGCTTCAGGCATGCTTAAATGCTCTTATCAAACAGAACATTCCAGGAGCTTAGTTTGCAGGAGATGACCAATGACCAGCCCTGAAAATAGGAATTTGTTGTGAAAATGTGCAGGTTAGAGCCACCCAGCTCTTCTGAGCTAAACCGTTCCTGAATGGTACCCCTTTTTGTATCAGTTAGAATGGCTAGAAGTAAAATTTGGAAGCCCAGAAGTAAAATTTCAGTAGCTTAATGTATTAAAGGTCTAATTCTTACTTTTGCAATAAGTACTTGTGTTAGGTGGGAACTCTATTGTATTTCATTCTCATTCAGGAACTTGAAAAAGAAAAATATGGTAATGTAGTAAATTGTGATCTGGCCTTTAAAATTTTAGGCTGGAAATGACACAGAGCATTTCCTCTCATGTTTCAACAATTAAAAGAAGTCACATGGCAGTGCCTAACTTTTTCAGATGGTTTGGAAGTAAAATTTTACCATATGCAAAGAGGGCAGAAAGCCATAGGGATTTGATGAATGCTACTAATGACTATATTATTATATGTGTATATTATTTATATATATACATAATGCATACATAATATGTAACTATATAATATACTTTATATCATTATATTATTATACTTATTAATTATTCAGCAGAGACCTCAAAGATAAATCTTACTGTTTAATATCATCTCTCAAGTTAGGCATTAAATAAGCCCTTTCAACTGAATGAATATGTAAAAAATGCTCCCTTTGCTTACAATCCCATAGGTTTTCCATATAAGACTCAACATTCTTATAGAAGCTTCTCAGTTTGTTTCTGAATTTATTTTTCTTCTATTAGCAACTTGTTCCTATTAGGAATTTAGTAATTAAGGGATGTCATGAAAAATTTATTTGCATATATGTATTATTATTTAAATACATGACTGTAAGAAAACTTTTGCTTTCAGAATATGAATCTCACCTAGGTACCTGCTGAATATGAAATCATCCATTATACAATTTACTACTTATTTGTGTTGTAACTTCTAGTATTCTTCACTATATATTTACTGTATTCAGTCCCCACCCCAACCTTTGGTCATATTTTAATGCCCCTTAATTTAAGGACACTATTTTTCATTCTTTTCTAATTATGAAGGCATTAGCTTATCTTCGGTTACATTTTCATTAGGAGAAAGTTGAATATAGAGATTTCCATTTTTTGTTTGGACATTTAGGTTAAATTTCCTTTAAGGAAAAAAAAAAGAGCAACTATTTTTATCTGAGTCCCAATACAATTGTTTTTGCGGGTCTTTCACTAGTTTAAGGAGGAAATTCTTTGATTTTGTTTTGATTTTGTTGTTGCTTTAATTCTCTTAATATGCCAAATAAGACTGAATATAACGACCTAGAAAACTTAAAAAAAAATTTGATCCTCATGTTCATGTGCATATTCTTGAATATTTTAAGGATAATTGTTTCCAAAGTTGTTATATTTAAAATAGCATAATATGTGTTTAGCATATAATATAAAATGATATTAGTAAGGAATGGTTTTATTAAGTCTGTGGAAAACAAAATATTTCTAAAAGTAGTTGTACTGGAAATGAAAAACTAAGATTAAACTGTGAAACTTAGATTTCAATTAAAAAATAACTGTGAAACATTTTCTAAATACAATAAAATGCTATTCAGGTGCAATAATCTCAAAATCTCAGACTCCACTCTTCATTTTCTGCTCCTATATCTATGCACTTCATTTTTCTTAGCCTAAGAGAAGTTTAGAGACTGCTGTCTTAACCAAGATGATGGTTCATATCCATTAGATTTCAGGGTCACTAGTCAGCTATATTTTTGTTTACTCACTCTTAGCAATTCCTGTAATATGATAGTTTAAGCACTGGCTTTAAATTAGGGAGTGAACTTTATTTGTATTCCCTTTTCTTATTTGTTTTTGAATGCTTTAAGTTTTTGAATTTGCTAAAGAGTAATTACCTTTGAACTGCTTTTGAACTGGATGGCATTTTAAGTCACAGCATATTTATCAAGAAGCAGGCTGCTTGTTAAAACTCTAAATGCACATATAAATAAAAGTAATGAAATTAATTAATTATTCCAGTGTTTCACATAACAGTGTTTCAGTGGTTTTGATAGGAAATCACTTGTAATGGTAATGAAATAATTATTTTTCTAGAGTAACTTATAGACTATTTGTGTACATAAATAAGACTATATTTACTTCATATGATTTATGTCTCTTTCTTAATCCCTCCTGTCCTTCTTATTCTGTTGATTATATGTTCTTGAGGTTTTTCTCTGGGAACCTCTATCTTGACACTGCTTGTAGCATTCCGTCCCCATTGACACTCTAATCTTGGATACTGAGGATCAGTATTTACCCCACCTTTCCTTTTGAAATTCTGCTCATGCTTGTTTTCAGTGATCCTACTTTCTCTCCTTTCTCATTCCAGCTCGAAAATTGTACATTTTCCTCCATTGGTATCTTCTATCTGAGGTGTTTTATTTGTTTTAAACAGAATGGAAAGGAATTTGATAGAGATTACTTATATTTGTAGAATTAGGATCTATGATTTTAATCATAAGTATTTGAAATGTATCTCATGAATTTTAATAATTTATAATTTTGATGAGGCACAACAGTTACATATCAGTTCTACTTTACTTTCTTGAAGATATTATTTTCCTAGATCTCTTTGTCTTCCTGGTCCATTCAAAGCCTGTTCAACAACCAGTTTCCAGAAGATGTATTCATCCTCCTGAAATTTTCATTTGTCCTTTTCCTGAATTTGAATCTGATACCTTCTTATTCTTAATCCTTTTACTTCATCTCAGAGTACATTTATATTTCCCCTTAATTTCAGGTTGATATTATATTTAATGATTCTTTTAAAAAGAATATTGTTCTGAGTGCTCAGTTCCGTAAACTTTTCTCCCTGTTGATTAATTCTGGAAAATTTACTCTGTTTTTCTCTTAATTCTAAATAATGTCACTTCTTTTCTGTCCTCTTCTACTGGAAGTTTTTTCTTAATTTGTTAGATATGATGTATTTTTTATATTTTTAATTCTGTTTTTGCCTAATTCCTATTTTTACTATTCAAATTTTTCAGAGATTTTATCAACATGTCTTTAATTATTTTGTTACTGCTATTATTTTACTTCTCAGGAACACTTTCATGTTTTATACTTGTTAAGGTTTTATAACAAGATTTTTTCCCTTGGATGCAAGTGTCCCTCCTCATTGTAGGTTGTATTTATAGTTTGTTTATTTGATGTTATCCTGTTTTATCTCTGTTTCTATTAGTTTTTTTTCTTCCTGTTTGTTTTGTTCTTTGTCTTCCATGTTTAGACTTCTCTCACACATTCTATATATAAAAATAAGGAGATCATTTCTCGCACAGGACTCTTGGGATGTTTCAGAAAAAAATTTATTGACAATTAGATGAAAAAAACTTTAAAAATACATACAAAAGTCTTAGTTTGAATGTATCAGAAATAATGAATAATTATAGAGCTAACACCTAGGGAATGAAGAACCCAGAATGATGAGTCTGAAAAATATTACCCTTTTGCTTCTTAAGGTAACTGATGATTTTGAAAGTGGTTTTAACAAGTTGAGCAGTGCTATCAATCATCTCAGGGAGCTGAAGGATCAAATGTTAAAGATCACAATCTGCCAGAGAAAGGTTTCTGTATCCACTTAGGCTTAGTGTTGAGATTCCAAAGGCCTACGTCTTGAGAGGGAGGGCAGATAGGAAGTGCATAAACTTCTATGAATTTGCAGCCCAAACATGAATTCTTTAAACTCCTGAATAGAATAAGTAGATTTGGTATTTCTAGGGTCTTTAGCCTAGCCAATTACAAAAGTAAAATTTATCTGAGGAAGATAACATTATCTGTAAGTACATAACATAAACTCTATAATTTTTCATATGGAAGGTATAGATTTCAGTTAAAAAAATGCTAAATTAGACTTCACATTAGTTTAAAAAGAGAAGATAATAGAAATAGCAACACTGTTTCAGTAACAGATGTTAATCTTTAAGTTTACTACCAAAATAATATTATGAAATATAGAAATAAATTTGATAACAGTGGAAATTTATAGATGATCAATATTGTCTTGTAATTATTTAATAAATGATATTTTTACTTAAGAACTCACAAAGAAAACTTCAGGTCTAAGTGGACCCATCAGTGAATTACATTAAACAATTATGAAATAATACCAATGTTATAAAAATTCTTCCAGAGAAGAGAAAATGAAGAAATATTCCCATTGCACTTTATGAGGCCACTATAACATTAACACTGAAACTTAACAAGAAATATGAGAAAGGAAATTTACAGAAATTTTTCATGATTATATATGTAAAAATTAATAGGTATTGTAAACTGAGTCTAATGTGGCTATTGTACAAATAACATGGTATTATCAAATATATGATTTATTTGGTTAATGGTAGAAAGAGAAAAATATTTTCTTACACATATTATGGAAGTTCATCCTGGAATATATCTAACTGTCTACTTCTCTTTGGAAGAAGTATCAGAAAAATTAAGGTATCTAGGCATAGACATTGCAGTAGACATTTTTAGGCTATGTTACTGATTTTGCTTTCCTTAGTCTTGAGAAAATGCCTGTGTTTAATAAAAGGCATGTATCTGACAGATGGCATTCTTATAGCCAAGACAAATGGATAGAACTATGTAAGGATGTGAAATGGGTCATCTGACTAGTTTTTGCAATTTATCTGCTTGTTCTACTTGTTCTTTTGTTTCAGCATATCTGTCTTTTTCTATGGCATTTTTATCTTTTCCCAAATGAAATCAAACTGAACTGCAGCTGTGGAGACACCTGAGAAAAACAACAATGCAATACAACTAACATGACATACGTCTATGGCTGGTTCTCTAATTTGGAGGTGTAGAGACTTCAAGGTAAGAAAAAGATTTACTTGTGAGGCTGAACCAAAATGAAGTAATATACAAATGCATTTTCTAGTAACATGCTCATATGGAACCTATAATTTAGCTAGAGCATGTCCATTTATATTAAATTACAGAAGAGTTATAGGGAAATCAATATGAAATCAAATTCAGTATATGTGGGAAAACTATTAGAAATAATTTGCTTCCATGGTCACCAAGGAGTTCTCTGGAACTTCTTGGAACACTGAGATGGAGAAGAGTTTCACAGGATGTCACTGATACCTCTGAAATTATGCAAGGGCAATACTTTCTCATGAGATCTTTAAATGGCAGATTTACTTGGAAGTGTCTGTGTAGCATGAATGGGTTCAAGTATAATACAGAAATTTAGTATTATAACTGTAGATTTTCCAGTGGGACTTTCACATTTGAATTGTATTTAAGAGTTGGGGTAGGAAAATAGAAATATAATTGCATGTTAGCTGTTACATATTGAATCTATCATACATTTTTTTGCCATATGTTAGGCTTTTAGTATTATGGAACAAATTAAATATATAGTATCTAATCTTGAACAGATTGCTCTTTAATTCTGGAACTGAAAAAAAATACAACTTTAAAGGAAAGCTACTCTACAGTTTGCTTGTTTTTTTCAGTGAACTTATGTTAAATCTTTTCTAACTTCATTGAGCTCTTCACCTCACACCTGCAATTTTGTCAAACTAATTCCCCACTTATTTGATAATATTGACAAAATCTGGTAGGAACTCACTTTCTCACAACCTTTATGGGATCTTCACATCCTTTTCCATGATCTCAGTAGAATATTTATCATTTATTCTATCCAAGACTCTGCTGAGTCTTCAAAACTATCTCCTTTCTTAAGTTTTGCTTTGTTCATCACTTTTTTCTTGGCATTTCATTCTCTCCATCTCCACTGAATTTTTCCATTTACTTTTCTTGTCTGTCCTGTCCTGATAAAACCTTTTAGTTAGCTCTGCAACCATTCATTCTCTTTTAATTATTAAACTTCTTGAAAGATCAGACTGTATTTTCTTCTTCCATTTCATCACTATACACTCATTTTTTATTCTTCTATAATAATGCTTTGCTTATCAATCCTGAATTTTAACTGTTCTTATTTGGACAGATATTCAACATATCAGAGATTTTTTTCTACTCCCTAGCTTGTCTACCATAGCTCTTATTTTCTTGTTTCATTTATCATCGATTTATTATTACACCCAACATCCCAGTTTAAATCTTCATTCTTTATGCTTGAATGATCAAACTTGCTTTCTGTTGGGCAATTATTAATCTGTTTGTCCTCCAATTCATTATGCACACAGTTACTAAATTAATAAATGAATCTTTCTGAAACATTGATCTCATAAATAGTTTATGTAGAAAACCTCTGCTGAATTCCCATTGTCTACAGAATAAAACTAAAAGAAATTGACTTGTTTTTCAGGCACTCAACAATCAGGCTCCAAATCACCTTTCTGTCTTTACTTTTCACTATTTCCTTTCATGAATCCTATAATCCTGCCCACAATTTTTGCTTATGTTCATACATTTGCTCCCATTTTTCTAATATCAAATCTGTATCTTTTATAGCACATTCCTAATTCCGCCTACTTCATCAATCCTTCCCTGATACTTTCAGCAGAATATAATCTCTCTCTTTTTAACTTCCATCATATTTTACCAATACATTTCTTCTTTTTTCTCTAAAAATATTTTATTATTTATAAAACATAACAAGGGTAATAGTGATGTGTGAGAAACATACCATCAAATTCTAAAAATAATATTTTATGTCATATGTTAAGTATAATAAATTATAATATCTTATTAATGTAATGTATTGATTGACTGTAAGGTGTTTCCAGCTTTCCTCTCTACAAATTCATGTTTTAGGTCATTCAAATACATAATTTATCAACTATATGTTCTATTAATTAATTAGTTAATGAAAACAGTGTTGGTTGCTCTCAGCAAGATTACAAATAATTTTTATTATTTTTAATATTGAAAAGGATATTTCTGCTGACATAATCTAATTGAATTGTTTGATTATTTTTAAAAAATCAAAGTTTTGAGACTTTTTTATATATTCTAGCTTCAAGTCTTTTATCATACATGTAGCTTGAAAATATTTTCTTCCAATATGTGCATTTTATTTTCATCCTTTTAGCAGACTCATTGAGAAAAAATTTATATTTTAAATGAAATACAGGGGACTCCCCTGGTGGCACAGTGGTTAGGAATGTGCCTGCCAATGCAGGGGACACATGTTCAATCCCTGGTTTGGGAAGATCCCACAAGCCATGGAGCAACTAAGCCCGTGCACCACAACTACTGAGCCTGCACACTAGAGCCTGCAAGCCACAACTACTGAGCCCACGTGCCACAACTACTGAAGCCCATGTGCCTAGAGCCAATGTTCTGGAACAAGAGAAGCCACCACAATGAGAAGCCTGTGCACTGCAACTAAGATTAGTCCCTGCTCACTACAACTAGAGAAAGCCCATGTGCAGCAAAGACTCAATGCAGCAAAAAATAATAAATAAAATAAATAGATTAAAAAGTATTTTAAAATAAATAAGTGAAATACAATTTATCATGTTTTTGTTTTATGGGGATTGTATTTTTGGTGTTATATCTAAGAACTTTTCACCAAACCCCGTCATTAAGTTTTATTGTATATTTTCCTTTTTTTTTTTTTTTTTTTTTTTGTGGTACGCAGGCCTCTCACTGCTGTGGCCTCTCCCATTGTGGAGCACAGGCTCAGCGGCCATGGCTCATGGGCCCAGCCACTCCATGGCATGTGAGATCTTCCCGGACCGGGGCACGAACCCATGTCCCCTGCATCGGCAGGTGGACTCTCAACCACTTTGCCACCAGGGAAGTCCTTCCATTAAGTTTGTATATATTTATGTTTTACATTTAAATCTATTGGTTGGCCAAAAAGTTTGTTGGGGTTTTTCCATAAGACGGTACAGTAAAACCGGAATGAACTTTTTGGCCTACCCAATACAATTCATTTTGTAAGGTTTTGGTTGAAGTTCTTTTATTCTTTTATTTTCTCTTCTCTCTTCCCTCTCTTCCCATCCCCTCTTAGTTTTCTCTTTTCTTGTCAGAATATGGGTTTCCTATTATTTCAGCATCAGTTGTCAAAAAGACGAGCCTTCTTCCTTTCAATTGCTTTTGCACCATAGTATAAAATCAGCTGGCCATACTTGTGTGTGTCTATTTCTGGGTTCTTTATTTTATTCCACTGGTCTGTGTGTCTATTCATCCACTAGTATCACACATTCTTGATTACTCTAGCTGTATATAAATCTTAAAATTAGATAACGTAATTCCTCCCACTTTACCTTTTTTTTTTTCAAAGTTGTTTTAGTAATTTTAGTTCCTTTGCTTTTCTACATTACTTTTAGAATAATCTTATCAATGTTTACATAATATTGCTGGAATATTGATGGGGAGAATTAATATCTTTACTCTGTAGAGACTTTCACTTGAGAAATACAACATATCTCTCCATTTACTTAGGTCATCTTTTATTTCCTTCAACAATATTTTGTAATTTTTAGCATACAGCATTTCTGTGCATGTTTTGTTAGATTTTTTTTCAAATATTTCCTTGTTTTTTAATTAAGTAGTATTGTATTTTCAGCTTTTGTTTATATGTGTTCATTGCAGAAATATAAATACAATTGGTTTTGTATGTTGATATTATATCCTGCACATTGATGAACTTAATTGTTAGTCCTAGGAGTTATTTGCAGGTTCTTTGGAATTATCTAATAGACAATCATGTCTTCTGCAAATATTTTACCTATAGATATATGTTGATATTTACATACTTCTATGTTGTATTATAGGTTTGAGAGTTGTATTATAAAAGTTCTCCATTAATTTCAAAGATGTGTAAGGACTGAAATTTAGTATTGCACATTAGTAGTCCCCAACAAATAATTTTGAATGAATTGGGTGAAACTTCCTAATTATTTCATTCATATAATTCAGTAGAGTGAATTGTGAATTAAAGTATGCTTTTATTATATTTAATGTAAAACCCCAATATTTGGGAATTTTCCCAGCAGTATATGAAATGATATCTGCAACGGATTCTGTGGATTCCTAATATTATGTAACTACCCAATATATTATGAATGAGTCAACTTATTAGATCCTCATTTCTGTCATTTGCCAGTTATCCTGGTGGTATCTATACTGAGTGAATTGCTAAAGGACTTAAACAATTTTTGAAAATGTGAATTCCATGCTTTCACTTCAGGTCTACTGAATCAAAATCTCTTGGTTCTGAGGCACTGGAACCCTATTTTTTAAAAAGTCTTCAGTTTTTAAAAGTATACATATTTCATGGTTCCATTTGCACAACATGTATAAAATAGAATAATATAAGATATGGAGGAGAAACTAGTAATTGCTAAGGTTTAGAGGTAGACAGTAAAGGAAGAGAATGTGGCTGTAAAGGAGTAGCATGAGTGGGTCTTGTCATGGTACAGTTAAATATCTTGATTTTGATAAGGATTACAAGAAGCTACACAGATGAAAAAATTGCAAGAGATGTGTGTGTGTACACACACTAAGGCATGTATAACAGGTTGCATCAGATTAATCTCAATTTCCTTATTTTGATATACTGTACTAATGCAAGATACTAATATTAGGTGAGGCTGGGTGAAGAGTACATGATACCTCCCTGTATATTTCCTTGAAACTTCTTGATATTCTATGATTATTTCGAGAAGTAAGGTTTTAAAACAAAAACTGTCTTCTCAGGTAACTTTTATTCAGCCTCTTCACTGTCCTGGCTGACATTTGGGAACCCCTGTGTAGGAAGATTTTGGGGGAATTCATAAAAAATAAGTTGCATAAGTATTTCTCCTTTTGGTGGTAAAAATATTATAATACTGTTATTTAAAAATGTGATTTTTAGTTTGAGTGTTTGAGTAGCACAGAATTACTTTCATGCATATATTAGAAGCATACTGTTTAATTTAAAATTAATCCACCCATCTCTTTCTGCTGCTCTACATCGGGCTGCCCAGATCTTTTATTATAGTGATAGAAGATAATATGAATCTCAAACTCCCACACTAGTAGATAACATGTCCAGGGTAAGCTATAATTGATAATCATTTCATTATTGAGGAAGGTCACTGGATTTGCATGGTTATTCTTTTATTGTGAATGTGTAATTCACTTTTGATCCTATGAAGTGACATCTTTGGTTCTCTGGTTCATAATCCCAATGGGAGCTATTCATTAGCAGTGGGTAACAAGATGAACTAACAAGATGGACATGAGTGCACAATGTCATTCCTTAGTTATAAAAACAGTGCAATACTGGGATTCATGGTGAGAAGAAGAATCTGTTGATACCATGAGATAAACCTCCCATTATACTCAGCAACTCAGCATGCTTAAAAACTTTTCATGGGTATCACATTTAGTTTTGCCTCTGCAACTTAAAAGGGAATTTACAGAGGATTAAAAGAGAGTTCCTAAATGATTAAAGGATTAAGTCTATGACCTCTAAATGAAGGTTAAATGGACTGTAATTATTTAGCCTGAGGACTAGGAAACCAAGAGACAAGTTAGAATTATCTCTTAAGAGTATGACAGACAATTATACAGAGAATGTTTTACTGTAGTCTCTAATTCTTCTGAAAATGCCTAGAGGAAGTTAACATAAATTGCAGCATAAGGAATTTAGATTATATCTTAAATGGAATTTAAAGAAAATTAAGTCTTTTAAATATTTAAAATTATTGTCTGTGGCTATTGTAGCAATTCCATTGTGAAAGCAAACAAAAAGAATATTCACACAAAATGTATTCAATGGACTTAACTTCTTGAAGGAACATTGCAGACGGAGTGATTTTTATATCATAGAAATCATTCAGAAAATCCCCCAGGACACCTCTTAGTACTGTCCTGCTCTGTGACTAACAAAGTAAAATTACAACAACCTAATAGAGGCAGATCTGATAGTGGCTCACACACTTCAGGGATGAAGTTTTGGGTTTGTCTAACCCACAAGGAACAAAATAAACCAAGATGCTTGCTAAAGATAAAGGGAATATAGAATGAATAGAAGAAGAAAGTGGTTGTAAGTACTAGTTGAAACCATGTACTACTTTCTCATTTTGATATGAATAATATCATGTAAAATAATTTTTCCTTTTTATTTTATATTAATTTATATAGTATATAAATTACAATGTATTTACATATTAAGGTATGTTATATATTTATATATTATTTATTTATATATAAAATAAGAGCTTGTTACAGAAATTTAACTTATTCAATTATGGGAGCTGATTAAGCAGTCTGTGTGATACTGCTAGTGTTTCTATTTGTTTAATCAAACCCTGAATGATATATGTGGATAATAATGCAATAACAAGTAAAATGTGGATAATAACAGTAACTATGGATAATTGTTATACTTAAATATGGTAGAGCTTAACTCATAGAATTAATATGATGATTAAATAATAATAACATTAAAAAGCCCTTAGAACACTCTTAACCTATAATAAATAATTTATGGTATATTATTATTTTTATTAATAGTATTACCTACATTTTCATAAAAGTTCCCATTCTTTTTTTCAAATTAATATTTATTTATTTATTTGTTTGCATTGGGTCTTAGTTGCAGCAGGTGGTCTCCTTAGTTGCAGCTTGCTGGCTCCTGAGTTGTGGCATGTGAATTCTTAGTTGCAGGATGCATGTGGGATCTAGTTCCCTAACCAGGGATCAAACCCAGACCCTTTGCATTGGGAGTGCAGAGTCAACCACTGCATCACCAGGGAAGTCCTTATCATTCTTTGTTAAAAGTCTAATCATCTCTATTTATCCCTAACATATATTTTGCTCCATTTGCTTGTGAAATTTGCATAAATTGAATTAGACTGTATATATTTTTGTGACTTGATTATTTTACACAGTAACATGTGATTACTGCTGTATTGTACTCCCTTTCCTAAACACATATTTATTATTGTGCAAAACTGATCAAAATCATATATAAATCAATAAGGTATATTAATGTTAACATAATACAATCATATATAAATATAATTTATGAACTATATACAAGTATAAAAGAGTGAAGATAAATTTTCTATAAATATATATAAATTGAGAAAAATATGTATAGCAGGTTTATACATGATAACAACCATTATTAATAACTACTTTCTTCCAGTACTCATTCTGTATTCCCTTTATCCTCAGCGAACATCTTGGCTGCTTGGTTCCTTATGGAGTAAGCTAACCTAAAATGTCATCTGTAAAGTGTATGGGCCACTGTCAGATTTGCCTGTATTGGGCTGTATTTTCACCTAGTTAATCACAGGGCAGGACAGTACTAAGAGGTGCCCAGGGGATCTTCTGTACTCCAGAGATACTCCATCTTAACTTCTGTCTTAGTTTGTTTGGGCTGCTGTAACCAAATGCCATAGACTGGGTAGCTTATAAGAAACGCAAATTTATTTCTCACAGTTCTGGAGGCTGAGGGTACAAGATCAGGGTACCAGCATGATCTGGCTTTGGTGAATGCCTCCTGAGTTGCAGACTGACGACTTCTTTGTCCTCACTTGGTAGATGGGCCTAGAGAGTTCTCTAAGTTCCTTTTATAAGAGCAGTAATCCCATTCATGAGGGCTCCACCCTCATGATTTAAGCAACTCCCACAGGCCCCACCTCCTAATACCATCACATTGGGTATTAGGATTTCAACATGTGAATTTTGGAGAGGGCACAAACGTTCAA
Source organism: Mesoplodon mirus (assembly GCF_964341445.2). NCBI lineage: Eukaryota > Metazoa > Chordata > Mammalia > Artiodactyla > Ziphiidae > Mesoplodon > Mesoplodon mirus. The sequence goes on from NC_138982.1 coordinate 110,346,286, forward strand.
ACCATAGCACCCACACTGTTTAGAAGCAATCCATTTTTCTCTTGATCATCAGTTTTCTACTGAAAATATTAGGTTGTTCTTAGTTTTATTGTATTATGAACAATGTTGCTATAAACATATCAGCCATATATTGCTGAGTAACAAATCACTTCATAATTTGTTAAAAAACAAAAATTATTTATTTACTCATTATTCCTTGTGTCAGAAATTTTGACTGGAATTAGCTGGGAACAATTCATCTTTGCTTCACGTAGTGTCTTCTAAGATCTGTCATATGTTTGGGGTCTCAGCTGGCCTGGCTGAGCCTTTCCCTTCACATGGTCTCACATCCACAGATGGAAAGTTCAGGCTTGTTCACATGGTGGCAGCATTCCAAGAGGACAAGAGCAAAAGTTGTAAGGTTTCTCAAGACTTAGGTTTGGAACAGACAGAGCACAATGTCCATAGCATTCTATTAGTCAAACAAATCACAAATCCAGCCCAGATTTAAGTGGTAGGGAAATAGACTCCATATTTTGATGAAAGGAGTTACAAAGCATTTTAAGCCACAAACTATTCATGTTACTTCTCACTTTAAAATATGCTTACCAATATGCTAGAATCCCCTAAAGTCTTCTCCAATGAAATATCCGACTCAAAGTCCATGTTCTCATTGTTTACATTAGGTCTGGATTTGGAGATGCTATTGGGATGCAGTTTCTCTTCCTGAGGGATCTGTGGTTTAAACAGATAAATTATTACTCTCCTATACACCCAATATAAAATCAGAAGATCATGAAGAGCAGTAGAAATAGACACAGCTGATCAAAAAGTAGTAGCAAAAGATATCTAGTAGTCACTGGCCCACAGCAATTCTTAAACATATCTGAACACTAGTTGACAGCACACTGGCCCCATTCTGGTAGCTCAAATTATTCCTTGATTAGGGTCTGTTTTTTTTAATCTGAGAGTGTTTTCCTAAGTTTCTTGTTGGTTCTTAGATCCATTTCCTGGGCTCTTGAATGAGTGCTCTGAGGTAACTATCTTTTATACAAGAAATGGTTTGTGTTTTCAGCTGTGTAACATTTTCAACCTGATTCTTGCCTACAAACAGTTTAGGTCCTAGAAGTTTCCTTTGTGTTTTTACAGTTTCTGTCCCTAAGGTAGGTGGTGCTTTTGTTAATATAATCATTTAATATGTGTGGGGATTTTCTCTGCATCATATTTGAGTATACAGCATATATGAAAAATCAAATACACATTTTTCAAATAGACTTTGGTTTTTAGAGCAGATCTAGGTTTACAGCAAAATTTAGCAGAAGGTACAAGGAGATTTATTATATACCCCCACCCTGACTCATGTATACTTTTTAAATTATCAATATTCCATACTAATATGGTACATTTGTTACAAGTGATAAACCTACATTGACACATAATTATCACCTGAAATACATAGTTCAAATCAGAGTTCACTCTTGCAATGGTATATTTTATAAGTGGGACAAATTTTTAATGAAATATATCCACCATTATAATATCACACAAGTAAGTTTCACTGTTCTGAAAAAATCCCCTGTACTTCATTTATTCAACCCTCCCTCCTCCCATACCCTAGCAAACCTGATCCTTTTACTGTCTCCATACTTTTGCCTTTTCCATGATATCATATAGTTGGAATCCTACAACATGTAGCCCTTTCAAATTAGCTTCCTTTTTTTAGTAATGTGCAATTGTTAAGTTTCCTCCATGTAGTTTCATAGCTTGATAACTCATATTTTTTGGCACTGAATAATATTCCATTGTCTGGATGTATCACAGTTTATTTATCCATTCACCCACTGAAAGACATCTTGATTATTTCCAAGTTTTGGAAATTATGAGTAAAGCTGTTATAAACATCCATGTGCAGGTTTTATTGTGGACATAAGTTTTTAAGTTTGGGTAAATAGAATTACCTGTTGTATGGTAAAAGTATGTTTAGGTTTTTTGTGAAACTGCCAAATTGTCTTCCGAAGTGGCTGTACCATTTTGTACTCTTACCAGCAATGAGTGAGAGTTCCTGTTGCTCCACACTATTTCCAGCATTTGGTTTTGTCAGTGTTCTGGATTTTCATCATTCTAGTAGGTGTGCACTGTTGTGTAACTTTGTATTTTCCTGATGGCATGTGACATAGAACATCTTTTCATATGCTTACTTGTCATCTGTATATCTCCTTTGATGAGGTGGCTGTTAAGGTCTTTGACCCATTTTAATTGGGTTGTTTGTTTTCTTATTGTTGAGTTTTAAGAGTTCTTTTTGTATTTTGGATAATAGCCCTTTATCAGATCTGTCTTGCAAAAAAATTCTCTCAGTTTGTGGCTTGTCTTCTCATTCTCTTGATGTTGTCTTTTGCAGAGCAGAAGTTTTGAATTTTAATGAAGTCCAGCTTATAAAGTCTTTCTTTCATGGATTTTACCTTTGATGCTGTATCTAAAAAGTTATCACAATACCCAAGGTCACCTAGGTTCTTTCCTATGTCACCTTCTAGGAGTTTTATAGTTTTACATTTAGGTCTATGATCAATTTTGAGTTAGTTTTTGTGAAGGGGATAAGGTCTATGTTGAGTTTCAATTTTTTGCACGTGATGTCCAGTTGTTCTTGCACCATTTGTTGAAAAGACTATCTTTACTCCATTGTATTGCCTTTACTTTGTCAAGTATCAGTTGACTATATTTATTTGGGCCTATTACTGGGCTTACCATTCTTTTCCATTATTTGTCTATTATTTTACCAATACTAAACTGTCTTGATTACTATAGCCTTTAGTAAGTCTTGAAGTCAGGTAGTGTTGGTCCTCCAACTTTGTTTTTCTTCTTCAGTCTGCATTGGCTGTTGTCTTTTGTCTCTCCATATAAACTTTAGAATCAGTTTTTCAGTAACCACAAAATAACTTTCTGGAATTTTGATTGGGTTTGAGCAGAATCTATAGATCAAATTGGAAAGAACTGACATCTTGAAAACGTTAAGTCTTCCTTTCCATGAACATGGGGTGTCTCTCCATTTATTTAGTGCTTTAATTTCATTCATCAGAGTTTTGTAGTTTTTTCTCATTTAGATGTTGTACATATTTTGTTGGATTTATACCTAATAATTCATTTGGGGGGTGGTACTATAAATGTTATTGCATTTTTAATTTCCAATTCCACTTGTTCATTGCAGGTACATAGGAAAGCAACTGACTTTTTTATATTAACCTTGTATCCTGCAAATTTGCTATGTTTGCTTATTAGTTCAAGGAGTATATTTGCAGAGTCTTTTGAATTTTCTACACAAGTGATGATGTCTTCTATGAACAAAGGCAATTTTATATTTTCCTTCACAATCTGTATACCATTATCCTCCTTTTGTTTTCTTATTGCATTAGCTAGGACTTCCTGTATCATGTTGAAAAGTAGTGGTAAGAAAGGGCATCCTTGTCTTTTTAATGATCTTAGTGGGAGAACTTCAAGCTTCTCACCATTAAGTATGTTTTCTGTAGGATTTTGTAGATATTCTTTATCAAGTTGAGTTCTTCTAGCCCTAGTTTGCTCAAAGTTTTTATCATGAACAGGTGCATATCACATTTTGAGACCAGTTTCACTCTATTTAGAGCCATCTTCCAGTCTACTCTGGAATAGTATGCTTAAGATACATTAAAGTGCTTTCTTCTTATGATATGACCTTTTATAAAATGGCTCCTTGAGAATGTGAGTCATAATTTGCAAATATAAGTATTTCCCATTTAACTTTGAAATAATAATTTTTGTAATATTTGCATTGAAATCAGAAAAGGTATTCTGTATGATCCCAGTATTGAGTTTAAATAAAGGTTGTTTTTTGTTGAGCATATTGCCAATTTTAAAAAATTTCCTTTTGGGTTTTAATAAAATGTCTGTTCTACCATTGTAGATGTAGTGTTCTATATATGCTCATTGGTTAAAGTTTGTTAATCATGTTATTCCTAACTTCTCCAACCTTTAAATGTACAATTCTGTTTATATAATCTGCTATAATTGTGAATTTTTTAATTTCCAAATTAGTTCTATAAATTAAGCTTTATTTAAAGGAAAGCTATGTTAATAATTACTTGAAATCAAAATTTATTACACACATGTGCTTAATGGAACTTTTGACATTATGAACTATCACTTTTTATCACTAGTAAATAATATTGCCTTAATTTTTAAATCAAATGAATGAGTGGCAGTTTAGGAACAAACTGTCCCAAAGTTGCACCAAATTGCACAAAAGTATATAATTACACCAAAGTATATAATTCAGTATTATTTAAAATAATTCTGTTAGCTTTGCCAGATGTGTAAACCTATGAAACCATGAGTACCATCAAGATACAGAACATTTGCCATATTCCCCAAATATTCTTCATGACATTTTTCAGTCTACTCTTTCTTTAATATTTTGTAAGCAACCAGTTTTCTGTTACTTTTTTTGGGCATTTTTCAGATTTTATGGAGATAGAATAAGAATATGTTTTATCTTTCTAATGACATTTCTCACTCAGCATAATAATTTGGAGATTTCTACATGTTGTTATGAGACTCAATGTTTTCCTTCTTTCTGTGGTTGAGCAGTATACTAGTGCATGAACATACAACATTTTGTTTACCCATTCGTCTATCAAACAGTATTTTTGAAATTCTCTAGATCTGAACTATTATGTACATACCTGCTATGAACATTTGTAAGTGAGACTTTGTGTGGACATTTATTTTTCATTTTATTTGAGAAGGTATATAGAAGTAGTATGGTTTAGTTGTATAACTGGTTGAAACTTAAACAATTATGAAATGTCCAAATTGATTTCTAAAGTGATTGTATCATTTTTTTTTCACTAATAGTGTATGATGATTGAGTTACTCCACATCCTCACTGACACTTGTTGTGGTCACTTTTCTTTAATTTTATCCATCTGCAGGGCTCTCAGTAGTATATTACTGTTGTTTTAATTTACATTTCCCTAATGACTAATACAATCTATTAATAACTAAAAATGTTTTGAATTTTTAAGTCTATATTGTCCATTTATTTTGAGGTTTCTGCTCCAAACTTTTTTGCATTAAAAATAACTTCTTGGACTTCCCTGGTGGCATAGTGGTTGAGAATCTGCCTGCCAATGCAGGGGACATGGGTTTGAGCCCTGGTCTGGGAGGATCTCACATGCCACAGAGCAACTAGGCCCATGAGCCACAACTGCTGAGCCTGTGCATCTGGAGCCTGTGCTCCATAACAAGAGAGGTCACAATAGTGAGAGGCCCCCACACCATGATGAAGAGTGGCCCCCGCTTGCTGCAACTAGAGAAAGCCCTCACATAGAAACGAAGACCCAATGCAGCCAAAAATAAAAATAAAATTAAAAAAATAAAAAAATAAGTTATTATTATTATTATTATTATTATTATTATTATTATTATATTAGGTTTAAGTGAGATTTTTCCCCTAGCTTATAAAGGTCAGAGCTTATTGAAATAAATTTAGATAATTTATCTTTTCTAATATAAACATTTAAAGCAACATTTTTCCAGTAGAGACTAATCAACATGCTACTAACAAAACAATGGGTCAAAAAAGATTTCAAAGAGGGAGTCAGAAAATACCTTGAGACAAATGAAAATAAAACACAACTTTTCAAAATCTGTGGGATGAACAAAAGTAGTTGTTAGGTGGTAAGTTTATAGTGATACAGGCCTTCCACAGGAAACAAGAAAATATCTCAAATAAACAGCCTAACTAACACCTAAAATAATTAGAAAAAGAAGAGCAAACAAAGCCCAAAGTCAGCAGAAAGAAGAAAAAAAGAAAATAATAAAGATCAGAAAGGAAATAAATTATAATATAGAGACCAAAAAAAAAATAAAAAAACATAAATGAAACCAAGAACTGGTTGTTTGAAAATATAAACTAAGTTTTAAGCCTTTTCCAGCCTCATTAAGAAAAAAAGAGAGAAGACCCAAATAAACAAGATAAGAAATAAAAGATGAGAAATTACAACTAATATCACAGAGATACAACCAATCATAAGAAAACATTATAAAATGGTTATATGGCAACAAATTAGAAAGCCTACAAGAAATGGATAAATTCCTAGAAACATATACTTCCAAACTAAATCATGAAGAAGTAGATAATCTGAGCAGACTGATTACTAGTATTGAAACTGAATCAGGAAACTCCCAGCAAACAAAAGTTCAGTACTGAACAGCTTCATGGGGCATTCTACCAAATATATAAAGAAGAGTTAATACATATGCTTCTCAAACTATTACAAAAATTGAAGAGGAGGGAACACTCCCAGACTCATTCTACGAGGCCAGCATTATCATGATACCAAAACTAGACAAAGACACTTCAAGAAAAAAATACAGGCAATACCTTTGATGAATGTAGATGAGAAACTCCTCAGCAAAATATTGCCAAACTGAATGCAACAGTATACAAAAAGAATCATACAACAGGAGCAAATGGGATTTTTTTCCCAGGGATGAAAGGGTGGCTCAGTATCTGCAAATAAATCAATGTGATACACTACATTAACAAACCAAAGGATAAATATCACATAATCATCTGAAGAGATGCAGAAAAAAAACATTTGACAAAAGTGAACATCCACTCCTGATAAAAACTCACAACAAAGTGGGTACAGAGGGAATATATCTCAACATAATGAAGGCAATTTATGAAAAACCCACAGCTAACATCATACTCATTGGTGAAATGCTAAAAGCTTTTCCGCTAAAACCAGGAATAAGATAAGCTTGGTATTTTTTTTAACATCTTTATTGGAGTATAATTGCTTTACAATGGTGTGTTAGTATCTGCTTTATAACAAAGAAAATCAGTTAAACATATACAAATGTCCCCATATCTCTTCCCTCTTGCGTCTCCCTCCCTCCCATCATCCCTATCCCGCCTCTCTACGTGGTCACAGAGCACCAAGCTGATCTCCCTGTGCTATGCGGCTGCTTCCCACTAGGTATCTATTTGAAGTTTGGTAGTGAATATACGTCCATGTCACTCTCTCACTTTGTCCCAGCTTACACATCCCCCTCCCTGTATCCTCAAGTCCATTCTCTAGTAGGTCTGTGTCTTTATTCCCATCTTGTCCCTGGTTCTTCATGATCTTTTTTTTTTTTTTTTTTTTTTTAGATTCCATATATATATGTTAGCATATGATATTTGTTTTTCTCTTTCTGACTTACTTCACATTGTATGATAAACTCTAGGTCCATCCACCTCACTACAAATAACTCAATTTCATTTCTTTCTATGGCTGAGTAATATTCCATTGTATATATGTGCCACATCTTCTTTATCCATTCATCTGTTGATGGACACTTAGGTTGCTTCCATGTCCTGGCTATTGTAAATAGAGCTGCAAGGAACATTTTGGTACATGACTCTTTTTGAGTTATGGTTTCCTCAGGGTATATGCCCAGTACTGGGATTGCTGGATCGTATCACAGTTCTATTTTTAGTTTTTTAATGAACCTCTATACTGTTCTCATAGTGGCTGTATCAATTTTCATTCCCACCAACAGTGTTCCCTTTTCTCCACACCCACTTCAGCATTTATTGTTTGTGGATTTTTTGATGATGGCCATTCTGACTGGTGTGAGATGATACCTCATTGTAGTTTTGATTTGCATTTCTCTAATGATTAATAATGTTGAGCATTCTTTCACGTGTTTGTTGGCAATCTGTATATCTTCTTTGGAGAAATGGCTATTTAGGTCTTCTGCCCATTTTTGACTGGGTTGTCTGTTTTTTTCATACTGAGCTGCATGACCTGCTTGTAAATTTTGGAGATTAATCCTTTGCCACTTGCTTCATTTGAAAATATTTTCTCCCATTCTGAGAGCTGTCTTTTAGTCTTGTTTATGGTTTCTTTTGCTATGCAAAAGCTTTTAAGTTTCATTAGGTCCCATTTGTTTATTTTTGTCTTTATTTCCATTTCTCAATGAGGGGGGTCAAAAAGGATCTTGCTGTGATTTATGTCATAGAGTGTTCTCCCTATGTTTTCCTCTAAGAGTTTGGTAGTGTTTGGCCTTAGATTTAGGTTTTTAATCCATTTTCAGTTTATCTTTGTGTGTGGTGTTAGGGGGATGTTCTAATTTCATTCTTTTACATGTATCTGTCCAGTTTTCCCAGCACCACTTATTGAGGAGGCTGTCTGTTATCCACTGTATATTCTTCACTCCTTATAAAAAATAAGGTGACTATATGTGCGTGGGCTTATCTCTAGGCTTTCTATCCTGTTCCATTGATCTATATTTCTGTTTTTGTACCAGTACCATACTGTCTAGCTTACTGTAGCTTTGTATTATAGTCTGAAGCCTGGGATCCTGATTCCTCCAGCTCCGTTTTTCTTTCTCAAGATTGCTTTGGCTATTCGGGGTCTTTTGTCTTTCCATACAAATTGTGAATTTTTTTGTTCTCATTCTGTGAAAAATGACATTGGTAGTTTGATAGGGATTGCATTGAATCTGTAGATTGCTTTGGGTAGTATAGTCATTTTAACAATGTTGATTCTTCTGATTCAAGAATATGGTATATCTCTCCATCTATTTGTGTCATCTTTAATTTTTTTCATCAGTGTCTTATAATTTTTGCATACAGGTCTTGTCTCCTAAGGTAGGTTTATTCCTAGGTATTTTATTCTTTTTTGCAGTGGTAAATGGGAGTGATTTCTTAATTTCACTTTCAAATTTTTCATCATTAGTGTATAGGAATGCAAGAGATTTCAGAGCATTAACTTTGTATCCTGCTACTTTACCAAATTCAATGCTTAGCTGTAATAGTTTTCTGGTAGCATCTTTAGGATTCTCTATGTATAGTATCATGTCATCTGCAAACAGTGACAGCTTTACTTCTTCTTTTCCAATTTAGATTCCTTTTATTTCCTTTTCTTCTCTGATTGCTGTGGCTAAAACTTCCAAATCTATGTTGAATAATAGTGGTGAGAGTGTGTAACCTTGTCTTGTCCCTGATCTTAGTGGAAATGCTTTCAATTTTTCACTATTGAAGATGACGTTGGCTGTGGGTTTGTCTTATATGGCCTTTATTATGTTGAGGAAAGTTCCCTCTATGCCTACTTTCTGCAGGGTTTTTACCATAAATGGGTGTTGAGTTTTTCAAAAGATTTCTCTGCATCTATTGAGATGATCATATGGTTTTTCTCCTTCAGTTTCTTAGTATGGTGTATCATATTGATTTATGTGCATACATTGAAGAATCCTTGCATTCCTGGAATAAACCCCACTTTCTCATGGTGTATGATCCTTTTAATGTGCTGTTGGATTCTATTTGCTAGTATTTTGTTGAGGTTTTTTGCGTCTATGTTCATCAGTGATATTGGCCTGTACTTTTCTTTTTTTGTGACATCTTTGTATGGTTTTGGTATCAAGGTGATGGTGGCCTCATAGAAGGAGTTTGGAAATGTTCCTCCCTCTGCTATATTTTGGAAGAGTTTGAGAAACGTAAGTGTCAGCTCTTCTCTAAATGTTTGATATAATTCGCCTGTGAAACCTTCTGGTCCTGGCTTTTTGTTTGTTGGAAGATTTTTAATCACAGTTTCAATTTCAGTTCTTGTGATTGGTCTGTTCATATTTTCTATTTCTTCCTGGTTCAGTCTCAGAAGGTTGTGCTTTTCTAAGTATGTGTCCATTTTTTCCAGGTTGTCTATTTTATTGGCATAGAGTTGCTTGTAGTCATCTCTCATGATCCTTTGTATTTCTGCAGTGTCAGTTGTTACTTCTCCCTTTTCATTTCTAATTCTATTGATTTCAGTCTTCTCCCTTTTTTTTTTCTTGATGAGTCAGGCTAATGGTTTATCAATTTTGTTTATCTTCTCAAAAAAACAGCTTTTAGTTTTATTGATCTTTGCTATCATTTCCTTCATTTCTTTTTCATTTCTTTCTGATCTGATCTTTATGATTTCTTTCCTTCTGCTTTGTTTTTTTTTTTGTTTTTCTTCTTTCTCTAATTTCTTTAGGTGTAAGGTTAGGTTGTTTAATTGAGATGTTTTCTGTTTCTTAAGGTAGGATTGTATTGCTATACACTTCCCTCTTAGAGTTGCTTTTGCTGCATCCCATAGGTTTTGCATCGTCGTGTCTTCCTTGTCATTTATTTCTAGGTATTTTTTTGATTTCTTCTTTGATTTCTTCAGTGATCTCTTGGTTATTAAGTAGTGTATTGTTTAGCCTCCATGTGTTTGTATTTTTTACAGATTTTTTTTCTTTAATTTGTATCTAGTCTCCTAGCATTGTGGGCAGAAAAGATACTTGATAAGATTTCAATTTTCTTAAATTTACCAAGGCTTGATTTGTGACCCAAGATATGATCTATCCAGGAGAATGTTCCATGAACACTTGAGAAGAATGTGTATTCTGTTGTTTTTGGAAGGAATGTCCTATAAATACCAAGTAAGCCCATCTTGTTTAATGTACCATTTAAAGCTTGTGTTTCCTTATTTATTTTCATTTTGGAGATTCTGTCCATTGGTGTAAGTAGGGTGTTAAAGTCCCCTACTATCATTGTGTTACTGATGATTTCCCCTTTTATGTCTGTTAGCATTAGCCTTATGTATTGAGGTTCTCCTCTGTTAGGTGCATAAATATTTAATATTGTTATATCTTTGTCGATTGATCCCTTGATCATTATGTAGTGTCCTTCTTTGTCTCTTGTAATATTTTAACATCTATTCTGTCTGATACGAGAATTGCTACTCCAGCTTTCTATTGATTTCCATTTGCATGGAATATCTTTTTCCATCCCCTCACTTTCAGTCTGTATGTGTCCCTAGGTCTGAAGTGTATCTCTTTTAGACAGCATATACATGCTCTTGCTTTTGTATCCATTCAGCCAGTCTATGTCTTTTGGTTGGAGCATTTAATCCATTTACACTTAAGGTAATTATCGATATGTATATTCCTATTCCCATTTTCTTAATTATTTTGGGTTTGTTATCATAGGTCTTTTCCTTCTCTTGTGTTTCCTGGCTAGAGAAGTTCCTTTAGCATTTGTTGTAAAGCTGGTTTGGTGGTGCTGAATTATCTTATCTTTTGCTTGTCTGTAAAGTTTTTAATTTCTCCATCAACTCTGAATGAGGTCCTTGCTGGGTAGAGTAATCTTGGTTGTAGGTTTTTTTCCTTCATCACTTTAAATATGTCCTGCCACTCCCTTCTGTCTTGCAGAGTTTCTGCTGTAAGATCAGCTGTTAACCTTTTGGGGATTCCCTTGTATGTTATTTGTTATTTTCCCCTGCTGCTTTTAATATTTTTTCTTTGTATTTAATTTTTGATAGTTTGATTAATATGTGTCTTGGCATGTTTCTCCTAGGATTTATCCTTTTTGGGACTCTCTGTGATTTCTAGACTTGATTAACTATTTCCTTTCCCATATTAGGGTAGTTTTCAACTATAATCTCTTCAAATATTTTTTCATTCCCTTTCTTTTCTCTTCTTCTTCTGGGACCCATAGAATTCGAATGTTGGTGTGTTTATTGTTGTCCCAGATGTCTCTGAGTCTGTCCTCAATTCTTTTCATTCTTTTTTCTTTATTCTGCTCTGCAGTAGTTATTTCCACTCTTTTATCTTCTAGGTCACTTATCCATTCTTTTGCCTCAGTTATTCTGCTATTTATCCCTTCTAGAGAATTTTTAATTTCATTTATTGTGTTGTTCATCACTGTTTGTTTGCTCTTTAGTTCTTCTTGGTTCTTATTAACATTTCTCCATTCTTTTTCCAAGATTGTGGATCATGTTTACTATCATTATTCTGAATTCTTTTTCAGGTAGACTATTTCCTGTTCATTTGTTAGGTCTGATGGGTTTTTGCCTTGCTCCTTCATTTGTTGTGTGTTTCTCTGTCTTCTCATTTTGCTTAACTTACTCTTTTTGAGGTCTCCTTTTCTCAGGTTGCAGGTTTGTAGTTCCCATTGTTTTTGGTGTCTGTCCCCAGTGACTAAGTTTGGTTCAGTGGGCTGTGTAGGCTTCCTGGTAGAGGGAACTAGTGCTTGTTTTCTGTTGGATGAGGCTGGATGTTGTCTTTCTGGTGGGCACTTCCATGTCTGGTGGTGTTTTTTGGGGTGTCTGTGGTCTTATTATGATTTAGGGCAGCCTCTCTGCTAATGGATGGGGTTGTGTTCCTGTCTTGCTTTTTGTTTGGCTTAGGGTGTGTAGCACTGTAGCTTGCTGGTTATTGAGTGGATCTGGGTCTTTGTGTTGAGATGGACATCTCTGGGAGATTTTCACCATTTGATATTATGTAGGCCTGGGAGTTCTCTTGTGGGCCAGTGTCCTAAACTTGGCTCTCCCACCTCAGTGGCACAGCCCTTATCCTGGCTGGAGCACCAGAGCCTGTCATCCACATGGCTCAGAATAAAGGAGAGAAAAAGAAAGGAAGGAAGGAAGGAAGAAAGAGGAAGAAAAAATAAAATAAAATAAAGTTATTAAAATAAAAAAATAATTATTAAAAAATTTAAGTAAAAAAAAAAAATAGACAGCAGAACCCTAGGACAAATTGTAAAAGCAAAGCTATACAGACAAAATCACACACAGAAGCATACACATACACACACACAAAAAGAGTAAAAGGGAAAACTATATATATATATCCTTTCTCCCAAAGTCCACATCCTCAATTTGGGATGATTTGTTGTCTATTCATGTTTCCCACAGAGGCAGGTACATCAGGTTGATTGTGGAGATTTAATCCACTGCTCCTGATGCTGCTTGGAGAGATTTCCCTTTCTCTTCTTTTTCACACAGTTGCTGGGGTTTAGCTTTGGATTTGGACCCTCCTCTGCATGTAGGTCGCCTGAGGGTTTCTGTTCTTTGCTCAGAGAGGATGGGGTTAAAGGAATAGCTGAGTTATGTGCTCTGGCTCACCCAGGCCGAGGGGCAGGAGGAGTATGGATTGTGGGGTGAGCCTGTGGAGGCAGAGGCAGGCGGCCGTTGCACCAGCCTGAGGCATGCTGTGCGTTCTCCAAGGGAGGTTGTCCCTGGATCACGGGACCCTGGCGGTGGCAGGCTGCACAGGCTCCTGGCTGTGGAGGTGTGAATAGTGACCTGTGCTTGCACACAGGCTTCTTGGTAGCTGCAGCAGCAACCTTAGCGTCTCATGCTTTTCTCAGGTGTCCACACTGATAGCTGCTGCTGGAGCCCATCTCTGGAGCTCCTTTAAGCTGAGCTGTTAATCCCCTTTCCTCGTGCACCAGGAAACAAAGGGTCAAGAAAAAGTCTCTTGCCTCTTCGGCAGCTCCAGAGTTTTTCCTGACTCCCCACAGCTAGATGTTGTGCACTAGCCCCCTTCAAGCTGTGTTCATGCCACCAACCACAGTCCTCTCCCTGGGATCCGACTGAAGCCAGAGCCTCAGCTCCCTGCACCCGCCCACCCTAGCGAGTGAGCAGACAAGCTTCTTGGTCTAGTGAGTGCTGGTCAGCACTGATCCTCTGTGCGGGAATCTCTCCACTTTGCCCTCTGCACCCCTGTGGCTACACTCTCCTCCATGGCTCTGAAGGCTCCCCCCTCCGCAACCCGCTCTCTCCACCTGCAAATGGGCTTCATAGTGTGTGGAAACTTTTCCTCTTTCACAGCTCCCTCCCACTGGTTCAGGTCCTGTCCTTATTCTTTTGTCTCTATTTTTTCTTTTGCCCTACCCAGGTACGTGGGGGAGTTTCTTGTCTTTTGGAAGGTCTGAGGTCTTCTGCCGGAGTTCAGTAGGTGTTCTGTAGGAGTTGTTCCACATGTAGATGTATTTCTGATGTATTTGTGAGGAGGAAGGTGATCTCCACATCTTACTCTTTCACCATCTTGAAACTCCTTTGCATTTCTATTTAATATAGTACTGGAAGTTCTAGTAACAGCAATTAGACTAGTAAAAGAAATAAAAAGCATCTAAATTGGAAGGGAAGAATTAAAATGGTCACTATAACATATTATGTATAGAAATGTATAGAAAACCCTAAAATCTCCACCAAAAACTAATAGAACTAATAAAGGACTTCAGTAAAGTTGCAGGATACAACATTCATATACAGAAATATGTTGCTTTTCTATGAACTAATAATGAACTGTCAGAAAGAAAAAGCAAAAAACACAATCTCATTTATGATCACTTCAAGAAGAATAAAATGTCTGGGAACAAAGTTGGCCAAGGCAGTGAAAGACCTATACTCTGAAAACTATATGACATTGATGAAGGAGACAGAAGGTGATATAAATAAATGGAAAGATGTCCCATGGACATGGATTGGAAGATTTAATATTGTTAAACTGGCCATACTACTCAAATCAATGTACAGATTTAATGCAATCCCTATCAAAATGCCTATGACATTTTTCACAAAACTTGAACAAATAATCCTAAAATCTATATGGAACCACAAAATCCCCCAGCTAGCCAAAGCAATCTTAAGAAAAAAGAACAAACCTGAGGTATCATGCTCCTTGACTTCATATATATATATATATATATATATATATATATTTGCAACAACATGGATTGCCCTGGAAAGTATTATGGTTAGTGAACTATGTCAGATAGAGGAAGACACTGTATGTTTCCACTTATATATAGAATCTAAAAGATGAAACAAAAGAATGGATATAAGAAAACAGAAAAGTCTTCCCTGGTGGCGCAGTGGTTGAGAGTCCACCTGCCGATGCAGGGGACATGGGTTCGTGTCCCAGTCCAGGAGGATCCCACATGCCGCAGAGCAGCTGGGCCCGTGAGCCACGGCCACTGGGCCTGCACGTCTGGAGCCTGTGCTCCGCAACAGGAGAGGCCACAACAGTGAGAGGCCTGCGTACTGCAAAAAAAAAAAAAAAAAAAAAAAAGAAAGAAAAGAAAAGAAAACAGAAACAGATACAGAGAACAAACTAATGTTTACCAGTGGGGAGAAGGGGAAGGGAGGGGCACGATAGGGGAAGGGGATTAAGAGGTACAAACTATTAAGTATAAGATAGATACAATTATATAATGTGTAGCACCGGAAATATGACCAATATTTTATAATAACTTTAAATGGATTATAACCTATAAAATATTGAATCACTATATTGTATACCTGAAGCTAATATAAGATCGTAAATCAACTCTACTTCAAAAAAAAATAAAGAAAATAAGGAAACAGTTTCCCTTAAAACACTGATGTAGCTGTATTATATTCATTTTGATATGTTTTATTTTCATAATGATTTCATAGAATTTTCTAACTTCTATATTAATTTTTTCTTTGACTAATATGTGTTTGTATGTGTGTAGTTTTATTTCCAGATATCTGGAGCTTTTAAGCTACTTTATTTTTGCTGATTTATAATTCTATTCCTTTTCATTCAGAGAACCTATGAAGTAAGATTTCCCTTTTAAATGTATTAACACTTGTTTTGGGACTGAGCATACATTTATATTTGTGAACAATCCATATACATGTGAAGGAAATATGTGTTCTGCAGTTTTTAGAGGTAGTGTATCATAAATATCACTTATACTTATAAGGAAACTGACAATCAATTCAGATCTTAAATTATGAGAGAAATACATTAAAGCCTCCAACTATGATTATGGATTTCTCTGTTTTTCCCTTTAGTTCTGTTAGTATTCATATATTTGAAATCTGTATTTTATATATATGTATACACACACATACTTACACACATGTATATATACACACATATATTATATGTATATGTATTTTTTTTACTGTTATATCTCCTGATGTATTGCCCTTTTTTATCATTATTTTGGAGACTTTTTTCCCTAATATTAATATAGATGCTCCAGCTTTCTTATGTCTACTGTTTGTGTATTATGTTCTTTTCCATCCTTTTACTTTTAACCTCTTTATGTCTGTAATTAAGTGTACACCTTATGGATAGCATATAGTAGATTTTAGCTTTTGTATGCCATCTGACATTCATTGCCTTTTTAAATTATTATTAATTAATTTTATTTTTGGCTGCCTTGGGTGTTTGTTGTGCACGGGCTTTCTTTAGCTGCAGCGAGCAGGGACTACTCTTCATTGTGGTGCATGGGCCTCTCATTGCATGACTTCTCTTGTTGTGGAGCATGGGCTCTAGGCAGGTGGGCTTCAGTTGTTGTGGCATGCGGGCTCAGCAGCTGTGGCGCATCGGCTTAGTTGCTCTGCGACATGTGGGATCTTCCCGGACCAGGGCTCAAACCCGTGTCTCCTACCTTGGCTGGTGGATTCTTAATCACTGCACCACCAGGGAAGCCCTCATTACCTTTTGATTGGAGTGTTTAGCCCATTTATATTTCATGTGAGTGTATTAGTCAACTTGGGCTGCCATAAAAAATACCATAGATTGGGTGGTTTAAACAACAGAAACTTATTTTATTTTCACAAGTTCTAGAGGATAGAAGTCAAATATCAAGGTTAAGACTGGTTTGGTTTCCAGTAAAGACTCTTCCTGGTTTGCAGATGGCTGCCTTCTTGTTATGTCCTCTCACGGACTTTCTTTAGTGACTCTGTAAGTGGAGAGAGGGACATCTCTGGTGTCTCTTCTTAGAAGTACAGTACTACACAATCAGAGCCCCACTCTTATGACTTCATCTAACATAATTCCTTCCCTAGAGACCAAATCTCCAAATACAGTCACTCTGGGGATTCAGATTTCAACATATGAATTTTGGGAGAACACAAACATTCATTTCATAACTGTGAGTTGTGTTTTTTTTTTTAACTTAGTTTGGTTCTTTTCTATTTATTTTCTTTTTTACTCATTGGTTTGTGTTCCTCTTTCCACATTTCCTGTATTTTTTTTGTGATGTTTAAATATTTTTTGGTATTCTAATCAATTAAGTGAATTTCTTTAAATCAATGTTATAACAGTTAATGTTTTTACTTCATATCATTGAGTCATGAAGTTAGATAGACATATAGGTAGATAAGTAGATGCAGAGAGAGAGATATTGTGGAATATACACATATATAATTATAAATTTTCTTATTATGGTAGTCATAAATTAAGAGAATAAAAAACAGGAATGATAAATATGAAGGTAAATATAAAGGATATATTCCATCAACAGTTTTATTTCTTTATGTCCTAGTCCTCTTATATACAATTTTCCTCCTTTCTCTCTTTTTATTGAATATTATTTTTATTATTCCATTTTTTCCCTGAACTACTTGTGAAGTTATATTTTTTTATTTCTATCACTGTATTAGTTATACATATTATAGAAATTAGTCCATGTATACCTAACGTTTTAAAGTGTAAATTTACAGAATATATTTATACTCCTATAATACATTTTCTTACAAAATGTTAACCATTTTAACCACTTTCTGACTTATACATTACTAAATTTATTTGGCATAATTTGTCTTGTTGCTCTTGTCATTTTAACTTTGTACAACATTATTATCACTGATTTGTACACTCTAAATATGTTTAGGTATACCCATATTTTTCCACTATCCTTGATATTCATTTACTTAAAAATAAACATCCGAGATATTGACTCTGGAGTTATATTCTTTTTGCTTGAAATATATTCTTTATACTTTTCGTTACTGAGCTTCAAGCCTCTCCATTTCTTTTATTTAAAAAACAATTCCTGGAAGTATCTTTTTAAATCTTCTTTGTGAGGACATTATTTTTACATTTGAATACAGCATTTTAAATTGTGGTAAGTGTTATTGAGTCTCACCAATATTTATTCCCATTAGGCATATAGAAGACTTTACTACTCAACACTCCTTAGAGTTGGACAGGGACATATTACTGTGGCTCTGAATAAGGAAATTGGAATATATGGATTAGTGGAAATTGGAACATAAATGATTAGTATCACCGTGTTATAAGGAAAACTAAAAAGCAGTTGGGTAATCGACAATGATGAAAGTTTTACCAAAGTCAGGAGAGATACTAAGTTGTCTTTGCAGTGGCAAAATATCTAGTAAAATGGTGACCTCCATAGGAGAATGATAGGAAAAGAGTTTGAACAACAGAATATGAGTAGTGAGTGGGTACATTTTCTTTACTGCCTTTAGCAATGTATTACAAGAAAGTGAGGAACTTGGTAAAGAGTAGATAGTTTTGCACATAGAAAGAAAAACTAATATTGAAGTTCCATATATTTGAAGCCTTCACAGTTATGGAAGAACCAACTGATACATAAGATAAAGTTGAAAATTCTTTTGAGGGGAATCCCTTGCCTCTGGGCAAGAATTTTTATTTTCTTTAAAATAATGGTTTAGCTGTGTTATATATTCCTTTTCTACCTGTTGTATCTTGCTTTTCTAGTTGTTAGATTCCCTGTGACCTACTTCTTTACCAGATGCTGAAGTTATCTCCTAAAAAAGAAAAAAAACAGTTGTTCTGTTAAAGATCCCTTGCGTCTAGAATGAAAAATCCTGTGACTATTTAAGTCTTCAAATAACCTTTGCCTTCCCTTTTCCTATAACTAGGAAATGGGCTGAGAAGGCCATGTAACTCCAAAGGAAGAAGGAATACTACCCAATAACCAGTTTAGCTAAAGCAAAGGGCAGTGGGATTCTCTTAGAGCAGGGGTCAGTAAACATTTTGTATAAAGGGCCTGATAGAAATATTTTAGACTTTGTAGGGTATATGGTTTCCGTTTCAACTACTTAATTCTGCCACAAAAGCAGCCATAAACAATATTTACAACAATAATTATGGCTGTGTTCCAATAAAACTATATTTAAAAATAAATTTGGCCAAGGGCTAGATTTGACCTTAAGGCTACAGTTTGCTCTAGAGGTTGAGCCAGGGGTCCTGGGAAAATGTGTGCAAGGAGTAACTTCCTAAATAGTAAAAACAGGACCTAGTAATAATTCATGTTACAAGGACCATGACTGCTCAAGGAGATTCAGAATAGATCTGTACCGGTGGCTTTGTATGTCTCCCATTCTTCCTCTTTCTGAATGGGACTATTTATTTTTCCTGTTACGCCTCTTTATATTACATCTAAGTGAGGGGATAGGAGTGCAGATGCCTTGTTTTGTTTAAATGATGACAACATGTCCTAGTCTACACAGACTAACATGTAAAATGACAAATATAATCTTTCAGCCTATTGACAGAGTTATTCCACTGTAATTTTATGTTGCTTATTGCAATTGAGAACATTTTTTTTTTAATTTAAAATTTTTACCTTGGAACATAATCTCTCTTTTATCTTGGGCTAAAGTTAAGATCTAGCATTCTCCATGATATGATTATATGCTGATTTCTATTTAATTTAATCTGATTGGGATTTGTTGTTTTTCTTGAACCTTTAGCTGCTTGTCCTTTGTCACTCTACATAATTCTCCCAGTTATCTTTTCCTTTGGCCCATTTTCTCTCCCCTACACCAAACATGAAGAGACTGTAGGATCTTTGCATAGTATTCTGCATATCTCTTAACCTGTCTTTCAGATCTAATATCTCTTGCCTCACTAGGCTGTGCCCTGGAAAGCTCTTCTAATCTTTAGTAATCTTTAAACCTATCTATTGAATTTTTTATTTAATTAATATGGTATCATTTAGTTATTATATCAATTACTATTTCTAGAATATATATGTTTTTTATCTCCTTAGTCATTTTTCATACTTCTGTTTCTGATGAATGTATTCAAGTTTTTCTTTTTTTTCCCTTTAAACTTATTAAGCACAATTAATAAATTTTATGTCTGATTTTTACATTTGTGTCTGATAATTCCAATATTTAAAACATTTTTGGACCCTATCTGCTGTCTATTATTTATGCTGGTTCTCACTTACAAGTGACTTGGTTACTTGCATTATTTTGTCTGCAAGCTGTTTGTTTTTTAAAATTCAACTTATTGTGTGATCATTTTTAAGCATCCCTTGACTTGAGTTTCTGCAGACAGGATTTTCATTTGCTACTTACTGTCTCCTACCTGGGGACGCTAATAACCAGGACCACTTTAAATTCCAATTCCCTCTTTGATATTTGATGTTTTTCACAGAACACAGGTAGCATGTTGGGATGACAAATTAGTGCTAGAGCCATTTTTAGGATTTGGGGTTTTCCAAAGAGATTTTGATTTATTCTGCCAAAGTTGAGGTAGTTGAACTTCACTTTTGTATCCATCTCAGTGCAGCTTTTTTCTTGTTTAATCTTACACTGAAGGTGCACTCTTCTTGAATGAGAAGTTTTATAGCAGGTTTCTTTATGTTTTCTACCTTGTCTCTGCTTCCCTGTGTTCAAATGTCAATTCAGGAGCCTTTGGTCCCTGGATACAGTGACCAACCTCGGGGTGAAAGCCACTTTCAACTCTCACTTTTTTTTTAAACAAGATTCTTGTTCATACTGCACTTGTGGTTTTCTTTCAGTGTGCTTTGGAAGTGTTTACAAACTTATCTGGTTTTTTTTTTTTATTTCTATGTATCATTTTAATTGTTTAATTGAAGGACCATGAGTATATAAGCTGCCATACTAGAAGAGCTATAGTTTATTTCAGTCACTTTCCCAATTTATAAAGTGTTTTAACTCTCTCCTTTGTGTTTGCCTCCCACGTGATTTATGAGAAAAGGAACCATGTCCCTCTTACTCACCTATATATCCCAACACTTAGCAACCAGCCTGGCACATAACAGCTAGTTGGTAATCATTTGTGGAACAGAGAAGACTTGGGAAGAGGAGAATTTCTTCAGTGTCACCAGATTCTTTTAAAGCCCAAAGGCTGCTGCCTGGAGCAAGTGTCTATGCCCATCTCTTCAGTCCTCCCACTATTCCTCCTTTGAATTCTCAGGAATAGATTTTCTTCACTAAATCATGAATGAGAAAAACTCATGCTGCAAATAGCATAGTGCATGGCACATAATTAAAATTCAATACATGTTAGTCATAACTTTCTCTATCTTAAGCCCTGTCCCACCCATGTTCCAGTTCTGTTTTGCAATCTGAAATACACATTGATCTTTTCTTTATGATTTAACTTTGGTTTGCTTTTAATAACTATTTTGCATCATAAACCATATAAACACCACCCACATATCAGGCAGTAAAATTATATTTACTAAGCAATTTCATTATTTTTACCTGTGGTTATTCAATTTCTGATGAAAGATATATGTAATTCAAATCAGTCCCTTTACTAAGAAATATATTATTATGACCTATCAATATATTTTCCAGATCTTTGATTTTGTTATATATGAGGCATTCGATAACATATGAGGGATATTCAAATAATATGTTTAGACAATATTGAATTTTTGATGAAAAATTAAGTATCTTAAAGGCTAATTTCTATGTCAATAAACACTAATGTCTATTGTTCTTTATGTTATAAAATATATTTAATTGTTTTGGGAAGTACAACACTGGGATTTGAAAACCTTTTTGTATTCAAAATTTCTCATTTAGTAAGCATTGTTGTAGCAGTTTTGACCTTTAATTCTGCTTGTTTTCATTTTAAATATTCTTTGGAATTTCCCTCATCTGGGAACTTTTCACTCGGTTTCACTGAGCCCATATCACTTGCCCTTTCAGGGATAATTTTTCTGTTGATTGTAAACACATCTATGTGAGGTATAGTTGTTAGTTTGCTTGACAGGTTTAATCCACTGAAAAACCAAATGGCATTTTACAAAATAAAGGTTTGGATGCACTGATGTTACACTGAACCAATAAACGCAAGTTCAGATTTCACTTGTTTCTATGATACCATTTCCTTGACTTCACATGCATTCAGAAAAGATAAATGTATCAGAGAAAAACAATGAGAGAACAGAAGTTGAAGCATTTCTCCTTAAAATAAGTTTTCTATGAGAAAAAGTATGATCCTAGGCAAGTATATCTATGGGACAGAATTTCAAAGCAATAAAGAGAGTATTCATTTAACCTACCCAGAACTTGGTTTGTGTAGTGGAAGAAGTAAGCTTTGTTCACAGACAGTAATAGAATTTTTAGGAAAATGGATTATCAGTGAGGCTTCTAGGAATTTGTGTTAAAGAGAAAGGCAGACTAATTTCTATACTGTCCTACAATTTTAAGTGTTGTCCTAGAAGACACCAATCTGGTGTTCAGGAATCTAGGATTCTATGCTAGTGGTAGTCTTCTAATTAAAAAAAAAACTACTTCAGCATCAGGAATCTGAATTATATGTCTGTTAGTAGTGAGCCACTGACCACAGAGAACAACGATAAGCTTTTCTATTGAGAAGATTGTCAAGAGATGGGCAGGGAACGAGTCCCAAATAATCAAATGAGGTTATAGACTGGTCTCTACAGTAATGAAGGGGAACAAAAGGTAAGAGAACACAACCAGACACAAGGCCAGCCACACAAATTTAACTATCTCAGTGAGGGAATTCTGTCATTTGCAAATTTTTGGATATTAATTATCTTGTGTCTGGTTTATTGACAATGTTCTAATTTTATATTTTATCCTTGGAACTCTAATACTCCCTGTTTGGTTTCCCTCCTATCACACTGCCTTCTCCCCCACATACTCTTTTGCACACTACACCTCCTTGATTGAAGATTTTAATGTTAGCACTTCTAAGTTTCAAGCTAGAGCAATATGTTTCTCTCTATTATAAATACATAGGACATTCTATCATTTTTCCATGTCACAAATATATATTCATGTTTACCAAATGTGTTTATCCAGCCAGATCTATCCATTGACTTTCAGTTGTTTATATGCAGTGGCCTATTTATCCTGTTCACTTGGAACTTTTATATACTTTTCAAACTCAACAGTTACAAAAGAGAACTCTAGACTTCCTCTCAGAGTATGATTATCTCCCTAACATTCTCTGACTCATTTGTTGACATCAGCAATCCTACTAAATGCTAAATATCTACATCATATTAAAGTTTGAAATCTGATCCTAGACGTTTATTCTTTTCATTCTTTTTTTTTTTTTTTTTTTGTGGTACACGGGCCCCTCACTGCTGTGGCCTCTCCCGTTGCAGAGCACAGGCTCCGGATGCACAGGCTCAGCGGCCATGGCTCATGGGCCCAGCCACTCTGTGGCATGTAGGATCCTTCCGGACTGGGGCATGATCCCGTGTCTCCTGCATCGGCAGGTGGACTCTCAACCACTGCTCCACCAGGGAAGCCCCTTTTCATTCTTTACCTCCTCATTCAACCTTTGTTTCACTTCAAAATATATCTTGAATTTATCTCCTTTTTTTTTTTTTTACATCTTTATTGGAGTATAATTGCTTTACAATGTTGTGTTAGCTTCTGCAGTATAACAAAGTGAAACAGCTATATGTATACATATAACCCCATATCCCCTCCCTCTTGCATCTCCCTCCCACCCTCCTTATCCCACCCCTCTAGGTAGTCACAAAGCACAGAGCTGATCTCACTGTGCTATGCAGCTGCTTCCCACTAGTTATCTATTTTACATTTGGTAGTGTATACATGTCAATGCCACTCTCTCACTTTGTCCCAGCTTTTTTTTTTTAAGATTCCATATATATGTGCTAGCATACGGTATTTGCTTTTCTCTTTCTGACTTACTTCACTCTGTATGATGGACTCTAGGTCCATCCAGCTCATTACAAATTACTCAATTTTGTTTCTTTTTATGGCTGTGTAATATTCCATTGTATATATGTGCCACATCTTCTTTATCCATTCATCTGTCGATGGACACTTAGGTTGCTTCCACATCCTGGCTATTGTACATAGTGCTGTAATGAACATTGTGGTACATGACTCTGTTTGAATTATGGTTTTCTCAGGGTATATGCCCAGGGTATATCCATTACATATAGTGGGATTGCTGGATCATATGGTAGTTCTACTTTTAGTTTTTTAAGGAAACCCCATACTGTTCCCATAGTTGCTGTATCAATTTAATCTTCATGCCCTTGACCGTTTTCTAGTAACTATTTTTTATAGTTGTCCTCTTACCCCTTCCTCATTCCAATTATGTTGGATAATGCAAAATAAATGTTTTAGATAGTGTAGATCGTATTATAAGCTTTGTCATTAAATATATGACAATATCCAGGCTTCTCTCAATGTTAAGTCCATCCCCTGACTTCTCCTGACTCAGGTTATTCTCAGTTCTTCCTTGTTCACTTAGTTCTAGTAACACACTCCTGTCAATCCCTAGAGCACACCAAGCTGTGCTCAGAGTCTATCTCAGGGTCTTTGCACTTGCTCTTCCATGAGACTAACTCTTTTCCTTATACTTTCTTTGCCTGGATCATTTCTATTAATGAAAATTCCTTTTAAATGTCATCTTTAAGAGACAATCCTTGATTATCTTGTCCAGAGTGGGCTTCCCTCATTTTTATATATCATAGAATCATATTAAGTATTAATAACATACATATATACACATGTATATATAGCATACATGTATTACATATATGTAATACGACACACATATGCACATATGTAGTTAAATTATATATATATAATTTATATGTAAATAAATTTAATATATAATATATAAATTATATGTATTTAATACTATATGTTTACACATAACATATACTTATATTTTATAAGTATATAATTATATTATATATTTATGTGTATAAATTAATTATATATATTTTAAATATGTATTCTGGATCTCTTTCCCTACACTAATGTAGCATGTGATGTGGCCCTTGTCTGACTTGTACTTCATATATCCCTAACAAACAGTACAGAGTATATATGTACTAGGCTCTTAATAAATATTATAAAATTAAGAGATGTTCAAATAGTTAATAGTAAATCAAAAGAAATCTTGTTGAGGTGGATTGCAGATAGGTATTATTATTGGTTCCTTAGTTTAAAAATTCTGTCTGCTCTCAAAACTATGAATGCCATTTTAATTTGTCAACAAACATCTATTAAGAATGAAATGTGATAACTATTGCATTAGGGGATGGAAATTTCATACCATGGTGATCTAAATGTGGTTACTATCTAGAAGTTATATTCTAATAAAAAAGGCAAAGGATATTCAAATTATTAAAAATTGTAAGTTTTCCAATTTGATAATGATTATAAAGGAGTATAAAAAGTGTCATGTGAGGGTCTTTTTGTTTGTTTTATGTTTTTTGTTTTCTGTGGTACATGGACCTCTCACTGTTGTGGCCTCTCCCATTGTGGAGCACAGGCTCCGGACGCACAGGCTCAGCGGCCATGGCTCATGGGCCCAGCTGCTCCACAGCATGTGGGATCTTCCCAGACTGGGGCAGAAACCCGTGTCCCCTGCATCGGCAGGCAGACTCTCAACCACTGCACCACCAGGGAAGCCCATCATGTGAGTTTTAATGTGAAGAAAAATTAGAAGTTAAACATGTGAGTTAGAAATATAAAAAAGTGTTTCTGGCAGAGATAATTGTGTATAGAAGTCCAAAGACTCCTAGATTTGTACTTTTTCTTTATAAATTGATAACTTCCACTTCTTTTTAAAATATAGGATAACAGAGGTCCAAAGCAAATGAGAAGAAATCTGTGGGCTAATGCTAGAGCCCAAGAGAGGAATGTTGTACTTTGGATAAGGATGACAGCAGTAGAGATGAAGATAATTAATGCATTTGAGAGAAAATCAACATACAAAATTTCAAAAGCTGTTCAAAAATCACCTTATCAGAATGGCCATCTTTGATTAGGCAATATAAAATAGCCAATCATTATTCACTATCAAATATAACCTGCCTTATTTTTCTACATAGCTGTTATCATGAACTGATAGTCTCTCTTTCTTTGTTTCTTGACTGTTTTTCTTTCCTACTTCCCCCACCCTCTCATTGAAATGATTCACCATGCTGGTACAGACTTTTTAAATTTCCTGCTATGTCCCTAGAATATAGATCAGTACCTGGACAAGGGCAGACATACAATAAATACTAATTGGATGAAAGACTGAATTTGAGAACAAGAGAAAAATAGGAGTCAATTAGCTTTCAGGTTTCCAGTTCCTAAAAGTAGGATGGATGGATGCAATGTAATTAATTGATGTTGGTAACACTGGAGAAGTACCAGATGTGGAGTGGAGGGGAAGGAAAGTCATAAATATGGTTTAGTATATTTTGAGTCTGAGGTGGGAATACAGATATACAATTAGATATAACTAATAGTCAGATACATACACAGGTATAAAACAGAAAATGTCATCACTGAAAATATCAATTTTGGAATTATTTGAATATAAGCCTTAATTTTCTGTAAGAAAGGAAGAGATTGACTAGAAATCAAAGTGTTTGAGTCATTCTACAATCTAGACTTGAGAAAACCCAACTTTTAATGTCTAGCTAAAGGATCATGTTATTTAAAAACAAAGCAATAAACAAACAAAAATAAACAAAATGAAAATGAATGGTTGGAAATGTAGGGAAAATATATCAGAGGGTAATTTCATAGAAACAAAAAAAGGGTTCTACCAAAGAGGAAACAGTTATATCTGATCAGTTTTTGGAGAGATGAAATGATCTAACCACTGGAAATGTACATGGGGTTTAGCAAATTGTTGTCATTGATATCTTTAGCTACAATCCTTTTGTGTGTGTGTAGAAGGGAGAGACAGAAGATAGATTGGGGTAAGTGAGTGGAAAATTCAGAGGTAAGGAATGATGATATTCTGTAGTACTTTTAAAGAGATTGGCTATAAAAAGAAGGTAGTCTGATAGAGTTATTGAGTTCAGGAAATTTTTTTTTAAGATGAGAAAGTAAATAATGTTTAAATGGTGAATATTATTGAGAGGAAAAATAGATTAAAAATAGCTAATTGGTCATTTAATATTCCTAAGAGGGTAGGAGGTATAAGACCCAAAACTTAGATGACAATATTGATCTTTGCTAAGGGATGTTTCCTCTATTAACACAGAAATTGAAGAAAAATGAATGGATAACATTTGAAGAAGTTCCAGTTGAATGGTTTATATTTAACCTGTGATTTAGATGGCAATCTCATCTGATAAAAAGTGGAAAAGTCTTGGTGGAGAGATAGAAACTTGTAGGATATTAGAAAACTTTAGAAATAGCAATTGTGGAAAAGAGGAATTTAACTGAAGAATTACTGTATGATTGACAGGAAGCATTGGTGGACCAGGTTCAAGGTAGATCTTGACTTTCTTTAAAATCACCTATTTTTAGTGATAATAATAGCAAACACTTACATAGAATATACTATGAGCCAGGCATTGTTCTATGTTCTTTACATGTTTTAAGTCATATCATTATAGAAGATATGTAATTTGTTTAAGATTAGACAGATAGTAAGTGCTGAAGCTGAATTAACAATTTGTACTGTGTTGTTAGTCAGTAGTGGTGGGTAATGTTACAACCAATTGAAATTTTACCCTGCTCTTGCTGGTTATAGACCAACAAATTTTTCCAAAGCCAAGGACCAGAGGGAGAAACTATGACTCCACAAATATCTCATTTTCATTCAATTATGGGCACATTTTTACCCTGTGATACAAACTTTCCAAATTTTTTTTTCCATTTCCTGTAGATATTCCTTGTGTTATCAGTTTGCTTCAGTAGGGACACTTGTCAATTTTCACATGTCCTAAGTTTCCCTTCCTAGAAAAGTATTTATTTTTCCATTGAGAGAAAGCCCAAATCCAGAATGAACCTGAATCCTACTTGTTTCCACCTTGCTAGTTAGAAGGGAGTACATCAGACTCCTCATATAAACCTTAAATAGCAAAAGAGATACAGACACACATATAAGCATTGCACAAGTTTTCTGGTCTCATACAAATAGTCTTGCCTCCTTGGATAAGCTAAATTACAAGTAAATATGTCATTACTCACTGTGATGCATTATCATTCTTCCAAGAATTGAACATATTGTAAGCAACATATATCATGCTTTCTCGTATTCATAGATCCTTCAAAAATAGCTGTTGAATAAATATCAAAAGAAAGTCTATTAGCATACAATAAAAATTAAATTATATTTTTGTGTGGTGTGAATTAGCTATGAAAAGAATTTTTTTCTATTTTTTGCTCAAAATTTATCTTTAAAGTTATTAGTATTTTATGAAAGAAAATTGTGCTTTGCATTAGTCAAGGACACAGTAGGGTACACATGGCATAGTCAAAAGAGACAAATGAAGAGAGTTTTAGTGAGAAGCCTATATACAAATGTTTGGCCAAAGGAAAGATCAGTCAGTGAGGATGGTGGACTACTGTGGGGATACCCTTGAGACTGATGGAGCCAAGGTGGCTGACACGTATTGAGCACACATATTGATTTTGGGATGCTCATTGATATGGTATATTATTCAGCCTAAAAGAAGAACAAAATCTTGCCATTTGTGATAATACAGATGAAACTTGGAGGACATTAGCTTAGTGAAATAAACACAGAAAGACACATACTGCATGATCTGACTTATATGTGGAATGTAAAATAATCATACTCATAAAACAGAGAGTAGAATGGTGTTAGCCAGGAACTCGGATAAGAGGAAAGTGGGAGATATTGGTAAAAAGGTACAAATTTTCAGTTATTCAGGATGAATAAGTTCTGGACATCAAATGTACGGTATGGTGACTGTAGTCAATACTACTGTATTTTATATTTGAAGTTTGCTAAGAGGATAGAGCTAAAGTGTGTTCTCACAACAAAAACAAAACATGGTAACTATGTTTTGGATATGTTTGAGATGATGGATATGTTAAGTAGCTTGATTGTACTGATTATTTCACAATGCATACATACCTCAAAACATCAAATTTTATACCTTAAATTATGCAATTTTTATTTGTCAGTGATACCACAATAAAGCTGGAAAAAGGAAAAAAGTCCATTGAGACATTGATCCCATACAGATGAAGATGGAGAGAAATTGATCTTGCTCTCAGTCAAGAGAAATCTGTGTCATTCACACAAAACACTTGAGTAAAGGAGTGAAGAGTTTTTCAGACTAGTATGATGTGTAGTCTTACCTGTCATTTTGTAACAGGACTAACGATTTTGATTTTCAGCCTTGGTAACAATTCTCTATTTCTTTGGTATAGAATGCTCAACAATGTGAAATACTTATGGTCTCTGAATCAGTAAAATAAAAGCCAGTTCTTACTTTTTCTTTTCCCCATCCTCAAGAACTATTATTCTATATTTAAAAGTACAATGTAAATTTTGTAAGGTTATAAGCAGTGAATTTTGTCATCTGGAGAGGCTGATAAAGGGAGGAAATGGGAGGGAGTCAGAGCCACTGCAGTGCTTGACAGTTTGCTGTTTGTCACTGCCTAAACTCATCATGGATATGGGGTTATGAAAGAGACCTGCTGAAAGAAAAATAATTTTACTGGAACATTTCAGAATTATATTAAAGTGAGATTTATATTGATACTTAAGGTGAAAATTAATGCTTATTCTTTTAGCTGCTGTGATGTGAGGAAATGTACAGTGTTGAGGCACATCATCCTCCCAGCCAGAGCGAGTTACATAAGGTATAAAAAAGGATAGAGGGAATGAAGCTGGTGGAGCAAGCATAGGAGATCTATGTTATTTTAAGGAAATGTAGGAAAAAGAGAAAGGAAAAAAATAGACAAAAGGAAGGGAGGACCATAACGTAAATTTGGGAGGTAGGAACATTAAACCAAAAGAAAAATGATGTTAATTCCATATTTTAAAAAGCACAGAAAAATGAAAGTTGAATGAATAAGGATAAAATAGAAACCAACATGAACATATTCTCGTTAATGTCTTCATTTTTATTTTGCATTATTTAACATATACTTTTGAGTTAAGCATGTGTTGTTTACTCTGAAATTGTGCTTACTTGTTTTTAAACTCCATTTCTCAAGGTTTAATAATTTAATTGTACACTTTTTAGTCCAAATATCAGCTTAATAAAATCTTTACTGAGTTTGAACACATTGCTTCAGGGGATAAGCTATGCAACATAGTGGACAAAACTTGGGCTTCACCTGGTTTCAAAGTAAACTACTGGGTGAAATATTCACTCTCTCTGTGCTTCAATTTCTTCAAGTATAAAATGAAGTTGGTTACAGTAGTGCTTATCACATGCTGTGACCCTGAGTATTTCATGGATTAATTCATAAGAACACTAAAATTAATGATTGCCAAATAGTATGTGGTTAATAATATCACCATTATTGTTACCTCCTGCAGTATATTAGTTTGTTCCTATGCATAGTTTTAATAACATTTACTATATTACACATTTTAAAAACTGTTTATCTTTAATTAATTGAAGACATATGTAAGAGTTGCCAAAATACATACAAAGTGTCGCCTTATTATTTTATTCTTCTTTCCCTATGTCAGCATTTTATGTAGCCATAGCACAATAGTCAAAATCAGGAAATTAATGTCAGTACAATACTGTTAACCATTTTACAGGCCTAATAAAATTTTATCAGGTTTTCCACTAATGTCCTTTTTCTGTTTCAGGATTCTATCCAGGATCCATATTACTTATAATTATTTCTCTTTAGTATCTTCCAAGCCTGTAAAATTTTCTCAGCCTTTCTCTTTCATCACATTGACAGTTGAAGAGCAATGGTTAATTGTTTTGTCGAATGTCTCTAAATTTGGGTTTGTCTGATTATTTCTTATCATAGCAATGATGTTATGCATTTTTTGAACGAATACCATAGAAATAATGCTGTATCATTTTTAGTGGATCATATCAAGTGGTTCATAATAACAGATGTTATTAACTTGATCACATAGTCAAGGTGGCTTCTTGCAGGTTTCTCCAAGATAAAGTTACTATCTTTCCCTTTGTACTTTATCAATATATTGGGAAGATAGTTTGATATTATGAAATCCTGATTCTCTTCATACTTTTGCCTAATAATTTTAGCATCTGTCAGTGGATCTTTTCTTTAAGTTTGACTATTGTGTTGTTTTCCTGATGGTAATTTTCTATTTTCCTCTTACCTTCTTTATCAATTTGAATTGTACTATAAGAAAGAATAGTCTGTCATCCCACTTATATTTATTTAATAGACTATTTTAACAATATGAATTTATGAATATTTTCTTCTATAGTTAAAATTTAATACTGTCATTTATTTTGCTGTTCAAATTTTTGAACAAATTTTCAAAATTATTTTCCTGCTTTTGCCATTAGGATATTCTTCAGTTTGATTGGCTTCTGTGTTCTTTCATCAAGGCCTTATCTTTTTTTAAGCACTTCTTTACTTTCTGAGAATATAAGATGTTCAAGCTCTTGTTGTATTTCCTCTGTCCTGAAGTCATTCACTTCTCTAAGGAGTCATGGTTCCTTTTGTTGGAGAATGATGTATAGGTGTTTACAGCTGATTATGCTCTCTATATAAACACACAGAGATAAATATGTATATTAAAATCATGAGTTTATAATACTATTTTATAACAACTATCTCAGTATGAAGTTAAAAATCTGAGTAAATTTTGACCACATATCCACATAAATAGCCACTGGATACCCAGCCAATGTAGCAGTTGTGGGGAACTCTAGGACAGCTGCAGGGTTGCATGAACACATATGAGATAAAATAATCATAGGCATAGTAGAGGAGCAAACTTCACAATGGAATTGTAAGTATGAGGAAGAGGAGACAAGTGAAGAAGAAATCAAATGTCAGGAAGGGCTTAACCAAATTGAATAGGTCAGTTTGGTAAGAGTAAATAAGAGTAGGACTCAAATTCAACTATTTAACATAAGAGAGACTGCTCTGAAAATAAAAAGAAAGAGAGAGAGAGAGAATTGGAGAAATGAGGATTGACAAAAACACTCCAGATAAATTCATTTGTGATCTCAAATTTCAATAAGGAAAAAGAAAATTGGAGCTCTGATGGCTTTCTCAAAATACCAATAGGATGAGCAGAATATAGAAATGTCAAATAATATTTTTTGATTAACAGTAATACTGAGTTATGAAATATCATATCTGAAACCTATTAAAAGTTAGATGTAAAGTAAAACCTGCAAATTGTCCTTTAAAATGGATCCAACAAGGAACATGTAGCAATTAGGCTGATGGTTCAGTTTAGAATGTAATAATTATATTTAAGCTTACCACTCTGTGACCAGAAGCAAGTGAGGTTAAGATAAGGTAGTAAATCATCATAAGTGATAAATTATAGGATATCTTCAAAAGAAGTGGATTGTAGGTTATGCAAGGAAGGAAAGGCAAAAGAAATTTTCATTGGTCATTTGAGTCCAATGCTGTGAGTCAGCATTGTTACTTAACCCATTATTTGGACAGAAAAATATGTCACTCTGTTGGTAGCCCTTCTGGAAAATTCTTAGACAGGATTAACTTCTAATAATCAGTCCTGGTGTGGTAGAAAATGTTGTTTTTGTGATGTGTGGATGTCAGAATAATGACCCCTTAAAGACATCCAAGTTATTTAATCCCTGGAAACTGTGAACATGTTATTGAACATTGCAAAAGGGAATTTGAATACGTGATTAAGGTTTTAAATCTTGAGATAAGAAGATTGTCCAGGTTGGCCTAATCTAATCATATGAGTCCTTAAAACCTGAGAACATGACAAATGAGGATTTGACCTGACATTCCTGGTTTTGAAGAAAGACGAAAGGGGGGCACAAACCAAGGAATGAGGCGACTTTCAAAAGCTGGAACTGGGCCTCAGTTTACAGAGAATAAGCCACCGAGCTTTTGCTTCTACAATTATAAGGAACACTAACCTGAGTCTGACAGCAGATTCTACCTGAGAGCTCCTAGTCAGGAACACAGCACTCTAATATTTTGATCTTAGCTCAGTGAGTCCTGTGTTAGACTTCTGACCCATATAGAATTGTAAGATAATAGATTTGTGTTGTTTCAAGTCACGAAGCTGTGGTAATTTGTTATAACAGCAATAGAAATTAATACACTGGGTTTTGCCTTAATTTTGTATATATAGAGGAGCTTGAGAAATTTCAGCCAGTTGAAATGATTAAATTGAAAGCAGAGTTATACTAAAATGGTAAAAGGTAAATGAATCTTTGCTGAGCACTGATTATGTATTAAATGTTTAGCATCTTTAAAAATTATCATATATACCCACCTTAGTAACCTTATAAGATAAGTATCATTTTACTAATTCTATACATGTGGAAACTTATGCTTAGTTGAAGAGGTTGAATAATATTCTGAAGAATATGTAATTATGAAGGAGTGAGATTGCAATTTACAGATAATGTAAGGCAGCCTTCAAAACCATATCCATAAGAAGCCATGTTTCTTAAAATATCTTGTCTGTGTCAGGTCCTGTGATGTGTGCTTTACATGCATTATCTCCTTTGCTACTTACAACAAATAATTTTGCTGAGATCCACTATAGGGAAACACTTTAAAGAAAGGAAACATCAGTCATTAGAACATTTTTTTTTAAAGGTGAGATTGGAACAAAATCTGAGCCTAGAATAGAAGGTGAGGAATGGTATTTAGGTTGCTTGAGAATAGAATGAAATCAGCAAGAAGCTCAAAAAGAATATTTGTGTTTAGTGGTTCCTTTACTATCAAAAATATGAAAAACACTAAGAATTATGTGTTGTATATGATATAAAATGTGTATATAATTATGTAAATTTGATAATATTAGACTTTTTTTGTTGTACTATTTATGTTGACTGTTTTGTCACACCATTCTGACTATACTGATAAGATGTCATTGTTCGTTAATGGACAAAACACGGAACTTCACCACATTGTTAAAGAAAGCATTAAGAGAAGGTGATCAGACATGTAGCTAAGGGAGATTTTGTCTCATATTTATAATTTTAGATATACAGATTATAATTTTCAATCTATAACATATTTGTAATTTATAATCTGTAGTTGTTCAAGCTGTATTCATGAAGTACAACCTAAAAGTAACTTTAAAGAAATAGTTGTAAGGACATAAGCAACCTTTGCTATTTTATAGCAAGTAGCTCACTTATGAACTTAAAATTCTAGCTAAGTTTTGACTGCCACATCTGAAGCAATGAGACAATTTTGCTCAATTTCCTTCCATTATTTTTTTCCTGGTTTTGTCACCAGAATGAAGTAGTGGCATTTGTATGTTCCACTTATTCTGTGAAGTATAGTAATATGTTGTACAATTTTGACCTTTTTGAAAGTCTGAAATTTAATTAGTTGACTATTTTCCACTAGTCATCATCTCAACCTCATTGACTTGTAAGAAAGGATAAACTAGCCATAAAATGTGTGAAAAATGATTAAGGATTTCACATATCATATGTCTTTAATCCTGTGATCCTCTCAGTTCTGTTTCAGGAATCTCAGATGTATAACCAGCATTTGATCATATTGAAGTCATGATAAAACAGCAAAGTGGTCATTACAACATACATATTATGATGCTTAAAAAATTTAGCTCATTTTCACATATCTAGGAAATGATGCTTTTTCAAAGCAAATGTATAGTGTAATAGAAAGAGAAAAGGATATTTGGTATGTAGGAAAATTATTCATTAATTTTATATCTATAGATTGTGCTCTTTATTGCCACTGACCTGAAGGGCAGTCATGTAGATGAAGAGGTGCCATAAATTACATGAAATAAATAGTTTATCTAGTCTGTGCTTCCTTTTAAAAAATATCTGCTATTAGTCTTAAATATGTTTCTCCAAATCTATATTTATAATTAATTATATTTATATATAAATAATAATTAATTATAATTAATTAGATATATATTAAATCTATATCTATAATTATAAGTAATTATAATAGTGTTGAAATCTGTGCTTCCACAAAATAATGAATAAAACACTTAAGCATTGTTTTTTTGTAATGATGCATGGATAATAAGAATTGGATATGCAGTACTTCAATTACATAACTGCATTTCTGGCTGGCAGGTTTCCTATTTTGGAAATAACTTTTGAACATACATGGTATTGACCAAAATGACATATTTTTTAATCAAATGTATACTTTTTTGTGGAACACTGAACTATAGTTATCCTTAAAGCAAGCAATCTTTTAAGATTAATGTGATATTCCAGGTTTCCAATTCTTGTCCAAGGAAGAACTTTAGAAAAAACGGAGGATTTTTCTCTGTCACTTCCTAGTGATCATATATTTTCTATATACTCTACACAAACTTAACGATTAAAATGTTTGTTTTTTAACAAAGATACCATTAAGTGTGAGCAATTAGAATGATCTGCAGTGCCATATCAAGCTGACAAAGATTTTTAGATCTAGGATATCATTTTAAATCTGTTGTTTGCATGTTGAGGACTCTGCACGTACCATCACCATGACTTGTTTTTGTTGTATGAAAAACAAAACAAACAAACCAGAAACCTCAAACAACAAGAACAAAAATCTGGAAAACTTAGTGTTATTCTGTCCCTAATAATTTGGGAAGCATGCTTAGAGTCAAAAATAAATTTTTTATATATCTTCATAGTTTCACCTTCCCCAACATTTTCATTGGTTCTCAGAGCTCTGCTGCTCACAGCTAAATTCATTTCTCTGTGCCACTAAATCAAATACTAATTAGACCCTTTCCCTAAAAATCACATATTTTAAAATAATTCTACTTCACTTATGCACTTTGTAAGAATGGGAACAATTTAATTAAGCCAAGCGAGCAGTCTTTGAATTGTTACAAAGTAATTCACACCAAGTGAAAAGTTATAAACAGTATAATAATTCAAGTCCATTAATATATTTTTATTATTACAAAATTATATCTTAGAAACTCTCATTTGTTTGAGAAATCACATGAGGACACATTACACTTTAAAATACCAGTTTCCTGAAAAGAAAATGATTCTGTGAAATACTGAAGCCAGGGCCAAAGGAGGAATCCCTAGATGCCAAATTTGTTAATCTTCCCTAAAAAGAGTCAATGTGTTTCATAGTGGTTCTGTCGGCTTCTCTGTTTCTAATGGCAGAACATAGGAGAAAAAAATTGAAACATATATGCATACTTTGATGGCTTTTTCTTCACATATAAAATAATACTATATACAGCATATTAATTGTAGTACATTTGTAAATTATTTGCCAGCCACACAGAATGTCTAGTTTCATTTGTAATGACATCAAGAAAGATCTGTCTGTCTTCTAGAGTCTGGATTGTGACAATCATGAGTGGTTGATAAAATGTATGGGACATGGTAGTTGTATTATTGTTTATTATGGCAGGTGTGTACCTTTATTTATTTATTATTATTATTATTATTATTTTATTATTATTATCATCATCATCATCAGGCATTTGTGATTCTCCTAACACAACTTAGAACATCCCATGGATGATCACTTTTCTTTAACATCTTTTTTTTCTAAAATCACATTCCAAGTAGTACTCTAAAAGATCTCACATTTCCCTCTTTCATGAAGATTCTACCTAAGTAGCCAGAGATGAGGTGGAAGCATAGGTAATATATTCTCCAAAACAAATTCCAGGGGTTACCTTTTATTATCATTATTATTCATTATTCATGAGTTTGGCATTTTAAGGAATAATCAGGAACAGTTTTATGTTAACTACACTTCCCTTTTATTAGATATGCATAATACTTACCACAGTGCTATGGCAATGCTAGACCCTAAATAAAAATTGGATGACTAGTTAATTAATTTAGAATAGGATCTACAGATGATTGCCAACATGTCTGATTCTTTCTTTTGTTGCATTTTACCATCTCTTTGAGATTATAAGTAGTGTGGTGAATTGCTTTCTAAGCAGAATTTAAATTGTTTCACCTTTATGTGGAAACATTTAGCATTTAAAAACCAGCTGGTGATTTTCCATGCTCTTTTTCCCAGGACACCATGATAATGGATGCACATATTGATATGGATATCCAAAAACTTAGAGTATTTTGGAATGAAGAGTCACCACCTGGAAGGTCATTCTCTTAGAGAATTATCTGGACTCACTTTGAACAATGTATCTTGGCTGTTTTAAGTTAATTATTCTTGGATTGTTACTGAAGGACTCAGGGATAACTTACTTTATCCTGAATAACAGCAATGCCGGTTTCTAGGTGGAACATTTACCAGTGGTGCAAATAGAAGGTGTGTGTGTGTGTGTGTGTGTGTGTGTGCTGAGTAAGCATAAATAGATCTGTGATCTGAAGAACTTTAAATGAACAAATTGAATACACCATCGTGTGAATGGGAACACAAAAAGTAAATGGAGACTACAGATGGCATTTTTAAAAATATATTTTATTGGAGTATAGTTGATTTACAATGTTGTGTTAGTTTCAGGTGCACAGCAAAGTGAATCAGTTATAAATATACATATATCCACTGTTTTTTAGATTCTTTTCCCGTATAGGCCATTACAGAGTATTGAGTAGAGTTTCCTGTGCTATACAGTAGATCCTTATTAGTTATCTATTTTATATATAGTAGTGCATGTATGTCAATCCCAATCTTCCAATTTATCCCTCCCCTCATTTACTTCCTGGTAGCCATAAATTTGTTTTCTGCATCTGTAACTCTATTTCTGTTTTGTAGATAAGTTCATTTGTACTCTATTTTTATATTCCACATGTAAGCAATATCATATTTGCCTTTCCCTGTCTGACTTACTTCACTCGGTATGACAATCTCTGCTGCAAATGGCATTATTTTGTTTTTTTTATGGCTGAGTGATATTCCATTGTACACATGTACCACATCTTTATTCATTCCTCTGTTGATGGACACTTTTTGTGAAGAAGCTCCACAAAAACCAAAGCTACTGATGTCAGAAATCCCCCCTTGTGAAAAATTTTCCCAGGAGCTTCAGATTTATGTAAATATGGTTTGTTACACATTACCAGTGCTGTTTAAATAAGCACCTCATATTTCATGTTTCCAAATCCTAACTCATCATTTTTCTCTCAAAAGATTCTGTAAGTTTTATTTTATTTGGCAATCCAACACTTTCTCAGTCACTTAATTTAGAAACAAAGAAGTAACTTATTTCTTATTATCCCCTTACCCATTCATCCAGAAACAAATCCAATGGATTCAAATTCCTTAATATAGTTCAGTTGTTCTTCTCTTGCTTAACTGCTCTTGTGCTACTTCATTATTTCTTTCTAGGTCTAGACAATTAACCAGCCCTCCTATATCCATTTATGTTAACCTTTAACCAAGCCCCTACAAAATTCCTCCAAGAAGTATTTCTAAATTGCAAATCTGGTCATATTATTTCCACTTTTGATATCTTCAATGTTTGCTATACTTTCTAGGAGAATTTTTGATGTAATTCTAGTTCTGTGAGAAACTTCTTGTAAAAAAGTTACCTTGAACAAATGAGTTTAGGAATCACTTATGTTTGGTAATTAACAAATCGCATAGATGCATTAAAAGACTCAAAGAATGCTTGGTTAAACATTTTTTAACATCTTTATTGGAGTATAATTGCTTTACAATGGTGTGTTAGTTTCTGCTTTATAACAAAGTGAATCAGCTATACATATACATATACATATATCCCCATATCTCCTCCCTCTTTCATCTCCCTCCCACTCTCCCTGTGACACCCATCTAGGTGGTCACAAAATACCGAGATGATCTCCCTGTGCTATGTGGCTGCTTCCCACTAGCTAACTATTTTACATTTGTTGGCATATATAAGTCCATGACACTCTCTCACTTCATTGCAGCTTACCCTTCCCCATCCCCCGTACTCAAGCCCATTCTCTAAGTCTGCGTCTCTATTCCTGTACTGTCCCTAGATTCTTCAGAACTTTTTTTTTTCAGATTCCATATATATGTGTTATCATATGGTATTTGTTTTTCTCGTTCTGACTTACTTCATTCTGTAGGACAGACTATATGTCCATCCACCTCACTACATATAATTCAATTTGGTTTCTTTTTATGGCTGAGTAATATTCCATTGTATATATGTGCCACATCTTCTTTATCCATTCATCTGTAGATGGACATTTAGGTTGCTTCCATGTCCTAGCTATTATAAATAGAGCTGCAATAAACATTGTGGTACATGACTCCTTTTGAATGATGGTTTGTTCAGGGTATATGCCCAGTAGTGGGATTGCTGGGTCTTATGGTAGTTTTATTTTTAGTTTTTTAAGGAACCTCTATACTGTGCTCCATAGTGGCTGTATCAATTTACATTCCCACCAACAGTGCAAGAGGGCTCCCTTTTCTCCACACCCTCTCCAGCATTTATTGTTTGTACATTTTTTGTTGATGGCCATTCTCACTGGTTTGAGGTGATACCTCATTGTAGTTTTGACTTGCATTTCTCTAATGATTAGTGATGCTGAGCATCCTTTCATGTGTTTGTTGGCAATCTGTATATCTTTGGAGAAATGTCTATTTAGGTCTTCTGCCCATTTTTGGATTGGGTTGTTTGTTTTTTGCATACTGAGCTGCATGAGCTGCTTGTAAATTTTGCAGATTAAATCTTTGTCTTTTACTACATTTGCAAATATTTTCTCCCATTCTGAGGGTGGTCTTTTCATCTTGTTTATGTTTTCCTTTGCTGTGCAAAAGCTTTTAGGTTTCATTAGGTCCCATTTGTTTATTTTTGTTTTTATTTCCATTTCTTTAGGAGGTGGGTCAAAATGGATCTTGCTGTGATTTATGTCATAGAGTTGTCTGCCTGTTTTCCTTTAAGTGTTTTACAGTGTCTGTCTTTACATTTAGGTCTTTAATCCATTTTCAGTTTATTTTTGTGTATGGTGTTATGGAGTGTTCTAATATCATTCTTTTACATGTAGCTATCCAGTTTTCACAGCACCACTTATTGAGGAAGCTGTCTTTTCTCCATTGTATATTATTGCCTTCTTTAACAAAAATAAGGTGACTGGGCTTCCCTGGTGGCGCAGTGGTTGAGAGTCTGCCTGCCGATGCAGGGGACGTGGGTTCATGCCCTGGTCTGGGAGGATCCCACATGCCATGGAGTGGCTGGGCCCGTGGGCCATGGCTCCTGAGCCTGTGCATCCGGAGCCTGTGCTCCACAACAGGAGAGGCCACAATAGTGAGCAGCCCGCATACCGCAAAAAAAAAAAAAAAAAAAAAAAAAGAAAGTGACCATATGTGTGTGGCTTTATCTCTGGGCTTTCTATCCTGTTCCATTGATCTATATTTCTGTTTTTGTGCCAGTACCATACTATCTCCATTACTGTAGCTTTGTAGTATATTCAGAAGTCAGGGAGCCTGATTCCTCCAGTTCCATTTTTCTTTCTCAGGATTGTTGGCTATTTTGGGTCTTTTGTGTTTCCATACCAATTGTGAAATCTTTTGTTCTAGTTCTGTGAAAAATGCCATTGGTAGTTTGATAGGGATTGTATTCAATCTGTAGATTGCTTTAGGTAGTATAGTCATTTTCAAAATGTTGATTCTTCCAATGCAAGGGCATGGTATACCTCTCCATCTGTTGGTATCATCTTTAATTTCTTTCATCAGTGTCTTATAGTTTTCTGCATATAGGAGTTTTTTTCTCCTTAGGTAGGTTTATTGCTAGGTATTTTATTATTTTATTTATTTATTTATTATTATTATTATTATTATTATTATTGTGTGGTACACGTTCCTCTCACTGTTGCAGCCTCTCCCATTGTGGAGCACAGGCTCCGGACGCGCAGGCTCAGCAGCCATGGCTCACGGGCCCAGCTGCTCTGTGGCACACAGGATCCTCCTGGACTGGGGCACAAACCTGTGTCTCCTTTATCAGCAGGTGGACTCCCAACCACTGCACCACTAGGGAAGCCCCTATTTTATTATTTTTCTTGCAGTGGTAAATGGGAGTGTTTCCTTAATTTCTCTTACAGATTTTTCATCATTAGTGTATAGGAATGCAAGACATTTCTATGCATTAATTTTGTATCCTGCTACTTTACCAAATTAATTGATTACCTCTAGTAGCATCTTTAGGATTCTCTATGTATAGTATCAGGTCATCTGCCAACAGTGACAACTTTATTTCTTCTTTTCTGATTTGGATTACTTTTATTTCTTTTTCTTCTCTGATTGCTGTAGCTAAAACTTCCAAAACTATGTTTAATAATAGTGGTGATAGTGGACAACTTTGTCTTATTCCTGATCTTAATGAAAATGATTTCAGTTTTTCACCATTGAGAACAATGTTGGCTGTGGGTTTGTTATAATGGCCTTTATTTTGTTGAGGTAAATTTCCTCTATGCCCACTTTCTGGAGGGTTTTTAACATAAATAGTTGTTGACTTTTGTCAAAAGCTTTTTCTGCATCTATTGAGGTGGTCATATGCTTTTTCTCCTTCAATTTGTTAAGGCTATCTATCATATTAATTGATTTGCATATATTGAAGAATCCTTGCATTCCTGGGTTAAACCTCACTTGATCATGGTGTATGATACTTTTAATGTGCTGCTGGATTCTGTTTGCTAGTGTTTTGTTGAGGAGTTTTGCATCTATGTTCATTAGTGATATAGGCCTGTAGTTTTCTTTATTTGTGACATCTTTGTCTGGTCTTGCTATCAGGGTGATAGTGGCCTCATAGAATGAGTTTGGGAGTATTCCTCCCTCTGCTATATTTTGGAAGAGTTTGAGAAAGACAGGTGTTAGCTCTTCTCTAAATGTTTCATAGAATTTATATGTGAAGCCAT
Source organism: Mesoplodon mirus (assembly GCF_964341445.2). Lineage (NCBI taxonomy): Eukaryota > Metazoa > Chordata > Mammalia > Artiodactyla > Ziphiidae > Mesoplodon > Mesoplodon mirus. Next base: position 110,387,777 of record NC_138982.1, read on the forward strand.
CTGGTCCTGGGCTTTTGTTTTTTGGAAAATTTTAAATCACAGTCTCAATTTCAGTGCTTGTGATTGGTCTGTTTATATTTTCTATTTCTTCCTGGTTCAGTCTTGGAAGGTTGTGCTTTTCTATAAATTTGTTCTTTTCTTCCAGGTTGTCTATTTTATTGGCATATCATTTCCTGTAGTAATCTTTCATGATCCTTTGTATTTCTGCAGTATCAGCTGTTACTTCTCCTTTTTCATTTGTAAATCTATTGATTTGAGTCTTCTCCTTTTTTTTCTTGATGAGTCTGACTAATAGTTTATCAATTTTGTTTATCTTCTCAAAGAATCCACTTTCAGTTTTATTGATCTTTGCTATCATTTCCTTAATTCTTTTTCATTTATTTCTGTTCTGATCTTTATGATTTCTTTCTTTCCGCTAACTTTAGGTTTTTTGTTCTTCTTTCTCCAATTGCTTTAGGTATAAGGTTACATTGTTTATTTGAGATGTTTCTTGTTTCTTGAGGTAAGATTGTATTGCTATAAACTTCCCTCTTAGAACTGCTTTTGTTGCATCCCATAGGTTTTGGGTTATCGTGTTTTCATTGTCATTTGTATCTATGTATCTTTTCGTTTCCTCTTTGTTTTCTTCACTGATCTCTTCATTATTAAGTAGTGTATTGTTTAGCCTCCATGTGTTTGTATTTTTTTACAGTTTTTTTTACTGTAAGTGATATCTAGTCTCATTGTGTTGTCATCAGAAAAAATACTTGATATGATTTCATTTTTCTTAAATATACCAAGTCTTGATTTGAAACTGAAGGTATGATCTGTCCTGGAGAATGTTCCACGAGCACTTGAGAGGAAAGTGTATTGTGTTGTTTTTGGATGGACTGTGCTATAGAGGTCAATTAAATCCATCTTTGTTAATGCATCATGTAAAGCTGTGTTTCCTTATTTATTTTCACTTTGTATGATCTCTCCATTGGTGATATGGGGTTTTTAAGTCCCCTACTATTATTGTGTTACTGTTGATTTCCCCTTTTATGGTTGTTAGAATTTGCCTTATGTATAGAGGTGCTCCTTCTTTTGGTGCATAAATATTTACAATTGTTATATCTTCTTGGATTGATATCTTGATCATTATGTAGTGTCCTTCTTTGTCTCTTGTAATGGTCTTTGTTTTAAAGTTTATTTTGTCTGATATGAGAATTGCTACTCCAGCTTTCTTTTGATTTCCTTTTGCATGGAATATCTTTTTCCATCCTCTCACTTTCAGTCTGTATGTGTCCCTAGGTCTGAAGTGGGTCTCTTGTAGACATGATAGATCCGGGTGTTGTTTTTGTATCCATTCAGCCAGTCAATGTCTTTTGGTTGGAGCATTTAATCCATTTACATTTAAGGTAATTATCGATATGTCTGTTCCTATTACCATTTTCTTAATTGTTTTGGGTTTGTTATTTTAGGTCTTTTCCTTCTCTTGTGTTTCCTCTCTAGAGAAATTCCTTTAGCATTTGTTGTAAAGCTGGTATGGTAGTGCTGAATTCTCTTAGCTTTTGCTTGCCTGTAAAGGTTTTAATTTCTCTGTGGAATCTGAATGAGATTCTTGCTGGGTAGAGTAATCTTGGTTGTAGGTCTTTCCCTTTAATCACTTTAAATATGTTCTGCCACTCCCTTCTGGCTTGCAGAGTTTCTGCTGAAAGATCAGCTGTTAACCTTATGGGGATTCCCTTTTATGTTATTTGTTGTTTTCCCTTGCTTCTTTAATATTTTTCCTTGTTTTTACTTCTTGGTAGTTTGGTTAATACATGTCTTAGCATGTTTCTCATTGGGTTATCACGTATGGGACTCTCTGAGCTTCCTGGACTTGATTGACTATTTTCTTTCCCACATTAGGGAAGTTTTCAACTATAATCTCTTCAAATATTTTCTCAATCCCTTTTTTTTTCTCTTCCTCTTTTGGCACCCCTATAATTTGCATATTCATGCATTTAATGTTGTTCCAGAAGTCTCTAGACTGTCCTCAATTCTTTTCATTCTTTTTTCTTTATTCTGCTCTGATGTAGTTATTTCCACTATTTTATCTTCCAGGTCACTTATCCGTTATTCTGCCTCAGTTATTCTGCTATTGATTCCTCCTAGAGAATTTTAAATTTCATTTATTGTGTTGTTCATCATTGTTTGTTTGCTCTTTAGTTCTTCTAGGTCCTTGTTAAACATTTCTTTTATTTTCTGCATTCTATATCTAAGATTTTGGATCTTATTTACTATAATTATTTTGAATTCTTTTTCAGGTAAACTTCTATTTCCTCTTCATTTGTTTGGTCTGGTGTGTTTTCAATCTTGCTCATTCATCTTCTGCGTGTTTCTCTGTCTTCTCATTTTGCTTAGCTTACCGTGTTTGGGATCTCCTTTTCACAGGCAGCATGTTTGTAGTTCCCGTTGTTTTTGTTGTCTGCCCCCATGGGTAAAGTTGGTTCAGTGAGTTGTGTAGGCTTCCTGGTAGAGGGGGCTTGTGCCTGTGTTTTGGTGGAAGAGGCTGAATCTTGTCTTTCTGGTGGTCAGGACCGTGTCTGGTGGTGTGTTTTCTGGTGTCTGTGGCCTTATTATGATTTTAGGCAGCCTCTGTGCTATGGGTGTTGTTGTGTTCCTGTTTTGCTAGTTGTTTGGCACAGGGTGTCCAGCACTGTATCTTGCTGGTCATTGAGCAGAGCTGGGTCCTAGAATTGAGATGGAGATCTCTAGGAGAGCTAGCACCATTTAATATTATGTGGAGCCAGGAGTTCTCTGCTGGACCAATGTCCTGAACTCAGCCCTCCCACCTCAGGGGCACAGGCCTGACATGTGGCTGGAGCACCAAGACTGTCAGACACATGGCTCAGAAAAAAAAGGAGAAAAAATGAAACAAGGATTTTAAAAAAGTTATTAAGATAAAACATTAAAATTATTTTAAAAAATAAAAAAATTAAAAAGTAATAAAAAAAGAAAAAATAAAGAAGAGAGCAACCACATTGAAAAACAAATCCACCATTGATAACAAATGTTAAAAACTATACTTAAAAAAAAAAAGAAATGGACACACTGAACCCTAGGACAAATGGTAAAAGCAAAGGTAAACAGACAAAATCATGCAAAGAAGCATACACATACATACTCACAAAAAGAGAAAAGGAAAAAAATATATATATCTATATATTTAAAAAAAAAGGAGGAAGAGAGCAACCAAATCACTAAACAAATCTACCAATGATAATAAATTCTAAATAGTAAGCTAAGATAAACATAAAACCGGCAACAAATTAGATGCCAAAAGTAAACTCCAAATCTACAATTGCTCCCAAAGTCCACCACCTCAATTTTGGCATGATTTGTTGTCTCTTCAGGTATTCCAGAGATGCAGGGTACATCAAGTTGTTTGTGGAGATTTAATCTACTGCTCCTGAGGCTACTGTGAGAAATTTTCCTTTCTCTTCTTTGTTCACACAGCTGCTGGGGTTCAGCTTTGGATTTGGACCCGCCTCTGTGTGTAGGTCGCCTGAGGGCGTCTGTTTCCACCCAGACAGGGCAGCGTTAAAGGAGCAGCTGATTAGGGGGTTCTGGCTCACTCAGACCTTGGGGAGGGAGGACTACAGAATGCAGGGTATGCCTGCAGTGGCAGAGACCAGTGTGATGTTGCAATAGCCTGAGGCATGCCATGTGTTCTCCCAGGGAAGTTGTCCCTGGATCACAGGACCCTGGCAGTGGTGGACTGCAGAGTCTTCCGGGAGGGGAGGTGTGGACAGTGACCTGTGCTTGCACACAGGCTTCTTGTTGGCTGTAGCAGCAGCCTTAGTGTCTCATGCCCACCTCTGTTGTCTGCACTGATAGTCGCGGCTCACACCCATCTCTGGAGTTAGTTTAGGTAGTGGTCTGAATCCCCTCCCCTCGTGCACAAGGATACAATGGTCTGTTGCCTTTTAGGCAGGTCCAGAGTTTTCCCGGACTCCCTCCTGGCTAGCTGTGGTGCACTAGCCCCTTCAGGCTGTGTTCATTCAGCCAACCCCAGTCCTCTTCCTGGGATCTGATCTTCGAAGCCCCAGCCTCAGCTCCCAGCCCCCACCCGCCCCGGCGGGTAAGCTGACAAGCCTCTCAGGCTGCTGAGTGTTGGGCGGCACTGATCCTCTTTGCGGGATTCTCTCTGCTTTGCTCTCTGCAACCCTGTTGCTGAGCTCTCCTCTATGGCTCCAAAGCTTCCGCCCTGCTACCCCCCATCTCCTCTAGTGAAGGGGCTTCCTAATGTGTGGAAACTTTTCCTCCTTCACTGCTCCCTCCGAGAGGTGCAGGTCCTGTCCCTATTCTTTTGTCTCTGTTTTTTCTTTTTTCGTTTGCCCTACCCAGGTACATGGGGAGTTTCTTGTCTTTTGGGAAGGCTGAGGTCTTCTGCCAGTGTTCAGTTGGTGTTCTGTAGGAGTTGTTCCTCATGTAGGTGTATTTCTGATGTATTTGTGGGGAGAATGGTGATCTCCATTTCTTACTCCTCTGATATCTTGAAGGTTTCCTCTGATTAATCTTTTTTAATTGGTATTTTTCAAATTTACTTAACAATGGACCCCTTTTATTCATTTATAATATCTATTATCACCCTACAGATCTGTTTTTCCAGATGGACCCCAGGATAAATGTCAAGTCTCTTAGCATGCCATTCTAGCCCCTGTTTGCTTCTCCAGACCTATCTCTAGCCCTTAATTTTATGCTTTGGGAATTATAAAATGCTCTAATCACTACACCTTCCTAGTTATTTCTTACTTTGCTCTATTTGCTTTTGTAGTGTATCTAGAATGCATTCTCCACCAAAACATTATCTTCCTAATAGCTATTAAGTCTTTATGTTTCAGCTCAGATATAAACTATTCCTAAAAGACATCCTTATTTTTACCCATGTCTACTTAATTATGTGTCTTTTCTCCTTAAAAATAAAAATTTGAGAGCAAGGATCATCTCTTTTTTTCTTGCATTTCAGTGCCTGGGCAATATTTTGTGTTCAATAAATCTTTATAGAATGAATGCATGAACACTGAATATACAAAAATAATGTATTATATGATTATATGAATGACTGTATATTATACATCAAGTGAATAGTCTTTAAATGTTTAATTCCTATTTAGTGAGTTGTAAATTATTTCATTTCAGTCTCTCTCTTTTGAACTTGATGAGTTTTTTTAAAGACACAAATCAGTATTACAAAGTTTCCACAGTGCACTCACAATATATAAATAATATAAATTTCATATCACCGGTTAGAAGTATAAGCCTTAGCTATTTGCAATTTTTTTTTCTGTGTTTGCTTTTAATCATCTTTATGAAGTGTGCTTTTAATGAAGTGGGCTGATGAATTTAGTTTGGATATAAAAGTTACTATTGCCCTTGTTTCCCCATAATCTAGAAAGTTATTGGATTATGCTTAAATAAATTACATGAGTTTCCCTTTGTGAGGTAGTTTTGCTTCTATTTTCCTGGATGGCAAGATGTGGTTATTTCTTCTGTGGACTCCTTAACTTTTGTATTTTACCTTGATGCTGTACCTCCATGTCCAGATTCTTCTGACTCCTTTTAACCAGATTTAGCCCGCATTTAAATAATACATCTATGAAATCTCCAGAATCTGTATTTATAGAAACTATCCTTTAAAATGGCCCTTGATTCTAGCTCTATGCTTAATGTGTCCACCTTGAGGTCCTACAAGTACCACACCGTTGACCTATCCTTTTCTCTTCCCCATTCCATCACCACCAGTCTCCTTCCTTTTTACTGTTTCTCCTAGGGCAACATCATTCTCGCAGTCACCTATATATGAAAAGTCTGATTTTCTTAGGCTTTTTTTTTCTACCTAAAACCCCAAGTTCTTTTAGTTTCTATCTTTTCATTATGGATAGAATATACAGCGTCCAATATTTTGTGATTACTAACTCTTTTGTGAGCTGTTACAACAGGATCAACACCTTTTCTCTCCGTATCAATTATTTTTACTTTTCAACATTGTGTACAAACTGACAGTTTTACTACACTAAATCTAAAGTCATGATACTTTAACTGGCTCATAGATATAATCTTATATAAAACAACCAAATAAAGCAATGTAAAACACCTCATTCTCCTGTCTAGGAATATATTTTGCTCTGAGTAACCTTAAATGTTTCACTGGAATTTATATTTCTCAAAATTAGGCAATATATGACTGCTTTTTTCAAGTTGGGAATTTAGTTCTTATGGCTATGATATAAATCTTTGATTCTTAATGAATAATCTATCTTTGTGCCAAAGACGATGAAAACATATCCTTATAATATATTCTAAAATTGTATCTGTCTATATTTCTATATATTGATACAAATGTACATTTTCTTCATAAGCATCATAGATTAGCTACACTCTTAATTCCTTATCTGTATGTGTATTTTCTTCATCTTTTTTTAGTGCTGTACTTATCAAAACTTTTGCTGAGAGAAAATAACTATTTATTGATTAATTGTCCAAAGGTTATGTATTCATAACCTTCTATTTATTCTTACTCTAAAGAGTATTTCTGATTAAGCAAAACCACAAAACTTTCGTTTGCCATGGCATATTATTTTGGTCCACCAAGACAGGACTACCAAGCTAGTAGATCACAGTTGTGCTGAGATACGGATTTTTTTCATCTCTTGATGGAACCATATAGGGTCTGAGGTGGCTAATCCCTTAGATTGGTTATTCTGTCCATAAACAGTAAGGGACAAATTACTGTACACAAATACAGGGTTACCACTTTGTTTTGAAGCTGGTTGTAAAACACTCTAGAAAGTTTTTAAATAAAATTTTTCTGTGATATTATGGCATGTATTTATATTGAGCTGTATTATGTAACAGATGGTACTATAATTATACCAAAGGTCTTTCAGAATCTAACTTACTGAGAGTTAACCAGGGAAACAGAACTAATGGTAGATTTAATATACATACTATAGCAAGGAATTGGCTTACATTATTATGGAGAAAAAGACAAGTTTGAAACCCATAGGCCATAAGGAAGGGCAAGATGAAACTTTCATACATGATTGAAGCTGCTGTCTGTAGGAAGTATTTCTTCTTCCTCAAGGAAGCCTTTGTTCTACTTATAAAGACTTTGAATTGATTGACTCAGGCCCATTCAGATTATTTAGGATAATCTAACTTACTTAAATTTAGCTGTTTATGGATTTTTATCACATATACAAATTACCTTCACAACAACACCTAGATTAGTGTTTCATTGAATAATTGGTAAAAATAGCCTGGCCAAGTTGATACATAATACTGACCAATGTAACTATAGTAACCCATACAATGTTAATGAAGCTCCAAAGTAGTATTTTTCACCTATCTTCAGAACTAACAATGATAAGCTTCTGGAAAAGTTATTTTAGTTTGTTTGCTTGCTTTGAGTCTATTTATTTTGCCTTATTGATAACATGAATCAGGTAACTGACCATAAATTCTCTGATAGACACATCCTGAGGGGACCTCTTTTAGTCATACCTTGTACATTCCCCTCCACTTGAGTTTGGGCAGAATCAGTGTCTTGCTTCTAACAAATAGACTATAACCAAGGTGATGAGATATCACTCCTCTAATTGTAATACATTACATAAGACTCTGATTTAGCAGACTAGAATGGGAGATTTTCTTACTGGTCTAGAAGAAGAAAAGAGTCAGTTGTGAACTTGTTATGGAGAGGACTAAGAAACAGGAAACTGCAAAGACCTCTAAGACCTGTTGACTAAAGCACAGCCACTAGTCAATATCCAGTAAGAAACTGGAACCAGCAGTCCTAAGTCTACAAGAAAATGAGTGCTGTCAACAACATGAATGAGCTAGGAAGCAGATTCTTCCCTCACCAGGCCTCCAGTTGAAAATGCAGCATGGCTAACAGCCTCAGGACATTGACCAGAAGGACCAGCTAAGTGATGCCTGATTCCTGATCTACAGAAACTGTGAGACAATACATGTCTGTTGCTTTAAGTTGTTCAGTTCCTGATAACTTTACAGAGAAATAGAAAATTAATGTAATTCCCTTTCTCTATTTCTGGTTAGGAGGTCCTAACTCTTGGTTGGGGTTCTGTTAGCAAGCCTCATCCCTCACCTTAGATTTTATCAATAAAAAAAGGTGATATTTTGATTTCTGTGTGTTTTACCACTTGTCTTATTGGATCAGGGTTTACATTAAGTAGAGGGATTGCTTTAATTAAACTATGTAAGAGACTCTCCAGTCTGGTTCCTGATCTGGAATATTGGGAAATAAAAGAGGATGTGGAATAGGTAGACCCAAATAATAAATGGGGATGCTTTTGGTGGAGCATCTAGGCTCCAAAACCTTTGAACTTAATTATTTTATTTTAGTTCATTGTAAGGCCTAGTTTAGGGCAAATACTCTTTACAGCCTTTACAGGTATTGTTAGATTTATCATTATTACTCAGTCTGATGGTTTTTCTGTGAGGTCTTGATTATGAGGAAATTTTAGTCTTGGAGATGTAAACATTGACCTTTATTCCAATCCCAGGCAGTGGTCCAGAAATTTTATGGCCCTCCTCACCTACCCTATGCTAATTATCTTTATGAATATCTGAGATCAACATTATGGCTTTACTCTCAGAAACATATTACTCGAAAATAAAAGGCAACAGGTGATGGTACCATGTTGGAGATAGAATATCCACTAGAAAGAAATAGAGAAAGCCTGATGACTTCATAACAATCTTAAGACTGAGATATTTACAGAGTACTTCTTCTGAGGTAACAATGATTAAGCATGGTGCAAGGAAGTAGAGCAAAATATAGAGAAATTACAGTATACTTGAAATGAATAAATGATAGTAGCTCAGGAAATAGTTCGGTACTAGAATGGCACAGGCTGAGAAATAAAAGAGCAGGGGGCATATTTTAAAGGAGACTTGAAGCTTCGAAGGATAAGTGACATCTATAGTCTAATATAAATTAGAAAAGAGGAAGTATATCCAAGAAAACTCTGTATCAAAACTCTCTTTAAAGATAAGGTGACAAGAAAGGAGGTTTGACTGGCTACCTGGTAAAAGAACATGACTAGGGACCAAAGATATCTAATTAACACACAAAAAAAGGATCAATTTAGGGAGAAGACTGGAATGACAACCCTAGGGAGAGACAGGATTGAAGAAATAAAAAACCACAATCCTTAAACCTTAGTTCTGACATTTGAAGTGTACTGAAAATGTTTGAACTTGATCTGAAAGCAAAACATGACCTTACCTGAATTACATTGGGAGAAAAGTTGACTTGAAGTTATTTATGTTCTTTATGAACCTCAATTTATGTGAATATTCATATATTTGCAGCAGATATACTAATGTGCTGTTACAGAATACTCCCCAGCTCCCTATGGGACTTTTATAATATACAGTATACAGACAACATCACATTTCCATAACCCCCAAATTTTGAATTCTGAAATATACTTAATTCCAAGTGTGTGGAATAGGGATTATGGAACTCTTTCAAGAAGTACCCCTTCAAATCTGAAGATAGAGATGCCATTACACAAATGATTAGAGAGCTACTTTTTACAATTTAGGAAAACCTACAGAAAATGTGAACAGAGTCTAAGTGGCAGAATGCATGTTGCCTGTCTCCTGAGAAAAACAGTTATGGTAATTTATGAAACTAGGACTCTAAGAGATAAGAAAAACTCTGGTAAACTATGTTAAAGAGGAGCCAGACCAGACAATTAAAAATTGAATCTAAACCTAACTTGAATTTTGGTCTTCTAGGAAAGTATCACTTGAATAGGATTACCCAATCAAGGAAATTATAGTTGCCTCCAAAGAGACCATGAGAATTACTAGGAAAGGTCTGAGAGCTCCTGATGCATATTTTGTAAACTGATTTTCTACTGGCTTAATCTCATTTTTCCTTCCTATTTTCTTTCCCATATATTTTATCTTTTACTTTTTCAGATCCTCTTTAATCCTATATAAACAAAATGGTACATAAAAAAACACACAAATATATCTATATCATGGTAACAATTTAATGTTTCTAAGGAATAGTTTCAATAATATTACTATTCTGCTAAGAAATCCTTTATTGGATACCAATTGCTTATTTTCATAAAAGGTTCGATATTTCAATTTTTATATTCCACAACCTCCTGTAGTTACTTGAAATTTGAATAAAGCTCACATACTACTTTTTTTTTTTTTTTTTTTTTCTTTTTGCGGTATGCGGGCCTCTCACTGCTGTGGCCTCTCCCGCTGCGGAGCACAGGCTCCGGACGCGCAGGCCCAGCGGCCATGGCTCACGGGCCCAGCCGCTCCGCGGCATATGGGATCCTCCCAGACCGGGGCACGAACCCGTATCTCCTGCATCGGCAGGCGGACTCTCAACCACTGCGCCACCAGGGAGGCCCTCACATACTACTTTTTTAAGAACACGTTGAACCTTTCTTATAACTTGAAGTGTTGATTCATTTATTTTTTCCATTGTCAGACGGTGGCTATTTGGTGGCTTAAGCCAGTGGGCTATTATTTCTCATGACTATGTGGATTAGAATTTTGGGCAGGACTTTGCTAGGTGCTTATTCTGCTCCTGTGTAATCAGCTGGGAAATCCAACTGGCTTCATTCAGCTGGCAACTGGTTTAGACTTGAAGTTCTAAGAAAGATTCACTCACCAGTTTGGCACTCCAGTGTTCTTCCATGTGGCCATCTTCTTCATTTCTGATGTCTTATTCTCCAGATCTGCTGCTTCTTCTCTTTCTCTGTCTCCCCTGCATAACAGCCTGAATTTCTTACGTCATGGTGGATGATTTTACAAAACAGGAGAAATGAAATCTATCAGTCTTCTTTAAGCCTCGATTTGGAAGATGCATAACATCACTTGTGTTGCTTTCTACTGATTAATGCAAGTAGAGCAAAGGAGGAATTGTTACTAGCCTTATTTAGTGGCTACCTTTTGTTCAAAATACTTATTCCATATTCAGTATGTTAGGAAAAAATCTAAACATTGGTGATATGGTACTGAAGACATATTTTATTCAAAAATATCTGTTTAGATCTTTAATATGTCAGACAAACATATCCCTTTTGTCATTGAGCTGTGTGTCTAATAATGAAGACAATTATTAGTCAAATAATCTCTTTAAAATATTATTCTAAATTGTTATAATATTGATAAAGAAAAACTTTAGGGAGCTCTGTGTATCTATAACAACAGGAACGTCATTAAATTTGGAGGAGTCAATAATTTATGGACTGTTAATGCAGGTTAAATATGAGTAACAAGATGAAGTATTAGAAAGAGTGTGGTGGAATTGCAGGCAGAGGTAGTATGTGCAAACACTGGTATAATAATATATCAACATTCAAGTTGGTTAGTGCTACTAGATAGAATGAATTAAGAGAAAGAGTAGTTTGAAATGAGGTATGATATTCAAGCTGGAACAGACTGTTCTGGGTCTTGAAACCCATAGTAAATGTCTTAGTCTTTTTCTTACAGTCAGTCATGAGCTCTTATTGGTAAGGATTGATATGATTGTCTTTATGTTTAAAGTTCACAGTTGCTTCATAGTACACAATGAATTGGGGGAAACAAATGCATATGGGGAGAATATTTATTTAAAGAGATATTGCAGTAATTCAGGAAAAAGATGCTGGTAGCTTTGTCTGGTAATTGAAGATGGAGATGGATAGGCGTTCACAGATGAGAGATTTTTTAAAAAGTAAAATCAACAGAACTTGGTGAATTATTGGACAGAATAATTAGTGAAGGAGATATATAAAGTATATAGCTTTCTCAGAGTCTGGAATTTTCTTTCCAGGTCTCTGGCTTGGGAGGCTGAGTGAATTTTTGACATATGGTTCTAAAATGACTTTGACATTTCCAAGTTGAAATGTTAAGTAAGCTCTTGGATGTATGGGATATATAAAGTGGACATTTTAATGCTTTGAATTTTATTTAATTAATATTTTATTTTATAAATTTTGTTCAGGATACATTATTTTATCTACACTTACATTTATTGTCTCAGTTATTGCTTAACAACTTAACGTACTGCATCTTCCAAAACACATTTTAAATTGAATTAACACAACTCCTAAAAATACCTGCAGTTTTGGCTCTTTCTCCTGGAATTTATTAGGTCATGTATATTAGTCTGATCTATTTCAACACAATACTTCTTCAGAATCATACTCTACAACTTTCTCAGAGTGTGGCTTTTTCTTTTCTCCAGGTTCTTCCTACAGAAATAAAAACATACTTAAAAGTTATAATCATACAATATGGAATTTATTTAACATGTTATCTGTTCCAAGAATACAACAATACAAATAATATTTGTATTTGAAATGAGGTGGAAAAGAGAATTTTTTTTCTCTTCTTCAAAGAATGAAAGGGTGGAATTTCAAAATTTGTGTTACCTAAGTGAGGTGATCTATGGCTTAGTGCTATTTCATCTTAAAATACGCTTCTCAATGTAACAATCTCTAATGTCTGTATTTAAAGTCAGGATTTACTTTAATAGTAGCAGCAAGGACATTATTCTGTGCTGTAGAAGGACAGATACATTTTGTTCCTCACATTAACTTAAAAAGTCAAAGAAAGGATTTCCTAATTATAATGTGAGCATACTTCCCACTTTGAATCTCCTGGTTTACACTTGTATTTATATACTTATTTCTAACCATTCTTTTATTATCAGCATCATCCCTGTTTGGATAATAAATTGTATGTTCACCTTACTTAACAACCATGAATTCTCTTATGTGCTTCTACTCGTGAATTTTCTAAAGCCTATACAATGTAAGAAATTCTATATATTTGTTAAGTCTTATGTAATGTACTCATCTGCTTTTATTATTTTACATCCTTATCTCTTTTATAGTTGCCTGTTAAATTATCATTTTTAATTTTCCTTAACTTATTATATTTTTAATTGTGCCTTACTACCTTTTTTTGTTTGTTTGTCTTTTCTCCCCATCACCAGGGTAGCATTATGTTCAGTTAGCTTTCATATCCTCTCACTATTTACTTTTTCCCCTTTGGACCTTCTCCAGTAGTCATTCTTGAAATGTGATGACCAGAAGTGCTTGCAGTGTTCAAGTTACAGGTGCACTAAGGTTTTCTATAAGAATAGGATAATATGGGTTTTTTTGGGTTTGCTTTTGCTTTTATGTTTGCTGGCTACCAAGAGCTCTCCTGAGGGTGTTAAGTATTGTGTTGGCTCCTTTGTCTGCTGTAGCACATATGCTTGATGTCCATAGGGATGGAGCCCCAGCTTCCCACACTGATACCATCATATTGTCTTAAGGGTGCCACAGATGCCCTCAGCTGCTGTTATAAACTAGCAATTCAAATAACCCTTTTGCTATTGCCTAAATGAAGCCCATTCTGATACAAGGAATGTAAATGAATGAAGATGGCAATCTCTCTTTGAAAGTCACTACATTTGTCCTAATCTTAAGTATTTTGGAAAATTACATTTTCTACCCTTAACAATTGTAGTATTCAGATGAAGTGTTAATTTTTTTTAAATGGAAGGGAAGTATGTCTCTGAAAACATTCAGTAAAACTTCTTTGGATTTCATTCATATAAATCAAACAAATCTTACATTGTTTCATACATAAAACCCAAATGTTTTATATTTCATTAATAGTTAAGATATACTTTTCAAAGCATTATGATATTAAACAGACATTTAAAAATTTGTTTTCTGAACTGGAATATGTTGTTTACTTCTTAGGTAAAATTTGCTATAGTTTGAAGGAGCATTACCTCTATGAGACCCCCCTTCCCCCTTAATAATGGAAGGTTTTAAAATTCTATTTGAAGAGATTTTGTCAGTGTTTTACAGGCTGAAATTGCTAAGGAGAACAATCTGGAGTCATTTTCTCTTAAAAGGTAGGGACAAAAATTCATTCTATGTGTCTTTAGTTACTAACTCAGTTCTCCATTAAACTTTAGGAAAGAGATTTGTACAAGTAATTGAGAATAAAGACACTAGCATGTATCACTCTTATGTAAGACTCTTCATAAGCTAAGCAAGTCTCTTCAAGAATGCTCACTTTTCATATTAAGGTATGGAGAGCATGGAAACCATGTCTAAAAAATTAAGAGAAAAATATGAATAAGTTAAAAATAATGTATCCAGATTATAGAGTACACAGAAATGCATAAGTACATTCATGAATGCACAAATACTATATGCACACAAAAATGTATAAAGTTATAACCAGAAAAAAATTTGGTACTGATCTTTTTTTTTTATAGTTTAAGATTGGCACACACCACAAGGAGGGATTTTTTTTTTTTTTTTTTTTTGCGGTATGCGGGCCTCTCACTGTTGTGGCCTCCCCCGTTGCAGAGCACAGGCTCCGGACGCGCAGGCCCAGCGGCCATGGCTCACGGGCCCAGCCGCTCCGCGGCATATGGGATCCTCCCAGACCGGGGCACGAATCCGTATCCCCTGCATCGGCAGGCGGACTCTCAACCACTGCGCCACCAGGGAGGCCCCACAAGGAGGGATTTTAAGGCAAGGGGTTCAAAGAGTCTTAAGGTGTAAACTTTCTTTTGATGCTTTTTACTGAAGAGTTGAGCAATTTGATGTTCCTTTAAATGATTCTTTCAGGAAACTCCCTAGGTTCTCCAGAGGAGAAGGTAGACTGTCAAAGTGAGAAAGTTCTCTGGTCCACATCTCTCCCATTTTATCAGTGGAAACACTTAGTTCCAGAGGGAGTATTCCAGAGTGCTCCAGAGGGCATGTGCAGTGATTTGCCCAAGGACAGGCAAGGTGTTGGTGGCAGAGCCTAGATGAAAGTTCAGGTTTCCTGGATCCTGCCCTTCGTTCTTTCTGCAGCCCTCACTGGGTCTTGGCATTTGAGAGCTTGTCTGCTTAGCACTCTGGGCCTCTCCTCCTTGACTGTGCTGCCCTGGCTGTGCAACTCACTCAGGCATCTCAGAACACAACTCCAACTTTGCTTAGGGGCGAAGAAGAGAGTATGAGAGGCCAGCACAGGCCTCGTGCATTCCATCCTCATCTGCCAAGCACATGTGACCAGGAAGAATGCTAGAATATGGTGTACTGTGGTGAATGAGAAGGGATCTCTGCTCTTTGGGGGACAGGTGTTTATAGACTAGCTGGGGAGACAAGTATGGGAAGAGAAATATTACTGCAGTGTTGAGCTGATGTTATCATTACTTTACATATGAAAAAAATATCTGCAAAAAAGTAAGATGACTTGCCTGAAGTCACAGAATTATTAAGTGGCAGAGCCAGTATTGAACTCCAGCAAACTGAGTCCAAAGCTCTTTGTATCAATGTTATGAGAAGCTACCTCCAAGTAAATTAAGATAGAAATGTTCAAAGAGAAATTCAAATGTCCAAAAGAAATACGTTGTGCAATACCTTTAGGAAATGTTCACAAGTTCTAGTCAGTAAGGTTAAATGATTAGAAATCTTTAAATTTGCACTATACTGGCCACGGGTCTTTTAACGTATGTTCTAGAACTGGACAAAGCTTAAAATCATGACATTTACTTAATATAGGTGATTCAGGAAATAACATCTTCTAAGAGGGAAAAAAATACAAGAAACCACAGTATTTTTAAAAACCTGCTTGGCTTGGATTATATTATTATTTTACCTCCTGTAAAAATAATATATAATAGAATACACATGACTTTTAAACTCATAAAGATAAAAAAATCCCTTTGTTTTATGCTGTCGGTTGTTAACTAGAAAACATAATATTTACTCATGTATTTAATAGATTTCAGATATTCCAAAATTTAAAGTTTTACCAGTTGAGCCTTTTGATTCCCTTAGGTATTTAGTGAATATGATATATATGGATAAATCATAGTGTTTTCCTGATGTTTACAGTATAAAAGAGAGAGGATGATGAACCTTTGAAGAAACAATCACATATTTTTGCTGTTTTCCTGAAAATGAGTGAAGTAGAAAAGAAGCCTTTGCATAGTCACAGGTTTCTTATACATATACACTTCTTAAACAGGCATGCTAATGCCATGATTCATCTGAACAAAAGAAATATGTTTGACCAATGAATATCTTAGAGCACGTATCATGAAAGAAACTATAGGGAACAACTGAGAGAAACTTCTGTGCAATTTTTAAAATTATAAATATATTATGTAATCAGCAAATGAAATAGAAAATACATCCTACAACCACACCATACAGATAATTACTTAATATTGTTGCATGTTTCCTGTCAGAATTAAGCATGTTTATTAACTAAATAGATTATATAAAGTACTTTCCTCTTTCCAAGATATGGTAATGCCTTTTTCTTCAAGCAGTTTCATACTAAGCACTTGTCTTATAGTTTTCACTAAGTACTTTTTAGTAGACAAAAGTCAAAGATCATTATTTTAGTTAGAATTTTATTGATTTTAGTAAAGAAATATATTTTTCTTTATGAAAAGAAACACTTCTTAAGAAATTCTTAATATAGGTCCTTCTCTTATCTTCTCTATTGGATTTTGTATATTTTTATTAGAATATTGTTTTACATATTTTATATTAAGCAATATTTTGTCTGTTTCATAACTGATATTATTCTAGGTATTTGTGTTCACCTGGGCAGATCACGGTAACTGAAGTCTCCCAGGGAGGAGAGAGGACTGTTCTGGGTGAGAGGCAACAAGGAGCATGAACAGCCAAAGGCTTAGAGTGGGTGATGATGCTTGGAGCTCATCTCCTAGTTGTAGACTCAGCAGAAAACACAGCGAGAAAAATATGACATGAAGCTATTGAGAATCCCTCAAAATCACCCACTTTTAGATGGTCACTCAGGATAACAATAAAGCCAATGAATAAAATATGAAACCCTATGATTGTTACACACTATATGGGGGTTCAGATCACCCATTTATTGTTTTTCACTATTATTTTTTCCAGTTTTGTTATGCTTTCATTTTTGACATACCTGTGGTTTTAAAAATTATGTAATCTATTTTCTTCCATCATGTCTGTCTTTGAAAATGTTACTTTTCTATTGACATTCACTTAAAATGCTTCAAATGAGGTTTCTTATGTTGAGGTTACATATGCACCAACATTTACCTTTAATATTGAAGGTTTTAAAATATTTAATTCCTTGAGCCAAATAGAAAGTTATTTTTTCTATATTTGTGAGACAACAAACTAAAGGTTGTTTTTCCTATATATTTTATAAAATCTGCTAGTACTAGCTATATTTATGATTCACCTTTTCTCAGTAAAGATGTGTCATGGGATCTTCCACATCCATCAGATTCTTATGTATACTAGCTCTGTTTCCAGGCTGGCTATTCTATTCATGAATCTTGCTCTCTCTGCTTTGCAGTATACCAGAGTTTTAATTATTCCATTATCATTTATTTTATAATAAATTAATTTAGCTATATAATAATTATTTATAGTTATGTCTCAGTTATTCTTACTTAGTATATTCACCGTTTATTAAAGTTCCAAGACCTTACTATGAAACTGTCTATTGTTTATATTCCAATTAGATTTTGCCCTGTTTAGATGGTTTGGGGAAGCATCATTAGAAAAGATATCTCTCAGGTTGGGTTAGGTTATGCTGAAATAACTATAACATTAAAAAACAAAATTACCATGAGTGCTTTGACTAAAGAAAGGTTTATTTTTCACTCATACTACATGTCCTTGTTAGGGGGTAGAGTTGGTGGTGTGTTCTTCTCAGAGTGATCAGTGAGCATCTGAACTACCAGAAGACCCTGTCTTGATGCATGCTCCTACAGTAGGCAAGGCAGATGAAGGAGAACTAATACTCTTTCAATGTCTCTGAAATCTTCTATCCAGGTGAAACATACATCCCCTTCCTCATTATTTTTGTCAAATGAGTCATATGATGTCACCTAACTTCAAAGAGTTAGGGAAGTGTAATCCTGCTGTATTTGAACAGGAAGAAGTCTGAAGTAGTTGCTGAAGAGTTTGCCCTTCTGGCCTCCATGCTTTCCATTAATCATTCTTCAGATGTAAGACACACTCACTCATAACCTAAAAGAAACAACACATCTTCACTGAAAATCGAGAATTTCTGAGTATTCATGTTAGTTTCTTCATCAGCAGGTGATATTAGGTGGTCTACTGTGTTTAAAATGTGCTTTATTTGATTCAGAAATTAAGATGTAAAAACCAACTGATATGTTTCCAAACACCCAATATACAAAAATACAACAGTGAAACAAGTACAGGCTAACCAAAATATATACTTCAATTGATAAATAATTAATAGCTAAAATACGAGGTTCAGCAATCATCTATGTATGTGTATGTACCCTCAACAATCATTTTTTTTTCCTAACAGAGTCTGATGAAATTATTTATACCATTAAGGACACGACTTTTGCTTCTTTGATTGTTTTCAAGGTTGATAAAAACTGTATGCAATTTTAGAGTTCATTTTTAAGGGCAACCCCTCATCAATATTAGAAAAACGATGTCACTCTTAAATATCCTGTTCCATTTGATAGACTACTATGTCAAACACAAAAGAGCTAGTAAAAACATAAAAGCGGATCAGAAGAAAACCTCAATTTGTGCTCTATTACACAAAAATTTAAGAGTATATGATATTCACCACATGGAAATTAAAAAAAAGAAGGGGGGGTTTAAAAGTCTGTTTGAATTTCTTAAATTTTCATGACATTTCATATTAATAAAGACTGTCATTACCAGGATCTATTACTTTTATAATAAGAATACATGTTCCTTTGAAAATCATTCACTCCATAATAACATCCCATATTGCCAAATAGTCAGTTATAATGTTTGGCATTCCATTCATCAAGCAAGAATTGGGGTAGTGGAGAAGAGGACTTCAGGAAAACAAGATCCACACAGTAGTTTAGAAT
This sequence comes from Mesoplodon mirus, assembly GCF_964341445.2. Taxonomy (NCBI): domain Eukaryota; kingdom Metazoa; phylum Chordata; class Mammalia; order Artiodactyla; family Ziphiidae; genus Mesoplodon; species Mesoplodon mirus. The sequence goes on from NC_138982.1 coordinate 110,406,669, forward strand.
AGGTGTTATCATCATGTAGATTGACTTCCATTTCTTCTAAATTCTCTGGGTCACATCATTAATTCTCAAAGAAAATAGAGAATAAAAAAAATAAGAAAGAGTAAAATTTTCCAAAAAGTCTACAACTTCTAAGGCTATATCAGTCTCAGTGGCCTTGAACATTTATCTTATTATTCAGAACTGTGATAAGTTCTTTCTCTTATTCTTTCAAGTTGTGCTTATCTCAAGCCTATGATAGTTAAAGCTGATGAAATAAAATTCATATTTTAAGGCAAGAAAAGGAAAGAATAAACATAAGTTTTTTTCTCTGTCCATTTGGGCTCCCTCCCTCTCCTTTAATGTGTTTTGTGTGTCTACATTAATCAGACCTCCTTAGGAGATAACATTCCTTCTTAATCTCATAAAGGGTCATAACTCCTTAGGAGATAACATTTATTCTTGTTGTTGTTGTTGTTATAACCTTTATTCTTAATCTTGTAAGGGGTCCCGATGACACATGACCCACTACTCACTTTGTAGGTGTAGATCTGGATTGTGTAAACTGTCAATAATACATCATTTGACATATAACCATTTGTCTCAAAAACTTGTATAATTGTGCTTTGACTTTTATTGGGTGGAACAACCCTCAAAGATTTCTGAAAGTCTGTCTCCTTGGTTTTAATCCTCAGGTTGGCTCAAATAAAATTTTCCATTTCTTTCTTAGATAGACCACTGATTAAGTTGTTGCTGACAACATCATAGACTAGCAGTCCCCAGCCTTTTGGGATGAGGGACCGGTTTCGTGGAAGACAATTTTTCTGCAGACCAGGGCAGGGGAATGGTTTCAGGATGATTCAGATGCATTACATTTATTGTGCATTTAATATCTATTATTATTACATTGTAAAATATAAAGAAATAATTATATAACTCACTATAATGCATAATCAGTGGGAGCCCTGAGCATGTTTTCACTTGCCCCTCACTGATAGGTTTTTTTTTTTTTTTTTTTTACTGATATGGTTTTGATACGAATCTGCAAGCAATTGATTTATTATGGTATCTGTGCAGTCAAACCTCTCTGCTAATGATAATCTGTATTTGAAGCCACTCCCCAGCACTAACATCACCACCTCAGCTCCACCTCAGATCATCAGGCATTAGACTCTCATAAGGACGCAACCTAGATCCTTCCCATGCACAGTTCACGGTAGGGTTTGCGCACCTATGAGAATTTAATGCCGCCACTGATCTGACAGGAGGTGGAGCTCAGGCGGTAATGTGAGCAATGGGGAGCAGCTGTAAATACAGATGAAGTTTCGCTCACTCACCCACCACTCACCTCCTGCTGTGAGGCCTGGTTCCTAACAGGACCGCTACCGGTCCATGACCTGGGGGTTGGTGACCCATCATAGAATGTTCCTAAGCTACCAGTTTAGGTTCCTAAACACTATTCATAAGTCCATCAACTTGAAATTTATTATGTACATATTTATTTAAAATCAGCAACAAAATTTTAGATGTTCATGATGGTAATTTTGATTCATATGTGATTCATATTGTTCTTTCCAGCTATTATATTAAAAATATAAAATATGAAAGTAGATTTTCTTTTTGTCATACATACATTTTACAGCTTTATTCAATATACAATATTCAATATAAAATACATTGAAAATATATAAAGCATATAATTTGATACATTTTAACAAAAGATTAGACCTGTGAAACCATCACCATAGTCATAATTACTAATTACAAAATATCCCTTAAAAATTCCTGTAATATAAACAGTAACAGTGAAACCTTAATGAAATTAAGGTCCCTAGTAATGTTGGGCATCACATTAAAATTTTAATAGGATTTTCAGATTTTCCATATGGTAAATAATGCATGATTTAAGGGTGCACTGCCCCAGCTAGATGAATGACATTTCTCCATAATTGTAGTGTAATTTACCTAACTCCAAAATTAGAAAAATGTATAGGTAACAAAATTGTAATAAAATGGATATAAATCATTGAAATGATTGGCTCCCACTCAAATATCCCTTTTACTACTTAACAGAAAGTATTTATGATTATTTTCTTTTCAAATTGATTGCAAGAAGTTGTAAATATCTAACATTCTATGGGAATAAAATAAAAATCCATTGAAATCTCAGATAGAAAATACTACAAAAGAAGCAAAATTTTATGATGTTAAAGAGGTGTTAAAGAACTTCTAAAACCATATAAAGTCTCTAATTATATCAGCTGAAATTTCAATTTCAATTTAGAAAAGACAAAATATTATGAACTTGACTACAGAACAATTTAAGCATCAAAGAATAATGGTGGACCTTAGAAAAACTGCTGGGTATTTTGAATATACAAGATCTGGAGTTATATATATAGCAGCTCAGAATCCTCCAGTTCAAGAAAAACCAATTACAAGAAATAAATTAATCAATGGGACTATGACCTGAATGTGAAAGCAAATAGATTCCTTCTGCTCACAATGATCTCTCTTTTCACTGAGCTCATTACAATTTATTTATGAGAAACACAAGTAAGATATGAACAACATATTATTACTGCAAAATAAATATATTGTATATAAAGCCAAAATCCTCCTTATCTATAAACCTTAGCCCTGTAAAAGCCACTATTTCTGTGATCATATCATATTAGTATATATGGTATATACATTATAATAGTATAGAATATACTATAATATATAAAAACATAGTTATGATAATTTATATTACTATATTTACATATATATAAACATTACACATATGTGTATACATTGTTGGGACAATGAATGGATTTACATGTAAACATTTTATAAAATATGCAATAATATGCAGTCATTAAAGTGAATAAGGTATGTATGTATAAATTATCATGAAACATCAATTATATGTTGTTAAGTAAAAAAAAGATAACCAATTTGCGAAGTGTCATGTAAAGTGTATTTTGTAAAAATTTTGAATTAAATATATCCTTACAGGTTGTGAATATGTATGCACAAAAATGTCTGAGAGATGCATATTTCACTGTTAATTATGGGTTTTCAATTTTATCTGGACCATAGTGAGATTAATAAATGTTAGATATATTTTAAGGGGAGAGGGATTAGCTGATAAAAGTCTCCATTTCTATAGCCTAATCTACTTTACAGTTTTGATTTTTATAACAATAGTAATTTGTAGTAACCAATAAAATGCAATTATTTTAAAAATATAAGGAACTACTCATACTTTTTAAAGTGAGTCACGTGCTCTTAATTTTTTCAACAGGGTGTTTCTTCAGATAGACATTCCTTAAGTTTGATCTATTAAAATTCATACATGCCATGTCTTATGGTTTTTGTTTCTGGAATTGTGAGCATCTAGGTCATATATATTATATTTTATTGATTTTATTTTATTTTATTAATATTTTATTAAAATGATCTTTCATTAACTTTTATTAACTTAATTTTAACTTCTATCTTTCATTTTTGAATGCATGTCAAGATTATTTTTGTATATACTACTAGCTGAAAATTCAGTTTCACTCTAATACGTATAATTTGTGAGTATCCTCAAATCATCTTCTGCTGTCTCTGACTCTATCTCTTTGTCTCTCTCTCCCAAGTCTTTATTTCTTTCCTCACTTTGTAGTATGTCTTTGTATCCAGTAAGCATGTCTTCTATCTTTGCTCCTGTTTTTTTCCATGTTGACATAGGTCTTCATGGAAATGTATTGTTTTAAGTAAATATCAAAATGCTTCAAATGAGTTATTCAGAAGTCTAATGGAAATATTTTTCAGAATTGCAATGAATTTATGGAAAACTTGGAGAAAATTGATATCTTTATAATTTTAAATCCTCTTATCCAAGAGCATGGAATGTTTCATTATTAAAGGCTTATTTATGTTTTTTAATATAATTTAAAATTTTCACCATAGAGACATTTTTAACTGCAATTTAAATTGCATATTTTAAGTTTGATTTGAAGATATTTTAGTTTTTGTTGCTGTTAATATTGGTATATTACTTTTAATTATGTGCTATTTTTTGCTCTTTGGGAGGAATGTTAATGACTTTTGTAGTTGATACTATATTCAAAGACATGTTGAAGTAGATTTTGTATTAAAAATGCTGAAATCAGGACTTCCCTGGTGGCACAGTTGTTGAGAGTCTGCCTGCCGATGCAGGGGACACAGGTTCGTGTCCTGGTCTGGGAAGATCCCACATGCCATGGAGCGGCTGGGCCCATGAGCCATGGCTACTGAGCCTGCACATCCAGAGGCTGTGCTCCCCAATGGGAGAGGCTACAAGAGTGACAGGCCCGTGTACCACAAAAAAAAAATAAAATAAAATAAAAAGCTGAAATCATTTGTACTAGCTTTATATTTTTTTACATAAATATTTATATCATCTCTAAATAATAGAATATGTTTCCTTATTATATATATTTATTTATTATTTATTTTGCTTTGCCTGGTTACGTTCCTGATATTTAGAGGGAATGTTTGTAAAGTATATCCAGCGAGGATAATAGTTGCTACAGATTTTTAAAAATTCTGCCTGTCCTAAATAATTTCCCTTTGATTCTTAGTTTGTCAACATTTTTAAAAACCATAATTGAGGTTTTTAATACTATCAAATATTAATATTTCTTCTGTTCAGTTAATTCATGTAATATTTTTTCCATTAGCCTTTAATTTAGTTAAGCATAGAGGATCATTTTAACACATCATTGGATTCAGTTAGCTAATATTTTAGTGAGGATTTTCACATCTAGTTATATCTGAAATAGGCTCTTTGCTGTCTCTTTTCTAGTTTTACAATAAAGGTTTTATTTGATTTTAAAATGAAACAAATAATTTTCTTACTTATATTTTCTGTGAAGTTAAAAGAAGTATAATCTGTTCCTTAGAGTTCAAAAGACCTTATTTCTTAAAATATCTGGAACTTGTTTCTCTCTTTTCTTTTTTTTGGAAGGTGATGTCATTTCTACCTCTAATATTCATTGAAATATCTAAACTTTCTGCTTAAGTTTACAATTTTGATATAGTGCACCTTTACAACATATTATATCTAATAGCTATTTCTCTAAAGATTTTTCCCCATTTTAATTTTGAATTTTGTTGATTTTTATCTCTACTAGTCTTTTCATTTATCAATATTTGAAAATCAATATAAATAGTATTTCCAAATAACCACATTAAGGGTTATATTTGCTGTTTATTATTGCTGTTCTCTATTTCATTGACATCTATCTTTATATTTATTATTCTCACTTTTATTTGAGATTGCTCTCATGCTAATTTATCCCACGTTCTCAAATTGAGTACTTTATCTGTTCTTTTTTCTATTTTCTAATAAGTTTATTTATACCTTCAAAAATGTTGATAAACACAATAGAACTTTCATTCAGTTCTAAACATGATATTGTTTCCCTGATGAGTTTATTTTAAATAAAGTTTGTAGACATATGACATTTTTAAATTTGATACTGATTTTTAAATTTTTATTTAATTTTAATCAATAATCAATATATTCAATTATTGGTTTCTGCAAATATACTACTTACTAATATGTTTATTTCTGTTGACTTCTGTCATTTGTTACTTTACACATATATTTTGAAAATAAATATTCTTGAATATTCTTTTTAGGAGCATAAAAATTTCCATCTTTACCTGAATTCTATTTTGTCAAATATTAAATGCTGTGCTCTTTTATTGTTGTTTTTGCTGGTATTCATACTTAGTATTTTTTAATCATTTTAATTTCAACCATTTTTAGCCATTGTTTTGTAGTAAAAACCATGTTATCTATGCTCTAAAATAGCCATATTCTACAGGTTGATTGCTTCTTAATGATGTAATTTAACTTGTCTTCATATTCCTTAAATTGCCCAGGAATTGGTATATTTATTTTGTTGGTTAGAGTCAAGTTAGTTTTGTCTTAAGTACAGATATTTCATAGATTACCTGCTATTACATGTTATCGCAAGGAGTTATATTATCTCGTTTTCCAATTTCAGTGAGTCTAAGATTGATACGATTGATATGTTACTTCAGATGGTGCTCCCCTTCATTTGGAGGAATTTATTTCTATTCTTGTTTTAGTTCTTTCTCCAAAAGTGTTTTTATTATGGCCTCCCTGTGACAACACTTCTGAAACATTACATGCCCCCAAAATATTTCTATTGCACATACTCATAAAACTCACAATTTTGCAGGATACAGTTTTGTAGGATGTACATTCGAGTGCCATTTCTTTTTATATTTTGAAAACATTATTTTTATGTTAGACCCAGGATTGCTGGGCAAGCTTCTGTTATCGTTCTTAATTTTTGTTACTTGTGGTAATCTTTATTTTCTCTCTGATGGCTTTGGAATTGTCTCTCTTAAAATCGTTATAAATTTCACTATAATAAGTCTTGCTATGTACTTTCATTTTCTATCCTGTTTGACATTCATTGAGCATTTTTAATTTAATGTCTTCATGTTGATTTGATTTCGGAAAATTCTTTTCATTATTTCTTCATTTTCTATCCTTGTTTTTTTTTCTTTTCTACTGAAGCCATTATTTATAGATAATGTATAACTCTTAGTTTTCTCCTTATATTAATATTTTCTGTCTTTTGAGCCTAACTTGATATCTTTTGGAAGAGTTAATCTATTCTTTCAGATTATGAATTTACTTTTTCCTTTGGCTCCATTCATCTTATATATCCTCCTCCCAATTTTGGACATTCTTTCATTTATTTTAGAAAATGAATGTCTCCCACTGAGACATGTATGTGTATTTGTGTGTGTATATATATATATAATTTATCTATGTCATTATATAGTAGTACATATTTTACCCTTGATATCTGTGTTCCACTGTTTTGTGTTTTGTTGCTGATATATTGCTTTGTTTGATGTTTATTTTTACTGTGGATATATGTTATTTGAAATGTCTAATTATTTTTGACCTGTAAGCTCATGTTCCTCAGAAGTTTTAGCTACACCCCCTCTATAGTAGTGTAGTGGAGTAGAAGATGGATCTCGGGCCCCAGTTTTGTCCCCTCTTGTGATGTTAAGAAGATGATAGGGATTGTGTGTAGATCATTCTAGGTATCACAGATTAACAACTGACCAACCCAGTTTGCTACCACAGCTTCATACAACTCTTTTAATCAGATAATCTCATTTAAATTTGTTGAAATGAGTACCACTGGAAAATAGTTATACATCCTAGCTTGTAATCCTCAACATTGAATATTCAAAAAAGCAGAGGCTAGTGGACAAGTTGATTGCCCAAAACTGTTTTCATCAGCTATTTTCCCCAGGAGGATTTGGCAAAGTTTGATAATACATATCTTATTCACCATGATGTGGGATATTGCTGTTTATTTCCATCTTATAGTGAAAGTAAGAAAGTCCTTTCTAAGAACAAAACTTAATTTCTTCCAATATATTCTCCTTCAAGTAATTCTATCACCAAACATCTCTGGCTGCTGGTATATTCCCCTCCTTTTATATGATTTCAAACAACCTTAGCCTTTACAAGTAGCTCTCACAGTTATTTGTAGTCCCTTAGGTTCATGCTTAAGCTACCTTTTCTATAGTTTCTACAGAATAAAATATGGTGAAAAGAATTATCAGTCTATTCCAGCTCACTATCTCCCCAGGAAATGAAAGTACCACCCTAAATTAATTTCAAGATGCTCTTTATTAACATCATTTGTAGATGGACCGTTTGGGGAACATATGGAAGAGATATTTCCTTTAGCTATATAAAATGGGTATCATTTTAAAGTGTTAGCAGGCTTTATTTTTAAATGTATAATTTTGTAAAACATTTTTTAAATTAAAAAAAATAACATCTTTCTTGGAGTATAATTGCTTTACATTGTTGTGTTAGTTTCTGCTGTACAAAAACGTGAATCAACTATATGTATACACATATACCCATATCCCCTCTCTCTTGCATCTCCCTCCCACTCACCTTATCCCACCCCTCTAAGTGATCACAAAGCAAAAAACTGATCTCCCTGTGCTATGCAGCTGCTTCCCACTAGCTATCTATTTTACATTTGGTATCGTATATATGTCAATGTTACTCTCTCACTGCGTCCCAGCTCACTATTCATCCTCCCCTTGTGCTCAAGTCCATTTTCTATGTCTGCATCTTTATTCCTGTCATGTCTCTACATTCCTCAGAAACTTATTTCTTTTTTAGATTCCATATATGTATGTTAGCCTATGGTATTTATTTTTCTCTTTCTGACTTACTTCACTCTGTATGACAGACTCTAGGTCCATCCACCTCACTACAAATAACTCAATTTCATTTCTTTTTATGGCTAATATTCCATTGTATACATGTGCCACATCTTTATTCATTCATGTGTTGATGGACACTTAGGTTGCTTCCATGTCCTGGCTCTTATAAATAGTGCTGCAATGAACATTATGGTACATGACTCTTTTTGAATTATGATTTTCTCAGGGTATATGTCAGTAGTGGGATTGCTGCATCATATGGCAGTTCTATTTTTAGTTTGTTAAGGAACCTCCATACTGTTCTCCATAGTGGCTGTATCAACTTACATCCCATGAACAGTGCAAGAGGGTTCCCTTTTCTCCACACCCTATCCAGCATTTATTGTTTGTAGTTTTTTTCATGATGGCCATTCTGACTGGTGTGAGATGATATTGCATTATAATTTTGATTTGCATTTCTCTAATGATTAATGATGTTGAGCATTCTTTCATTTGATTGTTGTCAATCTGTACATCTTCTTTGAAGAAATGTCTATTTAGGTTTTCTGCCCATTTTTGGAATGGGTTGTTGTTGTTTTTTTTTTTGATATTGAGCTGCATGAGCTTCTTATAAATTTTGGAGATTAATCCTTTGTCAGTTACTTCATTTGCAAATATTTTCTCCCATTCTGAGTGTGGTCTTTTCATCTTGTTTATGGTTTCCTTTTCTGTGCAAAAGCTTTTAAGTTTCATTAGGTCACATTTGTTTATTTTTGTTTTTATTTCTATTTCTCTAGGAGGTGGGTCACAAAGGATCTTGCTGTGATATATGTCATAGTGTGTTCTGCCTAAGTTTTGCTCTAAGAGTTTTATAGTGTATGGCCTTACATTTAGGTCTTTAATCCATTTTGAGTTTATTTTTATGTATGGTGTTAGGGAGTATTTTAATTTCATTCTTTTACATGTAGCTGTCCAGTTTTCCCAGCACCACTTATTGAAGAAGCTGTCTTTTCTCCATTGTATATTCTTGCCTCCTTAATCAAAGATAAGGCGACCATACGTGCGAGGGTTTATCTCTGGGCTTTCTATCCAATACCATTGATCTATATTTCTGTTTTTGTGCCAGTAGCATGTTGTCTTGATTACTGTAGCTTTGTAGTATAGTCTGAAACCTGGGAGCCTGATTCCTCCAGCTCCGTTTTTCTTTCTCAAGATTGCTTTGGCTATTCGGAGTCTTTTGTGTTTCCATACAAATTGTGAAATTCTTTTTCTAGTTCTCTGAAAAATGCTACTGGTGGTTTGATATGGATTGCACTATATTTGTAGATTGCTTTGGGTAGTGTAGACATTTTCACATTGTTGATTCTTCCAATCCAAGAACATGGTATATCTATCCATCTGTTTATATAATCTTTAATTTCTTTCATCAGTGACTTATAGTTTTCTGCATACAGGTCTTTTGTCTCCTTAGGTAGGTTTATTCCTAGGTATTTTAATCTTATTGTTGCAATGTTAAATAAAAGTGTTTCCTTAATTTCTCTTTGAGATTTTTCATCATTAGTGTCCAGGAATGCAAGAGATTTCTCTGCATTAATTTTGTATCCTGCTACTTTGCCAGATTCATTCATTAGCTCTAGTATTTTTCTGGTAGCATCTTTAGTATTCTCTATGTATAGTATCATGTCACCTTTCCCATATTAGGGAAGTTTTCCACTATAATCTCTTCAAATATTTTCTCAGTCCCTTTCTTTTTCTCTTCTTCTTCTGGGACCCCTATAATTCGAATATTAGTGCATTTAATGTTGTCCCAGCGTTCTCTGAGACTGTCCTCATTTCTTTTCATTCTTTTTTATTTATCCTTCTCTGTGATATTTATTTCCACTATTTTGTCTTCCAGGTCACTTATCCATTCTTCTGCCTCAGTTATTCTGCTATTGATTCCTTCTAGATAATTTTTAATTTCATTTTTTGTGCTGTTCATCATAGTTTGCTTGTTTTCTCCATTCCATTTCCAAGACTTTGGATCATCTTTCCTATCATTACTCTGAATTCTTTTTCAGGTAGACTACCTATTTCCTCTTCATTTTTTCGTCTGGTTGGTTTTCACCTTGCTCCTTCATCTGCTGCTTATTTCTCTGTCTTCTCATTTTGCTTTACTTACTGTGTTTGGGGTCTGCTTTTTGCAGTCTGCCAGTTTGTAGTTCCCATTGATTTTGGTTTCTGCCCCCAGTGGGTAAGCTTGTTTCAATGGGTTGTGTAGGCTTCCTGATGGAGGGGACTGGTGCCTGTGTTCTGGTGGATGTGGCTGGATCTTGTCTTTCTGGTGGACAGGATGGCATCTGATGGTGTGTTTTTAGGTTTCTGTGAACTTATTATAATTTTAGGCAGTCTCTCTGCTAATGGATGGTATCGTGTTCCTCTCTTGTTAGCTGTTTGACATGGGGTGCTCAACACCGGAGCTTGCTGATCATTGAGTGGAGTTGTGTCTTAGGGTTAAAATGGAGATCTCTGGGAGAGCTCTCACGGATTGATATTATGTGTGGCCAGCAAGTCTCTGGTCATCCAATGTCCTGAACTCGGCTCTCCCACCTCAGAGTCTCAAGCCTGACACCTGGCTGGAGAACCAATACACTGTCAGCCACACGGCTCAGAAGAAAAGGGAGAAAATAAATAAAGATAAAAAATAATAAAATGAAAAAATAAAGTTATTAAAATAAAAAATTAAAAATATTATTAAAATAAAAGAAATTAAAAGTTATAAAAAATAAAAGAGAGCAGCCAAACCAATAAACAAATCCACCAATGGTAACAAGTGCTAAAAACTAAACTAAGATAAACATATAAATCAGAATGTAGGTAGTTGCATACAGCAAACCTCAAGTCTACATTTGCTCCCAAAGTCCACCACCTCAATTTTGGGATGATTCATTTTCTTTTCAGGTATTCCACAGACGTAGGGTACATCAAGTTGATTGTAGAGATTAAATCCGCTGCTCCTGAGGCTGCACAGAGAAAATTCCCTTTCTCTTCTTTGTTCACACAGCTCCTGGAGTTCATCTTTGTATTTTGCCCCACTACAGCATGTAGGTTGCCCCCTGGCATCCGTTCTTCACCTGCTTTGCTGTCTACACCCCTGTTGCTTCACTCTCCTCCATGGCTCTGAAGCTTCCCCCACCCCCAACCCTGTCTCTGCCAGTGAAGGGGCTTCTAGGGTGTAGAAACTTTTCCTCCTTCACAACTCCCTCCTAGAGGTACAGGTCCCGTCCTTATTCTTTTGTCTGTGGTTCTTCTTTTTACTTTTGCCCTTCCTAAGTATGTGGGAAGTTTCTCACCTTTTGGGAAGTCTGAGGTCTTCTGCCAGCATTCTGTAGGTGTTCTGTAGGAGTTGTTCCACATGCAGATGTATTTTTGATGTATTTGTGGGGAGGAAGGAGATCTCCACATCTTACTCCTCCACCATCTTGAAGGTCCCCTGTCTAGCAGGCTTTATTTTAAATGCTGCTGTCTACTGTAGCTTGTAAATTAATTCAGGAAACCACCATCTTTGAAGACATTAATAATTAACATTATCCTAATTAAATGTGTACATGCATGTATCTATAAAACTTACAGTAACTTGTGAGTACAAGCATAACATCAACTGAGTTATGCACTAATAATAGACTTATGAAATTTTAATTTTTTTAAAAAATCCCACTCTGTTGGTTTAACCTGGTAAAGCATTTCCTGAGAAATCAGAATAAGTTCTTATAAATATCTGATGAAGTAAGAAGGAAAACAGAGTTTTCTCTTCAAATAGATATCTAATCAGCTTTAATCTTAATTATTTCTATAAATCCAAGCCATTTTTGCCTTGTAGAATTATTCTCCTTCTCTTTATAAACCATGGTATTGGTTGAAATGATAGAAATTATAAAAGGCAAATACAAGTGAACACTCATCCACTTGAAGTTTATGAACCTTATATAGTTTAACTTTTTTTTAAGTGAAAGCAGGTTTACTGAGAGATCCACATTCCATAGGCAGAATATGCGGTCTGTATCAGAAGGTGAGAGCAGCCCCAGGGCATGGGGTTGTCTCAGAAAGTGAGAATGCCTCTGAGTTTACATTTTATTCTATTTGTTGTAATGAATTAATCTTGATTCTTAAATGCTTTATTCAATATTTTGCATGGGGCCTCCCTGGTGGCGCAGTGGTTGAGAGTCCGCCTGCCGATGCAGGGGATACGGGTTCGTGCCCCGGTCTGGGAGGATCCCATATGCCGCGGAGCGGCTGGGCCCGTGAGCCATGGCCGCTGGGCCTGCGCGTCCGGAGCCTGTGCTCCGCAACGGGAGAGGCCACGACAGTGAGAGGCCCGCATACCGCAAAAAGAAAAAAAAAAATATTTTGCATGGATTAAACAGGAAGAAATATAAACTCTACAAATGCACTCCAGTTTATCAGTACTTTCAACCCCCAAATCATTTACTCACCATTTTATACTATTTCTATATTTCACCTTATCTATAAATTAAAATAACAGAGAAACATCAACTTTCACAATATTGTCACTGAGTTTTATTCAAGAGACAAATTTGTGTAAAAACTTGTCAAAGCTGCAGTTAAAAATTGGACCAATTTGTTCATTTAATTTTTCTTTGCTCCCTTTCTCTATCCTAACATGATACTTTAGGTGATTTATGCAATAAGTGGCAAAATGAACATTTTAAATGTTTATGAATAATGCAATCATGTATTAAAAAAAAACACTGTTAGTGTTGAATTTGTGCTCACTAGAAGAATGACTCCCTTATATAACTGTCACTCAAAGGGAACTATGTACTCTATAGGGAATCTGATCATATGTAGCTCAGAGGTCTAAAACTGAAGCAATATCTAAACAATGTGAGAGGAACGTTGTGAATATTAACATCTGAATCTTTATCACATCATTTTTATATTTCTTATTGCTCCGTGCCATCCCAATTCCAAGAGACACATGTTATAATAGTAAAGAAAACCAATAGCAAGTATACTGTTTCTCATATCAAATGACAACTAGAAGATGAAAGGATAACACCAGCATTTATTATATTCTGAGGTTACATTAAAGATTACACAAAAGAAATGCCATGGTTTAGATGCATTCACAAATTACTATACAGAGGCTTCAATAATAAGGATTTTGTTCTTAAGAAACTTTAAGGAAATACCTGAAACCTGTCAGATTACCAGTGTTAACACTTTTGCCATAGAGGCAACTATTCCTATAAGCTTTTGTATATCATCCTTAATTTCCACTTAAGAAGTTATAAATCTCAAGTGACATTACTCTCCAGAGTTAGCAAATTACACTAGCTCATTGTTTTCTGGTGTTCAACTGGAGAGCCAGATATATTTCACTTTGATGGCTGCATGCTGAATGGCCGTCAGGTAATAATAATAATGTAAAATGTATAGGAGTATGTTTTCAATGATACACAGGGTGAAATTTGGGTAAAATTTCTCCTACCAATAGTAGAACTTATGCTTGAAGTAATAGCTCTTTGAGAGTATAGAGAATCGATCTTTATAATGTTTAATTCTAAATCATTAGATGATGCACTCTCAATCTTGGCAGAGTTCATGGTATGCATAGTGAAATCACTTTTTATGATAAGATCATCTTAGGCACACTGTATAGCTGAAGAACATTTCAGACCCCCCAATGATTAGAACTTCATTTATTATCTGTGATTTATGTATGTGTTTATATGTACCTGCAAGACTCTCATAACTAGTATGTTATTTAGGCATGTGTTTGGTGACAGGACTTGCATTCCCATTTCCTCAAGACTGTATTACTAAAAAAAAAAAAAATCAGTGCAATGAAACACTATGCTAATCACATGTGCATTCCCCTCTCAACACATAAACATATATTATGTAACTTTTCCAGACAAGGCTCTCCTAGAGATTCTTAAGAAACTTCTTATGCAAGTATATAATAAATGGGAGGTAAATTTCAAACAAATAGCTTATTTTTATTTTCAATTCAGTCATCCATTATGTAGGTCCATTATGTTTTGGCTCCTGTGGAGCTGAGCACTGCAGGAGCAGTGAGTTGAGCAGTGCTGACTACCATTCTGATTAGACCAGAAGCTGAGACAGGGTAATTTAAATAGAATAGGCTGGCCAATGGCTGGATGGAGGGAGTGGAATGAAGTGAGGAAGTCATTTACAGAATTGGGCAGCATCACAAAGGCGAGATTATCCAGGCTCAATTCTTCATCTATACCTCATGTTGTCCTCCTTGGAATACTGTGGCCATCACCCGCTGTTAAAACTCACTTTGTTCTTTTGCAGGTTAGCAAATAACATCTATTTGGGTCTATTAGGATTTGATATAGTTTCACTAAGGAAAACCCCTGCAGAGCTTTAAATAAGAAACTGCACCTTTACTTATCTAATTCTGTCTTCATATAATCTGCACTCTGGTAATTGAAAATCAAACAACAAATGTAAAAATGAAGGTTATTTAGGTCCAAGAGTTTAGAACAAATAACAATAAAACTGTGATTGCTGATGGAAGCAGAGATAATTATAGCAGATATTGGACAACTTTCTTTGTCTTTAGAAAAACTGCTCAGTGAGAGTGAACTGGAAGAAAAAGTTGAGGGTGAATCTTTGATAGCAAGTTTAAACATTTATAGATTTAATGATCCTGCCAATTCATTACAAATAACAGTAGACCCTGTTGCTGAGACATGAATTTGAAACGCAAAGTAAATGTCAAGGTCTTGAATGAAGGTAGTCTTGTGGTGAGGGTTCAAGCCTGTATATCTGCTCCTTCTCAAAGCAACCTTGTTAGTCTCATTTAATGCAACATTTTATTAAAATCATACAGTAATGTGGTAAAATTTGTGTTACCAGCCATATTACACAGAAAAAAAATGAGGAAATTATGTGCTATTGTGAATTGCATGGGTTTTGACAATTACTGATGTCTTTGAAAATACCTTTTGTTAATTGTATCAAAAGTATGTAAAAAACTACAAATTGTATATTCATCCTGGCAGTCTGATCAATTTGAGTGAAATACTGTAGAAATATTTTTTTTCACTATAGAACTAATGACCAGTTCCCTTCTCATTGAATCAATAGCAAATAGCACTATCATGTATATTGTACAAAATTCATTTACTGGTTTTATTATAGATATTTAATATTAAGAAACATTTAAATCCAAAAATTATTAAACATTTTGACTATAATTAGAAACACTTCAAAGACTTTATTTCAAATATTCAATTAATGCTAAAGACTTGTTTTCTTAGGAAGTGCTGTGAATCAAGTGGTTTCCTACTCCTGTCTTTTAGTTTTCAGAATATGGAGTTGTTTTAGGAGATTTTCTTTCTGAAATTAGCAACTTCTTTAGTATGGAAAGTAAATCCAAATGATCAAATATGGTACATGTAGATAGAATTTGGCACTTAAGACAGTGCTTGCCTAAATCCTGCTTTCAAAAAGCTGAAGGCAAAATGATCTTGTGCAAAATATTTCAAAACATTGCAAAATAGTTGGCAATTTCCTCATTTAGTACAAAGCATTGTTCTATACCTTAGGGCAAATCTTTCAGATCATCATCAATCCTGTTTTTGCCTCCCAGTGTAAATTGAAAACATAAAATTTAGTGAGTATGAATTAAATTAATGATCAGAAAAACCCATAGGCCTATTTTATACTGTGAGATGCAAACATAAAGTTGACAATTATTACCACAGTCTACTCTTGGACCCTTTTACCATGGGTTTATTTATTTCATCTACTTTTCCTAGTATGAAAGATATAGCCAGCCTCCAAGACACCACCCATTTGGAGATAGTTCCAGCCAAAATATACACAGTAGAAAGGAGCAAATGGCTATCTGCTAGCTTGCATTGCACTCTAATCCCATTATTGGGGGTGAGGGGAGGACAAAGGCATTTTCAAAAGAGCAGATGCACACAATAAACCAGCCAAAAGTAGGAATATCTTGGGCAATAATGTATTAGTTTTACCAGTACTTTACCTCTCTAAATCTCTAAGCAGAGGACTCCAACTTCCCAGGCTACTACATAACAGAGTATGAGTCGTAAATTAGTGTTGACATTTTTTGTGACTTCTCTTACTGTGTAGGTTTCCAAATAGTGAAGCCTAAAGTCCACTTCACTTCTCTTGTATCTTACTAAAGGAAAAAATCAACATAAGGAGAAAAACTCCTCCTTTCCCTGGACAGCATATATATTTTTTCTTTGTAATGTGAATATTAAAGTTAACCTTCATATCTATATTCTATTCTCTAATTACACAAGGAAACAAAAAAGCATAATTCACAACTGTGCCATAAAACATAAGTTGTATATGATTTAAATTTGTGTGCAGTATACACTTAATTCTAGGCAGTATATATCTGTTATGTTACTCTCCTGTCACAGACATAAATCAACAGGGCATGTCTTTCCCTGGAGAAGAATTTTATCCTGCCTTTTTTCCCTATAAAAACAAAACATGGTTTTCCTCTACAAGCAGGACTTTCACTTCATTTATTTTTAGAGCAAATTTCAAATGACTGTATTAGTCCTGTAAGTTTGCTTTGATTCCAAAGACTAGCCCCAAACTTAAAAACCAACCAAACCAAACAGAAGCACTCAGGCAAAAGAAAGTTATCACTTCATGAGAATTTTACAAACACAAAGTCATATAGAGGCCTTTTCTTTGATATATTTTTTAAAAATTTATTTAGTTTACTTTTTTGACTGCATTGGGTCTTTGTTGTTTCTCACGGGCTTTCTCTAGTTGCAGCGAGCCATGGCTACTCTTCTTTGTGGTGCATTGGTTTCTCATTGCAGTGGCTTTTTTTTGTTGCAGAGCAAGGGCTGTAGGCATGTGGGGTTCAGTAGTTGTGGCACATGGGCTCAGTAGTTGTGGCTCACGGGCTCTAGAGCACAGGCTCAGTAGTCGTGGTGCACGGGCTTTGTTGCTCCACGGCATGTGGGATCTTCCTGGACCAGGGCTTGAATCCATGTCCCCTGCACTGGCAGGTGGATTCTTAACCACTGCACCACCAGGGAAGTCCCAGGAGCCTTTTCTTCAACTTCGTATTTGAGAAAAGTTAACAGTTGAGTTGGTTTAATATGAAAACATAATAGACTACAGACCTCATTAAATAATCCAGATTTCTAATTCCATAGCCTCAAATCATGCTAATTAATTCTCTCCTCAGTACAGTCAGTTCATTGTTTCTCACATGGCCAAGAGTAAATTCATTGGATAAATAAAATTTAGCCATACTACTTTAATTTTATTTGAAAATTAACTGTTTCACATAAATTATATATTCTATAATGGGATTTGTGTTGGAATAATAGAAAATATCAGATAACCACATTCTTGTCTGTATAGTAAGTGTCTTATAAATGCGAATTAAATGAATAAATTGAATTTAAAAAGTATGTATCTGCCATTCATTTCATCCTCCCTGCCCCCATTTTCAGTTTAATTGCTTTACACACTGAGTTATAAAGATGGCTATCGACAAGACTTTCTTGTTCCAAGATTATTCCTCTACCCTATTTTCTATGGTGTTCAGGGATTTATTTTTCCCAATTACAATCTTTTTGTGATTAACTTTATTTTGGGGGGTACCTAATGCTTCATTCAGATCCTATACTTTTGATTAAAGTACAACATCGATCCCTCCCCTATCTTTATTCTGTTTCTAATTCTGGGAAATGTTTTAGTCATTGAAGAGTGACACTATATAACATTCTATTTGGTCTTACCCCAAACTTTTTCTGCTTTCTCAATATCAAACCCCATCTCTGCTACTCTCACTTTCCAGCTGACCTTTCACAGTATATTTTTAGACTGAGGTTACTTGTAAAAACATCCGTCTTCTAATCTCAACATACCTGTTCCTTTTCTACTCCCCTCTGAGTTCAGAGTAATACCTTTTAGTCTTGTTTACCAAAGCTAACCTTCCTACTGAGGCTGATTCTTTCCTCTTATCCTTTATGACTTTTCTCTCTTTTCAAATCTGTTTCTTCACTGTATCCTTCCAGTCCACTGAAAATATGTTCAAAAGAACTTCATTCTAAAAATTAATAACAGGAAAAAATAAAGGTATAAAACCTCAAATTATGTACCCATCAAGGTTGATACACTTAACCTCTCTACTGCTGTAATTATTGGACAAGTTAGTGTTCATTTACTGCTTCTGTATTATAATTACACCCAAATCATAAATCCTTTGCAGTTAAGCTTGATTCTCATCACTCTTCACAACTGCTCTTATAAATATAATCAAATCATTATTCTTAAGCAACTATTTATTGAAGGTTTTTTATTCCAGGCATAACCTAAAGCCTTCACATGGACTACATAGTTTAAACCACATACAGATCAGAAATTGGGAGTCAGAAAACTTAGAAAATCACCCAAGGGTACAACAGAGCTAGCAAGTGGCAAAGCTTGGGATTGATTTCAGGTTTTCTAATTCCAGAGCTTACCTGACCTCTTCTTATTAGAAACCAAATTTCAAAACAAACAAGTTATCATAGAATTATTTTAGCTGTTATCTTGAATTTTCTGTATCATTCATCACTATTGACTGCCACATTGTTAATTCATTTTTCTACTTCCTTGACATCTGACATTGTAATTTTTCTGTTTCCTTCTTAATTTCCTACCTGCTTTTTACAGTGTCTTTACTGTTGAATTTTTTTCTTCCTTCATTCAATCAAATGCAGATGTTACCCAACGAATATATCTATGACCCTTTGCTCTCTCAACGATCTCTCTGTTTACACTCTTACATCTTTTGAACTATCACTTCTAGGTAGCTAATTGCTAATTTTATAAATTCTGTCCTGACTTTCCTCCTTAGATATAAATCTGAATTTTTAATTGACTCTAGCTCACTCCTTACTTCTTGTTGAGGTTGAATATAACTTTACCTCAAAATAAAATGATAAGGTTAAATATTGTTACCAAGATGTCATCACAGACATTATTTTTTTTCTGGCCCCACAGCTACCAATACTGCAAAACCTATGAAGATTGACAAACTGGTTTAAAAGAGGAGATATATTGCTCAGGACTGTAGAAAAAGGGATATAAAAAGTGGAGCAAGAAGCTATTTTATTAAGTAATAAAATAAAAGTAGAATTTGTATATGGAACTCAGTATTTTAACCTTTTGAGATAACATGTTATATTCTGGAAAATTTCTTAGGTGATAAGGTTCCTATGACTGTATTCTTCAGCTCCATTCCTTTCTTGAAACCAAAATCCAGACTTGACCATAGGCCTTATCTTCTTCAGTTAATTCTCTTACAATATACTCATCTTTTACTCTTCCAAGTCATCAGTGGTTATGGTTTTATGATAAAGCATACGAAATTTGGAAGTTTGTTTCAGACAGTTTGATGATCTCTGTAACGCCTAATGGATCTCAGATTCTATGATCAGTTTTCAGATGAAAGGAGATGCATGCCATTCACAGAGGTAGTAGATATATATTATTAATATGATATTTTTGTCCTTACAACAAGTCCATATGACATTCTACACTATTCTTGGCAATTCACAAAGGTCTTTTATTAAAAATCTTAAGCAATCTATTTTTCTTCTACCTTCTAGTGGATTTGGTAGTGCTGGGAAGCAAGGAAATAGGATAAAAATCAAACATTGTGTTATTTCTGAAGCTTTATACAAGTTGATGATGGCCAGAAAATGCTGATGGCCAGAATATTGCCAGTGGTATGGCACTATTGGGCATACACTGGCAAATGCATCTTGAGAAATATCACATCTCAGAAATCAGAGAGAGGTTGACAGTTCAGAGCGAGTGGATGATTACCATGTGATGAGCTGTAATCAGATGGGTAGTGTACTATCTTATATTCAAATAGAGACAAATCCAGTGTGTTTAACTTGAATAACTTGTGAGCTTATGTGTAGATACCTGTGATAATGGAATATTGCCTGTCATCTCAGTAAACAAAGGATGTCATAGTCATCAGCAATTGCAGCCACAGCAATTTGTGAGCTGGTGAGCCCTGAGGAAACTCAGGAAAGGAAGAATACTTGCCATCTAGCAGCCATCAGACTGTAACCACTCCCTATGGTGAGCCCCGAGGAAACTCAGGATGTGAAAAATTAAGGATACTGGCCCCAGAGAGCTGAGGTGCATATCAAAGGAATGATTTCAGTGAGCCCAGATTCTTGCGTCTTCCCATACACAGAAAAGCGTTAAATTCCTTAACTTGAGATATCCGGTTTTCTTAAATTGACAATAATCTTTTGACGTTCAGACTCCCTGTCCTTTATTGTAAAACTCCTCTATGTATTGTATCCCCCCACCTTGCCTCCTCAGAGCAGTTTTCTCAGGGTTACTTGAGATGCCACCTCCCAGGCATGAAGTCCTAGAAATTCCTGCCGAATAAAACATAACTCTCAACTTTTAGGTTGTGAATATTTTTTTAGTCAACACTCGCTATGCATTTTTATGTTACTGTTGCCATCTGTAGCATGGGTATACCAGATTCGTTTAATGGAGTTAAAACATTTTAGATGTCTATATAAATTTCAATCTGAAGATGGAGAATATTGAGTATAGAGATGGAGGATTTTGAGCAGCAGTCTATTAAAACAATATGTAAACTAAGAGCCATAATCAGGTTTTCTGTTATAGAAGAAGCTTTAATTATTGAATAGAGTATTAGTTGCTGAGGTGAATGGTTGACAGAGTTGTAAGGTACTGTTTATGATTGAACTACCTTTTATCTTTCAGATGGTAGGAAAAATGTGAGATAGAATGAATTTAAAAATTAAATTTATTGTGTAGGAATGCAAATGTTCTTAGAAGTTGGAGGGTTTTCAGTAGTCTCTTATACTTCTCATATCTATCCTTTTTCTAGGCCCATGAATCATGCATTTTTATGTACTTACAATTACTGCTTCAGATGAATGGCTACCCAAGGTCCCTAGAGCCATTTTATGAATGGATCTTGGTAAATTATTAAGTAAATGGAGGAATAAACCTGGAGAAAATTAGGGTGAATCTCTCTGAGTAATCCATACAAATGGTTTTCTGGTGTAATAGGACCATCTGAGCTCTGAGCTTCCTAGGACTCAAAAACTCTCAGTCTCAGTCAACAATATCTGCATTGAATCATTGGCTGTTGCTTCAGCTAATTCTTGTGGGGCAGGATGATAACTGATTTCTTAGATCAGGACTTTTTTTAGGGTCAAATGAACTTTTTCTTCTCTTCATAAGATGTCTTATAAGACATGGGATTCTACATATTTGTTTGTATTTCCTGGCTTTAGAAGTCAAAACTCTATCAAGTGGGCCTACCTGCACTGGCACAATCTAAATTTATAGCCACACTCAGCTGCTTTAGTCTGTGATGTTCAGCAATAGCCATCTTTGTTGGAGCTGTTCCTCTAGAATAACATCCCTTTGCACTATGCACTGAAGACATTTTGTTCCCTGTGATAATTACCAAGGTTGTTATCTGGTGTTCAGTTCTCCCACTTCTGGAAATATGGTACAAGTGTGTTTCCCTGTGTTCCTCAAATTGAAAATGGGTGTCTGGCTTGCTTCTGTAAATGGAATGTGAACAGAACTGATGCATTTTACTTCTTTTTGGAAGCCATTAATAGCTAGTGAGCAATTTGCCAGATAGTTTCCTCCTGCATGAAGAGCTTCTGCTCCAGAACCTTTCTAATCAGCGTAGTTTACAGGCCAAAAACATAAATATTATCTATGGGCTTCCTAGAAATGCAGAATGTCAGGCACCTCCCGAGAGTTCAATCAATATATGCATTTTAACAAGTGATTTGTATGCACATTAAAGTTTGAGAAGTATTCTTATGAACACTCTGCTATCCAGTGTCTCAGAGTGAGGACAATTTGGAAGAGAGCTGCCAGCCAAACCAATATTAACTTGTAGCATGAATGGAAATAAGTAGTTGTCTTAAGCCGTATAGATATGGGGTTATTTTTTACTGCAACATAGACTAGCATATTATGATTGAAACAAATATCAAAAACCCCACTGCAACATAAGGATAAGTGATCTCATATACATACTGAAAGTGTGGTACCTAAACATGAAATTTGAAATAATTAAGCCCTTCTCGAATATGGAATGTCATACATCAAAAATTTATTTTAAAAAACTTCAAATTATGTTATGTCTCCATTATATAAAAACAAAGACCTTTATTTTATTTTCCATTTTTATTGTAGAAAAATGGAAAATTATCTCCACATAATAGAAATTTGATTGTGGAAAATATACATAACATAAAATTTATCATCTTAACCATTTGTAACTGCTAGTATTTTTAAATTGTTAGTTTTTTTTTGAGAATTTTTGCATCATTGCTCATAAAAGATATTGGTTTGTAGTTTTCTTTCCTAGTAGTGTAACTTTCTGACTTTGATATCGGGGTAATTTTGGTCTCTGGGAATTAGTAAAGAAGTGTTCTCTCCTGTTCAATTTTTTGAAAGTTTGAGAAGTGTTAGTGTTTGTTCTTCTTAAAATGCTAGGTAGAATTCACCAGTGAAGCCATCAGGTCCAGGGTATTCTTTGTCAAGATATTTTCAACTACTGATTCAATCTTCTTACTAGTTATAGGTCTGCTCTGATTTTCTATTTCTATGTGAGTTAATCTTGTTAAGTTTTGTCTTTGTAGGAATTTGTCTGTTTCATCTAGGTTATCCAGTTTGTTGGTGTACAATTTTTTTATAGTACTACCTTATTCTTTTTATTTCTATAGAATCACTAACAATGTCGCCACTTTTATTTCTGATTTTATTGATTTTAATCTTCTCTGTTTTTTTTTTCTTAGTCCATCTAGCTAAAGATGTCTCAACTTTGTTGGTCTTTTCAAAGAACTAATTTTTGGTTTTATTGATTTTCTCTCTTGTTTTTCTATTCCTTATTTCTTTGTTTCTGCTCTAATCTTTATTTCTTTCCTTCTGGTGGATTGAGTTTAGTTTGTTCTTATTGTTTTAGTTCTTTATTTCTAAAGTTAGATTATTGATTTAAGATTTTTCTTGTTTCTTTTAATATAAGCATTTATAGCTACACTTTTCTTCATTATCACTGCTTTCCCTGTGTCCCATAAGTTCTGCCATTTTGTGTTTGCATTTTGATTTGTCTCTAAGCATTTTTCAATTCTCCCTGTGATTTCTTCCTTGATCCATTAGCTGTATAAGAGTGCATGGTTTAGTTTCCATATTTTTTTGTTTTTAAGTTTTCCTTCATTTATTAGTTTCTAACTTCATCCCACCATATTTGGAGAACATGTTTTGCATGATGTTTGCCTTTTTTTAATCTATTGAGCCTTAACTTGTGACCTAACATATGGTCTATCTTGGAAAATGTCTCATGGGACCTTGAGAAGATTTGTATTCTGTTGCTGTTGGGGGAAGTGTTCTGTATTTGTCTCTAAGGTCTAGTTGGATTATTGTGTTATTCAAGTCCTCTGTTTCCTCAATTATCTTCTAGCTTGGTGTTTTATCCATTATTGAGAGTGGAATATTAAAGTGTATAACTGTTATTGTGGGACTTTCTCCCTTTAATTCTGTCATTGTTTTCTTCATATATTTAGGTGTTTTTTTTTAATTAAATGTTTATAATTATTATATCTTCTTGCTGATTTAAACCTATTATTAATATATAATGTACTTCTTCATCGCTTGTAGTTATTTGACTTAAAGTTTATTTTATTTGATATCCATGTAGCCACTTATGCTCTTTTTGAGTTATTATCTGCATGGAATATCTTTTTCCATCCTTTCAACCTGTTGGCTGAAAAAAAATGAACAA
Organism: Mesoplodon mirus; assembly: GCF_964341445.2. Taxonomy (NCBI): domain Eukaryota; kingdom Metazoa; phylum Chordata; class Mammalia; order Artiodactyla; family Ziphiidae; genus Mesoplodon; species Mesoplodon mirus. The sequence continues at coordinate 110,430,730 of NC_138982.1, forward strand.
CCTAAAAGTTGAGAATTATGTTGTATTCAGTGGAATTTCTGAGAACTTCAAGCCTGGGAAGCAGCCTCTCAGATAGCTCTGAGGGACTGCTCCAAAGAGGCAATGGAACAGCTGGATATATAGGAGTTTTAAAACAAAGACCAAGTAGTCAGAACATCAAAAGGTTACTGTTAATTAAAGAAAACCAGATATCTCAAGTTAATGAATTTAGCACTTTTCAATGTATGGAAAGATCCAAGAGTCTGGGCTCATTGAAATCATCCCTTTGATATGTACCTTACTATCTAATGCCAGTACCCTGTTCTTTCCCATCCTGAGTCCCCCCAGAGTGCACCATTGGGGGTGGCTGCAGTGACTAAGTGCTTGGTAGTGGACTTACCATTTGTCTGCATCCTGGTTTCCCTCAGGATCACCCTTAAGAAGGGTGGGGTGGAGAGAGGTAGTGGCTAATGGCTCGAAGGCCACAACATCCTTTGTTTGCTGATATGGAGGGCAACATTTTTCATCCACAAACCCCTTTGTGTCTTTGGATCTAAAGTGAGTCTCTTCTAGACAACATACAGTCAGATTATGTTTTTATAGCCATTTTGCCAAACTCTGTCTTTTGATTTGATTTAATTAGTTTACATTTAAAGTAATTACTGATAAGGATGGACATACTTCTATTATTTTCCATATGTCTTGTATTTGTTTTCCATATGTCTTATAGCTTTTTCTATAATTTTACTGTAGTTTTTGCAGTGAAATGTTAAAATTTATTTCTCATTTCCTTTTGTGTATATTCTAAAGCTGTTTTCATTGTGATTACCATGGAGTTTACATTTAACATCCTAAAGTTATAACAGTCTAACTTGAATTTATGCTAGATTGACTTCAATAACATACAAAATCTCTGCTCCCTTACAGCCCTGTACTCACCTTTTTCAGTTGTTGATATCACAGAAATTACATTTTTGTATATTGTGTCCCCCCAAACATAAACTAATTTTTATTTTAAATAGATTAATCTATTGAATTATGTAGAAAAATGTGGCGTTAACAAACTAAAATGACAATAATACTAGCTTTTTGACTAATTTTTTTAACATATTAGTCTCTTGAATCATGTAGAAAACAAAAGGTGGATTTACAAACCATTGTTAAAATAATACCAGATTTTGTAATTGTCTGTGTATTTATCTTTACTATGATCTTTATTTCTTCATATGACATCAAGTTATTCTCTAGAGTCCTTTTATTTTAACCTTCAGTATCTTCTTTGGAATTTCCTGCATGGCAGGTCTAATAGCGACAGATTCCTCAACTTCTGTTTACCTGGACATATCTTAATTTCTTCTTTACTTTTGAAGGAAAGTTTTGCCAGATATAGGATTCTTGGTTGACATTTCTTTTCTGTGTTTTGTTTGTTTGTTTGTTTGTTTATTTTAGCACTTTGAATATATTAGCCCACCGCCTTCTAGTCTCCAATGTTTCTGTTGATATATCTGCTTATAATTTTATTGAGGATCCTTTGTATGTGATGAGTCATTTCTCTCTTGCTACTTTCAAAATTCTCTCTTTATCTTTCGAAAATTTGATTATAATGTGTGTCTTGATGTGAAGCTCTTTGGGTTCATCTTACTTGAAGTTTCTTTAGCTTCTTGGATGTTTACATTAATGTCCTTCATCAAATGTGGGATGTTTTCTGACATTATGCGTTCAAATATTCTCTCTGCCTTTTTCTCTCTTTTCCTTCTGAGAGTCTCATAACATATATGTTGATCTACTAGATGGTGTCCCATACATCCTTAATGCTCTGCTCCCTTTTCTTTAATCTTTTTCATTTCTGTTCCTTAGACTCCATAATTTCCATTGTTCTACCTTTAAGTTTACTTATTCTTTACTGTGCTTGCTCAAAAGTGTCTTTGATTACTGCTAGTAAATTTTTCATCTCAGTTGTACTTTTCAACTCTGGAATTTCTTTTTGGTATCTTTTTAGGTTTCTATCTCTTTATTGCTATTTTCATGTTTTCATACATTGTTTTATTGACTTTCTCCACATTTTCCTTTTTTTTCCTTTTTTTTTGCATATTTTTAAGGCAGTCATTTTAAAGTCTTTGCCTAGTAGATCCGTCATCAGGTCTTTTTCAGGGCAAGGTTTTGTTGACTTATATTTTCCTTTGACTGTACTATATTCATGTTTCTTTGTATGTCTTGTGACTTTTGTTATTGTTGCTGAAAACTGGACATATGAACCTAATAATATACTAGCTCAGGAAATTAGTTAGGCTCCCCCATTCCCAAGTTTGCTCTTTTTTCACTTTATTTATTTACCTATCTATTTATTTTTTTTAATTGTTATGGGCTCTTTCTGTTGTAAGTATCAGCCTGAGATGTAAACTTAAGGTTTTCTCAAGTTATCTGAGCCTATGCCTTTCCCTGGGCATACATAGTGACTTTCTTTAATTTCCCCAATATGTGCTGTTGATTTGAATATCCTAATCTTTAAAGTCTGGCTCCCAAAAGGGGAAAAAAGATTAAAATGAAGCAGGCTAAGGCACCAGTTTTTTCTGTCTCCTGGTATAGTCACTTCAGTCAGAAAGGGGGCAGGGCTTGCCACATGAGAGGAGGCATAACAGTGTTGCCTGCCTCTTTGTACCTCTGTGATCAGAAGCAGCAATGAGTGATCAGAGCACAGATCCTGATATTTGAAGGGCAGTGTCCTTTTTACCCATCCTGGCTCCTGCTAGATGCTAGTTGCATGTAAGCTGCTTCTGAAATACATGCATAGCTGCCTGACATGGGGTAAGGTGGTGGGGAGTAGCTGCTACTGGGCTAAGAGCTGAAATTGACTAGAATTAACCACAATTTACCATCTAAACCTTCTTCTGGACGTTGCAAGTTTTCAGTAGACTCCAGAGTTCCAAAATAATTACATCCGTTTTGCCAGTGCAGTGTTGTAGGTGGAGAGACAGATTTTTGGTGCTTCGTACTTCACCATCTTACCCTATATTTTTTCTACCTTTGCTTTCTTTTAGACAGACTTATTGAGGTATAATTGACATACAAAGGACTGCACATGTTTAGTATGTACAACTGATGAATTTGGATATATGCAATTACCTGTAATGCCATTACAACAATCAAGGTAATAGACATATACAACACCTTCTTCAAGGGTTTTCTCATGTTTCCTTTTATTTTGGTGGTATGGATATTTAACATGGGATCTATTAACAAATATAGAAGTGCACAATATTGTATTATTATTGGCACTATGTTATACAGCAGGTCTGTAGAACTTATTCATCTAACATAACTAAACTTTATACATGTCAAATAATTGACCTTTACTTTTTAATGAGCATAATTAGTTAATATATGAAGGTATGGCTTCTTAAAATCAATGTAACTGGTCTAATATTTGGAGATCCTCAGAGAGATCACTTAAAAAAATAACTATTGCTTTCTCTTAAATTCAAAGAGAATTTTTCCAACAGTATCTTGTGCCACAAAAAGTTTAACAACCTTGACAATTTTCTTTTAAAACAATGGCTTGACTATTTTCAAAAGGAAGTCAGATTACTAACAATAGTAATTCTGTGTGGCAAATCATATGCTAATCATCTATGTCATTATTTGTCATAAATTTTAAGGGACACTCATACAAAAGAAGTGTTTCATCCCCTGTTCTATGCTAAAATGAAAACAAACAAAAAACAAACAAACAAAGAAAAGGACATAGAAGTTAAAGAAGACAAAGAGCTTTGTGGAAGCTTTTAAGAGGCGTATCAAATTGGGCTCAAGAATGATGGGTGTATGTTTCTAAAAATCAGTAAGTATACATTTTCTGGAAAGCAGAAGGGTTTAAGTCATGGATCTGAATGAGATCACTTAGGATTTGTAAAGGAGGAGGAAACTAATGTCATCAGTAACAGTCATTCTAGTAAAAATATGTCCTTTGAGTAATTAAAAAAGAGAGACAATTTTAATAGGAGAAAATTAAGTTTTATTAATGCATGGAGTCCATCACAGGAGGGGAGTTGTGAAATGTTCCAGACTAGACTTAAATAAGAATGCAGTACAGTCACAAATTACTGTCCATTCTCTCTCATTAGCATATGCTAATGCATCATCGATTCATAGGGGAAGCCAGAGCAGAAAGCTTCTTCTAACTGTTCTTCTATCTCAAAGTTCCATGCAAGGTATTCTATAGTGTGAAATGCAATGGCAAATTGAAAAATTGGAAGTTCAGCATCGTATACTTGATCTTCTAGAATCAATAAAACTTACCTATTTGAGGAAATATGTTCCTATCAGGAATCTATAAAAACATAATAAACAAATGACAACATTCTAACTTAACTAGTGGAATGATTGGAGAAAAATATGAAAATGTTTCTATACAAAAATGCTGAGCCATGCAATTCCTTTCCACCGTGAGAAAGTGAAACCAGACATTTGCATAGGATTTAAGGGAAGATTCAAACATACTTTTCCACCAAAGTAATCCCAATTTGGTCATATATTGCCTTGCTTGTAATTGATGTTAGGCCTCTGTAACACCAGGCCTCTATAGTATTAACCAGGTTAATTAAATAGTACAACTCAGAAACGCAAGGCAGTGACCTGGAGAACGTGATAGAATGTGTACAGGCAACCCAGAAAGGAGCCAATTATACATATTCAAGAAATAAAAACTAAACCTATGACTTAAATTAATAACTGTCATAGAAACCTTTGGAGTGGGATTTCTGAGAATAGTCCCTGAACTCAGACAAAAACTTATATTGAGATTTCAGCAATGGAATGTATTACTTGTGTGACTTTAAGCAATTCATTTATTCTCCTGAAACCTCAGCTTCCTCATCTATAAAACTGAGATCTAATGAGCATTTTATTCTGAGAAATAAAGAGATGATACACATGAGAAACCTGAAAGACAGATGATATTACATGTTAGCTACCTAACTTTTCCTAGAAAATTACCCTTAGCAAATTGAATTCACTGACATAAAGTGAAGGCACTGACTAGTGTGTGTGTGGGTTAGACATTTCTCCTAAAGAAATTACTTCAGTTTGATTTATAATCTACATAGATTCTGGACTATGAAAATACATTCCTCATGGATTAAGGGCTTTTGAGACCAAACGTGAAATCATTTTTAACTATCTACCATGACTTACAAACCAAGTGTAGAATGCAGATTTAAAAAAATACTCATAATTTTATTTGATCAATAAGACAGAATTTTTCTTGAAAGCAGTATTCTTGGCACACAAGGACATCTTAAATGATATATAAGAGGCTTGATGTTTTGAAAGACCCTTGAATATCTGCAATGTCACAGTTTTCAATGGAGTTGGAATTTATAATTCTCATGGATGAAAAATCTAGTTCACTTTAGCATATGTGCAATTAATTCTTTAAACAAAGTTTATCTGAAGTATTCCTTTCATTTTCCCTCTTTTAATGGTATTTAAGAACTGACAGCAGTCCCTCCCTCTAAAAGGGTACAACCTTGTGTCTTTCTTTATTGACAGGCAGTTCTGCAATACCACTGATGTAACAAAAGGGTCACTAAAATACCATCTGGCAACCTGGAGGAATTGACCTTATTCAAAACAAATTTTATCTGAGAATCAGTTAATTCAGTGTGTGTCTGCAATGTCCTTTCATTTACCTAAGCAAACATAGGACAGTGAAGTTTTACTTGAGATTAAAGATGAGAGAATATTGTTGGTGAATCATGGTAAAAGCTTAAAAAACACTGAAAATTTCTTGTAATAGGTCATATTAAACAAATTTAAAAGAGGGGGAACTATGTTATGCATTGACAATGGGAAGGAGTTTATTATTTATCAGGTACTATGACTTAAACAGTGTTTTTAATAATATGGACATCCTTTGCTCCATAACAGTAAATGACACCAAACTCACATATCCTTACTATATTCTTACTAAAAAATATACAGTAGATGAGACAAAAGCTTTTTATTTACTTGATTTATCTTTTTATATCTCAGTAAATCCATGATTTTGCATGTAAGAAACACACTGAATCGGATTATTGAAATGATAATGCATTTTGTTAAAATGGGAGGCAAAATTATAGCGTGATCTTAGGCAAAACTCTTTGTAAGTATGGGGAAATCTATTAACCACCTGCAGAGTAGCTATACACCCAACATTTATCACTAAAGTCTACCACAAAACAATTAAATGAACATATGAGAAGAAATCTTTCAAATCCGAAACAGAACATAGATTAAATGTTAGTCAGAAAATAAAATTTGCTAATAGCAGAAAAAATCACCCCAAAATAAAAGTTGCACAAAATGTCATGTTACTTGTCATGTGCTTTTCTATGACATTTCCTATCATAGAAGGGCATGTCCATACCCTAATCACCCTCTCCAAAAATTTTTAAGGTTGTTTCATGATTCATTTTATTTGGATATTAAGAATTTGGGGATCTGACGTTTTTATTCCTGGAAAGTTCCACCGTTACTCACCTTCACCTGTGCACCAATATCATCTATATATCATGTGGTTTATTATCCTTCAGAATTGTGGATCCTTCTCCTTAATAAACCTGGAATCAACTTGGGGTTTTTCTACCACCACCATTATTGCTGATGGTGCACCTGGTAGGGTTTTGTTTTGTTTTGTTTTTATACATCTTTATTGGAGTATAATTGCTTTACAATGGTGTGCTAGTTTCTGCTTAAAACAAAGTGAATCAGTTATACATATACATATGTTCCCATATATCTTCCCTCTTGCATCTCCCTCCTTCCCACCCTCCCTATCCCACCCCTCTAGGTGGTCAAAAAGCACCGAGCTGATCTCCCTGTGCTATGCGGCTTCTCACTAGCTATCTATTTTATGTTTGGTAGTGCATATATGTCCAGGCCACTCTCCCGCTTTGTCACAGCTTACCCTTCCCCCTCCCCATACCCTCAAGTCCATTCTCTAGTAGGCCTGTGTCTTTATTCCTGTTTTACCTCTAGGTTCTTCATGACATTTTTTTTTCTTAAATTCCATATATATGTGTTAGGATATGGTATCTGTCTTTCTGTTTCTGACTTACTTCACTCTGTATGACAGACTCTAGGTCCATCCAACTCAGTACAAATAGCTCAATTTCATTTCTTTTTATGGCTGAGTAATATTCCATTGTATATATGTGCCACACCTTCTTTATCCATTCATCCGATGATGGACACTTAAGTTGTTTCCATCTCCGGGCTATTGTAAATAGAGCTGCAATGAGCATTTTGGTACATTACTCTTTTTGAATTATGGTTTTCTCAGGGCACATGCCCAGTAGTGGGATTTCTGGGTCATATGGTAGTTCTATTTGTAGTTTTGTAAGCAACCTCCATATTGTTCTCCATAGTGGCTGTACCAATTCACATTCCCAGCAGCAGTGCAAGAGTGTTCCCTTTTCTCCACACCCTCTCCAGCATTTATTGTTTCTAGATTTCTTGATGATGGCCATTCTGACTGGTGTGAGATGATAGGGTTTTAATCACTTGGAAATACTCCAGCCTTTTCATCCCCAAATTATTCTTATGCAAAATGTGCTGTCTCTGAAGCTTCGCTTAAGGTATGCATGGAGATATTTCTGCTTTCATAGGTCCCATGCATTCATTAGGTGATGACATATGGAGCCCTTCTTTTGTCAGTAACAGTGTAAAGTACTTAATGTATAGAAGAAACTGCCTCTTCTCTCAGGGAGCTCACAATTAATTGGAGAGACACATACAATATTATATGATTCACTCTGTATCAGAGAAGTGAAAAGAGGTATGGCCACTAACCTGCATTCAGCAAAGGTTTTTTGGAAAGATGACTGATTGAATTTTAAAAATTAAGTACTCCTTTGGCAAAAGAAGAGTGGGTTGGCTTTGTGGGTGTGTGTGTGCATGTGTGTAGGTGTGTGTGTGTGTGTTTGTATGTGTGTGTTGGTGGGGATGCTGGTATTCCTGGTTATATTTCTAGGCAGAAGGAAAACCTTGTGCAAAGGTGTATATAAGGTACCATGGTGTTTTTTTTTGAATACTGTATGTAGTTCAGCCTGGTTGGAATATAACAGGCAAGGTTGATATAAAGGCCCATGTCTAGAAATAAGGGATGTGAACAGATAACACAATAGTGATTTGCTTGACTAATGAGATGGGGAACAGATTATGATGTATTCTGCTTTTTTTCACTGTCCTCATCATGTGGGTCTAAAATTATTACTACTATTTCTATTACCACTCTCACCAGAACCATTGCTGAAATCTCATTAAGTACCACGTTTTGTGCCAAATGTTTTACACACATTAAGACTTTTAATACATCAACTCATAGAGTTTATTATTATTTTAAATTTTCATAAGGGAAATTTTAAACTTAGAGGTTATATAAGTTGTCCAAGTAATGCAGCCAGTAAGTTGTGGAACCTAGTAGCACATTTTCTCTTCTTACCTAGACTACCACACTGTATCTGATATCTATGTTTTATCTCTCATGGAGTAGACCTATAACATAAGTTTATATTCCCAAGTGACATAATTTGAACCTTCCTAAAAAGGGTGATCCTGACTAATCATTTCTTTGAAAGTAGCTGAAAGGTAGGGAATTCAATCCTGTCTAACTTAATTTCCCACTCTCCCTAGAGACTCTGCATTATGTTTTTTCTGCTGTCAAACATCTTAGTTATTTCTAATGCCCCCAGCACACATGTTCGACTGATGGTATTGCCACAGAACTCACTGTAAGAAATAGAAGCAATCAGATGGGAGCTCCCTCATTTCTCTAACAGAAAGTCTAATACTTAGAGCCATGTTCCCCTGGCTTTATTTTTATTTTTTTCTGTTTTTAGGAAAGAGAAAGGATCCCTCTTCCTAGTGGAGGACAATTCCTTCACATTTGCTCTGCATCCCATCCTCTCTTGTCTTCCTAATGAATTCCCATCTTCAATTTTTGCCCACTTTGCCAACATCTTCAAGATGCCCCTTACAACTGGATCATCTGAATTTTCTCTGTTTCCCATTTAAAAGCCTCCCTTGATCTTATATCTCTTTCCTTTATCACCCTGCTTTTCTGAGTTTTTCTGGTTAGTCCCACAGTAAATTTTCCTGGCAGATTTTTCTGTACACATGGTCATCAATTCTAAAACATCTATTCATTTTTTGTGTGTAGAGTGTAGAAAAATGTCTATTCAGATCCTTTGCTCATTTTTTAATTGAGTTTGTTTTTTTTGATACTGAGTTGTATGAGTTCTTTGTATATTTTGGATATTAACACCTTATCAGATATATTATTTGCAAATATCTTCTCAGTTGTTCAGTTGGCAGCCTTTTTTCTGTTGATAGCTTTCTTTGCTGTGCAAAAGCTTTTTAGTTTGGTGTAGTCTCACTTGTTTATTTTTGCTTTTGTTTCCCTTGCTTGAGGAGACATATTTAAAAAAAAAATTGTTAAGACTGATGTCCAAGAGTGTACTTCCTATGTTTTCTTCTAGAAGCTTTATGGTTTCAAGTCTTACATGTAAGTCTTTAATCCATTTTGAATTTATTTTTGTACATGGTGTGAGACAGTAGTTCAGTTTGATTGCTTTGCATGAAGCTGTCCAGTTTTCCCAACACAATTTATAGAAAAGGCTGTCTTTTCCTCATTGTATATTCTGGCCTCCTTTGTCATAGATTAATTGCCCCTATAAGTTTAGGTTCATTTTTGAAATCTCTATTCTATTCCATTGATCTATGTGTCTATTTTAGTGCCAGTACCATAATGTGTTGATTACTGTAGCTTTGTAGTATAGGTTGAGATCTGGGAGCATGAAACCTCCAGCTTTGTTCTTCTTTCTCAGATTGTTTTGGCTATTCAAGGTCTTTTGTGCTTCCATACAAATTTTAGAATTATTTGTTCTAGTTGTGTGAAAAATACCATTTTATAGGAACTGCATTGAATCTGTGGATTTCTTTGGGTAGTATGGTCATTTTAACAATATTAATTCTTTGAATCCATTAACATGGTATAACTTTCTATCTGTGTCATCTTCAATTTTTTATTAGTGTCTTAAGGTTTTTTGTGTACAGGTATTTTACCTCCTTAGTTAGATTTATTCCTAGGTTTTTGTTTTTGCTTTTTTTATTCTTTTGGAATTGATTATAAATGGAATTGTTTTCTTTATTTCTCTTTCTGACAGTTTGTTCCTAGTGTATAGAGAAAACAGATTCCTGTATATTAATTTTGTATCCTGAAACTTTATTGAATTCATTGATGAGTTCTAGTAGTATTTTGGTGGTGTGTTTATTATTTTCTATGTATAGTATCACATCATCTGCAAACAATGACAGTTTTACTACTTCCTTTCCAATTGGATTCCTTATTTTCTTGTCTGATTGTTGTGGCTATGACTTCCAATACTATTATATGTTGAGTAAAACTGGTGAGAGTGGGCTGAGACTTTGTGTGCAACTTTTAATAGAGGAGTCTCTATTTCTCATAGCCCTCTGGCTCTCCTGAAAATAAACCCCACTGGCCTTCAATGTCAAATGTTCTAGGGGCTCATCTTCCTCATGAAGGAACTCCCTGGACTGGTGAGCCTGGCGTGGGGCTAAGAACCCTTTGTCCTTGGGGAGAACCATTTATCCTCCCGTTTGTTTGTCACCCACCAGGAGCTATGGTTCTTGACTATATCATGTCTCTTCCCCTCTTACTGTCTTGTTGTGGTTCTGTCTTTGTATCTTTAGTTGTATAAGATATTTTCTGGTATATTTTGGTCTTTCTCATCAATAGTTGCTCTGCAAATACTTGTAACTTTTGTGTTCCCTTGGGAAAAGGTGAGCTCAAAGTCTTCCTACTTTGCCATCTTGGCTGCCAAGAGAATCAAAGTAACATTTATTAGGACTGACTGTTAAAATAAAGTTTGTAATTAAATAATACAGTATTCCCCAGCATCACATTTGGGAAAGGTTAAGATGCCCTACTTCAACCCTGCCTTCACTCACCATTATCATGGCCAGGCCATTATGACAAGGTTGGAGAGGGAGTAGTCATGGTTTGCAAGCATTAGTTGGCTAACTGATGTATCAGCAGCTTCAGAGCCATCAGCTTAGATGTTGATCTATATCATTTTTGGCTATGTGTAGGAAAGTCAGCAGGGAGTGATTACTCTCAAACCAAATTTAGGGATTTTCAACTTAGCAAATGAATGACACTCAGTGAGCTGTTTGAACCATGAAAGAACATGGTCTCAATATACTGACTGGTTAAAGTCATGTGAGGTTATCTACCTGACCCTGGAGCAGTAAGCAGAGTATGCTCATCCATTCTCTGAGCAGCTCCATCCACAGTGCCCTCAAATGTTCCTTCATATACCCCCATACAGCATGTTCATGTCCAATTATTAAAGTAGTCAGCATGAGTTAAAAAGCTAAATGATACACTTAGCCTTGAATTTGGATTCTTTGACCCTCCTCCAAGCAGAGCATCATAGAGTAGGCCTGCATTTCTTGAAAAGACTGGCCACAAGAAAGTTCCAATCATTCATATTCTAACAAAGAGACAGGTCCATAGATCTACAGGGTTTTGCACAGTTTGGTTTGCCTTTACTTCAGCTTCAAATTATTCTTCTGTCACACTCTATGCTTTAGTCCTGCTGGTCTCCCATCAATTCTCTATACCCTTTCCCAGGAAGGGACATCATATATATTATTTCCTATATCCGATATTGTCATCCCATTACTATTTTATATCTCTACGGATGGCTAACACTTGATAATTCTGTAAGTATTAAGTCAAACATTACTTCTCAGAGCAGCTATCCTCTAACTTACAAATCTAAATTTGGAGATCTCTGTTATTTTACCTCATGACATTCTGTTCTTGTCTTTATGCTTTATTACTTTTTACAGTCTGTTTTGATTATCATTGAATTTTCAGCAGCTAGCATATTGTTATCACACAGAATTCTTTCAATTAATATTTTTAATGACTAGATGAATGAATACATGAATGAATGATGAGTTATTTATTTCTCTTACTTTTGAATTGAATTGGTAGGAGGCAGCAGAGGTCAGCATCCATTTATTTATTTAAAACACCAAGTTGAGTCTTTTTCCATTCATTTTCTATTATAATTCTGATAGAAATTCCATGAAGGAGCCATGACTATTACATCAAAGATTTATATCAAGAAAATAAAGTAAGACATTCTCAAATTCACTCAAGGTCAGAGTATCTATTTCCTTACAATTTAAGTAAGGAATATCAATATTTGTCAAAACTCATAGACTTCTACAACAAGAATGTTAACTTGTATTGTATATAAATTCTTCTCAATAATCTGATTTTAAAAACTACTAATTCTTTGCAAAATAGTTAATTCTTACAGACATTTTAATTGTTTCCTATTCAGCCTGTATTACTTTCTGAAACATATGCTGATAATCTGATTTCTTTCCCACTTTCTTCTGAAAGTAGACATACTAAGTAGCATAATTTATTACTATAGCCCTTGGGATATACAATTATGAATGCCAAAGTTGATAAGGCACATTATAAGTCTTTCTTTCCTTCCATCTATATAATGCTTCTCTGTTCTTTATGTTTATATTTAACTAATTTGTCTCCTATGAAAATGTTTGTGGAGAACATAAAGTGTGCTTTATCTTCATGCTTATATTGGTTAGGGAAGACCCACCATCTTCCCTCTACCTTAGTAAATTAAAACTGTTAAACTGGTTTAGGGACCTTTTGTAACTCCAGTCCTCAGGGCAGAAGCTGTGAAAATTAAGAAGGGGAACCTCATTTAAAATGGAATCAGGGAACCCTGAAGTGGGGAACTCTCACACACATACCATCTCTTGCAGCTTACTTTACACTCCTGGGCAGGAAAAATCTTCTTTACTACCTCAGAAGGAGGAAGGAATATTTCCTCTTCACCCAGCAACAGAGCAGCCAATGAGAAACTGCAGCAGCTCAGCCAATGAGAAACCATCACTATTTTACACCCCTGATTTCTTTTAATGAACTTTCCTTCAAAACAGCCTCTCCCAACGTCCTCCTTTTTCTCTATAAAGTAACATTCCTCCCCTTTGTTCCCTAGACTTGCTGAAGGTTTTACCAGAGTTTACATGTCACAAATTGCAATTCATCTGCCATTACCAGATAAACTAATTTTGCTGGTAAAATAACTCTGGCTGTTTTATTTTAAGGTTGACAGATCAGTAGTCTAAAGTCTCTATTTTCGCACCTTTTTAAACATATCAATACAATTTTCCTATAAAGGGTGTAGTTTATACACTTCATTTTTGTAATAGAAAATGTATGACTCTGGAAGCAAAAATTATATTTGCTCAAAGTCACGAGTTATGATGATCTGGGTCTTTCCACACAGATAGGAGCTCTTTCAAGATCACTATACTGTTTTTCTGAAGATGATGTAAAAATACATAAAGGTGGGACTTTTACAGAAGTAATTATACCTTCAGCTAATACCAACATAGAAGCTAAGAAATTATGAATTTTGACACAGAACAATCCTGCTGTTAACATGCTTTATTATTGCATGGTTGGGAAATACTATGAGTCAGATTGTATCCTGTTTCATAATGGGTGTAAATTATTTAACAGCACAATGCCAGGTGGCTGTCCCAAGGAAGATATAGAAGAATAACTCATAGGAAGTGCCAAAGTATATAATAATGTCCACCAAATAAAGGGGCTTTTTTCTTATTGGACTCAATCGGGGGGGAAATTGCTTTCTTAGCTTTGGCTTTCTGTTAAAAGCCAAAGACATAAAACTTCTGTACCTTTGTTGTATAAGAAACATGAGAAAAAGCTAAAGTAGTACACTCATGGCAAACTCATTCTTGGGACAGAAGAGGTGGCTGGTATTTTTCTATGTGAAAGGTACTATTGCATATTAAAAATGCAAGGACATATAGAACCATAGGAGTACAAGTTATGAAAATAATTACACATTAACAGTCTAAGTAATTCTTATTTTAGTAGTACAATATGTCAAGGATTTCAGCCATCCTTCTCATGCCTGAAAAACTTGCTACATAATACCTCACTCAATTTCATTATCCAAAAATATTTTGGATAACTATTTGACCAGTTCAATATTCAAGTCCCTAAAGAGATGATGAAACTTTTCTTGGTGTAGGGAAAGTTTTCTGACCCCTTGTCATTAGATGTGGGGATGCTGCAACAATGGTTTCATCTTGCTGTGTGTTCTCTGTTGTGGGGGAAGTTTTATTCCTCTTCCAACTTAGGTCTGCTGAGGAATATTCCTATTCCTGTGCATCTTCCTGGTATCTGCTACCAAAATCTGTGACTAGTAATTTTTGTCCTATTTCTCTTGACTCAGGGCCTATTGGTGTCCCTTATGACTGTTTAGCTGATGTACACAATGCAAAATTATGTTCTCTGAGAGACAGAAACTGCCTAAGTAGATCCAGTTTAACAGGTTTATCTATGCTGGCCATATGCAGAGGATAACCCTCATGTTTCTGATTAATGGAATTATATTTTTCTATTGTACAATAAAGGAATTCTGGGTATATATGTATTAAATCTGTGTGTGTGTGTGTACACTAAATGTGATTTTCATATCTACATGCTTATAAAAATTCATATTTTTTCATAAATAAGGGGGAACTTTTAAAAATGCTTTTGTTCTTATTTTTTAAGTTTTTTGCCAGATACTGCTATAAAGAGTATTAAATTAATCCTGTTGGATATCTTTTTGCACCAATCCATTGCATCATATCATAAAAAGCATTTATTTTCAGGTGTCAATTTTATATAAATAGGGATGATTTCAGTCATTTTTTTTCCAGGAAAATCTTCATAAGTGTGGCAAATGCTTTAATGTACTAAATGCCCAACAATATTAATGTTGTAATTATCGAAGACTTGTAGAGCTAATGAGCTAAAGTGTTGGCAGAATTTGTGACTATGAAAGCCTCATTTTTGGACTTGGGATCCACCACACTACAGAAACACATATCGAAAAGCTCAATTGTTGTAAATCCCTGTTAGGAAGGCATCCAGCAACATTTCCCTTTGGCTGGCAATTTATGTGGGATTCAGCTGTACATCCTGAATGCTCTGAGTCCTCATAATCATATTATGTCTTCTCTTGCTCGTTCTAGAACTGGCAGCCTCAGACATGGTGAATTGATTTTTAGTTTGATGTTCACTATTTTATTTCAGGAATGGGAGTTAGTTGACTAGACCTTGATAAGAGAAAATACAACTTCCCAATTTTTTTTTTTTTTTTTTTGTAGTACACAGGCCTCTCACTGTTGTGGTCTCTCCCATTGCGGAGCACAGGCTCCAGATGCACTGGCTCAGTTGCCATGGCTCACGGGCCCAGCTGCTCCATGGCATGTGTGATCTTCCTGGACCGGGGCACAAACCCATGTCCCCTGCATTGGCAGGCGGACTCTCAACCACTGCGACACCAGGGAAGCCCCACTTTCCCAAATTTTAAGGTCAGGTTCTTTACGTTCAGTTCTTTATGAGGAACTTTCTCACAATGAGCTACCCTTTAAAATACTTTAAAAAGGTATTTTACTTTTAGATCTCATGTTCCAAATTCATATTAATCATAAGCTCTGCTTTGAAAATTTGAGGGCTAATTGAAAGTCTTCAAAATAAAATAGTAACAGAATATCATACTCAATTGATATTTTAAGATAGCAAATATGCTTTTAAAGTATCTTTTATGGAATTTTTGGATAGTTAGATTACTTCTCACAGCTCTCTAGATTCTACATACAGTGCTATGAAAGCAGGCAAAATTGAAAGTAGACAAAATTACAGTATAGTACTTTCTTCTTCCTTGTATCTTGATCTTCATTCCTCTCAGCCTTGATCTGAGCCAACTTTAAAGAACAACTTGTTCCCACCAACCAGGCCATTGCAGGAAGATACAGTATTTATTAAGATGTTAGATAATAAGGAGAAGTTCAAGAGTAATAGGAAGGTAAATATGTTCACAGTCATCCTGTACAACTGATGGTCCTTGAAATCAAGGAAATGTATATATATGTTCATACGTTAGCATATAATATATTAGGTACTGTAATATAGGTCTTACTCAAAGGTTGTGAAACTGAAGACAGTCACAAAACCTAGCTTGCGGAGCCAAGCAAGGTTTATCAGTGGAAATGCCATTTGAGCTGAGTCTTCAGGAGTCAGTAGAAGAATTGCATATAAACAGAAGTAAAACTTTAGGATGCAGTAAGATGGAAATACCTTTATATTTTTCACTTTAGAGTTTGGATTTTATCAAATAGCAGACAGACAGAGGAGTACTTAAAACAACATGGTATGATCATTTTTGGTCTTTAACACCTCTAGAAGTGGTGTAGAGAATGAAGAGGAGGTAAATATTATCAAGGAGACACTTTCAGAGTTACTTCAATGATCTATGTAATAAAGGATTATAAGATTGTGCTTCATTTTATGTTAATAAAATTTTAGCAAGTGTTTTGTATTTTTATGACAGCAGTGTTTAACTCCTCCATGAAGACTTCTCTAATATTGATATTACAAATTTGGAATCTTAATATGGATTCCTGCTCTGATTAATATTAGCTTTTTGTATGTTATTTTATCTCTATAATTTGACCATAAATATATCCCTTAGACCACATAGCAGAATGTCAAGTACATAGTATGTATTGAATAGCAAAATAGATCACTTAGAATTAATTTTTGAACGTTTGTCATTAAAGTATAGTTTTAGTGTGATGTATTCGGTGTTTTAGTAAGGACACTGGTAAAACTATAATTGAGAGAAAAATATGTTCAAAAGCAAAAGACAAATTAAAGGGTCATTTAAAATATTTTCTAATGGACTCAAAAGATTTTTGGTTTTGTACAAAAACGTATTCCACCAGGAGAATTAATAATTATGTATCATGAAAACATCATAATTTCTGAAACTATCAAAATAAGAAGTTCAGACAAGCATGCATCATTATAGTAAGTCTGGTTCTTGCAAATTATAAACGAAAAATGTCATAAGTTCTTATAAGATTCTCCTTTTTGTTTGTTTGTTTCACTACCTTAACAGGGGAAAAAATTAAATGATGAAATTGCTGTACCTCAAGACATAGCTATGATTTTATTCTTAAACAAAAAACTTGGAAAAAATTGTGTTATTATCGATGGGCATTTTATTTGAACAATAACTGGAAATGACACTTCTCAATCAAATTGGGGGTGATTAAATCATAAAGCCTGAATGGAGAGAGAAAAACAGTAGAGTTAGCCTTGGACAAAAAATCCCACTACTCGCTTATTCACTCTGCAAAATTAAAAATTTGTGATTTTGTTTCATGTGGTTTCTGGTAACACAAAGAGATTGGGAGGAAAATAAATTTAAAAAATTTTCACACCTCAAAGTTTATTTTTATGTCACTTCAAGGAAAGTTCCTGTATTTTATTTAAAGAGTGACTCAAAGCACCAAAATTTTATCTGCAGAACACTTGATCAGCCTTAATAATGAATGAGTTCAAAAGGAAAACTGGGCAATGTATCAAACTGAGAAACACTGAAATCTCCATATAATGTATCCAGCAACTGATGATTAAAAAAAAAAAAGGTTATGAAGAACCTAGGGGCAGGACAGGAATAAAGAGGCAGATGTAGAGAATGGACCTAAGGACATGGGGAGGGGGAAGGGTAAGCTGGTACAGAGTGAGAGAGTGGCATGGACTTATATATACTATCAAATGTAAAATAGATAGCTAGTGGGAAGCAGCCCCATAGCACAGGGAGATCAGCTCGGTGCTTTATGTCCACTTAGAGGAGTGGGATAAGGAGGGTGGGAGGGAGATGCAAGAAGGAGGAGATATAGGGATATATGTATATGTATAGCTGATTCACTTTGTTATAAAGCAGAAACTAACACACATAATTGTAAAGCAATTATACTCCAATAAAGATGTTAAAATAAAATAAAATAAAATAAAATAAAATGAAGATGAAAGCAAATGAGTGTTTGGAACCACTTAAATGCTGCTCTAAACTGAATATGTACTCTTGGCAGTATTTCTCATGCTTTTTTTTTTTTTTTAACATGCTATCCACTCTACAGATTGGTATGTGTTTCCCTGGATCACATTTTATGTGATGAATAATGCACAGTTAGAGAATCAAACACATACAATGATATTGGCAAAATTAAAATTATCTCTTCCAATGTTCCCCCAAATGTACAACTTAGAGAAACTTAACATGGTGATATGTGAAGCCAGAGGGGAGAAGATTACCTAACAACATCAGTCAAGCTCTTCACATCTCTAAATCCTGAATGTATAGTAGAAAATGTCTAAAGTGAGGAAAAATAATAGTTGGATTGATGAGTATACTAGAAAATTTCTTTTTATGACATCATCCCTGGAGTCCAGTCTTTTATATATGCTTAAAGATGCATAAGTCACTAATATACCCTCTTGGCAGATTTTTTCAGTTGATTTATTGAATCGTTCAGTTTTATGGTTTCTAGGCTTTTACATTTAAGATGGGGTAATTGGATCCTCTTCCCACATTTAAAAAACTTCTAGGTTTTTAAATACTACTGAACTAACAACAGTATAGAAATATACTCTGACAAGTTTCAGCTTGAACACTTTACACAACAGAGAGGAAGGAGTAATTTGATCTTTAGGACTTATCATTTCCCATGTGTGCTGACCTCCCTACAAAATAGGCTATTTATTAGGTAGAGACCTGTGTATGGAATCTGTTTTTGATTTGGTGTATCTATTATAAAAAGCTAATTACAAAAGCATATGCTTACATATACTTATCTACAAGGAAAATAATTTATTTTTCATTTCAGTTTGATGCATTTTAATATCTTTATTTTCATAGAATTTCAGATAAAATAAAAATGTAAGATACAGCACTGTATATCAAATAGTTTTTTCAGGTCAGTCTTTCACCTTTCAAACTAAAAATTAAACCAGCAAAAAAAGGATGTATGGTTGTGTCAGCAGTGTACTCCTATAACTCTTGATGGTCTGATATACACAGATAATTTATTTTAATAAATATATTATTAATTCAATGGGAAGATTTTCATGAGCAACTTATAGATATAACTTTACAGAAAAGAAGAAATGTTGAAAAAAGAAGAGGCAGTAAGAACAAAATATGTTTTGTTTTTTTCTCAAATGCTTGTTACTTTGGTATTCTGGTATAAAGATGTAGCCTACATTCCAATTTCTCACGTACATGAGACTGGAATACTGCTGATCCGCTGACCAAGGGTCTGCTTTGATCCCAGTTTTTGTGAGTACCACCAAGGGGAGGAGTTTGGGAGATGGTAGAAGGTAGCCACAGAATAGAAGTCTGAAATGTTGTGTGAAAGGACTCTGGCCTACTTTATTTCAGGTAGCCTGACAGCACCGTTGCAGTAAACATTTATGACAGGGCTGTTGTAAAGAATGATGGTTTCATTTGATCATCTCTATATGGTGTAGGTGGTGTAGCCTTGAGGCAATGTAGCTTGGTAAACATTTTTTATTACCTGGAAATGTTTCTGTACTTTTAAAGTAAAACTAACAATGTTTAAAATGAGAATAATCTTCCTAACCTGCACTGAGAGCCATGAAATATAATCACTAAGATGAGTTTGATCTTGGAGTGCTCAGGAGAAATGTTGTTACCTAATGGATTATTTTCTTTTTAAATGCACTTTATGCCTGAAATTAAGTTTGCAAGCAGAACTGCAAAGAAATCTAGTTGGATGACAATGACATGTTGAAAATCTTTATTTTGCAACATGTGATTAAATGTAGTTATACAGGAAGCAGATTAATCTAATCAGTGCAGCTATGGTGATAGATCAGGACTATCTATACAGAGTAACATTTTTCCTATATTAAATACACTTCCAATAAAATAAACCTATGTACCACATGAAACTCTCATAAAATAGAAAATCAACTTACCGTGTGTGTCAAATACCTATAATAATAAACCCACTTCACTTTTTAATTAAATACATTTAGGTGAACAATTCTTATGAAACCTTTATGTGAAATTCTAAATATTTTTGTTATTATATATGTTTGCATTTCAAAAAATTTGAAAGGGTTTCTCCTGAATAAAGATATGCAAATCAAGTATGTGGGTGCAAAAAGGCAAAATGGACAATAATTCAGGATTGAAATATCAGCATTTTCCACGCAAATTCAGTTGAATTAACAAATTGACCACATTGTTCCTGTGGTCAATATCAGTGCTTTATGTGTGTGTTTTTCTTTTATAATATAATCTTCCTTTTACAAAAAGCATGAAGTTATTACTCAATCTTTGCTTCAAGGACCATGTTGGCATCTATTTCTGTATTTCTTCTTGATATGGATCACTGCCTACTGGAAGGGTATGCTCTACAAACAGTTTGCAGCAGGCAACCTCATTACCCCTGTCTTCCTGTTTTACCTCTATCTCATAAACATATCAGGTAAATCATGTACTCCCTAAACATCACAATGTAATTGAAGTTGCAGAAAAGGCAACAGAAGTAGCAAAATGAATCTAACTCTGTCTTCTAGTATGTGTACTGATTAGAAAAGCAAGTCTTAACATTCAGTTTCACTTTAGATGGGCAGGTTTCCTTTGAAATAACTTCACAATAAAGAGTAAAGTAAAAAGTGACCCCCCAAATTAATATAGAAGTGTTGAATTAGAACCTTACATTGTTTCTAAGTACATGATACTACAATGTGATGTTATGTTGGTAATCAAATTCTACAATTGATCCTAGGTTGAGACCAACATATAGAGAGGTTTTTGCCTTTTGCTTCATCAATGATTTTTTAAAAAATTGACTCATTCTCTCACTCATTGATCTGAGAGACAGGAACCTTTTTTTTTCTTTTTTTTTTTTTCTTTTTCTTTTTCAGGTATGTTCAATGTACAATATTAGATGTTTCAGGTGCACAACATAGTGATTCACAATTTTTAAAGGTTCTATTCCATTTATAGTTGCTATAAAATATTGGCTATATTTCCTGTGTTTGTACTATATAACCTTGCAGCTTATTTATTTTATACAAAATAGTTTGTAGGAACTCTTTTTTCTAATTTCCATTTCACCGTTTTAAAGATGGTCATGCATGGTTATGTTAAACCAGCTTTTAGACAGTGCCTTTAACTTCCTCAGACTTGAACTGTTCCCTCTGTAGAATAAGGATGATCAAATATTTCAACTTTACTCATATGCAGTATACCAAATATTCTTTGGTGAATTGACGGAGGTCCTTGACACTATCCCTCATAATATTCATACTTCTTATGTTTATCCTGCAATAGTTATTTCCAGTGCTACCTAATATGAGTTCAGCAGCTATAAGATACCTTTGGAAAAACATTCACTCATCTATTTGGGGATGACATTTTCACAGATGGACTCTGTTTCAAACAATCTCCTTCACATTGTTTAAACAGCCTTCAGATTCTTGGAAACAGCAATAAAGAGCTCTAGGTTTCTATGGATGGTACAGGAATCTAGGCCTAGGAAATAGCTTATGATACAGTTGTTTATGATATCAGAGAAGTAGTCTTTAAGGCAGGGTATATACAACCCGATGATATCAAACAAACCTTACTTATTTCTACCTTGTGTCTATTTTATGATGTATAAAACACAGCAATTAAATAATACCTGAATATATTAATAAATAAAAATGGTTATTGAGACCATGGTCTCAAAAGCTTTTTCCTGATTGAGGTGTATCATTACAAACAATTAAAATGCCACTGTGCTAAAAGATTATTTGTTTCAAAGCTACTGTGTTTATTTATTTTTTAATTTATTTAAAATTTTATGGAATGCCATAAAAATTCAGTCATCAAATAGTTATTTCTTAATTGTGCAAATTTCTTAGTTAAATAATTCATGTCTTTAGAGACTGAATGGTATTATTAAAATTGTATTTTCTCATCAACTAATATTTAATTATTATTATTTTGACTTATATCCCAAAGTAGTGTCCACATTATGAAATAAATTCTCTGTACTTTTCTTTTATAAATTGTTTAAATGATATTAAGATCTGTGAAGCAATATCTTTCCACAAAGAAGCACACAGCTCATCTTATCCATGATTTTCTTCACTATAATTAACAAAATTACTGCCCAATGTTTTCTTTTGCTTTGTTTTTTGTAATTGACATCAGTGTAAACCATAAGATTTAAATAAGTGATATAATATTCTCACAAGCCTGAAAAGTTTCAAGACATCATTTCAAAGAAGTTAAGGTCATGAACCTCTGAACCTTTGAGATCTGATTCAGATCTGATATGTACTATTTGAAACATTTCTATTTCAGGTTTATCAATGTGAAATTTTCTTTATAACTGAAATCCATTTGGTTTCATCAGAGAAAGCCTTGCATTCTCCAAGAAGAATAATTTTTGGTATTTTGATTCTTTTAAAAGAATATCTATCATCAATAAGAGCAACACAGCATAGTGACAAAAACAGAAGGCAATAAAAAGGGACATGCTTATTTTACTCTTTTTTTTCTTCACTTGTTAATTGTTTTACTGTGAACACATGACAAATATAATAAAGTTCCACTTATTTTTCTAAAAAATGAAGAACATACAATTTTTAAAAAATTTCCTGTACAGCTTTTTAACAGATAGTGTTAAAAATGATTTGTAAATCATTGATTAGTATATGTACTATATGTCATTATTTCCACTAATCAGTCCATTTACCTCATTAAGTCATCTTTCAGAAATCTTTTTGGACTATTACTTGAAAACTAGAGGAGTAATGAAAGCACATCATATTATTTGATGATAATCAAATGTGAATCTGTGAAATTTTGACTTGTTTTCTTTAATTTTCTATATTCAAATACATCAATAAGTATACAGTTTGTTTAAAGTTATTCTGAAGAGTAGACAGAAGTTTGGATGTAAGCTTATCTATAGTTTAGGAAATTTTAGGTATATCTTTTTTTTAGGTATATCTTTTTAAATTTAAGTTTTATTGGAGTATAGTTGCTTTACAATCTTTTGTTAGTTTCTACTGTACAACAAAATGAATCAGCTATACATATACATATATCCCCCCCCTTTTTTTTATTTCCTTCCCATTTAGGTCATCACAGAGCATTAAGTAGAGTTCCCTGTGCTATACAGTATGTTCTCATTAGTTATCTATTTTATACATAATATTAATAGTGTATATGTGTCAATCACAATCTCCCAGTTCCTCTCACCCTCCCCTTTCCCCCTTGGTATCTATACATTTGTTCTCTATTTCTGTGTTTCTATTTCTGCTTTGCAAATAAGATCATCTATACCATTTTCTAGATTCCACATATGTGTTAGTATATGATATTTGTTATTCTCTGACTCACTTCACTCTGTATGACACTCTAGGTCCATCCACATCTCTACAAATGACCTGCCTTTGGTCAATCATAGATACTCTGCAAGTGGTAGTTCCTCCTGAGATGGTGTCCAAAGTAGACAAGTGAAATAAAGTGCTGTAGGGAACTGTAATAATCTCCCCTCAGAGAGGGTTGTCTGTTTTCAGAGATAGGCGAGGTTCATGATTCTATCAATGGATTATTTATTGTATTAATAATAGGAATGAATAAGCAACTTATCAAATTGGTGAAATTTATGTCCACATGAATCCCAGTTTCCAGTAGTCACTTAATTCTGAAACTTTTTCAAATACAGGAAACGTCTTTTGTCACCCCCTAAAGGTGTGTTTACATTTTTTCACTTGAGCATTGTGTACTTCTCTGTATTCCTAACAACCCAGTTGGAGCATGAGCTCACTGAGGGCAAGTCTTAATTTTCCATACTCATAAGGATCTTGACAAATATTTAGAGCTCAGTAAATAATGTTAAAGAAATAAAAAAGAAGATAATACATTTGGAATGACCTAGTAAAAGACCCTGAAGATTCAGTATGAAACAAAGAGAACAAATTTTCATGGATGGAAAGAGAGTAGACTTTTTAGAAATCGATTGTTAACAAATTCTTCAGAGTCTAAGAACGATGATAAGGCAGCTATCAAACTTGACAATTTGGAGATCATTGGTAACCTTTAAGGAAACAGTTTCATCACAGATGGGTTTTAAAGTAAAAGAACAGTGGTGTGAGAACTGAAAAGGAAGAGGGTAGAATTATAGGTGAAGAGATATTAAAAATAGAGTTAGAATGGAGGAAATAAAGCAAAGGTAATGGGAGTTTGGGGGCACAGGGCCAACAGAGAAAGGTACTTAGAAGTACACTTAAGAATACAATCTATTTTCATGGAACCTGCCTGTACTTGATATTAATGTCCAATGAATAGTATTCTATGATTATGTGTATATTTTTCACTTACATTTTCTCATATGTCCTGACATTTCCACCAATCACCAAAAACCTAATTGTGTCTTCCTTTTCTTCTCTAAGTCTTGCCTGTGGCTCACATATTATTATACTGTTTCTCCCTTCTCTGAACCTCTATCATAAGAAGCTTTTTTCATATTGTGAAATTCGATGTATTATATAGTTCCATGGAGGAAAGTGCTTTATAAATGAATAAAATTGGGGTCAGCAAATATGCATATTACTACTGTTATATCTAGAGTACATGGTAGGCATAGCTAATTGATCTATATCTTTTTTGCATTAATTACTGAAACAGCTTAAACAAAGAATTTTATTTAGGTGATCCCAGTCAACCAAGCATACAAAGATGAAACTTTTGCCATTCCTGAGATAGCAGTCTTGGTTAATTTAAGGTCACATTTTAACCTGACACTTGTCAAAGAAAAACTCTATTTTTAATCTAAAGAAGAGTTCACTTTGAATCCTAAATAGTTATCTTGAAGGTCTACCCTTTTAGTCACAGAGATATTATGTATTTATTCATTTTTTACATTTCCAACACATTTATTATTGCACTGTGCTAGATACTCTGAGGGACCCAAAGTTACATATAAAAAAATACTTTAAACCTTTAATCTAGTTAATGTGTGCAACAGTATAGAATGTGCTAACAATATAGAATTCATAAATATTGTACATTTAGATGGATAATTTAAAATTCACCAATATTTAATTCTTAAAGACAGATACACACACACTCACATACACACACAATTACACAGCTTAGGAAAAATAATCCATAGATTTTAGAAACACTAAAATTTTAAACAATTTTTCCTAATAAGTGAACTTCTAAATGCTAGTCCATTTATTATACTTTGAGAAGGAAAATGAACAAAACAGGCACTTTATTTCTGGTTTCTTTATACTGTGTAAGAGTTCACAAGGTGTATATATATATTTTTTATTTGAAGTGTAGTTGATTTACAATATTAGTTTCATGTATACAACATAGTGATTCAATATTTTATAAATTATACTCCATTTAAAGTTATTATAAATATTGGTTGTATTCCCTCTGCTGTACAAGAGCAATTTTCTTGCTCTTCTGTCCATCTGTGTTTCTTCTGGCTTCAGTGAGAACTTCAACTAGAAGTTAAATAAAAATTTGGGACTTTGTCTGCACAGCATAGGGTTTATGAAAATGGGGGGGTGGTGGAAAGAGAGAGTGGTTGAGAGAGCTAGTGGGAACCATCTGCATAGCACAGGGAGATCAGCTCGGTGCTTTGTGTCCACCTAGAGGGGTGGGATAGGGAGGGTGGGAGGAAGGGAGATGCAAGAGGGAGGAGATACTGGGATATGTGTATATGTATAGCTGATTTACTTTGTTATACAGCAGAAACTAACACCCCATTGTAAAGCAATTATACTCCAATAAAGATGTTAAAAATAATAAAATAAAATAAATTTAAAAAAGAAGAAAAAGATGCATGATAAATAGCTACAGATCATATTCCCAAAGCTGGATTGATCTGTTAGGACACACATAACATCTGGTTGAGTACCTATAACTATGTCTGTTAAAATGCCACTGTGAACACATTTTGAGCATGTTATCATTCTCCTGCCCTTCTGTCAGACTTCACAAACCCTGTGTAAATAATTAATGCAAATGTGTAACAAATGTACATTTTCAGTGAGGGCTAAGCAATTCTACAGTTTCCAAATTTCAGCTTCAGGATTAGGAATCTGTTAGCCACTTACTTATATATAATATTTTATGATTATGTATTTGTGTGTATTCATGACAACCCTATATTCAATCTCTAGCCATCTCTGATATTTTATTTCTTCATCCCTAAATCCAACCTTCTATATAAATTTACTTTTAAAAAATGTCTTTCATGAGTGCTCTTTCCTTTCTATTCACTTTATTATTTCACCTAGAACTACAATAATTCCTCACATTCTCGCTGAATCCACCTTCTCCTGCTCTCCCCCTCACATTTATATAGGGAATATCCCAATTTTGCCTAATTACTAACTGAAAATATAAGCAAGGCCATTTCTTTGCTTCCCATGATCCTATCATATATAGATTCCTAAGAAATCTAAGAAAAAGTAATATGCTCCAGTCTATATTTACAAATATACCTTCTATTTCTTTGTGGTATGAAACCTTCACTTTGAACAATCTATTTATTTTTTGAAGAGTCCCTCATAATTTTTCTTAAGCCTTGTAGACTCTGCTCCTGGCTGCATGATTTAGAATGTTATACCTCTTTTTCTTCAAATTTCATTTAAATGCACTTTCTCCAAACAAGTGTGGAATTGTGTGTCATCAGGTCACAAATTTCCAGTGGGTAGGTTGTATGGGTGAATTTCATACTACTTATTCTCTGGGGGTTACATTTTCCTGAAAGGAGACACCTGGTCAATCTCTCACATATATACAATGGAATATTACTCAGCCATAAAAAGAAACAAAATTGAGTTATTTGTAGTGAGGTAGATGGATCTAGAGTCTGTGAGTGAAGTAAGTCAGAAAGAGAAAAACAAATACCATATGCTAACACACATATATGCAATCTAAGGAAAAAAAAAAAAGGTCATGAAGAACCTAGGGGCAAGATGGGAATAAAGACACAGACCTAGTAGAGAATGGACTTGAGGATATGGAGAGGGGGAAGGGTAAGCTGTGACAAAGTGAGAGAGTGGCATGGACATATTTACACTACCAAATTTAAAATAGATAGTTAGTGGGAAGCAGCCGCATAGCACAGGGAGATCAGCTAGGTGTTTTGTGACCACCTAGAGGGGTAGGATAGGGAGAGTGGGAGGGAGGGAGACGCAAGAAGGAAGAGATATGGGAACATATGTATATGTATAACTGATTCACTTTGTTATAAAGAAGAAACTAACACACCATTATAAAGCAATTATACTCCAATAAAAAAAATTCTCTCCCTTAACCACATTAAATATGAGAACTGTTTTAGTATACAATAATGTCTAAGCATTGCTCATAAATAGAACTGGCCAGATAATTATGGTGAGTCAAAAAATATTTTGATAGTCATTGAAATAATACATTTATGGAGAGCAGCATATCTTACACTTAGATTTCCTTATACCTGGCATAAAATATTTTATAAAAAGTCACTTAAATAATAATATATTAGAAATATTACTCAAGCAATGTGCACTCTAGGTTAAGATAATGTCTAAATGTGTGCTTTTAAAAATTGATATATTTTGTAAGTCTAAGAATCAGTAAGCAAATATGATGTGTCAAAATACAAAGAATTTATATAATGGTCTATGTATTAAAAGAAGAGACTAATATTTTGAAATAATTTAGGATGCAATATGATATACAAGAGCCAATTTCTCCTACAGATAGAACAAATGATGTAGAAAGAAAACATAAGCAATGCTCATAAGCATTGGAGCAACATTCAATTATATATTATACAATAGTTTGGGGATATATTCTATAATATTACTATGATAACACCAAAGTGAACTTTGCCTTGAATCTATTTTGTTCAAATATATATTAGAAAATGATGCAAAGTGAAGAATGAAGCATAAAAAGTAAATCAAAGCATATGATATTATTGCAATATGTTTTAACATGCAAACATGTCAATATGAGTCCTGATTTAGTCATCACATAAAATGGCATCATCAAATCTGTCAGCATTTATATGAAAGTTTCTCAAAGAAAATTGAGATTTTATATGAAATTGTGAGGTAGCAGCATTTGTTTTGAATGCTAAATAAAGCAGTCCTTGAGAACTGATAGAAAGTTGGCATTATATCAATGTGACATAAATTTATATTTTTCAGTATTCACTATGCAATGATAGTGTCACACCAAGCTTTCTGACCTGGATGAAATCTATTTTTAGGCAATTTATTTGGATCTTTTTAATGTGTTTGTATACATGTGTTTGGCACCTAGGTCAAGAAACAGTTTATTTAAATTTTAAAGGACATCAAATAAAATATACTTATAGTGATATTTTGCATACTTAAATTTAAACTATTATTTTAGTGAAATAAAATTTACATAATTCCACAAATTGTTCTTTTTTAATAGAAAAACATATGAATATATATTGAATCATATTATCACATGATATCAACTGGAAACAATTATCAAATAGTGGTTAGATGTATATTTAGGGACCCACCACCCAAAATGACAGTCAATTTTCATATCATCTGCATAAAACAAAATGCAAATTTAAAGTTCTGCCACTCAGTCTTCTCTTACTGCCCGTTATTACAATTGCATGACCCCAAACTAGTTTTAAAACCATGTAACAGGAAAGAGAAAAAAAATACAGAAATAGTAGCCACAACAAGGAATATCAAGCAACAATTAAAAGAGGGAACTCTTTTCAACAAGCCTAAAATGACAAAGTTCTTTCTGTGGCCATGAACAACAACAGCAAAATTTTTCCATTACTCTGTATATTTTTAAATATTAATTTGGATCTCAAAACTGATTTTGGTACTTAAATTCTGCCCAGTAACTGGGCTGTTCATATTTTCTATTTCTTCATGATTCAGTCTTAGTAGATTATATGTTTCTAGGAATTTATTAATTTCTACTAGGTTTTCCAGTTTGTTGGTGTATAATTGTTAATAGTCCTCTCTTTGATCCTTTGTATTTTTGTGGTATCAGATGTAATATCTCCTCTTTCATTTCTGATTTTAATTTGAGTCCTCTCTCTATTTTTCTTGGTGAATCTCTAGCTAAAAGTTTGTCAGTTTTGTTTATCTTTTCAAAGAACAAACTTTTCATTTCATTGATCTTTTCTATTGTCTTTTTAGTCTCTATTTGTTTCTGCTCTAATATTTATTTTTTCCTTATACTATATTTGGGCTTTGTTGCTTCTTCTTTTTCTAGTTTCTTGAGGTGTACAGTTAGGTTATTTATTTGAGATTTTTTCTTGTTTCTTGAGGTAGGCATCTACTGCTATGAAATTCCCTCTTAGAACTGTTTTTGCTGCATCTCATAAATTTTGGGATGTTATACATCCATTTTTGTTTGTATCAAGGTGATTTTTGATTTATCTTTTGGTTTCTTGTTTGAACCATTGGCATTTAGTAGCATGTTGTTTACTCTTTATGTATTTGTGAATTTTCCAGTTTTCTTTCTGTAATTGATTTCTAGTTTAATATTGTTGCAGTCTGAAAAGATATTTGACACGATTTCATCCTTTTTAAGTGTATTAAGATTTGTTGTGTGACCTAACATGTGATCTACCTTGGAGAATGTTCCACATGCACTTGAGAAAAATGTGTATTTTTTCTCAATAAAAATAAAATAAAATAAAATTCAAAAAAATGAAAAGGTGATTTATTAAAAATCAATCTCTTAATAGGATGGACTGTTTTAAAATTAGTTCATGTGTTCACGATTGATTACTTTTTCAAGACTATTATGTACTGCTAAGATTCTATGACAAAATAGTCTATAATGCAAAAATTTATTTAGATCATTAATGAAGCTTATAAAAGGAGTATTAATGATTCCTTCTAAATATATTATTAATAGAGAATACACCTGTGACCATTAAGATAGTAGGAGTAATAATAAATGAGTAGAGAGGTTGTTTTCAAGTCATTTAAAGAGACTCACTCCCTACTGCATCCTAGGCATAAGGAAAAGCCAGTGCACAGCCCTGAACTGAAGGCACGCCTTATATGATTGAGGAAGAGCAATGAGTCCAATGTGTTTTAGAAGAGTGATGGTGAGGTTTCATAATGGGAGATGAGTTCCAAGAGTTTATAATTCAAGAAGCTGCTAGTAGGCCATTTTAGGAATTTGGCTTTTATGGTGAAACTTTTGTGGGGTTGATCTGATATTGACATTTTAATAGAATCACTCTGGCAACTATGTGGAAAATAGACTGGGGACAAATGTGGAAGTTAGGAGATCAATCACAAATATACTACAATAATCCAAGTGAGAGATGATGGTGACACAGAGTGAATTGTTAACAGTGGTGATGGTGGGAACTGATTGGAATAATAGCATGTTCTGGCAGAATTTACAGATAGAATATGATGTAAAGAGAAATGTCAAGAGTGACTGCAAATGTTTAATAATAGAATCTGAGAGGGGTGAATGACCATTAATTGAGAATGGGTTGATTTCAAAGGGAGAGTTTGAGGCAATATGTAGGGTTTCTATTAATATAAGGAATATAGAAATAATGAAGATTGAGAGGCAGTTAACCACAAAATTATAATGATAAACTGGGAGAAATAATTTGCTACACATGTGATAGATAAAGGGCTAATTAAAAAAGAGTTCATACAAATGAATAAGACAAAAAATGCTGTCATTCAATCAAAAACTGTGCAAATGACATCAATATACAATTTGTAGAAGAGAGAAAGTAAATGGTAAAAAAAAAGTCAAAAATTCATTTTAAAGACAACTATATAGATGTATAACAAAAGAAATAAAATGTTAATGTTACCTCATTTTCATAGTGGGGCATATGTGTATGCATGTATGTATTAATGATTATATCCAATGTCAGGAAAAAGTGGTGAGATGAAATGAGCACACTTTTACACTATAAGGATGTTGATGATGTAAGTTCATTTAACCATCTTTTATTAACTAAGAACGTTGAAAAATGATTGACTTTTACCCATAAATTCCAAAAATAATCCAAAATACAGGGAAAAATTAAGAAAATGTCTGTAATCATAATTTCTTTATAATAATGAGAAAAAAGAGAACAATATAAAGCCCAAGAGAATATTAATTTAAAACCACCAATGACATACACAATGTAGATTTTCTGACTTAATTCACCTTTAAATAGCATGATTCTGTGTAATTTGTTTCACTTTAAATGTTTCAGTATTTTTCAGTCTATTTAATAGTAAATAATTTTTAATTTTATAATCAGAAAATAAGAGAAAGTACTATGACATGCATTAGATTATGTGTTATAGCATAATACACATATAAAGAAGTAAAGTAGGATGGGAGGAAGATGGCGGAAGAGTAAGATGCAGAGATCACCTTCCTCCCCACAGATACATCAGAAATGCATCTACAGGTGGAACAACTCCTATAGAACACATACTGAACGCTGGCAGAAGACCTCAGACCTCCCAAAAGGCAAGAAACTCCCCACGTACCTGGGTAGGGCAAAAGAAAAAAGAAAAAACAGAGACATAGAATACAGACAGGACCTGCACCAGTGGGAGGGAGCTGTGAAGGAGGAAAGGTTTCCACACACAAGAAGCCCCTTCGTGGGCAGAGACTGTGGGTGGCAGAGGGGGAAGCTTCAGAGCTGTGGAGAATAGCGCAGCAACAGGGGTGCAGAGGGCAAAGCAGAGAGATTCCCGCAAAAAGGATCGGTGCTGACCAGCACTCACCAGGCCAAGAGGCTTGTCTGCTCACCTACCGGGATGGGCGGGGGCTGGGCACTGAGGCTTGGGCTTTGGAGCATAGATCCCAGTGAGAGGACTGGGGTTGGCGGCGTGAACACAGCCTGAAGGGGTTAGTGCACCACGCCTAGCTGAGAGGGAGTCCAGGAGGAGGCCTGGAACTGCCGAAGAGGCAAGAGACTTTTTCTTCCCTCTTTGTTTCCTGGTGCATGTGGAGAGGGGATTAAGAGCACTGCTTAAAGGAGCTACAGAGATCGGCTCGAGCTGCGGCTATCGGCACAGACCCCAGAGACGGGCATGAAATGCTGAGGCTGCTTCTGTAGCCACCAAGAAACCTGTGTGTGAGCACAGTTCACTATCCACACTGACCCTCCCGGGAGCCTGTGCAGCCCACCACTGCCAGGGACAACTTTGCCGGGAGAATGCACAGTGCGTGTCAGGCTGGCGCAATAGCCCGCTGGCCTCTGCTGCCACAGGTTCATCCTGCATCCAAACCCCTCCCTCCCCCCTGGCCTGAGTGAGCCAGAGCCCCGAATCAGCTGCTCCTTTACCCCTGTCCTGTCTGAGCAAAGAACAGATGCCCTCAGGCGACTTACACACAGAGGTGGGTCCAAAACCGAAGCTGAACCCCGGGAGCTGTGCGAACAAAGAAGAGAAAGGGAAATTTCTCCCAGCAGCATCAGGAGCAGCAGATTAAAACTCCACAGGTTTAATGTACCCTGCATCTGTGGAAAAGCTTGATGTATCCTGCATCTGTGGAATACCTGAATAGAAAATGAAATATCCCAAATAAAGGAGATGGACTTTGGGAGCAAAGATATATTATTTTTTCCCCTTTTTCTCTTTCTGTGAGTGTGTATGTGTATGCTTCTGTGTGTGATTTTGTCCATATAGCTTTCCATTCACCATTTGTCCTAGAGGTCTGTCCATCCTTTTTTTTTTTTTACTTGTTAAATTTTTTTCTTAACAATTATTTTAATAACTTTATTTTATTTTACTTTACTTTATTTTATTTTATTTTATCTTCTTTCTTTTTTCTTTCATTCTTTCTTGCTTCTTTTTCTTTCTTTCTTTCTATTATTTATCCCTTTTATTCTGAGCTGTGTGGATGAAAGGCTCTTGGTACTCCAGCCAGGAGCCAGTGCTGTGCCTCGGAGGTGGGAGGGCCAAATTCAGGACACTGGTCCACAAGAGACCTCACAGCTCCATGTAATATCAAACAGCAAAAATCTCCCAGAGATCTCCATCTCAACACCAAGACCCAGCTTCACTCAAAGACCAGGGTGCTGGACACCCTATGCCAAATAACTAACAGGGCAGGAACACAGTCCTATCCATTAGCAGAGAGGCTGCCTAAAATCATAATAAGTCCACAGACACCCCAAAACAGGCCACCAGACGTGGACCTACCCATCAGAAAGACAAGATCCAGCCTCATCCACCAGAACACAGGCACTAGTCCCCTCCACCAGGAAGCCTACACAACTCACTGAACAAACCTTAGCCACTGGGGAGAGACACCAAAAACAATGGGAACTATGAACCTGCAGTCTGCAAAAAGGAGACCCCAAACACAGTAAGTTAACCAAAATGAGAAGACAGAAAAACACACAGCAGATGAAGGAGCAAGGTAAAACCCCACCAGACCTAACAAATGAAGAGGAAATAGGCAGTCTACCTGAAAAAGAATTCAGAATAATGATAGTAAAGATGATCCAAAATCTTGGAAATAGAATAGAGAAAATGCAAGAAACATTTAACAAGGACCTAGAAGAACTAAAGAGCAAATAAACAGTGATGAACAACACAATAAATGAAATTAAAAATTCTCTAGGAGGTATCAATAACAGAATAACTGAGGCAGAAGAATGGATAAGTGACCTGGAAGATAAAATAGTGGAAATAATAACTGCAGAGCAGAGTAAAGCAAAAAGAATGAAAAGAACTGAGGACAGTCTCAGAGAACTCTGGGACAACATTAAACGCACCAACATTCAAATTCTATGGGTCCCAGAAGAAGAAGAGAAAAAGAAAGGGACTGAAAATATTTGAAGAGATTATAGTTGAAAGCTTCCCTAATATGGGAAAGGAAATAGTTAATCAAGTTCAGGAAGCACAGAGAGTTCCATACAGGATAAATCCAAGGAGAAACACACCAAGACACATATTAACCAAATTATCAAAAATTAAACACAAAGAAAACATATTTAAAGCAGCAAGGGAAAAACAACAAATGACACACAAGGGAATCCCCATAAGGTTAACAGCTGATCTTTCAGTAGAAACTCTCCAAGCCAGAAGGGAGTGGCAAGACATATTTAAAGTGATGAAGGAGAAAAACCTACAACCAAGATTACACTACCTAGCAAGGATCTCATTCAGATTTGATGGAGAAATTAAAACGTTTACAGACAAGCAAAAGCTGAGAGAGTTCTGTATCACCAAACCAGCTTTACAACAAATGCTGAAGGAACTTCTCTAACCAGGAAACACAAGAGAGGGAAAAGACCAACAATAACAAACTCAAAACAATTAAGAAAATGGGAATAGGAACATACATATCGATAATTATCTTAAATGTAAATGGATTAAATGCTCCCACCAAAAGACACAGACTTGCTGAATGGACACAAAAATGAGACCCATACATATGCTGTCTATGAGAGACCCACTTCAGACATACAGAAACATACAGACTGAAAATGAGGGGATGGAAAAAGATATTCCCTGCAAATGGAAATCAAAAGAAAGCTGGAGTAGCAATTCCCATATCAGACAAAATAGACTTTAAAATAAAGACTTACAAGAGACAAAGAAGGACACTACATAATGATCAAGGGATGGATCCAAGAAGAAGATATAACAATTGTAAATATTTATGCACCCAACATAGGAGCACCTCAATACATAAGGCAAATACTAACAGCCATAAAAGGGGAAATCAACAATAACATAATCATAGTAGAGGTTTTTAACACCCCACTTTCACCAATGGACAGATCATCCAAAATGAAAATAAATAAGGAAACACAAGCATTAAATGATACATTAAACAAGATGGACTTAATTGATATTTAAAGCACATTCCATTCAAAAACAACAGAATACACATTCTTCTCAAGTGCTCATGGACCGTTCTCCAGGATAGATCATATCTTTGGTCACAAATCAAGCCTTGGTAAATTTAAGAAAATTGAAATCATATCAAGTATCTTTCCCGACCACAACACTATGACACTAGATACCAATTACAGGAAAAGATCTGTAAAAAATACAAACACATGGTGGCTAAACAATACACTACTTAATAACCAACTGATCACTGAAGAAATCAAAGAGGAAATCAAAAAATACCTAGAAACAAATGACAATGGAGACACGATGACCCAAAACCTATGGGATGCAGTGAAAGCAGTTCTAAGAGTGAAGTTTATAGCAATAAAATCCTACCTTAAAAAATAGGAAACATCTCAAATAAACAACCTAACCTTGCACCTAAAGCAATCAGAGAAAGAAGAATAACAACAACAAAAAAAAAACCCAAAGTTAGCAGAAGGAAAGAAATCATAATGATCAGATCAGATTAAATGAAAAAGAAATGAATAAATGATAGCAAAGATCAGTAAAACTAAAAGCTGTTTCTTTGAGAACATAAACAAAACTGATAAACCATTAGCCAGACTCATCACGAAAAAAAGGAAGAAGATTCAAATCAATAAAATTAGAAATGAAAAGGGAGAAGTAACAACTGACACTGAAGAAACACAAAGGATCATGAGAGATGACTACAAGAAACTCTATGCTATTAAAATGGACAACCTTGAAGAAATGGACAAATTCTTAGAAATGCACAACGTTCCGAGACTAAACCAATAAGAGATAGAAAATATAAAGAGACCAATCACAAGCATTGAAATTGAAACTGTGATAAAAAATCTTCCAACAAAAAAAAAAGCCCAGGACCAAATGGCTTCACAGGCGAATTCTATCAATCATTTAGAGAAGAGCTAAGACCTCTCCTTCTCAAACTCTTCTAAAATATAGCTGAGGCAGGAACACTCCCAAACTCGTTCTATGAGGCCACCATCACCCTGATACCAAAACCAGAGAAGGATGTCACAAAGAAAGAAAAGTAGAGGCCAATATCACTGATGAACATAGATGCAAAAATCCTCAACAAAATACTAGCAAATAGAATCCAACAGCACATTAAAAGGATCATACACCATGATCAAGTGGGGTTTATTCCAGGAATGCAAGGATTCTTCAATGTACACAAATCAATCAATGTGATGCACCATATTAACAAACAGAAGGAGAAAAACCATTTGATCATCTCAATCGATGCAGAGAAAGCTTTGGACAAAATTCAACACCAGTTATGATAAAAACCCTCCAGATGGTAGGCATAGAGGGAACTTTCCTCAACATAATAAAGACCATATATGACAAACCCACAGCCAATATTGTCCTCAATGGTGAAAATTTGAAACTATTTCCACTAAGATCAGGAACAAGACAAGGTTGCCCACTCTCACCACTCTTATTCAACAAAATTTTGGAAGTTTTAGCCACAGCAATCAGAGAAGAAAAGGAAATAAAAGGAATCCAACTTGTAAAATAAGAAGTAAAATTGTCACTGTTTGCAAATGACATGATACTCTACATAGAGTATCCAAAAGGTGCTACCAGAAAACTACTAGAGCTAATCAATGAATTTGGAAAAGTAGCAGGATACAAAATTAATGCACAGAAATCTCTGGCATTCCTTTACACTAATGATGAAAAATCTGAAAGTGAAATCAAGAAAACACTCCCATTTACCATTGCAACAAAAAGAATAAAATATCTAGGAATAAACCTACCTAAGGAGAGAAAAGAACTGTATGCAGAAAATTATAAGACACTGATGAAAGAAATTAATAGATGATACAAATAGATGGAGAGATATATCATATTTTTGGATTGGAATAATCAACATGTGAAAATGACTCTATTACCCAAAGCAATATACAGATTTAATGCAATCTCAATTAAACTACCAGTGGCATTTTTCACCAAACTAGAACAAAAAATTTCACAATTTGTATGGAAGCACAAAAGACCCCAAATAGCCAAAGAAGTCTTGAGAACGAAAAATGGAGCTGGATGAATCAGCTTTCCTGACTTCAGACTATAATTCAAAGCTACAGTAATCAAGAGAGTATGGTACTGGCTCCAAAACAGAAATATAGATCAATGGAACAGGATAGAAAGACCAGAGATAAACCCACGCACATATGGTTACCTTATCTCTTTGATAAAGGAGGCAGGAATATACAGTGGAGAAAAGACAGCCTGTTCATTAAGTGGTGCTGGGAAATTTAGACAGGTACTTGTAAAAGTATGAAATTAGAACACTCCTTAATGTCATACACAAAAATAAACTCAAGATCAATTAAAGACCTAAATGTAAGGCCAGACACTATCAAACTCTTAGAGGTAAACATAGGCAGAACACTCTACGTCATAAATCAGCAAGGTCCTTTTTGACCCACCTCCTCGAGAAATGCAGAGAAAAACAAAAATAAACAAATGGGACTTAATGAAACTTAAAAGCTTTTGCACAGCAAAGGAAACCATAAACAAGACCAAAAGACAACCCTCAGAATGGGAGAAAATATTTGCAAATGAAGCAACTGACAAAGGATTAATCTCCAAAATTTACAAGCAGCTCATGCAGCTCAATATCAAAAAAAAAAAAAAAAAAAAAAAAAAAAAACCAAACAACTCAATCCATTAATGGGCAGAAGACCTAAATAGATGTTTCTCCAAAAAGGTACACAGATTGCCAACAAACAATGAAAGAATGCTCAACATCATTAGCCACTAGAGAAATGGAAATCAAAGCTACAATGAGATATCATCTCACACCGGTCAGAATGGCCATCATCAAAACATCTAGAAACAATAAACGCTGGAGAGGGTGTGGAGAAAAGGAAACACTCTTGCACAGTTGGTGGGAATGTAAGCTGATACAGCCACTATGGAGAACTCTATGGAGGTACCTTAAAAAACTAAAAATAAGGGCTTCCCTGGTGGTGCAGTGGCTGAGAGTCCACCTGCCGATGCAGGGTACATGGGTTCATGCCCTGGTCCAGGAAGATCCCACATGCTGAAGAGCGGCTGGGCCCGTGAGCCATGGCCGCTGAGCCTGCACGTCCGGAGCCTGCGCTCTGCAACAGGAAAGGCCATGACAGTGAGAGGACCACGTAATGCAAAAAAAAAAAAAAAAAAAAAAAAAAAAACCCTAAAAATATAACTACTGTATGACCCAGCAATCCCACTACTGGGCATATGCCCTGATAAAACCAGAATTCATAAAGAGTCATGTACCAAAAAGTTCATTGCAACTCTATTTACAATATCCAGGACTTGGAAGCAACCTTAGTGTCCATCAACAGATGAATGGATAAAGAAGATGTAGCATATATATATATACAATGGAATATTACTCAGCTATAAAAAGAAGCAAAATTTAGTTATTTGTAGTGAGGTAGATGAACCTAGAGTCTGTCATACAGAGTGAAGTAAGTCAGAAAGAGAAAAACAAATCCCATATGCTAGCACATATATATGGAATTTAAGAAAAAAAAAATGTCATGAAGAACATAGGGGTAAGACAGGAATAAAGACACAGACCTACTAGAGAATGGACTTGAGGATATGGGGAGGGGGAAGGGTAAGCTGTGACAAAGTGAAAGAGCGGCATGGACATATATACACTACCAAACGTAAGGTAGATAGCTAGTGGGAAGCAGCTGCATAGCACAGGGAGATCAGCTCAGTGCTTTTTGACCACCTAGAGGGGTGGGATAGGGAGGGTGGGAGGGAGGGAAATGCAAGAGGGAAGAGATATGGGAACATATGTATATGTATAACTGATTCACTTTGTCATAAAGCAGAAACTAACACACTATTGTAAAGCAGTTATACTCCAATAAAGGTGTTAAAAATGAAGAAATAAATCAAATATATTTATAAATTTTTGCATTAATTTTTTATATGAGAAGAAATAAAATGAAACATAAAAGAGACTGTCGAGTTGTCTATCTAACTACAGTCTATCCTCATCTTTTGAGGATTCCATATTTGTGAATTTGTTTACTCACTAAAATTTATATGTAATCCCAAATCAATACTCATGTAATTTCACACTCAGTCTCAGATATTTTGCTAAAAGCAGCAAAAATTTTGAGTCACCAATGCACATATTTCCAGCTGATAGAAAAGGCAACACTCTGTCTTCTTTCAGCTATCGTATGCAAAACAATGTTCCTTTTCACAATATATTTAGTAACACGTTTCTCATCTTCACGTGTGTTAGTGATTTTGTTGTTGAAAATGGATCATAGTGCTGAAATGTTATCTAGTATTCCTGATGAAAGAAACCTATTATGTGACTTTCAAAGAAAATATGTGTTTTCAGAAAGCTTTGTTCAGGTATGAGTAGTAGTGCTGTTGGCCTAGAGTTTAATGCTAGTGGATCAACATTATACATTAAATAAGGTATCTTTAAACAGCAACATGCCTAAAACAAGTTACCTACAGATAAGTCAATGGAAATGTTGTGAGCATAGGTTGGCAGGAGCCTCATCCTGTGTTCGTCCTAAAAGCAGTTCTTCAGCATTTACTAAATCAGTGTCTGTGGTGATGTTTTTATAGAACATAACTTGCAAATAACAAGAAATGATTGTATCTATTTGGCTATCTATCTGAATTTCCTAATGACAATAAAATATTGTGAATCTTTGGAAACTTTGGGTGTTTCTCGATAAATGTTATTGGAATAACAACTTGATGACAATATGGGAGCAATAAGATTTGACCTTATGCTTATTGATGAATGCACATGTACCAGTGCTTTTACATTGGGGACTACATTGACGAATTAGGAGCCAGTAAAATAGCCATGAAGTGATATCAATTTTCTTGAAGGGACCATTATGAAGAGTTACAGTAACTTTCTGCCACAGATGAACAAATATATGGATCTCTAGTCTGGTACATAGAGCTAACCCTTAATGTTCTGTAGTCTTTGCCATCATTGATGTTCCTGTTTATTGATAAATAGAAAAGCCTACCTGGAGTTCCTGGTACATTTTTGATTTGGATTCTGGGAAACTGCCTTCTGGAATGGGACGGTCTGGATCATGTGGAAAAATGAACAAACATACAACCATATTAGATACTGAGTTCTAAATGCAATTACTTTTATTTGGAAAACTGACATTTCTGTAAGCTGTATCAATATTGTAATAATTTATTTGAAGTGAATATGCATAAGAAAAATTTTGATAAGTTTACAATGTGGTGAAGTCCTTGAGTTAATATATATGATAAAAATTAGACTCTATAGAATGAAAAGTATATTGACACAGGGATGAATAATTTGTATCTTGTGTGAATTACTGCAAGTTCTGATTTATATTAAACAATTTACATTAAACAATCCTGTAGAGAAAAGAAAGTTGATCTCATCCAAATTGGCATTTTTATTATAATTCATTTGGGTTTGATGAAGTAAACTAAGCCTAAAGACAAGCAAACCTAACCACATCAGATCATACAATCAATTCATGATGTAAGTTTGTTGTTTCTGATGAAGCTGCTTTAATTTTCTTTGCTTATTTTTCACCATTCATAATTGATTTGGAACTTAAAACTTCATTAACATGTGGTACTAATATTTAGTTTCCTAAAGATAGTAAAGTCATCCCTTCTGGGTTCATTTATCCCATTTAAAAAGTAACCGAGCAGATGGGAAAAAAACATATCTACAATGGTATCCTATAAAACATTGCTTTTATTTTAATATGTCCATTCTAATAAAATATAATTAAAATGCCTGTACTTTTAAAATCAGATAATAACCAGCCTAAAGGACTATGCTGAAGAATTAATTCTCAGGTTTCCAAAACAAAAGTCTCAGAATATAGATTTTTATTCTCATATTTTCAACTCTTAAAAAAAAAAAAAAACAGAAAAGAAAAGAAAAGAAACTTGGCTCTCTGGCCAAGAAAAAATAATTCACTCAGATTATGCACAATTTCTTTCAGGAAATGTAAAACTTTAATTAGTTTACAATTATTTCTCAAAATAGTAATTGTATTGAACACAAGCAAAGTGCAAAAAGGCAATAACTTTGTAAAAAACAAAGTAACACCCCCTCAACCAATAAGACTAATATGAGAAAATAAATAAAATGCTACTTTTCTTCTAAACAACAAATGTCACTGTAACCAATATAGTCTGAAATGACACATTGCCTTGATATTCTTACAAAGGTATTTGAAAAGTCATTTCTTTCTGAATACCTATGGTTTCTTTTTAAATTCAGAAATGAAAGAAACTCTTTAAAACATATTATTTAAGCCTATGTTGTTCAGGGTGAAATTACAAAGAAAATAGCATAAAATTCTAGAGTAAATGGTTAATAAGTCTTGAAAATTAGAGACGTGAAAGCCTGTTTTATGGGCGAAAAAGGTCAAATTCAAAACAAAAGCACATTTTCTTTGTTTGGTATTACAGAACTGTAACATGATTTTATTTCAATTTTTTGAAAGAAAAATAATAATACA
Source organism: Mesoplodon mirus (assembly GCF_964341445.2). NCBI lineage: Eukaryota > Metazoa > Chordata > Mammalia > Artiodactyla > Ziphiidae > Mesoplodon > Mesoplodon mirus. The sequence continues at coordinate 110,472,145 of NC_138982.1, forward strand.
GTAGGTTTTTTCAAATACTATATGTCAAGTTAAAATCCCAATGCTGCAAGAGAGACTTAAGCTATGAGAGTGGACTGTCTATAATTATTTCCACTATTTAGCTCTCTGAGGCTTGTCTTCCTTGAATCACACATAAGGGGATAAGGATTTAACTCAGTATTTGCAGCATCAAGGGAAAGTCTATTTCCAAAACATAAAGTTGGAAAGCAAGGAAGTGAAAACTTTCATATCAATCTAATATAACTGTACTTGTGGAAAATGAGGTCCAAGAAGAGGTCAATGTCAGTATTATCTTGTTCATTTTTTTTTAAAGGAGATTCATATGATTTCTTTCATGATGTGGTAAAACTTGTTGAAGGTTTTGAAATTGTACATGGCTTTCCAATAGCCTAAACTCCTTTTCCTAGGATAAATAATCTTGTTTTCAATATCCCTACTAAATATTTTAGATGCAGTCAAAAAGCAGGATATAAAATAAGCATAAAATATGCTACTTTATCTGACAATTATAAAGAAATTTCAGAGTGATCATAAATTCAAATTAAAAAGTTAATGTATCAAGGAGAAGTACTTGCCAATGTGAATGACAAAAATCTTGATGAATAGTAGTTTAACTAAGTTCAAAGTTAGACAACTGGGACATTGGATGAGTTGCTCACAATACACATCGTCATCTTTCCATTTCACTGTATCAAGAGTATAGGGTGCGTCCTCATACTTGTGTTTTCATGGTTGAAAGGTTCAGTTCCAATCGTCCAAAGCTTCAGTTCCAATAATGTCATCCCAAGTTGAGGCTAACGGAAAGGGGAAGGGGAGAGAGAACATGCTTCTTTGTTTTGTCTCTTTTTATCAAAACAAGAAACCCTTTCTTCTAAACTACTTCTTTCCAGTAAATAAATATTTATAGGTTATTGGTAAAGACACTGTCAAATGTTTGAAAAAGAGGCTGGGGACCTGAGTAGTGAGGTTTGTGATTATATGTGTTAGGGACAGGAAAAAAGAGAGAGAGAGAGAGAGAGAAGGGATTTGGGCCCTTGAAAATTCAGTGTGAGTTACAGTTAATTTTGAGAATTTTAGTATCTCTCAAATGCATCCAGAAAAGAAAAAAAAAATAACCACTCAGTAACCTTGCTCTTACAAGTTTTTGAATGTGCCATCCCACTGTGCTAAATGATCTTGAGTTTGTCCTATTTCAATGAATAGGTGTTTTCACATAGATTATTTTATTCGATCCAGTAATTTTGAACTGAATGATATAATAATATACTGAAATTCTCATTTGTTCAAGTTTTTTTTAAATCAAATACTACATACCCAGTTATGTGACAAATTTCATAGTTTATTTGAAGAACCACTGACTTTCAACCTTTCAACTTGTCACAGAGATTTTTACACAAATGAGAAATAAAACTGATGTTATTGAAGTTAGCATAAGATGGAGAAATAAGAAAATACAATATAACTAATAAATGCTATGGAATTCTAAGATGATAGAGGCAAATATGTATCAATATGATTGTGCTGAGCTATAAAGATGAGGACATATTTGTGGAGATAGTGGGAATGAAGGACGGGTATTCTGTGATTTTACAGTTCATTTTGTGGTATAAGGTTCACACTACCTTAACAAAAGGTTTAAATTTGGCAAAGGGGAGGAGGATACTTGTCTGAATCATCTGTAGGGATTTTCAAAGTGACTTATTCTCTCTCTCTCTCTCTCTTTCTTTATTTTTTTTTGAGTTGAGAATCGCTGTTTAAATGAGATATTATTTAATGTGTAAGTCTGGCTACCTTTCAAGTCTGTCTAAGAACAAAGCAATAATCATTTTTCTAGGTCATGGGAAATATTGAAGTTTTGAAACAACAATCTTTTGAAACATTAGAATAGAAAGTGAAGTGTACTCTGACAGATAGATACGTACAGAGGCATGGTGAACATTTAGGAAGTAATGAAAATAATTCCAGATTAAATGAATATCTGGTAAAGTTTTTGATAATTGGAAAGGAAAGTTGAAACATGAGAAAACTTTTCATAAGACTGCATTTTACAATTTTATAACATATAATGGTGTTTGGCCTTTACTATTAGGTATTCTGTAGTAGAAGCTTTAAAAAGATTTAAAATTGTTTAAAATGACAAACCTATTTCTTAGTCTGGTTCAGCTACTGTTCTGTAAATGTTGGGGTGCAATTACAAATACATATACTTATTTTCTTCATGAGTCAGATGTCTCTTTCAAACCACAATCATCTCCAGAATCCAGACGACACACCAACTTTTAGAATTCAATAGTTCCTAGTTTTAAAAACCAGTAGGTGACAGTCAGAATATAGCAATAGAAATAATAAAAGTCAATAATGGCTTTTAGTTCTATATCAAAATTTAGATACTTTCTACCACACATTGCAAATTTTATGAATAATTATAATATTATAAAATGAATAATAGATTACTGTGTAACAATATTAAAAACTTTCCCTGACTGCAGCAGCTAGGGATATGTGATTGTGTAAGAAATGTATATCCTTTCCTTACATAGTCCATATTTTTCCCTATCTTCTGGTTCCCAGACATCTGTGGTAGAGATGCAGAGATTTTACACTGGAACACAGTTATTCACTTATGTATTCATTAGCTTGCTCAGACTTTCAGTAGGTATTTATGAAGTGGCCAATAGATGCCAATGAGAATTCATCAACAGGAAACCATTCTGTGAGACCTACTGCAAAAGGTCAGATGCTGTTTGGAGTCAGATATAGTGGGCTCAAGCCACAGATCCACAATTTACAAGCTGGAATACACAATTTAGGGTAAATTAGCTAACATTTCTGTTTTCTCAAATCTGTTCTATGACATATTCACAAGATTATTAGAAGCCTTAAATGATAAAAGATCTGTAGAGTATGTGACAGAACTCTCAGCATATGAGAGGTTTTCAAAAAAAAAATAAGGTTTGAAATAATCCATATTGGTAAGATATATTTACGGAGACAATTTGAAAAAACACTAAGGAAAAATAGGATTTAATTGCAAGTCTTGCTGATTATTTGTGATGTAACTTTGGTCATATTACTTACAATTTCTAGGTCCTAATCCCTCATCTGTTAATCAGAAAGTATAAAACTTATCTCACAAACTCAAATAACTATTGCAAGATCACTGTATATAGGAGTGAAAATGATTTACAAACAATAAAACATTATACAATTTTGAAAGCATTATATATTTTGTTTGCTTTCTTTCTCAATGCAGTATTTCAAAATTATGTATTTCAAAGTAAAATCCATTTTGATTTCTTTCTTGATACTTTGTCTCCCTTTTAGTTTTTATTCTTGTTAGCCTTGTCTTAATTCACTTTCTCATCCTTTAATTCTTCTATTTTGCATTGCTTTGTAATCTTTTTAATCTTTCATCTTAAAGTAGAACATACCTTCTAGGTGTCTCCCCCTATTTCCTCAAGAAAGAGAACACACAGATACACACAACACCATAAGTGTATGATAAGCCTACCAATATTCTGTTTCCCTGTTCTGTCACAGGAAATTTTGACTTCTTGTATAGAGACTAGCAGCTATTTATCACGTTGATAACAATAGCAAACATTTCTTGAGCTCTTATTTTGTGGTAAGCAGTTTGCTAAATGCTTTTGTATGCATAAATCTAGTTTAATTCTCACAACAACCTTGTGAGGTTGAAATTTAGTCATTTAAACAACTTGCATAATAATTAGATCAAAAAGAATCTGATTCCAGAGTTGAATGCTTGAATGTTACATGATACTTAATTTTAATAGAGAAAATTCCAAAATCATAGTTGCCTTTCAGTTTGGCAAATTAAATTACAATAAAAACATTAGGAGAGTTTAATGGTATTTACTATTTTAACCTGAGTTATTTTTACAAATGCATGACATGTATAATATTCATGTTATGTTCTACCTGTTTTTATTTCTTCTTTATACTTACTTTTCCTTTTATTCTCTTAGTCATGATGTTATTTTTTTCTAAAAATAAGTTTACTGCTGTGGATACCAGTATATAAGTGATTTCATTCACTGTGTATGAGCACACTAGAATAATTAACCCAGAAAACATATTTATCTGTACTTCTATAAATATAAATAAAGATGGCTTTGGATAAAATACAGATAAACATCAGATTCTATCCAGAGGACAATTGATTAGGGGCTACTATGTAAATATTTATCAAATAACAAAATTATGTAAATATTCAATAATATCAAGCATTTTCTAGGACAGGATCAGCTACCATGTAAACCTCTTTTATTAATAAAAATTGCAAGGCTTTCACTTGATTTTCACTCACAGCAAACAAGATCTTTGTTTTAAAAGATTTCATTCAAAAGTTCCCTGCACAGCAAAGTGCGGGGCACTCAATTTATCTACCTAGAGAAGATGAAGGGCTTAACTGGCCCTATGTAATTGGAAACTCTGGCTTAAGAAGTCTTCCAGAAATACAGCCTGGTTAGCCACCCCTCTGACTCTCACATTGTTATTGTATGAATGCTATGATTTTTTTCTAAAGAAAGACTGAAATTGGCTATTTTTACCTTGAGACAAAGCATTTTAGGTGGGAACAATATTATTTTTTCTGTCAGAAAACATTTTATCTAAGCATATTGAGTACAATTCACTTAATCAGCACAAATGGCTATAAGAGCAAAGTCAAACTTCTCCAAGTCTAGATTTCATTAAAATTTCTACCTCATGCTCCTGGAGGTGGAAATGTGATGTAGGCATATGAAGGGGGAAGAATTTTGACAAAAAAAAATAATAAAATTGAAAAATACTTATTTTTCCAATATATGAAACATGTAATTTTAAAAGATGCTCAGTAAGTACAGGTAATAGAGCAGTGACTAGCAGGATTTTTTGGGTTTTTTTTTGTTTGTTTTGTTTTTTGTTTGTTTTTTACTACTATGTGTATACATACACACAATTGGAGCACTTATATATTACAAAATAACACAAAAAGGCAATTCACAGAAAAATAATCACACCATCAATAAATAGGCAGAAGGGTTTAATTTTGCTTATAATTATAGCAAAGAAAATTGAAACTACAAGGCACCTTTTAGATTAGAATACCAAAAATTAAATCAGTTTTATAATCATCACTATTGGTGAGAGTACATGGGAAATGAACATTCATGCTTTATTGGGAAGGGGTTAAAATCTATGGAATATTTTTGGAGAATGGTTTGTCACTAGCTTGCAACAGTTTAAATGCAAAAACATTTGGTTTTTATCAGTGGTAGAAATTGAAGTAAACATGTTTATTTTTACACTCTTAAAATGTTAAGATCAAAAGTGGAACAATGTAATATTTACAAGTGAAGGGATGGTTAAATACATTATTTTATAATTATAAAGTGTATTAGTAAGTGGCCATTAAAACAATTAGATGCACAAGTTCTAGTATGGGAAGATTGCCAACATATGTGGAAAATTCAATAAAATACAGAGCACTGGGAATATTATGATCATTTTTTATGAGAAAGAAAAAAAAGTTACATGTATAGATAGTCTTAATGTTTCTGGTGAGGGATTCAGGTATCTGATAATGAAAACTGACATTTTAATGTATATATTTGTTGTTGTTTTTGTTGTTATTGTTCTTCTTTGTTTTACATATGTGTATATAACTACATAACATTGAGAAAAATTATTTGAAAATTAACTCATCTGTGATATGTATAATTGAAAACTGAGGATTTCAAGGAATTTAACTTTTTATATTATAACATTTGGTATACTCTTCTGAGGATAATTTTAAAGTGAACAACTACTACATTTAAAGTAATTTAAAGAGTACCTTTAATTATTCCTAAATCTGAAATACATCAAAGATGTTCCTAGTCAGTCAAATTGATAAATACATTTAAAAAAAATTATTAGAGTATAGTTGCTTTCCAATATTGTGTTAGTTTCTACTGTACAGCAAAGTGAATCAGTTATATGTATACATATATCCCCTATTTTTGGATTTCCTTCCCATTTAGGTCACCACAGAGCATTAAGTAGAGTTTCCTGAGCTATAGAGTAGGTTCTTATTAGTTATCTATTTTATACATAGTATCAATAGTATATATATGTCAATCCCTATCTCCCAATTTATCACACCTCCCCCCTTTCCCCCTTGGTGTCCATACATAAAGGAAGGAAATAGGGTCATTTGTAGAGACATGGATGGACCTAGAGACTGACATACAGAGTGAAGTAAGTCAGAAAGAGAAAAACAGATATCATATATCAATTCATATATGTGGAATCTGAAAAATTTGGTATAAACGATCTTATTTACAAAGCAGAAATAGAGACACAGACATAGAGAACAAATGTATAAATACATTTACTTTTATTTTAAATTTTGTATGTTGGAAGAAATTATCAATTTTATATGGCTCCTAACATTTCCATTTAAAAAAATAATAAATATTTTTTTATTGAAGTATAGTTGATTTACAATGTGTTAATTTCTGTTGTACAACAAAGTGATTCAGTTGTACATATATATATATATATATATATATATATATATATATATATTCTTTTTTATATTCTTTTTCATTATGGTTTATCACAGGATATTGAATATATTTCCCTGTGTTATACAGTAGGATCTTGTTGTTTGTCCATTCTATATATAATAGTTTGCATCTACTAACCCCAAACTTCCAATCCATCCCTCCCACATCCCACCTCCCCTGTGGCAACCACAAGTCTGTTCTCTATGTCTGTGAGTCTGTTTCTGTTTTGCACATAGGTTCATTTGGGTCATATTTTAGATTCCACAAAAAAGTAAAAGTAATAATCCTTAATCCTGCTTCTACAAAATAGTCACAGTAGGACTTAAAAAAAAATACAGCCTGCTGGTTAGACCACAGATTTGCTATATGAATCTCTGAGCATATGGTCTGGGCCTCTGACTGTATATCTAGGTCCATTTTTTAATTTTAAGAAGGAAATTAAGAAGCAGTCAGTGGACAGTCATTGAAAATATTTTAGTAAGGGATATTTCAGTTATTCCTCCAGCTCTGTGATTCTCTGACTACTTGTGATAGATTGCTTAGTATACAGAATCAGTATCCAACTTCATATGTACTGATTTAGTTGATATGTTATGGATCATTGGAATCGCTCTTTGTAATAGTTACAGAAGGTATATAAATTGATTCTTATGCAGAATATAATTTGAGGTATACCATCTAGCAGAAAGATTTTTTTTAACATCTTTATTGGAGTATAATTGCTTTACAATGGTGTGTAAGTTTCTGCTATATAACAAAGTGTAACAGCTATACATATACATATATCCCCATATCTCTTCCCTCTTGCATCACCCTCCCTCCCACCATCCCTAACTGCCCCTTCTGGGTGGTCACAAAGCACCAAGCTGATCTCCCTGTGTGATGTGGCTGCTTCCCACTAGCTATCTGTTTTACATTTAGTAGTGTATATATGTGCATGCTACTCTCTCACTTTGTCCCAGCTTACACTTCCCCCTCCCCGTGTCCTCAAGTCCATTCTCTAGTAAGTCTGCATCCTTATTCGCGTCCTGTCCCTAGTTTCTTCATGACCTTTTTTTTTTTTTTTTTTACATTCCATATATATGTGATACTATACGGTATTTATTTTTCTCTTTCTGACTTACTTCATTCTGTATGACAGACTCTAGGTCCATCCACCTCACTACAAATAACTCAATTTCATTTCTTTTTATGTCTGAGTAATATTCCATTGTATATATGTGACACATCTTTTTTATCCATTCATCTGTAGATGGACATTTTGGTTGTTTCCATGTCCTGGCTATTGTAAATAGAGCTGTAATGAACATTGTGGTACATGACTCTTCTTGAATTATGGTATTCTCCAGGTATATGCCCAGTAGTGGGATTGCTGGATTGTATAGTAGATCAATTTTTAGTTTTTTAAGGAACCTCCATACTGTTCTTCATAGTGGTTATATCAATTTACATTCCCACGAACAGTGCAAGAGTGTTCCCCTTTCTCCACACCCTCTTCAGCATTTATTGTTTGTATATTTTCTGATGACGACCATTCTGACTGGTGTGAGGTGATATCTCATTGTAGTTTTGATTTTCATTTCTCTAATGATTAATGATGAGCATTCTTTCATATGTTTGTTGGCAATCTGTATATCTTCTTTGCAGAAATGTCTATTTAGGTCTTCAGCCCATTTTTGAATTGGGCTGTTTGTTTTTTTTGATGTGGAGCTGCATGAGTTGCTTGTATGTTTTGTAGATAAATCCTTTGTCAGTTGCTTCATTTGCAAATATTTTCTCCCATTCTGAGGGTTGTCTTTTGGTCTTGTTTATGTTTTCCTTTGTTGTGCAAAAGCTTTTAAGTTTCATTAGGACCCATTTGTTTATTTTTGTTTTTATTTCCATTTCTCTAGTAGGTGGGTCAAAAAGGATCTTGCTCTGATTTATGTCATAGAATGTTCTGCCTAAGTTTTCCTCTAAGAGTTTGATAGTGTCTGGCCTTACACTTAGGTCTTTAATCCATTTTGAGTTTATTTTTGTGTATAGTGTTAGGGAGTGCTCTAATTTCATTCTTTTACATGTAGCTGTCCGGTTTTCCCAGCACCACTTATTGAAAGGGCTGTCTTTTCTCCATTGTATATTCTTGCCTCCTTTGTCAAAAATAAGGTAACCATATGTGTGTGGGTTTATCAAAACAAAGCAAAGACCAAAACAAAAACAAAAAGAAAAAAATACAAAACAAAAAATGAGACAAATTATGTGAAACAATGTTTTTTAAGACACTAAATATCAGGCAGTGAAGGAGAATAAGCCACGAATATAGGAAACAACATAATTGAACCACTATTGCCCCAGCTTACTACCTCGAGAAGTTTCTAAGCCAGTGCTTGAGACTATAGAAAGGCCAACCATAATGATTGGAGAGTATGGTACCTGGAACCAAGGCCAGGAATAGTGCTTGTCATTAGGCTGTTTACATCTCACCTGTTTTGCCTCAATTATCAAGCAGGCTCAACTCCTTCCTCTTCACTGAGAGCATGGACATACACAAGCTTCATCATGAAATTCAAATACTTAACATTATTTTAGGAAGAGTTAACATATCATGGATAATTATTTCTTCGTCTAACACAAAAATCAATTTATACTTTGTATATATTCTTAAAATCATTTTTGAACAGTATAAATAATCAATATTATAAAAAATAAAGTACTTATATGTATTATATGGTAGAATTCATAGAGACAAATTTGTGGTCCCTGCATAGCATCTGTGTTGAAGTCCATGGAAAGAATTTAGTAAACTAATATTCCACTAAATATCTTATTTTTAAATCTAAGTCTTTGTCTTATGTTTGATTTATATTTAATTTTACTTAGCTTAATATGATAGGATACTTATGGCTGGCTCTTCTAATACATTAGCCAGAAAATAATGCTTTCTCTCCCCCAGAGAGCTTTGATTTTGGTACTCCTGAAAGACTTCTTCACAGTGGAGATTCTGTTGTTATCCAGGAAAATATAAAGAAAAAGAGACACACACACAGAATATGTAATAACATTAGAGAGAAAGATTATGAGAGATGGAGAGAGACGAAAAGACAAAAAAATATGCACAAATGTCTTTGGATTTCAAGAGTAATGATTCCTTCACAGGACTTCTGATTTGTTAAGACTTCAGAAGCGTTCTCTGGCCCATATTGGGAGCCAGACCTCCCAGGCCAAGCTTGACTTGAAAGAAGGAGAGCATGCATGATATTTAGCAATCTTGAAGCGGACACAATGAGAATATATTTGATGAAAATGCCTTTAATCTATACAGTCCTCATCTAACATTCTGTATGATTTGAGGCTGGATATCCAGTTTTTAACAAATACAATTTTATTGTATAAGAATGTCTTCCTGATTAAATCAGCCTGTGTGTATGTGTGTGTAGATAGAGTGATGAAAGATTGATAAGTAGGTAGATTGATTTTAGATTAGCAAAGACTATCTCTGATGAATAGCTGGATATTTTATTACTTTTAAAAGTCCTTTCCATTAGTTTACAAATAATAATGAAAAGAGTAACATTAATACTACTGCATTAATCATAGTAGGTTAAATGGGTTGTTTGCAGGAGTGTGTTTTGCCATAGATTTTTTGTTTCATATTCATAGGTGCATTCAAAATTTTTCAAACAGGTATTTTTTGAGAACCTACTACATGCCAGACACTGTCCTAAGAATTAGATATTGAGGAGTGAACAACAGAAGAAAATATTCTGTCATCATGAAGTTTACATTCAGGTGAGAGATGACATATTTGCTTGTGTTTGTTTTTCAAAGACTATATAGGTTTTCACAGATTCTGAACAAAGCCACTAAATGGATATAGATACTGCTTTTCTTTTCCTTTTTAAATCGGCTACATTTACTCCCACAAGTTTTTTATCACCTTAGTGTAATTTAAAATATGATTTCACTTTCATAACCTCCAAAATTTTTATCATAACTGGTCATCTTTTAATATCTTCCTTGAATTAATTTATACTTAAGACTTTATCCTTTAGTTATTTTTTTTGTCCCATGCTCTCCACGTTCTGAAAATAACTGGACTCGTTTTGAAATTCAAAATAGTTCACATACTCTAAAAACTATCCAAATGAAACAAACAACAATAAATGTTCCTCAAAATACATGTCTTAACACAATATTTTCATCTGATCCAATATTCTAAGTGTTTTTCTAACTCATGTTCTTCCAGGTTTCCCAAATTCACAGATATCATTCGTGTAGATCAATGGAAGTTTTATAAGTTGACTCTAAAAATGCCTTGTAGTGTATCTTTGGTAGAATTTTCTAGACAAAAAAAGCATCTTCCTTGTCCTGCGTATATATTAATATGTATTATTTGAAAGCCTTCATGAAGATCTCTCTCAGACAACACAAAAATGTAGTTGAATAATGAACTCTTGTCCCTGGGTACATTCTAAGTCCCCTTCTTGAGTCAAAGACAAAGAAGACATACAGTAAGTTTAGTCCTCAGATATGGTTTTCATTTTACAAGTGCTGTGTAGTCACTGAAGTCAAATGTCTTAGGATATACAGAAAATGATGTTTTCTCACACTGAAGTTATTTGTTATACATAGAGGGAAAAAAGATATGGCTGTTTCTGGAAAATCCAATTTTAGAAAGTCAAGTCAGGATGCTTTGGGCATTACTTTTTACAATATTCTGCAATCAATATAAATAGACTTTGCTTTGTTATATATGAGCAGAAATTTCAGCAATGGTGCAATGAGTTGGACACATCAGTGTAGCTGATTTATTCCATCACAGAGGAAGATTTGAAAATGGATATGTGACATGTCACTGACACCAATGTTATGTTTTTGTGACTGAAGAGAACTAAATCCTCCCAAGTCAGCAAGATTTTTGCTTCTAATTGCTTATTTGAATGTAATCGTTCCCAAAAGTCACTACACAGTGTTACTTATTATGGAAAATGACCACAAATTCTTTGACATTTCTGCCATTGAGAGAGAATTTATGCCACTTCACTTTGAAATCAAACAAATTTCGTGACTGCTCAGTGCAACAGAATATTGAGGTAACCATCTGCATGTATCTGTTCCAAGTTCTTAAGAGAGTGGCAGTTTCCCTTAGAATACTTACTTTGTGACAATCCCTTTTAGAACAGCTTCCATATTGTCAATAGACAAAATCCCATGGAGAGGTCATATAAGTGCTCTGGTAGACAGCACCATAAAGGTTTCCAGACAATAATAAACATCAACTGCCACCATAGTAATTAGTAAGTTCTCTTTAGTGTCTACTCCTGAGAAACCACCAGGTGACTACTGTCTCTGGCCACAACCCAAGGGAGAACTATGTAGTTAAGTTCAGTTAACCCACAGAAGGATGAAATAAAACAAATTATTGTTTTAAGCCACTCTATTTAGTTTGACTTCTTTGCAGAACAAGAATACCAAAACTGATCCCTTCATATTTTAAAATCTTTCCAGTAAAAGTTTCTACTGTGTTGGTGAAAGTATTAAATTGTCACAATAAAGCAAGAGACAGGAGAGTTTTCTTCTTTTCTGGTGCTTTTTAGTTTCACTTTTCTAAGGATCTGGGGCAGTTGATTTTTGTTTTGTTTTATTTTGTTGTTTTATTGGCTGCACTGTGAAGCATGCCGGATATTAGTTCCCCGACCAGGGGACTTAGTTCCCCTCAAGTGGAAGTGCGGTGTATTAACCACTGGACCACCAGAGAAGTCCCTCTGGGGCAGTATTTATACCCAGCAGCAATTTTTCAAATATGAGAAATTTGTTATTGCACATTTAATTCCTCAGAATAACAAAAGGCTGTTGATCTTTTCTCATATTCTTTAGTGCTATGGCTCTAATTTTCCAAGGTTAAATGAAGTAAAAAAGAAAGAAAGAAAGAAAAATAGGCAATACCTTGAATTTCACCATTAAATTGTATGATTGCTCATCAAATTCTTCCACATTCTCATTTTGAATATCCAGCCTAAGCATAGAATATTTACCAAATTGTCTTTGCTGCTTTGTAACTAGTGTTCATAGATTATTTTTTTTCAACATTGAATAATTGAAAATACGACCTTTTTCATTACCTCTAAAGTTTCACTATATTTGCTCACCTTGTAAAAGACTTCTTCTAAACCACAGTCCACAGGGTCCAAAAGCATTTATCCCTTAGTCATTGCTTTTGTCATTCCATTATTTTCCCCCAAGCTGTGAACATTACTTGAGACATTTTCACCTTCATTTGGATTAGTAGTTAGGAATTTGATATGGAGATCATCCATGCTCTCCACTTTCCCCACACAGAAAATGAAAGGCTCAATCTGTCATGTACTGTGACCAAAGAATTATCACATCTTGAACCACAGAGCACATCAAATGCTTGGCCCTTGAAATCATCCAGCAACTGCCTATGTCATTCTGTATTGACACTGTTATAGCTGTAATATTTCAGAGGATTAATTCAGCCAGTTTTTAAATGTTTCTCCACTGATTTGGGGAAAATAACCATACACAAATTTATTTTCAGTATTAGCATTTTATACTCTTCAAACTTGTGCAAAACATGAATTTGTGTACCAGGGGATATCATATTCTTTAAGAAATGAGAAGCACCCTCATCCTCTATAAAGCTCAGAAAATCTATCATAATTCTCCTTTATTTCTGGAATGGAAGAAAAGTTTTAAAGTTTTTAAGTTTCAGGCAAGTGATCTAGTCTCATGATTTCTAAAAGGTGAAGCATCATGCATTCATCTAATCACAAATAATTTATAAGCATGTGTTATATACCATGTAACATCTTCATCAGGACCAAAAAAAGCTACAACACTCATGCCATTATCAGGTCAAGCAATAAACAAGTAAACACAGAAACAAAAAATAATTTTATGTCATGAAAAAAGCTAATCGGAAAATAAACAAGGAGTTTTACATATAGCAATGAAATGATAAAGGGATGAGCAGAGAATCCTAAATGTTGAGAAGGAGGCAAACATATAAGGGGTAAGAGGAAGTGTATTTTAGTCAGAACAAAAACAAGCTTTACCTATCTGAGCACCGAAATGGTGGATAGTATGGGTATAGTTTAGTTTACAAAGGGGAGAGTTTTGAAAGCTGAAGAACAAAGAAGTTCAGCCATATCAGGGATTATATTCCATGAGGATATATTTATATTTCATTCTCTAGGCATCTTGATAATTTAAGAAAATAGGCATTTTTTAAAACAAGTCCCACAAGTACATCTAGATCTATTGTGTATATATGTCAGACTGGAGCATCCCCATTGTTTCCTTTATGGAGATAATGGATAGAAATTATGATGATAGATGATAGATATTTAGAGAGATAAATAGAAAGATAGATAGGGAACAACTGTCACCCTTTCATAGTCAACAAGATAGTAGGATTACTTAGGGAAAAGCTAAAATTTTATATTGCTGGTATGGTCCCTAGAGTACTAGCATAGTGCTACATATCTAATTGGTGCTTAATATTATTGACAAATTGACTAAATTGTATACATTTTTGCCAGTTTTATAAGCATCTTTATTTAAAAAATATTTTTATTCTTCCAATTAACTAAAGATGTATTTTTTAGAAAATTCCTTGTTGGTATACTCTTGGAAAACATTTTATGCTGCCTTTTCCCACCTAGGTAGAACCAGCTAATAGTCATGTGATTTGGGTTCAGCTAATTGGATTGTCTCTTCAAAATCTTTAAGGGATCTAACATATGAAACAGTGAATAGGGACAGTAGGGCTCAAATTCATAACATCAACAGCTTTGGCATGCTGGCCATTTCCACCCTTCATTATGGCTTACATTCAGTCACTCCTAGGAGTGCTACCTGTTTTCCCTGTAGCATTGATTTTGCAGTATTTTGATTCCCCAATATCCTAACAATAAATGTCCTTGTTGCTTAAGATAACAAGTCGCTTTCTATGATATACTGGTTTACATCCATAGACTAAATATATTTATATTTATAATAATATTAAATATTATATTAACATTTATATTGATATATAAAAATATTACATATTGTATTTACACAGGGGATAGTTTTCAATGTTTCTGAGGAAAAATACCAATATCAATATTGCAGTATATTGGCAAAATAGGTTAATTAATGGCTCCTAGGATATTTTTACCAATACAGAATTCTGTAGTTGTAAAAAGATATATGTTAATTGTATAAAAGAAAACTGTTGAATAGGCATTTAAGCTAAACATTTACTTAAATAGATATTTCAAAAATTTAAAGAAACAAACCTTGATCCTAAACTAATAAAATATATATTTCTAGTTAAATATTTGCATGTATTTTGTTTATATTTATACTTAGTGAAGTGTATAGGAACCATCAGTTGTTAGTCAACTAAAACACTGCATATCAATGATGAGATAGAGAAAGTATGGGCCTTTCATTCCATCCATACTGATCTAATTCTTTTCTCTGACATAACTTACACTTTTCACCCTATGAATTTCTTCATGCAAATTTATATCACTCCTGTCTCTACAACTTCTCTTAAAACCAGCTAGGAGCAGATGAATTCTCATCTTCTCCTGTAGAATTTCTTTGACAGTTAGAAGTGAGCACTCTACAGTCAGAACTCATTTGGCACTTTTAATTTTGCATGTCAATTTGCAAGCCTGGTGTTTCTGAGTCACCAGATAGAATACAAGCCCAGTTGAAGGAGACGTTGTGCCTAATATTTTTTGGTTTCCATTGCTTGTTTTTTTGCAAAAATTTAACATGACTGTTGGAAACATGCCTACAGACCTAGAAAAACAATAAGACTTAAGGCTAGGTGAAAAATATGAAATATATTGTGTGATGTTGTTATATAAAGCAGGACACACCATTCACAAGATCCATTTTCTCTGACCTTTAAGCCTCCACAAATTTGCCCAGTGTTTCTAGTAATCCCTGAGCAGAAAGAGAATCTTGTCCATTAAGAAGTTTGCTTTCATTCTCCTCCCAGGGATTTTTATACAATTCTCTGCCTCTCCTTTCTATTTCGAATACTGACAACATACTTGCACATTTCTAAGTTTAAGTAACCAATCACAGGTCCTGTTCAGTCCTGATTAATTACTTAAAAACTGAGTGAATCAAAGGTAATTTCACTGGTTTTCCAGACTTCAGTAGGCCCAAATTTCAGCCTTGCCTGAGACCATTTATAGACCAGGAAAATTTAGCACAGTATCTTTTCCACATTAGGAGCTGAAATATTTGTAGGCTAGTTCAAAGATAATATGTATTGACAGTGATTTCTGAAAGTTTGTTTCACAGTGTATTACTGCATACTTTCCAATTTACCTTGACAATATCAAGTTGGTGTTCTGCAACATAATAAGAAGCAGACTGCAAATTAAGGTCCCTATTTTTCACTTCCTACCTTTTTGCACTCCCGAACAGAACTTAACTTTCTCTGGTTAGGCTCTGAATTTTTATTGTAGATAATAATTTTAAAAATGTGTATGTATATGCAAGTGGCAAGGACCTGACTATGCTCTGGTGGACTTTAGATAATAAATAGCTCCAAAGATGCAAAAAATATGTGTATTGCTTTCCTAGGCTTCTGTAACAAATTACGGTATACTGGCTGGCTTTAAAACAACATGTTTGTTTTCTTACAGTTCAGGAGACTATAAAGCTGAAATTAAGGTGTTGGTGGGGCCATGTTCTCTGTAAAGGCTCTAAGGGAGGCTTTTTCCTTGCCTCTTCTCAGGTTCTGGTAATCTGACATTCCTTAGTTTATAGACACAGCACTCCAATCTCTGCCTTCCTTGTCACATGATATTCCTCCCAGTGTGTCTCTTTGCCTATTTTTATGAGGACATAGTCATATTAGATTTAAGGACTACCCTAATCTAGTATAATCTCATCTTAACTAAATCCATCTGCAAAGACTCTATGCCCAAATAAGGTCACATTAACAGGTAGAGTGGTTGGGATTTAACATATGCTTTTTGGGGGACATAATTCAACAAGGAATGATAAGAAAGAACAGAAGGAAGGAAGGGGTGGGAGGGAAAAATTACTGCAGAAGAAAAATGTAGACAAAAATATAATAGCCTTATAGTTTCAATTTTGGGGAATAGTTTTTAGCTTGAATTGGTTTTGTTTGATGTTTTGGAATAGGAGAAGTCTTTTTAAGCAGTTAAGGTATATTACAGATTCAGAAAAAGGAGGTTGTAAATTCCTATCCTGATGGTGCTCTTCTAGAGAACAGGAACTTGAGTTTTCACTGCTCAATCCCTCAGGACCTTAAGTATCACCAAGATCATCCTTAGATTTCAGAAAATACATTTTAAATAACAAAAATTCATGAGTTAATTAATACACAGTTTATGAATATGTGCTATATGTTATAAGTGGTATTCTCTGAGTAAAACAGGATTTTTTTTCAATTTTCAGAAATAAACTATTTCTTTTAATGTTAACTTCATAAAATATTAAATTGGAAAACACCTAGAATTTTTTAAAAATTATATTAGCTTGATGGTAGTAGAGAAAATTTCCACAATAGAGAATTAAAATAAAATAATAAAATCTGCATTTCTATCACTTAAACACAAACACAAATACTGTATCCATTATATGATATTTGGTATCATTTCATGAAGTGTACACAAATTTTAAAATAGTGGTCTCAAGCTTATTATTTTGTTGATTTCTGAGTGTAACTATAAATTTTAAATTAAATACCAGATTATTTTATGGCCATAAACATAATTTTATGTTTATACTGTTAAAATCTAGGAAAATAAAAGATTGGACTTCAAATTTATTCAGTTTGCTTCTATTCTGGTTTTTAAAGTTTCCAATTTTCAAGATCTTTTTGTATCATATTTATGTTTTCATCATCAAATGAAGGAATGACATTTGGAAGTAATTTGAAATTCTGATATTTTGTTCTCCCTTATAGGTCATTTCCACAACAAAGCTATTTACTTTCTTTAACCATATGGCATTCTATTTTTTTACACTTTTTTTTTTTTTTTTTGCGGTACTTGGGCTTCTCACTCTTGTGACCTCTCCTGTTGTGGAGCACAGGCTCCGGATGCGCAGGCTCAGCGGCCATGGCTCAAGGGCCCGGCCGCTCAGTGGCATGTGGGATCTTTCTGGACTGGGGCACTAACCCGCGTCCCCTGCATCGGCAGGCAGACTCTCAACCACTACGCCACCAGGGAAGCCCCGGAATTCTATTTTTTATCTTCTTATATAAAACAAGTAAGTTAAGAATGCTCAACTGACCTCATTTTCATGTTGAAAAATATTTCTATTTTTATAGTTTTCAATAGGGGACATCTTACTCTCTACTTCAAACATGCAGTTGTTCTTTAAATTAAACTGTTTTTTTTTTGAGATGATAGATCATCATGCAGTTTCAAGAAATAATACAGGGCCTCCCTGGTGGCGCAGTGGTTGAGAGTCCGCCTGCCGATGCAGGGGATACGGGTTCGTGCCCCGGTCTGGGAGGATCCCATATGCCGTGGAGCGGCTGGGCCCGTGAGCCATGGCCGCTGGGCCTGCGCATCCGGAGCCTGTGCTCCGCAACGGGAGAGGCCACAACAGTGAGAGGCCCGCATACCACCAAAAAAAAAAATAATAATAATAATAATACAGAGAGATCCCTTGCCCTTTTTACCTAGTTCCCTCCAATGGTATTATCTTGCAAAACTATAGTGCAATATCACAACCAGGATAATGATATTGTGATAAATCAAGATACAAAATATTTCTATCACCAAAAGTATCGTTCATGTTCCCTTTATAACCACAATCACTTCCCACCTACCCCCACTCACTCTAAACACTGGAACCACTAAGAAGTTTTCCATTTCTATAATTTTTTCAAGTCAACAATATTATATAAATAGAATTATACACAATGAAACCTTTAAGGATTGTCATTTTTCATTCAGTAAAATTCCCTGATGCTCTGTCAAGTTATCAAAACACAAACTGTATTTTCCCCATGGATGGGGAAAAATATTTGTAAATAACTTATTTGATAAGGATTGATATCCAGAAAATATTAAGAACTATTATTACTAAAAACAAAAAAACACAGTAAAAAATTAGGTAAAGAATTTGAATAGACATTTCTACAAATAAGATATGTAAATGACCAATAATGACATGAAAAGATGCTCAACATCACTGATCATTAGGGGAATGGAAATCAAAACCACAAGGAGATACCACTTAACATCCATTAGGATGGTTATTATTAAAATAAAAAAGAAAAGAAAAGAAAGAAAAATAACATGTTAACAAGGATGTGGAGAAATTGGAACTCTCATGTATTGTTGATAGGAAGATAAAATGCTACAACTCCTATGGAAAACAATATGTAGTTCCTCAAAAACTTAAAATGAAAGTTACTAATGACCCAGCAGTTCCATACCTGGGTGTATATCCAAGAGAATTGAAATCAGAGACTCAAGCAGATGTGTACACCCATCACTATAGCAGCATTATTTACATTAGCCAAAAAAGGTGAAGCAACTCAAATCACTTCCATTCATTGAAAGTTGAATAGGTAAAAGGTGTTGCATACATGCAATGGAATATAAATTCTGACACAGGCTACAACATGGATTAACCTGGAAGAGATTATGCTAAGAGAATTAAACAGTTACAAAAGGACAAATTTCATATGATTCTATTTATATAATGTATTACTCAGGGCTTTCCAGAAACACAAAACAAAAGAATGTCCAATAGCCTGAAGACTCAGGGAAGAGTTGATATTGCAGCTCAAATCAAAAGGCAGTCTGGAAGGCAGAATCCCCTCTCCCTGGGTGGAACTCAGTCTTTTTTCTCTTATGGCCTTTGACTGATTGGATTAGTCCCATCCACAATATGAAGAGTAATCAGCATTACTCAAAGTCTAATGATTTAAATGTTAATCTCATCCAAAAAATACCTTCAGAGAGGTATTTAGACTATTAGTTGATCTGGATACTGTACCTTAGCCACACTGACACATAAAATTAACCATAATAAATTAATCACTTGTCAATTTGACATCCATATACAGCTCCTTGTAATAATCTCCAAATAAAGACAATAACAAGGTCATGCTTCCACCTAAGATGATACAAGTATCCCACATATAACTAAAGCACATTAAGACTTTCCCCAGAAGAGAATGCAACGAGTGAGTTTTTTTCACTCTTTATCCTGATGTCTGGTAACTTAAATTCAATGAAATAAAATTAAAAATATTTAACAATATTTAAATAAAATTAACAATATTTAACTATAATGCAAAGTAGTGGTTCTTTACCTGGTAATATGACCCAAACCTTCATTCCTGAAGGGTCTGTGCTGTTAGTAATTCTGCCTGTATTGGTTTGTTTTATTTTTCCATTGCCTTTATTCACAGGGCTTAGTGATACTAAGAGACAGCACGAGGTATCCCCTGTATCCATGGATAGTTTTTCTTACCTCCATTGCAGAGTACCAGTCTATTTTCCAGTGGTAATCAGGATCAAGTAGCCCAGCCAGCATAGTAACTCGTATCTTTCCCTGTTGTTTCAGAGTTATGAGGAGCCCAAAGTGACCAGGTAGGATTCTTAACATATAGTTCAATGGAATTCTTGTGTTTCCAACTGGAAGTGTCCCTCCCTTTGGAACTAAGATCTCTAAACCAGTAGAGCATAAAGTTATGAAAACAGGAGGCTAAATATTTTCTAGGGGGTTATTAGGGGAATAGGAGTGGTGCTATTTCCATTCTATCCCTTAATTCCTGGACCCATGAATCCTAGATATTACAGAAACAGTACCATATATTGGAAGCTTATTCAAAGGATTTACCATCTCCTGGAGAACTTGCCCCAGCCTTACAAGGTTTGCCACTTAGCTAGCACTGTAATTGAGTCTTCAAAAGGCATTCCATAGTTCTGTCAAGCCAGCTGCTTCAGGATACTGTGGAACATGGTAAGGCCCACTAATTCCATGAGCATGGGCCCATTATTGCACTTCATTTGCTATGAACAGAATTTCTTCTTTTTTTTTTTTCTTCAATTTTTATTTTATATTGGAGTATAGTTGTTTAACAGTGTTGTGTTAGTTTCAGGTGCACAGCAAAGTGTTTCAATTATACATATACATATATCTATTCATGTTCAAATTCTTTTCCTTTTTAGATTATTACAGAATATTGAGCAGAGTTCCCTGGGCTATACAGTAGGTCCTTCTTGATTATCTTTTTAAAATATAGTAGTCTGTATATGAACAGAATTTCTTGATCAGAAGCAATGTTGAGTGGAACACCATGACAGTGATAAGGTATTCTGTAAGTACACAGATGGTAGCTTTTGCAGAAACATTGCTTGCAGGAAATGCAAATCTCTATTCAGATTGTTTATTCCATTAAAAACAAAGTTCTGCCCCATCCATAATGGAAGTAGCCCAATGTAGTCAACCTCCTTAGGTTCTTGAATCTGTAGTTTTATGACTCTTGTCAAAATAGGAAATTCTCAGTTCTTAGTTACTTTTTCTTCAGATACTTTTGATCCCACCATTTTTTCACTTTATGGAACTCTAACTTTCTACATGTTCTGTTTTTATTTTTATTTTGTTGTTGCTGTTGTTATAACCCCACATGTTCCTGAGTGTCTGTTCATTATTTAAATTTTAATTTTCTCTCTGTTGTTTACATTGGTTAATTTCTACTTCTCTATCTTTCAGTTTATCGATTCTCTCCTCTTTCCTTCTTCCTTCTCTTGTTAATGCCATCACTGAGCTTTTTATCTTTGTTGTTATATTTTCCAGTTCTAAAATATGCATTTGGCTCTCCTTTATATCTTCTTTTTTCTGATGAAGTTTTCTGTTTTTACATTTGTTTCAAACATATTCATAATTACTCACTGAAACATTTTTAATCATGGCTGCTTTAAAATAGAGGTCAAGTAATTCTAGCATTTCAGTCACTTCAATGGTGGCATCTATTGATTGTTTTTTTGGCATTCAGTTTGAGATCTTCCTGTTTCTTCATATAACAGGTTATTTTTTATTGAAATCAGGCCATTTTTGATATTATAAGACTGTATCTTATCTAATTTTTTTCTGTTTTGTTTTAGTTAGCTATTTGACACTAATTCAGCAGGAGGGAGGGTAACACCATCTTGATATTATCAGGTGGACATAGAAGTCCAGGTTCACTGCTTGGCCTCTGCTAATACCCCAAATGGTAGATCTCCTCATTGCTGCTTGGCAGGAATGGAATTTCTGTCTTTCCATGTATTCTCCACTGATACCACATAGAGGTTGTCATTGTTACCTCTGGGTAATGATGAAAGACCAGACTCTCACTGAGCCTTCTCTGACACCATCCTGGTGGGGGTCTTCAGGTACCTCATTATATCACGGTAAGGTTGGAAATCTAAGCTCCCCATTTGGCCTTTGCTGGAATGGGTGGTGGGGGTATCTGGTTTTATGGTGTTCAGCAGAAGTATATTGTTTATTGTCTAAAAGTTTTCTTTCTTGCTAAGCTGCCCTTTTCTTCATCCCTTGGTTATAGAGAACAGGCTTTTGTTGGGAACTTTTTTCTAGCTCCATTAGTATTTCTAAATTGCTGGTTTCTTTAGCTCCATGACTGGGGTATATGAGCCAAAAATAACATCCAAGGAACTCCTTATTGTGTTGTTTTTCTGGTCTCAGAATCCTTAGTTGATCTGGCTGCTTTTCTCCACTATCAGAATCTTCTTCTGTTTGTTTTGTAGGTAATATTAAGGATTTTAGTGGTACTCAGTGTAAAAAATAGAGCGAAGTGTGTCTATGCCATCATTTTAGAAGCAAAAGTCCTCCAACTGATTTAAGCTTTTACATTTAATGGTATTCTCAAGTTATATTATAAATATTTCTTTGTAATTTGTTTTTCTTGTAATAGCTTGTTATGTAAATAATAATACCATTTTCTTTAATAAGTTATAATCTTTGCAAATATTAATATTATATATTTCAAAGTCATGATGATATATATGGTTAAATTTACTTCATTTTAACAAGGAGATTCTAATAAAATCACATTAATGAATTTTTATTTATATCAAAATAGCCAGCTTAACAGTTGGAGTAATTAAATTTTAAATATACGTCATCTGCTTGTTTTGTTTATTTGCTATAATTTGACCAACTAAACATTTTTTTAGTTAGATTAATTTTATATTTGACTTAATTTACAGGCTCTTTTTATTTTTAAAATTTTACAATCTACCAGAAAAAAAGTTATATGTCCTAGTTTTTCTTTTTTATAAGAGAACTTTTAGCTGTTATATGCTGCATGTTTGTTGTGAGATAATAAAGACAAGGGCCACAAAAAGAGACCAAAGCCTACTCACATTCTAATGGGTATTGGTGACAATATGAAGATTACCAATCTATACTTATTTTCCAGAGCCAAAAACTAACATTAGAAAAATTCATATTTGATTATGGTCTTGGAGTGCTCAACTTTGTCATAAAAATCTAAGGTTTTACAATTTTCTTGGAAAATAGTTAGGACTTTTATTTCCAGTGACCACATCTCAGGAAGGTTGCAGGATTTTTAAAAGACATTCTACAACAAAAAAAAAAAGGTATAAATGCCATGAAAAAATATCTGTTTAAAGGGATAAAAAAGTGAGGATATCTCAAGAGCATCAAAGTGATTGTTAAGTGCTGCTGTACAGATAGGCATAGAATTGGAGAATGAAGTTTCCAGGTATTACATCTTGGAAACAACAGTGTTTATAAAGTGTTAGTGTTTGAGCTTTGACATTTTAAACAGCAGGTATGTTGGTTCCATCTTTTTCTTCTATGACCTGAAGTCTCTATGGACTTTTAGATGCCTATTATTTCTAAAAGGACTGAGTCTGAGATGGTTATCTCCTTTGTGTGCCCCATATCTGCTGTGTAGTTTGTACTCAAAGAATATGCCAGGAAAAATATGAATGAGAACAACATGTCATTCTTTTATTCATTGTTTTATCCCAGTACTTCTACCCTTATCTTTTCCCTAATTAACTCTGATTTATTGTTAAATTATTTTGTTTACTGTTGCCAAATTCATCTTGTAAAAACCCAATTTTTGTTGTCACATTTCTGTTGAAAACATTTTAATGCCTACCCAATCACCTTTAAAAGATAATTTAAATTAATTAATTTGTTATTCCAGTCCCTCTATTAAGTTAAAATATATCTTCTGATTTTACTTTCACAAATTATCTATTTGTAATAATCGTGATGATTATGATGATGATAGTAATAATAATGTCCAACCATGTATAACAGATAATATTTGTTAGGCATTATTGTGAGCTCCTTACACATATTTAAATTTTAATCTTCATTTAAATTTAATCCTCATTCAATTTAATCCTTATTCAAATACACATAGGCAGATACTATTTATATCCTCCATTTCATGCAAGAGGAAATTTAGGCAAAGATTAGTTAAGTAACTTGCTCAAAGTCACAGAGATAGAATTTAATTGAGTTGGGTTTGAAGAGAGTGTCTCTTCAGAATCTGTGCTACTAACTTCTACATTCAATGTCTCTCTAAACATTTGCTGCATCCTATTACTATTTTAAAGTTTACTATTTTTTTTATCATGGATTCTCAGTCTTTAATGTTTTAAAGTGAAAAGTCTTATGAAATTTTCAAAGTCTTGTTAAATTTCATCTTTTCCACAAAACTTTCCATGGTCCAAGTTTGAAGTAGTCTCTCCTTGCCAGTGAGCATGTATCTTTTACCATATGAGACATATTGCTTTCTTGCTTATATTTTAGTGATTTATAAATATATATTCAATAGACTGTAATCTATTTAAAAGTTGAGATGTTGTGTTGTGTGCATTAATTTTCTTAGCCCTACACAACTAGCAGTTACTAATTCTCCATCCCTATCCTAAATCTACCTTTTTAATCTTATTGATGGGTTAGCACATTATTGTGATAAAACGTTGTCCCTATTTTTAATATTATATATATATATATTTTTTCCATATTCTATAAACTATAAAATATTATTTCTTAATAAAAATTTTTAATGTTAGTAGGAATACAATTAATTTGATGAAGGGACTATAAACTGGTAACAGTTACTAGGAAAGTATTTTAGCAATATGCATTGCCCCCCCCAATGTGTTATGCCATTTATCTTGTTAATTTTAAATTTTGCCAATGTTCTTAATCCTATTCTGGAGCATTAACACAAAGAAGTGGGAAATTCAGAAGAGTTTATGGATAGACATATAAATTATAGTATTATTTCTTAGTGGAAAATTGAAAACAATCAGAATATTGAGCTGAAAACAAATAACTGAGGTACTTCACATTCTTGTTAATATTCTGCCATTAAAAACATTGCTAACAAAGGGTCATTAATATTATGCAGAGGGCTTCCCTGGTGGCACAGTGGTTGAGAGTCCACCTACCTATGCAGGGGACACGGGTTCGTGCCCCGGTCCAGGAAGATCCCACATGCCGTGGAGCGGCTGAGCCCATAAGCCATGGCTGCTGAGCCTGCTCGTCTGGAGCCTGTGCTCCACGGCAGCAGCAACCATAACAGTGAGAGAACCGTGTACTGAAAAAAAAAAATCTATCTATCTATCTATCTATATATATATATATATAAAATGCAGAAATTAACTGTACTTTCCAAAAGAAATTATGCAAAAACATGACATACTCGATTTTTTTCCACTGTTCAAAAATGTTTATGCAACAATTATTAAAGCCAAACACAATAAATTGTGTTTTCTTCAGGATTCTAGCTCTTGACCTTAATCTTGACTTGATGCTCTCTGAATGAGGTGATTTACCTTTTCCTTGTGGATGCTATAGTATTTATAGAAATATATTATATTTTTAAAAAATTCATTTCTCAAGCTTCTCTTAAATAGTATCTGTGATAATGGGGGCAGGGAGAAGGAATCATTCTTTTTCATTGATATATTTGTTTCCCAGTAAGAATTCTTCATACAAAAGTTATCAGATGAATATATTTTGAATGAAATTAATTTAGTTACCTGCTATAGGCCTTCGGTAAAGAGATATCTATGGCTTGCCTCAGGTTTCTGGAAAGTGTTGAACATTTCTCATGATAACTAATCTAATAATCACCAACAATAGAATGAAAAATTTCTTCACAACCTATTAGTTCCCCTTCCTTTCACACATTTATTCTGCTCAAAGTTATAAAAAGTAGCTATCAGATAGGTATATCTCTCAAAAATAACAGTAAATACAAAATACAGGACAATGTATAATGCAGACTACAGTTGATACTTCTAAATGTGTCTTATTACAACAAATATCAGAAAATTACCTGCTTCTAAAACCATGATAAGACATTTCATTTAAGTAGAAACATCATGTTCATCATCTCACATGCTTATTCTTATTCTTTGTGGATGAAAAGGACACAATTGCATTTGTAATAAACTTCTGATCCTTCCCCTTCTATATCCTGAAAGAGTTTTTATAAAATTTGAACTATTTCTCCCTTAAAAATTTGATAGAGTTTATAACCATCTGGATCAGTTTTTTTTCTTTTTGGGAAAAGTTTGGTTATGGATTCATTTTTTAATGTATATAGCTATATAGATTTTCCATTTCTTAAAGTTTAGTAAACTGTGTTTTGTAGGAATTGTCTGTTTTATTCAACTTATTGAGTTTATTTGCAAAAAGGTGTTCATAATATTTCTCACTGTGTCTTTTTAATGTCCGTAGGGTCTAAAGTAATATCTAACCCCTCATACATTTTCTCTTTTCTCTTTTTCTTTTTCTCTGAGTCTCTTTAACAAGTTGTTTATTTTTGTTAGACTTTCAAATTACTACAATTTTTGTTCTTACACGTTCTCTTCAACAGTTGGTATCATCAAGTTTTAGAAAATTTTAGTCATACTAGTGAGTAACAATAACTAATTGTACTGAACAATTTTTATATGTTTGTTTGCAATCTGTACGTCTTATTAGCAGCAAGTAATGTTCAGTTAAAAGATAACAGGAGTACACAAGCATGCTGATTTATTTAAACACAAGAAATTATTTATTTTAAAAAGTAGAAGGACAGATATTTAATACAGAGATATTATTTTTATAATATTTAAAAATTATAAACAGTTAAAGCAATGAATTACATTATTTGAGAGAGGGAGAGAGAGAGAGGAAGAAAGAGAAAGATTAGATATGTAATAGATGTGTTACTTTGTTTAATGCAAAAGAGAGGCTGCCTAAATTACCTTGGTATGTTTTATTTATATATTTATATGCTAAGGTATATTTTATTAATGGTTTTATACATTTCCATGACTAATTTACTATTTTTCTTCTTTTCAGAATATTTCACCTGTGAAATCTTGACTATAATGAGAGTACACTGACCTTGTTAATTTTTTTCTCCCCCCTTCCAAATTGTTTCTTGTGCATATCTGTTTCTTTATAAATTACTTCCCTAAAACTCTTAATTCATTTATTTATAAAATATCACACTTTTTACAACTGAAGTGAATTTCAGATGCTTGTAACTTAAAAACACTAGTATTTGTGTGTATGTGAAAGACAAGGTTAATTAAGGCATTTTTTCCTCTTCAGCCAGGATTGATTGTTCAACCAACTAATTTTAGAGTTTTACCTTAGAATAGACATTTTCAGGACAACTGACAACTGCATTCCCTGTGGAGGTGAGAGGTAAGTCTCTGAATCCAGAAAAATATGGCTTCATCTCTGAACTGTGCTTCTGAGCCAAGGTGAGGAAGATGAGCCACAGATTGTCCATGTGCCTTGTTGCTAGTAGGACTCACTTTGTCTTCTGTTGTTCTCCACTGAGCTCTTAAATCTCATTTATTCTGAAAGAATGAGGAGAAGTGATTAAGCCTGGCTGAGAGTAGCAGCGATACTCAAAGGGCAAAAGAGAAAAGTCATGTATTCTTGCATTGTTCATACTTATTTCCTGAAATATTGAGGAATTGACTCAAATTAATTGACTAATAAATATATTTTCTTATGTCTTTAGACCTTATACCTTCCTGATACATTTTCTCATTTGGTTCACTGTCTGCTCAGTTCCTAGGCTGTCCATAGATCTAATTAGATCTTAGATAATAGGCTATCCACTCCTTCCTCTAAAATGTAATTGTATGTTGATATTAATGTCTCATCTATTACCCTCTAAAGCAACAGAACATAAATCTAGTCTCTTATTCATGTTGAACACCATGTAATGATCAAATTTCCCTCTAAGTCTTCTTTTCAGACTAAGTATGACCAGTTCCTTCAAATCTGCTTACCTGGACATGATTTCCTACAATCAGGGTTACCTTACCTGGGAGTATGCCACTATGTCTCAAAGTATATTTGAAAGGTCTCTTTTCACCACATTTTTGCCAACACTTGCTACCTCTTGTTTTTTTGATGACAGCCATTTTAACAGGTGTGACATAGTATCTCACTGTGGTTTTGATTTGCATTTCCCCAATGGATAGAGATGTTGAGCATATTTTCATGTGCTTCTTAGCCATTTGTATGCCTTCTTTGGAAAAATGTTTATTCAGTTCCTCTTCTTATTTTTTATTTATCAGATTGTTTGGGTTCTTTTACTGATTTGTATGAGTTCTTTATACATTTTGAATATTAACCCCTTATCAAACTATACACTTTGCAAATATTTCTACTATTCTATTGTTTACATTTTTTAAAACTTATTTTTTAAATTTTTGGCTGTGTTGTGTCTTTGCTGCTGCACACGGGCTTTTTCTAGTTGTGGCGAGTGGGGACTATTCTTCGTTGCGGTGCATGGACGTCTCATTGTGGTGGCTTCTCTTGTTGTGGAGCAGGGGTTCTAGTCGTGTGGTTTTCAGTAGTTGTGGCACGTGGGCTCCGTAGTTGTGGATCGTGGGCTCTAGAGTGCAGGCTCAGTAGCTGTGGCCCACGGGCTTAGTTGCTTCATGGCATGTGGGATCTTCCCAGACCAGGGATCGAACCTGTGTCCCCTGAATTGGCAGGCGGATTCTTAACCACTGTGCCACCAGGGGAGTCCTTGTTTTCATTTTGTTGATTGTTTCTTTTGCTCTGTAGAAGTATTTGAATTTAATGTGTACCACCTAGTGAGTTTTGCTTCTGTTGCTTGTGCTTTTGGTGTCATATTCAAAAAAATCGTTGCCAAGACCAACGTCAAGATTTTTCCCTATGTTTTTTTCAGGAGTTTTACATTTTCAAATTTTATTTTTAAGTCTTTAATCCACTTTAAGTTATTTTTTGTGACTGGTGTAAGATAGGGGTCCAATATCATTTTTCTGCATGTGGTTACCCAGTTTTCCTAATACCATATGTTGATAAGACTATCTTTTCCCCATTGAGTATTCTTGGGCCCTTGTCAAGTATAAGTTAACTGTATATGTGGGGGGTTATTTCTGGGCTTTCTGTTCTGTTCCAGTGATCAATGTGTCTATTTGTATACCAGTCTTGTACCCTTTTGAATTACTATAAATTTGTAGTATAGTTAGAAATCAGTAAGTGTGATACTTCCAGCTATATTCTTTTTTCTCAGGTGGTTCCATACAAATTTTAGTGCACTGTTGGTGGGAATGTAAATTGGTATAGCCACTATGGAAAACAGTATGGAGGTTTCTCAAAACATTAAAAATAGAACTACCATATGATTCAGTAATTCCACTTTTGGGTATATATCCAAAGGAAATGAAAACAAGATCTCAAAGAGATATCTGCATTTCCATGTTTATTGCTCCATTATTCACTTAGCCAAGATATGGAATAACCTTAGTGACTATCAACAGGTGAGTGGATAATGAAGATGTGAAATATAGATAAATTTATATTTACATAGATTTATATAAAATAGAATGTTATTCAGCCATGAGAAAAAAGGAAATCCTGACATTTAAAAGAACATGGATGAAACTTGAGGGCATTGTGTTAAATGAAATAAGTCAGGGAAAGAAAAACACCATGATATCATTTATGTGCAGCATCTTTAAACAGCTGAATTTGTAGAAGCAGAGGGTAGAATGATGGTTACCAGGGGCTGTGGGGTGAAGGAAATGAACAGATATTAGTCAAAAGTTACAAACTGCCAATTAGAAGACTATTAAATTCTGGGAATCTAATTAATGCACAGTATAGTGACTATAATTAACAATATTGTTTATATACTTGAAAATCACTGAGAGAGTAGATTTTAAATATTCTCAACACAAAAAAGAAATGGTAATTATGTGATGAATGAAGGTGTTAGCTGAGCCTAAGGCGGTAATCATCTTATAATATACATGTGTATCAAATCAACACGTTGTACACCCTAAACTTACACAATGCATGTCAATTATATCTCAATAAAACTGGAAAAAAAGTGTATGTGAAGTAGTCAAGAAATAATTCAGATAAGTTCTTCAAAATACCAGATAAAAAGAACAGATATGACCAGAGTCAACATTTTAGAATTAAACAATCAAAAACGACAGCGAAGGACAATTAAGGATTGACCCATTTGGAGGGCTTACTGATTCTTGAAAACATTGCATTTCTGAGAAATGAAACCTGAATAGGGATTATCAATATCTGGGAATGCTCCATCAAGAAAGTCGGAGATGAGCTAAAGCTAGAAATCTGAGTAGGTTTTATGCATGACTTGCAATGCTGTTAAGTCATAAGGAAATTATTCCAAATGAAATCATCCTACTCAATGTCCCTTCTGTTTGATGTTTGTGCAAGTGAAGGGTGATGAGGAGAGCATGGATTGACATGTGCCAGCACAGCAGGTGCTAAAGTAACACAACACATTGTAATCTTGCACTAAATATCATGAAAGAAACACCTTCTCCTACTTTCCATATGCATATGAATGTATTAAATTATAGATTACCTCCTTAAACAATATAATAAATTGTCTTCATTTACAAGTATAAGTATACATACATATCTACATACATGTATAGATTTATATTTTTAATAAAATGTTTAGCGTGGAATTCACAGGCTTGTAGGAGATTTTATAGTAGGTTTTATAGTAGTTAGGCAGTTTGACAAACCTTCAAAGTTATTGTATACTATAAAGTTTCCTGTGAAATAAAAAAGTGAAAGAAGATATATCAATGAATACTTGAATTTTCCAAGAATAGATGTAGTATATACAATATACAAAAATGCTAGCATTTTACTCAAAAAAAATCAATGAACCCAAGGAAACTTAATGATAAAATATAAAAATAGTTTTCACTATTCTTGAGTTAGGACAAACGTTTGATAGACATAACTTATTGGTTAAGTGGTAAGGAAGCTCTGGATTATTTGGGAAATCTTGGAATGAAATGAGTGTACTACAGATAATACAAGCAGTCATCTTTTGTCTACAGAGACACTAACTAGTGTTCTTAATATGTAAGGTTGAATTATCCACATAAAAGCTATCAGAATGATCCAAGAAAATTCTTTAAACTATTCCTATGAATTAATGCTGGAGTTTATTTTGTTTAAGACACTTCTTGAAACACATTGAGGATTTCATATCTCTAGAATGTAAAGAAGCCTCTAGCACTTTAATCCTCTATTGCTAGCTCATGTGTGCACACATTTCCAGAAGAAAAGTGCCAAAATCTGGTCAAACGGCTGAAAGTGATGGAGACAAGAATGAAAGTGCATGATCACTGTCCCAAAGAGTTCAATCTCTTTCTTATTGACATTTAGTCAATGTGAACTTCAATATACTCTGTAGAAAAAAAATGACAATTTCTCGATTGATGAGAAATGTGGTGATGTGGATTATAATATTGGTATAATAATACCAATAACCAAATATATTGGTATTATTGGCAATCTCTGTCCAATAATACCAATATATTTCTTTCACAGTTAATAAAACTTCAAAATTTGAGATGTCATAGAAAAGCAGTTGTAGCATGCTTCTTGGGTGATGGGAAGAACTTTAATGAATATCTTTTAATATGTGCATTTTTTTTACCAAATTTCTTTGTCTTTTAACTTATGGATATTCACTTATAAGTAAAATGCAATATCCCTTCATTCTTTATTGGTTTATGGATTGACTCATCCTCCTCACTAGTTGTATTTTAATGATTTATGTTATTTGTTGTGTTATTTTCAGTAAATTAAATCTAAACATCGTAGAAAATCTGGTTAAATTGTTTCGGTGTTTCAGATTTTCCCCTTTAATATTTTAGCTAATACCCATATAAAATTATTTGACGTATTTCATTCTTCCTGTGTCTTTATTTTTTTATTAAAAAAAAAATTAACATCTTTATTGGAGTATAATTTCTTTACAATGGTGTGTTAGTTTCTGCTTTATAACAAAGTGAATCAGCTATACATATACATATATCCCTATATCTCCTCCCTCTTACGTCTCCCTCCCACCCTCCCTATCCCACCGGTCTAGGTGGTCATAAAGCACTGAGTTGATCTCATTGTGCTATGTGGCTGCTTCCCACTAGTTATCAGTTTTACATTTGGTAGTATATATAAGTCCATGCCACTGTCTCACTTCGTCTCAGCTTACCCTTCCCCCTCCCCATGTCCTCAAGTCCATTCTCAATGGTGACTGCATCTTTATTCCTGCCCTGCACCTAGGTTCTTCAGAACCATTTTTTTTTTTAGATTACATATATATGTGTTAACATACAGTATTTGTTTTTCTCTTTCTGACTTGCTTCACTCTGTATGACGGACTCTACGTCCATCCACCTCACTACAAATAACTCAATTTCATTTCTTTTTATGGCTGAGTAATATTCGACTGTATATATGTGCCACATCTTCTTTATCCATTCATCTGTCGATGGACACAGGTTGTGTCCATGTCCTGGCTACCATAAATAGTTCTGCAATGAACATTGTGGTACATGACTCTTTTTGAATTATGGTTTTCTTAGGGTGTATGCCCAGTAATGGGATTGCTGGGTCATATGGTAGTTCTATTTTTAGTTTTTTAAGGAACCTCCATACTGTTCTCTATAGTGGCTGTATCAATTTACATTCCTACCAACAGTGCAAGAGGGTTCCCTTTATTCCACACCCACTCCAGCATTTATTCTTTGTAATTTTTTGATGATGGCCATTCTGACTGGTGTGAGGTGATACCTCATTGTAGTTTTGATTTTCATTTCTCTAATAATTAGTGATGTTGAACATTCTTTCATGTGTTTGTTGGCAATCTGTATATCTTCTTTGGAGAAGGACTAGTCAGAAATTAAAAGCTGTTGTAAACACTCAGGCTCAATAATTATCTCAGTTACTGAATTCAGTGCAGTTAAAGCTAACAAATAGTTTACTGCATTGTGCTCAATATTATACTGTGGTAAAAACTTCTAATTATTGAATGTAAATTTAGAAATATTCCCTGACTTACATTTTTGCTATATTCCAAAAGCTGCAGCCTAAGAAGTTTAATGCTTTTAAATGAAGATTTTCTTTTTCATTCCTCTTAGAAATCACACCATAAAAGGTGATTTGTTCTCGAGGTTAGTTCACAAATACTATTTACCATCATGTTAAAAAGAATATTACTGATTGCAACATTTCCATTATTATTAACCACAGGTCATAAAACTGGTTTCTATGGAAAGTATGTTATGAATCCTAACAGAGAATATAAGTCTATTTTCCCCAGTGAAGCAGTGGGAATGAGAACCCCATGGGTTGCTTTGGCAGTAGGAAAGGGATTCCAAAATGAGCTTCCCCAAGGTGACACCTTTAGGTAAACAGAGATTGGCCAGCATAGTATTGGGGCTGCAAGAAACTAATATAGCTTATTCATTAATTACACATTTAAAAAGGAAAATAAATGTCTAAATGAGAAATTCTTAAATGTTAATATGTATTGATATCTCCTGCTGCTCTCTGACTACCTGGAACCACACTGATGGGACTCAGCCTATGCTAGAAAATACCTCACTCTCAAAATATTTATTCCTTATCCATCTTATTATAATAAAGGCTGTCATTCTTTTAGAGAAGATGCTTTAGGATAATATTTTGAGAAGAGATTGGTAAAATAAACTCACCAAAATATTTGAAGGCCTCTAGGTATAATACACTTTAGGCTCTATCTGCATCATAATTTTTACACAGTGGAGTTCTTACTTGTAGAAGGACATTTATAAACACCACTAAAATGGTACCATTAATATATGTAGCTTAGTTACGTACAGGGTGCCTTCTGATCCAAAGGTAATATTGTGTTATTTCTTATAAAATAAAGAATGAGAAAGAATTCAACACTAGTTATTATTTTAATGGAAATTGATAGAAATCCATATATCCTTTAGTTATAGGATACCATTGTAATTTGCTTATCTTGAATAAGAATGCAACCAATTATAAAAATGATAGAAATACATTGCTTATGTTTATTTTCTAAACAAGGTGATGAAATTGATGAAAATTAAAAACTTTATTATAGCATATTTACAGCATGTAATCATTACTGACATTGTGTACTTAACTTTTTTTGATAACAATTCTGCATATAGAATTCCATCATATCCTCTAGCTTTTGGGTGGAAAGTAATATCTATTGCTTCATTTAACAATCATTTTGAGTTTATTCATGAATTAATTAACTTTTTAATTGTAGATATATTCTTTAACATATAACAATTTAGCATAAACTCTAAGAAATACTGTCTTAGGTAGTGATGAGTATAAAACTTTTTTGTTTTCATATACTACTTAAGAAATAATAGCTAATATTGATATAGTGCTTAATGTGTTTCTGACACTATTCTGTGTGTTTTAACATATTATTGTATGCAATCTTTACATCAGTTCTGTGTGATAAATTCTATTGTTATCTGCATCTAACAGATGAGAAAACTGAGCTACAGAGTGGTTAAGTAACTTGACCAAGATTACACAGCTAGTAAATGTAGAGACAGGAGTATGTAATATATTTTCATTATGAAAGATATTTTCAAATTTTCAGGTGTAGAAAAATATTCAGGATACTTTTGAAGTCATCTGCCTTAAGAAGGTAGTCTATCTTAAGGGATGATGTTCTTAAATACCTAAACAAACACAGAGAAAATAAATATGCAGAGACAATGTTTTTCATAAGTTACATGGTGAATTAAGTAAGATGTCAGTGGAGCAAATAAGAGAAATGTGGTAATTTGGTAAGAATGACATTGTTGAATATTTTCAAGGAGGAGGAATGACATAATTTGACTAAAAGGTAGAGAACAGTGGCTTGTCAGGCAACAATAATAACTCGCAGAAATTCAGAGAAGAATTAATGATAGCATGACCAAATTAGTGGCAATTGGTAGGAGAAAAATTAGGAGGCATTTAGAAAATAGAATCCATATGTGGTTTCTGGGAGTGAGAGAGGGAATGGGCCAGTGAATAATGACACATAATCTGGAGTGGGCAGTAGGGTAGTTGCTGTTTGTAATCACTCATTTAGATAAACTGATGGTAAAAACACAAGCACTAGCAATTTTGGGTTGACTTCAGATAAAGGCACACTGCTTTGAACTATAATGTAGGGGATTTTGTTTATGTGAAGGCATGGAGATCGGTTGGGTTTCACTATGAATACTATACTATAATTCATTATTTAATTTAATCAGAATTAAAAAAAATCTGAATTTAGATCAAAGTATTATAGGTATATGTAATTTTATGAAATCTCACATGATTTATATAACAAAATGATGATTTATTGGTTATGAAGTTCAAAGATAAGTCTAGTTTTAAATATTTTTAAAAATGAATGTGTAGTGTGTGGTATTTTAAAAAACAAAAATACCTCCACCTAGTTAACTGTATTAAGCAGTCATATTTGTGGGAAATAGTCATGCAAATAAATTAATATATTAGAAAATAGAGATTAGAGTTAGAAATTAGAAAATAAAGAATATTCTCCTGCTGTGTTATTCACTGATTACTTACTGCTAATAAGAATTTTCCCTGCTATTGAATCAGCCTGATTGTGCTTGTACAAGTTATACAAACAAATACATCTGTGCCCTTTCTCCCTAAAAAGAGTAAAAATCTCTGAGATGACGAACATGCTATTACTACTTAAATTAATTTTCTTCTCATGGTTTTAAAATTATGTACTTTTCTGATATGTATGCAACACATGTAGAAATATCAACTGTGGTCTGCATTTTACTTTGGCCTGTATTTTGTATTTACTGTTAGCTTAAGAATGAGACTTACACATATCTGATAGCTGTCCCTTGATAACTGTGAGCAGAATGAATTGTGGTAAAGGAAGGGGAACTAATAGGTTGTGATGAAATATTTCATTCTATTATTGGATGGTTATTAGATTAGTTATGAGAAATGTTTAACAATTTCCAGTAGCCTGAGGCAGCTCATAGATATCTCTTTAGTGAAGTCCTGTAATATATATCTAAATTAATTTTATTCAACACCTTTTTTATGACAAGTTTTTATCAGGAGCTAAAAATATCCTTAAAAAAGTGTGTTTCCCTCCCTTCGAGAAAAATATTCAACACAATATTCTTTAAAAAATAGATGTGGCTTAATAAATTATAGTTCATGAAATTATAAATGATATAATTTATATATAATTATATAAATTATATCATTTATAATTTATAAAAAATAAATTATAAATTCTGTAAATTATAATTTACAGAAATTATAGTTTATGAGTTTAGCCAAATAATTTGGGTACACAATGACCACTGGGTAATATTCGCTCCTGGGAGACATGTTATGAGACACCTCTGAAAAATAAATGTATTTTAAATGGATGTTCAATGTGAAAAATAGAAAATATAAAATAAAGTGTGCATCATTTGCCATGAATCTGTTAATAAAAAATGGGAAAGTTGATTAATGACATTATAAACATGACCTCAATGAAACTTGTATTAAATAAAATATCCATTTAGTTGGATTTCATTAGCTTGCCAAAAGAAATTCTCTTGTGTGCTATAGAAAATGTTGCAAAAATTTGGAAACCTTTGAATGATGTATTATGTTCTCTTATAGGTTTACATTTTAGTGGTGGAAGAGGGAGAGTGTAATCTGACTTGTGTGTTTGGTCAGATCACTCTATTGATTTTGTACATGATAACATTCTACTTGGGAGATGAAAGTGAAAATGAATATTCCAAAAATGGTGCATTTTATTTTCAGCGCAAGTAGTCATTATAGCTAGAAGTCAGAATGCCAGCAGCTGCTATATACTGAGCTGTACTGCAAATTTTGAAAGGTAATTCCACATTACCACATTCTGAATAGAGTTCAAAACAAAGTATCTGATTTATGCATGTTCATACTATAACACAAATAGGCAAATTTCTTTACTGATACATGGAGTTTACCATGTTTAGCTCAGCATAGCAAGCTTATTTAAAGGTATATTTACTTTTTAATTTCAACTTATAAAGCCAGCGAACAAATATTTATGTAAAGTATTTCAAATTGTGCCAAACAGTTTAGCTACACTTCATTGTAGGTTCCCTACTTCGTCATTCTTGTACCTTGTGTTGACTACAAAGTAAGGGTTTATATTTGTCCTTTACAACTTTTCTGAATGTCTTGGTAATGAGTTTGATTCATAATTAGGGTAAAGGATAATTTCCCAAAACGTGAAATTGCAGCATACTTTTTTGTTACTGTATTTTAGGTTATATCTTTCTTAGAAATTTCTTGCATCCATGACAAGAGGGGAACAAATTATAATAATCATTTTCAGTATGTATTTCCTTACCAAAGATATTTTCCATTTGTCAGGTGAAGGAAAATAATATGCAGGATACTTTTGAAGTCATATAACAATAATTTGAAAGGGATTTTAGTGTGCCATTTAGAGAAGTAACATATTTGGATAAGATGGGCTGTACAACTAGATATATTTTTGTGTTTATCATTTAGTTACAGTACAATTTCCTTTAATAAATATCTGAAAAAGGTATTTTCTCTGTACCTTCCATATTTAAGTGAACATAAAGAGCTCAATCAAGGTAAAGTACAGTTATAGACTAGTGTACTTAAAGAATTAACCTTACTCAAAAAGAGCTCTGGTCTTTGCCCTCATTTTCTGGGAGCTAATCTCTAATCCCTTGGAATATCCTACCTGAAAAAATGACTTTGTTTTCTAGGGGCCCTTGGGACTTGCCTGATAGTCTATATTGACAATACTTTATCGTGGGAGCTTTGAATCAGAAGGTATCAGCTAGATCTCTGCAGAGGCTAGAGGCTGAGGTCAGCCTCATGGGCAGTCAGCCATGTCCACATGACCAAACCCCACTAAAATTCTGGATACAAGGGCTTGGGTGACTTCTCTTGTTGCCCATACTCTATGTATATTTCTATACATTATTGCTGAGAAGTATCAGTGTTGTTCAAAGTTCCACTGGAATCTTCAAATTTGGAAGTCTTCTAGACTCTACCCCATGCATCTGTTCCCGTGGATAATTTTAATCCATATCTTTTTATTCTATTAAACAGTGACTGTGATGTTCCAGCTTTCAGTGAGTTCTGTGAGTCTTGAGTGAATTATTGAACTGAACAGTGGTCCTGGGGACCCCTGGACTTGTAGTTTGTGTGAGAAGTCGGGATGGTCTTAGGGACCTCCAAACTTTGCAGAACTCAATATTTTCTCTTTAAAATTTGGTTTTGTGGTAGAACAGGAGTTAAGAACAGGTTTATAGTACAATTAATGCGGGTCTGTGGATATAGAGAAACTGTCTTGTGAAGATTACATAAATTCATGTTTTAAAACACTTAAAACAGTGCCTGAAGCAGACTGAACACTACATAAACATTACTTCTTATTGTCTTTTTTTTTTTTTTTGGTGGTATGCGGGCCTCTCACTGCTGTGGCCTCTCCCATTGTGGAGCACAGGGTCCGGACGTGCAGGCCTAGTGGCCATGGCTCATGGGCCCAGCCGCTCCACAGCATGTGGGATCTTCCCGGACTGGGGCACGAACCCGTATCCCCTGCATTGGCAGGAAGACTCTCAACCACTGTGCCACCAGGGAAGCACTATTATCTTCTTTATTTGATATACAGGTAAGATCTTTTAAGAATTACTTTAATATAGCAAGTACTAGTTAAAGAAATGTATGTACAGTCAGTCATTGCTATGATCTTAAGTGATTTTTGGTTGACTTGTGGCCAATTTCTACAGTTTCCACTCACCAGTTTTCATTCACTCTCTTAATGAAGGGACTGAATTTTCTGTCCAGGATTCTTTGTTCTAGGATTTCCCTTCCTGTTGATGCGATAAAATTTCTGTCCTTGTACCTGCCAGGCACAGATCTGAATTCATCTATTTTCCCAGATCTTTTCCTGAGAAAATTAGCCAAACATTGTTTCTTCAATAGTTATTTCTGTCCTACTTTTGGACAATCTCAGTAACTTTTTATCCTTTACTCATATAAAATGATACATTGATTTAATTTGTAATTGATTTGCATATAACATGTGCATTGAACTCTCTCTTAATACCTTTAAAATACTTGATAATCTTTATGTGATGATTAAATTCAGTACCTAGAAATCTAGTGATGCCTCCTGAACTCTTATTTATAAGAATATATTATGTATTTTCACTTTTATTTATCTTGAAACAATTCCTTGCATAATTTTTTTAGTGATGGGATTATTAATGCCCATTAGTTTTTGCTTTAGGAAAGGTATTTTTATAAATATTTTATATATATTTACTATATAACCAAAATTTAATTTTTAATATGCATTAGCCCAGATAATAGACTAGTGACAAGTATTAGTATATTCCCTGACTTCTTGTCAAGTTATTATAAAATATATTTTTCCTTCTTTAAGCAACAATTAGAACATATGGATTTCACTAGATTGATTTTCAATTAATTACTATGTCATTAGTATCAGTGATGATTTTCTTTTCATATATGAAAAAAATGTTGTTAATATGTTTTGTATTCAAAACCAGATAATGAATAAATCATTCTTTGCTTCTCAGTGGGGACATATTTATTCATTAGATATGTTATTAATGAATTATCCACAAATTATTCTCACAAAAATGGTTTATATCTTGCTGCTAATAATAAAACCTAATCTCTTAAGCTCATTAATATAAAGATATTTTGCTGTGTTTTTAAATTATCTACATTCAATATCAGGAGTTTAATTTGCTACTACCAATAAAACATAATCTCTTAAGCTCATTAATATAGAGATATTTTGCTGTATTTTTAATTTATCTATATTCAATATCAGGAGTTCTCAAACTTACTCTTTAAAAGTCCAGATAGTAATATTTTAGACATATGGTTCTTATGATCTCTGTTGCAATTACTTAATTCTGGCATTGTACTACAAAAGAACTCTTAGAAAATATTAGAAAATATGTAAAGAAAAGGAAGTAAAAATTTATTTAGAAAAACAGATGGCCAGAGCATGGGCCACAGTTTACCAACCTCTGTTGTAGATTATTGACATATAAATAGATAAATCAGTAGGCAGGATGAAGTTATCTGAATATACTAACATACTGTAATAAACTTCACCATTTTTATTACTAAATCTTAATGTTTAAAACATAATACTATCCTATCAAAAATGACATTTGATTCTTTAATATTTACTTACATAAACCTAGACTAACAGAGTATTTTTCTGTGCAAATTCAAAAATTGATAAAAGATTGAAAAATAAAGGAACAGACCTTTAGGGTCATGTGGAACAATATCAAAAACTCTAAGATATCTGCAATTGGAGTCTCAAAAAGAGACACATTATTTAAAGAAATAATGGCTGAAAGTTTTGCAAACATAGTGGTAGATACAAATTTACAGATTCAAGAAGCCCAGCAAAACCCACATAGGATAAGAACAAAGAAAATTACCAAGACTTCTCATCAATCCACTGAGAACAAAAAATATAGAGAAAATCAACATTAATCTTATAAGAACAGCCAGGAGAAAACAGCATACTAAGCACAGAGGAATAATGATTTAAATGATCATGGACTTCTTTTCAGAAACAATGGAGGTCTGAAGACAATGGAACACAGTATTTTTAAAATGTCACCAAAATTAATTTCTACATCCACTAAGAATATACTTTAAAAATGAAATTGATATAAAGATGTTTTCATAAAAAAAGAAACAAAGAGAATATTTTGCCAGAAAACCCGAATTTTAAGAAATGTGGAAAGAATTTCTTTGAAATGAAGGATAATGTTATGAAATGGTATTAGAATATATTAAATCTGGAAGAGGAATCAAAGAAAAGAAAAAAAATGATGAATAAAAGGATAGTTTCCTTTTTAATATTCTTAACAATGTATAATTATTTTAAAGGAAAATTATAATATATCATTGTCTTTGGGATTTTAAAACATATGTAGTCATAACGTAGTATCTATGGAAACTGTAGTATGAAGGACTTGCGGTGGACAAATTATTATATGCAATTACAAGATTTCTACGTTTTATGTCAGGTGTAAATATGTTATTTTTAGAAGACTATGAAAACTTATGGAGGTGTATTTAAATCGCTAGAGCAAGCAATGAGAATGTGTGCAAATAGTCTTATTGAAAATGTCATTAAACTAAAAGTCTAGAAATATTCCAGTAATCCAAAAGAGGCAAGAAAAGGGAGACAGAAATAAAAAAGAGAAAGATAAACAATAAATTAAAATAAAATTCTAGAATTCAGTTTTAAAAATAATTGCACTAGATATTAATTATTGCACTAAATATGACAATTAAATGAAAGATATTGACAGAATGGAGAAAACTAATTCTAAAAATGATATTTGTAAATAAAGTGTTATAGTTATGTTGAAAGTAATTGAACAGAAAAATACCAACTCAAAGCATAAGAAGCGTAAGTGGACTGTGTGTGCTAAATTTATATGGGAAAAAAGTAAATTTTAAGACAAATATAAATGCAAGAGATGAAGGGTAGTATTTCATAATTATGAAAGATGATTTATTCAGAAAAATCAAACAATCAAAAATATATATGTTAAAAATATATGTTCATTTTTTGAACATATATTAAAAACATATGTAAAATTTATATATGATCAAATAACAGCTTCTAAATTTATGAAACAAGAATTGATAGACATAAAGAAATAGACTACATGATAAGCTGAATGTGTAACATTAAACTTGTCTTTCAGAAATTGATAAAAACAACTAAGAAAAACGTTAATAAAGATATAGATGTTCTAAAAAACACTCTCAATCACCTGGAATTGGTTGTCATGTATAGAACACTGAACCTAAAACCTTCACAATATGCATTCTTTTCAATTGCACATGGGACATTCAGCAAGATACAGCATTTGATGAAATTTAAACAAATGTCAAATAATTTAAAAGGCTCAAACAAACCCACAGCTAACATCATACTCAGGAATTATAGATTCAGGAAGAAGACAAGGATACACATTCTTACCACTTCTATTTAACATAGTATTGGAAGTCCTAGTCACAACAATCAGAAAAGGAAAGGGAATAAAAAGAATCCAAATTTGAAGGAAGAAGTAAAACTGCCACTATTTGCAGATGACATAATACTTTATGTAGAAAACACTGAAGTCTCCACTAAAAAACTATTCGAACTAATAAGTGAATTCAGTAAAATTGCAGGATAGTAGATTAATATATAGAAATCTTTTGCTTTTCTATACACTAATAATGAACTATCAGAAAAAATTTTAAAAACATGTTTAAGGTCATATCAAAAATAGTGAAATACCTAGGGAAAACAATAACCAAAGAGGTGAAATACCTATATTCTGAAAGATATAAAACACCGATGAAGAAAATTTAAGATGATACAAAGAAATGAAAGATATTTCATGCTATTGGGTTGGAAGAATTAATATTGTTAAAATGGCCATAATACCCAAAACAATCTACAGATTTAAGGCAATCCTTATCAAAATACCCATGACATTTTTCACAGAACTAGAACAAATAATTCTAAAATTTATATGGAACCACAAAAGCCCCTAATTTTCAAAACAATCTTGAGAAAAATCAACAAAGCTGGAGGTGTCACCTTCCCCAATTTCAGACTATGCTACAAAGTTACAGTAATCAAAGCAGCATGGTACTGGCACAAAAACAGACACAGATCAGTGGAACAGAATAGAGACCCCAGAAAAAAACCCACACAACTATGGTCAATTAATCTATGACAAAGGAGGAAAGAATGAAGAAAAGACAGTCTCTTCAATAAGTGGTACTGAGAAAACTGAACAGCTACATGTGAAAGAATGAGATTAGAACATTTCCTCACACCATATACAAAAAATAAACTCAAAATGGATTAAAGACCTAAATGTAAGACCTGAAACCATAAAACCCCTAGAAGAGAACATAAGCAAAACACTTTTTCACATAAATTGCAGCAGTATTTTTTTTTTGGATCTGTCTCCTAAGGCAAAATAAATAAATCAAAAATAAACAAATGGGACTTAATTAAACTTAAAAAAACTTTTGTATAACAAAGGAAACCATTGACAAAATGCAAAGACCACCTACTGAGTGGGAGAAAATATTTGCAAAAGATATAACCAACAAGGAGTTAATATCCAAAAATATATATAAACAGTTAATACAACTCAATATCAAAACAAACAAACAAACAAACAACCAGATCTAAACATGGGCAGAAGACCTGAATAGACATTTTGGCAAAGAAGACATACTGATGGCTAACAGGCATGAGAAAAGATGCTCAACATCACTAAATATTAGAGAAATGCACCAAATATTAAACAAAGAGATATCTCACAACTGTCAAAACAGCTTTCATCAAAAAGTCTACAAATAAATATTGTCGAGGATGTGGAGAAAAGGGAACACTTGTACATTGTCAGTGGGAAGGTAAATTGGTGCAACCACTGTGGAAAACAGTCTGGAGATCCCTCAAAAAACTAAAAATAAAACTACCATATGATCTAGCAATTCCACTCCTGGGTATATATCCAGAAAAAGTAGAAACAATAATTTGAAAAGATAACATGAATCACAATGTTCATAGTAACATGATTTACAATATCCAAGATACAGAAGCAACCCAAGTGTCCATCAACAGATGAATGGATAAAGAAGATGTGATATTATACACACACACACAGACACACACACACACACACAATGGAATATTACTCAGCCATAAAAAATAATGAAATTCTGCTATTTACAGCAAAGTGTATTGACCTAGTGGATATTAGGCTTAGTGAAATAAGTCAGACAGAGAAAGACAAATACTGCATGATGTCATTTGCATGTGGAATCTAAAAACTAAAACAAACTAATGTATATAGCAAAATAGAAACAGACTCAGGGATGCAGAAAACATACTATTGTTTACCAGTAGGGAGAGGGAACAGAGGATGGGAAAGATAGGTACATGGGATTAAGAGATATAAACTACTATGTATAAAATAGATAAGCAAAAAAGTATGTTGCACAGCACAGGGCATTATGGTGGTTATTTTACTATAACTTGGAATGTAGTCTGTAAAATTACTGAATCAGGGCTTCCTTGGTGGCACAGTGGTAGAGAGTCCGCCTGCCGATGCAGGGGACACGGGTTCATGCCCCGGTCCGGGAAGATCTCACATGCCCTGGAGCAGCTGGGCCCGTGAGCCATGGCTGCTGAGCCTGCGTGTCCGGAGCCTGTGCTCCGCAATGGGAGAGGCCACAACAGTGAGAGGCCTGCGTACCACAAAAAAAAAAAAAAAAAAAAAAAAAAAATTACTGAATCACCATGCTGTACACCTGAAACTAATATAATATTGTAAATCGATTCTACTTAAATAAATACATAAATGCATAATTAAAAGACTCAGCATTATACAGAGTTAAATTTTTAAATAAAATACAATTATGGTAATAAATTATATATCTCTGGAACCATAAATACTGTGAAGATTAGCAATACACATAAATAATTCAGAGATCAAGGAAGAATCTCTTATACACATACATACACACCATACGCACACACATGCACAACATGAAAATATTTTGAACTAGAGAGAATAACATATCAAACAATGTGATACAGCTATAAAAATAGTTGGGGGATATATTTA
This sequence comes from Mesoplodon mirus, assembly GCF_964341445.2. Taxonomy (NCBI): domain Eukaryota; kingdom Metazoa; phylum Chordata; class Mammalia; order Artiodactyla; family Ziphiidae; genus Mesoplodon; species Mesoplodon mirus. Next base: position 110,516,792 of record NC_138982.1, read on the forward strand.
TAGTCTTAAATTTTATATAAGAAAAAAATTGAAGGTAATTGTATCCTTACACGAAAGAATCTTCCTGTCTGATTCATTTAGGTGAATTTCTAGAAGAAGCCTGATTAACATGTGCTGGAAAATAATCAGAATTGTTGTTTTCTCTAGGTAAATTAGTAAAATAATTGAAAGAGGAGGAGCCATGAAGGAAATTTCTGTAAGAATGATGGTCTCTTTTGTTTGGGAATTTGATTACAAGTGGCATATGCATGAAGCTTGACTATCCTTAGGGTAACCAAAAAAGATTCAGAGTAATAAGTTAAAACTATTAGAAAGAGCATTCTCTGACCAAAATACAATAAAATTAGAACTCCATGAAAAAATCAATAATTAAAGATACATTCTTCTTGGAAATTTCAAAATTTTATTAATCAACTATTGGGTCTAAGGGAAACTACAGACTGAAATTTCAGAACATCTTGGAAATAATAATGAAAACAAAGCAACTGGAATTATGGAATAGCAGTTATGAGAAAGATTTATAGTAAGTAAATTTATATTAAAGAGATCAACAAAAACACAAAATATTATTTGTACATTTTTATCTTGCATGTTTTAGTCATATTAAAGATATACATAACAAAAAATGAAAAGAAATTAAATATATAATGAATAATCCTAGAAAAAGCAACAATTTAAACCTATAGTCAAAGACTGTTTTTAATCCAGATATCCTTCAATTAATCAAGGGATTAGTAACAAAGACAGACATGCTATATACACTGATATTAATAGCTTTCTTAGATATATTCTTAAGTAAAAAATAGGTTGGATGATACTGTGAGTAGTATGCTTCTGTTTAAGAAAGACTGGATTATACAGGCACAAATGCATGCATATATTTTATTTAAAAAACAAACACACAAACATGAAATAAACCAATACATTAAAACAGTACGATTATCTATGTGTGTATATATATATATATATATATATATATATATATGGAGAGAGAGAGAGAGAGAGAGAGAAACAGGGTAGAGAGCAAACGAAGAAAAGTCACAGTTCTCTGTTTTGTACAATTAGCTTTGGATGCATGTTTTTGTAATTATAAAACAAAGTTATATTAGAAGAGCAAATCTGAAAAAAATGAAAGTAAGATAAAACAAATGAATATAATTAAGCTGTTTGCATACCTCATATAGAGCAAATATCTTCATTGATTTTAAAATGTAGTAATATGACTGATGGGATATGTCTTAAAGAGAAAAAAATGAACTTTTCACTATTCAGTTGTTGATAGTAATATTGGTATTTTTATTCACAAAATGGCCTATAGGATAAAGCAAATTATTAATTATGACAATGTAATTATGAATCAAGTTTTTAAGATAAACACATTAGTATAAAATCAAAGAAGTAAACATCCAGAATCCTACATATGATCTGAAAATATCAGAATGAACTTATGATTTATTTTCTTATTAATATATATGTGTGTGTGTGTGTGTGTGTGTGTGTGTGTGTGTGTACTTTCTGGCTTTATCCCTTGAAAAGGAAAATATAAGACCAATGAATATCTCTATTGACAGATTATTGTGTCAATATCATTCTCACTAATATGAGTGAGAAGAAATAACTGATTCCAGTTCTATGACAAGAAATATGCAAATACTTTGGCAGGAAAGAAGGAAACTGTTAAAGATAGAGGTCATGTCAAGAAGGTGTAGAAGTTGTCCTGAATTTGCTCCCACTGGCCAATGATATGACAATTTTGAGCATCAATAAGCATGATAATTGTGAAGTATTGAAACATATCCAATAATTTGAATCCAGAATATTATGTTACTCAGAAATGTATATTAATCACACATAGGTCACCTTTGAATGATTCTGGAAAGCAACTCCATATTCTGAATATTGGCAAGTGAAGAGAAATAAACTTTTAATCTCTCTACCAGGGACAAGCTCTGCCTCAGAGTAGCAAACAAACTTTAAGGGAAAATTGTTCTATGTAGTATTACAGCTAAACGTGAAGAAGGGCTGATAGAATCTGAACATTTTGCAATCCATGTCAAAATAATGGAACTGGGTAGATAAATTTATCATTCATTATGGAATAGGAAAAATAGTGATTATCATTTATATGTTTCCTGCTGGAAGAGTATACCACTTATGAAGTATTCTTGGAAAAAACAAAGTAAACAAGCAAACAAAACAGAATCAGACCAAGATTCTAGAATTAACATTCGGTTGAAAGAAAATACAGGTGACAGCAATATGTTCAAAGACACTGCATGGAGATATTCGGCAAAATCATAAAACAAGATGAATGGCCCCGTTTCTTAAAAAAAAAAAAAATGCTAAGTAATCAATATACAGGCAGGGACAATTATAAATTAAGGGACTTTCAAGAGAAATATAAATGACAAGTTACTGGCTTTCTTGTTGTGCTTCCTGATTGAAACAAATTGTAAAAGCAATTATAAGACATAAGAAATCTGAGGAAATGCAAACACTGACAGGTTATTTAATATTAGAATTATTAATTTTTAGGTGTTACAGTAGTTTGGGGAATGTGCATAGTTTAATAAAGAACTTCTGTCTTAGAAATAAAGTAGTAACTGATGTTAAACAATGATACATAATTTTGACAGCTTCCAGTCAAGTCCCATATTTAAGCAAATTTCCAACTTAAACTGGAAATCAGTTTTGATTTATTAACCAAGGTTTTTGATTGTGTTGTACTGAAATAATAATTTCCAGATATATATAGATTAGATGGATAGATAGAGGATATATATATATATATATATATATATATATATATACACATATGTGTGTATATATATATATATATGCATACATACATACATATGCAGATGGATGGATGGATTGGAAGGAGAGAAAGTGTGACAGATGAGGTGGAGGAAAGGAGGACAGGGGAAAGGAGAGAAGGGAAAAGGAGGGGAGAGGAAGGAAGAGAAAAGGATGGGAGGAGAGAAAAGAGCATGTGCACTATGTGAATGCAATTGCACAAACACTTTCTCATAAACTTACTAGTCATCACCAGATATTTTCCTATTTTACTGTGATTTCGTTCCTCTCAACCCTATTTTCCTTTCCAGTATTTCTACAAACGTAATCCCAAAGGGGAAACTGCAAAAACTTAGATTTCTAGTAAAATTGTTCTTGCATTATTATCTAGGTTAAATGATTGTAGCTGCTTTATGAATAATCAAGTATTTATGTGTAAGTATATTTGATAGGCAAATAGAATTATCTTTATTGAAGTTGAAAAAATACATGGGATATGTATTTTAACATAGAAATTAAAAAAAATATATGGGATATTGTTAATTGAATGATGGGGAATAGTGGCAATATATTACTTATATAAAATATATTCAAAACCAGTTAGAGCTAGGCAATTAACTTAATAAGAGCATAGCTGTTGTGTGCTCTGAGAGGATTCTCTGGAATCATTAAATGAGGTAATCTAACTTCACTGCTATGTAAAAATGTACCAGAATTATCATTAGTCACTTCTATATTTGGTTTATTATATGTATTATATTATCTTGGAACAACAAAATTCAATCAAGAATTCCTTAAGTAAAATGATTTAGGCAACATATAATTTATTTGGTCATTTTGTTCAGCTAAATATTAAATCTGGCAGGAAATTCTGCCTTGGTTATCATTAAGTTATTGGCAAAAGAATTATGCAAAATAAATTAGTCCTTAAAAAGCAAAACCTGAAAATTATTTAATGAACAACAACAAAAGGAGTGTGTATTACTTTGCTCTATTGAAAATCACTCTTTGTAAGAATTGTGATGATATGGTTCAAGAAAATATACAAGGTTCAAGAATAAACCCTTTCTTTATACCTATTTTTGTTCTTCAGCTACTCAGCATGTGTTTCAACTTAAAAAAAATGTATCCACCAAGTATATATAATAACTGTAGACTCCTATGATCCTGTTTAACAAAATAAAACAATAAGTGCAAATTCAATTAAATATCATTTGTTGATTTTTTTAATATCCAGCACTGTAATACCTTTTCTCTGTTTAGATACACTGTCCTGCTGCCTTCTAAAAAATACATCATAATGAATTATTTCTTTCAATGAAAATGAGTTATATTTTGAGAATTTTTGGCATCTTCATGACAACTCATAGCTAACTATTCATGTGGAGTGAAAGCCATAGGCCAATTTATTATTCCTTTTATAATTCTTATTGCCATTTTCTCTGAAGAAAACTCAGTTGTACCTCAGTGAGTTAATTCTGCTATTCATCCTTTATATAATGTAAATAAATGTCTATAATTTTTCCCTTTTTCAAACCTAAAGTGTGTTCAAACTGTTTATAATTAGAATCATGTATCAAGATTATGTTTTACTTTGTATAATATTTCCAGTATGAAATGTAGAATCTATGCAATTTAATATTTATCTTTACATTATTTATTCTATTGTGGAAAATAGCAATTTTTAAGTTTTACAGAAGTTAGCACTCTAAGCTCGATTCCACTGCAAAATAAATAGTAACTCTTACTGAAAGACATTGTACCTTATTTTTTTTCATCTTTATTGGAGTAAAATTGCTTTACAATGTTGTGTTAAGTTTCTGCTGTACAACAAAGTGAATCAGCTATACATATACATATATTCCCATATCCCCTCCCTCTTGAGCCTCCTCCCAACCCTTCCTATCCCCTCCCTCTAGGTCATCACAAAGCATTGAGCTGATCTTCCTGTGCTTTGGAGCAGCTTCTGCTAGACATCCATACATTTGTCAGTGTATACATGTCAATGCTACTCTCTCACTTCATCTCAGCTTCCCCTTCCTCTTCTGGCCGTGTCCTCAAGTCTGTTCTCTATGTATGTGTCTTTATTCCTGCCTTGCCACCAGGTTCATTAGTACTGCTTTTCTTAGATTCCATATATATATGTGTGTGTGTTAGCATACAGTATTTGTTTTCCTCTTTCTGATTTACTTTACTCTGTATGACATGCTCTAGGTCCATCCACCTCATTACAAATAACTCAGTTTCATTCCTTTTTATGGCTGAGTAATATTCCATTATATATATGTGTGTGTGTGTGTGTGTGTGTGTGTGTGTGTGTGCCACATCTTCTTTATCCATTCATCTGCCAATGGACATTTAGGTTGCTTAGATATCCTGACTATTGTAAATAGTTCTGCAATGAACATTGTGGTACATGCCTCTTTTTGAATTATGGTTTTCTCAGGTTATATGCCCAGTAGAGGGATTGCTGGGTCATATGGTAATTCTATTTTTAGGGTTAGCTTTTGCACAGCAAAAGAAACCATAAATTAAATGAAAAGACCACATCAGAATGGGAGAAAATATTTGCAAATGAAGCAACTGACAAAGGATTAATCTCCAAAATATACAAGCAGCTCATGCAGCTCAATATCAAAAAAAAGAAAACAACCCAATCCAAAAATGGGCAGAAGACCTAAATAGACATTTCTCCAAAGAAGACATACAGATGGTCAAGAAGCACATGAAAGGATGCTCAACATCACTAATCATTAGAGAAATGCAAATCAATACCACAATGATGATCACCTCACACACTGGTCAGAATGGCCATCATCCAAAAATCTAGGATCAATAAATGCTGGGGAGGGTTTGCAGAAAAGGGAGCCCTCCTGCACTGTTGGTAGGAATGTAAATTTATACAGCCACTGTGGAGAATGGTATGGAGGTTCCTTAACAACTAAAAATACATGTACATTAATTTTTGTTGAATATTTATGAGAAAACACTACTTATGGACTGGAAAAGTTGGAAATTTAAACTGGTCACTCTTAAAATATTAAAATATGCCTGTAGGATAAGTTTGGGAGAATATAAGTATGCTTTTTAAATTTTATACTGTTAATATCCTTTTTGAAGTTCAAATTTTTATTTGTAGGAGATCTGCCATATTACATTCTGCTCATCATCGTATACCCATATCAATCTCTGATGATATACACACTCTCTCTCTTTCTCTCTCTCTCACACACACACACATACACACATATTCTTTTTCAATGCCAAGTGTAAATCTTCAACTTTTTAAACAATGGAAATTCTGTAAATTTAGAAAAGGTATGCATTATTTTATACTTTTTAAAATAGAGACAGACAACATTCCCTAGAGTTTTACTAAATCTTCTCTTATCTCTGCATGTCTGTCTCTATCTACCTACTTTAAAATAGGTCTGTTTTTATAGATTACCTAGTGGTTCTTAGTCTGAATTTTTTAAATAAATGGATCATACAATTTAGATATTTCAATCATGTTCCTTTAGTGTTGCAAAAATCATGCTTTGCTTGTTTGTTTTTGTTCTTATTTTCAATTTTTTAGGCTCCATGTATTTCAATGCATCGTTAGGCCTGGGAAAGGAGCAAGATATAATATTTATCAATTAGAAAGAGCTTCTTACTATTTTGGAATTTCAAGAGTGTGGTTTGCCTTTCAATCCTATAGAGTATTACTATGTATCTCTAATTATGAAATAAATCTTGGTATAGCTGTAAGAACCTTCCTCAGCCTCAGTAGTTTTGTTTTTTTCTAGAAGACTTAGCTTAGTAAAGTGGCTCTTTCTTTCTACTTAACTATTTAAACATCAGGGTTCTAAGAAAACTTCCAAGGTGGTAAGTTGGGTCAGTGTGCAGTAGAGAGTTCTTTCAGACTGTTTTATCTCTGTTTTATGAACATTTCCACATTTGGCTGTCTTATGCCCTCTGGGAGATCAACGAACCTCAGAGCATTTTCTTAAAGCTGTTTCTGAACTTCTTCTACCTTTATTATAAGAATTGTGAAGTCTTTTCTCTGAACCTTTTCCAGTTGTTTAATATGGTCAGTGCTGTGTCTTTGTATGAGCCACTTTGATTCCTCTCCCTGGGACTGTATTCACAATATTTTACTCTTTTTTGTTCCTTATTGATTCTCCTGCTAAGAACTTCTCTTTTTTTTCCCCAGGATATTGAGATTCCACATTGCACATCCAGTTCTTTTAGCTTTTAAGGCTCTTACTGAGTTGTTCATTCTACAGTAGGACTGGGAGAAACCAGTAGAGCAGAGAGGATTCCATGTCTTCAGGCACTCTCAAAAGGAAACCAAAACTAAAATAAAAATCAATAAACAAATGAACCCCAATAAATTATTTAAATCCAAATATGGAATGTTGAGAGAAAGGTGCTGTAAATTTCATGCTATGGAATGTTGGAGACATAAATGTTAGTATTTGTAAATATCAGTGAGTCCAACACTTCATTTTACAAATTTTTTGCTATAGAATGTTGGAGACATAAATGTTTGTAAATATCACTGAGTCCAACACTTCATTTTCACAATGCCAAGCAATGTGCTAAATATGATCTGAAATAAGAAGGCAATTATGGTAACAAAGTCAAAGGAAATAGATCACAATTTCTCCTTTCCAAACTTTTGCAAACTTTCAGATTTCAAATGTAATTCTAGGGTCTTTGATATGCATTAAGTTAAATGGTTGACTATTCCAATTCATTCAAGAAATGTATATCAAATGCCTACTACATATCTGACTATAATCTTTGCAATGAGTATACAATTATGAATGAGAAATGCTCCTATAATTTACTGAATTACAGTATAAAGTATGGGGTACATATAAAAAGATACAACACAAAGTTGTGCATGCATTGATTCAAGAATGAGAGACCTATTGCTTGAATATTAGTGACAGCCAATGTCTTTGGTGATAAAGTTAATAATAAAGCATTATTTTAATTGCCATCATGTTTTAAGCTTCAGATTTTCTTTTGGCAGACACCAGAACATTCTGTGAAATAGACAAAAGAAAGCCTTATATATTTTAATAAGCTTGGATTTTTGATATTAATTTTGTAAAATATTCAGCTCATCACACATTTAAAAGCATTATATATTTTTTCACATACATAGAATATATAGAAATACTTGAGATGTCTGCTTAAAACAACATCTAATAAGCATTATTAATCTGCATATTCAAATGCATCTTATGCATAGAACATGTAAAATATTTGAAAAGGTTTGAGAATAGTTTAAGTAATTTAACTACTTTTTCTTAACATGCATTGAAACAGTAGAGAGTATCTTAGTAAATGTTCACCTAACACCTTTCTGAATTAGCTAATGTTCTTCTTTCCTATGGTATATTATACACTGATATATCAGACAACATAAATATTTGCCATTAGGAAGCTCCTCTTATGTGTACTTTGATTCTTATCAGGTAAAAAGCATGCTGTTCTCAAACTCTATCTTGTGTTCCTGGATGTAATTCCAAAGTGTGTGTTAGGAGGAGGGTCTCCCCACACCAAAAAGCAATTATTGGACACAAGCAGGGTGTCTGGGAATTCAAATCAATTATGTCACGTCTACCCAGAATAAGCATCAGATTCCACATGTTTAGGGTCCAGTCCCGCAAGACTGTCCAAACATATATATATATGAAGTGAAATAAATAAAATATTGAAGTATGTATGTACTGTGATTTTGCTTGAGGGCTTTATTCCACATATATAATGTGTGTTAAATTTCCCAACAACCAATGGTTTTCATTTCTGTTTAAGTCCATTTGTTTGTTTAGAGACAATAGCAAAGACTATGTTGCTATTGCTAAGAGCAAGAAACTTGGCTTTTTATTCCCTATAATTTTCTAAAAGCTTAAGTAGTTTTTGAAATTCACTATCACTCTCCTTCCAATAATTATGACTTTAACGAACTTTTGTGGAACCAAAAGTAAAGGGTGAAAAAAAATTACACTCTTGTCTCTACTTTTACTAGGAATATCAATCTCTGTGTCAATTGATTTCTTTGGTGGAATTCAGAATAATTTTACATTAACTATTGCTAGTGCCGAATGTAGTTAGAAAAAATAATATTCTCATCAAAAAATAAAAACCAGAAAGAAAGTGTGCCAAAGACATCTTTTTTATATTTCATTTGGATAATGTTTTCAGTGACCATAAAAAATCTCTCCTATACTTTAGAGACAACACTCTTGAAGGGAAAAATCTCTGATGATTTTCCTCCTAATTCTCCCTTTTTTATAATATAGGTTTATATATTTATGTTTCAAAAAGAAAGGAAAATGATGTGAACAAAATAAAAGAGCCATGATACCTGATTATCACTAACTCAAAATATCAAAGATTAATTATGATTGATGAGTGTGAAGGCAGAACAATACTCAGGTACATTATCTTCTATTTCAATGTTACATTGAACAGATAAGTTAAGTCAGGAAATTAAAAGTATAGTTATTGTATATCCTTCCATGAAACGTGTTAACCATAGGTTGGAAAAAAGGTGAAAATAATTTCATTGAAAGACTCTAACTTCTTACTAATATTAAGTTAACTTTATTAACTACACATACTACAGATCAAATTCAGTTCTGGATATGAAATGCAAAGGCATAAATGTTATGGGCTCTCACTGAGCCTCCAAATTAATTGGGGAGAGAGACCTGTTATGGTAATTCTTCCTTCCACAAATAGAAGGGAGTAACTTCTAAACTGAGTTATGAATGATGAATCAGAATATCCACAGAGTTTGAAGGAGGGGTGGGACAATAAAATAAGGGTAACAGCAGTGAAGTATTCTAATACCGTGTAACTCATGAGCTAATTCTATGAGGCAAAAGAAAGAATGTCACATTAGGAGAAATAAAATAATTATATTATAGTTGGAGCGTGGGGTGGTAGTGTGTATGTGTAGGTATGCATGCATGTATGTACACACAGGTGCACCATCATTTTTATTGGAGGTCTCACTGGATGGACAGGTTTAGGAGCAGCACTCTGTTCAGAAAGAGAAGCTTGAGAATGCATTCGTTTCACCCTTTTCATAAAATGAGTAAATGCCAGTTTTCTATATCAGAGTGTTGGCTCCGTTGGGATGATGATGTAGAGCCTTTCCAGCTTGGCTTCTTCCAAATCTGCAGATAAACAGGCTGGACCAAGGCACTGAGGAGGCTTCTAATCCTTGTTAAGGAGGTTGGCCTTCGTGCTGAAGGCAGAGAAATGTCATTGAATGGGTTATGAGCAGAGAAATGTTCAGAATGTTTTTTTTTTTAAAGATCAATATAAATACTGGAGGAGGAAAGGGTAAAATTAAAAGCAGAAAATAAGTTAGGAGACTGACAATGGGGAGGGATATATAAATTGTTTGAGAGAAATTTTATGCACATTAGTAAGAAAGATAAAAGCAATCCCTGACATCTGGGACAGGACAGCTAGGTCTTGTTCTTCTGTTGAACATAAACAATTTCATAGAATATCAACATCAGTAAAGTCATTCTGACCAACATTGTTCAAAATAAAAACAAGACCACTTTGTACTCAGGTCTGAATGAAGGCACTGAACATTATCTAAAGCATAAAAATGACCAAACATCTCGCTATGCTTAGTAAAATAAATTACTACTGCTTCTTTACCAATTATGGTTTAACCCTCACTCTAGTCTTCCATCTTCCTAAATAAGAAGGTACAGTCACAGAATTACCTCCACTTCCTGACAGTAAAACCAATCAAATCCAAGAGCAAAGTCCCACCACATAAACTGTCCCTAAAATCACAGAACCCCAGTCCAAAACCTATAATGAGGCCTTTCTAATACGTTCTTTCTGGGTGCCCAACAGTTGCTTCTATGTGTGTTTTTCCTTATTGTAAACCAAGTATGTTCCTAGCAGTCTTTGCTAGACGCATTAGTAAGGTAAGGTAGTTATGAAAATATTCAATTACTTGTTTGGTTTCTAAATTAAGGTTTAATACATGAAGAAATATCTTATTTGTACTCTCTTAGAGCAAAAGTAAAGGGAAAATTTATGACATGTGGGGAGATTGTTAGTAAAGCGCCTGGAATTTATGACATGGAAATTAGGAAATTCTTTATATGAGTCATTAGTCTCTTTCTCTCTACTTCTTTGAAAAGGATTGCATCTCAAAATGGCAGATATTTGATTAAAAAGCAAAGTGATTTTTATTATGTTAATCACCATAGCACTCTTAGTTTATAAGTACTTTCCAATTATCTTACTCATTAGGCTCTTTCAAGAATGTCCTCTAAAAGAACAAATTTTTCTTTCAACATATTTGGTTGAGTCCTATATTGTGAGTCCTGTTAAATTTCCAAAGTAGGGCCTCCCTGGTGGCGCAGTGGTTGAGAGTCCGCCTGCCGATGCAGGGGATACGGGTTCGTGCCCCGGTCTGGGAGGATCCCATATGCCGCGGAGCGGCTGGGCCCGTGAGCCATGGCCGCTGGGCCTGCGCATCCGGAGCCTGTGCTCCGCAACGGGAGAGGCCACAACAGTGAGAGGCCCGCATACCGCAAAAAAAGAAAAAAAAAAAAAATTTCCAAAGTAGTACTAAGAAACATACTTTTTAAAAATTATTCTTTTTTATTCATTAATACCAATAAGTTTTATACTTTAAATAGTAACAAGATGCATCTCCCTATCAAATTGTGCTTGAGATTAGGTAACTGGTGTGAAATACAATTAAAAATGTTTTCATATTTATTAAGAACAAATGCAGTTTCATTCATTGATAGTTAATACTGACATAAGTTTTGCAGTTCATCATAGAAAAATAACCATAATATTATATTTTTGAAATATAAAGATAGAAAAATTTGCATAGTTTTTAATTAGTTCTGAATTTATGAATGTATCTGTTAATATTCTTCTACCTCAAAAAAAAAAAAAACCTGAGAAAAAAACAGCTTTGTTTTTTATTTTGTTGAATTCCTATGGCTAAATATTCATTGTTTTATTATATTTTTATGTAGCAAAGTATATGGATGTTGTGTCACATAAAACAAAGTGAGTAATATACAACAATTTGATATAGAAGTATATCTAAAAATATTTAAGCCATAAAATATTTAACTGATATGAAAAATAATCATGGGGATTTTTTTTTGAATTTATCATTTGAAATGTTTATCTAGACCTCTGATTTTTATTTTACTATTTTTTGAATTTTGAATTTTCCAGATGAATTACTTGGGCATAACATGCGAGGGTATTTGTGTTTTAGAGTTCTTCAGAGAAACAGGACCAATAGAATGTGTGTATATACATAAAATATTTATTGTGAAGAATTGGCTCACATGAATAAGGAGGCTGGCAAATGCAAAATCTTCAGGGTAAGGCTGAAGGGTTCATGGAGACCTAGGGAAGGGTTGATGTTGGAGCTCAAACCTGAAGGCCATCTAGAGGCAGAACTGCCTCTTCCCCAAGGGAATTCATTCTTTTCTGCTGATTGGATGAGACACACCAACATTATGGAGGGTAACCTGCTTTACTCAAAGTCTACCAATTTAAGTGTTCATCTCATCTAAAAATAACTTCAAGCAACATCTAGACTGGTGTTTGAAATATATGAGTATTGTAACCTAAGCAAGTTGACACATAAAATTAGCCATTCACAATTTCTAATATCATTTATATGTCATTGGCATGTTGAATATTTACTCCCCAAACTATAAGTGGAGTTGCAGTGCATTACTCATGCTTTCCCACAGAACTTTACTAGCTTTAGAAAAGAAAGGAATATTCTCTTCTGTGTTGAGACAAGCCCTGAGTTAATTACATTAGAGTAGTACTATGAATTTCTTGTGAGAAGGGTGTGATAGAAATATGTTTTTACCATGAATATTTGTTAGTTGGGTTGGTAGTGTGACTGAGTGTTTTAAGTAGGTAGATGTTTAAAAAATGCTGAGACATTTAAACCATAAATACCTGATTACAGGCCAAATAATGAAAGATTAAGCCGTTCTCAATCTAATACTTGTTTTCTTGAATGAGTACAAATTTTAAAGTGAAAAAAACTTGGAAAAATAAAAACTGTTTTCTTCATGAAAATCTATTATAGCAAAAAATGCAAATACTTGTTTTCTAAATAGTTGCATATTCATAAAAGAAACCATTAATTTTGAGAAAAAGTCTAAACATCCTGAATCTTTGAATGTAATGATCTTTCATGGGACATCAACTAACTGGTAGAATTAAGGCCTGACCTCTTTTGTCCCCTCTTTTCTTCTTTTTTCCTCCCTCCCTCCCTTCATTCCTTCCTTCGTTCCTTCATTCCTTCCTTCATTCGTTCTTTCCTTCCTTCCTTCCTGTCTCCTCCTTCTTTTTTCAAACACTGTGTATTAATTTCATTTAAGGAGATACAGAAAGGTTAATTAAAAAATAATGTTCAAAATTTTAAATGAGGATTTTTTTCATTATACCTATGCATATGTGGGGAGAGTATCTAATAATTTTAACAAGGTTTTATTGCATTCGTAACTAAGTGAAATATTTAAGTACTTTGAATTGTTTCAGAGGCATGATCTGCTTTATGAGCAGTACATTTTATTTATCCTAAATGCTTATGATCTAAAGAGTGAAAACACGTTAATTGTTTAAATGTTTACGTGACTTTGAATTTAGTGTTTAATTAGTTAGAAATAGTTCTGTTGCTATGACATATACAATTCGTAGCATAGCGTACATATAATGAAAGTTCCAACTTTGACTAGCTTTAACTCAGGCAGTATCTACTCTGTTATTGCTGATGTTGGTAAGTCCAACACAGAAAATAGAACAACAGAAACTTCAAATACAAGGCAATGGCACTTTCATAACTCATTACATTTAATGGGAAGCTTGCACACATGTAACAAAAAGCAGAAAATTTAGCTAATAAATCTCTAAGACATTTTCTTTTTTTTTCTCTACACAGACATTATTCTACATTTCAGCATCTTAGATTGTTAAAAGATAGAGGTAAAAAAAAATCTGCAAAAGCTGTTGTTATCCAAACACACATACACATACACAAATACAGAGTGAGAAAGGGACCATAGTCCATTAAAATTACTTATTAAAAAATCTTTTACTGTTTTTCCCAACAGTATTGGTGCTATGAAAATATTTTGCTAAGAATTCCTTGAATCTTTCAATGTTCTAGTGGATCCAAATGTTCGTGGATGTTTTATGATAGTTTCATACTTTAGATTGGCTTTGTGTGTGTATGTTAATGTTTGTGGGTATAAAAAAGTAACAGAAATAGCAAAAAATATTTTCAGTCATATAAAAAACTTGATATAAAATAGTGAAGACAGATATATATTTTTATTCTCACAAAGTGCCTGTTTCTAGATAGACCTATAATACCGAATCTTACCTTGAGGTCCATACATAAACATCAAGAATATTTTAATTCCTAAATCTATGTAGAAAATTTTGTTTTGTTTTGATGCATATTTTTAATTTTTTTCTGGGGTTTGAGAAAAAAAAAAACCTGATATTCAGATGAGGCACCTAGTTTTGTGTCTAGCCAAGCCAGGTACCCTTAATGATTCGGTGAATGTTTTTACATATATCAAATATCACCCTGACATTTCCAAGACTCATAGTTCTAAAGATATTCTTAAGGAGAAGTCAAGTCCCCCTCAAAAAGTTATCACTAATTCATTTGGTGTTTTCTGGAGAATGTCTGATTTTTATTTTTTTGAGACAACAAATTGCTGATATTTACATCATTTCTACAAAAATATCGAAGACCTAATAGAAACATAAATCATCCCAGATGCTTATATAACATTATTTCAACACAAGACAATGGCATCTCCTGAAATTCAATTCTTAAAGTCTAGGCTTTGAATAAAACAAATCTCTTTAATAGTAAGCAATGCATTTTCCTTCCTTCCTTCTTTCCTTCCTTCCTTCCTTCCTTCCTCTTCCTGATGCATAAAGTAGATCAATTTGTCACTTTTAATAAACATACAAAAGTGGTCACCATATTCCTTTATGCTAAAACAAAAATATGATGACCAACTCAATAAAATATGTCCAGAAAATAGGGCAAGAGGAACAATGTTAAATATCATTAATTGTTTTCCAAAATACCCAAGAACACAAGACTTACAGTGAAGCATCATACTAAGAATTTGATACCGCAGACTGAGCTTCTAAC
This sequence comes from Mesoplodon mirus, assembly GCF_964341445.2. Taxonomy (NCBI): domain Eukaryota; kingdom Metazoa; phylum Chordata; class Mammalia; order Artiodactyla; family Ziphiidae; genus Mesoplodon; species Mesoplodon mirus. Next base: position 110,531,799 of record NC_138982.1, read on the forward strand.
TTTGTTTTAGTGAGAAATACTAAATCTTGACAGGCAGCTTTGCCCAGACACCTTCATAAGAAATTGAATACAAGGAATGTGAAATATGAAGCATGTATAATATATTCCAATAAAATAGAGGTCCAAACAATCAAGCAGCACATGCCATTCTAAAGTGATCTGTATTGTTCAGTTAGGGTATGACTCCCTCCCTTGAATTAGGACAAAATATTCGCAGAGGATATTTACAAAAAATTCAAGAACCAATACTTAGTTAGAACTACATTCCATGATGGAAGTAGAGGAAGAATAACATACATTGTATTTGTGATCATGTGGGAGAAGAGGCATGAAATATAGTAAGACTCTTTGGCAGCATCACTAAATAGAAGACTGGAGGTGGAATGATCATTAAATTTTGGGTAAAAAGGTGGGGAAATTTTTTCCCTCAACTTTTTATTACTGTGCCACTATACCTTGTTATGAAGCTTGTTTGTTTTGTTTTTTATATTTTCTTATAGACATTTTCCTGATTTCCCCACAAATGCATTATAAATTCAACAGTTTTCCTTTCCATTCCCCTCTGCTCTGAAGTCTCTAACTCAGCCTTTCTCATAAAATCAACAATAGAAGTTACTAGACAGTGCAGAGAATAAGAGAGTTGAAAAAAAAATCAAATAAGCAAGGAGGAAATAGCATCCTTCCTCTCAGAGGTAGACTAAGACTCATTCTGAAACTCAGAATCATGCTGTTATTTAGTCTCTCTCTATGTCCAGGAAATAATAATGAGAGAAAGGTCTACATTTGCCAAGTTGTGGGGTATTTTTTAGGCAGTGTTTCCTACATTGTGTCTGCTGATGCCACTTGAATGTTACTCCCTGTTATGTATTAAAGGTTTGTGTCTGTTCCGCCAGATTCATATGTTGAAGCCCTTACCCGCAGTGTGACTGTATTTGGAAATGGAGTCTCGAAGTAAGTAATTAAGGTTAAATAAGGTCATAATGAGGGGCCCTGATGTCATAGGATTAGTGTTTTATAAGAGATACCAGAGAGCTTGTGCTCTCTCTACATGTATATGTGCCTAGGAAAGGTCATTTGGGAGAAAACAGCCACTGGCAAACCAGGAAAAGATCATTTTTCAGAAGCCAAACCCTGCTGGAACCTTGATCTTTGACTTTCCAACCTCCAGAAGTTTGAATAAAATAAATTTCTTTCGTTTAAGCCACCCAGTCTATGGTATTTTGTTAGAGCAGCCCGAGCCCTACTCCCACTACTCCGGACTGCAACTCCCAAAACTCCTTTAATATGTAGATTTACTGAGCAGCTTACTGAGTTTCCTGGCTAAGTTTTATTACTACTGAGGCAGCCCTTCTACATCAGATCATTTACAGTTCTATTCCTACTTCTTCAATTGTCCAGACATCTACTGCCCACTCTGTACACGTACTAACTACCACCATGAACTGTTATATTCAAAAGGGGAAATATAAAAGCTGGGGACTAACTCTGGTGATATAGCAAAAAATTATTTCCCCAGAGACGGATAAGGGGAACAATGAACAAAGATAAGAAATAGTAAAGAACTTTTATCCTGTGGGACAATAAGCAAAATAGAGGGCTGAGGGAGGACTAATATCTCCTTTATATGTACATGTATGAATCCTACCATATGCATTTTTTTGCTCTTTTTGTAAATGTTTTCTCTCCTGCAGTGAATATGATGGCATTTAATAGGAGAGTTCAGTATCCATTTTACCTTGTGAACAATAAAGCCCCGAAGAAGCAAATTTATTTTAATTCTGAATATCTGGTGCTATTTAAAACAACAGTGGACTTTGATAGCATTTATTTTAAGGCACCCTGAATTCTGAACCAATTCTGTCGCTCGGTTGTTATTTGTTTTGTATGTTTGATTTATATGTACAATTTTACATATTTAGAGATTGTATCAAAGTTTATTTTGGTTCCTTTAACATCTTTATTATATTAAAAATTTAAATTAATGTCATCCAAACTAGAATCTAAACTAGAGTGTTCACACAATTCCTCCTTCTTTTTCTTCTACAAGGTGGTAACTTTATTACTTAATAAAAATAACAATACAACACAATGAGATTTCTAGAAGTCCACTGCAAACTGGGAGCCCTGTTATTTTTTTTTTCCTCTTTTTAACATTTTTTTTTCTTTTGCGGTACGTGGGCCTCTCACTGTTGTGGCCTCTCCTGTTGTGGAGCACAGGCTCCAGACGCGCAGGCTCAGTGGCCATGGCTCACAGGCCCAGCAGCTCCACGGCATGTGCAATCTTCCTGGACCGGGACACAAACCCGTGTCCCCTGCATCGGCAGGCAGACTCTCAACCACTGTGCACCGAGGGAAGCCTTTAACATCTTTATTGGAGTATAACTGCTCCACATTGCTGTGTTTGTTGCTGCTGTATAATAAAGTGAATCAGCTATATGTATAAATATATAACCATATCACCTCTCTCTTGCATCTCACTTTCACCCTCCCTATCTCACCTCTCTAGGTGGTCATAAAGCACCACTCTGATCTCCCTGTGCTATGCGGCTGCTTCCCACTAGATATCTATTTTACATTTGGTAGTGTTTATATGTCAATGTCACTCTCTCACTTAATCTCAGTTTACCCTTCCCCCTCCCTTTGTCCTCAAGTCCATTCTCTAGGTCTGCATCTTTATTTCTGTCCTGCCTCTAGGTTCTTCAAAAGCATTTTTTTTTGATTCCATATATATGCATTAGAATACGGTATTTGTTTTTCTCTTGTGGACTTACTTCACTCTGTATGACAGACTCTATGTCCATCCAGCTCACTACAAATAACTCAATTTCATTTCTTTTTATGGCTGAGTAATATTCAATTGTATTATGTGCCTCATCTTCTTTATCCATTCGTCTGTCAATGGACACTTAGGTTGTTTCCATGTCCTGACTATTGTAAACAGTGCTACAATGAACATTTTCGTACATTACTCTTTTTGAATTATAGTCTTCTCAGGGTATATGCCCAGTGGTGGGATTGCTTGGTCATATTGTAGTTCTATTTTCTAGATTTTTAAGGAACCTCCGTACTATTCTTCATAGTGGCTGTATCAGTTTATATTCCCACCAACAGTGCAAGAGGGTTCCCTTTTCTCCTTTTCTCCACACCCTCTCTAGCATTTATTGTTTGTAGATTTTTTGATGGTGGCCATTCTGACTGGTGTGAGGTAATACCTTACTGTAGTTTTGATTTGCATTTCTCTAATGATTAGTGATGTTGAGCATCTTTCATGTGTTTGTTGGAAATCTCTATATCTTCTTTGGAAAAATGTCTATTTAGGTCTTCTGCTCATTTTTTGATTTTTTTTTTTTGATATTGAACTCCATTAACTGCTTGTATATTTTGGAGATTAATCCTTTGTCAGTTGCTTCATTTACAAGTATTGTCTCCATTCTGAGGGTTGGGTTTTCATCTGGGTAATGGTTTCCTTTGTTGTGCAAAAGATTTTAACTTTCCTTAGGTCCCATTTGTTTAGTTTTGTTTTTATTTCCATTTATCTAGGAGGTGGGTCAAAAAGGATCTTGCTGTGATTTATGTCATAGAGTATTCTGCCTGCTTTCCTCTAAGAGTATTATAGTGTCTGGCCTTACATTTAGGTCTTTAATCCATTTTGAGTTTATTTTTGTGTATGATCTTAGGGAGTGTTCTAATCTCATTCTTTTACATGTAACTGTCCAGTTTTCCCAGCACCACTTATTGAAGATGCTATCTTTTCTCTATTGTATATTCCTACCTCCTTTATCAAAGTTAAGGTGACCATGTATTCGTGGGTTTATCTCTGGGCTTTCTATCCTGTTCCATTGATCTATCTTTCTGTTTTTGTAACAGTACCATACTGTCTTGAATGCTGTAGCTTTGTAGTATATTCTGAAGTCCAGGAGCCTGATTCCTCCAGCTCCGTTTTTCTCTCTCAAGATTGCTTTGGCTATTCAGGGTCTTTTGTGTTTCCATACAAATTGTGAAAAGTTTGTTCTAGGTCTGTGAAAAATGCCATTGGTAGTTTGATAGGGATTTCATTGAATCTGTACATTGCTTTGGGTAGTAGAGTCATTTTCACAATGTTGATTCTTCCAATGCAAGGGCATGGTATATCTCTCCATCTGATTGTATCATCTTTAATTTCTTTCATCAGTGTCTTATAGTTTTCTGCATACAGGTATTTTGTCTTCTTAGGTAGGTTTGTTCCTAAGCATTTTATTCTTTTTGTTGGAATGGTAAATAAGAGTGTTTCTTTAATTTCTCTTTCAGATATTTCATCATTAGTGTATAGGAATGCAAGAGATTTCTGTGCATTAATTTTGTATCCTGCTACTTTACCAAGTTCATTGATTAGTTCAAATAGTTTTCTGGTAGCATCTTTAGGATTCTCTATGTATAGTATCATGTCATCTTCAAAGAGTGACAGTTTTACTTCCTTTTTTCCAATTTGGATGCCTTTTATTTCTCTTTCCTCTCTGATTGCTGTGGCTATAACTTCCAAAACTACATTGAAGAATAGTGGTGAGAGTGGGAAACCTTGTCTTATTCCTGATCTTCGTGGAAATGACCTGTTTTAAACCATTGAGAATGAGGTTGGCTGTTGGTTTGTCATATATGGCCTGTATTATGTTAGAGGTAAGTTCACTCCATGCATACTTTCTGTAGGGTTTTTGTCATAAATGGGTATTGAATTTTGTTGAAAGCTTTTTCTGCATCTATTGATATTATCATATGCTTTTTATCCTTCAGTTTGTTAATATGGTATATCACATTGATTGATTTATGTATATTAAACAATCCTTGTATTCCTGGGATAAACTCCACTTGATCATGGTGTATGATCCCTTTAATGTGTTGCAGGATTCTTTTGGCTAATCTTTTGTTGAGCAGTTTTGCATCTATGTTCATCACTGTTATGGGCCTGTAGTTTTCTTTTTTGTGACATCTTTGTCTGGTTTTGGTATCCGGGTGATGTTGGCCTTGTGGAAAGAATCTGGGGGAGTTTTCCTCCCTATGCTATATTTTTGAAGAGTTTGAGAAGGATAGGTGTTACTTCTTCTCTAAATGTTTGATGGAATTCGCCTGTGAAGCCATCTAGTCCTGGGCTTTTGTTTGTTCAAAGTTTTTTAATCAAAGTCTCAATTTCAGTGCTTGTGATTGGTCTGTTTATATTTTCTATTTCTTCCTGATTCAGTCTTGGAATGTTGTGCTTTTCTAAGAATTTGTCTATTTCTTCCAGGTTGTCCATTTTATTGGCATAGAGTTACTTGTAGTAATCTCTCATAATCCTTTGTATTTCTCATGTCATTTGTTACTTCTCCTTTTACATTTCTAATTCTGTTCATTTGAGTGTTCTTTTTTTTTTTTTGATGAGCCTGGTTAATGGTTTATTAATTTTTTTTTATCTTCTCAAAGAACCACCTTTTAGTTTTATTTATCTTTGCTATTGTTTCCTTCATTTCTTTTTCATTTATTTCTGATGTGATCTTTATGATTTCTTTCCTTCTGCTAACTTTGGTGTTTTTTGTTCTTCTTTCTCTGATTGCTTTAGGTGTAAGTTTAGGTTGTTTATTTGAGATGTTTCTTGTTTCTTGAAGTAGAATTGTATTGCTATATACTTCCCTCTTAGAACTGCTTTTGCTGCATCCCACAAGATTTTGGTTCATCATGTTTTCCTTGGCATTTGTTTCTAAGTATTTCTTGATTTCCTCTTTGATTTCTTTAGTGATCACTTGGTTATTTAGTAATGTATTGTTTAGCCTCCATTTGTTTGTATTTTTTACAGTTTCTTTCCTGTAATTGAAACCTAGTCTCAGAGCCTTGTGGTCAGAAAAGGTACTTGATACGACTTCAGTTTTCTTAAATTTAACAAGTCTTGATTTGTGACCCAAGTTATGATCTATCCTGGAGAATGTTCCATGAACACTTGAGAAAAAAGTGTATTCTGTTGTTTGTTGATGGAATGTCCTATAAATATCAATTAAGTGAATTTTATTTAATGTATCATTTAAAGCTTGTGTTTCCTTATTTATTTTCATTTTGGTTGATCTCTCCATTGGTGACAGTGGGGTCTTAAAGTCCTTTGCTATGATTGTGTTGCTGTCAATTTCCTATTTTATGGCTGTTAGCATTTGCCTTATGTATTGAGGTTCTTGTATTTTGGGTGTATAAATATTTACAATTGTTATATCTTCTTCTTGGATTGATCCCTTGATCATTATGTAGTGTCCTTCTTTGTCTCTTGTAATAGTCTTTATTTTAAAGTCTATTTTTTCTGATATGAGAATTGCTACTCCAGCTTTCTTTTGATTTCCATTTGCATGGAATATCTTTTTCCATCCCCTTACTTTCAATCTGTATGTGTCTCTAGGTCTGAAGTGTGTCTCTTGTAGACAGCATATATATGGGTCTTGTTTTTGTATCCATTCAGCCAGTCTGTGTCTTTTGGTTGGAGCATTTATTCCATTTACATTTAAGGTAATTATCAATATGTACGTTCTTATTACCATTTTCTTGCTTGTTTTTGGTTTGGGTTTTTAGGTCTTTTCTTTGTCTGGTGTTTCCTGTCTAGAGAAGTTCCTCTAGTGTTTGTTGTAAAACTGTTTTGGTGGTGCTCTATTCTCTTAACTTCTGCTTTTCTGTAAGGGTTTTAATTTCTCTGTTGAATCTGAACGAGATCCTTTCTGGGTAAAGTAATCTTGGTTTTAGGTTTTTTCCCTTCATCACTCTAAATATGTCCTGCCACTCCCTTCTGGCTTGCAGAGTTTCTGCGGAAAGATTAGCTGTTAACCTTTTGGAGATTCCCTTGTAGGTTATTTGTTGCTTTTCCATTGTGGCTTTTAATATGTTTTCTTTGTATTTAATATTTCATTGTTTGACTAACGTGTGTCTTGGCATGTTTCTCCTTGGATTTATCCTGTATAGGACTGTCTGAACTTCCTGGGCTTGACTGAATATTTCCTTTCCCATATTACGGGTGTTTTCAACTATAATCGTTTCAAATATTTTCTCAGTTACTTTCTTTTTCTCTTTTTCTTCTGGGACCCCTATAATTCGAATGTTAGTGTGCTTAATGTTGTCCCAGAGTTCTTTGAGACTGTCCTCATTTCTTTTCATTCTTTTTTCTTTATTCTGCTCTGAGATAGTTATTTCACTATTTTGTCTTCCAGGTCACTTATGTGTTTTTTTGCCTCAGTTATTCTGCTATTGATTCCTTCTAGAGAATTTTTAATATAATTTATTGTGTTGTTCATCATTGTTTGTTTCCTCTTTAGTTCTTCTAGGTCCTTGTTAAACATTTGTTTTATTTTCTCCTTTCTATTTCCAAGATTTTCGGTCATGTTTACTATCATTACTCTGAATTCTTTTTCAAGTAGACTGCTTATTTCTTCTTCATTTGTTTGGTGTGGTGGATTTTTACCTTGTTCCTTCATCTGCTGCATATTTCTCTGTCATCTCATTTTGCTTAGCTTACTAAGTTTGGGGTCTGGTTTTCGCAGGCTACAGGTTCATAGTTCCCATTGTTTTTGGTGTCTTCCCCTAGTTGGTAACGTTGGCTCAGTGGGTCATGTAGGCTTCCAAGTGGAGGGGACAGGTGCCTGTGTTCTCGTGGATGAAGCTGGATCTTGTCTTTGTGGTGGGCAGGACCACATTTGTGGTTTGTTTTGGGGTGTCTGTGAAGTTAGTATTGTTTTAATCATCCTCTCTTCTAATGGGTAGGTTTATTTTCTTGTTTGCTAGTTGTTTGGCATGGTGTGTCCAGCACTGGAGCTTAGTGGTCATTGAATGTAGCTGTTTCTTAGTATTGAGATGGAGATCTCTGGGAGAACTCTCACTGATTGATATTACATAGAGCCAGGGGGTCTCTGGTGGTTCAGTGTCCTGAACTCTGCTCTCCCACCTCTTAGGCTCAGTCCTGATACCCAGCCAGAGCACCAAGACCCTATCAGCCACATGGCCAGGTACCTGGGGATTTTCTTTCCTTTTGGGAAGTCTGAGGTCTTCTGCCATCATTCAGTGGGGGTTCTGTAGAAGTTGTTCCACATGTAGATGTATTTTTGATGTATTTATGGGAGGAAGGTGATCTCCATGTCTTACTCCTCCACCATTTTGAAGGTCCTCCCACTCAATTCCTCTTTAAGTGATCTTGGAGAAGCCCAAAACAAAGCCATAGATAATTTCAGTGATGTATATTTCGTTTGAAATTTAGTGAATATTTGAATGATATATGAAAGAGAAGATACATAATGTGTAGGTTTTATCAAGCAGAAAATTACAATAGAAATTTCTACTTTAGTTTTGTCTTAAATTGACTTTGGCAGCAGCCACTCCTCTACTTGTCTATATGGTGACAAGGTGACAAGCCTTGGGTGAGAAGCCCACCACAAAGACAAGATGCAGCTTCATCCACCAGAAGACAGGTGACAAGTGTCTGGACATAAACATTTAATATAAATGATCACATTAAATTGGTTTGCATGACTACTTTAAAAATTCAGACACTCGGTACTTTTCACAGTTAAAAAACAAAAACAAAAACAAAGAATAGCTGACACATCTAGCCTGTCTCTTCAGTAAATAATTTCTTTTGGTTAAGAAAACTATAAACACATTTTTCAGGAATGAAAGAGTCTGATAAACTTATGATTTAGGAAAGTAGAGAGTGCCCTGTGGTAACTCTGTAAGGGGATAAATCTGCAAGAGAAGCAGCCTTCAGTGTTTAATTTGAATCTTACTCTACAACTTGTTAATCCAAAGATCTGTTTGACACAACTATATATATGATCAAATTAATTTTACATTCATTTAGTAATTTACTTTGTAGTTAATTTTTATTATATTGTCTTAAAATTAGGCATATCTTTTGGGTAGATTGGTAACTAAAATGCAATTGGATTGAACTGTGCTTGCTAATATTATCCTTCAATTTGCTTTTCAAGTCACTTTTACCAAAGAAAATAGTGCAACTAATGAAATAAAACAATATAAATCTATACTGGACACTTTTATTCAAGTCACCATCAACCCAGAATTATGAGTCTTAAAAGACTCCGGAAGCCCCGGAGGAAGATGGCGGAAGAGTAAGACGCGGAGATCACCTTCCTCCCCACAGATACATCAGAAATTCATCTACACGTGGAACAACTCCTACAGAACACCTATTGAACGCTGACAGAAGACCTCAGACCCCCCAAAAGGCAAGAAAATCCCCACATACCTGGGTAGGGCAAAAGAAAAAAAGAATAAACAGAGACAATAGGATAGGGACGGGACCTGCACCAGTGGGAGGGAGCCGTGAAGGAGGGAAGGTTTCTACACACTACAAGCCCCTTCGCGGGCGGAGACTGCAGGTGGCGGAGGGGGAAAGCTTCGGAGTAGCGGAGGAGAGCACAGCAACAGGGGTGTGGAGGGCAAAGCGGAGAGATTCCACCACAGTGGATCGGTGCCCTCAGGCACTCACCAGCCCGAGAGGCTTGTCTGCTCGGCCGCCGTGGCAGGGGGGCTGGGAGCTGAGGCTCGGGTATCGGCTTTCAGTCAGAGCGCAGGGAGAGGACTGGGGCTGGCGGCAGGAAGAGAGCCTGAAGGGGTTAGTGCACCACGGCTAGCCCGGAGGGAGTCCGGGGAAAGGGTATGGAGCTGCTGAAGAGGCAAGAGAGTTTTTTCCCTTTTGTTTCCTGGTGCGCGAGGAGAGGGCATTAAGAAGGCTGCTTAGGGAAGCGCCGAAGACAGGCGCGAGCCGCGGGTAAGGCGCGGACCTCGGAGACGGGCGTGGGCGGCGGCCGCCGCCGCCGCCGCCGCCCGCGGCCCGCCGCCGCCGTCGCCGCGGCCCGCCGCCGACGCCGCCGCCGCTGCCGCGGCCCGCCACCGCCGCCCGCCGCCGACGCCGCTGCCGACGCCGCCAACGCCGACGCCCGCCGCCGCGGGGCCTGTGTGCGGGCGCGGGTCGCTGTCCGCCCCGCCTTCCGGGGGGCCTGTGCACCCCGCCACTGCCGGGGTCCCGAGACCCTGGGACGGCTTTCCCGGTAAAGCGCACGGAGCGCCATGGGCTGCTGCAACGTCACGCTGGCCTCTGCCGCCGCAGGCCCGCCCCACACTGCGCGCCCCTCCCTCCCCTCTGCCTGAGTGAGCCAGAGCCCCCGAATCAGCAGCTCCTTTAAACCCGTCCTGTCTGAGCGAAGAACGGACGCCCTCCGGCGACCTACGCACAGAGGCGGGGCCGGGTCCAAGGCTGAGACCCGGGAGCTGTGAGAGCAGAGACAGGGAAATCTCTCTGTGCAGCCTCGGAGGCAGCGGATTAAAGCTCCACGGTCCATTTGATGTGCCCTGCGTCTGTGGAGTGCATGAATGGACAGCGAATCATCCCAAATTGAGGAAGTGGACTTTGAGGACAAGATTTAAGACTTTCCCCCCTTTTCCTCTTTTTACAACGAATTATTCCAAATTGAGGAGGTGGACTTGGAGAGCAAGATTTTTGATTTTTCCCCCTCCTGCTCTCTTTTTGTGAATGTGTATGTGTAATCTTCTGTGTAAGATTCTCTCTGTATAGCTTTGCTTCCACCATATGTCCCAGGGTTCTATCGGTCCGTTTTTTTTTTTTTCTTTTTCAATAATTACTTTCTAATTTTAATAACGCTACTATATTTCATACTTTATTCTAATTTACTTTACCTGCTCTTTCTTTTTTTCCTACCTTCCCTTCCTCCCTCCCTCCGCTCCTCCTTTCCTTCTTTCTTCTTTCCTCCCTCCCTCCCTCCCACCCTTCTTCTTTCCACTTTCTTTTTCTTTCCTTCCTCCCTCCCTCCTGTCTTTCTTTCTTTCTTTCCTTCCTCCCTCCCTCCCTCCCTTCTTCCATTCACTCTTCCTTTTGCTTTCATTCCTCCCTCCCTTCCTCCTTTCTTTCCTTCTTTCTTTCCATCCTTCCTCCCTCCCTCCTTTCTTTCTTCCTTCCTTCCTTCCTTTCTTCCCTTCTTCCTTTCTTTCCCTCTCTCTTTCTTTCTTCTACTAATTCTTTCTCTCTACCTTTTCTCCCTGTTATTCTGAGCTGGGTGGATGAAAGGCTCTTGGTGCTGCAGCCAGGAGCCAGTGCTGTGCCTCTGAAGTGGGAGAGCCAACTTCAGGACACGGGTCCACAAGAGACCTCCCAGCTCCACATAATATCAAGCAGCGAAAATCTCCCAGAGATCTCCATCCCAACACCAGCACCCAGCTTCAGTCAACGACCAGCAAGCTACAGTGCTGGTCACCCTATGCAAAGCAACTAGCAAGGCAGGAACACAACCCCACCCATTAGCAGAGAGGCTACCTAAAAACATAATAAGGCAATAGGCACCCCAAAACACACCACCAGACGTGGACCCGTCCCCCAGAAAGACAAGATCGAGCCTCAACCACCAGAACACAGGCATTAGTCCCCCCCACCAGGAAGCCTACACAACCTACTGAAACAACCTTAGCCACTGGGGTCAGACACCAAAAACAACGGGAACTACGAATCTACAGCCTGCAAAAAGGAGACCCCAAACACAGTAACATAAGCAAAATGAGAAGACAGAAAAACACACAGCAGGTGAAGGAGCAAGATAAAAACCTACCAGACCTAACAAATGAAGAGGTAATAGGCAGTCTACCTGAAAAAGAATTCAGAATAATGATAGTAAAGCTGATCCAAGATTCTATTTCCAAGATCCATAATCTTGGAAATAGAATAGACAAAATGCAAGAAACAGTTAACAAGGACCTAGAAGAACTAAAGATGAATCAAGCATCGATTAAAAACACAATAAATGAAATGAAAAATACTCTAGATGGGATCAATAGCAGAATAACTGAGGCAGAAGAACGGATAAGTGAGGTGGAAGATAAAATAGTGGAAATAACTGATGCAGAGCAAAATAAAGAAAAAAGAATGAAAAGAACAGAGGACAGTCTCAGAGACCTCTGGGACAACATTAAACGCACCAACATTCGAATTATAGGGGTTCCAGAAGAAGAAGAGAAAAAGAAAGGGACTGAGAAAATATTTGAAGAGATTATAGTTGAAAACTTCCCCAATATGGGAAAGGAAATAGTTAATCAAGTCCAGGAGGCACAGAGAGTCCCATACAGAATAAATCCAAGGATTAATACACCAAGACACATATTAATCAAACTGTCAAAAATTAAACACAAAGAAATCATATTAAAAGCAGCAAGGCAAAAACAACAAATAACATACAAGGGAATCCCCATCAGGTTAACAGCTGATCTCTCAGCAGAAACTCTACAAGCCAGAAGGGAGTGGCAGGACATAATTAAAGTGATGAAGGAGAGAAACCTGCAACCAAGATTACTCTACCCAGCAAGGATCTCATTCAGATTTGATGGAGAAATTAAAACGTTTACAGACAAGCAAAAGCTGAGAGAGTTCAGCACCACCAAACCAGCTTTACAACAAATGCTAAAGGAACTTCTCTAGGCAAGAAGCACAACAGAAGGAATATACCTACAATAACAACCCAAAGCAATTAAGGAAATGGGAATAGGAACATACATATCAATAATTACCTTAAATGTAAATGGACTAAATGCTCCCACCAAAAGACACAGATTGGCTGAATGGATACAAAAACAAGACCCATATATATGCTGTCTACAAGAGACCCACTTCAGACCTCGAGACACATACAGATTGAAAGTAAGGGGATGGAAAAAGATATTCCATGCAAATGGAAATCAAAAGAAAGCTGGAGTAGCAATTCTCATATCAGACAAAATAGACTTTAAAATAAAGACTATTAGAAGAGACAAAGAAGGACACTGCATAACGATAAAGGGATCGATCCAAGAAGAAGATATAACAATTGTAAATATTTATGCACCCAACATAGGAGCACCTCAATACATACGGCAAATACTAACAGCCATAAAAGGGGAAATCGACAGTAACACAATCATAGTAGGGGACTTTAACACCCCACTTTCACCAATGGACAGATCATCCAAAATGAAAATAAATAAGGAAACACAAGCTTTAAATGATACATTAAACAAGATGGACTTAGTTGATATTTATAGGACATTCCATCCAAAAACAACAGAATACACATTTTTCTCAAGTGCTCATGGAACATTCTCCAGGATAGATCATATGTTGGGTCACAAATCAAGCCTTGGTAAATTTAAGAAAATTGAAATTGGATCAAGTATCTTTTCCGACCACAATGCTATGAGACTAGACATCAATTACAGGAAAAGATCTGTAAAAAATACAAACACATGGAGGCTAAACAATACACTACTCAATAACGAAGTGATCACTGAAGAAATCAAAGAGGAAATTAAAAAATACCTAGAAACAAATGACAATGGAGACACGACGACCCAAAACCTATGGGACGCAGCAAAAGCAGTTCTAAGGGGGAAGTTTATAGCAATACAATCCCACCTTAAGAAACAGGAAACATTTCGAGTAAACAACCTGACCCTGCACCTAAAGCAATTAGAGAAAGAAGAACAAAAAACCCACAAAGCTAGCAGAAGGAAAGAAATCATAAAGATCAGATCAGAAATAAATGAAAAAGAAATGAAGGAAACGATAGCAAAGATCAACCAAACTAAAAGCTGGTTCTTTGAGAAGATAAACAAAATTGACAAACCATTAGCCAGACTCATCAAGAAAAGAAGGGAGAAGACTCAAATCAATAGAATTAGAAATGAAAAAGGAGAAGTAACAACTGACACTGCAGAAATACAAAAGATCATGAGAGATTACTATAAGCAACTCTATGCCAATAAAATGGACAACCTGGAAGAAATGGACAAATTCTTAGAAATGCACAACCTGCCAAGACTGACTCAGGAAGAAATAGAAAATATGAATAGACCAATCACAAGCACTGAAATTGAAACTGTGATAAAACATCTTCCATCAAACAAAAGCCCAGGACCAGATGGCTTCACAGGCGAATTCTATCAAACATTTAGAGAAGAGCTAACACCTATCCTTCTCAAACTCTTCCAAACAATATCAGAGGAAGGAACACTCCCAAACTCATTCTACGAGGCCACCATCACCTTGATACCAAAACCAGGCAAGGATGTCACAAAGAAAGAAAACTACAGGCCAATATCACTGATGAACATAGATGCAAAAATCCTCAATAAAATACTAGCAAACAGAATCCAACAGCATATTAAAAGGATCATACACCATGATCAAGTGGGGTTTATTCCAGGAATGCAAGGATTCTTCAATATACGCAAATCAATCAATGTGATACACCATATTAACAAGTTGAAGGAGAAAAAACATATGATCATCTCAATAGATGCAGAGAAAGCTTTCGACAAAATTCAACACCCATTTATGATAAAAACCCTGCAGAAAGTAGGCATAGAGGGATCTTTCCTCAACATAATAAAGGCCATATATGACAAACCCACAGCCAACATTGTACTCAATGGTGAAAAACTGAAACCATTTCCACTAAGATCAGGAACAAGACAAGGTTGCCCACTCTCACCACTCTTATTCAACATAGTTTTGGAAGTTTTAGCCACAGCAATCAGAGAAGAAAAGGAAATAAAAGGAATCCAAATCGGAAAAGAAGAAGTAAAGCTGTCACTGTTTGCAGATGACATGATACTGTACATAGAGAATCCTAAAGATGCTACCGAAAAACTACTAGAGCTAATCAATGAATTTGGTAAAGTAGCAGGATACAAAATTAATGTACAGAAATCTCTGGCATTCCTGTACACTAATGATGAAAAATCTGAAAATGAAATCAAGGAAACACTCCCATTTACCATTGCAACAAAAAGAATAAAATATCTAGGAATAAACCTACCTAAGGAGACAAAAGACCTGTATGCAGAAAATTATAAGACACTGATGAAAGAAATTAAAGAAGATACAAATAGATGGAGAGATATACCATGCTCCTGGATTGGAAGAATCAATATTGTGAAAATGACTGTACTACCCAAAGCAATCTACAGATTCAATGCAATCCCTATCAAACTACCACTGGCATTTTTCACAGAACTAGAACAAAAAATTTCAAAATTTGTTTGGAAAAACAAAAGACCCCGAATAGCCAAAGCAATCTTGAGAACGAAAAACTGAACTGGAGGAATCAGGCTCCCTGACTTCAGACTATACTACAAAGCTACAGTAATTAAGACAGTGTGGTACTGGCATAAAAACAGAAAGATAGATCAGTGGATCAGGATAGAAAGCCCAGAGATAAACCCACGCACATATGGCCAACTTATCTTTGATAAAGGAGGCAGGAATGTACAGTGGAGAAAGGACAGCCTCTTCAATAAGTGGTGCTGGGAAAACTGGACAAGGACATGTAAAAGTTTGAGATTAGATCATTCCCTAACACCATACACAAAAATAAGCTCAAAATGGATTAAAGACTTAAATGTAAGGCCAGAAACTATCAAACTCTTAGAGGAAAACATAGGTAGAACACTCTATGACATAAATCACAGCAAGATCCTTTTGGACCCACCTCCTAGAGAAATGGAAATAAAAACAAAGATAAACAAATGGGACCTAATGAAACTTCAAAGCTTTTGCACAGCAAAGGAAACCATAAACAAGACCAAAAGACAACCCTCAGAATGGGAGAAAATATTTGCAAATGAAGCAACTGACAAAGGATTAATCTCCAAAATTTATAAACAGCTCATGCAGCTCAATAGCAAAAAAACAAACAACCCAATCCAAAAATGGGCAGAAGACTTAAATAGGCATTTCTCCAAAGAAGATATACAGACTGCCAACAAACACATGAAAGAATGCTCAACATCATTAATCATCAGAGAAATGCAAATCAAAACTACAATGAGATATCATCTCACACCAGTCAGAATGGCCATCATCAAGAAATCTAGAAACAATAAATGCTGGAGAGGGTGTGGAGAAAAGGGAACACTCTTGCACTGCTGCTGGTAATGTGAATTGGTACAGCCACTATGGAGAACAGTATGGAGGTTCCTTAAAAAACTAAAAATAGAACTACCATATGACCCAGCAATCCCACTACTAGGCATATACCCTGAGAAAACCATAATTCAAAAAGAGACATGTACCAAAATGTTCATTGCAGCTCTATTCACAATAGCCCGGAGCTGGAAACAACCTAAGTGTCCATCATCGGATGAATGGATAAAGAAGATGTGGCACATATATACAATGGAATATTACTCAGCCATAAAAAGAAACGAAACTGAGCTATTTGTAATGAGGTGGATAGACCTAGAGTCTGTCATACAGAGTGAAGTAAGTCAGAAAGAATAAGACAAATACCGTATGCTAACACACATATACGGAATTTAAAAAAAAAAAATGGCATGAAGAACCTAGGGGTAAAACGGGAATAAAGACACAGACCTACTTGAGAATGGACTTGAGGATATGGGGAGGGGGAAGGGTAAGCTGTGACAAAGCGAAAGAGAGGCATGGACATATATACACTACCAAACGTGGGGTAGATAGATGGTGGGAAGCGGCCGCATGGCACAGGGAGATCAGCTCGGTGCTTTGTGACCGCCTGGAGGAGTGGGATGGGGAGGGTGGGAGGGAGGGAGATGCATGAGGGAAGGGATGTGGGATCAGATGTATGTGTATGACTGATTCACTTTGTTATAAAGCAGAAACTAATAAAAAAATTAAAAATAAATAAAAAAAAAGACTCTGAAATTTCTCTCCTTACATATGCCACCCTGTTTTACATAGAAATTGAAGGGAAGAAGTATATTTGTTGAACTAAATTTATTTACCTCATTCCCTGAGAAATTACACCATACTGAATCCAGGTTTATATCACATTTTAGAAAAGTGTATCTTAGGGTTAATCTTGTGTAATGTCTGTAAGACCTGAAGATACAAAAAACTAAAACAATCATCTATCTGACATCTATAAAGGTGAATGGCATTTTTCTCAAAAGTACTCACTGAAGATAATGTTTGGAACTGTTTGCTGTTTCCTAGTCCTGAGACGTCCACATATAGCTTTGTAGAGTTGTTCATGCCATTCTTTATTAAAAATTGCAGTTTTAATTTTTCCCAGTGTGCAGCAGAGGATAAGAGACTTACCTTTATGTTTTTCTTAAATTCACTTGGGCGCATATAGTATTATATATTTTCTGCTGTTTCTGTTTTGCTGAAAACTTAGAATCCTAATTTGTCCTTTGAGACCATTTTTCATCACATGTTCTGCAAACAGACAACGTATAAAAAAATAGGCATCCTATGCAATTATTACATTTCTTGCCTGTTTCCTATGTTTCTCTTAACTGTGAATTATTTGGGTTCCTAAGAATATTTCCAGTTCTTTCCTTTAGGGAATCTCACCCCATTTTTAATTGTGATGAAGCAATGACCAGATATTTCATATTTGACAGCTGAGATGAAATTGGCCTTGTCAACATCACAACTAATATACTTTTGGCCTTCTGAAACCACACAGATCTATCACAAAAATTAAATAAAATTTTGCCTTAATTATAGCACAATATTCAATTCAAAACAAAAGGAAAAGTAATTTGAAGTCAATCAACTTGTGTGTTGATAGGTTCAACAACAACAAAAAAAATATAGGAAAAGAGAAAAATCAGTTCTATCAATTTGAAAAAAAACTCTAAGCAAAATATCTTGGATTTCATAGCATTTTAGACTAAGAACAATAATGTGAGCTAATAACTTTTGAATATTCTAGATAACCGACATTTTTGTACAGCAATATTGATTATCATAAACTTCCACAAATGGACTTAGACTATACACAGATAACCTATTTTCTTCTTTAGAGTATGAATGAATTTTTAAATATTTCTCTAGTACTTTGCCTTGGGCTTTCTTCTGAAAGAAAGCTAAGCAGACATTTCCTGAATAGTTTTATAGTGAGATGGAAGAATGGAAACGACACTGAATAAACCTAATGCAAACAAAACTTTGATTCACTATTTAAAGCTTCATGGAATCTAACCTTTTAAACGTGTATTTTGCAAGCACACAAATGACCTTTAAAACTAAGTGGTAAAGTCTGTTGTTAGGTTCATTGTGGTTTGCTACTGATGGTGGGTGTTGGATTATTTTTTCTTGACATATCTTTAGAAATGCTTCTGTGTTCCAATAAGTAGTGATTAAATAGCATAAAAAGGAAAAAGGAAACCTAGTCAGAAGAAAATTTTCTGTCTAGGCACATCTTAATTTAAGCAGAAGATTGGAGGAATTTTCCAGGGATGCATTAACAAAGTTTGTCTTACAATATTCAGAAGCAGTGGTTCACCTCTTTCTATTTAGGCTGTTTAGCATAGAAGTAAGGGGGGCAAGAGCTAAACTCTGAGATTATATGCGCCTCTTTCCCAACATGTTAATTAGCCTTTCTAAATATTTTTTGTAATCTAGAAAGTGAAGCTAAGACTTGACATTCCTCATAGGGTCTCACTGAGGATCAAATGAGGCAGTGTTTGTAAATCAATTATTCTGGTACCTGGTTTATGCTCAGAACTCAATATATATGAGTAATTATTATGGTATTATACAGAAAAACTCTTGTATACAATGTTTTATAATTTAAAATTTTATAATTTCTGATATTTATGAAACCGTTGACATCTTTATGTTTCTGTTTTTTTTTTTTTTTCTTTAAGTATATTGTGAACATTGCCTCTGGATTGCTTTTCTTTTGAGTGGACCAACATAATGCACATAGTGTATATTCATTTTTTGACAAACATCATAAATTTGATAATAATGAAAATCATTGCTATTAAACAATTCAATTAATGGCTAGAAACAGCATGAATTTCCCAGTACTCTTACTGATGGATTGTTTGTCTTTTTTTCCCATAGTCTGGTTATTCATAAGAAGAAGCTGAGCTCTTGATGTCCGTCTTCCAATTCATGTGGTAAGTAATTTCTCAGAATTTTTTCTCTCCTGCCATTTCCCCTTTGTTTCTAAAAGCTAACTTTATTCTGACAGAAGTACTTTTACTATTATTATTCTTTACTGACATCCTGGGATGATTGTACCAGTGCTACTCTTTGCTCTGTGCTTAAACTCAGTGACTTTCTCCCACAGAAATAAAAACTATTTTAGAAGAAAAATTATATGTGATGCATTACTACATTATATAGTTTATTTTATTTCGAGTCAGCCCTTTTGAAGTGGAGCTCCCACATAGTGTAACTTATTAACCTCTAGAATTTCAAAGAAATTATACATAAGCATTTTTCTTTCTCCATTGTCAAATATTTATCCATGGTCATAACAACATTAATATGGGATTATCGAGTTTTGTATATTTTAAGCATATCCTATATCTTCTAAAGACTGTTACATAAAGCAATATATAAATATGTATAAGCACATATATAGTATGTGTGTGTATATATATGTATGTATTTGTATGCCAAAGTAATGTTTTGAATGAATATTCTTGAAATAATCAGAAAGAGTTTAAACAATCAAATATGAGTAGGCCATATTGGACACCAATGGCTGTATTTAGGGATTGGTAGATGTAAAAATTCTGAGAAGAACTATTTAATTTAGTAATGGAAGTGAATGCTTCTTGTATTGTGAATCACAGGACAATGATAAGAAGTATATTGATTTCTACTTTAATATGATCTCTGCTTTACTGGAAATTTGAAAAACGATGGAACCAGACAAAGTATTCAAGTTAGGGGAACTAATTATAGTTATGTTTGGGAAGGATCTTCAGATGTTGTAGCTCAAGAATAACAAGAGAGGAAATTAACATGGGAGAGCACAGACCCGTATTTTGAGGACTGCAGGAAGAGGAGGTCAGGAGAACTGAAATTCCAAAAGGTAAAAATTAGTAAGCAAAACCTGAAGATTCACAGAGGAAAATTTAGGTAGCATGTATATATATTGAATGGAGGAGCAAAGTAAGTCTATTAACACAGATGTTGCATAATTTTGAGAAAGTAGTTCCTAACATTGAAATATTTGATTATGTCCTATATCTGTGATCCTCACTGGGCATGGGGAGTTCTGAATAAAAAGATACTAATTATAGCTGAAAAGAAACATAAAAATATTAGTATGTTCTTCTGGATAAAGAAAGTTAGAGCTTCTTCCTGTGTCTCACGTGTTTCTACAGAGACAAAAGATCATGAGTTAGAAATTGACAGCCACAGAACACAAGATGCATTTCTCATGGGTTTGTCCATAACAGGAAGAATATCCTAGATAAGACTGTGAAGTAAAGGGTTAGGATAAGACCTGAATTATACACTTGATGAGACACAGGAAGGACTACAGAACTTTTCAATAGACATACTGTATTTCCCACATACAAATCTACTGAAAAGTCAGAATAGCTTACGGCTATTTTATCACCAAAACTATTTGTTTCTTCAGGAGTTATTTGAACTGCAGAAGATATATAACTCTAAAGTTCATTAGAAAGTTTGGACTCAAAAGAAAGGAGAAAGATTGTGTCAAGGTTAGAGATAACACAGCATTTATTTATAAAGCATGTTTAATATTCCATGGGGACTAATGGAGAAAATATTAGCAAGAATGTGTACAGAATATTAATAGTACTATTTTGAAGCAAAGGTCATTATAATTACTTTGAGAATATTCTAAAATGTTTCTTTTTAAAATATTTTGAGGAAAAAAATTAAGATTAAACAATTGAAATTTTCTTAAATGGTAATTTAATGATTATAATAAACTATTATGCACATGTGTCAAAATATGAATTAATAGAGGAACTTCTTAAAAGTTTGCAGAAATATTAAGGCTTATGAGTCCAATGTCATCCACATTCTCTCAGGATCAACACTACTTGGAAACTTAATAGAAATCCAAATTCTTGAGTTTCTCCTCAAATTTAGTGAATCAGATAGTCTGGGGGTGGGTCTCAGCAATCTATGTTTTATCAAGCTCTCCAGGTCATTCTTATACATGTTAAATTTGTAGAGCCACTAATCTACTACTATTGTACTTGAATTAGGGTTGCAAGAAAAAAAATAATAACTGAGAACAATAGCAACAATAATAAAAAACACTTAGATTAGATTTTCAGAATAAGAGCAAATAATGTTTAAAATAAGCATGTCCCACATAGGGCATGGGTGATGTTAATACTAAAGCTCATTAATTATTTATCTGAAGTTCAAATTTAACTGAGTGTCTTATGTTTTATCTCAACCCTTACTTGAATGGCTAAGACTGGTGATAGGTCAGATAATGTAACCCTTTCATTTTGAACATGGAAATACTCAGGTTTAAAAAGATATTATAAACAACTACGTTCCAGAGTTGGTTTATTTCAAAGGGTGAGTCTGTGTGCAAGAAATATGTTGAATCCTTGCTCAGTGCTCTTTCCACTACTTCCTCTTCTATATACCCTAAACTCCATGAACGGTTGTCTTAGTCTGATTGGACTACCATTAAAAAAATTACTATATGTTGGGTGACTTAAAAAACAGAAGTTGGTTTCCTCACAATTCTGGAGACTGAAAGTCTGTGATCAGGTTTCCAATATGGTCAGTTTGTGGTGAGATATCTACTCTTGATTGGCACAAGGCCTTCTTGCTATGTTCCCATGTGGCAGAGAGAGAGAAAACAATCTCACTAGGATCTCTTCTCATCATGAGAGTTCCTCTTGCATGATCTCCTCTAAACCTCTAAACTTGATTACATCCCAAAAGTCCCATCTCCAAATGCCATCTCATTGAGGGTCAGGGCTTCAACATATAAATTTTGGGGGGACACAGTTTAGCCCACAACAAGTGTTAATATGTATCTTATAAATGTATAAGAATTTCAACTTTGCCTTGAAAAATTATATCTAGAAATCTGATATAAAGAAAATAAGTGCAGAAATGCCTAACAAAATATAGTATTTCTGAGAAAAATTCTGGAGTGTTTTTGATCTGAATTGCCCACATTCCTGAAGTTCTAAACTGTACAACAGTCAATGAAGCCACATAATCCAGAGTATATATTGAATCTGCCTATATTTTGTAGACCAAAGTGCATGTCAACTAACAAGGATTAATTTTTTTAATTAATAGGCTTTATTTTTTGAGCAGTTTTAGGTTTGCACAAAGTAGAGCTCCAGTATACCACCCTCTATTTCCCCCATATTATTAACATCTTTTTAAGTCAATGGATATATTTGTTATAATTGATAAGCCAATATTGATAGAAGATTATTAACTAAGGTTCCTGGTTTATTAATGTTCCGTCTTTGAAGTTTATATTCTGAGACTTGGCAAATGTATAATGCCACATATTCATCATTACGTTATTGCTCTAAACTCCCCTGTGCTCAAGGATTCATTTCTTAACTAGATGTTTTCAGTGATTGCAAAGTGAAGTCTTTACTGCAGATATCTAAAAAGAGTTACTTGAATAGAGGAAGAGAAACAGCTTTAATTCTTATTCCTACAGAAGCAATTTCTAGAGTTGTACATTTGTATTGCATTCTTATTTCCTTTTTATTTTCAGTAAGTTCATGGCCCTAAATTATATGAACTTTAGAGATGAAATTTTTCATCTCCCAAAATTCACCCTGAGTACTACCAAATAAAATCAAACACAGAAAATAAGAATAACTAAAAACACTCAAGTAAAATCAGAATCTTCCTCTCTGAGTCTCTTAGCTGTACTAAGAGATGTAGAGCAGATATTTATGCTACCTTTCTAATAGTAAAGCAATCTTTTTTATTTGCTGTATTCAAGCTCTAACATCTGGTTGGTTACATTTCAGCTAAATTTTATGTTGTTAATAGTCTGTTCAAAACAGCCACTTCAAAGATTTCTTTCTGCAGCCGTGTTTGATACTGGTATTTGTTCTTAGTCCTTTGTGGGGTGCATTAATTGGATCATTTTACACTAATCAAAACTGTTTGCCAAACAGTTACTTTGACAATTTGGAATGGAGTTTCTATGTTTGCCTTGCATGCAGGCTCAGTCTGGATCAGGGTAGATACCAGAAAACTGATAGATATGCATTCTTCTTTTACCACTCTTCAACATTTTAACTTCATGGTTAATTATGTTCAATCTGCATACCTTTATAGATAATGGGAAATTTTAATTACAAAACTTCTTTTTATTTTTGTAATTTTCTAGTTCTGCTGGCTAGAAAACTATACCTATTTGGGTCACTGTACTTTTTTCTTTTAGATTTTATTGGTTATTTAAGTTCTAACAGAAAAAAAAACTCATCTCTTCTGTCTAATAAAAACATTGCCAAATAAAACTGAGCTAACTTTGAGACACACTACTTAATTTCAAACATTGAAATCTGGCATATATTTTTGAAGGAAAATTTGAGCTGTGATTTAGATTATTAAAAAGCATTCTAGTTAAGCTACAAAATGATATTCAGGAAACAATTTACGGACATTCAACAAAGAAGTATATAGTCACATAATATTAAATATTACAAAACATAACATGTTAAAAATTCACTAGTGTTGCTTTTAGGTGAGTACATTGTGAAATTTGAGAGTTCAGGGTATTAGCATTGAAGGGGACTATTATTATTTTTAAATGATGTTCTCTTAAATCACATTAGTTTTTACTCACCAATATACAGTTAATATTTTATAAGTTTTGCTTGACAAATGAGGTTAACCTTTGACAAAATTAACAGACAGGGAAATTTGTCAGCAACAATTACATGTGCTTTTAATTGGATTTTAGATCTATATTTATATTGAATGTCTCTTTGCTTATCACCAGTGCACTCATTTCTTCTATCTGACTAATTTTAATCAATGTAGAACGTTGATAATACACAGACGTTTTCTCAAATAACTTATCAGTTTGGTTGATATGATTGAGTCAGCTGTCTTCTCTCTCAATGCACAGAAATTATATATTTCTCTATACCACTAAGTATCACAGTCTAATCCAGAAATCAGACCATCATGGCTATACTGTCTTCGATTTTCACTCTCACTTTTTCAATTTATTTTTAAATCTAGGATGTATTTGTTCATTTCAAATTCAAAAAATTTCCTGCTTTCTTTGGAACATGACTTATACCACATTTATTTTTAGAACAGAAGAAGGAATGATTCTACCCTTTTCTCTAAAACAGCATATCCCTAGTGCATTCAGTAGAATGTGGTCAAACATATTATGGAAACATATCATGTGTTTTTCATCTCATCCATGTCCACTGTTAACATAGTAAAGATTCAGATTAAAATACAAAAAAAGAAATTGTGATTAATACATAATTTACTGAACACATTTACTTTCCAACATTCCTTGCTCCTATCTCTTTAAGGAGACATTAATATTATGCAGCATCCATGGATCATACTGCTCTTAATATTGACAGAGTAGAGAGTAAAGAATGCAGGATTCTGCTTTCTAATTGGATGTTGATGTTCTTAAGTCATTAAACTACCTAGCTAACATGAAACATGGTTTAATCTTTCTTAGGGTGCTCTGCAAAACCAAAGTATGCCTATATGCTTTGTAAGTAATTAATTCGGAAAAACACTGAATAAAAACCATGGGATAAGTTGAGTGGACCACCCCTGCCCTCCACCCGAAAATCTATTTAAATGCTTACCTATTGCTTTCATAAAGATAAAAGCACTTTCGCTAAAGCCCTTAATATTTAAAATAGAACAATACTAAATGAAACACTAAAAATATAAGAATAAAATTACTCTTAGACACAAAGACAAGAAGATAAGAAAAATGAATACATATACCCAATTCCCAGAAAAATTGTGAACTTCTTAAAAGCACTCCACTCAGAAATGAGTAAACAAAAGCTAGAGAACCAGCGGGAGAAATCCTAAATCCAAAATCCAGCTCTAACACTTGATAGTTTGTTTCCATTGGATAACTAGCTGACACCTCTAAATTTGAGCTGTAAAATATGCACACAAATAGAAATCAAATCATCAGTTAATTTGGACTTTAGCTGAGATTATTGATGTAAAATCTTAGCACAGTACCTGGCACATGGTAATCACACATTTTGTTAGCTATCATAATGAAAATCCATTATAGCAGTATGTCAACAATATAAATATTCTGTGCCCTTAAGGGGGCAGGTTTCCAAGACTCTCCCTGTCAAGAAATTGGAAGAGAGGGATAATTTTTTTCAAATACTTGAGAAGTTTTCCTGCACATTTGCTGTTTGCTATTGGAGGCTTGGGTAAATTTTATAAGTGATAATTTGCTAATAATGAAATGATTGTGCCACACCCTACATTAAATATACTTTTTAAGGGCAGGAAATAGGTGCTCAAGTCACATATCTCTAGAAACAAGGCAACCTAAACCTAGGGTGGTTTCTGTGGCATTTATTAAACTGATATTACCAAGAGAAGTACAAAAAGAAAGCTATTGGTTTCATTTTTGTACTCTACCTAAGAGCTATAGGGGTCACTTTGGACTAAAATATGTTTGTAATGTATGACTTCTAAAGAGAAATAAGAAGTTATGAATTCCTATAATTAAAGTGTTCTCTATGCTCACACAGAATATGAAAAAGCTATGAAATATGTTTTACCAGAGAGTATAAATTGTTGCAAAACAGAATGAAAAAAACTGAAAAAGGTACCACAGGTATATATTAATAAAGTATACAGTTATAAAACATATTAATAGATTACAGATCAGAAAGAAAGGAAATCTTATTGATTTGAGTCCTCTCCTTTTTTTCTTGATGAGTCTGGCTAAAAGTTTATCAATTTTGTTTATCCTCTCAAAGAAGCAGCTTTTAGTGTTATTGATCTTTCATATTGTTTTGTTCATCTCTATTTCATTTATTATTGCCCTGATCTTTATTATTTCTTTCCTTCTACTAACTTTGGGTTTTATTTGTTCTTCTTTTTCTAATTGCTTTCGGTGTAAGTTTAAATTGTTTATTTGAGACTTATCTTGTTTCTTGAGGTAAGATTGTATTGCTATAAACTTCTCTCTTAGAACTGTTTCTGCTGAATCCCATAGGTTTTGGGTCATTGTGTTTTCATTGTCATTTGTTTCTATGTATTTTGTTATTTCCTGTTTGATTTATTCAGTGATCCATTGGTTATTTAGTAGCCTATTGTTCAGCCTCCATGTGCTTGTGCTTTTTACAGTTTTGTTGTTGTTGTTATTGTTATTGTTTTTTCTGTAATTGATTTCTAATCTCATAGCGTTATGGTTGGAAACAATTCTCGACATGATTTCAATTTTCTTAAATTTACCAAGGCTTGATTTGTGACCCAAGATGTGATCTGTCCTGGAGAATGTTCCACGTGCACTTGAGAAGAAAATGTATTCTGCTGCTTTTGGATGGAATGTCTTATAAGTATCAATTAAGTATATCTGGTCTAATGTGTCATGTAAGGCTTGTGTTTCTTTCTTAATTTTCTGTCTGGATGATCTGTCCATTGGTGTAAGTGAGGTGTTAAAGTCCCCCACTATTATTGTGCTACTGTTGCTTTCCCCTGTTATGGCTGTTAGCATTTGCCTTATGTATTGAGGTGCTTCTATGTTGCTATGCCCCTGAAAATAACACAACATTGTAAATCAATTATACTCCAATAAATTTTTTAAAAAAGATAGAGAGGAAAAAGAAATATGAAATATTTAAAATTTACAATAATTATAAGCATGTAGCAGTATTTCAAGTTCTTTGAATTAGTTATGACATAGCCAGAGAGAATCAAAACCATGAATTGATGACTAATGTGTGTAGTAGAGAAAAGAGCAAATATAAAACAATCATGGACTCCTAGAGACACATGAATGCTCCAGTGCCACATAGTAAAGGACAGGCTGTGATAAAACACTGAACAATGAGTAGAATCTAATTTCTAGTGGATTGAAAAATCATGGAACTGACTTTAGGAAGAAAAAAGAAAAGTGAATCTAGCCACTATCCTTCTGGATGAGACAGATATGTTGGTATAGAGTTTTAACCCATTCCATTAGGAGGAAAATGTTTAATAACTTGGTAAAAGTCTGTGCCCTCTCCCCTCTCCTATTCCACATTTTACCAATAACTCATTAAAGACATACAAAGCACACTCATGATTTTTTACATAGTTATTGACTATATTACCCACTGTGTACATTTCACACCCATGACTCATTTATTTTGAACCTTCAAGTTTGTATCTCTTAATCTCCTCACCTATTTCTTTTCTCCTCCACTCCCATCCCTTCTGGCAGCTACCTATTTTTTCTTTGTATCTATAAGTCTGTTTCTGTTTTGTTATGTTTGTTCATTTGCTTTGTTTTTTTTTTTTTAGATTCCACATGTAAGTGAAGTCATGCAATATTTGTGTTTCTCTGACTTATTTCACATATCATATTTCCCTCTAGATCCATTCTTGTTATAAATGGCAGGATTTTATTCTTTTTATGGCTAATATTCCATTGCACATGTGTGTGCATGTGTGTGTGTGTGTGTGTGTATGACATGTTCTTTATACATACATCTGTTGATGGACCCTTAGGTTACTTCCATATCTTGGGTATTGTAAATAATGCTGCAATGAACAGAGAGGTGCTTATATCTCTTCTAATTAGTGTTTTCATTTTCTTTGGATAAATATCTAGATGTGGAAATGCTGGGTCATATGGTAGTTCTATTTTTAATTTTTTGAGAAATCTCCATACCTTTTTTTCCATTGTGGCCACACCAGTTTACATTCCCACCAACAGTGCATGAGGGTTCCCTTTTCTCAATGCTTCTTATTTGTTGTCTTTTTGGTAATAGCCATTCTGATAAGTGTGGTTTTGATTTGCATTTCCCTGATGAAGAGCAATGGTGAGCATCTTTGTCTGTGCCTGTTGACCATTTATATGTCTTCCTTGGAAAAATATCTATTCAGATTCTTTCCTATTTTTTTTAATTAGGTTGATTGTTTTTTTGATGATAAGTTGTATGAGTTCTTTGTGTGTTTTGGATATTAACCCCTTATCAGAGATATTATTTGCAAATATATTCTTCCATTCAGTAGGTGATCTTTTTGTTTTATTGATAATTCCCTTCACTGTGCAAAAGCTTTTTAGTTTGATGTAGTCCCATTTGTTTATTTTGTTTTTGTTTCTCCTGACTGAAGAGACATATCAAAAAAAAAGTTACTAAGACCGACACCAAAGAGCTTACTGCCCATGTTTTCTTCTAGAAGTTTTATAGTTTCAGGTCTTACATTTATGTATTTAATCCATTTTGAATATATTATTGTTTATAGTGTGAGAGCTGAGTACAGTTTGATTCCTTTTCATGTAGCTGTTCATTTTCCCAAGCACCATTTATTGAAGAAGCTGTCTTTTCCCCATTGTATATTTTTGCTTCCTTTGCCATAGATTTATTGGTCATATCATTAATTGGGTTGTCTGTTCTGTTCCATTAATCTATGCATCTTTTTTGGTGCCAATACTATATTGTTTTGATTACTCTAGCTTTGAAATATAGTTTGAAATCAGGGAGCATGATACATCCAGGTTCATTCTTCTTTTTCATATTGTTTTGGCTATTTGAGGTCTTATGTGTTTCCATATAAATTTTAGAATTATTTGTTTTAGTTCTGTAAACAAAGCCATTGGCATTTTTAATTATGTTAAATAAGAATGGAGAAATGTATTAATATCAGTACCAATAACCAAAAGGTCATAACTAATTAGAAACAATGGTCAAAATATAACAAGATTAAATTTCACAAAGATAAATAATAGAGGAGGGAAGCTGTTCTTCATTTATAGTAGCTATTTGGAAGTGTGCATCAAACTTTCAATTAATCATAAATTTTGTGTAATTTAAAAGTGAAATATAACCATGAAATAAGCTATTTTTAGTTACCGTGACATATATATCCTGAATGAGGAAGCTGATAGGCCTGCCTTCTGAGAATGCCATTAACCTTATTTTAAGAATTATGTTACATTTTTGGTAGGAAATTTTAAGAAGAATGTAGAAAATTCAGATGCATTCACACAGTAACAAGGGTGGTAATGCAACTCAAAAACATGCCTTATTAATAAAAATAAACTAAAGATAAGATTTGGGGAAGGAAATCCAACACAGGAATACTCAGATATTGAGGAATGTCAAGTAAAATTATTACATTTGTTTTCCTTTACCAAGGATAGGAAGTAGAAATGACAAATGGAATGTAGAAACAAATTTTCACTCAACATCAAAAATAGTTCTCTATTACAATTGTGTAAAAGGGGAATTTTCTACTTAGAAGACACCCAAAAGTAGTTTGTAAAACAATTCTACAATTAAATAGAGAAGATAGAATGTGGTGGGAGAAGATAATCTGCATTTTTCCTTCTTGTCCTAAAATTCTATGATTCTGTGTTAATCCAGTAAAGTAGACCAGAAGATGCTGAAAGATTTAGCTCAGGATCTTACACTAGGAAGGTAAACCCTGAAGAAAGACATTATAAAATATCTTCACTGAAAACAATAGCCTGTGTCTGAGAATAAATGAATTATTATAATTTCTGAGAAGAAAAACTTGTCATACTAAATCAAAACTTTTAATAGGTGTGAAAGAAAAAATGCTGAGTGAAAAATTTACTTGATTGTAATGAACGTTACTAAGTTCAGTAGGTATGGAGATATTAAAATCACAATCCTTTATGTCCAAAGTAGACACTGCATTTCCCTAGTGGCCTTTTAAATTTACACTATGAATCGATGATCTCTGAAGGCCTTGCAATTTCTAATGTTTTATGCTTCTGTGATCTGTTGTCATTCTGTGATGTAATGATTTAAAATAGACTTCACCAAGAAGAATTCTTTTCTCAGTTATGATTTATCAAAGACTTTCTTGTTCCCTACCTGTTACTGATGACCCAACATAACAATCAACTGAACATTTTGACTTCTCATGTTTCAAGCAAATATTTGATATCATATTGGTAAAATTTTAATCCCTTTGAATTAATTTTCTTATCTTTAAGATTGCTGTTACCTATATGACTTTTGGAAAGTTTCTAAGTATTAAAAAATATCTCTTATGAAGTCTTTTGGAACAAGGAAGCATATAGAAGATTCTGTTAATGACTTTTTTATTAATCCTCATGCTTCTGTGAGAAGTATATCCTTGATATGCAGGTGAAAGAGGATTATATAGCCAAGTAGTAAGCCAGAGTATTTCAATATAGCTTAGGAAACTATAGCAAGAGTTTCTTTTCTGCTTAGGTTTACTATTTGCTGAGAATTGCTCTTGTTAAAAATAATCTCACAAACAGATTTAAGAATTCTTTTTAGGAAATAAAATAATAAAAAAATAAAAGTAAAAATAAGGTAGTCCTCACATAAACCTATGAAACCAAGTAACAGTGAATCAACATCCATGTAATAGACTAGCCTTAAATAATATTTGATTGGAAAGATGGGATACAAATAATTTAAACTTTTGAATGATTAGTTTTAATTTGATGTATATATCATGAATATTGACTAAAATATTCTAGGCAGCAATATGCCTTTTTAATATAAAATTAATATAAATTTACCATTAGATATTTGCAATTATCTTTTGAAGATAATTTTTCATTCACATGTTTTTTTTCTCTGTGCTTATTTAACATAAATGATGTGTATAACACTTCTAGAATTTTGAGACCAGCATAAAATTTAGTGTTCATCCTAAAGGTGCTTCATATTTATTGAAAAATAAATTTGAACTCTGAAATGTTTAAAATGAAGGAATTGATTATGTTTACAGTGCCTGACGTATATATATGTAGGTGTTCAGGTTAAACATCATGTATTATGTAGTAATTTGATTTATAAGAATATCAATTTTCTTTGTTAAGGAACCTTACTTAAAACAGAATTGATAATATAATAATATTTTTAGTAAATTTTACATTTTAAATTATCCCATTGTTTTACTTGACATTAGTGAATAATACTATGAGATATTGCATTTAAATCTAAAATTAGAAAATCATTCTAAAAGAATTTAAGTGGCTTTTCAATATTCACATAGGTAACAAATACGCAATTCAGTATTTTTGATTCCAAAGACAGTGTTCCATCCTCATATCTAACTCTCTATGGTTTCTTCTTTACTATAGCATCACTCAGTGAAGTCATAACATTTCAGTTTTACAAACAGACACATAAGGGGGACCAGACAGATGAATGATGGCAGATAACTGCAAACCACACCTAATTGTGAAAGTAAGTCAGTAGTTATGCCTTAATAATGATGGCCACTGCTGTATTCAAATAATTTTTGTCTTCTTAGATTATATTTCTTTTTTAAAAAAATTTTATTGAAATGTACTTGAATTACAATGCTGCATTAATTTCTGCTGTACAGCAAAGTGATTCAGTTATACACACACATGCAAACACACACACACACACACATATGTATATATACTTTTTCATATTTTTTTCCATTATGGTTTATCACAGGATATTGAATATACTTCTTTGTGCTATACAGTAGGACCTTATTGTTTATACATATATATATTATAAACTATATATAATACATATAAACTATATTATATTATGATATATTATATATTATATTATATAAACTATATATATTATATTATATGTATAAACTATATATAATAGTTTGCATCTGCTAATCCCAAACTCCCAATCCTTCTCTCTCCCACCCTTGTTTCCCCTTGGCAATCACAAATCTGTTCTCTATGTCTATGAGTTTGATTAGGTCTATTTATTTATTTTTGCTTTTACTTCTATTGCCTTGGGAGATTGACCTAAGGAACACTGGTATGATTTATGTCAGAGAATGTTTCGCCTATGTTCTCTTCTAGGAGTTTTATGGTGTCATGTTTTCTATTTATGTCTTTAAGCCATTTTGAGTTTATTTTTGTGTATGGTGTGAGGGTGTGTTCTAACTTCATTGATTTGCATGAGACTGTCCAACTTTCCCAACATCACCTGCTGAAGAGTGTCCTTTCCCCATTGTATATTCTTGCCTCCTTTGTCAAAGATTAATTGACCATAGGTGTATCATTTATTTCTGGGCTCTCTCTTCTGTTCCATTGATCCATATGTCTGCTTTTGTGCCAGTACCACAGTATTTTGATTACTGTAGCTTTGTAGTACTGTCTGAAGTCTGGGAGGGTTAGATTATATATGTATGTATGTATGTATATATATATTTTTTTTTTTTTTTTTTTTTTTTTTTTTTTTGCTGTACGCGGGCCTCTCACTGGTGTGGCCTCTCCCATTGCAGAGCACAGGCTCCAGAAGTGCAGGCTCAGTGGCCATGACTCATGGGCCTCACCACTCCATGGCACGTGGGATCCTCCCAGACCGGGGCATGAACCTGTGCCCCTGCATCGGCAGGCGGACTCTCAACCACTGTGCCACCAGGGAAGCACCTAGATTATATTTCTTAATAAATTTTCTTCTCCAGCTTTCATTTACATTTTTAAGTTGGAAAGCCATCCTTGAAGAAGTTGCCTTGAATTTGATGGGGAAAGAAAACTGCCTGGATTTAGTTTAACCATGCATGTATTGTGCCCCTACTCTGAAGCCCCTAAATAATTATCCCATAAAATATGAAAATTATTTTAAACATTAGTTAAAAAAAGTATTTAAATAAATTTTTGCAGAATCTTTAATACAGGTTATATATATATATATATATATATATATATATATATATATATATCACAACAAATATAAATCCATAACTATATTTCATAATATAACACAAATATTTCTTTATTGTTAATTCTTGCTGTATGAATTGTTTTATAATTCTCTTTTACAAGTTATACTATATCTTTTACAAGATATATACTATATCTCCCTGTATATTCTATTCTCATCCCAGGATCTATATTCAGAACACCAAACTTTCTGCTTCAATACATTTGGCATGTGTCTATCAGTCTTACTGTCTTAATTATCAAATGTCAGTAACATACACAGTTTCAATATTGTTTTTAGAGGGAGTTTTTGGCTAGTATTCCAGAAGCCTTTAGCAATCTGAGTACTATTCTATGGGAGATAGAAGACAAGCTTCTGATTAATACCTACCATTTCAAAGTAGTATCCTAGGAATATTTGCTTAAATTAACTAAATATTTTCAATGCTACAAGTTAGGTAAGCTGAAGAATCAGACTTTATGTTAGAAAATAAATTGAGGCCTTTTTTTTTTTTTAACCAATTCTTCATTCCCAATAATACCATGGCCTTCTTTTCTCTTTCCACAACTTTCCTTGTAACCAGGATACTTTATGAGTCTTCTAAATATTCAAATCATGTCTCTACTTCAGTTTAGCTTATATCCCATTTGCTCCATAAGATGTTAAAAATACAAAAAAAAAGCAAATTTATTATCTGAAATTATATTAAAATTAAAATTTAAACTTTATAATGATTTATAAAAACTTTATAAAATTAAATCTTTATAAAATATAAGTAAGGTGTTTTGTTTCCAGAAGTGTCAAATTATGTTCAGAGACTGAGATTTTCTTTTTCAGTTAATCTATTTAACACAGGTTCACTGTGAGAATTATAATAATTTCACAAGCCAATAGCATACAGGATAATGTCTCTTATAAACCAATAAAGAAATAACATATGGGCTTCCCTGGTGGCTCAGTGGTTGAGAGTCTGCCTGCCGATGCAGGGGACATGGGTTCGTGCCCCAGCCTGGGAAGATCCCACATGCCATGAAGCAGCTGGGCCCGTGAACCATGGCTGCTGAGCCTGTGCGTCCGGAGCCTGTTCTCCGCAATGGGAGGGACCACGACAGTGAGAGGCCCAGGTACCGCAAAAAACAAACAAACAAACAAACAAAAGAAATAACATACTCCAAACCAATAATAGATTAATTACACCATTTTTCCAGTCAAGGGGATGAAAAGAATAAAGTACAAATTTAGTTAGATGAACCTTTCTATGAGTTCGTTGTCTGGAGATTTGGCTTAGCCACCGAGAAGCTGATGTCCAGCTGCTGGGGTAAAAGTCCCTTGCTGCTAGAGCATGTTGCTAGAGAAGGAGGACACAGGTGTTAGCCAGCAAGATGAGCTTCCCTGGGCAGCTGCATGGTTTTCACCACTACCTTGCAGAGTCGCTTTGCCCAGGCAGGAGCTAATGTCCTAAGGTCTCTGGAGAGCTACTTATATCAAGAGTCTTCTTCCCCAGACCCAACACTCTTAAGTTGTAGGTCAAACTTATTGGTATTTAAAACTTAAACATCCCCTAACCATAGTTGCTCCTCTACACATTCTTATCAATAACCCCAGCAGTGCTAATCAATATCTGAGCTACTGAGTACTTATTGACAACCACAAATGTGGATGAGGGCATCCTGACACAGCTTCCTCAAGGTAAATCACTTAGAACAAAACAACTTCATTCTTAGATTAAAACAATGTCAACAAAAAAAGTGTATTTTGAATCATATCAGACCAATACAAAACATAAGGTGAGAGCACGTAAATTGTTGTGTTCTTTATTGAATCTCTCAATCCTGGTCCATAGTTGGTATGTGAAGAGTGAGTAATGAACATGTGCTGATGAAAGAGTTATTGTGCTTATAACATTCTGGCATTCCTATAAGTGTTAATAATCTTTGCAAAACATATATTATGTGTCATGATAGTATCACGTTTTAGTGTCATGTTTCTAAATATAATAAAATAAACCTAATTTAGGAGGCAGCCCAAATGCTGAGAGGTAATGAACAGAACATGACATATGTGGTAAATCAAACTTTTCTCCACTCAGAAGTGCATCTTAAGCAAATACTAGGAAAGACATAGACAGGTTTCACTTTTTTAAATATTTTGTTCCTGTTTCTATTTTTATTTTTCTAAAAGTATCCCATATCTTCTGATTCAGAACTTGAATAAAATGACATTTAAGGCAGGGATGATACCATTGCTTTATTTATTATTGAATAAAGTGTCCCATCAGT
Organism: Mesoplodon mirus; assembly: GCF_964341445.2. Classification (NCBI taxonomy): domain Eukaryota; kingdom Metazoa; phylum Chordata; class Mammalia; order Artiodactyla; family Ziphiidae; genus Mesoplodon; species Mesoplodon mirus. The sequence continues at coordinate 110,566,715 of NC_138982.1, forward strand.
TTATTGGTGAGAACTGATATATATATATATATATATATATATATATATATATATATATATATAATCTGAATTTCCTAATTATTGAATATGAGTACAATGAAAAACTTCTTCTGAGATTTATATACTTGGATTAATGCACATATCCTTTGAACCTATGTTAAAGAATCCTTGGAAGACAACATTTTAAATGGATATCTGAACAGGCTGGACCTTCATAAATAATATTTTTTAAATTCTCGTATTATTCTCCTGACAAAATTCTGTACAAGTAAGGTTTATTTTTGTTTAGTTGAACAATATATTACTGTTATCCCTATTTCTAGTTCTTTCAAATTTTCTTACAAGTTTAATTGTTTATACTCAACTCTGAAATTTCTTTCCATTTCTAAAAGCCAAGAGCTTCTACAATTTTGTAGGAATCAGGATGTAACACACTCAGAGAATTATGTTGGATCATTGCAGCAAAGTGGTGAAGGCTATGAGTTTGGGATTCGAGTAAATCAGGTTTGAGGTGATTTCACATTGTATCAATAATATAACCATGGGCACATTAGTTAACCTTTCTGATTATCAATTTTGGTACAATTATTTTAAAATGGCTTTTTATTTAAAATATTGAGTACAGTACCTAAAATCCTATTATGGAGATTAAAAGTGGTAATTAATTTAAAGTAGTGACTAGGACCCAATTAGTGTTTATTAATATTAGATTTAGTATATTATTTGCTATAACATCTTGTGGAAGAAAAGGTTTTAATACATGCAAATTTGAGACCATTCCATTTATTTTCAATTTTCTTATAATTGTTACTTTTCTTTAGAATATTAAATTACCATTGATACGAAAGCCAAAATACTTGCCCATCATTTACATTTCTATTTACAAATTCTTTTGAGCATTACTATTATTTTGACATTCACAATATATTCAAAACCTAGATTCTTAAATGTAAGTTTTATATAATTTTAAAAGTGAATTTCTAACTAGTTTCTCAGAGAAACACATATCAAGTGATAGGAAAACAGGGGGAAAATAAGATCCTATATTCAGAAATTGGTTTTACAAAAAATATTTTAGATATATAACAAGTGAAATACATGTCAAGTGATACAATGAAACTGGTGGGAAAATAAGATTCTATATTCTAAAATTGATTTTCAAAAATAATTTAGGGATACATCAGTTTCATAACAATATTCAACTCTATTAAAGGCATGCATACTTGTAAAATTCTGCACAAAATATCCAATTTTATGAGATTTAATTTTCTCAAAAATTTAAAATACACAGATAACCAAAGTACACATGATCTTTGGAAAGTCTTGCTCCCTAATGCCTCTGGGTGTGCTGTGCTTTGTTTGTCAAAATGGTGTCAAGTCTATTAGAACAGCTTGGCCAGTTTTGACAGAATTCCTTCCTAAATTAAAGGTAGCAAGATGAAGCTTATAAATTAATGGGGGAAACTTGAGTTCTATCACCAGCTCTCTGTGAACAAAACTTATTTCTCACTTTACAATTTATACTTCCTTTTTTATTTGAAAGAATGTAATTATTTCAGTGTTTCATTTAAAACCTTAACCATGCATTTTATTTAACTTTTTAAAAATTTGTATCATAAACATATAGTAAAAACAATGTGACTAAATTTAGTATTTCATCAGACATAGGTTTGACATCAGAGAGAAGTAGATCTGAATTTTTCTTGTCACTTCACACCTGCATGACTATATTTTTTGGAAATAGTTTTCAATTAAATTCAAAATATTATGAGATTTTTGTCAATATTGCATAACACAACTAAAAATATTTAACAGAGTGCTTGGCAGGTGCTTGAAAAGTGTGCCTCTGTTTGGACGAGTTGTTGTTTCTGTTATTGTCATCATGGATAAGTTGAAGCCTTGAATGAGATTCCTATTTATTGTATTTTGTTCATAGAGAACTGATGATGGCCTGAATATTATACAGAAAAAAAAAATAACAATGTTATATTAAATTGATACTAAAAGAAAATCTACTATATACACACTCAGTGTTAACCATTGTGTACATATTGCATCATCAAAATGGTCACCTTTGTACAGATGGGACCATAAGCTAAAAAATTAAATGTCTTTTTGAATTTTTATACTCATAGAAAATAGTTGACCGAACATTTAAAACTAAGTCTATCTGTATCCAAAACCCTTGCTCATGCTCTTGTATAAGGCTGCCTCCCATTGTGTTTGGATTCAGAATTGTATCAAGACTTCTGTATTTTGGGAAATTTTACTCCAAGATCAGATATGATTAATTTTTAGTCAAAATTAATTTCTTGAAAATGTCAATAGTTGACGTTTTTGTTCTTATGTCAATATTATAGGAGGGATTAATTCTCCTAGCATTAATGAATTTGGTGCTATGATTATTTACTGATAAATTTATCTCCTATATAACCTTGTATGAGACTTTTTTTCACATATTTTTAATCATTTTACCAAATTTCTTTCATAATTAAATGTAAATCACATTTAAATCTCTGTTTTTATGATGAATGGTAGTTTGAATAATTCCCAAGACATATAAATTATTAAAAATAGAACAATAATACAATTACTAAAATAATATACAACTGACACTAGTGATTTCAAGTCATTTGTGTGAAATAGTTGATTTTCTAAATCTGATACTTAATAAAAAGTGATGCTTTATTTATAATAACATGGCATTATGTATAATAAAACAAGTGACATCAGTTTCCTATTTTATATCCACTAATGAGAATTAAGAATAAAAAATATGCTATGAAAAATTCCATACTATGCTATATTTTTAAAATGATCCATAGATCAGATAAGATAAAAAAATAAGTTAATTAACTTTTGCAGTCATCAGTTAATTAAGCTAGGTAATGAAGAACCACATGCTGAGCAAATAAGTCATTGATCCAGAATGAAATAATAAAATAAAGGCTTTTAGAATCTATGTATTTATTCAGTATTTTACATTCTTCTTGTATATTAAAGCACACTTATTTTTTAGCTTGTGTGTGTGTGCAGCTGTAAAATACGTTAAGTATATCCCTATACTCATTATTAATGCTACTTTTTATTCATTTTGTATATGGCTTTTGCATTCCATACAAAGTATCTAGATATATGGATACAATTTGCAGGAGTTTTACAATGTTTAAAGTTAACATGCAACAGTGTAAATAAATTTGTCTTTGATGAAATCACATTGTAAGTGAACATTTCTGGATTTTCCTTATAAGGAAACTACTTATGTGGTGTCCTAGATTTTTTACAAACCAAAAGATATTTTAAATGAATGGGAGGGAAAGGGCAAAAATTCTTAAGCTTTTGCTGCCTCAACTGAATTTGCTCCACACTGAATGGGAGTTCCCTGGTCTTTTTTTGCACCCAGCTGTGAGCAGTTAGGAAAAACAGAGGCAGGAGATGAGGCATAGGTTAATGTAGTATATATCCTTATTTTGCCTTGTTTGAAATTCATAAGATTTAAGTCACTTTGGGTACATAACTATAACCGTCTAGAAAAATATTTATTCATTTCAACTAACTCATGATCACATTCACTTATGATCATATTAAAGACAACCCAGGAGTAGGAATCAAGATACCTGCCAAGCAGAACCAGTGCTACACACAGGGCTTCAGTCAAGTTGAGGGATATGTTTCCATTGAGAGGAAAGAACAAGAAAGAAAAACAGGGAAAAAGTGGCACAGTTACAGGGACCAGAAAGAAGATGGCAGTGACACTTAAGGAACTCTTATGGTGACGTTCATCTCTTTCATGGTTCTTTTCTAAGGCTGATCCTGGTTATAACACCACTTATGACTTTGATCAATGTAAGTAGAAAAGGATGAATTTTTCAGACAGAGACTTTTTGTTTAACCTATCTGGGTGACTGACACATGCTTTTGTTTTCTTTTATGAATGATATGTTGATTTGAAGATTTTTTTTTCTTTCCCCAGTGATTTCACTAAGAATTTTGTTCAAAGATCTCATATTAGACTTGTAGATAAGGTGAAGGAATATAAAATTTTCTTTGCCAGAAAGAACAGGAACTTCATAGTTCTTTCTTTTTTTTTTTTAATGAAAGGGACACTGAAATAGGATTGAAGTAATTGAGAAATGATCTCTGTGAGTAGAATGAGCGTAGTGAAAAAGGAGATGGTACTTGTGTCATAAAAGAATGGCCTGTTAGGACTCTCAACCAGATAATCCTATTATTAAAGAATAAGCTTGTCTGAATTCTCTGTGTGTATGTATTTTCTAGCCAAAATCACACTATTGAAGTTTTTGAAACAGTTGACAGTTTTCTACTGCCTTTGTCAAAGAAATGAAGCTCTGGCATAAACATTTGGCCACTGTTTCAAATCCTTACATGAGAGGGAAGTCCTAAATAACTGAAGGACTAATGTAGTAATGAATGGTGCGAAAACAATGTTCCTGTGCAATTGAGGGCAGTTATTAATTTGTTTCAGTTGGATGCATATGCCAGAAAGCTCAATTTATGCAAGCCATTCAAGGATAGAGAGAAAGAGATCGCTCAGCCTGAAGGAACATAACAGTGAAACATTTCTTAAACAAGATCTGTTCTTGCCTACAACACAATGTCACTTTCACAAGCTGATATTCAAGAAAAAAAAAGAAAATTATAACAAATTTACTTAAGATTTTCTCCAAGTATTTTAAATTAGAGAGTAGCAATGAGAGAAAGTTTCCACCTCCCCACCTTATTTCTTCTCGTGTCCACAAAGTACTTGGAAATATGTATCACTGCTACACAAGGTGGCATTCTTATACTTCCATGCTGAGACTCCTTATATATCTTTGAGCTTTTAAGTACTGAATAATTAAAATATGCATTGCCATTTCCTGACATTTAAATGTCTTTTTAAAACTCATAGCTTTATTGGTTTTGAATTGTCTAGACAAGAATCATTCGTGATTAAAGAATTGTTCTACCCCTGATCTGCCGTATTTCACTCTAATTTGAGTATAGGGAAACTTATTTTCTATGCCATAAACCGTTTTCAAGTAAAGTTATATATTTAGAATAACATTTTGGAAAACTACTGTACTTTTACTGTAATTGAATAATGCATCATACCTAAATCTGTGTCTTAACCATGCCAATTTTACAGTCCCTCATGCTGTTTTGGCTTTTTGTTTTATTTTGTTTTGTTTTTAATTATTCATAGTGAATTTAGGCAAAATTATCAGAGATGTTACATTATTATGTATCAATGTTTTTATTTCCATATTGGTTATATTACACCTTGGATATGTGTCTCTTCTAATTGTGAGTTGATGGTGATATTTTCAAGAAAATTTGAAAATTGCATACAGTTTTTCAGAGTATTCTTCAGAAGAATATGTGTTTCATTATGCATTACTATATATTCTTAATTTTTTCATGTTAGGTTCCATAGAATTAATTGTCATAAAATTCTGTTGCAGTAAAATCTATATGAGCAAATTTATCAATATGTGTTAAGATAATACGATTATAAAAAAGTCAAGCTTATTCTATTTACAATGGAAAAACACTGAGTCATTGAAAATCAACTTAAAATCAATTTTTTTCAAAGTTCTAAATCTAATAAAATGTGAGAATATTAGTTGCAACTTGCAATTAGTTGTAATCATCTAAAAACCATTAGATCACTTTTACAATTTTGCTTTAAATAATTAGGAATAACTAGGAAAATCCCAAACCAGTTTCTACATGCACAAAATAATTTGTATTCTAGCTATTGGAGCAATGTCATATGTTTTTAATAAGATGTAATTCCTACATGTGGGTCAAAACATAAATAATGTTGAAATATTACATATAGCGCTGATGTAACTAATTAAAATTCAACAGAGTTGCCTTAAGGCAGATGGTTTGCTTTGTGTTGAGCAAGAACATCCTCTAAAATTGATCCAGGTAAAAGAATTTGTCCCCTAATAAATAAAGTTATCTGAAATGTGAGCCAAGTGAAATAACTTATTGATTCACTGTAAATTGATTTGAAAAGGCAAACTTTCTTTCAAAATTGATAACTAACAGAAACTTAATTAAAATATTAGTTTTAAGGACTTTTAAAATTCAACAAGGACAAAATGATCTGGGAAAATTAAGGAATATAATTTCAAAGAAGAGGGAAGTGGAAGAAATGACGTGAAGAATATGAATATAACAAAGAGTAAGATTGAACCTTGGAAGGATAAGGTAGGAAACAAGGCAGTGTTTTAAGGAAGAGAGGCAGGTATTGATGCCCCCTAAAACTTGCATATAATTTTCCCATTTTTCTCCTTGATAATCAATCCCTTAAGCTTAAGTGCTTCCTTTTGGACCATTTTACCAGTAAATTAAGTTTTCTGTGACTTTTAAAAAAAATTTGAGGACATTCCTGTGGGAAAGTAAGGGACTTGGAAGCAGAAAATGTTCTGCTGGTAACAACAGTGTACCTGGAGCCAGAAAAAGAAGGGCAAGGGAAGTTGAGGGAGCACAAAACCCAGCAAAGACAAGGAGGAGAGTCATTTGCATAATCTTCCCAGTGCTTTGAATTTTAGAGTGAACATATCATGAGACAACCAAAGAGGCTATAATTGGATACGGTGAGGAGACATTTCAAAGTATGTGTGTTACCTGAAGCTATATTGCTATTATTTTACTCAAGCTTAAGAGGTCCATTCAAGTTAGTAGCAGTGTAGGAAAGGTGTTGAAGAGGTTATCTTCGGAGGAAAAAGGGGAAAATCTGCATGACTGAAACTGAGGCTGTGGCTGATCACACACACTGCTCCTGTGGCTGTTAGGGGATTATGTCTCCTATGCCGCAGGTAATGGTATTTGGCTATATTTAAAGATCAAACATAAAGCATTGCTTTAAAATTTGTCCTTAAGAAGGACCTTATTTCCAAGTTACATGATAAAATGACTCTATTGGCAAGGCAGAACAGAATATAAGATTAAAAAATCTTAAGTCACATTTGTATTTGCATTTTTTTTCAATAAAGCTGTGTAAAACACTCTGTGAAACCCTCCTGCATTAACTCAGTAAGGAATTAAGAAAAATTTGAACATACAGAAAATATCGTGGATTGAAATACTATTTGCCTCTGGTGTACAAAGGTAATAAATACAAAAATTACAGAACCAACATAATGCTTGTTTTTTTCTCTCAGAATGTGAGAAGGCAAGTTTCTAAAAAAATACTTTTGTTCTAATCCCACTCAGTCAGCTCAGGTCAAGGTGAGATAAAAATTAATGAAACTTTATTTTTTACATTTAATGTTAATGTGCTCTATCTTTTATTTCTTTTTTCTTTTTTTCCTTTTGGCTATTTCTTTGTCCTTGTAGAGGTCTTCTTGGTCAGGTAATGAATTTTTAGTACTAGTATTTTCACAAAGGTGTAAAGTTCTTTGCTTCGTTCCCTCTGATCTCTGAATGCTCACCTTGCATTAAAAATCTGCCCTATTTATTTGGAGTCAATAATGCAACTCCATGAGTTGTGAGCACTAGAATATTACCTTTGTGCACTAATTAATTGAATATGGTAATGAGGTCATGCCTGCAAAGTCAAAGCAGGAAAAAATGAGAAATAAAGTAATTTATTTACCAATGCAAAAACAGTGAAAGCAGGTTTTACTGTCCCTAAAACAACAGTTTTATGTTATATTTTACACTTGTAGTTCTGTGTTCATATTTGAACAGATATATCAGAAGAGTCCATTTTATTTTAGCTTTCTAAAATTTAAAAATAGTCACAATGCCTTAAATCTAAGATATCAAGCTAGACTATTAATACTACTGTATTAATTCTTCTTTCAAATTACAGTTAAAATGCTTAATTTGTTTCTCCCTTATATTTTTAAGCTTAAATTTTTTTCTTAAACATATATTACTCTATATTTTATATCCAAATCTTTATATTATGAACTAGAGTAGAGTTTCTTGATCACCTGCATTTTAATTTAAGGGGAAAAATAAACTTGTATTAAGAAATAGTTGTTAATAATTATTACAATTAATGTAATAATTACAATGATTTTAGCAGACAACAGCAATGTTTCCAAAAATTCTCTTAAACAATATTCAGTTGCAAATGAAACATTTTATTTTTATTTTTCATGAAATAGATGTTGTCTGCTTAACTAGCGAGGTCACTGCTCACCCTACCCAACCCACAACAATAAAATTGGTGACACTTTAAAAATAAATAAATGAATAAATTTTAATTTCTCTTTGTTTGATGCTTAAAGTATTTCCCTCATATTTTAGGACATTCTTCATGTAAAACTCATAAGATACATAAACTATATGTGTATGTATCTATATGTATATTTCACTATATTGACAAAATATGCATCATTAGTGTCTCTGAACAAAATAGATTAAGAAAGAATGGTTAGAGTTTACAGAGTTAGAGTTCACTACCAGTGTCAAAGCTAAAAAGAACTGCTATAGTTTTCAAAGATGTGATCATGGAGGGTAACTACCAAGTTTGTCTATAAAATGTCACTTCGGCCACACTCAAGGAGAGAATATTACATTAGTTAGACAACTGAACTAAGGAAGTGTGGCATTTTCTCTGGGGTATTGTTAACAGAATTTGTTGGCATTTGCATGTCAATTTGTAGAGTTTTATCTATAAAGGCAATATTCTTTCATCAACGGTAGCTATTCCCAATGTAAGGAGGGAAAATTGAATAAATTTATATTTAAATTTAAATTTAATTCCCTGATAATTCTTGTTAAGATCATAATGGGAACAGTAGTTAAATCTAGAAATATCCCTGTGAGAGGTAAATATATTGTATCATTTTGTGTTCTCGCCAAAAATATCTGTTATATAATGATGAATCTATCTATCCAACCCCTTTACAATACCCCACAATCAATATACGTCTCTACCTTTCTAAATATAGCTATTGCTGAAAATAATCTCTTGTGTCATTTAAGTATCTTTAAGTACATTGATTAATATGACTCATTTTCTCTATTTTCTTATTTATTTTTCTCCCAAATATTGACCAAATCAGATTACTTTCTATTTCAAAATTCATCCATGATTATTGCCAATCTCATTGTTGTGATTTAAAATGCAAGTGGCAATCACTGTGGCAAGGTTTTTTGTTTTAATAACCAATATATATTAAAAAATATAGTTAACTTTTACTTTTTCCTAACTCAGATGTACCTGATATTAAGAAGAAATAATCTAAGAATGTTTTCTTTATGTATTTTTCTTAGTCAAATGTGTGTAAAATAACTTTTCAGAAAACCAGTTCATAATATTAATATTTCAGAGCAAGCTTAGCCTAATGCAATAATTTGGGGATTTTCCTTCTAAAGCAGTGATTCATGAAATGTAATGTACATCTGAATCACCTGGGGGTGATTGTTAAATATGCAGATTCTTGGACCACCTCCACATCATTGAAGCAGGATTTCTGGGGAGAAATTTTTATGCAGATAAATATGGATCGTGCTCTGGCAAAGCCTTAACTTACTGAATGAAACTAGCTAGTGTCTTAAAAACTACAGATTTAAACTCCTTCTGTGCTCTTTGCAACTCATCTTAAAATTCACAGAGTGCAACAAAATTAGCCAGTTTTCTCTTTTATAAAAAGGGAACTAACATTTGTCAAGAAGCTGGAAATTGGAAGAGTAAGATTCAAATGCAGATATCTCTGGCTCCCAAATTTGTGCACTTTCTCCAACAATATGGACATCAATTCTAGCTTAAGAGTTTCTTGCATGAATATATGATTTACTTTGGTATTTTGTTGTATAATCATGTAGGGAAAAATGTGGAGTTACATTTTGCCTCTGTTTAAGTTGCAGCTCTCACAGGAATATTAGTTTACAATTTTGAAACTACTGTGAATGAAAATCTTACCTTCTAAAACTCCAAAACCTCTATGACTTTTATATTTCAATTTTCTTTACTTATTATTTTCCACTAATTAATCCATTACCCATTTTTCTTAATGTTTTACTGTTTAAAACTCATTTTGGGCTTTAAATCCTGTATTGATTTTGCATGCCTTTTTTCTCAAACTTTCATCTCTTATCTCTATGACCCTCTGCTTCAAAAAATGAATAGAAAGAAATAAAATTGAGAGAAAAAAATATTGCAATGCACTTTTAAAATTTTTATTTTGAAGTACATATTTTACAGAAGAGTTGTGAAAAAATATGAAAACTTCCCATATGACCTTAACCTACATTTCACATATGTTAGCATTTTTATTGCATTGACTTTAACATTCTCTGTCTCCCTCTCTCATTCTTCATCTCACCATGTATGGTTTGGAATGAGTAAGTTACACATGCCTTATACAGTCACAGTGTAATTGTCAACTCAGAAAATTAATATCAATACAAAATAATTGTGTTATCTATTGACAATTTCATCAGTTGTCCCACTAGAAATGAAATAATTTACTAGAATCCAATCATGGATCACCTGATGTATTAGTTATATAGTTTTCAGCTCCCTAATATGGAAACATTTCTTGTTTTTTCTTTGCCTTTTAGGACCTTGGTATTTCAAGGAGGAAAGGACAATTATTACACAGAATGTCCCATAGTATGTATTTATCTGGTAATCCATGATGCTTATACATTCATCATATGATTTTGTGGCAGGAATTCCATAGAATTACTGTTGTTTGCAAAGATTCATTAAAAAACATCATGATGAAGAGTTGTTCTATTATTGATGATGTTAACCTTCATAACTTGGGTTATGTAGATTTCTGCTACATTTCTCCATTGTAAAGTTACTATTTTTCCCTTTAGGTATCTTGTTGGGAGATAATTTGTGACAATATACTCTTATGTTTATCATTCTTTGCCCACAATACACAGATGATTAATGCATGAAATATTTATGAATATTCATTATGATATTGCCTAAAAAATTTATTATGACAGTTGCCAAATGATAATTTAATAATTCCATCTTGTTTTTACATTTATTACTTGGAAATTAGTCATAAGTTAGTCTTTCCTTCTATCCTACCCAACTATTTGTCTATCTAATATATCTATCAACAATTTATTATTCATAATGGTATTATTAAATTTGTCTTTATTTTATTCAGTGGGTTATAAAATATTTTGAGTCATATAGTAAGACTATAGAAGAACTCATTGAGTTTTCTTTTTATTTAATATTTCATTTTTTACATTAGGCACCTCATACATTTGGAATATATTCTTATAGATGGTGAGATATATGTTTCTTTTGAGATATATGGTTTTATTAATTATCTTCTATTTGTCCAAAACACTGTCCAGTTGTATCAGCATCAATATTTAAGTTTATATTTCTCACAGTGATTAGATATTCCTCTTTTAAGATACTTTCTCTGTTATGAAAGCATAATATTGTCTCTATATTCATAAGACCTGAGATTATTTATGTTGTGTACGTCTTCTATGTTTTATTTATATTTTGTCTACTTAAGCAGTCTTGTAGTGAGAGTCCTTGAATTTCCTTTTGCTTAGTAGAGGTGGATTCTGTGTCATTTGGTGGAAGGATATCCATCTAAATTGTGAATTATTACTTTAGCATTAAAATATGTATCCTTTGAATGAGTAAGCTATTTCCATTTGAATTACACTTTGTCTGGCACAAGATAACTAACTCTGCATCTTTATTGTTTCCATTTCCCTGGTATATCTTTGGCAGTCTTTTTTGTTCTTAGCCCTCTCTTAATCACTTTAAGTGTATCTCTTGTATAAAGCAGATAGTTGCATCTTTTTTCTCAAACAAATTTGAAATATTTGTCTTAAAATGGATGACTTGCACATTTATTATGTCTGCTATGTTTAGTCTCAATTTTGTCATATAATTTTCTTTTTCTAATTGAATTGTAGTTGATTTATAATGTTGTGCTAGTTTCAGGTGTACAGCAAAGTGATTCAAATATGTATATATGTAACATATATATTCTTTTCCAGATCCTCTTCCATTATAGATTATTATAAGATATTGAATATAGTTCCCTGTGCTATACAGTAGGTCCTTGTTGTTTATCTATTTATATATAGTAGTTTGTATCTGCTAATACCAAACTCCTAATTTATCCCTCCCCCTCTTTCCCCTTTGGTAACCATAAGTGTGTTTTCTATGTCTGTTGATCTGTTTCTGTTTTGTATATAAGTTATATAGGTTTATTTGTATCATTTTTTAGATCCCACATATAAGTGATATCATATGACATTTGTCTTTGTCTGACTTACTTTGCCTAGTATGATAATCTCTAGGTCCATCCATATTGCTGCAAATGGCATTATTTCATTCTTTGTAAATATTCCATTGTATATATATACCACATCTTCTTTATCCATTCATCTGTCAATGGACATTTAAGTTGCTTCCATGTCTTGGCTATTGTAAATAGTGCTGCTATGAACATTGGGGTCCATCTATCTTCTCAAATTAGAGTTTTCTCTAGATATATGTCCAGGAGTGGGATTGCAGAATCACAGGATAACTCTATTTTCAGTTTTTTAAGGAACATCCATACTGTTTTCCATAGTGGCTGCAGCAATTTATATTCCCACCAACAGTGTATGAGGGTTCTTTTTTCTCCAAACCCTCTCCAGCATTTATTATTTGTAGAATTTTTGGTGATGGCCATTCTGACTAGTGTGAGATGATACTTCATTGTAGTTTTGATCTGCATCTCTCTAATAATTAGTGACACTGAGTATCGTTTTCATGTGCCTGCTGGTCATCTGTATGTATTCTTTGGAGAAATGTCTATTTAGATCTTCAGTTCATTTTTTGAATGGGTGGTTTATGTTTTTGATATTATAAGTTGTATGAACTGTTTGTGTATTTTGGAAATTAATCCTTTGTTGGTTGTTTCATTTGTAAATATTTTCTTCCATTCTGTAGGTTGTCTCTTCATTTTGTTTATGGTTTCCTAAAGCAAAAGCATTTAAGTCCCATTTCTTTGTTTTTGTTTTTATTTCCATTACTCAAGGAGACGGATCCCAAATATATTGCTGCCACTTGTGTCAAAGAGTGTTCTGCCTATGTTTTCCTCTAAGACACTTAGAGTATCAGGTGTTACATTTAGGTCTTTAATCCATTCTGAGTTTACTTTTGTACATGGTGTTAGAGAATGTTCTAATTTCATTACTTTAAATGTAGCTGCCCAGTTTTCTCAGAACCACTTGTTGAAGGGACTGTCTTTTCTCCATTATATATTCTTGCCTCCTTTGTTGAGATTAATTGGCCACAAGTTCTTGAGTTTATTTTTCGCCTTTCTCTCCTGTTCTGGTGATCTATGTGTCTGGTTTTTGTGCCGTACCATACTGTTTTGATTACTGTAGCTTTGTAGTATAGTCTGAAGTCAGGGAACATGATTCCTCCAGCTCCGTTCTTCTATCTAAAGATTGTTTTCGCTGTTCATGGTCTTTTGTGTTTCCATACAAATTTAAGAAATTTTTCTTCTTGTTCTGTGAAAAATGCCATTGGTGATTTGATAGGGGTTGCAATGAATCTGTAGATTGTCTTGGGTGGGATGGCCATTTTTTTTTTTTTTTTTTTTGTGTTACGCGGGCCTCTCACTGTTGTGGCCTCTCCCGTTGCAGAGCACAGGCTCCGGACACGCAGGCTCAGTGGCCATGGCTCACAGGCCCAGCCGCTCCGCGGCACGTGGGACCCTCCCGGACCGGGGCACGAACCCATGTCCCCTGCATCGGCAGGCGGACTCTCAACCACTGCGCCACCAGGGAAGCCCGGATGGCCATTTTAACAATATTGATTCTTCCAATCCAAGAACACGACATATCTTTCCATCTGTTTGGTTCGTCTTCTATTTTTTCATCAATGTCTTACAGTTTTCTGAGTACAGGACTTTTACCTCCTTAGGTAGGTTTATTCCTAGATATTTTATTCCAACAATACATTAAAAGGATCATACAACATGATTAAGTGGGATTTATCCCAGGGATGCAAGGATTTTTCAATATTTGCAAATCAATCAATATGTTAACCAACATTAACAAATTGAAGAATAAAAACCATATGATCATCCCGATAGATGCAGAAAAAGCTTTTGATAAAATGCAACATCAGTTTATGGTAGAAACTCTCCAGAGAGTGGGCATAGAGGTAACATACCTCAACATAATAAAGACCATATATGACACACCCACAGCTAACATCATACTCAATGAATGGTGAAAAGCTGAAGGCTTTCCTCTAAGATCATTAACAAGACAAGGATGCCCACTCTCTCCACTTTTACTCAACATAATTTTGGAAGGCCTAGACACAACAATCAGAGAAGAAAAAAGAAATAAAAGGAATCCAAATTGGAAAAGAAGTAAAACTGTCACTGTTTGCATGATACTATACACAGAAAATCCTAAAGATGCTACCAGAAAACTATTAGAGATCAATGAATTCAGTAAAGTTACAGGATCAAAATTAATATACAGAAATATGTTGCATTTCTATATACTAACAATGAAATATCAGAAAAAGTAATGAAACATTTACTATTACATCAAAAAGAATAAAATATCTAGGAGTTAACCTGCCATATAATTTTAATCATATGTGATATATTATATTTTCTTTTTGCCCCCATGATGTATTTTCATTTTTCTTCAGCTTTATTTTACTTTTGTTTACTGCAATAATTACCTCTATTTTTTTTCATTTTTTAAATTGAAGTATGGCTGATTTACAACTGTATTTTTCTTTGTAAGGAGTACTTGCATTTTATTTTACTGTTTACCTTTATACTCATTCCTTTTTCTGTGCAATTACTTTCCTATTTTCTTTAACATTTTACTATCTGGTTTACTAGCTTTCTGTGGTATCATCTGACTCCCATATTTTACCTACCCAACAGTCAGTAAATGAATTATACTTTCCCATTTCCTTCTCCCATCTGTTCTCATATCTAATTAATTTTTCTACTTTGTCAGAATGTACAAATTTGCATACCATTCTTCGACTTGTGTCCTCAGTTTGTTTAGTCTTAGGTAGAAAATTAAAAATATTAAATGGTCCCCATAATTTATTTACTCATATTTTCCCTGTCATTTTCTTTTTGGATGAAGAGTGTCCTCTAGTGAATTCCTCAAGGAGGACTCAAAGGTAGTGAATTTCCTGAGAACTTATATGTTAAACATTGTTTTCCTATAGCTTTGATACTTAATGAAGAGCTTGGAGGGATATAAAATCTTTGTTTCACACTTCCTTTTTTTGAATCTTTTGAAATGCTATTCAATTTTTTCTTGTTTTTTATGTTGTTTTTGAGAACTCTGATTTAAGTGAATTTCTTCTATCCATATAAAATACTGTTTCTTTTTTGCCTGGAAGCATTAAGGAATTTCTTTATCTTTGAAGCAAAATAATCTTACTAGAATTTGTCTTACATTTGATCATTCTGTGTCAAAGTCAAGAACGTTTTGTTTAGCTTCAATATATAGATTTTCTGCCTTTTACTTAGAGAAAGCTTTTAAAATATATATATTTTTAAATTAATTGTTTCATACTTTTAAAAATATTTTTCAGGAGCTCAAAATTTTTCACTTATTTCCTCTTTGCCTATCTTCTCTTTCAGCAGTTTTCTTTCTGATACATTTTCAATGTTATCTCATTGTCATTGGCTTCATTGTTTTTCTGCTTTTTCTTTTCTTTATTGCTCCTTACTAAATAACATTCTTGTTAATAAAACCCTGAGAACTTTGTAAGTCAGTCGTCATTTCTGAGAAAACATTGTAATATTTTTCACTTATTTTCTTATTTCAATAAAATCCCCTTTCATTTTATATTTTTTGTCCATTTGTTTCAAATTTAGAGCATATAAAACACTTCTTTTTTACTATCTCCAATTGTGTGAATGAGGTTATGTATTTTATTTTGGAATATCATATTACATTTTTCTTTTAATTCATTATTTTGAAGGGAAAAGAAATATCATCAGCTAATGTGTTTTCAGTGTTATATTCTGTCTTCTTATAGTAACATTGTATAAACTTAGTGTGTGTGTGTGTGTGTGTGTGTGTGTGTGTGTGGCATTATAGCAGTTGACCACATTCTTAGTTGAATGGTACTCTATTCTTTGAGTAGCAAGATACAATGTCTTCAGTGCCTCAGTGTGTATGTATGTTTTATGTTTTTTGATTCTTTTCTGTGGAGGGAGAGGCTTTGTGTCCTCTGACTTTTTGAATCCTATTTCTTACAAACGAGATATCTTTTTTCATTTGCTACTTAATTTCTAAAGGTAGTCTCATCCTTCCTTGTTAAAGTCTACTCTTACAGAAGCAATGGCTTTAGAAGATGCAACCTTGGATTGTGCTTAGCTTTAAGTTGCTTCACTGTGGTCAGTATACATACCATAATCTTTTTTGGTATGGAGTTTCTCTTTTGGGAAATAGCTTTAAAGTAATTTTTCAAAGGCTACTGTCTTCTTTCTGCTCTCTTCTGTGCATTTTCCCCCAAAACTGTTCTTATTTGGCACTCACTACAAAGGTTTGTCATGACAATGTAATAGAGAGCTCACTAATATTTGTTCTTTATAGATTTCAATATATTTTAATTTTTACTTAAAGGTAATTTGAAGTATGGGCATTTTCTATGTTCAGGTTATGATGAGAAAATGATTTTGTATGATTTCATTGTTTTTTTTTCTTATTTTTCTCTATTGTTTTTAGAGTTTATATGGGTATAAACGATTTTAGGCAGCAATCATTTTCCTCAGCTATGTGGAAGATCCTGGCACTGCATTTTTACTCTCTAATCTTTATCTTGGTCATGGTGCTTGAAATTATTATCCAAGACTCCTCTTTTAGCCTGAGCAATCATCCATGGCCTTATTTTATATAGTTTTATTATTTCAATCACATTGTTTCATTTTAAAATATTTTATATAATGGTGTTTTATAATGACTTACATGACATTTTCATGAAAGACAATGGTTCAAATATACAAATAAGTATTTGAAGAAGTAAAATATATCTTAATGAACATGTTTTTTGATATGTGATTTAATATTTATTTTCTGCTAAAGTAATAAAATATTATGAGTACATATTTGACTATTTTATCCCTGAACATTTAATAATAGCTAAAGGTGTCTCTCAGTGGATATTCACCTTAGTAAAATAGAAGATTATCTTCTCTTCAGGCTTTTGGGATATTTACTATGTATGATACATACGATTCTCATGTATAGCTAAAAAGAACTGACATGGTACATAAGTTGCAATCCTACTGTAACAATTCTTAGAGACTATTACATTTTTTCTAGTATACTTTTGCTTTATTATCAATTACTGTGTTTAAATACATGATGTTTTTTAGGAAGAGAGAATTTATGTAAAAACAAAGCCAGTCTATTCTAGTGGTTGAGAATTTCAGAAATATGTCAGTGGAATGATTAATTCTTGAGTGAAATGGGATAGTTTAGTACTTTGGTGACAACTATTTAATATAAATTAAAAGAGAATGGATAGATACATACAGAAGACAGAGGATAAAATGTTGATGGGAATTACAGCCCTGTTATTGGAAGTGAAGGATCTGAGGAGTCATCATAGCTGGTAGCTACACAGTCGTTTCTATATACCCACAAGACTGACATGTTGAACATTAGATTAGGTATATATGTGAGTAAAGGTTGTAAAAGGTTAATTGGTGAAGACCTAAAATAAAATCACTGTCTAATTAAAAAAAAAAAAACCTCAAAATGTGATAGATTCTAAAACAAAGCTACAGTATTTTGTAGCTCCTTCTGAAGTGTTGAACTCTGTTTCCCAACACTATGAAACTATGCTGACCTTGTGATTTGCATTGACCATAGTATATGGTAGAGATTATGTTGTGCAAGTTCCAGAGCTTAGGTTTAAAAAGGCCTTATAGCTTCCACACCTGACTTTCATGTGATATTGTCCTGAGACTGACAAAGCAAAGGAGCTAGTCTTGTTTACTGCAGATTAAGAGGTCACTGGGGATTTGGATTAGAACAAACATGTCACAGCTGACAGCCACTCTCTCTGAACATTTATGAGTGGGGCCATCTCAGATATTCTAGACAAGCTGTTCCTCTTGCTGACTGCAGCCACATGAGTGAGTCTAAGCACATTCAATAGTGGATCCAGCCAGCCAGCCAACCTACAGAATTTTGAGAAATATTCCATTGTTCTTGTTTTAAGACACAAGTTTTGAGGGAATCTGTATGTCAGCAATAGTTAATTCATGCAAAAAAAATTGAGATATTCACAGACAAAATGAAGCATTAAACATTCAAATAATATTCTCAAGATAATCTTAAATTAGATACATACATAGAGAATATAGTTGAATTAAATTACTGTAAAATCACTTCCAAATCTGTAATTCTTTCATAGTGTGAAGAATAGCTTCAAATCATAAGGATTACTTTCTGTAAGTGTTAGCATCAGCTGAAACTGAAAACATTAAAATTTTACCCCAAATAATACCTATTTTGGTCCCAAACACCTCGCTTGTCAGAGAGAAGTCTACCTTAGTGATATGAGTAGTGGCCAGTATGGAAAGCACCAACTTGTGAAGTAATTAAAACCATGTGCTACTCAGGCCAGACCTTTTCTGCAAATATTGTTTCTTTGACAGGAATTGTCTCTCTGGCATAAACTGCAGCCTAAAATACATTATTTCTTGATTTCTAGTTCAGGTTTCTTTAAAGTGGAGGTAGGTCTTCATGGTTCTTGACACTTACAAAGCAAATTTAGTGGAAAAAAATATCTGAATTACAATATTTACCTTCCCAAACACTTAGTGTTTGCACTCACACTCAGTATGTCAGAATATTATCCAACTTCTCAACTTTGTAAATCATTTCTAAGAACTCAATTAAGTTTGCATAAAACCAATGTTCTCTTTCTTTTCACACTCATATTTAATGGATTTACATAATATTTATTTGAACTAAGTAATTACAGTAACAGTATGCCTGATAAAATCATATTTTTGAAATAGATACAACTACTGGTATGTAACAACTAATAAGTGTGAGTAGAAGTGTGGATTACAGTAAAGAGTAGTCTAATTCCCCTCAGTGTGTTTACCTTACATTTAAGTTAGTAGTTTAAAGAGGGAATGTAATAATCAGTTAATAGGGGTGTTTTCCTGGTGGCACAGTGGTTAAGAATTCGCTTGCCAATGCAGGGGACACGGGTTCAAGCCCTGGTCCGGGAAGATCCCACATGCTGCAGAACAACTAAGCCTGTGCACCACAGCTACTGAGCCTGAGTGCCACAACTACTGAAGCCCACACTCTTAGAGCCCATGCTCTGCAACAAGAGAAGCCTCAGTGATAAGAAGCCTGCACTCCGCAACTAAGAGTAGCCCCCACTCGCCGCAACTAGAGAAAGCCTGCACGCAGCAGTGAAGACCCAAAGCAGCCAAAAATAAATAAATTAAATTAATTAATTAAAAACAAATTCAGTTAATAGGGCAAAACACTTAAGTGGAGGGCAGGTAAGAAATTTCCTATTGTATTTTTGTGAAATAGAATAATGTAATTTTTAAAATATAATGTTAATGCTTATAAAGATATAATGTTAAGAACTAAAAAATTGGAGGGGGAACTTAGTGTAAATAGTAATTACATACTAACAAGATTCTTATGTTGACTTAAACTACAAGAAACTTAAAAAATTGACTCCAAATCAACAAAACACTTTATTTTAATAAAGGAAACTATTATAAATGTAGTTAAATAGAAATTGAAAGAACAGTATTTAAAACACTCTGCAAATTGATCAAAGGAAATCTGTCATGGAACATATTAAATTATTGGTTCAATAACTTCTTAAAATTCATTTAGGAAAAAAAATATTTGAAAATTAATATGCATTATTCTAAAACTTGACTGGGGGAATGCATATGAACTAACAATAGATATATCTCTAAACAATAGGTTCGGATCATTTATAGATGATATTGTATTAACTCTTTACTAATTATATAGTTTAAAAGCTAAATGGGATGTTAATGAAATGTATAGTTGTAACAAAACCTGGAAAATGTTTTATTTTAAAAAGATAGAGCAATAAATTTTAATATAATAAAAAAAAACACAAAATTAACACCTTGGAAGAAAAAAAAGAAATGAAAGCCATTCAAAAAAATATAATCTCGAAGTAGATGTGTTTAATCATGTGGGGAGTTTAGATTGAGATTAAGCACAAATCAAGTCAGTATTTACAGTTCTTCTGTTTGATGAGACCCACCACCACAATCACACACACACACACACAAACACACACACACACACATCACTGATGTCACAAATTTCCATTTAACGTACTGGTATTAGGATACTGAAAGACAAACCCAATTATCTGCATTACTACATTTTCCTAAACTTAGGAACTATAAAATTCTACTATTTTTCCACAAATTTTGTTATCTTGCACCCTTAAATATATTATCACAAGGTTCATTTAAAAGAGTATTTTTATTTTAATTATAGCTACAATTTAGAGATTATGTAAAATGTGAAATCTGTACTAATTATGCTGTCTATGATTAAAAGAAAACACAAAAAACTCAATAATACACTTAAACAGTGTAGAAATATAAAAGTTAACTGACATGATGATGGGAATAGGAAGAAATCTAAGAGATATGAAATGAAATGGAATGAATAAAATTAAAGGCAAAGTACCAAACAGCATTAAAATTTATCACTAATCTATTATTAAAGTTCTCCTTTGAGAAGAAATAGAACTTTTATTACTGGCTAGATATCTAAAGGCTGACAGGTATAAAGAAATGTACTGACAGGACTAGCTTGTCTCTCATCCAATCATTTGCAGTAAAAAGGGAACTTTATAATCTGAAGCATATTTTGCATTTCTGATTTGGGCAATTATTTGCTACAAATGACTTGATTACAATTTTCATATAAAATGTAATGATATACAAATGCAGGCATGCTGTGAAAAAGTGTCTTAAATATCTGAATATGTCAGAAGGTAGGCTGAGTCATTTTGTGAGAAAAGAATTCCACATCATTCATCTGTTAAAGAAAACCATGTATTAAAAAAGATTTATAGGGCTTCCCTGGTGGCGCAGTGGTTGGGAGTCTGCCTGCCGATGCAGGGGACATGGGTTCATGCCCTGGTCCAGGAAGATCCCACATGCCCTGGAGAGGCTGGGCCCGTGAGCCATGGCAGCTGAGCCTGCGTGTCTGGAGCCTGTGCTCTGCAATGGGAGAGGCCATGGCAGTGAGAGGCTCGTGTACCGCAAAAATAAAATAAAAATAAAAAAATAAAATTTATAGGGCTTCTTGATTATGATACTCCCCTACTTATATATCACCATAATATATATTACTTGTATCCAGTTTAACATAAGAACAAACTCAAAGAATGGAAACTTGGCAAATTCAGGTAATAAAAAATACAGCTTGAACAAAAAGTTATCCTCAAAGGAATGATACAAATTAATTTACCTGGAATAACATAGTGAGCAGATAAAGAACTTAGTCTTTAAGTTAAAAAATAAATTATAAAAGTTCTATAGAAAAAATTTGAAATATTGATGATGAATTTTTACTGATAAAAATAAATTCAGATTTGAAGCTCCTATGGCATCTGACACTAGCATATGCTGTTAATGATGTTCCTTTCTAACGACTCACTCCTCTTTTTGTTGTTTACTATATTTAGTTCTGTGACTCTGAATCTAATTACTTATTGATCCCATCTAGCTATTCAATCTTTTGTATATACCACTTTTTACTCTTCCTCATGCTCCTCAAATTCCTGCTTTTTTTCTTAACTGGTTTAGATTCCACTTTCCATCATTATAATCACCCAATCAACAGCTTTTTTTCTTTTGCTCCAAACATTTTACTTAACTGTCAAAAAACCAAACCTAATTAAATAAATTACTCCTCTTAATCCAGATCTAGAGAAAAATATAAATCCTTATTGAGTGTCTAATAGAAATTTATTCTTATATATACCCAAGTAGGCTAAGAGAGTAAAGTTTGTTCATATTTCTAGTTCCTAGGTTCTTTTACTCCTTTATCTGACTCTTGAACAAGTCCTCATTCTCCCTCAGCCTCCAATATATATCCTCCCTGATTACTCTCAAGTATTTACCTTTATTCTTGATTCACTAAGAGTAGAAAGAAGAAAGCATAAAAGAGTAGAAATGATCATTATTCCTATATTGTTATCATTTTAAGTCTACCAACATACCTGTGCCTGCCACCCATATACTTGTCTTCTGTTAAAGCAATGAACATTCCTTATTTTAACCAAAACATACTCCTCAATGTTTCCCCCTTTTCTGTATTATTCCCATAAGCTTATACAACACAGTATCAGTCACATTTAAATAAAAACATTCCTTGAAACTACTTCCTCCCCCAAAATCTGTCCTCTTCCTCTGTTCAACTTAGCACTAAGATTTTTCAAAAGAATAGTATTGACAGATGATTGTTCTCTCCATTTTCTTTATTCTCATTCTATTATCAATGAATACCCATCAGGCTTTCACCCCACCATTCTATCAAAACAGCTTTTGTCAATATCACTAATGACCTTCAGAAGCTAAATTTATGATAAACTCATTTGTTGGCAGCATTTGATACTGTTGACATAACTTAAAAAATACCTCTTCTTTCTTTGAATGCTGAGATTGTCACTCAATCTTGTACCTCCTTCAACCTCACTTGCCTCTTCTCAGATATATGGCTTATTTATAGTCAAATCTTTATGTGTCAAAGCTGTCATGCATCCCATGGCTCAATACTTTGTTCTCTTCTGTATCTAGATACACTCTCTAAATGATATCATCTAGCTTTGTGGCATTAAATGAACTCTCTATATAAATGGCTCTTGCACTTTTGTTTCCAGCTCAGACCTCTCCACTGAACTCCTAACCTATATGTTTAAACCTCTACTCAATATTTTATCTAGGTGTTGCATTATTTTGAGTAAAGGCCAAACTTTTGTAATAGTTGGTACCTCAAAATGGAGTTGTGTAAGTATATAAAGTTTATTGTTACTCACATTGCAGTCTAAAGGTGAACAATCAGACTATGCTCCACAATCAGATAAGGACCTTGTTTCCTTCAAAATCATCTGGAATGTAATTCCCATGTGCATGGTCAAAGCTCTGTTTCTGCCCTGTATAACTTCCAGCATGCAAGATATAAAAAAAGGAAGGACTATGATGAGAACATCTGTATTTTAATACACAGCCTGGAAATCCCACAAATCATTTCTTCATACATCTCTGTGGTTATGTGATATCACCTATACTGAAGAGAGGATGGGAAAATTAGCTAAAATATGTGTGTTTCAGGAATTCTGTTACCTAATAATCATATTAGTTAATTTGAATAAAACTCCCACTGACAACAACTGGAAAAGCTAATAAAGATTTTGAAAATATCTAACCAAAGGAATCAGAAAGTCAAGAAGGCAGTGAAGAATATTATGTCAGGATTTGGAAAAAAATATATAGGCTCACAAAGGTGAATTTGTAGCATTGAGTCTGTGTTTCTTATATGGGGGTATAACAATTCAAAAATAAGGTGACCAGATGCTAAGAAGATATTTGAAACTTTTGAGAGTCTTGTAGGAATAGGAGGAATAAAATTAACTGGAGTACAGTAACACCAAAATGTGGAAAATTATGAAACTCTCCATGTCTAGTAGAGAACTTAAGTCTAAAACTTAGTATCAAGGGCAAAGAAAACGTAGAGAAGTTCATGGAGAGACCGATACCTCATTTTAATTAATTTCAATCCTGAAACTGCTTTCACGTGATGTTGAATACCAGTGCTTAAGCAACTTGCAACATAAAAATGTAAATTTTTAAAATAAAAATATCAAAAAAACCCTCCATTTTATCTGTAATTTTAACACCATAACTGGTAAGGAATCAAACCAGGCCCAAGAAGAGAAAGATCATATGAATAAAAAAGAAAGATTTCACAGATAAAAGAGATTCAGAGACAGAGGCTTTAGGAAATGGTGTTAATATGTTCAAGGATATAAAAGATTGATAAAGTTGGTAGAGGACTAAGATCTATGAAAGAGTAAAACAGAATTCTAGAACTGAAAATATAAGAATTCACTGAACATGTTTGACAGCCAGGCAGAGCTGGCTGAAGAGAATATTGTTGAACTCGAAAAAATCAGAAGGATATAATCATAACAAAATCTAGAAACACAAAAAGATGAAATGTACAAATCACAATATAATAAATGGAAAATATGTGAACAACAGATTCAAAGAACAAGTGGAGTAAAAGAAAGATGAGAGAATAAAACTGTTCAAAGAGATAATAGTTGATAATTTTCAAAAAAATATGAAAAACATAAAGCCATAAATTCAGGCACAGTGAGGAAATAAAATGAGAATTAGAAAATATTTTGGCCTAATGACAGTTAAATATTTTCTTAAAGGCTGATGATACCTTCTAAAGTTAACCTTGGAGGAAAATTGATACCTTTAATTGTACATTTTTTTTAATGTTGAAAGAATGAAATAAACTAATGATTCTCTCAAGAAGAATTAAGAGCAAATTTAACCTAAATAAAAAATAGTAGAATAATATAAGAAAGAGAACAATACAAAAAGTTAATGAAAGAGGATATGACAATATAATAAAGTCAAAAAACCACAAAAGTTTGTACTTTCAAAACACTAATAAAATTGGTGAGTGAGACTGCCGACAAAAAGAGTGGGAATAAATGAAAAATATCAAAAACAAAAAAGGTGACTTTCTACACATTTTTCTGATATTAAGAAGACCACACGAAAATACTAAAGGAAAATTGTGTAAATATCAATGAAAATTCAGATTAAATGAATGTATTACTGGAGAAATACCAAAACCAACATAAAAATATAAATATGTCTGTCTATTTCAAATTTTCAAAATGAAACATTACATTGAAAATATTTCACAAAGAAAACATAAGGCCTAGGTGGTTTCACTGATGAATTATATAAAGGAATAAAAATTCATTATTGTCAATGTTATGCAAATATATCCAAATAAGGAAGAATATATGGAACCCTCCCTTGTTTCCTTTATGAGGCAAGAACAGCATTGATTTAAAAAATTGACAGGGATATTTGGAAAACAGAATTATATATGAGTCTCATGAAAAAATAGTAGATAATATTTAATACATTATAATTTTTATAATATTTAACTATATATATATATATATATATATATATATAATACCTCATGACTAGATTGGATTTAAATATTTTAAAATATCAATAGATCTAATTTATCACATTTACAGAATAAAGCAAAAATAGCATATATTCATGTTTATTTTTAAAAATTATATATAAGAAAGATAGGCCTGAACTGAGATTAAATAAGGACAAACTGGAATCAATGGTGGCAAACTGGAACTCACCATGGTCTCCCACCACATCAAATATCCAATTTTGACATTATGAGTAACCTTCAGGAGATAGTGGTACTTTTCATCATGGAGCTAAAAATGCGCTGGGCAAAATAATAAGGCTTGCTATATGCCATGGTGCTCATTTGCACCTGAGGTCAATATCCAAATACTAGAGCTGTCACTGACTATTGCTTTTGAATTCATATATACCCTTTTTATTTTCTCTAATGGTACTTAATCCCAGACTCATCATCTTCCCTAGTTTCCACACTAAGTTTGGTTATCAAAGCATTCTTGATTTTTAGTAGAATTTATTGAAGATGAGAAGGATATACTGGGAGGACGTATGTGGAACAAATTGTTTTAGAGTTTACTGTCTTATACTTAATTTTAAAATAAGGAGATTAAAATGATAAAACCTACCTGGAAAAGAAAACAGGAACATATATTAACAAATTAATGTAAGATAGAAAGCAGGGGGAGTAGGTAAAAGTTGAAATAGGACTGAGAAATCTACAACTCAGCATATACTGTGATAAAAATACTATTAAACATGAAGTTATTCTGACTGATGTATCTGAACTAAAATACCAACTATGAGGAGTGATACATGGGAATGAAAAAAAGTAGAATTAATTTAAAATCTACATTAATATCAGTCAAACACCAAACTGCTTTCTCTCCTCTACACACAGTGCAACTATTTATTTTTCTCCAAGCCAGAACTTTTAAAAAATTTTATTCGTTCAAGAGAAAAGCTGGCACTGTGCTGAACCAGGGGCTCTGCAGTGTTTAGAATAATTTGCTATCTCGTCACTTGGAAGAGATTTCAGAACAAGGTTAGGGCTCGACTGAGGCAATGAATCACCTAAGGTACAAAATTTAATAAGATAATCACTTTCAGGTTCACACAAGTGCAACTTTCTTATGATTAGTATTTACATGTTATTACTTTTTAATCCTTTTGTTTATATGTCATATGCTTGGATTTTCCTTATTTATTCAGTATTACTGTCTCTCCCTTTTATTATTATTATTATTATTATTATTATTATTATTATTATTATTATTAATTTATTTTTGGCTGGATTGGGTCTTTGCTGCTGTGCACAAGCTTTCTCTAGTTGCAGTGAGCAGGGGCTACTCTTCATTGTGGTGTGTGAACTTCTCATTGCGGAGCACAAACTCTAGGCACATGGGCTTCAGTAGTTGTGATGCACGGGCTTCACTAGTTGTGATGCATAGGCCTAGTTGCTCCGTGGCACATGGCATATTCCCAGACCAGGGCTCGAACCCATGTCCCCTGCACTTGCAGGCGGATTCTTAACCACTGCACCAACATGGAAGCCCTGTCTCTCCCCCCCCCTTTTTTTTTTTTTTTTGTGCGGTACACGGGCCTCTCACTGCTGTGGCTTCTCCAGTTGCAGAGCACAGGCTCCGGATGTGCAGGCTCAGCAGCCATGGCTCATGGGCCCAGCCACTCCACGGCATGTGGGATCTTCCTGGACTGACACATGAACCCGTGTCCCCTGCATCGGCAGGTGGACTCTCAACCACTGCGCCACCAGGGAAGCCCAGTGTCTCTCCCTTATAATTGAAGTATTTAGTATGCAATTATTGATGGTTGGATTTAATATATAATCACTCTCTTCTGTCTTTTGTTGCTTTTTTATGTGCTTTCTCTCCTTCTTATGGCTAATAGAATATTTTTAAAGTATCCAATATATATTCATAGGTTGTTAAAATTCTGACAGGCATTTTCTGGATACTTAGGAAAGGAAATATAGTCAAAATATGGTCTCTACAATTGAAAAGTTTTAAGACTATATCAGCAGTGTAATTCATAGAGTGGCATGCCACTATAGGAAGGAAGCATGTTTGCATGGAAGGAGTGAAAGGTAAGAAAAACAAAAACAAAACTAACAGAAAAATGTTGCAGAGTGATGTCTGATGGTAATCTTAAAGTTGAATGCAAATAGTTAGAAAAAGATCCTTAAAAGTATAGTAACCCTGGCTTCCCTGGTGGCTCAATGGTTGAGAGTCCACCTGCCGATGCAGGGGACACGGGTTTGTGCCCCGGTCTGGGAAGATCCCACATGCCTCAGAGTGGCTAGGCCTGTGAGTCATGGCCACTGAGCCTGTGCATCTGGAGCCTGTGCTCTGCAATGGGAGAGGCCACAACAGTGAGAGGCCCATGTACCACACACACACACAAAAATTAAATTAAAATTAAAATAAAATAAAATAAAATAAAAGTATAACAACCCACATGAGTAAGTATTGCTTATTTTTTGTCTTTCTTTATGCTTTCAGAGGATTTTTTTTTCTGAATGAGTTTCCAAGGTTTTAATATTGAATATTTTCTGATCTCAGGCACATAAGCCATGCATCTTGTAATTTATCATTTGATCAATCTCTTATACTTTCTAATTATTAAGGTAAAATCCATCATTCTTTTTCTTCTTATTGGAATTCTGTGCCTATTTAGACTTATTTTTAGAGAAGTTTTAGATTCACAGCAAAACTGAGCAGAAGATACAGGGATTTTCCATATGCTCTCTGCCTCCACATATGTATAACTTTCTATATGATCAACGTCCTCCACCAGAATGGTACATCTGTTACAATTCATGAACCTGTATCAGCATATCATTATCACTCAAAATCCATAGTTTACATTAGTGTTCACTCTCTGTGTTGTACATTCTATAAGTTTGGACAGATTTATAATATGTATCCACCATTATAGAAAATTATAGATTAATTTCCTTGCTTCCACTTAAAACTCTTTATTTATCAATTACTTTGTTCTCAGTTTATACCCTTTGTGCTTGCCATTCCTTCTCCCTAAAATATCCTTTTACTAGGTCTGGACAGTCAGGTCTCAGCTTAAATGTGAATATAAGCTGTGAATTTAAATACTGTTTAATCCAGCCATTCTTTTTTCAAATTACCTTCAATGCATATGTTACTATTCAATATCCTTGTCTTTGGTTTACTTCTTTACTGTCTATCTCTGCACACACACACACACACACACACACACACATACACAAGAGGTCCATAACAGCAGGTACATTGTACAAATTGTTCATCGCATCTACTCAAACCTTAGATCCCTGATGCCCCACAAGATCTGAAAGAATGCTCTATTCAATTATATATATTGAGTCCAAAGACTTGGCTTAAATTTTCTGAACTTTATCCATTGGAAATCAATCTAAAAATTATTGTATAATTTGGCTTGCATTTGCTTAGCTCCAAGCAAAATTTTCAATAATTTCATATGTAAGTATAATTATTGTGTTAATATTTTATGAGTGCTTATGCTATACATGACACTATACCCCAGTTCTAGCAAGCATATATAGTACATACTACTCTTAGCTCTTACATAACTGTTTTTGAAAAGATTTGCATTATAATGGTGTTTAAAGAAATAAAACAATTATTTGAATATGTATGTATATAAGAAAATATTTCTCAGCATCTGTACAACATACTACTTCATAGTTCCACACAAAATGTTTCCAGTCATTATAATATATTATATTTATACAATTTCAACTTCATAAAGATTACAGTGAAGCAGAGACTCATCACCACATAACATATTGGAGGTATGTACTCTCCTCATCACTGGGAAGATACTACACACGTTAAAGCACAGGGAACCAATGTGCTTCTTCACAGAATGCTTTAAAACCTATTTTTATAAAGTTAAGAAAGATTAGAGAAAATTTTAATTAAGTTATGTAGGTTTGTTAACTGCCATTTTAAAAACAGTTTTTTGTCACTGGGTTGGTGTTTTCTATTTCTGCTAACTTTAATTACAAGATGACTTCTTTCTTTTAATTCTATATAATTTATAATTTTATACAGCAGGTTCTTATTAGTTATCCATTTTATACACATTAGTATATATATGTCAATCCCAATCTCCCAGTCCATCACACCACCACCTCCCCACCCGCCACTTTCCCTCCTTGGTGTCTATAAGTTTCTTCTCTGCATCTGTGTCTCTAATTCTGCCGTGCAAACTGGTTCATCAGTACCATTTTTCTAGGTTCCACATATATGCGTTAAAATATTTGTTTTTCTCTTTCTGACTTACTTCACTCTATATGACAGTCTCTAGATCCATCCACGTCTCTACAAATAATCCAATTTCGTTCCTTTTTATGGCTGAGTAATATTCCATTGTATATATGTACCACATCTTCTTTATTCATTGGTCTGTCAATGGGCATTTAGGTTGCTTCCATGACCTCACTATTGTAAATAGTGTTGCAACGAACATTGGGTGCATGTGTCTTTTTGAATTATGGTTTTCTCTGGGTATATGCCCAGTAGTGGGATTGCTGGGTTGTATGGTAATTCTACATTTAGTTTTTTAAGGAACCTCCATACAGTTCTCCATAGTGGCTGTATCAATTTACATTCCCACCAACGGTGCAAGAAGGTTCCCTTTTCTCCACACCCTCTCCAGCATTTGTTGTCTGTGAATTTTTTGATGATGTCTATTCTAACTGGTGTGAGGTGATACCTCATTGTAATTTGGATTTGCATTTCTCTAATAATTAGTGATGTTGAGCAGCTTTTCATGTGCTTCTTGGTCATCTGTATGTCTCCTTTGGAGAAATGTCTATTTAGGTCTTCTGCCCATTATTATTATTTTTTTTGACTGGATTGTTTTTTTTTTAATATTGAGCTGCATGAGGTGTTCATATATTTTGGAGATTAATCCTTTTTCCATTGATTCGTTTGAAAATATTTTCTCCCATTCTGAGGGTTGTCTTTTCATCTCATTTATGGTTTCCTTTGCTGTGCAAAAGCTTTGCAGTTTCTTTAGGTCCCCTTTGTTTATTTTTTTTTATTTTCATTACTCTAGGAGGTGGATCAAAAAAGATCTTGCTGTGATTTATGTCAGAGTGTTCTTTCTAGGTTTTCCACTAAGAGATTTGTAGTGTCTGGTCTTACATTTATGTATTTAATCCATTTTGCATTTATTTTTGTGTATGGTGTTAGGGAGTGTTCTAATTTCATTCTTTTACATGTCGCTGTCCAGTTTTCCCAGCACCACTTATTGAAGAGATTGTCTTTTCTCCATTATATATCTTTGCCTCCTTGGTCATAGATTAGTTGACCATTGTGCATGGGTTTATCTCTGGACTTCCTATCCTGTTCTATTGATCTATATTTCTGTTTTTGTGCCAATACCATATTGTCTTCATTACTGCAACTTTGTAGTATAGTCTGAAATCAAGGAGTTTGATTCCTGCATCTCCGTTTTTTTCCCTCAAGACTGCTTTGGCTCTTCAGAGTCATTTTTGTCTCCATAAAAATTATAAGATATTTTGTTCTAGTTCTGTAAAAAATGTCATTGGTAATTTGATAGGGATTGCATTGAATCTGTAGATTGCTTTGGGAAGTATAGTCATTCTCACAATATTGATTCTTCCAATCCAAGAACATGGTATATCTCTCCATCTGTTTGTATCATCTTTAATTTCTTTCATTAGTGTTTTATAGTTTTCTGCATACAAGTCTTTGTCTCCCTAGGTAGGTTTATTCCTAGGTATTTTATTCTTTTTGTTGCAATGGTAAATGTGAGTATTTCCCTAATTTCTCTTTCAGATTTTTCATCATTAGCGTATAGGAATGCAAGAGATTTCTGTGCAATTTTGTATCCTGCAACTTTACCAAGTTCATTTATTAGCTCTAGTATTTTTCTGGTGGCATTTTTAGGATTCTCTATGTATAGTATCGTGTCATCTTCAAAATGATGATACTTTTGATGATAAAAGTGACAGTTTTACTTCTTCTATTCCAATTTGAATTCCATTTATTTCTTTTTCTTTTCTGATTGCTGTGGCTAGGACTTCCAAAACTATGTTGAATGATAGTGTTGAGAGTGGACATCCTTGTCTTGTTCCTGATCTTAGAGGAAATGCTTTCAGTTTTTCACCATTGAGAATGATATTTGCTGTGGGTTTGCCGTATATGACCTTTATTATGTTCAGGTAGATTCCCTCTATGCCCACTTTCTGGTGGGTTTTTATCATAAATCAGTGTTGAATTTTGTTGGAAGCTTTTTCTGCATCTATTGAGATGATCATATGGTTTTTATTCTTTAATTTGTTAATGTGGTGTATCATATTGATTGATTTGCATATACTGAAGAATCCTTGCATCCCTGGGATAAATTCCACTTGATCATGGTGTATGATCCTTTTAATGTGTTGTTGGATTCTGATTGCTAGTATTTTGTTGAGGATTTTTGCATCTATATTCATCAGTGATATTAGTTTGTAATTTTCTTTTTTTTTGTAGTATCTTTATCTAGTTTTGGTATCAAGGTGATGGTGGCCTCATAGAGTGAGTTTGGGAGTGTTCCTTTCTCTGCAATTCTTTGGAAGTGTTTGCAAAAGATAGGTGTTAGCTCTTCTCTAAATATGTGATAGAATTCGCCGGTGAAGCCATCTGGTCCTGGAATTCTGTTTGCTGGAAGATTATTAATCACAGTTTCAATTTCATTACTTGCAATTTTTCTGTTCATATTTTCTATTTCTTCCTGGTTCAGTCTTGGAAGGTTATACCTTTCTAAGAATTTGTCCATTTCTTCCAGGTTGTCCATTTTATTGGCATAGAGTTGCTTGTAGCAATCTCTTAGGATGCTTTGTATTTCTGACGTGTCCATTGTAACTTCTCCTTTTTCATTAATAATTTTTTGATTTTTGTCCTCTCCCTCTTTTTCTTGATGAGTCTGGCTAAAGGTTTATCACTTTTGTTTATCTTCTCAAAGAACCCGCTTTTAGATTTATTGATATTTGTTATTGTTTTCTTTGTTTATGTTTCATTTATTTCTGCTCTTATCTTTATGATTTCTTTCCTCCTACTAACTTTGAGTTTTGTTTGTTCTTCTTTTCTCTAGTTCCTTTAGGTTTAAGGTTAGATTGTTTATTTGAATTTTTTTCTTTTTTCTTATGGTAGGTTTGTATTGCTATTAACCTCCTTCTTAGAAGTGCTTTTGCTGCATCCCGTAGGTTTTGGATCATCATGCTTTCATTGTCATTTGTCTTTAGGTATTTTTTGATTTCTTCAGTGATCTCTTGGTTATTTAGTAACGTATTGTTTAGCCTCCATGTGTTTGCATTTTTTCGTTTTTTTTCCTGTAATTGATTTTAAATCTCATAGCATTTTTGTCAGAAAAGATGCTTGATATGATTTCAATTTTCTTAAATTTACTGAGGCTTGATTTGTGACCCAAGATGTGATCTATCCTGGAAAATGGTCCATGTGCACTTGAGAAGAAAGTGTAATCTGCTGTTTTCAGATGCAATGACCTATAAATATCAATTAAATCTCTCTGGTCTATTGTGGCATTTCAAGCTTGTGTTTCCTTATTACTGTTCTTTGGATGATCTGTCCATTGGTGTACGTGAGGTGTTAAAATCCCCATTATTATTGTCTAACTGTCAATTTCCTATTTTATAGCTGCTGGTATTCGTTTTATGTAGTGCCATGCTCCTATGTTCGGTGCATATATATATAATTGTTACATCTTCTTCTTGGATTGATCCCTTGTTCATTATGTAGTGTCCTTCCTTGTCTCTTGTAACATTCTTTATTTTAAAGTCTATTTTATCTGATATGACTATTGCTACTCCAGCTTTCTCTTGTTTTCCATTTGCATGGAAAATCTTTCTCCATCCCCTCACTTTCAGTCTGTACGTGTCCCTAGGTCTGCAGTGTGTCTCTTGTAGACAGCATATATATGGGTCTTGTTTTTGTATCCATTCAGCAAGCCTATGTCTTTTGGTTGGAGCAAATGGTTTAATCCATTCACATTTAAGTTAATTATAATATGTATGTTCCTATTACCATTTTTTTAATTGTTATGTGTTTGTTTTTGTAGGTCCTTTTCTCCTCTTGTGTTTCCTACTTAGAGAAGTACCTTTAGCTATTTTTGGAGAGCTGGTTTGGTGGTGCTGAATTCTCTTAGCTTTTGCTTGTCTGTAAAGCTTGTTGATTTCTCCATCGAATCTGAATGAGATCCTTGCCAGGTAGAGTAATTTTGGTTGTAGGTTCTTCCATTTCATTACTTTAAATATATCTTGCCACTCTCTTCTGGCTTGTAGAGTTTCTGTTGAGAAAATCATCTGTTAACCTTATGGGAGTTTCCTTGTATGGTATTTGCCATTTTTCCCTTGTTGCTTTCAATAATTTTTCTTTGTCTTTAATTTTTCTCAATTTGATTCTTATGTATCTCGGCATGTTTCTTCTTGGGTTTATCCTGCCTAGGACTCTCTGCACCTCATCAACTTGGGTGGCTCTTTCCTTTCCCATGTTAGGGAAGTTTTCAATTATAATCTCTTCAAATATTTTCTTGGGTCCTTTCTCTCTCTCTTCTCCTTCTGGAATCCCTATAATGCCAACGTTGTTGCATTTAATGTTGTTCCAGAGGTCTCTTAGGCTGTCTTCATTTCTTTTCATTCTTTTTTCTTTATTGTGTTCCACGGCAGTGAATTCCACCTTTCTGTCTTGCAGGTTACTTATCCGTTTTTCTGCCTCAATTATTCTACTATTTATTCCTCTTAGTGTATTTTTCATTTCGGTTATTGTATTGTTCATCTCTGTTTGTTTGTTCTTTAATTCTTCTAGGTGTTTGTTCTTTAATTTGGCTAGGTCTTTGTTAAACATTTCTTGCATCTTCTCAGTCTTTGCCTGCATTCTTTTTTTCCAAGCTCCTGGATCATCTTCACTATCATTATTCTGAATTTTTTTTCTGGAAGTTTGCCTATCTCCACTTCATTTAGTTGTTTTATTGGAGCTTTATCTTGTTCCTTCATCTGGTACATAGCCCTCTGTCTTTTCATCTTGTCTATCTTTCTGTGAATGTGTTTTTTTTTTTTCCACAGGGTGCAGGATTATAGTTTTCCTTGCTTCTGCTGTGTGTCCTCTAGTGGATGAGGCTATCTAAGAGGTTTGTGCATGTTTCCTGATTTGAGGGACTGGTGGAAGGTAGAGAATGGTGTTGCTCTAGTGAGCAGAGCTCAGTAAAAGTTTAATCCACTTGTCTGCTGATGGGTGGGGCTGGGTTCGCTCCTTGTTGGTTGTTTGGCCTGAGGTGACCAACACTGGAGCCTACCTGGCTCTTTGCTGGGGCTAATGGTGGACTGTGGGAGGACTCATGCCAAGGAGTACTTCCCAGAATTTCTACTGCCAGTGTCCTTATCCTCATGGTGAGACACAGCCACCCTCTGCCTCTGCAGCAGACCCTCCAACACTAGTAGGTAGGTCTGGTTCAGTCTCCTATTTGGTCACTGCTCCTTCCCCTGAGTCCCAATGCACACACTACTTTCTGTGTGCCCTCCAAGAGTGGTGTCTCTGTTTCCCCCAGTCCTGTCAAAGTCCTGCAATCAAATCCCACTAGCTTTCAAAGTCTGAATCTGTAGGAATTCCTCTTCCTATTGCCAGACCACCAGGTTGGAAAACCTTATGTGCTCAGAAACTTCACTCCAGTGGGTGGACTTCTGTGGTATAAGTCTTCTCCAGTTTTGTGAGTCACCCACTCAGCAGTTGTGGGATTTGATTTTATTGTGATTGCGCCCCTCCTACCATCTCATTGTGGCTTTTTCTTTGTCTTTGGATGTGGGGTATATTTTTTTGTGATTTTCAGTGTTTTCCTGTTGATAACTGTTCAGCAGTTAGGTGTGATTCTGGTGCTCTCACAAGAGGGAGTCAGGAGCACTTCTAAGCACCAAACATTTTCATTGCAATACTCTAAAGAGATGTTTTTAATGACACATTAATTAGAAAAGTATTCACCTAACTTGAATTTGGAGACAAAATATAATATCTTCAAGGAATACAAATTTTTAAAACATATGGTATTCTCATTCACGACTATGAAACTTTCTAAACACTGAAATCAATATATGCCTGCTTAATGAAATATTTTCTGTTTACCAAAATCAATTTGAAGAAAGAGTGAGAAATACAAAAGTATCTCCATATTTCAATCTAAAATTTTGAGTATGCCCTTTAAATGCTTTACCTAAGATATAAATCTTATTCCACAATCAGAGTTCTAACTTACTGCCCAAATATTAAATGCTCGCTTATGTTTGTAATAACCAAAAAACTATAAGTAACCAAAATCATGCCACCTATTGAATGGATGAAACATTTTTTAAAAATGTCCATACACTTAAATAGTACTCAGCAAGGAAAAGAAACAGACAACTGATATAGTCAACAATATAAATGAATATCTGCACCTTTGTACCTCTGAAAGAAACCATAAATATTAGAATACATACTAGATGACTACATTTAAATCAATCTCTAGAAAAGAAAAAAAAATTATCTCTAGTGATACAAAGCAGATCAGACGTTGCCTGGCCCTGAGATTTGGGTGTAAGAATTGATTGGGATGCATCATGATTAAACTTTTGCAGATACCCAAAATATACAAAATCTTTCTTGTGAGAGTAGTTATATGGGTATATGCATTTTTTCAAAACTAATTCAACTAGAAAATTAAATTGTGCATTTTATTGTATATAAATCAAAAAGTTGATTAAAAAAAGCATAATAATATAACATGCACACACATCAAAATAGTTAAATAGAATTAAAATACCAAACAAATGAGATTCTTGTAGATTGATGGTGAGAGTATAAACTAGTACAGCCACCATAGAACTATTTGGCTATGTCTAAAGCTGAATATGACTTAAAATTTACATTCCTTAATATATGCCTAATAAGATTGAGTTCATATGTTCACCAAAGGATATGTAAAATGATGTTTACTGTACCACTAATTTGCCAAAATGTAGATATACAGACCAAATCTACATGAACTTTGAATGAATAAATGCATTGTGATATAGTCAATGGAAATTAATATCATATTATAATTAGAATAAGAAAAAACTGCAATGCTACCCAACAGGATATAAGAATATCACAAACATAATGGGGACTTATGAAAGTCAGATACAAAGTGATAAGTAGCATATTGAATATATTCAACTTATATAAAGCTCAAAAACTATTTCATAGTATTTTGAATAATTGTTATGCACAGTACAGAGGTAGTGACTAAAGGTGGTCACAGGAGCCATTCCTGGATGCTGTTCTGAGTAGAATTTAACAATGCATTTATTTTGTGAAGATTCATAGATATGTACATGTATTAACTATACACTTTTATATGTATGTTATACTTCATACTTCAATAAAAAGTTTACTATACAATGGAATATTACTCAGCCATAAAAAAAGAATGAAATTGTGTCATTTGTAGGGCTGTGGATGAACCTAGAGACTGTCATACATAGTGAAGTAAGTGAGAAAGAGAAAAACAAATATCATATATCAATGCATATATGTGGAATCTAAAATTATGGTATAGATTATCTTATTTGTAAAGCAGAAATAGAGACACAGATGTAGAGAACAAACATATGGACACCAAGGGGGGGGGAAAGGAGGATGGGATGAATTGGGAGACTGTGATGACATATATACACTATTGATACTATGTATAAAATAGATAACTAATGAGAAAAAAAATTTACTTCAAACAGTTAACAGTGCTTCAAACATTCAAAACAAAGTAAGTCACTTTACTTCACTGTGTTTTAGAAAGATAATCTTAGAATGTGCTAAGTCCACTAGAATGTGCTAAGTACAAATTCTAGTGGACTTTATTTTCCAAAGTATTTGAAGAAAAATTAGTAAACGTCACTCCAGAAAATTATTTCATTGTATATTACTTGGGAACATTCTAAGTTAAGCTTACATTTGTTTATTTACTGCAGAATTTTAACATGCTTAATAGTTAATATCCATTTAGATATTAAGAGGAAATGCATTTATTCATGAAAAATATTTTCTAAAGAAGCCTTCAATTAGTGTAAATATACATTATAAATTGCTGTTCTAGTCTTTTTCTATATCTGGTCTTAAATGACTTAAATAGATATAACACTATAAATGTCATTTAGAATTTAGTCTGTCACATCATTCTCCAAATTCAATGATAAATTTTGTTTTATTATTATTGACAATAATGAGAGCTAAATAGCCTTTTATACACATTGTTTGCATTAGCTATCAGAAAACTGTATGTTAAATAAATCACAAATCATTAAAATTAAAAAATTTAAAAATACATTTAAAAAAGGGCTTAATCCTTGTGTGGACAAGTAAGGGATACAAGCATTTTTCTAATTATTTACTGTTGAAAATATATAATATTTTAGATAGAGCACTTGTACCATGAGCAGTCCCTTGGAATTTTATTGCTGTGCTAAATGTTAACTGATATGTATCTGATAAAGTATTTTTGGATTATAGTTGATTTACAATGTTGTGTTAGTTTCAGGTGTACAACAAAGTGAATCAGTTATACATATACATATATCCACTCTTTTTTAGATTCTGTTCCCATATAGTTCATTACAGAGTAATAAGTAGAGTTCCCTGTACTATACAGTAGGTTCTTATTAGTTATCTATTTTTTATATAGTAGTGTGTGTATATCCATCCCAATCTCCCAATTTTTCCCTCCCCCTCCCTTTCCCTCTTGGTAACCATAAGTTTGTTTTCTACATCTGTGACTCTATTTCTGTTTTGTAAATAAGTTCATTTGTACCATTTTTATACCATTTTATAGATTCCACATATAAGCGATATCATATGATATTTGTCTTTCTCTGTCTGACTTACTTCACTCAGTATGAGATAATCTTTAGGTCCATCCATGTCTCTGCAAATGGCATTATTTCGTTCTTTCTTATGGCTAAGTAATAATTGAGTTTCAAGTGTAGACTTCCCCAGTTACCTGTTTCTAAGATCACACAGAAAATGATGATGTTTCTGATAAAGGAAGGCCAAATATTCCTGTTGGTTATAATATTGAACAGCTCTAACTAAATTTTTTTTTCTTGTATAGAATAAGGAATGAAGAAATTGGAATCTTTTATTCAGTTACAATGGAAATTTAATCTGTAAGAATCTAGTAAATTGTTATTTTGGAAACCTTCAGGACCATTTGGTTTATGTTATTAAATGAGCAACAATTGTTTCTAACTGAAAAGAATTTGAAAGCTGGAAACAAAATCAATGTGTTAACAATCATTATGCCAGTTTTTGCCACAAACATGTGTATACCTCTTCTAAAACTGAAAAAATACATAATTATTGAAACAATTTCTATTAGTAAAAGTACTTTGAATAATAAACCATATCTATTTCAATATATCAGGTGATTTTCATAATTTTCACAAAAAGTATCCTCATAATAGTTTGGAGATAATTGAAATCTGGAGAATTCCAAACAAACTTAATTGTTTCTATTACTTTTTTGCATAGGGTGAGGTGATAAATATTTTATGTTACTCAGTTACGTTCCAGAAAACCTGAATGTATTTTGAAAGTAAATGAGGTTTCGACTGTTTTGTCAGAAATCAGATTTAAATCTGAAAAGACAAATTAAATACAAATCATCAGAATAGACTTTTTACAGGAATAACAAAGATTAGTTATCTTGGCTACCTCATAATCAATGTGGCAGTGTAACATTCAACAGAAATAAAGAGAAGATAACATAATAATCATTAAGACTGTTTTCCTTCCTGAAGTGAATAATCCTGGTAATTTTATTTCAAATATTGTAAAAGACAAACTTTAAACAATGACCTGAGAATTGAAAATACTTATATAGACAAATAGCATTTTTGTTCTTTGAACTGTTTTTCAGAACTCTAAAGATTAATACTAAAGTACTCTAATTTATAATAGCATCAAAAATAATTAAATTTGACTTGAATAAATTTAGCAAAAGATTTGCAAGGCAAGTATACTGAAAAGCACAGAACATTATTGAACAAAATTAAATATCTAAGTGAGTGGAAAGATGTCTTGAATGTAAAACTTAATATTGTTTAAATGGAAATATTCCTTTTCTTACATAAAACACAATTTATATATCATATCTGAAAGTGTGAAAAAATAAGAGTATGTCTTAGCTTTTCTTATTACAAAACTATCAGAGAAATCTAATTTGTCCAGTGATTATATTAAGTAAGAATAGAACCCCTCAGTTTTCTCTTTATCTCAATTTTAAAGACAATTTTTTTAAAGAATTGCTGATATTGCTGTTCTCCTTTTTATTTTTTAACTTAGTAACCAAAACCACAAACTTAACTTAGAAATTCAGCTACAACAGAAGATTTTTTTGGATGAGCCAAATCATTTAACACATATTGGGTGTTGCTGCAACCTGGTGGTATTTTTGATTTTTTAATTTAAAATTTATGGAAATGCAGCCTCTATGAAAAACAACATGGAATTTCCTCAAAACATTAAAAATAGAACTACCATACAATACAGCAATTCCACTTCTGGGTGTTTTTGTAAAGAAAATAAAAACACTAATTGAAAAAGATATGTGCACCCTTATGCTCGTTGCAGCATTATTTACAATAGCCAAGATATGGAAGCAGTCTAAGTACCCATCAAGAGATAAATGGATAAAGAAGATGTGAGATACATACATCTTACAGCCATAAAAAAGAATGAAAATTTTCCATTTGTAACAACATGGATGGACTAAGTGAAATAAGTCAGACAGAGAAAGACAGATACCATATGATTTCACTTATATGTGGAATGTATAAAACAAAACAAATAAACAAACATAACAAAATGGAAACAGAGTCATAGATACAGAACAAACAGGTGGTTGCCAGAGGGGAGGAGGATAGAGAGATGAGTTAAATATGTGAAAGAGATTAAAAGTTATAAACTTTTGGTTACAGAATAAAAGAGTCATGGACATGAACTGTCCAGAATAGGAAATATGGTCAATAATCATGTCATATCTTTGTATGGTAACTAGACTTATTTTATTGATCATTTTGTAATGTATTGAAATATCTAATAACTGTTGTGCACCAGGAATTTACATAGTGTTGTAGGTCAGTTATACTTCAAAAAAAAAAAGAGAGAGAGAGAGAGAAAGAAAGAAACAAAGGAACAAACTATAGAAAAATAAATTAGATTTCTGATTACTAGAGGCAGGGATAGGGAGGATGGGGGTTCAAAAGGTACAAACATCCAGCTATAAGGTAAATATGTACTAGGGATGTAATGTACATGATTAATATAATTAACACTGTGTATGTTATATATAAAATTTGTTAAGAAAGTAAATCCTAAGAGCTCTCATCATAAGGAAAATGTGTTTTTAAACTTTATTTTGTATCTATATAGGATGAAGGATGTTCACTAAACTTACTGTGGTAATCATTTCATGCTATATGTAAATCAAATCATTATGTTGCATACCTTAAACCCATACACTGCTCTATGTCAATTATATCTCAATAAAACTAGAAGGAAAAAATCTGTTTAAATAAAATAAAATTTAGGGAAATGCTTGTTAATAGTTACTATATATAAATTAGCACATAATCTGAATATTTTAAGATATTTTTATAATGTGAAAGATTATTTTATGTTGGGTATAATTATATTGACTAGATATTGCTATATGGACACATGATGACATATATATTTCTTATAAGCAATTACTCTCCAAGTTTCCAAAGAGAAAGAGAAACAGAGGAAGCTGGTTATAAACAGATTTGCAAAAAGCCAAAGCCAACTGTATAGACCATTCTCAACTTAAGATGAGTTGACTTATAGTTTTTGGACTTCATAACAGTGTGAAAGCAATATGAATTCAGTAGAAACTATACTTTGAATCTTGAATTTTGATCTTTTCCTGGGCTATGGATTTGCAGTTGAATACTTTTTCTTGATGCTGGACAGCAGCAGCTGAGCTGCATCTCAGGCAATCACAAGGGTAAGCAACCAATACACTTATAGTCATTCTGTACCCATATGACTATTTTGTCACTTTCAGTACAGCATTCAATAAATTACATGAAGTGTTTAACACTTTATTATAAAATAAACTTTGTGTTAGATGCCTTTGCCCAACTGCAGACTAATATAAGTGTTCTATGCATGTCTGTGGTAGGCTAGGCTAAGCTATGATATTTGATAGGTTAGATGTATTAAATGCATTTTTGACCTAGGGTATTTCCAACTTTGGATGGGTTTATCAAAAGGTCACCCTATTGTAAGTCGAGGAAGATCTATAAAAGGCTAATTATATTTCCTTTGCAAGAAGCAGAGAAAGCTTAGTTGCAGAAAATTTTGTTACACAAAGTTGAGAGTCACTGTAGCCAGTTTCTAGTGGCACTTGACACTAGAAGAGTGTCTAAGGCTCTTGACAGTTCCATAAAAGCCAACAAATAACCCTAACTATATTAACCACTGGAATATGGAAACAAAGATTTCCTATGTTAGTCACACTAATGGTCTCTCTTTTAGGCAGTCAGAATAGAATTGTCCCCATGGACTCAGGGCAAAGTGGTTGCCTCAGACAGTACATGCTACTCTCACAAAACCCATATACCTGCTATATCACTGAGAATAGCAGAATGGTGATATAGATTTAATGGTATTGTCTAAGCCTTATTAAGATTATGACAATCAGGACAAAAAAAATAGAACAAAAAGATACTTAATAGTATAAAATGAACATAAAGGAAGATAAAAAGTTTTAGTAAAGCAGAGGCTCATCTACTGAGCTCCCTAAAGAGCCAAATCAGAGAAATAATCTCAGAAGTGTCTTCTTAATTCTCAGTGAACAAAATTAGTTCTGCTAAATTTAGTATTTGGTGGTGTAAATATTGACTGGTAGTCAAATTATTTGACATGAAGGGACAAAGAGAAGTTGAACCATGAATAAAAAAGGCTTCTAGAATATATACCGTCATGTAGGAAGTCCCAAGGTTCTATTTGGCAAAGATTTCCAAGTTGATATCTACATAGACTCTTCAAACTGTCAATTCATAAGTCAACCCACTCTTAAAAACAAAACCTGGATTGAATTCTTGCTTAGACAAGGGAAAGACACAAACAAAAGTGCAGCCTCTAACCAAACAAAGGAAGAAACAAGATTTTGGATTTGGGAAAAAGGGGGGTTTAGGTAAAATTGAATTGAAGCAGTGTTTTGATTGGGTCAAAGCAAAGCAGGACTGTGTATAAAGAGGGTAGTCTTCATCCTGGGCTACGAAGTGTATTGGAATCCTAATTCTTGGAAACCATAGAGTTAAGATAAATGTGGGTCTCATGTTGAGTTTCAGAATTCCTTATTTGAATCTTTCCACCTGCTTGGATTCAAAGTTCCTTCCCTGTAGTCAAAGTGATTGATTTTAGATCAGAAGGTTTTTAGGACTATGTCCATGATGTTAATTACTCAAAGTCATTTTTACTGGTTGACATATGCTTATTCTAAGTTCAATGATTGGAACTAAGTTCATCAAAATCTTTGTATTTTGTTGGCATGGTTTCTTGTTGTACTACTTGATATTGACCTCTTGCTGTGTGTTTGAACATTTTCATAACATCTGCAGAAATTCTGAGGGTACCTGTGTTCAAGGGTGGTCATTTAGAGTGCCACTGGGTACATAAGGATTTTACCTACCTATGTTTTTTTTCTCTGCAAAGGCAGATCTCAAGGAAAATTCAATACAAATAAGATTTTAACATTTTAGGGTTGTTTACACTGCAGCAATGACCACCTTGAATCTGGACAGTGAAGTATCATCTTCCACAGCAGCTCAGGTTTGTAGGCATAATTTTTTATTTTTTATCTGCTTGATCATCATTTTATTAAAATGTCCTCAGCAGGTAAACAATCCTTTCTCCTCCTCCCTTTTTCTGCCTTCTGTATCACAATTTTTTTTTTCTCTTGGAAGGCTCATACTTATTTAGTATTAGCTCATTGTAGGGAGGTCTTTCTCATTAAAATTATTATTTTTTATTGCAATGGAAACCTTTTCTTTGATGGGACATGATAACATTTGCTTACAGAATCAATAAAATAGAAATATTTGGATCCAGTTCAGTGAGCATCTGCTCTATCCCTAAGAGCTATTAAAGAAATGATCAATTATAATCCTGTTTAACTCCTGCTGGTTTTTAATCAGTGAAAGAATGTAGAGGTAAGTCAAAAGGGGCCCATAGCAACTCATTAGTGAGAAAAGTTCCCTCATTTATTTCTTCAATTTTTATTATTTTAAATACTTACTTTCATAAATCATCATCATCATCATTCCACACACTTGTCTTCCTCACTGAGTCCCTTTTCATTCCATTAACTTCCATTTTTCAAGCGGTTTTTTAATTCTTTTATTTGTTCATTTGTGTCTCTTTGTTTACTGCTATATGCTGAGAGTTTAGGACCGTTTGAAACACTTAGTAGGTGCTTGTTATTCAAAAGACAGTTATGTATTTAATAGAACCAATAAGGAATATCTGGTAAATAAAGGAAAGAAAAAAGCACCAGAGATGAAGAGTAGAAAAGGCATCGGTTTTGAAGTTAGATAAATGTCAGATTAACATATTTTTCAATCCTTTTGTTCCTCATTTTCAAAACAGGGAATGATATATATCATGCATAGAATTTATGAAAATCAAATGAAATTATTTTCAAAAATAGCTGACAAACTGGTATTCTTTTCTTAGTAAATCTGGTAATGAACAATGCAAGAATTACAATAACAGCAAGATACAATATG
This sequence comes from Mesoplodon mirus, assembly GCF_964341445.2. Lineage (NCBI taxonomy): Eukaryota > Metazoa > Chordata > Mammalia > Artiodactyla > Ziphiidae > Mesoplodon > Mesoplodon mirus. The sequence continues at coordinate 110,610,809 of NC_138982.1, forward strand.
ATTTACCATGATTCCAGTACTTAGATATGACATTTGAATATTTCCGTTTATATTTCTTTTTTCTCTATCTATATTTTTTGGCTTGGCAAAGAGCATTCCATAAGCAAATATATTCTTCACTTAAAATTTTAAGTATAGACTCAAGATATTGTTTTAATACTCAAGATATGTACTATAAAATCTTGTTGAAAACTTTGGAGATTTCTAATTTTTATTATAAAAGAGGAAATACTTTTATGAAATGTTTTATTCTGACAGAAAAACACAAGAATGCCTGTTTTGTGCAATATGTACAGTTTTAACTATCAGTTGCAAAAGTTTTCCTAATGAGCAAACTTGCATTACTATTTTTTTTTTGGATTTTGAATATATTTCAAATATTATTATTCATCTATATTGTTTTTTTTAGTGAATAAGCTGTTCATGTCTTTTGTCAAAATGCTTTTTCTAATTTATTTGTATGTACCCATTGTATTAAAAATATCAACCTTTTATCTTAATTTGATTAAAATAATTGTTTATTTTATTGGATGTATTTTAATTATATTTTCAATATTTAGAAACTTAAATTATATGTAGTTTCATCTATTCATAATTGTTATTCTTCTTTGTTATGTGTCCCATGGCATTAAATGTCCAAAGCTCATACCAAGTCAAAAAAAGTTCAGGTTTACTGATGTGTAACATGAAGAAAAGATCTGATTGGTTTACCTACTTTTTTCTTTAAAAATACTTTCATGTCAATGTTGATGCATCATTATGTCAAATGTCATTCCTTTTATTACAGTTTTCTGTAATAGTGTGAAGTTTAATTTTATATGATAATTAAATGTTTAATCATAGGATTTATTTTGATTGTTAGAATAAGGTGAGGACTTATTTTTGTTATCTTTATAATCAGTTTTTCCATGTCATCTTGTTATTCATTCTTTTTTTTACAATCATATGTGGAAAATGATATAGATATTTCATGCACTTTTATATTCACTTTTTAGTTCAGTATTCAGAGATTGTAACAGTAATAATTAAATAAAATAACTAAGCAGTGTGGGATAATAACAGTTTTGCCTACTTCAACTGGGAAAATGTCTAATTAGACTCCCTAGAAAATATACAGCCATTATCCTAATCAGAAAGGCTCAAAATGTAGGAGACACTTTTGACACATATTTTTTGCTCATTATCTACATTCACACAGTTTTAAAATTTTTAAGTCCTTCATAAGCAATATTTTTCAAACTGATCAATAAATTCCATCCATTCTCTTTGTCACCTCTGATTTAGATTTCCTTATGTCTTACCAGAATAGGGATAATATAGCCTCTTACTATTTTCCTGATATCTTTTCTCTCAGTACTCCAATCTTTTATTCTCAGTGCTGCTACCTTTTGCTTTTTTTTTTTTTTTTTTTTTTTTTGTGGTACGCGGGCCTCTCACTGTTGTGGCCTCTCCCGTTGCAGAGCACAGGCTCTGGACGCGCAGGCTCAGCGGCCATGGCTCACGGGCCCAGCCACTCAGCGGCATGTGGGATCATCCCAGACCAGGGCACGAACCCGCATCTCCTGCATCAGCAGGTGGACTCTGAACCACTGCGCCACCAGGGAAGCCCTACCTTTTGCTTTTAACATAGATTTCTGATTATATTCTTTCTTCACTGAAATGTATGTACCAGTACTGCATTGCTCACTGAATTTATTTGAAGTTTTAGAAGTTGGACCATGCACACCTCAATCCCCATTCTAGGTGGCTACATAATATTGATCCAGTTTTAACTTCCATTGTGACCTAGGTCAAACTGATTTTTTTCTCTTTTTGTTCTTCATTTTTCTAAAATGTTTATACCTTTCCATTTTCCCCTTCTATGAAATCCCTTTCCAAACACTCATTATCTGTTTAATCACAGTTTGTCATCTCCTATAATTTTTCCTAACTCAATTATAATAATCTCTTTTAGCTTCCTCCAGAGCATATATTTTTTAAAATTTTATTGTTACACTGTTATTTCAGCTTGTTTTATGGGCACTTGATATTTTCTTTTTGTTTATCTTCAATTGTAAGTAATTTGGGTATAATGCTGAACATTAGCTTTTTATTCTAAAACTTTTTTATAATTTCATTATAATATGTTTAGCAAAAAATAAATATCTAATATATGCATTCCAAAATCATATTTTTCTTTTTTAAGTTTAATTAGAATCTTTATTTTTCCTAAAAAACAAAATTTTGAAAATTCCATTATACTCCTAGTGTTCTAATTTTAAGAAAAAATGACAAATAAATCAAAAAGTATTTGTAATGATTACAAAATTTTAAAATTTATACTAATGCAGCAAAAATGTTTATACAAATAAATAAGGAAAAGTAACCAGTAGGTCGAAGTGTTCTAATAAATATTTAATAAAATGTGTAGACTATCTGAGGATTATTTGAACTCATAGTATAAAAGTTGCATGCACATTTTCAGGATAAAGAGGCAAGCATTTGATTGTTTTAGCCCTGATTAGTTGTAGTAGAGCTCATTTAAACAAAGCCGTTTCAATAAGGAAAATGAAGACAATAATTAAAGAAGAACAGGGACTTTTAAAGATATGTCAGGGGAGGGGAGAGATAAATCAGCAGAGCATACAGTATTTTTAGGGCAGTGAAAATATTCTTTATGTTATTATAATGATGGATATATGTCATTATACATTTGTCCAAAACCATAGAATGTACAACACCAGGAGTTAACCCTAAGGTAAACTATGAGCTTTGAGTGATTATGATGTGTCAATGTAGGTTCATCCTTGCTAAAAAAACAATCTACTAATTCTAGTGAGTGATGCTGATAGTAAGGGAGGTTATGCATGTGCAGGGTCAGGAAGTATATGGGAAATTTCTGTCCCTCCCTGTCAATTTTGTTGTAAACCTAAAACTGCTCTAAAAAAAACTTTAATGAAAAAAGAGTATGCCAAAATAAAGCATTTCAAAAGCCAAATTTCTCTCAACCTCTCTTAGTAAAGTATTATTAATTACAGTGAATCAGAGAAAAAACATTTGTTTATAAATATATAAACATTTATAAATTGCATTAGAATTTTAATTAATAAAACTAATTTTTATATAATTTAGGTGTGGTCAAATATATTTTTGAAATTTTCTACTATGAATATTCTAATTCTGATATTCCAAAAATTGAGATAAATAAGCAAATAATTCTTCATATTACTTCACCTTAATTACAAGTTTATCATCAAATATGTGTATTGCTACCCTTCTAGGTCTATACATTTAAAGTAGTTTCTGCTTCACTTTTGTTAGAAATGTTATATGCATCACATATGCTATCAACGTCTGGTTTTCAAATTTCAAATAGTTCAGGTATGTTTACCATGCAATATATCAAAGAAAACTGATTCATACACATGATTATTCATTTCCATTTAGTAGTGCTGTGGTTCAAGTTAAAATATGTGGTTCAAGTTAAATGTCATATATTTTTCAACTTCTAATCTCTAAAACAATTCTATTGAAACTCACTTCCAGAGTACACACTGTATACATGTTTCTTTATCTTATGCCAAAACCATATTGTCTTAATTGCTGTATCTTTATATTATGTATTGATCTCTGATACCTTGAGTTCTCAAATTTGTTTTTCTTTATGATTGTTAGGCTTTTATGGGTCTTTTATATTTTCCACATTACTTTTAGGATCAACTTATTTCTAAAAAAACATTCTGAGATTCTACCTGGACTTATATTAACTCTGCATAGCAATCTGAGGTGAGTTGACATCTTGTTACTGAGAGTAGCACTAGAGGAACAGAATCTTAGGATGAGTTTTCTGAATTGATTCTGGGTCCCTGGAATTGTTCTCTAATCCGTTTAGACTTAAATGCAGTAATGACTCTATTTCCACTATTAAGGAGTGTACTGATAGTCCATGATGTCATGTGCAATAGAAAAATGCAAAATATTACCATTGGACACTCCTAATCAAATCTTATAAGAGGAAATTCTCCCTCCAAACTGCCATCAGACTTGAGGTGCGACATCATCTCTTCTTGGATCTCTAGCCTGCCGAACTGCTCTGCAGATTTCAGACTTGCCAATTCCCATAATCATGTGAGTCAGTTCCTTAAAATCTCTCTCTCTCAAATTATGTATAACATATACAAATATACATATTATGTATCATACATAAATTCATTTATCTTATTGTTTCTATTTATCTGGAGAACCCTGATTAATAGAGATTTTTAATCTTCCAGTGCATAAATATATAAATCCAATATCTCTCCATTTCTGTAAGCCTTCTTTAATTTTTCTTCAATACTTTGTTGTTTTAATGTAGAGATCTAGCACATTTTTGTTAGCTTTATAAATTAATGATACCTTTCTAATTGTTAACACTTAAAATAAAGAAAGGCAAATATTTTTGTATATTGCTCAGTGACTAAGCTAAACTGACATTGATTTTAAAAGTTTGTAGATTCTATTGAATTATTTTATTACAAAATCATTTCATTTTTAATGGAAGCTTAAATACTCATTCTTCTTTTTCAGTTTTTATACATGTTTTTCTTCTTCCTTTATTGCATTCAGTATAATTTGAATAGAAGTAATAATAATCAACATCTTGTCTTGTTCATGAACTCAGGGGGATAGAGTTCAGTATTTCACAACTAAGTATGATATTTGCTATAAGCTACTTTTATATTTATTCTCTTAATTAAATTAAGGATGTACCACTCTATTCTTACATTTTCTTTATGAACAAGTGTTTACTTTGGTCAGCTGTTTATTTGCCTATTGAAATGTGCATTTTTTTTTCATTTATCTATTGATGGGATTAATTGCCTTGATTCAATTTTATTATTATTCTACATATCTGGATTTAATTTTTTAATTATTTTGTTCTGAACTTTTATGACTAGTTTATGGAAGATATTGCCCTATAATTTTAATTTTTTGTAATGTCCTTTTTCAAGTTTGATTTATGAGGCCTGAATTTTGCGTGGTCTCATAAGATAAAGTAGAAACTATTCTCTTTTTATTTATTATCTAGAAGAGATTGTATAAAATTGATAATACTTAGTCCTCAAAGGTTAAGGAAAAATTGACCCTTCTATGCCTGTAATTGCTTTGCAGAAAGTTTTTAGATGTAGATAAAATTTTTATAAAAAAATATGTAACAATTCAGTTTTTCTATTTCTTTACGTGCTCTTTATGTAAGTTGGAATTTTAAGGACTTAGGTCTTTTCATGTAAAATGTGAAATTTATTGGACGGAGGTGCTTATCAGATAGTCTTACAATCTTTTTAACATGAGACTATATTTTGAGGGCTCTTTTTCCATTCCTGATATTGATAGCCTGTGTTTTCTTTCTTTCTTTTTTTTTAACTTGAACAATCTTCTGGGGGTTTATTAATTTTTTTAGGAACAAACTTTTTAATTTCTGAGATTTTTCTTATAGGTTTACTTTCCTTTTCTTCCTCCTACCTTCTTTGATTTTAATGTGCCATTTTATTTCACCTTTTTACATTGATTTTCACTGGAAATCTTATATTTTAAATACTGGAATCAAAGCTCTAAATTTACTTATAAATACTTCTTTAGCTACATTGCACTAGTTGAAACTATTTTCTCATTTCCATTGCAAATCCTTATTTATCCTTATATCATTTATGTTCCCAGGAAATAAATATTAAATGATTATTGCGCAGTGTTCTCATTTTATACACACACACACACACACACATTTAAATATAGTGCTGTTGTTTAGGAGTTTGCAATTTTAGAACAGTCAAAATCATATCCTGGATTAGTTCCACAGAGTAAATGAAGACATATGTTTACACTTATACTTGCATTATAGGGAAACAGAATTATATGTATATTGAGTAGATGGTACAATAGATATCAAAAACACTTTTTCATAAAAATCATTATCAATTTTTCTTAATACTTAATTCACACTAAAAGAAATGTGCTTTTTTCTCCATTTAAAAAGCTGTAGAAACAAATATTAGGTTTAATATCTTAAATTAATAAAAAGCCTGTGTAATAAGGGATTTAAAATGTTGTTTTACAATTGACTGGAATTGTCGATCACTTCTGGTAAATTGAGACAACTGTAAGTTGATTTCTCCTCTCCCCTACCTTTGTTTTCTGGATATTTAGAGACCAGAACAGATTGACAGGTGTGCCACTGTACTGAGAAACACTGTAATATTTGTTCAGTAAGTTTTTGCAACCCAGGAAGTATGACTATGCAAATACTAGCAGATGGCTATGTAAATGTAGTTGTTCTACTAAAGCTAAACATAGTGACACATTTAATTAATTTTAAATATATTAATAATTTTTCCTGAAAATTTATATTAAGAAATGTTTTAGAAACTTTTCATCCATTGCAGAATACTTTTTACCTGTTAGTTGGGCTGATAGGTATTGTGAAATCTTGGCAGAACATTTTATAGTTGAAAGATTTCAATCTCTGAGAGGATTACATGGCAGATGGCAATGTAAAGGAACTACTCAACTATCTGAGTGCTGTGTTTACATAGCCATCTGCTGGATATTCCTTCCCCTGGGCTTCACAATTTACTTGGAGGCTAGGAAGGATGCTTACAGATTCAAAGTGTTTTAGGATCCAAGTCCTAATAGATATATATATGAAACATTTAGGAAATTATTTTTGTTGCTATGTAGCTGGTTCCTAATTTTAAATGGTTGCATAAGACATTTTATTGAATTTTCGAAGTAGATACATGTCCAGTGTCTCATTTAGTCTTTCAACTGAAAAACTTGAACTAGAATCTACCAGTATTAAATCTTAGTCCAGTAAATTTCCCTGCAATGTATTTAAGATGACATTTGGAAAATTAATGTTTTATAGATGAATATATTAGATTCATATTTTGTAGAGGAGTATATTTAATTAATAAAATAATAAAAATAATTTACAAGGAGCAATTAAACCAATAAGTTGAGATTGAAATATTGTTTCAGAAATTTTTTTGATTTACCATATTTTTATTTTCTTTTTCTATATCTCCCTCTTTTATTGAGTTTTTGAGTAAAATACAAATTCAGTTATCAATCACTCACATGGGAACTGTTATTTAAATTGAAAAATATTTATTCAAATACACATATTCTTGGAAATAGAAAATCCATAACTGTGTATTGACCTTATACTAAAATAATAGTCTAAAATACCTTTGACCCTTTTAAAAAGTTTATAAACTCTTATCTGTGGTAATTGAGTTAGAGTTTTCTGTCATTACTGTAGTGATTGAAAGTTTTTGATATATAATTTTCCCTTCTTTATGATTAAAAGTTTTCTGATATTAATGAAATTCTGGAAAATTATTTCAAACTATAAAAATTACTTTAAAAGTTTTATATCTTAAACTTTCATATTACTAAAGTAAAACAGAATTTTGTGGGATATATTTGAGATAGACATTTTCACCAATAATAAATATGGAGAACAAAAAACACTCACTGAAGAAAAGACAGTATGTTTTCTGCAAAGCTCAGGATGGTACTCTTCCAAATCTCCAGGGTCATGGTCAATTGAGATGCCCAAAGAATTAGTCCAGCCTTATTTTTAGGGCAATAGATGACTTATTTAAAGGGTCTGAGATGAGTTATACATAAGTCTTTTCTGAATAAAATGACATGTAAGATTAATAGTTTGTAAGAAATTTAATTTGTAAATGTGAAAGTAGCCTGCTCCTCTGTAGACAAGTTTGAGTAATACCATCGTAGAAAATTTTTACTTGAATACTTTGTGTTAGCAATTGTTGATGTACTCAATGTCTAAGGTTGTTTTCTGATAGAAAATCATCTTACTGAAGCTCCTGGAATGCTCTCATGGGTTTAATTCCCAGGACATCTCTGAAGACTGAAATCCTCTAGTTCAGCCATTTTTGCCAAGTAATTAATACTCTTCTGACCTTTGGTTAAGAATTAGTTCCAGTTAGTAGCTTGAGGAATCCAAAAGGAATCTGTCTTAATATTAAGTTGTCTGATTTCATAAAGTAATGCTGCTTGGGGAAATAAGATTATTTATGTGCCATAAGAAAAAAAAATAAATATTTTAACAAGTAACAAATTTAAATAGTCTTCTTTATTCCAGCAGTACTTGAAATTCAGGTAATAAATGTGCTTTAAAATAGAGTAAATTGTCTTATTGTTCATTAAACTGTGAAGTAAGAAAGACATGAAGATGTCATTCTTAATTAGATATCTGGTGTGTTCATTTAGAAAACTCTATTGGTCTTTAGCATTCCTTGGTTAGTATATGTGATCAATGCTTCAGAAATGTTTTCTAGGGAATTTATATTTTTCTCACCTTATATAAGCTGTACTGTGTTTAAATCATTTTGTAATACATTTTATGCAATATTATTTATAGGTATCCTAATCAACTCAAGTGACTTCCTTAGTTATTCCACTGGAAAGTTGCAACTGGAAATCAGCAATATTTAATCTTAGTTAATTTCCCTGCAAGTGCATTTAAATGTTTGAATGTGCATTTTGAAAAGGGGCATTTCAGAGTTGAATATATATAAATTATATATATATATATAAATTATATATATATATATAAATTATATATATATATATATATATATATAATAATAATTTAGAAGATAACAATAGCCAGAAGAGATGAAGCACATAATATTGTCTCAACTTTTTGTTCACTTCTTTACTATTTTGTTTCTTTTTATTTTACCCCCATCTCAGGTTGATTTTTTCCAATAACTCAAAGTGTTGTTGTCACCTACTCAGATGCTAACTACATTATGAATATTGTGTATGCTCATATTATTATTGTGTGTTAATATTTTAATATTGTATATAGTTTATTAATAATAATGATATACTTCACTTTCTTGGCTACAGTCAAAACTTCTAGAGATGCCCACTCAATGTTTTTTTCTTAATCTTCATTGCACATCTAGAGATATAGTATGTGTTCAATAACATATTTATTGAATTGAACTGTTTGAGATGGTAATACAAGGTTTCTTCATTAGCCATTCCCCACAAGAATTTGAAAATTCCACGTTTGCTTAAGCAATTAAATCAAGGTAGAAAACAACAACAAAAACCAGGTTTAACAATACAGTCATAATTATAGCTAACCTTAGGCAGGGGGATGTTCGAGACTACAGGTACTCTAAGTAATGCACACTGTTCCAGTGGCATCCATGAGGTGAAAAGTTCCTACATCCCTATTCATTCTATTTATTTTCATCAAATGTTGAAATACCCAGGGACCCTATGAGGGTATCCTCCCTCTTTTGGTAATTTTTTGGCTAATCTGAATATATAGTGATTCCTGAGTATCAAAATAACTGTCTTAATTGAAAGATGACACTATAAATATGCAATGTTTGGGGAAGGCAAATAAAACAAAGGAACTAAGTTATTAAGTACCCACAGACATCAGACGCTACCTCCTTATTTTCTACGACTCCGTTAGAGGAAGCAAAGGAGGCCCCTGATTTAAGTGAACTAGCAATCCATTAATTTCCTAAAATCTTAACTAAATATTAAAACAGAAAAATGATTACAGTTTGTCATAGAATTCTTAGATAAACAATGACCGACAGTTTGCTGTTAATCTCAAATTCAAATTGTTGTGTAGTCAGTCATTTTTATACTTACATTTTCAACTGAAAGTATATATTAAAGAAGGAAAGGTATGTCGATGTATTTTAAATGATGATTCCTTGAATAAATTGCTCCCATATTAATGAATTCCATGTATTGTCTTTTTATGTTATTATTCTGAAATTTATACAGTATTATATGCCTTTTCAGGGATGATTTAAAAAACAGAACTGTTTATAATTCCATTATGTGAATTTCACTATTATAGATTGCCCATTTATCGAAATCTCTTTTCAGAGATAATTGAACCTAACTTTGATATTTGACATTTTCATTTCTGAGAGGATATAACCTTTATCCTTTATGCTAAGGCAGGTTGAAGGTGATATATATGACAGCCCTATTCCTTATCTTAGATGAAATAGGTAACTACAGGTCCAATTTCAAGGTGACTGTGCATTAGGAGATATTGCATTCTATTGGGAAACAGAGAGATTAAAAAGTTATTGAATAAAATATAATGTGTCCATCTGGCCTTGTTTACTGATATTTGACTCATGTTAACAAAGAGAAGTTTTGTTAAATGCAAATTGGAAACAATTTTAGCTATAGATGTACTGAAATCATTATTTTTAAAACTCTTTAATAACAGGGAAAACCAGTTTTGGGGAGGCTCTCTTTATGAAAAATAAATACAGAATTTAAATGACAAAATTATATATAAATATGAATATTTAAAATGAAGTGACATAAATTACAAATGGTAAAAATGTAACAAATACCACAAACCTCACAAAATCCATAAAAGTGAGATATATGGATTATTTAATAGCTTTCTATATCTCTAAAATACTTTTTTTTACTATTTTGACAAAATGTTATTAGATATTATATTAACTATAAAGAAAAGAGACACATAACTCATATTTTCCTCTAGCATGGATGATCAAAAAAAATGTATTAGCAGTAAATTAGAAAAGTATTTTTTCATCCTCACAACACATTATTAAAAATTTAATGAAAATTGTTAAGACTTATGCAGGTTTGGAAAAAAATATCTATAAAGTTTCTTTCACACATAGACTCTAATATTTGGAAAAAAATCCCATATTTTATTTTCTGACTCCCTCAATTTCAAATCTCATCTATCTTTCACAACCTGCATTATCTGTGTCCTGGGTAGTAACATCTACTGATTTTATGTTTTACTGAGTGATAAGGATTAATTTCTCTAAAATTCACCCCCTGTAGGAAAGGAGCAAGGTGCTTAAAAGGCACCAAGGCAACCATCTAGTCCTTGCCAACCATGACACACGAATGTTGGTACCTCTACCCTACCCTTTATCTTTAATTTTGCCAGGAGATAAGGAAATATAACAAATTCTACCATTATCTTGTCAGAATATCTGCAAGGCACCACCCCCTGATCACAACACAAGAGTGGTGCTATTGCCAATCATGTACTGAGTAGAGAGGATGGGGGAAAACCAAGTTTCTATCAGGTCATATTTCTCTTGCATTCTTACCCATGCTCTCAACAGCAAGAAAAGCCAATGCTTCCCAATAATGCCACTTAAGATGCATATATCTCAATGTTTGAGGTCACTCTCCCAGAGTCCTATTTTGATTTGCCAGACTGTTATGGTAGAGAGTGGGTTAACTGCTACTGATCCTGTGTCCATAAGTTTCCTCCAGTGAATGCCACTCCAGGTGGCAAGGTGTGTGTGCTGCTTGGCCATCTGTTTTATTTGGGTCATAACTATTATTTCAACATTGTCTTTGATGACTTGGAAAGGGAAAAGAATCTTCAAAGTTAGCAGTAAATAACAGTTTTACATAAAAAAATTAACTTTTAAAATAAAGATCCCATCATTTTTGTACAAAAGTAATATAATATGAAATAATTGTAATACTGACTTCTGAATGAATTGCTTCCACCAAAGAATCTATTCATTCATTCAAATATTATTATTCCCAGGGCACCATGATATACACAGTAATTATCAACAAATTGCCCCCTTTCTTGAACTTTGATTCTATTGGAAGGATACAGAAAATAAGTATATGTAATGTAATATATGTTGATATGAAGTTAAATGAAGCAGGATAAGGAGGTATAGTAGGGCAGAATAGGTAATGGAGTATATATGAACTGACAGTGATATTGAAGGTAACTAATATGTTAAAGTGAATAGTCAAATGGTAAATAAATAAGTTACAGTCCTGTCCAAAGTTACTAGTTTTTCTGCTGGCAAAAGAGTGTTTCATGAGGTAAACCTTTAGTTTCCTAAATTGTGTTTTTGTTTTATTTTTTACATGCCTTCTGTTTTATTTTTATTGAGGTATAGTTGACAAATTACATTAGTTACAGTTGTACAACATAATGATTTGATCACCACAAAATGTATAGTTAACAAAACTGTAGTCTAATAGTTAACAATGTCTTGTTAACATCTGTCAATGAACATATTTACAATTTTTTGGCCTAATTTGTTTTTAATTGTATATTCAGACCAGCAGCTTTGGAAGATGGAAACATATTTTTGGAAATGCACCTTTGATATTAAGAATAGGAAGTATGATTCCATATATATTTGTTTGCTATACACACTTCTAAATAATAATTCATATATAATTTTAAAATATTTGTAAAGAAGCAGTTAAAATATCAGAATACTTTTGAAAGGTATTTCAAAGTCCTTAATAGAAGACTTCTATTATTTGGTCTTTTCTATTTTATCCCAAAGTGACTTCAAGTAGTTTCTGCATATTCTATGTCTTTCTCACATCATTAGTCTAGATCTACTGCTGAGAAGTAGCATTATAATATCAGTTTCCACTGAGAGGCTATTTACACCACTGGAAATTATGGAAATTTGGAAGTAGTGACAGGTGTTTCTAAAACCTATTCTGAATTATCATGTTTTCCTGCTTGGTGATGTTGTTCAAAGTTAGTACCTTTAGTTTACATAATATGTTAAGAAAAGTATTTATTGGTTTATTAGACCCATGATATCAATTAAAATATAGTCTACCAAATGTCAATATAAGTAAATACTAAGATAAGAGTAGAGGAATAAGTATTGGGAGAAAATGTGGGGAATAAGTACAGGAGAATGAGTTTCTAACACAGTAAAATTGCAGTTTCAGAAATGAGGTTGATGAAACAGTGAGGATAATAACCTGAGAATTCCTATAAAAGTTTAAAAAAAAAAGAAAAAAAAAGCATAGTTAAAAACTAGGCTTTGAAAAACAAGTGCCCAATGACTCAGAAATACTACTTTTTGTATATATGCCTGGGGTTGTAATTATAAAACTCTCGTGTGTATCAGTGAGTTCTATGGTACTATTTTAATTGGAAAATGATCTGTTTACTTCACTTTAGATTATTAATTTCAAGTCCTTATATATCTATTCTAGAAGAAGGTAAACAGCAATAATTATAGCTGAATAAAAGTAATTCTTAGAAGCAACTATTTATTTAATATTTATGTCTATTTATTATCACAAAGATAAAAATCCCCTCAATAGAAATGAATTTGGCCAATGTGAGGAATATCAATCTATTTAAAGGCCCTTGGGAGGCTTCCCTGGTGACGCAGTGATTGAGAGTCCGCCTGCTGATGCAGGAGATGCGGGTTTGTGCCCGGGTCCGGGGGGATCCCGCATGCCGCGGAGCGGCTGGACACTGAGTGGACACTGGAGCCATGGACACTGAGTCTGCGCGTCCAGAGCCTGTGCTCCACAACGGGAGAGGCCACAGCAGTGAGAGGCCCGCATACTGCAAAAAAAAAAAAAAAAAAAAAAGGCCCTTGGGAGATCACAGAAAGAAGACTGCACCCTAATGATTTTTATTTTGACTAAATAAACAGAATATAAAAACATGACCAATATAAAGCTCAAACCACTGACATGTTAATTACAATATGCAGATCACAAACACAGCTAAGGTCCTACTTCACTAAGAATTGTAATATTTGATATATTGTTCAATATGGGTAAAAAATTTATAAAAACCCACAAGAGAGTGTAAGTGGCTTAAACTTCACAATCTATACAAGTGGGGGTGTTGCTACATAAATTATAATCCTCTGCAATTTGTCCTTTTTAAAAATTAAATCATGGGGCTTCCCTGGTGGTGCAGTGGTTGAGAGTCTGCCTGCCGATGCAGGGGACACGGGTTTGTGCCTCAGTCCGGGAAGATCCCACGTGCCACAGAGCGGCTGGGCCCGTGAGCCATGGCCTCTGAGCCTGAACATCCGGAGCCTGTGCTCTGCAATGGGAGAGGCCACAACAGTGAGAGACCCGCATACTGAAAAAAAAAAAAAAAAAAAAAATTACATCATGAAATGACTAATATGTAGAATGCTTGGCAAAACTTTGTAATCAGTAATACCTAGTTGTCCAAATGTGACATTTTCAGTGTTGCATGAATTGAAGCATAAGCCCTCAAAGTTCCTGATATCATGAGATTTATCAAATGGGTAAACTGAATCAACATTAACGAGATGCTCTGTACAGAAATTACACAGGTCAGCTTAGATATCAAGCTCAAAAGGGTCGAATCAAACTATATTTTCCCAGATTCATAGATTCTCCACATTTAGTAAGAGAATACGAATGACCTTGAGAGGCTTAGTAGTTCCGAACTGATTAGGATGAAGTCCAGGAATTACTGTAAGAGTTCTTAGGATCTGACATCAGCTGTGCTTGAGTATTCACCTCTGGGACAAGGAGATTGTTAAATTGGATTTAAAAATTCAAAGATTAATCAGATAAATTTAGGTTAATGGTAGTCTATCTAATTTCCTGTGCTGTTTGGTTTTGTTGAGGGAGATATTGGCTCTTTGACCTCGACAAACTTTCTTATATTTCATCATATACTTGTCAGAAAAAAATTGTCAGGCTCTGCAAATGTTTATTTGACTCTCAGGCTGTATTGCAGATGCCCTAATTCCCTAGGAGGATATGTATTCATTTCTCTTTTGTTATCAATCTTATGTCTAACAAATGCTATATTTCTAGAAGATGCTATGCTAGACATTCTGTGACTTGCACTTAGCATGAAGCAAAGTAATACACTGTTCAGAACACTATCCTTTGCACACTTTGACAGAAACATAATTATTACAACTCTAAGTATATTAGCTTCCTTAATGGAAGAACTTTTCCAAAGTCAACAGCAGCATATTTAAAATTGAATAAGAAAAACTGCTTCAATGCCTGAATATGTGAAAAACTTCAGTTTTTTTTAAGGAAGCCTTGAATTTAACTAAAATTTTTATTGTAAGTGTTTATATTTTTAGAAAGCCAAAATTGATTGACTAGTCCTACATTTCACAATGAATATCTTAGGGATGTGCATTCTGTTATTATTTATTAAGTTTTAGTTTTAGACTTTAACAGCTCTCACTCCCTTGTTTTTCAGAGTTACAATTAACTCTCATTTGTATCAGCAAACCTGCTCTCTCATTGGCCTTATACTTCATTCTTTCCAAATATGATCATCATCTATCTAATTATAGAATGCTACAGAGACCTGTGAGAATATCCTTAAATTTTGTGTCTGAAAATACTGGTCAGTTGACTTATTATTGTCCTTTTGTGCTAGGAATAGAGTAGATTATATGAAGACCTGAGTTAAAATATGGTTTTTGGCTATCCATGCTTTCACCTGAAATTTGTGTGAAAATCTCCCTCTTGACAGTGGTAGATACTGTATATAAAGTGAACTGTGATCTGTCCTTTGGGTCATTATATTTAAATATTTCTTCCTTAAAAATATCCAGAAACAGGGCTTCCCTGGTGGCGCAGTGGTTGAGAGTCCACCTGCCGATGCAGGGGACACGGGTTCGTGCCCCGGTCCGGGAAGATCCCACATGCCGCGGAGCGGCTGGGCCCGTGAGCCATGGCTGCTGAGCCTGAGCGTCCAGAGCCTGTGCTCTGCAACGGGAGAGGCCACAATAGTGAGAGGTCTGCGTACCGCAAAAAAAAAAAAAAAAAAAAAAAAAAAAAATCCAAAAACATATAATTAATATTTCTTCCTTTTGAAGGCTCCTTGCCACAAAACAGAAACAACTTTGGAAAAGTGTTGCCAGTGCTTAGACTGTGATGATAAAGATGAATTCAAGGACTAACTCACAAGGACTACCTTCTAAATACAGTTACCTGCTCCCCAAGCTCAAGCCTTCATAATAGCATCACAAATTTAAATGGTACTCTTTTATTTTTCAAAGAACTCAAGGAATATTTACAAAGATTATTGAGAATATTCTTATTCAATCTCCCAGCATCTCTATGGGTATGAGTTCTCTTATTATTCTTATTTTGCAAATAGCTAAGGTGGTTGTAGCCTGTATGTTTAAATAAAGTCCTTCTCTGAGCTTTTAGGAATGTTCAAGGCATAACTATATAATGGAGACCTTAGTGTTTAGTTTCCTGGGGTCTTGCCCTTCCAATGCATTCCTCATTTCTTTTTGAAGAATTGAGTAGATTCTATTACAAAAGAATTTGAAAATAGAATGTTTCTACCACAATACAACCTTCTTGAGTGCAATGTATTATTCAACTTTATTCAATAAAATACAATATAATATGGGACTTTTGTGAAACCAGTAACTATGCTAAGAATAGCTTTTAGGGGGGAAAAAAGGAGAAAACTTTCCTCAACTTAAACCTGCTTAAAAAATAACAATAAAAAACCAAACAACCTTGAAAGCTAGTGTCAGAGCCTGTGTTTAAGAAACTAAAAGGCAGCTTATTTCATTGATAAAGAGAAATAGCAATTTATCTGTCACCCAGCATTCAATAGACAGGAAGGTTGGCTTCCAAACAGTGGAGTTATAGATCTTAGCAACATAGAAGAAGTAAAAGGGACCATAAAGGGACTTTAATGTCATTTATATAAAGCTGTGACTACTGTCAACTCTATTGAAAGATGCACAGATTCTCTCAGATACACGTGGCTTTTTAGCAACATTGACATATTTTTATTCACCTCTTTGACAAATATGGTAAATTATTTAGTGTGATGAAGAGCACAGTATACCCATTGCTATCATTCCTGTTATTCTTTACAAATAATTTCAGGATGAAACAAAGCAGCTGTAGGGGAGGGAAGTAAGCTTAGGCTACAGTGATGCTACCAAGCTAGTTCATTCTGACTAAAAATTTCAAGCTGGACAAAAGGAGTGTATTACCTGAGGAAAATACATAATATTCTAATATATTAATTTTAAACTGAGGCTTTTCACACAAAAAAGTGAAATTGTTTTTGCTTTTTCCTACCTTACAAGGGATTCTGACTATGATAACATTCAAGAGAGACAGCAATAAATACAAACACACACACACTCGTGAAGTTGAAATATTTATTATTTGCAATTTGTCAAACATAACAGTGTGTAGTATCTGAAAAATAAGTAAAATTTAAGACCCAGATCAAATAATTTTAGTTAATTAAACCAAGTTCAAAGACATATACTTTGAATTAAGGCCAGGCTTTGGAAAGAGACAGATAAATATACATACATGCACACACACACACACAAACTCATGCACATATTCACAGGTACACATATGTAAACACATAGAAAAATATTTCAGAACTAGAATAAAAATAAAGACTGACAAAATAAATAGGGCCACAGATTGAAAGAAGTCTGTAATATCAACTGAAGAAGAGTAGGGACTTTTTTCTATTCTTTGCCGTATGCCCAGAATCTAAAACAAGCACATATTTAATATACATTTAGTGAATGAAAGAAAAAGGGTAGAAAGTAGAAACCAGCCCGTATTTCTATACAATGAGATACTGCCTGTAAATACTGCTGGTAATGGGGCTCAGTGCTATGCATGGTCCATATTACTCTTGTTTTGACAAATCATATACAATACTACAGGTTTTCAGAAAGAAATAAGGAAATGTAATACCTCAGAAAACTAAACTCTGAACTTTACATGATAGGCAGTTCTGAAAACCTTGAGAAAGATTTTGCTTAAATAAACCATCTACAGCAACTTTAAACATTTGCAAAACAAAAATAATCAATACTACAATTTTTAATGAAATAAATAATGAATATTTTATTAATTTATTTTGTTTTCTAAAGAACAGGCAAGCAAAAAGTCTTTCATTTATCAGGTTTGTTAATGTCCTCAACATACACATGACATTATAATATTAACAAACATATTAGGGAATTTTTAAATTTGAAACTATGTCATTAGATTCAACATGTGGGTAACACTTTGCTAAACTGAGATGGAGGAAAAATTTATTTCTATCAATTTATGTGTCATGAATTACTAGTAAAATAAATATCATGGAATTCTATGTAGATTGTATAGCAGTAAAATACTATTTTTTGCTTGTTCTTATAAAACATTTCCTTGAATATTTGCTTTATAAAAATTCCTACTTGTATGAATTGATTAAAGCAAATATTCAAATTTGTGCAATCAATTATTTTTGGATTTGAGATATCCTATGTTAACTGAATTAGTGACCTGTAACTTTGCTGCATTCTCTCACTCTGACTCCAGGTTTAATCTTGAGACTTGCTTTGGAAATTGAATATTAGCAGACTCAATGCCAGGAAAGTCTTGGGAGAGTACTTGCATGTTCCTGCTTTCTCTTTTGTGCTTCTTCAGTCACTTTGAGAACACACTTAGTCTAGTCTGCTGGAGGGCAAGGTATAAAATATCAGAGTCAAGCTGCCCCAGTTGTCCCAGCCAATGCCAGCTTAGATCCACTGACAGCCAGACACATTGTTCAATCACAGCTAAGACTAGCACTTAGATAACTGCACCAGCTAAGTAGACTATTTATAGTTTACGCCACTGTGGTCTTATGAGGGCTTGTTTTTGCTGTTCTTGTAGTGTCAACTGATAATGGATATCAAAGTAGTCACACAGAAAAATTTTGGTGTTGATTTTATTTTATTTGCATGTTTCTTCCTTCTTTCAGGAATTTGCTAACCTTATACTATTAAATTATGAATACAGCATTTTTCTAAAGAACTTGGCACTAATTAATTCAAGCTCGATTCACCTCTACTAAACTATCTGAAAAAAAACACTGGCTATGAGAGAATCGGTAGTGTCCTTTCTGTGTCCTTATGGTGAACCAAAATTTGACCTCATCAGCTATTCTGTTGATACCCCAGATGAATTCTCTGAAGTATTTTCCATATGGCTTTCTCTTCAGTTTGTTCTCGAAGAGTTTTTAGGAATTCATTAGCAAAGAATAGAGAAAAAGTCTGCTTATTTTCACTTGTGGTGCCTGACTTATCCTGGTAATTCCTGACCCCTTAAACTTGAAATTCATTGGAAAAAAAAAGATATAAGTAAAAGCTCCCCCCCTCCTTTTCCAAGGTTGTGTAACATAAAAATGTATCTGCTAACTCTAGCAGTATGCTAGGTCACTATAATTTTCTCCTAAAATATATACACATCTTTCTGAATTTCATGATTAATGTCATTTTCTAACCTTGAAATTTTGAAAATATGTGTGCATTTTTCCTCAAAAAGTCCGGTTCAGTGCAATGGCCTAGTAAGTAATATAACTAAATTCTGAAATTGCAACATTATTCAGTTATATGAACTTGAGAATCTGCTAGTGTATATATGCTTGTTCTATATACTTGGGTGTTGCAGGCAGTGGAAAAATGGTCACAAAATATGTGCACATCATAATCCCGTGAACCTGTGAGTGTTATCTAATATGGCATGAAAAGGACTTTGCAAATGTGATTAAGGCAAGCATCTTGAAATAGGGAGATAATCTATTACTGATGTAATCACAAAGGTCCATTTTGGAATGAGGCAAGAGCGTCAGAGTCAGAGGTGAAAGTATGCAATGTCAGAAACAGAGATTGGACTGACGCACTTCGAAGATGGAAGATGGGACTACAAGCCAAGGAATACAAAGAGTGACTAGAAGCTAAAAAAAGTAAGGAAACAGCTTCTCTAATTAAAGCCTCCAGAACAAACCAACCTTGTTGACTCTTGGATTTTACCCCAATAAAACCAATTTGGTACTTCTGACCTATAGAACAGTAAGAGAATACATTTGTGATGTTTTAGTTCACTAAATTTGTAGTACTTTAATTTGTTACAGCATCAATAAAGAAGTAATACATGGATCTAGTGAGTTTATAAGTGTATCACCTGCTGTTTTAAGGCAGTGTTTAATTTTGTTTCTTTATTATTCTTCCAGGCCTTGTTTGCCTCTGCTTCTAACATTCCATGATGAGTTCACAAATGTTTGGACTTGAAATCGATTATTTTTTTAATCCTTATATTTATAAACTGATAAATATAATTTAGCATCTCCTCACATGGCTGGATCATGATGTTGTAACAATTGAGTCTGATCTAAATATGGTTCTTGAAGCTGCAAATAGTATTGCTGTAGCAGAAACTACCCTCATTATGTTAGCCCTTATTCAGCCCATTCAACTGGTATTCTTTCCACACATTCAACTGGTCTCATATAGATGTATTCCCCGTGCTCTTTCTTGCTTAATTGCACTCTGAAAATTATTGCCCTCTAATTAAAGTTGTACTATGCACCTGATATTTACATCTCCAAGACAACACTTCCTAACACTCATTTCCTTTGTGAGCATTCTTCATTCCAGGAAGAAGGTCATGGAAAAATAACCTTGAGGACCACCAGAATCTGTTCTAGAACCACCTAATGCCAGCCCTAATGATCTCAATGTCTCTTGGAGGAAAGAAGAATGCAAGACTATATCAGCCTGGATCCTTACCTACAGCTCTATTTTCCACTGGGAAACTATAAGACCCCTTCCTATTTCCCAGGAAGGGAGGCACAGTCTTGAGGGTGTTAGCCGGCTGTGGCCCCTTTTGCTTGGCAAGGTAATAAAGCTACACTTTTCTGCTCCTCCAAAACTCTGTTTCCACGTTTCTATTCAGCACCAGTGAACAGAGGCTGGTTTTTCAGTAACTATTTCTTAGAGTTCTCCTAAGAAGCAGGGTGACGGAGCTTCGTTAGCCTCCTTGGGAGTAACCTTAAGGTTTAGGTTTGTTATAGTAGTTAAAAGATAATTGCCTTATTATTCATAGTTTTATTCCAATCCTTTTATGTACAAAGAAATTTACTGTACACATCTGCCATGAATTTGCTATTCCTACACATTTTATCTAGCAAAATTTTCGTTTATCTTGAATGTACTTTAATCTTTCTTCAGATCACTCATCTTGATGTTATTATGCTGTTATTTCGCAAAGAAGCCGTGTTCTTCTACGGTATAAAATATTTTATGCATATTGACCATTTGTCTTCTCACCCTTATCTTTACTAAACCAGAGTTAAAATTTTTCTGACTGAAATCATAAGCTTCTGTTTTCCCATACTTTTGTAGAGTTCTTTGTCACAAAACTCAAACTTGATTGCTTCCTATTTTTGAGCAGAGCAAATTTTGGACAAAATGTTTTTATCAGCTTTCCAGCAAGATATGAAGTGATCTTCTAAAAAACTATGCTATTGGCAGAAAACCACAGTGGATCTCCCAAGGAGTCATTAGAGTTTAAAAAGAAATATTCAATCATAAACTTTTTCAAATTTGAAATAATAAAACTTCACAACTAATCACATGTGATAAAGAGGTTATTTTGGGTAAATGTTCCCAGTCTCAAAGCCTTAAACCTCTTCAAAAGTTCATATAACTGAAATTGTTCCTTTTTTGGTAGCCTAAAATAATTTGAGTCTATAGGAATTCTCCAAGAATTAGCTGCATGTATATAGTGAAAGAAGATTTTCACCACACACAATGATTAATTCAAAGTCACCACATGAAAATGCCTTTAGGTGAAAACAAAACATTGTCCTTTATTTTACGTGTAGTACTAAACGTGAATACAGAAAGAAATGCCCTGTTGATACACTTATTTTATATGTTTCCCTTGAATTATCTTTTAGTGCTTTGTTAACTTTCTAATTCAATGAATGAAGATAAATTTATCAGTGTTTCTAATATTCTCATTAATTATTCACACATAAATATTCCAGATAAAGGTTAATATTAATAACTAGTATTGCCACTTTGCATTTTTGAAGTGTTTTATAATTTCTAACAAGACACTACCACCCCTTGGTTACTATGAATGTCAATATCACCACATTTCAAGTTTGTTGATGGAGTGGGGAAACCATTCTTGACACATTCTAATTCTTAAAACAAAGATACTGTGACTCACTATCTGTTTTTCTGGGGCTTTCTGTTTCTTGATATTAGTGAACTAGATTTTGCTGCCAGTCAAATCACATAGGTGGTGACATCAACAGAGTAGCAGTTCTCAGAGATATTACAGTTCCAACTTTGGCAGACGTAAAAAACATTGATGTTCTGAATCAGAAAATTTTCTATGGTTAGAAATCAATAGTCAAACTCTAATAAAACAGGAGTTTAGAGATTGTATGTAACACATTCTAAGTTGCATTTAAAATTTTCTCAGAAGATGTATGCATGGCATGAATATATGTGTGCGTATATATATATGCATTTTTCATGATATGTCTTGTCCCACCACACTTATTAGCCTAAAATGTAAGCATTTATGTTTATGTAATTTATATGCAAGGTTGACATTTCATGAAGCTTGGAATATTCTCTTATATGTACTGACATCCAATAACTACTTCTGTTTATCAATTCCTCTAAGCCTCCGTTTTGCTTAAACAAGTGTAATCTGATAACAGTTTGTTTACAGTTCCATCATTTGGAGCAAAGGTCCTTACAACAGGATGGCTTTTCAAAAAGACAAAGAAGGGGCTTCCCTGGTGGCTCAGTGGTTGAGAATCTGCCTGCCAATGCAGGGGACATGGGTTCGAGCTCTGGTCTGGGAAGATCCCACATGCCGCCGAGCAACTAGGCCCGTGAGCCACAACCACTGAGCCTGCGCGTCTGGAGCCTGTGCTCCACAACAAGAGAGGCCGTGACAGTGAGAGGCCCATGCACCACGTTGAAGAGTGGCCCTGGCTTGCCACAACTAGAGAAAGCCCTCGCACAGAAATGAAGACCCAACACAGCCCAAAATAAATAAATAAGTAAATAAATAATTATTAAAGGCAAAGAAGAAAGGTGAAATTGTAGATAGAGTAAGGATCTAGTTTTCATTGTTGTTTCTCTTATTCTTGTTATTGTTAAAGAAATATTAAGTTGGTTCAAAAGAGTAGAGAGAAAAGATTTATGACTAAACAAAATCCAGATATCTCTTAGGCCATCCCCCTTTTGTTTTCTTTTGCCCCAAATTCCTACAGGATGTGATATTGCTGGTCAGAGGTCTTCCTGCTGAATGTGGAGTTAGGAGAAACTGGAAATGAATAAAGTTAAGGTCAATAATAAGGCTGAGTTAAAGAGGAAGTATATTATTGTAGGTGGGATTACTGAGAGGGAGACTTGGAACTATATTTTATTTATTGCAGAATAATGTTTCTCAGTTTAGCAATGTGTAATTCTTCTTCCATATTAAATGATTCTGAAGTGCATACACTTTCAAATATACATCAAAATATGTCTTTGGCCTTTTGATACATTAATGTTATAATAATGTAAATTAGAATATTGTAAACTTCATGGCCCTACGGCTTTAAATTTTATAAGTA
Organism: Mesoplodon mirus; assembly: GCF_964341445.2. NCBI lineage: Eukaryota > Metazoa > Chordata > Mammalia > Artiodactyla > Ziphiidae > Mesoplodon > Mesoplodon mirus. The sequence goes on from NC_138982.1 coordinate 110,634,060, forward strand.
AGCAACTATCTACCTTTTCAGACACTCATGTAATCATGCAGTCTTAGGCAATAAATTACAAATATTTTTATTTTGAAAATTCCTACTGACAATTATTCTTAATTGCTCTTATCAATTTGCACATTCTTAGTGTGCTCAGAATTTAATAGTCATACACATAGAATATTCTCAATATATGATTGCTCATAAAATATATTAAAGTTATAGATCACTCACAATATATGCATTGACTGATAATGGTACCTAAAGAGTAAATTATGTTTATTTAGATTGGAATAAATTACCAAATCTTATCTAATGAAATACCCTTAAGGTTATCCTTTAAGATATCTTGTTAAAACAACTTAACATGTAAAATACATGACCTAGAAAATCTGTGTTTTACATTGCTTCAGTTTCCAAAGCCACATAATAACTGCTGGCCTAATAATTAACACTTACATATTTCTTTTTGACAGAGCTTTAAATAAAACAGAAATTTGCACTAACTCTACTTAACATATATTGAACTGATTACCTATGTGAATATTTCACATATAATCCTAGAAACATGACACAAAGAAGCAATTTAATGTCATAGTTTAAAGTGCCATCTTTGACACCAAGCTACTTGGGTTGAAGTCCTGGTACTGTCACTACCAGCATGAGTTTGTAAATGTGGATAATAATGTAACCTAAGCCATAGTTTATTACAAGAAAGGCATTATATGTAAAGTTCTTGAAAATAGAGATCAAGGGAAAAAAATCAGTGTTTACTATTATTTTGCACTACTTTATTTGTAACATTTTTTTGTCCTGTTTTCATTTTTATGTTTTCTTTCATTGTTTTTGTTTCAAATTTTCATGTTAGATTACCTGAAGATCTTACCTATGTTGCTGAGATATGTTGTTAACTCTTGCTTGTTAACAATTCTCAAAACTCAAATAATACCAGTTGAGATTGTAATCTGTCACCACTGGCTGGCTAGACAGCTGTCTGAATGGAGCATTTAAAATACCATTGCTCATGAACAATTGCTCATAAACGTAAACAGTAGCACCCTAATCTAGCTTCATCTGTTAACACACCAAGACTGAATTAACTCTTACATGACCAGACCATGAAAGCTTACTGATCCATTCTAATGAAGGTTCTACCTTCATTATTTCAAATAGAAAACAGATAAGACATAATAGCATCCATAGCTTAAGATTACATTTTAAATTCTTGATAAATCTAATTATTATCAATGAAAACTATATTTATTTGTTGAATATAAATAGATGATACATGAGTAGGACATGGATTATAAGCCTCAGAAGCCCATTTGTTTCTCTTTGTTTTCCTTTTTAATAGCCATTATATTATTTCTACTGCCATTTTTTTATGTTTCCATTTCTTTTCAGTTTTCTTTTTTACTTTTATATTGGAGTATAGTTGGTTAACAACATTGTGTTAGTTTTAGGTGTACAGCAAAATGGTTCAGTTATACATAAACACGTATCTATTCTTTTTCAAATTATTTTCTTATTGTTACTATACATATATTAAATTTAATGAGTCATTTATATACAGTTTAAAAGAAACACTGCTTTCCAATTAAAGTGTCACTTTGAATGGAGAGCAGAATACTATTATAGAGTTTTTTGTGTATATTTCCATCCATGATAAATGGTAAAAATAACATATAGGATATTAAATATCCCATTTAACTTTTACTAAAATTCTATCAGTCCAATTACTGTGATCTTTGCTTTGTTATTCATGCTTATAAATTTTTTAAATTGTATTTGTTCCTCTTTTTCTATTAAAATATTTTAAGATCAGGTGGCCTATTTGTGTGCCCTAAGATTTAACATAAAATGATGTCTTAGAGATAATCTTATACTAGTCTTCTCCCCAAATGAGAAAAACAACCACATAATAGTAGATTTTTATAATACTATTTTTAAAGCTATATATTTGTTTCATCAGTGTCTTATAGTTTTTGGAGTACAGGTCTTTTGTCTCCTTAGGTAGGTTTATTCCTAGGTATTTTATTCTTTTTGAAGCCATGGTAAATGGGATTGTTTCCTTAATTTCTTTCTGATAGTTTGTTGTTAGTGTATAGAAATGCAACAGATTTCTGTACATTAATTTTGTATCCTGCAACTTTACTGTATCCATTGATGTGTAGTATCATGTCATCTACAAACAGTGACAGTTTGACTTTTTCCTTTCCAATGTGGATTCCTTTTCTTTCTTTTTCTTCTCTGATTGCTGTGGCTAGGACTTCCAAAACTATGTTGAGTAAAAGTGGAAAGAGTGGGCATCCTTGTCTTGTTCCTGATCTTAGAGGAAATGCTTTCAAATTTTCAGCATTGAGTATGATGTTAGCTGTGTGTTTGTCATAAATGGCCTTTATTATGTTGAAGTATGTTCCCTCTATGTTGCTTTCAGGAGAATTTTTATCATAAATGGATGTTGAACTTTATTAAAAGTTTTTTTTCTGCATCTATTGAGATGATCATATGATTTTTATTGTTCCATTTGTTAAATTTGCAGCAGCATGGATGGTTGGTATTATGCTGAGTGAAAGAAGTCAGGAAGAGAAAGCAAATACTGTATGATATCACTTATATGTGGAATCTAAAAAATACAACAAACTAGTGAATATAACAAAAAAAGAAACAGGTTGACTGATATAGAGAATGAACTAGTGGTTACCAGTGGGGAGGAGGGACAATATAGGGGTGGGGCAGTCAGAGGTACAAACTATTGGGAGTGAGATAGGCTACAAGTTTGTATTGAACAATGTGGGGAATATTGCCAACTATTTTTAATAACTGTAAATGGACTGTGACCTTTAAAAATTGTATAAAAATAAAAGATAAAATAAAATTTGGCATATATTTAAAAAGCTATACATTTAGTTCACAGATGTGTCCTTTATTCTTAGATTATATCTATACCTTTATTGTTGTAGTAAATGTGACATATGACATTAGATAATAAATAAAAACAAAAGCCCTAACGATTATACAGGTAAGCATTCTCATTTTTTTATTTGTACAAACTTATCACTGCTCTAGATGAAGTAGAAAATTATGAAGTCTTTGCATGTTGTGAATATTCTCAGTTGGTGCTAAAGTTCACTCACGTATCAAAACAATTCCCTGGCGTCCAACAGCTTTTACTATTATGGTGACATCTGAAAAACAGAATATTAAACTGAAGAAAACAAGATATGCATTTGTAGTGATAGTTTAAAATTGTTGCAGGTATGAATCTAGAGGTGCATAATCACCAGAAGCTGGCTCCAAATAATTACCAGGTCTCTTTAGTATTCATGCAATAGCAATGCATCATGAGCACATGTTGGAATGTATGATCAAGGCAGTAAACCATTCAATTCTAGTAGTGACTTAATATTGAAGTGATCAAATAAAGAGTGCAATATCTGTAGAATATTTATAAAAATGGAAAAATATTGCTATAATGAGTCATCAATTAAATTATAATAATTTTTGGCTTCTTGTACATTAATTCCTCCAAAAATACCTAATTCCTATAGTGATTTAAGATCTCAAAGGGTGTCAGTTATACAAAAGATTTAGGTGCCACTTCTCTAGTCCGTGGTGTGTGCATGTGAATGTGCTTATTAAGGCAACTGAAGGGTGACTCTATACACAACACACAAACACACACATATAGACTAATTACTATAAATACATTAGGGGACTGAAACACAGATATGCAGGAAGTTAGGTGAAAACATAAGTACTGGTCATGCTTTGTATCCCAGAAAGCATGATACCATAAGGCACTCACCTGCTCTGTAGGTATTGGTGGACACAATAAAAATATTGCTCTGTGTGCATTAAAGGGATTATAGTTTTTTGAAAACATGGGCTAAAGTCATTCTCCAGCTGGGGAGAAGAGATATAAATCACCCACTGAAATATGTCAGGTTCTAACTGTCATGTGAAAAAAGAGGAAATAACTTTTGTTTTGCTTTTAAAGTACATAAATAAGTAAATAAATCTGTCTGTAATCCCATGTATAATATAGGTTATAAATAAGTATGTATGAGGAAGCAGAATCTGGCAGTTTTACTTTCCATTCTCTACTATTCCCCCAAACACACACACATACACACGTGCACTTGGAAAGATAGATAAACAGAAAAATCCATAAAAACTGGTACAGAACTGTACAAAGAGTCTCAAAACTTTGAGACCAGAAAGAGTTGGAAGGTAAGTGGAAAAGTTCCTGGTGAAGATCATTGTGAAATAGACACACAATTCCTACTCCAATCCTTGGATTAAAATCCACAAATGTATTAAATAACTCTTTAGGAAGTTTGGGGATTTGGGGACTGAGGAGACTTGTTATCCTATTTCTTTTCTGGAATTCTGGACAAAGGCAGCCTCCTAGGCCCTCCTCATATCGCTATGGTTTGGAATCAATAGAGGAAATGTGGCTGTGTGGCACGTAATTTTGACAGAGTGGCAATTCCTCCCACTGAGGAAGCGCTACTAACTTTCTGGTATTTCCCTAAGGAGAGAAGAGAGTGACCATATTTTCATGTGCTACCATGGGTAGCACCCAAAAATAACTTGGGAGAGATAGCTTGCTGATTTGACAGGTATTCAGACTGTGTAAAGATGTGCTGCCAGGAGATGCAGAATGGAAGGTAAAATTTGATGATAAGATGAGGATAAGGTTTTTTCAGTGCTTGATTGTGCAGTGAGGTGAGGAGAGATAAGAATTATAAACAACCTTGTGTTTAGCTCTGGTGATGTACGTTTGTAAATTTGTTGACTTTTCAGAGACCAGATACATCTGCCTGATCTTATAATGCCAACTCAGACAGAAGGATGAGAAGGAAAAAAGCCGTAGACTTTGAACTTCAGATTGAATGTTTCACATTGAGGAAAAGTTCCATTGTTTCTATTTAAGGAGTCATATCTAAGATAATTCAATTTAATTTAATTTATTTATTTATTTTTACATCTTTATTGGAATATAATTTCTTTACAGGGTGTATTAGTTTCTGCTTTATAACAAAGTGAATCAGCTATACATATACATATATCCCCATATCTCTTCCCTCTTGTGTCTCCCTCCCTCCAACCCTCCCTATCCCACCGCTCTAGGTGGTCACAAATCACCGAGCTGATCTCCCTGTGCTATGCGGCTACTTCCCACTAGCTATTGGTTTCACTTTTGGTAGTGTATATATGTCTATACTACTCTCTCACTTTGTCCCAGCTTACCCTTCCCACTCCCCATGTCCTCAAGTCCATTCTCTAGTAGGTCTGTGTGTTTATTCCCATCCTGCCCCTAGGTTCTTCATGACCGTTTTTTGTTTGTTCGTTTGTTTTTGTTTTTTTTTTTAGATTCCATATATATGTGTTAGCATACAATATTTGTTTTTCTCTTTCTGACTTACTTCACTCTGTATGACAGACTCTCCGTCCATCCACCTCACTACAAATAACTCAATTTCATTTCTTTTTATGGCTGAGTAATATTCCATTGTATATACATGCCACCTCTTCTTTCTATATCCATCTGTTGATGGACACTTAGCTTGCTTCCATGTCCCGGCTATTGTAAATAGAGCTGCAATGAACATTTTGGTACATGACTCTTCTTGAATTATGGTTTTTCAGGTTATATACCCAGTAGTGGGATTGCTGTGTCGTATGGTAGTTCTATTTTTAGTTTTTTAAGGAATCTCCATACTGTTCTCCATAGTGGCTGTATCAATTTACATTGCCACGAACAGTGCAAGAGGGTTCCCTTTTCTCCACACCCTCTCCAGCATTTATTGTTGGTAGATTTTTTGATGATGACCATTCAGACTGGTGTGAAGGGATATCTCACTGTAGTTTTCACTTGCATCTCTCTAATGATTAATGATGTTGAGCATTCTTTCATGGGTTCATTGATGATCTGTATATCTTCTTTGGAGAAATGTCTATTTAGGTCTCTGCCCAGTTTTGGATTGTTTTTTTATGTTTTTTTGATATTGAGCTGCATGAGCTTCTTGTAAATTTTGGAGATTAATCCTTTGTCAGTTGCTTCATTTGCAAATATTTTCTCCCATTTTGAGGGTTATCTTTTTGTATTGTTTATGGTTTCCTTTGCTATGCAAAACCTTTTAAGTTTCATTAGGTCCCATTTGTTTATTTTTATTTCCATTTCTTTAGGAGGTGGGTCAAAAGGATATTGCTCTGATTTATGTCATAGAGTGTTCTGCCTATGTTTTCCTCTAAGTGTTTGATAGTGTCTGGACTTACAGTTAGGTCTTTAGCCCATTTTGAGTTTATTTTTGTGTATGGTGTTAGGGAGTGTTCTAATTTCATTCTTTTACATGTAGCTTTCCAGTTTTCCCAGCACCACTTATTGAAGAAGCTGTCTTTTCTCCATTGTATATTCTTGCCTCCTTTATTAAAAATAAGGTGACCAGGGCTTCCCTGTTGGCGCAGTGGTTGAGAGTCCACCTGCCAATGCAGGGGACATGGATTTGTGCCCCGGTCCAGGAAGATCCCACATGTTGCAGAGTAGCTGGGCCTGTGAGCCATGGTTGCTCAGCCTGCATGTCCGGAGCCTGTGCTCTGCAATGGGAGAGGTCACAACAGTGAGAGGCCCACGTACCCCCCTCCCCCCAAAAAAATAATAAGGTGACCATATGTGTGTGGGTTTATCTCTGGGCTTTCTGTCCTATTCCATTGATCTATATTTCTGTTTTTGTGCCAGTACCACACTGTCTTGATTACTGTAGTTTTGTAGTATTGTCTGAAGTCAGGGAGCCAGATTCCTCCAGCTCCGTTTTTCCTGCTCCAGATTGCTTTGGCTTTTGTGTTTCCATACAAATTGTGAAAGTTTTTGGTATAGTTCTGCAAAAAATTCCAGTGCTAGTTTGATAGGGATTGCATTGAAACTGTAGATTGCTTTGGGTAGTAGAGTCATTTTCACAATGTTGATTCTTCAAATCCAAGAACATGGTATATCTCTCCATCTATTGGTAACATCTTTAATTTCTTTCATCAGTGTCATAGTTTTCTGCATACAGGTCTTCTGACTCCTTAAGTAGTTTTATTCCTAGGTATTTTATTCTTTTTGTTGCAATGGTAAATGGGAGTGTTTCCTTAATTTCACTTTCAGATTTTTCATCATTCACATATAGGAATGCAAGAGATTTCTGTGCATTAATTTCATATCCTGCTACTTTACCAAATTTAGTGATTAGCTCCAGTAGTTTTCTGGTAGCATCTTTAGGATTCTCTATGTATAGTATCATGTCACCTGCAAAGAGTGACAGCTTTACATCTTCTTTTCCAATCTGGATTCCTTTCATTACTTTTTGTTCTCTGATTGCTGTGGCTAAGACTTCAAAAATAATGTTGAATAATAGTGGTGAGAGTGGGCAACCTTGTCTTGTTCCTGATCTTAGTGGAAATGGTTTTAGTTTTTCACCATTGAGGATGATGTTAGCTGTGAGTTTGTCATATATGACCTTTATTATGTTGAGTTAAGTCCCCTCTATGCTTATTTTCTGTAGGGCTTTTATCATAAATGGGTGTTGAATTTTGTAGAAAGCTTTTTCTGGATCTATTCAGATGAGCATATGGATTTTCTGCTTCAATTGGTTAGTATGGTGTATTCCATTGATTGATTTGCATATATTGAAGAATCTTTGCATTCCTAAGATAAACCCCACTTGATCATGGTGTATGATACTTTTAATGTGCTTTTGGATTCTGCTTGCTAGTATTTTGTTGAAGATTTTTGCATCTATTTTCATCAGTGATATTTGTCTAGAGTATTCTTTCTTTGTGACATCTTCGTCTGGTTTTGGTATCAGGGTGTTAGTGGTCTTGTAGAATGAGTTTGGGAGTGTTCCTCCCTCTGCTATATTTTGGAAGTGTTTGAGAAGGATAGGTGTTAACACTTCTCTAAATGTTAGATAGAATTCGCCTGTGAAGCAATCTTGTCTTGGGCTTTTGTTTGTTGGAATATTTTTAATCACAGTTTCAATTTCAGTGCTTCTGATTGGTCTGCTAATATTTTTTATTTCTTCCTGGTTCAGTCTAGAAGGCTGTGCTTTTGTAAGAATTTGTCCATTTCTTCCAGGTTATCCATTTTATTGGCATAGAGTTGCTTGTAGCAGTCTCTCAGGGTCCTTTGCATTTGTGTAGGGTCAGTTGTTACTTCTTTTTCATTTCTAATTCTATTGATTTGAGTCTTCTCTCTTTTTTGCTTGATGAGTCTGGCTAATGGTTTACCAATTTTATTTATCTTCTCAAAGAACCAGCTTTTAGTTTTATTGATCTTTGCTATTGTTTCCTTCATTTCTTTTTCATTTATTTCTGATCTGATGTTTATGATTTCTTTCCTTCTGCTAACTTTGTGGTTTTTTGTTCTTCTTTCTCTAATTGTTATAGATGTAAAGTTAGTTTGTTTGTTTGAGATGTTTCTTGTTTCTTAAGGTAGGATTGCATTGCTATAAACTTCCCTCTTAGAACTGGTTTTGCTGCACCCCATAGGTTTTGGGTCATAGTGTTTTCCTTGTCATTTGTTTCTAGGTATTTTTTTTAATTTCCTCTTTGATTTCTTCAGTAATCTCTTGGTTATTAAGTAGTGTACTGTTAGCCTCCACGTGTTTGTATTTTTTACAGATTTTTTTTCCTGTAATTGATATCTAGTCTTATAGTGCTGTGGTCAGAAAAGATACTTTATATGATTTCAATTTTCTTAAATTTATCAAGGCTTGATTTGTGACCTAAGATATGATATATTCTTGAAAGTGTTCAATCAGCACTTGAGAAGAAACTGTATTTTGTTGTTTTTGGATGGAATGTCCTATAAATATCAACTAAGTCCATCTTGTTTAATGTATCATTTGAAACTTGTGTTTCCTTATTTATTTACATGTTTGATGATCTGTCCATTGGTGAAAGTGGGGTGTTAATGCCCCCTACTATGATTGTGTTACTGTCAATTTCCCCTTTTATGGCTGTTAGTATTTGCCTTATGTATTGAGGTGCTCCTATGTTGTGTGCATGAATATTTACAATTGTTATATCTTCTTCTTGGATTGATCCCTTGATCATTATGTAGTGCCCTTCTTTGTCTCATGTAATAGTCTTTGTTTTAAAATCTATTTTTTCTGATATGAGAATTGCTATTCAAGCTTTCTTTTGATTTCCATTTGCATGGAATATCTTTTTCCATCCCCTCACTCTCAGTCTGTATGTGTCCATAGGTCTCAAGTGGGTCTCTTGTAGACAGCATATGTAGAGGTCTTTTTTTTTTTTTATACATTCAGCCAGTCTATGTCTTTTGGTTGGAGCATTTAATCCACTTATATTTAAGGTAATTATTGATATGTTTGTTCTTATTACCATTTTCTAAATTTTGGGGGTTTGTAATTGTAGGTCTTTTCCTTCTCTTGTGTTTCCTGGCTAGAGATGTTCCTTTAGCATTTGTTGTAAAGCTGGTTTGGTGGTGCTGAATTCTCTTAGCTTTTGCTTGTCTGTAAAGGTTTTAATTTCTCTGTCAAGTCTGAATGAGATCTTTGCTGGCTAGAGTAATCTTGGTTGTAGGTTTTTCTCTTTCATCACTTTAAATATGTCCTGCCACTCCATTCTGGCTTGCAGAGTTTCTTCAGAAATATCATCTGGCAACCTTATGGGGATTCCTGTGTATGTTATTTGCTGTTTTTCCCTTGCTGCTTTTAATAATTTTTCTTTGTACTTACTTTTTGATAGTTTGATCAATATGTGACTTGGCATGTTTCTCCTTGGATTTATCCTGTATGGGATTCTCTGTACTTCCTGGACTTAATTAACTATTTCTTTTCCCATATTAGGGAGCTTTTCACCTGTGATCTCTTCAAATATTTTCTCAGTCCCTTTCTTTTTCTCTTCTTCTTCTGGGACCCATATAATTCGAATGTTGGTCTGTTTAGTGTTGTCCCAGAAGTCTTTGAGACTGTCCTCCATTATTTTTTCTTTATTCTGCTCTGCAATAGTTATTTCCACTCTTTTATCTTCCAGGTTACTTATCAGTTCTTCTGCCTTAGTTATTCTGCTATTGATTCCTTCTAAAGAAATTTTAATTTCAATTATTGTGTTGTTCATCATTGTTTGTTTGCTCTTTAGTTCTTCTAAGTCCTTGTGAAATGTTTCTTGTATTTTCTTCATTCTATTTCCGAGATTTTGGATCATCTTTACTATCATTTTTCTGAATTCTTTTTCAAGTAGACTGCCTATTTACTCTTCATTTGTTTGGTCTTGTGCGTTTTTACCTTGCTCCTTCATCTGCTGTGTGGTTCTCTGTCTTATGTTGTTTAACTTATTGTCTCTGTTTTTTTAGCAGGTTGCAGGTTCATAGTTCCCGTTGTTTTGGTATCTTCCCCCAATGGGTAAGTTTGGTTCAGTGGGTTGTGTAGGTTTCTTGGTGGAGGGGACTAGTGCCTGTGTTCTGGTGGATGAGGCTGGATCTTGTCTTTCTGGTGGGCAGGTCTGCATTTCGTGCTGTGTTTTGGGGTTTGTATGACCTTATTATGATTTTAGGCAGCCTGTGTGCTAATGTGTGCTAATTGTGTTCCTGTCTTGCTAGTTGTTTGGCATAGGATGTACATCACTGTAATTTGTTGTTCGTTGAGTGGAGCTGGATCTTGGCGTTGAGATGGAGAACTCTAGGAGATTTTTGCCATTTGATATTATGTGGAGCTGGGAAGTCTCTGGTGGACCAAAGTTCTGAATTCAGCTCTCCCACCTCAGAGGCACAGACCTCACATCCAGCTGGAGAACCAAGACCCTGTCATTCACACAGCTCAGAATAAAAATAGAAAGAAAGAAAGAAAGAAAGAAAGAAAGAAAGAAAGAAAGAAAGAATAAAAGGAAGAAGGAAAGAAAGATAGGAAAGAAAAGAAAATAAATTTATTAAAATAAAAAAAATAATTATTAAAAATAACAAATAACTAATTTAAAAAAAAAAATAAAGAAAAGAGCTACCAAACCCAAGAACAAATCCACCAATGATAACAGGCTCTAAAAACTATACTAAAAAAAAAAAAACGGATAGACAGAACTTTAAGACAAATGGTAAAAGCAAAGCTATACAGACAAAATCAAACACAGAAGCAAACACATACACTTACAAAAAGAGAAAAAGGAAAAAAATATATATATATCGTTGGTCCCAAAGTCCACCCCCTAAAGTTGGGATGATTCGTTGTCTATTCAGGTATTCCACAGATGCAGGGTACATCAAGTTGATTGTGGAGATTTAATCCACTGCTCCTGATGCTGCTGGGAGAGATTTCCTTTTCTCTTCTTTGTTCACACAGCTCCCGGGGTTCACCTTTGGATTTGTCCCCACCTCTGTGTGTAGGTCGCTGGAGGGCGTCTGTTCTTTGCTCAGACCGGATGGGGTTAATGTAGCAGCTGATTTGGGGGCTCTGGCTCCCTCAGGCCAGGGTGAGTGAGGCATGCAGATGCAGGGTGTGCCTGCAGTGGCAGAGACCAGTGTGACGTTGCAATAGCCTGAGGCATGCCATGTGTTCTCCCAGGGAAGTTGTCCCTGGATTCCAGGACCCTGGCCATGGCGGGCTGCACAGGCTCCCGGGAGGGGAGGTGTGGAGAGTGACCTGTGCTCGCACACAGGCTTCTTGGTGGCAACAGCAGCGGCCTTAGCATCTCATGCCTGTCTCTGGGGTCCGCGCTGATAGCCGCGGCTCACATCTGTCTCTGGATCTCGTTTAGGCGGTGCTCTTAATACCTTCTCCTCGCCCACTACGAAACAAAGAGGCAAGAAAAAGTCTCTTGCCTCTTTGGCAGCTCCAGACTTTTTCCTGGACTCCCTCCTGGCTAGCTGTGGTGCACTAGCCCCCTTCAGGCTGTGTTCATGCAGCCAACCCCAGTCCTCTCCCTGGGATCCAACCTCCGAAGTCTGAGCCTCAGCTCCCAGCCCCCGCTGCCCGGGTGGGTGAGCGGACAAGCCTCTCGGGCTGGTGAGTGCTGGTCGGCACCGATCCTCTGTGCAGGAATCTCTCCACTTTGCCCTCCACCCTCTCCTCCATGGCTCTGAAGCTCCCCCACTCCGCCACCTGCAGTCTCCGCCCACAAAGGGGCTTCCTAGTGTGTGGAAACCTTTCTTCCTTCACAGCTCCCTCCCACTGGTGCAGGTCCCATCCTTATTCTTTTGTCTCTGTTTATTCTTTTTTCTTTTTTTCTTTTGCCCTACCCAAGTACGTGGGGAGTTTCTTGGCTTTTGGGAGGTCTGAGGTCTTCTGTCAGTGTTCAGTAGGTGTTCTGTAGCAGTTGTTCCACATGTAGATGTATTTCTGATTTATCTGTGGGGAGGAAGGTGATCTCCAAGTCTTACTCTTCTGCCATCTTGAGACTCAAGGTCAATTGAATTCTAAAATATAGAAGAGAAATCAAAACGTCATTTTTTAGAAATTTAAGTTTTTTAAGGAGAACTGGAATTGGGAGAAAAAGTCAATATTATAGCTCTTAAAAAAGGTTACTCAGCAAAAAACCTGTAAGAGTATAAGTTAAATATATTTAAGTACAGATGGGTCTTGTTAGTAGTTAATTGTTATATCTCATGCTGTTTCACTTACAAATTATAAGCAAAACAATATTAATATAGCCATTAGAAATCACGTACAAATAACAAGACAATATTTATTTTAACATTATCTTATTGAAAATTAACTTATATGGCCTAAATAATATGGAAAAGGTATGAGTCTAGAAGCTATTCTATTGGGCTCTGTTCTTAATTCTCATATTTCCTTTTAGTAATTTTCTACAGGGGTTACAGAATATACTATTTATTTCCATGATCCATCCACCCTACTATTGTTTTAGTTGTTATTATCACATTGATAATTATTTGAGTTTCAACATGTACTATGTCTTCTAATTTTTCTACTGCATGATAGCTTCTGTGACTTTTTGTCAGAAACAAGCTACTGAGCAGTATATAAAACTCTGGAGATCCTATGTTTCAGCATTATAGGAATAGGATTATCTCCAGACTTTTGCCACCCACTGCTAAACCAGGAGCTAAGCATGCATAGATTATGTCAAGAGAAAAGCTGCTGATCCTCACGTGAAGAGCTTGAAGAACCAGATATGGGGATTATAACTGAATAATCTGTTTTTTCCATGACAGTTTTCATCATATAAAAGGCAGAAGATATATATATATATATATATATATATATATATATATATATATATATATACAATATATTCTTTTTTGAGAAGCGAATATGTGAATCTAGTGATATTCCTTATAGCTTGACTATAGTTACAGTGGTCAGTAAGACATAATAAGGCTTTTTCCATCATGGTTCAAGAGCTAATTTTGTCTGGTCTTACAGAAGAACAAAGAACAGTTATCCAGATTATAGCTCATGAAATAGTTGCTTGAGCAGGTGTTACAGAAAGGATACTACATACACATTGATAATGAGACTAACTATATGCTTCAGCTCTTGCAGTCATAACCTATATCTGCTTATAACAGATTCTGAGACTGATCTGATGTCTCTCAATTAATAGGAAAGTCATCACTATCTCTGAAAAGGAGAGTCTGTGGACCCCACATGGGGAAGAACATAAAGCCAGAGGAGAATCTTTTGTTCAGGGTAGTACAAATATATCTGAAAGTTAGCTAGTTTTAAAATTAGAATCCTATTGATTTTCCCATCTTCCTAGAAGATATAGGATAATATCAGCAGTGACGGGCATGTATGAATGATAAGGCAGAGTAAAAAAAGAAGAAGATTTTTGGTATAATCATGCAACAAAGTTATTTTATAAAAAGCAGTCAAATTTAGTGAAGGAAAATTTTATTTCCTTGATTTTTCACTTTGAAAATTAGAATCATTCTATCACTAGGCTATGCATACACTTTTGCCTCCCCAGATTGGGATAACAGTTTGTGATACTGCCACAATTATCTCCTTGGTATTCGCAAGGCTTGCATTAACAGAGGACTGTCACCTTCTTGGAAGTTCAGAAGTAGAGGAACAAATTTATATCACCCTAATGACAAGACTGGTAGGAAGCATTTTTAGTTGTATAACGATTATACTGCAAAACAGCAAAATGAATAGCTCTGGAGGTCTAACAAAGAGTCAGGTGGTTGCAATCAAGATGAAAACTTAATTTGGAAGCATTTACTGCTTTGAGCATTAAAGGGAGTGTGGTGTCCTGGCCATCATAAGTACTAAGTCTTTCTGGTACCAAGGGTAAAGGAGAAAAAATTAGGCGGCAAGCATATTATCTACTGCACTGCTTTATTCCACTAAGTGAATTCGGTTATAAGATTCTTTTTTTTCAGAAGTGCTAAATATTATTTATAAGTCAGGGATGAAAAGTGGAAGTTTTAAGGGTTTTATGTTCTATGATTTAGAACTACCATGCTTTACAACTTCAAATTTAAAAAGATAATTTTGTAAGAGTATATATCTGTTTGTTTTAGAAATAATTATACATCTGTTGAAAATAAATCATACACACATAATAACTAGGCTTGTTGCCATAGTAAATACAGTAAAACTGACAGTTGCTTTTAGAAACAGTTGATATTATTCTAATAGAGGATAAAATAAAATGTTTTTCCTCCAAGTATTTAGAAATAAGTCATTAAATTAAACTTAATGTCATAAGTAAAATTTAGATTACCACAAATAATTATTTATAATTCTAATATGAGAAGGTATTACAAATATTTTATTGGAGTAATTATAAAAATCAAGGTGATTAAAACCTTGTTGTAAACAGGAAGATATTATTCCTGATATACATGAAGCATAATTTTTCTGATTTGAGAATTACTTTTTGGACAATTACTAAACCTAGTTAAAATAAAGTGCATTGCATTGGGCTTATTTTATCTTTTTTCTCATTTAAAAACATGATTTTAATTTACAAAAGACAAAGTGGGTATATATTTGTAAACATTTATTCTCTTGAACTGAAAAAGGCTTGCATCAGCACACATTGTACAGCCTTGTAAATTGAAAAACAGGTTCCTTGTTCATAAGTGCAATGAATCTTTGATGTCCAGTGATGTGCTGCAAACAATGAAAACACATTTTAAACCACTTAAGAAGTTTCCAGCACTCATCAAATGCATTTCCTCAGGTGACAAAAATATCCACAAGGAAGAGAATGAAAATAAGTGACATTTAATTATTGGAGGGAGACTTTTAAAAAAATGGAAGTATTTTCCTGCCTAGAATGATTCCTATTCCCCTTTGAACCTAAGTGGTTTGATTTAGAGGTGTTAAGAACATAATTTACTTTACACTTAATGTTTATATGACCTAAGTGAATAAGGAAAAGACCCTATGAGGGAGTTCTATATTTTCTGGAAATTGTTTCTCTGTTTAGAGATACAGGGGAAGAGTAGTCTTCTATTTGTGGGGTCTCCTTAGTCACCCTCCAGTCCCCCAAAGACAGTACACAGTTGTGACTTGGTTATTACACTCCTGCATTCTTTTTCCCCCAAATTCTATCTTGGGTCATACTGTGCTGCCTGCAAAAAAAAAGAAATACAGGTTGCAACTTGTTGTAACCATTTTGAAGAATAATTTGCTGTACAATAGAGCTGACACAAGAATTCAGAAATATAAAGTAAAATAACTATAAAAGTTAGGAGGAAGTTGAACGGCATTTCCTCAGAAAAAGCTGCTAACTCTGTATCATTCCGATGTGGATTCCTACAGTCATCTGGGGTGAAATATGTATTTTCCCCCCTTTGCTGGATCACTGGCCTGTCTTCAGAAGTTGTAATGCCACGACCACACATCCTAGGAGTCTCATGTTAACAGAAGATCCAAATACCAAGCCAGTTAAAGATGGGTGAGGACAGGGGAATCACAAAGGCCATGGGTCCAAAGTGGATGTTACTGAGAACTTGCCCTTTCCAAAATGTTAAAGTCATAGTGCTTCTTGCTCGTTCTCAGCTTAAACTCGTTAACTCAGTTAATTTGTTTTTTCAGAGAATTCTGTGCAGCCGAGATGGAGGGGAATGTGGCTAATGTGGCTAAGACAGCTTGGAGGCCAAGTCACTAGGTTTAGAGCTTTCGGAGTTGACAGTGCTGTCCCCGCTGCCACAGCAGAGTGGGTGACGATGCAGCCGGGGCTGGGACTGGGCGTCCCGGGGCCACCAGATCTTGGTGCCAATTTTAAAGAGTTCCCCCAAACGCTTCTCAGCTTCCACACGAGTTATTCCATCTGGTAGTTCAGTAATTTCCAAGACCTTCCCAACAACTGCTTCTCCAGCACCTAGGTCGGTGGATGCAGCTTTTTTAGCTTGTTTCCTTCCTCGGTTTTCATGCCTGTTGCCAGGCTGACCCTGTTGGGCTGGAATGTGTCCGTGCAGAACAGCAGGAGGGTTGTACTGCAGGGGCTGGCCAAGTAACGGGTATCTGGCATCTCTTGAACAATATTGTCTCTACTGCTAAATTCCATACACTTTTGTCCTCTCTGGTCATCACCGTAATATTTTTTTGTTGCCACTGTGGGGGTGAATGGGCACGAGATTGTGGATTGTTTGGTACACTGAGCTGCATCGTCACCATTCCGCCACCAGGTAGTGGAGGTGGCACAGCTGCACACTGGTGGCCTTGGAGCTGCTGGGAAATGCATGGTGAAGTAGTTCAAGGCAACTGTACTTGTTCTGATCCTGGATGTTGCAAGTAACCTACTGAGGAGCTTAAATTATTTTGCTGGCCAGGTGGAATGATGCTGTAGTAAACTGGCATTCCTGCTGTAGGCATAGATCCTTGATTAGACTGATTAGGAAACATAGCAGGTTGTTGATAAGTCTGATGAGCAATTTCTTGAGAACCTTGAGGCAGTGAAACCTGAAATGATGGCACTGAAGGATAGGCAATGACCACTCCTTGAATCTGATTTCCAATGCTGTTGGGCTGGTCACCAACTAGGCTCTGACTCTGGGGTTGCTGAACTCCAACTATCCCCTGGTAGTTTTTTGTTTTCTGTTTTTTTGTTTTGTTTTGTTTGTTTTGTTTTATTTTGTATAATTTTGTTTATTTTTCCTGGTCAACGATTTTATTGGGGATTTTTTTTTTACATCTTTATTGGAGTATAATTGCTTTACAATGGTGTGTTAGTTTCTGCTTTATAACAGAGTGAATCAGTTATACATATACATATGTTCCCATATCTCTTCCCTCTTGCATCTCCCTCCCTCCCACCCTCCCTATCCCACCCCTCTAGGTGGTCACAAAGCATCGAGCTGATCTCCTTGTGCTATGCAGCTGCTTCCCACTAGCTATCTATTTTACGTTTGGTAGTGTATATATGTCCATGCCACTCTCTCACTTTGTCACTCCCCTGGTAGTTTTGCTGCCGGTTGGGCATAACTTGATAACCTGTCTGCTGGGCAGGCTGGGGTAGTGGTTGGTTTAGATGTGAATTGTAATGGACAGAAGGAACTGGGCGATACTGAGGTTGACTGGAGTGGTAGTGGCCTGGAGCACAATAACAGGCTGGCATCTGTGGAGAGGGCTGCTGAATATATCCTTGTTGCTGAAGCACAGGCTGGCTGACAGGATGACCAGAGGCAAAATAGCAAGCAGTAGGGACTGGCTGCCCAGGAGGTAGGGAAGGAAGAGGAGGCGGTGGTGGTGGCGGGGCTGCTGTCATGATAGAACCAGATTGCTGTACTGAAGAACAACAGTGGACTGGAACATGGTGGCATGAGGATCAGAACCATTTGCGCATGGCTGGTGGACAAGACTCAGGTGACTACACTGAGACCCATGGTTGTCCTGCTGTGAGAAAATGTGTTGAGCTGCTTGTTGTTGGGGTGATGGGGGAGGCAGAAGTGGCTGTGGAGGTCCAGGCACTTGGGTTCTAACTGGTTGTTGAGTCATAGGAGGATTATACACAACTGGACTCCCATCTGGGTTTATGAAGGGCTGAACTGTTTTTGAAAGCCTGCTTATGCTTTTGCTTCTTCCAGAACTGTCACCTCTTGTCAGAACTGAAATTCCACTGAATCTGCTGGCTTTGGTTACAGCAGGCTTGAAGTTTCAGAGAGAGCTGTCTGAATCTGTGCTTCTCCAGGGTCATGATTCAGAGTACTTCAACTCGTTCTCACTGCTGCTTTGATGGCTATCTGTTGATCTCCCTGAAGAATCTTTATTAACTCTAAATATCTGGCACCTCTGTTGGGTGCTACTAGCATCCTCATCTTGGATGCTTTTGTCAATAATATTATTCTCTTGGGAACACAGGGGATCTTGGGAAAATATTTGGTCTCTAACTCTCTGGTACTCTTCTCTTCTATAGATTTGCTTCTTCTGTCAGCTTTCAAAAGTATTCTCATCTGATTATCATCTTTGTCAAAGGTAGAGTTATCTCTCTTGATCATATATCATTTCTGAAAGTCGTCACTTTTATCATCCTTAATATGTTCATTAAATTTCTGATCAGGTATTCTTGTATTGCTAGTTTTGTTTACTGTGACAGACTTCCCACTC
This sequence comes from Mesoplodon mirus, assembly GCF_964341445.2. Taxonomy (NCBI): domain Eukaryota; kingdom Metazoa; phylum Chordata; class Mammalia; order Artiodactyla; family Ziphiidae; genus Mesoplodon; species Mesoplodon mirus. Next base: position 110,652,575 of record NC_138982.1, read on the forward strand.
TGATCAACATTGTGGCCTAATCCAAAGTAAGCAGCGACTCTGTGTAATAGCATCCTATGATAAGATGTCATTGGGCAGAATTTTTTATGTGGAGACTCATTATTACCAAAGAACTCTAAAATTTCTTGTTCCAATTTCAACAGCAGCATACTGTCCTTGGGATTGTTTTTTAATGTATTTACTAAAAATTCATGTAGACCTATGCCAGTTGAATCAGTGTATTCTTGACCTAGAATCTCTTGATAACATTTTTCTGGGCAACTTATCACTGGCTTTTTCTTTTCTGCTTCCCCTTTTGAAGGCTTCTCCTCTTTTTCAAATGACTGTGTTACCTGTATTTGAATTTTCTCCTGCAAATCAATATTGTCGTCAATGCAATGTTCATTCTTCTCTGCCAAAATCTTCCCATAGTTTTCTGATTTGATAAGATTTACAACTCTGGTTGTATCTTTCACTTCTGCCTCCAAATCCTTCACTGCTTCAGTTTCATTTTTTACAGTAACAGTATCAGGCATCCTCATTAACAAAGGTTATTTTAGAATTCTACAGGGAACTTGAAGCCTGATGTGTCCTATGGATGTGGAATTGTGGTGTCCCGCAAAAATAAAAGAAAATAATCCAAGGTTCTTTCTCACAGTTGTCAGCCAGGATGTCAATTGTCTTGACCAATTTGGAATCTGGCAGGAGGAGTCCCATGTCCTTGTCACCACTGTAGATTCCTGGACTAAAATGGAATGTCTAGGATAAAATATATCATACCTTTCTGGGGCCCGCATTACTGAGGAGGAGGCGTTTGGAGTGGGGCGCAGCAGGGCTACAGAGGGGCTGGGTGGGTGCAAGTTAAGAATCTTATGGAAGGGAATTAACCCCATCACCAACCCGGACACCAGCTCCAGCGGCAACCACGGCTGGCAAAATCCCACGCCTTCCCACCACCAGGCTTATTTTATCTTGAACACAGGCTTTGATTACTTATTATAAGAATATCATTATATTTAAAAATATCTTATTGCCAGTCTTTACATTTTTATTTATTGAATACATCAATATTAGACATTAGTTTGAACATTTTATGTAATATCAACCTATAATATAAAATCCCTTTTATTCATGTAAAATAATTATCTTGGTCTTATATAATGTGGTGATTAATGAGCCAAAGTATAACAGTTTAAACATAATTAAAATGCACGTTTTGTATACTTTCAAGTAGTTCTTTTGATTCAGTTTTTTTAATTGAAGAATTACTTAATATTACATTTTAAGAGTGAATGTATAATTCTCCTGTTTTGTTTTGTTTTTACAGAGAAGCACTGTCCTTTCTGTTCTCAGAATTTAGACCTCCCTTAGCTCACTGTTATGGACTGAATGCTGGGTCTCCCCCAAAATCATATGTTAATATTTCAGCCCACCATGTGATAGTATTTGGAAGTGGGGTCTTTGGGAAGTAATTAGGTCATGAGGGTGGAGCCCTCATGAACATGATGAGTGTCCTCATAAGAGTAGACCAGAGCACTTTCTTTCCCTCTTTCTTGCTCTCTGCCATGTGAGTCCATACCTAGAAGCCAGCTGATTGCAAACCAAGAAGAGTGCCTTCAGTATAACACTGGAACTACTGTCCTCTTGATCTTGGACTTCCCAGTCTCTAAAACTGTGAGAAATAAATTCTTGCTGTTTAAGCCGCCTATCTGTGGTATTCTGTTAGAGCAGCCTAAACTGACTTAGACACCGACATTATAGAATTTACATTTGTACAGATCAATGGGGTGGAAAAGTTTTGTTAAGCCTTCTAGAATATCTTCAATATGAAAGAGATTTTTTTTTCATTTTATAAGATCGTATCACATAAAACCTACCCTTTTAAGTTATGCTCAAACACTCTTAAAACCACTAATCAAGAATATGATGTTGGGGCTTCCCTGGTGGCGCAGTGGTTGAGAGTCTGCCTGCCGATGCAGGGGACATGGGTTCGTGCCCCGGTCTGGGAAGATCCCACATGCCGCGAAGCAGCTGGGCCTGTGAGCCATGGACGCTGAGCCTGCACGTCCGGAGCCTGTGCTCTGCAATGGGAGAGGCCACAACAGTGAGAGGCCTGCGTACCGCAAAAAAAAAAAAAAAAAAAAAAAAAAGAGAATATGACTTTGAACATTTTCTTATATAAAGTAAAAGTTTACATTTGATATTGGACTGATGGATCTTTATAATTAGGAGTTTAAAATTGTATGTGTGTGTGTGTGTTTTCTAGATTGCTTTGATAGAGCAGAAGTACACAATCCTGGCTATGTCTTAGAACAACCTGGTGGTCTTACAAAAAATATTACCTTTGCTGACAACCTACCTCCAGAGATTTGATGGGGAGAGATAGGGGTTGAGAATTGATGTAATTTACTAGGACTCCAAAAGAGTTTATTGTGCAGTGAGGGTTAAGAACTGCTTGCCTAAGTACAGGTAGATAGTAGCACAGGATTTCTCAATAAGTCCTGCTGCCTCTGGTAAGGAGAGAGAGAAACAGAGAGAGAGAGAGGAAATTGGTATTCATTGAGGAAAACTGATCTCCCTCCTTTGACAAAACGGCAAAAACATATTTGCTCTTTGCCCTAGTCAGTAAACAAATGTTGAGAGTGAGGGAAATCATTTGGGAGCCCAAACTTATTTCGGTATTCCATTTCTTCCTATCTAGGTAAAACCTTGTGACCTATCACTTACAAAATCTTTTGGTAACTTTGAGGTGCTTTAAACAAAGGGCTGCCACACTTGTTTTATATAATCTCTGTTTCCAGTGTGAACACATTTAGATTCATTCTTCAAGTCCTTCTGCCGTTAGCCAGAAAAGTAATAAAGATTTGGCATCTGCAATAAATTGTGTTTCTCTTTACAGGGAGTACTAACATGTTTGTTTTAAAGTATCATAACAGTTGTTGAGCCATTTTATTTAATGTGAAATTCATGGCCATGTAATACCAGGACAAAAGTGAACAATCAGAAATATGCAATTATTAAGTATGCCGCAGTGAGGCTGTATTTATTTTTTATATGTGTTCCACATTTATTTATACAGATGCTCTGACAAGATTCATCAGTATTTACATGTACAATTCAATACTAGCTTCAAGTTTGCATATACAACATTTGAAAGGGTGAAAATGTATTTGATGGATCTTTCAACAAATATTGATATCATCTATCAACAAATACCAGTACCAACAATATATCTAATCATAACCTATCAATCACTAAAAACAAAGTCCTAATAACTATTTTAACAAATTCAACTTGCTCCTAGATGGAGAATATGTGATTCTTGTTTTCATTTAATACATCTTACTGTTAGGAAGACGGTATGTATATATTGTGGCCCTTAAGAATAACTGAATCAGACTGGGCTGTCATTTTTCCTTTCCTAAGTTTTCTCTTAGGAAAAGAGGACAACTGGAATTCTGTAGGAGTTGTTCCTCAAGCAAACATATTTAGAGATACAAAGCTGAGTAATGACATAGGTGGAATGTGTTAGATATGGGGATGTGTCTCCCAAATCTTCTTTTCAGGAGAGGTTGGCTACCCTGCTATATGTGTGCTTGTGGGAGGGATGCTCATCAGACAGCCTCCAACATTTTCACCTCCTCCCATATTGATGCTAGCAGGGACCTAAACTATAGCTTAAAAGGGAGAAGAGTAAAAGAGCTGACTTGAGAAAGAGAGAGGAGTCTTAATGACTGATTTTGATCTGCCAAAGTCTTTTATTTATGGAGGGGACAAGATGTCAGTGTCTGTCCTCAGATGGTACACACTTCTGAGCTTAAATGTCATTTCTGTGGGTAAGGAGAAGCTTTACAATTGAATATGTTGGAAAGGTTGAATAGAAAAATGATGCTATATTTGTAATCTAAATAGTTTTGTAAACTTATATGTAAAAGACTACCAGAATAAGTCATGCACCTGAGAAATTTTTATTTAGTGAAAGGGAAAAAGCACTCCATACTGAATATATTTCAAAAGGATGGTAGGAAAGAAAAGTAAATGTGTGCTTTGATTATGTCATGAATCATGCTTCAGTATATTCAGATATGAACCAGAAAAATATACAGTCTATTAGATTATTTGGTTTCAGTATTAATCACAAGAAAACTGCCTCAGGGTTGATGCTTCTCAAATTATCAACAAATTAAGGCATACATTCAATCATTCACTCTAGAAATATTTATTGAGTAGCTAGGTACTGAAGATACTGTGTTACTAGCTAAAATACAGCAAATAAAACATGTATGGTTCTACATTCATGAAGCAACCTAGTGAAGCACAGATAACAAAAATTAAGCAAACAAACAAACAAAAAAAACACCCTTAATTGTGGTGAATTCTCTAAAAGAGAATTCTCTGGCTTTATGTTCTTCCCCATGTGGGGTCCACAGACTCTCCTTTTCAGAGATAGTGATGACTTTCCTATTAATTGAGAGACATCAGATCAGTCTCAGAATCTGTTATAAGCAGATATAGGTTATGACTGCAAGAGACTGAAGCATATAGTTAGTCGTATCAATGTGCATGTAGGGTGTAAGAGAAAACATGGGGGGGTGTCCTCTTTTTATGTAGTTCAAACAGTGAGAATCTCCTAGAGGAATGTAATGTATAAATTGAGAGTGATGATAACTGAATAAATGAAAAGATCAAGCCTATGGAGGAAGAAGGAAGAGGCCTCCCAGAAAGAAGGTACACCATATGTAACTTTCCTTACTCAGGAAAATGTGTGTTCACAAAACAAAAGTAAACTAGGACAAAGTGTAGGGAGAATGCGGGATGGCAGGATTAGATAAAGCTTGACAGGTGGTGCAAACTTGTACATTTTTTTGAGGTTGTCATAGAATATGAATTCTCTTACCATGTCGGAGGAGGTCATTGAATGGAGGTGACAGCTGGTTGAACTGCAAGCTGGCCCCAGAGAATCAAAGACTCCTCACCTCCTCCCCATCCTTGGAATATACATTCTGCTCACTGGTCCCACAGTGGGGGCCATTTTTAAAGACACAGCCTTGAGAAAGCAATGTGGCATTGAGACCATCTGGATGGTATATGTTACTGAATCCAGTTAAGGCCTCTACATAAACTTTTAAGATTCTGGCAGGTGGGCCTTTTGGCCACCCAAGGTAAGCCTAATGTGCAAGTTCCCTTGCTTATTAAAACTGCCACCTAACACTCTGGAGTGATCTGCCTCTTTCTTCAGTCTCTCCTTGCCCTGCATGAGTATGGGGGCCAGTTTGTGAACCAACACACCACTGCAATGTGATGTAATTTCTTAACAGAGAATGAAGCAACCTAATTTATCTTCTTAGAGATCACCCTAACTATGATGGGAAAATAGATTGCAGCCAGGTATTCCCATTTTAGTGCCAAAAAAGCAACACTGATGTTGTCATTTCATTCTTATCATTAATAAAGTTGATAATTTAAATTTAAGCCTGTAACTATTTTTCATGGAATCAATAGTAAGTTTTTTTTTTCAAATTTGGATTATAGTAATACCACCCAAATATTTTGACTTGTCTTCAAATTGACTTTTTCATAAAAGATTACTTAACCCCAAGTAATGGAAACATGTAAAACATCATTTCTCAATTATACTGTTTCCCCTCTTAGGAATGTTGTGTGGTTACTTTCAGTATAGAATATTCTCAGTAGAGATTACTTTCTTTTTCTCTTTTTTATTTTTTCTTTTATAAAATTTCCTTTTTAGCCTCAGTCTTAAACTGATGATTTATCTATGGGTAATGTGTTTCCTAACAGAAAAAGGGATCTGATTTCAGTTACTTTGACTTCTATGTGGCCCCTCCCCTCATCACATGAATTTGACCCTAAAAATTAAAATACGTAAATGTGATTCTTCTTTAGTCAAGATGTTAACACTATCTACATCTAATATGAGGACTCTAGAGAGCTAGATTTAAGAGGAGAGGTAGGACTCTAGATAAATAGATGTCTCCAATGCAATGATTAGAGCTGATTAAGATAATGAACCTCATCTTGTTTAATATAAATAAATAATCCAAAGCCAGTTAGCAAGTAATACTCAACACAAGGATCAGCATACTCTATGCAGATAGAGCTGAAACATGAATCATTTGTTATGACTCTGCAGTAGCAGTAATTACAATACCTCTAGCAGCAACAGCACTAATATGAAGAGTAGCAATACCAACAGGAGGAGGAAGAGGATAAAGTAGAAATGGAAGAGGTAGATGGGCATGAGTGGGAATAATAGCAACAGAGGCATTGTTAATCATAATTTAATTCAAGTAAAATGTGAACACAAGTGGAATTCTAGCCAAAAGTCATAGCTGATTGGTCTTAATTCGCTTGGATACTACATGGGTAATTTCTTTAATTCCTTTTATTGGCTTCACTTTGGTTTCATCAATTTGGATAATTCAAAATAGTTATTGCTAAGAAGGCTTGTACTGGCCACTTGTAAATTCCGTCGGAATTACTCTCAGTGACAGTTTCAGTGGTTTTATTCGGGTCGGAGGCAGCGAAGTTTAAATGAGTGATTAATTCATTAAAATTATATCATGAGAAATACAGTAACAAGCTGAATACATTTCTCACCTATAAAATTAATTAATCTGAAGTAGATTTGTCTTGTAAACACTGTCATAAAATAGAATTGACTTAAAGAATAAGAGCAGATGATATTTTTGGTTGCCTAATAATCTTTTTAATGGAATGACTTATTAATGGAGGACCATGAAACATAGTTGCAACAAAACTTTGTTGTGTTTACATAAAGTGATATGGAGATTTGTGTAAATTATCTTCATTTCAGTTGAATAGACTCTTTTTGGCTAAAAGTATTATGTAACCATGGACATAATGTAATTTTTCTTTGGATTTACTGGGTAAATGTTATATAAGATGCAGTGTTAATTATTTACAGAAGTAAGCAGATGGTATCCCCATTTTACAGAGTTCTTCCAAGAAATTATGCACTGTTGCTCCAAGTATTAATTCCAGGTATGAAAGCTAAACAAACATCAATATACCAATCATTTAGTTTCTTTAATATTTATTAGGGTCTATCAAAATATAATTGTATGTTTAGTTTCCCTTTAATTGCCTGGCATTAATTTGAGAGCACTACTCTTGCAATTTTCATATTGATTTTCCTTATTAAAATAAAATGATATTTTTATGGTTGTTTCCTCCTCTTGCATTTGTTGTTAAATATCACAACACTTTAATTATACTTTTGTGTTAATGGGTTTAGGACTAGTTTCCACCTTGATAAATCAGAACTACCAAATCTGTTCAGTTACTGAAACTGAAATCAATGCTAATTGCCTTTTGGTTCAGCAGTTTTATTTACTTGTGTATTGGAAGTTCAATTATTTGCAATTACAGTTTCAATGTATTGAGATAAATGTGATATAGCATCTAAATTGTAAATTACAGAAGCTCAATTTTTATTATTTTGTGTATTGGAACCTATTTAGAAATAATCTTAGAGGGTAACTGTTACGAATTCTAATATTTGTCTATTTTCCTGGACATTATTTATGCAAGTATACACATAAACACATTCACTGTCAGCATACACATTTTAAATGATAATACAGCAAAATTACCTAGCAAAAGTTGGAGTGATTCCAACCGTCCAAGTATTCTTCTGTAGCATGACTGTTGTAACAGTTGTTATATGCTCCATTTCCAATAACTTATTTCTTAATATTTTAGATTTCAAACTGCATTAATGTTGAAGGACAATCAGCAATTTTATTTAATTCCAATACATTTTCCACAATTGTATAAGATTGACTCACATCTTGGCTGTATATCTAAAGTATACTTGATTTTCGCATTTTATTTTCATAAGAAAAATCTGTATTTTTGGTCACATTTATTACACTAAAAAATGCTTATATGTAAGTAACAAACTTAAAATTCCAGGTTTTCTGAAAAAACTTAAAATGTTATAGAGTAAGAGTAACAAAAACTTTAGAGTGCTATTGTAGTAAATATTTTAAAGATTGCATATATATTTTTTTCTACTATAAAGTATATTATTTATGAGAAGCAACTAACCCTGAATATTTTGAATAATCTTATACTAAAATCTTAGATATACTTTCTTGCATATGGAGTGAAAAGTATATGCTGGCCTTACCTTTAAAATCAGTGAAATCCTTTTCTAATGTGTGTTTAATATACTAATGAAATTATTAAGAGCTCCTAAAATAATTTGATTAAGAAATTCTTGCTATAGAAAGACAATTTTTAAAAATTATTTTCTTTTACAAGCTCCCTTTTTTCTTATATTTCTAAATAAAAAAATTTCAATCTCTTGAGATTTTGGTTAAAAAACACATAAAATTTAAGTTTCTGTTAAGAAACCAGATCTTTGTAATAGGAAGTATAGCCAATTCTGAAAGTAATACTTGGGAAGATTTTTAATATATTCTGATGCTCTGTATTGTTGTCTAATATTTTCACATTTATTTTAAAACCTTCAAGCTTGTTATGCTTCTAACATTCAAAAATTTGACCAAGTATTTATATTCACACAATTCACAATTTTAACCCCTGTGAGATTTCTGTTACCCACACAATAAGTGGTTAACATAATAAATACATAACTTCAAGGGCATGAAAATATGAATTCTGATATCTGTGCCAATTTTTTTTTTTTTGGAAAAAAACTCACTATATCCCACGTTGAATCGATAGAAAGCCAGAGAACTCGAAAAGAAAATTTCTACTAATGCTTTTTTAAGAGAATTGTAACATTTGGGCACTTGAACTACTGGTAAACTGAAAGTTTGCTGGTTAACAGTAATTAATGCACTTATCTTAAAGCTCTAGCTTGGCCTCTGTTTAAATGCACATTAATGTGCAAAATATTTGTCATACTGTATCTAATGTTACAAAAAATTCACACAGATTTGTATTTTCCTTCAAGACAGTTTTCCACACAATCTTAATTTAGAGATTTTAAAAAATACTGGAAAACCTAAATGTAACATGAAGTTTACAGTTGTTATTAATTTTAAGGTGTAATATTTATAGATAATTAAGATATTTAATTTATTAACCTTAATATGTTATGAATAGAAAAAAATATTTTTTGTTTTTGTAAGGGACATTTTTTAAATCCCTAGGCATTTTATGAGTACTCAACTTAAAGATAAACTTATTTTATTTTGAAGGAAGTACCCATTAATAATTATCTAAGAGATTATGATTACACTTGAAAATATTCAGCAAGATAGATGGATGTAATGTAAAGCATAAATGAAGAATGCCCATGGTTAATTAAATTGAATTTCTTGAGCATAACAGAAAGTATGCAATCAGATATGAGGTTCCTACTCTATCTCCCTGCTAAGCAGTTAAAACTTTGAAAAAAAATAAAGGAATAAGTTGGGTTTAACACTGTTATAGATGTGAGCCACATCACTAAGAGATAATACCATATTATTTTTCTGGAATGACAATGAGGACATTCACCTTAAGAACTTCCTTTTGATGCAGTATTGAAAATCTCAAGTGAGAAATGTACTAGGAATAAAATAGAACTACAGGTGGTGTTTTGGTTTTCAAGTCCCTAATGCTTCAAATAGAAAGAGTGAATTAACAGATGAAATACAGAATCTGTATGAAGTCTGGAAGAAACTGTTCAAATATTTAATTTGCCTGTTTAGATCTTATTAATAACAATAAAACACTTCATTACAAAAGCAAGCAGAGTTCAGATAATTACTAGTTAGTGAATTATTATCATTTGTGTGCTATTATTTTAAATCTGAGTTTTATTTTATAGGATGAATCATTTGTTTTTCTTGAGAATTTACCAGTGAATGTATTTAAAATGCTTTTAATCACACTTTCTCTAGACTTTTTTTTTTTAATCCACTACTAGGGGAAAACTCAACTATGAGAGGGATATTTTCATTTCTCTTTTCCTCACTGTATAAACTAATGTAGCTCCTGTTATGTACAAAAGACTACTGTTCAGTTTCCTAAGATTTGCAAACATCAGGGTTTTTTTTTTTCTTAAAGATTACCCTGTCTTTGAATGGGACATTGCTTACCTATACATGAGAAATACCATAACTTATAGAAAAGTGGTTTGAGAGTTTAGAAGAGAGATCATAGTGTTTCGTGGACACTGAAAAAGTTTCCCTGAAAGAGGTAGGACTTGAATTTGAACTTGAATATTTAACATGAATATAGCATTTGAACTTGAATAGTCTCTTTTATTTTAGATAAACAATTTAGCTTTAACTAATACTATGGCATAATTAAAATAAATGGTTAATTCTAATAATATTGGAGCAAGATTCATAGTTTTGTTTTTTAGTTAGTGGTAAGACTGTTAGAGTGTGAATATTTATAAATTATTATTTTGAGGTATACTAGCTTGAGCACTGATTATTCTATTAAGCATTTGTACTCATTCAAATTTCTCACATGCTGCTTCTTCTATTCACTAAATGTTATCCTAGCCTCGTAAATTCTAATGAATTTTTAATTGTGAAGTGATGATATGGCTTTCTGCTAACACTCAAAAGCTATCCATCATTATATATATTTTACAAATCAATTCCCTTCAGCTCCTGATCACCTGAAGCTTACCTACTCTTTGACAGCTTATCATTTGACTTGTTTGAAATAAAACAATACTTTATTTTGCTTTTGGATTTCTTCCTTTTTGTGGTAACTTAAATTACAATTTCTCATTTACATACAGTAACAGCGTAATTAGATTCTTATCTTTGTTTCTCCCAGGAAATCCTCTCTGCATAAGAAACTACATTTTGGACGCAGTCATATTGATTCTGTTTATTTGCAAACATATATCTATTTATTATTCATTGAAAAAATGTTCATATTTTGCAGACTCTCATCTTTTAAGCTAAGAGAATCTTTTCAAATCATTTAAATATGTTTAAGATTCTTCACTTTTGCAATTAAAAATTGCTGTTAGCTTACCTAAAAGATACCATAAGATTATGAATATAATTTTCCCCCTTCTACAGTTGAATAGTCTGCTTTATAAATTAGCATATCTAGCAGTGAAATCTACTTTGACAATCAGAGAATATATGCACTGTGTAACTAAGATCAAAGTATTTTATTAATATGCTGTTTTGGATCACGTGATTCTCAGATTTTAATTTAGAACATTATTATAGGAAAAGAAAAAAAGGGTGATTTAAGAAAAGGTAAAAGGTGAGAGAAATATTAAAATGAGAACGGTTTCAGGCATTGAAAGAGGCACAAGTAGAGATTCCTAAATTCAATAAATTGCTCTGCATCTTGGAGTTAGATGACTCAGCCTTTTAATGTAAATTTCAGTTTAACAAATAACTACTCCTTAGAAATAATTTCAATTAAAATTAACAAATTTTTGTATATCTTTAACCCTAAAAATATATTAAGTCTTAAATATATAATTAAAGTGGACAACAGAATTTTCCTATTTCATATGGATATTTATTAATCTCTTACTTCAGTTAGATATGACCCTTATTCAGGCACTGCATTAGAGACAGGAAGTACTCCACAGAGCAATAACTCTGAAAATAGGTGTAAACAGCACTAAACAAGAAAAACAGTCTTACCCTTTTATTTTATCTATACTTTCAACTCTGTTTCAAAGCTAATCCTGTGGACATCTTTACCACAGTCTGGCAATAAAAGCTTCCTCATAAGTTGATACCATGATCCATCCTGAATAATCATTTACCATCTCCAGACCAAAGCTAAACTTCTGATTATATTATTCTGAGTCTCTATCATTTCTCCCCCCTATGCTTGCCAAAGTATTGGAAATTCTCACAATCCAATATCCATTCCTCTGGGTTAAGAATTTGCCTACTGTTAGAAAGGAAATTAAGCCATATTAGTCATTAGTGCCAATTCCTACAGCTTGAGTTATGATTTCCAAGCATGTGTCGGTTCCACTATTATTTCAAAAAATAATGTAGAAAACATTAAATCAGTAGAAAATAATATAATCTAGTATTTTAGAAAACCACAAGTTTTGGAGAAGGATGTATTTAATTTTAACTATCAGGTCTCTTATCTATGTGTAACTTACTTAACTATCTAACCATCAGTGACACATCTATAAATCTAGGAGTGCTACAGCAGCGGTTCCCAAACATTTTGGCACCAGGGACTGGTTTCCTGAAAGACAAGTTTTCCATGGACAGGGTTGAGGAGGGGAGGGATGGTTCAGGTGGTAATGTGAGCAATGGGGAGCGGCAGATGAAGCTTCACTCGGTAGCTCACTGCTCACCTCCTGCTGGGTGGCCCAGTTCCTAACAGGTCAATCTGGCACAGGGGTTGGCGACCTCTGTGCTAGAGGATTGTGGAACTGAAATGGAACAGTATAGCCATCATGGGATCTGTCTTAAATCAGTCATCTCTCTGATTACTGATGTTGAAAGAATAGCTTAGGCCACGTAGAGAACAGTGGATATGTATGGAAATGGAAGGAGGTATGAAATAGGCAAAAAAAAAAAAAAAAGCCAAACCTAATAAGTACAACAGATAAATATGTAGAGATAAGACCAGTTCTGTATTTTTCTACCTTCAATATTCTATTGCACTGGAAATGGAAATCTATCCTCCATTCTCTGATATTCTTTAACAATGTGTCTATTCTTTCCTTATAAAAGTAATACTGCCTAAAATTTTAAATCTTTCCTAAATATCTGTAACATAAAAAAATAGAGGAGACCTATTACTAATTTCCTAAGTATCCATTCTCAAAGAAGATGAAGGCTGAACACCACATGAAAAATTACTTTGGAGATGTTTTTATGTGTTTTTTTATACCTTGGCCACAAATATCCCCAAATGTATATTAATAAAATGAGTAATTTGCCCAAAGGAGAAGGAGATAAAAACTTACTGGGTTCTAGGCTACAAAATTCATAGTATTCAAGGAAAGAAGCTGTTTTTTTAATAAGCACGGTTCTTTTTTGTCCCGGGCTCATCAACCAATTATTTAAAGTCTGTGACCTTCAGTAACTCAGTAGCTCAAAGAGTGGTTTAAAAGTGATAATGCTGTAAAATACTTATGGTAGAGTTGAGCATATGAAATAGTTAATATTGACTGAGTGCTTACTCCATACCACTCAAGTTTTAAGTGCTTTCATGGATTAGCTCATTCAATCCCCCACCAATCCTATGAAGCATGTTTTATAATTATGCCCAGTTTTCAGATCGAAATATTATGACATAGGCAGAAAAAAGAAATTGCTTAAGATCACAGTGACAGGAAGGGGTGAACAAAGGATTCAAATCTGGGTAGTCTAATTTCACAGTTTGCTTTCTAAATGATTGAACTATACCTTTTCTTACTCAGGAAGTCATAAGGGTTTTTTATTATTATCAGTAATATTTATTTTATCACAATGTTATTTTTATCTGAATAAAAGGGGTTTTAACATTACTAATATATATCGATTTTAGACACAAGATGACAAAACATGCTTATTTGAGTTTGCTGCATGTCATACAGCCTGGGACAAAATTCAGCATACCAAAAGATGTTCTACTTTTCATATTTGTTTAAGTGCATAAGTGCATGATGAATTTTTGTGGCAATACTTCAACAAAATAAAGTTGTGTCTTTTCAAGTTAAAACATTCATATATTGTTGAATAACTGAAACATTGTTTGCTGTTAAGATCTGAGATCTGTTCATATGCAAATATGAACAAATAGATTGTCCTAAACCTAATAAGTGAATAGATTCTCTGAATTTTTCATTGAATTGGATTGTTCCCGAATTAACAGGTTCTCTACTCATGCATGGATCAGTTGTTCACAAGGAAGGTCTCTGTTGTTGGCACTAAACCAGCTCCAGGTGGCTTCTATCCATAATTCTAGTAAAAATGATGCATGTCTCAAACACAATAAATATATTTTTAGTCATTATTTTAGTTAACCACTGGGAACATGAAAATGTACTATGCTTTGCTTCACTAAACTTTTCTCCTCATTTGGAGTCACTCTATTAATTTCTTTATCCTCTCTCTGCTTCTGTTGCCAGCTCATCCTCCTCTATCTACCTTGATATATTTCATTTCATCAAAGCCAGGCTCTTGGCTATTTTCCCTGTTCAGTGTCTCTCTCCCTATGAAGGATTTCATTCATGCCTAGTTTCAGGAGCTATTGAATGGTCTATATATTTCCATTTATATTTCTTAAAAATACTGCAAAACCATGACAAAACCAGTTTTCCTTATCTTTTCTTTTCCTAGTTGGGTTATTCCTAAAGCAGAGCCTAAGACAGGGATTTGAGTGCAAATAATTTATTGGGAGCTGGCTTCAAGCAGCAGAGTGAAGAACTAGAGAGAGTGAAATGGAGAACAAAAGGCATTGAAGCATATGCTATTGGGCTGGTCCTGAGTGGGCATATAGGACTTAGTTCCCCTGGCGACCCTCTTAGACACTATGTAGAACTCATCAGAATAGTCCCTGTGCAGGATGAGGTGTTGAAAAGGGGATAGAAAAAATTTCTGAAATGAACTTATAATTTCATCGTTTTAAAAATCCATGAAAAACTAAAGAATAGAAAAAAAATTAAGGACTAAATAATTGGTTGTTTTTTCATCAGGTTGGCTGATGAAGGATTACATGACTTCTTCTGGGGCAGATTTATGCTTCTGGCCCCATGGAGGCTCCTTTCAACCTTGAACATATACCTTATGTCAATTCACCTCTGTAAACATTGGGTGATAATGTGCTTGCCACTGTGGCTTTGACAAGTGGCCATCATCATCCCTTGTGCACAAAACAAATATTCACAGTTGCTTGATCAGTGAATAATGAAAAATTGTTGAACATTAGAGCATGATCCCCTGCGTTATGTAATTATTTGCTTATTCTTTTATTATGAGAGGGAGCTGTTATTTTCCCATATCTTTTTTTCTTTGTAAACCCATTAATAAATTAAAAACGAAACAAGGTTATATTTATTTATTCATTCATTTATTTATTTTTAAATTCTTTTTTTAACATCTTTATTAGAGTATAATTGCTTTACATTGTTGTATTAGTTTCTGCTGTATAACAATGCAAATCAGCTATAAGTATACATATATCCTGTATCCCCTCCCTCTTGCATCTCCCTCCCACCCTCCCTATCCCATCCCTCTAGGTGGTCACAAAGCACCAAGCTGATCACCCTGTGCTATGTGGCTGTTTCCCACTAGCTATCTATTTTACATTTGTTAGTGTATATATGTTGGTGCCACTCTTTCACTTCTTCCCAGCTAAAAAACTAAAAATAGAACTACCATATGACCCAGCAATCCCACTACTGGCCATATACCCTGAGAAAACCATAATTCAATAAGAGGCATGTACCACAATGTTCATTGCAGCTCTATTTACAATTGCCATGACATGGAAGAAACCTAAGTGTCCATCAACAGATGAATGGATAAAGAAGATGTGGCACATATATACAATGGAATATTACTCAGCCATAAAAAGAAATGAAATTGAGTTATTTGTAGTGAGGTGGATAGACCTAGAGTCTGTCATACAGAGTGAAGTAAGTCAGAAAGAGAAAAACAAATACTGTTTGCTAACACATATATATGGAATCTAAAAAAAAAAAAAAGGCACTAAAGAACCTAGGGGCAGGACAGGAATAAAGACACAGACATAGGGAATGGACTTGAGGATACAGGGGGTGTTATATTTATTTAGATGCAGAAAAGTGTTTCTTAAAACTACTTTTTGATTCACCATTTCCCTAAAAACATTGCTGCTCCAAAAAATAACCTTCTCCATGGTTAATTCTTATTGATGCACTTTTTAATGTTAAAAAAAGTAGAATGTAAAAGTAACATTTTATTATTTATGCTAAAACAGAAAATATCTTATGTGATTAGAATCAAACTTATTAAAATGATTTAAAGTGAATGTAATAGTTCTTACTTCAGGTTTTTTTTAACATCACTGATTTAAAAAAAAGAGGTGATAAATTTTTCTGACTTAGTGGAGAATAGTCAGTACCTATGGCATCAAAAATCTATCAAAATGAGTTTTTAAGCTACATACTTATAGCTTTCTATTAACTAATATACACATTTTATAGGATGATACATATACTCCTGATGAAATTAAAACAAACAATAGGTCTTGCAAATTAATCTTCTCTATTACATATAATAATAATAAATAATAATAATATAAAAAGATACAGACAAGTCTTAGATTCTTAATAAAGAAAGTAGCAAGTGTATATTCAAGCAAAACAGAAGGCCTCAGCCAGAATATTTTCCAGTATGGAGATGAGTTTCTTAATGCAATACTTATCTTGTATGACATTTTTAGATGTAATTATTAACAAAATTTACCAAAAGAAAGCACAACCAGGCATTTGTGTATATTATTAGAATGAATACATAATGTTGTATGAGGGAAGCATGTATGATCATTATTGGTCAGATATTTGAACCCTGTTAAGGTTTCCCTCTAACTTATCTTCCCATGAAGGATTGATTTTGACCAAACAAGATCACTATTGCACTTATGGATATATATCCAAAAGAATTGAAGTCAGGATCTTGAAGAGATATCTGCACTCCCAGGTTCATTTCAGGTTTATTCATAAGAGCCAAGATATGGAAACAACCCAAAAGCCCATCAATAAATAAATGGATGAAGATAACATTACATATTTTTTTCAGCCTCAAAAAAGAAGGAAATTCTGCAGTTTGTGACAACATGAATGAGCCTGAAGGACATTATATTAAGTGAGATATGCCAGTCACATATGCACAAATACTGCATAATTCTACTTATATAAAATATCTAAAATAGTCAAACTCATAGAAGCTGGAAATACAATATAAAGTTTCAGTTATGCTAAAGATTTTCTGTACAACATAGTCTCTATAGTTAGCAAGACAATATTGTCCAACTAAAAATTTTTTTAAGAGGGTAGAGCTCATGTTAAGTGATAATATCACATAAAAACAAACAAAATAAAGGGACACAGGAAACTGTGAAAGGTGTTGGATATGTCTATTACTTTGATTGTAATGATGGTATCATGGATGTTTGCACATATCCAAGCTCATCCAATTGCACACATTAAATATGTGCAGTTCTTATTTATTTATTTACTTATTTATTTTTTTGTCACTCCACATGACTTGTGGGATCGTAGTTCCCTGACCAGGGATTGAACCTGTGCCCTCAATAGTTAAAGTGCAGAGTCTTAACCACTGGACCACCAGGGAATTCCCTGTGCAGTTTTTTTTTTTTTTTGCGGTACACGGGCCTCTCACTGTTGTGGCCTCTCCCGTTGCGGAGCACAGGCTCCGGACGCGCAGGCCCAGCAGCCATGGCTCACGGGTCCAGCCGCTGCGTGGCATGTGGGATCTTCCCAGACCGGGACACGAACCCGTGTCCCCTGCATCGGCAGGCGGACTCCCAACCACTACGCCACCAGGGAAGCCCCCTGTGCAGTTCTTAATGTAGCAATTTTACCTTAACAAATATGTTTAAATGTTTTGAGATAAATGAAATATGAAGATCAGATTTGTGTGTCTCTACTTTATTATAATGGATAATATAGGTAGTGTCTGTACACCATGTTTCCAATATTTTAGGTAAATTATTTTTTTATAATATTTATTATTGTATTGCATACGTACAGTACAATAAAACCATCCTGGTCAGTATGGTTCAATGAACTTTCTGTGACGATAGAAATATTCTATACCTGTGCTGTCCAATAAGGCAGCAAATAGCCAAATATGACATTGAGTACTTGAAATAAAGCTAGAACAACACAGGTACTTAATTTTAAATTTTAAATTTAATTTAATTAATTTATATTTAAATATCCACACGTGCTAGAGTATACTGTATTGGATAGCACAGATCTACACCCTTCTTTTCATCAGTATAAAATCGGCTTAGGTCGCCCATAAATGCCTCTATGTAAATTGTTGTAAATTATGCATTTTATGTGAAAAAGCAATAAAAAATTTACAAACTGAACAAGTTAAAATGGGATCATTTGAATTACATCTATTTTGAGAGATTATACATTTGTAGTTTTCTTAGAAAATAGAAATATTAAGACACTCTAACAAAATACTTGTTGAAAGAGATATTTTAACATTTTATAAAGAGTAAGAAATCATTAATAATTTATAGAAAATTATATTTTCATACTCTTCAAGATTGTTAACTGACAAATTCTCATGTCTACTAAAATACTTTATATTAATCCTTTACTTAGAAAATAGTTTTATGAAAGAAATAGCTATTACTTTGACAGTTTCATGCCAAATTTTAAATGAGAAAATCAAAAGTATGATGAAAATAATTAACAATACTGTACTGTATATTTGAAAGTTACTAAGAGAGTAGATATTGAAAGTTTGCACCACAAGGGAAAAAAATGTAACTATATGAGGTGATAGATGTTAAGGAAACATATTGTGGTAATAGTTTGACAACATATACATATATCAAATTATTATGTTGTACACTTTAAATTTATACAATGCACTATGTCAGTAAAACTGGAAAAAAGTAAGAAATCATGTTAGACAAAATGTTTAAAGTTTTAAAGTCATTCTATTATCATTAGTATTACAATAAATGAAATACATCTTTCAACAATATCTATTTGAAAAATTCGGGATCACTATTATTTGAGAATTTTCTATGGCATAATTACATTTTTCTTGTTTTAGTTGTTTCATTCAGTTTACAGTTAGTCTAATATGAGTCTTAGTTGTTGTTGTGATTAGTAATTTGAAGCTTATTTGTTACATTTTTAGGGTAGTAGGCAGTTGAAATGTTACGTGCTCTCTTGAAGAAATTATTTTATCCAGTGTGGCATAGAATCTGTGAATCTATATCTACATCTGGTTTCCTGTTTAAAATAAAATTCATTTTATTATATATTCTTGTAACAATATAGGGATTAAATCAAAGGACATTAAATCTGCATAACAACATACTGATGCATTAAATTCACCTTAAAAATGTTTTAGGGACCTCTGAAATGATAACATAAAAAGGGGTGTCACTTTGAGCAGAGTCCATTTTCCAAATTCAATTAAAATTAAAAATAATTCTGCATGTAGTACAATAGATGATGCATAGGAATCTTTCTCCAACCTCTCCTTTTTTTTTTTCTTAACAATTTCCTGAACCTCCAATTATTCATTCTGTAACTGTAAAATGTAAGTCCTGACAATACACAATGTCCCGTGTCCATCTGCGTATGGTGATATAAAGTGTCCACTTATTTTTTGCTTTTTTGCTTTTGTTTTTTAATTTTTATTTATTTTTTAAATTATTTTTAAGTTCTTATATTTTCCTTTTGTTCAGTTTAATACATAGTATTTTTTATTTACCTACTTTAAAAGTAGGTTACTGATATTTTGTAGTTCCATCTGAAAAAGGGAATTTTTAAATAAGAATATAAATTTGCTTTTCCTTTCATATTAAGTGATGGTTCTGAGTGATTTCTCAACTGACATTGAGATGACAATGTCAAAGAAAATGTGGCTTGTTGGAAGTAATAGTGGCCTGGCAAGTCATTCTAACATCACAATAAACAAGATATGTAAGATTTAGTGAGCTATTAAAATTTTCTGAGTTTAGTTTATCACCCATAAAGTGGAGATAATTGTCACTATGCCTCTTATAGGATTGTTATAAAGATGATACAGATGAAAGCAGAAAATTTGCTTCTATATTATTAACTATTATGAAAATATAAGGAAAGTCACAGATTAAGAAAATCCCACTTCAAAATGTCTATGAAGAACCTAAGGGCAGGACAGGAATAGAGGCGCAGCTGTAGAGAATGGACTTGAGGAAACAGAGAGGGGGAAGGGTAAGCTAGGATGAAGTGAAAGAGTTGCATGGACTTATATGCACTACCAAATGTAAAATTGATAGTGGGAAGAAGCCACATAGCACAGGGAGATCAGCTCAGTGCTTTGTGACCACTTAGAGGGGTGGGATAGGGAGGGTGGTAGGGAGACACAAGAGGGAGGAGATATGGGGATATATGTATATGTATAGCTGATTCACTTTGTTATAAAGCAGAAACTAACCCATCATAAATCACTTATACTCCACTAAAGATGCTAAAAAAAAAAAGAAAATCCCACTTCATTGAGACTCAGTTTGCTCATTAAAATATTAAATTTATCATTAATATTTAACAGTTAACAATTATTTCTTAAAATATTGCTAATAATTTAACTAAACTTTGTGCCACTATTAAATCATTTAATCAAACTATTAATTTAAATTGTTTAATATTATGAAATTATTAAAGTAGTCAATATATTAATTAATATTAATGCATCAATATTTATAAATAACATATTATTAAAGTATTTATTTAAACTAGTTGTCACTATTAAAAATCTGAGAATAAAATATTAGGTATAATATTATTTATATAAATGCACAATGTGTAAAAGTAGTAATATATTAATTGTCAACCAAAACAAAATGATTTAACTTTTAAAATATAAATAACACTTCAGTATTGAACAGAAGGCTAAGATAAATTGAAGGATCATGGAAAGATAGAATGGATAAATTTATTTTACAGATATTAAAAAATCTGTATTTCAATGAGTATCATCTATATGAATTATATATATGTAACAAAATATTTTTTTAAAGATTTAATTGAAATTTTAGTAGTAGTGGTTTTAGCTTTCTTTAATGTTATTTTAAGGTTTTTAATTTTGTTTCTATTGATGCTTTTTTTTTTTTTAGTCACAATTTGATGGTTTAAATTCTATGTTCAAATATCCTACTCCAGTTCTTAGAATTAAATCATAGGGCATCAATTTTAGGGAGTTATACCTTTCAATTCTCATAGACACATAAACTTCCTTGATGCTGAACATGTACTCAGTAGTTTGCTCTCCCTCAGTTAAACCAAATATGAGGAGAAGTTCAAGGAAAAATAAAGCAATCAATCCAAAATTGTGGGCAAAATTGGTGTTCATGGAAATTTCTGCTTTAAGATATTCTGAGAAATAAAATTAGACACTTCTATATATTTCCAAGTCTCTATAAGATAAAGTATATTACAAAATATAATTGTAATGAGTTAATCACAATATATATTTTAATATATCATGCATCAAATGAAATTTTGCATTCATAGTTGTTTTTGTTATTGTCTTGTTTTTCCACCAATATTATTTAAAGCATAAAATGCCTTCTTTTTTTCTTTTTTTTCATTCTTGGCTTTACTTAAACTACTTTCTTTTCCCAAGTAACAATGTTAATACCTTATAAAGTGTTATTATGTTATTAACATCTCTCTTTTCTTGGGAATCTTGATGCTTCTGTTCCCTAAGGTTTTCCATCACTTCTGTTAACTGTCTGCACTTCTAACTTGAAGAAATAAATTGCCACATAGTCTTCTCTGTATAATTCTACTAGTTTTGGTTTGTTACACAGTAGAATCAAAAACAGCAATTCAGACTATCAATTTTGTCAGTCTTAGAAAGGATAATTTTCTGTATAGAACAAATTTATGAGGTTTCAACTTTTTCTTTGGGGCAACATGATTTAGCTTACAACAAAGGACTGAAAAGCCTAACATGTTGAACCAAATTCATTGGTAATATAAAGTATATTGATTATTGTTTTTAAAGAAATTTTAATAAAATCATTATTTTCAATAGCTACCTTAATTTGTTTCATCCTAGGAGACTTCAATTCCCAGAGCTACACTATGCGTTGACAAGATTAACCTAACTTATCTTGACCAAGACTCTGAGGAATTGGTTCATGGAGTGAGGTAACTTAGTGGGTATTGGGCTAGAAGAGAGAAATCTTATATACCAAGAAAAATAAAAGAGAAGGGGTCACCTGTAGCCTAATAAAACAAAATATATATAAACAAAAGGAATATTTTCTCATAGTATTTCTCCATATTTATTTGTACATATACATCTTTTTTCTAAAACAATTCCTTATATTACCCTGATTTCTACAACCATTCATGATTAAATACTTCCCGTGCTCCATTCATTCTTATAAAACATGTTTTTTAATGATGATAGTTACAAAGGTTATTTAATTAAGCAATTTTGTATAACACATTTAGCTTGTTTCAAAATATTTGCTATCACAGAAAATACTATAAGGAACTACCTTTCATGTTTATTTTGAAAACATTTAAAATAATTTACTTAGTAAAATTGCCTTGCTTTAGAATTATAGACTCTAAGGGCAAATATACATTTAAGGATGTTGATAACTTACCATATTGACTCTGTGGAGTTTGTAGTAGGAGTGGAGATTAACTGGTAGAGTGAAAGAGGGAGTTTAAGATGTAATGGAAATGTTCTATATCTCTGCATAATTTTGGTGCACACAGATGTATACATTTGTAACAACTCAGTGTATACTCAATATTTTGCATTTCATTTTATGTAAAATTTGCCTGAAATATACAAGTTTAAACAAATGTTGAAATATAGCTAATGATATGCATGATTAAGAATTTAGGGGGAAGTATGTTGACATTTATGGAAATTCTTCCCAAAATAGATTAGTGGGTAAATAGAGGAATGGCTCCTTTAATAGATATGTGATAAAGCAAGTACAGTATGGTGATATATTAATGATATAATTTAATGTGTTTTTCACTGTAAAATTACATAATATATATAGGTTGGTGTGGTAATTAATTTTATGTGTCCGTTGGGCTGGGCTACCATGCCCAGAGATTTGGTCAAACATGGGTGTATGAAGGTATTTTTAAAAATAAGATTAGTATTTAACACAGCAGACTTTTTTTATTTTTTTTGGCAGTACGTGGGCCTTTCACTGTTGTGGCCTTTCCGTTGCAGAGCACAGGCTCCGGACGCGTAGGCTCAGCAGCCATGGCTCAAGGGCCCAGCCGCTCCGAGGCATGTGGGATCTTCCCGGACCGGGACACAAACTTGTGTTCCCTGGATCAGCAGGTGGACTCTCAACCACCGCACCACCAGGGAAGCCCTAACACAGTAGACTTTGAGTAAAGCAGATTACCCTCCTTAAAATGGATGGACCTCATCCAATAAGTTGAAGGCATTAAGAAAAAGACTGACCTCCCTTGAGGAAGAGGGGATTCTGCAAGCCCACTGCCTTAAGACATGAACTGAAACAAATCTCTCTCCAGACTCTACAGACTGCAGACTTAACCTGCAGATTTTAGACTTGCCAGCATCCACAATCATGTAGGCCAATTCCTTAAAAGTAAATCTCTCTCTCTCTCCCCTCTCCTCACTCTTAGAACTATATAGTTCCTGGGCAACCCTATGAGAATAAGGCACATTGCCCACAGCCCCGAGTTTTCTAATTTTAGTGGTGAGATATTGGCATAATTTATTGTTTGTTTTATTTTTTACTAAAATATTGTACAAAAAATACCCAACAGAAATTTCTGCCCAGTCATTGGTCATCAATGTATTTATTAAGTTTGGTCCATAGTAACTAATTCATGTATTGTTAGTTTGTAAAGTAGTATAAGATTAAAATAAGTAAAATAATAAAATGAACTGTTACTAAAATGCAATTTAAAATTCCTATTGCTGGAAAGGAAGGGAATTCTCCTGGATCTCTGCAAAAAAAGTTGCAGGAAAATTCAAAGCCCAAGAACAAAACATGCCCTATGGGAAAGTTTCCATCAGGAAGCAGATGTAAATACCACAGGAAGTTTTTTCAACATGTCCAGAAATTTAAGACAAGTATTAGATATTTGAATCTTGAAGAACTGATAAATATAAAGAGGAGTTGAAAAGACTTAGGGACATATATATCAAGCAGTGGAGATGTGGCTTCCAAAGTTTGCATAAATTCAATTCTGCAAGATACTGTAAGAGTTTATACAATCTGTATAACCAATTTACATTCCCACCAGCAGTGTATGAGGGCTTCTCATTATGGTATGAATTTGGATTTGTGTTAAGACTAAAAATGTAAAGCATCTTTTCATATGCTTATATTCTACTTGGGTATCTTTTTTCACATAGTGACTCCCTACTTGGTCACTGACTGGAACAAGCAGTTCAAAGATTATCAGCTGGCCTATGGGCCACATTTTAAGTAGAAATGTTCTAAGGACTAATTGATCCCAAATGCTAGCCTCGCTTGTCTCCTTTCTCTTCTCTCAGGTACTGACTCTGTCATTCTTCACTGCTTTGTAATTTCTCTGGTACCATCAAAAAGTTTTTTTAATCATTTGAAAAGTTTTTCTAATTTTTAGTAGAAGTGTGTTAGTCCAATTTATGTAGACCTCCTTTAATAGAAACAGAACATATAATTCACTTTTCAAGAGAGTCAAGTATTTTTGTTATTTCTAGAATCAACTATCTAGCCTAAAATTTTCACTCATCAACTTGCATGACTTGGCAGGGAAGAAAAATGTCTTGGAAATTATTTTCTAATCTCCAAATTTCAGGATTCTGGACCTAGCATCACCTCTGTTTTACTCATGCAGTAGAATAATGTTTTTCCATCATTTGAAAATTTATAATTTTTGTTTATTCCTTAGAGAAAGAGGTAAATCAAATTGTAATTTATCAAGATGCAGTTTTCTTTAATATTAACTTAAAAATTTTAATGCTTTTAGACTAACTCCAACAACTAGAAAAGTTAATCAGTTTAGGATGTTAAATAAGAACAAAAACAAAAGGAAATATTGGTTATTGATTGGGCTAGAATTTTATCAGGTAAATTAACCATGACAATAAACCATATTCTGTGCTAAGAAGAAAATATCAGTCTAAACAAGTATTCACACTAGATTTTATATCATAGTAGTACAGAATTTGTTTCATTACACTATAATCATAGAACTTTATTGAACAAAGAGTGGATTAATTATCCAGAATGAGCATATACATTGTTCGTAAGGAAGATCTCTGAATAAATTCTAGCTATCTTCAAATATCAAAAAGACTATCAGAGAATGACCAAATGCCTTATTTTATTTATTTTTTTTTAATTTTTTTTTGTGGTACGTGGGCCTCTCACTGTTGTGGTCTCTCCCGTTGCGGAGCACAGGCTCCAGACGTGCAGGTTCAGCGGCCATGGCTCATGGGCCTAGCCGCTCAGCGGCATGTGGGATCTTCCTGGACTGGGGCACAAACCCGTGTCCCCTGCATCAGCCGGTGGACTCTCAACCACTGTGCCACCAGAGAAAACATAAATGCCATTTTTAACTAAAGTAAACCAGTAATAGGCATTCTTACAGAGTATTGTAGTAATTAATTGTAATAAGTATTCCATATTTATGAGATTTTTAAAAATCTCATAAACTAATGAAATATTAGTCAAATTGACATAATTGTTATGAACATCAGAGTAGTAATTAACTGTTTGCTACTTTTGTTACAGAGTTCTCATTTGATTATGCATGATTTGAGAACTGATTTAATGTTTTCGTCCTGTTTGTAATTTATGTCAAAACATTATTCTCTATACATTCAACACTGGGTTGAAACTTTATTTTCTAAATGCGAAATAATCTTTCCATCAATTGGAAATTCAGGTTGAACTCTTATTTTAGCTATGGTTGCATAATTTAAAGGGTTCTAAGATCTAGTCCACAGAGCATATTACTTAGCATAATATTTTTGCCTATTATCTCTTTAGTACAGACTGATCTATAAATTTTATTATTTCCTTTATTAGTATAATGCTTTGTTACAATACTTTATAAAACTGTCACACATTATTAGCAGATTTCACCCATTATAAAAATAATTCACACTATAATGAACATACACATTTTTAAACTTTTTCATCTTTGACAACAATTCCTAAAATACTGATTTGTTTTTAAAACACTTAAATATACTGGCATTTTTGAAACCTCTAGTTTCTTTTG
Source organism: Mesoplodon mirus (assembly GCF_964341445.2). NCBI lineage: Eukaryota > Metazoa > Chordata > Mammalia > Artiodactyla > Ziphiidae > Mesoplodon > Mesoplodon mirus. The sequence goes on from NC_138982.1 coordinate 110,678,481, forward strand.
CTTTGAACTGTCCCATTTACATGACCTTCTGTCACATATCTCTTGACACTCAGTTCACCACTGAGTTTCAATTTGTGATACAGAGAGAGAACTCTAGGAGTCCATTTAGATGATAGATAGAAACATGTTCCTTTTTTTTTCACTGAATGTCACTTTAAGAACATAATAGGAGGAATGTAGTTTTCACAATGTCCCTGGGTTTTTAAGAATTCTGTGTTCAGCTAAATCTATCGAAAATCGTAAGACTGTAGCTAGCTCATTTCTCCAACTTTACTCGAATGTACCAAGTAATATTTGCATATTACATTTCTTCAGTACCAACTGCTAGCTTTCTAAAGTGTGCAATTATTGAGTGCATGTGTTTTAGATAAACTGTAATTAACTTCTTTTAAGATCCCTATTTTCTTATTTTTATTTCCATAATATTCTATTGAAATAAAGTCTGTAGAGATAGCCTTTTAACCTAACCAAAATAATTAAGAAACAATCACGTATATACACTTCATTCCTCAAGAACCAACTATATGTTGAAATGTTTGGCCAAGAAAATATGTTAAATAAGCTTCATGTCTTCTATAATTAATGAAGTTAATTGAACCTCTCTTCTCCAGTTTGGGACAGTTTGCAATCACAGTGGATTTAAAACAGCCTTCTATAATCAACCACTTTAAAGTATCTGACCTAAAGTGTCCTTGTGAATAAAGTGCTTATGAACAACAGTTTTGAGATTACATCTGGTCAGTATGCAATCTTTGTAGCACTAAGAGAAAGGTTCTTCCTCAGCAGTGAACTGGTGAGGTGAATAATTCAAATAAGAATTGACATTGCTGGAGGCCAAATAGCTGAAATATTTCTCGATTAGAATTATAAGAACATGAGAGAATTTTGGAGAGAAAATAAAGGTCATTTGGTCCATCAAGGCATATCCTTTTTAGTACTCCATTTCCCCAAGGATGGTATCTAATTGTTTCTTGAATGACATTCCTGCTTTTTGACTCAACAACTTTGCCTGCAGGCTCTTCTGAGCATTTATCATTCTGTACGTGAAAAGGTGCTTTCTGAAATATGTGCCGAGTTTATTTTTTGATTTCCATTTATGTCTTCTTGTCCTATAATCTGTGTTGAAATGGAAATAATAATTTGGGGTGACATTATCTGTGACAGTTAAGACTTTATATGCTTCAAATCAGACAGCTCCAACTCTGTCCTTAATATTATATGCCAAGACTTATGGTCCTAACAACCAGCACTGCATAGCAAACAGTGGTAGGGGTTCCAGTTAGAGCATTTAATATGTCTAAAATTCATAATCCCTCAAGTATATATTTCTTCTCTGCAAAATAGAGACTGATGCTTACTGAAAATGACTAAAAAGTAATGAATTCATTGGTGTGTATTCCCTGTCACTTGCTTATATATATTAATATGTATATGCATACACATATATATGCATACACATATATATGCATACCTACACACACACATATATATATATATGTTTGTGTGTATATGTGTGCATGATATGCAGATACATATATATACATAATTGTGTGTATATATATATATATATATATATATATATATATATATACATAATTGTGAATATATATATATATAATATCCCCTGATTTTCTCCTGGAAGGTGAGTAATGAGAAAAGCTACTGGAAGTTTAGTGCTGTTATCTGAACAGACATTTTATTCTGTATATTTTTTTACCCAAGATCTAATAATGATTATATTGCCTTTACCTAAATATTTATAAAATATAAATTAAAACTCCCACAATTTTAGAATTACACATGTAAAATGCATTATACTTTAAAGTAAATTAAGTATAAATTACAGTAATAACTATTTTATAGACACAAAGAATTTAAATCTGAAAACTCACATTTAGTGTGTTTCTAAACATTAACTAACACCATTTTTGTTTTTGTTTTTGTAAATGTTAGGGAGAGAAAATCATCACGTACCCAATATTCACCTCCCTCTTCACATTAACCAAATTTTAGAAAATCAACCATTCTGTTCCACTGATACTATTAGTTAGGTCAAGCATTATAAATAAAACCTCCATTACAATGATGGTTATATCTGGAGTGAGCAGTAATCCAGATTAAGTCATTTAATTAAACCAATCATCATCTGATATTACACTGGCTACAATGATTGGTTTCAGTTGATCAAATAAGATCAAGGTTCAGGATTTTGTTCTGACTTGTAGAAAACAATTATTTGTTTGCACGTAGGCATGAAGGGGGAAGCATGTAGCTTGTAACTGGTGACAGCATATTGCCAATCTCGAAGGAACCCAGGACACAGCTCAAATTTGAGCAAGACAGAGACCCTCTCAAAGTGGGAACTGGACCCTGAAGCCCAATCTAAATGTCCATTTTCAGTTACATGACCAGTAAAACTTTATATTGTTTAAAAAAGTTTAGTTGGGGTTTTGTTAACTGCAAAGGAAAGTGCTGGAGCTGATAATTTAAATTTTATCTTTAAATTAAACTATGCCACTTTTGCCTCTCTGGTTTTTACATATTTTTTATGTACTCTGATCTGTGTGTGCCTGGATATCATTAGGTGCCATCACTATACTCATTAAATGTTTTTAAAGATCACCATAAAATCATTTGGAATAATTAAGATACTACACTTACAATGATCCATAAGTAGGCAAAACACACACACACACACACACACACACACACACACAAATCATGCACTAAAAAAGAGGTAGTTGGACTAAGGAGGCAATGAACATGGTCTACTGCCTGTGCCTGGCAGCATGTTGACCTCAAAAATAGCTAGTAGAAACATCAAATCTAATCTTGGCTAAGTTTTTTTTAATTGTACAGGTTGTTCAATATCAGCCTAGTTAACCCAAATAAACTTATCTGTGGGACTGACAGTTATTTTAGAATATACTGAAACAGAATGTTGGTTTAGACTTATCACCTATGTGTTAACTTCTGAAGAAAGACGTAGGTGAAGAAAAGTGTTCTCCTTTTATTATCAGGGAACTTGTCATTAGTTTTTATTGTCACAAGAGGAAGAGAAACTTTTCTATGATCATAAGAGATACTTTAATCACAAAGGAAGAGGAAAGTTATGAAAAGTATTTTTTTCTTTTATCACAAGAGCAGCAGGACTCTCCCTTTATCATGAGCAAAGTGAATTTCTTTTCCCATATGTCCTTTTGAAACAACATTTGGAATAAGAAGGTCATGAAGTTTAGGAAGGAAGACTATGATTCTGAGAATATTTAGAACTTCTAGGCCTATTTTCTAAGATGGAAAAGTGGTTTGAATCTCTAAGATTGCTTTTTTCAACTATAAAAATCTACCTAATGTTTTAATCCCCAATGGTCAAGTCATTAAAAGAAATAAAAAAGACAGTGATTCATAAATTCATTTATCCACTCCTGTATTCCTTGAGTTCAGCAGGGTACTCTAAGGGGACTTGGATACTGGAGATAGACCATTAAAAGTACGTGATATGTGCAATGTAAACTAATGTACGGCGTCAGAATAAAGGGAGGTGCTTTTGAAATTTAATCAACAGTCATTGGTCTGAAATGACAAGCAAAAGTTGACTACCTCGTAGATAAACTATAATTTTTTATCACACTACACACACTATGCAAACTATCCAACTGCAATTAATTTTACTCTGCCCCCTGATATGGTGCATCAATAATTTTTTCAAAACTAAAGCTAACTAACTAAATAAATACTAATATGAGTTGTTTGAGTACATTGTCAAACTTACATACTCCACCTTTTCATAACAAATTATACTATTTTTCTAAATTAATTTAATAAGAAAAGAACTGTGAATTCAGTAAATTTGCATCATGCCAGTTATTCTAATACATAATAGCTTTAACCTTCCACTTTCACCAGAAAGGCACTTTATTTGCTAATATGTTTGGAAATGCCCAAAATCAGAGAATTATATAAATCCCTGCTTTTAATAATTCAATCTAAACAGTCAGTTTATATTATTTGAAGTAAATGAAGACATATTTGCTCTTTAGGTGTTGATCAGTTCTCACAATTATAAATTCCTAGTTTACAGTGAAATATAAAGAACACTGCTATAACATAATGTTTCTGCTCACCACATACCACATTTATTCTCATAAATGACACTGGATTTCTAAAGCAAACAATTATCTGTGAGCAAACTGCATATTGACTTGACACTGTCTTCCACAGAAGCTGGCATATCTCTCGTCAGTCTCTTTCTTTTCCCTGGTCTATTGCTTTTCAGCAAACACATTTAACAGCTGTGGATACAAACAAGGCACATTTGGCAAAAGTAGGCACCAGATGCCAAAGTCTGAATGTATGTTCAATTCAAAGCTAACTCCTTGGTGTCACCTCTGTTGGCTCCCTTTCTCAATTGAATACTGGCAAGCCACAGAGGTGCATCTGGAGATATCGTTGAGGTCATGCAACTGTGGCCTGGTCTTGGCTACCTTATGAGATTGCAACCATTTTGAGGTGGTTTCCTATTTCTAAGAATCTGTTGGTAGAAAGTCATTTTCAGATCAGTATATACACTGTTTTGAAATATTACCAGCGCTCATTGAAAATAAAATCCCCACATTTAAGAATTTCAAAATCTTGCTGAGAATTGACTTGAGGACATGGGGAGGAGGAAGGGTAAGCTGAGACAAAGTGAGAGAGTGGCATGGACATATATACACTACCAAACGTAAAATAGCTAGCTAGTGAGAAGCAGCCGCATAGCACAGGGAGATCAGCTCGGTGCTTTGTGACCACCTAGAGGGGTGGGATAGGGAGGGTGGGAGGGAGGGAGGCACAAGAGGGAAGAGATGTGGGGATACATGTATATGCATAGCTGATTCACTTTGTTATAAAGCAGAAACTAACACACCATTGTAAAGCAATTATACTCCAATAAAGATGTTAAAAAAAAATCGTGCTGAGAGCAAAGCATTACTATCTAAAACATTAAAACATCATTACAAAGGCTGTTTAAATAGTGTAAGGTACAAATTAATATTATAATCTGCATGATAAATTATTTCAGTTACCTAGACAGGGGTTTAGCAGCTTGTCATAGCTCAGATTTAATTATGCCTAAGGCCATCTTGCATGTATAGAGTTTATTTGGAGGTTGATTCCAGAGAGCAGAAGGGAGGACCAAGAGTTGTGTGTGAGGGTTCCAGGGATAGTAAAATAACAAAGGTGGGAAATCCAACAATAGGGTGGGCAACTCCTGACTAGTGCTGAATCCCACAGTAATTTCTAGGGACCTTTTTGAAATATTTATTTCAGAGGTGCTTATCTGAGAGAGGAAAGGGAGAAGCATCGGTTTTCATTCTCCATTGACCAAAAATTATTTCCCACCCTCCCTTACCATCCTGGAACTTAGGGGTTGTGCATGTGAGAGTGTTGATCAGATTCCTACGGCCTTCCCTATTTTGTGGAATAAAAGAAGAAAGCAATATTTTACGTGGCATGGACTTACATGAAGGCACTGTCAAATCACAACCAAAAGAAAAGTACCTGGATTCTGGAGTCAAAAGTGGGTGTATGAGATTTAAAGTGGTAAATAAGCAGTAAAACACACAGATTTTAATTTAATGTTCATTTGGGGGAAAATAGGCACCAGAAATTATACAGAAATAGTTAATTCTTGACAAAAATATTTCTTTAAAAATGTTATTAATCAAAGCACATTTAGATTGCCTTAATTTATTTAAGACTATGTATCAAGAATTTACCTTAGCTCTTTAAGTATATCATCACTTTATTTGACACAATAACTCTAAGAGTAGACATTCTTATCATTATTGTTCTATTTTACAGTTGTGGAAACTAAGAATACAGAAAAGGAAGGTAATTTTCTCAGGATCATTCAGATAGGCCCCAAACTAGAATTTGACTTTTCCTGTATGATGCACCAAATTCAGTCCCTTTTAAGGAGCCCTAATCCATCAGTGACTTAAATATCTGTTCCTCAGGGCAGATAAAATAGGCTGTTTATTTCAATGGGTAGGTGGTCCACCAGGGTTGCTCCACACACAAGCAACTCCCTCCTGCCAGTCTTAGACTGCGTTCAAGCCTCACGTTCATCTCCTCCCCAGGCCCCACTGCACCCCAGTAGGTGGCCTTCATGTGGTCTCTCCTAACTCCTGTCCCCCCTTGCAAGTGTCTACTCACATGATCACTTTTCTTATGGTTTTCCAAAGAAGACTTGGAAAATAAACAAACAAAAAGATTAAATATTCATTTGTTTTTACATTACTGATATAAAATCTTACTTCTCTTTAAAAGAATGATGGGTGTTGCTAACTCACTGGAAAAGGAAGAGTGAAGAAAAAACAGACAAAAATAAAGGAATTAGATCATCAATATTACAACCTGCCATAATTTTATATGTAAGAGAATAACCAATTTCTACAAACTATATCTTTAGGGTTTCATTACATGTATGTTTGGAAGCAAGAAAAGACCACGAGTGAAATTAAATGTGTATTGGTTTCATGTAGATAATTTGACTTATCTAGTGGGGTGGCATGTAGTATAAATTAAATTAAGGAGGAGTATATAGAAGAGGGCTAACAGTTATCTTGAGTCAAAGAGAAAAAAAATTTGCAGAGAGGAAATCAATCTAGCTCCTCAAGGGAAAGTGAGGGAGTACATAGCATTTGAGAAAGAAAATCCTAGCTAGCTATATTAGGGTTTGGTGTGAAATGAAAAATTAAATGATGGAAATAAGAGAAACAAGATAGCTAATGTCAAATATGAGTTGGTGAGAGATCAAGATTTATCAAAGACATGATTGCCAAGATTTATTGATGAAAGAACTTATAAAATATATGAATATACATGATTCTAGGACAAATCTTAAAGAGCCAAGACTTATTTAGAATTATAGAGACAATATATGAGAGTGAAAATTTCAGAGAAAATATGTGATGCAGACTACTTTTATTATTTTAAATTTATGTTGCTCTAATTCAATTCATTTTGGATTTTTAAATGAATGAATAAATGAACTAACAAAACAATTAATGGGTAAAAAATTGAATGACTCTTAGAAGACAGGGGAGGATATTGTGTATTAATTAAGCCCCCTATCCCCTGAAAAAAGAAAATAAAAAGAGTTCAGAATAATGTTCACTATACTACAAGCCTTCTGATGTTTTTCAAGTTAATGGTTAAAGAAAAAATAGTAATGGTGAAAGAGACGATATGTAGCCAGAAATAGCATAGGAGAATCAGAGAAAATGTTATTGATATAGAAAAAAAGTGTCATTGATATGTAATCCTGCAGAAAACATCCAACAATTTATGGAAAAAAATTTCTTGGTGTGAAGTATCTTGACCTTGTAAAATGATTCCAGTGACACAGAAAGAAGGAACACTGGAATATAAGAGATGAAGCAGGCATACTGACAAATATAATGGCATGCTATATCAAGCTGATTTTATGCTAACTTAGGAAAGGTGATTTACATGATTCATCTTTGAGTCTCCCCCAAATTAATTGCAGGGATACTTGAATAAAGCCAATTCTTAATTAAAGCAAAATACATTTACTGTAACATTATAAAGTAAGAAAAATAAATGAAACATTTAGATGTACTTCTGAGAGAGGACCATAAAATAGTAACACACTGAGACAAAGAGTATACCTAAATAAGATTAATATACAGTACTAAAATATAAAAAAAATATGCTAAGAACTTGTAGAAGTTTGTCAGGTAAAACATGCAAAGTCTTTCAGTTGTGAACTTCAAAATTTTAGTTTCTAAACCAATAAAGATAAGACATGTAATCACTCGTGTAGTCCATTCTGCTAAGTAACATGACTACATGCATTTCAGTAGAGTTTTATTCAGTTAAAGGGTTAATAAAGAGGCAGATATTCTGCCTCCTGTTGGAAAAATGGTTTCAATGTTCTAAGATGTATTTTTTCAATGTCACTCAGTAAGAACTTAAAAATACTCAGGATTCCAGGTCTCTGAGAAGTGTTAATAGAGAGGCAGGAGTTATTATTTTATTTAAAACAACTAATAAAAATGTCTATCCTAAACTTGTTTTTGGGTTAATTAATATGCTGATAATGGCAGTAATAAGTCATCATTTCTACTTTTTGATCATGACAGAATTATTTTGAATATGAAGCTACATTTTATTGATTGAGAAAGTTAATATATGAAAATTAAAAATGTTGTTACATGTAAAAAATAAGATTGTTCATCAGTTCAAACCAATTATTCTTATAATATGCTTAAAATTCCATTTTTTATACATGTAGGTAATATACTGAATAAGCATGGCATTCAGAAAATGTTTCCACACTGAATACCTTATTTAAGACTTGAATTATAACCATGAAATGGCCTTGTTATTTTAAAAAGTAAAGTTATTCAAACACCAGTGCATAATGGAGCAATATCTGCTGGTTGAACAGTTTTTTATATGTTAATGATAAAGTTGTAAGTGGTTGCAAGCGATATTTTGGCAATTTTAAAATATAAAACTTTTATGAATACTAAATGGTCAAGAACTATACATGAAGGGATGAAAAAAGGAACAGAAGATGGGGAGGATGTGAAGCCAACAATATTTAAGGAGCTAAAACCAATTAGAGAGATATCACTGTTGTTCCACAGCAGACCTAAAATGGAGAGCAGGTATAATAATAAAATGTCATGGTCGGTAGCTCCAAAGGCCCCTGGAATATGAGGAAGCAGTAACAGTGTAATGTTAGCACGTTAATAAGCAATTTATGAGTAATTCAATTCAAGACTGTTTCTGTTTTGGACTCTAGAACACTGGATGAAATGGAAAACAGTTGGGCAATGTTATTAATCTGTGCACTAACCACATGTTCAGATAGCTTCTGTGGGCCTGATAACTGGCAACAGGTTAAAAATGGAAGATCATTACATCTTAAAGACTTAGAAAATATAATGGTGTGTTCCTCCAGGGAAAAGAAAAAATGAACCTGTGGAAAAACTAAAGATTGCTGAACAAGTAGTGTATCATTTCCACACTTTCTCTATCAGCTTACTGTGGTAGACTTTGGATTTGTATTAAAAATTAAAGAATCAAATATATAGTCGTGTACTTTACAAGATACTTTGAAGGAAAGGAAATACATTTCATCTAATAAAAACCCCAAAACCACATTCCAAATAATTTCTCAGTATTTATGTCTGATGTAAAATTGTTCATATATTGTTTCAGTTTTAAAATATGCATAATGTTTGCTTTCAATTTGAGTTCTAGTGTATTTTTTTTTAATTTTATTTATTTATGGCCGTGTTGGGTCTTCGTTTCTGTGCGAGGGCTTTCTCTAGTTGTGGCAAGTGGGGTCCACTCTTCATCGCGGTGTGTGGGCCTCTCACCATCGCGGCCTCTCTTGTTGCGGAGCATAGGCTCCAGACGCGCAGGCTCAGTAATTGTGGCTCACGGGCTTAGTTGCTCCACGGCATGTGGGATCTTCCCAGACCAGGGCTCGAACCCGTGTCCCCTGAATTGGCAGGCAGATTCTTAACCACTGCGCCACCAGGGAAGCCCGAGTTCTAGTGTATTTTTGAGGATGATATGGTAGCTTATGCAGTGGTTTCAGTTATATGATATGGCTGATCTCATTGTTTAAGATAATCTTTGTAAATAGGTAACAATTAAAATATTTCTCTGTTAATTATTTGAAATAATTTTAGCATATTTAGTATAATAGCATTCACTTTAAGTTCTTCTGGGAAAAAAAATCACTCTAAAGTCATTCATTATTCAAACTGGTTGCACATCAGATGTTTTGAAGTATATTTTTTCAAGCTATTTAAAATAATGTTACACATTCATATTCATCTACATAGATTGAACATTCATATATGGAAATAAAACAATGTAATTAAAATTTAAACATCGTGATTGAAATAAACTTTGGGGAAAGTTAATTAGGAAAACGTGTTCTGCCTTCTTTGACTTAATACATGTTAAACCTACAATATGTTAACTAAAGATTCTCTTGCAGTGGAATATTTGTCTGTATATGAAGATTTAAAACCCTATGTTTATCTGGTCACTCCTTTCATGTTGAGTACAAAAGTAATCACAAATGAATGTCAATTTTAAGCCTGGAAACTTGTCAATACTTTTAGGTTAATCAGAACCTGTATAGTATTTTTAAACATTCTAGATTATAATGAAAATAAAATGATCACTATCTCCTAAGTAAATATTGATATGTGATAACATCTATATTTCTGAAACCTGTATTGAATATTGTCTATGAAATATGAAAATTTTCTAGTGTCCTGTACATTCTTTAGAAATGTAGTTAAATATTAGAAAATATGTATGTATGACCTGTAAGGTTATGAATGATGTTATCTTCACCATATTAATCCAAACATTACTATTCATACTTTCAATAGGAGGAAAAAAATGGATGCAAATAACAGAGTTTCATATATAGTCTTTCCAGTCCTCCGTAGTTTTTCCTCACAGAGAAAAAAATAAGTAGAGACAAAAAGTCCATTATTTGTCTTGGTTCTGTTAATAATATGCAGTATCTACGTATGAGAATTTAGATAGCCTCATTGGACCTCACTTTTCCCATTGGATTATCTAGATTTTTGAAAAATTTGTAAAGCATAGACAAAGTGGTTAATTAGATATGCTGGAGACAACTGCACAAATCTTAAAGGGGCACTATAGTATCACAGGAAGTTAAATGAGATAGAGAAAGTTCTTTTTAGTTAACCGCCTATCAGAGAAAATGGAACATGTAGCTAGAAGTAAAGTTTTGTTCTCTCTTTTACTATTTAACATAAATGTGTAAAAAATAATCCCTCATTTATGAGTGCTAATTCCCATGCTACTCTGCATATTCCCTTGAATTACTAGCACTAAATATGTACTTGTCCCTTCTTCAGAAACTGTATTTTTCTTTGCACAATGATTGTGGAGAGGAGGTACAAGTGGTATTTAATGGTCTGCATTTAGAAACAACAGGTATAATTTGATTTCATAGCTACCTGTGACATTCAAGATATCCATAAATTTGTACCTTAACTATCTTTCACATATAAATATAAGGAACTTTGTATTTTTTCAATATTGTATAATTTGTTTTCCAGGATTTAACCGTGCAGATCAAGGGAAGACTGCATTTGTCAAAACATGGAATTTCACCACAACTGTTCACCATATTGGAAAATTGGTTCAGCAATTTCCTGTCATGGTGTTTGAGTTGTCAGTGCAGTGTACCACTAGCCATCTGCATTTTCATTTCCTTCAGGATAGTTCTAAGTAGAAATGCAAGCTTCTGACTATGTTAATATATCTCGCAGTAGTCATGTTTGAATATATATTGACACACATTATTTAATATATATCATTTCCTTTTATTTATCCATATTAAACCTAGGACACTGCCTTGATTTTTTTAAAGTGTGTTTTACGTTGTTTATATTTTCTTTGAATTTCATTTCACAATATTAAAATGGAGTTACATACATTTATTATAAATGGGACTTTGACACTAATATGAATTATGGGAAACATTGCCCTGAATTGATCCCATTCCCATTTCTCCCCAACTTCCAAAGTGTTCCACTGTATCATTTCTAAATAAACTCTCCTTCTCCTGCCCAATAATGTTTTTGCTCTAATTTAAATCTAGTTCTCCCTGAATACACTACTTCTTCTACAACATTCTTAAGTAAAGACTATTAATTTCTTCCTCTCATATGTACCAAATGGCATTAAGGAAATATAAATAAATCCTTTGTTTCATATTGCTGCTTTCCAGTTGCCTCACTTCCTTCCTTCTTAATGTACAGTCCATGTTAAGTGAAGGTAATCAAAGTTCATTACATTTCATCCCTTTATTGTCATTTACTGACTCTCACTGATCACTTTACTACCTCACTCAGCTTGTCTTTCTCCTCCACTACTCTTCTCATTATAATTGATGAGTTAAACCATCACATGGATGATCCATCTAACCTCCTAACTTCCTGTTTCTTTACCTCCTTATTCAGGACAATAATCTTTCTTTAATAAAGTCATAAACCCCTAAAACACTTGTTCATATTTATGACTTATTACTCTGAATGTCCAAAATTATTGATTTTGAATATTTCCTTTTTTGTCCATAGTAGTGAAAATGTGGAACTAGCCCAAATATCCGTCAACAGGTAGATGGATAAACAAAATTTGGTATATCCATACAATGGAATATTATTTGACATATAAAATAAATAAAGTACTGTTACATGCTACAACCTGGGGGAACTTTGAAAGCATTATGCTAAGTTAAAATAGCAAGACCCAAAAGACCACAGATTATATTATTTCATTTATAAGAAAAGTTCAAAAGAAGTAAATCTTTATGTATGGATATAAAATTAGTGTTTGCCTGGGGATGGAGGTGGGAATGAGGATTAACTGTAAAGGGGCAGTTAGAATCTTATTGGAGTTATAGGAATGTTCTAAAACTGGTAGTGATGTTAATTTACAAAAAAATTATTGAATTGTACACTTAGAGTGGGTGAATCTGTGTTACGTAAAGTATACTTCACCAACATTATGTGCCCCTTCCTTCTGGACCCAGCGTAGCTCTAATTTTCATCCTCTATAACTGACTGGAAAATAAAGTTAACTCCATTACCCCTCTCCTCTCTGACATATTAATCTGTCTTTTTAAAGCCATGAAATGTTCTTGGAGACAATCACACAAAGTGTTAATTATTTAAAAATTATGATGAAAATGTCAAATAGTTATTACCACTGCCAGACAATCATACTATATACTTCTTTTGTAAAATCACTTTCTGAATTTCTGTTTTGTAACATCCCCTGTTGGTCACATCTCCTCCAAGTCAATCTCCCATTACTCTCTGCTGTTACCCTTGTCAATTCACTCACCTTCCTGTATGTACCTGAAATCACACACTATGCTTTCACTCCTAGTAGGATAGAATAATAAGTGCTTGTCCCAATTTGAAGAAAACCTCTATCTTTATACCCTAGATCCCATCCTATATGTCCAGTAAAAGGAAAATATAACAAAAGCAAAAACATTCAAACAAAAATTCCTCAATCCCACACCTGTATCAATTTTCTCCTTTAGCACCACTTTCTTTCCTTCTACAGAATCATTACCATCATTATTGTCACAAAACTACCATTTTCATATAACATTCTTTAGTGACCTTCACCCACCTAAGGAAAATTCTATAACCCCACATACTCATTTCTATTCCTCTCTCCAGGGCCTCAAAAAGTTGTACCTGCCGATTGTCTCCATTTCAGTTTCTAATTTTAATTCAGTACTCTATAGTTAGGTTGCCAGGACATCCTAAATTATCTGACATTGAAATTTACAGCTCTTATGAAGGCCACCATTAACCCATTTTTTTTGTCAAATCAATGGCTGGTTTTCTGTCTTCTTCCTATTTAGCTTCTCAACAGTATTTTACATTATTGGAAATTCCCTGCTTTATGAAACTCTGCATTTGGCTTTCAGAATACCACATGCACTTTATATTACTCCTATGTCTCTAGTGTCCTATTCGAAATTCCAGTGCTGGTTCCTCCCTTTCTTCTTAAATAATCTACAAATTTGTTGATGTGATAATTTTAAAAGTTACAAAATAAATAGCACTTTATTTTAAATTTTTATTGAAATATAGTCGATTTACAATGTGTTAGTTTTAGGTATATAGTAAAGTGATTCAGGTATCCATATATATATAAATATATATATATTCTTTTTTTACATTCTCTTCCATTATAGGTTATTATATGATATTGAGTATAGTTCCCTGTGCTATATAGTAAGACCTTGTTGGTTGTCTATTTTAAATATAGAAGTGTGTATATTTTAATCCCAAACTCCTAATTTATCCCTCCTCAGCCCTCCCCTTTGGTAATCATAAGTTTGTTTTCTATGTCTGTGAGTCTATTTGTTTTGTTAATAAGTTCATTCATATCCTTTTTTTAGGTTCCACATATAAGTGATATCATATGATATTTGCCTTTCTCTGTCTGGCTTACGTCACTTAGTATGATCATCTCTAGGTCCATCTGTGTTGCTGCAAATGACATCACTTCATTCTTGTTTATGGCTGAGTAATACTCCATTGTATAGTAAATAGTATGTTAAATATTGACCTTTAAAAATAATCCAGTACTTTAAAAATATATCCTTTGGAGTCTAAATGCCATATACATTCAATATTTATCATCATCCCTTGAAAAAATACATCACTAAGCATTTTTTTTACAAGTAAAAAGTAATTAAATGTTTTTCTTCATGTTTCTTCTCCTCTTTCTTTCTATTCCACTTCCTGAACAAAATTTTATCCTAATCTAATATATTACTTACTTACTCTGGAAAGTCTTTTATTGATTATCCTACTATAATTCTCAGCCATAGATATGTAGATAAATTAAAAATCATTTTTGAAAGTTTAAGTTAAACATAAGTTCCTACATATTAAAATATTTTTCTGGAAAAATTATTAGAGTTACTCAAAACAATATAAATATATTTCACACTTTGATATGCAGTTTTGAAGTATAAAGGCTAATATTGTATTAAAATCACTTCTTAATGAGATGATTAATCTCTTTAATACATTTTCTCATCTATCCATGGATTAATTTCAATTATGACAGAGTGACATAGGATTCTATTTCTATGTTCATCTTATTGATTTAAAAACTAGGAAAATTTTATTTTATTAAAAAGTATATGGGAATTTGGGAAGTTTTTAATAGGACACTCAATATTTTGGATTTCCTCAGAGTTATATGATAAAAGTCACATCATGACCAATATTAAAAATAACTTTCAATCATTTTTGCTAATGATATAGTAAGGCATTATTTTAGCTTTGTCAAAATTAAAGAATTGGAAACCAAATAAATCACAAAATATTTGAAAACCCAATTATTTGAGTCACTCACTTTCACAGTTTCTGGGAAGTATAACAAAACAGGCTTTATTTAGACTTATCAAGTACTATTAATTTTGTTTGTTACCCTTTCATTTACAGGCACATTTTTAAAGCTGTCATACACAAGAACGTTTCTGCAAATTGAAAAAAAAAATGTTGATTTTAAAATATTTTTAAGAATATCATGTTTGATGAAAATATGTTTATCTTTTTATGTCCTTTCTGTATATTTTTGACTAAATTCAGAAATGCAGATTTAGCTCTTTTGAATTATGGAAAGTGTTTGTCATATAACCTAATTTGCATTAATAATTAAACAAACCAGACTTATTTTTGCTATTTTTCAACTTCAAATATGTCCATTTAGGTATAACTAGGGAAGATGATTTGATCACACATTACATTATTTAAAACTGAAACTATATTTCTACATTACTAGGTCTTCAGATTCCTTTTTTAATACTATACAGGATAATTGTTATTTTGTTTGTTTAATCTTGTATCATTAGGACACAAAAGGCAAGGTGAGAATCTTAACTTCCAATTTAATAGAAAATTTCTTATACCCCCTGGTAGAGAGATTACTCCCTTGGTTACCAGTAAAACCTCTTAAACTAGGAGAGCTGAGATTCGAGGTCAGAATTCTTAAACACACAGAGCCTCTTAAACCAGCAGAGTCCAGTCTTAGAGGTCAGAGAATAAGCATTTTACAAGTAGTTTTTGGTTGTAATAGTGATATAGACCACCTCCAATTCTACTCTTTCGTTCCTGGACTCATGTATTCTGGCTCTGGGGAAAACAGCATATCATCCACTGGTTCTTAGGATATAGGACTGAAAATCCAACTCCTGAGGTTATGCTCACAGTAAGCACAGTAACTAAGTACTGAATAGGCTATTGAATAACTCAGAACACAGTTTCTATGGAAAACATCCAATGAAATCACTATATCACTAGATGTAATCCTGGAGACACTGGTTACTGTATTATTTCTAATGCACAGCATTGCTCACTGTTGCTGTCAAGAAAGGCACCCAGTGATGGTGGTAGCCATGACAGAGAGCCTGGTGAAAGGAGACTATGTTCTTGAATTCTTGCCTAACCTATACTCTTGTCACCATGGCTACTTTGTCCTTGAATTCATAGCTGCATGTTTTGAGCTAATTTGTGTCTCTCCAAAACTTATATGTTGAAGTCCTACCTCACAGCATCCTCAGAATGTGACTTTATTTGGAGATAGACCTACAGAGAGGTAATTAAGGTAAAAGAAGGTCATATAGGTAGGCCGTAATCTCATATGATGAGTACTTATAAGAAAAGGAGGTTTGGATATAGATAAGCACAGAGAGAAAACCACAGGAAGACAGAGAAAACAGCCATTTACAAGCCAAGGAAAAGCCCGAAGAAGAAATGAACCCTGCTGACATCTTGATCTTGGACTTCCAGCCTCCAGAATTTTGAGAAAATGAATTTCTGCTGTTATTCCTCCAAGTCTGTGGTACTTTGTTATGTCAGCCCTAGATGACTATTACACTGTGGGAAGAGGTGACTGATATCCACAGGTCAAATCATTGTTCATTTGACTTTAAAAGCCATCACCTTAAGGGGCTTCTCTTGTATGCCACCACATTCTCATACTCTGGGCTTGTTTTCAAAGGTCTATCATTGTATCAGAACCTCTGATTCCATAAACAGAGATTGTTTTTCAGTTTCTTTGTTTCCTCTACCAGGGGACAGTAGAGAGTCAAGATTTATTTCACATAAAAGGAAGGGTTTGCTCTGGAGTCCTAGGGAACATTAATTTTCCTATTCATCATTTATTTTGGTTATACAGGTAAATCACACATCTGACTCATTCCTAGAGAAAGGATGATCAATAAGCCACTGGATCAGACCTTTCTGAACACCATTCTGTCCTGATACATATTAGAGTAACCCTGCCCTTCTTGCTCTTGTTAAATTAGCTTCTGCCTCCATAAGAGCTTATTCCAATGGCTGCATCTCTCATTTTATCACTAACATATGGAAAAGATCCATTACAGTGCTTTTTCAGAAATACTTGTACAATCCTCACCAATATATTTCTCCAGTATATTTATCCTAATGAAGTGAAGTATTTTCTCTAACCTTTATTTGAATACATTTGTGATGCTATGTATTTTATGGGGTAAAAACATGACAGTGTTTATATTGTCTGGAGTCTTTAAACTTTTTCTGCTACATCATGCCAAGACAGGATCAGTTTCAGAAAAACTTGACTTGTGTAACCACACAGGGACATGAAATCAGAAGGCCCCAAAATTGGCTTAATATTCTGCTGCCCAAGAAACAATGCAGCATACACATAAGCAAAGGATATATGTACCATATTCATATTCTCTCTTCCTTGCCTCCCCATTTGCATATAGCATTTACAATGGTCCATGAGCACAGAATTCCAGGTGACCTACAATCTATGGGATTCTACAAGACTCAAAGCAAGTATAAAGTAAGCTTGCTACATCTGTGATTAAGTAAGCAGAGATTCTGACAGCCCTGAGATGTAATTTTTTCTGTTCAAACTAGAACATAATCCAAATATAGAAACAAGGTCGTGGCATTCTAAAAAGTAGGAATGACCAAAGAGCTTTACCCCTTCCTTTTTTACGTGTGTTACTTCCCTGTGTTTGCCAACCACTCACACTGAAAATGATGTCATTAAAGAGAAGGGAAATATAGTATCATTTAGTCTTTCCTTACCCATCAGTAATCTAAAGGTAGAGAGTGTTGGTAGAATGTGCAAGTGTCAAGAAATGAAATAAAAGGAGTTAAATTACTATTGTGCAGTATATCCATTGTTGTGGGAAAAGGAAATGTATATGTATGATGAACTATGAAGTATAAATTTCAATGATTCTGCATGAGTTGAGTGCCCTTATATTTGCATTTAAAGCTGGCATTTCACAATGTAAAAATAAAATGTAAAGTCTATGCTAATAATTTAAAATTTCTAATAGCAAAAACAAAAACAGAAAACAAAACAAAGCAAAAAAAAACCCACTACAAGTTGAGAACCCACAGTGAAAGGGAAAAGTTTTATATTTTAGTGCCCTTAACAGGACAGTTTTCCTAATTTTTGAACAAGGGGAATTCACATTTTAATTTTGTACTGTGTTCCACAAATTATGTAGCCGGCACTACCTTGAGGCATTGCTGGATCTCAAACCCAATAGGCCATTACTGAGTCCAGGTTTCAGTCAGCCAACCAGCAACTAATTAGAAGCATACTCAGGTAGTTGCAAAAGCATATGAAGGGGTCCCAAGCATGACACCCCAAACTGTGTCACTTTGACATAAAAATTATTTTGAGCTGAATGTAAGTGGGAAGATGCAGACACAGGATGAACTCTCTGCCCTCCCCTTATCTGCATGAAAGCAGAACATGCATTTCTCTTGTGAAGTTGTCCCTCCCCCATTTCTCTACTAGGATGGAGATAACATCCTTATCGCCAGAGAAAAGGTGGAACTGAGAAAAAGTCCACAAACAAACCTTACTAACTAGCCCTTATCTTCCATTAGTTTCCCCATATATTTAACTTCCCGAAGCTTACTACCCCTGAAAGACTAAAATTCCTTTTCCTTTGTCTTGTCCCTTCTGTACAAATGTATTGTCCTTTGTTAAAATGCCATTATAAGCCCATGTTATAACCACCGTTTTTAGGTTTTTCCACTGATGAGCACTGCATAAGTTAATAAAGTGTTTGCTTTTATTTTGTTGACCTGTCTCTTGTCAGTCTAATTTGCAGAGTCCTATCTGGAGAACCTAGGAGAGCAGAGGGAAAAAGTATTTCCTCCCCTACACATGTGAGTAAGATTAACTGTTAAATATATCAAAATGTTAAGTTCAAAATAGTCATTTTTTCCTTTCTTGGTATAATAGAGTTAGTATTTATTTCCACATACATTTCCTAGGATTTTATTGGTGGTTATATATGTAGATATAGATACTGATATCTATATAGATATCTTTATGTCATATCTATCTACCTATCTGTCAAGTTTTTGGTGCAGTTTTCCTGGATTTGACTTTGTGATCAACTATTCAAAGAATGATAAAATCTGGTTCTAGTTCTAAATCAAAACATTTTAGTAAAGTCATTAGAATATGTTCCCCCAAAGGACAAGAACAACTTCATCAGATAGAAAAGAGCTGCTTCACTCAACATGAGGGATGTTTGGGAGTTTGAGATACTAGAGTCATTTGGACCTTCCTTATATGACCATTCCAATTCTACTGTCCAGATGTTTCTCAATCAATACTCTACTTCTATTGCCTTCGCATCTTGGCCTCCACATTCAGGAGATTGTCAGTGAGTTACCATAGTGACATGAGTTATTAATCCTAACCATCATAAAGATGTAGGGCTACCACTACATAATAGAGGCAGGAGAGAATATGTTTAAGTAATTCATTAATTAATTTAGGTCAAGCTGTGCAGCTTGTAAGATCTTAGTTCCCTGACCTAGGCCTTACTGGGTCCTCAGCAGTAGAGCTCAGAGCTCTAACCACTGGACCACCAGGAAATTCCCAACAATATGTTTTAAATACAGGTGATCTGGTGTTTCTTTTGGCCAGCTGTAATTGTAAATGGTCTCACAGTAGCCATGGCCTGTGGCCTCCTAAAAATATAGGAACTAGTGTATGGTAGGTATGTTGCTGTGGCACCCAGTTCTCCCTTTAAGGAAGGATGTTCTGCCGGGTTTAAGAAAATGTAGTCAACAGACAGCCTTTAGCTGTCAGTTCCTTCAGTGCTGGCTCAAAAGTGTAGTCACTTCTCTTAAGGTTCCACTCTTCTGGGGGTGGGGGGGCCTTTCTCTGATGGTATGAGGCACATGTATAGAGGCCTGGCCAATTTGTCCTGATAAATAATAACTCCAACAGGCAACCTTTGCCCCAGAATGCATTGCAGGATTGACCAAGACTTCATTATGCTTATATAGTGTTCTCCCTCTGCTTAATCCTGCTTATTCTTCCTTCTTTCTCAAGTATTGATTCTTAGTATAAATCCTAGACCCCAAACACTTTAACTTCTTTTCTGAAGAATTTAACCTGTGACACAGAATCCCCTATCCTTTGTTGATGAAAGGCTGGGTCACTCCAACAGGCAAGTTACTTAGACCAAAGGAATTACTAGCTGGGGGTCTAGAATGGGTGGTTTAGGAAGACAATGATGAATGTCAGTTATGGCCTTGGGACCAACTGCAGCATTAAAAGGACTTTAGATCATCTCACTAATGTTCCTCTTACGCTGTTTGCTTTCCACTATTGTAAAACAAGGTGACAATAAAATTCCTTTTATACATATTCCCTCATGTGATCATTGATGAGAAAAAAAAAATCCAAGAAAAATTATTGGGTCAACTTGAAAACTATTTATAACAGCTTCACATTATGAGAGGAAAAACCAGTGGGTTTTTCACTGTACTTAACCATGATATTTTTGTAGTTTATAAATATTTGGTTTCATTTTATAGTACATTTATTAAATCAATTGTATTTTTTACAAGTTAATGCAGTTTGAATGGATCTAGAAACTAAATTTCTCAAATGGTACCCAAAGTAATTTATAACACTAGAGAAAATGGAAGAATGAAAAACGTTTGGCAAATTAAGAGTCTTGATAGGAGGGTTCTTGTGGACAGTTCTCAAATTAGTAAGGTATTTCCAACTTTATGCTGAGAAATATCTTTTTAATTGTTGTTTAGAAAGAACAAAAGAAACATGACATGTGCATTTGCTTCTGAAGAAAAAATGCATTCAGTAATTTCCTAATGTAACACATGTCCAGAGAACACATTGATTATCTTTCAAGGGTGTTACACTTCAAATGGCATGATCTTTAGCCTCTGAACCTGAAATGATCACTCTTTTGAGCAGCATGGACATTGATATCATGCTCTCCCACTTGGACGCATATTAACCAGCATGATTCATCCATTCATTTTGTTTTTATTTATGCATGCATGTGTTCAAGCATTTGTCAATTCTTTGCTTACCTTTGACTCTGACCTAGGCAATGTTGTCAGTGTGGAAATATTTTGGTGAACAAAACAAAACAAAATAAAATCTTTTTGTTTCTGTTTTAAATAAAGTCATTATTGGCTTTCTTTTGTTATTTTGTCAATAAAATGATTATGTGATTTACAAACAGGAAATTGATCCAATATCTTCATGGGGTAATTCTGTACAAGAGCTTGTTTCAGTTCCAACACGTGCTTATCCAAACATTAAACTCTAAGTCTCTGTACTTATCACTGTGAATCATGAAATTATTTCATACTATAAACATCAGGAGGATGAAACCAGAAAGCAACAGGTGCATTTGTACATCTAGTACACAGCCAGGACAGTATCCAGATACACATATAGGAGGAAAGAACATCCAAAGACAAAGACAGAAAGCAGGAGTGTGGCAGACAGACTCTAAAATGGCCCCATGATCTCTACCTCTTGCTGTTAATGTTCTTGTATAATCACCACCTCTCCCAGTGCCACCCCTGACCTCCAATTTGGACAGGACTGTGACTAACCAATACTATGGCAAAGGGGATGGGACTTTCATAATTAGGCTACCTTAAATAAGATTCTGTTTTGTTAGCAGGCTCTTTCTAGTTTTCCCCTCTCTCTTCCTTTATTGGAAAGAAGAAAGCTGCCATGAATCTTAAAATAACAATGAACTGAATGCGGCCAAGAGCCACAAGTGTGGCAAAGCAGAAGCTTTCCTAGTCAACACTCCAGATGAGATGCTAGACCTTGATGACACCTGCATTTCAGTCATGTGAGATACTCTGCAGAGAACAGAGCTAAGCCATGCCTGAACACTGACCCAAAGAAACTGTGAGATAATATATATGTGTTATTTTAAGCTGCTAATTTTGTGGTAGTTTGTTACACAGTATAGAAAACTAAGATAACATATGATAGTTTCTACTCTCTCATGAGATTAGCTACAAGGAAGAGACAAAGGAAAGAATAAATGAGGCCTATTCCATGCACTGAAATCTGAAATATAAATAATGATTGGTAAGAAGAAATAAAGAAGTTCCTACTCTCCAGGTCAATGTTTTGCCCAAGGAAGCAGTCTCTCACTATTGTAAACCTAAGTAGGCCATTCATATTACGTCAAATGCTTCAATGGTTTTCCCTGTATGGAGCTCTCATCCTACCTTATCAAGCACCCTTTGTGCTTCAGCCACATTTCTGAGAAAAAATAATACTCCTTTCTCCACAAGATCTCACACTTCTAACATCTTGAACTGGGTTCTCTTCACTTTGCTTAATACATTTTTACTCACTTTCTATACCTTTATAACCAACCATGGCTTTCTCATGGATACTTTTTTTGACTCTTAAGACTAGGTCAGATCCTCTATTTTAACCCTTATTACCTCATATATCTCTATGATGTCTTTACATGAGATCACACTCTATAAAATCTATATTTCATTACACATCACAGAGGGTGAGGATGTGAGTGGAGAAGTTTGAAAACATAAAAAAGAAGCAAGGGTTTGAAGACTATTTGCTTACAGAATTTAAGTATCCACGTATGATTGCTCATATTGGCTAAATATTAATTCTCAAGTACTAAATAATGACAAGGAGACTGCTTTTCAGAATCATAAACACATATGAAGTCATTGGGAGATTTGCAAAAGGTAAACTTCCAAAGACTTCTGTTGCCAACTCAAATATACTGATGTTTCACAATTCATTTAAGGTGACAATCCATATAGGCATGTCTGCAGAAAAACTTCTTACTTAAGTCATTCAAAATATTTAGGTTGTTTTAACATATGTCAAGGACATTAAATTCAAGGAAATATAAAACACATATTACAATAGGCTGGTTTTCTTCTAGCACAGTGAATTACATGCTTAATATACAGCATTTTTAGATAGTTGCAGATTAGAATGATTCAATGAAATATTTTTTCTCTGAGACTTGTGTTTTTCTTTTTTTAAATATTTAATTAATTACTTAATTATGTTGCACTGGGTCTTAGTTGCAGCAGACAGGCTCCTTAGTTGCGGCTCACCAGTTCCTTAGTTGAGGCACGTGTGCTCCTTAGTTGCAACTTGCGGGCTCCTAAGTAATGGCATGCAAACTCTTAGCTGTGGAATGCATGTGAAATCTATTTCCCTGACCAGGGATCAAACCCAGGCGCCCTGCATTGGGAGCTCAGAGTTTTAACCACTACGCCACCAGGGAAGTCCTTTCTTTTGTTTTTCTTAAATGTATTTAATAAAAATTGCTCTCTCCTTCATCTCACAAATATTTTTCAATAGGTACTATGTTCAAAGAATTATGTTTTTAATTTAATTTTGGGTAATGTTTTCACAATAATAGTATACCTGCTGTGGTGAATGCCAAGAGTTAAGAAAACTCACTGACAACTGTGACTTCAGAATATCACCACTGACAAGTCCTATTTCTCTGGACAGTGTATTCATTTTATAAAACCTATTGACTAGCTACTGTTTGCTATGTTTTTATACTGGAAAAAGTACCTATTTCAACATTTGTGCCTTAAATCATTCTTTTTCCTTTTATACTCAGTTTAGGCTGAACTGTATCATTCTTCCTGACTTGATCCTGAAACATGCTGAAACAGCAGAAGTCAACATTTGTTGAACATTTTCTGATCTCACCATGCAATAAAAGCATTCTTTTTAAATGGACTACTATATGTATTATTGATTTTTATATTTTATACTACCTTTCCAGAAATAAAAAACCCAAACCTTTGTACATGAAATTTTAAACAGGTAAAATACAAAAACAGCAAATAAAAACCAAGATGGGATGATGAATAAGAAAAAAAACTTAGGTACTGAGGGAGAAAAATTGAGATGAAATAAAATTAAAAGGAGAAAAAAGTAATCTTGAAAGAAATGAGTGAATAATGCTTAGATTTTGTTCAAAAGCACTTGTTAATTTAGCCCACAATTTGGTATTTAAGCAGAGCAAGTATATGACTATTCTTAGATGATATGTATATATATTAAAATTCCAAAATAATTAGCATTTTTATTCAACAATCCTTCCAAAACTTTGTAATACTTATTTTTAGGTTTATGTTGGCCACATTTGAAAAATGTGTGCATAGTTCCCAAAGTTCATAATCAGATATGCTGCCTTAGGCAGTCACAGAATCTTACAATCCCTGAAGTTTTAAGTTCATGATAAGAACAGAGATTAAGAATATCATAACAGCAGTTATAAGTGCTATAAAAAATACTTGGCTCTAAATCTAAAAGATGTTTTCTATTGCTGCCATAACAAATTACCACAGGTTTAGTGGCTTAAATAGCACCCTTTTAGTGTCTCACAGTTTTCAGAAGTCCAGTGAACTCAAGCTGGGACTTGGCTTAGAGTCTCCCAAGACTGAAATCAAGGGATCCACAGGGCTGTGTTCCTTTCTGGAGGGTCTGAGGAAGAAAATGCTTCCAGGTTAATGCAGATTCTTGGCAGATTTCAGTTCTATGCAGTTGTGGGACAGAGGTTCTCTTTCCTTACTGGCCATTGGCTGGGTCTTCTCAGTTTCTGGAGGCTTCCTGCATTCCCTGTGTGACAGCCCTCTTCATCTCAGAACTGCAAAGGTGCGTCAGGTGCTTTTATACCAGCCATCCCCAACCTTTATGGCACCAGGGACCAGTTTCATGGAAGACAATTTTTCCACGGACCAGGGGTGGGGGTGGGTGGGGGATTTATTGTGAACTTTATTTTTATTATTCTTACATTGTAATATAAAATGAAATAATTATACAACTCATCATAATGCTTACAGGAGGCAGAGTTCAGGCGGTAATGTGAGCGATGGGGAACGGCTGTAAATACAGATGAAGCTTCACTTGGTCACCCGCTGCTCACCTCCTTCTATGCAGCCCGGGAGCCGTCTGTGGGCGAGGGTTGGGGACCCCTGTTTTATACTTCACATTTAACTGACCTCCCTTTCAGTTTCATCTGACCTCCGCCTCCTCCCCTGTAGCATCTCTCAGACTGACTCTTCTGCCTCTCTTCCATCTTTTAAGGACCCCTGTGGTTATTTAGGGACTATGGAAAATCCAAGATAACCTATTTAAAGGACAGCTGATTTGCAAATTTTATTCCAAATGCAAAATCCCTTTTGTCATGTAACTAACTTGTTCCAGGGATTAGGGTGTGGAATCTTCAAGGTGGGGCATTATTAGGCCTACACACATAAACAAATTACCCACATGTATACTATCTGTGTATGTAGTATCAATATATCTATACAGATTTATATGTATATATAATATTTTACACATCAGGCAAACAATCAACATTATTAGGCTTTATTTTTAAACAATGAGCAAATGTCACTGATTTTAATGAAAACATTTTAAAATGAAAATAGTTGTCATTTTTTTAAATTACTTAGCTATTATTTATTATAGTTTACTCCTGATCTTAAATCTAATTTTAGTTCAGTGCTTTTCTTTACAGCTATGCAGAATCTTAATTATTGTGCCAAATATCTTAGACTACTTGTATCAGCAACATGACTCCCTCCCAGAAAAATTTGCACCTGTTCTCTAATAACGACTTTATTCACTTTTAAATAATTTCACATTGAATTTCTTGAAAATATTACTCTAGATTACTAGATCGGTATGCAATCTAGTTAATGTTATAGTCTATTTAATTTTAATAAACATTTACCATTCAAAAATTTAATCATTGAATGTAAACAAAATACACATAAAATATACATTTGTGATCCTAAGTATTGGAGACAGCACAATAAAAAAATCCTCTCGATGAACTTACATTTAAGAATTACCATCAAAAACTATAAATTAAAATACTAACAAAGGTTAATGACTGAGAATTTTCAGAAACATTAATGAATATGTTATCTAATATAGGCCTTAAATAATAGATAAAAGGAAAAATACACAAATGATATGAATGGACATTGAGGGAAGAAAAATCATAATCTAAAATGTGGAGCTGCCAGATTGAGATGTCTAAATTTGCTAAAGATTCGAAATTAGATTCAAGTAATATTTGAAGATTGAAATTTTAACCTCAGATCAGAGCATGTAAACATTCTCTGTACATTGTCACTGTCACTCCTCTTTATAAAGTCTACCTACCAAGTGGAAATATCTCCTCTGTCTCAGAAACGTATCTCTGTGCTCTTCCTTCTACCCTTACTGTTACATTCAAGACCTTGGTCTTACAACTTGCCCTCCTTTTTATCTGGGTCATTGATTATTCTCTGCACAGTACTCTTTTCCCTTTGTTTTTCAAAAATTTGGGAATCCAGTATCTACTTGTACCATCATTATCATCTGCATATAAAAAAACATTATTCTTCACTGAGATCAAGACTATTTGATTTAAATTCTTTGATTCTCCTAATTTCAATCACAATTTTAATCGGTCACTCTCTAATCTTTCTATACATTTAATTGTTTCAATCCCATACTGCAGTAATTTCTACAAATCTATAATGGCACTTGAAATCATTGCAACTCCCTTTTGAACAATAAGCTGTGGCCAAGGGTGCAAATTCATCTGATAGAAAATATATTTGCCTAAACCATCCAACACAGCATGGTTTGCAGGTGTGATATTGCCCATAAAGGTGGCTTGCAAGTGGAGGCAAGTGGTTGAAATTTACGATATAACAATTAAACATTTCACCAGCTTGGCAATTAACAGTGTACTTGATAAATGTTTAATGATAACGAATATTGAGATCTATATATTTTTTTTTCACTATTCATCACTACACTGAATTGTTGTTTGAGAGTGGAGCAATTTTTTTCAAGAGTGGGAAGAAAACAGTTGAAAATAATAACATCCCTTTTTCAAAGAAGCCTCTTCTGATTAACCAGACTGGAATTAATTCCACACCAAGTAACGAGTGATGAGATACATTTTTAAATATAGTTTCACTTTTATATTATGGGTCTATGATATGTCAGACTTACTCATGGATTTTAATTTTTGAAACTCTGATCTTTCCCAGAACTGAGGTATTTATATTTGCATCCACAATAGTACCTGACCCATTGTGCTATATATATGATATATTAACCTGATCTTTTTTAAAATGCTTTATTATAATTAGAAATATCATCTAGGCTGTCCTAGGAAATTGGAGCTTATCTGTGGGGTTATCTTTCTTCTAGGCATTGGTTATTTTATTATTTTTAACTATTTAGTGGACTCTTTCTGCTTCTTCCTACGTAGTAATGATATGTGGTCACCAAAGCCAATTGAAGCTGCAGGTCTTGGCACATTACCTTTTTTTGTGTGTGTGTGGTACGAGGGCCTCTCACTGTTGTGGCCTCTCCCGTTGCGGAGCACAGGCTCTGGACATGCAGGCTCAGTGGCCATGGCTCACAGGCCCAGCCGCTCCGCGGCATGTGGGATCTTCCCGGACCGGGGCACGAACCCATGTCCCCTGCATCAGCAGGCGGATTCTCAACCACTGCGCCACCTGGGAAGGCCCCACATTACCTTTTTATTTAAGAGCTTACTAGGCTTACTAATATTTAACACTGTTCCTCTTTCATGTTTGCAAATCTAAAATCCATAGATATATTTAATCAGGTTCTTCAGTCATTTAGAACTCTCTCTTGATGTTCTTACAGGAATACTTGCTTTCTGGCAACAACAAGATGCCCCAGATACATCTAGTGTCTTTTCTGCCTCAAGTCATGGAACTATTCTCCAAAGATTAGCATTAGTGGTTTACAAATTGACATTGACTGATTTTTTTTCCTAGCTCATAATAAGAGCAAAACTAATGTTTGCCAACTTATATAATAATTATTATAGTTATAAGCAAGAAAAATAGAAGTATTCTTTTCAGTGCTCTTATTGTTCATTAGGCACTATCTATGTTTTTAAGGCACCTTCATATTTAGATCTCAAACAACCAATGAAGTAGTTTAAAAAAGAAGCTCAAGAACAGCCAGAAAAAAATTATTCAAGTTAATTAAGGAAGAAACATCACAATATTTATTGACCAGAATTTCTGAAATTCCTAAAGTTTAGGAAGACTAAAGTTAGCAATTACATTAAAATTTTTTTAATGAATTTAAAATTCTACATTGGTTGTGTTTGAATGGGATTGGAGAAACTGATTCATTTAAGGCCTAAAATTAGTTAAATGTTGATATTTGAAAAATAAAAGACTTGCAACTGTTTTTCCCTTTGCATGTCTCCAAATACCCCACAAGTTATCATTACTTCATCAACTAAGTTATTATTTTTACCTGAATACCGTTTACACTTTTCAAAATATGAGCTACTATTGGCAATTTTAGTAAACCCATCACACACAACACAAACACATCTATATACACAGGGTTCCAAATTTTACTCTTCCTTCATATTGAGAAGAAGAAAAAACTACTAGATTCAGAAAGAAAGAAAGGAGGGGGGGCAGAATTTGATATTAATGTCAACTGTGGGAGAAAAAAAAGAACAAAATAGTTAGATGTGGTAAAACATATACTCCATACATTGTACAGTTCACCCAGAGAAGTCTTTGGATGACTAGCATCATGCCAGTGAAGACAAAATATGAGAGACAGCGAGAGAGAGGGGGAGAGAGAGAAAGAGAGAAATGGAGAGAGAGAGGAAAAAAAAAGGAATAGGAGGAGGACTAAATTTTTGTATAAAGCAAGTGGAAAGCTGTGGATAATTAACAAGATAAGAAGAAAGAATAAAAGGTTGCTGTGGTGCTGACAGCAGCCGAGATTATTAGTGACAATAGAATGAGAAGCAACAAACACTATGACAGAGTAGAAGATAGTTCAGAATGATGAGACAGTACTCAAAACAGTTTCTCCACCTGAGGATGAGGACACAATGCTGTTTTCTCAAGAGCACCCAGAGCCCATCCTGTCAATCAGAAGAGAGGGATGAGGGAGGGACCAGCAGTTACTTGAGCCTTAACATTCAGTTAGTGTGCAAACTTTTCTTACTAGATAGATGTTGTTTAGTGATGCTCAGTCAGGAGATTAGGAGTCATTTCCTGTACAAATTATCTCAATGGCCAACAGATTATTCTATTCTATATTACATATCATCTCCATCTATCTTAATATTACATTGACAAATGTGGTGCAAGACAAAATGAGGCCAATGCACTATAGTTTTGATTAATATTTTAGTGTGAAATATTAAAATATTTTAAAAGTTTTATAAAATAACATGCTAACACTCAAAGTTACCAACTTCTAAAATTTTGTAAATTGTCAAATTTTTCTTTTTTGAAGCTACTTTTAATTGAAACATTGTATTCACGCAGGAAAGTACATCAGAGAGAAGAATGCAGCTCCAAGAAATTTTACACAGTTGAGTAGCACCTGCATCTTGTCCCATACACTGTGCCCCTAAAGGTAAAAACCATCCTGACTTCTAAAATCATAGGTTAGTTTGAATTGCTTATGAATATCAAAAAATGCAATCACACAGTGTAGACAATTTTCTCTCACTTACTTTGCTCAACATTATGTTTGCGGGATCACCCTTACTTTTGAGCCTATCAATACTTTGCTCATTATCATTGTTGTATTGAAATTTGATAGTCTTATTTAAGTTTCCCCATATGTGGTGATAGTAGCTAAATCTGGTACCACAGATGTGGTTCTATAATGTGAAAGTATAGTTATATGGTTGCCCACTGGAATATTTATATAATACATTTTTCAATCAAATGAAAGATTTTGGAAATATCCCTTCATAGTTCATGTATTCTAGAATAAGCCTTGGGTCTTGTATTATTAGTTATTTATTTGATACATCTTTAACTTAAAAAATGTGTAAAATTTTTGAAAAGAGAAACAGATAAACAGAATAATTAGTATACTTTTTATGAGTAAGATATTTGGACCTGAAATAGATCCAATGAACCCGTGTTCTATAACATGTCTTTGGAATGGTTGCTGTAAAAAATGGAAACAGTTGAAGCAAGATTATGGAGAAAGGACTGCAAAACCTAGATTGGCCTGATGAGCATGGAGAGGCCAAGGGATTTAGCAATTTATAATGGTTAAAAAGAGTAGAATTTAACTAAAAAATGAGGAAGTATGAAACAATCAGAGGCTGAAGTCATAATAGAGAAGAAGAAATCAAACAGTTAAGGATGCACATAGTAAACTCGTTGAAGTCAGAGATGGGTAAATAACACAAAATCGTTCCTAAATATTGAAATTGCCCATGGTAACTGAAATGGTCTCAGGGGATGAATACATACACACTCACATACATACATAAGTGCATATGTGTACATGTGAATACCTACACACATACACTCTTATATGCAGTGATTTAGGAGGTGAGATCTGGAATTGGAACAGGGTTGGATCCCAGCACAACCACTTTAGCAATGATACTTCTAACCTCATCCTGCTTGATTTGCTTAAAACATAATAAACTGTCAATAAACAGTTAATGATTTTTTGTTTTGTTATCATTTATTATTTCATAATTAGCAAAATTATAAATAATTATATCAAGGAATATTGATTCTAGGATTTAAAAAAAATGAAAACCTTGGTGTTAATGTCATTAGTGATGACAGCCCAGGTGAAGGTGGAGACTAAAATTCATCTGATAATCATGGCAAAATTAAAACCCTTTGCTACACAAATATAGTCCAGAACCAGCAGCAAGGGCATCAGTTAGAAGCTTGCTAGAAATGCAGAATCTCAGGACTACGCTATATTCAGTGACCCAGAATCTGCATTATGACAAGAATTCCAAGTAATTCTTTTGAACATTAGATTGAGAAGTACTGGAATAGGTTACTCAGTATATTTAACTTCGTAACATGTAAAGTTCCCTAAAAAATTACAAAGCATAGAGTTTATAATGAAAAAGATCCATAGAGATTTTAAATTCAAAGACTATGTAACACATTATGAGAAAATTGTGGCCCAGAAGTGTTAAGCTATTGCTCCAAAGCCACATGGTTATTTAGTTATAACACATTTAATAATAATGGGTTGTCCCAAGGTAGTTTCAGAATTTTAGCTTTTAACGTTTGGAAAACATTGTAATATTAGGCATAAAACTTAATTTTACACTAATTATATGCCATCTCACTTACATATAAATAGAAAAGAGAAGCCATGTCAAAATTTGTAACATAGAGGAAACCAGAAGAAGCATTGACTAATATTTTTAAACTAATATACAAATGTATTATATATATATATATATATATATATATATATATATGTGACTTAGTTTTCTAGGTCTGCCATAATAAACTGGGTAGAATAAAGAAAAAATGTATTGTCTCACAACTCTGGAGGCTAGAAGTCTGAGATCAAAGTGTCAGCAGGTTTGGCTTGTTCTGAGACTCTGAGGAAGAGTGTGTTCCATGCCTCACTGCTAGGTTCTGGTGGTTTGCTGGCAGTTTTTTGTCCTCCTTGACTTGTAGAAGTATCAGCTCTATTTCTGGCTTCATGTTCACATGGTTCTCCCTGTGTATGTATGTCTTTGTCTCTAAATTTCCTCTTTTTATAAGGACACCAGTCACAGAGGATGAGGATCCACCTTAATGACCTTATCTTAACTAATTACATCTGCAACAACGTTATTTCCAAATAAGGTTACATTCTGTGATACTCAAGGTTAGGCTTCAACATGTGAATTTTAAGGGGACTCAACCCATAACACCAGGTTTTAAATCTCCTTAAGACAACAAGTGGACTTGTTATTGAACTTAAAATTTGAAATAGTTTATCAGTGGCTGCTAAATTAAACTGGAATCATGAAAGTTTTTTTAAATGACTATCTTTCATTCTTAGTTAAAAATAAATATATTCAGAATAAGAAAATTATTATTATGGAAACTTTTGAAAATATGTCTCTTAATTTTCCCTTAAAATATCTTTATTTATGTATGTAAAAGAACAATATATAATCAAGCAAGTAAAAAGCAATTGTCACATAATTATTTAAAATTCAAGTTTTATAATAATTTTGGCATATTTTTAATCTGAAATCTCAAAACTGATTACTCTATAATGTCTTCTTTCTACAATAAATATGATTGTAAGGACATTCATTCCTATGGCTAATGCCTTACTAAATCAAAGTTCATATATTTGGGGAGGAGCAGAGGAAAACACCTGCTAATTAATAATCGATGAATAGATGGTATTATGATGTACACATTTTCTGAAGGGATTTTAAGAGGCCAAACCCACTCTCTTCTCTCTTCCTCTCCAGCAATGTCTAATCAGTATCTAAATCCATATTAATTCTATTTCTTACCTAATTCTCCACACAACCACTCCTTCAAGGGTCTATGGCATACCTTTAAGATTGTAGGCTATGACACGGAACAGCCATTATTGGAATCTTGGCTTTAATGCTCATTGCTGAGTGAACCTGACTTCATAGAAATTTATTTATATTTATCATGTATCAATTTCATCACCTGTGAAGCAGTGATAACTTCTGGATGGGTTTATTATTGGGAATAAAACATGTAATATGTATGAAAAACATTAAAGAACTACATAAATGCCATCAATCATTATTGTCATTACTGAAATCTTCATGTAAAAGTTGCCTACAAAATAGATGTAATCAAGGAATTTTTGGTTCTTAAAGCAACAAATTTAACATCACACCTGGTTCTAAGGGTACAATTTCCTTTTTTATTGAAGATGGTCCTAGAATCACAATTCTTTAGTCCTAAACACCCACTTTCACTCTAAAAGGTGTTCCAGTTTGGGCAATAAGGCATATGGTGACCTTATCTACATACTCAATTGTTCTTTCCACAAGGATTTAATATACATGTATTTAAGTATTTAAACACAAAACTCATTAGGTAGGGATGACATAGGATAAACAGCTTTAAAGTGTGAATACTTCTACTCTGTTCATACTCAGATCCATCCCCGTACTCCACATACTGTTTTTGCAGATGTCAATTAATTTAATTATCACGATAATCCTAAGGTATAATAGTATTATTTTAATCTCCAACTTACAGAAAAGAGCACTGAGAGTTTAAATAACTTAGGTCTCCCCAGTAGTCTTTTGCAAAGTCAGCATCTGATCTCAGGCAGTTAACTCCTGAGTCCATGCAGACAGTATTCTACTTCACTACACTGCCTCTGAAAAGAGCATACCAGTTAATGTTCTGTACCTAAAAGTGGTGGTCATGGATGTCAGGATAGATGCTCTTCAGTGACCTTGGCTTCTCCAAGCTTTTCTCTTTCTTGACCTTAGTTCAAAAGATTTACTCAGGTGTCAAGTAAATTCTGTAAGATTTATCTCTTCAGTTGCTAGAAATTGTTTATTTTCATCCTCTTTTTAAAATTTATGAATTACTTTTAAAATTCCTTAGCAATATAAAATAAGCTTATAATGTAATGACATTAATAAATGCCGATTTTCTATGTTTCTCTGTAAACGACTCATCTGGTAGGTGTGTCATCTCTTTGAGTGCTTTAGAATATCTAAGACATGATTGTCCTTGTCAACTAGCATCATTCATAGCTTTTTCCAGAAGCAAGAAAAGGTCTATAAACCAGTAAACTGAGACTAAAATGCAAAGTATTTACATGATTTCCACAATCATTTTTGTCCTGTTCTTGCTTATACGTTCACTGTCTTTTCTCACAACTACTTCTCTGCATGTCCCCACAGAGATTTCTTTTCAGTTCCTTGATGGTGATGCTCTTTCTCTAGGCTCTGACAGCTTGAACCTACTGTTTTCTATCTCAGCAAAACTCTCCAGTTTCTTTGCCTGGCTAACTCCATTTTTATCTTAAGAATTTAGTGTATGTGTAATTTATTTTGTGAATCCTTTAGGTGACTGCTAACTGCATCCCTCCCTGCTATGTAAGTGAAAGCGTCCACAGGACATGACTCTTCTATGTGATCTTTATTTCCCAGACACTTAGAGTAATTGCCTACTAACTTATTTTACCCTCTTTTATGCATGCTATGCTTCACTGAGAAATAACCATGCTATGTTTACCACTGAAATAACTCCTTTTGGTGTATTAACTAGTGGTCAACAAATGTATACATTGCTTATTCTAATTCTTTATCTATTATACAGAAATATATGCCAATGATCCCTGTATTTATTAAGTTATTTATACAAAACAGTATAGTATAACACTAATCAATGAAAAAGATATTTAAGTGAAATTTGAGGTTAAAATAAAATACAATATTAATTTAAGCTAAAATATCACCATGAAAATGATTAATAGTGTGACTCATGATGGTCACGCTAACATAAAAAGGTTTGATAGCTGCTACTTTCATTTAGCTATAGAAAGGGGAGAAGATAGCTGATTAAGAAGATTTTCTGAAGATTCCTAGTTTACTTATTCCATCTCAAGAGTCTTCCCCTAATCTATAACTGCCAGTTTGTTTGACTTACAATTGAGACAACTCAAAAAGTGGCACTGAGGAATAGAAGTAAGAAACATAATATTCTAAATCTAGGAAGAATTAGAAAAGAAAACTGTGATGTAGAAACAGCAGGGAATAGCTCAAGAATCAGCCTCTTGTGATATCTGTGCTTTTAATCCAGTTTTAATTTTAATCAAAAAGTGAATATTCAGAGAATTGGAGTGGATGGGAAGAAAGAAGTAAGGCTTTTGCTTTTGGACAAAACTAATTCATATTATAAGAATGACAAATTGATAGTAAATAATCTGTGTTTGAAAAATATAATGTAATAAAATATAATCTTCTACTTCCTAATTTTATACAGGTTGGAAAATATTTGTTATATAATTAGTTTGAAAGCCATTATACAATAATAATAATTATTATTATAATTATCTCATTAATTACACATAATAACTTTACTTGTTATTCATTAATATCAACATTATAATGTTTTTTATATTATCTAAAAATATCTACTAATCTCACTCTTAAAAAGAAGCACAATCCTTGCCGTTTAAGTCATTCTCTGGACAGGTTTAGAAATATATAATAAATATTATCTATTTGTTGTATTCTTATTAGTGTTATCTTTTTAAAATTATGAGTATTCTGAGGCTTAGGGTAATTATGTAAAAGGTTAAAAAAAAACAGATAGTATAGTCAAGATTTAAATCCTCTTTGTTCTCTTAACCATTAAATTATAAGGTTTTTGGAGTTCTTCAAAACTGAATTAAAAAATGGATGCATAAATATTTCCTTTAGCACATTTCTTACTAACAATGCTTCCCATTTTACTTATCACAATATGTACAGATTGGACAACAATTTTTTTCTCATCAATTAATTACAGTAATTTGGTTTACTCTATGTTTTTTCCAATATCAAATATTAAATGCAAAGGCAAAATATAAGGCCTATCAGGCAATATTGAAACGAGTTATCTCATAAGATAAAATTAATGTTTTAATTAATTTTATTAATTAAACGTAGAATCATAGCAATATTAAATATCTGGGACCTTAATTTTCAGTAATTGTTTAAAATGTAACACCTACTTTTGAAATATTTTAAAAAGTAGATCAATACATCAGGTTATGATAATGTCCCACACCCAGCTGTGACAGGAGGACAAAGGGGAAATCCTTTGTGACTATCTTATTTTCTTGAAGAAACTTTCAAATTTCCAAAGGCAAATAAAAATTAAATCAAAATAAATGATTACTGGAGAAGTTCATAATAAAATTCATAAACAAAGATTTCCTTTTCAATCAGACTTCAAGTTTAGTGATAAGCATATATGATGCACTATAGAAAAGTTCAACCTATTTTTATTAATATCTACATAATTTTTTGATGACTGCAAATCTACTGGTGTGTTCCCAACCAGCAGAAATATTTAATAATGGTTTTGATATTTAAATTCAAATGCTTCCAAAATAAGAATATTAGCCACTGGCACAAAATTAAATTATTTTAACAGTAGTTAATTACAGACTACACATATCCCCAGCCCCCATCTCACTTTCCTCTAGAATAATATGTAAAGAAAGATTTGCCTTACTAGTTCCTAGCTCAGTTGTAGAGAAAGGGATTGGTTTCTATTGTGAGAATATCCTCAAGCAAGTCTCTTTGGATCTTCTCTCTAAAGGCATAGCTGTGAGACAAAACCAAAACAGAAGAGCACAGTCTCTAGGGATTATGATCACTTCTGCCAATCTGCTCTACCTCTGAGTTATCATTCAATTATGTATACATCAACTGTCACAAATTAACTTGCAAAGCCAGAAGAAAAAAAAAAAAGAGAGAGGAAAAAGGAATATAGTCATCCACTTTTCGCTTTCTTTTTTTTCTGTCTCCTTTCCTTCTTTCTTTTCTCCTTTGCTTATTTTTTTATTCTAATTTTTTCTTCTTTCATTTTCCCTTCTGTCTTTCTCTTTCCTCTTAGGGTTATCTTTGGCCTGTAAGTGACCAGTTTCTCTTGTTGCTTTTCATTCGTTGGTCAGAGATCTAATTATGAACTACATTTCTACTAGATATTATGCCAAATGAGAAGAGAAAGAAAATGGAGATTTAAATTAAAACACACACACACACACACACACACACACACAGTCACTGCATTTGGATTTTTTTCCTTCTTTCTTTTCCACATATGTATTCCCATACTGCAAACAGACCAAAAAAATCAATGTTTTAGTCATGAGGCATATCGAGCCTGTATTAATTTTTCTATCATGCTAATCACAGAACTGACTCCGAGGCCACAGCATTTTGGGGTGCCTCCTCCCAAAGCTACAAAAGATAATATTGTTGAAATTCTAGATTTTGTGACCAGAATGTGTATTGTTATTTTAAAATTATTTGAAATTAGTAGATCAAGTTTAATTTACATATGATCAAAAATATATTTTTTTAATTCATGGGTTACAAGTAACAATAAAATAGATATTAAGTGAACTTCTATAGACTATGTCTTTTATTTCAATTTTTCAGTTAATAGGGTGATACATATGCTTTCCAATAATATTTTATTATTATCTTTATGATGAAAAGTGCATTTCTTTATAAGATACTGGTGTTTTTCTAGTAAATGTGTTGAGATTAATATAATGCCCTCTGGGAGAAGATTTATACAAATCTATTTCTTAGAAAAATATTCTAGGTACACTGAAAAGGGTGTTTTTCAGTGAAGAAATGATGAAGCAAATGTGTTTCTGTACCTACCTGAGAACAGATTTTTTTTTGTTATTGTTTTGGTTTTAATGTAGGTCCTTGCATTCATTAAAAAAATAAAAAATCTTGAGAGACAGAGAAAGAGAGCACATAATATATTAAAAAATAACTCAATACACAATGACATTGGTTTTTAATTCACACAGGAGACAGCATTTTTGCCAAATAAAAGTGTAACATCAAATGCCTTCTATAGCTCTTTTCAGTAATTTCTTCTGCTAGGACATTGAAACAAAATATTCATAATGGCAAAGTTAAAGTGAATGTAGATGAATCTTTATAATAGAAAATAAATACAATCTCTTTTACAGGGTTGCCAAAAATATGTGATATGCCTTATTTGAGAAACTTTTAGAGATAATTATTTATTAATACCTTTCTAAAGACTATATTATACATATTTCAAATTTTGAAAATACTGTAGTAGATCTTTTTCACAAAAGAGACTAGCCCGAAATTATAACTATAGATAAATATCTCCACAATCTCAATTTAATAAAAAATAACTCCCTTTCTGGTTTTAAACTTGGTAAAATCAATTTCCTCTAGTATTTACTGACTCATTTTTTAAAAATATATTGCTTTGTTTTGCTAGCTTAATTTTTCAAATAATTTTATTATCATTTCCATATGGTAACAAAGTCATCTTTTAGAAGCTATGGATTTAGTCTACTGACTCCTAAATAATGAGCATACATTTATTTTATTCTTGGAAAAAATCATTAAAATCAAATTGAGTTTCTACTTTACTAATATTAGCTTAGTCAAGAGTATTAAACAAATTGATAGTGTTTTAGGAGGTTATGATCTAAAATTTATAATTAACTGAGATCTTGTAGAAAATAATTATTAAATTTTTTTGCTTTAGTAATTAGGCCTTTTTGTAAAGTAATTACATATATGATATGATATATGGGCTATGTATATGTGTATTATATCCTCAGATCTTTTCATCTTATTGTTGAAAGTTTGTATGTTTTAACCAACTTCTCTCTATTTTCCCAACACCCCTGGCAACAACTTTTCTACTCCTTGTTTCTATGTGTTTGACATTAAAAAAAAGAAAAAATCCATGTATAAGCAATACCAAGAAGTAATTTGTCTTTTAGGTTCTGATAATTCCGTAGGGTTCTCTCCTTAGAATAGTAGATGCTTCCTACAGTTATCTTTCTGTTACCCCAGTCTTCCATGCTAATATTAATCTTCTAACAAACACTTAAAGTCTAAGGAATTTAATTTCCTATAATTAATGTCCTTCAGTTAAAATAGCATAGCTTCTGTTTTCCTGAGTAACTCTGACACGGTCAATATGCTTTAAGTTATATTCTACTATTGTCCACTGTATGAAATGTTTAGTAATAAATTAAAGGTAAACATTTCTACATACATTTTGATATTATCATATCAGAGAAAACATTAAAAGTGGCCATGCCACACAATGGAGATAACTTTCAATGATGGAAGAATCTCTGTAGAGGTTATACATTTTACAGTTATTTAGAATCATAGTGTCAATCAATCACTCATTACATTAGACATTAGAGTTGTATTAAACTTATACTTTGTGAAGGTTTCACTAAATACTCTTTTATCTATTGAAAGAGAAAACATCTTTTAGTTTTATGTCTCTAGTTTCTACTGGACCAGAGGTACAAGATTAGGGAGATATATATGCTGTCATGATATGTTAAATATGGACTGAACTAAATGCCTTTAGTTCTCTTTCTGTAAGTCATTTGCATTTATGCCACTAAAATGAATCTTCACCATGTCATTTTCTATTCCCAAATCTAGTTAATAAATACAGTTCAAAGGGTATTTGATTACATATTTCTAGAGGCCAAGGGGTTTATTAGTTTGCTAGGGCTGCCATAACAAAATACCACAGAATGCATGTCTTAAACACAGAAATTTATTTTCCCACAGTTCTAGAGGCTAGAACTGCAAGACCCAGGTGTCAACAGGTATGATTTCTACTGAGTTCCCTCTCCTTGTCTTCCAGATGCTCCCTTCTTGTGGTATGGTCACACACTTTTCTCTCTGCATTCATGTGTCTGGCTTCTCTCTGTCTCTTTCTTTCCTTCTCCCTCCGCTAATCTCCTCTTCTCATAAAGACACCAGTCATATTGGATTAGGACCCACTCTAATGACTCATTTCATCTTAGTTCACTCTTTAAGTGCCATGTCTCCAAACACAGTCACACTGTGAAATACTGAGGGTTAGGGCATGGGCATATGAATTTTGAGGAAACAAAATTCAGGCTATAATCAGAGAAATTATCCAAGAAATTGTTTGACCAATTTTTAAAGATGAAGAGCCTATGAGATTAAGTGACTTGCTTAAGTTCACTGAGATCATTAGTGCCAGAGCTCAGCCCAGAACACAGATCCCCACTCACCAATTTCAAGATCCTTTCCATCTCACCAGTCTTCAGCTATCATTGTATCAAGTGGACTACTGTGAATTAGGAAATTATACATAATATACATGGTTGGTGCCCTAAAATTCTTTTCTTTTTTTTCTATTATTTTCCTTGTTATTGGTTTACCATTATTGTCAGCTTTGTAAAATTCCACTTTTATTGGAGACTTATTGAACTGATATAAGCTTCTGATGACACTAACATATCGGTGTTCAATAAACATTTTATCCTCCATGATTTCTAAAGATTCCTGTGCATTCTCAAAGAATTCCACAGGTATTCTAGAAACTTTCACATTAGAATATTGTCCAAAGTCTCTAGAACTATATCTATGATCAGGTAACTTGAAAAATAAGAAAACACATGTATATTTTACAAGCATATTCATAAACCATTTACAGTTCACACCATATTTGCAATACTATAAGTATGGAGGAGAAAACAAGTGTAATTTCTTTAAAAAGCGGTTATATGAGATAGAGTCTAAATCAAGTTATTTTCTAGTAAATCATGCAAATGACAAATTACTTAAATATAAATACAATCAAGAGTAAATTAAAAGTGCTTAAAGCCAAAATGGAGGGAGCCAATAAAAATGAATCCAAATTAACTATGTATGCTTTTGGTCTTGCATTGGAAATGGTAGCATGCTGTGATTCAGAATATTTATGAATAATGTCATCCCACACCACAGTAAATTATACTAGTCATGTTCTTAGTTGTCCTTTCTTTTGATCACAAATGTCATTTTAATATCCTGGTAATCTCTACAATACAGACTTCCTGACCTACAAAGCAATCTCTTGCCAATTTAGTGTTACTGAATCTGTGGTGCTATTATTCTGTAAATGGGTAAGTAGTCCTCTCAGTAAACACATGCTGAAACAAAGATATATAAGCCAATTACTTGCCTAGTTTTCTACAGATCCTTGATCTTTCATGAAATGTTTGTCTCTTCACTTGGAACAGCCTCTTGAATTAATAAACATTAGGAAACTGTATGCCAAATCTGCTTGAATGTAAAGCACAAGGTTTATGGCAGTTGGCAGATGGAGTAAATCAGGAATGAGTATATAACCAGGGGTCTGATTTGGGAATAGGGTCAAGGCTTTAGCTGCAGGTAGGGGAGCATGCTTCCAAATAGAGTTTGGGGACTAAAAATGATTTACAGGTATAAAAACAGACCTGGCATTATTACCATAAATGAATATTCCAAACCAAAATCAAACACCCATATGTCTTTATGACCAGGGCCATGGAAAGCAAGCAGGAAAAGTCTAAAAGATTGAGTAATAATTCCAGAATGTCAATTAGCATCACAGAAGTCAGGTAATCTGTATTGTGGTGTAGTTAAAGTGAGAATGGAATTTCAATGGAGAAACATAAACAATAAAACTTAAGGACAGATAAATGTTTTTTCAGGACTTGAGTGTCAAGACAGAGGTCAGTTACAATCAGAACTATGATATGTTCATTTATTATCTGACAATGTGAAATTGTGTCTCATTGAATGTGTATGGTTTTATGTGCACAGACCTTCTTGGGCACTCTGCTGACGAGATGTCACAGATTCTCTAAAGGTTCAGAAATTTGACCATGGACATTGATCTTTTAATAAGTTCTTTTGACCTTATCACGATGAAGGGAACCAAACAAATTATCTCTCTTGTTTGTGAGGCCAAAAGTGGTATTAAACCAAGCTGTTACAGGGTCAGAAATTTCTTTCCAACAAGGAATACTTTGAAGGTATACTTTTAGGTTTTCTTAACTTTTCAAAAATGATTAAAAAAAACATATCAGAACAATGCAGGACAATGGCCAGCCACTTCCAGTTAGTATATCCTGATATGCCTACCTCCTGCATAATCCTGATCACATGACTAAATCTCTTTGTTATAGATTCCATAGCTGGGGAATTAAGTGTATCTAGTTGTTCTCTAAGTTAAATTCTTATGCTAGCAAATCCTGATACCACACAATTCTCTTATTGCCTACACATGTAGATAACTGAAGTAAGGACTAAATTCTGGTCTATAATTTATTGAGATTCCTAACTATACACATTGCTATAACTTCTGTAGGCTCTGAAATATAAATAAAGCAAAACCCTTGATTTCACAAAGTTTAAGCTCTAGTGAATAATAAGATAGGCATTCTTCGCAGAGAAAGAAAGGAAACACACGAGGGATTCAAGCACTGAGAAAAATAAACATGTGAGATTTCAGAAAGGGTTATTTCTACCTGTCTCCTTTATCTCCTACCATTTAATCCTCACTTTTTCAATTCAATCTATATGTTTTCTTTGACCAGTTTGTGTTACACAATTTTAGGAATGTGGGAAGAATCAGAGATCGAAAACTTTATTTTGAGCTCTTGCTAGACATCTTTACTCAAATGAAACATAAATACAAATTCAGTGTGTCCCAAACTGAATTAATCACTACGTTTTCTTTCCATTCCTCAAATCAGTTTTTCTTCTTACATTCTCACATCTCAGTCAGTTCCATATATTTTTCCACTTGAAACCTTCCAGACATCTTAGATACATCCAGGTCCCTCATTTTTCAAATATTGCCACCCAGATTTTTTTCCATTTAAAATATTGTTCTGTTCATTCTCTATTCTACATCTTTTGTTTTCTAAAATGCAGTGTTTTTGCAGAATTTCTCATTTATAAATATATAAATTCCTTCACATATGATTCATTGTGGTATAGCTTGGTCCAGCTGTCCAACCTGATCTATCCCAATACCTCCATTATATTTATTTGGCGATATTTAACCACAAACTTGTCCTGAGCTCATACATTGTCAGGCCTTTGCATATTCCTTTTGTTTAGAATATGCTCAGACTTTGTGTTCAGTCACCAAATTTACTCTTCTGTGCAAAGTTTTCCTTAACTCCCTCAAGCAGGGATGTGATTTCTTTCTGTCTGCTTTCACTCTTTTTGTATGTATTTCTAGTAATTCAATGATCATACTGTATTGAACCGATTCATTTGTATTTCTGTCTGCCTTCTCTCTAGAATATATGTTCCTGTAGAACAAGGACCAATCTTATCATTATTGTGAATAAATAACTTGGGAGTAAGTCTATTACTTAAATGGTGTTTACCAAAGCACTAAATGCAGCTAAATGTTTCTGATAGATTTTAAATGAATGCCTTTTATATCTCTTCTCTATAGAAATAGGATACTTTTAAACATGTGAAGTTAGTGGAGTGGGCTACTCAGTTGTGGAAATTGGGAAAAAAATAATTATATGAATCAGGATAAGCTAGGTTATACCATGCTGACAACCCCTGCCCTCCATTTTCT
This sequence comes from Mesoplodon mirus, assembly GCF_964341445.2. Taxonomy (NCBI): domain Eukaryota; kingdom Metazoa; phylum Chordata; class Mammalia; order Artiodactyla; family Ziphiidae; genus Mesoplodon; species Mesoplodon mirus. Next base: position 110,721,389 of record NC_138982.1, read on the forward strand.
GTAGTTTAATAATTAATGTTTACATTTCAGTCCTCAAGTTAGCTGTGAATATGAGTGTCCTTCTAGGGCAACTCTCCTCTGTGAAACATCTCAGCAATCCATATTGATGGGGTCTCCACTATACAGAATTCTCTATTTCCACAATCATCATGATGAAGAAAAGTGCATGGAGAATTGCCTATTAATTCTTTTGTATTTCTGCCAAGAATTGATTAACTTTTCATTGCCTTATTTTTCTTCGGAAAAACTAAGTCGTATAACTACCCTAAACTTCAAGGGGACAGAGAAATGTGATCATCCCGTATGCCTAGGAGGAGAGAAAGCAAGAAATATTGATACAGGAGCTAAGTAAGCGACAACAGTTATTTTTTTAAAGAGGCTTTAATATTAAATATTTGCATACCAATTTAATGTATTACAGTGAAACCATTTCATAATCGACCAAATATCAGCAGTGGTACAATGAAAAAAATATGGTTGACTCTTTTGTGCCTCTAATTAGATAATATATGTTAAGGCTGGCTAAGATTAAAGATGAAATATTGTGATTTAACATGTCAGGAGAGCTGCCTTTTTAAAGACAGTAGTAAAAATATGTGACTGTGCACCCTAAAACATCTGAGTATTATGAAAACTATGTTTGAACATTTAAAATGTATTAAATATTTGTATCAGTTTATATAATCATTAAGTATACAATTACATATACTTTTTTTTTCCAATTTCTAAAACTGAGTTTGAATATGAACCTGTATAGTTGGATCATATAATTGTTATTTAGAAGGAAGGGTTTAATCATTGTAAAATATTAAGCCTTGCAAACAACATTTTATTCCACAAACCTTATATGGATGTTTCTATGCTTAAGATACTGGATTTTAAAGCAGTGATTATGGTTACATAAATTAATATGCAAATAGTGTATAATTTCTCATAAGTGGAGTTTTTTTAAAAAATAAGTTTATTTATTTATTTTTGGCTGTGTTGGGTCTTCATTGCAGTGAGTGGGCTTCTCATTGTGGTGGCTTCTCTTGTTGCAGAGCATGGGCTCTAGGCATGTGGGCTTCAGTAGTTGTGTCATTCAGGCTCAGTAGTTGTGGTCCCCTGTCTCTAGAGCACAGGCTCAGTAATTGTGTTGCACGGGCTTAGTTGCTCTGCGGCATGTGGGATCTTCCCGGACCAGGGATCGAACCCATGTCCCCTGCATTGGCAGGGGGATTCTCAACCACTGTGCCACCAGTGAAGCCCTTTATCTATTTTTTGTGTGTGTTCTCTTAGTGATTATGGCTTAAGAACTGCTTCAACTCTCTTTGTGACTATAATGAAACTGCCCTTTTGTATCACCAATGAAAAAAAACAAACAAAAAAACAATGTTCTTTTTGTCAGTATCACTCTAGATTGCCCAGCAGTCAATCTTTTGGTGATTTTCTATTTGGTATAAATTCATTTGAATAACTACTAAACCATCCATGTCCCAAAATACTTTGATTTGTTAGGATGATAACAGATGTCCTGTTGAGTAGAAAATCCCTCCAGTTTTGCTTCTGTCTTTCCTCCCTTTATCACTCACACATCAAATACTCACGAGAGTTAACCTGTTTTCTCGGAAGGTGACTTGAGTTTTCTCTTGCCAGTTGCTTTTAAACAATTCTTTATTTCTTCCTAAAGAAGAGGGAATTAACAATTTTCTCTTTCTCTGTTCTCTATCTTCCAACTCAGGATATTCATAGGTAAGTGCCATCATACATCATAATTCAACTCTGCATTTCAAGCTGAGGGAGAACTAAAGTAAGAGTTGGAAGAATCTCTCCTTTAGGGCTACTGAGAATTTGAAGAGTCTTTAGAGACACAAGATCATAAAATTATTTTGGAGGGATTCTCTGCATGCTTTCTTATACTGTCTATTATTTGTTTATCTTTTGCAATTTTCTCCTTAGTTAGCATTTAATTATGAACATGTTACTAGGCTACAAAATGATAACTTTATAGGTCCCTAGCCAGCCCTAAATTTAGTAAAATATTTAACGTGTGATAGATCTAGCTCCTTTCTAATATTGGTAGACTCTAGTGTCACCTTGGAGACATCTGAGGGAGATGTGCAATGTGGACTCTTAACAGATTCCATCACTGTGTTTTCACATGGCATTGTAGAAGGATCTCTTGTTTTGAAACATTGCTATTAAAAAAAAAAAAGCTTAGAACCATAAAATACCTGCTTAGAGATTTACTTAATTTGTAATAATTTTCCTTTTATTTCATGTGTTGCCTAAGCATGCATTAGATATAAGTTGCTTATTCTTAAATTTGCCCTGATACTTTAAAAGGAGACGCTGCAATATTTCTGTATGCTGATTTTTTCATTAAATACTTTTACATATATATTAGAAGATATAGAATAGAAATAGATTTTATTTGAAAAAAAATATGAGCATGAGTACATTGCATATACTTTTGTATTCATAAATCTATTATCTTTATTGAAGATATGATTTTTTTTCTGTTTTTTGTTAATATTTCCAAGAAAAATGTTCAAATTATGGGTCCCATGATTATCCTCCAAATTAATATTAAATTCTCTCAACTGAATTTCCAAAGGGATGCTGGAAACTGTAGACCTAATTATTAACAATATCGACAGAAAAATTGCCATCAATAATATCCGCCTAATGATGTAATTTTACTTATTGCAAGCTATCATGTCAATGATTATTATAAAACACTAGTAAAAGTAAAACCAAAGGGGGAATATGCTTACATATGTATAAATACAATTTAAAGTTTTCATTTACCATTCAGAAAATCTTCCAGGTTCCCACCTTACCTGTGAATTTTGAGTTGGTTAAGGTGACCTGGATTAAATTTTACACCTGTGATCTGTGTTCACTATCAAAAATTAATATCTCACTGCAACCAATTTAACTAGTGAAAGAAAACATTCATTTTAATGAAGTTCAATGGTAATTTTAGAAATATTAACAATAATTACAATTTATTCAACATTTACTCTGAACCACAAAATATGCTAACACTTTATTAACATTAACTCTATGTGATAATTACAGTTATACACACTTTTTATATACAGAAATATTTTTATACAGAAATATTTAAAAAATAATTTCACATTGTCTGCCTGAAAAGGGCTATGAGCAAATACTTCAGTATAGACAAAATTCAATAATTAAGTCTCCACTGAGAGCAGAGGAGGGGATGCATTATCTTCTGTAATAATTTCTTTCTTTTATCATCACAGCACACTAATAGCTAACATGGCACAATGTGTGTATAATACTTTGCATTTTTCAATTCTGAAATATTTCATGCTTAGTAGAGAATCAAATTTATATTTTGATTTTCTATTTTCTTCATGGTTAACTTTTTAAACTTTTGAAGTATTCTTTCAATTAAAGTTTTCAACTTTATTTTTTGTGTTTTTGGTGGTGATAACATCAGACTACAGATAGTACAATTTTTGTGATGAATGCTTGTTCTATTTTTATGGTTTGTTCATTTTCCTAAGAAATCTATCATGATGTGGCTGGCAATGATTGCAAGTAAAATTTTCTTATGATTACTTCAAGACAAGACACATTTTATAAGGCATCCACAGAGTATCTTTGTTGTTGTCGATCTTTTGACTTTCATTGTGATCTACTTAAATTTATTTAGGAAATCAAAAGATCTAATATACCATGGGCTTTAATTTATTACACTTACTATGTATTCTGACACTTGCTACCATTCTCATTGAAGCTGCATTTATATAGATCACTGGCTTGACTGGGATGACTGAATTCAGTGACTACTATTCAGCTAATAATTGTTCAATAACTCAAAATGTTTGTATTGCTTGCATGTGTGCAAATTAAGCTACTATGCACTGTAGTCTTTTGCCAAAAAAAGTTTGATAAATAATTATGCTTGAATGGATGAGATCCAATTTTCCAGACATTATGAGATTTTTGTAGTCTGGAAGCTGCAAAATGGCAAATATGATTTCAGAAACGACACTCATTTTGTGATTCTTATTGTAGACAGTTTATATTAGTTCAAAAGTGATATTATAAAGAAAAAGAAGAAAGCAATGTATGGCTTTCTTCCAAAAATAAAAATGTACTGATTTTAGAGTTTTTAAAAACAATTCCAACTGGATCTGAGTCAGCATCAGGAGACTCTCCCACAGACTGGCACAGGCCAGCAGAGTTGGCTCTCTGTGTGCTGCTAAGACCCAGAGCTTGACAAATGGTTTTGAATGGAGGTGTAGTGGCACAGCTGTGTAGGGGGACCTGATGGGGAATGTGTCTAAAATATTTTTTGAGCCAATATTAGCTACTACTTCTCTTTTTTTTTTCATAAATATTTATCAAATTAGAAACAAATATAAAACAATAAAGTGATATTGCTGGAATTAATTACATTTATTATCACTACAATTTAAAAATACTGTTATACATATCAATATCAGAAAAAGGATAAAATGTAATATCAATAAGAAATCATGTAAAATAAAGAGAAAGGTGTGTGTGTGTGTATATGTGTGTGTGTATTTGAAACATTAATTACTTTTTCTATCATTCAATTTTTTCACCTGCATTCCTGGTTAAAGTTAAGGTCACTCTCAAAATATTTCTCTTCACTTTGTACAAAACCAAAGTAAAACGTCTGAGTAATGCTCACTCTATACACACCATTCCAGAGTTACTAAAAGAGTTGAAAAAAATCAAACCAGTTACAACATATTAATCATTTTTAACAGGAGTATCAGGTACCTGAACATATTTGTTCAACAATAGGTAAAGGTTTAAATGGATATACATGAGCAAAAATAACTTTATAGTGTTTTCAACTTGTTTCCTAAAGTTTCTCGGGAAAATAAATTGAAGAATGATAGAAAATATAAACTGAACAGAAAATTTTAATATTAGTAATTTTGTCCAGTTTGAATATAATCACATGGCAATTAGTGCTGCCTTACTTTTTAAATGGTAGTGAAAATTTTTCCACTTTGATTTTAACACACTTTGTAATATATGAAATGAGAATAGAAGTATAAAAGTACATGAACTTATTTGCAAAAAGAAAATCAAGTTGTATTATATTTATTTAAAATCATTTGAAATAAAGGTATTAACACTGCTTTTTTAGTGCATTAGCAGAATGTCTAATGTAGCAGAGTATAATTTGTATAGTAGTTCAACTAGCATATTTTGCACTACCATCCAAGGTTCTACATTAATCACTGGAGACATAAAGATGTCAAGGACTGCATGCTTGTCCCCAGTGAAATTACAGTCTAGTGAGGACCTGTGAAATTAATATTTTGGGATAACTGCTGTAATAGTGAAAACAGAATTGTACCACAGTAGTATAACATAACATAAGCATTAAGAAAGGGCAAAATCTGAAAATAAGGGGGATTTAACCAGAGATAGACTCAAAGATAATAATCAAATTTAGTGAAAATAAACGTATAGATGGTAGATTGCAAAAATGGCCCCGACCCTTCCTTTTACTCCATATCTGTATCCTTCACTTTGCAAACTTTCAGTGCCCTCTCACTTTGACTCTGGGCCACTTAGTTACCCGTCATGTGATTTACTTTTGCCAGTGGGCTATCAGCAAACTTGTTGTAAGCAGAGACTTGAAAAGACCTTGGACTTTTCCCATTTTGCTTTTGCCTTTTGAAATTTCCATGAAAAAAGAGCACACTGACAGAATGCAAGAGGATGAGAGAAACATGTCGAAGAGATTGTTCATTTCAGTGTATTAGTTTCCTGGTTGGCTTAAAGCAGCAGAGATTTGTTCTCTCAAAATACTTGTAGCCAGAAGTCTGAAATCAGTGTCACTGGGCCAAAATCAAGGTTTTGGCAGAATCACACATCCTGCAAGGGCTGTAAGGGAGAATTTACTCTAGCTTCTTCCAGTTGCTGGTGACTGCCAACATTCCTTGGCTTGTGGCCACATCACTCTAATCTTCACCTCCATGGTCACATTGTCTTATCTTCTCTGTGTTCTCTGATAATCTTGCCCTGCCTCTTTATTATAAGGACACTTGTGGTTTCTTTTAGAGCCCAACCAGATAATCCAAGATAATCTCCCCATCTCAAAATCCTTAAATTAATCATATCTGCAAAGACTGTTTTCCAAATAAGGCAATATTTACAAGTTCTGGGAATTAGTGTCAGATATCTTTTAGCACATTATTTTTTTTAGTCTACCACAGTCTTCCCTCTGGTCTAAAAGATTTATATCCATGACACATGCAAAATACATTTATCACAGCCCAGCATTCCCAAATGTCATAATTGATTACAACATCAAGTCAATTTCAAAATCTCTCAAAATATCATTAGTTCAAAAGTCTCAAATCTCATGATCTGTATCATTTAAATCATATATGTGTGATACTGTGTATGATTCATCAAGGAGAAAAATCCCTCCCTATCTGTGGACATGTGAAACTAGAAAACAAATTGATGTTCTAAAATACAAAGTGGGAGAGGCAGGCATAGGATAAAAATTATAGACATTCCTATTCCAAAAGGGAGAAAATGGAAGGAAGAAGGAGATCACCAATCACGAGAAACTTAAATTTGCTAGCAGGACAAATTCCATTAGTTTCAAGGCCTCAGAATAAACTTCTGAGGCTGGGTGTTCCAGCCTCTGGCTCAAGGCTCTGTCCCCCAGGCCTATGGCTCTACCTTCTCTTTTATAAGGACATATAAGATTATATTTTAGGCCCACCCAGATAATCCAGGATGATTCCCCCCATCTCAAGATTCTTAGTCATATCAACATCCTTAACTTAATTGTATCTGCAAAAACTCTCTTTCTTAATACAGTGATTTACAAATGCCAGGGATTAGGACCTGATATTTTGGGGGTGTCATTTTTCAGCCCACCATATGCAGTCATCTCAGCCAAGGCCAGTATAGATCAGTAAGTGCATCCAAGTAAGACCAGCCTAAATCACAGACTCACAGAATCAAGCACCAAAGAAATGTTTAGCATGGAGACCATAAAGAGTTGTTTTCTCAGTTGTTCTACTGGCTGCTCAGAAAGAAAAGTTAAAACGTTGTGATGATCTGTGCAGTGTGAAGTTCCCAGTCTGCAAACTACAGTCCCTCAGGTACTACCCTGTGACTTCTCTGTTTGACTTCAGAAGGATACCAAGTACTTGTTTTTCTAGAGCTATGAGTCTGTGAGATTTGGCTAGTGTTGAATACAATCTGTTTTTTGAAAGGACATCTGAATGCTTCTTCTGCTTCAAATGCCTCAATGCTTTCCCATTGTCCTTGTAATAATTATAAATTTTAAGTGCCTTAACATGGCTGAACTGAGAAACAAATTTCCTTCAGAAAGCAGTGCTTTTGGTGGGAAGACGAAATCTTTTCATACTTGAACATTTTCTAATTACTTATTTATTGTATACTGAGGTATGGCATAAGTACAAGGAATTCAGCATCTCAAATGACAGCTTTTAAAAGTTTTTTTTTTTTCCCCTCTCAGCATTGTGAGGAAATCTATGTTTTCAGCGTTCATGAAAAGGCCAAGGCTTCCTACGAAATAAACCTTGAGTGAGATCTATAGGCAGTCTGGGTGATGTTAAGTGAAAGGAGTGCAGAGATTGTATGGCTGGCCATGGCTGGTGTGGTACAGACAAGCCAGTTTTTTTTACATGTTTACTCCATGACTGATTGCCTGAAGAAGAAGATGCCTTTCAGGATCTATTTTTGAGGTGTTTTTTTTTTGTTTGTTTGTTTGTTTTTAACTTATGTCTAACTCTCAGTTTCAACAGTTTAATGAAGATCTAATAAAACGATAGTTTTTAACTTAAAAAAAAAAAGATGTGAGAATAATGACTCAAGTTAGGGAAACCAGTTTTCAGGGTATTGAAGTAATACAGGTCAGGCACATTGGAGGCCATAAAGAAGGGTATATTAGATGGATTCAAGTATTATTTAGGCTATCGAGTTGACAACATTAAGAGGAAATTATAGAGAAATATCTTCATTTCAAAATTAAAATAACCTAATCCATGGAATGCACTATTAAAGAGGAACAAGTTTTTCAAAACAAGAAAAAAACAAAAAACAAAAAACAAAGAGTTAAATTTTGTGTATGCTGGGTTTGGGGCACCTATGAGATTTCTAAGTCAGAGACGATTAATGGACTGTTAGTTATATAGCCATATGTCTGAGAAAGAGACTTGGGATGCAAAAAGTTTGGGAATTCATCAGTAGATGGAGGGTAAGTGATATGTAGGAATAGATGAGTCTATTCAGGAAAATGTGTGAAGTGAATCCAGACGGATTCTGATAAACATTAAATTTAACAGGATAAGGAAAAGAAAAAGGATCATTAGAAGAGACTGAAAAGAAGTATAAGACAGATGGAAAGAAAGCCATACGTGTGTTTCCAAAATAGCTGGGAGAAGATATTTTTAAAAACATAAGTGTCCACAGTTGTCTTGATCTATGACCCGTTTTTGGTTGCCAAGCCAGCCCAGTGATTCTTCTGTTTCCTTTGACTATTCTTAGCCCCTTTTTTCCCTAACAACTAGTTCAAACATTTACTACCATTTTGAACTTACTATTTCTATACCTATATGAATTTTATATCTCATTCTCAAGAAGGTTTGGCTCATAACTAACAGGAAAAAAAATTATCAGAGAACTGTTTTTAGGGCTTCCCTGGTGGCGCAGTGGCTGAGAGTCCGCCTGTCAATGCAGGGGACACGGGTTCGTGCCCCGGTCTTGGAAGATCCCACATGCCACGGAGCGGTTGGGCCCGTGAGCCATGGCTGCTGACCCTGCGCGTCTGGAGCCTGTGCTCCACAACGGGAGAGGCCACAACAGTGAGAGTCCCGTGTACAGTAAAAAAAAAAAAAAAAAAAAAAAAAAAAAAATTAACAGAGAACTGTTTTCAGTTTTCTGTCACCTATTAGGTTCTTAGTGTCAGTTTCTTGCTGGGTATTTATTAGAGATCAACATCTGTTGAAGGAAAGGGTTGAAATCAGGATTGAGCAGAGAGAGAATTAGAACTGATTTTAGACAATCCCGTGGAGAACTCTGGAACATATATGCCGCATCAGAGTTGTCCTATGTTGAGGGAATATATCTCAGCCTCAGTCAGTCATTGATGTGGGCTGTCCTGGGTGGCCACTCCCTTGAGCAAGGTGAGGTGTCTCTCTGTAGCTGAGACCAACACGGAACCAGAAAGCTATGTCAATCAATGCTTCCTTGAAGACAGATCTGCATCTTCAAGAGCATATTAACAAACATACCATAACAGTTGCATATACATCCCGCTTTATTTTCTTCACATTATATAGACCTCCTCTCCTAGGCTAATTTCCTTTTTGTCAACTTTGAACTTTCAAGTTTCTTTAATCTCTCCTTTTGTATAGGCTCTTTCCTAAACATATTAGGTGTCATATATGAAAAAAATTAAAAAGAAAACCTCACTTATCTACATTTCCCATCCTAGTCACACCCCTCCATTTTACCTAGAATAAAATGCAAAACACTACATGACTCACAAAGTTGTATGTGATCATTTTTCAGGGTTCTCTCTCCAACCCTACCTTCCCCTTTTACCTAGTGCTCATTTCTTCTCCTGTCATATTGGCCTTTGTTTGTTGTTACTTGTTTCCTTTGCTTTTATTTAATAGTTTGCCTTCCTTGTTTTCTTTCCTGGAATGCTCTTCCCCCAGACATTTACATATTACTTAGTTTCTTCTTTTCTCAAGGTTGAAAGAAGACCTTATCACTCCCTGCCCCCAGAGGATTCTTGATCCTTTTACTGTTTTATTATTTTCTTTTTCAAAAAATTAATCTTTCCCTGAAATTATATATTATTTATTTTATTTTGTATTACTTTTCTTGCCCTTTATTGAATGCAAGTTCCTCAAGAGAATAACAATCTCATTCAACAATGTACTACCAATAATAATACATGTTATAACATGAAGGCACATCCTTCAAATAGAAACACACAGCTGAAGGGGAGAATCAGACCATGGTGTTTGCATCTCTTGAAGAGAATATGTAATCATCTGGAAGCTAACAGTGTATGTCCTGACTTCATATCTGTAGCCTCCCTGGTGGAGGTCCTAGTGAGAATGATCATGAGGACTGATAACATTTAACAAAGGAGTAGTGGCAACATCCACCAACAAAGAGAAGCTAAAGTGATACTGTCAACAGAGATAGTAGGACAGCAATACAGAGGATTATCACAAGATATATATGGCAGGTAACACAGCATCTCACAGCTTTAAGATAAGAAGAGATGGAGGCTATTGTCTAACATAATTAGAGAGCTAAAAAAGAAATGTTTGTTTTCCTTCCTCTTCTCCTCCATACAACTCACACTAACACTTCTGGAAAGCAGGATAAATAAGGGGGGATAAAATTTCAATGTATATTTCAGAAGGAAGGCATTTGTTTTGAAATCCCACTGATGGTCTCATTTCAGGCTAGTGGTGAGAAATATATATGACATAAAATCATCCAAATTCCCAGCCCACATCTAAGGAGAAGGTAGTAATTAGAATAATTGTTCTTGAAACTGGCTAAGAGAAACAATCCTCTGGATGGCTTTAGAAAAAGTATTCAGGATTAACTAACCCACACCAATCTTACTAACAATATAGTTTGATTATGGGGTACATGAATATGCAGTTTTAAAAACCTTCATGGTGATCTGATGGATCAAGAAAATCTGAACCTTCAAAGGTATTAATGAGACCAGAGGATGTTATAGATTAGTAAGTAGTAGTCTAACACCAAATAAGAAAAAAAAAAAAAGCATAATTAAAACTATAGCCAAGCAGTTCAAGATATATTATTGTTTCGTGATGGCATCAGTTCTTCATGTTTTGCCAAAAGAATGCTCAAAATGATATAATAATTCAGCTAGGCAAGGAATATAGAATATGCACATATTTTGGTTAAGAAATTAAAACATTGTGTCTTACAACCATTAAATTTTAGAAATAGTTCCATAAAATCAGGGGAAGAATTGTTTGAAGTCTGAAGAGTTAATTACAAAAAGAGGCTTCAGGAAAAGGCCTGTTTTTCCTGAAAACTCCAAATAAATTATTCTACTCTTTAAATATCTTGCCCAATAATTAAAATTGTTTTATTTGTAAAACATTAAAAATCTATGTGCTGAAAAATGATGACTAGTAAAGTTCATTTTTTGAAAATAATACGCATTAAAATTTATTGAAAACACATTTCCATTTCATTTTAAAATATCTTGCCATAAAACTAAAACATATTGATTAGCAACTGTTACAGATATTTACTCAAGCCTCTGCCATTTGGGCAAATGAATAAGTCCCTCGTGGAAGTGTGAACTTTTCTAATAAAGCTGCTTTTCTTCTATTCTACCTTGGTTGCTTAAGAATCATTCTTATAATTTGATCTCCAAGACCACAGAAGAATATTTCTTTATACATACTTATAAATAACTTGTAAAAATGATTTTAATTTTTCACTTAATGTTAGAAATCATTAAAAATGAAAATACAGGAAGAAATCACATTTTATAGAAATCCAGACAGAATGAGGTATAATAATTCCTCTAACCTATCTTCCAAAGTTCAAGTCATAACAACCTATAATAACTGACAATGACAGCCAGATGTGCTATTTGAGAATTAGGTACCAAAATTTAAAGTAGAAAACACTTACTCTTAAAAACCTGTTCAGAAGAATGTTAGGAACCTTTGAAAAATGAAAACTAAAAGTTTGAGGCAAGAGAAATTGAACAGCTGGGAACAGGCCAGAGAACAGTACATGGAATTAGCAGCATGGAGAAACATTTGCCTAGACAGCAGCCCAAGATTGCCTGAAGACTTGGTTGTCAAAATGAAAATGAACAATTCCGATGAATATTTCTGAGGAAGATGAGGAAAAAAAGTAGTTTATCAGTCTATAGCAGTACAACTTTAAATGATATATATTTGTGAAACATGATTTATCTTCCATCCAATATCTGACACCAACTATACCTACATCCAAATAAAAGAGCAAGAGAGTAAAAACAGCAAAGCAAAACAAATAAAATAACACATATTTTAATGTGTCAAAGTTCTTAAACACTGAAACACATTTTCTTGAGCTATGTTTCTACTTTTCAAGGCATTTTTGGTTCCAAAGTTGTCATACTTTCTTTCATCTTTTTCAGGAAAATCTTTTTCAAATGAAACTTAGCAGGAGTGATAAAAGGAAAAAAAAAAGGGTTGCTACATGTTGGTTTTCTGTGAAAGATTTTCACTTTGTTCTTGATCTGAAAGAACAATTTTGAATAACCCAGGGTTCATAAAAAAAGTAAAAAAAAAAAAAATCTTGGAACTATCAGTATGGTTCTATATTCAAATACGTGAAAGGAAAGAAAAGAATATGTCCATGACTGAGAGACCTCAGAGTAGAGCACTTAAGGAAATCAGCATGAAAATAAAGTGCCCATTACCAAGTGATGATTTACTGTATAATTTATGGGAGAGTAGAGTACGCTTGAAACTGCACTTAGCACCTGGGTGCCATGAAATATAAATTGAGATGAAATGTGTTCATGAAAATCCAGTAATAAGAGGTATGATGTTGGTCTCCTTTCTATTTTGTTTGTAGTTTAACGGAGAGCAGTGGTAAGCCTAGGCAAAATTCAATGGCTTCTACTTGATTGTTTCTTTCTTAGACTCATAAGATCTTGGTTTATCTGGTATAATCTCTCTCTCTCTTTTTCTATGTGCATATTTGTAGCTCTCTCTTTCTGTTTCTTTCTCTATTTGTTGTCTGTCTCTCTCATCATTGGTTAGGGCTGTGTATTTGGTTTTCTTTAGTTGGCTCTAAATTGGAAAGAGGGACAAAAATTAGGGAAGCTGTCAGTTACTAATCAAGTCTTGAACATTTGGGGCCAATTGTAACAGATGTTCTTGTTTGGTTTTCTGGAGATAGCAGTTACAGTCTGACTTCTTACAAGCTTAACTTACAGAAGGCTGGCTTTGGGCTGTTTATTGTAAATATGGGGGTTGGTTTCCTGGACAGGTTGCTACAGGTTGTAAGTCAGATGTATTTTTATCACGGTCTTGTCATTGTCTGTTTGTATTTTTAACCTCCCAGTACAGATCATAAACAATATAACAAGTAAGTAAACTGTATAGTGGGTAAGAAGGTGATAAATATTGTGGAGGAAATTTAGAACCATGTATGAACGTTTGGAATACAAAATGGGGAAAGGTATGGGAAAGTTTGCTTCAATAAATTGGCTATTAGAGCAATATTCATTTAGAAGGTGAGATTTAAGTAAAAACTTGAAGAAGACAATGGATTAACCAACAAATTTCTGAAGGAAGATAACCTGAAACATAGAACAGCTATGCTGAGCCCCTCTAGTGGGTTGATACCCAGTGTTAATATATATAAGATAATCACAGTGCCTCTCTCCAATTTTCTTGAATTCATCCTCTTGGCTTATCTTTCACAATAAGACAGCTACACTTTGAATCGTTCATTATCTTAGGAAGGGGATATTAGGAGAAAAAGCAGGAAAATAAAAAGAGAAGAAAGAGAGAAAGAGAACCAGTATAGAAGTAAGGTAATCAACTAGAGATCACTGGTTTACACACAAATAAAGCTCATCTTTGAAATCTAAGTCATTTTAACTTAAAAATAATAGAGGGATACTTTTTAGATATGTTGAGTATCTCCCACATAATGAGATTAAGACAGTGGATATCTCCACCCAAACCAAATATGGTAGGATAAAGTGGTTTTCATAGATGTTTTGATCTAGGGCTTCAAAATGAATAAAGAGTACATGAGTAGACTTAAATGCACAATTTCATAAAACTTTCTTCCATGTACACTAAAGAAATCGAGTCTGTAAAATAGTCCAGAATGGGAAAAGGGAGAGGAGACTCTGTGGAGACTGGAGCGTGTCTATATCATGCTGCCAATCCAAGCAAGATTAATCTCCCAAAGGGTAGAAATGTTTTTTTACTCTTTCCTCAAGTCCAGCAAGGTGTGCTTCAAGATAACTAAGAGCACTTCAGAAGTTTTCTCTGGCATCTGAGTTCCATTCAGGATGTCTGAAGGTCAACATCAGAAAGATGAACAGTTTTCCCATTAAATAAATAACTACATTCATCTTATAAGATAATAGGTGAGAAAATGTGTGTGAGCTTCGTGTGGAATAGATTTGGACCATACAAGACAGAGAGCTGGTCTGAACTATTTTAACTATACAAGAGGCTTTCATGGGAGAGTTGATGGGACTCCTTTGGGGAGATCATACCAGCTTTAATAAGAGACAGAGTCAGACTTTTCTCCCCATCTTGCAACAGGGCTGGTTCAGGAAAGAACATCTCTTCTTTCATACCATTCAACCTTACTGGGCTCCAACTGCAGATGGATGGGTAACAATAGCTAATAATCAGAGAAAGGGATATGATAGTAAGAAAGGCTTTTTTGTCCACATCTACCTCCCCCTACCCCAGATGTCACAGCAAGCAAACTGCACTGGCCACTAACTAAGGAAGAGAAAAAGATCCTGTTTGCCATTTAATGTTAATGTAAAACCATCTATGACTTAGAAGTTATCTGAAAAGTCATGGGGACTGACCAGGTTTTTAGCCACAGGAAGATTAATGCAACCCTCTAAGGGATAAATTTTAAAGGGATAATGGGAAATAAAAGTAAGGTTATATTTTGATTAGGGTTCATAAGTTGTGCTGATTGATTTTACTAGATATTTTTGCTTTTTTTAATTGCTTCTGCCTGAACACCTCAGGGTTAGTGGCTTAGAATCATTTTCTGCTTCAGTGATGTCTGTTGGGTGGAACAGACACAGATAATTACAGTTTAGGTCTTATATCTGTCCAGAACAATGAAAAAGGTTGGGGTCTGTGTTGGTCAGCCCCCAAGATGGCACATGAAAGTCCTTGCCCCTTTTTATTTCCATTGCACCCTTCTGTAAATCTCCTCTCACCCTGAATAGGGCTCACCCTGAATAATTCCCAAAAGGATATTGTGGGAAAGAGTGTGTGTGACCTCCAATGATAGGTCATAAAGTACATTCTGGCTGCCACTTTTTTAGATTCTTGTTTCACTTGCTTGGGAAGAAAATGACCACCATGTCAAAAGGCCTATGGAGACATCCACAATGTAAGGAAGTGAGGTTTCCTGCCAGTAACTAGCTCAGCTTGCCAGGCATGTGTGTGAGCCACACTGGACTGGGTTGTTTTGCCCCAGTCATGCCTTGGGATGACTGCCCTCTGTACAATATCTGAGTTTTATTTACCACATATGATGTTTAGTTTCACGTGTCAGTTGACTGAGCTAAGGAATACCTAAATAGCTGGTAAAATGTTATTTCTAGGTGTGTCTTTGAGAGTGTTTCCAGGAGAAATCAGCATTCAAATTGGTGAACTGAGTGAAGCAGGTGGTCCTCCCCAATGCAGGTGGCATCATCTACTCTGTTCCAGGTCCAAATAGAACAAAAAGGTAGAAGAGGGGTGAATTAATTCACTCTATGTTTGAGTTGAGGCATACATTTATCCTACCCTCAGACATTGGTGCTCTTGGTTTTTGGGCTTTTGGACTCAGTTCAGGACCTACACCATAAGTTCCAACCCTCTCCTCCCAAGCCCCCAGTATGATTATCAGACCTTTGGACTCAAGCTGAATTGTCCCATTAACTTTCCTAGTTCTCCAGCTTGTAGATGGTAGATCATGGGACTTGTTAGATTCCATAACAACATGAGCCAGTTCCTATAATAAATATTTCTACTTATTTAGTTATCTCCTATTGGTTCTGTTTCTGGAGAGCCTTAATACATTGTCATAAGAAACCTAGAGCCAGTATCACCCAGCTAAACTACTTGTAAGTTCCTGACCCTCAGAAGCTGTGAGATGTTTAAGCCACTAAATTTTGAGGTAATTTATTACACATCTATAGAAAAATAATATAGGTTTTAATCTTATCTTTCAAGGTATACAGTTAAAGATGGGTTCCCATTTACAGATGATGGAGCAACGTATTTCAACTCCTTGCTTTGTGCAAATAACCTTCTCTAGTTCCCTGCCTCATGTTAAACCTATGTTCTCATCCCTTGTTTGCATGGGTTTTTAAAATCTAGTGCCTATGATCTAGAACTTCTAGTAGTTCATGCTTGCTTCATCAACAGCAGTTTCCTTTTTATTTCTGGAATGCAGTAATATTCCATTTTTGTACAAAACAAAACAGTCTGGCATCCTGGGAAAAGAGGTTATGTTTTATCAGAGTATTATAAAATTTTTAATTTTCCCATCAGGCCAAACATAAGCAGAGGATTAAAACTATGAATCCACTTTCTGTTAATGCAAATCTTACACGTTTGAATGTCCATCTTTTCAGTGACAAAGGAATGTCACCTAACATCACATATAACAGTCCACCAGCACCAGCCTTATCACTTCGTGAAGGCCACTATCTAAAATTAATTTTTCATTTACAAATTTAAGATTCTGATTCTGTCAGTCTTCCTGATTGCAACAGAGAGTGTTAAGAAAGTGTTTGCAGAAATAATAACTCCATTAAAATAAGTGAATGTTTGTTTGTAGTGCAGGTTCATGGGGCCCCAGTCCAGGTCTACTAGGTAAGTTATTAAATTTTATGTGTGTCAAAATCAATAGGGTTTTAGCTAAAATTTTTCTATATTCTGTGTGTATTCTTAGAGAATCTAATTTAATAGACCTAAGAGCCTGGAAATCTGTATTTTAGCAATCAAGAGAGAAAATTTTGATAAAAGTGGAGCTAATGTCCACTCTTTGAGAAATATTGTCAATATTGTTTCTCATATTCATTGACATATTTTCCTTTCACCTCTTACCACTGATTCCTTAAAAGTCTCTCTTTTTTTTGTGGTTGGTTTTTCTTTGCTCATTAGTTTGGTCAACTTCTATACGGCTTCCATGATTTTGATAGAAGGTGCTATTGCCTTGAGGAGTATAGAGAAGGATAAGAGACAGCAGTAATTATTTATGGATTTATGGGTCAAGAGAGACATTTGTAAATCATGTTTTTGTAAGTCAGAAGCAGCTATATAGTATTTATGTGAAAATGCAATTAAAATAAATAAGGAACAAGAATGCAAATATATTCTAATGTAAATAGTAATATAAACAGTAGCAGACTTTTATTCTTGTCTTTGATTAACTACCAAATGTTAACTTTATTATAAATATTAACATTAGAAAATTGATATCAGGATTGGGAGTATTGGGAATGTTTCAGGTAAAGATGAAAAATTTTGATTGAGGCTTGGAGTTGGAAACATCTGTTAATTTATAAAAACAATTATGATTCTTACTGCACAGCAGGTGCATCACGTTCATTGTAAGAAACTTACCTGTTTGATAGGCAACCACAAGTCCATTGCAGTCAATTTGATATGAAGGTCTTAAAGAGACATATGCATTTGTTTTTGTTTTATCTTATCCATATAAATCAGTTTATGGTCATCATAAAAAGAGGGAAGAAGACATATTCAGTGTAAGAGAATGTCTATGCTTGTTTCCAGAGAAATATTCAGAAAAAAATACGAAAAGGTACACACTCACAAATACATTTTTTAAAAATATATTTGAATACCTTGATATAGGTAAATCTTAGGGAAAATTATAATAGAAGAAAACAATGAATATATTGATGTTCTTGAAATTTTAATATGAAATACAATGAAATTCTTAATAATATTAATTTTGATATTGGATAGTCTGCTTGTGCATTAATATTTTGAGATACCAAATAATTAATAAAATTAGATTGCTTATTATACTGAGAAGATAGAATTTGGAATGTAAGATTGTCATTTCAAGTTTGCACAATTATAGTTTCAGCTATCTGTGGGTAACCTAGAAAGTTTCTGAGTTTTCGTAGTGGTTTGTGATTTTGCTGAGGTGAGGTAAAAAACGTAATTGCCTGTGTTTCAAAGCTGATGTACAGGAGAAAACCACATAGGAAGTAAGCAAACATATTCTGCAGGGTATGTCACCATCTGCATCTGCTCTTTTGGCCTCTATTAATTATGAAGTATACATTACATTGAGGTAATGAGTTTGAATAGTCTCAAAGGTTTTAAGAACCTATCTTATTCTGTAAGAATCTGAGACTCAGTTTCCTGTTATGAAACAATCTGAATATAGTAAGATCTAACTTCAGAATATTCATGTCAGCTGAAAAAAGTTAATATATATGAAATAATAACCCATAATCTCTAATTGCTTTATACATCCTTATAACCATATCATATAATATCACTTATATGTGGAATCTAGAAAAATGGTACAGATGAACTCATTTGCAAAGCAGAAATAGAGACACAGATGTAGAGAACAAACATATGATACCAAGGGAGAAAGGGGAGGTTGGGTGAATGGGGAGATTGGGATTGACATATATACACTACTACGTATAAAATAGATAACTAATGAGAACCTACTATATAGCACAGGGAACTCTACTCAATGCTCTGTGGTGACCTAAATGGGAAGGAAGTCCAAAAAGAGTGGATATAGCTGATTCACTTTGTTGTACAGCAGAAACTCACACAACATTGTAAAGCAACTATACTCCAATAAAATTAATGAAAAAATCTCTATAGCCATACTATGATTTAGAAACATCTTAATAACTTAACAGTAATTCAATTGCAAAATATATCTTAAATTCTTTTATAAAGTATTTATAAATAAATGTTGATTCTAAGTAATAGAAAAAATAATTAATTTATTAAAATGTCCTTATAGAGTACTAATGCAGTAGCAAGGTGGGAAGTTGAAATTAGATAAAATAAGACTGTATAATAAAGTGTTATTTTATTAAAGCTAGACTCTATTATAAATATAAGTAATAATATATGCTTTAGAAATATTTTTCCATATAAGCCTGATTTAAGATGTCAGTAGCAATAAATGCCTCAATTATCTTAAAAATTAACACATTTATAATTTTACAGAATAAAATCTTTAAAGTTGTAGTTACAAATATGTCAATCTCAGAGTAGCAAACACCTTTTAACATATATTTTTGGCTTCTATCCATTTCTTAGAAAACTGTTGTTATATCTGGAACAAATCAAGTGTTTTTAAAAAAAAAAACTTCAGATTACTATATAGCAGTACCTTTCTGAGTAAAATCAACATTTTTGTAGTACATACTATGTGTTAAATGATAAACAGATACTGCTGATATTGTGAACAACTTTACCAAATAATCTCAGATGGAAAAAAAATTCATGTAAAAACACAATTTACCAAATCTAACACAATAATAAATAGAAATCCAGTATAATTCTATACCCAATACAGAAAAAAATAAACTTTAGTTGAAAAGATTCTCACATAGCCATTGACAAAATCAGATGTTTTTGTTGGTTGAACTTATCCCTTCACTTAAGAAAGAAAGTATACTTGTTTGTAATCATTCTTCCTTATATTAACATTTCTTAACTATTTTATGAGACCAGTACAATCTTGATACCAAATCCTAATAAGAGCACAGCAAGGAAGAATGACTGCAGGATCATCTCACTTGAAAGCATAAAATATGAAAATTAAAAATAATAATAAAGATTCAAATCCAGCACATTATAAAATTTCTAATACTTCATAAACAAGTTGGACTTATTTGAAAAATGCAATATTCTTTTCAATAAAATCAATCAAGTAAATCTAAACATCCGTAGAATAAATGAAAAACTCTCTCAATAGATGCTGCAGGGACTTCCCTGGTGGTCCAGTGGTTTAGACTTCATGCTTCCTCTGCAGGGGGTGTAGGTTTCCTCCCTGTTTGGGGAACTAAGATCCCTGCATGCCATGTGGCACAGCCAAAAAATAAAAATAAATAAAAATTAAAAAATAAAAATAAAGTAGCTATTAAAAAATGCTGCAAAAACATTTTAAAAAGTTCCTAAGAGAACTATGTATGTTATATATTATATAATATATGCATATATAATATATTATGTTATACATAATATGAGTTGTAAAATTCGTAACATAAAACTTGAAGACCAAGATAATGTATATACAAACTAGGAAGTGAAGTGTGCATTCTTAATCTGATAAAAATCTATTTAATCCTTCCCTCCTAAGAATAAGAATGAGACAAAGATATGTGCTCTCATTATTTCAATGCAAAATTTTACTTGAGATCTTAAAGGATACAAAACCAAAAAAGAAAGAAAGAAAGAAAGAAAAAACCTATAAGACTGGAAAGAATGTAATCAGTTTGTCATTATTTATGGTCAAATGATTTTGCATTTATACAATCCAGAAAACCTGGAAGAAATCTTAGAAGAAATATTATAATTAAAAAGGGAATTCAACAACTTCCCTTGATATAACTTAAAATCAATGGCATTCTTAAATAGCATCTGCATTAAGTAAAAAAACTAATTAAATGATATAATTTGAAGTAACATGAGACACATCAAATAGACTTTTGATTCCAGCTATAGTAGAGTGAAGAGTTTAGCAAATTATCTCTTCTAAATACAAGAATAAAAGTTAAAAACTGGAAAATATGCCCCGTCAAATCCCATAATATCCCATCTCTGGAAATTGAACAAGGTAAAACTATAATAAGTGTTTTTTTTGAGAAGAATTACTAAATGATGGGTAAGAACAGTGGAAGTCTGTAGCCTTCTTTCCTGGAGACTTACACAACCTCTGCCCTGTCAAGTTTGATTTTGTAATATTACTATATTTGGGCTGGAAAAGGGAAAAAAATGCAAGCTCCACTGCCTAGGGGCAGACTTGATTTGGAGCAGAAGGTGAATACCCATGCTTGACTGTATCATCAGTAGATGTAGCAAACTCTGTAGGCAACAATGGGGAAATATTATGACTCTGTTACTCTGGGATTAGCATCCCTGTTGAGTCAGTGAATAATCTAGCCAGAAATTTAGTGCAGAATCTTTGAAATTAGAGAGATATAGAAGGCTATGTATGTGTTTCACACATCTGTGGCTGATTGGGAAGCTATGTACATGTGCAGGGGAGATCAGGGATGGTCCAGGGAAAAGTAAATGCTGAGGAAGTGTTGAAAATGTCCTCCACTTCGAATATGATTTTTAACTCACACACAGATTTATTGGCAGAGATTAGAAGCCTTATAAATTCAAGTTGTTTAAGTACAACTTCTTTCCAGTTCTGAATTAACCACTAAGCTGTGTAGACAAAGCAGACACACCAAGGAAGTCAGGATAAAAAATACAAAAAGAAAAAAAAACAGAAATTATATCACCAGCCATACACTGCAGGGAGATAAATTCCACAGATTAAGTCCAAGCAAGTTACTGAAATAGATAAATAAATACATAAATAAATTAATAAAATAAAACTAAACAAAATTTAAAAAGCAGCAACAACTACCTCAAGAGAGAGGGGTAGCAAAATTCAGAGTTATTACAAAATAATACATGAAGTGTCAGTTTTCAACAAAACATAAGATATGTAAAGAAAAAGTATGGCACATACTCAGGAGAAATGTATTGAATAAGAACTCTGAGTGGATCCATATGTTAGCTTTATCAAACAAAACCTGAGACTCAGATATTGTAAATAAATTCAAAAAACTTAAGAAAACTGTTTAAGTAAATAATGAAAATTAAGATTATAATACATCAAAATAAGGTATATTAAGAGAAAAATAGAAACTATAGAAAATAACCAAATGAAACATATAGAATTTAAAAGTACGTGTAATAATAACAATGTATAATGAGGTTTAAAATATGTAGTGTTAGAATGTATTAAAAATGCAAAGCACTAGAAGAAATGGAAGTACACTTAAAATGAAAGTAGGGCTTCCCTGGTGGCACAGTGGTTGAGAGTCCGCCTGCCGATTCAGGGGACATGGGTTCGTGTCTCAGTCCGGGAAGATCCCACATGCCGCGGAGTGGCTGGGCCTGTGAGCCATGGCCGCTGAGCCTGCACGTCTGGAGCCTGTGCTCCACAAGGGGAGAGACCACAACAGTGAGAGGCCTGCGTACCACAAAAAAAAAAAAAAAAGTAGATTCTAATAAGCTAAAGTTGAGTAAGTCAAATGAAACAAAAGGTGCACTTTGTAAAATATAGACATGTACACCTAGTAAGCCAATCTAAGAGACAAAATGGAATACTACAAAGTATACATTTAATCAAAGAAAAAAGGGAAGAAAACTCACACACACAAGAAACAGAAGGATGGTAAGCCTAAAACCAAATGATATTAGTTTCCTAGAGCTGTTGGTACAAATTAGAGCAAAATGGTTAGCTTAAAACAACAGAAAGTTATTCTTCAACAATTACAGTTCTGGACACTTGGAAGTCGAATATCAAGCAGGGTCATGCTCTCTCCAAAGTCTCTAGGGAAGCATCCCTCCTTGCCTCTCCTGGGTTCTGGTGGTTGCCAGCAATCCCTGGCATTCACTGGCTTGTGGAAGAATAACTACGATCTCCTCCTGCATCTGCACAAGGCAGTTTTCCCTTTGTGTGTCCTGTCTCTGTCCAAATTCCCCTTTTCTTATAAGAACATCAGTCATACTGGATTTAGGGCCACCCTAATCCTGTATGAATTCATCTTAGCACAATTACATCTGCAAAGACTCTATGTCCAAAAACGTCATATACATAGGTTGCAGGTGGGTATTAATTTTGGAGGGAAACTATTCAGCCCAGCACACCAACTATACCTATAATTACATTGCATAAAAATGATTCAAATACTCCAAGTAGAAAACTAAAAATGCAAGAAAGGGTAAAAAAGCAAAGACTAACTGCCAGCTGTCCTTAGGTAACACAGTATAAAATTTTATTAAAATACTAATCATAAGAAAGCTGAATTAGCTTTGTTAATATTAGACAAAGTTGACTTCAGAAAAAGGAATATTACTAAAGACAAAAGGAACATTTTTAATAATAAAAGCTTTAATTCATTAAGCAGACATAATAATGCAAAATGTATATGTTCATAACAACAAACCTTAAAAGTATATGAATCAAAAGATGGCAAATTTGAAAGAAGAAATGGACAAGCCCCCAACCATAACTGGATATTTTGGTACTCTTCTATTAGCATTGATAGAAAAAGCAACAGACAAAATTCACTAAGGGTATAGAAAACTTGAACAATATTAATGACACTTGAGTAGAGCATTAAAAAACAAAATGCTATAATACACGTTCTATTGAAATGCACATGCAATACTCATCAACATAGTCAATAGAAGGTCATGAAACAAATCTGCAAAAATGTAAATGCATTGAAATCAAAGAATATGCTTCCTGACCACTAAAAAATTAAATTAGAAATCCATAAAAATCATATAAAACCCCACAAATATTGAGAAATTAGGCCAAAGACCTAAAACAACTCATGTGTTGCAGTAGGCAAAGATACCTTAGGAGATAAAAAGCTTAAACTACTTTAAAAAGTGCCTTTTAAAATTTAATAAAATAAAAAATCCTTTTTAAAAATATTAAGAAACTGATAAAATATGCTTCAGACTGGCTAAAAATATTTGTGAAATAAATATATGAAAAGGGAGCTGTTTGTAAAAATAATATGAAAACCCCTTAAAATACAATAATAAGAAGATAAACATTTCCCTTTAAAAACATGCAAAAGACTTGAACAGGCACTTCATGAAAGATACATGAATAGTCGTTAGGCACATGAAAGGTGGTAAATGTCATTACACATCAAGAAAATTAAAATAATAATATGCAATTACATGCCAACTAGAATTTCTAAAATTATCAAGTATTGCTGAGCATGTGGAGAAACTGGAAATCTCATATAATGTTGGTGTGAATGTGAAATGATGGGACTACTTGGAGAATTTTATGGTAATTTTTATAAATTTAAAAATACATTTATTGAATTTCCCAGCTCTTCCATTCCTTTGTTAACCAAGAGTAATGAAATATATGCTCATCCCCATATTTGCTGACATATATTTATAGCAGGCTTATTTTTAATAATAATAATAGCAGGTTTATTACTAACAGCTATGAATTTACAACTACCTCCACCACTCCTTTTTGTTTTGTTTTGTTTTCTTATTGTGCTTATTTATAGTAAGTATTGTCACCACAAGTAATAAATAATCTATAATAGGAATAAAAAAGAGTTTTATTTGAGTTAAACTGAGGATTATAGTCTGGGAGACAAAGTTTCAATAAGCACTTGAATTGTATTCTGCCAGACTACAAAATGGAGGAGGCTTATATAGACAAAACCCACAAAGTTACATAAATTGTCAAGAATTATTACTGGAGCTGGCAGAAGTAAGGGTTCTTGTTAAGCAAGAATTGATTAGGGTCTGAAATGGTTGCATGGTTACAAGACTTTAAGGCCACAGTTTGCCGCTGGCAGCTGCTATCAGATATTGTTTTGAGAATGGCTCATGCTGTCCTTGAGTCTCATGTAGTTCAGAAGATTCAAGTTCTGAGTGATGCAATAATGTGTCTGAAACCACAATGGCCACCTGGTTCCATTTTGAATGCTTGAACCACAGTGACTCTATTTTGATTTTTAAATGCATTCTTTTCTTTAATGGTCAAAGCAGATATACAATGCATGTTTGACAGGCCATAAGACAGGCTATTCAAGTTAGCATAAAGTTCAATTCAAATCATGTACAAGCCAGAATGACTTCCCCATACCTCAACATGTGACAATTTATTTCATCAGCACCCTCAGAATTTTTAATTGTATTATGCATGGATTTATCTTTTTTGGTGAAGACTATAAACTCCTTATGGGAAAAATAAATAAATAAAACCAAACAAATGTTTGTTTCTCATTGTTTATAGAGTAAAAAAATGTAAATGCCTATATTTGTTGAAAAAATGCTTCTATGTATGAATAAGTACATTTTAGGACATATTTGTATAATACTATGTAATTAACAAAGATTTGGTTCAAAAAAGAGCAAATGAATTAATAGATTATTAATCCACCTTGTTTAACAGGACATACAAAGCTGACTATAGGATCAGTTTGCAATAAGGATGAGGGAGTAAGTAGTTTTCATTGTGCTAAGTTCAAGATACTGTTAGTCATTCAGATGACACTACAAAAAATCATCTTTGAAGCATTTTATCTCTGTTTCTCTGTTTTCCTTAATGCACTTATCTTTTTACTTCTTTAAAAAATGTTTTTTTCCATATCTTCATTGCTTTCTAATCACAATTCCTGAGGCTACAAAGTTACAGATTAAGTTTTCCATTTCTGATCATGTATTACTTAATAACTCATCAAAGAGTATCTTTCAAGCAATGAGTAAAATGTTCCCACAAATACACAAATAGAATAAGATCAGCACCATAAATCTAGATGAATTACATGAGTAAGGATGATGTGCTTGTATTATAGACAGAGTATAGAAACACTGAGAAGCATATTTCAATTGATATTATGACTATGACACTTAAATACAGGAAGCTGAATGTCATTTTAGAATGAGCATAGACTTTGATGATCATTGGAAAATAATATCAAGCATTTACTGAGGAAGTAAGAAACACTAAATATTTTTTCTAAGCAATTAATAGAGATATCTTATTTGAATATTAAATCTCTGTCATGTGAGCACCAGCTATGTTTTGCAGATGAGGAAACAAAGGCACAAAAAAAATTTATAAAACTTGTCCAATTTCTCATGGCTGGGAAGTGGTCGGGACAAATTTTGAAACCAAGTCTTAGGATCCCAGAGGCCACATTTTTCATCCCTGTGTTTTAATTCCTGCTTCACTTCACATTATCAGATTTTTTCCCCCACAACCACTCATTTACTAGATGACTGAAGGCACGTTATTTAAGCTCCATAATTATGCGTGATGTTTTGGGAAATTAAATGAAAGTGTGTGTTTAACACATTCTGGTTTATCAGAGACACTCAGAATTCTTAGCCCCCTCTCCTCTTTCTTAAACTCAAGGATGAGAGCTCCTGTTATTTCACATTCTGTTTCTGTCTGGATCAAGTTTCCTGTGGGCTGTCAGAGCTGCTAAATCAGATATCTCTTCATACATGCCACTTAGAAGAGGCAGGAACACTGTCTTCCTGCAGCTCTTGGGCCCTTTAAATACAGAGAGAGAGCCTCTCACTGGTCTCTCTGTGCAGCAGCTCACTGTCAGCATTTCACTGTGGTCTGACCGGCACAGGAGCCTGGAGCTCAGGGATAATACAAAGAGAGAAATGTCTGCTCCCTGACAGACACTGATGGCAGGGGCTGCCACTCCCAGCGAGCTGTGACTTGGGCCACAACCAAACACAGTATGCCACAGGTTGAATCCACTTTGATGAAATAGGATTATTTCCTCCTTAGGAGGGCTCATTGGACTCATTTAAATTAGGTTGCAATTCTCACTGGAACAGACAGATCTTGGTAACTAATGATAATTTACATTATTTTTTTGAAATGTAAGAGGTTGTATAGGAATCTTAGCCACAGCTATTATGGCAATGTGACTTCAGTCAGAACTGCATTCTGCAATATTTTATTCTGGTTTCTAAAACCATATTTTTACCTGGAGTCGTATTGCTAATTAAAAGAACTATTTCAAAATCTCAGTCTCTTCCTTATCTCATCATTTCATACTTCTCTATACTGAGCTTCCGTAAAGAAACTTTGGTTTCACCAACATGTAATTCTACTGAATTTTTTTTTCTTTTTTTCCTTAGAAGCTCTAGGTTGGTTTAAGGATACACAGAGCACATGGATCTGAAAGAGACAAATCATATTTGATGTGGTAGCTCATTTTGTATATAAGAAAATGGAGAGTAGCACTAGTTAGCCCTCTTTGTTAGTTAAGGGTAAAAACAAGGACTTAAAAGTCTTTTCCCTCCAGTCTAGCACACTTTGAAATTTGTCACACACTCAAATTCAAATGAAATGAAAGGTAGAATTTCTGAAGGTAAATTAGCATAGTAAACTCTACTTATGTAGTATCATACACATTTATGTAATCATAACTTTTTATAATATACTGGTCTGGTTTTGTAATAGATTAAAAATTAATATTCACCAAGTTTTGTGTAACAGGAATTTATTCTTTTTCATGAAAGGAAATGTTATGGAGACAAAGAAAAATAGGATAGATATGTATTATCAATATCTTTCATTTTAATTTCAAAGTTTTTTTCATTTTCAAATATGTAATGGAGCTTGTGAAATGTTATTTTAACACGTATCAAGATATAAACTGATATTATAAGTTGGAGGGTAGTTTCCCAGGTAAGCAAAGTGAAACTTCAAAAGTAAATGTATTAATTTCTGTGCAGTGAAGTGATCAATCAATGATTTCATGTAGTATTATAATGAAAAAAGTTCAAACATCTATATTTGCCTTTAAAACCTTGTGTCTAAATTTACATATATCATATCCCTTTTAATCAATAAGCTAAGTTCACACTGTACATCACTACTTATCTGAGGATCTTGGAAGACCTCAAGTCACTATAAACCTTATAATATTGGCTTTTCCACTATGAAATTTAATCTAAGAATTATGATAACTGCCATAATATTCAAGAATAAAACTATCATGTAAGAGGCAGTGTAGTATTAAAATATTTGAAGAATTGGAGACATGAGAAGATGTTAGATTCCTTTTTTATTCTTTAGATTCAAATGAATTCCCCCTATTTTCACTGAATTTTTTCTAGGTTCCAACCATAAATCTCTAAGATTAGATATGCCTGATAAAAATAAAATAATGGAGATATCTTTTAATATATGAAAATCAATCAAGACAAAAATGTAGTTTAGATATATATTTAAGAATCTTTCTAAGGTGTCAGGTGAGAATTACTAAAAAACTGCATTCTAGTCAACCTGTGAAATAAAGTCATATCTTAGATTTTAGATTCTACTCATGTCATTATTTAAATTTCAGGCTTTTCATATAAACTTTAGCAAAACCCAAAACTTTTTTATGTGTGTGAAAGCTCTCTAACATAACATAGTCATGACTTACAGTACACAGTCCTTCAAAATTTGGCTGAAGAATAATGCTATGAAAATGATACAAAAAAATTCTCACACAAAAGGATCAGCAATTTCAAATCCTGCCATACTGTTTGTTCTAAATCCACATAAATAAAAATGCATAGTTAGGTTAAAAAATAATTCAAACATCAATGTAGACCTGAGAAAACTGTCAATGCGAAAAACACAAAAACAAATAGCAGAAGACAAACCAACAGCAATACCATAGGGGCTGTGGTGCTGAAACTTCTAGGTCTAGAAGCAGGGACTGGGGACTTGGACTTCAGTTCTTTTTGGACATTGGGACACAATGTGTTTCATGAAAGATGGGTTGCTGAAGCCAGGCTTGAGTCTTAGAGCCCGATTAAGGGGTAAGACTTTCCTGCTTATGAAAGGAGGTAGGGCTACAGCTTATAGCAAATGCTGGCCCAAATGAGAGGAAGCAGAAACTCAGACTCCTGACCAGAAGTTGAGACACACTGCCTTCTGCTATGCTGTCCCAACACCATATATCAGTATTCCTACAGAGGACGGGAACTCCCACTAACAGATGTTTTTATAAACAGAGGACATGGAGGAGATGGAAGCTTGGATTGTAGGGACCTTCAAAATTATAGAGAGGGAGGAGTGAGGAAGAGGCAAAGGGAGATTTGAAACAAACTCTAAACATAAAATAACAGAGGGCACAAAAATTTCCCTTCAAAATCATTGTAAATTTCTGAATACAAGGAAGAGTTTGCTCAATAAACCATTGTTGAATGAATGTTAAAATTGTCATCAAAGAAAATAAAATTGGGCACATGAATTCTCAACAGATATATGCACATGAAATAGTTTAAATAATCACTAAACTTTTGAAATGATCAAAAAGTAAATTATTAAAGAGTACATATAATACAGATCACATATTCTGATTAGAATACCATTACTTTTATTTATTTATTTATTTATTTATTTATTTATTTATTTATTTATTTTTTATTAGTTTCTGCTTTATAACAAAGTGAATCAGTCATACATATACATCTGTTCCCACATCACTTACCTCATGCATCTCCCTCCCTCCCACCCTCCCCATCCCACCCCTCCAGGCAGTCACAAAGCACCGAGCTGATCTCCCTGTGCTCTGCGGCTGCTTCCCACTATCTATCCACCTTACGTTTGGTAGTGTATATATGTCCATGCCTCTCTTTCGCCTTGTCACAGCTTACCCGTCCCCCTCCCCATATCCTCAAGTCCATTCTCAAGTAGGTCTGTGTCTTCATTCCCGTTTTACCCCTAGGTTCTTCATGATATATTTTTTTAATTCCATATATATGTGTTAGCATTTGGTATTTGTCTTTCTCTTTCTGACTTACTTCACTCTGTATGACAGACTCTAGGTCTATCCACCTCATTACAAATAGCTCAGTTTCGTTTCTTTTTATGGCTGAGTAATATTCCATTGTATATATGTGCCACATCTTCCTTATCCATTCATCCGATGATGGACACTTAGGTTGTTTCCAACTCTGGGCTATTGTGAATAGAGCTGCAATGAACATTTTGGTACATGTCTCTTTTTGAATTATGGTTTTCTCAGGGTATATGCCTAGCAGTGGGATTGCTGGGTCATATGGTAGTTCTATTTTTAGTTTTTTAAGGAACCTCCATACTGTTCTCCATAGTGGCTGTACCAATTCACATTCCCACCAGCAGTGCAAGAGTGTTCCCTTTTCTCCACACTCTCTCCAGCATTTATTGTTTCTAGATTTCTTGATGATGGCCATTCTGACTGGTGTGAGATGATTTCTCATTGTAGTTTTGATTTGCATTTCTCTAACGATTAATGATGTTGAGCATTCTTTCATGTGTTTGTTGGCAGTCTGTATATCTTCTTTGGAGAAATGCCTATTTAAGTCTTCTGCCCATTTTTGGATTGGGTTGTTTGATTTTTTGCTATTGAGCCGCATGAGCTGCTTATAAATTTTGGAGATTAATCCTTTGTCAGTTGCTTCATTTGCAAATATTTTCTCCCATTCTGAGGGTTGTCTTTGGTCTTGTTTATGGTTTCCTGTGCTGTGAAAAGCCTTTGGAGTTTCATTAGGTCCCATTTGTTTATCTTTGTTTTTATTTCCGTTTTACTAGGAGGTGGGTCCAAAAGGATCTTGCTGTAATTTATGTCATAGAGTGTTCTGCCTATGTTTTCCTCTAAGAGTTTGATAGTTTCTGGCCTTACATTTAGATCTTTAATCCATTTTGAGCTTATTTTTGTGTATGGTGTTAGGGAATGATCTAATCTCATACTTTTACATGTCCCTGTCCACTTTTCCCAGCACCACTTATTGAAGAGGCTGTCCGTTCTCCACTGTACATTCCTGCCCCCTTTATCAAAGATAAGTTGACCATATGTCCGTGGGTTCATCTCTGGGCTTTCTATCCTGTTCCATTGATCTATCTTTCTGTTTTTGTGCCAGTACCACACTGTCTTGATTACTGTAGCTTTTGTAGTATAGTCTGAAGTCAAGGAGCCTGATTCCTCCAGCTCCATTTTTCATTCTTAAGATTGCTTTGGCTATTCGGGGTCTTTTGTTTTTCCAAACAAATTTTAAAATTTTTTGTTCTAGTTCTGTGAAAAATGCCAGTGGTAGTTTGATAGGGATTGCATTGAATCTGTAGATTGCTTTCGGTGGTAGAGTCATTTTCACAATATTGATTCTTCCAATCCAGGAGCATGGTATATCTCTCCATCTATTTGTATCATCTTTAATTTCTTTCATCAGTGTCTTATAATTTTTTGCATACAGGTCTTTTGTCTCCTTAGGTAGGTTTATTCCTAGATATTTTATTCTTTTTGTTGCAGTGGTAAATGGGAGTGTTTTCTTGATTTCATTTTCAGATTTTTCATCCTTAGTGTACAGGAATGCCAGAGATTTCTGTGCATTAATTTTGTATCCTGCTACTTTACCAAATTCATTGATTAGCTCTAGTAGTTTTCTGGTAGCATCCTTAGGATTCTCTATGTATAGTATCATGTCATCTGCAAACAGTGACAGCTTTACTTCTTCTTTTCCAATTTGGATTCCTTTTATTTCCTTTTCTTCTCTGATTGTTGTGGCTAAAACTTCCAAAACTAGGTTGAATAAGAGTGGTGAGAGTGGGCAGCCTTGTCTTGTTCCTGATCTTAGTGGAAATGGTTTCAGTTTCTCACCATTGAGGACTATGTTGGCTGTGGGTTTGTCATATATGGCCTTTATTATGTTGAGGAAAGTTCCCTCTATGCCTACTTTCTGCAGGGTTTTTATCATAAATGGGTGTTGAATTTTGTCGAAAGCTTTCTCTGCATCTATTGAGATGATCGTATGGTTTTTCTCCTTCAACTTGTTAATATGGTGTATCACATTGATTGATTTGTGTATATTGAAGAATCCTTGCATTCCTGGAATAAACCCCACTTGATCATGGTGTATGATCCTTTTAATGTGCTGTTGGATTCTGTTTGCTAGTATTTTGTTGAGGATTTTTGCATCTATGTTCATCAGTGATATTGGCCTGTAGTTTTCTTTCTTTGTGACATCTTTGCCTGGATTTGGTATCAAGGTGATGGTGGCCTCATAGAATGAGTTTGGGAGTGTTCCTTCCTCTGAAATTGTTTGGAAGAGTTTGAGAAGGATGGGTGTTAGCTCTTCTCTAAATGTTTGATAGAATTCGCCTGTGAAGCCATCTGGTCCTGGGCTTTTGTTTGTTGGAAGATTTTAAATCACAGTTTCAATTTCAGTGCTTCTGATTGGTCTATTCATATTTTCTATTTCTTCCTGATTCAGTCTTGGCAGGTTGTGCATTTCTAAGAATTTGTCCATTTCTTCCATGTTGTCCATTTTATTGGCATAGAGTTGCTTGTAGTAAGCTCTCATGATCTTTGTATTTCTGCAGTGTCAGTTGTTACTTCTCCTTTTTCATTTCTAATTCTATTGATTTGAGTCTTCTCCCTTTTTTCCTTGATGAGTCTGGCTAATGGTTTGTCAATTTTGTTTATCTTCTCAAAGAACCAGCTTTTAGTTGGGTTGATCTTTGCTATCCTTTCCTTCATTTCTTTTTCATTTATTTCTGATCTGATCTTTATGATTTTTTTCCTTCTGCTAGCTTTGGGTTTTTTTTTTTTTGTTCTTCTTTCTCTAATTGCTTTAGGTGCAGGGTCAGGTTGTTTACTCGAGATGTTTCCTGTTTCTTAAGGTAGAATTGTATTGCTATAAACTTCTCCCTTAGAACTGCTTTTGCTGTGTCCCATAGGTTTTGGGTCGTCGTGTCTCCATTGTCATTTGTTTCTAGGTATTTTTTAATTTCCTCTTTGATTTCTTCAGCGATCACTTCATTATTGAGTAGTGTATTGTTTAGTCTCCATGTGTTTGTATTTTTTACAGACTTTTTCCTGTAATTGATGTCTAGTCTCATAGCATTGTGGTCGGAAAAGATACTTGATACAATTTCAATTTTCTTAAATTTACCAAGGCTTGATTTGTGACCCAAGATATGATCTATCCTGGAGAATGTTCCATGAGCACTTGAGAAAAATGTGTATTCTGTTGTTTTGGATGGAATATCCTATAAATATTAATTAAGTCCATCTTGTTTAATGTATCATTTAAAGCTTGTGTTTCCTTATTTATTTTCATTTTGGATGATCTGTCCATTGGTGAATGTGGGGTGTTAAAGTCCCCTACTATGAGTGTGTTACTGTCAATTTCCCCTTTTATGGCTGTTAGTATTTGCCTTATGTATTGAGGTGCTCCTATGTTGGGCGCATAAATATTTACAATTGTTATATCTTCTTCTTGGATCGATCCCTTGATCATTATGTAGTGTCCTTCTTTGTCTCTTCTAGTAGTCTTCATTTTAAAGTCTATTTTGTCTGATATAAGAATTGCTACTCCAACTTTCTTTTGATTTCCATTTGCATGGAATATCTTTTTCCATCCCCTTACTTTCAATCTGTATGTGTCTCTAGGTCTGAAGTGGGTCTCTTGTTGACAGCATATATATGGGTCTTTTTTTTTGTATCGATTCAGCCAATCTGTGTCTTTTGGTGGGAGCATTTAGTCCATTTACATTTAAGGCAATTATTGATATGTATGTTCCTATTCCCATTTCCTTAATTGCTTTGGGTTTGTTATTTTAGGTATATTCCTTCTGTTGTGTTTCTTGCCTTGAGAAGTTCCTTTAGCATTTGTTGTAAAGCTGGTTTGGTGGTGCTGAACTCTCTCAGCTTTTGCTTGTCTGTAAATGTTTTAATTTCTCCATCAAATCTGAATGAGATCCTTGCTGGGTAGAGTAGTCTTGGTTGCAGGTTTTTCTCCTTCATCACTTTAAATATGTCCTGCCACTCCCTTCTAGCTTGTATAGTTTCTGCTGAGAGATCAGCTGTTAACCTGATGGGGATTCCTTTGTGTGTTATTTGTTGTTTTGCTCTTGCTGCTTTTAATATGATTTCTTTGTGTTTAATTTTTGACAGTTTGATTAATATGCGTCTTGGCGTATTTCTCCTTGGATTTCTTCTGTATGGGACTCTCTGTGCCTCCTGGACTTGATTAACTATTTCCTTTCCCATATTAGGGAAGTTTTCAACTATAATCTCTTCAAATATTTTCTCAGTCCCTTTCTTTTCCTCTTCTTCTTCTGGAACCCCTATAATTCGGATGTTGGTGCATTTAATGTTGTCCCAGAGGTCTCTGAGACTGTCCTCTGTTCTTTTCATTCGTTTTTCTTTATTCTGCTCTGCATCAGTTATTTCCAGTATTTTATCTTCCACGTCACTTATCTGTTCTTCTGCCTCAGTTATTCTGCTATTGATCCCATCTAGAGTATTTTTCATTTCATCTGTTGTGTTTATAATCGATGCTTTATTCATCTTTAGTTCTTCTAGGTCCTTGTTAACTGTTTCTTGCATTTCGTCTATTCTATTTCCAAGATTTTGGATCTTGGAAATAGAATCTTGGATCATCTTTACTATCATTATTCTGAATTCATTTTCAGGTAGACTGCCTATTACCTCTTCATTTGTTAGTTCTGGTAGGTTGATATCTTGCTCCTTCACCTGCTGTGTGATTTTCTGTCTTCTCATTTTGCTTATGTTACTGTGTTTGGGTCTCCTTTTTGCAGGCTGCAGATTCGTAGTTCCTGTTGTTTTTGGTGTCTGTCCCCAGTGGCTAAGGTTGTTTCAGTAGGTTGTGTAGGCTTCCTTGTGGGGGGGGGACTAGTGCCTGTTTTCTTGTGGTTGAGGCTCGATCTTGTCTTTCTGGTGGACAGGTCCACATCTGGTTGTGTGTTTTGGGGTGCCTGTGGCCTTATTATGTTTTTAGGCAGCCTCTCTGCTAATGGGTGGCGTTGTGTTCCTGCCTTGCTAGTTGCTTGGCATAGGGTGACCAGCACTGGAGCTTGCTTGTCGTTGACTGAAGCTGGGTGCTGGTGTTGAGATGGAGATCTCTGGGAGATTTCCGCCGCTTGATATTATGTGGAGTTGGGAGGTCTCTTGTGGACCCGTGTCCTGAAGTTGGCTCTCCTACTTCAGAGGCACAGCACTGACTCCTGGCTGCAGCAGCAAGAGCCTTTCATCTACCCGGCTCAGAATAAAATGGAGAAAAAGTAGAAAGAAAGAATTAGTAGAAGAAAGAAAGAGAGAGAGAAAGAAAGGAAGAAGGAAAGAAAGGAAGGAAGGAAGGTAGGAAGAAAGAAAGAAAGAAAGGAGGGAGGGAGGGTGGAAGGAAAGAAAATGAAAGAGTGAATGGAAGAAGGGAGGGAGGGAGGGAAGAAGGAAAGAAAATGAAAGAGTGAATGGAAGAAGGGAGGGAGGGAGGGAGGAAGGAAAGAAAAAGAAAGAGTGAAAGGAAGAAGGGTGGGAGGGAGGGAGGAAGGAAAGAAAGACAGACAGGAGGGAGGGAGGGAGGGAGGAAGGAAAGAAAATGGAAGAGTGAAAGGAAGAAGGGAGGGAGGGAGGAAGGAAAGAAAGAGAGAAAGACGGAAAGGGGGGGCTGAGGGAGGGAGGTAGGAAGGGAAGGTAGGAAAAAAAGAAAGAGCAGGTAAAGTAAAATAGAATAAATTATAAAATATAGTAGCGTTATTAAAATTAAAAAGTAATTATTGAAAAAAAAAAAGGACAGATAGAACCCTGGGACATATGGTGGAACCAAGGCTATAGAGAGAAAATCTCACACAGAAGCATACACATACACATTCACAAAAAGAGAGAAAGGGGAAAAATCGAAAATCTTACTCTCAAAGTCCACCTCCTCAATTTGTGATAATTCGTTGTAAAAAGTGGAAAAGGGGGAAAAGTCTGAAATCTTGTCCTCAAAGTCCACTTCCTCAATTTGGGATGATTCGCTGTCCATTCATGCACTCCACAGACGCAGGGCACATCAAATGGACCGTGGAGCTTTAATCCGCTGCCTCCGAGGCTGCACAGAGAGATTTCCCTGTCTCTGCTCTCACAGCTCCCGGGTCTCAGCCTTGGACCTGGCCCCGCCTCTGCGCATAGGTCGTCAGAGGGCGTCTGTTCTTCGCTCAGACAGGACGGGTTTAAAGGAGCCGCTGATTCAGGGGCTCTGGTTCACTCAGGCAGAGGGGAGGGAGGGGCGCGCAGAGTGGGGTGGGCCTGCAGTGGCAGAGGCCGGCGTGAAGTTGTACCAGCCCGAGGCGCTCCATGTGCTTTCCCGGGAAAGCCGTCCCTGGGTCCCGGGACCCCGGCAGTGGCGGGGTGCACAGGCTCCCCGGAAGGCGGGGTGGACAGTGACCCGCGCTCGCATACAGGCCTTGTGGCGGCGGCAGCAGCAGCCCCAGCATCCCACACCCGTCTCCGGGGTCCGCGCCTTTAGCTGCAGCTCGCGCCTGTCTCTGGTGCTTCTTTAAGCAGCTCTCTTAATGCCCTCTCCTCGCGCACCAGGAAACAAAAGGGAAGAAAAACTCTCTTGCCTCTTCGGCAGCTCCAGACCCTTTCCCCAGACTCCCTCCGGGCTAGCCGTGGTGCACTAACCCCTTCAGGCTCTCTTCCTGCCGCCAGCCCCAGTCCTCTCCCTGCGCTCCGACTGAAACCCGTTACACGAGCCTCAGCTCCCAGCCCCGCCCGCCCCAGTGGCCGAGCAGACAAGCCTCTCGGGCTGGTGTGTGCCTGAGGGCACCGATCCTCTGTGCCGGAATCTCTCCGCTTTGCCCTCCACACCCCTGTTGCTGTGCTCTCCTATGCTACTCTGAAGCTTTCCCCCTCCACCACCTGCAGTCTCCGCCCGCGAAGGGGCTTCTAGTGTGTGGAAACCTTTCCTCCTTCACGGCTCCCTCCCACTGATGCAGGTCCCATCCCTATCCTTTTGTCTCTGTTTATTCTTTTTTCTTTTGTCCTACCCAGGTATGTGGGGAGTTTCTTGCCTTTTGGGGGGTCTGAGGTCTTCTGTTAGCGTTCAGTAAGTGTTCTGTAGGAGTTGTTCCACGTGTAGATG
Source organism: Mesoplodon mirus (assembly GCF_964341445.2). NCBI lineage: Eukaryota > Metazoa > Chordata > Mammalia > Artiodactyla > Ziphiidae > Mesoplodon > Mesoplodon mirus. The sequence continues at coordinate 110,757,886 of NC_138982.1, forward strand.
TATTTCTGATGTATCTGTGGGGAGGAAGGTGATCTCCGCGTCTTACTCTTCCGCCATCTTCCTCTGGGACCCCATGTTTACTGTTATGAGAACTGGGTGAATGGCTGGATTCTATATTCCTGAATTCCCTCCAACTTTCTCTTTTGTGAATTGTGGGTATCCTTTCTTTTCTTCTTTGTTTTCTTTCTTTGTTTTCTCTTCTTCTTTTGAGTGCCCAAACTGACGTTTCTCTGTTTTTTCTTTACCTTGCAGCTTCCAAGGCGCCAGTGGCCCATTACTTTTAATTAATGACAAATATAGTGTGGAGAAAATCCTCTATACTTGAGAATTTAGAATACAATGTTTCATTATTTCTGGGTTGTAAGAATCATTTCAGTTAAAAGACTGAGCATGCTACATATCAAAAATAGTGGGATGTAGCTAAATCAGTACTAACTGGGGTTTACACTTTTTATAGCTTCCATTCTTAAACAATGGAAGAAAAATTCTGAGAATACAATATATGCATGGTGTGGAAAGCTGCTCACCCATATCAATTTTCCAAAAAATTCATATTGAATCAAAGAGATGACATTTTATATACAACAGACTAGCCAGGCATTAAAATATCAATATTGGCAAGGATGTGGGAAAGCCCAAACTCTTGTCATTCGTGTAAGCACCCTGATAAGCAACTTAGCATCAAGTAATTTGTTTTATGCTAAACACACATGTCCACGGAAATTTGTATCAAAGCACTAATTAAGTATACTGTGTTCAAAAAATGAAGTTGGAGTTTTAGCAATACTTTCCTTAGGGAAACACATATACCGAATGCCCTCCAATTTTATTCCTTATTCGTATCTGGAAATGTGGGATCCCCTAGCATGATGAAGTTGATGATTATTAATAATAGGCATAAAATGATAATAAGCTAAATGCAAACATTCTCTTGTATTTTAAAATCATTCACTTTCTTTTAAAATACAGACAAATATGGGGAATGTAAGAAGTACTATCTGCACTTTTACAAGTAAAAAGAATGCCAACTATTTTTTTCATTTGTATTAAACTGACATCTTTTCAATATCAAAAACTTTGAGATATATAGCACTGTTCTTAAATGTTCATAAATTCTGAGTGAAGTATTGTGTTTGTAAAATCAATTGCATCTGGTCCAGAACCCCTTCCTCTCCTTTATTAAACATAGAAATAGATTGAATTTCCTCTTTATCCTGGAGGATTATCTATCAGATATATTGTTATAATACTTGTGGGAAAATATGTTTTAGAATTTCATTTAACACATAACATCTTACCATTTTAGGAATTGTTCTTCCATTTAAACTCAATAATTTGTTCTTGAAAATAAAATGTTCCTTTGAAAATACAAATGGAAGCAGTATAATTTTGTGCTTTGTATTAACTTCAAATATTAAACATTTCCTAAAACATGATCAAAGCCTAATAAAACATCTATATGTTACAATAAAAAATCATATTAAGATTATTAAAATCTCACCTTTATAATTATAAAATTACTGTGCTTAGTAAAGTATGCATATTTTGTAACAAGATTCAGCCTAGTAAGACCTGAGAGATACATTGCTTTGTTAACACTTGGCAAACTTTTCAAAATATCTGATTCCTACTAATTATGGCTGAAATATAATTTGAAATTTTTCTTACATATTATTTTGTTAAAAATTTTGTACTATATTTTTATGTATGTAAATACTGCAAACAATTTTCTTCTATGTAAACAACAGGGAAACACATTGCATTGGTAATGGTCTGCTATTGGCAGATTTCCTTTCAATGATACTGTCTATACACTGGAATTTTGCTTTAGAATTCAAAATGCTTTTGATGTATTATTCAGTAGTTCTGCAAGAAGAATTAGTTCTAGAAATCTGCTGTACAATGTAGTGACTCTAGTCAACAATACTGTACTTTGCACTTAATTTATTAAAAGGATTTCAGTCTCATGTTAAGTCTTGTTATCTCTCTCTCTCTCACATACACACACACACAAACACACACACACAAAGACTCACAAAGACACAAGAAAACTTTTGGAGATGATGCATATGTCTCTTACTTTGATTGAAGTAATGGTTGTATCAACTTGGATACATTAAATAAACACAGTTTTTGTCTATCATTTATACCTCAGAGAAGCTGGTTTTGAAAAAAGACTTAGAAAAAACTGTGTATGAATATGTGTGTTTTAGACTTTTCATTAGGATATTTTTAAATAACATTTAAAAACTTTAGAATATGCATGAACTTCCTGTGATAGTGTGTAAGTGGATTAAAGTAAGAATATAAAGTTTATCTTCATTATTAAAATTAGAAAAATATTACTTACAGTAAGCAGTGATAAAGTCAGCTTCTTCAAATTTATATACAATGTTTTAATTACTATTATTTAATCATATTAAACCAAATGACTATTCTTTAAAAAGTATGTGTTATATGCTCAGTGCAGTGCTAAGTTATCAAAATAGATTACCTATTTTAATCCACACAACAACCATATGAATTAATACTCAACTATTCTTGCTTTACAGATAAAAAAATTGGGATTTAGAGATGTTTGTATCTTTCCCAGTTCACACAGTCAAAAATTCAACAGCCATTCTTGCCACAAAACACGCTGACTGCTCTGCCTGAGCTTTCAACTACCAGGCTGCATCTTTACTGGTGAAAGAACAGGTGGTGTAGATTTACTGTTTCACATAGTTATTAAGAAGTAAAGTGTGTCATACAACATCTATGAAAATGCTCGAAACATTATATTTAATTCCACAGTTTTACAAAGTCAGCTAAAAAGCAAATGATATGTAAATTTAGAAATGTAACATGCAACAATCTGGAAAAATATAAAATATTTTTGTACGTTATTAGCATAAATGACATAGAACATTTGGTACTGATAACATTTAGAAAGTCCTTTTAAACAAAGGTAAAAAAAAAACAAAACTGCAGCATTTCATCCATAACCAGATGGCCAGGCACAGCAAATCAGTAGTATGTAAATAACTGCATTGCAAAGACACATAAAAAATGACTAACTACTCCACGTCTACTTTATACATAGGTGATCCCCATGCAGACAAGACAAAAATATGTACTTTTTATTGTGATTAATGCGGTCCACAGAGTTGCTAGTATCATTTTGAATTTCATTTATATACAGGTACGGAAACAGATGTGTCAGGAACATCTGGATCCTGTGCTAAAATCAACTGTGAAGTATAGTGCATATGCAGTTCAAAATGCACATAAAATAAAATGGAAAAATATAGTCAACTGTTAAGGTACTGAAAAGTCAGCACCATTATTCTCCATCTTGATGCATATAGTAAACGTCTTTTCCTGTAGTACTGTATTAGCAAACATTACACAGAAAATAAGTTATATCCTCCAAGTCAGCCAATGTCATATAACAAAAAACAAATAATTTTGGAAGGAATACAAGAACACGTTCTGATATGGACATAAGTTTATTAGTGACAGTTATATCTATCCTAACAAAAATTTTATCAATATATTTGCTTCAAAATAACACTTCTAACGTATTGCAGAGGTTACCAACCAAAACAGGTCATCCACAGCTAATGATATGGTTTTTTATCTTTGTGCATACATTATGATTGGCAAGCTGTCAGTAGATATGTGTAAATAATGAACAAAGTGATGAATTTAAAAATTCTAAACCATTGGACCAGGCTGCTGTCTTAATGGCAGAATATTAATTTCCATACCTGGTCCCCATTCTGATAATCCTGAAGTATCTTCATCACATTTATTTACATTGACAGCTCTCAAATATTAACATGAGTAATATAAAAAAGGATTACAATCTTTTGGAAAAAAATAATAAGATTACTTTGTCTTAAGAGTTACTTGTTTTAATAAAGTTCTGCTTTTTAAAATTGCATCTAGTATTGCTCACTTTAACATTTTTTTTACAACTTTATTGGAGTATAATTGCTTCACAATGGTGTATTAGTTTCTGCTTTATAACAAAGTGAATCAGTTATAAATATACATCTGTTCCCATATCCCTTCCCTCTTGCATCTCCCTCCCTCCCACCCACCCTATCCCACACCTCCAGGCGGTCACAAAGCACTGAGCTGATCTCCCTGTGCTATGCTGCTGCTTCCCACTAGCTATCTACCTTACATAAGGTAATGTATATATGTCCATGCCTCTCTCTCGCTTTGTCACAGCTTCCCCTTCCCCTTCCCCATATCCTCAAGTCCATTCTCAGGTAGGTCTGTGTCTTTATTCCTGTTTTACCCAAGGTTCTTCATGACATTTTTTTTTCTTAAATTCCATATATATGTGTTAGCATACGGTATTTGTCTTTCTCTTTCTGACTTAATTCACTCTGTATGACAGACTCTAGGTCCATCCACCTCATTACAAATAGCTCAATTTCGTTTCTTTTTATGGCTCTGTAATATTCGATTGTATATATGTGCCACATCTTCTTTATCCATTCATCCGATGATGGACACTTAGGTTGTTTCCAGCTCTGGGCTATTGTAAATAGAGCTGCAATGAACATTTTGGTACATGTCTCTTTTTGAATTATGGTTTTCTCAGGGTATATGCCCAGTAGTGGGATTGCTGGGTCATATGGGAGTTCTATTTGTAGTTTTTTAAGGAACCTCCATACTGTTCTCCATAGTGGCTGTACCAATTCACATTCCCATCAGCAGTGAAAGAGTTTTCTCTTTTTTCCACACTCTCTCCAGCATTTATTGTTTCTAGATTTCTTGATAATGGCCATTCTGACTGGTGTGAGATGATATCTCATTGTAGTTTTGATTTGCATTTCTCTAATGATTAATGATGTTGAGCATTCTTTCATGTGTTTGTTGGCAGTCTGTATATCTTCTTTGGAGAAATGTCTATTTAGGTCTTCTGCCCATTTTTGGATTGGGTTGTTTGTTTTTTTGCTATTGAGCTGCATGAACTGCTTATAAATTGATTAAAGACCTAAATGTAAGGCCAGAAACTATCAAACTCTTAGAAGAAAACATAGGCAGAACACTCTATAACATAAGTCACAGCAAGATCCTTTTTGACCTACCTCCTAGAGAAATGGAAATAAAAACAAAAATAAACAAATGGGACCTAATGAAATTTCAAAGCTTTTGCACAGCAAAGGAAACCATAAGCAAGACCAAAAGACAACCCTCAGAATGGGAGAAAATATTTGCCAATGAGGCAACTGACAAAGGATTAATAACGTATGTTTTTGAATCACTTTATCTCAGCCCTCACTCATGCCATCTATGTCTAGTTTATTTCCACTGACTTATCCTACATTTAGCTCCTCCATTTTTAAGTTAGGAGCCATGTTGTCTCTTCCTTTGTATGATCCCTAAAAACAGCTAGTTTAGCGGTATGCTCACAGTGAGTATTCAGATTTCTCCCTTAATCAATCACCTGGTTATTCTACAACTTAAGACAGAAACAACAGTTCAATATTCCTTCTGTAATAACCTTTCATGCACTTTTTTTTTTCGGTGCACGGGCCTCGCACTGTTGTGGCCTCTCCCATTGTGGAGCACAGGCTCCAGATGTGCAGGCTCAGCGGCCACGGCTCACGGGCCCAGCCGCTCCATGGCATGTGGGATCATCCCAGACCGGGGCACGAACCCGTGTCCCTTGCATCGGCAGGTGGACTCTCAACCACTGCACCACCAGGGAAGCCCCTTTCATGCACTTTTAAATCATCAATTCACTCTGTAGAATTCTTTAACTTCCAAGATGAATAACTTTACTCAAATTAGTTGTGCTTTTAAAATGTAATTTAAAGACAGGTGTAGTTGCATTTTTCCAACATTTATTAATTCTAGGAGTTAATTCCTTGCCAAACAGTCACATTTCTTTTTTCTATTAAAAAAAAATTCTAAATACTGAAGGAATTTAATTTTCATAGTTTCTTGTATTATTCAAAAAATATCTCCTATTATTTAACCTTTATTATATTCTTGATATTTTTTCTTCTTATGTATAATAAAACTTTAGATACATTTGACATTTATAGAATATTTGGTTGAGCTTTTGCTATAAATGTTCACAATAGTTTCAAACTTGTAAAATTTACTTTTAAGTAAACTTTAAAAAACTTGAAGGACAAATCATATTCAGTTATAGGAGCATATTGCAGATATGAATATTATATCTCTCCTTTTTAAAAGTTTTAACAAGGATGACACACAAATGCCATATCTGCCATCACTCTAACTTTTTATGTCCATACTAGGGTCTCCTGCTCAGGTCCAGTATATTCATAGAGTCCAGCTTGGTCTTAAAATCTTTCCTATAATGTGACTAAAAACGACTACCAATGAATTGTATTTTGTGTTTTAAACCAGCTCTTTATTCATTGGTTTTCTTAATCATTCAGGGAACTTTGTCATAATATATGCTTCTAGGTCTGCTCCCTGAAGATTTTAATTCAGTGAATCTGGGATCTGCATTTTGATAAAAATCCCCAATTAATCCTTAAAGAGTCAGATTGACACATGTTTAAGGTCAACATTTAGGAATATATGGCTTGAGAAACTCAATTCAATGATCCTCTCTTTGAATTTTTACTTATTTATTTATACATTTGTTTGGTTTATCGTTTGTTTTTATTTGCTTAAGTAACATTATGGACTGAATGTTTGTCTACCCACAAAATCCATATGTTGAAACCCTAATCTCCAGTGTGGTTTATTTGGAGATGGGGATTCAAAGGAAATAAGTTGGGGACCTGATATGATCATTGTAGTATTCTTATAGGAAGAGTACCCAAATGCTCACTCTCTTTCTCAGGGTGTCTGCACGTAGAATAGACCAAGTGAGGACATGACAATAAGATGGTCATTTGCAACCAGGAAGAGAGTGTTCACCAGAAACAAATTATGCTGGCACCTTGATCTTGGACTTCCAGTCTCAGGCACTGTGAGAAAATAAATTTCTGTTACTTAAACCACCTAGTATATGGTATTTCATTATGGCAAACTAATACAAGTAACAAATGAGATGGTGGTTTCTATTATCCTTTGTTTTTAATCATCCTATTTATAATAAAGCTTTTTCTCATTTCTGAAAAGAAGGCTTCCCTTTTCCTTCATTTATTAATCTAGAGGGGTGAAGCATAAAAAGTGAATAAAAACAAAACATATCTTGCAGATGTCAACCAAACAAATAGTTATTGGACAAAGTTGGGCAAATGTTATAAGATAAATAAATAGTGTGGATGTAATGTGCAACATGATGGCTATAATTAACAATGCTATGGTATATTTAAAGTTGCTAAGAGGGTAGATTCTAAGAATTTTCATCACATGGAAAAAAATTGTAACTATATGAGGCAATAGAGGTTAACTGAACTTACTGTGGTCATCATTTCACAATATAATATCAAGTCATTGAGCTGTACACATTTAACTTTTATACAGTTTTGTATGTCACTTACATCTCAATAAAACTGAAAGAAAAAAGAAAATAAATTTATTAAGCAGTATGAAAATCAGAGATTTGTTATATGAATTACATCTCATCCAAATCAACAGGAGTTGGGAGATGATAGTATGAGAAAAAAAATGGAATGGAATGGAGAAGTCTGTGAATCAAAGAAAAAGTTTGTACTGATGAACAACTCAGAGCTACAAGAAATCAAGCATATCTGGCAACAGAAGAAAAATGGAGGGGGAGGGAAGGAATGTCTGAGCAAGGTCTATGGAAATTTCCAGCTCTTGGAAAGTTTTTTTTTTTTTTAACCTTCCATATCTCATGTAAGTTTTACTCTTGGCCATCTATAATCCAAAACACTGGGGAGGGGATTCATGGAAACAACACACAACCTTAGCTAAATTGACACAACATAAACCAGCACAGGAACAAACAAAGAAAATTGCAATTCAGCATTCTTTCCAAGTACAGGTTAATTTTCTCTTTTGATTCTTCACAGTAAAATAGAGTGTAATAATAAAGCACTGACTTGGGAGTCAGAAAATGGGAGATAATGCTATTTATTCCTTGAATAGCTGTATACCACAATGCAGGTCTTTCAACATTTTCAAATTAAACATTTTCTTATATGAAATGGAGTTATTAAATTAAAGATGGCTGAGGTTCTTTCCTGGGCTAAAATTGTATTATTCTCTTTATCATTGTTCTTTGTCTCTTTGTTGATCATAGCAAAGGAAATCTAAAGCTATGGTTAGTTGTTGGAGTCTTCAATAGATTAAGAAGGCTGGAGTCAATCAAATGCAATGTGCGTTGTTTATCCTTGACACTTGTATATTACATGCTCTTCAAGGCCTTACATTATCCTGCTTTATCCCAGAGAAGGTTTGCTTTACTAACTCATTCAGGCTTGTGCTTCTTCCTCTGCAGTATCTAGATCATTCCTGATTGTGATATTTCATTAATACACACCCAGTTTTAAAAGCCACGTTTGTAAAAGGTGTTACAGGGTATGAGAATTTAGAAAGCAGTATTTTACTTCCATTAGAATAAAACCAAAAATACTATACTTACTTTTAAACTGCCGTATTATGTTAAAATGCTTTCTCATTAATTTTTATTAAAATTATTTTAATTAAATTTTTATTGTTATGACGAGAATATACAAATCTTTTACAAGTGAATCCAAGATAATTCATGAAGACACCCCACCCTCAAGAAGGTGGAACTGTTCTTCCTCTTTTGAGTGTTGGTTCTACTTTGTGACTTGTTTTGAAACTGTAGATTGTAAAATATTGGGCAGGGGTAACTTTCCAGTGGAGAAAACTGGCAAACACTGCTTCCGGCGAGTAATTGTTAACATCATCAACGATGAGCTCTTTTGGTAGCTTGTACTTCCAGGACATGTGGTGAGCATTGTACTTTACCTCTGTGGTCTTCCTCCCAATCATACAACCTTAGTTTAAACCCCAATGGGAAACATCAGGTAAAACCTGATTAAACCACGTTGTACAGAATACCTTACCAGTACAGCTTAAAACTGTTGAGTTATAAAAAACAAGAAAACTCTGAGAAATGTCACAGCCATAAAAAGCTTAAGGAGACATATGATTAAATATAATCTGTCCTGGGTGAGATCCTGGAACAAAATAAGAACATTAGAGAAAAACTAGTGAGGTCTGAATTAATTGTGGAGTTTGGTTAATAGTAATACACCAACTTTGACTCCAGAGTTGTAACAAATATATCATGAAAATATAAGATGCTAAAAATAAAAGTGATTAAGGGCATGTGAGAATTCTGTACTGTCTTTGCAATTTAAAACTAAAGTTTATGAAAACAGATTATTAGATAAGGTGTGTAATTATTTTATTTTTATTCACTGAACAAACATTAAAGGCTTGCACTTATACCTCTACACACATTTAGATTTGATTTTTAAAACAAACAAACAAATAAACAGAACTCATCACTTGCAAGTATCGGGTCCATATTGTTTTACAGTAGTAGTTAATTGAAGAGGATTGTGTTTTTCCTTTATTTATTTATTTTTAAACATCTTTATTGGAGTATAATTGCTTTACAATGTTGTGTTACTTTCTCTTGTATAACAAAGTGCATCAGCTATATGTATATGTATATCCCCATATCTCCTCCCTCTTGCGCCTCCCTCCCATCCTGTATTTTTCCTTTAGACATGACATGGGTCATGCAGTTCACCAGACTTTCTATCCAACACATCCATCTCATTTAGTTTGTCTTCCTAGTCCTTGAGGCATTTATATCTTAGCTATCATCAGGGTAGAGATATTGTATGTTATACCAAAGTTGGAATATAGTTTCATAAAAACTAAAAGTGTTTTATATCATGTGAAAAAAAAGTAATTAACTCCTTCAAATTCTAATTTTTTGATTGTGCTGAATTATGCTTCACAGAAATATCATTCTTAGATATAAACGAGAGTGTGTCAGGAAGAAATGTGGGACTAGAGCAGGATAGGCTGAGATAGTAGAATATAAAAATGTTGGTTATCAAGAGGTTAGCTAGAGCTCCGTAATAGAATAATGCTTCCTAATTTTAGCTAATCACCATATCACCTGAGAATTTGTTAAAAACACAGATTCCCTAAAACAGTGTTTCTCAAAATGAGGTCCAATTAATAGTATAGCATTACTGGGGATTTTTGAGAAATTCAAATTCTGGAGCCCTACCTCAATCAGCTGAATCACCAACTCTGGAGACAAAACTCAGAAATCTGTCTTCCCAAATCCTTCAGGTAACTCTGATTTCTGACTTAAGTTTGAGAACCACTTCCCAAAAGATCTGACTTAGTTATCTTAGGCAGAATAATATTTTATCTAGCATTTATTTAGGGTAAATGTGATAAAGAGTGTGAGAAATATTGCCTGTGTAAAGATGCAAATTCTGTGGAGAGAGAACTGTGGATCCATCATCCTATTGTCTAACTCATAGAATACAACACATTTACTTTGGTACAGAATAGTGAAAGATTAATGATGAAAGAACAAGAAAATATATCTACATATAGTGCTTATCAGTCGATATTCAATCTAGATTACTCTAGTCAGCAGCTACTTCTATATCTTCTTTTTAAAACTACCTTTGAGCCATTATACAGTAAGTGTGAAGAAGTATCTGTCCATTTCTTATGTCATCTTATGTCTGTGAACATAAGAAAAAAAATGTATTTGGGAAAATTTACACAGAAGTTTTGGAAAATGTGTATTGTCATTAATATGTACCTTTTAAATTTACAAATATTCAGCTGCTGTATTTATGAGAGGATAAGAGATATATATTAAGCCTAGAACTACAATCATGAATTCTGACCTAGGAGCATTGTGCAAACTTAATTCCTCCTTCTAATGAGTATGATTTCAACAAATAAAACTTCATTAACAATTTATGATGGAGTACAATTTAAATCTTTTCTAAATTTAAGTATAATTGTAGTTGTAATTTTAAAAAATCAAAATTAAGAATATTTTTTGTTCTTTAGAAATTTTGTAATAGTAACGTATGGATTGTTTTAAAAGAGTGATTTGAATTAAGTAATTCCTGTTAAATGATAGATTTTTCTGGAATAATTTAACTTATAGTGGTGGTTTGATTTATTCATTTTTCTCTATTTAGAGATGAAAATAGGTCTTTGAGATACTATCACAGGCAGTTGCATTTGAATGCTGCTGATGAGAACTTTGGCAGCTGGAGAAGCCGTGGTTGCAGTGAGCTTCCCAGCGCTGTCTCCTCCCTGCTCTGGTATTTCAAAGGAGACTTAAACCACTTTAGATTAGACTGTACAGGAGATACAGGCCAAGATGTTTTGGGCAAAGCTGTGAGGTGACAAGGAAGATGAGACAACTTTCTGCTAATGAGGATCTGGGTCTAATGTAATTCCTTAATAAAAATTAAAAGACAGAGGGGTGACGATATTTTTTACCTAAAGCTAAAGGAAAGAGTTATTCTGGTTGTAATTCTACTACACAAGTGCTATTTGCTCAACATGGAACTTAAGGAACAAGGTGGGTTTTCTCTAGCATTTTAAATATAATAGCCCCCGCTCCCACACATATACACAAACACTTAATTTAGCATCAAAATATAATTAAATTAGTAGTGTTCTTTATATTTGTTTATATCTTTTTTTGTGGTAAGATCCTGGTATATTTATTTTCGAAACAGAATATACTTTTAAAAACGAATCTGAAAAGTATCTTGCCCATGGATTTTTATTTGGGGGATAATAATCATTCCTGTTTTCAAAATAAGGAAAGCAGTTTAACTGACAGTATAATCATATATGGGAGACAAACAGTATCAGACAATACCATGCAGGATTATCAATCACTTCATATCCATAGCCTTAGTATCTTTTTTGACCTTCAGTTTTTTTGAATTTTTCTTTATTTCTTGCAGACCAAAACCGCATTTGCTTTCATCCTCCCTGTATTGATAAACATTTTCCCACTTTTCTTTTTTTGGAGGTCCTACAGATTGTCTTGTTACAATGTTTAACAGCAGTGGAGCTTTTTTGCATTCATCTTTGCCTTTGTGTCATTGTGAAGATCAAAATCTGTCGGGCTGCAGCACGTGTACTCTTAATAAGGCTTTCTTTTACTTCTTTCACCCTCAGGCACAGCACATAATTCCTCATGAATGTCTTCTGTCACAAAGAAATACCAGGTCTCAAAAGTACTTTAAATGAGGGGTTTGGTGGCTTAGTGGATAAAACCCGTGACCCTTTACCTCAGAGAACATGGCTTAAATTCAAACTTTCAGTGTCAGTGAAAAGAGATTTATGGAGTTACGGATATTACCTGTTCAGAATGTTCTAGAGTAAGACACAAAATATCTATAATAAAAAATCTCAAGACTAAATTTTCTTGAATCACCACTCATCTCTAGAACATATAGCTTTGGAATTTAAAATTAGGGTTGCTTTGTAATCTTGAGTTATTTATTATTGATTCTGCTTTTCAGAGTTTTCATCTCTGCACCCTTGTTAATTTCTTCAGCCTCACTAGAAAATATGAGATCTGTAATTGAAACCAAGGTTTCTATGTATTTTAAAAAGGAAACCACCTTTTCAAAGAACAGTATTTGTCAAGTGTGCCACTCTTAGAGTGCTCTCTTTCATCCAAGGTAAAGAGAAGAGTTGTATTCCTCATAGGAACTGGACATCTGCCAGTTCCTATGAGGAATACACATATTCTCACAGGAATATGTAAAAGTTTTCCTGTGAGAGAAGCATCTATAACTGATTTCTTTGGTGGTGCCTGGGCTTTCTCAATTTCATCTAGGCTATGCACATGTTCTGATAGAGATGAAAAATAATTATATTAGAGTACAATGCATAGTGCAACCTCTTCAGTTCTGTGTGAAAGAATCTATATGTTAGCATTTACAGATCCTGAACATAATACAGCAAAGAGGACATTTGCATATGCAATCTGTAGTGGAGCCTTGGAAAATAGGTCAGACCTCTCTTTACATGAGAATGATAACAAAGAAACCAGGAATGATGTTAAAAGGTAGGTTAAAATGGTGATGTCATATGCTGTATTAAAAACCAAGTATTGTATTAATCACATTATTTTCTTGTGACTGTATTAATGCTATCATACTAATGTTATATGTTGGCTACAAATGAAGTAAATACATTCTATTACTGAATAATTGGTGTAAAATTTTATGACATATAATTGCATAAATAATTTTTGAAAATCAAGGTCTCACAGAGCTTGGAGTCACCTTCATGAGATTAAGCAAAATATTTTTGTCTTGTAGTTTCTCACTTAAAGCCTCTTGTTTTAACATGAAAAAAGCAAGACATAACCGTGAAGATGGACATATATATTTTATCTACATTTCTTTTTGAGGGAGAAATGTTATATTTATCCAGAAAATATTTAGCTGAAAACTGGGGACTTGGTAAACAGGGAAATAATAAAAACATAAAATGTTTTTAATAGGCAATGTTGTAAGAAATAGTTTTCATAGGTTAATAAATTAATAATATTGAAAAACATATTTCAAGTTGGAAGAATACATTCATTGAAAAATTCACTCAGGTAAGTTGAAGGTTATTTGATGCAAATCATCCCAAATTAGAAATCTCTTATAATCAATTCTACATCTGTCTATTAAAAGAATCAACCATCATCTTTTGAAACTTTCACTTTTTCTTCAGTTGTGGGCATAATGTTTTCACGTGTGTTTCATTCATGGTGTGCCAGAGAGAGCTAACTTAAACTTTCTAAAAAAATTTGCATTCTATGTTGTTACGCTGCTACATGAAACAACCTTGGTGGAAGATTTAACACCATGGAAATTGGCAAAAACTTCAAACCAGCCCCTTTGCATTCTTTGGAGAGCTGGATGTTAAACATTTACCAGCACACTATTTCTTTGACTTCAACATCTGTGTCAAATATTTTTTATATCTGTGTGTCATTCTCAGGGAACTGCAGACTTTGTAGAATGAATTCATTTTTCACATGCTGAAATACTCTGAATAAGGTGGGGAGTACAGATGGCTCACATGATTCTGGAGTCTTAGAAGTCCCAAAATCTGTATTCAAAAAGCTAGAGACCCAGAAAAGCCTGTGGTGTAGTTCCCATCTAAATCCAAAGGCCTGAGAACCAGAAGATCTGATGGTGTAACTTCTAGTTTCAGGGTAGAAGACCAATGTCCTAGCTCAAGCACTTAGGCAGGAGGGGTTCCCTCTTACCCATCCATTTGTTCTATTCAGGCCCTCAGTTTGTTGAATGAGACTCATCCTTGCTAAGGAGAGCAACTTGCTTTACTCAGTCTACCTATTCAATTATAAATCTTGCCTAGAAACATCCTCATGGACACACCCAGAATAATATTTAACAAAATGTCTGAGCATCCAACAGTTCAGTCAAGGTGACACAGAAAATTAAGTGTCAAGAGAATTTATAAATAATAATGTTTCCCTCACAAATTTGATTTGGTAATTATGACCTAATTTTCACTATGATATGATGAATGTCTTTCTACAGGTTCAAATTCCTTTTTCTCAGAGATCTATATGTTCTTTCCCTACAATTTAGCTTAAATCCAGAGTCAATTAAAATACTATGTATTTTTCATTATTGGCAAATATTAATGCAGATAGTCTTTCTCCTTATAAGAATAAAATTTCATTAATATCTCAACCTCTTTATAGATTCAATGAAAAAAAACAACAAACTCGAATCATTTATTGCTAATTGAGAAACAATGAGATTAAAAAAGTTTCATAAAATTGGTAATATATTGTTCTATAGCTAACCTCTTTTCTGACATCCCTTTTTATCTACATAACTGCTTTAAAAGGATTTAATATGTTACAGTTTTCTAAGTCTTGATTATATGTAAGTCATTGTATCTGTCTGGATATCAGTTGCTTCAGCACAGCTAACCACTGCTTCCACTATTTTCTTATAGATCTTCTTAGTACATTTTTTCACATGGAGAACCAATTGATTGTTTTCTCATTTAAAGCCATACTTCTGAGTGAATTTCATGCTATATTTTCCCATCCATATCTTGTATCAAGTAGAGCACTGGCAACTAGAATGTTCTTAATTGACATTTGAAGAGAAAAACAAAAGGATGAGTTTTTAAATCTGAAAAAAATGATTTATTTTAAGTTAATTCAGTAGTTATCATATTCTTTTCAAAATAACACTGTTGCTTAATCAGTTAATAAGTAGTATTCTGCTGAGACAGGAGGGAAGGGAGCAGGGCACAACTGATGAAAGACTGACACAACCGTTGAGAAAAACAGGATATGACAAAAACTGGTTGGAACAAACTAGGCCCAAGAAGATAGAAGATTAGACTTCCCATAGACCTTGAGCCTCATTATATGCTCATTGTAATACATTAGCATGCTAAATGACACACCCACAGGTGCCATGACAGTTCAGAGGCTGACCATAGTAGGTCAAAAAGTGGGTGGTGGCCCAATTCCTGGAAATCTCCACCCCTTTCCTAAAATAGTTGGAATAATCCTCCCACTTGTTAGCCTATGAAATTACCCAGCCCATAAAAATCAACAACCCCCACGCTCCAGGGCAGCTCTCATCTCCTGAGACAGTCCTGATTCTGCCTATGTAATGTGTATCTCTCTAAATAAACTTCCTTTCCCTTTAATTTGGCTTGCTCTTGAATTCTTTCCTGCCCAAAGTCAAGGATCTTCACTTGGCAACCAGTCTTGGGAACTCGCCCAAGACCTGGGAAATGACCATTCCCTCACTGCCCCCTTCTGCAATATTACTGCTGAGATTACATATTTGAGGTCTGTAACATGTATACTGTATAAGAAAACAACCAGCTACTCCATGGAATTTTGGGTTTTTTTTGTTTTTTTTTTTTTGCTTTACTTGTGTTTGTTATAACATTGTATTAAAGTTTATGTATACTTGAAAAATGATCACAGTTTTCTGCTAAAAAAAATACTTCTTATTTATATTTTGGAATTAACTATATATTTTAACTGACACCGAGTAACACCCTGTAAGGCCTTCCTGGGTACAAAAGCCTTTCAGTGTCCCCTGTTTCTTCTTTGCAGGAAAAAGGCTTTATCCTCCTAGACCTTCCATGAGTATGAAAGGGAAGATTCAAACAGTTGCTAATCAGAGAAATTAAGGAATGTTTGAGAAACAAGAGAGGAGCAGTCAAGAAACAATAGTGCAGCTGTGGCCCAGGGTCCTGGCTCCTTCTCCGGGAATATACACAGCAACATATCTTTGAGTTCTATAGAAACTAAGGCTTTCCTTAGTGGAAGTTGAACACAGGAGTCCTGAAACACCACCCTGTTACTTTACCACCAATCAGAAGAAAGTCACACACCCTGTAGTCCTTAACCCAAATTTTGCCTGTAAAATCTTCTCCTCAGGGAGTTTGAGTCTTTTGAGCATAAGCCACTTGTTCTCCATTCTTGGCCCTGCAATAAACTTTTCTCTGCTCCAAACTCCAATTTTTTGGTTTGTTTGGGCTCACAGTGCATCGGGCACAGGAACTTGCATTCAATAACAGCTTCAAAGTATTCTGAAGGATTCCTTGATTCTCTGAGAAACTGGCTTCACAGTACTTTCCCTATGTTAATAGAAGTCCAGAGTTTCCTACACAAAGCCATTTCCCACTACAAGTTTATCAAAACATTCTACCATATTTAATCACTTGAGATTCTAATTCTCACATTTTCTAAAAATAATTTGCTTCCCAATGCTATCAATATTTTTTAGATTATTTCTTTCTCTCTCTCTCTCTCCCTCCCCCTTGGGGCTTTTTCATAACATCTGGCTGAATACCAAATCTTGGTTCTTCCCTGAACATTGCTTTGCAGATTCTCAATGGTTCTTTGGATGGGTGTCAAGACACACTGCCCAGGTCCTCCTTTCAGGATCAAGGCACTCCTCCCAGCTGCTGAAAGTGTGCTTGCTGCTAATGACTGTCAAGAACTCTGATGGATCTGAGATTTTACTCTACTTGCAAGCTACCAAGTTAGCCTGTCAAATTGTCATGGATACTAGTAGAAGACACAAGACTCCTGTCAGATACAAAGGATATTTTATTATTCAGTGCAATTGTAGTAGTTAACATATCAACACCATTTCCCAAAGCATGGCATAAAGAGAGAAAGATGATATGTATAAATGTGTTGAGTTGCATCACATAAGAGGGACCCTTAACAAAGTGAAGTTGAATCTTTTCTAATATGCAGTAGCATGCCTGCCCTTGGCTCTAGATAGAGGCATTGTCTTTCTTCTACTGAACAGTAAGCATTCCTTTGCTCCAGAAGGACATACTATCTCGATCTTCCAAGGGTGTTCACTATGGAAACTCCCTTGCAAAGATAGGAACAAAGAAGTGCATCACTGAACAACATATGCAGAAACACCAATGACCAGTAGAATGTTGAATTGCACATAGAGGAAAATAGCTGCTTCACCCACACTTACACTCCTCACCAGGGGCAGCCTGCGTTCAAAGTGTGGTGATGTGGGAATTCAAAGACATAGCTCTGGCTCTCTTATTCCAATTGGAACAATTCTGCAGTGATCCCAAGAGGGTTTTCTGAACCCTCAGTTGCTGCTATAGCAAGGTAAACTTTCTCTCTGCCTAATCCCTATTCCACCAATCCCTTACACTTTTTCCCCCAGAGAGCACTCCCCCCATTAACTTCCTGCATGCAAATCTCCATTTTAAAGTATGTTTTCTACCTAAGATAGTTTCTCACTTTGCAGCTCATGAACTATCCCCACCCTACTCATGCAGAGGCATGGGTCTCAGAATCACAGTGGGAAGGGTTTTAAGCATTCGGCTGCCCCAGAACTGATGTTTGAACTTGAATTATTTCAGAAAATATTTTTATTTTGTTTTAACAGCACTTTTAGGTTTGGAAGTTACAGAAATATTCCAGATACCTTGTGCCCACATATGCATAGCCTTCCTTACCTATTAATATTGCCCACCAGAGTGATATTTGTTAAAATTAATGAAGCTATATTGACACACCATTATCATCCAAAGTCCATAGATTAAATTAGGCTTTACTCTTAGTGTTGTATATTCAGTGGGTTTAGACAAATTTATAATGACCTGTATCCCTTATTACTGTATCATACAGAGCATTTTCACTGCCTTAAAATCCTTCGTGCTTCATTAATTCATCCTTTCGTTCCCCACCTCTAGCAACCATAATTTTAGTGTCTCCAAAATTTTGCCTTTTACAGAGTGATGTATAGTTGAAATCACACAGTATGTAGTCTTGTCAGATTGGCTTCTTTCACTTAGTAATATGTGTTTAAGAGTCTTCCATGGCTTTTCATAACTTAAAGTCACTTCTTTTTAGTGATGAATAATATTCCATTGTCTGGAGGTACTACAATTTATCTATTCACATTCACTCAAGATGAAGGACATATTTTCTGCTTCCAAGTTTTGATAATTATGAATAGAGTTGTTAAAAATATCCACATGCATGTTTTTGTGTGGGCATAATTTTCAGCTCCCATGGCTGGATCTTATAAAAAGAGTAGGTTTAGTTTTGTAAGAAACCACCAAATTGAATTCCAAAGTGGCTGAACCATTTTGTACTCCCACCAGTAATGAAAGAGAGTTCCCATTGTTCAACATCCTCTCCAGCATTTGATGTCAGTGTTCTGGATTTTGGTTATTCTAATAGGTGTGTAGTGGTATCTCACTGTTGTTTTAATCTGCATTTCCCTAATGATACATAATGTGGAGTATCTTTTCATAGGCTTATTTGCCATCTGTATATCTTCTTAGGTGAAGTGTCTGTTAGGTCTTTGGCTTATTTTTAATCAAGTTCTTTGTTTTCCTATTTTTGTGTTTTAAGTGCTTTTTTAAATTATATTATGTATAACAGTTTTTATCAAATATGTCTCTTGCACATTTTTTTCTCCCAGTCTATGGGTTGTTTTTTCATTCTCTTGAAAATGTCTTTCACAGAGTAAAAATTTGCAATTTTAATGAAGCCCAGTTTACCAATTCTTTCTTTCATGGATCATGCCTTTGATGTCATATCGAAAAAGTAATTATCAAATTCAAGATCATCTAGATTTTCTCCTATGTTGTCATCTAGGAGTTTTATAGTTTTGTGTTTTACATTTAGGTCTATGATCCATTTTGAGTTAATCTTTGTGAACGATGTGAATTCTGTAAGCATATCCATTGTTTTGCATGTAGATATCTTGTTGTTCTGGCACAATTTATTGAAAAGGCTACCTTTGCTTCAGTGTATTGTCTTTCTCTTTTGTCAAAGATCAGTTCATTATATTTACATGGGTCTATTTCTGAGCTTTCTATTCTTTTTCATTGGTGTATTTGTCTGTTCTTTCACCATTAACACAATGTCTGGACTATTGTAGATTTATAGTAAATCTTGAATTCAGGTAGTGTCAGTCCTCCAACTTTGTTTTTCAATATCATACTGGCTATTCTTGGTCTTCTGCTTCTCCATGTAAACTTGAGATGAGTTTACCAAAATCTGCAAAATAACTTTCTAGAATTCTGATTAGAATTGCATTGAATCTATGGATCAAATTAGGAAGATCTGACATCTTGACAATATTGAGTCTTCTAGTCCATGAACATAGATTATTTCTCCATCTGTTTAGTTCTTTGATTTCTCTAAATATATAGATTTTGTACATATTTTGTTTAATTTAACCTATTTCATTTTAGTATGTGCTAATATAAATGGTACTGCGTTTTTAATTTCAAATTCTACTTGTTCATTGCTGGTATATAGGAAAATAAATGACTTTTGTACATTAATCTTTTGCAATATTGTTATAGTTTCTTATAAGTTCCTGTATTTTTTTGTTGATTCTTTCTGATTTTATACATAGTAAGTCATGTCATTTGCAAAGAAAGACTGTTTCATTACTTTCTTTATAATTAATATATTTTTATTTTATTTTTTCTCTTATTGAATTATCTAGATCTTCCACTATGATTTGGAATAGGAGTAGTGAAAGGGTACATCATTGCTGTGTCCTTATCTTAGTGGGAAATCTTAATATTGTCTCACAACAAAGTTTGATATTAGCCATTAGGTGTCTTTTTTATCTTTTTATTTTAACAACTTTATTGGAGTATAATTTCTTTACAATGTTGTGTTAGTTTCTGCTGTATAACAAAGTTAATCAGCTACATGTATACATATATCCACATATACCCTCCTTCTTGCACCTCCCTGCCACACTCCCTATCCCACCCCTCTACGTGGTCACAAAGCACCGAGCTGATCTCCCTGTGCTATGATGCTGCTTCCCACTAGCTATCTATTTAACATTTGGTAGTGTATATATATGTCAATGCCACTCTCTCACTTCATCCCAACTTACCATTCCCCCTCCCCATGTCCTCAGGTCCATTCTCTATGTCTGTGTCTTTATTCTTGTCCTGGCTTTAGGTTCATCAGAACCACTTTTTTTTTTTTTTTTTTTTAGATTCCATATATATGTGTTAGCATACAGTATTTGTTTTTCTCTTTCTGACTTACACCTCCTAGAGAAATGGAAATGAAAACAAAAATAAACAAATGGGACCTAAAGAAACTTAAAAGTTTCTGCACAGCAAAAGAAAACAAACAAGACGAAAAGACAACTCTCAGAATGGGAGAAAATATTTGCAAATGAAGCAACAGACAAGTATTAATCTCTGAAATATACAAGTAGCTCATGCAGCTCAATATCAAAAAAACAAACAACCCAATCCATAAATAGTCATTAGTTTTTGTAAACATTCTTTATCAGTTGAGAAAGTTTTGCACTATTTCTTGTTTTCTTGTTTACTGAGAGTCTTTATCATAAATGGTAGTTGGATTTTGTAAAATGATTTTCTGGCTTCTATTTATATGATTGTATGATTATTCTTTTATAGCCAGTTGATGTGGTGGATTACATTAATTTATTTTTGAATGTACCAACCTTGCATAACTGGGATAAATCCCACTCTGTCATAGTGTATAATTATTTTTATATACTGTTGGATTCAATTTGCTAATATTTTGTTGTGGATTTTGCATCTAGGTTCGCTAGAGATATTGTTCTATAGCTTTCTTTTCTTGAAATACCTTTGGTTTTGTTATCAGCAGATGATGTTGCTTGATAGAATTAGTTAGGAAGGACACTGTTCTGTATTCTCTGAAACAGATTGTAGAGAATTAGCATAATTTCATTCTTAAATGTTTGTCAGAACTCACCAGTGAACCCATCTAAAACTGTTGTTTTCTGTTTTGGAAGATTATTGACTATTGATCTGATTACTTGAATAGATATAAACCTATTTAGATTGTTTATTTTTCTGTGAGTTTGGGGGTGTTCTGTCTTTCAAGGAATTGGTCTATTTCATCAAAGTTATCAAATATGTGGACATAGAGTTGTTATTTATAATTATTTATTATTCTTTTAATGTCCATGAGATCTGTAGTCATGTCTCCGTTTTCATTTCTGATATTAGTTGTTTATACCCTCTCTCTTTTCTCCTAGAACGGCTAGAGACTTACTGATTTTATTGAACTTTTCAAAGAACTTTTGAAAATAGCTTTTGGTTTCATTGATTTTCTCTATTGATTTCCTGGTTTCAATATCATTGATTTATGCTCTAATTTTTATTATTTCTTTTATTTTGCTTACTTTGCATTTAATATGCTCTTGTTTTTTTAGTTTCCTAAGGTAAAAACTTAGATAATTGGTTTCAGATCTTTCCTTTTGTAATATTTGCATTCAGTGCTAAAAATTTCCCACAATACTGATTTAGCTGTATCCCACATATTTTGAAAGTTTTATTTTCATTTAGTGAAAAATATTTTAAGATTTTTCTTAATGATTCTTCTTTGACCCATGTGTTATTTAGAAGTGAGTTGCTTAAAATTCATGTGTTTTGGGATTTTCCACATATCTTTCTGTTATTGTTTTCTAGTTTAATTCCATGTGGTCTGAGAGCAGACATTGTATGATTTCTATTCTTGAAAAATGTTTATAGTGTATTTATGGCCCAGAATTTGATATACCTTGGTAAATGTTCCAAGTGATCTTGAGAAGAATGTATATTCTTCTGTTGGATGAAGTAGTCTATATATGTCAATTGTATCCAGTTCATTGATCATGTTTTTGAGTTATTCTATGTTTTTACTGATTTTCTGCCTACAGAATTATCCCTTTCTGAAAGACGGGTGCAGAAGTCTCCAACTATAATAGTAGATTCATCTATTTCTACTTTCAATTTTTCACAACATGTAGTTTGACTCTCTGTTTTTAGGCACATGCTGTTTAATGGTTGGTATATCCTCTAGGAGAATTAACCCCTTTATTATTTGGTAATGTCCCTCTGTATCCCTGATAATTTTCCTCATTTTCAGTCTGTTCTGTATCAAATCAATATAGTTACTCCTGGTTTTTTGTTTGTTTGTTTGTTTTTGTTTTGTTTTTAAATTAGTGTTAACATGGTATATTTTTCTCCATATTTTTACTTTTAACCTATATTTATCTTTATATGTAAAGTAGGTTTTCTGTATATGATACATATTTGGGTTTTGTTTCTTCATCCACTCTGATATTCTGTCTTTTATTTGATGTTTATTGATGTTCAAAATGATTGATGAACACTGATGTTTGAAATGATTTTTTATATACTCGGATTGATATTTGCCACATTTGTTACTGTTTTCTAATTTGTTTCTGTTGTTCTTTATTCCTATTTTTGTATTCCTCTCTTTCTGCTTTTTGTGATTTTAATGGAGGATTTTGTATAATCCCATTTTCTGTGCTTTCTTGGCATACAAGTTATGTTACTTTGTTTTACCTTTTTTAGTGGTTCTTTTAGATTTTGGAGTACATTTACAAGTATTCCAAGCCTATTTTCAAATAATACTATACTGTTTCACAGTTACTGTGAGTACTTTATAATTACAAAATAATCCAAATTCTTTCCTCCCAACCCTTATATTGTTGCTGACTTTTATTTCACTTACATATAAGCACATATATAAACATATATGTGTATATTTACACATAACTAAACATAGTATTTTTATCTTGAAGAAACTGTTGTCTGTTAGGTGAATTAAAAATAAGAAAAATAAAGTTTTTATTTTACTTTCACTTATTCATTTTTTGATGTTTTTCCATTCTTTATGTAATCTGAGTTTCTGACCTATGCTATTTTCCTGCAGTCTAAAAAACTTTTTTTTAACATTTCTTTCAAGACAGCTCTTCTGACAAAAAAGCCCCTTAATTTTCTTTGTGTGAGTAAGTCCTTATTTCTCCTTCACTTTTGAAGGATAATTATGCAGGGTATAGAATTCTAAGCTGGTGGCTTTTCTCTCTCAGAAGTTTAAACATGTCACTCCATTCTTATCTTGTTTACATGGTTTCTGAGGGGAAGTCATGTAATTCTTATCTTTGTTTTTCTATAGGTGTTCCCCTCTCCCTGGGTTGTTTCAGATTTTCTTTCCTATAGTTTCAAAACTGTATACCTAAGTAAATTTTTGTTTGTTTGTTTGTTTGTCTTGCTTGGTGCCTTATGAGTTTTCTGGATCTGTGGTTTCATAGCTGAAATTAATTTGGGAAAATTATAAGTCATGGTTATTTCAAATATTTTTTTCTGTTTGTTTCTGTCTTCTCTTTCTAGTATTTCCATTACATGTATGCTATATGTTTTGTAGTTGTAGTGTAGTTCTTGGATGTTCTTTTCTGTTTTTTAAAAATTTTAATGAAAATATTTTACTGTCTTTCTTGTTATTGTTTTCCAGTCTTGGAGGTTTCTATGCTATACACTCAAGCTCAGAAATTGAAAGAAAGGTTTTCAAAAATCTCCTTCCAAGCTTGTAATAAGGTGGTGGAAATACTGGGGTTAGCCCATCACACCACTTTTCCTCCCTTACCAATTATCCTTCCTAGTTAAGAAGATAGTCTTAAGAATATGAATCATGAGATACTGTAAAATAAATGCTTTTTAATTGTTAGGAAAATACATATAAATGTTACATTATTCTGAGGAGAAATTTTTAAAACTTTTATTTTCAAAAATATTTATTTTAAAATCCAAAGTATTTCATAGAAAAATCATACCTAATATAATTATGTGATTACTCTAATGCATAGATGATTAAATTTTGTTTAATTTACCTTATATACTTACATAATTCATTTTATGTTTGTCTAAAATAAATTTTAAGTTCTAAAGATGTGTATATCTGTGTATATACACATTAAATAATTAAATGCTTAAAATATTTAATTCAAGCCTGTCTAATTGTAAACTGCTTCTGAATTTTCATTAAACACACAAAGATGAAACAAAAATTTACAGTTTTAAATTGATTCTGTCTGATAGAAAATATAGATGTGCTTTTGAAAAGTGAAGGTTTTATCTCAGAGTAGCTACAAGGAAAAAATAATGAGATAAGGTGCAGAAATTTTCCAACTCTACACAAATTGATAGCATGTCATGTTTATCAGGCAAGAGAATATTAGAAACACCATATTCCAATGAAATCACACCTTGTATTTCAACCTCAGAGGAAAATCTAAGGAGTAGGAAGTTACTAGTAAAGCTGTTCATATTTAGTGACTTTACAGATAGTACTGGACACCTTTCTAACTTAAAAAATGTTTTGGGTGATATAGCCAAATATCACTGTCTCCATGGAAATAGTCACTTTAAAAAATGATTTAAAATAAGAATGGTAAAAGAGAAAGCAATCCTCCAACATGTAAAATATGAATTGCATAAAATCTTCTTCTGGTTTATTGAAGAAAAAGTTTACAGCTAAAAACACTTTTCTAAAATTAGATCTAACAGAATCCTGAACACTTCAAATTCAGTTTAATCAAATATGTGACAAATTTAAAGCTTGGTATTCAGAAGCATGTTATTGATTAAATTTATGTTAAATTATCTTCACGTGTAAGAAGAGCTTTATTCATGAAGTAATTTTCAGATGAAATTCCTCATATTGCTAAACTAAAACTCCAGAGTAGAAGTTGTATTTCTTTTACTTAGAAAAACCCTCACTATTTTGTCCCCTGAAAAATTGCAAATGATGTGATGAGGAGATGTAATGATAAGTGAAGAAGAAAGTATTAATTTAGTTTAAATGTAGGGTGCATTGCTTTCATTTTATTGAAAAAACTTGAGGAAAGCTTGCTCAGCTAGGTAGCCAAGAGGAGCAGCCCTCAACAATTACATTCAGATGAGGTCAGGTTCTGTCCACTTGGTGGTTTGTGCACTCTTGTCCACTGAATGAAGTTTTAGGCCTGGGTGATGGTGAGTATGGAAAATCCCACAACAAACTTGCTCCTGTTAAGTGTCAGGTGAAACCCTTAAGCATGTATTTCTCATACTTCATTGAATCTCTAGAAACCTTGAGCATTTGTACACTGCACAGTAAGAATGAATCAAAAGAAATATAATCTAGTACAAACTATTAACCAGAATTTCTTTGTTTCATTTTATAAATAAAAAATTTGAATGCATATGTAATAATAAACAGTTAATCCCAAGAATTATGTCAGTTGGCTTCATTTGTGTTTTTTATTAAACACAAATGCCCAATTTTTAATGTCTCAGTGTATCCCTACATCATTAAGGCCCATTAGCTACTATCAGGTAAACTTTATTTTTAAGTCTTGTTTTTAATATTTCTGTTGAAAATTAAATTTTTTCACACTTTATATAATGTTTTATGTATCAAGATTTTATTTTCATAGCTAGATTTTAGGATACTTATGAGAAAATTTATAGTTTCTATTTATTAGGTACTGACATAGGTGCTTGGTATAATATTTGGGATATAATAGATGATTAGCCAATATCCGTTGGATCATTTATTTGGGTTTTATCCTGTAGCCTATATATTTTTCTAAAATGGATAACCACTCCGGTTAAATAAGTCTAACTTTATTATTATAAGTTAAAAATCTTGTTGCTTAAAAAATGCATATAGTTAGCTAGTATTTCAATAAAATATACTATAATTATTAAAATAAACTTTCAAGACTTTGGGATCATTTAAGAATATTAAACACTAAAATACTTAACTAAAAATGTGTTTTTGTAAAAAAATCTATGGGACAAAATACATATGTTAGATAAAGAAATATACTACTGCTGATGTCACATGATTAATATCAAACTAATAATTTTAGACACAGATTTTCTATTGAAAATGAGAGACAAGTTAAATAACAATTTTACCAAAGTTATATAAATTACAGTTATTTTATTTTATTTATTTATTTATTTTTATTTTTATTTTTTTTATTAGTTTCTGCTTTATAACAAAGTGAATCAGTCATACATATATATCTGTTCCCACATCCCTTCCCTCATGCATCTCCCTCCCTCCCACCCTCCCCATCCCACCCCTCCAGGCAGTCACAAAGCACCGAGCTGATCTCCCTGTGCTCTGCGGCTGCTTCCCACTATCTATCTACCTTACATAAGGCAATGTATATATGTCCATGCCTCTCTTTCACTTTGTCACAGTTTACCCTTCCCCCTCCCCATATCCTCAAGTCCATTGTCAAGTAGGTCTGTGTCTTTATTCCCGTTTTACTCCTAGGTTCTTCATGACATTTTTTTTTTAATTCCATATATATGTGTTAGCATACAGTATTTGTCTTTCTCTTTCTGACTTACTTCACTCTGTATGACAGACTCTAGGTCTATCCACCTCATTACAAATAGCTCAGTTTCGTTTCTTTTTATGGCTGAGTAATATTCCATTGTATATATGTGCCACATCTTCTTTATCCATTCATCCGGTGATGGACACTTAGGTTGTTTCCATCTCAGGGCTATTGTGAATAGAGCTGCAATGAACATTTTGGTACATGTCTCTTTTTGAATTATGGTTTTCTCAGGGTATATGCCTAGTAGTGGGATTGCTGGGTCATATGGTAGTTCTATTTTTAGTTTTTTAAGGAACCTCCATACTGTTCTCCATAGTGGCTGTAACAATTCACATTCCCACCAGAAGTGCAAGACTGTTCCCTTTTCTCCACACCCACTCCAGCATTTATTGTTTCTAGATTTCTTGATGATGGCCATTCTGACTGGTGTGAGATGATATCTCATTGTAGTTTTGATTTGCATTTCTCTAATGATTAATGATGTTGAGCATTCTTTCATGTGTTTGTTGGCAGTCTGTATATCTTCTTTGGAGAAATGCCTATTTAAGTCTTCTGCCCATTTTTGGATTGGGTTGTTTGTTTTTTTGCTATTGAGCTGCATGAGCTGTTTATAAATTTTGGAGATTAATCCTTTGTCAGTTGCTTCATTTGCAAATAATTTCTCCCATTCTGAGGGTTGTCTTTTGGTCTTGTTTATGGTTTCCTTTGCTGTGCAAAAGGTTTGAAGTTTCATTAGGTCCAATGTGTTTATCTTTGTTTTTATTTCCATTTCTCTAGGAGGTGGGTCCAAAAGGATCTTGCTGTGATTTATGTCATAGAGTGTTCTGCCTATCTTTTCCTCTAACAGTTTGATAGTTTCTGGCCTTACATTTAGGTCTTTAATCCATTTTGAGCTTATTTTTGTGTATGGTGTTAGGGAATGATCTAATCTCATACTTTTACATGTCCCTGTCCACTTTTCCCAGCACCACTTATTGAAAAGGCTGTCCTTTCTCCACTGTACATTCCTGCCTCCTTTACCAAAGATAAGTTGACCATATGTGTGTGGGTTTATCTCTGGGCTTTCTATCCTGTTCCATTGATCTATCTTTCTGTTTTTGTGCCAGTACCACACTGTCTTGATTACTGTAGCTTTTGTAGTATAGTCTGAAGTCAGGGAGCCTGATTCCTCCAGCTCCGTTTTTCGTTCTCAAGATTGCTTTGGCTATTCGGGATCTTTTGTTTTTCCAAACAAATTTTGAAATTTTTTGTTGTAGTTCTGTGAAAAATGCCAGTGGTAGTTTGATAGGGATTGCATTGAATCTGTAGATTGCTTTGGGTAGTAGAGTCATTTTCACAATATTGATTCTTCCAATCCAGGAGCATGGTATATCTCTCCATCTATTTGTATCATATTTAATTTCATTCATCAGTGTCTTATACTTTTCTGCATACAGGTTTTTTGTCTCCTTAGGTAGGTTTATTCCTAGATATTTTATTCTTTTTGTTGCAATGGTAAATGGGAGTGTTTTCTTGATTTCATTTTCAGATTTTTCATCGTTAGTGTACAGGAATGCCAGAGATTTCTGTGCATTAATTTTGTATCCTGATACTTTACCAAATTCATTGATTAGCTCTAGTACTTTTCTGGTAGCATCTTTAGGATTCTCTTTGTATAGTATCATGTCATCTGCAAACAGTGACAGCTTTACTTCTTCTTTTCTAATTTGGATTCCTCTTATTTCCTTTTCTTCTCTGATTGTTGTGGCTAAAACTTCCAAAACTAGGTTGAATAAGAGTGGTGAGAGTGGGCAGCCTTGTCTTGTTCCTGATCTTAGTGGAAATGATTTCAGTTTCTCAACATTGAGGATGATGTTGGCTGTGGGTTTGTCATATATGGCCTTTATTATGTTGAGGAAAGTTCCCTCTATGTCTACTTTCTGCAGGGTTTTTATCATAAATGGGTGTTGAATTTTGTCGAAAGCTTTCTCTGCATCTATTGAGATGATCGTATGGTTTTTCTCCTTCAACTTGTTAATATGGTGTATCACATTGATTGATTTGTGTATATTGAAGAATCCTTGCATTCCTGGAATAAACCCCACTTGATCATGGTGTATGATCCTTTTAATGTGCTGTTGGATTCTGTTTGCTAGTATTTTGTTGAGGATTTTTGCATCTATGTTCATCAGTGATATTGGCCTGTAGTTTTCTTTCTTTGTGACATCTTTGCCTGGATTTGGTATCAAGGTGATGGTGGCCTCATAGAATGAGTTTGGGAGTGTTCCTTCCTCTGAAATTGTTTGGAAGAGTTTGAGAAGGATGGGTGTTAGCTCTTCTCTAAATGTTTGATAGAATTCGCCTGTGAAGCCATCTGGTCCTGGGCTTTTGTTTGTTGGAAGATTTTTAATCACAGTTTCAATTTCAGTGCTTGCGATTGGTCTATTCATATTTTCTATTTCTTCCTGATTCAGTCTTGGCAGGTTGTGCATTTCTAAGAATTTGTCCATTTCTTCCAGGTTGTCCATTTTATTGGCATAGAGTTGCTTGTAGTAATCTCTCATGATCTTTTGTATTTCTGCAGTGTCAGTTGTTACTTCTCCTTTTTCATTTCTAATTCTATTGATTTGAGTCTTCTCCCTTTTTTCCTTGATGAGTCTGGCTAATAGTTTGTCAATTTTGTTTATCTTCTCAAAGAACCAGCTTTTACTTTTATTGATCTTTGCTATCCTTTCCTTCATTTCTTTTTCATTTATTTCTGATCTGATCTTTATGATTCCTTTCCTTCTGCTAGTTTTGGGGTTTTTTTGTTCTTCTTTCTCTAATTGCTTTAGGTGCAGGGTCAGGTTGTTTACTCGAGATGTTTCCTGTTTCTTAAGGTGGAATTGTATTGCTATAAACTTCCCCCTTAGAACTGCTTTTGCTGTGTCCCATAGGTTTTGGGTCGTCGTGTCTCCATTGTCATTTGTTTCTAGGTATTTTTTAATTTCCTCTTTGATTTCTTCAGTGATCACTTTGTTATTGAGTAGTGAATTGTTTAGTCTCCATGTGTTTGTATTTTTTACAGATTTTTTCCTGTAATTGTTGTCTAGTCTCATAGCATTGTGGTCGGAAAAGATACTTGATCCAATTTTAAATTTCTTAAATTTACCAAGGCTTGATTTGTGACCCAAGATATGATCTATCCTGGAGAATGTTCCATGAGCAATTGAGAAAAAAGTGTATTCTGTTGTTTTTGGATGGAATGTCCTTTAAATATCAATTAAGTCCATATTGTTTAATGTATCATTTAAAGCTTGTGTTTCCTTATTTATTTTCATTTTGGATGATCTGTCCATTGGTGAAAGTGGGGTGTTAAAGTCCCCTACTATGAGTGTGTCACGGTCGATTGCCCCTTTTATGGCTGTTAGTATTTGCCTTATGTATTGAGGTGCTCCTAAGTTGGGTGCATAAATATTTACAATTGCTATATCTTCTTTTTGGATCAATCCCTTGATCATTATGTAGTGTCCTTCTTTGTCTCTTCTAATAGTCTTTATTTTAAAGTCTATTTTGTCTGATATAAGAATTGGTACTCCTGCTTTCTTTTGATTTCCATTTGCATGGAATATCTTTTTCCATCCCCTTACTTTCAATCTGTATGTGTCTCTAGGTCTGAAGTGGGTCTCTTATAGACAGCCTATATATAGGTCTTTTTTTTTGTATCCATTCAGCCAATCTGTGTCTTTTGTTGTGAGCATTTAGTCTATTTACATTTAAGGTAATTATTGATATGTATGTTCCTATTCCCATTTCCTTAATTGTTTTCGGTTCGTTATTGTAGGTGTTTTCCTTCTGTTGTGTTTCTTGCCTAGAGGAGTTCCTTTAGCATTTGTTGTAAAGCTGGTTTTGTGGTGCTGAACTCTCTCAGCTTTTGCTTGTCTGTAAATGTTTTAATTTCTCCATCAAATCTGAATGAGATCCTTGCTGGGTAAAGTAATCTTGGTTGCAGGTTTCTGTCCTTTATCACTTTAATTATGTCCTGCCACTCCCTTCTGGCTTGTAGAGTTTCTGCTGAGAGATCAGCTGTTATCCTGATGGGGATTCCCTTGTGTGTTATTTATTGTTTTTCCCTTGCTGCTTTTAATATGATTTCTTTGTGTTTAATTTTTGACAGTTTGATTAATATGTGTCTTGGTGTATTTCTCCTTGGATTTATTCTGTATGGGACTCTCTGTGCCTCCTGGACTTGATTAACTATTTCCTTTCCCATATTAGGGAAGTTTTCAACTATAATCTCTTCAAATATTTCCTCAGTCCCTTTCTTTTTCTCTTCTTCTTCTGGAACCCCTATAATTCGAATGTTGGTGCGTTTAATGCTGTCCCAGAGGTCTCTGAGACTGTCCTCTGTTCTTTTCTTTCTTTTTTTCTTTATTTTGCTCTGCATCAGTTATTTCCACTATTTTATCTTCCACCTCACTTATCCGTTCTTCTGCCTCAGTTATTCTGCTATTGATCCCATCTAGCATATTTTTCATTTCATTTGTTTTGTTTTTAATTGATGCTTGATTCATCTTTAGTTCTTCTAGGTCCTTGTTAACTGTTTCTTGCATTTTGTCTATTCTATTTCCAAGATTTTGGATCTTGGAAGTAGAATCTTGGATCATCTTTACTATCATTATTCTGAATTCTTTTCCAGGTAGACTGCCTATTACCTCTTCATTTGTTAGGTCTGGTAGGTTGATATCTTGCTCCTTCACCTGCTGTGTGTTTTTCTGTCTTCTCATTTTGCTTATGTTACTGTGTTTGGGGTCTCCTTTTTGCAGGCTGCAGATTCGTAGTTCCCGTTGTTTTTGGTGTCTGTCCCCAGTGGCTAAGGTT
Organism: Mesoplodon mirus; assembly: GCF_964341445.2. NCBI lineage: Eukaryota > Metazoa > Chordata > Mammalia > Artiodactyla > Ziphiidae > Mesoplodon > Mesoplodon mirus. The sequence continues at coordinate 110,789,394 of NC_138982.1, forward strand.
GTTTCAGTAGGTTGTGTAGGCTTCCTGGTGGGGGGACTAATGCCTGTGTTCTGGTGGTTGAGGCTCAATTTTGTCTTTCTGGTGGACAGGTCCACGTCTGGTGGTGTGTTTTGGGGTGCCTGTGGCCTTATTATATTTTTAGGCAGCCTCTCTTCTAATGGGTGGGGTTGTGTTCCTGCCTTGCTAGTTGCTTGGCATAAGGTGACCAGCACTGTAGCTTGCTGGTCGTTGACTGAAGCTGGGTGCTGGTGTTGAGATGGAGATCTCTGGGAGATTTTTACTGCTTGATATTATGAGGAGCTGGGAGGTCTCTTGTGGACCCGTGTCCTAAAGTTGGCTCTCCCACTTCAGAGGCACAGCATTGACTCCTGGCTGCAGCACCAAGAGCCTTTCATCTACCTTTTGGGGGTGGGGGGTCTGAGGTCTTCTGTCAGCATTCAGTAGGTGTTCTGTAGGTGTTGTTCCACGTGTAGATGAATTTCTGATGTATCTGTGGGGAGGAAGGTGATCTCCACGTCTTACTCTTCAGCCATCTTCCTCGGGGGTCACATTTATTTTAAATTATTTTTTTTGCAATTATTATTTGATAAAAAATGATTAAAGAAAACAATTTAGGTTATACAAACAAACTTTAACACTTCACGAAGGGGACAGTGTTCTTTGGGGGAACTGCAAAATGGGGCAGAAGGCAGGAAGCTATTATAGGATAAAGAATAAATGCCAAGGAAGAGAAAAATATAAAATATTTGATTGTCTGTGGCCACATAGTCAATTTTGTTGTGGGTGAAAAAGGAGAAGGAAATAAAGATAGGGCCCAGGGATGGCTTGTGGTTTGGGGATTATCTGACTGTATATGCTGCATTTCTTGTCAAGTAGAGCATTTACATGAAAAGGAAAATCATCTAAGTTTCTGTTTGCTGACATGGCCCCTGGGCAGAATAGACTCCATCTTGGGCCTAGAAATTATTTCAACACATTTGTAAGAATTTTTTTTCATTCTGTACCTTATTACATATTTTTTAAAGTATTTTTAAAAGTATATTTCTAAAGTTAAATTACCAAATGTAAAGTTAGGAAATGCATTGCTGTGACAAATCCGGGAATATTTATAGTTCTGTAATGAAAGAGATGGCAATAGAACAAAAATAAACCAGGCATTTTTTTGTTTTTAGCCAAAAGGTAACATTCCACTGATAAAGTAACATGTATCTAAAAAAATGTAGAAAAAAAATTCACTCAGAATGTGAGATTGTATCGCTGCCTAATAATTGTCCTCTTCACAGTCATTAGAATGCCTACATTAGGTCTGATTTGTTCTTTTATTTCCATGTTTATCCTTATTTTAAAATTTTGCAATACACGTATATTACATTTTTACTTATGGGTTATCATACAATTGAAATCATATTTAGATATATATATATATTTTTATTTTTAAATGTATGTATATAACTTTTCCTGTGGTTTTTCTTAATTATTCCTCATGCAAAATGTTGTACTTGAGATAAATTAACATTCCACTAATATAGAGTATAATAATGAACTTTAATAGATATGTTATTGTGAATTTTTCTATATGTTTTCACAATTCCCCATATATGTGAATGAGAAAGATATTTTTGTTTGGAGTAATAAAACACAGTAGAGGGACTTCCATGGTGGTCCAGTGGTAAAGAATCTGCCTTGCAATGCAAGGGATGCGTGTTCGATCCTTGGTCAGGGAACTAAGATCCCACATGCCACGGGACAACTAAGCCCTCATGCCACAACTACTGCACTCGTGTGCCTCAACTAGAGCCCACGTGATGCAGACTACAGAGCCCACACACTCTGGAACCCGTGCACCACAAGTACAGAGCCCAGGCGCCCTGGAGCCTGTGCACCACAGATAGAGAGAAGCCCGCGCACCACAACAAAGAGTGCACATGCCACAGGGAAAGATCCCTCATGCCTCAACAAAGATCCCACGTGCTGCAACTAAGACCTAACACAGCCAAAAATAAAATACAGTAGAGTAGAATGTTAATCATATTTAACTAGTCTTTTTCAAGTTTTAAGTATTTTCCCTACATTTTATGGCTTTTCTATTTATGCTTCATGTTGAGATAGAGATGAATATAGTTTATAGATATTTACCATCCCTTCACACTACTTTTAATATTCTTTCCCTTATAATGGGACAAATATATTAAAATTTCACATTTGTTAGATTCCTATGTAGCTAAGAGTAATCTAAGTTAAATTAAGTTTTGAAAATGAGAAGCACTCAAATGAATTATGAAAAGTGAAAGTGGTGTAGAGGCCATCTTCCCATGGCTTTAAAGGCTGGAATGAAATATGTCAGATCTAGTTGTTTGTGGCTGCCAGCCTCCATATTCCAGGACCTGGTTTCCAGATTCCTGACTATCAGGCAACTGAAGGTGAGAGAAGTGGTTGTAAAAGTAATGACAGATGCTTTCTGACCTTTGGAATTCAGCTACAGTAGATTTATCTTGAAATTAATAGTCACACATTAGTTCATAGACTTCCATTCCTTGTAGCCTGTTAATGATATAAGAAGCTTATGATCTGTATTAAATAATTTCTTGCCTAAAACACCAAGACTTATTTATGTTTCTTTTACTGAACCTCAGCTCATGCAGACACTTGTCTGGCATCATTTATACCTAAGATACAGTCTCCTAATGATAGAATCAAACTTTTCTTTAACTAGAGTCTGAATTATTTTTTTTTCCAACCAAGATTTATTTCCACTTGATGTTGAATCACTTTTTCTTTCTGTAATCAAGTTACGTATACTGAGCAAGAGTCTCTAGAGAGTTTTGCATTGAAAAATGTGACTATGTGAGAAGTCAATACTGTAAAGAATACTGAAGCTAAAATATCAAATGTTTGCTCCTAGTCATTTCTTCAATTAAGTATGACTTAAACATATCTTTCCCTGTATTGGGTTCAAGCTCCTCACATACAAATAAAATGACTAGAATAGTTAACGTTTACGGTCATGGTTTGCTCTAGTGTACCATATACTGTCTAGCTTCTGGTTGAAAGATATAAGGCTTAAGGTTAAAGAGATTACAGGTTCAGATAACAATTGGACAAAAAAGGAAGTATATTTCTCTCATGTTTTATTTGTTTCTTTTATTATAAATTTATTCAACTCCAATCCAACATTACCCCTAACAATTTAAGTGCGGGTGAACTATTACAAGATTTTCTATTTAAGATTACTATAAAATCATCATCAAATGATGAAATCAACATTAAATGAAAAGTGAATTTAAAATGTTTTAAAAATAAAGAACTTTTAAAATGTATATATATATATATATATATATATATATATATATATATTAATCAAAATATGTTAAAATGATGAAAGAACTTACTTGTCAGAATTTTTTGTGTTAGTAATGTTGATATAGGTATGGAATAGATGAAGAGGGTTAGCATTTAGAAGATCTAGGTAGCAGAGATTAAAATTCACTGATTTAGTGAAGAAAGCATAGACAGCTATATTTGAATTACAGTTTTAGTCCCAGTGTTTAATTAGCTGTTTAATTTTGTGTATACTACTTAATCCTTCTGAATCTGTTTCCTCATGTAAAAACTGGCACTAATAAAATCATCTTGCAGGTATGTTGTGAAAGTCAAATGAAAAAAAGTACATTGGTATATGCTACAAACATTTACGTATTATAATATTAAGATGTTGCAATTTTATCTATGTTGTGATTATTTCATTTTTCAAAAATATTCAGTAAAGATTTACTTTTATCAGAAATTCTATTTTGAGTTCTCCTTTAAATACAGTCAGACTGTAAGCCATTGGTAAAAGGCAACACTTTCTGTCTCACAGAATGGAGATTTGCTAGTTTACTGGAAAGGATGTCTAATATATATTGCTGATTAAGTATTGAGGATCTTCTCACTTAAAATGATAGATCATACTCACATCTTTCATCCCTCTCTTGGGATACTAATAGGAGAGGTTGAGAACAAGTATGCTCTTGATCTAACACCTTTAAACTAGATTTTTAAAAAAGAGCAGAGAAAGCTTAACCACAGAATTTTGTAGGAGGAGCCTACACCTGAGAAGAGATCAATTATGCAAAGAAGAGATGCAGAAACGCTTGCTGTTAGGAGACACCAGAATATAAAAAATAATTTGGTCAAAATCAGTAGGCAATGAAGGGACATTTATTAGTTTTCTATTGCCACATAACAAGTTAGCACAAACTAAGTGGCTTAAAACAACACAGATGTCACACTTTCTTTGGATCACGAGTCAGCTATGACTTAGTTTGGTTCTTTCTTTCAGGGTTACATCAAGCTGCAGTAAACTTGTCAGTTAACCAGGCTGCATTCTCATCTGTAGATTTAACAAGAGGAGAATCCACTCCAAAAGCATTCAAGTCATTGAAGATTTCAGTTCTTTTTCAGGCTGTTGGCCCAAGTAGGGTCTCAGTTCCTGGGCTCAGCCTACATTCCCTGTCATGCAATCTCTACCATAAGTGGTTCACACAATAGCAGCTTGTTTCTCTGGGGCCAGTAGGGAAGCAAGAGAGACTCTAGGGTGAGTCTGCTCTAAATTTAATTTTCCTTAACCTTCTTATTCTTATTAATATATTTTTATTCTTGTATGTTATGGATAATTCTGTATGATCAAGACTTTCAAAATTTAATCAAGTATAATAAAGAAAACAACTAAGAAAATAAAACTGTACCTGTGTGTTCATTGAATATGTTGTCATATACCAATATTTCAATAACTTTACCCTAAATACTGAAATTTATATCTTTATATTAAAAATTACTTAGTAAATACCTAGTAGATAGCAATCATTCAGTTAAATATTTTATAGATGCTATTTCATATGTGTTATTTTATTTAATTCTCATAGCCACTCTATAATTTGTTTTTTTTTTCCCACTTAGAACACATTAGAAAACAGGCTCAAGGCACTAATCAAATTACTTCAGACAAAAGCTCTTGGTAAGTGAAATATCTTGGATTCAAACTCACATATTTCTTTCCAAGGTTTATTCTTATAATGACTCTGTGGCACTCCTAACTCTATGAATACTCAAACAACTGATTGTTTTATTCAAATTTATTTTATTTAATAAATAATTATAAATGCTTTGTCTACCAATTCTTGCAATTTATCTTGTGTCAGTTTGCTTCAAAAACAGCAATGTCATTGAAACATTACTTTAAATTCCACTCTACCCCACCACATGCCACCTATCAACATACATCTCCCATTATAGGAGCCACCACAATAAGCAGAAATGTTAAATTCTGGACATATATTTTGTTCACAGAAACACTGAGGTATGGGCCTTTTCTTAGTACCTAACACCCTACCAACCCTATTAAGCATATCCAGTGGCTAGAATTTGCTATTGTCTTTTGCCAGAAGAAAAACCAGAATCAATTTTTTTAAAACAGGCCTATAAACAACTGAAGGAGATGAGAAAGATTCCTAACAACAGAAGCTCCAGTACTGCACATTTTGACACAGCAATATTACGTCCATGTGTAGATTATCATATCTTTTCCAATAGTGCTAAATTTTCTTGAAAACCTTGCCTTTTAATTTCCTTTTTCTAACAGTTTATTCTCTTTGATACCAGGCATCCACTTATGATCTTTGTCAATTTCCATGTTTATGACAGGTCAATTCAAAGTTGATATTATTTTCTGCATCTGTGACTCTATTTCTGTTTTGTAAATAAGTTCATTTGTACTTTTTTTTAAAGATTCTACATATAAGCAATATCATGTGATATTTGTCTTTCTCTAACTTACTTCACTCAGTATGAAAATCCCTAGGTCTATCCATGTTGCTGCAAATAGCATTATTTCATTCTTTTTCATGGCTGAGTAATATTCCATAGTATATATGTGCCACTCTTCTTTATCCATTCCTCTGTTAAAATAGATAACTAAAAAGGACATACTATATAGCACAAGGAATTCTATTCAGTACTCTGTAATGACCTATATGAGAAAAGAATCTAAAAAAGAATGGATATATGTATATATATATATATATATATATATATATATATATATATATATATATATATATATATATAACTGATTCACTTTGCTATACACCTGAAACTAGCACAACATTGTAAATAAACTATACTCCAATAAAAAAATTTTAAAAATCCAAAATATTAAAAATGTTGATATTGTTATTATTATTGCCCTTTGTTGAAAATTTGGGGCAAGATCAACTTTCTGATACAACATTTTATAAGACTGGAAAATAGTTCTCAATTGATGAGTAAAAAAAGAGAAATGTTTATGAAAGTTAGGACAGAGACTTTGAGGCAGTCAAGCTCTATTAATTAATGAGAAAATATTGTTTCTATTATTACTGATTGAAAGGAGAAGAAAAATTCTCTCTTTTTCTCCTTTTGAATATATTCTCTGGTATAGTGAAGCCATACAGATATGCATATGAACATTTACTTGAATATTTATATTTATAGAGTGCAGAAACATTTTCTCCAGTCAAATCATTGTTATATTTATTTTAATGAGAGTAGTTCCTGTTCTTTGAAAGAAAAATAATTATCAGCTATAATTTTTTTTTTTTTTTTTTTTTTTTTTTTTTTTTTTTTTGCTGTACGCGGGCCTCTCACTGCTGTGGCCTCTCCCGTTGCGGAGCACAGGCTCCGGACACACAGGCTCCGCGGCCATGGCTCGCGGGCCCAGCCGCTCCGCGGCATGTGGGATCCTCCGGGATCGGGGCACGAACCCGTGTCCCCTGCATCGGCAGGCGGACTCCCAATCACTGCGCCACCAGGGAAGCCCTCAGCTATAATTTTTAAATATGCTGCTTGTCATTTAAAATGTGACAGGCACATTGGTCCATGTTATCTGCAGAGGATTCTTAAAGTAGTTACAAATATTTTTTCTTTCCCATGTATCACCTGGGTATGCATACAGAATTTTCACTCAGTAATAGTAATTAGTAAAACAATATTTTGGAATATGTACTATATTTCATGAACATTATGAAGTACTTTATAATCTATATATGGAAATATATATTTCAATAAACAACAAATAGTCTCTATGGATGACAAACAATATTTATTCAAAAATAAATATCTAAACCTCAATTCTTTATTATTGTTGTTGTTTATATTCTAGTTTTACATTAGTTCTCTATGAGATATTTTTTTACCTCAGGCAAATCTATATTGTTTATATAAAAGCCACAGATGTTTTTCTAGTATGCATGCAAATATGAAATATGAATTGTTCACAGTGTAGTTATTTGTAGTACAAACAACTATTTATAATTTATGTTTGATCACAGTCCTTTTTATATTGAATGGAATATTGCAATAGTTTAACATTGCTAGTGTTTGGGTACAAAAGATTTCCTTTAGTATTCATTCTAGTAATATTCCTAAGCAAGCTGGAAATGTTGGGAAAGATGGAAATTGGCTGATAAATATAATGGCCACTGTAGAAACATGATAAAATCTATCTTCTTGCAATCCTAATGAATATGGAAGCCTGTCCAGTGTGATTGGACTAAAAGGTCAGAGGTTTTATAAAGTACAAATCTTCTAGCAAGGTCACTAGTGGCAACTAGAATACAGATCTAAAGGGAAAAAAATACAGCAACAAAACACTGTGTATGTATGTATGTATGTATGTATGTATGCTATGTGTGTCTGTATATACATACATTTATATGGAAAATACAAAGTAAACAGTTAATAGAATATTGCAATAATACATTCAAAACTAAACATGAACTCTAAGTCCCTATGCATTAGATTTCACTATGCATAACACAAGAACTGTAAATTAGATGTCTAGGTTACATGCAGGAATTGTTTGGTTATAGTAGGCTCTTAGGTTTTACAAAACCTTGCATTGCCATTATATAAACAATTCATTTTAATCAAAGTACACTTAAAGCATATATCCAATGAAAAAGAACAGGAGAAATTATCTGGTCCAAATTATTTTGGTGCCTCCAAAAAAAGTGCTAGTACTAGGTAAACAAATGTGTTAAAAACTCATCAAATTAAAAATGAGGGATTATTAGTTACACTCTTTTTTAGTGTATGGGCCATGTTCAATTGTAGAAAATTAGGCATCTCATAGATTTTTTCATTTACTCAGTATATATTTCATTTACTTCTCAAATGAAATTTGACTTATTATTTAATTGTTTTTTCACTAATATGTAAGGAAAACAAATAATATGTTAATTAAAAGAGAGGTAGAATTTAAAAATATGTCATTCTAAATTTTATGATTTAGGAAAAAAATCATTCACTGAGAATTCAGCAAGACATATTGGCTATCCTGTTTTATTTAGTCTTCATTTGTCTCTCTACTACATGAATTCTTTAAGAAGCTTGCATCTTTAATTTTCATGACGCTATTTACATTAAGAAAATGAGTTGGTGTTTAATGGAAAGAAGATAGGTCAGTGTTAAATAATAATTATCTAATTACTAGAGTAAGAGCACTTGATAGTTGTTTTCTGCAAATAATGTTGAATGGAAATAACATTTTAAATGATAAACAAAACTGGATATACAACACTAGAATAGTACAAAAAATTCTGCAAAATAATATTCTAATGTTTCATAACTAAAAATGCATAGACAGCATATTCAGAAAATATCCTGATCCATGAAACCCAGTCAGTATATGTTCTTTTATATTTTATTAAAAAGTAGTTTGTAAATAAAATGATTATTCAATTCCCATTTTATATCCCAAATCCTTTTAAATTTTAATGTTTTAGAGAATCTATAACTAAGGTAAAAACATATCAAGTAAACAACTATATTTAAATAAGGAAAAAATATTAAACTACATAAGAGATGAAAAAGAAGACAGCCTCTTGAAGTTTAATTTTATTAATGAATGGCCACTTATAACTTATTGAATGTATGTGTAATATTTGTATTCAATATCATTTTTATACATAACTACTAAAGCTTCTTCCAAAAGTATTATATTATGAATATGAGCTTCCAGCATCTCTTTCAATATTTGGCAAAAGGTATAAAGATAAACATGTATGAGAGGGAAATATCACACCTGCATCAGCCCTGAAGCGATGAGAGGAAGCCAAAGTCATGACATCAATTTTGAAGAACTTTCACCAGGGGAAAAAAAAAAAAAAAAAAAGCAGATGAAATGTGGTTGAAGGAAGCACCCCAGACAGAAGTGCCTTCCAGAGAAGGCAGGTAGAAGACATCCTGGCAAAATCTACACAAAACCCTTTAATCTGGAGGGATAAGAGTTGGAAGGTAAATTAGCCCATGTAAAAGAAAGGAACCAAGTCAACAACATACATTTTTGTCTGTGATCAACCTCGTTACTGGCGCAGAAAGGGAATCTGAAGAGCCAATGGAAACACACCAAAAGGAAAGTCTGTGGGTAACAGAGTGTTCCTCTGACTTAAAATCTTACCTATACTGAAGATTTTACATTAATGCATTTGCAAAGTGGGTGAAATGGGTAATGTGTACAATGATATGTTATGAAATTGATCAACAAAAATAGAATTGAACCTGTGGGAAAACTGGTGAAAAAAATAACATACATAAGTACTCAATCTTTTGGTGTGGAGATTTTCTTTTAACATTTCTCATGGGAGTGTATTCTAATTTTATATAAAGGCATGTCCATTTTAAAAGGAGCAAATATTCAAATAAATATATAGAGAGCAGCCCAAATAATACTTTAATTTATTTTATGAATATACTATAATTATGTTTTTTAAACATAAAACAACATAAATTGTTTTTTAATTAAGAAACAAAATTAAATTAAATTAAATTAAATATAAGATTATTACTAGTGGTAACTATAACTAAATAGAAGGTGGTACCTCAACTCAATAAACAAAAGGATGGATTATTCAATAAATGATTTTTAAAAAATGACTTATTAAGATGGAAAATAGACTTGGTTAATTTCCTTAATATCAAAATATGTTCCAAATGGATTTGATATATAATTATCAAAGAATTCCTGATATATCAAGTGAAAGGTAAATATGCATAATTTAGGATGAGTGACGCTTTTTTGAGAAAAATATCACAGACAAAATACTTAAAGATAAATATTGATCTTTTACTATAATGAAAGTAATAAATTCTGTTTTCAATAAATGCAATAAAATTTAAATGACAATTGAGATATACCAAACTATAGAAACAAGTATAATTTGATTGACTTGAATAAATTAAAGATGGACAAAATGCCATAAGTGGACACTGCAAAACATGTAATACAATTGATCGATTTGAAATCAATGAATCAATCAACCTCATTATTTCAATCAGAGGGTATAATTGATTGTTTTGATTTTAAAACAATCAAATGGTTATTTGAGGGTTCAAATAATTTACATATGTTAATTGTTTAATTCTTACTGTGCAAATGAAGTCATATATTGGACTATTTGATCTGTAAGGACATTTGTAGACAAGAGCAATATTTTATTATTCCTTTAAAAAAGTATTTTACAGTGCTATATTATTTAATTGCTTAGGTTTTTAGTTGTGTCATATTATCCCTATGCCTTTCACTTTGCCAGCAAGTAAAATAAATTATAAAATTATCAACTAATGTTTTAACTTTGCATAAACAAAATACTGTTTACTTAATATTTGTAAAGTTGACATACTTCTTGAGCTTCAAATGAGTAACTTTTCAAATTTTAGTCCATATATTTTTAAGTTCCAGGTTGCTAGAGGACATCTTTTTTCAAATGCTACATTCTAAATTGCAATTAATTTTTCTACCCCTTTGAACACATTTAAGTATGAATTTGTTACTTAATTAAACTGAATAACTCAAATATTAAATGAAACTGAAACTAACTGAAAAATGAGTGGGCTGATTACTGAATCTGATGACAGACTTAAAAGTGTAGCGCTCCATATTAAATTCATATTTATTTTAAAATGTCCTTAAATATTACATCCTTATGAATCTTAACTAAAAGGGAAAATCTCACTTTTGGGGTAAGGGTGTTTGTGTGTGTGTGTGTGTGTGTGTGTGTGTTATACAAAGTTAGAATACTATATCAGGTTACTTTCATGGATCTCCAATAAAAATATTCCTCTGATATATTCTACTCTTCTTGATCAAAATTGATAACTTTCAGTCTTGATAAGCATCATTGATTAAAATATGATTTTAATAATAAAGCCAAATTTGATTAAGTTAGGACTTTTGCATTTGACAAATCTTAACTGAATTAAATGAATATATATGGAGGAGGAAGATGCCAGGAAAATATCTCTATTGATTTTGTTTTTAATTTTATTATAATAGTTTGCTTAAATATTAACATCTCTAATTGAGAAACTGTTTTCTAAAGTATATATATATATATATATATATACAGAGAGAGAGAGAGAGAGAGAGAGAAATAGACACAGGTAATTATTATAGTTCCAGTAATATAAAGACATTAAATAATACAAAAGCATTCGCTTTTTAGCCTTCTTAATAAGCAAAACAATTACATGTTAATTATTTACAATTTCAATAACAACAACAACAATAAAATTTAGGTTCCGATTATCACAGTGAAATAAAAGCATTGTTAGATTTCTTCCTTCAATTCAGTAAATGGCCTAGGGAATCTTGTTCTAGATGAAAGTAGACCTTACTTTAAATTTTTTTCACTTACTTGTAACTAGAAATATATCACCTTAACTAGTTCTTTTTCTAAAAAATATTTATTGGAGTATAGTTGATTTACAATGTTGTGTAAACTTTAGATGTACAGAAAGTGATTCAGTTATACATATACATATATATATATATATTCATTCTTTTTCAGATTCTTTTCCATATAGGTTATTACAGAATATAGAGTTCCCTGTGCTATACAGTAGTTACTTGTTCATTATCTATTTTATATATAGTAGTGTGTGTATGTTAACCCCAAGCTCCTAAATTATCCCTCCCTCCCCCCTTAGCTAGATCTATTAATATTTATTTGTTCCTCTGTCAGATTAAAATGATTTGTTTTAATACAAACTCATCTTTAAATGACCAAGTACATTTGAAGACTACCTGAGAATTTTTTAATTCCTTTTTGTTCTATTATGTTTCCAATTCCTTTTCATGTTACTAATTAGATCAGAGGGAGAAGTATCCATGTACTATGCCTATTTGTAGAAATACTATAGGTTTTATAAAGCTCAATTATTTCCCACTTTTACATTTTGATGATTGTTCAAATCTAATTATAAATGCAAGCCAGCTCCTGAGCATTGGTTTTTGAGTACTGTGTACATTTCTCTATGCATACCAGAATTACCTTGTAATCTCCAGCAAAATTCACATGTCTTACAAGTTTTTCTTAATTATTGGGACAATACTAATGGATAGCCAAATATCAACTCTTCATTTTGGTACTATAATCAATGAAAGCCAGTCAGTCCTTAATAGTATTATGACAGATTTTCATGCTCTACTGAAAAAGCAAAAAGAAAAATTAAATGACCTGAATAAAATTTGTATGCCCTATTAATTTAAGGAGTCTTTAATAAAGGATTGAATAGTAGATTATTGAAGACCACTTTAAACAATGGGAAAATAAATTTTTATTCAGATTGATGAAATCTATTAATTAGCACCTTGATATTAGTTTTCTTTTAATGTTACACAGCACTTTCTAAAATTTTTCACGTTTTTCTTTTTTTAAATATTTATTTATTGTTTGTTTATTTACTTATTTATTGGCTGCGTTGGATCTTCGTTGCTGCTTACGGGCTTTCTCTAATTGCGGTGAGCAGGGCTACTCTTCATTGCGGTGCAAGGGCGTCTCCTTGAGGTGGCTTCTCTTGTTGCAGAGCATGGGCTCTAGGTGCACGGGTTTCAGTAGCTGTGGCACGTGGGCTCAATAGTTGTGGCTCACAGGCTCTAGAGCACAGGCTCAGTAGTTGTGGAGCACGGGCTTATTTGCTTTGAAAAATATGGGATCTTCCTGATCCAGAGCTCGAACCCGTGTCCCCTGCTTTGGCAGGCGGATTCTTAACCACTGTGCCACCAGGGAAGTTCACAGGTTTTTTTTTCTTTTTTTTTTTTGCAGTACACGGGCCTCTCACTGTTGTGGCCTCTCCCGTTGCAGAGCACAGGCTCCAGATGCGCAGGCCTAGCGGCCATGGCTCATGGGTCCAGCCACTCCATGGCATGTGGGATCTTCCCGGACAGGGGCACAAACCCGTGTCCCCTACATTGGCAAGCAGATTCTCAACCACTGTGCCACAGGGAAGCCCACGTTTATTTTCTGAATTGAAAAATCTTGACACTCTCTTGATATAGCTAAAAACAGATATCATTGGCATAGAGATTAGAAAACTAAGAAGATATGCTTAAGATTACTAAATAGTATCTAACAGAGAAAAACTCATTCTAAGTTTCCAGACCTAAAATCTAATGTTTCCTGAACTATGTACATGGTAATTAAAGTTATCCTCAAGGCATTAATAAAATACAAAGTATCCCATTGTCACACTAAGAGATAATATGAATTATCAATAATACCTAAAGGTACAATTTATACACAGAGGCAGGATCTCATCTTAAGGCATTATTTTTATGTGAACTCTTGTCCAGTTTCTGGTCTTTAGCTTTTCACATGTAAAAAAATTCAACATTTTGAGTAAAGTTAGACATAATCTGTCTGTTATGTCCTTACCCATTCTTAATGAAGTTATATTTATGCTGAATGCTAGTAAAAGAGACATCTTTAAAGCAAAGATCACAGTTTTCACTCTTCCACATCTTTCCCCCTATAAAATAATTGAAAGAAATGTAAATTTATATTTAGGAGGTTTGTTGATGAGCATTGAATCACATTAAGGGAAATCAGTTGGATGACATTGATGTCTAGTGGTAAACAATTATGATGGCTTCATGTAATCATCTCCAATTTTCAGTGAGCTTTGGAAGGTATTAAAATCTTTATGGAATTATCTTCCCAACCAATGCTGGCAAAACACAGGTGCATCCTGCTTCTTCATGTTTTCTCTTAGTACTCTTATTATCCTAACATTAACAGTCTCTTTAATCATTTAACAACAAAATTGTTTGATTTATAATTCTGCCTCACTTCTATCTTCATGAAAGTTCATCTCTGTTACTTTCATTGAATTTTTCAATACATGCATAACAAGTTTATACATATTGTCTTGGTCTGTTCTCATAGTGAACTAATAATTTTAGCCATTTATTGTTAGACTTTTCTATAATACCACAATAATGGTATTCCTACCACAAAAGGGAAATCAGTTATTTCACTAATATTTCCTTTGCAGTACCTTGGAGTGGTTTGTAACATTGCATAAATGAAGTAGTAAATTGTTCCAAAAGAAATAGCATGTCATTGTGACTATATATGTTTTTAAATAGCAGTGATTAAAGAATTACAATATTTTGCCTTTTAAAATAATGTAATTCATTTTATATCTTATTTTAAAATCTTTCACACTTTAGAGACAACCGGTATGTCTCTTGAGATTTTATTACTGTTGTTTTACATAATAATTATCAATCAAATAGAGATCAATTTCAATGGCTGAGAGTATGAGAACTCTCCAGAAAGGAAAACTTAATGTCATTGGGTTTTCACATTTTAATTACCTAGAAGTTGAATTCTAACTATGATAAAATACAATGAGTTTATTTTGATGAATAAAAATGACTGAGAGTTCACCATGTGCAAGTACTGCACAAAACTCTAAAGTTGAAACAAGAAATTAGAGAGAAAAGTGCTTTCCAGCAGTTTAAAATATGAGAGGGTTGATACATGAAGGTACATTTCAACTTTATTTATAGCAGTTTTAGCTTGAATTGACTAAAAGCTAGTGATGTATAGTTGACTTCATAAAATCTTTCTTTGAAGGTTTATGAAAACAATATTAGAGATGCAAAGATCAAATAGTCCTAAAAGAAAGAAATTTTAACTATCTGCTTGTCAATATGAGGAATTCTCAGAAGTAACCACAGAAATCTATGTCACTTCACTAGGGGGAAAATCAGTATGCAACTTCTGTCAATTCATGCATTTCTTCTTGTGAAGACTATCTCACAGAAAGGATAAAGCTGAGAAAGAAAATATCCTTGTATCTGCTTTCCCAGTCAGGACTAGTTCACTCTCAAATCTGGTGCATTAATATCTTTTTACTTAAACCAATTCTTACACTATATTTCCATGTATTCAATGAATATTATAGCAAAACTGATTTAAAGAAAGTTATATTTCTGAAGAAAATAAAGTGTTAAGGAGAAAATGTTGGGCCTTTAAGAACTATGGAAAAGACTTACTGGCTAAAAAAATTATTCAGAGTTCCTTACAAAGTATTGTTTTGCATGTCCTCAGAATATCCTCATAAATGTATTAAAAGATTATGTTAATTGACAGTAATTAACATCTGTTAATAATCTATCTCTTATGAGGGACAAAGATATTCCCTCTTAAGTCAATAGAATGTTTAAAGTTTAAGACTACAAAATATCAAAGGGATAGATGGAAGCTATATATACCAATGAGACCTCTGACTTAAAAGCAATGGAATATCTAGCAGCAATCAGGAGCCTAGAAAATAAAAACAAGAGCAATCTAAATTACATGTGCTTCCCACTTACAAAAATATGGATTATTTAGTTATCTTCTCTTTAAATATGAATAAACAGGAAAAAATTACCAAAAAGCAGCTATGAAGATATTCTATAATTCAAAAAACAAAAAGCATAATACTAAGAATGCAAAGGAAAAATATACTTTAGATGAAGAAAATCTATAAAACATACAAATTAATTTATATAGAACTACTTTATAATAATATTTATGATTAAGAAGGATTTACTTTTTAAAAAGACATAAGGTGAGACAAAGAAAGAGCAAAAGGAAAAGAGTTGGTGGACACTACAATTTTCCTGGACCAAAAAAAAAAAAAAAATCTAAATCGACTTATAAAAAAGCCCATCAAGTACCGGGTAAAACTTATGTAAAGATTTACCTCCATGTACATCAAGATGAAATTTTCAAATTTCAGCTTTAAAAAATGAATTTTGTACCCCTTGGGACAATACAAAAGGTAACATTCTATGTACTAAACAGAATTAGTCCCACACTCTACAATATAATAGCTATTAATATAATTAAGCAACATATAGAGAATTTTAGAGAGAAACATTGTGACAATTATTGTATACTAAGCCAAGTTGTCAGTTTTTATTTGTGAAGGAAAGATGGTCATTTTCAAAAACTCAAAGATTCAGGATATATACATCACAAAAGTCCATTCTTTTGTTCTTTTCATTTAAAATGAATAAACAGATATTTAACACACAAAATTTTTGGGGAAAAATAGACATCCACCTAATCACTGTTTAGTTGAAACAAATCTTACACATTTTCCATATATGTAAACAAAAACTGTGAAATCAAATTCAAATTCTATCATCAACTCTGCCTTTTCCAGATAACCTTACTGCTCAGAAACAAAAGTCATCCTGTTTTGTTCTCTGTTAGTCCCATGAACCTATTTGTAATAAATAAGGCATATTATTTTTGCATGTTTTTAAATTTTATTTAACTATTATCAATTTATGTATCTCTCTGTAATTTTTTCTTCACTTTTTGAGTTTTATCCATGATAACTTATGCAAAATTATTTCATTACTTTTAATCCTGTCTAATACATAGTTTATTAGTTTTCCTATGAGGAACAGTTAAGTTTTCACATGCTTTTTTGAAATATAAACAGTTGCTACAATGAGCAATCTTGTATATAAATTTCCCAGTTGACATATATAAGAACGTATCTCAGATATATAGCTAGGAAATAAATTTTTGCAGTAATACAGTATTAACATTTTTCATACAGTATGATTGTTATTGCAAAACAGTTATGTATACTTGTTCATGTATATCATGATTTCCTTTTACAAATCTTTGAGTTTTTTAAAATTCAAAAGAAAAGTTTTCTTTACTTCTTGTCATTTATATCAGTATGAGTACACTACAAAGAACTTATATTCTCTAACTTTTAGATTACTAATGTATAGGCATCCACTGTGTCCAGCTTGTTAATGATTTTCTTTAAATGCTCCCTATCTGTATTAGTTTCTCTGCTTGATATAGACTTTACACATCAATTTTTTAGTGCCATGCTTAAAATTTATAAGTACGATAAGTACGATTATCATGTTTTCTTGTAATTTTTACAACTATTATTCCACGTATGTTTAGACTAAGTTTTGCTGAGTGCATTCAAGTTCAGTTTCCTTCTTCTTGTCATTATAATGGTATCTTCTTTATCCTAACTAATGTCTTTAGACCTTACAATTTACTTTTCTTGAGGTTAACATAACTATAAAATTGTATCTTAATTTTTGCTTGCCTGAAATGTATTTACATCACTTTACATTCAAGCTGTCTCTTTCATATTTTACTATGAAAATATGTTCTTAAATAACCATAAGTGCTATTTCATTTCATTAGAATGTTCTAATAAGTACAGGAAATCAGAATGGATGATAGGAGTACATAAGAAATGAGTTAAATCTATTAAAATATTTTAGTATTCCACTGATTTGGAAATGCAATTAAGGATAAATTGAAACTCTTTCCAATTTTTCCTCCACATGAAAAACTTAAATAACAAATAAAAAAGAGTATATGGCTACTGTAACAAAATTACCATGAATCAGATGCCTTAAAATAGCAGATGTCTTTCTTTACAGTTCTGGAGCTGAGAAGTCTAAATACAATGTGTCAATAGCCCATACTCCTACCAGAGACTTTGGAGGAGAGTTTGTTTCATGACATTTTCCTAGCTTCTTGTGACAGCAGGAAATCTTTGGTGTTTCATAGCTGGTAGCTGCATGACTCCAATCTCCACCTCTTGCTTCATATCACTTTCTCCTGTGTGGATGTGTCCTTTCCTCTAATCTCCCTCTGCTTCACTCTTATGAAGACACATCATTCGATTTAAGAGTCCATCAACATCATTCAAGATTATCTCATTGTGTCCAAATCCTTAACTAATTACAGATATAAATACATTTTGTTCACATGATATAACATTCATAGGTCACAGATATGAGGACTTGGACATAACTTTTGGGGCCCAGCATTCAACTTACTGCAAAGTTTATGTCATAAACCCTTAAAAACACTGTTAGTCTGTTTTTTGTTAAGAATGTTAATGATGTCATCTTTATATTAAAATTTGAAAATAATGTTTCAGTAGGATTTACACAGAAATATAGAGTAAATACTACTGAGAAATATTGCAGATTTCATGGGAAAAATTAGCTAGCAAAATTTTCATGGAATTTTCTTCCTAAAAATAGCTAATTTTTATTGAACTTTTTTATTTAAGTAATTTAATAAATATATTTAATCTATTCTTCATTTTAATTACAAATCTATTTATGAAGATTACTACTTTTAATTCATATATAATTTGATAGATGAGTATTTCATATTTCACCATATTCTTTAAGCAACATAAATACACAGTAAGATCAACTGCACTTCTTTTGCTGAAAATCCATATCTACTTTCCAATGTTGAACTTCTGCAGATAAACTATCACTGGAATTTAACCAATTTCTTGATAAAGCAACCATTATATCAGAATGGCCTTTTACTGATACTCTCTGCCTATATTTCCCATATATGCCATTCCCCTTAGTATTTATTTCTTCTAGTCAGGTGGTACATTCAGTTTAAGTGTTGCAATTTATGTTCTGTACACTGTGCTACTGGCTTTGGGCAATGTGTGCATTTTAAATAAACTAAATAAATAAATCAGTTTTGCTCTTCTAACTGTCTCTTACCTCCAGTATTTCTCAGAAAACACATTGCCTAAAGGAATATCTGAAGTCCTATTTAGCAATTTTTAGTAAACAATAGGAGACAATTGCAAAAAATTTATGATATATAAATATTTAGATTGAAAGTACTTGTCATAATTTATTTTACATTTGTTGGCACTTCAAATATATAAAGCTGAGGCGCTATATAAGGGGGAAAAAAAAGAATACAACACTGAAAGCCAGTATACCTGGAACAGGAGTTAAGACAAAATGTAATAATTTGTAGATAAAAATCTCTTTCCTTTATATTTCGTGCCACTATAACTGTTTGAAGTACAGCTATGGAGAGTCAAGAAGTTAAGATACCTTAATGATTGCAGCTAAAAATCTTATTGCATAATATTTTATCCATTGTTTTCAACATAATAAAAATTAAGTAATTTTTATAAAAGTTAATTTATATATTAATAGCATTCCAGTAACATATTATTCCCCAAACATTATTTTCTTATGACTTATAAATTATTTTCCTTGTTATTTGATTATAATTGAGTTTTAAGGTAGCTATCAGTCCATTTATCAAATGGTTATTGAAGATCTCCAAAGTGAAAGACACTGAATGCATAGTTGGAAAAGGTAGAGCCCTGCTTTCTTTTTCGGTTACATAATATATTTAAGGATACAGAAAAGTAAAGAAAGAATTTTTTTTCTTTTGGTAAGGGAATTATTATGTTTTATTGTTTTTTAATCATGGAAGCGAATGTGAGTAATTCTGAATTAAATATTACAGAGGTATTCAAAAGAAAGATATCATCTGACTTGGGTCATCAAGAATTTGTGTCCTCAATCTTTTAGCAAAAACAATGAACTGAATGTGGTTTAAAATGGCAAAATGACACAAATATAGTGGTAGTGAAACATGAGATTATTATTGCATTAGCAGATATTATTCATATAAATGTGCCACAGCTTATTTATCCATTCTTTTGTTGAAGTGCAGTTTTTAATTGTTAAAAAAAACTTCTATAATCATTCAGCTATGGGTTTTAGCGTGAACATACATTTTGAATTCACTTGGGTAAACGCCTAAAAATGTTATTTCTTGGGTCATATAACAAGTCTGTGTGTAACTTTAAGAGGAAATGATAAACTTCCTTCCTAAGTGCCTTTACCATCAGGAGCCTGACACTTTCATGCTAGCCCAGCAATTTGTCAGCATTATTGCTCTAATATTCTATCAGATTATATTGTGTCTGGTGACATTTGTCTCATTTAAGTAAATGCTCATGTTCTATGTCTCTACATTTCAGTATGACTCTATCCTGGGCCCTGAGTTTTCTGATGAGTTCATGAATAGCCATTAATTTGTAATTTCCTACTTTATTTATTTATTTTTTTCCCCTGTAGGGATAGGAGCTACTTCTTTCCAACTCTTTTATCTGTGAACTAAAACTAGAAGTCAATTTTTGTTTTTTTTCTTTTGTTGAGGTTTTTTTGTTTTAAATGCAGAGACAATCTTTTGTAAGTTTACACATTCCTGGAGCCTTTTAAAAAGTTCACAAAATTGGATGCACATCAGAACAGGTGATGTATATTATGCATTTGGTGATGTGGCCTAAAATAATGCCCAAATCTGATGGATTTATAAATTTTGTGTTTTGATACATGCAAATACACAACTGAGTGGATAATATTAGAGTAATAATAAGAAAGTTTATCTCTTAAAATAAATAATAATTGTTGCTAAAATTCAATGACTAAACATTTGTTTTTAAGGCAGGTATGTACTATGCAAGGTGGTGCAAGGCAAGAGCTATAATTTGAACATTATTTCTGATTTCTTTTGAAAATGCTACCATTGTAAAGATCTTCATTTTTTTCCTGACAGTTTGAGAAATATAAATAACAAGGGATTGTAGAACTAGTTCATGATTTTTAAAACCTAATCCCAGAGATCTACTGTGAATGGAGTTTAGATACCAGTATGAAGATGTTGTAAAATTATTGGCACAATTTGCATTGAAGTGTGATGATTTTAAAATTCCTTTTATCTTTTTTTTGTAGTAATTTTTAATCTGTTACCTATTATTTTTTCAAGGTTGTACATTTTAGAGTAAATAAAATTTATTAATTATAAGCTTGTTTAATTTTTAAGTAATAAAGCATTTGAATCATCATATTATAATATATAATTCTAACCTATATGTATTTGTGTTTGTGAATCCCTTTGTTAAAGGGGGAACCATTAACTATCAGCAGGTTCTAACACTCATTAAAATCTTTCTCTCCATATTGTTTATAATGCAAACACATTGCAAAGATCTGTTTGAAAATAAAAACCCACTACAAGATCAAGATAAAGTGTTGAACACTTGACTTAATTTATTCTTGCTGCTGTTAATTCCAGGTAATGTTTTAAACAAAGATATCATATATATTTTGTTAAGATATCCCCTTGGTTTCAAAGAGAATTATTCTTTATTCTTTTATACACTTTATTATGTTTATCTTTTGATTACAGAAAAACAGTACTAAAAACAAAAACTCTAAAATTCCAATCTAGGAACATAAAAAAAAATATTATCTTCAAAGCCAACATTTTGAGAAGCAGATTGAAAACAAACTATCATCCCTATGGAGCCATTAAACATGCCTCCTCTTTTTCATGCTTAAAGAGCAAAGAAAATCTTTTCCTTGGTAAGCACTATTGAGAGTAATGACCGTCTGGCAACTTATTTCATTAAAAAATCTGTAATTCATTTTTCTTTAATTTTAGAGATGCCCAAGCAGCTTCAACTACAGCACTTAGATATGTTGACGTGAGAAATTAAGGTTTATTTTTGTTTCAAAAATATAAAAGACATTTTAATTTTAATTTTAATTTTAGAAGGTAGAGATTTCTTTTTCTCTTCCTTTTATGCCATTTCATTTAGTGGTCAAACTTCTACCCCAGTCACCATCTTTTTTGAATTAAAAGTAGGAGATATAGGTAGGTAATTTTATATTATTATCTTTTGTGTTCACTGGATTAGTTGCATTTGCTGCTCTTGCCTCAGACATAAAAGTGTTTATTCTGAAACTTCACATTTCCATTACATAATTTTAAACCCTCTATATTAACTTGCTTTTAAATTTAAAAATAGTGATTATTAAAAAAATAGTGATTTATTTCTCACATATATATGTGTGTATGTATATACATATACAATTATAAATACATATGCAATCAATTACACATACTCATTTTACATACATACATGTACATATATGAATACATATGAAATCATACTGGAAGCAGTGACTTGAGTTGCCACTGTTAACTCTTGTAGTAATTCAAATTTTTTGCAATACCTTATGAACCTTCTAAGCAACTCTGAAATTAAAGATACTTTTTACTAGCTAATTAGAATTTTTTTTTTAAGGAAATGTCATCATTTTCAATAGACAATTGTGTTTTTGTTTGTTAGGATTTTTAAAAAGAATGTTAAAAGAACTAAAACATTTATTTACACTCCTTTATTTAGAGATATAAAGAGTTTTCCAAGTCAGGGAATTGATTTTAATTCAATTTAATGAAAACAAATACCTGAATGCATAACCATAACACTAAAATCATTTTAAAACACATTTTTACAGGTAATTATTTTTATAAAATATTTCCAGTTAGCTTTATTTATTTTTTTCAAAACAGTGCAGAATATCCAAAATTCAGAAGAGGTATATATACTAAAAATTTATAGCAAAACATTCAGTTAATGTAGCTGATGAGTGCACTTCATTAAATATTAGTCCAGACAGAAAAGAAAAACCTTGGGTTATTATATTTTTCATGCACTTTATTTGCTAACTTTCTCACCCTGTCTCTGTCCAGGGCTCTTCTGAGAAACAAGGGCTTTGTTCTTGAAGCAGACTTCATTGTGCATCAAGATGCATCTCCAGCGTCCCTGCACTGGCATTGGTTGCTTTCTCTTTGTGTACTATTGACTCTCATGTTGCTCACAGCTACTTTCAGATATCCAGTACTTAACCTATAATGAAGGCTAATATGTCCCCAGGTCAAAATCATGTGAAATATGACAAAGGAGGGGAATGGTATTTACTTAAATCTATTCAGGCAAATGAAGAGAGGTATTGGAAACCCTTTGGAATAGAGTGTGGGAACAATGCCTAACCCCCATCGAGGTCTGGGCTTCAGTATGGTTAGATGATCTCTAAACTGCCTTCTAAAGAGAAAAGATCTGGATACTGGTAAATTTATCATTATCTGAGTGTGATAGTCAATTTGGGATCAGCCCTGACATCAGTCATTTTCTTTCTCTTGGTGTCTTCCATTAATTAAATACTAGCATTAATTTCTTCTCTTACAAGTAAATAAATATGCAAGGAACACATTCATGAAGGGGAGAAAAGTCACATATACTGTACACTAGCATGTTCTGCCTGACACATTCCCAAGAACTCCCAGAAGAAAGAGCATTGACACTTATAATCTCTTCCAAGAAGTATTTATTCTTAGTTTTCCCTTTTCACAATATCTACTGAAGAAAATAAAATGATTTCAAATTCATATGTGCCTATAGTACTATAGAAGTTAACAGTCTCTGCTGACTGATTCAATGTATCCTACATTAAATGTACATATGCTAGTTGGTGTCACAATTACATAAATGGAAGAGAGCACAGAGGAAAAAAAAACGTTTTATAGTTCTCAATATTAAATGTTTTTTTCTGAAATAAGAACTGTATTGCTACTAAGGAGTCAACATTTACCTTATGAATATGTTTATAATTAAATATTTCTCTTTTTGTTAATGTGATGGCTACTCTAGCTCTATATTTCCTTTTAAATTATATACTTTGTTAATTTCACTTCTCATTTTATACATAGTCTTTAATGTTAACATTTTGATAATTTAAAAAATTTATTTAGAAGAACTACATATTCATGGCATTTATTCTTTGTATAGTACAATTAATAATATGTAGAGTTAATAGTTCTTGTTACTAAATTTGAAAAAAAAAGTGCAAAGAAAGTTTTAAAAAGTAAAATGCTATGACTCATTCAGAAATCAGACTTAAAATAAATTTTTGTTCCTTTGTAAAACACCAATTGGTGTAAAACACCAATTGTTCATTTAATTTTGTTTCATATTCATTATTTTAAAATGCAATAACATAAATACTTAGTCAAAAGTCTGACATAGGGCTTCCCTGGTGGCGCAGTGGTTGAGAGTCTGCCTGACGATGCAGGGGACATGGGTTCGTGCCTCGGTCCGGGAAGATTCCACATGCCGTGGAGTAGCTGGGCCCGTGAGCCATGGCCGCTGAGCCTGCATGTCCAGAGCCTGTGCTCTGCAACGGGAGAGGCCACAGCAGTAAGAGGCCTGTGTCTCGAAAAAAAAAAAAGAAAAAAAAAGTCTGACATATATTCTGTTAATGTAAATCAGCTATTATTTAAATAACATTATTATAATTATTAACCATGATTAAATATTATTCATAATATTGTAAGCATATTTCAAGTATTTATATTAATATTGTACTTAACATTATATTTTAAATATTTCTTATTAATCTTATCCAATTATATCATTTTATTGGATACAAAACACTCTATTGTATTGACATACACTATATTGTATACTCTATGTACAGTTACTATTAAAATATATTTAAATTGAGGAAATGTTTTTTATTTTATGTGACAAAAAAGAAATATTCGTACCTATAAAAATACATATAAAAGATGGTTTGGCAGAATTATCTTTGGAATTCCCTCTTATTTGTTTCATAAATATTTCTACAAACTATCATTTACCCCCAAGTATGCAGATAGTTCTCTCTTGGTTCATATAAAGTTCCATGCTTGTTTTGGTAGAACTCAGTTGAATTCTCTATGCTTCAATTATGTATACATTAACACTACATTATTTCCTCAACTATGAGAATAAGCAAGCTTTTCATGTTTAAACTTGAAAAACACTTTATGATGAATATAATCAGAGTGTGAATATAGGAAATTTCCAAACAAATAGGTGTTACTTCCAACTTCATTTCTCCTTTTGTATGCTTTCTAAAATATAAGTAAGGCAAATCTGAAATATGCATATCAAACTTAATTTTGAAGGAGTGAGGTATTTGAATTGTACACTAAAGTCACACTTAATAACTTTCATGGAGCTACATGCCTTTTTGGAATGTATTTTAAAGAGGTCATTCAAAACTTTTAGATTACAATTTGTTTGATATGGATCCCACAAATTCAAACTATTAAGTAAAAACATTTTGGATACTTGCAAGATCTTTAAGAATATTAGATATAAAATAATTGCAAATGACATACTAAATATCCAAATCAGATCACCACCATTAACATTTTTTACTTACTTCCTAACTTTCCTCTAAATTCACCATACCAGTCAATAGATTTTAGCCTATTACTTCTTCACTCTTTTGAATAATATTTTGTTCAATATCCTTAAGAGTGATGAGTTGCATAATACTTTGGTAAAATTTAAGGTATTTTAAATATTTTATTTTAGATATGACACTCTGAAAGTATAGGACTAAATGTTTCCTAAAATTCTGTTGACTATTTTTGCTTCGTGACTGAGGAGTGTAATTAATTTGTTTATTTGTACATTTGATAAACATTAATAAATATTAACAAACTACTTATAATGTTCCATCACACTAGACATTCTTCTGCAAAATGACCTTTGGTAGTTTTCTTTATAGCAGGGGGAAATATATGATTAAATAAACACTAGCAGAACAACATAATTGCTGATGTAAGACATCTATGATATGCTCTAGGAAAAAAAATATAAGAGGAGTATCAAGTCTGGAAAGGGGGTGAGTTGTGAGGAAGAATGTTCTCAAAGAGGAAATGATATTTCAGATTAAAAGGAGGTAGGATCAGTAGGAGTTACTAGATATGGATAATTACTATTCACTCTGACTTGGTAATTTAGCCTCCTCTTCCAGCATAAACAGGGATGATACTGTTCTGCATTTTGGCCATTGGATTTTGAGAAGAGTTATATGTTTCTTCCCAGTACATGTATATAATTGCTATGACTTAACTCTCTATACCTTTCTTCCCCTGCCCTGGCAATCATGACAGCACATGTTGATGTGAAGACTTTCAGCACCTGGAGGCTGGTCTCCCTGGGAAGTTTCCTTAACCAGAAACTCAATTAGCATAAGAACTTTTTATACCTCTGGTGTTTTAAGATACTCTAAATGGAGGGTTGTCTGTTCATACATTATAATCCAGAATATCTTAAATAATATACCATGCTAATAAAATATGTTGGATTGTATGAAGAGGAGACAGGGATAAGAGAGAACTTTATGTTCAAATGTCAGGGATGAAAGAGGCAACGTGGTATTCTGTTGGAAAAGAGAGAAGTTCAATATAGTTTGATTTTATAGAAAATATGAAGGTGGAGTTGAAAAATTAGGTTTATGTGTCTTGTACACTACATTAAGAAATGAAAGTTGTTGAGAGAGTACATCCTAGGAGCTCTCATGACAAGGACATTTATTTTTCCTTTTTCTTTTACTTTGTGCCTTTATGTTCACTAAACTTATTGTGGCAATCATTTGGTCATGTATGTAAGTCAAATCATTATGTTGTACACCTTAAACTTATACAGCACTGTGAAAATGATGTTTAGATTTTATCATCAGGAAAAATGGCAGCTAGTGAATAATTAGAAATAAGGGTGTCATTTACATATTAGGAAACATCTTCTCCCATAGATCCCATAGATCTCCCACCAAATCCATGGCTACATATGGAACAAGTTCCTCTGAAAAAGCCCTAAAAATTGAGCACTCCTATGCATGCGACAAATGAGAGAAGGCCCACAGCAAAGTGGGTATAAGTAGCTGGGCCACAGTCTCTCCAGAAACCCCACCCTCACAGTCAGAAATAAACTCAAAACCCAGAGCTTCTCTCTGAGGAGCAAAGGGTTGGAACACACCAGGCATCCCCAACTTTTAAGACCTGCACCTTAGAGAACTCCCAGGTGAAGTCCCCGAAATATCTAGCTTTGAAAACCAACAGGTTCTGTGTCCACAGGACTCACATGGGTTATAAGATCTGAGAAATGGTTCTCAAATGGCTTGTGCACTAGGACTCACCTGCATCAGGGCTCAGAGAGGAAGCAGCCAATTGAGGGCACTTGGACTTTGTGCGGAAGAGGCTCATTTGCTTGTCTTGAAATGTCAGCCTGAGAGGCAGGTATCTGATTTGATCAACATTTGGGGGAATGCCAAGTTGTTCTCTGAGGATGGAGACTGGTGGGCACCATCATTTTTTCCTTTTTTCTTTCCTGGTGAGCGCCATCTTCCTGCTCTCCCTCTGCCTCCCTACAGCTTGCTGGTATCTCCCAGACAGTCGCTTATACAGTAGTCTACAGTCTGGATTTTTGCAACTGCCACCCAAGGGACAACGCTAGATCACCTGGCACTGATGGTCAGTAGGACTTACACTTGGTGTTCCCACAGGACTATATATATTTGCACACTTTAAAAGCTTCTGTTTGAGGATCTGTCTCCCAATCAGCATGAATCTAGGTGCTAACTGAGATCCCTCTCTTTGGGACACTGACAGGTCTCAGCAAACCCTCAACTACTGGAAGCTGTTAAAAATACAATAGGCTGCTTATAGAATGACAAAATTTTGAGAGACAACAAAGAGTCAGGGCAGCGTTGAAAGATAAGCTTCATCTCCTATAGGACTGGGAGAGGTAGCTGTTTTATCTAATGAATAGAAACCAACACAGAGAGTCAAGCAAAATGAAGAAACAGAGGAATATGTTCCAAATGAAAGAATGAGATAAAACCTCAGAAAAATCAACATCATGTTCAACTTTGTCATAAAAAAGGCCTTGTCAAGTAGAACATATGTATTTGTTCTTCTTTCTTCTATAAAACTGTATCATGGATTTTTTGTTGTTGTTGTTTTTTAAAAAGAAAGCATCTTGGCTCTACTAAGGAAAATGTATTGGATTAATCAATTAAGTGCATGAGGGAATTAGTAAGGAATCTGAGTTGATGGAGGAAAGTGTTTTATTTTGTTTTCCCTCTTCAGCATTTTAAAACTGTAAAACTATTATCTCTATTTTCCATTGTCTTTGAAGAATAATCAGCCAATCTGCATATTTGGTTTCCTCTCTATGTTATATCTTGTCACTGTGACAGCTTTTTACATTTTCTCTTTACCTTCAGCTTTTATGAATTTTATTATGATTTGAGTAGGTATGGTTTTCATTACATCTATCCTGCTAAGGGACAATTAAATTCTTGAATCTGTATATTAGGGTTTTTTCTCCCTAATTTTAGAAAAACTCAACTATTTTATCTTCAAATATTTTTTCTACTTTACTCTCATCTTATTCTCCTTCTAAGATTCCAGTTAAAGTTATGTTTGGCATATGGTATCATATCACAGTTTCCCTGAGTCTCTGCTAATTTTCTTCATTTTTTTTCTCTGTTCCTCAGATTTGAGCTTTTCTGTTGTTAACTCCTCAAGTTCTCTAAGTCTGTATTCTGTCAATATTTATCCAGTGAATTGTTCATTTACGTTACTATACCCTTCAATTATAGAATGTCCATTTTGTTCTATATTTATAGTATCTGCTCCTTTGCTGAGTTCACCTATCTGTTCATTCATTAAGATATCATTTTTAAAGTTTGTAAACATGTTTATAAACAGCTGCTTTTAAATCATTGTCTGCTAAGTTCAATATTTGTGTCATCTTAAAGCCTTTTTTCAACTGCTTGAATTTATTTTTTCTGGACATTTCTTCATGAAATTTATTCAGTATAAATACTAAGCTGTAACCTGAAACTAACACAATGTTGTAAATCAACTATACTTCAATTTAAGAAAAT
Source organism: Mesoplodon mirus (assembly GCF_964341445.2). Classification (NCBI taxonomy): domain Eukaryota; kingdom Metazoa; phylum Chordata; class Mammalia; order Artiodactyla; family Ziphiidae; genus Mesoplodon; species Mesoplodon mirus. Next base: position 110,818,162 of record NC_138982.1, read on the forward strand.
TGACTGCTTGAACTCTTGATTTTGGATCACCTTTTTATGCTTCTTCACATGTCTAATAATTTTTATTGAATGCTTTATGTTACAGATTAGCTATAGTAAAGATTCTGGGTTCTGCTGTCTTCCTGTGACATGTGTTGATTTTAGTTCTAGCAGATAGTTAAATTACTGGCTAATCATCTTGATCTTGTGTATATTTAAATTTAGGATGTGTTAGGGTAGATGCTTAAAAACCCCCAAGGTGTTTCCAAGGCCCTTCTACCTTGGCATGACTTAAACTCTAATGTCTGTATATGTGGAGATCTTGTAAGGTCTTGGTTTTTGGTTTTGTTAAGCAGTTCTGCAAGATAAATTCTTGTCATGTGTGGTCATTGTGATTCTTACATATAATCCTGGTGTTTCAACCAGGTGCCTTTTATGATGAACATATTATTCTATTTCGGATGAACTAAAAATTTAAAATCTTCCAGTACTGATTTGCTTGCCTCTCAAACCTGTAGTAGGTTTGATAAATGGGTGCACTCTCTGACAAGCCTTGAGTTTTTGATCTGGGTATATACAACCCATCTGTCATATAAGGATTCATTGGGGAAATTCTCACAATGACTTCTGAGGTCCCGCACTTGCACAGCTACTTTCCCTCTAAGGATTTGTCCTGTAGATTCCAAATTCTTCAGCTGATCTGATCATTTTGCTTAAGGAACAGCCATGATTTTTTGGACTCTAGCTCAGTGCAGCTTGTAGCAAGGCTGATCATGTGGTTCACCTCATGAGTTTCCCTTCTATCATGAATATAAACTTGAACTTCCTGCTGTCCAAAGCCTGAAAAGAACTGTCTCATATATTTTTTCTATTTTAAGCATTGTTTACAATGGTAGAACGAATCAAATAGCACTTAATCTGTTATAGCTAGAAGTGGAGTTCTACATATTTTATTTCTGAAAAACAGATTAAGTAAGAAAACAAGAGGCTATTAAAGTAGCCTACTAATTTTCCCCCTAATTAACTCATCACTATTATATTTCAGCAATGACTCTCTGTATATCCAGACAGTTCACAGATGGGATTGAAACAGCTAAGGTCCGTTTATAGGTAGAGGAACTCATAACGAATTTTGTTAACAACCTCTAAGCTTTCCCTAGAGTTCCTGCTCTTTTTTGGAACACAGCACTGTTCTCTGTTAGCTTAGCTGGGCTTCTAACCTCGCTGAATCTTGTCTCAGCATCATTTTGTTCTGCTCCAATGCTTGCCCAGCTCAGTTTATTTCCTTTAGTGCTCTCCAAGCTTAGTTTTCTTCTCTGACCTTTCTGAATTTGTGCATTTATGCTAAAGACATGATTTAATGTTACTTTTTCAGTAGATTTTGTTTAAGGTACTTAAGCTGACCTGGAAAATAGTTTAGCCCACCAGATTGTTAAAAGACAAATGTTGTCATTAAAATAAGGAATTGTGGCAAATGTACAGAATTAAGCTTTAAAATTTCTTTAATAATCTGTACAACTGATAATTTAGATTTGGAAATATAATGCTGAATGCAATATGAGAATAAGTGAGTCTAATAGTATAGGGAATGATAACGATTTATGTGAACATTATGGAAATATAAATTCTAAGCAATTGCTGTGAACTACTTTGAATATGATCTCACAAAATAATTTGTGCACATTTTACTCACTGAATACTACTTTACAGTGAAATACTCTCTTCTGGTCAGTTTTACTGATGCATAAGGGGTTATAAATGTGAGGTTTTGGGGAGTAGATTAGAACCATCTACTCATTCATGATATCCTAGCAACAGATGATAATCCTCAAAGCAGGAATTTGCTAGCAAAGAAGCATATGGAGAACAGTAGTTCCAAAGAAAACATCTATCCAGGCTGCCTATTCACACTGCTCAGGCTCAATAAAAGTCTCTCAGATTTAAATTCTCATTTGAGGTTTTTAAGATCAAACTGGTAATTCTGACTTCAGCAGGAAACTATGAAGAATCAAGAAAATACACTATTACTCTTATATGCTTTTGGTAACCTACTTTGAAGACATTGATTATTTATTTGAAGTAAATTAATATTTAATGCATATAATAGTGAAATTAACTTTACCTTATTAACATGAATATTCTGGCTTTTCAAAAACTATTTAGGAGCAAAATGAAGATATTTATAAACTTTTTGAAATATACTTTTCACTGTGCAAAACAATTCTTTCACTTCAAAGAGTAACGTCTTACATGTTATAAATCTCTCAATCACACTTTCAAAAAAATACTTTTTTCCCTCTATTTCAGGTTATAAATCAAGTTCAAGGTAAATAAAGGCTCAATTTATTCCTGTTTACTTTAAAAAATGTTTTCTTTGTATTTTAAATCAGTGTCTAGCCAGGATTTTCAGTGCTAGCCAGGCCCATAGTAAAAATAGTAGTGGGTATACAACTACAATTGTTATCTTACTGGCTGGCATAATCAAGAAGATGAACAGTGGAAACAAACAAACAAAAAGAATCCTGTCCTGGGTCTGTTACTAACTAGATTATATTATATTATTTTTTTATTTGCAAAAACTCAAGTGTATGATTGCATATTAAAATTGTTTCTATAAGTTATACAGTACCACCAAATATTGGCCCAGTGTGACACCAAAAATATGTGTAACAATTATACAGCATTTGAAGAATTCATAATTCCAGATGAAAGTGATGAATCTCTACCACTGAAATCATTCAATCAGGCAAATACAATGGTATCCATTTATCAGAAATACTGCAAAGGAGTTTCCTACATAGTATGGAATCCCTGCCGATCACAAACTCTACTAATTAATCAGAACTGAATGTATTTATTCCTGTGAATAAATTCATTATGGACATTTTCTGTTGTCAAAAGCTAAAGTACAATAAATTCACGTTATTAATTTATCTCTAAATATAATAACTTGTCTGCTTTCCAAAATGCCATGGACCCAGTATTAACATCATTTCCTTCTTAATCCTAAATCTACTAGGATGAAATTCTCAGGAGTAGGCAGAGGGGATAACTAAAATTAAACTGCTTTCCATCTAGACATAAATATCTCATGTTTTAAGAAAAAAATAACATTTTAAACTTTTCCCAAAGTGGGCAGTTTATTTGGACAACATATTCAGTAAAGAATAATTAGCAATAAAAATGTTGAATTAAAATCACATCTAACATGAGAGCATCTGCTTGTTCATAAGAAAAAAATTAACTAGAACACAATGCTCAGTACAAAAAATTTCAAATCTCACATTTAAAACAGTTATTTTTATGTAAATTGAGGTTTATAATGAGGACATTTAATCCACAGCATTATAAACACTGATTCCACAACATATTTTAACTTATTTAAAATGTATACTGATCTAATAGTATAACTGAAAATTGTCAATCTGTATTTAAAATTAAAATATATAAAGTTTTCTATGTAACAGATAATAGTTCATCAAAACTTCAGTATCAATAATAGACGTTATTTTATAAAATGTATTGAATAATCATTTCTACTCATTTTGTTAGTCTCTTGTCAGCATAAGTGTAAAGTATAATTTAAATAGTGTATATGTTTTTCTTAGGAATTAGAAAAATATTCTGAATTTTTGCTTAAGTGCAATTTTAATTAGTTTATGTATTGAAGTTAATTAATAAATTACTATATATCTGCTTTATATTCAAGGCTATGTCAAGAATCCCCATTATAACTCCATTAGCACAATGAGAATTTATATATATACTTTTTTTTCACTCATGGTTATACTTTTTCAATATTGATGTCAAACATAAATGTGATAGTTTAATGCTCTTTGTTTGTATGTATTGTTGGGAGACAATCAACCATGTATTTCTCATGTTTGTACATGGCGTGGTATTAATAGCAAGTTCTTTTCAGACCATTACTTTTCTGTGTTTGTGCTTGTATAAGTGCATACCCTCGGAAAAATAGAAACAGTGGTTTCCACTGAAGCAGATTTACTTACATTCCAAGATAGCAAAGACAGAGACATCTCCCTCTTTTTCCAAGGAAGGTTCAATTGCATTCCAGGATATTAAGATAACATCTTTCTCTAGAGTAGGATAAATAGTCAAGTTTATGGGCAGCCCCCATATAAAATCAGTGTTTCTTAATCTCAAGGTTCATCTTTTGTAATACTCTGACTGTATACACAGTCAATTCACAGTCTTTAATGTGTCACCATGATAGAATTGGGACTTGAGGAACTGATGCAATATGTTATTCATACCTATTGCTATGATTAATACTGTCATTTGTCTCTAACCCAAAAGCCTTGTGTTTATCTGCCAGGGTATGTGAAACCATGAGAGGCTAACTAAGTTTCAAGTGTACAGTTGGGTAAAATCTCAGACCCTTCAATACTCCGCACTTGACATTTTAACATGTGAACATATTACATACCAAAAATGGTCTATTTTAGAAAGAATGATATCAATCGGCATTATCTCATAATTATAACATACATATATATGTATATGTGTGTATACATGTATACACACACATATCCTGGATAATTTATATATATTTTTAATGTAATGATGAAATGTAAAATGTAAATTGTCCACAAAGATATAATGTTTGATTTAAATGTGGAAGAAAATATATTTTTCCTTATATTTTTTAAAAGGCACAACATATTACAGATGTCTAGGGAACATGGTAAATTTCCATTTTCTTCTATTCTGTCACCTATTTCTACTAACCTTTGTTACTTTTTGGTGTCATTTGATTGAGGTATGAATGGCCACAGATTCCCAATGACTGATAGTTACTGTGCAGTTCATATACAAATATTCCTAATAAAATATTTGGCTAAAACTGAAGCTATAAAAATGAATATCATAATTCTTTAATATCCATGATAAAATCTGATAATAATTTCCAGTGTAAAATTTCCTAACAGACTAGTGTAATTGCCTACAGAGCCACTTCATGTTTGTTACATCAATGAGATGAAATCGTGTGAGATCTTGAAGTTAAAAGAGAGATAAAAGAAATATTCTTCTTCTGCCAGCATCTTCAGATAGATGGATGAGCTTGGGAATTTCTGCAATGGTTTCTAAGCATTCCCTTCTGATTCATCTACCTGAATATGGCAGGAAGTTGTACACACCAGTAGTGAAATCCTGAAATTCCTTACCTTAATGAGAGGGACACCTTTCTCATTCTCTGAAAGCTATAGTTAAAGCTGGGAGTTAGTGACATCAATGTTTGACATTGCTCCTCCAGCCTGTTCAATAATTTTAAAGCACCATATGCCTATGCTAAATCTCACACTAATTAAAAAGAAAGGAATTCTATAATGGTTTCTGTGTTCCTCATGAAACCTTAACTATGTATCTGGTATCTGGTACCTTGTCCTTGATCAAAAATACTTGTATCTGGTACCATGTTCATGGTAAAAAATAATTTATAATCTACTTGGGGAGACTGTTTATACACACAAACTGCAGAAAACAATAAAATAATCCTGAACAAATGCTGATATGATAAGTGTGCCAAATTTATACTAATAACATTAGGGAACATGACAGTAAGTTACAGTTCACATTCCAGATAGTCATTTAATAGGGTTGCTCATTATAGGGAACCATCATTAGGGAAACATTCCTGAGGAAGTCAGACTTGAAGAAATGCTGAATGAGGCTAGAGAAAAAGACATTGTACAGAGTAGAGGTAGCTTCTTCTACATGTGAGCAATGCAAAATAAATGTACAAAAATTCAATTAGTTGTAATAGAAATTTCACTTTAGAGCTTAGGGGAAGATATAACTGAACACATAAAATAATACCAGATTTTGAAAAAATTATACAAACCTCATAATATAAGTTATATTTAATGTTATCACTTTAAGTTTCTGAAGTGCAATTTCTGCACTCTGATGTGGTACCCTCACTGCAAGAAGACTCTCCTATAATTACACTAAATCACTGGAATGTGGAAATTATATTTTATTAAATTATATAGCTTATATCTTTCTCTGATATTTTTAATTTCCACCATTTGGTTGACCACCTTTCCTCCAATTATTCTTTGTAGGTTATCTACTACTAAGGATAGCTACAGCACCTTTTTTGAAAAGCATTTTTCAATTACCCAGAGAAAATTATGGTAGAATAAATTAGGATCATGAATTCTACCTTTATTAATACCTGCCATAATTAACACCAACTAAAGTGTTAAAACGAACAAACCAAATCGTCACACTTGCATCAACAGCATGCGTGAGACACAGCTCTCATCAAAAATTCCTCCTTTCCAAACAATATTGATGTGTGTTGGACGAAAGCTTGGTTTTCATCCAAGTGTTATTTTTACAGTGTTAGTTTACTTCTTAAAGTACAGCAGACTAAAGGATGTAGCAGTGGGGCTTCCAACCTAGATTATCAACTCTAAGTTCCCATTGACTCCAATTTCTCTCTTAGCTATCTGTACTTCATGAGGAATGACCACTCAGGTCCTTTGTTTATATCTCTTGTCACAGTTGGAAACCTTTCTCTTTTTTAGTGGACTCTCCCCACTGATATCACACCACTGATTTTTCCACCAGTCATTCACTGCTCTAACACTTGTGTACCAGATGGTTTAAATGGCTAAGCATGTATTTGCTGAGTGAACATAAGGAAAGCTGTCACTTGGCTTATTTCTCTTTTATTACTAACATTTTGCTATTAATGATTAGACAAGGCTATGCTTGATGGAAATAAGTCCTGCACTTTTTGTGCTTTCTAATATAAGGTAATTAACTTTTTATTCCTGTTTTTTGGAAAGACTTTTTAAAGAAATCAGTAATTTGGTAATAGTGACATCTTTGCATTCTCTTTTTAAAATTTTTTATTAAGCTAATAATACTCAGGTTTCTTTTGTTCATTAGGTTTACCTGTCTCCCTCCCTCCCTCCTTCCCTCCTTCCTTCCTTCCTTGCTTCCTTCCTTCCCTCCCTCCCTCCCTCTTTCCTTCCTTCCTTCTTTCCTTCCTTTCTTCCTTCCCTCCTTCCCTCCTTCCTTCCTTCCCTCCCTCCTTCCTTCCTTCCTTCCTTCCTTCCTTCCTTCCCTCCCTCCTTCCTTCCTTCCTTCCTTCCTTCCTCCCTTCCTTCCTTTTTTCCCTTTCCTGATTTTGTGCATAATAATTATACAATTTTAGTGATCATTACCACATCAAAATATTTTGGTAATTTCCTAGTTATCTTGTATATAATTGGTGAAGGGAAATTTCTCTTTATCTTGACAATAAAAAATGTGTCAGGATGCTGGTCAGAACTGAAAAAGTAAGGAGCAAATGTGACTTTCAAAAATGTCCCCTGAGTAAATGGATTATTTCTTTCTACAACCAAACCTCCTACATATAAGTTTCAACCACAATGTCATAGAGGCTCCATTAAAAGCCAGAGATAAGTGTTTCCCTGGTGGCGCAGTGGTTGAGAATCTGCCTGCCAATGCAGGGGACACGGGTTCGAGCCCTGATCTGGGAAGATCCCACGTGCCACGGAGCAACTGGGCCCATGAGCCACAACTACTGAGCCTGCACGTCTGGAGCCTGTGCTGCACAACAAGAGAGGCCGCGGTAGTGAGAGGCCCACACACCGCGATGAAGAGTGGCCCTCGTTTGCCACAACTAGAGAAAGCCCTCACACAGAAACGATGACCCAACACAGCCATAAATTAATTAATTAATTTAAAAAAAGTTAACCTTTAAAAAAAAAAAGCCAGAGATAATATACATACTTCTTCACAATCAAATTTCTTCACCAGTAAATTTACATGTTCTCTAAATGACTGCACTTCTGTTTCTCAGACTTGCTGTTATTAAAATAGTTTATGTTTGATGTGTTTTCCTATGTATCTTATACTCTTTTCAGGTCATTTAGTTCAGATAATTAGTTTATTTTTTCTAATGTTCTAGCTCCTCATTATAGTGGTCAACCAGAAAAAGTATTTACATTTAACCTGTAAGAATATCAACAAAAAGACAAGAAAACTAAATGCTATATTACAGGTACTTACTGATAGCATACTGAGGTAGCTGAAGTATCAATGTTGTAGTGGAAAAAGCGTTTAAGTGAAATATGACTATAATGTGAACAGGCAATATTTTTTCCTAAAAAACATATTTTCTTGGGATATTATGTGCTGAATGGAAATAAAATATTTTCATGAACAGTTGGAAAAGAAAATATACATTAAGTGTTCCCTTAAAACTTTACTCTGAATTATCATCTCATTATTTTTTAAATGACATCTATTTAAATTCTTTGAAGTGAAAATCTGTTTAATTTTTTTTTTCCTTTCTTTAGTGCATTGACACTTAAGGCCGGGTTGTGTCCAAAGATAGTAGTGTGCCTTTTTTTTCAATGCTTTCTCCCAACTCTGCCTTGTAATACTAGAACTAATAAAAACTTCCCAAAGGTTCTCTCTCAGGCTTTCATTTAGTGAACTGCCTTCTCTTGGCTAGTTCAGCCTCTGCCTTTCCTTTGTCAGCTCCATCTCTAAGGAAGGTACTCTTTCCAGTTTCTGGGTCCGTTTTCCCCAGGGGTAGTCCTCTTCTCTAATTTTAAACCACTGAGTTGGTCCTGTTGACATTTTCCCACAACTCATTCTTGTCAATTATCAATAACTTTGACTAAATTTTTTGTTTATTGTGTTTGTTGTTAAATTTGGTTCTTATTGAGGATGACATTTTAAAGTTATTATAATCTTAACTATAAATCAAATGTTTTTAACCCTCCTAAAGTTTGTGACTATATCAGTTTTTAATTCTACATCATACATATAAGTTATCAAACACATATAAACAATTTGGTAAATGTGTGTGCCATTTAATAGCTTGTTAGTTATAATTGACTTATTTTATTTAAGGTATATGCTGCTGCTTAAGATTGTAAAGAAGAATACTAAAGAAAATAAAATTGTTTATGACATATTCTAAGATAAATACACTATATTATAAATGCTGTACTTATAAAATTAAACCGGTAAGAAACATATCTATCTTGCATACATTTAAACCACTAAAGAGGAGATGATCATATCAGTAATTGTTAAAAATCATTCAGGATTAATAATTTGAGAGTGGAGATAACTGTCATTCAGCACACAACAATTTTTATTTTTTATTTGTCAGATTCATCTTGGCTTTTATTGCTTTTACTCATGTTTTCCTGCTTTTTCTTTGTGCCCGGTGTTCATTGCCTTGAATTTATTTTCCATCATAATGCTGTTAGTTGACATAACCAGTTTGATTAGGAAATATAGTTATATTACTTCAGTTGCTGTATTTTTTTCTTCCAGTTTTATGAAGATGTAATTGGCATACAGCACTGTATATGATTAAAGTGTACAGCATAATGATTTGACTTACATACATCAGGAAATGGTTATCACAGTAAGTCTAGTGAATATTCAGCATCTCATATAGATACAAAATTAAAGAAGAAGAAATAAAACAAGCTTTCCTTGTGATGAGAACGCTTAGAATTTACTCTCTGAACTTTCATATATAACATACAGCAATGTTATCATGTTGTACGTTACATCCCTAGTATTTATTTATCTCACAACTGGAAGTTTGTACCTTTTGACTGCCTTCATTCAAGTCCCCTCTCCCACCCTCATCTCTGATAACCACAAATCTTCTCATTTTTCTGTTTGTTTGTTTATTTTTAAAATACAATTGACCTACAATACTATGTTAGTTCTTGTTATACATTACTGTGATTCAATATTTCTATACATTTTGACATGATCATCACAATAAGTCTACTTATGACACCAAAGATATTACATGGTTATTGGCTATATTCCACAGGATGTACAATTCAAAACCATGACATTTATTTTGCAACTGGAAGTTTGTACTTCTTAAATTCCTTTACCTATTTCCTTCCACCCCACACACACCTCCCCTCTGGCAACCATCTGTTTGTTCTCTGTTTGTATAACTCTGTTTCTGTTTTATTATGTTTGTTAATTTCTTATGTATTTTTAGATTCCACATATAAGTGAAGTCATATGGTATTTGTTTTTCTCTGTCTGACTAATTTCATTTAGCATGATACCCTCCAGGTACATCATTTTGTTGCAACTGGCAAGATTTCATTCTTTTTATGGCTGGTTAATATTCATTGTATATATATACTACATCTTCTTCATACATTCATCTATTGATGGCCATTTAGATTGCTTCCATATTTTGGCTATTGTAAATGATGCTACATAGGACATATGGGTGCATATATCTTTTCTAATTAGTGTTTTTGTTTTCTTTGTATAAATGCCCAGGAATGAAATTGCTGGATCATATGATAGCTCAATCTCTAATTTTTTGAGGAATCTTCCTACTGTTTTCCATAGTGCCTGTACCAATGTACATTTCTGCCAACACTGCAAGAGGGTTAGAGGGTTCCCTTTTCTCTACATCCTGCTCACACTTGATGTTTGTTGTCTTTTTGATAATACCCATTGTGACAAGTGTGAGATGATATTTCATTGTGGTTTTGTTTGCATTTCCCTGATTATTAGTGATGTTGAGTATCATTTCATGTGCCTGTTGGTAATCTGAATATCTTCTTCGGAAAAATATCTCTTCAGATTCTCTATCCCTTTTTTAATTTGTTGTTTTTCTGATGCTGAGTTGCATGAGTTCTTTGTATATTTTGACTATTAACCAACTATCAGAAATATCCTTTGCAAATTTTTTCTCCCATTCAGTAGGTGGTCTTTTGGTTTTGTAGATAATTTCCTTCACTGTGCAAAAAACATTTTAGTTTAATGTAGTCCCATTTTTTGCTTTTGTTTCCCTTGCCTGAGACGACATATCCAAAAAATATGTTACTAAGACCAATGTCGAAGAGCTTACTACTCCCTTCTTCTAGAAGTCTTATGGTTCCAGGTTTTACATTTAAGACTTTAATCCATTTTCAACTTATTTTTGTGTATGATGTGAAAGAGTAGTCCAGTTTGATTCTTTTGCATGTAGCTGTCCAGTTTTCCCAACACCATATATTGGCTGTCTTTTAGGGCTGCCTTTTCCCTATTGTATATTTTGACCTCTTCTGTCATAGATTAATAGTCATGTAAGTATGTGTTCATTTCTGAGCTCTATATTCCATTCCATTCATCTATGTTTCTGTTTTTGTGCCAGTAGCATAATTTTGTCTTTTAACCTTCCTACTAGTTTTGTGCATGGATGATTTCCTGCCTTTACTATATGTTTGCCTTTATTGATGAGCTTTTTCCTTTTATAATCTTTATTTTCTAGTTGTGGCCTTTTCTTTTTTGCTTAGAGAAGTTCCTCTAATATTTCTTATAAAGCTGGTTTGGTGGTGCTGAACTCTTTTAGCTTTGGCTTGTCTGTAAAGCTTTTGATCTCTCCATCGAATCTGAACAAGAGCAATGCTGGGTAAAGTATTTTTGTTTGTAGGTGTTTCCTTTTCATCACTTTAGATATATTGTGCTACTCCCTTCTGGCCTGCAGGGTTTCTTCTGAAAAGTCAGCTGATAGCCTTATGGGTGTTCCTTTGTATATAACATGTTTCTTTTCCCTTGCTGCTTTTAATATTCTCTCTTTATCTTTAAGTTTTGTCATTTTAACTACAATGTGTCTTGGTGTGCTTCTCTTTAGCTTGATCTGGTTTGGGACACTCTGTTTCTTGAACCTATATGTCTGTTGCCTTTCCCACATTAGGGAAGTTTTCAGCTATTATGTCTTTAAATATGTTCTTTGTCCTTTTCTGTTTCTCTTTTCCTTCTGGGACCCTAAAATGCAAATATTAGTACACTTGATGTTGTTTTAAAGGTCTCTTAACCTTTCCTCATTTCTCTTCTTCTTCTTTTTTTTTTTTGTTCAGTTTCAGTGATTTCCACTACCATGTTTTCCAGCTTGCTGATTTGTTCCTCTGTATCATCTAGTCTACTGTTGATTACTTCTAGTGTATTTTTTTAAATTTCTGTTATTGTATTCTTCATCTCTGTTTGATCTGTCTTTATATTTTTAAATTCTTTGTTAAAAACTTTTAACTTCTCACTCTATTCATCCACTCTCCTCCCATGAACTTTGAGCATATTTAGGATGATTACCTTGAATCCTTTCTTAGGTAGGTTGCTTATGTCCACTTCACTTAGTTTTTCTTTTGGAGTTTTATCTTGTTTCTTCATTTGAAACATATTTCTTTGTTGCCTCACTTTGCTTAATGTGTTGTTTTTATTTCTATGTATTTGATAGGTTGGTTATATTTCCCAACCTTGGAGAAATGACCCTTTGTAGGAGATGTCCTGTGCATTCCAGCAGTCCACTCCCCTCTGGTCACTGGAGCTACATGCTTTAGGGATGCCCCTATGTAAGCTGTGTGCATTCTTCCATTGAGGTGGGCTGACTGTGGGTGGCTTGGTAGATGTGGCTAGACCCTATTCAGGTTGATTGTTAGGCTCTTTTGCAGAGGCTGCTGGCCACTGTTGGGTGGGGCTGGGTTATGAGATGGATAGCTAAGGAGTCCCAGGGGGTCCTGGGGCTAATGCTAGCCCAATGATGGATGGAGTCAGGTTCTGGGGTGAGTGATTGTGGGGCTAGGGGTCTTGGATTTAGTTTTGGCCTACTATGTTTAGGCTCATTCCTGACATGGCTGGGTGTAGTGTCTGGGCCATCCCCAAGGTGATGCTGACCCACTGGTGGGTGGGGCTGGATCCCATGGCAGCTGGCTAAGGGCATTCAAGGTGTCTCATAGCTGGTGTTGTCATGCTGGTGGGAGCAGCTGGGTCACAGGTGGTCTGGCTACAGGGCCCTAGGAGTTCCAGTGCTCATGTCAGCCCACTGGTGCACGGGGTCAGTTCTGACGTGGCTGGCTGTGGTTCCCAGTATCACAAAGCTGGTGTCTTCCTACTGGTAGGTGGGGCCAGATCTTGGAGAAGCAGGCTGAGAGCCCCAAGGACTTCCAGAGCTAGTGTTGGCCTGATGATGGTCAGGGCTGGTTCTCTGGGGGTCCCAGAGCTGTTGCCAGCTGCTGGTGGGTGGTACATATAACAATTTTAAAATATTATTATTCATTACTTTAAAAACATTAGTTTATAACTAAAAATATTAGCTATAATAATATTTTCTGAGTACTTAATTAGAGTCTGGTGTTAAGTGTTTTATATAAGTTTTCAAAGTTTTGCTTATAAAAATGTTCATGAGATGGAAAATTAATGTTTATTTTACAGATGAGTAAGTTGAGGTTTAGAGAGTTCACCTAGGAAAGGGCCTGTAGTGACAACTACTACAGTACACTAGGTTTTTTACTTCTATCAAATAGAAAATAGGGTACTCCCAAACAGGTAAGGCTGAAAGTGCTAGAAGTTTTGTCTGATAATTAAAGCCGCATTTAACAGACACTATCTCCTTATTTACGAACTGTAGGTAATGTTATGCACAATTTCCTATAATGGCTAAAGAATAAATCATAAATATGTCTGCAGTCAAAAGAAACATTATTATAATACAAAAATGTCAACAGTATAGTATTTCTAAGAGACAAAACAATTTCCTTTGGATTATTTCTGATTTTCCAAGGTAAATCAGTGGGATTCAGTCAATTAGTATAAGAGTTTATCTTATTTCAAAAGTAAGCACAAAATCTTGTCAGTGTAAACTTCTTTGAAAGCTATAGATCCTTCATAGAGGTGAAGACACTGAATTCTTCTGGGGGCTTAGAATAAGAGGGAACAACTAAAGTGATGGTAGGACATTGGCAGAGAAGCTGTGGTCTGTGAAATTACCTAGTGTACTACTTTGCTTAGGTCTGGCCATATTCAAGACTATGTGATGAAAATAACATTAGGACCCTGCATTTATCTTCTCTTCCTCTTTAGAGTATAGCCATCACATAAACAGTTTCCAACTTCTGTTGGCTGTATGTTAGCAAAGATTTTTTTTTTCCTGAATATTGTCCTCAATATGACAGAACAGACTGGTTCAAAGTAAAGTTTTGATGAAATGTTTTCTCAAGGAAATCTGTTTCTGCTGCTAGGAGACTGCCACCTACAACCATCTGTGGTTTTGTGTTCCTTGCCAAACTTTTCTGTTGTCTTTATGTAGATACCGCTTTTGTCATTTTTGTGGTATCCAAACATGGCAAACCCTTCCATCAGCTGCATTCTTTTGTTAAAAGTGTTTTACTGTCCTACTAAATATTATAAGGCACATTCACACACATATAAATACATTACATACTTTAATATATTAGTCACTATATCACTCTAGCTAATCCAAATAGAAGCATAAAACTGTCTCAAGGGTTCTTATCCTCAACATTGGCAACAGTGATTTATATAAGCATTATGGATGATAAAAGAAATTAAGAAGCATAAACAAGAGATCGATAAACTATACAATTGGTCCAAATATAGTTCTAATGGAAAAAAATACATAACATGACACATAAGAAATACTGGAAATGATAATTACTAAGTTTCCAGAACTGAAGAAAGACATGTGTTCTTCAGTAACAAGCACATGCTGATTTCCAAGCAAGATAAATAAAAATAAATTCTCAGCTTGATGCAGTATAGTGGAAAGACAGTACATTTAGAAAAAGTGACAAAGCCATTAGCCACAGGAAGGGAGTAAAGATTATCTAAAAAAAAAAAGTTACTGTTTTCAGATATAATAAGGTAGCTCATATCAAATGAATACTTCTACTCAGAACATGTAAAGAGCTAGATTTATTGTTGTTATTATTATTTTTGCCACAACAGCAAGAAGAACCCTCTTTGAGGTATTGGAGGATAACAAAATCAGAGAGAACTTAAGAGACCAAAATATGAAGAAAATTAAATGAGATGAGCCTTATATTTTTCTGCTGTTTTTTTCTTTTTTGAGTTTGCTGATTATTGGTGTAGACCACACTGTCTAACTTAAAAAAAAAATCTAAATTTAAGGCAGTTACAAAGGCCTGGGGTGACATAAATTGAAATTTAGAACTATCAAGATAGCCAGGGATTGGAGGACCAAGATCCTAGAGGAAAGAGAGCTGCAGGCCAACAGATCCATCACTCAGAACACAATTTTCCTGAAGTTTTTGTCATCTCCAAAGCTGTGTCTGTTTGTGTGTGAGTGTTTGGGGGGCGAGGGGTAGTGCTAAAAGAAATCCAGAATAAAGAAACATTTGTAAATTAAGAAGAGAGAGAGAAGGATAGGGAGAGAGAGCTTATTTTTTGTTTGTTTGTTTTCATCTTGTTTTTTCTTGGCAAGAAGACAGCAATTAGCTAGGGATAATGAGCCTTAAGAAAAATATATAGCTTTCAGGTAAGATTGTGAAGAATTATACTTTAAAAGTGCTGGATTGAGGTAATATACCCATTCTCTATCAGCCTTCCAAATAAAACATAAATACTCTGTAGAGAAAGTTAACAGTTTGGAGTTACTTTTTTTTTTTTTCTCACATATGCTTGCTGCAATAGTCAGCTATTGCTATCACAAGATTGTGTAATAAAGCACACTAAAATTTATTGCTTGAATTAATCACTTATTCTTATAGTCATAGGTTCCAATGTCTATACTTTTGTCTTCTATAGGCTTGGTTCAGCTGGACCTGACTCCTGATCATTGTTGGGATCAAGTCTGATCCACATTCTTTTGTGGCTAGTGGCACTTTTAGGGTGCATTCATCATAATGGTAGAAGCAAAAGACCATGAATTACATGCAAACAGCTTTAAACTTGTACTTGTGCCATATATACTAATGTTTCTCAGCCAAATTAGTAACATGATTACTTTCAATTTCAACGTCAGAGAAATATGCTCTACCTCTAGTGAGAGGAACTAAAAGCCATTTATATATGCTGAAAAATAATGCAATTTACCAATTCCTACTCTTATTTAATACTTTAAAGAATGCGGGAAAACAGAACCATATGTTAGAAAATCAAAAAACATATTTAAGTGATCCAAAATATAGAGTTAACAGATATTGACAAAATATAATTATGATTAATATTTTGAGAAAATAAAAAAGAGAAAAAGATGAAGAATATCACAGGGATATCCCAGCACTGATAAAAAAAAAACACTGAAATTAGCACTCATGTAGTATTAATAGCATACTGTACAAAGCAAAAAGAAAGACAAATGAATATGCTGTATTCAAGCAGAAGCAAAAAGAAAAAGGAAAAGGTACAAATAGAAGCATGGAATGGATATGTGGGACATGGTCTAACTTATATTTAATTAGCACACAGAAGACAAACAAACAAAATATGAGAATGTATCAAAGTAAAATTTAAAGACATATAACTGCAAATTTTCAGAAAATGATGAAAGACATAAAGCCACAAATACAGGAATATCAACCATCTCTAAGCAAAATAAATACAAAGAAAATTAATCATAGGCACATCACTGTAACATTGAAATTTAAAGACAAAGAGAAAGCTTACAATAAGTCAGAGCTTATTCCACTTCTGTTTAGGTTTTATAAAACTTGAAAGGGTGATGCCCCACCATAATAAAAGAAAAATATGAATAAAGTAAATCATAATTTTTCTTGAATCCATCAGATTTGCAGGGCAATTAAATAGGCTGAAATCTAAGGAATGACAAGACCTTCTATAAGAGACAGGACACAAGCAATTATTCACCTGTAGCAAAACATAAAGGGAAGAGGTACTGGGTGCCATAAAAAAGGGTCAAAATAATCCAGTTAAAATTTGTATAAATTACTATAGGCCAACTGTAGGTTAGAATAAATGTATGGAAGGACTTGGAAGCAGAGATACAGTCATCCATCTTCTGTGTGAACTTCCATGTGATGCACAAAAGAACTGGAGAACAGGGTGTAGATTGGGGAGGTTTCACAAGGTAGTGCAATCCTAAAGAAAGGAATCATTTTTTTTTAAACATCTTTATTGCAGTATAATTGCTTTACAATTGTGTGTTAGTTTCTACTTTATAACAAAGTGAATCAGCTATACATATACATATATCCCCATATTTCCTCCTTCTTAGGTCTTCCTCCCACCCTCCCTATCCCACCTCTCTAGGTGGTCACAAAGCACAGAATCAACTTTTACTACAGGAAATACACAAAGCCCCAAACAAACTCTTATCCATTATGAATCAAATGCTTTATGCCACTGGAGAAGGGCATGAAATACTGTCACTGCCAGGGCCAGGATGAAGACAAACTGTAGCTGGAAAAGTTCCTGGAAATCAAACCTCTACTCATAGAATTGAGATAAGAAAGAATACTGGACCAGAGATCCTATGTTAATAGAATTCAAAGTCTCCTACCACTGAGGGAGGAGCAGGAAATACTTTCTCTTATAATAACTACCAAAGCTACAAAATTAGATGTTAACTGCCAGTAGAAAAAAGAGATAGAACCACTGAGAATGGCCCTCTCCTGAGACCTGAGCACAACTTTGAACCCAGTATACAGAGAATCACCTCTAACCCTCATCTTTGGGTTAGAAAATGTCAAGTAACAGCAAAAGCATTATAACACTGGGGAAAAACAAGAGTGTGGAAAGTGACTACTTCTGTGGTATAAGCATAACAACCTATTATTAAGAGTCAAAACAATAAACAAACTCAGACCCTGACCCAGGCTCATAGATGTCTCTGATGTTGACATAACCATAAATAAATTTTACGTGACTATGATTAATATATTAAATGCTCTAGTGGAAAAAGTAGATGACATGCATTAACAGATAATGAATTTAAACCAAGAGATAGAAACTATAAAACTAAAATAGAAATGCTAAAAAACAAACCAACAAACCAACAACATGGGGACAAAAATAAAACGTCTTAGGCTCATCAGTAGATCTAATTTACATTTACACAAAAACCTACCCAATGACAGCAGAATACACATTTTCTTTAAGTGTGTATGGTTATCCCAGGTAGATCATATTCAATGTGAGAAACACATCTCAACAAATTTAAGACTTTAAATTATGCAGAGAATTATCCTCGTCTACATGGAATTAAGCTAGAAAAAAATACTAAAAAGATAACTTTGATAATCACAAATATTTGGAAATTAATTATACTTTCATATGACCTTTGGGTCAAATACAAAGTTACAAATAAAATGTAAGAGTATTTTCAATTGAATGACAACAAAAAAAATCAAAATTTGGGAGACACATGTAAAAAGTAATAGATGCAGAAAAAGCCCTTGAAAGATTCAGCATTCATAGTCATTTAAAAAGGTATAGCAAATTCAGAATTAAATGAAACTTTAATAAAATGAGGCATTTACAAACAATCAATCTCTACAGATAACATTATGTATGTATGATGAAAGACTAATTATTTGTCCTTAAATTAGGAACAAAGCCAGAATGTCCATTGTTAGTCCTACAAATCAATAGCTTTATATCCTCATGAATACAATAAGGTAAACAAAGAAAAAAAGATGTAGACAATTAAAAAGAACAAAAACAAGAAAAAGAGCTGCAACAGAAGAAAAAACTGCATTTAAATTTTCCAATGAATATACACAAATTTTTTAAATTAGTAAGTTAATTTAGCAATGTCAGAGAATATGTCAATACATAAAAGGTGATTTCATTTCTCAATACTAATAATGAATAATTGGGAATTAAAATTGAAAAAATGTATCATTGGAGCTTCCCTGGTGGCACAGTGGTTGAGAGTGTGCTTACTGATGCAAGGGACATGGGTTCGTGCCCCAGTCCGGGAAGATCCCACATGCTGCGGAGTGGCGGGGCCCATGAGCCATGGCAGCTGAGCCTGTGCGTCCGGAGCCTGTGCTCTGCAATGGGAGAGGCCACAACAGTGAGAGGCCTGAGCATCGCAAAAGAAAAAAAAATGTATCATTTATTAAGCACAAAAAATAATTTAAAAGCTAGGTATAAAACTAACAAACATATGCAAGTTCTGTACGTTAAAAAGTAAAAAAAGAAAACTGATGAGAGTAGTCAAGAAGATATAAATTAATGGAACTTAGAAGTTTTAAAATGTCAATTATCTCCAAACAGATTTACAAATTCAATACAATATTAATCAAAGCTCCAGCAAGATAATTTGTAGAAACCAGGTTAAGGTATTAGTGTAACTGTAAATTAATTCTTACAAATGAACTCAAAATAAATTACATAAGAAACAGGTATTTTTATTATGGTACTTATCTCCCATTTACTTATCCTTAAAAGACCCAGCTATGCTTATATACTACACTATACATGTAGATTTTAATATTTTTGCATATTTAATACATTTTAGGAGAATATAATATCCTTATACAGTTCCAAAAATCTATAATTATATTTTAAGATTCTAAAATTGCACATGTTGATTCTTTTTTTTTTTTTTTTTTTTTTTTTGAGTATGTGGGTCTCTCACGGTTGTGGCCTCTCCCGTTGCAGAGCATAGGCTCTGGACGCGCAGGCTCAGCAGCCATGGCTCACGGGCCCAGCCGCTCTGCAGCATGTGGGATCTTCCTGGACTGGGGCACAAACCCATGTCCCCTGCATCAGCAGGCGGACTCTCAAACACTGCGCCACCAGGGAAGCCCGCATGTGTTGTTTCTTGAATAGAATTTTTAGACATCAATAAGACTTGATAATCAGATAATATCCTTGAAGCCTGTGCTTTAAGAGTGGCTAGCAAGTACAATTGCTTTATTTTAGGATTTTTTTCTTGATAATTCATAAAGAAAATATGTTCAGTTAGAATGTGTGTAATATTGAAGTACAGTGAGTAAAGGACAGTGAAATACATACATACATAATATTCACTGTAAGCCAGTGAAAACCTGACCAAAAGAGCTAAACATTAGATAATTCTTCTTGCTTTTTACTGCATTAGATATTTCATAAAGCCCAGAGATGAAAGAGAAACCTTTCATTTCCTCCATTGGGTTTATTGAAGATATGTATCTTCTTTACTTTCAGGGAAGTTTATGAAGCAGAAGAGTAATGAATCAGTGACCAGTATGCTTTGGCTGTATACTGCAACATTGTACCATCCTAACAGCCACTATTTAATAGTATCATAGGCAATTCTGAAAGAGCAATTAGGGAAATCTATGAAACCAAAGCCATTCCTATTATTTAACATGAAAGCAGTATATCACCAATCTATGCTAACATTTATGTAAGAAAAAGTATATTTTAAAGGCAATAGTTATGATTTTTTTTTCTGTATTTGTAAAAATCAGTTGATCATTTAGGATAGTGTCTCTCAACTAGTCTAAGTCCTATGGGGAGCCTCTACACAGCAGGATTGATTGAATACACAGTGGTGTGTGGGAGTTCAAAATGCTTGCCATGTGATTTTAAAGATATCTGATTGACATCTACAAAAGACTCTTTCAGAAAGTGTAGTGCTTATGGTGGAAAGCATAGAAACTGTTGGACTAAATAAATCCATTTCATGATAACATATTTAATGAGCTCTAGAAATATCACTTGGTTTACATGAAATTTGATGTCAGGTATGGTAATGAGTTGTTGTCTTGCTAATTTACAACTAATGATGAGCTCTTGATCATATAAACATGATTTGCTGATATGTTTTTAAGATGTCCACATTGATTTTTAAAAATTAATTAAGGACATATGTTATTATTTTTTTGTTCTCTCATAATATTTACATATTTGTTGAAAGTCCTAATTTGGCACCTCAAAAAGGATGGTAGTCATCATCCAGCTGAAACTGAGGTTCTAAGAATGGACTGAAAGACTCTTCGTGGCAAGTGACATATCGCCTGTATTCTGTTGCCAAGGCAAGAAGATATATATATTAGCTTCAAAATGAGCCTTAGTCAAAAGAGGATAGAGCCTTTCTTTATAAAATATATTTGCTTATCAGTTGGTTCTAAACCTGGCCAAAGTACTGTGGTCTTAGGGTAGGAATGTTTTATGCCATAATGATTATATGATTGTGACAAGCAACCTAAAAGATCGAGCTGTTAGTATTACGTGATTGCTGATATACATCAAGTTTTCTTAAATGTATTTAATATAAAAAGTGTATGTACTAAAAATATAATGTAATAGTAAAATACTAAAAGATAAATTAAGCCTTAAAATATGTTTATATATAAGATGTAAAAGAAATAATAGCTATAATATCTTTATGGCATTTCTATATCAATAGAAATAAATGTTCTCCTATAAAATAATGAAATAATTGAGAAATTAAATATATGACACATAAAGAGCAAAAAGTACAATATTAATTTTTTATCAAAAATGGTAAGGTGAAGAATGTTTTAAAGACTAAAAAAATATTTAAAAAATTATTTTAAAGACGTGAAACTTAAAACTCAGAAGAGAACATAGAGCACTTTTTGACATAAACTGTAGCAATATTTTTTTTTTGGCTCTGTTGCCTAAGATGAGAAAAAAAAACAAAAATAAACAAATGATATCTAATTAAACTGAAAAGCATTTGCAGAGTGGAGGAAACCATTGACAAAATGAAAAGACAACCTACTGAATGGGAGAAAATATTTGCAAATGATATGACCAATAAGGGATTAATATCCAAAACATATAAACAGCTCATGTAACTCGATATCTAAAAAACAAACAACCCAGCTCACATGATAATGCACTTACCACGCAGATTCTTATTGGTCTTAGGCATCTGAGATTTCATCTGGGAAGACTGGAGGCAGGTGGCAAGCTTCTTCTTGTGGTTCAAAAGCATATGGGAAAGCTCCTGCAAACTGATATCAGTTTTGGCAAATGTCTTCACGAAGGTGCAATTTTATTCCATTGCACAAACAGCACCATCCCTCAGTGCCAGCTCCTGTGGTTCTCATGGTACATTTTGCTCACCAGCAAGATAGGGTACTTATGCAGGTTGTTACCTTTGATCTCACACATCAGCTTATAGGCAGGCTCCAGCTCCTCCAGGTTTTGCTTCTTGGTTCACATATTTATTGAGTAATGAGTAAACCAGGATGAGTAAATCAGGATGAAGATGTGGCCCCTGGGAATGACAATGTGTTGCAGGGCACCCAGTGGTGTCAGTGATGTGCAGGGTGTCCAGGCTGTGGTTGCAGCTCAGCACTTGGTGGTAGATATCTTCAATAATTAGCAGGTGTGCATCACAGAAAGAGCCAGTACACCTGCCTCTGCACCAATGTGTTCTTGCCCAGGCCAGTCGGACTTGAGCGTCACTGTGAGGTAATCTTTGGTCCTCTTCTGAGGCATGAAGGCAGATATGATAATCAGGGTGGGCAGAGGCCAGAGCCATTGCATCAACTGTTTCTTAAAGCCAGAGCAGGCAGGAGTTGCCCATTGTTGGGAACTGACAAGGAGACCTGTGCACAACTCTCTGGCACTTAGCCAACACTAAGGGAAGCCTCGTGAAGAAAGAATACTACCAGACAAAATTCTAACAGTTCCTGGATCACACACACACTGCAGCATTTTCTCTTTCCTCCATCATCAGCAATTAATTTCTTTCTGTCTGTGTTTCAAAACTGTGTGCACAGAAAACTATATTTAATATGATTTGTCTTATTGTAGAATGGGTTTTACTTCATTAGTTAACAAGTAGTTTATGTCAGTTACTGTTTCAGGTGCTAAGAATACAAATTATAAACAAAATAGACACATACCCCTGCTCCCTCTTAGAACTTATATTCCAATGTTATGAGCTACAAAAAAATTTTTTTAATTACAAAAATGTATATATTGTACCATCAGATGTTATGAAGAAAGATGAAGCTATCTTGATAATGGCAAATTGGGGACAGATCTAAATCTCCCATAGATGTGCAAACCTCCTCTTTTTCTTTACTTCTGTTGAAAAGTTTGAGAAGCACTTCTATGCGACACTTAATGGAACAAAGTGTTCTGTTGCATTTTACTACTTTGATGGATTAGTTTCCTATATAAGTCACTCCAACATTAAGGAGTAACTTACTCCATAACATTTTCTAAGTTTTATATTCAAAATCACCTAATTTATAATTCAAACAATTTGAAGTAATTGTTTTATACATAAATATCTGAATAAATTCACATGCATTGCCTAGTATTATGAGAATGACAAGATTTGTGGAAGGTGAGACATAGTTAACTTTAGATGGTAAAAGGTTTATATATTTTTTACAAAGGTCAAGGAGACTTCTAATATTAGTAACATTTTATAACCAAACATTTTCTGTTAGAAAAAAAAAAAACTAAAAGCGACAAGAAAAATGAAATCAAAACAAAGCAAAAATCCATGTAAAATCCATTTGTAATAAACTCTAGAGCAGACATAAAGATCTGAAGTGTTGGCTGCTCACAACTCAGCCTTCCTAGAATTGGCCTCTGCCAAAGGGAGTTGCCTCACCCAAGTTTTTAATTCACTTTATGGCAGTTCAACTTTTCTGTCTGCCAAATCCTACTACTCTGACATCTTTACAGATCTTATTCCCCAAAGCACTTTCTAATATACTTCCTGCATACAAATCTATGTATTTCAGAGTGTGCTACCCAGGGAACGAAACTAAGACAGTTGGAACAAAAGGTAGCCCTATGATGCAGGTTTTAAAAATGAGATTCAGGAACTTCATTGTATGTTTCCTACTTGGCAATGGAGTAGGTCCTCACCACTGATGGAAGGTCGAATCCTGATAGCTTATGGCAAGCTATAGTGGTGCAATTGCTGTACTTTAGCTGAGAGTGACTTGAGACAGGATACTGATGAAAGGAAATGCTGTGGAAGGTTCAATATCTCAGGCATTTGGGAGGTTTATAGGAAGAAATAATGGCTGTGAAATTGGATGACTATTGCTGAAGGTTATTAAATCATTGGCAAAGGAAAATATAAGACTGAGGGATATTTAACATGTATTTTAAGTAAAATATAAAAACCAGAGGATTTCCTTGGTATCATATAAAGAATCATTCATCTCCATCAGGAAGAAGGCTATTCATGCTGATGATCTGGATTGAGATTTAATTTTTTTGAAGAAAAGCTCCAGAGAAAGTTGAATGATCAACCTCAGCAAATGTGCTACTCTGATTGGAGAGGAATGGGACACTGAAATTTAACATTAGTTTCTTCGAAGTCTATGAGAAAAAAATTGTTCAGTGTTGTTCATCTAGATTCTGGCAGTCTGCTAGAAATCTTTGGCATTCCTTAGTTTGTAGAAGCACGACTCCAATTTCTGCCTTCTTCATATGTAATTCCCGTTGTATGCATGCCTATTTCCAAATTTCTCTTTTTTTATAAGAATACCAGTTATATTGGATTAGAGGGCCACCCTTCTCCAATATGACCTTATTTTAGTGTAACTAATTATTTGTGCAACAACCCATTTTAAATAAGGTCACATTCTGAGGTAGGTGAGGTGAAGAATTCAACATATGTGCTTTGGTGGGGACATAATTCAACCCATAACACCTACTATCTGACTGTATACACTGTGGAAGGACCTGAAGAACAATTTTTGAATGTGATAAGAGAGATATTATAGAACAGGGCTTCCCTTATTCAATGGAGATAATAGGTTCCCAACATAATAAAGATCAAGCTGGAGCACTTAACCATTAGAATCAAGGTAGGCACAAATATTGTACTGAATTTCAAAATCAGAGTGTCAACCAAGGTGCCTTAACTCTGAGAGCTTTGTAGATAATTAACATATCTCATAATTTTTAGGAAAAATATTGATGGATAGTCAACAAGTCCATTGCTTTATTTATTTAACTAACCAAGGATAGAGTATCAGAAGGCTGTGGACAACACCCCCAATTAAATAGTTCACAATCCTTGGCCTAGTTTTAGGACATAAGAAAATTTTCAGACTTGATATTCTTTGAAAGGGATGCCCATTCTCCATGAAGAAAGACCTTATAGCACCACAGCAGATTTATATGATTCCTCGAAGGACACTACAGACATTTATTCCAATAGCCATACATTAGGAAAGGGATAATACACAGATATTTTAGGATAATTTTACACATGGTTAAAATTGACATCAAGACTCAGGGGTGTAAAGTGTCCCATTGGCTGCTCTGGGAGCACATAGAGTTCTAGTCAAGATTCAGTTTATAAAACACAAATCTACACAGTGATTACTTCCCTTGCCCAGAAAACACAATTAGAATGGATATGCTTAGTAGTTGGCAGAACACACACGTTTGTTCCTAATCTTGTAAGAAAAGAAAACAATCTACAGAGAAGGCCAAATAGAGGACTTTGAACCCTTTCCTCACCCCCATCCCCACCCAAAATAATGCATCAAAAACAATGCCATATACAAAGAATGACAGGGATTAGTGAATGGCAGAGATTAGTTAAAAACCTAAAGAATTCCAGGGTGGTGGTCCCCATCATAACCCAAGTAATTTACCAGACTGGCCCTTGCAAAAACCTAGTGGATCCTAGATATTGACAGCAGATTACTGCAAACTCAACTGAGCAGTAGTGTCAATTGAAACTCATGTGATGCCTTACCCAATTGAAACAGATGTGATATCTTACAAAAACCTTACAACACAGATTGTGATATATTACTAGAGTATATTAACATGAATCCAGCTACTATATATATATATATATATATATATATATATATATATATATATATATATATATATATATATATATATATATATTACTTTTTAGTATCATTTCTAATTTGCATTGATGTAGGATGGGTAACAGTACACATTTAGGGTTTTGTACTAGGGCTATGTCCACTTTCATGCCCTCTGTTATGACTCTAAAGAATGTGGACCATCTGGACAATCCACAGAATATCACATTGTCCAACAATATTGATAGAGTAATGTTAATCATACTGAATGAGCAAGGATTGGCAAGTATTGTGAAGACCTTAGTAAGACATTTTCCAGAGTTTCAGAGGATCATCACTTTGGGGACATTTTTAGGGAACCAGTCTAGAGCATGTTGGACAGTCTAAGGTAAAGGACAAATTATGGCCTTTTGCAATTTTCCTTACTAAAAAAGGGAGCACATTGCCTGGCAAGGCTCTTTGGTTCCAGAAGTAGCATATCCATATTTGATAACTGTCAAGAGTTTAGCTAAGCTATTCCTGGGTATTTCTGCCTCAGCAACATTTTGTTTGGTCAAGCAAACTACATTGATTTTACACTGACACTAGTCCCCACATGCAAACTCAGTGCCCTAGAGAGCAGCCTGCAGTCACAAGTAAATGTGAGTTCCTGATATGACTCCCTCAACAACCCTGGATCAAAAGTCTCCCCGTCTCCCAGTTCCTTCCCTTTCTGTTCCCCTTAGATATAGCTCACATGTGGCTTAGCAAAACCCCACTCTTTTGGTTTGAATTGACCAATCCAGCTTTGGTCTGAGAACCCTAAAGCACTCCACACACAGACTCTAATAAAGGTGTGTGCCCCAGTTCCTCTCTATGACTGAACTGTTTTGACCTTCCCTGTGTAGTCCCTTGAGGCATGCCATGTACTTCCTCCAGGATCTGTGAGAAATAAACTTCTCCATTTCTGTTCCTCTTATGATCTGTTGTTGAACCATGGCTCACCATCTGGCACCATGTGCTTCACTTAATAAGTATTAATTTGACCAATTCATAACAATAATATTGCTAAGTCCTATTTACTGAATGGTATAAAAGTCTATCAGAGTTGAGTGGAATCAAAAATAGGAAAGAACTCTGCATCAGGTGTAGCCCTGCCAATGGAGACATGTGAGCCTGCAGACCACCTATTACTAGAGATATCTATGATAGCAAAACAGGCTGTGCAGAGTTTTTATCAGGTCCAACAGAAGAATCAGGAGGTAGACCCCTAGAGGTATAGAGGAAAGCCATGCTATGTATAGCAGAAAAATATACACCTTTCTAAATTTAGCAGCTAACATGCTATTAGGTCCTGGTAGACATGGCACCTAAACATGAAATGTGAAAGGCCCACATGGCCAGAGCTGCCCTCATGAGCTAGGGCTTCTGAGTCACACTATGTTAAAAAGTTGAATTTTTTTCAATAGCTATCTGTATGGAAACTATACATCCAGGTTCAGTCATGAATAGAATCAGAGATCATAGATACATTTCTTATTTATGTCTCCACTACCTCCTAAGAAGGATGTTGATGCTTACCAGAATTAAGAGTTGAGATAGGCACAAGAATGTGATACAGCCTCGACGGCCGCCATTTTCTTTCTTTCTTAGCAGTTGGCTGAGAGGTCCCTGCGAAGAAGCGGTAGCGGCCACTGTAGAGTAGGCATGGCAGATTATTCAACAGTGCCTCCACCCTCCTCTGGCTCAGCTGGTGGTGGAGGCGGCGGCGGTGGTGGTGGAGGAGTTAACGATGCTTTCAAAGATGCGCTGCAGAGAGCCCGACAGATTGCAGCAAAAATTGGAGGTGATGCTGGTACATCACTGAATTCAAATGACTATGGTTATAGGGGACAGAAAAGACCTTTGGAAGATGGAGATCAGCCAGATGCTAAGAAAGTTGCTCCTCAAAATGACTCTTTCAGAACACAATTACCACCGATGCATCAGCAGCAAAGCAGATCTGTAATGACAGAAGAATACAAAGTTCCAGATGGGATGGTTGGATTTATAATTGACAGAGGAGGTGAACAGATCTCACGCATACAACAGGAATCTGGATGCAAAATACAGATAGCTCCTGACAGCAGTGGCCTTCCAGAAAGGTCTTGTATGTTAACTGGAACCCCTGAGTCTGTCCAATCAGCAAAACGGTTACTGGACCAGATTGTTGAAAAAGGAAGACCAGCCCCTGGCTTCCACCATGGTGATGGGCCAGGAAATGCAGTTCAAGAAATCATGATTCCAGCTAGCAAAGCATGGTTAGTCATTGGAAAGGGGGGAGAGACTAATAAACAACTTCAGGAATGGGCTAGAGTTAAGATGGTTATGATCCAAGATGGACCTCAGAACACTGATGCTGACAAACCTCTTAGGATTACAGGGGACCCATACAAAGTTCAACAAGCCAAGGAAATGGTGTTAGAATTAATTCGTGATCAAGGTGGTTTCAGAGAAGTTCGAAATGAGTCAAGAATAGGAGGAAATGAAGGAATAGATGTCCCCATTCCAAGATTTGCTGTTGGCATTGTAATAGGAAGAAATGGAGAGATGATTAAAAAAATACAAAATGATGCTGGTGTTCGAATTCAGTTTAAGTCAGACGACGGAACGACACCAGATAGAATAGCACAAATAACAGGACCTCCAGACCGATGTCAACATGCTGCAGAAATTATTACAGACCTTCTTCGTAGTGTTCAGGCTGTTAATCCTGGTGGACCTGGACCTGGTGGTCAAGGCAGAGGTAGAGGTCAAGGCAATTGGAACATGGGACCACCTGGTGGACTACAGGAATTTAATTTCATTGTACCGACTGGGAAAACTGGATTAATAATAAGAAAAGGAGGTGAAACCATAAAAAGCACAAGCCAACTGTCTGGTGCAAGAATAGAACTTCAGAGAAATCCTCCACCTAATGCAGATCCTAATATGAAGTTATTTACAATTCGTGGCACTCCACAGCAAATAGACTATGCTCGACAACTCATAGAAGAAAAGATTGGTGGCCCAGTAAATCCTTTAGGGCCACCTGTACCCCATGGGCCCCATGGTGTCCCAGGCCCCCCTGGGCCTCCTGGGCCCCCTGGGCCTGGAACTCCAATGGGACCATATAACCCTTCACCTTATAATCTGGGACCACCTGGCCCTGCTCCTCATGGTCCTCCAACCCATTATGCTCCCCAGGGGTGGGGAAATGCGTATCCACATTGGCAGCAACAGGCCCCTCCAGATCCAGCTAAAACAGGAACAGATCCAAATTCAGCAG
Organism: Mesoplodon mirus; assembly: GCF_964341445.2. Classification (NCBI taxonomy): domain Eukaryota; kingdom Metazoa; phylum Chordata; class Mammalia; order Artiodactyla; family Ziphiidae; genus Mesoplodon; species Mesoplodon mirus. The sequence continues at coordinate 110,846,968 of NC_138982.1, forward strand.
CTTGGGCTGCTTATTATGCTCACTATTATCAACAACAAGCACAGCCACCACCTGCAGCTCCTGCCGGTGCACCAACTACAACCCAAACCAATGGACAAGGAGATCAGCAGAATCTGATCTGGACAGGTTGATTATACCAAGGCTTGGGAAGAGTACTACAAGAAAATGGGTCAAGCAGTTCCTGCCCCTACTGGTGCTCCACCAGGTGGTCAGCCAGATTATAGTACAGCCTGGGCTGAGTACTATAGACAACAAGCAGCCTACTACGCCCAGACAAGTCCCCAGGGAATGCCACAGCATCCTCCAGCACCTCAGTGCCTTCCCAGACCTTCCACCTTAGGTTCTGCTGCAAAAAGCAACAGTGCTGAAGACGCTGCAAGCACCAAATCATAGCTCATAAATTCAGGTCCTGAGATAGTTACCCATAAGAGGAATCCTTTGAGTGTATGCCATTGGTGAGCCGATGATCATGGACCATAGAAGGGCTCAATGTAGAAGGTAAAATTGGCAAATCATAATTGAGAAAAATGAAATGTTTTCCCATACATAATATATGGTATAGGGTGTAATGTACCTGCTTTGATCACTTTTCATTTTAAAGTGCTATTCACTTGATCTTAAATGTTCCATGAACTGTTAAATTTTGAAAGTTATGTAGTTATTGCACCACATTTATGTGTGTGTAAGTGTGTTTTAATAGTCAATGATAGGTATGTTAAGATTGATATTAAGGAGCTCTTTGAACCTTAAGAGCCTGTCAAGTTTTGGTTAGTTGTAGTTTGCATTTTTATAAAAGAAAATACATATGAATGCTAATAGATATTGGGGCATTGTTTCTGTCTCATGAGAATTTTTTTTATTCATTATCATAAGCCTTCACTGATACTGCAAGCATTTTTTAAATGGCGCTAATCTTAACCTTGAAATAAATGGAAAGCAGAACAGGTGAGACAGTTGATTTGAATGCAATGGATGTTAGGAGTGGTAGAAAGAATGTTTAGCTTGAAATTGATTTATTTTATTTAGCACTTAAACTTGACAATGTGTTTTTGTTCTTAAGATTTCTTAGTGTGGTAGTACTTAGAATTCTTATGGTTTGATGTTTCTTTTAGAAATGGGAAGCATACTTTTATTTTTAATTAATGAAAATGGTTTTAATACTAAAACTAGTGGTTTAATACTAGTTGTTTATGAGCATTGTAAAATACATCCTTAGACAGATACCTTAGTAGTTAATTTACAGGCGTGGGTTTGGAGAGGAGTAAACAGAGTACCTTAAGAGGGAAATAGAAATGTATTCAAAGTGATAACATTTGTTTGAATACTCTGCCGGGAGAACCACTTCTACCTGCAAAGTTATGTTGTCTAGAATAAGGTTGTAGAAATTACTAATTAATGAAGATGTCTTTATATTCTGAAAATTCTGCCTCACTTTAAATTGTATTTTAACAATACCTGGTTAAAGATAATTTTGACTCTGAAAATAACCTTTTTGTTTTTTGGTTTAGTCACTTGAGTTTTCTTGCCACAGTAAACTTTTGAGGGATTTTTTTTTAATTGGTGCTTTTAGGAAAGCACATAAGTCCCAGGATTTTATTTTCTTCAGTGATACCCCTATAGAAACTCTTAAATGTATTTGCACATATATATATATATATATTTCTTTTTCTTATGCATGCTCAATGCATTTTCGTCCTGAGAAAAGTGTTCTCTACAGAAACTACCCATGTAAAAAGAAGATTGGCTTAAAATGGCTACTGTGATGGGAACAGTGTCTTAGGGAGATGCAGCTTGGACTTGAGGTAAATTGAATATTTTACAAACCGTGGTTTAGAGTTTGCTTTAATACCATTATATGTAAAAGGGTACATGATTGCTGTAATTTTGTATTGATTATGGTTTCCTCAATAAAAAAATAAATGTACATTGGTGAATATTAAAAAAAAGAGCTGAGATAGGTTCTGTCAGAGCAATGATAATATGAATTTTGCAGTCAAACTGAATGAGATAAATTCCTGATAACTTCAAGCTTTGTAAGTAACTTGGTTTCTTATGTTACCTTATTTAACCTTAATTTCTTAGTGTGTAAAATGAATATTTAAATTACCAACTCATATATTATGAAGATAAAATAGCATAACCCAAGCAAAGTATGGTGCCTAACATAAAGAAATCACTAATTAAATACTATTAGTAGTTTATAATAGTAAATTATTTAAAAGTTAGACTGAGGGGTTAAAATCATTTACATTTGCTTTAATTAGACTTCTCAACTCTTAGGAATTCTAGATAATTGGGTAATTAGGGAGAAAAAATAAGGAAAACAAAACTTTCAAGTAGCTAGAATGTTGCTGATGTAATAAAATATATTCTTTCTCTTTTTGTCTCTCTCTGCAAAGGAATATTTAGCAAGAACAGTGTCTCTAGTCCTTTTATGAAATATTTACTTTATTAAAAAAGTCAAAGTACTCTCCTTCATTAAAAATTTCAAGCACAAAAATTTCCATCAATTTTAATTATTAATCTGTGTCTGACTCTCACTTCTTTATTTTTCTATTTTATATATTTATTTTGTTTTTAATTTATATATTAATTTTGTATTTATTTTTATAGTATAACTTACACTCATGAACCTACCACCTACACAAGAAGAACTAGAACATGCATTACCAAAATCCTTCAGTTCTCAATTTCCATGCTCCTCTCCAATTTACCTTCCTGCTTCCCTTCCAGAGGTAACCACCAGCCTGGATTAGATGTGTTTTTTTTTTCTATGATTCTAAAGTATGTTTCTTTTTTGGTTGCTGATTTTTGCTGTTGTTGTTGTTGTTTAAATAGTTAACATCGTTAGTGTGATTTTTTCCTTCCTATTTCAGCATTGTTTGAAAGACGTTAACCCCTAGTCAAGTTTCTTTGGAACCATCTAAAGGTATGTATGTATCTATTTGGAGAGTTTAGTTGGGATTTCTATGCACTAATTAATGAGTACTGAAACACCTTAGGATGTTGTTTTTGGGATTATTTATTGTACAATTGTGGACTTCAGGTACATTAAAGAATGGAAGCACAGTACGCACCCCTCCAGGTGCTAGTGACTGGCAAGTTTAGCAGAGGCAACCTGTAATTTTCAGCTTCCTTGTGCTCCTGATTTATGTGTCAGCTCTTGTTATCATCCTGCACAAGAGCATCTTGAGTTACAAAGGGCATCTCATGTGTTTGGGGACATCAGAAATTATAACTGCATAATTAAAGCTTCCAAGATCCTGCTGCTCTGAAAGACGCTCTATCCCTTTGTAAAGATAACTGTAAACTTTGTGCTGGGTCACCTACTGTCTCTAGTTTTTGATTAACAATCCAATCTAGAAACCCACTCTAGTGACCATGTAATTCCTTACATTATTATTACTATTATTATTATCATTATTATGATTTTGATTGCTGCTAAACATTAGAAAAATTATTTACATTGTTCTGTCAGAATTTTATTACTACAACTTATATAGGTTAATACATATTCTACAATACATTCATTCCTATTGTTTTATAATAGCAACGTGTGTGTGTGTGTGTGTGTGTAAATAAATAATTAATTACTTAATATATATAGACATACGTATGTGTATATTATATATGTATTACATTCTAACCAGCATTGTATGAGAGTTACAATTTCTCCAAATCCTTGCCAATAATACAATCAGTGTTTTTTGTTTGTTTGTTTTAGTTTTAGACATTCTAATAGGTAAAAAGGGGTACCTCATTATGTCTTTAATGTGCATTAATGTCCATTCTCCTAATTACTAAAAATATTTAGCATATTTTCTTGTGAATATTCACATTCATATATCTTCTGTAGAAAAGTGTCTATTCAAATCTTTTGTTCAATTTTGTATTTGGGTGATTTACTTCTTTTTACTGAGTAGAATCAGGTGTTTATATATTTTAAGTCCATGTCCGTTATCAGATATATAATTTACAAACATATTCTCCCAGTTTGTAGCTTGCTTTTCATTGTCTTAACAGACTTTCGAGGAGCCAAGATTTTATTTATGTTTTTATGAAGTGCATTTTATCAATTTGGTCTTTTACAAATTATGCTTTTGTTGTCATATCCGAGAAAGCTTTGCCTAGCCAAAATCACAAAGGTTTTTCTCTATGTTTTGTTCTAGAAGTTTTATAGTTTTAAGTTTTTCATTTAGATATATGATAAAATTTGAGGCAGTATCTATGTATGATACAACATATGGATCCACGCTTCTTTTAGTTGTCACAAAACCATTTATTTAAAAAAAATTATCCAATCTCCACTGAATTGGCTTTGCACCTTGTTAAAAATCAGTTTTCCATTATGTGTTTTTCTATTACCTGATTCTCTGTTCTATTCCATTGAATTATTTGTTTAACTTGACAGTGGTACCACAGTATTTTGATTACTTAGGTTTTATAATAAGTCTTAAAATTAGATAGTGTTGGTGCTCCAACTTTGTTAAATCAATGTGTTATAGGAAATATGTACCTAGAATAGTCAAAACAACTTTTTTTCTGTTGCTGCTTTTAAAACTCATGTTTTACCTTTGACTTTTAAGAGCTTGACTCTTAAATTTCGAGTTGGCACAGCTTTTAAAAATGTTGATCTTTCTTGGTATTTATTGAATATTTAAATATATAAATCTGTACCTTATATCAAATTTGTTAATTTTTCAGTATTTAATAAATGATTATCTTCCCTATTCTCTTTCTTCTTTTCTTCTAAAACTCTAATAACCTTTGTGTCACTCTTTCATAATATCTAACACTTCTGTGATTCTGTTTATATTTTTCAGTTCTTTTTTTTCTATTTCTCAGATTGTGTAGCATCTATTGAAATATTGTTATGCTCATTAGCCATCCTTAAATTGCAATGCTATTGCTAAGTCTATGCAATATTTTTTTTCATATATTTTATTTCAAGAATTCCCATTTGGTTAGTTTTGTAGTTTTATTTCTCTATCTTTTCACTCTTTAAGAGCAAAATTTTAAAAGTATTTTTTATTTTATATTATACTTCTTATTTAGATCATCATCAGGTTGTTTGTATTAACTGTCTTTTCTCTTTAGGAAAGACTCCATTTACTTCATTCTTTAACTATCAAATTATTTTGGATTGTATCACCAACATTTAAAATTTTATGTTGTGGAGACTCCAAATTCTGTTATTTTCTTCTAATTTGTGATGTTTCTTTTGTTTTAGTAGCAATTAACTTAGTTGGACATGAACTACAAACCGTTTCTTGAGAAGGAATACCAAACTTCAGATTGTTTACTTTTACCTGAGGTTCACTGAGTCTTTTTTGCACATGTGTACTTCAGGGATTAGCCAACATGTTGTCAGACAGTACTTAAGATCTCCTCTTTAGCTCTTTCTATTTTTGTATGCTCTTCCATCGCCAGTGGCCATTAATGCTCTAAATCAGTACTCTGATTGACATGGACAGAAAGCTTGCCTTTTTTTTTTTTTTTTTTTAATCCCATCACTTTGCAATTTCTGCAACTTCTCCCATCCTACAAGTGATGAAAAGGGGCACTTCCTTTTTATATATCTCCTGCTCTGAAAGTGAAATCTCTATAGAATAAAACTCCTCCTCTTCATTCTCTACTACCTTCAGATAGTTGCTTTTTCTATTATGCTTAGATGTTTGAGATGATATTTTCCATAACTGGAAAGTCACAGTATCCTACCATAGATATTTAACTTACAAAAGTGACTAAACTCCAATCCCTCCACCCCCCCACACACACTAGTGGAATCTTTTGATTTTAACTTTTTTTTTTTTACCATCAACAGTTAGATTAACCTCATCAGTAAGTTATCCTCGACTCCTAATCCAATTTAAAAACAAAAATAAAAAAGCAACCAAGAAACAACCAAATAAATACATTTAAAATTTCATCTTTTTGCATCTTACACCATTTGGGGAATATTTCTTTTTTCTTGATGTATGTCCTTTAGCAGTCCATTTAGAGCAGAATTTTCAGTGGCAAGCTTTATGTATTATAAATATTTTATATTGCATTTATTGTTTTATTGTGATAAGAACACTTAACATTAGCTTTATCCTCTTAACAAATTTTTTTTTTTTTTTTTTTTTTTTTTGGTACGCAGGCCTCTCACTATTGTGGCCTCTCCTGTTGTGGAGTACAGGCTCCGGACACTCAAGCTCAGCAGCCATGGCTCATGGACCTAGCTGCTCCGTGGCATGTGGGATCTTCCTGGACCGGGGCATGAACTCATGTCCCCTGCATTGGCAGGTGGACTCTCAACAACTGCACCACCAGGGAAGCCTCTTAACAAATTTTTAAATGGACAGTACAGTATTGTTAACTATAGCTACAATGTTGTATAATAGATTTCTAGATCTTATTCATCTTATATAACTGAATCTATCTATCCACAATGAAATATCAATACATTTATTTTTGAAAGATGATTTTGCTGGATACACAAAACAACATTTTTAACTTTTATTTTTTTAAGGTTTTATTTTATATTGTATTATAGCTGATTAACAATGTTGTGATAGTTTCATGTGCATAGCAAAACGACTCAACCATACATGTACGTGTATCCATTCTCCCCCAAACTCCCCTCCCATACAGGTTTCCACATAATATTGAGAAGAGTTCCCTGTGCTATACAGCAAGTCTTTGTTGGTTATCCATTTTAAATATAGCAGTGGGTACATGTCAATCCCAAACTCCCTAACTCCCTTTCCCCCCACCCTTCCCTACAATGAGGTATCACCTCACACCAGTCGAAATGACTATCATTGGACTTCCCTGGTGGCACAGTGGTTAAGAATCCACCTGCCAATGCAGGGGACACAGGTTCAATCCGTGGTCAAGGAAGATCCCACATGCCGTGGAGCAGCTAAGCCTGTGCACCACAACTACTGAACCTGTGCTCTAGTGCCCACAAGCCACAACTACTGATCCCACGTGCCTAGAGTCCAGCTCTGTGACAAGAGAAGCCACCACAATGAGAAGCCCACGCACCTCAACAAAGAGTAGCCTCCACTCGCCACAACTAGAGAAAACCCTAACACAGCCAAAACTAATAAATAAATAAATAAATTTATTTTTTTAAAAAAGAAACGACTATCGTCAAAAATATCCACAAACAATAAATGCTGGAGAGAGTGTGGAGAGAAGGGAACCCTCCTCCACTGTTGGTGGGAATGTAAATTGGTACAGGCACTATGGAGAACAGTATGGAAGTTCCTTAAAAAAACTAAAAATAAAGTTACTGTATGACCCTGCAATCCCATTCCTGGACATATATCCAAAAACAAAACATGGCCCCAAAGGATACATGCACCCCAATGTTCATTGCAGCACTGTTTACAATAGTCAAGACATGGAACAAACTAAATATCCATCAACAGAAGAATTGATAAAGAAGATGTGTACATATATACAATGGAATATTACTCAGCCATACAAAGAATGAAATAATGCCACTTCAGCAACATGGATGGACCTACAGATTGTCATACTGAGTGAAGTAAGTCTGACACAGAAAGAGAAATATCATATGATATCACTTTTACCTAGAATCTAAAAAGAAATGATAAAAATGAACTTATTTACAAAATAGAAACAGACTCACAGACTTAGAGGATGAACTTATGGATACACAATTATAAGTTAAGTGTTGTTTTTATGTTCTCACTGCGTTAATATTATTCCACTACCTTTTGGCTTCCATTTGTTGCTGTTGTTTTTGTTGTTGTTGCCACACATTCTGTTACTGTAGTGTTAATTTTTCTAATTATGTCTTTCCCTCTGATTGATTTCAAAATCTTTTGTCTCAAATGAGCTTTAGTTTCAGAAGACTCAGAAAACAGGGATATATAATGATTATTTATTTAATTCTGCCTTTGATATGATATTTTCCTTGGATCAGTAGAGTCGTATATTTTTTTTAATCAGTTCTGGAAAATCCATAACTGTTTTTTCTTTAGTTTTTCTTGCCATTTTCTCACCATTTTTCCCTTTGGGTCCCCAGTCAGATATTTGATTAAACTTCTGATTTTTTTCTTTATTTTTAACCTCTCTTTTTTGTTTTTGATATTCTCATATCTTTATGCTGCTTTATGAATGAATTTTTCATATATTTCTTCCAGATCATTAATTCTCTTTTCAGCGTTTTCACCTACACATCAACTTTTTTTTTTTTTTGCCATGTCACGTGGCCTGTGGGATCTTTGTTCGCTGACCAGGGATCGAACCTGTGTCCTCTGCAATGGAAGTACAGAGTTCCAACCATTGGACCACCAGGGAAGTCCCTGCATCTATCAACATTTTCAACAGCTATATAATATACTTCTAGAAATTTATTTGTTTGATTTTTCAAGTCTGACTCTTCATTGGAGACCTTTTACCAACTTAGATTTGTAATTTCATTCATTATTTTTTAAAACATTTTATAAATAACAATTCTACTTTATGCAACTGACACATACATCATCCATCTACTATCTTTGAAGTTTAGATTTCTTGTAACTGCTTTCTGTGTCTCTTATTCATAGTGGCTTTATTTCACTAAAGTCTGTTGGTATTTGGCAAATTATAGGTAGTAGATTGCAATTTTATACCAATTCTTTCCCTGTGTTTAAGTTATTTTTCATGTGATCACAGTGCCTTTTATAAGACACAGAATGTGTATCCTTATCTCTTTGTTATAAAGCTTGGCCATTTGTCTTATTTTGTCCAGTTGTTTGTGGGTGAAGTGACAGAGTATTAGTTCTGAGCTATGTCTTTAAAGATCATCTTATGTTTCTATTTGTTTCTTACACATTAAAATTGCCATGATAAGAACATTCCTCCTATATTGTACTGATTCCAGAGAGTGAGAGTCATACAGAACAAGGATGCCCCACCTTATTATCAGAACTGATGCTCATGGCAAAGTCATGCTTGTGAACATGTAGACCCAAATTCTGAAGTAGAGATTTATCAGTTGTTCTACTTTCCAGTGAGCATAGTAATAGAAGTCTATTGTTATGCTGAGATTTGGCTTGCCTTTGCTTTCATCATTAGTAACTGATACTCATGATACCCAAAATAATGTCTTCTCTATAGTGACCTCAATCTTTTTTCCTAAAACAATGGCCACCAAATCTATAATAAGGATTATCATGTGCACTTATGGTGGTCTCTGATATGTGATGTACTTCTCATAGGCACTGGTGGAATAAAAATATTTTTCCCAAATTGATTGTAGTTTAACACCTAACCTCATCTTTGAAATTTAGGAAATACTACCTTTTTCCCCCTGAGATTATATATATTAATTCACATGGTATTTTTATACAAGAGTAAATTTGAGGATCATTTGTGTTTTTAGCATGTAGTTGTCTTTCTCCTCGTTTTCTGGAGGGATTGGATTTCATTAATCATTCCTCATCTTTTTAATATTCATTCTTGCAAGTTAAGTAGAAATAAGGGAGCTAGGAAAAATGCAGATAAATATCTCCACTAAAGTTGCCTTACCTTCTTACCTGAGTGTTGCTCAGTAATACTATTTTAAAAGAACTTTGTGATGACTTGAATAAAAATATAACTCCAAAATAACTGACAAAAAGAATGTACTTGAATGGCTATGTATATACACACAGATATATAATTTTATTTTCTTCTTATTTACATATACTTTCATAATTATTTACTTGAGCTTACAAAAACAGAAATAATTTATTTTAACATAAATGGTAGTGTAAAGTCTTTGTTGTCTCTTAGAATCCTCAGAATTTTATGTTTGATAACATATTTTTATAAGTACACATCAACTTTAATTCCAAGATATTATTCTGATATGAGTATTCTAATTTCACAGTCTTCATGTTGGAGAGAGTCCATCTTTATCATAGCAGGAATCATCTCAGTTTTATTATTTATTTATATTTAATTTAGTATGCTCTTACTAGGAGTCTTGATTTTATTTCAACATTTTCAAATGCAACAATACTAAGTACCACAGCTAATGACTTGAAATGGATGGAACTTTATCTTTCTTATACATGATTTGAAGGCAATTCAGTCACTTAAGACAGAATTTCTTTATGAAACAAATGCTACAATAAAAAGTTTGTAGAAACTGTTTTAGTTTTCTTCACCAAAATTAATTTTGATATTTAATTTAAAGTCCCCTGACAGTTAATAGAATGATACTCAATGAGAAAAGATAATAAAAAGAAAGCTGTATTGTGTTTTACTTAACTATAGTAATGGGACAATCAAATTGTAAATATTTCTCTATGGTTATGTCAAAAATCTAAATATCCCATTAAAAAAAATAGGCATGTGTAATATTCTAATGAGCTGAAGATAACACCAAACATACCTAGTTGTATGTAGATCTTCCTAATTACTTAGGAGGAGATTGTCTTCATCATGAACATAAACATTCAGAATCCACAAATTATAATACCGATGCCATTTAAATATACGTGTCTCTGTAACATGCCTGTGGGTTAACTTTTGCTGATTAGTTTATTACTCTGATTTCATTTCATTGCAATGAATTCCTATAGGCAAGCATCTGGAAGTAATTACCAGAAAAAAATTAACTATATGCACAGGTATGGCTTAGGAAAGCAAAAATATGCTTTAGCTCATGCAAAATTCAATAGCTTGCCTACTGTGTTACACTTCTGAGTTAAGTGAAAATCATCACGCTGAACTTTTAGGATCTAACTAAGGCAGATCTATAAAATTCAAGCTGGTTTCCTTACCCACATTTTAGTCTTCATGGCTCTGTCTATATAAATAAGACCAGTTTAGAAGATGAAGCATTATTTTAGAAAGGGGAAATAAGGACATATACCCTATGTTGTGGAATTAAATTCTGGTAAGACTTTATGATTTTCTGTCCTGTATTTAATTTCTCCAAAAAATGGGTTTCCATTTTGTAGCAATTTTACAATAATTAAATAATATTAAACACATAAATGACTTAAAAAGGTTCAAGTACATTGTTAAAACTGTCAATAATTTCAACAAAGGTCATCATGGTCATCATTCACATCATTATATATCCATCATAAACATTATTATCATCAAAGTGCTTCTTACTTTAGGATAGGTTTCTATTCATGAAATTAATTCTCCTCAATTAAACCTACATGTGTATTCTACTTTCTAGATTTGTTTGGAATATACGAACATTAACTCTTTAAAAAATGCTATTGAAATAATTCAAATTGTAAATCACCTTGCAGTTCTTTTAAGTGTTATATACCAACATTGTGTTTGAGGAAAAAAATTATGAGATAACTTTCATTTGATGAAGCTGACGCCAATATTTCAACATTATTATGGCATGTTGATAACGGCATGTCAATGGTTTATTCTTTTTTATTTTTATTTATTTTTTATTGGGGTATAGTTGTTTTACAATGTGTTGGTTTCTACTGTACAGTGAAGTGGAGTTCCCTGTGCTATACAGCAGGTTCTCATTAGTTATCTATTTTATATACAGAGTGAAGTAACTCAGAAAGAGAAAAAAACAAATATTGTATATTAATGCATATATGTGGAATCTAGAAAAATGGTACAGATGAACATGTTTGCAAGGCAGAAATAGAGACACAGATGTAGATAACAAATGCATGGACACCAAGGGGGGAAAGGGGGCTGGGATGAATTGGGTGATTGGGTTTATTCATTTTTAATCACATTTTTTGAGCTCTGATTTGGCTTACTTTGAAATCAGGTATGAAAATTGTACACATAAATATAAAAATAATATATTAGGAGTTATAATAGAAGATGCCTACAATCTCAGTTAATATTTTAACTGTAAAAATTTCTTTCTATTCCTGAACCTTTGTTGTGATTATAGTTCATTAAGCCTTATTTAATGTTCAATAAAGTATAATATTAAATCTGTGTTTTCTTCTGTGAAAATCTATATTTTATTTTTCCTTAGTATTTTCCTCTTTAGGTTTATGTTACCAGGATTCTTCAATCTCAAACAACAAAAATGTCTGCTCACTAAATGAAACATGAATAAGTAGTTTATCAAAAGGATATTGAGGGCTTCCCTGGTTGCACAGTGGTTGAGAGTCCGCCTGCCGATGCAGGGACACGGGTTTGTGCCCCGTTCCGGGAAGATCCCACATGCCATGGAGCGGCTAAGCCCATGATCCATGGCCACTGAGCCTGTGCATCTGGAGCCTGTGCCCCAAAACGGGAGAGGCCACAACAGTGAGAGGCCCATGTACTGCAAAAAAAAAAAAAAAAAAAAAAAGACATTGAATAGCAAAGAGAGTTGAATAAAGATCTGGTATATATCTTATCTCAGGAAGAGTGGGAACTAAGACAGGTCCATTGATCTCAGCCAAAAATATGTGTGGAAAGTCTTTTTAGTGCTGTGCCATCAGAAAACCCAGTATTAGTTGACTACTGTTTTTGAAGTCCTAACACATGGTTAAAGTTTTCTTGAAAGAGGATGTAATTGTACTATCTTGTATCACATGTTACTTCCTACGGTCAGTGAGTTGATGTTATTTAGATAACACCTTGGACTTAAAGTTGATGCTGGAATGATTAAAACTTTTGCTGATTCTTATGAGTTAAATTGTTTTCCCCCAAAATTATATGTTGGAGTCCTGACCCCCAGTACCTTAGAGTGTAACCTTCTTTAGAAATAGGGTTATTTTGTATTTAATTAATTAGGATGGGGTCATTCTGGATTAGGGTGAGCCCCTTATCCAATGTAACTACTGTCCTTATACAAAGCAGAAATTTGGGTCAGAGTTGCACACAGGGAGAATGTCATGTGAAGATGAAGGCAGAGGCGGGGATGAGGCTTTTGTATGACATAGAACACCTAAGATTGCTAAAAATAAGCTACATGAAAAGCATGGAAAAGGTTCTTTCTCCCTGCCCTCAGAAAGAACCAAACTTGCCAATACCTTCAAATGGCACCAGTAGCCTCCAGAACTCTAAGACAATAGACTTCTATTGTATGAGCCACCCAGTTTATGGTACTTTTGTTATGGAAGTCATAGCATCTACTATGATTACGACTTTGCCTGTTAGAAAGTAATTCCAGTGGCAATTCAGAAAATCTCATCCTTGAATATGATGTTAGCTGTGAGGGTTTTTTCTTTTTTTTATCTTTTATTATGTTAAGGAAGATCCCTTACATTCCTAGTTTTCTGAGCATTTTTATCCTGAAAGTAGATTTTCATCAAATGACATTTTTTGTATCAACTGAGATGATGTAGGTCTTTTATTTTTCTTTCTTTCTTTTTTTTTGTACTCTATTAATTGATTTTCTTATGTTGAACTACTATTCTATTCTTGTAATAAATTTCACGTTATAATGGTGCAAAATCCTTTTAATATAGTGTTGGACTCAGTTTGCTGAATTTTGTTGACGATTTTTGCATCTATATTCATTAGGGATAAGGTCTGTAATTTTTTTTCTTGTGTTGTCTTTTCTCACAGAATGTGTTAAGAAGTGTTCCACCCTTTTCACTTTTTTTGGAAGAGTTTGAGAGATATTCAGATTAACCTTTTTTTTTTTTTTGTGGTACGCGGGCCTCTCACTGTTGTGGCCTCTCCCGTTGTGGAGCACAGGTTCCAGATGTGCAGGCTCAGCGGCCACGGCTCACGGGCCCAGTAGCTCCACGGCATGTGGGATCCTCCCGGACCGGGGCATGAACCCGTCTCCCCTGCATCGGCAGGTGGACTCTCAACCACTGCACCACCAGGGAAGCCTTAACTAACCTTTAATGTTTGAAAAAATTCACCAGGGAGAGCCTCTAATACTGAAGTTTTCATTGTTAGGATTTTTATATTTACCAAACCAATCTCTTTATTTGTTATAATTCTGCTGAGAGATTTCTTCTTAAGTCAGCTTAGTAACTTGTGTATTTTCAGGGATTTGTACATTTCTTATGAATTATCTAATTTGTTAGTGCACAATTGTTTATTGTGTTCTATTATACACTTTTTTACTTCTGTAAGGTCAGTACTAATGTCCCCATTTTTCAGATTTTAGTTATTTTTCTTTGTCAATATAGCTAAAGATATGTTAATTTTTCAAAATCTTTTCCAAGAAACAAATTTTGATTTTATTAAATCTCACCATTGTTTCTCTAATCTTTATTTAATTTACCTCTTGTCATATTTCTACTATTTCGTTCCTTCAACTAGCTCTGGGTTAAGTTTGCTTTTTTTTTCTTTTTCTTTTTTCTTCAAAACATAAAGTTAGGTTATTGATTTGAGATCTTTCTTCTTTTTTAATGTAAATGTTTTCCACTGTAAATATTCCTCTGAGCACTGATTCTACTCCACCCCATAAGTTTTGGTATGTTGTGTTTTTGTTTTCAGTTGTCTCTAAGTATTGGACATTGGAGATTGGAGATTTTAATCCATATACATTAAAAGCAATAGCTAGTAAAATTTTGTTATTTTTTGATGTATGTATTTATAATGCCCCTCTCACTAATTACTGCCTTCTTTGGTGTTTAGTTTTTTGTTTGTTTGTTTGTGTAAGAGTGAAACATTTTTCTTCTCTTCTTTTTTCTTTTGTATATATATATTTTTTTTTCTTCACATACATTCAGAATTATTTTTCAATTACAAGTCCATATGCTCCTTTTTTTATTAAGATTTTATGTTTTTAGAGAAGTTTTAAATTGACAGAAACATTGGGGGAAGGTATAGAGATTTCCTATACACTCCTGCTGCCACACATACATAGCCTCCTTCATTATCAACATCACCCACCAGAGTGTACTTTGTTACAATTGATGAACTTACATTGACATATCTCAATCATCCAAAGTCCATAGATCACATTATTGTTTACTCTTGGTGTTGTACATTTTGTGGGTTTGAACAAATATATAATGACATATATCCATTATTATGGTATCATACATAGTATTTTAGCTACCACAAAAATGCTCTGTGTTCCACCTTTTATGTGAATATTTTTTAGATATTTTCTTTATGTTACTGTGAAGATTTCATTTAACATCCTAAATGTATTACAATCTTGTCTGAGTTGATACCCACTTACTTTCAATAGAATACATATACTCTTAAACAGATTTTTCCCCTACTTATGTTATTATTGTAATGAATTGCATCTTTTACATTGTGTTCCACACAACAGATTTGTTAAAATTTTAGCCATTTGTTTTTTACATCATGTAGGAAATAAAAAGCAGAGTTACAACCACCACCCCACACACACAAAAAAAATGGTTATTACTAGATTTTATATTTGCCCAGTAGTAACATTTACCAGAGATCTTCACTTCTTTAAGGGCATGTGTTGTGGTATAAGACTCCTTCAGCTTTTTTCTTTTTTCCTTTTAAATATGGGAATGTCTTAATAGCTTCCTCATTTGTGAAAAACTGTTTTGCCACATATAGAATTCTTGGTTGGCATTTTATTTTTCTTTCAGCACTTTAAATATGTCATCCCACTACCTTCTAGCTTCTATAGTTTCTGATAAGAAATTTGGTGTTAATGTTATTGAGGAGCTCTTGTATATAATGAGACACGTCACTCTTGCTGCTTTTAAGAGTTTCTCTTTGATTATTTCTTTCAACAGTTTGATTATAGTGTGTTCAGGATGGATCACTTTGCCTATCCTACTTTCAGTTTATTGAACTCCTTGGAGTATAGATTCATATTTTTCAGCCAACTTGAGAAGTTTTGTGCCTTTACTTCTTCAAATATTCTTTTTGAGCTTTTTTCTCTCTTATATTTCTGGGACTCCCATGATCCATAAGTTGGTCTGCTTGATGATATCTTATAAACCCCTAGGCTATGTTCACAGTTTTTCATCATTTTTCTTCCTCAGATAATGTCAAGTTTTCTATCTTCAAATTTCATAATTCTGTCTTCTGTTTAATCAAATCTGCTGTTGAGCCCCTGTAGTGAATTCTTTATTTCACTTACTAAACTCTTTAGCTTCAGAACTTCTATTTGTTTCCTTTTTATAATCTATTTCTTATTTGTGATATTTTCTATTGTTTATGCATTGTAATCCTGGTTTCCTTTAACTCCTTTCCCATGATTTGCGTTAATGCTTTGAGCAAATATAAGATAGTTAATCTGAACTCTTTTTCTAGTAAATGTATTTTCTGAGCTTCCTCAGAATAATTTTTGTCAGTTTATTTTTTTTCCTACGAATAGGCCATATTTTCTTGTTTTTTAATATACTGTGTGAAATTTTGTTGAAAACTAGTCATTGATTACCATAATGGATAACTCTCAAGTCAGATTTTCCCTTTCCCAAGGTTTACTATTTTTAAAATTTGATTGTTGTAGCCCTTAGTGGTCCATTTATTTAGTGACTTTTCTAAACTATTTTATCAGAGATTATATTTCTTATAGAATGTGGTCTCTGAAGTGTGTATTCCTTAGCTTGTGTTCAGTTACTGTTTTGACAAAGATTTCCTTGAACACCAGGGACTATGCAAACAAATAAAATTATCTCAGTCTTTGCAAATTGAGTCTTCACTAGAGATCTTCTTCAACACTTAACCAGGCTTGCCCCCAGCCTAAGGATCAGCTTGAGGTGAAAAATTAGGGTCTTAGGACTTTTCTGTACATGTGTTTTTCTCTGAGAATGTGTGTGGTTTTCTCTATTCTTCCATAAGCATGGGTTCTTTGAATGCCCTAATTTCCCAAATAAACTCTCTCTAGCTGTTCCTTTCAGATCACGGGTATCTATTGTATGTCTCATGTGTTTGTATGTGATCTTTTACTCCAGGTCTCTTCAGGTTGACCATCTGACTTATGTTGTGTTTGAGTAATGCTCACAGTTTCTCTGGGCTGAGTGAGTTCTGCAGTAAGCAAAACCTAAATGAGCATCTTTAATCAATCCTTCAGGCAGATCATAGATAGGTTAGTATAGACATACACAATAATATGGGAACAAGGTTTACTTTGCTTTCTCCAGAAGCAGGGATCTTGTTCCCATACTGGAAACATGAGTTGCCATCTTCAAGACTTCCAACAAGCCAAGGAAGTGGGTGGGGAGAGGGCATCTAAATATGCCACAAAACTTTCTTACAGTACTTAAGTTAACTTTCTTTTGATGACCTATAACCTTTGACATTAAATCTTTGATTGTTTTCCGAAGTTCTGATAAAGTTGGTTCCAACAGTTTGCACTAGTTTTTCAATGTTTCTGTGGAGGAATATAAGCTTGTTGCAGCCTATTCTCTTTTCTAGCTGGTATCACTCCCAGATATAGTAATTTTTGAAGGTCTTTGCCTATTTGAAAGTTTAAATTGGTAGTTTTAACATTTTTGTCAAATTGTATTTTAGCTTTTTGCATTTTATTCTTAATTAGTGCTTATGTCCCTAAATATTTTGCTCCATCACCTCACTGTTTAAACTCTATTAACAATTCACATTTTCTTGAACTTTATTGGTGCAAATGATGTCAAAAATATAGTTCAAGAATCAAGTAAATTTTTTAGATATGCTTTTTCTCTAAATTCTGAGTAGAAATTTAATATTATATTTGAACATAAAACTTTGTGTAAGCTTGTATTGCTGTGGATTTAAGGGGGTTCCATTCATAAGATAATATAAATTGTGATTTTTTTCTGTTTTAAGTTTCATGATGTTATTAAATCAGTTATCACAATGATAGCATAATAGGTTCTATTATTTTAATTTTAGAGATTAAGAAACTATGAGTATTTGGACCATGGTCACACAGCAACAATGTGACCATGCTAGAACTCAACACAAGCCTGTATTTTGAAATCAAATCTGATTAAACCAGGAGCTATACCATCTCTCAATTTTTTTTCTATTTCTTTACTTATCTTTGAATGAATATTGGTTTATTCATTTGTGACATTTGCTCAAAAATCCTATGCATATATATTTCTTGTCTTCTAATATAGTATTTAAATCCTTTTTCTGGAACATAAGTTGGATGGCTGGTTGATGTGAGTTTATATTAACACTTTATTGATTTGTATGCCTAAGGCATTTGGAGAAAAGTAAAGAATCATAGACAAATCCAGTTCTATGTAGAGTTTCTTCATATTTCATGAAGTCCACGTATTCAAAGCCAAATTTCTATGTCAAGTATTGTGTTTGACCCTCACTCCAGTACGTCTTAGGTCTGTGTCAGTTCTCCTTCCCATAGCTACCATTCATTATTTCATAACTGAGTCCTCTCCTAATAGCAGACGTTCTGCAGATTTCTATTCTATTGTGGATATGCTTCTGAATCATTTGAATGGCCTCATAAATGTGCTGTCAAGTGGAATGTTCTATTGCACAGTCACCCTTGATTCTAGAGCTCAAGCCTTGTTTCTGCTACTTATGTCATTGCAACACTGAGTTACCTTCTCTGGAGGGAGAATTGCTGTGGACCTTCTACATTATTCTAGCAAGAAGACTTAAAATATCTCAATAGTGGTAGATGACTTTTCCTAATTTCTATCTGGGATTCATGTCTCTCCACATTTTTATATTTCTCTGGTGTTTTCAGTAAAGTTTTGTTGGAAGGTAGTGGTCAAATTTGTCCTATATCCCATAATTCTACATTTTAATTAAAAAAATAACTTAATGGAATGAACTATTTGCATGTATGCGACTGCTGTTTCCCCATATGTTTCAGAATTAAACACAGCCCCAGTTATTTATGTATATACTTTCTAAGAAATTTTATCTACATATAGACTTTAATAAGCTGTGAATATTCAGTGAATTTCCAATATATTTCTTGTGATATTTACCTGTTCACCATCATAAATTAAGCTGATAGTCTCTGGATTTATTAATTTCTTTCAGTCATTATGCTTTAGATGTAAGAAGAACATCTCTTTTCAAGTGTTTCACAGAGTAGTAGAAAAATTAAACAAATATGTATGACTGCAAATATATAAACATATAAAACATATGTATATGATGCAAAGTAAGATATACCATAATAAAAATATCACATTTCTGTCAACAATAATGAAAAAATTTAAAATTTCCTTTATAACTACTGAGACATATTGCCTGGGGAAATTGTAGCAGATAGAGATTGTAAAATGTAATTTTTTTCAGAGGGAATATCAGCAACCATTGGGAAAATTAGTGGCCTTTGTAGTAGACAATTCATTTTAATCAAACTAACCCTCTGAACTTTACTCAATTCATTCATCCAATACAGTTTCCCAGTATGGTTATGTTTGAGCCTGGCTTGATTTGACTCTAGGGCTTATGAACCATTCAGTCCCAATTGAAATCAGGTGGCTTTATGGTACACTGGACTTTTGTCCCTTAAAGACCTTCATAATTTTAATAATAAAAAATTTTTAAGAAAAATTCTTAAGGTAAAAATTGCAATAATAAGAAGAACCATAATATAATGATTTTAAAATAATTTATAGTGGTAAATAGAATTTGAGTTTAATAAGAAGTTTTAAAAATGTCTAGTGTGAAAATTATTTATTGCACTTAAGGAGAAAAATAAACTCAAGCACTAGTTGTATTGTAAAATTAAAAATATTTTATGGGGCTTCCCTTGTGGCGCAGTGGTTGAGAGTCCGCCTGCCAATGTGGGGGACACGGGTTCATGCCCCGGTCTGGGAAGATCCCACATGCCACAGAGCGGCTAGACCCATGAGCCATGGCCACTAAGCATGTGCGTCCGGAGCCCATGCTCTGCAACAGTGAGAGGCCCGTGTACAGCAAAAAGAAAAAGAAAAAAAATATGTTGTAGACTTACAATTTGAATAATTTAATCCCTTAAATTATATTCTT
This sequence comes from Mesoplodon mirus, assembly GCF_964341445.2. Classification (NCBI taxonomy): domain Eukaryota; kingdom Metazoa; phylum Chordata; class Mammalia; order Artiodactyla; family Ziphiidae; genus Mesoplodon; species Mesoplodon mirus. The sequence continues at coordinate 110,866,759 of NC_138982.1, forward strand.
AGTAATACATATATTTTAGCCATTGTAAGGTGGACATATTAGGGATTTTTGATTCAAATAAATGCTATGGTCAGACTGAGGTTAATTAATTAATTAAGTTATTTTTTGGTGCGTGGGGCTCTCACTGCTGTGGCCTCTCCCATTGCGGAGCACAGGCACCGGACGTGCAGGCTCAACGGCCATGGCTCACGGGCCCAGCCACTCCACGGCATGTGGGATCTTCCCGGACCGGGGCATGAACCCATGTCCCCTGCATCAGCAGGCACACTTTCAACCACCACACCACCAGGGAAGCCCTGAGGTTAATTTTTAATGCTTTTCTTTGGTGCTCCCTCAAATGGAAGTTCTAAGTTTCTATTTGTAATATATGAAAGTTAGAAAAAGTTGCAGGAATAAATTTTATATTTGGTAGTATAAATTTATTTTCAAATGCATAAACATATGTCACCTAAATATCATGTAGTATTTATAAGTGACTATTGTTAAATTGCATTATTAGAACTTTTATATTAATCAATAGCTACTTTCAAAAATGATTCAGAATTTTTAATAAGTATCACCAGAACACAGTATAGAACTCAAATGGGAACATGACTTTATGTGAATAAATGAATCTCTAAGAAAAAAATATATATGTATATATATATTATATGTATTCCATAATTGTACGTAAAGCAGCCCAATTTCAAATATATATATATACATGTCTTTTCAGACTTATATATTCATTCAGTCACATATATAAGCATACTATAAAATTGGAAAATTTAATAAATAACATCAATAACTAATCACCATTAAAACAAAATCGTACTAGTATACTAGATATATCTTTCTTTAATGCTCTAGCTTTAAATTAACATATAATGCAATTATATATTTTTACTTATGCATTTTACCTGCTATTGATATGACATCCTTTAACTCATACATTACTTTAAAAATCTTTAATTTCATTATGTACATTTAAAGTGGAATATATTGGAATATCAAAATATATATGAACTTATGATCTTTTCAAGTTAGTTGGGTAAAGCATGCAATTCTATATTTATGATAAATCTGTTTATTAGGTGGTATACATTATTTGTAAACTTTTGGATGCATGAATATATGTATTATAAGTGAATATTTTTATTTACAAAAAGTAAATAAGATGCTTAATACTTTACATAGAATAGTTACTGGTCATGTTTCACATTCTCCTAACTGTAGATTTGAGAAATGAAATCAATTCCCTGGACCCTAAGTAGTCATAAGATCTACCATACTGTCACTTGTTATTTCCAACCTCAAATATATTTCTCCTCTGTGGCAAAAATCATTTAAATTATCTTTTAATCTCATTGTAGGAAATCTTTTATCATGCTCCAAACTTTTATTATTCTCAGGACAGCAGATTTTTCAGGATTAAACAATTTTTATCCAGGGCTTAGTGTCAACAAGATATGGCAAATACACATAATATAACCTGCTAGTGAATTACTATGATTTAATAATCACTTAATTTTTCCATGTTACACAAATACCCCATGAATACATATCTAGTAGAAACAAAGGAAACTTTACAATATCATTAGTATATTCTAAAATAACCTTCTTTTAAAGTCCCTTACTATGTATTAAAAGCAATTATTTTTTTCCTGTAGAGGCCACCATCATTAAGAGTATAGTTATAACCTTTTCATATTATTTATACACATTCATGTACTTGTGCCAGTGTTTTTAAATTGATACACTTGTAATTATTCTCTACATATTTTAAGCATCTTTTTTTTTCTTTATTTAAAAAAATTTTTTTGGAGTATAGTTGCTTTACAATGTTGTGTTAGTTTCTGCTGTACAGCAAAGTGAATCAGTTATACATTTACACATATCCACTCTTTTTTAGGTTCTTTTCTTATAGGCCATTACAGAGTATTGATTAGAGTTCCCTTGTGCTATACAGCAGGTCCTTCTTTGTTATTTTTTTTTAATCCTATACATCAACAAAGAAAAATCAGAAAGAGAAATTAAGGAAACATTCCCATTTACCATTGCAACAAAAAGAATAAAATACCTAGGGATAAACCAGCCTAAGGAGATGAAAGACTTGTACTCAGAAAACTATAGAACACTGATGAAAGAAATCAAAGATGACATAAACAGGTAGAGAAATATACCATGTCTTTGGACTGGAAGAATCAATATTACACATCATTTTTAACAGTATTTCCACGGTTAGTATTGTAGATACACATCATGCTTTTTACCTGATATATAATATATCATAATACCAGTACCTCATACATGTGAAGAATTTCCCATTTCTTACCATTAGAAATATTATGTAATTAATATATTAATATATTTTGACATATTGCTTTATTGACTTGCACTGATTAGCATATAGAACTGCAATTATCCACTAACTTGTGCAATAAGTTTATTTAGGAAATTTAAATTTTAGTTGGTAATGCAGGTTTTGTTTTCACATTACAGAGTTTCAGGTTACACATGTTTCTTAGATGGTAAAAAGAAATAGTGTTTATAGTTCTATATTAGGCAGAAGCCTTACGAATATTTAATTCAAACTTGAAGCAGTAACAAAAGCTATTTGTGTAAATATTAGACAAAACCAGCATTTGGTTATTCGTCTAACAAATGGTATTTAATATTTTCAAATATCCAGATATTTCAATGATTTTTCTTTCATTTTTAAAAATTGGTATCTGATGATTAAAATATTGTAAGTTAAAAAATATTATGGGTAGGGCTTCCCTGGTGGCGCAGTGGTTGAGAGTCCGCCTGCCGATGCAGGGGACACGGGTTCATGCCCCGGTCCGGGAAGATCCCACATGCTGTGGAGCGGCTGGGCTCGTGAGCCGTGGCTGCTGGGCCTGTGCGTCTGGAGCCTGTGCTCCACAGTGGGAGAGGCCACAACAGTAAGAGGCCTGCGTACCACAAAAATAAATAAATAAATAAAATTATGGGTAAAAGCAAAATGATATCCAAAGTAGGTATTTTCTTATTATGGAATTATGTAACAAATTTCATTTAACCTCTCATTTTAAAGGTAAAATGATACTACATTTTGTGATTATACAAAGTTACAAACATGATGCACTTTATATAATACTTTGTTAAATATTAAAGGGAATATTAGTTTTATATGTTCCAAAATTCTAATGACATCAGAGATAAAGTGATGGTGACAGTAATAGCCAATAGTTTATATTGTTATACTATTAAGCTACAAAAGATGAAAATCATGAATACAAGTCTGTTCTATAAAGTAAAATTATTTTCCAATTATTTCCAATCTGACAAAATTTATCAGTATCAACATATAAATTTTGCAGTGATAAGTATTTACAAAAATAATCAATGAAAGTTTAAATAAATACATAAACACATACAACACTCAATAAGAATTTTCCCCTAATCTTCTCTTTAGCTTATATCATCTGACAGTATTTGGCATATATGAATATTGCTAACAACCTTATTTCTAGTGACCAATTAGAAGAACCAGGGCACCATTTTTGGAGACAAGATAGAAAAACAAAACATACAAACAAACAAAACTGTCTGTGTATGAACAATAATACTCTTACTGCCTAATAGGAGATGCAGATCCTGTCTGAAAGCTGTGCTAGTCATTACTTCATGAAGTTGCAAAAGAAGAGCATTGTTTTCTACTCCATTTACAGTCTTCTCTGAATCTAAGATCAGGCTGTTGTGGTTTAATGAGAAAGAACTTGGGGAGGTGTCCATATGCAAACAAATACTATTTGAAAATGTGCACGTATGCCATCTGGAAAAGGTCAGGTTACAGCTTGAGAAGGATTCACTTTTACACTAAGACAAAGAGAAAATCTGCTTTCAGATATATAACCATGAATGAGAGAAAAGTGAAGTTTGCTCTTTATTTGATGGACAATACCTCTCAGAACAATGAAGATTGCCTAATGAGATTTCTTAACTGTTAATTGCATATTTGCATTACTTTATAATCACCTTCATGTATATTAGAATTTTTAATATTTTGTGGAAATTGTTCTCTAATTACACTAAAATAAGATGAAATATTATCAACTTGACTAGAAAGAAAGGCTACTGTGTCATTTCCACAAGAGATATTGCAAATTCTTTCAAAAAGACTGGTTAAGTATACAGTAAATAATGAGCTTTTATACCAGTTGGATATTGAATTGTTTTGAAGGCATTGAGCTGCTGCATCATCTTAATTTCCACACATTAAAGCCAAGAATATTGCAAGCAATTAATCATGTACTTGTTTATTGTTTTGGATTAAATATATTTTACACAATTTTTTTTTAGAATTTAATTTAATTATAAATTCCTATGTGAGTCAGTCATTAACTTACCAAGCTTAGAAAAAGGAAGAGAACAGAAAGAGAGAAAATGAATGGTTTCCTGTTAAAAGGAGAACTACACTTTGTATGTCTAGTTATCTTTGATGAAAGAAATGGGATGTTATTGTTAATTTTATCTGAAACTGAGTGGTATTGACAAAGATTACATTTACTCTTTTATGCTTTAGAGTAATACAGAACTTCCAAATAGCCTTATTCATATTGTTATTTCAAAATAGCATTTTAAGGATGACCATGGTAACAGACTCTGTAGTTAAATTTTCAAGTTTTGAAACTAATTTATGTGATTATAATCTGTGTGTTGACACAGGAAAAAATATTTTAAAAATCTTTCAAGTAATTGAGAGCTAAATTTAAAAATATTGTATTTCATTGTTTATTTCCAATTAAACTTCAAAAATAAATATTATTCATAAGTTTCTTATTATTCATTAGATTGGCTATTTTTAGACAATTTTTTTTAGTTATTCTTTTAGATACACTTTCACAAATCTAACTTAATTTTCAAGGTGGAAAAGATAAATGATTTTGGAGCATTCTATTTTTCTAATGTTATTTTATATAAACTGGGTGTGTAAATAGATGATTATGAAATAGCAACGTCTGTTTATGACAGCTCATTGTAGTAATGCCTTTCTCAAGTTAGTATTCTTTATAAGAATGATAATTAAATCTTCAAATTTTAGCACATTAGTAACTTACAAAATAGAGTAGTTTGGTTCTGGCATAAGTGTTTTAGTAATTGTGAATTATGAAGATAATTCACAATAGCAAATGGTACTTCTGTTTGCAATGGAAACTTCATTATTTTTTAAAATTTTTATTTATTTATTTTTGGCTGTGTTGGGTCTTCCTTGTCACGTGCAGTCTTTCTCCAGTTGCAGTAAGTGGGGGCTACTCTTCATTGTGGTGTGCGGGCTTCTCATTGTGGTGGCTTCTCTTGCTGCAGAGCACAGGCTCTAGGCACACGGGCTTCAGTAGCTGTGGCACGAAGGCTCAGTAGTTGTGGCTCACAGGCTCTAGAACACAGGCTCCATAGTTGTGGCACATGGGCTTAGTTGTTCCGCAGCATGTGGGATCTTCCCAGACCAGGGATTGAACATGTGTCTCCTGCACTGGCAGGCGGATTCTTTCCTTGATGACACTGCATCACCAGGGAAATCCCTACTTTTAATTTAATATTAGTTTCTTGGGTTGATATGAAATATTTATTCAATACCTGATACTATTTTTTTGTGTGTGTAAACTGTACTTCATTTTCACTGCTGGAGTTCTTACTGTTCAAAGATTTTTTAAGATGTTGCCCTGTTTGCCCTATTTGGTCATAACTCTGCTGTTTCCAGATTTAATGGGATTTATTTATTTCTGTTAATAGTAACATATCATTGGTTTGGTTGCTTTAGAACCATTACTGTATAACCATTGTCTCAGGAGATCAGGGAGAGGTGGGGAGGTGCTTTACTCATGTTTTGTCCACTAGGGAAACTAAAGGGGAGGAGAGATGGAGAAGCCAATCCTATTTCATGGTTTTGCTAAAACATAACAGTAATGTAGGACTTTCTTGACTCCCTAATGTTTATTGTTCTAATAAACATGATTCATTAATCTCTTTGAATTGTGGTGCTTCATTCAATGAGGTATCATTTCCCAAATTATCCCCTTCTTGTCACTGTATTCATTAAATATTCTATTCCTGAAGTGTCAAAATAAAGAAACTTTAGGTATTTCTATCTATTGTTTACATTCATATCAGTCCAAAATCAGTAATTTTCCATTTTGAAGCTCTAAAATTTCTGAAATCTAAATTATAATGAGAAAAGTACAATATTACCTGGCATTTTCAACTTAGTTTTAATATTATCAATGGGGTTTAGAACTTTGAAATGCCATAATATGTTAATATTATGCTTTCTATCAATTATTTTGCAAATATATTTGATTAATATAAGTACCATAGATTACTCTATTAACAAAGCTTGACTATTGTACATAGGAATTGTAATTGCCAGCAGATATTGTTAATGATCTCAATTAATAAATTTGGGTGTCTCTATTGAATAAATTAATTCCCAGATTGACATTTTATTTATTACTGCTCTAAGATTCTATGTGTTTTTTGTTTTTGTTTTGCGGTACACAGGCCCCTCACTGCTGTGGCCTCTCCCACCGCAGAGCACAGGCTCCGGACACACAGGCCCAGCGGCCATGGCCCACAGGCCCAGCCACTCCACGGCATGCAGGATCCTCCCAGACTGGGGCATGAACCCATGTCCCTGCATCAGCAGGCAGACCCCCCAACCACTGCGCCACCTCTATATGTTTTATACTGCAGTAGACTTAAGTAAATTAAACCAGATGTGTGAGAAAGACAATGATGGAGGAAAAAGTAGGAAAAAGAAATTGGAAGGAATAAGAGATAAACTGACAGCCTTCTAAAAGTTCCATTTTCCTTTATTCTGGACTTATGCATAGTTTATTAAACTCCAGTGAAGATTAAACATGTACTGAGCACTGAAACTGAAGTGTTACTTTTAGTAGAAACAATAGAGACTTCAATTATGTAGTACTTTCATACATATCTTTGACATCTTGTCTGAAATTGCTTCAAAAAATAAAAATAATGAATCGCAGATAATAATTATCAGATGACTCAATTAAATGTGATGATAAATTCTAGCTTTGACAGAGCAATTAAAGTTTCTATTTTATAGATTAAAAAATAATTCCTTTTCATTTTGTAAATTAGCACAAAATGCTCCAAATTCATGTTATCAGACACCACTTAGTTCGGCATACTAAGGAAAAAAATGTGTTATAAAGAATAGCAGTAGTAAAATAGCCACTTAAAACTCTAGAATTCATAAAAATACCTTGTTGGCCATATATTCTTTGAGAATAAATGTTGCATTAATTCAAACTACAACAATTAATATTTAATTGATTCAGAGTCATATTGCTTGATTTTAATATGGGTTTTGAAATGAAATAACACATAAATGAATGTGTATGGGTGTGAGTACACCCATAACATGATCATTTTTATCGTTAAAAGATAAAATGTAACATTATAGAATGACATATTTTTTAGGAAAGTATATCAAAGAAAATGTTAAATTTCAATTAGGCACATAATGGGATTCAAACATTTTATTCTCTCTTTTCAATATTCTTCTAAAGATGTACACATTTGTGTGTTTTTTAAACTCCATTTTGAAAAATTTGATCGCTGTGTTCAGAGTGAAAATTATAGCTTTGAATTTACCTGAAGACATTTCAATATTTTCTTAATTGTTTTAATTTCATAAGTTTCAAACATAAATTATCTTTGAAAATCAACAGTGTTTTAGAAGTATCTCAATTTTTCCAAATGACTTTCTCTAGCAATCTCACTTCAATTTCTCTCTCTCTCTCTCCCCCCAATTCTCTTTCTTCTTAAATCTTCATTTTGGAAGATTATGTGAGAGGAGGTATGGGTTATAAAATCATTTTAGTCTCTTATTTCTACAACTATCAAAACAGAAGCATACATTTATCAGTCTTTTTATTTTCTTGGGCCATTTTCTCTACAAATGCACAAGATGGGTTCAAAAACTTTATCAAATTTCCATCGATTGAAAGGGTGGGAATTGTTGATAAAGATTCTGGTTAAGACAAGACTGAGAAAAGCCTTGGGGTTGGTGGGAAACCAGACTGTACTGCCCACTGTACTATCAATACCAGGCACTGCTTACCTTTTAAGATGGAAAGTTTTAATAAATATAGATACATAATGTTAAACATTTATATACAAGGAATGAGATTTTAAGCAAAATTAAGATAAGACACCAAGTGATGAAGCTATTTACAACATACATAACAGAAAAAGCATTAGTAGTCAGAATGTATGGGATATTCTCCATGTCAATAAGAACATTAAAAAAAAATCCAACTACAAGGGGAAAGGTGGGGGGGAGGGATAAATCAGGAGTGTGGTATTAACATATACACACTATTATATATAAAATATTTAGATAATCAACAGGAACCTACTGTATAGCACAGGGAACTCTACTCAATATTCTATAATAACCTATATGAGAAAAGAATCTGAAAAAAAATGGATATATACATATATGTATAATTGAACCACTTTGCTGTACACCTGAAACTAACACAACATTGTAAATCAACTATACCCCAATATAAAATAAAAATTAAGTTAAAGAAATCCAATGACAAAAATTTAAAAAGATATGAATAGGCAATTTATAGAGAGGGAACAAGGATTCATTGCACATATATGCTTATTTTTGACTTGCAAAAGTTTAAATGTTAACTGGGTTGGCGAGACTGGAAGTCATTAGCAACTTATATGTCTCTGGTAGAAGTTTAAACTGATAAAAATATTTTTAATGAATAATTAAGTGATATCTATTAAAGGTTAACACATATGTTCCAAAAGGCAGTGGACACAGCTAATAACTGACTATGGAAAGACTTGTAATGTTTGTTCTTATCCTAGTCTTCCATTTTTCACAACACATGGTGGATTATATTTCCTACACTCCTTGAATTTAGGTTGGGCCACATGACATTTTCTGGCCAATAAGTTGTGAGTAGGAATGTCATTTGCTTTTTCAATCCAAAGCATTTAATTCCTCATATGCAGATCCAGTTTTTTCTTCCCTGACCCTGTAGATAAAAGTTGCATATTCCAGCCCTAATATTCAGCTATAGAGATATCTTGAATCACTAGTGACCACGCTGTTTCAAGTGCATTGTGAATTTTCTGAAACTACACTGGGCTTAGCATAAATATGTATTGTTTTAAATCAGTGATATTTGAGGTTTGTTATCATAGCACATGAACATTCCTGACTAATACTACTTCTTAAAACTGTCGTACATACGTAAATGCAAAACACACACTGTAACAACCTCTATAATTTCAACTAAATAAACATCTAAATCACTTAATGGAAAACTATGCAGCAAGTAAACGAACAACCTATTTTCCACATATAAAAACATTAATTTATTGAATAATGTGGACTCACAGGCATACAAACTAGAGAATAATTTTTTTTCTCTTCACAGATTTTGCACATTCCCCTGAGCATTCAGGATCACCTTTACCTAATGACAATATGAGTAGGTCTCATGCCTTGTCAGTTATTCTCAAGTAAAAGGATGATTTTTTAAAATTCTAGTCCAAACTAATGAAAACTTAAATATATATATATATATATATATATATATATATATATATATATATATATATACAATTCAAAGCTCATGCCCTGCTCCCAGCCTAATCCTTACCAGTGAATTGAGGACTAATATTTCTTAGTTTCTGTTCCCTCGGGAACATTCCACATAGCTCTTTGCCAATGAACACTGGGAAATAGCCCACATAGGAATGGCCTCAGTGCTGTTATTTACTTGCTAAATATTGGCACCACTAGTTCCATTCTGATTGGCCATTGCATTGTCAATATTTGTTAAATATTTTAAAAATTTACCCCATCAGTGTCCCCTATAAAAAGTGCAAGCCCAGGTGTCTTTTCTGCAAATTGTCTTTAAGAAAAATCAATTAACATTGCCACACCCAATATTGGATATACAGCTTGACTACCTATAGTGTTACATACTCTATGCTTGCTTTTTCAGGCTGCTCCAACCACACACCAAATTTTAGGTGTCTCAGGTTTGGACATAGGGACATCTAGGTTGACACAGGTAGCTTTCACTGAGCAGGAAGCTAGTCTACTGCAATTATGTTTAAATATCAAATACTTTAAAATCTATATACCTGTGCAGAAAGTATTTCATATTTGACTCTAAAAATTAGTATATAGAAAGATGTAATCTTGCAGGAAAACATTCTTGATATTCATCGCTATTCCACACTACTCATGAAATACTTAGAATAGAATATTCTTCTGTCACCCTTACCAGCAACTCTTTCTGTTCTCCTTTAAACAACCAGTTTCTCCAAATCTTTTTGGAAGTTTCACTCTTCTGCATCAATGTACTGTTTCTATGTCATTAAAGTTTCACAGCATTGAACATCTGTTCTGTGTTGTTAACTAATCCTAGATTTAATCATCTCTAGCATTCATTTTGTAAACTACTCCTGATTAGTTTACCATGTTCTTTCTCTTATCTATCTACTATCTATGTATGTATCTATCTATCTCTCACCTACCAACTTACCTACTTACCTATTTTTATTTTATATTGTTTTCCTGAAAGACAATGAAAATATTTTGGAGGCAGGATGTGTGTGTCCATCTTCATGTGAAGAATATCAAATGTTGATTCTTATAAAAATTTATAAAATAAAGTTATAATAAAATTGAAAGATAGAGAGTAAGAGAGACAGAAAGAATACACATTAATAACAATGAGTGTTAGGTACATAGCTACATTAAATAAATATTTGCTGAATTAAAAATTAAAAAAACTTGTGAACATACATGAAAACTTAGATGACAAATGGTATAATTCCCAGAAAAATACTACTATCAAAATTCCCTTAAATAGACTATAGAAAACCAATTAGTTCTAAGAACAGGAAAGACATTAAATCATATTTTAAAAAAAATTCCCTTAGAAGCTGTTACCTAAAAACAGGTAAGTTTTTCAAACCTCAAGTTGCAAATAATTCCTAGTTCCTACAAACTGTTTCAGAAAATGAAAAAAGAGCAAAACCAATTTAACTCAGTTCATAAGGCTACTAAAATCTTACGAGTAAAACTGCATAGGATATCATTAAAAAGAGATATAAACCAATTTCCCTTGAAAATGTAGAAATAAAATTTCTGAGATAATTGTTAAAAAATAAATTCACTTACATGTTAAAAATTTTAAACCATCATAATCAAGAAGAATTCATACTAAGTAAGCAAAAATACCTCATTTTTGAAAACTCTTTTAATTTATTTACCTACATTAACCTATTTAAGGAGAAGAAACATGATTATTTCAATAGACATAAAAAAAATGAAATTCAAAATCGGTACATGGTAATATAACTTGAAAAAGTAATAAAGGATGAGAAATTCCTTGATCTTTAGCTAACAACATAACTAATTTTCTCTCTACCTTCCCATTTCCTAATCATCACATATGTTTAGTCCAAATTGTAGACTTTATATTTATTCTGTCTCAATAATCTATCTATTCTAGGACATAACTATATGTAGATATTTGATATATGGGGGTGGGTAGAGAAATAAATCCTTTTCTTATAACTTACAATAAAATAAATTGCTAATGAATGAGAAACCAATAGTGAAATTGGAAGTTGGAAAATAATTTGAAGTTACATCATACTTTTTTAGTAAAATAAAAAACTCAGAACTCAGAAAACAAAATAACAATAGTATTGCATTAAATTATTAAACATACAAATGGCAGAGAAACATAAATTATATTCAAAGAAAAGATACAAAGTGGATGGAGATATTTTCAGCATTATCAATAAGGCAATAAAATTCAGAATATATATAAAGAAATTCCTATAAGCTAGAAAAAACAAGAAGTGAACAATAATCAAAGGTAATGCATATGAAATTCAGACAATATGATAGGAAAACAAAAATCTGTATATAATTGCTAGTGACATATTCATTAATGCAATTTCTTGGTAAAAATAATTGGCATTTTTCAAAAAAAAGTGTTGGTGTATAACATACACTTAGCAATTTCTATTAGAGAGTTGCATAAGAATCAGGGTCAAGTATTCACTGAACGTCAAATACTGAGTAAGTACATGATCTCCAGAGTGAGACTGTCTGTATTTGGATCTTGAGACCATTAGTTATTAGTTCTTTGATCTTCAGGAAGTTTTTTTAAACATTCTGTACCTAAATTTTCAAATTTCCTCATCTATAAACATATTATATCTTTGTGGATACATAAATATGTATGCATGCATGCACACACATATGTGTATATGTATGCTTGAATAGATGTATGGGTGTGTGTGCATGTATGAAAATTAAAGAAATATGCCCTGGTTACATGACTAATACATAAAGGTAGTTGGTGTTGGAGAAGTGGGTGATAAGTGGGATCTTAGAAGGAAAACAGAGAAGCAGTTTGAGATATCAACTTTATTTGTTACTTTAGGTAAAATATATAAAGCTAGTATAAAATATACACAATAATATTGTGGAATGTAATGAAAGGTATGCCCATTACATTATTTTTTTATAGTTTCTGTACACTTTTGTCAATCATAAAAATATTTAAATACAGGAAAAGGAAAGAAAAATGGGAGGTGTGGAAATGAAGATAATATACACAGTGGGTTTGAGTAGCATAGCTCTGCTTTACTAAACATGGGAGAATGTCTGAATGCCAGTGGAAAGAATACACTGGTAAAAAGCAACTGATGATGTAGCAGTAAGAGGATATGATTTCCAGGAAGAAGCTCTTGAGTAGAGTCTGTTTGTGATTGAACACCTAGACAGAACTGTTGGCTTTTGAATGTTGCATAACTCAACAGTCATAAAGGATACGACCTTAGACACTGAAGCTAGAGGATTAAGGTGAATTTTTGCTTAACTAGCTTTGAAGGGAAAGGCATCTCTCTTGAATCATCTTTCCTTCAGCAAAGTATAGGTGTTCTTTGTTTTTTTACTTATTCTTGGCATATTTGTTAAATTGATAGTAGCATCTCTGTGTATGTGTAGGTATGTAAAAAGACATTCTAACCACGAAGGAATCAAAATTATGCCTTTAATTACTTTATCATGTCCTAGGATAATTTATCCAAAGGGTAACTTTGTGACTATGTGCAAATTAGAGTCCCTATATGAGATTTATTTGCTAACCTATATTAAAAATAGCCTCATACCTGTGGTAGAAAAATATTAACTCCTTTGTAATAAAGCTCAATTATTTGATCTATTTTACCTTTAGTGTATTGATTTGCTGATTTGATACTAAAGTTTCAATGAAGTAAATTTCACTGACTTATTTTTCTTATTTTCTTCGGTTCAGTTCAGTATCTAGTCACCAACATCTTGAAATGTTTTGTGCATAAATTCCATCTTAATGTGTTAGTTTATGTTTTAAAAGCCATAAGTCCAAAAAATTAAGAAAAATAAGCACACTAGTTGATGAAATGGTCTCTGATATATTACAAAAAACAATGTTTAATTGCATGTATATATATACACATATAACAAAACAGTTGCAAAAAATGTTCTTGTTCTCTTATCCTTTTCATCATTAAAGTCACCCAATACAAAATAATTTGATTTTGTTTTTTTGGGAATTACAAAATTAAAATAGTCAGACTAAAGCATTGTAGGAAGCAAGTGAGCCTAAAAGAGACCTTTGAGTACATGACAAATTAAGCATGGCTTCACCCAGAAATACTGCTTCTCAATTGCATGCAACAATAAGAATCAAGATTACTCTAAGGGAACTAATTAAATCTTCTAATGCTAAATCATATTTCAAAATTTCTTCTTCCTTTGACCACTTAAAGGGAAATTATTTTTCAGTATCAGTAATGTAAATATGGCAATGAAAAATCCTATATTAGAGTTTTCAAAAATAGCAAGTATAGAAGTTTAAGACAAAGTAAATTCTTGGTTACTATTAATGTGATCAATTTGTATTTTTCTCATTTTTTCTAGATTTCTTTCACCCTGGTTAAGGAGTCTATTTAACAAGTCAGTATTTTCTCACCTACATCCTATTATTAACCTTAATTTAATTTATATTTAAGATAAAATATTAGATCTAGATTTGCTATTTCAACCAATTAAATAAGACTCAGAATATCAATTCTTCATTATCCTCTGCAAATGCAGAGTTAAGAAATTACTTTGAAGAATTCCATGCAGTACATTCAGTAAATATTGATGTAATCAATAAAATTATTGTTTTTATCCATTAATTAGAATATTGTATATACATTAATGTACTTATGATTTGCACAGTATTTAAAATCATGCTTTTAAAAATGTTTAGAATTTATAACTACTTCAGAGTATACCTGCTTAGAGGTGGATGGATAACATTAATCTCTGTATGTGCACATTTGTCAGAATTTTTAACCTGATATTAAAGTTAGTGATACAATGCAATTTTTACTAATTTTTTTTCTGAAGTCTTCACTGTTCTAAAAATATCATTTTAGATCCACAAGTATTCATTTGAAAGGGTACTCAATATACAATATTTCTCTGTGGTCACCAAATTTTGTTCAGGCTAACCAAACGGCATCCCACTTTAAGTACTTTTTATGACATTGCCCACAATAAAAACAAACAAGGTAATCTTACAAGACCTTGAAACATGTAAATATAATTTAGTGAATTACATTATTGACTTTAATTCCAATATAAAACAAAAAAATTAGAAGTATAAATGTATTTTTCATGTTCAGACTGGACTTTTGATGTTTCTAAATTATATTTTAAAGTAACTAAATTAGAAAACTATAGTTTCATAATTAAATATTATAGCCAGGAAAATATGCAAAATGCCCCAAGGCTTGGAGAAATACTGGATTAGTGGTTTTAATAAGCATGTGCTTCACAGAAACGTTATTATGAGTTATTTTCTTGGATTGTAACCATGCTTCTAGAAAGTGATTTAAATAAGATGGTAGAGACATAGCTTTCTGTAGTACCACATTATCTTGCATCATTTGTGGTTTTCTTTTTACCATTTAGAAAATAATTTCAACATCATTATTTTATCTTGGTACAGATGAGCAACATGTGTCAACAATGTTCAGGAATAATTTGAGAGATAGTTAAGGCAGTAGTTGACACAATATAATGCCAAAGAAGCCTTTCTCTCTCTCTCTCTCTCTTTTTCTCTCTATGTAAAGCACCATTCTCTTAATGTATCTAATCAATTAATATGTTGGAATGTAATAATGCCTGCCTTGAAATATTACACAAACATGTTTTGCAAATCATACAATGTTTCCTTTATTTTGAACTTAGCTGTGGCTTTTGGCTAAAGACCAATTCCTTGAGTAAGACAAATTTAATATTCTTTCCTTTAAAATTGTTGAGCATGAAATAGTATTCTAAGCCATTACTGAAATTTCAGGACAACTACAAATAAGCTTTCTAGCATGACAAAATAGTTTCCTACATTGAGGATCACCTTTGATCTTCCTCACAGACCTTTGCTATAATGTGCACAGAATTATGAAAAGGAGCATAAAATGTCACCTTCTTTTCATAGAATAATTATATTATAGAAAGACGCATACTACAAAAGAGCTTTTAGAAAATTATGTAGATTAATTTTACTAAATGTTAGATGGTTACTGACATTTTTTTCCAGACTGTATCTTTTTCAGATTTTTTTGAAACAATCACCAGTTTACGGAAACAGGCATACAATGTTTTAACAATTATATTTTCTATAGAGTGAAATAATAATGGGTTCATGGATAAACTTAATGCACCTAATAATGGCTGTAGAGATATAATAAAAAGCAAATATTCTGTCTACACAATGTTTCCTTCGATTCCCATGACCATATCTAGAAACATAAGTGATTGTCTCCAAAATATAGATGTAATCTAAAAATTAAGTCTAAACTTTTGAAATAGCACAAATCATCAACCTAAAGACCAAAGAACTTAATAAAATATTATGTCTAGTAACTTATAAATAAATAAATATTCAATAGATGACACAAAATTAGGGTATATCTGTGACATGAATTAATACAGATTCTTCATGTACTTCTAAACTAAACATTTTAATAGGATTTTGGAATGAGTTATCAGAATGCTTAATAGAAGATATTCTCATCTTTGGTAAAACTTTGTGCATGGGTGTAGAGTTTCAAGAACAGTCATCACTTAGAAAGATTTTGGACAAAATATTTCAGTATCTGTATCAATGTTTATTTTCTCTGTTATTCATATGTTTCAAAGATGGACCTTCTGTAAAAATGTTCTGCTTTTTGAAATTAGTATATACTTATGCATATGCTCAGATAATTTTTAGTGTAATAGAGTCTTTGCATTTATTAATCAATCAGCTTGATCAAAGTATTATTCATTTAGTCAAATCTCACCCAAATCTGTTGATTACCCAAACAGTGAACACATACTTATTGTGTTCAATCTCAAATGGGAACATGAACTTCCTAGCTTCTCCTATGTTTCCTGGGTAAATTATTTCTTTCATGTTAATTAGATTCAATATGATTATTCTTTCATATAAAATATTTCTACAATTACCTACAAACTTCCTACTTTAAATCTTATGAATCAATAATAACAGCAATAATAACAAGTTGCTACTTTGCACTAGGAAAAGCAATTCACTAAGAGCAAATTCATTTAGCCTCACAACAACCCTATGAGATAGGGCCTATGTTCATCACAATTTACCTTATGTGGAAACTGAAGCATGTTCAATTCAGGGACTTCTTAATATCACAAAGAATAATTGGCAGTGATGAGATTTGAATTCAAGTAATCTATGTGTAAAGGCTATGTCTTTAAACACTATACTTACATTTTTCCTATTTCCTATGCAGTAGAAGCCTTATATTTGAAATCCGTCTGTTTCCTGCCACCACAGGATAAATTTTTACCATCTGCATTTAAATTTTCCTCATTTTTCTTGTTTGAATAGAGAAGATGTTGATCTTCTAAAGATAATTTCCCCACTTACCAGCCAGAGCTTATCCTTTCCACTCTTCTCATGGCATCTTCCATCCACTATTTTCATTCGTCCCTGATCAGTGAATCTCTTCTTCATTACTAGTTTATTTTCATAAAAATTTAATCATGATCAAGTGTCTCTAAGCTTAAAACAAAGAATAGTGAAACAACAAAATCCACAAATAGAGATCTCTCTCCAGCTTCTACTCTTCTCTTTTTGCTATCAAAGCTTAATATGATGCAATAATAATCAAAAGTGACTCTTCTCACTTTGCCTTCTATTTACTCTGAAGGCCACTGTTCTATTGAATATCTCCTGAAAATAATTTGTCTTCCACACTTTGTGTAAAATCCATGAGACAATTTCAATTTCTTTTCACTTGTTCATTTAGCAATATTTGACTTTGTCATTAATAATTCCCTTCTTGAAATATTATTTCAAATGTGTTCATATTGCCACACTATCTGATTTCCAATAACTCTCCCTCAGATGTTTTCTCACTGAGCACCTATTTTTTTCCCTTTCTATACTCTCCTCCATATAGTCATTCCTTAAGGATCATTCCTCACCTCTCTTCTCTAGCTATATGTTATCCCTAAGCAAACACATCATGTTCTATCTCTTTATCCATTAAGCTACCCTAATATTTGTACATGGAATTCTGATCTAGACATACACTAAAGCCTAATTGTCTTTAATACAAAACATCAATTTTCCCCACACCTAACTAGTTGCAATATCCTTACAAGAAGATTTTCTAATTGTTCCTAATTTGTCTATTTGTTACCCCATTCACTGTTTTCACTTAAATAAAGGACACATCTATTTTTGCTTGAATTATTATGACTGTATTAATTTATACACATACAATTTGGCCTTCTCCAATTCCTTTAGTCATGTAAATGTACAGTAATCTTTCTATAGCTTAAATCTGATTATGATCACTCCTTTGATCAAAACATTTCACTGAGTCTCCATTACATTTAGAATCAAGTCCACACTCATTAACATGACTCCTACGTTTTCTGGTTCTTATGAGCTCTCTAGTCATATCTCATTTTCTTTGCAAATGCTAAACCCTTCTTAATGAATTTTCCTTAATACTCAGAGATGGTGTAATACATTTTAGTCAATCATTTTGTTGTTTCTTCCAGGAGCACCTTTTTCTCGCTTTACCTCACTCACATGTGAATGCATATCTAAGCTTTAACTGGAAGACCTTGTTCTCCAAGACTGGGTTAGGTGTTCATCCTGCATGTTTCTAGTATGTTCTCTTAACACTTAATAATATGTTTTATAATTTCCTGTTTGCTGGGCCCTGTTATCCACTATGTTAAAGTTTCACAAAGCAGGGACAGTATCTGACTTACTATTTCCTCAATGATTAACATTTAATAGTTTCCCAATAAAAATATTTCAATTAATACATTATTCAAAATATACATTAGTTTTCTCAAAATAATAAAATGGTTTTATGTATCTGTTTTCATTTTGCTATAGGCCACCTTCTACTCTAAATTTTGTTCACATTATTTTCTTTTGCACATGTTCAGTTGTATCCCCAAAATTACAATATTGCCAGAATTCAGCCCTATGTGGTTGAGGGAATGATGGTGATATTTATAGAAACCTGAAAGTTGAAGTGAATAAGGATTGAGACAAATGTTAGAGATGACCGAAATTGTCTCACAATTTTGAGTTTGTGGAACTAGCAAAGTATTTGGAAAGCAATTTATGGTAGGTAATAGAATTTGAAAGCCTGAAGCTTAGGAGAGAAGTCAGAGCTGAAGACCTGAAATTAATCTGCATAGAGTTAATATATTAACCTGGGGTTTTGATGATATGGTTAAGTAAGATGACTGAAAGAAATGAGAACTGTGAACCATAACCTGATTTTTTTCCACCGTATTCAAGTTATGGAAACAAGAATAGAAACAATGGAAGTAGACAAAAAGAAGTCAAAAAAGTCAAGGGAGAACTGGAAATATAGAAAACAAGAATGGAACATTTAAAAAAAAGTGAGTTTTTTTCCCAGTATTATGATGAAGAACTATCAAAATGGTAGGGTCTGAAAAAATAACTTTTGGTTGTCAGGAGGGACATCATTGACTTTCTGGCCAGAAAATATGGTTTGCAAAACAATTTATCTTAAGTAAATAAATATGTATTTATTTATTGAGCAATGACCATTTGAAAAAGCCTATTGAAGCACAATAAATAAGGTTAAAAGGAAAATTTATTTTGTCTTATTTCTTAATTTTAAGACTTATTTCCTAATTTCTAAGGGTTTAAAATCTACTGAGAAAAGTAGGCATAGTAGTGCTAAGGTTTACTGAACTATATACCATGTACTAGGTCTTGTATTGAGCACTTCCTGCATTATGTATTCTTATAACAAGCTTATGGGATAGGTACTACTTTATCCATACATTACAGAAATATAAACTTCATAAATACTAAATACGTATCCCAAAGTCACATAGGTAATTAATGATAGAGGCTCTATTTGAAAATTTATTTGATTTCAACTCAATTCTTTCCATCACACTTAATTACAGAAACTATAATACATGACAGATTGCAATAAGTGTTATAATAAGGGTGTCTTCTATATTAAAAAATAGGTTATGGGCTTCCCTGGTGGCACAGTGGTTGAGAGTCCACCTGCTGATGCAGGGGACACGGGTTCCTGCCCCAGTCCGGGAAGATCCCACATGCTGCAGAGCGGCTGGGCACATGAGCCATGGCCTCTGAGTCTGCAAGTCCGGAGCCTGTGCTCCACAATGGGAGAGGTCACAACAGTGAGAGGCCCACGTACCACACACACACAAAAAAAATTGGTCTAAGATAACTTCTATGTATATTTGAAAAAAAAATGTGTGAATACTCTGAGTATTTAAGAGGTTAAATATAACCAGCTATTCGTTGTTGACCTGTTATGATACAATGTCCTACCAAAACAACTATGCATGTGTTACCAGAGATGTTGTTTGGTAGCCAATCTAAACAATATCAGTCTTTTTCTAGACCTTGGTCTATAGAGAAAATATTATCTTATCTAAGTTAATGATACCAATCCTTACAAATTTAAACTTCTGTCTAACAAATCTCTTTCTAATCTTGTCTTTTTAATAGTGGCTATGTAAACTTTGGTGCTCTGGATAACAATTTTATTCCACATGAACAGTGAAGCAAAGAAAGCTCATTTGTAGTAAGAAAAATGAAGCAGATGTTCAGAGAAGAGAAAATACATGGAGAAAATGAGAGTCCTGAATACATGCTCCTTAAATATTCCACTCCATTTCTTAATTATGGGTGCATTCCAGATATTTTATTATATGAAACAACCTGTAACTTAGAGGAAATTTATTCTACCTATTTACATTAATGCCAATGTGTTTTCCACGTGTAATTAAAGAGTCTTAATTACTAAAATTTTAGATGTGAAATACATTGCAAAGAAAGAATCAACAATATTTGAAAATTTGTTGGCATTTGGGACTGTGAGAGATAGATAATATTTTGATTTTAGAGATTTTAATCAGATCAAGGGAAGATAAAATATTGTGAAATGAATAAAATAGGACTATGGAATAGGGGAAAGAGATAATGATTTTGGAATCAAAGTGTTATGTTTGATTTTCTGGTAGACTATAGAAGTGGAAATTTTCAGCAAAAATCTGTATATTGGGTCCAATAACTAAAGAGTGAAATCAAAGTTAAAGACAGATTTATACATGTGATTTAATGAATGAGTGATATCTACATAGACAGATAATATAAGGAGGGAAGACAAGAAGATTGAAGAGAAAATTTTAACCAAATTTTAACAGATGATATCTGGTTCCAGCAGGGACAAAGTAGTGAGTATCAGCATTATCCTGACACCAGAAATAATTATAAAACTTGATAGACTATATTAAATAAATATTTCATATATTAGATGCCAAAAAGTGAAGACACTACTATTCAAATAAGGAAAACATATGATGTCAGTTCCACAATTACCCTGGCTTTCCACCTATAGTCATTTTTCAAACCATAGTACAGGGAAGTCCATTTAAAACAGAACAAAATGAAAAAGGAGAGAGCTGCATTATAAACTGCTAATGTATCTAGAATTTTCAGGGCAGAGTACCAGCAATGATGGAACTATAAAAAGAAAGAGGTTCAGAAGTTTAAATAGGTTCCCTTGACTCTCTGTCAGATTAAGCTGCACGTGCTCAAGGTGAGACTCCCTGAGATTTGGCAGAGAATAAATACCAGCTTGGTGGAAAACAGACTACCGAGAGGTTGTGAGGTACATGGAAATTCTAGAACTCTAACAGTGATCAGAGAAATTACATTTACACCCAGTTTGAGAAGAACAAACTCACTCATTGCCCAGACAATCAGTTGAGACCCCAGAAAGATCACACCTTAATAGGAAATGCTCTACCCATTAATGTAGTGCTCTAAAAACAACATTATCAGAACTAAACATAAGCTTTTATAGGACAAAGTGAATCCACCAGTAAAATAATTGTGTGTCTACTAGAACAAAACTCAAAATCTTTGGAAGAATAAAAGGAAATCCAGACTTTCAACAATTTAATATTCCCAATGGCAACATACAAGGAACATTTTAGATATGGAAGACAACAGGAAAATGTAACACATAACAAAGAGAAAAAAATAGTCAATAGAAACAAATATAATAATGAAGCAGAGCACTGAAAATGTTAAGTATGTTGTTAAATGGAAATATATATTACATACAATAGATATATACATATATATGTATATATGTATACACACAAGCACACATGTTTATGTATTTTTCATTTTTTATTTAAATGTAAAGACAGTAAGAAGATGAATGTAAAAGGATAGAGGGATATATTTTTAAGTATTAAGCATATTAAGCATAAGGAATCTGGACTGGCTTAATAATATCAGAAAAAGTAGATATCAAGACAAAGACATTTGTGAGCGAGAAAGATACTTTATAATGCCTTAATAATCAAAGTATTTAAAATAAATAAAAATGTTAACTTCGCTGTTCTTCAAAAAACAAAATGCAAAACTGGAAAGAACCTGAGAGAGAAATAAATATAATTTTAGGTAGAGATTTAATACTTCTCAGAAACTGGTATAATCAATTATAAAAATGATTGACTGTTCAGGAAAATTGAAATGCTCTATAAACAAAATGAGCATTACACACTGCATTGCACCCATCAAATATAGAATACATTTTTTTCCCCCAGAGGTACACAGGACATTCCAAGTAAGACCATGAGCCATAAGAAGTCCCTAATAGGTTTCAAAGTATTGAAATAATACAGAGAATAGTGGGATTAGATTGAAAATCAATAACAAAAAATTACATAGAACATCTCCACATATTGTATATTGAACAAAATATTTTAAATAACGGAGTAAAAGAAAAATTATAAAGAAAATTTAAAAAAATATTGCACATGGAGTAATAATGAAAACACAATATGTCAAATCCAGTAAATTATTCTCCCTCTTTGCCCTCTCTTCTCTTCTGAAACTGAACAATTTACTATTAAAATTATTGGGTGCTTTACATCAAGGGAGACATCCATGACAAAGACTGTAGGAGGAGTTAGATTGGCCAAGAGTGTGGTGTTGGAGCGTGAGCAAAGTGAGGTGCATGACTGTAGAATGGCTGTCTCTCTTGGGGTGTCAGTAAATTATCAGGATTAGGAGGGTATATGAATGATCAAGTAGGTTTAGAAGAGTGTCAAACATAAACTCATCTTGGTGAAGGATGTCAGAGCACATAAGGAAATATTTAATCCTCATATCAGCCCTTGAAATATTTTCTCCATTTTTTGGTGAAGAAAATAAGAAACTGGGAGTTTAAATATCTTTTCCAAGTTCATACAAACAGTAAATGGAGGGGGCTGGAATACATGGTGCATATACTATGTGTACATAACAATACATTAATATTTATAGAAGATGTCTGAAAATCATTGTTTGCAAAATGAGGGAGATGTTTCCTTTTGTGTTGACATCAGAAAAGAAAATGTCAATGTAAGTTCAGAAATAAGCATATTTCCATGGCTAAAATTCCGTTTAAAAATCTTTTTAAGAGAAGGAGAAAAAGGTAATTATTAAAGTATGAACTGGCGAGTCATCCAAATAAATCCATGATACTAAAACAATATGCTGAAAGAAATGAGAGAAAAACATTTAATTTAAAGCTTCTGCCAGTTCTTTGTGTTTCTAATAGTGGAAACTAAAGGTAGATGATCTTTTTGTTTAATACAATACATTAATCACCCCTTGGTTATTAAAGGAAAGACACTGTCTGCAATGAAAAGTTTGAGATAAAAAGGAGCTGGGCTACTTTGCATAAAAAAATAAAATGGTGGATACAATATTACTAGAACCTTACATGATTGTTGGACTTCCTGTACGTGGTCTTAGAAATATTTTTTCAAGGTCCTGAGACTCAAAAGGGAAGAGAAAGTAGAGGGTATATATGGTAAAGGGTCTATCTTGCAACAGAAGAAAGAGATAGGAAGTAAGAAATGTTAAAAAAAAATCTACTACATTTTAATAGTCTGATGTAAATAGACAAATACTTGTTTTTAATTTTTTTATTCTAAGATCCTTTTTATTCCCATTTATTAAACATGAGTACCTCCTCCTCACTACCACTACCACCACTCTACTCCATCCTCTTTTTCCCTTCTCATATTAAATAAAGTTTTAAGTAAGCACTGTCCTTACCTGTACTTGTCTCAGTGTTACCTTGGGAAATAAAAAGAAGATCGTGTCCTTCCTGGGGGAAAATAATAGAAGTAAGCAGGAAGATGAGAATACTGGAACAGATTACTACAATTTGAACCATGGATATAACTTAGTTTTTCAAATAAGGAATATATTAATAAGCCTTATAATTTTAAAACGTAAAAAGATATAATGAAAAATGTCCTTCCCAATTCTGATTGCTCTTGCCATTCTCCACACAAGGGAACCACTCATATTTTCTGGTGTGTCACCCCAGAGTTTTTCACTCACATTTATACAAATACAAATTTATGAATTTCTAATTTCCTACAGTTAAAAACATTCCTATGCACACTGTTCTACCCTATACTTTCTAAATATAAAGATACATTTTAAAGAACACTCTCTGTAACAGTATTAAGAGCTTCCTTAGAGCTTCATAATATTTGCATATATATATATTATCATTTAAATTTTAATTAATATTTAGACTATCTCCAATCATTTGCTCTAAAATAAATGATGCAATGACTGATACTATAAACATATTTCTATATAAATCTGCAAATACATCATTTGGAAACACACTCAGAAGTATAATTGCTTGATCAAAAGTTATGTGAGTATTGTTACAATGCTTTTCATAGGGTTTGTACTAGTTTATCCTATCAGCAAAGTATGAGTTGCTCCTTCCCAAAAGACTTGCCAAGTGTGATCAAGGGTACCCAGATATACCAACCAGATAGAAGAAAAGAGTATATTTCATGAGGGAGATTAAACATCTTTTCATATGTTTAAATGGTCTTTTCAAAAATTTTATCACTGTTTATGTCTTTTCCAATTTTTTTGCTGGGTTTTGTTTTCTAAGATTCTTCATGTATTAAAAAGTATAGCCCATTCATCTGAGATATGAGATGAAATTTCTTTCCTGGTTGGCTTTTGTATTGTGATTTTGCTTGTGATATGCATGTCTGTGTATGTGTCTGTGTTAATGCAGAAGTTTTTATTCAAAAATAATTTTATTAATCTTTTATTTTATCATATTATATTTAGTTTTGTATTTGGAACCAGAGTTAGAAAGGCCTTCTTTTGCCCATGTTTTCAAAGAAATATTCCAATCTTTTACATTTTTTTTATGGTTTTCTTTTTTTAACTTAAAGCTTAAACCAATTTGCAATTTATCATGGCATATGGTATGATGATCGAAGTTTACCCTTTGTTTATGGCTAAAAAGAATATGTTATGCCTATTCCATGTGCCAACTCTTATTTCGTGTCTATGGTAGTATTTTAAGTTATTTTTGGTTTATTATTATACAAGTCTTCAACATTTCTTTTTAAATTTATTCATAAGTATGTTATATTTTATTTATGATTGTGATAATTCCTACATGTTGGTCTTCATATGTATGAACATAGTTGTGACATATACAATTGACTTGTTATAGTTTCCTTGTAGTTTTTAATAGTTTTTTGCTTTTTCCTTTCAGATATACTGGTATATTATTTATGTGAATGATATTTTTATCTCCTCCCTTCATTTTTTATAACTATCGCACCCTTCTCTTCTATTACTGCATTGACGAATGCATTTGTCTTGTTTCTAGCTTCAGTAAAAATTCCAGTACTGTTTTTCCATTAAGCGTGATACTAATTTTAGAATTGAGGTAGAGCTATGTTATCATATGAAGAATATTTCTATCCAATCAAATAATAATTCTGATGAATGCTTTTTCAATAATTTTGTTAATGCTTTTTCATCATCTATGTAGATTACCAGGTGTTTTTTATCTTTTGATCTCAAAATAATGTGTTCAGTTAACAAATATTTATTAAGCACTCATCATTTATATCAATAGTTTTGTAAATGTTTACCTAAATTTGCATTCCTAGTATAAATCCTACTTTGTCAAAATATACTTTGCTTTTGATGTGTCCATATCATTAATTTACTAACTGTAGTAGTCAATGATAATGTTCAACAAAATGTCTCACTTTCTTTCTTCTGGGCATATTGTACAAATGTATTTTCCTAGCCCTTTTGAAGTTAGTTGTCTTAACAGAGCTTGAGTGATGGGTTTACATGTAGATATTTTACTTGGGGAATAATTTCAGGGAATAGGAATGAGGAAATTGGGAAGAATAAAACAACCAATGATGGGAAAGTCAATCAAAGATGAATTATTGTGCTATTATTCCAGTGGAAACTCTAACTTAATCTCTCTCCAAATTCTCTGAGAAGTCATGCAGGATCAAACATGGAATTGACTTCCTGGAAAGAAGAAGAGTGTTATTTTAATTGTCTATGGGTCAAAGATTGATCCAGGGGATATTATCCTTTTGCAGACATGTGTTTTTGCATACCCTTGGATGACTGCATGAGCTCTCCTACAAATTCATTTCAATGACTGGGTAAGAAACCTTTATGTAGAAAGAAAGATATACATCATGCCACTAAACTGTGGTACTGTAAAGCCATAAGTATATAGTTGGTTCAATACAGCAAAAGTCAAAGCCAAAAGGAGGGCTGAGCTGTTTTGAGATGAGGCATAAAGATGTCCAACGCTTGAAGTGTGGTTGAGTGACTTTCTCTAGAAAATAAAATGAGTGTAGATGAAGTATACTACTTCTAGGTGGAAACATTAAGAGCCACTGTGCAATTTTTTATATCTATTTCCTTCTCTCAATGACTAACTGTATTCTCAATGATAACTTCTTCTATGGCTTGTGTTCACAGGTGAGACAGACTTGAAAAAAACAACTGTTCCTTGATGATTATGCAGAGTAAGTGAAAAATAAACTTTTGTTGTGTTAAACTATTGAATTTGAAGGATTTATTTATTTTTATTTTCATTTTTACTTCAAGATAGTTTATTTTAGAAACATGGTCCTACTCTATATTTCAATGTAATCACTTTCTAACTCAAAACATTTGTTATAGTGATGGACAAGCTTTCTTTTGATATAAAGGAAAAATACAGATAAAAACATTCAATGGGTAAAAGAGAGAGACAAGAACTAATAGAGCCTCTATGTGCTTAAAGAAAGAAGACTTCTGGCTGTGTCCAAAACTACCACGGTTTACATCGTCAAGTGTGGCCCTGGAGCATTATTATTGTCATCACCTGGAAACTCATTGGAAATGTAAATTCTTAGACCTCATTCAGACCTAAGAATCACAAACTCTGGTGGTGGGGCTTAGCAATCAGGTTTAACAATCCTCCCAGGTTGTTCTAGTATACAATCAAGTTTAAAAACAGCCGTGATTTATCCCATTACAAAAGCTCGAATCTCAGACGCCAGAACTAATGTTGCAGATGCACCGAAATGGCTAGATCTTCAGATGGTAAGTCTGTGATTCCAAGATTTTACCTGTATTTGTACAATACTTCTTGCATTTATGTATCAATTTATCACTTACTGTCTGTAGATATCAAACATCAATTTACTTTTCAGAATGCAGCAATGCCACAAAAAACAAACAAACAAACAAACTTCCAGCAGTAATACCAACCTAGAGCTCTAGTTTTAAATCCAGAAAAGCAGTGTTTGTAGTATGAGTGTTCAGTAAGTTAGTATCGTCACTGAAAAATGAATGTTCATGTGACTAATATTGAAAAATAAAGACAATTTAGGTGATACAAACAAACTTTAATTAACACTTCATGAAATGGACAGTCTCCTTTTGGAGAAATGCAAAGTGGGGCAGAAGGTAGGAAGCTTTTATAGGATAAGGAACAAGACAGAGAAAAATATAAAATATCTGCTTGGCTGGGGCCAGATAGTCAACCTTGTTTGGGGTGAGAGGAATGGAGGAAAGAATTGTAGAGTCCAGAGCTGGCTTGGCACTTGGGGATTGTCGGGCTGTATGTGCTGCCTTTCTGGTCAGGCAGAGTGTTAACAAGGACACAAATGTTGATTCTAAGTTTTGGCTTGCTGACTTAGCACCCTAGACAGGAGCAGCTCCATCTTGAGCCTAGAAATTTATTTCAACATTATCAACTCCTTTGTGTGGTCTTGGGCTTCTCTGGTCTCACCACCATGGAGGCAGCAGTATTGCTGAATGGTGAATTAAAAAAAAAAAAAAAACTGCCACATAACTCATCCTTTCCTATACACCGACATTTTACTTAAGATTTTTCTGAACATACTTATCAGTGCATTTGTTCTGTGTGAGTGTGTGTGTGCATGTGCACACACACAAGAAATAGATATGAAGATAGAATCAGGATTGGGATTGAGGGAGGGGGTGGAGGGAACAAGATGGTGTTTATTAAGAACATTCTTCTTTTTATGATACCTTAAATAAATTAGATTTATCTTTAAACATTTGGTAGTGTTCATCTGCAAAACCATCTAAATCTACTATCTTAATTGAACTTAATCTTTAAAAAAATGTATTCATTTATTTATTAGTTGAAGAATTCTGCATTCCATCTATAGAAAGTCATTTTTAGTCAGTTTCTCTTTTTCTAAATATGCTTAGATAAACTTTATTTTCCTAGAAAATAATTTAATGTTTTAGGTTTTCAAATATTTTTCAGAGTATTAAAAAATTTAAATGATAATACTCATAATTCCCTGTTTATGTGCCAATTTTAACCTTATCATTTTTATATGCATTTTCACCTTAAATTTTTCTTGAAATAGTTTATGATTTTAAAAGATTTTTTAAAAGCCAAAATGTTCAGATTTTTTCCCCTTTGAATTTTTTCTTTAGATTTCTAGTATTTTCTAGATAACATGATTTCTAATTTTAACCTTATTAATTATGTGTTTGACCTTTCTATAATTTGTTTTGATATTTTTCTCATCTTTTAGTAGGGTGTTTAATTTAGTTGTCATTCATTCTTCTATAAATCTAAGTATTAATTCTATCACTTAGTTTCTATTTACCTCTGAGCAGTACTTTATCACACAGGTTTTGGTATGTTTTGTGTTTTTAATTTGTAACTTCAAATCCCATTGTCTTTGATACAAGGGATTTTTAGCAATA
The DNA here is from genome assembly GCF_964341445.2 of Mesoplodon mirus. Classification (NCBI taxonomy): domain Eukaryota; kingdom Metazoa; phylum Chordata; class Mammalia; order Artiodactyla; family Ziphiidae; genus Mesoplodon; species Mesoplodon mirus. The sequence continues at coordinate 110,895,531 of NC_138982.1, forward strand.
CTCTTTAATTAGCAGAAGTTAAAGTTTTTTTTTTTTTTCATTTTATAAATTCAGGTTTCACTGCAGTGAAAGCATATAGTAATGTCTATATTTCATCTATGTTTGTGAAATTACTGAATATGGTGAGATTAGCTTTATGGTCAATTATCATGAATATTCTATTAACACTTTAAAATTTTTCACCATCACTATTTTAAAGAGAGACTACAACTCAACTAAATCTGAATTAGTAATTTTTAACTTTTCTGTATATTTAAATATTTTTAATTAATTTGTTCAGTTAGGTATAGAGAAAGGTAAATTAAGATCTCGTATTTGTCCCCAAATGGAAAGAACCTGAATATATACCAAAAGATGAATGGGCAAATAAAATATATATTTCATATAATGGAATATTATTCAGCAATTTAAAAATATGATTTACTGATCATGCTACCACATGGATAAATCTTGAAAATATTTAAGTGAAAGAAATAAATTGCAGAAGACCACATATTTTATGATTCCATTTATGAAAAATGTCAAGAATAAGCAACTCCATAGAGACAGAAATTAGATTAGGGAAATGACTAGGAAAACTACTAGAGTAGGAAGGGGGTGGATGATTACTAATGGGTGCAGAATTTCTTTTGGGGGTAATCAAAATGTTAAAAAAAATTGATTATGATGATGACTACAAAACATTGTGAATCTAGAAAAAGCCACTGAACTTTATAATTTAAACAGGTCAATTGTATGGCACGTCAATTATATCTCAATAAAGGTGTTAAGAAAAATATCTTGTACCACCCTATTGTGTTTCTTTTTTAATTGATGCATAACAAGATATATCATTGTACAAATGTAAGGTATACCACATTTTGATTTGATATATTTATACATTGTAATACGATTGCAATTATAGCAATAATTAATACCTCTATCATATCACATAATTATCATTTGTTTCTAGTGGTTGGAATAATTAAGATCTAATTTTCTAGCAAGTTTGATGCTTATAATAATGTTGTCTATATTCAATAAACTGTGCATTATATCTCTAGGGTTGATTTAATACTTGTTACAAGTGTCATCTTTTTTATCCCCTCACCCTCTGTCCCCTGGTAACAATCATTGTACTCTCTGATTTCATGTTTGCCTTTTTTATATTCCACATATAAGTGATATCATACAGAATTTGTTTTTGTCTGACTTAAGTATTTCTCTAAGCATAATGTCCTCAACATCCATATATGTTGTTGTAAATGGCAGGATATCTTTCTTTCTCATGGCTAAATAATATTCCACTTCATATATATATATATATATATATATATATATATATATATATATATATCACATTTTCTTTATCTATTCATATGTTGATGGGCCCTTAAGTTGTTTCCATATCTTGGCTCTTGTGAATAATACTGCAGTAAACATGGGAGTGCATATATCTCTTTGATATCCTATTTTCATTTCCTTTGGTATATACCCAGAAGTGGAATTGCTGGATCATATAGAAGATCAATTTTCAACTTTTGAAGAAGTTCCATATTGTTTTCCATATAGGCTGAACCAATCTACATTACCTTCAACAGTCTACAAGGGTTTCTTTTTCTCCACATCCTTGACAATACTTGTTATCTCCTGTCTTCTTGATGATAGTCATTCTAACAGGTTTGAGGTAACATCTCATTGTGGTTTTGATTTATATTTCCCTAGTGATTAATGATGTTCCACAGTGTTTTATGTACCTGTTGGACATCTATATATCTTCTTTGGAAAAATGTCCATTTAGTTCCTCTGCCAATTTTTACATTGTTTTTATGTTATTGAATTTTATAAGTTCTTTATATATTTTGGATCTTATATATGGTTTGCAAATATTTTCTCTCATTCTGTTGGTCACCTTTATATTTAATTGTTTCTTTTGCTGTGCAGAAGATTTTAAGTTTTTTTTTTTAAGTTTTAAGCAGTCCTATTAGTTTATTTGTGCCTTTTGTTGCTTGTGCTTTAGGTGTAACATCCAAAAAGTCATTACCAAGACCAATATTGAGGACTTTTTTCCCACATTTTCTTCTAGGAGTTTAATGGTATCAGGCCTTATGTTTAAGTTTTTGATAAGTTGAGGTAAATTTTGTTAATGGTGTAAGATGGAGGATCAATTTGTTTTGCGTGTGTTTATTCAGTTTTCACAGCACCATTTGTTGAAAAGGTTATTCTTTCTCCATTGGATGTTCTTGGTTCCCTTGTCCAATATTAGTTTACTATATATGCATGGGCTTATTTCTGGGCTGTCTATTCTGTTTCATTGATCTCTGTGTCTGTATTCATGCCTGTACCATACTGTCTTAGTTATTAAAACTTTGTAATAGAATTTGAAATCAGAACATGTAATACCTCTAACTTTGTTCTTTCTCAAGAATATTTTGTGAATATATGTGAATATATTCACATATATGTGAATATATGTGAATATATATGTGAATTTTAGAATTGTTTTTTCTCTTTCTGTATAGAATGCCATTGATGTTTTGATAAGGAATGCATTGAATCTATAAATGGCTTAGATAGTATGGACATTTTAACAATATTATTTGTTCCAATCCATGTGCACAAGATGTCTTTCCATTTGTCTGTATCTTCTTCAATTTCTAAGTCTTGGAGTTCTCACTTCCAGAACCTTCTGTACAAGTCTTTCACTGTACAGATATTTCACTGCATTAGTTAAATTTATTCCTAGATATTTTAGTGCTTTTTATGCTATGGTGAATAGGATAGTTTTTTTTTTTTTATTTCTTGTTCAGATGTTTCATTATTAGTATGTAGAAATGCAACTGATTTCTGTATGTTGATTTTATATCTTGAAATTTTACTGAATTCATTAATTAGTTCCAAAAATTTTTTGGTTGAATCTTTGGGATTTTCTATATACAAAATCATATCATCTGCAAATAATGAAATTAACTTCTTCCTTTCTAATCCAGATGCTTTTTATTTGTCTGGCCTAATTTTTCTAAATAGAACTTCCAGTACTATATTGAATAACAGTGGTGAGAGTGGGCATCCTTGTTTTTTTCCCCAATTTTAGAAGAAATATTTTCAATTTTTCACCATCAAGTATAATGTTAGCTGTGGGTCTCTCCTATAAAACCTTTACTATATTGAGTTATGTTTCTTCTATACCTGATCTGTTGAGGGCTTTTATCATGAAAGGATGTTCTTTGTCAAATGCTTTTTCTGCATCTATTGAGATTTTAATTTTTATTCTATTAATGTGAAGTATTATATTTATTGATATGTGTATGTTGAACCATGCTTGCATCCCAAGAATAAATCCCACTTAGTCATGATGTACAATCCTCTTAATGTGTCCTTGAATTCAGGTCGCTAATACATTATGATTTTTGCATCTATATTCATCAGGGATATTGGTTTAGAGTTTTCTTTTCTTGCAGTGTTCTTATCTGGCTTTGGTATCAGGGTAATGTTGGCTTTTTAGAACTGAATTTGGAAGTCTTCCTTCCTCTCCAGTTTTTTTTTGGAAAAGTTTAAAAATGACATTAATGCTTCTTTAAATGTTTGATAGAATTATTCTATGAAGCCATTTGGTCCTGGGGTTTTCTTTGTTGGGAGGTTTTTGATTACTGACTCAGTCTCTTGTCATTGGTCTGTTTAGATTTTCTGATTCTTCCTCATTTGGTCTTGGTGTGTTTGTTTCTAGGAATTTACCCATTTCTTCTGAGTTATCCAGTTTCTTGACACATATAGTTGTTCATAGTAGTCTTTTATGATCTTATGTATTTCTGTAGAATCCATTGTAAAGTTTCCTCTTTAATTTGTAATTTTAATTTGAGTCTTTTTTCATTAGTTTAAATGTTTGTCAATTTTTATCTTTTAAAAATCAGTTTTTAGTTTGTTGATTATTTCCACTGTTTTTCTAGTCTCTATTTTATTTATTTCCACTCTAATCATTATTTGCTCCCTTCTAAAGTTGGGCTTAATTTGTTCTTTTTCTAGCTCCTTGACGTATAAAGTTAGGTTCTTATTTGAGATCTTTTTCTTTCTTAGTTTACAGCAAAAATGCATATATTTTCATGAATGCTTTTCCAGCATCCTATAGGATTTGTTATGCTCTGTTTCCATTTTCATTTGTTTTGAGATACTTAGAATTTCCCTTTTGATTTCTTCTTTGATGCATTGGTTGTTCAGAAGTGTGTTGTTCAGTTTCCACATATTTGTAGAATTTCCAACTTTCCTCTTGTTACTTTCTAGTGCCATACTCTTGTGATCAGAAAAGATAGTTGATATGATTTCAGCCTTCTTAAATTTGCTAAGACTTGTTTTTTTGTCCTATCATATAATCTATTCCGGAGAATGTGCTATGTGCACTAGAGAAGAAAATTTATTCAATAATTGTTGGTTGGGATGTTACCTAAATATCTGTTAAGTCAATTTGGTCTAAAGTGTGGTTCAAATCCAATGTTTCCTTGCTGTTTCTTTGTCTGGATGATCTATTCATTGCTGAAAGTGGAGTATCGAAATCCCCTACTACTTTTGTATTGTTGCTATTTTTTCCTTCAGATCTGTTAGTATTTTCTTATTATATATAGGTGCTCCAGTGTCACATATATATATATTGACAATTGTTATCTCTTCTTAAGTATTGACCCCTTTATTATTATTTAATAATCTTCTCTGCCTCTTGTTATTATTTTTGGCTTAAGTCTATTTATCTGATATAAGTAGGGCTTCCCTACTTTATTTTGGTTTCCACTTACATTGAATATCTTCTTCCATTCCTTTCACTTTAGACCTATAATTGTCTTTAAAGCTAAAATGAGTCTCCTTTAAACAGCATATAATTGGGTTGTGTGTGTGTATGTGTTTTGTTTAATACATTCAGCCACTCTGTGCCTTTTGATTAGTGAATTAGATCTTTTTGATTAGTGAATTAGATCTATTTATATTTAGAGTGATAATTGACTTGTATGTACTTACTGTCATCTTATCATATGCCTTCTAGTTATTTTGTATCTTCATTATTTCTATTTAGCTCTGTTTCTGCCTACCTTTGCAAATGGGTGTCTTTCCACAATAGTATGCTCTATTTCCCCTTTATGTTTTGTGAATCTGGATTTTTGCTTTGTGGTTATGATGAAGCTTATATATAACATCTTATAAAAAATATAATCCATTTTATGCTGATAACAGCTTATCCTCATTCACTTACAAAGTCTCTATCCCCCTTTTATATTTTTGATGTCATGATTTACCTCTTTTTATACCATTTGTTCCTTAAATTATAACAGCTATAGTTATTTTTAATATTCTTTTCCTTAAGCCATTATACTGTACTTATTTGGTTAACACACCATCCTAATATAGAATTACAGTTTTCTAATTCTGACTGTTTATTATTCATCTTTATCAGTGTGTTATGTACATTCATTTATTTTCATGTAATTTATTAGCATATTTTCATCTCGGCTTGGAGAATTCCTTTCAACATTTCTTGCAAGGGTAGTCTAGTGGTGGTGAACTCCCTCAGCTTCTGTTTGTCTGAGAATGCTTTTATTTCCCTTTGATATCTGAAGGTTCACTTTGTCAAATGAAGTATTCTTGGATGGAAATTTTTATCTTTCAACACTATGAATGTGCCATCCACTCACTACTGGCCTGCATTATTTCCACTGAGAAATTTGCTGATGGCCTAATGGAGGTTCCTTTTGTAAGTTACTTTCTTTTTTTCTCTGGCTGTCTTTAAGATTCTTTCTTTGTAATTGATTTTTTAATAGTTTCACTGTAAAGTGTCTTGGAGAGAGTATTTTGTGTTAAGATAATAGAATGCTCAATTAGCTTCATGAAATTTTGTGTACAAGTCCTTCCTCAAGTTTGGGAAGTTCTCAGCTATTATTTCTTTAAATAAACTCTCTGCCCTCTTTTCCTTCTCTTTCCATTTTCCTTTCCTTTCCCAATTATTCTAATATTTGCCTTTCTGATTACATCCAATAATTCTCATAAGATTTCCTAAATTTCTTAAAAAGTTAGTTTCCAATCCTCTTCTAACTGCATTATTTCCATATTCCTATTATCCAAGTTACTTATTTTTTCTTCTCTCTACCTTGCCCTGTTACTGATATTCTCTATTGCATTCTTAATCATTCATTGAATTCTTCAGTTCCATAATTTTTTTTAAATTAAATTTTCAATCTCTTTGGTAAAGAACTTCTCTTTATTAATTTTATTAATGATTTCATTGTATTGGCTGAGTTTTCTTGCAGCTTCTTGGATTTCTTTATAACAGCTATTCTGAATTCTTTGTAAGTTAGATCACACTATTCCATGCCTCTGAGTTAATTGCTAGAGAATGATCATTTTTCTTTTTGTAATAAATATTATATACCTTGGCTTTTTAAAAAATTGTTTATAAGTGTGTGCTTCTGCTTTCACATTCGAAGTAGTAGATACCTCTTTAACTGAGCTTTTATGGTGTCTTTGATTCTTACAATTCAACAGGTTGCCTATTAGAAACATTTCTTTCATATTGCAGAAGCTGTTATTATAGCTCGAGTTTATGGGTTTTCCCTTGCCCATGGACCTTGGTTATCTTCTGATCATGTTCCCTGTCTATCTGACCTTGTTCTTGTGGATGCACTTAGGAGGACACACAAGGAACCAGCAGTAAAGCGAGTGATGTGTAGATTTACCACTTGGGTCTTTGAAGGTGCCTGGGGGCCCAGTGGAGTGATCCTCTAGTGGGGTACTACCAGGGTCTTGTGGGTGGACATCCTGCTGATATCCTGAAGCAGAGAGCAGAAATATATTCCTTTAATCATCTTGGGTAATCTTATCTGCCTCTTCCTTTCTCATCCCTTCACCCAGTCATGGATAACCCTCCTCCCAGTCATGGATATCCCTCCTTAGAAATGTAGCTATTACTGAAAATAAACAGATTTCTCCAGCTGCAACTCACACAACTGTGATAGCTGGACAGTCACCACTTTCTCTTTCTACCTCTTCTGTGGGAGGTCACAACTGCTGCTGTCAGGTAGCTTAACCCCAGTGCAGTGTTCTCCTGGGGACAGGGGTGGCTCTGGTGATTTCTTCCCTCTCCTATATGTCTAAACTTATCTCTAACTTTCCCCAGTGGTGTGCTGGAATCTCAGGAAGGCTTGTCTTCTACAAATTATCTCTAACTCTTGGGTATCTGCCTGGTTTTGTACTCTCTAAGTTGTTTTTTCCCTCAATCACAGCCAGTGGGGATGGGAAGTTTCACCAGCTCCCTTGGATCTGACGTCTTTATTGAGATCTTGTTTGTTTATTTCTGGATACATAGGTGTGCTAGAATCTTTCCAGTTTTGTTGGTGTAAGGGTCAGAGGCAATTTTGTTTGCTTATGACTGTCTAATTAGTAGTTTAGAAAAAAGTGAGAGAAAAGAGAAACTAATTATATTGCCATGATGCTGATGTTACTCTCCCCTATTGTATTTATATATCATCCTGTTTCTTCTCTAAATTTTGTTGTTTATATGATACATACATATTATAAATGTACTATATTGATATAGCATATGTTTGCATTTTGTTCTTCAGGTTATTTAACATATTTTCTCTAATATCTTATTAACTATGTGTTACATTTTGATTTTGTGTAGTTCTTTCAATATTTAGGAAAATTTCAGTTTTATACTCTTCCTTCTATGAAAATTACAACTTTATATAATGCTTTAGTAATCCATTATTTGGATAATATTTATTTCCTTCATAAAGAGCAAAGAAAACAGAAGAAGGTAATAAACAAATCAATTAGTGTGTTTTTTCTTCTTCCCACACCCAAATTCTCTCCTCCAATAACAATAGCCAAAGCTATTACATTTTCAGTGTTTGTGTAATCAAACATTTCACTAAACATTTTAGCTGTAAAATATTCCATGACCTTCAGCTATTATACATGAGGAAATAATCAATAAATTTACTTTATTCCCAAACTTCTTTAATTTGTAAGCTGCTACTAATTTTTCTTAAGGGTGTTATTTTACATTGTGAAGGCTAAAATATTTAGGGTCTCTCCTCTCACTCCAGGCTTCACATTTATTTCTGTTTTAGTTCTTTTGTTAAACGTATTCAATATTTCCTAACAATCTTTTATTATTTCCACAGAGCCTCTTAATTGTTAGTTTATTATTTAGTGGTTTATATTAAAAAGGGCTCCTATAACATTATTTTTTTAAGATTTGTATGTTAAAAACCCATGTTTGTAACTTTTATAATTGAAGTTTAGTTTGCTGTGTACATAAGTATATTTTATTTCTTGACAGTTTTACAAAAGTGTTTCTAGTGTTCTGAAGTTCAGTGTTTTTGCATGATCTTTTTCATTACTATCCTCATTTTCTTTATATTTAAATATCATTTATTTTTAAGACTATATCAGAGTTTAGCTACATTTTGGATCAATTTTATTTAGTGTATAGTGGATTTTTTTTCACTATCTCTTTAATTTTGCTCAATCATAAATCAGACACTTATTGAACATCAGAATTCCAGGCTTATTGTAGGTGCTACGAAGTTGTCTTGAATCACACCTTAAATACTTTCATTTGGTTTTCTTTACCATCTCAAATCTTATTAACTCCTTTCTGTCTGCATTTCATTTTGCTTGCTTTTTTATTGCAATCCTTGCTCCAAGTTACTTTGTTTCTACAACAGGTACTTTTCCTTGGGACTTTCCAATTTTGTCTTAATTTCCATGATTTTTTTTCCTCTACCATTTTTCTGAATCCTCCAGTTAATGAATTATCTCCTTTCATTGTCTTTCCCTTTTTTTGTGTGTTTCTATTTCTAGCATTTGTTCTTTCTACACAGAAGTAAGACTTCATTCAGTAACTATGTGGGACACAATTTCTAGCTAAACTGGTGCAAATATTTTTTCTGATTAATGCCTTTACCAACTATATAATTTGTTTTTATTTTCAATATATTTTAAAATTTTATTTTTCTTGGCCTGTTCTGTTTTATGTTCATGGTCTTTGAATGAAGTTAAATTCCTTGGTCAACTATTTGTAAGATTCTTTGGTTTCAGGAGACACATTTGAACCCAAGATATTCTCCTCCTGTATTTTTACAGAAGGACTCTTTCTGCAAACATGATTTTTCTATGGATTTCTTTGTGTGACTCTAGCTATTCTGCTTCTCTGATCCAAAAGAGATCCAGAGTACTTCAGTCAACAAACTTTCTTAATCCTTGTTCTAACAAGCCTTATTGCAACTACAGGATAGTTTTTCATTTCATAATAGGTTGCACTCCTTTAGTAGTTTGGCTGTTGCTTTCTGGGGACTTCAGTGGTTGATCTTTCTTGGCACTGGTGAATATTTTTTCTTATTTCTTGAAAATCTTCTACTCAATTTCAATTCAAAAATCAATTCTACTCAACTTGTTTTTTCAAATACTGACTAAAATATGCAATCTAGATAATATCTGTCAGATTTTGTACTGATCATGTAACTTTTGGGGTGTTTTCCTGATTCATTTTGAATTTCTATGATTTCCAAGAGAAAGGAAAAGATGATTCCATGCAGTTATGCTTGTACATTTGGATAAAGACTTGGATCAAGATGTTTAATTCTCCTCACTCTGTAATCCAAATAAAATATTAGAGAGATTGTTATAGTCACTACTATTGAATGAGGTATTATCTGCTTTAATTATTTGTTATATAAAAATAGAGACAAGTAAAAGTGACAAAATTTAGGAGTGTTTAGGTTATAGGACAGTGACTGAGGCACAACAGATGATATATAGTATACTAAAGGGTGAAAATGTAGATTCCAAAACTTCCAGATTTATTAAATGTTTACTGCTGAAAAAATTTTAGGTCAGCTAATATAAAAGATGATGTGGTAGCACTTTGGAAGGAAAATAATGACATCTAGAAGGCAAACAGCAAATTTAAATTCACATAATGCCAAGATTGTATTTCATTTGTATGTTTATTAGATTGTGTGATTCAGGAAATATGTCATAATATATCACTCTAGGGGGATAGATGTTAGTTCATTTATGTGTAATAGTTACTGGTTGAATAATTATACCTAGAGGGCTGATGAATGGATTGTTTTAAACCTGGAGAGAGAGCCCTGAAGTTATAATACCAAATTTAATTATTGATTTTATATTACTTAACATGTTTTTTGACAATTTGGCAGAATATAAAGAAAGTATGCTTACTTAATTCATAGAGAACAAATGATTCTGTACAGTAGATAATACATTATTTGTTAAAAATGGAATTCCAAATTGTTATGAAAAGCCAAGTCATGCAACATACGTTTTAAAGTGATATATAATAAATTAAAACATTTAAGTTTAAAATTCTTTCCAATTGTTATAAAGCTGAAAAACAGGTTTGAAAAAGATTTATTGTGTCAAAAATACCTGGAAACACTACCTGAAACTAAACTCCCTAGGGAATGACATGATTTAATAATTGTTAGTATAAAATTAGATTTAATTTTAGTGTATCCAAATCTTGGTGCCCTATGATGATACAAAGTAGCAACCTGTAAGTGGGGTATCAGCTGAATAGGAATAATCCCACAGTACCTGTGATTTATCAGACCATACTTACAGCAGTATTCAAACATCTATGGGGGAAACGTGTATATTTAGTAAGAGAGAATACTGGCTTTGGATCCAGTTTCCCAGGGGCTGAAACCTGGTTCTGTTACTACCTAACTGAGTGAATCTAGACTATTTTTTGAGCTTTGTCACTCAAATCCTCAAATGTAAAATTAAATGAATAATGATGCTATCTCAAAGAGTTTTTGTGAGAGTTAAACTAAATAATAGTACAAAAGAAATTAGACTAATCCCTTATACTTAGTAAATGCTTAATAAATGTTAGCTGCATTAATGTCTTGTACCATATTTATGAGATTTGAAATCAGAAAGAATAAATAAAAAGCTAACTGGCTTGGTGAGAAATCTACAAATGCCCTCATGTAGAAATCAAATATTACTCATCTTGGAAGACTGATTTTATGTTTGGTGTTTAATTTATCTGGTAATTTTAATAATGCTAGTGAGAATAACAACATAAGTTTATATATTCTAAAAAGTGTGAATTATAAATTTCAAGTGAAAAGACAGTTATATACTACCTATATATTATTGAAGAAGTTATCCTCTTTGGAATAAATAAATATCATTTTGGAATTACATATAGGTCATGCTTCATTGAAAACAAATATGTAGATACTTTGTAAGAACATTTATATTTCAGCATATTTGCTTTCTGTGTCCTACATAAAAAAAAGTAACAGGCAAAATTTTTAAGTTCTTTAAGTTACATATCTATAGAAATCTAACTTTACCCATCTCCACTTTCCCTATTTATTCATTTGTGGACTTTGGTTCCCTTCTGTATTTACTTTCTTTAATAGCTAAGTAAAAGGTTGGGAGGTATAGTTATTGTGGTTAGGGAAAGGAGTTTGGACTGAAGTTTTTGTTGTTGTTATTCACCTAAACTGCTGTTTTGCATTGGACGATTATATTTTATGTCATAAGAAGTTCAAATTTCTGGCGACTTTTATTGTTATGTTTCATGCACACTGTCAACCCTCTGTATTTACAGATTCTACACTCACAAAACTCCATTTTTATAAGGAACTTGAGCATCCATGGAGTTTCATTCTAGGACCCCCCATGGATACCAATCTCCTGTGGAAACCAAAGGAAGACTATATTTTCCATATGTAGGTCATTTAGTTTTTGTGTCTACAGTCATTTTTTCCCCTTCTACTTCTATGAACAAGAATTTATGACTCCCTCACCAAGTAGAATTAAGTTATTTAGACATTTAGTTACAGAATATATTGTAAAACAACATCATATTTGATAATTTTACCCCTTTAAAAACATTTAAATAAAATTTGTTGTAATATTTTTGACCCAATTCACCAGTAGAAAATATTTATTTACAAAGCAAGATTTTGTCAAGGTTTAGACAAATTTTCTTGCTTTCAATAAACAGATGGTGGCTATTGTTGTTCTGTTAAGTCATGTTAATATAGCATCTTTTATTATTCAGGTGCCAGATATGTCTCTGACAGATGGAACATCAATGTAGCTAATGTTGGGTGATATGAGCATTGCAAGCATGTTACCAACATGTTAGCTGTGGCTTTGCCATTTGGAACCATAGAAGTCATCTTGGCAGCACCAGAGAGGCTGTAATAATGAGCTGGATGTCTATGGCCCACCAAGCACATAGCTGTCAGTCATATTATTTGAAAGGAAGGTATATTCAAAACTTTAAAACTGGCCACTGTATGTTTCTATTTAAACCCAACTCTGAATTTTGTCAAGTCCATATGCTTTATTCAGTTTGCCTTGTTGTTCATGTAACATTGAAGATAAGAGGACATCTTCTAACTTTAGCTCAGAATGCTGCATGGACTTATCCTCATTCTGCTCTTCAAACAATTTTCTAACAAAAAAAAAGTTTTTCAGGAAGCTGCAGGCAGAATCAGTCATTTCATATAATTCAATGTGTCTAAAAGATCTCTTTTTTTTAATGATTTTTAGTGGGCTTTTCAGAATTACAATTGCAGGTTGTTTCCTCTCTGAAATCTCTGAACTAAATGGCCTTAAGCATGCTCCAAGCTGCTCTTTGGCATAAGCCATTTGACATTCATCCTACTTCCTGAAACTTGATTCATCTGGACAGTGACATCTCACTGAATTTAGCCAGAAGGTAGAGAATTTGCCTTCTAGCATTTTTTATGCACCTCCTGGACCTGGATATAGGTTTCTTTACATTCTGACCTTCAGCTTCTACTGAGGTCTTGTAGACTTTCTTCTGTTCCTGAGGCATATAAGAGCCATCTAACATTGTGCTGTCGAATATGCTTTGTGCTTAAGTAATATTGATTCTAACTGACATTCATAGAAAAATACTAAGCCGTGCATGCTTTATCCTGTTTAGTATGTTCATTCTATTTTTGTAAGATTAAAAGTTCAGATTACAAAAGAGGAGCTGGCATTTAAAGTTGGGAAACAAAACAAGTCCTACTTCAGCTACCATATTGAATTGTGCTGAATTCTATGCCCTATAGTGAATAGATAAATATGTTGTATTTTCTTTGTCATATAGGGAAAGTTTCTTTTCAGATGTATGCTGGCTAGTCCTTTAACAGTTTCTGGTTTAGTCTTCAATCAATGTGCTGAAAAACCCAAAGGAAAATAAATTAAAAAAAATTACATTCAGTGTTTAAGATATCAGACCAGTTTTTCTGTTGAAGTTATCTTTTTATTAGGAGGATGAAAATCTAGCAAAATATAATGGTAATTAGATTTTCGCTAATAAACCACTATTTTAAGTACTCTAGAAATTTTCCATACTATAAAAGATTAAAAATGTTCCAAATTGGGGCTTCCCTGGTGGCGTAGTGGTTGAGAGTCCACCTGCTGATGCAGGGGACATGAGTTCGTGCCACGGTCTGGGAAGATCCCACATGCTGTGGAGCGGCTGAGCTCCTGGGCCATGGCCGCTGAGTCTGCACATTTGGAGCCTGTGCTCCGCAATGGGAGAGACCACAAAAATGAGAGGCCTGCGTACAGCAAAAAAAAAAAAAAAAAAAAAGTTCCAAATTGGATTGGTATATATTTCATAAATCTGTTACCTTTTATACATATAACTAATTTTATGTTATTGAAATATATGGTTATATATTATTTTATAACATCTTTAGAAATTTGCTTAATTTCTTTACATTACTAAAAATATCAGTAATTTTTATTAACAAATGTAATTTATATCAACCCTCACTTTAAAGACATGATAATCTGTTCTGTTCAATCTAAGTTTTCTGGAAAAGCATGCCTGACAATTGTTATTTTTGGTAAACATTTGCTTGAAATAGCACAGTATCTGATTTGCGATAGGTGAAGCAGCTGTTTTAGCTTCACAGAAAATGTTGCCAGAAAGAAATTGTATCCCTAAGGCATGGACTAGGTTACAGCTTTAAAAAATTAAATTAACCCAGTACAAGTTTTGCTCCCCAGTTACTTGGCTTCCTTGTACCTTGGCCCTCCACCATGGCTTCCTATTTGTTTGACCCAAACTCTTCCATAGTTTACTGACAGTAGCATGATAAATCACAGTTTCTACTGGGCACCACACCTGCTCACATGGTCTTAGTCTCTGTACGGTGGTCAATAGTCTTGCCTTCTCATGTAGGATTGTGAAATTGCTCTTTTAAAAGCTTAGATATTAATGTTCTATGAAACAAGTTGTTCTTAATCCAGGCAGTAATTCCTAGGGAGTTGTGACTCTTCTCTCAAAAATGACTACAGTTCTGAACATGAAGTTGCATCTGTTCATCTTTTTGTTAGATTTACATAGTCATAAAAAATAGATGCATGGAGGAGATGATAAGTATAACTATGGAAAGGTGGGATAGACTTTCTGATTTTTATTTATTAATATCTTAGGAGAATGTTTGTTAATTTCTTAGACTTACATATCAATTCTTAAATGGCAACAGAAAATAACCTTTTAATCTGGAGCGATTTAATTAAATCTCATTTGATTTTCATTTATGTCATGAATTTACCTCAATTATAAGAGGAAAAAAATTTGTTACTTGAATTATATGTCCAATCCTTTTACATACTTTAGGTTATTGTCCAATTAAATTTTAATTATAGCATGTCTTGAATTTATGGATAAATGAAAAAACTCTATTATTTGAGATATAACACGGCCATAGGATAAAATTAAAGTCACTGTGGCTATTTGAAGAGGAATGTCATTATATCATAATGGAATATTAATCAAAATTTGATATAAAGCAAAAGGAGAATATGAATAATGAGATGTTTGCTAAATTGGCTTAAGTGAAAAGTCTTTGCTGTGATAAATCATTATTCTATATTAACTAAGTAGAAAATATCTTGTATGTTTTTATATCTTACCTATTACTTAGTAGAAAAAGAGAATTCACCTTTGACTTCTCAAAG
The DNA here is from genome assembly GCF_964341445.2 of Mesoplodon mirus. Classification (NCBI taxonomy): domain Eukaryota; kingdom Metazoa; phylum Chordata; class Mammalia; order Artiodactyla; family Ziphiidae; genus Mesoplodon; species Mesoplodon mirus. The sequence continues at coordinate 110,910,534 of NC_138982.1, forward strand.
CATTGTTTAAGAATTGGATGCTCAAATTACATAAGCTGTGTTGTTTCAAAACAGTAAGTTTTCTACTAGTTTGTGTCATATTTATTGATTCAACCTTGTTTATAATAAGTAAAAATAGAATTGCATTTCGTAGTGACAAAGGTATGATAAATATATTAAACTAAAATTTTTAGAGTTTTGTAAGGTAAGGGGTCAAATGAATTGAGTGAGGTTCATGGTTACTTTCAATGTACTTCTGTGCCTCATGATTTTACCCAGGGCTAATAATGTTATCCAAAGGACATTTCTAGAGTGCATTTTTTGCTATTTCTTGAGTAGCTTGATTTGTTTTTTCAGTGCTATCACTAACATAGTAAACCAATGTTACATGACACTTTTCCAGTGGTATATAACATAACTCTTCTTACTTTGTCTGGATTCAGAAGAAAGCTTATAGCAGATGAATCCCTTGCAGCCTTATTCATTTCTAGTATTGATTTCCCAAAGTCTAGAATAGAATGGCAGCATTTCAAGTTATTGAGCACTTAAAGAGTAATCTGCTTGAATTATTTTTTTATTCAGTTTAAAGCTTGTTACTGAGGAGATCTTACTGATTTTTAGGTTATAAAGGATTTATAAAAGCAAAAGTTAATTTTTTTCCTCAGCTTTTGGTCCTTCAGTTTGCTTAAGAACTAATGATAATTTTCTGCCTTGTGTGTGGATATGAGCAATAAAAATATAATTGTGTATCTGCTGTCACAGAGTGTATCCTCAAAACAACCTACATTAAATAAAACAAAACTTCTTAAGCCCGTTTTATTTTCATTTTGCAATGAGAGAAGGAATTCTAAGCCATTTTGCTTTGCACTGTGTAGTTTCTTTTTCTTAAAAAAATTAATGGCCTCCTTCTCTTAATATTTATTTAACAAATATTAAAGTATAGTAGATGTTCTTAGAATTTTAGTTTTTATAAAGGTTTTCTATATATAATCTGAGACTCAAAGGACAAAATTTTAAGAATAACAACTGGGATTAAATTTTTTTTTCAGGTTTCTATTTGTACCATGTTTACCTTACTGATCATATGCTTAGCTTGACATTGTATTTTGAAAATATAGGTAAAATGATAATATAGCAGGGTAGTTAAATAGTTCATGCAGATCTTAAGATAACCAATTTTTTGGATCTTTTAGAGTCAATAATTAATTAAAAGTTTCATGTCCTCCCCCCTCACCCAGGAAAGATTTTTGTTTAAAGATCAGATTGGAGTATGTCATTGACATTTATTGAATGTTTACAATGGACCAGTCTCTATTCAGGTATTCCAACCTAATTTTATTCAATTCCCGATAATTCTGCACAATAATTCTTATTGTGCAGATGAAGAAATAGGAGCCCAGAAAGTTAACTTCACTTGCCCAAGCAGTAGTATACAGCTAGTTAGTGGGAGAGCTGTAATCTGAACCGTGATGTTTAGGACATTAAATTCCGAACTTTCCATTTTACCACACAATGGAAAAAATAGATTTTCAAATTAGTTTGTTGCTGTTTTTACTTTCAAATTTTGTTGCTTATGCTCAAAAATTAAATTACTGATATTCATCTCCATATATATTGTCTGAAAGAAAACTGCCAGCAACATAATGCCTATAAGTTGCATTCTGTTTTATTTTTTCCCCAATAATCTATGCATTGGAAAAGAAGATATTTCAGTAGTGACTAATCATAAAATCATTAACATTAAATAAAAACAAGACTTTTGATGACAGATGAATAATTTATTTTTTGGAATCAGTTTAAAGTATACCATTTGTGGTAATGGGTGACCTGAAATACAAATTATCGTAGTAGTTAGCAACATGACATCTGGAGCCATGTTCGTGAGGATTGAATCTCAGCTCTTTCACTTAATTCTTGACATTAGGCATGTGGCTTACATCTTCTATGCTTCTGTTCCCTCATTTGTAAGGTGGGGATCAAAATGTAATCTCTCTCATAGGTTTGTTTGTTTGAGTACTATCAGTAAATATCTTTATAGAATTTGTATATGAAAAAACCCTTTTCATAATGCCTCAGTAGGTGACAGCTATAATTAACTTTCAATGCTATTCTCAGGTCAGTTGATCCAACTGAATTTACTTTGTATAATGTATCAGTGTGTCCATATTGGCTATATTGGATAAAATATACTTACATAAGAGATTAAATGATATGAATACATTATTATTTGATTTTATTTTGAGAAATAAAATAATTTAAAATAACAGAATTCTTCTTAATCTCAGTTGGAGAAATTTAGTTTCCATATGTATGACTGTATGCATCCTCAGGAATATGAAACATATTTTTTCAGATATAGTTAAAGCAAACCAAGGAACAGAACAAGAATAAGGTTAAAACAAGATTAAAAAAATATATATTCTCTGAGGTCTCATCAGAAAACATGCATAGTTAACAATAGTCTCATACAAATACATAATTGTGCCTGACAATATTCTTGTCTTTCAAGAATGTATAACTTAAATGCAATATATTAAAAATATGCATTGTCCCAGCATATTAAAGTATCTGGAACACTTGAAAGTAATATTTCTGTGTGTATTAATTAATTGATGACTTCATTTATACAGTTGTCTCTTGGTTTATGTGAATCCTACCATTCTTTTGAGGACACTAAGGAGATCAGGGTGAGCAAAGTCATAGTATTTCCACTCTAAATATCAACACCTTCTCTCTGGTTTTATTCTCACATTTTTCTTTTTTCTTTTTTTTTTTTTTCTTTTTTTGCGGTATGCTGGCGTCTCACTGCTGTGGACTCTCCCATTGGGGAGCACAGGCTCTGGATGCGCAGGCACAGTAGCCATGTCTCACGGGCCCAGCCACTCCATGGCATGTGGGATTACCCCTGGACCAGGGCACAAACCTGTGTCCCCTGCATCAGCAGGCAGACTCTCAACCACTGAACCACCAGGGAAGCCATCTCACTTATTTTTTCCTATGAACACTTAGACTTTAGTCTTTTGAAAATCAAATTATTTCTTATCACTTTTCCAACTTTTTATAATCAACTGCAGATGTCATTGTTACTCAACCTATTAATTAAAATATTCCTGTCATAATATTTGATCATTTCAATATTTATGTTGAGGTACGTGAGTCTCAAATTTTCTCAGTCCTTGAGTTTTTCATGGAGTTTTTCCTCTACACTGCCTCACCAGTGATTTTTGTCATTACCAAGAATTGTACCAATATGCTAGCCTCAGTTTTATGCATCCTACTTTCCAAGTACTACCTTTCCATTTCTCTCTCACAAACATCCTGACTCCAATTTTTTAAGAACTTACTAGATCTGAAAATCTATTGATCCTAAGCACATTTGTTCTGCTTTTTGTTACCCAATTCACATGTTCAATTCCCTTTCTCTCTCCTTCTGAAGTACATATCTGAAAAGATATCACCTTTATTAAATCAATTTTTCTACCTCTTCAGTGGCTGAATATGTGCCACTAAATATGGCCAGAGGAGAAGGAAACACTACATTAACTCATCTTTAAATCCATTTCTACCAGTAACTGCTGGGTCCTTAATGCTGCCTGATAATCTTACTGTATTTTCTCATTTTCCTAAAGACATTGATAAACATATATTCTTCAAATTATTTTTTAAGAAACTAAGTCTTTTGGGTTTCTTATGCAGATAATCTTTCCATCTCAAAATAAAGGCAGTTTTATTTTTATTTCTTTATTATTCCTTTTGGTTAACTTGATGTACTGTCTAGGATCTCTAGTCCCCTGTTGCACAGAAGTGGTGAGAGAGAACATCCTTGCTTTGTACTCAATCTTAGGATCCCATCCTTTAATTAACTCACTATAATCATCTTTCCCCCATACTATTCCACTCAAGCGGTTACTCAAGATAAACCATGACCCCTATTGTCCTAATTTGAATGGTCAATACTCGACCTTTTGTTTGACCAATTTGTAGTACTTGAACACTTTAGGTACCCATTCCTCCTTTGACTTCACAATATCAAACACTCCTGATTTTATTCCTTCCTTACAAGCTGCTGTTTTTTAATTCCTTTAGTTTTTCCTTCTTATCCCTTCAAATTTTTAATTTTACTTGCTTCAACACTCAAGCCTCATGATTCTTCTGTTCTCTATCTGGACCATTTCTGTACATTTTCACTTCTAGTTTCATTGTTTATATATCACATAAATACCATAAAATTATTTTTTCCTAATTTATATATCTATGGAACATCAATCTTGTAATGTGTAAATTAGTATATTTAACTGTGCATTTTCTTTGATTTCTGTTAGGTATATCAAACTTAACAAGTCAAATTTAATCTCATAAGCTTCCCTCCAAAACTGGCTATTTTGCATTCTTCTCTTCATAATAAATAGCAACTCTGCTCTTCCAGTTGCTCAGACCAACAAACTTGGAGTCATTTTTTAGTTTGTCCATCATATCTCATAGCAAGCTCCTCAACAAATCCTGTTTACTTTATCTTCAAAACATACCAGAATCCAATACTTTTAAACACATCTGTCTTAAAAAGCTGGTCCAAGCTACAATTAACTCTTGGCCAAATTGTCCTATAGCCTGAAAATGTTATCCATGTTTCTGCCTTTGATTTTCCTCCCCAATCCATTCCAAACATAGCAGCTAAGGAAATCCTTTTCAGAGAGTCATTCTTCTAATCATATTTCTCAAATGGCATCTTAGTTTCTTCAAATTGGAGTTAAAAATCTCATATAAGATTTTGAAATACTCTGGCCTCCTTCTCAAGTCTCTGCTTTCATTTCCTATTACTTCTCCCTTTGCTCATTTAATCCAGAAACACGAGTGACCTCTCTATTCCTCTAGTGTGGCAAGTACATTACAACTTCAGTACTTTGTACTTGCTACTTCTGAGCTTAAACCATTCTTCCCTCTTATATCCATGTAGTTTGGTGTCTCATACTTTAGGCATTTATGTCAAATATTAGCTTATATTTGAGACCCTTCCTGATTATCCTCTTTAAAATAGTATGCCTTTAAAATATATGCCAAACATATATTATCACCTAGAGTGCTAATTTTTAAACTTGTTGTCAAAGAACACAATTCAACTGAGTCAATGTTAAAGACCTTATTGGCTTTGTTCAGTAATTCATGAATCAGGCAGCATACAATCTAGCAGATAAAAAGAATCTCCAAAGGGAGATTCTTGCAGAAGGGAGCAAGAACAAAGAAGTTATACTAGGCAAAAAGTGGATTTGTTATTGCAAAATTTCTTTATAGGTGATAAAGCATTGGGGGGTGATGGTTGGTTACTGAGTAGATTACCTAACTATTTTTGATGAGGTGATTCCTGATTGTCTGGCTAAGATTCCTTTTTTTGGGAGAGCCAAAACTGTAACAAGTTAAGTTTTGGTTTGTTGACCTAGGGTCTTGCATAAGCAGCTCCATTCTGGGCCTGTTTTCTTAACAATATTCTTCCTTCACAAGAAATGCAGCTAAGGAGGATAGCTCTTTGTTGGCTTAATACGGTGTTCCAAGTGTATAGAGGTTTTAATGGCACAAAGAAAGCACCTAGCATGTGTCTTTGAATGTGTGGATGACTGAAAGAGAACATTTTCCATTTTATTTTAAAAGCATTTTCTCTGTTATCTGAAATGTCTTGTTTATAACAGATCAATGATTATTGTTATAGAAAAAGGTAACCAGACCGAAACGTAAAACATTCCAATTGTATCAGAGTGAGAAAATCTTAAAGCTTGAGAGAACTTTTATTGTGAGATGCATCATAAGATTTTTCCTTCTGTTTCTAAATGGGACATTTTCAAATGTGTAAAAATGATGATAGTAAAAGTGAGTCATTAGTCAAGAAATGTATGAATATATAAATATATAATCATTTACTATCCCTCAAGTTTTAAAAAATACATTTGAAATTGTATTGTCTTACTAAAAAAGAAAACAACTATAAATTTTTGTGCTCCTATATTAATAATAGTTCCTATATTAGTTAACTATAAATCATTATGCTCCTCTATTAATAATAGCTTGGTCAAAGTTTTATGTGGATGAGTGCATACATGGCAAAACAATTTTATTCAGACTTTGATAACAACCATATCTTTTAAATTTTACTACAAATCTTTAATGTTAGAAACCATTACCTCAAGGTGCATAAGCCAAAAGCATTCATAATGTCTGCTAAAGTTATATGCATCCTCCTGATAATTGAATTCACAGCCACTTTTTCTGATCTAACTCATAATGTCCTTGAGTTGTTAGTTATAAAATATTAATGGTCTTGAAGGGACCTCCAAGATGGCAGAGGAGTAAGACGTGGAGATCTCCTTCTTCTCCACAAATACATCAAAAATACATCTGCAAAAATACATCTCATCTACATATTGAACAACTCCTACAGAACACCTACTGTATGCTGGCAGAAGAACTAAGACTTTCCAAAAGATGCCCTCAGGCGACCAACAAGCAGAGGCGGGGCCAAAACCAAAGCTGAGGGCTTCCCTGGTGGTGCAGTGGTTGGGAGTCCACCTGCCGATGCAGGGGACATGGGCTCGTGCCCCGGTCCGGGAAGATCCCACATGCCGCGGAGCGGCTGGGCCCGTGAGCCATGGCCGCTGAGCCTGTGCGGCCAGAGCCTGTGCTCCGCAATAGGAGAGGCCACAGCAGTGAGAGGCCCACATACCGCAAAGAAAACAAAACAAAACAAAACAAAACAAAAAAACCCAAAGCTGAACAACAGGAGCTGTGCAAACAAAGAAGAAAAAGGGACATTTCTCTGTGCAGCCTCAGGAGCAGTGGATTTAATCCCCACAATCAACGTGATATACCTGTTTCTGTAAAATAACTGAGTAGACAACAAATCGTCCCAAAATTGAGGTAGTGGACTTTGGGAGCAAAAGTAGACTTTGTGTGTACTATCTGCAACTGATTTGTTTCTGATTTTTATGTTTATCTTAGTTTAGTTTTTAGCACTTGTTATCATTGGTGGATTTGTTTATTGGTTGGATAGCCCTCTTCTTTTATTTTTTATTATTATTTTATTTTAATAATATTTTTTCTAACTTTATTTGCTCCCTTTTCTTCTGAGCCATGTGGCTGGAAGGGTCTTGGTGCTCCAGCCTGGTGTCAGGCCTGAGCCTCTGAGGTAGGAGAACTGAGTTCAGGACATTGGAACACAAGAGACTTCCTGGCCCATGTAATAGCAGTTGGAGATGTAGCTCCCAGACATCTCTGTCTCAATGCTAAGACCCAGCTCCACCCAACGGTCAGCCTGCAGCAGTGCTGGATACCCAATGCCACACAACTAGCAAGACAGGAACACAACCCCACCCATTATCAGAGAGGCTGCCTAAAATCATAAGTTCACAGACACCCCAAAACACATCACCAGACATGGTCCTACCCAGCACAAAGACAAGTTCCAACCCCACCCACCAGTACACAGGCAAAAGTTCCCTCCACCAGGAAACCTACACCACCCACTGAACCAAACTTACCAACTGGGGGCAGACACCAAAAACAACGGGAACTATGAGCCTGCAGCCTGTGAAAGGAGACCTCAAACACAGTAAGTTAAACAAAATGAGAAGAAAGAGAGAAATATGTGGCAGAAGAAGGAGCAAGGTAAAAACCCAACAGACCAAGCAAATGAAAAGGAAATAAACAGACTATGAGAAAAAGAATTCAGAGAAATGATAGTAAACATGATCCAAAATCTTAGAAATAGAATGGAGAAAATAAAAGGAATTTTTAACAAGGACCTAGAAGAAATAAAGAGCAAAAAAGCAATCATAAACAACACTATAAATGTAATTAAAAATTCTCTAGAAGTAACAAATAGAATAACTGAGGCAGAAGAACTGATAAGTGATGGGGAAGATAAAAGAGTGAAAATAACTACCTCAGAGTAGAATAAAGAAAAAAGAATGAAAAGAATGGAGGATAGACTCCAAGGCGTTGGGGCCAACATTTAACCCATCAGCATTCGAATTATAGGGGTCCAAGAAGAAGAAGAGAAAAAGAAAGGGTCTGAGAAAATATTTGAAGACATTATAGTTGAAAATTTCCCTAACATGGGAAAGGAAATAGGCAATCAAGTCCAGGAAGCACAGAGAGTCCCATACAGGATAAATCCAAGGAGAAACATACCAAGACATATCTTAATCAAACATTCAAAAATTAAATACAAGGAAAAAACATTAAAAGCAGCAAGGGAAATACAACTAATAACATACAATGGAATCCCCATATGGTTAACAGCTAATCTTTCAGCAGAAGCTCTGAAAGCCAGAAGGGAGTGGCAGGATATATTTAAACTGATGAAGGGGAAAAACCTACAACCATGACTACTCTACCCAGCAAGGATCTCATTCAGATTAGACAGAGAAATTACAAACTTTACAAACAAGCAAAAGCTAAGAGAATTCAGCACCACCAAACCAACTTTATAATAAATTCTAAAGGAACTTCTCTAGGCAGGAAACACAACAGAAAGAAAAGACCTACAAAAACAAATACAAAACAAGTAAGAAAATGGTAATAGGAATATACATATCAATAATTACCTTAAATATAAACTGATTAAATGTTCCAAACAAAAGACCTAGACTGGCTGAATGGATACAAAAACAAGATCCATACATATGCTTTCTACAAGAGACCCACTTCAAACCTAGGGCCATATACAGACTGAAAATGAGGAGATGGAAAAAGACATCCCATGCAAAAGGAAATCAAAAGAAAGATGGAGTAGCAGTTCTCATATCACACAAAATAGACTTTAAAATAAAGACTATTACAAGAGACAGAGAAGGACACTACATAATGATCAAGGGATCAATCCAACAGAAGATATAATAATTGTAAATATTTCTGCACCAAACATAGGAACACCTCAATACATAAGGCAAATGGTAACAGCCATAAAGGGGAAATCAACAGTAACACAGTCATAGTAGGGGACATTAATACCCCACATTCACCAATGGACAGATCATTCAAAATGAAAATAAATAAGGAAACACAAGCTTTAAATTATACATTAAACAAGATGGGCTTAATTGATATTTATATGATATTCCATCCAAAAACAACTGAATACACTTTCTTCCCAAGTGCTCATGTAACATTCTCCAGGATAGATCAAACTTTGGGTCACAAATCAAGCCTTGGTAAATTTAAGAAAATTGAAATCCTATAAAGTATCTTTTCTGAAAACAATGCTATGAGACTAGATATCAATTACAGGAAAAAATCTGTATAAAATACAAAGACATGGAGGCTAAACAGTACACTACTTAATAACCAGGAGATTACTGAAGAAATCAAAGAGGAAGCCAAAAATACCTAGAAAAAATAAGAATGAAAACACGATGACCCAAAACCTATGGGATGCAGCAAAAGCATTTCTAAAAGAGAAATTTATAACAATACAATCCTACCTCAAGAAACAAGAAAAATCTCAAATAAACAACCTAACTTTACACCTAAGGCAATTAGATAAAGAAGAACAACAACAACAACCAAAAAAAAAACCCAAAGTTAACAAAAGGAAATAAATCATAAAAATCAGATCAGAAATAAATGAAAAAGAAATGAAGAAAACAGTATCAAAGATCAATAAAATTAAAAGCTGATTCTTTGAGAAGATAAACAAAATTGATAAAACTTTAGTCACACTCATCAAGAAAAAAAAGGGAGAACACTCAAGTCAACAGAATTACAAATGAAAAACGAGAAGTAACAACTGACACTGCAAAAATACAAAGGATCATGACAGATTACTACAAGCAACTATATGCCAATAAAATGGACAACCTTGAAGAAATGGACAAATTCTTAGAAAAGCACAACCTTCTGAGACTGAACTATGAAGAAATAGAAAATATAAACAGACCAATCACAAGAACTGAAATTGAAACTGAGATTTAACATTTTGCAACAAACAAAAACCCATGACCAGATGGCTTCACGGGAGAATTCTATCAAACATTTAGAGAAGAGCTAACACCTATCCTTCTCAAACTCTTCCAAAATATAGTAGAAGGAGGAACACTCACAAACTCATTCTATGAGGCCACCATCACCCTGATACCAAAAACAGACTAAGGTGTCACACAAAAAAAGAAAACTATAGGCTAATATCACTGATTAACATAGATGCTAAAATACTCAACAAAATACCAGAAAAGAGAATCCAACAGCACATTAAAAGGATCATACACCATGATCAAGTGGGGTTTATCCTAGGAATGCAAAGCTTCTTCAATATATGCTAATCAATTAGTGTGATACACCATATTAACAAATTTTAGGATAAAATCCATATGATCATCTTAATAGATGCAGAAAAAGATTTGACAAAATTCAACACTGATTTATGATAAAAACTCTCCAGAACGTGGGCATAGAAGGAAACTACCTAAACATAATAAAACCTATATATGACAACTCACAGCCAAAATCACTCTCAATGGTGAAAAACTGAAACCATTTCCTCTTAAATCAGGAACAAGACAGTGTTGCCCACTCTCACTGCTATTATTCAACATAGTTTTGGAATTTTTAGCCACAGCAATCATAGAGGAAAAAGAAATAAGAGGAATCCAAAGCAGAAAAGAAGTAAAACTGTCACTGTTTGCAGATGACATGATACTATACATAGAGTATCCTAAAGATGCTACTAGAAAAATACTAGAACTAATAAATGCACTTGGTAAAGTAGCAGGATACAAAATTAGTGCACAGAAATCTCTTGCATGCCTATGCACTAATGATGAAAATCTGAAAGAGTAATTAAGGAACCACACACATTTCCCACTGCAACAAAAAGAATAAAATACCTAGGAATAAACCTACTTAAGGAGACAAAAACCTGTATAGAGAAAACTATCAAACACTGGTGAAAGAAATTAAAGATGATACAAACAGATGGAGAGATATACCGTGTTCTTGGATTGGAAGAATCAATATTGTGAAAATGACTATACTAACCAAAGCAATCTACAGATTCAATTCAATCCCTATCAATCTACCAATTGCATTTTTCACAGAACTAGAACAAAAAAATTCACAATTTGTATGGAAACACAAAAGACCAAGAATAGCCAAAGCAATCTTGAGAAATAAAAATTGAATTGGAGGAATCAGGCTCCCTGATTTCAGACTATAGTACATAGCTACAGTAATCAAGACTATATGGTACTGGCACAAAAACTGAAATATAGTTCAAAGGAGCAGGATAAGAAGCCCATAGATAAACCCACGTGCATATGGTCACCTTACCTTTGAGAAAGTAGGTAAGAATATACAATGGATTATAGACAGCCTCTTCAATAAGTGGTGCTAGGAAAACTGCACAGCTATATTTAAAAGAATGAAATTAGAATACTCCCTAAGACCATACACAAAAACTCAAAATGGATTAAAGACATTAATTTAAGGCAGACATTATAAAACTCTTAGAGAAAAACATAGATAGAACACTCTATGATATAAATCACAGCAAGATCCTTTTTGACCCACCTCCCAGAGAAATGGAAATAAAAATAAACAAATGAGACCTAAAAACTTAAAAGCTTTTGCACAGCAAACAGAGCCCTAAATGAGATGAAAGGACAACACTCACAATGGGAGAAAATATTTGCAAATGAAGCAACTGACAAAGGATTAATCTCCAAAATATACAAGCAGCGGGTTCAACTCAATATCAAGGAAACTAAACAACCTAATCCAAAAACGGGCAGAAGACCTAAATATACATTTCTCCATAGAAGATAAACAGATTGCCAACAAACACATGAAAGAATGCTCAACATCATTAATCATTAGAAAAATGCTAATCAAAGTACAATGAGGTTTCACCTCACACCAGTCAGAATCACTATCATCAAAAATCTACAAGCAATAAATGTTAGAGAGGGTGTTCAGAAAAGGGAACCCTCTTGAACTGTTGGTGGGAATGTAAATTAATACAATCACTATGGAGTTTCCTTAAAATATTACTCATCCATAAAAAGAAACGAAATTGAGTTATTTGCAGTGAGGTGGATGGACTTAGAGTCTGTCATACAGAGTGAAGTTAGATAGAGGAAAACAAATATCGTATGTTAACACACATATATGGAATCTTAAAAAAAAACAATTGTTCTTATGAACCTAGGGATAGGACAGGAATAAATACACAGATGTAGACAATGGACTTGAGGACACGGAGAGGGGGAAGTGTAAGCTGCGACGAAGTGAGAGAGTAGTATTGACATACAGACACTACCAAAAGTAAAATAGAGAGCTAGTGGGAAGCAGCTGCATAGCACAGGGAGATCAGCTCGGGACTTTGTGACCAAGAGGTCATAAAGAGAGTTGAGATAGGCTGGGTGGTAGTGAGACACAAGAGGGAGGGGATATGGAGATTTATGTATACATATACCTGATTCACTTTGTTATACAGCAGAAACTAACATAACTTTGTAAAGCAGTTATACTCCAATAAAGATGTTAAAAAAAATTAATGGTCTCAATAAAAATGGAAACCAGAAGACAGTTGGAAACATAAATTGTCAAATTAGAAAAGCCCGTGAAAATATAAATGCTTCCATACTCCAGGTATACAGTGTTTGAACATAATCTGTAGACCTTGAACAATTCATTTAACAATAAATTATTTAAAATATAGAAAAAATTATTGAATTTTTATTTTTTCTTCAAATGCAAAGCACTGGACTATGTATTTTCTGCTTTGTTTGCTAATCAAATGTGTTTTCCTCATAAAACTTTTACGTGTTACCTTCTAGCATCCAAATGACTGTACTTACCAAAATCAACTTATAAATAATAGAGAGAAGAATTTCTAGTATTTTTTAGGTACTGTCCTTTAAGTAGCTTTACATTTCTGGAATGGTGATAAAACAGGGTATCTGGCAAACTATTTTGCTGTATAGGCTACTGTCATGTAGCTAATCTGTATAAAATAGTATAGAAAAATAGCAATGTGATTTTAGAATTTTAAAATATAAACATTAGAAGACATTTGTAAGCATGATCCATAGACGGTCTTTGGTAGCAACTTGTAAAATATTTATTTTAATAATTTCTTTGTAGCAAAATATAAAATATCTTATAAGTTACTTGATTTACTTGTATTTGGATTCTTGGGTTGAGTGCCATTACATGACTTATTAAAATGCTTTTTTTATCCATCATTAGTGATAGACTCACAGCACTTATTTGCTGCTCAATGTAGAAAAAACACCCCAGGATATGGCACCTGTTATCTTGAATGGCATTTCTTACTTTCTCAGTAATTATGTGTGCACATCATATTTGCATAAGTGTCTTGATGACTTCTTCACTAATCATCAGATTTAGATTGTTGGACTGCTTGAGTTGTATTTCATCTTTTACCCAGAAAACTGAACAATTTATTGACAAAATGAACTTTAAAAGAAAAGCAATGTGATAGTTCTTTCTATGCTGATCAACCAACTATTGTATAATTTCCTCAAATATTTATAGAAACGATTTGAGGAAAATATTTAACTCAGAAATAAATGAAGGCATAATAAGTGTAGTTCTATTTATTCCCCCTTTTTGTTATTGTTTAGAACATCAGTAAATGGCATTTTACTCTTATGAAATACAGTCTATGGTATTGGTATTGTTAGTTTGAACACATTCACTCAAATATAATATGTCCCTTTGTCTCAAGAAAAAATAAGAAATTCTTATATGGAATATAATTTTAGCATAACATCTCTTATGCAGTCTCTCAATATGCTTTTAATTTCCTATCATATTATGGAAAGGAAAAGCACATTAAGAGGTACCATCAAATATAATGATAGTTCAACAGATATTGTTAACTAGAGTAGTATCTGAATAAGTCTTTAAGGTGTGTCCATTTTCAGAGTGCTTTCTTTTATATTATTAATTCTTGGAAAATCAGAAATTGGAGTCTTCAAGTGGTGTTTCAATGAAAGTATGAAGGTCTTCTGATCTTCAATTCTAATTAGAGAATGGTCATTTTAAATCAGATCACTCAAAAACAATTATTGTAATATTTATAACTATCTTACACTAGGTAATTAGCAAATGGTATCTCACTTAAATTTTAGGGCATAACTTTTTTTGTCATATTTATGATAAAGACACAAGATTCAGAGAGTCTTAGAAACTTTTACAAGTTCATAGAAATCAATTCAGTAATGTGAACTCTGTTTGATATCACTATAGTTCTTACTATGAGAAATTCAGTGTGATTTTGGATATTTTTAATTTTTTAAATTTGTATTTTATATTGGAGTATAGCTGATTAACAATGCTGTGTTAGTTTCCGGTGTACAGCAAAGTGATTTGATTATACATATACATGAATCTGTTCTTTCTCAAATTCTTTTCCAATTTAGGTTATTACAGAATATTGAGCAGAGTTCCCTGTGCTGTATAGTAGGTCCATGTTATCTGTTTTAAACATAGCAGTGTGTACACGTCTATCCAAAGAATGACAAAATAACATGTGTTAAGTACTTTTATATGTGTAATATATTGTGTTTGGTCATGATAAACCTGAAGGTTAGGAATTATTTTTTAAATTGCATAAAGTGATATTCCAAAATATTGTTCAAATTGCACAAGATCACACTTTGATAAATGGTGGACCCAGAAATAGGACTTAGTTATTTCTTGTCCCACAACAAAATATTTTTCCTGTTCTTTACTTCTAATTTGTAGTGTGTTGGTGCTAATTTGTAGTGTGTTGGTGCTCAAAATGGTTTACACACTAAAAGATTTTCAAGGAACAGAAAATGCCTATACTCTTCTATCTTAGATTAAATAGTGAAAATTTAGCAATTTACCTTAACCATTGTTTACAGATGTTACTACAATGTAATGTAATTTTACAGAGGTTTTGTGCTCTCTTCACAAAGTATATTTGAAGTCCAAAATAGCTTAAGAAGAACAAAAGAAACTTCTGAGCTCTCTACCATGTCATTGCCAAATTAGTGGGGTACACTTAATTCTAAATTTTGACTGTTCACAACACTCATTCAGTGTGAGAAAATTAATAAAAATAATAGGGTGAGTTTTATTAGTATAAATTATCAGCACTTATATTAATACACAATGCTGAAAAATAGAGATTGGTGTTGGTGTAGGTGTTATTATATTAATATCCAGTGTACCATTTGGTAATAAAATGAATGTTTTTCTAAGTTTCCTCCATATTTTAATGGTGAATAATATATCAGATAGATTTCTTAAGGTCAAAGCAAAGAGAAATAGCTACTTTGGATACTTACATAGGAAAGATCTGGTCTTAACAGCAATAGGTTATAAACAGAAATGGCACCATTTTTCACAATTACATGAATCATATGTATAATTATACATATATAATTTCCTTACTAATTATATATCAGTGTTTCTTATAAAACTTAAAATTATCTTGAATTTTAAATCATTTTTCAACTCCTATATTAAATAATTAAAATTAAATACTCTTTTAGTTAATTATAGTTAATTAAGTGTGACAGATCAAAAACAAAGCATCTGTTCCTAAATACTGTGTTTTCTTTAATATTTTTGTATGTCATTTTCAAGAAAAGGTTACATGGAAACTGACTTAATTAGTTTAAACATTATATAAGCAAATTCATAACTGTAAACTAGAAGAAAATACTCTCATCTATATTAACATTGTATTTTCAAGTTGATTTTATAATATCTCACCACAAATCTATTTTCAATAGTGTATTTATTTTTATGATAGTGTAAAATTGTAGCTGGGCAGCTTGGCCTCTTATGGAGCCAATCTGTGACACTTTGGGGTTTGGATGGCCTAGAACATCAAAACACACCTTGCATAAAAAGCAGATTTTCATATGTCAGAGAAGATACTATTTTTTATTGTAGAATTTTGAATGTAAGTTACTTTTGTATACAGGCAAAACACAATATTTGGGACCATTTTGTTGCCCCAGTTAAAATGGTTATTTTTTTTTCAGTGTTATGTTGGAAAGGGGATGGAGATTTTTGTTTACTTGTACAATCTTTCAGATAGTAAGATAAAAGGAAGTAAAGGAGGTTTATATAGAAAAATGAGTATTTTTTATAACAAACTGGAACTTTATTAATGGCAACCTAATAATCCTTATTTGATAGCCCTAATTTGACAGCATGTTTTAATGCACTTAATTTTAATAGTCTCATTGATTTATGAAGACAAAGTACAGAGTGCATTGCTTACCTAATCTTTCTCTGAACCCATTCCAGACTGCTGTTCCTTACGGAAATGGTATTTTTAACTTTACAATGAGCAGGTCTCAATTATCTGTTACCATTAAGGAAGTATTAAGTGGAATATGATTTTTGTTTGATGTAAATCTTTATAACTTCTATGATGTAACATTTTTATTAATTGTATATTTCACTAGCACAGTCTTCAGAACACTGTGAAATTATAGTTAAGTACTGGAGTGTACTTAACAAGATCCTTCAAATGTTCTTCTATATGCTTGAAGACAAGTATGAAAAAATCATTTCAATTAATATGTAAGAGATGAAGGTGACCTCAATAAGTTGTAAAAATTCCACTTCAAACTTTTAAATGGAGTTATTTTTGAGCAATTAAAATGAGACCTTCCCACCTGCACCCCATATTTTAGACAGTCCAGCCTATGATATCTTGGTATTTAGATGAAGTTTTCTCCAGGGACAGAGGTATTATTGGTTTCCTAAGAGACAGATGTCCTTTATATATTTCATGTTAATGAGTAAGGTGAGATGAGTGGAATCATTTTAGAAAGGGGATCAATTTTGATAAAAATTGAAGCATTATCATAAAAGCTACGTTTCCCTGACTGCAATATGAAATATCCTTATTTGAAATACATATTTGATTTAGCTAGCAGTTGCTCCTTGCCTTCCAATATGAAATACTCCAACTTAAAGGTTAAAGCGAATTTTAAACACATTAAAATACCACATATTACATCATGATGAGAATATTAGTCAAATTCCATTATAATTTTATAACAAAATTAATTAGTCATTTACATCAGAAAAAAAGTAGTATAGCTTTATTGAATTATTACCTGTATGATACATGATGTATTCACACCAGTTTTTCATTTACAGTCAAATATATTATAATTTATAAGGAAAATAAGTAGTCAACATGAAATGGCCATAATTCTAAAGGATAGTAATTATGTATATTTGAAAGAAAAACTGAGAAGTTCAGCATTTTGATGTTATGGATTAGAGTAAAAAGAGTAAAATAATATAGGGTACAATAATACAAAATAGTCATTGTAAGAAATGCAAGACCAGTATTGAGAAGTGTGTGGAATGTTCAACAAAATGATTTGTTAAGAGAAAACAAATTGGTTATGAGAACTTTAAAAGCTTGATATTTAAATGGTTACATCTGACTACTATTCTTCCTTCTGGGGGAATGTATCTTGAATGTATCTGAGATATAAGTAAATTAGTGAAAAGTTAGTTAATGTATACAATTATCAAATTATAGAACATTAACTCCTTAGCATCCTCATGGGTAAAATAATTAACAGGCAATAAAAATCATTTTCTTTTCAAGCTGTACTCTATACAAAATAGATCTAGGAAATGGCATTCATATATTTTATATAAATTTTCCATTCACACATATTCCCATACATGTGTGTTTACAAGGATAATTTTGATGATACTAACAGAGGAAATGTGAAATTTGCCTCTTTAATAGAGGAAGATTGATTAGATTACACAGCCTCATTTTAATAGAATGATGGCTTTATAAAGTCAAATTACTGAATAGTGGAATCAGTCCTAAGAATAATTAAAATATTAAAATAGGTTGATATAATTATTAATTAGTCAGGTTATAATCATTCACACCTGGTCAAAATTGTATAATATGTAACTAAGTCCAAGCTACATAATTCAATTCCAATGACAATAAGTATAAAGCTAATCTTTTTCTATTTTTATACACTAATACTTAACTTTTTGAAATCTTTAATTTGTGCAAATTAGTGTTAAAAATATTTCAATAAATTCCCTCAACCTGTCTCAACATTCCTATAGATAACTTGACTAGTATCTCACAATCAGGAAATAACAGAGCTGGAATTTAATTTCAGTCTGTATTTTCAAACACTCTCATTGAATAGTATGCAACTAAAATTTTTATCATATTTCCTAATCAGATCAACAGTGACAAAAGTGTTTATAAACCTCAAGACCTACTTTAAGTGTGCACCTGGAAAGAAACTGGATGTTTAGAAGGCTTATTCTCATTATAAGTATGAATAGAGTGCCTGGCACTAAGTTTCCCAGAGAAAATAGCCTGAAACACCTCAAAGATTTTTCTACATAGTTGGGGCACTATTTAGGGTCATAGTATAAATACTTAAATACTGCATATAGAATAGCTCCCAAATATAATGTGTAAAGAAGAACTCTACATGTAGTGAACCATATTTTTGAAATTAGCATACTAAATAAACTGCACCTTATTGTAAAAGAAGAGTTGTATTTAAAGAATATATATCATCATCAACTATTAGTCATATTATCAAGAAATCAGCATATTTTTGTGGAGGAGTATTAATATTTTTCACTAATTCATTTGTTACATAAACAATTATTTAGTGCCTAATATGCTTCAGTCATTTACTAAATATTACATATATATATACAGTGCCCCTAAAATACCCACATTTCTGCATATTCCTCCAGACTCTTTGAAATTGGGCAGGGCCATGTATCACTTTTGAGTGAAATTACTTACAGTCAAAAAGTGACATCTCTTTCATTATATTCCCTTCTGGGAGATCTAAAAGCAACCATTGATCTTACAGGACTGCAAAATGAAAGCAGTCTAGATTCATGAGTAATTGATTGGAATAATGTAGTTCTAAAGATCCTTCTAATTCTCAGAAGACCTTCATGAGTATAAAATATTTGTTATATTTAACCACTGAGTTTCATAGTCAGTTTGATACTGTAGCATATTGACTAACGTTAAGTGATAAAGTGATATACATTTGGTAAGGGAAAAGACAGATATGGTTTCTCCCCACATGGATCTCATAATTGTCTGTAGAAGAAAGACAGTAATCAGAAAAATGAGGGATTCAAGTTCATTTTGCCCTGTGATTATATCAATCAAGTTTTGACATAGTAGGATAAGCTATGTATGCCTATAAAAATACTACATACACATACACATATGGTATCTATGTACAAACATATTTAACTATTTTATAAATATATATAATCCATATATATTTAAATCATTACAAGTGTTGGCTTATACAATTGTGAGGGCTGGCTAAGCAGGTCTGAAATCTGTAGGTCAAGCAGTCAGAAGGAGATTATAGGGAGGCTCAAATGCCACAGTCATGAGCTGAGTTTGTTGTGCACAGGATTTCTTGTCTGCCTCAGGGTAGCCTCAGTTTTAAGGCCTTCCAACTGATTAAGTCAGGCCCACTCAGATTGTTCTGGATAATTTCTTACTTAAATTCAACTCAGGCCCTTTAATTACATTTGAAAAATCCCTTCACGGAAACACCTAGATTTGTCTTTGATTGAATAAATGGGGAATGAAGCCTATCCAAGGTGACAAATCAAAAGTCATCACATTGATTGTGAAATTGACAGTGACTGAAATATTTAGAGGGTTTCCTTTACTAGAGTATTCAGGAAAGGTCTTTTTGTTAATTCACTCATAGTGATCTTTCATTCTAGTCCCAAAAGACATGGTTAAATCCTAAGGCCCTGGAAATTATCTGCTAATGTTCAAAAGCTCATTATATACATTTCTATGTTCTCACCTTGTAGTGAGTAACAAACTTCATGAAATTAAAAAAAAAAACAGTCAAGATAGAGTACAGTGAGTGATGTCAGAATGGGTGGGGATGTATTTGGAGAGGTAGTTGGATAGGAGAAGCAGATCATTTAGGTTTTTTAAAAGTAATTGAAAGAAATTTGCCGTTTTTTCTGTAGTGTAAAATGTTGCTGGTCAATTCTATAGGGTTTTATGAACTGACTTGTTTTAAAAATGATGGCTCTGGAAAACGTGGAGAATATTCTGTTTGAAACAAAGATGTAGGTAGGGAGATCATTTAGGAGTGTGTTCCAATATCCTAGGTAAGAGACAATCATCATGGCTTGGTCTAGGATGATAATGTGGAATAGTAAAAATTAGTTGCATTTTAAATATATTTTGAAGGTAGAACATATGGAATTCACTCATAGTTTGGATATTGTACATGAGAGAAAGAAGAGCCAGCTATAACTCCAAGATTTAAATTTTAATGACTGTAGGCAAATTATTTTCAAAGATGATATTAGAGGTCAGGTCCCAGAGTGACACTATTTTTTGCTGTTTATCTGGACAAATGACTTCATTCTAGCCTTAAACTCTGGATCATATGAGTTAGGTATGCAGTCTCTATCTAGCTTTGTTCAGCAGACTTGGTTCCAGCTTTCTGCCATGCGGTTGTGGCTCCTTTTTCTGGCCAAGCATTAACATCACATTTAAGCAATCCAAATCCATGGCAGGACTCTACTCTAATTTCTTAATGTTATTGTGTACATGTGTTTTAAGGGAGAACTTTGCATTTCTGGCCTACAGTTTTTCTTTCTCTTTCTTGTTTTCAAATGAGGTTGTAACTTTTGTAATTGTTTCTATATTTTACTTACATATTACTAGAAATCAAACAGAAGGGCTTAATCAACTGCCAGGTCTTAGGAAGACAAAGTTTTTTTCCCCGCTTTAAAATTCTTTATAACTCTGAAGAGCACTTATTCTTTCCATGTTGCACTAAGGAAATTTAGGCTTTAGGAAAACAACCAGAACTAAACAATTAACTGCAAGTTTTATGTTCTACTAAGCAATGATGAGGTACTCTTAACTTTCATCCATTCTGGTAACTGGCTGTGCTTTATCTTTTAATGTAGATACTAAGACCATTTCATGATAGTAAAGAGAAATGAACAATTTATTCCTGGTTGCATATAGCACAATGTAAGATCATCATCTCTAAAGATCTAATAGTAAAACATGCAGAAAAATATAGTCTGCTTTATTTATTAGTGATATGTTCCAACCAATATAAAAACTGTGTTTTATACACTTAGAAAAACATTAAAACTTGGATTTTAAATTCTCATAAATGTTCCATATTATTAATTTTTCACTATTCAGTTTTTTACTTAAAATATATTTTGATATTTTATGTACAAAATTTAGACTTACATTTATCATTATTTTATAAAATAATCATATAATATGAATATTTTTAACAAACATACCTAATTACCATGCTTATAACTAAATATGCATTATTATTTTGTAACCAATATCCTATTATTGAATCAGTCTCTTCAATATTTTATATTCTAACAATACTGTGATGCAGATACCATAATATACTACAGTTGACTCTTGAAAAACATGGGGGTTAATCTGAGTATATTTTATAGTCATCCTTCTGCATCAACGGTTCCTCCACATCTTCAGATTCAACCAACCATGAAAGGTGTAGTACTGTAGTATTTACTGTTGAAAAATTTCCCCATTTAAGTGATCTATTTAAGTGGACCTAGGTATTTCAAACTCACAGTATTAAGTGTAAAATATATATTCTATGAGGGAAATGGTGAGAGAATATATAATTAAATAAGTGAGATTGCTTTCAGAAAAAGAAACAAAAAACAAAAATCAGAAATAAACAAAATCAATGTGGCTTGCCACATTGCCATCTAGATTGCCATATAGATGGCTTGCCATCTATAGATGTAATCAAAGTATTACAAGACAGTACTGAACTGCCCAAAAAAATCTTCAGGAAAAATAAATTAGAGATACCATGCTCCCAGACTTCAGGCTATACTTAAAGCTACAGTAATCAAAACAGTGTGTTACTGGCACAAAAACAAACCCATAGATCAATGGAACAGAATAGAAAGAACAGAAATAAACTCATGTACCTGTGGCCAATTAATTTATGACAAAGGAAGCAAGAATATACAATTGGGAAAAGATAGTCTCTTCAATAAGCAGTACTGGGAAAATTGAACAGCTACATGTAAAAGAATGAGATTAGGACATTTCTTCACACCATATACAAAAATAAGCTCAAAATGAATTAAAGACCTAAATGTGAGACCTGAAACTATAAAACTCTTAGAAGAGAACATATGCAAAACACTCTTTGATATAAATCATAACAATATTTTTTGAATCTGTCTTCTAAGGCAAAATAAATAAAAACAAAAATAAACAAATGAGACCTAATTAAACTTAAAAGATTTTGCACAGTAAGGGAAACCATCAACTAGATGAAAAGACAACCTACAGAGTAGAGAAAATAATTGCAAATTATGTGACCAAAAAGGAATGCTTGCATACTGTTGGTGGAAATGTGAATTGGTATAGGCACTATAGAAAACAGTATGGAGGTTCTTAAAAACATAAATATAGAAACTACCACATGATCCAGCAATTCCATTCCTTGGTATATATTTGGAAAAATCAAAAACACTAATTTGACAGTATATATGAGCCCTAGTGTTCAATAAATATAGAAACTACCACATGATCCAGCAATTCCATTCCTTGGTATATATTTGGAAAAATCAAAAACACTAATTTGACAGTATATATGAGCCCTAGTGTTCATAGCAGCTCTATTTACAATAGCCAAGATAGGGAAGCAACTCAAGATTCTATCGAGACATATCGAAAAACATGTGAGATTATCTATCTATCTATCTGTCTATCTATCTATCTAAAATGGAATATTATATCACCATAAAAAAACATGGAATTCTACCATTTACAGCAACATAGATGGACCTAGAGATTATTATGCTTAGTGAAATATGTCAGAAAGATAAATACTGAATGGTATCACTTATATGTGGAATCTAAAAAAGTAATATAAACAAGTGTCTATAAGAAAAGAAACAGAATCACAGGTATAGAAAACAAACTACTGGCTATCAAAGGGGAGAGGGAAGTGGGGATGGGCAAATTAAGGGTATGGGATTAAGAGAATCAAACTACTATGTATAAAATACATAAACAACAAGGATATATTGCATAGCACAAGAAATTATAGCCATTATCTTGTAATAACTTTCAATATTGTCTGAATAAAATATGGATAGCTAATACAAATTATTTTGTGAATGTAGTTTTAATTATTTAATTTGTTTATTTTATAAATTAGATTTTAATTTCTCATGTAATTCTCAGTGAATATGGCTTAATTTACATTACTTTGGATTTTATTTCATGTGGTCTGAATTTTACCTTGTTGAATGTTCCACAAAATAGTTCATTTTACCATTATAGTCTCCTAAACTATAGCCAGAATTCTCAATTTTCAACTTAAAATGCCATTTGGCCAAAAAGGAACAGTTACCCTCTTCCAAAGTTGACAGGTGCAGTTTTTCCAGGACAAATATATAGAAGATGGGAGAAATTGAAAATCCAAAGAGGATTCTTTACTCTGACAACTGCTTCTCAAATGGAAGTAGATTGATGGGGGAAACTTATATTCACCCTCTGATAAGATAGTCCATCTGTCATCACAATTGCTTTATAACTATTCAGAAAGTAGTACAGAACACAGAGCTAGATGTAAATTCATCTACTATGTGATATATATTTTTATTATTTTTTGAATATGTAGAGCCTAGCATACAAGGCATTTCCTAATTAAGAAATGTAATAGCATTAAGGTAAACCAAGTAGAGATCTTCTCTATTTCAAACATATGTAAAGGAAAACAACATTGTAATATCAATATCAAACTAATAATATGATGTAAATTTTTGTTAACAGACTGAAGTAGGTGATTGAAAAAATAAGGCAGGAAGTTTATTGTCTTTTCTTTCTTCAGTCTTCAGTAGTACTCAGTCTATTTGGTTCTCCATCTATTGATTTTTCCTCTACTATCTCTGACTCTATGTATCTTCTGATGTCTTCTCTATCTCTGGAGAACCACAGGGTTTGCATTTTTGGCCTTAGCAACTAATTTATACTAAAACTACAGTGATAATGATAAGTAGAATTTTTTGTGTTGTTCTGATTCTTATCCTAATGGTGATATCAGGATAACACATAATTTTATGCTAGCATAAAATACCAGATAACTGGGGATAAGAATATATTAATACATATTTGTCTAACTTGTTTAGTTTTTAGGAAGAAAACTATTATGTGCCTCATCAAATTTTTCTTTCTCAAGTTACCTGTAAATTGAGAACCATAATTTCCAATTTGGATGATTGTATTATACTGAAAAAAAAAAAGGAAAGAGAGGTAGAAAAGAAAAAAATAGAACTAGACAATTTCAATAAAATATTGTGTTTAAATAAACTCTTGTTCCCTAGCACAGTAGGGATAAATCCAACGAATTGAGTAAATTGGGCTATGAAAAGCATCAGCTATTTTCTGTGTGTGTGTGAAAATTATTATAGAGAACACAGTTTAGATCTACAGCCAAAGAAGTCATTAATTCTGTGATTTCTGAAGTAAATTTTATACCATCTCTTCCCCCAAACCTCTCTCCACCTCCCCCCTATTACAATTCTTATTTGCAGACAGGGAGAACTAAAAGATAGAACTCTCAATAAGCTGGTCCAGTCAAGTACAGTTTCTTCAAACCAAAGGCACCAGCTAAACAAATCAGTTCTCTTGTCCTGGGAAAGACTGACCAAGACACTGTTCTTATAGAGTTTATATCATAATGGAATTAAACTTTGACAATGATGGTTAATTCTCTCTCATTCCTCATTCTGTGATTGCTTACACATGCTGGAACATTGCAATAACAATTATAGAATGAGATGAAATAAAAGGGTTTTAAGTACATTCCTTTTTTTTTTTTTTAATCAGTGAACAATATTAGTTTCTAAGTTTGGGGCATGTATTTGTTGAGTAACGTGTGAAACATGCTACAGGATTTTGTATTCTTTACTCAACATGTATCACACAATGTATTATTTTAAATAATCAATCTCCTTTTGTAAACCACATGTTTCCTGCACAGGATTTATAATCTCCCCAACAAACCTAAACAAAATTCTTGTTTTCCCCAATTTACTAATGAGATAAGGTAGGCTCCAGCAGGTAAGTGAATTATTAAGAATTACCAGGCTCCATGGATCACATGGTAGTTCTGTTTTTATTTTTTCTGGAACCTCCAAACTGTTTCAACAGTGGCTGAAACAATTTACATTCTCACCAGCAGTGTATGAGGGTTTGCTTTTCTCTACATCCTCTCCAACATTTGTTATTTGTGTACTTTTTTGATGTTAGCCTTTTGACAGGTGTGAGGTGATATCTCATTGTGGTTTTGATTTGAATTTCCCTGATGATTAGTGATGTTGAGCATCTTTTCATGTACCCGTTGGCCATCTGTATGTCCTCTTTGGAAAAATGTCTATTCAGGTCTTCCGCTTATTATTTAATTAGGATGTTTGTTTTTCATTGCTGAGCTGTTTATATATCTTGAATATTTTTTTATTAGTTTCTGCTTTATAACAAAGTGAAACAGTCATACATATACATCTGATCCCACATCCCTTCCCTCTTGCGCCTCCCTCCCTCCCACCCTCCCCATCCCACCCCTCCAGGCGGTCACAAAGCACCGAGCTGATCACCCTGTGCTATGAGGCTGCTTCCCACTATCTATCTACCTTACGTTTGGTAGTGTATATATGTCCATGCCTCTCTTTCGCTTTGTCACAGTTTACCCTTCCCCCTCCGCATATCCTCAAGTATATTCTCAGTAGGTCTGTGTCTTTATTCCTGTTTTACCTCTAGGTTCTTCATGACATTTTTTTCTTAAATTCCATATATATGTGTTAGCATACGGTATTTGTCTTTCTCTTTCTGACTTACTTCACTCTGTATGACAGACTCTAGGTCTAACCACCTCATTACAAATAGCTCAGTTTCGTTTCTTTTTATGGCTGTGTAATATTCCATTGTATATATGTGCCACATCTTCTTTATCCATTCATCTGATGATGGACACTTAGGTTGTTTCCATCTCCGGGCTATTGTGAATAGAGCTGCAATGAACATTTTGGTACATGTCTCTTTTTGAATTATGGTTTTCTCAGGGTATATGCCTAGTAGTGGGATTGCTGGGTCATATGGTAGTTCTATTTTTAGTTTTTTAAGGAACCTCCATACTGTTCTCCATAGCAGCAGTACCAATTCACATTCCCAGCAGCAGTGCAAGAGTGTTCCCTTTTCTCCACACCCTCTCCAGCATTTATTGTTTCTAGATTTCTTGATGATGGCCATTCTGACTGGTGTGAGATGATATCTCATTGTAGTTTTGATTTACATTTCTCTAATGATTAATGATGTTGAGCATTCTTTCATATGTTTGTTGGCAGTCTGTATATCTTCTTTGGAGAAATGCCTATTTAAGTCTGCTGCCCATTTTTGGATTGGGTTGTTTGTTTTTTTGCTATTGAGCTGAATGAGCTGCTTATAAATTTTGGAGGTTAGTCCTTTGTCAGTTGTTTCATTTGTAAATATTTTCTCCCATTCTGAGGGTTGTCTTTTGGTCTTGTTTATGGTTTCCTTTGCTGTGTAAAAGCTTTGGAGTTTCATTAGGTCCCATTTGTTTATCTTTGTTTTTATTTCCATTTCTCTAGGAGGTGGGTCCAAAAGGATCTTGCTGTGATTTATGTCATAGAGTGTTCTGCCTATCTTTTCCTCTAAGAGTTTGATAGTGTCTGGCCTTACATTTAGGTCTTTAATCCATTTTGAGCTTATTTTTGTGTATGGTGTTAGGGAATGATCTAATCTCATACTTTTACATGTCCCTGTCCACTTTTCCCAGCACCACTTATTGAAGAGACTGTCCTTTCTCCACTGTACATTCCTGCCTCCTTTATCAAAGATAAGTTGACCATATGTGCATGGGTTTATCTCTGGGCTTTCTATCCTGTTCCATTGATCTATCTTTCTGTTTTTGTGCCAGTACCACACTGTCTTGATTACTGTAGCTTTTGTAGTATAGTCTGAAGTCAGGGAGCCTGATTGCTCCAGCTCCGTTTTTCGTTCTCAAGATTGCTTTGGCTATTCGGGGTCTTTTGTTTTTCCAAACAAATTTTGAAAATTTTTGTTCTAGTTCTGTGAAAAATGACAGTGGTAGTTTGATAGGGATTGCATTGAAACTAAACCATTCCTTAAAATCCACACACAAAAAGATACACTTCTTAAATGTCTATTTATAATAAGACATATCTTGAAAGTTCAATGCAGGCATAGTATCAACTAAGGCATACTTTAAAAGCTGTAGTTGGACTTTATCTGAGAAAAGGTTAAATAAATTGAAATATGTTCTGTATCATTATGCATATTCTTCTGTGATAAAACAGCCTTATATTTCTTAGCAGCATGAAAAATTTTCCAACAAGGGAATAATCAAAAAAGAAGGAAAAGAGCAATCAAAAGAGAAAGGGGAAGAATTTTAGCATCCTTTAGCAAAGAAAGCAATAAATGACTTGTGTAAATAATTTCAAAGCCTTGAATAAGCTGCTTGTACCTCCCAGAAGACTTGCAGAAAAAATATAAAAATTGTTTTAAACCCTGGAAGACAACATATAAGACAAGTTTCATGTTTTTTTAATCTAGAATATAAAAATGTGAGAAGTACAATATTTACCGTACAAAGCCTTATCTGAGAAACCATTAAAAGAATATGGAAATAGCTTAATATCACAAGTCTATAGCCCATGAAATTTCTCCAGTAAACAAAAGATCCTCCCTAATGCATGAATTCATTATGGTGGTGTTCAATGAAGAAATGACCTTATTATTTCTCTAAAAATTTTGTAAAGGGCTAAATTTACACATTACAAAGGAGGTGGGATCTACAATTTAATATTGTTTTCATGTTTGTTGAAGGTGAAATATGGGGTTCTACCACAATTATGGGCTTTCAATTCCTAAATTATAAGTGCTTAACCATATGGAGACAAAATAATGTGAATATACCATTACTGGGATCTACATGATTTTTACATCTTGTAGTATTTCTGTGTATAGGCTTAAAATAATAAACTGTAATCAGATTGATCCCAAACTTCCAACACAATATATAGGTAGGAATATTTACTTAATTACATATGGACAGTTTATATATTTGAAAATAATTTTAACATTTTGAATACTTTAAATCTCACTATTATTAAGATTTCCTTACTATAATGAATCATATTCCACTTTTTGTCTTCCAATTTTCTAAACCCATTTCTTAACATTCTAACTCCAAAAGAGTGAAAATTATCTTTCTTGAGTGGATTTACAGTTTCTATTAATCAAGCGAAAGGAATAGTTGAAAGTAATTCTCTTAATCTTAGAAAAGGCTGAGTCAAGGGATTATAGAATAACTTTGAAAAATAGATCTCCCTTTTGTTTACAGAGATCTCTTCAGATCTACTTCAGCCTCATAAGTCTGTAATCTTCAAATCACTTGTGTTTTACCCTTTTCACAATTACCACTAACTCCTTGATTTCTTTGGTCACTAAGTCATGCCCGTTTTTTTTTTCTTTTTATTTCTTCCTTTTTTATTTCTTTGATTTTTCTTTTTATAGTTATTGAGTGAGTTTATCAGTATACCTAATGTTGAATTATTAAAGTATATATTTTTTGGTTGTTTGCTTCTTTTACATGTGTGGTAGTGGCCCTTGCCTCTAAGCTCTTGTTACAATAGTTTCTTCACACAGATGCAAAACTTATTTTATGCAAACATTCAATAGACATTACATTATTCTCCAGATCAAGAGCATGTAATATATCTCGCTGCCAGTAATTTCATAACAAAGCTTTTCCACCTACTAAGCATGCATATTTGGTTATAACATATGGATATACCACTTACAGAAGAATACAAGGCAACATCTAAAATAAGTAATTTAAAATAATTGTCTTTAAAAACAAAACAGATTTCATACCAATGAATTTTGGGGAAATTTAATTCAGTTTCTCAAAGCTTAGTTTAAAAAGAACATAGATTTCATTAAATTGAAATGGTTGCCTTACAAAATAAATCAGAAAATTTGAAAAGTTTTTTTAAAGTTTTTTTAAACAAAATTTACAGAAGAATTTATCATATTATAGAAATGTCTCTTCACAGTCACTTCATAAGAGAGTCATTGTAATTCTCAGAAGGCTAAAA
The DNA here is from genome assembly GCF_964341445.2 of Mesoplodon mirus. Lineage (NCBI taxonomy): Eukaryota > Metazoa > Chordata > Mammalia > Artiodactyla > Ziphiidae > Mesoplodon > Mesoplodon mirus. Next base: position 110,939,763 of record NC_138982.1, read on the forward strand.
AGTCAAAGTGCATCTGAATTAATTGTGTTGCTTGTTTTCAAAGCAGGTTTCTTGACAGACACCAGATACATTTATTGTTAATAATTGTCTGTTTTTGATGAAGTCATTTTATATTTTGCATTTTCAGAAATGTTATTATAAATGCTTAAAATCTTATGATTTTTTAAGTGAGTGAGTCCAATTATTCCCCTTCTTATTGATGATAGGAGTTAGAGATCCTTTTGGACCAAGAGTTTAGTGGAATGATTGTCCTTCACAAGATTTCCTATGTGTTAAACCTTAGCAGAATTACTGGCTGATCCTGATTCAAGTGACCCTAATTCATTATATCATATATAATGTTGATAAGATGATTATATGAATTTTAGACCCTTGTTTTTTTATATTTAAATTATTAGGAGTTATGAGAGGGTGTGTATTATTCAGAGACTAAAGTGATTGAAAGTATATTTTATCTGAAAATTCCATTCTCTGGCTTCTACTAACTGAGGGTTATAGAAAAAAAATAAGTAAACCAAATACAGTCTCTTGAATATAATTATTTATATATAAATATATTTCTTGAATTCTTTTTGAGCTTAGCATTTTGCTTCATATAATTGTTACAATTCATAGTATAATAATTAATGTAATGATAAAAATTCTGTCCTTGGGCCTCCCTGGTGGCGCAGTGGTTGAGAGTCCGCCTGCCGATGCAGGGGATGCGGGTTCGTGCCCCGGTCTGGGAGGATCCCATATGCCGCGGAGCGGCTGGGCCCGTGAGCCATGGCCGCTGGGCCTGCGCGTCCGGAGCCTGTGCTCCGCAACGGGAGAGGCCACAACAGTGAGAGGCCCGCATACCGCAAAAAGAAAAAAAAAAAAATTCTGTCCTTTTATTAGACCCTGACTCAATGGGTCTTTAGCTTAGCTCGCCATATGATTTTATATGCTTCTTCTACTTTCATTATGAAGTAAAAGTTTTCCTAATCTGTTTTGCCATTCCTTTTGGTAGTGAGGACTTCCTAATATTTTATCAACTTTTTTCAGGCAACTGAAAGGCATGCCAGATAATATACATTAATGGGTGATCATTGAAGATAGTATATGCTATACTTTCCTTACTCAAAATAACTTTAAAATACCATAACCTGAACAGAAAATATAGTTTGAGAGAGAAAAAACAAAATGAAATTATCATTAACTAATTTCTGCAAGTTTTCCCTTATTTGTAGATAACAAATAATTTTTGTTTGGACTGCAATAGAGAGAACATTCAAAAGTTTTGCCTGGATATGCTTATAGCATTGCAGCTGGGCTTAAAAGAAGCAGTAGCTTCCAATCCTCATAAGACCTACACACAAAAGTCCAAGAAGACTGATTTTGCTGAAGTTTGTTATCCAAAGCAAGTTATGGTGGGCCCAGATGTAAGAAGAGTAGAAATAGTCTCCAATTCTTGATATGAGAAGCAGAATTCAGGAATAAGAATAAGAGGGATGGCTGTTGTACTATTTGAAGATTATGCACTACTTCTATCCTATAAAAATGAACCACATGTATATGAGAATTTTATGATCAAAATTTGGAAAATGTTTTATATTAAATTTCTATAATAAGTATACCTATATATGTATAATATGTAGGTAGATATTGATAAACCTTGTTTTTAAAACTTAAGGTAATATTTTCCGATCTTATTTGATCAAGGTGAATTGTGGTTGAAAAAAACAACTAACAACTTGCAAAACTGTATCAATCACATGGTAGATATATGGTTTTGATGTCCTAAAAGTCGTAATGAATATATTAGGTATTTCCACTTCCATTATTTTAATTAACCATTGTATACCCATGAAATTTTAGCCTAGATTCAGGTGAAGGTGGACTCTTGACTGCTTATAATATAAGGAAAACTAAAAATTTAAAAGGACTCAGGATATATATCATAAATTATTTGATTTAGATGATAGAGAATAGCTGTATTGGAAGCTATGGGAAGATGATATTTTTTAATATATTTATTCTTCAATGAGTATTGAGATCCATGTGGGTATCAGACTCTGTATAAGAAAATTAAAATTATATAAGTAGACAAATTAGTCTTCTAACTATTTCCACAAAGTTGACAATCTAATTAAATATAAACAAAAGTTTAGTATAATAAAAGTAAAAAAGGATATTATAGAGATTTAAATTGAAGGAGTACCCATGGGGTTGAGGGGAGGTGAAGAGAGGTATAGAAGGCACATAAGATAAAGTATAATAAATACTAAAACTTGGAAGATGAATGTGAATAATGAACCAAAGAGTCACTAAAGAATGACCTAAAATGAACAATTCAAGTAAAGGTCTTGGAGTCAAGAGAAAGCATTAGAAATACTGAAATAAATTCATTCTAGTTTATAAAGTCTGAGGAAAGAGAGAATCAAAGATGCTATTGCAGAACTAATTACATCATGCTTTTAATACCTGTAAATAAATGTTCCTTTTAGTGTTAGGTTCATAAGAAAGCATTATATATGTTTTCTTTTCTGCTAACTTCCTTATTTATGTTAATCTGGAAGTCACAATGTTGAAAACATATTTTTAGAAAAATCCTTTGTGATGTTGTAGTGAATGGTCTGGAGGGATTCAGGTTAATATTGGGCACAGATTATACATTTACTTTTTTGCAATATATGAAAGGACTGACAGTTAATTTTGTCACAGTACCATGAAAAGTTATCCTTATGGCTAACAACAAAGATGTGTATAAACCTCACCTTTGCATTGAACTGTGATCGGATTGTTGATCTTCTTTAAATTGTGACTTAACATCAGGCTGCACATCAACTGCAGGTATGTCCATGTGTTTTCTTCAATATGAGGTCTTGGCTGAAGGTGCAGGCCACATATAGAATAACCAATTTGTAAGAGAAGGAAAAGTGCAATAGTGCTGGTGGAATTTTGTGATATTCTTGAAGCTTCCAGTTAGTCACTTCCACTTATGTTTCATTGTCCAGAGAAAATCCATGACCAAGTATAAGTTTAATCAGCGAGAAATTACCCTTCCTCAGAAAAAGCCTTCAAAGTACATGATAGTGAGTAAGGATGTATAATCCTTTTTATGGTGTAAAAGGAAAAAAATAATTGATAAACATGTACATGGTTACTGAAAATAAGGCTGAAATGAGATTGTCCAGGGATAGATGGTAAGTAGAATAGAGAGGAACCTGACCTAGAAGAAATCCTGGAATGACACTAAGAAATAAGAGAGTGGGAAAAAGGAGAGGAACCCTTGAAAGAAACAGAGTAATTAGCCAAAGGTTTGGCTATCTCAAGAAATCATGACATCTCAGAAACCAAGGTAACACACACAACACACAAACACACAGAAATTTTCATTAGTGAAAATTCTACTGACTGTAGGATCAGAAAAGTATTGAGTGTCTATTAAAGTAGGCACATCTAGGCTCTATGGGGATAATTGGTTGTGACTATAACAGGGAGGGAGGATGTTATGCAGTTTTACTGCCTTAAGTCCAATTGTCACTGCTGGAATGGCAATTACTTTGTTCTTGTCATCTCTTGAAGAGAAAGAATTCAATCGAGAGACATAGAGCAGTTTCAAGCAGCAGGAGTTTTATTAAGCAAAGCAAAAGTATAATTCTGAGAAAGGATGAGAGTGGGCTGTCTGGAAACCAAGAGCAACCCCACAATGGGGGTAGGGCTGGGTTTTTTTAGAGTGGACGTCCCTCCCCATTTCCTACGTCATTTGACTGACAAGTTGATCGACAGCTTTAGGTTATATAACTTTTTCTTTAGTGTGCAGGCACTTACCCATAACCAACCAAAAGAAACCCATGGGGTGTGGGGAGAAAAACTGCAATGCTAATTTATTATAATTATGACATTATGAACCCCAGGTCACTCTGAGTCACCTTTTAGGTCTGGTGCACCTGAGCCAACCCATGCTGGTAGTTTTTATCTTGATTGGCCCTGATAAGGCTAGAAGCTTAGCAGTCCTTGCCCACAAAAGGGAGGATCCCTGGGCGTGTTCTGATCACAAGTGTCCAGGTGGGGGAGGGAAAGAGACCTGGTCATGTCTACCTAACACAATGAGAGGAGATTACGAGACAGTAACTGCAAAATACTCAGGAAGCTTGTCTGAAAAGAAAGTAGCCCCTAAACCTCAATTAATTAAGCCCAGTTAATGTTTGCATTGTCAGTAGGCTAACTGATCTCTTCCTGTACCTATTGAGCAAGCAAAAAGCAAATTTGGAAAGAGGATAGGAGAATTAAAATATAATAATGGAGCAGACTGCACACTCATCATCTAAAGTGGTGAAGACTTGTGAGTTTTCCAAGAATCACAGTATTATTTCAGAAAATAATGAGATTTAAATTATCTTCCTTATACTCCAACCAAGGTGGAAGAGATCCCTTATAATAGGGAAACAGAAATGGAAAAAAAATTGGAACTATGTTGAAGTTGAGGCATATCTGCACGTTAGAACATATGTATTCTGATCCACATGAGAAGTCAGCCCCTTTGGACCACTGTTACACACAGCACTAATTGCTGACTACTGCCTATGAAAATAGTGAATAGTTACAGAGGGTGAACTACTACACTTAAGATACTTAAGTAAAGAATTATGTGTCCTTTCTTCTCTTCATTTTGCTAATTCTAGTACTGGAAGAACAAGATCTAGAAAAGAATAAGAAGAGGTATCTCAGAGAATAATTAAAGTCTCCCTAACTTTATACTATGGAGGAAGGAAACTAAAAATTCAGTGTAAGAATTTCAAACTGCAGTGTGTTGTATTTTAATATTTAAAGTAAACATAAACTTAGGGAATCTTCCACAAATGTCATTAAGAATTAAAAACATTTAGAGAGTGCAGTTGAAAGCAGTACAAAAAAATGACTTCTTTTTTATGACCCACCACTTAGGAGCAACACATTTATAACTCCATGGGCCTTCAATAATGGTGACTACGGTTGTTAGGGGATTGGAGGACCTGTGAGAATACCAAGAGGACCCCAACAACTCATTATTTGAAAAACAAAACTCAAATAGGTTCACTAGGACATACATTCTAGAGACAGGGGAAACATTCTAGAGACAGAGGGCCCTGTAGATCTAAGAAGAAGTATTGTCCACTTAAAGTAATAATGAAGCAGACAAATGTTAGTATTTTTGGTTTTTGACAGAAGCACATGATGATCTCAAATACAAAATTATCTCAGAAGTCTGATTGTGCTAAATGACAGTAGGTAAAACTCAGGTCTTGATCACCTGTTTTTCTGCTTGGTTGATGATAAAGTGGTTATCTGACTAATTTGGAGAACTCTAAGACTTTGAGTCAAGAAAGACTATGAGAGGATGTTTCGTATCATGATGTTAGACCTGAAGTACCAAATTATTCAAATTTTCATTCAAGTTGGGGTAACATATTTACACTACTTTCATACTGCTCTGTTTGGACAAAGATTATGGCACTTTCAAATACAGTTTTCTGGACTATAGATGTATAGGTTTATTTCTGAACTCTCAATTTTATTCCATTGAATATATTCTATATGTCTATCCTTATGGCAATACAACACTGTATTGATTAATTTAGTTTTGTGGTAAGTCTTGAAATTGGGAAACATGAGTCTTCCAACTTTGTTCTTTTTTTTATATACAGCAGGTTCTTATTAGTTATGCGCTTTATATATATTAGTGTGTATAGGTCAATCCCAATCTCCCATTAAAATCACCACCCCACCCCCATTTATCCCCCCACCCAGTGTCCATATGTTTGTTCTCTACATCTGTATCTCTATTTCTGCCTTGCAGACTGGTTCATCTGTACCATTTTTCTAAATTCCACATATACGCATTAATATACGATATTTGTCTTTCTCTTTCTGACTTAACTCTCTGTGACAGTCTCTAGGTCCATCTACGTCTCTACAAATGACTCAATTTCGTTCCTTTTTATGGCTCAGTAATATTCCATTTTATAAATGTACCACATCTTCTTTATCCATTCATCTGTCAATAGGCATTTAGATTGCTTCCATGAACTGGCTATTGTAAATAGTGCTGCAATGAACATAAGGGTACATGTATATTTTTGAATTATGGTTTTCTCTGGGTATATGCCCAGCAGTAGGATTGCTGGGTCATATGGTAATTCTATTTTTAGCTTTTTAAGGAAGCTCCACACTATTTCCACGGTGGCTGTATCAATTAACATTCCCACCAACAGTGCACGAGGGTTTCCTTTTCTCCAGCATTTGTTGTTTGTAGAGTTTCTAATGATGCCCATTCTAACTGGTGTGAGGTGATATCGCATTGTAGTTTTGATTTGCATTTCTCTAATAATTAGTGATGTTGAGCAGATTTTCACATGCTTCTTGGCCAACTGTATGTCTTCTTTGGAGAAATGTCTATTTAGGTTTTCAGTCCATTTATTAATTGGGTGGGTGGTTTCTTTTTTTTTTTAATATTGAGCTGCATGAGCTGTTTTTATATTTTAAAGATTAATCCTTTATCCATTGATTCATTTGTAAATATTTTCTCCCATTCTGAGGGTGTTTTTTGTCATCTTTTTTATAGTTTCCTTTGTTGTATGAAAAACTTTTAAGTTTCATTAGGTCCCATTTGTTTATTTTTGTTTTTATTTCTACTACTCTAAAAGGTGGGTTAAAAAAGATGTGCTGTGATTTATGTCAAAGAGTGGTCTTCCTATGATTTCCTCTAAGAGTTTTTATAATGCCCAATATTACATTTTGGTCATTAATTCATTTTGAGTTTATTTTTGTGTATAGTGTTAAGGAATGTTCTAATTTCATTCTTTTACATGTAGCTGTCCAGTTTTCCCAGCACCACTTATTGAAGACACTGTTTTTTCACCATTGTATATCCTTGGCTCCTTTGTCATAGATTAGTTGAACATAGGTGTGTGGGTTTATCTCTGGTTTTCTATCCTGTTCCATTGATCTATATTTCTGTATTTGTGTGAGTACCATATTGCCTTGATTACTGTAGCTTTGTAGAATAGTCTGAAGTTAGGGAGTCTGATTCATCCAACTACATTTTCTTCCCTTCAAGATTGCTTTGGATATTCAGGGTCTTTTGTGTCTCCATATAAATTTTAAGATTTTTTGTTCTAGTACTGTAAAAAATGTCATTAGTAATTTGATAGGGATTGCATTGGATCTGTAGATTGCTTTGGGTAAAATAGTCATTTTCACAATATTGATTCTTCCAATCCAAGAACATGGTATATCTCTCCCTCTGTTTGTGTCATCTTTTATTTCTTACATCAGTGTCATAGTTTTCTGAGTACACGTGGATTTTTACCTCTTTAGGTAGGTTTATTCCTAGGTATTTTATTCTTTTTTGTTTCAATGGTGAATGGGATTGTTTCCTTAATTTCTCTTTCTGATCTTTCATTGATAGTGTATAGGAATGCAAGATATTTCTGTGCATTAATTTAGTATCCTGCAACCATATCAAATTCATTGATTAGGTCTAGTAGTTTTCTGGTGGCATCTTTAGGATTCTCTATGTATAGTATCATGTTATCTGCAAACAGTGACACTTTTACTTCTTCTTTTCCAATTTGGATTCCTTTTATTTCTTTTTCTTCTCTGATCACTGTGGCTAGCACTTCCAAAACTGTATTGAATAAGAGTGGTGAGAGTGGACATCCTTGTCTTGTTCCTGATCATAGAGGAAATGCTTTCAGGTTTTCACCATTGAGAATGATGTTTGCTGTGTGTTTGTCATATATGGCCTTTATTGTGTTGAGGTAGGTTCCCTCTATTTCCACTTTCTGGAGAGTTTTTATCATAAATTAGTGTTGAATTTTGTCAAAAGCTTTTTCTGCATCTATTGAGATGATCATATGGTTTTTATTCTTCATCTTGTTAATATGGTGTATCACAATGATTGATTTCCATATATTGAAGAATCCTTGCATCACTGGGATAAATCCCACTTGATAGTGCTGTATGATCCATTAAATGTGTTGTTGGATTCTGTTTGCTAGTATTTTGCTGAGGATTTTTGCATCTATATTCATCAGAGGTAATGGTCTGTAATTTTGGTTTTTGTAGTATCTTTGTCTGGTTTTGTTATCAGGGTGATTGTGGCCTTGCAGAAGAGTATGGGAGTGTTCCTTCTTCTGCAATTTATTGGAAGAGTTTGCAAAAGATGGGTGTTACCTCTGCTCTAAATGTTTGATAGCATCCACCTCTGAAGCCATCTGGTCCTGGACTTTTGTTTGTTGGAAGATTTTTAATCACACTTTCAATTTCATTACTTGTGATTAGTCTGAATATATTTTCTAGTTCTTCCTGGTTCAGGCTTGGAAGTTTATAACTTTCTAAGAATTTGGCATTTCTTCCAGGTTGTCCATTTTAATGGCATAGAGTTGGTTGTAGTAGTCTTTTATGATGCTTTGTATTTTATGGTGTCCATTGTAACTTCTCCTTTTTCATTTCTAATTTATTGGAGTCCTCTCTCTCTTTTTCTTGATGAGTCTCACTAAAGGTTTATCAATTTTGTTTATCTTCTCAAAGAACCAGCTTTTAGTTTTATTGATCTTTGCTATTGTTGTCTTTGTTTCTATTTTATTTATTTCTGCTCTGATCTTTATAATTTATTTTCTTCTACTAACTTTGGGTTTTGCTTGTTCTTCATTCTCTAATTCCTTTAGGTGTAATGTTAGATTGTATTTGAGATGTTTCTTGTTTCTTGAGGTAGGATTGTATTGCTATAAAATTCCCTCTTAGAAGAGCTTTTCCTCCATCCCTTAGGTTTTGGAAAATGGTGTTTTCATTGTCATTTGTCTCTAGGTGTTTTTTTGATTTCTTCAGTGATCTCTTGGTTATTTAGTAATGTATTGTTTAGCCTCCATGTGTTTGTGTTTTTTTAATTTTTTTCCTGTAATTTATTTCTAATCTCATAGCATTACAGTTGGAAAAGATGCTTGATATGGTTTCAGTTTTCTTAAATTGACCAAGCATGATTTATGACCCAAGATATGATCTATCATGGAGAAGGTACTGTGTGCACTTGAGAAGAAGGTATAATCTGCTGTTTTTGGATAGAATGTCTTACAATCATCAATTAAATCTATCTGGTCTAATGTGTAATTTAGGTTTGTGTTTCCTTATTAATTTTCTTTCTGAATGATCTGTCCATTGGTGTAAGTGAAGTGATAAAGTCCCACACTAATATTGTGTTACTGTCAGTTTTCCCTTTTATATCTATTAGTATTTGCCTTATGTATTGAGGCTCTCCTTTGTTGGGTGTATATTTATTTATTATTTATTTATTCATTTATTTATTTTTTCCCATAGATCATTTAATAAATAACCTTTTCAATCATTTTAAATAAAAAATCAATAAAATATTCCAGGAAATAGAAAATATTTTTTTTTCTCTGTTAATTATATAAATCTTTCTTACCACTGATAAATCTATCAGAGACCAAAATCTATCTACTCTATAGAGATATCTAGTACCAAATAAAATATCCAGCAATATAGTAAAAAAAAATCCTTTGACAAAGTAGGATTATTTATCATACATTTAAAGGCTTCTTATATTTTATGATATATATTCATATAACATCCTATCAATGATTCAGAGAAAAAATGGCTTAGTAATCTCATTTATTTAATCAAATGATGAACAATATCAGCTCTAATGTCAGATTATAATTCCTGACATTCTCCCATGTGTCTTGTCTAGTCACTTTTATTTTTCTTTCTTTTTTATTTTTTTTAACTTCTTTACTGGAGTATAATTGCTTTACAATGGTGTGTTAGTTTCTGCTTTATAACAAAGTGAATCAGTTATACATGTACATATATCCCCATATTTCCCCCTTCTTGTGTCTCTCTCCCACACTTCCTATCCCACCCCTCTACATGGTCACAAAGCACTGAGTCTATCTCCCTGTGCTATGCAGCTGCTTCCCACTAGCTATCTATTTTACATTTGGTAGTATATATAAATCCATGCCACTCTCTCACTTCATCCCAGCTTACCCTTCCCCCTCCCCATGTCCTCAAGTCCATTCTGTATTCATCTTTATTCCTGTCCTTCCCCTATGTTCTTCATAACCTTCTTTTTTAAGATTCCATATATATATGTGTTAGCATACAGTATTTGTTTTTCTCTTTCTGACTTACTTCACTCTGTATGACAGAATCTAGGTCCATCCACCTCACTACAAATAACTCAATTTCAATTCTTTTTATGGCTGAGTAATATTCCATTGTATATATGTGCCACATCTTCTTTATCTATTCATCTGTTGATGGACACTTAGGCTGCTTCCATGTCCTGGTTATTGTAAATAGAACTGCAATGAACAGTGTGGTACATGACTCTTTTGAATTATGGTTTTCTCAGGGTATATGTCCAGTGGTGGGATTGATGGTCATATGGTAGTTCTATTTTTATTTTTTCAAGGAACTTCCATACTGTTCTCCCTAGCACTGTATCAATTTACATTCCCTCCAACAATGCAAGAGAGTTCCCTTTGCCCCACAACCTCTTTAGCATTTATTGTTTGTAGATTTTTTGACTATGGCCATTCTGACTGGTGTGAGGTGATACCTCACTGTAGTTTTGATTTGCATTTCTCTAATGATTAGTGATTTTGAGCATCTTTTCATGTGTTTGTTGGCAATCTGTGTATGTTCTTTGGAGAACATACTAATTCCAGAGCTAATTCCTCCAGCTCTATTTTTCTTTCTCAAGATTGCTTTGTCTATTAAGGGTCTTTTGTGTCTCCATACAAATTTTGAAATTTTTTATTCTACTTCTGTGAAAAATTCCATTGGTAGTTTGTTAGGGATTGCATTGAATCTGTAGATTGCTTTGGGTAGTATAGTCATTTTCACAATGTTGATTCTTCCAATCCAAGAATATGGTATATCTCTCCATCTGTTTGTATCATCTCTAATTTTTTTCATCAGTGTCTTATAATTTTCTGCATACAGGTCTTTTGTCTCCTTAGGTAGGTTTATTTCTAGGTATTTCGTTCTTATTGTTGAAGTGGTAAATGGGAGTGTTTCTTTAATTTCTCTTTCAGATTTTTCATCATTAGTGTATAGAAACGTAAGAGATTTCTGTGCATTACTTTTGTATCCTACTACTTTACCAAATTATTTGCTTAGCTCTAGTAGTTTTCTGGTAGAGTATTTAGGATTTTCTATGTATAGTATCATGTCATCTGCAAACAGTGATAGCTTTACATCTTTTCCATATGGATTCCTTTTCATCCCTGATTCCTGTGGCTAAAACTTCCAAAACTCTGTTGCATAATACTGGTGAGAGTGAGCAACCTTGTCTTGTTCTCGGTCTTAGTGGAAATGTTTTCATTTTTTCACCATTGAGAACTATGGTGGCTGTGGATTTGTCATATATGGCTTTTATTATGTTGAGGTAAGTTTCCCTGTGCCTACTTTCTGGAGGTTTTTTATCATAAATTGGTGTTGAATTTTGTCAAAAATGTTTTCTGGATCTATTGATATGATCATATGGTTTTTATCTTTCAATTTGTTCATATGTTTTTTCATATTGATTGATTTGCATATATTGAGGGATCTTTGCATTCCTGGGATTATCCCCACTTAATCATGGTTTATGATCCTTTTAATGTGCTCCTGGATTTTGTTGAGGATTTTTGCATCTATGTCCATCAGTGATATTGGCCTGTAGATTTCTTTCTTTGTGACACCTTTGTCTTGTTTTGGTATCAGGGTAATGTTGGCCTCATAGACTGAGATTGGGAGTGTTCCTCCCTCTGCTATATTTTGGAAGAGTTTGAGAAGGATAAGTGTTAGCTCTTCTCTAAATGTTTGATAGAATTTGCCTGTGAAGCCATTTGGTCCTGGGTTTCTGTATGCTAGAATATTTTTAATCACAGTCTCAATTTCAGTGCTTGTGATTGGTCTGTTTATGTTTTCTATTTCTTCCTGTTTCAGTCTTGGACGTTTGTACTTTTCAAAGAATTTGTCCATTTCTTCCAGGTTGTCCATTTTATTGGCATAGTGTTTCTTGTAGTAGTCTCTTACGATGCTTTGTATTTCTGTGGTGTCCTTTGTAACTTCTCCTTTCTCATTTCTAATCTTATGGATTTGAGTTCTCTCACTCTTTTTCTTCATGAATCTGGTTAAAGTTTTATCAATCTTGTTTATCTTCTCAAAGAATCAGCTTTTAGTTTTATTGATTTTGCTATTGTTTCCTTCAATTCTGTTTTATTTATTTCTGATCTTATCTTTATGATTTCTTTCCTTCTGCTAACTTAGTGGGGTTTTTTTTGTTCTTTTTCTAATTGCTTTAGATGTAAGGTTAGGTTTTTTATTTGAGATGTTTCTTGTTTCTTGAGGTAGGATTTTATTGCTATAATCTTTCCTCTTAGAACTGCTTTTTCTCATCCCATAGGTTTTAGGTCATTGTGTTTTCATTGTCATTTGTTTCAAGGTATATTTTGATTTCCTCTTTGATTTCTTCAGTGATCTCTTGGTTATTAAGTAGTGTATTGTTTAGCCTGCATGTGTTTGTAATTTTTATATTTTTTCTGTAGTTGATATCTAGTCTCATAGTATTGCAGTCAGAAAAGATACTTGATACGATATCAGTTTTCTTAAATTTACCAAGGCTTGATCTGTGATGCAAGATATCATCTATCCTGGAGAATGCTCCATGAGCACTTGGGAAGAAAGTGTATTCTGTTGTGTCTGGATGGAATATCCTATAAATATCAAATCCATCTTGTTTAATATATCATTTAAAGCTTGTGTTTTCTTATTTATTTTCATTTTGGGTGATCTCTCCCTTGGTGAATTTAGAATGTTAAAGGCCCTACTATGATTGTGTTACTGTTGATTTCCCCTTTTATGGCTCTTAGCATTTACCTTATATTTTGAAGTGCTTCTATGGTGAGTTTATATATATTTACAGCTGTTATATCTTCTTTGTGGATTGATCCCTTGATCATTATGTACTGTCCCTCTTTGTCTCTTGTAATAGTCTTTATGTTAAAGTCTATTTTGTCTGATATGAGAATTGTTACTCCAGTTATTGTTTGGTATCAGTTTGCATGGAATATCTTCTATCTCCTCACTTTCGGTCTATATGTGTCCCTATGTCTGCAGTGGGTCTCCTCCAGACAGCATATGTATGGGTCTTGTTCTTGTATCCTTTCAGCCAGTGTAGGTCTTTTGGATGGAGCATTTAATCCATTTTCATTTAGGGTAGTTATTGATATGCTTGTTTCTGTTACCATTTTCTTAATTGTTTTGGGTTTGTTATTGTAGGCCTTTTTCTTCTCTTGTGTTTCTTGTCCAGAGAAGTTCCTTTGGTGTTTGTTGTGAAGCTGGTTAGGTGGTGCTGAATTCTCTTAGCTTTTGCTTGTCTGTAAGGTTTTTAATTTCTATGTCTAATGTGAATGAGATCCTTGCTGGTAGCATAATCTTGGTTGTAGGTTTTTCCCTTTCATCTCTTTAAACATGTCCTGCCACTCCCTACTGGCTTGCAGAATTTCTGCTGAAATATCAGCTGTTAACCTTATGGGGATTCAGTTTTATGTTATTTGTTGTTTTTCCCTTGTTGCTTTTAATATTTTTTCTTTGTATTTAATTTTTAGGAGTTTGATTAATATGTGTCTCGGTATGTTCCTCCTTGGATTTATTCTGTATGGGACTCTGCACTTCCTTTACTTGACTGACAAATTCCTTTCTCATATTAGAGAAGTTATCAACTGTAATCTCTTCAAATATTTTCTCAGTCCCTTTCTTTTTCTCTTCTTCTTCTGGGACCACTATAATTCTAATGTTGGTGTGTTTAATGTTGTCCCTGAGGTCTCTGAGACTGTCCTCCATTCTTTTCATTCTTTTTTCTTTATTCTGCTATGTAGTAGTTATTTCCACTCTTTTAATTTCCAGGTCACTTATCTGTTCTTCCACCTCATTTATTCTGCTATTTATTGCTTCTAGAGAATTTTTAGTTTTATTTTTTGTGTTGTTCATCATTGTTTGCTCTTTATTTCTTCTAGGTCCTTGTTAAGTTTCTTGTATTTTCTCCATTCTATTTTGAAGATTTTGGATCAGATTTACTGTTATTACTATCAATTCTTTTTCAGGTAGACTATGTACTTTCTCTTCATTTGTTTGTTCTGGTGGGTTTTTATCTTGCTCTTTCATCTGCTCTGTGTTTCTCTGTCTTCTCATTTTGCTTAACTTACTGTGTTTGGTGTCTCCTTTTTTCAGGCTGAAGGCTCGTAGTTCCCGTTGTTTTTGGTGTCTGTCCCAGCGGGTAAGGATGGTTCAGTGGGTTGTGTAGGATTCCTGGTGGAGGGGACTAGTGCCTGTGTTCTAGTGGATGAGGCTGGATCTTCTCTTTCTGATGGGCAGGACCACATATGGTGGTGTGTTTTGGGGTGTCTGTGACCTTATTATGATTTTAGGCAGCCTCTCTGCTAATGGGTGGAGTTGTGGTCCTGTCTTGCTAGTTGTTTGGCATAGCATGTGCTGCAAGCAGTGTCATTTGCTGGTCATTGAGTTGAGCTGGTCTTAACATTGAGAAGGAGATTTCTGGGAGAGTTTTTGCCATTTGATATTACGTGGAACCAGGAGGTCTCTGGTGAATCAATGTCCAGAAATTGGCTCTCACACCTCTGAGGCACAGGCCTGATACCCGGCCAGAGCACCAAGACCTTGTCAGCCACATGCCTCTGAAGAACAGGGAGAAAGAAAGAGAGAAAGAGAGAGAGAGAGAGAGAGAGACAGAGAGAGACAGAGAGAGAGAAAGAAAGAATAAATATATAAATTAAAATAACAAAAATAAAAAAATAAAAATAAATCATTTAAAACAAAACAATTAAAAAAAGAAAAGAAAAAAAGAAGAGCACAACCAAACCAAAAACAATGATAACAAGTGCTAAAACTATACTTTAAAAAAAACACTAGGAAAATGGTACAAGCAAAGCTATACAGACAAAATCACAAAGAAACATACACACTTCCAGAAAGAGAAAAAGGAAAAAAAATATATATATATATATATATATATCATTGTTCCCAAAGTCCACTGCCTCAATTTTGAGATGATTCATTGTCTATTCAGGTATTTCACAGATGCAGGGTACATCAAGTTGACTGTGGAGATTTAATCCACCTCTCCTGAGGCTGCTGGGAGAGATTTTCCTTTCTCTTCTTTGTTCACAGAGCTCCAGGAATTCAGCTTTGGATTTGGCCCTGCCTCTGCATGTAGGTTGCCTGAGGGTGTCTGTTCTTCACTCAGACAGGACAGGGTTAAAGTCATAGCTGATTAGTGGGCTCTGACTCAGTCAGGTCTGGGGGAGGGAGAGGGATGGAATGTTGGGCTAGCCTGTGGAGGCAGAGGACAGCATGATGCTGCAACAGCCTGAGGCATGCCGTGTTTCTCCTGGGGAAGTTGTCCCTGGATCACTGGACCCTGGCAGTGGCAGGCTGCACAGCTTGCCAGGAAGGGAGCTGTGGATAGTGACCTATGCTTGCACATAGGCTTCTCGGTGGCTGCAGCAGCAGCCTTAGCATTTCATGCCCGTCTCTGGTGTCTGTGCTGATAGTAGCAGCTCTCACCATTCTCTGGAGCTCATTTAAGCAGTTCTCTAAATCCTCTCTCCTCATGCACCCCGAAACAATTGTCTCTTGCCTCTTACACAGGTCCAGGCTATTCTCCAGACTCCCTCCCAGCTAGCTGTGGTACACTAGCCCCCTTCAGGCTGTCTTCACGCAGCCAACCCTAGTCCTCTCTCTGGGATCTGATTTGTGAAGCCCGAGCCTCCGCTCCCAGCCCCCACCCATTCCGGCAGGTGTGCACACAAGCCTCTCATATTGGTGAGTGCTGGTCAGCACCAGTCCTCTGTTCAGGAATCTCTCCACTTTGCCCTCTGCACCCCTGTTGCTGTGTTCTGCTCTGTGGCTTTGAAACTTACCCCCTGCCACCTCCCATCTCTGCCAATGAAGGGGCTTCCTAGGGTGTGGAATATTTTCCTCTTTCACAGCTCCCTCCCTGAGGTGCAGGTCCTGTCCCTATTCTTTTACCTCTCTTTTTCCTTTTGCCTTACCCAGGGACGTGTGGAGTTTCTTGCCTTTTGGGAAGTCTGAGGTCTTCTGCCAGCATTTAGAAGGTGTTCTGTAGGAGTTGTTCCACATGTAGACGTAGTCCTGATGTATTTGTGGGGAGGAAGGTGATCGTCAGAACTTACTCTTCTGCCATCTTGAAGGTGTTTATGCATATATATTTAAAATTGTTATATCTTCTTCTTGGATTGATCCCTTGATCATTATGTAGTGTCCTTCCTTGTCCCTTGCAATATTCTTTATTTTAAAGTCTATTTTATCTGATATGAGTATTGCTACTCCAGCTTTCTTTTGATTTCCAGTTGCATAGAAAATCTTTTTTCCATCCCATCACTTTCAGTCTGTATGTGTCCCTAGGTCTGAAGTGGTTCTCTTTTAGACAGCATACAGATGGGTCTTATTTTTGTATCCATTCAGTGAGCCTGTGTCTTTTGGTTGGAGTATTTGATCCATTCACATTTAAGGTAATTATTGATATGTATGTTCCTAGTACCATTTTCTTAATTGTTTTGGGTTTGTTTTTGTAGGTCCTTTTTTTCTCTTGTGTTTCCCACTTAGAGAAGTTCCTTTAGCTATTGTTGGAAAGATGGTTTGATGGTGTGAATTCTCTTAGCTTTTGCTTGTCTGCAAAGTTTTTGATTCCTCCATCGAATCTGAATGAATTCTTTGCTGGTTAGAGTAATCTTGATTTAGGTTCTTCCTTTTCATCACTTTAAATATATTGTGTCACTCCCTTCTGGCTTTTATAATTTCTGCTGAGAAAGCAGCAGTTAATCTTATGGGAGTTCCCTTGTATGTTATTTGTCATTTTCCCCTATTGCTTTTAATAATTTGTCTTTGTCTTTTATTTTTGTCAGTTTGATTACTGTGTGTCTCACCATGTTTCTCCTTGGGTTTATCCTGCCTGAGACTCTCTGTGCTTCCTGGACTTGTGTGGCTATTTCCATTCCTATGATAGGGAAGTTTTCGACTATACTATCTTCAAATATTTTCTCCGGTCCTTTCTCTCTCTCTCCTCCTTCTGGGACCCCTATAAGGCGAATGTTGTTGTGTTTAATGTTGTCCTAGAGGTCTCTTAGGCTGTCTTCATTTCTTTTCGTTTTTTTTTTTTTTTCTTTATTCTCTTCTGCAGCAGTGAATTCCACCATTCTGTCTTCCAGGTCACTTATCCATTCTTCTGCCTCAGTTATTCTGCTATTGATTCCTTTTAGTGTATTTTCCATTTCAGTTATTTAATTGTTCATCTTTGTTTGTTTGTTCTTTAATTCTTCTAGGTGTTTTTTCTTTAATTCTTCTGTGTTTTTGTTATACATTTCTTTCATCTTCTCGATCTTTGCCTCCATTCTTTTTCTGAGGTCCTGAATCATCTTCACTATCATTATTCTGAACTCTTTTGCTAGAAAGTTGCCTTTCTCCACTTCATTTAGTTATTTTTCTGTGGTTTTATCTTTTTCCTTCATCTAGTACATAGTCCTCTGCCTTTTCATCTTGTCTATCTTTCTGTGAATGTGGTATTCTTTCCACAGGCTGCCAGATTGTAGTTCTTCCTGCTTCTGCTGTCTGCCCTCTTATAGATGAGGGTATCTAACAAGCTCCTGCAAGCTTCCTGATGGGAGGGACTTGTGGTTGGAAGAGCTTGGTGTTGCTCTGGTGCATAGTGCTCAGTAAAACTTTAATCCACTTGTCTGCTGATGGGTGGGGCTGAGTTCACTCCCTTTTGTTTGTTCAGCTTGAGGTGATACAGTATTGGAGCCTACAGGCTCTCTGGTGGGGCTAATGGCAGACTCAGGGAGGGCTCATGCCAAGGAGTACTTCTCAGAACTTCTGCTGTCTGTGTCTTTGTTCCTGTGGTGAGCCACAGCCACCCGCTGCCTCTCCAGGTTAACCTCTGACACTAGCAGGTAGGTCTGGTTCAGTCTCCTATGGGGTCACTGCTCCTTCCCCTCTGTCCCAATTCGCACACTACTTTGTGTGCCCCCCAAGAGTTGTTTACCTCTCTTGTCAAAGTTCTCCAATCAAATCTCACTAGGCTTCAAAGTCTGATTCTCTGGGAATTCCTCCTCTCTTTGCCAGACCCCCAGGTTGAGATGACTGATGTGGGCCTCAGAACCTTCACTCCAGTGGGTGGACTTCTGTGGTATAATTGTTCTCCAGTTTGTGAATCACCCACCCAGAGGTTTTGGCATTTGATTTTATTGTGATTGTGTCCCTTGTACCATCTCTTTGCAGCTTCTCCTTTGTCTTTGGATGTGGGGTATCTTTTTTGGTGAGTTCCAGGGTCTTCCTGTCAATAATTGTTCAGCAGTTAGTTATGATACCAGTGCCCTCACAAGAGGGAGTGAGCACACGTCCTTCTACACCATCATCTTGAACCAGTCTGTTCAAATACATTTTGGGGGGGAATTTACAGAAGAAAGCGAGATGAGCTGGAGGAACTTACAGCATTAGGTGAAGATAAAAAGGTCATTATAAGTAAAACTTTAGGGAAGCTAAGTGAGAAAGGTAATTTTGCTTTAGATGATAATTGGGATAAAATTATATTTAATATAATTAGGCTAAAGACTTTTATAAGGGGACAGATGCAAATATTGAAGCTCAAAATATTTGATGAATGATTATATATGTTAGATCATTAACTCACATTGAAATATACTTGAAATATATAAATACACAATTAAGTTTTATGATGTTTATACATGTCTGTCATTGGTTTTAATTTTCTATGATAGACCCATGGATGTTTTGGTAGAGCTACTAAAATCCTCTAATGGTAATATTATTTTTTTTATTATAATGTTTTAGTCAACTATTAAGAACTTATTTTGCAACAAGAAGTCTTTAAAGCATAAGGTGACAAATTAAGTGTCAAAGTACTATCTGTAAAAATTTTGGAATTAGTCTTCCCGGACTATAATGAACCTTAAAAATCAGAACATTGTACAAATATTATGTCACATTGCAAAGACACTGTGACTTTCTTATTATTAAATGTACTTTTGACATTGCTGAATCCTTATAAATTATTATTATTTTCAAACTGGATGGTGTCCAGATTGGCGGGAATCATATTGGAATATTCTAGCTAAAAAGTCCTCTATGTGACTCACAGTTACATCATACAGAAGAAATGATTAAAGGAAAAAATATCACCTCCAGGTACAAAGCAATTTCCAAAAGAAAATACATGAGATGCAATTACTCTCTGGTACCAGACCTGAAAAGAACTGATAGGTAGACATTAGTGTGGTAATTGTAGTCCAGAGTCTTTCAATGAAGAGGGTTGATTAAGTTGCTTTAAATTAGAGGTGTTCAAACAGTGAAATATCCTTTATTAATTTATTGCCATAGGGATCAGTGCACATGAGAAAAGAAATTATCTGGAATCTAGATTAAGCATTCAGTGGTCAAATTAAACCTATACCAAATTTAGCAATCTAGTTGTTGACTGATACTGTGAAAGACCCCAAGAAATAAATCTGTTTTAGCCATGTGATACTACTGTCTTAGAATTGTACTTGGTGCACTGTTTAGGGAATGCATTCAGTATCAGATTTTAGTAATTAAGATTATTTTAATAATATATTATTTCCTTAGATCCTGAGATAACTGAAAAATTTTCTGAGACACTCATTTAAGCATTGTTTATACCCTACTATGTCCATTTATTTTGCTTGTAATATTCCACTTCAAATACTTTATTTAATTTGACTTTATCCATGTTTATTGAGATATAATTGTTAGACTATAAAATTCAACTCATTTAAGTGTACAGATTAGAAAATTTGACATTCATAGCCCACTTTGTAACTGCCTCAAAATCAAGATATAAATATTTTACTTCTGCCAAAAATCTTTTTCCATGCTGCTTTGGGGTCAATCCATTCCCCAAAATCTAGGAAGCACTGCTCTGTTTTCTGTCTCTATAAATTTATGTTTTATTGAATTTCAAATAAATAGAATCATACAAGATATATACTTCTGCATTTCACTCCTTTAATATAACACAATGCTTGTGATATTTGCCCATGTTTTTGGACCTGTCAGCAATTTATTCATTTTTATTACTGAGCAGTATTCCAGACTTCAGATAGATCATAATTTAGTTATCTATTGACCAGGTGATGGACATTAGGGTTGTTTCCACTTTTTGTTTATTATGAACAAAGGTACTATGAGCAACACCTTTACTGAAACTTTTAAAAAAATTGAAGTACAGTTAATTTGCAATATTCTGTTATGTTTCAGGTGTACAGGAAAATGATTCAGTTATATATATATATATATATATATATATATATATACATATAAAACAATATATATATATATATTCTTTTTCAGATTCTTTTCCCTTACAGGTTATTACAAGATACTTCATAGAGTTTCCTGTGCTATACAGTAGGTTCTTCTTGTTTATCTGTCTTACATTGAATATATAATAGTGTGAATACATTAATCCCAAATTCCTAATTTACCTCTCCCTGCACCCACCACTGTCCCTGTTGGTAACCACATATTTGTTTTCTATGTCTGTGAATATTTCTGTTTTGTAATTAAGTTTATTTGTACATTTTTTTGATTGCACATATAAATTATATCATGATATTTGTCATTCTCTGACATTTCACTTAGTATGAACATCTCTAGGTCCATCGGTATTGCTGAAATGGCATTATTTCATTCTTTTTTATGTCTGAGTAATATTTCATTGTATAAATATATAGCATATCTTCTTTATCCACTCATCTGTCCATGGACATTTTGGTTGCTTCCATGTCTTGGCTATTGTAAATAGAATTGCTATGAAAAATGAGACACATGTATCTTTTCAAATTAGAGTTTTCTCCAGATATATGCACAGGAGTGGATTGCAGGATCATATGCTAACTCTATTTTTAGTTTCTTAATGAACCTCCATACTGTTCTCCACAGTGGCTGTATCAATTTACATTCCTGCCAACAGTGTATAAGGGGTCGTTTCCAGCATTTTCCACACCCTTTCCAACATTTATTATTTGTAGACATTTTGATGATGTCCATTCTGTCTGGTGTGAAGTGATACCTCATTGTAGTTTTGATTTGCATTTCTCTGTTAATGATGTTGAGCATCTTTTTCTGTGCCTGTTGGCTACTTGTATGTCTTCTATGGAGAAATGTCTATTTAGATCTTCTGCCCATTTTTTGATTGTGTTGTTTTTTCTGGCTGTTGTTGTTATTAAGCTGTTATTAAGGTTATTTTTTATTTAATTATTTTTTTGTATGAGCTCTTTTGTAAATTTTGGAAATTAATCTCTTGTTGGTAGCATCATTTGCAAATATTTTCTTCCAGTCCACAGACTGTCTTTTCATGTTATTTATATTTTCCTTTGCTGTGCAAAAGCTTTTAAGTTTAATTAGGTCTCACTTGTTTATTTATGTTTTTATTTCCATTATTCTAAGAGATGGATCCAAAAAAGTATTGCTGCAATTTATGTTCAAGAGATTTCTGCCTGTGTTTTCCTCTAAGAGTTTTATAGTATCCATTCTTACATTCAGGGCTTTAATCCATTGTGAGTTTATTTTTATATATGGTGTTAAAGAATTTTCTAATATTATTCTTTTACATGTAGCTGTCCAGTTTTCCCAGCACCACTTAATGAAGAGACTCTTTTCTCCATTGTATATTCTTGCCTCTTTTTTTTGTAGATTAACTGACCATAAATGTGAGGGTTTATATCTGTGCCTTCTATCCTGTTCCAGTGATCTACATGTCTGTTTTTGGACTGGTACCATAATGTTTTGATGACTGTATCTTTGTAGTATAGACTGAAGTCAGGGAGTTTGATTCCTTCAGCTCCATTCTTCTTTCTCAGGATTGCTTTGGCTATCCAGGGTCTTTTGTGTTTCCATACAAATTAAAATTCTTTTTGTTCTAGTTCTGTGAAAAATGTCATTGGTAATTTGATAAAGATTGCATTGAATCTGTAGATTACTTTGGGTAGTATGTTCATTTTAATAATGTTGATTCTTCCAATCGTAGAATATGGTATATCTTTCCATCTGTTTTATATCATTTTCAGTTTCTTTCATCTGCATCTGATAGTTTTTGGAGTACAGGTCTTTTGCCTCCTTACAAGGGTTTACTCCTAGGCATTTTAATATTTTTATTCAGTGGTATGAATAACACCTTCTGATGTAGCATACAGTTTATTTCTCATGGTTAAATACCTATGACTTGGATTGCTGTGTATGTTTTACTTTGGAAAAACACTGGCAACCTGGTTTCTAAAGTGATTGTAGCATTTTTTACTCCTATCAACTATCTCTGAGAACTTCAGTTGTACCACATACTTACCAACATGTGTTATTTCAGTCTTCTTAATTTTAGCTATTCTGGTATGAATGTCATGGTATCTCATTGTGATTTAAATTCCATTTTCTTAATCATTAATGATCTTGCAACTTAATGTGCTTACTGTCCATTCATATATCTTTGAAGTGTCAGGTCAATTTTTCCCATTTTTAAATGATTTTGGTTTTCCTTTTTTCTGAATTTTTAAAGACCTTTGTAAATGTTGTATACAAACCTTTCCTCAGATTATGAATTCCGAATATTTTTCCTATTTTTTACTTATATTTCCATTTCCTTATCTGTATCTTTGGAAGAGGAAAAGAGTTGTTAATTTTGATGAAGAACTTTATATAACTTTTAATTTTATAACCCGTGCTTTTGTGCTTTCTTCAATCAATCTTTGTCTATTGCAAGGTAACAAATATTTCCCCTTTTCTTATAGAATTATTATAATTTAGTCATTTATATTTAGGTCTATACTGTATGATGTAAATTTCAGCATTATTAAAAACAAAGAAAATTTAGATATTCAGTTGTTCCAGCACCTTGTGCTTAAAAAAATCTATATTTAGTCCTTTGAATTATGTTGCTTATTTCAAACATTAATTTGCCAAATAAGTTTTGCTTTATTTCTGAATTCATTTCATTCATCTTTTATGGCTATTCTCATGTCAATGCTACTGTCTTGATTATTGTAAATTAAAAATTAGTCTAAAAATAAGATCTTTCAATTGGAACTTCAATTTACTTTTTAATATTATAAATCTTTTTTTATATAAATTTTAGAAAAACTTTATATAGGTCTTTGACATGCCTGCTAGGATTATAATCAAAATGTCTTTGAATATATAAATGAAACTGCGAATAATTACAGTCTTAGAAATATTGAATCTTCTAATCCATAAATACAGGATATATCTCCATTTATTTAGGTATATGTTAACTTCCATTAACAATGTTTTGTCACTTACAATATAGAGGTATTGCATATCTTCTGTAAAATTAATCCTATTAATATAGCTATTAATTTTTTTCAGAATTTTAAAAATTTAAAATTTTTCATAACTAATGTTATAGAAAAAAAATCTGACCTGACCTGAACAAATTAGGTGAAAAATCTGACATGAAGTGATGTGAGCATATTTAGGGTTATTACTTATGTCATGTAATATGAATATTTTTTGTTACATAAATTTTCATTAGTCTCATACAAAGTGTTGCCCATGACCATACTGGGAATGCAGTGTAATACAGAGTATACCTACAGTATTTCCTTAATAAATTCTGTGAAATTCAGAATTTTGGAACACAATTAACTTCAAGAAAACTAAAGGGAAAGTTAATTTTATTGACATTAAATTTTTTCTCAGGAATAATAGATTAATTGAAGCAGAAACACAGATAAATTGAAACTTGGTATTTGCCAACTATTTACAAATCAATGATTAAAGGACTAACTCTTCACAAGTAGTCCTGGGATATTCAGTTATTGTCATGTAATAAAATTAATAGTAGACCTCTGCATTACATCATCTATAAAAATAAAAAATCTAAATGTATTAAACAAAATAATTAAATGTTTACAAGGAAATATTAGACAATAATACCATAACCTTGGTGTTTTGTAGGATTGCCTAAATAACACTGAAACTGTACACCATAAAACAAAATATTGGTAAATTTGGCTTTATTGAAGTTATCATTCAATACAATAAATAACATAACCTAAGTGAAAATAACTTTTGATAGTTACAAGGAGATATTTCCAAATTATTCAACCATTTCATGTCCAGAGTATCTAATAACTTTTACTAATCAACGTGTAAAAGATGACAAAAATGAATGTGACAAAGAAATGTATTTACAAAAGATGAGTTTAGAGGAGAAAACACAAAAATTGTTGTTCACCCTCACCTAGAATCTAAAAATTATAATGAAAATATCAATAAGGAAACATTTCTAGAGAAGGAGAAGGTCTCATTCTCTTAGTGTATGCATGAAAATACCTTGCAAAGTAATTTAGAACTATCTATTAAATTTTTACTTGCGATTTCTTATCAATACCAATTTACTGTATAAAGATGCATGATGTGGAAATGGCCATATTGTCTATATAATAACCACATTAAAGTAACAAAGGATAAATTATTTAAACCGTGTCATACACCTTCTCACTGGTTAGTTAGCATTACAAGTGCTTCAAATGCTGTTATTGTTATATCTTCTAAAAGCTTTTATTTCAGCATTATATATGTATGATTAAGGTATTTGGAATTGGTAAAAAAAATAATAATAATTTAGTAATTGTGCTGCCTTCACATTAATGAGACAAAAATATCTAGCTAACCCAGTACTCAGACATATATTGATGTGTAGACAACAACATTATTAGGTGACCTAGTCCTCTATTTAATAGTGAACTCTCTGTCATGTGCCAGAAAGAATGTAATTTGATCCTGCTCTCAGGATATATTGCATCTACTTCAGAAAGACCTTTGTCTGCAAGATTTATTTTAGATTATCCAAGATTAGATAACGATTTCTTAGAGTTTACTACAATGACTGTATTTTATGTGATTGCCAAGAACGAAACTGCATCTTTATTTGAAAAAAACCAAACCAAACAAAATATACAAAGTAAAAAACAACAACAACAAAAAAAACAGAATGTTAAGATTTTCATAAATTAATAGTAAGATACATAGTTTTTCATTTATAATTATCTGATTTTTTCCTCTATATGCAAAATAATACCAAATTGAAACCCAAAAGTGTTTGTGCCAGTTTCCATTTCCACATGGAAGGAGCTTAGAAATCATTAAGGCATTCTTAAACAAGTAAAAAATTGAACAGATTGAAAATAAAAATAACTCTTCTTTGATCTGTAAGAGAGGGGAGGACACAGGGCAAACTGCTTCTCCAAGATTGGAGAGACAGAAGAATATAGGGAGTCACTGCTTACCTGAGTAGAAAATCATAAACAGAAACCTCTATGGCAACAAGTGCTTGGGTAGGAAACCATGAACTGTAATTTACAAATTGCTGGAAATTCAGTGTAAATAGTGTAAGAGTTAAAACTTGAGAAAGACAGAGTAATAGGGTGGCTCCCACAATACTGTGAGATAGGTACAGGAGGTATGCCAGTTTCCCACAATAAATATCAGAGAAAAATCCCCTCTGGCTTCTGTCAGGGGAGAGCAAAGAAAACTGGACAGGTACATGTAAAAGTATGAAATTAGAACACTCCCTAACACTATACACAAAAATAAGATCAAAATGGATTAAAGACCTAAATGTAAGGCCAGAAACTATCAAACTCTTAGAGGAAAACATAGGCAGAACACTCTATGACATAAATCACAGCAAGATCCTTTTGGACCTACCTCCTAGAGAAATGGAAATAAAAACAAAAATAAACAAATGGGACCTAATGAAACTTCAAAGCTTTTGCACAGCAAAGGAAACCATAAACAAGACCAAAAGACAACCCTCAGAATGGGAGAAATTATTTGCAAATGAAGCAACTGATAAAGGATTAATCTCCAAAATTTACAAGCAGCTCATGCCGCTCAATAACAAAAAAACAACCCAATCCAAAAATGGGCAGAAGACCTAAATAGACATTTCTCCAAAGAAGATATACAGACTGCCAACAAACACATGAAAGAATGCTCAACATCATGAATCATTAGAGAAATGCAAATCAAAACTACAATGAGATATCATCTCACACCAGTCAGAATGGCCATCATCAAAAAAATCTAGAAACAATAAATGCTGTAGAGGGTGTGGATAAAAAGGAACACTCTTGCACTGCTGGTGGGAATGTGAATTGGTACAGCCACTATGGAGACCAGTACGGAGGCTCCATAAAAACTACAAATAGAACTACCATCTGACTCAGCAATCCCACTACTGGGTATATACCCTGAGAAAACCATAATTCAAAAAGAGTAGTGTACCAAAATGTTCATTGTAACTCTATTTACAATAGCCAGGAGATGGAAGCAACCTAAGTGTCCATCAACAGATGACTGGATAAAGAAGATGTGGCACATATATAAAATGGAATATTACTCAGCCATAAAAAGAAACAAAATTGATTTATTTGTAGTGAGGTGGATGGACCTAGAGTCTGTCATACAGAGTGAAGTAAGTCAGAAAGAGAAAGACAAATACCATATGGTAAAACATATATATGGAATCTAAGAAAAAAAATGCCATGAAGAACCTAGGGGTAATTCGGGAACAAAGAGACTTACTAGAGAATGGACTTGAGGATATGGGGAGGGGGAGGGGTAAGCTGTGACAAAGTGAGAGAGTGGCATGGACATATATACACTACCAAACGTAAAATAGATAGCTAGTGGGAAGCAGCTACATAACACAGGGAGATCAACTCGGTGCTTTGTGACCACCTAGAAGGGTGGGATAAGGAGGGTGGGAGGGAGGGAGATGCAAGAGGGAAGAGATATGGGAACATATGTATATGTATAACTGATTCCCTTTTTTATAAAGCAGAAACTAACACATCATTGTAAAGCAATTATACTCCAATAAAGATGTTAAAAAAAAAGAATTACAAAAATACAAAACAACTCTAATCTTAACAAGGACTGCTTTCAGGGGAAACTACTTAACCACAGTCTAATTTGCTGGGATATTATCAGGGCCAAAGTGATCTGGGGAAAGGGAAATACCTAACTCCAGTCACTCTAAACATCCTGTCCAACCTATGGGAAAAAAAAATATTGCAATGCTCACAGTTCAGAGGCATAATCTCACTTAAAGACAGATAAAATAATAGTACCACATAAAACTTTCCCTCACCCCATACCTCACCATCACTTTACTAAAGGCCTATTTATAGCAGTTTCTTTTACCTGGTAAGTTATGTCTCATTATGAAGAAAAACCTGCAAGGCTTACCAAAAGAAATTTGGTACTGCTTTTGGAGACAAAGAGCAGGCACCAAAACCAGATATGGCAGGGATGTTGGAATTAGTAGACTATGAGTTTCAAACAGCTATAATTAATATGCTAAGGACTCTAATGAAGAAGGTACACAGCATGTAAAAATAGGTCAGTGTAAGCAGAGGCATGGAAATCCTAAAAAACAGAACAAAAGAGAAATATTAGAGGTCAAAAACACTGTAGCAGAAATTAAGAATGTCTTTTATTTGCTTATTAATGGACTGGAAAAGGATGGGGAAAGAATGTCTGAACTAGAGAATACACTAATAAAATCCTTGAAAACTGAAAGGCAAAGAGAACAAAGAATAAAAACAGAAAAGGAGGTCTAAGGATTGTGGGACAACTATAAAAGATGTAACATACACTTAATGAGAATATCAGGTGGAGAAAAAATAACAGATATTGTGTTTGAAAACATATTGGCTAATAATTTCCCCAAATTTATATCAGACACCAAACCACAGGTCTAGGAATTTCAGAGAAACCTAATTTAATAAATGTCCAGAAAGCTACATCTAGGAATATTATTTTCAAACTACAGAAAATGAAAAATACAGGAAAATTCCTGAAAAAAGGGGGAAAAAACACCTTACCTATAAAAGAACAAGATAAGAATTGTTTCCAACTTCTCAGAAAATATGCAAAACAGAGAGTGGAGTGAAATATTAAAAGTATTGACAGAAAAGAGAACCATGAACCTAGAAATTCTGTAAAAAGCAAAATTATCTCCAAAAGTAAAGGAGAAATAAAGACTTTTTCAGACAAACAAAAATTGAGGGAGTTTGTTACCAGTAGATGTACCTTGCAAGAAATGTTAAAAGAAGTTCTTTAGAGAGAAGGAAAATAATATAGTTCAAAAACCTGGATATATACACACACACACACACACACACACACACACACACACACACACACACATATATATATATATATATGCAAAGCATTAAAGAAGGAATAAGTGAAGATTACATTTATTATTCTTACTCTTAATAAATTGAATAGGTAAGACTTAGTACAAATAATAATACCAATAATGTATTTGATTATGTAGCTTATGTATATATTTTATGTATTATACATACAATTATATATATTATATATGTGGTATATATAATAATTTATTGATATATATATGCACTTATGTATGCTTATATATAAGTGAAATGATGGTGACAATGATACAAGGGATGGAAAGGAGGAATTAGAATTATTTTGTTATTATAAGGTACTCTCACTACCCATGAAGAAGTATAGTATTATGGGAAGTGGATTTTGATTACATATAAGTGTATGTTAATAACCCTCAGAAAACCACTATTTTTTTTTAAGAACTAAACTGCTATGCTATAAAAGTAGAGAAAGTCGAGCTATATAAAATGCTCAGTTAAAATCACAAAAGGTAGAAAACGAGTGGAAGGCAAAATAGGAACAAAGACTAAGGACACAAAAAGAAAATGTTAAGAAATATGGTAGATATTAATTGAGTTATTTTAATAATCATTTTGAATGTCAGTGGTCTAAATGCACCAATTAAAAGATAGAGATTGTCAGAGTTTGTCAAAAAATGTACTGAACTATATTTTGTCTTTAAGAAACCCATTTTAAATATAATGACATATAGATTAAAAGTGAATGGATGGGGTTTCCCTGGTGGCGCAGTGGTTGAGAGTACGTCTGCTGATGCAGGGGACACGGGTTCGTGCCCTGGTCTGGGAAGATCACACATGCTGTGGAGTGGCTAGGCCTATGAAACATGGCTGCTGAGCCTGCACATCTGGAGCCTGTGCTCCACAGCAGGAGAGGCCACAACAGTGAGATGCCCACATACCTCAAAAAAAAAAAAAAAGTGAATGGATGGAGGAAAATATACTGTATTAATACTAATCAATACTGTACCAAGACTCATCAAAAGAAATAAGGAATAGCTCTATTAATTTGAGGTTGAACCGACTTCAAAGGAAGGAAAGTTATCAGGAATAATGAAGTGTATTACATAACTATAAAGAGATCAGTTATTCAAAAACATAACAATAAAAAGGATATTTGCCTAACAATAGAATATTAAGTAAAGGAGATGGGAACTAACAGAACTGCAAAGATAAATAGATCCACTATCATAGTTGGAGGCTTTAACTCTCCTCTACCAGAAGTGGACAAATATACAACAGGAGAAATTCAGCAAGGACATATTTGACTTCAACACCACCATCAATCAACTGGAGATAATTGACATTTATAGACTACTTCATCCAATACAGCAGCATACAAATTTTTCTGAAGCTCACATGAAACATTCACAAGGATGGATCACAATTATGGGCTATAAAACTCACCTTAACAAGCTGAAAATAACAGAAATCACCTGATGTTTGCTCTCAGACCACAGTGAAATTAAACTAAATCAAAGATGGAAAGTTAAATGGAAAATTCCAACATACATGCAGAGTAAATGACATACATCTAAACAATATATAGATCAAAGAAGATATCTCAAGAGAAATAAAAAATATTTTGAACTAAGTTAAAATAAAAATACAATTTATCAAAATATGTGAAATTAATGAAAAGCACTGATTACAGGGACATTTATAGCATTAAATGCATAAGTTAGAAAGGAAGACAGATCTAAAATCATTGTTTCCATATTAGGAAATAGGAAGAACAAGAGCAAATTAAATCCAAGTAAGTAGAAGAAAATAAATAAGAATTAGAACAGAAATCAATCAAATTGAAACTAGCAAATCAATATAGAAAGTAAAACAAAAAGTTTGTCCTTTAAGAGATTATGTCATTTAAAAGAGTGACAGAGGAATGGATAAAAAAGGTGTGGTACATATATGCAATAGAATATTACTCAGCCATCAAAAGGAATGAAATAATGCCATTTGCAGTAACATGGATGTACCTAGAGATTATCATACTAAGTAAAATAAGTCAGGCAGAGGAAGACAAATATCATATGATATCACTTATATGTGGAATCTAAAAAGGTGATGCAAATGAACTGATTTACAAAACATACTCACAGACTTCAAAAACAACTTCATGGTTACCAAAGGGGAAAGTTGGGGGGGGAGGGATAAATTAGGAGTTTGGGATTAACATATACACACTACTATATATAAAACAGATAATCAGCAAGGGCCTACTGTATAGCACAGGGAACTCTACTCAATATTCTGTAATAAGCTACAGGAGAAAATAATCTGAAAAAGAATGGATATATGTATATGTATAACTGAATCATTTTACTGTACACCTGAAACTAACACAACATTATAAATCATCCACACCTCAATATAAAATAAAAATAAAGATCAATAAAATTATGTCTCTAGACAGGCTAACTAAGAAGAAGAGAGAGAGCACCCATGATAATAATATCAGAAAGGAAAGAGGGGAAACCACTGCGGATCCTATGGACATAAAAACAATAATCACGGAACATTATGAACTAATCTAAGCCCACAAATTTAATAACCTAGATGAAATGGCTCAATTCCTTGAAAGACACAATTTGCCAAAGTCCACACAGCAACAATTAGACAACTAAATAGGACTGTATCTATTTAAAATTTAATCAATAATTAATTACCTTCCAAAAGCAAACAACAGCCTCAGGTGGGTAAACTAGGGAATTCTACCAAACATTTAAGGAGGAAATTATACAAATTGTCTACAATCTCTTTCAGAAGATAGAAACAGAGGGTTACTTCCTAATTGATTCTATGAGGACATCACTACACTAATGGAACCAGACAAAGATATTAAAAGGAAACAAAACAAACTACAGACCAGCATCTCTCATGAACACAGATACAAAAAAACTCTCAACAAAATAATAACAAATCAAATCCAACAATATACAAAACAATTATATACCATAAACACCTGGGATTTAGTCCAGGTATGCAAGGCTTGTTCAGTATTCAAAAATCAATGTAATTCATCACAACAGGCTAAAGGGGAAAAAATCATGTTCATATTAATTGATACAAAAAAGCATTTGACATTTGACAAAATTCAACACTCATTCATGATAAAAATTATCAGCAATGTAGGAATAAAGGGGAACTTTCTCAATTTAATGTAGAATATCTACAAAAATCCTAGTGTTAACATCATAATTAATGATGAAAAACTTGAAGTTTTCCCACTAAAATCAGTTACAAAATGAAGATGTTCCTTCACACCATTCTTTCTCAACATCATACTGGAAGTTCTGGGTAATGCAATTAGACAAGGAAAGGAAATAATAGATAAACAGATGAGAAGAAATAAATAAAATTGTCTTATTTAAAAATGACATGATCATCTATGTAGAAAGTCCAATAGAATAGACCAAAAATCTCCTTGAGCTACAAGCAATTATAGTAAGGTTGCAGGATATGAAATTAATATGTAAAAGTCAATTGCTTTACTGTAAAGCAATCAGCAAGTGGAATTTGATATTAAAGAATAAACAATACCATTTACATTAGCATGCCCTCCAAATGAAAAACTTATATATAAATCTAATAAAATATGTGTAGGATAAATATGAAAAAAGCTACAAAAGTCTGATGAACAAGGACAAAAATCTAAATAATGTCCCGTGTTTATGGACAGGAAATCTCAATACTGTAAAGATGTCATTTCTTCCAAAATTGATGTATAGTTTCAATGTAATCTCAATCAAAATTCCAGCAAGTTATTTTGGTATATCCACAAACTCAATTCTAAAGTTTATACAGAGAGACAAAAGACCCAGTATAACTGGAAAAATATTGAAGGGAAGAACAAAGTAGGAGGAGTGATACTACCTGACTTCAAGACTTACTATAAAGCTACAGTAATCAAAATAGTGTGATACTGAAAGAATAGACAAAAGTAATGGGACAGAATAGAAAACCTGGAAAAACCCATATAAATGAAATTCACTAATCTTTGACGAAGCAAAGGCAATGCAGTGGAGCAAGGATAGTCTCTTCAACAAATGGTGCTAGAACAATTAAGCATCCACAAGCTAAAATATAAATCTAGACACAAATCTTATAAGTAAAATGGATCACAGATCTAAATGTAAAATGCAAAACTAGTAAACTCCTAAAAGACAATAAGAGAGAAAAACTAGACAACTTTGGGAATGGTGATGACTTTTTTAGATATAATACCAAAAGAATGGTCCATGAAATAAATGACAATGTGGACTTCACTAAAATTAGAAATTTATGCTCTGCAAAATACAATGTCAAGAGAACAAGACAAATCAGACTAAGAGAAAATGTTGAAAAAGACACGTGATAAAGGACTGTTAATTCAAAATACACAAAAATATTTTTATCTCAACAATAAAGACATACAATTGAGTAAAACTGGGCCTAAGACCTTAACAGATACCTCACTGAAGAGGATATACAAATGTCACATAAGCATATGAAAAGATGCTCCACATCATATGTCATCAGAGAAAGGCAAATGAAAACAACAATGCGATACCACTATACACCTCTTAGAATAACCCAAATCTAGAACACTGACAATACTAAATGCTGGTAAGATGTAGAGCAACAGAAACCCCTACACATTACTGTCATGAAAGCAAAATGGTGTAGCAACTTTAGAAGACAGTCTGCTGGTTACTTAGAAAATTAAACATAATATTATCATAGAATCCAGCAGTGACATTTTTGGTTATTACCCAAAGGAATTGAAAAACTTATGTTTACACAGAAACATGTACCTGGACATGTATATCAGCTTTATTCATAATGTTAAAAGTTGGAAGCAACAAAGATGTCCTTCAGTAGGTAAATAGATAAATAAACTATAGTACATTCAAACAATATAATATTATTCACTAAAAATAAATGAGCAATCAAACCATGAGTAGACATGTAGGAACCTTAAATCCATAATGCTTAGTGAAAGAAGCTAGTCTGAAAAGAATACATGCTTTATAATTCCAACTATAGAACATTCTGGAAAAGGCAAAACTGTGGAGACAGTTACAAAATCAGTAGTTGCCAGGGCTTAGGGGGTAAGGAATGAATAGACAGAAGCAGAGGATGTTTAGAGCAGTAAAGATACAATATATGACACCATAATGATAGATACACATCATAGATTTATTCAAACCCATAGAACCATAAAATGTACAACACAAACAGTGAACCATAAATGTAAACTATGGACTTCAGGTAATTTTGTTGTGTCAATGTAGGTTCATCAGTGGTAAAAAATGTACCACCTCATGGTAGTTTGTTTATAATAGGGGAGGCTATCAATGTGTGGGACAGGGAATATATGGGAAATCACTATATGTAATTTTCTCTCAATTTTGCTTAAAAAAATACATAAGATATTTTTTAGAAAACAGTGTTAATTAAACAAACAACATTAAATCAATAATTACCACTGATCTAAGGATGGCCACAATTTTAAAAATTGGCTCCTAAATCACTGTTCTTTTAGAAAAGCTAAGTTATGAAAATGCTTCATATGTTACAGTTTTTATCAATTAGTTTGAATACTTGTATTCCATTAGAAATATACAAGGAACTTAAAATGGTAAAGTGAGATTTCTCTAGTTCCCCTTTCACAATGTAGCATTTCTATTCCACACATTTCTTTATCATGCATTTCTGGGGAGGTAGGAGGATGTGGTTCTTGAAAGGAAGATAAAGATAAGAAGGTCTGTTATTTAAACTTAACTCAAAATATAACGCCAGCTTTTGAAGGCCTTAGAATCCTACTGTATCATGGAAATGACATTTTTAACAATTTATTGCTTTTCTGAGACTAAGTCTCTTTCTTTCCATTCTGGGAGAAATGGGTCTCAAGTTCTTTTCAGAAAGCAAGGTTGAAATGTTACTCTTAGATGCTTTCTTGTCAACTCCCACAATGTTCACTTGCAGTTCTTAGAAATGCAAGGTCGTCTAAGATGTATAAGGGCAAAAGAGAAGAAATTTTACTCCCACATCTTCCAACTCCCTAGCTCTTTTGTACATTTAAAGGCCTTGCAACATTTACTGACAGCTTTGTTGCCTGATCTCCACAAGAGCATATTCACTTTGGGGATATTTGGGAGGTCTAAAACCCGTCTCTGATTTTCACAGGTGCTGTAATGGAAACATGAATTCATTACCATTGTAGAAACTTGCTTCTTCCTTATTCCTTCCAGAAAGGCTTGCAAGGGTTAAACGTACATGCAACTGATTAGTCAATAGAGAAAGATATGATTTATCCATAAGAAAACAGGCCTGTATTTCTTCTGCTAGACTGGTCATGGCTGTATACTTCAATCTATTGCTTTTATTCTCATACTGTCCCTTTATCTCTGAGCCCCACTCCAACGGCATTTGAAAATATGTATAGGCATTTTTGTTAGTCATGAAAATTAAAGAGAATTATTGTTTTAATAAGTAAACAGTTGGTTCACCAGAATGTCAGTAGTCTTCCTAGTGAGAAACATTACTGAGATGGGTTTTTAGGGGTTTGTGTTTTTCAGAGGACACATAAGTACAATTGATGACCACACGATAGAAAATAAATTTCATAAAATCTCCATTTCCTTCTCATCTTCCATAAAATTTCTATGTATAAATGTCAATCGATATTCATTAATCTTCATATAATTTACTCTGGGATACTGTAAAGTTTATAGAAAAAAATGAAATAAAGTAAGTTTTTTTTTAGTTTTCTTGAGATATAATAGACATACAGCACTTTATAAAGATAAAGTGTACAGCATAATGACTTGAAACGTATATGTTATAAAATGATTATAACAATGTTTAGTTAACAGCTATCCACTCATATAGTTAAGAAAAATGTTTTCCTTATGATGAGAATTTTAGGATTTATTCTTTCAGCAAATTTCAAATATACAGAAGAATTAACTATAGTCATGATGTTGTACATTATATCCCCAGTATTTATTTATCTTATAACTGGTATTTTGTACCTTTTTATTCCTTCCTTCAGTTCCACCAACCTCCACTCTCACACCTCTGGTAATCACAAATATAATTTCTTTTTCTATGAGTTTGGGTTTTTCTTTTTTTTTTTTTTTTTTTAGATTACACATATAAGTGAGATTATGTAGTATATGTCTTTATCTGTATGACTTACTTCACTTAGGACAATGCCTTTTCTTTTCTTTGAATGTTTTTCCAGAAATGGAATTGCTGGATCACATGATAGTTCTACTTTTAAAGTTTTGAGAATCTTCTATATTATTTTCCATAGTGATTGTACCAATTATAATCCTACCAACAGTGCACAAGTGTTCCCTTTTCTCCATATCACTGTCAGCATGTCTTATCTCTTGACTTTTTGATGATGGCCGTTCAAAGAGGCATGAAGTGATGTCTCGTGGGTTTGATTTGCATTTCCCTCATGATTAGTGATTAACTTCTTTGCATGTACCTGCTGGCCATTTGTGTACCTTTCTTTAAAAAACTGTCAATTTAGCTCCTTTGCCTATTTTTTAATTGGATTGTTTTTGTTGCTATATTTTCTTTATATTTTGTATATTAACCCCTTATCAGATATATGGTTTGAAAATATTTTTCCATTCTATAGGTTGCATTTTTACTTTATTTATTTTTTTCTGTGCAGACGTTTTTTAGTTTGATATAGTACCACTTGTTTATTTTTTATTTTGTTGCTTGTGCTTTAAGTGTCATATCCAAAAAATCATTGCCAAGGCCCATGTCAAGGAGTAATTTTTCTGTTTTCTTCTAACAGTTTTATGGTTTCCGGTTTTACATTTAAGTCCTTAATTTATTTCAAGTTAATTTTTGTGAGTGGTGTACGATAGTGGTCTTGTTTTATTCTTTTACATGTGAATATCCAATTTTCCCAGCACCATGAATTAAAGATACTGTCTTTCCTATATTGATTATTCTTGGCTCCTTTGTCAACAATTAGTTCACCATATATGCTTGGGTTTATTTCTCAGCTCTCAGTTCTGTCCAGTTGGTTTATCTGTCTGCTTTTATGCCAATATTGCACAGTTTTTATTACTGTAGCTTGATATAACTATCATATAGATTTAAATGAGGAAGTGCGATGTCTAATGAGTTATTTTCTCTCGGGATTTCTTCAGCGATTCAAGGTCTTTTGTGATCGCATATAAATTTTAGAATGTTTTGTACTTCTATACAAAATGCCATTTCTATCTTGATAGGGAGTGCACTGAATCTATAGATGGCTTTTGGTAGCATTGACATTTTAACCATATTAATTCTTCCAATCTATGAACACTGGATACTTTTCCATTTTTACTTGTGTTTACTTTGTTTTTTTCATCAACTTCTGATAGTTTTCACAGTAAAGATTTTTAGCCTCCTTGGTTAAATTTATTCCTAAATATTTTTGATTTTGATATTGATATTTATTTTTAATATATTCTTAATATTGCAAGTGGCATAATTTTTATTTACAAGTAACTCATTGTTGGTGTATAGAAACACTACTGGTTTTTGTATGTTAATTTTGTGTCATTCAACTTTACTGAATTTGTTGATTGGATCTAACAGTTTTTTGGTGGAGTCTTTAGTATTTTCTATGTATAAATTAATGTCATATGCAAATAGAGACAATTTTACTTCTTCCTTTCGAATTCTGATGCCTTTTTAAAAGTTATTTTATTCTTAATTTTTTGGCCTCGCTGCTCTAGCTAGAACTTCCAGTAAGTGGTAAGAGTGGACACCATTTTCTTGTTCCTGATCTTAGAGGATAAGCTTCCAACATTTCACCATTGAGTATGATGTTAGCTGTGGGCTTGTCATATATGACCTTTATTTTATTGAAGTGCATTCCTTCTATGCCTTAATTTGTTCAGAGCTTTTATCATAAACAGATGTTGAGTTTTGTCAGATGCTTTTTCAGCATCTATTGATCTCATCATATGATTTTTTCTTTCATATTATTAATGTGATGTATCACTTTGATTGATTTGTGTATGTTGAAGGATCCTTGTGGCCCAGGGATAAATTCCACTTGATAATGGTGAATGATCTTTCTAATGTTTTGCTAAATTTGGTTTGCTAGTACTTTATTAAGAATTTTTGCATCTATATTCATTGCGGACAGCAACCTGGAGTTTTCTTTTCTGGTATTGTTCTTTTCTGACTTTGGCATCAGGGTAATGCTAGCTTTGTAAAATGAGTTTGGGAATGTTCCCTCCTCTTCAATTTTTTTGAAGAATTTGGGAAGTATTGGCCTTAATTATCCTTTAAAAGTTTCACTGGTAAAATTCACCAGTGAAGTCATCTGGTCTGGGGCTTTTCTTCATTGGGAGATTTTTGATTACTGATTCAATCTACTTATTAGTAATTAGTGTTTTCAAATTTTCTGTTTCTTTCTGAGTCGATCTTGGTAGGTTATATGTTTCTAAGACTTTTTCCTTTACTTCTAAGTTGTCAAGTTTTTTGGCATTTAGTTGTTCTTAGCAGTCAGTTATGAATCTTAGTATTTATGTGGTATGAATAGAAATGTCTTCTTTTACTTTTATAATCTGAATTAGATCCTCTCTCTTTTTTTCTTGGTTAGTCTAGGTAACAGTTTGTCAATTTTGTTTACTTTTTCAAAGAACCAATTCAGTTTGGTTACCATTTCTATTGTTTTCTTATTCTCTATTTTATTTATCTCTGCTTAAATCTTTATTTCCTTCCTTCTGATATATTTGGGCTAAGTTTATTGGTTTTCTAGGTTTTTAAGGCATAGGATTAGGGTGTTTATTTGGAATTATTGTCATTTCTTAATATATGATTTCCTGCTTAGAACTGCTTTTGTTGAATTTCATAAGTTTTGGTATGTTGTGTTTCCATTTTTGTTCATCCCAAGATACTTTTTTATTCCCCCTTTAATTTCTTCTTTGATCTATTGGCTTTTCAGGAGACTGTTGTTTAATTTCTATATATTCATGAATTTTCCAATTTTCCTCCTGTTATTGATTTCTAGTTTCATACAGTTGTGGTCAGAAGAGATACTTGGTATGTTTCAATCTTCTTGAATTTGCTAAGTCTTGTTTTGTGGCCTAATATATTGTCTATCCTAGAAAATGGTCCCAGTGTGATTGAGAAGAATATGTATTCTGCTACTGACAGATAGAATGTTCTATATATGTCTGTAGTTCAATTTGGTCTATAGCATTTTTCAAACAGATGTTCCTTTATTGATTCTCTGTCTGGGATTCTCTATCTCAACATTTATTGTTGAGAATGGGTTATTGAAGTCCCCAACTATTATTTAATTACTGTTATTTTCTCCTTTAGCTCTATCAATTTTTTTTCTTTATGTATTTAGGTGCTCTGATGTGAGGCACATAAATATATGCAAAATTAGGGTTTTATAATCTTAAGATGTTTTATATAAGCCTCATGGTAATCACAAGAGAAAACCCTATTATTATAACATCCTATTTTAAGCTGATAATAACTTAACAAATAAAATTCCTAAATTTTACACTTTTCATGTCTCCTTCCCTTCACATTGTAGGTTATTATATTACAGTTTTCATATTTTTTATATTATGTAACTAATAACAGATGATCATAGTTATTGTTATTTTTACAATGTTTGTTTTTTATCTTATAAACTAGAGTTGTAAGTGAATTATTCCTCACCATTACCATATTATGGAATCTAACTTTGACTATATATTTACTTTTACCAGCAAGTTTTACACTATTTTCTTATGTTTTTATGATTGTTAATTATAGTCCTTTCTTACTTCTACTCAAAGAACTCTATCATTTCTTGTAAGGCAAGTCTAGTGGTGATGAACTTCCTCAGCTTTTGTTTGTTCAAAAAAGTCTTTATCCCTCCTTCATTTCTGAAAGGCAGCTTTGCTGGGTATAGAATTTTTGCTTGGCAATTCTTTCTTTTAATATTTAATATAGCATGACTTTCTACACTGGCCTGAACAGTTTCTATTGAGAAATCCACCAATAGTTTTATGGGGGTTCTCACATATAATTTCTCTCTTTTGTTGTTTTAAAAATTATTTTTTTTGTCTTTGCCTTTTGACAATTTAATTATAATGTATCTCAGTGTAGCCCTATTTAGGATCAAATTATTTGGTGGTCTTTGGGCCTCATGAATCTGGATGTCTATTTTTTTCCCCACATTTTGTAATTTTTCAGCCAGTATTAACTTAAATATACTTTCTGTCCCTTTCTCTTTCATTTTTCCATTTTGGAATTTCTATAACATGAATACTATTTCTTTTAATTGCATACCATAAGTCCTGTAGGCTTTCTTCACTCTTTTTCATTCTTTTTGCTTTTTTCTCCTCTGACTGGGTAATTTCAAATGTCCTATCTTTCAGATCACTGATTCTTCTTCATGGTCAAGAATGCTTTTGAAGCTCTCTATTGAATTCTTCAATTCATTGTATTTTTTAACTCTAGGATTTCTGTTCATTTGTTTGGGATTTTTTTCTTTGGATGGTTTCTCTTTCTTTGTTGAACTTATTTTGTTCATGCATTGCTTTCCTAATTTTGTTGAATATTTGTCTGTATGTTCATGTATTTCACTAAATTTCTTTAAGAGGATTGTTCTGAATTCTTTGTCAGACATTTCATAGATGTTGTTTTCTTTAGTATCAGTTCATGGTGTCATATTTACATGATTTTTCATGATCCTTGATTCCTTCCATTCGTATCTTGGCATTTGGGTATGCAGTTTCCTCTTCTCCAGACTTCACAGGTTTGCTTTCACAGAGAGAGTTCTCCACCAGTCAGCTCAGTTTGGGTTTCTGTTATGTGTCTGCTGGTAATGTCCTTGGGCAGGTGGAGCCTGTTATCAGGGTATATTTTAGGGTGAGGCAACTGCCCAAGCCCTCAGGTTGGGCGGGTGCCACTGGAGACTCTTGGATGGGACTTCTGGCTTGGTTCCCTGTCTAAATAAGACTGTAAAATGGTCTCCACAATTGCCTGGATGCTCTGGTCAGGCTTTTTACTAGCCAATCAGGACTGGATACTCTACTCAGCAGTAGGCGAGACTAAGAAGTATCTTCCCTTCCATGGCAGGGCAGCAAGATATGGCTCAGAGCTTGTTTGGGGACTTGAAACAGCTCATTGTTTGGGGACTTGAATCAGGCAAGAGTATGTACCAAATTCCCTGGCAAGGTGAGGCCACCAGTTTTGCTCTGCACATAGGGAAAACTGTGGACTGTGCTCTCTGTTTAATTGCCATGGTAAGGTCTGCTGTTGGATGGGCTATGCAGCTTCTTGTGTACTCTGGTTAGGTTCCCAAATTAGGTGGGCTAAAGGCTGTATTCAGTAATAAAGAGGGCTATGAATTAGTTTGCCTGCCCACCAGGCCCAGCATTAGAAGCAGCTCCAGGGCCAGTAAGGCTCTTTGTTTGTGGTCTTGGCTCAAGCTGACCCATACCCCATGTTCCCTGGCTGACAGAGTTACTGACTTTCAGAGAGGAGTGTTTCTCTTCTCTGGAAAGGATTTTGTGACTTAATAGCTCTTCCTCCTCACCTCTCTGCTGGAGCTTGCTGGGATATGCAGTCTCCAGGCATTCCTACCATCCTCTCTGGCCAGACAGGCCAGAAGTTACATGCACAAGTGGATAGGGCTATGAGTCAGCTCCCCTATCTGTAACATGGGAATGCCCCATCCAGGCACCTCCAAAATTTCCTCCCAAATGCTTTCTGGTCAGTAGGGGCTGAGAGCTACATTCAGCAACATATGGAGCTTTGAATTAACTTCCCTTCCCAGTCATTGCAAGGGAAACTTCCATGCCAAGTATTGGCTTTGCTCTGGAAATGATCAACTCTGCTTACCGTTCTGTCAGCTTGAACATTGCTGAGTTATGTAGTTTCCAGGTATTCTTGCCAACCCTTCTGGTCAGGCGGGACCCAGAACCATGTTTAGTATTGGATGGGGTTATGGCTCAGCTCCCCTGCCTGGGCAGTGGGAACAGACAGGGCTCCAGCATCAGTGTATCTTCTTGTTTGAGGACCCAAATCAGGCAAACCTGTACTCTGCCAATTTCCCTGGTTAGACTGTGCCATTTAACTTGGTTCTGCAGATGATCAAAGCCTCTGGTTTGGACTACTGCTTTTTCTCTGAAGGCAGTAACTTGGTCTGCTAGGGTCTGAATGAGGGATATTATAAGCCCTTCTCCTTCTCTCCATCACAACCAGATTCTCAGTGGTCAAGGATCATAGATTCCCTGTAATACTCATGGGGTGAAACCAGAGTTGGGAACCAGACAAAGTGACCCACAATGCTGAGGGTCTGGATGGCCCCTATAGACTCTGTTTCCCCAGTGAAGGAACCAAAGGTTCAGGGAAGACCTCTCTGCATGATGGTGTGTCAACCAAGGAGAGGGGTAATGTGGTCATCAGGTAGCTGCTCTTCTTACCCCTCTAATGCAATCTGTCTTGTTCTCTGTGATGTAGGGGTGCTTCAGCCTCATCCCCATGTTATAACATTCTTTCAGTGGTGTTTTGTCCATGAATAGTTTTCAGTTATTCTTCTCATGATGGGGATCAAATCAGTAATGACCTATGTTGCCATGTTGGTGACATCCTTTTTGTAGGAGTTAAATAAATCTCAACACTTAGGACATACCTAAAGAGACAGTATTAACCAAATATGTTAACCTATTAAAAAAAAGTATGTGTGTATATATATATGTGTGTGTGTGTGTGTGTGTGTGTATGTATATATTTGTATGTATACCTATTTGTATATATATATATGATTACCTTTATAGGAATATTGAAGTATACTAATCTCAATGTTATGGACTATCTTAAATATAAAAATGTTTTCTCAATGACACTACTACTGTGAACATTTCTAATACAATAATTTGCTAAAAATAAATTGCTTTGGTTAAATATTATAAAATAGTAAAATATGAATAGTAGTATAGAGTTGTTAGAAAAGTATAAACTGGAAAAACATGTTTTTTGGCTTATTTCCAGTAACTCGGTCATTATTTGTTTGTTATAAATAATAGTGAAGGAATTACTATCACTATAAATGGTGGTGTAAGAATTTTTAGCAGATTTTTAAATGCATCTCAAGATTACTTATTATCTTTACTTGTTTTTAAAAGTACTTATGGCTTTTTTTTTTTTGGTATCTGTTCCATTTCTACTCCAAGTAATGTACTGCATACAATTCTGATAATAATGCTATTAGCTGCTATAATAATATACCCCAAACTGCGTAGCTTAAACAATACTTTATTTTCTCATAGATTTGGAAACTAGGAGTCCAAGATCAAGTTTTGGAAACTGGTGGCAGAGTGGGGTTTCTCTAAGGCCTCTTTCCTTGGCTTTCAGACTGTTATCCTCTTCTTCCTCTTCAGATGCTATTTCCTCTGTACATACATACCTCTGGTGTATCTTCCTCTTCTAGGAACATTAGTCATATTGAATCAGTGCATCACTATAATGATTTCATTTTAACTTAATAACCTCTTTAAAGATCTTATCTTTAAGAATGGTTACATTCTGAGGTAGTTGGGTTGTGGTTTCAACGTATGAATTTTGTAGGGACACACTTCAGCCCATAACATTCCACCCTTTGGAACTCAATGTCCTTCTCACATGCAAAGTCTATTTCCCCCAACCCA
Organism: Mesoplodon mirus; assembly: GCF_964341445.2. Lineage (NCBI taxonomy): Eukaryota > Metazoa > Chordata > Mammalia > Artiodactyla > Ziphiidae > Mesoplodon > Mesoplodon mirus. The sequence continues at coordinate 110,982,763 of NC_138982.1, forward strand.
ACAGGTCTTAACACATTTCAACAGTAACTCTAAGTCCAAATTAACATCTAAATATTATCTAAATCAATTGTGGGTAGAACTCAGGTGTGATTCGTCCTGAAGCAAAATTCCTCTGTAGCTGCGAACCTGTAAAACTAGACAAGTTATAGGCTTCCAAAATATTGCTGTGGAACAGGAACAGGACAGACATTCCCATCCAAAAAAGGAGAAATTAGAAAGAAGAAAGGGGCTGTGGACAGGACAAATTTCATTAGATTGTAAAGCTTGAGGATAATCCTCTTTGGCTGGATGCTCTGTGAGCTCTACATGGTTCTTGCTCCCACTTCCCTCCCACTTGAGTGGTAGCATTATCCAAGCATCCCTGGATGGCAATCTCACTCTTAAGGCCCCCAACAATGGCAACCTGGTCTCCTGAAAAACAAGAAGTCCTCATGCTCTGAAACTAAAGAGGCAGTCTTGAGCCCAGAACTGTGATGGGAGTGGCAGCCCCTGAACAGCTTTTTAGGGCCTTTTTTCTTTTTCTTGAAGGATGATGTGTTTACAGAAGGATAGCTCTATTGACTTGTAAAATTTCAGAAATCACGTCCTTCATTTTGTCCCATCTCTATCCCCTTTATTCCAAGCTGGCAATATTTCTGCTGGTATAATCCTATCTTTATTCCTGGCTTCAGCTGAGATAGCTGATTAAATCTGTGGATGATCTCTCTATGGAGTAATAATTCAGCCATACCCTCTGTTCTCTCTAGAGCATACTTTTTCCTTTTTTGCTGTAAAAATAAGCTGAGACTTTTCCAAATGTTCATTTATGGTTTATTTGCTTAATAATTCCCTCAAGTTATGTCTCTCATCTTGTATTTTACTATAAGTGGTAAGGGGAAATCTGGCCATGCCTTCAACATGTTGCTTAAAAGTCTCCTCTCCTAAATATTCAAGGTAGTCATTCACAAGCCTTCCACAAGCAAAACACTAGAACACAATTCTGCCCAGCTCTTTGGCACTTTATAACAGGGATTATCTTTTCTCCTGTTTATAATAATGTGTTCCTCATTTCTGTCTGAGACCAGAAACACGTTTAACATTCCTATTTCTATCAATATTCAGTTCATTATGACATATGTATTCTCTAAGATGATAGATACTTTCTCTACAATTCTCATCTTTTCTTTCTAAACCCTCACCAGACTTATCTTTACCATCCATATTTCTACAAACACTCCCTTCAAGACAATCTAAAATTTTCTAGTATGTGTCTCAAAGCTCTTCCAGCCTCTACTCATCACCCAGTTCCAAAGTCACTTCTACATTTGGGGGTATTTGTTGTAGCAGCACCTCAGGTCATGGTACCAAAATGTGTATTTGTTAGCTTAAGCTTTTATAACAAAATACCAGAGACTGGTTTGTTTAAGCCAACAAATTTGTTAAAATTCTCGCAGTTCTGAAAGTTAAAAGTGCAAGGTCAAGGCCCAGCAGGGTTGGTTTATATAGAATTCTCCTCAGTCTGCAGACATTGCTTTCTAGCTCTGTCCTCCCATAGGTGCATAAGGGTGGAGGGGATGAGGGGGGGAGAGAGAGAGGGTGGGGTGGGAGAGAGAGGGGGTGGGGTGAGAGAAAGTGTGTGCATAAACACTCCTCTGGTATCTCTTCTAAGATATACTAACCCTATCTAATTAGAGACCCACCATTACAGCCTCATTTAACCTTAATTAACTCATTAAAGACCAATTTTTAAATAGAATCACTTTGGGGTTAGAGCCTTCAATATATGAATTTTGGAAGGAAAACAATTTGGTCCATAACAATCAGATAAACAGCACTTGGCATATAGTTATTGCAGATGCTGAATAGGTCTTATGAATAAACACAGTGGCATTCTGTTATTAAAAGAGAATCATGAGTCAGAAATAATTATTGCTAGAAAATTACCAGTTGCTTTTCCCATAAATTACTTTGAAATTTGACTATTATGGAGAAAAGATAATTGTATTAGTTTGCTATGGCTGCCACCACAAAATGCTACAGACTGGGTGGCTTAAACAGCAGAAATTTATTTTTTCTCAATTCTGGTAGCTAGACGTCCAAAATCAAGATACTGGCAGGTTTGGTTTCTTCTGAGGCCACTCTACTTGGTTTGGTGATGATTGCCTTTTTACTGTGTCCTCACATGGATTTTCCTCTGTGCCTGAAAATCCCTGGTGTCTCTCTATGAGTCCAAATTTCCTTTTCTTATAAAGATACCACTCACATTTTATTAGAATCCACCCATATGAACTCAGTTAACATTAATTATTCATTTAAAGGCCTTATCTCAAAATATAGTCACATTATTATGAGCCAAACGTTAGGGCTTCAACATATGAATTTTGGGGAAACAATTCAGCCCATAACTATCATTATATTTTACTGTACTGTGTTGAAAAGAAATGTTACAAATTTTAAGAAAACTATGCTATCTGCCTACTTTAAACTATATAGATTTTTAGGCAAAATATCTAGTCTTGAAAAATTTGCTGTCAGAGATTTATATGTACTTAAAAATCTCTTAGCAAGGGGAGATAAATTTATAAATAAGTTCTCATTTTTGAGGTAAATTAGCCAATGATAAAAATGCTAATCATTGAAGAAAGTGGTGTTGGCATGAACAGCAAGGACAAAAACTAGGTAAGAACAATGTATTTTCCATTCTGTATGGGGAAGTTGAAGAGATGCCATTATTATTGCTCTTAATTTCAGAGATGAAAAACAGAAAGGACAGCTGAAGAAGATTTAGTGATCAGTACATCTCTCCAGATACCAACTTAGGTGGTAGTCATGTGTTTAACAATTCACTGAATGTTAGTCTTTAGTTATTGGCTAAATTAGTAGAAACTAACTTATCAGGAGCAAGACTTTGTTTTAAATTTCAACATCTTTAATGGTAAAAGGCAATGATTTTTTTAAATTAATTAATGGATTCCAATGGTCTACAGCAGTGCCTGGCAAAAGGCACTTGATAAATATCATTTGCATAAATATTGCCATTGCTTCATTCATTCAGAGAAATGTTCTTACAGTCAAAGCCTCCCCAAGCATAAACTTTATTCTAAGTTTAAGGTCCCACTTTGGTGTAGTTGGGAACACATGAAAAATAAGTAATATAAGAAATACATTAAAAGGCGAGAAGTGCAGGTTAAGAGAGATAAGGAATGATCAATGTGGAAGGGAGAAGGAAACGGATTATAGTATAAAATTTTGTAGTCAGTAGAGGTCATTCTAAGAAGATGTCTGAGCAAGGACTTGAATCAGGATAAGGAGATAACAAGAAGAAAGTTTAGAGAAAAAATCCCTAAAATGAGAATGTATCCAGCTTCCTGAATATCCTCAAGTCCATCAACCAGGAATAAGATGGTACATATACACATGGAGTAAGATCTTGACCTCAGGATGTATCAACATTATACTGGACCAAAGATTGAGACCATGACTCCCTGAAGACCTCCAAACTACTAGCGTTTAATGAGCAAAGATTTAAGCAGCAAACTCAGCCATCATAACTTGTGTTTTAACAGAGTTGCAAAGGTAGGCAGAAAAGTAGAAAAGCTTTAGAGTGTAGAAAAGTGAAGATTTCACATAAGCCCTGATTAGAGGTTGTTGGTATGGGAAAGCTGTAGTCAGTCAGACTAGAAGCAGGGCATCCTATGTGATTGGTTATGGGTGCATGTTTGGTTTTCTCTGGTAGACATAAAATTAAAATTGCAGAAGTTGTTGCTTGTTAATCAAATGCTAACCATTTGGAGCCAATTATTACAGGGCTTATTGTTTGGCTTCCTAAATTGTTACTTGAGATAGTAGTCTGAATTCTTATAAGTCTAACATATAGCAGGTGGCTTCCTGGGCTATTTACCATAGATAAGAGGGTTGGTTTCCTGAAGAAGTTGTTACAGGTTGTGAATAAGAATTCTACTTTTATATAGAATCTGTCAATTGTCTGTCTGTCTCAGTAAAAACTAAAACCTATGCCTTCCAATACCCTCATATTTAAACCTTTGTCACACTATCTGCCTTGAATCTACTGGAATTAGGATCAATTTACCTTTTATGAATGATTATGGTAGCCATACCAAGAACAAAAAAGGCCCAAGTCAACTCTCATCTTATAGACTATAAAGACTTGTATTATACTTTCCTCATTCTTTCCCCTTCTCTCACTTTCCCCCCCTGCTCTATAATACTCTGGAATCTGTGATCCATTATCAGCAAAATCCCACATATATTTAATTTTATCCATATATTTCTTCCATCTTTACTTTCTTGTTCTAATGAGAACACTAATTCCCCTCAAGCCTTCTCCAGTGGCAACTCCAAGTAGCTCTTTTCAGGCCACTTTTTTCTCCCTCTTGAGATAACACAGACAGACACAGAGAAAGACACACACACACACATAATTAGTTTGAATCTAATATAAGATTATATTACTAACTCTTGTTGTTACATTCATCCATCCACCCTTGCATATTTCCCCATTGTTTTCATCATTTTTAACTCCTCGATCAATCTACTCTCCCGAATACTACTACTGTCTTGGGTGCCTTGATAGTATAATATTCATGTGTATAATCCTTCCAAAGTCCAGCCTCTCAGTACTTTGAATTTGTTTCTTCTAAAGTTCTTATACTTCAGCCTTTCTCAGTCATTTACTTCCAGATACGTAACTCAGAAATTGTCAGTACTAATCACAGCAACTCCTTGATAATTGCAACTTTATACATCCAACTCCCTGACCACCACCATCTATCATTCCAGCTCATTCTTTCTCATATTAACTCCCTGAAAATCTTTTTACTTTCCTGACCATCAATCCATTTATCTTTCCACAATTTCAATGTCTCTCACCTCCTAAATGTCTGCAGTCATCTAGTTTAAATTTCATGGTCAGTAATTATAAACACTCCCTTGCTTTTACACTTAACTTCCTTGCCTTTCTCTCATGTCATTATACTGGGTTGGCAAAGCAGAATTTTGGCTGAATCTAAGTTTTCATCTAATCTGTACCTGCTCTTAACACTATAGACTGAAAAGCTGTCAGATTACTTTATTTTCCAATTAGAACATATATGTTGCATATGTCTCTTATGTGTCCTTTTATTTGATTTAGATTTTATCCCCCCAAACTTGCAAATTTTCTACCAGTTTCTCTTCTTTCCAATCTGTTATCTGTTATTAATGAGTTATCTGTATGCTGCTCAAGCCATATTTGGAAAAATATGAGATTTCAGGAAATCAATTTATCAATGACAGTCACTGCTTTTCCACTACTTTTTGTGATGGTGGGGAAGATATTTAATCTGTGTCCATAAAATGAGTATAACAGTAGTTTATGTTATTTATATATATATATATATGTATATATATACATATATATGTATAGTATATGTAAAATATATATTTATATATACTATAATATGTTAACAACTGTTAGATTTTACTACTAATTCTACAACTCTGACCATTCTTGTAATTATTATTTTTTGTCATTGCCATCCTTATTAACAGAAGGATAGAAGGATCTAGACTATTCAAAAAAAATTTGAGATGGTTTGTGTTTTAGTTTGATAGAGCTGATGTAACAGAATACCACAGACTGAGTGACTTAAACAACAGAAATTTATTTTCTCACAATTCTAAAGGTCAGAAGTCCAAGATCAAGGTATTGGCAGGTTTGGTTTCTTCTGAGGCATCTCTCTTTGATTTGTAGATTGCAGTCTTCTCGCTGTGTCCTCACATGGTCCTTCCTTTCTGCACTTGCATCACTGAAGTGCCTTTGTGTGTCCAAAATTCCTTTACTTATAAAGATGCCATCATATTGGGCCCACCTTAACAGCCTCATAGTAACTTAATCACCTTTTTAAAGTCTATCTCCAAACACAGTAGTATTCTGCAGTTCTGGGGGTTAGGGCCTCAACATATGAATTTCCAACTCAGCCATAACAGTTTGTATCATGCATCTCCTCAGAGCATTGTCTTCTTTAAAAATCAAAGTAAAGTGCATACTTACTACCTTAAGCCTGATTCTTCGTAAGCAGGACTGTCCTTTGTAAAAAATAGCCTCGTTCAAGAACACCTGAGACAGATCCTTGTCCTCTGCCCAATCAAATTCTGAAAACCTATTTGCCTACCTTACTTCTGTACACTCTAAAATGCATCATTCCTATTCTTTGTTTTTAAAGATGTCCCCTACCTTATTCTCTGGATCAGAATGTCTCTGGATCTAGGGTAATTATGCAAGGTCCCCACTGGGTCCTTTTCTGATTATCACCACACCCTTCTTGTGTTAATATATTTATTCAAATTTTCCCATCACTGTGGTAATTCTCAATATACTTTGTGCTCTGCAGTAACATGAAATTTGGTATCAACTTGCTCTCCTCTAACATCATGAAATCGAGGATGATAACCTCCCAGTGAGACTTTTTAGAATAATATATAAAATTAGAGAATGCTAATCTTTGTTTCCCCAAAAAGCAATGACTGCTTTCATTAAAATTGTGACAACTAATTTTTAGAGCCTGTAAAGTATTCAAAGGAAATATGATTCATATATACAACCCAAAATAAAATGACTGGACATATCCCAAACTTAATATTTCAGATATTTCTTGATAACAAATTATTTTTGAAGCAATCTGTCAAATATATACATGCTCCTGACCTCCAAATTTTCCTCTTCTTTAGAATTACATAGCCTGATATTCCCCCTATTCAGAGGAGACACTGACCTACTTTCTAAGGCTTTGTCACATTGTTATTGATTTTATTTGGTCTCCAATGCTGTTCTTATTACCTGTTCAGTTTCTCCCACCTCAGTGTCTTCCCCTTAAACAACCCACACATTGCTCTTTCCTATGCTAAATAAATAAATAAAAAGAAAGAAAACAGGAAAAGAAAATCCTTCCTTTGAAACTATCTTATCCACAATGTCATGTCCTAGTTTTTTCCTTTCATGATGAAACTTATTGACTGAAAGAGTTAATGTCAATGTCTCTATTTCTACCTCATTCTCCAATGCATTAAAAACTGGTCCCTATCCCTATGACTACATAGAAAGAGCTTTTGCTACAATGACTAATGAATTCCTCGTCAATAAATTCAGTCCCTGGGTTTTGTTCTCATCCTACTTAATCCTACTACAGTATTTGGAACTGTTAAAAACACTCTTCTTTAAATCTTTTCTTTCTCTTTAGAGAATTTAATATCTATGATTCTTTTTTTTCCCTTGACTGTACTTTTTTTAACTTTTAATATGGATTATGTGTTTCTACCTCCTGAAAACATTATATTTCCCATGGGTATGTTCTGATATTTAGGTATTTTTTACTATGCATCCTTCCAACTAGGTAATCTCATTTATTGCATAGAATTTATCATCAGTAGAAAGTCTCAATGTAAGTTCAAGCAGGGCATAGTCTTGCTACTTTTACTCAGTTGTATACTCCCAGTAACTATTTTGAGCCTACTAAATGGAATATTTTATTTAATGAATAATATGTTGCTGCAAAAGGCATTATTTTGTTATTTTTTATGGTTGAGTAATATTGCACTGTATATATGTACCACATCTTCTTCATACATTCCTCTGTTGATGGGGATTTAGGTAGCTTCCATGTCCTGGTTATTGTAAATTGTGCTGCAATAAATATAGTGCTGCATGTAGCTTTTCAAATTATGGTTTTCTCCAGGTATATGCCCAGGAATGGTATTGCTGTGTTATATGGTAGTTCTATTTTTAGTTTTCTAAGGAACCTCCATACTGTTCTCCATAGTAGCTGTACCAGTTTACACTCCCACCAACACCGTAGGAGGATTCCCTTTTCTCCACACCCTCTCCAGAATTTATTGTTTGTAGATTTTTTTGATGATGGCTATTCTGACCAGTGTGAGGTGATACCTCATTGTAGTTTTGATTTGCATTTCTCTAATAAATTAGTAATGTTGAGGATCTTTTCATGTGTTTTTGTCCATCTGTATGACTTGTTTGGAGAACTACCTATTTAGATCTTCTGCCCATTTTTTGATTGGGTTATTTATTTTTTGGTTTTTTTTTTTTTGATATTGAACTGTATGAGTTGTTTGTATATTTTGGAGATTAACCCCTCGGTTGCTTCATTTGCAAATATTTTCTCCCATTCTTCAGCTTATCTTTTTGTTTTGTTTATGGTTTCCTTTGTTGTGCAAAAGGCTTTAAGTTTAATTAGGTCCCATTTGTTTATTTTTGTTTTTATTTTCATTACTTTAGGAGGTGGATCAAAAAAGATATTGCTGTGATTTATGTCAAAGAATGTTCTGACTGTGTTTTCCTCTAAGAGTTTTATAGTGTCCAGCCTTACATGTAGGTCTTTAATCTAAACATTTTGAGTTTATTTTTGTGTATGTTGTTAGGGAGTGTTCTAATTTCATTCTTTTACAAAACTGTTGCAATGTAAGATACTGATGAAAGAAATCAAAGATGACACTAACAGATGGAGAGATATACCATGTTCCTGCATTGGAAGAATCAGTATTGTGAAAATGACTCTACTACCCAAAGCAATCTACAGATTCAATGCAATCTCTATCAAACTACCAATGGGATTTTTCAAAGAACTAGAACAAAAAATTTTACAATTTGTATGGAGATAGAAAAGACCCTGAATAGTCAAAATAATCTTGAGAAAGAAAAATGGAGATGGAGGAATCAGGATCCCTGTCTTCAGACTACACTACAAAGCTACAGTAATCAAAACAGTATGGTACTGGCACAAAAACAGAAATATAGATCAGTGGAACACGATAGAAAACCCAGAGATAAACCCACGCACCAGTGGTCACCTAATCTATGACAAAAGATGCAAGAATATACAATGAAGAAAAGACAGTCTCTTCAGTAAGTGGTGCTGGGAAAACTGGACAGTTATTATCATTATTGAAACATAGTTTTTCCCATCATTGTCTAGTGGTAGTTTCTTCAAATTGGCTTCAAAGACCTTTCAACATGAACTGTATAGTCTTTCTGGATATCTTTCATGAAAAGAAGTATTTTGTCTAGGCTCATCTTTAACATTACTTACCCCAATTCTGGAATCAGCCATTTCTCCAAAAGCCCTTTGTTGTAAATGGTATTACACGACCACAACCAGATACTTGGGTCTTATGGTTCCATTGTTTTGTCATGTTCAATGGATACTGTTGGGAGGATAAAAGTGTGTGTGTGTGTTTGTGTTTGAATTGGAATTATCATATATGTGTATGTATGTATTGTATTCAATGGTTTTATATTGATAATTGTAATCAAATTCAAGAATACATGCTTACTTAAGTTTCTTTACTACATATATTTCCTCTTTCTTCCATACTGAAAATTATGGTGGTCAAGGACATTCAATGTGATAGAATTTTTTTAAAAAATACCAAATTACTCATTTACTCTGTCCTAAGGCACCCACATAAAAGTCTCAGAATAATAATAGTAACACTATATCCAATATGATTTCTTAAAATAATGAAAAGAACTGTGCATATGCACTAACCATTCTCTCACTATTATTTTTATGACTGAACTTTTTCTATATTGTCACAGTATGTAGCCATTACAACCCATAATCTGCCTCTGTCCCTCTTATTCCATATTTTATCTTAATTATATGGGTAAGAATATATTTAATGTCCCCAAATACTTGATACCTATGTCTCTCTAGCCATGTTTATTGTCTGAAGCTCACTCCAAAGACAGTTATTGAAACAATGTTCCCCACAACCTAACTTGTTGGTTAGTTTGTCTGTACTCTTTATTTATCCTTATGCTCAGATTTGCTAGGTACAAATGCTTGTTTCACACTTTCTGTATAGGTATATACAGAATATGTACACATTTTATTCATCTCTTTTCTCTTTCCTGATTAATTTGAGCCCACCTGTGACAGTTTCTCATCATCGTGGGGCAATGTCCAAGAAGGGAACCCAGGCATGTAAAGTTTGAGAGTTAATAAGGATAGAATGCTCCAGCCCTCAGTCCTTTTTACCACATGTCTCTTGAAGTCATCTAGTATTGGCCCTTTCTCATGTTTAGCTGTTGTTTTCAAATTTACCTGCTATGTTCTTTTCAGTGAATATCCTTTATTTATACTGGTGTTTTCCTGCTCATAAATCCATCAGAGTTTATCTTACATTTCTTCTCACAAAAATATTAACCCAATGCAGATTTTATGAACAGTGGTGACTTATTCTCATCTTTTTGAATTTTTGGATAGTGTATGTACTTTGCCACCTAGTTTATTGGAAATGTGTTCATACATTTCTGATTTTTCTATCTAGTTGCTCTGTCTAAAAAATTATACTGCCATAACCATCATCTTACCATAACTCTCATCAGTGGAATTACATTTGATTCTGAGCCTGCACTTTAACTGTATCGAGTCAGCTTTTGGCATCTGAGGGCAAATTTGGAAACTCAAAAAAGTATTTGAAGTTACTTGGGTATTCAAGTCATATTCAAATTTTAAAGCACCACATTTAAAATTTAGTTCCCATATAATGCATTTAATATTATCTCAAAAATCTTCACATTTTAATTAGTAAACCAATAATTTTATTTAAAGAGAAATAATTGTTTACATATGGAATTTTATTAATGCTGCTTCTAGGTGAAACATACAGACTAAATAATCCTTAAATAGATCTATTTTCAATCTTAGTCAATAAAATTTTTTAAACAGTTGGAACCATGTATACAGAATTTTAATATTAATACATTTCTTGTTAATACTATAGATATCCAACTGAACAATCCTATATACAAATAATCTACCCATACAAATAATTAACAACTCATAAGTTTCATGGGGAGATTTAAAATTCAAATAAATCTAATTAATTTATATGTAGAAACATTATAAAAATTTTCAGATGTGCTTCAATCTTAAATTATCAGACATATTTCTACATAAAACCCAAGTTTAGAATTAAACTATATTTCTTCAACTATAATCAAAATATGTATTTCTCTTTCATATATTTAATATGCTAACTTCCCTTCAAAATCATAATCATTTTAATATTAAACATATTCTTGGGATGAATTGGGAGATTGGGATTGATATATACACACTAATATGTATAAAATAGATAACTAATAAACTGCTGTATAGAAAATAAATAAAATAAAATTCAAAAAAATATTAATAATAAAAAACATATTCCTAATTTTAAAACAAAATTATAAATATTAACAGACTTAATTTGCTTTATTTCATCTATTCTAATAATATGTCATTATAGGGTCAGAAATATAGGTGTCTATTAAGTGAAGGATCAAAATTTGGTGTCTTAAAAGAGTTTCATTATTGAGTCAACAATTCATGACCACAAAACCTCAGGTAGGTTGGGGATGTGTATTGATAAGAATTTTTTATTATAATTATCAGAATTTGAGCTAGTGTATATAACCTGCATGATCCATTCTGATTGAAAATATTGAACAATTTTTGCAGTCATTACAGCAAAATCTCATTACTTTACAGACTGTTAAAGAAGTTAGTTACACAACTGGGTCTTCTACATTCTGGTTATAACTGTAGTTAGCCTTTCTTATTTAAGTCACAAGAAACCTTTTTGTCCATCTAGGTTTCAGCTATTTTACTTAGAACTTTATTAGAATCATTATTTGTTTCAATAATCTTAAAAGTATTTTCTCATTGATTTTCCTTTCTCAGCTTCAGTTTGGCATAATTTGCATAAAGTAAAATGCCATATTTAAAATGTATAATTTAATGAGTTGATAAAAACATGCATATATATACATACACCCATACATCTGGGGAACTAGAGTCATCATCCAGACATAAAATGTTTCCATCAAGCACAGAATCTCTTAATGAGACATTGCAGTCAATTTTTTCCTCTAGGCCAGAGCCAGGTGACAACTGCTCAGCTCTCTGTCCTTATATATGTTTGAATTTTTAATTATTTTATATAATCTTATCATACAGTATGTTCTTTTGTATCTGCTTGACTGAGCATGTTTCCGAAGGCTATCCATCTCATAGAATATGCCATTAGTTCATTTTTCTTCACAACTGTGTAATGTCCCGCTGTATACATACAACACAATGTGATTATCTATTTAACTGTTCATAGACAATTCAATTATTTGCTATATGGGGCTATTATTTTTGTCTTTTTTTTAAATTAAATTAAATTTATTTATTTTATACAGCAGGTTCTTATTAGTAAACTATTTTACACATATTAGTATATATATATCAATCCCAATCTCCCAATTCATCCCACCACCAGACCCCCCCCCCCCGCCACATTATCCCTTTGTGGCCATACATGTCTTCTCCACATCTGTGTCTCTATTTCTGCCTTGTCTCTATTTCTGCCTTGAAAACTGGTTCATCTGTACGATTTTTCTAGATTCCACATATATGTGTTAATATACAATATTTATTTTTCTCTTTCTGAATTACTTTACTCTGTGTGACAGTCTCTAGGTCCATCCACGTCTCTACAAATGACTAAATTTCATTACTTTATATGGCTCAGTAATATTCCATTTTATGTTAGTACCACATCTTCTTTATCCATTTGTTGGTCGATAAGCATTTAAGTTGCTTCAATGACTTGGCTATTGTAAATAGTGCTACAGTGAATATTGGGGTGCATGTGTCTTTTTGAATTATGGTTTTCTCTGGGTATATGCCCAGTAGTGGGATTGCTGGGGTCATATGGTAATTATTATTATTATTATTATTTTTGCGGTACGTGGGCCTCTCACTGTTGTGGCCTCTCCCATTGAGGAGCACAGGCTCCGGACACGCAGGCCCAGTGGCCATGGTTCACAGGCCCAGCCACTCCACAGCATGTGGGATCTTCCCAGACCAGGACACGAACCCTCGTCCCCTGCATCGGCAGGTGGACTCTCAACCACTGCACCACCAGGGAAGCCCTCATATGGTAATTTTATTTTTAGTTTTTTAAGGAACCTCCATACTATTTTCCAAGGTGGCTGTATCAATTTACATTCCCACCAACAGTGCAAAAGAGTTCCCTTTTCTCCACACTCTCTCCAGCATATGTTGTTTGTAGAGTTTCTGATGATGCCCATTCTAACTGGTGTGAGGTGATACCTCATTGTAGTTTTGATTTGTATTTCTCTAATAATTGGTGATGTTGAGCAGCTTTTCATCTGCTTCTTGGCCACCTGTATGTCTTCTTTGGAGAAATGTCTTTTAGGTCTTCTGCCAATTTTTTGATTGGGTTGTTTGTATTTTTAATATTGAGCTGCATCAGCTGTTTATATATTTTGGAGATTAATCCTTTGTCTGTTGATTCGTTTGCAAATATTTTCTCCCATTCTGAGGATTCTCTTTTCATCTTTTTTATAGTTTCCTTTGTTGTGCAAAAACTTTTAAGTTTCATTAGGTCCCATTTGTTCTTTCTTTGTTTTTTTTTTCCATTACTCTAAAAAGTGGGTCAAAAAAGATCTTGCCATGATTTATGTCAAAGACTGTTCTTCCTATGTTTTCCTCTAAGAGTTTTATGGTGGCTGGCCTTACCTTTAGGTCTTTAATCCATTTTGAATTTATTTTTTCTGTATGGTGATAGGGAGTGTTCTAATTTCATTCTTTTACATGTAGCTGTCCATTTTCCCCACCACCACTTATTGAACAGACTGTTTATCTCCACGGTATATCCTTGCCTCCTTTGTCATAAATTATTTGACATAGGTGCATGTGTTTATTTCTGAGCTCTCTATCCTGTTCCACTTATCTATATTTCAATATTCTGTTTTTGTGCCAGTACCATATTGTCTTGATTACTGTAGCATTGTAGTATAGTCTGAAGTCAGAGGGTTTGATTCTTCCAGCACTGTTTTTTTCCCTCAATATTGCTTTGGCAATCAGGGGTCTTCTGTGTATCCATACACATTTTAAGATTTTTTTGTTCCAGTACTGTAAAAAATGCCATTAGTAGTTTGATACAGATTGCATTGAATCTATAGATTGCTTTGGGTAAAATACTCATTTTCAAAATTTTGATTCTTCCAATCCAAGAACATGGCATATCTCTCCATCTGTTTGTGTCATCTTTGATTTCTTTCATCAGTGTCTTATAGTTTTCTGAGTACAGGTGTTTTTTTACCTCCTTGGGTAGGTTTATTCCTAGGTATTTTATTCTTTTGTTGCAATGGTGAATGGGATTGTTTCCTTAATTTCTCTTTCTGATATTTTGTTGATAGTGTATAGGAATGTAAGAGATTTCTGTGCATTAATTTAGTATCCTGCAACTTTACCAAATTCATTGATTAGGTCTAGTAGTTTTCTGGTGGCATCTTTAGGATTCTCTATGTATAGTATGATGTCATCTGCAAACAGTGACAGTTTTACTTCTTCTTTCCAATTTGGATTCCTTTTATTTCTTTTTCTTCTCTGACCACTGTGGCTAAGACTTCCAAAACTATGTTGAACAATAGTGGTGAGAGTGGACATCCTTGTCTTGTGCAAGATTTTAGAGGAAATGTTTTCAGTTTTTCACCATTGAGAATGACGTTTGCTGTGGGTTTGTCATATATAGCCTTTAATGTGTTGAGGTAGGTTCCCTCTATACCCACTTTCTGGATAGTTTTTATCATAAATCAGTGTTGAATTTTGTCAAAAGCTTTTTCTGCATCAATTAAGAGGATCATATGTTTTTTTTATTATTCAACTTGTTAATTTGGTGTATCACAATGACTGGTTTGTGTATATTGAAGAATCCTTGCATCCCTGGGATAAATCCCACTTGATCATGGTGTTTGACCCTCTTAATGTACTCTTGGATTCTGTTTGCTAGTATTTTGTTGAGGATTTTTGCATGTATGTTCATCAGTGATATTGGTCTGTAATTTTCTTTTTATGTGGTAACTTTGTCTGGTTTTGGTATCAGTGTGATGGTGGCCTTGTAGAATGGGTTTGGCTGTGTTTCTTCCTCTGCAAATTTTTGGAAAAGTTTGAGAAAGATGAGTATTAGCTCTTCTCTAAATGTTTGATAGAATTCACCTGTGAAGCCATCTGGTCCTGGACTTTTGTTTGTTGGAAGATTTTTAATCACAGTTTCAATTTCAGTGCTTGTGATTGGTCTGTTCATATTTTCTATTTATTCCTGGTTCAGTCTTGGAAGGTTATACCTTTCTAAGAATTTGTCCATTTCTTCCATGTTGTCCATTTTATTGGCAAAGTGTTGCTTATAGTAGTCTCTTATGATGTTTTGTATTTCTGTGGTGTCCATTGTAACTTCTACTTTCTCATTTCTATTTTTATAGATTTGAGTCTTCTCCCTATTTTTCTTGATGAGTCTGGCTAAAATATTATCAATCTTGTTTATCTTCTCAAAGAACTACCTTTTAGTTTTATTGATCTTTGCTATTGTTTTGTTTCTATTTCATTTATTTCTGCTCTGATTTTTATGATTTCTTTCCTTCTACTAACTTTGGTTTTGTTTGCCCTCATTTCTCTTGTTCCTTTAGGTGTAATGTTAGATTGTTTATTTGATATTTTTCATGTTTCTTGAGGTAGGAATGCATTGTTATAAACTTCCCTCTTAGAACTGCTTTTGCTGCATGCCATAGGTTTTGGATCATCATCTTTTTTTATTTGTCTTCTGGTATTTTTTGTTTTCCTCTTTAATTTCTTCAGTGATATCTTGTTTATTTAGTAATACATTGTTTAGCCTCCATGCATTTGTGTTTTTTACTCTTTTTCCATGTATTTGATTTCTAATCTCATAGTGTTGTGGTTGGAAAAGATGCTTGATATGATTTCAAGTATCTTAAATTTACCGAGGTTCAATTTATGACCCAAGATGTAATGTATCCTGGAGAATGTTCTGTGTGCACTTGACAAGAAAATGTAATCTGCAGTTTTTTTCGATAGAAGGTCCTATAAATATCAATTAAATCTACCTGCTCTATTGTGTCATTTCAAGCTTGTGTTTCCTTGTTAATTTTCTGTCTGGATGATCTGTCCATTGGTGTATGTGAGGTGTTAAAAGTTCCCGACTATTATTGTGTTACTGTCGATTTCCTCTTTTATAGCTGTTAGTATTTCTTTTATGTATTGATGTGCCCCTATGTTGGGTGCATATATATTTATAATTGTTATATCTTCTTCTTGGATTGATCCCTTGATCATTATGTAGTGTCTTTCCTTGTTTCTTGTAACATTCTTTATTTTAAATTCTATTTTATCTGATATGAATATTGCTACTCCAGCTTTCTTTTGATTTCCATTTGCATGGAAAATATTTTTCCATCCCCTCACTTTCAGTCTATATGTGTCTCTAGGTCTGAAATGGGTCTCTTGTAGACAGTATATATATGGATCTTGTATTTTATCCATTCAGCAAGCCTATGTCTTTTGGTTGGAACATTTAATCCATTCACATTTAAGGTAATTATCAATATTTATATTCCTAGTAATATTTTCTGAATTGTTTTGGGTTTGTTTTTGTAGGTCCTTTTCTTCTCTAAGGAGAAGTGTTTCTCACTTAGAGAAGTTCCTTTAGCATTTGTTGTAGAGCTGGTTTGGTGGTGCTGAATTCTCTTAGCTTTTGCTTGTCTGTAAAGGTTTTGATTACTCAGTCGAATCTGAATGAGATCCTTGTTGGTTAGAGTAATCTTGGTTGTAGTTTCTTCCCTTTCATCACTTTAAATATATCATGCCACTCCCTTTTGGCTTGTAGAGTTTCTGCTGGAAAAGCAGCTGTTAACCTTATCGGAGTTCCCTTGTATATTATTTGTCATTTTTCCCTTGTTGCTTTAATAATTTTTCTTTGTCTTTAATTTTTGTCAATTTGATTACTATGTGTCTTGGCATGTTTCTTCTTTGATTTATCTTGCCTGGGACTCTCTGTGCTTCCTGGACTTGGGTGACTATTTCCTTTCCTATGTTAGGGAAGTTTTCAACTATAATCTCTTAAGATATTTTCTCGGGTTCTTTCTCTCTCTCTTCTCCTTCTGGGACCCCTATAATGTGAATGTTTGTGTGTTTAATGTTGACCCAGAGGTCTGTTATGCTGTCTTCATATCTTTTCATTCTTTTGTCTTTACTCTGTTCTGCAGCAGTGAATTCCACCATTCTGTCTTCTAGGGCACTTATCCATTATTCTGCCTCAGTTATTCTGCTATTGATTCCATCTAGTGTATTTTTTCATTTCAGTTATTTTACTGTTCATCTCTGTTTGTTTGTTCTTTAATTCTTCTAGGTGTTTGTTCTTTAATTCTTCTATGTGTTTTTTAAACATTTCTTTCATCTTTTTGAACTTTGCTTCCATTCTTTCTCTGAGGTCCTGAATCATCTTCACTATCATTATTCTGAGTTGTTTTTTCTGGAGGGTTGCCTATATCCCCTTCATTTAATTGTTTTTCTGTGGTTTTATCTTGTTCCTTCATTTGGTACATAGTCCTCTGCCTTTTCATTTTGTCTTTCTGTGAATGTGATTTTCGTTCCACAGGCTGCAGGATTGTAGTTCTTCTTGCTTCTGCTGTCTGCCCTCTGGTTGTTGAGGCTATCTAAGAGGCTTGTGCAAACTTCCTCATGGGAGGGACTGGTGGTGGGTAGAGCTGGCTATTGCTCTGGTGGACAGAGCTCAGTAAAATTTTAATTCACCTGTCTGCTGATGTGTGGGCCTGAGTTCCTTCTCTGTTTTTTGTTTGGCCTGAGGTGACCCAACAGTGGAACCTACAGGCTCTTTGGTGAGTCTAATGGTGGACTCCAGGAGGGCTCTTGCCAAGGAGTACTTCCCAGAACTTCTGTTGCCAGTGTCATTTTTCCCATGGTGACCCACAGTGACCCCCTGCCTCTGCAGGGGTCCCTCTGACACTAGTAGGTAGGTCTGGTTCTGTCTCCTTTGGGGTCACTGTTCCTTCTCCCTGCATCATGATGCACACACTATTCTGTGTGCCCTCTAAGATTGGAGTCTCTCTTTCTCCCAGTCCTGTCAAAGTCTTGCAATCCAATTCTACTAGCCTTCAAAGTCTGATATTCTGGGAATTCTTCCTCCTGTTACCAGACCCCCAGGTTGAGAAGCCTGACATGGGGCTCAGAACCTTCACTCCAGTGGGTGGACTTCTGTGGTATAACTGTTTTCCAGTTTGTGAGCCACCCACCCAGTGGTTATAGCATTTGATTTTATTGAGATTGCACCCCTCCTACCATCTCATTTTGGCTTCTCCTTTGTCTTTGTATGTGGGGTATCTTTTCTGGTGAGTTCCAGTGTCTTCCTGTCGATGATTGCTCAGCAGTTAGTTGTGATTCTGGTGTTCTCGTAATAGGGAGTGAGTGCATGTCCTTCTATTCCGCCATCTTGAACCTGGGCTATTATAAATAAGGTTGTTATGAACATTCATGTACAAGTCCTTATGTTGATATATATCTTTTTCTTTTCCTTTGGGTAAGTACATAGGAGTGAATTGTTGGGTAAATACATGGGAGTGAACTGTTGTGTAGAAGGTACTATTTTGTTGCATAATAAATGTCTCTCATACATTATGACTAAGTGGTTACAACTTGTAAGTTGTGCTCATGATTTAGCTTCTTAGATGAATATCCAAGTATGTGTCATCATTGGGGCAATATATGTGCTGCTATGTAAGGGAGTGCTGAAAAAATGTGACT
Source organism: Mesoplodon mirus (assembly GCF_964341445.2). NCBI lineage: Eukaryota > Metazoa > Chordata > Mammalia > Artiodactyla > Ziphiidae > Mesoplodon > Mesoplodon mirus. The sequence goes on from NC_138982.1 coordinate 111,001,428, forward strand.
TCTGTTGGCTGGGTACTTTTGTTTGACTAGTGAAATATAAATATAAACTATAAAGTATTTAAATTTTTTTTTCATATTACCCTAGTGAAGCACAATAAAATACGGTTTGATAAAATAGTTACTAAATAGTGATATGCCTAAAATTAAACCTCTGTCATGAGTTAAAATACAGTCTGAATTACAGTGTATCTGAAAATTGAAACTTGCAGGTGTTTCCCTAAAGACAAAAATGACAGAAGAGTCAGTGGCCTGATAATTGCATCCCATGAAGATCAAAGATCTAAAAGATAAAAGGGATCCTCTCACAGAGCCTAACCTTGTCCTTCCGGACAATGATTGACAAAATCATTCTTCAACTCAGACATACATTGGGAAGATAATAAGGTCACCAGAGAAGACTGGGCATGGTTCCTGGATCTTGTATAAAGTGTTCTGAGAATAGAATTTTCTGGGAACACTTAATCCAAACACTTACCTAAACTGTAGTGGCTGATCATTTCACTAATAAAAGTATTCTGAATTGAATATAATTATTTTGAGATTTCTAGGTAAGTTATTTGTATATGAATAAGATCAAATATATTGCTAATTGTAATGTTTTGTTGTCTTGAGCCTTTATACTCTGATGAAGAAAATACCGTGTATCCCTAAGAAATGGATACAGGATGTTTACTTTAATAGTGTGAAAGGATAAGGAACTGAATAATATTAAGTGGTGAGAGGGTAAGTGTGTTTGTGTGAAAGGACCATGAACCAAATATTTAATGATGAGAAGTATGAAACAAAGCAAATAGTACTTTCATCAAATATTTTCAAATCTCCCCAATCACTTTAAGGATTGAACTTCTCTGACATTTGAAGTTATATGTGACATGTTGACTTCCTTTGTACAACACATCATGAGCATAAATGATATATATTATTTCTAGGTGGAAGTTAGAATAAGCATTTCATAATTTGCACCATTTAGAATGGAGACTGTAGATGGCTTTTACCTCCCATTGAAATACTGAGAAAAAGAAAATCACAGCAGGTCAGCCTTCTACCAACCAATTTAACATTAAATTATAGCAGTATGGTGTGAAATCCAGAAGCCCTCTGAGGCAACATTTAAAGATATCTTTGTCTCCTGGAGGGCATAGCATGCTAAAAAATTAGCACAGGATCTTATTATAAGAATAGTGAAATTCACACCCTGGCAAGTCTTTGGGAAAAGAAAAGTGTAGTACTCTATTAGAGAAGGAATGAAATTATGAAATACAGTGTGAAGATGTTTAAGTAGATGCTCCTAAAAACTTAAATAATCCAGATTGTCTGAACTATCTGGGCTGAAAGAGTTGTTTGCCTTTATCTGGTTATAGATAAGCAGATTCTCTTATAACCATGAAGAAGATGCCTTTAAAAATATTGCTTGCATTCCTCCAAACCTGTGCCAAACTTCTCTCATTCCTTTTATGCAGGCAGTCCATAAAATAGACCAGCAGCAACAAATTCACCTGGAAATAAATTGGAAATGCCAATACTTAGGTTGGTCCCAAAACTAGTAATGGGGGAAGTGTCATCTATATATATCTATATATCTATATATATACATATCTATATCTATATCTCTATCTATATATATATATATTTTTTTTTTCTGTATGCGGGCCTCTCACTGTTGTGGCCTCTCCTGTTGCAGAGCACAGGCCCCAGACGTGCAGGCTCAGTGGCCATGGCTCATGGGCCAAGCCACTCCATGGCATGTGGGATCCTCCCAGACCAGGGCATGAACCCACGTCCCCTGCATCAGCAGGCGGACTCTCAACCACTGCACAACCAGGGAAGCCCCATCGATCTATATTTTAACAAGCCTTCTAAGTCTTTCTGATGTATGACACAGTTTGAGAACCTCTGCTTTATTTTATTTTATTTTTTAAAAATTTTTATTGGAGTATAGTTGATTTACAGTGTTGTTTTAGTTTCAGGTGTAAAGTAAAGTTGAATCAGTTATACATATACACATATCCACTCTTTATTTATTTATTTATTTATTTACTTTTTATATTCTTTTCCCATATAGGCCATTATGGAGGATTAGGTAGAGTTCCCTGTGCTATACAGCAGGTTCTTATTAGTTATCTATTTTATACATAGTAGTGTGTATATGTCAATCCCAACATCCCATTTTATCCCCCCACCCACTTATCCCCTGGTAACCATAAGTTTGTTTTCTACATCCATGACTCTACATCTCTTTTGTAAATAAGTTCATTTGTACAGAACCTCTGTTTGAAATAGAGTAGTATTTTCCATGCTTTGAAGGAGAAGGCATTATTCCTTTAAGGATATTTAGGACCTTGCTAAAATGTCCTAGCAGAAAATGGGAGAAATGCCTGGGACTGAATCTTTATGGTGCTGAACTGGAGTTGAGACAGAAAATATAAAGCTGGATAGTGGATCTTTTTTTTTTTTAATATGAGGACTCTTTTATGATTTAGAAAGCCTGAAATGAGTCTTAATACTCTTCTGGAATAGTTCCTAAAAACTTGAAAAAAAAATGGCTTATAGTAACAGGGTGGAAATTTTGGACCTGCCTTGAAAAAAAGACTGAGGGAGGGTCTAAACATGCATATAGCAGAACATTTTTTACATAAAACCAGATAATCTACCACCTGACTATATTCCACAGGTAAGACCTATCAAAAAGAATCAGAGCTGGACAATAGTTAAAACATCAAAGACAGATTTTATTCAGTAATTATTGTAATAGGGAAAAGAGATTTCAGTATAGAACTGAGCTCAATTTCAAATACAGAAAAGATATTGGGGGATTTATAGCTAAGGAACAGGGTGATGGTGTCATTGGATGGAAAATTACTGAGAGGAGACACAAGGTAGGAGGATTTGTGCTAAACCAACTTAATAAGATTCTTGTTGAAAACAGGTCAAGTTGGTCATATATAAAGCATGAGGGCATGACTTAGTATGATTCTTTGCTAAGACTGGGCTGGGGAGGTCACAGACAGTACAGGGACCAAGGATGAGATCTAGTAGAGAAGAGAGCTCAGAGGAACTTGACTAAAGTTTGGTCAGGGAAAGTATTAGTCCAGAGAATCTCCTTTTACCTAAGTGATTAAGAATTCAAAGATGGCTGTCTCTTGCAGTTTAAGGTTGATGGAACTGGGAGTGCAAACATGAAGCTGGACCCCTTCTGTCAATGGAATGGCAGGGTTCTAGAATAAAATAGTCATGGTGTCACTGAACTCTTAGATACAAGGTAGAAATAATTATCATAATAGGCAGAAGGCTAGAAAAGCAATCAAGAAAGATCTGTAGTTTTTTTGTGTGTAGTGTTAGGGAATGTTCTAATTTCATTCTTTTACATGCAGCTGTCCAGTTTTCCCAGCATCGCTTATTGAAGAGGCTGTCTTTTCTCCATTGTATATTCTTGCCTCCTTTATCAAACATAAGGTGACCATATGTGTGTGGGTTTATCTCTGGGCTTTCTATCCTCTTCCATTGATCTATATTTATATTTTGTTCCAGTATCATACTGTCTTGATTACTGTAGCTCTGTAGTATAGTCTGAAGTCAGGGAGCCTGATTCCTCCAATTCAGTTTTTCTTTCTGAAGATTGCTTTGGCTGTTATGGGTCTTTTGTGTTTCCACATAAATTATGAAATTTTTGTTCTAGTTCTGTGAAAAATGCCATTGGTAGTTTGATAGGGATTGCATTAAATCTGTAGATTGCTTTGGGTAGTATAGTCATTTTCACAGTGTTAATTCTTCCAATCCAAGAACATGGTATATCTCTCCCTCTGTTTGTGTCATCTTTAATTTCTTTCCTCAGTGTCTTATACTTTTCTGCATAGAGGTCTTTTATCTCCTTAGGTAGGTTTATTCCTAGGTATTTTATTCTTTTTGTTGCAATGGTAAATGGGAGTGTTTCCTTAATTCCTCTTTCAGATTTTTCATCATTAGTGTAGTATAAGAATGCAAGAGATTTCTGTGCATTAATTTTGTATCCTGCTACTTTACCAAATTCATTGATTAGCTCTAGTAGTTTTCTGGTAACATCTTTAGGATTCCCTATGTACAGTATCATGTCATCGGCAAACAGTGATAATTTTACTTCTTTTCTGATTTGGAATCCTTTTATTTCTTTTTCTTTTCTAATGGCTATGGCTAAAACTTCCAAAACTATTTTGAATAATAGTGGTGAGAGCTTCCCTGGTGGCACAGTGGTTGAGAGTCCGCCTGCCAATGCAGGGGACGTGGGTTCTTGCCCTGGTCTGGGAAAATTCTGTGTGCCATGGAGCGGCTTGACCCATGAGCCATGGCTGCTGAGCCTTTGCATCCGGAGCCTGTGCTCCACAATGGGAGAGGCCACAGTGGTGAGAGGCTGCGTACCACAGGAAAAAAAAAAAAGTGGTGAGAGTGGGCAACCTTTTCTTGTTCCTGATCTTAGTGGAAATAGTTTCAGTTTTTCACAATTGAGAAGGATGTTGGTTGTGGGTTTGTCATATATGACCTTTATTATGTTGAGGTGGCCATCATCAAAAAGTCTACCACAATAAATGCTGGAGAGGGTGTGGAGAAAAGGGAACCCTCTTACACTGCTGGTGGGAATGTAAATTGATACAGCCACTATGGAGGTTCCCTAAAAAACTAAAAATAGAACTACCATACGACCATTAATCCCACTACTGGGCATATACCCTGAGAAAACCATAATTCAAAAAGTGTCATGTACCACAATGTTCATTGCAGCTCTATTTACAATAACCAGAACATGGCAGCAAACTAAGTGTCCATCGACAGATGAATGAATCAAGAAGATGTGACACATGTATACAATGAAATATAACTCAGCCATAAAAAGAAACGAAATTGAGTTATTTGTAGTGAAGTGGATGGACCTAGGGACTGTCATACGAGTGAAGTAAGTCAGAAAGAGAAAAACAAATACTGTATGCTAACCCATATATATGGAATCTAAAAATATATATAAAGTTCTGAAGAATCTAGGGGCAGGACAGGAATAAAGATACAGATGTAGAGAATGGACTTGAGGACACAGGGAAGGGGAAGGGTGAGCTAGGACGAAGTGAGAGAGTGTCATGGACATATATACATTACCAAATGTAAAATAGATAGTGGGAAGCAGCCACATAGCAAAGGGAGATCAGCTCGGTGCTTTGTGTCCACTTTGAAGGGCGGGGTAGGGAGCGTGAGAGGGAGATGCAAGAGGGAGTTTATAAGGGGATATATATTTATGTATAGCTGATTCACTTTGTTATACCGCAGAAACTGACACACCATTGTAAAGCAATTATACTCCAATAAAGATGTTAAAAAAATCTGAAGTGACGGTTAATATATCATGGTGTGCCAAGGGACAAAATAAATATTCAGACAATAAGAACGTTTCTTGACTTCTATAATTTTAAAAGATCAGAAGCCAGCACTCAAGAGTGATGTAAGTTACTACAAGGGAAAATAAGAACTCACTTAGCTTCCAAACTTGAGCCAGTCCTTAGCCATTGACTTTCACTGTGATATTATTGATCACAGAAATATGTCTTTAATCTTCATCAGAGATGAGCATCAGGAGCAGTCTTCATGCACTTAAATGAACAGCAGTATACACACTTTTGCCAGGACTTTATTATCTTCTGCTTTCTGTCATAATATAGCATGAAGGAATATTCATTTTCTGGAAATTCTGAAGAACCTCATGCTAGGTCACTATATTGATGACATCATGTTGAGCAGACCTTTAAAATAAGGAGTTGAATGTCCTGTAGCTGGATGCCATTAGACATATTGACATGAGAGGATGAGAGAAACATCTGACAGGTCTTTACTATGATTGTAAAATTTATAGCCACCATTCGTAATGCATTATGCTGGAATATTTTCCCTAAAGTAAAGGAAAAGGTATTGCACTTTGACCTATCACTATGAAAGAGGAAGTGCAATTTGTAATCCTTCTTCAGCTTGCTCAGGCTTTCTGCAGGCCAAGCAGCAATTATTAGAGAGTTAATCTTCCCAGAAGCAGCTCTCAACAAATGTCAGACATTGATTTAGTTGATAAATATCCCAGCTTCCTTGCCTTTTTGATAGAATTACTCAAAGCATATTTTATTCTATCTCCCCACACTTGTACAGTGGAATTAAGCTTTATTTTCCCACAGTGGTAACTTGCTTAATAATGTATTCCTTTAGGACTTTCCTCTCCTCCCCATCTCACATCTGCAACCTCCCATCAGTGTTGCTTGGGATTACATCCCAAATACATTGCTTGTACTCTAATGTTTGTCCCAGTGACTGATTCTGTGGAATCCTGTATTAGATAAACTTTAGTACAGAATTTTAGCCCTGATTATGGGAAAAATAGCTATATAGTGACACTAGAATTTTTAACATTTGCCTTTAGTAAAATTTATAAGGCAACTTTGCTAAAATTGTAATGATCAGTTGCTGACATCCTTTCTCCATCCCTACCCAAATACTATATTCAATTGAAATCTCCGTGCATCTTCTCTTATTTAATTTCTCTTAGATGTCCTGTTATTCCCTTTGGTACTTAATGTTTAGTCTCTGCATGATAATACACTTCTTGAAGACAAAGATGCTTTCATTATTATCTTTATATTTCTCCACTACTTAGCACAGTGTCTTCTACATTATGCAGCTCTGTAGATTGGTTACATTATAATAAATACATTGATTTTAATATTACTATACCAATAATGCTAACAAAAATATATTTAATATAATTTTCCCAAAAGACATTTCTTATTTTTGTGAACATGTAACAAGAAGACAGGAATTAATTTAAAAATCTCTCTATAATTGTCTCCATATCCTGTGCCTGGATAAATGATATTGCTTTAGACAAAAGTAAAGAAATTAAAAGTCACAGTTATATGAAAAGATGATGACTATAGCCAAACATTTGGGAAATTGAGAGTGTGACATTGTACTGAGCCATGGATATGACCAAAACTAGAGTGCTGGGAGTATGTTGGTGGCATACTTCGGATAAAAATCTAAAGGCAGGGTTATTATTGTCCAATAGTCAAATGGGGTTTGAACTAAAATTGCCTGATCTTATTATTTACTTGCTGGAGGCCATGAATAAGCCACTTAGCATTTCAAAGCTCAATTTCTTCATTTGCCTTGATGATAATAGTGATATCTATACTTGAGGGTATTTCAGGAATTAAATAAATTGTTTATTGGAAAGGAGAAATTTAGGTCAAGAGATGATTATTCTAATTTATAATTACATAATCACTTAAGATATTATTTCATGTTCTTTTCAAATTTATTCAGAATTTACTATTATAGTCTCTTAACTCATTTTTTAATTATTATGCAAATATTCTTTTAATAGAAGTTGCTACCACTAAAAGAGAGTTTCCCCTATGTATTTCTGTCTTACTTATAATCCTGGTAGGTACATTTTTTTAATGAATGACCATTACATTAAATCTTAAATCATCATATTATTTACAATTCCATTACATCAATTTACACATTTTATTAATATAATAATAATTGGAAGGTAGTATTTTAAAAATAATTGTAATATCTAAATAAATATTATATACTATGCTGATCTGTTTTTTCCCAATGCCTTTATTCTCTTCCTAGTTATTATTTATACATTTCAAAAAACCTTCTTAATTGAGTAAAACTGCAAAGAAAAGTGCTTTTACAATATGTATGTAATGTCAAGAATAAATTAATGGTGTCTCTAGTAGTAAGATGACAAAATTTGCTTCTTAGAACCCAAAAGAGATGAAGGATACTTCTTAAATATAAGCTTTAAATTTGAGTTATCAGTTCTTTCTCATTCTATCTGAATGTTATATTTTAAAAATCAATTATAGTATAACATACATATTGAAAAATACATAGACGTTAAGAAAACTATCCTATAAACAACTTAATAAATTTATACATAGTCATAATTGCTAAAAATTAAGAACAATCAAATGTACATTTATACTAGAATAAATAAAATGTGTTATGTATATATGGACTCCTAAATAGCAGTAATATTGACCTACTTCCATGCTTAAAAACCCATATTATGATAGATAAAAGTATAATGATAAGTGGGAAAAAAATAACCACATCAAGTACTACATGATACATAATTTCATTTATATATGTAGTTCAAATTCAGGCAAAATTATTCTATATTTCATAAAAATTAGAATAGTTGTTAGCTTTACATGTGGATTATTGACTGTAAAGCAATATGAGAACTTCATATTATATGAATAGAACTATTCATAGATTAGTTCCATGGCTAATTAGATATTATGTTATTTAAATAGATGTCTTCCAATATGGGTGTCAGTACACATATTTGCAATGGTTAATGTTTACATAACTTAATTTTTATATCCAAAAATTCAAATAGATGTTTTTAAAAACATGGCAGAATCTTAAATTATTCAATTCCATTTGTAAACTTGGGCATATTTATACCTAGCTCTAGCTAATAATGCTATAAAATTACACTGTCGATTCTAAAATGGTATCAAAATATTTTAGTCATAACACATTTTATTGACAGAATTTTAGGTTACATGTCCTGGTAAAAATGGACAAATAACTCTGCTTAGAGGAGGAAAAAGCTCTCTTCTATTTTCTGAAATTCTATTTCTAAGATCATAGGGCTGTGATGATTCAGAGAAGTAAAGTTACTATCTTAGCTTTAAAGCCAACCAGGGAGATGGAAATAACATCATAATTCACAAGCAAATTCTTGTGAAATTCAGAGAAAGGTAGACTATATATAAGATTTTGTAGCACACAAATTTGTTTCAGTATTAAAAAGGCATGAAATATATTTTAGGTAGTTCAATCAATATGAACAATAACATGAGAGCAAACATTTTAATGATATTAATAGATGTTCTTAATTGAGCTTAGATACAGTTATAGATTTAAGTAATCCACATTATCAGACCTTCATATTTTCATTCAAAATATTCCTTCAGTCTAAAATTCTAATCCACAAATGCATGCTTGTACAAGATACTGTGTTCTGGCAGGTGATATGAAAATTAATATGAGTGTAAATCAAAATGTGATATCATATAATATAGCCAGCATTTCTAAGGAATAGCTAATGGATCTGCAATAAATAATGATGAAATACTTCATAATTTATTTGGAGCAAAAGTAAAATCAAAGAAAATTCCAAATTCATATACAAAATAAATTCCAGGTTAATTATATATAGAAAATATAATTATAGATATTATAGAAAAAAAACAGAAAATAATAATTTTATAATATATAAGTGAAAATTACCTTCCTAAGCATATAAAAATGAAGACTATCAAGAAAAAATGTACATATATGAAAACATAATAACTAATAAATTGTGTAAAATGAAACACCATGCAAAGGTGTAAAACAACTGAGTTATTAACAAATTTGATACATTAATAACAAGAAATGGAATTCCTGACTCATATGGTAGTTCTATTTTTTAGTTTTTTGAGACACTTCCATACTGTTTTCCTTAGTGACTGCACCAATTTACATCCCAACCAACAGTGTACCAGTGTTCCCTTTACATCCTTGCCAACATTTGTTATTTGTAGACTTTTTGATGATAGCCATTCTGAGAGGTGTGAGGTGATATCTCATTGTTGTTTTGATTTGTATTTCTCTAATAATTAGTGATACTGAGTATCTTTTCATGTGCCTGTTAGCCATTTTTATGTCTTTTTTGGAAAAATGTCTATTCAGGTCTTATGCCAATTTTTTGATTGGGTTGCTTGCTTTTTTCATATTGAGTTGTATGGGCTGCTTATATATATTTTTAGTCATATTATTTTCAAATATTTTCTCCTATTCAGTAGCAAAAGTTTTCAAATTTAATTTGGTCCCATTTGTTTATTTTTGCTTTTATTCCTTTTGCCTTAGGACACAGGTCCAAAAACAACCAACCAAACAAACAAACAAACAAAAACAAAACATTGCTGCAATTTATGTCCCAGTGTTCTGCCTATGTTCTCTTCTAGGATTTTTGTGGTTTCAGGTTCAGGTCTTTAATCCATTTTGAAGTTCTTTTTAAATTTATTTTTGTATATGGTGTGCGGAAATGTTCTAATCTCATTGTTTTACATGTAGCTGTCCAGTTTTCCAGCACCACTTATTGAAGAGACTGTCTTTTCTCCATTGTATATTCTTGCCTCATTGTCTTAGAGTAAACCTATGGTCTTACCTCATTGACCATAGGTTTATGAATTTATTTCTGGTCTCTCTATTCTGTTTCATTGATCATTGTGTCTTTTTTTGTGTGTGCCAGTACCACGCTCTTTTGAGTACTGCAGCTTTGTAGTACTCTATGATCCAGCAGTTACACTTTTGAGTATATATCTGGAAAAAATAAAAACACTAAACACACAGTGGGATATTATTCAGCTATAAAAACGAATGAAATTCTACCATTTGTATCAAAGTGGATCGACTTAGAAATATTATGCTAAGTGAAATAAGTCAGACAGAGAAAGATAAATACTGTACAATATCACTTCTATGTGGAATCCAAAAACTAAAACAAATGAATACATATAGCAAAATAGAAACAGACTCACAGATATTCAAATCAAGCTAGTAGCTACAAGTGGGAAAGTGAAAGGGGGAGGTATAAGATTGGGATGTGGGATTAAGAGATACAAACTACTTTGTATAAATTAGGTAAGCACAAGGATACATTGTACGGCATAGGGAGTCATAACCAATATTTTGTAAAACTTTTAATGGAGTATAATCTATAAAAATACTGAATCACTATGCTATACATCTGAAACAAATATAATATTGTAAATCAAATGTACTTCAATAAAAAATAATAAAAAAACAAGAAATGGATTACCATGTTACCATTCAATAAATAAAATAATCCCATGACAAATGGGAAAAGATATAAAGTAAAAAAATAAAAAATGACTACTAATGATATAAATTACATAGAGAATACAGTAGGAATTAAGGAGAAGGAAATTTCAACAAAAGTAGGTATTAATTTGTGAATAAACAAAAATTATCATTATGATAATATCTTCTGTTATAAGGACAGGTTTATATTTACAGTAATGGTCATTGTAGAAGTTTTTTGTTATATAGGAAACGGGAAACAATCTTCTATTTTAATAATTTGGGCATTATTAAATAAAAGAAAGGCCAGCATTACAGTGTTCTATGTAATACTATGCCCAATGACAAGTTGTGAGGGAAAAAAGTGTTAGTGAGAAAAAGAAAATGAGAATTTAAAGGGAGAAAGAAATTTCTGATACATTTTGTTAAATGCATTGTGAAAAATAGCAAGTCATAAATACAAAATATAGGCTATGATCCTATTTACATAAACGAAGCAACATATTTACTATGTGTGTGTGTAAGAGAGAGAGAGAGAGAGTGCATGTGCACATGCCTGTGTGTAAGATACTCAAAGTAGGTTACATACAAGTTGTAGGCATTTTTCTGGGGAGTAATTTGATTATGAGAATGTTTCTGATGTGGCCTTTTTCATGCTACTTACTAATAAACAGCTACAACTGTAAAATTTGTAGGAAAGAAGGAAGGAAAGAAATTGAGGGAGTGAGAAAAGGCAGAAAGAAGAAAGGCTATTGTGAAGTGATCTGGGTTTTTATGTCTCTACCTTATTTTCCCCTTGGAATAGACAGATAAAGATGAGACTATCCTGAGATTATGACTGCTATGGTACCACAACTTGATTCCTCTGGGTTCTTGTCAACGTTCCTAGGAGTTGAAACTGGGTGAGCTGACAAACTCAATAGTATTATAAACTCAGAGTCACATGAGTCAAATATCTTACTCAATATCAAGTTTTACTAATAATTTCATGAAGACAAGCAATTAAGAAACAGAGGAGACATGTCTGGGATAGTGAAGGCGGCTCCCAAAGTCTCTTGTTCTTAAACCAAACACAGGTCTCTGGACGAGAGTACTGTCATGGAATGTTTAGTTTATAAAATATCTCCATTTGTACATCAAATAGTAGCATAGGGAATAATTTTATAGGGATTTTATAGGGATTTTATAGGGAATAATATCTCATAAATCAATATTTTCTAGGTTTGTTTGAAATAACCAATGTTAAACCAGTACTAAAAGCATTACATAGAAAAGCATACTTTCTTGTACATATTATTGGTCTACTTTTCAGAAGTTCTAGTGATCATGTTTATAAAAAATGAGATCAAACCTCTCCTAGTCCTCTCTCTGAAGCCACAGTATTGAGAAATAAATAGGTCACAGTTCAGCTGCTTTAACTTCTTTTCCCTCACTGGGTATGGGGCATGATCCAAACAAGATCCATGTCCTGGGAATAGAAAGATAAGATTATCTCTTTTCCTGAAATTTTAGCAATATTTCATAGGAAAGTAGTATTCATGGGCCATATGATATACTGTGGCACAGTAATTTAAATACTTTGAAATTTCAAAATCTAATAAATGATTGTCCTATTATTTCAGAATGTTGCAAATGCATGCATTATCATTGGTCCATGTCAAATATTATTAGTCTATTAATATAAGTGTGTCAAAATGGACAGAAATATAGGTTCTATCAATTATTATGCCTCTTCTTTGTGTTATCACAAAACTAAGTCAAAAAAGAGTGCTTCTGTTCTTGGATGCTAGGAGAGCGTTCATGTTAATTTAAATACAATTTCAATCTTTAGGTGTTTATAAAAATCATATTTGAATACAGTTCATGATAGGAATTTATATTTACATCTTCAGTGTGACACAGATAAGATTTTTTAATGCATGAAACAGTAATAATTCACAACTCATGTCCTAAAAATAATTCTAATACAAATATGCAAATAACACAGAGGACATAATTTAAAAGATAACCCTGTGGAAAATCATAATTTACTTGAACAAGATCAAATTAATCTTTTATAATCACATAAAATTCAGTGGGATAAATAAAAGAACAAATAATTAATTCAGTACCAGAGCTTACATGATGTTAGAAATGAATGCAATAAATGAAAACACTCTATGAACAGCAGTCAAATAACAAGAAAGATATTTTAAACTATAGTAGAATCAAACTCACCTATTTCTTTGTCAACTTTCTCAAAATTGGGTCCTGGTCTAATAAATATGAAGTCACTTTTTGAGCAGTGTACATAGTATTCGTAAACATATTATTAGAGTTAAAAAAACAAACTTTAAATGCAGTAATATTTTTCTGAGTGCTACTTTAAAATTATTAATAACAAAGACAGCATGAAAATTCAAGGTTATAGAACAAAATACAGTATAATGGAAAACACTGATAAATCTGAATATAGAATTGTCTTTTCAAACTAGGCTAAGAAGGGCCTAGTTCAAAGGAAGAATAAAAATCTAGTAGTTTTTCTTTTAAATTCACCAATTCTTACAGTGTTTACTGAGCACCTATTATGGGTCATGATATATTCTAGGTACTAGGGTATAGTGAGAAATGAGACAAAGAATGTTTCTACTCTTTCAATGTAAATTCCATTAGGGGATATGGAAAAAAAAAACTCTCAAAAATAAAAAAAATCACTAAAAATGTTTATGCAGAGATGAAACAGAGAATGATAGATGGTGATTTTAGGACTATTTTGAATAAGGAGAGGAGAAAGCCATTCTGAGATGGTACCTTAAGTTGAGATTTGAATGCCATGAAGCTGGCAACAAAAAAAATTCCAACCAGATGGGATACAAAAGCCCTGAGTAGATAACACGATTAACATGTTCAAGGTGCTAAAATGAAACTAATATGGTAGGAGCAAGGGAGGCTATTTTAAAGGGACAGAAGATGAGCTCAGAAAAGTCATCAGGTTCTTCATAATCTAGGAAGAGAATAATATTTCACTATATTCTTCAAGTGCATGAATCATAAATATTTGTGAGGTAGTGATAGATTTTTTAAAGAAAATTCAAAATTATTAATGTATTTGTTTTTCCTGATTTATTTGTCCCTTCTCACTCTTCTTTCTCTTTTAGGTGTAGGACTATATATCTTGCTATATAGATGTGATGTGCGTTTTTCGACTGGAAGGCTTATATTGTGTTATTTATGTTTAAGATATAATAATTGTATATAGTGAGAAGCAAAAGTTTATAAAACACAATTAAAATGACATTGAGTGCCTACCTACCAGTCAGGATAAGGAAATACATTTTCTAGAGTATTTAAATTGTATCCATTTTCTATTACACCTAACAAATTAGCACACATTCAGCAGCTTAAGACTTAAAAAAAAAAAAACAATTTTTTATCTTTCAGTTTTTGAAGGTCAGAAGTTGGGGCAGAGCTTATCTTGGTTTGCTACTGAGGGTTACAGAAGGCTCTGAAGAAGAGATTTATCGGGTTGTGTTTTCACCTAGACTGTTGACTGGAGAAGGATACCCTTCCAAGCTCCCTAAGATTATTGACAGAATTCATTTCCCTATAGTTGTAGGCACGAGTACAGGTTTTCTTGCTGGATTTCAGATGGAGGGATTTCTCAGTCTTTGAGGACTAACACACAGCACTTTGCCATATGACCTTCTCATGACATAGAAGCTTACTCCCTCAAGACAGAAAGAATCCCTTGAATTCTGTTTTCTAAGATAGTCTTATATAACAATAATGCTAGAAACATCCCATCACCATTGTCTTAAAATATAACCTAATCAAGGGAGAAATGTCTCATTTGCCTCTGCCATAAAAATAGCTTAATCAAAGAGGGACATCCATTACTGTCACTATATTCTATTGATTAGAAGCAAGTCACAGATCACACTCACACTTATGGATTATAACGAATATAATACCAGGGTGCTATCATGGGACCATCTTAGAAATCTGCCTAGCATACATATTTGATACTCCCAACAATTATATGTAATAGGCTCTAATATTTGCAAGGTATTGGGATTCAAAGTCTCTATGAGTACTCCCTATATAAACTATAATACACATGTTATAGGTTATCTAAAGACAAATGTCCTTATTAGTTAGACAAATAAAAGTACTCAAAAACGAAATCAAACAATTATAAAGTAAATTAAAAAAAACAGAAACAAAACAAAAGCTGAATGCAAACTAAAATAAGCATAGAAAACATAAAGCAAACACTAAAACAATAAAAAAATTAAAAACAAACCATAACAAAACAAGGAAAAAACACAAAACACCAAAAAGTGAAGTAAAAATAGAAAAAAAAACAGAAAGAAAAATATATTTAAAGTTTTTTAATTAAAAAAACACTAAAAATTAGAAAATAATAGAAAAACAGAAGAAAACAAAACATAAAAAAGTAATAGTAATAATAATATTTTACTGGAGTGTCAACTGTCGGTGTCCTTGCCCCCACAGTGAGTCACAGCCAACCTCCACCTCCCCAGCAGGCCCTCCAATACCTCTAGGTAGGTCTCTGGACCAGCTGTGGGCACTGTGGAGGCAGCTCAGATTCTGAACTGGCCCAACTCTCATGTACTTGTCCCCATAGATGAGTCTCAATTGTGGGAACACTTGTTGTCCATTGAGATATTCCACTTATGCAGGGTTTACCAAGCCAGTCACAGGGATATAATCTGCAGCTTTTGCAGCTTCACAGAAAGATTTTAATTCTTCTTCCTTAGTTGTCTGCCCCTGGGGCTCTGCTGTGGTTTTAGCCCCACCTCTGCATGTAATCCACCCACAGGGATCTACTCCCAAGGCTGTCTTGTAGCACTCAGATCTTCCCCAGTGAGGACAGGGTACAGAGGGGGCATGGCGGCCAGGGTCATGGTAGCTCCGGTGGTTACAGGTGCATTGTGTGGGGGTTGACAGCTATGAGAAATCCAGTATTGCTGGTAAGGAGGTGTGGGGGGAAGCCAGTGGCCACAGGCATGAGAGATCCAGCCCTAGTGGGAGTCTTTCCTAGAGTCTGGCAGCTGTTGTTAGAGGATCAGCCCTGGCAGTGACCTTTCCTAGTGCCCAGCAGCAGGCATAAGAAGGCCAGACCCAGTAGGGGCTTTTCCTAGTGCCTAGTGACAAGTGCATGTGTGCCAGCCTTGGCTTGGACCTTTCCTAGTGCCCGGCAGCAGGCACAAGAAGACCAGCCCTGGTAGGGGCTTTTCCTAGTGTCTGGCAGCAGATGCACGAGAGCCAGCCTTGGTGGGGCCCTTTCCTAGTGCCTAGAGGGGCAGGGACTGGCATGTGGAGAGATAGAGGCTGCAGTGGTGGCTCCACCCCTGTGCATCACTGAACAGTAGCACCTTGTTTCTGTGGCAGTCTGGGTTTCCTCCATAAGCATTCCTGGTTGTGGATTACCTCCCTCTCATTCCCTCAGGCTGTCTCCACACAGCCAACTGCAGTGTTCTCCCCAGGTTTGCTATACAATCCCCACGTTCCAGCTCCCTGGCTTTGTGCACACCAGTTGACACACGTCCCAGTCTGGGATGAACAGGGCCATGGCACAGACCATCTGTGTAGGTCATACTCTTTCCTGTCTGCCCCAGACCGGGTGTTTCACCCTCATCCAACAGCCTCAGATGCTCCCCTTCTGTCCCAAGTGATTTCCCCATTGGTGAAAAGGCTTCCCCAGTTGCAGGAACTTCGCCTCTTCCTCAGCTCCCCCCACAGGGGCACAGGTCCTGGCTCGCTTCCTCTCCTCTTCTTTTTCCCTTGTTCTTTCTTTCATCTTACCTGGTTACATGGGGTTCTTTCCTGTCCTTTCTGGTGTCCAAGGTCTTCTGCTAGTGTTCAGCTGGTGCTCTGAGAAGTGTTCCATCAGTAGATACATTCTTGATGCATTTGTGAAGAGAGATAAGCTCCATGTTCTCCTACTCCTCCACCATCTTGAAAACACTCTGCCTTTTGTCTTTTTTATTAAGCATTTTATATCATTCCATTTTCTTTCCTCTCTTGGCATATCAGTTTCAGTTATATTTCTGTTTTTTGTTTTGTTTTGTTTTTACTTTTTAAATAGTTGTCCTACACTTGCATTAGACATTTACAACTACTTCAACTCCACTTTTAAATAACACTCTACCTCTTCAAGGGACGTGTGAGTACTTAAAAATAACAAAATAATCTTACACCTCGACCCTTGTATCATTGCTGTCATTCATTTTACTTACATACTTGTATACATAAGTAGGTATATATATATATATATATATATATATATATATGTATGTGTGTGTGTGTGTATGTATACACACACATAATATATATGCATAATTGAATTCATTGTTGCTAATATTATATTGAAGAAACTGTTATCAGTTAAATTAAGGATAAGAGAATGAAAGTTTTATTTTACTTTTTATTCTTTCCTCTATGCTCTTTAGTGTTTCAAATGTGAGCTTCTAACCCAAATTATTTTATTCTTCCAAAAGAAAAGTTATTTAACATTTTTTTCAAGGCAGGTCTACTGGCAACAAATTCTCTCAAATTTTGTGTGTTTGAGAGTATATTTTATTTCTTTTTTAACCTTTGAAGGATAATTTTGCAAATTACAGAATTCTATGTTGATTTTTTTTTGTCTCAGCACTTTAAATATTTCCTTCCACTCTCTTTTTATTTGCATAGTTTCCAAGGAGAAGTTGGACATAATTCTTATATTTGCTCCCCTATAGGTAAGGTACTATTTTCCTCTGGCTTCTTTCAGGATTGTATCTTTATTTTTAATTTTTGTAGTTTGAAAATGATATGCCTACATGTCATTTCCTTGGTGTTCTCTGAGCTGCCCAATCTGTTGTTTGGTTTCTGGCCTTAATTTGAGAAAATTCTAATTTTTGCTTCAACTATTTCTTTCTTTTCTTTCTCTTTTACTTCTCCTGATTTATATTCCTATATACATATATTACACCTTTTGTAGCTGTCCCACTGTCCTCAAATATTCTGCTCTCACTTTTTTTTCAGTCTTTATTCTCTTTGCTTTTCAATTTTGTAGAATTCTATTGAGATATTCTCAGTTTCAGAGATTCTTTCCTCAGCCATGTCCAGTCTACTAATAAGATCATCAAAGGCATTCTTCATTTTTCTTACAGTATTTTTGACCACTAACATTTCTTTCTGGTTCTTTAATAAGATTTTTGTCTCTGTTTACATTGCTCATCTCTTGTTGCATGCTGTCTACTTTATCCATTAGAATCCTTCACTTATTAATCACAGTTGTTTTGAAATCTTGGTCTGATTATTCCAGCATCCCTGTTATTTCTGTTTCTGATACTTTCTCTGTCTCCTTAAACTGTGTTTTTGCCTTTTTATGCCTTGTAATTATTTTTCAATATCCAGATATAATGTACCAGGTAAATGCAACTTGTGTAAATAGAGGCCTTTAGTAATGTGGTGGTAAGGTGTGGAGTAGGGGAAGTGGTCTATAGTTTTATGATTGGGTCTCAAACTTTTAATTAACCTATGACTCTGGAAGGTGAACTTCACAATGTTTCTCAGTTTTTTTTCTCCCTCTTAGGTGTGATAGAATGGCTAGAGTTGACTGGAGTTAAGTATTTCCTTTCTCTTAATTGGAAGGCTAGAGCTGAATCAAGTTGGGTATTTCTCTTTCCCCAGGTCATTTATGCTCTGATAATACCTTGGCAAGTTTGACTCTGGTTAATTATTCCTGAGGAAATACCTCATGAAGAACAGAGCACTATGGTGTATTTTAAATATGTTTTAAATTGGTCTCTTTTCTTCTGCTCCCTTCAGAAGCACAAGGTTTTGTTTTTTGTTTGTTTTTTTGTGGTATGTAGGCCTCTCACTGTTGTGGCCTCTCCCATTGCAGAGCACAGGCTTCAGACATGCAGGCTCAGTGGCCATGGCTTATGGGCCCAGCCACTCAGCAGCATGTGGGATCTTCCCGGACTGGGGCACGAACCCGTGTCCCCTGCATCGGCAGGCAGACTCTCAACTACTGCACCACCAGGGAAGCCCCACAAGTTTTTTGTTTGTTTGTTTTGCTTTGTTTTATCTTTTCCCCTCTAATATTTACTGTGGTAACCTGGTGGAGTTCATTATGGTAAAACTTACAAAAGTGTGGGGACCCCTTTATGACTAGGACCCCCTAAGGATTTTAACTCTCAAAATTGTCCATATTGAGTCTCCAACAATTCATCAATTATAGATCCTATTTTCCTACTCCAATACCAGTTACTACGGATGTTTGCAGTTGTAAGTCTCTTTTCCATTAAGCTGTGACTCCCTATGTTCACCTGTCTATGTCTTCAAACATGGGAGTAGTGGTTTGCCTTGTATTCTCATCTCTCATGCATCCAAGAGTTGTTGATTTTTCTGTATGTTCAGATTTTGAATTGCTATTAAGACAAGGAGAACACCATGCTTGCAAATAATAAGTGGAAGTATAATATATATTTTTTCTAAAGTAACAAGACTCTTGTGGTGTAAAATTATGTGTATCAGTAAGTAAGTGGCTATAAAGGAGATCATAGATTTGCTACATCTCTATGACTGCAGGGATAGTCAGTTTCTCTCAGATGTGAGAAGCATGTCTGTGATGATCTCTGTAGTTTAGTGTAGATTTGAAAGAGCTACTGAAGAGAATAGGAGAGATGTCTGAACCTGGGTAAACAAGGGACCACAGTGCATTCCTGAGAACACAACCGTTTTTGCCTAATTAGAATTTATGATGGTAACAATCTATAGTTGTCCCTCAGTATCCATGGGACGTTGTTTCTAGGACCCTCTGTGGATAGCAGAATCCACAGATGCTTATATCCCTTATATAAAATGGCATAGATTTTCATGTAACCTATGTACAGCCTCTTGTATACTTTTAATCATCTCTAGAACACTTACAATACTTAATGCAGTGTAAATGTATGTAAATAGTTGCTGGTATGAAGGAAATTTGAGTTTTGCTTTTTGAAATTTAATGGAATTTTTTTCAAATATATTTGATCTCTGATTGGTTGAATCCATGGATGTAGAATCCACAGATGGAGAGGGCTGAATGTACAATGTTTTATGACTTTCAATAGCATCCAGAGTTTAGAAGCTTTCAGTGTGAACCGCTTGAGGAAGCAATTTTGTATGATCAGTATTGACCATCAGTATGTGAATATGGTGGAAAAGCAAGGAAATAAGCATATCCACAAAGATAAAATGGAGTAATTTGTCTTTCTTTCATCATTTTTAATGTAGCTAATAAGTAAAGAAATTCACCAGTATAGGAAATGGTGAAAAGATCAAATATCATCTACTAGTATACATTCTAGAAGTGGGTATAGTTTGTGTGATCATGCAATGTATTGTCAAAACTAAGTCATTTTTAAGGATGTAAATGGGAAGTATTGGTAATTTTAAGAGTGTAAAGGAGAGATATTAAAAATAATTTCAAGACAAGAGTTATAAACTTGGACACTCCTGACCAAATATCAATGCATGGCCATCCTAGTAAAGGCAGAAATCTTTCCAGAAGGGTATTGGATGCATCATTAACATGGACCTAACATGGTCATAATAACAAGATATGGAGTGAAAAAATGTGTGAATAAGACATAATATGAAATCAACGGAGACAGCAAATGCACAGTGTAAAAGATATAATTCACCTAAAACAATGAAATGACAAGAACATGGTGTATCTTTCCATCTGTTTGTGTTACCTACAATTTCTCATTAGTGTTACTGATGGAAGAAATTGAAGACTACACAAACAGATGGAAACTTCTAATCATGGATTAGAAGAATTAGTATTGTTAAAATGACCATATTACCCAGGGCAATCTACAGATTCACTGGAATCTCTATCAAAATACGAAGGACGGGGCTTCCCTGGTGGTGCAGTGGTTGAGAATCTGCCTGCTAATGCAGGGGACACGGGTTCGAGCCCTGGTCTGGGAGGATCCCACATGCCGCGGAGCAACTAGGCCCGTGAGCCACGACTACTGAGCCTGCGCGTCTGGAGCCTGTGCTCCGCAACAAGAGGCCGCGATAGTGAGAGGCCCGCGCACCGTGATGAAGAGTGGCCCCCGCTTGCCACAACTAGAGAAAGCCCTCGCACAGAAACGAAGACGCAACACAGCAAAAATAAATAAATTAATTAATAAAAACTCCTACCCCCAACATCTTCAAAAAAAAAAAAATACGAAGGACATTTTTCACAGAAATAGAACAGATAGTCCTAAAATTTGTATAGAAGCATAAAAGCCCCTGGATATCCAAAGAATCTTGAAAAAGAAGAACAGAGCTGGAGGAATCATGTTTCTTGACTTCAGACAATACTGAAAAGCTACAGCAATCAAAAACAGACATACAGATTAAAGGAACAGAATAGAGAGTCCAGAAATAAACCCATACATTTAGGGTCAATTAATCTATGACAAAAGCAAAAATCTACAATAGAGAAGACAGTCTTTTCAGTAATTGGCACTGGGAAAACTGGACAGCTACATGTAAAAGAATGTGATTAGAACATTTCCTCATACTATAAACAAAACAAATCAACTCAAAATGGATTAAAGACCTACAGGTAAGACCAGAAACCATAACACTCCTAAAGAAAAACATAGGGGGAGCACTCTTTGACATAAGTTGTAGTAATATTTTTTGGGTCTGTCTCTTAAGCAAAGAAAATTAAAGCAAAACTAAACAATTGAGACCTAGGTAAACTTAAAAGCTTTTGCATAGCAAAGAAAACCATTGACAAAATGAAAAGACAACCTGCTGAATGGGAGAAGATATTTTCAAATGATATGAAAGAGAAGGTGTTCATTCCCAAAATATATAAATAGCTCATAAAACTCAAAGGCAAAAAAAAAAAAACCCATAAAGCTCAATTAAAAAATGGGCAGAAGACTTGAATAGATATTTTTTCCAAAGAAGACATACAGATGACTAAACAGCATATGAAAATATACCCACCATTGTTAATCCTCAGAGAAATGCAAATCAAAACCACAATGAGATATCACCACACACCTGTCAGAATGGTCATCATCAAAAAGAACACAAATAACCAACATGGGCTAGAATGTAGAAAAAAGGGAACTCTCATAGACTCTTGACGGGAATGTAAATTGGTGTAGCCAATATACAAAACAGAATGGAGTTTCCTCAAAAAGCTAAAAACAGAACTACCATATGACCCAGCAATTCCACTCCTGACCATATATCTGAAAACAAAACAAAACAAAACAAAACACTAATTTGAAAAGATACATGCACCTCAGTATTCGTTGCAACATTGCTTACAATCACAAGGATTTGGATGCAACCTAAGTGCCCATCAACAGATGAATGTATAAAGAAGTTGTTGTATATATGTAGAATGGAATACTAAGTCATAAAAAAGAATGAAATTTTACCATTTGTAACAACATGGATAGACTTGGAGGGTATTATGCTAAGTTAAATAAGTCAGAGAAAGACAAATACTGTATGACATCACTTATTGTGGAATTGAAAAATTAAAACCAACTAGTGAATATAAACAAAAAGAAACAGACTAACAGATATAGAGAACAAACTACTGGTTACTGGGAGGATAGGGGAGGGTCAAGATAAGGGTAGATGATCAAGAAGTACAAACTACTATGTATAAAATAAGCAAGCTACAAGGATATATTGTACAACACAGGGAATATAGCCAAAATTTTATACTATTTTATAATATCTATAAATAGAATATAACCTTTAAAATTGTAAATCACGATGTCACAGACCTGAAACTTATATAATATTGTACATCAACTATACCTCAATACAAAAAAGAAATAATTAGAAAAAAACAATTAGAATTGCTGTTAAGCATAAAATCTAGTTTTTGAAAGAAGGCACAGTGATAGTAGGAACTAAGAAACATAAAGAAATTATGAACGGTCAAAAGGGATCTTCTACACACCAAGTTTTAGGAGCATGGTAAGCATCATCATCCACAATGGGATATTTTTATGGAAGAATTTGAAATTATAAAATTTTCAATTCAAATATATTTTGCACTCATATTAAATTGACTGTGACAATATATACGAAATGCACTCTCATCCACAGTGCACATGGAATTCATTCCATGAATTCTATGTTTAGATTCAATGGATTAATGACTTGAATCAAACAACAAATTAGAGGGCTTTTTGGGTTTTTTTTTTTTGCCTGAGGATGAACAAACGTCTTTCACAATCTAACTAATTATGAGAAGTAAACAAATTTGATGAATCATATGAAATTTTTAAAAGAAGTCAAAACTGTGAGTGGTTATTCAAATCCTTCTTATCACAAAATATCAGACAACATGAAATAACATGAATAAATGAAAATAGAGAAGCAATGAAAATAATTAGAAATAAAGGAAATGGCACTCTTCTTGATAATAGAAAAAAAAACTTCCACATAATTTTCACACACCATATAACATACCAAAGAGAGGCAAATTACAGGGAAATGTTTCACACAGACATAAAAATCCCAAATGAAATGAAATTAGGAAATGAAATCCAGCAATTCATTAAATGATCAATATATATAACAAAGTTTCTTCCTCCTATGGAAAAATGATATGTGTTTAATATTTGCAAATCAGGCAATGTAATTGCCACATTAAAAAAATAAAAAGGAAAAAACATAATATAATCTCAAAGTATGCAAAAAAAGCTTTTGATAAAATTAGGTATGATAAAATATTTAACCACCTACAAATATTAAGAAACTTCCTTAATCTGGTTAAGAATAACTACCTTAAAATCATTTGTAAAGAGGAGATATTGAAAACATTTTCCTTAAGATTAGGTATGAAATAAGAATGTATGCTCTACTTGCTCCTATTCAACTATGTAGTAGAGGATTTCTGTAATATAATGAGGAAGAAAAAAACAATAAAATATTTAAAAACTAGAAAGGTGACACAATTATAAAACAAAGTGTAAAAGAAATTTATAGATAAATATGTAACTAGGAAGTAAATTTAGCAATGTTGTAGTATACAAGCTCAATATAGAAAAACAATTATTTCAATACCTGACAATAAGAAATTAGAAAATGGCATTTCAAAAAGACTTCATTTACATTAGCATTACATAATATATAACTAGGAATAATCCCAATGAAATATTTACCTCTATAT
Organism: Mesoplodon mirus; assembly: GCF_964341445.2. Classification (NCBI taxonomy): domain Eukaryota; kingdom Metazoa; phylum Chordata; class Mammalia; order Artiodactyla; family Ziphiidae; genus Mesoplodon; species Mesoplodon mirus. The sequence goes on from NC_138982.1 coordinate 111,025,516, forward strand.
TTACACCTGGCAATAAAACATACAAAAATTACTGAAAAAAAATGTTTACATGTAATTGGAGGAATATACTATGTATATAATACTCTTTATTGCAAAGATGGTAATTCTCCCCAAACTGATATAGATTGGAAACAATACTAATAAAATTTCCAGGTATTTTTTTCTAACAAAAGTTGATAAGCATATACTAATATATATATATATATTATATATATATATATATAATATATATATATATATATTTATATAGAAATGCAGAAGTACAAGAAGAGTCAAGGACATCTTGAAGAAGATGATGTCTTAACACTGTAAAACATAAAGAAGACACTAGTCTGGTATTTGTATAAATTGACAATCAAAACTGAATAGGAAGTTTAAAAATTTACCTGCATCTGTGTTGTTATATGCATGCCACTGCAGTGCCCTGAAGAAATGAAGGATTTTTTCATAAAGATGCTTAATTACTTGAAAAGTAATATAAAAGTAAACTTAAACTCCTACCTCATAGCATACATAAAAATCAAGCCCAGGAACATCATATAGCTAAATTTGAAAAGTTAAAAGAAAAAAAAGAGGAGATTATCTATATGACTTGAGATAGAAAATGATTTCTTCAAAAGAGAAGAAGAGCACTAATAAAAAAGAAAATGATTGACACAATAAACTTCATTAAAAGCAAAATCTTTAGCTTCTCAAAACAAATCATGGGTTTGAAAGAAGACATTTATGAGAATGGAATTATTTCAGAATATATAAAGAATACATGATTCACTAAGTAAAAAAGCAAATCACTCATATAAAAATAGTCAAATGATTTGCCTGGGTCACACACAGACAGAGACACAGACACACACACAAACACACACACACACACACACACACACACATATACCTATTTACCGATTGGGCTAATTTTCTTATCCAAAGTTTAAAACACAAAAATATAAACTCAAAACTGTCAGAAGCATAACATTTGAAAATGAAAAGACTTGTATGTTTTTGGTTTAAGCACTTTAAAATTAATAATTAAAGTAAGCTTTTGCTAGGAAAAATGATTTTTTATTTTATTTTATTTTTTGGAAAACTGAATTTTAGAAATTTAATTTTGAGTAAAGATTCTTTTTCCAATTTATATATATCACTTAGGTGTGAGATCTAAAATTTAAATAATAATCTAAAAACTAATATTAATCTGATAATTAAAAAAAAATTGGAACTCAGAACCAGAGAATATAATGGTGGTTGCCAAGACTTGGGATGTGGGAGAAATGGGGAAAGAAAAGGTACAAACTTTCATTTAGAAATTGAGTATGTTCTAAGGATCTAATGTATAGCATGGTGATCACAGTTAACAATATTGTATACCTGAAATTTGCTAAGAGAGTAGATACTTAAGTGCTCTTAGCACATACACACACACAAAATCCCACGTTCTTATTATACAAACAAACAAACAAAAAACCCTGCACAGCTTAGAAAACAAGATGTTTAGATAATATTGTGAAAGGTTAGAAGTTCAAATCCTGGTATGTCTGTATTTTCTGGGTATTTAAATTTTTTACAGTGTCAAGTGAATAACAGCAGTCTCATCCCTTAATTATTTTTATCATCCAAAAATGTTGGCATTAAAGTAAATATTTAAATAAATTAATTTATGAAGCAATATAACTGAATATAAGTCTAAAAATCATCCCTGACATTTCACATGCAGGAAACTTACCACATAAACCAGGGCTTTCAGTTGATTTTTTATATCCCTGAGGTTGAGTTCACATAGTTCATTTATTATAAACTAGATTTTATTGCATTCTGGGAAAAAACAAGGTTTAGATTTATAAAATTTTGCTCCAGTGACCTTGGCCAAATCACTCTATGAGTAATTCATTACCAACATGTGCCATTGTTCTAATCACTGAGTTAAGAAAATGCCATTAAAAAATACCAGAATACCTGCAAAGACTTGCAAGAAACATCAAGTTCCTATTTTCTATGGAGTGAAAATACCTGTTTAAATATAGAAATTAAAATCATGTTAAAATTCAATATAAAAATTTTAGCACCACTAACCATAAGAACAATTGAATTAAAATTAAAAAAAATCAGAACTGCTAGAAGATTAGCTATTTTTAAATATCAAAGTTTCAGTTGACTTTTTCCATTCCTTTGCTGAGGGTCAAAATAACCCATCAATGACTGAATGGTTGGTGTTGTTCTAATTCAATTGATTTTTAGAGTATTTTATCATGTTATTTGATGACTATAACACAGGAGTATTTGCAGATATAAAAAGCGACTTTTTAATTCTTGAATAAATATTTTAGATTACATTACATAACACTCTTAAAAATAGCTATTTCATGAAGTTAGGACCTGAACCACATGGTTCAGGTGATACATAAAATTAAAACCGAGAAAGTAGGAAAAGTGACATAATTATTAGTATAAAATGAGCCTGTGAGTTAAAGAAGAACAGCATAGGTTTAAAAGCCTTAAAAACTGGCAGCATGTAGGTAGAATAGGCAGAATTTATCCTACAAAAAGTTGTTTTTGAACTAGCAGAGTGTTAAGTTGAAAACAACAGGTTTAAAACAGGATACACATTCTCTAATAATTTGCTGTAGTTTTTAGTCTTCACCAAACCATATTATGTGAGTTTTCCAGTTTCCTTAACTCAGTGGTTTGCAATCTTGATCATGCATTAGTAGCGTTGGAAATTCTTGTTAAACCACAGATTGTTGGGTCCCATACCCACACTTTATCATTAAATACATGAGGATGGGGAAGGAGGAGGGCATTTGTTGGGATAAGGCAGTCAGACAAGTTAATGTTCTAAAAAGTTCTCAGGTGATACTGAGTCAACTCACCCCAAGACTCAACTTTGAGAGCCACTGACCTTACTAGGGCTGGAAGGTGTTTTGGTTTGCAGTCTTTTCTTTTACTTTTAGCATCTTTATTGGAGTATAATTGCTTTACAACGTTGTGTTAGTTTCTGCTGTATAACAAGGTGAATCAGCTATAGTATACATATATCTGCATATCCCCTCCCTTTTGCTTCTCCCTCCCACCCTCCCTATACCACCCCTCTAGGTGTCACAAAGCACCCAGCTGATTTCCCTGCTCTATGCAGCTGCTTCCCACTAGTTATCTATTTTACATTTGGTAGTGTATATATGTCCATGCCACTCTCTCACTTTGTCGTCTCAGCTTACCCTTTCCCCTCCCCGTGTCCTCAAGTCCATTCTCTACGGCTGCATCTTTTTTCCTGTCCTGTCCCTAGGGCAAATTAATCAACTCAGTTGCAGGAAGTGACAGAAGACTAACACATCTCCAGAAGAAAAGACCAAACAACATAACTTACTTAGGTCTTTTAAAATTCTATGTTTCTGTGTAATGAAAAATCATTCTATTTACCCAGTTTGAAGCCTATCATTGTCCATTTAAAGCCAAGGCTAGGACTTAAAGCTTAAATACACACACATACTTTCAGAACAGTATAAAAATCATACCTAAAATTTAAAAATAACTCACATATTGCCAGAAAATAAATGAAGGGAACAAAATGTTCCAAACTTACTTTTTTTACGTCTGACTGATCATCTGATTATACCTTTGAAACATTCCATATCTGAAACATATCTATTTTCATCTCACATGATTATTTAGAAGATTATTTTGACAGCACACAAATTAGACACATTGCAAAAAAAAGTTCAAAATTTCTTAGAATTTCAAATTGCTGGATATCTGAAGCTCATTATATTTATACTTTTTTAAGCTTATCTTTTTGTTGGAGAGATTGGGGGTATCTCAACAATATAAACTATTGTATTTTTCTGACAGAGCATAGATGATTAAGCATTTAGTAGTAATTTTAAAATTATTGCTCATTTCATATGCTTTTTTTACATGCAATTTGTTGACTATGGTGACAAAAAAAAAAAAAAAAAAAAAAAAACATCATGAAGAAGCCAAGGTTGAAAACCCAGTTTTTCAGCACATGAAATAGATGTGTCTAGGCATGTTTGGGAGGTTCACTGACAGGCAGGTATATTGTGGGCACCATAAGAGAGAAATCACTCAGGCAAACTTTTCTTAGTAATAAAATCTTATTTGGAGGGAAATGTGATTTTAGTGAAAATATTTTTCACTCAGATTTGTTCCATGGATTAGCCCCATGTAATGATACTCAAATTCTATAGCAGCAGTTCTTAACTAGTAGTTCTCATTTTTGACACTCAGGAAATATTTGGCAATGTTTGGAGATATCTTTGTTTGCTATAAATGATGAGGATAATGTCTACACCCAGAGAGTAGTAGTCAGGGCTGCTGTTAAACATCTATAATGCAAAGGAAGCTCCCCCACCCCAGTAAGAGTTACGCCTAAAATATCAATAGTACCAACTTCAGGAAATCCTATTCTGGAGGGATGGGGTTTCAAAGACAAATAAATAGAGGTTTTTATGTGAAAGAATCTATCTAACTATACTTCGTTAACTCTCTAAGAGCCTTAAATGCAAATAGAGATGGAAACATTTCCTTCCTTATTCATGTATTACAAATTTCAAAGGGCACACAAGGCATTTCTGGCTTCTTGAAACCTCAAGAAAGATACTTGATGGTAAAGTCTGTCATGTCAGAGGTCTTCTTGATTATAAGTCTTCCTTGGGTAGTAGGTGTAACCAGTTGGGGTGGACCAAATTGGTATATGTGACAGATAAACTAAGAGGGGAAAGGAAGAATAGCAGCAGAAATGGCAGCTTTGACTTTTAGAGACACAATCCTTAGCACCAATTTCAACATTCCCAAGCAGGAAGATACTATAAAATAATAAATTTTAAAAGTTTTGAATTGAATGTATATATCAAGAAAGTAAGGGAGCCCTACTGAAACCAGAAGAAGGTGGTTAGATTTGCCAGTGAGTTAGAACAGGATATGAAGAAAGTGGTTGACAACACCAAAAATAAAGTTATCTTTTTGTTAACAGTCACAATAACATACCAGTGAACAAAAGCTTACTATTTGGAAATTATCTTTCTATTTTAACAGAGATAAGACTGTCATTTAGAGGTAATTTTTTTTTTTTTTGTAACCAGACTACACTAAAACTAGATGACCATATATTTAACATTTGAAAGTTATTTTTGCTGTTTCTTACTAAAGAGGCAGTTTGCACCTTCTGAAAACTGTTCCTGATGAGGTTTATGTACAGACTGTGAGAAGGTAATCATTGTCCAGAGTGTGTAAAAGGCATGTCCCTAACACTTTCACTTTCTTTTCTTGTAAGGATGGTGTTGATTCAATGCCTGTGAAAAATTATCATGCTGGGGAGGGAGGAGAGTACACCAACTGCTTTTACACTTTGTCCTTGATCCTATGAAGACTTGAAGTTTTGTTAACTAATTGTAGAAACGGTTCTATCTGTGCAGTTATCTCTTTGGTGACAGTGACAATCGCAGCCTGGAGGAAGATGTGGTACAAAGACAACAGTCCATTTTATCATAGAATAATACTGAATGATACAATGAGACTAAAATCTTGCCTTGCTGAAAGCATGGGGTTTAAAATATCAAACTGTGCATCAGGTCACACAAAGGTTCAGACTCTTCTTTGATGCCTGTATTTCAAGAAGGAGATTCAGTTGAAAAGAGAGCATGACTAAATTACCTGCAAGTTGTGCTTTCTCACTAAGGGGCGGTTTCAAGAAGGCATCCTCAGAGATAGTAGAAGCCACCAATGGCCTCATCTCTTCTACCTGAAGAAATTAGAAGCATGCAGCATCAAAATAACATCAATAAATAGATAATTTAAATTTTTGATAAATCATAGTTGCTTAATCTTATAAAACTACTTTCTCCCGAATAAAGTCAGAATCAGCATTCTCATGATAGATCAGGCTCCTGGATTGAGGAAAGAAAAACACATGGAAATAATTGGAAGTGTCTCTACTCACTGGCAATAGCAGCTCATGAAGAAAGGGCCATGGACTTTATAAAATGTTTGCCTCATAATCACCTGGGAACCAAAACAAAAGTTAATTTTTCATTAGGTCTGGGTGGGGTCCTAATAGAAGACAGTCACAGTTATGTCTTTTTTTCATGATGTGGAGAGATTTAGAATATGCAAACTTTTTTTCCAAATTAGCCTTTGTCTATCTATGGTATTTCCAGAAGATTTCTAGGATCACCAATAAGTACCAACCCATAAAATGTTAACCTTGAATTACACAATGGATAGCATCTAGGTAATCTGTTATTATGTCCCTCACAATCAGTGATTTAAGTTATCTATTTTTTTTAAAGATAGTGACTTTGTAACCATCTTTTCCTAATTGATAACTCCCTCAGCTTGAAGCAGAACATTTGATTATGTCTCTTATTTGCAGTTTTCATTGAAAAACTGAGAAATCAACGTGCAAGTCTGAAGTAGAATTACTCTACCTAAAGCTGCTTGGCCAGTTTGTTAGATTTTGTCCACTTTACATGCTAGGAATAAAATATAGTCTCTAACAAACTGGCCAAGTAGCTTTAGTGGTATAGTAATTCTCAGAAGTTTTTTCCTTGAAACACAGTCAATGGAGAAGTAACCAGATGTTAATATTAAAAGTCATAATTTTATTCTCTTGCATGCTCAGGTTCTTGTTAACAATGAGACTCCAGACTGTCACTATATATTAGACTGTTCAACTCTGACTTCAAATCTTGTCTCATATTCTTTATTCTATAATAAGCAAAGAAAAAAATAATAATTATATAGCCTTTTTTTGAGCTAAATATCTCCTAAATATATTTTCTAATCACCTAGTAGACACTAGGCTCTTTAAGGAAAGTGATTGTACGTTTGTACCTTCATTACCGAGAATGAATTCTTGCATATAGTAGTGACATAGTAGTTACTTCTAAGACAAAATGGACTGATTTTATCACTAAACTTTTTGACATATTGCACTACACAACTTGTTCATATTTTCATACTGACTTTATCTCTCATAAAATTGCTTCAAATCTAAAAATGCCTTAGAAAATAATTTTTAAATGTTCAATGTCCTTGTAATTGGTTAATCTATACTATTATCCTACAAATTCCACACCTTATGGTATGCAACTATCTTCTTAAAATGTATCTCCCTTTCAGTGTGAAAATCTGAAATAATTATTTCCTTTCTCTATTTTCTTCTACTGATTCTATTTTATTATTCTGCATCTTATCAATATCAATATAATACAAGGGTTCCTATAAAATGATTTGTGTTTTCAGGTCAATTGCATTGGATAAATCTGTATTATCTAGTTCAAAATATGAAACATGTCTAGTTATATCTATCAGTTACCTTTGGCTTACAACAAAACACTCTGAAAAATACAGGCTCTTAAAAATCATTCATTTATCTCGAGATTCTGTGGGTTGAGTTATTGATACTTCATGTTTGAACTGGCTCAGCCTAACTTGCTTGAACTTGCTGATGTGACTGAAACAATCTATTATGTCAGCAGATAGCTAAATAATGTAGGATGGATTTAATCACTTATCTGGAAGTTGGCAGGCTGTTGTTGAATGACATAACAGATGAAATTGAGCTACATGTCTCTTATCATACAGCAGAGTAGTTAAAAATTCTTCATATAGCAGTTATATGATATCAAAAACAGCAAAAGGGTGCAAGCCCATATGTATAAATATTTTTAAAAATTCACTGGCTTGACTTTTCTTGTATTCCATTGACCAAAGAAGTCTGAAGACATATTGTATGTGTCATTGTGGCAGGAAACTATCAAGGTATATACACATAAAAAAGGAGTATTATTACTTATACTCTAATAAAAAGGAGAACATATTAATGTGAGCAATCTACAGTAATTTTCTTCCAGTTGATTTATTTCCTCTCCACCATAAAAATACATATATTAACTTCCAAATGTCTCATTCAATCATGAAATCAGATAATGAGTTCAGAATCTCATGCTTTAAAATTGTATGCAGAGATGGTTTCTCAGATGAGTCTCTCATTGATTTATAATGCAACCAACATACAATGATTAAGTAAGGACAGAGTAACAGTCATATAAACATTCACATTTGAAAATGGCAAAATGGTAGGTACATGGCAATCACTGTCCCATAGCAATGTGGCAACCAAAAAGTTCTCCCAAATCTGAAGTTATCAAATATTTCTTGATTTGGCCTGTATTCTGCCCTAAAGTAGCGTCTGGTCCATTGTTATCTGTGGATATCTGCCCTATGATCTAACTTTTTTTTCTATAGAAAATGTCATGTGTGTAGCTTAGTGTCTTTCTTAACCTCCTTCCTGTTCATAGCATGGTAGGGGCTGAAAGACCCTTTTTAAAAAAAGGTTTGCATTTGAACCTTTTTAGTCCAAGTTGGCATCACTTTCACCAGTACAACTTTCTTAAAGGTCCTGTGGATTTCCCCTAAACAAGACTGGTGTTCCATTGCTTTCCTCAATCATCACACTCATAATTGGGGCAGGTATCTATAAACTTTGGAAATTTCAGGCTGTTGTGAGACAATGTTCTTAAGATTCTTAGAAGCCTTTTTGTCTAGTTGAGGGAGTGTACTATGCATCAATTTAAGTTACTCAGTACTCTTAATCATTGGTTCTTGCCTGCATCTTAAATTTTCTTTTGACCTTGAGGCTACCTCTTGGTCTAAAAATCTTTTGAAACTTGAGAGCCTGGAATTGATAACAAGTGTTATTTTCTAAATCAGAAAGTTTTGGATCATTTATATTCTCTCTAAATTATTTCTCAAACTCTAATATTTGAGTTTAGTTAATATCTTTCTTGTATATTACTATTGATAGTTTAAAAAAGCCAATGATACTTCTAAATTTTTACCTGGTAATAATCTTCTACTGTTCACTAGAATATTATATGCATTTTTTTTATGTTCCAAGTCATCACAGAAAACATTTTTCAATTATTTCACTATTACAAATGTAAGTTGTCATTTTCCAAGCTTTTCTAACAGTTTCTGCATTGCATTACCAGACTGAGCTTGTTGCCTAATATCAAATTCAACCCACATAATTTAAGTTTTGGTTATGGCAGCAGCCCATTTCTGCATTAGTTCATCTGTTTATGCAGCAGTTATCTATTATCACATAACAAGCCATCCCAAAATTTAGTGTCTTAACACAAAAATATATATACTTTTCTCACAATTCTGTGGGTGAGCTACCATATTATTTATTTTAGTTAATTGGGGGTACACATGCAATTAAAAACTTAAGAGAAGGTTCAAGTAGAAACAATGTTATACAATGAATTTGAAAAGCCATCAAGTTATGGTTTAATCATTTCAATATTTTTTATTTATTTATTTTTTAATTAGTTTCTGCTTTATAACAAAGTGAATCAGTCATACATATACATCTGTTCCCACATCCCTTCCCTCATGCATCTCCCTCCCTCCCACCCTCCCCATCCCACCCCTCCAGGCGGTCACAAAGCACCGAGCTGATCTCCCTGTGCTCTGCGGCTGCTTCCCACTATCTATCTACCTTACGTTTGGTAGTGTATATATGTATGTCCATGCCATTTCAATATTTTTAAAGTTCATCAGATTACTTGTAAATGAGTATAATGGAAATTTGGGAATAATCCATAGAAATATAGGCAGGCAGAAAGTTGGCACCAGACAAGTCTTTCAGCTAACATAAAGACCCCAAGCCTAGGTTTTGAGATTAAATAGAAGACTATTTTCTAGAAGATAATTATAAGAGAAATAGCAGAAAAATAGGTTGGTCCTAATTTAGGCTATGAATTTATCAATAACTCAAGCATATGATTAAAAGAGATATGTTTAAAACTGACAACCAAGGGTAATTTATAATTAGCTCTAGTATTTTTAGTTTAAAAGAACATCAGGCTTAGAGACCAGGTCCAGGACTTGACAGATCTGGGGACTGGAGTCAGATAGCATCAACCTTAGGAAGAGGTTTAGATTCCATAAACCAAAACCAACATGGCAGTTCATGTTAGATGAAGTAAGTCAGAGAGTTGGTTGTCATCTATACATTCAGGCTGTAATTGTCATGTTGTAATTTTTGACTAGGAGCATCAAGAATGGCCACCCATAGCTGCTTTATTTAATTTATTTTTTAAAATTGATGTATAGTTGATTTATAATATTTCAGGTGTACAGAAAAGTGAATCAATTTATATATTTATATTTATATTTGTTATTGTTTTTCACATTCTTTTCCATTATAGGTTATTACACAATATTGAATGTAATCCTCTGTGCTATACAGTAGGTCCTTGTTGTTTATTTTATATATAGTAGTGCATATCTGTTAATCCCCAATTCCTAATTTATCCCAACACCATTTTCCCTTTAGTAATCATGTTCATTTTCTATATCTGTGAGTCTATTTCTGTTTTGTAAGTAAATTCATTTGTATCATTTTTAAAGATTCCACATAAAAGTGATATCATATGATATTTGTCTTTCTCAGTCTGACTTAATCTATGACAAAGGAGGCAAAAATATGTAAGGGAGAAAATACAGTCGCTTCAATAAGTGGTACTGGGTACTGGACAACTACATGTAAAAGAATGAAGTTAAAACATTCTGTAATGCCATATACAAAAATAAACTCAAAATGGATTAAAGACCTAAATATAAGACCAGATACTATAAAATTCCTAGAGGAAAATATAGGCCGAACACTATTTGACATATATCACAACAATATTGTTTTTGGTATCTGTCTCCTAGACTAATGAAAACAAAAGCAAAAATAAACAAATGAGACCTATTTAAACTTAAAAGCTTTTGCACATCGAAGGAAAACATAAACAAAACAAAAGGACAAACTATGGAGTCTGAGAAAATATTTGCAAATGATGTGACCTGTGACCCGCAAGGAATTAATTTCCAAAATATACAAACAGCTTATACAGCTCAATAACAACAACCCAAAACACACACACACACACAAAATCAGACAGAAGTCCTAAGTAGACATTTCTTCTAAGAAGACATACAGATGACCAACAGGCACATGAAAAGACACTCAACATCTTTAATTATTAGAGAAATGCAAATAAAAGATACAGTGAGGTACTACATCACACAGGTCAGAATGGCCATCATCAAAATGTCTACAAATAATAAGTGCTGGAGAGGGTGTGGAGAAAAGGGAACCCTCCTACACTGTTGGTGGGAATGTCACTGTTGGTGCAGTGACTATGGAAAACAGTATGGAGGTTCCTTAAAAAGCTGAAAATAAACATGATCCAGCAATCCCACTCCTGGGCATATATCTGGAAAATATGCAAACTCTAATTCAAAAAGATACATGCACTCCAGTGTTCATAGCAGCACTGGAAGCAAGATATGGAAGCAACCTAAATGTCCATCAACAGATGAATGGATGAAGATGTGGTACATACATACAATGGAGTATCACTCAGACATAAAAAGGAATGAAATAATGCCATTTGCAGCAACATGGATGCAACTAGAGATTATCATACTAAGTGAAGTAAGTCAGACAATAATCTTGATTTCTGATGAAAGGTTTTCTGCTTTCTCTCTACTTGAAAATATTAAGGCCATAAGTCTAAATATGTCCTTTTCTTTTACTCCTGCATCTCTGTATAATATTTGTTTCATCAAGTCTTTTTCCAATTCTCCTTGACTTCTTGAATTCTTTCAGCTATGCACTCTGTTTTGTTTCTCTTCTGAGCTAGGGATTTTTTTGTCCACATCTGGAGATATTTTTTTATAAATTTTAAAAAAATTCTCACTCATAAATGCCCGTGGATTCTTGTAATTACTCAATAATCCATAACTTCAAGACAAAGGCTACCTACATTTATGGAATGAAAAGTTTATTTACTTGACTAAATTAGTCATTTTACATTTCCTAAAAAAATGAGTAAAATGATTCACATTTATGTATCTCTCCTTACCATCCATAACATCATGAAAACTGCAGAAGCATGCCTGTAAAGGTTTGAGAACATCTTATGGTTATTTTCAGCCATGTAGCACTTTTATCAGATACTGCTAAGTTCTATTTCCTCCTTTAAGACTCATCAAATCTGATCAAATCTCATCCTCACCCCGTTTGTTTTTATCAACATGAAATATTGATAAATCCAGTGGGGGTACAGGTTGAACTTGAAAAGGATGGGACACATCTGTGATATTTTCTTCTGAGATATATTGACAAACCATGTCTATGTTATTTCTTCCTAGACTCAGGCAACATGAGTTACTTAAGAAAGAAAGAGTAATATTTACCACTGCAGTCTGAGAAGAGTATTCTTTTGAATACAAACAACTGACACTTTCTACACCCCTAGGGATTCATTCTTACCACAAAACTGTTGTTTAAAGGAAAAAAATGAGTGCCAAGCTTCCTGAGATATTGGTGCTCGCCATATAATGACCAGAGAAATTTTGAAAGTCCCTGTGGATCCACGTTAAAGTGATGTCCATTAATCTATGTCCAAATGACTCTCCATTCTTCTCTTAGTTTCTCAGCAATTCTAAAGAAGAAAAAACTCCAGGCATTAAGAAATCAATATTCACAGCTCCAAGTTTCTACTTCTCATGGGAGGACATCAACAGAGAGAATTATTAAAACCAACATTAAGTTAGCAACACTAATATCCTATACCTATTCCTTTCCTGTATCTGATACATGGCATGTTAAATATCTTTTTTTTCTTCAAAGATTACCAGAAGCTTGAAAGCAGACCATGTGCCTTATGTATACTTTTATCCTCAGAGCTGATATTCAGTAGATTCTTGTTAATTATTTCATAGAATAAATAGCTGTATAAATGAATGAATGTTTGAAAGAACAATTGAATAGATATATTACTCCAGCATCATAAAAACACTGCTTTAAAAAAATCTGTAATATTATTAGAACAAAAGGATTACAGTGGCTTTAACTTTACTGTTTTGATTGTTTTTTTAAAAAAACAAAATCATGATTAAGCAGAATTAGAAAAAAAAAATCCTTGTTTAAAAGAGATAAACGTCTTAAGCTATTTGATATTTTGTCTAAATAACTGAGAAACTTCTAGGACTCTCCCACAATGTGTCAGTATATGATGTAGATCATTGATTTGTAAATGTACCTTAAAATTTTATATTTCCTTAATTAATGGAAGTGAAATATGTTCATAATTAATTGGAAAGTCATGCCAGATAATTGGTAGCATGGAAAAAATATCATTGAAAAATAACTTTATTTGAGAATGAGTTAGTGGGCCATTCTATGTAAGTAGAAAGATTTCTATAGAACATAGAAAGGCACATTGTGATCAGCCACCAGAGTTTATCTAAAACAAGTGTATTATTTACCTGTTAGTAATAAAAAGCCTAATATAATAGTATCTTAATCAACATAGAAACATCTTTCTTCCTCAAGCAAATTGAATATGACAGCAGTCTAAAGCTTTTATAAAGGAAGCCAGTTTACTAGTATCTACCTCATCTGCCATACTTAGCATGTTAATTTACTCCAGATTCAGTTGTGATAAAAGAAAACTGAAGAACACACCCATTCCTATTAAAGATACTTCTTGGAAAAGACAGCTGATAGATATTCTTTCATTCCATTGGCTAGATCTTAGTCACATGACTACAACTATTTCCAAGTAAGTCTTGGAAATACAGTGTTTATTCAAAATGGCCATGTATCCAAATAATTCAAGGATTCTGTTTCTAAGAAAGAAGTGAAGAAAATACTATGGGGGAAAACTAGTGGTTTCAGCTACAAAATTAATTAAATGTAAAATGTCTGTTTTTGATTTAACACAGCATTTTGACAGTACTAGGTCTCAGTTTCCTTGTGTGTAGGAAGATGAAATCATATACATAGTTGTGGTTAAACTTCATTGTCAACCTGGCTCTCCACTGTACTCAAATAGTTGGTCAAATATTATTCCAGATATTTCTGTGAAGTATTGTTTAGATGAGATTAAGATTTAAATCTGTGGATGCTGGGTAGAACAGATTATACTTCATAATGTGAATGGACCTCATTAATTAGTTGAAGTACTTAATAGAAAAAGACTGACCTCCTCTGAAGAAAAGAGAATTCTGCTAGCATACTTCCTTCCAACTCAGGCTGTTGCATCAACTCTTCCCTAGGTCCCCAGCCTGCTAGCCTACACTGCAGATTCTGGACTTTCCGAACTCCACAACAGCATAAACCAGTTTCTTAAACTCCCTCCCTCCCTCTCTGTCTCTGTCTGTCTTTCTATCTCTCTCTCCCTGCTCCCCAGCCTTCCAGCAAAGGCTAATAGAGTAGTTAAAAGTCCAGCTGGTGCTTTAAGGCAAGAATGCAAACCAACAACAATGGGTGTTACCTACCAAGCGGTTGCTCTATTTGCAAAGTAGAGAAATTAAAATTTAGTAAAGTTGCTAAATTGTTGCACCACCATTAGACTTTCACAGGTATATGTAGGGTGCTTTTATTCATTGTTAAGGCAAATGAAAATTGTACCACAATATCAAAATTTGCTCTTTTATTCATCAAACCTGCTCCTTTGATTTAAAAAAAAATGAAATAGAAACATTAATGGATATACATATGTGCTGGAACCCTGTAATGGAAAAGAAGGCAACAATGTGAATTGAGACAAATTTTGGCATAACTGATTTCACATACTTTATAAAAACATTCAGAAGAAGCAATTAAAATTATGTCAAATGACTTTAAAGTATTTACATAATGATTGAGTGCCAAAAAGTTTAATTTCTACAATAACACATTTCTGATAGCATGTGGTTACAAATGTGTATATTTTATAATTTTCTATATGTATATGATGATATATAAATATGAAACATAGCCTTATGTCTATTATTGAGTGTATGTGTGGTTTAGGATAATATTTTTGGAGAATAAGAAAAGGAAAGGAAAAAAAATAAAAGAAACTTCTCAGAAACCTCCTAGATATATCTATGATGTCATATATGTGAAACTTCTATGTGTGTGTGTGTGTGTGCTTAGGTGATAAATAAATTAAGAAAATTGTTAATATTGTTAAACTGTGTATACTACCCAAAGCAATCTACAGATTTAACAAAATTCCTATCGATATATCCATGACATTTTTCACAGAACTAGAGCAAATAATCTTAAATTGATATGGAACCACAAAAGACCCAGAATTGCCAAAGCAATCTTGAAAAAAGAAGAACAAAGCTGGAGGTATCAAGTTCCCTAACTTAAGACTATACTACAAAGCTATAGTAATCAAAACAATATAGTACTGGCACAAAAACAGACTCATAGATGGAGGGAACTGAATAGAGAGTCCAGAAATAAACCCATGCACCTATGGTCAGTTAATTTACTACAAAGGAGGCAAGAATATACAATGGAGAGGGACTTCCCTGGTGCAGTGGTTAAGAATCCACCTGCCAATGCAGGGGACACGGGTTTGAGACCTGGTCTAGGAAGATCCCACATGCTACAGGGCAACTAAACCTGTGTACCACAACTACTGAGCCCATGTGTTACAACTACTGAAGCCCACGTGCCTAGAGCCCATGTTCCATGGCAAGAGAAGCCACCATAATGAGAAGCCCGTGCACTGTAACAAAAAGTAACCCCCACTTGCCACAACTAGAGAAAGCCTGTGCACAACAACGAAGACCCAATGCAGACAAAAATAAATAAAGAAAAGAAAAGAATATATAATGAAGAAAAGACAGTCTCTTCAATAAGTAGTACTGGATAAACTGAACAGATAGATACATGTAAATGAATTAAGCCATTTCCTCACACCATATAAAAAAATAAGCTCAGAATGGATTAAAGACTTAACTGTAAGACCTGAAACCATAAACTCCTAAAAGAGAACATAGGCAGAACACTCATTAATATAAATCATAACAATGTTTTTTTTAAATCAAAAGAAATAACAGCAAAAATAAATAAATGGGACCTAATTAAACTTAAAAGCTTTTACACAGCAAAAGAAACCATTGACAAAATGAAAATAAAACCTTCTGAATAGGAGAAAATATTTGCAACTGATATTATTGATAAGGGGTCAATATCCAAAATATATAAACAGCTCATAGAACTGTATGTGTGTGTGTGTGTGTGTGTGTGTGTGTGTGTGTGTGTGTGTATATAACAATTAAAAATGGTCAGAAGACCTGAATAGATATTTTTCCAAAGAAGACATACAGATGGCCAACAGGCACATGAAAAGATGTTTAACATCATTAATTATCAGAGAAATGAACATCAAAACCACAGTGAGATATCACCTCACACTTATCAGAATGGCTATCATCAAAAATCTACAAATAAATGTTGGCTAGGATGTAGAGAAAAGGGAACACTTGTACATTGTTGGTGGGAATGTAAATTGGTGCCGCTGCTATGGAAAACAGTATGGAGATTCCTCAAACTAAAAATAGTACTACCACTCTTCTTCGTGGTGACTTGGAGGCCATCAGCTGCTTCAGGACGAAGGTGAATATCTCTTTCCCAGCCACTGGCTGTCAGAAACTCATTGAAGTGGATGATGAATGAAAACTTCATACCTTTTATGAGAATGGTATGGCCACAGGAGTTGCTACTGATGTTCTGGGTGAAGAATGGAAGGGTTATGTGGTTTGAAACAGTGTTGAGAATGACAAAAAAAGGTTTCACCAGGAAGCAGGTGTCTTGATCCATGGCCAAGTCCTCCTGCTACTGAGTAATGGGCATTCCTGTTACAGACCAAGGAGGACTGAAGAAAGAACGTGCAAATCTGTACAGGGTTTCATTGTGGATGCCAATCTCAGTATTCAACTGGGTCACCATAAAAAAAGGGGAGAAGGATATTCCTGGACTCACTGATACTACTGTGCCTCGTCATCAGGGGCCCAAAAGGGCTAGCAGAATCTGCAAGCTTTTCAATCTCTCTAAAGAAGACGATGTCTGCCAGTATGTTGTGAGAAAGCCCATAAACAAAGAAGGTAAGAAACCTAGGACCAAAGTACCCAGGATTCAGCATCTTGTTACTCCACGTGTTCTGCAACACAAACGTTGGCATATTGCTCTGAAGGAACAGTGTACTAAGAAAAATAAGGAAAAGCCTGCAGAATATACTAAACTTTTGAACAAGGGAATGAAGGAGGCCAAAGAAAAATGCCAGGAACAGACTGCCAAGAGTCGAGGCTGTCCTCTCTGAGAGCTTCTACCTTTAAGTCTGAGTCTAGTCAAAAATGAGATGTGCTAAAGTAACAAATAATAAGATCAGAAATAAAAAAAACAATAAATAAATAAATAAAATAAAAATAGCACTACCATAAGATCTAGCAATTCTACTCCTGGGTATATATCTGGAAAAAAAATGAAAACACTGTTTTGAAAATATATATGGATCCCAATGTTCACAGCATTATTTACAATGGCCAAGATATGGAAGCATCCTAATGTCCATCAACAGATGAGTAGATAAAGAAGATGTGGTGTGTGTGTGTATGTGTGTGTCTATATCTATATCTATATATAATGGGATATTACTCAGCCATAAAAAAGAATGAGATTCTCTCATTTGCAAAAACTTGGATAGACCTAGAGAGTATTATGCTTAATGAAATATCAGATAAAGACAAATTCTCTATGTTATCACTTATATATGATATCTAAAAAATGAAACAAGTGAATGTATGTAACAAAACAGAAGCAGACTCACAGACACAGAGAATAAACTAGTGGTTATCACTGGGGAGGGAGAAAGGGGGAGGGACAAGATAAGGGTATGGAATTAAGAGGTACAAACTACTATGTACAAAATAGATAAGCAAGTAGGATATATTATACGGCATAGGTAAATATAGCCAGTTTTGTAATAACTCTAAATGAAGTATAATCTATAAAAATATCACATCAGTCTATTGTACACTAGAAACTAATATAATATTGTAAATCAGCTATTCTTTAATAAAAAAATAAATAAACAATTCTTTTTAAAAAAGAAGATATTGTTGGATCACTGATCACTCTAGCTACAGATTTGTAGGTATATCCATGATTTAACAAAAGAAAAGAAAAACAAGTTGAAGATTATATTTAGAGTATTTTTCCTTAGAAAATAAAGCTATAAAAGAGAGCTTTATTAGGATATAGTCATGCATGTAAGTATATAAACAAGGGAAATTGAAACCACAATTTTGCTTATTCTAGTCTAAGGGGAATGTGTTGAGAAAGTGTGAGGGTAATATTAGAAAATTATGAAAAAATACTATTTTAACTCATTTTGGAAGTGTCATTATTTCTAATTTTCAACAAAGTGTTTTAATACATATTTTAATCTCATGTTTCTTATTTAATTATATTTAATAACTAAAGTTTCCATTAATTTAACTAGACATTTAAGCACAGAAAATAATAGCTCAGGTACCAGATCTTTAGAAACTCAGCTTAGGGAAGGAAATAAATTGTAAAAATATTGAAAAAAATATATAACAATTTAATATACACATTATATATTACTTTAGAGAAGGAAGAGAAAATGCCTAACTGTCCAGAGAGAACAGGCAATGGTTTACCAAGCAGATGATGTTTGATCAGAATCCCAAAGAATGGGTTGTAGTTCAGTCATTAACAGGGCTACTGGGATACATTAGGGTGAGTTTAAACTACTCATGGAAGTTTGAGTAATATTAGTTTGAAAATGTAGTCAAGGTTTCAAATATCAAACGTTTTGTATAATTTACTAATGATAATGAAAATAGTTACCATTTCTTGAGCAGTTACATGCCAGTCACTCATCTAAGTAGCTTGTGTCAATTGTTTTTTATTTTATATTTTGAATGGCATTAAAACATTGGTAAATTAACTGTCATTTTACAGATGATGAAAGAGAAGCTAAATATCTTAGTTATGGATTTTATTTTCTGGCAATGTGACCAAAAGCACTGAGGAAATCAGAATTAAGAAATAGTGACATGGTCATTGTTTTAGAATGCCAAGGTGATATTACTATAGACATCCAAGGAAGAAATATTAAAAACACAAATTAATGCAGTAGCATTAGAAAATGGTGATAGCATACATGATTTATGTGATATTTGGGATCCTTAGCTGACAGAATATGGTAATCTGCTGGATCTTAAAATCAGGAAAAAAATAGTCACATTTGACCATGTGTTTAGGTGCCTGAATAAATAAAACTGCTATTAACTAAAATTGTGAAAGCAGTGAAAAGAACGTGTCTCATTCTTATCTTGAGGAAATCATAAATTCAGATTTTTTCAATTTTTATTTTTATTTGGCCACACCACACAGCATGTGGGATCTTAGTTTCTCCACCAGGGATTGAACCCACAACCCCTGCATTGGAATCACAGAGTCTTTAACCACTAGACCATCAGGGAACCCCCATAAATTCAGATTTAAACTTAAAGATATTGAGATTTATGGACATTCAATTGAAGAATAGGGAAAATTCGAAATATATATTTTGGCTCCATACAGAGATGTGGCAGGTCTTGAAGACCATCATCTTATAGACAGAAATTGAGATCATGCATATGGATATTATTCCCTTGATTAACAATGAATTCTAATTGATTCAGTCATACTGTACTGATGTGATATTTCCCAATTATCGAACAATTCTAAATAATAGAATCAGGACAGGAAGTATAGTCTTTGAGAGGCTGGTTTGTCCTCCTTTCTTAGCTTAAATGCAAGTTGATTACCTGCCTTTATTTCTTTTTTTTTTTCTGAGTGATATAATGCCATAGAGATATCTTCATAAAAAATAGCTTAAGAACACAGAAATATATCCACATAAATATGCCCATTTAATTTTTGACAAAGGAGCAAAAACAATTCAATTGAGGAGGGTTATTTTTTTCAACAAATGATGCTGGATAAATAGGGCATTCATAGACAAACAGATGAAACTTAACTAAACCTTACCCTATATACAAAACTTAACTCAAATGGATCATGAATTTAGATGTATAACACAAAACTATAAAACTTATAGGAAAAAAATAGAAAATATTTGTGAACTAGTACTAGGAAAATAATTCTTAGACTTGACACCAAAAATACAATACATTAAAAAAATTGATAAATTTGACCTCATCAAATTAAAAAATTTGCTCTGTGAAAGATTGTGTGAAGAGGATGAAAAGGCAAATTATAGACTGGAAGAAAACATTTGCCAAAACTAATAGCAAAACAAAAAGTACCCTGAAACCTCAACAGCAATATAATTAGAAAATCGTTAAGGTGCATAAACAGAAATCTTACTACAGAGGATAAATAGATGAGAAATAAACAAATGAGAAAAACGTCAACATCTAGAAATGCAAATTTAAAATACCATGAGATATCACTATACACCTATCAGAATGACTAAATATAAAATTAATGATCCCACCAAATGCTGGTGAGGATGCAGAGGAACTGGATCACTGACACATTGTTGGTGGAAATGTAGAAGTGTAGAGCCACTCGGCAAAATAGTTTGGCAAATTCTTTTAAAAAATAAAAATGGACTTACCATATGTCGCAGCAATTACATTCTTGAGAAAATATCCTAGAGAAATTAAAAGTTATTTTCATTTTTTAACATTTATTAATGAATATTCATAAAAGTTTTATTAATTATAGCCAGAAACTGGAAACTATCCAAATGTCCTTCAATGCTGAACTGTTAAGCAATCTGTGGTACATCCATATCACGGGATACTAATCAGCAATACAAGGTAACAAACTATTGATACACACAAATTGTGTGAATCTCAAATCATGCTGAATGGGGAAAAAAAAACTTATCTAAAAGAATACATACTGCATGATTGCACTTATATAACATTCGTGAGTATATATGTAATGTATGTGAATATATATAACATCATTATAAAGATGAAAAACAGACTAATGATCATTAGGGTTTTGAGATGGTGAAGGGTAGGATATGGCACTATAAGGGTAACATGTTGGAGTCTTGTGATCAAGGTGCAATAGTAATTTGATTTTAGTGGTGAAGCCTCCATCAAGTGAAGTCCCAACTGTGATAAGATTACATAGAGCTACACACACTCAAAACTATGTGCAAAGTTATATGTACAGACGTGTGCAGGTATAACTGATGAAATCTGCATAATGTCTATGGTTTGTATCAATGTCTATTCCCTGGTTTAGACATTGTGCTATAGTTATGTAAGATGTTACACTGGTTTAAGCTGGAGGAAGCATCCATGAAATAACATTCTGTGAAATCTAAATTATGTAAAACTAAAGGTTTTAATTTTTTTCTCTTCCTGGATACTTAAAATATTATTGAATTATTGAATTTCTATGTAGTATTGAATGACTCTATTTAAAAGGACTGTATTTGTTTTGCCAGTTTCCTGTAAATTTCCACAATATGGATGTTCAATTTTTAATATCTATATGTATTAATATTGTCATGAATTCCAACACAAGGTGCATGGAGAGAGGCAAAGCAAATACTATTTATATATAGCAAATAACAAATGTGCTTTTGTCTTTGCCCCAATATTTCTCCCTGGGGTAAAATAAGGAGAACTGGAAGATGTCATTTTATATATAATGTAGTTTAATGTAAAGGAGAAATCCAAAAAAAGTGAATGTGGATATTTATATAGGAAAGAGTCTCCCTTCCCACTCCGAGTCTCCTCAGAAATATAATGGGAAAGATCTTGTGTTCTTACCCTAGTCTTTTGGGATGTAAGTAAAATTTTTCAGGGGAAAGATGATACTAGTATCTGCAGATTTTTAATCTGGGGGTATACTCACAGAAGGGGTGATTTATTTACTCTTGATATGTAAACATAAAACTCCAGGGATATTTATCTCACGGGCTAATTAGTCATAATTTAAATTTTAGGCTTTTATTTTAGTAAATAAAATTTAGTTTTAGTAAAATTAACTCAGAAAGCCCTAACTGTGAAGAAATATAATATTTTTTTCTCCAGCCTCACAGAAGATAAACTTTCCTGTTTTTCTATCTTTTCTAGAAATAATTTGTTATACTTCTTTAATATCATGTTAAATTCACCATCCATATATCACCATTTTCAGTGAACTTGATAAATTACTAAAATTATTTATAGACAGTATTTTGTCCCACAGGTAGATCATTACAATGGGGATGAGAACATCAAGATTTTACTTTTCTTCCCCAAGAGAATTAGAAATATTATGTGGGCCACTTTTCCAACTGTGTAGTTGATTAGCTTTGAAAATAAGTGACCTAGGCAAATTTATCTCCTCTCTTTTGAAAGTGCTTTTCTGAATTGTGTAAGTATGTGTTTTCTCTCTTTATGCTCCCTCTATACAAATTTGTGACTTATTCTCAATTAGTATTATATTTCACACCTATTTTAATATTTCCCATTAAGCTTTATTGTCTTTATTCTTAATGAACATTAAGATAAATATATAACCATATATGTATTTAAACTTGCTCATAATACTTGTTTAACATATTAGGAATATTAAGAATATCAGCCATTAGTTTACATTTCAATTTCAAAAACACTTAAGAAATTTGAGTCCCATAGTAGACCTCAGTAAATGTTAGAAAAGTCTTACTGAGTGTGTCATTGGCTTACCAAAGTTCACTGAAGCATTTTCTTCTGCAATACATGCAGAATTTAAATGTGATTAATGGTAACTCTCTTGGATTTTGGTTAGAAAAGTTTTCTAATGACTCTATAAACTTAATCTATAAAATGTTTATTTTATTTTGCAGTATCTACCTTAACTTCAAAAGGAAAAACAATTGATAGGTGCCTGTAGCCTTAATTATGAGGAGTTATTAATGGCAGGGATTATGTTTAAGGTGGAAGAAGTAGATATTTAAGCAAAAATGCTATTCAGAACCCCTTGAAGAGCAACTGAAATGACCAACATTAATGTTTCAGGCAGCTGTTGTAGACATTGACAATCACCCTCTAGAAATTCAAGGTCTAAAATTTTTGAGTATGTGTATAATATAATAAACCTTTTTTACCCCATGAGATTTTACAATATTGATCCAGTGTCACTGACTATACACCTAGCACCCAAATTTGTTTGTGTGAAGTAGATTTAGGAGCAATCATAGAAAGTTTGTTAAATGATTTATACAGCCTGAAATTTGTATGTATTTATATGTTATTGAAATGCATACATATCATTTTGCAACTGATAAACACAATTATTGATAAAACCCAAGAAAGACAACATAAAGACAAACTGTCTGTATAAAATGCCTCTTAAATAGAATCTCCAGAAAGGAAAAAAAAGTCCATGAAGAAAATAAATTTATATTTTGTATACTTTCCTATATTATCATTCATAGTGCAAAAGAGGGAAAATCTGTACTGGTGCGATATTAATCTGAGCATCAATAATAGTAAAAATGTAGAAAAACAACTGCAATAAACACTGTAAATGAATACAGAAGCTTCAAGTAATTGCTTATGAGTGCTTTTTTTCTTTATACAGTTTACAACTTTCTTATGATGATCAGATATTACTTTTAAAAATATGAAAGTGTTCTAAGCATACATAAATATAGGGAGAATAGCATCATGAATTTCTTTGAACCCATCATGAAACTTCAACACTACCTCTTTTAAAGTACTATTTTGTGTATATGCTTGCCAGGGCCCACCTACATATTATTTAAAAGTAATCACAGACACCATACCATTTTTTTCAGTAAAGTCCCACTATGTAACATGAACACATACAGATCTTTAACTATAACCAATTCTCTAATAATATCCAATATCTGGTTTCTGTTCAAATTTCTCTGCTTATCTGAAAATGCGTTTAAGTTAATTCATTCAAATTTGATTACAAATGGGTCTCACCTATTATTATTGGTATATATACACCTACTATGATTGTTTATGTGTCCCTTAACTTTCTTTTTATCTGTAATTTGTTCATCATTCCCACCTTGTCACCTTTTTAATTCTAGCTTTTTGAATAAAAAGAAAAAAAGTCATATATATTACATTTTAACAAATTCGTGCTATTAAAGATAATCAGTACTTCTGCCTAGGCCTTCCCTGGTGGTGCAGTGGTTGAGAGTCCACCTGCCGATGCAGGGGACAAGGGTTCATGCCCCGGTCTGGGAAGCTCCCACATGCCGCGGAGCAGCTAGGCCCGTGAGCCATGGCCGCTGAGCCTGTGCAAAAATTCTGCCTAAAATGTACTACTTAAAAGGAATGTCATTCTGTATTTTAGGTAAGCTTTTTACTCAAATCATCTTTCTTTTTTTTTTTTTTTTTAGATTTATCAAGTTGTAATCATACAATGAATCATCTAAGAACAAGCTCAAAGAATATTTTTACTCAGTAAGTACATTTTCCATAGCAGAGTAAGTACATATTTATGATAGTTTGAGGTAAACATGCAAGGTTTCAGACTGTTTTTAGAGTTAACTATATTTAAAATTAAATTGTTATAATATTAGTTTTGAAAAGTATAAATAATTTTGAATTTCTCATATATTCACTTATAATTTTTAAATTTATTCAAAGACATTTCTAATGTCTGGAAGACATGTCAATAAGAATAACTAGAGTTTATTTTCCTTTTATTTTATAAACTAGATTTTCAATAAAAATTTTATCACCATATTTCATAGGTTCAGTACACTGCACACAGAACTCAGTATACATTTCAGTACCTTGTTTTTAAAGGACCACATTATCCTGCATGAATATAAAAGGTGGTTAAGTTCAGTAGAAACTTGCATTGGTATATTAACATAATCCATTTGTAAATTTCAGGGTGCTCTTCTGCAGTACTTCTGCCTATAGACCACTACCTGACATTTCTGTACACAACTATAAAACTATACAAACAATTTAATGCTGTCCAAAACTGCACCTCAGACTTTAATATACTTTTGATATGTACAGAATCATAAAGTATTAGAAGCTAGAGAAAGTAAAGATTTCTAGGTCATCTTATCTCTCTCTGTTCCAATATGAGATTGTTCCAGGAAATATATGCTTAAATATTCTGTCTAAGAAAGCTTTTAAATGATTCCAGTAAAAGAGCTTCTGCTACTTCCCATGGGATACCACTCTGCAATCTAACATACTTCAATAGAAGCCTATTTCACTTTCTCACTTAGGTTTTTATCTCTCTCCTTTTGCTACACTTTGTTGAGTCTGGTGTTGGAATGCTGCTTTGTCATGTTGTCCTTCAGATATCATGAGCTTCTCTGCTTCCACACACTTTTCAACTGCATTGGAAGGAAAAATATTAGGGTAATAACGAAAGCTAACTGTATCATAATGTATATAATAATACGGTTGAAAAAAAATGTTAAAATGTAATTGCAGTTGAACTTCAGTAGAGAAGTTGAGTGCTTTAGTGACATACTTCTAATATGCATTTCCTAATCTAATGTAACATGCTTGATTTAGAGAAGTGACGTGAAAACCATACTGAGCCAGTCTAATTTCTTAAAACAGAGTGGTAGTTTGTCTAAAACCAGTTGAAACCAATATTCCACTGATTTCATAATTCAGCATTTTTAAACCTCTGAAAAATGACAACACTGGTAGAAATAAACAGGCAATGAAAGGGGGCTCAGTGAACAAGAATCCTTTTGCTGAGAAAAATCTGGACTAGTCCCCACTGTAGAGTAGAAGCACAATGGTGAATGTTTTGTGCATGCACAAAAACATCCCAAATACTAAATTATTCTTTTAGTGAAGCTTAAGGTGACCCTTTGCATTAGTAAATATTTTGTCCTAAAGAGAACCCATTTTAATCTAGTCTGGCTTAGCCAACATATATACAAGAAGCTAATCAGGAGAAAAACGTACTTCTATTATTATTAAATACTGTGAACATAATCACATTAAACATATTTTCATTAGAATTTAGACTAATTGGAGGTTTTTTTTAAGATTATCAACCCATTGCAAACATTTAAATGTTCTAATCTTAGAAGACTTCAGCGAAAAAATAATTTACTCCCCACCCCTGTTTTAATGAAAATGTTTAATATCAACATTTCAATGCCTTTTTTTTTTTTCAGGTGTTCAGTTCCATCTAATAAAAATCTGGTGGAGAGGGAGAGAGAGAGAGGGAGGGATGGAGGGAGAGAGAGAAAGAGAGAGATGTCACAGAACATTTCATTGAACCACATTTCTTTAAAGAAAAAAAATCACAGTCCCTTTTCATAATGTCATTGATGATATTGTGTGTTTTTAAAAATACATTAAAATTAGAATTTTAATTGTTTTCTCTCTTATTCTATCTAAATTCAAATATATATTGCCCAGAAAATATTGAATTGGAAACTGGAATGACCAGGTTTAAGTTCTAATTCTGCTGGTAAATAACAAGGTAACAAAGTTCAAGATGTTTGTTGCTCTGTGACTTTATATTCAATACAAGATATTTAAGTTGAATATCCATTAAATTTTCTGTAATTTGAAATGTCTGTTTAAAAATGTATTTGTTGCTATTGTTTTTAAATATATACAATTTTAGTGGGTTTTTTAGTAACTGAATTTTTGATTTAGAGGTGTTTGAGGTGTTTTGTTTTTTACCATTCTCTAGGAAGAATTTTTGTTTCTAGCATAATTTCTGTTAATAACTGTTCACTAATCCATAACAACTTATCTCTCAGTCAATCATTTGTATTTATATAACACTTCTTATTCACATTTTAAAATGCTTTACAAATCAGAGCAAATTAAGAAACACTAACTCCAATAAAAGTTTTTAATTTGGATATTTTAAATAGTAATTTTGGTCATATAGTCATAATTTTAGAATTCTCAAGCAGCACACTGAGTGAATGTGAATACAGTCTTTTTTTAAAATTTTTATTAGAGTTGCTTTACAATTTTGTGTTAATTTCTGATGTACAGCAATGTGAATGAGTTATACATATACATGTATCCACTCTTTTTTAGATTTTTTTTCCCATATAGGCCATTACAGAGTATTGAGTAGAGTTCCCTGTGCTATACAGTAGGTCCTTATTAGTTATCTATTTTATATATAGTAGTGTGTATATGTCAATCCTAATCTCCCAATTTATCCCTCTCCCCCTCCTTTCTCCCCTGGTAACCATAAGTATATTTTTTACATCTGTGACTCTATTTCTGTTTTGTAAATAAGTTCATTTGGACAATTTTTTTTAAGATTCCACATATAAGCAATATCATATGATATATGTCTTTCTCTGTCTGACTTACTTCACTCAGTATGACAATCTCCAGGTCTATCCCTGTTGCTGCAAATGACATAATTTCATTCTTTTTTATGGCTCAGTAATGTTCCATTGTATAATGTACCACTTCTTCTTTATCCATTCCTCTGTCAATGGACATTTAGGTTGCTTCCATGTCCTCTCTATAATAAATAGTGTTACAATGAATATTGCAGTGGATGTATCTTTTTTAATTATGTTTTTCTCTAGATATATGCCCAGGAGGGGAATTGCTGGGTCATATCATAGCTCTATTTTTAGTTTTTTTAAGGAACATCTATACTATCCTCCATAGTGGCTACACCAATTTACATTCCCAACAACAGTGTAGGATGGTTCCCTTTTCTCCACACTCTCTCCAGCATTTATTGTTTGTAGATTGTTTAATGATGGCCATTCTGACCGGTGTGAGTACATACCTCATTGTACTTTTGATTTTCATTTCTCTGATAATTGATGATATTGAACATCTTTTCACGTGCCTCTTGCCCAGCTGAATGTCTTCTTTGGAGAAATGTCTATTTAGATCTTTTGCCCATTTTTTGATTGTGTTGTTTGTTTTTTTCATATTAAGTTGCTTGAGCTGTTTGTGTATTTTGGAGATTAATCCCTTGCCAGTTGATTCATTTGCAAATATTTTCTCCCATTATGTGGGTTGTGTTTTAATTTTGTTTATGGTTTTTTTGTTTTGCAAAAGCTTTCAAGTTTAATTGGGTCCCATTTGTTTATTTGTTTTAATTTTCATAACTCTAGAGGTGGACCAAAAAGGGTATTGTTGCCATTTATGTCAGAGAGTGTTCTACCTATGTTTTCCTCTAAGAGTTTTATAGTGTCTAGCCTTACATTTAGATCTTTACTACATTTTGAGTTTATTTTTTTGTATGGTGTTAGGGAGTGTTCTAATTTTATTCCCTTACATGTAGCTGTCTGGTCTTCCCAGCACCACTTATTGAAGAGACTGTCTTTTCTCCATTGTATATTCTTGCCTCCTTTGTCATAGATTAGGTGGCCATAGGTGCATGGGTTTATCTCTGGACTTTCTATACTCTTCCTTTTATCTATATTTCTGTTTTTGTGCCAGTACCACGCTGTTTTGATTACTGTGGCTTTGTAGTAAAGTCTGAAGTCAGGGAGCCTGATTCCTCCAGTTCCTTTTTTTCTTTCTTAGGATTGCATTGTCTATTCAGGGGTTCTGTGTTTCCATAAAAATTAAAAGAAAAAAAATTGTTCTAATTCTATGAAAAGGGCTATTTGTAATTTTATAAGGATTGTACTGAATCTGTATATTGCCTTGGGTAGTATAGTCATTTTGGCAATATTGATTCTTCCAATCTAAGAAAATGTATATCTCTCTGTCTGTGTCATATTTGATTTCTTTCATGAGTATCTTATATTTTTCTGAGTAGAGGTCTTTTGTCTCCTTAGGTAGGTTTATTACTAGGTATTTTATTCTTTTTGTTTCAATGGTAAATAGGATTGTTTCCTTAATTTCTCTTTTTGATCTTTCATTGTTAATGTATAGAAATGCAAGAAATTTCTGTGTATTAATTTTGTATCCTGCACCTTTAAAAAAATTCATTGATGAACTCTAGTAGTTTTCTGGTAACTTCTTTAGAATTTTTGATGTATAGTAACTTTTGCTGTAAAGATGACTGTTTGTCATCTGCAAACAGTGACTGTTTTACTTCTTCTTTTCCTATTTGTATTCTTTTTATCTCTTTTTCTTCTCTTATTGCTGTGGCTAAAACTTCCAAAACTATGTTGAACCATAGTGGTGAGAGTGGACATATTGTATTGTTCCTGATCTTAGAGGAAATGCTTTCAGTTTTTCACCATTGAGAATGATGTTTGCTATGGCTTATAGTAGTCTCTTATGATCCTTTGTATTTCTGTGGTGTCCATTGTAACTTCTTCTTTTTCATTTTTAATTTTATTGATTTGAGTCCTCTCCCTTTTTTACTCAAGGAGTCTGGCTAAAGATTTTTTTTTTTTTTTTTTTTTTCCATACGCGGGCCTCTCACTGCTGTGGCCTCTCCCGTTGCGGAGCACAGGCTCCGGACGCGCAGGCCCAGCAGCCATGGCTCACGGGCCCAGCCGCTCCGCGGCACACGGGATCCTCCCAGACCGGGGCACGAACCCGCATCCCCTGCACCGGCAGGCGGACTCTCAACCACTGCGCCACCAGGGAGGCCCAAGATTTTTTTTTTTTATCATCTCAAAGAACTAACTTTTAGTTTCATTCATCTTTGCTATTGTTTTCTTCATGTCTATTTCTTTTATTTCTGCTCTGATCTTTATGATTTCTTTCCTTCTACTAATTTTGGGTTTTGTTTGTTCTTCTTTCTCTACTTGCTTTAGGTTGTTTATTTGATATTTTTCTTGTTCCCTGAGGTGAGATTGTATTGCTATAAATTTCCTTCTTAGAACTGCTTTTGCTGCATCCCATAGGTTTTGGATCATTGTGTTTTCATAGTCATTTGTCCCTGTGTATGTTTTTTTTTTTAATAGATCTCTACAGGAGTATAATTGCTTCACAATACTTTGTTACTTTCTGTTGTACACTAAAATGAATCAGCCATATGCATACATATGTCCCCATATCCTCTCCCTCTTGAGCCTCCCTCCCAACCTCCTTATCCCACCCCTGTAGGTTATCACAAAGCACTGAGGTGATCTCCCTGTGCTATGCTGCTGCTTCCCACTAGCTATTTTACATTCATTAGTGTATATATGTTGTCGCTCTCACTTCACCCCAGCTTCCCCCTCCCACCCCATGTCCTCAAGTCCATTCTCTATGTCTACATCTTTATTCCTGCTCTGGCCTAGGTTCATCAGAACGATTTTTTTTTTTTTTTAGATTCCTTATATACGCGTTAGCATATGGTATTTGTTTTTCTCTTTCTGACTTATTTCACTCTGTATGATAGACTCTAGGTCCATCCACCTCACTACAAATAATTCAATTTCATTACTTTTTATGGCTGAGTAATATTCCATTGTATATATGTGCCACATCTTCTTTATCAATTCATCTCTCATTGGACATTTAGGTTGGTTCCATATCCTAGCTATTGTAAATAGTGCTGCAATGAACATTGTGGCATGTCTATTTTTGAGTTATGGTTTTCTCAGGGTATATGCTGGGTAATATGGTGGTGAGATTGCTGGGTCATATGGTAGTTTTATTTTTCATATTTTAAGGAACTTCCTCACTTTTCCCCATAGTGGTTGTATCAATTTACATTCCCACCAACAGTGCAGGAGAGTTCCCTTTTCACCACACCCTTTCCAGCATTTATGGTTTCTAGATATTTTGATAATGGTCATTCTGACTGGAATGAGGTGATAACTCATTGTAGTTTTGATTTGCACTTCTCTAATAATTAGTGATGTTGAGCATCTTTTCCTTTGCCTCTTGGCCATCTGAATGTTTTCCTTGGTGAAATGTCTATTTAGGTCTTCTGCCCATTTTTTAACTTGTTTGTTTTTTTTGATATTGAAGTCCATGAGCTGTTTGTATGATTTGTAGATTAAATCCTTTGTCTGTTGTTTCATTTGCAAATATTTTCTCCCATTCTGAGGGTTGTCTTTTTGTCTTGTTTATGGTTTCCTTTGCTGTGCAAAAGCTTTTAAGTTTAATTAAGTCCTGTTTGTTTATTTTTGTTTTTATATCCATTACTCTAGGAGATGGGTCAAAAATTATCTTGCTGTGGGTTATGTCAAAGAGTGCTTGTGTCTGGTCTTACATTTAGGTCTTTAATCCATTTTGAGTTTATTTTTGTGTATGATGTTAGGTAGAGTTCTAGTTTCATTCTTTTACATGTAGCTGTCCAGTTTTCCCTGCACCACTTATTGAAGAGACTGCCTTTTCTCCATTGTATGTTCTTGCCTCCTTTGTCATAAATTAGGTGACCATATGTGGGTGGGCTTATCTCTGGGAATTCCATCTTATACCATTGGTCTATATTTCTGTTTTTGTGCCAGTACTATACTGTCTTGATTATTGTAGCTTTGTGGTATAGTATGAAGTCAGGGAGCCTGATTCCTCCCATTCCATTTTTCTTTCTCAAGATTGCTTTTGCTCTTCAGGGTCTTTCGTGTTTCCACATGAATTGTAAAAATTCTATTCTAATTCTGTGAAGAATGCCATTGTTTGTTCTATTTGCATTGAATCTGTAGATTGCTTTGGATAGTATAGTCATTTTCACAATATTGATTCTTCCAATCCAAGAACATGGTATATCTCTCCATCTGTTTGTATCATCTTTAATTTCTTTCATCAGTGTCTTATAGTTTTCGGCATATAGGTCTTTTGTCTCCTTAGGTAGGTTTATTCCTAGGTATTTTATTCTTTTTGTTGCAATGGTAAATGGGAGCATTTCCATAATTTCTCTTTCAGACTTTTCATCATTAGTGTATAGGAATGCAAGAGATTTCTGTGCATTAATTTTGTATCCTGCAACTTTACCAAATTCATTGATTAGCTCTAGTAATTTTCTTTGGGCATTTTTAGGATTCTCTATGAATAGTACCATGTCATCTGCAAACAGTGACAGTTTTAATTCTTCTTTTCCAATTTGTAATCCTTTTATTTCTTTTTCTTCTCTGTTGCCATGGCTAAGAGTTCCAAAACTATGTTGAATAATAGTGGTGAGAATGGACATCCTTGTCTCATTACTGATCTTAGAGGAAATGCTTTCATTTCTTCATCATTGAGAATGATGTTTGCTGTGGGTTTGCTGTATATGGCCTTTATAATGTTGAGGTAGGTTCCCTCTATGCCCACTTTCTGGAGAGTTTTTATCTTAAATGGTTGTTGAATTTTGTCAAAGCTTTTTCTGCAACTATTGAGATGATCATATGGTTTTTATTCTTCAATTTGTTAATATGCTGTATCACATTAATTGATTTGTTTATACTGAAGAATCTTTGTGTCCCTGGGCTAAATCCCAATGGACATGGTGTATGATCTTTTTACTGTGTTGTTGGATTCTGTTTGCTAGTATTATGTTAGGGTTTTTGCATCTATATTCATCAGTGACTTTGGTCTGTAATTTTCTGTTTTTGAAGGATCTTTGACTGGTTTTGGTATCAGGGTGATGGTGGCCTCATAGAATGAGTTTGGGACTGTTCCTTCCTCTGCAATTATTTTGGAAGAGTTTGAGAAGAATGGGCGTTAGCTCTTCTCTAAATGTTTGATAGAATTCACCTGTGAAGCCATCTGGTCCTGGACTTTTGTTTGTTGGAAGATTTTCAATCACAGTTTTAATTTCATTACTTGGGATTGGTCTGTTCATATTTTCTGTTTCTTCCTGGTTCAGTCTTGGAAGGTTACACCTTTCTAAGAATTTGTCCATTTCTTCCAGGTTGTCCATTTTATTGGCATAGAGTTTCTTGTAGTAGTCTCTTAGGATGCTTTGTATTTCTGCAGTGTCTGTTGTAACTTCTCCTTTTTCATTTCTAATTTTATTGATTTGAGTCCTCTCCCTCTTTTTCTTGATGAGTCTGGCTAATGGTTTATCTATTTTGTTTATCATCTCAAAGAACTACCTTTTAGTTTTATTCATCTTTGCTATTGTTTTCTTTGTTTCTATTTCACTTATTTCTGCTCTGATCTTTATGATTTCTTTCCTTCTGCTCACTTTGGCTTTTGTTTTTTCTTCTTTCTCTAGTTCCTTTAGGTGTAAGGTTAGATTGTTTACTTGAGATTTTTCTTGTTTCTTGAGGTAGGCTTGTATAGCTGTAAACTTCCTGCTTAGAACTGTTTTTGCTGCATCCCATAGGTTTTGGATCATCGTGTTTTCATTGTTATTTGTCTGTAGGTATTATTTGATTTCCTCTTTGATTTCTTCCGTGATATCTTGGTTATTTAGTAATGTATTATTTAGCCTCCATGTGTGTGTGTTTTTTTAATGTTTTTTTCCCCTGTAATTCATTTCTACTCTCATAGTGTTGTGGTCAGAAAAGATGCTTGATGTGATTTCAATTTTCTTAAATTTACTGAGTCTTGATTTGTGACCCAAGATGTGATATATCCTGGAGAATGTTCCATGCACACTTGAGAAGAAAGTGTAATCTGCTGTTATTGGATGAAATGTCCTAGAAATATCAATTAAATCTATTTGGTCTATTGTGTCATTTAAAGCTTCTGTTTCCTAATTTATTTTCATTTTGGATGATCTGTCCATTGGCATAAGTGAGGTGTTAAAATCCCCCACTATTATTGTGTTACTGTCGATTTCCTCTTTTATAGCTGTTAGTTGCCTTATGTATTGAGGTGCTCCTATGTTGGTTGCATGTATATTTATAATTGTTATATCTTCTTTTGGATTGATCCCTTGATCATTATGTAGTGTCCTTCCTTGTCTCTTGTAACATATTTTATTTTAAAGTCTATTTTATCTGATATGAGTATAGCTACTCCAGCTTTCTTTTGATTTCCATTTGCATGGAATATCTTTTTTCCATCCCTTCACTTTCAGTCTGTATGTGTCCTTAGGTCTGAAGTGTGTCTCTTGTAGACAGCATATATGTGAGTCATGTTTTGTATGCATTCAGCAAGCCTGGGTCTTTTGGTTGGAGCATTTAATCCATTCACGTTTAAGGTAATTATCGATAAGTATGTACATATTACCATTTTCTTAATTGTTTTGGGTTTGTTTTTGTAGGTTCTTTTCTTCTCTTTTGTTTCCCACTTAGAGAAGTTATTTTAGCATTTGTTGTAGAGCTGGTTTGGTGGTGCTGAATTCTCTTAGCTTTGGCTTGTCTGTAAAGTTTTTGATTTCTCCATTGAATCTGAATGAGATCTTTGCCAGGTAGAGTAATCTTGGTTGTAGGTTCTTCCCTTTCATCACTTTAAGTATATCATGCCACTCCCTTCCGGCTTTTAGAGTTTCTGCTGCGAAATCAGCTGTTAACCTTATTGGAGTTCCCTTGTATGTTATTTGTTGTTGTTCCCTTGCTGCTTTCAATAATTTTTCTTTGTCTTTAATTTTTGCCAATTTGATTACTAGGTGTCTTGACGTGTTTCTCCTTTCGTTTATCCTGTATGAGACTCGCTGCACTTCCTGGACTTGGGTGGCTATTTATTTTCACATGTTAGGGAAGTTTTTGAGAATAATCTCTTCAAATATTTTCTCTGGTCCTTTCTCTCTCTCTTCTCCTTCAGGGACCCCTATAATGTGAATGTTGTTGTGTTTAATGTTGTCCCAGAGGTCTCTTAGGCTGTCTTCATTTCTTTTCATTCTTTTTTCTTTAGTCCTGTAGCAGTGAATTCCTCCATTCTGTCTTCCAGTTGACTTATCAGTTCTTCTGCCTCAGCTATTCTGCTATTGATTCCTTCTAGTGTAGTTTTCATTTCAGTTATTGTACATTCATTTCTTTGTTAAACATTTTTTGCATCTTCTCAATCTTTGCCCCCATTCATTTTCCGAGGCCCTTGATCATCTTCACTATCATTATTCTGAATTCTTTTTCTGTAAGGTTGCCTATCTCCACTTCATTTAGTTGTTTTTCTGTGGTTT
Source organism: Mesoplodon mirus (assembly GCF_964341445.2). NCBI lineage: Eukaryota > Metazoa > Chordata > Mammalia > Artiodactyla > Ziphiidae > Mesoplodon > Mesoplodon mirus. The sequence goes on from NC_138982.1 coordinate 111,060,260, forward strand.
TATCTTGTTTCTTCATCTGGTATATAGCCCACTGCCTTTTCATCTTGTCTATCTTTCTGTGAATGTGTTTTTTGTTCCACAGGCTGCAGAACTGGAGTTCTTCTTGCTTCTGCTGTCTGCCCTCTGGTGGATGAGGCTATCTAAGAGGCTTGATGGGAGGGACTGTTGGTGGGTAGAGCTGACTGTTGCTCTGGAGGGCAGAGCTTAGTAAAACTTTAATCATCTTGACTGTTTACAGGTGGGTCTGTGTTCCCTCCTTGTTGGTTGTTTGGCCTGAGGCAACCCAACACTGAGCCTATCTGGGCTCTTTGCTGGGACTAATGACAGACTCTGGGAAGGCTCACACCCAGGAGTACTTCCAAGAACTTCTGCTGCCAATGTCCTTGTCCCCATTGTGAAAGAGAGCCACCACCTGCCTGTACAGGAGACCCTCCAGGACTAACAGGTAAGTCTGCTTAAGTCTCCCCTGGGGTCACTGTTCCTTCCCCTGGGTCCCGACTCATGCACTACTTTGTATGTGCCCTGCAAGAGTGGAGTCTGTTTTCCCCAGTCCTGTCGAAGTCCTGTAATCAATTCCCACTAGGCTTCAAAGTCTGATTCTCTAGGAATTCCTCCTCCCGTTGCTGGACCCCGATGTTGTGAAGCCTTACGTGGGGCTCAGAACCTTCACTCCAGTGGGTTGACTTCTGTGGTATAAGTGTTTGCCAGTCTGTGAGCCAGCCAGCCACCCGTTATGGAATTTGATTTTACTGTGATTTCACCCCTCCTACCATCTCACTGTGGCTTCTCCTTTGTCTTTGGATGTGGGGTATCTTTTTTGGTGAGTTCCAGTGTCTTCCTGTCGATGATTGTCTAGCAGCTTGTTGTGATTCTGGTGTTCTTGCAAGAGGGAGTGAGAGTGCAAGAGGGAGTGAGAGCACATCCTTCTACTCTGCAATCTTTGTTCCTCCTCCCCCTGTTTATGTCATCTTTGATTTCTTTCTTCAGTGTTTTAGAGTTCTGAGTACAAGTCTTTTGCCTAATAGGCAGGTTTTTCCTAGGTATTTTATTCTTTTTGTTTTGATGGTAAATCGGATTTTTTCCTTAATTTCTCTTTCTGATTTTTCATTGTTGGTGTGTAGGAATGCCAGAGATTTCTGTGCATTAATTTTGTATCCTGCAACCTTACCAAATTCATTGATTAGTTCTAGTAGTTTTCTGGTGACATCTTTAGCATTTTCCATGTATAGTATCATGTCATCTGCAAACAGTGATGGTTTTACTTTTGCTTTGCCAATTTGTATTCCTTTTATTACTTTTCCCTGTCTGATTGCCGTGGCTAGGACTTCCAAAACTATGCTGAATAAGAGTGGCACAACTGGACATCCTTGTCTTGTTCCTGATCTTATTGGAAATGCTTTCAGTTTTTCACTACTGAGTATGATGCTTGCTGTGGTTTTTCATATACAACCTTTATTATGTTAAGGTAGGTTCCCTCTATGCCTATTTTATGGAGAGTTTTTTTTTAAATCATAAATAGGTGTTGAATTTTGTCAAAAGCTTTTTTCTGCATCTGTTGAGATGATCATATTGTTTTTGTTCCTTAATTTGTTAATGTGGTATATCACATTGTTTGATTTGCTTATATTGAAGAATCCTTGCATCCCCGGGATAAATCCCACTTGAGCATGGTGTATGATCAATTGGAATTGATCATACACCATGTGTTGTTGAATTCTGCTTATTAGTATTTTGTTCAGGATATGATGTCCTCTTTGATTTCTTCTGTGATCAGTTAGTCATCTAGTAACATATTGTTTAATCTCCATGTGTTTGTGTTTTTTAACACTTTTTTTTTTGGTAATTGGTTTCTAATCTAATAGCATCATAGTCAGGACCACAAGAATTTAATCCTCAGAGTAATAAAATGAGGGGAATTAAATACTAGCATACTGTTGGTGATTATACAAACACTAGTCCATTTTACAGGTAACCTATTTCTAAATGTGAGACATTTAAAATTAAAATAAAGGAAAAATGGACAGTTATATGTCAACATTATTCTGAATAACTGAAAACATGCCAATTTTCAGTCACATTGTGAATATTCCATAAAGAAGTAGTGTCAAATGAAAAATTTGAGGCATGTCAGGCAAAAGACTAGAGTTATATGACAAATTATACTAGTATCAAATTGGAATAAGGACTTCTGCTGTCAGTATTACATCAAATCTCTGTAAAGTACATCCTGTGCTAAACACAGCAAAGCATTCTGAAAAATTTTTGGACAGTGTTTAGCTTCATTTTTACATATGTAGATTTTCTTTATGTGAGCTGTGAGGTTTTATAGCTCTGTAAGTGGAGTTGGTGAAAAAACACAATAGAGAGTGAAAATAAAGTAGCATATATCTACATTTGTAGGAAATAATAAAGTACAGCATAGAAGAAGATAGGAATCAGTGATGCTGATAACATAGCTGTTCATTTTGAATTTCTGTCTGTTATTTTATATTATACTTACTAATAGCTATATTGATATCCTTATCTTGGTTACCAAGGTTATCAATTAAAAATATTCATTTAAATTTTATCTAACTTAGAGATGGTATATATGATCTTTTGAAAACAAATAAGTAAATTGAAATTGCTTAATCAACGCCTGAGGAAAAAAATAGCATTTTCTTGACCTTTTTGGGGGGAGGGTCATTCTCCTCTGCCCATCTACATGTCTACAGCAGACAGTTCACTTGTTAACTTGTTTTAAAAAGATAGCATCGTCTGCTCTTCACCCATCTGCCTTTATTTCTGTGCTATGTAAACTGAACGTATTCCTTAGTCATTGAATCTTCTTTTACAACATGGCTACAATATTAATCTCTTCATACAATTCTATTATAAGCAGATATACTAAAATAATACATTATTATCTATTACAGTTCATTTAATCCATATTAGCATTTTTTAAATTAAGAATTGATGCCCAGCTTTTAGAATATTTTTACTTATGTAGCATAAATTCCTAGAAAAGAACTTTGTTGCAAATAAGTTAAATATATTTTAGAATTTGGAAAATAAATAAAATATATTTCCAGAGAAAATGTTAACACACATATGTAAATAGAACCAATACATATTTAGAATTGTTAATTTTTATTGTAATTTTCCTATGAACAGATGATATAATAAATTATATTAAAAGTTATATGATCTTAAATAATTCTGTTACTCTAGTAAATTCTCTTTGACCAGATAATTATTGATTAATTAATTATATTTCACTTATCATTTTGTATTAATGCTAATAGTTGAAGCAGATTTGTAACTTTTCTTTTTTAGTAGAGCACAAAAATCTAGGCTATTACTGCATATCATATACTTTAGGCACTTTTCCTCTTTCAAGTTTTAAAAAATATAGGATAGAATTTATCAGAAGTATTTTAACTTAAATAAATGGAACATAATAGGAAAATGGGCTTTTGATTACACTGAAAGGTTTTTTTCTAAATCTTTGATGATTATTGCTCTAATCAGATTTTTACCATTCTCCTTTCAGTCCATTTTAACATACATTTTCTAAGAAAATAATTTGTTTTATAAAAAAAATTATTATAGAGTTGCATAAATATCATCTAGTTTAAAAAATAATTACAGACAAAAACAAACACAAACAAAATACTTTCTACCTTTTTCATATATTCCATTTTCCCTTCTCAAGTTTGTGTTTGTAAACTCTCTCATTCTTTATCAAACTTCCCAGTTTTGTGTTACTTTTTGTTATTTTTACCCCCTCTCCCTGAGAATCAGAGTTTGGATTTATTAAGTAAGAAAGAAATGCTAAGATTGATTCCCTAATTCCTTAGTTTGATATTAATCTTAACTTATTCAGTTTATTTCTTAGGTTTATGGTATTTTTTTTCTGCTTTATTATTTTACATAAATTTCTACATTAATTATTTTAGTCTACAATTCAGAGTTTTCAGACTATAGTTATGTTTCTAATAGCAGCTTTGACTGCAATTGATTTGATTTGATGCATGTATTTTCATAATCAATTTTCTATATGAACTATGACTGCTATTATGAGTACCACTTTAAATTCATAAATGATAAAGATATTTTTCCTGCAAAATTTCAGTTGGTTTATTTATCTTTGTGATCTCTTTAAGACTACCATTTTGATTATTTTATTAAAATAAGAGAATTGCTTTTTATTTTTTGGAAACAAATGGGATTTTTGGTGGCCTAGTTGTAAAGAATTTTCTGTTGATAAGGCATAGTATTTGATATGTATTGTCAAAAATTATAAATATCATATAGAATCATTTTGTTCATTTATTTGTTTTGTCAAAGAGATGTCTATTAAAATCTGCAATTTAAGCTGTTACTATCAGTTTTCTCTCATATTTCAATTTTTCAAAATGCATTTATGTGTCTTCTATGCATAGAAATACTTGCCCCTTACATTCTTTGTCAGTTGAAACTCTTACTAATATAAAATTGCTTTTACATTGTTTGGGCCTTTTTTCTTCTGATATTAAATTTTCTTTATATTGCCTTTAAAAAATACTGTATATTTTCTTTCCATTTCTCACATATTCTAAGCTGTATATTTTGTTAGCAGAAGGACAGTGTGTTTAAATTTCCTTGTAAAGAAACTCTCTGATTTATATAGTTTGGATGAGGAGCGTTTGTTTTTTTTTATTAGTTTCTGCTTTATAACAAAGTGAATCAGTCATACATATACATCTGTTGATGAGGAGTGTTTTATAACTGAAAATAGATGCCTATGTTATATTAAGGAATGATATACTAGAGAGATATATTCAACTTCTAGACAGTAAGAAAAAATTTCCAATTAACTGTGCACATTTCTATCCCATTGCACAAGGATCAAAACAGGGCACATTCTTGAGGTCATAAACACTTATATCTGCAGAATTCTTTACTGAAAATGAAAGATTTTTTTTTTTCTGAGCAAAAACACAGAACATACTTTTCTACCAGAAAGTATGTCTAAATGATTAGTTCTTAGACTTCTGACTTTTCAAATGGAAAGAGAGAGATGTCTGAGACAGAGAAGAGGGAGAATTTAATAGACTTCAAAATTTATGTGCAAAAGGGAAACTTGGAAAAGGGAACAGAAAGATAATGTTTATTCATCCAATGTTTAAAACTTGAAAACCTGAGATGAAGGCCAAGTCAGTTTTCTAAAATTTGAGGTGTCTTTAAAATAATCTGGGAAGATGGCGGAAGAGTAAGACGGGGAGATCACCTTCCTCCCCACAGATACATCAGAAATTCATCTACACGTGGAACAACTCCTACAGAACACCTACTGAACGCTGACAGAAGACCTCAGACCCCCCCCAAAAGGCAAAAAACTCCCCACATACCTGGGTAGGGCAAAAGAAAAAAAGAATAAACAGAGACAATAGGATAGGGACTGGACCTGCACCAGTGGGAGGGAGCCATGAAGGAGGGAAGGTTTCTACACACTACAAGCCCCTTCACGGGCGGAGACTGCAGGTGGCGGAGGGGGAAAGCTTCGGAGTAGCAGAGGAGAGCACAGCAACAGGGGTGCGGAGGGCAAAGAGGAGAGATTCCGGCACAGAGGATCGGTGCCCTCAGGCACACACCAGCCCGAGAGGCTTGTCTGCTTGGCCGCCGGGGCAGGCGGGGCTGGGAGCTGAGCCTCGGGTATCCACTTTCAGTCGGAGCGCAGGGAGAGGACTGGGGCTGGTGGCAGGAAGAGAGCCTGAAGGGGTTAGTGCACCACGGCTAGCCCGGAGGGAGTCCGGGGAAAGGGTCTGGAGCTGCCGAAGAGGCAAGAGACTTTTTTCCCTTTTGTTTCCTGGTGCGCGAGGAGAGGGCATTAAGAGGGCTGCTTGGGGAAGCACCAGAGACAGGCGCGGACCCCAGAGATGGGCGTGGGACACTGGGACTGCTGCTGCAGCCGCCACCGCAGGGCCTGTGTGCGAGCGCGGGTCATTGTCCGCCCCGCCTTCCGGGGGGCCTGTGCACCCCGCCACTGCCAGGGTCCCGAGACCCGGGGACGGCTTTCCCGGGAAAGCGCACGGAGCGCCTCAGGCTGCTGCAATGTCACGCCAGCCTCTGCAGCCGCAGGCCCGCCCCACACTGCGCGCCCCTACCTCCCCTCTGCCTGAGTGAGCCAGAGCCCCCGAATCAGCAGCTCCTTTAAACCCGTCCTGTCTGAGCGAAGAACGGACGCCCTCCGGCGACCTACCCTCTGGCGACCTATGCGCAGAGGCGGGGCCAGGTCCTAGGCTGAGACCCGGGAGCTGTGAGAGCAGAGACAGGGAAATCTCTCTGTGCAGCCTCTGAGGCAGCGGATTAAAGCTCCACGGTCCACTTGATGTGCCCTGTGTCTGTGGAGTGCATAAATGGACAGCGAATCATCCCAAATTGAGGAAGTGGACTTTGAGGAAAAGATTTAAGACTTTCCCCCCTTTTCCTCTTTTTACAACGAATTATCCCAAATTAAGGAGGTGGACTTAGAGAGCAAGATTTCAGACCTCTCACCCTTTTCCTCTTTTTACAACGAATTATCCCAAATTGAGGAGGTGGACTTGGAGAGCAAGATTTTTGATTGTTCCCCCTGCTCTCTTTTTGTGAATGTGTATGTGTATGCTTTTGTGAAAGATTCTCTCTGTATAGCTTTGTTTCCACCATATGTCCCAGGGTTCTATTGGTCCGTTTTTTTTTCAAAAATTACTTTTTAATTTTAATAACGCTACTATATTTCATATTTTATTTTATTTACTTTACCTGCTCTTTCTTTTTTTCCTACCTTCTCTTCCTCCCTCCCTTCCTCCGCTCCTCCTTTCCTTCTTTTTTTCTTTCCTCCCTCCCTCCCTCCCACCCTTCTTCTCTCCACTTTCCTTTTCTTTCCTCCCTCCCTCCCTCCCTCCTGTCTTTCTTTCTTTCTTTCCTACCTCCCTCCATTCTTCCATTCACTCTTCCTTTTGCTTTCATTCCTCCCTCCCTCCCTCCTTTCTTTCTTTCTTTCTTTCTTTCCATCCTTCCTCCCTCCCTCCTTTCTTTCTTTCCTCCTTCCTTCCTTTCTTCCCTTCTTCCTTTCTTTCCCTCTCTCTTTCTTTCTTTCTACTAATTCTTTCTTTCTACTTTTTCTCCCTGTTATTCTGAGCTGGATGGATGAAAGGCTCTTGGTGCTGCAGCCAGGAGTCAGTGCAGTGCCTCTGAAGTGGGAGAGCCAACTTCAGGACACGGGTCCACAAGAGACCTCCCAGCTCCACATAATATCAAGCAGTAAAAATCTCCCAGAGATCTCCATCTCAACACCAGCACCCAGCATCAGTCAACGACCAGCAAGCTACAGTGCTGGTCACCCTATGCCAAGCAACTAGCAAGGCAGGAACACAACCCCACCCATTAGCAGAGAGGCTACCTAAAAACATAATAAGGCCACAGGCACCCCAAAACACACCACCACACGTGGACCTTTCCATCAGAAAGACAAGATCGAGCCTCAACCACCAGAACACAGGCATTAGTCCCCCCACTAGTAAGCCTACACAACCTACTGAAACAACCTTAGCCACTGGGGACAGACACCAAAAACAACGGGAAATATGAATCTGCAGCCTGCAAAAAGGAGACCCCAAACACAGTAACATAAGCAAAATGAGAAGATAGAAAAACACACAACAGGTGAAGGAGCAGGATAAAAACCTACCAGACCTAACAAATGAAGAGGTAATAGGCAGTCTACCTGAAAATGAATTCAGAATAATGATAGTAAAGATGATGAATGATTCTATTTCCAAGATCCAAAATCTTGGAAATAGAATAGACAAAAGGCAATAAACAGTTAACAAGGACCTAGAAAAACTAAAGATGAATCAAGCATCAATTAAAAACACAATAAATAAAATGAAAAATACTCTAGGTGGGATCAATAGCAGAATAACTGAGGCAGAAGAACGGATAAGTGAGGTGGAAGATAAAATAGTGGAAATAACTGCTGCAGAGCAAAATAAAGAAAAAAGAATGAAAAGAACACAGGACAGTCTCAGAGACCTCTGGGACAACATTAAACACACCAACATTCGAATTATAGGGGTTCCAGAAGAAGAAGAGAAAAAGAAAGGGACTGAGAAAATATTTGAAGAGATTATAGTTGAAAACTTCCCTAATATGGGAAAGGAAATAGTTAATCAAGTCCAGGAGGCACAGAGAGTCCCATACAGAATAAATCCAAGGAGAAATACGCCAAGACACATATTAATCAAACTGTCAAAAATTAAACACAATGAAATCATATTAAAAGCAGCAAGGGAAACGCAACAAATAACACACAAGGGAATCCCCATCAGGTTAACAGCTGATCCCTCAGCAGAAACTCTACAAGCCAGAAGGGAGTGGCAGGACATAATTAAAGTGATGAAGGAGAGAAAACTGCAACCAAGATTGCTCTACCCAGCAAGGATCTCATTCAGATTTGATGGAGAAATTAAAACCTTTACAGACAAGCAAAAGCTGAGAGAGTTCAGCACCACCAAACCAGCTTTACAACAAATGCTAAAGGAACTTCTCCAGGCAAGAAACACAACAGAAGGAATATACCTACAATAACGAACCCAAAGCAATTAAGGAAATGGGAATAGGAACATACATATCAATAATTACCTTAAATGTAAATGGACTAAATGCTCCCACCGAAAGACAGAGAGTGGCTGAATGGATACAAAAACAAGACCCATATATATGCTGTCTACAAGAGACCCACTTCAGACCTAGAGACACATACAGTTTGAAAGTAATTGGATGGAAAAAGATATTCCATGCAAATGGAAATCAAAAGAAAAGTGGAGTAGCAATTCTTATATCAGACAAAATAGACTTTAAAATAAAGACTATTAGAAGAGACAAAGAAGGACACTACATAATGATAAAGGGATCGATCCAAGAAGAAGATCTAACCATTGTAAATATTTATGCACACAACATAGGAGCACCTCAATACATAAGGCAAATACTAACAGCCATAAAAGGGGAAATCGACAGTAACACAATCATAGTAGGGGACTTTAACACCCCACTTTCACCAATGGACAGATCATCCAAAATGAAAATAAATAAGGAAACACAAGCCTTAAATGATACATTAAACAAGATGGACTTAGTTGATATTTATAGGACATTCCATCCAAAAACAACAGAATACACATTTTTCTCAAGTGCTCATGGAACATTCTCCAGGATAGATCATATCTTGGGTCACAAATCAAGCCTTGGTAAATTTAAGAAAATTGAAATTGGATCAAGTATCTTTTCCGACCACAATGCTATGACACTAGACATCAATTACAGGAAAAGATCTGTAAAAAATACAAACACATGGAGGCTAAACAATACACTACTCAATAACGAAGTGATCACTGAAGAAATCAAAGAGGAAATTAAAAAATACCTAGAAACAAATGACAATGGAGACACGACGACCCAAAACCTATGGGACGCAGCAAAAGCAGTTCTAAGGGGGAAGTTTATAGCAATACAATTCCACCTTAAGAAACAGGAAACATCTCGAGCAAACAACCTGAACCTGCACCTAAAGCAATTAGAGAAAGAAGAACAATAAACCCCCAAAGTTAGCAGAAGGAAATAAATCATAAAGATCAGATCAGAAATAAATGAAAAAGAAATGAAGGAAATGATAGCAAAGATCAATAAAACTAAAAGCTGGTTCTTTGAGAAGATAAACAAAATTGATAAACCATTAGCCAGACTCATCAAGAAAAAAAGGGAGAAGACTCAAATCAATAGAATTAGAAATGAAAAAGGAGAAGTAACAACTGACACTGCAGAAATACAAAAGATCATGAGAGATTACTACAAGCAACTCTATGCCAATAAAATGGACAACCTGGAAGAAATGGACAAATTCTTAGAAATGCACAACCTGCCAAGACTGAATCAGGAAGAAATAGAAAATATGAATAGACCCATCAGAAGCACTGAAATTGAAACTGTGATTAAAAATCTTCCAACAAACAAAAGCCCAGGACCAGATGGCTTCACAGGCGAATTCTATCAAACAATTAGAGAAGAGCTAACACCCATCCTTCTCAAACTCTTCCAAACAATATCAGAGGAAGGAACACTCCCAAACTCATTCTACAAGGCCACCTTCACCTTGATACCAAAACCAGGCAAGGATGTCACAAAGAAAGAACACTACAGGCCAATATCACTGATGAACATAGATGCAAAAATCCTCAACAAAATACTAGCAAACAGAATCCAACAGCACATTAAAAGGATCATACACCATGATCAAGTGGGGTTTATTCCAGGAATGCAAGGATTCTTCAATATATGCAAATCAATCAGTGTGATACACCATATTAACAAGTTGAAGGAGAAAAAACATATGATCATCTCAATAGATGCAGAGAAATCTTTCGACAAAATTCAACACCCATTTATGATAAAAACCCTGCAGAAAGTAGGCATAGAGGGAACTTTCCTCAACATAATAAAGGCCATATATGACAAACACACAGACAACATCATCCTCAATGGTGAAAAACTGAAACCATTTCCACTAAGATCAGGAAGAAGACAAGGCTGCCCACTCTCACCACTCTTATTCAACGTAGTTTCGGAAGTTCTAGCCACAGCAATCAGAGAAGAAAAGGAAATAAAAGGAATCCAAATCAGAAAAAAAGAAGTAAAACTGTCACTCTTTGCAGATGACATGATACTATACATAGAGAATCCTAAAGATGCTACCATAAAACTACTAGAGCTAATCAATGAATTTGGTAAAGTAGCAGGATACAAAATTAATGCACAGATATCTCTCGCATTCCTGTACACAAATGATGAAAAATCTGAAAATGAAATCAAGAAAACACTCCCATTTACCACTGCAACAAAAATAATAAAATATCTAGGAATAAACCTACCTAAGGAGACAAAAGACCTGTATGCAGAAAATTATAAGACACTGATGAAAGAAATTAAAGATGATACAAATAGATGGAGAGATATACCATGCTCCTGGATTGGAAGAATCAATATTGTGAAAATGACTCTACTACCCAAAGCAATCTACAGATTCAATGCAATCCCTATCAAACTACCACTGGCATTTTTCACAGAACCAAAACAAAAAATTTCAAAATTTGTTTGGAAAAACAAAAGACCCCGAATAGCCAAAGCAATCTTGAGAACGAAAAACGGAGCTGGAGGAATCAGGCTCCCTGACTTCAGACTATATTACAAAGCTACAGTAATCAAGACAGTGTGGTACTGGCACAAAAACAGAAAGATAGATCAATGGAACATGATAGAAAGCCCAGAGATAAACCCACGCACATATGGTCAACTTATCTTTGATAACGGAGGCAGGAATGTACAGTGGAGAAAGGACAGCCTCTTCAATAAGTGGTGCTGGGAAAACTGGATAGGGACATGTAAAAGTATGAGATTAGATCATTCCCTAACACCATACACAAAAATAAGCTCAAAATGGATTAAAGACCTAAATGTAAGGCCAGAAACTATCAAACTGTTAGAGGAAAAGATAGGCAGAACACTCTATGACATAAATCACAGCAAGATCCTTTTGGACCCACCTCCTAGAGAAATGGAAATAAAAACAAAGATAAACAAATGGGACCTAATGAAACTTCAAAGCTTTTGCACAGCAAAGGAAACCATAAACAAGACCAGAAGACAACCCTCAGAATGGGAGAAAATATTTGCAAATGAAGCAACTGACAAAGGATTAATCTCTAAAATTTATAAACAGCTCATGCAACTCAATAGCAAAAAAACAAACAACCCAATCCAAAAATGGGCAGAAGACTTAAATAGGCATTTCTCCAAAGAAGATATACAGACTGCCAACAAACACATGAAAGAATGCTCAACATCATTAATCATTAGAGAAATGCAAATCAAAACTACAATGAGATATCATCTCACACCAGTCAGAATGGCCATCATCAAGAAATCTAGGGCCTCTCTGGTGGCGCAGTGGTTGAGAGTCCGCCTGCCGATGCAGGGGATACGGGTTCGTGCCCCGGTCCGGGAGGATCCCATATGCCGCGGAGCGGCTGGGCCCGTGAGCCATGGCCGCTGAGCCTGCGCATCCGGAGCCTGTGCTCCGCAATGGGAGAGGCCACAACAGTGAGAGGCCCGCATACCGCAAAAAAAAAAAAAAAATGAAATCTAGAAACAATAAATGCTGGAGAGCGTGTGGAGAAAAGGGAACACTCTTGCACTGCTGGTGGGAATGTGAATTGGTACAGCCACTATGGAGAACAGTATGGAAGTTCCTTAGAAAACTAAAAGTAGAACTACCATATGACCCAGCAATCCCACTACTAGGCATATACCCTGAGAAAACCATGATTCAAAAAGAGACATGTACCAAAATGTTCATTGCAGCTCTATTCACAATAGCCCGGAGCTGGAAACAACCTAAGTGTCCATCATCAGATGAATGGATAAAGAAGATGTGGCACATATATACAATGGAATATTACTCAGCCATAAAAAGAAATGAAACTGAGCTATTTGTAATAAGGTGGATAGACCTAGAGTCTGTCATACAGAGTGAAGTAAGTCAGAAAGAGAAAGACAAATACTGTATGCTAACACATATATATGGAATTAAAAAAAAAATGTCATGAAGAACCTAGGGGTAAAACGGGAATAAAGACACAGACCTACCTGAGAATGGACTTGAGGATATGGAGAGGGGGAAGGGTAAGCTGTGACAAAGCGAAAGAGAGGCTTGGACATATATACACTACCAAACGTAAGGTAGATAGATAGTGGGAAGCAGCCGCATAGCACAGGGAGATCAGCTCGGTGCTTTGTGACCGCCTGGAGGGGTGGGATTGGGAGGGTGGGAGGGAGGGAGATGCATGAGGGAAGGGATGTGGGAACAGATGTATATGTATGACTGATCCACTTTGTTATAAAGCAGAAACTAATAAAAATAATAATAATAATAATCTGATTTTACTGGTTAAGTAATGAAGGGTGGTAGGGGCAATTATTTTCTTTTAAATATTACTAGATTAAGAAGAATGTTCCAATAGATGCTGAAATTTACTTTAGGATACATCAAATGTTGTTCAACTTTTGAATAAACAGAATGTCACAAATCCATACAATGGAATACCATTTGGCAGTAAAAATGAGCAAACTTCTGATACACTCCTTGGCATGGTAAACCTCAAAAATACACCATTCTAATTGTAAAAGTTAGATGAAAAATATTAAATATTCTATGAGTCCATTTCATTTGAAGTTTCTGGAAAAGACACATATAGATATAATAATTGGATCAGTGTTTGCCTGGGAGTAGGAGGGTGTGATTGAGGATTGAGTAAAAATGAATTTTGAGGGATATTTACAGATAATAAAAATGTTCTTACACTGGATTATATTTGCACACATCTATAAATTTACTTTAAAAAACACTGAATTGCATACTCTCAATTGTTAAATTGTATGATCTATATGTTATAATAAAGCTATAATTTTACATTTTCTTTCTCTAACTTATTGGTCAAATGGTATTGGATTCATTCCTTAAATTTTAAAGGGTTTAAATTTGGTGTCATTTTTGTTGATCTTCCTTGCTATATATAAGACATTTACATAGTGTTTTATCTTTTGAAATGAGAGCTCTGTAAAGGAAACTTTTCCTTTTTATATACTTGACTGGAATCAGTTGTTTTTTTTGATAGATTTTATGGAAGATTCTATCTTTTCTTATAATTTCCATATACTTAATATGCTGATAATTCCAAAAATTTCAACTCCTGTTTAACTCTTCTTCTGAAACTCCATGTACGTATACCTTCCTCCTAGTCAGGTTTATTTAGATAAGTCATAGGTATCTTAAATTCATCATGTCCCAAACTGATCTCAGATCTTTTCACCCTAAATGTCTTGATTTTCTGTTCTCCTGTTTCTTATTTACTGGCATTATTCCCTAAGACTTTAAGATAGAAACTTGGATGTTAGGATTGACTCTAACTACTCAATTGTACTGATATCTAATTGATACCTAATGTCAACTAAACTAGCCAATAGATTGAGAGCCTATATCACAACTTCCAGTGTTAAGCTTTTTAAACAGTCCAAGTAATTGACTTTGTCAATAGGAAAATTTTGCCCGTTCTATATAAAATTAAAGATCTTTATTGTCAGTACTTGGAGTTCAATATAATTTTTGATATCAAATAACTACTGATAAGTTTTTCCACTGAGTAGAAATAGTTTCATGCAAACACAATTACAAATTTATATAAAAATTTTTGAGCACTTTATTTTTCAATATATATGGAGAGAGGTTTTCTAAGTATGACATTCAGTAAAACTACTTGTTTTCTACTTCATAGATATATTAGTTGAAACATATGGAATTGATGTTTTTATGGGTCAAAATAGTAAAATGTTGGCAGGTAAGGTTTTATGTGACAGAATACAGTATATTTCATTCTCTATAATATTAATTATGTAGTAATAATTTCCAAATATAAATATTTCATTCTGTAAGCTAGGAACCCATGATAAAAATTAATGAATTAATATAATGAATGCTTTTCAAATACCAAACTCATAGTATGATTTATAATTTATCTAAAATTATCCCCTTCTAAAAATTTCTCAAAGTATTTATAGATATAAGCACCATCAAACTTGGTATGGTTTTATTAAAACTCAATTCTACACTTCTTAAATATTTGGATTATACTGTTATATTCCAACTTATCTCTTCAGAATAATTAGAATATTTTGTATAATATATGCACTCTTTTCTAATCAATGAAATAAGCCTGTTTGTTTCATGCTAGAAAGTACAGGAAAGAGTTTTCCAAAACACAATATATTGTCTGTAATAACCCAGGTATGAAAAAATGAAAGAAAAAATTGAAAACTACTGTCTAGGCTTAAAAAATTACTGACATATGTCTTGACAAGAAGATTGTTGCCATTCATGATTAGAAAGTAATCATTCACTTTAGCACATTATTTACTTTTGGAAAGACAAAGTTTCTTGTGCAGGAATTACAAAGTTCCAGTATATTTAGTAAATAATGGCCAATTCATCCTCCTGTTAGAGAATATTTGTGTTAAATTTTGTGTTTTTTGTTTAAAAGCATATATTCAATATGTTACATGTGTTTCATGTTTTATTCTTATTTCAAATAGAAAATATTCTTGATATGTTTTTCAATGAAAATTACCTAGTATATGTTCTTGTCTTTAATTTTTCCTTTGCTTTTGATTGGTATAAAATATTTCATCATCTTGGAGCATTCAAAAAGTTAGATTTATTTTCTTTGATAGGAAATATGATACCTGAAAGGGGAATAGTATCTTATACGTTGCATTATAACTTCCCTTTTCGTCACATAGTCTTCATAAAGTATTTCATAGCATTTTAAACTTTCTTGAAAAATTAATATACAAAATATATGTTATAAATACTGAAAATTTCTTTTTAATTATTGTCTTCAAAGCGAAAGTATATCAGATTTAGAGAAAGCTTTGCTATAAAATGTTATATAAGTCAATGAAATATATATGGTATCTTGGTGTCTTAGCATTACTATATTTAAACATATGGTGATATGATCAACTATTTTGCTTATTATTTTACATAGTCTATAACACTGGACTTTAAATGTTTTAGATGTTTGCTCTAGATTATGTGAGGTTTTATTTTTTCCATTTTTATTGATATATAATTAACGTGACATTGTGTAAGTTTAAGATACACATATAAAGATTTGATGTATGTTTACATTTCAAAGTAATTACCAATTAAGTGTAGTTAACACATCCAATCACCTCACATAATTTCAGGGCTATTTGTGTGTGTGGTGAGAACCTTAAGGATCTGTTCTCTTAGTAAGTTTCAAATATGCAACACTGTGTTGTAAACTACAGTCACCATGCTGTATATTACATCTCCACAAATCGTTTTTCTTATAATTTTGTCAAGTTTCTACCCTCTGACACCATTCACTCATTTCCCTCAAACATCACTGTCCACCCCTGGCAACAACCAAGCTGCTCTCTATTTCAGTGTGTTTGTTTGTCTTTAGATTACACACAAAAGTGAGATCATACAGTATTTGTCTTTCTCTGACTTATTTTGCTTAGTATAATGTCTTCAAGTTTCATTCATTGTTTGTTTTTGCAAACGGCAGATTTCCTTCTTTTCTATGGCTGAATAATATTTAGCTATATGTATATCTCACATTTTCTTTAGCCATACACCCATTGATGAACACTTAGGTTGTTTCCATGTCTTGGTCATGGCAAATAATGCTGCAGTGGACATGGAGGTGTAGATATCACTTTGAGATAAAATTTAATTTCCTTCATATATATATCCAGAATGTAATTGCTGGGTCACACGGTAGGTCGAGTTGTTTTGTTTTGTTTTAAGAGTTGCACACTGTTTTCCATAGAGGCTGTACCAATTACATCATACCAACAGTGCACAGGATTTTCTGCTTCCTTTTCCCCACGTTCTCTCCAGAACTTGTTATCTAGTCTTTTTGCTAACAGACATTCTTACAGGTGTGAGGTGATTTCTCACTGTGGTTTTGATTTGCCTTTCCTTGATGATTAGTGATGTTGAGCAATTTTTCATGTACCTATTGCCCATTTGAATACCTTCTTTGGAAAAATGTCTATTCAGATACTTTGCTCATTTTTTAATCAGTTTATATACTCATTTATTTTTTTGCTACTGAGTTGTATGAGTTTCTTATATAGTTTGGATATCAACCCTTTGTCAGATATGTGGTTTGCACATATTTTCTCCCATTCTCTATGTTGCCTTTTCATTTTGTTAATATTTCTTTTGCTGTGCAAAAGCTTTTAAGTTTGATATAGTCCCACTTGCTTATTTTTGTTTTTGTTGCTTGAGCTTTTGGTGTCATATTCATAAAATGATTTTCACTTGCCTTCTTAGTCCCTATCAGATCCCCTGTTGTCAAGACTTCCAGGTTCCCCCCGTAATCTCTGTGAGGCAAGTCCTGAGTGGGATTTGGGGAAGCATCCTTCAATACTGGGGTTTCTGGATGTTCACCTTCTGGTTTCTTTTTCCCACTGGAGAAACCTTAGGCCCAGGGAAACTTCCTTGGTGAAACATTGTGCCTGCCTACAAGAGGGGAGATGCAGTCAGAGAAGAGCCACTTCTCTTTCCCTTCTAATGTGGTCCTGCTTGATCTCTGTGGTCCATAAGAGTGCTTCAGCCCACTCCACTGGGCTCTAGGAATTTTCACAATGGTGTCTTGTCCATGGATAGTTGCTAGTTCTTCTTCTTGTGAGGGGGACTGAAGTTAGGGAAGACCTATATCACCATCTTGACAGACTTTAAAGGAAAAAAAAGCAAATCACCTCTCTTCAGAAATATATAGTGTATATAACTTGTACTCTTTTGGTTAAATAATCACTCTCTTATTGGTGTTTTATAAAACTACAAGTTCTTAGTATTAATATGGGTTCAAGTCATCAGCATTCTAACAGGTGTGAGGTGATTTCTCATTGTGATTTTGATTTGCATTTGCCAGATGATTAGTGATGTTGGGCATCTTTAATGTTATGTTTAATGAAACATATGTTTAATAAAATGTTAAAAAATATTTTCACACTTCTATATTTTCTGCAATCTCCACAAATTTAAACTAGTATTATCATCCTCTTTTCCTTAGTGGCTTCATAGAGGACCTAAGGGAGATACTGCAAAACTTCCTGGTCTTGATCTTTTGTTATTATTATAACATATTGATTAATCTTCAGCTGTTGTATTACAGTTGTTCTGTGATCTTGAGTCAGTTTTATTATTCACAAAATATAAGTTGAACCCATTAAATCCAATTTTTGATATATACATATTTTTTGTGTATAAGAAAAATGATTGCTTACTCATCTAATATTTATTCACATGTGTAATTCAATGTTTTTTCTTTTCAAAATAAGAGTAGCTTGAATTTATACTTTTAAATTTAAAAATTTTTCCATAAAGGAAAGACTTCAGATTTTTAAGTAATTCAGTTTGTTAATTTGTGGGTTTTACATATGAAATCTTTCTCTCTCTATTCCTGTGATTTCTTCCCCCTTTGGTAGTTTTCTGGCTTTTTGAGCTAATTACTCATAGTGTATTTTCATTCTTTCTTATTCGGTGAAGAGCTCAGTCCATTAATTTTTCTTTGGTCACTTGTTTAGCAATATGTACTATATGATTATTTTTATAGATGGGGGTGTCTTTTCTCTATAATTTTCTTAGAAAACAAGAAGATAAACAGGTTTATAATTTTTCTACCCATGTTTTTATTAAACAGTGCCACTCTCTTCTCCCTAGGAGGAAGGAAACTAACGTAACTTAATGTTAATTAACTTCTCTTTCTATTTTCCTTTTCTTGCCCAGTGAGGGTCATAACATCCCTTCAAAATATTATGTAAACTATTATGCTAAAGAATGAGAGCCATTTACTACAAGTGAGTTGCACTGAAAACACAATTTATCACTAAAACACACTGTCCATTTCAGAAGTTTTCTCAATGATTGCACTGATGGTATGTAGACAAGGAGAGAGGCATGAAGGTGAATAGTCCCACTAACAATCTGATTTGTTATTAATGTAATTCCATGTGCTTTAAATAATCATAACACTTAGAAATTATATTCCCTAATTCTAAGCTTTATATATATATATATATATATATATATATATATATATATATACACACAAGGAAAGACAAAAACAAAATTTCTTTAGCTACAGTGTTTTTATTATTTGTGATTATTTTTTTTCATTTTATGTATAAAGTGAGAGAGAATAGCAGGGGTCAATTTCTACCATTGTTTCTAGTTATTTTCCTTGTAAGGAAAGACATTTTATTATTTGTTTATTTTCTTTATTTTTAACTCTTTACCTTTTTAGGGAATTTTTAGTTTTTCAGTAAAATTGAGAGGAAGGTACTAAGATTTCCCATATATCTTCTACCCCCACACATGTATAGCCTCCCCCATTATCTACATCACTCACCAGAGTGGTAGATTTGTTACCAAGGATGAATATCTAATACATTGACACATGATAATTACTCAAAGTCCATTTATCTTAGGGTTCACTCTTTGCATTATGCACATATTTTAAGGTTTGGACAAATGTATACTGACATATCCTTATCATTATAATATCATGAAGAGTGTTTTCACTGTCCTAAAAGCCCTCTGTGCTCTGCCTATTAATTTCTCCACTTCTCAGCCCCTAGCACACACTGATCTTTTTATTGTCTCCATAGTTTTGCCTTTTTCAAATGTCATATAATTGGAATCACACAGTAACGTTCTCAGATTAGCTTCCTTTACTTAGTAATATGTATTTAAAATTTCTCCATGTCTATTCATGGTGTGATAGCTCATTTATTTCTAACACTGATAATATCCCAGTGTCTGGAAGTACCACCATTTATTTATCCATTCACCTACTAAGGAATGTCTTGGTTGCTTTCAGGATTTGACAATTATGGATAAAGCTGCTATAAACATCCATGTGCAGGTTTTTGTGTGGACATAGGTTTTAAGTTCTATTGAGTAAATACCAAGGAGTGCAACTGCTGATTGTATGCTAAGACTATGTTTAGTTATTTAAGAAACCACCAAGCTGTCTTCCAAAGTGGCTACTCCATTTTGCATTCTCACCAGCAATGTATTCCCACCAAAAATGTATGATTGTTGTTCCATGTTCTCACCAGCTTTCAGCATTGTTAGTGTTCTGGATTTTGGCCATTCCAATAGTTATGTAATGGTATCTCATTTTTGTTTTTATTTGCATTTCTCTGATGACAAATTATATGGAGCAACTTTTCACATGCCATTTGCCATCTGGATATCTTCTTCAATGAGGTGTCTGTTAAGCTAGTTGACCCATTTTATAATGGGGCTGTTTGTTTTCTTACTGTTGAGTTTTTAAAGTTCTTTGTATATTTTGGATTATGGTCTTTTATCAGATATGTCTTTTACAAATATATTCTCCAAGTCTGTCTTGCCTTCTCATTCTCTTCATATTGTCTTTCACAGAACAGAAGTCTTAATTTTAATGGAGTTCAGCTTTCAGTTATTCCTTTTGTTGATTGGTCCTTTGGTGTTGTTTATAAAAGCATCACCATACCCAAGGTTATCTAGGTTTTCTCTTATGTTATCTTCTAGGAGTTTCGTAGTTTTGCATTTTACATTTAGGTTTATGATCAGTTTTGAGTTACTTTTGTGAAGAGTAAATGAGTGTAGAGGTTTATTATTTTTCATGTGGAAGTCCAGGTGTTCCAGTACAATTTGTTGAAAAGACTATCTTTGCTCCATTTTATTCTCTTTGCTTCATTGTCAAATGTCCCTTGATGATATTTGCAGGGTGGGGGTGTATTTCCAGGCTTTCTATTTTTTTCAATTGGTCTAATTGTCTATTCTTTTACGAGCACTATACTGTCTTGATTACTGTAGCTTAAAGTAAGTGTTGAAATTGGGTATTGTCAGTCCTCTAACTTAGTTTTTCTCCTTAGTATTGTGTTGGTTATCCTATAAGGTGTATATAATTTTACTTGCAATTTCATTGCAATTTAATAATTATAAGATGACATTCATTTTCTTGTTCAATTTATTTACTTTGTCTTCAACCCTTAATACCATGTCATCAGATTTTGTTTCATGTTGACTTAAAGGGCTTCTTTTTCCCTGTAATATAAACAATGAAACATTTATTTTCATAAATAGATCTTTATATTTATTGTAAAATCATATGTATTCTTGATTATGTCATCTTCTATTTGTCACAATATCTCTTTCAAATGCTTCCTTTGATTTCCCTCATTATATGATTTGTGGTTATTTTGGTATTGTGGGGGTGAATATATTTAGAATCTGTATGTCTGCTTTGAGGTCTTATAGGATTTACTTTAATTATTTTGAATAATAGCTAATCTATTTATTCTCTAATTGCAAGGTCCATTGATTCTCAATAAAGAAATTGTACTTTCATTTTCACACCTCTTTATATCATCTACTTCTGTATATTTTATTTTATTTTTTTATTTTTTTTTTGCGGTATATGGGCCTCTCACTGTTGTGGCCTCTCCCATTGTGGAGCACAGGATCCTGCTGCACAAGCTCAGTGGCCATGGCTCATGGGCCTAGCCGCTCCATGGCATGTGAGATCTTCCTGGACCGGGGCACGAACCCGTGTCCCCTGCATCAACAGGCGGACTCTCAACCACTACACCACCAGGGAAGACCTACTTTTGTATATTTTAGTTGTATCATTGATTTTATAGAATGAACAGTCATAAAATTTGCAGTCTACAGGCATACCTTGTTTTATTGCACTTTGCTTTATTATGCTTTGCAAGTATTACATTTTTTTACAAGTTGAAAGTTTGTGGCCACACTTGATCAAGCAAGTATATTGGTACCCGTTTTCCAACAACAGTTGCTCAATTCTTCCTTGTCTCTGTGTCACATTTTGGTAATTCTCTCAATATTTATATATTTTTCATTATTATTGCATTTGCTATGGTGATCTGCGACCACTGATTTTTGATATTGCCATTGTAATTGTTTTGGAGAACTACAAACTTCACCCTTATGAAATGGCAAACTTGATTGATGAATGTTGTCTGTGTTGTGACTGCTCCACCCACCCGCCATACCCCCATTTTTCTCCCTCTCCTCAGGTCTTCCTATTCCCTGAGACATAATGATATTGAAATTAGGCCAAATAGTAACCTTACAATGGACTCTGAATCTTCAAGTGAAAGGAAGAATCCCATGTCTCTCAGTTTAAATCAAAAGCTAGAAATGATTATTCTTAGTAAGGAAGGCATGTTGTAAGGTGAGAGAGGCAGAAAGCTAGGCCTCTTGAGGCAGTTAGTCAAGTTGTGAATGCAAAGGTAAAGTTCTTAAAGAAAATTAAAAGTGCTACTTCAGTAACAATAATAGGATTGATAAAAAGTGAATGATAGAAAGTGAAACAGGTGTAATGATGATATGGAGACAGTTTTAGTGGTCTGGATATGAGATCAATCCAGATACAACAACATTCCTTTAAGCTAAAACATAATCCAGAGAAACGCTGTAACTCTATTCAGTTCTTTGAAAACTGAGAGAGGTGAGGAAGCTTCAGAGAAAAAGTTTGAAGCTACAAGGTTTCATAAGGTTTTAGGAAAGAAGCCATCTCCATAACATAAAAGTGAAAGGTGAAGCAGCAAGTGTTGATGTAAAAGCTGTAGCAAGTTATTCAGAAGATCTAGCTAAGATGATTAATGAAGATGGCTAAACTAAACAACAGATTTTTAATGTTAACAGAACAACCTTATTTTGGAAGAAGATACCATCTAGGATTTTCCTAGCCAGAGAGGAAAGTTCAGTGACTGACTTTAAAGTCTCAAAGGACATGCTGATACTCTTGTTAGGGGCAAATGTAACTGGTAACTTTAAGTTGAAGCCAATGCTCCTTTACCATTCCTAAAATCCTAGGGTCTTTAAGAATTATGTTAAATTAACTCTGCCTGTTCTATAAATGTAACAACAAAGCACAGATAACAGGGAAATTGTTTACAGTATAGTTCACTGAATACTTTAAGCCCTCTGTGTAGACCTACGGCTAAGAAAAAAAAAAAGAATTTCTTTCAAAACATGACTCCTCACTGACAATACACCTGGTCACCCAAGAGCTCTGATGGAGATGTACAATGAGATGAATATTCTTTTCATACCTCCTATCGCAGCATCCATTCTGGATAGATCAAGGAATAATGTTGACTTTTGAGTTATATTATTTAAGAAATAAATTTCTTAAGACTATAGGTGCCATAGAGATTTATTCCTCTGATTGATCTTGGAAAAGTAAATTGAAAACCTCTGGAAAGGATTCACCATTCTAGATGCCATGAAAAACATTTCTGATTCATGGGAAGAGGTTAAAATATTGGCATTAACAAGAATTTGGAAAAAGTTGATTCCAGCCCTCATCGGTGCCTTTAAGGGGTTCAGGATTTCAGTGGAGGAAATAATTACAGATGTGGTGGAAATAGCAGAACTAGGTTTAGATGTGGAGCTTGAAGATATGACTGAATAGCTGCAATCTCATTATAAAACATGAATGGATGAGGAGTTGCTTCTTATGGAAGAGCAATGAAAATGGCTTTTTGAGGTGGAATATACTCCTGATGAAGATGCTGTGAAGATTGTTGTAATGACAACAAAGGATTTAGAATATTATGTAAACTTAGTTGATAAAGCAGAGGCAGGGTTTTAGAGGATTGGCTCCAAGTTTGAAAAGTTTTACTGTAAGTAGAATGCTAATAAATAGCATTGCAGAGCTTCCCTGGTGGCGCAGTGGTTGACAGTCCGCCTGCCAATGCAGGGGACACAGGTTCGTGCCCCAGTCCGGGAGGACCCCACATGCCATGGAGCGGCTGGGCCTGTGAGCCATGGCCGCTAAGCCTGCACGTCTGGAGCCTGTGCTCCGCAGCAGGAGAGGCCACAACAGTGAGAGGCCTGTGTACCACAAAAAAGAAAAAAGAAAAAAAAAAAACAAACAAAAAACAGTATTGCATGCTACAGAGAAATTGTCCATGAAAGGAAGACTCAGTTGACATGGCAAGTGTTATTGTTGTTTTGTTTTAAGCAATTGCCACAGCCACCCCAGCCTTCAGCAACCACCACTCTGATCAGTTAGCAGCCAATGACACTGATGTTGAACCATCCACCAGCAAAAAGTTTATGACTCACTGAAAGCTCAGATGACGGTTATTATTTTTTAGCAACAAAGTTTTTTGAATTAAGGTATATACATTGCTTTCTTAGACATAATGCTATTTCATAGTTAATAGACTACAATATAGTGTAAATAATTTTTTATGCACTGGGAAACCAAGCAATTCATGTGACTGGTTTTGTTGAGGTATATTCTTTACTGCAGTGGCCTGGAACCAAACCCACCATATCTCTGAGGTATACCTATATTCTTAATGAGAATTATCCAGATTTATTAATTTCATATTTTATTTGATTCAGTTCTTATATTTAGACATTTTCAAATTGGTTTTTACTTAACATAATTCATTGGAAATTAAGTTTTTATTATTGTTAAAGTTTTGAGAGATACTCTATTCCATATCTCCTCACACTTTCAGACACTACTATGTAGTATCAAAGATTCTTGGGTTAGCCTTGTCTTGCCTCATACTTCTAAGCACTTAGGCTCTTATGTGTAATAATTATTTCTGATGTTTTCAAAATAAAGATACCATTTTTAATCATTCTATTTCATTTTCATGAGATAGTCTCTGTTACTCTTGCACTGTTTATTCCTTTAGACATTTTAATCTCATATAACAGATTGTTGGTTGAGTTTATCAGGTACTTGTCACTTTTAATAGAGGGGTTGAAATTATGTGCTTGGTCAAAAGGGGTGAGTACCAACTCTATGATTAGTATCCTCCCTGTATTACCTCTATTTTCTGTGTGTCTTTACAATATATATAAATCTGTGGTTAAGGGTTGTAGCCATTCCTTTGTTTGAATAGAGATGGAATTCTATTGTCCTTTTTACTAAAATTTTCTTATAGACAATTCATGATTCAGGGTAAAATTAAAATAGCTGTACTCCATTTTTTATTATAAATTCTATTAAGTTGTTTGAACACATTCTTTGACAAAATTTGAAAATAAAAATAAAATCCAGATTAAAAACCTGGTTTCTAATCTTTGCATATGGACAGAAAGGAAAACAAAGTTAAATGTTTTAATGCCCATATGTTCCTAGTGCAAATATTTAAGACTGTGCAAATGTTCTCAGTTTGCAAATATTGAAAATATGATTTCCTATTTTGCAGGTTTTAATTCACAAAATCTCTAGGTTAACTTATTCTTAATTGAGCACAATTACTTTAACATTTATTAAGACTTAGAAATTTGTAATTTGTTATTATTAAAAATTTAAAGAGGTACAGTATAGGGACATTTTCTAAAAAAATAAGCCAAAGAGAAGTCTGCAAAGTTAAAACCAAAGCACTATCTTTATAAGGATTATAGATAAATAGTCCAAGAATTAATGAAATAAAAGTAATTTAACTATTCAGGAATTTTGAAGATTTTATTGTTCACCTGCATGAATTGTCTATTCACAATGATTCAGATCACAGTGTAACTTAGTCTAAGTTTCTTTGAGTTTATCTGAGAAGAAGTAGTATTTCTCTGTAGTCAAGTGAATTCCTATCTAAGCAAGCAAAAATAAGCCAAAAGCAAAAGAGATATTTTTAAAAGTAGTGTCATGAACTACTCATTTGAAGAGGCACCCAACTGAGAACACATTTTTTAATTTGAAGTTTCAGACATGTGCTGTCATTAAGAAGGGCATGTATAGAGATTTTTCTTGTCTTAAAATTTCAGTTGATTTTTGATCTTCTATAAGTCTCAGATTTTTTAAAAACAATGTTTTGTTTTGTTTTGTTTTGTTTTTTTACCACTTTAGATTACCATAATGTGAAACAAATTTTTCACTCAGTGTGACAAATAATACCCACCACTGAGGACTAGAAGACTATATCTTACATGTAAGAATGAAATAGCATAAAGACATATTTCTTCAATTTATTTCAACGGAAACATATTGCAGCCTAACTTTATTTCTTTGTCTTTTTTTTATTTTAACGTCTTTATTGGAGTATAATTGTTTTATAATGGTGTTAGTTTCTGCTTTATAACAAAGTGAATCATTTATACATATACATATGTTCCCATATCTCTTCCCTCTTGCATCTCCCTTCCTCCCACCCTCCCTATCCCACCGCTCTAGGATGTCACAAAGCACCGAGCTGATCTCCCTATGCTATGTGGCTGCTTCCCACTAGCTATCTATTTTACACTGAGTAATATTCCATTGTATATATGTGCCACATCTTTATCCATTCATCTGTTGATGGACACTTAGGTTGGGGCCTAATGAAACTTAAAAGCTTCTGCACAGCAAAGGAAACCATAAACAAGACCAAAAGACAACCCTCAGAATGGGAGAAATTATTTGCAAATGAAGCAACTGACAAAGGATTAATCTCCAAAATTTACAAGCAGCTCATTCAGCTCAATACCAAAAAAAAAAAAACCACAATCCAAAAATGGGTGGAAATAATAAATAGACATTTCTCCAAAGAAGATATACAGACTGCCAACAAACACATGAAAGAATGCTCAACATCATTAATCATTAGAGAAATGCAAATCAAAACTACAATGAGATATCATCTCGCACCGGTCAGAATGGCCATCATCAAAAAATCTAGAAACAATAAATGCGGAAGCAGGTGTGGAGAAAAGGGAACACTCTTGCACTGTTGGTGGGAATGTAAATTGATACAAGCACTATGGAGAACAGTATGGAAGTTCCTTAAAAAACTACAAATAGAACTACCATACAACCCAGCAATCCCACTACTAGGCATATACCCTGAGCAAACCATAATTCAAAAGGTGTCATGTACCAATATGTTCATTGCAGCTCTATTTACAATAGTCAGGACATGGAAGCAACCTATTTCTTTGTCTTTGAGATAGTGTCAGTAATTCAGTTGATTTCCAACAACTTTATTAAGTAACTATAATATTATGGAGGGAAAGTTTCATTAAAAGAAAGTAGAATGGCATCTGGCTTCTTTTTACACATACAAATTCTGAATTGAACTATTCAAAATTACTATATAGTATTTGTCTCCTTTCTATGAGAGCTTGAGATAAAAATTAAGGTTGAAAACATCCAATTATTTTAATACTTTGTCTTATTTCTAATGACTGCTTCCTTATCTCCTACCAATTTTGCTTGAAAACAATATATTTTAAAATTTAGGGCATTGATTATGGTGTATGTTTAAATTCTCTTTTAAGTAATGTCACATGATTTTTAAATGTGTGATATATAAATATTACCAACTCAAGTTATAATATGTAAATTCACATTTAAAAAATAATCCCTCCAAAAACTTGCCAAGAAAAAGAATATTTAGTAGAACACATTTCTTGTGAGAGTCCTAATATGAATGGATAAGTGATTAACATTATTCCACTGATTAGGTATTTTGTGTAATTTTACCATTTATTTTTTCTCAAAAGTCAGGCTTTCATTACTGCCTACCTGCCTAATCCAAGGAGGTAAATAAAAAATGGGGATTCTAGAAATGTGTTGTATCTTATAACTGGAAATTCATTGCCTGGGTTTTCTTGATTCCTTGAATAACATTAAATTGAATATTATTATTTTAAATCTCTATGCCTGGTCTCTAATTTTCTCACTTTCATATGCTGAAAACCTAGATTGTATAATTAAGGTTGCTTGAATTTAGAAATGAAAGAATTATGATGATATTATATTTTCTTCACTGGCCTCTGAAGGTCATTATGGGTATTGGTGATAGTTAATAATAGCTGAAATATAGGCCAAAAATAATTTATAAAATGTATTACGCTATAGATAATTAAAACTGGAAAAGTTAGAAGCCATTTTGTGTATTAGAAAAATTTAAAAGGAAATAGTGCCATGTTATATTTTAGATGCAAAAACATCTAGAGTAAATTAAATATTTTAATAATATTTGCTTTTTATTATTTTGAAATAATTTATATTTTAGAGCAAAACATTTGTACAATACATATATCTCTCATGAATTTAAAACTTGCTAACAATTCTTCTGCCATAGAAAACCAGTCCTAAAATTATGATATATGAAACTGGAATCTCATTGTACACACATGTCCTTTTCTTTTGTAAAATGTATCATACTATGACCAGTATATACTACTTAAAAACACGATTCTAATGGTTCCATATTAAGTATACTTTTTTCATCACACTCAATTTATTTAGGCATTATTTTATTATTAAGTTACTATTATTTAGTCATTTATTAATTGATATTCAGTCTATTTACTTATACAATATGCCAAATAATATATTAACACAGAGGACTTGCACATTTCTACTTTTTAAAATTTTACTCTTAAAACTTGAAGATTTTAACAAACTGAAGGCATTTAATACATATTGGTATTATGTATTGTATTTCAAATTTTTTAAATTATGAAATTCAAAGTGTGTTATTTTTCTTTTCAGTGTATTTATTTTATTATATCTTTTATGTTATATCTTAAGTAATCTCAATTTGTTGTTTACTATTCCCATGAAGTAAAAACAACCTCAAATAAGCAGCTGAACACTCAAGATTTCTCTGCTACTGTGAAATGCAAATTTCACAAATGAATGAAATATACACACAGAATTGAAACTTTTCTTAGAACTTTGCAAACTGTACATTGATTAACTTGTGTTCTCTGGTACTGTACACTCTTTAGTTGTAGATTATTTTATTGAAAAAATAATGCTTATTCAAGTACAACTCAGTGTAGTACTTAACAATTGTATAAATGACACTAATTTTATTAGTGTCATTTATGATTAGACATTTATTATTATTATTATTTTTTTTTTTTTGCGGTATGCGGGCCTCTCACTGTTGTGGCCTCTCCCGATGTGGAGCACAGGCTCCAGACGCACAGGCCCAGCGGCCATGGCCCACGGGCCCAGCCGCTCTGCGGCATGTGGGATCCTCCTGGACCGGGGCACAAACCCGTGTCCCCTGCATTGGCAGGCGAACTCTCAACCACTGTGCCACCAGGGAAGCCCCTGATTAGACATTTAAAATATCATCTCAGTAATATGATCATGATTGAATTAAACCTATCAGCTAATTGTGGATTGTGACCTTGTACTAAACAGCATACTTCAATAATGCTGCTTAACAAAAATCACAAAAATCTCAGGGACTTACAATAAGAGCAACAACACTTAATTTGTCTTTACTTTCACTATTTATAAAGTCTTACTTAATTCTGTGTACATTTTTGATTGGTTTGTTTGCTATTTCTTTCTTTAAATCACTAAAGGTATTTCCTTTTGTTGTGTTGTTTTTCTCTTTTATTCTTCAGTAATTGTTTTCCCATTCTTGAGGAATGATGTATCTATTGGATGAGACATTTATAGGTCCTTCTTGAAATATTCTAGTTCAGATAAAATGAGATAAAAGAGGTAAGGTAAGATTTTTAACAGCTCTACTCTGCCAATTCAGGAATATAGCAAACTGGCAGTATTATGGACAGAGAAATAGTAGTAACCGAGGGTATTATTCTTTTATTCCGAAGAGTATCATCCTTACTGCATTTACTCTTTTTAAAAAAATGTTTATATTTAGGGTGTACAACATGATGTTTGATATACACATGCTTTGTGAAATGATGACTATAGCCAAGCTAATTAACACAAATCCAAATCCTCACATAGTCATGTTTTTGTGTGTGGGTGGAGAGAAAACTTATGATCTACTCTCTTAGCAAATCTCACATATACAATACAATGTCATTAGCTATAGTAACCATTAGCTATGTAGAATTTATTCATCATACAAAACTGAAACTTTGTATCATTTGGCAATATCTTACCATTTCTCACACCCTCTGACCCTGGTAACCACCGTTCCAATCTCTGTTTCTATAAATTTAATAAAATTTATAAATTTTTTAGATTCCACATATATGTGAGATCATAGAGTATTTTTCTTTCTATGTCTGGTTTATTTCACTGAACATAATGCCCTCGAGGTTAATCCATGTTTTTGTAAATAGTAGATCTCTTTTTTAAAGACTGAGTAACATTTTGTGTGTGTGTGCATGTATATACATATGTATATACATTTATCCACCAACAGAAACTTAGGTTGTTTCCATATCCATCGCTTTTGCTGCATTCTGTAAGTTTTGGTATGTTATAGTTTTGTTTTCATTTCTTTTGAGAGATTTTCAAATTCCCTATTGACTTCCCCTTTGACCCAATGGTTATTAAAGAATTAGTTTTTCAGTTTCCACATATTTGTTAATTTTCTCACTATTATTGATTTCTAAACTCATTACATTGTGGTCTGAATAAGTACTTGGAATGATTTCAATCTTCTTAAATTGTTGAGACTTGTTTTGTGACCTAATATATGATCTATTCTGGAAAGTATTCTGTGTGTACATGAGAAGAATATGTACTCTTCTTTTTTATGGGAAGTTCATATGTCTGTATGTCTGTAAATATGTCTGTTAGGTCTGTTTGGCCTATAGTGTTGTTCAAAACTACTGTTTATTGAGTTTCTGTTTTGATGTCCTATCCATCATTGAACATGGGGATATTGAAGCCTCCTGTTACTGTATTGTTGTTAATTTCTCTATTCAGATCTGTCAATATATGCTATACATTTTTAGGTGTTTTGATGTTGGTCACATATATATGTATACATATATATATATATATATATATATATATATATATGTAATATATATGAATACTTGTATCTTCCTGTTGAATTGACTCTTTCATCATTATATAAGGAGCTCCTCCTTTTTTAGAGAGAGTTTTTGATTTAAAGTCTATCTTGTTTGATGTAAGCATAACTACTCCTGGTTTCTTTTGGTTACCATTTGTCCTTTCAGTTTTAGCCTACACATGTCCTTAAATCTGAAGTGAGTCTCTTCTAGACAACAAATCACTGTAGCTTGTTTCTTTAAACTCCAATCAGCCACCCTACGTCTTTTGACTAGGGAGTTTAATCTATTTATATTTAGAGTAATTATTGATAGATAAGAATTTACTACTACCATTTTGTTAATAATTTTCTGTCTGTTTTGCTGATGTTAAGTTCCCCTCTGCCTCTCTTGATGTATTCCTTTGTTATATGATAATTTTTATAATTATTTTAGTTGATGCTCTTGATTTTATTTTTTTGACATCTGCATAGTGTTTTTTTTTTTCTATGCAGTTACTATGAGACTTGCATAAAGTATTTTATAGTTAAAATTGTCTCTTTTAAGTTGATAGTAGCGACTTCAGGTACATATAAAACCTCTACACTTTTACTACACTCATACACATGCACTTTGTTTTCTTGTAGTCATAGTTTACTTGTTTTTATATTGTATCCATTAGCAAACTTTTGTGATTATAGTTATTCTTAATATCTTTGTCTTGTAATTTTTATATCAGGGTGAAAAATAATTTATGCACCATCATTATTGTATTGAATTGTTCTATGTTGATTATGTATTCAACATTAGCCTTATTTATGTCTTCACTGACTTTCATGCTGCTGTTAATCTTGTTTTTAGTTCAATTTGAATAACTCCTTTAAGCATTTCTTGTAAGAAATTGGTTACAAAGTCTCTCAGTTTTTGTTTGTTTGGGAAAGACTACTCTCCTTCATTTTAAAGGATATTTTTCCTGGTATTTTGGTGGGCAGGCTTTTTCTTTCAGAACTTTGAATATTTAATCTGACTCTCCTGTCCTGCAAAGTTTCTGCTGTGAAATCTGATTATGGTCTTATGGGGCTTCCCTTATATGTCACTTTTGCTGCTTTCAAAATTCTCTTTGTCCTTGACTTTCAACAAATTGATTATTATGTGTCTTGGCAGTGTCTTATTGTGGTTGATACTGTACAGGGACTTTTAAACTTCATGGAACTGAATGCTGATTGGCTTCCACATATTTAGGGAGTTTTTAGCCATTATTTCTTTAAATAAGCTTTCTTTCCCTTTCTTTTTCTTCTCCTTCTGAGGCTTTATAAAGTGTTTATTGGTTCTCTTGACAGTATCCCATAAATACTGCAAGAGCTCTATATTCTTTTTCATCCTTTTTTTCTTTTCTTTCTTTTTCTCCTCTGTCTGGAAAATTTCAAATGATTGGTATTTTAATTCCCTTATTCTTATTCTTTTTTTTAATTAATTAATTAATTTTTTGGCTGTGTTGGGTCTCCGTTTCTGTGTGAGGGCTTTCTCTATTTGCAGCAAGTGGGGGCTACTCTCATCACGGTGTGTGGGCCTCTCACTGTCACGGCCTCTCTTGTTGTGGAGCGCAGGCTCCAGACCTGCAGGCTCAGTAGCTGTGGTTCATGGGCCTAGTTGCTCCATGGCATGTGGGATCTTCCCAGAACAGGGCTCGAACCCGTGTCCCCTGCATTGGCAGGCAGATTCTCAACCACTGTGCCACCAGGGAAGCCCCACTTATTTTTTATTCTGCTTGATCAAATCTGTTATTGAAGCTCTCTATTGTATTTTTCATTTTTCAGCTCTAGTGTTTTTTTTTTATATAATTTTTCTCTCTGTTGAACTTCTCATTTTGTTCTTGTATCATTTTCCTGCTTTTTGCTGAGGTGTCTAGCTCTGTTCTCTTTTAGCACCAATTATCTTCTTTAAAATAATTATTTTGGATTCTTTGGTATTTCACACATTTCTATTTCTTTAAGACTGGTTACTGGAGCATTATTGTGTTCCTTTGGAGGTGTCATGTTCCCTGATTTTTCATGTTCCTTTTTGCCCTGTGCTGCTGTATTTTCATTTGAAGAAGCAGTCAACTCTTTCAAATATCACAAACTGGTCTAGGTAGAAAAAGACTTCCTTACATTGGTGGCCATAAGGACAACAGCTGGGTGAGGTATACTGTGGCTCTCAGTCAGATCCACGTTGAGGAACTTAGAAAGACACAGGTTCTGGGGGTGTGTGGTGACACTGTCTTAGGGGGGCATGCATGGGTTGAGTCTAGTTGTGGCAGACATCTGACCTCATAAGTGTGTTTTGTGGCAGGTACTTGTTGCAGGCATGAGACTGCACAGTGGCACTGCTATATGATGGGAGCAGTACATGATTGTGCACTTGGTGGTGATCATGGCTCATGGGCTCAGGAACACCTAGTCTGCAGGGGTACTGTGGCTCTAAATCCATGATGGAGAGAGTCAGTACTTAGAGGTTCTAGCTCCAAGGCATGCAGGAGCTATGGATCTGGGCAACTCCAGCAGCTGGAGTCTGTATCAGTGAAAACTTTGGGAGACTCTGTGGTTGTAGCTAGGGCTTTTGGGAATCCTCTATGGCAAAAGGCTGCTGAAGTCCACCCTCTCCATTTTCTCCCTGGGGGAACTTAGAGTTAGTGGAATTCTCCACAGCACTGAGCTGGTATCAGAAATGATAAGATATAGGTGGAATGTTCCTGTCCATTTCTGTACAGCTATCCCTAGTCTCTGCATTCCTCTGAGTTGTTGCTGCCCCTAAATGTATTCCAGTATCTCTCAGAACTATACACATTGGTAGATAGTTGACTTGATTATTGTTTTTGTTTGAGAGTGAGGGCTGGATTTTCATTGGCTGCTGTCTTGCTGACATCACTTCTCTTACTTCACTCACTCTTCACTCACACTTGGTTGCAATAATCATTCAAGCTATGTTAAAATAGTTATTTTATCACAGAATATGATTAGAGGTAGTCTTCACCATCTGAGTCCTGGACAGTTGTTGGTGTCTTTCAGGTGCTTTTCAGGTATGACCCCAAAACTTATTCACAAGATCTGGTCTTGATTTGTTTTCCCTTTTATCACATATTATCTGAAATCTGTATGAACCAACACTTTTCTGTATTCTAGTATGATCTTAGGTTTCATTTTTTTCTTCTATTTTATTACTTTCCCCTCTCAAGGGGAATATTGGTGTTTTGGCAGTTTCTGTATGTGTACAAAAGTCTTCATTTTATTTCAGAAATTCAGGTGGCATTAGGAAGATTGAGGAAAATGTTATCTGACATTCTTAGTAATATTAAGTTAAGAGATTATTAGTAAATTTATTCTTTTTCTAAAATTTTTGAATCTTTGGAGACATTTATTTTTTTCAGGCCTGGTTTTAAGCATCTCTAATCTACTGAGTTTTTTCTAGAGAGATATTGACCCCAAGTAAAATAAATTTAAGGGACTCTCTGTGAACCTTCTTGGACTGAGCATTAAATCAACTTAATGTTTATTGGTCTGAGCTGGCACATTTAACTGCCACATCTGGCCTACCTCCTTCTGAAATAAATGTGACTGCCTTCAAGATCACACTTCTTTGCAGTGGTCACAACTGACTCCAAGTCTCCTAGTCTACACTTTCTCAGTCAGTGAAACAGACTGTGCTTAGGCAATTGACAGAAAATATTATCAACCTATGTATAAGTCACAATCATTTTAGAAACTGAAGTAGCACATTATAGCTATTATTATAATAGTATCTTTACTGTTATTCAAATCATACCACCACTATCACCACCAGAAAAGAAGCTGTCAATTACATTCTTTACAAAAGATTTAAAAAATAGTTTTCTATTGTTTATAGCACTTTGAAGCTTGAAAATACAATTTCATTGACTATTGATTTTATTTTGTGCCATTTAACAAGCAGTGATATGCATGGAGATTTATAGAGCTAACCTTTCATGTAATAAGATGAGAAAATAAAAAATCCTGCCATTCTGCTGTTTATCATCCAAAAGTAAAAAATAAGTTGGTTCCTTGTGTTCCTTTCCTAAATTATTTAATGGACTTACTCATATTAGTGTTGATTATTTTATAAATCAGTATTTTAAGAACAAGTGAAGGTAAGCAGGTATATGCTCTCACAACTGAACATTGATTCTTAAACCCATCTAAATTAGTAAGCATAATTATTAATATAAATTCAAACACAGGTTGAGTCTAAGTTACCAGAAAAAGACACATAAACATATACTTATAAAAACAATGTACTCCAGCCACCAATGATTTTGAGAACACATTATTCTTTTTTTTTTCTAACTAACTCCATGTATTTTTAAAGCTTTTTACAATATGTAAATGTGTACAATAAATGCCAGCATTGGGAAGGCTTACTTAATCTAAGTAAGTAAGTATGTTCCCTGCTTCTCTTTAATACTTC
Organism: Mesoplodon mirus; assembly: GCF_964341445.2. Lineage (NCBI taxonomy): Eukaryota > Metazoa > Chordata > Mammalia > Artiodactyla > Ziphiidae > Mesoplodon > Mesoplodon mirus. The sequence goes on from NC_138982.1 coordinate 111,095,118, forward strand.
CTGCAGCATACAATTTACAATATATTTATGCCTCCACAACTGAATAGTTAAGGTTATACAGGAATAAATAAAGTGCCTATAATCAGCATGTAACTTCACTGCAACAATAAAAGAAATATCAGAAATGTGTCAAAGTATACTTCTCTGTTATTTTATAGTTCTATTGGTAATTTTAGAGGGAATTTCAATACTATTTTTGTAGTGACTACACCAATTTACTTACCCATCAACAGTGCCCAAGTGTTCTCTTTTCTCCACATTCTCACCAACACTTGTAGTTTCTTGTCTTTTTCATAATAATCAGTCTAACAGGTGTGAGGTGATATCTCATTGTGGTTTTGGTTTGCATTTTCTTGATGGCTGAGAATCTTTTCATGTACCCATTGACCATCTGTATGTTTTCTTTGGGAAAATGTCTGTCAGATCTTCTGCCCAGTTTTTAATCAACTTGTTTGTTTTTTTACTATTGAGTTGTGTGAGTTCTTTATATATTTTGAATATTAACCCTTTATTGATCATATCATTTGCAAATATTTTCTCCCATTCAGTAAATTCTTTTTTCATTTTGAAGGTGAGTTCCTTTGCTGTGCAGAACATTTTTAGATTGCTGTAATTCTCCCCCCCCTTTTTTTTCCTGCTTTAGTTTCCATTGCCTTGGGAGGCAGATCCACAAAAATATCAATAAGATTGATGTCAGTGAGGTTACTACCTATGTTTTCTTCTAGGAGTTTTATGGTTTCATGTCTTACATCCAAGTCTTTAGTCTGCTTTGTGTTAAATTTTGTGTAGGGTGTAAGATAGTAATCTAGTTGCATCATTTTGCATGTGACTGTCGACAGTTTTCTCAACACCATTTATTGAAGAGACTATCCTTCCCCCTTTATATGCTCTTGGCTTCTTTTCCCTAATTAAATGACCATATATGTGTGGGTTTATTTCTGGGCTCTCTGTCTTGTTCCATTGATCTATTGTATGATTTATGCCAATACCATACTGTTTTGATTGCTATAGCTCTGTAATAATTTTGACGTTAGCAAGAGGGAGTGTATGATCTTTGTCATGCTGAGGTAACTTCCCTCTGTATCCACTTTGTTGAGAGGTTTTATTAGAAATGGATCTTGAATTTTGTCAAGTGCTTTCTCTATATCTATTAAGACCAGTGTTTACTTATTGATTTTCTGTCTGAATAATCTATCCATTGATGAAAGTGGGGTATTAAAATCCCCTACTATTGTTATATTGCTGTATTTTTCTCCCTTTAGGTCTGTTAATGTTCACTTTATATATTTAGGTGCTCATGTGTTTAGTGCATAAATCTTTACAAATGTTGTAGCCTAGCTTCCTGTTGGATTGATTATCACTTTGTAATTCTCTTCTTGGTCTCTTATTACAGTCTTTGTTCTATAGTCTATTTTGTCTGATGTGAATGTAAGTCTATTTTTACATATATTTTGTCTGATCTATGCTTTAGACTCTCAGGTTGAATATTTTGGACAAGCAAATAGGCTTCTTTTACAGAAAAACTAAGGGTGTATCAGTCTGCTACCTGTGAAATGCCCTTGGGTGGTAGCCTGACGAGAACTATCTCTCCAATTGTTAAAGTCCCATTGGATCCAGAATCACAAGCTTTCCTAGTCACCAGAGCTGGGCAATCAAGAGGCATCCCTTGTGGAAGCTTCAAAATCCACGGCACCAGACATAAAATCTGGGGCATCAGACACATATAAAGGCTCCTCTCTAGGAGATACTCGCACTCTGGAATGCAGCAGTGGGAGAGCATGAAGATAGTGCCCACCCTCCAAGGTCTCTAGAAAGATTAGTGTCATCCGTTAGATGAGTGTTTAATTAGAACACTGCCCCTCAGGTCACAGCTATGAAGATAAGCTAATAGGCCTCTTTCACAGAAAGTATTGGCTTCTAGAAGGATTTCCTCTTGCTATCACCTGGGTGTATTGCTGTTTAAGAACTCTATTTCTCTATTGACTGTAGTCCTGTGTGACCCTTGAGTGTTAGCCCTGGTGACAACCAGAGCCAGGTAATCTAGAGGTGTTCCCTGGGTGGTAGCCACAAAAAAGTGTTGTGCTAGAGGAGGATACAAGCTTCTTTCTGAGAGATACAAGTGAGCTGGACTGTGGCAGAGAAGACCACAAATGTGGTGCCCACCAGCCGAAGCAAGGCTGAGGGAGAACACACCAAAGATGGTGCCCCCAAGCCTGTATCCTCAGAAAATATCCCAGGAAGCCCCTAGATATGTGTTAAATTTGACACCTACCCCTCAAGCTGATACCTTAAGACAAAAAATAAGCTCTTTCACCTAAAGTCTGGGTACCTCTCAATCTGTTGTCTCTGTTCTGGTCCCAGGGGCAAGTGAATCTTGGCATGCATACCCTTTAAGAGCTATTTCTTAGTTTACTATGGCCTCTTGATTCTGGTGGATGTGAGCCCCATTAGCTTTCAAAGGTAGATGTTTTGGGGACTCGTCCTTCAAATGCAGGTCTTAAAAGTTGAGGTGTCATAACTAGTGTTCAAACTCTTCACTCCTCAGGGAGAAGCTCCATGTTTTGAGTTCTTTTCCAATTGTGGGTCACTTTGCCAAGAGTAGGGTTTATGGCAAGACTGTATCTCAGCCTCTCCTACCTGATTTGGTGTGTTTTTATTTTTTTTCTCATTTGCCTGATGTGTAGGAGTTGTTCAGCTAGTTTTCAGGAGATTTTTTTTTTTAGAGAAAATTGTTCCATACGTAGCTGAAGATTCAGTTCCATAGATGGAGGTAGGTTAAGGAATTTTTACATTACCGTCTTGAACCAAAAACCTAGAGGCTTTAATTTTTGAAGGCTGAGGAAATCTTGAGTACATTGCTGAGATATAGAAACAGCGGCTGTACTAAGGGTCTGTAAAACCAAGACTACTTATATTTACAGTGTTGCTATAGACTGAATGTTTGTGTCCCACTTGAGTTCATACTTTGAACCTAATTCCAAATGTCATATTTGGAGATGGGACCTTTGGGAGATAATTAGATCATGAGGGAATTATGATCATAAGGTCCCTATAATAGAATTAGAATTAGTGCAATTATAGACATATTTTGGATATATTGAATGTTTGATTCCAGACCACTACAACAAAGCAAATATCACAATAAAGTGAGTCACATAATTTTTTTGGTTTCCAAGTGCATATAAAAGTTACGTTTATATTTTACTGTAGTCTATACGTGTTCAGTAGCAATATATCTTGAAAAAAAATGTACATACCTAAAAAAATTTCTAGAAAAATACCATTTTCTGAGCCCTCAGCAAGTCATAATCTTGTTGCAATTGTAATATCAAAGGCCACTGATCACAGAGCACCATAACAAATATAATAACAGTAGAAAAGTTTGAAGTATTATGAGAATTACCAAAATGTGATACAGAGACATGAAGTGAACAAATGCCATTGGAAAAACGGCACCAATGGAATTGTATGCAGAATTGCCACAAGCCTTCAATTTGTAAAAAAATGCAGTATATGTGAAGCTCAATAAAATGAAGCACAATAAAATGAGGTAGGCTTATTTAAGAAAAAAAAATATGAGAGAGATTGCTTTCTCTCTCTCTGCTCTCTGTTATGTGCAGTAGCAGGAAGATGACCAACTGCAAGTCAGGAAGAGAATTCTCACCAGAACATGGCCATGTCAGTAAGCTGATCGCAAACTTTCCAAGCTCCAGAACCATGATAAATTTCTGTTGTTTAAGCCAACTAGTCTAGGTAATTTTTAGTGTCTCAAACTGATTAAACCAAATGTTATTAATATTCATTTATTAATGGATACTAAGTTCCTACTGTATGTTGTACCAACTATAAGGTGCTGGAAACAAAAAGTTACTGAGTAAAACAACAAGAACCACCATCAACCAACCTAGTAATAACCAGTCAACCAACGAAACAAGCCAAAAACTCACAAATTCAAACCATGAGGTCTTCGCTTATGAAACTTACAATTTAGTGGCATAAATAAACATTGAATAAATAATCAAACAAATGCAAATTTCCAGTGCAATATGTCTGCAAAAATGAAACATATCAATAGTAGAATGTGACAGAAGGTAATGTTGATGTGCAGAAAAAACCCAGGGGATCCTGGTGTGGCTGAGATGCAGAGGAGCATTCCTTTTGGTAAAAAATAAAGCTGAGGAGGAATACAGAATTAGAGAAATGAGAAAATCCTGAAAGATTTTACCCAATAATAAATATGTACTGATTGGCACTTTCACAAATTCCCCTGATGACTTCTTGTCAAAGTAGCAGTAAAATTCACACTTTCCTTTAGCAATGGAAAATAATATGTAGAAAAATAATTTATATCATCAACTTGGCAGTGGTATAAATAATGTAAATAACTACAGTGAACATTAAGAAAATGGAAACATAAGTTTAGTGAGCTCTCACAGTAACAAAAGGCATTATCTGAAAGTCAAGGTTTTGGAGCAAGGATTATAAAAGGATGGTTGAAAATTTTATATTTTAGGCTAAGATTATTTCTCAATTTAAACTGAGATATCATCTACATATAATAAAAAGCACAAGTCCTAAGCATAGAGCTAAAGGCATTTAAAATATGTAAAAACCTTTTAATCACATTAAAAATAATATTATAGAATATCTCTATCATTATTTTCCAGCAAATAACCTGGAGAAGTAACTGCAAATCTGACTTCTGTTGATATGAATAACACCTGCCTAATCCAGAATGCACTCTTTCTTTCATGACTGTCTTCTTTCTCTCCCCAGGCTAGCTTTGAGAGTAAATTATTTTAATGCCCATATGAATAATTAGATCTTTTTTATTGCTGTAAAGTACTGTATATATACTACAAAGTGTGTTCATTCTCTTCTTGGTGCACACTTGAAATGTTTCCCATGTGGGTCATTTTATATAAATATTCACTGAATATTCTTGAACAAGTCATTTTTATAGACACAAACACATATTTCTCTTATAAAAACTTAAAGTAGAGTCACTGCATTATAGGGAAAGTATATGGTTATCTATAACAAATACTACCAAATAATTTCCAACTTAATTGTACAATTTTACAATTACACTATAATGAATGAAAATCCAGTCACTGCATATTCTCAATTAACATGTACTTCCCTAATTTTAGCCATTTTAGTCAATGTGTATGTATATCCCATTGTGATTTTAATTTGAACTGAGTAATAATGCAGAACAACTTTTCCTATGTTTTTTGGCAACTTAGATATTTCTTTTGAAGTACTTGTTCAAATATTTTGTCCATTTTAAATTGTATATATATATATATATATATATATATATATATATATATATATATATATATATATAAATATATATCTGTAAAAGTTGTAATATTGTTAGTCTGAGTCATTATTCAGATTTGTGAAGTGTGAGTACCTTTTTCCCAGTATCTGACTTATCACTTGCTTAATATTTTTTTGGTTTAAGATAAGTTTTGAAATTTTTAACTTCTATTTCTCCTGTAGTCCAATTTATCTTTTGTCTTCTGTTATAATATGTTTGTTACTGATATGAAAAACTCTTTCCCTAACACCATGAAGATAATTAATCTATCTTTTTTATACATTTATATGTATGTAATCCACCACATATGTGTGTGTGTGTGTGTGTGTGTGGTGTGAGGTATTGATAAAGGTTTACTTTCCCCATATTGTAACCCAGTCATTTCAGCACCATATATTGAAGACATTCTCTTACCCAGAATACCTCCTCCTAGTTTGCTGATAATTTATTTTTTTCATTTATTTAAATTGGAGCCATTGATTTTAGCATTTTTTTATCTTTTAATCTCTTAATGTGGTTAGTTGAATTGATTACCTTTAACTTTGTATTCTTTGTGTACACTTGCCTTGTCATGAAGTTAATATATTTTATAATTTTTTATTCAATTTATTAAAATATGAAAAACACTGTATTTATGAGGGATACTGATTATAAGACTCATCTATTTTAATATCCTTATAAGGATGTGTTATTTTCATTGGGCTGGCTTCATTGAACAAATGCTAGATGTTCTGTTCTACTGTCCAAAAAGCATGTTCAAAATATATAGTATATTTTTTTCATATATCTTTTGTAGGCTATACCAATGAAGTCATCAGAGCTTGAAAATTCCTTCATAGTAAGATTATTAAAGTTTTGACAGATATTGAACTATTTGAATCACCTATTTCTTCTTGTATCTGTTTCAATAAGTTTCATTTTTCAAAGAATATTTCAACTTCCTCATTGATGTCTAATTTATTTGTATGAAATTTTTTATAATATCTTATTGTCATTTTATTGTCTGTATACTATCTAGTGATTTTTATTTTATTTTTGATCTTGATGAATTTTCTTTTTTTTTTTTTTGCGGTACGCGGGCCTCTCACTGTTGTGGCCTCTCCCATTGTGGAGCACAGGCTCCGGACATGCAGGCTCAGCGGCCATGGCTCACGGGCCCAGCCTCTCCGCGGCATGTGGGATCTTCCCGGACTGGGGCACGAATCCGTGTCCCCTGCATTGGCAGGCAGACTCTCAACCACTGCGCCACCAGGGAAGCCTGATCTTGATGAATTTTATGTTTTTTCTGGATCAGTTTTGCTTGAATCAAAGCAAAATTTCATTTGTTTTTATTGGCTCTTTTCATTTGTTTTTAATAAAGGATGATTGCATCCACTTTTCTTAGCATTTGTAGTATTCAAAATGGAGAAAGAGACAGAAATATGCAGTGTTTCTCATATGTAGATGTAAAAAGAATAATTTCTTTTTAAGTATCAATTTAGCTAGAGCCTACAAGTTTTGCTGTTTTATTTTTATCATATTTTTATTTTTTTATACTTGTGAACTATTTTGAAGTATATGATTTAATTTTTAATTATTTTGGTATCTTTGGTTTCCTTGTTTTATTCATTTTTAATTTTATTTTATCATAGTAGATAGCATACTCTGTATGATTTCAATCTTTTGAAATTTGTTGAAATTTGTTCTAAGGAACTACACATGGTCTATTTGGGTGTATTTTGCATCTGCATTTGAAAATAACTTCTATTATTCAGTTGTTTCAATGTTCTATAACAGACAGTTAAGATACACTTGAGGACTGTTAATAATGCAGTTAGTTGTAACATAGAAACCCATAGGGGAGAAACAGAAGATTACAATATGAGTCCTAATCATGCCACTGGGGTTGAGGAGGATTGATTAATTTTAGAAATACAAAATTTCATGCCTTTTAAAAATAACTTTCCATGTATGGTTTTCTCAGTCAGGATCCTGCTATTATGAAATGTTCTCATTCACATGGAGATGGATTTTATATACATAACTTAATGTTAGTCAAACAGTTACTATGTAAGACATATTCAATCTTGTTAATCTTATATTGGTTGTATCACATATTCTTCATCTCAGTCTCAGCTAGGCCCTCCCCACTGTTTTGCAGCCATTGCTTATTATCACAATCATCTCATGATAGCATCCATATGGTTTCTGCCATTTAATGACTTTAAGTAGGAAAATTTTCTCGGCAATATCTAGCTGCAGTGTCATTGCAACACACAATATCTTTCTTTTATATTCAAAGCAAGAAACCAATGAAAATTGTTTTTCCTCAAAGAAATGAAAAACTATGATTAATATTTTTCCCCAGACAATAAAAGAAAACTTAGATGCAGGCAAATTAAAGTTTGTTTTAACATACTAATAGAATTTAAAATATTGTGTTGGAGCCTCCTATCAAATGTTCAAATATTTTTGTGAGTCTAGCAAAATTGACTGGTATTTTGACTATATACTGTTTCATAATTAGATTTTCCTTTAATTCATTTAAATATTCATCATTGTAATTCTCATGTGATGGTACAAATGCACTAATTCACTTATTCCTTAAGTATTATGAGCAAAGCATCCTAATAAGCACATTTATTAGCAGTTCTTGACTTATAACCAGGGAAGGTAAATTATATTCAAATACAATGCTTCTGCTCTGGTAAACAAGTGGAAAAAATATATATATCAATGAAAGTTTCTTGAACTTTTTATTACTTACCTAATACTATGTTACAAAGTATCCCCAAATTTGGCAACATAAAAGAACAAACATTTATTATTTCATAGTTTCTTTACAGTAAGAACTCAACAACAGCTTAGATTACTGGTTCTGGCTAGGGTCTCTCATAGACTGTGGTCAGGGCATCAACCAGCACTGTAGCTATCTGACAGTCTAAATAAAGCTGAAGAAGCAGCCCTTCCCAAGATGGCTTACTAACATGGTTGTTGGCTGCATGCCTCAGTTTCTCATTAGTTATTGGCAGGAAGTTTCAGTTCCTCACCAGTGGACTCTTCTTAGGGATGTTTTGGTTTCCTTTTCACATGGCAACTGATGTCACCCAGGGTGAGTGTTCTAAGACAGAGACATGTCTTATAGGATTTAGCCTTAGAAGTCATATATCATCATATGTGCCATAACCTATAACTCATGGAAACAAACTCTGGTATAAAGGGGAGAGGAGACAGAAAAAATAAGAGCATGAAAACCAGGAAATAGCATCACTGAGGACCATCTTGGTGGCTGTGTTTTACAGATTATCATTCTTACTTGAAAATATGATCCTTCACTCCCTGTCCCAAAGAATTCCATGACTTTCTAAGGTTCAGTGATAAAATCCAAATTATTTTATAAGATGATAGATATAAAAGGCCATTCTTGATCAAGATCCTTTGTAATGGGTCCCATTTCCTGCCCCATCAATGGCTACCCAAGTTCCCACCCCATCACCTCTCTACTTTCTTGCCAAGATGATGATAATAATGATAATGATATTTTTTTCATATAACTTAATAATCGGCTGGAATTTTGTGTTAGATATTGATGTAATCATTTTTTCTACATGAACTCATTTAGTCCTCAGAAAATATTTATGATATTTGCACTATTATTATCCCCATTTTAAAGTTGGAAAAAATAAGACAATAGTTAGATTCACCTAGATATTAGGTAAGTATTAGAAGAAAATTAAGGAGATTAAGTAAATTATATTCAGTTGCAGTTTTAGTCAACTAATCATGCCAAGTATTCTGTCTTTTTCATAAGCAATTCCTTGTTTTTGGAATGACCTTGTCAGTTTCTCTCAACTCGGAATGCTCTAATAACTTGGACATGTTCTATTCATTTACTCATCAAACTTAAACATTCTTTTCTGTGATTCCCAAATACAGGCTTATATTCTCTATTATGTCCTTCTAAATTTCATGCATATCTAATTAATTTACTGAATTTTGTTTTTACTTGTAAGGTTCACTACAAGATTATAAATTCCTTTCATGTATTTATAAGGGATAAAACATACTCCATCATTAATAAATATTAATTGACTACTTGGAATTATTATTAGAGGAATTGACATTAAGTTGGTCTTGAAAGATTGATAGTATAAGAAAAGATTGAGACATAAAACAGGAACATATGTAAGGAACAGAAAGGCATTGGGAATGATACTGCTACTAGTAATAGGTGATATATATTGAATGCTTACAAGTAATAAGCATAGTTCCAAGCAGTTTTCAAATATAACATTTGTTATTTTCCCTATCATCCTATGGAATATACAATGTTACTGTCACTATTTTACAGATGTTGAAATTGAGACATATATCTAATAAGTGTTAGAAAAGGATTTGAAACTAGGACTCTAAATCAAAATCTATATTCTTAGACCAGTGATTTGACAAGTTTTACTAGTTTTGGCCTAGATCTCATTTGATAGTTAACAAGGGGCCATGGAATACATTTTAATGTGGTAGTTATATGTTCAAATGACATATTATGAAAATTATTATTTTTGCTGTGAAGAATGGACTGAGTTAAGAAGAATCTTGACGCACAGAGAGGATGCAGTTTATAGGTCAAAAACTTATTATATTGTTATTAATATGTATATAAGAAAAGGCCATTTTACATTGTTTCTCAACAGACTTATACTTTACTGTTCTATGAATCAAGAAGCATATGATAAAGACAAAAGACTAAAATACAAAACAATAATATTAGTTCATGTAGTTCAAACAAGTTGAGAAAATTGAGGCCCAGATCTTGCTTGAGATTGTATGGCGATTTTAATGAAAAAGGCTACATAAGGAGAACCCAGTTTTCTCAGTGCTAGTATATTTCTTCTAATTAAAACTCCAGTAGTCTTTAGTAAGAAAGTTTTTGCTGCAGAAAGAAAAGTTTAACTTCCAGATCTATGAAAATATGGAATCATCAAGAAAAGCTGGTGTTCAGAAAACATCTCCAGTGAATAATTAGTACCATGTCAATTTAGAAATGATTTTTCAGACTGAAAAGTGAATGTCAGTGCATATTAAATATGCACGTTCATAGAGAGTAGATAGGTGACCTTCAATTTTTTTGTTTTGTTTTTAGCACTTGGGTCAGTATTTCTCATGTTGAGTTTCTAAATTTTAAAAGCTTTTAAAATTATTGTTATTATCCATATACTCTCTGGAGCAGAGAAGACAATTTTGCATTTTATTTATTTAAGTGTAAAATATCTCAAGTCCATCATGCTAAAATTGCAGTACAACATCATGTAAGGAATATTTAAATAATTTTCTAACACATATTCTAGCAACCCATTTATTATAATAATGAATCTTATACAGAAAAACCCAAACCCCAAGAGTAGACAAGATTAAATGTGCTTTCTCCTCTCTCAAGATGCAGAAAATGAAAGTTATCAGTGACATTTGAACTCTTATGCTATCTGTCATTTCTAAGTTGTATGTTAGTAATACTAAAAAATCCTATTCCACAAAAGTAATCTTTTACAAGATTCATGGATGTTTCTAGTGATCCTTTCACCTTTCAGACTCTTTCAAATGTGGTTCATGTCAATTGTGACACAAAATCATTGTGGAATAACCTTGGTTCATGGGAAGTGAACGGCTTGTCTCTGTTAAGTGTCCCCACATAGCTGACTATACAATAAGTACCACTATGGCTTGTTTCAACACCAAAGTCAAAGGTTGAGTATGGATTGAGATGAAATTCTATTATATAACTTTGAGGGAAAATCAAATTCCCCCAAATGGAAGTAATATTTTCTTCATCAGAGCTCTCACAGTAATTTACCTGCCTAGGTTTTATAGTGCTTCACATTTCCTACCTTGTATTTTAGGTATTCATAAACATATTTTCACACAAATCTTTGAGGGCAGGATTTTTGTTTTATTTAACTTTGCATTTCAACAAGCACACACATAGTTGACCAAAACATATTTATAACTCTACCAAACTTTGTTAAACATGTAAGTGAATTAATTTTATTAAAATGAAGTTTTGCTCTTAGAGACAGAGGATAATTTCAAATAATACATATGACCTTTTGCTTAAAATAAAATTATTGTTTTCCAAGTTGAATCAGATATCAATGAGAGAAACAAAATCATAGGGATACATGTTAAGAGAATCATTGCATGGGATTGATATATGCAAATGTGAGAGAGGCAAGATATGTCCAAAATCTGTAGGCCACAACATCAGGAATCACAGACTAGGACTCTCAGTCATAAGCTGGAGCTACTATCCACAGGGGGAATTTCTTCTTCTGCAGGGAAGCTTCAGCTCTGCTTTTTAAGGCTGTTAAACTAATTGAATAAGACCCATCCAGAATACCTGGAATAATCTCCTTTAAAGTCATTTGACTGTGAAGTTTAGTACATCAACAGAACACATTCACAGCAAAATCTAGATTAGTTTTTGATTGAATAACTGGAGATTACAGCTTAGGTAAGTTGATACATAACATTGACCATTACACAGGTTGATGAAAGTGATGGTGTTCATGTCAAATAGTACACAGTGATTAGGAAATGTAAACCAGTTATTTGACATGACTAATCAGAATGCCAAATCATATATAGAACCATCAAATAAATATCTCTTCCACCTAAGATATTATCCAGGTTTATACAAACTCTTAGTTTTCATTTTGCCAGACTGCCAAGTCTGCCTAAGACTTCTGATACCAACTGCAAGTTGAGAGGTCCATAGGGCCACAGTCACTTTGGAGCAATATATTGTTGACATTTGTTTTTCTCTTAAGCACGTAGGTAGGTCAGCAACCCATTTCCGACTTGATTTCCCTACCTGTAGTGACATCCAACTGGAAGCTCCTAATTATGTCCTGAGACTACTTGGGCATGTGACAAGTAAAATTTGCCTGATGTCCTAGGGTGTCTCAAAGTTGTTTTTTTGTTTGTTTGTTTGTTTGGTGTTTTTTGGTTTTTGTTTGTTTGTTTGTTTTGTTTTGTTTTGTGGTACACGGGTCTCTCCCTGTTGTGGCCTCTCTCATTGCCAGAGCACAGGCTCTGGATGCGCAGGCTCAGCAGCCATGGCTCATGGGCCCAGCCACTCCGCGGCATGTGGGATCTTCCCGGACCGGGGCACAAACCCGTGTCCCCTGAATTGGCAGGCAGACTCTCAACCATTGCACCACCAGGGAAGCCCTCAAAGTATTGTTTTGAAACTTTCAGTGACAAATTTCTAACTAAGCAATACTGAACATTCCTGGTTGTCAATAAGAAGGTCTTCTTTGAATTAACCTTTTTTTGTATTGAAAACTTTGTAAACTGTCTTCCTCAACTATGGACATATTACTCTCCTTAAACATTTTGATTTATTCATCCTTGATGACCTTTAAACAGGATCAAGTGACTACAAATCTTGTAATTCTTTTCTACTAGGAGTTGACTAGAACATTTTTACAGCAGAAAATAAGTTGTGATAGAAGTTGAAAAGAGTGCTCTTCCCTTCTCTACCATTAATGAGAAAGGTAGGATTTGCACAGTAATCAGCAGAGTATGTCAGCACACAAGCAGTACAAGACCATTAATCCTGTACTATCCCAATGGAACTTTCAGGTCTGGTCATTGAACCTCACTCATAAGATGAAGAAGATTCAAATATTGAAGATTGTGTAAGGCTGATGCACTTAGAAAATGATAGACCTGTGAATAGTTATTTTCTATGTTCCTTTCTTTACAAATTCACTGATATTATACAATATACTACTGTGACTTTATTATTAAGCATTAGAAAAGACTTAAAAAATTCCAGAAGTTAGGTTTGCTTTCACATACCACCCAACATTACCATCTTAGGTGAAAGGTCATAGCATGTGGATATCTTTCTAAATATTCTGGCTATTGTGTTCACCTAACCTTTTGTAATTGACATTTTTCTATTTGACCACAGTGGGAAACATGTCTTCTGCCTTTATACACTAATGTACCTGGAATTAATGTGCTTTGTCAATGACTGAACTGTGTTGTTGGTGATCAGTGTTTGTAAACATAGGCAGCATTAAGATTGCATTTTTAAAAACATATAATGCCACTTTATTTCTGGGTTAATGAGTATAGTACAGAAGTATAGTGGATGACAAAGTGATACTGCTTACAGAATATATGTTTTCATCTTATAGGAGGTAACAATTATATTGAAGAAAATTACCCAATACATAATTGAGACTGTAGAAAGAAAGGAAAGAATATGTTCATATTAAAATAGTGCATTGTTAGAGACCACAAGATAATTGTCAGACAAAAAAGTACATGTCCTATATTTATTTTTTTAAACATCTTTATTGGAGTATAATTGCTTTACAATGGTGTGTTGGTTTCTGCTTTATAACAAAGTGAATCAGCTATATGTATACATATATCCTTTCCCTCTTGGACTTCCCTGCCTCCCATCCCACCCATCTAGGTCATCACAGAGCACCGAGCTGAGCCCCTTATACAGCAGGTTCCCACTAGCTATCTATTTTACACATGGTACTGTATTTACATCTAATTTTAAAATCCTATGTCCTGCTTGACTCTCACCAATAAGATTCCAGAGCTTGGATTCCACAATTCTATCCCCTCTATTACAACAGGTAGTAAAAATAAACCCAGAAGAATTAAAAAGTAGAAAGTTACCTGTATTACGCTACTGCTACTGTTGCAAAAAGGCTGGCGATATTTATCATAATTATACTTATTCTGATGAAATGGCAAATGGTGACTTTCATAAAAATATCAATCGTATTCTCCATTTTAATGTGAACATATGTAATCTGCTGTTTTCTGTTTTTTATAATTGTTGTTATATTGCTCTCCAGGACTTGGATTTTCATCTTATTAATGATCACTTTCAATGACCAAAAGTCTAATGTATTAATTATTTCTTTTCTATTGTTGTTCATACTTTCTGTATTTCATCAAAGGAAATTATGCCCAACCCAAGTTTACCAAGATTTTCTCCTAGGTATTTTAGAGTTTCAGCCATTACATGTAGATATTTTATCAAGATTTAGTTAATTTCTGGGCATAGCCTCTGTTAAGGATCAAGGTATTTCTCTCTATTAAAAACAAGAGTTGTTTCTGAGCCATTTGTTGAAAATAATTTTATACCCCACTGCATTACATCAGTAACTTTGTCAATCTATCATATATGCATGGCTTTGATTTTGAACTCTTATTATTTCATTGATTTTTATATGTTCTTAAAGTAAGCCTTGAAATCAGATAGTGAAATCTTACATCTTTTTCTTCTATAATCAATTTTGTTTCAGCTATTATAGGTTACTTACATTTTCATAAATATTTTTGAGTCAGTTACCTATTACATGTCCCTGATAGAATTTGATTGGGAATATGTTGAATCAACAAATCTACTGTAAAAAATTGATATCTTAGTCATATTGAGTTTTCTATTCTTTGAAAATTACCTATCTCTATTTATTTGGATCCTCTGTAATTTCAACCTGAATGTTGTAGTTTTAGTATTCAGGTCTTAAACATATTTTGTTCAATTTATCTTTAAATATTAAACATTATTATTTTTAGAACTTCATATTCCAAGCATCTATTGCTAATTTATAGATATAATTAATTTTGGTAAATTGGCCTTGTATCCTGTGATCATGCTAATTTAAAATATTCATTGATGGAGTTTTCTTGAAGTCTTTTTGGATTTTTCTTTACACATAATTATATGACCTGTGAATTAAAACATATTCTTTCTTTCTAATCTATATACACTTTATTTGTTGTTTTTGTCTTATTGCAATTCAAGGAATTCCACAAAATGTTGAAGTGAAGAGAGTGGAAACGCATAGCTTAATCACTATATTATAGGGAACATCTAAGTAACTTTTTTAAGCATGATATAAAAAATAGGCAGATTCAATAATTTTATTTATTGGGATGAGGAAGACATTTTTTCTAATTGTAATATGCTTTTGGCATCATATCTTGCCTCATATCATTATGCAAGAACTTTTTGCATAATTCAAGTTTAAGAAGATTTTCTTCTACATTTTCTTCCAAAAGTTTCATAGTTATACCTTTTCCACTTAGGTCTATATTAAATCTTAAATGAATTTTTATGTATGTATGTTTTTGTATGTATGTATACAATTATTAAATGTATTTGTTTAAAATATTACCATTTTTCCATTCATGTTATTCATACCTTTGTCCAAAATCTGTTATGTTCTGAGGATATATTTCTGGACTCTCAATTCTATTCCATTTATCTACATGTCTGTTGTTATACCAGTACCACACAGTATTGATTACTGTAGTTTTACACTTTATAGTAAGTTTTGAAATCAGGAAGTATAAGTCTAAAAAAAACTGCTGATATGTTGATAGGGATTTCATTGAACATGTAGATCAAACTGGGGAGAATTTCATCTTAACAATATTGAGTTTTCTAATCCATGAACATGGAATATGTCTCCATTTATTGAGATTTTAAGTTCTGTTAGTAATATTTTATAGTTTTTAGTATACTACTCATACTTTTTTAAAATTTTTATTTATTTATTTATGGCTGTGTTGGGTCTTCATTTCTGTGTGAGGGCTTTCTCTAGTTGTGGCAAGTGGGGGCCACTCCTCATTGTGGTGCACGGGCCTCTCACCATTGCGGCATATCTTGTTGTGGTGCACAGACTCCATAGGCCCAGGCTCAGTAATTGTGGTTCACGGGGCCAGCTGCTCCGTGGCATGTGGGATCTTCCCAGACCAGGGCTCGAACCCATGAGTCCTGCATTGGCAGGTGGACTCTCAACAACTGCTCCACCAGGAAAGCCCCTCTTATACTTCTTTGATTAAAGTTATACTTAAGTATCTTATTCTTTGTGATACTGTTATGACTGGAATTAATTTATTAAATTCATTTTTAGATTTTATTGCTATTATATAAAAACAAACTCTATATATTAATCTTATATGTGGTAATATTGCTGAATTTGTTTAGTAGTTCTAGTACAGAATACCTTAGGGTTTGCTTCATATAGGATCAAGTTGTCTGTAAACAATGGCATTTTTACCTCTTTCTTCCTAATATGGATGCCTTTTAATTATTTCTTTTCCTTTTATCTTCACTCCCCTTTCTTACTACTAATTCCTTTGGCTATAGCCTTCTGTACAATGTTGAAGAGAAGTGACAAGCACAGACATCCTTGAATAGCTCCTCACCTTAGGGGACAAGCATTCAGTCTTTACTTTTAAGTATGATGTTACCTGTAGAATCTTCATAGATGTCCACTCTAAGGTTGAAAAACGTCTGAATTACTACACTGTTGAGAGCTTTTCTTAAGAGTAGTTTTAGGTGTACAGCAAAATTGATTGGAAGGTACAGAGATTTCCCATTACCCCCTACACACACACACACACACATGCATAACCTCCCTTAATATCAACATTCTCCACCAGAGTAATACATTTGTTACAATCGATGAGCCTACATTGACACATCATTACCACCCAGAATCCTTTGTTTACATTATGGTTCACTCTTGGTGTTGTACATTCTATGGGTTTGAGCAAATGTATAATGACATGCACCCACCATTATAGTGTCATAGAGTAGCTTCACTGCTCTACAAATTCTTGGGCTCCACCTATTCAGCCCTCCTTAACCTCTAACCCCTGGATTTTATTGTCTCCATAGTTTTCCTTTTTCTAGAATGTCATCTGGTTGGAATCATATGGTATGTTGAGTTTTCAGACTGGCTTCTTTCATTTAATAATATGTATTTAAGATTCCCCCATTTTTTTCATGACTTGATAGCTTTTTTTTAAGTGCTGAATAATATTCCACTGTGCAGATGTACCACCATTTATTTATCCATTTACCTAATGAAGTACATCTTGGTTGCTTCCAACTTTTAGAAACCATCAATAAAACTACTATAGTCATCTGTGTGCAGGTTTTCATGTGGACATAAGTTTTCACTCTTTGGGTAAATACCAAGGAGTAAGATTGCTTCTTCGTACAGTAAGAATATTTTAATTTTGTAAGAAACCACTAAATTATCTTCCATAGTGGCAGTATACAATTTTGCATTCTCACTAGCCATGAATGAGAGTTTCTATTCCTCCCCATACTCACCAGCATTTGGTTGTGATATGGATTTTGGCTATTCTAACAGTTTTGGGAGTGGTTAAGGGAGGGCATTTTTTGTATTTTATTCTATTAATTTTTTTATTAATTGATTTTTGGATGTATACCAACTTTTCATTCTTATGACAAAGTATATTTCTGCATTCTGTATAACAACTTTTACAGGTTGTTGAAATGATTTAATACTCCTTTATTAAGAATTTTTACATCTATAATCATGAGAAATATGAGTTTGCATTTTTTGTTATTGTTATTTTCCTTTGTTTTTCCTTCTGTTTCTTTGCCTGACTTTGATCTCAGAGTAATACTTGTCTCCTAAAAGGTGTTTACAAGTGATTCATTTTCTTTTTTTTTGTTGTTTCTTTAAGTGTTGTCATTATTTCTACTTTAAATGTCTGATATAATTCATGTGTGAGCCCATCTGGGCCTAGACATTTCTTTGTGGAAATTCTCTAGTTACTAGTGCATTTTTAGTGTGTTATCGGTCTATTTATATTTTCTGCTTCTTCAGTTTCAGTTATTTGTGACTCTCTATGAAATTGTCTATCTCATTTAATTTTTCTAATGAAAGCACATAATTGTTAATAGTATTCCCTTAAAATATTTTTAATCTCTGTAGTGATTATAATGATATCCAATTTTCAGTTATTTAATTTGTTAATTTTAATCCTCTCTCTCTTTTTCCTTTTTAGGTTTATTTACAGGTCAATATTTTTCAAAAAAAACCTTTTGGTTTTATTGATTTTTCCATTTATTTAATTGATTTCTATTACAATCTTTATTTTTTTTAACTGAAGTATAGTTGATTTACAGTGTTTCAGCTGTACAGCAAAGTGATTCAGTTATACATATAATTTTTCAGATTCTTTTCCATTATAGGTCATTATAAGATATTGAATATAGTTCCCTGTACTGTATAGTAGGTCATTGTTGTTTATCTATTTTATATACAGTAGTGTGTATATGTTAATCCCAAACTTCTAATTTATCTCTCCCCCCTCACCTTTGGTAACCATAATTTTGTTTTCTATGTCTGTGAGTCTATTTCTGTTTGTAAATAAATTCATTTGTATCATTTTTTTTAGATTCCATATATAAGTGATACCATATGATATTTTTCTTTCTCTGTCTGACTTCTTTCACTTAGTATGATAATCTCTATTACAAGCTTTGTTATTTCCTTATGTATCCTTTGGGTAGATACCTAAGATGGAACTTTTTGTTAGTGAATTTAGATATTTCCTATATTTTAAAAAGTGCTGTAAATTAGTTTCCCTCTAAGTACTGTTTTACCTGCATTTCATAAATGTTGATATGCTGTGTTTTCATTATCATTTAATTTTTTTTCTATATTCCTTCCTTGTGATTTCTTCCTTGACCCATGGTTTACTTAGAAGTGTTTCTTATTTTTCCTCGAAATGTGTGTGTGCATTTTCCTAATTTTGTAATGCCGTCAATTTCTGATTGAATTCTGTTTTGATTAGAAAACATATTTTGTGGGGCTTCCATGGTGGCGCAGTGGTTGAGAATCTGCCTGCTAATGCAGGGGACATGGGTTCAAGCCCTGGTCTGGGAGATTCCCACGTGCCGTGGAGCAACTGGGCCCGTGAGCCACAACTACTGAGCCTGCGCGTCTGGAGCTTGTGCTCTGCAACAAGAGAGACTGCGATGGTGAGAGGCCCGCGCACCGTGATGAGGAGTGACCCCCGCTTGCCACAGCTGGAGAAGGCCCTCACACAGAAACGAAGGCCCACCACAGCAAAGATAAAAATATTAATTAATAAACTCCTACCCCCAACATCTTGTTTAAAAAAAAAAAATAGAAAACATATTTTGTATGATTTCCATCCTTTTGAATTTACTAATACTTGTTTTATGGCAGAGCATATGTTTTATCCTGGAGAATATTCTATGTGACCTTAGAAAGAATGTTTATTCTTCTATTGTTTGGAGTATTCTGTGGATATCAGTTAGGTGAAGTGGGATAATTATGTTGGGCAAGTATTCTGTATCCTTGCTTATTTTCTGACAAATTGTTCTATCCATTATTAAGAGTGAGGTACTGAGGTCTCCAACTACTATTTTTTGAATTATCTATTTTCCCTTTGGTTCTTTTAGTATGGATTTCATATAAAATTTGGGGCTCTGTTGTTACGTATGTACATTATTTAATGGTTATTTCTTTTTGATATATCGATCCTTTTATTATAAAATATATCTCTGTGTATCTAATAACATATTTTGTCTTAAAGTTCATTTTATCTAATATTAGCATAGCCCTCTTTGCTACTCTTTTGAATGCTTTATCTTTTTCTACCTCCTTTCTTTCCAACTATTTTTGTCTTTGACTCTAAAGCATATAGTTGGATGTTGGGAGGTTGGTTAGTATTTTTTTTTTAATTATTAGTCAGAAAATCCCTGCCTTTTCATTGGGATGTTAATCCATTTATAACTAAAATTATTAATATTATAGAATTTATTTCTGCCATTTTGTGATTAGTTTCCTATATGACTGATGCTGATTTTGTTCCTCACCTGTGCCTACTTTTATGTTAAATAGATATTTTGTGATATACCTACTCAATTCTTCTGTTTTTTTAAATCATTATTAAGTTATTTTTTCTTGGTTGCTCTACAGATTACAATATGCATCATAACTTACACAATTTTCTTCGAATAATAACAACTTAATTCAATAAATTATAGAAATTGCCATAACTCTAATATCTGTAGTCTGGTTTGACAGAGTTTTTTTTGTTTTTTTACTCTTTCATAACTTTAAATGTGTTGTCCTGTTGTCTTCTGGCTTGAATATTTAGTCAACAACACTTTGATCATTCTCTTTTGGTAATTTAGTCTTGAAATGTATTTTGGACTGTGAGAGAGTATGTGTTTCTGTGTGTGGGTGTCTGTGTATATATTATGTTCTACTTGGAATTCATTAAATTTTCTGGATTTATATGGTTACCATGTTCATCAATTTTATATAATTTTGGCCATTTTTCTCAAATACTTATTCTTCCATTTCCTGAAATTCAAATTATGTGCAATATGATTACAAACATATATATATGTATTATTTTCAGATTCTTTTCCATTATAGGTTATTACAAACTATTGAATATAGTTCCCTATACTATACTGTAGGTTCTTGTTTATCTATTTTACATATAGTAATGTGTATCTGTTAATACCAAATTCCTAATTCATCCCTCCCCCTTCACCTTTGGTAACCATAAGTTTGTTTTCTATGTCTGTGAGACTACTTCTGTTTTGTCAATAAGTTCATTTGTATCATATTTTTAGATTCCACATATAAGTGATATCATATGATATTTGTCTTTGTCTAACTTACTTCACTTAGTATAATAACCTCTAGGTCCATCCATGTTCCTATAAATGAACATTACTTTATTCTTTTCTTATGGCTGAATAATATTCCATTGTGTGTGTGTGTGTGTGTGTGTATGTGTATATATAGAGATTTATAACATCTTCTTCATCCATTCATCTGTGGATGGACATTTAGGTTGCTTCCATGTCTTGGCTATTGTAAATAGTGCTGCTATGGACATAAGGGTGCATGTATCTTTTCAAATTAGTTTTCATCTTTGCTGGATATATGCCCAGCAGTGGGACCGCTGGAGCATATGGTGACTCTATTTTTAGTTTTTGAAGGAAACTTCATAATGTTTCCCATAGTGGCTGCACCAATATACATTCCGAGCAACAGTGTAGGAGGGTTTCCAATTCTCCACACCCTCTCCAGCACTTATTATTTAAAAACTTTTTTATCATGGCCATTCAGACTGGTGTAAGGTGGTACCTCATGGTAGTTTTGATTTGTATTTCTCTAATACTTAGTGATGTTGAACATCTTTTCATATGCCTGTTGGCCATCTGCCTGTTTTCTTTGGAGAAATGTGTTTTTAGGTCTTCTGCTCATTTTTTAATTCGTTTCTTTTTTTTTTGATATTGAGCTGTATAAGCTGTTTGTATATTTTGGAAATTAAGCCCTTGTTGGTCATATAATTTGCAAATATTTTCTCCCATTCTATAGGTTGTCTTTGTTTTGTTTATGGTTTCCTTTGCTGTGAAAACACTTTTAAGTTTAATTAGTTACCATTCATTTATTTTTGCTTTTGTTTCCATTACTCTAGGAGACTGATTAAAAAAAAATAATGCTGCAAGTTATGTCAAAGAGTGTTTTGCCTATGTTTTCCTCTAGGAATTGTATAGTATCAGGTATTACATTTAGGTCTTTAATCCATTTTGAGTTTATTTTTGTATATGGTGTTAGAGAATGTTCTAATTTCATTCTTTTACATGTAGCTGTCCAATTTTTCCCATAACTATTTATTCGAGAGCCTGTCTTTTCTCCATTCCATAGTCTTGCCTCCTTTGTGGTTGATTAATTGACCATAAGTACATGAGTTGATTTCTGGCCTTTCTATCCTGTTGCATTGATCTATCTTTGTCTTTTTGTGCAAGTTCCAAACTGGTTTGATGACTGTAGCTTTGTAGTATAGCCTGAAGTCAGGGAACATGATTCCTCCAGCTCCATCCTTCTTCCTTAAGATTGTTTAGGCTATTCGCAGTCTTTTGTCTTTCCATACAAATTTTTAAAACTTTTTTCCAGTTTTGTGAAAAATATCATTGGGAAATTGATAAGGGTTGCACTGAATCTGTAGATTGCCTTGGGTGGTATGATTATCTTAACAATATTTATTCTTTGAATCCAAGAACATGGTATATGTTTCCATCTGTTTGTATGGTCTTTAAATTCTTTCATCAGTGTCTTCTAGTTTTTGGAGTACAGGTATTTTGCCTCCTTAGGAAGGTAGGTTTATTTCTAGGTATTTTATTTATTTTGATGCGATGGTAAATGGGATAGTTTCTTTAATTTCTCTTTCTGGTATTTTGTTGTTGGTGTTTAGAAATGTAATAGATTTCTGTTTATTAACTTTGCATCCTGTAGTGTTACCAAATACATTGATGAGCTCTAGTAGTTTTCTGGTAGCATCATTAGGATTTTCTATGTATAGTATTATGTCATCTGCAAACAGTGACAGTTTTTACTTCTTCTTTTCCGGTTTGGATTCCCTTTATTTCTTTTTCTTCTCTGATTGTCATGGCTATGCTTTCCAAAACTATGTTCAATAAAAGTGGTGGGAGTACACGTCCTTGTCTTGTTCCTGATCTTAGAGGAAATGCTTTCAGCTTTTCACCATTGACTATGATGTTAGCTGTGAGTTTCTCATATCTGGCCTTTGTTATATTCAGGTAAGTTCCCTCTATGCCCACTTTGTGGAGGGTTTGTATCATAAATGGATGTTGAATTTTAACAAAAGCTTTTTCTGCATTTATTGATATGATCATATGGTTTATATTCTTCAGTTTTTTAATGTGGTCTCTCACATTGATTGACTTGCATATATTGAAAAATTCTTGAATTCCTGGGACAAATCCCATTGACCATGGTGTATGATTCTTTTAATGTATTGTTGGCTTTGGTTTGCTAGTATTTTGTTCAGGATTTTTGCATCTATGTTCATCAGTGTTATTGGCATGTAATTTTATTTTTTGTGGTATCTTTGCTTTTGGTATCAGGGTGATGGTGGCCTCATAGAATGAGTTTGGAAATGTTCCTTTTACTGCAGTTTTTTGAATAGTTTCATATGGATAGTGTTAACTCTTCTCTAAATGTTTGGTAGAATTCACATATGAAACCATCTGGTCTTGGACATTTGTTTGTTGGGAGTTTTTAAATTACGGATTCAGTTTCATTCTTTATAACTTGTTTGCTCATATTTTCTATTTCTTTCCAGTTCTGTCATGGGAGATTGTACATTTCTAAGAATTTGTCCATTTCTTTTAAGATGTCCATTGCTGTATAATTGCTCATAGTAGTCTCTTATGATCCTTTGTATTTCTGTGGTGTCAGTTGTAACTTCTTTTTCATTTCTGATTTTATTGATTTGGAGGTCTCCTTTTTTTTCTTGATGAATCTGGCTAAAGGTTTATCAATTTTGTTTATCTTTTCAAAGAACCAGATTTTAGTTTCATTTATCTTTTCTATTGCTTTTTTAGTGTCTATTTCATTTATTTCTTCTCTGATCTTTATGATTTTTTTCCTTCTATTAACTTTGAATTGTATTTGTTCTTCTTTCTCTAGTTGCTTTTAATGTAAAGTTAGGCTGCTTATCTGAGATTTTTCTTATTTCCTGAGGTAAGTTTCTATTGCTGTAAACTTCCCTCTTGGAACCACTTTTGCTGTATTCCATAGGTTTTGGGTTGTCATACTTTCATTTTCATTTGTCTCTAGGTATTTTTTTGATTTCCTATTTGATATCTTAAGTGATCCATTGGTTGTTTAGCTTTTCATTCTTATGTGAGTCTCAAAAATATTGATGATTTGTATAGCATTAAAGTTTAGTCCTTCAAAAATTTTATTACTTTCTACCTTATTTTTATTCTTTTCATATGTAGATTAATTTTTATATTAGCAATGTTAAAATCTATTGATATTTTTCTTTACAAATGTTTAATTGTTTTATAACTGTGTGGCCTTAGTTTATAAATTTGAAATTGATGTCTATTTCTCCTTAGTTTTATGATTATCTTTGTACCAGTATGTCTTTTAAATTTTTAATTTAAAATTGGAGTAGTTGATTAAAAATGTTGTGTTAGTTTCAGGTGTACAGCAAAGTGATTCAGTTATACATGTACACATATCTATTCTTTTTCAAATTCTTCTCCCATTTATGTTATTACAGAGTACTGAGTAGAGTTCCCTGTGCTATGCCATATGTCTTTGTGGGTTACCTATTTTCAATATAGCAGTGTGTACATGTCAATTCCAAACTCCCAGTCTATCCCTCCTCCCCACTTTTCCCCTGGTAACCATAAGTTGTCTAAGTTCTCTAAGTCTATGTGTCTGTTTCTCTTTTGTAAATAAGTTAATTTATATCATTTTAATTTAGATTCAACACATAAGTGATATCATATGATATTTGTCTTTCTCTGTGTGACTTACTTCACTTAGGATGATAATCTCCAGGTCCATCAATGTTTCTTCAAATGACATTACTTCATTCTTTTTAATGGCTGAATAATATTCCATTGCATATATATGTACCACATCTTTATCCATTCATTTTTCAATGGACATTTAGGTTCCTTCCATGTCTTGGCTATTGTAAACAGTACTGCAATGAACATTGAGTGCATGTATCCCTTTGAACCATGTTTTTCTATGGATATGTGCACAGGAGTGGAAAGCTGGACCATCTGGTAGATCTATTTTTAGTTTCTTAAGGAAACTCCATAGTGGCTATATCAATTTACATTCCCACCAACAGTGTAGGAGGATTCACTTTTCTCCATACCCTCTTCAGCATTTAGTGTTTGTTGACTTTTTGATCATGGCCTTTCTGGCTGGTGTGAGGTGATACCTTGTTGTAGTTTTGATTTGTTGTGCAAACTTTTGAGTTTAATTAGGTCTCATTTGTTTATTTTTGTTTTTATTTCCATTTCTCTAGAGGATGGATCATAAAGTTACTGCTGCAATTTATGTCAAAGGGTCTTCCTATGTTTTCCTCTAAAAGTTTTATAGTATCAGGTCTTACATTTAGAACTTTAATCCACTTTGAGTTTATTTTTATGTATTTTGTTAGAGTGTTCTAATTTCATATTTTTTACATGTAACTGTCCAGTTTTCCAAGCACCATTTATTGAACAGACTGTCTTTTCTCGGTTTTAAAATCTTGCCTTCTTTGTCATAGATTAATTGACCATAGGTGTGTGTGTTTATTTCTGGGCTTTCTATCCTGCTCCATTGATGTATATTTCTGCATTTATGTCAGTACCATAATATTTTGATAGCTTTAGATTTTTAGTATAGTCTGAAGTCAGGGAGCCTGATTATTCTAGCTCAGTTTTTCTTTCTCAAGCTTGCTTTGGCTACGCATGGTCTTTTGTGTCTCCATACAAATTTTAAGATTTTTGTTGTAGTTCTGTGAAAAATGCCATTGGTAATTTGATAGGGATTGTATTGAATCTGTAGATTGCCTTGGTTAGTACAGTCATTTTGACAATACTAATTTTTTCAATCCAACAACATGGTATAACTTTCCATCTGTTTGTTTCATCTTTGATTTCTTTCATCAGCATCTTAAAATTTTCAGAGGACAGGTCTTTTGCCTCCTTAAGTGTGTTTATTCCTAGGTAGTTTATTTTATTCATGTGATGGTAAATGGAATTGTTTCTTTAATTTCTCTTTTTGATCTTTCATTGTTAGGGTATAGAAATGCAAAAGATTTCTGTGTATTAATTTTGTGTCCTACAACTTTACCAAATTCATTGATGAGCTCTAGTAGTTTTCTGGTAGCATCTTTAGGATTTTCTATGTATAGTACCATGTCATCTGCAAACAGTGAGAGTTTTACTTCTTCATTTCCAATTTGGATTTCTTTTATTTCATTTTCTTCTCTGATTTCCATGGCTAGACCTTCCAAAACTATGTTGAATAAAAGTGGTGGGAGTGCACATCCTTCTCTTGTTCCTGATCTTGGAGGAAATGCTTGCAGCTTTTCACTGTTGACTATGATGTTAGCTGTAGGTTTGTCATATATGGCCTGCATTATGTTGAACTTTCCTCCATGCATACTTTCTGGAGAGTTTGTATGATAAATGTATATTGAATTTTATTAAAATCTGTTTCTGAATATATTTAGATGATCATATGGTTCTTATTCCTCAGTTTGTTAGTGTGGTCTCTC
The DNA here is from genome assembly GCF_964341445.2 of Mesoplodon mirus. NCBI lineage: Eukaryota > Metazoa > Chordata > Mammalia > Artiodactyla > Ziphiidae > Mesoplodon > Mesoplodon mirus. The sequence goes on from NC_138982.1 coordinate 111,121,381, forward strand.
ACATTGATTGACTTGCATATATTGAAAAATTCTTGAATACCTGGGATAAATTCCATTGACCATGGTGTATGATCCTTTTAATGTATTGTTGGCTTTGGTTTGCTAGTATTTTGTTGAGGATTTTTGCGTCTGTGTTCATCAGTGTTACTGGCATTTAATTTTCTTTTTTGTGGTATCTTTGTCTGGTTTTTGTATCAGGGTGATGTGGTCTCATAGAATGAGTTTGGGAGTTTCCTTCCTCTGCAATTTTCTGGAATAGTTTCAGAAGGATAGGTGTTAACTCTTCTCTAAATATTTGATAGAATTCACCTGTGGAACTATCTGGTCCTGGAGTTCTTTTGTTTGGAGTTTTTTAATCACAGTCTCAATTTCAGTAGTTGTGATTGATCTGTTCATATTGTCTATTTCTTCCTGGTTCAGTCTTGGGGGATTGTACCTGTCTAAGAATTTGCCCATTTCTTCCAGTTTATCCATTTTATTGGCATATAGTTGCTTGTAGCATTCTTACGATGCTTTGTATTTCTGTGGTATCCATTGGAGGTTCTCCTTTTTCATTTATAACATTACTGATTATAGTCCTCTCCCTCTTTTTCTTGATGAGGCTTGTTAAAGCTTTATCATTTTTTTTTATCTTTTCACAGAACCAGCTTTTAGTTTCATTGATCTTTTCTATTGTTTACTTCATCTCTATTTCATTTATTTCTGCTCTGATCTTTGATTTCTTTCCTTCTAATAACTATTGGTTTTGTTTCTTCTTCTTTCTGTAGTTGCTTTTGGTGTATGGTTAGGTTGTCTGTTTGAGATTTTTCTTGTTTCCTGAGTCATGATTGTATTGCTATGAGCTTTTCTCTTAGAACTGCTTTTGTCCCATAGGTTTTGGATTGTCCTGCTTTCATTTTCATTTGTCTCTAGGTATTTTTTAATTTCCTCTTTGATTTCTTCAGTGATCCCTTGGTTATTTAGTAGCATATTGTTTAGCTACCATGTGTTTGTATTTTTTACAGTTTTTCTTTCCTATAATTGATATCTAGTCTCATAGCATTGTGGTCAGAAAAGACACTTGATATAATTTCAAATTTCCTAGATTTACCAAGGCTCACATTGTGGCCCAACATGTTATCAATCCTGGAGAATGTTCCACGTGCACTTGAGAAAAATGTGTATTCTGCTGTTTTTGGATAGGATGCTCTATAAATATCAATTAAGTCCATCTGGTCTAATGTGTTAAGGTCTGTGTTTCCTTCTTGATTTTCTATCTGGATGATCTGTCCATTGATGAAAGTGGGGCATTTAATTCCCCCATTATTATTGTGTTACTGTCAACTTCTTTTATGGCTCTTAAATTTGCCATATATATTGAGGTGCTCCTTTTTTGGGTGTATATATATTTACAATTCTTATATCTTCTTTTCAGCTTGATCCCTTTGCTACTCCAATTTTCTTTTGATTTTCATTTGCATGGAATACCTTTTTTCATCCTCTCACTTTCAGGCTGTATGTGTTCCTAGATCTTAAGTTGTCTCTTATAGATAGCTTACATACAGTTCTTGTTTTTGTATACATTCAGGCAGTCTATGTCTTTTGGTTGGAGGATTTAATCCATTTATGCTTAAGGTAATTATCAACATGTATGTTCTTATTGTCATTTTGTTAATTGTTTTGGATTTGTTTTTATAGTTGTTTTTTCTGCCCTTCCTCTTTTGTTCTCTTCACTTGTGATTTGATGACTAACTTTAGTGTTGTATTGGGATTCCTTTTTCTTTTTTGTGTGTGTACCTATTGTAGATTTTTGGTTTGTGTTTACCATGACGTTTCGATACAGCAGTCTATATAAAAACGATTGTTTAAGTTGTCATTTAATTTGAAAAACATTTCCAATATCCTGAATTTGTGACTCCTCTTCCCACAATTGCTGGTTTTGATATAATATTTGTGTGCAGATTATTTCCTACCTTTACTATATGTTTGCCTTTACCAGTGCACTTTTTCATTCATAATTTTCTTGTTTCTAGTTTTGGCCTTTTCTTTTCCTCCTAGAGAATTCCTTTAGTATTTGTTGCAAAGCTGGTCTCATGGTGCTGTATTCTCTTAGCTTATGCTTGTCTGTAAAGCTTTTGGTTTTTCCATTGAATGTGAATTAGAGCCTTGCTGGTAGAGTATTCTTGGTTGTTGGTTCTTCCCTTTCATCACTTTAAATATATTGTGCCACTCCCTCCTGGCCTGCAGAGTTTCTGCTGAGAAATCAGCTGATAACCTTATGGGAGTTCCCTTGTACATTATTTTTTGCTTTTCCCTTGTTGTTTTTAATGTTGTTTTCTTTGTCTTTAGTTTTTGTCAATTTGATTACTATGTGTCTCTGTGTCTTCCTCCTTAGGTTTACGCTTCCTGGCTCTCTGTACTTCCTTTCTGGACTTGGTTGACTGTTTCTTTTCCCATTTTAGGGAAGTTTTCAGCTATTATCTCTTCAAATATTTTCTCAGGTCCTTTCTGTCTCTCTTCTCCTTCTGGGACCCCAATAAGGTGAATGTTGGTGTGTTTAATGTTGTCCCAGAGGTCTCTGAGACTGTCCTCATTTGTTTTCATTCTTTTTTCTTTATTCTGCTCTGTGGCAGTGATTTCCACCATTCTGTCTTCCAACTCACTTATCTGTTCTTATGCCTCAGTTATTCTGATATTGATTCCTTTTAGTGTGTTTCACTTCAGTCATTGTATTATTCAGCTTTATTTGTTTCTTCTTTAGTTCTTCTCCTCTCAATCTGTGCCTCCGCTCTTTTTCTGAGATCTTAGATCATCCTTACTATTACTCTGAATTCTTTTTCAGGTAGACTGCTTATCTCCACCTCATTTGGTTGTTCTTCTGGGGTTTTGTCTTGTTCCTTTATCTGGGACATATTCCTCTGTTGTCTCATTTTGTCTAACTAACTTTCTGTGATTGCAGTTTCCATTCCACAGGCTGCAGGGTTGTAGTTCTTCTTGTTCTCCTCTCTGTCCCCTGGTGGTTGAGGCTGTCAAAGAGGCTTGTGCATGCTTCCTGTTGGGAGGGACTGGTACCTGCCCTCTGGTGAGTGTAGCTGGGTCTTGTCCATCTGGAAGGCAGTGCCATGTCAGAGGGTGTTTATCAGGCAGCTGTGTGCTTAGGAAGACTTTAAGCAGCCTGTCTGTTGATTGATGGGTCTGTGTTCCTGCCCTGTTGGTTGTTTGGCCTGAGGTGTCCCAGTACTGGAGCCTACAGGCTGTTGGGTGGGGCTTGGTCTTGATAAGAAAATGGCAACCTCCAAGAGGGCTTACACCAATGAATACCCGCAGAACTACCACTGCTAGTGTCCTTGTCCCTGCAATGAGCCCTAGCTGCCCCCTCACCTCTCCAGACAGACACCCTCCAATACTAGCAGGTAATTCTGGCCCAGTCTTTTATGGGGGTCACTGCTTTTATTCCCTTTGTCCTGGTGCACATGAGACCCTGCGTGTGCCCTCCAAGAGTGGAGTTTCTGTATACCCCAGTCTTGTGGAATTCCTGCAGTCAAACCACGTTGGTCTTCAAAGCCATATTCTCTGGGGGCTATTCCTCCCATCTGGGGAGGCTGATGTGGAGCTCAGAACTTTCATTCCTACAGGAGAACTTCTGTGGTATAATCATTTTCCAGTTTCTGGGTAGCCCACCTGGTGTGTATAGGATTTTATTTTGTCATGATTGTGCCTCTCCTACCATCTTGTTGTGGCTTCTTTGTCTTTGGATGTAGGGTATCGTTTTTGGTAGGTTCCAGCATTTTTTTGTCAATGGTTGTTCTGTAGTTAATTGTGATTTTGGTGTTTCCATAATAAGAGGTGAGCTCATGTTCTTCTACTCCACCATCTTGTCTAATTGATTATTTAAATTTGATTTTCCTTTATTCCAAATGCATAGAAAACTATCTAGCACAATTTACTGCACAACTCTTTATTAATTTAAAATATTTGTTTCTATTTACCTGAAACAAAAATTATATAATGATATATATTCTTATAAATGTAGAACTGTAGCCTGCTACTATTTTAATTGTCTAGTAATGAATTTACTGAAATTCTTTCTACTACTTTAGACCCAACATAAAGTAGCAGCAGTAGGCCCTTCATATCACATAGTTATTTAATATTATAGCTGGAATTAACCTAGCTCATACAATCTTAGTTATGAGTCATGACATATTTTGCCTTTTATAGAATTGAATGTAGGTTTTGCAATGCCACTTGCAGCATATAGTTATTTTACTTCCTTAAATAACTTTTGATCTTGACTGTCAAGAATTTTTTACCCTGGAGAAACACATATTAATATTTTTCCTATGGTTTGTTCTGAATAATCACAATAATTTGGAACATTTATTCAATGCTAGCTGAGGTATTTCCTGCTTGCCCTGTCCATATTAAAGTATCTCAAAAAAGAGAATTCTATTAGAAATGTTGATACTTGAAACACCGATTTCTTGGTCAAAGTTGACCTTTATTTAAGGAACATATATGAAAATATATGAACTATTTTCTTTGATACAGATAAACAAACCCAGATTGTAATAGGATCAAGTTATTTTTCTAACTTTGTAAGCCTAGGCATCTACTTTCTAAAGATGGCTTCCAAGTACCATGTAAAAATTATTTGGTCATGATGACCAGATAACATGTTTAAAATCACAAGCTCCATAAAATCTTCAAAAAAAAAGTTTGCCTTACAAATGGACGATTTGCATGGTAAAAACAATTACACAAAAACACATAGAAATGTGGCTGTACTTTAGCACATATCTTTAGGAGATTAAGGAACCTGTCAAGAACCTATTTGGGACAGAATTAATTTATTTTAATATAAAACAACAATTGAGTTTTATTTAGGATCTCTATTACAATAAGCAGTGATTCAGTAAGGTACAAAATAGTTTGTTGGTGTTACACTGAAATCTTACTAAATCAGATTTCTTGGAGAACCCTAATAGGAGGGGACCACTTGTGTAGCTTATAAGGAAGAATGCACTACTAATGATATAACAGATATTGTCTATAACAGATATTGTCTTGGAAAATTTTGAATATACCTTATAATTCTATATATAATATACATTATATATAAAATCCTGAGGATTCAGGGATTCTTTTATGATAAAATGTTGGCAATGCTTTCACCTCTTCCATGCTAGTAATTGGACATGGTGAAAATCAGAAATGATAAACAAGAATGGGGTAAATAGTCTATAGAACCATACTGTTTGATTAATACCATATATTGAGTGGGAGTGTGATTTAGTTCAGTGTATATAGACACTCATCCAGGAGTATAACAGTGTTCTGAAAGATTGGTATGGACTCCTGTTGAGTTTATAATCTGTAAATGTTAAGTGTTCAAGGCACACTACCTAGCTGTTCGTAACCAAATTCAGACTGCTACTAGAATTTAGTTCATTGTACATCATTGAAATTCAGTAAACATTCAGTAACTGCATTATGTTGCAAATATTATGCTAATGGAAAGATACAAAATTATTGTCATAATCAATTTGTGACCTTTTAGAATTTATAGGCTTCTTGATTATTATCCCTTGAAATGCAGTATATTTTATTAAGGACCAGACTGTTATCAGTGCTTTCTTTTGCTACTTTGTTCATCTATATGCCATGATAAATCCTTATCAATGTAAGGAATGGAAAAAGTGTAAGTATTCCCTGGGATATATCTATTGTACAAAGAACATTTACATGTGTAAAGCCAATATATTTGTATGTTTGATAGATTTATACTTCAAAAAGTATGCAGCACACACTTCATGTTTTAAATAACTTTTCTCCTCTCCCTACTTTTGGGAGACTTATTTTTTATTGTAGGTACTAAAATGAATCATTTTTTCAGGTATAAATACACAAAATTTCCTCATTATGGTATAAAAGAAATACCAGTTGCTGGATAAAAAATATAATTTTCTAAGAAATATAATAGCTAACTAATCTGTTGACCTAAATCTGATATAAAAAAATCTTCAGGTGAGACAAATAATACTTAGATGATTGCTTTGGTATTCCTAGAATTAGAACAAGAACCTTTTACATAATGTATATTGGAGTTATACATTTAATGACCTTGAGTAAGGATAACCTATTTTCATTAAAGTAGGAAAGGTTGAGTCCTCTGGCTAGGGCTAATTCTACAAAAGATACTGTTTTGATAGGTTTTTCTTAGATCTTATTTTATTATTTTTCATATTATTTTTATGATTAATCCTTTATTAGAATGGGTACTTTCTGCTTTATATATGTTTAAACTTGTATTGCCAATAACCAAATCTTGCCCTGGCCTACTATTTATGTATGTATTGTTATGTTTTTTCCAAACTTTGTGCTACTTAGACATTCTTGTATGAATGTATTGTAAGTAGGCTGTTTACTCTTTATTAAAAACTATATGTCTATTGAAATACCAATTTTATACCATGATACAATAATAGAGAAAAAACTTACCTTTACCCTTCTTCTATTATGTGTACAGAAATCTGTAAAACAAACATGAAATAATAATTTTAAGAATAGAGAACAGACAGCTCAGAACAATGATTCTGAGTCAAGCAAAACAAAGGGTGGGGGGGTGAGTCCTATGAGTTTTCCAGTATATTGCCTAGAGGGTGATTCCAGGCTACAAGGAAACAGAACCCAGTCAGAGCCCAGTGGTCTCCCTTAATTGAGGAGACAGAGTCCATGCATTAGAGAGCCCAAAGCAGCTACAATTTGTAGGACAAAGATTACCAGAGATAAAAGAGCCACAGAATGATGAAGTTCAAAAAGGAGTGCAGAAGAAGTCACTAAGGTCTTTGAGGATTGAACAGTGTTTGTGTGAGGATGAACTATCTAATACCAGTGAGGACTACCTGAAAGTTGTAGGTAGAACAATCCCCAGACCTCAAACATGGTTGGTGATTGTTTGTATTCCAAACAGCAAGACCTCTTAATGTACACAATGATGAGTAGTGTCTGAAGAATGGTGTTGTCTTATTAGTGAGACTGAATTGCTCTTGATGTAGGCTGCCCTAAACCTACTCCATAAAATTTAAAAGCAATTTCTGGAAGAATCAAAGGAATTCCATAACTTCATCAAAGAAAAAAAATCCCAATGTTGTTTAAAGGAATGAAACCAAATCCACGAAAAATTCAGAAAGCACAAGATCCAATTTTTAAAAATATGGTGGAAAAGGTGTCAACAAAGAAAACTACCTATAGTCAGAAGAAAAAAAGGTCAATAGAAATAATCCCAAAATGACACAGATGATAAAATTGGCAGACAATGATATTGAGTACTATTATAAATATACTGAAAACTATTACCTATAAATATATGCTAAAATTCTCTTATTCATATCATTAGCCTAGGCAACCTCCCTGAGAGAAAAATGTATAATCAGCTGTTACTCAGAGTTTCCACTTAGATGTTTAATAGGCATCCAATTTTAATATGTCAAAATTCAAGTCATGATTTCTCAACATCAATCCTGTTACTGATCTGCTCCATCTTAAAAACCAATTATATTTTTCTCTACAAAATTTTGAGTCAGTGTTAAGTTCTCTCTTGCACCCCTACTTTAATCTATCAGGAAATTCTGTCAAGTCTAACTTCAAGTTACATGCTGAACCCTTTTTGTATCATTCCTATTACTATAGCATAAGCTACATTAATGTCTTGCCTTATTTATTAAACATTTTAATAAAATATAAATGCAAATCAAAACTCATATATTGTGTTGAACTTTTTACAGAAAGAACAATCTGTATAACCACTTTTATGAAACAATAATATTACCAACACCTTGAAGACTCTCTTTTTCCCTTTCACATTCAGTATTGCTCCTTCTTCATTCCTCAAAGATACACCTTAGCAATGAAGAATTTTCCCTATAATAAACTTTATACATAAATGGCATCATACAGAATGTACTACTGTGTCTGGATTATTTTCCTTATTATGACATTTGTGAGGGCCATCCATGTTATTTTGTACAGTTGTATAGTTTCATTGTTATTGTTGTCTGTATATTGTTCTATGGTCTAAGAATACTACAATATTTTTATTCATTACATAGATTATAAAATTTTGAGTTGTTTCTAACTTTGACTATTACCAGTAGTGCTGCTATGATCAGTTATATACACATAAATCTTTGTAGCACATATTTTGTCAGAGACATATCCAGAAGAATTAGCATGTCTTGGGAAATGCCTGTGATGAACTTATCACATTTTGCCTCAAATTTTTAAAAGTGGTATAATCTATAAATCCACCAGCTGCTTATGAGAGCTTGTGACGTTCTATATCCTTGTCTAAACTTGGTATTAACATTATTTTTACTTTAGCTATTCTAATGGGTATATGTTTGCATCATACTGTTTTAATTTGTATTTCTCATAAGACTAATAAGGTTATTTTTTTCACAGTTATTGACTATTTGATTTGTAATATTTCTGTCTGGGTCTTTTGAACCCATTTTCATAGTTGTATGTTTATTTTTTGGGTGTTTTCTAGTTGACTTACAGGTGTTCCCATTTGAATGATATACTTTTTGACAAAAGTGCTGCAAATATTTTTCCTATTTATTCCTTTAATTTTGCTGTTTTGATTCACAGCAAAATTAAGATAAAGGTAGAGAGATTTCTCATATACTTCCTACCCTCACACATTCATGGCTTTCCCCATTATCACCATCTCCCAACAGAGTAGCATATTTATTACAAATGATGAACCTCCATTGATATATCATAATTACCCAAAGTCCATCATTTAAAGTACTCTCTTGATGCTGTACATTCTATGGATTTAGACAAATTTATAATGAGATGTATCTACCATTATAGTACCATATAGAGTAGTTCCACTGCCGTATGAATCCTCTGTGCTCCACCTATTTCTCTCTCCCTCTCCTCTAAGCCCTAGCAACCTCTTTAGACATTTTTAGCATCTCCTTAGTTTTGCCTTTTCCAGAACATCCTATAGTTGGAATCATATAGTATGTAGCCTCTTCAGACTGGCTTCTTTCACTTAGTAATAAGAATTTATGGTTCTTTTATATATTTTCATTCCTTCAAAGTGCTTTTTTAGCACTGAATAATATTCCATTGTCTGGGTATATCATAGTTTATCCAATCCATTTACCTATCACAGAACATCTAGTTTGCTTGCAAGTTTTGGCAATTATGAAGTAATATGCGATAAACATTTGTTTGCAAGTTTTTGTGTGAACATAATCTTTAAACTCATTGGGTAAGTTCCAAAGAACAGGATGGTATCATAAGAGTATGTTTAGTTTTGTAAGAAACCATCAAACTCTCTTCCAAAGTGGCTGTACCATTTTACAATCCTGCCAGCAAAAAATGAGAGCTCCTGTTGTTCCACATCCTTGTCACCATTTGGTGTTTATAGTGTTTCAGATTTTGGCCATTCTAACAGCTATGTAATGGCATCTCATTTTTGCCTTATTTGGCATTTTTATGATGATATATGATGTGGAGCATCTTTTCATATCCTTATTTTCCATTTGCATATCTTCTTTGGTAAGGTGTCTGTTAAGGTCTTTGGCCCATTTTTGATGGGGTTGTTTGTTTTGTTACTGTTGATTTATGTGTTCTTTGTATATTTTGGATGTCTTTTATCAGATGTGTCTTTTGCAAATATTTTTTCCCAATTTTTGGTTTGTCTTCTCATTCTCTTGAAACTGTCTTTCACAGAGCAGCAGTTTTTAATTTTAATGTAGTCCAGCATACCAATTACTTCTTTTATGGAGTATGCCATTGCATTGTATCTAAAAAAAAAAATCATACCTTAGGAGTTTCATAGTTTTGCATCTGACTTTTAGGTCTGTATTCCATTTTGTATTACTTTTGTGAAGGATATGAGGTCTGTGTCTAGATTCATTTTTTTTGCATGTCGATGTCCAGTTGTTCTACGCCATTTGTTAATAAGACTGTATATGCCCAATTGTATTGCTTTTGCTCCTTTGCAAAGAACAGTTGACTATATATGTGGGTCAATTTCTGGGATCTCTACATTTCATTGGTTTTTTTGTCTGTTCTTTCACTCCAACTATATAGTCTTTATTACTGCAGATTTACAGTAACTCTTATAGTTAGGCAGTATCAATCCTCCAACTCTATTCTTCTTAAACATTATGTTGGTTATTCTGGGTCTTTCTTTATCCATATAAACTTTAGAATCACTTGTCGATATCCACAAAGTAACTTGCTGATATTTTAATTGGGATTGCATTGAATCTATAGGTCAAGTTGGAAAAAAAACTCTTGCCTTGACAATATTGATGATATAGGACAGTCTTCTTATCCATGAGCATGGAACATCTCTCCATTTATTTAGATATTTGATTTTATTCACCAGAGTTTTGTAGTTTTTTGCATAACAACCTTATATATTTTTTGTCAGATATGCCTAAGTATTTAATTTTTGTAGGTGCTAATGTAAATAGTATTGTTTTAACTTTCAAATTTCACTAGTTTATTTCTGGTATATAGGAAATCAATTGACTTTTGTACATTAACCTCATATCCTGCAACCTTGCTATAATAATTTATTAGTTCTGGGAGTTTTTTGTTGTTGTTGATTCTTTAAGATTTTCTACACAGAAATTCATGTCATATGTAAATGAAGACAGTTTTATGCCTTTCTTTCTAATATGTATACCTTTAATTTCCTTTTCTTCCCTTATTGCTTTACAAGCACTTCCAATACAATGTTGAAAAGAAGGGATGAGTTTCTCAACATTAAGTATGATGTCAGCTGTAGTTTTTTTTTTTATAGTTATTCTTTATAAGCTAAGGGAGTTCCTTTCTATTCATAGTTTACTGACAGTCTATCATGACTGGGTGTTGGATTCTGTCAAATGTTATCTCTGCATCTAGTGATATGATCATGTACTTTTCCTTTTTTAGCCTGTTGATGTCATAGATTACATTAATTTATGTTCAAATGTTTTCCAAGCCCTGCACATCTAATATAAATCTCTCTTGTTTGTGGTTTATAATTCTTTTTGTACATTGTTGGATTTCATTTACTAATTTTTGAGAAATTTTACTTCTATGTTCATGAGAGATTTTGGTGTATAGTTTTCTTTTCTGTTAATGTCTTTTTCTGGTTTTGATATTAGGATAATACTTGCCTCATAGAAAGAGAAAGTATCTCTCTACTTTCTTCAGAAAAATATTGTGGAGACTTCGTATAATTTCTTTCTTAAATGTTTGGTAGAATTTACCAGTGAACACATCTGGGTCTGGTGCTTTCTGTTTTAGAAGGTTATAAATTATTATTTTTGTTAATAAATGTATTTATTTATTTATTTATTTTTGGCTGCATTGGGTCTTTGTTGCTGTGTGCAGGCTTTCTCTAGTTGCAGTGAGTGGGGGCTACTCTTTATTGTGGTGTGTGGGATTCTCATTGTAGTGGCTTTTCTTGTTGTGGAGCATGGGGTCTAGGTGTGAAGGCTCAGTAGTTGTACACACAGACTTAGTTGCTCCGTGTCATGTGGGATCTTCCCAGACCAGGTCTCGAACCTGTGTCCCCTGCATTAGCAAGCAGATTCTTAAACATTGTGCCACTAGGGAAGCCCCAAGTTATAAATTATTGAATTAATTTGTTAGATATAGGCCTATTTCAATTGTCTATTTCTTCTTGTATGAGTTTTGGCAAATTGTGTCTTACAAGGAGCTGGTTTATTTCATCTGGGTTATCAAAGTTGTGGAATAGAGTTGATCATAGTACCTCCCTTATTATCCTCCAAAGTTGTGGGAATAGAGTTGATCATAGTACCTCCCTTATTATTCTTAAATGGCCAAATAATCTGTGTTGATGTATCCTCTCTGCTTTCTGACATTTTTCTGACATTTTTGGTAATTATATACTCTCTCATTTTTTGTTATCCTGGCTAGAGGTTTATTGATTTTATTGATCTTTTCAAAGAAGCTGCATTTATTCAATTGAATTCCTGTATTTACTATTTATTTTCAATTTCATTGACTTCTCTAATTCTTATTTCTTTTTTTATCTTCAGTTTGGAGTTACTCTTGTTTTTCTAGTTTTCTATGATGTAAATTTAGATATTTTGAGGAATTTCTTCTTTTCTAACACATACATTCAATCTATAATTTTCTCTGTAAGAACTGCTTCTGAAGCATCTCACAAATTTTGATAAATTATGTTTTCATTTAGTTTAAAATATTTTATTTTGAGATTTCTTCTTTGATCCATGTGTTATTTAAAAATGTTTTTAATCTCCATGTATTTGGGGATTTTCTAGTTATTCTTTTGTTATTGGTTTATGCTTTAATTAATTCCATGGTGACCTGAGAGCAGATATTGTATTATTTATATTCTTCTAAATTTGTTAAGGTATATTTTGTGGACCAGAGGACATGGTCTGTTTTGTTGAATGTTCTTCATTAACCTCAAAAAAAATGTGTATTCTGCTGGTTGGATGAAGTAGTCTGTAGATGTCAATTGTATCCAGTTCATTGTGGTGGTTTTGCAATCAAATGCTCTAGCCCTGAACTATATCCCCTTGGTGGTGGCTTTAAATACAACTTTATAAATATATTCTTGTTAGGGTGAAATATATCTTCATTGACATGTGCTCACTTTTTTTGACAAAATCCGTATCCATTTAAAGTGTGTGCTGTATATACTTACACACACGTTTATATGTGTGTGTATAAACATATATTTTTTTTCTTGATTTATTACACTAGCTTGGACCTAAAGTACAATATTGACTAGAAGCAACTCTGGCAGTCATCATTGTCTCATTCCAATTTTATGGCAAATACTACTAATATTTCACTGCTAAGTATGTTTTTAACCTGATATCCTCTGTAAATATTATCATATCTGGGAGTTTCTTCTATTCCTCATTTGCCAGAGTTTTTATCCTTTTGTAAATGCACTTTGTATATTATCATATTTCCAGAAAAACACTTTTGTTTTATAGCCAGAGAAATAATGCTAAAATCAGTTTTACTCTGTGAATCAAATAAAACTTCCCTAAAGTTAATTGATCAATGACAAACTTACTTCAGTACACATGAATCTAAAAGCCAACCAATCAATGCCAGGCTCGAAATTCTGAAGGCAAACAAATCAACAGTGGACTCATTCCTGTGAACCACCTACTGAAACTAGTAAAAATAACAGTCTCACCAAACAACTCTGCCTAGGCTAACATCAGTTTCCTCCTGCCGCAGCACAACCAGCTTGAAAGCAATTGTTAACCAAAATATTCATAAAAAATTAGAAGTCTACTCTTTTTTAAAGGGCTGTGCTTAACCATTATAGTTTACCTTTATTTTAAATAATATATTAATCTTATTGTATTAAGTATTGTGTGGTAAGCTCTGTCTACAGCTACGTCTATTTAAATAATCACAAGATTGTCTTTCCTTTATTGACTGATTTTCAAGTATTAATTTTCCATTCCTTTGTAATTACTATAACCAGAAGGTAATGCAGTTTTTCCTTAGTGTTGCATCTACTGTTAGCCACCACACTGTCTATTCTTCACTTAGAAAACAGAGTATCCTTTCTCTTCACCTTGTCTTGCCTCACTTTACCTCTCCCTCTCTCCTTCTCTCTCTGTCAGTAATTTACATCAAAGATAAACTGAGCTATTAGAGTGAAATTCAGATACAGATTTACATAATACCCCAAAGAAAATGATAACTATATAGACATAACTTAATGCTTACCTATTGTATAACAAATATAAATTTACATTCACAAATCTGAAACAATTAGGAAGAAGTAACATTGTTTCAAAGAAAATGCTCCAGCCATTTCCCAAAACAAAAGAAATATCATAAAATATTATGTGAATCAATATCATTATATATATATATATAAGAAATGCAGAAAATTCTTAAAAATCAAAAAGGCTTCAAGAATCTGGGATATTTTTGCAAAATATATAGCAGTACTACATGATATGTATCTTATTTCAGTGTCTGCATTTATTTTAGATTTTATGAGGATGTTTTGAATATTAGTTTCTGAGGTTATAAAACAATACTTTAGAGGGTATTCTTATCAAACACACATTCTTGTTAGGCTGAAATATATCTTACTTCATTGATGTGTACTTGTTGTTGGTTTTTTTTTAAACAAAGAGAATCCATATCCACTGAATGTGTGTGCTGCTCTAAAACTTTATTTTTTTCCTCATTTTCATTATGATTTATCAAATTTGGGAAAGAAGTGTCTTTATTTTAGCAATTTATATTAACATGCTCCTTTTGGAGGGTATGAAAGAAAGCATGTAGAAGGATTGTATCAACTCACTCAGCAAACAAAATTACCTTGTAGATCATGGCATTATGTACAGAAAAACATCTAATATTTACCATGTGTACTAAAGTGAAGGTATAATTAACACACCTGATAACCAGATATTAAAGTACAACAGAGCCACAGAAAAATAAATAATATGGTTACAAAGGACAATTGATAGTATCACTTTATTATAAATTATGAGAATGTGGTTCTTTAATGGACATGAGAAAAGTTCCGACATTAGACTATTGATCAAATAAACAAACACGTGGTAGTTTTCATTAAAAAGGAAGGCAGAGTAAGTAAACTGATATACAATGGGACAATATGCATTTTCTAAAAGATTTCTAGATGAGCTTGATTAATTTATATATGGTATGTTTTAATTCTTCCTAGATAAAGTAAAGTATTATCTGTGTAAAGTGGGTTTTTTTTTAAATTAAAAACAACTTCTAAAAAGAAATGAATCACATGTTATCTTATATTGTGTGGTTATGGAATATGCATCTATGATTTCTCTAAACTTTGGATTCACTTCAATCACTCTTACAGTCAAGCTTTCTTTCTTACAGGGTGGTTGTAACTTATAGTGGGGGTACTACTAAAAGCTCCAACTTGCCAGTGTTGTTTGTTTGAGTACCCTTGATTATTTATTTGATAAATATGGTGGAGATAACCCCTCTCATCCAAACAGGGTGGCTGTAACATAAATTTAATCTTTAAAATTAATTAGTATGTGACTTGAGATCAGATTATTTATAGCACATCTCCCTCAGCTCCTAACCATCAGAGAAGGGCTTCATCTTCATGGATCCTATACTTAGGGCTACAACATTAGAAATGAAGGTATAATTCCAAAATTTTGGATCCCTTCTAAGTATATTGTAGTTGTCTTGTGGGTTTAAGCATTTAATTTAGCATATATAAGACTTACATAATATGAATAAATTGATATTAACTAATTTCTAATATCTCTAAGCATTACTTGGATAAATTACATCTACATCTCAAGATGAATTTTAAAAGAATAATGTATTTACAGCAACATCATCTACACAATATAATGCATTAAGTAAAGGAATAGAAATCACATACACATTCTACTTTGGGGTAATAATAAATTGTGTTCCTCAAAGTAATGTGGCATCCACATATTTCAAAGTAGAGATATGTTGCCATTGTGAATGCTAAGACACAGAAGTCTCTTTCTTCTCAAAGAGAATTACAATCATTCACAGTCCATATTGCTTTGAATATGAGCAAAGAATATGCATTAATGAGGACCACAGCTCTTCTCTTAGTCATACTAGTCAACAAATCATTGAATTCTTAGGTAAAATAATTGCAAATTGATATCAGAAATTATTCACTATATTACAGGATTGGTTGCAATTAAGGGTATGTTACCTACTTACTACGTTTCATATAATGGGGATCTTAAAAAGCCAACAATAATCTTTTGCTGTCTTATAGAGTCCTAAATTAAAGGATTTTTTCAAATAGAATCCTACTTCACTCAGATTGAAGTAATTCAGAAAGAGAGAAACAAATACTGTATGCTAACACATATATATGGAATCTAAAAAAAAAAAAAAAAGGTTCTGATGAACCTAGGGCCAGGACAGGAATAAAGACGAAGATGTAGAGAATGGACTTGAGGACATGGGGAGGGGGAAGGGTAAGCTGGGACTAAGTGAGAGAGTGGCATGGACATATATATACTACAAAATGTAGAATAGATAGCTAGTGGGAAACAGCCACATAGCACTGGGAGAGCAGCTCGGTGCTTTGTGACCACGTAGAAGGGTGGGAATAAGGAGGATGGGAGGGAGGCATAACAGGGAGGGGATATGGGGATATATGTATATGTATAGCTGATTCACTTTGTTATACAGTGGCAACTAACACACCATTGTAAAGCAATTATACTCCAATAAAGAAGTTTAAAAAAATAGATTCCTAGATGGAGACTAGGACTGTTAAACCATTAACTAGTTCTCGTCTCGGGTCAAAATTTTGTTGCTTAAACTGGGAAAAAAGTAGATTTTAAAAATGATAACAAAAACTTATATAACACATTCCGTATAGCATATATTGTTTAAAACATGAGATGGATATTATCATTTCCCTGACCATTTTAGAGTGAATGATTCTAAACACAAGTCATAAAAGTTAATTGTTCAAGGTCACCGAGTTTATAAGTAGCAGAGCTAGGAGTTGAATCTAAGCATTCTACCTCATTGTGTCATCATACTCATTACATGAGGCAAATAGGATAACATTTCAATGAAATATTTTTATCTTGCAGATATGATATGGGCAGAAGGTAAGGCGGTGAAGATTCTCTGAAAGATAATGAGGATCCATAAGTATAAAAATTGACTTATTGAAAGGAATAACATTTTCTTAAGGAGCCATGAGCTTACCTATCATGAGGGGAAGAAAGTTTTTAAAATCTGGGCAAGAAAAGTCAATGCCTCTTGAGGGAAGATATAGTTGCTAAGAGTTCAGAGAACTCTAGGCTCTAGTTTATAACTTTTATAAGAATAATAAATAAGCCCTGGTCATATAACTAGAATTTAAGGCATTAGCAAAATAGAGAAATATATATGGGTATCAAATCGAAAAATTAAGGCAATGGAATTAT
This sequence comes from Mesoplodon mirus, assembly GCF_964341445.2. Lineage (NCBI taxonomy): Eukaryota > Metazoa > Chordata > Mammalia > Artiodactyla > Ziphiidae > Mesoplodon > Mesoplodon mirus. The sequence continues at coordinate 111,138,354 of NC_138982.1, forward strand.
ACTCTGGCTATCTCCAGGTGTATTCCTCAGCAAGTGGCAACAGAATTAATTCTGGTTTATTGCAAAAGTAAATTCTCAAGCCCACTGCAAACCTGCTGAATCAGAACCTTAAGGGAATGATCAAAGAATCTGTGGTTTCAGAATCTTTCCAAGTGATGCTATGAAGTCTTAGGCAAAAGAGTTGCTTTGAAGAAAAGTAAGGTCTTCCTCAAATAGAAAGCACTTTATACATTTCTTGGGGTAAAAAACAGAAGCTGCCTTATGTGAGAGTTCTTGACAGGTGTTATAAGCAAGAATTTCTACATTAACTTTTTTGAAATACCTAAACACATGCACAGACGCAGACACACACCTACAAGTGAATGCCAATAATCTTAGATATAAAAGTTTCAGAGGGAAATGTTCATAACAACTATTAGACACTATGAGAGTTCTTATGAAACCCCATATTGCCTCCAAACTACAAAAAACACTCTGTAGTTTGCTTATTTCAAGTTATTGCTCACTAAATAGGATCTTCTGATAAAATCATATGCTGCATGTAAGCAGATTTAAAAAAAAACTAAAAAGCATAATATGAATGAAGTCTGGTTGCTGTTAAGTTTTTGTATTATATGTGAATGAAACTGTATAAACATCTAGGAGAAGCAATGAAGGTTTTAACGAAGAGTAAATATTTCTCTAAAGCACATTAATTCAGAGACCTAAAAGAAATTTTAATATGCTTTAAACTTTCGGTTTCTTTTGTTTTACCATTATGTTTATGAAAAGATTTGTGTTACTACAAGTGAACTCAATATACTTCCTGTAGGCAATAGTTTGTGCACTTTAAAATATTGATGCAGAAAGCCAATACAGGTGATAGGGAAAACTATGTCAGGGTTTATTAGGTGTTATTGGGGCCAAATTAGAACAATTCTTCATATTAAAAAATTTCAGCTGCCCGTATGTGAATACGGACATTTCCTCATTGTTAAAATATTAGCACCCTCACCAATGTCTTATGTGCTCCAGTAGATATACAAAGAATATGTAAAATGGAATGAATATCAGCTAAATGTATAATTAAACCAGATGGATTATCAGTCTGAATCTAAATTGAAATAATTTGAGTTTAATTATATGTAATTAATAAAACATTTTAGGTTTAGCTTTTCAGTCCATAGTCAGTTTAGGTATAAACTATTGTTAAGAGTTTGTGAAACATTTTGATATTGCCAACATTGTATGCCTTTAGAAATTAACCTCCCTAAAGTTAAGAAGATATATGATGTCCACAATTTTCTACAAAATAGCTTATATTTTACTCTATTAAAAGACAAAATATACATATAGCTGATTCACTTTGTTATACAGCAGAAACTAACACAACACTGTAAAGCAGTTATACTCCAATAGATGTTTAAAAAAAGGCAAAATTACTTTGAAAACATCAAATTTGTTCACAGTTCTAATACTGCTAAAATAGAAATTAGTTCCCCTTTTTATTTGCTCTATACAGTGTCTTTCATAATATGTCTTTCCACATTAAGTGAAATATTTTATGAAAAATTATTTGGTAGTATTTAATAAGATAAGCTATGATAACATCATTGATATTCTTTGTTCATGAAGAATAGAGTAGGGAAAGTCTTTTCTTGAAAGAATAGTTTGATACTCTTTGAAAACACACGCCCCACAGCTTCTTTTTTTTTTTTTTTTTTTTTGCTGTACGCAGGCCTCTCACCGTTGTGGCCTCTCCCGTTGCGGAGCACAGGCTCAGCGGCCATGGCTCACGGGCCCAGCCGCTCCGCGGCATATGGGATCCTCCCAGACCGGGGCATGAACCCGTATCCCCTGCATCGGCAGGCGGACTCTCAACCACTGCGCCACCAGGGAGGCCCCCCACAGCTTCTTAAATTTATTTCTTAAATATTGTATTCAATGGAATGAAAAATAGACATTTGAGTATTTTTAATTTTGGAAAATTTACCTAATGATTATTTGTTACTGAATTTAAAAAAGCATTTTAAAATAGTTACTAATGGGGTTTCCCTGGTGGCGCAGTGGTTGAGAGTCCACCTGCCGATGAAGGGGACATGGGTTCATGCTCCGGTCTGGGAAGATTCCACGTGCCACGGAGCGGCTGGGCCCGTGAGCCATGGCCACTGAGCCTGCACGTCCGGAGCCTGTGTTCCACAATGGGAGAGGCCACAACAGTGAGAGGCCCGTGTACCACAAAAAAAAAAAAAAAAAAAAAAGTTACTAATGATTTTCCATTACTTTCACTTCTTGCTATAAAGAGGCCCTGAGAAAAATACAAATGTGGGTACTACACAGATTTGATGGATTTTTCTGAAATCAGAAATATGTGTTTCTACACATCTGAGACATTCATGTGCAGTGGCAGGTTTTATATTATTCTCATTGTTTAGACTCTGATTTATTATACACCTATGTACAAGTTTCCTCAACATTAAAAGTATGTCAGTGTTATCAAAACAAACACCTGTATTATTAGGCTGGAATTTGTTTAAAGGAATAGCTTCTTGGCATAGTTTAATATTTTATTAATGTCATGATTTATTTTGATACTCTATATGCAATAGGAATTTTTAAAATGTCAAATTTACAAAAATCCCTAATAATTAATCTATCAACTGGTCAGCAATAAATCCTTGAGTCTATCCATATTCCAAAAATATAGTTGTTCTTCCGTAGTGGCACAGTGGTTAAGAATCCACCTGACAGGTTTGAGCCCTGGTCTGGGAAGATCCCACATACCACAGAGCCACTAAACCTGAGTGCCATAGTTACTGAGCATGCACTATAGAGCCCACGAGTGACAACTACTGAACCCCGTGCACCTAGAGCCCATGCACTGCAACAAGAGAAGTCACTGCAGTGAGAAGCCCGCACACCTCAACAAAGAGTAGTCCCTGCTTGCCACAACTAGAGAAAGCCCTTGCACAGCAATGAAGACCAAATGCAGCCAAAAATAAATAAATTTACAAAAGTATAGTGACTATTTCATTCTAATAATATATGTTTTGGATGTGAACAGGTGGACTGGTCTGGACATCAGCAAGAAAGAAGAAATGTTATAGAGTGTAACTTGTTTGGGATCAGCTGAGAGTATCAGCCATTCAGCTCACTGTAAGTGCTCACTGAAGCACAACATCTGACAATCTGGGACAGTCACCCACTGCTGAGAATCAACAAAAGCAGCAATGTCAGAACTCACCAGTGCAACTGGCAAATCTTTCAGATTGTCATACTCTTTTCCCCTCAGGGAGAGCCCTTAGAGATGGTACATGTTGTCACTTGTAAAATTAGAATTTTCTTATAGAAGTTCATCCTGATGCCATGTCTTTAAGTCAATGTGGAAAAAGAAAAGAAACCAGAAAAAAAAATAACTAATATAAAACCATGCGGTTTTCCAGGAGAACAGACAGACACAATTATGAGAGGAAGAAAAACTAAACAAATATAAGAATATTGTATTGATCTGAGGAAAGACCTGAGTATGCATTGAAAGGGCTCAGTAAGTTTCAAGATAGATTAATAAGAAAAGAAGATATACCTGGGCATTTCTGTTAAAGTTTTATGAACTTTAAGCATAAAGAGTAAATCATATGTTTCTAGAGAGAAAGTAGAAAGTTTGTGCAAAGTAAAAGGTTTCTTTTATCATTAGACTTCCACCCACAACTTTGGGAGGTGAAATGGAAGGAAATGACTTCTGTATTCTATGATACAGTAACTCACTCTAAAAATTATAAGACTAGCTAAGGTATAGTTATTCTGTTAGAAAGAAATAAAGAAAACCATCATAGACAAAAATTCAGATTTTCTGTCACCCAAGTACCTGAACTGAGGCATACATTTCTGAAATAGCTAATAAAACAACAAATGACCTCAAAAGAAATGAAGAACAAAGCATGGAGATAAATGAATCTTGATATACATACATTTGCATATCTCTAGCTCTACAGCTGTAAGATAGATATAGATATAGATATAGGTGAATTTAAAGATATGTCAGAATTACAAAAATAGAAGGGACATAGTAAAAATAAAATGATAATAACTGCATAACTGACTTAGCAAAATTTAGGAGGTGAGGAGGGAGGGTTACAGGAAACCTTTCAGGAACCTCATTGAGCAAACAATAAAGGAGGGAAACAGAGAAAGGAAGGTAAATGTCACCTAATCTTTTTATGTGTACATAGTATGTGGGAGCTTGAATAGTATATTGTGTGAAGCAAAGCACCTGAAAGGAAGAAACAGTTCTATCTTGTGTACAAATAATATTAGAATCACCTGTAACTGTTCAAGGGCACAGAGAAAATTATTGTATTCATGAGGAAACAAGGTACAAGGATGGAGAAAAAAACAGGAAAATACATCTGAAATTTCACAGGTTTCAGAGTTATTCTAAATATAACCATGATATCCTGCTAAATAAATAAGAACATGCCTAAGGGTACTGGTCATGAATTTAAAGGGAGGCTACTCAGCAGGTCTGACTTTCCCTAGTTACATTCACCTGCAGAGGTACAGATATGAAATAGACAAGGTTCAGAGTTTACCAAAGGCTAAGTTTCCAGGAAAACAAAATAGTCAAAAGAGCTGAAAATATATATATGGGGGAGATTATAATAGGTTGGCTATAAAACAAGAGATGTAAAAGGGGAGAGAAAGAAGGATAAAGTGGTAGAATCACTGAATTTTAAGTCTTGGTAAAGTATAAGTATTAATGGAGTTGAGGTACTGAAGGAGGTGAGCTAGAAAAAACTAGAATATGATCATTAGAGATAGGAGGACCTGAGACACATTTTTGAGAGTGCTGCTGTTGGTATAAACACAGGTTTGAGGATGACCATAAGAGGTAATGACTACGGTAAGATGGAAAGATGATTGAAGAAGAGAGGTTCAATAAAGTGAAACTGGATGATTATAAGTTTTATCTCATGGATGCTAAAGTAACCAGAAAATAAGAAAATAAATAGACACTTGAAATTAATAGCAGACATTAATATATACTAGAATTTTAAAAAGGCAAAAGAAATATGACATAAAAACCTTACTAGAAATTTATATACAGCTATTTTAAGCCAGATACATCAAATATACAAAGTATGACCAAGTAAATAGAGGAACTGGGTAATAGTCATTCAATTTAATTTACACATATATTAACCTACTTATATAGCTCATAGAATATATACACAATTTTGCATGTTTGATAGACTATTACAAAAATAATTATAGAAAAGTGACTATTGAATGCTTTCTTAAAAAATAGTTTTTCAGGCTTCCCTGGTGGCGCAGTGGTTGAGAGTCCGCCTGCCAATGCAGGGGATGTGGGTTCATGCCCCAGTCCGGGAAGGTCCCACATGACGCGGAGCGGCTGGGCCCGTGAGCCATGGCCACTGAGCCTGCACGTCTGGAGCCTGTGCTCCGCAACGGAAGAGGCCACAACAGTGAGAGGCCCGCGTACCGCAAAAAAAAAAAAAAAAAAAAAAAAAAAAGTTTTTCAATATTGAGGATTTTCAAAGGAAAATATCATGTTCTGGGGAAATTTTTAAAATACTGCCTGTTAATACATAGGCTTTTTGTACTTTTCCTCTGGCCTACTTTTATTGTGCACCACTTTTAAAACAAAGCCAATTTTTAAAAAATCCAAACTGGAAAAGAAGAAGTAAAACTGTCACTGTTTGCAGATGACATGATTCTATACATAGAAAATCCTAAAGATGCTACCAGAACGCTACTAGAGCTCATCAATGAATTTGGTAAAGAGGCAGGATACAACATTAATACACAGAAATCTCTTGCATTTCTATACACTAACAATGAAAGGTCAGAAAGAAAAATTAAGGAAACAATCCCATTTACCATCATATCAAAAAGAATAAACCTACAAAGGAAGCAAAAGACCTGTACTCAGAAAAATATAAGATACTGATGAAAGAAATCAAAGATGACACAAACAGATATAAATACATACTATGTTCTTGGATTGGAAGAATCACTATTGTCAAAATGACTATACTACCTAAGGCAATCTACAGATTCAATGCAATCTCTACCAAATTACCAATGGCATTTTTCACAGAACTAGGACAAATATTTTTTTTTAACTTTGTATGGGAAGACAAAAGACCCAATAGCTAAAGCAATCCTGAGAAAGAAAAATGGAGCTGGAGGGATGAGGCTTCCTGACTTCAGACTATACTACAAATCTACAGTAACCAAAACACTATGGTACTGGCACAAAAACAGAAAGATAGATCAATGGAACAGGATAGAAAGTCCAGAAATAAACCCACACATCTGTAGTCAACTAATCTATGACAAGGAGGCAAGTATATACAATAGAGAAAAGACAGTCTCTTTAATAAGTGGTGCTGGGAAAACTGGACAGCTACATGTAAAAGAATAAAATTAGAACATTCTCTAACACCATATACAAAAATAAACTCAAAATGGATTAAAGACCTAAATGTAAGGCCATATACTATAAAACTCTTAGACGCAAACATAGGCAGAACACTCTTTGGACTCACCTCCTAGAGTAATGAAAATAAAAACAAAAATAAACAGCCTTAAGAAAGAACAAAATAATGACATTTTCAGCAACATGGATGGATCTAGAGATTATCATACTAAGTGAAGTATGTCAAACAGGCAAAAACAAATATATGTTATCACTTATTTGTGGAAACTAAAAAAAAAAATGATACAAAAGAACTTATTTACAAAACAGAAATAGACTCACAGACTTCAAAAGCAAACTTATGGTCACCAAAGGAGAAAGGTGGAGGGAGGGATAAATTGGGAGATTGAGATTAACATATACACACTACTATATATAAAATAGATAATCAACAAGTATCTACTGTATAGCACAGGGAACTCTACTCAATATTCTGTAATAACCTTTATGGGAATAGAATCTGAAAAGAATGGATATATGTATATTCATAACTTAATCATTTTGCTGTACACCTGAAACTAACACAAAATTGTAAATCAACTATACACCAATATTAAATAAAAATTAAATTAAAACCAAAAAATCCCTGTAGCTATAAATTTCTATTTTCTTTATATTTCTTATATTATCTGCAATCACTTTACTTTTCCATGCTTTTCACTCAATCCAGAGTAATTTTTCTCTAGCCACCTGGCTTCTCTTTTTACTTTAGTATACAAATTATTAAAGTCCTTACTTATATTGCTTTATTAACAGTTTCTTCTAACATAAGTAATTTACTCATTAATGTCATATCTTTGATGATTGTCTGTCATTTTATTTTGTAGTTCTAAATACCTTGTTCAAATTTAAAATTAAGATTTCATCCCAGAAGTGGCTGCCTGTAGTCATTGTGTTTTTTTTTTTTTTTTTTGTGGTACGCGGTCCTCTCACTATTGTGACCTCTCCCGTTGCAGAGCACAGGCTCTGGACGAGCAGGCTCAGCGGCCATGTCATGGGCCCAGCCGCTCCGCAGCATGTGGGATCTTCCCGGACTGGGGCACGAACCTGTGTCCCCTGCACCGGCAGGCGGACTCTCAACCACTGCACCACCAGGGAAGCCCCTTTTGTTTTCTTTTTTTTTGAAGTACAATAGTACTACAGCTCTAGATTACAGTTCTTCCAGTTATGGCTGCTTTAACCCTTAAGCAGCAATATCTAGGAAATAGATATACTCTTGATGGTGAGAAGTATAATTTATAAATTTACCATTTTGATTTGACACATACATAAAAATTTTGTTGCAATTTCCTTCTCCATTTTTCCTGATTTTCTGAAAATCAGGAGTGCTTCTTCCTGATCTTTTCTCTCTCTACTCAGTATATGATGTGTTAGCTTTTAATTCCCTATACTATATCCCTTCCTTCTAGAACACCTAGAGTATTTTCTGTTTCATTGAGAAAATTCTTACTAATATGGTATTTAAGTCATCTCATTTTAGCTTACACTCATCTAATCACCTTCTTTTATCTGAGGTACATGTCACTTAAAGCTCATAGTCTCCTTTGTCATTTAAAGGTGTGGAATAAGGGATATTAATACATGGTTGCTCTTGGAATAAAAGGAAGAGAAAGTTAATTCACCTAGACATGGAACAGTCTAAAATGGCTTAAAGACAAAACGTTACCAGGTTACAAAATCACAAAATACTTTTTATATAAACCTATTATTTGTACTGATGGGTGAAAAACATCTTTGATGACCTAATTTACTTATGTGCTTAATAAATGTATTCGTTGCTACTTAATTATAATCATTTCTAAGTTACCAGATAAAAACACTATCCTAGATAATGTAAATTATAATAAACAAACATTAATCCAAGCTGGGCAAGATGCCCAGAGAACCAGCTTAGTGAAAATGGTCAATGAGCTCCAAAAAAGGGAAGCTAGTGAAAAAAAGCCTGTTAAATATGAAATATAAACAGGTATACACACAATCTTTCCATTTTACTAATAATCAAGAAGCATTTTTGCACACAATGGAGCCCAGCAATTACTTGTTTAAAACTGGCTTTGCCCTTGACTAAGTTTATAAACCCTTTATAAGAATGAAAGCTAAAATTTAAATTACTATAAATCTGGGGAGATAAAAGTACAACTTTACAAGAACTGCAGTTTCTATTGAAAGCTTATAATAGTGGAAAACAGGACTTTATATGGAACCATAGCTAGCACTATCAGCAACCAGTAACAAAGAATATCATAGAGAAATTTAATTTCCCTCCAGAATCTTAAGGTATCAGGGTGATCTCGTCATTGCTTTTCTTTCCTCACACACTTTAAGTGATAGTAGCCTTATTATCAGTGAAATATCTTCCAGAAACCACTTGAGAACAAAGGTTAATCTGAAATGTAATATAAAGGGGGAAATTACAAGAGAGAAACATGAAGTTACTATTATTCATTCTACATGGAGCTGAATACTTTCATATCAAAAACAATGTTTTTAAACTTAGTACATTGTTAAAATCATAAAAATCTGATGTAATGCACAAATGACCACTTTCTGATATAAGCCATAACACTAATATGTTTGCAATATTCAAAAAAAGAAAGGTGGAGAGAGAAAAGAATGGGGAGGAGGAGGGGAAGGGAGAATGGTAAAGTAAAAGGAAAAAAGAAAAAGAAGAAAAAAGGAAGGAAGGGAGGGAGAGAGGGAAGGAAGGAGAGAGGAAGGAAGAAGGGAAGGGGAGAGAGAGAGAAATTAAAACAGTTAAAAAGTACTGAAGACTAGAAATACTAACTATAGGAAGTAACTCTAATAAAAGGCAGAGACTAGGAAAGGACTATAAGATCAAAATTGCCACTAATAACCCCACTGGTTACTAGTGAAAAAAATAACCTGATTTATGATGCCACAATTTTTAAACAAAAAACTGAATACAGATGCAGGATAAAATTATATCCATATATGCCTGAAGCTGCTACAGATTCTTCAGAGTGAGGGAATTTGTACAAGTTAGTATGTCATGTATAGCGTTATATCCTTGTAGATATTAAACTTAAGTAACCAATGAAAGGCTTTATAGCAAATGTCATGGGAATAATTTTAAATATGTTATTCATTATTCACTTTATTAGTGAAACAATAATTTTCTTATTAAATTATATTAATTTTTATTATATTTTCACTAAAATAAAGCAAACCACGATAAGTAAAAGTTTGAAAAATAAAAGCACACCTACAAAACTGTGAATTGTTTATATGTAAGACTGTTTTAATGAGGTATTAAATATCTCATAGTGATGTAGCAAACTATGCTAAAATTCCATTGGATCTTTCACGCTTCATCAGCCTTTATTCCATTAGTGATTTATAGACACTAGTGCCTGATAACTCTGTGTCCATTCCTCTATATGATCGCATAGGAACATGTCTAGCTATGCAAATTTGAGAATAATCTTTCTGAAATGTCTGCAATCATCGAATAAACTAATGAAATTCTAATATTTTTAGATTAGGTGAGCATCTATGAGATTGTGATTAAGAAAAATATATTGCTAAAATAAAGACAAAACAGTTTTTACACAAAGTTTTACTTTGTATAAAACCTGTAACACCAACGATTTTTTTTAATTGAAATATAGTTGATTTATAACATCATATTTGTTTCAGGTATACAACATGGCAATTCAACATTTTTGTAGATTGTATTTCATTTAAAGTCACCACAAAAAGTAATGGCTATATTTCCCTGTGCTGTATAATACATCCCTGTAACCTATCAATTTTATATATACTAGTTTATACCTCTCAATCCCCTACCCCCATTCTGTGTCTTCCCCTCTTCTCTCTTCCCACTAGTAACCATGAGTCTGTTCTCTATACCCGTGAGTCTCTTTTTGTTTTGCTATATTCATTTGTTTTATTTTTTAGATTTTACAAATAAGTGATAACATATAGTATTTGTCTTTCTCTGTCTGGCTTATTTCACTAAGCATAAAAGTCTCTAGGTCCATCCATGTTGTTTCATTCTTATGGCTGAGTAATATACAATTGTGAGATACACACACACACACACCTCGCAATGATGTAGCAAACTGCTAAAATTATATACTGGAATTATATATATATATATATATATATATATGTGATATATGTATATATATCACATCTTCTTTATTCAGCTGTTGATGGGCACTTAGGTTGCTTTCATATCTTGGCTAAGCAATGCTACTATGAACATTGGGGTGCATGTATCTTTTTTTTAAATTTTATTGGAGTATAGTTGATTTACAATGTTGTTACTTCCTGCTGTACAGCAAAGTGAATCAGTTATACATATACATATATCCAGTCTTTTTTGGATTCTTTTCTCATATAGGTCATTACAAATTATTGAGTAGAGTTCCCTGTGCTATACAGTAGTCCTTATTAGTTATCTATTTTATATGTAGTAGTGTGTATATGTCAATCCCAATCTCCCAATTTATCCCTTCCCCCCTTTACCCCAGTGACCATAAGATTGTTTTCTATGTCTGTAACTCTGTTTCTGTTTTGTAAATAAATTCATTTGTACCAATTTTTTTAGATTCCACATATAAGCAGTATCATACGATATTTGTCCTTCTCTGACTGACTGACTTGTGTGTATCTTTTTGAATTAGTATTTTCATTTTCTTTGGATATATACCCAGAAGTGGAACTGCCAGGTCATACGGTAGATTTATTTTTGTTTTTTTGAGGAACCTCCATACTGTTTTCCACAGTGGCTGCACCAATTTACATTTCCACCAACTGTGTAGTAGAGTTTACTTTTTTTCACATCCTCACCAACATTTGTTATTTGTAAACTTTTTCATGCTAGCCATTCTGACAGGTGTGAGGTAATATCTCATTATGGTTTTGATTTGCATTTCTCTGATGATTAGGTATGATGAGAATTTTTGGTTTTGATTTGCATTTCTCTGATGATTAGGTATGTTGAGAATTTTTTATGTGCCCCTTGGCCATCTGTATGTCTTCTTTGGAAAAATGTCTATTCAGGTATTCTGCCTGTTTTTTAATTGGGTTGTTTGTTTTTTTGATATTGAGCTGTATAAGCTGCTTATATATTTTTGGATAGTAACCCCTTATCAGTCATATCATTTGCAATGACAAATTTCTTTATTTCTCCTTATATCAAATCTCTAAATAGTTGAAGCTTTTAAGTATTACTTCATATCAGTGGCTTTTTCTAAATAAAATTAGTTATAGATTTTATTTTTTATAATAACATTATGTAGGTGATAAACATATATTTAGTGAATTAATAGTAAATCCTAACTAAAACATGTATTTTATGCAGTTTTTCTGACAAATTAGGAAAAACCATATCCAAATTGCTAACCTAGTTCTTTTCAGAATTATTTTCCTCTAAATTTAAAATATTCAATTGGAAATGTATAGAGTTTTTTTGACAAATTAATTGACTGTGCCCAAAATACATTTGAAATATATTCTCCAGAAAATAAATACACTGATTATTTCTTCTATCTACTAGAGAAACAATATTTTGGATTGGTTAGAAGGATGAGTGGTAAAATCTTATTTCTGGGGTTCATCTCTCAGCATTGCCATTTATTAACCATGGAATTTTAAACAAGTGATCTATCCACATTAAGCCTCATTTTCTTCATCTGTAAAATGGAACAAATAACAATGTTTATCTCACAAAATTATTGTGGATACTGAGTCAGAAAACTCATATCAGTTCTTATCACACTATGGGACATGTAGAAGCATTCTCCTACTGTTAGCCATCCTCATAATCCATATTGAATAATGCTAGTTTAGTAATAGTAGTTACAGTTTTTTAAGTATTACTTTCTGAAACACTAGATATATGAAAAACACAAACTTCAAGTTTGGAAACCAATTTTGATAAAACCATTTGAATCCTTGACTGCCTGTGATTTTGAGTAATCATTTGATAGAACTTCCAATCTCAAAATAACCTTCAGGAGCTTACCTATCATCATTAATAGTGCACAATGATGTATTGACTAACACTTTTAAAAATTAACTACATCATTTTCTTCATATTATTCCTTTCTGAGCTTAGTGATATTTCTAAAATGTTCCACTCAATCTAAATGCATGAACAACACATACAATAAACGGACAAACTACTTCAGAAATATTTTACTTTCTCACAAAATAATTAAATCCAAAAAAATGGACATAAATGTCCTGTCCCACCCCAAATTTTACTGCAGCTATATCAAATTTTCCATGAGTTTCAGCTTCACCCTTAATACAAATCAAAGGAGATTCTATTCAGGGAATTTTTTTAAAATGATGGTGAAATTAGACTTAGTTCTGCTTTAAATATCAAAGAAAACTAAGGATCCATCTTAAATTTAGACACCAATGAAGTGTGTCCAAATTTAGACCCACACCAATGTGATAAATTACCACAGATTTAGAGGCTTAAACATTAATTTATTACCAAATAGTATCAGAGTTTAGAAGTCAGAAATTATCACACTGGGCTTCAAAATCAAGGTTTCATCATGATGTGCTCCTTCTAGATGCTCTGAGGGGGAAAAAAAAAAAAACCTTTCCTTGACTCTTCCACCCTTTAGAGGCTGCCTGCACTCCTTGGCTAATGGCCCCCTTCCATCTTCCAAGTTAGCTATTTTCATCCCTCCATCCTCTGCTTCCCTGGCACATCTTCCCTGCCTCTGATCATCCTGCCTTCCTCTTCCGCCTGTAAGGACACTTGTGATTATACTGGGCCCACCCAGGTCGTCCAGAATAATCTCTCCATCTCAAATTTCTTTAACTACATCTGCAAATTTCCTTTTCCACGTAAGTCAAAAGATTAACTGTATTCCAGTGTTAGGATATGGACACTATTGGAGGGCCATTCTGCCTAACAGGATTGTTTTCCAGCTATTAAGTTTAAACTTTGTAACTCTTGATGCAAATTAACTCATAATATTGATTCCTGAAAGATATATACTCCTTTATTTTCTGATTTCAAACTATATTTTTGTTCACAAGTAAAACTGATTAACCCTGTCTTAGAAAATAGTGTCTTATAAGAAATTTAAAATTTTATTTGGTATTAGCCATGAATTTAATATTTTCAACTCATTTCAAATAAGCAAATTCATCAGCCAGTTCATGGAAAAATCAATATTCATACCATACTTTCAACTATTTAAAATGTAATTTTTTTCTTTCTGAATTTTACTAGAGTTTTTTGCAAATAGACATTTCTTGAGCTATTAAAGTATTTTCAATAACTAAACTTTGATTTATTACCTTCCATATGAATTCAAGTGTTTCATCATTATAACAGTATACTCCAGCCATATATTTTATGTACTTAGAAGGTTGATATTGTTTGATAGTCACTTATATTCACAAATTTAAAAGGGGTCAGAATTCTGGCTTTGAACTGTATCATATGCTACATCTAAATTGGGGATAAAACTATACTGATTAATTTTTCATAATAATAAAAATTTTCAGCTTCTGCATTCAAATACCATAATGTTTAGGAAACTCATGGGCATCCTGTGACAAAACATCATAATACAGATTTTTATTATAACATAATTTTGAATAACTGTTATTATCAATGCAATGGAAACATTAATAGCATGATAAGTAGGAAATGACTAAAATGGAGTAATAATTTTAGTATCAAATGATAAAGAGATTGCTATTGTCTGAAGGCTTGTGTCCCCCAAAATTCATATATTGGAACCCTAACACCCCATGTGATGGTGTTAGGAGGTGGGTGCTTTGTGTGGTGACTAGGTCAGGAGGGTGGAGTTTTCATGAATGGGATTAGTGCTCTTATAAAAGAGAACTCCCAAAGCTCCCTAGCCCCTTCTGTCATGTGAGGTTACAATGAGAAGTCTGCAACCTGGAAGAGTACATTTACTCAACCATGCTGGCACCCTAATCTCAGAATTCCAGCCTCCAGAACTGTGAGAAATAAATTTCTGATGCTTATAAGCTACCCAGTTTGTGGTATTTTGTTATAGCAGCCTGAACTAAGACAGACATACTTATATGAACAAACAAGACAGGAGAGGAGACAAAACAATATCAAGCACATATATCATAAATGAACAGTTATTTTTCACATAAGTTATACCAATGAACTCAGGGTTTTCTTTAAACTTTGAAGCTCCATATTTGAAAGCTTGCTATATTTACCTTGTTACACAATCAAGAATTATGGCTTATATTTTCCAATTTACATAAATGATTTCATACATTCTTTGACAGCTTTACTGCATTGTTTCTTTGCACAGAACATTTCATCCTATTTGGGAATTGAGGGGCAGGATGCCTTCTGTTCCTACACTAAGAGTATAGTCATGATGATGGATTGTATAAATTCATTTTAAATCCTGAAGCACCGGACACTTGTCAGAGACTGAAGGATATGGTCCTTACAAGACTATGTAATGTTATGTTTGAAATCAGTTCATAGCCACAGACAGTGAGAGGACATTTAGCTAATTCAAGGGTGGCCCAGTGCAGAACTGCTCAATAAGCACGAACATGAAAAACCCAGAGGGGAAACATATTTCTGGTCAGAGCACTTTGGAAAGCAGCTTGTACAAGGAAGAGAGTATAAGGGGAAACTCCCCCGCCCCTTTTTCTCTTTCTATCTTTTATCCACACACACTTAAAGTATTCTTGACAAAAATGTCACAGTGACTTACCTAAAATACTTTATTTTAAACTCTAATAATTATAATAAAACCTTCCCAAAAGTTCAGCCATGCAGTTGGCATGCTTCTATTGCTACAAACTATGAGATTGGCTAAAGTAATGAGTAGCTTTTCTGACATAATTCTTTAGGGTGTCAGCCCTCTGAACAACTGGAATATGGTAACATGGATTCTGTCAGCTAGCTATTGCTGTGTAACAAACCTGTCCATAACTCAGTGACTGGCTTAAAGTAACACGTTATATTTTAATTACTGGGCTGCCAAAGGCCAAAGCTAGAATAATTTCGACAAGAACAAAGTAATGTATCAGAATCTAATCTAAAAAGTAAAATAAGAATCTGTGACCCCCATGCTGATATATTATGGTTACTTTTAAGCAAAAATATT
This sequence comes from Mesoplodon mirus, assembly GCF_964341445.2. Lineage (NCBI taxonomy): Eukaryota > Metazoa > Chordata > Mammalia > Artiodactyla > Ziphiidae > Mesoplodon > Mesoplodon mirus. The sequence goes on from NC_138982.1 coordinate 111,153,942, forward strand.
CTCAGTCTTTAAGCTATACTAAAGGGGAGCATTTTGTGTAATTTTATTATTTTTCTTCTTGTTATGTATTGGTTTTTGAGAAAATGGACACTAGGAGAGAGAACAGCTGCTATAAATAATTAGTGTGATTCTTCTGGGCCAAGATGGCAAAAGTTGTTAAAGCTAATGTGACATCTGTGCTCAATGATTTTAATAGGAAACATTGTTTTCAAGTGCAGCTTCTTAAGATACTGTTCAAATCAGCACAGCCCCCAAATCATATGCTTAGAACTTTTTCAAATAGACTTATAAAGTGAGAATTTATGAAACATACTCTGGCTTCTCTCTCTCCACATTATGTCAAGTGTTACCCACTCGTTGCTGTCACACCTATATGTCCACCCTTATATGGGTAGCATGAAAAAAAATCCTCTGTTTATGGGTTTCCTGCCTACATTGATTCATATCAAGGGAGAGAATTTGAAAGTCGGTTGCTAAATGAATTACTTCAATTTTCAGGGAAAATTGATTTACAATGAGGTCTGTAACCAGAGAGATTTAACAGAATTATATTACAAATGCTGAGAACTCTGTATTTTGAGTGAAAGGGGCAATGCGACCAACACAATTTCCTTCTGATCCATGTCTAAAATGCCCCCCAAGAATAATGACACTAGGTTTCTTTTTATTTTACTTTTTTTTTCAAAGAAGTGATATGTACATGTGGACAAAAGATCATTTTTATCTTTATTTTATATTTTTCTGAGAGTAAAGGAAAAAATACTAAAACTATTCCTCTTTATCCTCTAGCAGTTTCCCCTAAATATACCTCTGATAACAGATTTTTTTTAGATTCCTCCTGCAATACGTATACACATGTACACATGTGTGTGTACCTAAACATAAACATACTATAAATATGGTTCTTCATGTTCTTATTTTTTAAACTTTTTAATATATCTTGGAGATTCTTCCATATGAACACATACATATTCATTGATAGAATGTAATTTTTAACATATAAAACTAAATGAAACCTCACAGATTTCTTGGTATAGTTTTGTGATCATTATAAATAGAATGTTAACAGTTCAATTGCAGTATCAAAGGGCAAGCATGGAGTGCTACTGTAGAGATGGGGTACAAATCAACATCTTGGATTTATAAATCATATCAGGGAAACAAAGAGCATGAGAAACAAAAATAAAAACTTCGTTATAAGTGATAAATGTGGCAGTCAAACCTTAAATGATAAAATAGTCAGAAGCATTTATGAAAGGAATGAAGATTGAGCAACTGTGTTTTGGAGACAACAGGTAGAAGCTGCTGTGCCTCTGGATCTCATAAAGAGCCTACAAAGTCCATCTTTTTTAGCTAAAATTCATATCTTAAAGTACAACACCTATATCCCATGTTAACCACAGTGGGAATGAGACCCATGGGCAGCCAATGGAGATTCCCTAGACTTGCTTTGGGTCTGACAATCAGAAGAGGAGTTAAGTGAAGAATCTTGAAAACAAAGCATGTATTCTAGAAACAATATTTCTCTGTAGCAGTAGGAAAAATATTGTTTTTTTTATGGGAAATCTCTCAACTGTTTGTCTTGATTTGCTGGGAAGAAGTTAAAGCAAATGAGCTCAAACATTAATTACTAGTTTATAAGAAAAATATTACATAGCCACCTTGACCCTCTCTCTATAAACTTTCTTGAGTTAGGCAAAAAAAAAAAAAAAAAAAAAAAAAAAACATGGCCATCCAAAAATATCCACACCCTAAACCCTAGGACCTGTGAATATATTACTTTATATGGCAGCAAGAACACTGCAGATATGATTAGTGTTACAGATGTTGAGATGGGAATATACAAATTAACCAAAGTGGGCCCAATTTAGTCACATGAGCTCTTTAAAGTGGAGAACATTTTTTTTTCAGTGAGAGATGTGATATAGCAGAAGAATTTTAAAAAAAAATTATGATAGAGGACTCAACCAGCCATTTCTGGCTTTGAAGATGGAGAAGGGACACAAGCCAAAGAATATGGTGACCTCTAGTACCGTAAAATGTAAGGAAGATTTCCCCTTTAAGCCTCTAGAAAGGCCTAGTGACATTATGATTTTTGTCCAATGAGACCTGACTTCTAACTTGTAAATCTATACAATAAGAAACAAATTTGCATTGTTTTAAGCCACTAACTTTGTGGTCATTTGTTACATCAGCAATAGGAAACCAAACAGTCTGCAAGAGCTGAATCATACTGAACCTATATTGGATCCGACATATCACTGCTTCCTTTTCTAGTAGTTCACAATTCCATAAGCCTTTAAGATTTTGGAGCAAAGCTATGCCATCTACTATAGGTGATTAGTCTATTTTTGAGAAACAGCTTTTAGCTAGTAATTGAGGGTTAGTAGATTGAATATGTGGTCATTAACTGCCAAGGTACTATACAACTTTAGTTGTTCATCATAAACTGTGTGTGCTTTCCCCCTAAGCCATAAAGATGGACATGCAGAGCAGTCATACAGAACAAACTTCTATGAAATGGAAGCGGTGCATACAAAGTCAGGCTTAAGCAGGTGCTGACATCATGAATAAGTTACTTGAACAAGTGGTGCTAATGTCCATGACACTTATTCCTAATATGTTGCTTTTTCTTTCTCAACCTGAATGTATTGCTTTAAGGGAATTTACTATAAACAAATTATGGAAGAAGAAATAGTTTAAACCTAATTTCTTAATGGCCCTGAACAATGTGGTGAAACTAACAAAAAGATCCACTGTAGCACTACAATCTTACTCCATGGTGATTCTTAAAGGAAGAAGTGAAGGAAAATTCACTTTGCGGGCAGATGTTTTTCCATTTAACCTGATAATTCAGATCTATAATTATTCATGGACAGTGGCTAATTGTACAGCTGGATGAGGGACTTTAAAGGAAAATGATTGGAAGTTTGGTGGGATGATATATGTGATTAGACAGCAAAATGTTAAAAAATGTGAATATAGAGCTGTTCCAAAGTATTTGTTGAATAATAGGTGAATGATTAACAAAAAGTACCTCAGCAGAAAAGAATCTACAGAACCATGTAGATCAGATAAGCTACTATGTGGACATCAATCCATCTTTTTCTCTAACCACCCATTCTTGTCAATAAATTCATTAAAAATGGCAGAAATGCAGAGCCTGGGCTCAAATACATGGACATCCATTCACTAAGGGCTACTTTCTGGCTACAGTCACTGTTGAATGTCCATTACTGATTACCTGATAGGCACTGTTCTCTAGTGAGATCAACCAACCACCTGGAAGCAGCTGTATTACATTAAGATTATACTGAAGTAACCTAAGTTTTGCTTTTTATAAGGATTGTTTTAACACTAGTGAGAAGATGAATTGAAGGCATATAGTATCTTCAGAGATGAAACTGTAATATATGCTACATGTTTGCTATCACTTGGTAAATGTTCTATAACCACTACTTTCACCACTTGTTCATTCACAAAGTTGACTTTTCCAACTAAAATTAAAATGTGTATTTCCATTCTAACTAATACAGTTGTTTGCACTTGTTTGACACTTGACTCAGTTATTTACCATTGACTGTTAAAAGGAATTAATGTCGATCATTTAGCCAACAATATTTCTGAAGAATCCCTCATTTTATTTCTCATTCACTTTACTTTCCTTAATCCTCTTCTATTCTGCTTTCTATGAATATTTTAACAACATGAAAAATGGTCAGCAGTTAAAAATGAAAGGCTGAATGATAGCCATCATCTGGAAGATAATGTAAAGCAGATAAATCAAAATGAAGAACTAGATAAATGGGAATGGTAAGGCAGATTAATAAAGTATAACTAGGAGATTAAAAAAAACACTCAAAGATACTCAATTTGAACAATAAACAAAGACAAAATCTAGCAGTAGATAGTCATGAGGAAGACTTGTTTAGGTTTTATTTAAAGGCAGAGAATAAAAAACACTGAAGAAAAATAGAAGGGGACTTAAATACATTCAGAGCAAGAGTGTAGAAAGATTAGGATTATGTATTCTGATCTAAAGACTATGTTATATAAGGAAGTAAGGAAGGTATTGATGAAATTATTTTCTTAGCAAACAAGGTAGTCTAACAACAATGGCAGCAAAGTGTTAAAAGAGAAAGCATGGACAATTTTAATTTATAATATAGTTCCTTGATATTTGAACTTCAGAATTTTTCTTTCAGTTGAACAACAGTCACAAAGATGTGGCCATCATCTGCCCTTGTACATATTCAGAGGACAAATCATCAGAATTATTAATCCCAGAATTTCCTGGGTTTTGTAATTTATATGTGGTTTTCTTATGTTTCCCTTTCCATTATTTTCTTCCACAGTTTTGCATTATTAGGGATGGAGGATGGATCCATTTCTCTTTATTAGTTTTGTACTTGAGTAGCTATTAGTGAATAATTTTTCACCACAGTTAAAAACTGATCTACAGATGGCCAATAGGCACATGAAAAAATACTCATCATAGTTAATTATTATAGAAATGAAAATCAAAATTACAATGAGGTACCACCTCACACCAATCAGAATGGTCATCATTAAAAAGTTTACATATAATAAATGCTGGAGAGGGTGTGAAGAAAAAGGAACCATCCTACACTGTTGGTGGGAATGTAAATTGGTTCAATCACTATGGAGAACAGTATGGAGGTTCCTCAAAAAACTAAAAATACAGCTGCCATATGATCCAGCAATCCCACTGCTGGGCATATACCCAGACAAAACTGCAATTGGAAAAGATACATACATCCCTATGCTCATAGTAGCACTGTTTACAATAGCCAAGACATGGAAGCAACCTAAATGTCCATCAATGGGTGAGTGGATAAAGAAGATGTGGTATGTATACACAAAGGAACATTACTCAGCTATAAAAAAGAATGAAATAATGCCATTTGCAGCAACATGGATAGAGATAGAGATTATCATACTAAGTGAAGTAAGTCAGAAAGATAAAGACAAATACCATATGATATCACTTATATATGGAATCTAAAATATGACACAAATCAACATATCTATGAAAAAAAAAACAGAGTCACAGATATAGAGAACAGAATTGTGGTTGCCAAAGAGGGGAGAGTGTGGGGGAGGGAAGGGCTGGGAGTTTGGGGTTAGCAGAGGAAAAGTATTATATATAGGATGTATAAAGACAAGGTCCTACTGTATAGCACAGAGGAGTATATTCAATATCCTGTGATAAACCATAATAGAAAAGAATATGAAAAAGAATATATATATATATATATATATATATATATATATATATAACTGAGTCACTTTGCTGTACAGCAGAAATTAACACAACATTGTAAATCAACCATTTTTCAATAAAATAAAATAAAATGATCTGAGGTATCATTGCTTTGTACTTCTGCTAACATTACAATATAAATTGTTACTATGGTAAGACTATGTTCCCTGCCATGAGAGCCTTAGTATTTTTCTTAGACAAAGCAAAACAAGCTTTACAATTCCTTAAATCAGGTTTTCAGGCTTCCTACAGGGAAAACAAGAAATTGTGAAGGCATGTTGTTTGAAGTTTATATACTTTTCATGTGAATATGTTAGCTACAATATTTCAAAGATTGCTTAGAAGAGAAATTAAACTCAGCTATCATAAAGGCTGTGTTCTGAAATGCATTTATTTTTATAGAAAAAAGTTGTTAGTCTCAAAAGCTAAATTATAATGCAATATTCTATTTCTTGACCTGGGTGATGGTTATATGGGGGTTCAATTCAAACTAATGCATTAAGCTATTCATCAATTTTTAGAAAAAAATTCTGCATGCTTGTTACATTATATGGTAATTCAAAATATGTTATAACATTACTTGCTTATAACACAGTATTATTTAAATATAGAAATTACTGATATCTCATTGTTAGTGGTGTTTTCAACTTAGAGATACAAATAAATATATTCTAAAGTCTTTATGATAATGACTGAATGCAGGCAAAAATCAATTTGAAGGCACATAAAAAGGTGTAGAAATATATTAAAATGTCTTGATATTAAAATATTTTAGTAATAATCTACAAATAATCAACAAATAATAAATGCTGTAGAGGGTGGAGAGATAAAGGACCCCTCTTACACTGTTGGTAGGAATGTTAATTGGTGCAGCCACTATAGAAAACTGTATGGAAGTTCCTTAAAAAACTAAAAGTAGAGCTACCATATGATACTGCAATCCCACTCCTGGGCATATATCCAGAGAAAACTATAATTCGAAAATATACACACACCCCAATATTCATAGTAGCACTATTTACAATAGCCAAGACACTGAAGCAATCTAAATGTCCATTTTCAGATGAATGGATAAAGAAGATGTTGTATATATATATATATATATGCAATGGAATATTACTCAGCCATATAAAACAATGAAATAATGCCATTTTCAGAAACACGGACGGACCTAGAGATTATTATACTACATTAAGTAAGTCAGACAAAGACAAATATCATATCACTTTGTGTAGAATCTAAAAAAATGATACAAATGAACATATTTACAAAACAGAAGTAGACTCACAGAAATAGGAAACAAACTTATGATTACCAAAGGGAATAGCAGTAGGGGGAGATAAATTAAGATTTTGGGGTTAACAGATACATACTACTATATATGAAACAGATAAACAACAAGGACCTAGTATATAGCACAGGATACTATATTCAATACCTTGTAATAACCTACAATGGAAAAGAATCTGAAAAAGTATATACGTATATGTATATAAGTATGTAAAACTGAATTACTTTACTGTACATACATCTGAAAGTAACACAACATTGTAAATTAACTATACTTCAATAAAAATGGTTAAAAAAGAAATTGTGAATATATATACCACACACACACACACACACACATGCAGTGTAATATTATTCAGCTAATTTCACCATTTGTGACAACATCGATGGACCTTGAGGGCATTATGCTAAGTGAAATAAGTCAGACAAGGACAAATACCTTATGATCTGACTTATATGTGAAATCCAGAAAAGAAAAGAAAAAAAGAATGAACAAGCTCATAAATACAGAGAATAGACTGATGGTTGTCAGAGGTGATGGTGGGGGTTGAGGGGTAAGCAAAAGGGACCAAAGGGAACAAACTTCCAGTTATAAAATAAGTTAGCCATGGGGATATAATGTATAGCCTTGTGACTCTATTTAATAATACTGTACTGCATATTTGAAAGTTTCTAAGAGAGTAGATCTTCAAAGTTCCCAAGAAAAAAAAACATTACAACCAGATAAAAAAATAAGTCATTTCCCCCTTTAGCATTCTTTTTACACGGAAGAGGAGGGCCACTGAAATTTGTTAACTCATGCTTATTTATTTACAAAATCAAAAATGTCAAGCAGTTGAGTTTCTGTTTGAGAAAAAAATGCCAAGATGTCTTATATCTCTCATTCCAACCCCCATGCATATTTTTTAAATCAAAATATGATAAAATAAATGCATATATGGAATTTAAATCATCTGTTACTCTTTTTTTAATCAGAAATACTAGCTAATGATCCCATAGACTACTGCTCTGTCTGTATGTGTTTGACACCACACAACATAAAGTACTGGATTCAGCCAGGCTGAGCACATGGTAAGAAATTTTATCTAGAAGAATGGAGCATAAATCTTCAGCACAGAAGCACCAAATATTCTCTAGAATTAAAGTTATTATACCAAATGATTTACACAAGGTTTAATTATGATCAGTATTCTTCTTTAGAGTTAAAATTATAAAGGCAGTGACTCAATGTATATATAGCCCTTTGTTTCAATATTATTTTTACCTTAAAGCCATCTTAGATAAGCAAATTCACAAATTGAGAAAATAACTACAAAGGAAAATATTTTTCACACACTTTCTTCCCACTCATGCAAATCACTAACAATAAGATGTCACCGTAATGTCAGAAATTGTGAGCAAATTGTTAATAAAGAAGCTTTTTTCAACCTTGTGTAAAAATGCAAGGGTTAATAATATTAATAATAGAAACAATGACTTTTGAGCTATGATTTATATATATATTTACATAGTATAATGTTTTTTATTGATTTATTATTTCTAATTTTGTTTTCTACTCAGGTTGTATAGACCCAAGAAAGTAAAATTTCTGTATTTATACCTTTTAGGACATGCTGGGGAGTAGGCCTACCCAGAGTTTCTTTCCAAAATTTTACACACACCAGTTAAGAACAAAGTTTAAAGAGAAAGGCATTAGAGGCAGATTGAGTTTGCACAAAAGACATTTCCCTTAAATTAGAAATCTTTATTTTCCTGGGTTTGGGGTCAGACAAGTACTCCTTGGTACCTAAAGTTGGGGACCCTGAGTCCTGCTCTCAGGCAGTATCATGATGATGGGGCATGAACTCAGAATCACCCTGCTTTGTATCAGGAATGCTGGATTTAGCTACAAAAGATTCTTATGACCCATGCATGGCTCAAAATGAAGAGACACCTGTATAAAAGAACTTAGGCAATGATAAGAAGTCTGTTGACTTAACAAGGCCAAAGTCCAGGGCACTTGAAAAAAACCCTGGATACACAGCTTAAGGCTGAATTTATCATAAGAGTGGTATAAAAGAAGCTCAAAGCCAACATTACAATAGATTTATTTGTAAGAAATAAAAACAAAATCTTTCATTCACTCCTAACTTTCTGGACTGAGATCAAGCACACATAAAAACGATGCTTCAGGAAAAAAAAAAAGAAATATTTGTCAATCAGATGTATTGGATTATCTAATGCCCCCACAAATATTAGAAACAGATCTATAGTGATGATTAAGTTAGAAAATGCATAAGAATTATTTATCAAAGTCTGAGCATTACTTGTCAGCCTCCTTTTCTTTTTTCTTGCCTTGGTTATGTAGGTAGGCAGAATTGGAAAACCCACCTCCACCATCCATTCCAAGATTTCCTCTTCTTAACCTCACAACCTTGAATAAAATGAAATGTCACCCCTTGATTACGCTACAATATATTAAATGTGAAAGTGGATTTGGGGGGAAGAAATTAAGACCACTAATCAGTTCACCTTAAAATGGGAAGATTATCAGGGTGGGCCCAATCCAATAACATGAACACTGTAAAAGCAAAGAGTTTTCTCTGGCTGATAACAGAAGAGAATTCAGAGAGATTTGAAGCAGGAGTATAATGTACCACTAGCTTGAAGGTGGAAACAGCCATGTGCAAGGACCGGAAATCAGCCTATAAGAGCTGAGAAAGGCCTCCAGATAACAGCCAGCAAGGAAACTAGAACCTTTGTCTTACAGCAGAACAGAAATGTATTCTGCCAACAACCTGAATGAGCATGGAAGTGAATTCTCCCCCAAAATCTCCAGATACGAGGTCAGTTCAGTTGACACCGTGATTTTAGCTTTTTTTTAGATTTAGCTTTTTTGGATAGTGGACTCAGTCAAATCCCCCATACTTCTGACCTATAGAACCATGAGATAATAAATGGATGTTGTTTTAGGGTGCTAAATCTGTGATAATTTGTTACATACTAATAGAAAACTAACTCAAATATTGCCAGATATTTTCAGATACCATTTGTTTTTTCCATTCTGATGAAATCAGTTTATGAGTGCAGTTCCAGTAAGTATGATTGAACCCGGTATTAATGAACTATCCTACTTAGCTTGTATTTTCAATGATGCAGCATAATGTTAGTATTCATGCACACTGACTTTTTGTTCCATTTATTGTGGCTGCTTTAAAAAAATTGTTAAAAAATAAAACACATGACATAAAATTTTCCATCTTACCATTTTTAGGTGTACATTTCAGTATTGTTAAGTATATTCATATTGTTGTGTGACCAATCTCCAGAATTTTTCGTCTTGCAAAACTGAAACTCTATATCCATTAAACAGAAATTCCCAATTTCCCCCTCTCTGAAGCCCCTTACAACCACCATTCTACTTTCTATTTCTATGACTACTCTAAAATACCTCATATGACTACTCTAAATGGAATCATGCAGTATTTGTCCTTCTGTGGCTGGTTTATTTTACTTAACATAATGTCCTCAAGATTCATACATGTTGTAGCTTACGTCAGAGTTTCCTTCCTGTTAAAGGATGAATTATATTCCATTGTATGAATATAACACATTTCATTTATTTGTTCATCCATCAATGGACATATTTAGTGCTTTCATGCTTCTACCTCTTGGCTCTTGTGAATAGCGCTGCTATGAACATGGGTATGCAAATATCTCTTCAAGATTCTGCTTTCAATTCTTTTGGATATATACCAAGAAGTGGAATTGCTAGATCATATGGTAATTCTATCTTTAATTTTTTGAGGAGCCATCATACTGTTTTTCATAGCAGCTGTACCATTTTACATTCTCACCAACAGTGAAAAAGGGTTCCAAACAATTTCTCCATATCCTCACCAACAGTTGTTATCTGCCTTTTTCTTTTTTCTAATAGCCATCCTAATGGGTATGAGGTGCTATCTCATTCTGGTTTTGATTTGCATTTCCCTAATGCTTAGAGATGCTGGGCATCATTTCATGGGCTCATTGGCCATTTGTATATCATCTTTGGAGATGGCTCTTTTTTAAGACCTTTCCTTTGAATGCATAAAGTCTTCCTCTACCATAATCACTCTCAACAGATGGCATTGTATCTTTAGTCTTTACCTAAAAATCTTTCTGTGGTCTTATTCTCTCATTTGCTCATTCATTCGATACTTGAGGGAAAAAAAGAAATATATATATATATATTTATATTATATATATATATGTATATATATATGTGTGTGTATATATATATGTATATATATATATATATATACACCTCATTTTTATAAATAAGTATCCTTGACTTTATAAATAATTATCCTACACTTTCAATCCTATTTTCATTTTATCTTTGTTGCTACTTTTCCTTTACCAAGCTCATGTACTCCAAAGGCATCAGATAAAATATATATCATAATATCTTTGCAGACCCATTTTTCAAGCTCTAAATTTCAGCAGCATAATGGTTAAGATATTTTGGACCTTGACAGCCTAACTGCAAATCCTAGTTTTGCCCCTTACTATTTACATAATCTTGGGCACTTTACTGTTCTCTATCTAATATACAGTTACTATGAGAATACTATGAGATTGTACCTATTTTATAGAGGTGCTATGAGGATGAGATGACTTAGTTGTATAATTATTAGAACATAGCACACCTGAATAGAGAAATAATCATACATATGTTTTTGAAAGTAAATAATATTTAGCTACTCTTTCTCTTCTCCTAAGTATTTATGTGTCATATCAAACTCAATTCGAACCAATTTCATTATTTGTTCACAAACTAGGAACATTAGTTAGGACTCTTGATTTCAACTATTTTTATACCTTTTTCTTCTACCAAACACTGTAAGTTCTTTATAAAAGCCAAAGTGGACCTGGCATTGTTTAATAAAATATTTAATCAACTTCTACTTTTATGCCTTTGAACATGAATTTTCCCTGTCCAAAATCATATTGAAACCACATACATCCAAGACTTTATGAAGACATTTCTACTTTTAAGTCTGTACTACTTCCTACATTTAGATGAACAAATTTGTTCATTTTGAAACCCAATTATGCTTTGTTTAATTATTAAAATAAAATATATTATGAACTTTTGTTATTATACATATGCTTAGTTTAGAAGTTTTAAGAATACTGAAAAGCATGAGAAAATAAATAAAAGTTATCTTTATTTCAACCAGACAGATTTAATCACTGTTAATATTTTATTTGTTTCCAGATTTTTCTCTGCATGTTGAGGTTTTATCAGAGGTAGTAATGCACACAAAATTTCCACTTCCTATCCTGTATTTCCCGGACCCTTCACAATTACGAGAGGTCATATAACTATCCCTGACCAATGGGAGGAAGGGAAGATGGGGAGATGTCAAGGATTCAAAGTTTCAGTTATGTAAGATGAATACATTCTGGACATCTAATGTAAATACCAAATTGTATACTTGAAATCTGCTAACTAGATAGATCTTAAGTATTATCAATGGCATACACACACACACACACACAAACAAGAAAATGGTAACTATGGGAAGTTATGGATATGTTAATTAGCTTGACTATAGAGATTTCACAATGTATACATATATCAAAACATCTAGTTGTACATCGTACTTATATACAATTTTCATTTCTCAATTATACCTCAGTAAAGCTGGATAAAAATGTACCACCTGTAACTACTGGACTGAGAAATTGTAAAGCCCATGAGTTTTTATCCACTGTATTCCTGTGTTGTTATATGTGAAGCCTTTGTATTCCAGAGTATATGAATACAAAGATACTTTATGTGTTTCTGTGTGCAGCGAAGTGTCCCACCCCCATTCATATTCAATGTACTAACAGTAAAAATATAAATATTTACTTGGGATACTTTGTTCTGGTGTGTGTGTGTGTGTGTGTGTATGTGTGTGTAGTTCTGTGACATTGTTTGCTTTAACATTTTATTTAAAATTTCTATATCATGAAATATTTCTTAAAAGCATACTTTCATGAATTCTACTATAAATACCACCAGTTGAATTAAAGTGAATTTATATAATTCAGAGCTATATATTATTACATTTCATTAAGTCATTCTCTCATGAATTAAAATATATCCAGATAAAGTAAGAAGGTACAAGAAATATATTTGATGTCTAGTGGTCTCTTATGCAAGAAGTAGAATTATGTTGCTCTTATGTATAGACATAGGGCTCTGTGTCCCTCCTAGGTTTACTTATGTCCCTCAGAAGTAAAACCATTTTTCAACCTTCTTGACATACAGTGGCAAATTTGACAGTACATTTACATTTTTAAATATATAAATATTTTTCTTGTGTTTTTTCCACATTAAAAAATAAGGAACTGATCCTGCAACTTTACTGAATTCTTGATGAGCTCTAGTAGTTTTCCAGTAGCATCTTTAGGATTTTCTATGTATACTGTCATGTCATCTGTAGACAGTGACAGATTTACCTCTTCCTTTCCAATTTGGATTCCCTTTATTTCTTTTTCTTCTCTGATTGTGGTGGCTAGGCCTTCAAAAATTATGTTGAATTAAAGGAGCAGGAGTAGGCATCCTTGTCTTTTTCCTATCTTAGAGGAAATGATTTCAGCTTTTCACCACTGAGTATGATGTTAGCTGTGGGTGTGTCATATATGGCCTTTATTATGTTGAGTTATGTTCCCTCTATGCCCACTTTCTGGAAAGTTTTTATCATAAATGGATGTTGAATTTGTCAAAAGTTTTTTCTGCATCTATTGAAATGCTCATATGGTTTTTTATTCTTCAATTTTTTTAATATGTATATTACATTGATTGATTTGTGGATATTGAAAAATACTTGCATCCCTGGGATAAATCCCACTTTATCATGATGAATGATCATTTTAATATATTTTTGGATTTGGTTTGCTAGTATTCTGTTGAGAATTTTTACATCTATGTTCATCAGTGGTATTGACTTCTAATTTTCTTTTTTTGTGATATCTTTGTTTGGTTTTGGTATCAGGGTGATGCTGGCCAATTAGAATGAGTTTGGAAGTGTTCCTTCCTCTGCAATTTTTTGGAATAATTTCAGAAGGATAGGTGTTAACTCTTTTCTAAATGTTTGGTAGAATTCACCTGTGAAGCCATCTGGTCCTGCATTTTTGTTTCTCGGGAGTTTTAAGATCACTGATACAATTTCATTACTGGTAATTGGTATGTTCATACTTTCTATTTCTTCCTGGTTCATTCTTGGGATATTGTACCTTTTTTAAAAATTTGTCTGTTTCTTCTAGATTATCCATTTTATTGGCATATAGTTTTTTGTAGTAGTCTCTTATGATCCTTTGTATTTTTGTGGTGTCTTTTTTTTTTTTTTTTTTTTTTTTTTTGCGGTACGTGGGCCTCTCACTGTTGCGGCCTCTCCCGTTGCAGAGCACAGGCTCCAGACGTGCAGGCTCAGCGGCCATGGCTCATGGGCCCAGCCCCTCCACGGCATGTGGGATCTCCTCAGACCGGGGCACAAACCCGTGTCCCCTGCATCGGCAGGTGGACTCTCAAGCACTGCGCCACCAGGGAAGCCCTTTGTGGTGTCAATTTTAACTTCCACTTTTTCATTCTGATTTTATTGACTTGGGCTCTCTCCCTTTTTTTCTTGAAGAGTGTAGCTAAATGTTTATCAATTTTGTTCATCTTTTCAAAGAGCCAGGTTTTAGCTTCATTGATCTATTCTAGTATTTTCTTAGCCTCTATTTCATTTATTTCTGTTCTGATATTTATCATTTATTTCCTTCTACTAACTTTGGGTTTAGTTTGTTCTTTCTTTAGTTGCTTTAGGTCTAAGGTTAGGTCGTTTATTTGAGCTTTTTCTTGTTTCCTGAGGTAAGCTTGTATCACTATAAACTGCCCACTTAGAACTGCTTTTGGTGCATCCCATAGGTTTTGGATTATTTTCTTTGCACTTTGATTTGCCTTTAGGTGTTTCTTTTATATCCTCTTTGATTTCTTCAGTGATCCATTGGTTATTTAGTAGCATATTCTTTAGCCTCTACATGTTTTTGTCTTTTACAGTTTTATTTTTCTTGTAGTTGATTTCTAGTCTTATAGATTTGTGGTCAGAAAAGATGCCTGATGTGATTTCAATATTCTTAAATTTTCCAAGGCTTGTTTTGTGGCCTAGGATCTGATCTAATCTGGAGAGTATTCTATGTGCACTTGAAAATAATGTGTATTTTGCTGCTTATTGATGTACTGTTCTCTCTCTCTCTATATATATATATCAATTATTACACAGAAATCTACTGCATTTCTATACACTAAAAATGAGGTATCAGAAAGAGAAATTAAGGAAACAATCCTATTTACCATCACATCAAGAAGAATAAAATACCTAGGAATAAACTTACCTAAGGAGGCAAGGGTCTGTACTCCCAAAACTATAATACTCTGATGAAAGTAACTGAAGGTGACACAAACAGATGGAAAGATGTACTGTGTTCTTTAATTGGAAGAATCAATATTGTTAAAATGGCCACAGTAGCCAAGGCAATCTACAGATTCAATGCAATCCCTATCAAATTACCCAAGATATTTTTCACAGAACTAGAACAAATTTTAGACTAATTTAAAAATTTGTATGGAAACACAAAGCCAAAACAACTTGAAATAAAGAACAGACCTGGAGGAATCACGCTCCCTTTCTTCAGACTATACTACAAAGCCACAGTAATCAAAAGAGTATGGTACTAACACAAAAACAGACATGTATATTAGTGGAAGAGGATCAAGAGCCCAGAAATAAATTCAAGCACTTATGGTAAATTAATCTACAACAAAGGAGGAAAGAATATACAATGGAGAAAAGCAGCCTCTTCAATAAGTTGTACTGGGAAAACTGGATAGCTACATGAAAAAGAATTCAATTAGAACATTGTCTAACACTATATACAAAAATAAACTCAAAATGGATTCAAGAGCATGTAAGATCAGATACTATAACATTCCTAGAGGAAAACATAGGCAGAACACTCTTTGACATAAATCACAATATTATTTTTTTGGATCCATCTCCTATAGTAAAGGAAATAAAAGCAAAAATAAACAAATGGGACCTAATTAAACTTAAAAACTTTTGCACCACAAAGGAAACCATCAACAAAATGAAAAGACAGCCTACTGAATGGGAGAAAATATTAGAAAATGATATAACCAATAGGGATTAATATCCAACATATATAAACAGCTCATACAATTCAAAAAAATCAAACATCCCAATTTAAAAATAAGAAATGATTAGACATTCTTCTAAAGAAGGCATGCAGGTGGACAACAGACACATGAAAAGATGCTCATCACTAATCATCAGGGAAATAAAAATCAAAACCACAATGGGATCCCACCTCACAGCTTTCAGAATGGCTATCGTCAAAAAGAACACAAATAACAACTATTGGCAAGGATGTGGAGAAAAGGGAACCTTCCTACACTGTTGGTGGGAATGTAAATTAGTGCAGCCACTGTGGAAAATGTTATGGAAATGTCACAAAAAAACTAAATTAGAACTGCCATATGACCCAGCAATTCTACTCTTGGGTATATATCCAAAAAAAAAAAAAAAAGCAAAAACACTAATTTGAAAAGGTACATGCTCCCCAATGTTCATAGTAACACTGTTTACAATTGCCAAGGTATGAATTCAACCTAAATGTCCATCAACAGATGGATAGATAAGGAAGATGTGGTATGTATATACAATGGAATACTACTCATCCATAAAAACGAATGAAATTTTGCTATTTGTGGCAACATTGATGAACTTGGAGGACATTATGCTAAGTAAAATACATCAGAGAAATACAAATACTATATGATATCACTTATGTATGGAATCTGAAAAATACAACAAACTAGTGAATATATCAAAGAAGAAGCAGACTCACGTATATGGAGAACAAACTAGTGGTTACCAGTAGACAGGTGAGTAGCAATATAGGAGTGGGGTAGTGGAAGTTACAAACTATTGTGAGTAAGACAGGCTACAAGGATTATTTTACAACATGGTGAATATAGCTAATATTTTGTAATAACTGTGAATGGAGTGCAAACTTTAAAAATTGTGTAAAGTAAAATTTAAAAATCACAGAAAAAAATAAATAAAATAGAATTTCCAGGCAAACAATGAAATTATAATTGGTAAAGGTATGTAGCACCCTAGACTAAAGAATACTAACTAGCTTTCTCCATTACTGAGTACCTTTCATTCTTCCTAGGAAGTGAGAAAAAATGAGAGACTTGTGTGTTTATCTGCCTAGGGATTTTTTTTTTTTAAGAAGATGTTGGGGGGTAGGAATTTATTTATTTATTTATTTTTGCTGTGTTGGGTCTTCGTTTCTGTGCGAGGGCTTTCTCTAGTTGTGGCAAGTGGGGGCCACTCTTCATCGCAGTGCGCGGGCCTCTCACTATAGCAGCCTCTCTCGTTGCGGAGCACAGGCTCCAGACACGCAGGCTCAGTAGTTGTGGCTCACGGGCCCAGTCGCTCCGTGGCATGTGGGATCCTCCCAGACCAGGGCTCGAACCCGTGTCCCCTGCATTAGCAGGCAGACTCTCAACCACTGCGCCATCAGGGAAGCCCCTGCCTAGGGATTTTTAAAGAATGGGAGATGAAGCCAAACATAGAAGTAGTTCTCATATCTCAGGAGGAGAGAGAGATAGAGAGAGGGGGTGAGGAGGAAGTGGAGAGCAGTGGAGAGGTAGCTATTGGAAATATCTCTATGAATAAAAGAGTTAATTAATTTGCTCTTAAAACTTTGTTTTTGAAAAAGTTAAGGAACTGAGTAACTGATTTTCAGCAAGTACAGAGATTTTGGAAGTAATGACAATTTCTTTGAAATTTGACATTTTAATGAGTTCTGGAAATCTCAAACTGTAGACCCCAAAGATTGACAATAGATGATAGATATCTCCATATGTTCTTAGAAAGTTGAACTCTGATACATCTCTTGAGGCCAGGTGTCAGAACATTATAAGTCCTTTTTCTCTTTCACACTTTTTGAAACAGGAAAGTCAAGTTTGTAAGAGGGACACAATTAATTTAAACACAATTCACCACATACTAAAACTATTCTACAATGCCAGCTTACTTACTGGTGAGGATGGGGACATAATCTCAAGCTTTACTCAGAAATGGTCCTCTTCCAAGATAATTTTACCTCCATGAAATCTCTGAAACTTATTTATACCTCAGATAACAATTATATTTACAGCAATGAATTTGTTATTTGATCCCTTCTACTGAGATTAACAAAAGACCAATGGAACATTCTCTGTATTCTTGTCACTTTGTAAGACTCTGGCTGTAGATTATATCTGGACTAGTCATTATTATGGTCCTATCTTAATTATTCTTATGTTTTTCTCCAATGAAATTCCCATTTTTTTTAAGTGCAAGAAGTTCTGTTTTCACATTGGCAGTTTGGGTAAAATTTCAGTATTATGCTCAAGTTCTAAATTTAGCAATCTATCAGTAATACAATAACCATTATCAATAATAACTTTATCAACATCACTTACTGACTGCATACTTTGTAGAACTTAGGTATAAGTAATGTAAAGCAGGACCATGACTTGAAAGCACTTACAATCTAATAAGAGAACCAGGAAAAAATTAAAAAAAACAAAAAAGATCAATTACAGCACATAGTAAATATTATAAAACATAATAGAAATATAGTGATGTTTTTATTGTATAACAATTCATTTATAATCATATTATAATTGTACAAATTTGTTCCTTCACAAATAACTTATATTTATAAATTACAACTTTACTTAACTTTTTTTTGTATAATTCAAAAATACTGTTATTCATGATAAAGAGAAATATTGATAAATTCTTCAAATCAGCAAATAAATATTGCCTTATGTCCAGAATGAGTAAATAATTATTTTCATTAACAAAGCATAGTTTGTATGTTATTTATTAATCCCAAAACTATCAGAAAAATCTGAAAGCAAATTACTTTATACCTCAAACAACTGCTGTGAATAATATAATCCATTTCCTTTATGAAGACATTTTTAATAGCTATAAAATCAAAATTGAAATAATGAGAATCTTGCCCTGTACTTGGCAGTTCTTCAAGGCTGTGAGTCAGAATATATTGTCTTTATTACTATTACATTAAGCCACTGTAACTGCACATGCACAGTAGCTATAACTGGCTGTACCATATAGGTAGAACAGCTGGTTGCCTGGGGCAGCAAAATATTAGAAGAGTAAAGTGTTTTGTGACTGTTTATTATGTGAGTGATTACTTGCTAGAAGGAGGAGACATTTTTCAGATTGCCTGGGGCAGTAAAAATCCTCAAGTTGACATTAGTTTTGTACCTTTAGTAAGAAACACAAGGCATACAATACATAAACAAACATCTCAATTTGACATTAACCATTAGTATTGTATGTATGTTAACTCTAGGTCTTCCTGGGTGTGATAAATGGCCTCCGCATAGTCTTAATTTTTTAATTTATTTAGGTACCACGTGATTAGTTAATGTTAATGTAAGCAGTATTACTGTAAAATATAGGACTTCCATGATGTCTTTCAGGGTCACATTACTTAATAAGTTGACTCACAGTGATATCACTTTTGAAACTCTGTTCTAATATACTGTAAAACCCATACAGCAACATGAATTTAAAATTTGTCCATAAAAGCACTACAGAGGGAATATGCTTGAGACTGATTTTTAAACATCTTCTATGTAAGAATTAATCTTCCTATTTATAATCCCCATGAACATTACCCAGATTTGTTTCTCACAGTGAAATATGCTGACTCATGAGTAAAAAGTCACTGGCATCAAAGCCTGCTTCAAAAGGTGGAAATAATTGCAAGTGAATGTTTTTGATTACTACTTTGGAGCTAAAAGATCACTTTCCCACAAAAACAAGATGATTGGACAAGAAACGTTTCCTGAGAATACTTACAGTAAGAAAAAGATGACTTTGTTCACAAATGAAATGCAAGAGGAAAACCTAGTTCAGGCCCTGACTCTCTTAACATAGAATGAATTTAAATCTCCAGAGGAAAGATATTATGTAAGAGTATAGTGTTCACATCAGTTAGGTAACTATGGAAAGTGTTGAGAAATTATATTTGAAAAAAGAAATTTAAGAAATTTGGTTTCACCTTTCATTTTATTATATATAAATATAAACACATTAATGCCAGTATTATTAACTAAACAACAATGACAAAAAACCCTTAGATTTTATTTTGAAAAATGTCTTTTGGCACCTACTAATAAAAAAGAGCCAAAGTGCTATACAGGTGATAGACATATGCAGAAGACATTGAAATATATACAGACTTATAATCCTAATGATTTTAGTGAGCATATATAAAATATTTTACCTATCCTGCAGGGTGTGTAATTAATAAGGAAAAAATACAAGTTACCTTTCAAATATGCATTTTGAAAATGCAAATTAATTAGAAGACTGACAATAGTTCATATAAATAGGTCAACAAAAACTGAAGAAAACAACCATTGAAATTTCTACTATGACAGATGCTGACCTGACTGTACATTCTATTTCTGATGAGTACCATGAAGATGTTGATAGACAATCAATTCTGTCAGTCATCATGGAAGTGATTGCTGATTGATTTTATTGTCTTGGACTCAGAGACATCATCTTGAAAGAAACGTTTCTCCAGACTGAAATTCTTGACATGCAATCAAAGTTGTGAGAACACCTAAGACTACTGAAAAAACTGTCACTAAAGAACAATTGGTACAGAGCAATCCACAGGATTTGTGAAATGTTTACACGAGATGAAATGTCAGGGTTCTAAAAGTATTTATGTGTAGCTGAGAAATTTTATTCCCCAAGTACCATTTATGTTTGTGTTGAGATAGAAATTAAAATTCTGAATTTTGTTTGTCAATATCTATCATTTAAATAAAACACTACCATAATAAATTCAAAGTTCAGCAATGCTATGACATATTAATTATTATTTGTTTAATAAATATGCTAGATACTTGAGAGCAAAATAAGTATTGCATAATTTATATATTCAAATTGGCTAATTATCTAATTATAGAGAAATGACCTATATACATATATAAAACATACATAAATATAAATATAAAATGTAAACAGATATTCCTGAAGCCCTTGACAATATGCTAGACACACTACTAGATAATTGGAATATGGATATGCATAAGACATATTCCCTGTCCTAAAAAAACTGATGTTATGGATTATAGATATTTAATAAAATAATTTTGATATATTGTTATAAGTATTTTATAATTAACTGGAGATATACACTGGGACAATTGATCTCATACCTTAGAGGCTTGAGGGATCATGGCTAACTTAAAGACTGCTGGGTCATACACATAATCTTGATTTAGCATACATGTGGGGACAGGATAGTTTTCAGATATCCCATGTTAATATGATGCAATTGATTCCTACAATGAAGTTGCCAAACTTAAGGTTAAGGGCATAGTCTTCTAAAAGACTGCCCTCACTTCAAATACCAGCTACAGGTTTGAATGTCCCTAGGGCCACTCTCACTTCTGACCAGCTGGCTACAAATTTGAGGGTCCTCATGGACTATATCAAGTTTTGTAATTCACTAGAACAACTCATAGAACTCAGGAAAGTGGCTATAATTATGGCTATAGTTATAGCAAAGGATACAAAGCAAATCCTACTAAAGTGAGAGATAGAGGGTGAGGTCTGGGAAGGTTTTAAATGTGAAGTTCCTATCCTCCTAAGAGATGTGTTATCCTCTCAGTACACTGATATGTGACAATACACAAGGATTGCCAACCAAGGAAATTCAACAAAGTTTCAGTGTTCATAATTTTTATTGGGGCTTCATCACTAGGCACGACTGATCAAATCATCACTATGTGGTTTAACTCAGTCTCTGCCTAGTGCCCTCAAATGGCTCAAAGCTCCGACCCTCTATTAACATGAATGGTCTCTCTGTCATTGCCTACCCCATCCTGAGTCGTCTCTTTAGCATAAACCATCTAGGTGCCCACCATGACCCACTTTTTTGGTGTAAACCATCTTGTGTGGTTTGTTCTAAGGGGGCCCACCATGACTAATAAAGAGACTGACTACTCTGTAAATTCGAAAGGTTTGGAGGTTACCTTCTAGAAACCAGAGACAAAGGCCAGGCAAGTTCTTTATTACACCATCTACAAACCAAATTTTGAGAAGCAGAGGTTCCATTATAAGGATGACATAAATGAAGGGATTTCTCTTATACAGGGCTTATATAGGCAATATTTAATATGGTTCTTGGTTTATGAGTAAGAATTCACTAGTTGTATTTAGAGAAATTCCAATGAACTGAAAGTAATTTGGACTGAGATAAAGTGTTTCTGTTTGTAACTAGAGAATAGAGACAATGGAGGAAGAATAGCAAAAAATAATAGAATGTTATGTAGGTCAGAATTCATGTACAATTCTACAAGGCAAAATAAAAATGGAGGGTTGTGGAAATATGCTTACATAACAAATCTGTGTTAGCCATCTGTTTTCACTATGTTGCCGAGAAAACCATTGTAGGCCATAAGCTTTGATTTTTGCAAAAGAAAGCTAATTATCAGGATTTACATTTCTACATTTTTCTCCCTTATGATTAACATTGTGTTTTTTTGTTTGTTTTATACTTGTCACAGGAAGACTCACAAAGGCTTAGATGTTCCAAAAACATCCTATCGTGCAATAGGAGGTGTTTCACAGTCTCCAAATTCTGAAACAACTGTTTACCTCCCAAACTTCCTAGAAGACAGAGCTTCTAATATTTGTTAGGCAGTAGAGCACCATTAAGTTTGAGGGAGATAAGATGTGTTAAATATTTTGAAACCAATCTTTTCAGATTCAGATGTGGATGAAATATATATATTTTTTAAAAGGGAACAGCAAAAATAGTACCCACACATAAACATGACTGGGATAGGAGATTAAAAAAAAAAAAAGAGGCAAAAAAGTGACAGTAGGAGAGTAGTACAGGGGATTAGTAGATAGGCAAATATTTTGGAGTTTATATGAAGTACTGCTTGTGGAAGGAAAGGGAAAACGAGATTCTGTATGTTTTGCCAGCAATATAGGAGTAAATTATTTGGGGAAGATACTTGTTCAATTTTGAAATCATCTTCTAAAGATATTTGTATGATGTCAAAGTAGAGAGGCCAAGTAAAACAGTAAAGCATGATGGCTAAGGATGCAGTCACTAGAGTGAGAATTATTTGAAATTAAATTCTGCTTTCATTCACTTAATGGCTATGTTACTTAAGATAAGTTACTGCTTTTTTACAGCCTCCATTTTCTCATCTATAAAATAAGAATTTTATTAATATTTATTGAGTCATTTTAAGGAAAAAATTGAATTCATGTATTTCAAATGCTTATCAGAGTGCATTATGCTATCCAAAATGCTATCTGCTGTAATATAGTCCAAAAGAAATTTTTTACTAGTAGGATATGATAAACAGTATCAAGTTTATCATAAATTCAAGTTCTTTGAATTGGTCTTAGTTTTGCATTTGTAGTAAGACTTATTTCAGGCAAATATCTCAGGAAGTATTGTGTTCAAGGCCAGCCTACAGTATGATAAAGTGTGAATAGGTCATATTAGAACATTATTAATAATGGGGGCTGAAGAGATAACATGGTGATTGCATGCACATTAAGGTGAAGAGGACCACAGTATCTGGTACTATTCACTGTGTATCTCTGATACAATCAGAAAGTCATTAATTTTGAAATCCCCATTGTAAGAATTAATTCAAGCAGGGAGTATTAATAGATTTTCAAATAAAATGGGTGAAAGTCTTTTGAATAACAAGATATTCCGAAAGTTTCAAATCACTACTATATATATTATTATACTCTTCACAAAGTGAAAAAAAGAAACATACTGGAGAATCGGTGGTTATCATTTAACCAAATGATCAAACTTAGAATTATCAGTATTGGAGAATCCTGGCATTCTGTGCATCCTGATTAACATGAAACTTACATCACCTATAAAGTATCCTTGCCAAAATTAAGAGATACAATGAGAAAAATTTCAGAAAGTGGAATATTCTACAAGAAAATTGTTCTAGATTCTTAAAGTGTTGGTGAAATAAAATACATAAGGGATGGGAATGTTCTAGATTAAAATCAACTATGAAGACATTAACCCCCAAAAAGGCCACTCTTGAACCTTGACCAAATCCTGAATTAGGGGAAATAAACACTTCACAGACTTTTGGGGAAAATCAGTTGCTGAAATGTCAATATAAGATGGATATTATGTGATATTATATAATTATTTTAAATTTTCCTATGTGTGAAAATGGCATGGTAGGTATGTATGCCTGTTCATATGGGGTGTGTGCTAAATTATCTAGTGGTAGATTATCATGATTTCTATAACTCATTTTCAAATAATGCAGAAAAACAAAAAGAGGAAAAACAAACATAGCAAATATTAACAATTGTTGAAGCTATTAGTGTTTGTTTTACTATTTTTAAATTTCAATTACCTATATTTTTGAACAAGATGAATTTTGGAAAAAATAATATCCAGAATCCCTAAAATTAACATACCACAAGATGGAAGAGGTCACTTCAGGAAAAATGATCAGGACCAAACCCTGGGTTGTTCTTACTTTCCTGACATTTAAGATTCAAGGAGAGGATGAGGATTCACACACACACACACACACACACACACACACACACACACAAATTTAAAAGACTAAAGGAGACACAGACAATGAGGAAGGTGATGGCACTCAGGCAAAGAGAAGAAAATATCAAATACTACTGTGAGGATAAGAGGCAAGAAAACAGTAAAAGGAAAATAATTTTAGGATTTTTGAAGAGTGTCCTACTAGGATATTTATTAAATATATAGATTTAATTATCAGTCAAATTATGAGAACCTTCTGATTTACTAGGTTTAGTCTAAAACTGAAAAAGCTGTGTGTGTCAAAAAACTTCAGGTACTTCTTATCTCCAGAGAAATTTAAGAGGCTTTTTTCCAAGATGGTGATTTTCAAAGTAGGTTCCCTGGACCAACAACAGCAGTATCAAATGAAAACTTTTAGAAATGCACATTTATGATCCCACTCTACACAGTCAGAACAATCTGCTCTTACAAACCTGACTAGTGATACTCATGGATACCAAACTTTAAGAAATTTCTTAAAGTAGTGGAATTTGAATGAAAACTTATAGAAAGATAAAAATTATATAAGTAGGAAGCACAAAAAAGTATACATGTCCGCAAGAATAGGCCAGAATCCAGATGCTGAATCAGAAATCACACTGATTAAATCAATCCCATTCAGACCAGTCTAATTTAATATTTTCTTGCTCTGAAGTTCTAAAGAATTTGTAGTCCATATCACATCCCTTGCAATGTAGTATGTATTACATCTGCCTACATTATCTATAGTCCCACTGTCAACCACCTTATCCCACCATACACACACACATACACACACACACACAGATATACACAGACACAGCCACACACATATTATTTATTAAGCCTGTGGTAGGTTGCTGTTCCTTTTCCCAAAGTAACATCTGGGATCAACTATTATAATTCATAGTAGTCCCATAAAACTATGAGCTTTCTCAGGGTTGCAGTATGTCTTGTTCATCAATACTATTACAATGTATAACAGAGCACCTAAGGCATAAGTGTATTAAATAAATGCTTGATGAAAGAAGGGAAGCCATATAATTTATCAATTAAGTGTATGTTGACTTGCATGATAATTTTTATATTGATTCCTCCCACCCTCAGATCATTTCTAGGTAACTTGAGGGCTTTTGATTAGACAAATACTAAGTAAAAATGAATTTATTTTGCATTTATTTATTTTTAACTATTTATTTCCTCAGCCTACTATCTATCAAGAAAGTGTAGATGGATAAAAGTTTTCAGCTCTTGATTCATTGATTGAGTTATTGAACTTCAACCAAACACAGCATGACCTATGACCAATGAAGACTAAGGAAGTTATTTAAGAAAATAGCAATCATAAGTATATCAAAATTTAAGTTGTTACTTTATCATCAAGCTTCAAGGACATATGCTTGGTTCTGACTGAGGGGAAATGGCATAGAGACAGGAGAAAAAGTCATACTAGAGGCAGTATGGTCAAGGAGAGAGATTACCAAATATTCACTTTGTAAATTCATTCATCCTTACTTTTTCTAAGACAAGAGTTGAAACATCATTAACAGTGATAGTGATAGTGAGAGAGAGTTTAGAATGGAGAGTGTTAGGGCTAACATTCTTCTCTTCCATGCCTTGAAGGGATCAACTAGTGACTCAGTGACTGCAGAGAGAAAACTAAAACCCTTGAAATAGTAGGACAGTTCTGAATATCTAACATAAAGTCATGTAGTTGAATTAATCTGCTGAAGCAATTTGTTTAGTTTGGAGAAACTGCATGAAGCATTCAAATTAAACACTTGAATGACTTATATGGGCTATCCCTTATTTAGAATTTTATGCATTGTAAGGGATTTTTTACCTTTTCTGTTCTCTTTTTCTGACCTTGATTGACTGAAGTTAAAAATTATACCATCAGAATACTTTCTCTTGATTGTAATCACAGAAACTATTATTCTGCAGTTTTAAAACAGACCTATTTTGATTTTAATATTTTATATTTATTGTCCACTTACTGAATATAAAAATATAAAATCAATAAAAAATCACCCTTAATATAAAATTAATCTCACCCTTAATATAAAATCAATCTCCTCACCACCCATCCTACCTTTGTATATAATCAAGTTCCTCTTAGTAATTTTCCATCCACTGACCCCCGCATTCTGCACATTTGCTGCAAATCCCCACCTGTCCTGGCCATAATCAGAGTTGAGCTATGTTCTATACTGAAGTTTCTCTCTCCCACTGCAGTATCTCAAACAAAATCTGTCTTGCCATTTTTAACAAGTGTGGTACAATTTCTCTTTGACTTCAACCAATTTAGCTTTGTACATGTTATTTTTTTCTCTTTTAACCCACACAGGTTAAATACCATAGAAATGATCAGCTTATAAGGAGATAGTAAAGTTATTTAAGAATCAAATTTAAAAAAGAAGACATCCTTCTCTGATCCAGATAGAAGAAATGAAGGAGGTCCGTCAGTTACTCTCTCTGATTAGTCTGTAAAGACATGGTGTAGAAATAACAGTAATAATTTAAGAGAAAGAAGAAAGAATTAATTAAATAGAGCAGACAAATGCAGTGACTTAACCTGGTAGAACATTTGCGTGGTTCTCTGAAATGACCCCTACAGCAGTTTCATGTAGCTTTTTCCTGACTCAAGTAAGATTACATGATTATCACTTGCAATAAGTTTTAGTCTTAAAAGATTTCACTTAATTCACTGTAATAAAATAAATAAATGCAAAATTTTGGGATAAACTTGATTTTTAAACTTTTAAGACTCAATTTTATTTTATATTATTCTTTTTTTATTAACATCTTTATTGGAATATAATTGCTTTACAATGGTGTTTCTGTTGTACAACAAAGTGAATCAACTATACATATACATACATCCTCATATCTCCTCCCTCTTGCATCTCCCTCCCACCCTCCCTATCCCACCCCTCTAGGTGGTCACAAGGCCCTGAGCTGATCTCCCTGTGCTATGTGGCTGCTTCCCACTAGCTATGTATTTTACATTTGGTAGTGTATATATGTCCATGCCACTCTCTCACTTCGTCCCAGCTTACCCTTCCTCTCCCCGTGTCCTCAAGTCCATTCTCTATGTAAGACACAATTTTAAAATAAATTGAGTATCTGATATACCATTTTTAAGATAAAATATCTTAGGAACAGTTTTAGAGTAAATTCCTTACCTTTTCCTATTTTTCCTGTTTTGACTGCTCATTAAGATATTTACTTTTTCTCACTGTTCAGCTGCTTTTTACTTTCTAATTTTTGCTTCTCTACACACCTGTCTCTCTCCGTCCTTTTGTTAAACAAAACTTCAAACCACAAAAGAAGCTGCTGAAGCGCAAATGGATAAAATGTTCTAGGCAGGTGTTTTTATTTATCCCACTAACTGCATTGAATGTCTAAGACGAAAACATGCCACCTTGTATCCTAGATACAGTGATGTTATGTAATATGTAATGCTACTTATAATTTGAAAGAAATTGCCCAGCTATTATGCAGTAAGTCCTTTTGAAATTGTGGTAATTGTGAATGAAGTACAGGACCCTTCACTATTACTTCACTATATATGGCAGATTTACCATAGTATACTTAGATAATAGTTGTCACACGTTTACCTGTGTAGTCATGTTTACCCTCATGAGACAAGAGTGATTATTGAAAATGTTTACATCAAAGTTACTATCTAATTTCTCTATAACTTTGTGCTGAATATCTCCATATAATGAACATATGAGAATATGCCTAAAATATTGAAAATATTTTATTTTGAAATTATGAATTATAATGTCAAAATTAATCATAAAACATACAAGATCAATGTTTATATTTAGACTCAATAAGAATATGGACAAAGATGCCATCTATTATATTTCTTTATATACTATTATCTTCTCCCTTCTCTCACCTTGTATTAACCTCCTTTGCTGACTTTTTATCTACTCTCATTATAAACATAGGAGACTCAGGACTCAGGCCTCCATTCTTCTTTCTCCTAAATGCCCTCTGTAATGACTTTCATTCATTCTGTTGACCTCAATTACCATGCATGTGATTATCACTCCCAAATTTTAATCTCTGGCTCAGGCTTCTTTTATCTCCATTACTGTATATCCTATTACCTTCCTAACATCTCTACTTAGAAGTTTTACAGGCACTTCATCTTCATCCACATTCAAAATTAAATGCATTGATAAATTGTTTCCCCTGAATATTCTTCCTCCCTGTGCTTCCCATCTCAGTAAAAAGGTGTTAGCTGACTGCTGGGTACACAGTAGACAGATACGCAGTAAAAATCTGTGGACTGAATGAATTATTGCATTGGAAATGCTTCCCATTATCCAAAGTCTGATTGACTTGAAATCATTCCTATTTTAAAAAAATGGTCTTATTGTTGTTAGATAAGAGAAAAAAATAGCTTTTCAAAGAGTCAGGCAGCATCCATGTAAGAGGCAAGAGTGTTAGAATTTTTTGTGTGTATTTTCTACAAGAAGCAAACTCCTATGACATTTATCATTTGAAATGGTAAAGACCATTTCTACACTTTTACACACTTTACTGCTCATGTATCTAATCTGCTGGTCTCAGTGTAAAAATTTGTGGCATGGAAGATATTATAAAGCATAGATGAGGAATGGTTTCCTATTCCAGCCTAGTGAGAAGTTGATAGACTTTAGAATCAGATAAATTTTTCTTTGAATTTGTCTTCACATTACTAATTTTATTATATTGAACAAGTAACTATGCTTCTGAACATTACTTTTCCTACTTCAAAAACCTTCTACCTCATAGCTTAATTGAGAGGTACTATAAGATTCAATAAGTAACTTCATAAGCATAAATATAATATTGCAAAAAATGTGGTCAATGAAAGTACTTCTGGAGCTCAAATATATTAACAACAACAACAAGTAATTTTAGGATAGAGAGCCTCTAAGAATAACAGTCCTTTTTTGTTAAAATAGGTTTTAAATTTTCTAATGACTACACTTTGCAGAGGTGTTTATGGAAATTATGAAAGTTAAGATACCACACTCAGCAGAACACTCTTTATAAAAGGCACAAATTAAAGTGAACCAGAAGAATTATAAAACATCTTTAAAAATCAAAATGGTATACTCACAGTGGAAAAGCTGAATGTCTGGATTTTCATGACTAAGTGACAAGATTTAGTGAGACTCACTCAAAGTACATTTTCTAGTCTGCTCCTGGTCTAGAAAATTTCAAACAGACTAATTGGGAAGCATATAAAGCATTTATGCAGACTAAATGCATATGTTCAGGTAATCTGAATATATAACACCAGTGTCACTGTACCACTGTTATCATGCTTAAGAAAATAGAAAACAGACTGCAATGGAGTAAGTAATATTATATATTTTAAAAAATATATTTTCACATTTTTAAGTTGAGCTTTTGATTGTTTTTGATTTTGGTTTGTTTTATTTTTAATTCTCTCTCTCTTTCTTTCTTTTAATAACTTGCTATCTTTATGACATTTTTCCATGTATTAAAAAATCAAACTACATTTTAAAACTCACACTATGAGAAACATTATTCAGGAGAACAGAGTGAGAGGTTTTGCTTTTTAAACAAAACAAAACCCTGCGGGCAGTCCCAGGCATGCAACCAATTACTTATCTGCTTTCCCATATATCTTTTGTTATATGAATATTTTTCACAGTGTGAATATCTTTAAGACTCACAAAGATGCTTTTGGCAGACCATCAAATATCTGTTCCATTTTGTAAAAAGTGATAGCTACTTATAACAGGGGCATTGCAATGTCTATCACTGTACAGGACCCACTGTGCAGTACAAAAGGGGATAGGTGGATATTTATGGCAATTATTTCTGCTTTAAGTTTAATAAACTTTAGGATAATCTGGAGGAAGCATGTGCAGAGTTCATTTGAGTTTCCTCATTTTAGCCATGTACTCTATAAACTGAGCAGAAAGCACAGGTCCCAAGTGGCAAGGCGAAAAAGGAATTTACTTAGACCACTAGAGGAAAAATCTCGACATTAAAGGAAAAGAAAAACGTATAATTAATAATATCTATTTCTTCAATTAATATGAGTGACATATTTTCATCTTGTTTGTACTCCAATCTAGTTGTCTAAGAGATACACTTCTCTATCTAGTCTCTGTCAAAATTATCTTTCAGGTGAATAAATTCATGTACATTTTTCTCCTTTTATAGACTTTCTCTCTCTCTGCCTCAACACACACACACACACACACAAACATACAAACACACACAGAGCCATTGGACAGGCTGATAAAATCCTGTCTTGTTTTAATGGCTACAAGAGAGATAAGTCTTTAAAAATATGACTATTCACGAAGTTTACAGATTCTCCTGCATAGATTGGGTCCTAGTTCTCATATTCACCTATGATCATTTGTTATAGAAGACTTAGCACTTTAAAAAATAATAATGGGGTCACTGGACCATTTCCCAATAGCTTAATAGAATCATATTCTCTCCCTTTCCCTTCTTTTAGCAAATAATTAGACCTAATACCCATTTCTTGGGTTTCACCTGTACATGATCCTTTCTAAAATATGCAAATAACCCTTCCTCCAAAAGCAGGTTGTCTGATTATGCTGTATTGCCAAGGGCAAAATAAAAACAAAGGCTAAAGTAGTTTAAGGGATTTTTAACTAATTCTGTAACTTTTGCTCAGGTTGAAATTATTCAGTTTTCTCAAATTACTGAAATAGCTTAACTCGTTTTTCATAGGGAACTAATTCAGGAAAGAATTTTCTTAGACAGCTTAACTTTGCAATCAAAAAAGCTGGTGGTGGTAAATACCTTTCCTTGTCTCTGACGCCAGACCATGGTCTCCTATAACGTATCAAATGTGGAGTGGAGATTTAACTAATTTCAAGATGCTTTTAAAAATTTGTTTTTATAAATCAATTTGCATTGTGGTAAAATATATATAGCATATAACTTACTATCTAACACTTTTTAAGTGTGCAGTTCAGTGACATTAAGTACATTCATATTGTTGTGCAACCATAACCATGATCCATCTTCAGAACTTTTTTCATCTCCCTGAACTGAAATTTTGTATCCATTAAAAAATAAATCCCCTATGACTCTCTCCCGCTAGACCCTGGCAATCACCATTCTCTTTCTGTCTATATGAATTTGGCTACTCTAGGTGATTCACATAAGTAGAGACATACAGTATTTGTCCTTTTTTGACTGTCTTATTACACTTAGCATAATGTCCTCAAGTTTCATTCATCTTGTAGTATTTGTTAGAATTTCTTTCTTTTTTAAAGCTGAATAATATTTTGTTATATTTATATACTACTTTTGGCTTATGCATTCATCTGTCAAATGGATACACCATTGTATTTCAAACTCAGTTTCAGGATTATAAACTTGAAATCTTGCAAAATGTATAGCATTCCTGTCCCTCACATGCACTGTGTCCAGATTGTTTTAACTCTGAAGCATTTCTACTTTTTTAAAGTACATTTTTTATATGGAAATCAAGGATATAAGTAGGTAATTAGAAATTATAGGTCACATTACTTTGTAATAAGGACAATCAGAAATCTTATATACAAAACAGCAAGATTCATGTGGCAGCAAATAATATGTATTAAATGAACACCTAGTTCTTGTTTTTATTAGGTAAATTAAACTGACTTGTCCCTCTTCTGTAGGAATTTTCATATTGCAGCAGAATTTACACACTATATTCGGATGTGTAAAATAAGTGATGTGATCTGCCTAAGGAAACTTCAATCAAGCTAGAGGGACAGAGTGGTGGGGGGTTGGATTTAGTCCAGTTTGATAAATTCAGACCAATCCTATAATTTGTGTGAACAGTCTCTTTAGAGAATACTTTTCTTTTTTATTGGAGCAAAATTGCTTCACAAGGTGTTTTTTCAGGCTATGTGTATGTGTTTTATTAAATACTTTTTATATGTTAGGCGTAGGCTATAAGCACAATGACCTCATTGCTCCCCAATGATATTTTCAGATCATATCTTCTGTTCTTTTTTCAAATACCCTTCTTCAGGAATGATTCTTCTATTTCTCTTACACCCTTCTTCCTCTTTTATTCTGTCAATGACTGACATCTCATTGAGGACATTAGAGTATGGTTCCTTTTCTCTTTTTCCATTCTTATTTCTGTCATCCTTGTCTGGGTTTGTTCTAGCTTCTGACTTTCTATTTTGCACTGCAGGATTTTATGATGGTGATCATTGCTTTCATTGAAGGTTGAAGCATGCTCAGGAGCTTGTGACTGGTGTATCTTGTGGGGATCTGGTCAGCAATGATCTTTCCTCTTTTTATAAGAGGATACTAGTATGTCAGAGCATTTCATTGGGGCCTTTCAGGTATTAGGCCAACAATCCTCCATTTGTCCGAGCAGCATATATCTGCATATCAATACATTAGCAGCTGAGCTGAATAAAGTTTGGCTCACCACTACCCTCAGGGACCCAGCAGCCGCTCCACACTCACGGGAGACATTGAGCTGGATGGTTCTCTCCATGATCACCTGAGCACCTGTGAGGTTGGTGCCCTTGTCCTAGGGCCTCAGGGTGAGGGTGAGCACTGAGGAGTGGAGGGTCTCTGGGTCCATGGTGTCAAGGGCATCCCCACCCAGGAGAACATGAGAGGTTGTCCCTCATCAGAGACTAGTGACAGGTAGCAGGTCAAGTTTGTGGGGCTGTTGGACTCCAGAGGCTCCAGAAAGTGCATGTCGGGTTTCTCTGCTGGGGCTGAGGAGAAAAGAGAGAGAGATGCCTGGGCCCCAGGGGGGTGGGGGCCCCAAGTGGGACCCTGAAAGGGACAAAAAAAAAAGTTCCAGCTCTCACCCCTGACCTCTACTCTGCCTGGCTGTCTCATTCGAGAGTCTCTCTGGGTCTGTGTTAATGAAGACCTGCATCCAGTTTTCTTGAAGAGAATGGGAAGCCTCAATTTTGTGACTTCACATACTGAAGGAGAAAACTTGGTGTTATAGTGATTTTACATGTAGATGGTTACTCAGACTCATCGTTTTAGTCCCATGAGTCATCCCAATTTTCCATGATGATTAGTGATTTCAGACTCTCATGGCTCCATGAGGTGAGTCCACACACTTCTTATTTCAGCAAGTACTTTATGTTTTAACCCCTCTGCCCTTCCAATCAGTTATAGCCTCTTGGCTTTCCTTCCTCGAAATACATTTTGTTGTCAGTTAACCACACCCTTTTTTGTTCATATGTATTTACAGGAACTTAATTCATGTGTGATTTATTTAGTGTGGATGGGGAGATGAGAATGATATTTGATTAATCTGTCATATTTACTAAGAGCCTGGTCAATGGTTGGCCAATGGTTCAGTAAGATTTTAATTTGAGGAAATAGAATAGTTTCATACTTTCTAGTACCTTATTATATCACCAGAGAAGTCCAATATATGGATCATCAAGAACTATTTATGGAAATATTGTTGTATTAATAATGCCATCATTAAAGAAAATTTCTCCACATTAATAATTCTTGGGACATTTAATATACAATCTGACGTTCTGTAATTTTTTTCAGAGTTTTTTTGTTATTTGCTGAAAATTTTCCCCAAAATTCAGATGCAGATATTTAAATATCATTTCCCTGCTTCAAAAATGAAATGTTTTTCTATGAAAACAGAGGCATTTTATTCTTCTAAAATTTAATAAAATATATTTCTTCACTTTCTGCACCCACACCATTGTTGATAGTAGAAATTCTAGTTTTCAATTATTTGGAAGCAAATTACAAACAAGAAGTACCAAAGAAATTTTAACCCTGAGTGTGGAGGACAGAAAGCACATTTACTTTGGATTAAATTAATGAATAATCATTATCATTAAATACTTATCACTAAAATACTTCCTACAACTGGTGATTTAAATAACTCTAGTTTTGGATTCATTTCTTACTAAAACCATGACTCAGCTCTTATACTTTAAGATACCTTATATCAAATGAAGCATTATTTCACTTACTCATCAATTCCAGAGCTAAAGATACCACTTGTAATGAAAAGAAAAAATAAAACTTTATTATCTTGATCACCTTTCTTTCATTTCATAAAACAGACATCATCTGAAACCCAAAGCTATATGTATATTTTACAAAGGATCATATAAAGTATATTTTATATATCCAAACAATCTCTAAACTACTCTCTTTGGACACGCTTCTCATTAAAATGATTTAAATATAAAGTGTATTATATAAAAGATATCAGGGTCCTCTCACTTTCCATATTTGTAAAACAGGAAAGTAAAAATTTCCAAATCTGGCATGTAGATTGTTAAGGATTATATTGCTCTGTGTCTATTCTCAGGTCCCGTCAACATTAAGCTTTTGGATCTGCAATTTTATAGCCAGAAGCCAACTTTAGCAATAAATCAAGTTTAGAATCCAGCAGCCCCCAAAACAATTCCAAATGACAAATTCATCAGAAAAAAAAAGATCAAGATATAGTTTTGTTACAGCCTTGGGGAACAAGAGAAAAGCAAGTTCTCAAGCCCAGAAGAAAGATAAAGCAACATGTTCACCGTGGATATTCTGTCAGTTTCCCTTAGGAAACAGTAATGACTCTAAGCTACCCCTTTCTCGAAGGCTTTTATGGGAACAAGTACAAATAGGGTATAACCAGGAAAGGCCTGTATAAAATGACAGAAATTGAACTTATGTTACACTTAGGGCACTCTCATTCCTCACTTAGGGCACTTCACGTGAAAAACTGACAGGTAAGAGCAGGTCTTTGTTAGGATATAAAAATTGAATGTAATCACAAAAAAGAAACAGTATTTGCCTTACTTGAAGCAGAAATTCTCAAACAGAAAATATGAAAATTCTAGCTAATATCTGGATACTTAAATATCCTTGGAGACTGTAAAATGTGAGATAAAGTTATTCCATGCAGTGCCTAGCTTAATAAAACAAAGAGCTTCTAAGGAAACTTTAAGGACAGTAAAGTATGTGCATACTTGATAATCTCCCAGATGTCAATGTAGATAGTGGTCTAAGGTTTTAATAATTTTAGAGAATGTAATACAAAGATTGTCAAGCATTAAAAAAAATAACTAGGGTACCTCTCCCCTTAGGTTAGGATTACAAAAGACAACAAGGGGGAATATATTTGCTAATGAATATTTTCCATATATTTTATATATAAGCAGTGTGTGAAAGCAGGAATGGCAGATACATAGTTGTGTGTGCAGGAAGAGAGAAGAGGGCAGATATATACCTATGACTCCAAATCTTGTGCCTTAAATGAAAAGTATTCCAACACAATATAATGAATCCCTTGAATAGATCAGTTTTCTGTCTAGGAGCTCATGTAGTAGAAAAGAGATGACAATACCATCAACATTTACATGACCCAAAAGTTTTAAATCACAACACTGAGTTTAAAAAATAAATTCTTACCATACATCCCATTTATAACATTTTTATTTCTAAGGCAAAATAGTTCCCTCAGTTAGGGATGACATTATAAGCAAAGAGAGATTAGAGAATTAAGAAATTCTTAAGTATGTTAGTGAAGGTATCCTAAGCATTTAGTACTTTTATAACGTTGCAAAAGAACCCAGACAATCAAAATTTGCCTTAGCAATAACCTGATGATAAAGGCAATGTTAATATGATTAAATTAAATGAATACTTAACCATTTATAGTAAAATCTGAAAATAATATAAAGCTGTCCCAAAGGATAATCAAGCATTTTTTTCAGGAGATAATCAGGCAATAACATAAAGTAGAAATGATAAAAGAGCAGTTACAGAAGTATTATTTAATTCCACCTGCTTATGAATAAAAGAAAATAAACAAATTTCCTTATGACCTTTGTGTTAGTCAGATATGTTATAGCTGCAGTTGCAGTGTAGGTTTAATTTAGTTTACATATTTTAAAAGTGTAATATGACTACAGAGAAATTCCCACTGGTTCTTACAGAATTACCAAAATAATGCTTCCTTCCAAATATACTTGAATCCCTGCGTGAGTCAACTACCATATGTTGAAAAAAGTAAATTACTTGCTTGGATATTATTTAGCCTACCCTCATGTAGTGTTCAATAATTACATAATAAAACCAAGTCTGTGTATGTGTACATGGGTATTTCTCACAATTTTACAGATTATATTTAAAGTCAGATAACATCTGAATGACAAATTACTCTAAATTATTTACCCAGTAATATATAGCTATATGAGTCAAAAAGATAATGGTTTCACACCCAAGAGAATTTGTTTATAAATATATTATCTTTACTCAATTCTTATTGGTTCCTATATCTTTCTTTCTGTATCTTCCTGTATATTAATTCAGGCCTCTGAGGACCCAGCCCCAGGCAAGAGCTAGCCAGCTTTTTCTACCCTTCATTAAGCTCCCTATTTCTCAGTACTATTTTCTAAATTTGGCTCAGTATCAGTCAGTTCTCTTCCACTTACTGAAGAATTCTACCTGTTTCCTCCATCTCTGAGGGGAAAAGGCATTTCTATCATTGCTGGGAAAAACAGTTCACAACACAGGGGGCAAAAACCACTGGGAAAAGGCCAGAGGGACTTTCAAAAGACTAGTGGAAGTTTACTTTGCTCATATTTCAAAATATAGAAAAAAATGACGTTATAATTTGAATTTGGAAAAACATTTTAACTTCCAGCTCTTAAAAGGCATGAATATATTTTTATTTCTTCCCATTGTATTGGTTTGTTCTATGGTAGGGGATATATGGGTTAATAAAAGATATATCCTCATTTACTATGGTACGGGACTGTCTGTGGTCAGACTTGTCATCAGTGATGATAATTTTCTACACTAGTACACCATGTACACTAGCACTTTCTAGATTAGCACTTTTTCATATGCCAGTACTTAGTATGTTTAGAGAATTTGCAGAAGACTGTAATTCTGCATTATAAATTGTAACTCACTAAATTCTCCCATAGGTTTATGGTCTATTCTAATCTGTGTTTCTATAAATGCTGGTCACAAACTGAGGAAAGGTGAATCCATTTAAGTTGTTCCTAAAGTCTGAAATGTTAATGGATGAAGAAAATTATTTTATATATGGATTTATATCAAGTGCTTATTATTTTTTAATATCCCTGTGCTGCACTAAGGCAAATGCTTCTAATATTCCTTTTGAATTCAATATATTTGCATGAAAGACTGTATATATAATTGTTTATGTTTTATATTTTCACAGAATTTATTGGCAGTGGCACCCATCCAAAATATTTAAGAATATTTTTATATCATAGTTTGAATTATTATAATTATGGTTTAATTCAAAAAACTGAAGAAGAGGAGATTTGTTGAACATCTACCTTGTGCCTGACACTTGACATGCATTATCTTATTTAACCTTCATAACACAATATTGAGGTGGGTAATAT
The DNA here is from genome assembly GCF_964341445.2 of Mesoplodon mirus. Taxonomy (NCBI): domain Eukaryota; kingdom Metazoa; phylum Chordata; class Mammalia; order Artiodactyla; family Ziphiidae; genus Mesoplodon; species Mesoplodon mirus. Next base: position 111,191,649 of record NC_138982.1, read on the forward strand.
TATTTTTTATTTTGAATATTAGTAAACAGAAGTTCACAGATATTAAACAATATATATATTTGTACAGAGATTACATGGGAGCCGTGGAATTCAAACAACCAGTCGCTTATAACTACCACGTCAAACTTTACCATTCACACACTGTCATTGCTCAATTGATGTCATGAAATCTTTCTTCCTTCTTGAGGGGATAGGGATGTTCTTGCAGCAGCTGGGGAATATTTGTCTTTTTGAAGTAAAAAGTCACTTTATTAATCACAAACTATGCCTTTGACCTACATATTGTCATGTTGATACTTAAGACAGAAACCTCAAGTTATTTAGATACTGTTGAGAGCAGCCTCTAAATCCAAATGAATTTTTACTTGATGTTATTCTCAGAACTGGTCAGGGAAATATGTACTTAGCATACTCCTACTGTCACTTCCTCTTTTGTCATTCCTTCTTGGTTGAGTCTTCACGTGGCCATTTTTTTTTTTTTTTTTTTTTTTTTGCCTTACGCAGGCCTCTCACTGTGTGGCCTCTCCTGTTATGGAGCACAGGCTCTGGACACGCAGGCTCAGCGGCCATGGCTCATGGGCCCAACTGCTCCACGGCATGTGGGATCTTCCCGGACTGGGGCACGAACCCACGTCCCCTGCATCGGCAGGCAGACTCTCAACCACTGCGCCACCAGGGAAGCCCCACGTGGCCTTTTAAGATCATCTCTAAGTATTTTCCCCATTCAACACCCTTTAACCCAATGTCTGTGCTAAAGATGTAAAAGGTTTATTGATCTGTTTTTCTTTTTTTTAAGTCCTTAATAGAGTGGTTTATGTTTTTCAATTGCTTTTTGAGTATATTTCATATCACAGATATAATACAACCTTTTAACTGAACTATGATAAGGCCTTTTTGAAAAGCCTTCAACTTGGTAATGAGCTCTCTAATTTCAGCTTGACCACAGCAGCCTCAGATATCTGAAAAGATGCTCACTTAAGAACTATGTTATTTCTTCCACTAGTGAATTAAATTATTTCAGACAGTTATTTTCTTTATCTTTGTCTGTTGATACCCATGCTATTGTGGTATTGGTGGGGAAGACCAAAAATTCAAAGGGATAGCAAAAGGTAGTTTAGCAAAAGGACTATTTATGAAACACTTGAACAAACTATGAGGGAATGGGGAAGCATGCAAATGACTAGCAAGAGTAGAGAGCTATTATTAACCCCAGGCTGAAGGGGAAAATGGGAAAAAAAATAGTGTCATTAGATCCTTGGATAACTGGAACAATAGTAGAGGAGTGCCCCAAAAGGAGCTTTGGCAGTAGAGGCTGGAAGCCAATGTCTGAGAAATGTCCAGGATCTCTGCCATTCTGAAAGCCTCTGCTTTCCATTGGCTGAAGGAAGCTTGGAGTCTGAGGCAGGAGCCCAGGAAACATTGTCTATAAAAGTTAGTCTCCTGTGGTACAGAACAGGACAGCAAAGATGAGAATACAAATAGGAGGAGAGGGTAGTAAGTGTAAAAGAGTCAATGTAACGTTCAAATGTGTATCTCCAACTCAGATCTCCCCTCTGAATTTCAGACATCTATATTTAACTATTTACTTGATGCTTCCACTCAGACCAAATAGGTCTCTGTGGTACACAGAGTTCTAAGATGGTCCCCAAGTTTCCTGCTCTCTGGTGTATTTGACCTGAATAATCCCCTCCCCTTGACTGTGGAGGGTCCTAGGAATGTGATGTGATAGTTGCTCCATTGATTAGGTTATGATATATTATCAAGATGATGGGGTAGTCACTCCATGATTATGTTACTTCACAGAGGATTGCCTGGTAGCTGACTTAGGGGGATTCTCCTGCTGGTCTTGAACAAGCAATTGCCTTGTCATTCAGAGGACCACCTGGCGTGGAATGGCACGTGGATTCTAGGAGCTGAGAATGGCCTTGGGTTCACAGACAACAAGAGCAGCACATGAGGCCTAGAGTTCAAGGAGCTGAATTCTGCCTGAATAAACTTGAGTATGCTGTGCTCTAGATGAGAATCCCAGAGTGGCGGACCCTTTGATTTCAGCCTTATGAGACCCTGAGCAGAGAATCCTGTCAAGTCAAGCCCAAAGTTCTGACCTACAGTAACTGTAGGATAATGCTTTGATTTCAGCCTTATGAGACCCTGAGCAGAGAATCCTGTCAAGTCAAGCCCAAAGTTCTGACCTACAGTAACTGTAGGATAATGAACAGTTGGTGTTCTTAGATGCTAAGTCTGTAGCAATTTGTTATACAGAGCTAAAAATCTAATAATATGTAAAAGTTTGAAAATAAACTCCTGATTCTCCACCCTTAAATGTCAAATCTGCTCTTCCCCCACTTTTCCTCAGATAACTCCATATTTCAACATAATAAGGTCCCAAAATCTTTATTCAGCTTTAATTTTACTCAATATTTCATATTTTACGAAGTTCATCTGTAAACCTATTGGCTCTATCTTCTAAATATGTCCGTAATTCCAGCATATCTTACCCCTTAGACCACCACTTGGGTTATTGCCGCCTTCATTCTTTCTTTGGATTCTTTCAGTAATTTCCAAACTGCTTTGGCTGCTATCCTATGTGCCTACAAAAATCTATTGTCCACAGATAGAATAATACTTATAAAACACAAATTGAAAAGCGTCTCTGTTCAAAACCTTACAGTGGTTTCCAGTATCACTCAGAAAAAAAGAAGTTTCCTTAAATGGTCCATAGACATCAGAGCAATTCAAAATGGGGTCTGTAGTCCACAAATTATTGTTTCCTGTTCATGTCATTTTCATTAACACAATATGGATTTTGTAACATTTTTCTGTTTTCCTATGTTATGTTTTATTTATTAAAATATATTTTTTATGTTGACTCCAAAATTTGGGTTGCATTTTATAGATCTACACTTACTTTAAATTTATGTTTCTAGCAAATCGTTTTAATTATATTTTACAGAAAATGTATCAGCTTGTGGAAAAAAACTCCAGTTGAACAATTTTTTAACCACAGAGAGTTTGAGAAGCTCTCAGATTTCCTAACACCCTGTTCCTTGCTTGCTCTGCTTGAGTCTCATTGGCCCCTGGATAGTCTTCAAATTCCTCAAGGGCATTCTCATCTCAGGTACCTCTACCTGAAATAGTCTTGTCCCAGATATCCTTAAGGCTTAATCTTTCACCTCACTTAGGTCTCTACTCAAATGTCACCTCACCAAAGAGCTTTTAAAAATCACCTTTTCTTTTATCATTACCCTTTAAATATAGCAATTCCTTTCCCCTCTACAATACCTATTTTCCTTATCTAACTTAATTTTTCTCATTTAAAGATATATTTATTAACATTATATATATGTGTGTGTTCATATATATGTAAATAAACATAAATGAATTTCTAGGAATATATATACATGTATACATGTATATTAGTTTTTTTTTAATTGATGTGTAACAAATTACCACAAACGTAGTAGCTTAAAATAAATTATTTTAATATGTTAAGCTAAGGCTTAGGACATATACATCTCTAGGTAGCTATTATTCTATTAAGATATGCACATATATAAATAAAACTATTGCTTATTTTTCACCTAAAATATTATAATTATTAGTTTATTATAACTGGAACTTTGTGTGATCAGTGCCTAGGACATTTCCTGGCATGTTTTGCTACTATATAAAATTAGTTTTACATATATATACAGTCAGTGGTTTGATGAGATTATATTTTACATATATTTCCTAGGTATGTGTATGTGTGTATACATATATATATGAAACATAGATACACATGCACAATTCTTTTGAATTATCATCTCATATTGATTCTAAATATTTATTTATCATTGATTCTATATTTCCATTTTATAAACAATAAAAAAGAGGTCAACTGATGATTTAATGTCTTTTCAGATAGCTTCAGCCTATTCAGAGGATTAATTTACTTCTAATTTTAAACCATTTATGTAAAAATGTTTTTTACCTAGGCTAACCAATAAATCTTAACTTTTGTGGAAATGTTAAAAATTATTAGCCACACAGTAATTTAAAAGGCATAGTATAAAGTGTCAGTATCAGTGTTGTAGAGATTACACTTCTTTCTTTGTATTAATAGTTACTTAATCTTACAGGGGAGGAGTAGTAAGTTATATATTTTACAGTAAACATAATCTGGCCTTTCTTTTAGGAAGATTGTTACATGTACACAAGCAATTCAAAATATCTTGTTTATTAATAATGCACTAATAATTCATATATTTGAAACACTTCAATTTTTATGTATCTTTTAATTTCATTTTCCTGTAACTTTGCTTTTCTATTAAAGAGAATAAGGTGATATGCTAATAATCAAATGTCAAATTTTCCAATTTTTAGTGCATAATACTCAGGCTGTTGCTTTGTGATTAACCAATAATAATAATAAAAAAACATTGAATTTTGGTTAGTACCAAATATATTCAAAATATTTTTTTCTGTACTCTTTGAAATTCTATCATTTAAGCCTCTGCCTTAGGTATTAAAAATTTGTTGGTATTGATATTCACTTAGTAATTCTAATAAAATACACATAGCACTGGACCAATTTAATGGAATAAGTAATACCTTAAGCTTAATACAGGGAACCCTTAGGCAAACATGTCCTCTGAACACAGAGGAAAGGGGGAATTCCATTCATTTGTTCAACAAAGGCCAGACACTGTGCTAGTACAGAACAACCATGAATCAAAACAGACAAATGCTTTGTTTTCATGGAGCTTATGTCCAAGTGGGTCAGACACCATAAACAAGAAATACACCTATGTTAAGTGGGGATAAGTGCCGTGAGGAAGAACAAAGGAAGGTAAAGAAATTGAAAGTGATAGTAAAGGTAGAATGTCCTTTCCTATGAAAAAGAGGTCTGTTTTAGAAAGTGAGATGTAAGCAGAGGTCAGAAAGGAGTGAGATGCACAGGTATGTGGGCCAAGAGCTTTCCAGGAAGAAGGAAAAAAAAAATTTAAGTTTGTGGATGGGTAATAAAGTTAATTTCCCATCTTTATGTTTTGCTTTCTGGAAAAGTATTTCCAGGTTATAAATAAAACTAGGAGTATTTGTGGTAATACATGATGAGTACACGAAGATGATTTTTACAGAGGTATATATCTGAAGGTATGTTGCAACAGAAATGAACTTTCTTGGCAAAGATTAGCCTCCACTGAGTATACACTAAGTCTTGTCGGAGGAAAGTCAGAGAACTTGGGTCAGAGAACTTGGGTATGTTCTCAGATAATTTTCCCAAGAGGATGGATGTAAACACTAAAGGTGCATTAGTCTCGAACTAGTTTCTCAGACCCTTTATGGCAACTGTTACCCCCGTTCCTCAGTGCATTGGAATGCACTTCTAATTCTGTCAATGCAGGACAAAGTTCTTACACATCTTCTTTAAAATGCTGTATTTTTCTTGAATTACTTTATCTTTATGCCCACTTCAAGAGTCTAACTATTAATGGCCCAAGTTCTTTATTTTATATAGCAAGACAAGTTTTTTTAAATCAAACTCATTCTCCTGAGTCAAGTCATGTTACTCAGGACAGCACTATCTCAGGTTTAATGTATATCTTAAATTTAAATAAATTCAATTCCTATAGTTCTCCATTCCTTTTCCTCTTCTAAAGAAAAAAAATATGAAAATATGCTATACAAAAATTTCCAGTTTGCTGAGTGACATATACTTTTTTCCTGTCCCCTACCTTTTATATAAAATGTTGGTGTTACATTCAGCTTAGCAGAATTAATTTTCTTTATCCTCAGATTATGTTCCAGTTCATTCAATAAATCATCTGGAAACTAACATATGTGAATTAATATGTAATTAACAAATATTCAAGGTACTTTGGTGGGCACATACTCTAAAGCATGTATTATACAGAAATGCTCCACTGAGAGTCATCATTCTACCTGTCTCTGAATATTGGAAGTCAAATAAAATTTTCTGCCTGCCTGATTCTGGGATTGAAAGAAAAATGTATAGATGATCAAAATCCAAGGTAATGTCTGTTTTTCTATGTTAAAAGAAATTACAAACAAACATAGTTCTGATCATGGGATCCTAGACTTCAAGACAAGAATTGTGAGAAAGTCATATCTGGGGGCAAGTTCAAGGTGGCAGCATAAAAATATCTCAAACTACCTTCCTCCCAGAGACACACTGAATCTACTGCTACATATGGAGCAATTTCCTCTGAAAATACCCAAAAACTAGCTGAGCAGCTGCTACACATTAAGAGAACAAGAAAAACCTATACTGAAATGATTAGGAAAGGCTGACACATAATATCATCATAAACACTGCCCCCAGCTTGGAGACCCACAATCTGGAAGGGACTCAAAACCTGGAGCTCCTCCCTGAGCAGTAAACTTTTAAGACCTGTACTCCAACTTTTAAGACCAGGCACCCCAAGTTTTAAGACCTGCCCCTGAGAGATGAGCACTCAGAACATCTACCGTTGAAAACCAGTGAAGCTCACATACATGAGACTCACAAGGCTATAGTGAACTGAGATGTGGTTCTCAACCCACCCCAGGTCCCAGTACAGAAGCAGTTATTTGAAAAGCACTCAGATACTCTGTAAAAGAGGTTTATTTGCTTACCGTAAAGTGTTGGCCCAAGGGGCAGGCATCTAACTTAACACACATCTAGAGGACTGCTGGGATAACATCCAGGGACAGGGGCTGGCAGGAGCCATTTTTGCACCATCTACCTCACTTCAGAAGTGGGTCCTTTTTTTTTTTTTAATCATAGTCTTTCTCACCTTCAGGAGTGCCATCTTTACACTCTCCCTCTGACATGCTCCAGAGCACCAGTATCTCCCTAGGGGTGCATTTACATGTGTCTGGTTCCCCATTTTTTGCGGTTGCCACCAAGGGGAGACTCCTTGATCACCTGGCTCTAGTGGCCAGGCTGCCCTGCAATCCTGGGTCCCATGGGATTATAACAATCAGAGAGACGATTCTTGGCTGGCTACCAAAACCAGGGCACAGACAACCGACTGAAACACACCTCCAGTCTTTCTGTGAAAAAAGGCCTATTGGCCTGTCCTGGACCTTCTGCCTAAGGCACAGGCTTTGGGTTTCACACAGACCAAGGAGCCTACAGTAGGGCTCTCAGGGATCAAAGGCCAGTGGACATCAACTCTGTGCTCTTTATTTGCCTTGCTCCAGCTTGCTGTTATCTACCAGAATAAAGTTTATACCCTTGTCAGTCACCTTGATTATCATAGTTGCTGCCAGGCGACACCTCTAGATTGCTTGGTTATAGTGACCAGTGGGGCATATGCTCATGGGTCCCAGAGGACTATAACCAACAGAGAAGTTCTTCTTAAATGACTATCACCCCCCCCAGGGGACCAGAAAGAGGAAACAGTCAAAGGAAGCCAGTCTTTCTGTGTAAGAGGCCTATTAGCGTATCTACATAGCTGCAGTCTTAAGGGTAATCTTCTAATAAAACACATATCTAAGGGTTGACTGTAATTTGTTTCAGACACCTCAGAATACAGGTGCTACCTTTTCAATCTCGCTGTGCTGCACTCAAGAGTGCCAATATTTTTCAGAAGGAAGCATTTACATGTGTCTGGTATCCTGGTTTTTATACCTGGTGCTCCTTTTGTTTTTCATGGCTACTTCCCAGGGGAGTCCCCCATGACCACCTGGCTCTGGTGTCCAGCTGGGCTTGTGGTCCTGGGTCCCATGGGACTGTAACAAATGGAGAGACAGTTCTTAGCTGGTTATCAACCCAGGACATAGCACAGACAGCAGGCTGAAACATACCCAAAACAAAGAACAAGATAAAACCTCAGAAACAGTCCTTAATGAAATGGAGATAAGTAATTTAACTGATAAAGAGATTAAAAAAAAGTCACGAAGATCTCACCCAGCTTGGAAGATGAATGGATGAACACAGTAAGAACATTAATAAAGAGAGATAAAATATACAAAAGTACTGAATAGAAGTTGCAGAGCTGAAGGATACAATATCTGACCTGAAAATACACTGCAGGGTTCAAAAATAAATGAGATGAAGCAGAAGAAAAGATCAGTGAACTTGAAGACACGACAGTGGAATTCACCTAATCAGAGCAAAAAAAAAAAAAAGAATAGAAAAGAAAGAAAAACAATGAAAAACATGAATATAGCTTAAGGGACTTATGGGACAACATCAAGTGGACAAACATCAGCATTATAGAGGCCTCAGAAGAAGAAAAAAGAAAGGGACAGAAAATTATTTGAATATATTAATAGCTGAAAATTCCCTAACCCAAGAAAGGAAACAGATATCCAGATCTAAGAAACCCAGAATGCTCCAAATAAGAGGAACCCAAAGAGACTCACATCAAGACATATTATAATTAAAATGTAAAAATATAAAAACAAAGATAGAATCTTAAGTGCAGCAAGAACAAAAACAACTTGTTATGTACAAGGGAACCCCCATAAGATTATCAGCAGATTTTTCAGCAAAACACAGCAGGTCAGAAGGAAGTGGCATGATACAGTCAAAATGGTGAAAAAAACAAAACAAACAAACAAACAAAAAAAACCTTCCAACAAAGAATATTCTATCCTGCAAAGTTGTCATTCAGAATTGAAAGAGAGACAGAATTTTCCAAACAAGCAAAAGCCAAAGGAGTTCGTCACCACTAGACTGGCCTTACAAGAAATGTTAAACAGGCTTGTTTAAGCTGAAATGATAGGATACTACTTAGTAACAGAAAAACATGAAAATATAAATCTTACTTGTAGAGGTAAATGTATAGTAAAATTCAGAATAATCTAATGTGATAAAGGATGTGGATTACTCACTTAAAAAGCTAGTGTGAAGATTGAAAGACAGAGTAGCAAATATAACTCAACTATACCACTTTTTTCATATATAAGATGAAAATATCTAAGTTGTGACATCAGAAACACAATATATTGGAGGGGAGAGTAAAATTGTAGAGCTTTAGAATGTGATCAAACTTAAGCAATTATCAACTAAAACATTGTTTTAAATACAAGTTGTTATACATAAGCCTCACGGTAACCACAAAGCATAAACCTATAGTAGATACATAAAATATGGAGAGAAAGAAATCAAAGCACATGACTATGGAAAATCATAAAATCAGAAAGGAAGAGAGACAGAAAAGAGGGAGGGGATTGGGGAAATGGGCAAAACTGTAAAGAGAGTTAAAAAATAAAATCTTCCAGCTATAAAATAGATGTCATAGGGATGTAATATACAGCATGGTGACTATAGTTAATAATACTGTATGTGTATATTTGAAAGTTGTTAAGAGAGTAGGTCTTAAAAGTTTTCATCACAAGAAAAAAATTTTGTAACTGTACATGGTGATGGTTGTTAAATAGACTAACTAGACTTACATTTCACAATATATACAAATATCAAATCACTATGTTGTACATCTGAAACTAATGTCATATCAATTATATCTCAATGAACAAAAAACTAATATTTTGATTGGATGACAACTCTGAGGGTTATTGAGAAGGGGGTGATGCATTTTGTAATATGAGAGATATGACTAAGTGTAACAAAGAGGGCAGATTGTGGAAAATAAAATTATTGTTCTGAAATATTCATTTATCATTTTTTTTTTTTTTTTTGCGGTAGGCGGGCCTCTCACTGCTGTGGCCTCTCCCCCTGCGGAGCACAGGCTCCGGACGCACAGGCCCAGCGGCCATGGCTCACGGGCCCAGCCGCTCCGCGGCATGTGGGATCCTCCCAGACCGGGGCACGAACCCGTGTCCCCTGCATCGGCAGGCGGACTCTCAACCACTGCGCCACCAGGGAAGCCCTCATTTATCATTAATCTACAGTCTTTGCCATGTGAGTTTACAATTTCTCTCATTAAAGGCAGAGGGTATTTCCCCATGACTGAATTTCATGTTGGCCATATGATTTTCTTTAGATGGGTGATGAGTGGACTTTGCTAATGAATAGAGACTTTGGAATAAGATGAACTTGAGAGCACTGATTACAAAATGGGACAAAATGTACTTAAGAAATTTTTTTTCTCACCCAGACAGCTACACAATATAAAAGATATAATATACTTATTAAATATTATATATTTAAAATATATTTTTATATATCTATATAGATATAAAATATGTAAACATGTATTTTAAGCAGAGGCTTGAAATATGCATGCATGATGGGGCTCATCATCTTGTACTTTTATCATCACATTGAAAAAAACAAAGAATGTTGCTCTGCATGGCCTGCTGGTCCAAAGAGGATGAGAGACATGTGAAGACCTAGATTGAACCTGTAGCTTGGAGCCATCCTAGCCAATCTTACCAAAATTTTAGCAACCCACACAGACTGCACATTCATGAATGAGAATAATCTTTGCCCATTTTGTTTTGGTCACTAACTTTTCAGATGGTTAGTTAAGCAGCATTATTGGTATGATAATCAACTGATACAAAAATATGTAGAATAATTTGGAACATGGTAGGAGACCAATAAATGCTTCTTTCATTTTATTATATTCATTGATTAAGCAAAGTTACCTAATTATAACAATATGGTATAAATGAAAAACTATTCTCTAAAAAATTAATACATTGAGCAAAATTTACATTGTGAGTTGTTTTGTAAACTACATTTATTTTTTTCCCCAAAATATGTTGCTTGTGTATTTTATCCATGGTTGTATACTTTAATGGCTGAGAATATTTTTAATAGAACAGGATTTAGAAAAACACAATTTTATATATATATATATATATATATATATATATATATATATATATATATATATATATATATAATATTGTGTGGCTGGGTGAGAAAAAAAATTCTCTTAAGTGAACTTTGCTTCAATATGTCTTATTCCAAAGTCCATATCCATTGTAAAGTCTAATGAGTAAGGTTTACCCTTTAAGATACTATAGATAATTTTAGATACCTGTTAAGTTATTCAATTCAATCCTTATTAAGATCTTACCATGTTTAATATATTATGTATGATTTATATTTATGTATGCATTTATTTACTATTTATGTCATGTATTATTCTGGTAAAGGGTTTGAGGCAGCTTCCAGCTCTGCACATGCAAAAATATATTAAAAAAAAAATAAACATGAGGAAAAGGAGATAGAAGGCCAGTAAATAAAGAAAAATTAATTTAAGCCATATGGTATGTTTATTAAAAATGCATATGTTAAGTACTGTATCATTGAGATAAGCCATGGATTTGTTTTGAACTTCTTAGTAGCCAGAATGAAGATAATTTATGGAATGTTATATGATTGACAGAAGGATTTATAATATCCATCAATTTTATTAGGAAAAACACAGCTTTTCTCATAATGAGGAGTGAGAAGTGTCTCCTGTGAGCCCTTTTAAATAGGTCATTCTACACTAATGTGAGCAGTGATCTTGAAATTATCCTTATTATAAATGCAATAGTGATTTCTTATGGCTTAATGCTATTATAAGCCATAATGCAATACAAAGCAATAGTCAATACATTTGATTCTGTTAGAAATTAATTTGGTTTAAATATAGAAATATCTTTATTTCTGGATACATCAAATTAATAAAATTCAGAATGGATAGAATGCACAGATTTCGGGTAATTATCATTGATATTATTTTTCATGTTTTCAATTTAATGAAAATTTATTAGCAAAAAAAAGTTAAGTTCTTTGTGCAAACCTTAGGTGAGGGAAGTACATACTGCTGATCTGTTCATTCAACAAGTATTTGTTAAATATTGTATTAACATCTTTAAAACAAATGCTCGTCTTAGAATGTATTGACCCTGTGGCACGAATATGCATGTCCAGTTACTATACTATCAAAGTGTACTTTATATACATCTTAAGTACACTGACTATTTATCAAAAACATTCACATTTGTAATGCATAGCTTTCTATCTAATATTTAATTTCCTTCCACATATATACACAAAATGTGTCTTTCATTCTTCAGAAGTATGTAGTTCTTGTATGTAACAAAAGGCAACAGGAAGAAAAATAACTACATCTAGCTTTGCGGGCAAGTGAATGTGTTTAATTGTGTTTTTTTTTTTTTTTTTTTAGTTCAACCACTAGAAACAGAGCCAGGTTGTTAGACATGGAATATTGCTTAATACCAGCTTTGTCCCCAACAGGGGACTCAAAAGACTTTGTTGCCAGGAAACACAGAGCCAAGTGTAGCACAACAAGCACAGAATGGGCACGGTTGCTTTCAATGGAACTCTCCATATCTTTAATTGCTCCAAGAAGTCTATGTCACATGTTTATCTATTCCCATCTATGCAGCCTTTGCTTGTTTTCTCTTTATTTTCATAGTTACATGATGCATTTTACTGCTCTGCTGGGCGTTTTCTAATCTATTCTATCATTTCTATTGTCCTATATTAATTCACACACTGTAGTCAGTTAATCTTCACCCTACTAAAATGTCTTAAAATAAAACTTTCATTCACATTGAATTTTGTTTTTTCTATTTTTTAGAGAGCTTATTTACATCCTAAATTAATTTTTAAATGTCTAAGTCTAAACACATAGATTCCATTGACCAAATCTTCTTTCCCACAGTAATTGAAATACGGTATAGTGGAATCATCCACAGATTTTTTGACAGCTTGAGTATATTTGCAGATGGTGGATAATCACTATTCATTTTAAAATCTGATTTTATAATGATGATAACTAAGAATGATTTTCCTAGCTTTAAATAGAGTATATATAGTAACTGCAGATTAGTCAAGAAAATGAAGGCAGAAAAAGGTGAGGAGGATCAATCTGTAGCTGTAGGACAGTGACAAGAAAAAATTACCTACAGCAATAATAGTATAAAGTTAATTGGTTGTTTTAGAAAATAAATTTGATTTAGATGTATCTTTGAATAAAAGAGACTATGTCTTTTTGTGTTCAAGTAAATCATTAATTAGACAGAGTGCTAGACCTGCCAAAATGTTATTTCAACAACAAAGTGACGCACATTGTATGTAAGAAACTAAAAAATTAACTATACAAAAGCCTCTTGAGCTAAAAATGAGCATTTTATGCTCTTGAAGATTACTATACTTAAGAAAATTAGAGTTATAACAGAAAAAAATGTTTTACCCAATTTTCACAAGTGCATTTATCTTCCTCTATAATTAAATATTATTATATTTAACTATATATTGATATAATTAAATATAATAATAAATCCAAAATAGTTGACTAATATAAACCAATTAAAATTCAAATTTCATTAATAAATTAGAGTTTATTGCCTAAAGATTAAATTATCTTAATACTATTCATTATATTGATATTAACTAAGGGCACTATCATACAAAAACTAAAATATAATATCTACTTAGAAACTAAAAATTATTAAATACAATATGACATTCATCTTATAACATCTGATGGTTACCATAGAAAGATGCAATAAAGAGGTTTTAGAAGTAAAATATTTGTATACTTGATTTATTTTTGCAGGTTAATGACCAGAAAGACATCTTTCTTTCAGGAAAAAGCCATCAATTACTACATGCCTACACTTACAATCCATCTTTATCAAACCATATGAGTTGAAAAACGATTTTATTTTTATTGTATTAGTTTTATAAAATTTAATGAGTTTGATAAATCCACGAGAAAATGGCACATGTACTGATTTGATGTAGAAACCATGGTGATCCTTCAAAAGATTTAATGGCTTTTGACAGCTATAACTTTTAGATTAAAATGAATATTTTCATGTGCTCCAGTAAATAAATGTTTGTTAGTAAGGAAATGTACATAGGTTAGGTACATGAAACACAATAACTAACGAGCTTTGGACAAGAAGTTCAAGTCATATAATGTGATTTATCTGACATTAGGAAAAATTAAATCTGGGATGACCAGGGCTAATTCTATGTAAGTATTTGCTGTCATTGGTATACAAGTAGACCATCTCAGAGTCACACCGATGGTTACATGATGCCTTTGCCTAATCAGTCTATTAATCAATCAATAAACACACACACACACACAGTCAGACTAGGAAGCAAAGGTCATACTTGTTGACTAGGAAGCAAAGGTCATACTTCACTGTATAGGAAGCATCCCACTGTCACTCTTATTGAATAACCAGGTAATTTATGTTATGACAGCACCGATCTATACCTTGTTTCTTAGTAATTTAAGATTTTTTATTTGGATGATATTTCTCAAGTTTCTTTATGTTTTCTAATTATTTTCTTATTTTCCTGGACCACAACTTTCTGATATATGAAGTACTCGTGCAATTCTGCAATGTCACACAATTTGAGGTCTTTCATTCAGCAAGAAAATCTTTAGACTCTTGGCTTCTGGTAGAGGAACAGATGGCTTAGAATCAGAAAAAAAAAATACACACACACACACAATGGAATAAAGGAGACGCAGAAGTAGACAAAAACGTTAACTACATGTCAACATGTCAATGCTGGCGCTTTAAGGAAGCCTGCTGTCAAGTTCATGATTGGCTTAATCTCCAGCTGTACATTATTTCGGTAGTAAGCTCAGATTTAAATGATTGTAGCTGAGCATGGAGATGTTCAGTTTTAGATAAGCAATCACTTAAAGTTTCTGCATTTCTCTACTATTACTCATTCCTGCCATCCTCTCCTGCAGTAGTCCTCAAGTTTCACGAATAAAAAAGTCTTAGGGGCTTCCTTGGTGGCACAGTGGTTGAGAGTCCGCCTGCCGATGCAGGTGCCCCGGTCTGGGAAGATCCCACATGCCGTGGAGCAGCTAGGCTCGTGAGCCATGGCCGCTAGGCCTGCGCGTCTGGAGCCTGTGCTCCACAACGGGAGAGGCCACAACATTGAGAGGCCTGCGTACCGCAAAAAAAAAAAAAAAAAAAAAAAAGTCTTAAACGGCATTCCTCGAATCCAGCAAAATTGGACAAATTGAAATTCATGCTAATGAGTGAAACATAAAGGAGTTTGGGAAGTCTTCAATTACTTTTTTTTCTAGAGACAGAAGGGTTTGATAAAAGAAGATTTAGAGAAATTTAAAGACTCCTATGTAGGTGTTCCTCATATTAAAGAAAATTGATCCTCATAGCTCTTAAACCTGAAACACTGAAAACATAACCATTAGTTCTACTTGGTCCCAACATTTATTAGGTAATTCTATTGGAGTTAGAGTGAAACAGATTTGGATAAAATGTTATGATTTATTGTAACTCTACTAGAAAATGCAGACACTGAGAGCATTCAGACAAGATGAAAAATCACCATATTCTTTAAAGATAGCAAAATTCCAGAAAATTCCCAGGCATACATAGTCTAGAATAAATTAAAGCACAATGGCCCTTGGTAAAAGAAGAAATAAGAGCAGAAGAATGTCAAGTTTCAAAAGAGCTGAAAGTCAGGGAAAGACATTGATTCTAATCCCATTGCATCCAATGGGAAGCACCATGTATGCAATCTGCCATGTCAAACCACAGATTGATTAATTGGCATTGCTTTTTAGATCTTGGGATCTGCATATATCTCAACTGTGCTATATTTTCCTACTTAAAATATTATACAAAGCATTGAGTATCTAGAAATTTAACTCAAATATTTGGAGTTTTTATAGCCTGCTGAACCTCAAACTTCAATAAACCCAAATACTGTGAATTAGTTCAACTAAAAAAACTATCATCAGGATAAAACTGAGAAATATTAGTGGGTAGTTTCCCATACCACCTTTCCACATGTTCTTTTAAACCTCTGGTACTTCTCTGAACAGTAATATATAAGGCTGTAATTTCCCCTAAAATGAGTTTTCCACCAAACAAAACAGTAATGGCATTCTTAGCTTTAAGATAAAATCCATAATCCAGGTATAAGACAAAGAGATTTGGGTAGAACGTCTTATTAAGAAAACCCATTTCTCCCTCCCCCAGTCCATTTTACTTAAGTAGGCACTTCTATTTTTCTCCATCCTAGATACTGACATTTTTTGTTGGAGGAAGAGACACAGTTAGATATTGAGAAGGGTCTCTAAAAGCATTTCTCTACCTTTTCCATATACCTATACCAAGTGATATCCAAAAATGTGGTGATATTGAACATCTGGATACAACTAGTAATTTGACAGTGATATAACCTGTAATGAACTTCCCATCTGGTACTCTGAGACGTGTGTGCACTCAGAATTTCCCGCAATGGTATGGCATACGAGCAGGAGAAGAGGCATAACTGAGGGGTATGTCAGGGGCAGAGCAGCCTTGCTTCCAGCGGCCCTGGAATATCCTGTGAGACATGACAGAGAGACAAAAGACCCAGACAGGTCTTACATTCATGCCTAGGGGTAAATTCTGAATTGTCAGCTTAAATCTGAAGTGGCTGAGGAAACAAGAGAGTTGCTCATAAGAATATTTACTGCCAACAGGCAAAGAAGAATTCAGAATAGATTCAGAAACCAAGATAAATTATAGAAAACATTTATTTCATATCTGAATACGTGATTTGAAATTGTATATAGTTTATTCCTATTGTATTTTTGATATCTTTGCTTATGTTAAATGACTCTTCAATTTTTTATCTCTTGTTAATGGTTTATTTACACAAGAAGTATAAAGAAGCAATACTAGTGGGCCAGGTAAGAGGATGACCTAGTCCTCAAAGAAGGCTAGAAATCCTTCCTTCCCTGGTTAGGTATGCATTGGTCTCCATGCATTTCAAAGTTTATCTCCTATCACACATTAAATTATTTAATCAAAGACTTCACTGAGAAGGAAACTATATAATATGAAGAGTAAATATTACTCTTCTTGGCAACTCCGGAAAACCAGAGGTTAAATTGCCTTCTCAGAATAAAAACAAAAGTGATTCTAGGGAGAGTTTAGGAAAATCAATGGAAAAATAGAGTTGTGTCTATAGAATAGTTTATAAATTCTTTGGAAGATAAGAAAGTAAATTTTCTCTTCCAAGTACATAATCATATTATATTATCAAATCTCCGTAAACTACAAATGGAGCAGGATATACATGGCAAAATTTATCAATTGAAGATCCTCCACAGTAATTTAATATCGAAAATGATACGATAGTTTTGAATATCCCTTTAAGTTTTTGCTTTTTTAACTATGTGACAAATAGAACTTTTCTGAACTGTCTCGACAATAAAAACAGGTAAACTGCTTCACTGACTTCTCTTTTCTTTTTTTTTTATTCAAGTATAGTTGGTTTACAATATTGTGTTAATTTCAGGTGTACAGCAAAGTGATTCAGTTATATATATAAAATATATATAAATATATATATATTAGATAATTTTCCATTATAGCTTATTGTAAGATAATGAATATAGTCCCCTTTGTTATACAGTAAATCCTTGTTACTTATCTATTTTATGTATAGTAGCTTGTATCTGTTAATCCCAACCTCCTAATTTTTCCCTCCTCCTCTCCCTTTCCCCTTTGGTAACCATAAGTTTGTTTTCTATGTCTGTGAGTCCGTTTCTATTTTATATATAGATTCAATTGTATTATTTTTTTTATTTTTTATTTTTTTATTTTTATTTTTTTTATTAGATTCTGCTTTATAACAAAGTGAATCAGTCATACATATACATCTGTTCCCACATCCCTTCCCTCATGCATCTCCCTCCCTCCCACCCTCCCCATCTCACCCCTCCAGGCGGTCACAAAGCACCGAGCTGATCTCCCTGTGCTCTGCGACTGCTTCCCACTATCTATCTACCTTACGTTTGGTAGTGTATATATGTCCATGCCTCTCTTTCGCTTTGTCACAGCTTACCCTTCCCCCTCCCCATATCCTCAAGTCCATTCTCAAGTAGGTCTGTGTCTTTATTCCCGTTTTACCCCTAGGTTCTTCATGACATTTTTTTTTAAAATTCCATATATATGTGTTAGCATATGGTATTTGTCTTTCTCTTTCTGACTTACTTCACTCTGTATGACAGACTCTAGGTCTATCCACCTCATTACAAATAGCTCAGTTTCGTTTCTTTTTATGGCTGAGTAATATTCCATTGTATATATGTGCCACATCTTCTTTATCCATTCATCCAATGATGGACACTTAGGTTGTTTCGATCTCTGGGCTATTGTGAATAGAGATGCAATAAACATTTTGGTACATGCCTCTTTTTGAATTATGGTTTTCTCAGGGTATATGCCTAGTAGTGGGATTGCTGGGTCATATGGTAGTTCTATTTTTAGTTTTTTAAGGAACCTCCATACTGTTCTCCATAGTGGCTGTACCAACTCACATTCCCACCAGCAGTGCAAGAGTGTTCCCTTTTCTCCACACCCTCTCCAGCATTTATTGTTTCTAGATTTCTTGATGATGCCCATTCTGACTGGTGTGAGATGATATCTCATTGTAGTTTTGATTTGCATTTCTCTAATGATTAATGATGTTGAGCATTCTTTCATGTGTTTGTTGGCAGTCTGTATATCTTCTTTGGAGAAATGCCTATTTAAGTCTTCTGCCCATTTTTGGATTGGGTTGTTTGTTTTTTTGCTATTGAGCTGCATGAGCTGTTTATAAATTTTGGAGATTAATCCTTTGTCAGTTGCTTCATTTGTAAATAATTTCTCCCATTCTGAGGGTTGTCTTCTGGTCTTGTTTATGGTTTCCTTTGCTGTGCAAAAGGTTTGAAGTTTCATTAGGTCCCATTTGTTTATCTTTGTTTTTATTTCCATTTCTCTAGGAGGTGGGTCCAAAAGGATCTTGCTGTGATTTATGTCATAGAGTGTTCTGCCTAATTTTTCCTCTAAGAGTTTGATAGTTTCCGGCCTTACATTTAGGTCTTTAATCCATTTTGAGCTTATTTTTGGGTATGGTGTTAGGGAATGATCTAATCTCAAACTTTTACATGTCCCTGTCCAGTTTTCCCAGCACCACTTATTGAAAAGGCTGTCCTTTCTCCACTGTACATTCCTGCCTCCTTTATCAAAGATAAGTTGGCCATATGTGTGTGGGTTTATCTCTGGGCTTTCTATCCTGATCCACTGATCTATCTTTCCGTTTTTATGCCAGTACCACACTGTCTTAATTACTGTAGCTTTGTAGTATAGTCTGAAGTCAGGGAGCCTGATTCCTCCAGCTCCGTTTTTCGTTCTCAAGATTGCTTTGGCTATTCGGGGTCTTTTGTTTCTCCAAACAAATTTTGAAATTTTTTGTTGTAGTTCTGTGAAAAATGCCAGTGGTAGCTTGATAGGGATTGCATTGAATCTGTAGATAGCTTTGGGTAGTAGAGTCATTTTCACACTATTGATTCTTCCAATCCAGGAGCATGGTATATCTCTCCATCTATTTGTATCATCTTTAATTTCTTTCATCAGTGTCTTATAATTTTCTCCATATAAGTCTTTTGTCTCCTTAGGTAGGTTTATTCCTAGATATTTTATTCTTTTTGTTGCAGTGGTAAATGGGAGTGTTTTCTTGATTTCATTTTCAGATTTTTCATCATTAGTGTATAGGAATGCCAGAGATTTCTGTGCATTAATTTTGTATCCTGCTACTTTACCAAATTCATTGATTAGCTCTAGTAGTTTTTCGGTAGCATCTTTAGGATTCTCTATGTATAGTATCATGTCATCTGCAAACAGTGACAGCTTTACTTCTTCTTTTCCAATTTGGATTCCTTTTATTTCCTTTTCTTCTCTGATTGCTGTGGCTAAAACTTCCAAAACTAGGTTGAATAAGAGTGGTGAGAGTGGGCAGCCTTGTCTTGTTCCTGATCTTACTGGAAATGGTTTCAGTTTTTCATCATTGAGGACAATGTTGGCTGTGGGTTTGTCATATATTGCCTTTATTATGTTGAGGAAAGCTCCGTCTATGCCTACTTTCTGCAGGGTTTTTATCATAAATGGGTGTTGAATTTTGTCAAAAGCTTTTTCTGCATCTATTGAGATGATCATATGGTTTTTCTCCTTCAACTTGTTAATATGGTGTATCACATTGATTGATTTGCATATATTGAAGAATCCTTGCATTCCTGGAATAAACGCCACTTGATCATGGTGTATGATCCTTTTAATGTGCTGTTGGATTCTGTTTGCTAGTATTTTGTTGAGGATTTTTGCATCTATGTTCATCAGTGAGATTGGCCTGTAGTTTTCTTTCTTTGTGACATCCTTGCCTGGTTTTGGTATCAAGGTGATGGTGGCCTCGTATAATGAGTTTGGGAGTGTTCCTTCCTCTGATATTGTTTGGAAGAGTTTGAGAAGGATGGGTGTTAGCTCTTCTCTAAATGTTTGATAGAATTCGCCTGTGAATCCATCTGGTCCTGGGCTTTTGTTTGATGGAAGATTTTAAAACACAGTTTCAATTTCAGTGCTTGTGATTGGTCTGTTCATATTTTCTATTTCTTCCTGAGTCAGTCTTGGCAGGTTGTGCATTTCTAAGAATTTGTCCATTTCTTCCAGGTTGTCCATTTTATTGGCATAGAGTTGCTTATAGTAATCTCTCATGATCTTTTGTATTTCTGCAGTGTCAGTTGTTACTTCTCCTTTTTCATTTCTAATTCTATTGATTTGAGTCTTCTCCCTTCTTTTCTTGATGAGTCTGGCTAATGGTTTGTCAATTTTGTTTATCTTCTCAAAGAACCAGCTTTTAGTTTGGTTGATCTTTGCTATCGTTTCCTTCATTTCTTTTTCATTTATTTCTGATCTGATCTTTATGATTTCTTTCCTTCTGCTAACTTTGGGGTTTTTTTGTTCTTCTTTCTCTAATTGCTTTAAGTGCAGGGTCAGGTTGTTTACTCGAAATGTTTCCTGTTTCTTAAGGTGGGATTGTATTGCTATAAACTTCCCCCTTAGAACTGCTTTTGCTGCGTCCCATAGGTTTTGGGTCGTCGTGTCTCCATTGTCATTTGTTTCTAGGTATTTTTTTATCTCCTCTTTGATTTCTTCAGTGATCACTTCGTTATTAAGTAGTGTATTGTTTAGCCTCCATGTGTTTGTATTTTTTACAGATCTTTTCCTGTAATTGATGTCTAGTCTCATAGCATTGGGGTCAGAAAAGATACTTGATAAAATTTCAATTTTCTTAAATTTACCAAGGTTTGATTTGTGACCCAAGATAGGATCTATCCTGGAGAATGTTCCATGAGCACTTAAGAAAAATGTGTATTCGGTTGTTTTTGGATGGAATGTCCTATAAATATCAACTAAATCCATCTTGTTTAATGTATCATTTAAAGCTTGTGTTTCCTTATTTATTTTCATTTTGGATGATCTGTCCAGTGGTGAAAGTGGGGTGTTAAAGTCCCCTACTATGATTGTGTTACTGTCGATTTCCCCTTTTATGGCTGTTAGTTTTTGCCTTATGTATTGAGGTGCTCCTATGTTGGGTGCATAAATATTTACAATGGTTATATCTTCTTGGATCGATCCCTTTATCGTTATGTAGTGTCCTTCTTTGTCTCTTCTAATAGTCTTTATTTTAAAGTCTATTTTGTCTGATATAAGAATTGCTACTCCAGCTTTCTTTTGATTTCCATTTGCATGGAATATCTTTTTCCATCCCCTTACTTTCAAACTGTATGTGTCTCTATGTCTGAAGTGGGTCTCTTGTAGACAGCATATATATGCGTCTTGTTTTTGTATCCATTCAGCCACTCTGTGTCTTTTGGTGGGAGCATTTAGTCTATTTACATTTAAGGTAATTATTGATATGTATGTTCCTATTCCCATTTCCTTAATTGCTTTGGGTTCGTTATTGTAGGTATATTCCTTCTGTTGTGTTTCTTGCCTAGAGAAGTTCCTTTAGCATTTGTTGTAAAGCTGGTTTGGTGGTGCTGAACTCTCTCAGGTTTTGCTTGTCTGTAAATGTTTTAATTTCTCCATCAAATCTGAATGAGATCCTTGCTGGGTAGAGTAATCTTGGTTGCAGGTTTCTCTCCTTCATCACTTTAATTATGTCCTGCCACTCCCTTCTGGCTTGTAGAGTTTCTGCTGAGAGATCAGCTGTTAACCTGATGGGGATTCCCTTGTGTGTTATTTGTTGCTTTTCCCTTGCTGCTTTTAATATGATTTCTTTGTGTTTAATTTTTGACAGTTTGATTAATATGTGTCTTGGCGTATTTCTCCTTGGATTTATTCTGTATGGGACTCTCTGTGCCTCCTGGACTTGATTAACTATTTCCTTTCCCATATTAGGGAAGTTTTCAACTATAATCTCTTCAAATATTTTCTCAGTCCCTTTCTTTTTCTCTTCTTCTTCTGGAACCCCTATAATTCGAATGTTGGTGCACTTAATGTTGTCCCAGAGTTCTCTGAGACTGTCCTCTGTTCTTTTCATTCTTTTTTCTTTATTTTGCTCTGCATCAGTTATTTCCACTATTTTATCTTCCACCTCACGTATCTGTTCTTCTGTCTCAGTTATTCTGCTATTGATCCCATCTAGAGTATTTTTCACTTCATTTACTGTGTTTTTAATCGATGCTTGATTCATCTTTAGTTCTTCTACATCCTTGTTAACTGTTTCTTGCATTTTGTCTATTCTATTTCCAAGATTATGGATCTTGGAAATAGAATCTTGGATCAGCTTTACTATCATTATTCTGAATTCTTTTTCAGGTAGACTGCCTATTACCTCTTCATTTGTTAGGTCTGGTAGGTTTTTATCTTGCTCCTTCACCTGCTGTGCATTTTTCTGTCTTCTCATTTTGCTTATGTTACTGTGTTTGGGGTCTCCTTTTTGCAGGCTGCAGATTCGTAGTTCCCGTTGTTTTTGGTGTCTGTCCCCAGTGGCTAAGGTTGTTTCAGTAGGTTGTGTAGGCTTCCTGGTGGGGGGACTAATGCCTGTGTTCTGGTGGTTGAGCCTCGATCTTGTCTTTCTGGTGGAAAGGTCCACGTGTGGTGGTGTTTTTTGGGGTGCCTGTGGCCTTATTATGTTTTTAGGTAGCCTCTCTGCTAATGGGTGGTGTTGTGTTCCTGCCTTGCTAGTTGCTTGGCATAGGGTGACCAGCACTGTAGCTTGCTGGTCGTTGACTGAAGCTGGGTGCTGGTGTTGAGATGGAGATCTCTGGGAGATTTTCGCTGCTTGATATTATGTGGAACTGGGAGGTCTCTTGTGGACCCGTGTCCTGAAGTTGGCTCTCCCACTTCAGAGGCACTGCACTGACTCCTGGCTGCAGCACCAAGAGCCTTTCATCCACCCGGCTCAGAATAACAGGGAGAAAAATCAGAAAGAAAGAATTAGTAGAAGAAAGAAAGAGAGAGGGAAAGAAAGGAAGAAGGGAAGAAAGGAAGGAAGGAAGGAGGAAAGAAAGAAAGGAGGGAGGGAGGGACGAAGGATGGAAAGAGAGAAGCAAAGAAAGGAGGGAGGGGGGGAGGAATGAAAGCAAAAGGAAGAGTGAATGGAAGAAGGGAGGGAGGGAGGGAGGAAGAAAAGAAAGAAAGACAGGAGGGAGGGAGGGAGGAAGGAAAGAAAAAGAAAGTGGAAAGAAGAAGGGGGAGGGAGGGAGGGAGGAAAGAAAAAGAAAGAAGGAAAGGAGGAGCGGAGGGAGGAAGTGAAGGTAGGAAAAAAAGAAAGAGCAGGTAAAGTAAAATAGAATAAAGTATGAAATATAGTAGCGTTATTAAAATTAAAAAGTAATTATTGAAAAAAAAAACGGACAAATAGAACCCTGGGACATATGGTGGAAGCAAAGCTATACAGAGAGAATCTTACACAGAAGATTACACATACACATTCACAAAAAGATAGCAGGGGGAAAAATAAAAAATCTTGCTCTCCAAGTCCACCTCCTCAATTTGGGATAATTCGTTGTAAAAAGAGGAAAAGGGCGAGAAGTCTGAAATCTTGCTCTCTAAGTCCACCTCCTTAATTTGGGATAATTCGTTGTAAAAAGAGGAAAAGGGGGGAAAGTCTTAAATCTTGTCCTCAAAGTCCACTTCCTCAATTTGGGATGATTCGCTGTCCATTCATGCACTCCACAGATGCAGGGCACATCAAATGGACCCTGGAGCTTTAATCCGCTGCCTCTGTGGCTGCACAGAGAGATTTCCCTGTCTCTGCTCTCACAGCTCCCAGGTCTCAGCCTTGGACCTGGCCCCGCCTCTGCGCATAGGTCGCCGGAGGGCGTCCGTTCTTCGCTCAGACAGGACGGGTTTAAAGGAGCCACTGATTCGGGGGCTCTGGCTCACTCAGGCAGAGGGGAGGGAGGGGCGAGCAGTGTGGGGCGGGCCTGCGGCGGCAGAGGCCGGCGTGATGTTGCAGCAGCCCGTGACGCTCCGTGCACTTTCCCGGGAAAGCCGTCCCCGGGTCCCAGGACCCCGGCAGTGGCGGGGTGCACAGGCCCCCCGGAAGGCGGGGCGGAGAGTGACCCGCGCTTGCACACAGGTCCCGCGGTGGCGGCGGCGGCGGCGGCGGCGGTGGCGGCGGCGGCGGCGGCGGCGGCAGCCCCAGCGTCCCACGCCCGTCTCCGAGGTCCGCGCCTTACCCGCTGCTCGCGCCTGTCTCCAGCGCTTCCCCAAGCAGTCCTCTTAATGCCCTCTCCTCGCGTACCAGGAAACAAAAGGGAAAAAAGTCTCTTGCCTCTTTGGCAGCTCCAGACCCTTTCCCCGGACTCCCTCTGGGCTAGCTGTGGTGCACTAACCCCTTCAGGCTCTCTTCCTGCCGCCAGCCCCAGTCCTCTCCCTGCGCTCTGACTGAAAGCCAATACCCGAGCCTCAGCTCCCAGCCCCGCCCGCCACGGCGGCCGAGCAGACAAGCCTCTCGGGCTGGTGTGTGCCTGAGGGCACCGATCCTCTGTGCCAGAATCTCCCCGCTTTGCCCTCCGCACCCCTGTTGCTGTGCTCTGCTCTGCTACTCCGAAGCTTTCCCCTTCTGCCACCTTCAGTCTCCGCCCATGAAGGGGCTTGTAGTGTGTAGAAACCTTCCCTCCTTCACGGCTCCCTCCCACTGGTGCAGGTCCCGTCCCTATCCTATTGTCTCTGTTTATTCTTTTTTTCTTTTGCCCTACCCAGGTATGTGGGGAGTTTCTTGCCTTTTGGGGGGTCTGAGGTCTTCTGTCAGCGTTCAGTAGGTGTTCTGTAGGAGTTGTTCCACGTGTAGATGAATTTCTGATGTATCTGTGGGGAGGAAGGTGATCTCCGTGTCTTACTCTTCTGCCATCTTCCTCCGGGGCCATGTGTATTATTTTTTTAGATTCCACATATTAACTTATTTTCAAATACAAAAAAGAGAAGGAACCTTACTGATATTTCATTGATAACTTCCTTATTTGTATAGATATTGGGAAAGTATGTGATTATTTTGAGTTTACAGGTATGATATTTCCTTGATTTCCCATATCTTCTTGATCAACAGTGTTATCTTCTCTATCAAGCAACATAATATCAGTGTTCATGTAAATAATAAAATTATAAATTGTTAGAAAAATATTAGATGATATTAACTGAGACTGTGCTAATTATCAGCCTTTGCTTATAACTTCCCTAGAACTAAACAAATAATTTCAAGGATAATCTCAAATTTCAGTGCTATCCAAAGTTTTGTGTAAATTCTACCATTTTAATCCTTATGATGAGCCAGTGTAATACAGTATACCAAGTTTTAAAAATAAAAAAGATGAATAAAATAGGCAAATATCACCTGCACACAAGTCCATGAAAGGAGTGACTGAATTTTTCTTGATCACTGCCATGTCTCCTGTTTTTAGTATTGCCCTGGTACAAATGAGATATTCAATAAAACATTTTGAATTACACAACTAAGATTGCATTTACTCAGTTATGAACTGTGTGTTTTGTTTCATATTTTAATAACTTGAAATAAATCATCATTAATATCCTTGAAAATATAGAGCTCTTTTAATGATAAACATTGATAACTCTGAGCAGAAAAGAGATTTGACAAACTGAGACCTCAGACTTTTGAAAATTTGAGCTTTGTTCAACCCTATTTATTTCACTTGTACTATCATTCCTATGTATATATTCTTATATATACACATATACATGATTAAAACAATCTAAAAATTGTGTAAAAGTTATCCGTCAATAACAATAAAACTAAAAATTCCAAATGAAAAACAAGACAAGACTTTACTCTTAAAATGCAGTCTCATAGATTCATTAAGCATCAGTAATAAATAATTGTACTACCTTGTAAAATATAACAGAATACCAAATATGGATGATGACTGCAACAGAACGAAAACCAGAAAATAAAGATGAACTTAAAACGTGGGAAAAGTGAATAAAATGTTCTGCCAATAACATTAACATTGCAGATAAATTATCAAGTTTTTTCCTGTAAGCCCTAAAACAATTTCAAATCTCAGAAGGGGAACGTTGAATCATGTCCTTATCTGTTTCTAGCTCTTAGAAAAGAATAATATACCATATATCATCACTCAACTCTGAATATTCCAGAGCCAGTCAGAGCCACAGTTGTTCTACCTCTTCTTTTTTTTTTCTGTATGTACTCAGACACTATCATTTTCATATTCCAAATTACAAGAAGAGCAAGTTACATTTTAAAATGCTTTCTCATGTAAATAAAATGTCTGCAAAATAAGAAGTTTGGCATTTATACCATAGGTAGAAGTAAAATGTATGACAACAAAAGCAAGAAAGCCTAGAGATGATAATTAAATGAATACTACTTCAAGATTCTTACACAATGCTTGAAATAGACTGTGATAAGTGAAAGACCTATACTATCACCCAAAAGCAACTACTAAAATAACAAAACATAACTTCTTGATCAACAGTGTTAGCTTTAGCTAATGAGCCAACAAAAAAGTTAAGTTGAATTTTAAAATGTAATAAATTAACTGAAGTTAGAAAAATATGGAAAAAGGGACAAAGAATGGAATTAATAGAAACCAGATAGAAGTATTTAATATTTAAACATAATTATATCAATAATCACATTAAATATACATGATATAACACTACTTTAAACATCAGAGATTATCAGATGAATACAAAAACAAAACCCAAGTATCTGTTTACATATAAAGAATAATATATGTTAAAAGTAAAATAATGAAACAAGATATACTAACACTAATCAAAAGAAAACTGGAATAGTTATATTAGAAAAATTAGATTTCAGAGCAAAGGCTAATGATAGTGATAAGATAGGTCACTTTATGATGATAAGAAGGTAATTTCATGATGAGAACACAATAATCCAAAATATGTATGCACCTATTAATAGAGCTTCAAAATACACATAGCAAAAACTAGTAGTACTTCAAATAGAAAAATACACAAATATAGTTGAAGATTTCAATACTATTCTCTGAATAACTGATATGACAAACAGACAAAAATGCAGTGAGGATACAGATGACTTGAACAACATTCTCAATCATCTCACGTAACTGACAGAACAACTTTATGTCTAACAGCCAAAACTATAAAGAAAGCAAAGTCCATCAAGATGTGAAGAATAAAGGAATTTCTGTATATTTTACAATGGAATATTGCTTAACAATAAAAAGGAATATATTATCTGTACACACAGTAACATGTTGAATTCAAAATAATTACTCTTAATGAAAGAAGCCAGACAAAAATAAAGAATACTATATATTTATAAAACTATATGATATGCAATCTAATATGCAAGGACAGAAAGCAGATAAATGATTGCCTGGAGATGAAGGTATGGGGAAGGTCAACAGAGAGAGATTACAAAGAAGCATGAGGAAAGTTTTGAGGGTGATGGATATGCTTATTATTTTGATTGTGCTGATATTTTTATGATGTGTACATATATCAAAATTGATCACATATTGTACATTACATATATGCAGTTTATTGTATGTTAGTTATACAATATCAATACATGTACTAAGTTGTTAAATTGTTATTTTAGTTATTATAAGAGGGTTCTCATGGATATTAGTCAATCTTTATACAATATTTCTGAGAATGATGATAATTTTCTGGATCTGATTTTGGAAATGGATGTATTAACTGAAGAACTGTTGAAACCAAGAGGCTTTGAAGCTAATTATTTTTATTAGGACATTGTTATGAGCATTAAAGTTATGTAAAATGATGATGGGACTTTTAGTAACACAGAGGAGTATGTTGCCAAAATTCTCAATGAATATGTGATTGAGAAATGAAGAGGGCACCATATGACTGCCACAAAGAGAGAAGAGAATGGTATAGTGAAATTTCATGAATTTTGGCTAAAGAAAAATCTGCATGAAATAGTACAAGTAACTATCTGGAAACAGTAACAGGGAATAAACTTTTTATAAAATATTATGCCTTGTTCAGAGTGGGTAAAAATGAGAAACCTCCACTTCAGGGTATTTCAAGTAAAGCAATGTCTTTGTTAAAGATAAGAATACAAAAGAGTACGTTTTGAAGATGTTTGAGAATATAAGAGAATGTCTTTGCTTCTAGCCCCATATTCAGTTATACCTATAAGCAAGTTGTCCTCCCATACCAAGGATTTAAAGTTTCACTCAGGATTCCTGGACTTATCCAATACCCTCTCACTTTAGTTGACAACTTAATCCTGGATATAGAGCTTCAAAAGCTTACTGTAAAACACCCATTCAGTAATTTCTATCATATTTAAGTTTTGATGTAACACATACAACTTATTCTAATTTAACAATGTAAAGTGTTTCTTTCCCCACTTTGATCTCATTGTATATGTTTGATTATTGATAGTCTTCCTATCTCTTATTAGTTCTTCTACAGACTGCAAGACATCCCCTGAAAAATGCCTATTTGGTCAAATCATCTGGAATAATACCTGCCATCCGAGTTCTTTTTTTTTTTTCTTTTTCGAGTTCTTTATAATCTGTCCCATCCACCTGTATACATGCCGAATATGTAAGAAGTCTGCTCTACCAGCTCAGACGCTGCCTGGGTGGCCCAGCTGCCCTGTTTCATTTCTAAATCATGTTGCTTTGTCAATGTCCCTAGCACTACTATGCCCTTGCCTTTAGGACTCTAGTGACATTTTTTTTCATCCTGTCTCAGGATTGAGACACCCAATTCCTCTAAAAAGATTTTAAAAGAGACCATTAAGAAGAACAATTCTGGAAATAGCTTTGAAAAAATTAAACTATCAGATCATCTTTCTGTTATTGCAACAATATACAAGTTTAAATAATTAATCAATCCTATAGGTCAATGAGTAAAAGGAAATGATAAACATTCAAAGTTGGCAAATGATTTTTTAAATGCTTTAAATTAATGCTGATTTCATGTGTATGAAAATCAATATAATTTCCACAGAAAAGGAAGAAGATCAACCCAACATAATTAAGGTATGTCAAAAAAATGTTTAATATGTAGCAAAGTCAAAAATAGAGAAAGGATAATTTAATAGCTTGCACCCATACAGTGAATTAGTGGTAAATCAGGAAATAGACCACGGTTTTCTGATTCCTATAATATCTGTGAACAGGTTTATAAGGTTCTTATTTAACAGTATATGTGAGACTATTAATGTACATATTAATTTAACAACATAATTCTTCTAATCATATTTTTTTCTGGTTCCCAGACTTTGTCATATCATTGATTTAGGGACCATAGCTAGGTTAAAAATGGCTTACATTTTCTGGGCCTCCCTGGTGGCGCAGTGGTTGAGAGTCCGCCTGCCGATGCAGGGGATACGGGTTCGTGCCCCGGTCTGGGAGGATCCCATGTGCCGCGGAGCGGCTGGGCCCGTGAGCCATGGCCGCTGGGCCTGCGCGTCCGGAGCCTGTGCTCCGCAACGGGAGAGGCCACAACAGTGAGAGGCCCGCATATCGCAAAAAGAAAAAAAAAAAAATGGCTTACATTTTCAGATAAATTTAGAGAAGTGTAAAAGCTCAGACCCCACAGCAGGGCTAATATCCTTAAAAAGAAGAATATTAAGGTAGTTCAGGGGTCAAGAATATCTTCAGGAAAAGTTAACTGAAGTATCAATATAAGTGTCTGAGCCCATATTCTATTTCTGCTGTTTTGCTAAATGTCATTTGCGTGTAGGTTGAGTGACGTCTGTTTATTCATTTTATCATCACTATAATCCTATGAGGTAATTTTTACATCCTCCATTTTAGTGAATAGAAAACTAAGATCTAAGATTTAGACTGAAAGTTACTTTTTAGGAATTCTAATGTGAACCTCTTTTATATCAGAGCCCATATTCTTTTCATTACATCCTGCTATACCTAAAGTGCCCCTTAAAAAAAAAAAAAGAAAAACACCTCTTCATTGATACTAATCCATTTACTTATAGTATCATTTCTTACCTCAGTTATGCTTAAAATGTCTTTAAGTAAAATATGATTACCTTTGAATTTGAGGATGGGTTTCTTGGTCAGTCAGTAAAGTCTACAATTCTATTCAGCTCTTCAGGTTTCTATATGCGACATGTTGAAGTTCCTTAACATCTTAGAACCTCAGTTCATGTATCTGAAAAATAGAAATTAAAATAAGTGTTTTACACACATACACATACCTCAGGTCTTCAAGGTAAGTGATAACAGTTTCCTTTGCTCAATCTTATCTAAATGTACTTTGCTTAATATATCAATGCCCATATCTTCATAGGTGTTTAGAAATATTATTAATGTAAGTAATAACTTCACACTCCTGAGAAAGGTACTAAATTAAAGGATTGTAATATGATGAAAAGTATCTCCTCACCAGATGGCTGTTCTCTCAGGGAGCAAAGACCTGTCTACAAAATTAGCAAGGCTGACAATTTCTTTTTTCTTTGACCTCAGTTAATATACTCTCATTCCAACCTACTTTAAAAGATAAAAAGCTTCCCAAATATTTCTCTTCTATTACTCTTCAATCCACGGAGTCTATTCATACTAAATTAGATTCTTTCATCTAATGGTAAGAATAAATCAGCTTATTTGCTCACCCCAGCTTTATTGCTATAATTTCAATAGCCTTAATCTCTTGAAATATACAAAACTCAATACACACTTCTCCTCCTGATTGCCATCTCCTGTGGCATTAGACAGAGATGCCTCGAAACTTCTACTTATTGGTCAGAATCTTAGAAATGGATTATCTAATATGTTAATACTTTTCACTTTAACAAAGCTCATTTTTTTTGGCCTATAATTACATACAGAATTTTAACGTAAGTTCCCTTGGTACCAACATGTATTACATAAAAATATTTCCATAAATTCACAAGTAAATATTTTGGGGGAATTTTTTCAATGTTCTTCCTTAAAATGATAAAATTTTAAATACAGAAAAATATAAAAAATAACCAAAAAGATATTTATTCATTATTTATAATTTTTACTTGTTATCTACTGTTTATACTTGTTATCTACTATTTCCTTTATCCCTGTAAAATAAACTATTCAGTTAAATTTAAAGTTTGCTTTGGTGGAATTTCCTGGTGGTCCAGTGGTTAGGACTCTGTGCTTCCACTGCAGGGGGCAAGAGTTCAATCCCTGGTTGGGGAACTAAGATCCTGCATGCCATGTGGCACAGACAAAAAAATAATTAGTTAATTATTTTAAAAAAGTAAAGTTTGCTTTGGCACTCATCCCAGCACCATTCCCAAATTCATCTACGTAAGTCAGGTAACCAGGATAACATTTATTTTACATATATAAATATTGTAATTAACTATTTTTAAAATGTACATAAGTAGTATGTTTCTTCATGAATCATTCAGCAACTGCTTTTCAGTAAACTTTGTAAGATGTTTACATGTTGACATATATAAATTTAAGCCATAAGTTTTATCCTCAATGTGGTATTGCATTATATGAACAAATATAAATATGAATGAAACAAATACGAAAACAACATTTCAGTTATCCATTCTCTGAGGGATGGCCACTAATTTCCTAAAATGTATTTAAGGAAATTACTAATGCAAATGGTCAGTAATTTGTGTTTATTTTTTAACTTAGTAAAATTTGGGGTTTCTTGGCTGTTAAGCAAGTACTATAAATATCAATAGCCAATATCTAAGTCCTCTCATGTACTTGAATCTGGAATATTTTACTGAGATATACTTATATATAAAATATCTGAAAATATTTTTACACTCAGTTATTTTACTAGATATTTCTTGAGACATACATAAATTAAAGAGGAAAGAAGTACTTCAACACCTGGGAAAATTCCATTAACGTTCATATATAATGAATCAAAGTGACAATACAATTACATTGAAAGCAATAACAACAAAAAGCAAACAATGACTTGTACTCAATATATATGCTCCAGATCCAATGAAGATCACATTGCAAAGAGTAGCTGGCACTTCTTTTTGAATTGTATTGTTCTTGTTCATTCATTCTTCCCAAATAAGACCATAATATATACCTTGGAAAATTTTGATACATGTGGCCAGATTAGTGCATTGCCTACTCAGTGGACTTTCAGAAGGTTCCTTATATCTATGCTATGACAAGTTTTTCTCCCTATATTTCAGCTATATTTGCATTGCATAGTTGAATTACTAATATTTGTAGAGTGATCAGTATTTCAAATTGGTTGAGGATAAAACTACCAAATAATTTGAGGTATGTTAAATAATTATTATTTTTTTACTATGATAACAGTGTGTATAAAATAAATTTTTAAAAATTGAAGGTACTTATCAATGTTACCAAAATATTAAGTTTCAATGGAAACACTGTGTTTCAAATCTGTGTTATATTTTTCTTTCTGGACACACAAGAAGATAATTTCCAGCCTCACTTACACTAAGATTAAAGTCATCTGCCTGGGTTCTGGCCAATGTGACTGGAGGAAGTGAAACATATTATTCTCAGGCTTCATAACAAAACCCTATGCAAAACTGTCCTTATTGTTTTTAATGCAAGTGTCACAAGATAAATCCTGGATAACTGAGTCAACATTTAAAGAGCATCTTGACCCATATCTGATTTTGATGTGATGGAGAAATGAACTTTATGTTCATCTATGAAAATAATATATTATTTATTTATTACCACAATAACAGAATCACCTAGGTTATTCTAATATAACTTTGCAGTTGATTAGTCCTTATTGTTAAATGTCTAAATTGAAATTTGTTTAATTGTGTGAGGCAGGGAAAAGTAAAACTTAGCTATAAATATCAAATTTTAACTCAATAGTGTATGACAAACTTCACCTAAGAATTTGTATTTAAAGTTATCATTAAAATTACTTACTAGTAGTAAAAATATGTTTTTAGAATCAGAGTAACTAAATTTCAAATATTTTCTTGTAAAATGAAAAATCACATTTGTAAAGCTGAGCAATTAGATTTGTATTTATCCTTGCAATGAACAGGATAACTGTTCAATGGAAGTAGAAACTATCATAATGCAGTGGTTAAGAGCATGGGTCTGGAATGAGACAGACTGGCTTTCTCTATTCACTCAGCAACTTCCTAAATGTGTACTTTGGGGAGTTTTCTTTACAATCCGTAAGGCTTAGCTACTTTTTTTAATCATTATTTCATTAATTACTGTCTAGTTCATTATAATGATGACTCTAATGGGGCAGAGACCAAGTCAGGTTTTGTTCACTGTTGTATTATTACCCCTAATACAGGGTCTGGACCATAAAAATCACACATCAAATTCTTCAAATTATAAGGTTTGGTAAAAATGAGAGACTGAAATATCTTTAACAGCTAGCCTGGTATATGGTATTAAATTAGAACCACAAGATATTTAAATAATGAACTACAGATAAGTTATAACTCTGGTTAAAACAAATGTTGCAAATAGAGAATCACACATATACACATGGTAATATGTATAGTTACCACTCTTTTAAACCAAAATTGCTTGCATGATTGCATGTTCTATGATGGTCCAACTTGAATTTTTAAAAGCTTCTTCAGAATTTCCATTTTTGTGATATTACAGTCTCAAAAAATTATTATTAAAATACATCAGGCTGTTAATCCAATCAATCATAAATATATCTATCACCAATATTAAACTAACACAAGTCTTTAGTTTGGAAGGCTCTAGACCAGATTACCACTGTGTAAAATGACCGAGGATAGAACATGAGTATTTTTGCCCAGATTCGTTATTGATCTTATGTCTTATAACATCCCATCTCACTATGCCATTCTCTTCATGAAGAAAAATGCTGCCAGTGAAGAGCTTATAGTAGTTACTAGTGTATTTCTCACATCTAGCTGACCTCTTTTATTTGTGTTTGGCACAAAATTTCATATGAAAATTACAGCTATGTTGTATCTCATTGCTAGGTAGAGTTGGCCTATGATACTCCAAACTTCCTGACCTTGCCTCCAGCTGCTGCTTCCCATATCACATTAGCTCATGTTCATAATGAAAAAACAAAATGTGCACCTCTCACTTATCCAATAGGCTTTACCATTTTAAACCTATTTTGTAGTTTCCTTAAACATTTAAGCAAACAGCCTCATTAATTTTGGCAAGTAAAATTAACACAGAAAACTCTCAATGCCAGTAGTCTTTAAATCTAAATACTAACAGGCTTAAATTTAGCACAAAGTAAGTAGAATTATTTTATTCCATTGATATAAACAGCAAAAGCTATATCTTCTTCTCTAAAATAAAATAACCCTAAAAATAAGATATAACAAAATTAATTTGTGATTTGTCCATTAGTTCTACTCTTAAAAATTAGTTCTACTCTTAAAAAATAGTATAGAAATAATTAAGAAATGATACATGAATTAAACTTCATCAGTTTGAACCAACCTTTAACTTTATTCACAAGCTTTGTGGAACTTGATTCCTTTGGTGTTCAACATGACATGGGCACTATATACTAAAGATAGGGAAGAAGTTTCACTACCCATTTATTATTTTTACAGTCCAATATTTCTGTCAAGTGCCTAACTTCCATAGTAAGAGGCACTGCAGAGAAACATAGATCAGTGTCATAGACAGGAATATGACCCAAGAATACCAACCAGATTTGCTCTGTTTTGTTTTTTATAATTCTTACCTGGGTAAAGCACCCCTTCTACCTACAAAATATTATTTGATTTATTTAAAAGACAAATAAATCTTGCTTATTGCTAGGTGAAATTCATAAGTTTTATGCATGATGAAAATGGAACCTGTGAAAGACAGTTGAAGAGAACTGGAATTTGACAAATGATACTGTCAGGTTTATATTTTTGTCACCATTTCTAATCACAATAAAGAAGCCATAAAGCGAGTTACCAGTTATCTAACCACCTAAAAATATCTAATAAAAAAAAGGATGCCTATCAAGCTTCAAAATATTTCCTTCTGCCACACAGCAAAAAAAGGAAAAGAAAAAATATTAGTTTAGCAAATTAAATATAGAAATAAATTACAAGGAGGATTCATGGTGAAAGAGTTAGCAGTATATTATCTGAAGTTATAAAATAACAAATGTGACTCTATGACTAATATTTTGTTTTCCTTTTGCTTCCAGTCAAATGAAGGAATAAGGCTAATTCTGGAGATCATGAGGGAAGATGATTATTTCTAAGTTCTCATCCTATTTGACAAAATTTTAACAGAGTTGATAATACATTTTTATTGAAACTCTTAATTCTTGGCTCTCAGAACAATATTTTCTCTTGGTTATCACCAACATGAGTGCTTAGGAAACTCCTAGGTCTACTTTAATTGTTCTTCCACATCTCACGACCACTGAATTTTGGATAAGTGTAAGGGCTTATTCCAATGTACCCTTTATGCACACTCACTTCTGTGATGATCTTAATGAATACTGGGGTTCTAAACGTATTCTATAAAACTGTTTTTGTCAAAATGCAGATCTCCTTACATGAGTGGATTGTGAAAATAATTTAATAAATTAAAATAAGCAAGATTTAATGAAATTTTAAAAAATCAGAAAAATAGACAAATTGAACTTCATCAAAATTAAAACCATATTTCAAAGGAAAAGTAGCTGACAAAATAGGAGAAAATATTTGAAAATCATACATCTGATAAAACTAATGTCCAGAATATATAAAGAATCTTCAAAAGAAAAACAAGAAAAAGTCAAATAAGCCAATTAAAAATAGGCAGTGAGATGTCAGCAACAGGAGGCATGAGTTTCTTTTTTATCTCCCCTTGAATTTACACTAATTGGCCATCCATAGTTGAAAATAAGCAGCTCTGTAGAGCATACCAGGACACTGGAGATATCCATCCATCTGTGTACCTGAAAGTGGGTAGATTAGAACCCAGAGGAGGCAGTTGAGTGAGAGAAGTGGTAGCAGAAGCAGCCTCAGCAGAGAAGGTGGTGGTAGGTCTGGCACCTGTCCAAAATGACATTTCTGACAGAGGAGGTGGTGAGTGAAAGAGGAAGTGGGGGTCTGCCTGGCCACATGTGTTGCAGCTGCAGGGACCCACTGCTTTCCCTGAGGAAAAAAAAAAAAAACAACACAGTGACTGGGAGGCAGAAAAGGAAAGAGAGTTAGGCAGACCAAGAAAAGTGAAGGAAAGTGTGTTCTGCTGTTTGTTCTTAGATGATGGCAAGAGGACCACACATAGAACTCTGGAATCCCCCCAACTTGAGGATACCCTTATTAGGTCATTGGCACTCCCAAAGCTCCAAGTGCTAAGTAGACACTTAACCCCTCTATACCACTACACCCCCCTTTTTTCCCCTCCACAAGCTTTTTCTTTTTTATGTACATTCTTCAACATTAACATCAAGTCAGCTCCAGCAAGAGAAACCAAAATCTTGGGTATATCACCATTTTCTGTAAAGGCTCTAATTACAAACATGTTGAACTGTTAGAAGCAAAGTAAAGAAAGTCTTTCCTAAATAAGAAAGGATTTTGTTATTTCAAATGTGGCAGCAGAGACACTTTTTATCAAACACCATGAAAAAATCATGGTAATAGAATATCAAAAAAATAAAATAACAATTTTCTAGTAACCAAACCCAAAGACTCTGAATACTGTGATCTGACAAAGAATTAAAAATAACTGTTATAAAGAAAGTCAGCAAGCAACTCAGAAAGGCAAAATAATTATCTCATGAATAAAACTAACAAACGGAATGCATACATTACCAAAATTATAAAAAAAGAACCAAGCAGAAATTGTGGAGCTGAATAACTCATATAAATAAATGAGAAGAAGACTGCATTCAAATGCATTAGAAGTATAGCAAATCAGATGGAAGAGAGAATAACCAAGCTCAAGGATAGGATTATAAAAATGATTCAGTTTTAAGAAGAGAGACAGCTAAGGTTTTAAAAAGCTAAGAAACCCTACAAGATCTATCTGACTCCATTAGGAAAGCCAACATAAAATAATGGATTTAGTAGAAAAAGAAGAGGAGGCTAAGAAAAGAGAGAACATATTTAAAGAAATAATAGGTGAGAACTCCCCAAACATGAAGAAGGAACTTGACACATAAGTGCACAAAGCAATAGAACAGATTATCTCAATGTAAAAGATCTTCTCCAAGACATATTATATTTTTAAAAAACTGTCAAAAATCAATAATAAATAAAATATTTTAAAGACAACCATGGAGGAAAGGACAGTAATTTACAAAGGAACTCCCCCTTAGGCTATCAGCAGATTTCTCAACAGAAACTCTACAGGCCAGGAGAAAAACTGCCAGCCAAGAATACTCTAGCAGTCAAAGTTATCATTCAGATATAAAGGAGAAATAAAGGCTTTCTCAGACTAACAAAAACTGAGGGAGTTCACCAACACTGGACCTGCCTTACAAGAAAAGTTAAAAGGAGTTTTTCAAGCTGAAACAAAAAGATGAAATTACACAAAACTCTGATTAAAGTGATAGACTTTTAAAAATGTAACCATTTTTTAGAATAGCATATTAAACTCTTAATTACAGCATACATTTTAAAGGAAAAGAACATTAAAAATAAGTATAGTTACTACAAATTGACAATAAAACCACAACATGAAGAGAAAACTAGTGACATCAAAAACATAAAAGGGGAAGAATAAAAGGATGGAACCTTTATAGACAAGTAAAGATAAATTGCTATCAGCAGGCAAAGAGCTATTTTACCCATGAGTTGCTTTATATAAACCTCATGATAACCACAAAGCAAAATTCTAGAGGAGAGACAAAATAACAAAACAAAACAACAAAAAAAAAAACAAAACAAAAAGGAAGACTGACCAAAGTATCATGGAAAATCACCAACTTACAAATGTAGACAGAAACAGAAGGAAAAAGAAACAATGGAGAGACAAAATAAGCATAAGGCAAAAGATAAAATGACAGTAGTAAATTCTTACATAACAATAATCACTCAAAATGTAAATTGTTTGAACTCACCAATCAAAAGGCACAGAGTGACTAGATGGATAAAAACAAGACCCAAGTATATGCTGCCTACAAGAGACTCATTTAAGCTCTAAGGACACACACAGGCACAAAGTGAAAGCATGGAAGATAAAATTCCAAGCAAATAGAAACCAAAAGAAGTCAGGTGTAGCCTTATATCAGACCAAATAGGCTTCAAGCCAAAAATATAACAAGAGACAAAGAAGGACATTATATACTGATAAAGGGGTCAGTACATTAAGAAGATATAGCAATTGTAAATATATATGTTCCCAAAACTTGAGCATTGAAATATATTACTCAAACAATAAAAGATCTTAAAAGAGAAACAGACACCAATACAATAATTATAGGAGACTTCAGTATCCCACTGTCAGCAATGGATAGTTTGACCAGACAGAAAATCAACAAGGAAAAGTTGGACTGAACCACACTTTAGAAGAAATGGACTTAACAGACATACACAGAGCATTCCACCCAATAGCAGCATAATACACATTCTTCTCAAGTGCACATGGAACATTCTCCAGGATTCACCATACAATAGGCAACAAAACAAAGCTTAGCAAATTTAAGAAAACTGTAATCATACCAACTATCTTCTCTGACCACAGTGGTGTGAAACTAGAAATCAACAACAAGAATAAAATGAGATCTGCAAATATTTGGAAAATGAACAACACACTTCTATACAACCATTCAGTCAAAAAATCCAAAAAAGTTTTAAAAATATCAAGACAATGAAATGAAATGAAAATAGAAATACAGCATATCAAACATCATGGGATGCAGCAAATGCAGTCTGAGAGGAAAGTTTATAGCAATAATCTGATATATTAAGAAATTAGAAGGATATCAAATAAATAACCTAACTTTACACCTCAAGTATCTAGAAAAAGGAGAAAATATTAAGTGCAAATTAACAAAGCATGGAAATGATAAAGTTCAGAGAAACAGTAAAATAGGTAACAGAAAAACAATAGAAAAAAATCAACAAAATTTAAGAGTTTCTTTGAAAATATAAACAAAATTTGCCAATCTTTAACTAGACTAATTAAGAAAAAGAGAGACATGATTCAAATAAAATTGGAAATGAAAGAGGATATAGTACAACTGATACCACAGAAAGACATAGGATCATATAGAGTATGAACAATTATGTGTCAATAAATTACATAACCTAGAATGAATGTATACATTTTTAGAAACACACAACCTACCAAGACTGAATCAGGAATAAATAGAAAATTTGAACTGACCAACAATGAGTAAAAAGATTGAACCCGTAATAAAAAATATCCCAACACAGAAAATTCCAGAACTGAATGGCTTCACTGGAAAATTCTACCAAACATTTAAAGAAGAATTAAGATCAATCCTCCCCAAACTCTTCCAAAGTATTGATAA
Organism: Mesoplodon mirus; assembly: GCF_964341445.2. NCBI lineage: Eukaryota > Metazoa > Chordata > Mammalia > Artiodactyla > Ziphiidae > Mesoplodon > Mesoplodon mirus. The sequence goes on from NC_138982.1 coordinate 111,231,264, forward strand.
GGGAACACTTTCAAACTCATTTTTCAAAGCTAAGATTACTTTGATACCAAAACCAGATAAAGATGCCACAATTAAAGAAACTATAGACAGAGATCCCTGATAAGTATAGATGCAAAAATTCTCAACAAAATATTTGTGCACCAAATCCAAGAACACATTAAAAAGATTACAGACCACAATGAAGTTGGATTTATCCCTGAGATACAAGGAAGGTTTATGTACATGTATAGCTGATTCACTTTGTTATAAAGCAGAAACTAATACCATTGTAAAGCAATTATACTCCAATAATGTTAAAGTAAATAAATAAATAAAAATAAAACCTCAAAACATTGGGAAAAATAAGTATAATATATCACAGCAATAAAATTACAAACAAAAATTACATGATCATTTTAGTAAATGCAGAAAAAAATTGACAACATACAACATCCTTTCATAATACAAACACTTTGACAGACTGGGTATAGAAGGAACATACCTCAACATAATAATGGCCATATATGACAAATCTACAGCTAACATCATACTAAATGGAGAAAAATATAAAGGGTTTCATGTAAGATCAGAAACAAAAAAACCATGGCCACTCTCATGACTCATTCAATATAGTACTGACTAGTGGTAGCTAGGGCAATTAGGTAAGATAAAGAAATAAAAGACAACCAAATTAGAAAGGATGATGTAAAATTATCACTATTTCCTGATAATATGATCTTTAACATAGAAAATCCCAGAGTCAGTCAAAAATAATCAACATTTTCAGTAAAGTGGCAGGATATAAAATCAAGATACATAAATCAATTGCATTCCTTTACACTAATGATGAAGCAATTGAAAAAGAAATAAGAGAACTATCCCATTCACAATAGCATCAAGAAAATATATAATACTTAGGAATAAATTTAACCAAGGAAGTGAAGATCTGTGCAATGAAAACTACAAGACTTTGCTGAAAGAAATTGAAGACATAAACAAATGGAAAGGTATCCTATGTTTTTAGATTATAATAATTATTATTGTTAAAATGGCCATACTACCTAAAGCCATCTACAGGTTCAATGTAATCCCCATCAAAATACCAAAAACATTCTTCACAGAAATAGAAGTAATCTTAAAATTTGTGTGGAACCACAAAAGACCCTGAATAGCGAAAGCAATCCTGAGAAGAAAGAATAAATTCAGAAGTATTATGCTTCATGATTTAAAACTATACTAAAAAGCCACAGTAATCAAAATAGTATGGTACTGGAAAAAATAGACATATTGACTAATAGAACAGAATAGATATCCTAGGATTAAATCCCAGCATATACAGTCAACAATACTTGACAAGGGAGCCAAGAATACCCATGCAGTGAGAGCACAGTCTCTTCAACAAATGGTGCTGGGAAAATTGGCGAAATACAGGAAGAAGAATGAAATTGGACCCCTATCTCAAATCACTCACAAAAATTAACTCAAAATGAATCAAAGACTTAAACATAAAACTTGATACCATAAAATCCCTAGAGAAAAACTTAGGGAAGAAGTTCTTTGATATTGGTTGTGGTAATGACTTTTGAACATGGTGCCAAAAGCACAAACAATGAAAGCAAAAATCAACAAATAAAACTATGTCAAACTCAAATTTTCTGCACAACAAAATAAATAATTAACAAAATAAAAAGACAACCTACAGAATAGGAGAAAATTTTTGCAAACCATGTATATGGTAAAAAGTTAATGTTCAAAATATATAAAGAACTCAGTCAACTTAGTAAAAACAACAACAAAAGAAATAATCCAGTTAAAAATTAGAAGAAGTGGGGATTCCCTGGTGGTGCAGTGGTTGAGAGTCCGTCTGCCAATGCAGGGCACACGGGTTCATGCCCAGGTCCAGGAAGATCCCACATGCCATGGAGTGGCTGGGCCCATGAGCCATGGCTGCTGAACCTGTGCATCTGGAGCCTGTGCTCTGCAACGGGAGAGGCCACAACAGTGAGAGGCCCACGTACCGCAAAAAAAAAAAAAAAAAAAAAAAAAAAAAAATAGAAGAAGTAAATAGGTATTTTTCCAAAGAGGATATCAAAATGGCCAATAGACACATGAAAAGATGCTCAACATCATTAACCATCAGGGAAATGTAAATCAAAACCACAGTAAGATATTATTTCACAACAGTTAGAATGGCTATTTCAAGCAGACAAGACACAACAGGCATTGGAAGAATGTAGTATAAAGGGAACACTTATACATTGTAGGTAAGAATGTAAATTGGTCAATCATTCTAATAAACAATATGGAGCTTTCACAAGAAATTACAAATCAATCTACCACATGATCTCGAGATTTCAATTCTGGGTATATACACAAAGGAAATTAAAACAGGATTTGGGTGAGATATATGCACTCCCACGTTTATTGAATGATTACTCACAATTGCCAAGATATGGAAACAACCCACATATTCATCAACATATGAATGGATAAAAAAGACGTGGTACATATTCACAATAAATATTATTCAGTTATGAGAAAGGAGACTGTCCTTCCATTTGTGACAACATGGATTGACCTTGAGCACCTTATGTTAAGCAAGGTAAATCAGACAGAGAAAGACAAGTACCGTATTATATCAGTCATATGTGGAATCTAAAAAAAGTTAAACTTGGAAAAAACAGAGAGTAAAATTGTGGTCACCAGGAGATGGAAGGGAGTGGATAAGGGTGATGGTGTTTAGGATACAAACTTGTAACTAGCAGTAAATAAGCCATAGAGATCTAAGGCACAATGCAATGAATGCAGATAATGATACTGTACTATAATTATGTAATGTGATAAATCATTACTTTGGCAATAATATTGCCAAATAATGATACAAATGTATCAAACATGTTGTATACCTTAAACTTACATAATGTCACATACTGTTTATTTTATTAAAAATGGTCAAATAGGGCTTCCCTGGTGGCGCAGTGGTTGAGAGTCCACCTGTCGATGCAGGGGACACGGGTTTGTGCCCCAGTTCAGGAAGATCCCACATGCTGCAGAGCGGCTGAGCCTGTGAGCCATGGCCACTGAGCCTGTGCATCCAGATCCTGTGCTCCACAACAGGAGAGGCCACAACAGTGAGAGGCCCGCGTAGTGCAAAAAAAAAAGGTCAAATAAATTGAAAACATATTTATATATATGTAAATACATTTATATGGTCTTTAATAAATATATATTATACATGTTAATATAATTATGTTAATATATATGTACATGGCCAAATAGGACAAAAAGTTGCTGAACATAAGTGTCATTAGACAAATGCAAGTTAAAACCAGAATGAGATACCACTTCACACCCATTAGGATGGCTTTATTCAAAAAGACAGAAAATAGAAACTGTTAGAAAACATGTGGGAATTGGAACACTCAGATATTGCTGGTAGGAATGTAAAATGATTCAATTGCTTTGGAAAACAGTTGAGCAATTCCTCAAAAAGATAAACATGAAGTACCATATGGCCCAGCAATTCTATTTCTAGGTACATACCCAGGAGAACTGAAAATGTAAGTCTATGCAAAAACTTGTACACAAATATTTATAATGGCATTATTCATAATGGCCAAAATGTAAAGATTGATAAATACATATTTATATATAATATATTCATATAACAGTATATTTCAGCTATAAAAAGGAACAAATACCTACTGGAACATGGACAAATCTTGAAAACACTATACTAAATGAAAGAATCCAAACACAAAAGACCATATATTATATGATTACGTTAGTATGAAATGTCCAGAACAGGTAAGTCCATAGGGGCAGATAGTATATTAATAGTGAAAAAAGGCTGGGGAAGGGAGGTTGAAAGGGACAGCGATTGTTAGTGGGTATTGGGTCTCTTTAATTGGCTGAGAAAAATGTTCTGGTATTACATAACAGTGATGGTGGTGCAACTTTGTGAAAATAATAAAAATCATTGAATCATAGATTTATTATCAAGGTGATTTTTATAGTATACAAATAATATCCCAATTAAAAATTAAATAACTATCAAATTCACCTACTTGTCATCCACTGGATTAACAGGCAAATCAAATTTGAAACTGTTTTTTGTCCACAAAAATAAATATAAAAATAACAAAAATAATATCAATGTTAATACTCCATCCAGTTTTTCTAAATTTAATAAATAAGTCTATTTGCCAGTTGTTCAAGTTGAAATCTTGAACTATTACTTGCTTCTATCCCTATCATATCCTAATAGTAAGTTCCAGAAATTTTAAGTTTTGAAAATATCCATTTTAAAAAATTGAGATATAATCCACATACCATAAAGTTCATTTTTTTCAAGTTATACAATTTAGTGCTTTTTAGTATATTCAAAAATTGTACAACCATCATCACTATCTAATTATAGAACATTTCCAACAGCAAAATAAACAAAAACAAAATGAAAAACTCAGTACCAGAGAGGACTTGCTTGTCTTGTTCCTGACTTAGAGGAAAAGCTTCAGTCTTGCTCCATTAAGTATACCTTAGTTTGTGAGTTTTTCTTGGATGCAATTTTCAGGTTGAAGAATTTTCATTTTATTTCTAGTATGTTGGGTGTTTTTATCAAGAAATAGTGCTGTGTTTTATCAAATATTTTTGCATCTATTGAGATGATCATGTGTTTTTCTCCCCAAATACCCATATTCAAACTACTATTAACTATAACTCAGCAACTTCACAATTACTACCTGGATCAAACTATTATCATCTCCATGTTGTCTATGACAATATCTCACTAAATGAACTTCCTTCTGTTCTCTTGCTCCACTATTATGTATTCCTCAAACTACATCCAATGCTCTTCTAAAACATAAATCACATGCCACTCTTTTCCTTTCATTTTCCAATGGCTTATGTTTCCCAAAGAGTTAAAATCTAAATCCTTTACCATAACTGAAAGACCTTATATATCTTGCCTCTTTCATCCTCATACCTCACATCCTACAAATTTTCATCTCTTAAACACTGTTTTACAAATATATTTGTTGCTTTATTATTCAGGAGTCATTTATTGGACATATAATAAATGCCAAACATCCATGAGAACTATTATGAAAGATACAAGAAGTCCCAGATGCTAAGCTTAAAAGTATCTTAGATTGTCAAAGTAAAGAACTAGATACAAAAATAACTGTAGTTAAAAATAAAAATCAATATGCTACAAAAACAAGGCAAATATTTATTTTAAATACCCTAGGAGTTCAATATAGTGAGAGATTTCCCTAATGGGTAAAATCAAGAAAATGTTATAGGTAATATTGAATTTTCAGTTGGCATGGAAGAACAGGCTGTATGAAAAAAAAAAAATTAGCACATCTCAAATGTATGGAAAATAAGAAATGGATTTTCTTTTTCCTTAACGCTTTATGTTCCCAAGGTATTCTTAGGGATATAAGTGATATCCTTTGCATAATTTTAAGTAGTGTTTCAAATAACAAGATTAAGTAAGAATATCACTCAGAAAATATACTTGCATAAAATTATTTAATATATATTCTTATACAAACAAGTCAAAGGTCACTGGTGCTGTCATTACTTGACCACTCTCTATGTTGCATATGCAATAAGAAAAGAATTTTAGTGCAATAATGAAATGAACTTATACTGCACTTTCAGGGCAATATTTCAATATTTAGAAAATGATCATATTTTGGTTTAATAGATTATAATGGGCAGAGTTGTAATGGCAGCATAAATGAAAGAGAACATTCATTTATGTGTAATTTCTACACTGTAATTTTGGCTAACATGAATGTTACTTGAGCTGAATTGAAACGTGGATTGAAATTTATTAACTGATCTCATGAATGTAAATGATTATGAGGAAGAGTAAGATGTCTTGAATAAGACAATTGGAGAAAATTAGCCAAGTAAGAATTGTGTGGTTTAAACAAAGTACCTAAGGTTGACAAAAATGGCCATTCTCAAGATTATGTATAGTTATGGAGGAATTACCAGGACAATCAAAATGGACTTTAGATGTGTACCAATGTGTACCAAGGTTTTGCTTATTTGCACATGAATAGGTCTTTTTCTAGACTTGCCTTGGCAAAACAAAGTTGATTCTTACAAATAAAAATGAGGGTATGGGGCCAGTCCAGGTCATAGAGTTTATAGAATGCAGATGGGCATTGCCATGTTGATGAGCAATGAAGGGTTAACTATATGAGTATCACTGCAATGATCTCTTCTAGAGCCATCTGGCATTGTTTTTCAGATATACCTCTGAGGACTCATCAGAACCTCAAAGCAGTAACTCTGCTCACTGTCACAACTACTGTAATAGAACCTGCTATTATTTCTGCACCAATAGTCTTTAGAAAGTTGCCTTTTAAAAATTATATATACACACATTATACATCACATTCTTAGAGCAATAGAAATTGTATTAGAAATTTTTATTTTTGAGGATAACTGAGTTGGTTCCTTGAAGAAAAATACAGTCTAACTGCTAAAACTGAAATCCCACAAAATACAAGTAATGCTATGATAATTTTTTTGAATAGCTGGATAAAAAAGACATTAAGTTAACTCATGCAAACAAAATAAAGTTGAAAATATTACAAATATATAACTACCCTCTCTGTAAAGCAACATTATAATCTTATAGATATAATATTAAATTGTAATCACAGATTTTTAAAGCTTCTATTTCAAAATGAGTTGGTAAGATTTTTAGGTATAATCAGTTTTGAGGTATTCAACCATACTTCGGAGAGACACTAAATTTACTGGCTATCAAAATAAAATGAAAAGAAACAAGGAAACCAACATATCATTGCCTAATTTTAACCTTGAATAGTCATTTTCTCCCCTGGCAGTTACATGACATATTTCCAACTCTTTAAAGGATAGATAATAATGAGAATAAGTTACTTAAATTAGACAATGAGACAATTCTGGGATTACCTAGTTCAAAATTTCTGCAGGAAAAAAATCAACTGCATTGAAGTTTATACATAAATGGAAGAGAGTTTAAGTGCAAAAAGAACTAGAAAATGACAACTCCTAAATTAAGACATTAGAAGCTGTTTCAAGAAAGTTTGAAAAGAAAATAACTTAGACTCTAAGACAATGTCAATAGCATCTGGAATAAAATATTTGGTTTTTGTTTTTCTTTTTTTTAACATCTTGATTGGAGTATAATTGCTTTACATTGTTGGGTTAGTTTATGTTGTAAAACAAAGTGAATCAGCTATAAGTATACATATATCCCCATATCTGCTCCCTCTTGCGTCTCCCTCCTACCCTCCTTATCCCACGACTCTAGGTGGACACAAAGCACTGAGGGGGTCTCCCCGTGCTATGTGATTGCTTCCCACTACCTATCTATTTTACATTTGGTACTGTATATATGTCAATGCAATGCTCTCACTTCGTCCCAGCTTACCCTTCCCCCTCCCCGTGTCCTCCAGTCCATTCTCTACTTCTGCATATTTATTCCTGTTCTTCCCCTAGGTTCTTCAAAACCATTATTTTTTCGATTCCATATATATGTGTTAACACATGGTATTTGTTTTTCTCTTTCTGACTTACTTCACTCTGTATGACAGACTCTAGGTTCATCCACCTCACTACAAATAAATCAATTTCATTTCTTTTCATGGCTGACTAATATTCCATTGTATATATGTGGCACATCTTTTGTACCCATTCATGTGTTGATGGGCACGTAGGCTGCTTCCATGTCCTGGCTACTGTAAATAGCGCTGCAATGAACACTGTGGTAATTAATCTTTGAATTACGGTTTTCTTAGGGTATATGCCCAGTAGTGGGATTGCTGGGTCATATGGTAATACTATTTTAGTTTTTTAAGGAAACTGCATACTGTTCTCCATAGTGACTGTATCAATTTACATACTCACCAATAGGGTGAGACAGTTCCCTTTTCTCCACATCCTCCCCAGCATATATTGTTTGTAGATTTTTTGATGATGGCCATTCTGACTGGTGTGAGGTGATACCTCACTGTAGTTTTGCTTTGCATTTCTCTAATGGTTAGTGATGTTGAGCACTCTTTCATGTGTTTGTTGGCAATCTGTATATCTTCTTTGGAGAAATGTCTATTTAGGTTTTCTGCTCATTTTTGGATTGGGTTCTTTGTTTTTTTGTTTTTTTTTTTGATATTGAGCTGTATAAGCTGCTTGTATATTTTGGAGATTAATCCTTTGTTAGTTGCTTCATTTGGAAATATTTTGTCCCATTCTGAGGGTTGTCTTTTTGTTTGTTTGTTTGTTTGTTTGCGGTACTCGGGCCTCTCACTGTTGTGGCCTCTCCCGTTGTGGAGCACAGGCTCTGGACGCGCAGGCTCAGCGGCCATGGCGCATGGGCCCAGCTGCTCCACGGCATGTGGGATCTTCCCGGACTGGGGCACGAACCCATGTCCCCTGCATCGGCAGGCAGACTCTCAACCACTGCGCCACCAGGGAAGCCCGAGGGTTGTCTTTTAGTCTTGTTTATGGATTATTCTCTATGCAAAAGCTTTTAAGTTTCATTAGGTCCCATTTGTTTATTTTTATTTCCATTTCTCTAGGAGGTGGGTCCAAATGGATTTTGCTGTGATTTATGTGATAGAGTGTTCTGCCTAGGTTTTCCTCTAAGAGTTTGATAATTTCTGGCCTTACGTTTAGGTCTTTAATCCATTTTGAGTTTGTTTTTATGTATGGTATTAGGGAGTGTTCTAATTTCATTCTTTTTTGTGGTACACGGGCCTCTCACTGTTGTGGCCTCTCCCATTGTGGAGCACAGGCTCAGGATGCACAGGCTCAGTGGCCTTGGCTTACAGGCCCAGCTGCTCCACGGCATGTGGGATCTTCCCGGACTGGGGCACAAACCCTTGTCCCCTGCATCGGCAGGCAGTCTCTCAACCACTGCAACACCAGGGAAGCCCTAATTTCATTCTTTTACATGTAGCTGTCCTGTTTTCCCAGTACCACTTATTGAAGAGGCTGTCTTTTCTCTATTGAATACTCTTGCCTCCTTTATCAAAGACAAGGTGACCATATGAGCATGGGTTTATCTCTGGGCTTTCTATCCTGTTCCATTGATCTTTCTGTTTTTGTGCCACTACCATACTGTCTTGATTATTGTAGCTTTATAGTATAGCCTGAAGTCCGGGAGCCTGATTCCTCCTTCTCTGTTTTTCTTTCTCAAGACTGCTTTGGCTATTTGGGTTCTTTTGATTTCCATACAAATTGTAAAATTTTCTGTTCTACTTCTCTGAAAATTGTCATTGGTTGTTTGATAGGACTGCATCAAATCTGTAGATTGCTTTGGGTAGTATGGTAATTTTCACAATGTTGATTCTTTCTATCCAAGAACATGGTATATCTCTCCATCTGGTTGTATCATATTTAATTACTTTCATCAGTGTCTTAGAGTTTTCTGCATAAAGGTCTTTTGTCTCCTTAGGTAGGTTTATTCCTAGGTATTTTACTCTGTTTGTTGCAATGTCAAATGGGACTGTTTCCTTAATTTCTCTTTCAGATTTTTCATCATTAGTGCATAGGCATGCAAGAGATTTCTGTGCATTAATTTTGTATCCTGCTACTTTACCAAATTCATTGATTAGCTCTAGTAGTTTTCTGGTAGCATCTCTAGGATTCTCTGTGTATAATATCATGTCATGTGCAAACAGTGACAGCTTTACTTCTTCTTTCTGATTTGGATTCCTTTTATTTCTTTTTCTTCTCTGATTTCTTTGGCTCAAACTTCCAAAGCTATGTTGAATAACAGTGGTGAGAGTGGGTAATCTTGTCTTGTTCCTGATCTTAGTGGAAATGGTTTCAGTTTTTCACCATTGAGAATGATGTTGGCTGTGGGTTTGTCATATATGGGCTTTATTATGTTGAGGTAAGTTCCCTCTATGCCTACTTTCTGCAGGGTTTTTATCATAAATAGGTGTTGAATTTTGTCAAAACATTTTTCTGCATCTATTGAGATTATCATATGTTTTTTATCCTTCTGTTTGTTAATATGGTGTATTACACTGTTTGATTTGCGTGAGTTGAAGAATCCTTGCATTCCTGGGATAAACCACACTTAGTCATGGTGTATGATCTGTTTAATATGCTGTAGGATTCTGTTTGCTAGTATTTTCGTGAGGATTTTTGCATCTATGTTTATCAGTGATATTGGCCTGTTGCTTTCTTCTTTATGATATCTTTGTCTGGTTTTGGTATCAGAGTTATGGTGGCCTCATAGAATGAGTTTGGGAGTGTTCCTACCTCTGCTATATTTGGAAGAGTTTGAGAAGGAATGGTGTTAACTCTTCTCTAAATGATTGATAGAATTTGCCTGTGAAGCCATCTGGTCCTGGGATTTTGTTTGTTGGAATATTTTTTTCTAATTTTTTTCTAATTCTTCTGGATTCAGTCTCGGAAGGTTGTGCTTTCCTAAGAATTTGTCCATTTCTTCCAGGTTGTCCATTTTACTGGCATATAGTTGCTGGTAGTAATCTCTCATGATCCTTTGTATTTCTTCAGGGTCAGTTGTTACTTCTTTTTAATTTCTAATTCTGTTGAGTTGAGTCTTCTCCCTTTCTTTCTTGATGAGGCTGGCTATTGGTTTAGCAATTTTCTTTATCTTCTCAAAGAACCAACTTTTACATTTATTGACTTTTGCTATTGTTTCCTTCATTTCTTTTTCATTTATTTCTGATCTGATCTTTATGACTTCTTTCCTTCTGCTAACTATGCAGTATTTTTTTCTCCTTTCTCTAATTGCTGTAGGTGTAAAGTTAGGTTTTTTATTTAAGCTTTTTATTTTTTCATGAGGTAGGATTGTATTGTTATAAACTCCCTCTTAGAACTACTTTTGCTGCATCCCATAGGTTTTGGGTCATGGTGTTTTCATTGTCATTTGTTTCTAGGATTTTTAGATTTCCTCTTTGATTTCTTCAGTGATCTCTTTGTTATTTAGCAGCATATTGTTTAGCTTCCCTGTGTTTGTATATTTTAGTTTTTTTTTTCTGTAATTGCTATGTAGTCTCATAGCGTTGTAGCTGGAAAAGATACATGATATGGTGTTAATTTTCTTAAATTTCCCGTCTTGATTTTTTTTAACTTTTTTTTATTAATTTCTGCTTTATAACAAAGTGAATCAGTTGTACATATACATCTGTTCCCACATCCCTTCCCTCAGGCATCTCCCTCCCTCCCACCCTCCCCATCCCACCCTTCCAGGTGGTCACGAAGCACCGAGCTGATCTCCCTGTGCTATGCGGCTGCTTCCCACTATCTATCTACCTTATGTTTGGTAGTGTATATATGTCCATGCCTCTCTTTCACTTTGTCACAGCTTACCCTTCCCCCTCCCCATATCCTCAAGTCCATTCTCTAGTAGGTCTGTGTCTTTATTCTCGTTTTACCCCTAGGTTCTTCATAACATTTTTTTTTAATTCCATATATATATGTTAGCATACGATATTTGTCTTTCTCTTTCTGACTTACTTCACTCTGTATGACAGACTCTAGGTCTGTCCACCTCATTACAAATAGCTCAGTTTCATTTCTTTTTATGCCTGAGTAATATTCCATTGTATATATGTGCCACATCTTCTTTATCCATTCATCCGATGATGAACACTTAGGTTGTTTCCAGCTCCGGGCTATTGTGGATAGAGCTGCAATGAACATTTTGGTACATGTCTCTTTTTGAATTATGGTTTTCTCAGGGTATATGCCCAGTAGAGGGATTGCTGGGTCATATGGTAGTTCTATTTTTAGTTTTTTAAGGAACCTCCATACTGTTCTCCATAGTGGCTGTACCAATTCACATTCCCACCAGCAGAGCAAGAGTGTTCCCTTTTCTCCACACCCTCTCCAGCATTTATTGTTTCTAGATTTCTTGATGATGCCCATTCTGACTGGTGTGAGATGATATCTCATTGTAGTTTTGATTTGCATTTCTCTAATGATTAATGATGTTGAGCATTCTTTCATGTGTTTGTTGGCAGTCTGTATATCTTCTTTGGAGAAATGCCTATTTAAGTCTTCTGCCCATTTTTGGATTGGGTTGTTTGTTTTTTTGCTATTGAGCTGCATGAGCTGTTTATAAATTTTGGAGATTAATCCTTTGTCAGTTGCTTCATTTGCAAATATTTTCTCCCATTCTGAGGGTTGTCTTTTGGTCTTCTTTATGGTTTCCTTTGCTGTGCAAAAGTTTGAAGTTTCATTAGGTCCCATTTGTTTATCTTTGTTTTTATTTCCATTTCTCTAGGAGGTGGGTCCAAAAGGATCTTGCTGTGATTTATGTCATAGAGTGTTCTGCCTATGTTTTCCTCTAAGAGTTTGATAGTTTCCGGCCTTACATTTAGGTCTTTAATCCATTTTGAGCTTATTTTTGTGTATGGTGTTAAAGAATGATCTAATCTCATACTTTTACATGTCCCTGCTCAGTTTTCCCAACACCACTTATTGAAGAGACTGTCCTTTCTCCACTGTACATTCCTGCCTCCTTTATCAAAGATAAGTTGACCATATCTGCATGGGTTTATCTCTGGGCTTTCTATCCTGTTCCATTGATCTATCTTTCTCTTTTTGTGCCAGTACCACACTGTCTTAATTACTGTAGCTTTGTAGTATAGTCTGAAGTCAGGGAGCCTGATTCCTCCAGCTTCGTTTTTCGTTCTCAAGATTGCTTTGGCTATTCGGGGTCTTTTGTTTCTCCAAACAAATTTTGAAATTTTTTGTTGTAGTTCTGTGAAAAATGCCAGTGGTAGTTTGATAGGGATTGCATTGAATCTGTAGATTGCTTTGGGTAGTAGATTCATTTTCACAATATTGATTCTTCCAATCCAGGAGCATGGTATATCTCTCCATCTATTTGTATCATCTTTAATTTCTTTCATCAGTGTCTTATAATTTTCTGCATACAGGTCTTTTGTCTCCTTAGGTAGGTTTATTCCTAGATATTTTATTCTTTTTGTTGCAATGGTAAATGGGAGTATTTTCTTGATTTCATTTTCAGATTTTTCATCATTAGTGTACAGGAATGCCAGAGATTTCTGTGCATTAACTTTGTATCCTGCTAGTTTACCAAATTCATTGATTAGCTCTAGTAGTTTTCTGGTAGCATCTTTAGGATTCTCTATGTATAGCATCATGTCATCTGCAAACAGTGACAGCTTTACTTCTTCTTTTCCAATTTGGATTCCTTTTATTTCCTTTTCTTCTCTGATTGCTGTGGCTAAAACTTCCAAAACTATGTTGAATAAGATGGGTGAGAGTGGGCAACCTTGTCTTGTTCCTGATCTTAGTGGAAATGGTTTCAATTTTTCACCATTGAGGACTATGTTGGCTGTGGGTTTGTCATATATGGCCTTTATTATGTTGAGGAAAGTTCCCTCTATGCCTACTTTCTGCAGGGTTTTTATCATAAATTGGTGTTGAACTTTGTCGAAAGCTTTCTCTGCATCTATTGAGATGATCATATGGTTTTTCTCCTTCAACTTGTTAATATGGTGTATCACATTGATTGATTTGTGTATATTGAAGAATCCTTGCATTCCTGGAATAAACCCCACTTGATCATAGTGTATGATCCTTTTAATATGCTGTTGGATTCTGTTTGCTAGTATTTTGTTGAGGATTTTTGCATCTATGTTCATCAGTGAGATTGGCCTGTAGTTTTCTTTCTTTGTGACATCCTTGCCTGGTTTTGGTATCAAGGTGATGGTGGCCTCATAGAATGAGTTTGGGAGTGTTCCTTCCTCTGAAATTGTTTGGAAGAGTTTGAGAAGGATGGGTGTTAGCTCTTCTCTAAATGTTTGATAGAATTCGCCTGTGAAGCCATCTGGTCCTGGGCTTTTGTTTGTTGGAAGATTTTTAATCACAGTTTCAATTTCAGTGCTTGTGATTGGTCTATTCATATTTTCTATTTCTTCCTGATTCAGTGTTGGCAGGTTGTGAATTTCTAAGAATTTGTCCATTTCTTCCAGGTTGTCCATTTTATTGGCATAGAGTTGCTTGTAGTAATCTCTCATGATCTTTTGTATTTCTGCAGTGTCAGTTGTTACTTCTCCTTTTTCATTTCTAATTCTATTGATTTGAGTCTTCTCCCTTTTTTTCTTGATGAGTCTGGCTAATGGTTTATCAATTTTGGGTATCTTCTCAAAGAACCAGCTTTTAGTTTTATTGATCTTTGCTATCATTTCCTTCATTTCTTTTTCATTTATTTCTGATCTGATCTTTATGATTTCTTTCCTTCTGCTAACTTTGGGGTTTTTTTGTTCTTCTTTCTCTAATTGCTTTAGGTTCAGGGTCAGGTTGTTTGCTCGAGATGTTTCCTGTTTCTTAAGGTGGGATTGTATTGCTATAAACTTCCCCCTTAGAACTGCTTTTGCTGCGTCCCGTAGGTTTTGGGTCGTCGTGTCTCCATTGTCATTTGTTTCTAGGTATTTTTTTATTTCCTCTTTGATTTCTTCAGTGATCACTTCATTATTGAGTAGTGTATTGTTTAGCTTCCATGTGTTTGTATATTTTACAGATCTTTTCCTGTAATTGATGTCTAGTCTCATAGCACTGTGGTCAGAAAAGATACTTGATACAATTTCAATTTTCTTAAATTTACCAAGGCTTGATTTGTGACCCAAGATATGATCTATCCTGGAGAATGTTCCATGAGCACTTGAGGAGAAAGTGTATTCTTTTGTTTTTTTGATGGTATATCCTATAAATATCAATTAAGTCCATATTGTTTAATGTGTCATTTAAAGCTTGTGTTTCCCTGTTTATTTTCATTTTGGTTGATCTGTCCATTGCTGAAAGTAGGGTGTTATAGTCCCTTACTATTTTTCTGTTACTGTCAATTTCCCGTTTTATGGATGTTAACATTTGACTTATGTACTGAGGTGCTCCTATGTGGGTGCATAAATATTTACAATTGTTATATCTTCTACTTGGATTGATCCCTTGATCATTATGTAATGTCCTCTTTTTCTCTTGTAATAGTCTTTATTTTAAAGCCTATTCTGTCTCATATGAGAATTGCTCCTCCATCTTTCTTTTGATTTCCATTTGTGTGGAATATCTTTTTCCATTCCCTCCCTTTCAATCTGTATGTGTCCCTAGATCTGAATTGCGTCTCTTGTAGACAGCATATGTATGGGTCTTGTTTTTTTATCTATTCAACCAGTGTATATCTTTTGGTTGGAGCATTTAATCCATTTATGTTTAAGGTTATCATTGATAGGTATGTTCCTAATACTTTTTTCTTAATTGATTTCAGTTTGTTTTTGTAGGTCTTTTCCTCCTCTTGTGTTTCCTGCCTAGAGAAGTTCCTTTAACATTTTTGTAAAGCTGGTTTGGTGGTGCTGAATTCTCTTAAGTTTTACTTGTCTGTAAAATTTTAATTTCTCTGTGGAATCTGAATGAGATCCTTGCTGGGTAGAGTAATCTTGGTTTTAGATTTTTCCCTTTCATCACTTTAAATATGTCCTGCCACTCTCTCCTGGCTTGCAGAGTTTCTGCTGAAAGATCAGACGTTAGCCTTATGGGGATTCTTTTGCATGTTATTTGTTGTTTTTCCCTTGCTGCTTTCAGTGTTTTTTTCTTTGTATTTAATTTTCGATAGTTTGAATATTATATGTCTTGGTGTGTTTCTCGTAGGATTTATCATGTATGTGACTCTCTGTGCTTCCTGGACTTGATTGACCATTTCCTATCCCAAGTTAGGGAAATTTTCAACTCTAATCTCTTCAAATATTTTCTCAGTCCCTTTCTGTTTCTCTTCTTCTTCTGGGAGCCCTATAATTCGAATGTTGGTGTGTTTAATGTTGTCCCAGAGGTCTCTGAGACTGTCCTCAATTCTTTTCATTCTTTTTTCTTTATTCTGCTCTGCAGTAGTTATTTCCACTATTTTATCTTCCCCATCACTTATCCATTCTTCTGCCTAAGTTATTCTGCTATTGAGTCCTTCTAGAGAAGTTTTAATTTCATTTATTGTTTTGTTCATCACTGTTTTTTTGCTCTTTACTTCTTCTCGGTCCTTATTAAATGTTTCTTGTATTTTCTCCATTATATTTCCAAGATTTTGGATCATCATTACACTCATTACTCTGAATTCTTTTTCAGGTAGACTGCCTATTTCAACTTCATTTGTTTGTTCTGGTGCGTTTTTACCTTGCTCCTTCATCTGCTGTGTGTTTTTGTGTCTTCTCATTTTCCTTAACTTACTGTGTTTGGGGCCTCCTTTTTGCAGGTTGCAGATTCATAGTTACCTTTGTTTTTGGCGTCTGCCTCCAGTTGGTGAAGTTGGTTCAGCTGGTTGTGTAGGCTTCTTGGTGCAAGGGACTGTTTCCTGTGTTCTGGTGTGTGTTTGGATCTTTTCTTTCTGGTAGGCAGGACCGCATCTGGTGGTCTGTTTTGGAGTGTCTGTGAACTTAGTATGATTTTAGGCAGCCTCTCTCCTAATGGGTGGCATTGTGTTCCTGTATTGCTAGTTGTTTGGCATGGGGTATCCAGCACTGGAGCTTGCTGGTCGTTGTGTGGACCTGGGTCTTTGCTTTGAGACGGTGATCTCTGGGAGAGCTCACACTGATTGATATTACATTGGTCCAGGAGTTCTCTGGTGGTCCAATGCCCTGAACTCGGCTCTCCCATCTCAGAAGCTCAGGCCTGATCCCTGACTGGAGCACCAAGACCCTGTCAGCCACACAACATGGAAAAAAACAATGCTGGCAATTTGTAGCATCAGTGCCAGTGTTGGTGAACCAAATGATTCTCAATAGCGGTGCTCAAGAGCTGAGACAACTGTCCTGAGCCTCAGGGTCTCCTGAACATATGTCATTAGTAGCACAAGACAACATCAGGAAGTGAATCAGCTGGCACTTTTCATCTTAGACTTCCCAGCCTCCAGAACATTTCCTCACAAAACAGAAGGGAAGATCCTTGAGGACAGGGAATATCCTTGTTTCTCCAGTGCCTATTACAATGCCTGATCCATCGCAGAAACTTAATGTGTAATTGGAAAGAACAAATCTGACTCCATACTGGATCAGTTTCTTTTATTTCAACCTTTGTATTTGATTGCTTTTGCTTAGTCGTACTAGCTCAAGCAGGGATGAAACCGAGCAGCTTGTTGTTTGCATTTTTAAAGATAAACTAAAGCTTAAAATCAAAAACAGAAAGGGAAGCAACCATTTTTATTGTGGGAAAGTTGATATAAAGAAAGCCATTTTAAAAAGTGATAGCAGTATCCAAACAATAAAATATGAAAAATATATTGCACTGAGTGTTCCAAATGGATTTAAGTTAAAATTCTTAATTAATATTATTTAGTGAAACAATTAATGATTCTAAATAAACAGTCATTGGAGTCATAACTGAAAAATAATTTTCTGAGTATAAGATTTTTAAATCTCTTAAAATTACTTTAAAATAAATAAAATATAAACAATCTTGAGAAAGAAGAACAAAGATAGAGGTAATGTGCCCCCTAATTCAAACTATACTACAAAGCATGGTACTGGCCGAAAAGCAGATACATAGATCAATGAAACAGAAGAGAGATCCCAGAAATGAACAAACATTTATATGGTCAATTAATCTATAACAAAGGAGGCAAGAATATTCAGTGGGTAAAAGACAACTTCTTCAATAAATGGTGCTGGGAAAACTGGATAGCTACATGCAAAGAATCAAACTGGACTAATTTCTCATACCAGACACAGAAATAAACTCAAAATGGATTAAATGTATGATGTGAAACCATACAACTCCTAGAAGAAGACACAGGCAGTAAGCGCTTTGATATAGGTCTTAGCAATATTTTTTGGACATGTTTCCACAGGAAAACAAGAAAAACAGATGCAAAAGAAAACATAAATAAAGAGGATATCAAACTAAAAAGTGTTTGCACATCAAAGAAAACTACCAACAAAACAAAATGGTTGCCTAGTAGATGGGAAAATTTTTTACAAACAATATATCTGATAAGGAGATAATATATAAATTATACAAGAATTCATGCAACTCAATATCAAAAAAAAAGTAACAACTTGATTATAAAATGAGCAGAGGACCTGAATAGACATCTTTCCAAAGAAGAGATACAGATAGCCAACAAATACAAGAAAAGATTCTCAACATCACTAATCATTAGGGAAATATAATCAAAACCTCAATGAGATACCACCTCACACCTCTCAGAATGGTTATTATCAAAAAGACAAGAAATAACAAGTGTTGGCAAGGATGTGGAGAATAGGGAATCCTTAATCACTGTTGGTGAGAATGTACATTGGTGCAGCCTCTATGCAGTTTCCTCAAAAATTAAAAAGAACACTACCATATAATTGAGCAATTATACTTCTGGGTATTCTTCAAAAAAAAAAAAAAAAAAACCCAAAATGCTAACTTCCAAAGGTATACACACCCATATGTTCATTACAGAATTATTCACAATAGCCAAGATATGGAAGCAACCTAACTGCCAATCGATAGAAGAATGAATAAAGAAGATGTGGCATACATATATCACACACATACACACAATGGAATATTAATCAGCCATAGAAAAGAGTGAAATTTTGCCATTTGTGATAACATGGATGAATCTATGTTATGTATTATGCAAAATGAAATTACTCATAAAAAGGCAAATAGAAAAAATGATTTCACTTATATGTGGGATCTAAAGAACAAAATATTCTCCCCAAGAAACAACGTGCCTGAGTCCCACATCAGGCTACTTAGCCTGGAAGTCCTTCACTGGGAAGTCGAGCCCCCAGGACATTTGGATTTAAAGGCCAGCAAGGCTAACTTTCTGGAGCCACAGGGTCTGAGGGAGATAGAGATTCCTTTCTTAAAGGGCACACACAAAATTAATATGCTCTGGGACCCAGAGCACAAGCAGTAATTTAAAAGGTGCCCTAGTCAGACCCACATGCTGATCTTGGAGACTCACTGGAGGGGCAGGAAACAACTGTAGCTCACCCCAAGGACACATAGACTTGTGGCATCCATTTTGGGGAACTCATTCTACCACAAGAACACTGATGATAGAAACCACCTTTTTGGAATCTTCCCTCTAGCTTATTAGCAAGTGAACACATCCTCACCCTCCAGCTTGTCTGCACTAGTACTTGGACACTTCAGGTCAAGCAACAATCTGGGTGGTAACACATCTCAACCCACCAGCAGGCATGCTTCCCCTGAGCCCACAGCTGCCCTAAGACATGGCACTGTCCACATGTGGTCCCAGAACCAAGCACCACACACCAATAAGCAGACACTAGTTTTAGGACCCCCAAGGCCCTGTAGCAAGAGACCCTGAGGCCCAGCTCTTCTCAGCAGTGGACAGGCACAAGTCCCAAGAAAACAGAGACCTCAGCTCTTCTACCAGTGAGCAGACACAACAACTACAGATTACCCAGGGCAGTGCAACCAGAGACCCTGGGACATGGCTCTGCCCACTGGTGAGCTGGCACTAGCCCCAGGACACCCTGGACCTTGGCTCCACCATTCAGCAGGTGGACTCCATAACCAGGACACTGCAGTCACAAAGCCTGCCTTGTGAGACCCCAGCCAACACACCAGCAATCTGGCATCAGCCCTGGGACTACCTGGGCTCAGGCCCTGCCGACCAGCAAGCCATGACAGCTCAGGGACACCTTGGACCCCAAAGCCAGTGGCTGTGGGATCCAGCCCCACACACCAAAAGACTAAGAAGAGATTCAGGATCCCCAAGGCCCTGTAGCCAGAGACCCAAGGATGAGGCTCTGCCCACCATTGAGCTGGCACTGGCCCTGGGACCCACTGAGGTTCCATAGCTATTTGTATTATGACCTGGCCCCACCAACCAGCAGCCAGCAACCTCCACAAAATTCAGGGCCTGGCAACCAAACAAACCAGGGTCCAGTCAGGCCTGCCAGACTGCCTATAGTAATCAGCCAGCCACAATAAAATGGCACATGCAGTCCATATATTGTACACCCCTAGCTTTGGGGACTAGAGGGGATCATGCACTTGGACACATAGGACCTCTCTTACAAAAGGTCAGTTCTCCAAGACTGGGAAACATAATCAACCTACCTGATACATAGAAATAAAAATAGCAAATTAGGTAAAATGAGGCAACAGAGGGATATACCCCAAATGAAGGAAGAAGATAAAATCCCAGAAGAACTAATGTAGTGGAAATAGGCAATCTACCCAATAAAGAATTCAAGGTAACGATCACAAAGATGACTGAAGAACTCAGGAGAAGAAAGGATGAAGACGGTGAGAAGATAATATTTTTAACAAAGAGTTGGAAAATATGAAGAAAAAACAAATAGAATTGAAGAATAAAATAACTGAAATGAAAATATACTAGTAGGAAACAACCGTAGTTAAAAGATACAGAGGAACAGTTCAATGAGCTGGAGAAAAGGAGTTATGGAAATCACTGCAGCTGAACAGATAAAAGAAAAAAAAAAAAGAAATTAAGACAGTTCAAGAGATCTCTATGACAACATCAAGCATACTATATTTGCATTATGGAGCTCCCAAATGGAGAAGAGAAACAGATAAAGTGGCAGAAATATATATTTGAAAACATAATAGCTGAAAACTTCCCTAACGTGGGAAAGGAAACAGATATATAGTTACAGAAAGTGCAGAGAGTCCCAAACAGGATCAACCCAAAGAGGACCATACAAAGAACACTGTAATTAAAATGGAACAAATTAAAGATTAAAAAAAGAATATTAAAATCAGCAAGAGAAAAACAAGTTACATACAAGAGAACTCCCAGAAGGCCATCAGCTGACTTTTCAGTAGAAATTCTAGAGGTGAGAAGGGAGTAGCACAATAAACTTAAAGCAATGAAAGGGAAAACCCTACAGCAAAGAATAGTCTTCTTAGCAAAGTTTTCATTCAGATTTTGTGGAAAGATCAAAAGATTTAAGACAAGCAAATGGTAAATAAGTTTTGCACCACTACACTCGCTTTACAAGAAATGTTAAAGGGAATTCTCTAAGCAAAAAAGAAAAGTCCACAACAAGAAACATAAAAATTGTGAAAAAAAAGCACACTAATTGGTAAAGGCAAACATACAGTAAAGGTAGTAGATAACCATGTACAAAGCTTGAAGAAAGATTAATAGAAAAAAGTAGTAAAATTATCTATATCAGAAATAAGTAGTTAAGGGACACATAAAACAAAAGGATGTAAAATATGATATCAAAAACAGTTATCATGGGGGAGGGGAGTAAAAATCAGGTTTATTAAAATGTACTTGAAATAAAGAAATCAACAACTTAAAATAATCATGTGCGTGTGTGTGTATATATATATATGAATATACACACACATACATATATATACTCATAGATATATATTTCTACATACAAACCTCATGGTAACCACAAAGGAAAATCTATTCTAGGTACATACAAACAAAAAGAGAAAGGAATCCAAACATAACACTGAAGAGTGTCATCAAATCACATGAAAGGAGAACAAAAGAAGAAAGGAACAAAAAAGAATTACAAAAACAATTTAACAAAATGACAGTAAGTACATACCTATCAATAATTACTTTAAATGTAAATGGACTAAATGATCAGTCAAAAGACTGAGTGGCTGAATAGATAAAAAAATAAGACCCATATCTATGTGGCTTACAAGAGATTCACATCAGATCTAAAGACACACATACTGAAAGTGAGGGATGGAAAACGTATTCCATGCAAAAGGAAATCGAAGAAAGCTGGGGTAGCAACACCAATACTCATACCAGAAAGTAGACTTTAAAACAAAGACTGTAACAAGAGACAAATGATGTTACATAATGTTCAAGTGATCAACCAAAGAAGATGTAACAACTGTAAATATACATGTACAAAAATAGGAAACCCTAAGAACATAAAGCTAATATTAAAGGACATAAAGGGAGAAACTGAGTAACACAACAATAATAGTGGACTTTAACACATCACTTACATTAATAAACAGAACATCCAGATAGTAAATCAATAAGGAATTACTGGTTAAAGTAACACATCAGAACAAATAGACTTAATACAAATATATAGAAGATTCCATCCAAAAGCAGCAGAATAAATATTCTGTTCACGTGCACATGGACCATTCTCTAGGATAGATCAAATGCTAGGCCACAAAACAAGTCTCAGGAAATTTTTAAAAAGTGAAATCATATCAACTATTTTTTCCAACCATAATGCTATGAGATTGGAAATCAACTACAGGAAAAAAAAAGCTGCAAAAAATACAAACATGTGGAGGCTAAACAGGTGGCTACTAAACAACTAATGGATCACTTAAGAAATCAAAGAAAAAAATTAAAAATACCTGGAGATGAATGAAAACGAAACACAATGATCAAAAATCTATGGGTAAACAGCAAAAGCAGTTCTAAGAGAGTTTATAGCTGTATAAATCTCAAAAAACCTAAGCTAACACCTAAAGGAATTAGAAAAAACAAGCAAAACACAAAGTTTGTAGAAGGAAAGAAATCATAAATATCAGAGCAGAAATAAATGAGATTAAAAAACAATATAAAACATTAATGAAACTGAGTAGTTTCTTTGAAAATATAAGCAAAACTGATAATCTTTTAGAATCAAGAAGACTCCAGAAGGAAAAAGAGAGAGAGCCTAAATCAATAATATCAGTAATGAAGAAGGAGAAGTTACAATTGACACTACAGAAATACAAAGTATCATAAGAGACTGCTATGAACAGTTATATATCAATAATATGGACAACCTAGGAGAAATGGACAAATTCATAACAATATAGAAAAGTACAATCTTCTAGGACTTAACCAGGAAGAAATAGAAAATATAAATAGACCAATTACCAGTAATAAAATTTAAATAATAACTTTAAAAGTTCCCCAAAAACAAAAATTTTGGAATAGATGGCTTCGCAGGTGAATTCTATCAAACATTTAGAAAATAGGTAACACCTATACTTCTCTAATGATTCCAAAAAATTGCAGAGGAAGGAACACTTCAGAACACATTCTACAAGGCCAACATCACCCTAATACCTAAACCAAAGATACTACCAAAAAAAAAAAAAAAGAGAGAGAGAAAAGTACAGGCCATTATCACTGATGAACATAGAGGCAAAATTCCTCAACAACATATGAGCAAACTGAATTCAACAATACATATAAAGGATCATACACCATGAAGAAGTGGAATTTATCCTAGAGATGTAAGGATTGTTCAATATTTGAAAATCAATCAATGTGATACCCTACATTAACAAAATGAGAAAAAACATATGATCAACTCAATAGATGAAAAAAACTTTTGACAAAATTCAACATCCATTTATCATTAAAAACTCTTCAGAAGGTAGGCATAGAGGAACATACCTCAACATAATAAAAGCCATATATGACAAGCCCAAAACTAACAACATACTCAGTAGTGAAAATCTGAAAGCATTTACTGTAAGATCAGGAAGAAGACACTCTCATTACTTTCACTGACACAATATTGGTAGTCCTACACACAGCAATCAGACAACAAAAAGAAAAGGAATCCAAATTGGAAAGGAAGAAGTAAAACTGTCACTATTGGCAGATGACATGATATTATACTTAGAAAATCCTAAAGATGCCACAAAAAAACTACTAAAGCTCATCAATGAATTTGGTAAAGCTGTAGGATACAAAATTAATATACAGAAGTGTGTTTCATTTCTATAAGCTAATAACAAACTATGAGAAAAAGGAATAAAGAAAACAATCACATTTATGATTTCATCAAAAAGAATACCTGGGAATAAAACTAACTAATGAAGTAAAAGATGTATACTTGGAAAAATATAAGACAATGCTGAAAGAAACTGAAGATGACACAAACAAATAGAAAGATATAACATGTTCCTGGATTGGAAGAATTAATATTGTTAAAATGACCATACTACTCAAGGCTATCTAAGGATTCAATGCAATTCCTCTCAAAATACTGAATGCATTTTTCTCAAAATTAGAAAAAAATAGTTCTAAAATTTGTTTGGAAACACAAAATACCACGAATAACCAAAGCAATCTTGAGAAAGAAACACAGAGCTGGAGATTTCACACATCCTGACTTTACACTATACTACAAAGCTAAAGTAATCAAAGCTGTATGGTACTGACAAGAAAACAGACACATATTAATAGAATAGAATAGGGATCCCAGAAATAAACCCATACACTTCTGGCAAATTAAATATAACGAAGGGGACAAGAATATACAATGGGGAAAAGGCAATCTCTTCAATAAATGGTGGTGGGGAAACAGGAGAGCTACATATAAAACAATGAAATTAGAACATTTTCTAACACCATATACAAAAATAAACTCAAAATGGACTGAAGACCTAATTATAAGACTAAAAAATCATAAAGCTCCTAGAAGAAAACATAAGCAGAACACTCTTTGACAGAAATGGTAGGAATATTTTTTTCTATCTGTCTCCTAAGGCAAAGGAAACAAAAGAAAAAAATGAACAAATGTTGTATGTAATTAAACTTAAATGACAGAGCAAAGAAACTGATCAACAAATGAAAAGATAACATACTGAATGGTAGAAATTTTTGCAAATGACATGACCAATAAGAGATTAATATTCAAAACATATATACAGTTCATGCAACTCAATAACAAAAAAACAAACAGTTAAAAACTGGGCAGAAAACATAAAGAGACATTTTTCTTAAGAAGATACACAGATGGCCAAAAAGCACATGATAAATGCTCAACACCACTAATTATTAGGGAAACGCATATTGAAACCACAATGAAATATCATCTCACATCTGTCAGAATGGCTATCATCAAAAACACTACAAATAAAAAATATTGGCAAGGATGTGGAAAAAAGGGAATCCTGGTACATTGCTGGTGTGAATGTAAATTGGTGCACTTAAGAAAAACAGTATGGAGGTTCCTTAAAAAACTAAAAATTGAAATATAACCCAACAGTTCAATTCCTGGGTATAGATCTAAAGAATACAAAAATATTAATTTGAACAAATACATGTACCCCAGTATTCATAGAAGCATTATTTACAACTGCCAAGGTAGGAAAGCAACTAAGTGTTTATCAACAGATGAATGGATATAGGAGATGTGGTATATACATATACATACACACACAGACACACACACACACACACACACAATGGAAGAGCAGTTCATCTTTAAAAAAAGAATGAAATTCTGGGACAACCTGGAAGAAATGGACAAATTCTTAGAAATGCACAACCTGCCAAGACTGAATCAGGAAGAAATAGAAAATATGAACAGACCAATCACAAGTACTGAAATTGAAACTGTGATTAAAAATCTTCCAAAAAACAAAAGCCCAGGACCAGATGGCTTCACAGGAGAATTCTATCAAACATTTAGAGAAGAGCTAACACCTAACCTTCTCAAACACTTCCAAAATATAGCAGAGGGAGGAACACTCCTAAACTCATTCTACGAGGCCACCATCACCTTGATACCAAAACCAGGCAAGGATGTCACAAAGAAAGAAAACTACAGGTCAATATCATTGATGAACATAGATGCAAAAATCCTCAACAAAATACTAGCAAACAGAATCCAACAGCACATTAAAAGAACCATACAACATGAATAAGTGGGTTTTATTCCAGGAATGCAAGGATTCTTCAATATACACAAATAAATCAATGTGATACACCATATTAACAAACTGAAGGAGAAAAACCATATGATCATCTCAATATAGGCAAAAAAAGCTTTCGAAAAAATTCAACATCCATTTATGATAAAAACCCTGCAGAAAGTAGGCATAGAGGGAAATTTCCTCAACATAATAAAGGCCATATATGACAAACCCACAGCCAACATAGTCCTCAGTGGTGAAAAACTGAAAGCATTTCCACTAAGATCAGGAACAAGACAAGGTTGCCCTATCTCACCACTCTTATTCAACATAGTTTTGGAAGTTTTAGCCACAGCAATCAGAGAAGAAAAGGAAATAAAAGGAATGCAAATTGGAAAAGAAGAAGTAAAGCTGTCACTGTTTGCAGATAACATGATACTATACATAGAGAATCCTAAAGATGCTACCAGAAAATAGCTAGAGATAATCAATGAATTTGGTAAATTAGCAAGATACAAAATTAATGCACAGAAATCTCTGGCATTCCTATATACTAATGGTGAAAAATCTGAAACTGAAATCAAGAAAACACTCCCATTTACCACTGCAACAAAAAGAATAAACCATCTAGTAATAAACCTACCTAAGGAGACAAAAGACCTTTATTCAGAAAATTATAAGACACTGATGAAAGAAATTAAAGATACAAATAGATGGAGAGATATACCATGTTCTTGGATTGGAAGAATCAATGTTCTGAAAATGGCTCTACTACTCGAAGCAATCTACAGATTCAATGCAATCCCTATCAAACTACCACTGGCATTTTTCATAGAACTAGAACAAAAAATTTCACAATTTCTATGGACACACAAAAGAACCTGAATAGCCAAAGCAATCTTGAGAACGAAAAACGGAGCTGGAGCAATCAGGCTCCCTGACTTCAGACTATATTACAAAGCTACAGTAATCAAGACAGTATAGTACTGGCACAAAAACAGAAAGATAGATCAGTGGAACAGGATAGAAAGCCCAGAGATAAACCCATGCACATATGGTCATCTTATCTTTGATAAAGGAGGCAGGAATGTACAGTGGAGAAAGGACAGTCTCTTCAATAAGTGGTGCTGGGAAAACTGGACAGGTACATGTAAACGTATGAGATTAGATCACTCCTTAACACCATACACAAAAATTAGCTCAAAATGGATTAAAGACCTAAATGTTAAGCCAGAAACTATCAAACTCTTAGAGGAAAACATTGGCAGAACATTCTATGACATAAATCACAGCAAGATCCTTTTTGAGCCACCTCCTAGAGAAATGGAAATAAAAACAAAAATAAATAAATGGGACCTAATGAAACTTCAAAGCTTTTGCACAGAAAAGGAAACCATAAACAAGACCAAAAGAAAACCCTCAGAATGGGAGACAATATTTGCAAATGAAGCAACTGACAAAGGATTAATCTCCAAAATTTATAAGCAGCTCATGCAGCTCAAAAAAATTTAAAAAAAAATCCAATCCAAAAATGGGCAGAAGACCTAAATAGACATTTCTCCAAAGAAGATATACAGACTGCCAACAAACACATGAAAGAATGCTCAACATCATGAATCATTAGAAAAATGCAAATCAAAACTACAATGAGATATCATCTCACACCAGTCAGAATGGCCATCAGCAAAAAATCTAGAAAGAATAAATGCTGGAGAGGGTGTGGAGAAAAGGGAACACTCTTGCACTGCTGGTGGGAATGTGAATTGGTACAGCCACTATGGAGAACAGTATGGAGGTTCCTTAAAAAACTAAAAATAGAACTACCATATGATCCAGCAATCCCACTACTGGGCATATACCCTGAGAAAACCATAATTCAAAAAGAGTCATGTACCAGCATGTTCATTGCAGCTCTATTTACAATAGCCAGGAGATGGAGACAACCTATGTGTCCATCATAGGATGAATGGATAAAGAAGATGTGGCACATATATACAATGGAATATGACTCAGCCATAAAAGGAAACAAAATTGAGCTATTTGTAATGAGGTGGATAAACCTAGGGTCTGTCATACAGAATGAAGTCAGAAAGAGAAAGACAAATACCGTATGCTAACACATATATATGGAATTTAAGAAAAAAGAAAATACCATGAAGAACCTAGGGGTAAGACAGGAATAAAGACACAGACCTACTAGAGAATGGACTTGAGGATATGGAGAGGGGAAGGGTAAGCTGTGACAAAGCGAGAGAGAGGCATGGACATATATACACCAGCAAACTTAAAATAGATAGCTAGTGGGAAGCAGCCACATAGCACAGGGAGATCAGCTCGGTGCTTTGTGACCACCTAGAGGGGTGGGATAGGGAGGGTGGGAGGGAGGGAGATGCAAGAGGGAAGAGATATGGGGACATACGTATATGTATAACTGATTCACTTTGTTATACAGCAGAAACTAACACACCATTGTAAAGCAATTATACTCCAATAATGATGTGAAAATAATAATAATAAGCTAAAAAAAAGAATGAAATTCTGTCATTTAAAACAACATGGATGGATGTGGAGGATATAATTCTTAGTGAAATAAGTCAGACAGAGAAAGATAACAGCATGTTATCATTTTTATGTGGAATCCAAAAAGTAAAACAAACAAATGAATGTAACAAAAAATTATGGTTTTCTCCAGATACATGCTCAGGAGTGGGATTGCTGCATCATATGGTATCTCTATTTTTATTTTTTTATGGTACTTCTATACTGTTCTCCATAGTAGCTCTATCAATTTACATTCCCACCAACAGTGTAGGAGGGTTCCCTTTTCTCCACACCCTCTCCAACATTTATTGTTTGTAGATTTTTTGATGGTGTCCATTCTGACTGGTGTGAGGTGATACCTCATCAAAGTTTTGATTTGCATT
The DNA here is from genome assembly GCF_964341445.2 of Mesoplodon mirus. Taxonomy (NCBI): domain Eukaryota; kingdom Metazoa; phylum Chordata; class Mammalia; order Artiodactyla; family Ziphiidae; genus Mesoplodon; species Mesoplodon mirus. The sequence continues at coordinate 111,259,805 of NC_138982.1, forward strand.
TCTGTAATAATTTCTGCTGTTGAGCATCTTTTCATGTGTTTTTGGCCATCTGTATGCCTTCTTTGGAGAAATGTCTATTTATATCTTCCACCCATTTTTTGATTGGGTTCTTTGTTGTTGTTGTTGCTCTTTTTTGATATTGAGATTCATGAGTTGTTTGTATTTTGGAGGTTAATCCTTTGTCAGAAACAGACTCACAAATATAGAGAAAAAACTAGTGGTTTTTTACCAGCAGGGAGAGCGGTAGGTCATTAAGAGGTACAAACTACTATGTATAAAATAAGTAAGATATAAGTATATATTGTACAGCACAGGGAATATAGCCCGTATTTTATAATAACTTTAAATGGATTATAATCTATAAAAATATTGAATGACTATGCTGTACATCTGAAACTAATATAATACTGTCAACCAATTATACCTCAATAAAAAAAAAAAGAACAATAAACTGAACAAACCAGAAACAGAGTCATAGATATAGAGAATTTAATAGTTGTTTCTAGAGGGGAGGTGGATGGGGGATGAGGGAAATAAAACTTAATAATAAAATATATTTAAATTATTTTATATGGGGCATTAGTAAATCTAAAATAATGCTTATCTTTTGATATTGGAAATAAATACAAAACAATATTTTGAAAGAAAGTTTGAATACAAACTTTGATTATAATACATTGTTTTAATAAGACATCATTTATGCATGATTTATGATGCATCAATGATTCCTGCTTGTTAGTTTCAAATATTTTACATAATGTGTACCTGTGTTTCTCATCAAGTAACTGACACAACACTCGATTTCCCAGGAAAGGGAATTGACAATGTAATAAAATTTCTTTGTTTCTTACTATAAAATTATGAAAACATATCATTTGTATGTGTACACTCTGCCAATATATTAATATGTAGATTTTTTTAGTGGTTTTGTGTCTTATTTTTATATAGAGAATTAGACAGGGAAGAGTGAAAGACCTTGAGAAAAATAAATGATAAGTTGAGTGCAGGTTTATTTCTGGACTTTTAAACTTAATAACATGCAATGAGCATTTTACCATGTATTTAAATATATCGTTAATCATTTAGTTTATTACCAATTTTTCATGAGTATCTAGAACTAACTTTTTTAAGATAAATTAAAATATTATAAATGTTTATATTTTATGAAAGAAAATGTCTTTGAATTAGAATTTGAAGCAGACAAAATGGATTGGAAAAAAAATTATAACAAAGAACTTCCATTTGGTAAAAAGACAATTAGCTTTTCATAAGGAAATATTCTTAATAGGGACTCCTATGCTAAGAAATAATAGAGGATAATAAGTTTAGCAAGTAATACCAAATTAGCAAAATCAATGAAAGAAAGAGAAAGTCATATTACACTATTTAGGAAAGTGTCGGAATGATAGGGAGTTGCTGTAAGGTGTGATGGATTTGAAAACCAGAGTAGCAAGCAACAGTTTTAAAGGTATTGGCTTTCTGTAGATGGAGATAAAGGAATAGAGCTTTGTCAGTGCTAAAGAGATGTTGGCTCTTTATAGCCACAAATTTATCACACACACACACACACACACACACACACACACCAAACTGTACCAGTTACAAAAATGTGAAGAATTAGCAAACTTGACTGGTACAAAACTACAGTGATATCTTTGAAATGTACACTCCAAAAGGCCATTACCTTCACCAACCTATGATTACAAGAGTGATATGAACCCATGTACTCAGTATGCTTGGGCAGAAGTTCAAGTCATAAACTCTATTGTAACCATGTGCATACAAACACATAATAACAGGAATAACAACAAACAGCCAATGAACACAGAATTCGGAAGCTGAAATTCTCCTGTGTGGAGAGAAACTGAATAAAAGAGGCTGCCTGATTTCTGACAATCTTCCTGTCCTGAGTTTCAATCCTTTCAAGGTCTAGCTAAATTTCCCCTTTTTCTTAATTTGGATCCTTAAGAAAGGTACCCTTTGGTAAATGTTCATCTCTGCTTGGGGCTATTTGCAGTGGGCTTATCATACTTGCAACCAAAAGAGTCTTTATTCAAACTTTCAGTTAGTACAGAAAAATATGTCTTTGTTGTCTTAATTTGAGAATAAAAATGAATTTATCCCAAATACAGAATGTAGAATAATAAATTTAGTATTCCAAGTCCATCCAATTAGCCAGGAGAATACAATAGAATTATAATTTGAAAGTATAGACAGTGAATATATTTTCCAGTGAAGCTGAGAATGGTGATTAATAAACAGAACAAGTGAATTGTTCTATCAAACATACAAGAAATGTATCTGACATTTGATCTTAAAGCAGGGTTTGCTCCAAGTCTCTTACTTGTGTTTTTCTGAGTATTGTTTGGATAAAAATAAGTAGCAACAAATGTTGCTTCTTAGCATGAAGTACAATTCTGCATGTGTGGGTGATTTCAACAAGTCTCAGATCTCTTAAGAGGTTCATGAGGGTTTAAAAATGACTCCTGGAGACACTGCAATGATAATAGGAGCTAATATTTAACCACTTGATACTATGTAATGAGTTACATATGAGAGTTTTGCATATAAAGTTAATTTAATTTTCACAAAAAATCTAAAAACCAATTTTTATTATTAGTCACCTTCAGCAGAAGACATTGAGGCACAAGGAAGTTCGATAAGTTGATCAGCTAAACAGAGGTAGCAAATCGTTCAGTCTGAGTTCAAAATTAGATCCCCTTTCTCCCAAGTTTATCTTTTAAAACCCTTAGGCTATATTTCCTCCTTGATATAGAACACGGTGTGACAGAAAGATCACTGAGCCTAGAGTTAGAACACTATTTCTGTTCTTAATTCTGCTAATTACTGTCTCTTGGTCTTTAACAGATCACTTAATCTCTCTGCTTCAATTTTCTTAATCTGTACACTAGGAACAAGACTTGGTCTCTTGAGAATCAAAATGTGATGATATAAGTGTAAAGTGTTTTACACAAAGCAAAGTTTAATAAAAAGAGTCTTGTGTTTTCTTTGGATCATCCTACTTTTGCCACAGTGTTTAAAATATATAATCTTAATAAATACTGAATTGATTATAAAGATTGTATTGAAGCAGAGGAAACATACAGTTTTAGTGCAGTAGACAGGAAAAAAAAATTTGTGCCACTAACAAAAAGAGAAAACTAAAAGAGAAAAAAGTCATGAAGAGCTACTATATTGTACAATTTAAAATACAGGGCAAAACAAGAAATTATACCAATTCTTCTCAAACTTTTCCAAAAGACGGAAGAAGGGGGAACACTCCCAAAGTCATACTATGAGCCACCATCACCCAGATACCACAAGCAGATAAAGACAATACCAAAAAAGGAAATTACAGGCCAATATGGTGCAGCCACTATGGAAAACAGTATGGAGGTTCTTCAAAAAATGAAAATTAGAGTTGCCATATTATCCAGCAAACCCACTCCTGGGTATATATCTGAAGAAAAGTCTAATTAGAAAAGACACATGCACCCCATTTTTCATAGTGGAGCTATTTACAACAGCCAAGACATGGAAGCAACCTAAATGTCTACCAACAGATGAATGGATAAATATGTGGTCTATATACACAATGGAATATGACTCAGCCTAAAAAAGAATGAAATGCCATTTACAGCAACATCGATGAACCTGGAGATTACCCTAATAGATGAGGTAAGTCAGAAAGAGAAAGACAAACACCATAAGATTTCACTTATACGCAGAATCTAAAATATGACACAAATAAACTTATTTATGAAACAGAAACAGACTCACAGGCATAGAAAACAAACTTATGGCTACCAAAGGGGAAAAGAGGTGGGGGAAGAATAAATTAGGAGTTTGGGATTAGCAGATACAAAGTACTATATATAAAATAGATAAACAACAAGGTCTATATTTAATATCCTGTAATAAACCATAATGGATAAGAATACAAAAAAGAACATATATATATATAACTGAATCACTTTGCTGCACACCAGAAACCAACACAGCATTGTAAATCAACTATACTTCAATAAAAATAAAAATAAATAAATAATAAAATAAAATATAGGGGCACACATATGTAGTTTAAAGGAACTTTTATTTGAGATGCTTGCAAAATATGACTGGAGCTTCTTGGAGAGGTTGAGACTGGAGATGGATTTGAAGGCATCAGTGTATAACTAGAATATATTTGTCAAAACCTTTATTTGTTTTCTATTGCTGTGGAATAAATTTCCAAAAACTTTATGGTATTAAAAAATGCTCATTTATTATCTCAAAGTTTCCTGGATCAGAATTCTGAGTATGAGTTTAATTGAGTCTTATGATCAGGGTATCACCACACTGAACTAAAGTTATTGGCCAGGGCTGCAGTCTGAACTGAGGTTGGAGTCCTATTCCATGCTTAGTGGTTGCCTGTTGAATTTCATTCCTTAAATCTATAGAACTGGGAATCTCATAACTAGAGGTTGCCCTGCCATAAGACCCTCTCTACAACATGGGAATTTCCTTCTTCAAGGACAATAGCAGAGGTCTCCTGATGCTCCTTTCCACTTTAAGGGTTTATCTGATTAAGTCAAGCCTATCTAGGATTATCTCCCTTTTGATTAACACAAAGCTCACTGATTAGGGAATTTAACTACCTCTGAAAAATACTGTTTTACCATATAATGTAACATAATCATGAGAGTGATATCCCATCATATTTATGGGTTCCACATTCATCTAAGGGAAAAGGAATACACAAGGAAATCAGGGATCAGGATTCATCTTAGCAGTCTATCTATCACAGGAGAAATATATTATTCTTTCATCCTTTCTTTTCTGATTTCAATGAAAAGACAAGATAATACATCATGAACAAAAAAATCAAATTATTTCAGTAAATAAGAGAAGTCTTCTATATCTTATATAAGGCCTAAATAATGAGACAATTATAAAATCACAAATAAGTAGTTTTAATTTTGTTTGATGATCTATCTATAGTATGGTATTAGAATACATTTTATTTGCAAAGACATAATAGAATTTTCAGTGCATTATCAGTATTACATAAGTAAAAATAAGTCTTTGTTTTTTGACATTTCCAATATATTAAAAATATGGTTTAAAATGACCTTGAACTGATAATTAGAAAACATTCTATGAAATATGGCTTATGCTTTCAAAGAGGAAACTCAATCAACTAAATTAGAAATAGGTGAATTCATATCATTTGAAATATTTTTGTTACTTGACTGAAAATTTCAAAAGTAATTAAATAAATGCTCTGAATTAAGTTGAGTTTTTTAAAATTTATAAACTGGCTCTAGGAGTATATTTATAAAGATGACACTTTGAGTTCACAAATTATCAAAGCAAAGTTAGAGAGTAGACCAACTGATAAAAGAAAAAATAAATAAAACAAAAAAATCACACACATATAAACAAATGAATAGAACTATTAAAGAAAGGAAGTGGCAAAATACTTTGATGCCTTATGTTCTTAACATGGTTGCTAGGAAAATATAGAACATTCTAGGAAAAAAATGCAGCACTTAATACCCACCAAATATGGTTATATAGAAAAATACAGTTGTACAAAATCCTATCTCACCATTATCACCAATTTGGACAAAGGAAAAACATGGAAACAGATAAATAGCACCCCAAAATTTTCTCCTTGCCACCATGAACATAAGAACTAAAAGATAATTGTTGTTATTGCATATGACTACAATATATTGGATACTATTATAATAATGCAATGATTGGATTATTCTATTTAATACAATTTTCTATTCTTCTAGAAAAAAGATACTTTTTAAAGGTCAGTGTTCCAATTTATCCTTATGAATCAATATTCTATTACTTTCAATAATAAGTAGATTTATAAGAACTAAAACCTAAAGGAAAAATAAATATGACAGGTCTAATAGGAAAGGTGATAGCCTGAGGAAAAAGAAAGCTGTCATTTCCTTGCTCCATTATGGCTTAATAGACAGTGGCCCCAAACCAAAGTGTTAGTCATCATTTACCTTCTTTACTTTTAAGTGGGGTATAGTTCCTAGGGAGATACTTAGTGATAGAGGAAAAATAATTCATTGAAATTGACAGTATTTCTAAATCAGAGATACAAGGAATTCCCAGTGAAGTAGGAAAATAATCTAACTGAATATAGATATAAAATATCCCTGAATACATGAAGTAAAACCTCCATGTATTCAGGGATATTTTATGCAAAACTGCATAAAAGAGAATAACATTCCTATCTAACAAAAATGACTATCCACATGTTTCCTATCACATCAAAAATATTTATCAAGAATCCAGTGAATTAGCTTTTTTTTCTGTGCTGTTGAACAATAGAAAAATAAACCAGAAATCAGTACTCTGCTCTCAAGTAAAGAGCTGAAGGGGAAAATAGCAAATGTTAGATATGATGGACATGTGTTCTAAAGGAATTCTCCAACTTTAGATCAGTGTAAGTCAAGAGAGAGGGCTTCTTGTTAAATATGAGTTAAAGTAAAAACAAATATGGTAAACGTGAACTACTGAGGGCAAGAGAGATCAGCAAATGATGTGAATACGTGCACACACAGACACACACACACACAATAAAAGAGAAATTTTCCAAAACTCGTTTTCACCAGAGAAAATTTTAAATGACAAAATAAATAAATAAAGTAAAACATAAATGTTAAGACAACTGAATAGAGATTCAATGGAGATTTTAAGGTCAAAAATACAAAAGGTATCCAAAGGGCAACAATATAGAATTATTAAAGAAAATATATTAAAAATTAACCAAACATAGCTGAAAATCAAATTAATAACATGGAGAAAATAGTTCAAATTGACTTATAAATTTAGAGAAAAAATAGAGAAGTTTGTAAATATGAATGGTAACACAAATAATTCAATAAATGAAAAGTAGACTTTTACTATTTTAGAGAACTTGGAAATAGAACAGATTTTTCTTTTTTAAATGGAGAAATCGTTTCTTAACCAAAAGAAGAAATTATCTTCAAGTTGAAAGAATTGATGAAATCTATTAATACCAGACAATAGTATTCAATATCAAACATAATACAAGGGAACTTTGATTCAGGTCATGACAGAATAAGTAATACAAGAGTAAATGATAGCTTTTTTGTATAAACAATTATAATAATTAAATGAGATAACATTTCATAGACATTGGCTGTTAATATGAGACTGACATTTCTAAAGTAAGTGCCTTAAGACAGTTCAGCACTGTCTGGGACAATTTTCCAACTGCAATAGAGGGAAGTTGGGTACAAGTAAAGCATTGCTGGTTTTTTTTTTTTTTTAACTGAAGAGTCAGATATCAGAGTGTGGGAGTTCTAAATCAACTGGAATTTGTGAGGCAGGACATTAGAGGAGAGGAAAACTCATAAATGTAGGCTTTACAAGTCTGTGTGGCAGCACCTTATGGGTCTCTGGCTAAGGGTTTGGATATGAATGCAAATGGCAAGACATCATGAGGCAAATCAGATGCAGATGTCATGGGTCTGAGAGGAAATAGAGGTGCTAGAGTGTTGAAAATACACAAACCCAACTGAGCAAACTGAAAAGAGAAATAGACAAAATTATAATTGTAGATTTTTTTTTTTTTTTTTGCGGTACGCGGGCCTCTCACTGTTGTGGCCTCTCCCGTTGCAGAGCACAGGCTCCAGACGTGCAGCCTCAGTGGCCATGGCTCACGGGCCCAGCCACTCCGCGGCATGTGGGGTCTTCCCAGGCCGGGGCGTGAACCCATGTCCCCTGCATCGGCAGGCGGACTCTCAACCACTGCGCCACCAGGGAAGCCCTAATTGTAGATTTTGATAGCACTAAGAGTAAATGACCAAACAAATTAATTAATAATTAATGCTATAAAATGCAAGTAATGCCATCACATGATTTTTATATAATTGGCAGAATAATAATACATACAACAACTTCAGAATGTGCATTCTTTTCAAGTGCACATGGAATTTTCACCAAGATAGACCATTTTTGGGACCATAAAAATGCACCAATACAAATTTTAGAAGATTGAAATTATGCAAAGCATATTATCTACCACAGATAATTCAATCCAGTAACATTAAGGTATTTTTTAAAGCTCTCAAATTTGGGGGAGTTAAGAAAATGTACTCCTAAATAACCAAAGGTCAAAAACTAAGTCACAGTAGACATATATTTTAAATTGAATGGTATTACATCATAGTATATCAAAATTTGTGAGACAGAGTTAACCAGGGAAAAGTAAATTTATGGGTTTAAATGCTTATAGGAAAAAGAAGAGTTTAGAAACAAAACCCTTACTTCAAGTTCTGACAATATTGCTCTTACTTTTACTAATTATTTTCTCCACTAAAAATTGGATGAGACTGTTATTTTTTTACTTGGACTGCAGGCAATATGTGAATGTGATGCATGGAAGAAGGGAAGCAAATGAGCTGCGTCTAATGATTGTCTCAGTATTTTCCTGGAGTCATCTCCCAGAATTTAGCACAGGAGAAAGGAACCCAAGTAAAGCATGGTGGTCTTGCTGAGTTGAGAAGGAAGGGAATAGAATGTGTTAAGGCTTAGTTAGCTGGAATTGGTGGAGCAGAGAAACAAAAAGGAGGAAATTATGCAGAAACAGAGCTCCAGAAATAGGCATGAGATATCCTAGTGCCTTTGCTGAATAGAAGCTGATCATGGGCTTGGTGAAACTCCAAAAGACTTTGTAGGGATGTACTAGGAAGTTATAAAGGAAGCAATTTCCAGATTTCACAAGTTACAATCAAAATTCAAATTCCAACAAGCCAGAGTCAAAAGTCCTGATTTAATATCCAGGGTGTTCAGTAGAAACTCTGAAATGTTCATGCATCAATAACTGGGCTAAACTAGCTTTATAGGGCAATAAAGTGCCACCTTAAGAAAACTTTTAGAAGGGAACTGAAAATAAAGCTGATGCGCAAGTTTCTTATATACCTGCTTCAAAACAAATTCCAACATTTGGCTAAAGGAAAATAACAAAATCAAATACTCAACAGTGAAACTTCCCTAATATTCAATAATAAGTCAAAGTTTATTCGACATGCAAAGAAATTGAAAAAAAAACTCATCCAGACAGTAGATATATCTATCATTAGGAAAAGATCTAGAAATGACTGGAAAGATTTTCTCTGACAAAGCTTTCTAAAGCCACTATTCTACATAGCTGACAGATTTAAGAGAAAACATGAACAAAATGTGGAGAGAAGCAGAAGATATAAACATAGAAGTTCTAGAGGTGAAAATTGAATATGTATGATTAAAAAAAATAATTAAATGAGCCTAACACCAGATTAGGCACTGCAGAAGGGAGGAATACTTATACATACAAACAGAAGCACATATGAAAAAAATAACCAGAAAAAAAGTCTCAGTGATCCTAGAGAAGTACATGTAATTGTAGTGGCAGAGGGGGAGTAAGAAAAATATGAGAAGAAATAATGACAATTTTTTTCCCAATTTCATAAAAACTGTAAGCCCAGAAATCCAGGAATTTCAATAAAGACCAGGCAAGATAACCACAAGAAACATAGCATCAAGGCCTATAATGATAAAATTACTGAAGACAAGTAACTTAAAGAAAAAAAAAACAACAGTGTGGGGAGCTGTTTGATTCCTTACAATATGTAAGGGGATCAAAAGGTAAGAACAGAGCAGATTTCTCATAAGAAAAGATACATTCCCAAGAAGAACAAAAAGTTAAAAAGTCAAAAAACACATATGAACAATATTGGAGATATAACATGTAGGACATGGGTGATAAAAATTTGTGCTATTTTTTTTTAATACAGAGAGAAAATATATTCACTTGGAGATTGCAGTGCAAAAAATACTCTATCAGGTAATGTTTTCATAATTATTTTTAAATATTTAAATATAGAATATTTTAATACATGTGATTATATTTTTAATTTAAGTTAAATTATATATATCGTATGTATCCCAGTATATATGCATAGTATTCAGCTAAAACCATTGCATCTGTCTGCCTGTATATTCCCCTTTCTCTATCTGTCTATATATATCCATCCACCTTTGTATAACTGTTCATTTTTCTATCACTTCCACTCATTCATCCACATTTGCATTCATTCTTCTAGCTGTATATCCATACAAGTATAAAAAGATATATATATATATATATATAATATATATATACACACACATACATATATATATGAAATTGCAATGATTGTTTTTAATAGTTTTTCTATTTTTATTTTATTAACATCTTTATTGGAGTATAATTGCTTTACCTATTTATGTTAGTTTCTGCTGTATAACAAAGTGAATCACCTATATGTATACATGTATCCCCATATCCCCTCCCTCTTGCACCTCCCTCCTACCCTCCCTATCCCACCACTCTAAGTGGTCACAAACCACCGAGCTGCTCTCCCTGTGTTATGCAGTTGCTTCCCACTAGCTATGTATTTTTCTATTTTACATTTGGTAGTCTATATATTTCAATGCCACTCTCTCACTTCATCTCAAGCTTAACCTTCCCCCTCCCCTTGTCCTCAAGTCCATACTCTATGTCTGCATCTTTATTCTTGTCCTGCCTCTAGGTTCTTCAGGATAATTTTTTTTTTTTTAGGTTCCATATATATGTGTCAGCATATGGTATTTGTTTTTCTCTTTGTGACTTACTTCATTCTGTACGACAGACTCTAAATCCATCCACCTCACTACAAATAACTCAATTTCGTTTCTTTTTATGGCTGAGTAACATTCCATTGCTATATGTGCCACATCTTTATCCATTAATCTGTCGATGGACACTTAGGTTGCTTCCATATCCTGGCTATTGCAAATACTGCTGCAATGAACATTGCGGAACATGACTTTTTTTGAATTATGGTTTTCTCAGGGTATATACCTGAATTATGGTTTTCTCAGGGTATATACCCAGTAGTGGGATTTCTGGGTCATATGGTAGTTCTATTTTTAGTTTTTTGAGGCACCTCCTTTCTGTTCTCCATAGTGGCTGTATCAATTTACATTCCCACAAACAGTACAAGACTGTTCGCTTTTCTCCACAATCTCTCCAGCATTAATTGTTTGTAGATTTTTTGATGATGGCCATTCTGAACAGTGTGAGGTGATACCTCATTATAGTTTTGATTTGCATTTCTCTAATGATTAGTGATATTAAGCATCCTTTCATGTGTTTGTTGGCAATCTGTATATCTTCTTTAGAGAAATGTCTATTTAGGTCTTCTGCCCATTTTTTGGGTTGGGTTGTTTGTTTTACTGATACTGAGCTGCATGAATGGCTTGTATACTGTAGACATTAAACCCTTGTCAGTTGCTTCATTTGCAAATATTTTCTCCCATTCTGAGGGTTGTCTTTTCGTCTTGTTTATGGTTTCTTTGCTGTGCAAAAGCTTTTAAGTTTTATTAGGTCCCATTTCTTTATTTTTGTTTTTATTTCCATTTCTCTAGGAGGTGGGTCAAAAAGGATCCTGCTGTGATTTATGTCATGGAGTGTTCTGCCTATATTTTCCTCTAAAGTTTTATAGTGTCTGGCCTTACCTTTAAGTCTTTAATCCATTTTGAGTTTATTTTTGTGTATGTTGTTAGGGAGTGTTCTAATTTCATTTTTTTATATGCAGTTGTCCAGTTTTCCCAGCACCACTTGTGGAAGAGGCTGTCTTTTCTCCATTGTATATTCTTCCCTCCTTTACAAAAGATAAGGTGACCATATGTGCATGGGTTTATCTCTGGGCTTTCTATCCTGTTGCATTGATCTATATTTCTGTTTTTGTGCCAGTACCATATTGTCTTGATTACTGTAGCTTTGTAGTATAGTCTGAAGTCAGGGAGCCTGATTCCTCCAGCTCTATTTTTCTTTCTCAAGATTACTTTGGCTATTTGGGGTCTTTTGTGTTTCCATACAAACGGTGAAAATTTTTGTTCTAATTCTGTGAAAAATGCCATTGGTAGTTTGATAGGGATTGCACTGAATCTGTAGATTGCTTTGGGTAGTACAGTCACAGCATTGATTCTTCCAACCCAACACATTTCACAGTGTTGATTCTTCCAATCCAAGAACATGGTATATCTCTCCATCTGTTTGTATCATCTTTACTTTCTTTCATTAATGTCTCATAGTTTTCTGAATACAGTTCTTTTGTCTTCTTATGTAGGTTTAATCCTAGGCATTTTATTCTTTTTGTTGCAATGGTAAATGGGAGTGACTCCTTAATTTCTCTTTCAGATTTTTCATCATTAGTGTATAGGGATGCAAGATATTTCTGTGCATTAATTTTGTATCCTGCTACTTTACCAAATTCATTGATTAGCTCTAGTAGTTTTGTGGTGGCATCTTTAGGATTCTCTACATATAGTATCATGTCACCTGCAAACAGTGAAAGTTTTATTTCTTCTTTTCTGATTTGAATTCCTTTTATTTCTTTTTCTTCTCTGACTGCTGTGGCTAAAACTTCCAAAACTATGTTGAATAACAGTGGTGAGAGTGGGCAACCTTGTCTTTTTCCTGATCTTAGTGGAAAAGGTTTCAGTTTTTCACCATGGGAACAATGTTGGCTCTGGGTTTGTCATATATGGCCTATATTATGTTGAGGTCAGTTCCCTCTATGTCTACTTTCTGGAGAGTTTTTACCATAAATGGGTGTTGAATTTTGTCAAAAGCTTTTTCTGCATATATTGAGATGATCATATCATTTTTATCCTTTAATTTTTTAATATGGTTTATCACATTGTTTGATTTGCATATATTGCAGAATCCTTGCATTCCTGGGATAAACACCACTTTATCATGGTGTATGATCCATTTAATATGTTGTTGGATTCTGTTTGCTAGTATTTTGTTGAGGATTTTCGAATCTATGTTCATCAGTGATATTGGCTTGTAGTTTTCTTTTTTTGTGACACCTTTGTCTGGTTTTGGTATCAGGGTGATGTTGGTCTCATAGAATGAGTTTGGGAGTTTTCCTCCCTCTGCTATAATTTGGAGGAGTTTGAGAAGGATAGGTGTTAGTTCTTCTCTAAATGTTTTGATAGAATTCGCCTGTGTAGCCATCTGATCCTGGGCTTTTGTGTGTTGGAATATTTTTAATCACAGTCTCAATTTCAGTGCTTGTCATTGGTTTGTTTATATTTTCTATTTCTTCCTGATTCAGTATCTGAAGGTTGTGTTTTTCTAAGAATTTGTCCATTTCTTCCAGGTCGTCCATTTTGATGGCATATAGTTGTTGGTAGTAATCTCTCATTATCCTTCGTACTTCTGCAGTGTAAGTTGGTACTTCTTTTTCATTTCCAATTCTGTTGATTTGAATCTTCTCCCTTTTTTTCTTCATGAGTCTGGCTAATGGGTTATCAACTTTGTTTATTTTCTCAAAGAAAGAGCTTTTAGTTTTACTGATCTTTGCTATCATTGCCTTCATTTCTTTTTCATTTTTTTCTGATCTGATTTTATGATTTCTTTCCTTCTGCTAACTTTATAGTTTTTTGTTCTTCTTTCTCTAATTGCTTTAGGTGTAAGGTTAGGTTACCTGTGATGTTTCTTGTTACTTGGATTAGGATTGTATTGCGGTAAACTTCCCTCTTAGAACTGATTTTGCTGCATCCCATAGGTTTTGGGTCATCATGATTTCATTGTCATTTGTTTCTAGGTATTTTTTTATTCCCTCTTTGATTTCTTCAGTGATATCTTGGTTATTTAGTAGTGTATTGTGTAGCCTCCATGTGTTTGTATTTTTTACAGTTTTTTTTCCCCTGTATTTGATATCTATTCTCATGGCATTGTGGTCAGAAAATGTATTTGATATGATTTCAATTTTCTTAAATTTACGAAGGCTTGATTTATGACCCAAGATATGATCTATCCTGAAGAATGTTCCATGAGTACTTCAGAAGAAAATGTATTCTGTTGATTTTGGATGGAACATCCTATAAATATCAATTAAGTCTATCTTGTTTAATGTGTCATTTAAAGCTTGTGTTTCCTTGTTTATTTCCATTTTGGTTGATCTGTCCATTGGTGAAAGTGGGGTGTTAAAGTCCCCTATTATGTTTGTGTTACTGTCGATTTCCCCCTTTATGGCTGTTAGTAGTTGCCTTATGTATTCAGGTGCTCCTATTTTGGGTGCATAAATATGTAGAATTGTTATATCTTCTTCCTGGATTGATCCCTTGATCATTATGTAGTCTCCTTCTTTGTTTCTTGTAATAGTCTTTATTTTAAAGTCTATTTTGTCTGATATGAGAAATGCTACTCCAGCTTTCTTTTGATTTCCATTTTCATGGAATATTTTTTGCATCCCCTCATTTTCAGTCTGTATGTGTCCCTAAGTCAGAAGTGGGTCTGTTGTAGATAGCATGTATATGAGTCTTGTTTTTGTATCCATTCAGCCAGTCTATACCTTTTGGTTGGAGCATTTAATCCATTTACATTTAAGGTAATTATTGATATATATGTTCCTGTTACCATTTTTCTTACTTGTTTTGTGTTTGTTATTGTAGGTCTTTTCCTTCTCTTGTGTTTCCTGCCTAGAGAAGTTCCATTAGCATTTGTTGTAAAGCTGGTTGGTGATGTTGAATTCTCTTAGCTTTTGCTTCTCTGTAAAGGTCTTGATTTCTCCATTGAATCTGAATGAGATCCTTGCTATGTAGAATAATCTTGGTTGTAGGTTTTTCCCTTTCATCACTTTAAATATATCCTGCCACTCCATTCCAGCTTTCAGAGTTTCTGCTGAAAGTTCAGCTGTTTACCTTATGGGGAGTCCCTTGTATGTTATTTGTTGCTTTTCCCTTGCTGCTTTTAATATTTTTTCTTTGTATTTAATTTTTGATAGTTTGATTAATATGTGTTTTTGTGTGTTTCTCCTACGATTTATTCTGTATGGGACTCTCTGCACTCTCTGGACTTGACTGACCATTTGCTTTCCCATGTTAGGGAAGTTTTCAACTATTATCTCTTCAAATATTTTCTCAGTCCCTTTCTGTTTCTCTTCTTCTGGGTGCCCTATAATTCGAATGGTGGTGTGTTTAATGTTGTCCCAGAAGTCTCTGAAATTGTCCTAAATTCTTTTTTCTTTATTCTGTTTTGTGGTAGTTATTTCCACTATTTTATCTTCCAGGTCACTTATCCGTTTTTTTCTGCCTCAGTTATTCTGCTATTGATTACTTCTAGAGAATATTGAATTTCATTTATTTGTTGTTCATCACTGTTCATTTGCTCTTTACTTCTTCTAGGTCCTTAGTAAGCATCTCTTGTATTTTCTCCATTCTATTTCCAAGATTTTGGATCATCTTTGCTATCATTACTCTGAATTCTTTTTCAGGTAGACTCCTATTTCTTCTTCATTTGTTTGGGCTGGTGGGTTTTTTACCTTGCTCCTTCATCTGCTTTGTATTTCTCTGTCTTCTCATTTTCCTTAATTTACTGTGTTTGGGCTCTCCTTTTTACAGGCTGCATGTTTGTAGTTCCCATTGTCTTTGGTGTCTGCCCCCAGTGGATAAGGTTGGTTCAGTGGCTCATGTAGGCTTCCTGCTGGAGGGGACTGGTGTTCTGGTGGATGAGGCTGGATCTTGTCTTTCTGTTGGGAAGGACCTCATCCAGGGGTGTGCTTTGGTTTGTCTCTGAACTTACTTTAGGCAGCCTCTCTGCTATTGGGTGGGGTTGTGTTCCTGTCTTGCTAGTTGCTTGGTATGGAGTGGTCAGCACTGGAGCTTGCTGGTCATTGAGTGGAGCTGGGTCTTAGCATTGAAACAGAGATCACTGGGAGAGCTTTTGCCAATTGATATTACATTGAGCTGGGAGGTCTCTGGTGGTCCAATGTCCTGAACTCAGCTCTCTCACCTGAAAGGCTCAGGCTTGGCACCCGGCCGGTGCACCAAGACCCTGTCAGCCATATAGCAAATGTAAAATGGATGGCTAGTGAGAAACTGCTGCATAGCACTGGGAAATCAGCTCAACACAATGATGTTTCTTTGATTTTAAAATGTTTACATCTGCATGGTGATATTTTGGAGATTAAATCTTTTCACAAAATAGCTTTCATCTTTTTTATTGCTTTTCCTTAAGTATGTTACTCATTAAAATTATGGTATTATTAAGATGATTACATACTAAATCATAAGAAGGAAAACATTAAATACATTCATTCTCAAATACAATTTTTATTGCCATTGGTGCATGCCTTTCAGAGAAGAGTTACTTTCTGCTTAGTATATGGAACAGCATGTGTCAATATTCCTGTTACGCACATAGTAATTCCTTGCAAATGTGAAATGTGTTTTTAGTAAATGTTGCTCAGAGAAAAAATGCATTAAGCAAACCCAGTAAGCAGTTAGAAGAAATAGCTGTGATGAGACTGTGCTTCTGAATATTTCTGCAATCACTCTTCATATGCTGAGCATCCCATGCTGTTCAGCATCTTGGCTTAGATAGTACTTTATTTTTACCTGCTCTGGAATTACAAACAAATGAACTTATTCCACTGCCTGAAATAAATACCTTTATATTCTGAGAAGTTTTAATTCTACACTGAAGATAAAAATTAAAGATGCTACTACTGATAAATATGCCTCATGCTTGCTATTTATTGATGTGGAATTTGAATTTGGTTAGTAAGACTTTTTACCCCTAAGGAATTAAATCTATCTTAACTCTGTTGACCTTGGTAAAATGTCTAAAGTATGCTGTTTATGAGAAGCTAGCACTGCCATTTCTTGTAATTATACTGTTTGACCAAGCAAGTTTAACTTAGAGGAAGGTTGTTTATGTGAAAATTTAGACTGCAGCTCTAATTTATTTCTAGGGATATTTATAATACTTCAAATATGGTGAAGGACTACACCACATGGCCATCTCTTTAGTATAATTTGCCACTGGCTGTGGACCTTATGCAGGGAAGCTTGATGAAAACCTTATATAGTTTTTACAAATGATTTTTAGTTAAGGATTTTTACAGTCTTCCCCAAATGACGTAGTGCTCTTATTTCCATCTAACTTCAGCAATTTGCAGCCCTGAACTAATTATTTTCAACACATACTTTGCCTGGCACTATTATTTTAGACAATGAGTTTGGATTTCATATTTATTTCTGTGGTGTTTAAGGATATTGTTGAAAGAAGCCTCATCTATCCTGTCAGGAGGAAAATCTATGCCCAGTGAAATAACATCCTAAACAGATTACTGATGGTGACTAGACAGTATGACTAGATACTTTACTTCTCAGCACATTACTCATGCTTAGCAACAATATATATTTTTAAATTTATAAATAAAGTGAGCTTGCCATTAATTTTCTACTCAGATTTAATGACAACCACTTCAATGTCATTTAAAAAATGTAGGCATTGGGGCTTCCCTGGTGGCGCAGTGGTTGAGAGTCTGCCTGCCGATGCAGGGGACACGGGTTCGTGCACCAGTCTGGGAAGATCCCACATGCCGTGGAGCGGCTGGGCCCGTGAGCCATGGATGCTGAGCCTGTGCATCTGGAGCCTGTGCTCCACAATGGGAGAGGCCACAGCAGTGAGAGGCCCACGTACCACTGAAAAAAAAAATGTAGTCATTGTAATCAAACTGACTAAATTTGGAATCTGACTTCATCTTATCTTCCTTGTGTGGCTTTAGACACCTAACTTAGCCTTTTTGTGTGATTCAGTTTCCCCATCTTTAAACTGGAGGTAAATTTACCTTTTAGATATATGTTACGGTGATTAGATATATTAATTCATTTTAAAGTTCTAGGTCTGTATATCTCGTGTTAATGAAAAATAAGTTCTAAGATTGATTTATCTGTCACTTATTTTTACCAAATATGCTAACCTATGCTAGAAATTACAAAACTAAACCAAGATTTATTCCCTATAATTACAGAAATGAGGACTGTTACCCAAATCTAGATTGACTCATAATTCCATCTGAATAAGTACAAAGAAAATTCTTTTACAACACATGAAAAATATAGAGCCATGAGACATGCTTGTACAGAGCTCACTGAAAATTATTTGAACTAGTAAAGATGATCCTACTATTATTTCAATACCCACTGACATAACTCAGATATCTTTGAAAAAATATTCTCTTTGCATTTAAATAGATTGGGGAAATAAAAAATATATACTTTTTATTAATAGAACTTTATTTTGTTTTGTTTTGTTTTGTTTTTCTCCCTTTAAAGCTCTGTAACTCTGTGGCTGCAGTAATTTAGAAAATTGTGTGTAATACAAATGTTGCAGAAAGCCTACGCATTCTCAATATGTTTCCTGACTTTTGACAAAAAATAGCATCTAATTCCTGAGAAACTTATGTATTTTTGAGGGATTTAAAAGCAATCTTAAACAACTTTATGAAAATTTTATTCCTTGAAACTTATAAGATTTAAATATTTACTATGAAAAAAAATTATACATAAAAAGAACTCATAAAATTGTATTAATTTATGTCAAGAAAAACATTAGCTACCTTCACAAGACACATAGTTAAATAGATTGTGAAAATACATTTTGTAAACACCCTATTTCCAAATAATTTTTCTAAACCCACTGCCTCTGCAAAGTAACTTTTATCATACTCTTCCCAAGGAACACAATTAATAAATGGTAAGCCTCCAAAATTCTAAATTTTAAGTACCTTGTGGTTTGTTAACATTATATTAAAGCTCTTTGTTTTAGTTAGTAGTGATTGTACCTAATGATACTTGATGTATTAATCAATTGTCCAAACTAAATATTTTAGAAGTCTTAATCTGACATGATTTGCAATGAATCAGAGTAAATAATTGTGACAAATGAAATATTCATACTTTAAATACCTAATTTTACCTTAAAATTTGCATTTCTTAGTGACTTTTCCAATGTTAGTGAAAAGATACTTTTTAAAAATGTGGATGTCCTATTTATATATTGACTTTGTTATTTTTGCCTAGACCATTATCAACATACAGACATGTCCACTTCATGTACAGAAAAACAGAAATATGTGAGCCTTTTGAATGCAATTATATTTTACATTTTTAATATTCAAAAGTCACTTAAAGTTTTTTTCATCTTATTCCTAACTTAATAGCTTCTTAAAAACTATTTTTCACATTTCAATGCACTCTGTGATTTCTAGAAAATCTATATGATTTCTATCATTCCAAAGCATTCTGTGTGATTTCTATAAATATGGTCACATATTTAATTTATTTGTATAATATTTAATGGAACTATATAATAATAACAACTGCATCAGGAATAAATAGATTTGGAAAAAAAAACAAATAACTCTTGGCAAACATACAAACATACTGGGATCAGAAGTAAGTGTAATTGAGAGAGGGGCATCTACCAGGTCTACTTATTAATCCTGACATAGACATTGGATTATGTCTATTGATGTATGTTCAGTTTATATTTTCCTTTGTCATGTCCATTTCACTAAGTAAATACAGGGAATATATTTTTCAAAAATTTCAATTTCCAGCTCTAGAATTTGTTCAGTTCTTTTTATTGTTTCTATCTTTGTTGAAAGTTTCTTCTTCTTTTTTAACTGAGATCTCATGCATTAAAAATATATATTGCTTTAATTAACTGAATATAGTTATAATAGCCACTTGAATCTCTTAGTTCTAATGGCTGTTTCTTCTCATGGCCAGTCTTGACTGCTCTTCATTTCATCTTAGTATGTATTCTGTAGTCTTGGCTCTTCATATCTTGAGCAATCTGGATTTAATATTAGACATTTTGAATGACCATTATTTATTTTTAGATGTAGAGATTTTATTATTACTGTTATTATTATATTTTACTCAATGAATATTATTTATTTTAACATGCAATTTTGTGGACTGAGTTTGAACTATGTACTCTTTTTCTTATATGCCATCTCCTCTGTCATGCATACATTTTGTCTTTAGTTGGGCTACTTGGGTCTGTTGGAAAAATACATGACTACTGGGTTAGACAGATATGTGGGTGAACAGAGCTTGTGGATTTTTGCTTTTTTTTTTTCTCTTAAAATATTTTCCCTACTCGCTTTAGTGTCATGCTGTTTTTACCTCCTTCATTCTCCAAGCCAGAAAAAATTGTGAGCTTTTGACATGTGCCCTCATTTGAAGCTGTGTGATATGTGTGTACT
This sequence comes from Mesoplodon mirus, assembly GCF_964341445.2. Classification (NCBI taxonomy): domain Eukaryota; kingdom Metazoa; phylum Chordata; class Mammalia; order Artiodactyla; family Ziphiidae; genus Mesoplodon; species Mesoplodon mirus. Next base: position 111,279,925 of record NC_138982.1, read on the forward strand.
GTCCATGGTCACAGGCTAAAAGCCAAGGATGTGGGAACTTTCATGTACAGCTCCATATCTCCCCTCCTTCAAACAAGTATGCATTCTCACTAGAGTCTGTATGCTTTTGTTCACTCTCTGATACCTTTTAACAGTCACTTTTGCTCTGCAGGTGGAGGGGTCTTTTAGTAGAGTCTTAGTCTTTCAGATGGAGAAACAGAACCAGCCTCATAAAATATTCTGTGCATTTTTAAAGTCCATACTGTAGGCTATTAGTTAGCTTTACATAGTTAAAATATACATCACAAGGTTGTAATGTGCATAAAATTAAATGATAATGCATTCATATTGTAGAAAAAAAATACCATATGTAAACTGAAGAGATAATGGTCATTAATCATTATAACACATGAAGGTAACAATTTTGAGATTTTGGTGTTTCATTCTAGTTTTTCTTATGAGTTATATCTTATATTTTCTATTTATTGTAATATTATTTTAATAGTATGAATATCCTATTTTCCTTTTAACTGAATTATAGAAAATAGAAAATTAGGCTTAAATATCAACATTAATTTCAACTGAAATGCATTACTCTATTTACCATAAATACATATATGCTTACATATATTTCATAAGATATGTGGAAATGCCAAATCCCTATTTTTGACATTAAATGATCAAACTGATTAGTGTGAAATTTGTTGTGCTAAATAGCCTGAGAAGAGGGGAGCATGAAATTGACTTGACATGTTAATATCATATTTTACAGTGAGTCACATTATAATTAAATGGGAAGTCTATTGTAACTACACATGGTGCCTATGCCTTCAGAAAGTACTCTATTTTAAACAATTCTATGGGAATATTATTGGTCTCCAAAGGAGATATGCTTATTTGAAACCTTCTGAAGTTTCTGAGATTTACATATGTCCAAAGTTAGAGAAGACTCTTAGTGTTTAAGTATTCATAGTGTGAATGGAAAATAAACAAATGAGAAAATCAGATTGTGTGTTTAAACAAACAAGTGATACCTGTATTTTTAAACTGAAGCTGGTAAATATTTTATGTTTGATCCAGGAAACTTACCTGTGCCAAAATAAATGCTAAAATGATATCTAAAGTCAATATCCAAACTGAAACCACCAGCCATTAACGAAAAGTTTGTACCATTTTAACAATGAGGGAATTGTCCAGTTTCCTAGAAACATTATCTATTTCTTTGCTCCCTCTCTAGTCAAATTTGAATCAACATTTTTTAATATTTGCAAAACTAGGCTTACTATCTCACTTGTATAGGACTATATATACATATATTTTTTACATAAGAATCGGATGACATTTTTTAGTTACATTCTGGATCATCATAAAAAGGGATACATATATTACAACAATTCCTCTGCTCATAATTAGAAGCATGCAAATAATGCTGACAGCTGGGTTTAATGCCTTTTTATTTGATTTTATTGGGTTTTTCCCTAAGAACAAAGTGATGATCAAAGAAGTTTTAATTTTGTCAAGGTCACAAATTGATTTGCATATGGTTTTGGTGTCAAGAAATAAGTTCAATACCAACTTTTTTCCCATCTCTCCAGACCCTTAAAAAACTTTACTTGTAACTGTTCCCAGTAATGTTACATCTTCTTCAAAATTCATATAAATTTTGGCTTATTTCTTCATATGAATGCCATGTCAGAGTAGCATGTTTTAAATTGAATATTTTCATGACAGAATTTATAACAGTTGGCCACAAGTTCAATGTAAACAAACAGTAGCTGCATATTTTTTTTTCTGCAAAGTCAGCTAATGGCTTGTTCATTGTGGAGGAACAATATAATGTGGTGGTTAGAGCATGGTCTCTGGAGCAGAACTATCTGGATTTAAAACTTGGATCTGTGAATTAATATCAGTTTGACACCAGGCAACTTACTCTGTGCTCAATTTCCCTATTTTTAAAATAACAGTAATATATACACTTCAAAAAATTATGTAGGTTTTTGTCAAATTAGTATTTAGAAAACACATAGAATTGTAACTGGTGCTATTCCTATTAAGTAAACACTGTATGACAAATATGAAAATAGCATTAGCTGTCTTGTTTGCTCTTATAACCCTTGCATATGACAAGAGATTTTACGAAATCCCCAATGAGCAAATTACCATTTACATTAATAAATTATTTGTTTAAAGCACACAACACTGGCTAAATATTTGCTGATTCTATTCTGTTTTTATATCCAAAAGTCTCTGTTCCTTAGTGTGTTTTTTTAAAAAATAAATAACACCCTTAAATTTGACAGATGAAATAGCTCAATTCAGTAGATTCTGAATAACAGAAGTCAGAAAATTGAAAATGTTGTACCAAAGAAATGTGAGAAAAAAAAAACGGACCACCTGTCAACACTATTGGATAGAACTCTGTGGATGTGTTTGTGGTTGTGGAAAGCTAGTCAATACTTCTGTATTCTGTATTCATTCAGGAACTCTGGCATTACAGTGGCTGCATGCCTGGATAACAATGTCTGGGAACACTTGGACTTAGAGCTTCAAGGCTAATTCTAGTTTGCAATAAACTGAAGTCACCAAAACCAAAACAAAACAAATCAACAAAACTTGTTTGGCAATGACAAAATAGCAAGGCACAGGAAATTATGGAAAAGAATATGTAAGAGACTGTATGGATTAAACTACTAAATTCAAGAGAGTATTTTGTGCCTAGCTTATTTATTTATTTATTTATTTTTGACTTCTTATTTAGGTAGTCAAAAACAGTCATTCAGCATTTTTGAGGACCTGAAGAGCCAAAAATTTCAAAAACTGACTTAAAAGAGTTACTTGGAAAATATTACACTGAGCAAAACCTGGGGAATATACCATTTTATTTCTTGCTTTAAGAGACTCACTATTAAATATTATTCATAAAATGGAGATTGAAGATTCAGTATAAACATCAATTTGGACATAGAAGATATTTGTCCCTCAGTCACAACAAAGAACTCCTGCTTTGATGGAAGGTCTATTTAATGAAATAATTCTGCTACTTTGAATTTTTTTAGCCATTTGAAAGTCTGGTTGAATATCTACGTTGAATTTTTTTTTTTTTTTTTTTTTTTTTTTTTGCAGTACACGAGCCTCTCACTGTTGTGGTCTCTCCCGTTGCAGAGCACAGGCTCTGGACGCGCAGGCTCAGTGGCCATGGCTCACGGGCCCAGCTGCTCTGCGGCATGTGGGATCTTCCTGGACTGGGGCATGAACCTGTGTCCCCTACATCAGCAGGCAGGCTCTCAACCACTGCACCACCAGGGAAGCCCTATGTTGAATGTTTTAAATACATGAATATAAACTCAAAATAGGCTTTAAAAATTATTATATTTGGTATTTGAAGATCTATAATTTGTAGGTTTATGTTTATATTTTTCAAAGAAAAATATTATTTTAAAATTATTAACTTGCTTTTCTATAAATGAGAAACTACTGGAATCTAAATTTTAGAAATTTATTAAAATTATACAATTATTGTTTCAGAAAACTTCTGTATATAATGCATTGTTGTCAGCATTGGGAATAAGCAGAAAGATTCTGATTCTATCCTGTGATTCTACCCATATATAACACTTGCGGTGTTTCATAATACAGACATGAGTGCTCTCTAAATTTTTGAAAATTCTAAAATTTGAAAATTCATTATTTTAATGTGTGAGTCAAGGTTTTTTCTTTCTATGTTCAAGTTCTTTTACTTTAACTACAAATTACATTCTAATCATAATATTGTGGAAATGTCAAAACTATATCTGCTTAGAAAAGTATTAAATTCATCATAAATAGTTAATATCTGAAAGTCCTAGGGAGACTCTTTAAATCAATAGAACTGACCAATGGCCTATATTTCAAGCTAGAGTAAAAATGTTTACAAATGAAGTATGTCCAAAATGGGAGCTTGGTATAGTAAAATAAAGGTAAAAGTGGAAAACATTAGAGAATAAGGAATAAAAAGTGAAATGAGGAGCCCCTTGGGTCAAACCTCATTCATTCATTTATATATTAATTCAGCAAATATTTATGAAGAGCTAACTGCATGCCACAAATTTTGCTAGGCACTGAAGACATGTGATGAAGTATATATGTGCATGGTTACCACTTCTTAATGAAATGCCTAATGGAGAAGTGTTTGGAGAATGGCAAAACCGTGACAGAAATAGATGCCATGCTTTACACTTATGTGGTTATATGTTTCATTCACTGGCTTGTTTTCTGACTTTTAAATGGACAGAATTTTTTTAAATAAATTCTAAAAATCCCTTCCAAACTAGAAAACATATAACTCAACTTTGGAATCATAAAGAAAATTTTGCTTCTCTAGAGAAAATTGTTTACATTTTTAAGATCAATATTAGTTTTAATTCTTACTATCACAAATTAGTTTGTGTACTTTGGATTGGCCTTTAGCAGGTTCAAAGAAAATTATATGAAATAATTTTCCAGGACCCTTTGTAGCATGTATTTTCTACCTATAATCTCCCAAGCTTCATCTTACTATATTTTTTATGCTTTTCTTATTTATGTATTTTATTTAAAAGTTATTGTGTTAAATGTATACATTCATATAAACTTTTTATTTCAGAGTTGCTTTAAAATTTGAGAATAATTGTGAGGCTAATACAGAGAATTTCCATATACCTCATATGCAGTTTTTCTTACTGTTAACGTCTCACTATAATATATATCTCACAACTGATGAGCCAGTACTGGTATTTTATTACTTATAAAGTGCATGGTTTATTCACATTTTCTTAGTTTTAATCTATTATATTTTATCTGTTTCAGAATCTCATGCAGGATCCCCCATTACATTTAGGCATATTGCCTCCTTACTTTCCTTTTGGCTGTGACAATTTCTCAGACATCCCTTGTTTTGATGTTCTTGACAATTCTGGGATATTTTGGTCAGTTTTTTTTTTTTTTTAATATCTTTATTGGAGTATAATTGTTTTAAAATGTTGTGTTAGTTTCTGCTGTATAACAAAGTGAATCAGCTATATGTATACATATAACCCTATGTCCCCTCCATCTTGCATCTCCCTCCCACCCTCCCTATCCCAGTCCTCTAGGTGGTCACAAAGCACAAAGCTGATCTCCCTGTGTTATGTAGCTGCTTCTCACCAGCTATCTATTTTACATTTGGCAGTGTATATGTGTCAATGCTATTCTTTCACCTAGAGCTTACCCTTTACCCTCCCTATGTCCTCAAGTCCATTCTCTATGTCTGTGTCTTTATTCCTGTCCTGCCCTTAGCTTCACCAGAAATATTTTTTTTTGATTCCATATATATGTGTTAGCATATGGATTTGTTTTTCTCTTTTGGACTTCCTTCACTCTGTATGATAGACTCTAGGTCCATCCAACACACTACAGATAACTCAATTTCGTTTCTTTTTATGGCTGAGTAGTATTCCATTGTAAATATGTATCACATCTTCTTTATCCATTCATCTGTCATTGGACACCTAGGTTGCTTCCATGTCCTGACTATTGTAAATAGTGCTGCAATGAACACTGTGGTACATGACTCTTTTTGAATTATGGTTTTCTCAGGGTATATGCCCAGTAGTAGGATTGTTGGGTAATAGGGTAGTTATATTTTTAGATTTTAAGGAAACTCCATACTGTTCTCCTTAGTGGCCGTATCAATTTACATTCCCACCAACAGTATAAGAGGGTTCCCTTTTCTCCAAACCCTCTCCAGCATCTACTGTTTGCAGACTTTTTGATGATGGCTATTCTGACTGGTGTGAGGTGATACCTCATTGTAGTTTTGATTTGCATTCATGATTCTTCGTATTTCTGCAGGGTCAGTTGATACTTCTCCCTTTTTCAATTCTAATTCTGTTGATTTGACTCTTCTCCCTTCTTTTCTTGATGAGTCTGGCTAGTGGTTTATCAATTTTGTTTATCTTCTCCAAGAACCAGGTTCAGTTTTATTGATCTTTGCTACTCTTTCATTTCTTTTTCATTTATTTCAAGTTTGATCTTTATGATTTCTTTCCTTTTGCTAACTTTGTTTTTGTTGTTGTTCTTCTTCTTTCTCTAATTGCTTTTGGTATAAATTTAGGTTGTTTATTTGAGATGTTTCTTCTTTCTTACAGTAGGACTGTATTGCTATAAACTTCCCTCTTAGAAATGTTTTTTCTCCATCCCACAAATTTTGGGTCACCAACTTTCTTCTTCTTCAATACTGTGCTGGCTATTCTGGGATTTTTTTCCATATAAACTTTAGAATCAGTTTGTCAGTAGCCATAATGTAACTTACTGAGATTTTGTTTGAGATTGCATTGATTTTATAAAACAAGTTGGCAAAACTTGACATCATAACAATTTTAAATCTTCCTATCAATAAACATGGACTAGCTCTTCATTTATATTGATCTTTTGTTTCTATCATCAGTGTTTTCCTGATTTCTGCATAAGATCCTATACATATTTTCTTAGATTTACACATACATAATTTTTGTATTATTATAAATGATATTATTTTATTAATTTCTAAATTCAATTGTTCATTACTGATATGTTGAAAATAAATTTAAAAATATATAGGCATTCTGCTACATTGCTTTGTCATTTATTAATTTCAGGAATATTTTTGTAGATTCTTTACACTTTTCAGATAGACAATGATGTCATCTATGAATAAATTCATTTTTATATCTTCCTTTTTACTCTCTGTACCTCTTATTTATTTTGCATTAAGAGTGGGGTGTTGAAGTCTTCAACTATAACTGCCAATTTGTCTATTTCTTATTTCAGTTCTATTAATTTTGTCTCATGTATTATTGTACTCTCTTGTTAGTGCATACCTAGTTAAAATTATTATGTATTCTTAGAGAACTGACACTTTTATCATTACTGAATGTCTCTTTCATCCCTAATAATTTTCCTTCTTCTGAAGTCTGCTTTGTCTGAAATTAATATTGCAACTCCAGCTTTCTTTTCATTAATATTAGCATGTACATCTTTCACCATTCCTTAATGTTTAATGTATCTGAGACTTAAAATTTAAAGTGGGTATTTTGTAGAGGGGACATGAAGATGGTGGAGTATGAGTACACTCAGCTCTTCCATCCCCCTATAAATACATCAAAATACATCTACACTAAAACAACTCTTGCTAAAAACAACTTGGAGACTGCCATAAAGGCTTTTTTACAACCAAGACTATAAAGAAACATCTACATGGAGTCAGGTAGGAAGGGAGGAAAAGCAATAGGGTCAGGACCTGTGGCCAGAGCAGGGGACACAGATGAGGAGGGGGATATCATGGGCTTGAGGATCTTCAATGAAGAATGAGGGGTTGAGTCACATATTGGGTATGCCAGCCCTGGTGTCTGACACCAGGAAGATGAGTCCCCAGAGGTGGTGTGAAAACTAGTGGGACTTACCAAAGAGCTATAAGAAATCAAGACTCCATTTGTGAAGAGTGCATGCACATGCTTACTTCCTCCCAAGAACAGCATGGAGGAAGTATACTGAAAACTGCAGGGGGCACTGGGCAGTTTCCCGTGACAATCCCAGAAAGCATCCAGCTCGCACCGGTTGCCTGACTAACCCCTTTTCTCTGGCACTGCTCTCCACTAGGGCAGAAGTGCTGTTGCCAAGGAGAGTGTGCACTCTTAGAGGGAACTGAGCTGGCTTGGACCCAACTCTGCCTCTGAACAAGGTGAAGGAAAACATTATCAGCATGCACAGAGGCAGCAGTTTGAAAATTGCCTGTGGCTCTGAGTGGCTTGATGAACCATCCCAGCACACATTCTAGCCTGCAAAGGATGCCCCTCTTGATCCAGTTCTGCTCTCCACTAGGGTGTAGGCTGCTGTTGCCAAGGAGAGTACATAGACTTAGAGGGAACAAAACCAGCTTAGGCCAGAACCTAAGAGCTTCTGCTTCAGCACCTTGGGCTCTGAACTCACACCCAATAGGGTGATGACTGACACTGAGAACAGTAGAAGCCTTGGCTCACACCTGGCTCCAGCTCTAGGTCTTCCATCTCCAGTCCACCTCTGACTAAGGACAGTATCTGCCAGCATACCCCAAGGGAAGATGTGACTGATGCTCACTTCAGTTCCAGCTTTCCCACCAAAACCACTGAGCATACACTGAATGCATAGGGATGATCCCACCCAATGAAACTCCTTCAAGACTAGGATAGGTAACTGCTTCACCTGATTTCAGAGACAGATAAATTTAAATAATAAGAGATACAAAGGAATATGTTTCAAATGAAACAACAATAAAAAACTTCAAAGAAAACCTAATAAAACAGAGATAAATGATTTATCACATAATGAGTTCAAAGCAATAGTAATAATAATACTAACTGAATGTGGGAAAAGAATAGATGAACACAGTGAGAATTTTAACAACAACAAAAAAGGAGGAAGTAGAGGCAGAGAGTTGAAGAATACAATAACTGAAATGAAAAATACACTAGAAGGTATTAACAGCAGACTAGGTGACTCAGAAGAATGCATGTGACCTGCAAAATAGAATAATGAAAGTCACGCAATCAGAACAGCAAAAAGGTTAAAAATGAGGATATTTTAAAGGACCTCTGAGACAACATATAATCTTCTAAAACTGAATCAGGAAAAATAGATAATCTTAACAGACCAATCCTTGTAGTAAAACTGAATCAGTAATCAAAAAACTCCCAGCAAACCAAAGTCCAGGGCTAGATGACTTCACAGGAAAATTCTACCAAACATATAAAGAAGAGCTAATACCTATTTTTTTAAACTATTCCAAAAAATGGAAGACAATGGAACACTCCAAATTCATTTTATGAAGCCACAATTGCCTAGATAAAACTAGACCTAGACACTTAAACAAAGAAACAACAAAAAAAAGGAAAATTACAGACCAATATCTCTGATAAATAAAGAAGCAAAACTCTTTAACAAAATATTAGCAAACAGAATACAACTGTATATAAAAAGGATCATACACCATGATCAAGTGGGATTTATTCCTGGGAATGCAAGGATGGTTCAATACCTGAAGATCAATCAATGTGATACACCACATTAACAAAATGAAGGATAGAAATCAAATAATCATCTCAACAGATGCAGGAAAAAAAGTGACAATGTATGTATATCTCAAAATAATAGGCCATTTAAGACAAACCCACAGCTAATCTTATACTCAATGGTAAAATCTAAAATCTTTTCCTCTAATATCAGGAAAAAGACAAGGATGCCCACTCTCACTACTTCTATTTAATATAATTGGAAGTCCAAGCCACAGCAATCAGAGAAGAAAAAATAATAATAAAAAAGCATCCAAATTGGAAGGGAAGAAGTGAAACTGTCACTGTTTGAAGATGACATGACAGTATATATAGAAAAATTTTAAGTGTCCACACAAAAACTATGAGAATAAATAAATTCAACAAAGCTGCAGGATACAAGATTACTATATAGAAATATGTAGCTTTTCTACAGACAAATAACAAGCTATCAGAAAGAAAAAGCAAGAAAGCAGTCCCATTTAAAATCACATCAAAAAGAATAAGATACCAGGAATAAACCTAACCAAGGAGATGAAAGACATTAATTTTGAAAAATATGAAACACTGATGAAGGACACAGAAGATGATACAAAGAAATGGAAAGATATTCTGTTTTCATGGATTGGAAGAATTAATATTTTAAAATGCACCTACAACCCAAAGGAATATACAGTTTTAATGCAATCCCCATAAAAATTTTCATTATGTTTTTCACAGAACTAGAACAAATAATCCTAACATTTATATGGAACCACAAAAGACCCCAAATAGCCAAAGAATTCTTGAGAGAAAAGAGTAAAGCTGGTGGTATCACTCTCCCTTACCTCAGGCTATACTGCAAAGCTATAGTCATCTAAACAGTATGGTACTGGCACAAAAACACATAAAGTGATCAATGGAACAGAATAGAGAGCCCAGAAATAAATGTATGCACATATGGTCAATTAATTTATGATGAAGGAGAAAAAATATATAATAGGTAAAAGGCAGTGTCTTCAATAAGTGGTACTGGGAAAACTGAAAAGCTACATAAAAAAAGAATGAAATTAGAAGATTTTCTCACACCACATACAGAAATGAACTCAAAATGAATTAAATATTGTAAAGCAACTACACCCCAATTTTAAAAATATGAAACCGGATCCTCAAGGGTTTTAAAGATATCTGTTCAGTGGGACAGAAGAAGGGAGGGGGAGATAAAGAGAGAAGAAGGAAAGACAAAAGTAGGAGGAGAATGAAGCTCTACTTCTGCTTTTCTCTGGACTGTTACCAGCATCTTCTGAATTAGCAAGTCTGTCTACCATCCGTCCTTCCCCCATTTGAAGATAAACTAACTTCTGCTTTACATGAAGCTAGTGTGCTAATGGCACAGTGTAAGTGGACATTTCTCTCTGTATAACATTCTACTGTCTAATTAAAGTCAAAATTATAATGCATTCTGCTATGTGAATAAAGCCAAATTGATCATCCAAAAAAAAAAAAAAAAAAAGACCTATATGTAAGACCTAAAACCATAAAACTCCTAGAAGAAAACATAGGCTGAATATTCTTTGATGTAAGTCATAGCAATTTGGGAGGGGGAATTACCTATCTGCTCAGGCTATGGTAACAAATGCAAAAATAAACAAATGGGACCTAATTGAACTCAAAAGCTCTTGCATGGCAAAAGAAACCACTTATAAAGTGAAAGTAGAAGAAAATATTTGAAGTAGAGAAAATATTTGCAAGTGATATATCCAATAATGGGTTACTATCCAAAGTATATGAAGAGCTCATACAACTCACATACAAAAAACAACCCAATTAAAAATGGGCAAAAGGGCTTCCCTGGTGGCACAATGGTTGAGAGTCCGCCTGCCAATGCAGGGGACACGGGTTCGTGTCCTGGTCCAGGAAGATCCCACATGCTGCGGAGCGGCTAGACCCGTGATCCATGGCCGCTGAGACCGCACATCCAGAGCCTGTGCCCTGCAACTGGAGAGGCCACAACAGTGAGAGGCCCGCATACCACCAAAAAAAAAAAAAAAATGGGCAAAAGACTAGATTAGACATTTTGCCAAAGAAGATGTACAGATGGCCAACAGGTACATGAAAAGATGCTCAACATTGCTAATCATCAGACAAATGCAAGTAAGAAACACAAGATATCACCTCACATCTGCCAAAATGGCTATTGTCAAAAGACCACAAATAATACATTTTCAGGAGGATGTGGAGAAAAGTGTATCCTAGTACACTTTTGGTGGGAATGTAAATGTAAATTGGCATCCATCATGGAAAACAGTATGGAGCTTCCTAAAACAAACTAAAAATAGAATGACCATATGATCCAGCAATTCCACTCCTGGAAATACATCTGAAGAAAATGAGAACACTAATTTGAAAATATAGATGTACCCCAATGTTCATAGCAGCATTATTTATGATTGCCAAGATATGGAAGCAACCTAAGTGTCCATCAATAGATGAATGGATAAAGAATTGGTATACACACACACACACACACACACACACACACACACACACTGGAATATTAGTCATAAAAAAGAATGAAATTTTGCTATTTGCAACATCATGGGTGGCCCTGGAGGGTATTATGCTTAGTGAAATAAGTCACGCAAAGAAAGACAAATACTGTACATATCCCTTAAATGTGGAATCTAAAAAATAAAACAAAGGAATGAATATTACAGAACAGACTCATAGAATAATCTAATGGTTACCAGTGGGGAGCAGGATATGAGAAGGGGCAAGATAAAGGTAAGATATTAAGAGGTAAAGCTACTATGTATAAATTAAATAAGATACCATCATATATTATACAGCACAGGGAATATAGCCAATATCTTATAAACGTTTAAATGGAGTATAATCTATAAAAATATCCAATTACTATGCTATACACCTGAAACGAATAATATAAATCAACTATACTATAATAACAAATTAAAAACAAAATAAATAAATGGGTATCAATGGCTTGCTCTGTCACCCATGCCGACAATCACTGTTTTTTATTTGATGTATGTAGGCGGGTCACATTTAAAGTGATTGTTAATTTAGTTGGATTAATGTCTATCATGTTTCTATTTTCTATTTGTAAAATGATTTTCTTCTTTGCTCTCTTTTTCTGCCTTAAATGGTCTCAGATGAACATTTTATGTGATTTCATTTTATCTTCTCAGCACATGAATTATACTCATTTTTTATACTTTGGTGCTGTTTTCCCTAGTATTTTCAATATACATTTTTAACTAATAAAAGTCTACTTTCTCATAACACTATTTTACTTTATACATAGTGCAGGACCTTATAACAGTTTTCCAAATTTCTTCTTCCATCCCTTTTGATCTTGATACCACTCCTTTCACTTACCCAATATAACGTTAATATTACTACCCAGAAAAGACTTTTTTCTTTTACTTCAATTGTAAATAAAAATATTTAAAAGATATTTTACTACTGTTTTTTCTTTCTTTATGTAAGCATAAACTTCTGACCTATATCTCTGTATCATTTACCTTCTACCTGAAGAACTTTAACATTTCTTGTAGAAAAGAACCACTGGCAATGAATTCCTTCACTGTTTGAGAACAACTTTATTTCCCTTCACTTTTGAAGAATAATATTGTTGGATACAGAATTCTAGTTTGGTTGACTTTACTTTTCACTCAGGATGTTGGCTTGCCTTGAAATATAATTTATCTGAGGAGTCCAAGAAAAGTCATTGATTTTCAGTTTGTTCAGAATGGCCTTGTTTAAAGACCTAGTGATGAGTTCTAATCTCTACATGTTGGAATGAAAATCAGAAGTCACAGGTATTGAGAGGCATGGACATATATACAGTACCAAACGTAAGGTAGATAGATAGTGGGAAGCAGCCACATAGCACAGGGTGATCAGCTCAGTGCTTTGTGACCGCCTGGAGGGGTGGGATAGGGAGGGTGCGAGGGAGGGAGATGCAAGAGGGAAGGGATGTGGGAACAGATGTATATGTATGACTGATTCACTTTGTTATAAAGCAGAAACTAATAAAAAAAAAAGAAGAAGAAGTCACAGGTATTTTTTTAAAGAAATTAGTGTTGCCATCAACAGTCATAAAATGGATTGCATTATCTAAGGTAAAATGATAATCAGATCACATATGACCTGTCTGTCTAATTATAACCAGTAGTGACACTAACAGGTTATACTCACAACTTCATTGGCTTCTTATGCCAGAGTATAACCATGATCCAACCTCACATTTTTCTCTGTCTTTGGAGAGGTCCTTTATACTTCTTGTCATTCTTATGTCATTATTGTTTTTAAAGTCCTTATATGGTCTAATCAGGATTTCATGACCTGTTATCCACAAAATTCCCTATAAGCTTTATCTGAAACCTGACTTTCCCTGAGGACTTTCTTCTGTATCTATTCAATTGTGACTATTTTCTTTATCATATGTGTCTAACTTTGGTGTGTAGGTAAAGAAGATTCTCTTATTTCTTATTGATGCTTCCAGATTGATATTCATTTTTCCTATCAAAATATCACTCTTCCCATGAAGTTTGTAATATTACAGTATATCTTACTCCTTCCAGTTGTTGTCATCTATAGAACTCTTTGCCATTCCTTGAAGAGTCACCCTTATCTCTAACATTATCCTTATCTAAGTTTTGGTAATTTTAATATACCCCTGTTCAGTCCCTTAAGTGCCATGGCTTTTCATTTCTTTGATCTATTTATCTACAATGCTCTAGTCTTCACACCTCTTCGACTATATACCTCATCCTTTTTCACCATCCTGACTTTGTCATTAAGTGTTACACATCATTTCTAATGTCAGTTATAATTCCACGTTTTGATATCCACTTTACTTTCTTGTTTTCTTTACTGTTGCCAACCCCAACAAGTTTTGACTTCTAATTTATTGACCATAACACTCTTCCATATCTTTTCATTCCTTTAATGGTCTTGCTTTCTTCTTAGTCAGGTTAGATTGATGTCACATGATGAATATGCTTTCAAAATTTATGACCTCACCAACTGTATCACACTTGTCTGGCACAAACACAATCATGGTCTGCAATCTATCCCACTATTAGCGTGGAAAGTAAAAATGCAGAAAAAAAGACAAGTTCACAAACAATGTTCTGAGTGGGTGAAAGTTGATGAAATGGAGGGCATAAATAATTAGAAGTGATGTCCTTACAAAGAAACAGTTCATATAGACCAACAGGAGGGGAGGGAGAATAGATGGGCACAAATTCAGGTACTGAAGGAAAAAAATGTATCTCATAAAATTTGTGAGAAATGTGATTTGGAGGTAAATTTCTAATGTTTAGGATTACACTGGAATTAAAGAGTAAATATATATAGTGGAGCTAATTGGCATTGCTATGTACTAATTATCCATAATATTTACTGGCCTGGGAACAGAAAAATTCAAACAAATTGTTGTGACTACCTTTAGTTTTTGAACTGGAAAAAATATGACCAAAATTATAAAATGTAAGCTCTGTATAGTATTGGTAAAAAACATACTCTGCTGTTTGACCCATGAAATTCAATCTTAATTGGAAGGAAAATAAAATCAAATGTTGGTAGTTTGACATAAATAACAACAAAAAATGAACAATTCAGAAGATTAAAGGTCAAGAGAGTGTACTATTGTGATGATCTAAATTAATTTTGTCTCCACCTCTCACTCTATTACATTTACCTAAGCTCTGTCAAAACTTTAAGACATGGACATTGCACTCTGAACCAGTTTCAGTCAATTTGCTGCTTGCCTAGCAACCTGGGTTTGTGAACTACCATTCTTTGAATGGAGACCATATTTTATACAATGATGCAAATCACAATTTTTCTGTCTGGTAATATTGGCACTCTATAGAAACAAAACCAAAGAGTTCATAATTTGACCCTAAACTATCTCAAATATGTACATGTAATATAAGCTCAAGTTCAGAATTAGAGAAAGCATGATTCATCCACATACCTCACTTAATAAATAAAGACTTTATGTAACTGACACATGAAAAGATGCTCAACATCACTAATCATCAGAGAAATGCAAATCAAAACTATAATGAGATCCTACCTCAAACCTATCAGAATGGCTATCATCAAAAAGCACACAAATAACAAATACTGGCGAGGATGAGAAGAAAAGGGAACGCTCATACACTGCTGGTGGGAATGTAAATTGGTACAGTCACTGTGGAAAACAGTAGGGAGTTTTCTCAAAAAACTAAAAATAGAACTACCATATGACTCGACAATTCCACTCCTGGGAATATATCTGAAAAAACCAAAAAGACTAATTTGAAAAGTTACATGGACCCCAGTGTTCATAGCAGCATTATTTACAATTGCCAAGATATGGAAGCAACCTAAGTGTCCATCGACAGATGAATGGATAAAGGTTATATATATATATATATAATGGAATACTACTCAACCATAAAAAAGAATGAAATTTTGCCATTTGCAGAAACAAGGATGGACTTTGAGGGTATTATGTCAAGCAAAGTAAGTCAAAGAAAAACATGATATCACTTATATGTGGAGTCTAAAAAATACAACAAACTAGTGAATATAACAAAAAAGCAGCAGACTCACAGATATAAAGAAAAAACTAGTGGTTGCCAGTGGAGAGAGGGAAGAGGTATGGGCAATATAGGTATAGGGGATTAAAAGGTACAAACTATTGGGGCTTCCCTGGTGGTGCAGTGGTTGAGAATCTGCCTGCCGATGTAGGGGACACGGGTTCATGTCCCGGTCCAGGAAGATCCCACATGCCACAGAGCGGCTAGGCCCGTGAGCCATGGCCGCTGAGCCTGCGTGTCTGGATCCTGTGCTCCACAGCAGGAGAGGCCACAACAGTAAGAGGCCAGCATACCACACACACACACAAAAAAAGGTACAAACTATTATGTATAAAATAAGCTACAAAGATATATTGTGCAACACATGGAATATACCCAATATTTTATAATAATTATACATGGAGCTTAATCTTTAAAAATTATGAATCAATATATTGTACACCTGTAACATATATTATACATCAAATACATTCCAATATAAAAAAAGACTTTATGGATATAATCAAGTATATTCAATATTATAATGTCACTCCTATATGAACTATCAAATTCATTATGAACCTAGTTGAATTCACAGTTGTTTCACTTAGCACATTTAGAATACCAATAACCTTAAAGAGAGAGAGAAAAGTTCACAAAGGCACTCACAAAACTCTTTAAAACGTCATATTTTCTAACAAGTTATTTTTTACCTTGAACACACTTGAAAAATTAGCACACTGAAATGTAGGCTTCATCAAAGCCAGCTTCCCTAGATCTGCTTTACATTAGTCCAAGTTCCAGTAGTAATTATTAGAGATCGGTCATTTAACTGGCCTGTAATAAGAATACCAATGAGCCAGTTCTCTTAAAAAATGTCCCTATTGTAGATACCTACCTCTTCAGTTTGAATATTTTAGTCATAAAAAACTGCTCTCTATACAAAACACATTATTTTCAAGCGTGAAAAAGGAAAATGTGTATGCAGGCCATCCTTAATAGCCCCACAGGAAAACTGCCCAAGGTATTCTAATGAATTATTCAGCCATTAGATAGAACTGATACCCTGAACTTACACAAAGATGGACCAAACTTATCTAAGCAGTTTGATTTTAAGGAGTCAGTAGAAGGGTGATTATGATACACTGTATCATTATTCATTGGAGCTAAGATCTAGGGTAATTGATATGATGGAATGGCAGTTCTTGTGGGATTGGTGGGAAAAGAAGTTTGGCGAGTAATAATTAAATTAATCTAGCTTGAAAATCAGATTTGAAAAATATTTGAGTTAAATCCCAGTAAATGTATTTTTCTAAACATTTAGTACTTTGGAGTTATGAGTTATTGAAGAAATGGTATACTGAAATGAAAATGTGTATACTTTGCTCCAAATGATGTCTCACAGCAACAGTTTTCAGGCTGATTTCTTTACACGTTCCCTTTCTCTCCTTCCATCACTCCTTCTGTGTGTGTGTGTGTGTGTGTGTGTGTGTGTGTTTTGCTCTTTTGCTTCAATCTTAAATACAGTGAAGCAGGGATAGAAGAAAAATCGTTAGAACCCACTGACTCTGGAGGTGGCATCCAATTCAATTTATACAGACTATGTTGTGACCTGGTTCCTCTCATGTCCAAATCTAAGTTTTACCTTTCCATTTGTTTCTGAGACCCTCTCCTACCACCACCACCACAACCACCACCACCACTACTACCATGTTTAATAGATTTCCCTATTGCATAAGTTAATTGGAGCCACGCTCTTCCTAACAACCAAATAATCTGAGTGACACTAAGGTCTCTGATTGGTTGGTTATATACATTTTTAATACCATGTAAAATGAATACATATATATGTCCATGAGTGTTGTAAATCTTTTCTCAAGAATTCTTTCTGTAATTTGAATTTCTGTATATAGAATGAGACATTCTATGCTATGACATAGGTGTAAGTTGTATAACAAAATCAACATCTCATCTTTTATTATGTTTTAACATAATCATGGTCACTCAGTTTATTTGCCATACATAACACTTGCTATTCCATTTGCTTAAGAATTTATCACTGCCTTTGAAAAACTGACCAAGATAGTTTAATTTATTTAAATTTTAATGCAAAATACATCTTTTTTTTTTACAAAAAGAGATTTACAATTTTCTAATTGAAAATAGTTAGGAAATTATATTATTTTAAAGTATTCCAGTGACTTCCCTGGTGGTGCAGTGGTTGAGAGTCCACCTGCCAATGCAGTGGACACGGGTTCGACCCCTGGTCCAGGAGGATCCCACATGCTGCAGAGCAACTAAGCCTTTGCACCACAACTACTGAGCCCACATGCCACAACTACTGAAGCCCATGCACCTAGAGCCCATGTTCCAAAACAAGAGAAGCCACCACAATGAGAAGCACGTCCACCGCAATGAGGAGTAGCCCTGCTTGCCACTAGAGAAAGCCTGCATGCAGCAAAGAAGGCCCAATGCAGCTAAAAATAAATTTTGAAATAAAAAGTATTCCAGAAATCAGAAAGCCAAAAAAAAAAAAAAAACCCAAAAAATACAGAAAACAAAAAACCTAATCTCTAGCTGTAGAAACCAGAGAAGCAGCTCTAGAAACTGCTAGGGGAAAAAATATCTGAACAAGATTTGTAAAGATGCATTCCTAGTAAAATCCTGTATAATTATCATCTATTTCAATGAGTTATTCTATCTTTGTTCCTAGTGGTTATTTTGCCAGGGTGTATAAAATTCTAAAAGGACACTTTTTCTGCCTATCTACTACCTAGTTCTTCTGATGACAACTCAGAAAAGGTGACTGCAGGGATTCTCTCAGCAATATTCTCTGTTTGAAACTTTTACTTTAAGTCAAATCCCTTATGGTGAATGTCAGGCATATGCCCTCATTTTGTCTCCAGTAGGAGGAAAAGTCTTAAAGTATATTTTTTCAAGGACAGTTGTAATATTGTAGTGGCTAATAGCACCAGTTTCTAGAGTCAGAATCTTACCTCTGTCTCATATTATCTTTGTGATTTTATGCAATCTGTTTCACCTATTGAAGCTTCCATTTCTCATACATAAGGCAAGGATATTAAAGGCACCTACTACATCCAGGGATTACTGTTATGATCAACTGAATAATATGTGTAAAATTATCAGCACACTGCCTGGCATTAGTATGTACTCAATAAGTGTTTGCTATAAACTAATTGTATTTATGTAGCCTGTAAACAGATGAATCAGCATATTTTTATTATCCTAAAAAATCATATTCATTGAAAAGACAATCTAATTAAAATGTGTTATTCTTTCAAATATTTATTAAGTATCTCCTGTGTGATAAACATTGCTAAAAACTAACGAAATTTCATAGAGGAAGTATAGCTCATAGGTGAAAATATCTGACAATTGTTTGCTGTGTGATTTTTAAGAGGAGTAGTTATTAATATCAACTAGGTCTATTAGGCTTTCAATTCTCAAACAAGTTTTGAATAGATAGTAATTGAACAAGAACAGCATAAATTCCTAACCAAATATTTTCTTTGAAGCCAAAGGACATCACACATTTTAGCTGCTATAATACTATAAAACCTTTTGAATACAAAGCCTCTAGTGCATGAAATGATTGATGATGATACTCCTGATGTTGTAAAGTTGTAATCTGTCTCTTGTTCAAATGGGATGCCAAGACAGCTAATAAATTTCCCAACACTGGAGAGACAGGCCTATGGCATGTAGAGGGTCAGTTGAAAGAGAACAGATCTTTTTCTGAGCTTGCTGAAGTACAGATCCAAATTCCCTAACCCCCAATAGTGTTTTTCTTAAGTCTGTTGCAGTCTTACTTGGCAGACAGACCTGATTTGAAGGATGGGAGGATGTTATAGTCTTTAGTCTATAGTCCTTGTGGTAAATAGCATATTGATATTTTTTATTAGAGTGTGCTGCTATAGGCTCCACTGAGAGTGCTACACAATATCCAGTCTATACATTGCATTGCCTTTAAAAATTGAAAAATGTTTAATTCTGGAGTATAACTGGACTCAGGGGTTCTAAATAAGTAATTGTGGACTTTTTTTTGAGAAACTAGAAGTGTTGTTTTCTTCTTCTAAATTGTACTTTCCCATATTTGTCAGTCACTACCTGTGTGTGTTCATGTTTTAAACATATTTCGTATATAGATATACAAATATATGTTAAACATGTTTTAATATGTGAATAAATATATCTTTTACATTCTCATAAAATGAGCACAAAAATGCAGATAATTTTATAGTTCACGAAAACCAGTAATAAACTGTTTTTCAGAAAATTCATATCACCCTTTATTTTCTTTTGATTATTTTAAACGTGATTGATATATTTTCACATATATTTCTAGGACTTTTATTAAAACAGGAATATTTTTATACCCTGATAATTTACATTTTGTCTTTTGTGCCTAATTTGCTCATATAATTTGCCCTATTTTAGGTCAATAGCCATTTCTCATTCTTATTATTTTACAGTTATATTACTTCAATATGTGTTACAATTCTAAAATAATATTTTTGAATACAGATATTCACTAAAAATACTTAGAAAAACATTTTAAAATTTTGTTAATTCTTCCTATAAAGTTACATTTTGAAGTTCTTATACAAATTTCAGGTAGTTACCAACAGATTTTCTCATGTTAAAAATTGCAAATTTTAGTGGTTTTAACAATATTTTTACAGTATTGATATTTACTTGTGTAAAGTGTGAAGTGAAAGAGTTATATTTTCCCAAAATAATTAATTCATTTCCCAGGAGTCTTAATTTAGTTTTCATTTAGAGTATTCATTTAATTAAATCACTATCTTTTTAAAATTAGGACAGGCAATGCTAATGGGCTTTATCTTGAGTGCCAATTTTGATGAAATGACTGAATATGCAATATGGTGAGAGTAACTGGAGTTCACTTTAAGACTTAGTGGCAGAGAGTGCCAGGATGGGTTATCCAAACCTCTCTTTGATGAAGGACAGGAAACTACTGGCACAGTTGCCTGTATGTAAGCATATAAGTTTAAGGTTTTCATTTCTGCCCCATTTTTTCCTGTACATTTGATTAGTATCAAATCTCTTGCCAGCACTGCCATATTGATTGTTAAATTTTCCATTTTATTTTAATACCTAGTATTAAAATTATCACATTGTTTTTTTTCTTTTTCCCAACATTTCTTTCCAGTTTTCACATTTCATACCTTCAAATAAACCTTAGAATAATAATATGCATTGTAATATATTTTTAATAACGCATAACAGAGAATTTGATTGAAATGTCTTTAAATCTGTTAACTAATTCATGGAAAACTGAATTTCCTACAAGATTTAGTATACAAATATTGATAGTATTTTGTTTCTCAGGAAGTGGTAATAGGTGTTATACAGATGCTATTAATTTTATTTCTCTTATTATTCTTTTCAAAATGAATAAGAATGTCTTATTATTTTTTAACTAATAAACATAGAAAAGTTATGATTTTTATTTTCCTACCAGTATATCTAGGAAAACTACAAAATCTTTTGCTTGGTTACTTTATGTCTAATGACTTTACTGAGTGTTTTATATTTCAGTTGAATATATTTTGTTAACAAGGTAAATATTCATAATTTTGTGAAATGCCATTGTACCACAAAAATTGTTGTTTATTTTTTCTTTGTATTTCTGATTATTAGTGCTGAAAATCCCTAATTATCTTTGCTAAATAAAAATAATACTATAATAATAAATAAATAATAATAATAATAATGGTGGCTATGTTTGCCTCCCTCCTGATTTGAGAAGACTAAAATGATTTATGGCAAAACATACTAAGTTTAAGGATGTAATATTTTATTCTACTAAAAAAATCAGTAGAGAAGCTTTAGTAGACTGCATCAAAAGATGTTATGGATTATATATCATGATGCTGTCATTCTTTTCCCCTTAGTTTAGTACTGCTCTTTATATACATCTACTACCGTTTATACATAAAAACACACAGTAATCAACAAAAATACATACACAAATTTTCTCTCTCTCTGTCTCTATTTAGCCACCTCTTCCTCTCATGCTCTGCCAAACTAGAAACAGTCTGTATGTTCTGTCTCTCCTCAGAGGTGTTGGACATTCTTGGAATTCAATCCTTTTAGTTGCATTGTGGCCTTAACTCTCTGATGGGTTAGAATAAGTTATGATTTTGTAGATTATTTGGATTTTTTCTCATTATTAGAATAGATACAATGTTGTTTCCTTCTGTATTTGAAGCAGAATTCTACAGATTTATGATATATCATTTTTCATCAAAATTTTATGCAAAATATTCTCTAATTTTCATTGGGATTTGTTATTACCCATGGTCAAGCTATTTAGGTAATTATTATTTAATTCCAAAATATATGAGGATTTTAAAATTATATTTGGGTTTCTGTTGCTGTTTCTGGCTTAATTCCACCATGCATTTCAGTGCTTTTATATTTGTTTAAATCAGCTTTTTGTAACAATATTTGTTGAGATTAGCTTTTTGTAACAATGGCTAAATTTTGTAACTGTTTAGTTGTGTTTAGACAGTCATTCTCTATATATGTGTATATACACATATACACATGTTCAATTACATACACAAAGAAGAGAGAGAAAGATTGGGAGAGACTGCCATCATAATTCAAAAATCAGGTAAATTTTTATATGTGAATGATTACTATGTTACTTGCATGGCTTTTACTTTCTAGATAACCAAGTCTAGATGTCACACCATTTAATGAATTAAACTGCCAAACTGCTTTTTATAACATGTTAGTACACTTAAAAATTGGGTAAAACAATGCCATAATTATGATTTGTAAGGTCTCTGATAAAAGTTGAAAAAAAAAACTGACAATGAAATTTCAATTTATACTTAGAACACAAATTTTAAAATACTACAATATGGATTTTTCCTTGAAACCAATTGTACTCTTTAGTTTCCTGTGGTTCTAACAAGAGCCAAGAAAATTTCTTTTTCCTAAGCTAATTTGAGTTTGTTATTTGCAAGCAAAGCTTTTCTTAGTCAAGTGGCTATACAACATGTGAAAACCCCTTTATATTTAAGGTAACCATATAATTTATCATCTAGGCTGGGACACTTATGAGAATGAAAGGGAATGCTATTGATAATTTACACTTGGAAATAGGCAAAAACCCAAGATGTTCAGGGGAAACTTGAAAATCTGTCCCCTTTACCTTACACCACTTTAAGTTTGATTGTAATCAAACTTACAATCAACTCTAACAGTGACAATGATATATTTTGCCACCAACATTAATAATATTACTGTTTTACTAATGAAACACACTTAGGTACAAACTGAAGTTGGCTAACAATAAATCTTAATTCAAATTAACGCACAAATGAGGCATTTATTTTTTCTGCTTTCTATTTCCTCTTCCTCCACCTTTAAAATTCACATCAGCATTCTTTCTAGTAAGCTCCCTTAATTACTATAATTCAAGATGACCAAGACTTTATAAGCATACTAGTGTTCAAGCAGATCCTTGTTTTGTATGCAGGTATGATAGGATACCATTCAGATCTGTTCTAATTCTGAAAATCTTAATAAAATTTTTATTAAGGTGGTTGAGTTATTCTTAAATTATTCAAATAGAAACTAAACAATAGAATCAACAAAGTGATAGTTAATTATATGCACAATCAAGTCAATCTTTAAACTAAGTATGAAGTACCATAATAACTGAATAACTGAAAGTTTGCTATGTGCCAGTCGCCATTTTAAGTACTTTATATATAAATAAATTTGTCTCAGATTGCCATATTTTAAAACTCCAGGGGACATCATTTACACAGATACATGAGAATGGTAATTTTAGAGTGATGCAATTGTGTGGTCTTATTTAACCTTCTTAAAACCCAGTAAGTTGGTACTCCTATTGTTCTCACTTTATGAATTAGTACAATGAGAAAAATTTAAATAAGTTGTTCCAAGTATTTCAGCTAGTAAGTAGGGGAGCTGGTTTCAAAGCCTTCATTGTAAATACATTCACTCATCAAAAAACTGTTTATTGAGCAACTCCTCTGCTCAAGGCAGTGTACTAAGCACTGAGAATATGATTAGGATTTGTGGTTAGAATGGGATCTCTCTCTCTCTCTGCTCCAGCAGAAATTGTGTTACTGGTGTATAAAAGGGATCTTCTTGAATATGTTTAGTAATCTCATTTAAATTTATTCACTGTACTGAGTCCTTGATTCCAATTTAAAATATAAATATATGATATTTAAGAATTGTATATGCAAAGGATATAAAATGTATACCTTCATGAGCAGTCTCCCATTTCTTTTAGTTTCATCACTTCTGACACTTCTACTTTAATGGAAAGCATTAAATATTACTTAGAGAAAAAAATTATATCCTGAGAAACAATCAGTGTAATTGAGTGGGGGCAGAAAATAATGCAGGTAAATTTGTTTGGTTTTAGTTTGTGTTTAGGGATTTGGTAATGGCTTTATCGAAATGTAAAGTGGGATTCCAAGATCATTTATTTAGTAAAAAGAAATGTCATACAAATTATTATTTGTCACAAATGACATATTATTCTGAAAAAGTTGTTTCTTGAACCTGTAATTCGAACAAATCAATGACTTCTAAATAATGAATAGTTGAAGGCAACAATTGTTAAATATTTCCACTACGTTTTGCCATAGCCATAATTTTTCTAATTTATACGGTGTTTTCCTATAAAAATATGAGAAAACAAGGCTTTTCTATTTTTTTTGTAATAATTGCAAGACTGCTTTGGTAGCATTTGATACAGAGTTATATAAAAGCTCTGGTAAATGGCATTATCCCTTTCTTCCTTAAAATCTTTACATAATAAGAATTTATTTCAGATTCAAAATGGGATAAATTGCCTGAAACAATATGCTACATTATTATTAGTATTTAAAAATCTTCCTATACAATTCATAAAGATTTTCTTCATCTCCTTAAACATGTATTATTAACCTTTGAATTATTCAGTGCCTGAAAGCTGGTTAGCCAAAATACATACCAACTGCAATTCATTTTTAAATACATTCAATGACTCAGCTCATTTTTCTTTTCTAATACAAATTAGAAACAGATTATTGGCAATTTCCAGTTATTGCACTTTGTCAAATCCCTCATTGACTACAATTTTTTAAATTTTCACTTTCAATGAAGACAGAGTAGGCCTGGGGAAAGTATACTAATAGTTATTTTTCATGACAATTATAGAAAAAGTGTAGTTAATAGAAATGTTATTCCTTGCTAAGCTAAATTCTTGTATAGAAATATCACTTTAGGTAATTTATTAAATACCAATTTAGAAAAAAAATAACTTAAACTCTGTTATAATATTTCCTAATGCTTTTAAAACTTTATTCAATATTTTCAATATATTTATTTTGGAGACATAGAAGTACCCAAAAGCTTCCAAAAATTATTGTTATTGTTACTATGTGGAATGCATGCTGTACTTAACTTTCCTTTCAGATGTTCCATTTTGTAAAACGCTACTTATGAAAAATTAATGATGAATGCCTATAACAGTTACAGCTACTACCAAAAATATACTAGGCCTTTGATAAATATATGTGGAATTGAATTGAATCATGGATGTTAAAACATGTTTTCATTTCCCATAGCAAAAATATTAATGGTATTTTCTTCCCAACCCTTAATTTTTTTAATTCATTTATTCGTATATTAGCCCCAGATATGTTTATTAAATATCTAATATCTAGAGAGAAAGCAGATAGAAATTTGAGGTGAGGATATATAAGATAGTATCATTACACAAAATGAGTTAATAACTTTAAAAGAGTAAGAAGGACATGAAGTATGAAAAGATAAATAACAACAAAATGAAATATGCTTGAAATATTTATTTTCTATGAGTGTATAGGCCACTGAGGAATATGATTTCAATATTTTAATTCAAGGGAAAGAAATCAGTTAGATCTGTTGTCATAAAAATAGTTACAGTTGAAAAAAGGTAGGTGCTAGAGCCATTCAATATTCAAGGAATATTTACTGATATTTACTGATCACCTAAAAAACGCTTATAATCCCTATTGTATTGAATCACTTCATTAATTCTACTTAAACAGCGAAATATTGTTTAGTGAGTCAATTTACTCTACTGTTAACTAAGATACTTCTTTTTTTTTTTCCTTTAAGTAAATGCTCCTGGTTTAGGTTAATTTAGTTTCCTAATTATTGAAAAGATTGTGGTAATGTTTCTGCAATGAATGATATTAATGTTGAAAACTTCTGTACATTTAACTAATAAATAATCTATAAAGTTAGAAATATTGTTAAATATGAAATAAGATATATACGTATTGTTTTATTATTTTACCTGACATCTTCCACCTCTGTATTCAATTCTGCGTTTTTTAATGAAGCTAGTGGCCTTACAGATTATAACATAGTGTGGCAATTTCATTAGTGTAAGAGCATAAAAATTCTTAGATCATCAACACATTCAGTGAATAATATAATTGGCTTATTTCTAAAGTCATTGGTTCCATGGATGATTTAACCTCAAACTCTCTGTGGAAGTTCCAGTCATATTGCAAAATCTAATTGGTCTCATGTTAATTTAGCTTGTAAATCATCTTCCTATTTTCCTTCTTGTCTAGTTTTGAATGATTTCCCCTTTGAAAATATTTAGAGCACCTTCAATACACATGCTTTCTCTGCTTCTTCTAACTGTCCTGTTATGATTGCTTCTGAAATCACATTTACCTAGGCCAATTATGAACCTGAGTTATACTCTCGGGATCAGAGGATGCAATAAACTCTGCAAGAGGGGAAATTGATAGCAATCAAAATCTAATGGTTTAAGACACCCAGACTTAGTTATATATCCAGGGGAAAAGTATGCAGAAGTATGAAAAAAATTGGTTTAGGGAACAGAAAGCTACAAGTCAAGGACATGAAAAAATGTGAGAAGACTATTCAAAATAATATTTGTTGACACTCAGAGACTCTCTTAATAAAAACTAGTTACTTCTAATCTTTTCTTCCCTTCTATAAAACCTTATAATAAAATTTCAACTTCTTTAACAAGACTACAAAACAGACTTCATTACAATAAAATAACTTAAAGATATCCCCATAATGATTCTCATTTACTATGGGTCATCAAGCAATATGAATTTATTTAAAAATATGGAGTTATATTGAACCAGTTCTACTTACAGATTAAAAATATTAATTTTTCATAGGGACATTTCCCTAGCTCTGAAACTATAAAAGGATATAAAATGCTTTAAGCTTTTAAATAAAGTAGATGTTACAAATTTATATTGTTCATGGCTACAGTTTTTAAAATGTTTTTATTTTCAAAAGCCTTCAATTAAATTCCCCTTTCATATACTCCTTCAAAATTATGAAATAAGGGCTTCCCTGATGGCGCAGTGATTGAGAGTCCACCTGCCAATGTAGGGGATGCGGGTTCATGCCCTGGTCCGGGAAGATCCCACATGCCATGGAGTGGCTGGGCCCGTGAGCCATGGCCACTGAGCCTGAGCATCCGGAGACTGTGCTCCGCAACGGGAGAGGCCACAAGAGTGAGAGGCCCGTGTACCAAAAAAAAAAAAAAAAAAGAAATAAATGCAAAAATAGTAGGAAATGTGTTAGATGCATGCACAAGGAAGGGAAACTAAAATTTATTTTTGAAAAATATTCTAAGAATTGAAACACATGGGATTGGAATTAAGAAAAAAAATGTGTCAATTAGTCTGTGATTTGGCACAAATTAAGGAAGGCCCATATTGGACACCAGAAAAGATTTTAATACATGGAGGATTAAAAATATAATTTTGAGGAGGGAAGATAGAGGAGAGCTAAAGGGAAAGGAATTTCCTTAATTAAGGACATTTTAGAATAAACATACCTAAACATATACTGGTGACATTTTTTAAGATGGTAATTCTATCTACACTATACATATATACATACATAAAATATGAGATCATCTGTTACACTACCCACCAAGGTTCTACTTTTATGCAATATGGAGCCCAAAGTAACTGAGGCAGAGTACCCAGCTGCAGTATTCAGTAAAGACAAAATTCTTAAACATGGAAGCCTACTTCTCTCACCTTCTCAAATTTAGGCAATTCAGAGCTAGTGAAAATATAGGAAAGCCCAATAAACTTAGAAATGTTTAGTATACATTTTCTGTTACCAAGGTTCCTGAGAGCCACAAGGCACAGACAGTTACCTCCCAACACAACAGGCAGTGTCGTGTCAAATCACCTTATGGTACCATATCTCTCCTGGATAACTTAGTTCTCTCCTACACCTCATTGGTAACCATGGTCCTGACAGTGGTGATAATAATGTCCTGGCTTTCCTTATGTTTTATAACTGTATATGTGATACTTAACAACTTTATTTAATCTAGTTAGTTCAGTTTCACTTGTTTTTATCTTACAAGAATCTTTGTGTATTATTTGGTCATTTGCTTTTCTTGCATAACATTTTGTAGAGAGACTGATTTGTATAGTTGTATGTGTGGCTCATTCATTATCTTGTTGTGTTACATTCCTTTGTCAGAATATGCCACATTTTCTATTCTCATGTAGTTGGATTATTTCTATTTTGAGACTATTGCAAATTTTACTGTGTTGAATATACTTATATGTGTATGGGAATAATTGAGAGATTTTTTTCTTTGTCAGACACACACACACACACAAATCAGGGCCTTTCAGAAGTTGCAAAGACACAATATTTAATAGAAGAACAAAATTACAGGACAGACACTACCTGACTCTAAGACTTACTGTAAAGCTATCAAGACAGTGTGGTATTGGAAAAAGAATAGACAAGTATATCAATGGAACAAAATAGAGAGCTCAGAAATAGATTCTCATAAATATAATACACTGACCTTTGACAAAAGAACAAAGGCAATACAATGGAGGAAAGATAGTCTTTTCAACAAATGATACTGGAAAAACTATACATCCACATGCAAAAACATGAATCTCAAGGCAAAACTGACACCCTTCTCAAAAATTAACAAATTGGATCACAGCCTAAATGTAAAATGAATAACTATAAAACGCCCAGGAAATAACATAGGAGAAAATCTAGATGTCCTTGGGTATGGTGATGACTTTTAGATATAAGGCCAAAGGCACAATCCATGAAGGAAATAATTGATAAGCTAGACTTCATTAATATTAAAAATTTCTATTCTATAAAAGGCACTGTTAAGAGAATGAAAAAACAAATCACAGACTAAGAGAAACTATTTACGAACTTTTCACTTATCTGATCAAAGACTGTTATCCAAAACATACGAAGAACTCTTAAACCTCCCAAAATAAGAAAACAACAAGATTTTAAAAAAAAATGGGCCAAAGGCCTTAACAGTCAGTACATCACATAAGATATACAGATGGGAAATAAGTATATGAAAAGATGCTCCGTATTATATGTCATCAGAGAAATGAAAATTAAAACAACAATGCAATACTACTACACACCTATTAGAATGGCCAAAGTCCAGAACACTGACATTAAATTCTGGTGAGGATGTGGTGTAACAGGAATTCTCATTCATTTACAGTGGGAATGTAAAATGGAATACTTTCTTTGGAGGACTATTTGGACGTTTCTTACAAAATTAAAATACTCTTAACATACGATTCACAAATTTTGCTCCTTGGTATTTTCCCAAAGGAGTTGAAAACATACCTCCATACAAAAGCAGGCATACAGATGTCTACAGCAGCTTTATTCATTGTTGCTAAAACGTGGAAGCAACCAAGATGTTCTTCAGCAGATGAATGGGTAAATAAACTGTGGTACATTCAAAAAGTGGCATATTACTCAGCACTAAAAATAAGTGAACTATCAAATCATGAAAAAGCACAAAGAAAGCTTAAATATTAGTAAGTGAAAGAAGACCATCTGAAAAGGTTACATACTGTATGTTTCCAATTATACATTTCAGAAAATGCAAAACTATCTAGACAATAAAAATATCAGTTGTTTCCAGGTGTTATGAGGGAGGGAGAGATGAATAGGCAGAGCAGAGAGGATTTTTTGGACAGTGAAACTACTCTATGATACTATAACAGTGGGCACATGTCATTATATGTTTGTCCAAACCCATAGAATGTACAACACCTAGAGTGAACCCTAATGTAAACTATACATTTTGAGTGATAATCATGTGTCAAGGTAGATTCACCAATTATAATAAATGTACCACTCTGGTGGGGATATTGAAAATGGGGGAGGCTATGCATGTACGGAGGTAGGGGCATATGAGAAATCTCTGTACTTTATGCTTGATAATGATTTCTGTAATCTTAAAACTGCTTTAAAAATAAACTCTATTTTAAAAAGTTGCCAAGACTTCATACTATCTCCAT
Organism: Mesoplodon mirus; assembly: GCF_964341445.2. Classification (NCBI taxonomy): domain Eukaryota; kingdom Metazoa; phylum Chordata; class Mammalia; order Artiodactyla; family Ziphiidae; genus Mesoplodon; species Mesoplodon mirus. Next base: position 111,309,943 of record NC_138982.1, read on the forward strand.
TTTTTTAGGGTACCCTGATATAGAAAAATTTTAAACTACCAAAAGAAAAATTAAAAACCTGCAACACCCTCTATTGAGAGGTGATGTTCCTTCCTCTCAAACTTCAATAAAATGAGTAATGTTTTGGTCAACAGAATGTGGTGGAAGATGAGCAATAGAAAGTGATATAAATTCTACTTGGCTCTCTCTTAGAACACACACTTTGGAATCTCTGATCCTAAATATGAGAATTCTGGCCACCCTAACCATGATGGCTAGATCACAAGGAGAGAAAGAGATTCCTGAAGAATTTCAGTCATTCCAGCTCTGAGCTGTTCAAGTCTTCCCATCCCAATTACCAGATTTGTAAATTTAGAACCCTTTGAGATAACCCAAGCCCCAGACAGTATTGTACAGCAACAGCTTGATGGACCCTAAGCTAAAATGGCCTAGCTGAGCCACTCCAATTCTTGATCCACAGATATCATGAGAGATAATAATTACTATTGTTTTAAGCCACTTAAATGTCACTTAATTTGGAGTGACATTAAACAAAAATAGTAACTGATAGAGAAATGTCATATTATTCTGCAATTATTCTTGCTATCTTTATTTTTAACAATCATTTTAGATATACATTAATCCAAGTTTAAAATTGATATTTTATTTTTTATTTCAAAGAAATCTCAGAGCAATTTGATTCTACTAACCATCTCCTGCACACACACAAACACACATACACTTATATGTTTGTAATTTTTAGTATGCAAAAACTCAGTATACTTGTTTTTATATGTCAATGTCTGTTGACATTAACCCATACATTTACTGTTTCTGGAGGAATAAACAATCTTAGCCATTATAGCTTCTATTATTTCCTGTGTTATGTTCTCATCTCTGTTTTTATCTGTCTCTCAAAATTCTGAACTCACAAAACTTATTGATTAAAACATTTGGCTCTCTCCCCCACATCTCTGAGCTTCTTTTATGTATTCCACCATTTTATTCCTCTTTGTTGAGTTCTGCGTAATTTCTTCTCAACTTGATGTCAGTTTATTAATTTCCTCTCAACTATGTCTAAACCATTGTTTTAAAAATACATTATATTTCTATGTATTTTACATATGTATTTTATTTTACAGTTCTATAAGTTCTACTTGTTTCTAAAACTATCAAAATACATAATTTAGAATTTTACCTAAATTTTTTTGTTCTGTAGTGATCCACATGTTTTAGAAATATAAATTTTTAGAAATCAATATTTTATATATTCTTAAAGGTATAAAAGATATTGTTTAATAAAAATAGTATAACATGATATATTGGTCAGTAGAATACTAAGTATAAATAATACTGTGTAATTGCTCTCAAAAAGTTTGCTATAATGCAAAAGAAAAGCAAAGGAAACAGAATTATTTCCAATGATACAATTCATGGGCTCCAAACTAAATCTGATAAGCACTAAGCTTGAATATCAGTATTGCCCCTAAAATATATAGTAAATGTCTTGACAGCTTAATTCATGTACAGTTTAGTTTTGTCAATAATTTTTAATAATACATGGTCTTCAATATTATATATTATTAATTAAAAATATATTGAATAAATAAATTATAACACATATGTGGGGTAAGTATTTAGGTCCCATTGTTCTTTTTGCCCACTTGTATGAGTTACTTATATATGATATATTTGAGAGAAATATCAGATGGATTACTCTTCATTGCCAAGTGTGTTTCACTACCCAATTTTTGGATTAGTAGTAGAACTAATGCCAAAGTAAGCTGTATCTAGATGTAACTGGAATAACAGAACAAGCAAATGGAAGGCTAATGCTGAGAAATACAGGGAAAAGTGGTTCCTGTTGCTCAGGATAGCCAAGAGGAAGATAGCTCCTAGAGATCTGCATGTCACTGCCCCATCGCCCAGATGTCAAGGGACTATGTGGCACTGTATCTCAGATAAGGCACTCACTTAGCTATTTTTGACTCTTTTCACCCAAGTGATACTAAGTTATTTGTTAGAGGTAGAATTTTGAAATTAATATTCTCCTCTTTTTGATGTGCAAAAATATATATGATATTTTATGATATGATATAATATAAAACATTGTTGTACTTCACATGCCTTCTACAGAAATTACCTTCTCCACGAAACATTCTTAGAAGACTTTCAGGAAATATTCTGAATTTTGTAAACTAGAATGGAACACTGAGAGGAATAGATTGTGTCAAGTTAAAATGAAGAGAAAAATAGCCATTATAGGCAGAATCAGAGGGAAGAGAAAGCTGAAATTAAATTTATGTTTAGAATGTGTTCCAAATGACCATGTTAAAAATTGTAATGCAATATTATAAAATAAACTCAGATACCTCTAAAAATTCAGAGATACCAAAAACATGGGATATATGTATACATATGGTTGATTCACTTTGTTGTACAGCAGAAAATAACATAACATTGTAAAGCAATTATAATCCAATAAAGATGTAAAAATAAAATAAAATAAAATGAAATAATGGCTGCTTTCAATATTTTCCTGTGGTCCACAATTTAAGTTTTGATCTTGCAAGCCTTCCTTTAAATATATAACTGATAAACACAGCCTCAGATTCCTAATTTTATACTAACCACTAGGCAGTTAATTCTCTTATATATATTTCCTTTTTCAGTGAGATTTTTCTTTACTCTTATCAGAGATAGTCAGCACATATTCATGTGGCCTAAAGTGTAATATACTCAGCTTTATTACTGCCAGGATGACATATATTTTTTCAATGGGATAGTGTTATACAAAATTAAATCTCTCTTAATGGTGATCATTGTACAGGTGTAAGCCTGACCATGAAGTATTATTAAGTGCTATTGACCTATATATTTTCTGAATCATAATGTCCCTGAGGTTTAGTAATCAACTATATGCTAACTAGAAAAATAAAAAACATTTTTAAACATTAAATAAACAGTTTTAAAAGGATATGTATTTTCAAGACTGATGAAAAAACTGTCATATTGCTAGTACTAGGACTAAGCAGTAGGAATCTTTAGAAAGCAATATGAAAATATGTATCCATAAAAATGATAATATTTGTACATATTTCTAGTAATTTGTCATTGGAAAATAATGAAAAAATATGTATAAATATGCTTGTCAGAATTTTAATTATATAAAATCTTTATTATATATACATATATGTATTCTACTCTAATATAATTTTTAAAGCATATATTTTGAGAGAGTAGAAGATATGAGAGAGAAAGAGAATATATAGAATATATATTTTCTTTAAAATACTGTTACAATATATTTACTTAATTTTAAGTATAAATAATCTGCAGAAATAATGATATGTTAGCTGAGAAAGTAGAACATTCTATAAATATGAATTGACATATGGACTCAGATTGGAAGACCTGGGCATACTACATGTTAGTGTGTTAGAATTTTTGTAATAGTTTCTTCTTATTTCCAGATATTCTAAAAAATAATTAAAGACTTGAATTTTGAACTATTTTAAATATCCCAAATCCTTTCAAATAAAGGAAGTATATATGATAAAAATAGAAATGTTTCTTACTGTATTGGTTGTCAAAAAATGGATGGTTTAAAAGAACAGAAATTAATTACCTTGTAAATCTGGAGGTTCGAAGTCCAAAGTCAAGTTGTTAGCAGGGTTGGTTTGTTCTAAAAGTTATGAGGGAAAGATCTGTTTTAAGCCTCTCTCCTTGGCTTACAGATAGGATTCTTTAGCTTCATACCATCTTCCCTCTATGCATGCCTGTATCTGTATCCAAATTTCCTCTTTTACAAGGATATAATATTGTATTAGGGTCCACCCTATTGACCTCATGTTAATTACAATGACCATTTCCAAACAATGTCACATTCCAAGGTATTGTGGATTAGGACTTTGTCATATGAATTTGGGGTAAGACACTATTCAACTCACAGGCCTATGCTTTCTTGTCCCCAAACAGTCATGCTCTTCTAACATGCAAACTGCATTCACCTCATCCCAACATTCCCCAAAGTCTTAACCCGATCAGCTCCAAATCCAAAATCTCATCTAAATAGCATGTAAATCAGATATGGATGAGACCCCAGATATGAATCATCTTGAGGTTAAATTCCACTTTAGCTGTGAACCTATGAAACAGACAAGTTATTTGCTTTTAAAATGCAAAGGTAAGACAGGCATAGGATAGACATTCCGATTCCAAATGGGAGAAATCAGAAGAAAGAATGCGGTCATTGGCCTAAGTAAGTTTAAAATCTAGCAGGCACATTCCATTTGATTATAAGGCTTGAAACTAGTCCTTTCTGGCTTGATGCTCGTTCTCCAGGTCCAAAAGCATGGCAATCAAGTGGCCTAAGCTCACTTGAACTTAGAGGGAGATGGCCCAGTCCTCCAGGCTGTCTCCGGACTCTTTGGGCATTTGGTGGCAGTGGCAACTGCTCCCCACTCTGGTTTCTGAATTATCTTTGTGGTCATTCTTTCCTTTTCTTAAAGGATAACATGTGTTCATAACTGAATAACCCCATTAATCAATTTTCTATCTATAGAGTGCCAGAAATTCCATGCCCTTCTTTCATTCTGTTCCACCTTTTTTCCCTTCAGTCCAAGCTAGAAGTATTTCTGCTAAGATGGTTGGTTAGATCCTCAAGTCATGCACCAAATCTCTTTAGCAAACTCAACCAGTCACACATTTGGCATTCTCCCCCAAAACATACTTTTTGCTTAACAGTTTCTTCTTCAATTTATCTCTGTCCTCTGGTGTTTTACTATAAGTAGCATGAGAAAATAGGGCTCTGCCTTTTAACATTTTCCTCAGAAATCTTCTCAGCTAGATATGTAAGTTCATTGTTTATAAATTTTACTTTCCATCCAACAGAACATTATTCAGTCAAATCCACTGCCACCTTATGACAACATTTATTTAAGAAAATACTCTTTCCAAGGAAGGTACAAAGCAAGTTGTATAATATTTCCTGCAAGTGCAATGAAGTTTCAGCTGTTTTTTCTTTAGGAGCTCCAAACACTCTTTCCATGAAAGATGCTCACAAAGAAAACGCTCTGATAGATCAGAGGCAGCAGACTATTTGTCTTATAGATAACACTGTCCCAAGAAGTCTTTCAAATGAAAGGATAGACTGGACACAAGCTCATTTAGGAAGTAAGGCTTGGACACCATTAATAAATGTATGGAGTACAGTCTTCATCAGATTCTTATTTCATATTCAAGAAAATTCAGACACTCTCTAAAACATTCTGGTCAACCCACATATTATCAATATTCAATTTCGATGAGTACCTATTTCTAATATTCATTATAATAATCAATGAATCATTCATTTTAATTTCATCAATTCTCACACATTCAGACATTTACTAAACTAATAACTAATCATCTTATTTGATCAGAATTAAAGGAAGCTGAAGTGTTTATAGTACCAGTGTCTAAATTCTTTCCTTTTTGATAAAATGCTAGATGGCATCTTCTGATATGAATTTGTAATGAGATAGTAAATGCACCTGGGCATAATTTTAAGTACTACCCATATACATAGTATCACAATATCTTGAAGTGTTTTTAAATGAATTATTGTCATCATGAAAAATTGAAAGGCTTAAAATTTTGAGCAATAATGTAAGAGTAGGTGATGTTAGGGAAAATGTATTGAAAATAATGCATTTTATGAGAAAGGAATAGAGCAGTAACAACAAAAAAAAATATGGAGATGATAAGTCTAAAATAAATTTTAACAGATGATTTATTAGTCTCCATATATGTATGCCCTGGGATAACACTTGAGAGCTAGCCACAAAATAAATTTTTATAACATCTTATATGATCCAACCCCTTCTTTATCAAGCTTTGATATACCACTTTTGGCAGCAGGGAGATTGGTTGTTTTGAGGTGGTAGTGCAACCTTTCACCTGCCAAGACATTTCATTATATCCTGTCTTCTGTAAAGTTAAGCCTCTACTTCTGAAGATGAGTATAATTTAATCCCGAGACAGGGACAAACCTAAAACTATTTTTAAAGTTTAAAGTGTGTTGTATTTCAAATCTATGCTTCCCTAAGTATTGGCATGCTTTTGCTTGCAGTCCTAAAGCTTATTTTGTAGCATTTTGAAATTCTTTTTCTGGAAGCAAGGTTATTGATAATTTCCACCGTGTCTGTCATTTTATGTTTTGTTTGTTTTCGTTGATCCCCACACCATGGAAATGAGCATTTTATTTATAAATATGATGTATTTCAAAACAAGTTGCATAAATGTTTATTCAATTAAGACTAAACAATTCCTTTAGAAGAATTGAAAACGTGGAATATATTAACAAAAGGAAACGATGTAAATTAACCTATGTATCTACAGTCTTCTATGAGTCTTACAAAAAATTAGATGAAACAATACATCTAAAAGGATTAAACACATCCTTACAAAAATCAGTATCATATGACAAGCTTTGTATTTTTATGATATAACCATATTATAAGGTGACTAGAGTCTAATAATACACTTTGATCCTCATAATTACTTGACTTTAATGAAACTGTAAATGTGGCATGTGATTGTTAACTGAAATCATTATAGTTGCAGAAGCTATTGTAGGCATGTATTAATAAATATTCAGGTATGCACAATATGAGCAAATTGTTTTGTGGTATTCAAGATAACAGTATTCTTCATTAAAATGATATTCTGAGCATAGCATTGACTCAATTTTTGGCTAGAAATACAGATTTTATTCCATAAAAAATTGTATTATATATTTTATCTTAACTTTCACAACTACTAGGTTCAACTGTAATTTTGATTTCATATCTCTAATAAACTTGTGGCCATCCACTACAAATGTCATAGCTTGGGAGTGTTTTTGTAAACATGTTATCTTCTATCTATCTATCCATCCATCATCTATCCATCCATCCATCAAAAAAATGTATCTTGTTACATATAATGCATCAGTGTTACAATTGATAATCTGAATTTTAAGTACAGAAAGGAGTAGAATCAAATTAAATTACTGCAGTTTGGAGCTGACCTTTCATTAGCAAGCAAAACTTTCAGGATGTAAACCACCCCTGTTACATTCTTTATTAAACAGAATTCAAACTAGTTAATATAGCATTTTAATAAAAGATCATATATAAAATTCAATATTGTTATAATTACTTCAGAGCATTTCTGCAAAATTAAAAAAGTAAAATCTGTATTTTGTATTATTTGATTTTAAGATGACTATATGAGAAAATCCTGATTATGCTTCAGAATTATTTTGGGAGATTTAGTTGTATGCTAGTTTACATTGGGTTACTCTTTTAGTACATTACTTTAGAGCTATATTCCCATCCAATGCAGCCTGAGGATTGAAAAAATCCCTAGATGTCAGCTTCTTGATTACAAGGAAGAAATTAGTAATAGAATCTATATTTGCATTCCTTAGATGGAGAGATAAAAATCTCATGAGAGTAATTCAGTGAGCTGCATTTCTAAGAGAGCCATACCTATAAGAGCAAAATGCATGATGAAAAAAAAAGTGTAATACAATCAATGTATTTAGATGTATTTATTTAAATTTATCTCAACTTTATTTTTCCATGATAGTCTAATATAACATATTAGAACAATTGAGATTGAATTCCAGTCTAAACCATAGTACAGATTATTTGACTGTATATATTCCACTATTTTGAAGATTTTTCTATCTTTGTGAAGTGTTACCCTTTTCATGTGTATTTTCAAAAAAGTAGATTAAGAATTTCTACAAAGAAAGAAGAGAATATCTGCAAAACATAAAGAAACAAAGTAAGAATCTCTAATCAACTCTGCTAATTAAAGAATATTCATTTGCTCACACACACTTTATTAATGGTATATTAAGGATTTAATTAACAAAAAATTAAGAAAAAGAAAAACATTCTACAAGATCAGTGGAATATATACCTCACTAAATATATCACTATATTACGTATAGCATATTTAAATAATGAAAATTCACTTCATGCAAAAATGGTTGCACATATCTTAAAAGTCTTTTTGTGAGTACCAATTTACAATAAAAAATGTCAAATTGATTAGTCCAATATAAGTTATTGTTCATAGGCTGAGGAGGCATTTTATCTATATATGCATCAAGTTGCCTACTTTATAAACATAAGTAGACATCCTTTCAGATTATCATGATCATTTTGTGGGTGAGCAAATAAAATTGTTTAGCTAATTATTGAGTCAATAAGGGACATAATGAGATTCAAGCAATTTGCACACAAACAGTAAGGCTGAGAACTTGTCTTGATCCACCTCTTTCCTGGATCTTTCCAATAAATGTCTAACATATTGACCTCCATTTGATGTCCTCCTTTCTCAACCACTTGTTCACACTTCAAACCACTGTGATCTAGATTTGCCCAATCATCCCTCTGAAACTCTTTGTATTGAAGTTAATTAGCTCCTCAAACATGGATCACCCAACAGACAAATTATTTTTTCAACTTTTAATTGGCCACTCCCTCTTTATTAAGGAAAACAAATACCCCTTCTGATGTTGCTATAATACCTCTCTTGATTCTCAATCTGAATTTACAGCTAAGTCTCCCTTGTGGACTACATTCTTTAGTGTCAAATGCTTAAGTGGTTAACATTCCCTACATTTCTCTGATCAGTCCTGGCACTTCCAGCAGTGAAATATTCCAAACAAGGACACAATTAATAATTAACATTATGATAACTTCTAACTTTTTATGGCCAGTGGAGAGTATCTCACTGGAACCCATATATATGTATTTGTTTTTCCCCTAATTGAATCTACTACATGGCCAAAAGGAGACTCAATATCATATTCCAAACTGAATTTCTTATTTGTCCTGATAATTCTAAAGCCTACTCTGTTCTCTCTGACTTGTTGGGTTATACTGTCATCTACCTAATCCTAACCCATGAAAGCTGAGATGATATTATTACATGCATATTTATTGTAACAGATATATATCATCCAGAAATCTGGAAACATCCTTGTAATAGCTGTATAGCTCTCAATTAATTACTGTCATAATATTCACCTATATATTTGGTATTATATACAACCTATAAAAGATTCAAATGAAACTAAAATTTAGTGGGTTACAAAATAGGAAGTAAAATTTGGCTTTTAGTATTATGTTTGCAAGATAGAAATGCATAGACTTTATATAAATTTATATAAGCAAAACAATTCTATAGCACAGACTGTACCATTAACTGGTGAAAATCTATTCACATTATTTTGGCCTTTGTACAAATGTTTGCCTTTTACATAAAACATAGTGAACTAAGAAATATGTCAACTTGTTTTAATGGTTAGGGCAGTCCGTTTTTGCAGATGTGAATACTGCTGCAAAAAATGCTGCTTTTCTATCCCTGAAAAGTCACATTTTTTGACAATCTTGACATTTCTTATGGTGGGTTTTGCATTTCTTCAGACAGTATCAAATATTCAAAGATTTCATATAGATCAACTTGCATATCTTTAAACCAAGTTTAATTCAAATTGGTGAAAAAAGCAATCCCTAAAAATTAAATGCTTCTCCCTGGCTTTTGGCATTTGATGAAAAAAGACTGTGCATCTCAAATAAATAAACACAAAGAGACACATTTTAAAATGAATCAATCAAAGGCATCAGGACATGTGACATAAATTTTTACTCAGAGAAAACCATGTGTAGGGATAAAATGATTGGGTTTGTGAAAAGTTAGATGACAGTAATGTCCCTTTCTCCTGGCTACCTCACAAGTTTTCTCTTAGTCAGAGTTCCAAGAGGCTAGCAGATAAGTTTAAACTTATTACTATTCAATAAACTGTTAAAGCCATAGAAGTAGCAGTCGTGTTTTACAGCTCACTTTTCCTAGCTGTCCCTCTCCAATCCATCAACATGTTTGATTATCTCTACCTGTGAAGCAACCACAAAACTGCCCTCTTCTCATCAGTTTCACCATTACCTTGCTTGTTCAAGCCACCACTATCTCTCCCTTGAAAAACTCTGCTGTTACTTATAAATTCCTAAAGTCCATTCTCCACACAGCAGCCAGTGTGATCTTGAAAATAATCAGATACTATCACTTCCTGGTCATGGTTTCTACCATGACCAACATGAACAGTGGTAGGGTAGGGTCCAGTGCAAAAGTATATATGGTGGCAAATATACCATGTATTGAAATTTGCCTGGATATTTTAAAGTTATATGTAATGCTAATAAAATGTTAAATAAACTATATTGTCTGTGTGGTTTGACAATATGGCATTATAAAAATTTGATTTTGGAGCTTATGGATTCCTCAGAATTCTGAATGTGGTCTCACAGGGCAAGTTGTTCACTAGGCACCAAGACCCTGACCCAAATTCTGCCTCACTTCTCACCCACAGCCTTACTTTGTTTCAGAGCTCAAGGTATATCCTGAGCATGAATTTGGACATCCCAACCCTTACATACAAGCTTTGTCCATACTCCTGAAAGGTAGCCAAAGGGCTACTATTTTGGCCACTCTTTGAGACTGGAGTAAGCACACTGTCTATATGGTACACCTTCTGAAGAACAGACCTAAGTAGACCTTTGAAGCCAACTACATGGACAGAAAATTCTGGAGCCTTAGGTACCTGAAGCATCTTATGGGTAAGGCGGGAAGAGTGTCTGAGGGGAGGGCTCTTCACCATTTAGCGAGTAGCACAGTTACGGGAGGCAGGAGAGACCTTTCTAAATAACAAGGAAAGGACAAGGGGCCTCTTTCCCTTGAACTAAGAGTAACACCTAAATAAAATCCAAACTGTTTATCACGGTCTACAACACCATACTTGCTATGACTCTTCTCCATCTCTCAAGGTTCACTTTCTATCACTTTTTATTGCTTACTTGCCTACAGTATCTGTGAATCAGGAGTCTGGGCATGACTAACCTGGGTAATTTGCTTAGATCTCACAAGGCTGCAAAAACGTACCAGTCAGGCTGCATTTTCATCTAGAGATGACAATTTGTGAATTTAATGGTGTAAGTTGACAACATGGTAAGGGACTGTGGGAAGCCTGTAAGATGTGGGGACAGTTTCTGATTGAAAGCCAGCAAAGAAATTAATTCTGTCAATAACCTGAACGAGCTTGTAAGCAGATCCTTCCAAAGTCGAGCCTCCCAATGAGAATGCAGTTTGGCCAACATCTTGATTGTAGTCTCATGGGACTCTGAGCAAAGACGCAGATAAGAGGTGCCAGAGCCCTCACACAGGATTGTGAAAAAATAATTGTGTTTATTTTAAACTGCTAAATGTGTGGTAATTTATTATGAAGGAGTAGAAAATGAACATAGACAGTGCTATACTGTTTCTCTCTTCTGTGTATTTTCATTCCTTATTTAATTCCTTTCCTTCTTCTTTCCAAAAACATTAGTAAGTATTCTTTATGTGCCTGCCTAATTTTAGATCCTGGAGGTGCTGAGAGTTGGACCAAGCACTGGGAATTTTCTAACAAATTTAGACTCAGTAATCTACTTATATTCTACCTACTTCTAAGAGGATTTAAGGAAATTAACAACAGAAATGCATATTTCAGTGTGAGTACAATAACCACAATGAAAATAATAGATAAATCAGGACTATTACTGAGAAGTATACAGTTATTAATCTAGTTAGAGAAATTTATTCTATGAGTTGTATTGCTTTGAAAATTCTACAACTATATGGATTTTTAGGTTTCCAAGTCTTTGGAAAGTTATCCATTTATGCTTCTGTAATGATGTACTAGAATTTTAAGACTTTAATTTGTCTTTGTTTTTCTTCTTTGGTACTAAATTTCAAATATTTTGATGTAAGAAATTTTCACGAGTGTGTGCCATTCTAGGCCTTAAAACAAAATTGGGGTAATTTCTCCTTAGTAATGAATCAATAACCCTCTTATGGAGTTTTATTTTAGTCAAAACCAAAGATTCCCTTCAGGGATATTCTAATTCATGTGGAATTCTAAACGGAGCTTAAAACCCACTGAGTCTATATAATTCAAAGAGACAGCGTGGAATACTAAAAATGGTAGGAGATTCATTGTCATAAGGTTTGCATTCTGTCTCAGTATCAGTCACTATTAGCACTGTAACTTTGGATAAATATTTTAATTCACTGGAGACTTGATTTTTCATCTATAAAACATTAAAGGTAACATGTCAGTAAAATTTATTTAAATTTGTATGGAAATTCAAAATATAAGTAGTAAAATACTAAACTAACCATATTACCTATAAATCAGGATATTGTTCAAAAATGCTATTTAAATGCCTCCAAATTTGTCATCTCCTTAGAAGTAAAAGACTTAGTGTAAATCTTACTCTGGCTACTTAAGAAATGTCAATAGGGATGAAATTAGGAAATGCTTAAAGCCTGCCGAATAGTGGACATCTATGGATCTAGCAAAAAGGGAGTGATCCTTCTTTTATTTAATCTGCTGCCCAGTTACTTAGTATGGAAATCTGGACTGACAAGAGAACTATGCCATTCAAATTAGGAGAGTGAACTCTTGAGAGATAATAGACTTAGAACTTGGGTTTTGATGGGGTTACTAGAAAAACAGATATGGCAATTCTCAAAGCTACTAGCAATTTCAGTTGATTTTTCTGGTTGAAAGGGTCTAGCTGATGACCACAAGTCAATTACAGTTAACTCATTTTTCCTTACTGTTCAAAAATTAGACTTGAACAGCAAAGGACTTGTTTCTATGAACGGAGGGTATGATGAACAATTGGGAAAATTACTCTCTCACTAGGAAGCATTGGCAAATTGAAATAGTACAGGGAAAAAAATCCTTAAAAAAAACTTGGGGAAAATTCTGGACACTTTATTTCAAGAAATATCCAAGCATTTCTCTGGAAGTATTTGTGAAAATAATCTCAGTAAATAAAGCAATCTCAAATTCCATCTTTTTCAGTATCTGTATATCTGAATGTGTTAAGCATAAGAAATCCACACTTTTAAAAACGTATGCCCTGTAAGAATATAGCTTGTCTGCCAAAACATTTCTAAAATAATACAGTCATGGCATTGCATGTTTAGAATTTTAAAAATAGTACTTTCAGACATTGGATAACATGGTATTAGCCAAATGTCATAAAGTAAAATATTTGGTATTTTATTTATTCCTATGTTTAGATATTTTTAAAAATGAAATATTCAGAATTATGTTGAGATCTGAATTCAAAGTGCATGCATGGTATAGTAGAATGTGGATACAGATTGGGAGGAAAAAGAGATTTAAAGTAAGAAGATTTAGGTAAGCAGAGTATTCCTCTTATTCAATATTTGCCTATGTAACGGCCATTGTACATTTCCAAATCTCAGCTATCTATCAGATAAAGATGCAGACAATTACTTTCCAACAGAATTATAACATTACAGTAGTAGTATAAGGTCACTGTTACCTAGAAAATGTATCATAAATACTAAGTTTCTAAGGTTTTATATTTTATATAAGCATTTATGTAGTGGTTTATATATAGTTATCTTTAAGTTTTTATCTGGGTATGATAATTAATGATTGGGATTTTCAGGCTCTTTTCTCTTTTCTGATCATCTCATTGGTCATTATACCTATCAGAATAATTATTGTTCAGGAAAAGAGAGTCAGAATTTATAAAACAATTATATAACTTTGGTAACTGTAGTAACAAACTTTCATATGAGGTTTGAGAATATCCAAAGGTGTTCATGTAGTCCACATTTATATCAATAACCTGTGTAACATTATAACTGTGCCTATAATGAAAAGAGATGTATTTTCCTTTTTTCATATTGGTTGACAAAATACAACCTTAAAAAATCTACTGCTAAGGGAATGAAAATAAACAATATTATTTGTATATACACTTTTAGAATACTCTTTGATATGTAATTGGAACAAAATGAAAAATTACATTTCAAATAAGATTATCTTTTGTTATCATTCAAAACATGATTTTGCCATAAGTAGTAGCTTCAGGGAATATATAAAGAGAACTGTTAATGACTTTTGTCACGTATTGGATTTTACAAAACAACATTTAGATATATAGTTGTGTCTAGATATAATTTGGTATTGTTTTTTTTAATGATTGGAGACATAAATGAAATGCAAACATAGGCATTTTATTTGTATCTTAAAATATTCCCAGAAGTAACAACGTAGCACTTTAAGTAAATGTAACAAAAATAAAAATGGAGAAAAAGAAAGGTTGCTCTCAAAATTGGTAATTACTCCTCTACTGATATGTTATATTATTCAAGTGGCAATTTTTAGTAGACAACTGATACAATATTACCTTAGCAAATGTACCTGTAATATTCAACATGAAGGATTTGTTTTTATAAGTTATTGTTTTCAGAATTTAAAAAATTCTAGATAATTATATTAATAGACTGTATCCACCTCTGCCTTACATCCTCATCACTGTTAATCTTCACATTCTTACAGTATTTCTCTGTTGTAAGAAGATAACATGATGATTTATAACTGATTACATCTATAATAAATTTGTAAGAAAAAAACTGTTAACAACAATTTAAATATTTTTAAATTAACCATTTATAATTGCAGGGTATTATAAATATAGATGATAGAGTTAAAGATAGAGATAAATGCATTGTTTCTCAGAATTTTTTCTTCCATACTAAAGAATAAATTTTTGGTCAAGGAATATAGAAATAATATGTAATATTATACATTTGATTGATTATAACCTACTTGTATAAGGTCCTTTCCCTAAATATAATCTACTTGTAAAGCAACGTTGGAATTTGTAGTTTTAAGATATGACTGATATTTGGGAGACTTATAGAATCAGTATTTAACTTATAATCACAATTTTTTGAGGTAGATGATGCAAGACATTTAAAAATATTTCATATAATCTACTGTTCCATTTTTTATTCTGATTCTAATAAAAATGGCATTTTAAAAGGTCTTAATATATTTCTCAGTGCTTTCAGATAAATTAGTTACTACTTTTATATTTAAGTTTCTTCCATTTAAGATCACAGAAGAAAATAATCTAGAAAATAAAGTGATCTAGAAGGTGAAGGATCTTATTTATAACAATAAGAAAATTAGTTGCACCTAGTAGACTTATTCAGCATACATGACAGTTGTTATTAAACATTCAAGATCCTGTCATTTTGATAACAGGAATAATATGAACAATGGGCAGTGTTCTATTCAAATGTCAAGGGTGAAGATGGTTAATTAAGCTGTTCAGATGTCTACAGAGCAAATGAAGTGAAATAAAAGATAGGTGCAAACAATAGAACATATTCCAGGGAGCTGTTCATGTAATTACTGTTCATAAATGCAGGCCAAGGGTAATATTGTCGATTATTCCTTTGGGGAATAATCTTAAAAAATGACACCATAAAAAGGTTAAGAAAGCAGATATCTATTCATTAAATCCACAGTGAAAATCTCAAGGAAAATTTATTGATGCTCTCAAAATAAATAAGAAGGAATGTGTGATAATAATGTTAATAATTGAAGAGTAAAATCTTAAAAACTCATTTTCCAATGCAGAAACCATTATATTTAAGTATCATTAATTCCAAAGTAAGGGTTTAAGAAACTAATCATTGCCAAAGGGAATATGTGCATAGCACTTTATTCAAAAAAATGTAAATAATACAAACTTATAGGATGTTTAGAATTTAGAGCAAAGAAATTATAGGGAAATGGAATTAACTATTGAAACATGATGTACTTAGAATTAATGTGCACTTTTTAATAGGTCTTTGAAGTTAGAGTCTATAGATAGAAAAACCTGAGAATTAGAGAAAAGAAACTAGTTACCTAAAATCACAGCTAGTCAATCATAGAACCAAGACAGAAACCCATATTAGAAATTCATTGAAGAAACTTAACAGTTACTGAGTACCCAATGAAAAAAGAAGCACTAGGAACTTGGGACAGAAAAAATGACTAAGATAAAAAAAAAAGCCTCAAGAATTCCTCTGGCAAGTAGCATCAAACAAAGTATTATAAAATGATATACGAATGGACTTCCACTTCTGAAAATACAGTACATACTTAAATTTTTCCTATTCTTCACAAGTACAACTTAAAACTCTGAAAATTACAACATACACATATACAAACACAAGAAGACTCTGAAAAGCAGAAAAAAAAATAGAATGACTAGGAACTTTAAAACACAAAGAAAAGCATGATTTTTGAGTTCCCTACATTTACTTTTTGCTTCATTTATCCCAGAATAGGTACTGGAGAAGCCAGGAACTTTTAAATGTCAATGAGTACAGACCTAAAATGTTAAAACAAAAGTCTACTCTCTCAAATCAGAGAATCTAAAAAGGAAATCCTAGCAATGATACAATATCTCACTATGGCTTTGATTTGCATTTCCCTGATGACTGGTAATGTTAAGCAACTTTTCATTTGCTTGTTGGTCAGTTGTATATCTCTGGAAATTTTTCTTTTGAGGTTCTTTGCTCATTTTTTAATTGGATTTTTGTGTTGTCCTTGTTAAGTGGTAGGAGTTCCTTATATACTGCAGATATAAAACCCTTAAATTTATGCTTTGCAAATATTTTCTCTCATTTCATTGGTTGCCTTTTTACTCTGTTGACTTTCCTTTGCTGCACAGAAGTTTTTAAGTTTGATGTACTCCCATTTGTCTATTTTTTCCTTCGTTGACTGTGTTTCTGGTGTCATAACCAAGAAATCTTCCTTGGTTAAGTTTAGTCCTAAGTATTTTCTTCTTTTTGATGCAATCATAAAGGGGATTGTTTTATTAATTTTTTTAGATTGTTCATTATTAGTATGTAGAAACAGAACTGATTTATGTGGGTTGATTTTATATCCTGCATCTTCACTGAATTTGTTTATTATTTCTACCAGTTTTGAGTAGAATCTTAAGTGTTTTCTACATTTAAGATCATGTCATATTTGGATAGAGATAATTTTATTTCTTTGTTTCCAATTTAGAGGTCTTTCATTTATCTTTCTTGCCTCATTGCTCTAGCTAGGACTTCCAATATTATACTGAGAAGTACTGAGAGTGGGCATTCTTTCCTTGTTCCTGATTTTAGAGAGAAAGCTTTCAGGTTTTCACCACTGAATATAATGTTAGCTGTGGGCTTTTTTGCTGACTTCTTAAAAAAATTATTGGAGTATAGTTGATTTACAATGTTGTGTTAGTTTCAGGTGTACAGTAAAATGAATCAGTTATACATTTACATATATCCACACTTTTTTTTTGATTCTTTTTTCATATAGGTCATTACAGAGTACTGAGTTTCCTGTGCTATACAATACATTCTTATTAGTTATTTATTTTATATATAGTAGTGTGTATATGTCAATCCCAATCTCCCAAATTATCCCTTCCCCTCTTTTCCCAGGTAACCATAAGTTTGTTTTCTACATCTGTGACTCTACTTCTGTTTTGTAAATAAGTTAATTTGTACTTTTTTTTTTTTAGATTCCACATATAAACGACATCATATGATATTTGTCTTTCTGTGTCTGACTTACTTCACTCAGTATGACAATCTCTAGGTCCATCCATATTGCTGCAAATGGCATCATTAGTTCTTTTTTATGGCTGAGTAATATTCCATTGTATACATGTACCACATCTTCTTTATCCATTCTTCTGTTGATGGGCATTTAGGTTGCTTCCATGTCCTTGCTATTGTAAATAGTGCCTTAATGAACATTGGGGTGCGTGTCTTTTTGAATTATGGTTTTCTCCAGGTATATGCCTAGGAGTGGGACTGCTGGTTGATATGGTATTTTTAGTTTTTTAGGGAACCTCCATACTGTTCTCCGTAGTGGCTGTACCAATTTACATTCCCACCAACAGGGCAAGAGGGTTCCCTTTTCTCCACATCCTCTCCAGCATTTATTATTTGTAGATATTTTTTGATGATGGCCATTCTGACCTGTGTGAGATAGTACCTCATTTTTGTTTGATTTGCATTTCTCTAATAATTAGCGATGTTGAGCATCTTTTCATGTGCTTTTTGGCCATCTGTATGTCTTCTTTGGAGAAATGTCTATTTAGATCTTCCACCCATTTGATTATGTTGAATTACTTTCCTTCTACTTTGTTTGTTCATTTTTTAATCAGGAAAGGATGTTGAAATTTTCAAGTACTTTTTCTGTATTACTTGAGATGATCATGTGGTTTTGCTCATTCTGGTAATATCACATGGTATAGTCATTGTTTTTCAGAAGTTGAAAATCCTTGCATTCCAAATAACAAATCTCACTCGGTCATGGAGTATAATCATTTTAACTTATTGTTGAATTTCATTTTCTAGTGTTTTGTTGAGGATTTTGGCATCAGTATTCAACAGGGATGTTGATCTGTGGTATTCTTGTAATATTTTTGTCTAGTTTTGGCACTAGGGTAATTCTGGTCTAACAAAAAGAGTTTTGAAGTATTCCCTTTTATTTAATTTTTTGGAAGAATTTGAGAAAGTTTGGTGCTAATTCTTTAAATGTTTGGTAGAATTCTCCAAGTGATACCATCTGGCCCTGGGCTTATTTTGGGGGACTTTTGTTTTTTTTTTTAAATTACTGATTCAATCTCCTTATTTGGTATAAGTCTACTTAGATATTTTATTTCTTCAGGATTCACTCTTGGTAGATTATGTGTCTCTAGAAATTTATTTTTTTCTTGTATGTTATCTAATTTGTTGATAATTGTTCATGGTAGTATATTATAATCCTTTTTTTTTCACTGTGGAATCCATTGCACTGTCTCCTCTTTTATTTCTAATTTTTGCTGAGTCTTTTCCATTTATTCTTAGTTAAGAATTTGTCAATTTTATTGATTTTTAAAGTAACAAACTATTATTTTGTTCATATTTTCTATTGTTTTTCTATTCTCTATTTCATTTATTTCTGCTCCAATATTTATTACTGTCCTTTTCCTGCTAACTTTACATTTATTTTGTTATTCTTTTAGTTCCTTGAGGTATAAAGTTAGTTCACTGATATAAGATTTTTCTTCTTTTATAATGTAGGCATTTACCACTATAAACTTACCTCAGTGTTGCTTTTGATGCATCTCATAAGTTTTGGTATGTTATATTTTCATTTGTCTCAAGATATTTTCTATTTTCCCTGTGACTTCTTCTTTGACCCATTGGTCGGTTTAAGCATGTGTTGTTTAATTTCCACATACTTGTGAATTTTCCAACTTTCATTTTGCTATTATTTCTAGCTTTATTTCATTGAGATCAAAAAGGATACTTGGTATGATTTCAATATTCTTAAATTTGTTAAGACTTATTTTATGGCCTAAAATATGATCTATCCTGGAGAGTGTTTCATGTACTGTTGAGAAGAATGTGTATTCTGCTGTTGTTGGATGTAGTGTTCTGAATATGTCTGTTAGATCCAACTAGTCTATATTGTTGTTCAGATCATTCTGATCCATCTGGTTGATCTACCCATTATTGAAGTTCTGGTTTTGTTAATTATTTCTCCCTCTATTCTGTCAAGTTTGCTTTATATATTTTGGAGCTCTGATATTAGATGCATATATATTTGTAATTATTATATCCTCAAGTTGAATTACCCTTTATATCATTATATAATTTCCTTGTCTCCTGTGACAATTTTTGACTTAAAGCTTATTTTATCTAAGTATGGCCATCTGTACTTTGGTTATCATTTGCATGTGGTATCTTTTTCTATCCCTTCATTCTCATTATATGTACATCCTTGTATCTAAATGAATCTTTGGTATACACCATATCTTTGGATTTTTTTTTGCCCATTCAGTCACTCCATGTCTTTTGAATGTGAAATCTAATCTATTTATGTTTAAATTAATTACTGCTAGGGAAGGAATTATGATTGACATTTTATTAACTGTGTCCTGTACATCTTGTAGTTATTTTGTCTCTTTTTCTCTCTCCTTGCTTTCCTTTATGCTTCATTGATTTTTTTTTGTATTTACATGCTTTTATTTTTTCTCATTTTCTTTTGTGCATTTTCTATAGCTATTTTCTCCGTGGCTACCATGGGGATTAACTAAAACATCCTGTAGTAATATACCATCAATTGTAAACTGATAACTTCAATTGCATACAAAAATTCTACCCCTTTACATCTTTCCCCATGTTGTGTTATCAATGCCACAAATTACCTCTTTTTATATTTTGTATCAATTAGCATAGTTTTATAGTAGTTTTTACGCTTTTAACTTTTACATTCTATACATGAATTAAAAGTGATTCATATCCCACCAGTATGGCATTGCAGGTTTTTATATTTGTTTATTATCTTTACCTTTACCAAAGAGATTTATATTTTTGTATGCTTCTTTATTGCTTTAAGTGTTTTTTGGTTTCAAAGTGAAGAACTCCTTTTAGCAATTCAAATAACACAGGTATAATGCACTCCATCACCTTTTGTTTATCTGTGAAGGTCATTATTTCTCCTTCATTTGTGAAGGACAGCTTTTACAGATATAGTATTCTTGGTTGGCAGTTTTCTTCTAGGACAGTTTTTACAGATATAGTATTATTGATTGGCAGTTTTCTTCTTTCAGCACTTTGAATACATAATCTCACTCCCTGCTTTGTACTATTTTTGCTGAGAAATCTGTGCATAATCTTATGAGACTTCCCTTCTATGTGACAAGTTGTTCTCTCTTGCTGTTTTCAAGATTTTCACTTTGCCTTTGATTTTTGACAGTTTGGTTACAATGTCTCTCAGTGTGTACCTCTGTGAGTTTACACTGATTGGGATCCTTTAAGGTTCTTGAATATGTATGTCTATTTCCTTTCTGAGATTTGGGTTGTTTTTGACCAATATTTCTTCAAATATTCTCTTGGCCCCTTTCTCTCTCCCTTTTCCTTCTTGGATTTCCATAGTGCTCATATTGGTCTACGTGATGAGGTTCTATAAGTCCCTTAGGGTTTCTTCATTTTTCTTCATTCTTTTTTCTTTTTTTTCCTCCAATTCTATAATTTCAAATGACCTATCCTTGAGTTCACTGATTTTTTTTCTTCTGCTTGATCATGTCTGATGTTGAAACCCTTCAGTGAGCTTTTCAATTGTTATTGTAATTTGCAGCTCCAGAATTTCTCTTTGGTTCTTCTTATAGTTTCTATCTCTTTGTTGATGTTCTCATTTTGTTCATGCCTAATTTTCCAGATTTTATTTAGTTGTGTATCTGTGTTCTCTAGTGGCACACTGAGAATCTTTAACATGATTATTTTGAATTCTTTATCACATATCTCATAGATGTTCATTTCTTTAGGGCTGGTTTCTACAGATTGTTATTGTTGTTTTTGTTGTTTTCATTGTGCCATGATTTCCTGTTTCCTTCTGTGCCTTGTTATATATGTGGTAATTTGTGAATTTGAAAAAAACAAACAAACAAACAACAAAAAAAACTGTCCTCTCTCCCAGACTTTACAGACTGTCTTCATACAAAGAACGAACTTCACCAACTATCTAATATAGAGATTCTGGCAGCTAATCAAACTTTAATTCAGATGTATCTTTTCTGGGGTTATGTTTATAATTTCCCAATTAGAGAAATTTGCCAGTTTTTTTTTCTTTTTTTTCCCCATGTGCTTGTCAGCTCCTACTCTAATGAGCAAGGTCTCTGGGCTGCAATAAGCCACAAAGGTACATTTTTGTTCTCGGCAGCCCACAGGCATCCAAAGTAAACTGATTCCCTGTCACTGCTCTGAGTCAGGCAAGACAGTAACCAGTCCTCTGGCAGCTCCTAGAAAAGCTGGAATGTTTGATATACATTACACACTTACCTTTGTCTCCTAAGGGAGAAGCTACAAGCTGGATAATGTCTCCTGATTGCTCTGAGCTATGCCAGTGTGGAGGAAGGGCTAACATGGTTGAAATGAAACACCTTTATTTACCCATTTAACTTTGGATGTTCTTGACTTTGAGCTTGGCTAAGACACTGTTATTTCTTACAAGTTTTCTGTAGTTCTTATTGGATTTTGGATCATATATCATTAAGTCAGTTTCTCTGTGGGGGTAATGAGCTCTGGATCTTCCTGCCCCACCATCTTGCTGACATCACTTTCCACTTACAACTGACTTCTGAAAAATGTGCAAAATTAATTCAAGGGAAGAAAGATGACCCTTTTAACAAACGTTGCTTGAGAAACTAGACAGCTTCAAAACAGTAAATCTAAACTTAAGTCTCACACCATATATTAAAATACATCATTGTTATGAACTGAATGTTTTTGTCCCTCCAAAATTCATATTTTGAAATCCCACCTCACAATGTGATGGTATTAGGAAGTGATGTCTTTGGGAGGTAGTTTGATTACATGAGGTCACAAGGGAAGATCTCTAATGAATGTGATTAGTGCCTTAATAAGAGTCATGAGAAAGCTTGTTGCCCTCTGTTTTCTGACATGTGAGGATATAATGAAAAGTGAGCAGTTTGCAACCTGAAAGAGAGCCTTCATCCGAACTAGACATTGCTGGTCCCTTGGATTTCTAGAATCCAGAACCGTGAGAAGTAATTTCTGTTGTTATAAGCCACCCAGTTTATGGCATTTCTGATACAGCAGCTCAAACAGATGGAGACAATCATGTAATTAAATAAAACGTAAAATTAAAACACAGAAAAGTTATAGGCTGAAATCTTCCATATCTAGGATTTAGCTAAGAATTCTTAGATATGAACCAAAAACATGATTAACAAAAGAAAAATTTGATAATTTAGACTTTCTCAAAATTAAAGGAAAAAGTTTTGCTCTGTGAAAGACAAAAATACAAGCTACTTATTGAATTTGCAAACCACATATCTAACAATGGACAAGTTTCTTGAGTAGATCAATAACTATCAAATTCAAAGGTAAAAATACATCAAAGAATCCAATTAGAAAATGAGCAGAAAATATGAAGGGATTTTTTTTTTTTTTTTTTTTTACAGAAGAGGATGTATATATGGCACATGAAAACATGTTCAACAACATTTGCTGTTAGGGAAATGCAGACAAAAACCACAATAGAATATTACTACACACTTATCAGAATGGCTCAAATGAAAAACAGTGACAATACCAAATACTGACAAGGATGTGAAGGAACTGGATTACTCATACATTGCTATTGGGAATGTAAAATGCTATAGCTATTCTGTAAAAATCTGGCAAGTATAGAGTTTTTCCAATACCATTTGTTGTAATGATGATCCTTCCCTCATTAAGTTGTTTGGAATATTTATTGAAAAATCTTGACTATACAGGCATGGGTCTGTTCCTATACCCTCTATTCTGTTCCACTGATCTGTATGGGTATATTATTGCTAATGATATCCTATCTTACTTAAAATTTAGAGTAAAATTTGAAATTCAATTGTATAGTTTTCTGCAAGTTTGCTCTTCTTTTGAAAGGTTGGTCTTTATTTTTCTAGGATTATTGAATTTACATTAAATGTTAGAATTTTGACTGGATTGCATGGAATCTATAGATCGACTTGTGGAGAACTGACATTTTAACAACACTGAGTTTCCTATTTCATTACAAGATATGTTTCTTCATTTATTAAGTTCTTTACTTTATCTAATAGTGTTTTGTAATTTTAAATATGGAGGAAACAGAGCTCCGTATTGTTTCAAAATTTTTGCCATGTGTCCCATTTTTTATATTATTGTAAATCAATTTTTAAATTTGTATTTACAATTGTATCTCTTATTTTTTTACCAATAAATCTACTACTTCCATAACTTTTCACATTTTTTGTGTATTGCAGTTTGCATTCCACATCATACCTCTTCAGCCAGCCAGAGAAAACTGGCTTTTCTTGTAGTACAGGCAGGACCACTGGCAGAAAATTATCTAAATTTTTTTTAATGTAAAAATAGTATCTTTTTGCTTTTACTTTAGAGGATAATTTTAGCAGTAATAATTGACAGTGATAATTATTATTAATATTATTACCTATTGTTTTCAGCATATTGAATGTCTTTTTAATGTCTTCTGCTCTCGATAGTTTCTGCTAAAAACTCAATCATTAATTTTAACATTTTCCCCAATTTACATAGAAAAAACATACTGTTTGTTTTTACATATATGTTTAAGATTTTCTCTTTATCTTAGGCTTTTAGTAGATTTATTATCATGGGTTAGATATAGTATTTTTGTGTTTTTATCCTACTTGTGATTTATTGAGCATTTGGGATCTGTAAATCAGTAAATCTGGTACTCTGGCAAATTTGCAAAACTTTTGGCCATTGTTTATTCAGTAAATTTTTCTACACCTTTTTAAACTCCCTTCCCTTTCTGGGACTCTAATTACATAAATTAGACACTTGATATTTCTTCACATGTCTCTGAGGCACTTTCAATTTTTTCCTTTAACTTTTTTTCTCTCTACCCTTTAGATAGAATAATTTTTCTTGATCTATTTTTAAGTTTGCTGATTCTTTACTCTATTAACTCAAATCTGATATTAAGCCAAACTTGTTACTTTCTCCTTTACAGCTACAATTACTTTTAGCACTCAATTTATTTCTGTATAGTTTCCACTTCTCTGTTGAGATTTCCCATCTGTTCACACATTAAGATCAGTTTCCATTAATTTTGTAATATGTCTATAATTATTGAACATATTTATATAATAATTGCTCTAAAATATTGTCTTCAAATGAATTCAATCT
This sequence comes from Mesoplodon mirus, assembly GCF_964341445.2. Classification (NCBI taxonomy): domain Eukaryota; kingdom Metazoa; phylum Chordata; class Mammalia; order Artiodactyla; family Ziphiidae; genus Mesoplodon; species Mesoplodon mirus. The sequence goes on from NC_138982.1 coordinate 111,334,582, forward strand.
GGGTCCATTCAGTTTCTATTGGTTGTGTTTCTTCCTTGTTATGAGTGACACTTTCCCTATTCTTTGATGTAGATATTTGTTATTGAAAACTGGACATTATAGATCATGCATTTTTTTTCTTTTTCATTTTTTATTAGTTTCTGCTTTATAACAAAGTTAATCAGTCATACATATACATCTGTTCCCACATCCCTTCCCTCTTGCATCTCCATCCCTCCCAACCTCCCTATCCCACCCCTCCAGGCGGTCACAAAGCACCGAGCTGATCTCCCTGTGCTATGCTGCTGCTTCCCACTAGCTATCTACCTTACGTTTGGTACTGTATATATGTCTATGTCTCTCTTTCACTTTGTCACAGCTTACATTTCCCCCTCCCCATATCCTCAAGGCCATTCTCTAGTAGGTCTGTGTCTTTATTCCTATTTTACCCCTAGGTTCTTCATAACATTTTTTTCTTAAATTCCATATATATGTGTTAGCATACGGTATTTGTCTTTCTCTTTCTGATTTACTTCACTCTGTATGACAGACTCTAGGTCTATCCACCTCATTACAAATAGCTCAGTTTTGTTTCTTTTTATGGCTGAGTAATATTCCATTGTATATATGTGTCACATCTTCTTTATCCATTCATCCGATGATGGACACTTAGGTTGTTTCCAGCTCTGGGCTATTGTGAATAGAGCTGCAATGAACATTTTGGTACATGTCTCTTTTTGAATTATGGTTTCCTCAGGGTATATGCTTAGTAGTGGGATTGTTGGGTCATATGGTAGTTCTATTTTTAGTTTTTTAAGGAATCTCCATACTGTTCTCCATAGTGGCTGTATCAATTCACATTCCCATCAGCAGTGCAAGTGTTCCCTTTTCTCCACACCCTCTCCAGCATTTATTGTTTCTAGATTTCTTGATGATGGTCATTCTGACTGGTGTGAGATGATATCTCATTGTAGTTTTGATTTGCATTTCTCTAATGATTAATGATGTTGAGCATTCTTTCATATGTTTGTTGGCAGTCTGTATATCTTCTTTGGAGAAATGCCTATTTAAGTCTTCTGCCTATTTTTGGATTGGGTTGTTTGTTTTTTTGTTATTGAGCTGAATGAGCTGCTTATATATTTTGGAGATTAATCCTTTGTCAGTTGCTTCATTTGCAAATATTTTCTCCCATTCTGAGGGTTGTCTTTTGGTCTTGTTTATGGTTTCCTTTGCTGTGCAAAAGCTTTTAAGTTTCATTAGGTCCCATGTGTTTATCATTGTTTTTATTTCCATTTCTCTAGGAGGTGGGTCCAAAAGGATCTTGCTGTGATTTAGGTCATACTGTGTTCTGCCTATGTTTTCCTCTAAGAGTTTGATAGTATCAGGCCTTACATTTAGGTCTTTAATCCATTTTGAGCTTATTTTTGTGTATGGTGTTAGGGAATGATCTAATCTCATACTTTTACATGTCCCTGTCCAGTTTTCCCAGCACCACTTGTTGAAGAGGCTGTCCTTTCTCCACTGTACATTCCTGCCTCCTTTATCAAAGATAAGGTGACCATATGTGCATGGGTTTATCTCTGGGCTTTCTATCCTGTTCCATTGATCTATCTTTCTGTTTTTGTGCCAGTACCATACTGTCTTGATTACTGTAGCTTTGTAGTATAATCTGAAGGCAGGGAGCCTGCTTCCTCCAGCTCCGTTTTTCGTTCTCAAGATTGCTTTTGCTATTCGGGGTCTTTTGTTTTTCCAAAGAAATTTTGAAATTTTTTGTTGTAGTTCTGTGAAAAATGCCAGTGGTAGTTTGATAGGGATTGCATTGAATCTGTAGATTGCTTTGGGTAGTAGAGTCATTTTCACAATATTGATTCTTCCAATCAAGGAGCATGGTATATCTCTCCATCTATTTATATCATCTTTAATTTCTTTCATCAGTGTCTTATAATTTTCTGCATACAGGTCTTTTGTCTCCTTAGGTAGGTTTATTCCTAGATATTTTATGCTTTTTGTTGCAATGGTAAATGGGAGTGTTTTCTTGATTTCACTTTCAGATTTTTCATCATTAGTATATAGGAATGCCAGAGATTTCTGTGTATTAATTTTGTAGCCTGCAACTTTACCAAATTCATTGATTAGCTCTAGTAGTTTTCTGGTAGCATCTTTAGCATTCTCTATGTATAGTATCATGTCATCTGCAAACAGTGACAGCTTTACTTCTTCTTTTCCAATTTGGATTCCTTTATTTCCTTTTCTTCTCTGATTGCTGTGGCTAAAACTTCCAAAACTATGTTGAATAAGAGTGGTGAGAGTGGGCAACCTTGTCTTGTTCCTGATCTTAGTGGAAATGGTTTCAGTATTTCACAATTGAGGACGATGCTGGCTGTGGGTTTGTCATATATGGCCTTTATTATGTTGAGGAAAGTTCCCTCTATGCCTACTTTCTGCAGGGTTTTTATCATAAATGGGTGTGAATTTTGTCGAAAGCTTTCTCTGCATCTATTGAGATGATCATATTGTTTTTCTCCTTCAATTTGTTAATATGGTGTATCACGTTGATTGATTTGCGTATATTGAAGAATCCTTGCATTCCTGGAATAAACCCCACTTGATCATGGTGTATGATCCTTTTAATGTGCTGTTGGATTCTGTTTGCTAGTATTTTGTTGAGGATTTTTGCATCTATGTTCATCAGTGATATTGGCCTGCAGTTTCCTTTCTTTGTGACATCCTTGTCTACTTTTGCTATCAAGGTGATGGTGGCCTTGTAGAATGAGTTTAGGAGTGCTCCTCCCTCTGCTATATTTTGGAAGGGTTTGAGAAGGATAGGTGTTAGCTCTTCTCTAAATGTTTGATAGAATTCGCCTGTGAAGCCATCTGGTCCTGGGCTTTTGCTTGTTGGAAGATTTTTAATCACAGTTTCAATTTCAGTGCTTGGGATTGGTCTGTTCATATTTTCTATTTCTTCCTGATTCAGTCTTGGCAGGTTGTGCATTTCCAAGAATTTGTCCATTTCTTCCAGGTTGTCCATTTTATTGGCATAGAGTTGCTTGTAGTAATCTCTCATGATCTTTTGTATTTCTGCAGTGTGAGTTGTTACTTCTCCTTTTTCATTTCTAATTCTACTGATTTGAGTCTTCTCCCTTTTTTGCTTCACGAGTCTTGCTATTGGTTTATCAATATTTTTTATCTTCTCAAAGAACCAGCTTTTAGTTTTATTGATCTTTGCTATCGTTTCCTTCATTTCTTTTTCATTTATTTCTGATCTGATCTTTATGATTTCTTTCCTTCTGATAACTTTGGGGTTTTTTTGTTCTTCTTTCTCTAATTGCTTTAGGTGTAGGGTATGGTTGTTTGCTCGAGGTGTTTCCTGTATCTTAAGGTGGGATTGTATTGCTATAAACTTCCCCCTTAGAACTGCTTTTGCTGCGTCCCATAGGTTTTGGGTCATCGTGTCTCCATTGTCATTTGTTTCTAGGTATTTTTTTATCTCCTCTTTCATTTCTTCAGTTATCCCTTCATTACTGAGTAGTGTATTGTTTAGTCTCCATGTGTTTGTATTTTTTACAGATCTTTTCTTGTAATTGATGTCTAGTCTCATAGCATTGTGGTGGGAAAAAATACTTGATACAATTTCAATTTTCTTAAATTTACCAAGGCTTGATTTGTGACCCAAGATACGATCTATCCTGGAGAATGTTCCATGAGCACTTGAGAAAAATGTGTATTCTTTGTTTTTGGATGGAATGTCCTATAAATATCAATTAAGTCCATCTTGTTTAATGTATCATTTAAAGCTTGTGTTTCCTTATTTATTTTCATTTTGGATGATCTGTCCATTGGTGAAAGTGGGGTGTTAAAGTCCCCTACTATGATTGTGTTACTGTCGATTTTTCCTTTTATGGCTGTTAGTATTTGCCTTATGTATTGAGGTGCTCCTATGTTGGGTGCATAAATATTTACAATGGTTATATCTTCTTCTTGGATCGATCCCTTTATCATTATGTAGTGTCCTTCTTTGTCTCTTCTAATAGCCTTTGCTTTAAAGTCTATTTTGTCTGATATAAGAATTGCTTCTCCAGCTTTCTTTTGATTTCCATTTGCATGGAATATCTTTTTCCATCCCCTTACTTTCAATCTATATGTGTCTCTAGGTCTGAAGTGGGTCTCTTGTAGACAGCATATATATGGGTCTTGTTTTTGTATCCATTCAGCCAATCTGTGTCTTTTGGTGGGAGCATTTAGTCTATTTACATTTAAGGTAATTATTGATATGTATGTTCCTATTCCCATTTCCTTAATTGTTTTCGGTTCGTTATTGTAGGTCTTTTCCTTCTGTTGTGTTTCTTGCCTAGAGAATTTCCTTTAGCATTTGTTGTAAAGCTGGTTTGGTGGTGCTGAACTCTCTCAGCTTTTGCTTGTCTGTAAACGTTTTAATTTCTCCATCAAATCTGAATGAGATCCTTGCTGCGTAGAGTAATCTTGGTTGCAGGTTTTTCTCCTTCATCACTTTAATTATCCTGCCCCTCCCTTCTGGCTTTTAGAGTTTCTGCTGATATATCAACTGTTAACCTGATGGGGATTCCCTTGTGTGTTATCTGTTGTTTTTCCCTTGCTGCTTTTAATATTATTTCTTTGTGTTTAATTTTTGACAGTTTGATTAATATGTGTCTTGGTGTATTTCTCCTTGGATTTATTCTGTATGGGACTCTCTCTGCCTCCTGGACTTGATTAACTATTTCGTTTCTTATATTAGGGAAATTTTCAACTATAATCTCTTCAAATATTTTCTCAGTCCCTTTCTTTTTCTCTTCTTCTTCTGGAACCCCTATAATTCGAATGTTGGTGCGTTTAATGTTGTCCCAGAGGTCTCTGAGACTGCCCTCTGTTCTTTTCATTCTTTTTTCTTTATTTTGCTCTTCATCAGTTATTTCCACTATTTTATCTTCCACCTCACTTATCCGTTCTTCTGCCTCAGTTATTCTGCTATTGATCCCATCTAGAGTATTTTTCATTTCATTTATTGTGTTTTTAATTGATGCTTGATTCATCTTTAGTTTTTCTAGGTCCTTGTTAACTGTTTATTGCCTTTTGTCTATTCTATTTCCAAGATTTTGGATCTTGGAAATAGAATCTTGTATCAGCTTTACTATCATTATTCTGAATTCTTTTTCAGGTAGACTGCCTATTACCTCTTCATTTGTTAGGTCTGGTAGGTTTTTATCTTGCTCCTTCACCTGATGTGTGTTTTTCTGTCTTCTCATTTTGCTTATGTTACTGTGTTTGGGGTCTCCTTTTTACAGGCTGCAGATTCGTAGTTCCCGTTGTTTTTGGTGTCTGTCCCCAGTGGCTAAGGTTGTTTCAGTAGGTTGTGTAGGCTTCCTGGTGGGGTGACTAATGCCTGTGTTCTGGTGGGTGAGGCTGGATCTTGTCTTTCTGGTGGGCAGGTCCACGTCTGGTGGTGTGTTTTGGGGTGCCTATGGCCTTATTATGTTCTTAGGTAGCCTCTCTGCTAATGGGTGTTGTTGTGTTCCTGCCTTGCTAGTTGCTTGGCATAGGGTGTCCAGCACTGTAGCTTGCTGGTCGTTGACTGAAGCTGGGTGCTGTTGTTGAGATGGAGATCTCTGGGAGATTTTCGCTGCTTGATATTATGTGGAGCTGGGAGGTCTCTTGTTGTCCCGTGTCCTGAAGTTGGCTCTCCCACTTCAGAGGCACAGCACTGACTCCTGGCTGCAGCACCAAGAGCCTTTCATCTACCCGGCTGCAGCGAGGGCACTTCTCTTGCCTCTGAAATCTTGAAATGAACATCAGAAGAAATGGCATCAATAGTTCCTGTTGAATGCTGGCCCAGAGTATGCTCCAGAAATCTGTCAGACCTCCGTCATTGTGTCTGGACCCTCTCCAGGTGTCGTGAGGATAACACGAAGGCTTATTGTGGTAGATATCATGGCTGGGAGCTTGTGATGTGCGAGTTCTGCCTACAATTTGCCCAGCATGTTGGCCAGGGCTGGGAGGCCTTCCGTCAGGCCTTTGTGCTCGTTGGTCTCAGCCCCCACCTGGCTGGGGTTGCCGGTTCTGTCAAAGGGATCTCTGAGCAGGATCTGCCATTGGTCAAACACGCACTGCAGGAAAGCCCGGCCGTCGGCTTGGTGGTGAAGTAAAAAGATTTCGTTTTCAGGCACGTAGGCCTGCACCACAAACATGGGGCTTCCAGCCACCTGGAAGTCCTCAAAGACGTGTCCCTGTTTCCAGTTCAGTGCCTAGATCATGCATTTTGTGGCTCTAGGTTCTGTTTTGTGCTCTCTGTAATTTTCCTGCTCTTAGGGGAATTACCCTAGATTCTTAGTTGTTCTACCAAACTCAGGATCTGTCTTCTGCCATCTCAAACTAGTAAGACTTCTACTGACAATTGCCTGGGTAGTGCACAATTAGGAACTAATTAAAAAAACAATACAAAGCAACAAAATCCCAGATTTTACCCCATGCACCTCTGTCTTTAAAAAGTAATGTCTTTGTTTTCCTTTGGCTAAAATTTGCTGTCCCTCCTGCTGTCTTTCCCATGATTCTGAAGTTTAGATGACAGCCAGGAATATGGGCAAACTTACACACCAATTTTGGATCTTACTCTTTCTGCCATTCTCTAGCTGCCACACTTTGTCTTTAACTTCACAATTACTCTTTTAGCACTAACCCCTGTTTACTGGCATCTTCAGTTGATAAAAATGAAGTTTTCTCTGCTTATTTTTTAAATAGCCTTGGGTGTTGGGGAAAGCACTCAGGCCAGAAAGCCAAAGACTTCAATTCTCACCGAGCATTGTAAAGAATAAACTCTCTTCTAACTCTATTTTTTCTTTTCACTCTTTTTTTTTTTTTTTGAGTTTTATATGTGGGAGGACTCACATTATCAATGTTACTAAAAGTTGTCCAGATATAAATTTTTATGCCAATTTCTTTTAAATCCTCCTTTATATTGACTTAGCAAATATTAGGATGAATTTTGCTTAATAGTAGTCTTCTGGAAATGAAGAGAAGGAAAAATGGTTATGGCCTAGAACAATTTATTGTTAAAATTTACTGAGAAAAGTAAAAAGAATTTACATATTAACCTAGCACAGTGAATTTTTAGGTTCCCTGCCTGAAAAAGACACACTTGCAACTGGAAAGCCAGAGCTTCCCTATAGCTGTAATGTGGAGGTATCCACTCTTCTCCCTGTGTTTCTGCAGGGTGGAATCTGGAAATGTTAACTTATGTCTGTTGCTACTGACACATCAAGATCTAAAGAGAAAGCTGTTATACAGAAGTAAGTATATATTGATAAATAGGAGAAGATAAGGAAATAAAACATTTAGGCATTCTTCTCTAATGCTGTCTCCCCTTCACCACCATCCCTTTCCCATATCTACTGGCAGTCTTTTCACAAGTGCCCATAGCCCTCTTCACACACTAAATTTGCAGAACTTATACAGCTCATTCCTCAAAATATCTTGTCAAAGTCATAAGAATGCATATATCAGGTTCCTAAGTTCAGGATGTGCAATTGAGTGATGACCCCAGCTAATGCACTTTAATAACCATCACTGTGTTCAGACAAAAGCCATGCTTCCTGTGGCCAACGCTTAGCCAATGATTGAGCACACAAGAGATATTAACGCAGCCCTATTCCTAGGAAACACAGGACTTTGCTGATGGGCAGCTTTGATTTGAGAACTCTCTAATCACTTTGCTGAGTTCTTTTACACCTACACTGCAGGCTAAGGTATCGGCACCCCCTCCTTCCTTCCTTCCTGTTTTCCTTCATACAGAGTCAGACCAGCCATAGTCTAATGGCTCTCATAGCCTAACCTGGATCTCACCCTACTGTCTCTAATACATACATTGCAGAGTTAACCCTGTCTTGCTGTCTGTTTCTTTAAGGATTCAAATACAGATTTAATCTATACCAGTCACCTTGGAAAAATTCCCCAGATAGGTACATTTTATTTTTTCTGTTAACTCTTTTTCCTCTCTCATTCCCCACATACAGGGAAAAAAAGTAGAATATAAAGGAGAGAATAGATGGAGTGATTAAGTACAAGGGAAAACATTGTTTACATTTCCAAAATACTGATAGTAAACTTCTCAGACTGCTGTGTATTTGTTTAATTTTAGAAAAAACATGGAAAAAAATCTCAGTTTGGCAGTGAATGAAATTTTCAGGAAATTGACCAGTTACTAAAATCTAGATAATAAAAAAAGGGAGATGCTTAGGACACTTTCAATGAACTAAGATATATCTTATTCTTTAGATCTTTCACAATTACATAATTTCTTCCTCAGCTATTTATTTTGAAGAAACAGTCTTTGCTACTTCTTTAGTAACTTGTCAAAATTAAAGTACCATCCAAAACCAACATGACTATGGATGCTGATAAAAACATTGTTCCCAAATTCTGTTTCTGTTTCGTTAAAAATGGTAGCCCCTAGATTATCCAGGCTCTATTAGTATACTTTAAGGGTAAAATAATTTCATAGATAACTCAAAATAAACGAATATAATTACAGACCTATAGGTACACAGGGAACATAATTTAAAACCAATGGCTTACAACTGAGGACATTTTTAAATCCAAACTCTTCATGATAAGGCTATCACTTCCTTTTGTAACCTTATGTTCTACTTGAATGAGGGAAATGTTTAAGAAAATCATAGTACATGAACTATTACATAGCCACTGAAATTATATTAAAAATGTTCCTGACACATGAATGCAATTTTTGCTGAAAAATTGAACTAAAACCTGTTTAGTTATATTATCTTAAATATGTAAAATACTGAAACAATAGTAATCACTGTTGATGGGATTAAGAGGTTTTTCCCATTTTCAGAGTACACGTCTTTCACCTCCTTGGTTAAGTTTATTCCTAGGTATTTTATTCTTTTTGATGCAATTTTAAATGTGATATTTTAAACTGTTTATGATAGTTCATTATTAGTGTATTGAAAAGCAATAAATTTCTGTGTATTAATTTTGTATCCTGCAACTTTGCTGAATTCATTTATTCTAGTAGTTTTTGAGTGGAGACTTTAGGGTTTTCTATAGGGTTTTGTATATAAAGTATCAAGTCATCTGCAAAGAGTGACAGTTTTACTTCTTGCCTTCCAATTTAGATGTTTTTTATTTTATTTTTCTTGTCTGACTGCTGTGGCTAGAACTTCCAATACCATGTTAAATAGAACTGTCAAGAGCAGGCATCTTTGTCTTGTTCCTGATTTTAGGGGAAAAGCTATCAGCTTTTCACCTTTGAGTACAATGTTAGCTTTGAGTTTGTCATAAATGGTCTTTATTACATTGAAATATGTTCCCTCTATACCCACTTTGTTGAGAGTTTTTTTATAATGAATGGATGTTAAATTTTGTCAAATGTTTTTTCTGTGTCTATTGAGATGACCATGTGATTTTTATCCTTCCTTCTGTTAATGTGCTGTATCACTTTGGTTCATTTGCAAATGTTGAACCATCCTTGTGACCCTGAAATAAACCCAACTTGTTCATGGTGTATGATCCTTTTTGTGTGTTTTTGGATTCAGTTTGCTAATATTTTGTTGAAGCTTTTTGTATCTATATTCATCAAATATATAGGCCTATAATTTTATTTTTTGCAGGTCTTTGTCTGGTACTGGTATCAGGGTAATGGTGGCCTTGCAGAATGAATTTGGGACTGTTCCACCCTCCTTAATGTTTTGGAATAGTTTGAGATGGATAGGTATTAGTTTTTCTTTATATGTTTGGTAGAATTCCTCTGTGGAGCCATCAAGTCCTGGATTTTGTTTGTTGGGTGGTTCTTTTTGTTTGTTTGTTTTTTGTTTTACATTACAAATTCAATTTCACTACTAGTGATTCATCTTTTCAAATTGTCTGTTTCTCCTTGATTCAGTCTTGGCAGGTTATACGTTTTTAGAAATTTGTCCATTTCTTCCAGTTTATTTGATTTGTTGACATAACTGATCATAGTATTCTCTTTTGATTTTTTGTATCTATGTGGTATAAGTTGTTATTTCTCTTCTTTTGTTTCTTCCCTTATTTGGATTCTCTCTCTTTTCTTGATGGGTCTGGCTAAAGGTTAATTTTGTTTATCTTTTCTAAAAACCAGTTCTTGGTTTCACTGATCTTTTCTATTGTTTTTCTTGATTTTTTTTTCCTCTCTGATCTTTAATATTTCCTGTCTCTGCTCACTTTGGACTTTGTTTGCTCTTCCTTTTCTAATTCTTTTAGGTGTTATATTAGGTTGTTTACTTGAGATTTTTCTTGCTTGAGGAAGGCCTATATCACTGTAAACTTCCCTCATGGAACTGCCTTTGTTGCATCCCATGATTTTGGAGTATTGTGTTTTGATTTTCATTTGCCTTAAGGTATTTTCTGATTTCCTCTATGATTTCTTCATTGACCCATTGGTTTTTTAGGAGCATGTTGTTTATCCTCCACATGCTTGTTCTTTTCCCATTTTTTCCTTCTGTAGTTGATTTCTGGTTTCATACTTTTATTGTCTCTAAAAAATGTTTGATATAATTTCTAACCTCTTAAATTTGTTGAGGCTTGTTTTGTGGCCTAGCATGTGCTCTATCCTGGAGAAGGTTCTATGCACTTCAAAAAAGGTGTTTTAGGGCTTCCCTGGTGGCACAGTGGTTAAGAGTCTGCCTACCGATGCAAGGGACACGGGTTCATGTCCCGATCTGGGAAGATCCCACATGCCACAGAGCGGCTAGGCCCATGAGCCATGGCCACTGAGCCTGTGTGTCCAGAGGTGCTCCACAATGGGAGAGGCCACAACAGTGAGAGGCCCATGTATAGCAAAAAAAAAAAAAAAAAAAAAAAAAAAAAGAAAGAAAGAAAAAAAAGATGTTTTGGTTATAATATCCTATAGATATCTCTTAAGTCCTAGTGGTTTATTGTGTCATTTAAGACATTTTCTCATGTTTTAAATTGTTTTCCAAGCTGAAAAAATATTTTAAATTTTTACTGATCAAATATCAGTCTTCCATGAATGTTAAAGAACAGAATACCAATGTGCTTGATGTACTCAAGTCTTTTTTAAATCAGTGATCACACTTCAAGAAAATGCATATAAGTAATTCATGTCATTTATTCAGCAGGAAAAAAATTCTAATATGAGAATGAGAATGGTTAGGATTTTACAAGTTAATTGTGAATGCATTTTTGAATGTCACGACACAAGTTCCTTTCACTCGTAAACAGTGTAAACACAGAGAAGTGTAATTTCTCACAGAAAAAAATATTTTCTCAAAACTAAATAGTATTATCTATTGTTCAAACAGTAAAAAGGGGGAAAACACATCAGGCCAAGTAAACCTTTACAAAACATAGTTAATTATCAGAAGTGGAAACTATTTAATTATCTTATGAAAATATATCATGTTATACTTTGTCTTGGTGGCAAAAACATAAATGGCAGTATTGAAGAATGACAATCCTAATTGAGATACTAATTACTGGCATTTTACTGTATTTCACATAACACTGCTGCAAAAAAAAACAAATGTATTGTTTTGGTTTTGTTTTGATTTTATCTTGTGTTTCTTTACTTATTTTGAATATATTTTAACTGAGAGGGAAAATATATTTTAATATTTGGACAGATAGTCTTTACACAAATACTCATGGATAATTTACACTTTGCAGATGTGGATCACTGAGCAAGAAAATAAATAGCTAAGACATTAATAAAAATAATTGGATGGATTTTCTTGAAGTCTTATTCAGCTGTAGATATGACACCTCAATTCATTTGGTGCAAACATAGCCTGCAGTGGTGGCTGTATTACAAGGTCTGATTCAGATTGATAACTCAAAGTATTTCAGACAGTTCAACATTTACTTTAGAAATATCAAAAGCAATTAGGTCAAGAGTTTAGCATTTCATTAAAGCACAGTCTATCTGAACCTTTTACACACATAAGAAAAGGATTTGCAATCAATATATATCTATTTTATTAAGCTTTGGAAATTCCTACTGATTATCTCTAAGAAATAATCAGAAAAGAAGATCAGTTAGAAAGTAGAAAATAAATAAATTATAAGAACATGTTTTAAAATACAGAGTTTTCTACTCATTTCACCTTTATTTTCTTTTCTGTGAAGAACTGATTAAAGAGAATGAGATAAAATCAGGTATAGGAATGTATGTTTCTATAACACAAAATGATTATCAATACTAATGTTATTTTCACAACATCCTACCCTGAAGTACTTAAAAAACATAAATGCTATGCCTTAGAGGACTATAAGAATTGGAAAACTGCCTTCCTACCAACGTCTTCAAAAGGAAGCCTGGAGCAGATTTCCAAGATATGGCCATGTAGAATGCCACGATAGAAACATGCAGAATCCTAGCAAAATGGAGCTGCAAAGTCAAAGGAAGGCAGAGGGTTAAGAACAGGGAAGAACTCTAGAATAGAAAGATATCTAGGACAAACTTCCAAAGCCACTAAAAACTAAAGTCCTCTTAATGGATAAAGCAAATCTTCATCAATTATGTTCATTTTTCAGCTATAAGTTACAAGTGGAATTTATGGTAAATGACTCTACTCGTATGCCCTTGTATGCCCTCAAGATGATGCAGGGTACAAGAACAGAGTTATATGTGTAGAGTATAATCCTATCCCACAAGGAGATTGACCAGGCCTGAATGAAAATGAGACAGTGTTGCTCTACTATATCATGTAAGCTTAGAAGGAAAGTACAGAGGCATAGAATTAGATCCAAAACCAGCAATCACAGTATAGAGTGCAATTACCAGGAGACAGATAGTGCTGGAGATATTGGGACAGTAAAATGTTCAGGAAGGTTCTTTCATCAGAAGCCTGGAACTATCCTTTCCTGGTGGAGATATTATGTCCTTACCCTTGTGAGATGGGACAAGTGTTGTGCATAACTGTATGCACTTCTGTGGAATTACTAAAGAAAGTTTGACTGTTTATTTAAAAATAAGGGAAGTCCAGTAAGAAATAGATGGAATGGAAGGGAGGACACAGACAATAAAAGTTTCAGTCCCACTTACTTTTCAACTTTCATTTAAGGTCTTGGATAAATAACAGGATAAGCAATGTAGCCTGGGCTGGACACTACTGCTGAATATAAGTACAAGACATTCACAGGGGGTGTCAAGTAAAGTCCAGAGGAATATGAATGGAACTAAACACCATAGAGACATGTTACAGGAATTAAGTGATCAGAAAAATGCAGGTGGGCTTTAGAAACCCTATAGTGTCCATCCTTGAGAAGCTGCATCAAGCATAAATTAGGGAAAGAAATTTACCTGGTTTTCATGAGTTCCTGGCCCTTGAGCAGAGTAGAAACACCAAGGAAACAATATGTTCCTGAACAGCCTGAGCAATGATGATGCTTCTACTTTGGAAGTGAAGCTGGGAATCTTTATTATGGATACTAGAGAAGAATTGCCAGAGAAGGTTTAGGAGAATATCCAACAAATACTACTGGACTCACCTATGATAGGCTTGACTAGCAAATATCTTATGTTAGAGACCTAAGACCCACACACTATCCTCCTCTTCCCCATACACACACAGAGGTATGTGCACCTTGCCGTGGGAATAACATCTTGTTAAAATTAAGAAAGGCTGTTAAACAGATATGGAAATATTCACAGTATAAGTCAAATTTGGCAGATTTTGGCTTGTGGAGTAAGCTAAATGTATCCCACTACATGTTTTTGGAAGTAAAATTATATTGGAACACAGCCATGCTCTATTATTACATATTGTCTATGGACACATTTGTGCTGCAAAGGCAGTGTTGAATAGTTGTGACAGAACTGCACAGATTCAAAAATTCTAAAATATTTATTATCTGTCTTTTTACAGACAAAGTTTGCCAATTCATGTAAGATGGTAGGGTCAAGCAATAGGTTAAGGGTCCAAAGACAAAGCTCAAACTGGAAAAAATTTAATACTCATGAGCTACTTAATCCAAAAGACAGTGGATCTGTAATGTGGGCTTCTTGGTCTAGGATAAGATGTTGCTAAGGATACTATGGTTTTACTTCTTAATTTTTAATGACTAGGAAGGAATCTCAGCTGCTCTTGGCCTATTTGGGATGGGACACAAGGAAGCTGATGGGGAACATCTCACCTTGCACAGCTAAGTTAGGGAGTAATATACAATCAGCAGATATTATCTACATCAGCAGGTAATAAGAACAATGTAACACCCCATTTTGAATCTGCTATCAATAGCTTTATGACAAACTAATTCCAAACTTAGTGGTTTAAAAATTACAACCATTGATTTTAATCATGATTTGTGGATTTGCAATTTGCACTAGACTCAGCTAGACAATCCTGCAGCTCTCATCCATGTGTCTGTGGATGAGTGAGAGTCAATGGCCTCATTCTATGTCTGGTGGTTGTCTGGGATGACTGGGTTAACATGGATACATGCTCTTATCCTTCTGCAGGTTAACCTGGGCTTATTCATATACTTAGGATCACAGGGTTTCAGAGAAAGAGCAAGTCTCAAAGCTAAAGCACTTATAAGTCTTTGATTCCATCAAGTTTACTACAGTTTTACGGGTCAAAAACCAGACAAATGGCCAGACCAAGAGTAAGTATGGGTTAGGACCACCCAAATGCATGAATTATTTCAAGAATTTAGCACATAGTGACTATTTAATAAGGTACCAAAAATTGTAGACTAGTGATAGAAACCTGTTTTAAGATGAATAAAAGTTAGTGCTATTTATCCATGAGGAACAGAGATGGGGGATCCACACAAGTGCAACATGGTAAGCATCATCTTCTGATTACCAGGTAGTACTTCAACAGCCCAGAGAGAAGCCTCTCCCTCACACCGACAAATGGTAATGACCTGGAAGGAAGCGCTAAATGTGTCTATGGAGGGTTTGGGACACTATCTTAGCACTGGGAGGCAGAGTTCCCTCTTAAATTCCTTAATCCAGAGGCCTCAAAATTTGGCTAGTTCAGAAACTCTGTAAGGAGAACAGAGTGTCATAAAAATAGAAATGAATATTTCTGAGTAAATGGAAATGATGAAATTGGAGGTAGAAGTGCCAAGACAAGGGATACACGAATAATCCACCATTATCACAACAAATAATACTATGTTGAATGTTCCAGGACATCTTCTTTTACCCAGGTCATAGCTGGTTTATGACATAGTTATTACTCTTATTCTGATTCCACGGATTTTAAACCAAATACTCAAGGGAATTTTGTATCTCCATTCTAGAGATCCTGAAAGAGTTAAAATATGCTCCCATGGGAAGAAGCATATGAATGATTATCCCTTCTGGTTTAGTTATACAGGCCACACAAAATGGAGGAAATAATCTAGGGGATGGGCAGGGGAGTAGAAAAAGAAAGAGGGTTACAGGACAATTTAGAGTATCAGGTTCTCCTCCAAAACCTACTTGGTAATTTCTGAGAGAAATAACTATTAGCTGTAGTTATTTTCTGCTTGCATGTATTACTGATGCTATTGTGCTGAAGTTCAGAAATAAATTTGGTCTAGGAATACACAAATAATTATAAAATATCATAAGCACTTACCAGTCACTATTCTCATCTCTTTTTTAGCATTATCTAGGCCCCCGTCTTTAGAGGTTCTGATCTAGTTGTTGTGGAATGGGGTCTGAAAACCTATGATTGTTCTTAAAACTCAACCCAGGTGATTCTAACTTGCAGTCATCTAAATTAATCCACATCATACTTTAGTCAGGAGGCACTAATATATTCCATTTTAAAGATGTGAAAACTGAAACAGAATGAGCTTATCAGTGTACCCAGATGTACTAGTTCATTATAGAATATCCCCCATCACAGAATTAGTACATGTCAGCTTCAGGATTTGAACCTAGGCAACCTGAATCCAGAGCCTTTGCCACTACTCTCTCCTGATCAGAAACATTTATCTCAAAACTATTTGCTCCTTTGATAGCACCACTTTATCAAAATCAAGGCCTAGACAATTCAAACATTTTATAATACAACTCTAAGTAAAGAGTTATCAGTTTCCCCTCTGGCCAGTGCAGGAATAGGCACTGGAAACTTGGAAATCTTCAGCCTACAGCTTCAGTCATCTGGTCTCTATGGCAGTACCATGGAAAGCCTGCTGATACAGTAGCATCCTCAATAGCAAAGAGGCTTTAGACATCAAGATGTTGCCCAATTCATAGATTATCAGTGTGGCATAGATTCTGAATAGGATTTTTTTTCCCTCAGGAAGATGACCTTAGGAGTTGTAATCCAAGCTAGACAGAGATTTGGAAAACATACAGAATCCAACTGCATACCATCTTAACATTCATAAGGCTTTTAAAGGTAAAATGACAAAACAATGAATGAAGCATAAACACATTATTAAAATCAAATTAAGCATTAGAGACAATAGGGTTGGATTTACAGACCCTAATTTGATTTGACAATTAAGTAATGATGACTCAAATACAGGGATATGACCACTTATTTATTTATATATTTTAGTCCGTGATACGATGAATACACCACATTCAGCATGGCAGCTGGGGTCATGAGAGAAATTGTGTTGATGTTCATAATAACAAATTATGGTACAGATTGACTCTCTGAGCAATAAACAATCTCAGGAGACCCCAAAATTTGCTTGAGGAGGTCAACATTTTTTAGGATCATATTGTTTTTTTTCGTGAGTCAGTATTATTAACTTCTGGGAGATTTAGAGTAGAAATGCATTAAAACAAACCTATAATGTTATAATTTTTGTGTTAAGTTTAGAAATCATGTATATTTGTTACTTAAGTACTTGTGATTTATTTTAAAATGTGACATTTTAGCAGTCAAACTAATGAATCTTATAATTCCAATTTTAATAAGTATAATTGAGAAATTAATAATTTCCTAATTTTATATTCAGTATTGTAACATTTAAGAGAACTTATGGTTTAGTTTACCACATTAAATTTACATGAGTTATTTAAGTATTCAGGAAGGTTTTATTTGTTAATTAGACAACTGGAATACTTAAAAAGAAATTGAATATATTAAATTTATGAATGCTGTTTAAAATGTTGAAGGTATTTAATTAACTAGGTTTGTAAATGGGACCAAACACTATCCAAAGCCCATAAAAATAGGTGGTAAAATTTTACCTTACAGAAATTTAATTTTTATATGGAGAGCTTAAAAGCTTAAGGAAGAACTAGTTTTGGGATTTGTAAATTTAATAAATTGAATATTGTTTTTTGAAAATTAAGTAAACTAATCTTTTTAACATAAAAACCTCCTTTGAGGACATTATGAATTTTATAATGATACTTAATTTTGCAGAATTTTTGGGTAATGCATGACATGGCAGCTTTGTCCTATGGCTAGTTTTTCCCTCTGGTTGTTAGTATGTACTCCTGTTCCATCAATGCAAAAAACCCTGTGCTAAGCTCAGCACTGGGCTTCAAACCCTATGTCAAACTTTTAACCACTTTTCCTGAAGCACCTGATGGCTCCTGTACTCTCCAGAGGGTCACTGACTCCCTGCTTCAAAGTGAATAAACCTAATGGAATTAGAACTTTCCCACCTATTCACGCCTTGAATTCTACATGCTTGAAGGCATACGCTGTCCAGCGCATCCATCGTGCTAGACATAAGTGGTTTCCTGAGTCCGGAGGGAACCCAATCAGTTGCAGTGGACCATCATTTGTAACCCACTTGGCTCTTCTCAACAGTCCTTTATGCCTTCTGCTTTGACTCCTCCTCCCCCACAGCACATTCAAGTGTTCTATGGTTGAGGCTTTGGTATTATCAATAACTGTGATCATAACAGAAAAAAGTAATATCTTTCCAGAAATGTTAATATAAATGAAAAATTGGCCATCATATCAGGCTTTGTATAATTTCTGTGCCTGGGTTTGAGAGAAGTAACCCATCTCCAGTGTCACCAGCCTAGTCCAAGTGATCTCTACCTTCATCTAGAATATATTAATGGTGTCCTAGTTGGATTTAACTAGTTTTCTCATTGCCATTTTTTGATCAATTCAACACAAAATCAGTTCTTCATATAGCTGAAGTATACTATATTAATAACTCTTATCTGTTCAAAATATCCTCACACTTAAAATCACTTGATGATTCTATTTTTTTTTTTTAACAGTAACTCCAAAATCTTTTGAGGGCCTAAAATGGCCTATGGTATTAGGCATACACCAACACCTCTAACCTCACTACTTATCACCTTATCCCTGGTTGCTTTTGCATACCTTGAATAACTATGTTTCTAACCCCTCTGACTAAACCCTCAGGCATGAGACATTACTGATATTCCTCCCTCTAGATGACTTGACAGGTGTTAGAAATGTACCTGCCTCCAGGAGGTAAGCTGAATGTCATCATACACATACAGATACCTATGGAAAAATTAAAAGTGATGCAAAGGAAAGAAATAAAGGGGGAGGGGAATTTTTAGACCTATTGTCATCTATTTTCATCTGTCAATAGAGAAAAATGTACCAACATTGTCCATTAACCTGAGACCTGGTGATATAACAAAAATAAGAGTTAGACTTCATATAGAATACTTTAATTAAAAAATTACTGTGATCCAATAAACCTATTTTTAATAAACTATCTTGGTTTCAGAAGCATATTTGCCCTCAAAACATTGAAATTTAAAGATTATACTAGCTAGTAGGTAATAATTACTTTGGGATAGTGTATATGAGTAAGACACACATATACAGATATAGATATATATTTTTTCTTCTTTCTTTATTTTTTTAAAATTTATTGAAGTATAGTTGATTTACAATGTTGTGTTAATTTCTACTGTACAGCAGTGATTGTTATACATATATATATAAATTCTTCTTTATATTCTTTTCCATTATAGTTTATCACAGGATATTGAATATATTTAGCTCCCTATGTTATAGAGTAGGACCTTGTTGTTTATCCATCCTATGTATAATAGTTTGAATCTGTTAATCCCAGACTCCAGATATATTTTTATATTATTAAAAATGAAGAAAATAAAGATTATTTTTCTGCCTTAAAAGGAAACTGAACTTTGTAGTCAAAACCATTTCCTGCAAGCCATCATAAACCTCATTATGAGTTAGGAATTATTTAATCTTACTGAAAATTTATTTAATTTATTTTTACCCAGCTATCAATCTCTGGATAAATTTGTATAATTTGATGAGAGGAGTGATTTCATTAAAAGTTACTCTGAACTAAAATCAGAGGACAAGGATAAATCCCCAACTGATTTGGATTCCATAAATTAAAGATAGGTGATAATATAAACAGTTTGAATATTCATAAATAAAAATAAAGTGTGCTTAAAAAATTAATGTATATGATATAGCAGGAGAAATCAACTAGGAAAGGGACAAATTTTCTAGTTCTTGGTGATGTTCATTTGTATATGAGTAATGTGTTATTTTACGTAACTATTTAGTGTTCACTGAAGTTGGATATCTGGCAAAATGTCCTTGTGTCAAGAAGCCGTTAGCCATTTGTTCTCTCTTGTTATTTGAAATAAGGGAACAATACTGCTTTTAACATATTGCATACTTTAAATTTATGTTTACCCCAATTACCTAAATTGTCTAAATTTCATTTCTGGTCTGATGATATTCCAATCAAGTGTCACTTAACGTTTTGACTTTAAGAAATAACTTCAAGTTACATGGCACCAGTAAAATCATATAAGCATAATACATTTATTTGTAAAACATCAATACTATTTAAACACTGTTTGAATTCAAAAGTGTATTAATAATGTTAAACTGTGTAAACACAATTTTAACACACTATATTAAATGTACTTATTTTTTAAATTTGGTGTTTCAGATTTGTTTATTTTAATTACCATTTTCAGTCTTCCCTCAGTATTTGTGAGGGGGATTGGTTCCAGGAACTCCTGCCCCTATACTAAAATCTATGGTGCTCAAGTCCCTTATATAAAATTATGTAATACAGTCAGCCTTCTGGATCCACGGGTTTTGCCCATACAGATTCAGCCAACTGCAGATGGAAATTTTAATCTTTGGTTGGTTGAATATGCAGATGTGAAACTCAAGAATACAGAGTGCTGCCTGTATAGTTATTGAAAAAAAATCCAAGTATCAATGGACCCACACACTTTGAACTCTTATTTTTCAAGGGCCAGCTGGATTTAGTTTTACTGTCAAGAAAATAAGAAATTGGCATAAGAATTAATTCTAAATTTTTCTATAAAATAAAGAGAAGAAATTATATTTTAAAAGTTTCTTTAGGAAGTGGATTCCTTGAAAATTCTCATGAATCTCTAAATTACCTCTGCCAAATACACTAAGAGCTAATCCATAGTATGGTATTTTCCAAGAGCTTCTATGAATATATCTTGCTGGAAAATAGAGCAGGAAAGGGCATGTTGTTATAATTATCTTTAAAATTAAATTATTTCGAGTTTTACTCCAATTGCATATATTTAGGAATAAAATGAATTCTGGGTAAGTAAATTAGAATTTACAGAGTGTCATTTTCAACTAAACACTAATGCTTAGAAATAGCCATAGTGAATGAAGATCAATTAGTGTAATAAACAGATTATTTAAGTTTAGCCTTTAAACGTGAAAATGAGTTGCTCATTTTTGAAATTTAAGGGTCTATGCAAAAAAGAATCTCAGGAGGGAGTTATTGGAATTTTTAATAAGAATCAAAATAAAAAAGATACAATCTTCCCCATACCTGGAATATATGGACATTTTACAATTTATTAAAATAGAATAATATAACACTTGCATAAGGAGAATAATCAAGAAAAGATGACATTTATAGGAAATGGAAAGCCTAGTCTTGGGGATTGATTGTATCTGGGCTTGAATCACTACCACTTATTGTTCAATACAAGCAAATTATTTAACCTAAACACTTTCCTTTTGATAAATAACCTGCAACTTTAGTATAATGAATCAGAGATGATCTTAAGACAAATAAAAGATTCTAAGCCAACCTTTAAATATGGAAATATTTTTTAAAGAAAAAAAGGTTTGTTTTTCCAAGAGGTAGAGCAGGAAAACAGAAAAAAACATTGAGTCATGGGGGACATTTTGGCAGTGTCCAGCCAGTGTCTGATGTGTCCAACAAAGAGTAATGTATTCATTCCAACTCTACATATTAACCATGTAAACTTGATGCTTTAACATCTACCCTACATGCATAATTTGTACATGCCTTCTTCTGAACAACCCAGTAATATGACTGAGTGCCTTGTCTTGGTGTCACTCCCTTCTGCAGGAAGTGTCCTCCTCCTGGGGTAATGCTTTTCAAATACAAACCAACAAATCCAGGGTCCATACCTCCACCCACTTCCCTTGTTGGGCTCTCCCACTCTGGGCTACTATACTGTAACTGCCCTGATCATCACAGGACCAAGTGCCAGACAACTAGGGACAGTCCCTAGTCCCAGAGCCCACTGAAATCATTCACACTAGCCAATCCTAAACCCGTTTATTCTGCCTCACATTTTCATTCCTGTGGAAAGCACAATAAATATTCTTTCCTACATTCCCCCCACCCTCTGCCTACCACCACACTCTGTGTTTTCCTAAGTGGCTCTACTTACTGTGGTGTGCTCTCTCCTTGCAGGAACTCTGAGTAATAAACTGTCTTTTCAAAGGCAAGTGTCTTCTGAACTGGTAGCCTTACTGTACCTCAGATGTTCTAATAATACACTAGCTTTTAAAACAATGATGTATTTTTATCTATTGCTCTACATCAAAGGGTATAAAACCTGAAGCCAACTCTCATAATCCAAATTTTTTCTTCAACTTTGTTTTTAATTTAACCTATCATTTATTTGGATGATAGTTAGAGATACAGCTAACTAGATTTCTAGTCTTCTAAAAGTATTTTTACTTATAATATATTAATTTATTAGCTTTTAATTTTTAAGTCTATATGAGTTAAGCTATATATGAGTTAAGCTATATATGTCTGCCCACAGGAGACTGACTTATCCTGATAGTTAAAGAGTTCATTCTTTAGGGTAATTTGGACAGAGGAAAATTAACTATTATTGCCACCTTGGGGGACCTGTCTGGCAGCCAGCTACATTTCTCTCACTTTGCTGCAAGAGTTTCATTTATCCAAAATGTTTCAGAAGTAACTGAGACAAAATTAGTATTATCATTGCCCAGAATAAGTATTCAATATTATGATTATCATTCCTATTTTTGTTGTTGTTATTATCTATGTGAAATTATCATTGATCATCATATCAGTTTAGTCTTTAATTCTGATTGGTATATGTGATTATTCACCAAGTAATTTCTCTACAATAAGATTGGTTATTCTGTTCTATACTGTCATTATCCCTAAATACTTTATTTTTTATTTTTTGAATTTTATTTTATTTATTTTTTTATACAGCAGGTTCTTATTAGTTTATCCCTAAATACTTTAGACAAATTGTTTTTCCAATATATCTTGTAATGTATTTCTTATGTATGAATAGAATGCATTCCAATTTGTTTACAAACATTACAACAAACAATATCAGTGCAAGTCATAATCAATAAAAGACAATATTAGTATTGTGGGTTTTAATGTTAAAGAGTTCCATGGAATCTGATCCTCAGTAGTAGAAAGTATAATATCTGAAATAATTTAATATGTTTTTCATTGAAAGGTAACCTCTGAAAGTCTCAATAAGACAATTGAATAAGAGCTTTCCAAGCATAAAGATCTGTCAATATTCACTGAAGAATTCTACCAAACATATAAAGAAAAACATACCAATCCTTCTCAAACTCTTCCAAAAGACTGACACCTAGGGAAAACTCCCAAAGTCATTCTATGAAGCCACCGTCACTCTGATCCCCCACCAGACAAAAACACTACCAAGAAAGAAAATTACAGGCCAATATCTTTGATGAATACAGACACAAAAATCCTCAACAAAATATTTGCAAATCAAATCCAACAACACATAAAGAGGATCATATACCATGATCAAGCTGGATTCATCCCAGGGTCACAAGGACGGTTCAACAGATGCAAAACAATGTGACACATCACATCAACAAAAGAAAAGACAAAAACCACATCATCATCTCAATAGATGTAGAAAAAGCATTTGAAAAAAATCAATACCCATTTATGATTAAAACTCTTACCACAATTGGTATAGAGGGAACATATCTCAACATAATACAAGCTATTTATGACAAACCCACAGCCAACACAATACTCAATGGTGAAAAGCTGAAAGCCTTTCTGCTAAAATCTGGAACAAAATAAGGATGCCCACTCTCACCACTTCTATTCAACATAGTATTGGAAGTCCTAGACATAGCAGTCAGACAAGAAAAAGAAACAAAACGGTATCCAAATTGGAAGGAAAGAGGTAAAATTGTCATTATATGTAGATGACATGATACTATATATAGAAAACCCTATAGACTCCACACAGTAACTATTAGAACTAATAATCAAATTCAGCAAGGTAGCAGGATACAACATTAACATAAGGAAATCTGTTGCATTTCTTTACACTCACAATAAAATATCAGAAGGGGAAAGTAAAAATAATCCTTTTTAAAACTGCATTAAAAAAATTAAAAAAAAATGACCAAGGAGGTGAAAGACTTACATGCTGAGAAGCATAAGACATTGATAAAGGAAACTGAAGATAATTCAAAAAAAAAAAAAAAAGAAAAGATATCCTATGCTACTGGATTGGAAGAATTAATATTGTTAGCATTGCCATACTACCCAAAGCAATCTACAGATTTCATGTGATCCCTATCAAATTACCCATGACACTTTTCACAGAACTAGAACAAATAATCTTAAACTTTATATGGAACCATAAAAGACCCAGAATTGCCAAAGCAACCCTGAGGAAAAAGAACAAAGCAGGAGACATAACCTTCCCAGACTTCACAGAATACTACAAAGCCACAGAAATCAAAACAGTATGGCAATGGAACAAAAACAGACATAGGGATCAAGGGAACAGAATAGAGACCCCAGAAATAAACCCACACACCTATGGTCAATTGATCTTTGACAAAGGAGGCAAGAATATACAATGGAGAAAAGAGAGTCTCTTCAGCAAGTGATGTTGGGGAAGCTGGACAGCCACATGTAAATCAATGCAGTTAGAAAACTCCCTCACACCATGCAAAAAAATAAACTCAAATGGCTTAGAGACTCAAATGTAAGACATGGCACCATAAAACTCCTAGAAGAGAACATGGGCAAAACATTCTGTGACATAAATTGTACCAATGTTTTCTTAGGTTAGTCTCCCAAGAAAATAGAAATAAAAGCAAAATAACCAAATGGGACCTAATCAAACTTATAAGCTTTTTTTCTTTTTTGAGATTTTAGAAGGAGATCATTGTGTATTTTATTTTTTAAATATCTTTATTGGAGTATAATTGCTTTACAATATTGAGTTAGTTTCTGCTGTATAACAAAGTAAATCAGCTATATGTATACATATATCCCCATATCCCCACCCTCTTGAGCCTCCCTCTCACCCTCCCTATCCCACCCCTCTAGATCGTCACAAAGCATCAAGCTGATCTCCCTGTGCTATACAGCAGCTTCCCACTAGCCATTCATTTTACATTTGGTAGTGTATATGTGTCAGTGCTCTCTCACTTCATCCCAGCTTCCCCTTCCCCTCTGTGTCCTCAAATCCATTCTCTACATCTGCGCCATTTTTCCTGCCCTGCCACTAGGTTCATCAGTACCATGTTTTTAGATTCCAGATATGTGTGTTAGCATAAGGAAACCATAAACAAAATGAAAACACAACCTATGGACTAGGAGAAAATATTTGCAAATAATGAAACTGACAAGGGCTTAATTTCCAAAATATACAAACAGCTCATACAACTCAATAACAAAAACAAACAAACAGCCCAATCAAAAAAAAATGGGCCAAAGACCTAAATAGACATTTCTTGAAAGAAGACCTACAGTTGGCAAAGAGGCACATGAAAAGATGCTCAACATCGCTAATCATTAGAAAAATGCAAATCAAAACTACAATGAGATATCATCTCTTACCAGTCAGAATGGCTATCACCAAAAAGTCTACAAATAATAAATGCTGGAGAGGGTGTGGAGAAAAGGGAACACTCCTAAACTGCTGGTGGGAATATAAATTGGTGCAGCCACTATGGAGAACAATATAGAGGTTCCTTCAAAAACTAAAAATAGAGTTACCATGATACAGCAATCCAATTCCTACACATATAACTGGAGAAAATTATAATTTGAAAAAATACATGCACCCCACTGTTCATAGCAGTGCTATTTACAATAGCCAAGATATGGAAACAACCTAAATGTCCACTGACAGAGGAATGGATAAAGATGATATGGTATATATACACAATAGAATGTTACTCAGCCTTAAAAAAAGAATGAAATAACGTCATTTGCTACAACATGGATGGAACTAGAGATTATCATCCTAAGTGAAGTCAGCCAGAGAAAGACAAAACCATATGATATCTCTTATATGTGGAATATCAAAAAGTGATATAAATGAACTTATTTACAAAGCAACAATAGACTTACAGACATAGAGAACAAATTTATAGTTACCAAAGGGGAAAGGGTGTGGATAAATTAGGAGTCTGAGATTAGCATACATAAACTACTGTATATAAAATGAAAATCAAGGTCCTACTGTGTAGCACAAGGAACTATATTTAATATCTTGTAATAAACTATAATGTAAAAGAATCTGAAAAAGAATATATGCATTATGTGTATCTGAATCACTTTGCTGTTCACCAGAAAATTACACATTGTAAATAAACTTAAAAAAAAAGATCTGCCAATATTGTAAAAATTCATAATTGTATATCATATATCTAAAATCACAATAAAATTGTATTGATAAAATTAGAAATAATTTATGAGAAATAGGCACATAATTTGACCATGAATATTCACTTGTGTCCATATATTTAAAGCATTAAATATATAAAGAAATATATAAAGCTGTATTTAATAAACACATGTATATTTTGATGAGAAAAATACAATGCAGCATCTTACAAATACAAGTATTTCATTTTACTAGCAAATAGTGAAGTGTTACAGGTAAAATTATATTGTGCAGATACTACCTTAAAAAGTACATGTTTGGGGCCTTTATACCTGACATTTCTAGAGGTAACATATACATAATTGTATAATAAACCTTGAATATGCTCATGCTATTCTGGTTAAGAGATTTAAAGAGCATGATGCTTTTATGCTGGAATAACATTCTTTAATTACTTTTTGTTGAATTTATCATTTTATCTTTTTTCATTATTTTCTACCATATCCTTTTAAATTGCTTTCAGAGGTACATATTTTTCCTCATATCCTAAATAATATATATTTTTTTCAGTTGTGATACATAACATCCTTAACAAAAACACTTGAAACAAATATGTAGAATTTGATGTATATCTACAAATCTATTTAACTACCACCCAGATAAAGAAACAAAACATTTTTTCACACCAGATGTCCCCTTCCATGAGATTTATCACATACAGCTAATATGGTGCTTTCAAAATCAACACTGAAGTAACAACTCCTTGGTATAGCAGTTCCAGCCCCAAAACTGCTTCTCTTATGTATTCAGGCAGATGGAAGTTTGACTTAACACAGGTATCTCCAAGTATCTCCAAACTGAAACAGTCAGAATGAAATAATCCCTTGATGACTCTTAAAAACTATGTCCACTAATACTTATGAGTATTAGTGTTAAAATCCCTGTTCTTTCAGATAATCTGTCTTAATGTCAAATTAGACTCATAATGTAGTAAAAATTCACTCTGTAGAGTATCTCCCTATTTTTAATTAAAAACTTCACAAACATATACATAATTTGGCAAAATTAGGATAATGCACACCACACTGAATATTGACAAGGATGAGTAAAGTGAAAAAAAAGTCTCTATTGAAGGATTAGTGTTCCACCCCCCAGAAAGTAAAGAAACAAAGATGCCATTCTGAGAAACTGGATTAAATGTTTCAATCTAAAATATAACTATTTTAATAATTTATTTTACTTTATCCCCAATTTTTATAAGAAATATCACATTTTAAATGAATTTCTTCTGATTAAAAAAATTAATGACTCTAGTATAAGTTTTAATTTGTGGAATTACATTTTTTGATGGAATATTGTCTATCTAAATCACTTTTACAGTAAGGAAAGTAATAGATAATAGCTATATGTATAGTAGATAGACAGTAGGACATATCTACTTCTTAACTACCTCTCTGTTTCATAATGCTTGGTATGACATATCAGTGTGTATTTGTAGCATTCCCCTTCACTCGCAGTCTACAATTTTCCTCACAGTAATAAAGAAGAAATTTCAAATGCAAAGTACATATGTAAGTCTATCAAATAAAATGTTTGAAGCTGTGTATGTTTGTATTGGATAGTGGATAGAATCTTTGACTTGACCTTTGTTAGTTGCATATCCTTGGTTTAATTAATTATTCTGAGCCTCAATTTCTTCACTTATGAAAGAGAGATTGTTATATTTATCCATTTAGGCTGGATGTGTGGTTAGAAGAAAAAAAATATTTCATAAAAATGAAGCTTACTGGATAGCTATAGAAAACAAAGTATTCTCCCCACTTTTCATTCAATTTTCGCTCTATATGCTTCTTTGTGTAAAAACTAGGACAGGTGACATGGCTTCTCATAACTCAGGTAGTTATTTAGTTCCTTGAGTCTTAAAACACACCTTAGTTCGATAGTTAATGTATCTACCTAGTAAATATTTAAAAACTTCAATCTTCATTTCAAGTAAAGTTTCTCTCTTTCCCCTACTTAGACTGTTCCTAGTAAGTTGCCTACTGTGGGGAAGGGACACATGAATGTTTTTTCTCTATATTCCTACCTTGCATTTTTCCTAATTTGGAGATGATTCAGGTGCCTTTAATATTGAAGTGGAGAAACAAAACTTAAGGGGCAACAAAGTCTATACTTAATTAGAAATATCGTGTGATGGTATTGACATTCCTTGTGCTTGGCAGATGGTTAAAGATTCTTTTTCTTGTGAGATACCATTATGAATCCCTCCCTATCACCACTAGTGGTCTCTCACAAGCTGTTCCACTAATTCAGCATACCGACCAAATAGATCTCTTTCACACTTGGAAGTCAAAAAGACTAAATCCTTTTTGGGATAGTAGTCCCTTCCCTGCAAGTAGTCCTCTTGGAGGAAATATAAGACAATCCCAGGCCAGTTCTCTTTCACACACATGGCCCACATATGGTACATCAAAAGTACTAATATGTTTTAATCCAAACGAGCTCTTAGAGAAAATACCACCCTAAATCCTTTGTCTCAGAGAAGGTATGTTGCCACATGTACACAGATTTTTAAGCATGTCTGACATCATCCTGTTAGCCCAAGATCCAGGAAGCAATGTCACACTCATTGAGTGGTTTTATTGAAGACCCTTCCCTAGGGTTGAGACAAGGGTGAAGGATCCCCACTTTTTTTTTTTTTTTTTTTTTTGGCTAAGAAATGCCTATATATGGTTTTGGTAAAATTTAGCCTCTTATCAAAGTTAAAATCCTAAAAGTTTAAGTAGTGTGATATGAGAAAAGACAATATTTAGAGTGTGGTGAGACTCTTTACCTTTTTACACTTTTAGTTTGGCAAATATCTCACTTCACTTTAATATGTTAATATTAAAATGCTATTACGCTAATAATTACTCTCTCTGTCTTGGTGCCTCAGGTGAAACTTTAAAGTTCTGAGTTGGGTGTCTAGCACATAATATTTACAAATTAATCATTGGTTTTTTTTGCCCATATAATTAAAATAATATCTATTATAATTTTGTACTAAAGATGTCTAAGGGAACCACATTCAGAAAAAGAGTTCCATGGAAAGGGCAATGATTTTATTTTGCCACTTCAGTGTTATGGTAAGTAGATTGTATTGAATTGAAATAGACATTTCACCTTCAAAGAACACACGGTTGTTTTCCTATGATGTTGAGTTACATAGAGCCCTAGGAAACAGAAAATGAATCAAGTTCTATTTCTTAGAGTGATGAACATACAGATGTTATCTATATTGGTTCTGTAGTGCTAGTAGTTTTGTGTTTTTTAAAAAAAGAATATTGGTTTGAGTCATTAATATGATTCTACATTACTACTATATTGACTACATACATATATATGTATATACATATATATATATATATATATAAAGCTTCTCAAATCATGTGCATATTTTTGTTAAAACTAGGAAAGTACTCAGGCTTTAAGCACCTTAACCCTAAAAGATAAGTTTTAAAATTATTATTATTGGACTAAAATTGAAAATTTATTCTTCTTAGCAATAAAAGGCTACTCTAATAAATCAATTCGTGAAAGAAGGTAATTTTCCATGGCAAAGATTTTAATTCCATTGGAAACATGGTCTTGAATACAAATTTGGTAATTTTCTGGAAGAAAGAATAGGAAAACACACAGGAATCAAAACCAAAATCTGCCCAGACAGACTAAATTTTACAATATAAAAACTGTCATCTTCTAATATTGCAAACCACCTTTTAGATGCCCACCTAACCAATAGAGAAACACCAATGCTTTTATTTATAAAATCTGAAATTGGTATACTCCTAGATGGAAGGATTTTTATCTGTACAAAACTTAAGCAAGCAGATCTCAATAAAATGTAATTGTAATATGAGTATGTCTAAGATTCAGTTGTACATATTAGGTCTATCTAAAGAGTCTCATAATTTACTCCATTGAAAAGCAAGTGCTAGTAAGATATTTATGTTGAAACATCTTTAATAAGATGTTAACTAAAGAGTATGCAAAGCATATTCACAATTCTTTTGTGTAGTAGTTTGATATGCAAACTTGCATGTGTCTATGTTGTTTTACATTATATTGCAACATGTAAATCATGAACATATAATTAGAGCATTAAATATTACTAAAAATATTTTAATGAGTGTGCCAGAATCCATCATATATGATTGGTTTCATCAAAGGTAATATAAATAATACCATTTTAAATGATATAAATAAAATATTTATTCATTTCTCATTTTCTCCTCATAGGAATGATTCTATAAATGGGAAAAATACTGTGTCATAGAATATAAACTTTTACATGCCTAATCTGTATTGCCAAATTGCTTTTCAGAAAGACTGTACCAATCTAGATGTCCAAATGTAAAAGTTAATATTTTGTTATACCACAGGGACATAGAACATCAATGTGTATGAAAGTTAACATGTGCGCTTCTTTGAGCATTGAACACATGAGAACAAATGAGAATTTTATTTAAATTTCTTCTACGAATTATCCTGTGTTCATTAGTGTTCTTGATTGTACTATTTTTATTATTTATTTGTCACAGGATTTTAAGAATGTCTAAACTTTTGTTATAATTGCTGAAAAATTAGAGAATGTTTTTAATATGGCTTTCAGATATATAATTTAGAAGGGAATTAAACAAAATTTAACCAGACATAAGAGCAAAGAAAATGACTTTTTAAAAATGAGTATGATTAGTTTTCTTTGTTTTAGCAATAAACTGTTAGAAGTCATTATGGAAAATTATTCCCTTCAAAATAGCAGTAACAACAAAAATAAAATAAAATAAATATATGTGCTAATAAATGAGCAGAAATTACCAGACTCATATTATAGAAATTGGAAAAGTAGTGACAATTGTTTTTTAATATTTTGAGAAAATTTAAACATGAGAAAGAATAACGGACCCCCTTATTACTCAATGTCTAGATTTAACAATTGCACCTGCACCTCACTAAATGACTTAAATTTTTTCTGAAAATTCCTGTTGTTAACTTGAAAGTTACTAAATGCACAAAACCAAAAAAAAGAAAGAAAAAATAACTTTAATTGGAAGAATTATGATGAGTACTATCTCAACTATGACAGCCAAACAATATCCCACATTGAAAAGAAGAATTAAACAATATACTTTACATAAGTAGTAAGCAACAATTGGAAAGGAAATTTAAAGACTTTGTAGATAAAATATAATGTAGGAAAGGTTTACTTAACAGAGGAAACAAAGACTAGATAATGGGTGATAGTGAGCAAAGTTATGAGGAATCATTATTTAAAAGATGAATTATTTTATTATGCACCATTTTCTACATTGATTTTTTTTAGCCAAGTGCAGACTTATTTGCACTTAAAATAAACTCAAGAATAAAGTTTAGCACAGAAAATGTAACTTCAGGGCAAAAATAAGGCTAAACAGCAAGAATACTTTGTAATGCATGGAAATGGTACATATGGAAAATGGACTGGAAATTCATAATAAAAATGTTATCTGATCATTTCTTTTAATTGGTATATGTATGAAAAGAAGAACATTTTGTCTTCATGCTAATATGGTGCACAATACAAATTTTTTTATGTGATATATGAGAAACTGCTATGTTGAGTAATTGGAGCGTGTGCCTTTCAAAAGCTGAACTGTTGAAATGTGACTCCTTTAGTTTAATGTTTTTGGTAAAAAAAATATATATATATATATATATATATATATATATATATATATATTAGTCCAAAAAAGGGAAAATAAAAGAAATTTCTGTCCAACAGTATAAGAAAAAGGCTGTTTGATGAAAAAGCAAGTTTTGTCTTTATTTTGTTGATTATTTTAAAGCTAATAGCACATATGAAACTTCGTCACTAAGGAATTTACCACGTATCTTTAAAAAAGGAGAGATATTTTCTAATATAAACAAAATACAATTATATCCTTAGAATTTGAAAAACATACTATTATCTAATATGCAGTTTATATTAAGTTTTCCCCCAATTACCCTTCAAATATCTTTTTTTTTTTTTTTTTTTTGCAGTACACAGGCTCCGGATGCACAGGCTCAGCAGCCATGGCTCACGGGCCGCTCCACGGCACGTGGGATCTTCACAGACAGGGGCATGAACCCGTGCCTCCTGCATTGGCAGGCGGACTTTCAACCACTGCGCCACCAGGGAAGCCCCCTTCAAATATCTTTTTAACCATTAACTTCAGTGGTGATTTTTTGACTATTAGAACATTTGTTTAGTAGAAATGGACTAGACTTCACTGGAATTCCATGTGTAAGATCTAAGACTAGTGGGCAGAAGTTATAGACAGACATACATCTGCTTATTTTAAGGAGTTTTCTATAACTACAATGACCTGCCTAGTGAAAAAATAAGTTTGTAGACGTTGAAAGTATTTAAACAAAAGCTGGTTGGCCATATGTAAGGGATAAAGTAGTGAGTATTAATTCACTGAGAAGTTGAACTAAATTACCTTCACTTCCACTCTAAGAGTCAATAATTTCATGGAAAATGTCATTGCTATATCACTTAAAAGCTTTCCCATGATTAAAATAATTTTAAAATAAGTAAGGTATGTGAACTGTGAAGTTTATATTTAATAAGTAAATGTTATAGGAAATAAATACCATGCTATTGTTTCACTAGTTTAGATACTCTTCTTCACTGAATCATTTCTTATAATAGACCTATAAAATTTCTTTAAGAAAATGCTTAATCCTCTGGCTTGAAACCACCAGAACAAACAAAGAAACTAACAAAATTTTTTTTTTGATCCTGGTAGACCAAGACACTGGATAGTATTGAAATAACAAAGTATAAGAAAAAAAAAAAAAAGAGAGAGAGAGAGAGAGAGAGAGAGAGAGAGAGAGAGAGCGCTGCATAGATACAGAATTCTGGAGATTGGCAAAGAATCACCTTCACATGACCATCTGAGTACTACTCAATAAATATGTGAATAAACTAGCAAGATTCACATGAATAATTCAGATAAAGGGTCAACACTCACACAGGGCTGGGAGTAGATCCTGCTTCATCAGCCAGACTGGAAAAACTAATGATTCATCAGACATGGGGTAGAGTACACAACAGAGTGTCTTAGTATTAGGGAATATGTAAACTATAAAGAGAATTGTTCTAGTCCTTCCTAAGTTTTCTTAACAGCAAGATCTCACAGGATCAAACATTCCAGGAAAATTAAATTGCCTAGAAATAAAGCCAAATATATTATAAAAATATAAAAACACCCAGCATCTAACAAGGCAAAATTCACACTTTTTAGTCCAATAATTCTTTAGCAGGTATATAATGGAGCATAGAAATACAAAATATAATGAAGAGATATATCACTGAGATGAACCTGTTCAAAACTGAAAAAGATAATAGAATTTTCAGAGAAACATATTAAAAGTTACCATAACTTTATTCTATGTGTTTAAACAGTTGAGAGACATAAAATATATCTGGTAGGCCCAAAAGGGCCCAAATTAAACTTCTTGAGATGAAAACTATACTGCAAACGACAAAGAATACTCTGAAGGAAATAACTAATTATAATAAATTATTGAAAAAGCTAATAAACTTGAAGACATACAAATATTTTTCCAATTGAAACACAGAGATAAAAGAGACTCAAAATTCATGAACAAAGCACCAGTGAGCTGTGAGACTATTAAAGTGGTCAAATATATGTCTAACTGGAATCCATGAATGAATAGAAAAAGAGGTGGAAGTCAAAAGAAAAAAATTTTTGAAAAAAATAGATTAGTGTGATTTGAGTACATTCTAAATCTCAATGTACTCAAATAACTATAATCAAGAAGAAAACTACATGGCACATCTTAATCAAATTGCTTAAAAATAGTGATAGAGATGAAGAGCATAAATAAAAAGATGTTATGTGTCAAGGAAGAAATGTAGGAATGACAATTTCTCATTGAAAAAAAGAAAGGTAAGAGAAAAGCAGACTAAAAAATTCAAACACTTAAAGAAAACAAAAGCCATCTAGAATTCTAAATGCAGCAAAAATATTTTTCCAACTTGAAGGTTAAAAAAAATAGACGTTTTAGGCACACAAAAGCCAATATTTATATATCATATCATGATATATATATATACACACACACATATATAAATATAGTAAAAGAAGACTCACACTATAATATTAAAGGAAGTCTTTTAGAGAGAAGGAAAATCATAACAGGAAGGAATCTGGATCAATACCGTCAAAAGAAGAGCATAGGCAATAGTAATTAAACAGATAAATCTATGAGTTTTTTAAAATAATTTAAATCTCATTAAATATAATTGATAGTTTAAATGCAAGTAATAATAATGTACTGTAAGCCTATAAAATAAACATTAAATAGATGACAGCAATAACTCAAAACTTTAGTGATAGAAATAGAAGTATACTATTGCAAATACACTATTGTTTTTACACAACACATGGAATGAGATACTATAATGTGAATGTAGACTAAGGTAAGCTAATGCTGTATACTGTATACTGCAAACCATAAAACAATTATTAAAATAAAAAAGTAAATAGCTAATAATCCAACAGAATAAATAATATGCTATTAATTTTACATAATTATTACTAAACTAGGAAGAAAATAGGAATTATAAAAAAACTAATGGGCTAATGGAAAACAAAGAAAAAATGATATAATAAAATCTAAGCATCTGAATAATCACATTTAATATAATAGTCTAAACCCCCAATTAAGTGGCAGAGAATGCAGGATTTGATTCTTTTAGAAAGCAAGACCCAACTATATGCTACCCAAGGGAAGATACAAATAAGTTGAAAATGAAAGTGTGGGAAAACAAATATCATACTAATCAAAAGAAAGCTCGAATGACAGAGTCAATTTCTGAGAAAAGAATATTACCACTGTTAATGAAGGTCACTTTATAAGGATAAAGTGATCAATTTATTTAGTGCAAATAATAATCCTAAATATTTATCCACCTAGTAACATCTTTAAAATGCATGAAGCAAAACTGATAAAATAGCAAGGAGAAATAGACAAATACTATAGCTGGACCTTTCAGTAGCCTTCTGTTAGTTAACTAAAGAAGTAGAGCATAAAACTATGAGATTATAGAAGATATAGAATGTTGAACAACACTCAAACTGAGCTAAATGACATTAATAGAACACTACACTCAACAACAGCACAATGCACATTCTTTTTAAAAAACATCATATTTTGTACTAAAAAGAAGTTACATTAAATTTAAATGGATTCAACTCATATAAAGAATGTTCTTCAGCCAAAATGATATTAAGTTAGATATCAATAATAGACATACTATACCTTGGATTTGACCATATATTTAGAAACTAAGTAATACGATTCAAAATCACACATGGATCAAAGAAGAAAAAAATTTAAAACATGAAATTAAAGATACCACAATTTAGGAGATGTCTTCAGAACATTATATAGCAAATATGTGTAACACAAAATAACTATGAAAAGAATAAAGGTTTCTAATCAATGAATTCTATTTTAATAATTTGAATAAGAAGAGAAAATTCAATTTAAAGAAAGTAGAAGAAAGACAATAATAAAGATCAGAGTCAAAAATGAAACAGAGCACAGAGTAACAATTAAAAAATAAAATCAAGACCTAGTTTGCTGAAAATATCAATAAAATTCTATACATCTCCACAGACTATTAGAGAGAAAAAAAAAGAAGACAAATCAAACTATAAGGAATAAAACAGGTTACATCACTGAAACATCACTGATATTAAATGGAGAGTAAAGGCATATTTATGCCAATAAATTTAACAACTTAGACTAAATGTACAAATTTCTTGAAAACAACAAATTGCCAAAGCTCATTCAAGAACAAACGATTATCCTGAAAAGTCCCATATCTACAAAACCATTTGAGTATGTAGATAAAACCATTCTCACATAGAAAATACCAGGTTTACATAGTTTTACTCTCAAAATCTACCAAATGTTTAAAGAAAATACAGTAATGATAACAATTCCACAAAAACTTATCCAGAATGTAAAAGATAATTTCCAACTAATTTACCATTACCATGTTACCAAAACCATAGAGACAGTACAAGAAAAGAAAATCATAGACAAGTGATTTTTATAAATATAAATACAATAACTTACAATAATAACAAGTCAAGTACGAAAATATAAAAAGATGGTTAATGGCCATGACCAAGTGGATCATGACAAAGAGGATGTGAATTACCAATGTCAGAAATGAAGAGAGACATAACTACAGATCTCA
Organism: Mesoplodon mirus; assembly: GCF_964341445.2. Classification (NCBI taxonomy): domain Eukaryota; kingdom Metazoa; phylum Chordata; class Mammalia; order Artiodactyla; family Ziphiidae; genus Mesoplodon; species Mesoplodon mirus. Next base: position 111,370,704 of record NC_138982.1, read on the forward strand.
AGGATTTTAAAATAATAATAAGGAAATATTATGAACAATTCTACTGGGTGAAATAAACCAGTTCCTTGAAAAACACATTCTACCAAGATTTTCACAAGAAGAAATAGATGAGCTGAACAGGCCTCTATCTATTAAAGAAATTGAATCAATAATTAATAACCTCCCAAAACAGAGAGCACCAGGCCCAGATGTATTCACCAAAGAATTCCACCAAACATTTAAGGAAGAAATATGCCAATTTACCACAATCATTTTCAGAGGATAAAAGCAGAGGGAATATTTCCTGACTCATTTAATGAGGCAAACATTATTCTAATACCAATACCAGAAAGACATTACAAGAAAACCACAAATCAATATCTCTCATGAACATAGATGCAAAAAGTATTCAACAAAATATTAGCAAATTAAAACCAAGAAAGTACAAAAGCATTTATATACCATGACCAAGTAAGATTTATCCCATTTATGCAAGGATGGTTCAACATTCAAAAATTAATGTAATGTTTCATATCAACAGACTAAAAAAGAAAATTCATACTATTACATCAATAGATGCAAAAAAAAGCATTTGAAAAAATCCAACACTCATTTATGATAAAAACTCTAAGAAAACTAGAACTACAGAGGAACTTTCTCAACTTGTTAAAGATTGTCTAAGAAAAACCTGTAGCTAAGATTATAGTTAATGGTGAGAAACTTGAGGCATATCCACTAAGATCAGGACAAGGCAAGGATGTCAACTCTCATCACTCCTTTTCAGCATCATAGTGGAACTCCTTACTATTGCAATAAGGCAATAAATGGAAATAAAAAAGTATAGAGGTTGGAAAGGGAGGCAAAAAATATATATATTTTTTGCAGATGACATGATCATCTATGTACAAAATTTGAAAGAAGTGACCAAAAAAACCTCCTGGACTTAGTGATTATAGCAAGGTTGCAGAATACAAAGTTAATACAGTTACATCAATTGAATTCCTATATAATGGCAATGAATAAGTTGAATTTTGAATTAAAACATTATCATTTACATGAGCACCCCTCAAAATAAAACATTTAGGTATAAATCTAACAAAACATGGAAAAATCTGTATGAGAAAAGCTTCATAACTCTGATGAATGAAATAAAAGTATAAATAGAGAGATATTTCATGTTCATTGATAGAAACATTCAATATTGTCAAAAATGTTAGTTCTTCACAACTTGATCTACAGATTCAATGCAATCTCAATCAAAATCCCAACAAACTATTTCATGGATACGGTGATTCTATAGTTTACATGGAGAGGCAAAAGACCAGAATGGACAATACAATATCGAAGGACAAGAACAAGACACCAAGTCTTCCTATAAAGCTATAGTAATTAGGACAGTGTAGTATTAAACAAACTGAGCAATGGAAAATAGAGACTGCAGAAAAAGACACCATACATATAGTCATCTGGTCTTTGACAAAGAAGCAAAAACAGTTTAATGGAGTACATATATTCCCTTCAACAATTGGTACTGGAAGATTTGGACATCCACATGCAAAACAAATAAATCTGGACACAAACATTATACCTTTCACAAAAATTAACACAAAATGGATGAGAGACCTAGATGTAAAATGCAAAACTATAAAACTTCTAGAATATACTATAAATGACTTTGGATATGGTAATACCTTTTCAGATAAAATACCAAGGACACAATCTATGAAAGAAATAATTGATAAACTAGAATTTATTAAAATTAAAAATGTCTGCTCTCTGAATGTCAAGAAAATAAGACAAGCCAAGAACTGGGAGAAAATATTTGCAAAAGCCATATCTGATAATGGAAAGAAATATATATACACACACACAACCAAAACAAACACTTAATAAAAAAAAGAATAATTTCATCAAAAAATGGGCCAAAGACCTTAATAGACACCTAACCAGAAAAGATGTATAGATGACAAGTAAACATATGAAAAGGTGTTCCACATTATATGCAATCAGAGAAATGCAAGCAAAAATGAGATGCCACTACACATCTACTAGAATCGCAAAAATCCAGAAGACTGACAAAAGCAAATGCTGACAAAGATATGGTACAGTACAAACTCTTATTCATTGCTGGTGGGAATGCTAAATGGTACAGACACTTTGAAAGACAGTTTGGCACTTTCTAAAAAAACTAAATATACTCTTATCATACAATCCAGCAATCACACTCCTTGACATTTACCCAAAGGAGCTGAAAACATGTCCACACAAAATATCTCCACATGGATGTTTATAGTGGCTCTATTAATAATTGCCCAAACTTGGAAGCAAACAAGATGTCCTTTCATAGGTGAATGGATAAATAAACTGTGGTACATCCAGAAAATTGAATATTATTCAGCAGTAAAACAAAATGAGCTTTCAAACTGTGAAAAGACATGGAGAAAACTTAAATGCATATTACTAAGTGAAAGAAGCCAGTTTTAAAAGCTCTACATGTGTATGAGTCTAAATATATGACATTCTGTAAAACACAAAAGTACAAAGACAATAAAAAAATATCAGTGGTTGCCAGGGGTTAGAGCATGGGAAAGATGAATATACAAAGTACAGAGTCTTTTTAGGGCAGTGAAAATACTCTTTATGTTATGATGATGGATATATGTCATTTACATTTGTCCAAAACTATAGAACACACAACATCAAAGTCCAAGGAAAACTATGGACTTTGGGTAATTATGATGTGTCAATAGAGGTTCGTCTTTGGTTTTTAAAAAAGCCCCATTTTGGAGAGTGATATTGATAATGGGTGAGGCTATGCCTGTTGGTGGCAAAGGGTATATGGGAAATTTCTGTACCTCCCTCTCAATATTGTTGTAAACATAAAACTGCTCTAAAAATTAAAGCCTTAAAAAATTAATCATGTAATTTAGTATCTGTATTAGTTTGCTAGGGATGCCATATCAAAATACCACAGACTGGGTGGTTTAAATACAGAAATTTTTTCCTCCCCCAGTTCTGATGAATGGATGTCCAAGATCAAAGTGTCCACTTATTTGGCTTCCTTCGAGGTCTTTCTCCTTGGCTTGCAGATAGCTGCCTTCTCCCTGTGTATTCACAAGGTCTTTCCTCTCTGCGTATGTACTCTAGTGTTTTCTCTGGGTTCTATTTTCCCCTTCTTATAAGGACACTAATCAGATTGGGTGAGGGCTTATCCTAATAGCCTCAGTTTAACTTAATTACCTCTTTAAAAGTCTCTATCACTGAATAAAGCCGCATTTGAAGGTACTGAGAGTAAGAACCCCTACTTATGAGTTTTGAAGCGAAAAAACTTTCAGTCCATAACTCCATGTTTACAATAAAAAAGTACCACAACATCTCAACAGACAGAAATAAATGTCAGAATTTAAGTTCCAGTTCTCATAAACCCTCTCAGCAAACTAAAATGGAAGGAAGTTCCCTAACATATGGAAGCCTACAGCTAATACCATGTTTAACCATGAAAAACTGATTATGTTCTCCCTTAGATCAGGAACATGACTAACATGTTTACTCTCCTTAATTCTATTTAACATTGTACTAGAAGCTCTAGAAAGGGCATTGAGAGGAAGAAATAAGTTAAATGCATCCAGATTGAAAAGGGAAAAATAAAACTGCCCTTATTCACAAATTACATAATTATCTCAGTAGAAAATCCACTGAAATCTACAAAAAAAAGGTAATAGAGAAAGTCATTTAAAACAGTTGCTGGGTACAAGATCAATATGCAAAAATCAGCTGGATTTCTATATGCTAGTGACAATCAATTGGAAATTAAAATTTTAAAAAGCACCATTTTAATAGCATTAAAAATAGAAAATAAAGAAAAAATATTACAAAAGATGTGAAAACCTCTACAGTGTAAACTATAAAACACTCCTTACAGAAATTAAAGCAGAGCTAAATGAAAGGAGAGAGATATATGCTCACCAGTTAGAACACTCAATATTTGTACAATATTTAAATCTCCCCCAACTAACAATTAGATTTAATGCCATTCTATTTAAAGTCCAAATAGGCATTTTTAAAAGAAATTGACAGTTATTCTAAAATTAATTAGAAAATTCAAGTGATCTAGCATAGCTAAAACAACTTTGAAAGAGAAGAACAAATTTGGAGTACTAACTACCTGCTTTCGAGTTTTATTATAAAGCTACAGTAGTCAGTAGAGTGTGGTATAAAGGTAAGCAAATAGAACAATGAAACAGAATTCAGTGTCCAGAAATAGTCCCACACATATGGGAAACTGATTTCTGATAGAGGTGCAAAGGCAATGCAGAGAAGAAATGTCAATCTTCAACAAACTGTCTGATACATTTGGATAACCATATGCAGAAAAGTAAACTTGTATCTATGTTTCACAACATACACAAAAATTAACTCAAAATATCATAGGCCTAAATACAAAACTAAAATTATATAATATCTAGAAGTAAACATGAGAGAACATCTTTGTGACCATGATTTACACAGATTTTTTTTTTAATTCTGACACCAAAAGCATTATTCATAAATGGACAAGTTATTAAATTGGACCTCATCAAATTAACAACTTCTGTTCTTTGAAAGACACTGATAAGACTAAAGATAAACCATACATTGAGAGAAAATATTTGCAAAGCATATAACTGAAAAAGGTCTTCTATTAAAAATATTAAAGTATACTTCAAACTTAATAATAAAAAACAGATAATCTAATAAAATATGGCCAAAATATCTGACTAGTCATTTTACTAAGGAAGATGGACAGATGGAAAAATGTGAAAAAAATCTCAATATCATTAGGGAAAGGAAAAAATTAATTTATAATGTGATACTGCTACAGACCTATTAGAATGGCTAAAATTTAAGAAGACTATACCTGCAGTCAGCATAACATGGAGGAATTGGAGTTCTTGTGCATAGTGGTAGAAATGTAAAATAGCACAACTGATTTGAAAAATTGTTTGATAGTGTCTTAAAATTTATACACTTACCTATCATATGATCCAGGCAATCCACTCCTAGGTATTATCCATTGACTATGAAGGCATGTATCCATACAAAATCTTGAACACAAATGTTCACTGCAGCTCATTGATAAAATCTGGAAAAAAATCAGATGTCTTTCATCAAGTAAATGAGTAAACAAAATGTGGTAAACCCATAGAATATATTACTAACTCATAAATAAAAAGTCATGAACCACTGATACATACTGCAATGTGGAAGAATTTCAAAACCATTTTGTTAATGAAAGAGAGACAAAAGAGTACACATTTTTATTCCATTATATAAACTTCTAACATATACTGATACAAATCCTATCAGTGCTTGCCTGGAGGAGCGCTGCACTATAGCTTCAGGTGTTCCCAGTAACTAGAAAGGAGTAGAAGCAGCTGGGAGAGAACCGCTACTATCTGAAAAGCTTCTCATGAGTCAGTTTAGGATTAGATTTTTGCTTTCTTTTCCATCACCACCACAAAATAATAGAAATAGCTTTTACTACTGTTTGAAATGCCACTGCTTCCATGACTGTCAAAACTTACCTAGCTACAAAGATTTTGGCAAGTTGTAATACAAATAAGCAATAAAACAAAACAAGGTTGAGCACTTAAGGGGACATGGTAACTGGAAAATAGAAGCCTAAACTAAGCTTAGTGGGTTGGAGTGGTGTATCATTAGCATGTCTTTGCTGATTTAACCCCAGCACCAAAATAAGGGAAATTCAGAATATATTTAGACAACATTTAAACATCTTTAAGAGTCCCAAAACAAAAAGAGGGAGAGGGAGAGGGAGAGGGAGAGGGAGAGGGAGAGGGAGAGGAGAGAGAGAGAGAGAGAGAGAGAGAGAGAGAGAGAGAGAGAGAGAGAGAGATAAGAAGATAATCCAATTCAATCAGAAAGTATTTGTTTTAAAATATATTTTTAAAAGAAATTTGTGAAATAATACAGGACAAACAATGGGGAAATGGTAATCAAATAAAGGTAAAACAAGAATAGAAGTGTATCTATAGTTGAAACTGAGTGATGCTTACATGATTTTTAAAAGTAATATTCACATTAGTTTTTTTTAATAATTAAAGTGGTAATTAAGAGTTAAGTGACAGAATTAGTCATGATTTGGGAGTGAAGTTTTAGATATAGCAGTCAGAAGAAATAGGTAATGATACAAACTGAATTCAGAAAGGAGAGTTTGAAGCCAATCCTTTTTGAAAATATCTGCTTGAAATATCCATGCACATCTAGGAAAAGTTAGAATAACTGAAAAAATATGTATTTTTGAGGTCCAATATGTGTATCCCAGGTTTCTGGCAAGTTAGTTAATTAACAAACTCCTTTGTTTAGGATGACAATCTCTACTCCCTTGAAATTATTAAGCTCTCTTTTAAGTAAGTTTAATCTCAAGAAGCTTTATGATTAAATATGATAAAATAAACCATGCACATTGTGTTAGCAATTTTGTATTAAATTAAGAGAAATCTGTTTAAATTTGTTATGTAACATTTTTGTAACAGTAAATTTGGAGGACTTGATACATTAGGTTTCAGATTTTAATGTAATATGTGGAATTCTGTAATTTTTTAAAGATTTGAATTAGGAATGTATATGATAATTTTTTTGATTTAGTCCATTAACACCATTGGACTATTTGAGCAAACTCAAAAAAAAAGTTCATTGTATTTATAAATTCAATATATTAAATTTAAAAGATGTTTAATCACTACAAAATTTTTCTTACTATGTCATATGAAATTAAACTGTTTGAAAGAAAATGGAATACATTACATTTTAAAGTCTGAATATGAGGAAATTTAAGTTGTAAACTGAAAATGATTACATAAAGGACTTTAATCTGCTTCACTTGAGGTAAACAAATGAATAAAACAAAATGTAATTTCCTTTATTAGATTTATAAATATAATAGCATTAATTATAAGCTGAATTTAAATGCTTTAAGAATACTAGATTCCAGGGCAGAATGTAGTATTTAAGAATACTAGGGCAGAAAAAGTGTGGAATTAGAGAGGTCAATAAATCTGAGAGATCATTAGAAAAAAAGTCAATAGTCTATGTGATGGATTAGATATAAAGTTTATGGGGTAGGAAGGTTAAACTGTGATTCCTAGGTGTCTGAACACTTGGGACTATTTGGAAATGTCATTTACTGGGATAAGGAACTCTAAAGGAAGGCCGTTTTAAGGGGTAGAGGTGCCTGGGTTTAGTTTCCCAGTATTGACTTTTGGGTTAATACATGTTTAGAATTCAGAGAAGATATCAGACCTAGGGATATAAATTTGGGAGTCATTTAGATATAAGTGTTTACCCAGCCCACCTAGGAAAAACTGTATAGAGAAGAAGAAATTTCAAGACAAAGTGTCAAAGAACCCCAACACTAATACTTGAGTAAATGAAGATGTGATGGAAAAAAAAAAAATAGTGACCAAAGTGGTAGGAGAAAAACCAGTAAAGTTTTGCCAGGGAATCCAATAGAAGAGAGATTTTTCTAGTGCAAATAATCCTAAGAAGTTAAGCAAGATAAAACATAAAATATCCACTAAATGTAAAGACACAGAGGTGCTGGAAATCTGGAATCTTAGTCAGTGGGAATCTTAGTAAGACTGGGAGTGTAAGGTTGAAATTGAATGAGGGGGTGTCAGGAAAGTTAATGAAAGAAGAAAGTCATCTATAATGGGAAGGAGACTGATAGGCTAGGCAACAGGTGATGTGTGATCAGTATTGTGTGTTTAGTATTTTCCTTTAAGATAGGAGATACTGTAACGTGGGGGACATGGAGATATTGAACATATAAGGGAAAGTAGTTGAATTTTCAATTCTTGAGGTGAAAATAAGAACTGTAATCTACTGTGCAGTTTAAAGTAGTCACCTAAAATATTTGGAGGAACACCTCCTTCATTGTACAAGAAGATAAACTGTAGACATAGAAAGATTGGTAGAAGGCATCCCTGTCTTAAACCTTCTGTATGGAGAAGATTCAGGGGAAGAAGGTCAGGTATTTATAAATAATGGGAAAGTTTTACAAATCATTGTTTTAGTAATTAGGGCATTGAATTTGAACATAGAAATTTAGTAGTGTGCATCTATAGAAGTAAAGTGTCAAACTCCACTGCAGTCATATTTGAGGTTCTTGGTCCTGCATTTATCATGTCTGCAACATGCCGTTTATTATGACTATCTAACAAAGCACAAAAATAACTTATAGATTATTTCCCTGTTAGTGTCTTTGCTGTGCAAGGTAAGGTAATTTAGGATGAATGTACTGTGAACATTTTGCTGGATCAGAAAGGAAACGAAGAAAGGATTGTCAGAATGAAGAAGGATCTGGGAACTGGGTGTACTAATGAGAAGAAAAAAGTTATAGTTTTTTTTTTTTTGACTAAGGAAGTCTTTTTTTTTTTTTTTTTCCTGGAGAGAAGATACATATGTTTGAATTGGTAATTTTAGAGATTAGAATCAGGGGAACCAAAAGTTTCTGTTGTTGAGAAGGCATTTTATTAAAAGTCTCAAAAAAAACAACAGTCTGTAAATCAGGAAGGTAAGAAACTGTGGGACACAGTCATCAGAAAAAAAGTTATCTATATAGTGTATGAAGCCATTCAAAGAACTGACCAATTTCTTTTGTGAAAGAGTAACAGCTTCCAATAATTTAACAGATGTCAATTACTAGGAGTGAGGGAAAGATTGGTGGAAAGAGGGTTTAAACAATGGCCAGTATCACAAAGCCTCATATGTATTTTACTTTTGTGGTGTTGTTTGTTGACTGGTTTTCCTAGAAAGTGGTAAAGAATTGGGCTAGAAACAATAATAAGGGTATCAACTGCATGGCTGGGGGGGGAGGTGCTGAAGAGGAAGTTGTGTCTTTAGGGAAGAAAAAGACTTCATTATCAAGAGAAGGAACAGGAAATTCTTTCATGAGGCGGTGATAAAGTCAACGAAAATGTTGTGTAAATTCCTGTAAGCAGAGTAGAATTTAAGAGATGGCAGATGAACCAAGGTCATAATTGAGATTTAGAACAGTTGGAGAGATTTGGCCTAGGAACTTAAGTTTTGTGTATTTATGAAAACAAACATGAGAGGCCTAGGGATCTTGTTTAAAGAATTTTTAAGGTCTATATTAGTTTTCTATTGTTGAGTGACAGATTACCACTAATTTAGTGGCTTAAAACAATACCCGTTTAACTCACATTTTTGTAGGTCAGAAGTCCGGACAGGCTTGAGAGTTTTCTGCTTAGAATTTCATAAGACCAAAATCAGGGTCTCAACCAGGCTGGGTTCTTATCTGGAGTATCGGAGAATTTGCTTCCAAACTCATTCAAGTTGTTTGTAGGATCCAGTTCTTTGAGGTTGACTGAGGGCCCCGTTTTCTTAGTGGCTCTTAGTTGGGGGGGCGGTGGGGGTGGTGCTCCTAGCTTCTAAAAGCTATCAGTCCCAGTTCTTTTTCAGGAAGTCTCCTCCATCTTTAAAGCCAAACAACGGCACATTAAATCACTCTCGTGGCTTGAATCTATTTAACCTTTCCTCTCTGCTTTTAAGAGCTCATGTGAGGGCTTCCCTGGTGGCGCAGTGGTTGAGAGTCCGCCGGCCCGTGCAGGGGATGCAGGTTCGTGCTCCCACGGAGCGGCTAGGCCCGTGAGCCATGGCTGCTGAGCCTGCGCGTCCGGAGCCTGTGCTCCACAACGGGAGAGGCCACAGCAGTGAGAGGCCGGAGTACTGCAAAAAAAAAAAAAAGAAAAAAAAAAAAAAAAAGCTCATGTGATCAGATCAAGCCTACCAGATACTCTGTTTTTCTTAAGGTCAACTGTCCCATATAACATAATCAGCAAAGTAATATCTCCTCATATTATCTATCAGTTTCTAGGGATTAGGGTTTGATATCTTCGGGAGACATTTTACAAATTCTGCCTACCATAAGGTCTTTGAGGAAGGTAGGAATTGGGCTTGGAGGCTGAACTAGTATCGCTCAACTACACCAACATCTTAACCTGGAGCACACATTAGAATCAATCGCTACTCAGGTCTGGGGTCTTCCCCAGAACAATCAAATTAGAATTTCTGAAGGTGGAGACTAGGGATCAGTACAAAGCTTTCCAATCACCTTAATGTGTATCACCTGCTGTCTCTGCAGTTGCAGGTTAATTCACTTAGGGCTATATATGTGGTAGCAACAACAGAAACAGTTCGAATTAATACTAGATTTTCTCAATCTCATTTGACTCTGAGGATTTCCCAGTGTCTGCTTCTAATTTCAAAGATTCTGAGTGTTCTAAGTAAGTTGAATATTTGTGTGCACATTATGGTCCACATGTGAACAGTGTACACATGCACATCGGAATCAATCTACAGATGGATGACAAGTAGGCCTTGCCAAATTTGGAGAATGACTTAAAAACATTTAAAACCTGCTGAAGCATTAAATACTTTCAAAGGTGGTTTATGCAATAGGAATATCAGATTTCTGAGTGAAACAGTGGACCCATTAAATATACCTATGGAGTATGTAAGCATTAGGAATATTATTTGATATTTTGGAAAGGCATATACAAGCCTTTGTAAAACTGAAAGCCTTTCTAGCGTAAATTTTTCTGGAATTATGTTTACATCAAGTCAGAGCTTACTGCTGTAATAACTAAATAATTCCAAATTATTCCCTAAATTTGAATTAAGCTTGATCATTCATAAATAATACATTTATTTCAAAATGACAAATTTCTAAGGAAAAAAACGAAAAGCACCACTAGCAATGGCCATAACATCAAAAAATCCTCCCGGACCAGGGCTCAAACGTGCGTCCCCTGCATTAGCAGGCAGATTCTCAACCACTGTGCCACCTGGGAAGCCCTGGTACTTTTGTTTTTTAAGTCTCATTTCCCAGATGAGAAAATGAAGCCCAAAGAGCTCCAGTAACCTGTCTCAGATTACACAGCTTTTTAGTTACTGTGGGAGTAAGGTTGTAATTCAGGCAGTAAAGCTGCAGAAAGCATACTTTTAGCCACTTTGCTCTAGAGACTCCTGCAGCGGTAGGATTACCTCTGACAAAACTACAATGTGGAACAAAATGCTTGAAGACTTACATGCAAATGTAAATTATTTATTTAGATTTGAGAGGTGACATTTGAATTGAAGGTAGAATTTCACCGGTTACAGAATGTGTGAGGGCAGAGGATTCAAGACACTAGCAGTGTCATGAACTGAAGTCTTAATGAGTAGTTTAAAACACTGAGACTGCACTATTATCTTTCTTTTAGAAATCTCAAAGGGGTATTCATTACCTGCTCCCTTCATTATATCATCTCTTACCGATTCTTAAAATATTTTAATTTGACTTTTAACCATTCCATAGGAATATTTTCTCTGCATTATCTTTCTCCACTTTATTGAGATTATTGGGTAAAATTGTATAAAATTTTGTTGTCAAATTATTTGACACAAAAAATTGTATATATTTTTATATCTGCCATAAGCATACAAGGAAACCAAATGTTAGAATTTTAAAAATATTTCATTATTTAGAGTTACAAATTATTACCTCATTTTGATGACCTTTCTTATAACAATGGAAGTCTCTAGATGTAATAAAGGGCATACGTATAAACTACAACTAACAACATGCCTAATGATGAATTATTGAACACTTGCCATTATAACTGGAAACAGAGAGTATGTTAAGTTTTATCACTTCTATTCAAAATTTTACTAGAGTATGTAGTCAGTGTAATGACAAAAATGCATGAAGATTCAATGAGGTATTTTCTGGCCCCTCCCATTCAAATGAGTGTGTTTTGAACTGAGCTCTTGCTTTCTCTAGAACAAGACTACACCATGCTGGGAAGGGGGGTTGGGGCAAGTGTAAGTAAAAGTGACATGAAATTTCCCACTATTTCGAATGTGGCTTTTTCTTGAGTGGGTGTTCACTTGGTTGCTGTAAACCTTTGATTGTTTTCCAGAGCTCTTATAAAGTTACTTTAGCTAGTCTCTAGTTTAGTAGTTTTTGTTTATTTGTTTGGATTTTAATAATTTCTGTGGATGATGAGGGCTTAGAGCGTCCTAATTCACCATTTTGCTAATGTAACTCTGGAAACTTAGAACTTCTTGACATGGTTTGTTTCTCAGCAAATGTTGAAAATTATTTCAATGAATTAATACTAATAATCATTTATTTAATGTATTTCAGGACCTGTACCAACATCACCAGTTTTTTTTTAATCTTTCAATTCTCAGATTAAGAAAAGGTGGAGGTACAAATAATTAAAGCAATATTTTTCTAACATTAACCTTCTGTTATTAACTCTGCAATACTGGGATTATTCTTTATGTATATTTCATAGGATTGTTATATTAATGCCATGATTTTTGAAATGAATTTTAAGTTCAGTGCATAAGGTATTGCAATTATTCAATAATTTGAAATTGCTATTGTTATCTTTATGTGGCTATATACTAAAAGATCCATATTTTATTTTTTTAATTTAATGTTTTATTGAAGTGTAGTTGATTTGCAATATTGTGCCACTCTCTGCTATACAGCAAAGTGATTCAGTTATACACATATAGACATTCTTGTTTTATATTCTTTTCCATTATGGTTTATCATGGATACTGAATATAGTTCCCTGTACTATACAGTAGGACTTGTTTATCCATCTTATATACAATACTTTTCACCTGCTAATCCCAATCTCCCAATCCTTTCCTCTCCTGCCCCTCTTCCCCTTGGCAACTGCAAGTCTGTTCTCATTTCTGTGAGTCTGTTTCTGTTCTGTAGATAGATTCACTTGTGCCACATTTTAGATTCCACATATACATGATATCATTTGTCTTTCTCTTTCTGACTTACTTAGCTTGGTATGATAATCTCTAGTTTTATCAGTGTTGCTACAAATGACATTACCTCATTCCTTTTTTATGACTGAGTAGTATTCCATTGTATATATATACTACATCTTCTTTATCCATTGATCTATCAATGGACATTTAGGTTGTTTTCATGTTTTGGCTATTGTGAATAACGCTGCTATGAAAATATGTGTTCATGTATCTATTTGAATTATAGTTTTGTCCAGGTATGTGCTCAGGAGTGAGATTGCTGAATAATATGGTAATTCTATTTTTAGTTTTCTGAGGAATCTCTACACTTTTCCAGTTTGGTTGCACCAAATTACATTCCCACCAACAGTGTAGGAGGGTTCCCTTTTCTCCACACCCTCTCCAGCATTTGTTATTTGTAGACTTTTAAAGATGGCCATTCTGACTGGTATGAGGAAGCAGTACCTCTTTGTAGTTTTGATTTGTATTTCTCTAATAATTAGTGATGTTGAGCATCTTCTCATGTGCCTACTGGCCATCTTCTTTTGAGAAATGTCTATTGAGGTCTTCTGCCCATTTTTCGATTGGGTTGTTTGCATTTTTGTTGTTGAGTTGTATGAGCTGTTTGTATATTTTGAAATTTTGGAGATTAAGGCCTTGTCTGTTGCATCATTTGCAAAATTGTCTCTCATTCTGTAGGTTATCTTTTCTTTTCTTATGGTTTCCTTTGCTGTGCAAAAGTTTGTATGTTTGATTAGGTCCCACTTATTTATTTTTGTTTTTATTTCTATTGCCTTGGGAGAGTGATCAAAGAAAACGTTGGTACAATTTATATCAGAGAATATTTTGCCTATCCTCTCTTTCTGAGATTATTTTTGAACATGATATGAGGGTGTGTTCTAACTTCACTGATTTACATGTAACTGTGCAACTCTTCCAGCACCACTTGCTGAAGATACTGTCTTTTTCCCATTTTAGATTCTTCTCTCCTTTATCAAAGTCTAATTGACCGTAGGTGTGTGGGTTTATTTCTTGGCTCTCTATTCTGTTCCATTGATCTGCACATCTGTTTTTATACCAATACCACACCAATTTTGATTACTGTAGCTTGTTGTATTGTCTGAAGTCTGGGAGAGTAATGTCTTCTGCTTTGTTTTTATCCTCAGGATTGCTTTGGCAATTCTGGATCTCTTATGGTTCCATGTAAATTTTCGGGTTATTTGTTCTAATTCTGTGAAAAACGTCATGGGTATTTTGATAGGGATCACATTAAATCTGTAGATTGTTTTGGGTAGTATTGCCTTTTTAACAATATTCATTCTTCTAATCCAAGAGCATGGAATATCTTTCCATCTCTTTTCATCCCCTTCAATTTCCTTTATTAATGTTTCATAGTTCTCAGTATATAAGTCATTCACCTCCTTGGTCAGGGTAACTCCTAGGTTTTTTGGGGGGTTTTTTTGGTGCTTTTTTAAAAGGTATTTTTTTAAACATTCCCTTTCTGATATTTCATTGTTTGTGTAAAGAAATGCAACTGATTTTTGAGTGTTAATCTTGTATCCTGCTACTTTGTTTAATTCATTTTTTAGATCAGGTAGTTTTTGTGTAGAGTCCTTAGGGTTTTCTATATATAGTCTCATGTCATCTGCATATAGTAACAATTTTACCTCTTCCCTTCCAATTTGGATACCTTTTATTTCTTTTGTTGTCTAATTGCTGTGGCTAGAATTTCCAATACTATGTTGAAGAAAAGTGATGGGAGTGGGCATCCTCATCGTTTCCAGATTTTAGTGGGAAGGCTTTTAGTTTTTCACCATTGAGTATTATATTGGTTGTGGGTTTGTCATAAATAGCTTTTATTATGTTTAGATATGTTCTCTCTGTTCTCACTTTGGTAAGAGTTTTTATCATGAATGGATGTTGAATTTTTTCCAATGCTTTTTCTACATCTATTGAGGTGATCATGTGTTTTTTTCACTTTTCTTTTGTTAATGTGTTGTTTGAATTGATTGATTTGCAAATGTTGAACCATCCTGTGAACTTCCAATGAATCGCACTTGACCATGGTATATGATATTTATTTATTTATTTATTTATTTATTTATTTATTTATTTATTTTTTGCAGTACGCCAGCCTCTCACTGCTGTGGCCTCTCCCGTTGCAGAGCACAGGCTCCAGATGCGCAGGCTCAGTGGCTATGGCTCATGGGCCCAGACTCTCCGCGGCATGTGAGATCTTCCCAGACTGGGGCACGAACCCATGTCCCCTGCATTGACAGGCAGGCAGACTCTCAACCACTGCACGACCAGGAAAGCCCCTGATCATTTTATGTGTTGTTGGATTTAGTTTGCTAATATTTTGTTTAGAATTTTTGTTCATTGAATTTATTGTCCTGTAGTGTCTTTCTTTTTGGTGGTGTCTGTTTGGTTTTGGTATCAAGGTGATGGTGGTTTCATACAATGTCTTTGGGGGTGTTCTGTCCTCTTCAATCTTTTGGAAGAGTTTGAGAAGAATCAATATAAATTCTTCTATGTTTGGTAGAATTCGCCTGTGAAGCCCTCTGGTCCTGAACATTTGTTTGTGGGGAGTTTTCTGTTTGTTTGTTTTAACTAGCATGTTGTTTAGTCAACATGGAGTCAGTTTTTTCTCATTTCTTTTCCTGTGGTTGATTTCTAGTTTCATGTCATTGTGGTCAGAGAAGATGCTTATATAATTTCTATACTCAAATTTGTTGAGGTAAGTTTTGTGCCTTGGTATGTGGTCAGTCCTAGAGAATGTTCTGTGTGTGCTTGAAAAGAATGTATATTCTGTTTTGTTTTGGGATTTTCTGGATGTAATGCCTTGAAAATGTCAATTATGTGTAACTGTTCTATTGTATCATTCAGGATCTCTATTGCCTTTTTGATTCTCTATCAGGAAGCTCTGTCCATTGATGTGAGTGGAGTGTTAAAGTCTCCTACTATTATTGTGTTCCCAGTGATTTCTCCCCTTAGGACTGTTAGTATTTATTTTATGAACTTCGGTGCTCCTATATAAGGTGCATATAAGTTGATGATTGTAGTATCCTCTTCTTGTATTGATCCTTTTATCATTGTAGAGTGTCCTTCTTTCTCTTTCTTTATATTCTTTAAAATCTATTTTGTCTGATGTGAGTATTTCAACTCCCACTCTCTTCTCATTTCTATTTGCCTGCAATATCTTTTTCCATCCCTTCACTTTCAAAGTATGTGCGTCCTTTGCCCTAAGGAGAGTCTCTTGTAGGCAGCATATCATAGGCTCTAGTTTTTATCTAGTCTGCCACTCTATGACTTTTTTAAAAATTTATTTTATTTACTTATTTTTTATATAGCAGGTTCTTATTAGTTATCTATTTTACACATATTAGTGAATATATGTCAATCCCAATCTCCCAATTCATCCCACCACCACCGCCGACCCCCACTCCACACCCGCTTTCCCCCCTTGGTGTCCATACGTTTGTCCTCTACATCCGTGTCTCTATTTCTGCCTTTTAAACTGGTTCATCTGTACCATTTTTCTGGATTCCACATATATGCATTAATATATGATATTTGTTTTTCTCTTTCCGACTTACTTCACTCTGCATGACAGTCTCTAGGTCCATCGATGTCTCTACAAATGACCCAATTTTGTTCTTTATATGGCTGAGTAATATTCCATTGTATATATGTACCACATCTTCTTTATCCATTCATCTGTCGACGGGAGTTTAGGTTGCTTCCATGACCTAGATATTGTAAATAGTGCTGCAATGAACATTGGGGTGCATGTGTCTTTTTGAATTATGGTTTTCTCTGGATATATGCCCAGTGGTGAGATTGCTGGGTCATATGGTAATTCTATTTTTAATTTTTTAAGGAACCTCTATTCTGTTCTCCATAGTGGCTGTATTAATTTACAATCCCACCAATAGTGCAAGAGGGTTCCCTTTTCTCCACATCCTCTCCAACATTTGTTGTTTGTAGATTTTCTGATGATGCTCATTCTAACCAGTGTGAGGTGATATTTCATTGTAGTTTTGATTTGCATTTCTCTAATAATTGGTGACATTGAGCAGCTTTTCATGTGTCTCTTGGCCATCTGTTTATCTTCTTTGGAGAAATGTCTATTTAGGTCTTCTGCTCAGTTTTTGATTGTTTTGTTTTTTTAATATTGAGCTGCATGAGCTGTTTATATATTTCAGAGATTAATCGTTTGTCTATTGATTCATTTGCAAATATTTTCTCCCATTCTGAGGGTTGTCTTTTTCACCTTGTTTGTAGTTTCCTTTGTTATGTAAAAGATTTTAAGTTTCATTAGGTCCTGTTTGCTTATTTTTGTTTTTATTTACATTATTCTAGTAGGTGTGTCAAAAAAGATCTTGCTGTGATTTATGTCAAAGAGAGTTCTTCCTATGTTTTCCTCTAAGAGTTTTACAGTGTTCAGTCTTACATTTAGGTCTTTAATCCATTTTGAGTTTATGTTTGTGTATGGTGTTAGGGAGTGTTCTAATTTCATTCTTTTACATGCAGCTGTCCAGTTTACACAGAACCACTTATTGAAGGAACTGTCTTTTCTCCATTGTATATCCTTGCCTCCTTTGTCATAGATTAGTTGACCATAGGTGCATGGGTTTATCTCTGAGCTTTCTATCCTGTTCCATTGATCTATATTTCTGTTTTTGTGCCTGTACCATATTGTCTTGTTTACTGTAGCTTTGTAGTATAGTCTGAATTCAGGAAGTCTGATTCCTCCAGCTCCATTTTTTTACCCTCAAGATTGCTTTGGCTATTCGGGGTCTTTTGTGTCTCCATACAAATTTTAGGATTTTTTGTTCTAGTTCTTTAAAAAATGCCATTGGTAGTTTGATAGGGATTGGATTGAATCTGTAGATTGCTTTGGGTAGTATAGTCATTTTCACAATGTTGATTCTTCCAACCCAAGTATATGGTATATCTCTCCATCTGTTTGTGTCATCTTTGATTTCTTTCATCAGTGTCTTATAGTTTTCTGAGTACAGGTCTTTTACCTCCTTACATAGATTTATTCCTAGGTATTTTATTTTTCTTGTTGCAGTGGTGAATGGAATTGTTTCCTTAATTTCTCTTTCTGATCTTTTGTTGTTAGTGTATAGGAATGCAAGAGATTCTGTGCATTAATTTTGTATCCTACTACTTTACCAAATTTATTGATTAGCTCTAGTAGCTTTCTGGTGACATCTTTCAGATTCTCTATGTATAGTATCATGTCATCTGCAAACAGTGACAGCTTCACTTCTTCTTTTCCGATTTTGATTCCTTTTATTTCTTTTTCTTCTCTGATTGCCATGGCTAAGACTTCCAACACTATGTTGAATAATAGTGGTGAGGGTGAACATCCTTGTCTTGTTCCTGATCTTGGAGGAAATGCTTTCAGTTTTTCACCATTGAGAATGATGTTTGTTGTGGTTTTGTTGTATATGGCCTTTATTATGGTGAGGTAGCTTTCCTCTATGCTCACTTTCTGGAGAGTTTCTATCATAAATATGTGCTGAATTTTGTCAAAAGCTTCTTCTTCATCTATGGAAATGATCGTATTGCTTTTATTCTTCAGTTTATTAATATGGTGTATCACAATTGACTTACTTGCATATATTGAAGAAGCCTTGCATCCCTGGGATAAATTCCACTTAATCTTGGTGAATGATCCTTTTAATGTGTTGTTGGACTCTGTTTGTTAATATTTTGTTCAGGATTTTTTCATCTATGTTCACCAGTGATATTGCTCTGTAATTTTCTTTTTTTGTAGTATCTTTGTGTGGTTTTTGTATCAGGGCAATGGTCACCTCGTAGAATGAGTTTGGGAGTGTTCTTTCCTCTGCAGGTTTTTGGAAGAGTCTGAGAATGAGGGGTGTTAGCTTTTCTCTTAATGTTTGATAGAATTTACCTGTGAAGCCATCTGGACCTGGACTTTTGTTTGTTGGGAGATTTTTTAATCACAGTTTCAATTTCATTACTTGTGATTTGTCTGTTCATATTTTCTGTTTCTTCCTGGTTCAGCCCTGGAAGGTTACACCTTTCTAAGAATTTGTCCATTTCTTCCAGGTTGTCCATTTTATTGGCATAGTTGCTTGTAGTAGTTTCTTATGACGCTTTGTATTTCTGTGGTGTCCATTGTAACTTCTCCTTTTTCATTTCTAATTTTATTGATTCGAGTCCTCTCCCTCCTGATGAGTCTGGCTAAAGGTTTATCAATTTTGTTTATCTTCCTAAAGAACCTGTTTTTAGTTTTATTGAGCTTTGCTGTTGTTTCCTTCATTTCTTTTTCATTTATTTCTGATCTGATCTTTATGATTTCTTTCCTTTTGCTAACTTTGGAGGTTTTTTGTTCTTCTTTCTCTAATTGCTTTTGGTGTAAGGTTAGGTTGTTTATTTGAGATTTTTCTTGTTTCTTGAGGTTGGATTGTCTTGCTATAAACTTCCCTCTTGCTATAAACTTCCCTCTTAGAAATGCTTTTGCTGCATCCCATACTTTTTTGATCATTGTATTTTCATTGTCATTTGTCTCTAGGTATTTTTTGATTTCCTCTTTGATTTATTCAGTGACCTCTTTGTTATTTAGTAACATATTGTTTAGTCTCCATGTATTTGTGTTTTTTATGTTGCTTTGCCTGTAATTTATTTCTAATCTCATAGTGTTGTGGTCAGAAAAGATGTTTGATATGATTTCAATTTTCTCAAATTTACCAAGGCTTGATCTGTGACCCAAGATGTGATCTATCCTGAAAAATGTTCCGTGTGCTCTTGAGAAGAATGTGTAATCGGCTGTTTTCAAATGTTATGTCCTATAAATATCAATTAAATCTATCTGGTCTATTGTGTAATGTAAAGCTTATGTTTCCTTATTAATTTTCTCTCTGGATGATGCATCCATTGGTGTAAGTGAGGTGTTAAAGTCCCCCACTGTTACTGTGTTACTGTCGATTTCCTCTTTTATAGCTGTTAGCATTTTCCTTATGTATTGGTGTGTGCTTATGTTGAGTGCATAAGTATTTATAATTTTTATATCTTCTTCTTAGATTGATCTCTTGATCATCATGTAGTGTCATTCCCTGGCTCTTGTTACATTCTTTATTTTAAAGTCTACTTTGTCTGATATGAGAATTGCTACTCCAGCTTTCTTTTGATTCCCATTTGCAATGGAATATATTTTTCCACCCCCTCAGTTTCAGTCTGTATGTTTCCCTAGGTCTGAAGTTGTTCTCTTGTAGACAGCATATATATAGGTCTTGTTTTTGTATCCATTCAGCAAGCCTGTGTCTCTTGGTTGGAGCATTTAGTCCATTCACATTTAAGGTGATTATCGATAAGTATGTTCCTATTACCATTTAATTAATTGTTTTTAGTTTGTTTTTGTAGGTTCTTTTCTTCTGTGTGTTTCCCACTTAGAGAAACTCCTTTAGCATTTGTTGTAGAGCTGGTTTGGTGGTGCTGAATTCTCTTACCCTTTGCTTGTCTGTAAAGCTTTTCATTTCTCTGTTGAACAAACGATCCATACTTTAAAGTTGATTGGTTCGAAATTATGAGGTTTTAGTACACTATATTTTGGGCCAGTATTTAATATAATGTTAGAACACCTAATATTTCTCTCTATGATAGTAAAACAATATTAATGTAGTATGATCTAGTAGCCATGCTGATGCCAAGCAAACATTGGTAAACATAGACCTCAATTTTTAATTTCTTCTTGTATAGCTTTAACAAGAATTTACAATGAAAGATGTTACAAAAACACTTTTTTTTTTTAAATGGGGGAGAAGCTGGAAAGAAGAAGGGTAGTAATTTATTTAGAATATTATGATTTCTATAGGTATATTTTCTGAGAACTTCCTAGCAATGAGAAGAAACATTATGATCAACATTGTCATTTTAAATTTTTCTAAGCCACATTTCTTCCTGTAAACAAGCTATAATTCTGTGAGACAGAAAATATGTTGAATAGTTTTATTATATTTTATATGAATATACACCATGTCTTTTTCAGCTCTCTGTGCATTTAAAATGCTACAAAATTTTTTTAAAAGGTAAAACAGACAAATACAAACATATTTAATTAATACCCTCTTGACATACAAAGACTTCAGATAAATGAGCAAACTGTACTGCATGCTACTATTCTCATCTATTTTGGCATATTTTGAAGTTCTAAAATTAAATGTTTTCTATATTCTGGACATGTAAGTATTTGAATCAAATATACAAACACAAATCTTTTATAATCTAGTTTTATAGGCAATACTACACATTTGTCCTTTAAAACTAAAGTAATTTACATAATCAAGTTCTAATTAACACAAATAATATCTCTATTTATTTGTGTCTGAAACGTTGGTTAAATAAATGGTTCTTAAAATTGTTCAGATAAACAGAGAGCACCATTTTTATGTTGGCTGAAGTTTATGAATGTTATTAAAATTAATTCAGATATAAATTAATTATGAAACAAGTCATAATGGCTTTTCTTTTTGTTAGATGGCAGAGAAGAGATGTTGTTAATTATAGGGAAGTGGAAGACTGGACAGTAGTTGTTAAGAGATAGAATTGACCTTTAAAACTATGGTCCAGTTTTCTCTGGGCTCATAATTTTAAGTGACTCTCCTAAACTTCTCAAGATGTCATCAAATCCTGGTTTGGAGTCCAGAATGTGAATCTTCTTGTAAAGATTTTTTTCCCCACCAAAAAACTGTATCCTTAAGTGATGTGTTTCTTTTACTTCCTCCAAATATTTTTATGAAATTATCAGCAAATGAACATACCTGATATGTAAGTAAACAGCAAAAGATTAAAACTCACCAGCTTTACTTCTTTGTTTTTCCCTCTTTCTTACATCCAGCCAAAGAAGAAATTTTTCCCATGAGTCTATCTAGTCTATATATGGTAAGGTGACAAAATATCCCTAAGTGACAATGATCAATTCTATATTTTCATTTTACCATCTCACTGGCTTTTCAGTGGTAGTTGAAACAATTGATCACTCCTACTTTCTTTAAATGTCTTTTCACTTGGCTTCCAGTACACATACTCCACTAGATTTCCTTTTACTTCACTGGTCATTCCTTATGTTTCCAATTTTCTGAATCTTCCTCCATGTCTCAAACTCTGAATGTTAGAATATTTCATAGCTTATCTTTCTAGCACTTTTCCTTTTCATCTATAGTCTACTGAATTATTCACTTCAAGTCCCTTGACTTTAATTAGCACATATTCACTAATTCCCAAATCTTTTTCTCAACCCTTGATTACCAGTTTTAGGTGTGTTTGTGTAATTACCTATGAAACACAGCTTATATTAATAATGCAGATGGGTCTACCCTTAAAATATAACTTGAATGTAACTATACATCACCATGCATGGGTATAATCCTTGTCCAATCACTCCTCTCCTTTTGTCTCGAGTCCTTCTCTCCTCTTGCCTATTCAATATCCTCCTAACTCATCTCCTTGCTTAAACTAATAACTCCATGTAGTTGATTCTCCATTAATCAGCTAGAATAATATAAATCAGCAAAACATATTGTATTATTTTTCTGCTTAATGTGTGCTAGTGTGTTCCTACAAAGTTAGAACAAAATTCAAGGTACTATCAGGCCCTAGATGATATGGCTTCACAGTTTCCTATTATTGCTGTAACAAAATACTACAAATTTAGTGGATTAAAACAATACAAATGTATTATTTTGTAGTCCTGGAGATTAGAAGTCCAAAATGGGTGACACTGGGCTAAAATCAAGGTTTCTGGAGGATTTTATTCCTTCTGGAGGCTCTAGGTGAGAATTCATATTTTCTACTTTCTCTCACCTGCCCACATTCCTTGGCTTATAGCCTCCTTCCATCTTTAAAGCCAACAATGGTTGGTTGA
The DNA here is from genome assembly GCF_964341445.2 of Mesoplodon mirus. Taxonomy (NCBI): domain Eukaryota; kingdom Metazoa; phylum Chordata; class Mammalia; order Artiodactyla; family Ziphiidae; genus Mesoplodon; species Mesoplodon mirus. The sequence goes on from NC_138982.1 coordinate 111,393,421, forward strand.
GTATTTTTTTATTTGTATCAGTCTGACACTGATGTTCCTGCCTTACTCTTTTACTTATAAGGACCTTAGTGACTACAGTGGGCCAACCCAGATAATCTGGCAGAATTATCTCATCTCAAAATTGGCTGAAAGGTAAACATAATTTCATCTGTAATCTTCACTCTCCTTCACCATTTAACATAACATATTCACAGAATCCCAGAATTAGGATATGGACAATTTTGTGGGGCCATTATTCTGACTAGCCCATGGCCCTTGGCTACATCTTTAACAAGCTATTCTAAAATTTCCTGCTTCATTACCCATGTTAATACTAGTAACCTTGATTTTCTTCCAACATAAATCAAATTTGTTCCCATGTCAAGGAATATAAATGTCTGCTTCATTCTACTTTGAATAGTCTTCTCACATGTTTTCAAATGACTTTTTTCTTCTTTTATTCAGATTCTGTCCAAATTCACACCTCAAGAAGTTTTCCTTCATCATTCTACTCATAATTTGCTTTGACTCCTTAAATTTTTTCCAATTAACCATCTTTATTACTTATAGATATAGCCTGTATTTACTGGTATCTATCAATCATTACATTGTATATTTATATAGTACTGCATCTATATGTGTGTATGTATAAACTTTTCTGAGTCCCAAATTAGAATATAAACTCATTGAAGCTGAAATATAGTTCCATATTATTTATCAGCTTATTGTCAGTAACTGAAACAGTGCTTGGTACATTGTAGGTGCTCCATAAACATTTACAGAATAAAGAAAAATACCTTTAAAGAATACTTTGTAATTACAGACTGCCATCTGTTAATCTACACTATCCATTTTAGACCCTTTGAGAAAAAATATTCAAAGATAAATTATGACAAGCTTCTTGAAGTATTAGAATTGAGATATTAATATTTTGAATTGTTGTTTAAATTTATATCAATTCATCTCTGGGATATAACTAGTATTCTGCACTTTTGGCATTTCAGAAAAAAATTAAATATAATATAATACATATTATAATTGGAGCACTGTTAATGTTGCCTTCTATTCAATATGGCAGATTTAATTTTTTGTGAGAGAGTCTCACTTCTCATTTTGTCTCTCAAAAGATATAGCAATTAATATAGAATCATTTTAGAAAAAAACTTAGTTCAAACCAGAAAGGAAAACATTACAAAATCAGAAAGATAAAACAGAAATCATAGCATCATATTTGATATTTGTGAGTCAGACTTAAAATGCAGATAAATCACAGGTAAATCAGAATTATATAAATACTTGAACAACTAGAAATTTGGATGTTAACATCTACATAGGGACAAGAAACAAGTACTTTACCTTTTGCTATAAAATCTGGATCTGTGTTATCACATAAAGACAGTAGTTAAAATTGGCACATCACCAAAATGAAATTTAGAACTCTTGTTTTATTCTGGAACACTGCTGACCATTCAGGATCATAAGTAAAGAGACACTGAGAAATCAGAGCCCTAAATATGCATCATTCTTGGAAATGGATTCTAAATTTTTATTACCAAGAGGGTGGAGAAAGTCCAGATAAATCTGCATGACAACATGTTGTGACCTTGTATATTAATCTATAGTAAGTTCAAATGTGAACTCAGAGAACTGGATAAATAAAAAATACATCACAATAAACTTGAACTCAAAGAAAAAAATAAAAATTACAGCATAGAATCTGGTTATTCCAGAAACAAACAAAAAAAATGTATTTCATCAAATGAATGAACAGTAATGGAAATCTTAAAGAGTCATTGAAATAAATATTTTCAAAATATTCACAGATATAGTGTCACTTATAAGTCAAGAATTTATTATGAAAATCAATCTATAATTTTTGAATAAGTATATTTGAATAAGACCAACATTATAGAAGTTAACAATGTATTCACTGAAAGGAGAATTCTGAGAAGAAGGAAAAGTAGGAAGCATGAGGAAACTGTCTCCGCACTAGACAAAAATTGCAATGACAAAATCTCTCTGCTGTAACTATTTTGGAACCCTGGAGTCTATTGACTTACAACTTCCAGGAAAAGCTTTGGATGGTAAACTGCAGTTAATTTTGGTCAATTTTAGCTCTTAGCATAGTAGAACCTACCCATGCCCCACCCCCAGACCTGTGACAAGCAGCTGTTCCCTGGTTCCTGGAGAGATCAGCATACAGTTTACAGGAGCTAATGTATGCAAAAAAGTGCCTTGTCCTCCAAATATCAAGAATCAATTCTCTAATAACTGATTACTGCTTCTGATCGCAGAGGTACAGACAAAAAGCTTAGCAGTCATTATTTTGCTTCCCCACATTGTGGCAGGTTCCTCCTCCGCCAGCTGAAATAATTTTCAGGGGATTTAAATGGTCAGTGCTCTTTCCCTCCCTTCATTTTTCTCTTTTCTTCTTTCATGGAGCCAGAGATTCAAAAGCAACTGCATATACTGGGAAAATAAAAAGTGATCATACATGCCCAGGAAAAGGTGAAGACTCAGCAAAGACCAGAGAAGACCTTAAGTTTTCACCTCAGGTTGATTCTTGGACTAGAGACAGCCTATAACAATAAAATATAATAATAATAATAAAAAAACACCAGAAAAACCTGAGGAAAGAGTCTGATTTCCAGAGTTATCACATTATTAGACTTAAATGTCCAGTTTTTAACAATAACATCAACAAAAATCACAAGAAATACAAAGAAATGAGAAAGAATGGTCCATTCAAAAAAATTAAATGAACAGAAGCTGCCCCTGGGAAAGACCTGATACAGACTTACTAGACAAAAATTTTAAAATGACTGTCTTAAAGATGCTGAAAGAACAAAAGGAAGATGAAGAGAAAGTTACAAAAACAACATATGAGCAAAATTAAAATAACAATAAAGAAATAGAAAATGAAAAAAAGAAAAAGAAATTCTGGAGCTGAAAATTACAATAAATGAAATAAAAATTACTAGAAGAATTTGAAGACTGAGTTGAGCAGGAAGAAGGAAGAATTCACAAACTTGAAGATAGGACAATGGAAATTACTGAGTCCGAGGAACAGGAAAAAAAATTGAGAAAAGTGAACAGAACCTAAGGTATCAGTAGGACACCAGCAAAAAGATAAGTATATTCATTATGGGAGTACAGAAGGAGACAAGAGAAAGAAAGGGGCAGATAAAATTTCAGAAGAAAATAGTGGCTGAAAACTTCCCAAATTTTATGAAAGACATGAATATAAGCATTCAAAAGTTCAATAATCTCCAAGTAAGATGAACTCAAAGAGGCCCACACTGAAACACATAATCAAACTTTTGAAATCCAAAGAGAAATAGAGAATCTTGAAAGCAGAGGGAAACAACTCATCATATCACATAAAAAGTCTCCTCAATAAGATCATCAGAAGATTTCTCCTGCAACTTTGAAGGCCAGAAGACAGTGGGCCAATACAAAGGGCTAAAAGAAAAAAAACAAAAAAATGAATTAAACTGTCAACTACAAATCCTATATCCAGCAAAACAATCCTTCAAAAGTGAGGGAGAAATTAAGATATTCCCAAATAAACAAAATCTGAGGGAGTTTGTTACTACTAAACCTGCCCAGCAAAAATTGCTCAAGGGAGTACTGCAGCATGAAATGAAAGGACACTAGTCAGTAATGTGAAAGAATAAGAAAACATGAATATCTCAATAAATTAATATCTCAATAAAGGTAATTAGATGGGTGATTATACAAGTTAGTATTATTGTAGGAACAGTTTGTAACTCCATTATTCGTTTTCTATGTGATTTAAGAGATGAATACATCTTAAAAGACAATAATTACTCTAAAAGCTAATATTACTGTAAATTTGTCTGGTAATTCCATATTTTGTTTTCCACATAATTTAAAAGCCTAATGAAATTAAAATAACTATTAGTTTAACTTAAGATAATTATTAGTTTATGTTTTCCAGCACACAATGTAGAAAGATGTAATTCTGTGACAACAACTACCAAAAGGAGTATGGATAGAACTGTTAAAGAGTAGACTTTCATATGTTATTAAAGTTAAGCTGCTATAATTTAGAGTGTTATAACTTTAGGATGTTAAATGTATCTCATAATAACCACAAAGAAAATAGCTATAGAATATATGCAAAAAGAAATGAGAAAATAATTTAAACATTTAGCTACAAAAAGAAATCAACTAAACACACACCAAAAAGAGAGCAATGCAGGAAATGAGGAACAAATAATTATAATGTGTATAGAAAACAAATAGCAAAATGACGGAAGTGAGTTCCTCTTTTTCTGTAATTATTTTAACTGTAAATAGATTAAACTCTCCCATCAAAAGACAGATATTTGCAGAGTGGATAAGAACAGAAGAACCAGTTATATGCTATCTACAAGAGGCTCCTTTTAGATCTCAAGATACAAATATACTGAAAGCTAAAGGATGACAAAAATTTGTTCCATGCAAAGGGTAACCAAATTAGAGCAGGGGTAGCTATACTAATTTTAGACAAAATAAACTTTAAATGAAAAAAAGACTACATGGTCATTTAATAAGAAATGTGTGTTAAAAAAATAGACTACTTGAGACAAAGAAAGACGTCATATATTAATAAAAGATTCAAACAGGTGAAATGATATATTAATTATAAATATCTTTGCACCTAAAAGAAACCATCAAAATATATGAAGCAAAAATTGACAGAATTGAAGCGTGAAAAAGTCAGTGAAAAGACAGCTTATAATGGTTGGATATTTTAATACCCCACTGTCAATAATGGTTAGAACATATAGACAGAATATAAATAAGGAAATAGAGGACTTAATCAACATAAGAAACAAACTAGATCTAATAGACATATAGAAAGCACAATACCCAAATACAACAGCATACACATTCTTCTCAAGTATACATGGGACATTTTCCAGGATAGATTATATGTTAGGTCACAAATTAAATCTAAATAGACTAAAAATACTCAGATATGATATCTTATCTAACCACAATGGGATAAAGTTAGAAATTAATAACACAAGTAAAACTAGAAAATTCAAAAAAGTGTGGAAATTAAGCCACATATTTGTAAACAAAAAATAGATCAAGGAAGGAATCACAAGGAAAATTAAAGTCACTTAGAGACAAATGAAAATGAAATACAGTGTACCAAAACATGAGACACAATGAGATCAATACTAAGGGGAAAATTTATAGCTGTAAAGACTCATATTGAAAGGGAAGAAATATCTCAAATTAACAACCTGACTTTACAAATAAAGGAACTAGAAAAATATGAACAAATTAAACCCAAAGCTAGCAAAAGGAAGAAAATAATAAAGATTAGAGCAGAAGTAAATGAAATAGAGAATGGAAACACAAATGAGATAATCAAAGCAATCTAAAATTCATTCTTTATATGTATAACTGATTCACTTTGCTGTACACCTGAAACTAACACAACATTGTAAATCAACTCTACTCCAATAAAAATTTTAAAAAAATCATTCTTTAAATCAAAAATCAACAAACCTTTAGCTGATGGACTAAGAAAAAAGACAGAAGAGTCAAGTTACTAAAGTCAGAAATTAAAGTGGAAACACTACTATTGATACTACAGAAATAAAAAGGATTAGAAGAACATACTGTTAACAATTATGACAACCAATTGGATAACCTAGGTGAAATGAACAAATATCTAGAAACACAAAACCTAACAAGAGTAAATCACAAAAAATAGAAAATCTGAATTGACATAACAAAGATATTGATTGAGTAATCAAAAATCTCCCCCCAAAAGCCCTAGACATAATTAATTCACTGGTGAATTTTACCAGATAATTTGTAAATATTAAGCATATATTGAGAACTCCTAAAACTTAACAACAAAAACCTAATTCAAATATGAGCAAAAGACATGAATAGACATTTCTCCAGAGAAGAAATACAAATGACCAGTAAGCAAGTGAAGAGATGCTTAACATTGCTAATCATTAGGGAAATGAATACTAAAACTATAGTGACATACCATTTCACTCCTATTAGGATGGCTACTACCAAAAAAAAAAAAAAACAGGAAATTACAAGTGTTGGTGAGTACGTAGAGAAATTGGAACCCTTGTGCACTGTTAGTGGAAAGGCAAAATGGTACAACTATGGTACAACTGTGGAAAACAGTATTGCTGTTCCTCAAAAAAATTTTTTTTAATTAAAACAGAACTAATAAATGATCCAACAATTCCACTTCTCTGTATAGAACCAAAAGTATTGGAAGCAGGGTCTCAAAGAGATATTTTTACATCCACTTTCATAGCAGCAGTATTCACAATAGCTACAATGTGGCAGTAACCCAGTGTTCATTGATGGATGAATGGACAGGCAAAATGTGGTATATACATACAATGGGATATTAGTCATTCTTAGCAAGAAAGGAAATTCTGACATATGCTATTACACAGATGAACCCTGAGGACATTCTGAGGTAAGACAGTCACAAAATGATAAATACTGTATGATTCTATCTATATGAAGTATTTAGAGTGGTCAAAAATCAGAGACAGAAAGCAGAATGGTGGCTGCTAGGGTCTGGAGTGAGGGAGCAAAGGAGACTTACCATTTACTAGTTTCAGTTTTACAATATGAATGTTTTACAATATGAAAAGAATTATGGAGATGAGTAGTGGTAATTGTTATACAACATTTTGAATGTATTTAATACTACTGAAGTATATGCTTAAAAATGTTTAAAATGGTAAATTTTATGCTTGTGTATTTTACCATAGGTGAAAAATACATATATGTAAATATTCATTGATATTAAAAAGTCACTGGATAAGTTAAAACATATACAAGTGAATACATACTTATGCTTCCCTTGCTAACCAAAACTTCCTTACATGCCATCCATAGATTATGACATTCTTTACCTGGATTAATGGTTCTGGCTGGCCTTACCTCAGGAATTTGCATATCAAGAGAAAGCTAAATCTCAAGTCCCACTCTCATTATTCCTTAGATTGGAGTTTCATTCTAGCATGCTTCAGGAGACCAATAAAGCCTGAGGAGAGATAGACTACCAAAAATATTTCAAGACATGACTAATTTATACAAGCTCATTTGTGGAAAATACATGTAGATATGTATTCTGACAATGCTTGACCACAAGGTAAAAAAAAAAAGTCTTGGCTGAATGTATTGATTTCATTCAGTAGTTCTCATTCAGAAGTGATTTTGCTCTCAAGGGAACATTTCATAAATTCTGCAAACATTTTTGCTTGTCAGCACTGGAAGAGGTATAATTGGTATCCAATGGTTGGAAGCCAAGCATGCTGCTAAATATCTTACAATGAACAAGGATAATACCCTACAAAAAAGAATTTTCTAGCCCCAAGTGTCAAATGAGACCAGATTAAGGAACCATGATATAGATGCATTTACTAAACAGTCTAGATTTAATATGTTAACCTACACAGCTAGTTCTCATTGTTTATTTGGTTGATTCAATGTGAGAAGATGAAACAAAATTGAGTTATCATAAAATCCTTAGAATTATGTGGTAAATATCAATAAATGACTATTGGAATAGATTACAATATATGGCATAATTATTCCACTATTATATTGTTCACCTTAGAGACTGAGAAGATTGTCTTACCATTGAGGCATTGAGAAATTAAAAGTGTGGCAATTTCTTAAGGACATCGGTAGATGTGGCAGTAGAAATGGTAGATATTTCAATGGAAATGGCTCAATCCCAGAGTGTCAGAGACATAACAGAACATTTATCTGACAGATTTAAAATATTGGACAGAAAGGTCAAAATAATAATCAAAGAGTCTAACCTATAAGGATACTTGGTATGAGGAGATTGTCAAGGGTGCCCCTAGGACCAAAATATATGATATCCCCTTTAAATTCCTATTTTATTTTCTATGGCCAAAAGAATACTCTAGAGTCTTATGATTAAAGAGGTCAGACTGGAGTTACCAAGGTTTTTGAAATGATTTTACCCAAATTCCAGTTCTGAGTCATTTCACAGCTTCAGGGTCATTCAAATGAAAGGGGAAATAAATACTGAAAAAGAAATCTGAAATATCACTGGTATGTATAATGCATTTTCAACCTATCACATCTGCAAAGAGGCCTGCAGCAGTTTAGCAGTTTGCATGGCAAAACAAAAGGGGAATAATTTTGTCCTTTTTGAAATAAAAGTCCTGCCATGTGGAGCAGATTCGAAATAATCCTTAGAATATAATAACTTGTATAATGATGTCAGTCATCCAACTTCCCCTACAGCCTTGGGTTTGCTGAGGTTTTGAGACAAATAAAACAAAGTGAATCTGATGGTACAATGAAGGCTATTCAGGAACTGATCAAACGAGACTTCACCTCACCAAGACTGATCATATCCACCATTGAAGGCACAACATACTCCATCTTCAAGTCTCTCCAATGGAACATAACCCAGGATTTGGTTACAGATGAATATATTTGACCCATTTTTCAAATCACACATGAAATTCATCTATTTATTCCATATAATTTTTTAAAGTCCTTATTATATATAAAAGATAGTTCTGGTTTGGGGTACATTACAGAAAAAAAATACAATAAAAATAACCAAAGTCTTTCCTTTGTAGATCTTACATTCTCATCGGGAGCAAGGCAAAAATAATCAGTGAATATCATAAGAAAGTAAGTTATATAATATATTGTATGCTGATAAATATGATGGAGGACAAAAGTGAAACTGAGTTAGAGGATCCAGCATGTCTGGTTGCCGAGGTAGCATAATGAATGTAGTCCACTCTAAGATCATATTTGAATAAAGGTTTGAAGGAGACTGGTACTGAGTCAGGTGGATAACTGGGAAAACATTGTTTTGAGCAGAGAAAACTTTGCACATAGTCAGTGTAATGAATAAGAATGACAAGGAGGCCGTCGTGATGGGGTAAGCGTGAGGAGACAAGGGGGACATTAATAGGATAAGTCAGAGAAGTAAAATAAGCATATGACAGGGACCTGTATTCCTACTATAGTTCTGAAACATTGGATGCCAGAAATATTCAGCAAGCAGTACTGGTGACTACCACTATGTGGTCTTCTGTTCTCCCAATACTTGACTCATTCTTCTCCAAGTTACATACTCTTACCCCCTCACAAAGGAAAAATCCTAGAAGTTATAGCTAGCTATGGCTTTAGTCTCAAAATCCACGTCCTATGTGTATTGTGTAGTAGTCTCACTACCCAGTCTAGGTGCAGTTCTGTTTGATCCTGTGACCATGAATTGAAAGGACAAGTTATGCCCCCATACATTCCAAACACAATGGTGGAACAAGGACAAGGTAGCCATAATATGCAGTCCCCATAATAAAGAGGAGGGTAAGACATAGCTAATGATGTGCTAGTGTCAGAATATACTGGCTTGCAAGGCCCAACTACTAAATTTTCAGGAAATTTGTAAGTCAGTTAACATTATATTGGTAGTTTGAAATTAGCCATGTTGGGAATATGTCTACCAGGGAAATCAGCAAATACTACAAATCAGGATTATTTTTTCCCCAGGTAGCTGGTTGTCAAATATTTATCAACAAAAACTGAGACGTATCACAGTCATTCTTTAAATTTAACAGGACAGATGTTGGGGAGGTTCGTTACACTGGGGGTGGGAATGATCATTTGTTGATCATTGATTCTGTTTCTGGAAATTAAAGAAGACCAGGCTCTCCTTGACAGCAGATTACTCAGCCTGCTTTCTGGACTTTCAGGGGCATAAGGGATAATTTCTGGCTTTAAACTGTCCAGACTACTGGTACTTTTGAAAGCACAATGCTTTCAAAAATCCAAAGGCATTGTACTTCTTTAATTCCAATATATTCCATGTGCCACAAACAAAACACAATATTATTTTTGAGATACAGATCTCACACCTATTTCTTTGATTGCTAACTCATGTGTCTTTTTCTCTCTTTCTTTCCAGTTATGTTGAAACTCTTATGCTTTAGAGAGAAAGTTACATACCTATTCTTTTTTCCCTAAGGCATTTTGTACATTTGAAAGGATATAAATTCAAGTAGGTGCTACATTCTTAACTGAACTTTGCTCTGAAACACTTTAATCCATTCATTGGTTTTAAAAGTGACAGAAAGCAGTTCAGCAGTTGCCTGGCGAGGCTGTAGAGGAGGGCTGGATTACAAAAAGCACAAGAAAACCTTACGGGGTGGTTACATTGTTCCTATTCTTGTTTGTGGCAGTGGTTTCTTGGACTGTGTACATATGTTAAATCTGATCTTCATATACACTTTGAAAATATTCAGATGGTCGTGTTTCTTAGAAATAAATGTGAAGTCCATACTTTCATCTGATCTTTACAAACAGGCTTTTACAGTTTTATCTTTTTCTACTGGTGTGGAGGTAGAAGGGTAGAGAGGAAAAAATGGCCACTTCTTAGTGTGCTTGTCCCCTTTATACTTAGTGAATGAGCTGATCATTTTTGTCTTGTCAGTGTCAATAGAACCCAATACATACTATTAACATTCTATTTTTTAAAATCTTCACCTAAAGCTAATACATTAGATTAAGTCAAATATTTAACTACTGACTAACATTCTGCAAGGCTCTAGTATTTTCACTGCTTATCACCAGGCCTTTAAGCCACAGCCACACGTGTTAAGATTTTTTTACATCACATTGCACTTCTAGGAGACAATTTATTTTTCAGTCAGAATAGCCTAGGTTACACAATGTAACAAAAACTCTCCAAATATAATTTTGTGATGTTTAAAATAATTGATATCTTACTAACTTTTACAATTAGTGCAATGGTCTTAGAGTAGTAATTTGCCTGGCAGATATCAAAATGACAAGGAGGGCATATGCACGTACATCAACAGGTTGGCAGGGACTTAACTACTTGTCCTTACTCTGAGATTCAATTTACCAGATCAACTGCTATCTGGAACTATGTTGGTAGCTCCCTGTACAGGCAAGTAGTAGAAATAGATTTTCTGCAAAAGAAGTGACCAAGAAATAATCAATTGTGTTTGGGGAGTAGAGTGCTTGTAACTGAGATTATGGAAGCCTTATGAATATTGGTAATGACAAGGTCTAGAGTATGACCATGGGATTGAGGGGACATTAGAGCGATTAGAGGACAAGATCATTAGTCAAGAGTATTTCAAACAACTGAGAAGCTAAGGCATTGGACTTATCATCTAGGTGTATATTGACATTGCTAAAAATTAGTATTGGAGTAGAACTGGGGACAGTAACATAAACCATAATTTAGAATTACTGAGACATGAAATGAAGTGAATTGAGCTCATAAATATTCACTGTTGCCTTGAGAAAAAAAGTAGTAAGCACAACAGTGATAACCACCCATATTTTTTATCTATGGTGTGTTGCGACTATATTTTAACAAATTTTTACATTTATATTAAAATTTTCTCTTCACTAATTTTTAAACAATTTAGGTGATGGTTAAATTTGCATTTTAGTTAATAGATTACAGTATATTGATATGCGATCATAAAGTGACATGAGGGAAAATGGAGAATTGTAGAGAAAATATCTGATAAACTTTAGAGTTGAAGAGAGAGTGCATTTTTGTTTGTACTAGGTAATGGTATATTATATTTAGAGATATTTCTTGAAGAAAATTGTCTAAAGTGTTGAATTATAGTGACTCTATTACTTAGGAACATGAAGGTCTGACACTACTTTTTATTAAGAAATGTTTCATAATATTGGAATTTGTGGAAGGCAGCAGTTATATCCCCCTATAGACATGGAAAAGGATAGATACCTTTTATCCTTTCTTGCACATTGGACAATATGGGATACTATGTTTCCATTAAGAAGGAACAATGTAGCATCTTTTCAGATAGACATAGCAATATTCTGTCTCTAGAATTCAGTGGAAGTGGTTGTAAACCCAGTATCCAGTGTCCTGCATTAATGGTGTTGGCTAAGAAGCTAACAAAATGTCATGGTCAGCAGTGGTGGCAGTGTTCTCTCTGGCCTCCTTTTGTGGTATCCTCTTGTTTGTGCCGATTGCTTTGCTTTCCGGTATTTATGCTCATTTACTGATTTCCATTCTTCTGCCCCCATAAGTCAGGATTTATTTTCCCCTTAAACCAGGCAGTTTATTTGTTTTGCTTGCAATCAAGAACACTGACTGCAAGGAGTCTCAGAGGTATAATAAACAGAATGGGGGATGAGAAAACCTTCATACAAATAAAGTCTGAAAGTTGTCTAGAATAGGAGAAAGACATGAGTCCTCAAATTAAAAGATCACATCAAGTTTCAAGCAAGAAATACAAAAAAATAATTTCACCAGAGACTCATCAGACTGAAACTGCAGAATATCAAAGAGAAAAAAAGTAAAGCCTTCTTTAAAAAGACTGAAAGACTGACAGATTTCTCATTTGTAACAATAGATTCCAGAGACAGTAGAATAATGCATTCAAAATAATATATTCAAAATAACTGTCAATCCAGAATTTGATTCGTGTTTTACCAACCATTCAAGAATGAGAGGAATTAAAGCTTTTTTTAGACCAAAATTATGTTACTCCTTATAGGCCTTTACTAAGAAAAATGCCACAATACAAACTTCAGAAAGAAGAAAATTAATACAGAAAGGATGATGATTTTTAAAAATGATGATAAATGAAAATAGATAACATAATGTGGTAAATAAGTATTCATTGCAAAAATTAAAAATTAAACAATTTAAGGCAGTAACCCACCTCTGCTTTAAAAAAAATAACATTTAAGTATAGTTTACAATCTAAAGTGCATCTACTTTAAGTGTATATTTAATGCAGTTTGAAAAATATATGATGGTTCTGTAATCTCCAGAACAGTCAAGACATAAAGTATTGCCATCACCCCAAAAGTTACTTTGTGTCCCTTCCCAGTCAATTCCTGTGTAGTGACATAGAAATTCACCACTCAGCTCCTTCAAGAGAATACTTTATAGGGAGAGTGGTTGTCTCCTCTCTGGATCCACAAATGCATTCATGGTTGCCTCTTCTAAAACCATCATGCATTCATGACAAGACTATGCTTCCAGCAGGCTTCTCCCAGCAAAGGATTTAGCACTGCAGAAGTACTAATGCTGGCCCCTTCCTCAAGGCTGTGGGACTCCCCCTACAATACCCACACTAGCCTGGCCACAAATGAAAACATAGAGGTAGTCATCTGTGACTCTTCCTACCCACTGCCCACAACTTCTCCCTCCCCTTAGTCTTCACAGGCATTTCCCCAGTAAATCTCCTGCACATTGAATCCCACTTGGTGTGTGATGCTCAGAGGACTCAAACTGACACAGATGCTAAGGAAAGTGGCCCAAGAAACCATTTGTAAAATGAGGTTTTGAAACTGGCTCATATATCAGGCCAGAAGACCATGTTTAGATTTGCTTTCTATAGTTTAGATTTTTATACAGATATAAAATTTATATTTTGAATATGCTTCTCTAAAATTATGCATGCCCCATAATGTCAACATCTCAGATTCTGATCAACCCACATACTGCTCCCCAACAAACTTGGAGGGAGTACTGCTCCCCCCGTGCATTTGACTGTTAAGAATTATTCTGTTAAGACATTTCCTCCAATGAAAGTAGTGACTAACTAAATAAATGCTACTTTTAGTGTAACGATAATGCCTGAAATAATTTTATGACAATTAACGTAAAATGAGTAAGCTATATTTTTGTTTGTTTTTTTTTCTCACTTGGCTTTTAAAAGATAGACTATTTTGTCATGCTTTTTCTCCTCTATTGTTGGTTACCACTGTAATGGACAGTGAATCCCTAAAGAGGTAATCACTGGGAACCCATGTCCAAAGCTGGTTGTATATGTAGATGTTAGATAAGCAGTTGATTTGGTATAAATATTTAATAATTCTGGAGAACAATTTATTCAAGAGTTTTTCTTGCTAGTCCATATTGACACTTGAGTTTTAGGGTTTCATTATTTTTGTTTAAGGTTCATTTTTCTTTGTATAAGAAGTAAACTGGAAATCAAAGCAACATAAGTTATTCTAAATATTTACACCTTAGAACAGAGTAGAGGCCTAGATGAAGCAAAAAAGCACTATTTGCTGAACAGGAAGGAACTTAAATAAGATAGAAAAAGGAGTTTAGAAGCAAGACAACAATGAACCACTATTAACAGGAACAAGGGAAATATCACTAGTCTGCTCAGTACTGGCCCTTTTTGTACTTTGCCAAAAGAAAATTTGTGATTTCTAAAAAATGTTTTGAAGATTGTTTTTGTTTTATAAGAATCAATTTAGTTTGTTTCCATTTAATCATCTTTTTTGGTTGAAAAACATCCCTTTGTAATGACTAAAAAAAGCTACTGGACTAAAAGTCTCTACTTCTTAAATTAAGTACAAAAATATATTCTAAAATAACTAATAAATACTGGTATTCATTTTATAGTCGTACATAGTATATTGCTTTTTGTAAAAGAGTTAGGCTCCCTGATGATAAATGCTGCAAAAATAATTCATGCTCAGTCTAAAACAAAATTGGCAGTAAAGATTAAACTCACATTATACTAGAAAGGCAAGGGATTTCAACTTGAGCCTCAAGCAACTAGAAGTTCTAGTTAGAAATGTGTCAGTAAGATTAAATAGTTCAGGCTTTCCTCCCGGTAACATGGACAAGACTGAATTTTCAAACATACTTTATTGTTAAAGAATGGTAGTTGATATTGGAAAGTAGCTGTTGTTCAGTAAATATTAATAAGGCTTTATTATGTGCCAGGAACAGTCTAGGTTCTAAGCTTACAGCAGTAAACAAAACAAACAAAACCTGTACATTATACTTATATTTTAGTAAGTCAACTTCTAAGTCAAGATATAAAAATTTCCAGTGCAAGGAACTTCATATACTGTTTTTCAAATATTTATAGTTAAATTTGGATAACTAAAATATATTCCCTAGGCTGTGGTGAAAATACAACTCTTGTATTTTTTATTATAAAACTAAAAATATCCTTCATGTCTAAACATAATTAGGTACCACTCAAACAAAAAATAAAATTCCCTCGGAAATGTTTTATCATGTGTGTGTGTGTGTTTCTGTGTAATTGACTAAATTACAACTTAGTGTTTTAAAAAATTACTATAAAATGTAGAACTAAAAAGGAATTCAGTACCAGCAATATATAATTCAAAATTCCTATATCATCTAATGAATATTTTGAGGTAATCAGTTCATTTTTATGTCCCCAATATATTATTTTTTATTGTAGAGTGCTATAAACTTAATTTTCTGAACAATCAACTGCTATGTTCCATGCAAATCATCTAAATCAGTACTAAAAATTAGCAACTTTAAAAGATTTCATTCACATAGCAGATTGTCTATGAGTAATAGTAAAATTATTGATTAAATTATTTCATTGCTGGTTGTACAGATATTTTTTCAAAAAATAATTAAACCTCAGAATTATAATAAATTTTATTTATAGACCGTAGGATAATAGTCCATTCTAGGTAACTCTGCAGTATTTGAGTTTGTAAACTGACTTTCACAGGACTTTATTTGGCTAAGGAATCTGATCCATCCAATTCATGAGAAGAAAAACCATACTATTTGCAACCGTCATTACTAGCTCCTGACTAATAATAGGTCATGTTCATTTGAATCTAAGTTTATTAAAATAAATAATCAAGTGAATATTTTTAAAAATAATTTTAAACTATAGAAATATAGGCAAATAGTGAATGAGCATGTCTCACTGCAGAAAGATTGCTCCAGTGTAGATACTAATTTTGAGATAATTTATACACTACCTAAAAGCTTTTCTAAGTTGGCTGGTATGGTTAATCATGAAGTTTAGACTTTACTCAACATTTCCTTGCTTCTCTGGTTTCCATTTAGACCTTTAACATCATTTCAGCACTATTGTTTTGGTTCAGTACCTTCTTGCTAAACAGCTCAGAATTTCCGCCAGGGTCCCTGTGGGCTCAATGCTGGACCCACTAAAGATTTATTTGACAAATAACCTTCTGGTAAGTGTGACTTGTGTGGCAAAAGCACACTTATTCATGGCTGATATAGTCTTGTGGCAAAAGAACATAAAATTGAAATTATAGTTAATAACCTGTCACTTGGTATTATGCCTGAATTTTTGCACTTTTACAGCTAAGGTTGTACGAGTATTTCCATTAAAAATTGATTTTCAGTGGTTTGTAACTTAAGTGCAAATGATCTGTCCATGAGAGATGAAAACTGATACATGAGTGCATCCCTTAGGAGCCAATGCATAATTAAATTTGTATGGTTGTTTTAAAGTTAAATCACAGTAAGTTAAGGGTGATATAGAAAAGCCATGCGTTTAGGGAAATATTATAAATTAAATTTAGGTTAGATTCCTTTAATTTTTAATTAGCAAATGCTATTAATTTAAATAATCATTTTGATTTCATAGAAATTATAAAAATATCAAAGTACATAACATTTTTGCCTTTAAGAATGTGTAGGTTCAACTACTTGTTAGCTATCAATATTAGGAACATTCCACAAAAAACATGCTTTGGATTTTGTTGATATTCACTTTATATAAATGAATCTTATTATTTATAACCTTAAAAAGTATTTAATTATTTGAACCAATAGATAATTATCAATTACTTTCTCTTCACAAGATACTGTACCAGGTGCTGAGGGTCCAAAAATAAATGATACTGTATATCTGCTTGGAGGAGTTAACAGTCTATCATGGTGGAAAAGAAAATAGCACATAACATTATATAAGTGGCATACAGAAATGGTCTCAGAAGAAGAAGGCAGGGCTGGAAGTTGGGAGTACAGGATTTCAACTATTGTCCACAAAACAACTGAATTTGGAGAGAATAGCTTCACCAAAGCCATAGAAGGAGATGCAATCATGTTTTTGAATGATCTAGGGACATACTACAGGAAAGGAAGAATCAGGATAAAAATCAGGCCTAGGTAGTGTATATATGTTCATGCCACTCTCTCACTTCGTCCCAGCTTACCCTTCCCCCTCCCCATGTCCTCAAGTCCATTCATTATGTCTGTGTCTTTATTCCTGTCCTGATTCACTTTGCTATAAAGCAGAAACTAACACACAATTGTAAAGCAATTATACTCCAATAAAGATGTTAAAAAAAAAATCAGGCCTAGGGCCACAATTTCATCACTAGGCAATAGGATATCACAGACTGTTTTTAAGCAGAACATTGTCAATGTCAGAAGGCTATTTATAGAAGATTAATCTGGAAAAACTGTAAATTGGAGTTATTGTATTGTGTTTGAGAGCATGGACTCAGGTCAGATTCCTGGGTTTCAATCCCAACAGCAATATTCCCTTGCTTTGTGAATTTGGGAATGCCTTTCATCTCTCTGGTTTACAAGTGGTTTAACATGGAAATGCAGATAAAAGATGATAAATACAATACCTCTTGTGTGCAGTTGTAAAAATTAAATGAGAGAATACATATAAACACATGGCACTATGCTTAAATACAATAAGTACTAGCTGTTATCGTTATTAAGGTGAATGAACAGAGAGAAAGAAAATATGTAAGAAAAAAATTGAAAATAAATGCAACTGCTCAAGATGGAATTACTGATGAGCCTGAGTGAGGGTTTTAATCAGCAGGAATCAAAATAAAATTATGCATTAAATATATAAAGTGTGAAGTTGAAATAACCAAGAGTAGGAAGTAGATTGGATTTGAATGGTGAGAGAATTGTGAGGAAAATAATTATTTCCAGATTTCAAGCCTGGATGACTGCGAGTATGAAGGTAGTTTCTTGAACATAAAAGGGAAACAATTAATCATAATGATATGGTTAAGGGATGAGTTTAAATATAAATGTTAAAGCTCCATGTGTTCATTGGATATATAACTATCCAGAAGGTAGTTGTAAATACAACAAGGAACTTTAGTATATAGTTTCCTTTAAAATGTATAAGAACAAAATTTAAGTTTACAACTGCAATATATGGAGATGCACAACCATCATTCTAATTCTTCATTGCCCATGTTCATAATCCTTGCATTATAACACACATAAATAAAAGTAATATGCATACTTAAAAAGTGTTTTAAAAATATAAATGTATAATACCAAAAATTACTCTGTAAATTATCATGTGTTTAGTCAACTGGAAATATGTAAATAACCCCACAAAATTTGGGAGAAGATGACAATGTAAATTACAAAGATGAAATACAGGTGTAAACAACACACAGCTAAAAAAATCTCTGACTTTCCTAGAAACAAAAAATGCAAAGTAATATGATATATTTACATATGCAAAACTTAAAAATTATTGTCTTCAATAAATAATATCTAGAGTTATCAAGATTATAGGAAAAATAATATTCTCCTCCAACACAATATTCTGAATATATCAGTGATATTCCTACAGTATTAGTTCCTGAATCTTCTTTTATCCTTTTGGATATAGTGTTGCTGTTACTGAACCAAACTTGGGTCCACTTACCCACAAGCAGTAAAGCCAACCTACTGACACTGGGTAGTGGTGAAGGAAAGTGCAGTATTTATTGTAGGTGCCAGACAAGTACTGCAGGGCTGCTAATGCTCAAAAAACCTGAGCTCCTTGTTGGGTTTCAGGGAAGACATTTTTAAGAACAAGGTGAGAGAGGGGAGTGACAGGTTGTGTGATCAGCTCATACACAAATATATGATTGGTTGATGGTGAGTTAACAGGCTGGTGTCACAGCAGTTAACATCAATTCTCAGGTTCCAGCCCATCTTGGGGCTACATGCTCATGGTCATCATACAGTTAACTTCCTTCATTTAGTGGGGGTTTTAGTAAAACAACTCAGGAATATGCATCACATACTGTTATCTATGTACTTCAGGGAGAAACTAAAGATTCTGTGACTGTCATATGGCTGATTTACTGCTTAAATGGTTACCAGTTCTCCTGGCCAAACTATTATTTTTGTAAGTGCATGTTCACATCCTTTTAATAATTAATTCTTGAGCTAGGATTTTGTGACTCTGGTGAGGCCAGGGAGACTACAGTTTTTTTACAAACAAGAGGCAGGCAGAGTACATGGGAGAGGGTCTGTCCGGGAAAAGCCCCATAGGATCTGTCTTGGTTACACTGCTATCTTTTATTTAAGCAGCAAATGTGAGTCCTCTAAATTATTTTCTGTGGTCTTCATTTATTTCCCAGCACCAGTTGTTGGAGAATATTTTCTTTAAGATATATCTTGAATCTATCCCTTAGTTTCCATTATGAATCCTACCACCAAATCTAGGTATTTTAGACTAATGGATAATTACAAGTACTTTTAAGCTTTTCTTCATCTCTCTAAAATGTCCCTTATCCAACATATTCTTCATTCTGTTCCAAGAACAATATTTCAAAAAATTCACAATGCTTAAATAATTCATTCGTCATTATAACATGTGTGTTGTAAAGGGAGGAACCAAGAAGCATCGAAAAAGGAAAGACTCATTCTTTGGTGTATTTATTCCCCTTGAGAATAATAATTATAATAATAATGGTTAATAATAATAATAATATTACTGAAGGAAATATTTAGCCCTTTCTTCCTGTAGAAAGTAACAATAAGAAAGATGTGGCCATTGACTAAAAAATTATGGCTAAGGAACCCAAACACATAGATAAGTTTCCCTTGCTATTATCAACTGCAATCTTGCAGTACATACTGATTAACCTAAATCTAGTCACTTCTTTGGATGGCAGATAGTGGTGAAGCAAGGAGAAAAGCCAGTCAATTACCAAAGAGAGAACGTATGCAAAGAATAAAACCTCAATGAGCAAAACAAAACGAAATAAAAAACAATTTACAACCATCAAACACACACACACACAAACTGAGGAATTAAATGAAACTCAATTTGTGGAATAAATTCCACATCAATATTTCTCAGATATTGCCCATCTAACAAAATATAATATAGTGAAATACCTGCAGAAGATAAAAATATGCAAGAAGTATAGTGAAATGCATTAAACTATAAAATAATTGAGAGATAAGAAATATATGGAATTGCTATCATTTTTAGTAGAAATTGTGGTGAATGGACATTAAATAAATGTAAGGGGGTTAATGAGCCATGATTATAAAAATAGAAGACAGAAAATAGAATAAGTCAAAGTAACAGAACAGAGATGGGTGGTATAGAAATAATACAATTTGAGAAACAAGGAAATCTGACTTTGAGTTTCTGCTTCACTGCATATTCACTGTATAAGCCTGGGGAATTCACATTCCCTCTTTGAATATCTATTTCCAAACCTATAAGATAGAATGTAAAAATTTTTTTTTATCTATCTGGAAGATACATACGGGGGTATGGAGTTAAATCCAAGTGCCACAGCAATATCACAGCAAGGTGCTCATTTTATTACTGTAAGGCACAATGACTAAAGCAGAAAGAAGGAAAAGTTTACATGAAAAATGCACAGATCTAAGTGGACATTACTGTTCACTTGGCCACTGGCCAAGGTGTCCAGGTATTCATTTGTTAGTTCACTCACTAAACATTTATGAAGTAACTACTATAAACCAAACATCGTGTCAAATATCAGTGGGGGAATCTGGTGACCCTCAGGTACTGAAAGAAAGAGGTCCCTGATCAGTACGTTGTAAAAGAGTGGTCACAGAAATGACACATAAAAGGGATGCCTAATCTGAGATTAGAGGTGACAGCATTGAAAATGAAGAGTGATAAGGACTATGACAATTTTAGTGGAAGTTTTGAATTCTTTTAAAGGCATCTTGGGAAGTAATTGAGATTATGTGTTACTGACAGTTGTCCTCTTTGGATTCTTAATGTACATTTATCAAGCAAATATTACTTTTGTGCTTATGACAAAATATTGAAAATGTGAGAAAAACTATTGTGCTTAAATTTTACCTAGTTTTAATTATTTTTATTTTATGAAAAACATAAAAATAAACAAACAAACAAAAAGACACCAGATGTTAAAGAAACTGTATCTTGTAAAAAGAGCAGGTTTCTGATAAAATAAGCAACAAGCATAAATAAAATTTTATCAGTATCAGTCTTCAGAAAATCATAATTATAAATGCTATCAAGGAGAATATGTTATAGATATGTTATATTCTAAATAGAAGATTCATGTAGTGATTTATTAGAATTTATTCAGGTCTTCCAAGCTTAAATTTTTTTTATGTTATCAACATTAATGTTTTTGCAATTCAAGGGCTTATAGTTGGAAATTACATTGCTAATAAATATGTTTCAACTAGGCCTGGCATGATATCTACATTGTTCCTGTTAATTTATAATATCACATTATTCTTTAAGTATTTTACATATGAAAGCTTATACATCTCATACCTCATTATTCTCTATAAACTTGTTACTGTTTTCATCCTTCCTACCACAGTATTTTTTTTTTGTATGCATGACTAATCGTTTCAATGGATTGAGGAAATTTCCATGCAACTAAACTTTATATGGAGTGAAAATCATATGTGGAATTACTTGACTTTAATCAGTTTGGTTTAGCTGTTAAGTCCGTCCCATTTTAATTAGTCATTTTCTTTCAGTCCAAAACCTGTCAATTCTAAGTAAGACCTGGCTTGTAATATTATACATCTTCTTGACATTTAAGTATTTTTCCAGCATTCTATTCTTTTTTATTAACATTTATGTCTACATTTAACACTTTCCTCTTTGCATTTTAAGCACATTCTTTTTTTTCTTAGATGGGCACAAAGTAATATCAACATGTTTCCGTTAACACCATCTTAGCTGCCATCTCCCTATTTTATGTTAAAAAATAATAATTTTTCTATGGCCAACTCTGAACAATGGCATAAGCCCTATAACCAGGATGCTCCAATGATTAAAATATTCTACAAACAAAATTTGTAGTGTGTCCCTAATATTTTTTCTCTGATATTACTTCATCTAGAAATAAATATTGTCATGTTAATTTCCAACCTCAAAGCATTTAGTTTCTCCCTCTTTCAGTTTCTCATTGTATTATTTTTCTAGTCATTTGCCCTTTGGACATAATCTGATGTGGCTAAAATTTGCAACTGGTAAAAGATAGTTTGCTTTGGGATAATCTTCAAATTTTCCTGTATATTGATTTACCTTCTTTTAAAATAGATAATAATACTTGACTAACTTGCATGGCCAGCAGGTTTCTTTGAATTTATAAAGGTCATTGAGGCACCTGAATGCAAAAAAGAAATTGAAATCCAGGACATTATTACTGTTGTTATGTAGAAAAATGATATTAAAATACAACTGTATCTTTACGCTTCCCCTGGGCCATTGTCCTTTATGTGTTCACTTTATTCACTCTTCCCGGTGTTAGACTGCCATGAATATAAATTTCATAGGAGATTAAAGGCTACTAAACACAGTATGTATGCTTGAAACACCCCCTGTAAGGCAAGAATTAGTTAAGCTTTTTGGCCTCATCCTCCTAAATTTAAATAAAGATCTATGCCTTTAGTAAGTCTATTTTATTTTCATGGGAATATGACTTAGTTGGCATATGTATAACTACATGGAGATATGGAATGTGTTGGAAAGATAAAATATGTTCACTTAAAATCTAATTTTTCACATAAATTGTTTGCCTTAGTAGAGTGGATGGTGCATTCTTAAATCATGTATGGCAGAATTTTATTGTCTCTTTTCAGTCATTTACAATACATGTTTTGTCTTGAAATGGTTTTAATGTCAGTCTTTCTAAGTGTAAAATGCAAGTTCAAAAGTACATCTGAGGGAAGAAAGTTTATGAATGTGCATATTTTTAGGTTACATTTTGACCTACATTTTCCAGAGATAGTACATGACGTTTTGTTATTCCCCTGGTTTCCTTTCAGAGCAATGGGTCCTGATTACTTGGAACAAAGTGATATGGTTTCATGTAAAATCATTTGCCATGTTGCTTGGATAAGGACAGCAATCTCTTCAGCCTCTTGAGGCTTTCCAATGAGGTTAAATGTGCCTACAGATGTCAGAAACATGTACACAAATTAGTTAAGGAAGGAAGAGAGTGAAAAAAAAAATGTGCAAAGAGCTTCATATGGTTATCACCGGAATTTAACATTAGCAATTGTTTCATAAATTTCAGAGGAAATAAAATAATGATGAATATTGAAAAGTAACACAAAGGCTTGCAGTTTTTAATTGATTTCCCTTTCATTTGACATTCAATATTTTGAGGTCAGATAGAAGTGTTTATCCTTTCGGGAAGGAAAAAAGCAATTGCTATGAATTTATTTTTTTTCTCTTAAGTATATTTTGACATAATTTCAAATTCATAAAAAAGTTTCAAGAATAGTACAAAGCATTCCATTAATTTCCTTCCCCAAATGTTAACATTTTAATATACTTGAGAATAAGTTGCAGGTATAGTGTTCCTTCACCCCTAAACGTTTCAGTATATTTCCTAAGAACCTGGACTACTAACACAAAGCTCTTTTCCATTATCACAGCACAAGCAACAATTTCGGGAAATTAACCTCAATATGGTGCTATTATCTAATATACAGACATTATTCACATTTCACCAATTGTCCCACTAATGCCCTTTAGAGCAAAGTACAATGTGGGATCATGTATTGCCATCAACTGTCACGTCTCTTTAGTCTTTTAATCTGGAATCGTTCCTCAGTTCTTAATTCTGTTTCATGCATTGATATTTTTAAAGTTCATAGTCCATACATTTTGTACAGTGTTCCTCAATCTGGGTTTATCTTATATTTTATCATGATTAGAGTCAGGGCATACAGTTTTGTCAGGAATACTTAGAAACATTATTGTGCTTTTCTCTCAGGAGGCCTATGAAATTATTTTGTCCCATTTCTGGAACATCAGTGATGTTACCACTGATAGCTGGGGTAAGATGGTGCCCCGTTTCTCTGGATGTAAAGTTTAATGTAAACATCTTTGCATATAGACTGTTTGTTTGTAAGTTTTGCCACTTTTCCTTTATAACTCCCGCTAAAGTCTTACCTGTTTTTTCCCAAAGTGTAAAGGTAAGGTACAACAAATATATGTTTAAGGGCACTAGTGTGAAGTACAAAAGAAAAAAAAAATTAGAGAAGGAAGGAAGGAAGAAAGAGAGAGAGGAAAGGAGAAAGAAAAGCAAAAATAGCTTTGGCCTCAGGCAGATCTGTGCTTATAATTTTGTTTTGCTATTTATTCTGAGTTTTGTTTTGTCTTCTGAAATATGAGGATAATATATTTTACCTTCCTTTGTTGTTTCAGATAAAAAATCAAATATACATGGGCATGGGAAGAGCAAGTGTGCATCTTTATACATTAGCTATCATATATATTGTGAGCTCTGATCAGTTACCAAAAATAACTAGGAGAAGTTAGTGTGGATTTCTATTGGAATCCAGAAAAGGCAAAGTGAACTGCAAATTTATTATCTAGTAAAGCTCATATTAGTTGTGGCATCCTTGGCCGTGATCATTCAGACTGGAAAATGTATGTGTCTTGAGCAGAGTCTACTGACCATTACTTCAAAAAAAGTCTTCTGCTGGATCTGACTTGTTGAAATACACCAAAATATGCAACTCGTTCCATATTTCATGTTATTACATTGTCAAATTCTCATGATAAATATCTTCCAGCCATGAAAGATGGTAACACTCAGTACCTTCCCTCACTTTAATTTTCACCTTGGCACTTCAGAAAAAAAGAGATGGCACACAACTCTGAACGTATTCTCATTGTCTATTATAAAAATATTAACAATATAAATATTATTTCAAAAGTAATAGAATAGCAGATCAAAGTAATAAAGTTGAAAATCATGCAGGTGGGCTCTATTTTAGATTTCAAAGAAAAAATATATAGAACATATACATTGTTTGGTGATAAGTAAGAGAAATGCATTCTGTTCTCAAGAGATCATTTTTATTATCTCAACTAAAATTAACAAATTCATTATACCTCTTCATTATGGTTTAGATAATCCAATATTTTTATTTTATTGCATTTAATTTATACAGGGGGATCCATTTTGTTTCAGATTAAATGCTTTATTTAAGAAATGGAACATATGATTATTATTGTAATGTTTACTCTAGAATTCCTCTGAAGCAAAATGACAAATCTGTTGAATTACATGTAGTAGAAAAAGTTATTGCAAAATTTATTAAAATGATAGAATTTCACATAAATTTTTCAGTGTTTACTTGAGGATATTCTGTAGCATACATTGTTTGTAGCTTTCTGAGCATCCTCCATCCTCTTTCTTCCTCGTTAGCAAAAAATTTATTTTATATGTCAGGTGGCCATATCTTTCAAGACAACTTTCTGGCCCTTTTCATGAGTATGCTACAAGAAGGAAGATATGGTGCATTTCTCAACAGTGGGTGAGGAGAAGACATCTGCTAAAGCCTTCTAGAAAACGGATAGAAGGAATGATGTTTGATTATGACCCTACCTCCAGTGCTGAAATTTTTGTGATGAGGAGAGCAAGCTAGATCATAAAGTCTACATGCTAAGGATGACAGAACAGAAAGATTAGGGGAAAAAAAAAAGAAATCTGAATACTTGATAACATTGTAAAACTGTTCAATTAACCAATCTTAGAATTGCAGACTTTTTCTTATCTGAGAAGTAATGTAGCCTTATTGAGTCATTTATGGTTTGTATTTATGTTATTTGCAGCCCAAACAATCCTATTTCAGGTGCTCTGACAGGAAAGTAAAGAGATAAATAACATTATTCATTAAAAAATTATTTTGAGCATTTACTCTAACTGCAAATCATTGTGCTGGGTGCTAAGGATGCACTTAGATCAAGACATGCTTCTAGTCATCAGTTGATTTTAATAATAATTAAAAATATTTAAAGAAAAAATGAGTATGCCTTAAAAATTAAAATGCATACACTTCAATGAACAAATATAACATTAACTGCACATTGTATTAATTAGTTCTAAGAGGAATCAAGTGAGATAATCCTGCAAAATTCCAGACAAACCCTGGCACATGGTAAGCCCTAATGACTTAGCTAATAGTAGTAATATTTAAATATAAATATTACTAGAACAAAGCTTTGCAATGTAATGACATTCTGAATTGTGATAAGAAAGATTTTTTAATGTAAAGTTATGTAAAATGGTAAACAATTTTTCAACTTTATTTCAAATCAAATGCTGCTTTAGAAAGAAAAAAGAGTCACCTGAAATTTCACTTAAAAATGGGTATTAACTATTTAAACTTAATCTATTTAAAACTTTAGCACTGTAAAAAAAAATGTACAACTTCTCAATTTAGGGTGGTCTCATGCTACTACATGAAGTTCTGGTAATTTGAAGATTATAGAACTCTGTGTCTTTAAAAAAGAACCCATGCACCTGTGGTTACTCCCAGGGAGCCCTGCTTTGAATAAGCAGTATATTAACCTTCTTCAAAATGTTTTTCCAAAATCTTGCTTAAGCAAGTGAAATTAAAGCACTCTCTGATCCTAGCAAAAGAAGTGTCATGAAAATGGTAATATCAATGAATGTTAATAAATCACTAGCCCATGGGTGGAAAGGTAATGCTACCACATACTCTTAAATCCTTCATCAGAGCAGTCCAAACATCAGAATTTCCATTTCTGTTTACATTTCCCTCCATGATAATTGCTAGTTTGTCACTATTTCTTTACTTGCTTGGAGGCGTTATTCTAACTGAATACATTCTGCATGTAGAGAAGAATCCCCACTCATCAAGACTGTCAATTTCACCACTTCTCCTTTTAGTTATTCTCGTTAGTTACTCTCCTTCTGCTTTTACTTACTTAAGACATGTCACTCATTCAGCAGATGCACTGACAGATACTTGACTGACATGTAAATTTATTCACAGAAAAAAACGTTTTTGTTCTAACGTTTTATTTTTATCTGTGTGCCATTTTTATTTTACAGATTATAAAGCCACATTCATATTAAAAAGCATCTTTAAATAAAGAGCAATTTGCCATATCAATATTGTCTTCCCACTTCTTTTATTTCCATGGCCTTAGAAGGCTTACTGAAAATAACATTTCCCACATGCAGAGATGGTAATCCAAGTGATGGTGAATAGCCACCCTTCCTCTCTCTCTCTCTCTATTTTTATAATTATTTCTGGTTTATTCAATGTACACAGGGAAAAATGTATCATCTTTCTATATCGTGGAGACAAGTGGATTGACATATACTCTGCTTGTCCTTTTCTGAACTGCTTGAAGAGATTATAATTTATGGGCAATAGAAAATAAAATAGTCAAATTCAATAACCTAGGAACAGGAATCAAGAAGAAAATCTGTCATATTTTATTTAAGAAAGACCCTATATAAAAATGACAAATTCTCCTTTGCATGTCAATGAAATGAGAAAATGGTTTTCTTAAAATTAATGTTTTTATTCCCTTTAACAGTTTAGGTATTGAAATCTAATAGTTCTTTTGTAAAATGGTGTCCAAATATATATATTTTCTTTATATTAAAAGTATGTATATCAAGTATAATTTTTTGAGGAAAAAAAAATAACACAGACCAACATACCCATAGAACCAGTCCTCCCAGATGTTAGAAATGAACCATTAGCTATGCTCACTGAGCACATGTCGAGTCAAAATCAACCCCCACACAACACTCATCAACAGCCTAGTAGTCTTGGACATAATTGGAGTAGATAATATGAATGTCTATCAGATGCTCTACATGACACTTTATCCCATTAAGCTAGTTCTTTCTGTGACTATTACTGCTCAAGTAGTCCTCAAAAGCTAGAAGTTCTCCATTTGTAAGGTTACTTGATCGTTTCCAAATAATTTAGGGGATACTCATGTCAATATAATAACTGAGGTGAATAAATGGGAACTCTCCCTTCCTGCAGTAGGCTATTAGTATTTGTTAGGTATTTCACAATAGTTCACCACTTATGGAACTTTTCTTAGAGATATTTACTCTTGCAGTATATTTATTGTAAGTCTAGAATCTATATACTAGAATCAAGAGTAGTTCAAAATTTCAAAGAAATACTTTATATCACAATGTGGATTTTTGAGAGAAGAGTCAAAAAGAAAAATATGTGAGAACAATTAATAGGATAAATATAAAAGTTTGAAATTGAATAAAAAGACTAATGGAGTGTTTTCTTATAAACTGTATGAAAGTTAAAATTCAATGTTTTGCTTAGCATTTGATCATGAGTGTCTAGTGCAGATGTTGCTAGCACATAGTGAGTACTTAATTAATGATTGCTGAGTGAATGAACAAATAAATGAACGAATACCCAAGAGCTACATTTTGAAAAGACCCATATGAGCCACTACTTAGGCTAAATTCTTAATATTTTCATATTTTCAATTTGCAACTGTGCATTGCTTTTAAACCTAAGTTTAAAAAAATCATTATTAATTTCAACTGGGTGTTTCAGAAACAAGAAAACGTGTACTCTTTTCAGAGTTCTGTTATCTCTGGTACTCTTAACATAAAGTTAAAATCGTTGCTCCAATAACTACTCATCCACATTTCGTATACCTAGTTTACTTATTTTAAAGAATTTTTGAAAACAAAGGACCGAGCAAACAACAAACATAATTACTTGGACATTATTCTTTGAATACATGCTGAGTTATTGAAACTTGCCTTCAGTGGGTCCAAATATACACTAACATGAGGCAAGGAAAACATGTTGTTAATGATACACAAAGTTAGTTTTTCTAGCTCTGAGGTCATAAAAGAATTTTCATCTCAGTTTTTAATTGACTCATTTTTTTTCTATTACATGGAGGACACCATTATTGGCCTACACCTGTTGGAAGAAGTTTGCTTGACACTTTCAGCTCATTCTTCTGTTGTATTTGTAGCCACTAGCCAGATGTGCTCGCTGGACAACTGATTCCCTGGGCATGGCTGTAAATGTTTCATGATGTACTTGGATATGAGTTTTTACCTACAAAATACTGAGGCAGCCATTTCTTTGGCATGAAAAAGTATGAGTCCAAAACTTCACTGCTTCATGATAAACCAAGATGACTGATGAATCATAATTTCTCAGAAAAGCTGACTTTTAACAAAATAAATGTACCTCAGGACACTTATACATCCCCAGTTCCTTGGTATTTACAGCCTTTCTGTTCCAAATGCCTGGGATAAATCCATTTCATTTCTGGCTATTTCCATAGACAAGAGCCATAGAGAGAGCCTAATTTCCTTTCATCAACATTGTTTAATACTATTTGTTCACTGGGACTTTAGTATTGACATGTCTGTTTAATGTTTCTACAAGAGTTCTTCCTCAGGAAGCTATTCTCTGAATAATCTAAGAAATATTAAAATAAATAAATAAATAATGGCCTTATAGAAAGAGAAAACATTATTTTATAAAGGAGTTGAATGATTTATGTGGGTTAATGTGACTTTTTTAACTTTTATTACTGAATATTTGTTCATTATAGAATATGAAAATAATGAAGAAAAGTAGCAAGGAAAATATCTGTGTATTCAACATATTTGTTCTATTTTCCTTCTATGTATAGATTTTTTAAAAATATACCTGTGTAAATGTGTAAGGGGGTACATCTGACATGAAATGTATTATCATATTACCATGTTATTACATATTTCCATTAGTGTCTGTTTTAAAAATTTTATAGTATTTTTGCTATGCAAGCTGCAAACTTTTCTGGCCTTACTCAATGTCCAACAACCTGACCATTTCTTTTGTAATGAACACTATGTTTGTTTTCTTATATTTTGTACATGTATTCCTAGCAATTCCACTCTCAATTATATTTCTCTTATTTTTGTGATAATTTAAAATATTTAATTAGTAAATGCATGTGAAATGTATTCAACTATATGGTGTCAATAAAAATTCTAGGTGAGTCAATATACATAACGTGAATTTTTGTTTTTCCTTACACTGGAGTATATGGCAATTACTCTTAGGAAAATAATGTTTAACATAGTATATTCTCACTGGTAACATAATGTAGGTAAAAATTATTTGTTTTGTATTTATTATCTTTGAATTTATCTTATTAGATTCATATTTCACTTGATTATTATGGATTTTTTGGACATAAAGTCACATAATGTACACATAATATTAAAATTCCTCATTTTTTATACAGTATTTATCAGCATTCAAAAGACAACCTTTAGCTTTCACTGCATAAGCCCACACTTAATATTATTCCTATGTTCTGTGCCTGCTTATTTTGTGAATAATTTCACTGGGAAGTTGAAATGCTTCTCTGTGCCTGGAATGTGAGTATTCCACCTCTCAAAATCGAGAATTGTAGTGTAATTTAATGAGCAAAGGCACCCATCTTTGTAAATAAGCTTGTAAAATGAAACAGAAATGAGAGCATTTCTTCATAAAGTTCCACGTAGAGGACAAGCATCATTTCGCCAGCCCAGTCAGTATGCCTTTACCCTTTTCTTGCTATCTGCATCAAAATATTCCTTCAGGAGCTATTATAAACATGCTCCATCACACACAGGTCTGTTGAGAATGCCAGTAAAGGTATCCATCCCACTCTGGCAAACTGATGGGCACAGGACACAGGCAAGAACAATGTCTCCTCACGCTGAGAATCGGGATCTTCCAGCTACATAAGGCTGGAAAATGATGGGTTTGTTTAATTAATCTAGGAGGTTCCTAGAAACATTTCCTGCTAACTATACTCCCTTTCCTGAGCGTCATTGTTCATAACATGTGTCTGAATACTCCGAGCCATTTTTTACTTTCCAATAATTTATTTTTATTTTTCCTTTATTTTTTTTTCTCTTTTGTTAAGTTTTATGTCACATTTAGCCAGATATGGCATCTGGTGCTTAAACACAGAGGACCCTGAAATATTTTTTAAGAAAAAATTTAGAAAAAAATGTAATAATGTTAATCTTTCAAAGTTAACTTCATACTTCATACACTGTAATAATTTGATATGTATTTTGAAAAGAATTTAAAGAAGAAAATATTGATCACTAAATTACTGGATTCTATTTTTAATTTTTAAGATTTTAAAATATTTTTTTCTAAATGTACATATACACACATAGTTGTGTGAATGTGTGTGTGTAATATGTATAGACAGGTCTATTTTGTCAAATGTGCTTAATAGTATTAAATAATAATGTTAAATACAATTCTATAAATTTTATATGTCATATATTATATACTATAAAATTATATATATGATTATATATTATACATTACATATATTATTATATGCAGACACACAGACACACATGTATATATTATTATACATGCAATTTTGTAGCCTGTTCTTTTGATTTAATAATGTGCAATTTAACCTTTTAATATTGTTTTTATAGGTACATATTGTTCAAACTTTTATGTGTATTATAATGTATTAACTATTTCCTACCTGGAAACATTTAGAATATTTAAAATTATACTTACATTTTATTCTCTACTAATACCATATTTAATATTAAATGATAAAAATTAATATTAAATATCTGTTTCACAATTTCCTTTGAGAATTTATTAGAAAGTGAATTGTTCAGTTTATGAGAAAATATATATTTTTTAATTTAAATAATGAATGTTAGATTCTGATCCCACACATGAAGGAGAGATGCTAGGTAATTTGTAGGTAAGTTATTTTACATTTCTGTATATTGGGACAACTAACATAAGGGGGCAGAGGAAACAAATATTCTTTATATTTTTAAAGTCTCTTTAAGAACTTATTCAAACAATCAAATCCTTTGAAGAACTTTGAAACAGATATTTGTGTAAACAAACATGCCTTTAGTTTGTGACTTTACAACATTATGAAAAAAAACTTTGTGAGCAGTAATTCAGTTCAAACTAGCTTTTCCATCAGTCTAGAGGGAATAAAAACATTAGGTTTGACTTTGCCAATCATTATCCAGCTGCTCTATATGTGGCTCTATGCATTTTTACCAACTCATATAATTTTTAAATTAGTTTAATTAAATATATGTTTAGACACACTCTCTGGGAATTTTAATATAGGGTATTCTCAAAAATATTAAATGTTCCATAAACTTAATAACAGCAGTCAGAAATTATATTTTCACAAAAAGAGATGAACAATAGATACCACCAAGTAAATCATAAACTGTCTTCAACCGGTGCCTCAGGCTATAGGGACTTTTGAAAATTTTATTTTTAGATTCTTTTCAGAAATTTTGAATCTGGATTCCATAGTTAGCTTCCATATATGCATTCATATTCTTCTCCATAGGTCTCAAATCTCTATATTTACAAGTATCTTTTTCAGAAAGCATGATTTTTTATGGAATATGTTGCAGATATTGTGCTCCTCTCTGTCTAGTAGTTCTGCCTCAGGGCTGCATATTAAGCCAACAATTTCCACACTGAAAAGGCTTTCCCATGATGAAATGTTATTGTTTCAGGTATGCTAATGACTTTTCTTGAAGGGCAACATATAAAAATAAAAATGAGCTACGCATTCCTTGTATATATATGTATAAAGGCTTCCCAATTATATGTCTTCTCCAAGTGTCTCCTGTGTAATTTATGGAGTGATATTTTCTGATCAGATTCAACCTTTACATTGATTTGATCCCTCAGTATGAAATAAAATTAGCCTTGACCAAACAAAAACTTGAAGGAAATAAGAGTTCTATAATCCCACAGCCAGAGTGTGTGTCTGTATAAAGGTTTGACAAAGGAGTGATACTGTCAGTCAGCTTTCTAATTAAGGAATATAACAATGTGGAAAAAAAAGTTTTCTAAGTTTTTGTTTCTTTCAAAGTTTTCTATATGGCTTCTTGTTATGGGGTGATGTGAAAGACAGAGAAAGAGATGATTATGAAAAATCATTCAACCTTTCCACTCAATAGTTCAAGTCTTTGGACAACAGCTGTCAGTTAAAATCCATATACTTACATTTTAGTCTTGAAAAAATCTTTCACATGGAAATATCAATTATTTTTAATTTTATAGAAAATATTGAATTATATTGATTTAGTATCTGGTAAAATACTTGATTAAAATAAAACTTTATAAATATACCAAGCTAGCTCATTAATGTGAGATGTAGTGTTTGTTTCCTCCATTTTAGCATTTTGTTTTAAATTATGAGGATACACTTCTAATATTTTCTTATCTGTTACCATAAAACAAAAGTCTGAAAAGAGAGAACTCTCACCTTAATATTAAGGAGGACATATGTAATATTTCTAAAATCACTGCTATTGAAATACATTTCCTGCGCAAGAATGTTAGCTTTGAAATTGATATTATAAAGCTACTGTTGTGCACTGTTTTGATTAAATAGGAAAACATATATGTTGCTTATCAGTAAATAATTAATGAGATTAAGCTAATTATTATTGTATCTGATAAACTGCAATAAAACATTATAATATGATTTTGGTGTTTATTATTCAAAATTCTGTTATTAATGTTTAAATATATTTTTCTGATTTGTTGATATCAAGATACCAGATGAACCTACCTAAACTACTACTTTTTAGAAAGCACTCACTTCTTTATCAAATATTAATTGAAAACCTAATATTTACCAGTGACCATCTAAGGCTCTGGAGATATATGATTAAATGGGATAAACAAAGCGGGAAACACATAGAGTAAATTTTTTACCAGGATCATATAGAGAATAAGAGAAACATAAGCAAAACTGTGGCAATTTTAGATAATAAGAGTGATATTAAAGAAATAAATTTTAGACATTTTAGGAGTTGTACGATGAGAACAAATTTACAGAGCCTGGTAACAAAACTCCTGCCTGAGTAGAACTGAAACAAATGGTAAAAGACAAGAGGTGAAAATTGTTCTAACAGAAAGAATTGCAAGTTAAGAGACCCTGAGGTAGATTTATGTGCAGTGTATTTAAGGCACAGACACAAGAAAGGTTTGGCTGTAATTTCATGAACAAGGGAGAAGAGTGATAGCAACTGACATTGGAGATATAGTCAGGGATCAGATCAGGTGAGACATCTTAGGCTTTGGTCTGGGGTTTGGACTTAATTCTATGCTAAAGACGGTCAGTTTGAGAAGTTGATTAAACATACAAATGGAGATGCTTGAGAAAAGCTCGAAAGAGAAAAGAGGGCTGGAGATACATTAGTCATCTGAATACGGTTGCTATTTAAAGTTATGGAAATACCTGAAAAATGCCGGAGAATGTCGCAAGAGAACCAGGAGGCAGAAGAAAACTTGAGGGTGTGGTTTCACAGAAATCTAGGGACAGTGGTCAACAGTTAAACGGGGAGGGAAAATGTAGTAGGATAAGAACAGAAAGCAGACTACTGTACTTCACAAAAGGAGGACTTTGATGCTTAAGTGGAGTGATAAAGAATGACACCCAACTGAAGTGGGTTTAGGATGGAAGGGGGGTGAATAGGAGGAATATTGACCGTGTTGTGAAATTGGGCCATAATTGGGGAGGAAGGGAATAAGGTCAGAGTGGAACACAGGGAATCATGGGATCAAGAAAAAATTATTTTTTTCAAAGTGAGTAGGATTAATGCACGTTTCCACGTAGATTAGAATTTTTGTTAGCAATAGAAGGTGAAGCAGGCTATACACAATGTTTGCAGTCCAGTCCGTGTGAAATACAGAGTTCAGGTTGAGGGTGTGCTCCCAGAAGGAATCAGAAAACTGCTTTTGTTGTGCTAGCAGCAAATACAGACTAAGGAGGTGTAAACCAGCAAGGTAGTGACTGCAACGGTCAGAAGATGAGTAGTCCTCGTCTCATGATATATATATTCTAACAGACAGAGCTACAACATTTGTGGATTGTAGAGTGAATTATTTTAAAAAAAATCTTAGGGAAAAAATACACACACACATACTTTATAACATAAAGCCTGTTTTTTCATCTCATCTTTTAGTCTGGTTCAGAGAATTCTCTTTGGAGCTTTCAAAACACTTCTATCTCAATGCAAACTACCTTGCACTTTAATTGTCATTCTATTTATGCAGAGTAAGTAAAATTTAGTATTATCTTTATATCCTGAGTTAAGCCATTAGCCTTTAGAAATTTTAGTGTGCAAAAAAAATGTGATGAATGAATGAGTTAAAAATTTAGAAAAGATAAAACAAATACATATGTCTCTGGAATTTTGGACAAATCACTGTTTACCCTATAGCCTCTAAATAAATTGGGTTTTTTTTTTTTTGGTAACTCATATGGAAAAATATAAGTAGCATGTGTGTTTTTGTATCTTTGACAAGTCACTTTACTTTTCTGGGTTTCAATACGTTTGACAAACTTAAAAAGAACTTTAGAAAGTACTCCGATTAAGATTACAATCATTTGTCATTTGTGGAGTTTTATCATCTAATGCTTCTTTTGACTAACAAATTATATATAAAATAGTCGACTTTCAAATAATATTTTTCAAATTTATGGTGATAGGAAATCAGAATCTCTGGTGTTATGCTCCACTGAGTGCAGTTATGGTGTTTAAATACTGAAAGATTTTAATTAATGAATGTCAGATTCTACTGATGTTTTCATTTTTTAGAACATATCTTCTAGAGATATGTATTGTATCAATGGTGATCTTAATTGAAGAGGCTTGCAAGTCACTATATAATGTTTTCCTTAATTGTTCTGAAATACATTAGGGTGCCCTCTGAAATGAAATCCATATTTATAATAGGATGATGTTTATAGAATATCTAGCTTATGTGACTTTAATCTATACCTATTAAAATCCATATAATATTGAGACAAAGGAGATTCATGTTTACCTCATATCACACAAAACTGTCATGATTTATTAGAATTTGAAAGAAGTTAGAAAAGGCAAGTGTTGAAGCAAAGGCCTGAGAAAATTCATGATGCTAAATTTTACTTTTCTATTTGATATAAAAGAGATGATATTTTTTCTTGAAATTCCAATGAGAATGATTCATAGTATTTAAATACTGAAATTAATTTAGCAATATTATGATTATGTTTATCACTGTTTAGTTTTTCAGAGAAATGAGACATTTTTTAATCTGATATTTTGAAAAATTAAACTCATTCTGGAAATATTTTTTTTAAAAAGATTTCTACAGTTGCATGAATGATCAATTTTAAATGTTATCCAATCTTATAAGGGAAATAAATTAAAGAATATATGTGTTTTTAATAGTCATACATGGTTAAAATTACCATTTATTTAACTTCAGCACATTAAGGTGAATGAAATTATAAGTGTGTAATCTGCCAACTTACCCTTCCTAGTTATAAGTGGTGGGTTTTTTCTATTATTTATGGCTATAGATGTAAGCAGTCTCTCAATGTACACTGCCCATTTTTCTATGTCACTCCACTGGCAATGCTTGTTGACTAAATAAATTTTTCTGCCTAGAAGTCACTGGATATTTCACAGCATCACTTGGAATATTTCTTATATTCACTTCGTTCATGTTCAGTTTATGCTGGCATTTTAATAGAAAGCACATACTTGAATACTATGTGCCTCAATAGCTTTTGACTTGGTTCTACCTAGAAACACTGAGGTCTGGCAAGAATTGCTGTGTGATACTATTAGATTCATATTTGGGAGGTCTTGTTTTAATTCATCTTCTCCCATAATTGATTTTGAAAATATATAATAGAGAGTAGAAACCATTTAAGTGCCTAGAAATAACTTATATGCCAGATTAAAATATCACAGATATAATATACATTTATAGACGTATTCTAACTTTCCTTTTGGTAAATCAGCATATGGAAAGAAGTACATTCTTTCTTCAACTATTTTCTCATTTGTATCTTAGAATTTTAGTCATATGAAACTATGTTGCAGGGCCTCCCTGGTGGCGCAGTGGTTAAGAGTCCGCCTGCCAATGCAGGGGATACGGGTTCGTGCCCCGGTCTGGGAGGATCCCATATGCCGCGGAGCGGCTGGGCCCGTGAGCCATGGCCGCTGGGCCTGCGCATCCGGAGCCTGTGCTCCGCAACGGGAGAGGCCACAACAGTGAGAGGCCCGCATACCGCGAAAAAAAAAAAAAAAAAAAAGAAACTATGTTGCAAAATTAGATGATCTACTGGCAGGCCCTTCCCTCAAAATCAAATCCAAGCTCGGGGCTTCCAGAGAGTTCTTCATTATTAATTATACAGTGTATTCTTCACTCCTGTACTGATTGAGAATTTAGTCTACATCATTCTGTAGCTGTGCTTTTTTTGCCACTGCATTATTATTACTCAGAAAGCAATTTGTGTGGGATCATCTTTCCAAGTATTTTGAAGTCATGTCAGGTAAAGCACAACTGGTTTATTAGCTTTGTAAGAAAAATAATCAGGCTTCCTCTAATTTTATACATTAACTATTTAATGTAGCATTTACAATAATAACTTGTACGTAACTGAGGATAAATCAGTATTGATTAGTTGACTGATCTGTGTTTAATTTGGTGACTCCCCTAATATGCATTTTTCTCATTTGTGATACTTTATGTACTTTTAAAAAATACCTTCTCATCTTCAAGGAAAATCTATAGATTTACATATACATCTAATTTAATTAATTTTATATGAAGGGAAAACATTATATAATTTACTGTTATATACCTGACTCTAGGAATGACAATTCTAATATTAATAAATTTTAAAACATCTTTACTTTTTCCATTGTTGAGTTACATACAAATGTGCTGTTATGAATAGGACTATGACTATGTTTGGTCAAGGATTTTTCTGATTTTATATTTTCCTTGACAAAAAAATTATTAAATAATTTTTTAGGTCAATTATCAATAAAAGTGATCAAGTTGAGTCTTATCTAGAATCTAAAATTAAGAAAAAAGGACAACAATTTTGTATGTACTGTTTAAAAAATTTGGATGAAAGATGATAAACAAACTTGTCATTAGAGTAGCTAATAAAGAATAGGATATAGATATATATATTTAGTATCTTTTCCCTTTTTGCTCAAGAATGCAGAGATTTCATACCCAAGCAATTTCATAGAGTAGTTTATGTTTCATATGACTACATGTTTTTAATCATTTAGTTCTCTTTTTTGGGCATAAAAACCACATAATAAATTCTTAATGGTCACTTATTAATAAATGGTAACAGAGGTCGAGATACAGGAAAAAAATAATTTGTAAATAGCAAATATTTTCATCTGGACAAGGAAACAAAGAATTATTTTTCCACCAGAAAACTACCCTAAGTTTTTAAGAACAATAAGGTTGTGCTTCAATTTTTAAGTAATTTACTTTCCAGTGAAAAGCATAATTGTCTTCGTCCTAGACATATACACAAAGAAAAAAATCAGCTGGTGGCATTTAGGCCAAGTAAAGTGACTGGGCAGAGGAACTACAAAGTGAGTGGGTATTCAGAAGAAACAGAGTCCCAGAGAGAAGAAGCTGCAGCCTAGAATTGAGATAACCCCCCTCTTTTCCAAAGATACAATATTAATTTGATCTCTGAAAAGGTAGAAGATCAATATCTGGATTAGATCTTATAATCATATCTAGACTATAACTTTGTTTAGATCATTATTGTATAGAAATTATATTGTTATCATTTACTTTAGTTGAATCTCCATTACTAATTTAGAACATCTAACCCATAATTCCAATTCCATCACTGTGCACCATGGGGATTTGGTGTCTCATCTTTGAGGTATGGTTTCTGGTTTAGTCACCATTACCACAGGGTTCTCATTAAGAACAAATGAGGCTAACATATATATGAAAACTATAAAGTGAATAGTTGAAGGATAATATACTATAGTATTACTTCATCTTCTCTAAAGGAGAGATATCAATGACTTGAAATTTCCAGTGGAATCTAAACCCTGATCATTACACTTAACCCTATTGCTGTTTTTATTAGCATTTAATTGTTCCATTTATTGGCATAACTCCTTTCATTTTGTGTAAAAATATTCATTTTGTGTAAAAATATTCAATCTGGATCAGATTTGAATCCTATTAGACTTTTTATGATCTTTTCTTTCTTATCATTAATCATTAGTGTTCAACACATTCTAGTTAGTCTAATTAACATAATTCCACATAATTACAGGTGTGGAACTGACACAAGTTATTTCCAAGTTACTTTACTTATAACATATCAAAGAAATCCTAAAATAATGTCATATCTTAATTTGGCTATATAAGAATATTTGAATTTTTAAATTGTGATTTTTTGATTATATAATTTTTCTCATTGGCAGGAAATTAGAACACTCATTTTACATATAAGAAAATAAGTATTAAATAATTTTCTTCAAAATTTAAGGAGTCAGTTTTATATGACATAAGGATAAGAACTTTTCTTCTACTCATCCAGATACATTTATTTTTTTCCACAAACATATACAACATTTTTAAAATTTCAAAATATAAGGTCATAACAGTAATGATTTAGTGCGACCTACTGCAATTCTGTTCAAGCTCTGATATTTAGGAGGAATTGAAGAGGGATTTCCAATGGTAATAATTTTTCAAACTACTATTTCCCAGACTGTTAAATGAAAAAAAAAGAAAAAAAAAAAAAACTGCAATTTTGTAGACATGGTACAGACTGGAAAAGAGAAAACTAAATGTTATTTGCTGATTTTATTTTAGGATAACTTGTTTATATTAATGGACTGAAAGCATTTTAGTCATTTTTAAAGTTTTCCTCTGCTTAAATAGCCCATCGCCCAAAAAGGAAACAATAAACCACATAACTCAATTATAAAATGTCAAAGCTTAAGAGCTAGTGTTCACAAAGCACCATTATGAGATTTCAATAGCACTGAGACCTGCTCAGGTTAACCTGCCAACTGTGTCCTATTTGCAAGTAAAATGTGCCCTATTTCCTAATCAACTGCTCTAGAGCTGATTATTTCCCATTTATTTAATGCTATCTCCCAGGCCTCCCAAATGTTTTAGTCCTTATTTTAGACCATCTCAGACTCATTAGCCTTTTGCCTGACAGTGCCAATGTGACTGTCTGACAGCCTGAAACTTGGAGATGTTATGCCATTGAGTGTCAAGAGCTTTCCAGGAAAAAAGTGTTTTTTAAAAAATGAACATATATTTAAATAATGCCAATTTATGCAGCAAGGTAACAAAGCCAAATATTTTAAATTATGTCTGATATGCCAGAATATTATTTTTTCAAATACAACTAGAATGTTTTTTCCATGATTCTGAAAGCAATATCCCCTTCTAAAATTTTCCATGACCATGTGTTCCTTTTGCAATAAGCTATATGTGTGTAGAATAATTATATTTGATTATATTTAAACATTAAATTACCATTTTTGATCTTGTCCAAAAATAATCAAATAGCAGCACTTTTATATGGTTTAATATAATATATAAAAAAGTGTTATGTTATAGAAACACATTTTTCACATTTATAGATAAACTTTAAATTAACAAGACAAATTAAATCTAATTGTCAACTAATTATTTTACATTTCTCAAAGAATCAAAATTAATTCATCAGTGATGTAAATTAACAAGGACTAAACTAGTACAACAGGAAAAAAGAAAGGCTTCTCTACCTAATTGTGAAAACATACTAAGTGACCAAAAAGTAATTTTAATATTAATCCAAATCTGTAGAAATTAGCCATGTGCTCAGTTAATTTAGATTAGGTTTTCATCCTGTTTTGGGTACCACCAACATTTAGCTTGGATTGCTAACCTAAACTGGCTAGGTCACCTTAGGGAAAACCTAAACCCTCCAGGACTACTGTGATCTGGAGGAAAACAAATCAAGTGAAGGAAGATAAAGAGAATCTAATGTTATAAATTTACATAAAAGAACCATAAAAATCCCATTACCTTATAACTTTGTGCTAGGCACTTTGAACACAATTATGTAAAGCACCTATCAGAGGTTGCACAGGTAATCCTGACAGCTGAAGAATCTAGTGATCCCAAAGCCTTGGATCCCTCCTTTATCTCACTCTGTTTTAAAATCCCATTGCATGCGTTTGCTGAGTGTTTAGCTAAGCTGCTCCTTGGGATTGGATCCTTGTGTCCATTTTGTTTGACCAATGGGCTTGCAAGGATCTTGAATTGACATTTGCCCCCTCATGCAAGCTCATACCCTAGATACAAGCAAAGATTTGTCCCTGAGATACTTCATTCCACAGGCCTTTTGTCAACAGTCTCTCTTGCCTCCTAGCACCTGTATGCTCTATGTGACCCTTGCGGGATTTACTAAAACCCCATTCTTTTGGTTTGAATTGACCAATCAGGCCATAGCCACAGAACCCCAATCCCTCCCCCCCATCTATGGTCACTAATAAAGACTTGTGCTCCAAGTCCTGTCTCTCTCTGCATTCTGCCTTGACCTTGCCATGTGGCCGCTCAAGGTGTGTCTTTAATTTTTCCAGAACTTAAGAACTGCGAATAATAAAATACTCTATTTCAATTTCTCTTTTGAACTGTTTGCTGAACAGTGTTTCACCATCAGACACCCTGTGCTCCACTTAAATGTTTATTTAATAAAGTCATAACAGCATCTTATTATTATTATATCAAAAGGGGAAAATCAACTGACCTGACAACCACTATATATATAAACATAATTAAAACTATTTCAAACACAGGCCAAAAAAACCAAGGTACACATCAGACTGTGAATTCTCAAGGTTCATTTTTAACGCTTTTCAAATGAAGCATACTCATATTCATTTTTAGTTTATTAGTTAAATACTTTTAGACCAAGATTTATGCTTGTTATATAAATTGAAGATCATGTGCCAATGATATATTGGTGTATAATTTCAGTGACTAGATAAAAGTCATTGGTTAAAACATGTTCCCAAAAAACTCACTTTATATGGGAAAATGAATTTCAAGTGAAAAACTTGAGTATAATTATCACACAACTAGAATAAAAATAAATGTTAATACATAACAGGGAAACAAAACAAGACTAGTATAAATTCAGCATGCCATAGTTAAGAGTGTTAAGAAGCTTATAAGAGAATGATCCCAAAACAGCTGTTCCAATATGGTTCCAAGATGTCTGACACATAAATGTCACCATACACCAGTGAAAGCACTCTTGTAATTTTAACTGCAGAAAAGTTAAACTTTAATTTATGAACAAGATCAAATATTTAAATAGGTAAAACAATCTTAAGGAATGGAAGAATGTAAGCAAGGTTAAACTATTAAAGGTTTTTGAACAGTAAAAGTCATCACCAATTGTAAAGTATCAATAGTTTATACATAGAGTGTAAAAAAGTGAAAGATGTCAACTTATTTCAAATTTATTTTAATACACATATATATTTATATACCTATTTACATATTAATATCTATATAAATCTGTATCTATATATTTATATATAATCTCTGAAGTAAAGGGAAAAATAATGATCCAAACTTATCTTAAAGACAGATAAATACCTAAGACTCCTTCAAAGAGAAAGCCATCCAATGTCATTAGCACATATATGGATTGCATAAACATTAATCGGCATCGTAGTAATATTATTTGGCAATATATTCACAATGTGTAAACTGTAAAACTGTAAAACTGTAAAAAGTCATAGACCTCACCTTTAAGATGTTTTAGAGGAAGTAACTGAGGTATTGGCTCCAATAATATAAACTCTTAAAAATATTGCCCCTTTTCTAAAAGATTTTTGTGCTTGCATTCTACTTCATTTTCATTTCCCCTTTCCTCCCACATTTCATGCCATTGTTTAGAATTGTTGCATGGTTTCATTTTCCTTATGTAAAAATTATGTACCAATCCTGGATAGGATTTGGTGTCCCCTGCCCTTCAGCCTTTCTTTTGGAAAAGAAGCTAGACTTATGCTGCCAGCTCATGAGGGGGGGAATAAAAGGTTAGAGCCAAACTGACCTTTCTGCTCCCTGCATAAGCATTATAGATGGGCCTACAGCAAGTTCAGCCTAGAGAGCTGTGACCACCCTGCTCTCACACTGAGAATAAAGTCACCTTCACAGTATGCAGAAAACTTCTGCCACTCCTTTTTTCCCCTCTCTCTGGGGAGAAACCTCACTAGTGAGACTTCTGAACCTGACCTTCCAGCATGATAAGACAATCTTCAGGATACCATGCTGCTTAGATGGCTAAAGCCACTGCTTCACACTGTTTAGAATTTCACCCTTTGACATGCTACACTTTAAAGTTCAGAAATTTAGTCTTATAAAAGTCTTGGCTTTCTTCAAATTAGTTCTAGTTATGCCTTTTGCCTTTCTTAAGTGGTAACCAAAATAATTCACATCTCAGCAGCATGATTCTCAACCTACTAGCTCATAAGAAGATATATGACTGTGGCAAATAACATATTTCCTTGTCTTTCTTCCCTTATTATTTACTTTAATTCTTAAAACTAAAAAAAAAACTATTAAATAGATTTCTGATTCCAATGAAAATAGAGTAACAGGGGTTATATTAATACTTATTCCTATAACAAAAACATAAACAATAAAATGGGCAAAAATATGGCCAAGAAGTACATGAAAATCTGCTCAACATCACTAATCATTAGAGAAATGCAAATCAAAACTACAATGAGGTATCACCTCATGCCAGTTAGAATGGGCATCATCAGAAAATCTACAAACAACAAATGCTGGAGAGGGTGTGGAGAAAAAAGGAACCCTCTTGCACTGTTGGTGGGAATGTAAATTGACACAGCCACTATGGAGAACAGTATGTAGGTTCCTTAAAAAACTAAAAATAGAATTACCATATGTCCCAGCAATCCCACTACTGGGCATATACCCGGAGAAATCTATAATTCAAAAAGACACATGCACCCCAATGTTCATTGCAGCACTATTTACAATAGCCAGGTCA
The DNA here is from genome assembly GCF_964341445.2 of Mesoplodon mirus. Taxonomy (NCBI): domain Eukaryota; kingdom Metazoa; phylum Chordata; class Mammalia; order Artiodactyla; family Ziphiidae; genus Mesoplodon; species Mesoplodon mirus. Next base: position 111,437,178 of record NC_138982.1, read on the forward strand.
TGGAAACAACCTAAATGCCCATCAACAAACAAATAGATAAAGAAGATGTGGTACATATATACAATGGAATATTACTCAGCCATAAAAAGGAATGAAATTGGGTGATTTGTAGAGATGTGGATGGATCTAGAGACTGTCATACAGTGTGAAGTAAGTCAGAAAGAGTAAAACAAATATCATATATTAACGCATACATGTGGAACCTAGAAAAATGGTATAGATGAACCGGTTTGCAGGGCAGAAATAGAGACACCAATGTAGAAAACAAACGTATGGACAACAAGGGGGGAAAGTGGTGGCGGGGGGTGTGGTGTGATGAATTGGGAGATTCGGATTGACATATATACACTAATATGTATAAAATGGATAAGTAATAAGAACCCACTGTATAAAAAAATAAATAGGGCTTCCCTGGTAGCACAGTGGTTGAGAGTCCGCCTGCTGATGCAAGGGACACGGGTCTGTGCTCCGGTCTGGGAAGATCCCACATGTCGTGGAGCAGCTAGGCCCGTAAGCCATGGCCTCTGAGCCTGCGTGTCCGGAGCTTGTGCTCCACAGCGGGAGAGGCCACAACAGTGAGAGGCCAGCGTACTGCAAAAAAAAAAAAAATCAAGAAAATTAATTAATTAATTAATTAATTAATTAAATTTTAAAAAACAGGTAAAATATGTAATTCAATGGTTTTCAAGACAATGGACATCAAACAATAGAAGACATTAAACCCTTGGATACTGGAAAGAGGTGAGGTGAGCCCTAATATTGCTTTCTGTTTTGGGAGAGTTTTAGAAATGACACCAGGAGAAGGAATCTAAGCAGAACCCAGAAATCACAATATTTGAAGAGACAGAGTTAAGAGTGCAGCAAACCAAAGTAGATAGAGTTGCAGGATATAGTACCAATTATTAAAAGTGATACAGAGAAAGAAACCCAGAAATCTGCAGATACTCAGCAGAATGTATTTCTTGAGTATTTGGTAGAATATTGATCATCATATTGCATATAATAAAACTACCTGAAAACATGTAATTATGAATATTTGTCTCCAAAATATTGATGATGAAATTTAGTCCCCAATGTGACAGTATTATGTGCATTTGGGAGGTAACTGAGTCATGAGGGTAGAGCTCTCACAAAAGGGATTAGTGCACTTATAAGAAGAGGCCAGAGAACTAGCTTGCTCTCTTTTCTCCATGTAGGACTATAAGAAGTCTGCAGTCTACAAACTGGAAGACGGCACTCACCAAAATCATACCATTCCAGCACACTGATTTTGGACTTCGAGCCTTCAGAACAGTGAGAAATAAATATTTATGGTTTAAGCCACCCAGTCTATGGTAATTTTTTATTACAGTCCAAACTAAGACAGAAATTGGTACTGAGAAATAGGGTGTTGATGTAAAACACTACAACAGTGCAAAACACTTCCACTAAAAATGTGGAAGCAGCTTTGGAACTGGGTAGTGGGAAGAGGTTGGAAAAGTATTGAAAAACACTCTAGGGGAGATGGAGGAAGATGGCGGAGGAGTAAGACGCAGAGATCACCTTCCTCCCCACAGATACATCAGAAATTCATCTACACGTGGAACAACTCCTACAGAACACCTACTGAACGCTGACAGAAGACCTCAGACTCCCCAAAAGGCAAGAAACTCCCCACATACCTGGGTAGGGCAAAAGAAAAAAGAATAAAAAGAGACAAAAGGATAGGGATGGGACCTGCACCAGTGGGAGGGAGCCGTGAAGGAGGAAAGGTTTAGAAGCCCCTTCGCGGGCGGAGACTGAAGGTGGCGGAGGGGGAAAGCTTCAGAGTAGCGGAGGAGAGCACAGCAACAGGGGTGCGGAGGGCACAGCGGAGAGATTCTGGCACAGAGGATCGGTGCCCTCAGGCACACACCAGCCCGAGAGGCTTGTCTGCTTGGCCGCCGGGGTGGGCGGGGCTGGGAGCTGAAGCTTGGGTATCGGCTTTCAGTCGGAGCGCAGGGAGAGGACTGGGGCTGGCGGCAGGAAGAGAGCCTGAAGGGGTTAGTGCACCACGGCTAGCCCGGAGGGAGTCCGGGAAAAAGTTTGGAGCTGCCGAAGAGGCAAGAGACTTTTTCTTCCCTTTTGTTTCCTGGTGCGCGAAGAGAGGGCATTAAGAGCGCTGCTTAAAGAAGCTCCAGAGATGGGAGCGAGCTGCGGCTAAAGGCGCGGACCCCAGAGATGGGCGTGGGACACTGGGACTGCTGCTGCCACCGCCACAAGGCCTGTGTGTGAGCACAGGTCACTGTCCACACCCCCTTCCAGGGAGCCTGTGCAGACCGCCACTGACGGGGTCCCAGGACCCAGGGATGGCTTCCCCAGGAAAGCCCATGGAGTGCCTCAGGCTGGTGCAACGTCACGCACGCCTCTGCGCCGCAGGCCCACCCTGCACTGCGCGACCCTCCCTCCCCTCAGCCTGAGTGAGCCAGAGCACCTGAATCAGCGGCTCCTTTAAATCCGTCCTGTCTGAGCGAAGAACGGACACCTTCCAGCGACCTACATGCAGAGGCGGGCCCAGGTCCAAGGCTGAGACCCGGGAGCTGTGAGAGCAGAGAAGAGACAGGGAAATCACTCTGTGCAGCCTCGGAGGCAGCGGATTAAAGCTCCATGGTCCACTTGATGTGCCCTGCGTCTGTGGAGTGCATGAATGGACAGCGATTCATCCCAAATTGAGGTGGTGGACTTTGAAGACAAGATTTAAGATTTCTTCCCCTTTTCCTCTTTTTACAACGAATTATCCCAAATTAAGGAGGTGGACTTTGAGAGCAAGATTTCAGACTTTTCTGCCTCTTCCTCTTTTTACAACGAATTATCCCAAATTGAGGAGGTGGACTTTGAGAGCAAGATTTTCGATTTTAACAATGAGAACTTCCAGGTAAGATGGCGGAAGAGTAAAACGCGGAGATCACCGTCCTCCCCACGGATACACCAGAAATACAGCTACACGTGGAACAACTCCTACAGAACACCTACTGAATGCTGGCAAAAGACCCCAGACCTCCCAAAAGGCAAGAAACTCCCCCACATACCTGGGTAGGGCGGAGTGGAGAGATTCCCGCGTGGAGGGTTGGTGACGGGCGGCGCTCACCGGCCTGAAAGGCTTCTCTGCTCACCCCGGCGGTGCTGGATGTGAGGCTTGGGCTTCGGTCGGAGCGCGGGGAGAGGACTGGGGCTGGCGGCGAGAACTCAGCTGGAAGGGGGCTGGTGAGCCGCGGCTGGCCGGCAGTTAGTCTGGGGGGACTCTGGAGCTGCCGAGGAGGCGGGAGACTTTTTCTTCCCTCTTGGTTTCCTGGTGCGCGAGGAGAGGGGATTAAGAGCGCTGCCTGGAGGGGCTCCACAGACAGGCGTGAGTCGCAACTGGGGGCGCGGAGCCCAGTGGCGGGCGTGGGACGCTGGGGCTGCTGCTGCCGCCGCCGGGGGGCCTGTGTGCGAGCGCAGGTCGCTGTCCACGCCACCATTCCGGGAGCCTGTGCGGGCCGCCACTGCCGGGGTCCCGGGATCAAGGGGCGGCTTCCCTGGGAGAACGCACAGCGCGCCTCGGGCTGGTGCAACGTCACGCCGACCTCTGCCACTGCAGGCTCGCCCCGCACTCCGTGCCCCTCCCTCCCGCCCGGCCTGAGTGAGCCAGAGTCCCCGAAGAGGCTGCTCCTTTAACCCTGTCCTGTCTGAGCGAAGAACAGAAGCCCTCCGGTGACCTACACGCAGAGGCGGGGCGAAATCCAAAGCTGAGACCCAGGGGCTGTGAGAACAAAGAAGAGAAAGGGAAACCTTTCCCAGCAGCCTCAGAAGCAGCGGATTAAAGCTCCACAATCAACTTGATGTACCCTGCATCTGTGGAATACATGAATGGACAACAAATCATGCCAAATTGAGGAGCCAGGAGTCAGTGCTGTGCCTCTGAGGTGGGAGAGCCAACTTCACGACACTGGCCCACAAGAGACCTCCCAGCTCCACATAATATCAAACGGCGAAAATATTCCAGAGATCTCCATCTCAACAGCAGCACCCAGCTTCACTCAACGACCAGCAAGCTACAGTGCTGGACACCCTATGCCAAACAACTAGCAAGATAGGAACACAACACCACCCATTAGCAGAGAGGTGGCCTAAAATCATAAAAAGTCTGCAGACACCCCAAAACATACCACCAGACGTGGCCCTGCCCACCAGAAAGACAAGATCCAGCCTCACCCACCAGAACACAGGCACTAGTCCCCTCCACCAGGAAGCCTACACAACCCACTAAACAAACCTTAGCCACTGGGGACAGACACCAAAAACAACAGGAACTACGAACCTGCAGCCTGCAAAAAGGAGACCCCAAACAGAGTAACATAAGCAAAATGAGAAGACAGAAAAACACACAGCAGGAGAAGGAGCAAGATAAAAACCCAGCAGACCTAACAAATGAAGAGGTAATACGCAGTCTACTTGAAAAAGAATTCAGAATAATGATGGTAAAGATGATGAATGATTCTATTTCCCAGATCCAAAATCTTGGAAATAGAATAGACAAAATGCAAGAAACAGTTAACAAGGACCTAGAAGAACTAAAGATGAATCAAGCATCGATTAAAAACACAATAAATGAAATGAAAAATACTCTAGATGGGATCAATAGCAGAATAACTGAGGCAGAAGAACGGATAAGTGAGGTGGAAGATAAAATAGTGGAAATAACTGCTGCAGAGCAAAATAAAGAAAAAAGAATGAAAAGAACAGAGGACAGTCTCAGAGACCTCTGGGACAACATTAAACACACCAACATTCGAATTATAGGGGTTCCAGAAGAAGAAGAGAAAAAGAAAGGGACTGAGAAAATATTTGAAGAGATTATAGTTGAAAACTTCCCTAATATGGGAAAGGAAATAGTTAATCAAGTCCAGGAGGCACAGAGAGACCCATACAGAATAAATCCAAGGAGAAATACACCAAGACACATATTAATCAAACTGTCAAAAATTAAACACAAAGAAAGCATATTAAAAGCAGCAAGGGAAAAACAACAAATAACACACAAGGGAATCCCCATCAGGATAACAGCTGATCTCTCAGCAGAAACTCTACAAGCCAGAAGGGAGTGGCAGGACATAATTAAAGTGATGAAGGGGAAAAACCTGCAACCAAGATTACTCTACCCAGCAAGGATCTCATTCAGATTTGATGGAGAAATTAAAACGTTTACAGATAAGCAAAAGCTGAGAGAGTTCAGCACCACCAAGCCAGCTTTACAACAAATGCTAAAGGAACTTCTCTAGGCAAGACACACAACAGAAGGAAAAGACCTACAATAACGAACCCAAAACAATTAAGAAAATGGGAATAGGAACATACATATTGATAATTACCTTAAATGTAAATGGACTAAATGCTCCCACCAAAAGACACAGATTGGCTGAATAGATACAAAAACAAGACCCATATATATGCTGTCTACAAGAGACCCACTTCAGACCTAGAGACACATACAGACTGAAAGTAAGGGGATGGAAAAAGATATTCCGTGCAAATGGAAACCAAAAGAAAGCTGGAGTAGTAATTCTCATATCAGACAAAATAGACTTTAAAATAAAGACTACTAGAAGAGACAAAGAAGGACACTACATAATAATAAAGGGATCGATCCAAGAAGAAGATATAACCATTGTAAATATTTATGCACCCAACATAGGAGCACCTCAATACATAAGGCAAATACTAACAGCCATAAAAGGAGAAATCGACAGTAACACACTCATAGTAGGGGACTTTAACACCCCACTTTCACCAATGGACAGATCATCCAAAATGAAAATAAATAAGGAAACACAAGCTTTCAATGATACATTAAACAAGATGGACTTAATTGATATTTATAGGACATTCCATCCAAAAACAACAGAATACACATTTTTCTCAAGTGCTCATGGAACATTCTCCAGGATAGATCATATCTTGGGTCACAAATCAAGCTTTGGTAAATTTAAGAAAATTGAAATTGTATCAAGTATCTTTTCCGACCACAATGCTATGAGACTAGATATCAATTACAGGAAAAGATCTGTAAAAAATACAAACACATGGAGGCTAAACAATACACTACTTAATAACAAAGTGATCACTGAAGAAATCAAAGGGGAAATTAAAAAATACCTAGAAACAAATGACAATGGAGACACGATGACCCAAAACCTATGGGAGGCAGCAAAAGCAGTTTTAGAGGGAAGTTTATAGCAATACAATCCTACCTTAAGAAACAGGAAACATCTCGAATAAACAACCTAACCTTTCACCTAAAGCAACTAGAGAAAGAAGAACAAAAACATCCCAAAGTTAGCAGAAGGAAAGAAATCATAAAAATCAGATCAGAAATAAATGAAAAAGAAATGAAGGAAACGATAGCAAAGATCAATAAAACTAAAAGCTGGTTCTTTGAGAAGATAAACAAAATTGATAAACCATTCGCCAGACTCATCAAGAAAAAAAGGAAGACTCAAATCAATAGAATTAGAAATGAAAAAGGAGACGTAACAACTGACACTGCAGAAATACAAAAGATCATGAGAGATTACTACAAGCAACTCTATGCCAATAAAATGGACAACCTGGAAGAAATGGACAAATTCTTAGAAATGCACAACCTGCCAAGACTGAATCAGGAAGAAATAGAAAATATGAACAGACCAATCCCAAGCACTGAAATTGAAACTGTGATAAAAAATCTTCCAACAAACAAAAGCCCAGGACCAGATGGCTTCACAGGTGAATTCTATCAAGCATTTAGAGAAGAGCTAACACCTATGCTTCTCAAACTCTTCCAAAATATAGCAGAGGGAGGAACACTCCCAAACTCATTCTACGAGGCCACCATCACCTTGATACCAAAACCAGACAAGGATGTCACAAAGAAAGAAAACTACAGGCCAATATCACTGATGAACATAGATGCAAACATCCTCAACAAAATACTAGCAAACAGAATCCAACAGCACATTAAAACGATCATACACCATGATCAAGTGGGGTTTATTCCAGGAATGCAAGGATTCTTCAATATACGCAAATCAATCAACGTGATACACCATATTAACAAATTGAAGAAGAAAAACCATATGATCATCTCAATAGATGCAGAGAAAGCTTTTGACAAAATTCAACACCCATTTATGATAAAAACCCTGCAGAAAGTAGGCATAGAGGGAACTTTCCTCAACATAATAAAGGCCATATATGACAAACCCACAGCCAGCATCGTCCTCAATCGTGAAAAACTGAAACCATTTCCACTAAGATCAGGAACAAGACAAGGTTGCCCACTCTCACCACTCCTATTCAACATAGTTTTGGAAGTTTTAGCCACAGCAATCAGAGAAGAAAAGGATATAAAAGGAATCCACATTGGAAAAGAAGAAGTAACGCTGTCACTGTTTGCAGATGACATGATACTATACATAGAAAATCCTAAAGATGCTACCAGAAAACTACTAGAGTTAATCAATGAATTTGGTAAATTAGCAAGATACAAAATTAATGCACAGAAATCTCTGGCATTCCTATATACTAATGATGAAAAATCTGAAAGTGAAATCAAGGAAACACTCCCATTTACCATTGCAACAAAAAGCATAAAATATCTAGGAATAAACCTACCTAAGGAGACAAAAGACCTGTATGCAGAAAACTATAAGGCACTGATGAAAGAAATTAAAGATGATACAAACAGATGGAGAGATGTACCATGTTCTTGGATTGGAAGAATCAACATTGTGAAAATGACTCTACTACCCAAAGCAATCTACAGATTCAATGCAATCCCTATCAAACTACCACTGGCATTTTTCACAGAACTAGAGCAAAAAATTTCACAATTTGTATGGAAACCCAAAAGACCCCGAATAGCCAAAGCAATCTTGAGAATGAAAAATGGAGCTGGAGCAATCAGGCTCCCTGACTTCAGACTATACTACAAAGTGACAGTAATCAAGACAGTATGGTACTGGCACAAAAACAGAAAGATAGATCAATGGAACAGGATAGAAAGCCCAGAGATAAGCCCGTGGACATATGGTCACCTTATCTTTGATAAAGGAGGCAGGAATGTACAGTGGAGAAAGGACAGTCTCTTCAATAAGTGGTGCTGGGAAAACTGGATAGGAACATGTAAAAGTATGAGATTAGATCACTCCCTAACACCATACACAAAAATAAGCTCAAAATGGATTAAAGACCTAAATGTAAGGCCAGACACTATCAAACTCTTAGAGGAAAACATAGGCAGAACACTCTATGACATAAATCACAGCAAGATCCTTTTGGACCCACCTCCTAGAGAAATGGAAATAAAGACAAAAGTAAACACATGGGACCTAATGCAACTTCAAAGCTTTTGCACAGCAAAGGAAACCATAAACAAGACCAAAAGACAACCCTCAGAATGGGAGAAAATATTTGTAAATGAAGCAACTGACAAAGGATTAATCTCCAAAATTTATAAACAGCTCATGCAGCTCAATAACAAAAAACAACCCAATCCAAAAATGGGCAGAAGACCTAAATAGACATTTCTCCACAGAAGATATACAGACTGCCAACAAACACATGAAAGGATGCTCAACATCTTTGCTCATTAGAGAAATGCAAATCAAAACTAGAATGAGATATCATCTCACACCAGTCAGAATGGCCATCATCAAAAAATCTAGAAACAATAAATGCTGGAGAGGGTGTGGAAATAAAGAAACACTCTTACACTGCTGGTGGGAATGTGAATTGGTACAGCCACTATGGAGAACGGTATGGAGGTTCCTTAAAAGACTACAAATAGAACTACCATATGACCCAGCAATCCCACTACTGGGCATATACCCTGAGAAAACCATAATTCAAAAAGAGACATGTACCCAAATGTTCATAGCAGCCCTATTTTCAATAGCCCGGAGATGGAAACAACCTAAGTGTCCATTGTCAGATGAATGGGTAAAGAAGATGTGGCACATATATACAATGGAATATTACTCAGTTATAAAAAGAAATGAAATTGAGCTATTTGTAATGAGGTGGATGTACCTAGAGTCTGTCATACAGAGTGAAGTAAGTCAGAAAGAGAAAGACAAATACTGTATGCTGACACATATATATGGAATTTAAGAAAAAAAATGTCATGAAGAACATAGGGGTAAGAAAGGAATAAAGACACAGACCTACTAGAGAATGGACTTGAGGATATGGGGAAGGGGAAGGGTAAGCTGTGACAAAGTAAAAGAGCGGCATGGACATATATACATTACCAAACGTAAGGTAGATAGCTAGTGGGAAGCAGCCACATAGCACAGGGAGATCAGCTCGGTGCTTTGTGACCGCCTGGAGGGGTGGGATAGGGAGGGTGGGAGGGAGACGCAAAAGGGAGGGGATATGGGAACATATGTATATGTATAACTGATTAAATTTGTTATAATGCAAAAAATAAAAAAATATATAAAAAAATAAAACTACAATGAGGTATCACCTCACACCAGTCAGAATGGCCATCATCAAAAAATCTATAAACAATAAATGCTGGAAAGGGTGTGGAGAAAAGGGAACCCTTTTGCACTGTTGGTGGGAATGTAAATTGATACAGCCACTATGGAGAACAGTATGGAGGTTCCTTAAAAAACTAAAAATAGAACTACCATACGACCTAGCAATCCCACTACTGGGCGTATACCCTTAGAAAACCATAATTCAAAAAGAGTCATGTACCACAATGTTCAGTGCAGCTCTATTTACAATAGACAGGATATGGAAGCAATGTAAGTGTCCATCGACAGATGAACGGATAAAGAAAATGTGACACATATATACAATGGAATATTACTCAGCCATAAAAAGAAATGAAATTGAGTTATTTGTAGTGAGGTGGATGGACCTAGAGTCTGTCATACAGACCAAAGTAAGTCAGAAAGAGAAAAACAAACACCGTATGCTAACACATATATATGGAATCTAAAAAAAAAAAAAAAAGTGGTTCTGAAGAACCTAGGGGCAGGACAGGAATAAAGATGCAGACATAGAGAATGGACTTGAGGGCACAGGGAGGGAGAAGGGTAAGCTGAGACTAAGTGAGAGAGTGGCATTGACATACATACACTACCAAATGTAAAATAGATAGCTAGTGGGAAGCGGCCACATAGCACAGGGAGATCACCTCGGTGCTTTGTAACCCCCTAGAGGGGTGGGATAGGGAGGGTGGGAGGGAGATGCAAGAGGGAGGAGATATGAGGATATATGTGTATGTAGAGCTGATTCACTTTGTTATACAGCAGCAACTAACACAACAATGTAAAGCAATTATACTCCAAAAAAGATGTTAAAAAAAAAAAAAGATTTTTGATTTTTTTCCCCCGTTCTCTTTTTGTAAATGTGTATGTGTATGCTTCTGTGTGAGATTTTCTCTGTATAGCTTTGCTTCCACCATAGGTCTCAGGGTTCTATCCGGCCTTTTTTTTTTTTTTTTTTCAATAAATACTTTTTTATTTTTAATAACGCTACTATATTTTATACTTCATTCTATTTTACTTATCTTCTCTCTTTCTTTTTTCCTACCTTAACTTCCTCCCTCCCTCCCTCCCTCCGCCCCTTTCTTTCTCTCTTTCTTTCCTTCCTCCCTCCCTCCCTACCTCCTTTCTTTCTTTCTTTCTTTCTTTCCTTCCTCCCTCCCTGCCTTCTTTCTTTCTTTCCTTCCTCCCTCCCTCCCTCCCTCCTTTCTTTCTTTCTTTCTTCCTTCCTTCTTTCCTTTCTTTCCTGCTTCCTTTCTTTCTCTCGCTCTTTCTTTCTTCTACTAATTCTTTCTTTCTACTTTTTCTCCCTTTTATTATGAGCTGGGTACATGAAAGGCTCTTGGTGCTGCAGCCAGGACTCAATGCTGTGCCTCTGAAGTGGGAGAGCCAATTTCAGGACATGGGTCCACAAGAGACCTCCCAGCTCCACATAATATCAAGTGGCGGAAATCTCCCAGAGATCTCCATCTCAACACCAGCACCCAGCTTCAGTCAACGACCAGCAAGCTACAGTGCTGGTGACCCTATGCCAAGCAACTAGCAAGACAAGAACACAACCCCACCCATTAGCAGAAAGGCTGCCTAAAAACATAATAAGGCCACAGGCACCCCAAAACACACCACCAGACACGGACCTGTCCACCAGAAAGAAAAGATCGAGCCTCAACCACCAGAACACAGGCACTAGCCACCCCCCACCAGGAAGCCTACACAACATACTGAAACAACCTTAGCCACTGGGGACAGACACCAAAAACCACAGGAACTACAAATCTGCAGCCTGCAAAAAGGAGACCCCAAACACAGTAAGATAAAAAAATGAGAAGACAGAAAAACACACAGCAGGTGAAGGAGCAAGATAAAAACCTACCAGACCTAACAAATGAAGAGGTAATAGGCAGTCTACCTGAAAAAGAATTCAGAATAATGATAGTAAAGATGATCCAAGATTCTATTTCCAAGATCCAAAATCTTGGAAATAGAATAGATAAAAGGCAATAAACAGTTAACAAGGACCTAGAAGAACTAAAGATAGATCAAGCATCAATTAAAAACACTATAAATGAAACGAAAAATAATCTAGATGGGATCAATAGCAGAATAACTGGGGCAGAAGAACGGATAAGTGAGGTGGAAGATAAAATAGTGGAAATAACTGATGCAGAGCAAAATAAAGAAAAAAGAATGAAAAGAACAGAGGACAGTCTCAGAGACCTCGGGAACAACATTAAACGCACCAACATTCGAATTATAGGGTTTCCAGAAGAAGAAGAGAAAAAGAAAGGGACTGAGAAAATATTTGAAGAGATTATAGTTGAAAATTTCCCTAATATAAGAAACGAAATAGTTAATCAAGTCCAGGAGGCACAGAGAGTCCCATACAGAATAAATCCAAGGAGAAATACGCCAAGACACATATTAATCAAACTGTCAAAAATTAAACACAAAGGAATCATATTAAAAGCAGCAAAGGAAAAACAACAAATAACACACAAGGGAATTCCCATCAGGTTAACTGCTGATCTCTCAGCAGAAACTCTACAAGCCAGAAAGGAGTGAGAGGACATAATTAAAGTGATGAAGGAGAAAAACCTGCAACCAAGATTGCTCTACCCAGCAAGGATCTCATTCAGATTTGATGGAGAAATTAAAATGTTTACAGACAAGCAAAAGCTGAGAGAATTCAGCACCACCAAACCAACTTTAAAACAAATGCTAAAGAAACACAACAGAAGGAATATACCTACAATAATGAAACCAAAGCAATTAAGGAAATGGGAATAGGAACATACATATCAATAATTACCTTAAATGTAAATGGATGAAATGCTCCCACCAAAAGACACAGATTGGCTGAATGGATACAAAAACAAGACCCATATATATGCTGTCTACAAGAGACCCACTTCAGACCTAGAGACACATACAGACTGAAAGTAAGGGGATGGAAAAAGATATTCCATGCAAATGGAAATCCAAAGAAAGCTAGAGTAGTAATTCTTAAATCAAACAAAATAGACTTTAATATAAACACTATTAGAAGAGACAAAGAAGGACACTACATAATGATAAAGGGATCGATCCAAGAAGAAGATATAACAATTGTAAATATTTATGCACCCAATGTAGGAGCACCTCAATACATAAGGCATATTCTAACATTCATAAAAGTGGAAATGGACAGTAACACACTCATAGTAGGGGACTTTAACACCCCACTTTCACCAATGGACAGATCATTCAAAATGAAAATAAATAAGGAAACACAAGCTTTCAATGATACATTAAACAAGATGGACTTAATTGATATTTATAGGACATTCCATCCAAAAACAACAGAATACACATTTTTCTCAAGTGCTCATGGAACATTCTCCAGGATAGATCATATCTTGGGTCACAAATCAAGCCTTGGTAAATTTAAGAAAATTGAAATTGGATCAAGTATCTTTTCCGACCACAATGCTATGAGACTAGACATCAATTACAGGAAAAGATCTGTAAAAAATACAAACACATGGAGGCTAAACAATACACTACTTAATAACGAAGTGATCACTGAAGAAATCAAAGGGGAAATTAAAAAATACCTAGAAACAAATGACAATGGAGACACGACGACCCAAAACCTATGGGAGGCAGCAAAAGCAGTTCTAAGGGGGAAGTTTATAGCAATAAAATCCCACCTTAAGAAACAGGAAACATCTTGAGTAAACAACCTGACCCTGCACCTAAAGCAATTAGAGAAAGAAGAACAAAAATCCCCAAAGTTAGCAGAAGGAAAGAAATCATAAAGATCAGATCAGAAATAAATGAAAAAGAAATGAAGCAAATGATAGCAAAGATCAATAAAACTAAAAGCTGGTTCTTTGAGAAGATAAACAATATTGATAAACCATTAGCCAGACTCATCAAAAAAAAGGGAGAAGACTCAAATCAATAGAATTAGAAATGAAAAAGGAGAAGTAACAACTGACACTGCAGAATTACAAAAGATCATGAGAGATTACTACAAGCAACTCTATGCCAATAAAATGGACAACCTGGAAGAAATGGACAAATTCTTGGAAATGCACAACCTGCCAAGACTGAATCAGGAAGAAATAGAAAATATGATTAGACCAGTCACAAGCACTGAAATTGAAACTGTGATAAAAAATCTTCCAACAAACAAAAGCCCAGGACCAAATGTCTTCACAGGTGAATTCTATCAAACACTTAGAGAAGAGCTAACACCTATCCTTCTCAAACTCTTCCAAAATATAGCAGAGGGAGGAGAACTCCCAAACTCATTCTACGAGGCCATCATCACCTTGATACCAAAACCAGGCAAGGATGTCACAAAGAAAGAAAACTACAGGCCAATATCACTGATGAACATAGATGCAAAAATCCTCAACAAAATACTAGAAAACAGAATCCAACAGCACATTAAAAAGATCATACACCATGATCAAGTGGGGTTTATTCCAGGAATGCAAGGATTCTTCAATATATGCAAATTAATCAATGTGATACACCATATTAACAAATTGAAGAAGAAAAACCATATGATCATTTCAAAAGATGCAGAGAAAGCTTTCCACAAAATTCAACACCCATTTATGAGAAAAAACCTTGCAGAAAGTAGGCATAGAGGGAACTTTCCTCAACATAATAAAGGCCATATATGACAAACCCACAGCCAACATCGTCCTCAATGGTGAAAAGCTGAAACCATTACCACTAAGATCAGGAAGAAGAGAAGGCTGCCAACTCTTACCACTCTTATTCAAGCTAGTTTTGGAAGTTTTAGCCACAGCAATCAGAGAAGAAAAGGAAATAAAAGGAATCCAAATTGGAAAAGAAGAAGTAAAGCTGTCACTGTTCGCAGATGACATGATAGTATACATAGAGAATCCTAAAGATGCTACCAGAAAACTACTAGAACTAATCAATGAATTTGGTAAAGTAGCAGGATACAAAATTAATACACAGAAATCTCTGGCAGTCCGATACACTAATGATGAAAAATCTGAAAGTGAAATCAAGAAAACACTCCCATTTACAATTGCAACAAAAAGCATAAAATATCTAGGAATAAACCTACCTAAGGAGACAAAAGACCTGTATGCAGAAAATTATAAGACACTGATGAAAAAAGTTAAAGATGATACAAATAGATGGAGAGATATACCATGCTCCTGGATTGGAAGAATCAATATTGTGAAAATGACTCTACTACCCAAAGCAATCTACAGATTCAATGCAATCCCTATCAAACTACCACTGGCATTTTTCACAGAACTAAAACAAAAAATTTCAAAATTTGTTTGGAAAAACAAAAGACCCCGAATAGCTAAAGCAATCTTGAGAACGAAAAATGGAGCTGGAGGAAGCAGGCTCCCTTACTTCAGACTATACTACAAAGCTACAGTAATCAAGACAGTATGGTGTTGGCACAAAAGCAGAAAGATAGATCAATGGAACAGGATAGAAAGCCCAGAGATAAACTCACACACATATGGTCAACTTATTTTTGATAAAGGAGGCAGGAATGTACAGTGGAGAAAGGACAGCCTCTTCAATAAGTGGTGCTGTGAAAACTGGACAGGGACCTGTAAAAGTATGAGATTAGATCATTCCCTAACACCATACACAAAAGTAAGCTCAAAATGGATTAAAGACCTAAATGTAAGGCCAGAAACTATCAAACTCTTAGAGGAAAACATAGGCAGAACACTCTATGACATAAATCACAGCAAGATCCTTTTGGACCCACCTCCTAGAGAAATGGAAATAAAAACAAAGATAAATATATGGGACCTAATGAAACTTCAAACTTTTGCACAGCAAAGGAAACCATAAACAAGACCAAAAGACAACCCTCAGAATGGGAGAAAATATTTGCAAATGAAGCAACTGACAAAGGATTAATCTCCAAAATTTATAAACAGCTCATGCAGCTCAATACCAAAAAAACAAACAACCCAATCCAAAAATGGGCAGAAGACTTTAATAGGCACTTCTCCAAAGAAGATATACAGACTGCCAACAAACACATGAAAGAATGCTCAACATCATTAATCATTAGAGAAATGCAAATCAAAACTACAATGAGATATCATCTCATACAAGTCAGAATGCTCATCATCAAGAAATCTAGAAACAATAAATGCTGGAGAGAGTGTGGGGAAAAGGGAACACTCTTGCACTGCTGGTGGGAATGTGAATTGATACAGCCACTATGGAGAACAGTATGGAGGTTCCTTAAAAAACTAAAAATAGAACTACCATAAGACCCAGCAATCCCACTACTGGGCATATACCCTGAGGAAACCATAATTCAAAAAGAGACATGTACCAAAATGTTCATTGCAGCTCCATTCACAATAGCCCAGAGATGGAAACAACCTAAGTGCCCATCATCAGATGAATGGATAAAGAAGATGTGACACATATATACAATGGAATATTACTCAACCATAAAAAGAAATGAAACTGAGCTATTTGTAATGAGGTGGATAGACCTAGAGTCTGTCATACAGAGTGAAGTAAGTCAGAAAGAGAAAGACAAATACCGTATGCTAACACATATATATGGAATTTAAGAAAAAAAATGTCATGAAGAACCTAGGGGTGAAACAGGATTAAAGACACAGACCTACTTGAGAATGGACTTGAGGATATGGGGAGGGGGTAGGGTAAGCTGTGACAAATCAAGAGAGAGGCATGGGCATATATACAGTACCAAACGTAAGGTTGATAGTGGGAAGCAGCCGCATAGCACAGGGAGATCAGCTCGGTGCTTTGTGACTGCCTTGAGGGGTGGGATAGGGAGGGTGGGAGGGAGGGAGACACAAGAGGGAAGGTATATGGGAACAGATGTATATGTATGACTGATGCACTTTGTTATAAAGCAAAAACTAATAAAAAAAAGAAAAAAGAAAGAAAAACACTCTAGAAAAAACCAAGATTGTCATAAAGGGATTTTTAAAGGCAAATCTGATGAGGTCTCAGAAATGTAAAGAAACTTTTGTTTTCTTAGAGAATATATAAATAATGTACAGAATATTGGTAGAAATACAGACAGTAAAGTCTAATTTGATGAAGTCTCAGGCAGAATTGAGGGACTGCTCTTGGATAATAAAGAAAAGGCAATCCTTGCTATAAAGTGGCTAAGAAATTGTCTAAACTGTGTTCCTGTTCTAGTGTTGAGTGGAAGGTAAAACTTGCAAGCAATAGAATTAGACATTTAGGGGAGGAGAAAATTACTGAATCAACATTTTGGTCCACCTGACTTCTTATAGTAAAACACAAGAAGAGGGAAATGACTGGAAGACTGAATTATTAAGCAAAAAGGAGCTAGAACTTAAATTTGGAAAATTCTCAACCTATCCATATTGCAAAAAATGAGGAAGTGTGTTCAGAAGAGAATACTAAGGGTATGGCTAAGCAACCACTTGATAAGGATATTAGTATGCTTATGAACTCTGGACTTAATCAACTACCCCAACAAGAAAACTACAGTTTGAACTGAAGAGGAAAGAGACAGGACAGAATTAAGAAATGTTGTCAGACTTCATAGATTTACAGGATGGGACCATGGGGCTAGTTGGTTGTGAATGTACTCTAGTTTTTAATATAAGGAAATAATGATCCCCTAAAATGATTCAAAGATTATCAGGGCTGCTTCCTTAATTTCAAAAGTTGGGGCCATTGCTTCATTTTTAATAGGGCAGTTAATATCTACCCAAAGGCATGGGGGCTTGATCTCTACCCAGCAGAGGTCTGGGGACAGGAACCTCTCCTGCTCTTCTGTAGCAGTAGGACCACTACCCTACTGGGCCTGAAGGGCAGAACAGGGGACCAAAGAGTTTATTATCAATACTTAAGATCTCTTGCCTTACTAGGATTTGGATTTGTTTGGGACCCATCATCATTTTCTTCTTCCTTTTATCTTCCTTTGGAATGGAAATGTCTAACCTATTCCTGTCCCATCAATGTATTTTGGAAACATATAACTTGTTTGGTTTTACAAGTTGACAGCTGGGGAGAAATTCTGCCTCTGGATGAATCATACCTTGAGATTCACCCATGTCTAATTTAGATTATATTTTGATGAGACTTTAGATTTTAGAGTTAGTGCTGGAATGAGTCAAGATTTTGGGGGATGTTGGGCTGGAATAAATGTAATTTTTGTATAAGAGGGACATGAATTTTGGTGGCTAGGGCAGAATGTTATGGGCTGAATATTTATGTCCCTTTAAAATGAATATATTGACATTTAATCTCCAACATGGTGGTATTATGAAGAGGAGCCTTTAAAACATAATTAGATCATGATGGTAGAGTCCTCATGGATGGGATGAATGCCCTTATAAGAAAAGACCAGAGAACTAGCTTACTCTCTTTCTGCCATGTGAAGATACAAGAAGAAGTTTGCAATCTACAAAGTCAAAGAGAGCTCTTATTAGAACATGACCATGCTGACACCTGGTTTCACACTTCTAGCCTCCAGAACTATGAGAAACAAATTTCTGGGGTTTTTTTTGTTGTTGTTGTTTGTTTGTTTTAATAAACCACCCACTCTCTAGTACTTTGTTATTGCAGCCAGACTGACTAAGACACATGAAAAGAACTATCCAAAAGGATAAAAAGGAATGGTACCTGACACTCACAAAAGAAGCCTTCAAAATTCACAGGATACTGGGAAAACTACCCAGAATGGTTTTGCCTCAGTTGGGGGGGGGGGTAATTAACCCTAGATTAAGTTCTCTTCTTGTCCCATCTAACAACTGCTAAAAGCAAGAAATAATTAAGTGTAACTACATTCCATAACAAAGCTCAATAATAGGTGTAGGACTACAAAATATCCAGCACAAAAAACGTAAAATGCACAATGTCTGGTGTATTAGTAAGGGTTTTCCTGAGAAACAGAACAGAATGTGTATATATCTGTCTATTTATCTATGTATCTATCTATGTATCGAGAGATTTTAAGGAATTGGCTAAAGTCATTGTAGAAGGGCTTGGTAAGTCCAAAATCTGCCAGCCTAGAATCCCAGGGAAGAGGTTCAACTGGAATCAGAGGCATTTTCCTGGCAGAACTCCTTCTTGCTTCAGGGAGATCAGTCTTTGTTCTACTAAGGTCTTCAACTGATTGGATGGGACTCATCCATATTATATAGGGTAATCTACCTTACTTCAAGTCCACTAATTTAAATGTTAATCTCATCCAAAGAAACGCCTTCACAGACGCATCCAAAATAATATATGTCCAACATCTTGACACTGTTGCCTAGCTAATTTGAACCATAAAATTAACCATTACATCAGGCAATCAATTAAATAATATTCAGAATGCAAAGAAGCAGGAAAATGTGATGTCATAAGGCAAAAAGAAATTAATCAACTGAAATCATCCCAGAAGTGACACAAACACTAAAATCAACCATCAAGAATATTAAAAGAGTGTATATATCAATTTTATATTTTTTAAACTTAAGTATATTTTTTAAAAGATAAATAAAATTGATAAGCCTCTAGCTCAGTTATAAAAAAAAGAGGATATCAGTTGTAATATCAGAAAATGGGAGGTCATCATTACAGATCCCTGGGCATTAAAAGGATAATACAGGAACAGTTTGAACAATTATATACCCATAAATTTGATAACATAGATTACAAAAATACCCCACAGCTATCCTCATACTTAATTGTGAGAAACTGGAAGCCTTCCCACTAAGATCAAGAACAAGGTAAGGATATATTCTCTCAACACTTCTTTTCAACATTTTATGGAAGTACTAGCTAATGTAATCAGGGAAAAGAAAGAAATAAAAGGTATATAGATTGGAAAGGAATAAATAAAACTATCTTTGCTTGCAGACGTCTAGGTAGAAAATCAGAAAGAATTGACCTAAACACCCCTGAAACTAATAAACAATTATAGCAAGGTTGAAAGACACAAAGTTAACAAACAAAATCAATTATGTACAGATCTCTATAAGGACAACAAACTCCAATGAACAAAATCAAAGAACTAAATAAATAGAGTGACATTACATATTCATGGATAGGAAGATTCAGTATTGTCAAGATGTCAGTTCTTCCCAACTTGATCTATAGATTCAATGCAATGCTAATCAAAATCCCAGCAAGTTATTTTATGGATATCTATATAAATTTTTTTCTGAAGTTTATATGGAATGGCAAAATACTCAGTATAGCAAAGCAAATATTGAAGGAGATGAGCAAATTTGGAGGAGAGACACTAACTCACTTCAAGACTGTAAAGCTACAGTTATCAAGATAGTGTGGCATTGGAGAGGTAATAGACAAATAGACAAACAGAACAAAATAGAGTCCAGGAATAGAGCCCCATAAACATAGTCAACTGATATTTGATATAGGAGCAAAGGCAATACAATGGAGCAAATGTGTTTCCAACAAATGTTGCTATAACAACTGGATATCCACATGCAAAAAAGTGTATCTAGACACATATCTTAAACCCTTAATAAAAATTAACTCAAATGAATGAAAACACTAAATGTAAAACTAACTATAAAACTCCTAGAAGATAACATAGGAAAAAACCTAAATGATCTTGGGTATGACAATGGCTTTTCAGATACAACAACAAAAGGCATGTTCCATGAAAGAAATAATTGATAATCTGGACTTTATTAAAAATAAAAAAACTTCTGCTTGTGAAAGATTATGTCAAGAATGAAAAGATAAACAGCAGAATGAGAGAAATTATTTGCTAAAGATATATACGATAAAGGACTATTACCCAAAATATACAAAGAACTCTTAAAACTCAAAAATATGAAAACATCTGGATTAAAAATAGGCAAAAGACTTGAATAGACACTTCGCACTTCAAAGAAGATATACAAATGGCAAATAAGCATATTAAAATTTTTATCTACATTTTATGCATTCAGGGAAATGCAAATTAAAACAAAGATGAGGACCACTACACACCTGCTAGAATGGCCAAGATCCCAAATTCTGACAACATCAAATGTTGACGAGGGTGTGGAGAAAACAGAAAATCTCATTCATTGCTGGTGATAATGCAAAATGGCACAGCCTCCTTGGAAGACAGTTTGACACTTTCTTAAAAAACTAAACATAATCTTACCATATAGTCCAGTTATCACACACCTTGGTATTAACCCAGCATCTGAAAGCTTATGTCCATACAAAAACCAGCACAAAATTGTTTATAATAGCTTTACTCATAATTGGCCAAACTCAGAAGCAACCAAGATTTTTTCTGTAGGTTAATGGTTAAATACACTGTGGTATGTCCAGACAATGGAACACTATTCAGATTTAGAAAGAGATGAGCTATCAAGTCGTGAAAAAACATAGAGAAACCTGAAATTCATATTGTTAAGTGAAAGAAGCCAATCTGAAAAGGCTACATACTGTATCATTCCAACTATATGACATTAGGGAAAAGGTAAAACAATGGAGAAAATAAGAAGGTCAGTGGTTGTCACAGGTTGGAGCAAGGTGGGATGAATAGGTGGAAAACAGAATTTTCAGGGCATTGAAAGTAGTCTTTGTTATACTATAATGATGGATACATGTGATCATACAGTAGTTCAAACCTATAGAATGTACAGCATCTAGAGTGAACACTAATGATTATGATGTGTCAATGTAGGTTCATCAATTTTAACAAATGTACCTCTCTGTTGGGGTTTGTTGATAATGGGGGAAGCTATGCATATGTGGAAGAAGGGTCTATATGGGAAATATCTGCACCTACCCCTCAGTTTTGCTCTGAACCTAAAACTGCTCAAAACAAGATCAACTCTTAAATAAGAACTACTAATATGAAGTCATTCATAGGTATAGAAGGAAGGAACTTCTTTAACCTAAAAAAAATGTATGAAATAATAAGAGAATGTCATATTTTATAATTAATGAAGACTTTCTAAGTTCTATAACAAAATAAACATCACTGCTCTCATCACGCGTATCCAAACTTTATTGCTGATATTAACCAGTGCAATAAATCGAGAATAAGTAAAAGCATACATATTTGAAAGTAAGAAGTAAATTGCCTTATTCACAGGTGATGTCATCAATGGAATATACAAAAAAGCTCTAGAACTGAATTTAACATTGATGCAGTATACTAGACCAAAATAAAATAATCAAATGTATTTCTACATGTTTATTAGCATATTTCAATAAGTTGTCAAAAACTGAATAAAAATCTTTTAATAATAGCATATAAAATATAAAATAATTTGTTGGAAATCAAGACTAAAGGTGTTTAGGATCTGTACTATGAAAACTGTAAGATATTGCTGAGAGAAGAAGACATGGATAAAAGGAGATATATACTGGGTATAATCAAAGTTGTTAGGATTTCAATTCCTCCTTAAAATGGTCTATAGATTCATGTATATCCCAAGCAAAATTCCAGTACACTCTTTGTGGAAATAGAAAATCTGATTGATTCTAAAATTCAAAAACAGAATAAAAACAACCAAAAAAACTGAAAAAGTACAAAGTTGGAGGGTTAATTGTATTTAATTTTGTTTTCTTATAAAACTGCATATGAGATTGTGTGGTATTGGCATGAAGAGGAAAAAAATTCACCAGTGGAACAGATAATCTAGATGTATATCAAAAATATATGGACAAAATATTTAATCTTTCATTTAGACTTTATTATGAACTTATAATAAATTGCAAAAATAGAGTACCTTGGGGCTTCCCTTGTGGAGCAGTGGTTAAGAATCTGCCTGCCAATGCAGGGGACACGGGTTTGAGCCCTGGTCCAGGAAGATCCCACATGCCGCGGAGCAACTAAGTCTGTGCACCACAACTACTGAGCCTGTGCTCTAGAGCCCGCAAGCAATAGCTACTGAAGCCCACACGCCTAGAGCCTGTGCTCCACAACAATAGAAGCCACCGCAATGAGAAGCCTGCACACCTCAACAAAGAGCAGTCCCCCGCTCACCGCAACTAGAGAAAGCCCGCATGCAGCAAAAAAGACCCAATGCAGCCAAAAAATATAAATAAATAAAAATAGAGTACCTCGAATCCTTCACTTAGCTCCCCACAATGGTGACATCTTACCCAACTGTAGTACAATCATAACCACAAAATTGACATTGATTCAATACTGTTAATTAGAACACAGACCTTATTCAGTTTTTACCAGTTTTAGACAATTTTTGACAAAAGTACAAAGGTAATTTAGTGGAGAAAAAATAATTATTTTCAACAAATATTGCAAGAACAATTGGGTATCCTAATACAAATATACAAAATCTAACTAAAAAGGATGGTAGATCTAAAAATGAAACCTAAAACTATAAAACATCTAGGAAAAAATAAGTGAAAACCTTTGTGATATTAGGTTCTTTGTGACGTATTTCTTACATACAAGGATAAGGAACATTACATTTAATCAAAATTAAAAAAAAATTTGTTCTTCAGAAGATCCTATTAATAAAAGACAAGCCATGAAGTGGGTGAAAATATTCACAAAACATGTATCTGGTTAAAAATTTTATCCAATATTTCTTATCCAAACTTGTTAATAAGAAAACAAAATATATAAATATTAGAAATTATTTAGACAGATCCTTTACTAAGAAGATATATGGATGACATAATATCATGAAAAGATGCTCCATATCACTAGTTATTAGGGAAATGAAAAATTACCCCACAAATGATGTACATTTGGATATCTATTAAAACGACTAAAAGTAAAGATTGAAGATATCTAGAATTTGCAAGGATGTGGAAGAATTGGAACTGTCATGCACTTAGTGGGAATGTTTACTGGCACAAACTTGAAAAACAGTTTGGCAGTTTCTTAAAAGTTATACATATACCTACCATACAAGAGATCCGTTCTACTCCTTGGTATTTACTCAAGGGAAAAGAGTATATACGTTCTCACAGAGTTGTACACAAATGTCTATAGTAACTTCATTGTGACAGCCAGAGCTGGAAACAACTTAAATGCCCATCAATGGGTGACTGAAAAATAATGTTTGGTAAATCCATGTAATGGAGTACTACTCTGTAATGTAAATTAACCAGCTACATGCAATGACATGGAAAGATCACAAAAGAATTATGTTGAGTATAGAAGCCAGTCCAAAAAAAGTACATTTGGTTTGATTTCATTAATATGAATATACAAAAATTCAAATTAACCTAAGATAACAAGGATGCTAACATTATTTGTTATCAAACAATAAAAAAAAACTAGTATGAAACATAGGTACACTGTCAAAAGTACTATTTGAAAATTAAAGAAAAAACTTCACAAAAGGAAAAAAAAGATTTACTTAAAGGTTAAATACACACAGAGACACACAAACACATGCACATACATTTCTGTTAAATACAAATATT
This sequence comes from Mesoplodon mirus, assembly GCF_964341445.2. Lineage (NCBI taxonomy): Eukaryota > Metazoa > Chordata > Mammalia > Artiodactyla > Ziphiidae > Mesoplodon > Mesoplodon mirus. The sequence goes on from NC_138982.1 coordinate 111,461,105, forward strand.
TTTATGGGAATTAACATACAAGTATAATTATAATACACAAATTTAAACACATTTCTGGATAGCAAGTTTCTGTCAGTCTATGTAAAGGGATCACTATTTTCATTTCATATATTCTCCAAGTTTATATATTCAGTAGGATTGGGAGGATTGGGCCATTTTGTGTTGAAAATTGACATCCTCAATTGTGCTTAAAAACAAATATAATGATTTTCTTTTCTCTACATATCATGTACATTTCTTCAAATACTCATTATTATTGTTTTCATATAACATTTTCAGTTCTGTAATTCCAGATATGTTATAGTGTTCTCACTTATCATTGAAATATTTTCACTTCTTTATAACATATCCAATGAATGACATTTTATTTGAGGCGCCAAAATTTTAGTGTTTACAATCACAAGTTCTAAACTAGGAGGATGAAATATCAGAAATATTTTTAAGAAAGAGGAGAGATATTCTAAAGTGAAATAGCAACTAAATACTACATGTGTTTATGGGTGTGTGCCTTCATAATTTCTAATTCTTCAGAGATCTGAGTAAAATAATAATTGCTTGATATTTCTGTACATATTTTATTATAGTTCTAGTTTTAGGTCTTCATTAAAATTCACAAAATCTTTGATGTTTTACAGTGAAAATAATGAAACTTAACAAGTAGCTTTCTTGATACAAGGCAAAGTTTATGGACATGAAAATAAACTTTATATTTAAAATAGATTTAATGGATAATTTTAGAAGAGAAAATAGATGGATACATGTATCTTTTTGTCTGTTCTGCATTGTACTTTTTTTTTTTTTTTTGCAGTACACGGGCCTCTCACGTCGTGGTCTCTCCCATTGCGGAGCACAGGCTCCGAACGTGCAGGCTCAGCGGCCATGGCTCACGGGCCCAGCCGCTCCGCGGCATGTGGGATCCTCCCAGACCGGGGCACGAACCCGTGTCCCCCACATCGGCAGGTGGACTCCCAACCACTGTGCCACCAGGGAAGCCCTGCATTGTACTTTTTGATCTGTGTATCGTTACTTTGGTTGACTGTTATTGAAGAATTAAAAGCAGAAAACTCAAAACTGTTCTCAAGAGTTCTCTAGGAAGCACTGAAATGATCCTGTTGGAGCATCAACCCCCATGACCCAGAAATTAAGCAACAGAAAGACAATCAAATCCTTTCAATGACATGTGCTTCACATTATCTGATATGCAATCTGAATTCCATATTGAGATACCATAGGTGCAACATTTTCTGCTTGTCCTTTTAAAGTCTTCTAAACGCTAATCAAAATATCAGGATTATGCAAAGGATTGTCAGCTGTAAGAAAATGCATTTCAGTTGAGTTCATATCGCCTTAGGGGAAAAATAATCATCTGAATCACATTATGTATATTTGTAACCAAAGCCAGTATGAGGATTTCTACTGGTGATGATTATTAACACCCTATGTATGAGTTGGAAACTAAACCATTAGAGAGGATTTTTTTTCTAAATCCACACTGTCAGATGTTTAAGAAGAAAAGACATGTTTTTGAATATGTTTCTTTAGATTTTTGAAATAAATAAATCCATATCAATTGAGACAGTTTAATTTTTTTTTAAGTTTTCTGCTTAAATGGGACAATTTACACTTTAAGGTGAAACTTCTAAACCTAAATGTTTTGAGTAAAATTTTCCATTTGGAGTGAGCTTGTTTTCCTTTAGTTTAGCATTTACACTCTGCTATTCAACCCCTCCCAGTCCAGAAAAAGTGGGAAGCAAATGTGAAAGCTTTTTTTCCTGTCTTTCTTCAAATCTGAATGACCTGGAATAGTCCATATTAAATAAGTCACAAACTAATTAAATAAATGAAACAGTAATGATTCAATAACATGTGAAAAGATAAAGGAAAGAAAAAAAACTGCATGGGCTGGTAAGTGAGGGGTCTGGCTCCTGGCTAAATAGCCTGTGTCTGATTTTTCAGGCCTGACCAGAAGCAATTACAAAGGCTGTACCTGTCAGGCTTCAGGGGGCACAAGAGTCGCACACAGCCTTTGCCTTGCAGTCTCCCAAGGGAGTTGCAGTCAAGGATTCAGGGTCCTTAGCTGGCCATGCTTTTACACTTATCTGCATTCCTCCCCCAGGCACTTCTGCTGCGAACATTTTACAGAGGGAACTGGGGGGAAACTTAAAGATATTTTTCTCCATTCTGCCTCAGCATTCAACACTTTTCTAGTCCTAACCCTTACCCCTGTCCTTCCCCACTGACCATCAGATGTCCCTTGGAAGGGCAAAGATCCCTGTGTCTGTGCTGACCAGGCCTGGAGCTGTTCCCATGGTGAAAAATTGATGTTGGGAGAGCCAACAATTTCTTAGGTTTGGCCTCTTGCTTACACCATGGGAGTAAGTGATTAAAAACTGGAGGGTTATTTTCATTTTAGTTTGTTGTTATAATTGACAGTTCCTATATCTGACAGCTCAGCTCTCCAGCTCAGTTCTAAAATTTCCACTTGGGTCTTCACTATGTATTTTATCACTTTGCTGAGACTTTCTATGTTGTTTTCTGAGACTGGGTATTTTTTCATTCATTTCTGGCATATTCATAATTGCTGGTCAAAGCAACTTTATAATATCTTTTAAAAAATCTTTGTCAGATAATTTTAACATCTTTATCATCTCGGGGGTTCAGCAACTATTGATTGTCTTTTGTGTTCAGTTTGAGGTCTTCCTGGTTCATAGTATGATGAGTAATTTTTCTGTTGAAACCTTAACATGTCATATGACTCTGGGTCTTATTTAAACCTTCTATTTTAGGTAGCTTTCTTTGACCCTGCACAGGAGTGACATCTAGTTATAGCTCAGTGGGGATAGAAGCCCAAGTTTCCCAATCAGTCAGGGGAAGGAGAACTCCTCATCCTTGCTGGGTGGGAATAAGAGTTTCAGTTTCCACGTAACCATCCACTGATATGTCCTTGGCTGAGAGTGCTAGGGATTCCTTGTTATTACTCTCCAACATGGGCTTCTGACACCAATGTGAGGGAGAGGTGGGTCAGGATGGGGTGAAAGTCCAGGTTCCTTATTTAGTCTTCTCTGATCCTACCCTAGTGGGATGAGAAATTGGCAGAAAGTGGGGGTACTTCTTTATTGACAACAAGAAGAGAAGTTTGTGTTCCCACTTAGCCATTGGTGATTTGGGCCTGGGTGGCCCACAGTTGCTGCTTTTTATTTGTTTGTTTTTGTTTTCATATGTTTTTTGGGTATTTGGCTGCAATGGTGCAGTCATTTTCTAAAGGTTTTCAGCCTAGCTAAGTTCCCCATTTCCTGGTCCTTTGGCTATAAAGAGCAGGTTTTTGTTGGGTATCTTATGGTCTGTGTCCATTGGTATTTCCAAGTTATGGGATTCTCTGGCACCCATTTTGGTTAACTGAGGCAAAAAGAAAACCTAGAGAATTCAAAACCATGTAGGTCGTTGTGTAGAGATCACTAGATTTTCTACCTTCTTCTCTCCAATTTTCTGAGTCTTCTTATGTTTGTTTTACAGATAATACACAAGATTTTTATACTAACAGGCAGGGTTGTTGGGTTTCTATTTTGTTTTGTTTTTAATTTCCTAACAGGCAGAATAGGGAGAAATGTACCTACTCAACCTTTCTGGAAGAAAGAGCCAACACATGGTATTATTTTAGTCAAAACTATTAATAGCATGCAACTCTATTTAAATATAATAATTTACTCTTTTAGATGAAAAGTTCAATATCATCATTTCATACCTGTTTGAAAGACTCGAAAGTCTTTAGGGTTATTCTAAATAAATATAGTGAAAACTAACAATTTTCAGAAGTATTTTATTTCTGATATATATAAAATATATTTATAAATATAAATTTATATAACTTCATAAAATATTTTAAATTCCTTTATTAGCTCTATGTACTTCACATGAGAGAAAAAAAGGAAAATATTTTTCTTCCCTATTTGCACTGATATTGGTAATGAGAACAAAGGATTTCATCAGCATTTTCTGGTCTATTTTAGAAGGTGAAGCACTCCTTACTTCCATTTAGAATTATCTCACAACTAATCAGGTAAAAAATTGGAAATCTATTATGGAACTGAGCCAGAATTTTTTATTCATAGTTTCTCTCTTGCTTGAGACTACATAAATCTTCTCCCTAGTTTCTGCTGCCATTATTGAATTATAAATGTAGTGACTTTCACCTTTTGAAATAAGAAATAAGTAAAACACTGACACTTTAACAACAACAACAAAGTTACTATTGCTTTAATTCAGCAACATGATCTAAATAACAGGTGTATCTGATTTGGTTTAATTGATAATAAGTATAACAACATTGAAATATAAACTGAAGTTTTAGAAATCAAATCCAAATGAAATGATAATATATGGAAAACAATTTTACCCTTTATGTATGAACACATAATTTCCACTTTTGTTTGGTATTTACTTGACACTTCAGTCTTTTGATCAAAACACAGAAATGTGTATTTAACTTGATCACACGTTTGAAAATCATTTCCAACTTGTTCTATATGTGATTGGTGGAGTTTATTATGTACTTCTGAATGTGAATCAAAGGTTTTAAAGCCAATAACTTTAATAATAATTATTATGTGTTTGACTTATCACAGTAATCATTGGCATTTTTGGTATTACTAACACATAATATAAAGCAGAAAAAAATATACAAATGCATAAAGACCTACTGTAGTGAAACATCTGACTGCAGAATCTGGGGCAGTGGTGTATATTATACATAACTCCATCTAGGCAAGTTTTCCCACCCCAGTTCCTCATTACTGAAACAAGTTTCTGATCTATATGGCTTTCATGTGTCTAAATTGAAAATGCTTTACTTTTAATAGATATTTTCTACTCCATTATCCTAATTTTTATGTCACCATTGGAAAGAAATTTAATCATTCTAGGACTCAGAATCCTCTGTAAATGAAGAGGGTTTTAGTAACAGTTGATCCCTTCTTACTCTGTCTAGCAGTCTCTGATACCTATGGAATGCAACAGAGGGAAATTTTGACCTCTTCACATGTAGCACTTTCCAACCTTGTAAAACCTTTCACTCCCTTTGTATAAAAAATATTTTTTAACATTCCTTTCCTATCTTGGAATGAAAGTCATAGATACCATAACCAACCTGCACAAATCATTTAAAAAAAATCCATATCAGTATAACACTCTACCAATAAAATAAAAAGATAAAGAAGAAAGGTAATTAAAAGTAAAACAATATAAAGTCCAATAAGCAAATGTTCAATGTTATTGTACAATAGAAAATATGATGACAGAGTGAAATGTTTCCACCTAATTCTACAGCTACCAATGCAGAGAGATGTGCTGTTCTTATGATTCAGATATCATGAACATTGTTACCGTTAATGACATGACTACAAAATAGTGATAAACGCAAAGGAAAATCTGAACAAAATCAAATACAAGCTAACCTTGATTTTAGTTCTATTCTTGGAAAATTCCATTTATTTATTAAAATTGTGTAAAAATATTTGACTTTCAAGTATAAATTATCTTCTAGTCTTATTAAGCAAAATTTCACACACATGATTGATAATCATTTGTTAAGATAGCCCACTATGATCAATGCAAGGTGTCCAGCAATATGTCCTCCAAATGATGATAATCAAAAATATGCTCACAAAACTCTAAAAGGTCCTTTAGGTAGCTGCACTAGCCTGTTCTGAAGCTATTGTTCTAATGGTACACACAGTCTTTGCAGTTCAGAGAGATTCTGGACAAATGTATGTTTAAAAAAAAAAAGCAAAACAAACAGCATAGTCAGGAAATTTTACATGAAACTGAATATCCAGGAAAGTAGTGTTTTTATTTTCCATCTTGTATGTGTTATGCTTTTTTGTGGTAGACTTCTATGTATCAGTACTTCCCAAATTGAATATCTAAAGTCTTCACTACATATGGTAGTTGTTTGTATACTATTTTAAATGAGTCTCTGGCCATCCAAATGTTCAAATCTCTTATAAGATTTCTCCAAACCACTGAGGACTCTTCTGCATTGGTCATGCCTCTAGGATGGAATTTAAAATAGCTCCATTTATTCAAATGCTTTTCTATCCTCCAACACAAGAGAAGCATCTACTTTGAAACACACTGCTTGGAAAAAATAAATAAATAAATAAAGAGAGAATAAGAAGGAGGAAGAGAAGGAGAAGAAAAAGGAGAAGAGGAGTCATCATCAAAGGAGAAGGAGATGGAGAAAGAGAAATAACACATACATATATGTGTATGCATATATATGGATATATCTTGTTATCATTTTCAAAATTATTTCTGAAAAACACTGATAGTGGAAGATTACCCTTCCCTATAAGGACTTATGGATAAACAAGTTTAAGAACTGCAGACCATGAAATGTTTTCTTAAACACCAAGTTTATAATCACGAATCTGAATACTCTCACATTCAACCCACACTCATATTTCTCCCTTACTCTCTTTCAACAAACTGGCTGTCTCAGTTTTATGAACGCCTCTTTGCTGCACTGTTATCATGCCAGCATATGAGACCAGGGATCTTACTTGATTCATCTTACTCATACACCAGCCCATGGGACTTTGTTTCATATTCGACAAGTAAGTAAAATATACTAGATTTAAAGTGATTCTGAAAATGACAAATTCAGTGTCTTCTACTTTGCTAAGAATATAGGAGCCCTATGCCAGTTGTTTTCTCTCACCATATACGCTACTCCTGACAATGGTCAAAATGAAAACTTAACAATACCTCTGGGGCCAACATATCTGATGAACGAAGCTACTAATCTATGCATCCTGACCTTTTAAAAATATGCCTATTTTATTTTATTATATATTTTTTTGCGGTACGCGGGCCTCTCACTGTTGTGGCCTCTCCCTTTGCGGAGCACAGGCTCCAGACGTGCAGGCTCAGCATCCATGGCTCACAGGCCTAGCCGCTCTGCGACATGTGGGACCTTCCCGGACCGGGACATGAACCCATGTCCCGTGCATCGGCAGGCGGCCTCTCAACCACTACTCCATCAGGGAGGCCCAAATATGCCTATTTTAAATGTTTTAACCAGATTAAGTTGCTTAACAAAGTTCATTAATCATAGTATGCCTTATATAAATAAAGTAGTTGAGGGACAGAGTAAGCCAGTTTAAAAAATCTTATAATGTAAAAAGCATGGGAAGAAGGTAGTGGGATGTGTTAAATTTCTCTAGCAAATATTAGAAAACACTGCATTTGAAAGAGACTGCAGATCTCCTAAGTACAGAGATACTCTCAACGAAATCTGTCTTTTTTCTCTACTTTCTTACATACGTTTATATATAAGAGAACCTACTTACCTTGACTTGCCAAGGCTGAGTGGCTGAGAGAAGGGAAGTAATAAGAAACTTGAAAGATTTTGAGCACTTTCTGCTTTGTGTTGCAATTTCTTTCTTTCACTAACTTTCCAATTCTAAGAAAACTAACACTCTCAATGACTATAGAGCAATATTTTCTTTCTGTTAGAACTAACCCACATTTTTTTCCCCTGAGATTTCTGTTTTTGCATTTTTGAAACACCTTTCTTTCAGGGAACTCAAGGTATTATATAAAATGTCAGTAAGTCTAATAAACTGTGGAATATACACTGGTGGTGGCATGTGTGTATGTCTGTGCTTTCCAGAGATTTTTCTCCTTACAATATCTTGGCATTATTTTTGTCTCTAAATCTCTGTACCCTCCCTCTCTCTCTCTCTCTCTATCTCTCTCTCTCTCTCTGAATCTCTATTTCTCTCAAACTATTTTGAATATAAGAAGGGAGAATGTAGGTTCTAAAAATATACTCAATCTCCAAATAGCCTCCCCAGATTCTTAATCTTGATAATGTTTCACCCTTGATTATATTCTTTCTTGCTGCCACCAAGTTTTAACCCCATGATACCCATTGTAGTTTCAGCAGAATTATGCTTGTCACATAACTGATTCAACATAGAAGACCTGGCCTTAGCCACTTCAATTAATTACTACTATCCAAGTGATTCTGGGTTTCCAAGTCCTTTGTGGAGGTATGAACCTTATTAAATTGCCAGGGAAAGTCCTTATGCCTGTATGAAGAATTGGATTTTTTCCATGCTTCACTTGCCTGTCCACATTTGATTTATTTACATTATTGCTTGAGGAAAGCAAGATAGTGGTGATCTAAAAAGCCTCTTGAATAGGTAGTATCCCTTTTGCCAAGTAAGCAAAAATAATTCATTTTTGTTAATCACATTGAAAGCCAAATTGGCACGTTACAGATTTTACTTATTAGTCTTTTTCTCATACATTCTCCTTGTACAAGGATTCAAGTCTCTGATCCCCTTTCTCAACAATATCTTACTAATTCACACAGCTTTGTCAAAAATTCTCATATTAGTGTTGCTTATTCATACAATTTCTAATAATAAACATAAATGTGTTTCTTCATTATTTCTGTCCTAGGGCAATTCACGCACTTAAAAATAATAATGCTGGGCTTCCCTGGTGGTGCAGTGGTTGAGAGTCCACCTGCCGATGCAGGGGACACGGGTTCGTGCCCTGGTCCAGGAAGATCACACATGCCACGGAGCGGCTGGGCCCGTGATCTATGGCCGCTGAGCCTGCACGTCCGGAGCCTGTGCTCCACAACGGGAGAGACCACAACAGTGAGAGGCCTGCATACCGCAAAAAAATAATTAATAATAATAATAATAATAATGTTATCCAAATAGGGGAAAGGGTAAATATGTATACAAGTTGCTTTAAGGGCTGTGTGAAAGTTCAGAGTTTCTCAGATTTAGTTATAGTTAACTATATATAGAGAGTTAAAAATGTACGTTAAGATATGAGTAAAAATTTGTAATGAGAGTCTGTTGCCTATTTGATACTAGCATTTAAATCCATAATTTTATATGTCCCTCCAGTCAAAGAAGTTTAGGAAGTGCAGAATACTAATCAATTTACCTGACATCAATATTTTGAAAAATCATTGTTAATTTGACAGACCTTACAACATCATCTAAATGGACCCAGGTGTATAAGTAGTCTATTATATCATATAGTGATAAGTGGAAAAGAAAATCAGATATGAGGTCCATTGCATTATGTACTCTTAACTTGACTTTGGTTTACTATAGTGAGATAAGGAATAAAGCTCTAGATAAGGCCTGATGACACTTGAATGTTTTTGCTTATGGTCATAATTTTCATACTACTCCAAATAACAAAAATATTTTCAAACCTTAGACTGTACAAAATTTCAGAATTTTATTTGTGTGTGTAGTGTATGTATGTGTATGTAGTTCTCTTAACTTTAATGTAGTGATTGACCATCTTTATCTGACACAAGAGCCTTCTGATGCTTTAGTATGTTTGACTGATGTAATATAAAAAATGGCAATCTCATAAAATGTATAAAAATAATCTGAAAACTTTGGTTCTCTCTCCTATTTCTTTAGTAGTAGTATACAATCCACAACTGTCCTAAATTACTATGATCTCTTATGAATAGAAAAGTATTTCTAATGGGTGAACCAGGTAAAAGATAAAGGGTGCTGGATGATATAGAACAGCATGAGAATGTATACTACGGGCATTAAATTTACTAAACACAGAAATATAAATGGATAAAAGTGGGAAAAGGGAAACCAAGACATAATATATATGGTAACACAAAGGAATCACAGCTTTAGTGTTTATTCTTCATTAAAATAGTCCCCACTGAGATCCAGTAATTTGGTCCCAAGTGCCTATTATAGTGAAAGTGGAATATAAGTAGAAATGGATGTGATCAATGGCAGCCTCTGGCATATTATTTATGACCACATATAACTGTTTCAAATCACAGGGTGTGTTAACTTTGAAATGAACTTTTAAGATTCATAAGAGATGGGCATTTGAAATTAATGTTAGAAGAGACTTGATTTTCAAGAAAAAGCAAGTGTTTGAACCATGACCTGAAAGCATACAAAAACTTGGACTTTTTAAGTACAAACAAGAAAATTGCTTGTGAATTGCCTTCCTACAGAGAGTAATATATCTGAAAAAACTCTAGAGTATACAGTTAGCATCTGCTAAATGCTATAATAGTTGTATTATTTAGATAAAACACTCTAAGTAGAATGGAGTGCACAAAGGAAATACCTCGAGTGTCTGTGTGTGTATGTGTAAGAATATCCTGTACAAACAGTTATCAAACCTCACTGAGTTACATCTTCCAACATTGACTGACTTAAAATACCCCAGGACTCACACTGATATCACCTAATCTATCAATGGTCAGAAAAATTTTCAATTCATTGACTTTTTCTTCTTTGGCAAAGAATCAAGGTATCTACTTTCCTACATAGAACAAAATAAAAATCAAAGAACTCTGTAGGGGCGGAAATTTTTATGTTGACAGTTCTAGGACATGCTTGATTTTCTTTCAACCTTTAATAAGAAGAAATCCAGAAATGTATGATAGCTGTAACTCAGCTAATTAAAGGATTTAATCCTACTGTCTCAAAAATCAATATTCAGGAAATGTTAGATTATATCTGAGAAATCCATTCATAAAGTCAACTTCTATTTTGCCTGCAAAGTAAAATTAACCAATATTTCTTTTTGTGTGTTGAAAAACTGAATGTTAAAAAATTATGGTGTTGGGGACTTCCGGGTAAGATGGCGGAAGAGTAAGACGCGGAGATCACCTTCCTCCCCACGGATACACCAGAAATACAGCTACACGTGGAACAACTCCTACAGAACACCTACTGAACGCTGGCAGAAGACCCCAGACCTCCCAAAAGGCAAGAAACTCCCCACATACCTGGGTAGGGCAAAGCGGAGAGATCCCCACACAGAGGATCGGTGCCGAGCGGCACTCACCAGCCCGAGAGGCTTGTCTGCTCGCCCGCCGGGGTGCGCAGCGCTGGAAGCTGAGGCTCGGGCTTCGGTCAGAGCGCAGAGAGAGGACTGGGGCTGGCGGCGAGAACTCAGCGTGAAGGGAGCTAATGTGCCACAGCTAGCCAGCAGGGAGTCCGGGAAAACTCTGGAGCTGCCGAAGAGGCAAGAGACTTTTTCTTCCCTATTGGTTTCCTGGTGCGCGAGGAGAGGGGATTAAGAGCGCTGCTTAAAGGGGCTCCACGGACGGGCGCGAGTCGCGACTGAAAGCGCGGAGCCCAGAGACGGGCATGGGACTCTGGGGCTGCTGCTGCTGCCGCCAAGAAGCCTGTGTGCGAGTGCAGGTCACTGTCCACACCACCCTTCCGGGAGCCTGTGCAGCCCGCCACTGCCGGGGTCCCGGGATCCACGGGCGGCTTCACTGGGAGAACGCACGGCACGCCTTGGGCTGGTGCAACGTCACGCCGACCTCTGCCGCTGCAGGCTCGCCCCGCACTCCATGCCCCTCCCTCCCGCCCGGCCTGAGTGAGCAAGAGTCCCCAAAGAGGCTGCTCCTTTAACCCTGTCCTGTCTGAGCGAAGAACAGACGCCCTCCGGCGACCTACACGCAGAGGCGGGGCCAAATCCAAAGCTGAGACCCAGGAGCTGTGAGAACAAAGAAGAGAAAGGGAAACCTCTCCCAGCAGCCTCAGAAGCAGCGGATTAAAGCTCCACAATCAACTTGATGTACCCTGCATCTGTGGAATACATGAATAGACAACACATCATCCCAAATTGAGGAGCCAGGAGTCAGTGCTGTGCCTCTGAGGTGGGAGAGCCAACTTCACGACACTGGTCCACAAGAGACCTCCCAGCTCCACATAATATCAAACGGCAAAAATCTTCCAGAGATCTCCATCTCAACACCAGCACCCAGCTTCACTCAACGACCAGCAAGCTACAGTGCTGGACACCCTATGCCAAACAACTAGCAAGACAGGAACACAATGCCACCCATTAGCAGAGAGGTGGCCTAAAATCATAAAAAGTCCGCAGACACCCCAAAACACACCACCAGACGTGGACCTGGCCACCAGAAAGACAAGATCCAGCCTCACCCACCAGAACACAGGCACTAGTCCCCTCCACCAGGAAGCCTACACAACCCACTAAACCAACCTTAGCCACTGGGGACAGACACCAAAAACAACGGGAACTACGAACCGGCAGCCTGCAAAAAGGAGACCCCAAACACAGTAACATAAGCAAAATGAGAAGACAGAAAAACACACAGCAGGAGAAGGAGCAAGATAAAAACCCACCAGATCTAACAAATGAAGAGGTAATAGGCAGTCTACCTGAAAAAGAATTCAGAATAATGATGGTAAAGCTGATCCAAGATTCTATTTCCCAGATCCAAAATCTTGGAAATAGAATAGACAAAATGCAAGAAACAGTTAACAAGGACCTAGAAGAACTAAAGATGAATCAAGCATCAATTAAAAACACAATACATGAAATAAAAAATACTCTAGACGGGATCAATAGCAGAATAACTGAGGCAGAAGAACGGATAAGTGAGGTGGAAGATAAAATAGTGGAAATAACTGCTGCAGAGCAAAATAAAGAAAAAAGAATGAAAAGAACAGGGGACAGTCTCAGAGACCTCTGGGACAACATTAAACGCACCAACATTCAAATTATAGGGGTTCCAGAAGAAGAAGAGAAAAAGGGACTGAGAAAATATTTGAAGAGATTATAGTTGAAAACTTCCCTAATATGGGAAAGGAAATAGTTAATCAAGTCCAGGAGGCACAGAGAGTCCCATACAGAATAAATCCAAGGAGAAATACGCCAAGACACATATTAATCAAACTGTCAAAAATTAAACACAAAGAAATCATATTAAAAGCAGCAAGGCAAAAACAACAAATAACACACAAGGGAATCCCCATCAGGATAACAGCTGATCTCTCAGCAGAAACTCTACAAGCCAGAAGGGAGTGGCAGGACATAATTAAAGTGATGAAGGAGAAAAACCTGCAACCAAGATTACTCTACCCAGCAAGGATCTCATTCAGATTTGATGGAGAAATTAAAACGTTTACAGACAAGCAAAAGCTGAGAGAGTTCAGCACCACCAAACCAGCTTTACAACAAATGCTAAAGGAACTTCTCTAGGCAAGAAACACAACAGAAGTAAAAGACCTACAATAACGAACACAAAACAATTAAGAAAATAGGAATAGGAACATACATATCGATAATTACCTTAAATGTAAATGGACTAAATGCTCCCACCAAAAGACACAGAGTGGCTGAATGGATACAAAAACAAGACCCATATATATGCTGTCTACAAGAGACCCACTTCAGACCTAGAGACACATACAGACTGAAAGTAAGGGGATGGAAAAAGATATTCCATGCAAATGGAAATCAAAAGAAAGCTGGAGTAGCAATTCTCATATCAGACAAAATAGACTTTAAAATAAAGACTACTAGAAGAGACAAAGAAGGACACTACATAATGATCAAGGGATCGGTCCAAGAAGAAGATATAACAATTGTAAATATTTATGCACCCAACATAGGAGCACCTCAATACATAAGGCAAATACTAACAGCCATAAAAGGAGAAATCGACAGTAACACAATCATAGTAGGGGACTTTAACACCCCACTTTCACCAATGGACAGATCATCCAAAATGAAACTAAATAAGGAAACACAAGCTTTCAATGATACATTAAACAAGATGGACTTAATTGATATTTATAGGACATTCCATCAAAAAACAACAGAATACACATTTTTCTCAAGTGCTCATGGAACATTCTCCAGGATAGATCATATCTTGGGTCACAAATCAAGCCTCTGTAAATTTAAGAAAATTGAAATTGTATCAAGTATCTTTTCCGACCACAATGCTATGAGACTAGATATCAATTACAGGAAAAGATCTGTAAAAAATACAAACACATGGAGGCTAAACAATACACTGCTGAATAACGAAGTGATCACTGAAGAAATCAAAGAGGAAAATAAAAAATACCTAGAAACAAATGACAATGGAGACACAACGACCCAAAACCTATGGGATGCAGCAAAAGCAGTTCTAAGAGGGAAGTTTATAGCAATACAATCCCACCTTAAGAAACAGGAAACATCTCAAATAAACAACCTAACCTTGCACCTAAAGCAATTAGAGAATGAAGAACAAAAACATCCCAAAGTTAGCAGAAGGAAAGAAATCATAAAAATCAGATCAGAAATAAATGAAAAAGAAATGAAGGAAACAATAGCAAAGATCAATAAAACTAAAAGCTGGTTCTTTGAGAAGATAAACAAAATTGATAAACCATTAGCCAGACTCATCAAGAAAAAAAGGGAGAAGACTCAAATCAATAGAATTAGAAATGAAAAAGGAGAAGTAACAACTGACACTGCAGAAATACAAAAGATCATGAGAGAATACTATAAGCAACTCTATGCCAATAAAATGGACAACCTGGAAGAAATGGACAAATTCTTAGAAATGCACAACCTGCCGAGACTGAACCAGGAAGAAATAGAAAATATGAACAGACCAATCACAAGCACTGAAATTGAAACTGTGATAAAAAATCTTCCAACAAACAAAAGCACAGGACCAGATGGCTTCACAGGCGAATTCTATCAAGCATTTAGAGAAGAGCTAACACCTGTCCTTCTGAAACTCTTCCAAAATATAGCAGAGGGAGGAACACTCCCAAACTCATTCTACGAGGCCACCATCACCTTGATACCAAAACCAGACAAGGATGTCACAAAGAAAAAAAACTACAGGCCAATATCACTGATGAACATAGATGCAAAAATCCTCAACAAAATACTAGCAAACAGAATCCAACAGCACATTAAAAGGATCATACACCATGATCAAGCGGGGTTTATTCCAGGAATGCAAGGATTCTTCAATATACGCAAATCAATCAACTTGATACGCCATATTAAGAAATTGAAGGAGAAAAACCATATGATCATCTCAATAGATGCAGAGAAAGCTTTCGACAAAATTCAACACCCATTTATGATAAAAACCCTGCAGAAAGTAGGCATAGAGGGAACTTTCCTCAACATAATAAAGGCCATATATGACAAACCCACAGCCAGCATCGTCCTCAATGGTGAAAAACTGAAACCATTTCCACTAAGATCAGGAACAAGACAAGGTTGCCCACTGTCACCACTCTTATTCAACCTAGTTTTGGAAGTTTTAGCCACAGCAATCAGAGAAGAAAAGGAAATAAAAGGAATCCAAATTGGAAAAGAAGAAGTAAAGCTGTCACTGTTTGCAGATGACATGATACTATACATAGAGAATCCTAAAGATGCTACCAGAAAACTACTAGAGTTAATCAATGAATTTGGTAAAGTTGCAGGATACAAAATTAATGCACAGAAATCTCTGGCATTCCTATATACTGATGATGAAAAATCTGAAAGTGAAATCAAGGAAACACTCCCATTTACCATTGCAACAAAAAGAATAAAATATCTAGGAATAAACCTACCTAAGGAGACAAAAGACCTGTATGCAGAAAATTATAAGACACTGATGAAAGAAATTAAGGATGATACAAATAGATGGAGAGATGTACCATGTTCTTGGATTGGAAGAATCAACATTGTGAAAATGACTCTACTACCCAAAGCAATCTACAGGTCCAATGCAATCCCTATCAAACTACCACTGGCATTTTTCAGAGAACTAGAACAAAAAATTTCACAATTTGTATGGAAACCCAAAAGACCCCGAATAGCCAAAGCAATCTTGAGAACAAAAAATGGAGCTGGAGGAAGCAGGCTCCCTGACTTCAGACTATACTACAAAGCTACAGTAATCAAGACAGTATGGTACTGGCACAAAAACAGAAAGATAGATCAATGGAACAGGATAGAAAGCCCAGAGATAAACCCACGGACATATGGTCACCTTATCTTTGATAAAGGAGGCAGGAATGTACAGTGGAGAAAGGACAGTCTCTTCAATAAGTGGTGCTGGGAAAACTGGATAGGGACATGTAAAAGTATGAGATTAGATCACTCCCTAACACCATACACAAAAATAAGCTCAAAATGGATTAAAGACCTAAATGTAAGGCCAGACACTATCAAACTCTTAGAGGAAAACATAGGCAGAACACTCTATGACATAAATCACAGCAAGATCCTTTTTGACCCACCTCCTAGAGAAATGGAAATAAAGACAAAAATAAACACATGGGACCTAATGAAACTTAAAAGCTTTTGCACAGCAAAGGAAACCATAAACAAGACCAAAAGACAACCCTCAGAATGCGAGAAAATATTTGCAAATGAAGCAACTGACAAAGGATTAATCTCCAAAATTTATAAGCAGCTCATGCAGCTCAATAGCAAAAAAACAAACAACCCAATCCAAAAATGGGCAGAAGACCTAAATAGACATTTCTCCACAGAAGATATACAGACTGCCAACAAACACATGAAAGGATGCTCAACATCTTTACTCATTAGAGAAATGCAAATCAAAACTACAATGAGATATCATCTCACACCAGTCAGAATGTCTATCATCAAAAAATCTAGAATCAATAAATGCTGGAGAGGGTGTGGAGAAAAGGGAACACTCTTGCACTGCTGGTGGGAATGTGAATTGGTACAGCCGCTATGGAGAACGGTATGGAGGTTCCTTAAAAAACTACAAATAGAACTACCATATGACCCAGCAATCCCACTACTAGGCATATACCCTGAGAAAACCATAATTCAAAAAGAGACATGTACCAAAATGTTCATAGCAGCCCTATTTACAATAGCCCGGAGATGGAAACAACCTAAGTGTCCATCATCGGATGAATGGATAAAGAAGATGTGGCACATATATACAATGGAATATTACTCAGCCATAAAAAGAAATGAATTTGAGCTATTTGTAATGAGGTGGATAGATCTAGAGTCTGTCATACAGAGTGAAGTAAGTCAGAAAGAGAAAGACAAATACTGTATGCTAACACATATATATGGAATTTAAGAAAAAAAAATGTCATGAAGAACATAGGGGTAAGACAGGAATAAAGACACAGACCTACTAGAGAATGGACTTGAGGATATGGGGAGGGGGAAGGGTAAGCTGTGACAAAGTGAAAGAGCGGCATGGACATATATACACTACCAAACGTAAGGTAGATAGCTAGTGGGAAGCAGCCGCATAGCACAGGGAGATCAGCTCGGTGCTTTGTGACTGCCTGGAGTGGTGGGATAGGGAGGGTGGGAGGGAGACGCAAAAGGGAGGGGATATGGAAACATATGTATATGTATAACTGATTAAATTTGTTATAAAGCAAAAAAAAAAAAAATAAAATAAATAAAATAAAGCCTGTCTGATTAAAAAAAAATAAATTACGGTGTTTTATCCAAAATCATCACATCTAGATACTTTAAATACTTTCTTGGATAGTACGAAGGTGAATTTATTTTGTCTAGAGAAAACTGAATAAAAAAATTCTTATATGTTATATAGAAATACTGAAAAACCCTGAACCAAGGGTCAGTGAACATTTTCTGTAAAGAGCTAGATAGTAAACTCTTTACACTTTGCAGGCCAAGAAGTGAAATCGAAGCTTTTATGTAGGCACTTACATAACAAGAGATCCGAAGACAAATTTCTTTTTCTTTCCAAAAAATGTTTACATTACTTATTTATTCTGAAAAATTAGCATTTACAATTTTTTTGCCCTTTACCATTATGTTAAATATCCCTCTACCCCAATATAGATGGGCTTGTGTATATTTATTTATAATTCTGTGGTTGTCTTCATACATGGGGACTGAAGAAAGAAAAAATAAATCAATATTTTTATTTACAGCTGATAGCTATTTTTCTCTAACTTTAGTTACTAGTGCCAGGGTTCCTTATATCATAGTTCTGTTAGACCACAAGAGAGCAGTCAGTTACAGTAAGTGTTATTTTAATAATTGATATTATTAGAAAATATCTTATGAAAAATTTTAATAATCCCTCTAAGATTAACTTTTAACAATATATTTTGTATCTCATCTGTGTTAAAAGAAATAAGTAGATCTTAGTACTGAAATGATTATCTGCATTTATTTGCTCAAATATTTTTGCTACTCTGAAACTCACATAATCTTTAGAGGGTATGATTTTATTGTGGTTGAGGTTTGCTATACTTCTTGTTCACTTAAATAACATGAAAGGCTTAGAATAGTTTTATTCTATGACCCAAATTCAAAATCACTTAAATTTGCCAGTTGAATGATCTTCAGAGTCTTAACATGCTTTATTCCATGCAGTTGTCTTAATTAAACTTGAACTTATACAGTAAGTGAAAAGATAACTTTTTAAAGCATTTAATTTATTTTTAAAAACAGACATTGTAAGATTAACTGCTTGGGTACCATTGTGGACAACAGGCCTTTCTAAATAACATAGTTTTCTTTGCAGAAACATTTTTGAATTACTGGAATAAATTTCTTGAAAATAATTTAACTGAAATTATAATTCAAAAAATTAACTTTGTTTTGGTCAAACAGATGCTGACTGCAAGGAGGAAAAGTGTTTATGACTAGGATCTTCCTAACTCAGAAATTTCGACACCCTGTTTGCCTTTTATAGTATGTGTTCTTTCTACCTTTTGAAGTATTTTTTACACAGTACCTCAAATGTATGGACAGAGGTTTTTAAATGGCCATAGGTAAATGCCAACAAAAAGCATAAACCGTTAAGGCCCCACCAGTTATGGGGATAATAATAAATGTTAATATTACAAATTTCCAAGAAAAAAATAAAATATTTTTTATTTAAGGTCCATTTTAAAATACTGCCTTCCTGAAGTTTTAGTTTAAATAAAATAATACTCTCTAATCTTTACAATTTCAAACATCTTTTATATTTTTAATAGACTATGGGACTCTTAAAAACATATGTTTGTATTCTTTTGTTCCTGTTTTTGGTTGGTGTCTGCAACCCTCGTCCTGCTACGGTTTGTAAAAACGGAGTGTCCGACACACAGAAAGTTCTTAATACATTATTTATTGTGGAAGCAGGATGCTGAATGAATGAATGAATGATGAAAATTAAATTTCAAAGTAAAGTAAAAACTGTGCAGAGAGGAGGCAATATTTGGCAGAAATATAAATAAGATGTTGCTGCAGAAAATACTATATCATTTCTTGTTTTATTTGGGCAACTCACCATCTTTTCAGGAAAATGGGAAGAGAAGGTGATAAAGATACAGGTTGCTCAATTAGTCACTGGGGAGAGAAACCCGTGGTGTGTACTGTGAATTCTTTGGCTTACCCTCTAGGATTTACTCCTTATTCTGCTCGCACCTACACCTCATTCCTAGGCTGAACTCCCACCACAGCTGGGCTCCTGAAATTATGCAGTCTCTAGTAGGCATATTTCTAATGCATCTTGTATATTTAGTTTTCCAGTTAACATCTTCACTTGGATATCTAGAGGGCATTTCAAATTTCATATTCTAATAATTATAATCTTGGTACCCCACTCCAATTGCAAGCATACTCCTTCTTGTTCTGCCACATTCCAGTTGTTAGCAATTTCATCTTTCAGTTATTGGATCAAAAACATCACATATGTCTTTGACACTGAATACCAATTCAATCAGCAAATCTTTTATTTGCTCTAACATTTATCTTAGATCTGACTACTCATCATTTCCGCTACCACCTCCCGAGGCTACAATATTTTTATGGGCTGAACTCTGTCCTCTCCAAATTCCTGTGTTGAAGCCCAAACACCAAGTACTTCAGAATGTGACTCTATTTGGAAATAGGGTCTTTAAAGATTTGGTGAAATTAAATTGAGACCATTAGAGTGGGCCCTGATTCAACTGGACTGGTGTCCCTATAAGAAGAAAAGATAGAACACACAGAGGGACACCAGGGATGTATGAGCACAAAGGAAAAACCATGGGGAGACACAGATAGAAGGTGGCCATCTGCAAACCAAGGAGAAAGTCTTCAGAGGAAACCAAACATGACAACACCTTGATCTTAGACTTCTAACCTTTGGAAGTGTGAGAAAATCAATTTTTGTCATATAAACCAACCAACCTGTGGTATTTTGTTATAGCAGCCCTAGCAAACTAATACAGACACCGTAATCTCCCACCCACACTGTTACAATGGTGCCAGATGCTTGTTTTTACTGGAACTCTCTATATCACTCACCACACAATATCTAAAATTACTCTTTCAGAACAAATTTTAATACATGACTTTTCGGCTCAAGGCAGTCCAAGTATTTCCCATCTCACTCAGAATAAAATACACAATTTATTCCTTTAAACTGCTGGCGTGTATTATCTTTCCCAGAGCTACTTCTCTGGCCTGGGCTCCTTCCAGGACCCCCGCCCCTCCCCACACTAACCACAGTGGATCCCTAATGAAACCAAGCAGGATCCTATGGGGCCTTCTCAGGACAGACCACCCATGTCCTCCACCTGCCTCTCGTTTGCAGAAAAACTTTAGTTTCCTGGGCCTTCCCCGAGTTCCAAAGAATAAATTTAATCAGAGAAGGGAGAAAATGCAGAAATAAAGGAAAAGAGTCAAACAAGAAAGAATAGTTTAGCCATTAAACAAAGTCAAGGGCCTTTAGTTCCTCCTCAAGGGCTATAGATAATATTCTGAGCCGAATCCTTTGAGCTGTTTTACAGGTACTGAAACCCCCAGCAGGTGGAAGAAGTTAACTGTATGCTGCCCACAAGTACGCAGACCACAGACCGGTTGGAACCAGAAGGTTGATGATGTTGATTTCCAATTACCTCACCACCAATTAATCAGAAGAATGTCCACAAGCTGATCACACACACCACAACCCCCCTCCCTCACCTCATCTTTAAAAACATTTCCTTGAAAGTCATCAGGGAGTTTGGGTCTTTTAAGAACTAGATGCTTGGAATACTTGCTTGGCATCCTGTAGTAAATGCTGCATCTTCTTTAACCAAAATTCCATGTCAGTAGATTGACTTTACTGTAAAGGTTTGGTTTGGTTCAGTAACACTAGTTATTTTTTTAACACATCTGGCATGCTTTTGCCTCAGGGCCTTTGCATGTATGGTTTATCTGTTTTCAACTATTTCTCACAGTTTTCCATACCATGCACCTTAACCGTCTTTCATATTTCTGTTCTAATACAAACTTATCTGAGAGGGCTTTCCTGACAACTCTCTTTAAAATAATAACTGCCTTCCTATAAGTTCATATTCTGTATTCTTTTATTTTCTACTTCATTCCCTTCATAACAAAACTATTTACATGTTTACATGTGTCTGGACTCTTCCATCAGCAAACGTAAGCTGCATTCCCAATGTTTAGCTGCATTCCCAAATAGTTTATAGCATATATTTGATAATAAATATTATTAAGTACATAAATTATCCAAATAATTTCTTAAAAATAGGTATCAATATAGATCACCTTGTTTATCAATTGTTTGGCCTGCTCTTAATTTTGTAGTCTGATTAGGTAGCTTTTTTCCCTCCTATTTCTAATTTTTCTAGAGTTGTTTCATGGTTTTACCTAATCTTTTCTTTTTTCCACTGTACCAATTTAGAATCTGTTCCTAGTATGGCTTGTCAAAATTATTTGTAATTGTAAAATATAATCTTAATTCTAATTCATTTAATTATCTAAAATTTATTTGGTGACAATGTTTAACATCAAAATAGTTTTTCTAATTATTTTTTTCTTTTATTTTTTGCTATTTTGGTTGTTGCTATTGTTTCTTGTTTGTTTTGTTTTCTTCCAAAGATACCAAATATTTGATTGGAAATAAAGTGTAGAGAGACTAGAGATAGATAACTAAAATACAATATACCCCTTTTCTCTCTCTTCATCCCATATAACCTATCTTTCAAACATTTCAATTTCCTCATGCTGTTTCCTACCTCAAGATTCTTTCCACCATCCATCACTTTTGACATATGTCTCCTCACTCATATATAGTATCCCTAAAAGGAAATACAAAAGTGCTGCACATACAAAAGTTGTATCTAGTCCTAAGAAGAAATCAGGGATTGTTATTTGTAGTGAGGTGGATGGACCTAGAATCTGTCACACAGAGTGAAGTAAGTCAGAAAGAGAAAAACAAATACCATATGCTAACACATATATGGAATCTAAAAAAAAAAAAAAGGTCATGAAGAACCTAGGGGCAGGACAGGAATAAAGATGCAGACCTACTAGAGAATGGACTTGAGGACACGGGGAGGGGAAAAGGTAAGGTGGGACAAAGTGAGAGAGCGGCATGGACATATATATGCTACTAAATATATATATATAAAAGAAATCAGGGAGATGATTATTTAGTTTAAAGATAACAATGTGAAATACTTGGTGTAAATAAGTATACTGTGTGATGTAGATCTGATCTGAGGCTGCCACCTATTTCCTGTTTACATTTCAATATCTCCTGAAATTGAGATTTTATTACAAAACAAAAGTGAAACTTGGGAATGCACTTTTGCTGAAAATTAAATTCTTAGCCTGTCAATAGTAGCAAATGTTTTGCTGGAATTACTATATTCTGATCTTATGCTTTCATAATAACAAATATGAATCATTTCTATCTAATTTATTTGGTTTCACATTTCAAATAATGTTGCATCCTTGTAACTGCATTATATCACTGAATTTTACACATGGATGAGAAAAAATAAAATAGCTTATGCAAGCGGCATGTTAAAAATATATCCCTCAGAAGTTAAAATTTAAATTTTCATATTGAAAGCTCAGCCACATCAAACACAATTTGACAAATTAGTTCCATAATTAATCACCCACAAAATTATGACAACAACAGGAGCCAAAATATGTATACAGCTCCTAGGAAAAAGACTCCTAGGTAATGCAGGGCATGATTTACTTTATATATTGTGTTAGTTTCCTAGTGCTACTGTAACAAACTACCTCAAATTTAATGAGTTAAAACAACACAAATTTGTTTTCTTACGGTTCTGAAGGTCAGAAGTTTCCAATCATGGTGTCAATAGGGCAGCATTCTCTCTTAAGGCTTCAGGGAAAATTTGTTCCTTTGTCTTTTTCAGCTCTTCCAGGCTGCCTGTATTCCTTGGCTCCTAGTTCCTTCCTAGAACCACTCCAGCTTTGAGTCCTAGCTCCTACTACCAACTGACCCCCTTGCCTCCTTCTTATAAGAACGTTAGTGATTACATTGGGTCCACCTGGATAACCCAGGCAAATCTCATCTCAAATCCTACATTAATCACACCTGCAAAGTCCCTTTTACCATTGAGGTAACATAGTCACAGGCTCCATGCAGTGGAATGTAGCTGTCGTTGGGAGAAGTATATTCAACCCACCACACATGCAAATAAAATTTGAATATACACACACACATGCATATGTGTAACTGTTTATGTATATGTATCAAATTGTTCAAATAAAGCATTGGATATATTCAGTTGATTCAGTTGCATTATGTAGTACTAGCAGATAAAAATGCCAAACATAGATAATCTTTTTTGGGAGTTCTGTATAAAACATTCTGCATTCTTCTTAGAATCAGCTAGTCTGTAAGTGATTTTCTGTTTTCCCTTTCCTTGCCCCTGACAGTCTCATTGACAATGTTCTTATTTGTGCCGGGAGGGTATTAGTGTTGCCTGCTAGGCACATTGGGCAGTCAGGCACATTGGTCACTGTCTAATATTGATTAAATTTCATTATATCAAAATTCGCAGTATATCTCAGCCCCTATATTTCAGCACATCACTATGTTAAAGCTACATCAACAATCTTGCCATTTCAATTTGTCACGCTTTTTCATTTGTTTGTTATTTTGACAATCATATACCACAACACATACCAATAGGTAATACCGCAGAAAAATATGAAAAACTTCAGTATGAAAATCGTCCAACTTCATGTCATAGATAAAGTCACTTTAACATAACAGTGACCCAGGAATATTTCAAAATCATGTATTTGATAAACTTCTCCTAATTTATCATACCAAGTTTCTACTACTCTATTATTAGTGGAGAGGGGCACTTTAGACCCTGATAACAATGTTTCTTCCTTCCAGTCTGTCCTATGTTTATTTAAAGGTTTTACAATTTGGCAAGCTAGAGTTAGGCCAATTCTGCCCATGACCACTTGTTTAAATGTCCACCATGGCTGCTTTTACACTATAGAGACAGAGTTAAGTAATTGCAACAGAGACCCTCTACCCATAAAGCTAAACATAGTTTCTATCTTCTTCTTTACAAAAAATTTTGCTGACCCTTTTGTAAAAGGATTGGACCTCATCAGCGAGTAGACAGTGATGTTTTTAAGGCACCTAAACTATATTTGTTGCATACACTACACACATATATATGAGTGTGTATATATATGTATATACACATATATATGTCTTATATTTGATGCCAAATCATAATGTATTATACAACATCAAGTAGTAAAAACAGTTTAATGTAGTTGAATATGCCAAGTCCAAGTTATCAATCAAGCACGTGGCAAATTTTTCTCTATTCCTGTCTGTACCACTGTACTATTTCATCATTTCAACTCTCAAGATCTGCCCTTATCCTCTAGGGTTGATTGCAAAACAGAATAACTTTTGACAAGATATAAACACAGATATGGATATAGATGACATAAATTCTCCATTACCCTCTATTTCCTCTACTAAGAATCAGGTTCAAACCAACATTGTCTTTCAGTTGTACTGTTACACATCCACTTTGTGCTCCTAACCCATGACTGTTGCAGTAGAAAGCCAATACATTCTTTGTAAAACTTAAAGCTGATGTTTTCTCTTTGCTTAAAACTCTGGACTGGTTCTTGTTGTTCTTAGGATAAAAGAAAACTGATGAGGATGACCTACAAGCCTCTGACTCTGAAACCTGTTTATTCTGCCTCCTCACATTTCACTCCTCGCTCACTATGGTCAAGGTACACTGTCCATCTATTACTTCCCAGAATGATCGAATCTCTTTTTACTCCTTAGAGCCTTCTTTCCCCTAGTGCTTCAGGTCTCAGCTTAAATTTCAGTGAGGGAAAAGTGCTTTATTTTATTGCTCTAAATACATTAAATCACTCCATTGATTTTTCTCATAACATTCTATTCTTTTCCTTCACAGCGCTTAAGATAATTTATAATATTGTTTACATGTGTGTGTTTCTTTATTAAATGTCAATATCCGCTAGTAGACATCCCCCAGTAGACTATAAACTTAACATGGAAAGAAATGAAGTCTGGTCTACTTTATCTCCCACTCCATGCTAAGACCTAGCATAAGGCACAGCAGCTGACTGACATTCAATAAATCATTCTTGAATATTTCTTTGTTATAGTTATCTAGTGTTTTTTCTGATTTTACTACTTTATACTTGATATTTTGGAAATTATTTTCATTCCCCAGCAAAATTCTCCTTCTATTTTGTGGCTTTGTCTTCTACTTAGCTTTCAGCATGGTTTTCTCATACCATGGGAACCACTGGCTACCTTGGAGACACTACCACTATTTGTTACCTGTATCTATGTTTATCAGGTGACCTAGTATGAGTTAGTTTGAAATACATCTGTTCTAACAGAGATATATCACACAGTCAGAGATATATTTCCACTTTCCTCTCACTGAAGCAACTGAAATCACATCCAAATAGCACAAGTGAAATTATTTTTCAATTGACTTGTTAGAAAGACAAAAACAAAAACAGGCAGTCTGTTAGATTGCAGAACAACAGATCGGACATTTCTCATTCTGGTTGATCCACTGAGCTAGTCACTTATAAAAGAGAAGAGAGATGAGCAGGAAGGACAAGCATTACTGTGGCCCTACTAACTTTGGTATAATTAGCCAGACCAAAAAATTGTTACTCTAAGTAATACCTGTAGATATTGCAACATGCATTTAATAATTGCAACAATCCAAAGTAAATCTCTGTAGTTAACAAATAATAAACCATAGATTTTTATATGATCCATATAATGAGTAATGGAATTTTATGATTCATATTACATTATGCCAGAGAGCAAGCTCTAATAAAGTAAGGATTTCTATTTATTTTGTGTACTTTTATTTTTTTAACATCTTTAATGGAGTATAATTGCTTTACAATGGTGTGTTAGTTTCTGCTGTATAACAAAGTGAATCAGTTATACATAAACATATATCCCCATATCTCCTCCCTCTTGCATCTCCTTCCCACCTTCCCTATCCCACCCCTCTAGGTGGACACAAAACACCTAGCTGATCTCCCTGTGCTATGTGGCTGCTTCCCACTAGCTATCTATTTTACATTCGGTAGTATATAATATCTAAGGTGAGTGGAACAATAACTGTTACATAGTGAATATTCAATAAGTTTTTGTTGAATTATTGAATTAGTACTATTTTTGTCACATTTAATATTTTATATGTTTCATAGGAAGAATCTTTTTAGCTAGAAGAAAAATTAAGCCTCACAAAAGTCAACAAATGAATAAATAAACCCCTTTTTTCATATCTCTATTTATCACATTTTATTCTCATACAAATTAATTTCAATTTTAGGGAAACTTGAAATAAATTGCAAATGTGATTAATGAGCCTGTGACACTAAGGATTCCTTTGTTTCCACAAAGTAAAATATTCCTGAAATCCACCAGTATGAATTAAAGTTCCAATAATCTGAAAAGAATGCCAATTTT
This sequence comes from Mesoplodon mirus, assembly GCF_964341445.2. Classification (NCBI taxonomy): domain Eukaryota; kingdom Metazoa; phylum Chordata; class Mammalia; order Artiodactyla; family Ziphiidae; genus Mesoplodon; species Mesoplodon mirus. The sequence goes on from NC_138982.1 coordinate 111,487,698, forward strand.
CTAGAAACTATGGACTTCAAGGAGTATTTTGATTCCCCCATTTACAAAGAGCTTTGGTGTCTTTATCTAGATCTGGGAGACCTGAGGACAAAGAGGAATATTTTCACACCATCTATTTAAAATGTTTCCCTGAATCTCTTAAGCAATGGCATTTTAAGTGAAATTCTTACCCACACAAGATCTATAAATAAACTATACCTATAAAGTGCCAATATGACTTGTTGAACAGTAAAAAGATGATTTTTTTTTGTATGACACCTATCTCACCAGTTTTGCAAAGTGGAAAAAAACAAATGCTTTGCAGTCCTCAGACATATTAATTCTCTATTAATCTGGAAAGCACTCCAATGATAGAATCCATTAAAAAGTGACCTCTTTTTGCCAAGGTAGGGATTGGAGAGAATTTTAATAGTCAAACATGAACAAAGAAAATGTATCAATATATGAAAACATAAGAAGATAAAGGCCTATCACACTTAAGAATAAGTACTCTGAGATGGGTAGGTAGAACAGGTACTCCTGAGTTTCTGCCCTAGATGCTGGTGTGGGACAAAACACCACAAGAGCAGCCACGTGGGCTTCTACTCATGGCCAAATTTGGAAGGCAGACATTAGGCAGTTAAATACCCTTCAATTGGAAATTCTGTTACTAATTATTTCAGGAACTTTGCTACAAGGAAATCCACTAATCCTATTATACTTGATCTAGGTATAGCCTCAGATTTACTTTTCTCTTCATATATATACATTTTTATTTTTCAGTACGCGGGCCTCTCACTGTTGTGGCCTCTCCCATTGTGGAGCACAGGCTCCAGACGCGCAGGCTCAGCGGCCATGGCTCACGGGCCCAGCTGCTCTGCGGCACGTGGGATCTTCCCGGACCAGGGCACGAACCCGTGTCCCCTGCATCGGCAGGCGGACTCTCAACCACTGCGCCACCAGGGAAGCCCTATATACATTTTTTAATACAAACTGAAACAATTCCATGCATAGTGGTTTGTAAGGATTCAAGATATAGTGGTTTTGTTTTGTTTTCTGAAGGAGAAAGGAATACTGGCTGAGAATGGAGAAGTGAAACAGAAAAGGGCTGGCAGCAAACAAAGCAAAATGCATAAAGACAGCATTGGGAATTCCCTGGTGGTCCAGTGGTTGGGACTATGTCTTTCACTGCTGAGGGACCAGGTTCAATCCCTGGTCAGGGGTGGCCAAAAAAAAAAAAAAAAAAAAACAACTACTACTCGGGGTGACTGAAGCAGGGTAGGACTCACTCTTCTATTACATCATCAGGGGAATATTTATATTCAACCTCCCATCAATAGTTAATCAAACATTGCTCACAGAAGGTGTTAATTTCTCACCTCTCTGGTGGGAGAGACCCTGGCTTCAGAGAGACCCTTCAGACAGTGATGTGGATACTGATGATAGAAAATTAGTAAAGTCTGAAGGAGTGGGTGATGCACTAGAGTCTGATACTCTATGTTATTAGATATTCTTATTTAAAAAAATGTTTTAATTAATGCATAGTATTTCATTAGTTGATTAAACCCTAAGTATATTAAACCTATGACATTTCATTTCCAAAAAGACCAAGAATATCTGCAAAAGTGTTCATGTTCAGTTTTGTGTATTATGTAAAAAGGCCTTACACTGGAACTAATGAATCTATAGTTGAAAGAAACAACTATTCTTAAATACTTGATATATACTGCAAAATTATCTTTCAGAATATTTGTACCAATCTCTATACATCCAGTTGTTACATGAGAGAGATAGCCCTTCCAATGCACACAGTGGGCTATTATTTATTTTACCCTTGTCAAAGTGAGAAGAGAAAATTTATCTAATAATTTTTTTTAATTTGATGTTATTTGATTACTAGTGTTTTCTATTGCTCCTCTAATAAATTACCACAAATTTGGTAAAATGAAACACTAGAAATGTATTGTCATCTAATTTTGGAAGTCAAAAGTTTGAAATGGGCCTCATTGGTCTTAAATAAAGGTGTTACAGAGTTGCAATTTTTCTGGAGGCTCCAGGTAGAGGAGATCCATTTCTTTGCCTTTTCCAGCTTCTAGAGGCTGCCCACTTTGCTGGCCTCATGTCTATTGCCATTTTCAAAGCCCTAGCAGTTTTTCTCACTACACATTGCTCTGATTCTTTTGTCTTTCTCTTCTATATTTTAAGGACTCTCAGGGTTGTATTGGGCCCACTCACGGAATCCGGGATCATCTTCTTATTTTAAGGGAAGTTAACAACCTTAATTCCATCAGCAACCTTAATTTCCCCTTGCCATTGCAAGGGAGGCAAAAAGGTACCCCTACTCTCTTAGCATCTTTGGCTGGACCTGAGAATTAACTTGACATAATATAATTTACCAGGAGAAAAGCATGCAAATTTATTTAATATAAGTTTTACATGACATGGGAGCCTTCATAAGGAAATGAAGACTCAAAAAGTGGCAAAACCCAAGTGTTCATATAACATATTAGATTGAACAAAGAGAGGCAATTGCGGAAAAGTAATTAAACATATGGGGAGATTAAAGCAAGATAAAAGTTATTTTAACAACATGTGTTTGTACAGAATATTGTGGGCCTTGACTACCCATCTCTGGTGATAAGAATCTGTCTTTCTTTCTGATACAAAGAGGGCATCTTTCTCACAAGAGTTTTATGTTCTGCTTTCAGGAAAACAAAGGAGAGGTCAGAGAACCCTTCTTGCACCTGCTGCTCTCTAAGCATCTTTAGCTCAAAATAATCTTTATGCCAAAGTGGCATATTTTGGGGTGGCAAGTTCCATCACTTTTCACCCTGTAGCACAACATGTTCACAGGTCCCAGAGATGACAATGTGGGCATCTTTGGATAGAGCAATTATTCTTTTTATCAACACTAGTAAAGCTGAATATTTAGCATATTTTACTCTCAATTTGTACTTTTTCTGTGAATGCTTTATTTATGGTTTTTGCTATTAGAGAGTTGATATTTTTCTTGATTTCTTTTTTTTAAATAATATATCTTATAAGGTCTGGCACATTATTTATTTATTTATTTATATTTTGGCTGCTCTGCGTCTTAGTTGTGGCATGTGAGATCTTCGCTGAGGATTTCTTAGTTGTGGCACGTGGACTTCTTAATTGCAGCATGCAGACTTCTTAGTTGTGGCATGCAAACTCTTAGTTGCATCATGCATGCAGGACTTAGTTCCCCGACCAGGGATTGAACCCCAGCCCCCTGCATTGGGAGCGTGGAGTCTTACCCACTGGACCACCAGGGAAGTCCCATTCTTCTTGATTTCTAAATGTATCTTTTAAAATATATGTTAACCCTGCTATACACATTTTTCTCCAAGTTTTTCATTTACCTCTTAATTCTGTCCCATTTTTATTCTTATAACTGTAATTCTATATATTGATGCCCCATGCTTTTAATTACACTTTTGATTACTTGTGTCTATTTTTCCCTTTATTCCCACACATCGTATTATAATAGTTCTTATTTTCATCCTATTTTTATCATTTCCTTTTAATTTCTATTAATTCTATCTGTAAAATCTTCATCTAGAACACTTAGTTATTGTATGTTTCCAGAGGTCACACAACATTTTCTTTATGAATAAAACATTTGTAGATGTAGATCATATTCAGTTTGAGAATATATTGCTTCCATTTCTGTTATGTTCTTTTTGTTTGATACAAAACTTTATTCTTTCAATTAGTTTGTAAGCTCATTAAGGATATAAGATGTATCTTTAACTTTGTCCTTATTACTTCTGCTACTTGAAAAACATTGGTCATATAAAAATTGTATTGACATATTGAAAAATATTAACAGATTCACAGAAATTTTTAGCTAAAATGTGGTAACAATAGCGAATCACACAGCAACAATGTGGTGTGATATCTTTGTGTCTGTCATGGTTATGTAAATAAGACACAGTGAGAGTAAATTTGAATAACATTTATTTAAGATTTAAGCTGAGAATTTGAAATGCAAATGAATTATACATTTTCAAATGTAGGTGGTCTTTTGAAATGAATATTGTTATTCTTAGCTGATTGATTATATTATAATTTGGAATTAATTTAGTTAAATAAGAACTTATTTTGGGAATTATAAAAGTTAGCACATTAATTTAATATATATGTGTTTTAAGCTTAGAATTTGACTTTTGGAAGGTAGTCGGTTGTGTAAAGAGCAGTCATATTAAAAATACAACTTTATTGAAATCACATCACTTTCCAAGCTTATATGTTATTAGTCTAGCTTCTTCCCAGTTGTTTCCAGTATGACTCATGTGTTCCATTAATAAAATTGCCCAGGTTCTCTTCATGGCTAGTTAGTATAATCAATTAGATTGGTCAAGAGTATATAGCTACAAAACAGCTATCCTCTAATTTTTAACACTTCTTGAGTTCATTTTTAACTTTGTTAATGTCAGTATATTTGTTTTTTGTGTGGTTCAAAGGAATAGTCATGATTATCCTCTGACTTGAAAATGAAAAAATGGGAAAATTATTTTCAGCCCAAAGTACTAAATTTCGATGAGTACTGCAGCATACTCAAAACTCAATCCATGTAATATTTATTATATTTGGAATATGTAAATGGCAGATGTTTCAGAAAATTTCCCTGAATGAGAATTTAAATATGATTTTAATCAGGTTGGTGTGTGTGTGTGTGTGTGTGTGTGCACTCATGCAAAAAAAATCTATATATATATAACAAATTTCATGAAAAATTTAAAGCCATGAATGGATAAATAAATTCATTTAAATACTTATTTATTGTACAAATGACATAGTTTGCATTCTAGTGAAAAGAGCAACATAAATATTTAGAATATAATTTGGAAAAATAATAGCATTATGCACAAAATTCTATGAGTATGAGGATTGTTTGATTTGTAAAAAGGGGTTTTGTGTTAGTCTGGGACCTCAATGAAGTAAATACCAAAAAGGAGTTAAGTTAGAAGTGCAAGAGGTTTATTGGGGATAACATCAGTGAAGAGTTAGTGAGTAGAAAGGGCAGGAGTTGTCAGAGAGAACTTCAGACTGTGATGAAGATCTGACCCCTGTGAAGTAGAGAGGGAAAAAAGGAAAATTGGATAGGAAGAGGTTCAGACTTGAGTGCAGCTCTGAAAAAAACCCCTAACCACCATAATACTTTGCTCCAGTGCAAAGATTGTCCATGAGTGAGTGTCCTGTGATGGGAAAAAATGGCCCAGCACTAGAACCTCTGCTGTGTACAGTCATTCAGTGGAAACTGGGGAGAGGGTGGCCTTACGTCAAATGCTCTGGTGAATCCACAAAGTACTACAGCTGAAGACTGTTGGCTAACTGCACTGTATGTAGCAAGTTATCTCTCTCTCTCTCTCTCTCTCTCTCTCTCTTTTTTTTGCCACACCATGCGGCATGTGGCATCTTAGTTCCCCGACCAGGGATCAAACCCATGCCCCCTGTAGTGGAAGTGCAGAGTCTTAACCACTGGACAACCAGGGAAATCCTGGCAGGTTATCTCTAGAAGAGAGTTCTGTGCAATGCATCTTCATGGCTGCCAGAGATTTATAGAAAATATGGCTCTAAATTTAATCTTCCCACATCAGCAATTATTTGTTGAATGTCTACCTTGTGTCAGATAGTAGAAATTTTTTTAAGTAGTTCTTCATCTGTATTACAAGAGGTATAAAAGTGCTCATGAATGGGAAATATATACATCATCAGTGTTATTGAAGGCCTGGTATCATATTGTGTGGTCTATAACTTTGTGTGGCTGGATAAATCATGGGATAAGAAGTTATAAATGTAGGTTAACTCTAGATGATGGGGTGCCTCATATTCTGCCTTTTTACTCCAAAGGCAATTGTAAACCATTTTACCAATAAATGTGACAAAGCCAGGTTTGGTTTTAATAATAATTTAGTGGATGTCTAAGAATTGAGCAGAGAGAGGAAAAGGGTAGTTGTGTGAAAATCAATTAAAAGGTATTATTTCAGGAACAATAAAGACAGGGCATTAATAAGCAAACAACTGAGGGAAAAAAGGAAAAGTCAAGGACTAGAGAAATATGCAGGACTTAGCAAATGGATATATGATAACACTTCTAATTAAAGAGGAGATAGAGAAGGAATAACAGGTCTGTTTTGAATCTTTATCAATCAGCAACTGCATCATCATCATCATCATCATCATCATCATCATCATCATCATTAATAATGTTTGACTGAGAAGGGGGCTAGATGGAAGAAATTAGTATTTTGATGCACTGAGTTTGAATGACCAGCTATATGTTTAGGGGGAGATGCAAGTAGGCAGATGAAAATACAGTCTGTGTCTTAAAGTAGGCATCTAATAATATATTTGGCAAAATTTTGTGTATAATAATAAATAATGTAGCATTTTGGGAATGGATATAATTATCTAGGGAATCTAGAGAGAAGAGATGAATGTTAGAAACAGAACTCTTAAGAGTTTTTGCATATGCAGAGAACCAAGAAGTGGGTGGTAATTAAGGAGAGTTTTGGTGAGCCCTTTAGAGTACTCTCATTAGAATCATAGTGGTAGGTATTGTACATCAGCAATTGAAAGATGAAGAAAACAAAGTATATGATCTTTTTTGAAATTTAACAGTAAAAGTTTTTAAAAAATGATAGTTCTTTGTATATTGGTATAGAGACAAATGTAAGGTTTGTTATTTTTACTATTGTTGTTACCGTTATTGTTGTTGAGGGTGAAAGTTTCTTGAGTATATGAGTAACGTGAGAAGGAGGAATTAGTGGAGGGCAGATTATAGATACAAAAGAGAGAGGGATGATTAATTAATCAAGCTCCAGAAGAGATAACAACAAAGGAATCAACATGTATCTTCCAGTTTCACAAATATAAATAAAATTTGTCCTCACATATTAAAAACGTCTTTTTTCCCCCAATGGTCATTTCATGTAAAAGAAAAAAGATTTGGATTTCTGTTCTCAATAACAACCAATATCATAGCATCTTGAAATTTCATTATGTGTGTTTACACTATAGTAATCTACATATAATACCAAGCAATTCTGTGAAGGAACTGTGTTCCAGAATCCTCAGGTACAAAATAGGGATAAAAAATACTGCAATAGATAAATTATTAAAATATTTTATAACTTTATTGTATATATGTATGTTAAATGCATATTTCAAATCATTCCTATTTGGATTTTGTGCCCCAGGTTGTGTGAGGTTTATATGAATTAGTACATATAAAGAGATTAAAACAATGCCTACATAGTAGGAAAAGTAAATAGCAAATAGTTACTGTTATTGTATTATATTGTATTGACAAGTAAACTTATCATAGTCTTACATACAAATGTTCAGGGGGTTATTTATAAAATCCCAAACTAAAACCAACACAACTGTTCTTCAACAAGAAAATGGATAAACAAATGTGGCATACCCATCAAAGTAATACTACTGTTCACCAAAAAAAAGCAACAGACTGGCAATATACATGATATGGATGAATCTCAAACACATTATACTGAACAAAAGAAGCTGGAAACAAAAGAATGCATCCACTACGATGTGATGCATATGCCATTCAAGAAAGTACAAATCCAGTCTGTAATGTAAGAAAGATAGTGATTGCCTGGGGCGAAGTGAGTGTGTGACCCAGGGAACTATTTCGGGAGATACTCCATATCATTTATATAACAGCATTATTGAGTTATAGTTTACATCTCTTACAATTCACACATTTGAAGTGTATAATCCAATGATTTTTAGTATATTCACAGATATGAGCAATCATCATCATAGTCAATTTTAGAGGGAGGGAGAGGGCACTCTTGGTTTAGATAACACAGACTCTTACAGTCCCTCCTGAGTTTTAGTAGATTTTCTGGAATGAATTTTTCTTCATTTGTTGTATGCCTTTAGGGCCATTTCCAGAGACTTTAAAAACAATTTTTACCTGTTTCTCTGGGGAGCATATTAGCTAAGTTCTCATGTTCTCATGGTGTTAGTGGTTCTCCTCCATATCTTGAATGTAAACATGGTTACACCAGTATATTGTGCTGGCCAAAAATTCGTTCATTTTTTCCTTAAGGTGTTACAGAAAAACCAGAACGAACTTTTTGGCCAACCCAATATAAATTAGTCAAAAATCATGGGAATATACTCAAACATGGAAGCATTTTATTTTATTTAATTTTTACTTTGACAAATTTTACTTAAAATCTTTCTTTAATTGTCAATTTAAGAGGAAAAGCAAGGATATTATTGAAAAAGCACCAAAGTGCACTGCATTAGTAGTTTAAATAGTGACATAATTTAAGGATTTCAAATCATTTTATTGTGAGGTTAAATGGATGAGCTTTAATGCCTTGTACATGGCTGAGAGTGTATGATGTTGTTGCTATATTACTGGATCATGTTATTTTCATATTCCAGATTATATGTTAAGGAATCAAGTGTGGAACCAGAATTTGGGGGTCTAGATTTTGTATAATTTCAGAGTACTTTTTAAGAAAATGATCCAAAAGTATCATACAATGTAAATTTTGCCAATGTATTTTTGCCAGATATTTGTTAGCAACATATGATCCTGTAAACACAACTGAAGCTTGAGCTTTGTTAACTCCATGTCATGTCTGCCTCTGTGAGGAATCATTTCTTTTGTCCCAAGACTCCTTTTCTCAAGCTATGCATTTTCCCAAAACTCTGATTGCTTGGGAACAGATTATAATGTGGTTTCCAGTGTTGCTCTTGGTAAAGATAGAAACAAGGAACATGATTCTGTGACATCTTTAATTTACTACTATTCCAGTGTTGATTTTGCTAAGGATATAAATGAGGAACTTATTTATGTGACATCTTCGATTTACCACATTTAAGTGAGTTCATTTGAAGAATATTATTAGTACATATACAGTAAATAATTTTCAATTTTACCAAGGTGGTAGGGATGTTATTTAACTTGACTTCTTTTTAACTAACCTGGTGTGTCATATTTCTCCAGGGTAAAAGAAATTTTATTAAATGTTTAGAATTTTTCACTGTGATATATCCTTTTAATATGAAGAAAATGACATATAAAATATTTAACATTTAAAACTGATAACATTAGACATTTAGTCTAATAACACTGTTGAGTGTTATCAGACTAAAACCAAAACATAAGAATGTTTAGATAATGGGAAGTAATGGAGAGGTAGAATTACCTATAGAACACAAGAAAAGAGTTTCATGAATGCAAAATAAGCAGTTTGAAAAATTCTAAAAAGGAAAAATAGCGTTCATTGTTTCTCCATATTCCAGGGCAATAGAGAAAATAAAACTGCTAAAATGACAATTTCTTCATATCTAATGATACACAAAAATCAGATGCTATCAAGCAAATACTGTTCATATATCATCTGAGACAACAAATAAATAAATTGAACACATGAAATAAAGTAAAACTCTATTTATAAATATATTACTACTTATTATCTGCCAGATTATCTGCTAGTTGTGGTTGGGCTACAGTAAAATCCTATAGAGCAAGGGTTAACCATTTCCTCTGACAGGAACATAAGGATATTGTTCTATCCTGAAAGATTCATGAGTGATATATTAAAAAAACTAATGAATGACTTTTACAGAAATATCAGTAGGCAAATATATTGAGCCTATTTACTTTTTATTTCTGTTTCAACTTTTGCCTTTTTAACTGAAGAGCATAAAATAAAACAGCAATGGTTTTCAATTATAAAAATCATAGGTCATATTTTACCACTGGACTTGCTATTAGATTATTAAATCTATATACTCTGTAGGGCAAGGTAGTTTAAATAGATAATTTGATTACACTTCCCCTTGTCTTTTTTTAATCAAATGCCCCCAGCAGGAGAGATACATTTAAATAGTGTGTATTATAAGTTATAATATTCACTGTTAGATATGTTTAAATTACTTTTATATTTTCTTTTAAGTTTTGCCAGTCACTTGCTGTGTGACCTTAGGCAAGATAATTTTTCCTTAAATAAGAAAAAAAACCCTATATACTTGCCAATGTATTTGAGCACCCCTTTTTTTTTGATGGAATGCAATGCAGTGCTTTAGTGTAAATGGTATTTATTTCTGTAGAATGATGGAGTTGTACTATTATATAAGATCTTGGGTGACTAGACAGCATGGTAATGAGTACAGAATTTTATGTTCAGTTGCCTTGGGTTTGAAATTTAGCTTCAATATTTATTAAATCTGTAATTTTGGAAAAGCTTATTAACCTAAATGAAAAATATGTTTTCTATGAACTACAGGCATAATAACAGGTGTCATAAGGATTAAATAAGCTTAAGCATGAGAGTTCAGTTCAGTTAAAAGTCATTAGGTCTCATTGTTTTGAAATCCTATACTCTCTATAAAATATGTTTTATAAAGAAAAAATATTGATTTAAAAAAATTTAAACTATATTTATTATAGAGAAGAACAAAGAGTTGGATAATAAAGTGGTCATTTTCTCCCAGAAGTTTCTATCCCGTCTTTCTCAGGTTGAAGGTTTTGCTTGGGATATTTTCTTGGTACAACAAACAAGCCTGCTAAGACACCTCAGAGTATATTTATAGGCTCCCAAATTCAATGTATCTTTGGGAGCAAAATTGACTTAGCCGATAATCACCTATTATTTAGGAGAGAGATGCTACATAGATTTTTTTCTCTCCTCCTGTTTTTTTTTTCCCTATAATATGTTCTGTAAAAACTCATCTTTTTCCTGCAAGTAAACACTATTAGAAATAATAAATAACAATCTATATGGTCACTAACTTACTTAAAGATAAGTGCTAAAAATTAGAATGTATTTGTCATAATTAACTTAATAGTATCTGCCTCCATAATTCCCTAGTGTTAACCATGGAAATTTACTAGCTTAGAACCATAGGAAACTGCTTTTTAGTCTTGGAAATATAATAACTATTCTTAGAATTTTAAAGAAAGATGTCACTCAATTCTGTATGTCAAATTTGTTCTCAGGCACAGAATTCTTTAGTAACTTAAATCTGGCTTGTCCTGTTTCTACTTCACGTCTTGCATATTTACTTTAATTTTAAACTCCAATGCAAAGCAATGTTACATCAATATTTAGAGTGCTGATGACTGGTGATGGCCATAACTCAATCGTATGTCAAGAAGATATGGCATTTTATGGGGACCAATTAAGATCAACGTCAACATTCGGCTTTCCAGCAAATGACATGGTAAAAACTTGGCAGAATAATAAGCAATGTTTCCTATTCATCACTGAAAAGACATGTATTTCCTTGCAAGCTCTTTTGGGTATGAAACTAATAATGTGTTGTCTAAGTCCATTTTTAGTTAATTGTTAGCCAATGACAAGAGAGATAGTTAAAAAGAATGTGGAATTTCCTGAATTAGATGATTAACCTTATTTCTATATCCTAAACTAATTTGAACTCATAAAGAAACATAATATTGTATGCTAAAAAAATTAAGTTTATTGAACTAATCCACCATATTTATGAACACAATTATGAGAAAGCAGCAATGACATCAAAACATACTGAGATTAAAGAAATTTTTACTGAGCAGGATATTTTACAAGAGTGGTGGCTGAAGACAGTTATGAAAGAGAGAAGAAAAGGAAGAAATCTTTCTGAAAATATTGGAAGTAAGAAATCTGAAAGATTTCTTTCTGAAAATAGGGCCAGATAACAAACTCCATTTCACTAGGAATCCCTTTCTTCATTCAATCCAATATTCATGTACCATACTTGTACTCTTACTCCTTTTATAACTTACTTCTAAGGTTCAAAGAATTGGAGCAGTAAAAAGAAATGAGATGTATGAAAATGCATATAGAAATAAGGAGTGCAAAAGGGTAAAGAAATTAAGTCATTTAAAGGCTTATTCCATTTTTAAAGCCAGGTAAAATTATCTCTCTGGACTCTTTTTCTGCTCTTTGCCTTTCCTATTAGAAAACCTAAAGTTTTCATAGTAATTTAAAATATTTTCCCTTAACTTTAACAAAAATGCTGTTTATTAAAATGGATTTTTTCTCTAAGTATTCTTCTCATATTTGTTATCTTTAATTCTACAATGTATGTTTAATTTTACATCTTATATTTAGGATTATTTTTTCCACAATGCAGGAAAAATTATACAACTGTTGAAAATAGTAGTAATATCACGGTAATATTAGTAGACTTCAATTTGTAAGTGAAATTATTAAGTAAACAAAATTATCTGTGCTTTTCTGCTACCACTTAAAGTTGTGTATTAAAATTTTAATTTTCCAGAAGTAAACAAGAGGATTACTATTACATGACACCTATTTGAGATACATTTACCATATTAATATACTGTTCTCAAAAATGTTTTTCTCGGGCCTCCCTGGTGGCGCAGTGGTTGAGAGTCCGCCTGCCGATGCAGGGGATACGGGTTCGTGCCCCGGTCTGGGAGGATCCCATATGCCGCGGAGCGGCTGGGCCCGTGAGCCATGGCCGCTGAGCCTGTGCGTCCGGAGCCTGTGCTCCGCAACGGGAGAGGCCACAACAGTGAGAGGCCCGCGTACAGAAAAAAAAAAAAATGTTTTTCTCTCATACAAAGACAAATCCATGTCAATATATAACTTCAGCAAAGTGAACAGTGAATCGTGTAGACTAATTTTGTAAGTGGCTAGAAGGTAAGCCAAAACATCACAATACCTGCCTTAAGATTAGAACAAGACTCCTATGCTTTGTTTTCATGAAATTATGTGAAAATAGCATTGAGAAACCCAAAATAAATTTGTGCTAATAATTTAAGGGCTGGTGAATATGAAAAAAATATATGATATTGGTACACAAGTCACTTTTGTCACATATAATAAATTTTATTACAAAAAGTTTACATAAAATATGATTAAGTGATTTGTGAAGCAGGCATGTGATATATTAAAATATTATTAAGGTGAATTACTTATTTGGTTGTCTGACAATTATAGGAATTTTTTTTTTCTACTAGGATTCAATGTAGGTTCTTATCTAAGCATGTTTACAATCAAGTAGTATAGTTTTATATGCAGCCCACACTCTAATTAGCACATTGTAATTTCAGGCTTAAAAGAAAACCATAAGTAGCATATGGCTTAAAACATTATATTGTTTGCAGCTAAGCTGTATGCCTCACTGTAAGATGAAAACTAAATCTTTCTTTGCTTTGATTGAGCCGTGCTCCTTGACTTTTTATTTTCATCAGATAATTAAATGACTAAACAAGATGAAATGAGTTACCTAATTCTGTTAGGAATTAGAGGTAATTTAGGTTTGAGAAACTACTTTTCTGAGTATCAGAATGTTTTCCTCATGTCAAATCTCCTGAACTTGACAGTACTCAATTATTTTCATTTCTGACATTTATATCAAATATATATTATAGTGAATATGTTTATAATAAATGAATGCATTTGTGTTTAGATTGTCTTTTAAAAATATATTTAATATCCTAGGACTGTTTCACTTTTAAAATAATCATCAAATATGAAGAATAGCCTGAAATATATTTCATTTTTATAGCACGCCTTAGGAAAAACAAAAACATTTCAAAACAATAATTTTATATATTGTTGTTAGATAAATATAGGCATACCATGAGGCCCTAGAGTCACTGAGAGGGTATGCTGATGCAGGTATAACCTATGACCTGAAAAAAACAACCTGTACTGAGAATCAACCATGAAACCATGGAAATCCTTTGTCTCCCTCTCAATTCCTTTTCTACTTTTCCATGCTCTGTCTAGATTACTTCTTCTTTATTCTCTCACTTATTCAGACCATGGAGAGATCAGACCTATTCTCTTTTCAAGTTTTGGAGGGCAGTGGTGGACTATTCCATCATTTCAGTCTGGAATGTCTATAAGAATAACCAACTTTTCACTTGCTAATATTGATCACTAATCCTACATTATTAAAGAAGCAGTCTCCTTCCCACCAGAACTGAAAGTGCTAAGGAAAAGAGTGCAAAAAAAGGTTTTTCACCACACTTTCTCTTTGGTGGAATAATTGGAATAATTCAAACCATAGCAAAGGAGAGTGATGTTTCCTACCTTCTTTTTGAATACAGAAGTCAAGAGTATGATATTACTGTGTTCTCCACACAAGACCATTTTTAGCTATATAGGTGTGACTTCTGTGGACACAGTTGGTTTTAGGTGACAGTGAGTCTCATGGAATCTCCAGTTATTTCTGCATAAGTAGTGTTCTGTGGTCTCTGGACACCAATATTCTATCCACACACTCATCTTCATATCATTACCTTGTAAAATCTGAAGTCTTCTGATTAACATTAAGGGAAAGACACTGACACTCCATCCAGTATAATAGCACAAGTGAACCAAATTCCCATAAACTTGAGAACATTGTCTTTGTGTTTATCCCAGCCCACTTGTTCTCTCCATTAAACATGGTTTGCTAATCCTTTTGCTGTCTAGTGGTTAGGTGGGTCCTATTTTTCCCTTTAGTTCTCTAAGGGAAAGGTTGTGCAATGCAATATCTTATCAGCTATGTATAGCTGGAGTTTATATACTGAAAATAGATATTGTGCTTACTTTCAATAACCCACTAACATATATCTACTTATTGCCTAGAGCATGAGTCTACTGTAGAGATTCATCCTGTGTCAATCTAGCTGAAATCACAGAGTGTTTGTCTTTGTGCTCCTAGAGGAAGCTGTTAGAGCCATCAACAAATAAAGATTGACCCTCATTTCACTGAAGATCATTAGGTAAAGTTCTTCAAGTCTTCATCCTTAATACTAACACCAGAAAGTAAGATTAGTAAGCAACGAGGATCTTCTCCAGCATTAAGTATCATAGAGGAAGAGCTTCTATTACCAGAAACAAAAGGCTAGAGTATTTGAGCCACCTCTTCTACTGAAAACAATGAGAAATGCTAGGTAATTTTTTTTCTAAATTATTTAAGAATATTTAAGAAATGCAGGATATAAAGAAACTATTTGTCAAAAAAATAAGAAAAGTATAACCATGGAGATTGTATGAAAAGACCTAAATAATTAGTTAAATGCTTTTGTCTTGAAAGCATCTGTTGAACAGGCTGTCTTGAACTTGATATGATGCATAAATGAGAAAAGGAGATGGAATAAAGACTATGCAACTTCCCAAAGAGTTGAGTTTAATAGAAGACTACAGCATATTAAAATGGGATCTTAATGTATATTCTCAAGGTAATGATAAAAGAGAAGCAAACCTGATCTCTGACACCCAAACATAAATTTGCCTTGTCACTGAGAAAAACAAAGGACATAAAAAGAAAGAAAAAAGGATTGTGAGATGCTGTAGAAATAACTGGCTTTTTCTCATATTAGCAGTTTTGATTTTCCTCACCAGGTGGGTCTAGGCGAACTTAAGCTGTGAGCTTGGTTGAAGACTCAAATGAATTGGGTTGCTTGGTAGAGGCAAGTAAAATTCCACTCTAGAGAAAAGTACTTCCGACATAGTTTCAAATTATTGTTCAAAGGTAATAAGTGTAGTACAACAAAAAATAACATATACATGGTAAAAAGTGCCAGGAATCAAAATAAGCAGAAACATTATAAGGAAAGACTTTAAATATTATGATTATCAGACACATCTTGTAAACTATTACACTGAATATGGCAAAAGAAACAATATGAAAACTTCATAATATTAATAAGGAATCTAAAAGGATAAAAGGCAATAGTAGAAGGACAAAGAATCAAATAGACCTTCTATAAATGAAAAATACAATTTTCAAAATTAAACATTCAAAAGTTGGATTTAATGAGGGGTTAGATGCAGTTGAAGAAGAATATTTACACTAGAGTTTACATCAGAAAGAGGTAGAGAACAAAAAAAAATTAAGAATAGTTTTAATGGACATTCCAAAAAATGAGAGAGATAATGAGGAAAGAACTAATACTTGAAATGATAATGGCTGAGTTTTTCCATGGCTAATAAAAACACCAATCTTGAGAGCAGGCAAGAAAAAAAGATAGATTATCTTCAAAGGAGACACAATCAGACTGACAACTAATTCTCAAGATCAACAAAAAAGTGAGTAAAAAAAAAAGTACTCAAAAATGAATTAACTGTCAACCTCCAGAAAAGTACCTTTCACGAGTTAAAGGAAAATAAAAATTTTGCCAAGAAAACCTGAGATTTCTCCACAAAGATATCTCCATAAGAAGAAATTCTGATAGACTAATTTTAGACAATATTTCAGATAAAATATTTAAGAGGCAAAAGAAATAATCCACATGCAAAATAATGAATTTGCACCCCTACTTTATACAACATATAAAAAGTGACCCAAAATGAATCAGAGACCTAGATGTGAGAGGAAAGGAAACATAATGGAGCAAAGATAGTCTCTTCCACAAATTGTGTTGGAACAACCAGACATACAAAAAGAAAAAGAAAAAGAAAAAAAAATCTAGATACAGATATTATACCCCTCGCAAAAAGTAACTCAAAATGGATCATAGACCTAAATATAAAATGCAAAACTATAAAACTTCTAGAAGATAACACTGGATAAAATATTTATATGACCTTGAATATGGCAATGACTTTTTAAATATAATACCAAATGTACCATGAAAGAAATAATTGATAAGCTGAACTTGATAAAATTTAAAAACTTCTGCTTTGCAAAAGACAATGCCAAGTGAATAAAGACAAATCATAGATTGGGAGAAGATATTTGCAAAAGATATGGCTGATAAAAGGCTGGTGTCCAATATATACACTACCAAATGTAAAATACATAGCTAGTGGGAAGCAGCCGCATATCACAGGGAGATTAGCTCGGTGCTTTGTGACCACCTAGAGGGGTGGGATAGGGAGGGTGGGAGGGAGGGAAGAGATATGGGACCATATGTATATGTATAACTGATTCACTTTGTTATAAAGCAGAAACCAACACACCATTGTAAAGCAATTATACTCCAATAAAAATGTAAAAAAAAAAAAAAAAGGAAGGATGACTAATAAGAAATAAATAGACTTCCTAAAAGAGAATTAGACTTCCGGGTAAGATGGCGGAAGAGTAAGACACGGAGATCACCGTCCTCCCCACGGATACACCAGAAATACAGCTACACGTGGAACAACTCCTACAGAACACCTACTGAAGGCTGGCAGAAGACCCCAGACCTACCAAAAGGCAAGAAACTCCCCATATACATGGGTAGGGCAAAGCGGAGAGATTCCCGCACAGAGGATCGGTGCCGAGTGGCACTCACGAGCCTGAAAGGCTTGTCTGCTCGCCCGCTGGGGCAGGCGGCGCTAGAAGCTGAGGCTCGGGCTTCGGTCAGAGTGCAGGGAGAGGACTGGGGCTGGCGGCGAGAACTCAGCCTGAAGGGGGCTAATGTGCCACAGCTAGCGGGCAGGGAGTCCGGGAAAACTCTGGAGCTGCCGAAGAGGCAAGAGACTTTTTCTTCCCTCTTGGTTTCCTGGTGCGTGAGGAGAGGGGATTAAGAGCACTGCTTAAAGGAACTCCACAGACAGGCGCAAGGCGCGGCTGAAAGCATGGAGCTCAGTGACGGGCGTGGGACGCTGGGGCTGCTGCTGCCGCCGCCAAGAAGCTTGTGTGCGAGCGCAGGTCACTGTCCACACCGCCCTTCAGGGAGCCTGTGCAGCCTGCCACTGCTGGGGTCCCGGGAACCAGGGACGGCTTCCCTGGGAGAACGCACGGCACGCCTCGGGCTGCTGCAATGTCACGCCGGCCTCTGCCGCTGCAGGCTCGCCCTGCACTCTGTACCCCTCCCTCCCGCCCAGCCTGAGTGAGCCAGAGTCCCCGAAGAGGCTGCTCCTTTAACCCTGTCCTGTCTGAGCGAAGAACAGAAGCCCTCCGGTGACCTACACGCAGAGGCGGGGTGAAATCCAAAGCTGAGACCCAGGAGCTGTGAGAACAAAGAAGAGAAAGGGAAACCTCTCCCAGCAGCCTCAGAAGCAGCGGATTAAAGCTCCACAATCAACTTGATGTACCCTGCATCTGTGGAATACATGAATAGACAACAAATCATCCCAAATTGAGGAGCCAGGAGTCAGTGCTGTGCCTCTGAGGTGGGAGAGCCAACTTCACGACACTGGTCCACAAGAGACCTCCCAGCTCCACATAATATCAAATGGCGAAAATCTTCCAGAGATCTCCATCTCAACACCAGCACCCAGCTTCACTCAACGACCAACAAGCTACAGTGCTGGACACCCTATGCCAAACAACTAGCAAGATAGGAACACAACGCCACCCATTAGCAGAGAGGTGGCCTAAAATCATAAAAAGTCCGCAGACACCCCAAAACACACCACCAGACGTGGACCTGCCCACCAGAAAGACAAGATCCAGCCTCACCCACCAGAACACAGGCACTAGTCCCCTCCACCAGGAAGCCTACACAACCCACTGAACCAACCTTAGCCACTGGGGACAGACACCAAAAACAACGGGAACTGTGAACCTGCAGCCTGCAAACAGGAGACCCCAAACACAGTAACATAAGCAAAGTGAGAAGACAGAAAAACACACAGCAGGAGAAGGAGCAAGATAAAAACCCACCAGATCTAACAAATGAAGAGGTAATAGGCAGTCTACCTGGAAAATAATTCAGAATAATGATGGTAAAGATGATGCAAGATTCTATTGCCAAGATCCAAAATCTTGGATATAGAATAGACAAAATGCAAGAAACAATTAACAAGGACCTAGAAGAACTAAAGATGAATCAAGCATCGATTAAAAACACAATAAATGAAATAAAAAATACTCTAGATGGGATCAATAGCAGAATAACTGAGGCAGAAGAACGGATAAGTGAGGTGGAAGATAAAATAGTGGAAATAACTGCTGCAGAGCAAAATAAAGAAAAAAGAATGAGAAGAACAGAGGACAGTCTCAGAGACCTCTGGGACAACATTAAATGCACCAACATTCGAATTATAGGGGTTCCAGAAGAAGAAGAGAAAAAGAAAGGGACTGAGAAAATATTTGAAGAGATTATAGTTGAAAATTTCCCTAATATGGGAAAGGAAATAGTTAATCAAGTCCAGGAGGCACAGAGAGTCCCATACAGAATAAATCCAAGGAGAAATATGGCAAGACACATAATAATCAAACTGTCAAAAATTAAACACAAAGAAATCATATTAAAAGCAGCAAGGGAAAAACAACAAATAACACACAAGGGAATCCCCATCAGGATAACAGCTGATCTCTCAGCAGAAACTCTACAAGCCAGAAGGGAGTGGCAGGACATAATTAAAGTGATGAAGGAAAAAAAGCTGCAACTAAGATTACTCTACCCAGCAAGGATCTCATTCAGATTTGATGGAGAAATTAAAACGTTTACAGACAAGCAAAAGCTGAGAGAGTTCAGCACCACCAAGCCAGCTTTACAACAAATGCTAAAGGAACTTCTCTAGGCAAGACACACAACAGAAGGAAAAGACCTACAATAACGAACCCAAAACAATTAAGAAAATGGGAATAGGAACATACATATCGATAATTACCTTAAATGTAAATGGACTAAATGCTCCCACCAAAAGACACAGATTGGCTGAATGGATACAAAAACAAGACCCATATATATGCTGTCTACAAGAGACCCACTTCAGACCTAGAGACACATACAGACTGAAAGTAAGGGGATGGAAAAAGATATTCCATGCAAATGGAAACCAAAAGAAAGCTGGAGTAGCAATTCTCATATCAGACAAAATAGACTTTAAAATAAAGACTATTAGAAGAGACAAAGAAGGACACTACATAATGATCAAGGGATCGGTCCAAGAAGAAGATATAACAATTGTAAATATTTATGCACCCAACATAGGAGCACCTCAATACATAAGGCAAATACTAACAGCCATAAAAGGGGAAATCGACAGTAACACACTCATAGTAGGGGACTTTAACACCCCACTTTCACCAATGGACAGATCATCCAAAATGAAAATAAATAAGGAAACACAAGCTTTAAATGATACATTAAACAAGATGGACTTAATTGATATTTATAGGACATTCCATCCAAAAACAACAGAATACACATTTTTCTCAAGTGCTCATTGAACATTCTCCAGGATAGATCATATCTTGGGTCACAAATCAAGCCTTGGTAAATTTAAGGAAATTGAAATTGTATCAAGTATCATTTTCAACCACAATGCTATGAGACTAGATATCAATTACAGGCAAAGATCAGTAAAAAATACAAACACATGGAGGCTAAACAATACACTACTCAATAACGAAGTGATCACTGAAGAAATCAAAGAGGAAATTAAAAAAAATACCTAGAAACAAATGACAATGGAGACACGATGACCCAAAACCTATGGGACGCAGCAAAAGCAGTTCTAAGAGGGAAGTTTATAGCAATACAATCCTACCTTAAGAAACAGGAAACATCTCGAATAAACAACCTATCATTGGACCTAAAGCAATTAGAGAAAGAAGAACAAAAGTACCCCAAAGTTGGCAAAAGGAAAGAAATCATAAAAATCAGATCAGAAATAAATGAAAAAGAAATGAAGGAAATGATAGCAAAGATCAATAAAGCGAAAAGCTGTTTTTTTGAGAAGATAAACAAAATTGATAAACCATTAGCCAGACTCATCACGAGAAAAAGGGAGAAGACTCAAATCAATAGAATTAGAAATGAAAAAAGAGAAGTAACAACTGACACTGCAGAAATGCAAAAGGTCATGGAGTTTACTACAAGCAACTCTATGCCAATAAAATGGACAACCTGGAAGAAATGGACAAATTCTTAGAAATGCACAACATGCCAAGACAGAATCAGGAAGAAATAGAAAATATGAACAGACCAATCCCAAGCACTGAAATTGGACCTGTGATAAAAAATCTTCCAACAAACAAAAGCCCAGGACCAGATGGCTTCACAGGCGAATTCTATCAAGCATTTAGAGGAGAGCTAACACCTATCCTTCTCAAACTCTTCCAAAATATAGCAGACAGAGGAACACTCCCAAACTCATTCTACGAGGCCACCATCACCTTGATACCAAAACTAGACAAGGATATCATAAAGAAAGAAAACTACAGGCCAATATCACTGATGAACATAGATACAAAAATCGTCAACAAAATACTAGCAAACAGAATCCAACAGCACATTAAAAGGATCATACACCATGATCAAGTGGGGTTTATTCCAGGAATGCAAGGATTCTTCAATATACGCAAATCAATCAACTTGATACGCCATATTAACAAATTGAAGGAGAAAAACCACATGATCATCTCAATAGATGCAGAGAAAGCTTTCGACAAAATTCAACACCCATTTATGATAAAAACCCTGCAGAAAGTAGGCATAGAGGGAACTTTCCTCAACATAATAAAGGCCATATATGACAAACCCACAGCCAGCATCGTCCTCAATGGTGAAAAACTGAAACCATTTCCACTAAGATCAGGAACAAGACAAGGTTGCCCACTCTCACCACTCTTATTCAACATAGTTTTGGAAGTTTTAGCCACAGAAATCAGAGAAGAAAAGGAAATAAAGGAATCCACATTGGAAAAGAAGAAGTAAAGCTGTCACTGTTTGCAGATGACGTGATACTATACATAGAGAATGCTAAAGATGCTACCAGAAAACTACTAGAGCTAATCAATGAATTTGGTAAAGTTGCAGCCTACAAAATTAATACACAGAAATCTCTGGCATTCCTATATACTAATGATGAAAAATCTGAAAGTGAAATCAAGAAAACACTCCCATTTACCATTGCAACAAAAAGCATAAAATATCTAGGAATAAACCTACCTAAGGAGACAAAAGACCTGTATGCAGAAAATTATAAGACACTGAGGAAAGAAATTAAAGATGATACAAATAGATGGAGAGATGTACAATGTTCTTGGATTGGAAGAATCAACATTGTGAAAATGACTCTACTACCCAAAGCAATCTACAGATTCCATGCAATCCCTATCAAACTACCACTGGCATTTTTCACAGAACTAGAGCAAAAAATTTCACAATTTGTATGGAAACCCAAAAGACCCCGAATAGCCAAAGCAATCTTGAGAACAAAAAATGGAGCTGGAGGAATCAGGCTCCCTGCCTTCAGATTATACTACAAAGCTACAGTAATCAAGACAGTATGGTACTGGCACAAAAACAGAAAGATAGATCAATGGAACAGGATAGAAAGCCCAGAGATAAACCCACGGAAATATGGTCACCTTATCTTTGATAAAGGAGGCATGAATGTACAGTGGAGAAAGGACAGTCTCTTCAATAAGTGGTGCTGGGAAAACTGGATAGGGACATGTAAAAGTATGAGATTAGATCACTCCCTAAGACCATACACAAAAATAAGCTCAAAATGGATTAAAGACCTAAATGTAAGGCAGGACACTATCAAACTCTTAGAGGAAAACATAGGCAGAACACTCTATGACATAAATAACAGCAAGATCCTTTTGGACCCACCTCCTAGAGAAATGGAAATAAAGACAAAAATAAACAAATGGGACCTAATGAATCTTAAAAGCTTTTGCACAGCAAAGGAAACCATAAAGAAGACCAAAAGACAACCCTCAGAATGGGAGAAAATATTTTCAAATGAAGCAACTGACAAAGGATTAATCTCTAAAATTTATAAACAGCTCATGCAGCTCAATATCAAAAAAACAAACAACCCAATCCAAAAATGGGCAGAAGACTTAAATAGGCATTTCTCCAAAGAAGATATACAGACTGCCAACAAACACATGAAAGAATGCTCAACATCATTAATCATTAGAGAAATGCAAATCAAAACTACAATGAGATATCATCTCACACCAGTCAGAATGGGCATCATCAAGAAATCTCAAAACAATAAATGCTGGAGAGGGTGTGGAGAAAAGGGAATACTCTTGGACTGCTGGTGGGAATGTGAATTGGTACAGACACTATGGAGAACAGTATGGAGGTTCCTTAAAAAACTAAAAATAGAACTACCATATGACCCAGCAATCCCACTACTAGGCATATACCCTGAGAAAACCATAATTCAAAAAGAGGCATGTACCAAAATGTTCATTGCAGCTCTATTCACAATAGCCCGGAGATGGAAACAACCTTAGTGTCCATCATCAGATGAATGGATAAAGAAGATGTGGCACATATATACAATGGAATATTACTCAACCATAAAAAGAAACAAAACTGAGCTATTTGTAATGAGGTGGATAGACCTAGAGTCTGTCATACAGAGTGAAGTAAGTCAGAAAGAGAAAGACAAATACCGTATGCTAACACATATATACGGAATTTAAAAAAAAATGTCATGAAGAACCTAGGGGTAAAACAGGAATAAAGACACAGACCTACTTGAGAATGGACTTGAGGATATGGAGAGGGGGAAGGGTAAGCTGTGACAAAGCAAAAGAGAGGCATGGACATATATACAGTACCAAACGTAAGGTAGATAGATAGTGGGAAGCAGCCGCAGAGCACAGGGAGATCAGCTCGGTGCTTTGTGACTGCCTGGAGGGGTGGGATGGGGAGGGTGGGAGGGAGGGAGATGCATGAGGGAAGGGATGTGGGAACAGATGTATATGTATGACTGATTCACTTTGTTATAAAGCAGAAACTAATAAAAAAAAAGAGTATATCCTTAGAGTTCTCATCACAAGGAAAAAAGAAAAAAAAGAAAGTTTATCAAGGATGCTGGATACAAAATCAATATAGATATCTATTTATTTTCTACACCTATGAGCAATAAGCAGTTAAATGAAATTTTGAAAGATACAATTTACAATATTATAGAAAATATGAATTATCTGGAAAGAAATCTCACAATGTATTCAGGAATCCTCTATGGGAAAACTCATAAAACTTTATTGAGAAACATTTAAAAAGACCTAATTAAGGGGCTTCCCTGGTGGTGCAGTGGTTGAGTCTGCCTGCCAATGCAGGGGACGCGGGTTTGTGCCCCAGTCCGGGAGGATCCCACATGCCGTGGAGCAGCTGGACCCGTGAGCCATGGCCACTGGGCCTGCGCGTCCGGAGCCTGTGCTCCGCAACAAGAGAGGCCACAAAAGTGACAGGCCCACGTACCGCAAAAAAAAAAAAAAAAAAAAACTAATTATATAGACAAACACAGCATGTTTATGTATTGTAAAGTATAATATCATGAAGATAAAATTCTTTCCAAACGGATCTATAGATTCAATGCAATCACAGAGAAAATCTAAAGTGTTTTTTGTTTTCTTTGTTTGTTTCTTAGGATAGAATATCCAATATTCTCTCTTGAAGAACAACATGGAACACTCACTTTCTTTACCAGCTGAAAGATTTAGTATTAAGCTATAATAATTAAAATACCATGGTGTTGGTTTAGGAAAAAATAAGTAGAATAGAACAGATTTAAAAGCCCAGTTACAGACAGTCAGGGATATGAAAACAACATATGACAGAGATGACACCACAAACCAGTGAAGAAATGACAAATTTTTTGATAAATGAAATGATGGAATTGGTTCTCCTTATGTGATAATATTTAACTTCAATACTGCCTTACACCACAAACAGCAATAACAAAAACAATTAAAGATAAAGACGCAAATATCTCCCACAGCATTCTGTAAGGTTTGGCTGTGGTTTTGTTTGTTCATTTGTTTTTTTCTATCTCAAGGCCATTAACAAACATTGGGTTTTGAATCCATTAACAGTAGTTAACTAACTAAACAGTCCTTGGAGAGATACTGCATAACTCAGTACCCACTTTCCTCAGTACCTCATCCCAATCCATCATATGTGAAAATATTGATAACTCTACTACTATTGGATGCTAGGAATTATCACTGTCTTAGTCCATTCAGGTTGCTGTAGTAAAATGCCACAGATTGAGTGGCTTATAAGGAATGGAAATCTATTTCTCATAGTTCTGGAGGCTGGAAGTCTGAGATCAGGCTGCAGGTATGGTCAGATGAGTGCTCTCTTCCAGGTTGCAGATGTCTTATATCCTAACATGACAGAGGTGAGAGGGATCTCTCTGGGGCCTCTTTTATTGATATAACGGCACTAGTCCCATTCATGAGGTTTCTGCCTTCATGACCTAATCACTTCCCAAAGGCATCACCTTGGGCGTTAGGTTATCGGCATACAAATTTTAGGGGAATATAAACCCTCAGTTGCTGTTTCCCAGTGAACTATCTGGTCCTCGAATGCCATCCTTAGGGTGTCCTTTCTATAGTTACATTTTATGGTTTCTCTCAAAATAAACAAGCTCTGTGTGTTGTTTCTTTACTTTGAGAACTGATAGCTAGGTAGAGGAATGAGAAACTGGCTAACATAAAACAAGAAAGAGGGGAAGCCAATTGAAAGGTGGGCTATCAACTGGTCACTGCTGTAGGCAATGAGGGCTCTTCTCCCACAGGGGATACTCTGAGGAGAATGCATCTTAGAATTTTTTCTCTCAGGCAGGATTGGGAGACAAAATACAGAACACTCAGGTAAGTTTGAATTTCAGATAAACAACAACAATTTAAAATAAATCCCAAATATTACATGGGATTTATTTATAGTAAAATTTCCTTTTTATATAAAATTTAAATTTAATTAGTTTCTGGTATTTTTTGTTTGCTAAATCTGGCACACTTGCTTACAAGAAACACAAAAGAATATTTATACATCAGCTTTTCCTCTCAATTGGTCAATGGTTGTCCCTTATAGTGTCAATTCCCTGGAATGTCCAGGCTAACAAATGAGTTGGAATGTTTGAACTAGGTTCTCACAGGTGTTCCATCTAGACAAGCCCCAGAGCCAAAAGTAAGAGGCATCTAACAAAGCTGAAGCCAAGTGCAGTCAAGTCCTTCCTGAATACAACTGGCACGACCACTCTGGTAGTAACAATGGGAACCAAAACCATGTGAGCTTGCGTAGTAGGCTTTATCATCCACAGGCATTTAAAATTCAAACCATTCATTGCAAACAGCATAGTTATGTGGGTCAGATTTCTAGCAAGAGACGTTTTCTTCTCATGGCCCAGCTAGGTGGCATACTTCTGTGATATATTCCCAGACACAGTCATAGAGTTTTCTAGGTCCACTGATTGACTATACAACTTTTTACAGTTCCCAGCTTTATAAGGGACCTCTGTTCTAACTCCCTGAGCGTCTGGGACTGCTTTCTGTACTCCCAATGACCTGTAACCCTGAGGTAATAATTAAATGTTGGTCAGTTCTGTGTGCCTGCTGACTTCAATTCTCCCCTACTGTTATGACTTGGAGTTAACCTTTTTGTTTCTTTCACCTCAGGTTTTTATTTCTTGCTATGGAGATTGACTAAATATTTGTGTATATGTAGTATTTTCCTGGTAGGGACACTTTTCTACTATTAATTCTGTGTGGTTGAAATGCAAAGGTAGCCTTTCCATTTTGGATCAGTCTTTCATACCAACAAAAACACTCATCTTTGCTCCTAGTCTATATTTGTTGTGATCCAAGACCAAGAGAAAGTCCTTGAGTTGCCAGGTGGTGCTTTGTTGGAGTAGTTTTGGTAACAGTCATTAATTGAGACTGTTGTGTCTGTTGACCCAGCTGCCTTGATCCTGGAGCCCAAGCCTATTTCCTGATAGCTTCAGCTCTCTCAGTTTTCTCTCAACATTACAGAGGAATCTCTAAAGACAGAATAGATCCCTCTTGCCTCTTCTGGCTAAAATGTTTGGGTGCGATTGCCAAGGATATTCACTCCATCTAATAGTGTCGAAGCAAGGAAAATAAGTGCCTGCTTGTGAGGAAGTTCTGAAAACCATAAAACAACACCTATCACTTCACAGAAAGATTGCCTCTCATGAGACCTCTGAAATTTCTTTTCCTTGGGCCTCCTTTTGTGCTTCCTTTACTCTCACCTTTAAGAGTATCATTGTTAATCCTGTTACAGGCAGTTTGGATAGGTAACTGGATTACATTCTTTAGAGTGACTACCCAAAGACAGTAAATTTATCTTGCCAGTACTAGTAATCTTTCATGATATAATGTTGGTGATTATCTTGCTAAAATCCATTCTCTGCCAAAGGATATTGGGAAGGCACAAAAGCTCTAATAAGGACAAGTATTTCATACTGCTCTGTGTAAGCATATGATTGTGTATGTGTGTGTGTATGTAATTAATACATGTATAAATGATATAGAGACAGCCTGTTGAAATGTATTATCTTTATCACTATGAATTTTCCATCTCTGTATCATTGAAGCTTAGAAATAATATTTAAAATTCTTCTTAAATTCATTATTTTCTCATAAAATCCTATTTTACTCCAATTATTGATGAAATTTAGAAATTCTAGGACTTTATCTTTACATGTAATATAATCTTAATGTGAGAAAAAGTTCTAAGATCCTAATACCTAAAAAGAAGGAAGGGCTTGCTTGGTCTGGGACCTGTACCAGGAACTTGAGTGATGCTAGTGGCTGGAATAATACTTGAAATAAGAGTTGCAGAGAGCAGAGTTGATTTTTTTAGAGCCTTCCTTGTGTCATAATTGTTAATCACTCTTAGGTTTTTCAGAATCAAGGAATGGCAGCCTTTATGGGACATTAGAGATAACAGACAGCAAGAGCTTCTATCTTTTAAAATGTATCATGCACAACGTTAGGAATATATTTATGTCATCTTTCTTTAGTCTCATACACACACATATACACTCCAGAGGAGGCAAATTAGATGGCTTTCTCCATATCTCAAGCCATAGAAAATAAGACGTGAACTATAGAAATAGAAGTAAGATTGGGTCTAAAAGTGTGGGGTATGGAGTTGGAATTGAAAGAATTTTTAACAAGTTGGATATCATTTTAAGGGAGGGAGAAGAATTGAAGATAAATTCTGTATTTGAGTTTGGGGAAGATGCAATCTAGTTATGCTTTTGTCCATGTGTATCAAAGGAAGGATGTCGGGGGAATTAACAAGCTTAGCTTTGAATAGGCTATACAAAAATGACACAGAAATAAACATATGTACTATAAAAGCAAGCACAAAAATTTAGGCAACTAGAAGAAACTCTGCTCCCATTTGGTCAGTAATCTGAGTCTGTGTACTCATATTTAAAAAAATATATGGAGATAGAAAGAAAGATAGAGAGATAGATATAAAATACAATTATGTTGTTTCTACTACAAGTAAATGTTTTAAGAGATGAACTACTGTTAAATATACACAACCAAAATTAGTAATAACTAATTTATTAATAGTTATAAATAATAGCAGGTTTGAATGGTTAATACTAGAAAATACTTATTGGTGTTTAATATAAAACTACACAGATCAAAGTGCTTACATATATTATTAATTTAATTCTTACACATCTATGAAGTAGTTAACCCTATCTCCATTTTACAAAAAGGAAAATGAGGTAATGAGATGCTAAATAACTTGGTCAAAATTTTATGGACAAGACAATGTTTAATGCCTTACTTCAAACACAAAACAAAACAAATCCAAAAATCACTTTAAAAAATCACAGATTTTTTGTTCTAGTACCTGTAGAAAGAACTGCATTTCTATAAAAGATAAACACTATTTATGCATAATAAATAAATTCATAAATGAATAATTTTTGTTAGAATATTGTTTAACAAGTGAAACATAAAATCATAACAATTAGAGGGCTTCCCTGGTGGCGCAGTTGTTGAGAGTCCGCCTGCCAATGCAGGGGACACGGGTTCATGCCCCGGTCCAGGAAGATCCCACATGCCACAGAGCGGCTAGGCCCATGAGCCATGGCCACTGAGCCTGCACGTCCAGAGCCTGTGCTCCGCACTGGGAGAGGCCACAACCATGAGAGGCCCATGTACAAAAAAAAAAAAAAAATCATAACAATTAGAGAGTAGACAAATAGACTAAAAAAAAATTGCCATAAAGGAGAAATAATAATTCAAGAAAATCTAGCAACCTAGGGCCACTTGGTGTAGGGACCAAAAGCTCTATCAACATCTACAGTCCCAGGCAAATCATTATCTTTGCAAAATACAAAAGTAAAGTTTATCCAGAATTAAGAAAATAGTCTAAATTACAACCACAATATTCTATTTAAGAAAACAGAGGCAAGATTTATATATTCAAATCATATTTGATGAAAACCTCTGCCACTCCCTTCGTATGGAGGAAAACTTTTCTTAGTTTTTGTGTGAATTTCCTACAGTTACTGTAACAAACTGTCACAATTTTGGTTTGTCTCATGGTTCTGGACCAGAAGTTCAAACTCAAATTGTCAGCAGGGCTGCACTCATTCAAAGGCTCTAGGGAAGAATATTTCGTACCTCTTCCAGGTTCTGGTTGACTCAAAATATTTCTTGCAGCTGTATCACTCTGAGCTCTGCCCCTGTCTCCACATGCCCTTCTCCTGTGTCTGTGTCTTCATTTCTGTCTCTTATAAAAATACTTGTCATTGGATTTGGGGTCCACCAGGACAACGTAGGTTGATCTCATCTTGAGATCTTTAACTTCATTCATCTGCAAAGACCCTTTTCCCAAATAAGTTCACATGCACAATTTCCATGGACAAATATATCTTGGGGCCATGATCTAAGCTATTGCATGTTTAAAGATAAATTTTAGATAGAACATTTTTGGTTGCAAAGCACAGAGAGCGGAAAAACTAAATCAAGTAGGAAGATATTATAATGATGTATGTGAAGCTATGAGAGTTTTTCCATGAAGATTTATGAAAATAGAATACATAATACAGTAGGCCAAAGAGAATCTGGAGCAGGGCAGTTCTAGATTCACACTGACTCAAGGCACCCTAGAGGGAGAAGGTCACCAATCTTTGCTCTAGTCCTTGCAGATAATATGTTTCTACTGACAATGTATATGTCTGCTTTATTCATCACACTATAAATTGACTTATGCTGCTTACTCACAGGCTCTGCTCTCCCATTAGTTTGTCTTCTAAATAACATATCGTAGTCTGCCCAATCATGCATTTATATATATTATTTTCTCCTCTTACTTCTAAAACAGGAGATTCTTTCTTAGATTTTAAATTAAACATCTGAATTAGAGAATCTGATTGTCTCAACTTACTTTTACTTGTCAAGTGGCAATGAGGTGTCTAGATGATACATCAGGTTTTTCCCTCTAGTCCAATTAGCTATGGCTGGGAGTGAAGAGGTGGCAGTTCATGACTTTATGGCACAAAATCTTTCTATTGCAGAAGCAAGACTTGTGGATCAGGAATTGGAATACGGTCAGGGCAAGTAGCAATGTTTTGACACCTATAATAAAAAGGAAATTCATCTGTTCTTTGAACATTATATGAAACCTCAAATTTCTTTATGACATTACATAGATAGTAATTCATTTTGGCATGATGGAAATGATATTTTCCACCATAATAGTAACTTTTACCTTTTTAAAATTTGATAGAGGAAAGAAAAAATGGAATTTCTAATACATGACTCAATTTCAAATTTTTTAATATAAGATAAAATGCATGTATTAGAGACCATTAAGAAACTATTTAACATACTTTTTAAGAGTTTTTGAGATTATCTTTAAAGGAAAAATAGTAATACCAACAACAACACAAATTTGGTCTCAAGATTATGTCTTAACTTGTAAGTAATTTTAAAATACATGCTAGAGAGCTGAAACTCCCAGCTCAGGGTCTCTTCAACCTGCTGCCATGGAACTGCCCCAGAGCTGAGGGGAGGGTGGCCTCACTGAGGCTGCCGGCTCTGGAGGGGCCCTGGTGGCTGAAGCTGTGACAGTAGTGCAGATGCTGGACCAGAATCATTGTATCTAAATCGACTCATTGGAGGACGAGGGGAAGATGGAGGAAGAGTAAGATGCGGAGATCACCTTCCTCCCAACAGATACAACAGAAATACATCTACATGTGGAACAACTCCTACAGAACACCTACTGAACACTGGCAGAAGACCTCAGACCTCGTAAAAGGCAAGAAACTCCACACAGACCTGGGTAGGGCAAAAGAAAAAAGAATAAACAGAGACAAAAGAATAGGGATGGGACCTGCACAAGTGGAGTGGAGCTGTGAAGGAGGAAAGGTTTCCACACACTAGGAAGCCCCTTCACGGGCAGAGACTGTGGGTGGTGGAGGGGGAGAGCTTCGGAGCCACAGAGGACAGCACAGCAAAAGGGGTGCGGAGGGCAAAGCAGAGAGATTCTCGCATAGAGGATCAGTGCTGACAGGCATTCACCAGCCTGAGAGGCTTGTCTGCTCACCCGCCAGGTCGGGCGGAGCTGGGAGCTGAGGCTCAGGCTTGGGTCAGAGTGCAGGGAGAGGACTGGGGTTGGTGGCTTGAACACAGCATGCAGGGGGTTAGTGCACCACGGCTAGCCAGGAGGGAGTCTGGGAAAAGTCTGGACCTGCCAAAGAGGCAAGAGACTTTTCTTCCCTCTTTGTTTCCTGGTACCCTAGGAGAGAGGATTAAGAGCGCTGCTTAAAGGAGCTCCAGAGACGGGCGTGAGCCGCAGCTAAAAGCGCGGACCATGGAGACGGTCATAAGATGCTAAGGCTGTTGCAAACACAAGTCATTATCCACACACCCCTTCTGGGGAGCCTGTGCAGCCCGCCAATGCCAGGGTCCCGGGATCCAGGGACAACTTCCCCGGGAGAACGCATGGTGCACCTCAGGCTGGTGCAACATCACGCTGGAGTCTGCCACTGCAGGCTCACCCCAAATCCGTACTCCACCCTCACCCCACCCTGAGTGAGCCAGAGTCCCCAAAGCAGCTGTGCCTTTAGCCCTGTCCTGTCTGAGTGAAGAACAGACACACTTTGGTGACGTACACACAGAGGCAGGGCCAAATCAGAAGCTGAGCCTCAGAGGCTGTGTGAACAAAGAAGAGGAAGGGAAATCACTCCCAGCAGCCTCAGAAGCAGTGGATTAAAGCTCCAGAATCAATTTGATGTACCCTGCATCTGTGGAATACATGAATAGACAACGAATCACCCCAAATTGAGGAGGTGGACTTTGAGAGCAAGATTTATGATTTTTTTCCCCTTCCTCTTTTTGTGAGTGTGTATGTGTATGCTTCTGCATGAGATTTTGTCTGTATAGCTTTGCTTCCACCATTTGTCCTAGGGTTCTATCCATCCATTTTTAAAAAATTTTTTTCTTAATAATTATTTTTTATTTTAATAACATTATTTTATTTTATCTTACTTTATTTTATTTTACTCTATCTTCTTTATTTCATTCTTTTTTCCTTCCTTCCCTCCTTCCTTCCTTCCTCCCTCCCTACTTACTTATTTTCTTTGTTTCTTTCTTTCTTACATTTCTACTAATTCTTCTTTCTATATTTTCTCCCTTTTATTCTGAGCCGTGTGGATGAAAGGCGCTTGGTGCTGCAGCCAGGAGTCAGTGCTGTGCCTCTGAGGCAGAAGAGCCAACTTCAGGATACTGGTCCACAAGAGACCTCCAGGCTCCACATAATATCAAATGGCGAAAATCTCCCAGAATTCTCCATCTCAACACCAGCACCCAGCTTGACTCAACGACCAGCAAGCTACAGTGCTGGACACCCTATGCCAAACAACTAGTAAGACAGGAACACACCCCCACTGATTAGAAGAGAGGCTGCCTAAAATCATAATAAGTCCACAGACACCCCAAAACACACCACCAGACATGGACATGCCCACCAGAAAGACAAGATCCAGCCTCATCCACCAGAACACAGGCACGAGTCCCCTCCACCAGGAAGCCTACACAACCTACTGAACCAACCTTAGCCACTGGGGACAGACACCAAAAACAATGGGAACTACGAACTTGCAGCCTGCAAAAAGGAGACCCCAAACACAGTAAGATAAGCAAAATGAGAAGAAAGAAAAACACATAGCAGGTGAAGGAGCAAGATAAAAACCCACCAGACCTAACAAATGAAGAGGAAATAGGCAGTCTACCTGAAAAAGAATTCAGAATAATGATAGCAAAGATGATCCAAAATCTTGGAAATAGAAGAGACAAAATGCAAGAAACATTTACCAAGGACCTAGAAGAACTAAAGATGAAACAAGCAACGATGAACAA
Organism: Mesoplodon mirus; assembly: GCF_964341445.2. NCBI lineage: Eukaryota > Metazoa > Chordata > Mammalia > Artiodactyla > Ziphiidae > Mesoplodon > Mesoplodon mirus. The sequence goes on from NC_138982.1 coordinate 111,520,722, forward strand.
CACAATAAATGAAATTAAAAATACTCTAGATGGGATCTATAGCAGAATAACTGAGGCAGAAGAATGGATAAGTGACCTGGAAGATAAAATGGTGGAAAAAAATTCTGCAGAGCAGAATAAAGAACAAAGAATGAAAAGAACTGAGGACAGTCTCAGAGACTACTGGGACAACATTAAACGCAGCAACATTAGAATTATAGGGGTTCCAGAGGAAGAAGAGAAAAAGAAAGGGAATGAGAAAATATTTGAAGAGAGTATAGTTGAAAACTTCCCCAATATGGGAAAGGAAATATCTAATCAAGTCCAGGAAGTAGAGAGTCCCATACAGGATAAATCCAAGGAGAAATACACCAAGACACATATTAATCAAACTGTCAAAAATTAAATACAAAGAAAATATATTAAAAGCAGCAAGGGAAAAACAACAAATAACACACAAAGGAATCCCCATAAGGTTAACAGCTGATCTTTCAGCAGAAATTCTGCAAGCCAGAAGGGACTGGCAGGACATAATTAAGGTGATGAAGCACAAAAGCCTACAACCAAGATTACTCTACCCAGCAAGGATCTCATTCAGATTTGATGGAGAAATTAAAACCTTTACAGACAAGCAAAAACTGAGAGAGTTCAGCACCATCAAACCAGCTTTACAACAAGTGCTAAAGGAACTTCTCTAGGCAAGAAACACAACAGAAGGAAAAGACAAACCATAACAAACCCAAAACAATTAAGAAAATGGGAATAGGAACATACATATCAATAACTACCTTAAATGTAAATGGACTAAATGCTCCCACCAAAAGACACATATTGGCTGAATGGATACAAAAACAAGACCCATATATATGCTGTCTACAAGAAACCCACTTCAGACCTAGAGACACTTACAGACTGAAAGTAAGTGGATGGAAAAAGATATTCCATGCAAATGGAAACCAAAAGAAAGCGGGAGTAGCAATTTTCATATCAGACAAAATAGGCTTTAAAATAAAGTCTATTAGAAGAGACAAAGAAGGAAACTACATAATGATCAAGGAATCAATCAAAGAAGAAGATATAACAATTGTAAATATTTATGCACCTAACATAGGAGCACCTCAATACATAAGGCAAATACTAACAACAATAAAAGCGGAAATCGACAGGAACACATTCATAGTAGGCGACTTTAACACCCCACTTTCACCAATGGACATCATCCAAAATGAAAATAAATAAGGAAACACAAGCTTTAAATGATACACTAAACAAGATGGACTTAATTGATATTTATAGGACATTCCATCCAAAAACAACAGAATACACATTTTTCTCAAGTGCTCATGGAACATTCTCCAAGATAGATCATATCTTGGGTCACAAATCAAGCCTTGGTAAATTTAAGGAAATTGAAATTGTATCAAGTATCTCTTTCAACCACAATGCTATGAGACTAGATATCAATTACAGGAAAAGATCTGTAAAAAATACAAACACATGGAGGCTAAACAATACACTACTTAATAACGAAGTGATCACTGAAGAAATCAAAGAGGAAATAAAAAAAATACCTAGAAACAAATGACAATGGAGACACGATGACCCAAAACCTATGGAATGCAGCAAAAGCAGTTCTAAGAGGGAAGTTTATAGCAATACAATCCTACCTTAAGAAACAGGAAACATCTCGAATAAACAACCTAACATTGGACCTAAAGCAATTAGAGAAAGAAGAACAAAAATACCCCAAAGTTGGCAGAAGGAAAGAAATCATAAAAATCAGATCAGAAATAAATGAAAAAGAAATGAAGGAAATGATAGCAAAGATCAATAAAACGAAAAGCTGTTTTTTTTGAGAAGATAAACAAAATTGATAAACCATTAGCCAGACTCATCACAAGAAAAAGGGAGAAGACTCAACTCAATAGAATTAGAAATGAAAAAGGAGAAGTAACAACTGACACTGCAGAAATGAAAAAGATCATGGAGTTTACTACAAGCAACTCTATGCCAATAAAATGGACAACCTGAAAGAAATAGACAAATCCTTAGAAATGCACAACCTGCCAAGACTGAATCAGGAAGAAATAGAAAATATGAACAGATCAATCACAAGCACGGAAATTTAAACTGTGATTTAAAATCTTCCAACAAACAAAAGCCCAGGACCAGATGGCTTCACAGGAGAATTCTATCAAACATTTAGAGCAGAGTTAACACCTATCCTTCTCAACCTCTTCCGAAATATAGCAGAGAGAGGAACACTCCCAAACTCATTCTACAAGGCCACCATCACCCTGATTCCAAAACCAGACAAGGATGTCAAAATGAAAGAAAACTACAGGCCAATATCACTGAAGAACATAGATGCAAAAATCCTCAACAAAATACTAGCAAACAGAATCCAACAGCATATTAAAAGGATCATAAACCATGATCAAGTGTAGCATATTCCAGGAATGCAAGGTTTCCTCAATATATGCAAATCAATCAACGTGATACACCATATTAACAAATTGAAGGAGAAAAAACAAATGATCATCTCAATAAAAGCTCTCTCAAGAGAAAGCTTTCAACAAAATTCAACACCCATTTATGATAAAAAACCCTCCAGAAAGTAGGCATAGAGGGAACTTTCCTCAACATAATAAAGGCCATATATGACAAACCCACAGCCAACATTATCCTCAATGGTGAAAAACTGAAACCATTTCCACTAAGATCAGGAAGAAGACAAGGTTGCCAACTCTCACCACTCTTATTCAACCTACTTTTGGAAGTTTTAGCCACAGCAATCAGAGAAGAAAAGGAAATAAAAGGAATCCAAATCAGAAAAGAAGTAAAGTTGTCATTCTTTGCAGATGATATGATACTATACATAGAGAATCCTAAAGATGCTACCAGCAAACGATTAGAGCTAATCAATGAATTTGGTAAAGTAGCAGGATATGAAATTAACACACAGAATTCTCTGGCATTCTTATACACTAATGATGAAAAATCTGAAAGTGAAATCAAGAAAACACTCCCATTTACCACTGCAACAAAGAGAGTAAAATATCTAGGAATAAACCTGCCTAAGGAGACAAAAGACCTGTATTCAGAAAATTATGACACTGATGAAAGAAATTAAAGATGATACAAATAGATGGAGAGATATATCATGTTGTTGGATTGGAAGAATCAACATTGTGAAAATGACTCTAATAACCAAAGCAATCTACAGATTCAGTGCAATCCCTATCAAACTACCACTGGCATTTTTCACAGAACTAGAACAAAAAATTTCACAGTTTGTATGGAAACCCAAAAGACCCCGAATAGCCAAAGCAATCTTGAGAACAAAAAACAGAGCTGGAGGAATCAGGCTCTCTGACTTCACACTATACTACAAAGCTACAGTAATCAAGACAGTATGGTACTGGCACAAAAACAGAAAGATAGATCAGTGGAACAGAATAGAAAGCCCAGAGATAAACCCATGCACATATGGTCATCTTTTCTTTGATAAAGGAGGCAGGAATGTACAGTGGAGAAAGCACAGCCTCTTCAATAATTGGTGCTTGGAATACTGGACAGGTACATGTAAAAATATGAGATTAGATCACTCCTTAACACCATACTCAAAAATGAGCTCAAAATGGATTAAAGACCTAAATGTAAGACCAGAAACTATCAAACTCTTAGAGGAAAACATAGGCAGAACACCCTATGACATAAATCACAGCAGGATCCTTTTTGACACACTTCCTAGAGAAATGGAAATAAAAAGAAAAATAAACAAATGGGACCTAATGAAACTTCAAAACTTTTGCACAGTGAAGGAAACCATAAACAAGACCAAAAGACAACCCTCAGAATGGGAGAAAATATTTTCAAATGAAGCAACTGACAAAGAATTAATCTCCAAAATTAATAAGCAGCTCAAGCAGCTCAATAACAAAAAAAAAAACAAACAACCCAATCCAAAAATGGGCAGAAGATCTAAATAGACATTTCTCCAGAGAAGATATACAGACTGCCAACAAACACATGAAAGAATGGTCAACATCATTAATCATTAGAGAAATGTAAATCAAAACTACAGTGATATATCATCTCTCACCAGTCAGAATGGCCATCATCAATAAATCTAGAAACAATAAATGCTGGAGAGGGTGTGTAGAAAAGGGAACACTCTTGCACTCTTGCTCTTGCTGGTAGAAATGTGAATTGGTAGAGCCACTATGGTGAACAGTTTGGAGGTTCCTTAAAAAATTACAAATAGAACTACCATTTGACCCAGCAATCCCACTACTGGGCATATACCCTGAGAAAACCATAATTCAAAATTGTCATGTACCAAAATGTTCATTGCACCTCTATTTACAATAGGCTGGAGATGGAAACAACCTAAGTGTCCATCATCGGATGAATGGATAAAGAAGATGTGGCACATATATACGATGGAATATTACTCAGCCATAAAAAGAAATGAAATTGAGTTATTTGTAGTGAGGTGGATGGACCTAGAGTGTGTCATACAGAGTGAAGTAAGTCAGAAAGAGAAAGACAAATACCATATGCTAACACATATATATGGAATTTAAGTAAAAAAGAAAATGTCATGAAGAGCCTAGGGGTAAGACAGGAATAAAGACACAGACGTACTTGAGAATGGACTTGAGGATATGGGGAGGGGGAAGGGTCAGTTTTGACAAAGCAAGAGAGAGGCATGGATATATATACACTACCAAACATAAGGTAGATCACTAGTGGGAAGCAGCTGCATAGCACAGAGAGATCAGCTCGGTGCTCTGTGACCGCTTGGAGGGGTGGGATAGGGAGGGTGGGAGGGAGGGAGATGCAAGAGGGAAGAGATATGGGAACATATGTATATGTATAACTGATTCACTTTGTTATAAAGCAGAAACTAACACACCATTGTAAAGCAATTATACTCCAATAAAAATGTAAATAAATAAATAAATAAATAAATAAATCCACTCATTATGCTGCAATAAATAAATAAATAAATAAATAAAATACATGCTAGTGCTTACCTTTAGCTTTTAAGTTATAACAGGAATTTTTTATGTTTTTTAAACATCTTTATTGGAGTATAATTGCTTTACTATGGTGTGTTAGTTTCTCCTTATAATAAAGTGAATCAGCTATACATATACATATATTCCCATATCTCCTTCCTCTTGCATCTCCCTCCCACCTTCCCTATACCACCCCTCTAGGTGGTCACAAAGCACTGCATTGATCTCCCTGTGCTATGCGGCTGCTTCCCACTAGCTATCTATTTTACATTTGGTAGTATATATAAGTCCATGCCACTCTCTCACGTCATCCCATCTTACCCTTAAAAGGAAGGTATTTTAATCCTATTGATTAATGTTACTGCTAAAACTTTGCTTCCAATGCAATTTTGATAGTTGATCATTTAATAAAAATTAACAAAAAGCTTAATGCAGAGCATGTTGGTAGGGATTTAAGAAAAGACACCATAAATGAGATTTAATTGACATATTTTGTGAGGTTTTAGTTTATTATTGAGAAAGAGAGTGGTCAATAGCAGAGCATTCTGGATTCTTATACCAGTCTTGTTTGCTAAATTAAACTTAAGTTAGTATTTCTAGGTCACCAAACTCTCTAAGGTCATTGACAAGGCCAAGTTTTTGTAAGTGAAATTTTGAGAGTCAGCTTGTGGACTCTAGGTAACACTCATCTGCAGTGCTACACAAAGTTTGGTAAGTGGGACTTCAGCCTGGGCAATAACTTGGAATTCATATGACATGTAGCATTTCAGCTGCTATCCTAGACCTTCTGAAACATATTCTGTTTTTTTTTTATCAAGATTTCCAGGGGATTCTTTTGCATATTGCATTTTAGAAGTCCTGCTCTGAGATAGTTCTACTCTTTGAAATCTTTTGGCAGGCATCCAATTTTTGTGGGAAGAAAACTTAGCTTATCACAAAAATCTCAAAAGCATGGGGCTGGTTTACTGAGGTACCACAACACCATACCACACTCTGATCCTCCCATAATGTATTTTTAAATGTTTTTCTAATCATGCTTAAGCCAGGTGGCAGTGTCAGAATAAAACTGAATGTTCTGTCACTAAGCAAGTAGCCAGCCAGGAAACAAGATGCCTATCATTCAGGCTACCATATTCAGTTTGCCATGTTTAGCCAATTAAAATGAGGATGCTCAGGTAAGCCTGAATTTTAGATGAATAATAACTATTTTTTATTGTAGGCGTATCCCAAACATTGCATAGGACAGTTTTGCGATACAAAAATTTTGTTGTTTATCTGAAAGCTATATTTAACTAGGCTTTCTGTATTTTATCTTACAACCCTACTATCATCTTTTCTCCAGGCCTTTCTAATTTCTTCAAATGATGTTCTTGGATTCTCCATCACTTGGCTCTGGATAGAAAAACAAAAACAACAACAATGAAAAACACACACAAGAGAAGGGAATAATATATATTGTGTGATATCAACATTCTACAAAAAACAACCACATGGTTTGTTTTCACTTCTTATTTCCTGGGGAGAGCTTAGGGATCTGGCTAATAATAGGCCCATTTCTGTCAACTCTCAATAAGGCCTGGAAGAGGGTGACTGACTCCAATTGTTGGTGGCTTTTTTGGAAAAAGGGCCCTTCAAGACATTTGTCCTCAGTACTGTGCTTTAGTTGTGATTACTGGACAACATACACAATATCCCACTGGATATACAATATCTCCCCATCTTGAAACATTCATTATTTTAGAAAATATTCCCAGTCCTTAATTCGGACAGACAACAGATACCTACAAGATACAGTCACAATGTGAGCATTTGTTGTTCCATCACTTTCATAGAGTAAAGGATGGTTCTGTAACTAACAATCAAATAGTTTTCCATGTGACTAAAAGAAAATCTATCATCAGGGAATATTCCAGTGCCCCCTTTTCACTCTCACTGAAAAGAAGTAAGGCAACTATTAACCAATTCCAATTTGATTATTTTAGTCAATATATTTGGTAGATAATTATCCATAATAGTATTACCTGGGTAAGAAAAAGATTTAGTTTAATATGGCTGTTTCTTGCTACAATTATACATTGTATCAGAGAGTTCATAGATAAAATATGCAGAAATGGTCCCCCTACTGAGAACACTGGTGGACTCAGGTATTCTAGTTAACTGATTTTCCAGGCAATAGAAGCTGACTGATTTAAGTCCCAATTGGTTTTTACATGTTAAATGTATTAAGTATGGGGGTTACTCTAAAATACATTAGACACAACCCTGCTTTATTACATTTAACGTATTAGAAACAGTTTTGTGTTTTTGTATTTTCATGAGTTGAGCATATTATTATAGATCTCAATTATTACCTTCTGTGGAAATGTATAAATCACCACAGGGTCTACATAACAGATGTGTAAGACTGTGAATCCCTTCACTAAAAGTTGATACACTGGCATGACTTTTTGGTATTTGCAAAAGCTTTTTATTTTTCTCCAGTCTTCTCTATTTTTTTCAGCTTTTACTCATTTTGTTAGTACATCTACCTCTGGAATTATTACCATCACACTTTTTATCTCACTATTACACATGTAAAATGAATAAACTCTGATTCTAATTTTTGGCCTGAGGAGATAGCTGGTAAGTCTGCACAATAATTGAATTCATAACATTCTCAGATGGCTTTTTTTAGGGATGGAAAATGGCTTATCTGCATTAGTCAGGAAAGTCTAGGCCAGGTGCTTCCTTAATATTGCATAAGAACTTCTAGTTTCAGCTGCAACATGTAAAGTCAGCTCAAAAGTCATCACTCCTGTCCTTACAACAACAACAGAAAAGCTAACAAACTATAAATCAACTAATTTTCTTGGATCCATCATCAAACTGTCAAACAGCCACCCCAAAATCTGGAGTGTCAGGTGAATATGGAGAATCACAACTGAGATCTGCTTACCTGGAGAGGAAGTTGTTGAAGCAGCTTAAATGTAGGAACACTTAAATGTTAATTTTGACAATTTGCTGAAGGCTGAGTCTGAACTACTATGAGAATGAGAAAATTCTGGGGGCCTCAGTCTTAGGAGGACTTCCACCTATTCATGAGTCCTATCTCCAGGAACCCCATCAGATTCTCATGGTGATGAGTCGCAAAAACAATCCTCATATTTCTGGATTTAAAATACACCCAGAGTGTTATCCACAACAAAGCTCTACTTTTCAGGGGAGCAGATTTTATCAAAGCCTTATTCATCTGGAAACAAGTGATGTCACTAAGAACAAAGGTAATAGGAGTAGGCCACAAGCACTGTACTCTAGTAGATAAAATTGTTTTCCACAGAGGAAATGGTTGACAATCCTGATACAGATACATAAGTGTACTGGAAGTTCAGACTCAAGTAAATGGATGGCAGATTACAGGAAGCAGCTTCTCAGTGTTGCTGTGGGAATTTATAGATAACTAAAGGTAGTAGGCTAGAATGATCCATGTGGTAGTGTATTAGTGTTGGAGGCATCCATCAATAAGAATTCATGTTTACTTAATATAGATATAGAAGGTTGCATATAAAAATATGTATAGATATATAAACATACACACGTTAGTATACACACATATTTCCTCACTCTGTCAGGTGAGAGGCCTAAAGGGAACACATACTCAGTAGCAATGATCACACCTAGCATCCAAATCTTGGTCTTTGATACCATTCAGCAATGAAAGGAACCAGGCTCCTCGAAGAAATGGCTGATTCTAGAACTGATGTAAGAAATATACAAGATGAGCCTGGACATCTTATAATGCCAGAAAATCAAGAAGTAACTAAAAACAAACAAACAAAAACCCCAACACCCATACATTCATACAATAACACACAATAATGGGAGTATATCTAAATAGCACAAGTTCCAACTGAAAGCTCCCAGTGGTCAAAGCTGGAACAATATGAACAATGAAAAAAAGTAATAATGGATTATAACCAATATGAACATAAATACCTATGAGCCCACAAAGATATAAGTAATGATTAAACAATAAATTAATAAATGAGGGAGAAGAGGCAAATTTTCCATAGGGCGGAATTCCAAATAATTTATATAGATAATCTGCCTTCAAGGAAGTAGCATAACTCCTCACTTCTTAAATATGGGCTGAAGACAATTAATTTCTCCAAAGAAAGTACAGTATGGCAAGGTGAGGGTAACTTTACAGTAGAGAACCTTGGCAAATGCTACCTAAGCCAGGTGATCAAGGTCAACATCAATAGTCATAAATCATGTTGACATTACTTACATTGATACCACATAAGGAGATGATACTTTACGTCTCTGATCTTCCTCCCAATAACCCACAACCTAGTCTTATCATGAGAAAATTTCCAGACAAATTCAAATAATGGATAATCCTAAAAAAATAGCAATAAGTACTGTCAAGGTCATAAAAACAAGGAAATTCTGAAAAACTGCTCAAGAGAAGCCTAAGGAGACATGACTAAACTAAACTAAATGTAATATTGTATCTTGAATAGAATTCTAAAACAGAAAAAGAAAATTGGGAAAAAGCTAAGGAAATCTAAACTGTAAACTTTAAAAATAATGTATGAATACCAGTTCATTAATTGTAACAAATTTACTAAAGTAAGATGTTAATAATAAGATACACCGGATTTTCTGTTTATGGAAACTCTACTATTTTCTCTATTTTCCTGTGAATTTAAAGCTGTACTAAACAAAGTTTACCAAAAAGATGAAGATATTCTTTTGGTTAAGGGCTTCATAAAGTAGTAGAAATACTGGATTCACACTGAGAATGAACTGTATATGATTTATTGGAATGTTAACTAAGTGAAAAACTGTATGCTTATACATACATATGTATGCATATAGGTATATGTTCTATATGTATACATGCATACATATGTATTCATATGTTTATGTGTGTGTTCATATAAGTGAATATTCTTGGTAGGGTGAAGAGTTCATCTAACTTAACATGCTATTGAAATAAATCAATAGGTATATTGAAAGAAATAATAAATATAAGATGCTTTGGGGACAACTGGAAGGGGCACTTGACTACAGTTGAATGGAGGTTGGGGGATCAGGATATCAAAGCTACGAAATGATCACAGTCTGAGTAGAATTCATCAGAGTATGTGATAAGTGCATAGTTAAGATGGAGAAGGCATTAAATTTGTACAATAGATATTTTGAGTGAGAGAGACCACACTCATGTAACTTTTATTATAGTATACTGTTATAATTGTTCTGTTTTTAGTTATTGTTGCTAATCTCTTACTCTGCCTAATTTATAAATTAAGCTTTAACATAGATATGTACAAGAGAAAAATATAGTATATATGGGGTTCAGAACTATCAGACATCCATTGGGAGTCTTGAAATGTATCCCCTGTGGATAAGAGGGGACTACTCTATTTCTTCTTAAAAATCACAATAGCACAGATAAGTTTATTATTTCAGAGGTATAATAATTTGAGAAAAATGACAGAATCCTAGTTTGTGGGAATAGAGAGATGTGGCAGAAGTACAGTAGAGGGGGGAATATCTACTTACACAGATGACTATGGTATTGTGCAGGTCATCCAAGTGGAAAATAATGTTACCCAGGTGATACAGGTGTTGAGATAATAAGAAGACAGTCAATGCATCTCTAAAACTAAAAGAGAGTAACTAGGAGGTTAGTATATTACACTCAGTAGGAGAGTGAGTCTACATGGTGGTAGAGCTGGATATGAAACTCAGAAGAAACAGGACCTCATATGAAGATGGTAGAGTAATGAAGTGGAAGGGAAACCTGGAGGAACACCCAATTCAAAATACATGGATTTAGAAGAATGTACATCCCTCATCTCTCCAGAGGAAATGATGGATCCCAGGGGAAACTAGGAAGATGGAGAAAATACTCTGTGAATGTAGAGAGCGCCAACTAAAAACTGGCACTTGCTGACTGCCTCTACAATGATTAAGTCACAAGCTACTCCAGTCACTGACTTTCAACACACCCTGAAAGGAGTGTAGGGTGGAGATCAGGAATGAGGCACTGTGTACACTGGGAAAAAACTGGAAGAACAGGCCTTCAGATAGTTAGATATTTTCATAAGAAGATTTTATGAGCCCAGTTCTTGCATCTCCTCATATCTAGAAAAGCACTAAAATCATAAGTTGTGACACCTGTTCCTTGAGACTAGTAGAAACCTTCAGGAGACTGGCAGCAACCTTCTGCAAAAATATGTGCTTTATTGTATGTACCCCCCTTCACGAAAATCACATATATACTGACCTCTCCCACCTACCTCTTGGGAGCAGTTCCTCAGAGCTATCTGAGATGCTGTCTCTTATGTTGTAGTGTTCATTTTTCCCCATATAAAACGTAACTAACAATTCTCACATTGTGTGGGGTTTTTTTTCAGTTGACAAGGAGCTACAAAGTAGATATTTTTGTGGGTTAGTGTGTGTGTGTGTGTGTGTGTGTGTGTGAGAGAGAGAGAGAGAGAGAGAGAGAGAGGTGGTGTATCACTATCTACCTTTTTTATCTATTTATTTTTCACAAATACATTAATTGTATGTAAAATACTTTTAAAAATGTAATACACCATTTTTTTCCAGTAATAGGTCACACTTTATTATTTAAAACTAATTAATTTATTTATTTTTGACTGAGTTGGGTCATTGTTGCTGCATGCGGGCTTTTTCTAGTTGCCGCGAGCAGGGACTACTCTTCATTTCAGTGTGTGGGCTTCTCATTGTGGTGGCTTCTCTTTGTTGCAGAGCACGGGCTCTAGGTGTGCAGCCCTCAGTAGTTGTGGCGCACGGGCTTAGTTGCTTCATGGCATGTTTGATCTTACTGGACCAGGACTGAAACCAGTGTCCCCTGAACTGGCAGGTGGATTCTTAACCACTGCACCACCAGGGAAGTCCCAATAGGTCATACTTTAAATAGAGAAGATGACTGCCAGAAGGGACTTCATCAAATCAGAGTGGCAGAACTAATTACTGATGAAAGGAAAGGTCAAAAATAAGATGGATCTGTCCCACCACTAGAATTCAAACAAACAGCAATTTCTGTAAGTTACTGATAAAGAGGAGGAAGTGATTGGAGAGCAAAGCTGTCAACAGGGACTGGGGAGGTAAGCGAGTAAGAGGGTGGGACTGGATAAATGTTGGAAAAAGTAGAGGGAAACTGAGACCACACCTAAGAAAATGTCCACTGCAAAGGATACCAACAGAAAATTCACAAAAGAAGAGGTAAAAATGGAGAAATATATTTGGAAAGTTAAGCTTTACAAGTAAGCAAAAGAAAGCAAATTAAAAGATATATTTTCAAAAGCAATTAATTTGACAAATATTAAATAATAATGGCAAGAGTGTGAGTGAAGGGGCAGGAATTCAGTGTCCCTGCTGGAATGCAGAGAAGCAAAACTTTTGTAGAACGAAAGCTGAAATACTCTTTGACTAACAATTCCACTTCTGAGAATTTATTCCTAGTAAATAGACATGTACACAAAGATTTATGTACAGATATTCATCACATTTATAACAGTGAAAAACTGGAAACAACCTAAATAGCCATCGGTAGGGGACTGAGGAAATAAATGGTAGTATAGCTTTGCAACGTACTAGCACACTGTCTTTATATACTCTTAGAGATGAATAATTGAAAAATCCTCATGATAAAGAAAAAAAATTTATAAAACAATAGTATATAAAGTGTGATCCCACTTTTGTACAAAACCTAACTATAATGCATATGTACATATTTACATAGAAAAATACCTAGAAATGAATATCCCCAACACCGTCAGAGGTTATTTCTGCATGTGAAAAGATGAGTGACTTTTACTGACACTGGGGTGCACGTCTTTATTTTCCCCAAATATCCAACATACATACTTTTTTAAAACATCTTTATTGGAGTATAATTGCTTTACAATGTTGTCTTAGTTTCTGCTGTATAACAAAGTGAATAAGCTGTATGTATACATATATCCCCATATGCCCTCCCTCTTCTTCTCCCTCTGACCATCTCTATCCCACCCCTCTAGGTGGTCACAAAGCACTGAGCTGATCACCCTGTGCTATGCAGCTGCTATCTATTTTACATTTAGTAGTGTATATATGTCAGTGCTACTCTCTCACTTCGTCCCAGGTTACCCTTCTCCCTCTCTGTGTCCTCAAGTCCATTCTCTATGTCTGCATCTTTATTCTTGTCCTGCCCCTAGATTCTTCAGAACCATTTTTCTTTTTTTTAGATTCCATATATATGCTTTAGCATACAGTATTTGTTTTTCTCTTTCTGACTTACTTAACTCTGTATGACAGACTCTAGGTCCACCCACCTCACTACAATTAACTTGTTTCTTTTCATGGGTGAGTAACATTCCACTGTATGTATGTGCCACATTTTCTTTATCCATTCATCTGTTAATGGACACTTAGGTTGCTTCCATGTCCTGGCTATTGTAAATAGTGCTGCAATGAGCATTGCAGAACATGACTCTTTTTGAGTTATGGTTGTTTTCAGGATATATGCCCAGTAGCATGATTGCTGGGTCACATGGTAGTTCTATTTTTAGTTTATTAAGGAACGTCCATACTGTTCTCCATAGTGGCTGTATCAATTTACATTCTCACCAACAGAGCAAGAGGGCTCCCTTTGTTCCACACTCTCTTCAATATTAATTTTTTGTAGATTTTCTGATGATGCCCATTCTAACTGGTGTGAGGTGATACCTCTTTGTAATTTTGATTTGCATTTCTCTAAAAATCAGTGATGTTGAGCATTCTTTCATGTGTTTGTTGGTAATCTGTACATGTTCTTTGGAGAAATATCTATTTAGCACTTCTGCCCATTTTTGGACTGTATTTTATTTTATTTTTTTTGATATTAAGCCACATGAGCTGCTTGTATATTTTGGAGATAATCAGTTGCTTCATTTACAAATATTTTCTCCCATTCTTAGGGTTATCTTTTCACCTTGTTTATAGTTGCCTTTGCTGTACAAAAGCTTTTAAGTTTCATTTGGTCCCATTTGTTTATTTTTGTTTGTATTTCCATTTCTCTAGGAGGTGGGTGATTTATGTCATAGAGTGTTCTGCCTATGTTTTCCTCTAAGAGTTTTACACTCTCTGGCCTTACATTTAGGTCTTTAATCCATTATAAGTTTATTTTTGAGTATGGAGTTACAAAGGATTCTAATTTCATTCTTTAACATGTAGCTGTCCAGTTTTCCCAACACCACTTATTGAACAGGATGTCTTTTCTCCACTATATAGTCTTGCCTTCTTTATCAAAGATAAGGTGACCATATGTGTGTAGGTTTATCTCTGGGCATTCTATCCTCTTCCATTGATCTATATTACTGTTTCTGTGGCAGTACCATACTGTCTTGATCACTGTAGCTTTGTAGTATAGTGTGAAGTCAGGGAGCCTTATTCCTCCAGCTCCGTTTCTCTTTCTCAAGACTGCTTGGGCTATTTGGGGTCTTTTGTGATTCCATACAGATGGTGAATTTTTTAATTGTACCTCTGTGAAAAATGCCATTGGTAGTTTGATAGGGATTGCATTGAATCTGTAGATTGCTTTGGGTAGTATAGTCATTTTCACCATGTTGATTCTTCCAGTGTAAGAAGATGGTATATCTCTCCATCTGTTTGTATCATCTTTAATTTCTTTCATCAGTGTCTTATACTTTTCTGCATACAGGTCTTTTGTAACCTTAGGTAGGTTTATTCCTAAGTATTTTATTATTTTGTTGCAATGGTAAATGGAAGTGTTTCCTTAATTTCTCTTTCAGATTTTTCATCATTGGTATATAGGAATGCAAGAAATGTCTGAGCATTAATTTTGTATCCTGCTACTTTATGAAATTCATTGATTAGCTCTAGTAGTTTTCCAGTAGCATCTTTAGGATTCCCTATTTATAAGATCATGTCATCTGCAGAGAGTGACTCTTTAACTTCTTCATTTCCAACTTGGATCCCTGTTATTTCTTTTTCATCACTGATTTCTGTGGCTAAAACTTCCACAACTATGTTAATAACAGTGGTAAGAGTGGGAAAGCTTCTTTTGTTCCTGATCTTAGTGGAAATGATTTCAGTTTTTCACCACTGAGAGTGATGTTGGCTGTGGGTTTGTAATATATCCCAAAACCTATGAGATGCAGCAAAAGCAGTTCTAAGAGGGAAGTTTATAGCAATACAATCCTACCTTAAGAAACAGGAAATATCTCGAATAAACCACCTAACCTTGCACCTAAAGCAATTAGAGAAAGAAGAACAAAAAACCACCAAAGTTAGCAGAAGGAAAGAAATCATAAATATCAGATCAGAAATAAATGAAAAAGAAATGAAGAAAATGATAACAAAGATCAATAAAATTAAAATCTGTTTTTTTTCAGAAGATAAACAAAATTGATAAACCATTAGCCAGACTTATCAAGAAAAAAAGGGAGAAGACTCAAATCAATAGAATTAGAAATGAAAAATGAGAAGTAACAACTGACACTGCAGAAATACAAAAGATCATGAGAGATTACTACAAGAAAGTCTATGCCAATAAAATGGACAACCTGGAAGAAATGGACAAATTCTTAGAAATGCACAACCTGCCAAGACTGAATCAGGAAGAAATAGAAAATATGAATAGACCCATCACAAGCACTGAAATTGAAACTGTGATTAAAATTCTTCCAAAAAAAAAAAGCCCAGGACCAGATGGCTTCACAGGAGAATTCTATCAAATATTTAGAGCAGAGTTAACACCTATCCTTCTCAAACTCTTCCAAAATATAGCAGAGAGAGGAACACTCCCAAACTCATTCTACAAGGCCACCATCACCCTGATTCCAAAACCAGACAAGGATGTCACAAAGAAAGAAAACTACAGGCCAATATCACTGATGAACATAGATGCAAAAATCGTCAACAAAATACTAGGAAACAGAATCCAAAAGCACATAAAAAGGATCATACACTATGATCAAGTGGGTTTTTTTCCAGGAATGCAAGGATTCTTCAATATATGCAAATCAATCAACGTGATACACCATATTAACAAATTGAAGGAGAAAAACCATATGATCATCTAAATAGATGAAGAGAAAGCTTTCAACAAAATTCAACACCCATTTATGATAAAAACCCTGCAGAAAGTAGGCATAGAGGGAACTTTCCTCAACATAATAAAGGCCATATATGACAAACCCACAACCAACATCATCCTCAATGGTGAGAAACTGAAACCATTTCCACTAAGATCAGGAAGAAGACAAGGTTGCCCACTCTCACCACTCTTATTCAACATAGTTTTGGAAGTTCTAGCCACAGCAATCAGAGAAGAAAAGGAAATAAAAGGAATCCAAATTGGAAAAGAAGAAGTAAAGCTGTCACTGTTTGCAGATGACATGATACTATACATAGAGAATCCTAAAGATGCTACCAGAAAACTACTAGAGCTAATCAATGAATTTGGTAAAGTAGCAGGATACAAAATTAATACACAGAAATCTCTGGCAGTCCGATACACTAATGATGAAAAATCTGAAAGTGAATTCAAGAAAATACTCCCATTTACAATTGCAACAAAAAGAATAAAATATCTAGGAATAAACCTACCTAAGGAGACAAAAGACCTGTATGCAGAAAATTATAAGACACTGATTAAAGAAGTTAAAGATGATACAAATAGATGGACAAATATACCATGTTCTTGGATTGGAAGAATCAACATTGTGAAAATGACTCTACTAACCAAAGCAATCTACAGATTCAATGCAATCCCTATCAAACTACCACTGGCATTTTTCACAGAACTAGAACAAAAAATTTCACATTTTGTATGGAAACACAAAAGACCCTGAATAGCCAAAGCAATCTTGAGAACCAAAAACGGAGCTGGTGGAAGATGGCTCCCTGACTTCAGACTATACTACAAAGTTACAGTAATCAAGACAGTATGGTACTGGCACAAAAACAGAAAGATAAATCAGTGCAACAGGATAGATATCCCAGAGAAAAACCCATGCACATATGGTCACCTTATATTTTATAAAGGAGTCAGTAATGTACAGTGGAGATAGAACAGCCTCTTCAATACATGGTTCTGGGAAAACTGGACAGCTACATGTAGAAGTTGAGATTAGAACACTCCCTAGCACCATACACAAAAATAAGCTCAAAATAGATAAAAGACCTAAATGTAAGGTCAGAAACTCTCAAACTCTTAGAGGAAAATATAGGCAGAACACTCTATGACATAAATCACAGCAAGATCCTTTTGGACCCACCTCCTAGAGAAATGGAAATAAAAACAAAAATAAACAAATGGGACCTAATGAAACTTAAAAGCTTTTGCACAGCAAAGGAAACCATAAACAAGATGAAAAGACAACCTTCAGAATGGGAGAAAATATTTGCAAATGAAGCAACTGACAAAGGATTAATCTCCAAAATTTACAAGCAGCTCATGCAGCTCAATATCAAAAAAACAAACAACCCAATCCAAAAATGGGCAAAGACCTGAATAGATATTTCTCCAAAGAAGATATACAGATCATCAACAAACCCATGAAAGAATGCTCAACATCATTAATCATTAGAGAAATGCAAGTGATAACTACAGTGATATATCACTTCACACCAGTCAGAATAGCCGTCATCAAAAAATCTACCAAGAATAAATGCTGGAGAGGGTGTGGAGAAAAGGGAACCCTCTTGCACTGTTCGTGGGAATGTAAATTAACACAGCCAGTATGGATAACAGTATGGAGGTTCCTTAAAAACTAAAAATAGACTACCATACGACACAGCAATCCCACTACTGGGCATATAACCTGAGAAACTATAATTCAAGAAGAGTCATATACCAAAATGTTCATTGCAGCTCTATTTACAATAGCCAGGAAATGGAAGCAACCTAAGTGTTCATCGACAGATGACTGTAGAAAAAAGAGGTGGCACATATATACTATGGAATATTACAGAGCCATAAAAGGAAACGAAATTGAGTTATTTGTAATGAGGTGGGTGGACCTAGAGACTGTCACACAGAGTGAAATAAGTCAGAATGAGAAAGACAAATACTGTATGCTAACACATATATATGGAATCTAAGAAAAAAAATGTCATGAAGAAGCCAGGGGTAAGACAGGAATAAAGACACACATCTACTAGAGAATGGACTTGAGGATATCGGGAGGGGGAAGGGTATGCTGTGACAAAGTGAGAGAGTGGCAAGGACATACATACACTACCAAACATAAAATAGATAGCTAGTGGGAAGTAGCTGCATAGCACGGGGAGATCAGCTCTGTGATTTGTGACCACCTAGAAGGGTAGGATATGGAGGGTGGGAGGGAGGAAGACGCGAGGGAGAAGGGATATGGGAACATATGTGTGCATGTGACTGATTCACTTTATGAAGCAGAAACTAGCACACCATTGTAAAGAAACAATACTCCAATAAAGATGTAAAAAAAAAATTCAGTTTTCTTAAATTTACCAAGGCTTGATTTGTGACCCAAGATATGATCTATCCTGGAGAATGTTCCATGAGCACTTGAGAAGAAAGTGTATTCTGCTGTTTTTAGATGTAATGTCCTATAAATATCAATTAACTCTATCTTGTTTAATGTGTCATTTAAAGTTTGTGTTTCCTTATTTATTTTCATTTTTGATGATCCATCCGTTGGTGAAAGTGGGGTGTTAAACTCCCCTACTATGATTATGTTACTGTCGATTTCCCCTTTTATGCCTGTTAGCATTTGCCTTATGTATTGAGGTGCTCCTATGTTGGGAACATAAATGTTTACAAATGTTATATCTTCCTCATGGATTGATCTCTTGATCATTATGTAATGTCCTTCTTTGTCTCTTGTAATAGTCTTTATTTTAAAGTCTGTTTTGCCTGATATGAGAATTGCTACTCCAGCTTTCTTTTGATTTCCATTTGCATGGAATATCTTTTTCTATCCCCTCACTTTCAGTCTGTAAGTGTCCCTAGGTCTGAAGTGGGTCTCTTGTAGACAGCATGTATATGGGTCTTGGTTTTGTATCCATTCAGCCAGTCTATGTCTTTTGGTTGGAGCATTGAATCCATTTACATTTAAGGTAAGTATCAATATGTATGTTCCTATTACCATTTTCTTAATTGTTTTGGGTTTGTTTTTGTAGGCCTTTTCCTTCTCTTGTGTTTCTTGTCCAGAGAAGTTCCTTTGGTATTTGTTGTGAAGCTGGTTTAGTGGTTCTGAATTCTCTTAACTTTTGCTTGCCTGTAAAGATTTCAATTTCTCTATCGAATCTGAATAATTTCCTTGCTCTGTAGGGTAATTTTGGTTGTAGGTTTTTCCCTTTCGTCACTTTAAATATGTCCTGCCACTCTCTTCTGGCTTGCAGAATTTCTGCTGAAAGATCAATTGTTAACCTTATGAGGATTCCCTTGAATGTTATTTGTTGCTTTTCCCTTGTTGCTTTTAATATATTTTCTTTGTATTTAATTTTTGATAGTCTGATTAATATGTGTCTTGGCATGTTTCTTCTTGGATTTCCCCTGTATGGGACTCTCTTCCTTTCCTGCACTCAATTAACTATTTCTTTTCCCATATTAGGGAAGTTTTCAACTATAATCTCTTCAAATATTTTCTCAGTCCCTTTCTTTTTCTCTTCTTTTTCTGGAACCCCTATAATTTGAATGTTGTTACATTTAATGTTGTCCCTGATGTCTCTGAGGTTGTCCTCAATTCTTTTCATTCTTTTATCTTTATTCTGCTCTACAGAAATTTTTTCTACTATTTTATCTTCCAGGTCACTTCTCCATTCTTCTGCCTCAGGTATTCTGCTATTGATTCCTTCTAGAGAATTTTTAATTTAATTTATTGTGTTGTTCATCATTGCTTGTTTGTTCTTTAGTTCTTCTTGTTCCTTGTTTAAACCTTCTATTTTCTCCATTCTATTTCCAAGATTTTGGATCATCTTTACTATCACTACTCTGAATTCTTTTTCAGGTAGACTGCCTATTTCCTCTTCATTTGTTTGTTCTGGTGGTTTTTTACTTTACTCCTTCATCTGCTGTGTGTTTTTCTGTCTTCTCTTTGTGTTTAACCTACTGGTTTGGGTTCTTCTTTTCGTGGGCTGCAGGTTCATAGTTCCCATTGTTTTTGTTGTCTGCCCCCAGTGGGTGAGACTGGTTCAGTGGCTTGTGTAAGCTTCCTGGTGGAGGGGACTGGTGCCTGTGTTTTGGTGGGTGGGGCTCAATCTTGTCTTTCTGATGGGTAGGTCCATGTCCAGTGTTGTGTTTTAAGGTGTCTGTGAACTTAGTATGATCTTAGGCAGCCTCTCTGCTAGTGGGTGGTGTTGTGTTCCTGTCTTGCTAGTTATTTGGCATGGAGTGTCCAACATTGGAATATCCTGGCTGTTGGGTGGAGTTGGGTCTTAGCGTTGATACAGAGATTCCTGGGAGAGCTCTCTTTGATTGATATATGTGGGGCTGGGAGGTCTCTGGTGGTCCATTGTCCTGAACTTGGCTCTCCCACTTCAGAAGCTCATACCTGACACCAGGCCAGAGCATCAAGACCCTGTCAGACACATGGTTATTTGTGCACATCAGCTCCCTCTCTTCCACTTCATGGCTTTTGGAAACCCTGACCCTTTCTCCAATAAGCTGGCTCAGAAAGCTCTTTCCTTCTGCCCCAACAAAGTAACCCATGGGCCAGAGTTGCCTAGGAACTCTTCTAATGTGCTTTTAACATCCTAGGAGTTTAGTATTCCTGAAAGGTAATAGGAAAACTGGGGAAACATTATGTTTTGTGTTTATCTTCAGCACATTGTCAAATATGCTAAAGCCAAATTATGTATATTAGCTGCTTGTGCCATGCTTACATAAGTTAATATGAAGTTATAATTTTGGGTGATATATATCATGATTAAATTATTTTCCAAACTCTTCAAATGAGTTGAAAATGGCCATAGGTTTTGTTTCTCAGTAACATTGCCAGTTGTCCAGTTGCATAAAGGATGCCATTGAAAGCAAACGCAGAGACTCATCAGAAGGGATAGTTTCTTCCAATCTTATCCATCATAAGGTCAGTGTGACTTTTATAGTGATATTAAATTTTTACCAGCAGTGAACAAAGATCATCAGATTTAAAAATAATTTACAAAAGATGACTTTGTGTAATTAGAAATTCAGTAAGTATGTGAATACCTACAGAGCTGGCAAGCCCTTTCTCTTCTTGTTTTACCATACTTCATAGAAAAGTTCCCAAGATGTTTTAAGCTATTATCTTAGTTCTTGACTGGGTAAACTGGCATGTCAACTAGATTTAAAAATAAATCTTTCACACTCTCCTCTGACTTACACAGCCTTTTTTCTTAAGCATTTTGACTTTTCTGGTGGTTAATAATTCTTCAAAGTTAAACCAGCTTGTTTGCATTGATTCGTTTCCCCATCAGTTGCTCTTGTTGCTCTCCTGTGCTTTTTGGGTTGTTTCTGTGAACCATTATGACTTTAAGGTGATCAACTTGAAAGGAAGGGGAAACGAATGCTTGAATTTTCTAATAAATAAAAATGAATCTGGCTTTTCCCCTGTGTTGTGCCCGGGTTTTTTTTGTTTGTTTTGCACAGGGTTTTATTACTTTTCTTGGTCTTTCATCCTTCTCCAGGTTGTTTTATTTTTTGGTTCTCCTCTGATATGTTTTATCTGTTCCAAGAAGAATTGTACGGTGATCTGACTGACATGCATAGCTTTCCTTCAATGAAATGCTGAGTCAGGTCAACCATTTATTTTATGTTTGTCTTTTTGCTTTCAATAGCTTGCAGCCAATGCAGCCTTGTTTGATTTGACAACTGCTTTCAGAAGTATATCTAGCAGAGAGCAATTTTGCAAAGTCAGTCCAGACTACAGACTCTTGAAAGCTCCGTGTTGAATTCTATTTAGTCACTGAAAGAGTCACTTTGCAATGAGAGTTTTGCAAGCTGAAGCTAAAAACATCAGGTGTATGATATCTGAATATTTTAAAAATCAGTCTACAAACTACCATCATTGCCAGACCAAAGAAACTCTTTCTTGTTAATGCATAGATACCAGGTTTCCCTCATGGTGAGTTATTTCCTTTTTATGGTTGCTACTGATGTTAATTTTAACTAGATTTTACTCATATTGAATATAGGGTAGGAGAAATGCTCAGGAAAGAGTCACAGTGTGATTTGCTCCAGTTTCTTTTCTTCTTAGAGCTGATACTTAGTGCTGGCTATACTGTTGTTTTCCTGTGAGTTAAGTGTTTTCATTTTCTCTATTTCCACTGTTAGTACTTCTGTATATAACATCATCACCTTTAACATAAATAGGTACCACAAATTCATAGCTAGTTTCCCAAATTCTAATTTCTCTTTTCATCATTTTTAGACTATTTCTTTTAAAAAATGGCAGAACAATTCAGAAAAATTCTTACATAATTTCATTGCTCAAAAGCTTTTATTTAATTTGTATTTCCCATCTCACTAATTTCAGTATGTCTTTACTTTTTAAATCTTGTCTGACCTGATTTCACCTTGCCTACCTAAAGATATTTCAAGGATTTGTTTTTTCTTCATAACAGTTTAATATCCTTCTTGCTCTAGACATATACCTCCTTATTATGCATTCATGAATTTTACTCCATTTACCTGTGAGTTTCTCTGTCCAACCCTCTGCCTATCTAAATCCTATATATTCCCACGTTTCCCAGAAAATCTCTATGTAACCCTCCCTACTAGTTCAGCTTTTATTAACCTTCACCTCCCTGAATACCTAGTTATAATAATTGAGCCACAAAATTTAGCAAGTTTATGTCTGTGTATTCTGTTCTTGAATATTATAAGTGGTTGTAGGATCCACGATTATATTTTATGCTCTTTAATATAATAGCTTAATGTCTTACTTTTTTGTCTGAATATCTGTCTGTATGCATTCTACAGATCTTGCTGAAGGTGAAACATATACCAATTATAATGTAGTCTACTCATTAAAACATATTTTCCTCTATATTATTTCAATTAATCTTCACAGAATTTGGGTCAGGTTAGTATTATCAGCTCCATTTTGCAACTTAGAGGAAGGAGACCTGAAGAAGTTGAGTGAATTACCCAAAGCCCAGTTTTAGAATTTAACCAATTAGTAATTAAATTCCAGCTAATTATCTTGGAAAAGGAAAAAACATTGTGTTCACTGGAACAAAACATAAACCATGGCTATTTTTACATAGGACTTAATTTTAGGCATTTTAACTGTTAATATAAAATTCTTAAAAAGTTGAATGTATCAAGTCTAAAACATATTATTCCTTTTCCTCTATATCCCCTACCTTAAGGCAAATTCTGCAGCCTTTTTTTCTCTTTGTTTTCTACAATGCCTTACCTAATAAAATGAATGACAAATGTGAAATGTTAAAGAAAGACAGACTCCCAGTAAGATTTGAACATTTCCAGTTGTCTGATATGTGTGCCAGAGTTTTAGCCCTGGATATAGGCAGTGAGAGCACAAGTGGCAACATCTC
This sequence comes from Mesoplodon mirus, assembly GCF_964341445.2. Taxonomy (NCBI): domain Eukaryota; kingdom Metazoa; phylum Chordata; class Mammalia; order Artiodactyla; family Ziphiidae; genus Mesoplodon; species Mesoplodon mirus. The sequence goes on from NC_138982.1 coordinate 111,544,250, forward strand.
AGCATCAGTGAGCAAACTAGCAATTAAAGTTATAAGGAAACTTGAGGAGATGTTCAGATGACACAGAGTTCAATGGGAGCTTGACATTGAACTGAAAAGGTATGTGTATCAACTCAGCTGGAGAGAGTTGTGTGGGAAGACCTTTTGATAGCCTGCTACTCCCTTAGGGAATGACACGGGGATTATCCATTTTTGCAGTATAAAGCTACAAAAGCAGGAGATTTCCTATACCCTGTAACATCTGACTAAATAAACTATACAGTAGAGTTTCTGAAAGATGACTGTAAATGACATAGGAATACTTAAGTTTGGAAGACATGACCTCAACACTTCTCAGTTCCTCAGAAAAATGTCTATTCTTTATTTGTACTTTACAGAATGCATTTTTAACAGCATGCTACATTTATCTATTGCTTCATGGTCTACCAAATGTTTTCATAGGTACTTTCCATTGTGAGGTAGGTGGGGCAGGGATTCTTAGTCATGTTTCTTATATACTGGAAAAAAATATAGGAGGGTGATTAAATTTGATTCAGAGCCACAAAGAGAAATAATTTAACCAATATCCTTTGGTTTCCAAATTCAATATTTCTCCCCCATGAATAGAATATTTCTGATGAAACTCTGCCACTTAACTTTTGCCTGTGCAAAATTCTAGCTTGATTATAATAAAAAGTATTTAAAATTTTCACTTACTGGGAATTCATTTTGATGAGAAATCCCATTGTGTCACTAAATTAAATGTAAAAGTATGCCTAGAAGCTCAATAATTGATTGTTGATTTAAAAAACTAGGTACAAAACAGAGAATTTAAGGTCAGGTGAAAAAGCTGAAAAGTCTAATCAGTAGACTTGTGTAATTTTACTGTAGAAACGCCAGAAATAGAGAGGAAATGTCCCTAACAGAGTCCATAAAAATTACTGCCCTTCCAAAAAATAAAAGTATGTGAATATATTAGCAAAAAAGGAGAATCAGAGGAAATTACCTTACTTTGACAGGTAAGGAGAAACACTGATAATAGCCAGTAAAAAAAGCTTTTAATATTGGAAGAAAGTTGTTACCTGGAGCATGGAATGAGAATAAGGCTGAAATGAGAAAATATCTCCTTGAAAAAATTGGAAGAATTCAAATCAGAACATCCTCATGTCATGTGTCCTGAGGGTAATTAAGGAAATGTCAGATGTCATTGATGAACCATTTGCCATTATCTTGAGGAAACCATGCAGGACAAGGAGTCCCTGAGGACTGAAGAAAGGAAAATGTTGTGTCCATTCTTATTTTTCTTTAATGACCCTATTATATACTGGTCAGCTTAAAATCCATTCCAGAATAAATCATTAATCCCAAAGAGTCACAGTCAAACATTCCTGGAAAGCCATATGTAACATGTCTCACAAGATAAATACTAAAAAACAAAACAAAAAGAACAAAAAACTATTATTTGATATTCTGTGTGAGAGCATGGTTTGCAAAACAAATGCTTTTAAAAGTAATTTTTGAAAATAACTTGAGAGACACATATCTCTAGTAAGTATTCTGACTTTAAAATAATTTGAACTTTAATACAAAATCCATCAAAAGGTTTTGTATGTTGATTAATAAGCAGACAATTCTTATATCATGGAAAACATTTTAAAAACACAGATGTTTTAGTCATAAATTATATTAACTGAAATCCAACTGCAAATAATAGGAAAATACAAATAAACTAATAAACATGTCTGAACCTAATTGCTGCAATCATTAAAATAAATTTATGGGAGCTGCTAAAGATACTAAATGCATTTATATAAGGGAAATTAAAGTGAAATATGTTCTCTGAATCCCTATATTATCTAGGTATGTGTGTACAGATATACATACAATGACAGTAAATAAATGTGTAATATCTTCATGTATATTAGAAACTGCAGCAAAATAATATGGCCTTGGAAATACATATCATACAAAATAATATTTCTTTAAAATGGATATAGAAATCAAAATGAATCTAAAAGACAAAACTAAATTCAGATAGTACTGATAGAGTCAATTAAAGGAACAACAAGTATAGGTTGACTTTCTAAGTTAAAAAAGCAATCTATTTACTGTAATTATGATTTTCATTATTGAATGAAATAATATATGTAAAAGCTCTGAAGATTTTATTGAGCATAGTAAGGTATACCTTGAAGGTATCCCAGGTTTGGTTTTAAACCATCACAATAAGGTGAATACTATAGTAAATCGAGTCACACAAATTTTTGGTTTCCCAGTGCATACAGAAGTTATGTTTATACTGCAGTCTATTAAGTGTGCAATAGCATTATGTCTAAAAGTACATACTTTAATTAAAAAGTGCTTTATTGCTAAAAATTCTAACCATCATATGAGAACTTATCAAGTCATAATGTCTTTGCAAGAGTACATTCAAGATCACTGATCACAGATCACCATAACAAATATATTAATAATGAAAAAGTTTGAAATATTTTGAGCATTACCAAAATATGACACAGAGACATTAAGTAGGCAAATGCTGTTGGAAAAAAATGTGCAAATAGACTTGTTTGAGGCAGGGCTACCCCAAACCTTCAATTTGTAAAAAACACGATATCAGCAAAGCACAATAAATTGAAGTGCAATAAAACGAGGTATGCCTGTACTTACTAAATGATGGTGATTTTTATTATTATTCATTTTCCTTTATGATAACTGTCAGATACCATAGACAAGAGCAAAGGAATCAATTTAATTCTAGAAATTGGAATAAGTGCTTATTTTGATGCCCTTAGTAGCTTTCATATTGACTTTTGTTTCAAATTATGTTTATTTGATCAACAGGCTTTTGCCTTAACTCCTCAATCTGCTCACAAAGAATGTGGGGACGCTTGATGATGAATATGATGCATTCTTGCCTCTCAGATTGCTCTGACACACACTCTTATGCTTCCTTCATAAAGAGAAAGAGAATTATACACTTACATACACCATTCACATTCACACAATATTTCAGGCCCTGTTAGAATCCCCATATGGTTTTAGTCCCTTACTTTGAAGGCTACTAGGATTTTGTGTGGCTAATCAGAAATAAATATGTAAATCTGTGCCCTGTTATAATGAAATTGTTAACAAATCTGCTCATTCAGATTCTGGACAATATCTTTCGTCTGGATCTCTACTTCTTGTTAGTTCTGAGTATAGTGACTCTGGTGACTAGTAATGGTCCTTAGGGCTCAACTGCAAGAGTGGTTGCCAGTAGCTAGGCATCACCCATGGTGGAATATTGTGTAGTATCCAACAGGAAACATTCTTTATTTATTTTCATTCAATAAAAATATCTAGATATTTGGATAAAGGAATTGCCAATATGCTAAATTCACAGGTAATAATAATATATTAGGTAGCTAATATTGCTAAAGCTTAAAGAAAAATAACTTGCATTACCTTTAAGATTTAGTACACTGTCCAAAAGAAAATAATAAAATCCATGAGAAATAAATTCAAGGTCATCTATTTAAAAGTAGAGTGTAATATTGCCTAGACAAAGACAGATGAACATAGTACAGAATAAAACAGGAAAGTTTCAAACTGATTACAAATTATAAACAATGTAATATTTTTATAACTTGTAAACATAATACTGAGAAAAATACAGAGAATAAAATAAATAATGGTATAATTTGATTAAAGAGTAATAAAAAATAAAATTTTTCATAAATGCTTTATGTCATTTTAACAATAAAAAGTAAAACATTACTGATAAGGTTGAAATCAAATTTGTAATTATCCCAGTTCCTTTTTTCTCTCTCCTTTCATCACCACAGTCTATCACTATTATGAATTTGGTTTGTGAAGTCTATGTTTTGTGTAATATATTGCACACATATATGCACAAATCTCAAAATAATTTATGACTATCTATATTAAACAAATTTTACGTAAATGTAATCATACCATACACGTCTCTCTGAAAGTTGATTTTTCACTCATGTTATGATTTGGAGACTTATCAGTATTATTCATACAATTATAATTAATTTTACGAGCAATATTTCTTTATGAACAAGCCATATTTTTCCTAATGTTTTCTATGTTGCTTAAGATTTTTTCTGTTTTCTTCATTACTGTAAATATTAATAAAGAGAACCCTCAATTAAAAAGAGTCAAGAGACTATCATACACTACGATGATAGCAGAGCCCACTAGGAGGAAGGCTTCCTTTTCATTCCTGGTAAGATCTCAGCCAATGAGAATTCATGAACTCTTTGTTTACTATAGTCCTCCCAACTTCCTTTTCCCCATCTATAAAAGAGTTCTCCTACCCATTTTTAAAAGTTTTTTTTATTTTTTTTATTTTTTGTGGTATGTGGGCCTCTCACTGTTGTGGCCTCTCACTGCTGTGGCCTCTTCCATTGCGGAGCACAGGCTCGGGATGCACAGGCTCAGGGGCCATAGCTCACGGGCCCAGCCACTCCACAGCATTGTGGGATTTCTTGGACTGGGGCACGAACCCGTGTCCTCTGCATTAGCAGGCAGACTCTCAACAACTGCACCACCAGGGAAGCCCCTCCTCTCTGTTTTTGAAGGGAACTTGCAAGTGGCTCACCATGGTTGCAGACTTCACATTGCAAATCTCTACTGATCTCAAAAATACTCATTCTTATTGAATAAATAACTGGCAGGCTATTTGTGTGTTTTTTTGGTTTTTAAAAATTAATTAATTAATTGATTGATTTTAGTTTTGGCTGTGCTGGGTCTTCGCTGCTGTGTGGGGGCCTTCTCCAGTTGTGGTGAGCAGGACCACTCTTTGCTGCAGTGCGCAGGTCCCATTGTTGTGGCTTCTCTTGTTTTGGAGCATGGGCTTCAGACAGGCAGGCCTCAGTAGTTGTGGCACATGGGGTCAGTAGTTGTGGCTTGTGGGCTCTAAAGCTCAGGCTCAGTAGTTGTGGCGAACAGGCTTAGTTCCTCCACGGCATGTGGGATCTTCCCCGTCTAGGGCTCGAACCCATGTCCCCTGCATTGGTAGGCAGATTCCCAACAACCACACCACCAGGGAAGTCCAGGCTATTTGTTTTATGTCAACATTTTAGTGGCCCCTACAGGATCCAGAGGTGACCCCTGACAGCTCTGAGGCTGGTAAGCAAACAGGTACAGCATCCACTTTGAGTCTATTGTTTCTCACTGCTTTTCTCTCTGACACAGGAGTTTGAGGGTAAGCTTTTCTCCTGAATCTGAGTTTCTTCTCCCGCCACTGCCTCCCACACACACTTTGCATTTGGAAGCTCTCCAGGCTTTATTTCAGATGTATTTTAAGGTTTATGTTCTTTCACATTAAGGCCTGTTATGTTTGTGAGTACTCATTAGGCACTTAGGCCCGATTTTGAAATCAGGCAGTTCCAACTAGAACTGGCTAGCCTTCAGCCCATTCCTTTAGGAACAGGGACTGTTCCACTGTGCTAGTTCAGCCTTCAGCCCAATTTACTTTGGAATCAGAGAGGTTCTATTGGAACTGTGCTGAGTACCTTCTGGCCTGGCTATTCTGAGACCAGACTATTCCCTTCAAACTCACTGGTATTGATATTAGACCTGTAGGCTATTAGGGCTGTTTGAACTGTTTGAGCTCTTTAAACTGTTTTGAGATGTTTAGGCTGTTTGAAAGTTACTCTTTTACTGTAGAAAAAACAAAAACAGAAAAAAAAAACCCTCTGAGAAATGGGATCCCAATTATTTAAATATTTTGAGAGCTTCCTCCCTACAGGGACCCCAGTAGATTTTATGTTTGAAAACCACAGTCCTTCCTCTTGTGCATTTCTAAATAAAGGGACTGGCAGATCAAAGGCAATTTAGAATATCAATGGCCATTATGGAGAACTTTTGATATTCCCTAACTTACTTTTCTTAAAACTGAATTGGACAACCTAGCTCTAAAATTTCCCAAACTGAATAGAATGCTTATTTCAACAGGTACTTTGAAGCTTCCCAAACATTATTAGGAGCTTAAAAATTGCCTCTCTGCAAAATAAGGCATTAAGATTAACTGAGGAAAACTAAGGATTAAAGAAAGAGAAAATGGCTTCCAAAGCCTCATGTTCTTCTTTCCTGGCTTCTTTGTCTCGGGTCTCACCTCCAGAGTCATCTTTCTTTCTATGCTGCTTATACCTCTTCTGTACCCTCAGCTCCCCATAATAATTCTCTTGCTGAACTTCCCTTCTTCTCTGAAAGTCTCCCCACTCATTTTTCCTCTGAACTTATAAGAACCTGTCATTTTAAAGTTAAGCCTTCTGAGAATCCATAGGCTAAATTCTTAATTTCTTATACTATCTTAACTAAAGCTTCACTGTGAGCCATAGTCAAATGTTTTCTCAAAGGAACAAAAGATCTTCACAGATTTGGTGAAGAATTTAATGTAGTCATTCAAACTTATCAACCTGGATTCTCTGACTTACATCAGCTAGTTCATATGCTTGTTAGGGAAGGGCAGGCTCAGCATTGGTTGAAAACTGCTAGTTAGAAAAATTCTAAAAGGTATCTAGGATTACAATTCTAAAAGGAAACCAGCCCACTAAGTTATATGATTAGGCTCAGGCAATCACTAGGCAACATCATCCTGAAATACCTAAGACTTTCTCAAAGCCTGTTGATTGAAGCAAAATTCAGGCTTGTACAGAAAAATCTGATGAATCTTGTCATGAATATTATAATCGACTTCAGATTATTAAAAAAAAATCTAGTCTTCCTTTAGATGTTGATTTCACCCAAGTATCTTTTAACTCTATGTTTATTAATGGGTTGAATCAGGATATTTCCCTTCTAGTGAAAAGGACCAGGATGGAATGGGAAACTATGTATGCCTACTCCAGATTTAGTTAATCTGGCAATCCATTTCTCTCACACTCTAGATGGGTCACCTAAAAGGAAGACTGCCAAAATTCTTAATCTTCAACTCCAGCAATTGAAGGCCCCTAAACAAAACCAAACCCCACTTAGTTTCTGTTGTTATTGCAAAAATCCAGAATATCCAAAAAGAGATTGTTACAAATTTAAGCACTTTAGGCATTTTCAGTCCTCTAATCAGAGGGCTTTCCATCATCCTCCCATCCTCCCAATTCTCAGAGATGGGGTTCTGAGGAACTACAGGACCTCTCCCTAATCCTCCCTCTTAATTGGTTTGGAGAAATATTTCTCCAGATTGAGAATGGATCTCCTCCAGTCCTAACTGACACTGAAGACACACTCTCAGTGCTCAAGCCCACCACTATAAAATAGCCCCTGCCTCAGAGTTTAAATAGTGAAGATCTCTAATAAACCTCAAGAGTTCCCTGTCTCTGAACCCATTCTCTGTTGTTTAGGCCTTTTGAAAAATGCACACTCTTTTCTCCTTGGTTTTTCTGCTCCTATCCATTTATTAGGCAGACTTTTCTGGAATTTCTTTCTTTCTAAAGGGGGGAATACTTCTAGAAATTGACACTAGTCATCGAAGTAACCAACTAGATGATTTAAATGAACTTTGACATCTTTTATTTGCTTTGTTTTTGACCGTACTAGAGCTGATTCTGGAAACACTAATGATTTGTCCCTATTGAATCAGCTACCACCCTCCTTAAGGGCAAAATCTCCAGTGGATATTTGCAAAATTCACAGTGCAGCTCCCAACAAGATTCAAATAGATCATTCAAAACCTCTTCCCATAATTAATCAATATCTTACATGTAAAGAAAGCCTTCAAGCCATAAAGCCCATAATAGAAGATTACAAGGCTCATGGACTCATTTTCCCTTGTATCAGTCCCTGTAACACTCCTATTTCACTGATGATAAAACCAAAGGGCTGATGGTCGAGGTTCATTCAAGACCTCTGAGAAACAAACAGTATTGTTATCCCTCAACACCTTCTTGTTCCTAATCCTCATCTGTTACTAACATCCTTTTCCACCAGAAACTATTTTTTTTACTGTAATTGATGTACGCAGTTTATTTTTTAGACTCAAGTTGATGAATTTTAGCCAATACCTTTTTGCTTTCACTTAGGAAGAAAAAAAATTTACCTGGACAGTTATGCCTCATGTTTTTACTGAGAATCCTTATTTCTCCCAAATCCCCAAAACTGATCTAGATGACATAAAGTTCCCTAGAGGTTCTACTTTGTTGCAATAGGTGATTCGCTTCTTTGCTTTCCTTCTCAAGCCTCCTCACAGGAAGACAGTATCCACTTGCTAAAGCTTTTAGCCTTAAAGGGACATAGGGTCACCAAGGCAAAGTTGCAGTTCTGATATGAGAACAAGGGCTACACCTAGATTCAGATAGGCTTCATGGTGTTATAAGTTTCCCCAAACCCCAAACTAAGTGCCAACTGAAGGATTTTCTTGGGCTTTAATTGTTGCCAAAATTGGAATCTAAATTTCTTTCTTATGGCCAAAACTCTGTATGTTTTTTGCTAAAGAAGAACCTGGTCCAATTTTGTAAGAACTGGAGGACATAGCTTTTGAGGCCTTAAAGGAGAGTTTGATGAATCCATCTGCTCTTGGGCATTTCAATGATCAGATTCCCTTTTTCCTCTTCATATATGAAAAAGAAGGAAATGCCCTTTGGGTACTAACCAAAAACACGGGACCATCTTAGTGCCATGGGTTATTATAGCCAGCAATTTGACCCTGTGCCATAGGGATACACACTTGTCTTGAAGCCATTACTGCTACTGCCCCTTTGGTTAAGGTTACTGAGAAAACGATTGTGGGATCCACTTTAACCATTTCTTTTTTTATGCAGTAAAAGCTCTCCTGAATTCTCATCACACTCAACATTTATCAGTCAGCCATCTCACCTCCTATAAAGTTATTTTGTTAATTGCTCCTCACATAACTCTTTTCCACTGTTATAAACTTAACTGTGTTACTCTTCCCTTCATCACCGACAAAGTCCCTTACGACTGCTTAATGCTGAAGGTTCACCTCTTAACTCCTCATGATGAGGTGGAGGAAGTTCCTTGGGGTAACACTGACTTCTCATGGTTCACTGATGATAGTTATTTTAAAAATGACAATGACAAATATTGTGTTGGATATGCTATTGTAACTTCTTTTGATGTTGTTGAGGCAGCACGTTTACCTATGGCTAGTTTGGCTTAATTGGCTGAATTATATATCCTTACATGGGCTTGTAATTTAGACAAGGGCAAAATTGCCAATACTTATACTGACAGTAGATATGCTTTTGGAGCAGTTGGTGATTTTGGAATGTTGTAGAAGCAACATGGCTTCCTTACTTCAAGGAAAAATAAAATTTAAAATGGACTCTATGTTCAAGAATTATTGAATGAAACACTTTTACCTGCCATTTTAGCTATTATTAAGATTCTGGGGCATTCTAAACTTGACTCTCTGGAAACTAAGGGAAATCACCTGGCTGACTTTTCCACAAGGAATGCTGCCTTTAAATGAACCAGCAGCAGTCAAACCTCTGTCATGGTTCAAAGGGATATTTCCACAAATGATACCTTAGAAAAACTGTCTATAGAAGCCCACCAATTGGCCTGAAAAAAGGAAAAATAAGATTTGAAATTCAATAACTGTTGGCTTGATAAAAAGAGGAAGCCCTTGTTGGAAACAAATAAACAACCTAGTCGACTGGAGACTCTAAAATTCCCAATACTCAGTAAGGCCACAAAAAAATGCCTATGTCACTTGTCCCACTTGTTTGAAATACAACCTAGGGAACCTTGTTTGTACTGTTCCTGGACATTTTAAACAGCCTAATGAACCATTTGAGATCTGGAAAATGGATTTTATAAAACTTCCGTCTCATGGATATAAATATGTTTTAGTCATGGTCTGTATGTTTTCACACTGGATGGAAGCCTTCCATTGCAGAAAGGCTACTGCCTCTTCTGTGGCTAAAGTCCTTTTGGAAAAGATTACACCTACCTGGTGAACTCCTTTTGATCATCAGATTGATTGAGGAACCCATTTACCAGTCAGGTATTTTGACAAGTCTGTACTGTTTGGCCAGTTTCACAACACTTCCACCATGCTTACCAACATCAAACCTCTGGTTTAGTCTAACACACTAATGGCATTTTTAAGACTCAGCTGACAAAATTTGTAGCATCCCTTCAAATAACTTGGCTAAAAGCATTGTTATTGGTCCTTCTGAATCTCAAATCCATCCCTTTTGGAACTCATAAACTCTCACACTTTGAAATAGTCACAGGATGCCCAATGCACTTGGCTTCTGCTTCACTGGACCCACAACTGATAAAAGGAGAGATACTCCAATATCCCAAAGGCCTAATTGCTTCTATTAAAAATAGCTATGGTTTGGTAGAGCAATCTTTTCACAGTGCACTTTAGGGAGATGAAGACCTTAAGCATCACATGCTACAATACAGAGATTTCATCTATTGAAAAAGACACCTCCAGAAAGACTCTCTATAACCTCACTGAAATGACCCCTATAAGATACCAGTAACCAAACCTTGTGCTGCCAAACCCCAAACCCCAAATTCCAATTCTTTGTCAATTCCAAATAAACTCATTTTTTTTGCTAAAGAAATAACTGGCAGTCTATTTTTTAACTGTATATTTTCAGTATGCGGCCCTCCCACCGCCGTGGACTCTCTCGTTGCGGAGCACAGACTCCGGACGTGCAGGCTCAGCAGCCATGGCTCACAGGCCCAGCTGCTCCATGGCGTGTGGGATCCTCCCAGACTGGGGCACGAACCTGCGGCCCCTTCATCGGCAGGAGGACTCTCAACCACCACACCACCAGGGGAGCCACAAGGTCAATATTTTTTTTTTAAATTGCAAGAAGCACTCTTATTTTATTGTGCATATGTGCACAATTCCTCTAGAATATATATTTAGAAGAAAATTTTCTGGGTCTCAAGAAAATTAGTATCTGTACCAATTTAAACTCATATTATCAGCACATGAGAGATTCTTTTTCTCCACATTCATTTTAATGCTTGACATATATTTATAAATGAATTTCTATATAGTACAGATTATAAAATAGCACTTTATTTTATTTTGGTAATACATTCTTATTAGAAATTAGTTTTAATATTGATCATATTTCAAGATAGATGTAGAAAATTTTTAAAATTCCAGGAAAACGTAAAATAGGTGGTTGATTTCTACTAATAAATAGATATTTTAAGAACAGGTTGTTAATGCTGGAATATTTGATTAAAATATTTTATAAGACATGTTGAATTTTAAGGCATGCATTTAGTCATATTCCCTAAAATTCATGAAGAAATAAAACAGGTAGAAGATCCCAGGCACCATTGACCCTCTCCCTGTGTTCAATTAATTTGCTACAGTGGCTCACAGAAACATTTTACCTACTAGATTACCAGTTTGTTATAAAAGGATATAACTCAGGAACATCCAAATAGAAGAGATGCATAGAGCAAAGCATGGGAAAAGGGTTTGGAGCTTCCATGCTTTCTGAGTAAGCTACTCTCTCTGAATCTGCACATGTTCACCAACTGGGAAGCTCTCTGAACCTCTTCTTTTTGAGTTTTTATGGAGGCTTCATGACATAGGCATGATTGACTAAATCACTGGCTATTGGCCATCAATTCAACCTCCAGCTCCTTTCCTCTCCTCAGAGATCAGAGGATGGGATTGATAGTTCCAACTCTCTAATTAGATAATTGGTTCTCCTGGTAACCACTCCCAGTCTTAAAGTGCTTTCCAAAAATCACCTCATTAACATAAACTGAGTTATGGTTAAAACGGGTTTGTTATGTATATCAAGACACCTTTATAGCTCTTATCACTTAGGAAATTCCAAGGGTTTTAGGAGCTCTGTGCCAGAAACTAGGACAAATACTTTCTAACTTTCATTTTAATTTCATCTTTTATTTAGGAATATACTATTTACTTTCTAAATATTTGGAGATTTTCCAGATATAATTATATTATGGAATTCCAGTTTAATTTCATTGGGGTTAGAGAGCATACTTTGTATAATGAATAATATTAAATTTATTTAGACTTATTTTATGTACCAGAGTATGGCTTATCTTTGCAAATGTTCCATGTGTAACTGAAAAGAACATATATTCTCTTGTTGTTCAGTGGAGTGTTCTATAAATTTCAGTTAGCGTAAGTTCATTGGTGTTGTCTTCTATATCTTTACAGATTTTCTCTTTACTTTCTCTACTAATAGTTCAGAGAGAAATACTGAACATTCTAGCTATAGTTGTGGCTATGACTATTTCTTCTTGATTCTATTTTGAATATCTGTTATTCGGTAACATATTTTTGTTTTAGGGTTGCTATGTCCTCTTGAAGGATTTAATCCTTTATCATTGTGAACTGAACCTCTTTACTATTAGTAATATGCTTTGTCTGAAATCTACTTTATCTGATATTAATAAAGTCATTCCAGCTTCTTTTGATTAGTGTTAGCATTGTGTATTGTTTTGTATCCTTTTGCTTTTATTGTTTCTTTGTATTTAAAGCATGTTTCTTATTGGCAGCATACAGTTGTGTTGTGTTTTTATTATGATAATCTCAGCTTTTAAATTGGGGTGTTTAGATCAGTTATGTTTAATGTGATTATTAATATAATTGAATTAAAATCTAACATTTTGTTATTTCTTCTCTGTTTGTACCATCTGTTCTTTGGTCTATTTTTCAGTTTTCCTACTTTCTTCATGTAATTGGCTTATTAATTTTATTATTTATTATTCCATTTTATCTTCTTTTTTGGATTATCAACTATAATTTTCTATTATAATTTTTAGTAGTGCTTTAGATTCCAAACCATATATCTTTTTAAAAACCTTACAAAATTGGTTCTTATTTTTCTTCTCCTGGCCTTATACAATTGTTGTTATATATTTTACTTCTACATATGCTAAATAATCAGAAGTACTTTGCTAACATTTTAATAAGTATCTTTTTATAATATATCTTTTATATTTACTGTGTTTCTGATTCTATTTATTATTTGTGTAGATACAGATTTTCTTATGTATCATATTTCTTCTGCCTAAAGGATTATCTTTAACATTTTTTGTATGGCAAGTCAGTCAGTGATCAATTCTTTCAGTTTTATATGTCTGTAAAAGCATTTATTCTGTTTTTGAGGAATATATATAGAACTCTGACTTATCTTTCTTTTTTCTTTCAATTCTTTAAAGATGTTGCTTATTGCCCTTTGACTTGCATTGCTTTTAATGATAAAAAGTTACTGCCATTTTTATCTTTGTTATTTATGTGATTTATATTTCTTCCTGTGGATGGTTTTAAGATTTTCTATAAATTACTGTTTTTAAGCAATTTGATTAAGATGACTACACATTGCTTTTTTTATGTTCCTTGAGTTCATTGAGCTACTTGAAGTTCACTAAACTACTTGACACTGAGGGTATATTTTATATAAAATTTGGATAATTTTTTGCTATAGTTCCTCTTCTCCTTTCATAATTTCATTTACTTATACAGCTGGCCCCCAATTTATGATTGTTCAACTTATAATTTTTCAACTTTATGCAGGTGTGAAAGTGATTTGCATTCAGTAGAAACCATACTTTGAATTTTGATCTTTTATTGGGCTAGCAATATATAGCACAATACTCTCTTGTGTTGCTGGATATTGGCAGGGAGCCTCAGCTCCCAGTCAATTATGCAATCAAGAGGGTAAACAACCGATAAACTTACAACCCTTCTGTACCCAGACAACAATATGTTTTTCACTTTCAGTACAATATTCAATAAATTACCTGAGTTATTCGACTCTTTTTTGTGAAATAGGCTTTGTGTTAGATGATTTTGCCCAACTGTAGGGTAATATAATTGTTCTAAGAACATTTAAGGTAAGCTAGGCTAAGTTATGATGTTTGGTAGGTTAGATGTATTAAATGCATTTTTGCCTTATGATATTTTCAATTTATGAGGGGTTTACTGGGACATAACCTCATTGTAAATTAAGGGATATTTGTATTAGGTTGCTTGAGGTTATTTCATAACACATTGATGCTCTATTTTTTTAAGACATTTTAAAAGTTTTATTTAAAACTTTTTACTTCTGTGCTTTTATATTCATTGCCCTGTTTCTTTCAGTGGTTATTATACTGTTAATTATATTTAGTATATAGTATATTTTGTATCAGATGTTACATTAAACAGAATCTGGTTTAAACATTTATGATACACATTATGCTATATATCTTTGATATAAAATATTTATAATATAGTCTGTGTCTCCACTTAATCAGCTCAAACTTTTCTCACTTTCTTACATGGAATATAATTGTATTAACTATTTTAATGCTCTCATCTACTGATTCTGTCATATGTGTCCTCTGGATCTATTTCTATTGTTTGCTTTGTCTTCATTATGGGTTGTAGTCTCCTGCTTCTTTGCATACCCAATAACTTCTGACTGACAGATATTGTGACTTTTACCTTGTAATTGAGTATTTTTTATATTTTTATGCATCTCTTTGAGCTTTGTTCTGGAATGCAATCAGCTTTGATATTTTTAAAGCTTCCTTTTATAGTTTTGTTAGATGGAGCAGAAGAACTTGTTCAGTTTGCCCCACTAGTTAGGTAATACTGTGTCCAATGCATTGTGAATTATAAGAATAGTGAGTACATAAACTATTCCTGTTCCTGTGTTATCCAGGTGATTCCATCTGCAGCTTTTGGGTATTTATTTCTCCAGCATTTGTTCATGTCCTGACCTACATGTGGTGATTCTGTTTAGCTGAATACTAAGAGAGGACACCTGAAGAGCTCTTGAACTCTTTCTGGAGCTCTGTGCTTCTGGTTCGCTGTCTTGCAAACATTATCTGTGCATCCTCCCTGAATTTCTCAGTTCCATCCCCTCAACACATAAAACCTGACAGGTTCCTCCTGGCTTTCACCTCCCTGTGCTGCGACCTGGAACTCTCTGCAGTCAGTATTCTGGGGTAATCATACACTCATTTTATTTGTTTTGTCTCTGTCATGGGTTAGAGTCCTGCGCTGCCTGATAACCAGTATCTAAAAATCATTGTTTCCTATAATTTTTCCAAATTTTAAGTTGTTTCATGCAAAAAGTAAATGTGGTCCCTCTTACTCTGTCTTGACCAGAAGAAGAAATCAAACAATTGTGAATTTTTCCATAGGTAAATCAACTCAACAAACCTAACTTTAAAAAATAAATAAGTACATCAGTTTTTAATTGAAAGAAAGGAAGGCATTAGTTCCTTTTGTTGTTGCTATAAAAAAGAATTTCTTGAACACTTGGGCGAAAACTCTTTGGAAATAAGAAAATGTATATTTTACTGAGGAGAGATCTATGTGAAAAACTCATAAGAACTAGATGGTTGACTCAGCTGTGCTTAGCTTTCAAAAATGAATTTTAATAGCACAAAAGAAAGTGCTTAGAGTATAATCTCAGGGACATAGAAATTACCCAGATTCAATAAAAGATTATTTGGTCCAGAAATAATGTTTCTCATTAAATAAGCAAACATATCCTAGATATTTAAACCTATCATTTCTTGCCACTTAAATGATAATTAATTATTTATTGCACATAAAAAATATTGACTTTTCTGGGAATTAATTAAATGTAGTATTAAATGAAGTGAATTTTTTCAAGGAGAGAGACAATTAAGAGTGGGTTGTTTCTGCAAGCAACCAAAGTAGTGGGCTTGGGCAGGTAGAGGGCAGAATTAGAGAGGTTAGACAGAGATGCATTAAGGGTGTTAAAGTCTGCTTTAAACCCCTACAATTTTTCCAGAAGCTTTGACAGGAAGAGTATGTCTACCGAGTTGCATTTCTCAAACAATCCACAGCACTATCCACAAATTGTCTACCAGAACAGGGTTTTGAACTCCTGGAGTCAGTATTTGTGTCCTCACCCTCTTATATATCTCCTTTTAAAAATGTAGTAAATCACAGCTGCAGTCCCTTCCCTCTGGCTATACAAGGAAGATGTGCTCATTATTAATCATAACGAGCACTTCTTATATCATAGGAAGTGTATAAATGAAAAAAATATTAGTCACCAACAATCTCCTCTCTTTGTCACCACAGAAATAACTATTATTTTTTTCTATTCTAGCATAAATAATTGTTGCACTTATATTGTACATTCAGTTCATATCCTGATTTTTACATATCCTGATTTTATTATAACAATTTCTAACAGCATGTATATGTTTCATACATATTTTAATGATTGCATAATTATCCACATTCTATTTCTGGACATTTAGAGTGTTTTCATTTTTGAGTGTTATTAATAAATCTGTGATAACCTGTAAATCTTCATTTCCTTATCCCTTTCTTAATAGGAAACTTTGTACATGCCATTTTAAAGTTAGAATCTGAATAGAATTTCTGAGGTAGTTTACAGGTTATCATTATACTCTCTTCAAGTACTTTTATCATTTGTGATTATATGTGAGTTTACCTTTGTGTATTTAATGAGGTTATTTTAAAAATAATTTGCATGGACCTTTCATATAAATTAAGACTTCTACACCACTAAATAATAACTTGCCTTTTGTGTCTTGGATCACTTTTATTACAATGTTAATGTCACTGCTCTTGAGATTTTCCACAATCATTTACAATTAACATTTGGGAGAATTTCTGATCCACACAAGTAAACAGAGAAACAAACAAACACTTCCAAAGACCAGTCTCAAAAATAGTTTAATAAAGTTAGCATGCTAATAGCTCCCATAGCAATTACTTGAAGGGGAAAAAAAGTTTCCAAGAATGTGTAGAATTTTGTGTGCTTGTTCACACCACTCATTTATAATATTATAATGTTTAGCAATATTACAAACTAGAAGAATTTATGTGACTTAGGTTAAGTACATTTGACTCAGTCTCTTGAAAATTGTAGTTGTCTGATTAAGTAGAGAAGGTAGATACTTGCAATATTCTAAATTGCTTGAGTGCCTATTTGTAGAGATTTTTTACCCTGGACCTCATTAAATAAATTACCACTTTTTAGCCTATTCATTGCTTCTCTGTGCTTACCCAGCTGCCTTTGGAGAGACAAGTTTCAAAGAAAGGAGGACAACTGTGTAGTTCACTGAGTGGTGAGAATAAATAACTCCCAGTGAATCATTTTACACATCTCTAATTTGGCTATTGGAGAAGAAGGAACAAATCCATTTTGGATATCTAATTTTCCCTACTCTTATTTTGCTCATAGTTTTCTGTTTGTTTTTCCTAAAATATAAACATCGATATATCCACAGATCTTAATAAAACATTTTAATATATTTAATGAACTCTGCTTTTGAAAATTGTCATAAATCTTATAAACTCAGGGAAAACTCTTCAACGTAATTAGCAACAGGGAATGAGGAAACAAAAATACTTTGTGACACTTTTCAGCATGTGAAATTGTTCTTTTTCTATCATTTTTCAAAAAGGGGAATAGATGTCTATCAATCACTTACAGGCATAAAACCAACATGTATTCATATTTCTAGCAAGAAAGAGAGACAAACAGACTTGCTTCTGCAAATTTGTATGTAACTGATTGTTTATTATTCCATATTTAATAATATAATAATATTATTTCCACTTTTATGTCTAAATTGTTAAGTCCTGTGACAGGTGGTATTTTTTACATCTAGTAACAATAACTTTAAGTTGAAATTGTGTTTCAAATTGTCTATGTCAAGAGATTTATCATGTACACATAAAGTAACATCTTCACATGCTCTGCTTACCATAAAATCTTACCCCTGTCACCTTCCCAAATTTGAGGACCTAGGGTAGTACCATGTTAGAAAACTTCAGAGAAATTAGAAATGATCCCTATAGCATTCTAGTTGATGATTTAAATCTGCAAAGTGAATCTATTCCATCTGAGTAGGTTCTTTCTGTCCTTTAATAAAGCAAAATAAAATCATGCCTAATACATAAATATTGTCATAACAACAAATATTTTTGATATAAATATAACATGGAAATAACATATAAATATGTATTTACAAAATAAGAACTTACATATAGAAACTTACATTGAATGAAGTATTTTCTACAGACTAAACACAGCTGACACTTAAGGTCACTATTGGCAAGCCATAGTACTTCTTCAGGCTTTCTTTTTAATCTGAAGTCATCTATTCATTTACTTGATTATCTGTTTTAACTCTATTCTGTGACTTGCTATTCCCAAAGAAACTGAAAAATAGGAGCACCGTTTTGGTTTAACCCTCACCTCATGCGACTTTTCTGTCCCCCACCCTGTATAACAAATGATCATTGTGAAATATGGAATCCTCTCTTCATTTATTTGCTCTGCATTTTTGCTCCTGTCAGCTTCTGTGATGCATGATGATGTAGCTGGAAGAAGCCTGGGATTGGAATCCTGGTTCCAGCACTAGTATGACTTGGGGGTGTGTTTATCTACAGTTCAGTTGTAATGTCCTCATCTAAAATATAAAAGAATGCAATAAATATTCCCTAAGCTTCCTCTCAGTTCTAGTTTTCGAAAATATGGTCTTCTCTCCTATAAAACTATGGAAATTCCTATGGAATTTCAGGGAGCTGCAGTTGAAATCATTTCCCAAATTTTACTGTCCTTGTAATGGGACAGATTTAAGCATAGGAACACATGCTTCTTTTTTTTTTTTTAAACATCTTTATTGGAGTATAATTGCTTTACAGTGGTGTGTTAGTTTGTGCTTTATAACAAAGTGAATCAGCTATACATATACATATATCACCATATCTCTTCCCTCTTGCATGCTTGTTTTATTTTATAGCCTTTTATAGAAAATATCATAGCAGCTATTTTGAGGGTGAGCATTACAAAATTTCACAAAAGGTGTTTCATCTTTTTAAAAAGTATAATTAACATATATGAAGTGCAATCAAATATTTTGGCTGTGGTTCCTGTGGGTTAAGGATTAGAATGACCATAGAATTTATTGTACCAACTAGAACCCTTTTAAAAGTGAAAAGAATTGTTGGTACAATAAATTAAATGGTTATCCTAACTCTTAACCAACATATTCCTAAAATTATAAAAATTTCTAGAACCTTAAGATATGTCTTAGCCCTAGTGGAAAGTATCATTTAAAACCTATCTAGCTTCATTTTGACTATCTTCCTCAAGCAAAGCCAATTCCAGGAAATAACACATTGGAAGGAAAAAGAAAAGAAATTTACAAAATGTAAGATTTTGTTTCTATGGAAGGGAAACTCTTCCTAACAGTTGAAGCTTTCTAAAGGTGATAACAATATCAGCAGTAGCAACAATGGCAGTGACAACAACTAACCATTGATCTATACCTATGCTATTTTAAGCACTTTCCAATTATTATATCATTTAACCCTAAAAATAGCTATACAGTAGGCACTCTTACTACATTTTTTAAGAGAGAGAGGAACTGTCTTAAAGAACTTAAGAAACTCTTTCAACCTTGTCAAGCCAGCAAAGATAGAACCTGAGTTTGAAGCCAAGCAATCTGTCTCCTTAATGTGGACTCAAATACACTGAAAGTTTTCAAGGAAACTGTGCACATTTTCTAAGATAATTATCAATATTAATGAATTCTAATATTATTATTAACTCTTGAGTTTGTTTGGGCTTAGTTGTGGTGAGAGATCATGGTTGTCTCAGTTTTCTCTCACATGCATATAGGGCATTTCTAGATGTTAAAATACACTTGCCTATACTAGAAAAACAGTAAACTCAATTCATGTTTAAATTGAGCAGTTATATATGAATTAGTGACCACTGAAATGTAAACTTAAGGAGATCTAGGCTTCACAGTTAATCCAGAAGAATTTAAGATATAAAAGGATAAAATAATCATAGGAAGCAACAGCGCACCTTATTAAATATACTCATTCTATTCTCTATTTTCTCTTGGCATTAACTGGAATCTTAAGAAATTTTATTTATTTATTTATTTATTTTTTGCGGTACACGGGCCTCTCACTGTTGTGGCCTCTCCCGTTGCAGAGCACAGGCTCTGGACACGCAGGCTCAGCAGCCATGGCCCAAGGGCCCAGCCGCTCCACACCATGTGGGATCCTCCCAGACCAGGGCACGAACCCCTGTCCCCTGCATTGGCAGGCAGACTCTCAACCACTGCACCACCAGGGAAGCCCCAAGAAATTTTAATTCGAACATATATAATAGTCATAAAATATTAAATGGTAATAGTAACATTATCCCTTGGAATGTCAAGTGTCACATGAATATGACTGGAAAGAGGACAATAATAAAGTTTTCTTTTGAGTAGCACTAAGGGCAGGGAGTTTCCCATATAGGATGTTGGAAATTTTTCCAATAGGTCCCCAGTACCCTCCATGCACAAGTTTTGTCAGGTGACCAGAATCAAGAGAAACTAACCAATTTCTAATATCTACAACCAAAGAAACAGAAGACTTAAAGCTCTTTTATCAAGTCCACTAAGTAAGGCCATTTTAAGTTATGTCTTTTGATCATCCATGACACTTCTATCCTCTGAAAAGATAGGAGAAAAAGTAATAGGAGAGATTTAGCATATACAACACAGTCACACATGTGCACACACTTGTGCATATAAACACTGCATAACTCTCAGTAAGATTATTCTAAAAATTATTCTTAACTTGGTTGAGCTCATGCACATGAAGGAGGAAAATGGAAATTTGACCTGGTGCTAAGATTTGTGCTTTTATCATCATGACTTACCCAAAGAGGCTCGTGAATATCAGAAAGAAAAATACATTTTTGACTTTCATTAACAAATTATTTTGTTTCTTTGTTTTAAACATGTGACTTCAGAATTTCTTACATTGCTACCAATAAAAGCCAAAAAATAAAAGAATTTATTTTCCTGTCAGTAAACACAAATAAACTAGATTTGAGGCTATATTTAATAGGAAGTTAATGACTAGGAAGTTAATGACTGATAAAGTCAATGAAGATGGTAATAATTTGTGAAAATAAAAACAGCTTAGGAGAATGGTACCTAAACCTTTGATTCCCTGATTTATTTTGGGTAAAGACCCATTTGATCTCACTGGATTTCAAATTCATTTTTGTGTGGAAGATAAGTGACAAGTTTGAGGATCCAGCCTGAATGTCTGCAGAGTCAGTTCAGTGTTTAAACTATCTTATTCACTGAAGGATGATTTGCTTATGAATTTTTTTTGCCAAAATGGTTCTTGAAAACATATCATTTTTTCACAGAGTGATTTCATTTTTTCCCTCCAACTTTACTAAATAATTATGTTCCAAGATGTGATGTTTTGACCTGAAAGTTTCATGTGAATATGCATATTCATACTTTATTTGATTCAATTGTTTCTAGTCAGAGACTATCATAAATAATAAACTGAACTGTGTGTCATATTTATATGGACCCTAAATGGTTTCTTTTGTGTGCCTAATCCCAGCAAATGAGGTAGCATTTTCTATGCATCTTCAATCTGGTTTTCCCATGTCCTATTTCCATATATTTTGAAGTACATTTGTGTTTAGTCTTTTCCCACCCCACACAACCCTTCCTTAAATGTGTTTTAGCACTTCTAAGTGCAGTTTCAGTGCAAGACATACATCAGCTTCAAATCACAAAAGTTGCCTGCCTGAAAATTTATCACCTAAATTTCTAACAGCCTCCAAAGAATGCATCTCTCACACCCCTCCTTCATCCAACCAATATTAAGTTCTTCCTTCTTTGGTTCCAAATACCATATATACTCATTATATTACATTTTTACAATGGTTTGTTTATTTTCAATGTATTTATTACTTATTTAAAACTTGTTTTTATTGCTCGACTGATTTTTATTTCTCTTGGTGAAAATCATATGATTAGTTTGTGTTGGATCATAATTTCTTCCTCCAAAATTCATGAAAATATTTTACACATTTAATGGATTTTTAATTTGTAGCAATTATTTCAGAAAAAAAGTCATAAAAGTTAGAGATTGTCATCATTTTAGCAAAATGCAAAAAGTAAAACTAGAATGAACTTAAGTTGCCTAGAAAAAGGTATGTTCATTCTAAGCAGGCTTGGGAGGAGGCAGTATTTTATTCTTGAGGGCAAAAATCCAGAAAAATTAACACAAATATAACTTTGATGTTTGTAGAATAAATATTCAGTTCCATTCAGTATTCAATAAATAAAAAGTAAATTTCCCTTATATAATGAACTGCTGAAGTCTTCAGTTTATAAAATTCAAAATCCATTGCTATGTACACAGTGCCTTGGGTACATATTGAAATTCATAGCACTATTTGTTATATCCTGCACCAACCACAAGTCTCCTAATTATTCCTTGAACATATTAGTTGGTAGGTACAATCCTGCTTTGGCATCTTTATTTATATGTTCCTTCTTCTACCAAATATCCATTTGATTTACTCCATTACTCCTTCAGGTCTTTGCTCAGATATTACCTTCTAAAATAAGGCCCATGAAGACCACCAGTTGATACTTCAACTTGTACTTCCCTCATCCTGTCTAGCATTCCTAGATCCTTTTTCCTATTCTACATTTTATTTTTCAATAGAATGTATCACTATCTAATGTACTGTATAAATTATAGTTAAATTATAATATGGCTTATACAAAAATACTTATTGTGGTTAATAAGGTCTATTGTTCAATATCTGTCTCCTCCATTGGAATGTAATCTCACTGAGAGTAGAAATACTTACCTTTTTATTAACTCACATAGTTCAGGCATTCAATGAACATTTGTTGACTAAATGAATGCATGAACTATTCAGATTATTGGGCAATTAGATTTTGTTTACTTATATTTGTCAAGTTCATCTCTATTGTTTAGGATATAATAAATAATAGAATAAACACTGACATTAAAAATAAAGCTTAATATAGAATCCAAGATGATAGTAGATTAAAAAGTTTGTTTAATTTGAACCAAAAAATAAAATTGGATTTCCAAATTAACAATGAATTGAATACCTATTTTTATATATTCCCTTGTGATACTTAAGTTGAGGGAAAAGAATCCAACCTTTCTCTCCAGCAAAAAATTGTGAGAATATACAAGAATACAAGATACAAATATTTGGGGAGATGATAATGATATAAAGAATTTAGCAGGAAAAAATAACTTGAACACCAAACCAGAACAAATGAAGTCTAATAAGAAGGAACTTTAGTCTCTTTATAGAAGCTCCCTAGTTGTCAGGCTTTGTATGTTCTTGATAACTAAGAAGGACAAAGGGAGATATGACTGAAACAGGGAATTTGTAAGAAAGCCTATGTAAGGAAGTTAAATCTCAGGATGTCTTTTAAATATGGAGCCAGTTGAGTACTTTTTCTTTTTGCCAGGATTATTCTATGAAGAAACTTAACTAGAAAGGTTCAGGTTCAGGGTCCTCAGTCAAAGAGTAACACAGGGGAAAGGCAAGTACTGAAAGATTGGGATTAAATGAAAATCTTTAAATTGAATAAATTAAAATCTCCAACTTCTCTGGGGCTCTTCAGTTTTAGAACAATGGTAGTTACATGTAAACATTTACTCTCTTCCATCACTCCACCCCAGTCAGAAACTGAACAGTCCTAGAGAAAAGACTATTGCATACTGATATTTAGGCCTCCCCTTCCTGGAAATCCTAACAATTGACAAGTGTCCAGTCCATGATCATATTCCCAGAAAGTTTAACCTGCTATGTAATACCTCAGACTTATATACGAGTGGACATTTAAGAATCATTCAAGATTTGAAGAAAGACAGTGAGAGATAACAATCAAACTAGAAAGGAAAAAAACTCCTTGGGTAAAAAGCTAGAGATAATCTCTGAGGATATAACATTTTCAAAATGGTGAGATATTGTTTTCCATGAAACAGAAATTAGCTATAAAAATAAAGGACATGAAATGTATTTTTGGAACAAAAATGTGAGTCAAAATATATATATCTTGTTCTTTTTAATATGGCTAAGAATATTAGATGTAAGTAATCATGCAGATATTTTAGCAACGCCAACAGTAACAAAAACAGATGGAAAAAAGGGCATGTTAAATTGGAAAGAAAAACAAGAAAACTAGAGTCTGGTCCAATATACAACTGATACAGATCCCACAAGGAGAGAACAGAGAAAAAGGAGGAAAGTGAACCACTGAAAGCTAATACAAGTAAGTATCCTAGACTTAAGGGAAAGGATTTTTAGATTGAGGGTATCTAGAACAAATGATGAATAAATCACACACTTTTAAACTGTTGTTGTACCTGAAGTTGGGAAGGTCTAGAATTTAGTCTACTTACGTGTCAATCTGTGTACAGACCTCCAGATGAGAGATTGAACCTTTTATTACACATGACAGAGTAGTATGATAATAGTAGTCCCCCACACCTCAATTTCCCAAAGAGTTAGGACAGAGCATGCTCTAACCTGCATGTTTAGTAGGGTTTGCACCACAAAAGAGGAACTTCCAAATTCTCGTAGCTATACAGAAAGGATGGTACATCTGGCCCTCTCACCTCTAGGAGAGGGAACATTTGCTCTGGAAGAGGAGAAAATCTCTACCTTTTCTTCATCTCTCTGTAATCTGAATAAATAACTTCAGGAAAGAGAAGACATTAAATTCCCCCAGAGAAATAGACAATCTCTAATGTCCAAGGCATGTTTGCCCTTCAAGCACAGCTTTAACTTAGGCTGTCAGTAATCTCTGCTCAGTAAGTCATAAAAATTCAGAAATGTGAAAATATTCATGGAGCATTGTCTCCCAAAACATAGTTTCAAACCTCTGAAGAATGAAAATAAAGTGAAGATGCTAATAAAGATAGAAAAATAAAAGACAAACATGGCATTTGATTTCCCAACAAAACCATCAGAAGGAAGAAGACAAAAGTGCAATGCCTTCAAAATTCTAAAGAAAGAAAATTTTCAACTGGGATTCATAAAAACCTTAATTAACAATGATGATAAAATAAGAAAATTTTCAAGCTTAAATATCTCAAAAATGTACCATTTATACAAATCATTATCAATACTTTTCTGGAAACTACATTCTAGCAAAATGAAGAAAAAAAAACTGATAGAAGAAGATAAGCAAGAGGAAGAGACAGCTGTGCCACTGGCCTAGAGAACTAGGGTACAAATAGGGGCAAAAGAATGGAGGGGCCAAAAGGATTGAATCCAGTAAAGAAAATTAATTGGAACTGATACATCACCTGATGTGCTTCACCATGTGGGAAATTGTATTCTGATAGAACGTTTGGAAGTATTATGAATAGCAATATAAAATTAGGAAAGAAATGAAAACTTGAAGTAAATAACTCTAGGAAAAAAATGTACAGAAAGAAAAGATTGTCATAGTACACTACTTGACAAAACTCTGAAAGTTTATACAGCCCAAATTAAGTAGAAAGAGAATATTGAAATAACTAAATAGTATGGCATATCCACATTGGTAAGGTAATGTAAGAAAATAACATTGAAATACATTATTTATAAACATGAAGGCAATAACTACAGGAAATAACTAAAATGTTGAAAATCTTTCTCTCCAGGGAGTGGAAATAGAGTGGGATGGACAAAATGTACAAGTGCTCATAAATACTATTTGAATTTTTAAATCACTGTGTATTTTCCTTGGTAAAATAATAAAAATGTAACCGTTAAGGCAGAACAAAAGAGGAAATACTGTACCTTAAAATTACAGTACTATAATAAATTTCAAGATTTACACTAAACAATTTTTTAAAATATTAGTTAATCAGCAGCAATAGCAGAAGTCATTGAACTAGTAGTTAATTTTTACTGGAACCAAGATTCTCTCCTTTTTTTTTTTTTTTCAATATGAGAACTGTCAGTTGAACTTAACTCCAGTGATATAGCTAATGAATTGAAGATGCTTTGATAGAAATATATTGCCATTTCCTTATTTACAAGAAAGGCCAAAATTACGATGTCTATGATATTTAGTTGATGATGACAATGATCATATAGCAAAGTTCATGGTTTTGTCCAAATTATTTATGTAAAAAATGTAGAAATTATTCATATTTCTATAATTGATCACTTCCCTTTTGTTAGCAATACCATTAATTCTCCAGTATAGTCATCAGTTGTGCTGTTTATCATAATGTAATAAAGCTCAATTGGTAACTCTGAAGATTTTGGTGAATAGAGATATTTTTAATTTGCTGGAGACATTAAATTAATCTGAGGAGAATTACATGTCTAATGTTTCTGTATTTGAGAATTTTTTTTTCCTACATATGACTCAGCATAGCATTTCATTCCCTTCAGAACCTCAGTAATGGTAGTTCCAGCAATTCAAACTCCTCTTTTGAGACTATTTCCTTTAAGGGACTTCTTCCAATCAAGCATTATGGAAAGACTAAACATACTGTTTTTATAAATATAAGTATGAAACAAATCACCTCCTTGTGAAACCTATAACACATTTTAATTGGATACAAAATAATGAAGCATAAATATGCATCACGATCATGAAGATGAACTGTTCTTGCCTCTAGGGAAGACATGAATATAGATTGATGTATAAAGTGCAACGTTATGGACTCACCCCTAGACGATAAAAATATATCTTATTTTGATTGTTTTCCAGTGGATTTGGCAAGATTAAATTAACAAAGTTTAGAGAATGCACTTGGATCATTCAGACCAAAATAATTGCAGTGTATTGCAGTGAACATTGTAACTGATATATTTAATGCATTTGAAGCTCCTCTCATAATATTCTGCTCTCTGCACTAAAATAATTAATTAACTTTTAAGGTGACATTAACATCATCTATCTTAATAATGTAACACTAATTTTTCATTGTGAATGACAAAAGAAAAAGTCGGAAATATGATGATACTGATTTTTTTACCAAGTGATTTGTCAGAATCAGCTTCTAGGGACCAGGAAGAAGGAGCAGTCACTCAATATGTCTCCTTTAGCCAGAATTCAAGGGTTGGCATATTATTTAGTGTTCTGGTTTAAATGTAGGTACACCAAATTCCCAAACAGAATTTTGTATAACTTTATCAATATTTCTATTTTTGCACTTACAAAGCAGTATTTTATAGTTTGTTATAGAATTTTCAATTTCTTCTACTTTATTTTCTGAGATTAAGAAATATATCCCTAACTTATTTTAATTCATAAAAATTAGACCAGTGATTTTATGTAATAGGTGCTAAATAAATGCTTGGCAAATGAAGAAAAGTTAATAGGGAATGATATTTTGGAGACGGGTAGCTCAACTCATTTTTATATATTAGAGACTCTAGTATTTGAATCCCCAAGAAATATCTATATAAACATCATTTAAACAAACCCAGATTCCAGTCACAAAGTACCTGAGGCTTGTGTTTAAATTTTTCACTTAATACCTTTGAAGAGCTCTTCTCGAGGTAAACAAAGACCCCATTTAGCTGAGTCAAACAAATAAATTCCTGTCTTAAATCTGTTCTAAGTCTCACCAATGTATTAGAATATATATGATTGGTCATCTGGTCTTTTCTAAACATTTTTCTATCTTAGCATCTTTGATTTAACATTTTAAGCTCTTCTCACTCTCTGTTGCTGATTCTTACTCCATTAAATGTTGAATTGCACCAGGACTTATCATGAACCTTTTGATTTTCTCTATATAAATTATTTTTATTTCTGGTATCATCTCCAGCCTTGCTCCAAACACCATTTTCATTGATGACTCTCAGCCTCCTCTCTCAGATGAGAACCAAATGTTGATTTGACCTCTCTATTCCTAAATCTAACAGCCCTCTCAAATTTAACATGCTGTAAAAAGATCATTTGATTACCAATCCCATCCCTGATTTTTTCCTTATACACTTTTTCTTCTTAGGAGATGACATCACTGTATATCAGTTGCTTGAGTCTAAAACTAGGAGACATTCTTTTTTTTTTTTTTTTTTTTGCGGTACGCGGGCCTCTCACTGTTGTGGCCTCTCCCGTTGTGGAGCACAGGCTCCGGACGCGTAGGCTCAGCGGCCATGGCTCACAGGCCCAGCTGCTCCACGGCATGTGGGATCTTCCCAGATTGGGGCACAAACCTGTGTCCCCTGCATCGGCAGGCAGACTCTCAACCACTGCGCCACCAGGGAATCCCTAGGAGACATTCTTAGTTTCTCCTTTTTCTCATTCCTCATACCAAGTCTTCTGGATTCCATCTTAAATGCCAAACTCAAATACATCCACTTCTCTATGCCTGCTACCACCTCTAAACTCAAGTTAAGATTTTCTCATCTGGACCTTAGAAATTGTCTCCTAATCACATTCCCTGCTCCAATTTTTGCCCCACCCTTCAACCTATTTACTATATAGAAGCCAGAGGATTTATTTTAAAAGCATAAGTCAGACAGTGTCTTTACAGCTTACAAACTCTTAAGAGATATATGATATACTCAGAATATGGTCCACGCTCCTAACTTGGAGGGCCCTATACAGGCATATCTCATTTTATTGCACGTTGCTTTATTGCACTTCACAGATAGGTGTTTTTTTATAAATTGAAGGCAACTCAGCATTGAGCAAGCCTACTGGTGCCATTTTTCTAAGAGCACTCGCTCACATTATGTCTCTGTGTCACATTTTGGTAATTCTTTCAATATTTCAAACTTCTTCATTATGATTATATTTGTTATGGTGATCTGTGGTCAGTGATCATTGATGTTACTATTATAATTGTTTTGAGGCACCTTGAACCACACCCATATAACATGGTGAACTTGATCAATAAATGTTGTGTTGTGTGTGTTGACTACTCCACTGACTAACAATTCCCCCATATCTCTCTTTCTTCTCAAGCCTCCCTATTCCCTGAGACACAACATTATTGAAATTAGCCCAATTAATAACTTCAGTGGCCTCTAAGTGTTCAAGTAAAAGGAAGAGTCACACATCTCTCAATTTAAATCAAAGGTTAGAAATGATTAAGCTTAGTGAGGAAGGTGTGTCCAAAGCATAGAGAGGTTAAAAGCTAGGCCTCTTGTGCCAAACAGATAGTCAAGTTGTTAATGCACAAGAAAACTTGAAGGAAATTAAAAGTGCTACTCCAGTGAACACACAAATGGTAACAAAGTGAAACAGCCTTATTGCTTATAAAGAGAAGGTCTTAGTGGTCTGGATAAGAGATCAAATCAGCCACGATATTCCCTTAAACCAAAGTCTAATCCAGAACAAGCCCTTAACTTTCTTTAGTTCTATGAAGGCTGAGAGAGCCAAGATAGGCACAGAAGAAAAGTCGGAAGATATCTGAGATTGGTTTGTGAGGTTTAAGAAAAGAAAGCCCTCTCCATAATACAAAAGTGCAAGGTAAAGCAGTGAGTGCTAATAAAGAAGATCTAGCAAGTTATCCAGAAGACCTAGCTAAGATAATTAATAAAGATGGCTAAACTAAACAACTGATTTCCAGTGTAGACAAAACAGCCTTATATTGGGAGAAGATGCCATACAGGACTTCCATATCTAGAGAGGAGAAGTCAACGCCTGACTTCAAAGGACAGGCTGACTCTCTTGTTAGGGGCTAATGCAGCTAGTGACTTGAAGTTGAAGGCAATGTTTATTTACCATTCTGAAAATCTTGGGGCCTTTAAGAATTATGCTAAATCTACTCTGCCTGTGCTCTACAAATGGAAAAACAAAGCCTGGATGATAGCACATGTGCTCATAACATTATTTACTGAATGTTTCAAGCTCATTGCTGAGACCTACTGCTCAGAGAAAAAAAAAATCTTTCAAAATATGATTTCTCATTTACAATGCACCTGTTCTCCCAAGAGCTCTGATGCAGATGTACAATAAGATTCATATTGTTTTCATGCCTGCTAACACAACTTCCATTTTGCAGCCCATGAATTAAGGAGTCATTTTGACTTTGAAGTCTCATAATTTAAGAAACGCATGTCGTAAGGCTCCAGCTCCAACAAATAGTGATTCCTCTGATGAATTGGGCAAAATGGATTGAAAACCTCTAGAAAGGAGTCACCATCTGAGATGTTATTAAAAACATTCATGATTCGTGGAAAGAGGTCAAAACATGAACATTAACAGGAGTTTGAAGAGGTAGATTCTAATTCTTATGGATGCCTTTGAGGGGATCAAGACTTCAGTGGATGGACTCCCCTGGTGGTGCAGTGGTTAAGAATCCACCTGCCAATGCAGGGGACCTGGGTTTGAGTCCCAGTCTGGGAAGATCCCACATGTAGCAGAGCAACTAAGCCCATGTGCCACAACTACTGAGCCTGCACTCTAGAGTCCATGAGCCACAACAACTGAAGCCCATGTGCCTAGAGCCCGTGTCCCACAACAAAAGAAGTCACTGCAATGAGAAGCCCATGCACTGCAATGAAGAGCAGCCCCGACTCACCACAACTAGAGAAACCTGCGCACAACAATGAAGACCCAATGCCGCCATAAATAAATAAATAAATAAATAAATAAATAATATATAAAGTACCTTTATAAAAAATAAAAAAGACTTCAGTGGAGGAAATAACTGCAGATGTGGTGGATGTAGCAAGAGAAGTAGAATTAGACTTGGAGTCTGAGGATGTGACTGAATTGCTCCAATGTCATGATAAAACTTGAATTGATGAAGGGTTGCTTCTTACAGATGAGCCAAGAAAGTAGTTTGTTGAGATCGAATCTACTCCTGGTGAAAATGTTGGGGAGATTGTAAAAATAACAAAAAAGGATTTAGAATGTTACATAAACTTAGTTGATGAGGCAGTGGCAGGGTTTTAAAGGATTGACTCCAATTTTGAAAGAAGTACTATTCTGGGTAAAATGTCATCAAACAGCATTGCATGTTAAAGAGAAATTATTTGTGAAAGAAGAGTCAATCCATGCAGCAAACTTCACTGTTGTCTTATTTTAAGAAATTTCCATGCCCCCCCCAACCTTCAGCAACCATCACCCTGATCAGTCAGCAGCCATCAACATTCAAGCAAGTCCCTTCAACCAGCAAAAAGATTATGACTCACTGAAGGCTTAGATGATGGCTAGCATTTTTAGCAATAATGTATTTTTTAATTAAGGCATGTACATTGCTTTTTTAATCATAATGTTATTTCATGCTTAATAGACTATAGTATAGTGTAAATAAAACTTTTATATACACTGGGAAACCAAAAATTCCTTGGACCCAATTTATTGTGCTGGTCTGGAATAAAACCTGCAACATCTCCAAGGTTCACCTGTACTTTCTGGCTCTGCTTATCTCTCTAACGTCACCATGAACAATTATTATCCTCACTCACCAAGATCAAAGCACATTTGTGTATTTATTTAGTCAGCTAAGTGTTTGAATCAAGAACTTTCTGGATTCAAACACTTAGCTGATCCTATATTGGATGTTTTTTGCCTGGACTGTTGTATAGTTGGCACTTTCATTTCATTCAGGTCTTAGTTCCAAAGTCACCTCCAAAACAGAATTGGCAGATAAAATACAGGATGTCCAGTTAAATTTGAACTTCAGATTAACAATATTTTTTAGTGTAGGAATGTTACGTAGGACAAAAATATACAAATAAAGAATATGTTGGCTATCTTAAATTTAAATTCAAATGGTATTTGCTCAGTCTGGTAATCCAACTCCCAGAGGCCTCCTCTGGCCTACTTTATCTCACCCTGTATAATGTTTTATTGCACTTAACACATATTGTGATTGCTTTGTTCATTTATATATTTACTTCATTAGATTACAAAGTCCCAGGAGGACAGTGACCTTTTCTATCATTTTTAGTAGAATAACTTTCTTGACACATAGTAGGTACTCAATACATAATTCACTAATTAGTGAATTAAATCATTGTATTATTTTGAAAAATATGCACAATTAGAGCCAGAGGCCTGAGTTCTAGCCTGGCCTCTTACCCTCACCTTCCAATGAGTTTATGCAAACTGCATAATTTTCTGAGGGTCAGACTTTTCATCACTATATTGGGAAAATCAGTACCAGTTCTTCTTACTTTACAGAATGGTTAAGAACACTAAATCCTATGTTTATAATATTTTTACATTTTCTAAAGTGCTAAAATTTAAAAAAAAATTAACACTATGAAAACCACAATGAAAATAAATATTGTTAAAGTGGCTATACTACCCAAAGCAATATACAGATTCAATGCAATTCATATCAAAATTCTTATGTCATTTTTCACAGAAATAGAAAAAAAACAACCCTAAAATTCTTTTATGGAAACATAAAAGACCCAGACCAGCCAAAGCAATCTTGAGAAAGAAATACAAAGCTAGAGGTATTGTGCTTTTTTATCTCAAAATATATTAAAAGATAAAGTAATTAAAACAGCATCTCCAACATATATAAACAGCCCATGCAGCTTAATATCAAAAAAACCCAAACAATCCAATCCAAAAATGAGCAGAAGACCTAAATAGACATTTCTCCAAAGAAGACATACAGATGGGCAACAAACACATGAAAAAATGCTCAACATCACTAATTATTAGAGGAATGAAAATCAAAACTACAATGAAGTATCACCTCACACCAGTTAGAATGGGCATCATCAGAAAATCTACAAACAATAAATGATGGAGAGGGTGTGGAGAAAAGGGGGCCCTCTTGCACTGCTGGTGGGAATGTAAGTTGATAGAGCCACTATGGAGAACAGTATGGAGGTTCCTTAAAAAACTAAAAATAGAATTACCATATGATCCAGGAATCCCACTACTGGGCATATAACCAGAGAAAACCATAATTCAAAAAGACACATGCACCCCAATGTTCATTGCAGCACTATTTATAACAGCCAGGTCATGGAAGCAACCTAAATGTCCACTGACAAATGAATGGATAA
This sequence comes from Mesoplodon mirus, assembly GCF_964341445.2. NCBI lineage: Eukaryota > Metazoa > Chordata > Mammalia > Artiodactyla > Ziphiidae > Mesoplodon > Mesoplodon mirus. The sequence goes on from NC_138982.1 coordinate 111,576,988, forward strand.
AGAAGGTGTGGTACATACGTACAGTGGAATATTACTCAGCCATAAAAGGAATGAAATTGGGTCATTTGTAGAGACGTGGATGGACCTAGAGACTGTCATACAGAATGAAGTAAGTCAGAAAGAGAAAAACAAATATTGTATATTAACACATATGTGTGGACTCTAGAAAAATAGTACAGATGAACCAGTTTGCAAGGCAGAAATAGAGACACAGATGTAGAGAACAAACATATGGACACAAAGGGGGAAATGTTGGAGGTGGAGGGTTAGGATGAATTAGAAGATTGGGATTGACATATATACACTAATATGTTTAAAATAGATAACTAATAAGAACCTGCTGTATGGCACAGGGAATTCCACTTCTCTGTACAGTAGAAACTAACACAACATTGTAAAACAACTATACCCCAATAAAAAAAGAAATTTAAAAAAAGGGAAAAAGAAACAAAAGATCATGGTATTGGCATAAAAACAAACACATAGATCAATGGAACAGAATAGAGAGCCCATAAATAAACCTACATATATATGGTCATTCTTTAATAACAAAGGGGCCAAGAATTTACAGTGTGGGGAGGACAGGCTCTTTAATGAATGGTGTTAGAGAAACTGTACAGCCACATGCAAAAGAATGAAACTGGACTATCTTACACCAGACACAAAAATTAACTCAAAATGGATTAAAGACTCTAATGTTAAGACATGAAATCATAAAACTCCTAGAAGAAAACATAGGCACTATGCTCCTTGACATAGGTCTTGTAAATAATATTTTGAAACTGACACCAAAAGCAAAAGCAACAAAAGCAAAAATAAACAAGTGGAACTACATCAAACTAAAAAGCCTCTGAACAGCAAAGGAAATCGTCAATAAAATGAAAAGGCAACCCACTGAATGGGAGAAAATGTTTGCAAATTATATGTCTGTTAAGGGGCTAATATCCAAAACATGAAGAACTCATACAATTCAATAGCAATAAAACAATCCAATTAAAAAATGGGCAGAAGATCTGAATAGGTATTTTTCCATAGAAGACATATAGATGGCCAACAGCTACATGAAAAGATACCCTACATCATTAATCATTAGGGAAATGCAAATCAAAAATACAATGAGATATCATGTCATACCTCTTAGAACGGCTATTACATAGACAAGAGAAAACAAGTGTCGACAAGGATGTGGAGAAAAGGAAATGCTTGTGCACTATTTCTGGGAATGTAAATTGGTACAGCCATCATGGAAAATAGTATGGAGGTTCTGCAAAAAAATAAAAATAGAACTACCATATGATCAAGCAATTCCACTTCTAGGTACCTATCCAAAGAAAATGAAAATATTAACTTGAAAAAAATCTATATATATAAATATATAGCCCACATATTCATTGCAACATTATTTACCTAGCCACAAGATATGGAAACAACTTAAGCATCCACTGATGGATGAATGCATAAATAAAATGTGAAACATATACATAAATTAAATATTATTCAATCATAAAATAGAATGAAATCTTGCCATTAAGGACAACATGGATGGACTGTTAGGGTATTATGCTAAGTGAAACAAGTGAGACAGAGAAAGACAAATACCATATGGTCTGTCTTATATGTGGAATAGAATAAATAAAGACATAACAAGCTAAATAGACGCAGAGAACAGATTGGTGGTTTCCAAAGGGGGAGGAGGGTAGAAGGCAGAGAAATGAGTAAACTGTTGTTGTTGTGGTTTTTTTTTCATTTAAGCAAATTAAATTTTATAATAACCTCTTATTACCAAATCCAATGGCAAATTTTCAGATTCTGTTTTGCTTTTTTCCCGTTTTATTGAGATATAATTGACATACATCACTATATTGTGAAATGATTACCATAATAAGTTTAGTTAGCATTCATCATCGCATATAGATACAATAAAAAGAGAAAGCACACAAAGAATTATTTTTCTTTGTGATGAGAAGTCTTATAATTTTCTCTTTTAACAATTTTCTTTTGTATCACACATCAGTGCTAAATATAGTCACCATGCTGTATATTACATCCCTACTACTTATATATCTGTACCTGGAAATTCATACCTTTTGACCACCTTCCTCCAATTTCCCCTCACCCACCCCCAGATACTGTTCTTGAATTCCTAGGAGTATTCAACAATGTTAACCACAAAAAGAACACCTATGATGAACATATAATAATTTTTAAAATTCCAGTTTGCCTGATTATATCTGATACATGAGAAGATATAAGTTGCACATTAATGCAATTCAAGACTAAAGATATAGCTTTACTAGGTGAAAAGAATCTGTAAAATACTGTTTAAAGGAAAGGTAGACTATGTCTTTCATTTTCTTTAACTTCTCTGCCATCACCTCAAATATAAGCAGCTAAGGTTGTGTGGAACTGAATTGAATGGGTATACGTTTTTCAGACTCTTCATTAGTCATTGGGGGGATGAGTGTTACACTAAAATTTTAGTTCAGTAAGTAGAAAAACTAACTACTGTCAATGTGTGAGCATCACAGATCTGCAGTGAAGAGGAAAGGTGCTGTTGTAAAACCCCCTGGAGCCCAGAAGAGATGAGTCTATAGGAAAGATGTACAGTCACATATTCCCATATTCTCTGGGCTATTTTCCAACTAAACTTGTGGAATGAGACAGCTGTGCCCTTTAATCTGTTCCCTATTGCCTCTTTATATGGTTAGTTCCAAATGAGATATTTTGCCTGGTGCTTGGATTGTCACTTTATGAATTCATGTCTAGTTTTGTGGAAGCACAATGTGTTGGTTTAATATTTATTGATCTCTCACAATATGTTAGGAATGATACAGAAAATACACACAACTTGGTCCTCAATTTCTAGAAATTTATATTTTAAAGTAAAGTATTACACATATTGGTTACAAGTAAATATTATAGACACAAATACACTCTACTCTTTTTGTCAGTGATTATTTGTAAAATGTATTTGTCTGATATGACATATCAGCATAAGTAATTTGGAAGAAAGGGGTGATCGATAGTTTTAATGAAACCAATCTCTTCGGCCAATGGAGTTAGACTTTCTGATGACTTGCTTAGAATATTTTTGATTTGTCATTGGATGGCATTCATTTGGTAAACGTTTTATTGAAAAGAAATAATCCAAATGTGTTTCTTTCAATATCTTTGGACACTAGATAATTTTCTTCTTAAGGAATTTATTCCCAATGTACAACATTTACAGATAAAAACAGAAACTATTTCTTAATTGATATCATTAACAAATTAAAATGTAAGTGAATAGAAAATTAAATTACAATGGGAAAAAAAGGCAAATGTCCATGTCTCAGCATTATGGCTAGTACTCTAAGACATTAATTAATGTATGTATGCTTTACTCTCTGAGGTAATTATGATTATCACCTTTTTACAGAAAAGGAAATGAAAGTTTTTCAAAATTAAGTAAATTATCAAAATTCTCAGTTCAAACAAGTTGCAAAGCCAGAAATCACACCCAAAATCTTGCTGAATCCAACTTGAAGTTGTTCATGAGTACTCTCCTAAACAAACATAAAATAAAAGATCTGATGACATTGTGGAATGAAAACAAGAATTGAATGAGTAACGTACTACTGTAGTTTAAAAAGCAACTGAACAATTGGAGAAAAATGATGATTCAATTGTGTTCATAAATTTCCTCAAATCCCCTTATATAAACAAACAGAGCCATTAGGATGGCAATAAAAAAAAACAATCAATAAAACTAGTGGCATAATATGCCCAAGTACCCCAGAATGTAAGTAGGTCTTCTAAATCACTTATAACAAGGAGATCTGTAAGATCCACAGTGGTGCAGAGGATAATGAAGGGAAGATAAATAAGAGCCCTGCATTCAGGCAGTGGGGAAAATGACATCAAAATGGTGGTCACTGGTTTAGGGCCACACCCCAGACACACTTGAAACTGTCTCTTGGCTGGTGCCATCACTGAGTTTTTAACAGACTATTTAATTAATCTGTCAAGACAGTGATTTCTGGATGATGGAGCATATGGTAGGATCAGTGACTTCCACAGGCTCGATTGATTGCTGCCCTTTATTTTTGTAAAATGTGTTATTCAGTCAGAGGCAATGTTATGGGACACCATGGTTATGAATAAGGCATTTCTGTAAGTCTATAAATGATAATGTTGGAAAAAGAATTGAGAACCACAGGAAAAAACTGAATCTGGAATAAACTCCTAATCCCATGTGGAAAAAAATCTATCCTCACCAGGATAATGATTTCTAAAGGAATCCATTTTGCACAGTAACTAAAAGTCAAAAGTAAATTGATACCAATGAATGTAACTTTTAAATAAAATTGGTGCCATAAAAACACATACCAATTATTTCATGATTGTATATTTTTTGGGGGATTTACACTAAAACAATAGTCTAAAAAAATCTTAAATTGCATCATGTTCTTAATTTTAGTAAGGACAATGGTATTTTGAAATATTATTAAATATAATTATAAGTTAAACCAAACAAGGAATAATCTAAAAGTCATTAGGAGAAAAGATTTTGTGTGTACACAAAATAAATACAAATATAAAATAGAAGAAATTAATTAGACTTAAATTAGAAAAATATAAACTTTTTTCTATTTTTCTAAATAATAATTATATTTTAGCTCTGTCTTTCTAAAAGTTCTAGAATCATGACAAACAAATAACAGTGAGCACATGGACCATTTATATTGTCATCTCTAAATATGATTTTTTACTGAAAGAATAAGAGCTCTTCAGAAATAGGTGATTCTAGATCTGGGTCAGGAAATACACAAGATCAGCCTGGAGCAATTTATTTTGTCAGAAAGCATGGACAATATCATTATCCTTAAAAGACTACAGAAGCCAAGTTGAAGGGGAAATCACTGGCCAAGGCTGATAATTGGACCATCAAACCAAATAAGGACTATAACTCACTGAAATATATGCAATTAGTTTTTCTGCAAATGAGAAATGCATGAATGTAATCAAGCATTGATACGGCATTTCCTGTACAACACAAGTTCAGGGTAACTATAGCTGATGAGCAAGATTTCTTAAATGAAGGACTCCAAGTAATAATTGCAGAAGCAGTGGTAGAATTAGAAAATCATCATTTCCAATCTCTAGAAAAATAATTAATCTAGACAAAACACATTAAAACTAGCTGGAAAAATAGTGATAGGAGACAATGGATGAATCAGGATAACAACATCAGAAATTATTAATCAAACTTGACTAGATATCAGAAAATCAGACATGATGACCTGATTTGCTGAAACACAATATACACAGAGCTGCTAAAGTATTTTACCCCAAAAAATATTAATAAAAATATTAATCAGGCCTATATAAAGAACAACAGGTCTATAAGAAATATAGAAAATACAGGTATATGTTAGAAAACTCCACAAAGTTGAAATCAGCCAAATACTACACAACAAATTATCTAACCTGTTCAACCTATAAATAGAATAAGAATGAGAGGAGGGGAACATGTTACAGAATATAAGAGACAAGAAATATACCAGACACATTCAATGAAGACATTCAAATGGCCAACAGATACATGAAAAGGTGCTTGATACCACTAATCATCAGAGAAATGCAGATAAAAGTCACATTGAGATGTCACCTCACAGTTGTCAGAATGGCTATTATCAAAAAGGCAAGAGAGTGGGCTTCCATGGTGGCACAATGGTTGGGAGTCTGCCTGCTGATGCAGGGTACATGGGTTTGTGCCCCAGTCTAGGAGGATCCCACATGCCACAGAGCAGCTGGGCCTGTGAGCCATGGCCACTGGGCCTGCACGTCTGGAGCCTGTGCTCCACAACAGGAGAGGCCACAACAGTGAGAGGTCCGTGTACAGCAAAAAAAAAAAACAAAAAAAAAACGAGAGATAAAAATGCTGAGGGGATGTGGAGAAAAGGGAACAATTGTACACTGATGGTGGCAATATAAATTGGTTCATCCACTGCGGAAAACAGTATGGATGTCCTTCAAGAAATTAAAAATAGAACCACAATATGGCCCAGAAATCCCACTTCTGGGTATATATCCAAAGGAAACAAAACCAGATGTCTAAGATATATCTGTACTCCCATGTTCACTGCAGTATTATTCAAAATAATCAAGGTCCAGAAATAACCTAAGTGTTCATCAATAGATGAATATATCAAGAAAATGTAATATATGGATATAAATGAAAATGTTTATATATGAATATGGAAACAGCTACATAAAAATATAGAAATTTTTATATAAATGTATATAAATATATTTATAGAAACATACATGGAATATTTTTCAGCCTCATAAAAGAAGGGAGAGGACCTTCAAGATGAAGGAGAAGTAAGACGTGGAGATCACCTTCCTCCCCACAAATACATCAAAAATACATCTATATGTGGAACAACTCCTACAGAACACCTACTGAATGCTGGCAGAAGACCTCAGACTTCCCAAAAGGCAAGAAACTCCTGACATACCTGGGTAGGGCAAAAGAAAAAAGAAAAAACAGAGGCAAAAGAATAGGGAAGGGACCTGCACTTCTGGGATGGAGCTGTGAAGGAGGAAAAGTTTCCACATACTAGGAAGTCCCTTCACTGTGGGAGACGGGGGTTAGACAAAATGGGGGAAGCTTCAGAGTCACAGAAGAGAGCACAGCAACAGGGGTGCAGGGGGCAAAGCAGAGGGGTTACAGTAGAGATGATCAGTGCTAACCATGACTCACCAACCTAAGAGGCTTGTCTGCTCACCCACCATGGGGGTGGGGACTGGGAGTTGAGACTCAGGCTTCAGAGGTCAGATCCCAGGGATGGACTGGGGTTTGATGTGTGAACACAGCCTGAAGGGGGCTAGTGAGCCACTGCTAGCTGGGAAGGAATCCAGGAGAAAGTCTGGAACTGCCTGAGTCAAGAGACCACTGTTTTGGGGTGTGTGAGGAGAGCGGATATACGGCACCAACTAAACGAGCTTCAGAGACAGGCATGAGCCACGGCTATCAGCATAGACACCAGAGACAGGCATGAAACACTAAGGCTGTTGCTGTAGCCACTAAGAATCCTGTGTGCAAGCACAGGTCACTGTCCACACATCCCCTCCCTGGAACCTGTGCAGCCCACCACAGCCAGGGTCCCATGATCCAGGGAAAACGTCCCCAGGAGAACACATGGCATGCCTCAGGCTGTTGCAACGTCGTGACAACCTCTGCTGCTGCAGACTCCTCCTGCATTTGATACACATCCCTCCCCCCCATCTGAGTGAGCCAGAGCCACCGAATCAGCCACTCCTTTAACCCCTTACTGTCTGGGTGAAGAACAAATGTCAGAGGGCGACTGACACACAAAGGCAGGACCAAATCCAAAGCTGAACCCCAGGAGCTGTGAGAACAAAGAAGAGAAAGGGAAATTTCTCTTTACAGCCTCAGGAGCAGCAGATTAAATCTCCACAGTCAACTTGATGTATCCTGCATCTGTGGAATACCTGAATAGACAATGAATCATCCCAAAATTGAGGTGGTGGACTTTGGGAACAACTGTAGAATTGAGGTTTGCTGTATGTGACTGACTAGTTTCTGAGTTATATGGTTATCTTAGTTTAGTTTTTACCGCTTGTTATGATTGGTGGATTTGTTTATTGGTATTGTTGCCCTTGTCTTTACTTTTAATTACTTTTTTATTTTAATAATATGTTTTTAGTATTTTATTTTAATAACTTTATATTATTTGTTTTTCTTTCTTTTTTTTCTCACTTTTCTTCTGAGCCGTGTGGCTGACAGGGTCTTAGTGCTCTGACTGTGTCAGGCCTAAGGCTCTGAGGTGGGACAGCCAACTTCAGGACATTGGATCACCAGAGCCATCCTGGCCCCATGTAATATCAATCAGCGAGAGCTCTCCCAGATCTCTCCATCTCAACACTAAGACCCAGCTACACTCAATGACGAGCAATCTCCAATGCTAGACACCCCATGACAAACGACTAGCAAGACAGGAACACAAGAGCACCTGTTAGGAAAGATGCTGCCTAAAATAATAATAAGGTCACAGACACCCCAAAACACACCACCGGACATAGTCCTGCCCACCAGAAAGACAAGATCCACCCTCATCCACCAGAACACAGGCACCAGTCCCCTCCACCAGGAAGCCTACACAACCCACTGAACCAACATTACTCACTGGCAGCAGACACCAAAAACAACGGGAAGTACGAACCTGAAGTCTGCAAAAAGGAGACACCAAACAGTAAGTTAAGCAAAATGAGAAGACAGAGATATACATAGCAGATGAAGGAGCAAGGTAAAAACCCACCAGACCTAACAAATGAAGAGAAAATAGGCAGTCTACTTGAAAACTAATTCAGGGTAATGATAGTAAAGATGATCCAAAATCTTGGAAATAGAATGGAGAAAATACAAAAAAACGTTTATCAAGGACCTAGAAGAACTAAAGAGCAAACAAACAATGATGAACAACACAATAAATGAAATTAAAAATTCTCTAGAAGGAATCAATAGCAGAATACCTGAGGCAGAAGAACGGATAAGTGACCTGGAAGATAAAATAGTGGAAATAGGACTTCCCTGGTGGCACAGTGGTTGAGAGTCCAACTGCTGATGCAGGGCACATGGGTTCGTGACTGGGTCTGGGAAGATCCCACATGCCACAGAATGGCTAGGCCCATGAGCCATGGCCACTGAGCCTGCATGTCTGGAGCCTGTGCTCTGCAACGGGAGAGGCCACAACAGTGAGAGGCCCACGTACAGAAAAAAAAAAAATAGTGGAAATAACTACTGCAAAGCAGAATAAAGAAAAAAGAATGAAAAGAATTGAGGACAGTATCAGAGACCTCTGGGACAACATTAAACACACAAACATTTGAATTATAGGGGTCCCAGAAGAAGAAGAGAAAAAGAAAGAGACGGAGAAAATATTTGAAGAGATTATACTTGAAAACTTCACTAATACGGGAAAGGAAATAGTCAATCAAGTCCAGGAAGCACAGAGAGTTAAATACAGGATAAATGCAAGGAGAAACACACCAAGACACATATTAATTAAACTATCAAAAATTAAATACAAAGAAAAATATTAAAAGCAGCAAGGGAAAAACAACAAATAACATAAAGGGAATCCCCATCAGTTTAACAGCTGATCTTTCAGCAGAAACTCTGCAAGCCAGAAGGGAGTGACAGGACATATTTAAAGTGATGAAAGGGAAAAACCTACAACCAATATTACTCTACCCAGTAAGGATCTCATTCAGATTTGATGGAGAAATTAAAACCATTACAAACAAGCAAAAGCTAAGAGAATTCAGCACCACAAAACCAGCTTTACAACAAATGCTAAAGGAACTTCTCTAGGCAGGAAACAAAAGACAAGGAAAAGACATACAATAAAAAGCCCCAAACAATTAAGAAAACGTTAATAGGAACATACATACTGATAATTACCTTAAATGTAAATCGATTAAATGCTCCTACCACAAGACATATACTGACTGAATGGATGTAAAACCAAGATGAATATAAATGCTGTCTACAAGAGACCCACTTCAGACCTAGAGACACATACAGTCTGAAAGTGAGGGGATGGAAAAAGATATTCCATGCAAATGGATATCAAACAAAAAAAAAAAACTGGAGTAGCAATTCTCATATCAGACAAAATAGACTTTAAAATAAAGACTATTACAATGGAAAAGAAAGGCACTACATAATGATCAAGGGATCAATCTAAGAAGAAGATATAACAATTGTAAATATGAACTCAACATAGGAGCACCGCAATACATAAGGCAAATGCTAACAGCAATAAAAGTGGAAATAGACAGTAACACAATCATAGTAGGGGACTTTAACACCCTACTTTCACCAATGGACAGATCATCCAAAATGAAATTAAATAAGGAAACCCAAGATTTAAATCACACATTAAACAACATGGACTTAATTGATATTTATAAGACATTCCACCTAAAAACAGCAGGATACACTTTCCTCTCAAGTGTTCATGGAACATTCTCCAGGATAGATCATAACTTGTGTCACAAATCAAGCCTTGGTATGTTTCAGAAAGTTGAAATTGTATCATGTATCTTTTCTGACCACAAAACTATGAGACTAGATATCAATTACAGCAATAAAAGTATAAAAAATACAAACACATGGAGGCTAAACAATATGCTACTGAATAACAAAGGGATCACTGAGGAAATCAAAGAGGACATCAAAAAATACCTAGAAACAAATAACAATGAAAACATGACAACTCAAAACCTATGGGATGCAGCAAAAGCAGTACTAAGAGGGAAGTTTATAGCAATAAAATCCTACCTCAAGAAACAAGAAAAATTTCAAATAAACAACCTAACCTTACACCTAAAGCAATTAGAGAAAGAAGGAGAAAAAATCCCCAAAGTTAGCAGAAGGAAAGAAATCATAAAGATCAGATAAAAATAAATGAAAAAGAAATGAAGAAAACAATAGCAAAGATCAATAAAACTAAAAGCTGGTTCTTTGAGAACATAAACAAAATTGATAAACCATTAGCCAAACTCATCAAGAAAAAAAGGGAGAAGACTCAAATTAATAGACTTAGAAATAAAAAAGGAGAAGTAACAACTGATACTGCAGAAATACAAAGGATCATGAGAGGTTACTACAAGCAACTATATGCCAATAAAATGGACAGCTTAGAAGAAACGGAAAAATTCATAGGAAAGCACCACCTTCCGAGACTGAACCAGGAAGAAATATAAAATATAAAAAGACTAATCACAAGCACTGAAATTGAAACCATGATTAAAAATCTTGCAACAAACAAAAGCCCCAGACCAGAGGGCTTCACAGGCGAATTCTACCAAACATTTAGAGAAGAGCTAAAGCCTATCCTTCTCAAACTCTTCCAAAATATAATAGAGGGAGGAACACTTGCAAACTCATTCTACGAGGCCACCATCACCCTGATACCAAAACCAGAGAAAGATGTCAAAAAAAAAAAGAAAAGAAAGAGAAAACCACATGCCAATATCACTGATGAACATAGATGCAAAAATCCTCAACAAAATACAAGCAAACAGAATACAACAACACATTAAAAGGATCACACACCATGATCAAGTGGAGTTTATCCCAGCAATGCAAGGATTCTTCAATATACGCAAATCAATCAATGTGATACACCATATTAACAAATGGAAGGATACAAACCATATGATAATCTCAATAGATGCAGAAAAAACTTTTGACAAAATTCAACACCCACTTATGATAAAAACTCTCCAGAAAGTAGGCAGAGAGAGGACTTACTTCAACATAATAAAGGCCATATATGACAAACCCACAATCAACATCATTCCCAATGGTGAAAAACTGAAACCATTTCCACTAAGATCAAGAACAAGACAAGGTTGTCCACTATCATCACTATTATTCAAAATAATTTTGTAAGTTTTAACCACAGCAATCAGAGACTAAAAAGAAGTAAATGGAATCCAAATCAGAAATGAAGAAGTTAAACTGCCACTTTTTGCAAATGACATGATAATATACATAGAGAATCCTAAAGATGCTACCAGACAACTACTAGAGATAATGAATGAATTTGGTAAAGTAGCAGGATAGAAAATTAATGCACAGAAATCTCTTGCATTCCTATACACTAATGATGAAAAAAATGGAAAGAGGAATTAAGGAAACACTCCCATTTACCACTGCAACAAAAAGAATAAAATACCTAGGAATAAACCTACCTAAGGAGACAAAAGACCTGTATGCAGAAAACTATAACACATTGGTGAAAGAAATGAAAGATGATACAAACAGATGGAGAGATATACCATGTTCTTGGATTGGAAGAATCAACATGGTGCAAATGACTATACTACACAAAGCAATCTACAGATTCAGTGCAATCCCTAACAAACTACCAATGGCATTTTTCACAGAACTAGAACAAAAAAAATTGCACAATGTGTATGGAAACAGAAAAAAAGACCGCAAAGAGCCAAAGCAATCTTGAGAGAGAAAAACAGAGCTGGAGGAATCAGGGTCCCTGAGTTCAGACTATACTACAAAGCTACAATAATCAAGATAGTATAGTACTGGAAAAAAAAAACAGAAATATAGATCAATGGAACAGGATAGAAAGCCCAGAGGTAAACCCACACACATACGGTCACCTTATCTTTGATAAAGGAGGCAGGAATATACAATGGAAAAAAGGCAGCCTCTTCAATAAGTGGTGCTGGTAAAACTGGACAGCTACATCTAAAAGAATGGAATTAGAACACTCCCTAACACCATATACAAAAAAATAAACTCAAAATGGCTAAAGACCTAAATTTAAGGTCAGCTATTATAAAACTTTTAGAAGAAAACATAGGCAGAACACCCTATGACATAAGTCACAGCAAGATATTTTTTGACCCACCTCCTAGAGAAATGGAAATAAAAACTAAAATAAACAAACAGGACCTAATGAAACTTAAAAGCTTTTGTATAGCAAAGGAAACCATAAACAAGACAAAAAGAGATCCTTTAGAATGGGAGAAAATATTTGTAAATGAAGCAAGTGACAAAGGATTAATCTCCAAAATATACAAGTAGCTCATGCGGCTCAATATCAAATAAACAAACAACCCAATACAAAAATGGCGAGAAGATCTAAATAGACATTTCTCCAAAAAAGATATACAGATTGCCAACAAACACATGAAAGGATGCTCAACATCACTAATCCCTGGAGAAATGCAAATCAAAACTACCGTGAGGTGTCACCTGACACCAGTTAGAATGGCCATCATAAAAAATCTACAAACAATAAATTCTGGAGAGGGTGTGAAGAAAAGGGAACCCTTTTGCACTGTTGATGGGAATGTAAATTGATGCAGCCACTAGGGAGAACAGTATGAAGGTTCCTTCAAAATCTAAAAATAGAATTGCCATATGACCCTGCAATCCCACTACAGGGCATACACCCTGAGAAAACCATAATTTGAAAAGAGTCATGTACCACAATATTCATCATAACACTATTTACAATAGCGAGACATGGAAGCAACCAAAGTGTCCATCAACAGATGAATGAATAAAGAAGATGTGGCACGTATTTCCAATGGACTATTACTCAGCCATAAAAGGAAACAAAACTGAGTCATTTGTAGTGAGATGGATGGACTTAGAGACTGTCATACAGAGTGAAGTTAAGTCAGAAAGTAAAAAACAAATACCGTATGCTAGCATATATATATGAAATCTAAAAAAAATTTTTTTAAATGGTTCTGAAGAACATAGGGGCTGGACAGAAATGAGACGCAGGCATAGAGAATGGACCTGAGGACATGGGGAAGGTGAAGGGTAAGCTGGACGAAGTGAGAGAGTGGCATGGACATATATACCCTACCAAATGTAAAATAGATAGCTAGTGGGAAGCAGCTGCATAGCACAGGGAGGTCAGTTCGGTGCTTTGTGACCACCTAGAGGGGTGGGATAGGAAGGGTGGGAGGGAGACAGAAGAGGAAGTGGATATGGGAATATATGTATACGTATAGCTGATTCACTTTGTTATGCAGAAGAAACCAACACAACTATGTAAAGCAATTATACTCCAATAAAGATGTTAAAAAAGAAAGGAATTTTGTCACTTGTGACCAAAATTATGAATCCAGAGTGCATTATGCTAAGTAAAATAAGCCAGACAGAAAGAAACAAATAATGCATGGTATCACTTATATATGGAATTTAATTTGTTTTAAAAAAATGATGAACTCATAGAAACAGAGAATAGAAAAGTAGTCACCAGAGAGTAGAGGGATAGGGAATAGGAATAGGTTGGTAAAAAGTTTCAAACTTTCACTTATAAGATGGGTAATTTCTGAGGATCTAATAAAACATGGTTACTATAGTTGATAACACTGTATGGTGTAAGTGAACTTTGCTGAGAGTAGAATTTAAATGTTCTCACCAAAAAGAAAATAAAGTTAATATGTGAGATGATGGATGTGGTAATTAACTCGATGGGCAGGGGACACTGCCACAATGTATATGTGTATCGTTTCCATGATATATGTTTAAATATCCTACAATTTTATTTGCCAATTATACCTCAATAAACTGAAAAGAAAATAGTATGTCAAGCAAACACAAACTCATTTAGCTCTTGATTCAAATATCTAGTGCAAAATAAATTTTTACAAATAAAAGTAATACAGAAATTTGAACAGAAACAAGGCATTAGACAGAGTTGAGTAAATATTAACTCATTCAGTGAAATAACTTTGTTGATACTGTTTTTACAAAATCCGTTTGTTGGAGGTAAATGTTGCAATATGCATGGGCAAAATAAAATCATATCTAGTATTTGTTTTAGGACCAAAACATCAAAATAATAATAATAATAATAATAATTGGAACAATTGAAGATTTTTAAAATAATGGTAACTGTGAAAGTGTGAGTGATGAGGGTTTATAATACTCCTCTTTAATTTACAATTTTATAAAATATAATGGAAAATTTTAAAATATAGAAAATAAGAATCAATTTGCTCCTCTCTATGGGCGAGTCTTTCTGAAGCTACACCTTGATAATGTTATTCAATTTAACATGGAACTACCACATTTCAGGATTAAAAAGAGTTTAGGCAAGAAAATTAATATTTAGGGAAGTTTCTAGAGAAAGCTCGTAGTAATTAGGTTTTATAAAAATAAAAACAATAATGTGAAAGAAATAGGGATACAATATCTTTCCATGTATACATTTTTATTATTTGCTCTGAAATTATTAGTGGTCATATAATTTGTGAATAGAGAACTAGTGAAACTACTCCTGACTCTGCCACATTGCTGATGCACCTTGGTGTGTTAGTTTTCTTTATTGGCAGACATGCTGTGACCTCACTCTTACTCATAAAGTGAATTTCTTCTCCTCAATATCTTTATGCACACCCTGCACTTCTTCAAGTTTAGGACTCACCACCTCCATGAAGTATTTCCTGACCAGCACAGTTACCATTATTCCCCATTTTCTTTGACCTCCTTATACATAATTATGTCACTATTTACCATGTAACTACATATTGCTTTGTCTTATTTTAATAGTTTGTGCATTCTACTTCTTTCTTACTATCGAACCATAAATTTAGTGTTTAATCTTGTAATGCTTATTTTGCATTAAAATTGTGACCATTGTAAAGCAATTATACTCCAATAAATATGTTAAAAATAAAAGAACATCACTACTGATAAAAAAAATAAAAATAATAATAAATAAAATTTGTGTGTACATTAATTTTTTCTCTATACTAGAGCCTCCATACATGTATTTGAATTTGTCTTCTTTATTATCTAGCTTCATATTAGTCTTCCAATAAAGTTTATTCAGGGAATAATTTTTAACAATTTGGAAGAAAGGAAATCAAAATATACTGAACACTAGTATGCCAAGTACCATGCTAGGTTCTTAATATATGATAAGTACTATTATGTTATTTTCCCAGGTTTAGAGAAGAGTAAGCTAATGATCAGAAAATATGTAATTTTCTAAGTTGCTAAAAATGGTGTAGCTGAGATCTGAACCCAACATCTGAATTACTAAAAGGTTTTTTAAAATTGTTTTTATTGTCTCTGTATGTGTGGAAGTAAAAAGTAACACAAAAATAGAAGGATAATAATAACATGAACACTTTCGTGGTATGAAATTGTTTTCCTATTTAAGAAAGAATGTTTTGTTCTATTCTCACACAAAATTCTTTTTTCTCTTCAAAAATTTTACTTCCTTCTTAGTGGCTTTCTTTCTAAAACCTGGTTTCTACCTTATCCGTGTACATTTCTTTAGCCTTGTGTGAGGATCAGTGACACACCACAGAAATGTATGGGTGTGAGCTCTTTTAACTTTTAATTAAAAATTGTAATTGCAATCAAGCCCTAAGAGATTAACACTCTCATGCTAAGACCCAGAACAGTGTGATTATCACCAGTATCTTTTTGTTAGTTAATGTGTCCACTAAGTTGTCTGTAACATCATCACTCATTTCAAAGTGTTTCTGAAAGAAAGTACCCCTGGTTTCCTTACCAGAAGGAAAATGAATGTGTAGCAAGAAAAAAAAAATGTTTCATGAAAAAGACACTCAGGAACACCTAGATTTTCCTCTGGGATTGTCTAATAATCAGAATAAGGAACTCTGCTTATGCCATCCAAGAAATGTATTCAACCCACCTTCGCTCCCCTCCGGTCAAACCCATTTTACCTTAGACAGAAAGGCATACTATCCTACTGCACTACTGTCCCCTTACTTGGTTCAGTGGGGAAGTGCTAATATTACTCCTACTGCTGTTTTTTGCCTTCTGCTATGCTCAGTACCACTGGCTCTACGTAGCGTAGGATTACTGCCAGTAAATGGTCTATGAGAACAGACCAGGAGGAATGACAGCACATGACTGGGAAAAAATGAGACAATGTTCCTTCATTCATATCTTTGTATTTTGTGTTGAGAAGCTTCAAAAGCATGGTTACTGTTTATTTTCTCCCATGTTTTGTTCACTATTTTCTATAGCTGCTCCATTATGCTTGTCTCCCTCCACCACAATCCTTTCTGGTATTTTTTGCCTGCAATTATTGGAAACATTAGAAGCATGCAATTTTCCTTCACCTTTTTTAATGCATCAAACCAAAACATTGATATGGAAAGACTTATTATGCCATTTTAAATCAGTTTATACTAAATTAATATCATCAGGCTATTGTAGGAGAGCCACAGAAGAATCAAATATAACTAATATGTAGCTTTGATTATATGTATAACAATGGTTTTTAAAATTCATCTGACAAACTGAACAGTTTTTAATGATCTAGCCCTCCCACAGCATCAGAATTTATGGAGGTCCCTCTTCGTTTTCCACAAATTATTAAACTTCTGAATTTTCAGGGAAGATAGAATACAGCATCAATGTCAAGCTTTATACTTTTGTAAGTAATTCTTTAAGTCCATTTACAAAAAGAAAAATCTCTATGTTCCACCCTAACACCTTATTCAGACTCAGGACCACCCTTCTTCATCATGCCCATCACATCAAGGCTTGACATGTGTGAGTTTTTACTTGAAGCAGGTGCAATGAGTAAGGTCTCCCCCACTACCCACAACATGTAGAAAATACCTAAAACATAGTAGAGTTTAGTAACTATTAAATTAATACATGATACCCATGCTTTAAATGTCTATCCATTGATAAGAAAATCAATTTTACTGTATTTGCAATTCATTATATAGTGGGAAATCATACATTAAATCTGAAAAGTGAAGACTGTTGGGAAATTAGCACTTTTAGGACATTCCTTGCATCATGATTTTTTTTTATAAGCAGATATTCATTTTTAATTATTTATTTATTTATTTATTTTTGGCTGTGTTGGGTCTTTGTTTCTGTGCAAGTGCTTTCTCCAGTTGCGGCAAGCGGGGGCCACTCTTCATCGTGGTGTGTGGGCCTCTCACTATCATGGCCTCTCTTGTTGTGGAGCACAGGCTTCAGAAGCACAGGCTCAATAGTTGTGGCTCACAGGCCTAGTTGCTCTGCGGCATGTGGGATCTTCCCAGACCAGGACTCAAACCCGTGTCCCCTGCATCGGCAGGCAGATTCTCAACCATTCTGCCACCAGGGAAGCCCCCATCGTGATGTTTTGATATTAAATATGTAATCCATTTCTGTTTTCTGTACTATGACTGTGACACTGACGAACTGAAAACATTTGCTCCCAAAGGTAATAAAGACATTATTCCCAGCATAGATTCTGTCCTAGCTATTTAATGCATTTTGACCTTTGTGTTTTTTGTCACTTTTATGAGATTTTTGTGTCTGTGAACAGGTAACATTTCTAACTCATATTTGTACTCTCTCCATCATGCAGCTTCATGGACAAAGAAGACACTCAATATTTATTGATAGGATACATGAGTTTAAAAATTCTAGTAGATATCAGTTATCAAGTTTTCTGTTAATTGAAAAAATCTTTAATACAGTTGGATGTTTAATATTGTATTATATTACAGTAAAATTCTCTAACATACTTAGTTGATGAAAGGTATACAATTTATATCTAAAGTATTAGTGCTCCAAATAGTCCCCTGATGCCTAGCATTCTGCTCTACCATCAAAACTCAAGCTATCTACAAAAGGAATCTATTTTGTGTATTTATAATCCTGTAATGATACTTTCAATATTACTTAAACATTTTAAGGGTCACTCTTATGCACATATTTCATCTTTGCAGCATGAAAAAGCAAATATAAGAGTAGCTTTTGGGTATTGTTATTTATTAAAATATCTGTATGGGAAAACAAGAGATTTTTCCTTTACATTCATAGCAGAAATTTCACGTTTTTATTTCAAAGTTATTTAATGATATCTACAAAGACATATATGCCTATGTAACATACTATCCTGTTTTACTCACTCTGGCATCATAACTTTTGGTACTTCTTCCTAGAGTTATAAAATAATATTTTCAGTTCAAGATTCACTTCTCTTCATAAACTCTCATTTTAGAAAATATCATAATAAGCTATAGTAACTGAACTGCCAACAAACACATGAAAGGATGCTCAACATCTTTACTCATTAGAGGAATGCAAATCAAAACTACAATGAGATATCATCTCACACCAGTCAGAATGGCCATCATCAAAAAATCTAGAAACAATAAATGCTGGAGAGGGTGTGGAAAAAAGGGAACACTCTTGCACTGCTGGTGGGAATGTGAATTGGTACAGCCACTATGGAGAACGGTATGGAGGTTCCTTAAAAAACTACAAATAGAACTACCATGTAACTGAAGTTTTAAACAAGCTTACAATACATAGTGTTAATATTTTGCATTTCAATAGTATGAATACAATATATCTATGATATTGATAAGTTTGGAGAAACTTAAGTACAAGAGCAAAATTTTCTATGTGAATTTAAAACCAGCTCCAACAGATATTTTAATTATGGTTTCTTTATTAGATAATATTGTATCAATGAAAAATTTTCTGGGCCTGTTTATAAAATAGCATATAATTTTTTAATTAATTTTATTGGAGTACAGTTAACTTCACAATGTTTAGTTTCTGCTATACAGCAAAGTGAATCAGTTATACATATACATATATCAATTCTTTTTTAGATTCTTTTCTCACATAGGTCATTACAGAGTATTGAGTAGAGTCCCCTGTGCTATACAGCAGGTTCTTATTAGTTACCTATTTTATATGTAGTAGTGTATATGTCAACCCCAATCTCCCAATTTATCCCTCTCCCCGCTTCCCCCTTTAAGTAGTATATAATTTAAATGCTAAAGTATTTAAGAGTGAAGTCTTAAGATGTTTGCAAATGGGTTGAAATGATTCAGCAAAAAATAAGAGAGAAATAAAGAGAGCAAGAGAAAAAATGTGTGAATGTGAGTGAAGGTATACCTGTACTTTTTTTCCCACCTTTTTGCAGGTTTGAAAAGTTTTAAAGTAAATTGCTGGAAAAACTTAAATTATATATCTAGAATAATGTGTGAAAGTGAGGGCCACTGTTATATTAATTTTTCCATTTGCTTGGTAACATCTACTAATTGCACATCAAAATTTGTCAATGAAGAGTGCCACTGAAATTTTTTATGATATATATTGAATTAGTACAATATAGTTATTGCAAACAATAAGCAGCAGGTTTTTCTACAAGCTCTGGGTATGGATATCTTGCACTTTGTTAATAGTCTTTTCTGATATTGAGGAACTACTGCTAAAGAAATCACTCTTCATAATTCCCCCTGTGTTTCACACAAGTCAGTCTAAATAAACTTGGGAGCCTATTATTTATATTGTTATACATTACATTATATGCAGATGGATATTTGACATGTGGCCACATTAGAATGAAAGCATGCAAACCTAGGTAATAAATAAGTCAGATTTTCCTGAAGTATGACATTGGAATAAGAAGGAGAGACTGAAATAACAGGCTGGTAATATTCTCTTATGTTTCAATGGTGACTAGGACCTAATATTCGAAAAAGCATTGCAACATTTGTTGGTTCTTTATAGGACACTTTGAACACAGTGTACATTTTTGAAAGGAATCTCAGAGGTCTGCTGTTGAATCTCAATGTTTGCATTTATAAGTTAAAGACATTAGACCAAATGATTCCTCATTTGAAACAAAAAAGAAAACCTCTATTTCTAATATATTTCATCCTATGAACTATAGTAATCATAGTAGGCATATACTTGCTGTTATGGGAAAATTTTTATTCAAGAGAAACTGAGCATATATTTTTGAAATCCTACTATGTGCTACACTTTAAAGCGTTTTTCTTATTTCTTCTTATAACAGCTCTGTGAATTCTGTTTTATTCTCCCCATTTTCCAGTTGAGAAAGCTTAATCTCAAAGAGAAAGACTAGTTCACAGAAAATCTCACAGTAGGTTAGCAGAGTGCTTGGAATTTAAACCTAGATTTATCTGGTGGCAAAGGAACAAAGGCATATATTCCCATAGTTTCTATAACACAAAACTGTCCCTCCCTTTAGGTCCTGGTTGCATCCACTGTATTTACATCACAATTAGAAATTCATTCTTCTCTATCTAGTTTTGGAAGCATTTAATGCATTTACTCAGAAATTAGTAGCTTAACTTCCTTTCCAGCCCATAGCACCTAACACAGATTTGAGCTGAGAGCAGCCATTAAATAAACAATTGATGATTAAAGTAACTGTTTCTATTTCTATTTCAACACAGGAGGCGGTGGCACTCTTGATTATGTTTTAATGTTATCCTTTTAGGGAGTTTTAGATATAATAAGCCATTTTTTTTTTTTTTTTTACAGTTCAGAGATAAGTTTTTAAATATCAAAGTGTCAGCCAATTGTCAATCAACAAGTATATATTGAGTGATCTCAGTGTGCACTATCAGAATCTCCAACAGTAATTTCCATAAAAATGTAAGTTTCTCCAAAAATAGATGTAAATAAATTTCCTTACTGGTCTAAACTTGCCTTTCCCAACAGATCAGCATTTTTCATATGTACTTATGTAGATGTTTATTTGAAATAACTGCATCACTTCTAAATCATGTTACCCCAATTCTCTGCATGTCCTTGAAATTCCTTTACCATCTCATCACTGTGGTGCACGTTCAGCCCTATTAGTTTTGAGCTTAATGCTGTACAGTTTAGCTTGCTGATATAAGCCTTACTGTAGTGTTTTTAATACCTACAGTGTCTCCATGATTTTGCACAAATTAATTGTTCTTTTGTAGCTATTTTAGCTTTTTAGTACTTTGAAGCTGTTACTGAGGGGATAGACAAGGGGGAACTGTGGTTTAAAGCACGACAGCTTAATTTACATAGGCAATGTGAAGTGGAATGATGAGGAAATTAAATCAAGGAAGAAAAAAAAAACCTGCAAGATTGAAAAATATTTGTATTTGACTTGAATGTTCCAGCTTGAAAAAACTACCTAAAGAGAACTCCCCAGGGCTTCCCTGGAGGTGCAGTGGTTGAGAATCTGCCTGCTAATGCAGGGGATATGGGTTCGAGCCCTGGTCTGGGAAGATCCCACATGCCACGGAGCAACTAGGTCCGTGAGCCACAGCTACTGAGCCTGCGCATCTGGAGCCTGTGCTCCGCAACAAGAGAGGCCGCGATAGTGAGAGGACCATGCACCGTGAAGAAGAGTGGCCCCCGCTTGCCACAACTAGAGAAAGCTCTTTCTCAGAGACGAAGACCCAACACAGCCATAAATAAATAAATAAATAAATAAATAATAAATAGCCAAGCATTTGAAGCCCTTTAAAAAAAAATGAGAGAGAACTACCCAGATGACTTCTGTGGCCTTTGCTTAAGTTTATCTGAACAACAGACTGAAAGACTAAAAGCTCATATTTCTTTAAAAAGCAGAAACAAATAAGGTTTATGATCTTAAGCAACACTCAGTTTGAAGTAGAGGCTAGGGCGATAATTTATCATATATGAATATTTTCCAGAAAGTGATAAAAGAATTATCCCAGCCTGGGTGCCATCCATGTACGAGAGGAAATAGAAAGGGCATCTTTTCAATCACCTCTTTTATTTAATGACTCTGATGAATATCTCACACTCTCACTCCCTACGTATATGACTCAGAAGCAGTCCTTTTCAGATTTCACCATTTGTGCTTTCACATCTCTTATACTCCATAAGGGACTAAATAGTCAATCATGTGGAATGTTTTAATACTCTTTATACAATTAAAAATTCTTTATTAAAATAATTAATTTATTTATTTTGGGCTGTGTTGGGTCTTCATTGCTGCGCATGGGCTTTCTCTACCTGCAGTGAGCAAGGGGCTACTCTTTGTTGTGGTGTGTGGGCTTCTCATTGCAGTGGCTTCTCTTGTTGTGGAGCAGAGCTCTAGGTACGCAGGCTTCAGTAGTCTTGGCACGCAGGCTCAGTAGTTGTGGCTCGTGGGCTCTAGAGTGCAGTCTCAGTACCTGTGGCACTTGGGTTTAGTTGCTCCGTGGCATGTGGGATCTTCCCGGACCAGGGTTTGAACCCGTGTCCCCTGCATTGGATACTTAACCACTGTGCCACCAGGGAAGTCCCCTATTAAAAATTCTTGCAATGCATTCTTTAATTAAAAAAACAAATAATTTAGGTGTTTAAACTTGGTGCTAGGGATAAAGGAATGAGCAGAAGCAGCACAACACCTACCTTAAGGGAGCTTATATACTACATAAATATAAAATCAAAGTATGAATACACAATAGCAAATTAAAACATACAAAAGTTATAAATATTAATACTAAGCAATATGATTCAATATTGTAAAAGGCTATGGCTGTGAAGATTATGGAATCAAGGAAGAAGTTAGGGTAAGAGTGAACTTAATGGATGAGGTTGTGATATCCTATGTATGATTTGGTGGTAGATGGGATTAGAGAGGTGGTCAGGCTATGTTTATGTTTCAGTGTAAATCATTTTCCATTCCCTTACTTAAATGTTTTGTATGATTTTTCTAGTTTTTTGGGGGGATCCTAATATACGAGAAATGGCTGGGATCAGAGTTTAATTCATATTTAGAGTTATCATCATGAGGATGAAGCTCTGAAGCATGATTGCTCCTTAGTCATTGTTTATTTCTAGAACACTGGGCCCCCTATGAAACTGGTTTATTTACTTCCAGGATTGGAAAGAAGATGAAGAAAGAGATGGTGTCAGAAAGAGAAGGAAAAGGTAGAAACATAGAGAAGGAAAGAAAGAGAAGAGGGAGACAGAAAGAGAAGTAGAAGGAGGAGAGATGGATGGATGAAAGAAAGAGAGAGAAGGAGAGATGGAGAGAATTTATGGGAAATATTGGTAGTGAGTAAGGATTAGGGCAAAGCTGACATGAAAATTCTGATATGGAGGAAGCTGTGTTACCTGATGCATAGGTTTTTTCAGTTTAATTTTAAGTGATACTATTACTGCTTACTATTTTCTTGTCTCTGATTTCCCAGGGTACATCACTCTAAAGAATTGTTAGCAGCACAGCAGGTTCACTGAGACAAATACGAAATTAAAGAAAGAATAGCTGACCACATCTGTGACTACCAAAAACATTAGTTTTAATGAACATTTGTTCTTAGGAAAAAAATTATTTTGATAATATTAGTGGTTATTCACTCAGTTTTTCTAGATTTGGACATGGGACGAGTCTGCTAAATACTATGAAGCAGTTAATGTATTGATTTAAAAATGGATCTTGGTTCTGGTGTGAATATGAGTTTTTGATTTTTTTTTAACTATACAATATGTTTTAGTAGCAGAACTCCCCGAACATCCTAATGTGAAATTCCTACATTTATTTTCACAACTTTTAAAAACTTTTGAGCTCTCTAATATTCTGTGTGTCACAGAGATTATACTTACACATAATTTTATTTCTGTGAATTAATGGCAAAGATCAAATTAATAAAACAAGATCAGGAATAGGCCAACTTTTTCTGTAATGGGCCAAGAGTAAATATTTGAAGCTCTGCACATCATAAGCTCACTGTCATAAGTAATCAACTCATGATTATAGCAAAATGTAGCCACAGGCAATACCACAACAAATGGGTCTGTCTGTGTTTTATTATGAGTTTATTTACAAAAAACAGAAGACCTATTGGATTTAGCCCACAGGCCTAGTTTGGCAACTTCTTTAACAACTACCTGCAAAATTTTATGAAAATTTTAAATAGCTGTAAATGCATGTATTCATTTACCTTTATATTATATCTCATTATTTGAGAGATGCTAGAGATTATCATGTAGATATCAGGTGATAAAGAGAAAGAAATAAACAGCACATTTTTAATTGGACAATCTTGAATAGCTAAAAATGGAAAACAGTTGGAAAGAAATCTCTATTTCTGCCTTGCAAACAGGTTCACCTGTACCATTTTTCTAGATTCCACATATATGAGTTAATATACAATATTTGTTTCTCTTTTTCTGACTTACTTCACTCTGTATGACAGTCTCTAGGTCCATCCACATCTCTACAAATGACCCCATTTTGTTCCTTTTTTATGGTTGAGTAATATTCCATTGTATATATGTACCACATCTTCTTTATCCATTCATCTGTTAATGGAGATTTAGGTTGCATCCATGACCTGGCTATTGTAAATAGTACCTGCAATGAACATTGGAGTGCATGTGTCTTTTTGAATTATGGTTTTCTCTGGGTATATGCCCAGTAATGGGATTGCTAGCTCATACAATAATTTTATTTTTAGTTTTTTAAGGCACCTCCATACTGTTCTCCATAGTGACTGCCCTCTCGGCTTCTTACACACTTGCTTCCTCACCACCTTTTTAACTTGTAAGAAAGACTGCTCATGCATGCTCTCTGCGTCTGCAAGTTGGTGGGAAGTTCAGACAGCACGGCTTCTAGCCCACATGAGAATCACCATTTTAGTTTCCACCCCCTTGCCACAATCAAAAGCTGAATCCACTCCTTCCTTACTTTTTTCTTCAGACTCCAGAGTAAGCTTTCCCCATCGAGGAATCCTCAACTTGATATGAGCACTAAATGCCCTTCATTTTTATTTACTGTTGATTAATTTGTATCATCTCTGTTTACATCTAAGTAAATTACAGGGTGGGTGACCAAGTCAGCCTCTGGGATGATTTATCAAAACATCCTCTTATATTAAAGGATCTCCTTATTTCCAACTCTTTGCATCTGATCTTCCATCTGTCTGGGACACTTTTGCATCTGAGAGTCAAATTAGCTTCTACCTCTTATTGCAGGTCTCTGCTCAATTGTTGCATTATTAGAAAACATTCCTGACCACCTTCCATAAAACAATAACTCCCAAAGAGTTTTCTTTACCCTTACTCTTTTTTTTTTATTTTTCACAAGAGCTCTTATCATTGTCTAATATACACCTTACTTATTTGTTTTTTGACCCTTTTAGAATACATGCTTCATAATAACAGACATTTTCTGTTTTTGTTTGTTGCCAAAACTCTAGCTCCTATAACATAATACGTGACAAATGTTAATATGTCCTTCATAAGTTAATAATTCTGTATATGAGAGCATTGAGGTTATATTTAATTTTTGTTATATATCTCTCCAATCTCCTTGTGGTAATCTAATATTATTCTGTATATTTAAAAAATAAATATAAGGAATGAAACATGAGATATCTTTTAGATTTATGAGATATTAAGTTTAGAAATTTCCATCAATAACACATCTATTATTCCCTACTTGTTGGTGCAGCCAAATTTTTTAAAATTTTGGTCCCATAAATTATTTTATCATTTTTTTGGATATAATAGCATTCAACTACCCCCACATACCTTATTCACACAAATACCCTGCTTCCTCTTCATACTTAATATTATATAGCTTATTATTTTTCTTTCTGAAAGTTACTGAAGCAAAATACTGTTATAAATAATTCCTAGGCTTTTTCCATATATTGCCTTAATTTATAAAATAATTCCATTGTATTTAATGAAATCAAAAATGCTATCAATTGTAAAATATATCATTATTATACATACTAAAAAAGAAAAATATTACAATTAAAACAACATAATCCTTTCATTAGAATGTAATTATAAGTACTTATAATATTTTTTATTGTCAAGAGAGCCATTTAATTTTATTTACATAAATTTAGACATAGATGTAAATAAATATAATTAATATAAATAGATATCAAATAAACTGGATAGGGTATCCCTAAAATATCTTTTGAATCTTATTCTTCCAAATATTTTTCTACTTAGAGTCATCAAATTTATATTTCTTCAGCAGATATTCTCTGTGCATCAAGATATGGAATTCATACAAAGTTGTTCACTATTGTCAACAGGAATTTTTTTTCCAAGCTGTAACTCTCATTCTGCAAATTTTGGGAGATCATACTTTATCAGGCCAGACATTTTTGTAAAATGTATTCAAACAAAAATCAGGCTTCATGTTACTTCTTCAAATCATGCTTAAATTATGTGTTTACTGAAACTATAAGAGTGTGCATTTATCCATTTGGGAAAAGTACCCTAGTTTATGCAATTACAAGCAACAGCAATTATAAAATGGCTGCCCCTGGACAAGAGCGAGGGGAATTCAGAGATGTTAATCTGAGAGGTCTTCAAATGGACCACATATGTCATACCACAAGTCATTAATTTTAAGAACCCAAAAGATTATATGCTAAAACCCAAGCAGATGAGTAAATTCAGGTCTGTCCAAATTAATTTGGCTAGTAAGCAACTGACCTAGGACTAATTGAAAATCCCATATTCCTGCCTGATAATTTGGAATAAATTATGAATATGCTTAAATTATTTGAGTTATAAATATTATGTAAAGATTTGTTTGTATTTAAAGTTTTTTCTCATGTTAGAATTGTAAAAATATGCAGTCCCAATGATATTTCTTATCTCTTTAAAATTTTACTTTTCCTACTGTTTTAGGTCTTTTAAAATCACTGATTAGATTATGAAATAGAAGTGGAACTTTTTTATGTTTTATATCTCAACTAAAAATATATATTTGACTTGGACAATTGGAAAGCCCTTACTTTTTATTAATCTAGATGTTTGATTTAGTGGCAAAACACAATCTTAATGAGAATAATCAAACTTTGTTAAAATTATTATTTAAGCAGAGACAACTTTGTATACATTCATTCATAGATAAAATTAAAGAACTTTACAAATAGAAAGTATTTTCCAGATATATGATATCTAGAATAATTTACCATTGTTCCAGTGAAGAATGTGTGAACTAGAAGGTCAGTAACTCAATGTCACACTGCTGGTTAGTGTCTGCACCAAACAAAATCCAAGTCCTTGACACAAAGTTTGCTTTTCTTCCTAGTAATTTAGGTGGGATGGATTATATTTGTGGATCTTTTTTCTCATGAGTGAAAGTATTTTATATTCTTCCTCTGTATATACCTTTGCCTAGCACAGTGCACTTTTATGCAATAAGTATTCCTTAGATTGCCAGATGAATGAATATCTTAACCATCTGATCCAAAAAAAAAAAAGAGTTTAAATGGGATACTTTAGAAATACCAACAAATTTTGCCTAAATTTAATAGGATTTTTATATTTTTAAACACAGACTTTAGGGCTGTTTTTGTCATTGCCTAACTATAATGATAGTCACATCAGTTATATACTTATATGTGATATATATCTGTCTCTGTCTATCTATCTATCTATCTTTCTACACAGTGTATATGTGTATAAACATACACATGCACACAAACACACACACAATGAAATGTGGTGTAAAAGACACAAGACTGTCTCCTAGAATATAAAAGTTCCTACACAATCTTCCAGATGCCCTATAACAGTGGATGGAGTCTGGGACCTATATATAAGATATACAAGATAGATATATAGATAGATTGGTAGATAGATATATATATATACATAGTTATGTTATCTATATACATATGTTATAACATATATATGTATATAACTAGGCTGACTATTACTATTGTTAGATTACTTTAAAAAATAGAATCAATAAAATAAGATAAATATGCTATTCTGATTTTTGAGGGTATGGTCTTAGTGGTTGAAGTGGCTAATCTAGACTGATAGATGATTATATGTCTGTAATATATGTATACATATGCACACACACACTCACAGAATTGGCTATCATTTCTTTATGCTATTATTGGCTCATCAATTTGAGAATTGAGAATGTTATATATTTTACTAAAAAGAAAGTAAAAAGTGATTATTTTCTCTGAAATAATATTCAGTCAAGACAATGTTTCAATTTTGTGGACTGTGGTTATGCACTATCCAGTTTCCAAAGTTGTTATCAATGTGCTTAGCCCTTATCAGTTAAGGAAACAAATCTCATTGCACAAGTATATTTTTAATGTTTTTATGCAATATAGATTTAAAATTGTAATGTCTTTCAATCAGTCCATAAGCAATGCTCAAGATTCCTCTGTCCAGATTCCAAAATTTAATTGAGGATTTCCTCCTTCATTTGGGTTTTTTGACCTCACTGTGAGTGAGAAAAACATTTCCAGAACTTCTCATAGGGGACCTTCATCCGCATCTAATTCTGTCTGATTCTTGCCCTCTGCTTTCACCTTATAGAATCTGATCTCATCTGTGGAAGCAAGAGCTTGCCTTTTGTTTAGAACTTTTGAAAGTCAAAATCTAACATTACTTTTTATTTTTCTCTGCAAAGTATGATGTAACAACAGAGAGCACTGAGCATGGGACACTCTCTCCTCTCATCTTCCTAAGTGGGAAAAGGGTCTGTAATCAGAACATTTCTGAGGCAAACGGAAATGTTAATATTTTAAAATAGTATCAGATCACAGAAAAAATAATCTATGGCATTCATCCAACTGATATGAAAATCTTATCCATTAGGAGACAATTGGAAGTAACATTAGTCTGAATTGTTCAGTATTTTAAGAACATAAGAACAAACAATAGCTCTAAATGACTTCCATAAGCCTTTTGTGTATATATATTGATATATATATAAACGACAAAGGACACTGTGAATATGAAATAGAAATCATAGGGAGCAAACAATTACAAAGCTATCAGGCCCTCAACTCAGCACTTTTATATAGGGCATCATCTACCTCTTAAAACCACCCTATGCAGTAGATTCTCTTGTCCTTGTATTACATGTAAGAATGGAGTAAAAGATGGATTTGGGATTCAAACCAGGCCTGCCTGAAAGTAAACACTGAGCTTGTGCTGCCTTCAAATGTTCAACTAAAAATTGATCAAAAATGACAAACTCTGGGCTTCCCTGGTGGCACAGTGGTTGAGAGTCTGCCTGCCGATGCAGGGGACATGGGTTTGTGCCCCAGTTCAGGAAGATCCCACATGCCATGGAGCGGCTGGGCCCGTGAGCCATGGCAGCTAAGCCTGCACGTCCAGAGCCTGTGTTCCACAACGGGAGAGTCCACAGCAGTGAGAGGCCCACGTACCACAAAGAAAAAGAAAAAAGAAAAATTTTGTCCAATATAATTTCTTAAAACTATAAAGCCACATTAAATGTCAAGTCTGAGATCAAATAAAAAACAATACTTTTATTTTGGAGGAATACATTGATATTGCTCATGTTAAATGGAAGTAGAGTATTAAAGTTATGAACTTTGGCCCAACTGATCCAAATTCTTACTTTACAGCTTACCATTTGTGTGACCTTGGAAAGTAACCCACACTCTAAAATGTACTCTCCTTACTGATATATGGGAATAATAATTTTGATATATATGCATGAGATACTGAATGTACATTTTTAAGGTGTCTGGATCATAGGAAGTACTCTTTCAATGTTAATTACTGATATTATTAACTCAAAAATTTATCCTGCTATATCAACTCTTTAATTTCTTACTCTGTTCAGTGATACATCCAACCATCTAACACCTTTAACAGGCAGATGCTTCATCTCTAGGTGGTGGTAACCATGGTAAGTGACATGGGGAGTATGAACAAGGACATCATCTCATTTCATGTATTTCTTCAGGGCTCTCCTCTCATCCTGAGTCAGCTTCCACTAATTATACATTCAACACTGTGACCTTTATTACCAACAGTTGGCATTTTGTTTACATTGTTTTTTTTTCACTTCAGAATATTTCCTAGACACTTGTTTACTATAGGTAAATATGAAAGCATAATATCATCTACATCAGCTCAGTATGCCCTTTCCCACTCTCTAGGACACTTGCTTGGTACTTGGTCTAATTTCTGCTACATATAGAATATACTCATAATAAGTAAAATTAAAAAAAATTATTTTAATCAATACTTTTCATTTAATGAGTGGAATCTTTTCCTTCTCAGGACACCTCCATCAGATAAAAGCAACACTGTTGGGAGGTACCTTCAAGATGGTGGAGGAGTAAGATGTAGAGCTCACCTTCCTCCCCACAATACATCAAAAATACATCTACATGTGGAACAACTCCCACAGAACACCTACTGAATGCTGGCAGAAGACTTCAGACTTCCCAAAAGGCAAGAAACTCCTCACGTACCTGGGTAGGGCAAAAGAAAAAACAGAGACAAAAGAATAGGGATGGGACCTCACATCTGGGAGGGAGCCATAAAGGAGGAAAAGTTTCCACACAGTAGGAAGCCCCTTCACTGGTGGAGATGGGGGGTGGTTGGGATGGGGAAGGTTCAGAGACACAGAAGAGAGTGCAACAACAGGGGTGCAGAGGAAAAGAGGAGAGATTCCAGCACAGAGGATCAGTGTTGACCAGCACTCACCAGCCTGAGACAATTCTCTGCACACCGGCTGGGGAAATCGGGGGCTGGGAGCTGAGACTTGGGGTTTGGAGGTCAGATCCCCGGAAAAGGACTGGGGTTGGATGCGTGAACACAGCCTGAAAGGGGCTAGTGTGCTCCAGCTAGCTGGGAGGGAGATGGAGAAAAAGTCTGGAACTGCCTAAGAGTCAAGAGACCATTGTTTCAGGGTGCGTGAGGAGAGGGGATTCAGAGCACCACCTAAAGGAGCTTCACAGACAGGTGTGAGCCACCACTATCAGCGCAGACACCAGAGACAGGCATGAAATGCAAACATTACTGCTGCATCCAACAAGAATCCTGTGTACAAGCACAGGTTACTATCCACACCTCCTCTCCCAGGAGCCTGTGCAGCCCACCACAACCAGGGTCCCGTGATTTAGGGACAACTTCCCAAGGAGAACACATGGCACACCTTAGGCTGTTGCAACATCATACTGGCCTCTGCTGCCACAAGCTTGTCCTGCAATTCCATGCCCCTCCCTCCCCCCAGCCTGAGTGAACCAGAGCCACCTAATCAACCACTCCTTTAACCCCCTCCTTTCTGGGTGAAGAACAGATGCTAGAGGGTGAACTACATGTAGAGGCAGGGCCAAATCCAAAACTGAACCCCAGCAGTTGTGTGAACAAAGAAGAGAAAGGGAAATTTATCCATGCAGCCTCAGGATGAGCAGATTAAATCACAATCAACTTCTGTACCCTGCATCTGAGATACACCTGAATAGACAATGAAACTTCCCAAAATTGAGGTGGTGGACTTTGGGAGCAACTGTAGACTTGGAGTTTGCTTTCTGCATCTAAATAGTTTCTGATTTTATGCTTATCATAGGTAGTATTTAGAGCTTATTATCATTGGTAGATTTGTTTATTGATTTGGTTGCTCTCTTCTTTCTTTTTTTTAATACTTTATATTATTTTTTTATTTTAACAATTAAACAATTTTTATTTTAATAACTTTATTTTATTTTATTTTTTCTTTCTTTTTTTTTCTCACTTTTCTTCTGAGCCATGTGGTTGACAGGTTTATGGTGCTCCAGCCAGAGGTCAGGCCTGAGCCTCTGAGATGGGAGAGCTGACTTCAGTACACTGGCCCACCAGAGACCTCCTAGTCCTATCTAATATCATTCAGCAAGAGCTCTCCCAGAGATCTCTGTCTCAAAGCTAAGACCCAACTCCACTCAAGGATCAGAAAGCTCCAGTATTGGACACCCCATGCCAAGCAACTAGCAAGACAGGAACACAACACCACCCATTACCAGAGAGGTTGCCTAAAATCATAATAAGTTCACAGAAACACCAAAACACACCACCAGACGCAGGCCTACCCACGAGAAAGACAAGATATACCCTCATTCACCATAAAACAGCAATAGTCCCCTCCACCAGGAAGCATACACAACCCACTGAACCAACGTTGCCCAAAGGGGTCAGACAACAAAAAAAAATGAGAACTACGAACCTGTAGCCTGAGAAAAGGAGACCCCAAACACAGTAAGTTAAGGAAAATGAGAATACAGAGAAATAAGCAGCAAGTGAAGGAGCAAGGTAAAAACCCACCAGACAAAACAAATGAAGGAGAAATAGGCAGTCTACCTGAAAAAGAATTCAGAGTAATAATAGTAAAGATGATCCAAAATCTTGGAAATAGAATGGAGAAAATACAAAAAACGTTTAACAAGGACCTAGAAGAACTGAAGAGCAAACAATGATGAAAAACACAATATAAATGAAATTAAAACTCTTTGAATGAATCAATAGCAGAATAACTGAGGCAGAAGAATGGTAAGTAACCTGGAAGATAAAATAGTAGAAATAACTACAACAGAGCAGAATAAAGAAAAAAGAATGAAAAGAATTTAGGACTGTCTCTGAGACCTCAGGGACAACATTAGACACACAAACATTCAAATTATAAGGGTCCCAGAAGAAGAAGAGAAAAAGAAAGGGACTGAGAAAATATGTGAAGAGACTACAGTTGGAAACTTCCCTAACATGGGAAAGGAAATAGTCTATCAAGTCCAGGAAGCACAGAGAGTCCCATACAGGATAATTCCAAGGAGAAACATGGGAAGACACATACTGATTGAACTTTCAAAAATTAACTACAAAGAAAAAATATTAAAAGCAGCAAGGGAAAAGCAACAAATAACATACAAGGGAATGCCTATTAGTTTAACAGCTGATTTTTCAGCAGAAACTGCAAGCAAGTAGGATGTGGCAGGACATATTAAAAGTGATGAAAGGGAAAAACCTACAACCAAGATTATTCTACATAGCAAGAAATTCATTCATATTCAATGGAGAGATTAAAACCTTTACAGAGAAGCAAAAGCTAAGAGAATTCAGAACCACAAAACCAGTTTTACAATGAATGCTAAAGGAACTTCTCTAGGCAGGAACACAAGACAAGGAAAAGACCTACAATAACAAACCCAAAACAATTAAGAAAACATTAATAGGACCATACATATCGATAATTACCTTAAATGTAAATGGATTAAATGCTCCAACCAAAAGACCTACACTGGCTGAATGGACACAAAAACAAGACCCATATATATATGCTGTCTTCAAGAGACTCACTTCAGATCTATGGACACATAGAGACTGAAAGTGAGGGGATGGAAAAAAGATATTCCATGCAAATGGAAATCAAAAGAAAGCTGGAGTAGAAATTCTCATATCACAAAAAATAGACTTTAAAATAAAGACTATTGATATTCATAGCCGGTCGGCACACAGTTGTTGGCTTTTGTGGACCAAAAGGGTGACTGTGCCACTAGGATGAAGCTCGAGAGATTTCTGATGAAACTGAGTAACGAAACTGTAACCACTGAATTAAAGTATGGAAAACAGGTCCATGGAACAATCACAGGTGTAGATGTGAGCATGAATACACATCTTAAAGCTGTGAAAATGACTCTGAAGAACAGAGAACCTGTACAGCTGGAAACACTGAGTATTCGAGGAAATAACATTCAATATTTTATTCTGCCAGACAGGTTACCTCTGGATACACTTCTCATGGATGTTGAACCAAAGGTGAAGTCTAAGAAAAGGGAAGCTATTTCAGGAAGAGGCCGAGGCCAAGGAAGAGCAAGAGGATGTGGCTGAGGCAGAGAAAGAGGGGGCCTAGGAGATAATATCTCTCAAGACTACTATTTCAAAGTAACGAAGAAGAAGAAGACATGGCAGAGGAAGACTATGTGACTAAGTTAGAAGATGGTGGAGTCCTAAGCAAATTGTGTCTCTCAAGATTATGATTTTAAAGTGATCAATGCCCCGGCAGCTTTTTGTACAGGCTTTGTTTGTGGCAGTTTTTAATAAGCATAAATGTAGGAAAATAAATAAATAAATAAAATAAAGACTATTACAAGAGACAAAGAAGGACACTACATAATGATCAAGGGATCAATCCAAGAAGAAGACATAATAATTATAAATATTTATGCACCCAACATAGGAGCACCACAATACATTAGGCAAATTCTGACAGCCATAAAAGGGGAAATCGACAGTAACACAATCATAGTAGGGGACTCTAACACCTCACTTTCACCAATAGACAGATCATCCAAAAAGAAAATAAGTAAGGAAACACAAGTTTTAAATGATACATTATACAAGATGGACTTAATTAATATTTATAGGATATTCCATCCAAAAACAACAGAATACACTTTCTTCTCAAGTGCTTATGGAACATTCTACAGGAGAGATCACATCTTGGTTCACAAAGAAAGCCTTGATAAATTTAAGAAAATTGAAATCATAACAAATATCTTTTCCAACCACAATGCTATGAGACTAGATATCAATTACAGGAAAAAACCTGTAAAAAATACAAATACATGGAGGCTAAACAATACACTACTAAATAACAAAGAGATCACTGAAGAAATGAAAGAGGATATCAAAAAATACCTAGAAGCAAGTGACAATGAAAACACGATGACCCAAAACCTATAGGACGGGGCAAAAGCAGTTCTAAGAAGGAAATATATAGCAGTACAATCCTACCTCAGGAAAGAAGAAACATCTCAAATAAACAACATAAATTTACACCAAAAGAAATTAGAGAAACAGGAACTAAAAAACCCAAAATTAGCAGAAGGAAAGAAATCATAAAGTTCAGAAATAAATGAAAAAGAAACAAAGAAAACAATAGCAAAGATAAATAAAACTAAAAGCTGGTTCTTTGAGAAGATAAAATTAATAAACCATTAGCCAGACTCATCAAGGAAATAAAGGAGAAGACTTAAAATAATAGAATTAGAAATGGAAAAGAAGTAACAACTGACACTGCAGAAATACAAAGGATCATGCAAGTTTACTACAAGCAACTATATGCCGATACAGTGGACAACATGGAAGAAATGGACAAATACTTAGAAAACCACAACATTCCAAGACTGAACCAGGAAGGAATAGAAAATATAAATAGACCAATCTCAAGCACTGAAATTAAAACTGTGATTAAAAATATTCCGACAAAAAAAAAGCCCAGGACCAGATGGCTTCACAGGCTATTTTTATCAAACATATAGAGCAGAGTTAACAACTATACTTCTCAAACTCCTGCAAAATATAACAGAGGGAGGAACACTCCAAAACTCATTCTACGAGGCCACTATCACTCTGATACCAAAACCAGAGAAAGATGCAACCAAAAAAGAAAACTACAGGCCAATATCACTGATGAACATAGATGTAAAAATTCTCAACCAAATACTATCTAACAGAATCAACAGCACATTAAAAGGATCATACACCATGATCAAGTGCGGTTTAACCTAGGAATGCAAGGGTTCTTCAGTATATGCAAATCAATCACTGTGATACACCATATTAACAAACTGAAGGATAAAAACCATGTGATCATCTCAATAGATGCAGAAAAAGCTTTCAACAAAAGTCAACACTGATTTATTATAAAAACTCTCCAGAAAGTAGGCATAGAGGGAAATTACCTCAACATAATATAGGCCATATATGACAAACGCACAGCCGACATCATTCCCAATGGTGAAAAACTGAAACCATTTCCACTAAGATCAGGAAGAAGACAAGGTTGCCCATTCTCACAAATATTATTCAACATAATTTTGGAAGTTTTAGCCACAGCAATCAGAGATGAAATAGAAATAAAAGCAATCCAAATCATAAAAGAAGAAGCAAAAATGTCACTTTTTGCAGATGACATGATTCTGTACATAAAGAATACTAAAGATGCTACCAGAAAACTGCTAGAGCTAATCAATGAATTTTGTAAAGTAGCAGGATACAAAATTAATGCACAGAAATTTCTTGCATTCCTTTACACTGATGATGAAAAATCTGAAAGAGAAATTAAGGAAACACTTCCATTTACAATTGCAACAAAAAAAATAAAATACATAGGAATAAACCTACCTAAGGAGACAAAAGACCTGTATGCAGAAAACTATAAGACATTGATGAAAGAAATTAAAGATTATACAAACAGATGGAGAGATATACCATGTTCTTGTATTGGAAGAATCAACATTGTGAAAATGACTCTACTACCCAAAGCAATCTACAGATTCAATGCAATCCCTATCAAACTACCACTGGCATTTTTCAAAGAACTAGAAGAAAATATTGCACAATGTGTATGGAAACACAAAAGACCCCAAAGAGCCAAAGCAATCTTGAGAAAGAAAAATGGAGCTGGAGGAATCATTCTCCAGAACTTCAGACTATACTATAAAGCTGCAGTAATCAAGACAGTATGGTACTGGAAAAAAACAAATATAGATCAATGGAACAGGATAGAAAGCCCAGAGATAAACCCACACACATATGGTCACCTTATCTTTGATAAAGGAGGCAAGAATATACAGTGGAGAAAAGACAGCCTCTTCAATAAGTGGTGTTGGGAAAACTGGACAGCTACATGTAAAAGAATGAAATTAGAACACTCCCTAACACCATACACAAAAATAAACTCAAAATGGATTAAAGACCTAAATGTAAGGCCAGACACTATCAAACTCTTAGAGGAAAACATAGGCAGAACACTCTATGACATAAATTCCAGCAAGACCCTTTTGGACCCACCTCCTAGAGAAATGAAAATAAAAACAAAATAAACAAATGGGACCTTATGCAAATTAAAAGTGTTTGCACGGCAAAGGAAACCATAAACAATACAAAAAGAGAACCCTTAGAATGGGAGAAAATATTTCCTAGTGATTCATTGACAAAGGATTAATCTCCAAAATATACAAGCAGCTCATGCAGCTCAATATCAAATAAACAAACAACCCAATCCAAAAATGGCCAGAAGACCTAAATAGACATTTCTCCAAAGAAGATATACAGATTGTCAACAAATACATGAAATGATGCTCAACATCACTAATCATTAGAGAATGAAAATCAAAACTACAGTGAGGTGTCACCTCACACTTGTCAGAATGGCCATCCTCAAAATATCTACAAACAATAAATTTTAGAGAGTGTGTGGTGCATGTGAACCCTCTTGCACTGTTGGTGGGAATGTAAATTGATACAGCCACTATGGAGAACAGTATGGAGGTTCCTTAAAAAACTAATAATTGGGCTTCCATGGTGGTGCAGTTGTTGAGAGTCTGCCTGCCGATGCAGGGGACATGGGTTCGTGCCCCGGTCCAGGAAGATCCTGCATGCCATGGAGCAGCTGGACCCATGAGCCATGGCCGCTGAGCCTGCGCATCTGGAGCCTGTGCTCTGCAATGTGAGAGGCCAAAACAGTGAGAGGCCCACGTACCACAAAAACAAAAACAAAAATTAATAATAGAACTACCATGTGACCCAGCAATTCCACTACTGGGAATATACCCTGAGAAAACCATAATTCAAAAAGAGTCATGTATCACAATGTTCATTGCAGCTCTATTTGCAATAGCCAGGACATGGAAGCTACCTAAGTATCCATCAACAGATGAATGGATAAAGAAGATGTGGCACATATATAAAGTGGAATATTACCCAGCCATAAAAAGAAATGAAATTGAGTTATTTGTAGTGAGGTGGATGGACTTAGATACTGTCATACAGAGTGAAGTATGTCAGAAAGAGAAAAATAAATACTGTATGCTAACACATATATATGGAATCTAAAAATAATAATAATAATTGTTTTGAAGAACCTAGGGACAGGCCAGGAATAAAGACGCAGGTGTAGAGAACGGACTTGAGGACATGGGGAGTGGGAAGGATAAGCTGGGATGAAGTGAGAGAGTGGCATGGACATGCATACACTACCAAATGTAAAATAGATAGCTAGTGGAAATCAGTGGCATAGCACAGGGAGGTCAGCTTGGTGATTTGTGACCACCTAGAGGGGTGGGATTAGGAGGGTGGGAGGGAGACTGCAAGGGGGGTTGTGATATGGGGACATATGTATATGTATAGCTGATTCACTTTGTTATACAGCAAAAACTAACACACAATTGTAAAGCAGTTATACTCCAATAAAGATGTTAAAAAAAAAAAAACAGCAACTTTTCTGTGGCTGAAATAGAAGGGCAGAGCTTGAGCCTGTCTGCTGTTTCCCCTTTAATTCTCTGCCTGGCAGCTGAGGCATTCTGAATTGCTCAAGAGACATAGTTGAAATACCAGTGCTCTAAGTCTTCCCCTGCCTTTCCTAATACCCTTCTGCTATCTGTTCCTTCACTTTCCTTTATATTATCACAAAGGACAAAGAACTCTTTTTTTTTTTTTTTTTTATTCTTTCTATATTTTTTTTAAATTTTATTTTATTTTATTTTTTTGCTTTATAACAAATTTAATCAGTTATACATATACATATGTTTCCATATCCCCTCCCTTTTGCGTCTCCCTCCCACCCTCCCTATCCCACCCCTCCAGGCGGTCACAAAGTACCGAGCTGACCTCCCTGTGCTATGCGGCTGCTTCCCACTAGCTATCTACCTCACGTTTGGTAGTGTATATATGTCCATGCCGCTCTTTCACTTTGTCACAGCTTACCCTTCCCCCTCCCCATATCCTCAAGTCCATTCTCTAGTAGGTCTGTGTCTTTATTCCT
The DNA here is from genome assembly GCF_964341445.2 of Mesoplodon mirus. Classification (NCBI taxonomy): domain Eukaryota; kingdom Metazoa; phylum Chordata; class Mammalia; order Artiodactyla; family Ziphiidae; genus Mesoplodon; species Mesoplodon mirus. The sequence goes on from NC_138982.1 coordinate 111,615,870, forward strand.
GTCTTACCCCTATGTTCTTCATGACATTTTTTTTTCTTAAATTCCATATATATGTGTTAGCATACAGTATTTGTCTTTCTCTTTCTGACTTACTTCACTCTGTATGACAGACTCTAGGTCTATCCACCTCATTACAAATAGCTCAATTTCATTTCTTTTTATGGCTGAGTAATATTCCATTGTATATATGTGCCACATCTTCTTTATCCATTCATCCGATGATGGACACTTAGGTTGTTTCCATCTCCGGGCTATTGTAAATAGGGCTGCTATGAACATTTTGGTACATGTCTCTTTTTGAATTATGGTTTTCTCAGGGTATATGCCCAGTAGTGGGATTGCTGGGTCATATGGTAGTTCTATTTGTAGTTTTTTAAGGAACCTCCATACCGTTCTCCATAGCGGCTGTACCAATTCACATTCCCACCAGCAGTGCAAGAGTGTTCCCTTTTTTCCACACCCTCTCCAGCATTTATTGTTTCTAGATTTTTTGATGATGGCCATTCTGACTGGTGTGAGATGATATCTCATTGTAGTTTTGATTTGCATTTCTCTAATGAGTAAAGATGTTGAGCATCCTTTCATGTGTTTGTGGGCAGTCTGTATATCTTCTGTGGAGAAATGTCTATTTAGGTCGTCTGCCCATTTTTGGATTGGGTTGTTTGTTTTTTTGTTATTGAGCTGCATGAGCTGCTTATAAATTTTGGAGATTAATCCTTTGTCAGTTGCTTCATTTCCAAATATTTTCTCCCATTCTGAGGGTTGTCTTTTGGTCTTGTTTATGGTTTCCTTTGCTGTGCAAAAGCTTTGAAGTTGCATTAGGCCCCATGTGTTTATTTTTGTCTTTATTTCCATTTCTCTAGGAGGTGGGTCAAAAAGGATCTTGCTGTGATTTATGTCATAGAGTGTTCTGCCTATGTTTTCCTCTAAGAGTTTGATAGTGTCTGGCCTTACATTTAGGTCTTTAATCCATTTTGAGCTTATTTTTGTGTATGGTGTTAGGGAGTGATCTAATCTCATACTTCTACATGTCCCTATCCAGTTTTCCCAGCACCACTTATTGAAGAGACTGTCCTTTCTCCACTGTACATTCCTGCCTCCTTTATCAAAGATAAGGTGACCATATGTCCGTGGGTTTAACTCTGGGCTTTCTATCCTGTTCCATTGATCTATCTTTCTGTTTTTGTGCCAGTACCATACTGTCTTGATTACTGTAGCTTTGTAGTATAGTCTGAAGTCAGGGAGCCTGATTCCTCCAGCTCCATTTTTCGTTCTCAAGATTGCTTTGGCTATTCGGGGTCTTTTGTGTTTCCATACAAATTGTGAAATGTTTTGTTCTAGTTCTGTGAAAAATGCCAGTGGTAGTTTGATAGGGATTGCATTGAACCTGTAGATTGCTTTGGGTAGTAGAGTCATTTTCACAATGTTGATTCTTCCAATCCAAGAACATGGTACATCTCTCCATCTATTTGTATCATCCTTAATTTCTTTCATCAGTGTCTTATAATTTTCTGCATACAGGTCTTTTGTCTCCTTAGGTAGGTTTATTCCTAGATATTTTATTCTTTTTGTTGCAATGGTAAATGGGAGTGTTTCCTTGATTTCACTTTCAGATTTTTCATCATCAGTATATAGGAATGCCAGAGATTTCTGTGCATTAATTTTGTATCCTGCAACTTTACCAAATTCATTGATTAACTCTAGTAGTTTTCTGGTAGCATCTTTAGGATTCTCTATGTATAGTATCATGTCATCTGCAAACAGTGACAGCTTTACTTCTTCTTTTCCAATTTGGATTCCTTTTATTTCCTTTTCTTCTCTGATTGCTGTGGCTAAAACTTCCAAAACTAGGTTGAATAAGAGTGGTGAGAGTGGGCAACCTTGTCTAGTTCCTGATCTTAGTGGAAATGGTTTCAGTTTTTCACCATTGAGGACGATGCTGGCTGTGGGTTTGTCATATATGGCCTTTATTATGTTGAGGAAAGTTCCCTCTATGCCTACTTTCTGCAGGGTTTTTATCATAAATGGGTGTTGAATTTTGTCGAAAGCTTTCTCTGCATCTATTGAGATGATCATATGGTTTTTCTCCTTCAGTTTGTTAATATGGTGTATCACGTTGATTGATTTGCGTATATTGAAGAATCCTTGCATTCCTGGAATAAACCCCACTTGATCATGGTGTATGATCCTTTTAATGTGCTGTTGGATTCTGTTTGCTAGTATTTTGTTGAGGATTTTTGCATCTATGTTCATCAGTGATATTGGCCTGTAGTTTTCTTTCTTTGTGACATCCTTGCCTGGTTTTGGTATCAAGGTGATGGTGGCCTCGTAGAATGAGTTTGGGAGTGTTCCTCCCTCTGCTATATTTTGGAAGAGTTTCAGAAGGACAGGTGTTAGCTCTTCTCTAAATGCTTGATAGAATTCGCCTGTGAAGCCATCTGGTCCTGGGCTTTTGTTTGTTGGAAGATTTTTTATCACAGTTTTAATTTCAGTGCTTGGGATTGGTCTGTTCATATTTTCTATTTCTTCCTGATTCAGTCTTGGCAGGTTGTGCATTTCTAAGAATTTGTCCATTTCTTCCAGGTTGTCCATTTTATTGGCATAGAGTTGCTTATAGTAATCTCTCATGATCTTTTGTATTTCTGTAGTGTCAGTTGTTACTTCTCCTTTTTCATTTCTAATTCTATTGAGTTGAGTCTTCTCCCTTTTTTTCTTGATGAGTCTGGCTAATGGTTTATCAATTTTGTTTATCTTCTCAAAGAACCAGCTTTTAGTTTTATTGATCTTTGCTATCGTTTCCTTCATTTCTTTTTCATTTATTTCTGATCTGATTTTTATGATTTCTTTCCTTCTGCTAACTTTGGGATGTTTTTGTTCTTCTTTCTCTAATTGCTTTAGGTGCAAGGTTAGGTTGTTTATTCGAGATGTTTCCTGTTTCTTAAGGTGGGATTGTATTGCTATGAACTTCCCTCTTAGAACTGCTTTTGCTGCATCCCATAGGTTTTGGGTCGTCGTGTCTCCATTGTCATTTGTTTCTAGGTATTTTTTAATTTCCTCTTTGATTTCTTCAGTGATCACTTCGTTATTAAGTAGTGTATTGTTTAGCCTCCATGTGTTTGTATTTTTTACAGCTCTTTTCCTGTAATTGATATCTAGTCTCATAGCATTGTGGTCGGAAAAGGTACTTGATACAATTTCAATTTTCTTAAATTTACCAAGGCTTGATTTGTGACCCAAGATATGATCTATCCTGGAGAATGTTCCATGAGCACTTGAGAAAAATGTGTATTCTGTTGTTTTTGGATGGAATGTCCTATAAATATTAATTAAGTCCATCTTGTTTAATGTATCATTGAAAGCTTGTGTTTCCTTATTTATTTTCATTTTGGATGATCTGTCCATTGGTGAAAGTGGGGTGTTAAAGTCCCCTACTATGAGTGTGTTACTGTCGATTTCTCCTTTTATGGCTGTTAGTATTTGCCTTATGTATTGAGGTGCTCCTATGTTGGGTGCATAAATATTTACAATTGTTATATCTTCTTCTTGGATCGATCCCTTGATCATTATGTAGTGTCCTTCTTTGTCTCTTCTAGTAGTCCTTATTTTAAAGTCTATTTTGTCTGATATGAGAATTGCTACTCCAGCTTTCTTTTGGTTTCCATTTGCATGGAATATCTTTTTCCATCCCCTTACTTTCAGTCTTTATGTGTCTCTAGGTCTGAAGTGGGTCTCTTGTAGACAGCATATAGATGGGTCTTGTTTTTGTATCCATTCAGCCACTCTGTGTCTTTTGGTGGGAGCATTTAGTCCATTTACATTTAAGGTAATTATCGATATGTATGTTCCTATTCCCATTTTCTTAATTGTTTTGGGTTCATTATTGTAGGTCTTTTCCTTCTGTTGTGTTTCTTGCCTAGAGAAGTTCCTTTAGCATTTGTTGTAAAGCTGGTTTGGTGGTGCTGAATTCTCTCAGCTTTTGCTTGTCTGTAAACGTTTTAATTTCTCCATCAAATCTGAATGAGATCCTTGCTGGGTAGAGTAATCTTGGTTGCAGGTTTTTGTCCTTCATCACTTTAAGTATGTCCTGCCACTCCCTTCTGGCTTGTAGAGTTTCTGCTGAGAGATCAGCTGTTATCCTGATGGGGATTCCCTTGTGTGTTATTTGTTGTTTTTGCCTTGCTGCTTTTAATATGATTTCTTAGGACAAAGAACTCTTAAAGTGTTTCTGTCTAATTCAAATGTAAAGGGACTAAGACATAAAAATGCTTGTCTTACGTATTGACTAAAATCTATTCTTTGGTTTAAATTATCATCATTAATTATATATCCATATGTATATTTATCTTAACACTTTTTCTGTAGGCTAGGTAATTTTATCTTGCATAGACAAATCTATCACTTTGAGCATTTTTTTCTCAATTGGTCACCATCTTATAATTTTTTAAGCATGTATTATGTCTGGAGGCAACTTGTAAAATATCTCAACATAACTTTCTCTGTCAGTATGCAGAAAAGTAACGTTTTTCCAAGATTGGAAAAGATTATTCCCTCCACTCTGAGGTGTTCTTCTTAGGAAATAACAAAGTCCCCAGCAACATAAGGATTCATTATTTATTTTCATCTACAGTGAGGAGTGCTAACAAACAGTGAAGTCAGAAACTTGCATTCCATCATATCTTTAATATTCAAGCATGGTGCTTTACATAGCCCCATAAGTAGACATCATGGTTCAGGAGAGCAAATGTTCTCATAACAATTTACCATTCATAAGTGCTTTGTTTACATTGTCCAATTTTACCTTAAACATAACCTTTTGATATAAATTGGAAAGACATTAATATTTCAATCTGAGGGATAATGAAATTGAAGTCCAGACAGTTCAAGTGACATGCTTCAAACCATTTACCTGCTAAGGGATAACACTTAGGTGACCTAAATCCCCCTTGTTCTTTTTACTACAGCATCCTGCCAATTATGTGTCACACATTCAGCTAAAATTAGGTGAGCTTTCAAAGTCACAAAAGGAGAAGGTGATTAAGTATAATTTTGAAGAGACCATGTAAGGAAAAGACATTTTTTTACTTTGTTAAAAACAAGGCTAGCTGATGGAGACTAAGAATGTGCATAAGAATAGAAAGCTGACTTCATTAATAATATCAAGTAATTATATTAGATAAATATTTTTCTTGAAAAAAGGTTGTTTACCAGAGCTTTGTACAAAAAGCCATGTATCTAGAAAACAAACTTATGGTTACCAAAGGGGAAAGAGGGGGAGGGATAAATTAGGAGGTTTGGATTAACAGATAAAAGCTACTATATATAAAACAGATATCCAACAAGGACCTACCGTATAGCACAAGAAACTATACTCAATATATTTTTTAATTGAAGTACAGTTGATTTACAATGTTGTATTAGTTTCAGATGTACAGCAAAGTAATTCAGTTACATATATATATATATATATATATATATATATATATATATATATATATATCTTTTTCAGATTATTTTTCATTACAGGTTATTACAAGATATTGAATATATTTCCCTGTGTTATAGAGCATGACCTTGTTGGTTATCTGTTTTGTATATAGTAGCTTATATCTGTTAATCCCAATCTCCTTACTTATCCCTCCCCCATTTTCTCCTTAGGTAACTATGAGTTTGTTTTCTATGTCTGTGGGTCTATTTCTGTTTTGTAAATAAGTTCAGTTGTATCATTTTTTTAGATTCCACCTGTAAGTGATATCAGATAATATTTGTCTTTGTCTGACTTATTTCACTTAGTATGATAATCTCTAGGTCCATCCATGATGCTGCAAATGGCATTGTTTCATTCTTTTTTATGGCTGAGTAATATTCCATTATACACACACACACACACACACACACACACACATACACACACATGCATATATATATATCTGTTCATCTATTGATGGACATTTAGGCTGTTTCCATGTTTTAGTTATTATAACTAGTGTGGCTATGAACATTGGGGTGCATGTATCTTTTCAAATTAGAGTTTTAATCTTTTCCAGATATATACCCAGGAGTGGGGTTGCTGGATCATATGGTAGCTCTATTTTTAGTTTTTAAAGGAACTTCCATAGTGGCTGCAAAAATTTACATTGCCACCAACAGTGTAGGAGGGTTCCCTTTTCTCCATGCCTCCTCCAGCATTTATTATTTGTAGACGTTTTGATGATGGTCATTCTGACCAGTGTGAGGTGATACCTCATTGTAGTCTTGATTTGTACTTCTTTAATAATTAGTGATGTTGAGCATATTTTTATGTGCCTGTTGGCCATCTCTATGTCTTTTTTGGAGAAATGTCTATTTACTTCTTCTGACCATTTTTTGATTGGGTTGCCTGTTTTTTTGATATTGAGTTCTGTGAACTGTTTGTATATTTGGGAAATTAACCCCTTGTCAGTTGCATCATTTGCAAATATTTTCTCCCATTCTGTTGGTTGTCTTTTCATTTTGTTTATGGTTTTCTTTGCTGTGCAAAAGCTTATAAGTTGGATTAGTTAGGTCCCATTTGTTTATTTTTGCTTTTATTTCTTTTGCCTCGAGAGACTGACCTAAGAAAACATTTGTACGATTTATGTCAGAAAATATTTTGTCTATGTTTGCTTCTAGGAGTTTTATGGTATCATGTCTTATATTTGTCTTTTTTTAAAATACATCTTTATTGGGTTATAATTGCTTCACAATACTGTGTTAGTTTCTGTTGTACTACAAAGTGAATCAGCCATATGCATACATATATCCCCATATCTCCTCCCTTTTGAGCCTCCATCCCACCCTCCCTATCCCACCCCTCTAGGTCATTGCAAAGCCCCAAGCTGATCTCCCAGTGCTATGCTGCTGCTTCCCACTAGCTATATATTTTATATTTTGTAATAACCTCCAAGAGAAAAGAATGTGAAAAAGGATATATATATATACCATTGTGCTGGACACCTAAAACTAATATGATTTTGTAAATCAACTATACTTTAATTTTTTAAAAAAGCCATGTAGCTGTTCAGACTTGTCTTTTTTTAAGTTAAAAGGAGAAATAAAATAGTTGACCATTGTGGAGCAAACGGAACGCTCTTGCACTGCTGGTGGGAATGTAAATTGATACAGTCACTATGGGGAACAGTATGGAGGTTCCTTAAAAAACTAAAAATAGAACTACCATATGACCCAGCAATCCCACTACTGGTCATATACCCTGAGAAAACTGTATTTCAAAGAGTCATGTATCACAATGTTCACTGCAGCTCTATTTACAATAAACAGGACATGGAAACAACCTAAGTGTCCATCAACAGATGAATGGATAAAGAAGATGTGGCACATATATACAGTGGCATATTACTCAGCCATAAAAAGAAACGAAATTGAGTTGTTTGTAGTGAGGTGGAAGGACCAAGAGTCTGTCATACAGAGTGAAGTAAGTCAGAAAGAGAAAAACAAATACCATGTGCTAACACATATATATGGAATCTAAAAAAAAAAAAAAAGAAAGAAATGGTTCTGAAGAACCTAGAGGCAGGACAGGAATAAAGATACAGATGTGTCTGTGGACTTGAGGACACGGGGAGATGGAAAGGTAAGCTGGGACGAAGTGAGAGAGTGACATGGACATATATACACTATCAATTGTAAAATAGATAGCTAGTGGGAAGCAGCCACATAGCACAGAGAGATCAGCTCAGTGCTTTTTGTCCACCTAGAGGGGTGGGATGGGGGGTGGGAGGGAGATGCAAGAGGCAGGAAATATGGGGATATATGTTTATGTATAGCTGATTCACTTTGTTATACAGCAGAAACTAACACACCATTGTAAAGCAATTATACTCCAATAAAGATTTTTTTAAAAAATAATTACACCATTAATTTTATTTCATCCACATTTATTTACATCCTACTCTAAGCCCAGTAGTAAACTAGAGGCTTTGGTTTAAAGATTAATAAAACAAAGTCCTTGGTGGAGCACATTGCTAGCAGTCTCTAATCCTTTTCCCTCTGTTAACCACAGAGCTAGGTGTGTCTGAGTTTTCTTGCCTTTAGGTGTAGCCATGTGGTTAAGTTTTCCACAGTGGAATGTAAATGGAGATCAGATGAGTAACCATTTTTGTTTATAACTAAGGGGATTTCCAGGACATGGGAATTTTAGTACTAAAATCAAGAAAGACCCAGGGAAACTGAGTTAGGGCCAGATAAAAGATAAAGAGATCACATATTTCTCATTCTTGAGGTCAAGGAGACCTCCCTGACTACACATGTGCAAAAAGGCTCCTTGGGGGTCAAAATGGAGAGCGCACCACCCTATAATAGGTGATGCTAAGCCTCTCATAGGCTGCTGGGCTGGAATCTGTCTTGGAAAAAAAAGTTGCTCACCCACGTTGGGAAGGGTCCTAGGGCAGGGCAGGTGTGGAAAAAGAAACAAGATAATTGTCCAAAGGTAAACAAAGACCTGGAAGAACTGCCTTACATAAATGATTTAATCACCTCTGTTCACACCCTTTCTCTCTGGGTGTGTATCTCTGCCTTGCTTCTGTCTTAAATAAACAAACTGTTTAGTGTGCTCTCTCACATGTTGTGTTGTGTCTCTAATAATAAACTTTGTACCTGTTTAGGAGTTTTTGCCTCCTTGAAACATTCTTTCCTTGGCAAGAGCCAGGGAAACTTTGCTTCTAGCCTCCAAGACTTGCTGGTCTAGTGGCTAGGATTCCTCCTGGTTTTCATCCAGGCTACCTAAGTTCAATTCCTGGGCAGGGAACTAAGATCTCGCTTCAAGCCACTGCTCACTGCTCTCTTGAGATCAAGGATAGTCACCTTAATTGGAAATGATGTTTCCTGCTTTCTGACCTGGTCTCTAAGGACCTCTTATATGATCTTCTCTATGCTCTTTCCCCTTTCCAGCAGATGAACATGGAGATAACTCTGGTGACCTCAACAGCCACAACTTAACAAAGTCCAAGACTTTGTCAGCCTGGGTCCCTGTGTGACCACACGGAGGAAAGCCACCACAGATGAGGAGCCTCAAATCTAGAATCCCCAGTCTAGACTTCTTATAAATAATGGCAATAAACTTACTTTCTGAAAAGCCACTATATTTTGTGTCTACTTTTTAACCACACCTTATCTTTTCAAGATAAGAGGTCTTGAAATTAAATTACCAAAAGTCATAATATAAAAACAAAAAGCAAAACAAATACAGAGTAGCTTATTATATAAAAAAAAAGAACTGGGCCTCCCTGGTGGCACAGTGGTTAAGAATCTGCCTGCCAATGCAGGGGACATGGGTTCGAGCCCTGGTTCAGGAAGATCCCACATGACCCGGAGCAATTAAGCCCGTGTGCCACAGCTAATGAGCCTGCACTCTAGAGCCGTGAGCCACAACTACTGAGCCCGTGAGCCACATCTGCTGAAGCCCATGTGCCTAGAGCCCGAGCTCTGCTACAAGAGAAGCCACCACAATGAGAAGCCCGCGCACCACAAGGAAGTATATCCCCCGCTCACCGCAACTAGAGAAAACCTGTGTGCAGCAATGAAGACCCAATGCTGCCAAACATAAATAAATAAAATAAATAAATTTATTTTAAAAAAAGAATTAAAACAGTAACAAGTTGAACTTTGCATTTAGGGATATTTAAAATTGAAATGGAAATTTATTATGGTATATTAAAATGTATTTTTTAAAAGACACTTCTAGAGACACAGGATTACTTAAATAGATGATGGATATAGCTAATGACTACTCCTTGGCCCAATAAATTGGTGAGATTATTACAAAAAAAAGTACAATTTTGTCTGGATTTTTTAAAATAATAATAAAGAATGCAAATAAAGGAGTTATAATGACCATCTACAGTAGAGTTATGCTACTTTGTTCCTACAATTAAAGCACTGTTAAAACAACAAAGAAAAATAATGTTTTGATTTAAACAAGGACTCATTTTACAAAACTCCTCTTCATTGTGATCTATGGTTCTTTTATTGGCAGCGTAAATAAAAGGAGAGTTCTTCTGCTTTAAAAGTCATTAATCTTTCCGGTTTTCTTTTTCAACAAACTATGCAATTATTTTGTTAGAGCAACTTCCTTTGCCTAATGCTATCTATCCTCCTCACAGTAAGAACTATACAATTCTCATATTAGTTGCCTCATAAAGCAAAAGCTGTGTCTGAATATGATGGATATCAGGATGTGCTTCTTAGGATTACAAAGATTGAGCAACTTTAATTCTTCCAATTATTTTCATAACCATGGGAATTTGAATTATTTATTTTCAAACAATATGGGTATTGTCACTGAAATGTTGGATTTCTGTTCTGTGGCCAGATATAATATATATATATATATATATATATAAACAAACCATGATGAGAATGTAAAGTTCAAAATGTTTAACTAGAGATAAAGAGCTCCCAGCTAGCAAACACATATCAGCACATATTTGGAAAGAAGTATTTTCTATTTGCTAAGAGGTTATAGACATTTTAGGTAGAAAGTCTTAATTTCGTCTAAAACTAATGTAAAGTTAGAGACAACAACAAAGTAATAATCTGAGAAATTATAATTTTATTATAGATCTTTCTTGTAATATAAACTGTGTTTATAAATTTCATTTGCCTTTTTCTTATTTAATTCTCATTAACAATGTCAAACAACAGAGGTGTAAATACATTTCTCTACAGCCTGAAAAGTCAAACGGCCTCTGAAGTAACTGTTGTAAAAGTTTATGTGCATATTTACATTATAATATGACTGATCGCAGTAATTTATATTACGGATACCATTTGGGTGCAATATCACTAATTAAAGCTCATCTTAAGCTCTAACAAATACATCCCATTGGGTTTAGCTTCATTACGTCTATCTAAGTTGATCCTCCATAAATTAAAAGACAACCAAATTACAGATAATTCTACTGGTATATATGATAATTAAGATCAAATATTAAAATCTTATAATTAATCATCTAGATAATAATATTTTGAGAAAAGAAAAACTGACCGCTGGTGGCGGCCGACTCACTCCTGGAGCATGTGCAGGAGGACACTTTTTTTTTTTTTTTTTTGGCTGCATTGGGTCTTCATTGCTGCGTGCAGGCTATCTCTAGTTGCAGCGAGGGGGGGCTACTCTTCGTTGTGTGGGCAGGGGCTTCTCATTGCACTGGCTTCTCTTGTTGCCGAACACAGGCTCCAGGCATGTGGGCTCAGGAGTTGCGGCACGTGAGCCCTAGAGCATGTGGGCTTCAGTAGTTGTGGTGCGCAGACTCTAGAGTGAAGGCTCAGTAGTAGAGTACACGGGCTTAGTTGCTCTGTAGCATGTGGGATCTTCCCGGACCAGGGATTGAACCCATGTCCCCTGCACTGGCAGGCGGATTCTTAACTACTGTGCCACCAGGAAAGTACCAATAATATATATATTAATTTTTATTTTTATTTTTTTTATTTTTTTATTTTTTTTTGCTTTATAACAAATTTAATCCATTATACATATACATATGATCCCATATCCCCTCCCTTTTGCGTCTCCCTCCCACCCTCCCTATCCCATCCCTCCAGACGGTCACAAAGCACCGAGCTGATCTCCCTGTGCTATGCGGCTGATTCCCACTAGCTATCTACCTTAGGTTTGGTAGTGTATATATGTCCATGCTGCTCCTTCACTTTGTCACAGCTTACCCTTCCCCCTCCCCATATCCTCAAGTCCATTCTCTAGTAGGTCTGTGTCTTTATTCCTGTCTTACCCCTATGTTCTTCATGACATTTTTTTTTCTTAAATTCCATATATATGTGTCAGCATAGAGTATTTGTCTTTCTCTATCTGACTTACTTCACTCTGTATGATAAACTCTAGGTCCATTCACCTCATTACAAATAGCTCAATTTCATTTCTTTTTATGGCTGAGTAATATTCCATTGTATATATGTGCCACATCTTCTTTACCAATTCATCCAATGATGGACACTTAGGTTGTTTCCATCTCCGGGCTATTGTAAATAGGGCTGCTATGAATATTTTGGTACATGTCTCTTTTTGAATTATGGTTTTATCAGGGTATATGCCCAGTAGTGGGATTGCTGGGTCATATGGTAGTTCTATTTGTAGTCTTTTAAGGAACCTCCATACCGTTCTCCATAGTGGCTGTACCAATTCACATTCCCACCAGCAGTGCAAGAGTGTTCCCTTTTTTCCACACCCTCTCCAGCATTTATTGTTTCTAGATTTTTTGATGATGGCCATTCTGACTGGTGTGAGATGATATCTCATTGTAGTTTTGATTTGCATTTCTCTAATGAGTAAAGATGTTGAGCATCCTTTCATGTGTTTGTTGGCAGTCTGTATATCTTCTGTGGAGAAATGTCTATTTAGGTCTTCTGCCCATGTTTGGGTTGGGTTGTTTGTTTTTTTGTTATTGAGCTGCATGAGCTGCTTATAAATTTTGGAGATTAATCCTTTGTCAGTTGCTTCATTTCCAAATATTTTCTCCCATTCTGAGGGTTGTCTTTTGGTCTTGTTTATGGTTTCCTTTGCTGTGCAAAAGCTTTGAAGTTGCATTAGGTCCCATGTGTTTATTTTTGTCTTTATTTCCATTTCTCTAGGAGATGGGTCCAAAAGGATCTTGCTGTGATTTATGTCATAGAGTGTTCTGCCTATGTTTTCCTCTAAGAGTTTGATAGTGTCTGGCCTTACATTTAGGTCTTTAATTCATTTTGAGCTTATTTCTGTGTATGGTGTTAGGGAGTGATCTAATCTCATACTTTTACATGTCCCTGTCCAGGTTTCCCAGCACCACTTACTGAAGAGACTGTCCTTTCTCCACTGTACATTCCTGCCTCCTTTATCAAAGATAAGGTGACCATATGTCCGTGGGTTTATCTCTGGGCTTTCTATCCTGTTCCATTGATCTATCTTTCTGTTTTCGTGCCAGTAGCATAATGTCTTGATTACTGTAGCTTTGTAGTATAATCTGAAGGCACGGAGCCTGATTCCTCCAGCTCCATTTTTCGTTCTCAAGATTGCTTTGGCTATTCGGGGTCTTTTGGGTTTCCATACAAATTGTGAAATTTTTTGTCCTAGTTCTGTGAAAAATGCCAGTGGTAGTTTGATAGGGATTGCATTGAATCTGTAGATTGCTTTGGGTAGTAGAGTCATTTACACAATGTTGATTCTTCCAATCCAAGAACATGGTACATCTCTCCATCTATTTGTATCATCTTTAATTTCTTTCATCAGTGTCTTATAATTTTCTGCATATAGGTCTTTTGTCTCCTTAGGTAGGTTTATTCCTAGATATTTTATTCTTTTTGTTGCAATTGTAAATGGGAGTGTTTCCTTGATTTCACTTTCAGATTTTTCATCATCAGTATATAGGAATGCCAGAGATTTCTGTGCATTAATTTTGTATCCTGCTACTTTACCAAATTCATTGATTAGCTCTAGTAGTTTTCTGGTAGCATCTTTAGGATTTTCTATGTATAGTATCATGTCATCTGCAAAGAGTGACAGTTTTACTTCTTTTTTTCTGATTTGGATTCCTTTTATTTCCTTTTCTTCTCTGATTGCTGTGGCTAGAACTTCCAAAACTATGTTGAATAAGAGTGGTGAGAGTGGGCAACCTTGTCTTGTTCCTGATCTTAGTGGAAATGGTTTCAGTTTTTCACCATTGAGGACGATGCTGGCTGTGGGTTTGTCATATATGGCCTTTATTATGTTGAGGAAAGTTCCCTCTATGCCTACTTTCTGCAGGGTTTTTATCATAAATGGGTGTTGAATATTGTCAAAAGCTTTCTCTGCATCTATTGAGATGATCATATGGTTTTTCTCCTTCAATTTGTTAATATGGTGTATCAAGTTGATTGATTTGCGTATATTGAAGAATCCTTGCATTCCTGGAATAAACCCCACTTGATCATGGTGTATGATCCTTTTAATGTGCTGTTGGATTCTGATTGCTGGTATTTTGTTGAGGATTTTTGCATCTATGTTCATCAGTGATATTGGCCTGTAGTTTTCTTTCTTTGTGACATCCTTGTCTGGTTTTGGTATCAAGGTGATGGTGGCCTCGTAGAATGAGTTTGGGAGTATTCCTCCCTCTGCTATATTTTGGAAGAGTTTGAGAAGGATAGGTGTTAGCTCTTCTCTAAATGCTTGATAGAATTCGCCTTTGAAGCCATCTGGTCCTGGGCTTTTGTTTGTTGGAAGATTTTTTATCACAGTTTTAATTACAGTGCTTGGGATTGGTCTGTTCATATTTTCTATTTCTTCCTGATTCAGTCTTGGCAGGTTGTGCATTTCTAAGAATTTGTCCATTTCTTCCAGGTTGTCCATTTTATTGGCATAGAGTTGCTTGTAGTAATCTCTCATGGTCTTCTGTATTTCTGCAGTGTCAGTTGTTACTTCTCCTTTTTCCTTTCTAATTATATTGATTTGAGTCTTCTCCCTTTTTTTCTTGATGAGTCTGGCTAATGGTTTATCAATTTTGTTTATCTTCTCAAAGAACCAGCTTTTAGTTTTATTGATCTTTGCTATCATTTCCTTCATTTTTTTTTCATTTATTTCTGATCTGATTTTTATGATTTCTTTCCTTCTGCTAACTTTGGGATGCTTTTGTTCTTCTTTCTCTAATTGCTTTAGTTGCAAGGTTAGGTTGTTTATTCGAGATGTTTCCTGTTTCTTAAGGTGCGATTGTATTGCTATAAACTTCCCTCTTAGAACTGCTTTTGCTGCATCCCATAGGTTTTGGGTCATCGTGTCTCCACTGTCATTTGTTTCTAGGTATTTTTTAATTTCCTCTTTGATTTCTTCAGTGATCACTTCGTTATTAAGTAGTGTATTGTTTAGCCTCCTTGTGTTTGTATTTTTTACAGATCTTTTCCTGTAATTGATATCTAGTCTCATAGCATTGTGGTCGGAAAAGATACTTGATACAATTTCAATTTTCTTAAATTTACCAAGGCTTGATTTGTGACCCAAGATATGATATATCCTGGAGAATGTTCCATGAGCACTTGAGAAAAATGTGTATTCTGTTGTTTTTGGATGGAATGTCCTATAAATATCAACTAAGTCCATCTTGTTTAATGTATCATTGAAAGCTTGTGTTTCCTTATTTATTTTCATTTTGGATGATCTGTCTTTTGGTGAAAGTGGGGTGTTAAAGTCCCCTACTATGATTGTGTTACTGTCGATTTCTCCTTTTATGGCTCTTAGTATTTGCCTTATGTATTGACGTGCTCCTATGTTTGGTGCATAAATATTTACAATTGTTATATCTTCTTCTTGGATCGATCCCTTGATCATTATGCAGTGTCCTTCTTTGTCTCTTCTAGTAGTCCTTATTTTAAAGTCTATTTTGTCTGATATGAGAATTGCTACTCCAGCTTTCTTTTGGTTTCCATTTGCATGGAATATCTTTTTCCATCCCCTTACTTTCAGTCTGTATGTGTCTCTAGGTCTGAAGTGGGTCTCTTGTAGACAGCATATATATGGGTCTTGTTTTTGTATCCATTCAGCCAATCTGTTTCTTTTGGTGGGAGCATTTAGTCCATTTACATTTAAAGTAATTATCGATATGTATGTTCCTATTCCCATTTTCTTAATTGTTTTGGGTTTGTTATTGTAGGTCTTTTCCTTCTGTTGTGTTTCTTGCCTAGAGAAGTTCCTTTAGTATTTCTTGTAAAGCTGGTTTGGTGGTGCTGAACTCTTTCAGCTTTTGCTTGTCTGTAAACGTTTTAATTTCTCTATCAAATCTGAATGAGATCCTTGCTGGGTAGAGTAATCTTGGTTGCAGGTTTCTCTCCTTCATCACTTTAATTATGTCCTGCCACTCCCTTCTGGCTTGTAGAGTTTCTGCTGAGAGATCAGCTGTTATCCTGATGGGGATTCCCTTGTGTGTTATTTGTTGTTTTTGCCTTGCTGCTTTTAATATGATTTCTTTGTGTTTAATTTTTGACAGTTTGATTATTATGTGTCTTGCCATATTTCTCCTTGGATTTATTCTGTATGTGTCTCTCTGTGCCTCCTGGACTTGATTAACTATTTCCTTTCCCATATTAGGGAAGTTTTCAACTATAATCTCTTCAAATATTTTCTCAGTCCCTTTCTTTTTCTCTTCTTCTTCTGGAACCCCTATAATTCGAATGTTGATGCGTTTAATGTTGTCCCAGAGGTCTCTGAGACTGTCCTCTGTTCTCATTCTTTTTTCTTTATTTTGCTCTGCATCAGTTATTTCCACTATTTTATCTTCCACCTCACTTATCCGTTCTTCTGCCTCAGTTATTCTGCTATTGATCCCATCTAGAGTATTTTTTATTTCATTTATTGTTTTTTTTAATCAATGCTTGATTCATCTTTAGTTCTTCTAGGTCCTTGTTAACTGTTTCTTGCAGTTTGTCTATTCTATTTCCAAGATTTTGGATCTTGGAAATAGAATCTTGGATCATCTTTACCATCATTATTCTGAATTCTTTTTCAGGTAGACTGCCTATTACCTCTTCATTTGTTAGGTCTGGTGGGTTTTTATCTTGCTCCTTCTACTGCTGTGTGTTTTTCTGTCTTCTCATTTTGCTTATGTTACTGTGTTTGGGGTCTCCTTTTTGCAGGCTGCAGGTTCGTAGTTCCCATTGTTTTTGGTGTCTGTCCCCAGTGGCTAAGGTTGGTTTAGTGGGTTGTGTAGGCTTCCTGGTGGAGGGGACTAGTGCCTGTGTTCTGGTGGATGAGGCCAGATCTTGTCTTTCTGGTGGGCAGGTCCACGTCTGGTGGTGTGTTTTGGGGTGTCTGCGGACTTTTTATGATTTTTGGCCACCTCTCTGCTAATGGGTGGCGTTGTGTTCCTGTCTTGCTAGTTGTTTGGCATAGGTTGTCCAGCACTGTAGCTTGCTGGTCGTTGAGTGAAGCTGGGTGCTGGTGTTGAGATGGAGATCTCTGGAAGATTTTCGCCGTTTGATATTATGTGGAGCTTGGAGGTCTCTTGTGGGCCAGTGTCGTGAAGTTGGCTCTCCCACCTCAGAGGCACAGCACTGACTCCTGGCTCCTCAATTTGGGATGATTTGTTGTCTATTCATTATTCCACAGATGCAGGGTGCATCAAGTTGATTGTGGAGCTTTAATCCGCTGCTTCTGTGGCTGCTGGGAGAGGTTTCCCTTTCTCTTCTTTGTGCTCACAGCTCCTGGGTCTCAGCTTTGGATTTCGCCCTGCCTCTGCATGTAGGTTGCTGGATGGCATCTGTCCTTCGCTCAGACAGGACAGGGTTAAAGGAGCAGCCTCTTCGGAGACTCTGGCTCACTCAGGCCGGGCGGGAGGGCGGGGAAGAGAGTGCGGGGCGAGCCTGCAGTGGCAGAGGTCGGCGTGACGTTTCACTAGCCTGAGGCGCACCGTGCGTTCTCCCAGGGAAGCCGCCCCTGGATCCCGGGACCCCGGCAGTGGCGGGCTGCACGGGCTCCCGGAAGGGCGGTGTGGACAGTGACCTGCGCTCGCACACAGGCTACTTGGCGGTGGCAGCAGCAGCCCCAGCGTCCCACGCCCATCTCTGCGCTCCGCGCTTTCAGCTGCGACTCGCGCCCGTCTATGGGACTCCTTTAAGCAGTGCTCTTAATCCCCTCTCCTCACGCACCAGGAAACCAAGAGGGAAGAAAAAGTCTCTTGCCTCTTCGGCAGCTCCAGAGTTTTCCCGGACTCCCTCCTGGCTAGCTGTGGCACATTAGCCCCCTTCAGGCTGAGTTCTCGCCGCCAACCCCAGTCCTCTCCCTGCGCTCTGACCGAAGCCCGAACCTCAGCTTCCAGCGCCACCCACCCCGGCGGGCGAGCAGACAAGCCTCTCGGGCTGGTGAGTGCCGCTCGGCACTGATCCTCTGTGCGGGAATCTCTCTGCTTTGCCCTACCCAGGTATGTGGGGAGTTTCTTGCCTTTTGGGAGGTCTGGGGTCTTCTGCCAGCCTTCAGTAGGTGTTCTGTAGGAGTTGTTCCACGTGTAGCTGTATTTCTGGTGTGACCAATAATATTTTGAGAAAAGAAAATTCTTCTATTATAAAGAGATGCTTCTGTAAATTAACTGGTTAGATTGTATGTAAACGTAGCTTGTTTTCACGGTTGAGGTGTGAAATATTAGCATAAGCTTGTTACTTAGCAATGTGAGTTTACACACTTTCTCTCTTAACACACTGTCATATTTCACTACAATAAAATTGCCTTTAAATATAAAACACCTACATAAATATTGAAAGAGAGGAAAGGTGTAGGCAGTTTTCTGGAAAGTTTATATATAGATAGTTAAGCTGGATAACAGAAATCTAAGGAAACATTTTCTTCCAAAAACAGTAATGTGTTTTCCTGAATTAATCTGGATAAGTTTCTTAATTGCCTCTGATTTTGTAGAAATACCATAGAATTTTTGTGAACCATTTATACACATAAGGGAACAAACTGACTTTTAAAATTCAGTGTATCTCTTTAACTCAGAGTATATCTAAGTATTTTAACTTTCCAAATGTGTTGGGTGGAAGAAAATTATTTTTATTGAAACACATTTTTCAATCAAAACAGTCAATAAGAATGTGACAGCCCTAAAATGTTGGGACATTATATTTTTGGACAATAAGTGGTTATGATTGTTAAAAGATTATTTTTAGGGGATAGGAGCATTGCATTATGGCTCTCATTTTTATTAACTATTTTCTTTAAAATGTTTTTGATAGAACCACAATTCTTCAACATTGGTTAATACTCTCTTAAGACAAACAACATAAAACATTTTTCCTGAACCTAAACCAGGCACCAGGCACTGTGCCAGGGACTGGAGCATGAGGGAGTGTATGTGGATGGGAGAAGGGTAAGAGAGAGAGCATTTAGAAACATAAAAGTTTCCTCAGGGCTTCCCTGGTGGCGCAGTGGTTGAGAGTCCGCCTGCCGATGCAGGGGACATGGGTTCATGCCCTGGTCCAGGAGGATCCCACATGCCGTGGAGCAGCTGGGTCCGTGAGCCATGGCCACTGAGCCTGCGCATCTGGAGCCTGTGCTCCACAACAGGAGAGGCCACAACGGTGAGAGGCCCGTGTATCACAAAAAATAAAAATAAAAAAGCTTTCTCAGCAAAAGATCACAATGGTGTTTATTGTTTACATAGCTTGTACTTAGAAAATAGTAGGTAGGTACGTGGAGCACTCAATCTGTATTTTGGCTTTATTTTCAAAGGGTGGATGAGTAGCTTTATTTGAAGACAAGCTTATTTGATCACAAAATGATTCATTTGGATAATTTGATGGTGATAGTTACAAAATTAAATATGCTGTAATGGAATAATTCCATGTCTTCTGCCAGAAGGACTTTACATAAGTAGTATGAAACTTCATGCTTCCAAATGAATATTCCCTTTATATATTGTTGAATTATATTAAATAATCACATGTATGTCAATGAATTTAATTAAAGTAGAAAATTTTCACACTTTCCTCTCTCCTCCACTTACTTCAAAACATAAAGAATTTAAGTAGCTCTTCAACTATAAAAGTACTTGTCTTTGTTTTTTGTCTCAAATAAATACATTAGAAATACTTCTGCATCTAAACTTCAGAATCAGTTACTGTTCTCCTGTAAATAAAGCTATCTGTGGATAAAAAAGCAACAAGATAAAAGCTGTGAGTTGTTTTCTTTCTCTCATTGAAGTGCAATGGAGGAGAAAAACCTCAGGTAAAGCAATTGGCCACAATACAAACAACAGGACAAATTCTAGATGGATTTATGAGATAAATGTTAAGAAATTAAATAAAAATTACTAAAACATGATGTAGGTAAATATTCATCCCGTCTCAGAAGAGGAAGGGAGCTTCTACATGTGGAATCAAGAAAAATACAATTCTGTTTGGGGCTACAAAAATATTAAACTCTACATACACAAAAAAGTTTGCTAATTAATATATGTAATAAATAGTTATTAATAAATAATAAGTTGCAAACCTCAATTGAAATAAAGCAAAAGCTGAAAAGAAAAAAATGTCTGCATTACCAGCAATGAAAAAAATGTATTTTCTAGATACCTTATATTAAATCAACATATTTAAAACCAAGAAGAATGTTTCAAAATACAATATTCATGTTGGGATCAATGGTAAAATAAAATAAATAAGTGACTAAATAGCATGAGTTTTTCATAAAACAAAAAAGGCCAGATGAAAAATACCTTGAAATGAGATCATCCTTCAACCTGTTTTTCTACAGTTATGAGACACCTCCACACTTTCCCTTTGGTTTCCTAACCATTCATCTGTAAACAGCATTGCTATTCCAGGCCTCAAGAGATATTACCTGTTGCTTAGAACTAGGAAATACTCTGTTCTCTCCACCACGAGCTAAAGAGATGAATAACAATAACAATAAAGAGATGACTCTCTGAAGGAGTTATCTTCTTGCTAAGCATGTTTTACTAACCATCCTAACAAAATCCAGCAGTTTGTGTTTAGAGTGTGTATTTGCTTCTTTATGAAGAAATAGTTCTCCTGCCTCTTCTTAATAATAGTGGTATATACAAAGTCATATTTTTTTGGAAGGCAAAGAAGCTGTGCCTCTGAGGACTAGAAACTCAGGACAGGTATGTTTCAATGTCAGGCATACAAGAATGAAAATGACAAATCTTTAGTGCTGCAGCACAGCCAAGGTGGCAGTGAGGAAGTCTAGATCCTGGATGATATAGTGCCTGAGATAAAGGATTAATGAGAGAGGTAGTGTGCTACAGCTTCAAGCGTGTAGTGAAAGGAAACACCAGTTTCACATCACATGACCTTGGGTATAGTGATTAATTTTCCTGGGTTTTTCTAGTCATGTGGAAAATACGTATAGTAACATTCAGCATTACATAGTGATTATGAACACAAGCTCTCAAGCCAGACTGCCTGGGTTCAAATGCCAGCTCTACCTCTTACTACTAGAAGACTGTGGGCACCTTAACTTAAACTCTTTGTACATAAGTTTCCTTCTCCACAATATGATATAATAATAAAGGTATTTCACAGGGTGGTTAGGAGGATTAGGTAAGTTTCTCCATTTAAAGTGCTGGGAGGAGTACCTGGCACCCATTAAGCATTCAATAAATATTAGCTACTTTATCAGTAGTCTTGGTCAGAAAATTTCTTGAGATTGCCTTCAATTCATAATCAATATTTCTATGAGTCTGAGAAAATAATAAAATATCAGGATGCCCTTCTGGGACAGTCAAAGGGAGAGATCATCAAACAAGGAATTATCAATGAAGTTTGTCTGAGTTTTTTTGTCTAGACATAGTTTTGAAAATGATGGGACAGTGCACTGACTTAAATGCTATAATATTGCTTTACACAAACTGACTTTTATGCTCTGGAGATGAGAAATACTGCAGCTGAGCTTTGTTAAGCTACTATGTCAATGCAGTGCAGTTTCTTGGGTGGTTTCAGAAATCACAATACGGGCTTCCCTGTTGGCACAGTGGTTGAGAGTCTGCCTGCCGATGCAGGGGACATGGGTTTGTGCCCTGGTCCGGGAAGATCCCACATGCCGCGGAGCAGCTAGGCCTGTGAGCCATGGCTGCTGAGCCTGCGCGTCCGGAGCCTGTTCTCCGCAACGGGAGAGGCCACGACAGTGAGAGGCCCGCATACGGCAAAAAGAAAAAAAAATACAGAAATAACAATACTATTCTGTCCACAGTCTCAAGGTCATATACATACGAAAGATGAGGTGTAGAAAAGTTATTTTATTCCCTGAAAAAATAAAACAACATAGGATATCAACATTGAATTGGTTTCTCAGCTTCAACTATAATATCATGGTGAGATTTTTAAGACATTGTTGTTTATATAGCACAAGTTCATAATGTGCATAAGTTGTTTTATTTCCCAATCAATAGACACAGTCAGTGACTACATAAAATGTAACACTCCTCAAGATATAATTCTTTAATGATAATACATGTATCTTTTCCTCACGGATTCTAGGAGATGTTTATTCAGTAGGTTTGTGGTAGGATTTATGTACATACATTTTTTAGCAGTTCCTCAGAAGTTCCCCATCTGTACTCCTGGTTGGAAACACTGACCTATTTGATTTGCTTCAAACCCACTGAGGTCTTATTATAATTAACTGACCCATGTCTCCATTAGAAATATCTTAACTATTCTTAGTTTTATTATACACACATCCACTTCGTGGGCAATCCCCATCACTTTTCTTCCCATGACTCCTCTCTATTTTCAAAGGAAACAGTGAGAAACCTTTTTTTTTCCCTTTTCCACTCTGCATGCTGTTGTTTTGATATTCTGCAGCTATAATTGAAAGATATAATTGTATGTCAGTGGGCAGAAAATCTACAAGTAACCATTGTTAATTTTTTTGTTTACAGGAAAAGCTCTATTTCGAGAAAAAAAACATTTCATATTTAAAATATATCATCAAGCTCTCTTGATGATAGAGACATATCTTCTATAAGTTGACTATGTCAGAAATACATTTCAAACACACTATGGGAGTGTATATAGTTTCAGAGGCAGCATTAATTTGAGATTAATTTCCAATAGAGTTGGCTAAACCAGTTAGCCAACACGGAGGTGCAATAATAATAATCTCTTAATTTTGACACTGTATTGATATAAATATCTTTTGAAAACTGTTAAAATGTTCCTAGAGCCAGAAATAGCAAAAAAATATTATACATGTTAGATGAAAACAACTAGCTTGACTTGACTGAAAAGTATTATGAGAGTATCCAGAAATAGTTCTGTGATATTAGAATTAGCTTTGAAATCCTTTTAGATTAACACTTTGTAAACATAACTTATTTAGTTAATACATTTTCAAATAATATATGTAAATAATATTCCAAAAGTGTTTTATAAAAAAGAAATTAGGAAATCACTAAATATAATTTATAGTGTAGAACTTTTCTGAGATTGTATATGCTTTATCTACAAATCAGTCTTTTAAAAGAATGTTAAATGATGGAATATTTCCTACATTTCCATTATTTGATAAAACCCATTCTGTTTTTAAGGATTTTTGTGATATTACTATCCCAAGGAATGAAACTTTAGTACAGTTAGATGTATATAGAAAGATGACACAAAATAACCTAGGAGATCCTTATACAAAAAAAAAGAAAAAATAAAAATAAATTTCATTTGCCATAATTGAAACTGTAGACTTTGAGACTGAGTGAAATGGAAACCTGTTTTACCTTTTTTGACAATGATCAAAACTGACTGACAAACAATATGGGGTAACTTTTTTGTATAAAACCAAAACTGTTCTGCCATCTATTTAATAACAATTTGGTATTTCTTTACATTTTAATTATAATAAAATGACCTCTAAAATGCTTAATAGCATTTGTATATATAATTATTTGTGAAGCATCAGATGATAATGCTGAATAATAAAATTATATTTAGTTTCACATTTAAGAATACATACACTTCAAGGTGTGAAAATAGATGCAAAACTCCTATCTTGTGCAGGTTAAATATTTCACAAAGCCTAAGTAAAATGTATTTAAATCAGAAATCAGAATTTGATCTGTGGAACTTTAGGAAAACAATATGATAGCCTCATAAATACACTAGGAATATTTGAAGAAAATGTCACACTTGATGAGAACTATATCATGACTATCATAAGTTAATATATGTTTGAAATTGAAAAATATTAAAAGGTAGAATGAAGGAATGATGAGGATTTCATTTTAATAGATGAACAAAATAAAATATTTATCTTATTGAAAACAGTTTTTCTGTTTAGAATTTTTGTTTTCTTTTTCTCACATTACACAGGCGATGATACAATTACTCCAAGCTTATGAATTTATTATCAATTATTGATAAAATAATGAAATCATTATAATCTTTGTTCAGGCTTATTGTTTTACTTACAGAATTTTAATAATTTCAGAGCAGATTATAAAAGTAAATACTAAGAACATTTAATCTTTCATTCATTCATATAAAGGTATATTATGTCAGACATAAATATCTTCAAGGAGTTTATATCTTTTTAAGAAAGATGAGATATTATTTTTGAATAAATACTCTGTGTCTGACACTGTATAAGGCATTGGAGATATAATGTTGTTTTTTTAAGTTAAAGGTACTAATGTTAAATCATTTACACAGTTTTACTAAAAATTTGAGAGAAATCAGATTAGTTACAATAAAAATGATAAATGACCAAAGTGTTTGGGCTAAGATATTTGTCGTCTCAAGTACACATATATAATATGTACTTTTAATGACAAAACTACATAACTTTTTACTCTTCTCATACTCTGAAAATTTATAGCTGCTTTGCTTCATCATTTCATTTCCAGGAAGTGTGAAATTAAAATGAGCAACACATAGAGCTTTAAAATACTTATGAGTTTTCATTACAGTTTCTATTCTGTCCTTTACTAGCTACGTGAAATTGAAGAAATGGCTTAACCTAAGCCCCAGTCAATTCATTTGTACAATGGAGCAGGAGTACTAATGGGGATCTAATTGCCATATGTCTGATTTAAAAGTAGTAAGTCAAATTTAAAAACTGTTAAATAACATGTTTTATCCTTCTACCATCATAAATACAGTACATCTTCATCACAACTTGCAAGGTCAGCTTTCAGTTTAAAATTCTGAGGACTCTCAAGTGTTCTATGCCATTTGTAGTAGGTCAGGGAAGCTGGTCCTCAGCCCATCTCACTTCCCTTTGGACACCTAGTTCTGTCTCAGACCATATAGCTTCTTTCAAAACATGTGAGGATACCTCAGCCAGAAGCTCCAACCTCCATTTAAAGTTGCTTCAAGCAGCTGTCTCTTAATCATTATGTGCACTCCAAATCTGGCACCATAGTAAGCACTCGGGAGAATGGACACCAGTAAGAGGCTCACACAAGCCTTAAAAGTGAACATGGGGCATTTTTGAGAGACAATTTCACAGTCGAGGTTTACTCAGAACATAGTCTAGGATGGGAAACATGAGCTACAGGTAGCCACATATCACTGAGCCCTCAGACACCTTACCCCTTGGAGAGGAGTTTGTCCAGAAGAGGGACAGAGTGGAGCCTAGAAAAGCACAGGTCCCAGGGTGTAGGTTCCCCTGACAAAGCTGGTGATGACTGTAATTAAGTCAAGGAATTTTTGAAATAATAAATGAGATAATGGATGTAAAATGCTTGCTGTAACAGAATGACACATTTTAAATATTTACCAGATAGCAGCTTATTTTTTGCACCTGATTTATGTAGGTGCGTGTTCTTTTCTTATTTCTGGATAACTGTCTTTAAACATCCATATGTTTATCATAATATGGTTTATTTTTATCCTCCAGTTATAAGACTTAGGACATAATAGCATAAAACTTATAAGAAAATGTCTGGATTTGGATTTTATAAGAAAGAAGGCATAAAAATTCAATATTTGAGAGAATTTTGTGAACAAAATAAAGCTCTTTACATGTCATTAAAATGTTCTAATTACCTGTTTAGAGAAAATAAACTGTTATTTTTCCTTCAACATATACAACTAAGAGATCATATTTGAAATACTTTATCAGAGTATGAGAAAACTGCATACTCATTTTTATTTTATGCCATTTTCAATTGACCAAGTATTTTTATTTTTTAATATTTTATTTTTTAAAAAAATTTATTGGAGTATAGTTGATTTACAATGCTGTGTTAGACCAAGTATTTTTATACAAATTATTTTATTATTGTCAATTCTGCTTTTTAAATATTTTGGAAAGAAAAATAAAACACTTATCTTACCAGTCATGATGGGCTAAGAACAACGATGGTTTATTTCTCATTTATACCTGATGCTTATCTTGATTCTCTGGTGGTTTTGCTACAACTTGTCTGCACTCACAGACCCAAACTGATGGAGCCTCCTTTCTCCAGAACACTTCTGTTGTTATGACACAGAGAGATTTGCAAATTGCATATCAGTTCCTAAAACTTCAATGGCAAAGCAAGACACATGGCCACAGCTAGATTTAAGAGGAGTGACATGTCATTCTACTGTATCACTTAACTACAGCAAACAATAAGCTTATGTTTCTGTGGAGTTACTGGGTAATGGCTGATTTAGGCTGGGCTTGGCTGGATGTCTCTGCTGTTTATATTGGGCTCTTATACCTCAGACCTCAGCTCTAACTCAGATATCCAACTCCTTTTTCCTGAGGCACAGGCCTGTTCAGGCATGTTCTGCTCATAACAACGGTAGAAGTGCAAGAAGGCAAGCAAATATATGAAAGTCCTTGTAACACCTAAACTTGGAACTGGCACAATGGCATTTCCATTTTATTCAAATGTCCAAAGCAATTCACAAGGCTAAACACAAATCCAGAGACAGGAAAATATGTTCTGCCCCTTTAGTAGGAGAAACTGTGACATCACATGGCAAAGGTTGCAGATACATGGAGGGATGAAAAATGTCAGCCATTATTACAATCTACCACATTACCATGTGACCAGTGGAGGGAAGTAGAAATATTTGTCAATATCCCTTTACCTACCACAGAGTACATTTTACACATTAATCATAAATATTAAAATTGATTCATCAAGTTTCAAGTAAAAAATATTTCCAATAAAATAAGAAATGTATCCTTAATTTAAAGAATGACTCTTTATATATTGATAAATAATGTAATTTTCACATAACTAATATAAGTACATAGAATGGGGGAAATTTTACCTCATTTAGTACTCCTTTGATTGAAAATGGCAGAAAACCTGACTCTTAGAGGCTTCTGATCTGTAATAAATCATTGTTTCTTTTGTAATCCATGACATCTTCTAAAATTGATGTCTCTTGTAGGACTTTTCTTTCAGGGTCTGCTCTTCTTTAATAGGTCATTGATTGCAGCCTGGGAATTTAAATCTGTCTAATAATGACTGCTCTGCCTACGTCTTGATCTCAGCTTTGTGACTTCTGCCCAGGGGTAATTTGAAATCATGGCCAGTGGCTGGTAGGCACCATTACTACTCCCTTACCTATATGCTGTATTTCATTAGTATTCTTTTTGGTGATGAAGACAAACTTTGTGTGATACATCAACCTTTATGGGCAGAGAGCTAGCTGTGAAAGATACTCAGACCTAAGGATGGCATAATCTTCAATGCCTTCTTCAGATCTGGCCAAAGAAGGTAATGGAATAAAAAAAAGAACCTTCCAGAGGGCAAAGCCAAGACCTAATCACAGAGAGTAAAATATGGGCATTATAAAACAATATTTTATACCACTAAGAGAGAGGGTCCTCAAAACACCTGCCCAGCAGTATTTTAGATTTGCTATGGATCTTTGACTATTGTCTACCCTTTTATGAAATAAATCGTAGTATTTATGGCAGCTAGTTGACCCTCTTGGGCCATTCTATATTCTCATACTTTAGTTCTTAGGTATGTGGATTGAGAGGAGCCACATCCAGACCTGATGTATAGATTCTCATGAAATCCTAGACCTTTAATCTGAGTCTTGATGGGGTGAAAATTTTAGTGTCTCCCCTGAAAATGTGTAAATGTGTTTTGTATGCAGAGGAAGTGAATGTACGAAAACAATAGACAGTAGATTGTATTATTGTTTACAGTTATATACTTCCTTACCACAAAAGAGACTATATATTCCTAGCCATTCCCACCTCCATGTAACTAATGTACTCCCCTGCATTGTGGTCATGTAATTTGATTTTCTGCCCACTGGAAAAGAGAAAGTATAAGTCAAGTATGTCATATCCAATCAGTAGATTTAAGAGCCATTATATGGCTTATTCATTTCTCTTTCCCCTGACACAAAAACAAGGTAAAACTATACCCTTAGCTTGAATCCCAAGTTAAAGGATAAGTGAATCAAAGCTACAAAGCTGCAGCGAACATACAGCCAACATGTCACATGAGTGAGCTGCAAATATTTGTTAAATGTATGACACTGAAATTTAGAGATTGTTACCATAGGCTTACTTAATAAAAACTGACTAATATCCCTTGCCTCTTTAAAAAATAAAATCCTCTCTGTAATAAGTACTACTTTAAAGAGAATTATCTCTTTTTATTAAAACTTTAAAAAAATCAAAAATTGAAACTAAATTAGTGGATAAGACTCCACACTCCCAACACAGGGGGCCCGGGTTTGATCCCTGGTCAGGTAACTAGATCCCACATGCATCCGCAATTAAGAGTTCACATACCACAACTAAGGAGGCCATGTGCCACAAGTAAGAAGGTGGCAAGCCACAACTAAGGAGCCCTGGAGCCACAACTAAGACCAAGGGTAACCAAATAAATAAATACATAAATACATAAATAAAAGAAATGAAGGCCAGGGGCATGCAGCCCCCACTGCCAAAGAAAGAAAGAAAGAAAGAAAGAAACTAAATTAGGCTAGAACTAACTAATATCCTGACTGTTTGTGTGTGTGTGTGTGTGTGGTACACGGGCCTCTCACTGCTGTGGCCTTTCCCGCTGCCGAACACAGGCTCCGGACGCGCAGGCTCAGCAACCATGGCTCACGGGCCCAGCCGCTCCGTGGCATGTGGGATCCTTCCAGACCGGGGCACGAACCCGAGTTCCCTGCATCGGCAGGCGGACTCCCTACCCCTGCGCCACCAGGGAAGCCCCCCTGACTGTTTTTGACTGAGTATTCTAATGCTATAGATTCAGTAATCACAGGAGTCTGCGCCCCAGCTACTATAGAAAATAGCAAAACAATTGTTTTGTTAGTGAATGAAAATCACTTTCTGTCCTAGAAAGAATTTTGCTTCTTTAGCCCTACTTAATCTCAGCTAGTTTCACATTTTGGCATATGTTATTTATAATTAAAAGAATGTTAACATATTTACTTGGAAAATTGATGTAAAAATACATAATAAGCAATATGGAGAACTTAGTGATAACTGAAAAAGCCAGATTATAAGTGATCTTATAATAATTTTGATTTAGATGTAATATTCCTTCTTATCTGCTAAAGTTCTTTCATTTTCTCATCTTTTGTAATTATATATATTTTATTATCTAAACCCAAGTCTATTTTTTGCCCTTATAGATTCTTTCTGTTATATTAGATCTTATATTACATTGTGCCTTCCATTTTTATGTTTGTACTACTATATTAATTTTTCTTATTGTGCTTATCTCTGAAATTACTTTTTTCAGCCTATGATGGAAATCTAAGCTCTGAAATTTAGGAGGAATATTTCTATTTTAACTTGCTTACAAATTACTTCACTTTAAAATATATAACTTGGATTCAATTTCTACCTTGAATACTGAAAAAATGAGTGAGACATTGACAGAAATTTTATTTGGAGACTTAATCGTTATCTCTTTAAAATGGAGGTATTAAAATCCAGCTCATATGGTAGTACTATGAGAAGCAAATGATAAAATATTTCTCAAAGAATTAGCTTGATATCTGATACATGATGAGTCTTCAACTTTTGTAAGGACAAGACTGTTTCCATTAAAAACAATAATACTGTAGTTGTAGCTCAGTTTGTAATAGGAGGCCAACAATAGAGACTTGAAAGGTAAGTCTAACTTTCAAAAATGGTTCAAGAGTCTCAGGGAGACCTGTTCAGAAGTCAACACAAAGATATAAAACCAGGGAATTGATTCCAGGGAAGCCCAGCAACAAAGCAAGTGGGATGCAACCATCATCAACAGACTAACAATGAAGGAACTAAGTACTTGGGAGATACAGATTGGAAGGCAGGCATGATGTGTTTATAGAAGTAGTGGGGAACTAAGCAGAACTCGAAGGTAAGGATGCAGAAAAAAGTTTGAAAACAAATAAACAAGGAAATGAAAAATAGGTTTGCACATAGAAATCAGAGGGCAAGGAATGGGTCTGGCATTGGGGATCTTTGCAAAAGCCTACAGGTAAAAAATGAAGGCTAAGCCTCTAGTAAGACAACTAGAAGCTAACATTATAAGCTACTGATCTAAAGGTCCTTATATATTTCTCTGCTTAAAAGTAGTTTCAGTTTCAAGGATTAAGCAGTTCATTAAAATAAACTTTTCTGCATTTACTTACTGCCATGTATAATCACTGGATAATGTGTCTTTGTTGACATACTCTACCAGTAATGGGTTTTCCCTCACCCCATTTCAAATAAAGATTGCTCCAAAGAATTCAGATATTTGTCTTTTCTATTTACATAGGCACATATAATGTGTGTGTGCGCATGCTTAATTGTGTATTTGAATAGTAGGAAGATCTATGAGAGAGACTGAAAGAATGCATATTTGATGTGTGTGTGTGTGTGTGTGTGTGTGAAAGAGAAACTAAGAAAAGTGAGCTTTAGAAATAACATGAAGTCACCCAGTTCATGCACACACCCAGTGCACCAATCTACACTGCAACAATTCTGGTAGTTCACTTGCCACCTCTAAGATGAGGACAGTCAAAAAGAGCAAGTTTAAGAGAAGTTCCTTCAACTTCTGAATAGTTCTAGCTATTAGAAAGCAGCTTTTTGTGTTATAACAGAAATTTCCTTCCTGCAATGTTTCAAAGCATCTTAGCTCTACACTTCTGAACTCTCTGGATATTTTTTTTAATGTGGCAACTCTTCAAATATTTGAAGATTGCACTCATGTACCTATGTAATCACCACATTAATTTTTCCCCATTAAACCGTCCCATTATTTTCCAAATATTTCAGTGTCATGATGTCATAAATCTTTATCCTGGATCCCATTTCTAGAATGGTCCTAGAGTTATTTTTAAAATGTAATAGGCAAAAGTGAGAAACGGTCCAGATATGGTCAAATTTTTAAACTGTATTGTAAAATGATTTTCTTCTTCATTTTGAGTCCTAAACATACACAATTCAGGCTAGTTTTTTTAATTTAATTTTTTGGCAGCCATCACACTGTCAACTCATATTGATCTTGTAATCAGTACATCACCCTGTCATCCAATGCATTAGATTTCCCTTTGAACCACTGACATATACATCCATTATAGCACTTTTCACATTTTATGGTAGTTATTTATGTGTCTTCCCTACTAGACTGTGAGTTTCTCAAGGGTAGCAACTATGCCTTACTCATCTTTGACCTAGTAATTTAAAAAAGTAAAAAATCTTTGTTGAATAAAAAAAGAAATACGAAAATTTGCTAAGCATGCTTTCTATTTTTTAAAAATTCAAGACATTGAATATATTCATCATGATAGAACACAGACATGTACCTAGAGATCTCCTTTCAGATTAATGTTCATCCTCAAAAACATTCCTTTTTTTAAAGCTTTTTAACAAGTTATAAGTATACTTAACTATTCATGAATATGTACAGTATACATAATATACCCCAAAACATGAAGATTTTTGAAACAGTTGTCCTATATCTAAAACTTTCTCTTGAACTAAGAATCTGATAATGTATTGAACAATAAAAAAAAAGGAGATAAATAGTTGCATGGCTCCTTTTGAGAAAGCATATTATCACTTATACTTTTCCTATTTCTTTTCTATATCTCATTCTTTCCATGTCTCTCAATTGTCACATAACCTCTATGTAATAAACAATTCTAGAATTTTGCTAGAGAATAATGATAATTTACTGAATTCACCTTGTCCTTCTCTATGAAAATTGTAACATCTTTCCGTATTCTTCTTCTGGATTCTTCACTATTACTAAAAAAACACTATAGTTTGGCAGTTTGTACTTTTTTTTCCTCCACATATAGGATAAAAGTACAAAATGAAGCCAGATAATTTAGACTGTTTTCTTTTTTTTGTTTTAAATCAGGAAAGGATTTTGGCCTTTATATTGTAAGGAATTTCAACATCCTTCTGTGTCCATCTGCTCTAATATTTAAATCTAAGGATCATCTTTTTAAAGTAACCCCCCAATATAGGTGTTCTGTTTCTGTCAGCCATCTCAGCAGTTTATCTCATGTGCTTCTAAAGAAAGATTTCTCCCTGAGTAGTTCTTATTCATGTTCCAAACACAATTAACTTCCTCAGTAGTTGAACAGCATAATCAGATTTATATTTCATTTGTATTTCAGTCTTTTTGACATTATTTGAATGTTTTGTGATTTTTTTAACTATGCCAGTATATGCTGAACCACTGTCTAACAGGCAAGCATTTGATGTTAGCCATCACTGCTTTGTTCTCAAGGAAAATCTGTTTACCGTCATACTATGTTTAGAAGTTCCCTTGCCCCAACAAAGAGTGGGGGAAGCAAAGCTCTGAGAGAAATGAATGAACTGTGATACTAGGCTTTTCAAATATCTACTGCAGAGGTTGAGGATGGCAGAGATTAAGAACAGAGAAGTTTGGCTGCAATCTTGCAGAAGCCCATAGGTTACATGGTCAAGAGATTAATCAGAAGGTCTTTATAAAAATTGGACTTAAAATCTGACATTTTAGTGGGAAATTGATCTTGAATAGGACCCAACAAGTGACGGAGTCTAGGGAATATTCAAGTTATACTTGCAGATACCTTTGGGGATGGGCAGAGGTGGTATTTCCTGCTAGTACATGTATAGGTGTTGGGTGTATTGCTTATGATGCAGACATTCCTACAAATATGGAATATTTGTCCTCACTGAGAGGTGAAGCCCACAAGATATTAGTTGTATACAAAATTATATAGTACTGCCTTTTGGAGATTAGGCTGAAGTGCTAGAAGAGCATACCTGTGATCCATTCTTGTATAGCTTTTTATTCTTCTTCAACCGTTTGCTATAGGTATTGAATGAACTTTGATCCTGATTACATGTCTATAGTAATACTGACCTTATTGCATAAATCTTATTTGAGATTTTACTATCATGGCTACTGTGAAAAAGAGTTAGAATGATCTGCTGCTTGAACTCCTGGACAGTATTGACCATCATTTCTCTTCCTACTGGTCTGAAATAGAGCTGCCAGTTCTCCTTATATCTGTTGGCCATCTACTGTCAGTAGAGATGGGACTCTTCATCCTACCAAGATGATTTGTTACAATAAAAAAAAGGACCTTCAGCAATGTTTTGCTAGAAGATACATTCCCTAGCAAAAACAGACATCTTCATCTTTATAACTCTGATTAGCTACCTAACTCTCTTAATATGTAAAATAGGCATACTAATAATATCTACTTTATATGTTTGCCATTATGAGAATGTACTGATATTTAATAAGGGTGCAATAAATGGTAGCTATTGTTACTCCCCTATGATCTCTTGTGTTTCTTTCAAAATTCAACATGTTCTTCCACAGCTGAGCAAGAAGGAACAAAATAATGTATTTAGTTTAGGTGAAATGATCTGTTTTAGAATCAAGGGATGGAGGAAGGCTTTAAAAATATTTTTAAATTATTCTGCACTTTTCTACTCACATTGATTCTGAAACGTATAAGCATATTTACTTAAACATTTCAAAGGTGTAAGCACATTAATAAAAGTATATTTTCTGTTTTAGAACACACAAGAATCTCACTTTGTATAAAGTATAATAACTTCATATGTCTCTAGATAAGCCATTTCTTTAATAAATATTTATTGAGTACCTACTATGTGCTGAACAAAATAAACATGGTCCTTATTTTCATGGATTGTGCTTTCTAATAGGGAAGACATAAAATAATCAAATAATCTCAAATAGAAACAAAATTACAAATTTATATAAATTATAGGGAGGGAATGATAAGGGTATTAATAAATTATAGAAGTAAGAAGCAATCTAATTTGGACTTGGGAAGTCCAGGAGGTGAAGAGGTGGTAGTTGAAAGATTACGAGCTACAGGTTTTTTTTTTGTTGTTGTTGTTGTTGTTGTTGCTTTATAACAAATTTAATCAGTTATACATATACATATGTTTCCATATCCCCTCCCTTTTGCGTCTCCCTCCCACCCTCCCTATCCCACCCCTCCAGGCGGTCACAAAGTACCGAGCTGATCTCCCTGTGCTATGCGGCTGATTCCCACTAGCTATCTACCTCACGTTTGGTAGTGTATATATGTCCATGCCGCTCTTTCACTTTGTCACAGCTTACCCTTCCCCCTCCCCATATCCTCAAGTCCATTCTCTAGTAGGTCTGTGTCTTTATTCCTGTCTTACCCCTATGTTCTTCATGACATTTTTTTTTCTTAAATTCCATATATATGTGTTAGCATACAGTATTTGTCTTTCTCTTTCTGACTTACTTCACTCTGTATGACAGACTCTAGGTCTATCCACCTCATTACAAATAGCTCAATTTCATTTCTTTTTATGGCTGAGTAATATTCCATTGTATATATGTGCCACATCTTCTTTATCCATTCATCCGATGATGGACACTTAGGTTGTTTCCATCTCCGGGCTATTGTAAATAGGGCTGCTATGAACATTTTGGTACATGTCTCTTTTTGAATTATGGTTTTCTCAGGGTATATGCCCAGTAGTGGGATTGCTGGGTCATATGGTAGTTCTATTTGTAGTTTTTTAAGGAACCTCCATACCGTTCTCCATAGCGGCTGTACCAATTCACATTCCCACCAGCAGTGCAAGAGTGTTCCCTTTTTTCCACACCCTCTCCAGCATTTATTGTTTCTAGATTTTTTGATGATGGCCATTCTGACTGGTGTGAGATGATATCTCATTGTAGTTTTGATTTGCATTTCTCTAATGAGTAAAGATGTTGAGCATCCTTTCATGTGTTTGTGGGCAGTCTGTATATCTTCTGTGGAGAAATGTCTATTTAGGTCTTCTGCCCATTTTTGGATTGGGTTGTTTGTTTTGTTGTTATTGAGCTGCATGAGCTGCTTATAAATTTTGGAGATTAATCCTTTGTCAGTTGCTTCATTTCCAAATATTTTCTCCCATTCTGAGGGTTGTCTTTTGGTCTTGTTTATGGTTTCCTTTGCTGTGCAAAAGCTTTTAAGTTTCATTAGGTCCCATGTGTTTATTTTTGTCTTTATTTCCATTTCTCTAGGAGGTGGGTCAAAAAGGATCTTGCTGTGATTTATGTCATAGAGTGTTCTGCCTATGTTTTCCTCTAAGAGTTTGATAGTGTCTGGCCTTATATTTAGGTCTTTAATCCATTTTGAGCTTATTTTTGTGTATGGTGTTAGGGAATGATCTAATCTCATACTTTTACATGTCCCTATCCAGTTTTCCCAGCACCACTTATTGAAGAGACTGTCCTTTCTCCACTGTACATTCCTGCCTCCTTTATCAAAGATAAGGTGACCATATGTCCGTGGGTTTAACTCTGGGCTTTCTATCCTGTTCCATTGATCTATCTTTCTGTTTTTGTGCCAGTACCATACTGTCTTGATTACTGTAGCTTTGTAGTATAGTCTGAAGTCAGGGAGCCTGATTCCTCCAGCTCCATTTTTCGTTCTCAAGATTGCTTTGGCTATTCGGGGTCTTTTGTGTTTCCATACAAATTGTGCAATGTTTTGTTCTAGTTCTGTGAAAAATGCCAGTGGTAGTTTGATAGGGATTGCATTGAACCTGTAGATTGCTTTGGGTAGTAGAGTCATTTTCACAATGTTGATTCTTCCAATCCAAGAACATGGTACATCTCTCCATCTATTTGTATCATCTTTAATTTCTTTCATCAGTGTCTTATAATTTTCTGCATATAGGTCTTTTGTCTCCTTAGGTAGGTTTATTCCTAGATATTTTATTCTTTTTGTTGCAATTGTAAATGGGAGTGTTTCCTTGATTTCACTTTCAGATTTTTCATCATCAGTATATAGGAATGCCAGAGATTTCTGTGCATTAATTTTGTATCCTGCAACTTTACCAAATTCATTGATTAACTCTAGTAGTTTTCTGGTAGCATCTTTAGGATTCTCTATGTATAGTATCATGTCATCTGCAAACAGTGACAGCTTTACTTCTTCTTTTCCAATTTGGATTCCTTTTATTTCCTTTTCTTCTCTGATTGCTGTGGCTAAAACTTCCAAAACTAGGTTGAATAAGAGTGGTGAAAGTGGGCAACCTTGTCTAGTTCCTGATCTTAGTGGAAATGGTTTCAGTTTTTCACCACTGAGGACAATGCTGGCTGTGGGTTTGTCATATATGGCCTTTATTATGTTGAGGAAAGTTCCCTCTATGCCTACTTTCTGCAGGGTTTTTATCATAAATGGGTGTTGAATTTTGTCGAAAGCTTTCTCTGCATCTATTGAGATGATCATATGGTTTTTCTCCTTCAATTTGTTAATATGGTGTATCACGTTGATTGATTTGCGTATATTGAAGAATCCTTGCATTCCTGGAATAAACCCCACTTGATCATGGTGTATGATCCTTTTAATGTGCTGTTGGATTCTGTTTGCTAGTATTTTGTTGAGGATTTTTGCATCTATGTTCATCAGTGATATTGGCCTGTAGTTTTCTTTCTTTGTGACATCCTTGCCTGGTTTTGGTATCAAGGTGATGGTGGCCTCGTAGAATGAGTTTGGGAGTGTTCCTCCCTCTGCTATATTTTGGAAGAGTTTCAGAAGGATAGGTGTTAGCTCTTCTCTAAATGCTTGATAGAATTCGCCTGTGAAGCCATCTGGTCCTGGGCTTTTGTTTGTTGGAAGATTTTTTATCACAGTTTCAATTTCAGTGCTTGTGATTGGTCTGTTCATATTTTCTATTTCTTCCTGATTCAGTCTTGGCAGGTTGTGCATTTCTAAGAATTTGTCCATTTCTTCCAGGTTGTCCATTTTATTGGCATAGAGTTGCTTATAGTAATCTCTCATGATCTTTTGTATTTCTGTAGTGTCAGTTGTTACTTCTCCTTTTTCATTTCTAATTCTATTGATTTGAGTCTTCTCCCTTTTTTTCTTGATGAGTCTGGCTAATGGTTTATCAATTTTGTTTATCTTCTCAAAGAACCAGCTTTTAGTTTTATTGATCTTTGCTATCGTTTCCTTCATTTCTTTTTCATTTATTTCTGATCTGATTTTTATGATTTCTTTCCTTCTGCTAACTTTGGGATGTTTTTGTTCTTCTTTCTCTAATTGCTTTAGGTGCAAGGTTAGGTTGTTTATTCGAGATGTTTCCTGTTTCTTAAGGTGGGATTGTATTGCTATAAACTTCCCTCTTAGAACTGCTTTTGCTGCATCCCATAGGTTTTGGGTCGTTGTGTCTCCATTGTCATTTGTTTCTAGGTATTTTTTAATTTCCTCTTTGATTTCTTCAGTGATCACTTCGTTATTAAGTAGTGTATTGTTTAGCCTCCATGTGTTTGTATTTTTTACAGCTCTTTTCCTGTAATTGATATCTAGTCTCATAGCATTGTGGTCGGAAAAGGTACTTGATACAATTTCAATTTTCTTAAATTTACCAAGGCTTGATTTGTGACCCAAGATATGATCTATCCTGGAGAATGTTCCATGAGCACTTGAGAAAAATGTGTATTCTGTTGTTTTTGGATGGAATGTCCTATAAATATCAATTAAGTCCATCCTGTTTAATGTATCATTTAAAGCTTGTGTTTCCTTATTTATTTTCATTTTGGATGATCTGTCCATTGGTGAAAGTGGGGTGTTAAAGTCCCCTACTATGAGTGTGTTACTGTCGATTTCTCCTTTTATGGCTGTTAGTATTTGCCTTATGTATTGAGGTGCTCCTATGTTGGGTGCATAAATATTTACAATTGTTATATCTTCTTCTTGGATCGATCCCTTGATCATTATGCAGTGTCCTTCTTTGTCTCTTCTAGTAGTCCTTATTTTAAAGTCTATTTTGTCTGATATGAGAATTGCTACTCCAGCTTTCTTTTGGTTTCCATTTGCATGGAATATCTTTTTCCATCCCCTTACTTTCAGTCTGTATGTGTCTCTAGGTCTGAAGTGGGTCTCTTGTAGACAGCATATAGATGGGTCTTGTTTTTGTATCCATTCAGCCACTCTGTGTCTTTTGGTGGGAGCATTTAGTCCATTTACATTTAAGGTAATTATCCATATGTATGTTCCTATTCCCATTTTCTTAATTGTTTTGGGTTCATTATTGTAGGTATATTCCTTCTGTTGTGTTTCTTGCCTAGAGAAGTTCCTTTAGCATTTGTTGTAAAGCTGGTTTGGTGGTGCTGAACTCTCTCAGCTTTTTCTTGTCTGTAAACGTTTTAATTTCTCCATCAAATCTGAATGAGATCCTTGCTGGGTAGAGTAATCTTGGTTGCAGGTTTTTCTCCTTCATCACTTTAAGTATGTCCTGCCACTCCCTTCTGGCTTGTAGAGTTTCTGCTGAGAGATCAGCTGTTATCCTGATGGGGATTCCCTTGTGTGTTATTTGTTGTTTTTGCCTTGCTGCTTTTAATATGATTTCTTTGTGTTTAATTTTTGACAGTTTGATTAATATGTGTCTTGGCGTATTTCTCCTTGGATTTATTCTGTATGGGACTCTCTGTGCCTCCTGGACTTGATTAACTATTTCCTTTCCCATATTAGGGAAGTTTTCAACTATAATCTCTTCAAATATTTTCTCAGTCCCTTTCTTTTTCTCTTCTTCTTCTGGAACCCCTGTAATTCGAATGTTGGTGCGTTTAATGTTGTCCCAGAGGTCTCTGAGACTGTCCTCTGTTCTTTTCATTCTTTTTTCTTTATTTTGCTCTGCAGCAGTTATTTCCACTATTTTATCTTCCACCTCACTTATCCGTTCTTCTGCCTCAGTTATTCTGCTATTGATCCCATCTAGAGTATTTTTTATTTCATGTATTGTGTTTTTAATCGTTGCTTGATTCATCTTTAGTTCTTCTAGGTCCTTGTTAACTGTTTCTTGCATTTTGTCTATTCTATTTCCAAGATTTTGGATCTGGGAAATAGAATCTTGGATCATCTTTACCATCATTATTCTGAATTCTTTTTCAGGTAGAGTGCCTATTACCTCTTCATTTGTTAGGTCTGGTGGGTTTTTATCTTGCTCCTTCTCCTGCTGTGTGTTTTTCTGTCTTCTCATTTTGCTTATGTTACTGTGTTTGGGGTCTCCTTTTTGCAGGCTGCAGGTTCGTAGTTCCTGTTGTTTTTGGTGTCTGTCCCCAGTGGCTAAGGTTGGTTTAGTGGGTTGTGTAGGCTTCCTGGTGGAGGGGACTAGTGCCTGTGTTCTGGTGGATGAGGCTGGATCTTGTCTTTCTGGTGGGCAGGTCCACGTCTGGTGGTGTGTTTTGGGGTGTCTGTGGACTTTTTATGATTTTAGGCCACCTCTCTGCTAATGGGTGGTGTTGTGTTCCTGTCTTGCTAGTTGTTTGGCTTAGGGTGTCCAGCACTGTAGCCTGCTGGTCGTTGAGTGAAGCTGGGTGCTGGTGTTGAGATGGAGATCTCTGGAAGATTTTCGCCGTTTGATATTATGTGGAGCTGGGAGGTCTCTTGTGGACCAGTGTCCTGAAGTTGGCTCTCCCACCTCAGAGGCACAGCACTGACTCCGGGCTCCTCAATTTGGGATGATGTGTTGTCTATTCATGTATTCCACAGATGCAGGGTACATCAAGTTGATTGTGGAGCTTTAATCCGCTGCTTCTGAGGCTGCTGGGAGAGGTTTCCCTTTCTCTTCTTTGTTCTCACAGCTCCTAGGTCTCAGCTTTGGATTTGGCCCCGCCTCTGCGTGTAGGTCGCCGGAGGGTGTCTGTTCTTCGCTCAGATAGGACAGGGTTAAAGGAGCAGCCTCTTCGGGGACTCTGGCTCACTCAGGCCGGGAGGGAGGGAGGGGCATGGAGTGCGGGGCGAGCCTGCAGCGGCAGAGGTCAGCGTGACGTTGCACCAGCCCGAGGCGTGCCGTGCGTTCTCCCAGGGAAGCCGCCCCTGGATCCCGGGACCCCGGCAGTGGCGGGCTGCACAGGCTCCTGGAAGGGCGGTGTGGGCAGTGACCTGCGCTCGCACACAGGCTTCTTGGCGGCGGCAGCAGCAGCCCCAGCGTCCCATGCCTGTCACTGGCGAGCTACAGGTTTTGCTTCCTATGCCAATACTAGGTCTTATGAATAATTCTTTTGTGATGAAAATACTATCTAATTATTTATTGTGAAAGTATATATTTTTAACATCTTTATTGGAGTATAATTGCTTTACAATATTGTGTTAGTTTCTGCTATATAAAAAACTGAATCAGCTATATGTATACATATATCCCCATATCCCCTCCCTCTTGAATCTCCCTCCCACACTTCCTATCCCACCCCTCTAGGAGGTCACAAAGCACCAAGCTGATCTCCCTGTGCTATGTAACTCCTTCCCACTAGCTGTCTATTTTACATTTGGTAGTGTATATATGTCAATGCTACTCCCTCACGTCATCCCAGCTTACCCTTCCCCCTCCCCGTGGCCTCAAGTCCATTCTCTATGTCTGCGTCTTTATTCCTGACTTGTCCCTAGGTTCATCAGAACCATTTTTTTCCTTTTTTTTGTTTTAGATTCTATATATATATATGTGTTAGCTATGGTATTTGTTTTTCTCTTTCTGACTTACTTCACTCTGTATGACAGACTCTAGCTCCATCCACCTCACTACCAATAACTCAATTTCTTTTCTTTTTATGGCTGAGTAATATTCCATTGTGTATATGTGAAAGTATATTTTTTGAAATCCAAGTCTATGTGCTTTTCTCATGTATGAAGATGTGAGAATGAAAAAGATAAGCTTTTAGTTTCTTAAAACTTAGAAACTTTGGAGATTTCATATTACAAGAGTTGCTTCTTTCTGTGCCTTGGTAAATGAAAGCATTATTTATCAACAGTGCAAGGATTAATTAGCAAATGTTTAAATTTTTTTGAATAACTGATTAGTGCTAACACCACTATTTATAATGTAGTCTTGTTAAAATTAACTTGAAATTTTGTGCGTTGTTCCCAGACAAGCTGCTAGAGGATCTAAAATTTTCTCAGTCTCTATGAACACACTGTATTTAGCTGACAGGTCACCTGTCATTTATAATCAATGTCAGAAAAGCAATAAAACAAAATGACAAGTTTTGCACCTGATATAACTTATCTTCTCTCAGGTCTCTCCTTAAATCTCTTATTGCTCTTTATCTTCACTGGAATGTACTTTCTACATTTTGCTTCATATTGTATTGCGTTTTTTTAAAAAAAATCTCTTTAGCCATTTGATTCTATTTTCTTGCATTGTGCTTTGGTATCATGGAACAACTTTTTCTTAATTAAGAAATAATTAAATTCAGATGTCACTTACAAATATCTACTTCTTGTCTCTTCTTGTACTTCACTGGAGAAGACAATCTGTTGGAACAGCTGCATGAACCACAAAATCGTCTTTGTACTTAGAGGCTGAACTATTTTAACTGCAATAAAATTTGCACTACAACTGCCAATACCCAGATGGACATTTTGTTTCATGGTCTTATCTATTTTGTATCTCTCTGAGTAACAGGAGATCTCAACACCCCTGTGCCAGACCTCATTTCCATATCGCCAGCATTTCTTAAAAGCTTTAGAAAATCAGCAAAGAAAGCTAAATTCAAAAAAACAAGGTGAAAATTTAAAATAAAGGATAGGGGAAAGATGCCTGAGAAATAAAATTATCTGCTGAGGAGACAGTATATATCTAAAGAAAGCAGTGAATAATAAAGATGCTTAAGAACTGTTAGATAATATGGCAATCCCTTGATGCACTTTATGTAATTTTCATCTGTCAGTGGATATTCCACTTTCTCCAAATGGAATACAATTTTCAAAACCAAAGAGAAGAGCAAGATGTCACAATCAGCAAAAATCAAATCCCAATCTCTAATTCAAGTAAAGATGAATAGAGAAGAAAATGTAAATATCGAGAAAGAAAATGTCATAAATATTAGCTTATTAAAATGATATTTTATGCAAATCAAACCATACCTCACTCCTGTTGGAAGACTATCATCAAAAAGACAAGAGATTTCAAGTGTTGTCAAGAATACGGAGAAAAGAAATTTGTGAACTGTTGATTGGAATGTAAATTGGTGTAGTCATTATAAACATAAAACACCTGTATGGAGATTTCTTAAAAAAATTACAAATAGAACTATCATATGATTCATTAATCCCTCTTCAGGGTATTAGCCAAAGGAAACAAAACCATTATCTTGAAGATGTGTCTGGACTCATGTTCATTGCAGCATTATCCATAATAGCCAAGGTATGGAAACAAACTAAATGTCTGTCAATGGATGAATGGACAAAGAAGATGTGAGACACATACATTTGATAGCATATTATTCAGCAGTGAGAAAGAAGGAAATCCTGCCATTTGTGACAACCTGGATGGATTTTAAGGGCATTATGCTAAGTAAAATAAGCCAGACAGAGAAAAACAAATACTACATGGTATTACTTACACATGGAATCTGAAAAAAAGTAAAACTTATAGCAACAGAGAGTAGAAAAGTAGTTGCCAAGGGCTGGGGGTGGGGGAATTAGGGAGAGGTTGGTAAAAGGATATAAACTTTCAGCTATAAAATGAGTCAGGTCTACAGATCTTATGTATAACATGATGACTATAGTTGATAACACAATATTATACAATTGAAATTTACTAAGGGAGTAGAACTTAAATATTCTCACCAAAAAAAAAAGAAAAAAAAGTAGATAAATATGTGAGAAATGTGAGGTGATGGATGTATTATTTAACTAGATGGGAAATTCTTTTTCACTATGTATATCAAATTATCATGATGTACACTTTAAATATAACTTTATTTGTCAATTATATTTCCATAAATTTTTTTCACTGAAAAAATATTTTAACCTCTTGCAATAAGATCTAGTAGATTGCAGTTTACATGTTAACTTTAGCAAGACTTTATACAAGCTATCTGAAATAGGTAGATTTGGATAAAATATGTACTCAGTACTCAGAAAGAAAAGAGATGCAGTAAACTATATACATGATTTATACTTTTCTGTAAGATTAAAGAGGCCCAGAGCATACTGACTTTCTCTAAAGTTTTTAGTGAAAAGAGTAGGGATTAATGTAAAAAAAAAAAAATTCCTCTTCAATGAATCACAGTCATGTTGGTGCAATGGTTAAGTCCAGTGGCTTCTAAAATTATATGTGCAGGTCAGCCTTTAATATAATATTTTTACATATTAAAATTATATCTAAAATTAAGCCTTCTATACAGGAAAATCATGTCACAGTAGTATTCAGAAAAGAAAGTCATGACTATTCTTATGATTTTAAAATTTATATTTTGATTATTTCACTTTTCATGCACTTCTCAAAAAACTGTTGCAGACAATATTCAGTATATACTGAATATTATGATTTGAAATAATATATATACCCCTGAATTACTAATTCTCTGAATGAATTTAATTGCTTCCTTTCAAACACATATATTATCCCTAATTTATCTGCAAGCATTTTAATATCATCATCCTTAAAGTTTCT
Organism: Mesoplodon mirus; assembly: GCF_964341445.2. Classification (NCBI taxonomy): domain Eukaryota; kingdom Metazoa; phylum Chordata; class Mammalia; order Artiodactyla; family Ziphiidae; genus Mesoplodon; species Mesoplodon mirus. The sequence goes on from NC_138982.1 coordinate 111,659,155, forward strand.
TCCTTTTGTATTACCTCCAAGAAGATATTTTGCAAATAGTGTGTGTATAGCAAATACTATGGACTAAGTGAAATTACACACTAAATTTTTGAACATTTTCACAAACTCTCAGTACAAATTTTATTACTATTATATTGGTATGAGGGGGTAGGCAAGATCACCTAAAGCTCACATCAGTGTTAGTTCAATATAAAAACATGAATGTTTTATTTGAAAGAAACACTACAATTGTTTGAGGTTATTTCAACATGAATGTAATCCTTGTTTTGGGAAAGAAAACATGAATGATTCTAATTAAGGGAGTAGAAAGAGAAGTTGTTTAGGACTAAGTTAAGTATTAAATTAAAAAGTCATATCCTAAGTTTTAAACTTTCTTAGTTATTAACATCATATGGAAGGCCCTGTGTTATTCTTAACAGTTAATTAAGATATGCCTATTGCAACAATATCTCAGCAGAGGGCCAAAGTTGGTCAGTGACCATCAATCTGAATTCTGCTATGTAGCCAATTGAATGTGTTCGGGGGTTACTCAGTACCAAGTGCCATCAACCCTTTGAGTTATATCTCTCAAGGCATAATTTCTCAAGGCATAATTCTTCTGCCAGAGCTCCAGATGGAAGTCCATTTAACCATAATGTATCTTATAATTATCACAACTGACACTTTGACATTCCATTTTGGCCTGGAAGATTGACCCAGCTGTACAGTATATTACCTTTTCAGCATATCCTCTCTAATTTTTGTGGCACAGGAAAATAGCATCTCCAGATTCTCTAACTCAACCGTGTGCTTGACAAATAATATTCTAACATCTGCAGTCTTGCTGTAAAAAGCAGGTACATGGGTGACAGCAGTTTCAATCAAACCAACTACCAATTACTCTCAGCTAGATGTTAGATTCTAGATCAGTTTTAATGCTAATGAATGGGCACAGATTGACAAACCTGGAGGCTGAAGCTCTGCCTTATCCCCAGAGTAACAAAAACCAAGCTTACCCAGAACCAGGGTAAAGTGCAGAATATGTTCATTACAGATATGCTTTATTTTTGAGCAAGGGTTTGTGATGTGCTACATTTTTACTATAGAGTTATTTGGCTACACTGTACTATAGAGTAAATTAATCACAGTTTCTTTTCATTAAAAAGGACAACTGACAACTTATCTACTATCCCCATTGCATGTCCACAAGATCCTCATTGAAACCTTCCCCAAAAGAGAAAGAGCCCTCAGTCAGAAACTGTGATGCCTTTGAGATTTTACCAAACTTGCAATCTAACACGTTACTCTGCCACAATGTCAGAGATGATGGCAGAGGACATGAGATTTCTGGGTCAGAGACAAAGGATTTTATTATCTACAGCACAACAAATGGCTTAACTTTTATGTTCGCATTGGTCCCCCTTACCTCCTAAATCACATGGGAGGGTGATGCAAAGAAAACGGGATGAATGCTACATAAACATCCTTAAAAAGATATTCTAGGGCAAAAGTTATCATGAGATATGTAGAAATGCAATGAAGAATTACCCCATCCCCATACCTTCTATATTAAAATTTTTCACTGGACATGAGATTTCAAAAAATTATTCATACTATGCAAACATAGTAGATGATCTCTCACATGTCCTTAGAGACCTTAAAGGATTTTTTAAACTTTATTTTTTCCTTTCTTCTGTCCTTACTTTTTTTCCTCCTTTACTTCCTCCTTCCTTTCCTCCTCCCCCTCCCATCCCCTCCACCTCTTCCCCCTCCTTCTCTTCATCCTCCTCCTCTTTCTCCTTCTCCTTCTTCTAATTCTTCTAAATCTTCTAATTCTTGTGTGTGTGTGTGTGTGTGTGTGTGTGTGTGTGATAATATATATAACATTAGCTACATTGTTTTGGATAAAATTGTTTGGATATATTAGAAAGAGTATTAGAAAGGAAATATAGATCTGTTAGACAGATGGATGGGTGGAAGATATATCTATCTATAGATATATAGGATATAATCATATTATTTTTAAAAAATTTAAGCTTTGCAGTACTTGTATGTTCTTCAAAAGTTACAAACACTCTAGGCTTCATATTCTTTATCTATCACTTAAGATTGACCAGGTAACCTCTCAGATTTCTTCCAGTTTTAGAAATCTGAGAATTTTTCTTTTCCTTTTGTTAAACAGAGAAACAGAGTAGTTGCTAACAGATATCTTTTAATGAGGGATATTTTACTATCTCTCTTAGTTTCAGTTTTAGAATATTGCTGTGTATTTGAACAAAACAGACAAAATTAATACAATGTGTTTAACCTAAGCATTAGAAGTATATAAAACAAGATTATTTCAACTAAAATTTCTCCATTTATCTTTTTCACTCCTCTTTGTCACTGTCTTCTTTTGTCATTAACAATTTCTCAAATTCTTCTAATTTTGATTGCTATATTTAAGAACTGCTTGTTTGCTAGCAAATCGTTCTGGCTTCTTATTAAAATGAACTGAAAAGAGGAGAAAGCTGGTTCACTTTTTTCCTTCATTTACCACTCTTCTACTTGATTCTCAACATTTATGTACTCTCAATAACATAAAATAACATTTTGAGAAAAATAACTTTTTAACACTTTGAAATAGGAAAAATAGAAAAAATTATGGCGATAAAGCAGTAAGAAGAAAATTGTCTACATAAAATAAGAAGAGAATCTTTTATTTCATTTACAATGTTAATATATGGAAGCAGGAATATCTTTAAATTTGGAAGTGTAAGAATATAATCTACTGGATAAAAATGGATTGGAAGAAGGAAACAGAAGTTATTCCTTTTTTTTTTTTTTTTTTTTTTTTTTTTTGTGGTACGTGGGCCTCAAGCACAGGCTCCGGACACGCAGGCTCAGCGGCCATGGCTCACGGACCTAGCCACTCCGTGGCATGTAGGATCTTCCCAGACCAGGGCACAAACCTGTGTCCCCTGCATCGGCAGGTGGACTCTCAACCACTGCGTCACCAGGGAAGCCCAAGATATTCCTTTTAATGTTTATAATTTTGTCTTTTAATTCTGACTTTGGATGGAAGAAAAGGACATTGAAAATTGGGTTGTACATTCAGGGGGTAAAGATGACAGCAATTTCAGACTATTGGTGTCTTTTTATACTAATCATAGGTATTCTTATAACAAATCTGGCAACATTCCAAGGTCATTTCAGACCAATGTTTTATGAAACAAAGTGAAGAAGTCACTGTCTCACTTCTGAAATACTCTGGGCAAAAACATCTTTGTTTTCTCAGTTCTCAGAATCTATATGTACTGGCTCTCTTCTCAGATGATTTCATATCTTATATATAAAATAAGCCTTAGAATAAAGAAACAAGTTAGATACATTTAGTCATATCAGTTTCCTTATCTCTATAATCATACTAAGTTTTTCTAACATACTTTCACTCTATCTCTGAGATGCCGTTGCCTCTTCTCTTTATCCTAATCCTAACCATCCTACAGTCAATTTCCTTCATGAAGCCATTACTTAGTGCTCCTACTCTTCACTGAGTAGCCTTTTACTTAGAGGTCTTGCCCTTCACTGAGTAGTAGTATACTAATATATAGTAGTATATAATATTAACACAGTATTACCCTGTAGCAAAAATGAAGTTACTTGAATACACAATTTTAATGCATTTTTATTTTTCTTATCCTTTCTCTTCAGCTAGATTATAAATTATTGAGTAGGGGATACTATGTTGGTTCTAGGACAATGCTGAGCATATTAGAATTAGTTGTAGAATAGTTTCTCATTTGAGTAGTTCTAATAGTTTATGTGATATTTTATTCAATAGATGTTAATTTTCCTAAACCTTTTACTTATTTTCTGAATTCTTTAATTTTTACTTAAATATAATTTATTAAAAGATTATTAAAAATTGAGTACACTGACATCTTTGATAGGATAAAAATAACTGATCAACAAGAATACTTAATTAAGAGAGTGATCCCTGCCTTTTCCAGCTCTTTTCTTATGAGCCCAATAAATAACACAGGGGTTCTTTGTAATATTTCTGCCCTATACCATGTATGATAAATTTTACTTCACCTAAAGACCAATTTCCCAGTGGCATACAAAAATTAATTCAGGATCATCTGCCTCCTTACAGATAAGAAGCTTCTTTTATATCTCTGCATTATGAAAGTGTTGACTGGTAAAATGATATTATTTCTTAATATCAATTTAAATAGATGTGTTCGTTTAAAAATTATATTTCTTTTTCTACTTTATTCCAGCTTATTATGTTGGAATATTTCAGGGCAATTCTTTCAATTAATTTGAATTGAAGCTGAAAAATAATTTTGTAAGATTTGACCATTTGTCTAGAAGTTATTGAAAACTTTAACAGGTAGAATTTATAGCAAATCAACATTATTATAGTTTCTTTAAGTTACCTAATGTGTAAATCAAAAGAAAAAAACAGAATAGTTTCACTGTGACAAAAGTGAAGAATTTTATAAATCACTTTTGGAAACATGCAATGTTATTACTTCTATTTTTATAATACTTTTCTAAATTTGTCAGTGTATATTTGGAAACTGATTAGATATTAAAAAATGTGGGTTTTTTTGAATGAGCTTTCTCAAAAGTGAATCCTTTGTTACCTGTTACATACTGCCTTTTCAAGAAAGCAAAATCGGTAAGAAGTCCATACTAAAATTTGTTTTAATTCTTAATTCAGTTTTCATCTTCATGCAATGTATACAATAAAATAAATATCTAATGAATAGGAAACAAGGAGCAAAAAGAGTAGATTAAAGAATAAAAATACTTACAAAAAACTATAAAACAGTCTCTGAAGTGGTACTTCTAATTATTTTTAAGCTATCAATGTGAAATATATTTTTATTTTATTTTTAATAAATAAATATGATGAAAATAATAACAAATGTGTTTTTATTTAACTTATATTAATACACTGAAATACTAAAGAATGAAATGTCCTTAATTCAGGAAGTTTCCTATCACATGAGTGTTTCATTGAACTCATGGTGAAAGGCCGATGAGTAAAATGTAGCCCATTAGCTCTCTGAATCAAACTGCTCAGTCTAATAGTGATTTCTGTATATTTGGCATACTGGTCATTATGTGCCAGGTTTATATTTCCAATCATCAAACCAAATTCAATCAGACAAAGCTGAAGCACTTTTTTAAAAAGTGAACTTGACTTTAAACTAGGGATTTGGACACAATGGGAAGCTTATGATCCTTTCAAGTGATCTCTACTAATTATTCCTCTTACAAGGAATGTTGCAGTGTGATTCTCCACAGAGTAGGCGGCTGAGATACCTATGTTCTGTCCAGACGGCTGCTTACACTGACAGGGAGCAGTTCATCAGGCAACAGCCTAATGTTTGGATCTTGAATAGTGAAGAAGGGAAAGTAAATGTGCCAGTGGACTATTTGACAGAAACTGAAGTAGTAATAGAGCCCTGTTGACAAACGCATATTTTCCCAGTCCCACCTGTTTTCAAGGTAGAACTGGGAAGTTTTCCAAATTATCTCTCAAGAAACGAGGTGTTAAAACTATCTCACAGAGCAGGGCTCTTCAGTTTGAAATGCTGTCACCAGCCCCATCAAAATTGGATTCTAATACAAATGGTTATGACATACAAAAAAGGAAGTAAAGAGAGATACCATTTGGTCTGAGTACATCAGGTAAATATTGTAGTTTCCAAAAAACATACTTATGAGCAAGTATCCGTTCAATGACTAACATTGACTGAGTACTTTCTAAGTCTAGGAATGGCAAATGCAGAAATTAATAAGCAAATAAAACATGAAACACAAAACAGAGTTGGGATTAATTATATTTAAAATATTATATAATATGAAAACATGTACTAAATTTTCACACTTTAGGATAATTATCCCCGGGTGGTCTACAAAGCTGATCTTAACTAACTGACATTATTCCACTCTGTTCCACTGAGAAATTTCTTACATTGACTTCATGATATACTACCCCAAGTAACGAGGCAGGTGTTAAGCATTTGGCAACTTCTGCTAACACTTTCTTGCATTGTACTGGGATGTAGTGTTCCAATTTACAACTGCAGTTATTATGTTTTCATGTTGGCTATATATATATATATAGCCAAAAATATATATATATATTTGGGGACTAGGGAGAAGGTAGTCATTGAAATATATGAAAATATTTGATTTAGATTTTATTATATAGGTATATGTTAATAACTCCTGTATACCATTGACATGTACTGCACAATTCATGTGTTTTTTTGTCAAACCTTCTAAAGTAAAATTTCTTGAAATGGTATAAGAATCACCTGTGTGATTGTTAAAAACATTGAAACACAGACCACATCTGGACTGATTAAATTTACATTTCCAGGTGTAGGTATTAGAGAACTTCATTTTGAACAATGCCTTGAGTAATGCTTAGGCACTCTGAAGTATGAGATTAAACAGAGATTTAGTATTATAACAGAGTCATATGAGGTTACTTAACTAAGTTTTAAGTTTCTACTTCTTAATTTGAACCAAGAACATTTCATTAGCTGCCACAGAATTTCTCTCCTATATCAGAACAGAACTTATGTAACAGATTTCTTTATAAGGTAGAGTTAAATTGATTGGCTGTTTGAGAACAGATAGAGAAGGATTAGACATGGTAAGAAAAAGAGATGATTAAAATTCAGATTACATCGTGCCTGTGGTAGAAATATGCTATTTCTGCAGTTTAAAACTGGTGCTGATGGACCGCTCTCTAGAGTGTCTGAAAGGGCTTTCTGAGAACTTGTGCAGAGCTGCAAGAAATATTTTTCCTTTGCCAAGTAATTTCAGAAATTCTCTGTAAAGCACATATATGGCCTATCATTGAGCTTTTGGATTTCCTGTATTAGGATATGAAATGGGTGCAGCTATTAACATATTCTGACTGCCTGAATCTAACTGTTAAAGTGAGGATATGCAAATGAACAGCAGGCAGTGGGTTATTTCAGGTAAAGAGTTTTCTTTTTTATATGCAAGGTTCTCTAATTACCAGTTTTATATTCATACTGAAATGCATTTCTAAGTATATTTTACTCTAATGGCAACTAGATTAATTTTTCACTCAAGAAAAATCAGCTGAATGAATATTGCATAATTTTAAGAGCATTCCTGAGACTGAAGCAAAGATAGAAATCAATGCCCCTTGCTCCCAGACCGCCACCCTGAAGCACACATTCGTGGGAATTCAAATGTTGGGAAGTCTAAATTGAAACAGGAGCAGAGACCAACATCTTTCTTGGAAAGTGGCCCTCCTGAGTACCTAGGGAAACCAGCTCAGCCCTTCTGCATAAGCAAACCTGATAGTACAAGGGAATTAATACCCATAAGCATCCCCTGAGTAAAAGGGATAGAGGTTTATAGATACAACATCTGTTTCTTGTGTAGACAATTTTGAAGTGTATGCCAACTCTCTTTGGAAGGTCTGAATGGGAATGAACCCATTGACCCCAGCAGTGACCAGCTCTTTCACGTATCTTTGGTTTTCCCTACTTGCACCCTTCATTCTTATGGTCCCCTACTCTTTTCTCCTGGTATTATTTCCCCAAATAAACTCATTTCAAGCATGTTCTTGTTATTTTCAAGCCACAAAATACCTGTCTTTTCTTATTACCCTTTTCAACTTTATACTTGGTGCCTGTGTCTTAAAAATCTTTTCTTAAATCTATATTTTTCTCTTTACAATCCCTCCCCAAAGTGATAGTAAATGTTGTTTACGTACAAGCAGAGATTATTAGTGTGTGATATATGTCACATTTTGATGAAAATTATGTTCACAGTACTGTGATAGTGTTCTACTAAGAATGCACAGATCAATGTTAGAGCAAATAAATGTGCACATTATTATGAAGTAATTATTTTTAATATGATAGATTTGGTTAATTACAATGTCTTTGAATTTCTTGTCTTAGCATATAGACAATATAAGGGCAGATAATACATATACTCTTTTCTGAAGCATTGTTTTAATACTTCTTATGATGTTTAACATAGAGTTAGTGATGTTAAAATTTCAGACAGAAATGGTAGAAAAAATTGTATGTGTCTATTAACACTGCTGCCTTGTTAACTACTATAGAACCATGTAAAGATTGTTTTGTTTTATCAGTGTGAGCCCATTTCAGTGACAAAGTCTCACATCAGCTTTCTTGGCCTACTGAAAAAAAAAGGATTATGGTATTTTCAGAGATGCTAGCCCTTACCCCAATAAAATCTTTCTCAATATCTTGATAAATGGTCACCTGAGCCTCCACTCAGAATAGTTTGGATTAGTGAGCAGTTGGACAGATTGCATAAAATAAACCCATTCAACATTCCTGGCTCCTTAGATCTTAGCATTCCTTCATCTACATTATGTCACAAAATGTCTGATAATATCAATTTTGTTTTTCATAGGTCACCAAAGAGTCTATGCTTAATTCAACATAGTGAGCTGAGGAAAAGAAAGAACAAGAAAGAAAAACTGAGAGTTGGAGTTGCTTGAGTTTAAACATTGGCTCTAGAATGTCTGGTAAATTGATAAATTTAGCTGGAATTAAAATTAAATTGTTAATTTTTCTCTGGTCTTCAGAATCCATTCATAGGTACATATTTTCTGATTGTTGTAAAATCTCATCATTCTTTCTATGTGTAAGCCTTTTTCCTCCAAGATTTGACCTGGTAATTGGCCTCCTGGGTCATGTAGACAATCATCTCTAGTTATGAGGTCAATAAAGGCATTGGGGTAAGAAGTGAGGAGTGGCTTTCCAAGCAGAATAACTATAACATGGGATGTCATGACAGGGTCATTAGACAATGGAGAATCAGCATCACGAACAAGGGAAGAGGCACTGCTTTTGCTGGCAGAAGAGAACCAAGGAAATTTAGGGGCTTAGAGTTCTCTGAATGAACTGTACACTCCCATATTCCCATTACAAAACAGAGAGCCCCACTCTTATCCTGCTAATGTCTTCTCTTTCATATACAAGATTTGGTGAGTGTGTGAATTCAAATAATCTTCTAATTAAAAAATAAAACCTAGAACATTTTCAGGTTGACTTTTGACCATCTCACCTTCTCAATTTTAGTTGAGATTCTTTTACACTAATCATAGAAATTCTCTATTCTCTGACAGGTCCTTTGGCTAAGATTTTGGATTTTGAGGTCATAATTCTCAATCTTTAAGTTATACAGACAACTCCATGTCTTAATATTCCTCATATTGATCATTCTGCTCCCAAAACTTTTCATTCAATGGACACTTCTTTCCAGATAAACTTGGAAATACTTTAATTAACTGATGCGCCCCTTCATTCTGTGGGCAAAAGTCCAATTCTTTAATTGTAGCCAACATCTCACTGCCCTTGGACCTAAACAGAACTAATAATCAATTCCATATCCTTATTTTCTTTGGGATCTTTCCCTAGAAAACCACTTTAACTATGAACTTCCATATCAGAAAGAGGTTTTAGTCAAAAAAAAGTCTATATTACAATACTAATTTCTTAGTAATTTACTCAGAGAAATAGTAAATTATAAGTTTCTAGATAATTTACAGAATAATTGTGTAGAACAAAGAACACTCTAGGAAAAAAATGCCAAATTACAACATATGGATTTACTTTAACAAAATGTTTACCACTGCCACCCTTCGACAACAGCAGTTCTATTTCTATAGATGAGGAAGTACCTGCTTAGGTTCTTCAGGACTGGGGTCTAGAAGTTACACCACTGCTACCCTTGGGCATTTAGAAACCTGTCCCACTATATGTGACAAAAGATAAATGTACCCCTATTTCCTCCTCATGCTCTTCTTTTCAAATTGTAAATTTTCATGAATGATTCTAATTGGTGGAACTTAGAATAAATGCCTACACTCTAGCCATAAGGAAACCTGGACAAATGCATTTTAATTTTACCTTAATGTTAAAGGACTCATGTATTGGATGGAATAATGGCCTACAAAGATATCCATATTCTAATTCCTGGATCTGTGGATATGTTAGGTTAGGTTACATGGGAAATAAAGGGATTTTTATAGTTGTGAGTCAGAAAGAGAGAAAGAGAGAGAAAGATAAGAATGGGAGGAGAGTTCAGAAAGGAGAGAAGATGATATATTGCTCCCTTTGAAAATGGAGGAAGGAGCTGTAAGTCAAAGCATACAGGGATATTCCAGAAACTAGAAAAGGCAAAGAAATAGATTCCCTCCTAAAGCCCCCAGTAGGAATGCAGCCCTGCAGATCCATTTTAGATCTCTGACCTCTAAAACAGCAAGAGAAGAAAAGTGCTTTTAGCCACTACATTTGTGTTAATGTGTTACAGCAGCAATAGGAAAAAAAAATACAACTTATGGGAAACTCTATATACAGCATGTGTTCAAAAATAAATTGGAAACACAGAAAATATCCACTTCAAACAAGAAAATAATGAAAGTATTTCAACAGAAAAATAATACAATGTTCCTTTAAAAATACTTAACTATTGATCTATGCACCAACATGGAGAATTCTTCAAATAATTATGTTGTGTGAAAGAAGTCAGAGTATATACTAACTGTGCGTATTATTCTACTTATGATTCAACTTATGATCCTTAGAGACAGAAAATAGATCAGTAGTTGACTAGGGGTAGAACAATAAGGGGAGAGGGGCAGAACAGGAAAAAGAACTTAGAAATGGAACTCTTACAAATGGATATGTTTGTTATCTTGAATTTGGTGATGGTTTCGTGGATGATTCCATGTCAGGACACCAAACTGTACACCTTAAATATGCAGTGTTAACAGTTAAAAGAACATTCTCACTACTATATAGAAAATAATTTACAGTGTGGCAGAGAAAAAAAGTTTTCCTCAACCTTCTTAGGGTCCTCAGCTGGATCTGAATATTAAACTGACAAAGGCAGATTAACAGGAGAAAAGCAAACAAATTTTATTAAAGTTTTACATGTACATGGGAGCCTTCATAAGAGAATGATGACCCAAAGAAGTGATCAGATCAGGAAGCTTTTACACTTTTTAGACAAAGAAATAATAGACTTGTGAAGAATTGACAAGACAGCAGTTTGGACTGTAGGTAGTCTAACTAGGGCTAGCTGGTCCTTATCTTACTTAACTAGGAAGATAAGGGTTAGTTTAGCAAGGTTTGTTCCCTTGCAGATTCCTTTGATGCCTTCTCTGGCCTGACAAGTATCTGGGCCAATAAAAGAATTAATTTCCTGCCTTCAAGCAGAAAAGGGGAAGCTTTTTCTGTGTTTATTGCTGCTTAGCTGTCTTCAGCTCAAAATATTTTTTATGTCAAATAGGTATATTTTCGGGTGACATATTCTGGTTTCCTTTAATAAGGAGGCAAGAACATGAATGAGAACTGAATCAGTTAGAGGTATATCATGGTGATGGAGATGACGGATGATGGTCATGGATAAAATTGGTGATAGTAAAAATATAAAGCATGCATAGGTTCAAGATATACTGGCAAATAGCCAACAGAACCTGCTGATATTTTGGCTAAGATGAAGGATATAGAAGTATCAAAAAAAGACTTCTAAGTTTCCATCTTGAGCCCTGAGAGAAGGAAGACTAGATGAGAAAATTTTGGATAGTTGGGTGAAGTCAAATATTCTGACTTAGTAAATTTGACATGCCTATGAAACATCTAAGTGGATATAACAAGCAAGTAGTATGGCCAAAAGTCTGGAGCTTAGAGGAACAAACACACTGAAATTAAAAATTTGAAAGTCAATAATGAAGCTTCCCAGGTGGTGCAGTGGTTAAGAATCCGCCTACCAATGCAGGGGACACGGGTTCAAGCCCCAGTCTGGGAATATCCCACATGCCGTGGAGCAACTAAGCCTGTGTGCCACAAATACTGAGCCTGCGCTCTGGAGCCCGCAAGCCACAGCTACTGAACCCGTGTGCCACAACTACTGAAGCCCGCATGCCTAGAGCCCATGCTCCACAACAAGAGAAGCCACCGCAATGAGCAGTCCATGCACCACAAGGAAGAGTAGCCCCCACTCGCCGCAATTAGAGAAAGACTGCATGCAGCAACGAAGACCCAACGTACCCAAAAATAAATAAATAAATTTATTTTTTTTAAGTCAATAATGCATAGAAAATACTTAAAGTTGTAGAATGGATATAATGCAGAAGCAGAAGCAAAAAAAGAAGATGTCTCTGGAAGGAAAATATATGTAAAGATAAGCGCTGCTCAGAACAACCAGCAATTTAAAACTTTTGAATTATTTCTGGAATTTTTCATTTAACATTATCAGACCTTGGTTGACCATTGGTAACTGAAACTGTGGAAAACAAAACTTCAGATAAGGGGGGACTGCTGCAAATTAAAGAGCAAATATAATACATAATGCTTAGTTTGATGTTTAACAATTGGCTATATAAATTATGATTCACCATATATCCACATATATGAGATGAATATACAGTTAGAAAAATCTTTCTAACAGTATCCTTCTCAAATGTTAAATGTTTTTCTAATGCAGTAAAATCAGTAACAAAAAATCTAGGCTATGGAAAAGTTAAGGGCTACATTTAACAAAATAGGAATACTTATGACTAAACTTTTGTTCAAGTTCTGAGTTTATTTTGCATTTTAAGAACCAAAAAAATAGTACTTGTGTATCCGAATAACATCAGACAAATAAACATAACATGATTTTGAATATGTATGATCCAAGATCTGATTAAGCATATTTATTTTCAGTTCAACTTTTTTTTTGTTATTTTAAGGGAAAATCAAGATTTTAACACAGAAGGCAAATGATTGCAAGTAAAACAATAAATAAATGTCACATACATTAAGTGAAGATTCAACAAAATCACTGTCTTTAATTTTACACGAAAAAACGTGCTTTCATCTGAAGTTGCATTTACGTTTTAATAATATCCTCATTACCTAATTTTTTTTAATAGTCACAAAACATTAAAGTAATATATCCATCAAATGTCAAGATATTACTCCAAATTTCTTGGATTTGAATTGTGTTTTTCAGTTTAGGGTCTATAGCAGTTAAATATCTCCTGTTGGTCTACAAAATAATCCAGAAATTCTAGTGTTTCTGTGCATTCTCATAAGTAAATAAAAATTACCTGAATTTCAATTTTATGTATAACTAAAGTCTGTTTCCTATTAGCCTATGAAGTGAATTAGGGGATTCTAAAAGTTGTTATTCATACACTAAAATGAGTGTGTTGCTATCAGTTTCCTGAGACAGATTTATTCTTTTGCTTTTTATCTCCTTGTTATATTTTTATATGCTCCATTTGAACATTCTGATAATTATGTTGATAATTTTCCAATATGTAGGATCTTCACTATTCTCTTTTTCACGATTTTTCAAGCAGAATGTATTGTCTTTGGGTTTCTATTGTCTTCCTTAAGAAGACCATGGTCAAAAGCTTCTCCTGAGTAAAAACAGAATTTGCAAAAGACACTGAGATTTCCCTGACCAACTATGACCTCTTATATTTCATATAGCAAGATTTGGCACCTGGCAAGTCTGTGGTAGAATAGGAGATAATATACACCTTGCTTCTGGTTGCTGCTGTTACCAAACCCAAAGTAAAATGAATTTCTTCATAGTCAAAGCTATTAGAATATAAACTATAGAAGAGGGTGCACTCCTTGCAGCTTTTTGAAGTGTGACTTGGGTTACATAACTCCTGTATTGCCCTACTCAAAGCCTTCTAACAGCTCTTTTTTTTTTTTCTTATTTACAAGTAGTATAATATCTAAAACCCTTGCCAGTGGCTTACAATGTTCCTCCTGACATAGAAATATGTCTCTTGGACTGACCTCGCACCTACCACTCTCCTCCTTTTTCCCTCTGCTCCAGTCACATTAGGCTTCTACTTTTCCACAAATAGGCAAAGCATCTCTCCAGCTCAATGTTGCTGACCTTGTTATGCCCTCTTCCACAAATGCTCTTCTCTATATATTTACCTGCTGTGTCGCCAACTTCTTGGGTGACTGCTCCCACTGCTTCAATGTTTCTTCTTCTGAGAGAACTCTCCTGACTGACTCCTTGTCATATTTTACCCCCATATTCTTCTTTCATTTTTCCTTCATAGCACTGCTTGCTACATGACATTAAATTTTGATTTATATTTTTATTATCTTTTTCACTACATTGCAACCCCCTGAGGGCAGGATCTTTCCTTCTGTATTCACAGTCATAGCACAGTGACCCCACAAAAAATGCACTCGTCAAACCTATGCTTAATGAAGGAAGAACTCCTCTACTGTTTAGAATTTGGCACATTCTTATGAATGTTCTTAAGAAATATTTATAAAATATTGAATGCCTTCAATGATTTGGCCACTATCTATGTTCGGGAAGCAGTCACTCAACTCCTTCATTGTCCCCCATGCTTTATTTAAAAGGCTAGAAGCATCTTAGACTTAAGATCATCTTATCCAACCCTCATTTATACCTATCCCAGGTCTGTCGCTATTATTGAATGCAAATGTGCTCAATGAGTAGTATCCATGAGAAAAATTTTATCTACCCTCGCCCAGCTCCTCTTAAAAATATATTGTTTTATTTTTAAATGAATAAATATATTGTTTCAAAATGATTTCATTTCTGATTCATCTTATTCTGCACTGTCTTTTCTGAAGGTCAGGCTTTTAAAAAATATTCTCAATCCCTGATATTGATACTTTTAAGAGTGTGGTTCCATTTTAATATCAGCTCATGTGAATATCAAATGAGTGTGCATAAGCTTCTCCCACAGGAGAGTTTTGACATTAAGAAAATTAAAATATGCCTTAATCATAGAATGTTTTAACTGTTGTCTGACATTTTAAAGGGTTTTCTCATGAATTTCAGAATAGATTATACTCCTGCTTGGCTTCTTGGGTATAAAAAATAATCTTCTAAGTGATTTAAACTTTACTTCTAATTTATAATAGAAAAAGTGCAAGAGAAAGGAGACAGAAACAGAGAGACAGTGACAGAGACAGAGAATCTGTATGAAGAGGAGTTTTCTTTGTCTATGTATTTGTCTTTTTGCCTAACAGGGAGACAAGGATTTTTTTTTCTATTATAGAATCATATACAGCTTGTTATTACAATTAACTTGAGTCCTGCAGGGATATAATAGACTTATTTTGACATGAATACACTTAGCTCTTTGCAAGGACTCCAAGGAGAAAATTTTTCTATTTTTTTAACACTTCTATAAGAGGCCAAACAGTTAATTATCATTAGGATATTCTTTCTTATAGAGAAAGATATTCAAATTTTAAATATTTCTCTCTGACCATTGCCACACAAACTGAGGTTATTATATTTTCATGTGGAAATTTTACATCTCTGAGTAATATTTGCTATTAATATTTGTCATTTGACATACATTGTTCATAGTTTAACATGAAACTGGATTTTTCTCTTATTTATTTAAGATAAATATATTCCTTATATTTGACATATGGAGTCAGAATGGCCTTTGAAGCATTTAAGAGTGAGCTCTCTCCAATCCTGATACTCAAGCTGAAATATTCTACCAGTTTAAACCTCTTCAAGTTTTCAGACTGTCACATGGCCACTCTTCTGCTGTATATTCAATAAATATTTATTGAACACTCACTATATGCTAGAGACTATTTTCGGCATTTGGCATGCATGAGTAATAAAAACAGGAAAAAATTCCTTGTTTTCATGTAGTTTAAAATCTTGGGAGTAGGTTACATAGCAGACAAAAAAATACCACTAATAAATATAATAAATAAGTAATTTGCATATTATGTTAGTAGGTACTAAATGCTCTGTGGGAAAAAACAGAGTATGGTCAAAGGGAACAATAGTACCACAGGGGGAATTCTGTGACTTAAATTCAGGTGATCAAGTTGGGTAGTATTGAGAAGGTAACATTTAAGTAAAGGTTGAAGAAAATGAGGAAAAATCATGAAAAGAAAAGCAGATAGAACATCAAGTCCAAAGGTCCTGAGAATAAATCTGCCTTTCATGTCTAAGGAAAAACAGATCATTCTGGATTCATGTGAACAGAAAAAGCAGTGAGGTAAGGGGGGTAGGGTGTTCACAGAGATCCTTTTAAGAACTTTGGCTTTCAGGGGAATATTTTGTCATTCATGTTTAAAATGTCAATGTTATAAAGGAACTCTACAGAAATGTTCCTCACTTTTCCCCCCACTCTCTCTGTTGGACCATGATCTGGACTTTCCTAAATTAAATAGATTTCCACTGGATTAAAGTAGAATATTCCTCTAAATAACAAATGTTAAAATTCCCAATGACTACACTCTGATTTCTCAAATGACATTTGCAATATTTTGTACAAAGTAAGGCATAATTATGTAGATAGATGACATTTGCACATGAATTTCTACCATGTGTATGACTTTGTTATTAAAACTTTCTATCCTTTAATCTGTAAAATGGGAATAATTTTATCTTCTATTTCAGAGTTTTGTGCACTTCAAGTGAGAACTGAAAACAGCATCTGTAATATAAGAGTGTAGCAATATGAGTACTCAAATTTAACTACTAAATTTTCATTTTTTATAATAAGTTTCAGGCTGACTTCTAACATTTGAGGTAAAAATACATTTTTGTTTTCACATCAATTAAAATTTGAATATTTTGGATCAATTTTAGGCACACAAGCAACAGCTATATCAAACACTATAATTTATTTGAAACAAACAGAATTTGTAAAAACTGAACCTAAAATATCTTAATGATTTTTTACTAGGCATTCTGTTTGTCACATATGTGATCAACAGTTACCTTAAGAACAGTCTTTTCCAGAATATATCAAATTTATTACAAGTGATCTTTTTTCTACTATTAACACAATTTTGACAGTATTTCTGAAGAAAACATTGTTAAAATGTTTTCTCATATGCTGAAAAATTTGGTAGATGAGAGTCCCTTTAAAATATTTATCTACTTCTTTCTAATCATACTGAAAGGGACTTGTAAAATATTTACCTATGCAATGTCATGAACCTAACCAAACAGTGAAAACCTGGTTATAATTAATTTTTGAATTTCTGGCATCTAGATATTTTTACATCTTCTAAGATTTGAGAACATTATTTTGCTTCTCTCCTTGGAATCTATATGGTTGCTATGGGAAGAATCTAGTAGAAAAATTAGGCAAAAGGGCTTTGAAGCCAGAGAAATAGAATTTAGATTTCTGATCCCTGTATTACTTTTATTTTGACTAAACCACAGTCCTAGTTAAATCTAACTGTACTTCTATCCCATAAGTGTGTTCACACATCTGAACATGGCTATAGCAAAAAATGATGATACTGTGCTGACTTGCCTTTGTTTATATGCACTTATATCCATTATCATGGATTTCATGTAGGTCCTAATGCCAGGCAATCATAACATTATTAATAAATGGAAATATATTGCATTTCTGTACACTAACAATGAATTATCAGAAAGAGAAATTAAAGAATCAATCCCATTTATCATCACATCAAAAAGAATAAGCTACTTAGGAATAAACCTGCCTAAGATCCTGTACTCAGAAAACTATAAGACACTGACAAAAGAAGTTCAACACAACACAAACAGATGGAAAGATATACCATGTTCTTGGATTGGAAGAATTAATATTGTTAAAATGACCAAACTAACCAACACAATCTACAGATTCAATGTAATCCCTATCAAAATACTGACAGCATTTTTCACAAAACTAGAGCAAATAATATTAAAATTTGTATGGAGACACAAAAGACGCTTAACAGTCAAAACAAAGAAGAACAGAGCTGTAGGAATCACACTTACTGAATTTAGACTATACTACAAAACTATGTTCATCAAAACATTATAGTTCAGGCAAAAAAACAGACACATAGATCAATGGAAAAGAATAGAAACCCCAGAAATAAACTCAGGCACTTATGGTCAATTAATCTACAACAAAGGAGACAAGAATATACACTGGAGAAAAGACAGTCTCTTCAATAAGTTGTGCTGGGAAAACTGGACAACTACATGCAAAAGAATAAAATTAGAACAGTCTCTAACACCTTATAAAAAATAAACTTAAAATAAATTAAAGACTTAAATGTAAGACTGGATAGTATAAAACTCCTAATGGAAAGCATACGTAGAACACTCTTTGAAATAAATTGCAGCAATTTTTTTTTTGTATCCATCTCTCAGAATAATGGAAATAAAAATAAATAAATAAACAAATGGGACCTAATTAAACTTAAGAGTTTTTGCACAGCAAAGGAAACCATAAATAAGACAAAAAGACAACCTTCAGACTGGGAGAAAATATTTGCAAAAGAGGCTACCAACAAAGGATTAATTTCAAAAATATACAAACAGCTCATACACCTTAATATATATATATATATATATATATATATATATATATATATACATATATATATATAAAATCCTGATTTAAAAAATGTGCAGAAGACCTAAATAGACATAATTCAAAAGAGGAAATGTAGATGGCCAATAGGCATATGAAAAGATGTTCGATGTTGCTAATCATCAGGGAACTGTAAATCAAAACCACAATGAGATATCACCTCAGGCCTGTCAGAATGGCTGTCATGAAAAAGAACACAAAAAACAAATATTGGTGAGGATGTGGAGAAAAGTGAACCCTTGAACACTGTTGGTGGGTACGTACATTGGTGCAGCCACTATGGAAAACAGTATGGAGATGTCACAAAAAACTAAAATTAGAACTGCCTTATGACTCAGCAATTACACTCCTGGGTATATATCTGAAGCAAACAAAAACACTAATTCAAAAGCCACATGCACCCCAATGTTCATAGTACATTATTTACAATTACCAAGATATGGAAGCAATCTAAGTGTGCATCAGATGACTGGATAAAGAAGAAGTGATACACACACACACACACACACAGTGGAATACATAACCATAACAAAAGAATGAAATTCTGTCATTTGCAGCAACATGGATAGGCCTGGAGGGCATTATGATAAGTTAAATAAGTCAGACAGAAAAAGACAAATATTGTATAATATCACTTATACGTGGAATCTAAAAAATATAGCAAACTAGTGAATATAACAAAAAAGGAACAGACTCACAGATATAGAAGACAAATTAGTGGTTACCAGCTGGGAGATGGAAAAAGGAGGGACAATAAAGTGTTAGGGGATTAAGAGATGAAAACTATTGTATATAAAATAAGCTACAAGGTTATATTGTACAATGCAGGGAATATAGCCAATATTTTAAAATAAATATAAATGGAATAGAACCTGTAAAAATTGTGCATCACTATATTGTATACCTGTAACTTATATAATATTGTATTAACTATACATCAATTTAAAAAATATCTATTCAGTACATGCTCACTTCTCAGTATCCTTGCTGCTATCATCTTTGTCCAAGGCACTGTGATCTCACAATTCTATTATTGAATGAGCCCAAAATAGGTCTCCCTGAATTTGCCTTGCCCCTGGGACACTATTCTCAACACTGAAGCCAGGTGGAATTTTTACCAGCTTTTATTGAAGCATAATTTACATTTTTAAAAACTGAATACATTTAAAGGGTTCAACTGGGTAAGGTTTGACATGTGTATACACCCACAAAAACATCACAACAATCAACACACCACAATCAACATCAAATGTTTTCAACAATTTATGTTTAAAACATAAATCATATCATGTTCCTCATATGCTTTCCTCTTCACACAGAGTAAAAGTCAGAATCCTTTGACCTAGGAGGACTACATTATTTGACTTGTCACCTCTAAGAGTTCATGTCCCATCCTAAGTCTTCCTCCTCCACACACCTCTAACAAAATTGTCCACTATTCTTCCTCAAACGTGCCCCATTTGCTTGCTATCCATCCACCCAGAATACTATTATCCCATATCTTATATAGCTAGTCCCTCACTGCCCCCAGATCTTTATTCAAAATGCACCTTCTTAGTGATACCTTCTGGAAACACCATACTAAATTTGGATCCCCATTCCCTTTCCCTACTTTATGTTTCTACTTAACACCTCTCACCATCTATATTACTATATATTTGCTGTATATAGTAACTTTATATAAATTTCTACTATGATATTACTTCTATATGCTATATAAATTACTATATATTTTCCTTAACTAACTTGTTCCTTGTCAGTCCTCCTTCTAGAATGTGAGGTCCATAAAAACACATATTTTGGTTTATTTTGCTCCCTGTCATTTCTGAAGTGCCTAGAATAAGGTGTGGTCCATAGTAAGCATTCATTTAATATTTGTTGAATAATTAACTGAATAAACAATTCACAAGGTAAGTTATTTAGAGTGTTGGACATGTATCCTTTATACATAATGGATGTATTCATTATTTTTTCCTTTATACATAGTTATTATTGTGTATTATTATCTATTTTTATAAAGTATTTTACTCTTCTGCTGTCACTTCCCAGGTAGCTGTTACAGAGACTGCAAGGAATCATACTCTTAGATTTTTCTGTAGCTCTCCCCCTCTATGGGTATTATTAGTGCTTCTCTTACCACTCTTCTTCTCTCTTCTCTTTTATTTTTATTTCATGCCCATCTGTGACTCCTGTTCTAGACTGTTGACAAAACAGAGTGGGCTGAGTCGAAAGATCTATCATATCTTGTGTATAAAGCAAACATCCTTATTATTATTTCCATAATTCACAAAAAGAATAGGGAAATAATCTCAAAGATTTCTAAACTAATGACTTTGCCATAATTTTAACCACATTGTTTTCCTTCAAAAATCTTTATTATTATTTTGGCTGCATTGGGTCTTCATTGCTGCTTGTGGGCTTTCTCTAGTTGTGACGAGCAGGAGTTACTCTTTGTTGTGGTGCACAGGCTTCTCATTGTGGTGGCTTCTCTTGTGGAGCATGGGCTCTAGGCACGTGGACTTCAGTAGTTGTGGCTCGTGGGCTCTAGAGCACAGGCTCAGTAATTGTGGTGCTTGGCTTGTGGTATCTTCCTGGACCAGGGCTCAAACCTGTGTCCCCTGCATTGGCAGACAGATTCTTAACCACTGCACCACCAGGGAAGTCATTCACATCATTTTCAAATTACTCACCTTATGCAGATTTCTTGTCAAATCAAAATTGCTAATATAATTTTAGAATTTTTTTTTAAATTTCAAGATCTGCTTATCATGGTTTGCTTTTTTTCCCTGATTTCAAACAAACACTGTTACTCAGAACCTGTTTTATAATATGTTCAAATTCTTCTTTCATAAATTAAATCCTAAATGTTTATTCTCTACATTCCGTGGGCATTAGAGGATCCCATGACAGCAAGCCTTCATTTGGAATTCTGGTCAAACGTGAAACTTTGTTATTTATTCCTAAACCATACCCTAATTCCACCCTACCTAGCATTGGAATAAGGTGTGGATTGGCAGTAGAGATTGTCTGCCTCTCTTCCATATGGTGCTTCTGTGAAATAGCATAATCATGACTGAGGCACTTGGAAAATGGTAGGGCCAGTCTTCAAGCTTTTATTGTCCTTCTTTATTTTTATATTATTTACTTTTCTTGTTTATGTCCTTCTATATTTTATTTCCTTCTTTGTTTACATTTAACATTTTAAAGTTGGAGCTTTCTTTCAAATTATTAGTTTTTTCAGCAATCAGGGAATCAGATATTTCCCTGAAAAATAATTCCCGCATAAAATAAAAGGAAAAGTACATCTGAAATTCTGGAATATTGACACTTGGTTATTGAGAAACTACATAAGAGATTGTAAAGTTCTATATTTAAAAGGAAAGTACACTATAAACAATGTGACAAAGAGACTAATTTAAATAAATATTGTATATTACACATCATAATTTATTTGTTAGTTAAATATATCCCCTTATTTTCCACCAAAAGTTTAGTAAAATGAGAATAACATATTTTTATAGTATGGTTTTGTCAATCCTAACTATGAGAAAGATGCACAAATAGAAGAACAGAGGAGACTACAGTTGATGGATAAATGCAAATGAATTCCAAAAGCCTCCTGAAGTTAGAGAATCCCAGAAAAAAAATTCTACAGGGAACATTGCTTTGTATTTACTTTTTCGAGAAAGAAAAAAAGAAGACTATAGGTTTCTGGAATAGAAATACTTATATTTGAAATCTCTGTTTAATTTTTTTTTAATGAATTGAAGCAATTTTTTAAACTTCTGGACCCCCCAAAATTAATACTCTTAAGATGATATGGATTCTATTTAATACTTATAGCTATGTACACATAAATGCATACATACCATGTAGCACTTACTTTAGAAATTAAAAAATACTGTATCTCTAGCAAACTTTCATCAAAAGATATAAAGATATTGTATTAAAATCATTATAATAATAAATTATTTTGTTAGAAATTAGTGGCAAACTAATCCCTTTATCTTAAGTGGATGTAAATGTTATAGGTAGGAATTGATTAAATATGGGGTCCAAACCCCTTGCCCCAGAAAAGGCAAGAATATTTACTTTAAAAAAAATTTTTTTAATTAAAAGTATACTAGCACTTAGCTGAGTGTCTGGCTCATAAGGAACACTCAATAAATATTTGTGGACAGGATGAATAATTTGAGAAGACTTGGAGCAGTGAAAGCCTTGAGGCATTGAGAGGAAAACAAAGGAGTGAACGAAATAAAACTACCTTTATCATCTTATTTTCACAAAGGTCAATTCTAAACAGAAATAAAATATATACAAAAAGACTATTGATAGAGCTGAGGAAGTCCATGGATTTTCATGACTTTAACCTGTTCTTAGTACCCAGGGCCTGATGACAACAGCCAGTCCCTTTGACCAAAGAAGTGGGACTGGAAGTAATGCGTGAAAACACAAAATAAATGAAATAGGGAAGTTTTCATTATGCATTAATTACAGGTATCCAAGACAATATGTATTTATTAATATTGCTACTCCTTTACCAGTTGGAATTCACTTGTTATTGCCCCCTATATTTACTCCTAAAATACATAATTTTTTTTTCATAAACAACAATTTTGTGGAATTTCTGTAACTTTTAGTGATAGCTAAGGATAGGTATGTGCTCATCACAGTCATAAACACAATTTCCCTCAATTGGTTCATTTATACTTCCTGTTCATTCATATTTGTACTGTTGTATATTCATATGCATATATATATATATATACACACATATATGTGTGTATACCTATATGTGTGTGTGTATCTCAAAAATCACAACTGACATAGTCAGACAAGCTTCCACAAGACATTCAGAGACTCCACATTTGTCATTTTATACACAGCAAACCAGAGAAAGCCCTGTCTCTTTTCAGCAGTTAAAAATAAATCCCCTCTGATTTGCTCAAAGCAGTAGCTTTAGGAAACAAGAACCTTTGGTAAGCTTTCAACACCATTACAAAATTAATCAGATTTCTCAGAGTTCTCCAACCATTTTATTCTTTTAACATTTTGACTCAACTATGGAGTATAAACTATATGAGAGCCAGCAAAATAAATATCATCTGAGGCAGTAATCTTTCACTGGCGCCAAGCTGAAAGTCAGTCATTTGGGCAGATTGAATCTGTCATAATACTGAACTGCTTTCTTATCAACAAGCCATTCCTTTTTAATAGGAGTAGAATCTTAAAAGGGATGGAAACAAATTAATTGAGGTTTATCAGTACTTCCTTCAAGATGTTATTGCACAATCTTCATTTGGGGATAATTTCAAAAGAGAAAGCAAAAAGAATGTTGTGTCTGAGAGAAGTAATTAAATCCTCAATTTGCCTACAATCATTTATTTGTTAATGGTAGCAATTCCAAATTTGATTAATAGCATGATCTCTTTCTGATAATTAAACGTTCTGCCAAATTTCCTAAAATTAAGATGTTTACAAAAAGCCACACAGACTGCCAAAGCTTTAAGAAGAATTTCTCAAGAGTGAGGTTCTAATAAAGGGTTTCATAACTCTAATATCACTGTGCACTTCTAGAAAATAGCAAGATGATGGGAGTTTTCTACTGCACTGAAGTTGAGGGCTGATGTACATTTTTATTACTCCATGTGACTTTTCCCTCTGACTGCTACGTCATGCAGCCCAGATATCAGGAGAAGTAGTCTTGATAATATCATTGGGTTGAAAACTGCTCACATTATTAACAGCATAGAAACATGTATAAAAATCTTACATTACAGTTGGCCTTAGAATTAGTGCTCAACTTTCTTAGGCTCTGTAATAATTTTTAAATCATATTGTTCCACAAAATCTTTCAATATCATCAAGGAAGGTGATATTGAAAAAGACATAAACATCTGACCTGAATCCATCTTTGCGGAGCAATATTGAATGGAAGGAAGAAAAAGCAGGACTATGAAGGCTCAGAAAACAGAAACAAAATAAAAGAGTTAAAATAGAGTGTATTGAATAAAGAAAGCAAGAGATGAAGCACAAAAAAAAAAGTAGAAAGGAAAAGAAAAAATCAAGGTGTAAAGGCATATTGTTCCCAGAATTATCTCATGTTCCTCTTGAAAATACAAGAACTATATGTTGCCTATGCCTGACCTATATTACCTAATTGTTCCTGCTAATTGTTAATTATAATAATATAATTTTTAAATGATAATATAATTATGTAGGTTTATAAATGCTTTACGCTAGATATTTGTGAATGCACACTACTCATGAATGATTCAGAAATCTTGCTGTACATCTAAACCTCCTGTTTAGGAAGCTACTCAGTTTGGGCAGGTTTAGTAGACCCCTTGATAAGTTTGTGCCACTTAGAAAAGATTCCTAAGGTGGAGGCTTGACTTTGGGGAAAGTATAATGTCTGTGAAAGAAGTTTACCCAATTTTCTCACTTCCCTAAAGAAATTGGAGATGGTACTCTGCAGGTACTCCCTTCCAAACCCAAGGAAGTAGACCTGTAAGAAAAACTTCTGAAATTTGTGTTTGTCTTTCAAAAGCTAGGATCAACATCTCACTCCTGTTGTATGTATGTTTATGTGCAGCATGGGTTGATCTGTCCTAGTATAGGAAAAGGACACTGTAGACAAAAGACTGTGTGCTGTAAGGAGGCAGAGAGAGGAAAAATATCAGCTCTGATTCTCTTGTCTTGAAGAGGTAAGAAAATGGATTCTACATTTGCTGGCTGTACTCTGAGTTAGAAACTTGGAAGATGGTTGAGATCAGGGACTACGGAACCTGTAGGGGTTGAGCTTTTCTGAGTAATGTGGTTTGATGTCACCATGTGGAAAACAGTCAGATAATGCAGTCATATCTCTAAAAGAACCGCCAAGGCCTAGGGAGATGCTCACAGGAAAGACCTGCTAAGACCTCCCGACACCACATCCAGACATGGACTGAGCCATAAACTATGTCACCACTGGGACCAATACCAGAATTCAGCAACCTTGCCTTCATAGCTTTATAACTATTCACAAAGTAAATAGCATTTATTACTGACATGGAAGATAACTTACTCACAAAGGGTGTTGGTATAAGAAACCTTCTTTTACTTTTCCCCCTCCTCTCACCAGTAGACAGGAGAAAACTCTGGAAAACTGCAAGGAATCAAAAGAGAATGAACAACTGCATACCTTCAGTCCAGAGCTATGCTGGAGTAAGAGGGATTATTTAAAAGATCAAAATTAGATTGAAATCTAATTGATTGCACTAAATTCAAGATCTAAGTTACCTTTCAAAAAGGGAATCAAACTGAAATTTTATCAAGGGCACTTATTTCCTACCAGCAAAGGGAATTTGACATTGTATAGCTATTAGCAGCGATGAGAAAAAATAAAGCATTTCTATATGTGTGCCTCTAATTGATCGAAACACCTCTGTGAAATCAATTACAATAATTTACTGGGAGGTGATTCATTAATACTAACTGTCTTCACTCATCCCAATTGCAAACCCCTGTATTTATCAATTTTACAACTGGTATAAATAACATAATTATATATTGGGTAACAACCTTAAGATATATGGTTGAAGTCTTTTTGATAAAAATGAACAGACTTAAAAGAAAATAAGTTATTATGAAGAAAATTCAGTTTACAAAGCCTTTACCTACTTATTGAGCAGAAACACAATTGCTCAGTAAGAGGACTTGAGGGTTACCATTTAGCTCTCTTGTAACAGGCAAATCCTTCTGCTCTTGAAAGACTGCGATTCAGTTTCTTATACTTCTCTCACATCAGTCACTAGAGGCACAATGGAAACAACTCCTAGCTCTAAAGGCCCAAGGAAGGAGGTAACATTTTTGAATGACTTCTTCTTTCAAAGAGTAAGCTGTAAAAGAAATGGGGAGGAGGAGGAGGGAGCCTTATAGGGGAGAGACATGCAGTACACACTGCTCTATCAGTAGGTTGGAATGCAAGGAAATCTATCTCACAGAAATATCAAAGATCCTCACTAGGGCAAGTCCCTGTTGAGCAGGCTTACTTCTTGCAGAAGGGACATGATCAGGAACTCATTAAGTGTGCAAAAATAAAACAAGTGCTCCAAGTGTTAATTGCAAACAGCATGAGGGAAATAATTGAAAAATTTTAAGTATTTTTAAGCATTTTACAAAATACCCTGATAATGACCCAATCAATGTATGTGTTATTCTAATACTTTTTTTTCTAAGATTTAAGAAAGAGAAGAAAGAAATTTAAGTATGGTACAAACACTGCAGTCAGAGAGCTGTAGCTGTGAAAATGAAGCCAATGGCTTAATGCATTTATTTTAGGATATGGAAATACTAAAGTATTAAGGAACTGCATCCCACCATTTTGTAATGTATTTTTAGAGTCTAGTTTTCCCTAAAGCACGAGTAAATGTATACAAATGCAATATGTCATCACAAATATTGTTTATATTTTAGTTGTGTAATCGGATTAGCAAATTCATCTGCTAATTAAGAATGTATGCATCTTTAACTTTCCTAAAATTTAAAACACTGTCAATCTTTCCATTGTTAATAATAAGGGTAATAATAATAAGAACAAAACTTGAATAAATTACTGTATGAAGTAACTTACAGTTTCTAACAAAAAGAAAGGATAAAGCCCTGGACAGTACAAAAATTTTAAATAAAAAATGAAGAGTGAGAAGTGATAAGAAAGATCATTGGAGAGAAAAATTTTAAGGCTGAATTGCTTTTCTGAATCCATTCAGAATCCTAGAGAAATTGTTTTCAAGGTAAACTTTGGGAAGTACTGCTGTAGTAATTTCTTCAGTGTCCTCTGTGACTACACTCTCCATGTAACAAGAAAATTTCACCTACTCCAGGTGATTTGGGTCAATTTGATGTTATAAATTATTTTCTTATTTTCCCAAAATGCCTCAATCCTTCTAACACCCAACCTTCGGTATCTCTTCTCTCACCAATTCTAGCTGATGAATTTCTTTTTTTCCAGTCCAGAGATCCCCAAGATTGAATGTGCAATGTATTCCCAATGCTTTTACTAGAATTTAGTAAAGAGGAACTATTACCTTCCTACTCCCTGTTATGATTGCTCTACGTATGAAATCTCAAATTGTATTCGATTTTGTTGCTGTATAACATTAGATTACAATGCTTCCTGTGCCTTCTCTGTTCATACATACCTTATTTCAAATGTAGGATTTTCAGGGGCACTAGTTTTCAGTTAATTAATTTTATGTGTGTGTGTGCATCTGTGTGTGCTCCTTCATACTGTTAAAGCTTAAAGTGGCTTTATTTTATGTGTTATATATAAATGTTTCTAAGAAATAGGTCTTCTCGTGCCCTCAGGTGTTCTTTCTAAAACAAAAATGGCAATTAATATACTGTCCACATCTCATTATGTGATGGCAGAGTCATATTAAGTGCATGATAATTTACCTTACTTGTTCTTTAATATATACAATCTCAATCTCTTTTGCTTAAACTTATATGTTGGCTAAAATACACACTATGGTAAAAGTATTATACTCAATCCTGCTATTTCCTCAAATCATCCCCCCAAATTTCTTTCTCTCTTTAGTAATTAAATTTGTTAAAATAATGTTTGCTAACTTATCTATAAATTTATCCAACAAAGACTTATGTCCTATTATCGTGCAGATATAAGGCTAATACTGAGAATACAAAGAAGACAAAATCTCTACCCTCAGAGAAATTACAATTAAATAAGAAAGGCTCATGGATACAATAGGGTAACTCTTTGAGATACTGTCTTTGTTTTCCAGCTCTTGTAAGAAATCTCTATGATAGTTTTATATAATGCATATCAAATTACCACAATCAGTGGTTTAAAAATTACCCATCTATTGTTTCACATTTTTTGTAGGTTGGATGTCTGGATGCCGTGTAACTAGGTTTTCTGGTCAGAATTTCACAAAACTAATATCAGTGTCAAACAAGCCATGTTCTCATCTGGAGCTCAGGGTCCCCTTCTAAACTCACTGACTGTTTCTAAAAACTATTTCTTTGAAGGTTTAGGATGAAAGTTCCTGTTTTATTGATACTTGTCAGCTGAGAGTCACTCTCAGATCCCAGAGACTGCCCACAGTTGCCTGCCACACAGCCCTCTCCATGATGTGACAAGTTGCTCATTTAAGGTCAGGAGAAGAGCATTTAATACAGCTTTAAATTTCTCTGATCTTCCTTTTCTCTGACTTATAGACCTTCTTTTAGGATGTTTCACCTGATTAGCTCAGGCCCTCTGACACTCAAGTGGAGAGAATTATACAAGTGAACACACCAAGGAGAAGGAATCATGGAGCCATCTTAGAATTCTGCTTACAACACCTCCATTCTAATAAGGTTGTTAAAGTTTTTGGTTTTGTTTTTTTCTCTCCTCCCCCAATGAGGAGGTTGTTAGCAAACTTTATGTTTAAGGAACAAAGGAAAATTTGGAAGGCATCTAAAATTTAACCCTTACCCAGATTCATAAAGCAGATGGAATTCACAGGTCCTAGAAGGCAAACATGCTGAAGTTTAGAAGTGATGGAAGTATGTCAATTTGAAGAAAAAAATTAAAGTGATTTTCTTGAGGGGAGAGAGGGTGGTTAGGTGGTTTCAGTAATTGCTGGGAAGTGGGCCATACAAGCTATCAGACAATCAAGGCTGACTGAATTGTTAAGAGAGAATGAATTTTAGGCATCAGGCTTCTGGATTCAGCTAAGACACCCCAGTCCAAGCTTGACAGAGACCAGTGGAGCCTCTCTCAATGAGAATGAGAGGAATTGTCCTTGAGTGTGTTTGATCTCATAGGAATCTTTCCTAGCTTTAAGGAGGAGGAAGTTCTTTAACAAGGAAGCTCTTCAACAAGCCTAGAGTTGTAGATCCCTGTGGACAGGAAGTTGCAGCCCTGGAGCAGATGATCTGGCTTAAAGACCAAAGTTAAATAAACAAAT
Source organism: Mesoplodon mirus (assembly GCF_964341445.2). NCBI lineage: Eukaryota > Metazoa > Chordata > Mammalia > Artiodactyla > Ziphiidae > Mesoplodon > Mesoplodon mirus. The sequence goes on from NC_138982.1 coordinate 111,688,504, forward strand.
AAACGAAATGCATCTTACTGCTGCACATCACAGAGTAAAATTCATCCCCATTACATGTGAACCAAAGTATTATAACTCAGTGTGATAATAGCTATAACACAGGTATGCATGAAAAACTTGGAAATACAGAAAGCTCTAAGAGTGAAGCTAGAACATATCCTCCCAAAGGAAAAAAATAAATCTTAGTTTTAAAATGAAGAGATACTAAGTGATAGATAGAAGGAATCATGATGGAAATAGAGGCAATCATGTGGGAAAGGAGATCTTAGCATCCAATTCTTTTATACTTACAGATATAGACATAAAATTTCAAAAAGGTGGGGTAAGAGTATTATGTGGCCAAATGGTGAAACGAGGATTGTCATCCCATGATTACGAAGTTTTAGGAAAGAATTTGTCTGGAAATAACAACTTCTATAAACAGATGTTCCTTTTAACCACTTTTCTTTTTTATAAAGATTTTGAAAGGTTGAAGTGCTGTAGGCTTTCAAGTATTTCTTATTAATATGTACCAGTGGGAGATAAGTGTCTTATCAATAAACATGTTAATTGGGCTTAGTTGACAGTTGAGAGAGAAAGTTATATAATAGGGGTCACAGGGTCACAAGGTCCACAGGGGCTGTGCTGTTAATGTAAATTAGAGAAACAGCCTAAATTCAAGTATAATGCAAAAGAGGCGAGAGGAGCCTCTGTGAACTGGGGGTCACATGACCTTTCTAGAGGGGCAGCTTCTAGTCGATGCTCAACAATTGCTGTCATGTGGAAAGGAAGAGTTAACAGACCCAAAGTTGCTAATTGCTTCTAAGAAAAGCTGTAAATCTAGATTTAAGTATTGGTATTGGCTGCTGATGTGTGTGTGTGTGTGTGTGTGTGTGTGTGTGTGTTTCTATAGTTCAAGCACCAGGCAAAACATCTAAGGGCTGTACAAAGCTTGGAGCCAACAGTTTATGACCTCCTTTAGAAAGCAATAAAATATAATTTGCATGAGTTGGGGGGACTGATAGAAGAGTCTGGCGTAGTGTAGCAAAGGATAAGTAGGCTCAGAGAAAAAGATAGAGAAATTGATAAGGAGAAAGGAGAATGCCAGAAGTAACCTTTACAGAGTCCAGTGCTGCACCTACCAAGAATAAAATGAAAAGTTTATTACAGCCTTTATTGTAACCCAAATTTTCTATACCAAATTGTCAATGGAACACATTGCAGTTCTGTCAGATAAGTGATGGTAAAATCTATTTAATCTCAGATCAAATCTAAACCTGGTATCTAGTGAAGTGTTTCACAATCACTATCTCTGCCCCTGAGAAGAACAGGATTGGGATATTGGATTCATCAAAAATGGTTAAATGCTTAACATTTAGTGTGTGTGTGTCCACATGCACACATGATTATCTACAATTCTCAATTCTCTTAGGAAAAACTTAAACATTTGCTTATGTATACAAAAATAAAATAAGTAGATTGTAGCCTTATCTCTTACTCTGTTATGACTGCATAAACTATGAAGACAAAGCAAATAATTTCTGCTTTTAACTAGTCCATTTTGGCAGCCAGAGTAAAAGTGAACTTTGTTCTCTTCTCCCCAAATCACAGGGGCATTTGTTTGTCTGACCAAAAATAATTCATTAAACTTTTGGCATTATTTGTTTCATAGGATTGTGAATTAGAGGAAATATCAATATTAACTCAGACTTATTGAAAATACAAAAAAGTGCAGGACTAAATAAGTAAGGCCTAGTTGGAAAATGGTGGTATTTGTATTAGGAAATCATGTAGTTTTCTTCACAGAAAGTGATTTTTTTTTTCAGCATAAGTAGTGTTTTTAGGAAAGTCAGAGAAAGATGACTCTGGAACTCCCAGTCTGGATCCTTAAGAAGATAACGTTTGGAGAGTTCCACTTCTATCAAAGATTAGTCTCTGTCTCAGCCTAATCAGACATTTTGCTTTCTACAGCACATTTATTGCCTCTGCTAGCTCAGATGATGTTGAAATCCTGCCTAGTTTATTGCTTTCTTTTCTCACATTGAATCAGTCATGCCTCTCAGTGGTAAGTAAGAAAGCCATCTATTTTTAACATACTTAGGTGATATTAATTTGATAAGTGATATAGCTAGTAAAAGGAATAGTCTAATGCTACATATATTTTTAAAATAGTGGCAGAACTGACACATTAACATTAAAATCTTTTTAAAGAAACAAAGTATTTCTAAGAAAGTAAATTGCTTTGATTAGGTTATTAGAGTTTCTAAGATAAGTATTTTTCAAAACAGGATTCAAACCACTGAAGAGGGACAAAGGTAGACAGGGAAGGTTCCAAGCAACTTAGAGAATGACTGTAAGAGGGGCTGGGGTTCTGGAGAAACTCTGGCACTCATCTCTCTGTCTAGTGGTTTTCTTGCCACCTCCATGTTAGCTGTGGGATTCCCCAGTGTGAAAACAGAAAGGCTCAGGGCCCCGACCCCATTGTCCTATTGGGGATATTACAGATGACAGCAAAGTTAACAGGCAATTTGACTAAACTTCTGGCTTTGAGACTCTGCCTGCTTCTTGACACCCTAGGAAGACAGCTAGATAGGAATTGCAGCCTCAAGCAATGATTGCTCTCAGAAATTTTTCATCCACTTTACATGGACAGAAGATACAGGCTCTAGTTCCCAGTTCCCCATGGTAAAATAGACTTTGGTCACTATAATCTCAAGTGGAACATTTTAGTTCCCAATTATGTCACAGAAAATGACCTCCTGGCCACTCTTTTCTCCCTCAAGACTCAGACATTATCCCTACCTTGTTGAGTTTCTATTTTATTGCTAATCCATTAGGATGTTTAAATTATTTTGGCATGTGGTCTTGTCATACCTTTTTTCTTTCTTAAAAATAATTCATTTATTATTGATATATGCTGAAAGGAAGGGGAGATTTTAAATCACATTTCAACAGCATCTGGACTAAAAGGTTAACATGCTTTTCTGATAGATAACTGCAAAAATATTCATTTCCTTTCTTTGTTTATCTTGGAAGAATGTCTTTAAATTTGGAAGGACTATATCAGGTATATGTGCTTTTATTTTATTAACTACCTGTAAGATAGTTTCAGGGCAAAATGACTTGTTAAAACTGGGCTCAATCTATAAATAAAAGAAGTTGAACATAGTGTGTATAAATAATGCTAAAAATACTACATTTCTCTGTGAAGTGTTTCCACAATATTAATAGTATTAAGAGTCAGTGGTTAGCCATTTAAATACTTAGACATGCCCTGGGGCAAACACTGCAGGTTGCATCCTGCGCTTCTTTTTTTTTGCAGTACGTGGGCCTCTCACTGTTGTGGCCTCTCCCATTGTGGAGCACAGGCTCCGGACGCACAGGCTCAGCGGCCATGGCTCACGGGCCTAGCTGCTCTGTGGCATGTGGGATCTTCCCGGACCGGGGCACAAACCCGTGTCCCCTGCATCGGCAGGCGGACTCTCAACCACTGCGCCACCAGGGAAGCCCTCCTGCTCTTCTTTAACAAAAGAATCTTGGCATAGTTTTGAGTACCAATGTGCTCAGGTAGAAAACTACATCTACAGGGATCCTTGCAGGTAGTGATGGCCATGTGACATGATTCTAAACAGCAAGAGCTAAGCAAAAATCTGAGTAAGGCTTTTGGGAAGGCTATTTTTTTTTCTCCTGATAAAAGAGTCATCAACCATCCTTACCATTTACCCTTTTCCCTTTGTATTGGATACAGAATCTCACGGCTGTAGCATAGCTACCATTTTGTAACCATGGGGATAAAAGCCACAGGCTAAGAAGAGTGAAGAAGAAAGATAAAAGGAGGGAGGGACTTTGAGCAGTTATTCCAGACCTGTAATACCTATCTTCCAACTACTTGTAACATGAGACAGACGAACCTGATTTCCCATTTTTACCACTGTTTGCCTTTTTTGTCAGGTATTCAATATAGGCAGCTGAATTCTATCCTAAATCACCTATGCTTTTATTATGATCCAGTACACGTAGGACCAAGCTTTAATTCAATACCCTTTCTTTACATAGAGTTTATGTATATCATTAATTTTTCTATGATGAGAGTATCAAATTTATGTATAATTACAGTCACTATTAAAATGATCAGATGCATTAACTCCTATAACTATTCTTATCCAGAATATAGGTACAAGTAACAATAGGGTAAAGAAATGATTTTTTAGATGTGTGTTCCCTGATAGCATGACATCAGAGAATGAGGTTGTATTAGACACAGAGCTGCACCTCTGGATCTCCTTTCAAGAAAGAACTAGCTATACAGTTGAGGAGAGCAATAAGCACATACTCTTCAGCTATGAGATCCTCCTGGGACTACCTCAGCTGGAGAGATCTCATCACCCAGAGAAGCCCACATCTTGTGACTGAGAAGAGTGATATAAGGGTCCAGACATCTTGGTTTGATGTAGGACAATCTAATGACCCTTTAGTCAGATGGATCAAGAATTGGTGTGTGGGGGGCAGAACTGAAACTTAACTTCTTCCTCTGCCCAATAATGTTTCTTTCCTCTTCCTTCAATGGGTGTTGATCCCAAATAAACATCTTACACTATAAACTCCATCTTAGTATCTGCTGCCAGAGAATGCAACTTGCAATATTTGCACTGGGAGCACTCCAAGAAAGCAGATGGTAAGATGAGGTTTTAGAGTTGGATGATTCACCACTGGCTGGCAGTAAGAACACTATGACTGGTGATAGATGAAGCACAGGCAACCACTGGCACAGTGTGGCAGTCCGATTGTTAAAACTTTCACCAGTGATGAATTGTAAATCTATTCTTGTGGAATAGAGAACACTAGCCCACATATCAGACATTAAAAATGTATTGACAATATAGTGGCTATAAGGATAAGGGATTGAATGACTATTGCTAGGCACCCCTGGTGTTCTATTAAAAGACAATGAAGAACAGAGGGTGTGTGGCAGGCAACTAAAAGCCAGGAATAAAAGCCAGAGTCCTCTTTACACACAAGGAAGCTTATCTACTCTAGTGAGAGGACAAAAGATGAGAATGCCAACCATAAAACTGGATAGAAAATATTTTTTTGACTTGGGGGCACTCTCCCAAGAGAAAATATTTAATGTCATGGTAAAGACCCCAAGAAATGGTGTTAATTCATTACTAGGATACCTCCTAGATGCATGGAAAAAGTGATGCTAAATTTTACTGAGTGAATTGAAATGCCAGAATTGCCATGGCAAACACTAAAGAATGGGATGAAAAACTTTGGGTAATGAGGCATGCTGAAAAGTATAACTCTTTTTTTTCCTCCATCCCAGGAAACTCTTCAGTTCTAAAACACCCCAAAAAATTGATATTAGAGACTGTTATAGAATGTAGTTTAAAGGAAGCATGAGGATTGTAGAACCCAGAAACAATAGAGGTATTTAACTTCCAGAAGTCCAGGGGAGGGGTCACAATTATTGCAACAACCTGCAAGGTCTAAGTGGCCACCAAAAAGTTCTGACCTACAAAAAGTTATGGAGATGTCTAATAAAATATAGTGTCCCTTGAGGCAAAACAAATGGACAGCTGATAAGGATAATACTTAGCAGGAAAAAATCAAGGATGAGTGACTGGATAGCTGAGTCTGTATCCCCAATAAAAAGTTATGATTCCTTGTCTGGTTTCTACAACTGAGCCATTTGACTACTGTGGAATCCATCAGCTGAAGATGTGGCTAGGTACTCAGGAGGAAAGATCCTACAACAGTATGGCAAGTGTACAAGATAATGGATCTTCCAATAATTCCCCCAAAATTATCTATGGTCATTTACACAGGCACTAACTGTACACTGAGCAAAGAAGAATACTCAGACATTGTGAAGACTGATGGATACTGGATCTGAGAGGACATTCATAACCAGAAACTTGGCATTATCATAGCACCTTTGGAGTGGGAGTACATAGGGCTGGGACAATAAAGGTAGTCCTGACCAAAGCCTGACTGGCAGTATATACCCTCATTTTACAGAGACAACTGGTAGTCATTTCCCTGTTCCCCAAGTATATAATTGGCACAATTCCTATATTGAGTTCTTAGTCTGTAGGGCACAGGCTATTATGATGAGTAAAGTCAAGCAGAAGTCTTTGAAATAATACACAACCAGCCAAGATAGTAAATAAATAAAAGCATCTCATCCTGGCCAAAGATTTTGGCAAAAACTAGTGCTACCCTTAGAGAGCCAAAGGATTCAGGAGTGGTGGTATCTGTCAATTCTTCATTTAATTCACCAGTGTGATCCCTGCAAAAGCAAGATGGACCCTGGAGAATGATTATAGACTATTTCAAGCTCAATAAAGTTGTATCCATGACTACAGCCAACATGCTATATGTGGTATTTTTGCTAAAGCATATTAAGACTCCTCAGACACATTGTATTAGCCATTGATTTGGCAACTGAACTCTTTTCTATCATTATAAGAAAGGAGAATTAGATACTGTAGCACTCATGTGAAGCAGATGACAGTAAATATTTTTCATTTTCTTCCTAAAGCTGTGTTAATTTTCTGTCCTGCACTCTGTCATAATATAGTACAAAGTGAACTGGACTGTCTCAATATCTTGCAGAATATCAAATTGATCTTATACTGATAACACTGTATTGGTTGGGTAGGCTGAGCATGAATTGGACAGACTTGAGATCTTGGTAAGACACACGCACTCCGGAGAACAGGAGATTAATCTTGTGAATACTCAAGGATCTGTCACATTCATAAAATTTGTAAGGGTCTAGTGGCATGCCAAGCCATAATCTCCAAAACAAAAGACAAATTACTGCACCTTGTATTTCCTATCACAAAGAGGGAAGCACAATTACTGATGGACCTCTTCTGGTACTAGAGATAGCAAAGTTCATACCTAGGAATATGCTCTGGATATTTAACAGGTAATCAAAAGACTTCCAGTTTCACATAGGCAGAACACTCTATGACATAAATCACAGCAAGATCCTTTTGGACCCACCTCCTAGAGAAATGGAAATAAAAACAAAAATAAACAAATGGGACCTAATGAAACTTAAAAGCTTTTGCACAGCAAAGGAAACCATAAACAAGATGAAAAGACAACCCTCAGAATGGGAGAAAATATTAGCAAATGAAGCAACTGACAAAGGATTAATTTCCAAAATTTACAAGCAGCTCATGCAGCTCAATATCAAAAAAACAAACAACCCAAAAATGGGCAGGGGGTAAGATGGCGGAAGAGTAAGACGCGGAGATCACCTTCCTCCCCACGGATACACCAGAAATACAGCTACACGTGGAACAACTCCTACAGAACACCTACTGAACGCTGGCAGAAGGCCCCAGACCTCCCAAAAGGCAAGAAACTCCCCACATACCTGGGTAGGGCAAAGCGGAGAGATCCCCACACAGAGGATCGGTGCCGAGCGGCACTCACCAGCCCGAGAGGCTTGTCTGCTCGCCCGCCGGGGCACGCAGTGCTGGAAGCTGAGGCTCGGGCTTCGGTCAGAGCGCAGGGAGAGGACTGGGGCCGGCGGCGAGAACTCAGCCTGAAGGGGGCTAATGTGCCACAGCTAGCCGGGAGGGAGTCCGGGAAAACTCTAGAGCTGCCGAAGAGGCAAGAGACTTTTTCTTCCCTCTTGGTTTCCTGGTGCGCGAGGAGAGGGGATTAAGAGCGCTGCTTAAAGGGGCTCCACGGACGGGCGCGAGTCGCGACTGAAAGCGCGGAGCCCAGTGACAGGCGTGGGACGCTGGGGCTGCTGCTGCCGCCGCCAAGAAGCCTGTGTGCGAGCGCAGGTCACTGCCCACACCGCCCTTCCGGGAGCCTGTGCAGCCCGCCACTGCCGGAGTCCCGGGATCCAGGGGCGGCTTCCCTGGGAGAACGCACGGCGCGCCTCGGGCTGGTGCAACGTCACGCCGACCTCTGCCGCTGCAGGCTCGCCCCGCACTCCGTGCCCCTCCCTCCCTCCTGGCCTGAGTGAGCCAGAGTCCTGGAAGAGGCTGCTCCTTTAACCCTGTCCTATCTGAGCGAAGAACAGACGCCCTCCGGCGACCTACACGCAGAGGCGGGGCCAAATCCAAAGCTGAGACCTAGGAGCTGTGAGAACAAAGAAGAGAAAGGGAAACCTCTCCCAGCAGCCTCAGAAGCAGCGGATTAAAGCTCCACAATCAACTTGATGTACCCTGCATCTGTGGAATACATGAATAGACAACACATCATCCCAAATTGAGGAGCCCGGAGTCAGTGCTGTGCCTCTGAGGTGGGAGAGCCAACTTCAGGACACTGGTCCACAAGAGACCTCCCAGCTCCACATAATATCAAACGGCGAAAATCTTCCAGAGATCTCCATCTCAACACCAGCACCCAGCTTCACTCAACGACCAGCAGGCTACAGTGCTGGACACCCTAAGCCAAACAACTAGCAAGACAGGAACACAACGCCACCCATTAGCAGAGAGGTGGCCTAAAATCATAAAAAGTCCACAGACACCCCAAAACACACCACCAGACGTGGACCTGCCCACCAGAAAGACAAGATCCAGCCTCATCCACCAGAACACAGACACTAGTCCCCTCCACCAGGAAGCCTACACAACCCACTAAACCAACCTTAGCCACTGGGGACAGACACCAAAAACAACAGGAACTACGAACCTGCAGCCTGCAAAAAGGAGACCCCAAACACAGTAACATAAGCAAAATGAGAAGACAGAAAAACACACAGCAGGAGAAGGAGCAAGATAAAAACCCACCAGACCTAACAAATGAAGAGGTAATAGGCACTCTACCTGAAAAAGAATTCAGAATAATGATGGTAAAGATGATCCAAGATTCTATTTCCCAGATACAAAATCTCGGAAATAGAATAGACAAAATGCAAGAAACAGTTAACAAGGACCTAGAAGAACTAAAGATGAATCAAGCATCGATTAAAAACACAATACATGAAATAAAAAATACTCTAGATGGGATCAATAGCAGAATAACTGAGGCAGAAGAACGGATAAGTGAGGTGGAAGATAAAATAGTGGAAATAACTGATGCAGAGCAAAATAAAGAAAAAAGAATGAAAAGAACAGAGGACAGTCTCAGAGACCTCTGGGACAACATTAAACACACCAACATTCGAATTATAGGGGTTCCAGAAGAAGAAGAGAAAAAGAAAGGGACTGAGAAAATATTTGAAGAGATTATAGTTGAAAACTTCCCTAATATGGGAAAGGAAATAGTTAATCAAGTCCAGGAGGCACAGAGAGTCCCATACAGAATAAATCCAAGGAGAAATACGCCAAGACACATATTAATCAAACTGTCAAAAATTAAACACAAAGAAATCATATTAAAAGCAGCAAGGCAAAAACAACAAATAACACACAAGGGAATCCCCATCAGGATAACAGCTGATCTCTCAGCAGAAACTCTACAAGCCAGAAGGGAGTGGCAGGACATACTTAAAGTGATGAAGGACAAAAACCTGCAACCAAGATTACTCTACCCAGCAAGGATCTCATTCAGATTTGATGGAGAAATTAAAACGTTTACAGACAAGCAAAAGCTGAGAGAATTCAGCACCACCAAACCAGCTTTACAACAAATGCTAAAGGAACTTCTCTAGGCAAGAAACACAACAGAAGGAAAAGACCTACAATAATGAACCCAAAACAATTAAGAAAATGGGAATAGGAACATACATATCGATAATTACCTTAAATGTAAATGGACTAAATGCTCCCACCAAAAGACACAGAGTGGCTGAATGGATACAAAAACAAGACCCATCTATATGCTGTCTACAAGAGACCCACTTCAGACCTAGAGACACATACAGACTGAAAGTAAGGGGATGGAAAAAGATATTCCATGCAAATGGAAACCAAAAGAAAGCTGGAGTAGCAATTCTCATATCAGACAAAATAGACTTTAAAATAAGGACTACTAGAAGAGACAAAGAAGGACACTACATAATGATCAAGGGATCGATCCAAGAAGAAGATATAACAATTGTAAATATTTATGCACCCAACATAGGAGCACCTCAATACATAAGGCAAATACTAACAGCCATAAAAGGAGAAATCGACAGTAACACACTCATAGTAGGGGACTTTAACACCCCACTTTCACCAATGGACAGATCATCCAAAATGAAAATAAATAAGGAAACACAAGCTTTAAATGATACATTAAACAAGATGGACTTAATTGATATTTATAGGACATTCCATCCAAAAACAACAGAATACACATTTTTCTCAAGTGCTCATGGAACATTCTCCAGGATAGATCATATCTTGGGTCACAAATCAAGCCTTGGTAAATTTAAGAAAATTGAAATTGTATCAAGTATCTTTTCCGACCACAATGCTATGAGACTAGATATCAATTACAGGAAAAGAGCTGTAAAAAATACAAACACATGGAGGCTAAACAATACACTACTTAATAACGAAGTGATCACTGAAGAAATCAAAGGGGAAATTAAAAAATACCTAGAAACAAATGACAATGGAGACACGACGACCCAAAACCTATGGGATGCAGCAAAAGCAGTGCTAAGAGGGAAGTTTATAGCAATACAGTCCCACCTTAAGAAACAGGAAACATTTCGAGTAAACAACCTGACCCTGCACCTAAAGCAATTAGAGAAAGAAGAACAAAAAACCCCCAAAGCTAGCAGAAGGAAAGAAATCATAAAAATCAGATCAGAAATAAATGAAAAAGAAATGAAGGAAACGATAGCAAAGATCAATAAAACTAAAAGCTGGTTCTTTGAGAAGATAAACAAAATTGATAAACCATTAGCCAGACTCATCAAGAAAAAAAGGGAGAAGACTCAAATCAATAGAATTAGAAATGAAAAAGGAGAAGTAACAACTGACACTACAGAAATAAAAAAGATCATGAGAGATTACTATAAGCAACTCTATGCCAATAAAATGGACAACCTGGAAGAAATGGACAAATTCTTAGAAATGCACAACCTGCCGAGACTGAATCAGGAAGAAATAGAAAATATGAACAGACCAATCACAAGCACTGAAATTGAAACTGTGATAAAAAATCTTCCAACAAACAAAAGCCCAGGACCAGATGGCTTCACAGGCGAATTCTATCAAGCATTTAGAGAAGAGCTAACACCTGTCCTTCTGAAACTCTTCCAAAATATAGCAGAGGGAGGAACACTCCCAAACTCATTCTACGAGGCCACCATCACCTTGATACCAAAACCAGGCAAGGATGTCACAAAGAAAGAAAACTACAGGCCAATATCACTGATGAACATAGATGCAAAAATCCTCAACAAAATCCTAGCAAACAGAATCCAACAGCACATTAAAAGGATCATACACCATGATCAAGTGGGGTTTATTCCAGGAATGCAAGGATTCTTCAATATACGCAAATCAATCAACGTGATACACCATATTAACAAACTGAAGGAGAAAAACCATATGATCATCTCAATAGATGCAGAGAAAGCTTTCGACAAAATTCAACACCCATTTATGATAAAAACCCTGCAGAAAGTAGGCATAGAGGGAACTTTCCTCAACATAATAAAGGCCATATATGACAAACCCACAGCCAGCATCGTCCTCAATGGTGAAAAACTGAAACCATTTCCACTAAGATCAGGAACTAGACAAGGTTGCCCACTTTCACCACTCTTATTCAACCTAGTTTTGGAAGTTTTAGCCACAGCAATCAGAGAAGAAAAGGAAATAAAAGGAATCCAAATTGGAAAAGAAGAAGTAAAGCTGTCACTGTTTGCAGATGACATGATACTATACATAGAGAATCCTAAAGATGCTACCAGAAAACTACTAGAGTTAATCAATGAATTTGGTAAAGTTGCAGGATACAAAATTAATGCACAGAAATCTCTGGCATTCCTATATACTGATGATGAAAAATCTGAAAGAGAAATCAAGGAAACACTCCCATTTACCATTGCAACAAAAAGAATAAAATATCTAGGAATAAACCTACCTAAGGAGACAAAAGACCTGTATGCAGAAAATTATAAGACACTGATGAAAGAAATTAAAGATGATACAAATAGATGGAGAGATGTACCATGTTCTTGGATTGGAAGAATCAACATTGTGAAAATGACTCTACTACCCAAAGCAATCTACAGGTTCAATGCAATCCCTATCAAACTACCACTGGCATTTTTCACAGAACTAGAACAAAAAATTGCACAATTTGTATGGAAACACAAAAGACCCCGAATAGCCAAAGCAATCTTGAGAACGAAAAATGGAGCTGGAGGAATCAGGCTCCCTGACTTCAGACTATACTACAAAGCTACAGTAATCAAGACAGTATGGTACTGGCACAAAAACAGAAAGATAGATCAATGGAACAGGATAGAAAGCCCAGAGTTAAACCCACGGACATATGGTCACCTTATCTTTGATAAAGGAGGCAGGAATGTACAGTGGAGAAAGGACAGTCTCTTCAATAAGTGGTGCTGGGAAAACTGGATAGGGACATGTAAAAGTATGAGATTAGATCATTCCCTAACACCATACACAAAAATAAGCTCAAAATGGATTAAAGACCTAAATGTAAGGCCAGACACTATCAAACTCTTAGAGGAAAACATAGGCAGAACACTCTATGACATAAATCACAGCAAGATCCTTTTTGACCCACCTCCTAGAGAAATGGAAATAAAGACAAAAATAAACACATGGGACCTAATGAAACTTAAAAGCTTTTGCACAGCAAAGGAAACCATAAATAAGACCAAAAGACAACCCTCAGAATGGGAGAAAATATTTGCAAATGAAGCAACTGACAAAGGATTAATCTCCAAAATTTATAAGCAGCTCATGCAGCTCAATAACAAAAAAACAAACAACCCAATCCAAAAATGGGCAGAAGACCTAAATAGACATTTCTCCACAGAAGATATACAGACTGCCAACAAACACATGAAAGGATGCTCAACATCTTTACTCATTAGAGAAATGCAAATCAAAACTACAATGAGATATCATCTCACACCAGTCAGAATGGCCATCATCAAAAAATCTAGAAACAATAAATGCTGGAGAGGGTGTGGAAAAAAGGGAACACTCTTGCACTGCTGGTGGGAATGTGAATTGTTACAGCCGCTATGGAGAACGGTATGGAGGTTCCTTAAAAAACTACAAATAGAACTACCATATGACCCAGCAATCCCACTACTGGGCATATACCCTGAGAAAACCATAATTCAAAAAGAGACATGTACCAAAATGTTCATAGCAGCCCTATTTACAATAGCCCGGAGATGGAAACAACCTAAGTGTCCATCATCGGATGAATGGATAAAGAAGATGTGGCACATATATACAATGGAATATTACTCAGCCATAAAAAGAAATGAAATTGAGCTATTTGTAATGAGGTGGATAGACCTAGAGTCTGTCATACAGAGTGAAGTAAGTCAGAAAGAGAAAGACAAATACTGTATGCTAACACATATATATGGAATTTAAGAAAAAAAAATGTCATGAAGAACATAGGGGTAAGACAGGAATAAAGACACAGACCTACTAGAGAATGGACTTGAGGATATGGGGAGGGGGAAGGGTAAGCTGTGACAAAGTGAAAGAGCGGCATGGACATATATACACTACCAAACGTGAGGTAAATAGCTAGTGGGAAGCAGCCGCATAGCACAGGGAGATCAGCTTGGTACTTTGTGACCGCCTGGAGGGGTGGGATAGGGAGGGTGGGAGGGAGACGCAAAAGGGAGGGGATATGGAAAAATATGTATATGTATAACTGATTAAATTTGTTATAAAGCAAAAAAATAAAATAAAATAAAATTAAAAAAAAAAAAAATGGGCAGAAGACCTAAATAGACATTTCTCCAAAGAAGATATACAGACTGCCAACAGACACATGAAAGAATGTTCAACATCATTAATCATTAGAGAAATGCAAATCAAAACTACAATGAGATATCATCTTACACTGGTCAGAATGGCCATCATCAAAAAAACCCAGAAACAATAAATGCTGGAGAAGGTGTGGAGAAAAGGGAACACTCTTGCAGTGTTAGTGGGAATGTAAATTGATACAGCCACTATGGAGAACAGTATGGAGGATTCTTTAAAAAGTAAAACTAGAACTACCATATGACTCAGCAATCCCACTACTGGGCATATACCCTGAGAAAACCATAATTCAAAAAGAGTCATGTACCACAATGTTCATGACAGCTCTATTTACAAAAGCCAGGACATGGAATCAACCTAAGTGTCCATCAACAGATGAATGGATAAAGAAGATGTGGCACATATACACAATGGAATATTACTCAGCAATAAAAAGAAACGAAACTGGGTTATTTGTAGTGAGCTGATGGACCTAGAGACTGTCATACAGAGTGAAGTAAGTCAGAGAGAGAAAAACAAATACCGTGTACTAACACATATATATGGAATCTAAAAAAAAAAAAAAAAAGTGGTCATGAAGAACCTAGGGGTAAGATGGAAATAAAGATGCAGACCTACTAGAGAATGGACTTGAGGATACGGGGAGGGGGAAGGGTAAGCTGGGATAAAGTGAGAGAGTGGCATGGACATATATACACTACCAAACGTAAAATAGATAGCTAGTGGGAAGAAGCTGCGTAGCCCAGGGAGATCAGCTCGGTGCTTTGTGACCACCTAGAGGGGTGGGATAGGGAGGGTGGGAGGGAGGCAGATGCAAGAGGGAAGAGATACGGGGACATATGTATATGTATAACTGAGTAAATTTGTTATAAAGCAGAAACTAACACACCATTGTAAAGCAATTATACTCCAATAAAGATCTTTAAAAAATAAAATAAATAAAATAAAAAAAAAAAGATTTCCAGTTTCAGGTAGGACGTAAAAAAGGAAAGGGCTCTGGAATAGCTCCAAGGTGTGGTGCAAGCATTCCTGCCACTGTGACCATGTCCTCTGGCAGATCTTATGAAGTTGGTGGTATTAGTAGGGGTAAAGATTCCATGGAGACTTTGTGGCAAGAATATTAGAAGCATGATGACACGGGTTCTGAGTTTCTGAAAGGAAGCCTATAAATTCTCCACCAGAGAATTATGTGCTTTGTGTGAAACAACTCTTAGCATGCCTCTAGACCCCAATAGGTATAGAAGATTTGACCATGGGACACTAAATGACCAGATGGCTGGAGCTGCCATCATGAGCTGGATCCTAACAGACCTACCAAGCCATGTCCCAGCAATAATCTATTGAAAGAGAAAGCTAAAGGCATAAAAATGCATAAGCTGGAACCGCAGTCATAAGCATTATGGCATCAACCACTTTTGCACCAGCATCGTCCCTCAGTATCTGCCTATGGTTTTATGGAAGAATCCCACATGACCAGTTGAAGTAAGAAGAAAAAACAAGCTTAGTTTACAAATGTGAGCACTAATGAAATAGACATAAGTTGCATTCTGCTTAGGGGTGACCATAAAGAGAATTATCAAAGGAAAATTCTCCTAAGGATTGGGAGACAAGAAAAACTGGGATGAAATCATGAGTATGGACATATATGAGTGGGTACAAAAAGTGAATAGATTGCATTATCCTTCTAATGCCCACTAGGAAGCATCCTTCATAGAAAAGGTGAAATGATTTAGGCCATTAATAAAAGGTGCTCTGTCACTGGGCAACCCAGTCCATTATAATGGATACATGAATGAAGTGGCCACTGTGACAGAGACGGAGGCTCCCATGTCTAATAACATGAATCCGTATTTTTCAAAACTGAACGATCTACTGCTGATACCAACCTGCCAGCAATAACGAACAGTGCTGAGCCCCTGTTATGGCACAATCCCTTAAAGAGATCAAAAGTTACATTGTTTAAATTGCCTACATTTGGACTCTTCCATCCTGGAGTGACAGCTATTTATTCTCGTAGAGATTGTCACATATTCCTTCCATGTGTTGACCTTCTCTGATGGCAGAGCCCAGTCAGCACTACAATATGAGAGCCTGTGGAACTGTTTGCTCTTTCAACATGGAATCTCACATAAGATCATGTCAGACCAGGAGACCCATTTAATAGGTGGGGTGTGGGACCACTTATTGTATCTCATACACCATCACCCAGAAGCTTTCCCTGTTTGAACACTATCATGTCTCAGTGTAGACATAACTGAAGTGCCAGGTCTATGGGGATGTTTTGCCATCCTCCAGCATGTAGCATTCATAAAACTGGGAGATGTTTTGCTGTACTGTGTCCTCCAAAGGAAGAATATATGGGTCTGTTAATAAAAAGTGCAAACCAGAATAACTCCACTTACATATATCCCCAGTACTCACTTGGAAGCTTTGTGCTTCCCACCCTGACAAATTTGAGCTCTGGTCTTTGGTGAGATAGGGGTATAAAAATCTCAGCCATTTCTACCTGATGTAAGACATTCTGATGAGTGTTACTCATTTCAGTGTTCTCTGCTGAGTTGGCTAAAACTACATAGATCTTACATCATGACTTAACCTCTTTTTATCCCCCTTCTTGCCCTTCACTGGTGCAGTTTCTTAATATACATCTTGCATCTGAAATTCTACTTCAGCATCTCCTGGAGAACCTAACCTGTGAAAGAGTTTTCAGTAATATTTTTGCTCATGAGTAAAGAGATAATCAAGTTGTTAAGGAGCAGTTATAGGCATCTTCGTAATGCAAATTGTGCAAAAGGCTGTGCATTATATATAGGAGTAGTATAGTATTATATGCTGTACTTTGCTTAAAGATGAGATTACTTTTCCAATAGTCACTGTTGGATATACAACTGGATATCACAGGAAAACTATGGAGGCATGAAAATGAAGGATGAATAAAAGGAAATAATGGGTAAGGGTTGAAAGTCTAACTCTGAAAGCTTATTAAGACTTTTTTGTTTTAATAAGCATATATTCAATTAGCATCTTTAATCTACAAGTTAAAGAAGATGTTCTTATACCTCTCACACGGTCCTATAAAAATATAAAGAAGAATCATGATTCTGATTATTCTAAATGGCACCAATTATTTTAAAAGTAGTATTAGAGCTGTAGTGTTCATTCCCTTTACATTCCAAATCCTAAAATACTTTCTAGTAAGACTTCTGTTGCCTCTTTTTTAGATCTTTACTTTAAATTAATGACTAGAATAATTTTCACTCTTTAACATCTAATATGCTAAATGTAGCATGAGGCTTGTATGTTACAGATTATCACTCAAACTATATAACATGAACATTCAGTATGTAGCTACAGAACTATTGAAGAGATCCTTAAAATAATTAACTAATATAAGCAAAATTCAAACTACCTTCTTGCCCAGTAAAGTTAATCCTATAGAGTCTCTTCTTTCTTCATGACTCTATTATTTAAAAAAAAAATTAAACAAAGCCATCATTGGAAAATATCCAGTTATTTTCTCTTTGCTTCTCATCTATTCACTTCCTGCTCTGCATATAAAACTCTAATTAGACATATTATTCAATTTTTCTTTTTATTCTCTGTTTTGTTTGGTTTTTACTTTTTTAGGTGTAGCTAATACACAGTAAATTGAGCAAATTCTAAGAATGTTGCTTGATACAAACATTTCTGTGTACATCCATGATATGGAACAATTCCAGTATTCCAGAAGGCATCACTATGTCACTTATAATCAATAGCCAACAAAAGGTGATGAGTTTTCTGACATTTATCATCATAAGTTTCCTCCTTTTCTCTCAACTTCTCTTCCATGTATTTTTTTAAAATTTCTTTTTCTCTCTATGTATTATTCTCAATAATATTTTGTCCATTTTGGTTTTATTTTCAGTTCTATGTATTCTAATTGAGTTTTTTCCAAATAGTCTTGTATTTAATTTTTTTCTGCAGTCATTATTATCATGTTAAACTATATTACTTATTCAATTAGTTTGTTTATTTGTGTTTTTGTCTTTCTGGAGCCAGTAGAATATCAGCTCTAAGAAAAAAGGGTTCTTATCTGTCTTGTTCACTGGTATAGCTCCTGACTAGAACAGCTCTATTTTCACAGTCAGTAATAAATAATTTTTTAACAGATATATAGATCAATTAATAAAATTTCTTTGGACATATTTGTGTCTCTGCACATTCTAGTCGAAAGATCTTTTACCTCATCTCAAATACTGGTACCATCTCTTGACTTGTACTTTCCTCCTTTTCTTTCTTCCACACCTAAATCCATTCTACAGTGCTGCACCCAGTTTATTTACTTCTCTGTTTGAAATCTTTTAAAGCCTTTATATTTCTCTTAGAACAGCAAAACTTTAACATATCCTACAAAGCCCACATAGTTGGATTTCTACGTATTTCTCCAGCCTCACCTTGTGCTACAACACTTTTAAATTTCTATTAAGCACCAGTTTCTACCTGTTCAAGCATCTTATTTCCTGATCATCCCAACTACACTCTTAGCTGATTATTTTCCATTAATATTTTGTTACCATTCTCATTAAGATAGTAAATTTTCTGAGAAATTGTGAAATACATAAAGTTACTGAAATTTTCAAACCAACATTTCTTAAACTTATCAATTATAGTCTGTTCTATCATGGACTATCTATTAACATCACCTTAAAAATTTGGAAAACATATTCTACTTTCATCTACAAACCAATACAATTTTCCATACTCAGGGTGGAAAGAGGTGGCTGTGACTACATAAAGTAACTCAGGTATGATAGCTACAGGATATATCAGAATATACTTGATATTCTAACTAGGTATCAATCATAAAAACATGTATTTAGTATAATGAAAACATTAGGACTTGAAAGCCTTTTGTATTAAAGTGATTATACCATAATACGATTTTGGTGAAATTTAACACATATCCAAAACACACACATTTATATATTTATTCTCATTTTGGTTATAAGCCCTCCTAAAGCCCCTTTGGACCTTTCTCTTTCTTCCTTTTTAGATCTGATGTCTTCTTTTCAGGGCCTGAGGGCCTGGAGAATGTAATGTGTATTTGGATTTCTCAGAGTGACTGAAATCAAGTATAGTACTATTGATATTATTGATAAAGTTAAAAAACAAGGCATCATGATGACATGTGTGGAATACCTTTGCCAATAGACATGGGTATAGATTTTCTATTCTTAGCAGAGGTAAATCATGATATTGTACTTGCTACTCAAGGGAGTTATAATGTTTTACCCTCCAATAGCCTACAAGAAGGCTGAGTTTTGAAAAACTTTTCTGAAGTAGGTGATGATTGTCTCATGGTGAATCTCACTATTTTACTATTTATCATGGATTACAGTTATTATCATTTTTTTAAAGAATATCCACAGTGAAGCATGGTGATGCTAACAGTATAAAAGTTATAGTGTGTGGACTCTGTCTGCTTCAAAGTCCTTCATTAATCATGAAACATCTTATTTATTACCTCTCCCTTTTCCTCTACTTCTTCACACTTGACACTGTTTTCTCTCATGCTTCCTATATTTTGTCTCATCATCTGTTCTTACATAATGAATTTTTCTCCAGACTTCTTCATATCATACTAGAAGTATTCTATAATATACTGGAAGAACTGCTGCTTCCACAGCAGCTCCACATCCATGTATTGATCCTGGTTTATTTCTCACACCTAAGCTCTTAGTTAAAGATTCACTTACCTAATTGGAAGAAACAGAAATGCTCATTGTCACAGAGAATTTAGATTGATAGGTTATTAGATGGATGAAGCCAGAGCAACTGAAATGTGTCTTAAGGAGCCCAAAGCGGGAGTAACACTTAAGTTTTCTCATTTTACCATATGTTATTTTTATACAAATTGGTAACTACAAGCCAGATGTATACAAATATTAAAATTTTTATTACACAAATAAATTTCCTTTAAAGATACTCATTCTTTTCAGCAATGAGAGTGAGATAGTTATTTAACTTAAGGCTTTTTTTTTCTTTTTTTCTAGTCTAAATCTCAGTATTTTTTGGACAAGTTATGTAATCAGATTCAAGAACTAACATTGCAGTCATGATTAGAAGCCCCCTTGCTGAGTGTTCACCACTTTTGAAGAGCTCTTCTGCTCTTCTGCCCTCCCTCTTCCTGTCCATCACCTAAGGGAAACAGGGAGAGACATAGGGACATATTGCCAGCACACACAATGGTGATAGAAGAGCACACCTGGTCTTGCAGTTCTTAGCTGGCTTTCTCTACTAGTGCTCCCATCATATCTCAGCTAAGACTGGGTGATGTCCAGGAGCTTAGGTTGTCCCACTCTCACTCATCATAAAGGACATCCAGTGATTCCTCTGTAATGTGACTACATGTGAGAGAGGCTTAGGAGATCTTGTCAGGCAGTCCTTTTAGTGGAAGACTAGTATCTTCTTGAACCCAGTTAACTTCCATATCTATTTACTCAAACTAATAAGAAACCACGTCCTCATCATAATCCTCCTCCCCCACAGAAAAAAGAAGTTCTGGATCTATCGGCAGATTTTTCCAGTTAACAAATTCCAGTGGGAAGTGGCCAATCTCATAGTATCAGCACCACCTTTTCATTTTCCAGGAGTGATCTTTGGGAGCATTCCCATTTTTGTAGATTGATCTAATATTCCTCAACAGTTTCCTTTCTACCTTCTTTTCCAACTCTTCTATAGTTCTCTTGAAGGATTTCATTTAATTCTTTCCTTAGAAAAGCAAAACGATGGGCTCTGCCGCTTTCCAACTAGGAAGAGATTAGGAGACCATGACTGACACTTGTGCAGGGGCTCCCCTTAACTTCACTGTTCTGAACTAATGTCCTGATATAATATCTGATATAGAAAATACTCAGATGTTTCTACACAGGAAGTGGATGGTGGAAGTGGGGAAAATAAACCAAATGTAAGTTTCATGTCCCATGTTATGGCCACATGTAAATACTTCTTCTGTCATCTCTCTTACACTTTCTAGGCACAATTTGTAGTTTTCAACCTTCTGATCCAGTTTTTTTAATTTTTACCATCAAAAGAGCAAGTTATTCTAGGAAGCCTGATTTTCAAGGTAAAATAATATATATTTCCTTCAACATTCACTATATCACATGGATATATTTTTCCTTTCGATACCTATGAATTGGAAATCAAAATTAAGTTTAACCAAATGCAATTGAACTAAAAATAATATGAGTGTACAATAATATGTCCCATTGCGCCAAAGCAAGAGTTGGTAATTTGTTCACATACGCAAACCCCCTTGTTTCTCCTAGAGAGTTTTAGTCGGAAAAACTACATGCTTATATCACCCTTATAATGTAGCAATTACTAGTTCTTCAGGGTGTGTTTTCTCCTCTTTTTAAATGCAAATATTGGGGCATTTTTTAAATCGTTTTCCTAACACCTATTTGAAAGGAAGTCTTAACTGAGCAAAGAAAGACATGATCTATAAAGGACAAGTAACACTGTTCTCTATTTCATAGGTATTTGACTCTAATAGACTCTTAATTGGAGTCTGGTCTTGGAG
The DNA here is from genome assembly GCF_964341445.2 of Mesoplodon mirus. Lineage (NCBI taxonomy): Eukaryota > Metazoa > Chordata > Mammalia > Artiodactyla > Ziphiidae > Mesoplodon > Mesoplodon mirus. Next base: position 111,709,963 of record NC_138982.1, read on the forward strand.
TCAGAGAGCTCTAGGGAGACTCTATTTAAAAAAAATGATTCTTTATATACTACCTACCTTGAAGAAAAAGTGAACTTTTCACACCAAAATGTTCCACTCTGAACTTCATGTAAAAACGTACAACTGAAGATTGATCACTAAGGCTAACATTAATAATTTTACTCTGAGTATAAATGCAGGTGGCACAAGTTATACTCTACTGCTAATAATAGACAAGTTTTAATTTTTTATGATTATTAACAGCGCCACCTTTACCATAAATTAAGTCCTCATGTGTGTGTGTGTGTGCATGCATATGATTGTTTCCAGCTTTCTATTGTCTTTCTTTGGTCTATTCATCTGTCCTCAGTCTTAAAACCCTATAAAACAAATCCTCAAACTCTGTTCCTTTTCAAATATGTCTTAACTGTGTTTTGTCCTTTTCATTTCTGAATACATTTTAGAAATAATTTCTTAAGGATGTTTATATCAGCTTTATTCAACATGGTCAAAAACTGAAAATAGCTGAGGTATCCATCAATAGCAGAATAAAACTGCAGTATATGAATGCAAAGAAATACTACTCAGCAACAAAAAGGAATAAACTACTTATACACTACAACATGCGTGAATCTCAAAATCGTTGTACAAGTGAAAGTTAGGCTTACATTAAAAAGCACATGCTCTATGATTCCATTTATATGAATTTCTAGAATGGGAAAAATTAAATTATGGTAGAAAATCAAGAGTAGTTATCTATGCCTGTTTCTCTTTTGTTACATTTGTTTATTTGTTTTGTTTTTTTGATTCCACATATAAGTGAAATCATATGGTATTTGTCTTGTTCTGTCTCATTTATTTCACTTAGCATTATACCCTTTAGGTTTATACATGTTGTCACAAGTGGCAAGATTTCATTGGGATGAGTGAAATAGGTGAAGGGGATTAAGAGGTACAAACTTTCAGTTATAAAAGAGGGGATAGGGTTTCCCTGGTGGTGCAATGGTTGAGAGTCCACCTGCCAATGCAGGGGATGTGGGTTCATGCCCCGGTCTGGGAAGATCCCACATGCCATGGAGCAGCTGGGCCCATGAGCCATGGCCACTAGGCCTGCACGTCCAGAGCCTGTGCTCCACAACGGGAGAGGCCACAGGAGTGAGAGGCCCATGTACCGCAAAAAAAAAAAAAAGGGTGGGATATATATGTATATGTTATAACTGATCACTTTGCTGTATAGTAGAAACTAACACAACATTGTAAAGTAGCTATACTGCAATAAAAATTTAACAAAAAAATAAAATAAATAAGTCATGGGGCTATAATGCAACATTGGGAATATAGTCAATAATACAGTAATAATTTTATAGGGTGAAAGATGAAAGACTTATCATGATCATTTTATAATGTATAAAAATATCAAATAAATGTGTTGGACACTTGAAACTAATGCATTATTGTAAGTCAATTCAAAATATTTTAAACAAACAAACCAAAAACCTTAAGAGTTGGTATCTTGAGAGGGAGCAAGGGTTGACTAGAAGGGGCTGTTAGGTAATGATTTATACTTTGGTAGGGTTAAGGTTACACAGGTTTATACATTTGTCAAAACTCACTGAATGTTCATTTAAGATTTTTAGAATTCATTATATGCAAGTTTTACCTCAACAGAAAACTGTATATAAAAATTGAATTCTAGTTAATAGCATACATGCTAATTAGGGGAAATTATACTGATGTCTAAAATTTATTTTCAAATGCATCAAAAATAAGATAGATTGATGGCTAGACAGAGGAATATTTACATAGTTATGTGATAAAACAAGTATAGCAAAATATTAATAATAGAATCTAGGTGGTGGGAAATGAGAGTCAACTATAAAATTCTTTTTACTTTTCTATATGTTTTAAAATATTCATAAAAAATTGAATAAAAATGTTTAGATTATCTACATACCATTGTGTAAGTTTGGATAAATTGTAGTTGTAAGTTTCTCTAGGAATTTGTTTATTTCTTTTAAATTTTCAAAGATATTGTCATTAGTTTTATTCAAGTATTCTATTACTACACTGTTAACATATCCAGGATCTAGAGTGATTAGTCCCTTTAAATCCTGATATCGATTATATTGTCCTATTAGTCTCATTTATTCTTCTTAAGGACCCACAGCTAGCTTAATTCTTTTATTAGATGATTAATTGTATTACTTGTTTTCTATGTTTACATATATATTTATTTATATATATATGTGAATAACTCATTGATTTTATGTTTTTAATTTTTCTAATACATGTATTTAAGGCTGTAATTATCTCTCTATGCTCTGTTTACCTTCATACCACAAGTGTTTAAATTTTATATTTCCATTAACTCTCAGTTTTAAATTATTTCAAATTCCAATTGTGCTTTTATCTTTTACCATGAGTTACTGAGAACTCTATCTTGATATTAAAACATATGATTAATTTCTAATTATTCTTTGCTCATTTAAATTTAGTTTATATCTGTATTCCATTTACTGATAATCACACTCACTGTCTTAATTTTAGTTAATATAATATATATTAATCTAAAGAGTTTCTATTTAGTAATTTTGCAACATTGCTATTATATTTTTATGGATTCCAATTTTCAATTGAAATATTTAAATTTTTAAGTCATTGAATAAAGAAAGCATAGCTATTTTTGTCAATTGTCTGGTAATTCCAGTATCTGGACCCATTGATTGTAGGAAAGATACTGTATTTTAAGAAATTATAGACACAATTTGAGGTCTGGAATAATGTTTTACTCCTCTAGAGAAGATTCCCATTTGCTTCTGACAGATGCTCAAAGATACTTACAAGGCAATCTCCTTGTCAAGGGTTAAAATGTCATGGGTCACTGACGACTTACAGAGGAACTCCGGTCGATATTTTTTTAATTTCCTCTTATTTCTAAGATGTGAGTTTTTAGGATTACATTACAAAGTGATGAGAGTTCACTATGGCATTTCCTGGATTTTAATTTATGTCCCACTAGACCATCAAGGCTGTCAAAATCATTGCAGAATTTTAATCCATGTCCTTGAGATCAGCAATTCTCCAAAGGCAAAAATGGCCCCAACCCAAATTAATAAAAACTTTGGCTTTCTGTCCAGTTCTCAATTTGGACCAGTATTTATTTGCTATCTGGATAGTTTGCCAGTTCTTTCAGGCAGGGAATTTCTAATATTTCACATATTTTTTTTCTAAATGTCCTCTAAAAGGGTGTTGGTCTGTGTCACCTAGTATTTATTCTTAAATGTATTTACTACAGTATGCTGAAGTTTAAAAATATATTGAATGCCACTGCTCTTTTTCAATGCTTTGATAATACCAATAAAGAATCTAAAGTCCAGATTTTATAAATACCCTAATTCACACAGTGAATTTGTGACAATTCCAGGACTCCCAGAAAATTCTATTTACATGGGGAAAATTTTGTTACTGCTTCTACTTTTGGAAACAAACTTGTAAGCTTCTGATCTTTCTATTAAGGTTATCTTTATAAAAAAGAAAGGAAGAATGTCAAACTAATGTCATGATTCACCTTCTTCATTCTTCAGTAGCCAAGAGAAAAATTTATTGTTCTGTTACTGTTTACACAATTTTAATCTTTTGACATAGAGAGAACATATATTTTATATCATGAGGAGTAATAGTAAATGCATATGTGTTTGAACATACTATATATATTTATAGTATAGAATGTATTTATGTTGTGTGCATGCAAAAATACATGAAAGATATATATGATGTATGTGTCTGTATATGTGTATGTTTCTGCATATGTTTTTGTGTTACTTGAACTAATACAGTAAAACCTAAGGATAAAAAGGTAGGTAAATCAACATTTAAATTTATGCCATAATAATTATCAAGAAATTTGATTTTCTATATTTATTTTAAAACATATTGTTATAATAAATATATCACTACATTTGAACTTTGAACAATGCAGGGGTTAGGAGCACTGATTCTATGCTATCAAAAATCTAAATATAACTTACAGAAAGCCCTCTGGCTGCATTGTGAATTCAACAAACCACATATCACGTAGTACTGCAGTATTTACTATTGAAAATCTGCATTTAAGTGGAACCGCATAGTTCAAACCCATGTAGTTCAAGGATAACTGTATAATAAAAATATTAATTTGCCTAAAAACATATTAGAGAGAATATGGGAAACATAAATAATCTTGTATTATTAGCTATATGTAATAATGTAAAAAAATGGAATCACATAGAACATTATGACATGGTACAAAGAAAATTGCAAATGAAATTATGGGTTTACGGACAAAGCAAATATGCTTCACATTACTTTAATTAAAAATATATTTTTAATTTTTAAAATCATTTCTCATAAAAATCCTTTGGTATATGAAAATAATAATAAGTAATGGCTAATATAAAAATGTTGTTTTTCTGATTTATAAAAATTCATCAATGTATATTAAAAAATAAAACCCTCTAAACATGTAGAGAAACTAATCAAGCTAATTATACCATGGTTTTCAGGCCTTCCCCACTTGGTCCTTCCACCTTTCTCTTCAACAGTGGTCCCTGATCACACTGAATCACTACGAACCCGGAGAATGTTAAACCACTAATAGACAATTGTCAAATGATGTATGAACACTTTAATTGTTATTTAAAATGCCCTAAGATATTGTATGTAATTTAGAGAATGATGAGTGGGTATTAAACATAGTACTTAAGCCTTAGCTCATTGCAAGTTCTAATGCAGTCAAAATTCTTTAAAAATTTAGGTAAATATTTCATAAGTAGAAATACCAAAAACCATTACACTGGGAATGACCACAATTTATTTCTTTTGTGGTCTTTAGTTGTGATCATGACTCAATTATTTTTTTAACATCTTTCTTGGAGTATAATTGCTTTAAAATGGTGCATTAGTTTCTGCTTTATAACAAATTGAATCAGTTATACATATACATATGTTCCCATATCTCTACCCTCTTGCATCTGCCTCCCTCCCACCCTCCCTATCCCACCCCTCTAGGTCGTCACAAAGCACTGAGCTGATCTCCATCTGCTATGTGGCTGCTTCTGACTAGCTATGTATTTTACGTTTGATAATGTATATATATCCATGCCACTCTCTCACTTTGTCACATCTTACCCTCCTCCCTCTCCATATCGTCAAGTCCATTCTCTAGGAGGTCTGTGTCTTTATTCCCAACTTGCCCCTAGGTTCTTCAGGACCATTTTTTTTTCTTAGAATCCATATATATATGTTAGCATATGGTATTTGTTTTTCTCTTTCTGACTTACTTTACTCTGTATGACAGATTTTAGGTTCATCCACCTCACTACAAATAATTCAATTTTGTTTCTTTTTATGGCTGAGTAATATTCCATTGTATATATGTGCCACAACTTCTTTAGCCATTCATCTGTTGATGGACACTTAGGTTGATTCCATGTCCTGGCTATTGTAAATAGAGCTGCCATGAACACTTTGGTACATTACTCTTTTTGAATTATGGTTTTCCCAGGGTGTACACCCAGTACTGGGATTGCTGGGTCGTATGGTAGTCCTATTTTTAGTTTTTTAAGGAACCTGCATACTGTTCTCCATAGTGGCTGTATCAATTTACATTCCCACCAACAGTGCAAGAGGGTTCCCTTTTCTCCACACCCTCTCCAGCATTTATTGTTTGTAGATTTTTTTGATGACGGCCATTCTGACTGGTGTGAGGTGATACCTCATTGTAGCTTTGATTTGCATTTTTCTAATGATTAATGATGTTGAGAATTGTTTCATGTGTTTGTTGGCAATCTGTACATCTTGTTCAGAGAAATGTCTATTTAGGTCTTCTGCCCATTTATGGATTGGGTTGTTTGTCTTTTTGATATTGAGCTGCATGAGCTGCTTGTAAATTTTGGAAATTAATCCTTTGTCAGTTGCTTCATTTGCAAATATTTTCTCCCATTCTGAGGGTTGTCTTGTTTATGGTTTACTTTGCTGTACAAAAGCTTTGAAGTTTCATTAGGTCCCATTTGTTTATTTTTGTTTTTATTTCCATTTCTCTAGGAGGTGGGTCAAAAAGGATCTTGCTGTGATTTATGTCATAGAGTGTTCTGCTATGTTTTCTTCTAAGGGTTTGATAGCGTTTGGCCTTACACTTAGGTCTTTAATCCATTTTGAGTTTATTTTTGTGTATGGTGTTAGGGAGTGTTCTAATTTCATAATTTTACATGTACCTGTCCAGTTTTCCCAGCACCACTTATTGAAGAGGCTATCTTTTCTCCACTGTATATTCTTGCCTCCTTTCTCAAAGATAAGGTAACCATATGGGTGTGGGTTTATATCTGGGCTTTCTATCCTGTTCCATTGATCTATATTTCTGTTTTTCTGCCAGTACCATACTGTCTTGATTACTGTAGCTTTGTAGTATAGTCTGAAGTCAGGGAGCCTGATTTCTCCAGCTCCATTTTTCTTTCTCAAGATTGCTTTGGCTATTCAGGGTCTTTTGTGTTTCCATACAAATTCTGAAATTTTTTGTTCTAGTTCTGTGAAAAATGCCAGTGGTAGTTTGATAGGGATTGCATTGAATCTGTACATTGTTTTTGGTAGTAGATTCATTTTCACAATGTTGATTCTTCCAATCCAAGAACATGGTATATTTCTCCATCTATTTGTATCATCTTCAATTTCTTTCATCAGTGTCTTATAATTTTCTGCATACAGGTATTTTGTCTCCTTAGGTAGGTTTATTCATAGATATTTTATTCTTTTTTTTTGCAAAGGTAAATGGGAATATTTTCTTAATTTCACTTTCAGATTTTCCATCATCAGTGTATAGGAATGCAAGAGATTTCTGTGCATTAATTTTGTATCCTGCTACTTTACCAAATTCATTGATTAGCTCTAGTAGTTTTCTGGTACCATCTTTAGGATTCTTTATGTATAGTATCATTTCATCTGCAAACAGTGACAGCTTTACTTCTTCTTTTCTGATTTGGATTGTTTTTACTTCTTTTTCTTTTCTGATTGCTGTGGCTAAAACTTGCAAAACTATGTTGAATAATAGTGGTGAGAGTGAGCAACCTTGTCTTGTTCCTGATCTTAGTGGAAAAGGATTCCATTTTTCACCATTGAGGACAATGTTGGCTGTGGGTTTGTCATATATGGCCTCTATTATATTGAGGAAAATTCCCTCTATGCCTACTTTCTGGAGGGTTTTTACCATAAATGCGTGTTTAATTTTGATGAAATCTTTCTCTGCATCTATTGAGATGATCATATGGTTTTTCTTCTTCAATTTGTTAATATGGTGTATCACATTGATTGATTTGTGTATATTGAAGAATCCTTGAATTCCTGGAATAAACCCCACTTGATCATGGTGTATGATCCTCTTAATGTGCTGTTGGATTCTATTTCCGAGTATTTTGTTGAGGATTTTTGCCTCTGTGTTCATCAGGGATATTGGCCTGTAGATGTCTTTCTTTGTGACAACTTTTCTGGTTTTGGTATCAGGGTAATGGTGGCCTTGTAGAATGAGTTTGGGAGTGTTCCTCCCTCTGCTATATTTTGGAAGAGTTTGAGAAAGATAGGTTTTGGCTCTTCTCTAAATGTTTGATAAAATTCGCCTGTGAAGCCATCTGGTCCTGGGCTTTTATTTGTTGGAAGATTTTTACTCACAGTTTCAATTTCAGTGCTTGTTTTTGGTCTGTTCATATTTTCGATTTCTTCCTGGTTCAGTCTCGGAAGGTTGTGCATTTCTAAGAATTTGTCCATTTATTCCAGGTTTTCCATTTTATTGGCATAGAGTTGCCTGTAGTAATCTCTCATGATCCTTTGTATTTCTGCCATGTCAGTCGTTGCTTCTCCTTTTTCATTTCTAATTCTACTAGTTTGAGTCTTCTCCCCTTTTTTCTTGATAAGTGTGGCTAATGGTTTATCAATGTTGTTTATCTTCTCAAAGAACTAGGTTTTAGTTTTACTGATCTTTGCTATCGTTTCCTTCATTTCTTTTTCATTTATTTCTGCTATGATCTTTATGATTTCGTACCTTCTGTTAACTTTGTTTTTTGTTTTTTTTTCTTCTTTCTCTAACTGCTTTAGTCATAAGGTTAGGTTGTTTATTTGAGATGTTTCTTGTTTCTTATGGTTGGATTGTATTGCTATAAACTTCCCTCTTACAACTGCTTTTGCTGCATCCCATAGATTTTAGGTCATCATGGTTTCATTGTCATTTGTTTCTAAGTATTTTTTGGTTTCCTCTTTCATTTCTTTAGTGATCTGTTGGTTATTAAGTAGTATATTGTTTAGCCTCCATGTGGTTGTATTTTTCACACATTTCTTCCTGTAATTGATACCTAGTCACATAGCTTTGTGGTTGGAAAAGCTACTTGATACAATTTCAATTTTCTCAAATTTATCAAGACTTGATTTGTGACCTAAGATATGATCTGTCCTGGAGAATGTTCCATAAGCAGTTGAGAAGAATGTGTATTCTGTTGTTTTTGGATGGAATGTCTTATAAAAATCAATTAAATCCACCTTGTTTAATGTACCATTGAAAGCTTGTGTTTCCTTATTTATTTTCAATTTGGATGATCTGTCCCTTGTTGAAAGTGGGGTGTTAAATTCCCCTACTATGATTGTTTTACTGTTGATTTCCCCTTTTATGGCTGTTAGTATTTGCCTTATGTATTGAGGTGCTCCTATTTTGGGTGCATAAATATTTACAATTGTTCTATCTTCTTCTTGGATCGATCCCTTTATCATTATGGAGTGTCCTTCTTTTTCTCTTGTAATAGTCTTTATTTTAAAGTCCATTTTATCTGATATGAAAATTGCTACTCCAGCTTTATTTTGATTTAAACTTGCATGGAATATCTTTTTCCATCCCCTCATTTTCAGTCTGTTTGTGTCCCTAGGTGTGAAGTGGGTTTCTAGTAGACAGCATATATACAGGTCTTATTTTTGTACCCTTTCAGCCAGTCTATGCCTTTTGGTTGGAGTATTTAATCCATTTACATTTAAGGTAATTATCCATATGAACGTTCCTATTACCATTTCCTTAATTGTTTTGGGTTTGTTATTGTAGGTCTTTTCCTTCTGTTATGTTTCCTACCTAGAGAAGTTCCATTAGCATTTGTCGTAAAGCTGGTTTGGTGGTGCTAAATTCTCTTAGGTTTTGCTTATCTGTAGGGGTTTTAATTTCTCCATCAGATCTGAATGAGATCCTTGCTAGGTAGAGTAATCTTGGTTGTAGATTTTTCTCCTTCATCACTTTATATATGTCCTGCTCCTCGCTTCTGGCTTGCAGAGTTTCTGCTGAAAGATCAGCTGTTAACCTTATGGGGATTCCCTGGTGTGTTACTTGTTGTTTTTCCCTTGCTGCTTTTAATATTTTTTCTTTGTATTTAATTTTTGAGAGTTTGATGAATATGTGTCTTGGTGTGTTTCTCCTTGGATTTATCATGTTTGGGACTCTGTGTGCTTCCTGGACTTGATCAACTATTTCCTTTCCCATATTAGGGAAGTTTTCAACTATAATCTCCTCAAATATTTTCTCAGTCCCTTTCTTTTTCTCTTCTTCTCAGACCCCTATAATTCGAATGTTGGTGTGTTTAATGTTGTCCCAGAGTCTCTGAGACTGACCTCAATTCTTTTTTCTTTATTCTGCTCTGCAGTAGTTATTTCCACTATTTTATATTCCAGGTCACATATCCGTTCTTCTGCCTCAGTTATTCTGCTACTGATCCCTTCTAGAGGAATTTTAATTTCATTTATTGTGTTGTTCATCTCTGTTTGTTTGCTCTTTTTGTTTTCTAGGTCCTTGTTAATTATTTCTTGTATTTTTTTCTATTCAATTTCCAAGATTTTGTATCATCTTTACTATCATTATTCTGAATTCTTTTTTGGGTAGACTTCCTATTTCCTCTTCATTTTTTAGGTCTGGTGGGTTTTTGCCTTGCTCTTTCATCTGCTGTGTGTTTCTCTGTCTTCTCATTTTGCTTAACTTACTCTGTTTGGGGTCTGCTTTCCACCGGCTGCAGGTTCGTAGTTCCCATTGTTTTTGGTATCTGTCTCCAGTGGCTAAGGTTGGTTCAGTGGGTTGTGTAGGCTTCCTGGTGGAGGCAACTAGTGCCTGTGTCCTGGTGGTTGAGGCTGGATCTTTTCTTTCTGGTGGAGAGGTCCACATCTGGTGGTGTGTTTTGGGGTGTTGGTAGCCTGCTGATTTTAGGCAGCCTCTCTGCTAATGGATGGGGTTGTGTCCCTGTCATGCTAGTTGTTTGGCATAGGGTTTCCAACACTGTAGTTTGCTGGTCGTTGAGTGAAGCTGAGTGTTGGCATTGAGATTGAGATCTGTGGGAGATTGTCACCATTTGATATTACATGAACCTGGGAGGTCTCTTGTGGACCAGTGTCCTGAACTTGGCTCTCCCACCTCAGAGGTACTGCCCTGATGCCTGGCAGGAGCACCAAGAGCCTTTCATTTACATGGCTCAGAATAAAAGGGAGAAAAAATTGAAAGAAAGAAAGAAAGAAAGAAGATAAAATAAAGTAAAATAAAATAAAATTATTAAAATAAAAAATAATTATTAAGAAAAAAGTTTAGAAAAGTAATTTAAAAAATATGTACAGACAGAACCATAGGACAAATGGTAAAAGCAGATCTATACATACAAAATCACACAGATACACAAAGCATACACATACACACTCACAAAAAGAGAAAAAGGGAAATATATATATATATTTGCTCCCAAAGTCCTCCTCCTCAAGTTGGGATCATTTGTTGTCTATTTAGGTATTCCACAGATGCAAGGTACATTAACTTGATTGTAGAGATTTAATTATCTGCTCCTGAGGCTTCTGGGAGAAATTTCCCTTTCTCTTCTTTGTTTGCACAGCTCTCGGGGTTCAGCTTTGCATTTGGACTCGCTTCTGAGTTTAGGTTGCCTGTGAGCATCTGTTCTTTGCTCAGATAGGACAGGGTTAAAGGAGCAGCTGATTTGGGGGCTCTGGCTCACTCAGGCTGGGGGGAGGGAGGGGTATGGATGTGGGGCAAGGCTGAAGCCGCAGAGGTTTGTGTGACATTGCAACAGCCTGAGGCATGCCATGTGTTCTCCCAGGGAAGTTGTCCCTGGATCACAGGACCCTAGCAGTGGTGGGCTGCACAGGTTCCCAGGAGGGGAGTTGTGGATAGTGACCTGTGCTTGCACACAGTCTTCTTGGTGATGGCAGCAGCAGCCTTAGCATCTCATGCCCGTCTCTGTGGTCCGTGCTGATAGCCGTGGCTCATGCCCGTCTCTGGAGCTCCTTCAAGCCACACTGTTAATCCCCTCTCCTCGCACACCAGGAAACAAAGAGGCAAGAAAAACTCTCTTGCCTCTTCAGCAGCTCCACACTTTTTCCTGGAATCCCTCCCAGCTAGCTGTGGTGCACTAGCCCCCTTCAGTCTCTGTTTATGCAGCCAACCCCAGTCGTCTCCCTGGGATCTGACCTACGAAGCCCGAGTCTCAGCTCCCAGCCCCTGCCCATCCCAGCGGGTGAGCAGACAAGCCTCTTGGGCTGTTGAGTGCTGCTCCACAGCGATCCTCTTGTGGGAGTCTCTCTGCTTCACCCTCTGCACCCCTGTTGCTGTGCTCTCCTCTGTGGCTCCGAAGCTCCCCCCTCCACCTCTCGCAGTATCCACCCACGAAGGGGCTTCTTAGTGTGTGGAAACCTTTCCTCCTTCACAGCCCCCTCCCAGTGGTGCAGGTCCCGTCCCTATTATCTCTGTTTTTTCTTTTTTCTTTTGCCCTACCCAGGTATGTGGGGAGTTTCTTGCCTTTTGGGAGGTCTGAGGTCTTCTGCCAGCGTTCAGTAGGTGTTCTGTGAGAGGTGTTCCACATGTAGGTGTATTTCTGATGTATTTGTGGAGAGGAAGGTGATTTCCATGTCTTACTCTTCCGCCATCTTGAAGCTCCCTCATGATACAATTTTTTGATTGTAGGTAACTCCAAATATAAGATTACAATAAAAGTAATTTTCATGTATTTTAATATATGTTTTTTCTTTGATTTTTCAAGTAATACTCAAAAGTTTCAATGATCCAAATTAATTTTTTTGGCCCCCAATCACACAAAATAACCATGAAATAAGAATATTCACATATATGTTTCACCATGATCATTAACATAAATGACCTTTATGTATGTTGGATTATACGTTTGGTTTCTGCTTATTTTCTGTCTGATAAAAATTACTGGAAGATACATTTTATCCAATTTGTTTTAGTTGCAACAAAGTACATTTCTGAAAATTTTATATTATTAGTTATTCTTATACACAGGTTAGAAGGGTATTTGGGTTAAAAAAAAAAAAAGATCTATTCCTGCTATTAGCATACAACATGGGGATTGTGGAAATAAGAATGAAATATTTGAGTGACCAAAAGATTAACTTATATTTTCTTGGTAGAGGGAGCAAATAAAGTCAACTTTTCTATGCCATATAACATCTAAAATAACTTACAGATCATATTTCCTACTAAATATTATAGTAGAAAATTTTATGTGATTGACAGAAAGGAAAAAAGATGAAAGATGAAGGTCTTTTACTGTAAAATAGTAAATAAAGTTACTATTGATGATGTCAAAGTATTGCAAGGTTTTGGAGTAATTTATGAAGTATGAAAACACATATATGAATTGTGTGTGTGTTTAGTGTTAAAACTTTTTTATAATTTTTTATTTGTTGGAAACTGATATTTCATATATAGATTATGATTATGATAAAGCTATTAATAGGAATACTTAATTCCCTAGAGAATCTGATTGTCTTATCATGTCAGATAACAGGAAAAAATGCAACTATTTTTGGAGTGTCTAGAAGAAAATTCATTGGTATGTACTTGGTTCAATACTATCATTGTGGTGTTATTTAAAAGAAGAAAGATTTGGTATTTAAAAGAGGAAAATATTAATTATGGTGAGGGGAAAAATGTGATTCAAAAAAGTGACAATAATAGATGTGGTCAGAAATAACTGAGACCAGAGCCGGCTGATGGAGAAATCAACTTTCATCTCAATGGTGATTATAAATATAAAGTAAGACTAAATATATAATTTTATATCCAAGCTATCAAAAACAAAACTATTTTTTTAAGTACTAATCGATTTTTATGATCCTAGAAGTACTACACTGGTGAATATTCCAAAGAATGAGAAGTCCTCTTAAAAGTACCAATCATCAACTAGCTCTCCTTTTAAAGTAGTGATAAGCAAACCTCACTCTCATACATTAGCAAGAGAGAAACTGAATGGCAAAGATGTTAAATCAAATAATATTTTAACAAAAATTAGTTCTTCTGAATTTAAATCACTTTTTTCTGCTAAAATCTACAGAACTATCTTATGAATTAAAATTATTAAAAATATAAAGGTGGTTGCATCTTAGAGCATGATAATTCACCAACAAAGTTTGTTCAATTTTAGTTTGAAATAGGACACATCTGCAATATAAAAGTAAACATAAAAAAAGGATCTCTTTAAATAGAAACTGTATCCAAGCTGGAGAGTAGATTTAGATTTCCAAAACAACCTCATATCGGTTCCTACTTATGTATAAAGCAAGTATTATCCATGTTAGAAAATTTAAAATAACATTTGAAAATTAATTTCTGATTCTTGAATATAGATCTGAGTGTTCAGGAATAACTTAGTCTAATTTCAATATATTATTTATATGTCTGATATAGAAAAGTGTGAAGCATAGGTTATGTATGTGTAGACAGATCGACAATGAAGGGAAAAAACTTTAAAATTCTTTAAGGTTTAAAGCATAATACAAATATCCTGATTCATACTGACCAATCATATATGAAGAAATTGATAATACTGGCTCATATTTTTAAAACTTCGATAGCAGTGTCTCCAGAGTACAGTATCACTTTTTGCTAGAAGGTTTCCTATTCAGTACTGAGATTAAGCTCAAACACCTGATGCCTAGTGGAGGATGGGTGACAGCAATTTAACTCATAATGTCCAGAATGCAGGACTTGTTGGCTCTGACATGTAGGAAACAAAAGATAACATCTGCTAATCCTGTTTTCCAATTCTATTAACTCTTTTGTTAATATAATCCTTTACAATATTCATCTTCTCCCAGAAATAATTTACACACTGAATAATTTGCATATTTCATACACAATCAATATTTTCCTTTTACTTTTTTAATTCTGAGCTGCCCTAGATATCACAGGCACAAAACTCAATTAAGTTGGTGTTTGCTTCCCTTTAACTGGTTTACTAGATTAATTTCATCTTCTAACATGCAGTTGGAATGGTCTGCTCACCACACTATAGAGAAGTTTCATTCTGAACAACTATCCTTTAACCTTTCCTCCTTTGTTTCCTCCTAACCATAAGTATCCTCCTTATGGGCTATTAAATCCTGTTCATTTAATATTCAATTTGCCTGCTGAATGGTCCCATCATCTTTACTCATCTGCTGCTGCCTTTGTTCACAGGCTGATTCTCTCACAATGGACACTAATTGCCTTGTAACTCAGTATTTTCCATTCTCCAGCCTATCAAGTACAGGGCAGGTGAATTAATCTTCTTAAAATATGGTTTTGGAGAGGGCAGTCAGCAGAAGCAAGAAGAACTACAACCCTGCAGCCTGTGGAACAAAAACCACATTCACAGAAAGATAGACAAGATTAAAAGGCACAAGGCAGTGTAGCAGATGAAGAAACAAGATAAAACCCCAGAAAAAAAAAACTAAATGAAGTACAGATAGGCAACCTTCCAAAAAAAAGAATTCAGAAAAATGATAGTGAATATGATCCAGGACCTCGGAAAAAGAATGGAGGCAAAGATCGAGAATATGCAAGAAGTGTTTAACAAAGACCTAGAAGAATTAAAGAACAAACAAACAGAGATGAACAATACAATAACTGAAATGAAGACTACACTAGAAGGAATCAATAGCAGAATAACTAAGGCAGAAGAACGGATAAGTGACCTGGAAGATAGAATGGTGAAATTCACTGCTATGGAACAGAATAAAGAAAAAAGAATGAAAAGAAATGAAGACAGCCTAAGAGACCAAGGGGACAACATTAAATGCAACAACATTTGCATTATAGGGGTCCCAGAAGAAGAAGAGAGAGAAAGGACCAGAGAAAATATTTGAAGATATTATGGTTAAAAACTTCCTTAACATGGGAAAGGAAATAGCCACCCAAGTCCAGGAAGTGCAGAGAGTCCCATACAGGATGAACCCAAGGAGAAACACACCAAGACACATAGTAATCAAATTTGCAAAAATTAAAGACAAAGAAAAATTATTGAAAGCAGCAAGGAAAAAATGACAAATAACATACAAGGGAACTCCCATAAGGTTAACAGCTGATTTCTCAGCAGAAACTCTACAAGCCAGAAGGGAGTGGCATGATATACTTAAAGTGATGAAAGGGAAGAACCTAAAACCAAGATTACTCTCACTGGCAAGGATCTCATTCAGATTCCATGCAGAAATCAAAAGCTTTACAGACAAGCAAGAGCTAAGAGAATTCCGCAAAGCAAAACCAGCTCAACAACAAATTCTAAAGGAACTTCTCTAAGTGGGAAACACAAGAGAAGAAAAGGACCTACAAAAACAAAACAAAAAAAATTAAGAAAATGGTCATAGGAACATACATATCTATAATTACCTTAAACGTGAATGGATTAAATGCTCCAACCAAAAGACACAGGCTTGATGAATCGATACAAAAACAAGACCCATACATATGCTGTCTACAAGAGACCCACTTCAGACCTAGGGACACATTCAGACTGAAAGTGAGGGGATGGAAAAAGATATTCCATGCAGATGGAAATCAAAAGAAAGCTGGAATAGAAATACTCATATCAAATAAAAAGACTTTAAAATAAAGAATGTTACAAGAGACAAGAAAGGACACAACATAATGATCAGGGGATCAATCCAAGAAGAAGATATAACAATTATAAATATATATGCACCCAACATAGGAGCACCTCAATACATAAGGCAACTGCTAACAGCTATAAAAGAGGAAACTGAGAGTAACACAATAATAGTGGGGGACTTTAACACCTCACTTTCACGAATAGACAGATCATCCAAAATGAAAATAAATAAGGAAACAAACTTAAATGACACAATTGATGAGATAGATTTAATTGATATTTATAGGACATTCCATCCAAAAACAGCAGATTACATTTTCTTCTCAAGTGTGCACGGAACATTCTCCAGGATAGATCACATCCTGGGTCACAAATCAAGCCTCAGTAAATTTACAAAAATTGAAATCATATCAAGTCTCTTTTCTGACCACAATGCTATGAGATTAGAAATCAATTACAGGTTAAAAAACGAAAAAAAGACAAACACATGGAGGCTAAACAATACGTAACTAAATAACCAAGAGATCACTGAAGAAATCAAAGAGGAAATCAAAACATACCTAGAGACAAATGACAATGAAAACAAGATGACCCAAAACCTATGGGAAGCAGCAAAAGTAGTTCTAAGAGGGAAGTTTATAGCTATACAAGCCTACCTCAGGAAACAAGAAAAATCTCAAATAAACAATCTAACCCTAAACCTAAAGGAACTAGAGAAAGAAGAACAAACAAAACCCAAAGTTAGCAGAAGGAAATAAATCATAAAAATCACAGCAGAAATAAATGAAATAAAAACAAAGAGAACAATAACAAAGATCAATAAATCTAAAAGCTGGTTCTTTGAGAAGAGAAACAAAATTGATAAACCATTAGCCAGACTCATCAAGGAAAAGAGGGAGAGGACTCAAATCAATAAAATTAGAAATGAAAAAGGAGACGTTACAACAGACACCGCAGAAATACAAAGCATCCTAACAGACTACTACAGGCAGCTCTATACCAATAAAATGGACATCCTGGAATAAATGGAAAAAATCTTAGAAAGGTAAAACCTTCCAAGACTGAACAAGGAAAAAATCGAAAATATGAACAGACCAATCACAAGTAATGAAATTGAAACTGTGATTAAAAATCTTCCAACAAACAAAAGCCCAGGACAAGAGACCTTCACAGGCGAATTCTATCAAATATTTAGAGAAGAGCTAACACCCATCTTTCTGAAACTTGTCCGAAAAATTGTGGAGGAAGGAACACTCCCAAACTCATTCTATGAGGCCACCATCACCCTGATACCAAAACCAGACAAAGATACTACAAAAAGAAAAAGAAAATTACAGACCAGTATCTCTGATGAATATAGATGCAAAAATTCTCAACAAAATACTATAAACAGAATCCAAGAGCACATTAAAAGTATCATACACCATGATCAAGTGGAATTTATCCCAAGGATGCAAGGATTCTTCAATATACACAAATCAATCAATGTGATACACCATATTAACAAATTGAAGAAGAAAACCTTATGATCATCTCAGTAGATGAGAAAAAGCTTTTGACAAAATTCAACACCCATTTATGATAAAACCTCTCCAGAAAGTGAGCATAGAGGGAACCTACCTCAACATAATAAAGGCCATATGCAACAAACCCACAGCAAACATCATTCTCAATGGTGAAAAACTGAAAACATTTCCTCTAAGATCAAGAACAAGACAAGGTTGTCCACTCTCACCACAATTATTCAACATAGTTTTGGAAGTCCTAGCCATGGCAATCAGAGAAGAAAAAGAAATAAAAGGAACACAAATTGGAAAAGAAGAAGTAAAACTGTCCTTGTTTGCAGATGACATGATACTATACATAGAGAATCCTAAAGATGCCACCTGAAAACTACTAGAGCTAATCAATGAATTTGGCAAAGTTACAGGATACAAAATTAATGCACAGAAATCTCTTTCATTCCTATACACTACTGATGAAAAATATGAAAGAGAAATTAAGGAAACATTCCCATTTACCACTGCAACAAAAAGAATCAAATACCTAGGAATAAAAGCTGCCTAGGGAGACAAAAGTCCTGTATGCAGAAAACTATAAGACACTGCTGAAAGAAATTAAAGATGATACCAACAGATGGAGAGATATCCCATGTTCTTGGATCGGAAGAATTAATATTGTGAAAATGACTATACTACCCAAAGCAATCTACAGATTCAGTGCAATCCCTGTCAAATTACCAATGGCATTTTTTTAAAAAACTAGAACAAAAAATCTTAAAACTTGTATGGAGACACAAAAGACCCTAAATAGCCAAAGCAGTCTTGAGGGAAAAAAACAGAGCTGGAGGAATCAGACTCCCTGACTTCGGACTATACTATAAAGCTACAATAATCAAGACAATATGGTACTGGCACAAAAACTGTAATATAGATCAATGGAACAAGATAGAAAGTCCAGAGATAAAGCCACACACCTATTGTCAACTAATCTATGATAAAGGAGGCAAGGGTATACAATGGAGAAAAGACAGTCTCTTCAATAAGTGGTGCTGGGAAAACTGGACAGCTACAAGTAAAAGAATGACATTAGAACACTCCTTAATATGACTCACACAAATAAACTCAAAATGGATTAGAGACCTTAACATAAGGCCGGACACTAAAAAACTCTTAAAGGAAAACATAGGAAGAACACTCTTTGACATAAATCACAGCAAGATCTTTTTTGATCCACCTCCTAGAGTAATGGAAATAAAAACAAAAATAAACAAATGGGACCTAATGAAACTTAAAAGCATTTGCACAGCAAAGGAAACCATAAACAAGATGAAAAGACAACTCTCAGAATGGGAGAAAATATTTGCAAATGATGCAACTGACAACAGATTAATCTCTAAAATATATAAACAGCATATGAAGCTCAATATTAAAAAAACAAACAACCCAATCCAAAAATGAGCAGAAGACCTAAATAGACATTTCTCCAAAGAAGACATACAGATGGCCAAGAAGCACATGAAAAGCTGCTCAACATCACTAATTGTTAGAGAAATGCAAATCAAAACTACAATGAGGTATCACCTCACACCAGTTAGAATGGGCATCATCAGGAAATCTACAAACAACAAATGCTGGAGAGGGTGTGGACAAAAGGGAACCATCTTGCACTGTTGGTGGGAATGTAAATTGATACAGCCAATATGGAGAACAGTATGCAGGTTCCTTAAAAAACTAAAAATAGAATTACCATATGATCCAGCAATCCCACTACTGGGCATATACCCAGAGAAAACCATAATTCAAAAAGACGCATGCATCCCAATGTTCATTGCAGCACTATTTACAATAGCCAGGTCGTGGAAGCAACCTAAATGCCCATCGACAGATGAATGGATAAAGAAGATGTGGTACATATATACAATGAAATATTACTTGGTCATAAAAAGGAATGAAATTGGGTCATTTGTTGAGACATGGATGGATCTACAGACTGTCATACAGAGTGAAGTAAGTCAGAAAGAGAAAAACAAATATTGTATATTAATGCATATATGTGGAACCTAGAAAATGGTACAGATGAACCATTTTGCAGGGCAGAAATTGAGACACAGATGTAGAGAACAAACATATGGACACCATGGGGGGAAAGCAGTGGGGTGGTGGTGGTGGTGTGATGAATTGGGTGACTGGGATTGACATGTATACACTGATGTGTATAAAATTGATGATTAATAAGAACCTTTTGTATAATATATATATATATATATATATATATATATATATATATGGTTTTGATCATCTCACTACAACTTTACTGAGTTTTTAATTGTCTACCAATGACAGTAGAGATTTTTTTTGCCTGGATTTCAACTTCTGTCACATTGAATAAACATTTTTCTACATTTTATTCATGTAAGCAAAATTTCCTATGGGACAGACACAGTGATGAATTTTGTCTGTCCAAAATGAACAAGCAGTATTGATGTTCAATTTTTTAACATGTATTGAGAGAAGCACACATATGTTGCACTAATTTTTAGATGATAAACACTAGTTCACTACAGTATATAGAAGCAACAATTAATGCTGTTTCAAACAACCAAAAAATAATAATTTTTTTTTTCACGGTACGCAGGCCTCTCACTGTTGTGGCCTTTCCCGTTGTGGAGCACAGGCTCCAGATGCACAGGTTCAGTGGCCATGGCTCATGGGCCCAGCCGCTCCGCAGCATGTGGTATCTTCCCAGACCGGGGCATGAACCCGTGTCCCCTGCATCGGCAGGTGGATTCTCAACCACTGTGCCACCAGGGAAGCCCAAAATAAGAAATATTTTAGTTAGACTTGCATTTTTAGTTGGGGAAGGTTCACACATACTGTTAGTTTTCTGTAAATTATTTAAGTAGTGCATCTCTTTTCCATACGTCATTTTATTGTCTTAATAGCTTATTGTTCCCTCAAACTGGGATACTATTTTCTTAACCTATCTCCATAGAAATTATCTCTTCTCTACCTTTTTGTAAACTTGGTAATGGCAGTTAACCTGCTTTGTATTCTCCAACTTTAAAGCCCCTGGAATTCTTAATACAATGCTTTGTATTTAATGAATACTCAGTGAACAAATGTTGAATAAATTTAAAACGTGTAAAATGAAGTCTCTTTATTGTTTTAATTTCCATATATTTCATTACCAAAGAGAGTAAACTTTGTATATATTTTTGTTCTCATTTATTGTTTCCTCTTCTGAGAAAAAAAAAGACTCTTCATATTTTCTGTCTCTTCTTCCCATATTTTTTTCATATTGATTTGTAGAATGGATTTAAATATCCAACACAATACTTTTGTTGATTATGTATCTTACATGTATCTTTTTTCCCAGCCACACATATTTTAGAGTGATGTTACATAAACAGAAGTTATGTTTATCAATAATTTTTATTCATTCTAGAATAATTTTTATTTGTTTTAGAAATTTCACAGCTATTATCTTTTTGAATATTTGCTCTCCCTCATTCTCTTTACCATTAATTCTGGAATTCTCATTTAATATACATTGTACTTCTTTTTATTTTCCTTGATTCTGAACATGCCTTTTGTATTTTTCATCTCCATGTGTATCTCTGTATTATATGGAGTAATTTTTAGGTATATCTTTAAGTCTACCAAATCTTTCTTAATCTTTGTTTACTGTACTGTTTAAACTAACTTTTTTTTTTCCTTTTCACATTTCAAACACTATGGAATTTCCTGATCTGGGATAGATGGAGCAAATATACTCTGCCTTGTCTCTCCCACTAAAAACAACTTTTAAATATTACCATGGAGTTATTTTATGACTCTAAAAATAAATAATATCAAATGGATCAGAAAAAAGCAGAATTCAAAGTACCACTGAATTGGCATAAAGTTACCAGGAGGGGGAAAAAAGAACAGAGAAAAATTAGGAAATAATTAAATAAGTAATAATGAAATATTGAAGTTTTCTGATTGAAAGTTTTATCAAATTTATGACAGGGGAGATTATAAAATGATATAGCCCTAAGTAAAGCTTGAAAATATAAACAGGGATTCTGACAAGTTGCCAGATAGGAGAAGAATCATCTTTTAAATGATAGGAATCAACAACTTTAAACAGATACAGCATAAGTAATAGCATTTATAAAATTATGGGGAAAGAATGTTAATTCCCAATAATTCTATACCTAGTCAGGATATCATTAAACTATTATATAGTGGAAATGCAAATGTTTTCAGATATGTAAGGAAGGAGAGACAGTATCAACCTTCACTCTCTCTAAGAGCAATATCTAAGAGTTTAACCAAAAAATAAATATACCAGAGCAACAAATTAATTATGGGAAAATAGGAAAAATTAATGTGATCATGGACTTCATAAAAAATATAAATAAATCTAGGCAATTATAAAATCACTTGGAATATATAAAATATTAGTGACTTGGTAAAATGTTTGTTTGAAATCTAAATAAGTAGTGAAAAAGTGAAATGGTATATGTAAAAAAATAGCTTAATAAGGATTCTTGATATAGAAGAGCCATAATTCGAGGAAATTTAGTGTGTTCTGAAATTAAATTTGAAAATTATTATAATAAAATGAAAAACTTAAATGGCTAGAGAAGGGGCAAGTAAATGTAAAAGTTACAACCTATCTGAATGAACATAGGGAAACAATGAGGAAAATGGTACTCTTCGTGAGGGATTAGGTGATATGGAAAAAGAGAAAGGAAAGAATCAAGACAATAAAGACTAAAATAAAACAGAAAAGTTAAATATATCAATCATTGCAGTATAATAAATAGACTATATTCTCAAATGAACAGAGACTTTCAGTAAAAATTTGAAAACTAGTTCTATACTATTAAAAGAAAACTCTGATGAAAAGGATAAAGTAAGCTTATAAATAGAAGTTGAATAAAGATACACTAGACAAATGTAAATAAAGACAAAGAAGCAGAGGCAATATTTAATAATACTAAAGATGAATTTTAAGTCTCACTAAACAGAATGAAGAGTGACATATGAAAAAAGTAAGAATTTATGTAGAGAGAATAGTCAAACTTTTATACAGCAATTAAGAAAAAACTGTTAGATGATTAACCTGTTCAAATCCAATCTTGATAGATAGAAAGAAAGAGACAGAACGAGAGAGTGAGACACAGAGAGAGAGAGAGAGAGAGAGAAATTGCTCACAATTCCAATACAATTTGATTGTGAAAGAAAAGATTCAGGTATGCATCTCATCAACAACACTGGAACTAGAAAACAGTGAAATATTTACAAACTGATGGGACAAAATGATGGTAAGGCTTCTAAAAACTGCAAAGGTATAACAGCAACAGTGTCTGTGCAGGAAAAGTAAAACAAAGAGAAGATAGAAAGATAACTCATCATCCAAAAGACTAAATGGCTTTGTGTAGCAAAATTTACATTTCTCAAGGTGTGGAACAAACTTTATATCCATGTTGGCTGCTGCCTGAATAGTAGTTCCTTGTGTCACCATGGATCTGGTTGGTTTCCAAAAGGCAGAGGGGTGAGTATAAATAAAGAACCTCACCAAAAAACATATTTCCAGATTCATTGTGCTTCTGTAGCATCAGAGAAAAGAATATTTCCACTGTGAAATACCCAAAAAGAGTCTTTTTTTCTTTGGATGGGGAGAAGCCCAGTAAGAACCAAAACACATAAGTGTACCCCAAGAAATATTCCACCATGAAACATGACTCTGATACTTCACTACCACCAAATTACCCAAAATAGCATGGTTTACTAAATCCCAGTTACTCAGTGCTTATTATTTAAAATGAACCAACACAATCTATGCAAAGATAACACAAGCAAATGAAAGAAGAAAAATAAAATAAGAAGTAAGTGATATAAATTATTTGAGAATAAATGGTGTAATAAAATAAGTACAAATTTTACAAATTGCAATTAAATATAGTTATATGACAACATTAAAAAAAAGCAGGAAAGCAACACGTCAGAACAAATGGTAAACACAAAGAGATTAAATAGTATATTTTTTTCTCAGAATAAAAGTAGGCGGTAGAAATATTTCCCACAAATAAATATGGCATTAATAGGAAAATAAGTAAAAACAGATGTCACAATAAACAAAGTAAGGTGTTCCAAGATACCGATATCCTAAAAACATGGGTAAAAAGAAGATTAATTGAATCAAAGAGAAGTTTATGGATATAGAAGACAGGAAAATAATAACCCACATATATGCACATACATGGAATCTTCAAAGAGAAAGCAAAACAACAGAATAGAACAAATCTTAGGAGTTAAAGAAAAAAAGACAAAGAGATGAAAATCTTTCAAAACAGGAGTGGGAGATCCATGTAGCCTCAGAATTCTCCATAGTAATATTTAGAATAAACTTAAGGAAAGAAGAACAAAGGGATTAAGATAGCAAAGAGAAAAAAGACTTAAAACATACAACAGACCTATAGAAGTAATAAATAAATTCACATTTTGATTCTTTAAAACAACTCATCAAAAGATGAATTATCCACTTTATTTTGTCATAAGAGGACATTTAACAATTTTGATAATAGGTGGATTTCTAGGAAAAAAAAATAACATTGATCAAAGCTGCCTTCAAAAAATACAAATGAAAGCATACCGAATTCCCATAGAAGTCAGAAATAAAAAAGCACAATCAGTTAACCCTTCCTCAAAAAAAAAAAAAAAAAATAGACCGGGGCACAAAAACTTTATGGTGAAATTTTAGTAAAAAATTAACGACCATATAATTTAAAATTCATTAATTCACTTTCAATTATCAATAAGATAATTATTAATGAAACATTAACTAAAGAAGCTAGAAGCACATTAAAAAGTAACAAAATCAAAGTTATATTTATTCTAGGAAAGTAAGGATGGTTCAAAATTGGTAAATCAGTTAATATGCCAGTCTACCAATAAATATAAGGAAAAATATTACATGAAAGTTCCTATCAGCGCTTAGAGGACAATTAGACAATCTTAAAGATGTTTAATATCCATTTTTATTGTTTAGTTTTAGAAGGCTATATAGTAGATTTATACTTCTTTAACCATAAAATAATCTCAGTTCATATATATACATAAGTAAAATAAGCATTTTAGAAGTAATTGTGGAAATAATTAGATAAAATAAATAAATTAGAACCATAAAAATGTGTGAGGAACAAATAAAATAATCTATATTATCAAATGATATTTTTAAATTCGTAAGAGTCAAGTGAATCAACTAAG
Organism: Mesoplodon mirus; assembly: GCF_964341445.2. NCBI lineage: Eukaryota > Metazoa > Chordata > Mammalia > Artiodactyla > Ziphiidae > Mesoplodon > Mesoplodon mirus. The sequence goes on from NC_138982.1 coordinate 111,734,633, forward strand.
AAACTAATATAAATAATTTTAAAAAGGGGTATAAAAACTATATATAGACATCAATATGTTATATAATCAAATTGAACACACACACAGTGTAAGAAAATTTTGATTCCTAATAGCCATGGACATGCTATATAACTTAGAAATGATATTCGTAAGAAATTTTTTAAAAAGTAAAATTTTAAAATGCTTCTGAAGGATAAAAGTGCTCTGTACTGATCAAAAAAACAGGCCATTTTCTTGGATAAAAAAAATCTATGCAGAAAAATTATCCTAAGAAAATAAATAGACAATGAATAAATCAGAAAAAAAAATGATGTGTACCACCCTTATTAAAGAAAAAGTTACCAATTTACCATAAATTGCATCATAAATTTAACATAATCTAAATAAAAACACTAACAGAAAGTCTTTTGGCTAGAAAATGTTCTATGGAAAAAGGAAAGCCTAAGTATCTTGAAAATTTTGAAAGTTTTCCCTTTGATAAACAGATAAACAGGAGGGTCTTCCTATCAGTTATAAAACCTCAGTAATGTTAAGAACACTCTAATGGTATACGAATAAACCAATAAATCCAAGGAGCAGTGTTGAAAGTCCATAAAAAAGCCAATATATACTTTCAGCTTTTTTATTTAAAAAACACACCTAAAGTCATTGAAGGAATAAATTGTGCTGGGATATTTGGTCAAAGAACTGGAGTAAAGTTAAGTACCATGCCATATATCCTATACCTGATCAATTCCAAAAGGATTGAAATCTTAGACATATATAAAACTTTCATAAAATACTAGAAAAAAATCATGGTGGTATTTTTATATAATTCTCAGGTAGTAAAGGCTTTTCTAACTTCTACACAAATCCCAGAAGCCATAAAAGATTTATTTAAAAAATTATCATGAGAGGGCTTAAATGAGTAAAAACTCTAGGAAAAATATTCACCACCCTTATATCAAAACTATTTCTCTAACTTTTCCATATCAAACACCCTTGGGTAAATGGACTGATTGGTTGAGGCTCAGCCAAGAATCCACGGATCTTGGATACCAGAAAACTAAGACACATATCTTCCAAACTCCAAGCCATTCTAGGCTTCTATCGCATACTGGTGGGAACTTCTTTTAGTACTGAGCTACCACATTTAGTTAATAAAAATATTAACACCTCAATAGGGAAAAAAGACAACATGAATATATATTTTATAGAAGACAAAATTCACATAATTACAGGGAATAAGATTAAGAGGGAAGATTGTCAACATATTACCTTCTATATATTTTGAATTTTGAACTTAAATGAAAAGGAAAAAGATTTTAAATAAACCTCTGATTAAGCCTTAATCAAAGCAGCAATCAAAACTGAATGTATGTACTCTCTAGGATCTCAATATAACAGAGATTAACACAGCAACTAGACTTCCTGGGTTCAAATATGCCACTTATTAAATGTGTGAGCTTGGGCTTTTTTTTTTTTTGCAGTATGGGGGCCTCTCACTGTTGTGGCCTCTCCCATTGCGGAGCACAGGCTCCACATGTGCAGGCTCAGTGGCCATGGCTCAACGGGCCTAGCCGCTCCACAGCATGTGGGATCTTCCCAGACCCGGGCACGAACCCGTGTTCCCTGCATCGGCAGGCGGACTCTCAACCACTGCACCACCAGGGAAGCCCCGGGCATTTTTTTTTTTTAATGGCCATGCTTTACTTTTCCATTGCCAAGTTGGGAAAAATAATACATACTTCACAAAGATTTTGTGAGGATTTACTAAAATAATACATACAAAGTGCCAAAAGAATACCTGATCCACAAATATGATCTAAAATTAGCAAGCAATGAACTTAATGTTTCATATAAAAATGGGTCACAATAAAGCTGTTCTTAAGTTATTCCCAGAAGAAAATGTATAACCCTCAATATTTTTCTCAATTAAAGAAAGAAAACTAGTCACTTTTATTTACATATACTTGGAATTAAATATTTATGTACACTTGGAATATTTGCCTAGTCTTTTGTCAAAACTCTCATCCACGAGTTTGCTCCTCAGTAATCAGCTGGCTTCATTTCTATAGCAGGAGCATTATAAATAGGCTTTCCACCATAATGTGTGGATATTGTTTTTTTGTAATACAATTAGAGAGAATACTTTTGCTATAAATACTTGAGTCTTTCTAAATATTTATGGAAAAGAAAATAGAGTACCCAAGTTTGACTTGTAGAAAAAACTATGCATCAGCCTACAGCACACTGAAATGTTATCTATTAATATCTGCTATTTAAACAGAATGTTATACTCTTAAAATATACTAAATACTTAACATTTTTGTTTTTTATAATTATGTAATTATACATAATGAATGTAAATGTCTTTAAGAAATGCTCTGAAAAGAGTCATGCAAATTATAATCCAGAGGTAACTAGTATTAATATTTTAGTATATATATATATTTAAACTCTTTTTCAATCTATGAAAACAATCTATATGCATCCACATATTATAGAATTAAATGTTTTTAATTGAATAACTTCTGTTTAAATGTACACATATAGCATATTTTAAAGACTTTAATGTGTTATATTTTAACCCACAGTAATAAAGAATATCAGATAGGTGTACCATAGAATTATTGTGGATTTAATTCCAGACCACTACAATAAAGTGAATATCACAATAGAGTCCCACAACTTTTGTTTACAGTATACTGTAGTCTATTAAGTGTGCAGTAGCACTATGCTTTAAAAAAATATACATACATTAATTAAAAATACTTTACTACTAAAAAATGCTAACCATCATCTGAGCCTTCAGTGAGTTATAATTTTGTATATAACCTGCTGGTAGAGTGTTTGAAATACTGCGAGAATTACCAAAATGTGACACAGAGATACAAAGTGAGCAAAAGCTGTTTAAAAATGGCACTGATAGACTTGCTCGACATAGGGTTGCCACAAACCTCCAATTTGTAAAAATGCAATATCTGTGAAGCTCAATAAAGCAAAGAACTTTAAAATGAGGTATGACTGTTAATTGTTATGAATCTTTATCCAAAGTTACACTAGACAATTATCTAAAGCTAAATTTTGAAAATAACATACAGATTAACTTAATTCTCTTAACACTTAGCACACAAAGGACAAAAAATAATTATTATTTACGTTCTCAAAATAAGTTAAGAATGCTATTGTCAAGCCTTTAAATTTTCAAACATTAATATTAGTATATCCTAATATAAAGTATTTTTAATTGTATAAATATTTTATAATAAGTTTGCAAATGCAAAAATCATCTAAGGTGAGTTGTTTATTTCACATAGACAATACCATTTTAATTTTAAACATGAGTAAATTGGAAGAAGAGTACCTTTATGATATTTATTGTGGTATTTATTATTCTTTATAGTAGAAAAATGCTCCTCATAATTTGAGTATTGATAGATGATGTTGTGGATGCCACCCTTCTAAGAAAACTATATTTATTGCAGGCATTTCGACCACAGACAAAGAAAATGGATAATCACTGTAATATTGTAACGTGCGTGTTCTATGAATAAACACTGAATTTTTCAGTAAAAGGACAGAATCATTGAGTTAAATAGCTGAAGGCAGATACGGCATTTCTCCAAGAAAATTATTGTAGATGAGAGAAAACATTGAAGCGGGGACTTAGAGGTCTAATTTCTTTTAATTTAACTCCTCTTAAGAAGGCAGAGCAATAATTCTAATTTATAGCAATAATCTCTTATATTATTAACTAATGGTAGATAACCCAGAAGTGTTTATAGTTGTTTATAATGCAGATGTGAGACAGAATGAAAAACAACAAAACTCACAACCTTGTGATGTCAATTATTCTTTTAAAACATACCTCTTCTACCATTAAATTGTCCTTTTAAGATTTGCATCTAGAGATTAATTTACAAGAAATAATTGCCACTGAAGTTAACTACATAATAAAGCTGAAAATTATCTCTATATAGAAAAGTATCCATAGATTTATGTAGTTAGAATGAAAATGGACCAGTAGAATTAGAAAGGAAAATGCATACATCTTATTGCAGCATTGACACTCAACTTCAATCACATGGAGATTACATTAAAAAAAAAAATCTGACCTGAAAACAGATTTATGAATCAGTATTTCAAAGAGAAAGACTAAGCAATCTGTATGTGATTCTTATCCCCAAGAATGTTTGCAATACTGTCTTCTACAGCAATTCTTTAAAATCCCTAGGTTTAAGATTCTATGATATCACTCAGCAATCCATTAGAGTTTCAGAAATTTGATAAAACATTTGTTTCTTTCATTAACCTCTACTAATTTATTAGCTATCATTTATTTATTTTATTTTTCTATTTCTCACAAAAATGCACAAGAATCAAATTTTCCCTTCTAATCCCAAGATAATGTCAGCAACTTCACAATATCATAATTGGAAAAAAAATTATGCATTTTTCCCATTTCTTCAATTTTTCTACAATTTCTATTAATTATTTCTGGTAAATCTTTGCTTTTGCATTTGGAATAGACACTTCACCAGGTATAGCAGAGATTTCAAGCCCTTACTTGCCTCCAGTTCTGTTTTATTGCTCACAGAAAGCTTATATTTTTTGACCCCTTGAAGTTAGGTGATCATATGACTATATCTGAGCAGACGTCTCAGGAATTGGCATGTATTACTTCTAAGTCAAAACGTTTGACTGTCAGTGAGAGACTCTCCAGAACTCTCTTTATCTGTGGTCTTGCTGCAAAAGCAGAATCATGTGTTGAGACGCAGGTGTTATAGGATTGAAACACCTTAAATAAATGAGCCATAACGTCGAGGACAGCTGCCCTGGAGAGTTGTTCAGACCTATGGCAGAAACGTGTGAACAAGTATGTTTACTGTGTTTGCTATTGAGATGTTGGAGTTTATTACTGCAGTGTAACCTAGGCTATCTTATAAATAAGCTACCAGGTCACGATTATAGAATTATAGTACAATTTCAAATGAATCAACAACAATTTTCAAGTGTCCTCTCAATTATTCTTTCCAGCTGAAGGAGTGGCTTAACTGAATTCCCTTTATGCACACACATAGATAAGTATAGAATCCCTGTGCCACTGAGCAGTCCACACCCTTCCGTGTCTGCCAGCATCATTTTGTCTGTTCCTAGCGCCTTGAGAGTCTGTACTGTGCTGTCAAATTCCTTCCCTGAAACACAGGAGACAGTGACAGTGAAAAGTGGTAGAACCTTATGTCATAGGCAGGAGTTACTAGGATTTCCTACAGTGTGACTGCTGCTTTCAATATGCTTCTAAAAGTGTAAGGGTGTGATAATTTCATCTCGCCTCCCTCCAACCTAAATGCAAGGGGACTATCTGTACTTGGTGAGACTCACAGTGAGAATTTTTCTATGTTCCCTTCCTTATTTATGTCCTTCTTAAACTTATTCCTACTTCTGTGCTATGTCTATTCTGTACTAAATAAACAACCAGACTTTATTTTCTGAATTCTTACCATAACTGTCAGCCTAATTTAAAGGATAGTAGGGGAGGGAAGTGAGAGAAGAAGCTGTTTGATTTCTTTTAATATAATTACTTTTCTTGAAAATATATATTATGAGATAAATGTAAATTATGTAAGGAATTATAGCTATGCCAATTTTCAGGCTTTTCAAATTTGGACACGTCATTCCAGTTTCCTGGGTCAAAAAGAAAGACCAGATTAATATAGTATCTAAAGGTACTCCTAGTACTTCACCTCTATTATTTATATGACCTATCATAAATTATATTTTGCATTTCTTGTGCGTTTTTCAAGATATCCATTTTTTCTGTGGTCATCTTGTTAACAATCTACCTGATTAAATTTAATTTACAAATTTCAAGCCCTTTTCCATTATTTACTTTCAATAAAATTAATTCTCTAACCATATTTAAGATTATGTCTGAGAAATTTGGTTAGAATCTCTGTGAGCTTTCTTAGGAGTGTGTTGTCTAATGGGCTTCACTGCAGTTTTATCAAGTGTTTCACCATAATTTGTGGCAGATGATACAATGTATTCCTCTACAGGAGTTTCTGCTTGTTCAGGAAAAAGAAAAAATCCTCCATTATCTTGCTTTGAAAAAGAGCAATGGCATTTGGAAAATAAGATACCTGGATTGCAGCATTTTGAGAGTAGAACAAAGAAGAGGACATGGTTGTGTATCACTTACAGCTTTCACCAATCCCCTTGGTTTTAGACCCACACTTTACCCATAATTTCTGTGTAAATGGAGAGCACAATTACAGAGCTTCTCAGGATTCAATTCTCCAGAGAATGAATATCTAGATTACTGTTGAGGGTAGAAAGTTGGAGGCAAGGTAACTCCTTGGTTGTGAATACTAAGAGAAGTCTATCTTCTAGTCACTCTATCTGAAGTCATTCAAACCATGCTCTCATTTTCAGCTCTGTGTCTGTCTTTAATATTCTAGGGTAAATGGCATCTCAAAATTCTCATATTTAGTGGGAAAACTGTCTTAATTCTAATCGGTGTTTAGCTCTACTGGAATTATTGTTTCTTTAAGCTACACTAAAATATGAATCCCTTGTCTCCTTCAGAAGTTATTGATACTCCCTGTTTCTTTTGCCTCTTCACTTACTATTAGTTCATATGGATAAACACCCTTTTTAGTTTATTCCTTTATATTTTGGGAAGGTTTTAGAGAGAAAATAAAGGGTGTAATCAATTGAATACATTTTACTGAGAATCCTTTCAAGTTTAACTTTTTTTTTCTTTTTGAAAAGGATCCCATTCAGTCAATGGATTACATATTTTTCCTGGGAAATAGATGATTCAAAAGGCAGTGAAATTCTTTGCCTGATTACTAATTTTTATTTTTATTTATCTCAGATTAACCTATGCTTCTATTTTCCATTCCATTCTATATTTATCTGACTCCATAAGGACAAATTTTCTCAGACAAAATATTTTTCTCTATAACAAATTGAAAGTTATTTAAAAATAACAAGGAATAACAATTCCTTGATATTTGGATAAATGGATGCAAAGTTTGATATTTTATGGAATATTATGTATATATTTGATAGAGGCAAGACTTTAGCCTGAAATATGTAGATAATACAGATAAGATGCTTTGCTTGCTTGTCCAAAGGACATAGGAAATACCCCTGTTCACCAAGTATGTAAACAAACAGGTTTTTTTCCCTAAGATTCAAAGTTCTATTATTGAAAGTTAATTTGTGGACTTCTACTTTCCAGTTCCCTATGTAAGGAGCTAGGAATTGACCACTCTGTCCTAAAAACAAGTAAGAAACCGAACAGACTAAAAAATAAACACCTCTTCTCAAATCCATAAGAGGGGAAAACACAGGGCAAACCACTACCCCTAAAACTGGAGAGACAGAAAGGCAGGTGAATTCTGGGATTTGTGCCTTATCAGAGCAGCAGCTCACAGGTGGAAATCACTGTGGGAGGCAGGGCCAAGGTGGGGAAACCTGAACTGTAATTGACAATTTGCTGGAGGCTCAGCATGCACATGTCTGAGAGTTAAAAATCTCCAGGGGGAACTAGTCATAGGTGGACCCTCACAATATCATGAGATTTACCACGAGGAGCTTGATAAGATGCCCACAGTAGTTACTGAGAAAAATCACCTCAGTTTCTAGCAGGGGGAAGGAAAAAAAGAACCATTTTGAAATACACATTGTGCTTAAAAAGTCCTGCTCTAAGGGAAACCTAGTTAACCAAAGCCTAATCTACTGGGTATTATGAGACCCTAACTAAACTGAGGGAAAGAAATTACCCAACTCTATACTTTTCTAGCCATTCTATTCCACCTAAGTGGAGAAAAAAAACGAGAAACACTTGGGAAATTCAAAGTCCAGATGCATAGATCCACTAAACACTGAGATCTGATCATAGTACTATGGAATTCTTCTGGTCTCTTAACCCCCCACAACCACATTACTAAGGTCTATTTACAGCAGTTACTATTAATCAGTGTATCAAATCTAGCTTTCAAGAAAAAGTACAAGGCACACCAAAAGGCAAAAGAAATGCAATCTGAGGAGAGACCATTCATCAGAACCAGAGTTGTCAGGGATATTGGAATTATCAGACCAAGAATTTTAAAAATTATGATTAATATGCTAAGGACTTTAATGAATAAAATAGAAGACATACATGAACAGATGGGCAATGTAAACAGAGAGGTGGAAATTCTAAGAAAGAGCCAAAAATGTTTTTTTAAAAACTGTCTTTATTGCCCTTGTTCTTTGTTTCTATTTTTCTCTTTCACTATTTTCCTACCTTTGGAATGAAGAGGATTGAAGGATACCTTCGATGGGCTTTTTAGTTGATGGGGTATGGCTGAGAAAAGAATCTGAGATAAAGGTTATATGAATAGAATCCTTGAAAACTAAAATGCAAAGAGAACACAGACTGAAAGAAACAGTAGAGAATACCCAGTGTCTGTGGGACAGCCACCAAAAGAATAACATACACATAATGAGAATAACAGAAGAAGAAGAAAGAGAGAAAGGAAAAAAAGAAATACTTGAAATAATAATGACTGAGAATTTTCCCCAAATGATGCCAGATACCAATCCACGGAGCCAAGAATCTCAGAGTACTTCAAGCAGGATAAATGTCAAAAGGACAAACAAACAAACAAAAACTACATGTAGGCATAACGTTTTCAAACTACAGAAAATCAAAGATAAAGAAAAAAGCCTGAAAGAAGGAAAAAAAAACATATAGAGGAAGAAAAATGAGAATTACTTTTTTTCTAAGTCACACAAAATGAGGGCATTTGTTGCCAGTAAACCTGCTTTGCAAGAAATATTAAAAGTAGTTCTTCAGAGAGAAGAAAAGTAATATAGGTCAGAAATTCAAATCTACATTAAAAAAGGAAGAAAAGTAATATAGGTCAGAAACACAAATCTACATTAAAAAAGGAAGAAAGGTAATATAGGTCAGAAACACAAATCTACATTAAAAAAGGAAGAAAGGTAATATAGGTCAGAAATTCAAATCTACACATTTTTACTTCTTCTATATGGAACAAGTAAAGATAAACATGTGTATTCTTATCTGTAAATAACCTGGCAGAAAACAGTTTGCTAAAAACAATAACAATATATTCTACTGTATATGCTTATGCATATATGTACACATATACATGCATGTATATGTTTATGTATGTATGTTTATATGAAAGTATACAAATGAAATGGTTGTCCTTTGAATTGATACAAGGGACAGGAGGGAAAATTGGGATTTCTTTGTTATTATAAGGTGCTCAAATTACCCATCAATTGGTATAGTGTTATTCAAAAGTGGTATTAGATTAGTGGTAAATATATATTGCAAAATCTAAGGAAACTATTAAAAAGGTTTTTTTTAATATAACAAATATGCTGAGAAAGAAGAGAAAATGGAGTGATAAAAATATTCAATTAAAACCACAAAAGGCAGAAAAAGAGAGAAAGACAAAATAGAACAAAGAATAGGGCAACAAAGTCAAAGTAACAGATATGGTAAATATTGATCCAACTATATCAATAACCAATGTGAACATCACTGGTCTAAATGTAACAATTAAAAGACAGAGATGTCAGAGTGTATCAAAAAGCAAGACTCACCTACCTGTTGTCCACAAGAAAACACTTTAAATTTGAACACATATATAGATTAAAAGTAAATGGATGGTGGAAAATATAGCAGGCTAACACTAATCTAAAGAAAGCAGAAATAGTTAAATTAATTTCAGACAGATCAAACATCAAAGCAAGGAAAGTTATCAGGAATAAAAAAGGTTGATATTAAACTAGCAATTAATAATCAATAACAAAGAAAACTGAAAACCCTGAAAATACGTGGAAATTAAACAATCAACTTCTAAATAACATGTGGGTCGAAGAAGAAATCTCAAAATAAATTAAAAATATTTTGAATTAAATACTAAAAAAATCCATGAAAATTTTTGGAATACAGAAAAAACAGTATTTAAATGAACATTTATAGCATTTAATGCATATAATACAAAAGATCTAAAATTAATAATATAAATTTCTACCTTAAGAAACTAGAAAAAGAAGATCAAATTAAATCCAGAGTAAGCAGAAGAAAAGAAATAATAATAATTAGAGCATACCCCAATGAAGTTGAAAACAGAAAATCAATAGAGAAAAATCAACAAAACAAAATCTGCTTCTCTGAAAATTAAAAAACAAAAAATCCATAACCTCTGTCTAGGCTACCTAAGGAAAAAAAGAGGGAACACAAATTACTAATATCAGAAATGAAAGTGAGGACATCACTACTGCTCCCATGGACCGTAAAATGATAAACAATAAATATACGGACACCTCTATGCCTACAAACTTCATAACCTAGATAAAATAGATCAATTCCTTGAAAGATACAATCTGCCAAAATTCACACAAAAGGAAATAGACAACCTAAATAAGCCTATAACTATTTAAAAAATTGTCTCACCCACCAGGAAGCAAACAGTACAAGCAAGAAAACTACAGTCCTTCAGCCAGCAGACAGAGTCCACAAACACAAGCCAGACAGTACCTTGGGACTAGTTGGCCCCTGGCCCTTGGGTGATGAGAGGGAAGTGCACTGCTGGTGTGCTTAGGATGTCTCTTACAGAGGGCAACTTCTCCAAGGTCAAGAAATGTAACTAACCTACCACATACATAAAAATAAAAATAGCAATTTAGATAAAATGAGGCGACAGAGGAATACGTTTCTGACAAAAGAAAAAGATAAAGCCCCAGAAAAAGAACTATGTGACATGGAAATATATGTGGAAATAGGCAATCTACTTAAGTAGGAGTTCTGAGTAATGATTGTAAAGATGATCAAAGAACTCAGGAGAAGAATGCTTGAACAGAGTGAAAAATTAGACATTTTCAACAAAGAATTAGAAAATATAAAGAACCAAACAGAAGTGAAGAATACAATAACTGAAATGAAAAATAAACCAGAAGGAATCAATAGTAGACTAAATGAGGCAGAAGAATGGATCAGCGAGCTGGAAGACAGAATAGTGGAAATCACTGCCACCAAACAGAAGAAAGTAAAAAGAATAAAAAGAAATGAGGAGAGTTTAAGACACCTCTGGGACATCAAGCAAGCTAATTGCATTATAGGTTTCCCAGAAGGAGAAGAGAGAGACAGCGGGCCTGAGAAAATATTTGAAGAGATAATAACTAACCTGGGAAAGGAAACAGTTACTCAAGTTCAGGAAGCAAAGAGTCCCATACAGGATTGATTAACCCACAGAGGAACACAAAAGATACGTTATAATCATAATGACAAAAATTAAAGATAAAGAGAGAATATTAGGAGCAACAAGTGAAAAGCAATGAATAACACAAAAGAGAACTCCCATAAGGCTAAGACCTGATTTTTCAGCGGGAACTCTGCAGGCCAGAAGGGAGTGGCACCATATACTTAAAGAGATGAAAGAGAAAAACCTACAACCAATAATACTCTAACCAGCAAGGCTCTCATTCAGATTTGATGGAGAAATCAAAAGCTTTACAGATAAGCAAAAGCTAAAAGGATTCAGTACTACCAAATCAGCTTTAGAACAAATGCTAAAGGAACTTCTCTAGGCAGAAAAGAAAAGACCAAAACTAGAAACAAGAAAGTTATGAAATGGAAAATTTTATTGGTAAAGGCAAACATACAATAAAGATAGGAAATCATTCACACACAAAGCTAGTAGGGACAGTAAAAGACAAAAGTAGTAAAATCATCTGTATCTATAATAAGCAGTTAAGGGATACACAAAACAATTCAATGTAAAATAGTATGTCAAAAACAGTAATTGGGATGAGAGGAGAATACAAATGCAAGGTATCTAAAAGGCATTTGAAATTAAGAGATCAGCAACATATATATATTGCTATACAAAAACCTTATGGTAACTGCAATATAAAATACACAAAAAAAGAAAAAGGAATCCAAACATAACACTAAAGATAGTCATCAAATGATAAGGTAATAAAAGAAGAAAGGGGAAAAAGAGACTTGCAAAAACAAATCCAAAACAATGAACAAAATGGCAATAGGAACATACATATCAATAATTACCTTAAGTGTAAATGGAATGAATGTTCCAACCAAAAGGCACAGACTGGCTGAATGGCTACAGAAACAAGACCTGTATATTTGCTGCCTACAAAAGATTCACTTCAGATATCGAGATATACACAGACTGAAAGTGAGGGGCTGGAAAAAGGCATTCCACAGAAATGAAAACCAAAGGAAAGTTGGAGTAGCAATACTTATATCAGACAAAGTAGACTTTAAAATAAAAACCATTACAAGAAACAAAGGATACTACATAATGATTAAAGGATCAATCCAAGAAGAAGCTATAACAGTTGTAAATATATATACACCCAACATAGGAGCACCTTAATATATAAGGCAAATGTTAACAGCCATAAAACAGGAAATTGATAGTAACACAATAATAGTGAGGGACTTTAACACCCTACTTATACCAATGGACAGATCACCCATACAGAAAATCAGTAAGAAAACCACAGGCCTTAAATGACACATTAGATCAGATGGACTTGGTTGATATTTATAGAGCATTTCATCCAAAAGCAGCGGCAGCGGGATACACATTCTTTTCAAGTGCACATGGAACATTCTCCAGGAAAGATCATATGCTGGGCCAAAAAGCAAGTCTTGGCAAATTTAAGAAGACTCAAATTGTATTAAATATCTTTTCTGACCACAACATTATGAGGGTAGATAAGAACTACAGGAAAAAAAAAAAAAAAACACTGCAAAAATACAAACACTTGGAGGGTAAATAATATGCTACTAAACAACCAATGGATCACTGAAGGAATCAAAGAGGAAATAAAAAAAAATACCCAGAGACAAATGAAAATGAAACATGATGGTCCAAAACCTATGGGACACAGCAAAATCAGTACTAAGAGGGAATTTTATAGCAATACAAACTTGCCTCAGGAAACAAGAAAAATCTCAAATAAACAACATAAACTTATGCCTAAAGCAACTAGAGAAAGAAGAAAAAACAAAATTCAATGTTAGTATAAGGAAAGAAATCATAAAGATCAGAACGGAAATAAATAGAGACTAAAAAAATAAAAACAATGGAAAAGATCAATGAAACTAAGAGCTGGTTCACTGAAATGATAAAATTGATAAAATTTTAGCCAGACACGTCAAGAAAAAAAAGAGAGAAGTCCCAAATAAAATGAGAAATGATAAAAGAGAAGTTACAACTGACACATGACAGATATACAAAGGATCACAAGAGACTACTACTAGCAAATATATGCCAATAAGATGGACAATCTAGAAGAAATGGACAAATTCTTAGAAAAATACAATCTCCCAAGACTGAATCAGGAAGAAATAGAAAATATGACTAGACCAATTACCAGTACTGAAATTGAATCTGTGATTAGAAAACTCCCAACAACAAAAAAGTCTAGGATCAAACGGCTTCACAGGCAAATTCTATCTAACATTTAGGGAAGAATTAATACCTATCCTTCTGAAATTTTTCCGCAAAATTGCAGAGGAAGAAACACTCCCAAAATCATTCTATGAGGCCACCATCACCCTGATATGAAAACCAGGAAAAGATATGACAAAAAAGAAAATTACAGGCTAATATCACTGATAAACATAGATGTAGAAAGTCTTAACAAAATGCTAGCAAACTAATTCCAACAATACATTAAAAGGATCATACATCATGATTGAGTGGGATTTATCCCAGGGATGCCAGAATTTTTCAATAACCACAAATCCATCAATGTGATACACCACATTAACAAACTGAAGAATAAAAACCATATGATTTTCTCAATAGATGCAAAGAAAGCTTTTGAAAAAATTCAACATCCATTTATGATTTAAAAAAAACCCAACTCTTCAAAAAGTGGGCTTAGAGGGAACATACCTAAACATATAAAAGGCCATATATGAAAAACTCACAGCTAACATTGTTCTCAATGGTGAAAATATGAAAGCATTTCCTCTAAAATCAGGAATAAGACAAGGATGTCCACTCTCACCACTTTTATCTAACAGAATTTTGGAAGTCCTAGCCACAGCAGTAAGAGAAAAAAAAGAAAGAAATAAAAGGAATCTAAATTGGAAAAGAAGAAGTAAAATGGTCACTCTTTGCAGACAACAGGAGGCTATACATAGAAATCCTTAAAGATCAGAAAATACTAGAGCTCATCAATGAATTCAGTAAAGTTGCTGGATACAAAATTAATAGACAGAAATCAGTTACATTTTTATACACTAACAAAAAAATATCAGAAAGAGAAATTAAGGAAACAATCCCATTTAACATCACATCAAAAAGAATAAAATACCTAGGAATAAACCTACCTGAGGAGGCAAAAGACCTGTACTCCAAAAACTCTAAGATGCTGATGAAAGAAAATTGAAGACAACACAAATGGAAAGATATACTGTGTTCTTGGATTGGAAGAATCAATATTGTTAAAATGACCATACTACCCAAGGCAATCTACAGATTCAATGTAATCCCTATCAAATTACCAATGTCATTTTTTTCATAGAACTAGAACAAAAAACTATAAAATTTGTATGGGAACACAAAAGATAGCCAAATTAATTTTGAGAAAGAAAAATGGAGCTGGATTCCCTGACTTCAGACTACACTATAAAGCTTCAGTAATCAAAACAGCATGGTACTAGCACAAAAATAGACACATAGATCAATGGAACAGAATAGAAAACCTGTTATTTCAAAGAAACAGAGGGAATACTTTCTATCTCATTTTATGAGGCCAGCATCCCCATAATAACAAAACCAGGAAATGGACATTCTAATAAAAGAAGACTACAGAACACTACCTCTACAGAAAATTACAGAAAAGAAAACCAACATGAAGAAAAATGGAAAAAATCCTCAGTCAAACACTAGCAAATCTAATTCAATAATGTATAAAAACAATTATGTATCACAACCAAGTGGGATTTATCCTACTTCTAGGCTGGATCAACATTCAAAAAGCAATTAATATAATTCACATCAACAAGCAAAAGAAGAAAAATCACATTATCATATCAATAGATACAGAAAATGCATTTGACAAAAATCCAACACCCATTCATAATAAAAACTGTCAGTAAAGGAAAAGCAGGGAACCACCTCAACTTAATAAAGACCATCTATTAATACAAAAACCCCACAGACATCATACATAAAGGTGAGAAACTCAAGATTTCCTGCTAAAATCAGAAAAAAAGGCAAGAATGTTCTATCTCACCACTGCTTTTCATCATCAGACTGGACGTTCTAGCTAATGTAATAAGATAAAAGGAAATAAAATGTATACAGGTTGAGAAGGAAGAAATAAAATGACTTTTTTTGCATAGAAAAAGAACATATATGTAAAATATCCAAAAGAATCATCTACAAAAACCTCCTGGAGATCATAAGTAATTATATTAAGTTTGCAGGATATAAGATTAATATAGAAAGGTCAATTGCTTTCCCCTTACACCAGCAATGAAGAAATGGAATTTGAAATTAAAAACACAATGGAATTAAAATTAAAATTAAATTTAAATTTAAAATTTGAATTTGAATTTGCATTTGAAATTAAAAACACATTAGCACTCCCCAAATTAAGATACTTAGGTATAAATCTAAAAATATGTAGAAGATCTATGTGAGTAAAATTACAAAACTCTGTTGAATAAAATCAGAGAGGAACTAATGGAGAGATATTTCATGTTCACAGATAGGAAGACTAAATATTATCAAGTTATCTGTTCTTCCCAACTTAATCTACAGATTCAAGGCAATCTCACTCAAGATCCCAGCGAGTTATTTCATAGATATTGACAAGCCAATTCTAAAGTTTTTGGAGAGGCAAAGGACCTAAAATATGCAAAACAATACTGAAGGAGAAGATCAAAGTTGAAAGACTGGTGTCCCCCAGCTTCAAAAGTTACTACAAAGCTATGGTAATCAAGACAGTGCTGTACTGACAAAAGAATATACAGATAGATAAATGGAACCGAATAGAGAGCCCAGAAATAGAACCACAAAGTCATCTGAATTTTGACAAAGGAACAAAAGCAATATATACAATGGAACAAAGATAGTCTTCAACAAATGGTGCTGGAACAACTGGACATATACATGCAAGAAAAGGAATCTAGACACAGGCCTTACACCCTTCATAAAAATTAACTCAAAATGATCACTGACCTAAATGTAAAATGTATAGAGGATAATATAGGAGGAAACTTAGATGACCTTGAATATGGTGATACATTTTTAGATACAACATCAAAGACATGATTGATGAAAGAAATAATTGATAAGCTGGATTTTAATAAAATTAAAATTTTCTGCTCTGTGAAAGATACTGTCAAGAGAATAAGACAAGCCACATACTAGGAGAAAATATTTGCAAAAGACACTTGTGATAAAAGAATGCTACCCAAAATATACAAAGAACTCTTAAAACTCAACAGTAAGAAAACAAACAAACCAATTAAAAAAATGAGCCAAGGACCTTAACAGTCACCTCACCAAAGAAGATACACAGATGGCAGATAAGCATGTGAAAATGTGCTCCACATCATATGTCATCAGAAAAATGTAAATTAATACAACGAGATACCACTATACTAAGACCAAAATCAGGAACACTGACACCCAATGCTAGGGAGGATGTGGTGCAACAAAAAATGTCATTCATTGCTGGTGGGAATGCAAAATTGTACAACCACTTTGGAAGACAGTTTGGCAGTTTTTTACAGAACTAAACATCCTCTTATCATACAATCCAACAATCGAACTCCTTGGAATTTTCCCAAATACCATGGAGCACGTGGATGTTTATAGCAGGTTAAATCATAATTGCCAAATCTTGGAAGTAATCAAGATGTCCTTCAGTAGATGAATGGATAAACAATCTCTGGTACAACCAGTCAATGGAATACTATTCAGTACTTAAAAGAAATGAGCTATCAAGTCATGAAAAGACATGGAAGAAACATAAATTTATATCACTAAGTGAAATAAGTCAATCTGAAAACACTACATGTTGTGTGACTTCAACTATATGGCACTCTGAAAAAGGCAAACCTATTGAGAGAGTAAAAAGATAAGTGGTTACCCAGGGGGTTGAAGAGAGGGATGAATAGGCAGAGCCTATTATTAGGGCAATGAAAATATTCTGTAGATACTATAATGGTCGATACATTTACAAACATTTGTCCAATCCCAGCTACAATCCCAAGAGTGAAATATAATGTACCTAAGGACTTCAGGTAATTATGATGTGTCAGTGTAGAGTCATGAATGGTAACAAATGTTCAACTCTGGTGGGGGCAATGGATAAAGGGGGAGGCTATGTCTGTGAGGAAGTAGGAGATATATGAGAAATCATTTTATCTTTCCTTCAATTTTGCTGTGAGACTGACACTGCTTTAAAAAATAGTCTTAATTACAAAAGCAAATTTAATCTGCATAACTGTCTTATATATTTTGATAAATGATAATGCAGGGTTTTTCAGTGATTAAAATTTGAAAACAAAATATATTGGGATTTTAATATGGTATTAACTTTTAACACTCTAACAAAATTTTATTCATCACTCACAATAATCTAATGGTTTTTGTGATATTATTCTGTTTTCCTTCTATTTTTAATCCCTCAAAATATACCTTTTCAATAAATCGCTTTGCTTAGTACCCAGGCAGATTATATGTCTGGGTATAAGAATTAATTTGATAGGGCTTCCCTGATGGTGCAGTGGTTGAGAGTCCAACTGCCGATGCAGGGGACATGGGTTCGTGCCCCGGTCCGGGAAGATCCCACATGCCATGGAGCAGCTGAGCCTGTGAGCCATGGCCACTGAGCCTGCACGTCCGGAGACTGTGCTCCGCGACGGGAGAGGCCACAACAGTGAGAGGTCCACATACAGCATAAAAAAAAAAAAAGAATTAATTTGATAGACTAATTAGTAGCTGGATAATAATGGAAATGAATAATAACAGTGCAAGAATGTAGTTGAAATGAACTAGTCAGAAAATATAATATTGACATAAATATATAGCTTAACTATATATGTATTATATATGTAAAAATATCATAATAACACTTTCAGGATTTGTTTTTCACTTTGTGGTTGGATCAAAAGAGTAATATAATGCCAAATGGGAATTCCACCATTAGGTATACACCCATCGGATATGCCTGCCAAAACAGAAATGCCTGATATCTTTAATGACTTAACTTTGAAGTAAACAAATAAAAATGCCCATAATTTTAATTATTACACAAGTATAGCAGATCTGCATATACTAATTTACATAAAAGCACAGGCTTGAGTTATGGATGTTTCTGAGTATCATGAGATTAATTGCATGACTTTTTGTTGTCGAGATGTTTATTAACCAAATCAGATCTTAATCTTTTTTATCTTTCACAGCTAGCTAAAAATTTCCAATAAATAGCTAGAACAAAATTGTAACATAATATTTAGAAATATGTATTCATTGTCTTTCCTTAAACACAGATAGTCTATTCCTATATTTGTATCAGAAAACATATGATTCTCCACTCTAAATCACTAGACTTGAACAGGAAAAAAAAAAAGCAGCAAAATCTTGACTTGTGAGTTCAAAAGTCACTGGCCTTGAAGGCCAATCTAAAAACCATAGGCTCGGGCTTCCCTGGTGGTGCAGTGGTTGAGAGTCCGCCTGCCGATGCAGGGGACACGGGTTCATGCCCCGGTCCGGGAAGATCCCACATGCCGCGGAGCGGCTGGGCCCGTGAGCCATGGCCGCTGGGCCTGCGCGTCCGGAGCCTGTGCTCAGCAACGGGAGAGGCCACAACAGTGAGAGGCCCACGTACCGCAAAAAAAAAAAAAAAAAAAAAAAAAAAAAAAAAAAAAACCACAGGCTCTGAGAGGGAGGAGTGGGAAGGACCACAGAGATTTACATATTTTAAGCTTCCCCAACATTGAGCACTATTCTTCCCTCTGCCAGGGAGCTCTGTGAAAGTCAGAGACCAGTTACCTTTCTTTACTCCTTCTGGGTTTGACCATGAAAACCTCAGCCAGCACCAAGTGAGGCTGAATTTATCAGGCCCCTAAGAATTTCATATCCATTTGGTCCAACATGTGCAAACCACATTCACTCAAAACCTCAGGTAACCTTAAACTCATTTTTTAAAAAAAGGATGTAGATCTAGGTGCCTAAATGGTTTATGATGACATAAAAGTAAGTACCTGACTAAATTGAGACCAGAGAAAATCAGGCTGAGATTTCTGAGAGCTGGAAGAGCACAGAAAGACACCTTGCATATGACTGAATTTTACATATGTAACACAACATTACTAGTTCTGCATCTCTTTCAGGGCTATGAAGAAGAGTGAAGATGATTAAACATGACAGGATTTTTATATGCAACCAACTCAAAGAGTTGTATATAAATTACAAAAGTATTACATTCATTTCAATATCATTGTAAGCTCTGAAGGAAAAAGTAGAGGCATTTAATTGCTCTTTGATGTCAGGGACTATATCTCTATATACTCATTAATTGACACATCATGTATACTCAATGCATGCTTACTGAATAAATGAATAAAGGAACAAATGAAGAAGAATGGATAACCAGCTTTCTATCATATTTTACACAAAACCACATATAATTGTTAGTCATGAGAGACATGTATGGAATGCTAGGAGATTTTTAGATTCTGAACAGGTATGCTATTCGGAATTTACCCTTGTGATGTATTGTTACATTACTAAGGCATTTCAAAGCAAATTTAATATTGATTACAGTACTCACCCAGAAAATAAGGGATAAGTAGTGGAAGCTAATGAGTTCAGAGCTTCCTTTCAGAATTTTAATAAATACAAAAAAAAAAAAAACTTCTGGGATTCAGAGATCATTTTAAATGTTTCATGAAGGGAAACTTTGTTTAGGTGTTGTAGAGTCTTATCATTCTTTCACAGGGATTTTTAAAGTAAAAACTAGGCTGAGAAACGCACTTACAACAAGATGAGTTGCAATAGTTTCTTTTGCATTAGTCTTCTAAAGTCCCAGGCTAATAAAAACAATTGCACTATTTTGCAATTCTTTGGTTTTTAAACCAATATATCAGACAAGTATCGATGGAACAAGAGGAAGCATTTTAAGTTTAGTTAGTGGGGTAAGATTTTTAGTGAAAACACAAAACTCATTATGAAATTTCAAGATTTTGCAATAGTATACTTAGGAGAATATCTTGTAGAAATTCGCTAATGTTGGATATTTTTACGCAGAAAAAATCATTAATACTCTTCTAGATGTAATTAGATTTGTTTTTTTTTTTTTTAGTATTGTTAGTGCTAAATTTATGGATCAAGTTCCAAAGGCTTTCTCTGCTCATTTCAGCTTTTTCTCTTTTTTCTTTTACAGGTTTCATCCTTCCTCTCCAATAAATCTTTTGCACTTCTAACTCTGTCTAAGTGTCAGATTCATGAGCTTCCTGCAGGACCCAACTAAATCAGGAGGAAAGATTACAGGCTTTAGTTTTATACATTCCTTTGACACACTTATAAACTTGAACAGATAGATAGGACATTGAACAGACAGTATAAAGTGGATAGAATTTGGCTTAGATAAAAAGACAAGAGATCAGGGGGTGGGCAGGATGGGCAAGGATGTCATGAAAATAGATATGACAGTCTTCAACCCAATAGGGAGTTGCAGAACAAAGATGATCTTATAGAAGAGTCCAGCATTGTACAGAAACAAGTTAGCCTTAAGACTCCCACCACATTGGCCAGGTGGCCGGGGGATGCCCCAGGAGAGTGCAGCACCTGCTCTAAATCTGAAGCAGGTCCTGATGGTGTGAACACATACAGGCTAACTGAACTCCTTGTAGCTGAACATCAGGCTATGTTCTGAAGGGAGATAAAAGTGATACAACTCCATGGCTGCCATATCTCCAGCCTTGAGGATGCCTGAAATTTTGACCCTTGGTTAAACTTTCAGCATCAGCCCAATAAATATATAGAAGTGCACCAGATCTAAAATAAACAAGGATTTATTTTTATATTTTGCTATGAATTCTACACTGTTCTAAATTAGAACACAAACACTCTGTATGTGAGGGTTTTGAGATTGTTTATTTTATAAACTGTCATTGAGAAGCAACAGGTGAAAAGGTATGAAAGCTGAAAGAACACCATTGGTTTGGTTTCCTGAGCTGAGATGGATCTTGCCTTAGTCACTCATCTCTCAAGACCAAACATACCTCTGAGAAATGTCTGCTTGGGATATTGAGCTGCATCTGAGAGAGACAAGACTGCCATTGCATTGACGCTGCACATGATAGGATTCTTATCTTGGTCTTTTCTAAATCGACCACTGCTTTCAAACAAGCTGGAGTAACTGGGTCAGGTTTACTCTCCAACATGAAACAGAAATCCAACAGGAGACTTGGTAAACAGTTGTAGTAAATTCATAAAATGGAATACTATTAGAAAACCAAAAGGAATAAAATACAGATACACACATCAACATGGCTGAATCCCCAAACGTTCATACCGAGTGAAAGAAGCTAGACTCAAAATAGTACCCACTGTACGGCTGCATGTATATAACGTTTTGGAAAAAGCAAATTTTATTCAGGATGATAAGAACCAGAAGAGTGGAAGAGACAGGAACTGAATGTGAAAGGGCAAGAGGAAATATTTACATCTTGACACACATATGTGAGGTATGTGTATTACTCAGATGTAAGCATTTGTCAAAAATCAAACTGTACATTTCCGATTATTTATGCATTTCACTGAATAAAAATTATACTTCAATTTAAAAGAAAGTTCCTCCAAAACCATCTATTGAATGGTCCTAGAATAGCATTCAAACATTTGGCTTTTAATGGTATCTATTTGTGCAGTACCTAAAATGTTGAATCATTGGGATTATCGACAATTTTAACTTTAATGTATGATAATAGCTTTAATTCCCCAAATTATTTCTGTGTGAATAGCTTATAAATTTTATTTCAAATGAGTATTTATTATATATAGTCCAGTGTGTTTAACCATCAGGAATAAAGATAATTCAAATAAGAAGACTAGTAATACATGTAGAATTATGTATATTCAAATCATTTTTTTGAGATAAATAAAATTTTGTAATGTTGTAAATGTTCAGTAATTCATTCTCACAGTTTTCTTCTCCATAACAATTAGCAGGAAAACACTTAAAAATAATTCTGAAAATACATATAGCTGATTCACTTTGTTGTACAGCAGAAACTAACACAACATTGTAAAGCATTTATACTACAATAAAGATGTGAGAAAAAAGGGAAAAAAAGAGCACATACTACAAAAAAATAAATAAAATAAGGGTTATATTCCATTTATATACTCCAATAAATAAATAAATAGCATGTTACTGAAAATGTGAAAGAGACATATCTTTAAAATGAAGCAGCTCCTCAGAACTGAAAGGTGAAATGGATGCAAAAGAGAACATCACTGGTGACAGGTCTAGGAGAGTACATAGCATCCATGAACACACTGCAGCTCTGTCTTGTGAACTAATCACAGAACCTCCAGAAAAACTGATAGCCTCTCTAGGTGAATCTAAATGCTGTGATTCCCTTTCTGCTAGACCAAAGGAAGCTGCCTAGTTTACTGATGGAACTTCCTGAGACTGAAAGAGGTAAATCCTTCACCATTTGCCTAGCAGACACTAAAACTTTGTTGAAAAAGGTATGGTAATTCTGCACAATAGGCATAAGTGAAGGCATCATATTTGGTAGTGTGGACATAATTTGACTATTACCTAATTTTGGTTTTGTCCAGAATAGATAGTTATTCTACTTTGTGCAACACCTACCCTGTGACCAAGTTATAGCTGAGAAATCACTAGGAGTTTGCAATAATGGATTGTGGATAAATTCTGCCACCTCTTATGATCACTAGAAAAAAAGTACATTTTACCATTGCCAGAGTACAAAAATCTACTAAGAAGCACAACATCAATGGAAATCACCTGTTCTGCCACTGGTATGGTAGTGATTTGATTGAGAAGTAGAATTAAGTGTCTCTTAATAAAAATGGATGGGCAAAACCTGGAAGCAACCAAGATGTCCTTCAAGAAGTGACTATGTAAACAAACTGTGGTACATCCATATGGTGGAATATTATTCAGTGATAAAAAGGAATGAGCTATCAGGACATGAAAAGACATGGAGAAACCTTAAATGTCTATTGCTTAATAAAAGAAGCCATTCTAAAAAGGCTATTTGCTGTATAATTCCAATTATATGACATTCTGGAAAAGACTAAACTATAGAGACAGTAAAGAGATCAGTGACTACTTGGGGTTGAGGGGGGAGAGGTGAATAGGTGAATAGAGAATTTTTAGGGCTGTGAAACTATTCTATAGGATGCCTTAAAGGTGGATATATGACATTATGCACTTGTCAAAATTATAGAACTGTACAACACAAAGAGTAAATTGTAATGGAAACTATGGACTTCAGTTAATAATAATATATCAATATTGGCTCATCAATTGTGACAAATTATCACACAAATACAAGATGTTATTAATAGGGGTAGATATATGTGGGAACTTTCTGTACTATGGTCCCAATTTTCTGAAACCTAAAACTGCTCTAAGGAAAAGAGATGCAAATGTAGAGAACAGACTGTGGACACAGAAGGGGGAAGGGGAGGGTGGGACAAATTGAAAGAGTAACATTAATATATATACACTACCATGTGTGAAATAGATAGCTAGTGGGAAGTTGTGCCATAGCACAGGGAGCTCAGCTCGGTTCTCTGTGATGCCCTAGAAGGGTGGGGTGGGGAGCAGGGAGGGAGGCTCAAGAGGGAGGGGATATATGTATACTATAGCTGATTCACTTTGTTGTACAGCAGAAACTAACACAACATTGTAAAGCAATTATACTCCAATAAAAATAAACATATAAAACTGCTCTAAACATAGTCCATTAATTAATAAAAACACTTCTCCGACATTCTCAAGGGATTCATGACAATCAGTAGCCCTCAGCAGCCAAATGCAATATTTAAAGCTCTGTTTGTTACTTAGGGCAAAAAGAAGACAGGAGATGTTCTATAGCCAGAGGCATGAATGGTGGGTTCACATGTAACTTATATATACATATGTAGATGTTCTCATGAAAATATATGGCACATGATGGTTTTATCATGAAGGGCTAGATTTCTGGGCTGTCTCAACGTGAAGGGATTCTCCTACAGAAAGCTTTCTGAGATCTGGAGATGGGGATGAAAGGATGAGGATGATGGGAGTACAAAATCCTCTATCTTTCTTAGCAATCAATATTTTTTTCTTTTTTTTTTTTTTGATTGATGTACAGGTAGTGGGGATGGACTGAATAAGATCTTCTAAGGGTATTACTGCCACCTGCCTCTTCTGGGTGAAACAATGCAAAAGAGAGAGAGAGAGTGTGTGTGTGTGTGTGTGTGTGTGTGTGTGAATATATGTGTGTATGCATATGTATGTATGTATGTGTGTGCGTTTTTGGGTTTTTTTTTTTGGTATGCGGGCCTCTCACTGTTGTGGCCTCTCCCGTTGCGGAGCACTGGCTCCAGACACGCAGACTCAGCAGCCGTGGCTCACGGGCCTAGCTGCTCCGCAGTGTGTGGGATCTTCCTGGACCGGGGCATGAACCCGTGTCCCCTGCATCGGCAGAAGGACTCTCAACCACTGCGCCACTAGGGAAGCCCGTGTGTGCGTTTTTGATTTATATTTTTCTTCACTCTGAACTTTAAGTTATGAGATACAGTATCAGTCAAGTTTGCATCCATTAATGCTCACAACATAATCCGCAATACCAAGTATAGTCCCTGGTTATACATCCTGTAAGTCAACACGTGTCAATAGAGATTTGACTTGAATAGATGAATGAACAACATCATTTATTTATGTATTGTATTTCTAGTATGTCTTTTCCAATAGTCTAGTATGTCTTTTCCCTGATCATTTTCACTCTGAGAGCAGCTTACTTGCAAATGACTCACAATGCTGGTATGATTATTTACTGTCTCAATTTTAATTTTTTAATGTTTTTAATAAAAGTTATGTGCTTATTTTCATAACTTTTTAAATTGTTTTTCACATAGTATGCCAATTACCTTTCTTTCTCATTCTACATCATTATCTTCTCTTTAATTCACAATTCAGAGTTTTTGTTTTATTTTAGAGTACACAATATTGCAGTCTACATTTATTTCTTATTCCTTTAGGAAATACTTTCACAAGCATGTTTTCAACCATTTATTGAGTTCTATGTGTTTTTATTTCCTTATGTTATAGAATTTTTTTCATAAAGTTATCAGTATTTTTCCTAGTTATTCATTAATGAACAATGATAGTTCTATCTAGTTTTGAGTGGATTTTTCTCACTGATGTGATAGATTTGCGCTCCTCACTTTACCCTAGGATCCTTTTATTCTAGAGGTAACTATTCAGAGATTCAACTGAAATATGGAAAAAGGAGAAAGTTGAAGACTTGAACATCCAAGGAGGAGAATTCCAAATCTTAGCACTTTTATCTCTTATGTGGATGTAAATACTGAAAAATTTCATGCCAAGTACAGTTTTCTTATCATGCTACATTTTGTTATATCATGCATTTGCTTTGATCTTGATGAGGTGGTTTGGGGAAGCCCAACCAGAAGTTACTTGTAAACAACCTTGCTTATGATATCCCCAAGCCTCTGGACACAGCTGTCCTATTCCCTTAGCTCTTGTTCCTAGTCTTTCTGCCTTTTTTCACCTGCTTTTGAAGAAAGTATCATTTTCTAAAAATGTTATTACTTCAGTGAAACTTTGGGTAATGCTTTAGTCTGCAAGGGATGCCATAACAAAACCCATAGACTAGTGGCTTAAACAACAGAAATGAATTTTCTCAGTTTTGGAGGGTAGAAGTCCAAGATCAAGGTGTCAGTAAGATTGGTTTCTCCCAAGGCTTCTCTCTTTGGCTTGCAGATGGCCACCTTCTTGCTATATCCTCACTTGGACTTTCTTCTATGCACACACACTCCTGATGTCTCTTCTTATAAGGACATAAATCCCACTGGATTAGAGTCACAATTCATGACCTCATTTAACCTTAATTACCAAATATAGTCACATTGGGGATTAGAGTTTCAACCTATACATTTTTGGGGGGGAGGAACAATTCAGTCCATAACAGGTAATGGCCATATTTTTCAGTAGTACAGTGGCCTAACATTTATCCCTAGTCTTTATCCAGATAATTCAGCCATTGAAATAGAGAAGAGTTTTGTAGAATACTTTCCCAAGTCATCAAAAACCTTTGGCCTGGAATAGTTGTTTGTGACTCTAATATAACACATTTTATAACAATAGCAATCATACATAACTCTTGTAAAACTGCATACACAATGGTTCTTTTCAAATTGCACTAAAAAATGTCATGTAGAATCGTCAACTTTTTTATGACTTACCATCATCACCATCTCTTATCCTCGTAAAATAGGTGTATTTGTTAATATCTCTATTTGTTTCAGCTTTGACTTATTTTCAGGAACACATGTTCTAACTTGACTTTATTAACTTGTTTTTATCACTTATTATATGAACAATTACGATCTTAAATTGATTAAAATTCATGAAATTTGGATCTACCTACCATTAGATTCTAGCTTTATTTCTTTTCATTTGAAATTCCTTTATCATTGTTTTTTTTTCTTTATTTATTTAGGATGAGAATGTAAAACTGATAGTTAGTGGGAAGCAGTGCATAGCACAGGGAGATCATCTCAGTGCTTTGTGACCACCTAGAGGTGTGGGATAGGGAGGGTGGGAAGGAGGGAGATGCAAGAGGGAGGAGATATGGGGATATATGTATATATATAGCTGATTCACTTTGTTATAAAGCAGAAACTAACACACCATAGTAAAGCAATTATACTCCAATAAAGATGTCAAAAAAAAAAAAAAAGAAAATGCTGGAAAGATAAATTACTATTCTCAAACTCATCCTGCATTATCTAGTCCACTTTTATTTCACTTTCTCTTGTTTTTTTCAGATTAGATTTCAAACTTTTTGCAAGAAAATCCCCTATCTTTTTTGACATTCTCCAATAGTACTTAGTAAAATTTTGTAAAATGTTAACAAATTAGTAGAAATATTTCTACAGAATTAGAGCCCTTGATTATTTTAAATTTAATATTCTAACTATTCAAATTACAGTATAGTTCAGTTGGACAACAAAATTGAAGCTCTATTACATAATGTTTCAAAGAAATGTTTTATTAGTTGGTTTGATAGAAAAAAGACACAAACACGGATCTCTAGTGTTTATAAAGCAATTTCAAAGTTTCTCATTCTTTTAATTCTAAGGTGTAGCCTGAACAAGGACTTTTTTTATTTCCAATTTTACAGAAGATGTAACTGAGGCTCTTGGGGAGGTAAACAGACTTCCCAATATTATATAGGATACAAAGGGTAAAGCTCGGACTCAAACACAGGTTTTTCTCACTCTAAATATCCTGCCCTTGTCACCAGAATTTGAAACCCCAACATTTCACACAGAAGGAAACAAAGGTCTCTTTAAAACTACAGAAAAAGGAGGAAAGAGTATTTTTGGTTGATTCATTAAATCATACTGGATATACAAATCTATAAGGAGTACTGTTTGACTTAGAAAGTCAGCATTTCACTGGATTTTAGGGAAAAGAAGTACTTTGATGGGGAATACAGTAACATGACTGTACTAGCATCGGAAACATGAGATTTAGAAATGCAGTATAAGAAGAAACACATCCAACATTTGTGTAAACTATAAGAAAATAAGACTCTTTGGGGGGAATACAGATGTCTGAGCCCTGTCTCCTCTTATTTCAATGATGAATTTATTTAAACTTAAACCTATTAAGTTCCTACTATGTCAGGTACCATTGTAGTTGTTGGTGCTACAGTACTGAATAGAAAAAAAATCTCTGTTGTAAGCAAGTTCACATTTTACTGGGGTTGGCAGAAACAATGTTTTTGATAGGTTAGGTAATGATAGGAAGTAAAGAAAATAAAATGAGGCAGGGAAAGGAAGAATGGAGGGGGCACACCCATGGAAGTTCTTCTGTTGCAAATTGATAACTACTTTAATCCAATAATTGTACTTTGCTAAATAGATTTCTTATTCTACCAGCTTACATGAAAGTCTCAAAAGCAGTCCTTACTTTGGCATGAAACATTGACAAGTCTTCTTAAAATGGAAATGAGGTAATTTAGAAACTCTATACTTAGTTTATCAAATTTTTTTGCCAGTCGCCTAGCAAAGGTCAGTTAGAATAATATAGAAAAACAGTAATTTTTGACTAGGAGGATTGGAAAAAAAAGAGGAAAGAAAAGAGATTGAATCATTTGATATTAGGTGAGAGTTCAGTGCAAATGTAATTCAAGAATAAGGGATACTGCCTTCATCTTAGAGAAGTGTTTCTGATCCTGCAGAGGTGAGTCAATACTCACATCCAACATTCATGACCACGTTGCTCTGTTATGTTATCTTCAAATGCTCTTTTACTCTCTTTAATTATGGTACAGATTATATGAATCTACATCCCTGTTGACATTTGTATCTAAGCCTATGTTGTCACTGTCAGCAGTACTCTACAATTTAGAAGGAAAAACTTTGCAGCAATATGTTAGTTAGGCCACTGTATTTTTCGTCATCAATTAATTGTCCCCCTAAAATTATACATAGCACACAATGATGTGTATGACACGGGAAATGTAAGTTCTCTCCAGGGATTGTTGTAAATCAGAATTATTTGTATTTTGCCCAGAACTAAATAATTTGAGGAAAATGTTTAAAGTTCTGAAGGAAATGGTGCAGAAAATATTTTATGAGTCTGGTCCTTACTGTGTAATCTAACTTATGGGGAAAAAATAAGGCATTAAATAGATTCAAGATATTTGTTTGTCATTTTTATTGGAAGCAAAGTAATTAAGACAATTTTAATGAAAGAGTTAATTATACACACCTAATTATGAGTATTGCAAAGAAATAAAAGTACCAAAATGGAGTTCTTATAAGGCTAATAATGATCCTTTTAAACCATAATCAAAGATTTTTTAGAGTTTTTTTAGGAGATTCAAAAATAAAAAACTTTTAAAAGGGATAGCTCTAATCTGTAATTTGGCAAGGAAGAAAAAAAGAACAATTTACTCCTACATAGAGCTTCAGTGAAAAAAAAACTCAATAGAATGTAAACATAAATATATTTTAACAAAGAAGTGAATTTTTTAAGAAGAAAGGAAACTGGCAAATTAATTTGCCTGCTTTAAAAATGGCAGGTCATCTGACATTTTCTGGAAAGTTTGCAATCAATTTTACATCTTTCCACATCATGACATGCAATAATATAGGGTTCAGGCAAAGTAGTTTTTATATTACAAATATGCTTAAAAGTCAAAGAACTTGCTAGAAATTAGAGAGTATATATATATATATATATATACACACACACACACACATATATATATGTATATATAATTAAACCTAATAAAACTGATTTTTGTGAGCAATGTTAAAGAATATACTAAATAAATCTGAAATTTAAAGTCTGATACTCAGAATAGCATTACTCTGATAGGCTATAACATACTTGAAGAAAAAAATCACAAATTAAGACATACAAATATCAAAAAGATTGTCTTTTTTATTTTCTAGAAATACTATGTAAACATTGAAACAAAGAGCAATTACAATGTTGACTATGAACCTAAGGAAAATATAAATGCCTGTATCTGTATTGAGTAAGTTTCTTATTTTAATTTCAATGAAAATAAATCACTTTGGCAGGTAGCAACACAGCTTAAATAAACACTGAATGTAATTTGGATGAAATAGATTTTAGGAATTTAGAGGTTTCACATCCTCTCAGTTTTGCAAGTGGAAGAATCAGAGTACAATATATCTGGCTCTAGTCTTAAGAGAATTTGTTAGTGTCATACCAGAAATAAATGTGTATTGTTTCGTGTGAATGTTTCCAATATCTTTGAGTTTTATAGGTAGAAATATATTGTTAGGACTTGGGTTGGGAAAATTATTGTAATGGGATTTAAATTTTTAAGATATGTGTTTCTATATAATCTTATTTTAGGGGAAAACACACTAAGAACTTTACCATTTATAGTTTTATATATAATTTAAACTCTATTTCTGAATATATATAAAGGAAAGAAGAATAAAAGCAAATAAAAACATCCAGAAACAGATTGGAAGCAAAAGCATGTGCCGAAGATTTGGGGTTATGCAATGTGTCAAGTTTAGGAAAATAATCAGTGATAGAAAAGTAAATAACTGTGGTGCTTGCAATATATCATTTAGAGAATTAACTGTGGGTCTTTAGAGAAAAATAAGTTCACATATGATAAACGAGGTAGAAAATGTAGTAACTAAAAGAAAATAGGTATGCAGTAAAAACTTTTATAGGGATTGACACTTAAGGATGTAGACAGGGGAGAAACCATCTATTAATATACAGGACAAGTCAAAGTGTGGAAAATATAAAAGTATCAAACTTGCTTTCAAAGATATGTATGTATAGGTATATCTATCTATCATCATTTATTTACTCCTCAGTCTGTCTTAACTTGTAGCTATCTCCTTTATAGAGGGGAAAAAGGATAGATCACCCACTCTCAGATTCAGATTCCTTCACTCTCAGAATACAGGGACTATTCAAGTTATTTAATTTTGTACTATGAAAACAATATGTGTATTTCCCATTTATAATATAAGTTATATTTAACAGTGAATATGTGACTATTTAATATATTTTCAAATCCCATATCTTCCTCTTGTGAGTCTCTATTTTTGCAATTAACCTTGTTGTTCAGTGACTTTTTGGATGACTAAACATAATTTTTTCTTATAAATAAAATTAACACCATTGCAAAGTGATAGCCATGTTTATTCTGTGCTATGTATTCTTCATTTGAAGTGATTAAAGAACAGAGACACATGTAAAGTTGGAAAGTGAACAGATAAACAGGATAAGTTGCATTGTTTCATTTCCTTGTTTGAACAAAGGAAACCACATGTTCATAGCAGCACTATTTACAATAGTCAAGACATAGAACCAACCCAAGTGCCTATCAACAGATGATGTGGTATATATTTACAATGGAATATTACTCCACCACAAAAAAGAATGAAATATTGTCATTTGCAGCAACATAGATGGACCTGGAGAATGTTATGCTTAGTGAAATGTCAGAAAAAGAAAAATAGTATATGATATCACTTATATGTAGAATCTAAAAAATAATGCAAATGAATCTATATACAAAACAGAAACAGACTCACAGACATAGATGACAAACTTATGGTTACCAAAGGGGAGAGGGAGTGGGGAGGGATAAATTAGGAGTATGGGATTAACAGATACAAACTACTATACATAATACAGATAAGCAACAAGGATTTGCTATATAACACAGGGAATTATATTCAATATCTTGAATAACCTATAATAGAATATAATCCACACAAAACTAAAAATAAAAAATAGCTGAATCACAATGCTGTACATCTGAAACTGAGGCAATAGTTGATTTATAAAATCAACTATACTTCAATTAAAAAAAGAAAACAATAAGGAGATTCCAAAGCAAATATTCCCGTAGAAAAATGTGTGGAAGGGATGGAATTCTATATTGTT
Organism: Mesoplodon mirus; assembly: GCF_964341445.2. NCBI lineage: Eukaryota > Metazoa > Chordata > Mammalia > Artiodactyla > Ziphiidae > Mesoplodon > Mesoplodon mirus. Next base: position 111,766,388 of record NC_138982.1, read on the forward strand.
CTCATGCTGATGGTGTATGAGTTAGGACAGGAGGGGTTTTTATTTTCTGGCTATGGTATGTATAAACTTTTGGAATTATTAGCACAAGTTTGAAGATTCACCACTATTTTCTCTAGTTCACCACTCAATTTCCTGAATCAGTCTCAACAGACTATTTATGGAAGAGAATATTTCTAAATTATGGTATCCAGGGTAATCTTCCTAATCTTCCCCACACTTGAGACAGCTTTATAAAGAGATTATATTCTGAGTCAGGTTGCTTGAGGATAGCTTAAACTCAGTCACAAAGAGAAAATGGGAATTCAAGAAATACATTTTTCAGGGTTCAAAGGAAAATGAAATAATCTCCATGCTTATGGTCCTTTATATATCCTAAAGCTCTACACTTGATATACTTGTATACTCAAAATATCATATTTTGTTTATTTTCCTAATAATCATGGATATATGTTATATAGTTTTTACTATGTAAATAGATTTGAAAATATAGTGCTAATTTAAATAAATCACTATACAGAAATAATAAACAGAAAAATGTTCACCTTTTAACTCAGGAGAGTGACAAGTAGTGGTAGAGAAATCAACAAAGCAGAAAGCAGGTAGTTTCAATGTGCTGCAGTTGATTCCACTTACTTCCACAAAGAGATTCAGCAGACATACTGTCTCTCTCTGAGTCTTGCTCTATTTCACTCTGTGACTTTGACCTTGACTAGCTTACTTGAATTTTCTTGTTTCATAGTTTTCTCAAAAAATTAAAAAGAAAAGAATAAATGGAAAAAGGATTACTAAGTCTTATCACTATATAACATTATGGAGGGCATTAAGAAATACAGTTAAAACTCATCATGTCTCCTACAAAAAACTCCTTGTAAAGACTTAGTATATTATTTTTATCTGTGACATTTTTCTCTTGTTGTTGTTTTGGGACTCTTGAATGTAGATCTCCATGATTGGCAATTTGTGTGGTACATAGGTGACTTCTGGAACCACTATACTTTCCATTTGTAAGTCAATATAAGTAAATGTGACCTTCAGGGATGAAAAGAGACAGCCTTAAGGTTAATTTGCTGTGTCACCTAAGCTCTCTCCCCTTCAGGTAGAAAAAGGTATTGAGTCTTCTATTTTAGCAAATTTAAATGTGTCACAGATAAAGGGCATTTTACATGACATATTAAATTCATTTCCAGTTGAACTTTAATACTGGTAAATTGTGTTTAATACTGTATGTTTAAAACACAAAGAGCCTTCTGATAAAGAATATCTTGAAGATGTAAAATTAAGATGCTTATACACACACACAAACTTAAAATAAATATGTATCATTACTAACATGGTCTTTGGAATAAAAATCTTATCACGTTAATCAATGAGGCACGACATTTAACCCTTAACTATTTAAAAGTGTTTGAAAAATGAAACAATAGTGTTACCTTTGACAGAATTATATGTAAGGGAAAAGACAATGCTGGGTAGATGAGTTATTTACTTTTGCTGAGTTAGTTTTTTTTCTTTCCATTTTAGGATTTGCCATTCAAATTGCTACAGAATATGACCTTCATTAGATGTGTCAGTATTAGCAAAAAGAGGATAAAAAGACTGGAAAGATTAGTTAGGCTTCATGGAAGATGTGGTGATAATGCAATAAACAGGTGATGGAATACTATCAGAAATGCACCTTATGCTAATATGTGCAGGTAATAGTAGAAATAAAAATTAAAATCTAAAGTGATTATTGCTTAAATAATTATACAGGTTAGTACTTTTTATAAAGAATCCTTAACTTGAATGATGTAATACAGAAAAATAATATGCATTATAATTACTTTAAAAGTATATTTTAGAGAAAAGTATTTTAAAGATATAATAATGAAGATGATTGTATATTTTGCACAGTTGCACTGTCATTTAGATACATTGTCTCCTATCATTAGCATAAATCAATGGGTAAGTTTTCACTCTTTTTCTTTCACACATGAGGAAACTGAGGCTCAAAGAAATATGTTATTTTCCCAAGATCATACAGCAAGTTAAAAATTAAGCCAGGATCTAAATTCAAATCTGCTTTTTTTCTAGACAGTCTATTTCCACTAACCATACTGCCCATAAACATATTTTCAATTTATATGAACGCTTGTCATTAAATTGGAAATACATATGGATAGTTATGAGCTTCAGTGGTTATCTTAAAAATAAAGCCAGCATTCCTTAAATAACTGCCTGATTGTGTTACTAGACATGCTGTTTTCTGATTTTTGTCATCTTCAGACATGCCTACCTGGTAGGCACAGACAGTCCAACCTCATGAAAAGGTAGAAGTTATTATTTATATGTGTTACAATGGAGAGAATTGCCCCATCTCCTTATACAGCAATTACTCTTCAGGATATTTCCCAACCATGTTCCTGAGAATCCCCAACTCCAAAAGATTCATTTCTTAGTAAATTCATTTTTCTCTCCTTGTGGTCCACTTTTAAGAAAAGATATATATATGTAAATGTATATACACACATATGTATATGAGAGAGAGAACCAAAGAATTGCTCAGAGAATGACTCAGAGATTAATATTTTCATATAATAACTCAGAGAATTACTCTGACATAAAACAATGTGCAGTTGTAGTTTACTCATATATGAAGGTCATTTGTGTAGATTGTCTCATTGAAAAAACAGCAAAAGGTTTAAAAGGCTTATGCATAGATATTCTGTGGAAATAGGTCCTGCTTTGTTTAATTTTGTTTTATTTTTCCTCTGAATGAACTGACTGGTTGGAAGTCATCAAGGAGGGCAGTTTGCCCTTGGACAGACTGATTTAGGGAAGGCAATTCCAGGTGTGTTTCCTAAGAAAGCTCTAATTCAAGCTATGAAGTAAGCATGACATGCTCTTGGCTAGTAATAATGGCTGCTGTGGCCATTTATGGTCCCTTCCACTTATTTAATCTGGGTCTGCACCAAGATCTTTGATATGATTTGTCAATGTATGCATTTTTGAGTAGTAACTAAAAGTAGCATTTTTGAGTAGTACAACTTCCTCTCGCCCACCACCCCAAGTAGTCCAATAGATTTTTTTTTTTTGAGAAGACAAGATTCCCTGAATTAGGATGCTGAGATTAATCACCCAATTCAAACCATACTTGAGGTAGCTCTATGGAGAAATTGCAGGCCACATTGCTAGTGGACATTTTATTGGCCATAACTGGTTTTGCCTCTACCCAATACTATCCTAACCCAAAAGGGAGCCCTGCAAAATAGCTCTCTTAATATTTTTCCTGTATATAGCCTCTTTTTTAAAATGAAATTTCCATCTGACTTTACTTTCAAACAAATTCTTTGATATTTTTTAAAGACTTTTTTTAGAGCAGTTTTAAGTTCATAGCAAAGTGAAAAGAGTACAGAAATTTCCCATGATCCCCCTGCTCTCACAAATGTACAGCCTCCCTCATTATCAATGCCCCCCACCAAAGTGGTACATTTGTTACAATTGATGAACCTCCATTATAATTACCAAATGTCTATAGTTTACATTATAGTTCACTCTTGGTTTTCAAGCTTGGTATACAGTCTATCAGTTTGGACAAGTATATTATGACATGTATTCATTATTTTAGTATCATGCAAATTATTTTCACTGTATAAAAATCCTCTGTTCTCTATCTATTCACCCCTCCTTACCTCCTTAAACCCTTGGCCATGACTAGTTTTTTTACTATCTTCATAGCTTTGTCTTTTACAGAATGCCATATAGTTGGAATCACACAGTGTGTACTATTTTCCAATTGGTTTATTTCACTTAGTAATGTGCATTTAATGTTCTTCTATGTCTCGTCATAGTTTAATGGCTTATTTATTTTAAGCACTGAATAATATTCTATTGTCTGGATGTACCAGAGTTTGTTCATCCATTCACCTACTAAAGGACATTTTGATTGGTTCCAAGTTTGGGCAATTGTGATTAAACCTGCTATAAACATCCATGGACAGGTTTTTGTGTGGACATAAGTTTTCAGATCTTTTGAGTAAATACCAGAAAGCATAATTGCTGGAGCATATGGTAAGAGTACGTTCAGTTTTATAAGAAACTGCCAAACTTTCTTCCAGTGTGGCTGTGCCATTTTGCATTCCCACCAGCAATGAGTGAGAGTTCTCATCGCACCACATCTTTACAGAATTTGGTGTTTTCAGTTTTCCTGATTTTGATCATTATAAATAGTGGTATCTCATTGTTATTTGATTTGCATTTTTCTGAAGACATATGATGTGGAGCATCTTTTCACATGCTTACTTGCCATCTGTATGTGTCTTTGGTGAGGTATCTATTAAGAACTTTGGATCATTTTTAAATTGGGTTTTGTTTTCTTATTGTTAAGATTTCTTTGTTCTTTTGTATTTTGGATAGCAGTCTTTTATCAGAAGTGTCTTTTGTAAATATTTTCTCCCAGTCTATGGCTTGTCCTCTCATTCTCTTGATAGTATCTTTCACAGAGCAGGAATTTTTAATTTTAATGAATTTCAGCTTCCAATTATGGATCTTTCATGTATCATGCCTTTGGTGTTGTATCTAAAAAGCCATGAATATATCCCAGGTCATCTAGGTTTTCTCCTATGTTATCTTTTAAGGATTTTATGGTTTTGCATTTTACATTTAGGTCTGTGATATATTTTGACTTCATTTTTGTGAAGGGTGTAAGGTCTGTGTCTAGATTCATTTTCATATCGGCAAATTATTTTGCCAATACCACACTGCCTTGATTACTAGAGCTGTATAGTAAGTCTTGAATTTGGGAGGGTGTCAGTATTCTAATTTTGTTCTTCTCCTTTGCATTATTTTCACTATTCTGTGTCTTTTGCCTCTCCACATAAATTTTTGAATCAGTTTGAGAATATTCACAAACCTATTGTTTTTTTTTATATCCAAACCTTATAAAATGTATATATCCCTTAATATATTTTTCAGTTGGTTTTTATGTTTATACAAAGCTATGTGCTAGCAGATTATTAAGTTACATTCCATGTAGAATTAGTAGAACAACAAAATAACATTTAATTTTTAAATCACCAAGTATCACCAAAAGAGATATGTTACTAGGTTTAGGAGAGACCATATGTCATGTTCATACCTACAAAGCAATGTTTGTTAATGGCCACACTAATTGGTGATCAGGAAATTATTATTTAAATATGTTACTTCCTAATATCACGAAGTCTTCCTACCATTAGAGATCATTATCTTTAAGTTCCTAGATCTAACTGTTTTTTGCTACCCAATTAGCTGGTCTCTATGGAGCAGAACCATAATCCAAAATTAGAATTTTGTAACACTTGTTATAAGTTGAAGGAACAAAGCACTTTTGGGAGACCTGGGGCAAAACATATTATTAACCTGGGTAGTATCTGCACAACAGTTGATGTGCCAAGGGACATTTGGCAAATCCTGTTTAAGCAGGCCCAATAGGCCTTTTTTGCCATTTACCATTTGGCAATGTTTTATTTACCTATGAACATATGGAATCTGAGAACTCTTATGAGGAAAACATGATGCTAGGCTATTCAATTCTCATGAGATAATATATAAAAGTTATAATAAGAGAAAAAGAACAGAATTTTTATGTATTTTAACTATGTCATGAAAAATTTTATAAGCTTGCTATTTTGTAATAATTCAGTTAGACAATAGAGGAAGCCTACAATTTTGTATATGAATAAGAAAGAAAACACTATCGTTGAGTGTCATTTTCATCAATTCTTAAATATAAATAAAGGATGCAAGTCATCCCAAACATTAAAGAAGTACTGAACAGTTGCTATTCATCAAGCTTGACCATAGATGAACATATTTTATTTATCCCCTTTTTAAGTGGACATGGAAGGAAGAGGAAGGTCTGCAGTATTTCTCAGACCCATGAAGCAGTTCAGGAGAGGAAGATTCCCAGTAAAGAGTGAATTAATATTTATTATTATCATGAGTAGAAACTAAAAGGACATTGGGGAAAAACCCTTCTAAATGATGTCTATCACTTAAGACCTCTGATTATGTTTAATGCACTGTCTTATAAAAAAGAATCTACCAATTAATTTGTGAATTAGAAAATAGAATTCTCCTCTGATATTTGGTCAAAATTTTCCTAAAAATTTGGTAAGTGCACTCAATGTTTCCCTTAAATATTTCTAGACAATCTGGAGGTCTCAGGAAATGTGGAAAAGAATCAACACATCAATTAATTTATTCTTAAAACATCTATATAATACCTTCAATATAAATGGTTCAATGGGCATAAAACTGTTGTAAAAATTGAAACTCTGACTTTCATGGAGCTTATACTCCAGTCAAGTATTTTCTACCATATTTTCTCTCATCTGAAATTTTGCTATTTATTTGTAATATCTTCTGCTCTTTTTTTTTTCTTTAGGAAAGAAACACTACAGTATTTTGCACCGAGGCAAGGAGACAGGAAGTTAGCCAGGCAAGCAAGAAATCAAGAAGACTGTCATGTGAGTTAATTTGTATGGAAAAAAAGAGCTACATAAGTTATTACACAACATTATATATGATTTTTCATGGAAGTATCTGGGTGCAAAACAAGTATTTTAAGGAAAGATAAAGCAACAGAAAATTGGAAAACAAATAATAGAAAATGGAAGAGAAGTGTTAATGTTTCAGTATATGATTGCATTTCTGCTAAAAGCCCCCAGAATTCTGTAGCTTATTATTTGAGTTCATATTATTTTAGAATATTTAGTTCAGAAGATGTCATTTAGAAATTTCAGTTTTCAAAAAAAAGTCCAATCTAGTAAACTCTGTTTCCCTTGCAAGTACTTCTGATGAATTCTTCCTGATGATTTCCCAGTATGCCTGTATTTAGAAAGTTAAAGGCTATTTTTTGAGAGAAACCAAAAAGCAGATTGTAATTGCATAAAAAATTCCCAAAATGAAAGTCCAGAATTAAATTAAAGATAAACTCATCCTGATTCAAGAAATCACCTGCATTTCTGGACTATAGGAAGACTCATGCTTGGATTAGAAATATATATGGTAATAATCTGCAGCATTGTTCTAGAAATTTTGCTTCAATAATCATTGTGTAATGATGCTAAAATATTTACCACTCTGATGTTAAAATATTTACTACTGGATCCTCCTAGATCTCTATTAAATTTATGTGCTATTATCTATTTTACTTAAGTAATTCTATAATGCAAGGTTGTTCAAAGTTTAACATGTAGCTAGAAATAAATTTTATTCTAAATTTCAACAAAAACGTCTATCAACAGTGTTGTTTAATTAGTTAATACTAGACAGAGTAAAATGGAAGCTAAGATACTGTTTTCCTTGTAATTCCTAATTGTGAATTTGTTGCACATACCAAAAATTAGAGACCTTTCAAAGCCTGAATCTGTATTTGTCTCGTTAGACGGATTAATTTAGTTCCTATTTAGGGAAGTTTTTCAACAGGTTTAATGTGACACTGCAGATTGTGTTGAAAGGTGAAAGGTGTTGAAAAGTATCCACCAACTCTATTCTATTAGTTTTCAACAACTTATGTCAGCGACCCAAGAGATTTATTAAAATTATATTTCAGAATGGGAGAAAGGTGGATAAAAGAAAAAAAAGTTGGTTTTTTTTTTTTTAATTCGCACTTTTGCCCCCAAAGCAATTCTTGCAATGTACCATGTGAGGAAGAGTTATGTGATAAATTTGGGTTTTCACATCTAGGTAGAGTGTTTAAATTATACATGTAAAGCTAGCAGGCTGAGAAGTTCTTCCAGATTCTGAAATTTTGTTCTTATATACGACTTTCTAAATACAATGAACCAAAAAGTGAAGACTTGATATTGAATACTTGAAATCTTTTATTTTTGTGCAGAACTGTTGTCATTGAAATAGAGAAAGATGAAGTAGCTAGTTAACCTTCAAAAGGCTTTTCAATCCATGCCTAGTGAACAATGTTTACAGTATACTAATTTACGTTTCCTTAGTCTTTGAAAAATGATGTAGAAAGTTCAGCTGTGATATTGAGTTTGAGTTTGTCTGACTTTGATACCAAGTTTGTGTTTTTCTTTGTGACATTCCATCCTAAGCTAGATGATAGCTTTTTATCAGCAGTTCTTCTCAACTCACATCACTTCCTTATTTCTATTAGAAACTCTATCTCAGCTAAATAGAATGAAAGCACTTCTGCTGTGCTTGCTCATTCCTTTTTTCTATGTTTAAAAAAAGTAGACAAGTGTTGTTTTGCTTTATATTGTTTTGACGATCTTCCTGTAATTGTTGAAGTGCAAAGCTGCTATAACTAATTGATGCCGTATAAGGTTATATGGGTTTCTTATGATCTGTAGAGCTTCCTTTGTTTCTCTGTTATTTGATGTCATGCTACAGGGTTTTTTGTTAAGTTAAAAATTAGTGCTAGTAGGAGTACTGAAGATCTCTTTAACTGCCCTCTTTTTTTTTTTTTTTACCCTAAAGCTTTGAGATGTGAATGACTTGCACAAGAGCACCAAGACAGAAACTGGAGCTCCAGAGAGAGACTAGAGCTGGACCTCAGTATTCCACGTATAATGTTCTCTTCACCTTTGCTTAATCATAACACTGAATATTAATAAGGTGGCAAGAACATCCCAATCCCTTAAAGTATTCCCTTTAACTAAATAATTGCCCTCAACATGGAAATATACATAGATGCCTAAAATATGCTGGGATATTTTCCTTCATAAGCATATAAAATGTTCCCTGTTAACACAACAATAAATTGCATTTTTTACTTCTTTCACTGTTTTAAAACTTCTTTTGTTGTGATTATTGCTATTTTACTGTTCTATAACATGGACTACTTCACTTGACTGACTCCTTTGTTGCAGTTGTATTAACTGCATTTATTTTTAACTTTTTTTTTTAATCTGAGGAGGAAAAATATTATTGTCCTGTTCTCAATTAGTTAATCAGAGTGCCTGCAAATAAAGAGTTCTTTGAAGAGACTTTATTTCTACAGATTCCTCTTAGCTTTAATGTCAAATACAGTGAATGAAGATTTTTCTTTTCAATAAAGCACATTTTCTTTGTATGTTTCAAAAGCTACTTTAGCTCACCTTTAAGGAAACAAAATGTCTTTATGTTCCAATAGAATTCTCTTGTCTTCATTTATTCATCATTAGGCCAAGTGCTGGAAGGAAATCCTTTGTGATTTATTCATTGTGAAATCATCTTTTATTAATTAAGGTAGAAGTACATTTACAACAATCAGTGGTAAATGATGTGAAAAAATATTTAGCCCACTCTTCTTGATTGTAATATATTTGTTGAAGACTTTTCATGGCTTTCAACTTGGCATTTAGAAACTTTGCTTGGTTTAAGTGATAAGTGTTTTGCTTGATATAACAATACAGAAGCTAACCTTGTGTCTTCTCCTTCCCAATATTCAAAACAGGTTTTCTAAGTGCTGCTTGCTTATTCCTCGAGTATGACAAAGAGAAGAACATGCATTTCTCTGGAAATTTAACATTAGGAAAGTTTAAGTTCCAACTTAGATAATTAGCATCCCAATTAAATAGCCTTTCTAAATACCCAGTGTATCTTTGTGTTATTTTATTTACGTGAGTCTGATCTCATCTCTATTATTTTTATTTTGTTACACCCAAATTCATACCTGATGGCATTCAGATAAAGATAGCAGGTAAGCTACTTGATGTAAGCCCTTTACCATCATAACATATATCTCCTCAATGAAAGGAGAACAGAATATTGAGCCATGAGCAGTAACACCCAGTGATGCAGCAAGACCCTTGCTTGAAACATCAGAAGTTGTCTGATTGGTTGTTTGACTTTTATCAAATAAACAATTAACCTATTACTTAACTATACAGTTTAGGCAGCTGAGTTTTAAAAGGAAGTATATTTACCTATATTGTAAGATCATTATCTTCAAACATCCATTTAGAGTAACTGGCAGGTTACTGTTGATGCTGAAAAAATTGCCTCTCATGCCTGAACTGTCTTAGGCTACTTGTTGTTACCCATATACTTAGATTTCTTCATCTTATCCAAAGGTTACACATACCGTGAAACTGATCAATACAGTTCAGCATCAACTGGAATTATATGGAGTTATAATCCTGTGACTTTTTGAAAATGCTAAATTATATTTGGTAAGGAAAAGATCATAAGTCTATTCTGAAAAATTGATTTGATCTCAATTTGTCTAAAGCAGCTAGTTACCTCAGTGGGGATAATATTTGAAACCTGGGATGTAAAACCAAAACAGAAGGTCTCAATCTAAAATTGTCTCTTGTTTATTATCATGAAAATGAGACATGACAGGGTTAAAGGAATGATTGTATCACACTGCTTTTGAGATTGTCATTTAATTAAATTTATCCTTGTTCTCTAGGATCAAAACAATTCATTAAAATATGCATTTCAAAAAACCAATGGCTGAACCCATATGTTGTAAAATTGTAGTTGTTTCTATTACTTCATTCCATTTGCAAAGGCTCTGCTAAAATTATTTAATCATTCACATCAACTCATTTCTTTTTCCTCTCTTAATGTTATTGAAATTATTCAAGAATTTAAAAAGAAGATGAGGGTTTATAAAATATATATTTTCTTTAGAAAACATTTAGTGTATAGAAAATACATCATTTTTCCTCCAAATCAAATAAATACCTATCATTGATATTAATGAGTCATTGGAGCCTTTGTGACCCAACACCTCTGCTTTTGCGCCTTACAAAAAGCCCAAAGATAATATAAACCTATCTCCTTGTCTCTGCTATATTTTACCCAATTGAATTCAGGGTAATTTCCCAATAGTCTGCATAGCAACCTGGGACAAGCTGTTGGGTTTTAATACAAGTGATTTTTTTTCTTATAACACCATTTTGTTTCATGGAGAGATAAGTACAGAGCTTTTCTGACAAAAATAAAAAATAAATTGCTCACTATCTGAGTTCAGGAAATCATTTTGCAACTTCCTTTTTGTTCTTCCTCTCTCTCTTTTTCTTTAAGAAACTCAGATTCTATACTCTGACACTTTTATATCAAAGTGTTTCTTAGTCTAGGTGATGAGAAATAAAAATGCCTTGGCAATTAAGGAAATTATTTTATTCAGGTTATTGCAATAGAGAGAGTTTCATTAACAAGAAATATTTCAAAGAGAAGGAAAGAAGCCTGAGATGTTACATAGATCAGTAAAATGAGGAGGTATAGGCAGGTAATTTATGAGAATCATGAAGAATGGTGAAGACAGCGTGCAGGTGGTGAGTGCTTAGAATATGCAGGGAGTCCTCTGCAATTTGAATTTTCTCAGAACACAAAAGTCTTGGATATTGCTCAGCTATCCCAGAAATCAAGGTATCTACAGGGCCATACTGTCTCTGAAGCCTTCTAGTGAAGGATCCTTACTTGTCTCTCTTTCTAGCTTCTGATGGCTCTCCACAACCTGTGGCATTTCTTAGCTTGTAGACAAGTCATCCCAATCTCCACCTCCTTATTCACATTGCCCTCCTGTATGTTTCTCTGTGTGTCCTCTCCTCTTTTCTGAGTTTATAGGTAATTGTATTCAGGGCCCACCCCAATCCAGTATGACTGCCTCTTAACTAATTATCTTCAAAGATCCTATTTTGAAATAAGTTCACATTCTAAGGTTCCACGTGAACTTTTGGGATCCACTATTCAATATACTGCAGAGCAGATTATGGTTTATCAAGAAATAGCCCTTGGTTATCTATTCAGTCAAAGTGACCATAAAATTTAAAAAGTAATCATAGAAGTAATATGATCGTAAAGAACTTTAGCTCTTTCAAAAGTGAGAACATTTTTCTCATAAATAACTGAGGACATGATAAATCAACATAAAGCACAATTATTCTGCTAAGACACAGAATCTTTTCTCCCACTTCATTGAACAAGATGTGGAGGCAAGCTATACTTGCTAAATAGCACTCTTTCTTGGTTCAAACATCTTTCCTTTCAGTTTTCATTTTAAATATTTAGTTTAACAGCTCTAATACCCTTTTAAATAATGCATTTACATGACTTTGTTTATAAACAAATCATGAGTTTTTCAAATTTGTAATATTCCTTTTCTCTTCCTCAAGATGGCAAATGGTTGTTTGAAGAGGACTTACTGTATCCTCATGGCTGCAGGGAGCTATGTGCTGTTTTCTGGACCCCTGGTAGGCTCTTCTTTAGAGTAAGTAGACTGGTCAGCTCCATGGATTTGTCACTGCCCTGTGCTATGTGTAAAGCCCCTCACTTTTCCATAGGTCTCAGACCTCTGCCTCTTGTTTCTAACCCCAAACTTCTGCATTAATTCTAGTCTGAGCACCTCCATGTTTCTTTATTGGGAAACACCAGGACTTCTGTGTCCCCTGTGTACCATGTATGTTATAAGTGGGAACAGAATCATCCATCAGAATGATGACTCAAGCCCATCTATCATTTAACTTCTCACTGCTACCTTCAAGTCATGATGTATAAATATTTATATGCTAATCTATACATATAAAGACTGAATCAGATAGAGGCTTTTTGACAGACAGATCTACCTACTCACAACTCAGCCTCCTCTGAGAGAAAGCAAAGAGAAGCGTTCTAGAATACAACAAAGGATAAACCATCTTTCTCTTCTGGAATTCACTTCTTTCTTAAACGTCTCTGGTTGCATACTCAGAATGACAAGCGCTTTTCACAAGTCTGACATTTTTCTTGTCGTTTCTCCCCCAGAACAAGGTTAGACATTTTTCAAATTAGCATAAATTGTTCAAATTTCCCCACCATACGTTATCCTCCTTGTATCATTTGTGTGAAATAACATACACTTTGTGTGAAATAAAGTGAACTCTCTCAGTTGACCTGGGAGAGTTCTATGCTTATCTTTGGGGATATCTGTAAGTCTTGTTCTGACTCTTGGTCAAGATAAGAATAATGGAGTTAGGTAAAAATATATAAACTGCTGTTTAAAGTTCAGAGCTGCCCTAATGGCACTGAGAGTCAGTTTGAGGATGTATAAACTGGTGGCTTATTCCTGTTTTAACTGCTTCACACTTTGGCTTGGTTCCCTAATCAGTGGGGCATAAAAGACCTCACAGGGTATTTTTTTTCCATGTCTCTTTAAAACAAGATTCCTTGCACATATCTTGGTGGTACAAAATCCAGAGATGAAGCACTTTCTGTGGAATTATTAAATGATCCTGGGTATCTACACCTAGAAACCTATGGGTCTGCAATTCTTGCCAGTGCTTCCTTTATCCTAATATATTATACTTTTATCTTGATAAAAGTCCTACATAAGTACACCTTGTGGACTCTTGTGAGTCCTTTCATTTACTTGTACAGGTACAGTCATTGCTCTCTTTAATTCCATCTTTTAACTCAAGGTATAATAATCTACAAAAATAACACTGAAGAACATATCATCCCAAAATTCCAATCAGATTTTTAAGGACATGGCAAGAGAGAGAAAAGCTCTCTTCTCTGGGATTATAAATAGGAATGATGTATTTCCAAAATAGTTTTGCAGCAATGCTTTCACCTTTATCATCTTGATAGAATTTATCTATAGCAAGGCAAAGGGTGATTAGGACAATATACAAAGAAATGATAAATTCTGAAGGAAAGAGACAATGATACAAAGAGACAGAAACAGAGAAAAGCATGTAAAAAACCAAGAAGTCTTAAAGTTAGCTTTACTACTGGACTCCTCAGTTATATGAACTATAAATTCTCGTTTTTGTTTAAGTAGTATGAGTGGTGTTTCTGTCACACTTAACCAAAACAACTCTGACTAATACATTATTTAAGGACAAGAGACATGTCTTATTTATACATGTATCCCAAGTTTTAGCATAATGCCTGGCATATTCTAGGTAAGGTACTTAGTAAATGTTAAATCAAAGGATAAAACTAATTAATGTTCATAAGACTACCTTAAATGAATACTTTTAGATGTTCCTAAATTCATGAAATGACAAGCTGAATTCAGCTTGCAAATCTCCATGAAAACATATATAGGGTGACAGCACTGAATTTAAAGCAATTTGAATTACGTATACTAGAGATATCTTAATTTTGTAATACAGTGTATAAGCATCACCCTTGTGATAATATTCAGGAACTACTATTAACTCTCTTTTTCTTCTTCATTAATTTGTGGGGCTAATTCTTGAATACTTCTAGAAGAAATTTTGGGGGAGATTCCTGAGTTTCTAATCACTTCCTTGTGAGACAATAGCCTCTGATCAATAATGAATATGTCTCCAAAACACTGGCATTACCAAATTCTGGTGAGGATGTGCAGCAACCATAACTCTTATTCATTGTTGGTGAGAATACAAAATGGCACAGCCACTTTGGATAACAACTTGACAATTTCTTAAAAAACTAAACGTACTCTTTCTACAGGATCAGCAGTTGCACTTCCTGGTATGTACCCAAATGAACTGAAAATCTATATCCATACAAAAACAAGTATTTTGATGTTTATAGAAATTTTATTCATAATTCCACAAACTTGGAAGCAACCATGATGTCTTTCAGAACACATTATTGCTGAGCATTAAAATAAAATGAGCTAGCAAGCCATGGAAAGACAAGAAAGAACCTTAAATGCATGTCACTAAGAGAAAGAAGCCAGTTTGAAAAGTATACCTTCTGTATGATTACAATTATTTGACATTCTGAAAAAGGTAAAACTGTGAAGACAATAGGAAGATAGTGGTTGACAACAGTTAGTAGGAAGGAGGGATGAATAGCACAGAGGATTTTTATGGCAGCAAAACTATTCTTTATGATACTATAATGGTGGATACATGTCATTAAACATTTGTCAAAACCAATAGAATATACAACATCAAGAATGAACACTAATGTAACTTATGGACTTTGGATGATAATGATGTGTCCATGTAGGTCCATGAATTGTAACAAATGTACCACTCTAGTGAAGGACATTGATAGTGGAGGAGGTTGTAGGTGTGTGGAGGTAGGGAACTCTCCACATTCTCTGCTCAGTTTTGCTGTGAACCTAAAACTGCTCTAAAATAAAAACTATTAAAAATAACAATGTCCATTATTACAAAATAACAAATATTTTGAAATTCATTTTCAAGGCAAAACTTTCCCACTCCCCAAAGGCATACTTGATAAGCCTTACTGTGTATAATAGAGTGGAATGGAGTGGAGTGGAAATTGACTGCTTTTCTCTTTCCACTTTCCACATCTATGCTCATTCCTTAGCTTACCAACTTCTATTTTATATACCTCCAAGATAGACAGGGCACAAGAAGACAAAATATTCATGGTGGGGAGGCAGGTAGGAATGGGAGAGAGAGGTGGGCAAAAAAGTTCCAACTTGTTTAAAATTGTAGGGGTACAATGTCACCTTCTCTGGGTTGACCATTTTTGAAAGCTGGCTTAATATTAGAAATTATTTGTGAGCTTTTCTTTTGCCATGATCTCTCATTTGTAGTTTCATTGTCTACTGTGGCTGGTCGCTCATTCTTTCCTTAGGCATTAAGCATCTAGAGTCAGATGTAGCTTCTTTTTGCTGAGGTCCATTTGCCATGGAAGCTGCACTCTTGGAGAGCAACTGAAGATGGGCCGCACAGCCTCCTTAGTATGTGCAATCCACAATTTCTCCTCAAGATATAGTCATGTATTCTTGGCCCAGAAATACTCTGAGTATGCAAATCTTCCTTCCCTGTTGTGTTTTCAGGCATGAATTAAACACCAGTCTTAAACTGCAGAAGACAATTTTGAAACTTTCTGTATTGTCCCCATAAAGGTCAAATTGTCTCTTGAATTCTGTATACAGGGAAACAAGCCCACACTTACAGGAAGATTTATCTCTCACTAAAACTCCACTTAAAAAACAAAACAAAACAAATTCCTCCAATGTCCCCACAATTTATATGCTTGATGTGGATGAGGAGGTTTAAACATGACAACATTAGGTTTCCACCATCTTTTTTGCATGTACTGCTAGTGCCAAGAAAATTTACTCTGTCCTTGGGTTTCAGTGGAAAATTCCACTTGAACATGATGTTGTTTCTGCCAGAAAAAAATGACTCCATAAAAATCCTGTTTTACAACGTGTTTAGAAACTCAGGTTCTGAAAAGAGACAACATGCATTCAAATCTGCCATTTTTATCAGATTTGTGATGTTCACAGTTTTAAGATGCTAAGTCTCAGTTTTTATCTCAAAAGTGGAGCATAGAACAGTACATACCTCATAGGGTATTGGTAAAATAAGGAATTTAATATACTTACAGAACCAGTGCATCTGTAACGTGGTAAACTCTCAATAAATGTTAACTAAATAATCATCATTAGTCATCACTAAAATTCTCCTTCTGTAGCAATATATAAAAGTTAAGCATACTTTAATCTGAATATTATTTTACTGGAAACATAATAAAGTAATCAAAACTAAAAGAACACTATTATTGTTCAAACGAATGTAATTTGGTGCAATAATATATTTCTGTGATACTTGAATAAATAGTTCAGGTTTTCACTTCTTCCCTTTCTCATTTTCTACCCTCTATTTCTCTACTCCTTTATTTTCAATTTTTCCTTTCTTCTTATTTTCCTTATTTTTAACTATCTTCTTTTTCTCTTCTCCCTTATATATAAACCCCATGCCCATGTATAAATCAAGAAATACTCCAGCTTTTAAAAGTTAATAACAAGTACTTATATTTTGAATATTTTTTGAAAACTTCAATGAACTGAAAATGTCAATGAGTTTTGTATCCTGCCTGAGAATACAACTGTTTACAATTTAGACTTATCAGCTAAGGATAAGAAGAAGAAGAAAAAAAACTATAACAATTTAATCCTTGTTAGATCCAAATGTAAAGGTAGATCCTCATATGGCCGAGATTTTCCATTTATTTCATAAAGAATCAAACATCTAGTGTCTGTCTTTGAAAGCTGTCTGAACTGATCACAATAAACAGAGAAGAGCTTAGCAGAATGAATGTCTTTCATAATCAGGCTTTACATGGGTGTTGGAATAAGGTGATAACTTCCTGTTCTGTTCTATTTTATAGGAACAGGAGAAAGTACATGGATGAAAGAGAATCAGGTAGGTTACTCCCTTTAGTTCCCCTAAATTTTTTATACTTAAGTATGATATAAGACAAGGAGATGGAAAAAATCAACTTAGACACAACATTGAAAGAATAGCATACTAAAAGAAGAGATCTTTATGATCAAAGCTGAGGAAAATTTTGCAGACAAGAAGCATGGAAATAAATGATCAAGTCATTTAACAGAGTTTCAAAATTTACATTAACCAGAGCTGGGTCAGGAAGAGGGTGTAGAACCATCTTTCTTCTACCAAAGAACAGAATTAAACTAATCCTTCCCCAAAACAATCCCTAACCCACATTTTAATAACAAATGTTTATCTTCAGCTGCTTGCATCCAACTTGTCCCCATGTTTTACTCCCAATAGGAAACATATTTAACAGTTCAAACAAATGAGTTAACTTAGGAGAGGCAACAATGCAAACAGTTCTTGTGTCATCAGTGATTTGTAAGAAATAATTGTAAATAAATGCTTTGATCTTTTTCCACTTCTACAGTTTTTAATATCCGTACTCATATTATCCTAAAAGTAAACACATGATTTATAACCACAATGATTCCTTTTCTTCCTTTCTCCTTTCTGGGTTAAGGTGAAGACAGCTTGATGGACAGGGCTATGTATATAAAATTGTCTAAACTGAAGGGAGGAACCTAAAAAATATGCACCTGTGAGTTTATATATGCATTATCTCCCTTTTCTTCTAAAGAAGGAAGAGAAACTCAATCTCCTTGATGAAAACAAATTGTCCTTGGGGACAAATGGGGAAGGACCTTGGTTCTAACTCTTGGAATGTGATTAAATATCTCTAGGGAAAGTAAGACAGGCATTTCAGTGTTTCAACCCTTGGAATGTTTCTGGATTTATCCCCCTTTGACATTTAAAAGTGACTTTCACTTTTGGATTGGGTTGTTTGTTCTTTTGTTATTGAGCTGCATAAGCTGCTTATAAATTTTGGAGATTAATCCTTTGTCAGTTGCTTCATTTGCAAATATTTTCTCCCATTCTGAGGGTTCTCCTTTGGTCTTGTTTATGGTTTCCTTTGCTGTGCAAAAGCTTTGAAGTTTCATTAGGTCCCATTTGTTTATTTTTGTTTTTATTTCCATTACTCTAGGAGGTGGGTCAAAAAGGATCTTTCTGTGATTTATGTCATAGAGTATTCTGCCTATGTTTTCCTGTAAGAGTTTGATAGTTTCTGGCCTTACATTTAGGTCTTTAATCCATTTTGAGCTTATTTTTGTGGGTGGTGTTAGGGAGTGACCTAATCTCATACTTTTTTATGTACCTGTCCCGTTTTCCCAGCACTACTTATTGAAGAGGCTGTCTTTTCTCCACTGTACATTCCTGCCTCCTTTATCAAAGATAAGGTGACCATATGTGCATGGGTTTATCTCTGGGCTTTCTATCCTGTTCCATTGATCTATCTTTCTGTTTTTGTGCCAGTACCAACCCCAAAATGGGCAGAAGACCTAAATAGACATTTCTCCAAAGAAGATATACAGACTGCCAACAAACACATGAAAGAATGCTCAACATCATTCATCATTAGAGAAATGCAAATCAAAACTACAATGAGATATCATCTCACACCAGTCAGAATGGCCATCATCAAAAAATCTAGAAACAATAAATGCTGGAGAGGGTGTGGAGAAAAGGGAACACTCGTGCACTGCTGGTGGGAATGTGAATTGGTACAGCCACTATGGAGAACAGTATGGAGGTTCCTTAAAAAACTACAAATAGAACTACCATATGACCCAGCCATTCCACTACTGGGCATATACACTGAGAAAAGCATAATTCAAAAAGAGTCTTGTACCAAAATGTTCATTACAGCTCTATTTACAATAGTCCAGAGATGGAAACAACCTAAGTGTCCATCATCGGATGAATGGATAAAGAAGATGTGGTACATATATACAATGGAATATTACTCAGCCATAAAAAGAAATAAAATTGAGCTATTCATAATGAGGTGGATAGACCTAGAGTCTGTCATACAGAGTGAAGTAAGTCAGAAAGAGAAAGACAAATACTGTATGCTAACACATATATATGGAATTTAAGAAAAAAATGTCATGAAAACCTAAGGGTAAGATGGGAATAAAGACACAGACCTACTAGAGAATAAACTTGAGGGTATGGGGAGGGGCAAGGGTAAGCTGTGACAAAGCGAGAGAGAGGCATGGACATATATACACTACCAAACATAAAACAGATAGCTAGTCGGAAGCAGCCACATAGCACAGGGAGATCATCTCAGTGCTCTGTGACCACCTAGAGGGGTGGGATAGGGAGGGTGGGAGGAAGGGAGATGCAAGAGGGAAGAGATATACATAGGTATATGTATAACTGATTCACTTTGTTATAAAGCAGAAACTAACACACCATTGTAAAGCAATTATACTCCAATAAAGATGTAAAAAAAAAAATGACTTTCACTAGTGTAAAAATCCCTTACTATCCATTCAATCATCTTTCAAGTAAAGGATTGTCCTTTAATTCAGGCCCTAAGTTTTTGTTTTAGTTTTGTTCAGAAAGCCCTAACTGTGCAGAAAATGAAAACATTTTCTCTACAATCTCACAAATATCACATATCATATGCCATAATTTTATACACATTTGTGTTATGAGCTTTTTTAAAAAAAATTCTAACTTTTTTTCTCTCATAATGACACTCACTTTTTGTTGATCAAAAAGTTAACTTTTTATTGTAGATGTCTCTGGTCTTTGCAAAAGCTCTTCTTTCAGCTACATGTATAAAGCTCTAAGGCTTATGTCACTTTTTTCATTCTAATAATATCAGAGACGAGAGGGATTGAAGATATCAAGTTAAATAGAAAATGATGGGATTAAAAGTGGACCACAGGCTACACAATGCATCTGGGAGTGACTTGACCTCAACACTTCATCTGGAAAAATGATAGAAGTAGAGGTGCCGTGATGAGGTAATTTGTCCAGTGTTGCTGTTTGTGGTACCAAGCTACTAGATGTTTGTTTTGTGAGGTTTTGGTGTCATTCTTACACTCAGGGTCTTTAGTCCTAGATACTCAGGATTAGAAAAAATATTATCTCGGTAGAATAATATTACATTCAGAACACTCTGACTTTCAGTCATAAAACTTAGAAGTTACAAGTAAAAAAGTTTACCCTGAATTAACTAAAAAATGAGATAAGAAACCATATCATCAACTAATGGTATGGGGATTGCTCCAGTGACCTAAAAGCCTGATACACTCTTCCATCGGGTAGGAAAATGAGACAACCCTAAACCTACATAAGCACTGTGCTATCAACTTTTCCAGTGATCCCTCATAGACACTTTTATCCTAGTTGGTGTCCACAGGACATCATACTATATTAATACCAATCTCTCTCTCTCCATACACTAATTCTCTCCATACACTAATATTCTTCATATATTCTTTCCATATACTAACAAATTGCAGTATTAGTAAGTAGTTCTGAAGTGCTGGGCATGGTTCTGGTACTTGATATGCATTACAAACTAATTATTCACAACAAACTAATTATTATCCCTATTTACAGATGAGGCTCAAAGAGACTGAACAAATTGCTCACCATCCCTTGGCTAGTTGGGACTTGGTTTGAGTCCAGGTTTGAGTCCCCAGAGCCTATATTCTTCACCATTATGCCATACTAACTTTCATGGAACACAACCCCAAAGTAATGTTAGTAAATACATTGTACCAACTCAGACCAGTTGGTAGAGGACAATGTAAGAGAAATATATCAAAAGAATTCTGATGTCGGAGATCTTAACAAGCAATAATTTCTAAATTTCATAATGCATAGTTCTCAAACTGGCCACTGCCTTTAGTTTCAGCTGCTGGAGAAATGGCAGTCATCCAGAGAAAGTCATTTGTCTTGGGAAAAGAGGCAAAAATTTCAATCCATGAGGGTTATATTATTAAAAAAAAAATTTTTTTTTTGCTTTCCTCACCTCTTCAACCACAATCAATGATCCCTTAAAATTCTACTTAAATGTGTATAGATCATTTTATAACATTAATGTCCCTCACATCATTAAATTCTGTAAGTGTGTTCAAGAATATCCACCCAACATTCTAAATTGTACTGTGCAAAATGTTTATGCAGAGAAGACAACTCCATGGTGACTGGATAACTCTAACTTTTATGACAAAGCTAAAGCTTATTATTATTATTTCCCACAGCATGTTTTTTGATAATTAGCAAAGTTAGCAAAATTAGCACAAAATTAGCAAAGTTATTGGCATGCAAAATATATCCAATCATTTACCCATTCATTTACTTCATTAAAAATATTTAAGGGGACTTCCCTGGTGGCACAGTGGTTGGGAGTCTGCCTGCCGATGCAGGGGACACGGGTTTGAGCCCTGGTCTGGGAAGATCCCACATGCCACGGAGCAACTGAGCCCGTGCACCACAACTACTGAGCCTGCGCTCTAGAGCCCGTGAGCCACAACTACTGAGCCCGTGTGCCACAACTACTGAAGCCCGTGGGCCTAGAGCCTGAGTTCTGCAACAAGAGAAGCCACCGCAATGAGAAGCCCACACACCGCAATGGAAAGTAACCCCTGCTCGTGCAATTAGAGAAAGACTGCGTGCAGCAAATGAAGACCAAATGCAGCCAAAAATAAATAAATAAATAAATTTATTTAAAAAAAAAAATTAAGTACCTCCTTTGTGCAGGGATTGGTCTTAGGAATATAATGATAAACAACGCAGAAAAAGATCTCTGTATTATGGAGCCCACATGGTGAGTGAGCATAGGAGAAATTGAAGAAAGTTGCTAAAATAAAAATAAAAATGAATAAAAACTAAAAATGAATAGTGGAAATCAGTGTATGGTATTACATTCAGAGACAATTATACAAATTTTGATACCATTCTAACAAAGTAAAAATACAAATGACATATATTCTCTATGCGGGGACAAATCAGACTGTTGAGAAAGCCAGAACAGTTGCATCACCACATAGATTGTCTAACATATGATTTTATCCTTAAAAAAAGATCATTCTTAGTTGTCTATGAGTTGGCTCTGAGGTAGGAGGTAGATGGGCCCCCCCCCAGGGTAAGCAATTGGAGATTCATTCCCTGGGGACCAATACTGCAAGACGAAAATAGCAGGACAATTGAGAAAGTAGGCTGGACCCTGCCCAAATAGAAGATAACAGACCACGTATTTCTCATTTTTGGAGTCAAGGAAACGTTCCCGACAAGAAAGCCTCTTGGACGTCTAAAGGGAGGGGGCATCACCTCATAATAAGTGATGCCAGCTACCCACAGGCTTCTTCGGTGTAATCCATCTTGGCTGAGAAATGCACATGCACACATGGGAGGATCCTGAGATATACCAAATACGGATACTGAACCAGGAAAATCAAAATGATTGGCCAAAGGAAACCTGGAAGAAATGCCCCATAAAAGTGATTCAAACTTCCATGAGTGTGCAACCCTCTCTCTGAGTCCACCCATGTGTCCATCCACATGTACTGTACTCTTTTTTCTCCTAATAAATACTTGTTTCTACTTTCCATCTTTGTAGGAATTCTTTTCTGCAAAACTGAAGGGCCAGGGCCTTGTCACTCACCATTGGTCTAGCAGCTAGGATTTGGTTCTCTCACTGCCGCGACCTGACCTCAATCTCTGACCGGAATCAAAACCCTGCTTCAAACCACTGCAGGCCAAGGCCACCAGAGATCAGCTCCGGCATGCGCACCCTGATATATATCATTAACATATTATAGGCAGCCTTAATTTATGAACTGACTTAGCTAAGGTCTTAAGAAATAATTTACTTTTATGTAGGTAAAAATACAAAGGAAACTGTCAAAATATCATCTGAACCAAGAACTACTACTAAACCAAAATGTAACCCAGTATAGAAGGCAGTTACTACCTTTATCCCCCTACACTGCTGCTGGGCACTGCTCACCTAAAGCTAGAAAGATCAATTGACAAGATGAAGAGTTCCAAAGTATCAGACTGAATCTATACTTTTATTTATGTTTCCTATACATATATAGGTACATATATTCACAAATATACATATATGTACAAATATATGAATATAAATCTAGGAGAGAAGGAGGGGTGGGTGGAGAGGCAATGTGAGTGGAAATTCTTTTCTTCTCCTCCAAACTTGATGAGTAGAAATTTCTCTAACTATCCTAAACCTAAATTCAATATTTCCCACTCCAGCTCATCCTGTGAATATCTGGCCAACCCAAAGGTACTGCACTCTTTTTACACTTCTCATAAGAGGTGTGTTGCAGGGTCCATGGCTCGTGTATTAAATTAAGAATATGCAGATTATGAACCTGCTGAATGAGGGGGCACAAGCCACCCACACAGAATGGACAGGTAGCTTCCCCAGCATCTGAGCACCTACTCTGAGGAAGTGAAACCCATGGGGTTGTTTTGATTGAAGGTTCAGTTTTCATACAGCCACACAAAGGAAGTAATCACAGATTTTTACTTACAGATCCCAGAAAGGGATGAGGGTGGAAGGTTGGGCACTATGAGCTAGGGGAAAGGCAATCAAGTGACCAGGAGTTAGAGAGCAGGGTAGCAATCACCTACTACTTATAAGGTGACTGGGGTGGTGGTTTTTGAGGCCTTAAATCTAAATGGTTAATTTAAGAGGTGGTCTGGGAAAAGCAAAGCCTGAACTGATGACAGGAACCCTAGGCTCAAGTTCTTATCTAAGTGTCCAGACTCTGGGTGTGAGCAAGATCATCATATTGTAAAATGCCCAACAAGCAACTCATAACAAAAGTTACTTTTCTCATCACAGAAGGCTCTGCACTCTTTTTTTCTATCAAAAGCCAAATTATTTTTCTGTTCTCCTTAACCAAACTAGGGCCTTCTCTGCCTTGGCACTCTTTTCCAGAAACATACACTTTATGTGCAACTGGGCCTTTTGTATAGGAGGTGACTCTCTTACTTATGGTGCATAGTCTGGAAGAATATTGTCCTCTGCACTGATTTTGATCTATGAGCAAAATTACTGAGGGATAAGCCTGATAGCCTGGTTTTGTATATTGGAGAAAAATTAAAAGACCATGTAAGGATGCATGAAATCCTTAATGAAACAGAACAGAATGGAATAGAAAGGAACAGAAAAAGAATAAATTCACTTGATTAGGATTGAAAGAAACTGAGTGGATGGAATGGTGAATACTCATTGTCTTTACAGGCAAAAAACAGTTTATCAATATTTTTGGGGTGTCACTGATATTTTAAAATCAGCCTTTGCAACAAAACAGTATCTTGGCTTGGGGAGGTATTTTACTTCATCAGTTCAATTGTTGGACAAATGAATCATATTTGAAATGTATAGTAGAACACATAGGAAGGTTGAGGTCAATAAAATTACAAAGTTTAATAAAAACATTTGTAGAATAACAGTTTCTACATCGTAAGGCAGATCACAATTTTAAGAGTTGTGGTATTTCTGATGTGTTGACATTATTGCTTCAATAACTAAACTTTAACTTTTTATTTTGAAATAATTTCAAATTTTCAGAAGTCATGCAAATAGTACAAAGAACTCCATAGACTCTTCACCCAAATTAATTCAACAATCATTAATATTTTGCTACATTCCTTCTCTCTCTCTTCCCCTCCCCTCTGGTTGTCTTTCACAATACTGACATTTTTAAGGATTACAGGTGAGTTGTTTTGTGGAATATCTCATAATTTGATTTGAGCTTATCTAATGTTTCATCATGGCTGCATTTATATTTAGGTAGTTCATTTTTGCAGGAATACTTCTCATGGTGTTTTCACCCCTTTTCACAGTTCTCTCTCTCTGTGTATACACACACACACATGCACACACACACACACGTTACTGAGTTACTGAATTAGTTGTAGATATCACATCACTTTATCTATAATTCTGAATTTTTTTCTAATAACTAAACAGAATATAAGGGCATGCTCTTATATAATTACAGAAATATAACACTGGTACAATAATTTTATGAATATTCAATTTATATAATTGTTATAAATGTTCTTTATGGTAATTTTACTCACTCATTCAATATAATATCACACATTGTATTTAGTGGAAATGTCTCATGAAAATGACAGTAAGGGATTATATTACTACTGAAAATATAAGAATTCATGAATAAGTAAGAAGGGAGGGAAAGAACTTTATTACATTAGACTTTCAACTTATAAATGTAGATAAAAACAGAGTTATGAAATCATCATTTTGTGGTTCTCAGAGTATTGACTCAGGCAAAAACCATAAACTGTTTATAAACCATTTGGGTAAAAATTTGAAGAGAAACACGATATTTACAAAGTCTAGACGCATTCCCCACACATTACATATTAATTGCAAAGAGAAAAATGATAATATTATAGTGTAAAATAGGGTGAGCCAATCTGACCGAGTAATCAAAATTAACATCAAGAATAAGGGGGCGAATTGACAAAATATGTGTTTTGAATGTGATGCACTGAGAAACATCATTTATTCCTGCCAAAAATATTTGGTCTGACTCTAGTCATGAGGATATATATGTAGTCGTTTGTCTAGGAGATAAAATGCTAGTGAAGACGGTCAAAATATCTACCCTAATGGAGCCCATATTATGAGGAGTGTTGGAAAGAGCAGAGAAAAATTGCTTGAGGAAAATAAAAAATGAAATTGAAAACTTAAAAATCAAAGTATGGTATTACATTTAGAGTCAAATCAATAGTGTAGTACCATACCAACAAAAATAAACATAATGAAAATCATGCCCTGTTGCAGTTCAAGTCTGACTGCTGATGATAATAAATCTGACAAACACAAATTGAGGGACATATACAAAACAATGGCATGCAATCTTCAAAAATGTCAGTATCATAGAAAATGACAAAAGACTGAGGGTTTTATTCCTTGATTCATCAAATTTATCTATAACCACAAGGCTCAAAAAGTTTAAGTAGAAATTAATTCATAATGAGTAAAACTTTCTTAGAAATAACCATTTTTGTAACAAATTTCAATTAAAGTAGGCACGAACTGAGCATACCCACAGTTCAGTATCAACGTTTTGATGTCACTATAAACAGGTTCACAGTTTGTTTTGTTTTGCAACGGTATTTTACAAGCCCTTTAATGGATTATAATCCTGGTCATCTTGATTCACCTAATAATTATATCACACATTGCATCATTTCAGTAGAAATATATTAATTTCCAGAACTTATTTATGAAAATATCCTAATAGTAAATTATAATAGGTGAGAAGAGATGGAATATTTATTAGTGTTTATTTCTGTTTAAGATATAAAATATAAATAATTGTATCTTTTATTAGGAATATAGCTATATTTATAAAAATTAGATTTACACTCATATAAATAAAATGGCTTTTTATCCAAAATATTAATGATGAATAAAGTAATATATATTTTTATAAATTTATATGATGGTTAAGTACCAAATCTGGCAGTTAAGTAAGTGTTGTGTGAGATAAATTGGTACAAATTCTTAAGAAAGTTGTAATCTCTTTCTCTAGCTCAAAAAGAGCAGTAAGTAAAGAAAGTATAATAAAAAATCTGCTATTTATTTTTTGATACAGAGTTTCCATTTTCAACAATTTAATCAGAAAGACAGTTCCCGTGGGGCGATACTACTATGGTTCCCATGGGGTGATACTACTATGGAGGCAGCATTTTGGAAATGTGTAGAATTATTTTTAGTTGGCACAACAATTGGTATGGCTCCAGAAGTTTCAAATAATTTTACTAAGTATTCATGTGGCTAAAAAGACTATGCATATAATTTGTACTTTAGTTCAGAATTTTACCAAGTATTTCAATTTCAAATTATCAGGTCATCTAACTAATAAGAACCTGCTGTATAAGAAAATAAATAAAATTAAACCTAAAAAAAATTAAAAATAAAATTAAAAGAATATATATCAGGTCATCATCAGCAATGCTGCTAACATTATTTAAGTTGCCAACACACACACACACACACTTCTATTAATTTTTATTTAAAGTTCTTGAATTTGTAATCATTTCATATTTGGATGCAAACATTTGAATGTTCAATTTTATATCTTCTGTGCAGATATTGGCAAACTAAGATTCTGGGCCAAATCAAGCCTTCCATCTAAATTTGCAAATGAAGTTTTATTCGACCATGGCAGTGCTCATTCATTTGCATATTGTCTATGGCTTTCTTTTGTGCTACAGTGCCAGAGTTGTATAGTTACAACAGAGATTATGTAGCTGACAAAAATAAAAAATTATTAGGTAACTGACCCTTTATTGAAAAAGTTTATACACCAATGTTCTAGTGTATCATTCTCAAGCATTTACATATTTAAATGTATATTATTTCAGTAAAACTTATCTTCCCTTTATTTATCTATTATATTTGAACATGATATTATACAGATTTTTAAAAATTGCTTGTACAGTTTTCTTATAGTATGTGTGAATTTCATTTCAGGATAACAAAGGAGGGACTGTGAAATATATTACACATAAAAGGAGTTTGGGGACTGATAGAATTGTAAGCAAGTACACTAACAGAAGTGCCAGAGATAAAAATCATTAAGTAAAAGAATTATTACAGTTTTATTTTTAATTGCAAACATTAGAGAATAAGAAAAACTTCAATATTTAAAACATGTATAAATAAAATATGGCATGTCCATATAATGGGATAAACTGCCCAT
The DNA here is from genome assembly GCF_964341445.2 of Mesoplodon mirus. NCBI lineage: Eukaryota > Metazoa > Chordata > Mammalia > Artiodactyla > Ziphiidae > Mesoplodon > Mesoplodon mirus. Next base: position 111,794,181 of record NC_138982.1, read on the forward strand.
CCAAATATTGTTGTGGAAATATATTTAAAGACTTGGAATTATATACATAATATACTTTTTTAAATTTTTAAAATACTTTACAGTATTGTTAACTATATACACATTGTTATATTAGAGATCTCTAGAACTTTTTCTTCTTGCATGACTGAAACTCTATACCGTTTGAACAACAATTCACCATTTCCCCCTTTGTCCAGACCATAGAAACCAACATTCTATTCTCTCTCTGAATTTGATTAACTTAGATAATTCATATAAGTGGAATCATACAATATTTTTTTAATGTCACTGACTTATTTCACTTAGCATATTGTTCTCAAGGTTCATCCATTGTTGTAGCACAAGATTTCCTTCTTTTTTGTGCTTTAATAATATTCCATTCTATGCATACACCACATTTTCCTTATCAATTCCTCCATGTACATGTAGAATGCTGTCATTTCTTCACTACTGTGAATAATTCTGCAATGAACATGCATGTGCAAGTATTTCTTCAAAATTCTGTTTTCAATTATTTTGGTTATATACCCAGAGTTGGACTGCTGGCTCATATGATAGTTTTACTTTTAATTTTTTGAGGAACCTCCATATAGTTGTCCATAGAAGCTTCACTATTTTACAATCCCACCAACAGTGCACAAGTGTCCCAATTTCTCCACTTCCTCACCAGCACTTGTTATTTTCTTATTCCTTTTTGTTTTTTGAATATTGTTTACCCTAATGGCTATGAAGTGATATCTCATTGTGGTTTTGATATGCATTTCCCTGATGATTAGTCATGTTGAGTACTTTTTCATATGCTTTTTGGCCATTTTGGGGTTTTTTTGTTTTTTTTTTTGGAGAAAAAAATCTTCTCAATTCCTTAACTCATTTTTAAAATCAGGTTTTTGGTTGTTTTATTATTGAGTTACAGGTGTTCTTTATATATCCTGGATATTAATCCCTTATCAAATATGGTTTGCAAATATTTTCTCTGATTCCATAGTTTGCTTCTTCACTCTATTATTTTCTTTGCTGTGAAGAAGTTTTCAAGTTCTATATACTCCCATTTGTCTATTTCACTTTTGTTACCTGTGCTTTTGATGTCATGTATAAGAAATTATTGCCCATTCCAATGTGATAAAAAATAATTTCCCTGTTTTATTCTAGGAATTTTATAGGTAAAGATTGTATGTTTAGGTCTTTAATATATTTTGAGTTAGTTTTTTTTTTTTTTTTTTTTTTTTTTTTTTTTTGCTGTACGCGGGCCTCTCACTGCTGTGGCCTCTCCCGTTGCGGAGCACAGGCTCCGGACACACAGGCTCCGCGGCCATGGCTCGCGGGCCCAGCCGCTCCGCGGCATGTGGGATCTTCCGGGATCGGGGCACGAACCCGTGTCCCCTGCATCGGCAGGCGGACTCTCAACCACTGCGCCACCAGGGAAGCCCTTGAGTTAGTTTTTATATATGGTGTAAGATAAGGGCCAGTCTTCATTCTTTTACATGAAGATATCCAGTTTCCCAACACCATTAGTTAAAGAGTCTATCTTTTTCCCCATGGTGCAATCTTGGCAGTCTTCTGCAAAAATATTTGACCATATATGTGAAGGTTTATTTCTGGTTTCCATTCTGTTCCACAGGTCTAGATAACTGTCTTTATGCCAATACCATACTGTTTTGAATACTGTAGCTTTGTAATAAATTTTGAAATCAGGAAGTGTGAGGCCTCCAGTTTTGTTCTTCCAGTTCAAGATTGGCTTGGGGCTTCCCTGGTGGCACAGTGGTTGAGAGTCTGCCTGCCGATGCAGGGGACGCGGGTTCGTGTGCTGGTCCGGGAAGATTCCACATGCCGCACGGAGCAGCTAGACCCGTGAGCCATGGCCACTGAGCCTGCACTTCTGGAGCCTGTGCTCTGCAATGGGAGAAGCCACAACAGTGAGAGGCCCGCGTACCACAAAAAAAAAAAAAAAAAAAAAAAAATGATTGGCTTGGCCATGGGGGGAGGGTGTCCTTTGAAATTCCATATGAATTTTAGAATTTTTTTCTAGTTCTGAAAAAATTGTCTTTGGTATTTTAATACACATTTCATTGAATCTGTAGATCACTGTGGGTAGTATGGACAGCTTAATAATATTAACCTTTCCAGTCCATGAACATGAGTTTTCTTTCAATTTATTTGTGTCTTTAATTTCCTTATGCAATGTTTTACAATTTTTTCTGCACAAGTCTTTCACTTCCTTGATTTGGTTAATTCCTAAGTATTTCATTTTTTGTGACACTCCCATAAATGGAATTTTCTTAATTGTTTTCACAGATTGGACATTGATAGTGCATAGAAACACAATTGATTCATGTGTATCAATTTTGTTTCTTGCAACTTTGCTGAATTTATTAGTTCTAACAATTTTGTTGTGAAAGCTTTGGAGTATCCAACATATAAAATCATGTCCTCTGTGACATGTGTCTTTATATCTAAGGTGAGTCTCTTGTAGACAACATATGTTGCATTTGTTTTTAATTCATTCAGCTACTCTATGTCTTTTGATTGGGGGATTAATCCATTTACATTTAAAGTAATTTCTTATAAAAAATGACTTACTATTGTCATTTTATTGATATATTTTGTCTGTCTTTGAGCTTTTTAATCTCTCTTTTACTCTCTTGCTTCTTTTCTTTTTGTTTTATTAATTTTATGTATTGACATGCTTTGATTTCTTTCTTTTATTTTAATCTATTTATATTTCTTTGTGGTTACTACTTAGCTTAGATCTTAGAGTTATAACAATCAATTGTAAGTACAACACCTTAGAGCTAATATATCGTAAACTGTTAAGAACATAATTTTAATTATATGTAAAAACTCTAAATTTTCACATCATTCCACTCCCACACTATGTTAGTGATGTCACAAATTACATCCTTTATATTTATATCCATTAACATAGTTTTATAGTTATAGTTATTTTTATGCTTTTTGTATTTAAATTTTATACCAGAATTAAAGTGCTTTACAAATAAAGTTTATTGTTGGTTTATTAATTTTTTTTTAAAAAAGTGCTTTACACACTACCATTACAGTATTACAGTATTCTGTATTTGTCTATATATTTACCTTTGCCAGGAAGCTTTATATTTTCATATGTTTTTGTGTTGTTATCTAGCTTCTTTTTATTTAAACTGGAAGAACTTAGCATTTATGACAAGTCTAGTGGTATTTAACTCTCTTTTATATTTGTTAATCTATGAAAATCTTTATTTCTCCTTCAGTTTTGAAGGAGAATTTTGCCAGATATAGTATTCTTGGTTGGCAGTTTTTTATTTCAGCATTTTCAGTATATCATCCCCTTACCTCTGGCTTGTAAGGTTTCTGCTAAGAAATCCACTGATAATCTTATGCTAATTCCCTTGCATGTGATGTATTGCTTTTTTCTTCCTGTTTTCAAGATTCTCTTTTTGTGTTTGTCTTTTGACAGTTTGATTACAATGTGTCTTGGCATGGGTCTCTTTGAGTTCATCTTAGTTGGATCTTTTAAGCTTCTTGATTTGTATGTCCATTTCTTCAGATTTGGGAAATTTTCAGCCATTATTTCTTCATGTAAGCTCTCTGTCCTTTTCTCTCTCTTCTCTTTCTGGAACTTTCATAATATGTACTTTGTTTTGCTTGATGGTGTCCTATAAGTCCCCTTATTTTTCTTCACTTATATTCTTTTTTTTTTCACTCCTCTGACAATAATTTCAAATAACCTGTCTTCAAATTCACTAATTAAGCAATTCTTCAGGTTTGCTGATTAAATTTCTGCTTGATCAAGTCTGATGTCAAACCTCAAATGAAATTTTTCAATTTAGTTAATGTATTTTTTGTCTCCAGAATTTCTACTGGTTATTTTTAATGGGTTTTACCTCTTTGTTAATACTTTCATTTTGCTCATGCATTGTTTTCTGATGTATTTTAGTTTTCTATCTGTATTCTCTTTTAAATCATTGAGCTTATTTAAGACAATTATTTTTAATTCTTCATCAGGTCATAGATCTCCATTTCATTGGGGTTGGTTTCTAAAGTTCTAAATTTTGGCCATGTTTCTGTTTCTTTGTGTGCCTTGTGATTTTTTTTTTCTGAATTCTATGTATTTGAAAAAACAGCAACCTCTCTCAGTCTTTATGAACTGGCTTTGTATAGGGGAACTGTCACCAATCAATCTGGCTAGAGATTCTAAGAGCATCTGAAACCTTTTGTGGGAAATGAAACCTATCTGGGCTTATACATGTAATTTTCCACTTATAGAGGCTTGCTGGTTTCTTTTTTAAGAGCAAATAATCTTTTGCTTTCACTGGTGTCTGTCTACAGTACTGTAGTTTCCTTGGTGTTACAGCAGCAAGCCACCCCATTCTTCTTTGATCTCAGGTCCCCCCAGGCATTGAAAGTATGCTGGATAGGTGTCATAATCTGAGTCAGTTGAGACAGATACCAGTCCCTTCAGCAGCTCTCCAAAAAGCCAGAACACGAGACATGCTCCCCTTTTCTCCCTCTTATGGTAGAAGCTACAAGTTAGTGTCTTCTCACAATCTCACTGAGCTATGCCAACATCTGTCTGTGGTACAGAGGGCCGTCTGGTGCCACAGCAAACCACCTGTGCTTTCCCCTGTTTCTGACTTTCAAAACTATGCCAGTTCCATTCACATTCCAAGTCAGGTGAACAGAAACTGATCCCTTGGTCAGTCAGAATAATGAACACACATTCCACTCTTCTCTTTCCTCCTCAAGGGAAAAGCTACAACTTGAACTGAACAGTACCAGCTTAGGGTTGGGGCAATTATAAGTAAAAAGAAAAAGTTTTTAAAATCTGTTTTAATGAGGCTATTCTCAGCTTTGCATGTACCTGTGGGTATTGCAACTTCTTAATTGATTTCTGGAGTTCTCCTAAAGGTATTTTGTTCCACACATTTTTCTTAAGTCAGTGGCTCTTCCATCAGGATTGGGGAACAATAACTGGGACCTCATAATCTGCCCCTTTCTGATGTCACTCCTCCCACATAATGTACTTTTAAACTTACAATTATATTGGTGATACACAAAAACACACACTTTCTCACTCACAGGACATTCTTCACTATAATTCCTGGGTGAGAGAAATATAGAGAATTTTATTTCCTTCTATGTTTTTGTATCTTCTATCAGGATCATTTGTTACTTCTGCAAACAAATTAATGTTTCTGGATATCCAATATTATATCAGATGTCAAAATGAATTCGTGATCTTCCCCCACAAAAAAATTTCCTGCATCCACAATCTTCCCATATAAGTTGACTATGCAATCCCATCACTTCAGCTGCTCAAGTGAGAGAAACTAAAGCTATCCTTGAAATATTTTCTTCTCTTACATTCCATACTCAGTCTACCAGGAAATGCTATTGAATCAACATTTAAAATATATCTATAATACAACCAATTTACACTACCTCCATTGCTACCACCTTGGTCCAAAGCAGCAGCATCTCTAGCCTAATTATAGAAATAAGCTCCATACAGTACTCTATGCAGCTATGCTTGCCCTTCTCAAGACAAGGAAAGCCTTCAAAAGATCTAAATTGCATCTAGAACTTCTTTCTGCAAAACCTCTCTTGATTTGACCCACAGGAATAACAAAACCTAGGGGTAAGACAGGAATAAAGACACAGACCTACTAGAGAATGGACTTGAGGATATGGGGAGGGGGAAGGGTAAGCTGTGACAAAGCGAGAGAGTGGCATGGACATATATACACTACCAAACGTAAAATAGCTAGCTAGTGGGAAGCAGCCACATAGCACAGGGAGATCAGCTCGGTGCTTTGTAACCACCTGGAGGGGTGGGATAGGGAGGCTGGGAGTGAGGGAGATGCAAGAGGGAAGAGATATGGGAACATATGTATATGTATAACTGATTCACTTTATTATAAAGCAGAAACTAACACACCATTTTAAAGCAATTATACTCCAATAAAGATGTAAAATAAATAAATAAATAAATAAACAAAAGTCACAACAGGTTATGTACTAACAATATGAATAAAGTAGTAAGGGGCCACAAAGTGGACAAATGACAGAATAATGTTATAGGCTTATAAACATTTTAAGTTTCCCCACAACATCCCAGAAACAATAATTATTATTAACATCAATGTTTATCATATATCATAATCATCTTTTTCCCCACTTATGTTAGTGTTTTATTATATACTAGTTTGTTTTTACTATCTCATAACTATTAAAGAGAATGAACTTCTTTTTATGACCAAAGGAAGTACTGATCTTATGAGAAGAAGATACTAAATTCCACCTAGGAAGGAAATGCAGGCATGCCAGCAGTGCTGTTAACTAGAAAATCAATAGACATCTCATCTCCTAGCATAGTGGACCTTGGCTATATATGTGACTGCATGTGGTTCCATAACCTGAATAGTTTGCTGAACCCTGAGTGCCACATATTTAAGATGACAGCCCTGTATTTACCCTGTCAAAAATTTCATGTTCAATATCTGGTTCACTTAGTAACTTCATATTACTGCTAGTATGATATGATAGACAACTCAAAATGGCATATGTTAGAAAAATGATGCTTTCTTAGGGGTATCTGGAAAATATGATTTATAAAAGGGAGATGATATTTGATAGATTATTTTCAATGAAGTGAGTTACTCTAATGAATTTTTGAAGACTATCATTTGTTAATTCTTTCTCATCACTGAGTTTAACAATGAAAGCAAAATAGATTAACTAGTGATGAAAATAAAATGGAATTTTTTTTTTATATTAAAGGTTTTCTGTAGCTTCAAAATTTTACTCCTGAAAAACAGTAGGGGCAATAAATCCCTCTCTGTCCTCCAACTTTCAGAGCCGAACTCTCTAATATAATTTATAATTTTATTTCTAGTGTTTTCTAATTGAACATGAACTTTCCATAGACAGCAAAAAAGGCACGTCTTTACTTGTTTTTCCTTGCGTGACTCTTAAACTGGAAATAAGAATTAAATTTCAGAGGTAATCCATTGTTTGTTAATCAGCATATGGATTCTAATTCCATTGCTAATTTACCCAAAATGTAAATCATTATAAAAAGAATTGTCAAAGTATTAATTATACAAAAATGTGCTGCATATATCACTTATTATAAAACAAATAGAAACTCCTATGTTTCATTGTCCCCAAACCTTCTGATTATGATAAGAACCAATGTATTAAATTCTAAAAAATCTGTATTTTCCAGGGAGATTTCCAATGACTTTACAAGATAATTAGAGATTTATAAAAGTTTTTTTTAAGTTAGCAATTAAAACTCCACAATTATATCATCAGCATTTAGCCCACCTATAGAGTCAGAACATTTTTTTAATCCTAGATATGACAAGAGATTATAGTTAGAGAAATTTCAAGTCAAAACAGCCAGAAGAATTTAAATGGAGACTACTTATAGTATATTAAATTCTGTCCTTAATAAAGACTTACTCTACATTCAAAAGTGATTTTTTTTAGCTTGAGTTTGACATCTAAATAGCACACTATACTTCTCTACAAAAAAAGTTAGTGCCTTCTAATTTCTGAAACCTCTTATTTACCCCAAAAAACCTATAGGATTTTAGGACCAAATTTTTTCTTACTTTATTATGCTGCTGCTGCTCTTGTTGTTGTTTTCCCTCTATGAATGATGTATCAGTTTTAAGTAGCTGATTAGTAGGAAGTTACAAGCTCAGAAAGGTGCACAACGTTGGATTCAAGTATAGAAGTAATAGTAAATATACACGAGTTAGAATTTTATATATTACTGGGGAAATTAAAAATTTTAAACAGAGGAGTAATCTGAATTTTTTACATTCTCACGAGGTTAAATTTGAATTATCTGTTATCCAAGTGAAATATCAAGTAGTAAGTCAGAAAATCAGCCTTAGTTTCATAAAATCTCATTTAAGTAGTTTAAATAAAATTAAATTTGAGTTTCAAAATAAATAACGCCCTATTGGACTAGAGCAGCATGTTTTACAAATTTGAAGTAAACTTATTTTGCTCTACTCCCAAATGATCCTATAGGTCCTAGGAATTCTGACTCTTTTCATAAATATTACAATCACAAATGGGTTTTTGACATTGTGATTTCATTATTTTGCTTTGCAGCCTTTTAAAAAATTCATTTTATGTCACTTTCTGAAATGATGGTTTTCTTTCTGTACAACCAGGAAGAATTAATATTCTATTTATCTGAAAGTGATCTACTTAGAATATTTTATTTCTCTCCTAAGTGAATGTGAAGGATATCTGCTTGCATAGTCCACATTTTTCAATTATAGATTTGATGATCTGTGAGTCTCCAGAAAGAAAGAAAAACAGAAGATTTTTTTTCTTTATTAGAGAAATCTGTGAACCATATTACACCCTTGCCTGGCATTTCCAACCTTTAAAAAAAATTACCGGTGAGTAAAATTTTATCAAAATTCTGTACGCACATGAAGACATTCTTTATTATATATCATATATAACTACTACATTAGTGCGTGGGCATTGTGTTAACAAACAAACTCCTGTGATCCAGAAACAATTGGGTGTTCCCTTTAGAGAAAATCCCTATTTACATGGTACACACACACACACACACACACACACACACACACACACACAGACTTTTTTTTTTTTTTTTAAGAAGAGCATTTAGTGGGAAAACACTGCAAATCAAGTCCAGAGTGATTCCTGGCTTTGGATCTTACAAGACAAATGACCTTGGTCAAGTCATGTAACCTCTGTGAGGCTTATTTCCATAATGAAATAATGAGATAAAATGGATGCCTCTTCTATTGCAACACACTTAAGAATCAAATGACTCAAAAGACTAAAATATTGATGAGTTAATGGGCAGATAGTGTGAGAGATAATTCCTTAAGTTATTTAATATATATTATTAACACTAAATAAAATACACAAGTGGCCAGTAAGCATAAGAAAAGCTGCTAATCATAATTTGCCATTGAGGAAATGCTGATTAAAACTACAATGAAGTTACATTTCATAGTCACTATAATGGAAAAACAAAACTTGACAATACCAACCACTGAACAGGATATGGAGTAACCGGAAGTCTCATACATTGCTGATGGGAATGTAAATCAGTAACAAACAATTTGAATAATTGGTTTGGGAGTTTCTTATAAAAAATCAGTCCAATCCTTTTTATTCAAGAGAAACACAAGCACATATTAACAAAAAGAGCTGTACAAAAATGTTTATAGCCTCTTCATTCATAACAGCTAAAAACTGAAAAAAATAAAAACAGATGTTCAACAGAAAACTGAATAAACAAATTATGGTATATCAATACAATGGAATACTAGTCAGCAATTAAAAGAATGAACTGGGCTTCCCTGGTGGCACAGTGGTTCAGACTCTGCCTGCTCATGCAGGGGACACGGGTTTGTGCCCCGGTCCTGGAGGATCCCACATGCCATGGAGCGGCTGGGCCCGTGAGCCATGGCCACTGAGCCTGTGCGTCCGGAGCCTGTGCTCTGCAGTGGGAGAGGCCACAGCAGTGAGAGGCCTGTGTACCGCCAAAAAGAAAAAAATAAAATAATGAACTGCTGATAAACTCATCTCATCAAGCTGAATAGTCTGTGTATTTTATTATATGTTCCTTTTATTTTAAGAAAAATACCCATTTCTAAAACACAAAATAATATGAGACCACAAAAGAATATTTCTATAGGATAAATATGAACATATCACATAACCTCACTGAGCTTCAGTTTCTTCACTGTAATATGAAGAAGACAATAGCAAAAATGTAGTATTTGCTTATTTCATATTTTGATCAGGGATTATTTATTTTTAAGGAACATATATACATTCAAACTGATTTTGGAATGAAACTAATTAGGGAATGCACAAGGAAGGGAATGGCATGCCATAATGGCATGCAACCAAGTGGCTAAATGAAAATAGGAATCAGGACATGCATTTTTTTTAAATTCAAATTTAATCATCCAAGATATGGGGGCGGGGGGGAATCCTTAACTTATTCATGCTTTTTGTTCATCGTAATTTCCTATGGGAGATTTCTCTATTGTTCCTGAAGCAAATGATGTCCGAAATAAAACCTAAAACTACTGATATTTTTCGAACGCATAGACTTTCTCCATATGAATAAAAAATACAACTTTTGTACTTTTTGAACCCAAATATATTTATTTAGGCCATTCTAAACAAAATGAAGTCTGCATATTTTTGTGTGGGCACATGAAACAACTATTTCTACTGAAAATGAGACTACATACCTATCAAATTACAATAGAAAATGGACAAAAAAATCTCCTGTGTTCAAATGGAAAATTTGTATCTCATTTTGTGTGATCTACCAACAATCTTCAAAAGCAAACTCTGAACAAAGTGCCAAAGCAATACCATGAAGGCTCTGACAAGGTTAATGCAGAATTGAAAAGCTGACTTAATAAATTTCTGTTAAGTAAAAAGCTTAAATATAGAAACTAACATATATTAACCTAATTTATCTCAGTTTTATTTCATCTGAAACTTTCTAAGTAATACATTCAATTTATATGTGAATATGAATTAATAGGAAAGAAATCATTATTTAGGAACAAAAATAGTACTGCTTAATTTAAATGAAATTTTGGCAGACTTCTGGATCAACTACACTTTGAATACTTGAATACTGCATATATTACCTTCGCAATTTGAATAGTTCTAGTATTTGGAAATTCTCCACCTTGTCAAGGAGTTCACTATATCTTCAGAATGCTCTGGAGTATGAGCTTAGGGCATCAGCAAAATAGGAACAAAAAATTTGATAATATTTTCTGAAATAATTCAAAGTGTTTATGTGTCAAAGATATTATTACTAGTAATAGAAAAAATACAATCATTTTAGACTTCTATTCATACCTTTCATGTTTCAGAGCTGATATATTTTGAATTATGATATATGAGAGTTGATGTTACCATTAAGTGCTTGGGGCCTCTGAGGTTCATAGTGTGAACATATTTGCTACCCCATAATTTTCCACTTTTCATATTAAATGCTCCTACCCCTTTTAATCATTCCTCATACACCATTGTTATAAGTCCATTCAAAGTGCTGGCTACTTGCCTCTGAATATGCATCATGCTTTTGACTTTTAAACTGCCATACAACAAAACTGAACAGAGAGTTCCATTTGTGGTCTGACAACAGATTGTGCAAGGTGGAGTGGGACTATCACTTCCCACCAATTATTACTAATAATGAAGCTGAAGATTGTATCAATTTGACAACTAGATCTCACTGCTGGCTCACATTTACTTCCCAGTTAGAAAGCCTCAAAATGTATTTATATACATTGGTCTCTCACATACTGTAATGTACAGATAGAATTTTGGGACTTAAGTCGGATACTCAATTATTTCTATTAAACTTAATTTTGTTACATTCAATTCTCTAGCACATCTTTTGACATTTTTTTGATTGCTGATTCTGTTACAAACAGCAAAAAAAAAATCCACATTCTTCTATGTATGACATTCGGTTATGACTTGATTCTTCTATGAGTCACAAAAATCAAAAATCCACATTCTTCTTTGACTTGTAACCAAAAATCCACTTATAAATGACCTTACCTAAAATTACCTAATATTTCATCATGACCTTTTGGACAGGAACTTCCATAGTTCTAAAATTGGAAGTTCTCTCTTAACTGCTTCATCTCTTTTTAACTAGAATCTAACATTTTCATCTCCATAGGATAAAAGTTAAAACAGAAGCTATATCCCAGTTCTATGGCCATGCCTTTCTGCTAATAAGATGCCACAAAAGCCTCTTTAACTGGAAAATAAAAGAACATTGAAAGGAGAAACAAAAGAATGAGGTGGAGAATATTATAACACAATGAAAATAAGCTGGTTAGAACAAAAATATATGAATTAATTTAATTCCAGCTATACTTTAGGTCAAATAGGACCTTTTGGATTAGCCTATAGATAAAATACCACTTAATGCATTTTTAAGAAAAACATGTTTTACTTTTTAAATCACTTTTGTGTTAGAACCCTTTTACTTTGAAGATCATATTTAAGTATATAATAATATATATTTTAGCAGATTTAGGTGTCACTAGTAGCTTTTAATTACAGAACTCTGACAGGTTTTAGTAGTTTTTAGCTTCCCTATAGCTTCATCACAGCAGGATTATTGGCTTGATCATACATTCTCTTCTGACACCTGTAGTTTTACAGCTTTTTTCCCCCTTAAGAGTCTGTTTCCAAAATTTTTACTGCCTTGAAAGGCAATGTTGGATTTTCTTTGCATTAATAATCACTTGGCTGCTCAAAGTGACCTTCCACCATAAGAATATGTCTTCTGTTCTGCATAAATTATTGTGATTTTTTTTCAGTTAAAAGGAACATACCCTTGATGCTTATTTTACAATCGGACTTCATTTGTTGGTTTTTAAAAATATTTAAAATGACTCTAATTTTCCTTCAGAACAAGAAATTTTCCCTAGTGGGATGACTCAGGTACATCCAAGCAAGAGTAGCTGTTTTAAAATGAGCTCTTGGCATGTTTGCTTAAAAGTCCACGAAGTGCCTGCTCTCTTTGGACACTGGGTTGAGATGCTTCCTCTGTGTAGAGCTGCCTGAATTGACTGATATTGAAGTCAAGCTCTGTTAAATAGAGCACATCCTTCCTATGAAAAGATTTCTCCTTCAGATCTCCTGCTTCCTCTTTCAGGGAAACTCATTCTCTGATCTGCCCTTGAATATGTGTTGACCTCCAGGTCTCAGTAGGTGGATCTACCTCCATTCACTGTTAGTTTTCTTCTGGTATGATGTTGCTTTTATGACATTTTCAGAAAAAGGCCAGTTTCTCATCTTCCTTTTCTCTGCCGAATGTGTTAGATCCTAGAAATATTTCCCTGAAGTGGTGTAACTGAGACCTCTGGTGCCACCATCTCATCCTGAATGTCCACAGAAAGGAAATGTTTCTTTTTGTCTACAAGAGTAGAATTAAGTTACTTTAAAAGTAACACATGAACTTATTGAAAAATATTATGTCAACTGAGGTACAAGTAAAACAGAGAGCATGTTGTAAATACCTATGGTCAGGGAGAATAACAGGTGGACCAGTCATTTTGGGGAAACAGCCACAAGTAACATCCTCAAATCATTTAAATATATGGCAACAAGAGGGCTTCTAACCTCTATTACAACAATGTCACGAAAGATTAAATATAATGGTGATGTCTCATAAAACATGGCAACAAAACCATCTCTCCTCTTCAGAGCTATTTCCAGAAGTCATTGGGAAGAAACCATTGCATTGTATCATATGAAAGATATGTTTTTGTCTTTTTTTTCTCGTTCAAAGTAAAAGATTTCATTTACTATGTGAAAGGAGTACAAATAGCTTGACCAAAATTAAACAAACAAACAAAAAACCAAGAAAACCTCTTTGTTCCTCTATTTCTAACTCAAACCTCAGTTTTACTGTTTAAAGAAGGCTTCTTTCTCTGAATCTCCCTGCCTTACTTCTTTCAATCAGTTACAAGCACTGCCAATTTAATATACAAAATGCTTCCTCTGTCCCCACTACCTTTCTCTTAGCAAATTACCAACAAATGTAAAATAAAGAAGGAGGAAGAGGCATTTAAGTGAATCAATGATAAAATTATCACAATATGAAAAGATAGGGTATAATCTACTATTTAAACAAATTTTTAAATGTAAAAAGGAACAGGAAATTGATTTACCCAAAGCTTATATCATAGAGGGTTAAATTGCCAGATGATAGAAAGAGTAGCTGTATAGCCTTCATTTTCTTCTTGTCTTTTCTGTCAAGAATTATATTCTGTTGAGAATATTCTTTTAAGAGTAAAAGCTGAACTATGTGAAAGATAGAATGGGTGCACATAGCTTTTCTGCAGGTAAATTTTCAGTCAAAATGTATCTTACCTGTGGAATTCATAGGTAAGCTAAATGATGTTTGATCATTAACTGCTGGGAAAACTTGAAGAGCCAAAGATTTTTCTCCCTGTATTTGTTATCTCGATTAATAGCACAACCATTTCACTCAGAAGCCCAAGTCCAAAACCTGGGAACCATCCTCTATGTATCTATTTTCCTCTCCATACCCAACTAAATATATTTGTTAAATTTTCCTTGATGATTCCATTTCTTAAAAATCTTCCACACAGATTCTTTCTGCTTTCTTTTAGTTGCAATGGCCTTACTTAAACTCAGGGACTGCAATACTGTGATACACTTTTTTTCTTTAATAAGTATTGATTGTGTGTCCACAACATACCAATTGCTGTTCTAGTGCTGTACACACAGTAGTGACAAAAATTAGCAAAGTTCTGCACTCTCATGAAGCTTTTAAAGTGTTTCTTGTCTTCAACCTGGTACCTTCTAATGTATCCCACATACTGCAGTCACAGTTATCATTTCCCAACTTAAAATCAACTTAGTATGTTACCCAGCACTCTTTAGAACAGTAAATATTGGTTATAAGTAGTCCAAATAACATTTAAAACTGTAGATTCAAGAAAATACAAACAAACAATAAAACCCCACAAAACAACTGTAAGTACAGTGTTTGCTTGATTTATGTCCAAGAAAATTAAAATGATGATCATGATGGAAACTACAATATGCCCCTTGTTAATATCTCAAAATTCATCTTCCATAAGGATTCTACAAACATCCTATGCTTGAAATTTTCTAGAAATATCATGGTAAGTTGTTTCCTGGTTCTTTAAGCTCTGTCATATAATTGTCTCCCCTGGTATTCCTTACTGACTTCCAAAACTCAACATAAATGTCATTATTTCTTGGTAATTTTCTCCTACCTACAACATCTGTTGGCTGAGGTAGAATCTCTCTGTGTTTCTATAGCTCCTCAGGCATATATTAATACAGAATATACTGTGCTCTATTATCATTTTTATTTATATAAATATTACTCACAAATTTATAAAGTCTTTGAGTGGAAGAATGTCTTGTTCATGGGTGCATGTTCAATCCCTAAGCTAGTATGTAGCACATATTAAGTAGATGTATAATAAATTTTGGTTGAAGAAATAAATCAGTGAGTAAATTCAACCAGTAAAGTTTTACTCTATTTTTCTTTTTTCCTAGAAATCTGACACCTCTTATTAAATTTCTCAAGGCTACTGGGGTCAATTTGTTTTTAAAAATAATTTACAAACACACTCTTTCTCAATGCTTAATTCTAATTTCTATGCTGAAAATATCATGTCGACCAAGCACTTCTTCAGTTCTTGTGGTGGCAATAGATATGTAAAATAAAACTATTTAGGTTATGAATTAGCAACATTCATTGATTCTCTCCAATTTTCAAGATGTTCTGGAATCTCAAAGCCAAAACTCTTTTTGCATGTATTAGAAATAATTTCTTGTTCTATTTAGATATCACAATGTGGGAAAAGCACTTACATAACATCTTGCTCACAATAAAAGCTCATTTTTTCCCCATTGAGTTAAATGACTAAATCTTGAAGAAACTGAATAAATAATATCCTTTACATTTTATTTTTATTACTTTACTTCAAATAAAGAACTCATATTTGAAGTGAAGTCTCTCATACATATTCCAGGTTGAGCTATTCAGATTTTTGCCTCACATTATCCAAATTTTATTTAGAGGTTCCAGGTATAAAATACACTTAAGAAGACTTTCCATTAAAGCATTATACATATTATTTGAAATATCTTAATTAAATGCTCTTGTAAGTATTCTATTTTGTAAGAATATGGTTTCTGTTTTAGCAGTTTCAGACTGCTAAGTATGGGCAGGGCAGTTTGGCTGAAAGCTGTTACTTATATACTTAATCAATATTGAAACTTAACTCATGGTGTACAGTTAAATTAAAAAATTTTTGAAAGTAAAATTTCTATGAAAAATAAAACAAATACATTAAAAAATTAATCATCAGGATGGTATTTTTTCAACATATATATGTGTGGTTTATCTTGTAATCAATCAATAAATGCATAAGTGAGACTCATACATATTGAAAGAAATTTGATGAGGGATTACTTCAAGAAGATTCCTTAAGCACACACACAAGTTCATGATGGCATTTTAAAATTCAGGTTGTTTTGAAAGAGCAAGAACACTAAGTCTGTATTTGGAGTATACTGATAACTGATACTTTGGGTTCAACAGTATTCATAGGATTGGCCTGACTTATAGGTAATCATGGAGATAATTAATACTCATTCATTAACTTATAAAGTGACACTGTACAATACAGAAACTAACCCCACTCGTTGAGAAGGGCAAGGCTGCTCCTTTTTAGAGGCATATGAATACATACAATCCACAAGTAGCCCCTGGAACCACTGTGAAATATAATTAGCACAGTTAAAATAGGATAGCTTGATCCATTATAACCTCCCTTCACTCCACTCTAATAATTACCTAAGGTATTTAGGGGTTGGAACTAAATTTGGAAATATTTCTCTACCAGTTTTGTGTTCAATGTGATGTGCTACAAAGCCCATTAAAATCACAGCAGAAATTTAAATGTAAAAACCATGTAGGGGAAAATATATATTTTTACTGATAAATAAAAAGAGGTCTGTGAGTGTCAGACCTGACAAAATTATAGCCATATCCAGATTAACTAGTTGTTTACCTTTACCATGTATGAAGGTTATCGAAGAAGCCAGAAAGCAATACTCTGCTTTAAAGATGCCTGTAATTGACATTTTTTCCCCTCAGTTTAATTTTATGTTCTCAAATTAGTAAAATAGTTCTGATTATTTAAAAATTGTTGGGGAGAGAATGATGGGGAGAAAGACTCCTTCTAAAGTTTGAGTCAAACTTTAGACTATGAAAATTGGAATGTATTATATTACTGATATAAAACAAACAAGAAAAGGGTTCTCTAGTCTTGATAGTAGTTTACATGGCTAAGTTAAATATTAGGTGTTCTTCCAGTCACTTTCTATTCCTAGCTTTGTCTCTATTTTTTATTTAAAATCTTTTCACTGCACTTTATTTGTAGTTAAGAAAATGACAACAACTGAAATCAAATTTGTACTGTTAGGAGTTTTAATTTCAAGATAATGAAACTAACTTTGCCCAAACATCTCTGTAAAAGAAATTTATAATTTTCCCTCTCTGCATTTTGAAGTCCACAGAAATCTGTGTTAATAAATAACACATAATTGAGAAGGTTATGAAATGTAATATAAACTTAGAATGAATTGATTCAATAAAACAAAGGCTGTAAATAGAATTACATGGTGGTAAAAGTGACCCATCTTACATTTTGAGTTGAATGGTCAAGTGTGCGTGTATGTGTATGTGTGTTTCTCAGGTCATCATTTAACAATTTTACTCTGTTATTTAAAGAGAGTCTTGATATTAGCAAAGAACATCTGCATTTTATATCAATGTTTAGCTTGTTAGTTTCATTTCTCATAATAAGGGGGGGGAGAGAATGTACAGAAGTTGAATTCCAGCTGGGATCCTGTATTTCTCTTTATTATTTAAATACATATTAAGGGCTCTGCAAAAAGTGAAAGAGAACAAAGACATGGTAAAATTGAAAAGTACAAATTATAAAACGAATGATACTTGAGACCTGAGGAAGCTTTCAAAGTCAAAAATAAGAGTTAATTTTCATTCAGAAAATGAGAAAATGGAGTTAAACATGTTAAGAGATTAGGCTGTAAAGTTAAGCAATTAGGAGAAAGCACAGGAAGAAGAAAATAAGAAATTCTCTCTGACAGCATAACATAAGTATAATGAATTTTTTTTCAGAAAGCTAAGTTAATAGTAGTATGTTATTTACCAGATTCATATTGGAATGGCAAAATTTTATTTAAAAAATTAATCAAATCAGTCCAAAAAATCACCAAAATTCTAGATTTTAAAATGTATGTCTTCCTTTTACTTTTCTACCACTTTTTCTCTCTCTTTCTTTCCCCCCATTATTTTTCCTTTGAACTTCTCCAATTTTATACTGATGGCTTACTTCACTTGCATAATCTCCACTTAACCTTTAATATTTCACAGCCCAAATGAAATCATCATCACTCAATTTGTCCAAGAGAACAAAGGGAAGATAGAGCAGAAAACATGCTGAGGAAATGTGTGTTAAGAATATGAAAATTGAACAGATGTTAAACTACACCAGAAAAGATCAAAATGTATTGATAAATCAACCAAATAGAAGTTATACAGACATAAAGTAAAAAGGTGGTGTTTCAACTAGGTAAACATGATTTCCTTTCCTTTCTTTTTCAATCCTATCATTTTTTTTTTTCCTTCGGTACGCGGGGCTCTCACTGTTGTGGCCTCTCCCATTGTGGAGCACAGGCTCCAGACGTGCAGGCTCAGCGGTCATGGCTCACAGGCCTAGCCCCTCCGTGGCATGTGGGATCTTCCTGGACCAGGGCACGAACCCATGTCCCCTGCATCGGCAGGTGGACTCTCAACCACTGCGCCACCAGGGAAGCCCTCAATCCTAACTTAAACACATGCAGCTCCTTAAAATGTATGAATTTTCTAAGTGATAAATACAACACTACATTCTGAGTCCCTGCTAATACCCAAGGCAGTAAACAAATGCTAGAAAAAACACACAAAGAACAAAACCCTTTATCTCCTAAGACTGTACAATGATTATGATCAACAAAAGTTGAACCAATTGTCAAAAGATTCAAATATTTCTATACTGATTGATTTGCATAGTGTTGGCCACAGTGGCAGTTAATGGGGCTTGGCAGAGATGTTACCAGTGATCATCAAGTGTATTAAGGTGACAGGTGGCACAGTTGAATGCATGTGTTGTGTCTACCCATGGTTCCAAGGGAGCTCAACGTCATGGGGGCAATGGAGCAAATGACAAAGCAGGCAGCATTTTTGGAAGTATTATCAGCAGTCACCAAGGCCTTTCTGAGACCAGTCATTGTGGGAAGCACTCACATGAAGTATGCAAAGTATGTACCATCCAGGACAGGTGGCGGAGCACCTGGGTGCCCTCTGGCTGCAGCAAAGACCAGAAGCTGGGAAAATCAGAGGATAGGTTTTATAGGTTTTTATTATGCAATTCCTTTTATCAGACTGGAGAACAGATAAGGGCATGTTTTACCTAGTGATGTCATTTCAAAAAATTTTGAAAAATCAAAAATGATTTGGAAATTATGAGAAGGATCTGATGAGTGATTTTCATTACAATGTATACCTTTGATAATCAGATTTTGATATATGTAGTTAAATTTTTTTTTTTTTTTGCAGTACGCGGGCCTCTCACTGTTGTGGCCTCTCCCGTTGCAGAGCACAGACTCCAGACGCACAGGCTCAGTGGCCATGGCTCATGGGCACAGCCACTCTGCGGCATGTGGGATCCTCCTGGACCGGGGCACGAACCCGTGTCCCCTGCATCAGCAGGTGGACTCTCAACCACTGCACCACCAGGGAAGCCCTGTAGTTCATTTTTTTTAAAGGTGTATTGTCTAATATGGAAGGCACCAATCACATATAGTGAGTTAAATTTTAATTTAAATGAATTAGAATTAAATAAAATTAAAATTAATTTCTTCAGACATATTAGCTACATTTCAAATGTTTAATAGCCACATATGAGAATGGTTACCGTATCATACAGTGAAGAAACGTTTCCATCATTGCAAACAGTTTTCTTAGACAGCAATGATTTAAAGACTAAATGCAATATATTTTAATATATAATATCATATATTAATTTATATTACTGTGCAGTTGTTAAAAATTTAATATATCTTTAGTATAGGCAATGACACTAATTCAAAGTGAAGAATTTTCTCAAATATTTAAAAAAATAAGAAAGCATTTTCAAAAGTAGTTTTGTTATGCTGTATATATATATATATATATATATATATATATATATATATATATATATATATATAAAATATCTGTATTCATTAGCAGAACTCGGTATATCAAATCACGCTTTAGAAATATTAGCACCTCTCTCTCTCTCTCTTTGAAAAAAATAAGTCCTCAGAGTCTCAAAAACTTTATTTTTAACTATTTAAGTTATGGCCTCTGTGTTAAAAAGCTGTTGGCCCTCATGACAGTCTGAATAAAATAAATTTAAAAAAATGTTTTTCAGTTATTTCCACATGATAAAAGCCAGTTAAAGTAGAATGCCTTTAGCCATAAATAAAAGACTTTATAGCTTTACTAGAGAAAAAAAAGTAACATCTGAGATGATTTTTTCTTATTTTACTGCTATAGATTTGGTTTCTGGCTCCTATTTACATGCATAGCAAAATGTATTCAGGTATCTCTATTTGAATGTTAATTATTATTAACTTACACACATGTTAATAAGTGATATACTATTTCCTAAAAAACTAATTATCATTTTTTCTGACATTATAATAATAATCTATTAAGTCTCAGAATGAGCACAATTATTATCCAGATACCAGATTTTCATTTCTATGAAAATTATTATTTAAAATATACTATACTACCCAAGGCAATCTACAGATTCAATGCAATCCCTATCAAATAAAGAAGGACATTTTTCACAGAACTAGAACAAAAAATGTTTTTAATTTATGTGGAAATACAAAAGAGCCCAAATAGCCAAAGCAATCTTGAGAAAGAAAAATGGAGCTGGCAGAATCAGACTCCCTGAATTCAGACTATATTAAAGAGCCACAATAATCAAGACAGTATGATACTGGCACAGAAACAGAAATATAGATCAATAGAACAGTATAAAAAGACCAGAAATAACCTCACACACTATGGTCAATTAATCTATGACAAAGGAGGCAAGAATATACAATGGAGAAAAGTCATTCTCTTCAATAAGTGGTGCTGGGAAAACTGCACAGCTACATGTAAAAGAATGAAATTAGAACATTCTCTAACACCATACACAACAATAAATTCAAAATGGATCAAAGACTTAAATATAAGTCCAGACACTATAAAACTCTTAGAGGAAAACATAGGCAGAACACTCTTTGACATAAATTTCAGCAAGATCTTTTTTGATCCACCTCTTAGAGTTATGAAAATTAAAACAAAAATAAACAAGTGGAACCTAATTAAGCTTAAAAGCTTCTGCACAGAAAAGGAAACCATAAACAAAATGAAAAGACAACCCTCAGAACATGAGAAAATATTTGCAAATGAAGCAACCAACAAGGAATTAATCTCCAAAATACACAAACAGCTCATACAGCTTAATAGCAAACAAACAAACGATCCAATCAAAACCTGGGCAGATGATCTAAATAGACATTTCTCCAAAGAAGATGTATAGATGGCCAAAAAGCACATAAAAAGATGCTCAGCATCACTAATTATCAGAGAAATGCAAATCAAAACTACAATGAAGTATCACTTCACACAGGTCAGAATGACCATCATCAAAAAGCTTACAAACAATAAATGCTGGAGAGGCTGTACAGAAAAGGGAACCCTCAAACACTGTTGGTGGGAATGTAAACTGGTACAACTACTATGGAGAACAGTACGGAGGTTCCTTAAAAAACTAAGAATAGAACTACCGCATGATGCAGCAATCCCACTCCTGGGCATATACCCAGAGAAAACCATAATTTGAGAAGATACATTCACCCCAATGTTCACTGCAGCACTATCTACAATGGCTAAGACATGGAAGCAACCTAAATGTCCATCGACAGAGGAATAGATAAAGAAGATGTGGTACATATATACAATGAAATATTACTCAGCCATAAAAAAGAACAAAATAATGTCATTTGCGCAACATGGATGAACCTAGAGATTATCATACTAAGTGAAGTAAGTCAAAGATAAATATATGATACCACTCATATGTGGAATATAATTGACACAAATGAACTTATTTACAAAACAGGAACAGACTTATAGATATCAAAAATAAACTTATGATTACCAAAGGGGAAACATTTGGGAGAGGGATAAATTAGGAGCTTAGGTTGAATATACACATACTATTATATATAAAATAGATAACCAACAAGGACATACTGCATAGCACAGGGAACTCTACTCAATATTCTGTGATAGGGGACGGAGGAAGATAGCGGAAGAATAAGATGCAGAGATCACCTTCCTCCCCACAGATACATCAGAAATTCATCTACACGTGGAACAACTCCTACAGAACACCTACTGAACGCTGACAGAAGACCTCAGACCCCCCAAAAGGCAAGAAACTCCCCACATACCTGGGTAGGGCAAAAGAAAAAAGAATAAACAGAGACAATAGGATAGGGATGGGACCCACACCAGTGGGAGGGAGCTGTGAAGGAGGAAAGGTTTCCACACACTAGAAGCCCCTTCGCGGGCGGAGACTGCGGGTGGCAGAGGGGGAAAGCTTCGGAGTAGCGGAGGAGAGCACAGCAACAGGGGTGTGGAGGGCAAAGCGGAGAGATTCCCGCACAGAGGATCGGTGCCCTCAGGCACACACCAGCCCGAGAGGCTTGTCTGCTCGCCGCTGGGGCGGGCGGGGCTGGGAGCTGAGGCTCGGGTATGGGCTTTCAGTCGGAGCGCAGGGAGAGGACTGGGGCTGGCGGCAGGAAGAGAGCCTGAAGGGGATAGTGCACCACGGCTAGCCCGGAGGGAGTCCGGGGAAAGGGTCCGGAGCTGCCAAAGAGGCAAGAGACTTTTTCTTCCCTTTTGTTTCCTGGTGCGCGAGGAGAGGGCATTAAGAGCGCTGCTTAAAAAAGCTCCAAAGACGGGCGTGAGCCGCGGCTAAAGGCGCGGACCCCGGAGACGGGCGTGGGATGCAAGTGCTGCTGCCGCTGCCACAAGGCCTGTGTGCGAGCGCAGGTCACTGTCAACCCCCACTTCCGGGGAGCCTGTGCCGCCCGCCACTGCCGGGGTCCTGGGACCCGGGGACGGCTTCCCCGGGAAAGTGCACAAAGCGCTTCGGGCTGGTGCAACGTCATGCCGGCCTCTGCAGCTGCAGGCCCACCCCGCACTGCGTGCCCCTCCCTCCCCTCAGCCTGAGTGAGCCAGAGCCCCTGAATCAGCGGCTCCTTTAAACCCGTCCTGTCTGAGCGAAGAACAGACGCCCTCTGGCGACCTACGTGCAGAGGCGGGGCCAGGTCCAAGGCTGAGACCCGGGAGCTGTGAGAGCAGAGACAGGGAAATCTCTCTGTGCAGCCTCGGAGGCAGAGGATTAAAGCTCCATGGTCCGCTTGATGTGCCCTGTGTCTGTGGAGTGCATGAATGGACAGCGAATCATGCCAAATTGAGGAGGTGGACTTTGAGGACAAGATTTAAGATTTTTACCCCTTTTCCTCTTTTTACAAAGATTTATCCCAAATTACAGAGGTGGACTTTGAGAGCAAGATTTCAGACTTTTTCCCTTTTCCTCTTTTTACAACGAATTATCCCAAATTGAGGAGGTAGACTTTGAGAGCAAGATTTTCAATTTTTTTCCCCCTGTTCTCTTTTTGTGAATGTGTATGTGTATGCTTCTGTGTGAGATTTTCTCTGTATAGCTTTGCTTCCACCATATGTCCCAGGGTTCTATCTGTCCGTTTTCTTTTTCAATAATTACATTTTAATTTTAATAAGGCTACTATATTTTATACTTTATTCTATTTTAATTAATCTTCTTTCTTTATTTTTTTCTACCTTCCATTCCTCCTTCCCTCTGCCCCTCCTTTCTTTCTTTCTCTCTTTCTTTCCTTCCTCCCTGCCTCCCTCCTGTCTTTCTTTCCTTCTTTCTTTCTTTTTTCTTTCTTCCTTTCTTTCTTTCTTTCCTTCCTCCCTCCCTCCCTCCCTTCTTCCTTTCACTCTTTCTTTTTCTATCCTTCCTCCCTCCCTCCCTCCTTTCTTACTTTCTATCCATCCTTCCTCCCTCCATCCCACCCTCCTTTCTTTCTTTCTTTCTTTCTGTCCTTCCTCCCTCCCTCCTTTCTTTATTTCTTTCTTCCTTCCTTCTTTCCTTCCTTTCTTTCCTTCTTCCTTTCTTTCTCTCTCTCTTTCTTTCTTCTACTAATTCTTTCTTTCTAATTTTTCTCCCTTGTATTCTGAGCCGGGTAGATGAAAGGCTCTTGGTGCTGCGGCCAGGAGTCAGTGCTGTGCCTCTGAAGTCGGAGAGCCAACTTCAGGACATGGGTCCACAAGAGACCTCTCAGATCCACATAATATCAAGTGGCAAAAATCTCCCAGTGATCTCCATCTCAACACCAGCACCCAGCTTCAGTCAACGACCAGCAAGCTACAGTGCTGGTCACCCTATGCCAAGCAACTAGCAAGGCAGGAACACAACGCCACCCATTAGCAGAGAGGCTGCCTAAAAACATAATAAGGCCACAGGCACCCCAAAACACACCACCAAACGTGGACCTGTCCACCAGAAAGACAAGATTGAACCTCAACCAGCAGAACACAGGCACTACTCCCCACCCACCAGGAAGACTACACAACCTACTGAAACAAACTTAGCCACTGAGGACAGACACCAAAAACATCAGGAACTACGAATCAGCAGCCTGCAAAAAGGAGACCCCAAACACAGTAAGATAAGCAAAATGAGAAGACAGAAAAACACACAGCAGGTGAAGGAGCAAGATAAAAATCTACCAGACCTAACAAATGAAGAGGTAATAGGCACTCTACCTGAAAAAGAAATCAGAATAATGATAGTAAAGATGATCCAAGATTCTACTTCCATGATCCAAAATCTTGGAAACAGAATAGACAAAATGCAAGAAACAGTTAACAAGGACTTAGAAGAACTAAAGATGAATCAAGCATCAATTAAAAACACAATAAATGAAATCAAAAATACTCTAGATGGGATCAATAGCAGAATAACTGAGGCAGAAGAACGGATAAGTGAGGTGGAAGATAAAATAGTGGAAATAACTGATGCAGAGCAAAATAAAGAAAAAAGAATGAAAAGAACAAAGGACAGTTTCAGAGACCTCTGGGACAACAGTAGATGCACCAACATTCGAATTATAGGGGTTCCAGAAGAAGAAGAGAAAAAGAAAGGGACTGAGAAAATATTTGAAGAGATTATAGTTGAAAACTTCCCTAATATGGGAAAGGAAATAGTTAATCAAGTCCAGGAGGCACAGAGAGACCCATACAGAATAAATCCAAGGAGAAATACGCCAAGACACATATTAATCAAACTGTCAAAAATTAAACACAAAGAAATCATATTAAAAGCAGCAAGAGCAAAACAACAAATAACACACAAGGGAATCCCCATCAGGTTAACAGCTGATCTCTCAGCAGAAACTCTACAAGCCAGAAGGGAGTGGCAGGACATAATTAAAGTGATGAAGGAGAAAAACCTGCAACCAAGACTACTCTACCCAGCAAGGATCTCATTCAGATTTGATGGAGAAATTAAAACCTTTACAGACAAGCAAAAGCTGAGAGAGTTCAGCGCCATCAAACCAGCTTTACAACAAATGCTAAAGGAACTTCTCTAGGAAAGAAACACAACAGAAGGAAAATACCTACAATAACGAACTGAAAACAATTAAGGAAATGGGAATAGGAACATGCATATCAATAATTACCTTAAATGTAAATGGACTAAATGCTCCCACCAAAAGACACAGATTGGCTGAATGGATACAAAAACAAGACCCATATATATGCTGTCTACAAGAGACCCACTTCAGACCTAGAGACACATACAGATTGAAAGTAAGGGGATGGAAAAAGATATTCCATGCAAATGGAAATCAAAAGAAAGCTGGAGTAGCAATTCTCATATCAGACAAAATAGACTTTAAAATAAAGACTATTAGAAGAGACAAAGAAGGACACTACATAATGATCAAGGGATCGATCCAAGAAGAAGATATAACAATTGTAAATATTTATGCACCCAACATAGGAGCACCTCAATACATAAGGCAAATACTAACAGCCATAAAAGGGGAAATCGACAGTAACACACTCATAGTAGGGGACTTTAACACCCCACTTTCACCAATGGACAGATCATCCAAAATGAAAATAAATAAGGAAACACAAGCTTTAAATGATACATTAAACAAGATGGACATAATTGATAGTTATAGGACATACCATCCAAAAACAACAGAATACACATTTTTCTCAAGTGCTCATGGAACATTCTCCAGGATAGATCATATCTTGGGTCACAAATCAAGCCTTGGTAAATTTAAGAAAATTGAAATTGTATCAAGTATCTTTTCCGACCACAATGCTATGAGACCAGACATCAATTACAGGAAAAGAGCTGTAAAAAATACAAACACATGGAGGCTAAACAATACACTACTCAATAACGAAGTGATCACTGAAGAAATCAAATAGGATATAAAAAATACCTGGAAACAAATGACAATGGAGACACGAGGACCCAAAACCTATGGGACACAGCAAAAGCAGTTCTAAGGGGGAAATTTATTGCAATACAATTCCACCTTAAGAAACAGGAAACATCTCGAGTAAAGAACCTGAACCTGCACCTAAAGCAATTAGAGAAAGAAGAACAAAACCCCCTAAAGTTAGCAGAAGGAAAGAAATCATAAAGATAAGATCAGAAATAAATGAAAAAGAAATGAAGGAAATGATAGCAAAGATCAATAAAACTAAAAGCTGGTTCTTTGAGAAGATAAACAAAATTGATAAACCATTAGCCAGACTCATCAAGAAAAAAAGGGAGAAGACTCAAATCAATAGAATTAGAAATGAAAAAGGAGAAGTAACAACTGACACTGCAGAAATACAAAAGATCATGAGAGATTACTTTAAGCAACTCTATGCAAATAAAATGGACAACCTGGAAGAAATGGACAAATTCTTAGAAATGCACAACCTGCCAAGACTGACTCAGGAAGAAATAGAAAATACGAATAGACCAATCACAAGCACTGAAATTGAAACTGTGATTAAAAATCTTCCATCAAAAAAAAGCCCAGGACCAGATGGCTTCACAGGCGAATTCTATCAAACATTTAGAGAAGAGCTAACACCTATGCTTCTCAAACTCTTCCAAAATATAGCAGAGGAAGGAACACTCCCAAACTCATTCTATGAGGCCACCATCACCTTGATACCAAAACCAGGCAAGGATGTCACAAAGAAAGAAAACTACAGGCCAATATCACTGATGAACATAGATGCAAAAATCCTCAACAAAATACTAGCAAACAGAATCCAACAGAACATTAAAAGGATCATACACCATGATCAAGTGGGGTTTATTCCAGGAATGCAAGGATTCTTCAATATACGCAAATCAATCAATGTGATATACCATATTAACAAGTTGAAGGACAAAAACCATATGATCATCTCAATAGATGCAGAGAAAGCTTTCGACAAAATTCAACACCCATTTATGATAAAAACCCTGCAGAAAGTAGGCATAGAGGGAACTTTCCTCAACATAATAAAGGCCATATATGACAAACCCATGGCCAACATTATCCTTAATGGTGAAAAACTGAAACCATTTCCACTAAGATCAGGAACAAGACAAGGCTGCCCACTCTCACCACTCTTATTCAACCTAGTTTTGGAAGTTTTAGCCACAGCGATCAGAGAAGAAAAGGAAATAAAAGGAATCCAAATCGGAAAAGAAGAAGTAAAGCTGTCACTGTTTGCAGATGACATGATACTATACATAGAGAATCCTAAAGATGCTACCGAAAAACTACTAGAGCTAATCAATGAATTTGGTAAAGTAGCAGGATACAAAATTAATGCACAGAAATCTCTGGCATTCCTGTACACTAATGATGAAAAGTCTGAAAATGAAATCAAGAAAACACTCCCATTTACAATTGCAACAAAAAGAATAAAATATCTAGGAATAAACCTACCTAAGGACACAAAAGACCTGTATGCAGAAAATTATAAGACACTGATGAAAGAAATTAAAGATGATACAAATAGATGGAGAGATATACCATGCTCCTGGATTGGAAGAATCAGTATTGTGAAAATGACTCTACTACCCAAAGCAATCTACAGATTCAAAGCAATCCCTATCAAACTACGACTGGCATTTTTCACAGAACTAGAAAAAAAATTTTCAAAATTTGTTTGGAAAAACAAAAGACCCCAAATAGCCAAAGCAATCTTGAGAATGAAAAACGGAGCTGGAGGAATCAGGCTCCCTGACTTCAGACTATACTACAAAGCTACAGTAATTAAGACAGTGTGGTACTGGCATAAAAACAGAAAGATAGATCAGTGGACCAGGATAAAAGCCCAGAGATAAACCCACGCACATATGGCCAACTTATCTTTGATAAAGGAGGCAGGAATGTACAGTGGAGAAAGGACAGCCTCTTCAATAAGTGGTGCTGGGAAAAGTGGACAGGGACATGTAAAAGTATGAGATTAGATCATTCCCTAACACCATACACAAAAATAAGCTCAAAATGGATTAAAGACCTAAATGTAAGGCCAGAAACTATCAAACTCTTAGAGGAAAACTTAGGCAGAACACTCTATGACATAAATCACAGCAAGATCCTTTTGGACCCACCTCCTAGAGAAATGGAAATAAAAACACAGATAAACAAATGGGACCTAATGAAACTTCAAAGCTTTTGCACAGCAAAGGAAACCATAAACAAGACCAAAAGACAACCCTCAGAATGGGAGAAAATATTTGCAAATGAAGCAACTGACAAAGGATTAATCTCCAAAATTTATAAACAGCTCATGCAGCTCAATAGCAAAAAATCAAACAACCCAATCCAAAAACGGGCAGAAGACTTAAATAGGCATTTCTCCAAAGAAGATATACAGACTGCCAACAAACACATGAAAGAATGCTCAACATCATTAATCATTAGAGAAATGCAAATCAAAACTACAATGAGATATCATCTCACACCAGTCAGAATGGCCATTATCAAGAAATCTAAAAACAATAAATGCTGGAGAGGGTGTGGAGAAAAGGGAACACTCTTGCACTGCTGGTGGGAATGTGAATTGGTACAGCCACTATGGAGAACAGTATGGAGGTTCCTTAAAAAACTAAAAATAGAACTACCATATGACCCAGCAATCCCACTACTGGGCAGATACCCTGAGAAAACCATAATTCAAAAAGAGACATGTACCAAAATATTCATTGCAGCTCTATTCACAATAGCCTGGAGCTGGAAACCACCTAAGTGTCCATCATTGGATGAATGGATAAAGAAGATGTGGCACATATATAAAATGGAATATTACTGGGCCATAAAAAGAAACGAAACTGAGCTATTTGTAATGAGGTCGATAGACCTAGAGTCTGTCATACAGAGTGAAGTAAGTCAGAAAGAGAAAGACAAATACCGTATGCTAACACATATATATGGAATTTTAAAAAAATGTCATGAAGAACCTAGGGATAAAACGGGAATAAAGACACAGACCTACTTGAGAATGGACTTGAGGATATGGGGAGGGGGAAGAGTAAGCTGTGACAAATCAAAAGTGAGGCATGGACATATATATACACTACCAAATGTAAGGTAGATAGATTGTGGGAAGCAGCCACAGAGCACAGGGAGATCAGCTCGGTGCTTTGTGACCGCCTGGAGGGGTGGGATGGGGAGGATGGGAGGGAGGGAGATGCATGAGGGAAGGGATGTGGGAACAGATGTATATGTATGACTGATTCACTTTGTTATAAAGCAGAACCTAATAAAAAAATAAAATAAAAAACTACAAACATTTAAAAAAAAAGAAAAAAACAAAAAAACAAAAAGAGACATGTACCAAAATGTTCATTGCAGCTCTATTCACAATAGGGTGGTGATGGAAACAACCTAAGTGTCCATCATCGGATGAATGGATAAAGAAGATGTGGCACATATATACAATGGAATATTACTCAGCCATAAAAACAAATGAAACTGAGCTGTTTGTAATGAGGTGGATTGACCTAGAGTCTGTCATAGAGGGTGAAGTAAGTCAGAAAGAGAAAGACAAATATCGTATGCTAACACATATATATGGAATTAAAAAAAAATGTCATGAAGAACCTAGGGGTAAAACAGGAATAAAGACACAGACCTACTTGAGAATGGGCTTGAGGATATGGGGAGGGGGAAAGGTAAGCTCTGACAAAGCGAAAGAGAGGCATGGACATATATACACTACCAAACGTAAGGTAGATAGATAGTGGGAAGCAGCCGCATAGCACAGGGAGATCAGCTTGGTGCTTTGTGACTGCCTGGAGGGGTGGGATAGGGAGGGTGGGAGGGAGGGAGACGCAAGAGGGAAGGGATGTGGGAACAGATGTATATGTATGACTGATTCACTTTGTTATAAAGCAGAAACTAATAAAAAAATTCTGTGATAAACCTATATGACAAAAGAATCTAAAAAAGAACAAAAATATGTATGCATATTACTGAATCACTTTGCTGTACACCTGAAACTAGCACAACATTATGAATCAACTCTACTCCAATAAATTTAGAATAAAATAATAAAATAGTATTGACTATAAAGAATTTTTCTTTTACAGCTTAAAGGTGTTTTTGTTTTTGTTTTTGTTTTTGTTTTTTTGCTTTTCCTGTGTTTAGTAAAAGGGATAATAACTAGATATTTCATAAGTTAATATTCTAATATGATATTTTAAAATCATATTTTTAAAATGTGTGCTTTATAAAATACTAGTTTTGAGAATTTTCATTTCCCCAAGAATTTAAACGTTTTTAAAATTCAATTTATACTTACTCAAGGCTTTGTTCATTATGAGCCTTTTTATGCAATGTTTTTCAAAATCATAATCACAGGAATGCAACTGATAATAAATTACTTGGAGCATAGATAATCTGGTAAGAGAACTATCCGTTCCATTTCATGTTCTGCCTCTCCTTCTATCTTGATTTTCACCTTTGTTAGTGTCTGCACTGAATGATTAGCAAAACAAAAAAGGAGACAAATTTCTAACTAGATTTTGCAAGCTATATTGGATTTTCAATTTGGTGGGAAACAATAGTAGCAAAATATGCAGTATTTACATACTTCCATGTGACAAGTCCTATCAACTTTACATATACTGTGTGAAATTCTCACAAAGACACTGTGAAATAGTTTCATCCCAGCTCTATATATAAAAACATTAAGACTCAGAGAGAGATGTTAAGTAATGTACCTATGTTGACACAAAAAGTAAGGAAGAACCACAATATTTACTCCCAAGCCAGTGTGCTTTTCCATACGGAGGAAATCCTAAACATGTGTCTACAAATTGAATTTTTTGATAAAAAATTGTTTAAGTATATTTGAAGTGATGGTCTTGTTAATTCATAGAATAGTTTTAGTCATCATCTGCAAACCCAGTATATTGTGGTATAAAAAAGAAATACAAGAGCTAATTACTGTCTTTAAGAAGCTGGTATGGTAACAGGAAGTTAAATAGGACACTTCCTGGCTTAGTTTAGGCAGAAAGCATGGGACAGCACATTCTACATTCCAAAGACTATCTTAGAAAACGTTCTAATGGAAGTAGCCAATGGGTTTCTGTCTTAAACCCATTACTCATGCTAAAGCTATAGATGGGATGGAATGTTGAAAAATAGGAGGATTTTTTGGCAGAAAATCCTGTGACTCTGCTCCATCAACTGGGAAAGAACATACGGGTTTTTTTCACCTCATATTGAAAAAAAAAAAAAAAGGCCTTATGCTAGTTAATTAGAGTTTACTATTTGCTTTATGCAGTCTGTGGAGGCAGAGGGGACCCAGGTCAGACTGGTTTCTAACTTCTGCCTGAAATGTCTGAGAACAAGAAGATGTGTTGCTAGTTTGATGGTGAGAGATGGATCAAGGAGAAGTGGCACAATGGGATCTTTCCTGCACTCCAAGAATTTCATGCATCAAACTTTGCATTACTGTTCAAAAATTGAAGATGTGACACACAAAAGAACACGTTGGCATGGGATCATCTTAGGACCACCCAAGGCAGTTATACAACGGGCAATAGCTAAGTCAATTTCAACATTTTCTAGGCATTGTGGAAGCAGTAAGCAACCAGTTAAATTAAGGAGGTATTTCTGATGCATGCAGTTGAGAGATCTTTAGTTAATAATATATCTGCGAAGAACCTCTGACCCCTACACATAAAAAAAGTGCCCCTTAAGATAAATTCAGCTTTAACTATCTGCCAGACCCAGCATTGTAAAACCATCTGATAAAGCAAAATATTTGCTATTTCACTTACTTTTGTTCTCTTCCCCAGCTTCAACTTTGGAGAAATAACATAGTTGATACATTTTAGAGAAGGTGAATAAGAAAGAAAGCAGGCAGACAATTATTTCCCTTTTCTGGCCATCTCATGGCTGTGTTTAACTTTTTACATGAGAGAAGAAGGAATAACTATAACTTTGAATAAAGCTGGACACTTTGATGATTACAGGAAATTGAATATTTTAAATAGGTGGTTCAAATTGTCATTTGTAACTTACAGTTTATTTTTATTATTAATTTTTATTAAACTTAAAATTTTTGCTTAAGAATGCTAGGAGAAAAAACACAGAAGTCATGAGTTTTTACTCGGAGGGTATGAGTAGATATCCCACTATTTAAAATAAATAAGCTTTAAAGGAATATTGGAAGACAAAGTAAAATTGCTTTGTGCTTGAATCACATGAGCTATATTTGCTCAAAATATGTTATAATAGAGTTCAGTGAAAAGATGAAATATGGCCTCTCTGATATGTTATATTCTGTATCTCAATATTGTCAACTTCTAAAACAATGCTGGGTTGTAAGAGAGATAATAAATATAGAAATCATCCCTATCCTCAAAGAGTTTATTACCTGCTTTTATTTCTTGGTTTCCCCTTACATATGACCCAACCCATTTCAAATCAGGCTACCAAGAAAATTCTCATTGTTTTGAAACAACTCTGCTCACCATGAATATCTTCATGATTCTGGATGATCAAGGCTGAATAATTAAGTGGCAGGCATGATTTGAAAGTTAGAGATTGGTATTGCTCTGGAGTCATTTGCTTACAACACAGGAGAGAGACCTTCCCTATCTTCCTCAGACAGAATTATTTTGTTAACAGTCCAGAACATCTCTCTCTCTCCCTTTCTGAGGGGAGGAGGGTAGTTGTGCCAGCCACCCTATGTATGCTCTGAGTCTCCTTTATTTTGTGATTCCTCTCCTGTGGCGCAATTCCCACTGCGCATGCAGGTAACATCTGGCTCTTGTTGTCTCTCTCCATAGGGAACTGGAGTATAGGCATCCAGTGCTGCTGCTAAGATTGGTGTGTGAATAAATAAAAAATCTATTTTCTGATCCAGGGGTCTAGGGTTTCTGTGTGTGTGTGTGTGTGTGTGTGTGTGTGAGAGAGAGAGAGAGAGAGAGAGAAAGAGAGAGAGACAGAGAGAGAGAGAGAGAAAAACTGTGTTAGACTAACTTGTTAGCTTGAAAATGGGATAAAATCACAGCCCCTCTTCACACTTTTAGACTTAACTTTCCTACTCTAATATTTATAGCTATATTTTTCAGTCAGTTTTCTAGGCAAACTTAGAGTACTTAGAGCTAAGTACTCATCTGACTCTGTCACAAAACTGAAACCATTCAATTTGTTATATTCACTTCCTTAATCTTCAAACTACTATTCACTTTCCTATATTCTCCACCCATGCTGTCTCCAAGTTCTGCTAGTCTCAACATATTGTGTGTGCTTCCCATACCTACCACCCGTAAAAAATACACAAGCCGTTCAAAATGATGGTGGTCATTCTGAAGAAAGAACAAACAGCCTTGAGTATTGCATGAGAAAAGAGGAGAGGTAGGCACGATTTTGTCCTAAAGGAGGTGAAGGGTTTAAGAGTGGATTACATGTATCACAATTTAAGTATGATTGTAAATACTATCCGTTGCCCCCATCTTCTAGATCCCCCCCTAGATGGTCATGCTAAAGCAGCTTGGATTCCACAGAGCAGGGAACACTTGATAGTAAAAGCAGCTTATTGTGCACAGACTTGAGGGCATTTCAGTTCTAATCCATTCATGGACCATTAGATGGTCTTTATTGTGAGCATTAGTCAGATTGAGTATATCCAGGCATGCCTCTGATATTTTGCTTCTATTTGTG
Source organism: Mesoplodon mirus (assembly GCF_964341445.2). Taxonomy (NCBI): domain Eukaryota; kingdom Metazoa; phylum Chordata; class Mammalia; order Artiodactyla; family Ziphiidae; genus Mesoplodon; species Mesoplodon mirus. The sequence continues at coordinate 111,828,231 of NC_138982.1, forward strand.
AAAGCTAGAACATGTGACAGTAAAGCCAGTTTCCCTACTTCTATTCTACCTTTGCTTCCACATTTCTCTCAACTTTGTGGCTCCCGCTATGTAGTATATCTCATTAGACCAGTCAGATTCAGGGTTCATAAATCTCCCACTTCGGTGAGTAGTTACTTTTAGCTAATCTTTTGTCACTCATTAATAAAGCAGAATTCTAACACTATATATTCTTATGGCACATATTCTTCACAAGAAGTATTTTTTAAAGCAAAATAGAATAGTAATATCATTTCTTAAGTTACTTCATGTTGACCTTGAAACACCTCCCATCTCTGGGATTGGTGAATTACATGCATTATAATCGGTCATTTGCTACTTGCTGCCAACTCACAGCATGACCTCCATCAGCATCTCCTACTCTGAACCTCTTTCTTCATTACCAAAGGAGGGGGTTGGATATGACTAGGCTGCCCAATAGTTTCACTCAATACAACCAAGATTTTAGTCTTAGTTGTTTCTTTAAGAAAAAAGTATCCATACTTCCCAAGATTACATACTTATTGATTTTGGTTTTTTTTTTATTTTTTAACTCTGAGATCACACTAGAGAATTATTTTCATCATTATGTAAAGTCTCATGGCATTTTCTCAAGAAGACCTGTGGGGTCTTGGTTGGCTGATGTTTTTATACCATTTTTTTCCATGTCACACCTTGTGGGATCTTGTTCTCCCACCAGCGATCAAACCCGGGCCCTTGGCAGTGAAAGCACAGAGTCCTAACCACTGGACTACCAGGGAATTCCCTATACCATTCTTTTTTAAAATCATGACATGGAGCATTAATAAGATTCTTATCTATTACTCTATTAAAAGGAGCTCAGCTGTAAGGAGAAAAACCAGGTCTGGGAGCCCTGAACGCAATTCCCTCAATGAGAGACAGTTTACAGCACCCCTTCATCTTGGTCTACATTTAATTCTTAGTTGTTGTATTCTGTATTCTCTGAACTATATGTTTCCCACAGTTGCAAAGATGACCAACTGATCAACACTTTTCCGTGTTCTCTCTGGAGCAAAATATCGCTTTCTATACTTCTCACTTAGGGAAATCAGAAGCCACCAAACCATTTGGCAGAGAGCAAACACCTGTCATGTGATCTTTTCTACTCCATTTCCATGTTCCCCCCATGTCTCTTAAGCCACAATTAGTATTAATGTAACTGTTCCAGATGCTTACAGTGGACAAAGGTTAGTGAAGCAGCAAAGCAGAAGACACTGTAAGCTCATTCCTCCCTAGGTAACAAACAGCCTCAGGTTACTTTTGCTGCAGGACTTTCATAAGGAGGAAATACACCATACGAAAAGGGAATTTGAGAAATAAGGAAGAAAAATAAAACTTACCTGCCTGTGGTCAGCATGGACTTTATGCTTATAGAGGTATTCTTTTTTTAAATATACATGCATTTAAAATATATATGTATTTTCTTATTTAAATAAAAAAGGCCTTTCTATAATTTCTAGGCATTAATTTTATAATTATATAGTCCAGAAATATTCTAATCCCACCCCTTCCCTATGCCCATAGGCAACCAGAATTTGTCTAATATATCTCTTGTGCATGCAGCTTTCCACACTTCCAGCACAGCAGGCCAAGAATGTAATATCTGATTCCTCCTACCTAGTAAGTCTAAATCACAGCATAGAGTTCAGTCTAGGACCAAGCTGAGAGCTTCAAAAAGTAGTCTATGGGGCTTCCCTGGTGGCGCAGTGGTTGAGAGTCCGCCTGCCGATGCAGGGGACACGGGTTCGTGCCCCGGTCCGGGAAGATCCCACATGCCGTGGAGTGGCTGGGCCCATGAGCGATGGCCGCTGAGCCTGCGTGTCCGGAGCCTGTGCTCCGCAATGGGAGAGGCCTCAACAGTGAGAGGCCCGTGTACCGCAAAAAAAAAAAAAAAAAAAAAAAAAAGGAAAAAAAAAGTAGTCTATGTTGTTCCAGAAAAAGAAATTATTTTAAAATATTATTCTGGCATGAGAATACTGTTCTGTCTTTAACATCTTTTATCATATCTCTATGATTTTCAGTAAAGTATTTGTAAAAAAATTAAATAAAGGACCAGGGGAACTGACAGGTGCTGAGATGGGATTAATGAATGCTCATCTCTGTGATTCAGTTTCCATATCTGTAAAATGTATACTATATTGCTTGAATGCTAAAATTCTTTTAAGATGTAGATATTTAGAAATCTCTATACTTATGATACATGTTAATTCGAACTGATTTGAATCATCATTATAAAACATATACAGAATATTTTCTGGATCAGATACCCAATGTTAAATTATTTTTATTATAAATTAGTGCTGAAGATGAACAGGTTATTGAAGGACATTCTTCTAAGATCATGCCAAGGGTGCCAGTTACTATAGGAAGCAGTATAGTACATAAGACACCCCCATCCCCAGATATCTCATCTACTTTTTGGATTCTCACAAACCCAGCTTTAAATCCCAGCTCTGAGCCTCAGGGCTGAGTATTGAGAGGTTTAAAAGAGAGTTCAGAAGTAGAATGCTAAACATAGCAATCAACACATGTTATAAAAGAAAAAAGTTTCATCTCTTCCCTTTTTCCCATTCTCTGCCTGTTCACATTGTTTCCTAGCTTTCACCATAAGTGCATTTTCAGTGGCCACCTACAACTGCTGCTCTTGAAGAAATGTTTTTGTTTTTATTTTTTTTTCTCCTCATCAGTATTCCCTTTAATGAATGAGTCAGAAAGAAAGATTACTGGCCTTATGATATCTTCTTCAAACTGACCACTGTGTCCATATTTTTTAGCCTGTCCATATTTTTAAGATCTGGACTTTAACAAATACATATTAAATAATAGATATTGAAAGCCTTTGAAATGGCAGTGAGAGTGAGAGCAAGAGAGAGAGAGAATATGAGTTGACCCATAGATTGAGGCCTTCAGGAATTCGTCATTTTTTAAGCATATTTCTTAAAACAAAATCACACCATGATGTGTGTATCATATTATTATCCTAGAATGTCATTTAACACTTTATGCCAATTTATTTTCCTATGTTATCACACATTTTTAAAACATATTTGATAATGAATTAATACTATAATTTAATTTTGTGCTATAATTTTGTTAACAAGTATCATTTTGCTATAATTTAATAAATATATACATATATATACTTTGTGAAAGACTTAAGCTCTTTATTTTTTTTTCCTTTTTTTTTTTTTGGTTATTGAAAAAAATGTTGCCATAAATATTCTTATAGTTTCTGACTATCTTTTTAATATATAGCCAAGGAAGAAAAATGTTCAAGTTGAAGACCATGGACATTTCTAAACCTTTTTATAAATATTGTCAAATTCCTGTATAAAATGTATATACCAATATAAAGTAACCCACAGATTAGGAAAAGTGATTTTACCACTCCCTGTTTCACAACGTATGTTTGCATTTCTTAATTCAAATGGAACATGAATTTTAAATAGGTGTACAAAAATTTTGCATTTCTAAAAAGTAATTTGTTAATTTTTTGGCCTTATTTCCATTGGAGAATTTTCCCTGTTTTATTGATATATAAAATCATTTTAATAGAGATTATGTGTTTCAAATATTTATTTCTAATTCATCATTGGTGTTTTAAATTAATTTTGACACAATATCGAGACATATAAAAATATACTTAGGCAAGTACTTTTCAAGTCTTTATATATCTTTCTTCTGTATCTTTGCCTCTTATTGACATTTTAACCTGAAACTTGTAATCTACAGCTAAACAAAGACCCCAAATCACTAGTGGCAAACTAAACATACTTTGTCTTGGCCAACACACATTTAGTGAGCCTATCTCCAATATTAAAATTCAAAGATGAGATACAAATTTAATTTCATTCCAACTTGAAATTTCTTGCTTCACAAATTTATAACCAAAAATATTTTGTCAAAGTAATAAATCCAGCTTTTAGCAATAGAGATAATTTCTTCTCATGCTCTTCCTCACTTCCCTACCTCAAAGTCCGTACTGACATCCTGTCCTAAAGTGATACCTACTACTATTTTTTTAAGGACTTTATTATTTTAGAAAAGATTTAGTTTCTCAGTGAAATTGAGAGGAAAAGATTTCCTGTATACCCCAGCCCAGCACACGCATGGGTCTCCACTATCAACATCTCCTACCAGAGAGGTACATTTGTTAGAATTGATGAACCTAAATTGACACATTATAAATATCCAAAGTCCATTTATGTTAGAATTTACTTTTGATATTGTACATTCTATGGGTTTGCACAAATGTATAATGACAGGTACCCATCATTATGATATAATACAGAGTATTTTCACTGCCCTAAAAATCCTCTGTGCTCTACTTATTTTTTTTTTTTTTTCTTTTTGCGGTATGCGGGCCTCTCACTGTTGTGGCCTCTCCCGTTGCGGAGCACAGGCTCCGGATGCGCAGGCCCAGCGGCTATGGCTCACGGGCCCAGCCGCTCCGCGGCATATGGGATCCTCCCAGACCGGGGCACGAACCCGTATCCCCTGCATCGGCAGGCGGACTCTCAACCACTGCGCCACCAGGGAGGCCCTGTGCTCTACTTGTTCATCCCTCCTCTTCCCCACCCCCATAAATCCCTGTCAACCACTGATTTTTTTTTTTTTACTGTCTCCATAGTTTTGCCTTTTCCAGAATGTCAAATAGTTGGAATCATACACTATGTAGCATTTTCAGATTGACCTCTTTCATTTACTAACATGCATTTAAGGTTCTATGTCTCTTCATTTCATTTCAGTATTGAATAATATTTCATTGTCTGGATGTACCACAGTTTATTTATCCACTTACAAATAGAAGAACATCTTGGTTGCTTTCAAGTTCTGGCAATTATAAATAAGGCAGATATAAATATTCAAGTACATGTTTTTCCTTGGCTATTTCCTTTGGGTAAACACCAAGGAGCATGGTTGCTTGACTGTAAGGTAAGAACATGTTTAGCTTTGTAAGAAACTACCAAATTGTATTCCAAAGTGGCTGTTCTATTTTGCATTTCCACCAGCAATGTATGAGTGTTCCTACTGTCTACATCTTAGCCAACACTTGGTGTTGTCAGTGTTCTAGACTTTGGCCATTCTAGAAGATGCATCTCATTGTGATTTTAAATTGTACTTTCCTGACAACGTATGATGTGGAACATCATATCATATGCTTGTATTTCTGTCTGGATATCTTCTTTGGTGAGGTGTCTGTTATATGATTATATTTTTCTCCTTTCTTATCATATCAGTTATACTTCTTTGATGTTCTACCTTTCTTTATGGTGATCCAAGTTTCTGACCTATGTTATTTTCCTTCTTGCTAGAGAATTTCATTTAACATTTCTTTCAAGGCAGGTCTCCTGGCAACAAGTTCCTTCAGTTTTTCTGTGTCTTAGAGGCTTTATTTCTATTTCAGTTTTAAAGGATAATTTCACAGAGAACAGAAAACTCTAGGTTGATGGCTTTGTTCTCACAATACGTTAAGTATTTTGCTCCACTCTCTTCTTGCTTGAATGATTTCTGAAGAGTCAGATGTAATTCTTATCTTTGTTTCTCTGTAAGTAAGGTGTTTCCCCCACCCTTGCTCTGGCTTCTTTTAAGTTTTTTTTTTTTGCCTTTGATTTTTATTGTTTAAAAGTGATATGCCTAGGTGTAGGTTTTGTTGTTGTTTAGGGTGTTTATCCTGTTTAGTGTTCTCTGAACTTCTTGGATCTGTGGATTGGCATCTGACATTAATTTGGTGACATTCTTAGTCACTGTTGTTTTCAATGTCTTCTGTCCTTTTCCTTTTTCTTCCCCTTATGGTACTTCCATTACATGTGTTATACCTTTTGTAATTGTAAGATAGTTCTTGAATATTTTGTTCTTTTTTTTAAAATTCTTTGTTCTCTTTACTTTTTAGTTTGGGAGGTTTGCATTGAGATATCTTCAAGCTCAGAGATTCTTTCCTAAGCCATGTCCAGTCCACTAATAAGTCAGTCAAAGTCATACTTCATTTCAATTATACAGTGTTTTTTATCTTGAGAATTTCTTTTTATTTTTTTCTTAGTATTTCTAACTCCCTGCTTACTTTGTCCATCTGTTATTGCAGGCTATCTAACTTATTCATTAGAACCCTTAGGATATTTTTTTAATTTATTTTATTTTATTTATATTTATCTTTGGCTGTGTTGGGTCTTTGTTGCTGTGCGCAGGCTTCCTCTAGTTGTGGCAAGTGGGGGCTAAACTTCGTTGCGGTGCATGTGCTTCTCATTGTGGTGGCTTCTTTTGTTGCAGAGCACGGGTTCTAGGAGCACAGGCTTCAGTAGTTGTGGCATGCAGGCTCAGTGGTTGTGGCTCACAGGCTTAGTTTCTCCACGGCATGTGGGATCTTCCCGGACCAGGACTCGAAACCATGTCCCCTGCACTGCAGGCAGATCCTTAACCACTGCACAACCAGGGAAGCTCCTATTCATTAAAACCAGTAGGATATTAATAATAGCTATTTTAAATAGCCAGTCTATATTTCCAACATCCCTGCCATGTCCGATTCTTGTGCTTGCCCTTTCTCTTCAAGCTATCTGTGAATTCTAAAATTGCTTCTAAATTCTAAAAAATGTGAAGGCTGCCCTATGACTTGGTCCCCCTGGAGTTCTTAACTCTCAGATTTGCCTGCACTGAGCCTCCAGCAATATGTCAATTACATTTCAGGTTTTCCCAACTGGGCATTAGTTCCCCTGGTGATTTCCACTTGTGTGTATCTGCTCCAGGTAAGCTATGACTCCCTATGCTCACCTGTCTATCTCTCCAGTATTGAGGACAGCAATTTGTCCTACATCCTCACCTCTTTTATGGATCCAAAATGAGTTGTTGACTTTTCAGTTTGTTCAGCTTTTTATTTGTTCAAGTGGAAGTGTGACTTCCAAACCACTTACATGTGGAACTGGAAACTGGAAGGCTCTACTATCTCTTTGTAATCACAGGGTCAGTTAAATTCTTCATCTCCCAGGAGACACATGATCTAGAGTGCAGAGTTAACTTATATCTTGGGACTTCTGGTCAACACATTTCTTTGCTAAAATTGACTGAAACCTTTTTCTCCTATGGAATTTGCTATCACATATTTACAAACAATTTTAAAAATATTTTCATTATTTATACAAATAAAAAGAAATATATAGTTTTGGGGAAAAATGTATGCTTAATAATATATTTAAAAATATACCCATATTGCTATACACTTAATCGCTCTCTAAAACCAGGATTTTTCAAATAATCACTTTGAGTTTTTCTTCCTTTTATTCTTCCTTTCTTCCTGAAATTCATCTTTCCATTTTAAAAATTAATTTGTATTTTTTTGTACATAGTATTTTTAGAGATCTTGCTTTATTTTTACCCCAATAATTAAAAAATGTGCCTCAGCACCATTAATTAAATAGACTTTCTTTGTGAGAGATTTAATTCTAAACTTTATCACATATATAAGTTTTTTGTAATATCCATTTCTGGAGATTTTTATCTGTGTAACTTATCCTTTTCTTAGAGATGCTTATTGTTTTAATTATTCTAGTTATATCTTATATTTACTATATAGAAGAGCAAGTACCTTGATGTTTTTAAATGTCATTATTTTCAACTATTTCTCCCCATTAACTTTATATTACAATTTATTACCCAAAATATCTTTCTATATTTCTCAAAGTATTCATTTATTTTGTTTGAACATTTATAATTCATTTCTCAAATTGTCAAACTGTTGTGAGAAATGTATTCATGCAATTCTAGTTGAGAATATAACTGGCAATTTTTTCACTTTATTGTGTACATTATGTTTCTAAATATTACACTGATTCCTGTAACAATTCTTTGTTAGTTTTAATATTATATAATTCAGTGTGCTATATCTTTATTTTTGCTTACTTTTTGCCTGATTCAAATTTATATTAAAATTACATTTTTCTATGTGATCACTATAAATTTATTCTTTTATTTCTTGCCATTATTTTTCATTAGCCTGATATTGTTATTCAGTATTAAGAGTTTATAATTCATATTTTCTTTATTAAATATATCTTTTTCAATATATAAAAATATTTTTGTAACATGCAAGAATTTTTGTTGTAAATTCCTCTAGTGTTACTCTTTCATCTATTACTTTATGTCTGCATACATTTGTTTCACTTTTGACTTTTAAAATCTGTGCCCCTTTGATTTAGATCTATATTTTTCTCTATTTTGTTTTGATTCTCTTTATCATTGAATAGGAGTATGTGAAGAAATGTGCTTTCAGGATTTTGGAAAACTGAAAGCACAGATATTTTTTCATGATCAACTAGCCATGGATTCTACTTCTTCCTCTGTTAAGATAAGGTGGCCTTATTATGTCTAAATTTCTTTCAGGAAACAGGACAGGACAATATTTATAAACAATACTTTAAAGGGAAGCACTTAGATGTTTAGTATAACTTCTTCTAGAATCATTATTTAAGTACCAAGAGGTATGGTAACAATTGATATTTCCAGATGTGTGACAACTGCATGTCCTTGGCCTCACTTAGAGACTGTGAGACCAAGGAAAATTCCCTGGATTATGTTACATCTGCTCCTATCCTAGGGGGCCAACCTACTTCTCAAATGACAATGTTTTATTATATCATTTTTAAATTAGAATGTATATAAGTACACAATAGTGGCATATGAATGTTTTTTTTCCTACCAGTCAGAAAACTGCAGAAGTTTTTATTTGCATTTACTAAAATCACTGAAATGTTTTGCTTTCATTCTGTAATTTTATCTTTTCTTGCTGCTTCATGGGTTGCATACATATTTTTATTTGGCTCTTGTCTTCCTGTTCTCTTCCTCCCTCACCCTCCTCTTTCCCTTCCTTCTCTTTCTCTTCCTTCTTCTTTTCCTGCTTCTGCAAATCCAGTTTTTAACTTTAATAGTGGTCATCTGTAATTATTTTTATTAACATCATAAATCAATAACATTTATCGATGTCATAAGGTCATTACATTAACCAGGAAGTGGTCAAAGTACTAATTTAATGTAGCCTCCAGTAAGGCAAGGATGCATATTGTAGCTTCTACCATAAAGCATAAAAAATACTAACAATACAACTCAACAACAAAAAAATAAACAACATGATTAAAAATGGACAAAATAATTGAATAGGCATTTCTCCATAGAAGATATACAATGGCCAATGAGCATATGGGAAGATACTCAACATAACTTATCATTAGAAAAATATAAATAAAAACCACAATGATATATCACTTTACACCCATTAGGGTAGATATGCACAGAAAAAAAAGCAAACAAACAAACAAAACAGAAAATAACAAGTGTTGATGAAGATGTAAAGAAATTGGAACACTTGTGCATTGCAGCTGAGAAGGTAAAAATGGTATAGCTGCTGTGGAAAATGGTATGACAGTTCCTAAAATAATTAAACATAGAACTACCATATGACCCAGCAACTATATTTTTGGATGTATACCAAAAAATATTAAAAGCAGAGACTCAAAGAAATATTTGTATATCCATGTTCATAGCAGCATTATTCACAATAGCCAAAAGGTGGACGCATAGATGTCTCCATCCATGGATGAACAGATGAGCAAAATGTGCTATATACATACAGTGAGTTATTATTCAGCCTTAAAAAGGAAGGAAATTCTGATCATGCTACAATATATATGAACCTTGAAGACGTTATGCTAAGTGATTACACATATATGAAGTGCCTAGAGTAGTCAAATTCACAGAGGTGGCCAGGGGCTAGGGAGGAGGGGAGAATGGTCGTTGTTATTTCATTGATACAGAGTTTCAACTTGGAAAGATGAAAAAGTTCTGGAGATGGATAGTAGTGATAGTTGTACAAAAATGTGAATGTCCTTAATGCCACTAGACTATACTTAAAAATAGTTAAAATGGTATATTTTATGTTATGTATATTTTACCACAATAAAAAGGTATCTTTTCTGATATTTAAATAGAGCTAGATAAATGGATGTAGGCTTTAGCCAAATTTCTGGCATCTAGCAAAAATGTATTTCTTCTTACTTCTGAATGGAAGAAAAAATTCTTAGTATTTCAGTCTTTTTTTTGTTTTTTAGAAAATGTGGTGAATAGATTAGATTCTTATGTAGTCTTTAGCCAATTCCTTTTTGAAAAATCAGGGATGAAATATGTCAACCACACAATGTATCACTTCTGTGGCTTTTCGTGACCCAGCCACTTCCTAATACAAACTTTGCAACTCTGGATGTTTCATGATCCTCTCTGCCAAAGGTCATGTGGTATTTATGCTAACTGAAAGTAGAAATGGAAGGCATTGAGGGTCAAAATGGTCTTAGTCACCTTAAAAAGAGGTTTTCCATTTTTCTATTGATAAAGACTTTGTTTTGGACTTCTTTTTATCATGGATAAGATTACATTGTTCCCTTAGTATATCCTTCCAGCTGTAACTCTTGCTCTCCATCAAGAGTTAAAATGTGGCATAAAGGACTTCCCTGGTGGCACAGTGGTTAAGAATCTGCCTGCCAATGCAGAGGACACAGGTTCAATACCTGGGCTGGGAAGATCCCACATGCCGTGGAGCAAATAAGCCAGTTCACAACTACTGAAACCCACGTGTGTAGAGTCCATACTCCACTACAAGAGAAGCCACTGCAGTGAGAAGCCCACGTACCACAATGAAGAGTAGCCCCCACTCGCCTCAACTAGAGAAAGCCCACGTGCAGCAATGAAGACCCAACGCAGCCAAAGATAAAATAAATAAACAAATTTATGAAAAAAAAAAGATAGCTAGCAGGAACATGCTATAAAGCACAGGAAGCTCAACTTGGTGTTCTGTGATGACCTAGATGGTGGGATGGGGTAGGTTGGAGGGAGGTTCAAGAGAGAGGAAATACAGGTATACATATAGCTGATGCACTTCATTGTACAGCAGAAACTAACACAACATTGTAAAGCAATTATACTCCATTTTTTTTAAAAAAAAAGGGTTAAAATATATATCTTTATCAGCTACATTGGATTTCTAGGATAATAGTTGAGTTTGGGGTATTATAAGTTATTGAATTTTTCTGACACTTGTTAAATTTCACAGTGGGAAGTTGTGAAAAGCTGAGTCATGAAAGTTGTATAAATTTGCTTCTTTCCTGATGATTTTTATTTGAATCAATGTTTATTTTCCAGTTAAGCTAGAAGGAACTACCTGCCTAACATGATTTATAAAATAGCAACTATAAAACAAATACAATTTTGTTATAATAATTTATACTTAGTACTTTTGATTTTTACCCATTATTTATCTTTAACTTTGTTTTCAGAATGCCTGTTATATGTCAGTACCTTGGGAGGCATAGCTGAAAGTGAGTAAATTCCTGGCCTTAGGAAAAGATGAATACTTCTTGTCTATATACAAATGGACTGCATTTAAGGCATGACCTTCACAACTCTACTACTGGACCTTGGAAAAACTCTGGCAAAACTAAGCTTTTCTGTAAGGATACTCTCACATTTTTATCTTTTTAAATCTTATTAATAACGCTTTATGTTTTTCTAAAGACAAAACAGGCTTCATGCACCCAAAGAATTTAGGTGGGACAGCCACATATACTCATTTATCCATGAAAATATTCTGTTCACACATCACTGCTCTTCTTACCAATATGACCCCATATGCGGGACCTATTCTAATATTCCTCTATTCATATCTGTTTATTTTGTGTTTATCTCCCTTTGAGCAAACATTGTAATAAATTAATCTACTGCTAAATTGAAAAAGATAACAATAGATTATTTGCTATCCTTTAGTGGCAGCCTTTTAATCCTGTAGCAGGGTGTTTGCCTGTTTATTTTCCTGGATTTGCAATGCCTTTGTCCAGAGGAACAAATTTTCTGATATAAAGTTACGGCAAAACCACTTGTTTTGTTGAACTGAAAGATTGGCATCTCTCAACTCATAGCATGTAGGTAGCTGCCACAATCTTGCTTCCTGCTCTGAAGCTTCCTTTTGAAGAGGAGCAGCATTAATATTCTCCTGGAAAAATAATTATCATGCTCCACTAATGCAACATACAAATGTGCCATCTTTACTATTCTGAGTCTGTAACAATACATTGAACACTTGTAAGACAGCTCACCTTCTCACACGGAGGAATGAATCAGGTTTGCTGTATAGAGGTGATTATCCTTTTCTATTTTTTGCTCCACTATCATTTAAGTATAAGGCCATCACATATCCTTCCTGTCATTTTTATGTAGGAAATCCTCAGTGATAAGGTGACAGAGTTTGACAACCCATTTACCTCCCTGGTTACTATCACTCATTCTACTGAATGCTGTCTTTATTGTGGAGATATGTAGGTAATTACCTCTTTCTTGAAGATTTTGCAAGATAGTCTTGCAGATATTGGACAAAAATACACAAATGAGACTCCTAGTCCTAACCACATGCTTTCTCAATGTACCTTCAGAATTATCTTTATATAGATATGACTCTTTTAAAAATTTTTTAATATTATATGCAGACTAATAGATGAGATCTTCACATTAGTTTGAAAAGAGCATAAAAAAACATTTGCAGTTCTAGATTTTAAAAAATCAAACTAATCAGTAAGTTAGAAAAGAACAGAAGTATGTGCTTCATCCTTATCATCATCATTTCCTAAGAAGTTTACTCATGTATTTAAGCATATAATTTCTAATGCTCTATTAGCTTCCCTCATTGTAAAGCCATTAGCCATATAAATTTGAAATGTAGTTACTTTAAATATCACATCATTTCAAATATATCTACATATTTATTATCTAAATAGATTACATAATAATAGTCGATTCAAGCTAAAACTTAAAATATCTGTATTTCTGTACATAGATCTTTATTACATGTTGAACACTGGATGTTTATTGCACATATAACAATCATAACATCTATATTAGCTCATGGAATCTCAGATTCATTTCCATTTTAAAATCAAACTAATATTTTTATCCTTTGTGATGCAAATAATTGAACCAACTCTACTTTTGTCTGAATTAGCTGGTGATTTAGAATAACTGAATGTTTAAATAATAAAGTCAGTTGTGTAAAAGCTAAATCCCACTATTAATGTAAAAAAAATTCTCATTTGTCAAGAAAAACTAAATTCATAAGGTTTCTTTTGGGCATTAGGGCTCAAAAAGTTTTCTTCCTGCTGAAGAAAATATATTTCTGCTACATATATGATTTAAAATGAATATGATATTTGTGTTTTCTTTGGTGTGTGTGTTTCATGTTTTAAACTTTTACATTCCATGAAGGGAATATTATTGTGAAATTGCAATGAGCTCTCATTCAACTGACATCCTCTTTGAGAATTGTCCATCATCCGACAAAATTGGTCCTAGTCTCCATATTTAAATAAATGAATACATACACTTGCCTTTTATCAACCCACATCCAATCACCCAACCAGAACTGATAGGGTAGAAACCTGAATCAAGATAAGCCAATCAGATTGTCTCTCTAAGAAAATTAGAATTAGAATCCTGCTACTTGATGCTAGGTCCCATGAGTGAGAGATCAGAAGGTAAGAATATCTGGTGACATTGACAAGACTAGTGACAATAAAAGAAGAGCCAAAAATTAAGTATGATGAAGTAAAAACTATTACTGTGAGACTATGCAGAGAAAAAGAAAAACTAATCAGGGATTCAAACTTTTTGGTTCCTATTTCTTTGATGTATTTCCATCCAGAAAGTTATTTCTATTTTATCATTAGCAACTGTTAATTTTATGTGCTAACTATTGTGCAAAAATGTAAGTTTATTTATTGCTTATAATAATCTGTTTAAATTCCATTTATGATATTCATGACATATTTAATCACTTCTTGCTTAAATTGCTGTGTCTGTTGAGTAACCGTTCCATTCAATTCAGGATTTTCCTTCTTACATATCTCCTAACATTCTACCTGATGGTGATTAAAAATCAAGGCATACTGACATGTGGCTCTGGTAATGAAAATGAAGCCTATGACACTCTCAGTCATTCCAGTTCTTCAAAGATTTCCAGTTGCAGGATTTTCACCCAATCCAATCAGGTAACTCTCCTTATGTATCTCTTCATTCTTTCCAGCTCTATATTTCTTGGGTTAAACGTAATGTTCAGGTTTTGGTTTGTTGATCATCAAAAAATGCTCTTGGACTTGTTTCACAGAGTCTGTCCTTTGCAAACCCAAAGCACTTTGGCTTTCCAGGCTATTGATGCTGCTACGATTTTCAAGAGGCTCTTTGACACTTGGTTCTTAACAATATCAGTCACTTCCCAAAATCAGCACTTATAGAATTCTATGGCTGCTCCCAGGATCACTGATGTAGTGGTAGTGTTGTGAGAGGACTAGAGGGATGGGGAATAAATAATATTTAAAAAATTATCTCAAAAAGTATTTTTCAGTACATATGTATCATTATAAATTTGTCCAACCCCGAAGAATGTGCAATATCAAGAGTGAATTATGTGAACTATAGACTCTGGGTTATGATGTGTCAATGTAGGTTCATCAATTGTAGCAAATGTACCACTCTGGTGGAGGATGTTGATAATGGGAGAGACTGCACGTGGGGGGCAAGAGCTACATGGGAGTTCTCTGTACTTTTTTATTCAATTCTGCTGTGAACCAAAAACTGCTCTAAAATAGAGTCTATTAATATTATGCTTTTAATATTATCACTAAAATTAAATACACTTATCATAAAACACAGAGTCTGGTATATGGTAGAAGCTCATTAAATGTTTGCTGACAGTCTAGAGGCATAAACAAATTGCTGAATAGATTAAAGAGTAAAATAAGTTCAGACAAATACATGCATAGATTCAAGAAAGAAGCAATCATTTTAGTAGTAAGATAATAAAGAATAAGTATTTTGTCTGTAAAGAGTAAATGGAGAGACCATAATTAGAAAAAATGGGATGAAGTGCAAGTAAGATGACTCAGACTAGCATCTTTCCTGGTAAAGATGTTCAAGTCTACTTCGAAAAGTCAGACAGTAGTACCTGATGTAAATCTAGGTACAGGTATTCCCTTCAAATTATTTGTTATCAGTAAATCTAATTCCTAAGTCGCACATGGTCAGAGATTTTCATTTTATCTTTACTGCAAATAAAGTAGAACATTCTGTACACACACACACACACACTCACACACTCACTCACACACACACACAAAGAGTAAATGGATAGAGTAAGTGCTCTCAATACTTTTAAACATAATTTCATTTAAAAATAAGTTATTTGGAGTAAATTGTCTCCCAAGTACCTTTCAAATTTAACAGTTCATTACTAATGATACTACTGTTAACTCTGGGTAAACAGCAGATGATTGTAAAATAGATACAAATCTTATTCCCTTGAATTTTAGTTTTCTTAAATGTTTTGATTGTTTTTAATGCATTCAGTATTACAGAATTAAGTACTATACAGTGGATATAGAATATGTGAGAATGATTATGGAGAGAAATAGTGTTGGCAATGTATATGCAATAGAGAACTAAGAGTTACATTATTGTTTCGTTTTGACACCCCTAGGTAACTGTAACATGTTACCTGATATAAAAAGCACAAAAATAAACTCAAAATAGATTAAAGACCTAAACTTAAGGCCTGATACTATAAAACTCTTAGAGGAAAACATAGGCAGAACACTCTTTGATGCAAATCGCAGCAAGATCTTTTTTGACCCACCTCCTAGAGTTATGAAAATAAAAACAAAAATAAACAAACGGGACCTAATGAAACTTAAAAGCTTTTGCACCGCAAAGGAAACCATAAACAAAATGAAAAGACAACCCTCAAAACGGGAGAAAATATTTGCAAATGAAGCAACTGACAAAGGATTAACCTCCAAAATATACAAACAGCTTATTTAGCTCAATATCACAAAAACAAACAACCCAATCAAAAAATGGATGGAAAAAAAATGGATGGAAGATCTAAGTAGACATTTCTCCAAAGAAGACATACAGGTGGGCAAAAAGCACATGAAAAGATGCTCAACATCACTAATTATCAGAGAAATGCAAATCAAAACTACAATGAAGCATCACCTCACACCAGTCAGAATGGCCATTATCAAAAAATCTACAAATAATAAATGCTAGAGAGGGTGTGAAGAAAAGGGAAGCCTCCTACACTGTTGGTGGGAATGTAAACTGGTACAGCCACTATGGAGAACAGTGGAGGTTCTTTAAAAAAGAACCTCCACTATGGAGGTTCTTTTAAAAACTAAAAATAGAGTTACCATATGATCCAGCAATCCCACTCCTGGGCATATACCCAGAGAATACCGTAATTCGAGAAGATGCATGCACCCCAGTGTTCATTGCATCACTGTTTACAATAGCCAGGACATGGAAGCAACTTAAATGTCCATCAACAGAGGAATAGGTAAAGAAGATGTGGTGCATATATACAATAGAATATTACTCAGCCATAAAAAAGAATGAAATAATGCCATTTGCAGCAACATGGATGGACCTAGAGATTGTCATACTGAGTGAGGCAAGTCAGACAGAGAAAGACAAATATCATATGATATCACTTATATGTGGAATCTAAAAATAAAGGTACAAATGAACTTTATCTACAAAACAGAAATATAGTTTCAGATGTAGAAAACAAACTTATGATTACCAGAGGGTAAGGGAGGGGAGGGATAAATTGGGAGACTGGGATTGACATATACACACTACTATATATATAGTAACTAAAAAGGACCTACTGTATATTACAGCAAACTCTACTCAAATAATCTGTAATGGCCTATATGGGAAAATAATCTATAAAAGAGTAGATATATGTATATGTATAACTGATTCACTTTGCTGTACCCCTGAAACTAATACAACATTGTAAATCAACTATACTCCAGTAAAAATTTTTAATAAATAGATAGATTTTTCTACCCCCTCAAAAAAAAGAACAAATAAACCATTACCTACTTTTCATAAATTCACTATTCAGAAAGCCCTTTTCATGCCACATTTCTTCTTCTCTGTCATCCCAGCAGCATGATGCATTACAACATCAGAAAATAAATTATATCACACTGACAAGAGTGTCATGACGATTGCACATTTAAAGAGAGGAGGATGAACATATTGTGAACCCATGGTTAGGTGTCTGGAGACCATCACCACTGGAAGCAGCTATGAGACTGTTAAGATCAGCAAGCACTGAACACTGCAAAGCCTGTAGTTTTTAGAAGTATGCATAGTACTGCATTCAAGCCTTTTTTAAAAATATTTTTATTTTTCAAACTTGAACACATTTTATGAACTGATAAAATACTAGATAAGAAATACTATATCTACAACATCTAATAGAAGACTGTATACTTCAGGGCCTTTTCTGATTTCCAATCACAAAATAATTTTTTTCTTTGAAGTTTTTCTTTTTAATATTGAAGTGAATGCATATTGAGATTCAATAACTAAAAGAATAGACCAATACAGTTTGAAAGTTTAGCTATTCATTTGTCCATTACTGCTCTTCAGTTGAAGCCAAATTAAAGCATTGGTTTTTCAGGAGAAAAGAGACATCCATCTTCCAGTTGGCTAACCTATCTCTTGAATTCCAGATGCTTCATCTCCCAATTTTATATCTTCACCCCTGAGTATTCTATTCCATTTCAAAGTTTTTATTCATTAATCTTCCCCAGAATATTTTAGAGTACCACATTCTTTGCAGTCATTTCTTTTAAGATTCTAATTACCTTTTGTAACTTACGTGTCTTCAGATGATTCTCAAATTTGTCTTTCTTCTTTCTTATTTGTACCTTTTCAATCTTCACTTCAGAATATTGCCCTGGAATAACTCAGGCATGCAATAACTCAGTAAGGTGTTAAAGTATCTTCTCTCTTTCTCTACCACTAAAGTCATTATCCTTCTGTCTCAATAATTAATCTTACCTTATCCTTGACCTTAAACTTCACTCCTTTATAAAATAAATCTAAAATACATCACTTTTTCTTATCTCCAATATAAAATTTCATTCAATAAGTTGGACATTTTAAATTTCTTCTTGCCATCTGCCTGTCCTTCCTCTTTACTATTTTGTAAGAGTAAAATGCAGTTTGTAGAATGTGGATTGCAATGAAATGAACCACCATAGCCTACACTTCAGGTTAATACAACTCTGTATTCAATTGTTTTACAGAGAAATTTACTGAAAAAAAACTTTATCCATATATTAATACGCACAAAAGCCTTATGATTTGGGGAGAGAATCAGAAGATGGTTTTATAAGTGGATGTGATAAGTGGATGTGATATTTATACCCAATTATTAAAACTGTTGTCCTTTTATCCTTCTCTTACCTGTTATCATAATCTTGTTTGAACTAATTTTCCCTTCACTCAGTTTCCTTTTGCCTTATTCCTTTATCTTTGTTCTAACTTCCCTTTAGAAATTCCATTATTTCATAATTAGCTTGTAATAATGTTTTCTAGATTAGTGGTGTTACTTAATACAAAAATTTAAGTATTAAATACTCATGACTGACAAACTCAGAAGCATTAAAAAATGTACTGATGTAAATGTATTACAGGTATGTATTACAGGTATGTATTATGAACTATAAATTAAATTATCAGGGAAAAATACTCTAAATATGAAAATTTTCTACAGTATTTAACTTTTTCCATTTCTTTGTTCAATGGACTTAAAAATCTTTTTTAATGCTTTGTTAATTATGCTTTAACATTTAGTATAATAAAATTACATATTTAAGGCCACTGAGCATAAAGGAAATTAGAAACAAGTATAAGACTATAACTGCCATAAAGTAAAACTAATCTGTACCACTATACAATATATTGATAATTCTCCAAATTTATTAAAGTAAGGGGTATTATATTACCTCATAAATTCTGCATTTTGATTGTTGTAAGAAAACAAAATCAATGGAAAAAATGAATATAAGATTTAGAAAGTTCAAATGTTGTGTAGACAGGTTCATATCATGTAGTATACATATGGGAAAAAAAGCATTAATAGTAGATAAGATTTTACTATGAACTTTTTATTCTGCTTTTTTCTTTCAATAACATTGTAATAAAGCTAGATTTTGTTCACCCCAGACAGTAGCTATATTGTATTTATAAATAGAACCCACTCATATGATTTTTGTGATAAAGCAATAAATTGGCATCTTTTTATAAAAAAGAAGAAAAGTTACAGTACTTAGAACTGCTGCAACAGTCTCAGACTGCTCACCAAGCTCCTCCTATGTGTAAGCTAATAAATGATACTTCTCTTTTTGAAGTTGGTTCAAGCTTCTGCTGAGACTTTCAAAATGTGATATATCATTTTAAAGGTAATAGGGAAAACTTTATTACTTTAAATTAAAAGTATTTATAAAGATATCATTATGTTCTTCAGCAAAGGTTGTTACATTCTTGCTATTATTGGAAAACAATGGCTGTACTCTTTTACATTTATTTTGATCCCACTGAGCTACCTGCTTGAACAATAATACTTTCTTGAATCTCATTATTTGGTGATGTGATTGTGATATTGGATTTCATTGAGATAATCAATGTAAACATGACGGGAATTTATGTATACTCTATACGCCTGCTGTTTTTAAAATGTGATAAAACTAAAAATTTCCTTAGAGTATGATGTTTCATTTAAAAATAAACCAATATCAGGCACTTTTGAAACAGTCATTAAACAATTTAAGTAAACTGTCTTCCTTACCATCAGGATCTCTTGTTAGCTTTGTAGATACATAAGATTATATGAGATATACTGCACTGTATATTGCAGTTGGTTAAATTCATGCATATGCCATTATAGCAAATCGCAGGTAAAAATTAACTAGATATATCATTGTTTTTGCTCAAGTATCAAGCTAAAAGTTTATACATTTAGACGTGTATTTGCTACAAACTTCAGTTTCCCTCACATTACCTACTTCTTATAGAACAGTACAAAGAGGTACAGGTTATAAAATACTTGGGTGTCTATCCCTTAAATTGAATATTTTTTCCCATTGTGAATTTCTATCTTAATGAGAAGTATTAAATAAACAATCTGAAGTAATTTTATGTTTGTAAATGTATTGTTTAGACATTTACAAGCATTCTCTAGAATTTTTAATATGAAAGTCTCTTGACTACCATATACCCTCACTCCAGTAAATTTGGTGGAACATGCTTCACCTGGTAGTCCAGGTATTTTTCCATGCCACAGGTTTTTCCTACAAGTATATAGAACAATTTTAGAGAAAAGACAATAGTGAGCTTTTTCCACTGGTTTGCAGAGTTCCTTCCCTTGCTGAGAGAGTGGGGAGAAGCAGAGAGAGAGATTGAGTCGTGAGCACAGTTTGAAACTGCTGTCTTAAAGGTTAGAACTGTGCAACATTCAGTTATAAACGCCCACTAGAAAACTTGTAAATTTTCTATGATATTAACAACAGAACCACACGTTTGTATTTCTCTATGGGATTTGTATAGGGTTTGGTGGTGAGTGGTCTGTCAAAGTGACTAATGAACTCAGCTCACTGAGTGTTCCTTACATTTCTAATAACCCCAGGTCTGCAGGAGGCCTCCCCACTGTTTTGTCCCTGATGTTGCCTAGCTATATCTCTGTGTCAACCTAGTTTTGAAACAGCTGCCTCTTCACAAGAAATTCAATCACCTCAAGACTTTTCTAGGAACACTGAAGATTTCAGAAACAGTGGGGAGGAATCCCTGGTGTAGCAATCAGCATTCTGTCATCTGGCTCCCCCTCCAATGCTCTGTCTCTTTCTTAAACCTCTACCTGCCCCATGTCCCAGGACCTAATTCTTCTCATTTTGTTATGCAGAGTTCCTTCTATCTTTCCTGGAATCCTGGTAGTCAGTTATCACCTCAGTTTTATATTTCAACCAATAGGCCAAAAGAGGTTATTAAGGTTTAGCCTCAACATTGGCAGGTGCCTCCCTAAGAGAAATTATCAGGGTGATTCATTAGGGAAAATAATTTTAACTCTTTATATAAACAAATATTTTATTCAAAATATATTTAAAATCTGATCTCTTCTCACAATTTCCATGTCACCACATTTGTGATATTGTGATTTATATATAAGAAATATATATCAATATTTGGTCTTACTACCCTGTTCCTGGCACAGAGCTCCTAAATACCTCGGAATTTCCCAAATGAGGAAAGTGATAAAGAAGTGGTTTATAGGTTAATGAGGTCATTTGGGAAGCTCTTAGGTCACTTAAGGTTGGGGGCTGTTTGCCAGCAGAACCAGCCATGTGATTAGTGGTTTGGAACTTTCAGTCCAACCCTCGACCTCTGGGGAGGGGTTAGAGGTTGAGTTTAACTTCAAATGGCCACTGCTTTAACTAATCATGGTCATGTGATGAAGCCTCCATAAAAACCCAAAAGGATGGGGTTCAGAGAGCTTCTAAGTTGATGAACACGTGGAGATTCGGGGAGAATGGAGCTTGTGGAGAGAGCATGGAAGCTCCAGGTCCTTTCCCCATCTCTTACATCTGACTGTTCCTGAGTTATGTCCATTTTTAATAAACAGTGATATAGGAAGTAAAATGTTTCTCTGAGTTCTGTGAACTGCTCTGGCAATTTAATCAAACCCCAGGAAGGGGTCTTTGGAAACTCCAATCTATATATAGCTAGTGGGTCAGAAGCACAGGTGACCATCTGGACTAGCAATTGGCATCTGAAAAGGGGTGGGAAGGAGTCTTGTAGGACTGAGCCCTTAACATGTGGGATCTGAAGTTATCTCCTGGTAGAAAGTGTCAGAATTGAGGTGAATTGTGGGACACCTGCTGGTGTTAGAGAATAGTTGTGTGGGGAAAAAAAACAGTCATTAGAATTCATGTCGGAACCCTTCCATCTCTTCTGGGTAATTATACACACTTCCTAACTGCTTTGCTTGCTTCTACTCTTGCCCCTAAGCCACACAGAGCAACCTGAAAGATGCTTATGAAATGGAAGACAGGTTGTGTCCCTGTCATGTCTAAGATGTTACTGGTGTCCCATCTTACACAGAGTGAAAGAAAATGTTTTCTCTGTTCTTATTTATTCTCTTCCACTTCACCCTTGCCATGTCAGTGTAGCCTCCTTTTGCACCATCTCCACACCAACCCACTCCTATCAGAGACTTTGGATTTGCTGTTCCATCCCTAGAATGTTTTCCCTCAAGACATCTGCATAAGTCACTCCCTTTCTCGCTTGTTTCATGCCTCAGTGTCATCTTAACAGGGAGGACTGCAAAATATAGCAAGTAATCCTCCACACCCCTACCAGCAACACACTCACAAGTACATGTGTATTCCAATCTCCCTAACCTGTTTTATTTTTCTTCATAACACTTAACACCTACCCTGTCATCATAAACTGGTATCTTAATAAGTGTCAGCTAAGTACTGACTTAAGTCTCAGATTTCTTTCTTTGCAAATAGAATATAAAATATAGTCTTGCAATGCATGCAACATGTATTCATTTATTTATCCATCTATTCTGCAAATTATTTAGTAGTAATTTCCGTTTACCTCAGTGTATTCAACTGTAAAATTGAAAAAAGTTTTAGCAACTGCTACTTACAGTGTTTTAGGTAATATAAATTTAGAAGGTATATTTAACTAATTGGCTTAGTGCCTTAGATTAAAATGCCAGTCAATATTAACTATCAATACTGTAATTTTCTGAAGGACAGGTAATTATATTAATAACAAAATAAATAATAATATCCCTGATTCTATTAGTAGGTGTTTTTAGGTCTTAAGAAGCATACCCTGAGATGGGGATTCTTGTTAGGAAGATGAATCAGAGGAACACTCTCAGGAGAGGGAGTGAGGAAAGTAGGATAAAGCAGTGAGGGGGGCGGGGGGATAGAGGTAAGTAATGTGGCATCTGCTAGAAATCTTGATCTCACAGGGAGCTTGATCTCACAGGGAGCACTTGATATCACAGGGAGCACTGATCCACAAGTTACACCACAGAATCCCACCTCGATGCAAAAGGGTCAAATTTTTGTCCCTCTATGACAGTCATGTATGACCACAGAGGACATGGGGGGCTCAAAGTGGAGGCTCCCAGGCAAGGAGGTCTGCCTTTGCCTGAAAATGATCCTCTTGAGAAGAGAGTACCTGTTGAGTTGTTAGTGGCCAACACTCACTACTGAAGGATGGGTGCACCCCTTCTAATGGGATTTGGGTAGATGTGGGGGGAAGGATAAATTATAATTTATTTTTATTGGAAAACAAATGTACAATTTGGAATGGATCTGAGGAAAATTTTGCCCTAAGCAGATTTTCTTTAAATGGCTAAACCAAAGTTTAAAAAGCAAGTAACAATAAAATATATGTTTCTGATACAGGACCAGAAGTATAAAAAGTAGTGTACAAGTACTAGATGTGTACAATGCACCTGTTTTGCAATAGTGCAGCTTCTAAGTACACACTCCATAACTCCACACTTCAACAGCAAAATGCTGATAGTTCCTAAAGAAAACTACTTAAAATCCAGATGTTCCCTTATTTGACCAACTCTATCTAAGTTTGTACAGAAGGGCTTAGAGATATACAGAGTAAGCCACATGCAGTATGTTACTTGATCAATTTTCTAAAATAAGGTTTCAGGACAATGATAGTAAGATGAGGGAAGAAACACTGCCTACAACTTCCAAAATTTTATCATAATTTAAAAAATTAAAGATACTGAATGCAGGGTTTGAAATTCATTTACAAATGGCTCCATATTTGTTTCAGTAGGGGTAATTCATGTCCTTTCCACTCTCTTCCTACCTTGTAATTGAACTCCAATTTTAGATTGGTGATCACACTCAATTTTGTAGCCTCCCAGGAATCCCTGAAACTAATGGAGCATGCAGTGGGATGGTGATTGATTTCTTTGGGTTTGTTTATCTGAAATTTCAAGGAGATTAACAGATGGAATGTCAGATTCAAATGAAGCTTTATTGCTTCAAGTGAAGGAGCAGCAATTAGATTGTTGTTTACATAGATTAACACTCTGAACCCCTCCCTACCTGGTCCAAATACTTACCACTAGGACATACAACTGTAGATTCTAGGCAGCTGAAACAGCAGCCAAAACATCCTCAGTCATTAATAAAACTTTTTCTCCTTTAGTTATACTTTCTGTTGAATCTCTCTGCCAATAATATAGCTCTTCTGTTACTTACTGCCCAAATATATGCTGAATAGAATATATTTTAAAGATTTTTATGTTCCATGTTAAAATATGATAAACTGAGAAACATTTAATGATTAAAGTCTTAACAATTGCAATGCAGACCATAAAACACTTGATGTGGTAAATACATAAGAGAAATAGTCCCTTGGTTATTGAGAAATCAGGACTATTTTAAAAGGTCCATTTTAAATAATTAACAATCCACTAAGACTTAGTACCTCATGAATGTCTTCTTGACTCAAGCTTAGCTCTTTGGTCTCACAGAATGGACGTAGTGAAAGGGTTTTAATAGCCAAATTTACAATAGTTTGTACTCCTGTATATTTTAAATCACTTCCAGATAGATGGCCATTCTCTATCTGATTTACTGGTCAACAATTCATGCTAAAGAAACCTGTGATACACTCCTTTCAAAAGACATAAAATCAATAGTGCAAAGAGTGACAAAAGGAAATACATAAATATAATTATATACAATCACTAGATAGAATTATTATAACTATTTGCTAAGTACTGAATTAAAAGTGGCTAACTATATACAATATCCTATAGCAGGATTTCTCAGCCTTGGCACTATTGATATTTTGGGACAGATAATTTTTTATTGTAGGCTAGACTGTGCATTGTAAGGTGTTTTGTTGTTGTTTTTTGACCTCTACTCACTAGACACTGTTAGCAATCTTCTACCCAAATTGTGACAATCAAAAATGTCTCCAGATATTGCCAAATGTCCTAGGGAGCAAAACCCCCAGTTGAGGACCACTGCCTATTAATATGCTATGTCTGATGATAGATATAAAATTATGTTAATTATTGAGGGTGTCAAAGATACAAAACAGGGGCTCAGTACTCAGAAATATTGCTGTTTATTCCAAGGCTATCAGACATTCTTCGGGCTGCTGAAGATGCAGTCTTAGGCAAATTGAACAGTCAGAGAAGCCTGGTAGGTAGAGAAGGCACAGGAGGGGATGCTAAGTCTACTTTACTATGAGCCAAACAATGTGCAACCCAACTCCCCAGAAGCACCTCTCAGGCAAAGAAAATATAACACCTACCTGTATTCACAGGATTCACTATCATGTTATGAACAACACACAGACAACTTAGGAAGATGTCTATTATTTTTATATGTATAACTATAGCATCGCTGTCCTCCAACCACTCCTGACTGTGTGGACCACCAGTCTGTATGGACCATAGTCTGTGAACTCATGGTTATAATGTATGCTTGTTTATGTGTGTGTATGACTAAAGACAATTTTAATTTCCTAGACCCGTCTTAACTCCCAGCACAAAAATTCTTTATGCCAAAGTTTTGTAGTACCTATACCTATAATTAAAATATGTGAGAGCATATTAAATTTTCTCTCCCAATATCCCATTAGAATGCTAAAGTGCATCCCATAACAGTTTTAGGAATCTGGAAAAAATTGTTAGGAGCCAAATTTCCAGAAGTCTGTCACATTTTTGCATGTCTTGTCACCAGAAACATTGACTACCTTTATTCCAGATTATTTTCATGGATATTTGTATAAAATCCAAGTGAAATCCCTTGGAAGGTAAAGAAAATATCTTCATCCAGGGATGAGAGGCATGTTTACTGTCTAGTATAATGAAGATAATATTTCCCTGTGGAACAAAAATAAGTCAGGTTTATTGCCTATTTAAAAGATTTGGGTTACCTGAGCTCAAAGCTCCTTGCTTGGAACACAACTCACTGTATGCAAAGGTATATCCTTGCACTTTCCACGTCACCCTGTGGCAATTAGGACTCAGGGAACAGTACAGGAAAATGCTTATATGCTCTCTGCTGCCTTTGCTGTGAGTAAGAGAGTCTTTTCTCTCACCAAGGAATGGCATGTCTTCTTTCAACATACATGAAAATTGTGGCAGGCAAACTTATACTTTCTACTCCTCTATGCTGCTGGTCTATACAGAGTCTTTCTTTATGAAGGCTGTGTACAAGTTAAGTGACCATCCATCCTGGTCTGCCTAGACTTTCCCAGGTTTAGCACTGAATATTTCACATCTAAGGAAACCCTTTGGTCCTGGAGAAACCAGGACATTTGGTCACTATACATATGCAAATTTGCTTCCTGTTTCTTCTATTTTCTTTCTTCTCCTTTTTATTTTTTTATCTTTCTTCTTTTATTTCTTTCTTTTTCCCTTCTCTTCTACCTTCTCCTCCTCCTTCCTCTTCCTCTTCTTTTTCTTCTTCTTTCCTCTATCTTTTTCTCCTTCTTTCTTTCCTTTTTTTTTTTTCCATCCTATTCAATTATTCAATCAAGTTTTTAAAAAGAAGGCAAAGAAGAACTAATTTCAAATGCTGGGCATCAATAAGACACACCTTTAGAACAGGAACAGTAGGTTTCATAATTAACTGGGAAACTGATAGGAACCAATTCTTGATGTTTTCATAGTTTTCATCTTTATTACCTACTATGTATAGACAATTTTTCATAGATTCCAAAATTGATTATATAACTGTTCTCAACTATTTGCTGCCCATATTTGTGGGAAAATTTGATCCTCATCTCATTCACTGGACCTGGACATGTGATTTGAATGTTTCTTTCTGTGGGGGGTTTAGCTTCACATTTCACTGAAATCAGAAATGCCTCTGTGATTTACTTTAGTCAAGAAAATGTGAGCAGAATGACACATAGCCCTTCCAAGGAGAATTTCAAGAGCCAGAAAATTATTCCACCATTGCCCTGTGCCATTTGCTCCCAGAATGGCAATGTCTCACATAGGGCCAATGCCAAAATCTGAATCAGTTAACTGTCTCTCCTGTACATTGATACAAACCCACAAAATGATAAAGGTTATCAACTTCGCTCTTTGCTAATGTCTTTCTCATTCTCTATCCATTTTAGCTTGGGAAAAGAAAATTACCACGTGGAACAGTCAGAAGTATTGCTGATTAGTTAGTTACCAAAGATCAGTAACATAAGACCAGGAAAGATTCTGTAACTGATTTTTTTAATTGATTTTTATATTGTAAGCAATATATTTTTTCCAGGACTACTCTATGTATTTGAGGAATCCCAGTCTCTAAGCCATACAAAAATTAAGAAAATAGAGATAATTAATACTGAGTTGTGAAATTTTAGGTGAAACTACTTTAAGAAAATAACAAAAGGACTGATGTTTATAATAAATTATGGCAATAAATTTATGAGGAAAATCACATAATAGTGGGAGAAAAACATACACAGAGAGAGAGGACCCAAATTACTAATAACAGAAATGAAAGAAGGGATACCACTATATCTCCCATGAGCATTAAAAGGATAATTAAGAATACTATGAACAACTCTATGCCAACAAACTTCATAACCTAGATGAAATGGACCAATTCATGGAAAGAAACAATCTTCCAAAACTCACAGACACAAAAAATATATACAATATGAACAGAAGTCACCAGGCCCAGATAGGTTCACTGGTGAATTCTACCAAATGTTCAAGAAAAAAATTGTTCCAATTCTCTATCATCTCTTTTAGAGGACAGAAGCAGAGGGAATACTTCCTAACTCATTCTATGAGGTCAGCATTATCCTAACACCAAAACCAGACAGAGACATTATAAGAAAAGAAAACTACAGACCAATATCTCACTGAACATAGATGGAAAAATCCTTAACAAAATATTAGCAAATTGAATCCAGGTAGGATTTATCCCAGGTATACAACACTGATTTAACATTCGGAAGTCAATTAGTGTAATCTCACACATCAACATGTTAAAAAATAAGAGCCACATGATCATATAAGTAGATAACAAAAAAATCATTTGACAAAATCCAACACCCATCCATGATAATAACTCTCAGTAACTAGAAATAGAAAGGAAATTTCTCAACTTGATAAAGAATATACTTGCAAAACCATCTACAGCTAATACTAGTGAGAAAATCAAAAATTTCCACTAAGATCAGGAACTAGGCAAGGTTGTCCCCTCTCACCACTGCTTTTCAACATTGTGCTGGAAGATTTTTAGCTAATGAAATAAGATGAGGGAAGGATTTAATAGGACTACATATTGAGAAGGAAGAAATAAAACTGTATTTTTTCATGGATAACATATCATTTAATTAAGAAAATCCTAAGGTACTGACAAAAGAACTCCTGGAACTAAAGCAATTATAACAAGGTTACAGGATACAAGGTTAATATACAAAAGTCAATCACCTTTTTTTAAAAAATTAGGCTTAATGGAACCAGTAACTTACAGGTCACCTTTTAATGTTAAAGCAGCTTCCTTTTGATTGCCAAATTTTTTGCATGCTTCTTTTTTTAACTGTTGCATATTTAGTTAAGAAATGACTTAACCTAGTAATAGATTTTGGTGATATAGGAACCCAGTTAATTCTGAATGACTATCCCCAAATAAATGAGTGAAATAAATAATTTTGAGTTAAATATTTATCAAAAAGTCACTTGGGGACTTCCCTGGTGGCAGAGTAGTTAAGAATTGCCTGCCAATTCAGGGGACACAGGTTCGAGCCCTGGTCCGTGAAGATACCACATTCCGTGGAGCAACTAAGCCCATGCGCCACAACTACTGAAGCCTGCGCTCCTAGAGCCTGGGCTCTTCAACAAGACAAGCCACTGCAATGAGCAGCCCAGGCACTGCAACAAAGAGTAGCCCCCACTCGCCATAACTAGAGGATGTCTGTGCACAGCAAAGAAGACCCAATGCAGCCAAAAATTAATAAATTAAAATAAATTAATTAAAAAAAATAAGTCACTTGGATACATTATCACTATTAGAGAGATAAATGTAGGACCCTGACTGACAAATATTTCAAATTGTAGCAGGTCCCTTAAAATATACATTCTAGTTATTGGTTTTTTTTGTTTTTTGTTTGTTTGTTTTTGTGGTACACAGGCCTCTCACTGTTGTGGCCTTTCCCATTGCGGAGCACAGGCTCCAGACATGCAGGCTCAGAAGCCATGGCTCATGGGCCTAGCCACTCCGCGGCATGTGGGGATCTTCCCGGACCGGGGCATGAACCCATGTCCCCTGCATCGGCAGGCAGACTCTCAACCACTGCGCCACCAGGGAAGCCCTCTTGTTATTGTTTTTAATGACTTATTCCAGCACATTTTAAAAATCATGTTTGAAGTGTTCCATTTTTTTCTATTTTTGTAAGATAAAAAAAATTCATAATTTCACACACAAAAAAAGTCAATCACTTTCCTATATACCAGCAATGAACAAGTGGAATTTAAATTAAAAACAAAATACCATTGTGTATATGTGCCACATCTTCTTTATCCATTCCTCTATTGATGGACATTTAGGTGGCCTCCATGTCCTGGCTATTGTAAATAGTGCTGCAATGAACATAGGGGTGCATGTATCTTTTTGAATTATGGTTTTCTCTGGATGTATACAATGGAATATTACTAGGCCACAAAAAAAGAATGTAATAAGGCCATTTGCAGCAACACGGATGGACCTAGAGATTATTATACTGAGTGAAGTAAGTCAGAGAAAGAAAAATATCATATGATATCACTTATATGTGAAATCAATAAAAGAAGGGTACAAATGAACTTATCTACAAAACCGAAATAGAGTTACAGGTGCAGAAAAAAAAAAAAAAACTATGATTACCAGAGAGTAAGTGTGGGGTGGGAGACAGATAAATTGGAAGATTGGGATTGACATATTCACACTATGATACATAAAATAGATAAATAATAAGGACATACTGTATAGCACAGGGAAGTCTACTCAATACACTGTAATGGCCTATATGGGAAAAGAATCTAAAAAACAGTGGATATATGTATATGTATAACTGATTCACTCTGCTGTGCACCTGAAACTAACAAAATATTAAATCAATGATACTCCAATAAAATATTTTCCTTTCTTTTTTTTTAAACATCTTTATTAGAGTATCATTGCTTAAAATGTTGTGTTAGCTGTTGCTGTATAACAAAGTGCATCAGCTATATGTATACATACATCCTCATATTATTTGGTGTGTGTCCCCATGGGGTAAAGTTGGTTCAGTGGGTCGTGTACGTTTCCTGGTGGAGGGGACTTGTGCCTGTGTTCAGGTGGATGAGGCTAGATCTTGTCTTTCCAGTGGGCAGGACCACATCCGGTGGTGTGTTTTGGGGTATCTGTGAACTTATTATGATTTTAGGCAGCCTGTCCACTAATGAGTGGGTTTGTGTTCCTGTCTTGCTAGTTGTTTGGCATGGGTTGTCCAGCACTGTAGCTTGTTGGTCGTTGTGTGGAGCTGTGTACCGTTGAGACAGAGATCTCTGAGAGAGCTCTCACTGATTGATATTACACTGGGCCAGGAAGTCTCTGTTGGTCCAATGTCTTGAACTCAGCTCTCCCACTTGAGAGGCTCAGGCCTGACACCCAGCCAGAGCACCATGACCCTCTCAGCCCCACAGCTCAGAAGAAAAGGTAGAAAAGAAAGAAAGAAAGAAATATAAATAAAAGAAAATAAAATTACTAAAAGAAAAATATATTATTAAAATAAAATTAAAAGAAGAGAGCAAGCAAACCAATAAACAAATCCACCAATGGTAACAAGCACTAAAAACGAAACTAAGATAAACATATTAATCAGAAACTAGTCAGTCACATACAGCAAACCTGAAGCCTACAGTTGTTCCTAAAGTCCGCCACTTCAATTTTGGCATGATTCGTTGTCTATTCAGGTGTTCCACAGATGCAGGGTACATCAAGTTGATTGTGATAATTTAATCCACTGCTCCTGAGGCTGCACTGAGAAATTTCCCTTTCTCTTCTTTGTTCGTGCAGCTCCTTGGGTTCACCTTTGGATCTGGCCCCGGCTCTGCATGTAGTTTGCCCTCTGGAGTCTCTTTCTTGCCCAGACAATACAGTGTTAAAGCAGTGGCTTATTAGGGGCCTCTGAATTACTCAGGCCATGGGGAGGGTGGGGTGTGGAGTGCAGGGTGAGCCTGCAGTGGCAGAGGTCTGCATGACATTGCAACAGCATGAGGTGTGCCATGTGTTCTCCCGGGGACGTTGTCTGTTGATCATGGGACCCTGGCAGTGGCGGGCTGCACAGGCTCCCGGGAGGGGAGGTGTGGATAGTGACCTGTGTTTGAACACAGGCTTCTTGGTGGCTGCAGCAGCAGGTTTAGAATTTCATGCCAGTCTCTGGTGTTTGTGCTGATAGCTGCAGCTCGTGCCTGTCCCTAGAGCTCATTTAGGCAGTGCTCTGAATCTCCTCCCTCGTGCACCCCGAAACAATGGTCTCTTACCTCTTAAGTAAGTCCAGAGTTTTCCCTGGAATCCTTCACATCTAGCTGTGGTGCACTAACCCCCTTCAGGCTGTGTTCACACAGCCAACCCCAGTCCTCTCCCTGGAATCTGACCTCCAATGACTGAGCCTCAGCTCCCAGGCCTTACCCACCCTCG
Organism: Mesoplodon mirus; assembly: GCF_964341445.2. Taxonomy (NCBI): domain Eukaryota; kingdom Metazoa; phylum Chordata; class Mammalia; order Artiodactyla; family Ziphiidae; genus Mesoplodon; species Mesoplodon mirus. The sequence continues at coordinate 111,859,889 of NC_138982.1, forward strand.
TCAGTGAGCAGACAAGCCTCTCAGGCTGGTAAGTGCTGGTCAGCACTGATAGTCTGTGCGGGAATCTCTCTGCTTTGCCCTCTGCACCCCTGTTGCTGCACTCTCCTCCATGGCTCCGATGTTCCCCCCCATTCACACCCCGTCTCCACCAGTGAAGGGGTTTCATTATGCATGGAAACTTTTCCTCCCTCACAGCTCTTTCCCAGCTGTGCAGGATCCATTCCTATTCTTTGTCTCTGTTTCTTCTCTTTTTTTTTTGCCCTACCCAGGTATATGTGGTGTTTCTTGCCTTTTGGGAAGTCTGAGGTGTTCTGCCAGCATTCAGCAGGTGTTCTGTAGGAGTTATTCCACATGTAGATGTATTTTTGATGTATTTGTGGGAAGGAAGGTGATCTCCACGTCTTTGTCCTCCGCCATCTTGAAGGTCTTCCAAATATTTTTTTTTAAATAGCATCTATATTCACAACCCCACAGATGAAATACCTAGGTATATAATTATGTAGTAACAAAATATGTACAAAATCTATATGAGGAAAATTATGAAAGTCTGATAAAAGAAAGCAAAGAAAATCTAAATAAATGGAGAGCTATTCCATGTTCATGAATGGGAAGACTCAATATTGTCAAGATGTCAGTTCTTCCCAACTTGATCTGTAGATTCACTGTAATCCCAATCAATCAAAATACAAGAAGTTATGTGTGGATATCCACAAACTGATTCTAAAGATTACATGGAGAGGCAAAAGACCCAGAATAGCCAAAAAAATATTAAAAGGGAAGAACAAAGTTGGACAGACACTAACCCAGCTCAAGACTTACTATAAAGTTTCAGTAATGAAGACTGTTTGGCACTAGCAAAAAATAGACAAACAGGGCTTCCCTGGTGGTGCAATGGTTAAGAATCTGCCTGCCAATGCAGGGGACATGGGTTCAAGCCCTGGTCTGGGAAAATCCCACATGCCACAGAACAACTAAGCCCGTGAGCCACAACTACTCAGCCCATGCTCTAGAGCCCGTCAGCCACAACTACTGAGCCCACGTGTCACAACTACTGAAGCCCGTGGTCCTAGAGCCTGTGCTCCACAACAAGAGAAGCCACCGCAATGAAAAGCCCACACACTGCAATGAAGAGTATCCCCCGCTAGCTGCAACTAGAGAAAGCCCTCGTGCAGCAGCAAAGACCCAATGCAGCCAAAATAAACAAAAATTAAAATTAAAAAATGTATTTTAAAAAAAGAATAGACAAATAGATCAAGGGAACAGAACAGAGAGCATAGAAATATACCCAAATAAATACTGTCAACAGATCTTTGACAAAGGTACAAAAGAAATACAATGGAGCAAAGATAGTTTTTCTAACAAATGGTGCTGGCACAACTGGACATCCACATGCAAAAATTCAATCTAGACACAGACTTTACACCCTTCACAAAAAATTAACTCAAAATGTCTTATACACCTAAATGTAAAAGGCCAAACTATAAAATTCCTGGAAGATAACACAGGAGAAACCTGAACAACCTCGTATATGGCAATGTCTTTATATACAACACCAAAATCACGATCCATGAAAGATATAATTGATAAGCTGGACTTCATTAAAAGTAATAATTTCTGCTTTGTGAAAGACACTGGCAAGAGAATGAAAACATAAACTGAACTGCGAGAAAATTTTCGCAAACACATATCTGATAAAGGACCATTCTCCCAAATATTTTTTAAAAAGCTCTTAAAACAGTAAGAAAACAAACAACTGACTAAAAAATGGGCCAAAATCTTAACAGACACCTTGCTAAATAAAATACACAGTTGGCAAATAAGCATATGAAAAGTTGTTCCACATCACATGTCATCAGGGAAATACAAACTAAAAAACAACAAAAGATATACTACACCCATATTAGAATAGTCAAAATCCAGAACACTGACACCACCAGATCCTAGTAAGGATGTGTTGCTGGTGGCAATGTAAAATGATACAGCCACTTTGAGAACTGTTTGGTGATTTCTTATAAAACTAATCATATTCTTACCAAACAATCCAGCAATTACTCTTTTTGGTGTTTACACAAATGAGTTGACAACTTTTGTCTACATAAAAACCTGCACACAGTTTGTCTATAACAGCCTTATTTATAATTGCTAAAACTGGAAGGAACCAAGATGCCTTTCAATAAGTGAATGGATGAATACACTGTGGTACATCAGGACAATGGAATGTTATTCAGTGCTAAAAAGAACTTACTTAGTACAGAAAAGACATGGAGAAATCTTAAATGCATATTACTAAGTGAAAGAAGCCAATCTGAAAAATTGGCTCCATACTGTGAATCCAACTATATGTTATTCTGGAAAAAGCCTAACTATGGAGACATTAAAAATAAGTGGTTTCCGGGGTTTCAGAAGAGGGAGGGATGATTAGATGGAGTACAGAGGATTTTAGGTCAGTGGAGCTACTCAGTGTAGTGTAGTGGAACTATTCAGTGGAACTGTAAAGGTAGGTATATGTCATTATACATTTGTTCAATCACATAGAATGTACAACACCAAGAGTGAACCCTAATATGAACTATGGACTTTAGGTGATTATGATTTGTCAGTGTAGGTTCATCAGTTGTAACAAATGTACCACTCTGTTGGGAGATGTTGATAAAAGGGGAAGCTATATATATGTGGGGGCAGGAGGCATATGGAAATTCTCTGTACCTTTCACTCAACTTTGCTGTGAACATAAATCTTCTCAAAAGAAAAAATGTATATTCTATTAAACACACACACAGTGTTGACAGCCTGGATACCTGATTCTAGTTCTTGTTTTCCATGATTAGCTGTTTGATTATATGTTGGTCACAACAGATTTCTGTAGTTATTTTCTTATTGAAAAGTGAAATGATTAAGAAGGTCACTAAGGTTCCTTCAATTCTAACATTTAGTAAGCTCTCTCTACTTCACTTCAATAAAAGCATTAAATTTTATGATAGTAATTTTCTGCTTTCATGAGCAGAATACATATTTTTATAATGCCATGTTCTGATATTGGGGTTATTCTGCCTTTCTCTAAAATCATTGAGTGTTCATGTTTACTTTATCCATTGGTACAAGTAGTCAGTGTCATTAATGCAAAATATATAATTTAGGACTCTTTTCAATAACACTGCTGTTCAACCAGTGTAGAAAGACAAGAGTAGCTGAAAAGGTGCAGACCAAATATTCTTCTTTACAGACAATTTTGGACATACTTTTATGCAGAGCTCAAGCTCTGCTATCTCCAATGTTAAGATTAAATGAAGATGTAAGAAATCAGTAGGATTCATTGTGTGTCATTTCTGAAGGAACACAGTTGTCATGAGTCATCATTTGAGTCAATAGTAATTAAGGCTCAAATTACCACCTTTCTAAATGGCATGCTGGCTCTCCATGGAGAGTAACAATAGGCTGTATAAATGTGGAGTCAATTAAAATTGTACTACATATCATGTGAATTATTCTCTCTGTAAAAGGAATTTTCGTATAAATTAAGGTACGTTTAGTTCTTTCTCCAGATCATAGATGGCTAAAGACTCCAAATGAGGTGTTCCTCCAAAGATTGGGAACTAGTAGGAAAATTTCACTCTGATCTTGAAACTGGAAAGATTCAACATAAATTAATGAGAATAGCCATCTGCAGAAGTGACCTATTCTAACAAATCGTTCCTAAATGTGAGAATGATTACACAGGGGGGCTTCTCAAATCTCATTAAAGAGACTCAGATAAAGCCAATATAAGATAAACTGTGACGTAATTAATTGTAACTTCTTCTATATAACGTCAGCAGAAGGCTAAGGCATGACTGAAATCTGGGGGAAAAAATGGAGAGCCAAAAGGCCAGAATCTGACACTGGCATCCATTCAGGCAACATTTCTTGAGTGTCTACTTACGGGCCAAGCATTTAGCAATATGTTGGCTCTTACTTAGAGAATAGTAATCACAACACTGAAGATAAATGTTTATATTTGCTTGGCAAATATGTCCTTTTGTATAAAGGGTTGGATTATTAAACTACCAGATTTTATTAATGCTACTAATTAAAATCCTCAAATTTCCTCCAATCAGATCTTTTAATAAATTTGCAAACTGATTAACCAGTATAAATATTTTGTTTAACTGTTTTTTAAAATCTCAGCATACTTAATTAAATTATCATTTTATTGAGAAAATACTAAGTAGAAGACATTTTGCATAAAGCTATGGAGAATGCAATAATTAATATGTCAATGTCTTATTTGCTGCTTTAAAAGTGTGTAATCATAGGGGAAATAAATCCATGAAAACATAGCTACAATATTAAGTAAAAGGATATAGAAAAGAATTAATAATTCTTCATCTAGCATTTGGAAGCAGAGAGTAGAAGAGGAGAAGCTTTCATGAAGGGGATAACATGAGCTGAATCTGTAAAGATGTAAACGTCTCTTGAAAGGAGTAATGGCACGCCAAGTGGAAGGTATAATGTAGTTAACTCATAAAAGGAAAAAGGTGAAATTGGAAAAATTTCTGGAATATAGCATGTATGGAGAGGAGTAATCACAGATAAGTTTAGAAATATGTTCAGAATAAGGTCATTGTATATCACATGCCAAGATAAATATATTAAACTTAATTCTTTAGAATGCAGGAAGTTACGAAAATATTGAGTTAGCATGTAAATGGTGATCATGATTAAACATTTGAATGTCTCCATGCACAGTTATAAAACTGCTTTCTGACTTTTAAATTAATCTATTGTTATTTGGATGAATATACTAGCATATGAACATCCCTAGGTAGACTGATAAGAATCAATATCCAGATTAAAAAGTACTGAGAGCCAGACTCTTGTCCCATGATATAAATGTCTCATGAAGTCATAAGATAACAAAACACTTCTGTAGATGTTTTTTACTCACCCTCTTTCCTCTAGACTATGATAAAGCCTAAATTTTAAAAGCTGAATTATCACTGAATTAAAAACTGAATTTAGTCAAACTATGATTCATTTAGTGAAATAATAAGTCTTTATTAAAAGAAGAAAACTTTTTTCTTCCTCAAAACTACTTAGATAATTACATTGTTGTACAGGTATCCTCCTTAGAATTTGAAATTTCACGTACTTTGAGATTAGAACATTGTTTCAGCTATCTTCTTTTTAATGAAAAACACATCTTTTGAGAATAACTTTTAAAAATATATTTTAATTTGTACTTCAAGTCACAGATTATAGTTTTAAAGTACTTTTCCATTTAAGTTTTCTTCAGTGAGGAATTTTTAACATCATTGACATTAATAATTTCTACCTAGCTGCTTTTCTTTTCAATGTATCCCTGAATTAGAGAGCAAAATGTCAAGTTATGTGCTCCTAGAGTCCATTATTTAGAAGATCATCATAAACCCTGAAAAAAGAAAGATAACCAATTTATTAACTTCAATGTAAATTGTCTTCTGTTCTTTTAATTACTTGATTCAATAACTAAAACAAATTTCTGCTTAATATCACAGATTTTGATATAAAGTAAAACTGAGAAAATCATTTCATAGTTATGTGTCGCTTGGCTACACATTATATCATCAATAGTATATTTGTCCAGAAGCACTTTTTAATTTTTAATTTCCTATTGAAAGGATATTGGTGTATTGTTCTTTTCTTCTAGATAAGTGGTGTCTAACACTATAGAGATTCCCATGGAAATAAACAATAAGAAATAAAAATAGAAAATTAAAAATCAAAAAGTACTTCCATACCACCAAAGAAATGGGAGAAATAGGATTCTCTCACAGGATCATGTAAAATTAAGCTGCCAGAATGGTGCTAATGCTGTGATTGTTGTTAACTCTCATTCATGTCAGAGGTAGGATTAATTTAGAACTCATGTTCTCCAACAACACATTGCTAACCCTTGGGCTTGAGCCACAAGTGTGGGCTCAAATAGCTCTCTCCCATTTGATTTCAACCATGCAGCCCACCTCACCTCCACAACACTTAAGAGCAGTGGGGGTGGTATTAGGCATCTTTTACCCTATGTGTAGCCTATCATTGGCACCAAGGGCAGTTACCCCACCCCTTCTGCAAGCTTTATGTCAAACATCAGGCAGTCAGACAAGAACAGTATTCTGGATTGAATTGGGACTCCCTAAAACGTGTTGAAGTCCTAATGCCTGGTACCTGTGACTGTGACCTTATTTGGAAATAGAGTCTTTGCAGATGATCAAGTTAAGATGAAGTCATTAGGATGAACACTAATCCAATATGTCTGTATCCTTCCAAAAAGGATAAATTTGGACATAGAGACTGAGAAACAGAGAAAATGCCATGGGGGATTTGAATTACAATGCCACAAGCCAAAGAACACCAAAGATTGCCAGCAAACCACCAGGAACTAGGAGACAGGCATGGAACAATTTCTCCCTCATAGTCATTGGAAGGAAGCAATCCTAGCCTCCAGAGAGGTGAGACAATAAATTTCCATTGTTTAATCCATATAGTTTGTAGTATTTTGTTATGGCAGCCCTATGAAACTAATACAAGTGACCACAACTATCTCCTCTGAGAGAATATAAGACTGTTACTCCACAGTACAAACCAGCCCTTCCAATCAATGTGGTCACTTCCTATGTCTTCTAGGATGGTCTTCTAGGACACTCTTCCAGATAAGGGACAAACATTCTTATTGTCCCTTCTGATGGTAGCTGCAAAAGACATGGGTGTGTAAAAACTGGAACAGGTCCCAACCTGGAAATGCAGTGGTTATGGTCTAAAGACTTTCAGAGTGCTGTTTTTGGAAGATGCGCTATTCTATGTTAACACCATAAAATTCTAAACAGTCAGTTTAACATGACCAAAAACTGAATTGTTGTTCACAATTTTCTGTGTATTCTGGGTAAGACTGATTTGCGATTACCATCAACAAAGCACAGTAACAATCTTTAAGAGAGTCATCAGGAGCCAGCTTTCATAGGCAGCATGATACATGATCAACATAATGAGTAATGATGAAACCCTAGAATTATGTAAATATTAGGGAAATGTAGAGGCAAAATGGTCTGTATAGTTTCAGTACAGACAAATTCTGTATTGAATATAGGGCCATGGAACAGTGAGTAATAGCAGAGTCTCTATCTTTTTCTTGTGATGAGAGGTATAAAATTAGCCAGTGCTATAGAAGAATATTTGTGTTCCTGCCTAATTCATAGGTTGAAACTTAATCCCCAATGTGATGATGTTTGGCAGTGGACTTTTGGGATGTGATTAGGTCATGAGGGTGGAGTCCTTGTGAATGGGATTAGTGCCCTTATTAGAAATCCCAGAGCTCTCCTTCCACCCTTCATTCACGTGAGGACACAGGGAGAATACAGCCATCTATAAACCAAGAAGTGAGCTCTTACCAGACACTGAATCTACTGGTGACTTGATCTTGGATTTTCTAGCCTCCAGAACTATAAGAAATAAATGTTCATCGTTTAAGCTACCCAGTATATGGTACTTTTGTTACAGTAGCCCAAATGGACTAAAACAACCAGATATGACACATTTACAAGTAAAGAATGTAGAGGGATGATTCCTGGAACTGAATAAGAAGAGATGGTACTAGATACTAATAAGAATATTCATGTCCACAGATTGGAGAATGAATGTGTAAGGACCTCTTTTATATCCATTATTCTAAATCTTCATTGATAAATCACTACTTTTTACAAGGGCTCACAGATTTTGCATCATGTTTTTTAACCAGCCTGTTTATATAGCAAAAGGGGTTAGAAGTGAGGGTTGGTAGTAGGCAATGGGTGGGGGGAGCATTTCTCCAGAAAGAGGACCAGGGTTTTATGTTACAAGACCAAGATAGATCACAAGAACCAGTGATCCTTTGAAAATTATTCCCAGATCTCCTTGGCTGCCCTCATATCCATTCCTTACCCTTCCCCTGATCTTCACTGAATTGCAAGGCACCTGACATGTGCCAGCTTAGTATTTCTCACTCTAGTGTCATTTGTTGGTTGCAAACTAGGATTTATCATTGGGAGACACTGGTGGGAAACTGGAGGATTGATGACAGAATTCAAGATATTGCTGTCACAGTTTCAGCCTTAGAAGGCTTTCTGGCCAAGGCTGTTGCTTCTCTGTGGTTTCAGCTCCCAATGGGTAAGTCCACTGTGTGCTTGTTCCACTGTTCCCAGGGCTCTAGTGACAGTCTCCACTCAGCTTCTCTCTAGCTTAAGGGTAATAGTGTCTTGCTAAACAATAACCTGAGATGCAAATCTCTGGAGGACCTCAAAGTGTTTCAGACACCAGCTATTGATTATGGAAATAACCAACGCCCTGAATAAATCCTACTATAAATATTTGTGACAATTGTCTTATTTACCTACACCAGTAATATTTATCTACTTCAGCAGTGCCTTCATTTTCCATGTGGTACACCAACTGTGGCAAATCAAGTCCTGTTTCTGGATTTCTTTACAAGCTTTCTTTTAATTCTACCATTTCCCTACCCATGGCCCTGAGTATGGCATGAGCAGTACAAGAGTCCCTCTTGAAGGTGGCATCCTCTGGAAAAATGTAAATGTAAACAAGACCCAGGACAACACAAAAGGCTCTTGTAACCAGCCCCAGCTGCCCAGAATATGCAGCCTCCACATACACATGACAAGGCAGCTTTAACTGTCTCCTTTTCACTTGTACTAATGACGGTTGAAAACTGGTGGGAGAATTTCACCTCAGAGCTGATGTTTTCTGTCAGTTGGCTCTGTATTTTACTACCATTTCTTTTAGAGATGGGGCCTGAAGTGAATGAATATTGGTCCCCTTTTAAGAAAGACGCCAGTAGCACTATTCTTTCTACCTAAGGGTATTTGGGTCTTGGGATACAAAAGGTTGATTGGTGACTCCCATCAAAGGCACTCCTGTCTGTATGTCATAGGCAGTTAAAATAGTGAAGCACTGAAGTTCACAGGGGAAGATTCCTTGGTTGGCTTTAATGGGTTAGACCACTAATGATTGATGCATCTGCTATGGTGTAGATGGACATCCTACACTTAGAGTAGTACACTGCCAAGGTTTACTCCAAACAAAGTGTTAGGCCAGTCAGAGAAAAATGGCAATATACTGGCTAGTGTTAGGATGTTGTATAAATTGAAAAGAAAGTGTTTGTTGCAGGGGTAAATCTCCCTGCCATGGTTAGTTCTGGAGGGAGTTCTTCTCTGGCTACTGGAACCCTTATTATACCAAAATAAAACAACAGAATTTTTTTTCTTCATTCATTTCCTGAGACAGAAATATTTGCAAAACTACACACAATTTATGGGTGTGTCTTCCAGTCTATTTCTAACAGTGGAAAAATACGGCTTTTTCTCTGTAAATATAAGAAAAAATCAAGGAGAAATAAGATAAAATTCAGTAATTCTAAGTTTAAAAAGAGAATCAAATAGGAACAAATACCTCTTATACTATCAGGAAAACACTTCTGAAATTTTCTAATTCACATTCCAAATAATATTTCCTCTCTGAAACAAGAAAAGCCAGCTATAAAGTATGATAAAATAACACTGTGGTGAACAATTACTTTTCACTCTCCCTCTTCTATCCTTTATTTTAGGGATAGTGGCTAAAATGGATGGTCAATTGCTCCAGCTTTGAAAGCATTTTGTACTTTTCAGTGCCAAACTGTGTCAGTTATTTTCTGTTGTGCTGCTCAAAGAAGAAACATTCTGTACCTGCGTAGGCTTTGTTTGGTTTCTTGTTTTGTGTTGTTTTGTTTTGGTTTTGTTTCAGGGCCAAATGATGGTGGTGGGACAGATCTTTCCAAAATTAATGTGTTTTCACAGCACTTTGTGTTGCTGCTTGTAGCACCCCAGGGTTTCACGGCCTTCTTCTTTCATATTCAGTGGTTTAATGATACATTTTTGCAGTTCTGTATCACAGTTCTTTAATTCAGCAATTGAAGTCACTCATAAATAATGATCAGCATAAGATGGAGAAGGTCTGTTCAATATTAAAATGATCTCAACATCAGGTCTCTGAAAATTGCTGATGATATGGCTGTCTTGACAAAAATCTGAAGTTTTATTTTTCAAACATAGTTTCTATAAACAATCTGGTTGTGAAGACAATATTCTTTTCTTTATAAATCAATACATATATGAGATATTTTTCTTTGTCAACAGTCAGTGGCTAAAAGGTGTATTTTACCCTTAAGAACTTCAGGGAGTAGTCATTCTGTCTTGTCTTTATTCTCTAGAAGAAAACAGTGTTCAAACTGAAGTCCCAGTAATGAAAGGTGTTTTTTTGTTTGTTTGTTTGTTTTGTTTTTTTTTATGTTTCAGGCCATTTTCAGGAGGCATCACAAAGGTAAACCGTTCGGAAGTCATTGAATCCTGTAAGAAACTAACCCTAGAACCTGAGGTGGACCTTCCTATGCTCAGCTTCTCAATGATTTTTTTTTTTTTGGCTGCTTATTAGAATTCAACTAATCTATCAGCAAGTACCCATTGAGCTCCAACAAACACAAAACTAGGCTCAGTAATGTAGAGAATATAAAGGAAATGTCAGCTTCAATTCTAGCTCTTAAGTAGTCTATGAGAGTTCTCTTAACTGACTTCCTCACTCTTTTATCACTTCTTTAGACAAAATTGTTTCATAGATGGTGAAGACTACATGTTTGGAGGTATCAACGTTTCCCGCCTAATTCTGGAAATTCTGAAGTTTGTTTCAGGCAGGTACTGATAACTAAATGTACATGAGCTCTTAATTTTTAGAGTTGATGAATGGTTTGCAGAATATGTCTAAATACTGTCAACTTTCTTGTCACAAATGCTTGCCTTTAACCACTTTGTTACTACTATACAATGTAACCTAACAATTTAAAGTAATGAATCTCATCCCCATACCTGAGAATCATAAAAGACTGTGATTTCCAGTTGCTTAAAGAAGAATTTGGGTGTATAAATTGGTGGAATCTCTATTCATCATAAGAACAAACATTAAAAGTAATTGACACATTTTGTTATAAAATGTACATCATTCAGAGAATTTAGATTTTTATCTCTACTTTGACACAGATTGTAAGGAGTTCTGGAATTTCCCATTTATATCCATACCCTCAGTTAGGTGGAAGACATGCAAGCAAATATACTGGTTAAATAAATTATGATATATAGTTGATGGAATATCTCTGTAGCAATTAGTTAGAATGTGCCAGGATGTTGACTGATGACATAATATCATGTACATGTTTATGGTAGGCAGAATAATGACCCCTCAAACTTGTCTATATCCTAATCCCTGGAACCTGTGAATACATTACCTTACATGGCAAAGGGGACTTTCCGTATGATCTTGAGATAGGAAGATAGTCCTGAATTATTCATGTGGGCCCAATGTAATCACTAGGGCTTTTATAAGAGCAAGAAGGATGCAGGAGAGTCAGAGAAGATGTGACAATTAAGCAGATCTTGGAGTGATTCAGCCATTAGCCAAGGAACCTGAGCAGCCTCCAGAAGCTGGAAAAGGAAGGAATAGATTCTTCCCTAGAATCTCCAGAAGGAACTCAGTGGTACTAAGACTATGATTTTGTCCCATAAGACCCATTTTTAGGCTTCTGAACTCCAAGTTATAAGATAATATTTGTGTTGCTGTAAGCCACTAAGTTTGTGGTAATTTGTTACAGCAACAACAGAAAATTAATAGATTCTTTGAGTATAAAAAATCATATTAGAAATTTTAGTTCAAGTTAGCAGAAGGAGCAACCTTATCTGCCCTCTAGTTCCCCCTAAATCTTATTGCCATGAAGTACAAAACATTAAAATTTGTAATAGTGAGGAGTACAGTGTTCATAGCAGAGATGCATCATTAACATGCAAACACAATTAAAAATATTTCTGACAGGTTGAAAATCAAGACATACAAAATGAGAAATTAATCAGAATAGAAGCATCTGCAATCTTGTACGAAAAAACGAGGTAGAAAGAGTAGAGATGGGAGGTAATATTTTTTTAAAACCCACGACTTCGGGACAGGTTAAGTTTTGACAGTGGGAATGAGTAGTGGGGCAGAAAATGGGTTGATTAATTGAAGGCTTTCTGTGGTAAAATTTTCTGGGTCATTTGGCCCGACTCATCCTCTGTCCTCCACCCAATTCAGCTTACATAGGGCTTTAGCACCTGGAGTTTTTCCCAGGGAAAATACTGGAGCTCTGTTTATAGAAATTGCATGGCTGGGGAAAAATGAAGTTTTCTAAGATGAAGTTAGGACTTCAAAGTTATTTCATCTCATTTGAGATTTGCAGAGGAGGGGTAGAAGCAATGGTGGGTCTGCTTCTGGTTTTCACATATGGTTACCAAAGCTTGCCTGAAAGTCCCACAGCTCTCCCCAGTATCTTTAACTGCCAGTCAGACTTATAATCAAGGAAACAGGGCTTTGGAGAAACTAAGTTTCAGTACATAACGACAGAGGGAACCCAAGACACCTACATACATTGATCAACATGCAAATGCTATTAAAGTATTTCTGACAGATTGAATAACAAAGCACACATATTGAGAAATGTATCCAAATAGAATAAGCTGTGATCCAAACTAACTCTTTATTCTTAAATATTAACAGAAAGCTGAAGTCACCAGATCTTTGAGAAAATAGCACTTTGGATAAGAAGGAGAAAGCTGGAGAAATGTTTACACATTTTAAGTTTGTATCCTCGGAGTTGTTTGATTAAGTTATTGAGGCCATAAAATAAAAACAAGAAAAGTTTGTTGTAAAAATTGCAGAGAATGCAAAAGAAATTTGTAAATTTAAAAAATATAATTTGAATAAGTAAATGCAGTCTTGTTGGAGTAATGGCAAAGAGGAAAAGAATGTGAAAAAAAAGTAAAAAAAAAACAGAGGATTGATTGGGAAGATAACATTCAACTAACAAAATAAATAAAAAGAAAAAAATTAAAATGAGCAAATTAGGCCCCAAATATTGAAATAATTTTCCACACTGAACAGGACCACTAAGTTCCTGGAGAGTCAAATATCAGAAAATCAAAAGGGAACCAAGATCAACAGCAAACAAAATAAAGAGAAGATTCCAACTGATATCAAATATTTCTGTAGTTCACTTACAGGAAACTTTAAAATGATAAATTATAAACTTATTGTTGGAAATAGCTTTTAGTAATATTTAAATAAGTTCAGTAGTTTTCTAAGCAATTGTTATTAATATAATGCAGCTAAATACCTCTTCCTAACACTTGGCCCTGTTTCTCTTCATTTCTCCACAATCTGCCTCAGCTGCAATCTGGTTCCCAACCAGGATGTTGCCTCTTGTTTATCATCAGGCTCTGTCCCTCTGGACTTGGCATTCACCTGGGTATACTCAGCAGGTTCCTCATTACCCTCACAGATGCTGGCTCAGTTTCACACTGACCTTCCCCACAATGAGTCACTTCTGAGAGCTCACGGCCTCTCATATCCTGCCAGCCAAATAACCAACCAGAAAATCCTCTATGTTGAGGAGAATGGGAAAGTCTTATGGTTTTTGCTTGAAATGGCCAAATTCATTTTAATCCATCAGGGGACTGTGACAATTTTTGTTGGGGAGCAGTTTCGTATTCTTCTTGTTGCTTTGATTTTAGTTTATTCCCTCAGTCACTGAAATGACACACACATTTTTCTTGTATTTCTGTCAATGTTCTTTCAGTCATCCAGAGTTTGCTCACTGTAAAGTATGTTTCTGAGCCATCTGCAGCTACGATTCACAGCCCATTTATGTCCAGATCAGCCAAACACATTTCAGGAGACATAAGTTGAATGGTGATAGATTCAGAAATGACACTAATGGAAACGCTCAAAATACAAGATTTGTTGTCTGTCACACTGCCAAAAATTACAACCATATTGAAAATTAGATATGCATGTGGCACAAGTCCTCAAAATCTGAAGAAGTTTCTCATCCTAAGATGGTTTCTAAGAAAATGCTACAGGATTTAAAAATACAATCATTCATGAACACAGACAAGAAAGTGATATGACAACTATTGTGTGCACTTTATGTGTTACCATAGCAGTCACTTCTTACTGTAGGAATGAGGTGGTAGAGACCTTCCCAAGAAGAGTTCCTGAATGGCCCTAAAGCCTAAAATCAATGTTTACCCATGTTTTTAATAGCACTTTGTTTTCAACATTGACTGTGTTTATTGAAAACTCCCACTGGCCACTTTAAGTATCAAGTTAAATTGAAAGTTCCCAGTGGTGCTACTGAAACCTACAACTAGCAGGCACCCCTGGTTTTTCAAAGAGCCAATGACCCTGACTATCACTGGTTGCTTAAACCCTTGGCAAGCAGCCACAGGGTTTCTGAAATTAGCTGCTTTTCTGGACTGTTTTCATTGAATTAAAAAAAATCTTTATAGAAAGTAATTACAAAGTCTTTCCATTAATTCTAGTAATTAAATGTGACTACACCTATTATTAGCATCTGTTCTTTTCTGCATTACTAACGGAGGCAAAGGGAGCTTGACATAAAAGTTTATCCCTAGCTGGACATGAATTATTTAAATCAAATAAATAGACATATTATAAATGTATTCTGTTTGAATAACTTGGAAAATTGAGAATTTTTGCTTTGAGTGGAAAGAGGCACAAATAATAAAAGTAAAATGTGACCAGGTCAAGGAACACTAAAATGACCAAATTCCATTTCCTCATTCAAGTATTTTTCAAAGAAAAACTAGTATGGAGGATAGCAGGAATTCAGAGACCAGTAGAAGTGGATTCTCTTTCCTAAACTTCCTATACCTTAATTTGGAAAATGGCATTCTGGAGAAAAAAAGTGTGTGTTCCCTTTGCTCTCTCCATATGATGTTTATGGCGTGTTGACTAATACCCATGTACTAAAGAACATCATCCATCTATTACCAGTTTAGCATAAGAAGAATGACCAAAAACAAGATTCAGAAGACCTCTTTATATGGCCATTTTATGATAGTTGTGTTGTATTAAATTAATATCTACAAAGTAGTTGTTTCTTCCTATGACATCCATAAGTAAGTCCTGTGTGGAGAAGCATGAGCAATTTATTTAATATTTTAATGATTATTTACTATTTATCTCCTCTTGTCTTTAAACTATTTAAAATTAGAGGGTCAGGGCTTCCCTGGTGGCACAGTGGTTGAGAGTCCGCCTGCCGATGCAGGGGACACGGGTTTGTGCCCCGGTCTGGGAAGATCCCACATGCCGTGGAGCAACTAGGCCCGTGAGTCATGGCCACTGAGCCTGTGCATCCGGAGCCTGTGCTCCACAATGGGAGAGGCCACAACAGTGAGAGGCCCGTGTACCACAAAAAAATAAATAAATAAATAAATTAAATTAAATTAAATTAAATTAAATTAAATTAGAGGGTTTTTCATGATATTCTCTGAGGGAGACAGTAGAATATTAATTATTGCAGTGGGCACGTGTTTGTTTACTCCTAAGCACTCATTGTTACTGTGTATTCTTTATCATTGTCCCTAGTTTCTAAGTGCTATTCCAAGGAGGTTGACCAAACTCCCATCTAGGGAAGTAAGCATGAATCCTTGACTATACCAATCATTACAATTCATACCCTGGTCACAGTATTTGCTTTAGCTATGAAAATGTGTTTAAGTTGGCCCAATCAAAATGGAGCATAAAAGCTCCGCTCACAATTCTGACATATATACTCTCTCCAATCAGGTTGATATATTAGAAAGATGCACATTTTGTTATAAAATGGATGCAGCCTTAGGATGAACTTATATATGGAAAGGGAAGAGTCTTGGAAAACAACGAATGATCAAGATGGAGCCACGATTAGGCCAATCCTGGATCCCACATTTTTTTGTGAACTTTTGTTTTATTTGGGTTTTTTTTGTGAACTTTTGTTTTATTTTGGGTTTTTTTGTGAACTCTTAAATTAGTTTGATTTGGATTATGTTCTTGTAACCAAGAGTCTTGACTGTTATAATAATAAGAGAAGATAATAAAGAAATAATTTACCTGTGCAATTAACAAAACATTCTTAATCCAAAAGAAGTGGAGTTTAACAAATATTCTTAATACTCTGTTTCTCAGTCAGGGCACCACTGTACAGTGATAAATCCCAAGCTCTCCACAGTCATATCAATAAATTTTAGTTAATATATAACATGTATTTTTGGTAAAACTGAGTATATTCATTGTTTTGATGAAACATAAAACAATTATACTATACCTAGGTTTTGTCAGTTTCCCTAATCAGGAATTTGAACTCCAAGGGTGTTCAGTTATAATTAAATTTATAAAATCTAAATTTGGAAGCAACGACTAAAAGCACTTCTAATATCCATATCTCAAACAATACTAGGCCTTTCCAAATAGCATAATAAATCTTAGAAATATGTCTCTATTGCTGAAACATAACTAGTGGCTTGTTAATCACCATGATGAATATTAGCAAGGGATTCTTAGCAAAATTAATAGTATTCAAGATATGTAAATTGACTAAAATAATTAAGAACCACTCCTCATCTTTGCATTATCAGAGCATAAAATTCTCACAAATTGATCATCAAATGGTCTTGTGTCCAACCACTGAGTTCAAAAATTTCTAAGTTTTGTTATCAACTAAAAGGAAAATAGAATTTTATCTCTGGAATATTAGCATGTCTGCCTTATATGAACCTTTCATTCAATGTGTGGTTGAAGCATCAAAAGGTCAGAGAGCTGGGGTTTCACTGAACTTACAAGATAAGTGGCATGAAGTATTTTATATCTACTTGCTAATGTTTGCTTAATATATTTCTGTATATGTGGCTGGAATTGGCCTAAGGGTTCCTTTCCATTTAAGAATATAGCAAGACTCTAGGGGTAAAGCTAGTCTTCACCTACCTCAAAGTTCTCCAGAGGTAATCATTATCCAACAAAAAGAACCTAAGCACTCACTATGCAGGGCCAAAATGGCCTAGAGCATTTTATAATACCTATTGTAAAAGCAGTATCTCTCAGATAACATTGTGATGCATGCATCTGATGATATGGTTTAGAGTGAGACACAACCTGTTTCAAGACATAGGTAAGAATTATAATCTTGTCAAAGATGATCTAGAGCAGAAAATAGTTATATTCCAATTCTGACATAAAGCTAAATGGTAACTGTCAATAAATGAAGAACATTAGGCCTGGGATTATATATATATATTAATCTAAGCTATTATTGTATTATCTTAAGCTGATTTTTAAACAAAAACTTTATGTAAATAACAAATATTTTTTTCATGGAAAAATACTAAACTATTGTACATAAGAATGAAGTCACAAATATTGATTTTAATACACCAATCTCAGTCTTCTTATTGGTTACTAATTGCTGTGCATATCCTATACTTGTTTTCTATGTATTTACAAACACACACACACACACACACACACACACACGTGCACACAGTCATGGGAAATAGACACATTATTTAGGAGGGAAGAAGAAAAGTTATAGAAGTAGTATATTCTTTTTTCATTTAGCATTGTCTCAGCAAAGTAATGCACAAAATTACAATTTGTTTTTAACCTAATCATATTAATTGATGTTTATTTTTCTTTTTTTTCTAATACAAACAATGCTGCAGTATATATTATGATTTTTCCTTGGTTTAATATAGGAGGATTTCTTATGTTAATATAGCAGTATTTCTCCTAATCTAAATTCTAATAATTTGAAGTAGAATTGCTGAGTCATAGAAAATGTATGTGTAAAATTTTAATGGATATTGCTCATTGTCCTTTAAGTGTTTTATCCGATGAGAGAACCTGTTTCCATATACTGATGTCCCTTTCAACACTTGATATTATCATATTTTAATTGTTTGCTAATCTCACAGAGGAAATCAGTATCCCATTCATGCTTTAGTTAGCAATTCTCTGATTTCTTGCAAGGTTAAAAACTGTTTTGTAAGTTTATTAGTGATTAGAATTTCCTCCTCTATAAATTTCCTGTTCATATTTCTGGCCTAGAAATGCTTTCGTAGATACCTATCATTGCTACACAGGACTAGTAATTAATAATGATTTGCAACTAGCTTGATGTTTTGATACTTTTAATTCCTCAGTGGTATAACATATCAAAACAATCTAATATTTTAATGGTATACAACAAAAAATTATTGTGAATTACTGCTAAAATTTAATTTAAAAATATTTACATAAATTCATATATCTGTAGTAAAAAAGTGTTCAGTCTCCCTGAAGAGGAATTATGGGAGGAAACCACCAATATTTTGTTCTTTTAATTTGTTTTTGTACTTTATATTCAAATGAATAAAAAAACAGTAGTAATTTGTTCCTAAATACCAAATACCAAATCAGAGGTATGAAAGGTTTATTTTTCAGAAAAAGAAAAGACTGCAAATTTCTTATAATGCATCCATAAAGAAAAAAAATATTCAATGAATTTCATTTCATCCATGGTGCAGAAATACCAAAATATTTGTCACAAAATACTTCAAAATGAAGTGTTTAAGTATTTGGAGTTTTACTTATTTCTAATTTTTCTCTACACCTTAAAAAATTAGCTTAACCTCTCTGGTTTTTATTGTTCTTTTTTGCAAAGTGGTAAAATATTTAGTTCATGTTGTTGTTTTAAATTACTGTACTAAGGATAAGGACAAATTAAGCACTGCAGAAATAGTTTGAGAGCAAGACAGGAGCAAAAACTCCCTTCATTATATTAAAGAGGGTTAAAAACATTACAAGGAATTATACCTTGGGGATGGGGGAAAGACATATTCTTCTTTAACTTTCATTATCTTCTCTAAAAATTCTGGATAATAATTTTGTCTTTTTAAAAGTTTTAGATTTTTTAAACATGGCTGTCAGGTACATTCTAACACATTTTGTCCTAGTATTTCCTTAAGACATACTGTCTTTGAATTTTCTTAGACTATTTCACAAAAGAGATACTACAGTTACTGAAATGTCATAGATTTACATAATAGGAATTCAAATTTAGGGCTTAATTAGAAAACCTTCAACAGGTTTCATGTGTCTCTAGTGTTTCCTCTTCCTTTTATGAACAATGCCTTTTTCTTACCAGAAAAAGTCCAATTATTTTATTATCCAACACAAAAACATCCAGTTTCAACCATTGCTTTTGTGGTCTCCTGAAGTCATTGTCTTCCTATCAATAGGTTTACATTATCTAACTAGGTACTATGATAGGAAGTGTGCTGTTTTCTTTTTGAAAGAGGTAGTTTGTTGCAAGTTTGAACTTGTAAGTTATTTCCCCTACCTCTGTTGTAGTATTTTTAATGCTCTCTATTCTGTAAGATTTCTGATTATTAAAAGGAATGGTAATATTATAGTTTGTTTGAAGAGCATTGATTTATCAATCATGCCACCATTTTTTATGATGAGTATCTCTGACTGTTCAGAGTGATTTCCAAGGAAATTCACTGTTTTAGAGCTGTTTTAAAGAACATGAATAAAAGTTCTACTTTCTGGTTCAATATACCATAGATTTTTAGGAAAATGGTTGGGAGAGTTGTGAAAGCAATTTAAGTTATGCCTCCCACTCCATGTATTTTGTCTAACTTCCAATAATACATTTGGTTGAAAATCTTTGACTATGCCAAGAACTTACAGAACAGCTAGAGAAGTTACACAAATAGATCTTGAGTTGGACATGGGAAATATAGTTATGAATTAATTGATTACTCTTTAGTTTGACTTAATTAAATAGAAAGTTAATACCACTGGGAAAACTAAATCCTCACTCGTAACATAAATTAATATCAAATTATTAGAGGAAAATTATAAAACAACAATGATGTCTTTATTCTTTGCTACCAGTAGGCATCCATAGATGGCCTAAAAACACATTTATATAAAACATTATATTAAATTAGCACTAGTGATTGTCCCTCATTGAGACATCTGGAAAAGATGCTTCAGATAAAGGAATGATAGTCATGAATTCCTGAGACAGGCGTTACTGGCAGCAGGTTTTAGAAGATCATGTATTATCACATTAGAATACCTGGCCAATGAATGGCTTGCTTACACCTCAGACAAGGGAAGTGATATTCTCTAATGTTATGTGTAAATTGTTCTTTCTATAAATTTAGTTCTCATGTATGACATTCTTGAAAAAAATATATTGTCATTACTCCCTATATAAATTATTTTTATAAAGCATACAATATTATCCCATAATGAGGTTGGTCATGTTTTCTTTCAGGTTTTTTCCTCACTGTTTTTAAAAAAATTAAGCTTTATTTATTTTTGATTTTATTTATTTCTGCAGGAGGCAGAGAGAACCTGGGGAAAAGGTCCATGCTGGAAACTAACATGTTTGCCAAAATCATTTGTGTTATTCAGAAATAAAAATAACATACTATTTTTCAGATGTTTTCCATGTTGGAGTTTTAATTACAACATTGGTGGTAGCAACCTATGTTTTTTTCCTTGTTCTTATGCAGGACCTAGGAAGTGATAAACTAGAAATAGAAAATATTAATGAATAATAGATTATTTCATTTATATTCTTGCTGAAATTACAGAGGTTGGTGTTAATTATATGATTCTTATATAATATCTTTTGTTTGACTTCAGAAAGGTGATAACAATTAATCTAGATAAGTCTAGAAGCATACTAAATTGTACAAGATCAGAAGACAAAGTCAATTTAAAAATGGCCTCTATGATTTCATTTCAGTCAGACTGTTTTCTACACTTATTTGTATAATATTTAAAGATGTTTCCTATAAGAACTATAATTTTTGGTATGGCTTTTTGAATGCTGCTTTTTTCCCCAAAACTTTTAACTATATGATGGAATATAAGGATATAAATGTTCATTTTAGAAGACCAGTCCTTGCATATTTGAGGTGTGCACAGACCAAGAACGGTCCTTAGGGCAGAAAATATCACCCAGTCAACCACTTATTATGTTCCTGGAGTCCTAGGCTAAGTTGTAAGGAAACAAGGCAATTAGTATGCACCCAGTCTAAAGGGGCACACTATATAAAAGAGGAGATGGGTTTATAAGCAGTTAACAATATAAGTGTTAATCTAGCACTATGACTGAAGTAGTTATAGAATTATAGAGAAAGAAACAAATTAATTTCTGAGTAGAAAGACTTCATAGAGGAGACAATATTTACACTGGGCCTTAAGGGATGACCAGCATTTTTCAGGTGAAGAAAGGTTAGAAAGGTGTTCTGGCAGAGGAAGGAACATAAGTAAAGGCATCTAAGTGCATAGGGCATCTGGGGGTCACAGGTCCCATGGGGAGAAGTTGTAGGAAAGGAGGCCAAATTATGGATGGCAATATATTCATTTGGACTATGATTAGCCACAAAAAAGAAATGACATGCTACAATAAGTGATGATAATTACTTTGAATATTGGAGGGGGAGGGGCTGGAAGCAAGGGTGCCATTAGGAGAGGACTGAAATAATGTGAGCAAGTGATGATATCAACTGGATAAAGACAAGTAGAATTAGAGTGAAAACAGGTCCTTAGAGGTATTTTAGACATTAATTTACAGGATCTAAGGTAAAATTTCTTCTAGAGAGTGAAGCAAAGGAATAAAAATCATAGGAGTGTCTGTTGGGTCCCTGGGTACGTGAAAATATATTACTTACATTTCTTTCTGATATAAAAAATCCAGAAAAAGGAATGTGTGAGGGTGAGGACAAGAGACTATACTTATAGTTGAACTTGGTACACTTGACAACACTACACATACCCAGGTGCAGTTGAAAATATACATCTGGATTTGACAAAATTGTTTGATCCTATAGCTAGTGCTTTGGGAATAATTGGCATATTGTCAGCAATTGAAAAGGGCTAAAATTAACAATCAATACTTAAGATAAGGAATAAACAAAAGGTCTCAGCTTAAAGCTTGAGAGCTTTACCAGCAGGTATTCCCATCTTTCTCCCAACTCTGTGGACAGCTGAAATCTCTCCTTAGCTTTTGAGCCTCCTAACTGCTGCTTTTGGTCTAGTTTCTTGGAATCTTGCCCCAGATATGTAGCATTATATTCAGGTTATTGACCCTTTAAGTCCTGACTGTTTTGATAGCTTTAAATCCAATATTTTTCTACTTAGCTCAGTGAGACACAACAATCTTAAGGCTGTTACTTCCTCTATGGGTCTGTTTCTTGCTGTGAATAAACCAAATTCCTTGACAGGGAAAGTCTACAGAAAAATTCAGCTCACCACAACACATTTTCCTTCTCTCTGGAATATTGACTACTAAATTCTTGGCTTTTTATTTCTTTTCTTTTCTGATGACTTCAAATAGTTGTTTTGTTTTGTTTTTCACAATATTATATCCAGATTCTATAGTTTTTCAGGTGGGATGATTATTCTGGTAACAAGGATTCTATCACATGCAAATATGGAATTCTCCCCTGTAGCTTCTTGTATGTAGCTGTTAAAAAACCACTGCAGTGTGATTTTATTATACATATACCCCTTTCTCTTATTAGACTTAAGAAGAGGAAATTGTTAATTACTTTATTATATCTTCTTTTAAAGTCCCAGCACTTAGTATCTGGCATCAATAAATGATACATGGATAAATAATGAGCTTTGAAGAGTACATGAAAGTTTCTGAGATCTATAAGAGAAGGAGATTGTCTGACCCTGAAGAAAAATAAAAGAACCTGTCTTTACATCCCACTTTGTGGAATATGTCTGACTCCTTCACACTTTACCTCCCAGTTATTCTGAACTTCTTGATGGCTCCTACAATCCTGTCTTTTAACCACATTTCACTGACATAAAATAACCTATTTTGCTTTTCTTATCTCTCTATGAAACTCCTTTTCCTTCCTCAAATTCTGGCTAAGCAGCATCTCCTCAGTGAAGAGATCCTCAATCTCCTCCCTCCCTTATGCTACTTTAATATTTTGCATTTTTAGTGTTACACTTATTGTGGCTTACATGCTTGTCTCTTCTGTGGAGATAACTGAATGTGGTAGAGTCTGCACCTTACCATTTCCCAAACTTCTGGGAGTGTTATTAGCCAGTCTCCTTGGAGGGCTTGCAGGCTATGGATAAGAGTTTGCTTGCTTTTTTTTTTCCTTTAAATTTCACACACACACACACACACACACACACACACACAATGATGTAAATATTATTAGTTCCATTTTATAAAAGAAAAAACTGAGGTTCAGAGAATTCAGGAAAATTATCCAAATCTCCAAAGATAGTAAGCAACATAGCAGGTCTCAGAATGCTTATTTTTAATTTCTAATTTTGCTGCCCATGGTAGTGTCTGGCACCAGGCAAGCACTATATAAATCTTATGGAACAGAATATAATTATTATATTATATTATATTATATTATATTATATTATATTATATTATTATGTTATTGTGTTATATTACATTATACTGCGTTACACTGTAGTAAGATATAATAAGTAGGGGTTATTTTATCAAGGTTACCCATTTGTAGGTTAGTCACCAAGCAGTGAGTCTGAATCATCCTCAGCTATTTTAGGCAAAACAATGAAAAGACAGCAATGAATCATTTACTCAAGAAAATTGATCACATGAAAACTAGAATATTTTAATAAGAAACGTTATATAGATCTTTGGTTTTCTTAAAATTATAGACCTTCCAGATACAAGGAATGTGTTAGTAAAATGTTTTATTTCAACAATTTTATAATCTGGGTAAAGGAAAGTAATAGTTTGATTTCAAACAAATGCACCATCATTGAAATCACATAAGAGATTTTATAAGACTTTTATGTCTATTATATCACATTAGTCATTTGCATTGGCTGCTGAAGGAATTTTTAATATTAAAGAATATTAGAATCATTTCTTGAGAAATAATCAATGCTAAACAGAGGAAAGAATTTCCCTCCATGAGATTGGAATAAGAATCATATTACCATGAGCTCAACCATGAGAAAGAATCAATTCAGAGAGTAATGAATTGTTATCTTCATGAAAAATCTACTATTCATTATACCTAATCATGTATTATGTATTAAAATACAACTTAAGTACATAATACAAAGGATGCTAAAGAGCTATGGTATTCCCTGAATCACTTTTTATGCTACTACATTGTGAATCACATAGTAAAAAAAGTGATAACACATGGTATTTCAGGACCAGAATTAAAGAATTAAAGGACATATAATCAACAGAATTACTTACACTCACATGTGTGTGAGTGTGAACACACACACAGACACACACGTTTACACAGTCAAATCTTTGTAACCAATAAACAGATTCCGTGCTTTGTGTCAGATCAACAGTGTATACTCTTAGTTTCCCTTTTGCAGTATGACCTAGTACTTTCCTAGGCTGTCTTGTACCCTAATTATTTTGTGTGTATTGAAATAATTTGAAGTAGTTTTAATCATTTGAGAGCTAATTTACTCAAGTAAATTATAAAATGCTGTCTAAAATAAATAGAAAGAGTCTGATTATTGACGCTCTTATTTTATATACTTATCAATAAATCCATAATCTGATTTTATGAAGAGATTAGCAAGCTCCAGGTCAACAGCGTTACTGGTAGCTTCCAAAGTTCCACACAAGCTGACCCCAGGTTTATTTTCAAAGGTAATTTATTGGGTTGAATAGGACCACTGTGGAAGTTTGAAAAGAAAGATAAAATAAATAGAACATATATACAGATTTTCAAACTGCCTTTATTTCTTGCATTAGTTGGATTACATACATACACACACATACAGCAGACCACTGGGGTAGGTCAGCCTTTATTGGGTATTTCATTAAGGGAGGGAGGAGGAATTCTAAAACAATGGAACAATTATTAGTCAGGAATTTAATGTCCATAACCTACTCAATCTATCAACTCTTTATAAAAGATATTTCACTGATGCTAGGGTACTGGGATATTATGTGTGATAACTACTATAAGAAAACACCAAAAATTAGTATAATTCTAAAAAATTGATATTTTTCAATGCTGTCACTTGTTTTTTTTATATTCAAAATTCATGAAAAGTGCTTTCTAAATCATCAAAGAGAATATATATATATATGTGTATAAATATATATATACATACATATATATGTATATATTTGACATCTTTCTATGCAATGAGTTATTTCATCTTATTTACAGTATTTATAAATCACTGTTATCTATATGGTAACTCTAACTAAACCAGAATAGTAAAATAACTAGTTCATTCCAAAACCACTCTTAGGTAATCTTAGCTTACCATACAATAACATCACGATATTTTCTAAGGAATTATACACATACTTGTTATTTTCCTCTCTAGCTCAACCTCCTACAAGAAGAGAATTCTAGTTTACACCAGAAACTTAATAGTGCAACATTACTGGCTCCTTTTTCTAAATGCCAGCACTAGGCCAAGACTACGAACAAATATGACAATGTCAATATAAAGAAATCAATCTGGCACAAAGAACGTGGCAATCAAAGTATTTTCCTTTCTTTGAGCACTACTTCCTCAAGAGATATTGGCTGGAGTGGTGAAGTTTGGACTGATTGAGAATTCCTCTTAGTAAAGCCTTTGCTTTGGAAGGTGAAGGAAGATTGGGGTATGATACAAGTTGCAATGAAGGCATCTCAGGCACAGACTTGGAGAGGCAAAGGTGAGGGAGGATATTAGAAGGCTTCCATGATATCAAGCACATGATGTTAGAATAGGAAAGTAATTAGGAACATTAGGATTTGCAGAAAGTTACACTTTACTGATTTGTTTCTTTTTTCTTTTCTTTTCTTTTTTTCTTTTCTTTTTAGTTCTCAGTAACTTGATTTTAACAATTGGGGTATTGGGGGAAATAGTCAAAATAAAACAATCCTAGAGCCTAGAAAACTCCAGAAATTACATCACACCATGAATTTCTTAAAACTAATTAACTACAATTTATGAACAAATAAATATATAATAGTTAAATTTCCCATACATATATCATGTCTGTTAGGTATGAAAATCTTGCAAAGGCCCTATGTTACATATCTCTCAAATACACAATAATGTCCCTAAAATTGATATGCTTTATGCTTCTAATGACTCTGATCACAAACAAAAGAAAATATGTTTAAACTAAAGTTGTTATATCATACAGTGAGGTTATGCAAGAGTAGAACATAAGACATGAAGCTAGAAAGTCCTTATTATGGCTGTATATTTTCACAGCCACTTCAAAATGTTTCTTTAATTCTTTGCATATATATGGAAATGTGTTCTTTGTTCTTCTTTGTACTTTATTTGTATTTTATGGTGCTAATATTAACACAGCCACAAAGAGTAACTTAATAAAGGCCAAGACTGTCCATTAGTGCTCCTAAATTTTCCATACATATTTTGTTACACCTCTAAAACTAGGTAAAATGTTAGAGACACCTTTACTAGCTACTTTAGTGATTACTTGCTACACATGAGCTATACACATACCATGAACTACATATTCTGTACATAGTGACACTTTGAAACCTCATAACAACCCAATGGGAAAAATAATACCATATTTTCATTTTATAGAGTATGTTGTATAAGTTCATACAGCCAGTGAATACAACTACATCCAGACAGTCTGGCTGTAAAAGCTGTACTCTTAGGTATTACTCTAAAAAGCCTACATTAATAACTACCATCTATATAGCATATACTGTGTAGCCAAGTGTTTTGATTATATTTCCCTTTTATTTTTCATGTCATCCCAATTCTACAAATTCAGACATTGAGGGTTAGAGACTTCAAGTTCAAGTGATTTGGTGAAAGTCCCAGTGACTATTCCAGTTCCTGGTAACTAATGGAAAGTTAAGTTTAACAATTGACTGAACCAATACATGACTGCATTTTTAAAACTCAATCACTAAAGAAAAATATATTTATCATTATGCAAAGGTTTTCTTATGTTAAACTGCTAAACTAAATTCTGCAGTCTTATGTAAAATAGATAACTAGTAAGGACCTACTATATAGCACAAGGA
This sequence comes from Mesoplodon mirus, assembly GCF_964341445.2. NCBI lineage: Eukaryota > Metazoa > Chordata > Mammalia > Artiodactyla > Ziphiidae > Mesoplodon > Mesoplodon mirus. The sequence continues at coordinate 111,886,846 of NC_138982.1, forward strand.
ACTCTACTCAGTACTCTCTAATGACCTATATGGAAAAAGAATCTAAAAAAGAAAGGAGTTATATATATACATAAATATACCTATATATAATCTAGATATCTGTATATTTATATATCTGATTCACTTTGCTGTACACCTGAAACTAACATTGTAAATCAACTATACTCCAGTAAAAATTTTTAAAAATAAAAAAAAATGTTTTTTTTTAATCTGCAGTCTTTTTCTGCTTTAAAACTTCTCCTTTTAAAAGTTCATTGCATAACCTTGAATTAATTAAAATTACTGAAGAACAATTAAAGTGTTTTGAAAAGAAAAAATAAAGTTCATTGCAGAGGAAGAATGGCCACCAAGAACAGTGAGAACAAGTCAACATTCTGTGGAAATGATACATGGGGATGATTTCAGAGATCTGGTCTGCTATATACACTGTTTATAATAAAATTATATATGGTGAAGTGCCTCAGGGCAAAGATATCCAGCCAAGTTTAACAGTAAGGGCATACTTTGCCAGGCAGAAAGACAAAGCCCTAACCTGGGATGCGAGTAGCATGAATCAAAATTTAAATGTCGGTAGATTTCACCTATGCTAAATTTTTAAAGACAGATTATGTTGGGGAGGCAGGTAATTGTGAGGAAGAACTAATTTTAAGTTAAAATGAGTTACATATATTTGGGGGACAATAACTAAAATAATTGTCCTGGAAGGTTAACATCATTATAAAAATATAAAAGGAAAATGGTAGTACAAAAGATCCCTATGCTGTTTGATAATTAAACACCTGGAGAGTGAAGGAATAAAGTTATTTATAACATATTCATTAGACATGAAAATTACAGACTGGAAACATTGTTCAAGTTTAATAATAAAGTAACAAAACACAATGGAGAAGAACTGAAATACCATGCTTCTTCTCACTTAATTTCTCAAGCTCTCTTTCTTAAGGGAAATGTGGCATTATGGAAGTAAGCTTCATCTCCACTTTAGATCAGTAATGGCCTATTAAAAGGTGGTTATGCATACAGTATCATGGTTTAACCTAAAACCTTGCAGCCAACACATCTTCCCAGAGATTAGGCTTATCATTCTAAAAATATCTTTAAAATTCAGTTCCATTCCATTCTTCCTCAAAATCTAAACCATGAACCCAGATCTCAACATTGCACTTTATAGAATTCAAGAAAGATGAGAAACATTTTCTTCCAAGCATAGGAACTGATAATCAGTTTCAGTAGCAAAGTAAGATCCTAAGGCAGACACATGCACTGATATATTTAATCAGGACTATTTGGTTGCTCAAGCTGGAAACATGGATGACAGAGTTTCATTAATTTCCTTTAGCATATAAGTCTGAGTCCTTATGATTAAATGAGAGTCTATTTTAGTTCTGTTTCTTTTTTGCCATTATTACTATCTTTGCTTTATGTTTCTTATCTTGACTATCACAATGTCCTTTAGAAAAAATTTCTCATTTCATATGCTTTTAATTTCAAAATTCTCTCTAGTTTATTCTCCATTCTTCCACCTCACAGCCAGAGGGATGTTTCTAAAATGCATAATTATGATACTTCTCTAAATTTCTTCAACACTCCACCTGAATATAGGATAAAGTTCAAATGCCTTTGCATAAAATGGAAAGCTCTTTACTACAGTCATACAGAGCAATCTAGTTTTCCCTAAATAGACTATATAACACCTTCTCTTTCTTATGTCTTTAATGACATTTTATATTCATCGAGGTTGATTTACAAACATAAAACCATTCTTCAAACTGCAACTTATTTGACATCTACTTAAGGAAAACAGTCTTGCATCTCCAGACAGTTAGGTTCTTCCTCTTGTGAGATTCTCTAGCCCCTTGATTATGGCTTTTTATAATACTTATCACATTGATGAGAATTTACAAAAATATATTGTGTGCTATCCATCTGTGTATTCTTGGTTATTAGTGGTGTCAATAAATTATGCTGAAGAAAAGAAGGGAAAGAAGAATAGAGAGGAGAAATAAGAACAAACCAGTTGTACCATTAATTCTAATTTCAGGTTGCTCTTAGCTCTTCTCAAATTCTACTAACTTATAAATGTTTGATATTATTTTTATTACATATATGCATTGTGGTAGTTAATTTTATATGTCAATTTGATTGGGCCACAGGGTGTCCAGACATTTGGTCAAATGTTATTCTGGGGGTGTCTGTGAGGGTGTTTCTTGATGAGATTATCATTTGAATAAACTGAATAAAGCAGATTACCCTCCCTAATATGGGCAGGCCCATTCAATCCATTGAAGGTTTAGATAAAACAAAAGAGCTGGCACTCCCATGAGTAAGAGGGATTTTCCTCCTGCCTGACTGCCTTGATCTGGGATATCGTTGGTTTATTTATTATTATTATTATTTTCTGCCATTGGACTTAAACTGAAACATCAGCTCTTCCTGAATCTTAAGGCTGCAGATCTTTGGACTAAACCTACACCATCCACCCTCCTGGGTTTCCAGTTTGCTGACTGCAGATCTTGGGACCTGTCAGCCTCCATAATCAAAGGGGCTAATTCTTTATGATCAATATCTCCCTCTCTCTCTCTCTCTCTCTCTCTCTCTCTCTCTCTCTCTCTATATATATATATATATATATATATATATATAATATATATAATTTTACTCTGAATTTTACTCTGAATACAATATATTCAAAATATACCTCTGTCATACTTGCACATTTTAATCTTTATGTATATGTGCATATCAGTCAGGATTATCCAAAGAAATAGGACAAATTATATACATATTATATATAATTATATTATTTAAATAATATTATTATATTATTTATTATATTATTTATATTATTTATATATATAATATGTATATAATTGGCCCTATTTCTTTGGATAATCCTGACTGATATGCACATATACATAAAGATTAAAATGTGCAAGTATGACAGAGGTATATTTTGAATATATTGTATTCAGAGTAAAATGTAATCAGCTTTTCAAACCACAAGAATCAATGACTCGTAATAGCTACTTGTGTCTATTACTGAAAACTTCAGAAAGCAAAGGACAAAAGTGCACAGGTGTCCTTAGGAAAGGAAAGAAACAATTCTCTGGTTCCACCATTTTCCTGAGTTGGCCTGAATTATCTTAAATCATTCAACCTTCTTAACTTTCTTAAATGTTCTAATGAAATATTTTTTCCCTGGGAAGATATATATACACAATTTCATAGAAATTTTGTTCTTGATCCTTTAACACAGGTGAACATAGCCTCTAATAATGTATGAAGTTTGTGCTGATTTCGTTGTTTAACAAAACTAACTCTACAGAGTGCTGAGATTTTAGAGGGATCTGTAGTTCAACCACTTGATTTCATTTGACAGCTGGAGCATTCTAAGGCTCTTGTCTAGGAGAGAGTGCTGGAGTTGAAGACATTGCATGAACGGCAGGCTGAATAAGAAAAAGACAAAATGAACACCCTTACTTCTGTGACTAGATACAAAGAGTAAATTTGAACTGCCTTATAATTATGCTTGAGATGGATAATTGTAATCCAAATAACACAGGGGGACATGTAGTAATATTAATAGAATAATTACAATAGTAAGTAATAGGTAATAATTAATACTAATTAATATTTACTGAGTGCATATAATGTCCAAAAACTACTGTAAACACATTTTATACATGCTACCGAATTTAGTTAACAATTTCTTTAAAAGATAATACTATTATTATCTCCAATATGCAGATAAGTTTTCTAAGGCACAGAGAATAAAGGACTTTTTTTTTTTACTAGTTCACAGAACTAGTAAGAAGTAGAGACAAGGTTCAGTTCAGGGCCTGTGTTCTTATCACTATTCAATTCTACTGCTCACATTGTAACAAGTCTACCAAGTAGGCACCTACCCACAAAGACAGATAACAAGGAAAAACACAGTACTATTTTCAGGGTTTCACAAATACTATGTATTTAAATATTATTACAATAAGTGAGTATGCTGGAGCCAATAATCCATTTATGTAAATAGATGGTGAAATGTACAGTGTTTCCATTTTCATTAAAGTATATTATTTTCAAGTGGAAATTTATTATTTTTAAAAACCCTTTCTGACACTCATGTTGGCCCTCCTGCCTAGATACATAGTAAATATTTAAGAAAGACAGTCCAAATGGATAGTCTGCAAAGAGTGCCAATTTGTGGCAGTTTATCCTGGTTAAGATGTCTACCCCAAAAGTACAAAGGAGCAGACAAATCATTATTTTCATAGCGAACTGCTGACAGTATTACATAGTAGGGAATATGGTAACCAGGGGGCATAAAGAAAATGGCAGGTGGAGAGAGTCGGCAAGCATGCATGTGAAAAGATCGGCTTCAAAGTTCCCTCAGGTTATTGGCAGGTTCATTTCCTTGCAACTACAGAACTCATGGTCACTTTCTCATTGAAAGTCAGCAGAAGAATCTTTGCTCCTTTAGGTTTCTGACTTCTAGACTCTCTTCTAAAGGGTTCATCTTTTGTTTAATATAAATAATCTCCCTTGATTAGTATCTGTTTTGATTAATTTAAAATCAGTTGATTTGGAACCTTAGTACATTTACATAATCCCTTCACCTTTGTCGTTTTTGTTTTTGTTTTGGTTAGAAGGAACAAACTCAAGGGAAATGGATTATACAAGGGGATAGGTCATTGGGGAGGTGGTCATCTGAGAATTCTTCCTGCCTACATTTACCATGAGAAGTGGAATAACCAATCAGTACAAAGAATTTTCATCTCCAGGTGCTTTATTACAAGGGTTAAGACTTTCCTGCGTTGGAAGCAAATTTAAGACCTAGTCTAGCCCAGATACAAATTGAACAAATGCTAGTCTAGAAAATTTATAGACTAGAGAGTACAAAGCTTCTTATCTTTAACACCTAAATCACAGAACTCTTCTCTTATCAATACTCCCAATTAAGTCTATGTTATTATATTCTGACTTTCATGGTAGCAGGATATCATTAGCATTTTCTTAAAACACTCCCTTGTTTATTGCCAGCTTCAAATACTCTTGTATCATCAATGGATCACATTTTTCGTGTAAATACAATTGCCCATTTTTTTATATTGGTGCCTCCAGTTTTTCAAAATGTGTTTTAAATAAGTTGAAACCCTCAGCTGAATATGAGATGAGTCTAAGAGAGCTTAAAATATGTTTGTATTCCAACAAACACACTTTCTGGTTTTTATAAACAGTATCATAGGGTTAATATATTTTCAACTAATGTTGCACTGAGGAAGTAAATACTTCACTGACATTATCAGTACAAATTATTTTCCAATTTGTATTTGTTAAATATTGACTTATACCATTTTTAAATTTTTTTCTGATGATTTTTTTACTAATATTTTACAGTGGTTTAGTATGCTAACCCTATCCTTAAAGAGTACCTTTTCCATGCTGTTACCTAGGTCATGAATGAAAATGTTAAATAGAACTGGGCCAAGTCTCTATAGAGCATTTCTTATTATGTCTTCCAGTCTCAGCCTGAACTATTGATAATGATGTTTTAGATAAGCCATGTACACAGTCATTCTACAATTGCATTTGAATCTAATAGTTCAGTTGGACAGTCTGCATTTTCCCACTCGATGAATATGTCATGTGGAACAAAGTCAAAAGTCTTGCTAATATGAAGACTGATAACATTTATTATTTTTCTTGGATCTTCTGAAGCCATTATTTGGTACGACAAGAGTTTTTAATCTTAAAAAATTCTATGGTGCATCTTTCTCTAACTACTAGAAAAAATTTTCTTTTGTTAGTTAAGTTACAAGCACAAAAGATAAATAAATCTACACTTTTCAGCAGAACTTTTTTGTTTTTTTATTTTAGCTGTAGCTAAAGACTCTTCAGATATCCTGCTGATTCTCAGTGAATTATAAGAAACAGTCTAACAGCTTTTTTTCATGATTCAAATCATCAGTGCCTAATACTTTTAACATACCCAGGATATGCACATTTGCAATGTGCTTTCTCTAACCATTCCTTTCCCCATTGCATCTTTGTTCTTTGCCCTCTTATTCTACAGGTCCCCATTTCAATTGCTTTCCATGGCACAAATTAAAATAAGCAACATTAGAAATTTCTGCCTTTTTTAAGTGTCATCTGTTAATAGCTTTACCTAGTTTTTTGGGGTTTTTTTGTTTGTTTGTTTTGTTTTTTTGTCCTATCTCTTTAAGGCCTGCCTTATGAAAAGAATGTTTTACAATTCCCTTTATGTCCTGTGTAATAACATCTAATTTTGTTTTCTTTTTTTTCTCTCCAAATATTCACTAATTCTTTTCTTTTTTTGATAATTACATCTTTATTTTAGTAGTTGTGTCCATGTGCTAAACTTCTATTATTGTGGACTTAACCAAACAAGTTTACTAGGTTTACTATATTATATTATTGGTACAATGATTGAGCCCATACACTACATGCTTTTCTAAATAATAACTTGTTTGGATCAAAATGTTTTCAAACTTTAGTGAGAATGGAGGATAAAAATCTTATTCAGTAAGAAAATGCTTTGTAACTTGGAAAAGGGATAGTGACACAATTAGTAAGACAAAATGAATTTTGTTTATCTTCAACATATCCTCAATGAAATTAAATAATTTTACTATACCAAAATATGTGTTTACTTCCACATAAATGAAGCCTTCCATACCAAAGGCAACATGATAAAAATGCAAGTAAGGAAGAGAAAAAATAGATTTCTGAGGTCTTATACTAAATATTTCACAGTACCACCCACTTCAAGATGACTTGCTGTATACTATACTAAATGGGAACTAGAATGTGGTACTGTTAGGCATATGACAATATCGCAAAATTTAAAAAGAAATTTAATATCAAAGCAATTAATACTATACCTAGTATGAAATTTTTATTGACTACAAATGACTCATTATTATTGAACTGATTACATACAGCCAGACATGACAATTTGGTGCCTGTAGGTGATGATGGTGGTGGTGGTGGCATGTAATCTACTTAATGCATGAAGAAATCAAATATTTTATATTTCTTACTTACTGTAGCTTCTCAGACAGTAAAATACCTTGTACTTAATTTTCATGAAAATTATATTTTCCTAAGTTTTTATGGTTTTATCTTCTATTTTCATGTCAGTATATTGGAGATGAGTTGATCCATGAGGATTTACAGTTTTATTCATGTTTAGCTCTAAGCCATTATTCAAATTCCAGCTGACCACACATTGGCTTATTTTTTAGAACGCTCATTATTTTGTTCTATCATGTAATAAATGTTTCATATAGTTATAACTAAAACATTGCACTGATCATGGGCAATAACAAAGCAGAACAATAAGATAATAAAAGAAAGGTTTGATGAGGATATGGAGCAGTAAGAACTCTCACATGTTAGTGAAAGTGCTAAAAGCACTCTGGACATCTATTTGGTAGCATTGATTAAAGCATACCTGACAACCCAGTAATTCTACTAGATATGTACAATTCATAAATTCATACATATGTGCACAAACAGCCTTATTAAAATATGACCAAAATGGAATTAACTATAATAGCCAAAGACTAGAACTAAGAAAATGTCCATAAACTGTAGAATGAATAATGAAAATACATTGTATTAACTGAAGTAAGATTTATAAGCAATGAAAAATAATATTACATACAATGACATGGATGAAATTGTATAAATGTTAATATTGAATAAAGAAAGCCAGATATATAAGAATACATATGTTATGACTTCAATTATATAAATTTTGAAAACTAAGAAAAATAATCTTTGGTTTTAGAAATCAGAATAGTTGTTTCTTTGGGTGAGGAAGACAGTGGGAATATTGAATTGATGGTGGCAAGAGGGAGGCTCCTGGATGCTGAGAATGAGCCTTAATTCAGTTACACAAGTGTGTATACTCTGGAACTTCATTGAACTGCACTGTTTTGTACGTATGCTATACTTTAATAAAAAGCAATGTTATGTATTTGTACAACTGCAAGCCATTTGGAGGGAAATTTCTAAATTGATTAAAAATTTTAAATGGCCATAAGTTTATGATGATAATAAAAGTGCTTGAAGAAAATATAAGTGAATATCTTTAATATTGGATTTTAAAAAAGCATTCCAAGATTTATACTCAATCCAGGAATGACAAGAGAAAAGAAGAAAAGTCCTAATTTCATAAAGATTAAGACAACAGAGAAAACTAAAAAATAAGAATGGGAAACAAGAAATATAATTGCATATGAAAGATACAGGGTTAACTAACTGATCCCCTTACAAGGATAGCAACAAATCATTGTCTAGAAAACTGGCAAATAAACATAAAGAATTTAACATTTATCCTTTTTTCTTATATTAGTACTACAATAGGGTAGAAATTAGCAGTTGAGGGGAACTTTCTCTTTATAGAACATTCTGTCAATTAGTGAAAAAGTACTTATATAATTAGAATATCAGCATTTTGTAATACTCTATGAATTAATGCACCTAGATACAGGCTGTCAATGTAAAAATAAAAATGGCATCATGGGTGATATAGCTATAAAACAACTGTAAGATTCAGAAGTGTTTTCATTTGAAGGGAGAGAAGAGGTCATCCTTGGGATGGGTCACATGTAGCGTCTAGCAAAATTCTATTTCATGACCTTGGTATTTGGGTCAATATTATGAGGGTACTTAACTTATGGTAATTCATTGAGCTACATGTTTATTTTATACAGTTTCCTACATCTCTGTTTTATTATATAATAAAATATTTAAAATGATTTAGCACTAAAATGTATATAGGAAAATTTTAAAATAGATAAAAAAGTTGAAGGTTCCACATAAGAGAAAATGAACCTAGAGAGTCAATTTAGGAAAAATAGTAAAAATTTAAAATAATTCTTACCAGCAACGTATGAGATTCAAATTCTAAAAATAAGATTTATTTCATATGGTGTGTTGTAAAAGATTGAAAAGTCTGATACAACACAGGATTAGACATGAGTATATAACCCTTCTGGGCAGGCATTTGGTAATGTGTATATGTCGAACTGTCACTCCTCTGAAGTAACAAAACAAGCATATTAAAAGGCAAATGTACAAAATTTCCTCCCTACCATGTTCTATAACAACAAATAATTGGAAATGATCTAACCATTTAGCAGCGATAATTATATAAATAAATGTTGGCATAGCCATAAAATGGACTACCATGCATTCATTAAAAATTATGATATAGACCTTTATCTGTTTACTTGAAAATTTGTCTAATATAGAATGTTAACTAATTAAAAATCAGTATGTATAATACTATATGTAAATTTTGTAAAAACAGACTCATAAGAAATTCTGGCATCTTTTAGGCAATACATTATTTGCTGTTTTTATATCTTTTTTCACATTTGAACATTTTACATGAGTTCATATTATTTTTAATCAGGAAAAATTTGAGGCTGTTGTTACTGAATAAGTGATTTCTAAAATCTAATTTGTCTTCTCAAGTGCAGAGTCAATATATTTTCCAATTGTCTATATTAAACATTTTTTTCCTCCTAGGGTAAATGTATATTTATCCATTCATTCATTAATTTCACCAGAATTGATCTGAAGTTTCTATGTAGTCTGTGAAAATATACAGTAATATTCTCTATCTTTTTATTTTTTAAGTAACTAGGTATATACTTTATATATCTTTTGGCAGTTTAAGATTTCTCATCCATTTTTACTTTTTATTATATTTTCAGGTCTATACATGTAGCTCTAATTCATTTTAACTAATATATAGTCTTCCATTGTATGAATATCCTACATGTTCTTTATTCCACCCTATTGTTGGGCCTTGAGGATGTTTTTACTTTTCTCCTGTTAGGAAAAAGTGCTGAGTTGAATAGTTTTATGCAAAGTCCTTCTTGTGAACATATGCAAGAGTTCCTCTAGGACAAGAAGAATTATTTCATCATTGGGTATGCATACTTTTACCTATGTTAGATATCGTCAAAATGTACCCCAATATGCTTATACCAAGTATTACTCCCACCAGCATTATTTGGCATCACCATATATACACTATCACCCATATCCTCATCCAAACCTATAATTGTCAGATTTATAATTTTAGCCTATCCATAGTATCTCACAGTTGTAATCTGCATTTTCCTGATGACTATTGGGGTTAAGCATTTTTTATACCTATATACCTATATTTACTATTGAAGTTTTTCTTTTCCATGAATAATGTCCTGTTCATAATCTTTATTCATTTCTAATTGGTTTGATTTTTTTATTATCTAGTTTATCTTGTAGTGAATCTGAATAATAACACTTGCAAGCTGTCAGATCTCCTGATACTTTGTGCTTTACTTCCTCTGCCCTATCATTTTAATTTAAATATAATTAAATTTAGCAGTATGTCTTTTACAGTTGGTGATATTTGTGAATGCGTGTGTCTTACTTATAAGTCCCAATCCCAATGAGTTAAAATTAGCTTTATATGTTTTCCTTTAATTACTAAATGTTTGTTTTAAATGTTTTTTTTTTATATTTAGCCCTTTAATTAATCTGGAATACATCTCAGTGAGTTGTGAGGTAGGGATGCAATTTTATTTTTCCAAAGAAATAGCCACATGTCCCAATACTAATCAAAAAGCTCATCTTTTCCCCACTAGTTTATAATGCTGCTTCTGTCATATGCCAAATAACTCCATGTGCTTTTGTGTCAGTTTTGGGGCCTTCTGTTTTAATCTTTTGGTGTATTTGTCTATCTGAGATACACAGTCCTAATTAATATAACTTTATACTTAGCCTTGTTATTTAGCTTTGCTCATAAACCACATTATTCTCCACACTTTCTTAGATATTTTGACCCACAACTACTTCATATTTATTTTAGAATCTTCATTCAAATTACAAATACATTTTTAAATGATAAGATTGTGATTGGACTTGCTTTCAGTTTATTAATTCAGGGAGAACGGATATTTTGAAAATATTGAAGTTTTCCATTCATGTGTGGGTCACATATTTGCATATATCACATTTTTCAGTTCCTTTAAGGGAGTTTCATCATTAATTCATAACATTTTTTGTTTTGTTATATTTGATCTTATATACCTTACATTTTTGTTAGTAATGTAAATGGCATCTTTTTAAAATTATATTTTCTAGTTACATGTTGCTTGTGGGAACACAACTGCCTTTTATATACTAACTTTTGTCCAGGAGCCTTGCATTTATTAATTCTGATTCTCTTTTGTATATTTTCTTAAAACATAACTATTTTGTGTTTATTTCTTTTCAACATTTATAACTTTGCTATCATATTTCTGTACAATCTTCTGGACAGAACATAAAGTACAATAGTGAATAGAAGGTGTAATAATTCAAAAAATCCCTTATGTTATTTCTGATTTTAAAAAGAAATTGCTTGTATTTTCACCCTTATATATAAAGTTTGCTGTAGGATTTTGTTACTCTTTATAAGACTTTCTAGAATTTCTCATGTATTTTTTTCTATTGCTACATTTGCTTTTTTAATATTTTATTTAGGGGTTTTATATTTATATCAGTGAAATTTTCCTCTAAATTTGTTCTTATAATGTATTTTAAAGTTTTTAATATCAATTATATATAATACTAGCTTCCTAAAATAAACTAGGTAGATTTACCACGTTTTTCTATTCTTTAGGAAATATTATATAATATAGGAAACAGTTCTTCCTGGAACATTTGATAGAATTGACTCCTAGCAGTCTAGGACTGACTGATTGATTGATTAGTAGATTTACCAAAGGCAGAGTATGATGATTTTTTTTTTTTTTACATTTTACTGCGTTTTTATAATAATTATAGATCTACTCAGATATTCTCTTCTGTCAGTTTTGGAATCTATACTTTTGGCTTAAAATTGTTCAATTTTTTAATATTTTCAAATGTATTTACATTTTAGAATATTTGTTAGGAATACATAATATTTATTGATGTTATTTTGCTTATTTCATACTTTACATATTGATGCCTTCTGTTGCATATTTCTGCACCAATAAGATCGTAGTTTTATCTTTAAAAAAATTTTCCATGATGTATTATTTTGTTTTGCTAATTTTCTCCTGTTTTTCATTTTATCTCAATTTCTGTTGTGATTTTCATTATTTTACTTTCATCAAGTTTACTCTATCATTTTTTAAAATAATGAGTCAAACACCTTACTAACTCACTTTAGTCTCTCTTCTTTGCAATGTATTAATGATTGTATAAACTACTTTTTTGTTTGTTTGTTTGTTTGTTTTTGCGGTACACGGGCCTCTCACTGTTGTGGTCTCTCCCATTGCAGAGCACAGGCTTCCAGATGCGCAGGCTCAGTGGCCATGGCTCACGGGCCCAGCCGCTCCACGGCATGTGGGATCTTCCCGGACTGGGGCACAAACCCGTATTCTCTGCATCAGCAGGTGGACTCTCAACCACTGCACCACCAGGGAAATGTGGTAAATGTCATAAATGTCATAAATCAGCTCAGGAACTATACTTCCTTCAAGACCAATTCTAAGCCCCTTAATATATCTTGAATTTCAAAACCCTCTATTGTCCATAATCCTTGATTGCTATGGGATAAGTGACCATGCATTTTATTTATAATTACCCATGCCTGTACATAGCATTTAACCAAGCACATCATGATTGCTCAGTGAGAATTTATGAATGAGAAAATGTGTTTGCTGATACTGTGCTTCCTAAAATGACCCCATGAAAAACATCTGTACATGACTAAGTACTTATGTTTTTAAAAATTTATATTCAGAAGTAACTTATTTTATAACTTCTATAAAAATGATACATATAAGTGAAAAAGATAAACACTTGCTTTGATTTAAAAAATAAACTATAAGTAGACCCATTTACCAATTTAATTATTAGCAACAACATAATGCCATTTAAACTTCAATTTGGATGACATTTTGGAACATAAATGATTCATTGTTCACTTAGAAGAATATCGTTATGAAAAGAAGAGAAAAATATCTGAAAATAAAAATTGATCTGAAAAACTTTGACCTAGAATACCAACATCAATAGGTAGCAAGATACTAATCAGAAAAAGCCAAGCTCCAAATAAGTACTCTGGACCCTTTGTGAAGGAGAGGGTATTCGTGAAATATTATGAAGCAGTTAGTTCACAACCAATTGGGAAAAAAGCAAAGCAAGTATACAGATTATATCTTCACTTCACAATGTACACCAAAGGAAATATCAAGTAAAGTTAAAAGGTTAATTATAAGAAATGAAATGAAAGGAAAACTAGATGAAAGTGAATCTATTATACTCTAGGTAAGGAATTTCTAAGCTCAGATATTATTGGTAAAATCATAAAGAAATATTACTTGACTATAAAAATTTTTAATTTTCTTTGTTAAAGTAAGAAATCAAATAGCTCATATTTGCTACAAAAATTACAGAGAAAGGCTTAAAAGTGTAGTATGGTGCTTCCCTGATGGCGCAGTGGTTGGGAGTCCGCCTGCCAATGCAGGGGACATGGGTTCATGCCCCGGTCCGGGAGGATCCTGTGTGCCATGGAGCGGCTGGGCCCGTGAGCCGTGGCTGCTGAGCCTGTGCGTCCAGAGCCTGTGCTCCACAACGGGAGAGGCCACAGCAGTGAGAGGCCCGCATACCGACAAAAAAAAAAAAAAAAAAAAAGTGTACTATGAATGTCACTAATATTGATGCATGAGAAACATTTTAGTAGTTTGAGAGCTTAGCCAGAAAAAGACACCCCTTATAATAACAAATACATATTGTAAATAAATATATGAAAAAGTTAATCATAGTTAATAAACATAGAAATGAAAAATAAAATATAAAGCATTTTTCTCATATAGCATATTAAAAAAACTTGAAAAATCTTAAAATCCAAATATGACAAATATGAGATTAAAAAGTTACTTTCAAAAATCAGTAGAAGTAAGGTAAATTAGGAAAGCTCATTTAGGAAAAAAAAATATATATATATGTGTATATATATATATATATGTATATATATATAGAGAGAGAGAGAGAAAGAGAAGAAGAGTGATTAAATTATATTATGTTGAATTATAACTGTATATATATTTTACATATATTGGCAATTTATAAAAGAGAGCTTACTGGTATTTTGATTGAGATTGCACTGATAATAGGCATTTTAACAATGTTGAGTGTTCTCCCTGTGAACATGGTCATCTCTGTGATTTAGGTCTTCTTTACTTTCTCAGAAACGTTTTGCAGTTTTCAGTATAAAGGCCCTATACATATTTTTCAGATATATAACTATTTTATATTTTTAATACTTTCATATACAGTGCAATATTCTGGCAATTTGCTCATCTCACTTGTTATGTGTAACAGTTTTTTTATAGCTATCATTGGATTTCTAAATAGACAATCATGTTGTCTGAGAATGAAGAGAGTTTTAGTACTTTCTGCCAATCAAGATGCATTTTACTTTTTTCTTGCTATGTTGAATGGTGAGGACTATTAGTACGATAAAGTGATGAGAGCAGTCATTTTGAGATTGGAAGATGCCCCCCAAAAAATAAATAAAATAAAATAAAATGAAAAGTTTGTCATTTGTAGAGAAAGAGTTTGAGATATTAGAGTTATACAGTAACACAAAAGTGATAAATTCCACATTATTAAAAACACTAAGTTAAAATCTATAGCAATTTTATTTTAACTTCAAATCCAGGGAACTTTGTATAAACCCGGGATTTCCTACAGCTGAACTGATTTTATGAAAGGAAGCATTAACAGTGTCCTTAAAGCACTATAATAGAAAAAAAAAGCGCTAAAATATACCATAAAATTGAAACGATGTCTTCCCTAACTTTTGTAACTACAATATTAGTACTATGGAATTTAGAAAAATGAAGTCTTTAAAATTAAGCTAGTCTTATGGTACATTTAATGACTGAATTCCCTCTACCAAGTGTTTGAATATCTTCATTGACAAAAAATTTGCTATTTTCTACAATATCTCATTCTATCTTTGGATTTTACTAATTGTTAACATATTCATTGTTAAGTCTTCAGTTGAACAGTGTCTAAGTATTTTTTAATCCACTGGTCCTTTTTCTAGTCTTTTCCTTCTCTGAGACATCTGTTCTCAATGTTAAAGTTAACATGTGACATCAAATATATTTATGCTGATATAATTCCATGTCCTCTCTCTATCCTGATCTATCTTCTGAACAAAATTTAACGTTTCTAAATCCACAGTAAGAGTGTTATGTGCAAAACTGATTCCATTTTACATACGGAAAATAAAGAGTCACCAATTCTTTAAAACAGAATACCAATTTGACTTGTATGTGTTCTGCAGTATCTTTGCTCCGTATCTTCTCCTTTCAGTAGAAAAAATCTTTCTGATATCAGGTTATACAGTTCAAGGTACAGGAGATAACAATTTTATCTTTGGCTAACTTCTATTGGGGTGATTATTGTTATTCATTCACTCATGAAATATTTATTGTGCTTAGGTTAAACAGGTTCTCAGCTAGGTACTGGAATTACCAAGTGAAGAAAGCAAGTTCATGCCCTCAGTAGTTCACAAGACAGTGGCCTTTACATTACAATATAATAAATGTTACATAGAAGTATATATAAAGTTAATAACAAATAGATAAGGGCCTATTTAACTCTGACTAGGGGAACCTAAAAGAGGATGTGACATTTCATCTCAAGAATGTTTAGGAACGATTAGAAGTAACCAAGTTGAAAAGAGACACAGACATAGAGAAGGACATGTGGACCCGGGGGTGGGGGGGAAGAGGGGGTGGGATGAATTGGGAGATTGGCATTGACATATATACACCAACATGTGTAAAACAGATAGCTAGTGGGAACATGCTGTATAGCACACAGAGATCAGCTCCATGCTCTGTGGTGACTTCGATGTGTGGGATGGGGGTAAGGGAAGTTCAAGAAGGAGGGGATTATATGTATACATATAGCTGATTCACTTTGTTGTACAGCAGAAACACAACATTGTAAAGCAACTATACCCCAATTAAAAAAAAAAAAAAAAGATGGAAGGGCATTCCAGGCCTAGGGAGCTGCATAGACAAAGAAATTGAGGTACAGTAACTTTAGGAGTTATAAGAACTGGGTTCTGAATTATTTTATGCTTCATATTTGAATTTTCAGGTTTCCTTTGTTGTTTGTTACTTCTCTTTGCTGTGTCTCTTTCTTTGGAAAGTACTTGTGAGATTAGCTGTTTTCCCGCTTTTACCCATGGACTAACATGTGGAGGAATTTTGGTGTGTCTAAAATTGGCATTTCAAATAAGAATGCCTATTTGAAAGATTTTTTAAAATCTTCTTCACTGATATAATATACAAAACAGGGAAGAGAGTAGCTTAAGTTCTAATACTTTAATAAAATGGTACAAATGCTAAACTGGACAAAACTGTGACACTGGCAGAGGTCTTATTGAGAGCTTATTGAGATGGGCAGTGTCACCGGATTGATGAAATATGTCGGTACAGTTTTATATTAATGAAAATAAAAGTCTTTGTGAAAAGCTTTAGCATTAGTGCTCTTAGTAGCAACAGCTGCTGTGTCTGTCTTTGCTTTAGCAGCTGTTTCATGTAGGTGACAGGCTGACAGGAGAACAATCAGGGGTTTATTTCTGGTTGAATTTTTAGTTTCTTCTTTCATTTGTGGGTTATTGTTTGGTAGTGTATCCATGTTCTCTGTTTTGTCAGTAGTCTTCCTTTTCAAGTTTTTGAAGCTTGTCACATATGGCTAGCAAACAACTGAAATTTTTAAAGCTTTTTATTGTATGTGTATGATGTCCTCTATGACTTTGAGTTTGAAATAAGTAAAATGAAGTTATCCATGTTTAAAAATTGGGTTTTGGCATATATGTAATAAAACTAGTTTAACCTGAAGAATTACTGGCATCCTTGTAGAATTGTGTCACTCTGGCTTGCCTAGTGCACTATTGCCATACGGTAAATGTTGAAATAAATCATAACAATGGGCTTTCAAATCTGACTAGAATTAGAGTAATTTCGCTTATTTTGAGAAAGTGAGTTACTTTAAGTTTATAAGTATTAATCCCACGTCTTCATTGGTTGGAAAATTTTTTCTCATGAATTTTTCCCAGGTAAAGTAAGGCATTTTTGAAGATACAGTAATGCTCTCGGTCTAGAGTACCAATTAACTCACTACAGACATACTTTTCCAAGTGGTACCTTAGTCCACTGAAAGAGTTAAGGTCGTGCCTAATCACCTCTATAATCAACATTCTAATAGGAAGTTTCTGGATATTTTCTAAACAAAATGATTTAAAGCAGTAAGAATTGAAAACTGAAAAACTTGTTTTTTTCCTGTATTAGGCTTCTTTATAAGTCAGGAATGATGGGTGATAACTTCTTCTAAGAGCTCATAAAGCTCAAGTAAAACATTAGAGGAATATTAAATTTACATAGACTTGGCAAGAAGGGACTGCCATGATAGTACACAATGCAGATTATTCTACAAAATAGGAAAAAAAATAAACAATGAATACATATTCTGTTATTGTGAATAATAGGCAAGTTGTTTCTAAACACTTTGAAATGACATTTATTGAGTGCTTATTATGTACAATGTGTATATTTCAAATGTATCATCTAATTCTATAAGAAATATAAAGTAGGAAATTAATTATCTTTATTTTATAAATAAATAATTGTTTTTCAGAGAGGTTAAGTAATCTAAGATTGATTACAACTACTGCCAATGTTTTTAATGATAAAATAATGCTGAGCCTAGGGTCGATGATACTATATAAATTCATTTTGGTATTTGATTAAGAACATACTTGTCAGCTAGTAATATTTTATTGATAGTTTATTCAGTTACCCAGCACTGATTGAGCAACATTAAACTTCTTGATAGACAACCTAAGGAGGCCCAAAATTAAGGTAAATTTTATAGTCATATAATTCTAAAAAAAAAAAAAAAAGTGAATAGCCCAAGAAGAGTAAAATTTCAGGACGGCTAAGTTTTCAATGAGTGTACCTTTATTATTAGAAGGGGCTTGGAGAAGAAGGAAATGGAATAATAAGATATATTTGAGACTAGTAAATTGGTAATGCATATTTCCATGATAGCATTCAAAGAATGAGTATATTTAAAGTAAATTTTACTTTATTTTATATTACATTCAAAAATTAAGAGAATACTATAGTGTGCTTTTTCTTCACACATGTAAAACTTCTCCGCACCTGAAAGAATAGGCATAAATATTTTAAAATTCGGCTGAAAGTAAGACTAGCAAATGATGTTTTAAAAATAGAATTAGCTCACATAGGCATAACAACAAATATTGTAGTCTGCTTCATCTCAGTTATACCTTAAAACCTAAAATATGCAGAGATCCTATATTTGGGTTAATCAATAGTTAAGTGGTATAATACATGTGTATTAGGTTAGGGTGCTCCAGAGAAAAATAACCAGTAGTATATATATAAATAAGATTTTTTTCAGAGATTATATATATATATATATATATAAAATTATATTATCTGATATTATATATACACATATATGTGTATATATGGGGCCACAGAGAGACACAGTGAGAGTCAGAAACAGAGACACAGAGCAAGAAAGAGGGAGATTTGTTATAGGATTATGGACTGTTATCAAGAAGTCCCATGATCTGCCCTCTGCAAATTGGAGAACAAGGAAAACCAATGATGTAGTTCAGTCTGAGTCTGAAGGCCCAAGAACCAGGAGTGCCAATATTCAAGGGCAAGATAAAGTGTATGTTCCAGTTCAACAGAGAAAAAATTTACTCTTCTTCCACCTTTTTGTTCTATTCAGGTCCTCAACATATTTGATGATGCCATCCACATTGATAAGGGAGATCTTCTTAGTCTACAATTCAAATGCTAATCTCTTCCAGAACACCTTCACAGACAAACCCAGAAATAATGTTTTGCCAGCTATCTGGGCATCCATTAGCCCAGTCAAATTGACACATTAAAAATACTAACCATCACATGTTAATTGAAAACATTTAGCTAAAACAGAAAAGTATAAGGCAGAATATTATAAAATCTTTAATCAGACTGCACAAAGGTAATCACAGTTAACATTTTGCTGCATATCTTTGATCATTCATTTATTCATTTAAAACTATTTATAGATCACTTACAATGTACATGCTCTTTACCAGTCAACAGGAACATATTCCTGCCCTCAGATATTACATCCTGGTGGGAAACCTAGGCACATCAACAGAGAGTTTGATGAGTCTGTTGATAGAATTGCAGCAAGATTTGGGATGAGATCCTAATCCAGATTTACTGATCATAAAAACATTTCCAAAACAAGTGATGCCAAAACTAAGACTTGGGGAATTTAGCTCAGGGGAAGGGTTAGGAAAGGGGAGAGAAGATAAAGAGGAGAAATGTTTCTCAGACAGAGAATAACATGTGCAGAGATCTAGAGATGAGAGAGAATAACATTTCATTCAAGAAAGTTTAAAAAAAATTAGTTTCGGTAACAAAATTTTCTGGAAGTGAAGTGGAGAGGAATGAGAAATAAATATGAGAAAGATCAGATAGGGTTTTTAAAGTCATGGTAAGAACGTTGAATTTCATCCTAAAAGCAATGGGACCACAAAAGACTTTTAAATAGGCAAGTAACTGTGAGTAGATTCACATCTGGGAGAGCTTGTGTTGGAGGATGCTAAACAGTGGGCAGTCAGGCCAGTTAGGAAGCTGAAGAAGTTATTCCAGTAAGAGACCATGATGAGTTGAACTAGGTTGATGATAGTGGGGACAGAAAGAGGTGGATGGATTGGAGAATTCACTTTTTGGTTTAGAGAAAATTTATTGTTGTTGAGATGTAGGGGAGAGAGAGAAATAAATCAAAAGTGAAGACAAAGTTTTTGATTTGGCAGCTGGGTAAATAAAGTCACTATTGGTTGAGATAGGTCATCTAGGAGGATAATCAGATTTAATAAGAAAAATAATAATTCAATTTTAGAGATGCTGAATTTGAGGTTTTGATACTCAGGTAGACATGTCAAGCAGACAATTGAAGATATGAATAGTTACAGATCCAAGCATCAGTGACATCATTACCAGATTTGTTATTAGAATGACTGGGGAGTGTGAGTAAAGAAGGCTCAGGACATAAGCCATATTTAGGGCTGGGCAGATTAAGAAGAAATTATGATGGTAATGTTAAAAGGAAAAGTCAGAGAGATCCATCCACTTATTTTCTATATATTTATTGGACATCTGAGAGGCAGGAACTGTGTTTAGGTGTTAGGGAAATATAACAGTCTAAGGTTCCTGCCTTTGGTGTGGGCCATGGAAATCAAGAAGGGGGGACACAGTGCTTCAGGAAGTAAGTGGTTGATATTCAAGTTTCTAAAAACTATATAGTAATCTTTCCAAATGTTCCATTTTTACCCACTGAATAATGGGAGTTTGTGAAAATCTGGTATTTTCTAAAAATAGAATGACTGGGCACTCTTTAGATGCCCTCACATTTATCCTAGATTGGATTAGATTCCCCTCAGATCCTCTTAGAGGGCACATTGATATTAGTTTAAGTATCTTCTGCAATGGTTGGGAACTGGGGGAGCTGTATTGTCAGCAAGAGAATTTCATCTTTGTATCTGTCAACTCTCTGTTTGGAGAAGACTCTATACTGCAAACATCACTGTGTGCTTTTATTGACTTGGACCCCACTGCAGAACATAGTGTGTCTGTGCCTATAGAAAACTCCCTGCCCTATGTTTTCCAAATAGGTGCACCACTGGTCTTCCTCCTGTTACTATTGCCAACCTGCTGATCTTTAAGGGTAAAGACAATCCAGGAGGAATGTTCTCTATCACATTGCCAGTCCTAATAATCCCCTTTGTCCTTCAAACTCTATGGCTAAGTTCTCCTCTACACGCTTCCTGTGATACTGTGCTCCTTTCTCAGGAAAACAATATTTTATTCAGCTTCTTCTATTATGATTCTGCACCCAGTTACAGTGTGGGAGGAGGAGGTTTTCCCACACCACCAAGCAATTCTAGGACACCAGATGTGTATCCTATAATTCAATTCTGACACTTCCTAGAGATAGAATCAGATCCCACAGATGAAGAGTCCTACAAGATTGCCCCCTACCCCACTTCACTTGCCAATCTCAAGTCTAGGTTGCCACCTGAATTTCTGACCCACTAGTTGAAGACTGGATGTTCCAATGACTCCCCTCCTTTGGTTTGATTAATTTGCTAGAGCAGCTCACAGAATTTAGAGAAATATTTTTCTTACTAGCTTATCAGTTTATTATAAAAGAATGTAACTCAGAAGAGCCAGGTGGAAGAATGCATAGGGTAAATGAGGAAAGGACACAGAGCTCCCAAGCCCTCTCCAGGCACAACAATACCCAAATTTCCAGGAGTTCACCAACCCAGAAGCTCTCTGAACCATGTCATTTTGGGGTTTTATGGAGGCTTATTCCATAGGCATGATTGAATAAATCATTAGCTATTTGGCCATCAATTCAACCTCCAGCCCTTCTCCACTCTCCAGAGATCAGGGGGTAAGACCAAAAGTTCCAACCCTCCAATCACATAGTTGGTTCTTCTGGCAACCAGCAGAAAGTTACCCAATTAACATAACAAAAGACACCTTTATGCTCTCATCACTTATGAAATTCGAAGGGTTTTAGAAGCTCTGTGCCAGAAATGGATGAAGACTAGATATACAATTATTATAAATCAAAATATCAAAATTATATTTTCCAATCTGGTTCCATGTGAACTATTTTTGGTCAAAACCCTGATATTTCAGGCACAGGCATGCCCTGTGTACTTAGTCTCTGCAACTGATCTTGCTCTTCTCCCCTTATTTTCAGTTCTTTGGAACATGTCAGTGTTAAATCCTGCTCCAATATTGGGTAATGGATGGAATAGGAGGTGAAGGAAGAAAAATCTTAAGTTTTTAGTGTTACCTTAAATTCCTGAAATTACCACAACTTTGACAAACAAAATTCATGAACACTGATAGTTACATCAGTTAAGAATTAAATCAAAATATCAGAGAGAATAAGAATTTGATATTTTAAAGTTAATAAAATTTTATATTAAATTATATAAGAACCAGTCTTCCTTATCTTCTACATAAATATCAGCTTAACATACAATTTTAATATAGTCTCACTCACTTCCTTGATGTTCCAGGAACACACCAAACACTTTTGCCCTCAGGGCCTTTGCACTTGTTTTCCTTCTACCTTGGACACCTGCAAGGCTTGCTCTATCCCTTCCCTAAAATATTTATTCTAGCTCAATTACCTTTTCAGAGAGGCCTTCCCAGGTAGCCTTCTATTTCTTCATAACATTATCACAAACTGACCTATTATATATTAGTTTGTTTATATTCTTTCTACTTCTACTAGTTTCAAACTCCAAGATAAAACACATTTTGGTTATTTCAGTTATTGCTCAACTTACAGTGTCAAGAAGAGAGTTTGACTCATAGCTGGCATTCAATAAATAGTTGTTGAGTGAATTAATGAATGTCATTTATCTCCTATTGTATAGATCATTTGACACAATGTTATTATTCCAATTAAATAAACAAAAATAAGACAGCTAAAGGTGATTACATTTTAATTTCCTAAACATTTATTAGCTTTATATACATATCATCTGCTTTTTGGAGATCAGGGAGAATCAAAATCTTTATGAAAAAATGTAGAAAAATGATTAAAGTGTACATAATATAAAAATAAAAAAGCCTAATCCCACTGCTAAATAATTTTACCACGTTTAGTTGTTATCATTTGAGGTTTAGTCCTGATTTCTCAGCTGTGTTTCATGTATCTCTTCACTGCAAGAAACTCCAAGGTCGGCTCCCATTTATTTATTCAAATTTTATAAGGATAAGTTATAAGTACAAGGATAAGTTATAACTCCTTGAGACAGAGCATCTCATTTTCCAAGCCACCCCACAGATATCAGCAATTACACTGCTATACAAAAGGTTTCCATCCAAGCAAATAATTTGTTTTCCAGTGAAAAATAAAGGATATCTCACCCCTGAAGAGAGATTTTTTGTTTCTTTCATAACTGTGAATGACCTGTGTGATCCACCTGGTCTTTCCACAAATGAAAGAAAGAAAATCCTTCAAGGGTAAAATGTGAGTTATTCTATGAGAAAACAATTTTAAATTAAAAAAAAAAAGAAAGGGTTTGGCTTGTATCACGGCATGTGTCTGATTTGAATCACTTTCAGCTAGCACTGTTGTACCACTTAAAGTATTTTTGTTGTATAATGCATATGTAAAAGGAAGAAAATATTTTATTTCAGAATAAGAATTTGCAATAAGCATGAAAACCGTTCTCACATTATCAGAATAAATGAAATATTGTGCATGAATATTTTATAGCTTACTGACAAATAAAGTCAAATAACGTCTTTGCACCTATACACATTTTTCTATGAAAAAGTTCCAAAATTATACTGAAATATATCTCTGCCTCATATAGAGGATGGAAATAGTAGCTCAGCTATTTTTCAGAATACATAAAATAACTGAATGAGCCAAAATAAAACATAGTGCTTCCATGATTGTGGAAACACACTGAATAGTTTTAATTAGCTTAATTTTAAACTGTCTTTCACTGGATTATTTTTGCACATAGGTAATAATTTTTCATCAAGCAAGGCTTCAATTAATTTTGTGAGAGCTCAACGTTCTAGGTCACATGATTAAAAGACATTCACCAAATTTTATGCCAAAGCATTTGTTTCTCTTCCCTTCACAGGAAACTCCTTGGCTCAAATCTTCATTATATTTAATCTGGATATTTTAATCAACTCCCAACCTGTCTTACTGCTAATAATTTAAACTCAATTCAAGTGCTACTCAACACCATTTCTAGATAAATCTCTAATATAGTGAAAAACAGAGTAGTGAGTTAAACAAACTGTATAAAATCTTATAACTTTTTGTAGATGCATTAGATAAATCAATTAACCTATCTGATTCAGTATCCTTATCTGTAAATTGAAGATGATATCAGCTCTAGGATTTCTGTGAAAATAAAATAACATACAATTTGGCAAGAAGCATCAGAGGTTGAACATGGCAAGTGCTAACTTAATGCTAGTTCTCTTTCTTTTCCTTCCTAGGACATAAAATTATTCAAGTCCACTTACTGGTGTCTTCCTGTCTCTTTCATGATAAACTCCAAAATCACTAAGGCAAACAAACTCTCCATGATACATCAATATTCCCAACATCATTTCTCCCTGTGCTTCCTCCAGAATGCACCTGGTGCTACAACAATGGGTAAGGCTGTGCAGCTACACAAAATACTATTTTCTGTGTTGTTGGGTTTTTTTTTCAAATAATCTGTAAGTTCTTTGTGGGAAGACACTGTATTTTGATACTCCAAATGTACCTGAATTCAGAACTTCCCACTGTGGCTGATTAACTAGAAACCTATCCCCTATCCTTGTCCAGTTATCCCTTGCAATACTTCATGTAGTCTCAAGATACCCTTACCTCAGTTTGAAGAATAAGCCAATAGTATTCTCTCCAGAGATAATGCATAACAGTGTAATGGCAGAACAACTATTTTAAAATGTCAAATGACGATGTAATAGGCTTTTTAAAAATCAGAGGTGTGGTTAAAGATGGCAATTAAAATATTTTATGTTACTAGTTTTTCTCCACAGAAGAAAGACAAACCATAAATGATAAAATAGATATTTTAGTATATTTTCTTAAAGTTATGGACTAGACATTATAAAAATTGCCTCAATACTTTTTGTATCAAAGCCATTTTCAGTGTAACTTTCAAACCACATCATCCATAGAAAGGGTGTATTTCCCCAAACATTGAATATAGGCTAACCCTGTGGCTTACTTTGTCCAAGAGAATGTTTGTTTGAAATTCCAAGCAGGGATCTCAAAGGTCTTAATATACTTCTACACAGAGCCTGGCTACTGCCAACTTAACAAATCCAGAAAAGCCTGTTGGAATGAAAGAGATGATGTGGAGAAGAGTCTAATTGTCACAGATGAGGAAATCACAGACTAATGTAAAGATATTTGACCCTCAAACATATGATACAGCCCTTCCAAAACTGGCAGAGCTGAGCATTCAAAACAAGGTTGACCATAGACTTGAGTGAGCTCAGCTAATATAAGAGCAAACCAGGTGATCTATACACTCACGAGCACTAATAAATTTTTAAGCTGCTGCATTTTGAGGTGGCAACTATTAAACTTTGTATTCTTTTAATTCACACTATTAAGCCAGAATATTATGTGATACAATATTCAAAGTACTGTCTTGAGGAAATTTTTAAAATGTGAAAATAAATTTCACATTTATTTCCTCATACCAATTTAAAATATCTTAGTCCTATATATATATGGCATTGACTCTTTATTATACATTCCACTGCATTCTACTCTTCTTTATTATATTGTATACTGCTTCAGTTGTCAGTTCACACTGGATATGGAAATAAATGTTTTAACATTCATAGTAATTTATTTAAGAGATCCGTACTGAGTATTGGCTGAAGGCAAAGGCAACCTACACTATGTCAGGGGTGGAGAAGTTAAACAGTAACTGTCCTGAGATACTCCGCCAATGAAACTTTTAGTCAGGACAGCCAAGAAGTACATGCTGTCCACGGCTTTGGCAAGTGGAAAATCATTTTCACTTCACACTCCAATTAGGATTTTCCATTTCCCGATGGAAATTAAAAAAAGAAAGACCAACAACAACATCCCCCACCCCTCACTGTACTGTGACATGTTGATGTATACACCAGAATATGACAGAGCACACTGCCTCAGGACACAATATTCAACTCAAAGGAGATACATACTGCTACAGCCTCAATCATCCTTCCTAGGATATAGAAGCAAAGCAAGAATTTAGCAGCATGAAGTGTATGATGTAAGAAGGAAAATCCTCTTTAGCAATGTTGTTCTTTCATATAACATTAAGGATCCTGGTGTAGGAAAATGTGACCCCAGTGAAAAACACATTAAAAAAGATTAGCAGAATTTGAAGAATTCTAGAAAAAGAAGGTCAATATACATTGTACAAGAATATTACTGTTCCAGCCATACTGGCTTAAGGATTTCCAAAGAACAAATTGGGAAATAATACTAGTGAGGAGAGTGTGAGAAATTTTATTAGCATATGATGGCACAGAATTCATAATTTTTTGTATTTATAATTAAATTAACAGAGTAGCAAAGCTTATTGCATATTATATAAAACTGATTTTAGAGTACAGTATGACTTTTTTTAAGACTTGGATTGTCATCATAAAGTTCTGAATCAACTCAGTCCTTCAGGTAAACTATAGATATCTATACCAGTTGGATGCTGACAACAATTATTAAGAGGACACTTCAGGAAATAGTTTGATAAGGGCTGTTGGTTTGTTTACTTCTGTGTGTGTGATGACACGTGTTACATAAACCACCTGCTGGGCAATGAGAAGGAAAAAAGGATTAACACGACACAATCTCCTGAACTCAAAAACTCACAATATAGCTTTGAGGTTTTGAGAATACCGGTTTGTCAGTTGAAATTGGCACTGCATTTAGAAAAGGACTAGAAGAGTAGTAGCATTAAAAAGCACTTTATAGTACTTCCTATGCCTCAGGTTCAGATCGAAGTGCTTTACCTAGGTATGCTCATCGAATTATCACAACAAATCTATCTATGAGCTAGGGACCACTGTTACGCTTATTTTGCAAATGAGGAAAGTGAGGCACACATAAGTAATTGTCATTAGAAACTCAGCTGGAAAGTATTGGGTTGGCAAAAGCTTCATTCGGGTTTGAGTAAACCTAAAAGCCACATTTTTCATTTTCACGAAGAACATTATTGAACAGAGTATATACTAACCAAATGTACTTTTTGGCCAAGCCAATAAATAAAATGGGACTTGAAGGCAGCCAATCGGGCTCCAGTGTGTGTGCCCTTAACCACTATACTCTACAGATTCTCTTGGCACCTTTACAGTACTTTGGAGAGCAGTTATCTGCTACAATTTGTTCAGTGTCATTCTAGGTTGGCACCTCCACATCTTAGAGTCTGTGTGGCTAAAAAGCTCTATACGAGCATTTCAGTCTATAAAAGATTTTATTTATTTATACAACTCACATCAGGATAAGTTATCCAGGGTATCTTTATTTTTTTTTAACATATTTATTGGAGTATAATTGATTTACAGTGTTGTGTTAGTTTCTGCTGTATAAAAAAGTGAATCAGC
Organism: Mesoplodon mirus; assembly: GCF_964341445.2. NCBI lineage: Eukaryota > Metazoa > Chordata > Mammalia > Artiodactyla > Ziphiidae > Mesoplodon > Mesoplodon mirus. Next base: position 111,914,133 of record NC_138982.1, read on the forward strand.
TATATGCATACATATATCCCCATATCCCCCCTCCCTTTTGCATCTCCCTCCTTATCCCATCCCTCTAGGTGGTTGCAAAGCACTGAGCTGATCTCCCTGTGCAGCTGCTTCCCACTAGCTATCTATTTTACATTTGGTAGCTTGTATATGTCAAGGCTACTCTCTCACTTCCTTCCAGCTTACCCTTCCCCCTACCCGTGTCCTCAAGTCCATTTTCTACGCCTGTGTCTTTATTCCTGTCCTGCCCCTAGATTCATCAGAAACATTTTTTTTGAATTCCATATATATGCGTTAGCATACAGTATTTGCTTTTCTCTTTCTGACTTACTTCACTCTGTATGACAGACTCTAGGTCCATCCACCTCACTACAAATAACTCAATTTCATTTCTTTTTATGGCTAAGTAATATTCTACTTTATATTGAAGATGTGCAACATCTTCTTTAACTATTCATCAGTTGATGGACACTTAGCTTGCTTCCATGTGCTGGCTATTGTAAATAGTGCTGCATTGAACATTGTGGTACATGACTCTTTTTGAATTATGGTTTTCTCTGGGTATATGCCCAGTAGTGGGATTGCTGAGTCATATCGTAGTTTTATTTTTAGTTTTTTCAGGAACCTCCAAAATATATAATCTTCCAATGTTTAATACCGCAAAGAATGAAATATTATTCAAACATATAAACGTCCTTCTGTGGATGATGACTACTGCAGTAAGGATAGGGTTTCACAATTTAAAATTTGGTTTTTATTTTAAAATGCTTTGTAAAACTAAAAAGTACAGAGTAATTTAACATAGACCTGTAGTATCTCCAAAAAAGACAGAGTGTAGATAATACTCATGCCTATTCTAGCTTCCTTTTATGCCTTTTCTCCATTACACATGCTGCTACAACCAATTAATTCAAAGTTCTCTGCACATGGCAGTGTTTTTCAAAGTGTAGTTTATGAACTTCTCTTGGCCTGTGAAACAAATACAGTAGCAAATGTTACTTATACTACTACTAACAATGATAATATTTTTAGTCTCATAATAATAATAATATTTTGAATATAGAATAAATAATAGAATCATATTACCTGCAAGTGTGCCTTCATGACACTTTTGTTTCACTGCATATGTTTGTATGTGCTGATCTCACGTGTACTATAAATAAATATACTTGAGTAAGTAATATCAAAGAAAATTTGAAAGCCATTGTATGAAGAGTGATCGCAAGTTGAATTGGATATTCTGTCTGTTGTTAGAATTAGAATTTGTGCCAAAGCCAAGAGTTCGCTGAAGAGAAGCCAGCTGATATTCTCTCCCAAGTTTCTTGTTCTTAGAGAGGAAAGTTATTGCCACTTATTCTTAAGCATGATTTAGTCTATTTCTGTACTTCAGATATTTAAAGAGACTATTTTCAGTGTTGCTTTGAAATTAAGTGACTCACAACTTCAATCCTGTAATCTTTAGACTAGTTATGAAGCTCTTGGAAGTATAATCATGCTTCAGATATTTTCACCTCCATTAAGATTGAAGTTACCCAGTAGAAAAATCCCCAGAGCCCAGGAGGGAAGAAGAGGCAAGTAGGTCATCCTAGCTCCTAGTCAAGTCTTCCAGAATAGTTCAGCTGGTTCAACATGCCTTTTATGATAAAGGCACAGAATTAAAGAACAAAGTCAGTAATGAGAAATGTTACATGAATTGTATGGAAAGGAGTTTATAAGAAAACAGAAGATAATAAATTTGGATAAACTCAATTTAGGCTATTAAATAGACATAGACACTGAAATGCATTTCAAAATGAAAAATAGAGGTAAGCTTTGATGTAAATATAATAAGCTCTGGCCTTGAAGAGGTTACGTGAGTCCACAATCACTCACTTATTTTTTTACTCAACAAATATTAAAGACTAAATATCCTAAGGAGAATATAATGATGAAAATGCTAACTTTAAGGAAGTTTCATTAAAAAATTGATAGAAATATGAGCCAAGTGCATGTAATCCCCATAAAGCCTTGCTACCTGCAGTCAAGTCTGAGCTTCACGTAAAATCAAAGAAATGCCAACCAGTTCAAAATCTAATAAGGATTTGAAAGGCATTATATTTACTGTTCCTTAAAAAATGCAAATATACCTTATTATAAAATCCATTACAGGTTATAAAAACTTATCTACCATATGTTCAAGTTTTTCTTTCTATAAAGTCTCTAAAACTTTTCCCTAAACTAAGCACATACTGATTCTTTCTTCTCTGTTCATCTCATCTTTAGATCTATTAACTGATCTTCTGACTGAGATTGTCTGTACTTGCCTATTTAAATCTATCAAATCTATAAATATTCATACATATTTTCTGTCCCATGTAAAAGTAAAGAAAATATTGATACAATATGGAAAATATAATGGGAAAATGATACTAATATAAAAAAAAGCACTGAAAAAAAATAATGTTGAGAGAGAGAAGATTCATTCAGTGCCAGAGGCATTAATGTAAGTTGTTGGTAAAATTCAAAAATGATTATTTCCAATGAATACTTTCAAATGTTGGGTATAAACTTTAGTGAGGTAAAATATTTGGATTTGTAAGAATAGGAAGGTATTGTTACATTGTAAATTGCATGAGACTGCAAAGAGTGAGAGTTTTGTTGATGAAGAGACAAGTTTTAAGGAAGATTCCTGGGAAACAACTCTATTAAGTGGATAAGACAAAAGAATGAGCCAGATAACAGATAGCAAGAGGAAAATAAGACTGAATAATTCTGTGTCAGGTAATAAACAAGATTAGAAAATAATAGATGCCACAAAGAGATCAAGAAGTTCAATTATATACAGGGCTATCTGATATATACTGTGAGACTATTCTTGTGCTGTGGGTAAAATTTCCTTTGAAAGATATAAAAAATAATGTCAGAAAATTGTTCATTTTTTTCCAAAATATTAACAATTTTACCTGTTTTTGAGAAAAATGATTGTAGTATATAAACTGTCTGCTAAGACAAAAATAAAAATTACAATATAGCAATACCATACTTTATGAACATACTTAGGGAGTTTTTTGTTTGCTTATTTGATACTTTTTGGTTTTTTTTTAAATTAAGATGAACTATGAAAGAATGAAATATGTAAAATTCCTCCTAAATAAGTCTGCTTAGAAAATAATATGAACAACTATTCCTTTGACTCAAAATTATGTTAGTGAATATATCCTGGGAAAGAATTAATGGAGACATAGGAATTACTGTCTTGTTTAGCTTTAAGTAAGCATAATATAATTCAGTATCCCATTTTATATCAAATAATAATTGACAAAGATCATCAGTTATCTGAGTCTGTCCCCCTTTTTCTACTTTTACTTCATATAAATTAATGAATACTAGAAATTGATAAAGCACTGTATGCTATCTAAAATATAGCTTTTTACTTATTCTAATATGTGAAACAATTTAAGCAAGAAAGTAATTTTTATCTAAGAATATTACTTCTCTGACTTAAAATCAGTGACTCCTTCAGGTTATCAGATGGATTTATAGAAAATAAACATGATTGAGCAACTCTCATGGGGTATCTAACAGTTAAGGAATGCAAATGACATTTGTTGGATTTCATTCACCACAGTGAGGCAAATTATAAAGCCAGGTAAGAGTGAGAAATAAGGCATACTTTCTCCTAATCTAAGTAAACATGAGAGCCTACAGCTAGGAACCTACTGCAGAAAACTAACTTTCTTATTTTTCTTGTCTGTCTTCAGGCTTGATTAGCTGAGCTGGTCTGAGTCAATTTTAAGATTAATCCAGGTAGTGTTGAACTGACCAGCTGACTGAAAAATATCTGCCTTTGGTAAACAAAGGGACCAGGAATTTGAAAGTGAAAATTTCACTACTATGGGTCGGGCAATTTAAACATGTTCCACAATAACTCCTTATATGTTAAAAAAAATATTACATTACCTTATGTGCTGTGTGTTATTTGCACTTAGAGAAAGTTAACCTTTGTGATTAAATGAGGTTTTATTGGAAAAATGGTTACATGAATACATTCTCACAGTTTATTCACCCTTTTTTTGAAGAATGTCATCTTTCAATTTTTTCTTTTTATGTTATTAGTTTTTGAGCTTCTTCTTTTTCACTTTAGCTCAATTTTATCTAACACTTTGGTTTTGCCTCAGTGAGATTCAAACTTTTCAAGTTTATACCTGTCTTAACATGTTAACCTTATAAAGCCTCTGTATCCATCTATTCCTCTAGAGATAAGATTGTCAATTATAGTTGCAATTTACAATGCATCTGCTTTTTAAAAAAACTTCTACTAGCACCAGTAAGTTATACTTCAGCAATTACTCTACTTCACTTTTTTTCCATGTTATTTTCCCTAATTACTTAACTGGAATACAAATGATTAAGATAACTATGTTCAAAAATCAATAGTCGGGGCTTCCCTGGTGGCGCAGTGGTTGAGAGTCCTCCTGCCGATGCAGGGGACACGGGTTCGTGCCCCGGTCCGGGAAGATCCCACATGCCATGGAGCGGCTGGGTCCGTGAGCCATGGCCGCTGAGCCTGCACATCCAGAGCCTGTGCTCCGCAATGGGAGAGGCCACAACAGTGAGAGGCCCACGTACCGCAAAAAAAAAAAAAAAATTCAATAGTTTGAAATCATTTTTAACCCCACTGAGGTATAATGATTTTAGGAAGATTCTGTAGTTATTCTTAAAAAGTAGTATATAAACCTGTCTGGTGCATTCCATATATCTCGAGTGAGTCTAGATTTAAACCTGAGGTGGCATAACAGACAACTAATTTTATTGAAACTTGCTAACAAAGAATCCAATGTCTAGGTAACCAGAAAATGATTTGATTTTTGTTTTCAGTCTAATCCCCAATATTCTTATTTCACCAATCTTTCCTTCAGCATTTACTACTTTCAAAGTTACTTGTTATAGGGTGTCTTTTCTTTTGCTTCATAAGCAAAGTAATTTAAACAAAAAAAGAAGTATTCAACTGATCTCAAACTAATGCATTATCTTTCTGCATAACAGGATTGAAAGTGTGACTTTAACATTAAAAAAAAAGGACTTGAGAAATAATAGCTAAAAGACAATTGTCACATTCGACACTTACACCAAAAGGCCCAAAATTTTTACTCTCCTAGATGAGGGGAAATAATGTATAAAGATAGCATCGGTTCTTAAAAATTGATTCATTCATCTGTTCAATAAATTATTGTTAAGCATTTCCAAATATTCTAACAAATAAATGGACAATCACATGCTGAGAAAAGTGTTCAAAAGGAAGTGATAATAGTTTCACAAAACATTACTTTAAAATCTTGATTCATTTTAGGAGGGGAGAATAGGAAAGCTGTCTCTAAAAAGCAATAATTGTGCTGAATTTGGGGAGTGAACTTATTATCTCAGCAAAGTTATCCCAATTACCTTTCCTTACACAAGACTCTTTTTAAAGAATTTATAACACCATAACAGTAAGGAAGGTTTAAAAAATAGGGTAATATATTTCCCAGGACTCTCTCAGCTGCAGGTATGAAAACACAGTTCTCATGATGCTAAAAGAAGCAACAGGATGTTCATAGTTGAGATCCAGCTATTGAATCCAACTGTCAAGATTAACGCCCTGGTTCCTCTTGTGAAATCCTGAACTAGTTACTGTGGTAGACACAGTGATATACCCCCAGATCCCCCTTCAGTGAGGGACTTGATGCCATGTCTGTGGAAAGTGCCCTGGCAGAAGCCTTCAACTGTTAGTCCCCCCAATAATTGCCTCAAATGAAGAGATCCACCTTTTCTAAAGTCCCACCCTCTTCCCGAGATGAGGCAAATCTAAGAACTGATGACTTGGTCTATAAAGAACCAATCTCTTGCTCCAACGGCATATAATTGAAGTAGAGTTACAGATCCAGAGCTCCCAGAGACAATTCCAAGACTCTTTAGGTCTGCACTACAGCTCAACTTCTCTCTCTACCCACTTGTACTTGCTTCCCTTCCCTTTCACAGGTATTGGTCTCAAGAGCAGTCCTTAATAAACACCCTGAATGCTAAACTCCATACAAGGGGTTGTTTCCTGGGAAATGTCATCTGTGACACCTATACTCTCTGACCTCTGTTTTCCCATCTATAAAAAGAGAATAATAGAACCTTTCTCCCTGGATTTTTATGAAACTTCATTGAGGATATTCATAGAAGGTACTTAGTCTGATGATTTATATATAGTAAATAGTCTATACATTTTATTTATGATGATGATGATGATGATTATGATTGGGGAAGAGAAACTGGGATGTACAGGTATGGTTGAGTTCAGGATTCCAAATGATGTCATTATGTTCTATCACTTTCTTGCTCTCTCCAATTTATTTATTTTTTTTTAATGAGCAACCATATTTTCTCAGCTTCATGTGTTTTCCTCATTTGTTCTAACTACAAACCATCACTATCCATGTGGTAGAAAGAGGCCAGACATGAACTGAATGACAGAATAAATCTTTTCTTTTCCCCCTCTTCAGGAGGGATGTACTTTGATTTTATGCCTGGTCTGGGTCATGTAATGTAACTTATTACCCTGTAACTTTTACCAACACGCCAGATAAAATCTACCTGAAATACTGACAGTGGTCAAAATTTACTGAAAGTTAAAGCTTTTGTCCTTTTTGAAATGTTCATCTTCTAGGAAGAGTTAATTCTTTACATACTTTAAGAGATGAATGAAACTTTTTTTCTTTGTCTCAGATCCTTTCCTGAGAGTAGACACTGACAAAGAGAATAAAACAGAGAGAAATGAAGGGTACCATAGGGGAGGGCTGGAAAAAAGGGGAAGAAAAAAGAACTAAGAAGCTTAACACTCCTAAAGATAACATGTTCTCTACTTTATAATACAGAATTGGACCAGTGTTACATCACAGTGTCAAATATAAATATTTGTGCAAAAATATGTTCTTCCTTGATGGTGACATCAAAATTGATATTACTATTATAAAGTACAGTAACACTTAACCTATTCAGAAGATGTTTATCTATCTGTTGGCTATTTGGAAAACAATCAGTGAAATAATAAAATGGAAAAAATATACATTAAAATATTAATACCTTTTCCCTCTTCACAGTCACAAAGTGAGGACACTGGAGGAGAAGGGAAATATTACAAAAGGACTCAAGAACCCTGAACTGACTTTCATCAATTCAAGTACCCAGAGGAGACTGCTCCCTTGCTGAAGGATATGCAATTCCTACATATGCTGTCAGACCTGAGGAAGATGAAAACATAATCTCTGGACATAGGAACTTGAATTTGTCTTTCAAAAATAAAAAATCCTAACTTACAAAATATTTTTATCTTGGACTATGGTAGTTTGGCTTTCTACCTCAGTAAATCATGTCATTTAGCTTGCCTGGCAGAATAGGGCAGACTCAGGTTAAAAAGAAAAGTCTTTATTCCATTCACACTTTTGTCTGAGCACCTAAATCTCCTCAGTTAGTTTTTGTGTTTGCCTCTTGACCCAACTTTCTCTCTACCTAGACAGACAAGTCTGTTTTTTTTTTCCTTTTTTAATTTATTTTTTAATTTAATTATAAAAACAATTAAACATAATTAGGACTCCAGAAGAAAATGATTAAAATAATTACAATCTAACCATCCTACTGTAACTCTTCCTATCATTTTAATATATTATTTCCTAGACATTTTTTTCTCCAATACATATTCTTGTTGTCACTGAATGATATATTGTATCCTGAGTTTTCTACTTAACATCTTATAATACGCATTAACTTGTGTATTTACCAAGGCTTCATAACAAATTTCTAATGGTTGCAATTATTCCAAACAAATGTTTTATTATTTTCCTAATTCCCCACTATTAGACAGTTTGATGTTTTCCAGTATTCACAATTGTAATTAATACTTACCTGGCAAAATTTTTTACACACACAAGTTTTTCTATGTTTTGTATTATTTCCTCTTTAGAATAAAGGTCTAATAAAATATTGTTGAATAAAGTTAAGAGCCTTTTAAAATTTGACAGTGAACTGGATGAGAAAAAATTGTGTATGTGTAAATGTTCCAAGCATCAGGGTAACATTTCTTTTTAAGATGAAACACAGTGGTCAGAGACACTGCCCCACGTGCTCAGACATTGTTTGCCATCCATCTGCCTGCAAACTATGCTCCTTTCTTTGGAAGTTTATCTCTTACAGTCTTAGGACACCCTCCCCTCAATCTGATACTGATCTTCTCTGGGGCACTTGGTTTCCTTGGGCAAAGAGGCAAGCCTCAGCTTCCTTCAATGTTACACTTCACTGAAAGCTTAGAAAAAACACAACTAAATTCCAATACAGATATTTTTAAATGTCACACTAAATATGACTTCCTTAAGAGTCCAAAGGCCCAATTCCTCCTACAGAATTTTCCACAGATTTGCAGTTTCTTACTAAGCTTTTCTGTCTTGTTTCACTGCAGTAAAGGAAAGACAATCACATCTGGCCAGCATTCCCATTCACAGTGAGGAAGGCCCTGGGCATCAATTCCTCCTGTCTATCCAAGGTATATAGAGAGACAACTCTTCACCCTTCATACCAATGTAGTCCTAACTGCCAAGTACTAATCTTCTGCTATAGAATTAGCTTTGGACACCAGGATGATAATCAGAAGACAGTAAACACCACCTCCAGCCTCAAGAGTATGGTTATAAAAGGACAAGGATTTAACTTCCAAAGTATACAAATACCTCATACAACTCAGCAACAACAAAAAAACCCACAGACAATCCATTGAAAATTGGGTAGAAAACCTAAATAGACAGTTCTCCAAAGAAGACATACAGATGGCACATGAAAAGATGTTCAACATTGTGAATTATTAGAGAAATGCAAACCAAAACACCACCTCAGCCAGTCAGAATGACTATCAATAAAAAATTTACAAATAACAAATGCTGGAGAGGGTGTGGAGAAAAGGGAGCCCTCCTACACTGATAGTGGGAATGTAAACTCATGCAGCCACTATGGAAAACTGTAGGGAGGTTCTTCAAAAAACTAAAAATAGAGTTGCTATATGATCCAGCAATCCCACTCCTAGGTATATAGCCTGACAAAACTATAATTCAAAAAGATGCATGCACCCCTGTGTTCATAGCAGCACTATTCACAATAGCCAAGACATGGAAACAACTTAACTGTCTATCAACAGATGATTGGATAAAGATGTGGTACATACATACAATGGAATACTACTCAGCCATAAAAAAGAATGAAATAATGCCATTTGCAGCAACATGGATGGACCTAGAGATTATCATACTAAGTAAAATAAGTCAGAAAGAGAAATACCATATGATATCACTTATATGTGGAATGTAAAATATGACACAAATGAACTTATCTATGAAACAGAAACTTTCTCACAGACATAGAGAACAGAGTGTGGTTGCCAAGTTGCAGGTGGGAAGGAATGGACTGGGAATTTGGGATTAGCAGATGCAAACTATTATATATAGAATGGATAAACAAAAAAGTCTTACTGTATAGCATGGGGAAATATATTCAATATCCTGTAATAAACCATAATGGAAATGAATATGAAAAAGAGTGTATATATATGCATTGCTGAATCAATTTGCTGTACAGCAGAAATTAAAAAAACATTATTAACTATACTTCAATTAAATAATTTGTTTTAGAAAACAGAGTACAGTGAGAAAATGAAATAAAAAACCCAGTCTAATTTCAAGGTATTTGCAAAGGTCTAAGTTATTGGGTATGAAGTAACTCCACATATAGGACTTAACAGTATAATCCATATTGCACAGCATAAAGCTTTTTTCTGCTTCTATTTGGTTTATCCAGGCTTTAGGTGGGGGGACAGTATGGCTCTATATGTCTACTGCCAGCCTCTCCTTGGGATGGCTCAAGTAACAGCACACAGAACACTGAATAGACACGTGTTCGTATATAATCATGGCACTTGTGGAGAGGAGCGACTCCATATTTTAAAACAGAAATATATACCAGGAACATAATTTATGAAGGGAAAATTACTTTAAAAATAAAACTAATTATATTATTAAACAGGATTTTTAAGAAGATTCTTTGTTCTTAAGATTTAGATGCACTTAATTTAAATGATCACTCAAAGGCTTTTTCAAAGAACAGAGAGACAATTAGCTCCAAAGTTAAATTTAAAAACCCACTCATAGAAAACAGAAGCTGCTCACAACTTTATTTTTTTTTAATTTTTATTGGAGTATAGTTGATTTACAATGTTGCGTTAGTTTCAGGTGTACAGCAAAGTGGCAACTTTATTTTCTTTCATATATTTACTGCTATTCCTGCACATGTTTAAGATAATAATAATACCAACCACAACAACAACAACAATGAAGATACCCTGCTATATTGGGACTCTTCCATACCGATATCTAAGAAACTTGAAGTTTCAAAATGAAAAGCTGTCTGGAAGTATTAAATAGAGGTGATGAAAGCTGCAAAAATTTGAATGAAGAGTGCTGAAGATTTCAATATATTAGAATGTTTTAAAAGGTGATTAACTTGTTTGAGGACGAATTGGGTTAAATGCAATTCAATGCTTTTGGGTAGACTGTGGCTGTCAATGAAAAATTTAAGGCAAGTAAAGATGACTTACACCCACCAACACTTTGCTGCCAAATTATAACTAGAACAAACTTTAGACCAAATTTTGCCACAATTATTTTTACCATACAAACACTTGTTAAACAATATTAACAAGAAAGTGCATAACATAATATATCTTATTCTTTAAAACAAATGAAGTCAGCTTTTGGTCATTTTCGTTGTTTTGGACACTACCTTGTATAAAAGGTTTATTTAAGTCTTACCAGCCAACGTTCTGGAAGTAGGACTCTTACATTTTTAGTTGACATTAGGCAACCAGCATCTTCAATATTCTCAGACAAACAAATTTATTTGGGAAAGTAGTTTAGAATATCATCCTTAAAGATATATGCTATTTACCTAGCAGAGTTGTCTCTTTCATGTAATAGTTGGGGGCTGTCTCTAAGATACTTCAGTCATCCAGATATGTAGGATACCATTCATTTAATAAGTGAAAGTCTATTTCTAACATTTGTTACACTAGTTAGCAAAGCCTTGGCTTTTGATTGAGATATGGATTACAAAAGCAATTTTTATAGCCACCTGTGGATTAAATAGAATTCTGCATAACTGTGTCTTAAGTGTGATTGCCTTATGATGAATCTTGAAATCAGTTAATTAAGTCCTCCAGCTTTGTTATTTTTTTCAAAGTTGTTTTAGCTGTTCTAGATCCTTGTATTTCTATATGAATATTAGAATAAGTTTGTAACTTTCTACAAAAATGCCTGAAAGGATTTTGATTTAGATAGCTATGAGTCTAAACATTAGTTTGGAGAAAATTAACAGTTTAGCAACATTGAATCTTCTGATCCATGAATACATTATACATCTCCATTTATTTATTATTTGATATATCATAGAAGTATTTTGCACATTTCAATGTATAATATTGCATGGTTTTAAATCATGTTTATCCTAAAGTATTTCAAATTTTTGATGTTGATATAAATTTTATTGAATTTTAATTTCAATTTCCTAGTGTACACTGTTAGTATATAAAAACAATTTATTGGGAGTATATGAATCTTTTACCCTGTAAAATTATTAGTTTATACTACTGGTGATACTAAAATACCTATTATTTTAGCAGTATTTTTGTTGATTCCATAGGATTTCCATATAGATGACTTTCTGAGAATAAAGATAACTTTACTCCTTTTACCCAATCTAAGTGGCTTTAATTTATTTCAGTTTTATTGAGGTAAAATTGACATACAAAACTGTAAGATATTTAAAGTGTACATCATGGCGATTTAATATATGAGTACATTGTGAAAGGATTTCCCCCATCTAATTCATAGTTAATTGACATATCCATCAGCTCACATAATTATCTTTTTATTTCCTTTTCCCTATTTTTTTCTTTTTCTTTTTTCTTTTTTTTTTTTTTGGTGAAAACATTTAAGTTCTACTCTCTTAGCAAACTTCACTTATATGATACAGTGTTATCAACTATTGTCATCATGTTTTACATTAGATCCTCAGACCTTACTTATCTTAGCGTTTTTTTTCTTAATCACAAGTGGAAAATATTCATTCTTTCACAATTAAATATGATATTAGTTATGGGTTTTTCATAGATACTCTATGAGACAGAATTTTTTTTTCCCAGATTCCAGAGATTTTTTTTAATGGATTTCTTTTTTGTCAATTGTTTTTTCTGTCTCTAGTGAAATGACTATGTGGGTTCCCATTTTCATTTTTTGAATGGCAAACCACCCTTGCATTCCTGGAATAATCCTCATTTACTTGGGATATAGTATCAATTTGGTGTATTATTGAATTCAATTTGTTAAGGTTTTATTTAAAATTTTTGTATCTATGTTGTTGAGAGATATTTATTCTCTAGTTTTCTTATGATATCTTTGTCTTGTTTTGGTATCAGGTTAAATTCTGGCCTCATAGAATTGTGTTGGAGAGTATTCTATCTGTGATTTCTGCAAGAGTTTGTTTAGAAATGTTTTTTAAATTCTTTCTTAAATGTTTCTTTCATGGCATTTGCCAAAGGTAACTACTTGATATTAATTTCCATTTTCCAACAGAAATCATGCCTGTTTTTCTTGTCATTATATCTTTAGAGTCTAAAAGAATGCTGGCTTCATAGTAGCAGCCCAGGAAATATATATGGATTGTATAAAAGATTTTAAAAAAACAACAATAAAATGAATTCCAGTCTTATTATGTTCTTTGCTGTTGATTTAGGAAACACTGAGTTTTCATCTTAATATTAATTCAAAATTCTATTACCATTAATTAATTTTTAAAACGTACACCTGAGGTCTTATTTTATGCATTTATTTATTTATTTTTAATATCAGGCATAGTTTTAATAATTTAGTGATGAAATTATTTATTGAAATTAATTAGCAGCTTCCATATGTAGACATACAAGTAAAATACCTATCACCTTTTCTGTCTTTTTAAAAGAATAGTATTTATTTAATTATTGTCTTACTAAAAAGGACATAATATGTTTAAATGCTTAAATATTTTCTATTGCACATGCCAAAGAACAAGTGGCTTTAATAGTGTTTTCTCAGCTCTATGTTTGTAGTTCAACAACATCCAATGTTTCTGTTCAATTTCACTACTCAGTATAAATTTGCAACTTCAACTTGGTATTTACTAATTATCCACCACCCTGACATCTAATTTTTTTAAATAATTTGAATTTCTAAATCACTTCAAAACCTAATGGAATTCAAATGCTATTACAGCTGAAACCACTTAATAGGGCCTTGTTAATAAAGACAATCTAGTTAAATTAGGCACTTTCAGTGAACATATTTTATCTTGGCCACTTGATGTAATCCAGAATAATAATAATGGCTAATAAGTACAGCCTGATAACAGGACATTTTTTCCATTAACCACTTGCCTGGGCTGTTGGGATTTTTCTGCTTCAGGGTTAAGAAGAGTTACTGATTTGAGAGATTCCATTATAAATTCTGATTTGTGGTTTACAGAGAAGAAAACAAGTACTCATAATGCAGTGATATCAGTATAATTTAAGTATGTATACAAAAGCCCGTTCAATAATATACAATTGTTATATCCCTTCCCAGAAAACTAACCATATTTAGATCTTTCTTGAAATAGGTCATTGCTATTTTTATTTTAGTTCTATTAGCTATCAGAATTGAAATATCACAAACTCTCATTAACACTATCTTACGTGGGTGAAACACTTTGCAAACTGCAATATTATAGTTACCAATTTTAAGATACTTAAAACACTACAAGTTTATAGAACAGCTAACAATTTCAAAAATTTATCATAAACATTGAAATACAATGTGTCATATTTGAGTTTATTTTTTCTATCTCTTCATTGTAATTTAGTCAAATGTTAAGCTGCTTCTCTAAACAGCATGACACTTCACTTAAGTGCATTTTATATGCTCTGTTTAAGAAGAATAAAGGAGATATTTCATTCAAACAAAAGTTTTGATGAATATTATAATGGCAATATAATATTATAACTACTAAAATTAGTTTTCTTTTTCCAAAAGTTTATGAATCTTTAAACAAATTTGTATAACCAATTCCTTACCAGAACTGATTCTTTCATTCAGTCTTCAATATTTATCAAGTACCAAATACATATTAAATATTATGCTATGTTTCATTAACATAAATATGAATAGTGCCAAATTTTCCATTGTCAACTTGGCATTATCCTACCCATTCTATATTCTTCCCAGTAGGAGAGAAACCAAGAACTACATTTGTTTGAATTCTTTTACACTGTTATTCTGGGTTAGATCTACCAATGAGGGCTCTCTAATGAGATCTTTAGGAGAAAACTAGGCCATTTTTCTATAGTTGTGCTGTGTTCAGGCAGTTAAGATCATCTACAATGGCTTTCAGGGGTCCTTCTGGAAGTCACTGTTGTGAGCATCCAACTAACATCTCCAGTGTAGACTTCTCTTGGATTCCAAATTGGTAAGGTCGGTTACTCTGGAAAATCACTCACTATGGGGTTGTAGGTCATTGACATCACTAGAAGAAACTTGCCAGAAATTTTTGCACTTTAGGATATCTTGGAAAAGGCTTTTCTGATCTTAGGCTCCAAAACCCCTAAAGGTTGTATGATTTCTAATTCCTGATTTAAATTATTTTTCTACTTTAGCTTTTAGCTAAAACGGAGAAACATGAAATGAATTTGCCCTGTCATCTAAAACAAATTTAAAAAATGAGATAAACTATAAAACAGGGGTCCCCAACCCCCGGGCCACAGACCAGTACTGATCCGCAGCCCATTAGGAACTGGACTGGACAGCAGGATGTGAGCAACAGCTTCATCTGCTGCTCCCCATTGCTCTCCACTGCTCACATTATCACCTGAACCATTCCCCACCCCCGTGCCATCCGTGGAAAAATTGTCTTCTACGAAACCAGTCCCTGGTGCCTAAAAGGTTGGGTACTGGTGCTATAAAACATGTTTTTCAAGGATTGTGTACCAGGCAGTCCAAAACATTGATCCTTGTAAGACAGAAAACAAACAGAATTCAATGATTGGCTCACTTTACTGTCTAGAGAGAATTTTTTAGCCACAGTCCAGGGAAGGAGAACACAGGTAGATCTTGGCAGTCTCCCTGAGTTGAGGATATGGAGAAAAATATTCACGAACTTACCACAAATTTGGTGGCTTGAGGTTTACAAGACAGTATACCAAAGAAGAGAGACTTACACAGTCTCTCTGGAGGCTTCTCCAGAGATCTACAGAGGATTCCTTTTGAGTCTTTAGCTTACTGAGAAAATTACCCAAGAACTACCTAAAAGGAGCCTGTAGAGCTATCTTCAGAACTTATGCAGGGCTGCTCTCAAATAACTTAGAACCCAGCAGAAGTCAGAAATGTAACAAGTTACATATACTAAATTGTGTGTAATACAATATGTTACAACAGTAGTCTGAAGAATATGAACACATGCAACTAGGATCTAAAAATAAATGCTCAAGAGGCAGAAGATAAGTAGCTCAGTATAGCTGACATAGAGGAGAATATATACAAAATACAAAGCTCAACAGATAAATTTAAAACCAATCATGAGCAGCTATTTTTGTACAAAGAAGGGCTATAGGTGTTAAGAAGTCATACAGCATATTTATAGGAGAGCAACATAAGGATATATATCAAGACACACATGGAAAAATTAACTGCAGTTTAGAAACTTTTGGTTGAAAGTGACAGAAAATTGAACTCAAATTGTCTTAGGCAAATAAGTTTAAAAAATGTATTGGCTCATATATTTTAAAATGAACTATTCAGCTAAACCACTGCTTGATTCAGAGACTAAAATGATGTTTCTGGATAGGGTTTCTCTCCATTATTTTGCTCTTTAATCTCCAAGCTGACTGTCTTCTCAATCTCCATTTAGTATTAAGATAATCTACCAGTAGTTCTCATTCTACAAATTCCAAGGTATAAAACCAATGAGAAAAGGTCTACACTTCCTTTCCAGTAGTCCTACCAAATATTTATTTGAATCTCAATAGCCTTGATTGGGTCAAAAGTCCTTAATTGACCCATGTCAAGATAGTGCTATGTTCTGATTGTCTAACTTGCAAACAAGTCATATACTTACACCTGTTACTGTGAGGTTAGGGGATGGAGTGGTTGCACAAAGGGAATTTTGGACAATGTTAGCAGAAAAATTGAAATGACATGTAAGTGACAAAAAACTACAGGGATAAATAAAAGTTTCCTATGGGGAAGAAATGTGTAGTGAGTGCATTTGTAAAGTTATCTGTAGTTCCAGAGGCTGTTAACTGTGGGATTTCCTTTTTTGCTGTTGTTCTCTGGGAAGTAAAAATGACATATATTATACCAAAAAATATTTACTGAGTGTCCACTGAGAGCTAATTATTTTGCTGTGTAATAAAGACACTAAATCAAACAAGATGTGGTTCTCGTCCACAGTAAATTTATAGCTTAGTGTGGGAAATTAGCAAGTTTGTTAAATGCTACAGAAAATGTTTGCAAGGAGCCCAAGGAAGAACTTCAAGATCATAGTCGGAGTGAGCACTGTTGTTTCTTCAGCCAAATTTGAAAGGGCAGGAGTTAGTTAAATGAAACAATATCACAGAGTGGGGATAATAAGAATATTACAGCAGAGGTATCAGTATAGAAATCATTAAAGACTTTGTATATTAATGATACTGATGTAGAGAATAGTGGAGTGTAGGAATATGAGAGTAAATAAAGTTAGACACATAGACAGGGAGCATACAAACAAAGACTCTGTATACTAAGCTAAGAAGCTTGAAGCTTTTGTGGAAAATATAGTGGACCTACCAAGTTATTGCAGTGATGGAATAACCACCAAGTTATTACATTACAGGAAGACCCTTTTGACAATTGAATGTAAAATATATATATTGGAGGAGGTCCAGAGTGTCAACAGGGAGATTCCCTAAAAGGTTCTGTAAATAATTAAGATGAGTGACAATAAGAGCCAGGAAAATAGAAACGAGGCAGTTGAGCAGATGTTAAGGTAAAAGACACTATGCTCCACAGGAGAATGGAGGCTTTGGTGATTTTTGTCTGGATGGGATAGTGAACTGAATGAGAGAGTGCAAGGGAAGAAATTATGGTGATTCTAAGTTGTATGTCTTGTAAGAATGAGGAAATATGGTACTATTTAACAACAACAACAACAAAAATAACTGAATTACTTTTATTCTGCATTTATCATTTAGAATCTGGAAACCCCAAAATGGTGACCTTTTAATTATTTCCTTAAAAATAATGTATCTGCCTGCCTTTGTGTGTCCAGGTTCCTAGAATTCATCTTTTACTAAGGTTATGTACTTGTTTTAGCCTAAAAAACCTCACTTATATAAAGTTCCAGCCTAGGGGTTGAGTTCCTACTACTACATCTCCATGGACTGAAGTCCTATTCCCAAGGGGTGGTAGATCATGGTTCAGGAAATGTGCTAGGAGATATTGTTTTTCACTTTAGTAACTAGAATTTTTTTGATTACCTTTATGTAAGTAGTCAACCAGAAAATACTATGAGCAAAATCAAAAGTGCAAAGGCCTAAAATGCTAATGGAGATCAATCTTTCAATAAATTTAAAGAAAGAGTTTCATGGGAGAGTTTGAGAACAACTCAAACCTAACCAGGTGTGGATAGGGGGTTACCTCCTTAAGAATATAGGAGATCTAGGCATCCATATGAATAAAGTGATAGCAATTATGAGAAAGTTACTGAAAATGTAAGAGTTGAGACAATTGAAGGAACAAAATCCTTCCTCAGTCTATAGTAAAGGTAAAGAAATAGATGATACTGAAGAGAAATTCTGAGATGGAGTGAAAGGAAGTTGCAATGACATTTTGTGGGTCTTCTATTTTATTGGTTGAGTAGGAATCAAGGTCATCCAGCTATATGTTGTCCTACTGAAATGTGCTGAAAAGCTGAGAATACGAACTTAAACACATGATTACATAAACAGAGATAATGTTCTGCATTTCAGTTAACAAGATCTCCTGTACCAATCTGCTTTAATAGAAACCTACCTAAAAAAAAAAAATCTTTGTCTTCTGATTGACTATAAGGTCAATATGAACCAAAAGATGGCATGGCACCTGATGCAATATTGAGCAAAATATCACAAGTCTAGAGTCAGGTAAAGAGGGTGATCATCCCACTGAAATCAGCAATGTTTGGGCCACAACTGAGTGTATATGTTCTATGCTGGGCTCTGCAGTTTATTCAAGGTTTATTTGTTTCTTAGTCACAGTAATATGCTCTTTGTAAAATGTTTGGAAAGTGCACAAAAATACAAAGAAGATAATAAACATTTTTCATAATCCCACCAACCTTAGATGATGACTAATAACAATGCAGAATATTTCTTCAAGTTTTTTTCTTAATACACACAATCATGCAGAGGCATAGCAAATCTAAATTTTGATCTGAACTAAATATCCAATTACTAAACTATATTAAGCATTAAATCATTCAGATGATTCTGAAATCATTCTTTACTGAATTGGGGTCTTTTCTGGGAATATTGTGTGGATGTTTGCTGTACAATAAAAAATTATGTACTCAAGGACATTTGTCCAAAAATAGACAGTATGTCTCAGAGGAAAATCCAGACCTACAACTCTTAGTAGGCAAAAAGTTGCTACAGTTTTTAAGTGAGAGTATTTCCCTTTTCAATAGCCAAGATTTGAAGGAAAAATTTTAGAGTTCAATTTCATCCAGGATATCTACACGCATGTAAACATGTGTACCTATATTTACATAAATATCTTACATGTTATACAGTTTTATAACTACAATTCTACAGTTTATTCATTTACTTCAGATTTTTTTTAATTTTATTTTTATTTTTGGTTGTGTTGGGTCTTTGTTGCTGCATGGGCTTTCTCTAGTTGTGGCAAGTGGGGACTACTCTTCATTGTGGTGTGCAGGCTTCTCATTGAGGTGGCTTTTCTTGTTGTGGAGCATGGGCTCTAAGTACGGAGCCTTCAGTAGTTGCAGCACATGGGCTCAGTAGTTCTGGTGTGTGGGCTCTAGGGCATGTGGGCTTAAGTAGTTGTGGCATGCAGGTTTCTGTAGTTGCAGCATGTGGGCTCATTAGTTGTGGCACACAGGGTCTAGGGCATGCAGGCTTCAGTAGTTGTGGTGTACAGGTTTAGTTGCTTCATGGCATGTGGGATCTTCCCTGACCAGGGATCGAACCCATGTCCCCTGTATTGGCAGGTGGAATCTTAACCACTGAACCACCAGGGAAGACCTACTTCAGATTTTAAGTATAAAAATACCACACATACAAAATGTACAGAATGTGCATGTACAGTTTTACAGCAAGAATATAAAAAATGAGTATGTGGTTACCACAAACTAGCTGAAAATAAAATATTGCCAAATCCTTTGAAGCCCCTCTGTGTCTTTCACTAACCATATTCTTCTTTGTCACCCAAAGATAACCACTGTCCTGAATTATTCCCTGTTTTTATTTTTAGCTTAGCCATACAGAAAAAAACTCTACCCCGAAACAATCTATTTGTAAAGTTTTACATTTTAAGTACATGACAATCCCTGGCAGGACTTTTATTTAAATGATATTAAATCTACACAGCAATTTTGGGAGAACTGACATCCTTTCATTATTAAATCCCCTCTCTGTGGACCTAGCTTAGGTTTTCTTTAATGCTTTTCTATAAAATTTTATATATCAATGTATCAAAATTTGTGTCATATTCTTCTATATTTTTTGTAACAATAGGATACATTATTTTTAAGAAATATATGCATTTTATTTATGATTTAAATTTTATTTGCATAAGATTGTTTATAACATATTCTTATCACTTTAATGTTAGTATAATCTTTAATAATCCTTTACATTCCTTTTTTTTTCTTTTTTACATCAGTCTTATATGATGTTCAATTTTACTGGTCTTTCAAAGAAACATTTCATTTTGATAATACTTTCTATTTTATGTCTGTATTCTATCTAATTCATTTATTCTATTTACTTTGCATTTATTTTATTGTTCTTTTTGTATCTTGTTGAGATGGAGGTTTATTAATTTTCCACCTTTCTTATTTTCTATTCCATATTTATAAATTTGTCTACTTGCTAAAATTTATTTGTAATAAGCTATAGACTGAATGTTTGTGTTCCTCCAAAATCTGTATGTTGAAACTTAATCCCCAGTGAAATGGCATTTCAAATTGGGGCGTTTTGGAGGTGATTAGGTAATGAGGGGGAAACCCTCATGAAGGGAATTAGTGTTCCTATAAAAGAGACTCCAGAGAGTTCCCTCAGCCCTTCTACCATGTGAGGAGGGTGCAACAAGAAGACACCAATCTATGAACTAGGAAGTCACTCTCACCAGACATTGAATATGTCAACGCCTTGATCTTGATCTTGGACTTCCAAGTCTCCAGGACTGTCAAAAATAAATTTCTGTTGTTGATAAGTCGCCCAGTGTATGGTAGTCTTTTATAGCAGCCAGAAAAGACTAAGTCATAACCTCAAAATCAATACTTACAGTGTTTTTACAGTCACCTGTGGACATGCACAAAGATGTGAAATATTTGAGTCTCTGATATGCATGTTTCCAGATGAGTCAAATGAAGTAACATTCTGCCCTCTTGTTTCAGTTCTCATGCTGTAAGTAAGTGCCCTTTTCATGGTCTATATAAGTGTTTCATTTTAGTGTCATATTTTACATGTTTTTCCTTTTTGTTGGTGATTTTGCTGTTTAAAATACCCCCAAAATAAATGGAAAAAGAAATTTCATGGAAACAGAAATGACAAGAAAGCAGGGGTCACAATACACATATCAGACAAAACAGACTTTAAAACAAAGGCCATAAAGAAAGGCACTATATGATGATAAAAGGATCAACACAAGAGGAGGATATTCTACTCATCAACATATATGCACCCAATATAGGAACACTCAAATATATTAAACAAATACTAACAGACATAAAGGGAGAAATTAATGGGAATACAATAATAGTAGAGACTTTAACACCTCACTCATATTAATGGATATATCTTCTAGACAGGAACTCAATAAGGCAACAGAGATTCTAAGTGATACAATAGAACAGTTAGACCTAATTGATATTTTTAAGACATTACATCCAAAAAAACCAGAATACACATTCTTTTCAAGTGCACATGGAATATTTTGTAGGAATGACCACACACAAAGGCACAAAACAAGCCTTAAAAAATTTAAGAGTATAGAAATTATTTCAAGCATCTTTTCTGAACACAAGGGCATGAAATTAGAGATCAACCACAGAGAAAGAAATGAGAAAAAAATGATTACATGGAGACTAAACAACATGCTACTAGTGGGTCTAATGGATCACCAATGAAATCAAAGAGGAAATTAAAATGCCCCCCAGTATAGTGCTGAAGTGCTGCTTAGTATTCCTAGGCATAAGAAGGCTGTTATGTGCTTTACAGAGAAAATACATGTGTTCGATAAAATTCATTCAAGTGTGAGCTTTAGTGCTGTTGACTACAAGTCCAATGTTAATATATATTGAAGTATCTTTAAAGAGAAACACACATAAAACAAGGTTATGTATTGATGAAAGTGGATGAAAATGTGACCAGAGGCTCATGAGAACCTAATCCCATACTTCCCTTTGGAACAATGGTTTAGTATTCACTAATTCAGTGTTTACAGAAAACTTCTAGAACATAGCTACTGCAAAAAATGAGAATCAATTGTTATAGCTTTAACAGTATCTTCTATGTCACTTTATTTTTCTTTCTTTTCTCTCTGTTTTATTCTGGATATTTTCTTCTGATTTATATTCCAGTTTTAATCTGTTAATGAATTCATAATTCACTTATCTTATTTTTGGTCCTGGAATATCTATATCTATACTTTTTCATGTTTACTTCTATATTATTTCAATTTATCTGGAAATTCCTCAATTTGTCTTTTGTTTTCTTGAATACATTAAACTTAACTCTTTTTAAAATCTATATCTGATAATTCCAAATAGTAGTAGCTGTTGTGGGTCTCTTTTTACTGGCTATTGTTTCACCTGGGTCTCACTCATTTGTCTTATCTCATTGGATGCCTGGTTATTTATTATTAGTATTAGTATTAGTATTAGTATTAGTATTAGTATTGTTTGCAGGACACTGTAGTTGAAAAATTACAAGACCCAGGATGTTAAGACCCAGGATGATGTTATCTTATTTCAGATTTTTTTTTTTTTTTTTTTTTGCCTCTCACAGATTCCTGGGGATATAGCAATGTCCTATGACCTGAATTCAATTTCAAAGATTGAGATGATTGAGATTTGGGCTGTAGTCCCTGTGGAGAGTGAACTACTTTAGATTCACTGTTATTTCTGTTGTATACTTCTTTGGAGTCCTTGGTGGGTACCAGTATTCAGCTTGTATCCTGCTAGCCCAGAAGGTTGACAGAAGTGCTATGCAGCTTCTTAGTCTCTCAACCACCAATTGTGACATCAGCAGTCATCCCTAGGGCAAAAGTGGCTCCCAACATCATACTTATCACTGAATTTCCATCTTATTTCAGATGTTGGCTTTACAAAAGCCTTTTTTATAAATATATATATTTTGATCAGAGTGACAAACTTAGCACAAATTACCTAGTCAGTTATTACTGGAAGCCTCCTTAAATTTTTAATATTCAATTATTCATTACTTCTAAATCCTCTAGTTATTTATCAAATTTGTTTAGTTAAGTTTAATAATTTTATTACATTTTACCTTCACTCTTTTATATTTTTATTCAGATTGAAATATTTATTTTATATTCTATGATTAATAATTCCCTATGGGTCTCTTACTGTTGTTACTTCTGATGACTCCTGATCATATTGGTTTATTACTTTTGGGTTCAGTAATTTTTTAATTATAAACTTGTATTTCTTTGAAAATTATTCAGGGGAATCCTATTATATTTGTGTTTAAACTGTATTACTAAACAGACATTTTGATTTGATCTAGCACTTTTCTTTTTTTAAATAACAATATAATGAAAAATACTTACATTTAAACATTTGTCTACAAGTTTAATTATTTTCTTAGGACAAAATCCTATATTTGAGATTATTGGGTCAAAGTAGTGCATATTACATTTTAATATGGATTACCAAATTTATGCTCTAAAGGTCACTGTAATTTATATTGCAACAATATTTGGACTCCATATTTTAAGATGAATATTGACAAAATTACTTACCCTGAAAAGGGTAATGAGTATGATGATAGGACTGAAGCCCAAGCCCCATATAAAAAGATAAAAGAATATTAGTGTATATACTATTATATGTTTTCACCTGCTAACTTTGTCAGACATAAGTCTAGGCAATAAACATGCCAAGTTTATGGTAGGTTCCCTTTGAATGTACTGATTAATCCACTTGCTTACTCATTTAACAATATTTTCTGAGTAACTAATATATGTCAGGCAATAAACGAGTCATGAGGGATTCAACTAAGATAGTATGAAATTTATAGTCTGGTGGAGGAGACTTTTAATAAGCAGGTTAAAAACAAAATATATAAAGTGAAGAGAAACAAAGGTATGGAGCACTAGAGAAGAGACTTCTATCAACTTGCTTATCTAGAGTGGTTTAGGGAAGTCTCTTGCATTATATTATCATTTAGGCGTGTGTAGGTGATGTATTAAGGGTAGAAATAAACCCCAAGAAAAAGTACAAACATCCTAAAAGATGCTTGCATGGTGGCAAACTTAATGATAGAGTAACATGAGGTAAATTTGCAAAAGAAAAGCAGTGACTAAGTCAAGCAAAGTTCTGTAGATCAAGGTAAGGAATTTGGATATAATTCTCAGGACACCAACACATTTTTGAAGGTTGTTTTTAGCACATTTATCATACAAACTGATATATTTTTAGACGTTTACTCCACATTCTATGAAATGAATGGTTTGTAGACCATCAACAGTGGAAGCAGGAAGACAAAGTAGGAAATTACTGCAGTAGTCTAATTGAGAGATGGTGATGGCTTGGAATGCAGAGCTTATAGGGAGATTGAAAGATATGAATGCATTCAGGCTATATTTTAGAGGTATAAACAATGAAACTAAATGATAGACTGGCTAAGGGAGTGAAGAAAAAGGTAGAATCAAGAATGATTTTTGGTTTTCTGGCTTGAAAAACTGGATACATAATGGTTTAAATGAATGATATGGAAACAGAAAGAGAGGCACTTAGAATTCTGTATGCCGTCCTGTTACCTTGTTTATGTTTGTCCAAAACAATGTTCTAAACCTCCCCTGGATAGGAACTTTCTTTATCTACTTTTGCATCCCTGTCGCCTAGCACAATGACTAGCATAGGTAATGAACCCAGTAAGTACTTGCTGAATGATGGATGAATACATGATTAAAAGAAAAAATGATTATCCTTTCTTTCTTTTCATACTGGACAACTAGAAATAATGGCTCATAATTACAGGCAGACAGATTTCATTTCCATGTAAATATTGCCAGATAATTAGAACTCCACAAATGAAAGAGTTTGATTTCAGAAGAGCATGTTCTCTGATAACTAGAAATATTTAAACAGAATTTTGTTGAAAATAAGACAGGTGTCTAATTTTGAAATAGAATTGGAAATTAACTCAGGCAGAAAATATTAATTCTTCTAACCTTCTACTTAATCCCTCTTTGAGTTCAGAATACTTTTCATTGTCTATACATCTGAACAATGACTTTTATTTCCTGTTAATTGAGTTAGTGAACTTATGCTAAAAGAATGTCTTCAAATACTGGAAAGAAAACTAAAATAACTGCTTTTTCTTTTCAGATGCATAAAATCTAGGGTTTATACTTTCCAGTGTTCAGCCAGGGTACCAAGATGTCTGGTCCAACTGATCTTGACTAAAGAGAGAGCACGAAGCATTTGCTTGCTCCCCCTGAAGAGATTCTCTTTCCATGACTTATCAAGTAATAAGGATGTAGGGAGTTAAGGTATTCTGTTTAGAAGAAGATTGCTAGAACTGTAAGATTGGACTTTACTAGTTGGTAGACATTTTGAGTTTAGGAAATCTTTCTGTAAGCCTCTATTCTGCACTGGACCTAAGACACTACTTAAGCCGCATGGCATAGGGAAGACAAAGGGCCTAAAAAAAAATCTGATTCTTCCAGAAAAAGTATATTGTTTTCTTATATTCTTATTTAAAAACTTAGAGACCAGAACTACGAAAATAGATAGATCTTGGTAACCATAATGATTCTGGTTGAATATCAGTTAGAATGTTCTTTTCCTCGTGGGGGAGGGGACAGTAGAGTGAGTGAGGATCCCCGATCACTACTGCCATTTTCACCTAAAGCAGTCAGCCTTTACAGGTTTTATTACATTCCCACTCAGTTTACTTTGAAGAAAAAAGCTATAACTAGAAAGAGTCTCGATATCAGTGGACAATTTCACTTTTATGACCTTTTATATCTTGAATGTCCCATGGATATGTCTCACTATTCAATGTATCTAATTACTCAGGCAGGATACTCCTTCTATTGTATATTAAGAGTACATTGTTGCTTTGATTTGGATATACAGAACCTAGAAAATAACATGTAGAAGATAAGTTAGAAGTGATGTTCTTTTGCTCTTACCAAATTTTATCAGAAACTTTTAGAAATTCTGCATAAAAGGGGGATCCCAAAAAATTCAGTAATTAAAAATCTGGCATACTGAGATGAAATTCCTATACATCAAGAGTATGAAGTAAATACTTATTAAAATGATGTTTTTGCAGCTGTGTTACTTTGGTTCTGTGAATTAGTATAGTTGATTTCTTTTTAGATCATCTAAACTTTTAAATGTTTTAACATGACATAAAAATTTTGCAGATGTTCTTTTATATAATAGGATTTTGTCTAGTTTTTCAATCATATATGAAAAGCATGAACAGACACAAGGAAAATAATGAAAAGCTATCCATTAAAGTCTCTCCACAGCCAGTCAGCTACATATTGCAGCATGTTTATGGGCAAGCTCTTTATAATTACTTTTAGAGTGATTGAAAAAGGATTCCCTCTTTCTTTCCTTTGTTATTAGCTACTTGCAACACTTTTAAATTATCTTTTAATCTCATTTTATTTCTGTGGTCCTGGCCCTACATTTAGCTTTTCTCTGTACTACATCTCCTCAACACATACTCCCATGGAACTGACAATACTCTATAGGTGTGTTTAATAAGATTTTTTTTAACCCCTTGAAAGACATGTCCCATTCCCACACACATTTCCCTGTAGAAGATTTCTACCATCAATTATAAAAATAACACAGTGAAAATTAGGTAGTTCTGAAAAAGACTGCCTTGAAATTAAGTTGTCAAAATGCCTGGATCAAACACTAGTAGCTTGAGAATTAGAGCAACAATGATAATCAAAATATCACTAAACACTAAATATAGTGTGTACCAGTAAATTAATTAATTGATTAATTTATTCAGCAAACACATATTAAAAACCCCTTTTATAATAGGTACAACTTTAGAAGCTAAGGATAGAGCAGTGATCACTCCCCACTTACACAACCTTTATAATCTAATGAGACAAGACAGGAAAAGAAGGAAAATAATATGATTTCAGTTAAAGAGGACTGCTATAAAGAAAATAAAGCAGGGTCTTGGTAAGGAGAATCACAAGAAATTTGATAATTATGCTTAGTAGAATGGTTAAGGAAGTCTTATCATCTGGATAAGTCTTATCTTAAATAGTCTTTGGTTGACTCCTTTGGCTTTATTCCCACCATAAGTAGATCAAGAGTGTGGTATAATAGTCACTGTAAGAGGATATGAGTTGGAAAGAGGAGATATAGCCATAATCTATGGCAATAATTTTTGAAAAGCTGGCAGAGCAGATACACTGACTAATCCAGACTATAGGATGCACTTACCTATTATATCACACAAATATTTTCTCAACACAGCACTTTAATCTTCTACATCTATATTGTAGGGAAGTGATGGGGAAAAAAATTTCATCAGGAGAAGGATCATGCTGATTGATTCTTGGTTCTTTAGTCTCAGATGGGCCAGACTCCAAGGTGCCCAAGCCCAACACAGGAAAACTTACACCCTACAGTTTATGGATCTGATAAGAGAAAGTGGTCATTTAAAAATTTTCTCCAGTATTTGAAGGCATTCTTTTAGTATAATTTTGCCAACGTGAAATCGGGAAATAGTCTCAGGGGTTGGTGACAACCCCTCCGTCAAAATTTAAAGTAAACTACCAAGAATCAATCCAATTTTTTTTCAAATAGAAACATCTCTAATGAGACTCATTTTGGCATCACTTTGCCATAGTTAGCCTAAATATGTCTATCCTTGGTTCATTTGACAGCATTTTTTGCATTTTATTTTTACTTAGCAACTTGCTTGCTAGTTTTTCAAATTCCTATGAAATTCAATTGCACAACTGAAATTTCAAAGTCAATAAAGTATAAGCAGATAATAATTCAAAAGAAGTCTGTAGGTTAAGTTATTAGGAAAAAGGAGGCACTTGATAATGTGAATCTTGGTAATTTAAATTGGTTTATACATTTAGAAATTTCTAGCATTTTTCCCTTTTTAAAAAAACAATATTACCATTTTGTCTTTCAAGATGGTAGTTTCTGGCTTTTTAAAATAAATTTTTCTCAAATACTTTTACATGTGATGTCATCTACCACATTGCTGCCAAAAATAACAAAATGAACTTCACAAGTACATGTTTAAAATTCTCATAAATGACAACTCTGTTAAGAATGATTCATTCAACACAGGAAGAATCAAACCTCAGGAACTGTAGGAACGTGGATGTATTCTTACACTAGGAAGTTAGAGTTAATGGCCATTACACCCAATCTAGGCTCAGACCTTGGTTGTACTAATCCATTCAAGTGTTTTTCTGAGACTATTTCCTGGCTCTAACAAAGCTTGCTCAACTAGAAGAACTGGATTAGAGAAAATGATATCAGCCATGAATTCTGACACCCCAGTTATTGTGGCTCCTTATTCCTTAAGTATACAGCTCTAAATTCAATATCTGTGGGAAGCATATCAGGCTTGCATTAGTCATGTAATAAAGTGAAAAGAAAAAAATAAATAAACTTGTCAGGAACTTAGGCTATCTATGATTTATTCTAGACTCTACTACTAATTTGATGACCTTGCACAAGACATTTCAATTCTTCAGGGAAGGCTCTAATTCCTCACCTGTAAAATAAGAATGTTGAACTAGGTATCTTACAGATGTAGACTTCTGAGTGTGTTGTAGACTGAACTGTGTCTCCCCAAAATTAATACATTGAAGCCCTGAACCCTGTACCTCAGAATGTAACTATATTCAGAGAAAGGACTTTTAAAGAGGTGACTAAGTTAAAATAAGGTCGTTAGGGTTAGCTCTAATCCAGCCTGACTCGTATTCTTATAAGAAGAGAAAATTTGGGCACACAAAGAACATCCAAGGATGCATGTGCACAGAGGAAAGACCATGTGATGACACAGTGAGAAGGTGGCTATCTGCGAGCCAAAGAGAGGGTCCTCAGAAGATACCAATTCTGCCAACACTTTGACCTTGTACTTGTAGCCTACAGAACTGTGAGAATAAGTTTCTATTATTTAAGCCATCCAGTCTCTGGTATTTTGTTATGGCAGCCCTAGCAAATTAGTACAAAGTAGAATTACAGAATAGTGTTCACAAAGCTCTCTCAACCAAAAATAGCACTCACTGAAAAGTGCTTACTGGTTGGACAATTCTTTCGGCCAGCACTACTCATACTTCTTTGAAATAGTATTGCATTGTTATTTTATTCATATTCATATTATTTTTAATTCTCCCTAATAACCATCACAGTGTCTTGCAGAGTCTTCAACAATTGTATTATTTTTAATTGATTGACCTTGTCCTACCCCACCACTACTTTTTCTTACCTGTGAAATGAGTTCCTTAAAACAAACCAAAAAAAGCCTGTTGTAGTACTTGATAAACCACCAATACTCTCTCATCCCTATGGTAAGTGTAGCTCAAGAATAGACAAATGAATATAAAGATATGTAAGAAAGATTTTGTTCTTAGAAATATCTAAAGCAGGGAGTCAAACATAGAGCAAAAGAATATGTATATGCCAGATCATTTATTAAAAACTTGTTTTAGGTTTAAGACATCTGGGATATTTGACATCCTGAGTTCCAGCATCTATTAACTTTTAATATTTTTAGAGATATTCCAGTGCCACATAAATTCTCTTTTATTTTCTCAGCACAGTGTTTATGAGAGCTGTTATACATCTATAGCTAATCATCTTCCCAGAATCGCTTATTGAAGTATAGTCTACTTAGCTTTCAGAACAGATCTGGTCTAAACCATAGTATCTGTAGTGAGTGTTGTTTATCACCAGGCAAAATACAGATTTTTATACTAATTTACCATGGGACATACCCATCCTTTTCCTTCACAGTTTGTTTTTCATTCACAGTTCATGAATTGTGGCTTTAAGATGCAAATAAGCTTTTTATTTCAATTCATTGGCATTTCAAAAGACTTTATAGCAGTTTAAAAACACTTCAACTGTTTCTTAATAGACTTTATCTTAAAAGCTTTCTGAAATATTTGACTATGAAAGGTCAACAAGTTGCCATAATTCAACAGGTTAGAACCAACCAATACAAATCAATATTGGACAAGTGACCCACAGGACAGCTGAAAAAATTCAGTATTAATATGGCATTGGAACAGAATGTTCTACATAGATAAGACTCAATAAATTGGGTTTTCTTATGTACCTGATTATTAATTTTCCTATTAACTATTATTCTATCTGGAGATAAAATTTATATAAAATTATTATTGTTGTTATTATTATTATTAAACCATTGTTTTGAAATAAAGACTATCTACTCAGTTTTTTTTCATGGACCATAAGCACCAATTATCACCTGGGAGCTGGTTAGAAACACAGAATCTCAGGCTCCACCTCAGACTGTCTGAATGAGAATCTTCATTTTTAACAAGGTTTCCAAGTGCTTAGTCTGCACCTTCATATCTGAGAAGCGCTCAATGAAAGGATTTAGTCTTGGTATTTAATAAATACTCCTGAAATTTCCATTACAGATATCTTATCATTCAAATATAGAAAATAATAGAAAGACCTTAAAAAATAATTTAAAATTTGATGCTAAAACAAAAAGAAGAGAGATGTCCATTTGGGTTAAATTCATTGTGAGCAGCTAATATTAAAAACAACTTATCTTTAATATATTTTAAATGTATAATCTCACATGCTATTACTGTAAGATATAAAACAAAGTTTCTTCTGTAAAATGAAGGAAAGCAGAAATTCTGTCTCTCTCTTATGTCTTTGTCTCTGACTCACACACCCACATCCACACACCCACACCCACACCCACACACATGGAAATTTCTGATAGAGTAAGCCTATGTGACAGTCCTATCCTTCTTATACCATTTAACATCTATCCCTCTATGACATTAAAGCTTGATCT
Organism: Mesoplodon mirus; assembly: GCF_964341445.2. Taxonomy (NCBI): domain Eukaryota; kingdom Metazoa; phylum Chordata; class Mammalia; order Artiodactyla; family Ziphiidae; genus Mesoplodon; species Mesoplodon mirus. The sequence goes on from NC_138982.1 coordinate 111,944,749, forward strand.
CTTTAAAAATATAAAGTTAAAAATGTTATGTATCCTCTGTAGCTATATTTATCATAGTACTTTTTCTTTTCTCCTTTCAGAACTGACATATTATAAGTTAATATACTGAACGTTTTTCAGCTTTAAAAAAATGAGAAAGGAGGTGAAAAAGGGTTAGAGTTACTATTTATACTAAGAATGAATGAACATTTTCTGCCTGCTTTATTCCTGGAAAGTCAAATGCCTAGTCATAAAAATGGTTGCTTTTTCCTTTGGTGTTCTTTTCTTTTTTGTAATGAAAAGCAAAAAAATACATGTACCAGAAATTTACAGCCTTATAAACTCTCTCTCTTTCTCTCTCCACACACACACACACACACACAAACTCTATATATGTATATACACACACACAATAAATATCTCTACTTATATATACATACTAAATATATAGTATAAATAGCATATATGTTAGTATGTATATATCTATACATATATACATATTATATAGGATCTATACAGATGTTATATAGATATGCATACACACATACATTGTATATATGTATGTATATACCTACATACTAAATATATACTCTCTTTATATATATATACTCAAGAAAACTATCAGAAAACCAACTGTATTTAAAATTGAAATTTACATCGAAAATGAAGCACTGTGAGATGTCTGTAATCAATTTTAATACAAATAAAAATAGGGCAAAATTAAATGTACTGAAAACTTAAGACTTCGGCGACTCTGCTTTGTACGTATGTGAGTAGTTTCTGATGTACTCACAACATTGCGAAGATATGCCATTTTCAAGCTGTCATCATGAATACTTGGGGGAGGAGAGAACCAAGGTCAATCAAGCAAGAAAAAAAGGTAAACAGGCAAATTGGACACAACTGTGATTCGGCAGCCAATCTAAGTGGCTGATTATAGTTTGCTTGACTACTTAAACTTGCAGCTGTGCTTAGGAGGAAAAAAAAAGTAGGGAGGGAGCAGAACAACTATGAAAAGGTCGTAAATAGACTGGTTTTGAAAGTGAGCTTTACCCTCCACCCATGTCAGCCTCTTTAAGTACTTCCAGAAGGAAATGTCTGAATCAAGGAATATTAAAGTGACTTAGCAATGTAATAAGACCTGACACAACAGAGCTTTAATGTAACATCATGGACTAGATTTCTATCATAGCAATCACAAAAGCCATTTTCATTTGAAACCCATCACTTCTTTAACATACTGTAAGTCTAATTAAATTATTTTCTGGTATTTTTTTAATTTAGCTTTTAATTTAAATTCTTCCTCACTATAGATTATTTTGAATATGTTTAGAACTGCATGCATATATGTGGCTGCGTGGGCATAGTTGTGTGTTGTGGCTAGGGAGAGAAGAGAGTTGAACAGAAATGAGTAAGCCAATTTCACAATATAAACATTAAATGTTAACATTGGATAGAGGTTTAAATACTACTTTGTTCCACTAGTCAAGGGAATAGGCTGAAATAGGTAAATAACCCTCATATGCATATATGCCATAATTATTTAATGGTCAAACCAGAACTAAATTCCAGCCTCTTAATTCTTAATCCTGAGGTTCTTTACACTTCTTTAATCTTTCTAGGCCTTGATGAATTTTTATCTTTAAGAAAGGAAGGTAAGAAAGATGGATAGGTCTTAACTTCTGTCAAGGCCCTTTCCATTCTCATTTTATGACCCTTCAAAGTTAATCAAATTGTGACTCCCAACTAAAGTGAATGAAAGCTAATTTTTCCTAAGCATCAACTCTCATCCTGTCATTTATTTAAAAGATTAATAATATCTTACTTAATGAATTCAACTTACCAATAATATGTCACTATCATCAATTTAATTTGATAAATGTAAATTTACAACTGAAAGCAGTTAAATAACTTGTCCAAGATATACCAATTATAAGTAGCAGATCAATATTTAAACCCAGGTCATTCTATCAGACACTAAGCCCATGCTTTTCCCATTAGGTCAAACTGCTTTGTCTGAATGTCAACCCCACTTACAAGAAAAAGTGTGGTAGTGTGGAACCATGGTAGATATCACTGGACTTTTCACTGATCAATCCATTCATTCTTTCATTAATATTCTATCAAGTGTCTCCTATGTGATCACAGATATTAAGTGTCATAAGTGATATGAAAATACAAGACCAATATCCTACCTTCAAGCAAGTTATGATCTAGTAAATTTCATTGAACAGACTCCAGAGCAGTAGTTGTCAATGCTCAGAAATATTTTAGACTAGGGAGGTTGACTCAAAGTACAGCCCATTGTCCAAATCTAGCCTGCTGCCTGTTTTTATTAAAAATAATTTTTAGAGAGCATTTACTGTCTATGGTTGCTTTGTGCTGCAACAGCAGAGTTGAATGTTACCAGAGACATTATTATACACACAGTTTAAAATATTTACTATCTGACCTCTTACAGAAAAACTTTGCTAACCCCTTTCCAAGACCATTTTATGATTTAGGCATGCATCATCTAATTTCCCTTATCACCCCAGGTGATATATCATTCTATGACAACACTTTTGTATTTTGAATACATGCCTTGCTAGGTAAATCTGCCCTCGGGTTCAATAGTTGCATGAATCTGGTTCTCTGATTTTAAAATATGGACTATTATTATAAAATATTTGGGAATTTTTAAATATGTATAAACAAATAGTTTTGTTATATTAAAATACAGTTATGTTTATATATGGTTTTATATATATATACCTCAAAGTCCAAATCATATACTTTTGTCTTTTTTCTCTTACCATTAATATATCATGAGCATTTCCCCCTAGAACTAAACTTTCATAATTACCACGTTGTTCTGCCCTGAGATTTATATATATATATATATATATATATATATATATATATATATATATATATATATATATATATATATATGAAAGAGAAAGAAAGAGAGAGAGACAGACAGAGGTAATCATACTGACTCTGACTTTGAACATTACTCATGCTTTGTAAATTCAAGTTCACATTAGTTATATAAAGTCCAAAAGTAAAGAGAAGCAAACTCAATTTCCTACATGACTCAGACAAAAAATAAAATAAAATAAAAAATTGAATCAGGTTAGGTACACAACACTACACAGAGGAATCAAGTTTATGATGACATGGCAGTACTAAAGTGTTGTCATAGCCAAACAAGATGAATTCTTAAGTTCAATAAATTATAGTTGGCTCTTAAACAACTGAAGTTTGAACTGCATAGTTTCACTATTTGTGGATATTTTTCAATAGTAAATACTACAGTACTACAATGATCCACAGTTGTTTGAATAGTGGATTCAGAACCACAGATATGAAGGTCTACTATAAGCTATGTGCAATTTTTTTTACTAACTCTAACCCCCAAGTTGTTCAAGTGTCACTGTACAAGTTTGAAATTCCTTAAGGAAAATATTGCTTACTATTCCTTTTCCAAATTCTTTGTCAATATGAACTACCATTCTTCTCATCTATTCTCATCTCTCATTTACCATTTATTCCTCCCTTTAACTAGTATAAATGAGAGTATTAATAATTTTTTCTCTTCCCAACATGGACAATTTAAAGCCTTATTGATTAGGTTGACCTGCATACAATGTCAAGTTGGATGGTATCCAAGTTAAATATAAGCATGCCTAGCTGGTTAGTAGATCATATAACTTCTTATATCACTTGAACTAGTATTTGAAATGTCAAAAGACAATGATATATTGATTTTTAAAACATGAAACTGTTAATATCTTTGTTTTTGTCAATAGCACCATTAATCACTCAGGAAATCATGTTTAAATTTTTGTATTATCACTTATTCAATGCATTCCTTTCTCTCAATAGTGATGCAAGTAATACAGTACTGTTGTCTAGCTCTTCAAAGTGCCTTTTCTTTACTAATCCTTTATGTTAGATTATATGTAACACTATTCTCTGAATTATAATAATTACAATTAAATTTTTTTGCATTTGACAATCTTCTCACTCACATAGAATAAAATATACCAATGAGGTGCTCTAACTCATTTTAGCTTTTGGTAAGTTTGTCGAAATACGTGCTATACTACTCTGAAATAAAGTTTGAGTGTTGCTTCATGAATTTTGGTAAAGGACTTTTTTTTTCTGAAATAACAAGATAGACTTCATATATCTCTATTTTAAATTTTGATCTTTCCTACTTATTTTATTTATTTGACTCCCATTTTGAGAAACAGTACCCTATTTATTGATATTTCACATAACTTAAAGATGTTGAAATGTATTCACAGATCTTTACATTCAGAAAGAAAATTTGTGTATGTATTTGCTTGGTTAATAAATATGTATCATTAGCTATTAATGATTTCAGTAAGTAATTCTCAAATACTTTTTACCTCTGACATCTATCTTATGGATCACTTTAGTAATGGACTAAACCCCTCACACATCTATAAACTGTTCTTTTCTATATCCAACAATCAGAATTTTAACCCTTCAGCTCACATTACTCAGAATCATTTAGTGAGTGCAATAATAAGCTGATAAAACAATTATGTGAGCATTGAGTGTAGGAAAACTTGCAGTAGAAGTGTACTCTATTTGAAGAATTTTGCTATACAATAATACATGATTACATGGTATCTTGTTTGAACAAAGCACCAGTTAAAAGACCACTACCTTCAGTCTGCAGATTCATAATAAGAATTCTTTTATAAAATATAGAAGTATAAGATACAGAAAAATGTCTATTATATTAAATTTTAGTGTTACTTGATTATCAAATTTGATGGGAGACAAATGTGCATATGGCATGTTTAGGAAGCTTCAGTGTGTCATAGAAAGCAGTGCATTCTCTTTTGAAGTACTTGGTGTTAGAAGCAAAGAAAGTATCTCAGAGGCAGCCTCTGTGACTTCATGTAGGGATTATATGCCATCCCTCCAAAGCAAAGCAAAAAATTCTTGCAAAATCAATTTTTCAATTTCTTCTAAAGTACTGCAGTGAAAAAAAAATGTGGCTTTCAAACTTTCAAAGTCCCAGATTCAATTAAAAATAAAACAGAGGAGTTCCCTATAGCTAAGAAGTGTCCATTTTTTAGCTTGAACATCAACAAAGAAAGAAACTGCCCAAAGAATAAAATCAAGATATGGAAACCAAGCAAAAAAAAAAAAAAAAAAAGTTTAAAATGTCTACTACAAATAGGCTACTTGCAGAAACTAGTTTTCTCTTATAGCCATTTACTTAAGTTACTTATCATTTCTAAAAGGAATGCAGAAAGGATATTGGACAACAATTAATATGGCTTTTCTTTTTAGTTCTGATTTTTCCTTTCATTTAACTTCTTGCCATAATTTTATTGTGTGTAAAATGAGGTTTACAATTAAACTTTTCACAATGGCAAAATCCTTGAACTTATTTTTCTTTCTTATTCACATGATTTTCTCAGCTCATATCTGACTTTATACATTCACTTTATTCTGATTGTCACCAAAAATGTATCAGATAAAACCTCCTCTCTCAACTCCATATTTGACTATCAACTTGAGTATCCAATGTATGTCTCAAATTAACTTATACAAAAATAAACATTTGCCTGAAAACTTAGTGTTCCTCACCTGCCCAGTACACTGACGGCACAGTAGGTAAACTCAAAATGTTGACACCATACTTGTCTGTTATTTTTCCTCATATCTCATATGGTAGAGATGACTACTTTCCACTAATGATTCATTTCTCACTTTGCATAGCAGTTATTATAGGAAAGTAGCTGCCCAAGAAGCAACTGTAATTCCCAGCCCCTGTGCATATAATTTAGGGCACAGTGGCTCATCATTGGAAATGATGTTTGCTCAAGATGAGGGCAATATGATTAAGAAATGAATGTGCTATCTCCATTTTTTTCTTTCTCCATCAGCCAGTTGGATGTCAACACTTGGGCAACCATGGAAGCTACACGATGACGTTAGCAGAGTCTCCATCACCCAGCCTCCCTGAATGACTTGTGAAAAGTACTCCTACCACTACCACCACCACCACCACCACCACTCACACACTGACCAGAAATACCACAGTGCACTGTTTAGAGAGCAAAATGAAATTTTAGTTATTCTAGGCCACTGTTAAAATGGAGTGTGTTTTTTACAATAGATAATGTTACAATAACCAACATTCTTCATATCCAACCCAACAGCAAGTCCTTCAAAATATATCCCAAATCCAGCCATCTCTCTCCACTTCTTGTGCCACAATAATGGCACAATAGTCCAAGCCACCATCGATTTTCACCTGAATTAATGTAATAGTCTACTAATTGGTCTCCTTGCTTTGACTTTTAGCTGTTTTTATCTTGTAACCATTCAGTAGCTAAAGTAATTCTTTTAAAACAGAAATACGCTTTTCTGCTTGAAATATTTCAGTGGATTTCTAGTACATTTAGAATGGAATCCCAAATCCCAACATGATTTCAAGGTGCTATGTGATCTGAGTCTAGCTACATCAATAGTATCTCCCCTTTTATGTCTCCTCTCCTATAGCTAATCCTCAAGCAGCTCACTCAGCTCTCACTCCAGATCTTTGCATTCACTAAGCCCTCTTCCCAGGACAGTCTTCCTTCAGATGTCAGCATGACTTGTTACCTTACTTTGTTCATGTCTCCATTCCAATCTCCCTTCATTAGAAAAGAATTTGCTGATGAAAATGACACCCATCTTGTCTGATGCAACATTGCAGCACATTATTACCTTATTCTGTTTTATTTTCCTTAGCAGTACTTTTTACCACCTAATATATATTTACTTGTGCTTATTTTTTTTTCCTATTTCCCTCAGTAGAACATGAGAAGTGTATATCCCCTGCCTTTGAAAAGAGCTCCTAAAATCATGTCATGCCATGGAGAATAAATATTGTGATAGAAACTACAAATCTCTGTATAAATTGTTGAATGAATGAACATGTCAAAGAAGGAACTAATAAAATGCTAAAAATGTTGCAGGTTACATTACATTGAAATTAAGTTAATACTGAAATTAACTAAATATTAATTATTTGAATTAATATTCTTATTTCTGCCTAACACTTAACAATATTTCTCTTCAGAGGTTCTCTTTCCTAAGCTTCATTATCTAATGTTTGTATCATCTTGATAGAAGTTCTCAGATAAAAAATTAGATCAACTGTCAATAATTTAATTCAGTCTTATTATATCAGCTTTTTAAGTGAATAAAATAGGAGATAAGGAAATTTTTATAACTTTGAACATGATTCTAAATTTATATTTATTGTTTTATATTATTTTTCTACATGATTTCAAAATACAGTATAAAAATCATATAATCACATCAATAGATGCAGAAAAAGCATTTAACAAAATCCAACACCTACTCATGATAAAAAAACTTTCAGAAAACTAGGAATAGGGGAGAACTCCCTCAGCTTGATAAAGCACATCTACAAAAGCCTACAATTAATATCATAGTTTAATGTGAGAAACTAGATGGTTTCCCACCAAGATGAAGAACAAGACAAGAATGTCTGCTCTCGCCACTCATATTCAACACAAAATTAAGTCCTAGCTAATGCAAAAATAATACAAGAAAAGAAAAGAAAGTGTATACAGATTTGGAAGGAAGAAATAAAACTGTCCTATCTTGCAGACATAACCACTGTCTTTGTAGAAAATCCAAAATAATTGCCACACACACACACAAAAAAAGCAAACTCCTGGAACTAGCAAACGATTATAGCAATGTGACAGGATAAATCATTAATATATAAATGTCAATTGCTTTCTTGTATATCAGTAAGGAAAATTAAATTTTTCAATAAAGATCACAATACCATTACATTATCACCAAAAAAGAGAGAAATATTTAGGTATAAATCTAACAAAATATCTACACAATCTCAATGAGGAAAACTACAAAACTGATGAAAAAAATAAAAGTAGATCTAAATAAATGAAGATATATTCCACATTCATGGATAGGAAGAGTCAACATGGCTAAAATTGAAGTACAATTCATGAAGGAAAAATTATGTTAGACTTCATTAAAATTAAAAACTTCTATTTTGTGAAAGACAGTTAAGATAATGAAAAGATAAGACATAGATTGAGAGGAAATCTTTGCAGAACATTTATTTGATAAAGTAATGGTATCCAAAATATACAAAGAACTCTTAAAACTCAAAAAGTAGAAAACAAACAACCCAATTAAGAAATGGGCAAAAGATCTAAACAGACACCTCACCAAAGAAGTTATATAGGTGGCAAATAAATATAGTAAAAGATATTCAACATTATATGTCATTAGGGTGTCACAAATTAAGACAACAATGAGATTCCACGACACTCATTAAAATGGCTAAAATCCAGAGCACTGACACCAAATGCTGGCAAGGATGAACAGGACATGTCATTCACTGCTGGTGGGGATGCAAATAGTAACAGCCATTTAGGAAGACAGTTTGGCAGTTTCATACAAAACTAAATATATTACAAATATATGATCTGGCAACTGCATTCCTTGTTGTTTACCCAAATAAGTTGAAATCTTATATCCAAACAAAAAATCTGCACATAGATATTTATAGCAACTTTATGCATAATAGCCAAAACTTGGAAGCAATATGGAGGTCCTCCAATAGGAGATGGATAAACTCTAATATATAGATACAATAGAATATAATTCATCAATAATTTTTAATGAGCTATCAAGCCACCAAAAGGCATGGAGGGAACATAAATATATATAGGTAAGTGGAAGAAGCCAATCTGAAAAGGCTACAAATTCCAAATATATGACAGTCTGCTCTACCGCATTTTTTTGATTACTGTAATTTGGTAGTAGAGTTTGAAATCAGGGAGTGTGATACCTCCAACTTTGTTCTTCTTAATACTGCTTTGGCTATTCAGGGTCTTTTGTGTTTCCATACAAACTTTGGAATTATTTCTTCTATTTCTGTGAAAAATGCCATTTGATGGGGCTTGCATTAAATCTATAGATTGCCTTGGATAGGATGGACATTTTAACAATATTAATTCTTCCAATCCATGAGCACAGTATATCTTTTCATTTGTTGTGTTGTCTTTAATTTCTTTCATCAGTGTGTTATAGATTTCTGAGTACAGATCTTTTACCTGCTTGGTTAGATTTACTCATAGGTATCTTATTCTCTTTGATGTGATTGTAAATGGGATGGTTTATTTAATTTCTCTTTCTGAGAGTTTATTGTTATTATATAGAATCACCACAGATTTCTGTATATTAATTTTGTCTACAACTTTACTGAATTCATTGATGAGTTCTAATAGTTATTTGGTATTGCCTTTAGGATTTTCTATATGATATCATGACATCTGCAAAAGTGACAGTTTTACTTCTTCCTTTCCAACTTAGATTCCTTTTATTGATTTTTCTTCTCTGATTTCTATGGCTAGGACTTCCTAGCCATGGAATAAATTCCAATAATATGTTGAATAAAAATGATGAGAGTGGGCATCCTTGTCTTGTTCCTGATCTTAGAGGAAATACTTTCAGCTTTTCACCATTAAGTATGCTGTTAGCTGTGGGGTTGTCATATATGTCCTTTATTATGTTGAGACATGTTCCCTCTATGCCCACTTTTTGAAGAGCTTTTATCATAAATGGATGTAGAATTTTGTCACAATTGTTTTTGCATGTATTGAGACAATCATATGGCTTTTATTCTTCAGTTTGTTAATGTGATGTACAACATTGATTGATTTGTGGATATTGAACCATACTTGTATCCCTGGGATAAATCCCACTTTATAATGGTGTATGATCTTTTAAAAATATTGTCGGACTTGGTTTCCTAATATTTTGTTGAGCATTTTTGCATCTATGTTCATCAGTGATATTACCCTGTAATTTTCTTTTTGTGTGATATCTTTATCTGGTTTTGGTATCAGAGTGATGCTGGCCTTGTAGAATGAGTTCTGAAGTGTTCCTTCCTCTGCAATTTTTTTAAGTAGTTTGAGAAGGATACATGTTAGCTTTTCTGTAAATGTTTGATAAAATTCAACTGTGAAGCCCTCTGCTCTTACACTTTTGCTGGGAGGTTTTGTGGATTGTTTTTTACTGATTCAATTTTATTACTGGTAGTTGGTCTGTTCATATTTTCTTTTTCTTCCTAATTCAATGTTGAGAGATTATACATTTCTTAGAATTTGTCCATTACTTCTAGGTTGTCCATATTATTGGCATATAATAGATCACAGTAATCTCTTATGATTTTTTGTATTTCTGTGATGTCTGTTTTAATTCTCCTTTTTTATTTCTGATTTTATTGACTTGGGCCCTCTTTCTTTTTTTTCTTGATGAGTTTGGCTAAAGTTTTATCAACTTTGTTTATCTTTTTGAAGAACAAATTCTTAGTTTCACTGATATTTTCTATTGCTTCTTTTAGTCTCTATGTTATTTATTTCTGCTCTGATCTTTATGATTTATTTCCTTCTACTAACTTTTGGTTCTGTTTGTTTTTCTATTTCTAGTTCCTCCAGGTTGCTTTTTGAATTTATTTTTCCTTGTTTCCTGGTTTAAGCTTGTATTGCTATAAACTTCCCTCTTAGAACTGCTTTTGCTGGGTCTCATAGATTTTGGATTACTGTGTTTTCATTTTCATTTGACTCCAAGTATTTGTTGATTTCCTCTTCGATTTCTTCAGTGACCCTTTGGTTGTTTAACAGCATAATGTTTAGCCTCCACAAACACTATTTGTGTTTTTTTTCAGTTTTTTTCTTATAGTTGATTTCTAGTCTTAACAATATGACATTCTGGAAAAGGCAAAACTATGGAGATAGTAATAAGATCAATAACTTTGATAGAGGTTTAGGGGAAGGGAGGGAGGGGAAAGGAGGGAGGGATAAATAGGAGGAGCACAGGTAATTTTTAGGGCAGTGAAAGTATTCTATATGATACAAAAATAGTAAATATGTGTCATTATATATTTTTCAGTCTATGTAATTACATAAGGACTGAACCCTAATGTAAACTATGGACTTCAGTTAATAATAATAATGGATCAGTATTGTTTCATCAATTGCAAAAATGTACCACATATTTTCCTCTCTATCACAAAGCAGTAAGTAGGACAAAATTTCTTTTAACAACTGGGTTTTACTGTTTATCTCCATTAACCATTAGTAACTAAAAACCAGTTTTTCCATTTGCCCTCTTCTTTTTGTCTTACATTGTTCTACAAGAAAAAAAAAGCTACCCTGTCTAGATTATTAATCAAATAATAATTCATACAAAATAATAAGATGTGTTATCTGCAGTTAATTTTTTAAAAGTATGCTTCACTAAAATTATGTTATATTTGATAGTAGGTAAAGGATCCTTAATTTAAAACATGAAATGTAGGCTGTTTGTATTCAAAGTATTTTTTAATTCTAGAGTCTTAATTTAAGGTCTTATGAAAGAAACATGTCATAAATCTAAATAATTCATTTTTAATCATAAGTTACTTTAAAGAAAAGGAATTGTCCGTTGCAAACAGTCTCATTTTCTCTAGCGTCTATGATAGAAAGGGTTGATATTTAATTATTTTCTAAAGAGTAGGCTGACTCATTCAATCTACACTTTTATCCCTACTACCTTTATAACAATTAATCTAAGTGGATGATGATTTCACAGGTTTGTCATGTCTCTTCAAATATATTTGTATTGTGTTTCTTAAACCATTATTTCTATAGGACAATATGTTGCACTGTCAAACTCCTTGAAGTAAATATCAAAGCATATAAGAAATACCAATAAAAGTATGTACACAGTGATACTCTGAAATGGCCTCATATCCTTAAATGCACACATAGCAGGTATGCATGTGGGAAAAAGTATACATATTAATGTGTCTGTTATTTTTCATGTAAGTAGAATGATTGACACTGCCTTAATCATCTAATTTAAAACATGTTTATTTAATTTACATCATTTATTTTAATAAACTTTTAGTTCCTAGTCAAAACCTCACAATTTACTAAGCATCACTAATACTTCTTGTTTTTTCCACAAAATTGAAGTGAAATAATTATACCAGTTCCTTAAAAAAAAATACAAAATAAGACAAAAAATTATTTTGTCATTTAATGAGCACCTACTATTGTGTCCAACTTAAAACTATTAGTAGTCATGATTTCTAAGAGGTATCTTGTATTTTTCCTTGATTTTCAATTTCATTGTGTTACAATGTCATTAATTGATTAATATGTACAGTATACAACCTACTTTCACTTAACTCAGAAAAATTTATTACATTAAGATAGTATAGATAAGGTCACTCTTGTGATTTAAATGAATTGTGTTCAGCCTCAAAATGAGGTCAAATTTTGAAAACAAATTTGGGTTATTTTTTTAGAAGATGTAAAATAAATGCAGTAGAACAAACGTGTCTTAAATTAACCCAGTTTTAAAGTAACTATATCCAGTAACACCAATATATGAAAATTCCTCTTTATTCCCACCTCTGTGGTTTGATTATAAATTAGGCCCCTACTTCATGTGAGACCACATAAATGAGTCAGTTGATAGATGTAAGCTATCTTTTTTCTTTATATTTATTTTGTATATTATATTTAATATTTTTATTATATTTATAATTTAAGAGTAAAGAATCAAAGTGGGGTCATCTATTTGTTCCATCTAAATGAGTTAAGTTCAGTTATTTTAAACCAGAATAGTGTTTTGTATTGTTTTGCTTTAAGATATTACTGATCTCAATCCATTAATAAGACATAGTATAAAACAGATAACCATAGTAACATTAAAAATTAATTAAGTTTGCAACTACATACAAAAATATATTAAGGGTCCATGAATTTCCTTCTAGATGTTTTGAGACTTCACTCTCAATACCTGAAAAACCAAGCAAGAAACAAAAAGTCAAGATGCAAAATATCAGATTTCATTTTATTCTTCCATGTTTAAAGGTTTTTCTCAGAGTTTCTGGTGATTCTTGAAAAGCCTTTCACCTTTCAGAAGGTGGCTCTAAAAAGCTGACAGTTGTTCCATGTGCATGAGTGGGACCGAGTACCTAGGAAATCAGTCCAGGCTGTCAGTAATCTTAGAGCCCAAAGGAGAGAAAAGGAGTAGAGATCTCACTTTTCATCATGCAGACTTCCACTTATCCCCTCAGTCTCAAAGAGACACCCCACAATCTGCACCTGCTGTTCCTTAGTCCCTAGGCCCTCTGGTTGAACTTCTCCAGAGGGTAAAAGTCCTGGATCCTTTTGGAGTAAGAAGTGGAGAATAATGTTCTGGCTATGAAGAGTGGTGATGAAAGTTCAAGGCCCTATGAATTTATACAGATTTTTAATCAATCCTTCAATTTCAGCAACACTCCCCATCCTCACCCCAAACATCCACCAACTACAGAGGTAGGTGGTGCTTTAGATTTGAGCCTTTTCTCAATGCTGCAGCATAAATGGGTTGTGTATTGACTTTTCCAAACTTCCACTCCTATTTGCTTTATCCATTCATCTGTTGATGGATGCTTAGGTTGCTTCCATTTCTTAGCTATTGTAGATAGTGCTGCTAAGAACATAGGGGTGCATGTACCTTTTTGAATTATAGTTTTGTCTGTTTATATGCCCAGGAGTGGTATTGCTGGGTCATATGGTAACTCTACTTTTAGCTTTTAAAGAAGCCTCCATACCCCATAGTGGCTGCACCAATTTACATTCCCACCAACAGTGTAGGAGGGCTCCCTTTTCTCCATACCCTCTCCGTCTTTTGTTATTTATAGACTTTTTGATGATGGCCATTCTGACTGGTGTGAAGTGATAACCTCATCATAGCCTTGATTTGCATTTACCTAATAATTAGCATTGTTGAGCATCTTTTCCTGTGTCTGTTGGCCATCTGTATGACCTCTTTAGAGAAATATCTATTTAGGTGTTCTGCCCATTTTTTGACTGGGTTGTTTTGTGATCTTGGGTTTTTTTTTTTTTTTGATATTGAGTTGTATGAGCCTTTTGTATATTTTGGAAATTAAACCCTTGGTGGTCGCATCATTTGTGAATATTTTCTCCCAGTCCATAGGTTGTCTTTTCATTTTGTTTATGAAATGAGCTGTGCAAAATCTTGTAAGTTTGATTAGGTCCTATCAGTTTATTTTTGCTTTAGTTTCTTTTGCCTTGGGAGCCTGACCTAAGAAAACATTTCTATAATTTATGTCAGCGAATGTTTTGCCCATGTTCTCTCCAGGAGTTTTATGGAATCATGTCTTATATTTGTCTTTAATCCATTTTGAGTTTATTTTTCTGTATGGTATAACGGGGTGTTCTAACTTCATTGATTTACATATGACTGTCCAGCTTTCCCAACACCACTTGTTGAAGAGACTGTCTTTTCTCCATTTTATATTCTTGTCTCCTTTGTCAAAGATTAATTGGCCTTAGGTGTGTGGGTTTATTTCTGGGCTCAATGATCAACTAATTTTATAATTGATATTTCTGACTCTCAATTTTCATCTGAGGTCCAGAATCCCATTTCTAAAGGTCTTCTCAATATTGCTCCCTGGATACATAGTAACATCTGTAATTCTATAGGTTCACAAATAAACTCATTGCCTTCTCTTCAAAAACATGTATTCTTATTATATTTATTGTGATCTTAATGTCCTGAGCACCCATTCAGTTTCTCATGCTGAAAGCCTCCAAATTATCTTCAACTTCTTCTCTTCTTTATCTCATAAGACCAAATTATTAACCACATGTGCCTTATTCAACAGTAAAATCTCCCTTAAATCAGAGTTATTATCACTTTTCACATAATTATTGCAAAACAAAACTGCCTCTAGTTTTCTATATCCCTTCTCTCAAAGGTTCACCTGTGCCAGTTGAATAAAACAGAGCTGGTTTTGTCACCTCCACTTAAAAAGAAAGAAAAACACACTTTGCTGGAAAAAACATACATACACATAAGCACACACACACACATACAAACAATATTTCATGAGTTTCTAGTATTCATTTCTAATTGTATAGAATAGTATTTGTAACTCTGATTTCTAACTTAAAGTCAGATGATTCTTTGATTCTACTTCCTTACAGGTTATAGCTCTTTGATATGCACACTCAGTTCTAATAAAACAAGAATGCTGGGCTTCCCTGGTGGTGCAGTGGTTGAGAGTCTACCTGCCGATGCAGGGGATACGGTTTCGTGCCCGGTCCGGGAAGATCCCACATGCCACGGACAGGCTGGGCCCATGAGCCATGGCCACTGAGCCTGTGTGTCTGGAGCCTGTGCTCCACAACAGGAGAGGCCACAATAGTGAGAGGCCCACGTACCACAAAAAAAAAAAAACAAGACTGCTGACTATTCTCTAATTCTCTTGTCAGTATAATGAAAAATCTTTTTCTTACCCTTTCTTCTTCTGTTCACATTGAATTCATTCTTGTAGGCCTAGCTCAGTTTTATGTCCTCAAGAAATCTTGTCCATTCTTTAACCCTAACTTTTCATTTGTTTACAACCATATTGTGAGGTGTATGCATACATATATCTATCTACAATACATACATTTCCCTATGAAGAAACTGAGTGTTTATTTCTCATCTTTATATTTCCACAGAGGTCCTGGCATAAGTATTTGGACCATCATGATTAATACTCATAATGTGCTTGTTCTAGCTAGATGCAAACAGTTAGGAACATAAACTTATTAGTCCTAAAATATAAAACAATTGAAGCTGATAATGATCCCAGACTATTTTCAAGAATTGTGAAAGTCTGAGATTTTAAATCTATTTTCAACCTAACCTCTGTTTCATGGATGGTGGAAGGAATATGACACTGTTGAATTAGAGACAAAGTATTTTATTACTTACATCAATAGCAGTAATCATATCATCAGTATTTGTGCCAGTCTTTCAAACCCTAATACCCACAGTGTAACACAAAGAGGAACAAGTGATGCTGCAGTGGGTTATGTTAAAGAACAGGGATTCTGAGTTTAGAGAGCCCCAATCTTTTATAAAGGACAGAAATCTTTCCTGAATTTTGTCCTGAAGATACTATCTTTACTACTCTGTCAAGAAATAAATCCACCCTCTGCCCCAGAGGGACACATGGTTTCTGTCTTATAAGGCTGTCTATAAACATCCTTGAAAAATTAATCCAGAACAAAAGAAGTCAGTGACTCTGCTCACAAGATAGGTGGAAAAGCAAGAAACCAACTGAGAATTGTCTCCTAATGCCTATTTTTACCCAAAACATTCTGATGCATATATAAAGGACAATTACAATAGGGGGAAACTGAAGCATTTGGAGTACAAGACTAGAAGTATCATTCAGTCACTCATCAGTTCAATTAATATTTATCAAGTGTCTCCTACAGACCAGACACTTATCAAATTCTGGTGATAGAGCAGTGAACAAAACAGTGTTTCTGCCTTCTTGAATTTTACATTCTACAAAGACGGGAGTCAGCTTGACTCCAAAAGTTCTAGTCTAATCAATTATAAGCAGGAAAAAACAGTCAGGAAGATACTACATAAGCACCCATTTTAATCATACTCTTATACTTTGCCACTATATATTTCTGAAGGCATATTTTTTCAATATTATCTTAGCATGTTCCATATTTTTCATTAAATTGCCTGCAATCATCAAAGTACTTAGAAAGCTCAGAGCAAACTCTATTCAAAGTAGGATGTTCCAGATTCTAATTTTCATGTTGAAATGTATAAATATTTCAGTCCAAGTATTTTCATAGGTATGATTTTTACTTGCATAAAAAGTAAGGCTCATTGACAAAATATTTTGCAAGATAAAAATTTTCAAATAAATTATCATTATAAATAATTTTTGCATATTTTACCAATTTCAGTCTAAAAATTCATAGAAATTCTCAATTTAATTCCATGTTTATACAGGTTATATCTTTATACTAAATAAAATTTTTTATCAAATATTTTTCTACAAATGAAGATATTTTAAAACAAAATCACAGAATTTCAAGGGTTCAAATAATTCTAAAGTTATAATGAACACCACACAGAGAAAGCACATACTGCCACACTGAAAGAGGTTTTCATTAAGAACATCAGCTCTCTGGGACTTCCCTGTTGGTCCAGTGGTAAAGAACCTGCCTTACAATGTAGGGGATGCAGGTTCGATTCCTGGTCAGGGAACTAAGTTCCCACATGCTGCGGGGCAACTAAGCTTGCACGCACAAATATTGAGCTCGTATTCTTCAAACTACAGAGCCCATGCACTCTGGAACCCACGCACCACAATTACAGAGCCCATGTGCCTTGGAGCCTGTGTGCCATAACTAGAGAGAGATAAAACCCCACGCCACAGCTAGAGAGAAACTCGTATGCCACAATGAAGATCACGTGTGCCTCAACTAAGACCTAATGCAGTCAAAAATTAAATAAATAAATAAAAACCAAAACACCAGCTTTCCACAAACATATTGTGGCTCAGTTATTCTGTGTATGTATAAAAATATTTCTTTGGTAACCACAGTTTCTTTTTCAATTAGTAGAACATCATTTCTGTGTCAATTCTGGTTATCTGAAAAGGAGAAACAAAGACAGGATAGATTGCAAGAGAATTATTGGGAATCACCAGTGAAGGCTAAAGGGCAGAAAACAAAGGAAGGCAGGGAGAGATTTAGACAGTAATGCATATCTGACACCTGAAAGAAAAAAGTGTAAAGGAAGAAGGATTGGGTAAAAGAGCTTCAGTCCACACTTCTAGTGCAGTTTTGAGAGAGTCTCATTCAGGACAATGGGGAGTCCCTGAGCAAAGACTGCTCAATAGAGTTGTCCTGCATTGGGCAGGAATTGTCTGGCTCTAATACCACTGCCATGCTCAGACACTTGGTGGAAGAATTTCGGGGGTGGGGAGCAGGGCTTTGACAGGAATATCACAATGAATCTGAGGAAGCATAGATTCAACTATACTCCCCTTGGCATATTCTCTTGAAGGGAGAGTTGAGCAGTGCACCTCACAGCTGTCATGGTCTCTGATTGGAATTAATTGATATTCTTTATGAAATGTAAGGTAACAAACATTAAGATAAACCCTTCACTACTTAACTCTTCAAATATTTTATTCTGCTAATGGAGTCAACTAAGTAACTGCTATAACTTCACTTTGCATACATACGAATAAAAATTAGCATCAACAATGAACAAAATTAATTTAGAAGAACATTTTTTGGACTAAATGAAACGTGTTTTACAGAGTGATAAGTAAACACAACTTCTTCAGCTGCATGTGTTAAACTGTCATCTCTAGGCACATTCTACTAAAATAACTGATATTTCTTTAACAGATTTGTGTCTTCTGGTTCTCTTGTGGCCACTATGCTCCTTATGTTGGATTATAAATGTTGAGATGCATTTTGTGCAAGTTAATTTTTCATCATCAAAACTTCCTTACTCTTGCATTGTAAAAATTCATTTTCATTTTTCTTTTTACTTACTAATGGCAAATGGGTTCATTACAAAATAAAAAGCATTACTAAACATTAAAATTAATAGTTGTAGATTTATACCTCTGTAGTGAGAGTAATCAGATTACTTTCTATAAAACCGCATCACAATCGCTCAGACTTTATTCTTCATACATATTTCATGTACACCTAACCTGTCATTTACCAAATTTTCCATGATGACTGCTGGCTGTGTATGGTCACTGCTGACCCCTATATGGCTCACAGCAACTAGCTGTTACACACACAGACAGCAAGATTACAGTGGCAACCATTTCTCTCATCACTGCCACACACAAGACAAAGTTAGCTGGCCTGATTTCTTTTATGTAAGCATCTTTTCTTTAATTAGTGTGTATCCTGCATATTCTCTTGAAGGAAGTGTTTAACTAAGTAGAGTTTGAAAATGGTCAGAAAAAGAGAGTTATTCTTTCAGATTACACCATGTGTTAAAAGTGAGAATTCTGTTCGCCACATATGAATAACACAAATTACTAACTGATATTATGATAAAAACTAGAATTACATGGTGAAGGTCTGGCTAACCTATCTCAGCTCATTTTCATGCATCTGTTAATCAAAACAACACATTGTTTATAAATGAACAATTCAGGAAAAATACTAATGAAGATAGCACACTGAGACAACAGGCATAAACCAAGACTGTCTCTGGCAAACTGAGACACAGTCACTCTAGGAGAACCTATGTTTTCTGGACAGGGAATACATATATTCTATAGTAATTGAGGGTGATTTTGAACACTGATCATAGAAAAGGCATTAAAAATGAAAAACAATACCAGTAAGCTTCAAACTGAGACTTTTACTCTGAAAAGAAAAGGAAAAGTCAATCAGAAAATCCTATCATGTTTGAATGAGATTTAAAAGTAAATGATGTGGAGGAGGAGATACAGATGGCAGAGTAGGAGGATGTGGAACACACCTTCCCCCAGGAACACATCAAAAATATGTCTACATGTGGAACAATTTTCACTGAAAACTGTCTGCAAACTGGCAGAAAGACTCCTATATAACCAACGCTGTAAGAAAGATCCACACAAAATCAGACACAAGGGGAAGAGAATTGATCAGATGGGGACCTGTGCCCCTAGGAGGGGACTCAGAGGATAAAAGAGATTACATGGGTGGAGATCCTCCCTGGGGACTGAGCTGTTTGAATCACATATTGGGTGCCTCAGCCCTGAGGCCTGAAACAGAGAAGACGAGCTGGTTGGAGGGCTGGTGGGACTAACAGGAGGGCTATGGGGAGCCTAGACTTTGCTCATGAGGAGTGCATGCACACTTGCTTGCTTCCAAAGCAGGGACAGTGAGGGCAGATTGAAAACTGCTCCAGCACCTGGCCAGTTTCCTGAAACCTTCCCCTTGTGTCAAGTGAACATTCCAGCCCCACTTGCTTCATCACTCAGCTCCACCTTAAGGTGAGGACTCAGCTGTGAGACTCCAAGGAGGCTCAGACCTGAAGTAGCATCTGAACAGGGTGGGGGAGCCATTACTGGCACTTACATAGCCAGCACGTCAGAAACAGTTTGGGTCTTTGTTCTGAGATGGACTGCTACAGCCTGCATCCCGACCCACAGCATGTGCCCACACTGGTCCTTCTTACTCCAGCATGGTTCCCTCCTAGGGCAAGGGTGTCAGTGCAGGAAGCAGGGAGAGCACACAATTAAAGAGAATAGAGCCAGCTCAGGCCAGATCCTCAGGGTTTCTGCTCCAGCAATCTGAACACTGATCCCACCCCTGGTAAGGTGGTTATGGCCACTGAGCAGAGGGGAAGCTCCAGCTCACATCTGGCTCTGGCCTTGGCCCCTCCACCTCCAGCCCCACTTCCTACCAAGGTGATAGTGTGCAAGAACATGCTGAGGAAAGTTGTGACTTGTATACACATCAAATCCAGCTCTCCCACCAAAGCCATTGTACATACACAGACTGTATAGGGACACTCCCACCTAAGGACATGTCTTCAGTACTGCAATAGGTAACTGTTTCACCTAATTTCATTGAGACAGAGAGTTAAGCAAAATGAGAAGACAAGAGCATTTGTCTCAACTGAAAGAGCAAGAGAAAAATCACTGAAAAGACAAAAGAGAAGCAGAAATTAAAATTTACCATATAAAAAAGGCAAAGTATTAATAAGAACCCTAACTGAATTAGGGAAAAGAATAGATAAATGCAGTGAGAATTTTAACAAGAAACTAGAAAATATAAAAAAGAACCAGTCAGAACTGAAAAATAAAATAACTGAAATTAAAAACATACTAGAAGGAATTAATAGCAAACTAGGTGATACAGAAAAACACATATGTGTTCTGGAAGACAGAATAATGGAAATTTCACATTCAGAACAGCAAAAAGAAAAAAATGTGATCTGGAACATAGAATAATGAAAATTTCCCAATCATAACAGCATAAAGAAAAAGGAAAACAAAGAATAGTTTAAGGGGTCTCTGTGACAACATCAGGTGTACCAAAATTTGCATCATAGGGGTCCCAGAAGGAGAGGATAGAGAGAATGGGATTAAAAAAGTAATTTGAGAAAATTGTGGCTGAAAATTTCCCAAACCAGAAGGAAATGGATGTCCAGGTGCAGAAAGCCCAGAAGGTCCTAAACAAGATGAACTTAAAGAGACCCACGCCAAGATATATTATAAGTAAAATGGAAAAAAGTTAAAGAGATCATTCTAAAGGCAGCAAGAGAAAAACAAAGAGTCATATACAAGGGAACATCCATGAGACAGTCAGCTGAGTTTTCTGCAGAAACTTTGTGGCCAACAAGGAAGTGGCAATAATGTCTGCAAAGTGCTGAAAGGGAAAAACTTGCAACCTAGGATACTCTACCGAGCAAGATGGCCATTTAGAATTAAAGGAGAGATAAGGAACTTTTCAGGCAAGCAAAAACTAAGAGTTCATCAATACTAAACCTACCCTAAAAGACATGTTAAAGGGTCTTCTCTAAGGAAAATAAAAGGCTATAACAAGAAGAAGGAATCTATAAGAAAGGGAAAATCCCAATAACAAAGGCAAATATAACAGCTGAGTATCAACCACTTAAATAAGCTAGTAAAAAGATTATTAGTTTAAAACAAGTAGACACAGTTATAGGTTGACATATATATATATATATATATATATATATATATATGTTGTATTTTGTATATATTTGTATGTGTATATGTATGTTTTGTATATATATGTTGTATCTATATATATATGCTGTTTACAAGAGACTCACTTTAGAGGTAAATATACACACAGACTGAAAGTGAGGGATGGAAAAAGATATTTCATGCAAATGGAAACAAGAAAATGGGAGTAAGTAATACTCACATCACACAAAATAGATTTTAATACAAAGTCTGTAACTAAAGACAAAGGAAAGCATTATATAATGATAAAAGGATAAATACAAGAAGAGGATATTACACTCATTAACATATATGCACACAATATAGAAGTGCCTAAATATATAAAGCAAATATTAACAGACATAAAAGGAGAAATGGACAACAACACCATAATAGTGGGGAAATTTAACATCCCACATACATCAATGGACAGATCATCCAGACAGAAAATCAATAAGGAAATTGGTCTCCAATAGACCAACTGGAGTTAATAGATATCTACAGGACATTTCACCTCAGAATAGAATAAATTTTTTTTTCAAGTACACATGGATGCTTTCCTAGATAGATCACATGCTAGGCCACAAAACAAGTCTCAACAAATTTAAGAGGATAGAAATTATATCAAGCATTTTTTCCTACCACAGTGGTGTGAAACTAGAAATCAACTACAGAAAAATAAATAATGGAAAAGGAACAAACATGTGGAGATGAAGCAACACACTTCTAAAAAACCAATGGGTCAATGATGAATTCATGGGGAAATCAGAAAATACTTTGAGAAAAATAAAAATAGGAACACAGCTTTCCAAAATCTAAAGGTTAAAGCAAAAGCAGTTTCAAGAGGAAAGTTCATAGCAGTACAAGCTTTCCTCAAGAAACAACAAAAATCTCAAATAAACAATCTAACCTACCACCTAAAAGAATTAGAAGAAGAACAAACAAAGCCCAAAGTCAGCTGAAGGAAGGAAATAATAAAGATCAGAGAGGAAATAAATAAAATAGAAATTTAAAAAATATAAAAGATCAATGAAAAACTGTTTTTTTTTTAATGATAAACAAAATTGATAAATCTTTAGCCAGGCTAACCAAGAAGAAAAGAGATATGACCCAAATAAACAAAATAAGAAAATTAAATAGGAGAAGTAACAACTGACACCTCAGAGATACAAAAATTCATAAGTGAATAATATGAAGAGTCATATGTCAACAAATTGGATAGCCTAGAAGAGATAAACATATTTCTAGAAATATACAACCTCCCAAGACTAAATCAGGAAGAAACAGACAATCCAAATAGACTGATCACTAGTAGTAAAATTAAATTTGCAGTTAAAAAAACTCCCAGCAAATAAAAGTCCAGGACCAGACAGAGTCACAGGGGAATTCCCCCCAAAATATAAAAGAGCTAATAACTATCCTCCTCAAATTATTCCAAAAAAACTGAAGAAGATGAAGATTCCCAGATTCATTCTATGAGGGCACCATTACCCTAATAGCAAAACCAAAGACAATACAAAAAAAAAAAAAAGAAAGAAAAAGAAAATTACAGGCAGATAGCTTTGATGAATACAGATTCAAAAATCCACAACAAAATATTAGCAAACCAACTTCAACAATATACTAAAAGGATAATACACCATAATCAAGTGGGGTTTACTCCAGGGATGCAAGGATGTTTTGACATTCACAAATCAATCAATGTGATAAACCACATTAACAAAAGGAAGGATAAAAATCACATGTTTATCTCAATATATGCAAAAAAAATTAATAAAATTCAACATTCATTCATGATAAAAACTTTCATTAAAGTTTGTGTAGAAGGAACATATTTCAACATAATAAAGGCCATTTATGACAAACTTACAGCTAACATCATACTCAAAGGTGAAAAGCTGAAAGTCTTTCCTCTAAAATCAGGAATAAGACAAGGATGCCCACTCTTGACACTTCTATATAACACAGTATTGGAAGTCCTAGCCACAGCACTCAGGCAAGAAAAATAAATAAAAGGCATCCAAATTGGAAGGGAAGAAGTAAAACTCTTACTATTTGCAGATGAGATGATACTATATTTAGAAAACCCTAAAGACTCCACCCAAAAGCTATTAGAAATAATAAATTACTTCTACCAAGTTGCAGGATACATGACCAATATACAGAAATCTGTTCTTTTCTGTACACTAATAATGAACTATCACGAAGAGAAAGCAAGAAAATAATCCATTTAAAATTGCATGAAAAAGAATAAAATACCTAGGAATAACTTACCCAAGGAGTTGAAAGACCTATACTCTGAAAACAATAAAACACTGATGAAAGAGTCTGAAAATTATACAAAGAAATGGAAAGATAACCAAAGCAATCTACAGATTTAATGCAATCTCTATCAAAATACCTATGACATTATTCACAGGACTAGAACAAATAATCATAAAATTT
Organism: Mesoplodon mirus; assembly: GCF_964341445.2. Classification (NCBI taxonomy): domain Eukaryota; kingdom Metazoa; phylum Chordata; class Mammalia; order Artiodactyla; family Ziphiidae; genus Mesoplodon; species Mesoplodon mirus. Next base: position 111,968,786 of record NC_138982.1, read on the forward strand.
ATATGAAACCAGGAAAGACTGTAAATTGCCAAAGCAATCTTGAGAAAAAAGAATAAAGCTGGAGGTATCATGTCCCAGACTTTAGACAATACCACAAATCTTACAGTAGTCAGAACAGCACAGTACTGACACAAAAAACAGACACAAAGATCAATGGAACAGAATAGAGAGCCCAGAAATAAACCCACACACTTACAGTCAATTAATCTACAACAAAGAATATACAATGGAGGAAAGACCTGATTAAACTGAAAACTTTTGCACAGCAAAGAAAACCATCAACAAAATAAAAAGACAACTTACTGAATGGGTGAAAATATTTGCAAATAACATGACCAATAAGGGGTTAATGTCCAAACTATATAAACAGCTCATAAAACTCTATATCAAAATTTATTCAATAAATGGTGTTGGGAAAACTGGACAGCTACATGTAAAAGAATGTGATTAGAACATTTCCTCACACCACATACAAAATAAAATGAATTATAGACCTAAATATAAGACCTGAAACTATAAAACTCCTAGAAGAGAACATGGGCAGAATCCTCATTGACATAACTGTTGCAATATTCTTTGATCTGTTATCTAAGGCAAAGAAATACAAGCAAAAATAAACAAATGGGACCTGATTAAACTTAAAACTTTTGCACAGCAAAGAAAACCATCAACAAAATAAAAAGACAACTTACTGAATGGGTGAAAATATATTTGCAAATGACATGACCAATAAGGGGTTAATATTCAAAATATATAAACAGCTCATAAAACTCTATATCAAAAATCAAACATACCAATTTAAAAATGAGCAGAAGACTTGAATAGCTAGACATTTTTCCATAGAACACATACTGATAGCCAATAGGCACATGAAAAGATGCTCAACATCTCTAATCTTCAGAGAAATGCAAATCAAAAGAAATGAGATATTACCTCACACCTGTCAGAATGGCTATCATCAAAATAATTACAAATAACAAATGTTGGTGAGGATGTGGAAAAAAAGGAAACACTTGTACACTACTGGTGGGACCGTAAATTGGTACAACCACTATGGAAAACAGTATGGAGGTTCCTCAAAAAAAACAAAACTCCACTATCCTTGGATCCAGGAATCTCTCTCCTGTGTAGACATCCAAAGAATGTAAAAACACTGATTTAAAAAGATACATACACCCCAATGTTCAGAGCAGCAGTATTTATAATAGCCAAGATAGAGAAGCAACCTAAGTGTCCAAGTGTCCATCAACAGATGAAAGGATAAAAAACAGGGGTATATATATGCATATATGTATATGCAATTATATATTATTACATATTATTCCATTATAAAAAAAATAAAATTCTGCTGTTTGCAACATCAGTGGACCTAGAGAGTATTACTACTTTCTAGCAGTGAAATAGTTCAGACAGAGAAAGACAAACACTGTGTTATCACTTCTGTATAGAATCCAAAAGACAAAGCAAATGTATATGGCAAAACAGAAACAGATTGACAAATATAGAGAATAAACTAGTGGTAGAGAGGGAAGGGGTCCAAGACAGGGGTATAGAATTAAGAGATACGAACCACTTGTATAAAAAAGAAGCAACATAGATATATTATACAACACAGGGCAATATAGCCATTATTTTGTAATAACCTTTTTGGAGTATAATCTATAAAAATATTGAATCACTAGTTATACACCTAAAACTAATATAATATTATAAATCAACTGTACTTCAATTAAAGAAAAAAATGAATGGTGTGTTGAGGCATGGCGGAAGTGTGGGATTTATACTAAACATTCCTGGGCTTGGATTTTTCCTCCACTTCATACGACACTGGGATAAATGAATTTATCTCCTCAGTTTCAGTGTCTTTAAATGTAAAATGAGATAATAATGACAACAGTAAGTCTGTTGTGAGTATTAAATAATATAAGTAGATAATTCTCTTGACACTAATGTGTAGCTCTACAGAATATTAGAGTGTATTAGTGCAAACATATATATCTGTAGTACCAACAGTTCTGAAAAGAACTTGAAAGGTGGGCATTTAAGGAATTTTAGACCTGTTGAGATTTAAATACTATTTCCCTTTCTCTTATAAAAGTGCTAATGCAAGCAAAGGAAGCTATCAGCATCATTAAGGCATTTGGTAAAATTAAATACAGTGTAACTGCCCCTGAGAAATCTAAAGCAAAACTAATAGACAAATGTCTTTCAATCAGTAAATGCTTTTCAGGGAAAGTTTGAGATCACCCTGATCACTGTGAAGGAATTCTAACAATTCTATCCTTGTTAAGATTCCACATCTTCTAGTGTGTAGTAATAATTTTTCAGTCTTGTAACAAAATCTCCCTTAGCAAGACTTTGTCAGGACAATACAATACAGTATCATACGGATCATTCAGTTTGAATAATAATTTTTCGACTGATATTCTCTTCAGCCAGCCTTTCATATAACAATGCATCTTCTGTCCAGCCTCATGCTCTACTGGCTTTCAAATGCCTTGCACTACTGGCTTTCTGAATTTAACTGATGTATCTCTAGTGTTAAGGAATTCACAGAGGATGTGACTTCTTGCATAATATTACTTCTTTAAACCAAGTCACATAAAACTTTACTCCCTAGGTTCTGATCTAGCAAACATGTTTTGCTGCCATTAGAGGACATTGATGTTAAAACTCTACCAGACTAAAAACAAGAGTAATAGCTACCTTTATTTAGAGCTTACTGTTTGCCATTGTCATAAATGCTGACCTTCTACATCTCGCTATTTTGTACACATTTTACATAAGTGAACTGAAGCTTAAAGAGGCGAAGTAATTTGGAAGAGATCATGGATGAGTAAGCTACGAAACCTGGATCAGAGGAATCCAGTTCTGACTTCAGAGTTTGTACTCTCAACATCAGACCACCTGCTTCCCTTGTTTTTTTTGCTCATCTGTCTGACAGCCAGAGAAAATATTCCCTTAAACTACTAAAGAAGGAAAAACATATAATTTAATTTAATTTAAAAATAGTGATTCATAATCTTATGAGAAGCAGATTATGTAACTGTAAAAAACTGGATTGAGATTTTAGATGTCTGAGAGATACTTAGAACTCTGCCACTGACCAGCGAGGCTGAATTACCTACTCTATCTAAAAATAAGTTTCCACCACTGTAAAGTGAATGAGTTATGTTAAATTACAAAAACTTAGAAATGTCCAAAATCCTTTCTAACATTTAAATGTTATTAATGAACTATATGTTACTAATATATTACTATTATGTCTAGTAATATATAGCACACAGCAAATGTTTTAGCTATGTATCTACTCACCTTCATGTCATTCTACAGTGGGTGATTTCACTTGTGACACCTCATTTAAACTTCACAACAAAAGCAATCATATAATTCATATTTTGTGATTAGGAATATTACATAACTAGCCCAATGTCAGACAACTAGCTCAGAGTATAGATGTGGGCTTGAAATTAAGTCCCCAAAAGTTAAAATATTTCCACTATAGTACAGAAATATTAGAAATATTGAACTTCATGTTACATAAGCATGGTGCCTCAGTTCTGCATCAATGTTTGACTGGACATTTTGTAGAAAATTGCATGAGATTTGGAAGGCAGAAGTGAAGCAATCTCCATGTTTAAGGGTTAGTGTAGGGAGACTTCCCTGGTAGTGAAGTGGTTGAGAATCCACTTGACAATGCAGGGGACATGGGTTCCATCCCTAGTGCAGGAAGATCCCACATGCCACGGAGCAACTAAGTCCATGTGCCACAAGTACTGAGCCTGTGTGCCTAGAGCCTGTGATCCACAGCAAGAGAAGTCACCACATTGCGAAGTCCCTGCACCGCAACGAAGAGTAGCCCCTGCTCGCCACAAGTAGAGAAAGCCCGCATGCAGCAAAGAAGACCCAACACAGCCAAAAATAAATTAATTAATTTTTTAAAAGGTGCTGTTTCTTGACACTTTTTTTCATTGTTGTTTTCCACAGGAATCTTTATTTAGCTTCTTTTTTTCCGAATTGACCTTCCCACCCTCCTGAAATTAAATACTAAAGAACTAGACTCTCTGCCTAGTTGGGCTAAGCTTTGGAGGACCAAAGTTGATGTAACTGAGCAAGGGGGCTGGTTGTGTGCCACACAACAGAAAGACAAAATACTGAGGCAATGGTCTTCTGCAGAGATAAGAAGGCTTTACTGCAGGATCGCCAAGCAAGGAGACAGGAGACAAAGCTCCGATGTCTCTCTAATTGGCTGTTGATTGAGATATTTATCATGGAAGCAGAAATTAACAGGGGGAGGGTCTCAGAAATGATTGGTGGAAAGCAATTTGGAAGTTTCAAGAGTTCTGTATTCAGGTGCAACTGCCTTTTCATGGGTTACATGTGAAAATTTGGGGGTGTTCCCTATGTAACATGCAGTGGATTTTCAGCCTGATGTCTAAAGTTCACTGTCAGTCATGCTAGTCCGTGGTCCCTACTGCACCTGCATAATGCTCAGTCAAAAGGGCTATCAGTAAGTTGTTTCCTTATCTGTGGTTTCCTGGTACTCTGCAAAACAAGTGTGGTGTTTTCTTGATGTATCATTTTGTTTCTACCTTATGAACCTTGTAAGTTACAGGGCACAGTTTCAACTATTGTAATAAGATTGCTTTTACTCCACCCCCAAACCATTGTTTTTCTCCTTGGGAAGGAGAGGATATCATCCCTATTGATATGGGGTCAAATAGTGCTGCTACTTATGAAGGTTGCCATTAATGTTGGCTCATCCTGTGGCCCTAGGACAGCAGCTGGGCCTGAAGCTTTGCCAGCTCCTGCTGCATTTCCTCCTCCTTTTCTCCTATCTTCCTTCTAACAGTCTTGGGTCAGATACATTTACAGCTCTGTTCATGAAGGACAACAGCATACTCTGCACATCACCCATATCATCACGTTTGCAGGAGGTAAGAGAGAGGCACACAGGTTCTAGTTCATCCTTTTGGATTTCAGTGATTCTCCCAAATTCCAGTTTGTCATCACTCTCCTCCACTTCACAGCCATCTTTTCTTTCCTGCTGCAGGCCATGTTGACTTCAGGCCCAACACAAGAAGAGGAGCAAGAGCCTGAATGGGATGGCTTAACCACCTCCCACAAGTGGGTAAGGACAAATGCTTATAATAAACAGCTTACTACATATTACTCACAATGTTCTTTTTGTCTGATAGAACCCTACTTAAAAATAGGTGATTTTATAATATATCATTATTAACATTAACACATATAAATAATATTCTCAGTTCTCATTTATTTCATTGTCTCTCCTAAGTTCTTATAAAATTAAGTCACCAAAACAAATAAATAAAGAGGAAAAAAAGAAAGAAAATCCCTGGATATACACAGCCTCACATTGTTCATCATGTCATATTTCCAATAGTTTTCAGTATTTAATGTCTGGTTCAAATGTCATTAGCACATTCAAAATGACTGACAGAGGAAACATTTTTTGATACACATGTACTTCTTATTACAACATTTGGCATCACTGTTTGTAAAATTACTCTTTCATCTCTGTTTATCTTTCACATAAAACTATTTTAAATTAAATGGATCTAATTTGCATTATTACTCATTGACTAGTAATGCATTCTTTTTTTTTAAACATCTCTATTGGAGTATAATTGCTTTACAATGTTGTGTTAGTTTCTGCTGTATAACAAAGTGAATCAGCTATATGTATACATATATTCCCATATCCCCTCCCTCTTGCATTTCCCCCCCATCCTCCCTATCTCACTCCTCTAGGTGGTCACAAAGCACCGAGCTGACCTCCCCATGCGATGCAGCTGCTTCCCACTAGCTATCTATTTTACACTTTGTAGTGTATATATGTCAAGGATACTCTCATTTTGTCCCAGCTTACCCTTCCACCCGCCATGTCCTCAAGTCGATTCTATACGTCTGTGCCTTTATTCTTGTCTTGCCCCTAGGTTCATCAGAACCTTTTTTTTTTTTTTTTTAGATTCCATATATATGTGTTAGCATATGGTAATTATTTTCACTTTCTGACTTACTTCACTCTGTATGACAGATTCTAGGTCCATCCACCTCACTACAAATAACTCAATTTTGTTTCTTTTTGTGGCTGAGTAATATTCCATTGTATAAATGTGCCGCATCTTCTTTATCCATTAATCTGTTGATGGACACTTAGGTTGATTCCATGTCCTGGCTACTGTAAATAGTGCTGCAATGAACATTGTAGTACATGACTCTTTTTGAATTATGGTTCCTCAGGGTATATGCCCAGTAGTGGGATTGCTGGGTCATATGGTAGTTCTATATTTAGTATTTTAAGGAGCCTCCATACTGTTCTCCATAGTGGCTGTATCAATTTCCCTTCCCACCAACAGTGTAAGAGTGTTCTCTTTCCTCCACACCCTCTCCAGCATTTATTGTTTGTAGATTTTTTGATGCTGGCCATTCTGACCGGCATGAGGTGATACCTCCTTGTAGTTTTGATTTTCATTTCTCTAATGATTAGTAATGTTGAGCATCTTTTCATGTGTTTGTTGACAATCTGTATATGTTCTTTGGAGAAATATCTATTTAGGTCTTCTGCCCATTTTTGGATTGGGTTTTTTTTTGATATTGAGGTGCATGAGCTGCTTGTATATGTTGGAAATTAAGCCTTTGTCAGTTGCTTCATTTGCAAACATTTTCTCCCATTCTGAGGGCTGTCTTTTCATCTTGTTTATGGTTTCCTTTGCTGTGCAAAAGCTTAGAAGTTTCATTAGGTCCCATTTGTTTATTTTTGTTTTTATTTCCATTTCTCTAGGAGGTGGGTCAAAAAGGATCTTGCTGTGATTTATGTCATAGAGTGTTCTTCCTGTGTTTTCCTCTGAGAGTTTTATAGTGTCTGACCTTACATTTAGGTCTTTAATCCATTTTGAGTTTATTTCTGTAAATAGTGTTAGGGAGTGTTCTAATTTCATTCTTTTACATGTAGCTGTCCAGTTTTCTCAGCACCACTTATTGAAGAGGCTGTCTTTTCTCCATTGTACATTCTTGCCTCCTTTATCAAAAATAAGGTAACCATATGTGCATGGGTTTATCTCTGGGCTTTCTATACTGTTTTATTAAACTATATTTCTGTTTTTGTGCCAGTACCATACTGTTTTGATTACTGTAGCTTTGTAGTATAGTATGACATCAGGGAGCCTGATTCCTCCAGCTCCATTTTTCTTCCTCAAGATTGCTTTGGCTATTTGTGGTCTTTTGTGTTTCCATAAAAATTGTGAAATTTGTTGCTTTCCCCTTGCTGCTTTTAATATTTTTTCTTTATATTTAATTTTTGATATTTTGATTAATATGTGTCTTGGCATGTTTCTCCTTGGATTTATCCTGTATGAGACTCTCTCCACTTCCTGGACTTGGGTGTTGTTTTCCTTTCCCATGTTAGGGAAGCTTTCAACTATAATCTCTTCAAATATTTTCTCAGACCCTTTCTTTTTTTATTCTTCTTCTGAAACCCCTCTAATTCGAATGTTGGTGCATTTAGTGTTGTCCCAGAGTTCTTTGAAACTGTCCTCAATTCTTTTCATTCTTTTTTCTTTATTCTGCTCTGAGGTAGTTATTTCCACTATTTTTTCTTTCAGGTCACTCATCCATTCTTCTGCCTCAGTTATTCTGCTATTGATTCCTTCTAGAGAATTTTTAATTTCATTTACTGGGTTGTTCATCATTGTTTGTTTGTTCTTTAGTTCTTCTAGTTCATTGTTAAATGCTTCTTGTGTTTTCTCCATTCTATTTCAAAGATTTGAATTATCTTAACTGTCTTTACTCTGAATTCTTTTTCAGGTAGACTGCCTATTTCCTCTTCATTTCTTTGGTCAGGTGGGTTTTTACCTTGTCCCATCATCTGCTGCATATTTCTCTGTCTTCTCATTTTGATTAATTTACTGTGTTTGGGGTCTCCATTTTGCAGGCTGCATGTTCGTAGTTCCCATTGCTTTTTGTGTCTGCCCCCCGTGGGTAACATTAGTTCAGTGGCTTGTGTAGGCTTCCTGGTGGAGGGGACTCATGCTTGTGCTCCGGTGGGTGGGGCTGGATCTTGATTTTTTGGTGGACATGGTTGTGTCTGGTGGTGCGTTTTGGGGTGTCTGTGAAGTCAGTATGATTTTAGGCAGCCTGTCTACTAATAGGTGGGTTTGTTTTCCTTTCTTGCTAGTTGTTTGGCATGGGGCCTCCAATACTGGAGGTTTCTGGCCATTGCATGGAGCTGGATCTTAGTATTGAGATGGATATCTCTGGGAGAGCTCTTGCCAATTCACATTACATGGGGCCAGGAAGTCTCTGGTCGTACCATGTCCTGAACTCGGCTCTCCCACCTCAGAGGCTCAGGCCTGACACCAGGCTGGAGAACCAAGACCCTGTCAGCCATACAGCCCAGAAGAAAAGGGAGAAAAAAAAGAAAGAAAAAAAATACATATATATATATATATATGTGTGTGTGTGTGTGTGTGTGTGTGTGTGTATGTATAATAAAATAAAATAATTAAAATTAAAAATAAAAAATATTAAAATAAAAAGTAATAAAAAAGAGAGCAAGGAAACCAATAAACAAATCCACCAATGATAACAAGCCCTAAAAACTAAACTAAGATAAATATAAAAATCAGAAAGAAATCAGTCACAGACAGCAAACCCCAAGTCTACAGTTGCTCCCAAAATCCACTGTCTCAATTTTGGATTGATTATTTGTCTATTCAGGTATTCCACAGATGCAGGGTACCTCAAGTTTATTGTGTGGATTTAATCCACTCCTTCTGAGACTGCACAGTGAAATTTCCCTTTCTCCTCTTTGTTCACACAGCTTCTGGGTTTCAGCTTTGGTTTTGGCCCCACCTCTAAGTGTAGGTTGCCCTCAGGCTTCTGTTCCCACCCAGACAGGATGGGGTTAAAGCAGTGGTTCATTAGGGGGCTCTGGCTCACTCATGCTGGGGGGAGGGAGGGGTTCAGTACTTATAAATGGAATGTAGGAAGAGCCTGCAGTGACAGAGGCCAGCATCACATTGCAACAGCCTGAGGTGAGCCATCTGTTCTCCTGGGGAAGTTGTCCCTGGATCACAGGACCCTGGCAGTGGTGGGCTGCACAGGCTCCTGGGTGGTGGTCGGGGGGGTAGTTGGGGGCATGTGGATAGTGACCTGTGCTTGCACACAAGATTCTTGGTGGCTGTAGCAGCAGTGTTAGCATTTCATGCACATCTCTGATGTCCGAGCTGATAGCCATGGCTCACACCCATCTCTGGATCTGGTTTAGGCGGTGCTCTGCCTTCTGTAGGCAGACAAGGAAGGAATCCCCTCCCCTCGTGCACCCAAAAACAATGGTCTCTTGCCTCTTAGGCAGGTCCAGAGTTTTTCCCAAACTCCCTCCTGGCTAGCTGTGGCGCACTAGCCCCCTTCAGTCTGTGTTCACAGAGCCAACCCCAGTCCTCTCCCTGGGATCTGACCTCTGAAGCCCAAGTCTCAACTCCCAACCCCCACCCACCCTGGTGGGTGAGCAGAAAAGCCTCTCAGGCTAGTGAGTGCTAGTTGGCTCTGATCCTCTCTGTGGGGTCTCCCCACTTTGCCCTCTGCACCCCTGTTGCTGTGTTCTCCTCCATTGCTCAGAAGCTTCCCCCCCATCCAACCCTATCGCTGCCAGTGAAGGGGCCTCCCAGTGTGTGGAAACTTTTCCTCCTTCACAGCTCCCTCCCTGAGGTGCAGGTCCCATCCTTATTCTTTTGTCTCTGTTTTTTCTTTTGCCCTACCCAGGTACGTGGGGATTTTCTTGCCTTTTGGGAAGTCTGAGGTCTTCTTCCAGCATTCAGTAGGTGTTCTGTAGGAGTTGTTCCACATGTAGATGTATTTTTGATGTATTTGTTGGGAGGAAGGTGATCTCCAGGTCTTAGTCCTCTGCTATCTTGAAGGTCCCCCCTCTGTAAATTCTTTTCTGATTTGTTTTCCTTCCTTAGACTCTTGGGACATAAGGTTTCGATAAAACACTTATTTATCCAGTATTGCACTGTTTCTTCTAATCATTCATGATCTTCAAGATGATCCAGTTGTTACAATAAAACAATAATAAAAAATAATAAGAAATAAAAAATAACAGACATTTCCTGGGAAGTTTTTTAAAGTAAGGTATAATATAAAATGGGTTGGACAATGAAAAGAATATGCTTTCTCATTTCTATGGGAATTAGTCTCACATGGAGAAAAATTGTGTCAATCACTCTAAATGACAACTGACAGTCTCAGGGTGAGAATCTCTGTTCCAATGGTATTTGTTGAATGAAAAATATATAAGATGGGATATGCTTTTTATATGGTTTGTGTTTTCATACAGTTTGAATGTATAATCAGAAATTAAAATAACTTAACTGCAGCTATTTAAATATCTAATCCTCAAAATAAATACATTTGTGTTTATTGCAAATCCTACAAATAAACTTTTAAGAAGCTATTATGAGTTCTACTCTTTGGTACATTGTTTAAAATTGGTCAAAACATTGAAGATACCCTTCAAAATATTATTTGTGTGTATGTATACATATATACACATACATATATAAATGTGTGTTATAATAGACTGTTAAAGTTTTCATTATGACTTAATTTTACCTTAGTCAAAGTTTTGAAAATTAACTAAACTGTTCTATTATTTTTCTGAGTAAAGGAAATTTAAAACATATCATGTCCAGAGAATTGTGTTCTTAGTAAAGTTTTCATCAAGATTAATTTCTGCTCTTTCCTAATTATGACATCATTCTTCCAATAAGTTATCTTTAGAGCATATACATTCAGACCCAGTTTTCAATCATATGTAAAAATTGTCTTGAAACTTAATATTAAAATTTGAGCTACTTGTCCCTTCAATGATATCATATTTCAGCAATTATGTGAGAAAAATATTAACATATTTCAGTGGAAATGTTAGCACACAGGCTCTTATTCCTCAAGAAAAAAAAAAAAGAGTATTTGTTGTTATTGTTACTTGACTAATTAAAAGACAGATTCCAATTAACATAGTCCTAGAGGGAAATCTATTTGTGCAAAAAAAAAAAAAGTCTCCCTACAAAACTATTTTGGATTATGCTATAATCAACTAAAGAAGTTCACATTTCAAATTGACTTCAATTTGTTTAAAGTACACATCAACAATTACAGCATTTTTTCTACAACTCTATTCTAAAACTACATTCTACCATGAGTCAAATTTTGGTATATCTCCTCCTTAATTAGCCTAATAGTATTTATTCTATTCTTTCCCAAAATTCAATTTGAGTACATAAAACATTTCAAATACTTTTCCCCCATAATTTCTTATGGACAGAAATTACATCAGATTGCTCATTAACAATTGAAAATGTAGTCCTTGCTATATATTCTTCACTACTGCCACAGAGATAATACAAAGTAGCCCTTAGCTTCAGAGTTTTATAACAGGTGTTCCCTGGGAATAGCTTCTCAGAGAGTACCCACATTCTGTGAGCAAGTGTAGGAAATGGCCCAGTGTTTTTTGCACATGACCAAGAGTGATGTATTGTGACAAGAGCAAGAGCATATGCAGGGACCCAGTGGTCTAGACAGAGACTAAATTTGACACAGTGTGGGTCAAGAAACCTACACTGTCATGTGGTTCCTTATGGATGGCAATGTGACCACACACTCACACACTTACAATCATAGAAATGTAAATACAAATAGTAGAGTTTTCATCGATTTTTGTTTTGTTTCATTTTAAAAGCTTATTAATAATACATGTATGTATCATCAACTAAAACATCTGGCACATGATTCCAAATGTACATTTAGTCAATTTAAATGAGAAATCAATCAATGACTTGACTCTCATCACTGCTCCTAATGCTTTATTCATTTAAGAGGAGGCAGGTGTTCCAATCACTATGGCTGTATAACAAATTACCTTAATACTTAATGGCATAGAAGAACAACTTATTGTGCTCATGAATTCTTAGGGCCAGGAAATCAGACAGAACATAGGATGGCTGTCTTGTCTTTGTTCTGTATTTCCTGAGGCCTTGACTAGAAGACTTAAAAGCTGGGACCTGGCTCATCTTAAGATGTGTTCAATCATACATTTGACAGGTAATGGTGGCTATTGGCCTGGGTCCTCAGTTCCTCCCTGTGACCTTTCCTTATGGTCTAACTTGAGCTTCCTCACAGTGTAGTGGCTTGGTTCCCAAGGCAAGTTTCCTAAAGGAGAATCATGTGGATATTTTATTTTATTACCTATCTTTATAAGTCATATAGCATGATTCCTGCTGTACCCTATTGGTCAGACCAATCATAACCCTCTGTACAGATGCAAGGTAAAAAAAAAAAAAAAAGACCATGATTCTAAGTGAAAGGAGGGGCAGAACACCTTGTAAGAACACGTTGGGTGGGAGATGGTATTACAGTTATTTTTTAAAAATATAATCTGCCACAACAGTTAAGAGGCACAATATAAAGTCTAAAACTGGAACTTATCCTTCTTTCAGGTAGTATCCTCAAACTAGTTCTTACATCTTTTTCCTTCTGTTCAGTATAATTCCTCAAACAGCAAAATGATTAATTCACATGTTTTTAATTATGACATTCCTTGGTTGACATTTCTGATTGAGGAAGTTTAATTCTAACCCACAAAAAGAAGGATGAGTTCTAATTTTAGAATTTATCTTATGCAATATTTATGAACATATGAGTCAGATGTGTTGTATGACAGTGATAGGGGTATGGTAAAATCATATACTATCTAAAAATATTTTTGAGATTTTAGTTATTTAGAGTGAAATACTTTAGAACACCAATTTGTTAGGATCAACACCATTTGTGAGAGAGAACACAAAATGCGAGTAGCCTTGGTTCTGAGGGACAGCTTTGATTTTTTGCAAAATTATGAAGCCATGTTTTTCTGATCTGCCCTGGGATAATCTGAAAGTTCTTATTCCCTTTTCTTTGTAGAAGTTCTCACCTTCTTGATGTTTATGCTTGCACAACCCCTTCTTTTGGACATAAGCATCATGGAGATGTTTTAGATTTTCACATATATTTATCACACAAAAGATAGGTAGATAGCGGAATGTTTTGCAGTATTGGCAGTGACAAATTTCTGGTGAGTTCTAGACAAAGGAACCCTGTTTAGAATCAGAGGTCCTGTCATATGTAGTAATATTCTGCTCAGCTGTTTCAGAGACACAGCCTGCTTTCCTCCTAGGCAACCAGTGAAGGAAATCAGAAGGTCCTAGCAATTATGACAGTTGTTATTATTGTTGAATATGTGAGAGTGGACTGGATTGCAAAAAGATAGAGTGTAGAGAGAAAAGACAAAGACTTAAGGGCAGACACTTTGGCAATTCATACGTTTAGAGAGATGGAAAAAGAGAAAATACATTCATAAATTGTATATATTTAAACAGACTATCTCATGGCCTAAGGTAACACTTAGCTTGCAATCGGACTATTTGACTCTGAAGTGACTCTGGTCTATGTCAAAAACATAAACTATGGCCTATGTTTAAAAACAAACACAAATGCAAAGTGTAAATCTGTGTGATTACTTCTCATCTTCATATTTATGCCAAGGAAGGAGAACAAAAATGAATGAGTAAAATAACTTTATACCCATCTCTATTCCTGATTTGCTTATGATGATCAAGATAATTTGGCGATCCTATTACTTTTTTAAAAAGTTTGTAAACCAATAAACTTATGGGATATAATCATGACTAAATTCTCATGTGATCTAAGGTATAAAATAAATACCATCTAAATAAACTATAAATAATTTCATTTTAAAAGAAAACAAAGAGAGGTTTTTTTAAATTTAAATTCTAATCTTCCTCCACTAAACACCCTTTGTTGAGAAGAAGCCAACAGTCAGAAAAAATAATCAAAACTCTCCTATGTCTCAGGGTTTTTTTTTTTTTTTTTTTGCTGCTGTTTAGAGAGCTTCACGTAAGCAACAGCAAAAAGGGAATTCTGAACATTACTTGTCAAAAAATTTTTAAAAATAAATGAAAGAGCATGAAAGAGCCACAGTCCAACAATGTCAGCTTTCTCTTGTAGTGGCAGGCTACTTAAATCACTAAAAGACAGTAGCAATAGGAGAAGGATCCCTGGTGTTCAGGTTTCTTTCTGAAAGAAAAAATACGGTTTGCTTGACTCTTAATAGCTGTCAAGCATTTTATCACAAATCCTTGAAGGATTCTGTGTAGTTAAAAATACTGCCCTTAATGGGTAAGGAAAACTTTAAAACAACAATATAGAGTAACACCCCTCATGCATGTTTTTGAACGTGTCACCATCAGGAAAAAATCAGACAGGTGCGTCAATATTCAAGTAGATAATTGTATTTTATTAATATATAAAAGATAGACAGATGGATAGATACTGTGATGTTATACCTGAACCATAACATTATTTTGTGAAATCATAAAGTGTCCTTTTAAGTTAGGACACTACATGTTGAATTCATGCTACTTATTCTGTCTGAAGGGGTGTATCACAAACATATTTTTGGACTTTCCAAGGTCAAATTCATGCACTCTGAACACAGAAATTTAAAATTCCTGAGTCTGTTATTTGTGATTTTATGGAGAAGGGTGTGCTGTCACTGTTAGTAATATTAATTAAGTATATTGGTTTATTAAATAATGAATTCCTTTGGCTGAAAACTATTAAAGTAAAACATAAAGTGTAAAAGATTTTTCTAAATGTGAGGTCTTATTATTAATTTGCAGGGTTCTTCCTCTTTTCCCCTCTGTCACTAGAACAGTGATAATCCTGGTGAGGTGGATAGAGCTTGCATATAAAGTCGTTAGTACCATGTGCCATGATTTATAGTTACATATAAACGTTTTTTTTTTTTTTAATGAGCAACATTATTTAAATAAAATGTGCGTGGTTAAATGAACAAGCAGAAATTCAGGGCAGAAGTCATGCATGAATATATCCTCAAAGGTAAATATGCTATTGTGAAGCCAGCTACTTCAAGAGAAGCTGGCAGTGATCACAAAGAAAAGGAACTCTAATAGTGTGATAATCTCCCTTTTCACTGGTTTTTCTATCTACATTGTCCTTGTCATCATCTTCCCCAGCCTTTTATAGTTGTCATCTCATCTTTCTTCCTTATGATTTTCCAATAAATCTTTGTGTGCCTTTATTATGTTGCAGTTTCTCCTACACTATAATTTAATGAGGCACAAGCAAAAAGAAATGGAAAGGAAACCATTCAGCTTTTGAACATTATTTAGCATACCCTAAATTGGTACGTATTTGACAATTAACAATAAAACTTGAGAAAAATATAAATTTTCAGAGGTTTATCTACTGAGTTAAATTATATTGTTTGAAGTATTTCTAGGCTAGGAAAGGGTAACTAGCTTAGAATGCACACAAAACTGACGGAACAATCTTTGGGGAATTATATGGCAGTAGTCAATGCAAAAATGGCCAAGAACCCATAAGCTCTGTGCCTATTTGTTCTGCTATTTTAGAGGATGATTTAGTCTCTGCCTGAACCTGAGTTGCTCTACTGTAGCTGTTCATGATTTTAAAAGACAACCACGTTTACTTTCTTAGTGTGTGCACAGAACAAACATTTAGGTATTTACTCTGCACAGCTCAAATCCATGGCTCTACTACTGTCAATACTCCAAATCCATTAGGCAAATGCCTGGAAAAGTACGGAAAGTAAGCAACTAGAAGCATCAACAAACAAGTACAAAACTCCATGGAAAGATGCTTATTTTGACCTTCCAATTTACTGCATAATATCAGGCTGGTGTACAGAGCAATGGACAAACTAATGTTGTCTGAGGATGAGCAAGAATTCCTTTGATTAATCTTTTGGAGTCTGATTAGCTGCAGTTACTTGGTTCTATAAACAATGTCTTTTGTGCCAATGCCTTTCCACATGCCCAACACACTAGCCAAGAATAGGAGGGGGAATCAAAATTTCTATTTAATCTCTGCCTATCTATCCTTTGGTTTCTGAATATTTTCTACTGCCAAGCTTCTGAGGTTTCTCACACCCCTGGTCTCCCAAGGAGCTTCCCATTGCTTCAGCCTTGTTCACCATTTCAAAATTTACATGGCTTTTGAAGTATTTTCTCAGGACTTGTAAGACAATGTGAACATACAGACAAAAATTGGTTGAGCATCTATTAAGGTCTAGTATGTATGTGGAAATATATATGCATTGTCTCATTTATATCTTACACAAATCTTCTCAGAGAGATATTATCCTCAGTGCATAGATAAGGAATCAAGAGATTCATGAGATTAAGGAACAGGGCAGGCACAATAGCAAAGCTGACTGACATATGAAACACAATATCTCTGGAGAGTATGTCTCTAAAACTTCTACTGTTTCTGCAATCCCAATCTGTGAAACCAATGAGTACCTTGTAACATGAAGGACAGTGTCCTTCCTGATTAAATTGGTATACTTTGCATCAGACAAGAAAAAAAGGAAGATAGCAGAGGTGGCATCTAACTCCAGGAAAGTCACAGTCCTCATTGTTGATGAGGGCTTCTGTTTTGCCTTCCTTTCCTCATCTCTGTATATAGCCAGCCTAGGCAGAGCCTTCCATTTCATTTCTGTGTGCTCAGCCACACCAGTGGCCGGCTTTCCTCCTTGTTTTCCGTCATTGGGTTCTATTGCTGTGTTTTCTAGAGCCAATATGGCTGCTAAGGTACTGAATTATGTTCTCTCAAAATTCATATGTTGAAGCCCTAACCCGCAGTACCTCAGTGTGAGAGACTGTATTTGGAGATAGGTAAAGAGGTAATTAAGTTAAAATGAGGACTAATCCAATCTGACTGCTGTCCTTATAAGAGGAGGAAATTAGGACAAACCGGGATGTATAGACAGAGGAGCCACCATGTAGGACACAGCAAGAAAGCAGCTATGTGCCAGCCAAGAAGAGAGGCATCGGGAGAAACCAACACTGCTGACACCTTGATTTTGGACTTCTAGCCTCTAAAATTGTGACAAAATAAATGTTGTTGTTTAAGCCACCAAGCCTGTGGTATTTTGTTATGGAAGTCCTAGCAGATGAATATAGTGGTTTTTAAACAGAGGGCTTACACAGGTTGAAAAGCAGAAGGGAGAAGTAGTGGGAGACTCCCCTATGGATGAGTTATTGGATAGGTCCCTCTCTCAAGGCCTTTAAATGAGGTTGAAGACATCTGTGTATGGCTGAGAGGTAATGGCTGATAATTTATTAAGGCGTCATCCCTAACATTGTTCTACAGGCTACTGGCAAAACATCTTCACATTGAGGAAAGTCGCTAATAATTTATTTTCAGATATTTTCCCTGGAAGGAGAGTGAGAAAAAAATCGAAAGGAGGAAGTGTGCCTCAAATTTATGCATTCTGTCTATGGCATCGGATTGTACCTTCCTAAAAAATGCTGAAAGGAGGTAGAATGGAAGAATGCTGTCTTAAGATTTCCAAGTCTGGTGAAACTATGTCCCTGAACTTCAGAGGATAATGGAAAGGGAAAGACAAATTCATAATTTAAAAGATTCCCAAATGATAAGTGGATGCTATAATAAAAAGAGGGTGTCCTTGTGCCTCCCCCACAGCAGGTGCTGTGGCAAGAGCTTTGGTGTAGGCAGTCTGTTTAGGAAGTGATTCAGGAATATACACAGGAGAAAGGGGGCATTGTAGGTAGAAAAACCAGTAAAGTGTCCATCAGTTGGAACTCCGTCTCACAGGGCAACAGTCAGCATAGCTGTGGAGACTGGAGAATTTATCTACAGAGTCCCATCCCCCAGGCATTGAGGATTGTCCCCAGGTATGTTAACTCCTTCAAAATTCTTACAATGCCGCACAAATCCTTTATCAGAGAGGAGTGACAGACATGCCCATGATGTGAGAATCTGTCAGTTCACAGTGAACTATCCACAACTATAGGTAAACTCAGGTGGGTCAAGGCCCTGGGGGCCACGGCATCAGAGGCATCTGATAAATTGGATGTACTCCAATTTTATAAATTAGCTAAAACACGGACAACCACATAGCTGGTTATTATTACTGAGGTGTTATCCACAGTGAGTATGGTCTATTTAAAAGAACCCACAGTTGAATATCTCTACTTTATATAGAAATGACTAGGTCAGTAGAGTAAGACGTCTAGAGTTGGGTAAAGTTGCTTGAGCAACATGAGATCCATGGAAACATTCACATCTAACTTGGTATTGATTGGGTCTAGTCATCTTACAATGTTTTAATTTATATGGCCTGGTACAAACTACATGGTAAAGAGAAAAAAAATTAGTTGGATGATACAATAATGGCAATGAGGATAAAAGGGTGTGTAAGTATGAATTACAGCTCATTATTTTACTGGTCAGCTCTACTGCCTGGGTTCTTAACTTTGAGCAGTTTGGGGTATGTGGGAGGCAGGGCAAATGTGTATTTCTATTGAAGTAAAGGTATGTACAAGAAAGTTAAAAAACTGTAATTGCATACTGCAATAAATTTATTCAAGATGAATACCTGCCTACAAAACCCTGACCCATAACAAGAAGCTTAACAGGATCAGCACAACAGAAACCCCTCATCCATTTCAGTCACCATTCCCCAAAGGGTAACGACCATTCAGACTTTCAACATCCCTGATTAGTTTTATCTATTTTTGAACATGATGTAACTGGAAAATGTAAGTATGTACATTTTAGTTCCTTGCTTTGTTCACTCAGGATGATTTTTGTGAGATTTATCCATATTGTTGCATGTGGGTGGAATTCATTTATCCTCACTGTAGCTTAGAATTCCATTGTATGAGTACAGTAAGGTACCAATTTTTCTGGACAAATGTAAACTCTTATCACACAGAACTGCAGTGTTTCATGGGAAATTTGAATACTATATTTCAGAACAAAATTAATCTACTATTGTTTTTCTAGCTACATGCAATCAAAAGAAGCCTCTATTTCTTGTGAAACTGAAACAATTATGGCTTTTCTTTATCTATAATTAATACTCCCAAAATAAAAAGGTTTTTATTTTTACATGTATGAAATTACACATTTTGTTTGTTAACTTTATCAAGTCATTCACTCAACATATAAATAAGTTTGAGCACCTACTGTATGCAAGTGATTTTGCTGCGTATTCGAGCCATGGAAAAAGCTTCCTGGAGGAAGGGTTAAGTTTACAGTTATTTAAGCAAGTTGTGATGTGTCCAGGAAAGGGCAACACCATGTGTTCATGTCCTGAGGGGAGACAGAGATTGAAATGTTGAAGAAAATCAGAGCACTACAGTTTGTTTGGGACTTAGAGTCATTTAGTTTTCTCATTCATAAAATAAAGGCAGTAGACTAAGCGAGCAGTAAGCACTCCTCTAGTGTTAACATTTCTAGAAAACATTGGTCCCCTGTTGGTCTGGCCTTTAGAATTACATGGAACATTTACAAAAATAAATCTTGAATTTGATTGTATTAACCTACTACAAGTGCTGATGGACTGATGTGAAATCCACAGAGGTGCAGCCAGTGTTGTTGAATGATTTATGGAAAAAAATAAATTTCCACAAGCACAGTTTATTAGATGACCTTCTTTTACCTCAGTTTTGAAGATAATACACTTAGGATTATAAGGTCCTCAAACATTTTTGGCATAGAGGAACAAAACGTGTTCATTTCAGTAGAACAATAAAATCCAATTATTTGTCTTGCTCTCAAGTGGTCATGGGGAAAAGGTGGGGAAGCAAGAGAGATGGGAATAAAAGTAAAGAGATCCTCACCAGAGTGGTGGGGATGACTAACAGAGGTTCTCATGAAAACAACCAATTCATGACAAAAACAAAAGCACGCTTCATTTTATAAATATTAACACTTCAAGAGACTAATCATGAGCCAAATAGAGAAAACTGTTCAAAGAAACACTAGTAACGCTTTGGACAATTTTGTGAATCACTTCTGTAAAGGGCTGATGAGAATAATAACCCTCTTTCCACTCACTTTGCTACCACACTCACACACACTTAGGAGCATTTATTAATTGTCCTTGAGAGTTACTAAACAGAATGCTCTATGAGCCTCTCTAACAAATTCAAGAAATTCATAAACAACCTAAGAAAGAAACAGAAATTTGATAGCTTCTCTGCTTAAATTAGTTGAATTGTCTTTATTTATACACTATTAGACTTGTTTGGGCAGATTCTCAATCTGCCCAAAAAGCAAAAAAGCATATTAGTATCCTAGCAGACTTTTCTTCTGTTTATATCATACTGTCTAATGTCTTTTTCATGCATATCTGGTCGGTGTCACAAAAATACGTAGGCATATTAACTTTGTCACCCTATAAATCTACTCCTTAAATAAATAGATATTTGCTTTTGATATACATAAATACATAAATTTCTGATTATAAGATAAATAGTATCATTGTACTATGTTACTACAAGTAACATGCTTAAAATGTGTCACACAGACACAATTTTTCAAATTGTCTATAATCACGACATGCAGAAATTACTAAAATGAATAGTTGGTGTGCTTTCTCTTAATTAATTAATTAATTAATTAATTGGGATCTGTATCTGTAAGGATTGTGTGCAGCGGCATGCAGTGGAAACTGATTACAGTGGATTAAAAGGGGAAGATGCTTTTCCTAATTTTTCCAAGTTTTTCGTAGTGTTCTGTTTTGTTTTGGCATAACAAGCAGTACAGATACAGGCAGTCCAGAGCTGTCACAGTGCCTCCAGGGACCATGACCCTTCTCTGTTTCTACTTCTCCATTCTTAGCTTGCAGCTCTATCTCCATGGTAATCTCATAACAGCAAGATGACTGTTCCCTGCATTCCACACGGGAAGTAGGAGAAGCATCAAAGAGGACAGGACAATGCTTATGGAAGTAAAGCAAGTTTCCCATAATTCCAAGTAAAATATCATTTGACCACCTCTACCTTAAAGAGATTTGGGGCAGGATAATATTTAGCTGGGCATTCTTCCCTCTAACAAATTGGTGTAAAGAAAACGGAATAAACTAGATATTAGGCAAGCAACTAATAATGTCTGCCACAAGATTATATATACTACAACTATGTTTTTTTTATTGCTTTTATTACACTTAAATTATTCTATATGAAATTTTCTCCAATTCAAAAAGTTTCATAGGGCTTCCCTGGTGGCGCAGTAGTTGAGAATCTGCCTGCTGGTGCAGGGGACACGGGTTCGAGCCCTGGTCTGGGAAGATCCCACATGCCGCAGAGCAACTAGGCCCGTGAGCCATGGCCACTGAACCTGCACGTCTGGAGCCTGTGCTCCACAACAAGAGAGGCTGAGATACTGAGAGGCCCGTGTACCACGATGAAGAGTGGCCCCTGCTCGCCACAACTAGAGAAAGCCCTCGCACAGAAACGAAGACCCAACACAGCCAATCAATCAATCAATCAATCAATAGAAATGCCGTAGAATTATTAAAAAAAACACACACACCTCGGGGTTTAGTTCTGTGAAACACTGCATAAAATTATGTCATACATGACCCATATGATCAATTATGTATGTGTAATATATAACTGTATTCAAATATAAAAAAATTTTTCATAAACATTATTGTAATGGCTACATGCCTGCTTAATCATTCATTTATTCATTCCATTATTTTTGAACAGTTAGGGTTTTTTCTCTGTTAATATCAATTCACGATATTTGTGGTCCATGATGTTTTATACAAAGGATTATGTCAATTAACAAGTTGGTATTTTAGACCTTTAGGCTTTATTTTACATTCTGTTCTCTTTCCAGTAACATATGAAAAATATGTTATTTTAATTAAAAAATCATTTTCTAGTAATTTTTCTATAAGCATATTTCCTTGCCTAGCTTTATCTTTAGCTCTTACATTATTTAAAATCATGGTCTTAATGAATACCCTTTAAAGTCAACTTGGGATGTGCAAACTTCTAAAAGGTTGGTATTTTGTTTTAGCATAATTAAATATAGAATTCATGTATTAAAAATTTACACTGTGATTTAAGATCTTTTATTAGCTAGAAACCTAGTAGAATCACTAATATTGGATAAAGAAAATATGAAAATAAGAGCTAATCTGTTCTTTTATTATAAAGGGAAAATGAGAAATCTTTAAATTGAGTTTTCAACTGTTTTTAATAAATGATAATTAAGAAATTTAGCCCTCTATTTTATTACTACAATCTGAGAGATTAAATCCAAAATTAAGCAATTAAAAGCAACATAATTCCTTGCGCTATATTAATGCTGAGGCCAGGTATACTTTCTTGTCCCTGTGTTAAACAATGCTGGGACCAAATAAAATAACTTAACTTCTCGCTCCATAAAATATCTGCTACTACAAGATAAGACTATATTAACTAAAGAGTTTACTTAACAGCTTGTTCATCAATTCTCTCTTGAAGAACCTCACCTCGCAGTATACACCAATCCAAAGTTATTATATCCTAAACTTTGACCAATCCCTATAAATTCCCAGTCTTCCAAGACCTGCCTCAATATCACCCAGCCCAGGCCCTCAAACTCTGTAAATATCTTCCTCTTGTATCTTATTTTGAGATACTACTAAGTCTCTGTCAAGATGCTGTTCTCGCTGACTGCTATATAACTACTAAATTTAGCTCTGCCTGATTAACAGATTTTTAAGATGATCCCTGGAGTGACAATAGTAAACACTGCATAATTCTATGACTAGGGATCAAAAATATCAAAAGCATCTAATGTCATATGTATTAAACACAGATTTCATTTACCATAAATCCAAATTACTTCATTTAGTAATTACCTGGTACTGATTATGAATAAAAACCTTAGGGTGGCTATTAAGAAAATTGAGAAAGGTAACCTTGCATTTGTTTTCCAAGAACAAACAAAAATTCTTATTACTTTTTAAACATATTTTGATCATTCAGAATATAATCTTGATCAGTAACAATAATGAATCCCTCATTCTATTTTAAATAAAAAATGGCAAGCCAAAAACCAAAGTTGGTGAAGATCTTACAACACAGTATTTTGCAGAATTAATAGAGCATTACAAATAGTCTAGGCTAGAGAGATGGTGTTTATACTGTTTGGATACTATAAACTGGGGTGAAAAGTTTGACAAGCCATTTGGGGCCTTTCTTGCTTTTCAAGTCAACTTTCTCTACATTGGTAAAGCAAGCTATCCCTATACAAGGAAAGAGAATGCATAGCTCCCTTCCCCAACGGGTCTCTTGTGTTCAATAATCATCAGTATCAGAAATGTCTGCTTTACACCAAATTAAAATCCTGCTTGGTATCCTCTGACAAGCTGATTTTCTCACTCTAATATCAGAAGGCAGTGGTACCAATCTCTGAAGATCTCTTTGCGGTAGTACTCATGGGGCAGTTTTGGCAGGACAATGTTTCATTCTGGATTGAAATGGTGAAAGGATAGATAGAAAGGAAAGAACAGGGGAAAAGAGTTAGATTGAGGAATCCTGAGTGCCCTATCAGGAGGTGAGATAAAGGAAATTCTGGAAAGGCTGCCCAAGCTCACAGACATTCTATCATCCCCTGCCCCGCTACCCTTCCCCCTTTTCTCTTATTTAAAGGCACTGGAACAGAAATCAAAATTGCCTTTGAGAAAGGTTAATTCATTTTGACTCAATTACAAAACTTCTATATAACTTGAATGTCATTAATAAGACAGCCTTCAACCTTCCAACCTTCTCCTTGGACTAAAGAATTCAAATTCCTTTTTTTTTTTTTTTTGGTGTTTTGTTCTATCCCTCAGCCTTATCAATATTCTCTATCTGCATCCAATTATCTAGCAAAAAATCAGGGAATCTTCTTAAGGCCTAGACTGGATTTATAGGCATGTGCTTCTTTTTCTATATTGCTAACCCCTTTTGTTTGGCTCTTGCAGAATATTCACAAATATGTGTTTCCAGGGAAAGCATCACAGCACGTGGCTGTGGCGATTTTCTCCTGACACCAGCAGTCCAGGTTCACGGAGCATGTGTCTGGACCAGATGCAGTTGACGTGATGGAATAGGAGCAGGTTGCCTTTCTGAGGGAACTGTGTCCAGCATTTCTTGGAAGCATTCAAAAATGCATCCTTAGAGAAGGCTCTAGGTTAATAGGCCACATGCTAAGAGAGCTACATGATTAAAAGCAGCGCTTGAAAACATACTCCTTTGTTTTTGAAATAAATGTTAGTATAATTCACGAAAATAAAAACTTTAAAAAAATTACCCACCCTTTTTTTTTTGCAGATGATTTAAACTCTTTTGGAATCAATACAACACAGAAAAACAGGTGATAAGAATAGTGTGTTAACATATTGAGTCCTTAAATCACAGATCTAATACTGTTCCTGAGAAGTTTGGCAAGAGGGAAAAAAATATCAAGACATTTAGGTAATAGCTTTTTTGCTACTGGACTGCAGCAAAAATTGATTGCCATAGGATGGGTGAAAACATGTACCTTTGATTAAAAATTAATAAAAAGTTTGAATCTAGTCCAAAATGTAAGGAGGATATAAACAAAATGACCGAATGCATTGTCACCCTGTTATCTGCTCTCTTCAACTTTAACTGATACATTAAAACCAAAAGTGTATCAGAGTTTGAGGTGATATTTCCATTAAAAAAATTACAAAAAATGGAAGAGTAGATCCTGCCATAATCAATAACCCTGGAATTAGACATAAGTGCCTCAGGTGTGGAAAACCTAATCTAATGAGCTAGATATTAACCAACTGAGATATTTACCAATAAAGACTAGGGCAGAGCTCTATGGGCCAAAACTTCCCTCATAAGATCCCTCATCAAAATTCTTACAGACAGAAGGAATTGGGCAATTTATGAACTACAAATATATACAGCTAGAGGCAAACACAATGAGAAAAATATTCAACCTTACTACAACCAAAGAAATAGAAATTAATAAAACAAGGAGGAGTTGTTTCCTTTTATTGCATTGGAAAATTTATATGACAATATCCAATGATTTGGGAAAGAAAGTTGGTAATATGTATCAAGAATTGTAAACATGTTCACATTCTCTAACTTTAAAAATCGTAGTAAAAGTATAGGATTCAACATCTTTATTGCCTGAGATTTATCTTCATACCAAGGAACTGTGCATTTCCAGGGAATTGGTTTAATTTCATTTTATAATACTGGTAACTGAGTAGTTAAACCTCCATACTAACCAACACTCCCTTTCCTCTACTTGACTCTTAAAACCCCCAAATCTAATTTGTTGTATATTTCTCAAGAATGTGTGAAACTTGACAGTAGGCATTTCATACTTCTTGCTTCCATTTTTTTTTTTTCTATGCTTGCTTATGTTCTCATCTCACTGATTTTCTCAGGTGATCTTCATTATGATATTTTACATTTTTATAAGCTATTTTATGTAAACACTATTGGGAATAAAACAGGATATAAATAATTGTTCATCAAATAAGATGCTATATGGAAAATATTTTAATAGTACCTAAAACATAATAAATACCTAAGAAATGTCCAAAAATTTGAATTAAAAGATAAGAGATTATCTCATTCCACTGCATGTAGAATCTAAAAAAAGGAAAAAGGGGCTTCCCTGGTGGCGCAGTGGTTGAGAATCCACCTGCCAATGCAGGGGACACGGGTTCGTGTCCCGGTCCGGGAAGATCCCACATGCCGCGGAGCGGCTGGGCCCGTGAGCCATGGCCGCTGAGCCTGCGCGTCCGGAGCCTGTGCTCTGCAATGGGAGAGGCCACAGCAGTGAGAGGCCCGTGTACTGCAAAAAAAAATTAATTTAATTAATTAATTAATTAATTAAAATAAAAATAAAATAAAAAATAAAAAAAGGAAAAAGGAAGAAAACTGAACTCAGAGAAGAGATTGGTGGTTGTCAGAGTTGGGAGGGGGGCAAAATTGGTGATGGTGGTCAAAAGGTAGAAACTTACAGTTATAAAATAAATCCTGGGGATGTAATGTATAGCATGATATACAATAAAGTACTATTAACTGTAGTTAGTTAATATTGTTAATACTTTATTTATATTTGAAAGTTGCCAAGAGAGTAGATATTAAAAGTTCTCATCAGAAGAAAAAGTTTGTAACTATGTTAGGTGACGGATGTTAACTAGACTTGTGGTGATCATTTTGTAATATATACATATATCAGATCATCATGCTGAAACTAATATAACTTTATATGTCAATCATATCTTTAAAATTAAATTTTAAAAAATTACAAAGAGAACTATTAATAGAATGCAATATAACCTGTGAAAACTAAGATAAATACTGAAATAAAATGGACTACACTTACTATAAAACTTAAGTTAGGGCTTCCCTGGTGGTGCAGTGGTTGAGAGTCCGCCTGCCGATGCAGGGGACACAGGTTCATGCCCCGGTCCGGGAAGATCCCACATCCCGTGGGGTGGCTGGGCTTGCACGTCCGGAGCCTGTGCTCCGCAACGGGAAGAGGCCACAAAAGTGAGAGGCCTGCGTATCGCAAACACTTAAGTTAAATTAGGATATAAATTATAATATAAATTTAAGTGAAAAAGTAGGGGTAAGTAGAAGTACACAATTTTATGCACTTGAGAGGGAGAGGGAAAAAGAAGAGAGAGAGAGAATATATATGTGTACCTACAAGAAGAAATACTTAAAAATGTAAACATTCTTATTACAAGAGGTTTGCTTGCTGTTTTATATATTTTCAAATACTGTTTCCACACTACTACCACAACATAAAATTCTGTTCTCTTTTTAACAGAACTAAATATTGTCAAATTTGGTTAAATGTTAAATATTTTTACCTTACTTTTATAATGAAGTGAACTTAATTTAAACTTTTACCTGGCCAAGGCCATGGTCCTTAGGCAGACAAAATTTTACAATTTACATTTTATTCATGAGGCATTTGAGACCTGGATCATCCAAGCGACTTCCCAAGGCCAGAAACCTTGTTGCTCAAGGTAGGCAGAAATTAGAGCTCCAGCACCCTGGCATATTTCAGTTCTTATTGCAGTGCTTTTTCTACAGCAATTGCGCTACCTATCTCTTACTAAGCCTGTCTTCTAGGCCTACTCCGAGATAACCTCTACATCAGACTTACGTATGATGTAGGCATATTTGTAATGCTTCTTTTCACAAAATTTAAATTGATTTGAATCTCAGTTGAACAACACTGTCAACTACATGTTAGAGAAGACCTCGACATTTCATTTCCTCCTGTTCGGAGGAGAACTGTATCTCTCCTTGGAGATGAGAGTAGGCACAGGCCAAGGAGGTGGGTGGCCATTAAGCTGGGAGGTGTGAGTGGACAGATGGGGTGTGTTAGAGAATCTCTGAAGCTCCTAACAGAGACAGGAGGCCAGTGAAAAGGAGGAGGGAAGGTGTGAGGTCTGGTGTCAGGCTGACAGCAGAAATGTGAGGGGAATCTGTTAAAGTCAGTGCTCAGGCTGAAGGCAGCTGGACGATGACAGGGAAGCCACAAGGGTCACTGCTCACACAGCACTTGTGCCGTGACTGAGGGGGCCATGGGGCCTGGGACAGAGAAAGCAGCTGCGCTCTGAGGTGGATCCAAGTGCTGAGGCAGGAAGCAGGTGGTCACGGGAGGAGGGAGAGATAAGGCTGGTGCCGTGGAGCATCTGCCCCTCAGGTTGGCTCCTGTGGAAAGCTCTGTAAAGATGAACATGTAGGAGAAAAGGCATTTATTTTGACTAATCATCCTCACAAGCGGTTTTGACACCTGCAATGCAGAAAGCAAGAGCGACTGTGGACGTGGACGACAAAGCAAGAAAGGTAGATTTCTCGAGAGCTGAGTTGTCTCAGAAAGAGCAATGGCTACAAACACATTTCCACGAGAGACCAGCTGGTCAGTGAGGAATCGTTCCCTTACTTCTGACTTTTCTATCAACTGATGTGAGCCTCCAAGCAAGTTGCTAAATCTCTTTGAACCTATCTTCCTACTGGGAAAAAAAAAAAAAAATGGGTATCTTGCTGTTAAACATATACCACCTTCCAGAGAGTAAAATTCCCAAACAGAAAAGCTGCATATGCAAAATAGTCTAATTTTCAAAAGAAAATATATTCGTGTAGTTGTTACATGTACAATTAAAATGAAATCCTCTTAATATATATACATATATATATTTATCTCTAAGAACACATTCTGAAATTATTGGATGGAACTGGCCGTGTTGTTTTTTGTTTTTGCTTTAAACAATTTCTATTACATTTAGTAATAGAGAAAATCAGACATGTGAAACTCCCTTCATGTTGCCTATTTTAATGGAGATAAGTAAAAAGCACATTTTAAATTATCCCTTCCCACGTACCAGAGGAAGATAAAATTTTAGAACTTGCTTAGTCTATAGAGACTAACACATTCTGTTTTGCTAATGAGAAGGCACTAGTCTCACTCCAACATGGATGCACTTCTGACAAAAAAATAAAAAATAAAAATGAAAAGCCGGAGCCATTGTTATACTTACCAGGAAAATAACTGAAATAAACTGAACATGAACTAGATTGCTCTTGCAGTTTTGTACCTTTTTAGGGAAATGTTTAAAATAAACAAATGTTGCTTTCTATAAAGTAGTACTACATACACATACACGTACACACATGACTAGTGTTATGCTGGTTCCTGTATTAACTTCCTCTAAAGCAGTGTTTGACAAATTTAACTAATAATGAATACAGATTTCCAAATTCCCATGCCATAGATTCTGAATCAGTAGATCTCAGGTAGGGCAAAGTAATCTGCATTTTTAACAAGTACCCTAGGGAACAAGGAAGTTTAAGAAACATTGTTCTAAAAGACCACTTGGTACTGCAGTAGGTAAATAACTCAGTTCACCTAGATTCTGTCTTAGGACAGACCATCTGTGACAGTACTAATAAAATGAGCATGAAATTGATTTCATCATCTATATTGGAGACATAATTTGTCCTGCAGGATGTTCTGTATACTTTTTTTTTTTTTTTTTTTTTTTTGCGGTACGCGGGCCTCTCACTGTTATGGCCGTTGTTGAGCACAGGCTCTGGACGTGCAGGCTCAGCGGCCATGGCTCACGGGCCCAGCCGCTCCTCGGCATGTGAGATCTTCCTGGACCGGGGCACGAACCAGTGTCCCCTGAATCGGCAGGCAGACTCTCAACCACTGTGCCACCAGGGAAGCCCCGTCCTGCATACTTCTGATTCACAGTTTCATTTCAGTTATTGTTCGTTTGTGCTCTGATCTTGTGTATAACCTCATTTACAGGGAGGATTTTAATTTTTCTCAATTACAAAGTTTGCTTTTCTCCCTCCCTTCTGTTTACTGATTTTTCAATGAGGAGATCTTCAGTCCTAGAATCCAATTTCTTCTAACTGATTTCAATCCAAAGTAAAAGCTTAAACCCAAACAGAGCTTACTGCAAAGCACATGGTCAGAACAGAAGAATGGAAGTTGCGCTTTTTATAATTCTCTTTTGTTTGATACTGTGTAAATACCCTTTTGCTTAATGTAAATTAGAATTGATGTCTTAGTGAATTTCAGACACAAATAGGGCGGTCACACTCATTATCTTTGCCACCATGCTCATTGGTGCTGTATTATAATGGGATTAGACTAAAACAAGAAATAACCATTTGAGTTTGTTTCCTTGTTTTACAACCTTTTCACATTCCAGCATCTCAGCATAAAAAGGATTAACAGAACAGAGGGCACTGTACCAGAATACTAAGTGCCCTCACATTCTATGTCCTTGAGCAAATTTGAACTGGAGGAAAAAGAAAAAAGAAACCTTTGCCAAAAGAAATATAGTGAAGTAACAGGCATATGCACAAAGCTAAATTCTGCCACTGTCTCAGCTACATAACATGAATAAATAATGCACTTAAAGAAACTACACAAACTCCTTTGATCACTAAATTTCTATTCTGTAAATTGCTGCTGCGGATTTACATGTTACCTAACTTACAACCAGTGAATATATAAAGCTATGAGAGAATGGAGTCATGTGATTGCCATATTATGGTTGCTCACCCAAATTATACATTATGCCTGAAACTATTTTCCTTACAAAGAAAAGGGTGGGGTGATCGTACCATTCTGGTATTATTGAGAGGATTGTGAATGTTAAACCAATTGAGATTTGTCCAAATAACAAAGTTTTAAGATTTGTGAAAGAAAGATTCATTTATTTTCAATAATAATAAATAAACTATCTTTTAACAAAAACTATAGCGTTTGCTACTTGAAGATCTATAAAATGAAAAGGCATGAAGAAACAGTCCATAAAATAGTCCATTACAGTTATAAAAGTGAAGCTGAAATAACATCATTCTAAATCCTCACAATATGCAAACCACAAGGATAGGAGAAAAATATGAACTTTAAATTACAATTTCTTCCCTTTAATGCCTTAAGCAAACATAAATCTTCAAAACCGAAAGTAAATACTATTTAAGGATCTATTTTCTAAATGCAATATGTGTAAATATTAACTGATTCCAATAGAGTAGTTTTAGAGGCCAGAGTAATACTTCTGTTTTCTTTTCTTTGTGACACTGGTAAGTCCACAGGATGAATAGATTTCTTTTTTGACACTCAATACCAACAAGGTTTTATGCAACTTGACAGGAGGCTGATTTTAAAATATATATGAAATATTAAAGTGTCAAGAGCAGCCAAGAATTTTTTGCAGAAAAAGAATAGAGTGGGGTCTTGCTCTACCAGATATCATGAATTATTATGAAGCTATAATAAATGTGATAGTGTAGTCTTGTGTTGGGGATTTACAAAGTAACAGATTAAATAAAATAGTGTAGAGAGACCCATTCATATATGGAAATTGATATATGACAATGGTGGTATGCAAGATCTGTTGAAAATGAACAAAATTCAGTTAGTGGAACTGAAGAAAAATGATCATCTATATGTAAAATATTGTAGGAAATTAGATCCCTACCTCATACTTTACACATAAGCAAATCCAAACAGATAATGAAAATAGATACTAAAAACAAAGCTTTAGGGAGGGAGGGAGATGCAAGAGGGAAGAGATATGGGGACATAGGTATATGTATAACTGATTCACTTTGTTATAAAGCAGAAACTGACAACCATTATAAAGCAATTATACTCTAATAAAGATGTAAAAAAAAAAAAGCTTTAAACTCTTTGTATAAGATACAGATTAATATCTTACTGACCTTGGGATAAAGAAGGTTCTCTCAAACAAGACAGAAAAAGTGTGTTACCTATATAAGATATAATTGATAAAACTGACTCTATTTAAATTAAGAATTTCAGTTTATTCAAAAAGTACCTTAAAATAGGAGAAAATACTAAGTAAAAACTGGTAGAAGATATTTGCAATAATGTAACGGACAAGGTAATAAGATCAAGGATATATTGAAAGGAAAGGAACCTTTCTAAAAATCAATAAGTAAAAGACAAGTATGTAATAGAAAAATAAGCAAAAGACATAAACAGGCATTTCAGAGAAGATGAAACACAGATGACCTGTAAGGATATGAAGAGATGCTAATCTCTTTGTCGTTAAAGAAAAGCAAATTGAGATGTCATTTCTTATTCATTTGATTGACAAAAATTAAGAACTCTGATAATACTATAAGCTAGAGTGGTTAGCTTCAATATTATTGATCAGAATATAAATAGCTAAAACGACTAGATTGGCAATATTATTTAAAGTTATCATTTTCATATCTTACTATTCAACATTTTCATTTCTAGGCTTATATTCAAGAATATCCCCCACATATGTATCTTGGATGCATATACACGGGTATTACTAGCAAGGATATTTATAAGAGGAAAATACTAGAAATGAACTTAACTGAAGAAGAGAATGAATAGTTAAATTATGGTATATTTATTCAATACAATTCTATAACGGTGAAAATGAACAAATATACCTATAATAGCTAAAATGAACAAATAATGACATTATTTGCAACAATTTAGAATAATGAAATTCATTACAAGGTTGGTATTGGGGAGGAGGATCTGGGCAAATCCTAGAAGGTTGATACCCTTTTAAAGAAAGTTCTAAACAGTTAAAACTATATATATATATATATATATATATATATATATATATATATATATATACACACACACACACACACACACACACACACATATGCTTATATGTTTTTATGTATGCATATAAGTTTGTATATGTATGTGTTTATAAATGTGTGCATATATATGTATGTACACATATTTATACAGACATATATACACATACATATGTATACTTATAAATTGCATTTTTTTTAACAAGTGAATGATTGAATAATTCAGACAATGGTTGCCACAGAGGGACGAGGGATGGGATGGGAGAGATCATCTAAGTAGATTTAAGTTACTATCAGTGTGTTAGTTCTTGGTTTGGTTGGTGAGTTCAAGAACATTCAGAATATTTTAGATGATAGATATAGAAAGAGGATGATGATGATAGATAGACACATAGATAGATAGATGAGCCCACAGCAATAATAAACAGATGTGATGACTGATTATGGTTATTCTAATTCTGTGAAACTGAAAGCCCTTATCTTTGTCAGTTTATGCTGCTGTAATAGAATACCATAGATT
This sequence comes from Mesoplodon mirus, assembly GCF_964341445.2. Classification (NCBI taxonomy): domain Eukaryota; kingdom Metazoa; phylum Chordata; class Mammalia; order Artiodactyla; family Ziphiidae; genus Mesoplodon; species Mesoplodon mirus. The sequence goes on from NC_138982.1 coordinate 112,001,381, forward strand.
GGGAGGCTTATAAACAACACAAGTAGACCTTATCACTGTAGACAAGGATCCATTAATCAGCAATCACCTGTTCTTCAATTCACGGTCCTTTACTAGCATCCAACGTGTTTCTGCATCTTATCCACAAAGCTATCATGACAGGCTGGGCAGTCTAAGATCAAGGCACATATTTGGTGTGTAGTGAGAGCCAGCTTCCTGATTCATAGGCAACAGTCTTCTTGCTGTGTCCTCTCATGGTAGAAAGGGCAAGAGACCTTTCTGGAGTCTCTGCAATAGGGGTATTAACCCTATTCATGAGCCCTCATGACCTAATCATCTCCCAAAAGCCCTACCTCCTAAAACCAACACATTGGGGATTAGGTTTCAACACAAATTTTTTAGAGCAACACAAACTTTCAGTCTATAGCATCCGTTAAATTAAAAAAATAAAAAAGGAAAAATACTACTTGATTCCAGAGCAGTTATCAAATCAGTATGTGCTAGCATCACCTGGAATGCTTTACAGAAATGCAGATACAGTAATTCAGCCCCTACCTCCAGAGAATCTGCCTCCATGGATCAGGGGTAGAGCCAACAAATAGCATCCCTAGTGATTCTGATGCAGCTGATACATGGATCACAACATTAAAAACAATGCTTTATAGGAAATGTTATTATTGGATCTACCACAATAAAAAGTTAATGTTCTTTACCATGTTCTTGTCACAGCAGCCTAAATTCCTTCCAGCCTTAAATGATATAAGCCTAGGTCCTCAAGACCCTCCATTGTTCCAACTACCTAGTCCATATTAAAGCATACCATATATTAAATATTAAAACCTATAATAATAATAACTAAACATACATCTACCTAGAGCAGTATATTTAATCTATTTTGATTACTTCATGTTATGGGATAATTGTGGTCCCACCTCTCCCACCTGCCAAATTCATATGTTGAAGTCCTAACCCCCAGAACATAACTATATTCCAAAATAGGGAGTTCACAGAAATAATTGAGTTAAAACAAAGTCATTACTGTGGGCCCTAACCAAATATGACTGATATCCTTCCTTATAAGAAGAGGAAATTTGAACACAGACATGTACAGAAGAAAGACCATGTGAAGACACTGGGAAAAGACGACTATCTATGAACCAAAGAGAAAGGCATCAGAAGAAAGCAACCCTGCCAACACCTTGACCCTGGACTTCCAGCCTCCAAGACTGTGAGGAAATAAATTTTTGTTGTTTAAGCCACTCAGTCTGTGATACTTTGTTTATAGCAGCCCTAGCAAACTAACATACCTCACGAAACTTGATATTAGGTAGAAAGCAAGATGTTTAGGGAGAATTGGTGATTCCATACCACAGAAAACCATTATAACTAAATTCCAGGACAAAATATGGAGGGACAAACTGGTGGATGGAAAACTGGTTTGTCAATATCTTTCTAAATCCAGCTCAGACATACTTATCTGATACATCTATCTGTACCACCTTCTCACCAGGAACATAGGCCTGACGTTGAAAGGAATTGGCAGTTTTCATCCAAGAATTCCTAAAACTTGTATAAATGCAGACCTATTTTCAGGATTCATAATGCCTAATCACCATATGAAATAGACATTTGTTGTATTTTTTGCTCATTTATTTGTTTTTTGCCATCTGGCATCTACCTTATTTTTTAAACCATGCCTCAATTTCAAAATCTGGTGGCACTTAGCCAAATAGATGAGGATGTGACATAAACTAGGCCATGAGATGCTTCTTACCAGGAAATAAACCTCTCCTAGTGACAATAGATTCAAACATATTATGACTTTCTTTGGCCCTAGGAATTTTGATTTTGTGGTCCTCTTCTTTAATTAAAATAATTAATAATTATATTTTACAACTATATTAGCATAATGATAAATATTACACAGACTGAATTATATTCATTTTCTCTTCTGATTTAAATAAAAAACTGTTTTGTTTTTTTTTTGGCACCTAATAGCTTTGTGCCTCATAGGTAAGTTAGCTTTAACCAGAAGTCTAGAGATAGAAGGACTTCACTCATGCTACAGTGATCTAGGAAGTCTCCTTGCCTTGACTTTTACCAGAGTTCTTCCTTTTTAGCCTTACAGAGTATTTTAAATTGCCTTTTCAAGTCAGAATGATGTGGTCTTAGTTTCCTATCTTGTCTTTTAAAAGTAGAATTAAGCCTTCACTGTCTATGCATCTTAAAACAAGTTTGCTGGTACAGAACGCTCCTGTATGACACACATCAGTATATTAAGCACCAGAGCTGTTTCTGACTTTAGGAGACACTGTCATTTTCAAACCACACATCAAGTAAGTGAACCCTCAGCTTACTTTAAAAAATATTTTTATCAAGTTTTCTCTTAGGTATCAGTAAAAATATAGTCAAAGAAAAAGTAGATCTTCAAATACTCATTTTCTGAAAAATCTACACTGGACTAATTGCATCATATGTCAAGACAATAATAGCATCCAAATACCCCAACTCATGAGAAACACAAATAGTATTGATGAAAGATGAACAACACGACAGCAATTTGCTCATATGAGAAAGGTGTGCTAAAACTACACATTAAGGTACTGGCTTCATTTCAAAAGCAAGTATACTTCTACGTTACCTGGTATTCTAACAATAATACAAATTTAAGTCAAAGGGCTGAGACTAGGACCAGGAGAATAAGAAGCCCAGGATGAAAACTGTCAGGGGACACTCACCCTTAGGGCCATACAAGTGCTGTGTCAGGGTTTGCATGACCCTGAAATTAAGTACATCCTTAAAGTTTGTACCTTGGACTCCTCACTTGCCTTATCCTTGCCCCAGTCCTCATAAGCCAACATATTAGTATACTCACAAAGGAAACGTCAGAATGTATTTGCAATACTTGATTTGATTATTTTCAAAGCCTTTCAAAGTTTTTGGTTGAAAATCAATTCACTATTCTCTAGAACTTGGAGATGAAGCAAAAGATAATGACTAGTCACTCTACTGCAAAATTTATTCAAATATAGTAAGATAAAGAGGTATTTACTGTACAACCTGATTTATCCTTTTCCTTCAAGTTTTCACATATTTTAAAGTAGTTGTTCTATTTTGGGGTAGTCTCCTCAGAAGTTACATTGGCTTAGCTAGGTAATGAATATTGTTGAATTGCACTTGAGGAAAATCACTAAACTATAAAATGTCTACATTAATTTATAACATTTGCTGTGAGTATGCAGCTCAGCCCATAAAATCAGACCTTAAAAAAATAACATTTTCTGTATATTTCTATTATGGAAATTAATTTCTGACTCCGTGCATCTATTTTGTGTACCTGACTGAAAAAGTTTAGTCTTACTCATGCTTGAAAACCTCCCTTCACCCACCCCAGGATTGCTGAATAGCTCTGGGATCTTAAATAGTGCTAAAGTTTTCAGGTAGGGATGGAGTCAACAATCAGAGTTCACAAAGTTTTTGTTTGTTTGTTTGTTTATATAGAGCAGGTTCTTATTAGTTCTCTATTTTATACCTATTAGTGTATACATTTTAATCCCAATCTCCCAATCCATCCCACCACCCCCCGCCAGAGTTCACAAAGTTTATCCAGCCACAAATTTAAAAACAAATTGACCCTTTCTTTAGTTTCAATATAAATAGGACACAATCAAATAATGTCTCTTAAGAGGTATTTTTACAGGGTCAACACTTGGGAAAAACTCTTTTATAAAGAGATACATCATTAAAGAGAATTCATTATTAACCAGTGAGTAAAGTGAAGAGATAATTGAGGATTTATCAATAAGGAAGAATAGGCAACAGCTAATTGAAACCCTAAGGAAAGGCCAATCATGGAAAATGATTGCAATTTTCCCAAATACTGCTAAAACAAAATCTCTGTCTCTGCTCCACCAGGGCACTGCTAATGAATTTTCATGCCAGAGGGAGAACTTAGGTGAATATGCATTTTTAATTCATAGTTTAGTTTCACTGAATCAGGGTGTACCTCAGAGGTGGTCTCTAAGGGAAGTTCAAAATGGTGGGAGAAACAGGCGAGGGAAATTTCTCCATTAATGTAAGAAACAGCCTGAGAGTTTAATTCAGTTTCTTGCTTTTCAAAAGCAAGGACACTTGGGAAAGGATTAAACAGAAAGCAAGTAAAGTAGGATCCATCTCTTGCCACCAGTCTTGCAATCTCATTTGACATTTCCTCTTTTCACCTAAAGTCCCATCTGATTTCTAAGTTTAAGGAACTTTGCCTGTTGATTTACAAATAGGTATCCTAAATTTGCCTGTTCCTGCGTTGACTCTAGCATTTTGAATGGATAACAGTGAATACCCTTGATTGTTCATAGTTCTTTTGATGAACTACTTTAGAAATAATTTTCTAATCTATAGGAAAAAAAATGAAGAAAACATTAGGCACAGTTGAGGTGAATTAAATATAATCTAAATCAAAGACATCAGTATCCTCTGAGAGGAACTACTTTTAAGAGAACATCTCGATCTCTGCTCACTTCCTATCATAAATAACTAAATCAAAGATTCAGTAAAATGGCAGCTTCCGCTTAGTTCATATTAATCACTACTACAGAGTAGTGAAAAAGTGACATGTAGTTTTAAAACCAAGATGTGATTTTGCTTTATAAATATTTATAACTACCATGGTTTGGTTATAACAGTCTTTGTGTAAGTATATGGAAGTAGAGAAACACCACATTTCAAAAGTAACATTTTATTGTAGGCTATAAATAAATTTTTTTTAATCATTAGGAATATCAGAAACTCAGGAACACTTTTTTTCATTATAATCAGTAATTTAAATGGAATTTTATACATATATATATAGACATACTCAATGCATACACACACGCACATGATATAATATATAATATAATGGGTGGAGTTTTTTCTTATTTTATCATCACAAACAATGCATTCTGTGGCCATTGTTTTTTTGTTTATTTTAAATTAATTAATTTATTTTTGGCTGCATTGGGTCTTCATTGCTGTGTGCCGGCTTTCTCTAGTTGCGGCGAGCAGGGGCTGCTCAGTAGTTGTGGCGCATGGGCTTATTTTCTCCGCAACATGTGGGATCTTCTCAGACCAGGGCTCAAACCCGTGTCCCCTGAATTGGCAGGTGGATTCTTAACCACTGAGCTGCCAGGAAGTCCTTCTGTGTTCATTGTTATTCTGAATGTGACCTCCTGAATATAACTTTAGAGCAAAGGTACTTGAAGAAAGTTTAAAAGATTAAAGTACTAATTAAGAAGAAAAAATACTTGCTATATTAACACGTTACTAGTGTAAATAAGAGAAGCATTAGAAGGAATAGAAAGAATGGTGTAGATGAGGCTCATTAAAGCATCTTCTGCTCATTTGTTGCTTACATTTCAGCAAGAAAAGTATCTAATTGTAAGGTGAAAAATAAGTAATATCTCTTCTTCCATGGACCTGCCAAAATCTAATATAAGTATACTGAAGTGGGGGGGGGGGAGTTGGTGGGCGTTACCTTAAGGTTTTAGTGTTTGTTGGAAACACTTACATCACTTGTATTATTAAAAATGTATACCCTCATCTCCACTGTAGAGTTACAAAATCATCTCTTATAGTTGAGCTTAGAAATTGGCATTTTTGACAAGCAATTTGAGTGTTTCTCATGTATACCAAAGTTGCAGAATGATTCATGTCTGTTTTATTCTCTCTTTTCATGAAAGCTTTGCATAGCTTGATTCAAATATAACTAGATTCAGAAGACTACTATTAAAACAATTAGATATCTCACTGGTGGGCTAATTTGGGAAGAGCAGAAATAATTTCAAAATAAACATATTTAGAAGTCACACCTTATCAAAACTATGACTACCAATTTAAAAATGTCTAAAGTCAATTATGGCATGTTTCAAGCAATTTGTGTATTGTTCTGTGACAACAAACTTCAGTGAATATGTTCCTCTGGAGACTATGGTCAACTTATGGAATAGCCAAACTAAGATATCTAAAGTAACTACTGGCAGCATTTGATCCAGATGTGCTTGTTAACTGGCTCTGTGTGGACACCATCCATTTCCACAATTGGGATTGTCCCTTTGACACTGGGATTGTCACTGGCCCCCTGGGACATCCCTTAACCTGGTGTTAGTTCTTAAGACTAAGGTATATAGATCCAGATAAGAAAAGATAAACATCAGAGAGATAAAATAATTTTACTCAGAAGTTGATCAAGTCAGGAAAAATTCTAGTACATTCTATGTCATGATCTCATGGCTGAAGGAAAACAATACAATATTTGGAAACATTCAGAATCTGTGGAAAACATGATTTTTTCAATCTATGATCTCCCAACTCTTGAGACATTTTGTGTTTCCCACAGGGTATTCTACCATCAAGAATCATTGCCATAATGAATAGACATTATGAACTTTTTTTTCTTTGTAGTAAAATATGTACAGCACAGACTTTACCATTTTAACCATTTTAAGTGTACAGTTCAGTGTCATTAAGCACATTTCATTGCAGTGTACAGACATTATGAACTATTAAAAATAAAGATGTTTTGGTCTTGAGTCCAGAGTTTCTAATAGTAGGCCATTATTTAGAAGTAGGCATATGACTTCTTAAAAACTGTTCTACAGGTGACTCTGACAACCACAGTTTACAGCTACTAATTTGATTTAATTCCTTCATTTAACTCAATCACTCATTCACTTAATCTCTTGAATATTTATTGGAACACCTCCAATTTGTCAGAGTATGAGCTAAATATTGAGTACACTAAAATTGTAATTAGCATTATCCTTGTCATTTTATCATTTATTAAGTGCATATGATATGACAGTTGTTATTCTGAGGGAAATATACATTTTTTTCTATTCATTTGATTTAGTAACATAACCAGAGGAAAGAAGTTTTTAAAAATATATTAATTAGATTTAGTTCTAGAAATTATAGAAAGTAAAAACTGGTACAATTATGTCATGTAACATTAGAAAGGTGTATTTATCCTTTCACAGCAGAGAAAAGTTTTATGAAATCCCAGAAATGGAAATATCTAAGCCACTGGTAACAAGGGGTAACACTGCTGAGAGAAGGAGCCCTTGTAAATTTTAAAAGTTTTTCTTCTCTGCCATTAATTATTTTGGGGTAAATACCAGTCCAATGGAAATAATTCAGAACATAAAATGCACATAGAGTAAAACTTAGACCTTAACTAATAAAAAGAGCACATTTTTGAATCAAAAAAAAACAGGAAAAAGCCCTATCAATGCAAATCTCCTGCAAGGTCATGATATAAATGAAAAACTATTGAAACTATAAGGTCTATAAATGCCTATCTGAACCTGGCACATGCCTAGGTAATGACAAACATATATGTTTTTGACCCTTATATATTCGTTTCAACTAAGGAATTATCCCATTTTTAAGATGGCTAAGAAACTTGCACAAGATCAACAAAGTAGCACTGAGGAATACAAGCCTTTGCATCTCCATAGTCAATGGTCTTCTGTTGTTACAAAGATTGTACAATAAGACATGTGTCGCTCACAGTCTATTAGATTATAAGATATGTGACCAAATGACCATTATGAAAAATAAAAGGAGCACAAAGAAGGAAAAGAAGAATTTGTGTAATTCAGGGAATGTTTCTTAAGGAATTCTTAATCTGGAAGCTATGGGATACATTAAAACTTTCTGAGGACTGGAGACATAAAATATTACTTAAAGCAGATGGACCAGTCTATGTAACATTTTGGAGTCCTGAAGTGACAACATTCAGAAAACAGCAAGTAGTTGAGTGTGACTACAACATGAAGTACAGATAGGGAAGCAGGAGGCGGCAAGAGAAGCAGGTAGAGTTGGAGGTGTAGATGATACTGCTGGTAATGAATCACTTGTGATACTTTTACTCATAGGGCAAATATGAACAAATGCATTTTTAGAAAGATCATTTTGGTGCCTATGTGAATAACAGAATGTAGGAAGACAGCCTGGGGTTTGGAAGGTCACATAGTAGACTACTTAAGTAGTATGTGACATAGGGAATAAAGGAAGATTTAAGGTGTGTAAAGATGATAGCGTTGGTAGAAATCAGAAAATGATTGGATGTGAAAGTATTGGATTAATAAGAATGCATGGTAATTGTCAGAATTAGGTTGGACAATTGGGTTATTGGTGATGACATCAGAATTGAATATAGAGGTGAAAAAAAATGGCTTTGGGAAAAAATAATTCAGTGATGTATTTATTGAGTATAAAGTGCTTATACTAAAGCAAGGTACAAAATATCTCATAAAAGTTGACTACATATATCCAGAGATCAGGAGATGAGCTGAGTCATAGATGTAAATTTGAGAGTTATTGACACGTAGGTGATAGTGGAAATCATGAAGGAGAATGAAATCAGCAAGGAAAATGTCTGGAAGAGATGTGGACAAATGTCAAGTATCTGAGGAAAAGATATAATGATTAACTTATGACTCAAGTCATGTGTGCAAACCAAATTTTCAGAGTAGTCCCTAGCACATGCAAATGATCAATGTTTAGTAAATGACCAAATAAATGAGTAGAACTTGTAAATATCCATATGTTTATTTGTTAATTTCACTTTAATCATCTCCTGTAAGTAATCAGGAAAAGAATCCCATGCTGAAAAATATAATGATTTTTCTTATGAAAGAGATTTGAGTATTGAAACTGAGCAGAACCCTGTGAAGCTCCTGGGCACAGAAGCCTTTCAAACAGTTGCTAATCAGGGAAGAAAGAGGATGCAGAGACAAGGCAGGAGCAACCAAGAAACAACAGTGCAAGCTTGGGGCAGGATCCTGGTTCTACCTAAAGGTATACACATAGCAATATCTTTGAGCTCTTTACAGAACTAAAATCCCCAACAAATGGAAGATGTAAGCATTCTTCATTACAGAGAAGACCACCTGAGGCCAGATTAAAAGAGTGCAGGCCTTGTACACACCCTAATCTTTATCAGCAACCCTGCCCTTGAACCACTGCTATAAAACTCCTCATCAAATCCTCTCAGGTTGGGGCACACAGTTTTTGAGGGCACGGAGACCTCTGTGTCCCCCTTTGCCTGGCAAAGCGATAAAGCTATTCTTCTCTACTTCACCCAAAATTCTCTCTGAGATTAGATTCGGCACTGGTGCGCAGAGGCTGTGTTTTCAGCATCAGTATTCATACGTGTTTAGTAGAAGAAGTCAATGTTGTGGGGAAATTTACAGCACAAGAGACATGATGAGGAAAATAAAGCACATGATGATTAAATGTTTTGAATAAAGTCACATTCCTAGTTAGTGTCAGACATCAGGGCTTACTCCAAGTTCCAAAATAATATCATTACTAACATATTTATTCCTTAGAATCCAGGATATAGCTTAATTAAAACAACAGGAAAAAAGTATCAAATGTGCCTACTGCTTTGCAATTTTTCTCTACAAAACTAATCTTTTTTTCTGACCTAATGTAGAGAATAATAGAGTTCCACCAGTAGATTAATCCTCTTAACTCAGTATAATAAGCCTAAGAATAAAGACACAAAGAATACATTTGTTGCGCCAGGAGGGAATTGCATAATTGCTGAATGGGCAGTGGGTTTTGCCAGCTACCTAAAGAACTACATCATGCAGACAGTGAAAAGTAAGATCTTTTTATGCCATAAAAAGAAGGTGGATATGTGGTTTTCAGTACTCCATTTAGCAAAAGTGAGACTGCAACATTTATAGGAGTTCCCCTTCAGTGAATAAAGAATGAAAATTTTTAAAAAACAAAAGCCTTAGTGTATTTTTGGTAGTCTATATATCACAACTTTTTCTTAAATATAGTAATGTTTCTCAGGCCTTTAAAATACTTGCTGTTCAAATTGTACATAAGATATTGCAAAGTGCTTATTTATGTTAGGACAGGTGTAATGGCCCAAGGTCATAAATTTAATCCACTTGATTACTGAGGATTTTCTTCATAGTATATCCTTAATAAGTTTTGGTTGTTTTGTTTTGTTTTTGTACCTGAATTTCACCAAATAAAAAGGTAAGGATTAATAAAAGCCACTTAAGGAAGGAATGCTTATGTTTATAACCACAGACATGGATTTGAACTTAGAAATTTGGACACTGTGGAAAGTAAATCACTATGCAAACAATCATTTTGATTGTATCCTCACAGTAAAGAAAGGGGTAAGGACCATATCCTGATTACCTTAAAATAAGAGCCACAAAATGACAGGAGCTAAGCAGGCGACCTACATGTAAAATGTGTCCAAGTTAAAGCCTGGAGAACTGGAGAGGATTAACCTCACCCACCTACACAACCCCAATTGGCATTGAGAAGATGTTGACTGTATTCTCTAAATGATATAACCAAAAGCACATAATTATGATATGGATGAGATTCCGGACCAACCGGATCTAGTCTAGTTAGATCAGTCTAAATGAATTTTGAAATAGTTGTCTAAAACTATGAGATATAAATTACATAAGAAAAGGTATTTTCTAAGTAATATAATATTTGGGCTGAAGAACAATATGGTATAGAAAATATGTCAAGCCATATTAAGCATAGAATATGTAAAATAAATAAAAATTTAAAATAAAGAAGAAAATTTAAACCTTGCCATTAATTTTTTCCATTATTGCCAAATTCCCCATTACACAATTGGTTGTAATTATGTTTTGTTTATTTCTTCCTAATTTTACATATTTGTTATTTGTAAAGAGAAATATGTATAAGTATATTGAATTATGATAATATTTTATGGAAATGTTTGAAAAATTGAAAGTTACATTTTAACATTTTTATACTTCTCAGCACACTACTACAACCAACTTACAGAGTTGATTAAAATAAATTTATATTCTTGACATGTTTCCTCTTATTCCAGTGGACAAAATGAGAAAAGCTTTAACTAAAGTGCTGAAAGGTCTTAAAGTACTGTCTCAAGTACAGGAACTTGAAGGAAGCACTCATGTCCCCCAATAATCTTACTTATATATTAATTTATCCAATAAATTTTATAAATTCAAATAATAAAAATGTATACGTAAGCATTTATCTAAATGAGACAATTCAGATTCTGAGGGAAACAGATTCAGAGACAATTCTAGTATTGGGCTGGCCAAAAAGTTCGTTCGGGATTTTCCATACCATCTTACGGGAAAAAACCCGAATGAACTTGGGCCAACCCAATAGTTTTGAGATTGGGGGGAAAACGAATGTTTGTGGCTGAGGCTAGGGGGAAAGAGAATGTTTGTGGAAGAAAAAGAGGAGGAATAGGATTGGGCAGATCTGACAAAATCTCAACCAAGCCATTGGGGACCTCTGAGTTTGCCTTGGGCCGTCCGTGTTCAGCCACTGGCTGGGTGAGGGGGGCCTCCTGAGAAAAGCTTGGCCTTGGCACAAATGCTGAAAGGGACTCCAAAGATGCTGTGGCTGGAAAGTGTCAGCTAATTGCTCTCCTCAGGTAAAAGGTAAGTGCTTTCTTGTTACACCAAATCATAAAATATTTCTGTATTAGCTGTTTGTTTCAGAGAATTTATGAACCCTACCTAGTACAAATTTTCAGAAAGGAAGTTTGCATTACAATTAGGAGATCTGGAATAAGAATACGTTCCCCAAAACATCTACGTCATTCGTCAAGTAATTAGTTATAGAAATCATTTATACAAACAAAACCTTAGAAGGGACTCTCATACTATTAAAAAAAAGATTTTTTAAAGAAAGACTTTATTAGTATGTCTATCTCATAAATTCAAATTTACATATATTTAGTGTAAATTTAATTAATGCAAACCATGAGGCTATGTTAAGGAACAAAAACATGTGTAATTGGAGGTTACAGATGACAGTTATAATAATATAACAACTTCAAGTCCAATGTAATCTTAGATTTTGTTTCCATTGCACAGAATCTAGGAAATTTGATAATCAGTTGGAACTGGTAATTGTTTTTACTACTTTCTTAATAATTGCAGAACACTGTTCAATAAAGTAAGGTTAGCAAGAGAATTTTCAGTGCAGATAAAACAATATATCAGTAGTTTCTAAATTGTAAACATTTGAGAGTTCACATCAATTATGTTATAAATTTTAATAACTGAAGTATATATATATATAAATGAAAACCAGATTAAAAATATGCAGAATCTCTGAAGCACACAGCTCCAGAGAAAACAGTTTGAAAATTATTATTCTCAATTATAATGAGTTCCACAGCAATAGTTTTTCTAACACACAGGAGTTAAAAAGGCTTGAATACTCCTGAATAGCAATTTACATTCTGAAGGAAATTGATAAAATGAGTGGTCAAAAAAGTCCTCAGCTTCTCGTAGGCTGCACCAGATCTTTAAGTATTGTTTTCAATTTAGCAACCAAATAAACAAAGACAGAGAGAGTGAGAGAGGGGGGTAGGCATCATGCTTATACTTAAAGAATCTAAAATTAAAAGCTGATATTCTCAGACATCTATAGTTATTCTTTTCATTTTATACAATAAATAGCAAAAAGACAAGATATACGTTTGCTCTGATGTTTCTATAGATTTAAAGAACACTGCTGTACTGCCTTTTTTCTCCTTATATTGTTTCAAGTAAGATTGGCTGTTTTTCTTTTTAATTATCATTTTATACATTTGGAGAATTCCTAGCACACATTTTCTCCCAATATATCTCTGTTCATTAATAAACAAAGGGTAATAAACTCACCTATGACTATACAAGACATGAATCTCAACAGCGATTTCTTAACTGCAGACAACTTTATAAAGGAATGAATAGAAAAATAAAAAAGAGCTTATAAGCTTGTAAATGTGTTACTTAAGTAACTAGGAGCTACCAATTTCTTTGCTTTCACCTTCATAGGCAGATCAGTGAACTTTTAGAGATTTGCCCAGGGGTCAGTATTGGGAGGAGGGGAGATTCTTAGGACAATTATCTACTGAAACCAAATTCAGACAGTAATGGGAGGTCACAGCAGAAAGGTGAATTTCTATGACCCACCAATTCATCCAAACAACCACAAAGGCTCTCTCTCTCTCTGTCTCACACGCATACCCCATACACACACATGCACATTCTCCCACCAAATTCACCTTCATGATTTTATTCTACTTATTTCTTGACATGTTTCAAAGCAGAGCTTATCAATAGGTTTTAAGTGTGCAGAACTATTTCGCTTTTTAGCGCTTACAAGAGAGGTGGGGCCTGGGACAACCATGGCAAATGAAACCTCCATGTACCACAGTGAAACATACAAACATTTCCATTTTCCATTTTGATGTTAACTTGAGAACACTTGGAAATCATTGGAGAACATCAGTTTAACTGTGAGACCTATTTATTTGTATCAGTATTTAGTTCTTTCTTTTATCTTAAACTGTACATATTACATTAGAAACAATAAAGTTAATACAAGTTAGAAATAATTATAGACATATTTCCTTACTATTGATTATTGCATAAGTTACAAAAATCAGATTCTAGAAGATTCATTTTTCAAATGCTTTCTGGAGATTTACCTGAATACTAGTTTTCTGGCATGGAAAATTAAATATTAACTGTTTGACCATTTTTATGATTTTCTTACTAAGAAGAGTATAACATTACAGAAGTTTTAAAAATAGAAAAGTGGAGTAAAATCTCCATTAATTCATTACTTTAACATATTTTTATTTCACCTTTTGGTAACACAATTTTTCTTTGAATATACATATTTTTCCTAAAATTTCAACCATTGTATACATACAAGTCTATATATTGCTTTTGCCAAAGCAGAATTGCTCCCTAAACATCTTCTGTTTCTAGATGTTTATTTTGCCTAACTGATCCTATTAATGACTGCCTAATAATCCTTCAAGTTGATATACCATAGCTTTATTAACCATGGAACAAACATTTCTAAGACAATGTATGTTTACTTAGCTTGTTTTCACAATATATAATACCAACACGAGTATTTGGATCTGTGTAGATAGCATTGCGTACATACCAAAATGAATGAACGTATAGGTGGTTCTTGATAGCTTTTGTCAAAACGTTTGCAAAAGAGTTGTGCTGAATTTCACTTCTACCAGTGATGTATGAGCATTAACATTTCAATGGCACTCACATCATCAGTGAGTCTTTGCTGTTAACTCTTGGATTATGTTTAGTTTTAAGAAAACTGGTGGTAAACAGAAATCTAATTCTTCCTCCTTTTCTCATACCCCATTTCACATCAGCCTTGCTCTCTGACCCTTCATCATAACAAGAGCAGAAAGAATGGCTGGTCTTCTCTACCAACCCTTTTATTTCCTTATGATCAAATGATTTTTCCCCTTTTGACTTGTCTGAGAAACCAGACTGCTGTCAGCTGGACCTTGGGAGCTGTTAAGCAGCAGCAGAAGGGGACCATAAAGGCCCAGGTAGCAAGCATAGAGATGCCTCACTTCACAATGGTAAGTTTCTTCTCCTCCAGGATTTGTCAATTTTGATTTTGCAACTGTCAGCAATGCCATGTGCTGTTTGCCTCCTGTCTGAGTTACAAAATAAAGAGTCATTTTCTCTTCCAAGGTGACAAGTTTGAAAAAAATAAAAATGAAAGCCTCCATCTTTCCATATCTATTATATTTTCTACCTGGATGACATACACTTTTGAAACATGTGAACCACAGAAACTGTGAAGAAAAGGAGCATGTTTCAGCATCTTCTCCTGCATCAACAGAACTCGGCTCAGATATTATTAGTCATCATTATAATTATTACATGATGATGGTAGGTAATAAGGAGATAAAATGTAGAGAATAAGAAAAAATTTTCTTATGATTCATTATTAATATCAAAATCTGAAATTCTAAACTATAATGTGACTAGTCTAAATAGGAAAATATGTTATCAGTGATCACTAATAGAATGACAGAAGTTTTAATACAGATCTCTCAACATTTTCTTCTTGTCTTACTTGCTCATATGTTGTTTATATTCTAATTTTTAAGATTCTGGTCCTCTTTGTTTTTATTATTATTATTTTCAACATAGTTATTACTTGTTAGTACCACAAATTCTACACATACATTGTCAAAAATTCACAAATGCAGAAAAGCCTTAATAAAATAAGAAAAAAATCATCTATAATTCCACTCTTCAGAAGTAAACACCATTAGGCATGTTGTTATAATCCTTTTATTTTTTTCAACACATAGAAAATACATATGGACAAACTTGGATTAAACTGAGCTTAAAAAACTTCCTTTTTCCTTGAAAATATATAATGGATATTTTCCCTTGTCAACATAGGTTTCCTAATATATATCTAATCATCAGTTTCTAATTCCATTATGTTATATTAAGAAGAGAGAAAGATGAAAATAAAGAGAGTATAGTGATTGAGCAGTTACTTTATAATCAGACAGATATGGATGAGAATCTGGTGCCTGCTATTTTAGTTCTGTGTGATTTTCACATCTCTGAGTCACAGCTTCAAATCAGGGTTTTGGGCATATCCTCAAGCTCACTAATACTTTTTTCAGCCATGTACAGTCTACTAATGAGCCCACCAAAAGTATATTTCATTTCTGTTACAATGTTTTGGATTTCTAGTGTTTCTTTTTGATTCTTAATATTTCCATCCCTCCACTTATGTAAACCATCTGTTCTTGAATGTTATCTACTCTTTCCGTTAGAACCCTTAGTCTATTGATCATAGTTATTTTAAATTCCCATTCTAATATTTCCAACATGTGTGCCATATCTGAGTCTGGTTCTGATGCTTGTTTTTCTCTTCAGACTGTGTTTTTGGCTTTTTAGTATGCTTTGTAAATTTTGTTGAAAGTTGGATATGATGTACCGGGTAAAAGTACTGGGGTAAATAGAGCTTTAGTGATGTGGTGGTAAGGATACTGGGGTTGTGGGAGAAGGAAGCATCCTATAGTCCTAGGGTTAGGTCTCAGTCTTTTAGTGAGCCTGTGCCCCTCCCTGGGCTGTGAATTTCCCAAATGTTTCTCAGTTTTTTTCTTCTTAGGTAGGACAGACTGGCTAGAGAAGACCAGACTTGGTTATTTCTCCTCTCCCAGGGTAGTTAGGCTCTGATAACATCCCAGTACGATAGGATCTAGTAATGTAGTTCTCATGAGGATGGGTCTTGTTAATAAAAACAGAATGTTTTGCATGTATTTCAAAAAGACAATTTTTCCTATCCTCCTATTGGAAGCACGAGGAGATTCTTCTGCAGTCTTCACTGTGAGAAACTAGAAGGGCTCCTGGAGATAAAATTCACAAAAGCATGAGGGTTCCCCTTAAGATTGGGTACCCATGTAGTTCTCAAATCTCAGGTTTGTTCACACTGAGCCTCAAGAAATTGGTCAATCACAGTTTAGTTTTTCCTACCCGGGCACTGCTTCTCATGGAGTTTTCTTCTCTGGTAAGTTATAATTCTCTGTACTTGCCTGTCTGTCACTCTAATTTTGGGGGCCTGTGACCTCAATTCTGTAATGGGTGTAAGAAGACATCCATTTTCTGTTTGTTCAGCTTTGTATTTGTTGTTAGGGTTAAGTGACAACTTCCCAGTTCCTTATATGCTAAATCCAGAAACCAGAAGAGACCAGGGTGGGGTTATAAAAGTTGAAGGAAATGATTCAGGAACAGTGTCTAGTCAATGTCCGGCAATATGTTCACTTTAGGAAATATGAGAGATTATTATTAAACAATTGCTGCATTTCTCATCTATATATTAAATATTCCTAATTATCTTGTGATAAAATCTCAGAGGTTAAATTGCTGTATATACATCATAAGGCTATTTATTACTAAAATACCTTCTTGAAAGATTCCAAAAATTTAGACTTTTAATTAACTTACTTCTTATCATTATTTTTTGTAATTCCTTATTTATCAACAAATGAGTAGAAATTTATTATTAATAAATGAGTCTCATTATTAATAAAGCTGAACAGGTTTGCATATGTTTATAGGATATCTGTGTTCCTTTTTTATGAATTTTTTTTATATACCACGTTTTCTTTATTCATTCGCCTGTCAATGGACACCAGTTGCAGTTTCCTTAAGTGTCCACCATCCATCTGCTTCTCCTGCTCAAACTTTGTTTGCCATGTCCTCTGCCCGTGAAACAGTTTCTGCCACTGAAAGGATACCAATGTCCACACCAAAGCCAATATCTCCTCGTGTCAGCAAAGCACCAGTCCCCTGGGTGCTAGGAGATAACTGGACTCTGTGCAACAGTTGGGAAAATAAATCTCTCTTCTCTTCACTCTGTGCAACACTTTTCATCTAAACCCCAGAGCAACTGAGTTTATGTCCACATTACCACAAATCTCATAAAATTACCATAGTCAGCCTCACTCTGTAGTGGGTTGAAGAGTGTTCAACAAAAGATATGTTCAAATCATAACACCTGGATCCTATGAAGGTGATCTTATTTGGAAAAAAGAATTTTGCAGGTGTGATTAATTTTAAGATTCCAAGATGAGGTCATCCTCGATTTAGGATGGACCCTAAATCCAATGACAGATGTTTTTATATGAGAGAGGAAGAGGGAGATCTGAGACACAATGCTACATGAAAAAAAAAAGCCATGTGAAGAGAGAAGATGAGATTAGAGTTATGCTGCATAAATCAAGAAATGCCAGGAGCCACCAGAAGCTGGAAGAGACAGGAGAGATTTTCCTCTAGAGGCTTCAGAGGGAGCACTGCCCTGCCAAGACTTGATTTTAGACTTCTGGCCTCCAAAACTGTGATAGAATAAATCTGTATTGTTTTAAGCTACCAAGTTTATGGTCATTTTTTGTGGCAGCCCTAGGAAGTTAATACCCACCCCTCCTAACGGAGCACAAACCTAGGCAAAGGAGCAGGGTAGGGAGAAGATGACGTGCTTCCATTCAGTTGTTTATTTATTAAATAATTTTTTTATTGAGCAGCTAATAAGTACTAAAGCTAAGGCATGAATAAGATAAACATAACTATTTCCTTCAAGAAACGTTCAGTCTTGCAAGGGAGGGAAACACAAATTTAGTGAACACTAAATTAGTGAAGTGAACACTAAATTAGAACACTACTCCTTTTATGACAGAGGAGTAGAGTATTACGGGAGATTAGAAGAGCAAGAACGTCTTCTGAAAGAAGAAGTAATATTGACATTCAGACCTAAAAGCTGATTAGGGATAGTCAAATGAAGTATTCGGGGTGGAGATGTGTCACGAAGGAGAATGGAGAAGGCTCGGGTGAAAGAAAAGAGAAATTGTGACATTTTGAGGAACTGATAGGTACCCACTACTGCTTCATAATAGAGCAAGAAGGAAAGCGTTAATGTAGAAGCTGGAAGGGTACACAGGGGCCAGACCCTAAAAGGCTTTGTAACCCACCTAAAGAGTATAAAATTAATCTTAGAACAATGAAAATCTGTATTAGATTTCTAGTTTCCTAGCACTGTTGTAACAAAGTACCACAAACTGACTTAAAACACAAGAATTTTATTGTCTTTCAGTTCTGGAAGTCTGAAGTCTGAGATTAAGGTGTCAGCAAGGCCATGCTCCCTCTGAAGGTGCCTGAGAAGGCACTGTGTTCCATGCCTCTCTCCTAGCTTCTGGTAGCCACTTGGCTTGTAGATGCATCACCCCAGTACTCTGTCTTCACGTGGCCTTCTCCCTGTGTGTCTTCATGTGGTCTTCCTTCTGTGTGTGTGTGTCTGTCTCTGGATTCGAATTTCCCCTTTTTGTAAGAATACTAGTCATATTGGATTAGTATCCACCTTAATGACCTCAATTTTACTGCACTATCTCGGTAAAGACCCTATTTCCAAATAAAGACATATTCTGTGGTACTTGGGTTTAGCACCTCAACATATCTTTTTTGGGAGGGGTACACAATTTGAAAAATAATAACAGTAACAATTAGATATCTTTAAGTAAGAAAGAAAGAAATGATCAGATTATTAAAAGATGACTGTGACTACAGGGAATTCTAATACTAGAAAAGTAAGAATGAGTAAAAGGGGATCATTAGAGTTTCCAAAATTAGTTCCTCTGCAATAGGATGGTGTCCCCTAGGTAATACCTAAACTTCCCTTCTTACTCAAGGCCCCAGTCCCAAGGAAAATGCAGCTCCTCCCCTAATTACAAAACTAAGCTTCATGAATACCAGTAACTGCTAAGAAATCAGCCTATATTGAGGGGAGGGAGAGAAGAGAGAATGTTATCTATGCTATCAGTATCACTACAGTCCTTAGATTCATTTTCAAACAGTATGAGAATTCTGTTCCCTTGTAGTTTATCAATGAAAGTTCTTTGCTTCAGTATTCTAAATATATTCTAAGCTCATAGCCATTTTAACCAATATTAACATATTAAACCAAGTCTAAAACGTGATAATCACTCAGGAAAACTAATTTCTCCCTCATGATTTTCTTACTTAAAGGATTATGTAATTTCAGGATTATCTTCTTGAAGGTGGAATGCATTTTGGATTCATGTCAAATCACTTGCCATTCAATCCACACAATAAAATGGTCATTTTCTATTTGTATGTGTGTGTATTTGAACTAGAGGATATTATGATATTCGGGGAGTAGGCGCAAGTGTACAACCATGTTAGGGAAGTGTCCAATTTATAGGGAGATAATGAAATGTATGTTTTATGAAGGGCAAGTGAATTTTCTCAAGGCTTATTCTTAAGGGAATCGTGTCTGCCTGAAAGAGTACACTCAGAAAGCAAAAGCTATACTGTTCTACAGCAGACACTATAAAAATGCAAATTAAGGTTGAAACATGCCTTATTCATGAATTTCTTAAAGTACTGAATTTGAATCTCTTAAAAATACAAAGCTAAAGATAGTTTTCATTTAAAAAGCAAAAAATAAAATATGTATTTAAAAGGATAAATTATACATAAGCATGATTTATAATTTATTGCCCATAAAACTTTTATCAAAGAAACAAGGAGAGTCGTATGTATGCAAATACAGGGATGCAAAATAAACATATTTCTATAAGCTGTGCACCAGAGAAGAAAGGGCACTTGACTTATATTGGTTTTCTCTTTCAAATGTGGCTACAATCCAAATATATTTTTTTTAATTATAAAGCTTAAGGTGCTGCTAAAACCATAGATGTACTTTTTTGTGCTTGTGCTTTGGTATTAAATCAAAATATTTTGCTTGAGTAGGGGTACCTTCTGTTCTGTTTCACATAATCCAGTTAGTGGCAGCGACGTGCATTTATTAAGTCTTCAAAAGCCATTTATTTTCTGTTGTTTGTACCACTGTTGAGTTCTGGTTTCTTCCTGACTTATTTCCATAAGTTTCTCATACTTGACAGTCCCACATATTTAGTAGTCAAGGAGGATATCAGAACCATAAAGCAGGTTTAGATGTTCTAATCCACTACTTCTGGCCTTTTTACAAGAGTCTTTGTGAGAACTTTGTAAACGTCTGTATCTTTCCACTTTCTGTCTCCTCTTCAGGTTTATGATAATGAAAAAATATAGTCTGTATCTGGGTCTATTACAGAAAATTACAACCATAGTTGGAAACTTAATGGACTATAGCATTGGTTCAGATTCACTCAGGATTAGTTATTAGCTTCAAGAAATTGGTTTTATTTATTATACTAACAGACAACCATTTTGACAATATCAAGTAAATAGAGAGAACATAAATAAAACCATTAACTGTTTTTAAATTTCTATTTCCTCCTATCACAACAAGAGTACATTTTCAGGATCTCAAACACATTATAAAGAGAATACAACATGCATCAAAAAAAATCTTTCTTGAAGTGTGCTTATCCAGCTCTCTGTCTTCAAAGGGTATATTGCCCATGAAAAGTATATATTCCATCCAAATAAAAAATGCATCAACTGCTGCTAACTTTGTACATGAAAATAGATGACACTTAGAAACTGTCAGAATTACATAAATTCCAGAGCAGTAGCAGCAAAAATTTATCTCCCATGTAGTAAGTGTTAAAAAGAAAAAGAAGAAACCAACTGACAGAGCCTTTTCTAATTACAGTGCTTAATCCTTAATCTATTCTTTTTTAAGGGTGGATCTGATTGCTCATTATTTTTTCTAGCTTTCCTTTAGTCAAATATCCAGATAATTTTCCAAATTAGGCTAATTTTATAATTTGACTGAAATGATATTTGAAAGACTAACCTGCTCTTAGATACCATATACTCACTGTTCTTAAAAATTCATTTTACTTTATCATACTGTCTGAAGTTTTACCATAAACTTGTCCATAAATGGCCTATTTTACAATGCCATAACCCCTAATTATCAGTTACATATTAGCAGGTCACATGAGCAGTCCCCTGAGATAAATAATACTGAGGGAGTGAGGCATTTGATGAGGGAGGATAAAGCAATTTAATAGCTTGGGAGTGTACAGGGTGGGAGTAGGGATGAATGCTGAGAAAAACCTGAATATGGTGTGTAAACATGTGCCGGGATAGAAGAATTAGGGACATGGCACCTGAAGCTTATGAGATGACAATTCTGGAAAGCTAGACAGCACATGAAATAGAGTGCACAGGACAAATACCACATTACGTTTAGCATCAACTTTCCACAGGCATGTCTTTGACTTACTTTCAGTATCCATTGATTAATACCAAAATGCATCTGTACATAGCCTACTTCCCATTTTCCCAAAATTTTTTGCAATTTCATTTTTTGCCTTCTAGATTGTCATCAGATTTTTGTGTTATTGGTCAATTCACTGTGGTTGTTCAATTTTTATTCACATATTATTAATGAGAATGATGACCCTGAGTATATATGAATGAGTAGCAAACATGCATTGTCTTTTGTCATCAATATACTCTACAATGAATTAGAAGAGATATTTTAAAAAGATCTTCATGGCCTAGTTTTAATTACTAAATAATTGCTGTTTCTCTCAAGAAAATCTTGCAGATGAGAAGAAAATGCTGCTACCTGAGTATCACAGTTTGACAGATCCTGATAAGGATTGCCTCTCTGCTGATAACAAAAAACAAAAACTCCACTTTTATTTCCACATTAAGTAATAATTTAATTCTATTTAACATTGTTATTGGGGTGTAATCTCTTTTAAAGTATAATTATATACAGAGGGATGATGATGGCAATGATAAAGAAAGGATGATATTAGTAACTGTCTATATTTGATTTTCCCTAAATTATTTACAATTGCTTTTACCTAAATTATTTTGTTTCATTATATAAGATCACTATGAAGTAGGCAGGAGAAATATTATTATACCTAGTTAATAAATAAGCAAAGCTCAGATTAAAATGATCTGGTCTAGGAAATAATATGCATATAAAATAAAGCAGGTCCAAGCTTAGGCCAATTATTTGATACTCTACTAGAAGGTCCTCATTACCTTTATGGTGTGTCCAAATATCTTACTTAAGGCTGAGAAAGAAGCAGTGGAAAAGCCATAGTGTTTAGTCTTGCTAGTAACTGAAACAGGAAAACGACACTGAGAGGGGAGCTGTATCAAAGATGAATTTCATTACCTTTTCAATTTACTTAGACAAGTCTTTTGGGCTCTTACAGAAGCATAAGAATTCAAAAAGATACACGCACCCCTATGTTCATAGCAGCAGTGTTCACAGCAGTCAAGACATGGAAACAACCTAAATGTCCATCAACAGATGAATGAATAAAGAAGATGTGGTACATATATACAGTGGGATACTACTCAGCCATAAAGAAGAACAAAATAATGCCATTTGCAGCAACGTGGATGCAACTAATGGTTATTATACTAAATGAAGTAAGTCAGACAGAGAAAGACAAATACCATATGATATCACTTATATGTGGAATCTAAAATATGACACAAATGAACCTATCTATGAAACAGAAACAGAATCACAGACATAGAGAACATATTTGTGCCTGCCAAGGCGGATGAGGAGTGGGGAAGGGATGGACTGGGAGTTTGAGGTTAGCAGACGCAAACTATTACACATAGAATGGATAAACAACAAGGTCCTATACTGTATAGTAGAGGGAACTATATTCAATATCCTGAGATAAACCATTATGGAAAAGAATATTTAAATATATATATATATATATATATATATATATATATATATATATATAGAATCACTTTGCTGCATAGCAGAAATTAACACAACATTGTAAATCAACTGTACTTCAATTAAAAAAAACTTTAACAAATTATCAAAAAAAAAGAAACATAAGAGGAAATGTTGGTTATTGTATTATAGTATAGTTTTATTGTATCATTCAGACTGATGCTTTCCTGATTCTTCCTCCCAAAATCCCAGAAAAGTGATTACTTCATCTCTGCATGACTTCAATATTGGGAAGCATCAGAAGCCCATGCTTCTTTGAAACATTTCTAATTATTAGATATTTTCTTATTAAAATGAGAGCAAGTCTGCTGTCTTTGTTCTAACTCTACTTTCTGGAAACTAAATACTTTTAAACCCTCATTGACTGGTGTAGGTCATTATCCTGTCTCTAGGCCTTCACTTGACAAGCTTCACTTGACAAAAGTTGCAAGCTTCTTATTTAAGGTTAACCAACCAAGGAGCATCATAGAATCTTGATGTGGCCTAAAAGCCTTACCTCAGTACCTAGCACCGATACTTTCCCTGGGTTCTGTGGTGTTTTAATCAGTCAGACTTTGCCAGGGAAGTTTTCAGTAACAATCTCCAAATTTTAGCATCCTAACACAATGAAGGCTTATTTTTCCTCACGTTGTGCTTCAGCTGGGCATCTGTAGTAGGTCTTTAGCTATGTTCCCTACGGTCTGCCTCCTGGAATTCAGGCTGATGTGCAGATCCTATCTTGTTCTTGTGGCAAAAGAAAAAATGAGGTGGCTGAACATCCTAATAGCCTTGAAAATCTCTTTCCAGTGTCTCATATCTCACTTCCCTTGCATTCTATGGGCTAAAGTAAGTCCCATGGCCAAGCCTAAAGAAAATAACACTGCTCACAGGCAGGCATTGCAAATCATGTGGCTCTCCCTGGGAGAGAATTATCTGTCTCTACTGGTTGCTGTGTGGCTGCTGTACCCACCTGTGAGAGATGTACCTTAAATGTCAGAGATGATTTTTCTGATAATTGGGAACAATATGTAATCTACCACAGTTAGAAATTGTCAGAAAAATCATTTCTAACATTTAAGGTATGTTATTGATAGTTCTTGGCTTCCCTGCCACAACTCACCTATTGTCGCTTTAATTAGATTGCTCCCTCTGGGCAGCCTGGTCTCAACTGACAACATCTATGACTAAAAGACATTACTTGAGCAAGGTTGTCATTTGATGGGCATGATTTCAAATACACAAGAGTTTCCTCCCAGCATCATCTTATACTTAGACCCCAGTGAGTCACTGATGGTGTCTTACTCACCAATCTCTCAAACCTTAATATTTGCCACTTCTCTCATACACAGCAATTAACATGTGCTTCAAAACCTATTTCATTGGAATGTTTTCATATAGTACCTTTATTTCATCATGCTAAGTAATCTTTATTATGTCTGCCATTCCTTTAAAATGTGATTCATACAAGCTGGACACACAGTAGAAGAAAGGAAGTTTATTTTATACACTATACACTGTATTTCCAGGAGTGCATCCCAAAGTCATTAGCGGTGATCACAGTATAGTCTAGTCTTGTTCTATACTCTGTCTCCATCAATGCATCCTAAATTAATTTGTGGTAGTCACAGGTCATATTAATCTATGTGGATCTTAGAGTTTTCCAGGTTCTCAAAATAAATTTTACATAAAATGGCATTAAGTCACTGATTTTAATTTCATTGTAACTGTAATTTGCTTTTTCTTTTGAATTTTTTAGATTAAGTGTGAAGCTTTGCATTATCCATTCAATTTCTTCTTGTTTGATTCAGGCCATTCTTCAAACTTGGCAAGATCTTTAGAATCCAGATCTTGCAGGCAATGCATTAACTAGATTAACAATCTAGATTTGTGTCACCCACAAATAAGATGACCATGACTTCTGTGTGTTCAGAAAAGCTGTTGATAAAACTGATGAATGTGCGTTTTTTAAAGGAACAGAATTCCAAAACATGTTGCTCGAGAACTAATCACAGTAGACAATGATCCGTTAATCAGCAATCAGCTGTACAGTCAACCCATAGTCCTTTACTAGGGATTGGTGTGTTTTTGCATCTTATCCACAAAGATATCATGACAGGGCTGTGAGGCCGTCGAGCTGTAACCATCCTATCTATTGTCGGAATCAGTTCTGTTGTTTTAATAGACACTAGAGATATTTCCTCTCCCCTACCTGCTCTCCGTGTGTTCTTTCCAAAGTTGTGTATATACTTAGTGGAAGAGGACAATCTTTCAAATTCGCATGAATTAACATGTTAAACGCATTGCTCACATTCATATTTATTATGTATAACTTCCCTTAAACTACCAATCAGAAATGAAAATAAGAATTATCTATAATGAACTCACAAACTTATTTCTTTAATAATGATTGAATAGTCCTTTGATTTTCACCCTCTTACTGATTACAAATTTGGATATTACTGTCTATTAACATTTCCCAATCCTTGTCAAGTTCATGGTGTTTTTTGTTTTAATTTCATAGTTTCATTTATTAACTGAAATTCTTTAAACTGCCTGATTGGAATCCAAACTACTGCATCACATTTCCTTCACCAAACTGGTAATTATTTTTTTCAGTTAACTAGGATTATTTGTGATGAAATGCAATTTGTTTCATCTAGGTTTTCCCCAAAGTATTAGCTACTTCTGTCCTAGTTTTATAAATGTTATATTGTCCTGTCAAAATACATGCTATATACCCAGAATTCAAGAAAACAGACCCAGAATAAAGGCAGGGCATTTGTATCTAGACCCAGGCTTGCTGGGACTCAGGCTAAGCAAGATCAGTCACTCAGGACTGGACAACTGGATGTAAGACAAGTAGCAGGGGCAGTTAAGTGGCCTGGTCAGACTGATAAAAGACTGAATATCCAGCTAAAAGGAAAACAACCGAACAAACATACCAAAAGGGCTAAAACAAAAGAGTATCAGGGCAAGTGCAAGCAAGTTTTAAGCCCACATAGCCAGGCCTACATGACTGAGCTATCCAGCCAGAAACCTATAGAGATTTTTTTGTGGCTCTACTTCATGTTGAAGTGAGGTATTCTCCTTCATTTAGGAAATGTTCATATCTTTATAGGAAAATGATTCCTATTTCCATGGATTAAATGCAAAGATATCCAATTACTTCTGGTTTTTGAGGACATGGCCTACTTAGGGTTGGAATAATTATCTTTATTTTCCCCTCTCTCTCTTAAAATTCCCTCTCTTAGTATTCTTGTACTAACTGTGGCCTGTCTAGAACTCAGACTCATAAATCAAGTGTTACATCTTTGCATGATAAATAACTTACTACTTTTTTCTTTTCCATCCCTTACAAACAATCTTTCTCAAATATAAGGCTTGTATTTCGACTTGTTTTAGTATTTAACTTTTAACCGTTTTCCAAATATATATTTAGATATATGTTTATATATATATTCAAATATATGTATTTGAATATATATATATGAGGGATTACACTCTTTGGATATATTATTGAATTTCTGATAAGTGAATATGTTCATTAGTGTAATTTAATTAATTTATTGTGAAGACGGGAAATGGATGCCCAGATCATTTTCAGTGTACTCAGTGTCTTATACTTAGTACCTATGAAATGCCTATTATACCACAGTCCAGGGCTTTCTTCACAAAAGCAAAAGCTTTTACAAGTATTAGACTTTAAGATATTGTTCACTTTTACATTCCACTGATAGAAATATGCAACATTTCTTGAGAGCCATTAGGCAATATGTAGCAAAAAATATCAAAAATTTGGTGCAGCTGTGACAAACTGTTAAATTATATGGTAAGTATCTGACAAAATCTCACTGAGAAGGGTAAGGAAAAAGCAGCTGACCTAAGTAACCAGTAAAGTCTCTGCTTTCAAATGTCTTATAGAAAAAGACAAAGGAGTTCAAATGAAATAACCAAGATTTTCAATGGCATTTTTCACAGAAATAGAACAAACAATCTTAAAATTTGTATGGTGTCATAAAGACATTGAAAGCAATCTTAAGAAAGAAGGACAAAACTAGAGGCATAGATTTCCAACTATATTATAAAGGTATAGTAATCAAAAGAGTATGTTATTGGTATAAAAACAGACACATTTCAATAGAACAGAATAGAGAGCCCAGAAGGAAACCGACACAACTATGGTCAATTAATTTATGACAAAGGAACCAAGATAATACAAGATGTCCTTGTAAAGGACAGTCTCTTCAATAAATGTTGCTGGAAAAACTGGACAGCCACATATAAATGAATGAAATTGGACCACACTATCTTATACCATACACAAAGATTACCTCAAAATGGATTAGAGAATTGAATGTAAGACCTGTAACCATAAAACTGGAAGTAAATATAGTCAGTAAGCACCTTGATATAATTTTCTTGGTTCTGGGTCCAAGAGCAAAATCAACAAATGCAAAAATAAATGTGTGGGACTTATTCAAACTAAAAAGCTTCTGCACAGCAAAGGAAACCATCAACAAATGAAAGGGAAACCTATGAATAGGAGAAAATATTTGCAAATGATGTATCTGATAAGGGGCTGATATCTAAAATATATAAAGAACACATATAACTTAATTGCAAAAAAAAAAAAAAAAAACACACACAAACAACCTGATTGAAAAATGGGAAGACCTGAATAGACATTTTTTTTCAAAGAAGACATACAGATAGCCAAGAGGGACATGAAAAGATGCTCCACATCGTTAATCAGGGAAATGAAAATCCAAGCCACAATGAGATATCACCTCACACCTGTTAAAATGGCTATTAATAAAAAGACAAATGCTGGTGAGGATGTGGAGAAAAGAGAACACCTGTGCACTGTTGGTGGGAAGGTAAATTCATACAGTCACTATGGAAAACAGTATGGAGGTTTCTCAGAAAATTAAAAATGGAACTACCATATGATCCAGCAATTCCACTTCTGAGTATCTACCTGAAGAAAACAAAAACATTAACTCGAAAAGATATATGCACCCCAATGTTCACTGTAACATTATTTACATAGCCAAGATATGGAAACAATTTAAGTATCTATCAATGGATGAATAGATAAAGAAGATGTGGCGTTTATACACAATGGAACATTATTCAGCCATAAAATAGAATGAAATTCTGCCATTTGCGACAACATGGATGGACCTCAAAGGTATTATACTACGTGAAATAAGTCAGATAGAGAAAGACAAATACTGTGTTAAATGAACAATAAACAAACAAACAAATCAAGCTGATAGATACAGAGAATAGATTGGCAGCCGCCAGAGATGGGGCATGGAGGGTGGAAGAAATGTGTGAATTGTTCTTGTGTTGTTTTTAGTTTAAATAAATTGAATAAACAAACAAACAAACAAAATGAAATAACTAATTTTGTAACACAGCTACTGCAAGAATAATTCTGAAAGGCAACTAAGAGCAACCTCACAAGGAAGGAAGGAATTTTTTAGGGAGCTAGAATTTATAGTCTATGGAGGCTAGTAACCAACTGAGTTACTTAGCAGCATATGTGGTATTGTTACCCCTTTTCTATGACCCAGGCTTTCAACTATACCAACAGTTAACTTATACAACAGACACAAGTGTGCTATTGAGGGGGTTGGGAGGTGGGGGGTGGGATGAACTCGGAGATTGGGATTGACATATATACACTAATATGTATAAAATAGATAACTAATAAGAACTTGATGTATAGCACAGGGAACTCCATTTTGCTGTACAGTAGAAACTAACACAACATTGGAAAACAGCTATACCCCAAGTAAAAAAAAAAAAAATAGTTAAAATGAAAAAACAAAAAAAACAAAAAGTGTGCTATTAAGAGGCAAAGAGTGAATGCAAACAAAGAACTATCATTCACTGAGCTCTTACTCTGGGTCATGCACAGAGTTAAGCACATTAAATTAGAAAACTGAGATTTGAATCCAGGTCTATCTTACTCAAAAGCTCAAATTCTTTGTCACTATGCTATGAATAATTTCCTATTAATCATGATTTATCTCATTAATCATGAGTCATTACATATTTTAGCTCTATGATATTTTAATCTTAAAAATCATTCCTTAAAACAAAATACTTTTAAAAGAGAAAAAAAAATGACTACTTTTCTAGACTCCAAGGATAATTTTCCTCACTAAAACCCATTCTTTATAAATACGTGTGATTATATCGCAAAGTAAAATTTGATGGAAATGTTTTATTTTAAATAATGTGATTGATAACTCTATTACTCATAAAATACCAAAAGTATTCAATCATAATTATACCGAAATCCATTTACTCTGCCACAAAAATCAGTAATATAGTCATGTTAAAGTTACCAGATTTTTTTTTTTTTTTTTTAGTTTCTTTCTCTAATTTAAGGCTAAGTGTTTGTCACTTTACCGACTGGTGTCCAAAACTGATTGATGGGTATGGTAACAAAGTGTAAATGATATGCAGATTGGCACATTGAATTAACAGCTATGTAAATATGGTGCTTTTACTCAATTCAGTTCCTAAGTAAGTATAGTCTTACACATTTATGAGACATAAGCTCTACACATCCCCCAAAATACAGAAATACTTTTTTTTTTATTATTATTGCTCATACCAACGTTCAGGTAAAGAACACTGCCTGCTTGCCTTTCCATTTCTTTCCTTTTTTTTTTTTTTTTTTTTTTTTTGCGGTACGCAGGCCTCTCACTGTTGTGGCCTCTCCCGTTGCGGAGCACAGGCTCTGGACGCGCAGGCTCAGCGGCCATGGCTCACGGGCCCAGCCACTCTGCAGCACGTGGGATCTTCCTGGACCGGGGCATGAACCCGTGTCCCCTGCATCGACAGGTGGACTCTCAACCACTGCACCACCAGGGAAGCCCTCAAACCTTACTCTATTTAATAAACGGATGTTAGGGTCTGAATGTTTGTGTTCCCCCAATATCTATGTGTTGAAATCCTAGGCACCAATATGATATTGGGAAGTGGGGCCTTTGGGAGGTGATTAGGCTATGAGAATGGAGCCCTCATGAATGGGATTATTGGTCCTATAAAAGAGACTGGGAGCTCCATTACCCTTTCTGCCATGTGAGGACACAGCAAGAAGACAACCATCTATGAACTAGGAACAGTTCTTCACCAGAGACCAAATCTGTTGGTGCCCTGATCTTGGACTTTCCAGACTCAAGAACTATTAGAAATAAATGTTTGTCATTTAAGCCACCTAGTCTATGGTATTTTGTTATGGCAGCCAAAATGTAGTTAGACAATGGATCACCAAAAATCTCCCATTGTAAAGTTTTTAGTAAATTGAAATTACTGAACAAAAGCTTTCAAGCAGAAAGGCATTAAAATTTATCCCTATAAAAGCACAGGAGGGACTGAACACATTAAAAGGTAAGAATACAAACAGCATATATAATTTAATTTTGAAAATTCTGTATTTGTGATTCAGAATATATCTTATAACTCATGAAAATGATTTTTTGATGGAGCTTCAATTGAAAATTTATATGCTGAACCAAAGTGAAATAAAATTGAGATTGCCTAAAATATTGTGTATGTGGATTTGACAAATCATTTAGATAAATCATAAATAAGTGAAAACTTAATTTGATAAGTCTTATTTTCAAAAATATATTTCAAAGAAAGGACTTTTGATGGAGGTGAAAAGACATTACCTGTGAAAGTATTTGTTCTGAAAAAATCACAAATTTCAATGTGAAAATGTTTAGAATTTGAGAATACCCTCCATTTAGCAGAATGTTCACCAAGCTTGCATGTACCTCAGTACCAGTAGAAAGAGTATTTCCTCAATTCAACATAATATGATTTAGAAAGAAATCACTTAAAGGTATGCATACAGGGAATTATAATTAAGTAATTAATAGGACAATTAAAATGTATTTTCAGAAAAATCCTAATAACTAAGGATTAGAGATAGAAAGGAATTAAAATGTATGAATATATACCAAGAATAATTCTTTTATTTTTAATGTACAGGTAATCAGCATAAAGGAATTTTTTTAAATGTGGCTTTAATATACCTAGTATATGTTACTTTTATATTTTAGAAAAACTTTTATATTTGAATTTTTTTGAAAAAAACTATTTGAAGAGTCAACCAATGTTATGAAGCTAATTGGTTAATCCATAGATACATATTTTCAAATTTTCAAATTCTTTTTTTTGTACGAGCTTTCACTCTCAAAATTGTCTCAGTTTGGATGACATACAGTGTTTTTTGTGACTCTAAGATACACTGACCTCTATTACCCTTCACCCAGGATAATCCTCCTTTCCTCCTTTTGGTAATCTCAAAAGCAGTCCCCAGTTTGCTAGACTGTCCCTCCCTCACAGACCCAGACCCTCAACTACCAGCCCCCCTAGCATTAGCTCTCCAGTGGGGTCTGAATTTAGAAAATGGTAGAAAGAGTTTTTGACTTCAGGCAGCTTCAGGCAACTTCTGCTTTTAAGCTACCAGAGTGACCAGATGGTGCACTGTTTTAGAAGAGGAAGGATAAAATGTAGGGTGGTTGTAGAAATTAATGTCTTATATATTATGTTAACTCTCTCTAGCCATAAAATAATTCCTTACTTGCTTTGTAGTCTCCCTTTTTCCATAGTTTAATCTTTCCCTTCATTTCTGCAATCCTTCTCCTCTGCCACCTTGAGGTGCTTGGGAGTGGCCCAGCCTGAAATCATAATTCTAGTCTAAGAAATTCTATTTTCAGTTTTCAGTCTTCCCTTTCTCTCCAGTAAGAATTATTTCTGTGATATTTAGGTTAAAATAGATGTTAGATAAGATATGCTCAAAGAGAAGGGGTTTATTATGTCCCCACAGAACTGCAGAGCTGATGCAAATAGCTACAACAATTGTTGATGTTAAGGAAGTGCCTTGTTGACTTATGATAGGCTGATGGGGATCACCTTTGATATAATGCAGACATACTCAAACTGACTGACAGTCAATCTTTGTAGAAGAAATATATCCTGTCCACATAAGGTCATTACCAAACTCATTAGCAGCATTCTGTTTATACTCTATTATACCAAATCTTTTACATTGTAATATTTGTGTATATGTCTGTCTCTCCCAGTAGACTCTGAGCTATTTAAAAATTGGGATCTTATCTTATTAGTTTCTATATCCCCAGGGCCAAGTAT
The DNA here is from genome assembly GCF_964341445.2 of Mesoplodon mirus. Taxonomy (NCBI): domain Eukaryota; kingdom Metazoa; phylum Chordata; class Mammalia; order Artiodactyla; family Ziphiidae; genus Mesoplodon; species Mesoplodon mirus. Next base: position 112,033,604 of record NC_138982.1, read on the forward strand.
AGTCTGGGCACAAAATAGGCCCTCAATGAGTAATTGATGAATGAAAGAATCATGAATTAAATCATGTCTACAAATTCTCATATCACAAATATTGCATATGCTTGAAGAATGTAATGAGTTATTCACATTCATTGTTACATGGTCCATTACAAGTCATCTGCCATGAGGAAGCCTTCCTTTTGTCTCATTAGCATTATTAAACAACGTTCATACAACTTGTACCTATTTTCAGAATGACCAAGACCCTACCCCATAAGATTCAAACATTTCTTTAATATGTTTTGTTCCCAACCAGTAACTCTGTAACGCAAATTGCAATAAAAACATAATGAAAAGGAAAATATTTAACTTTCTAAGTTTCAAGATGCTTTAAAGCTCAATCACCCAGTATAATTCCCTCAATTAACAAATGAATCAACTCTTACCCCAGGGAAACTTAATTCATCCAAGTTCACATGATTAGTTAGTGATTAGGCTATTTCCCTTTATCCATTGTATGGTTACCCAATTAAATGGATGTAGGTCCCTTTGAGTAAGGACTTCGAATCTTTATAGCACAGTACATTTGCTTTGTTTTACAGGTTCCTTCTCCTGGAAAACTGGCCTTTCCTTTGGTCAGTGTAATCCGGAAGTTGGCTCATATCTTGAAACTGGGCAAGAGATTGTGACATTTTATGGGGACAGAAAACCTCAGCCTCCTGATCATCCATTCTTGAATCCCTTTGATTTTTTATAAAATGATCAATATCCTTGTCAGCTTCTCATTTATGTTTTCCCTAACGTTACAGTGTTCTAACAAGTATCTCTATATTTCTATGTGACTCAGCCCCCCAGCTGCCACTCTGACCTTGCTGCAATGACACCTAGCTTATGTTATTTCAGAATTCTTTATTTCCCATTTTGTCAGAGATATTCCAGGTCCTTAGATGTCAGTGTAAACTCTTCCCTCTTTCCAGTGTTATGTACCAGTGATCAATCCTGGACTTCAGAGGACAGTCACCACTGACCTTCACAACAAAGTGGGAGACTCTCTCACCTTACTCACTGTGGAAAACAGAATGTCCCCCAACCTCCTGCAGAACATAGTCAGCTACTGAGTTTGAAGGCCTTATGCAGTTTATCCACTCCAGCAGTCCAATTCTTTGACTCTTTTTATCCTTTCTTCCACTATATGCCATCTTAGTTTTGGCATTTATATATCACTTAGTGAGAGCCATCACTTTCTTACAGCTTCCAAAAATCCACCTAGTTAGTTAGCACTATCTTCTCTCATCTTCACCAAAATGTATTACCAGTATCATGGGAGAGTGCTTGCAATTGGTCCAGCTCCCTCAAGATCCAGTCCCATACATACACAATTCCTGCCATTACTATTAAATTAGTAAGTCCTGCATTTCCTTTAGTATGTCATCCTTTTTCTTTTTTAGCAAAACTAGCACATATCTAGCTAGACTATATTGTCCCTTAATCCTAGATTTTAGTTTCTGGCCAGGACTGGAATTAGAGTAGATCTAAGGAGGTGGGATGTATATTCTCTTTCAAGACAGAGAACAGCACTGTCTTCAAAAAATGGAGAAAGATGACTTTTAATATGAAAGAGTAGACTACTTCTAAAGACTTAGCCAATACAGAGGAATCTCTGGATGAAAGGTTTCCAAGTGCACTGACCTAGATTTCTTCATCTCAAGATTTTAGGGGGGAGGAGGACAATGATGTCATATGGATGACAAAATAGGTCATCCCCAATTTCAGTCCCCTTCATGAGAAGACTAACCAGAAACTATTCATACACAAGACACAATTCTGAAAATCTCAGAACCCAGTGATAAGGGTGAAGCATCCCCCTGGACCACAGAGACCAAGAAGGACCAATGTAAAAGGGTAAGAGGAGCAGCTACACTCTGACCATATCATCCCTTCCACATGCTGGCACAGTGATGCACTGAGAGGGTTGAAGGTGTCATTGCTTCACACTTAAAGGGAACAGAACCAGCTCAGACCCAACCCTTAAGGCTTTTGCTCCAGCAACTTGGAAACCAAACCCACCTTTTATAGGGTGGTGATAGCCACTGAGCATATGAGAAACCCCAGCTCACACTTGGCTCTGGTTCTAGCCCCTCCATTTCCAGTCCCATCTCCCACCAAGGGGATAGCTGTCAGCACACACTGGGAGAAGATGTGACTCATGATCACTTCAGATCTAGCTCTCCCACCAATGGCACTGGTCACACATAGATGTCATAGGTCATAGCTCCCACACAAAGCTACCCCTTCAAGACCAAGATATGTAACTGTTTCACCTAACTTCATATAGTCAGAGAAAGTCAAGCAAAAATGAGAATACAGAAGAGTTTGTTCCAAATGAAAGAAGGAAAAAACCCTAAAAAATCAACAAATGAAACAAAGATAAATAATTTACCAGATAAAGAGTCTGAAGCATTTGTAATAAAACTGCTAATTGAATTAGGAAAAAGAATAGATGAACACAGTGAGAATTTTAACAAAGAACTAAAAAATATAGGAAAGAACCAGTCATAGCTGAAGAATATAATAACTGGAATAAAAAACACACTAGAAGGAATGAATAGCAGACTAGGTGATAAAGAAGAAAGCATAAGTTCTTCTAATGATCTGGAAGATAAAATAGTGGAAATCACCCAATCAGAAGCACAAAAAGAAAAACAAATATTAAAAAAATGAGAAAAGTTTAAGGGATCACTGAGACAACTTCAAGAATACCAACATTCACATTATAGGGACCCCAGAAGGAGAAGGGAGAGACAGAGGAGGTAGAAAATGTATTTGATGAAATTATGGCTGAGGGACTTCAATGGTGGCACAGTGGTTAAGAATCTGCCTGCCAATGCAGGGGACTCGGGTTCAATGCCAGGTCCTGGAAGATCCCACATGCCACAGAGCAACTAAGCCTGTGTGCCACAACCACTGAGCCTGCACTCTAGAGCCCACGAGCCACAACAACTGAAGTCAATGTGCCTTAAGCCTGTGCTCCGCAACAAAAGAAGCCACCACAATGAGAAGCCCATGCACCACAAAAAAAAAAAAAGTAGCCCCACTCACTGAAACTAGAGAAAGCCTGTGCACAACAACAAAGACCCAACACAGCCATAAATAAATAAATAAATAAATAATAAATTAAAAGAAAAAGAAATTATGACTGAAAACTTCCCAAACCTGAAGAATGAAACAGATATTAAGGTACAGGGATCACAGAGAGTCCCAAACAAGATGAACCCAAAGAGACCCACAACAAGACACATCATAGTTAAACTGGCAAAAGTTAAAGATAAAGAGATAATTCTAAGAGAAAACAGAGTCACATACAAGGGAACTACATAAGGCCATCAGCTGATTTTTCTGCAGAAACTTTGCAGGCAAGAAGAGAATGTCATGATACAGTTAAAGTGCTGAAAGAGAAAAACCTACAACCTAGGATATTCTTCTCAGCAAGACTATTATTCAGAATTGAAGGAGAGATAAAGAACTTCTCAGACAAGCAAAAACTAAGAGAGTTCATAAATACTAAACTGACCCTAAAAGAAATGTTAAATTGACTTTTTTTAATGGAAAAGAAAAGGCCACAACAAGAAGGAAGAATTTTATAGAAAAGGAAAAATCCCACAAGTAGAAGCAAATATATAGTAAAGGTTGTGGATCAACCACTTAAATAAGCTAGTACAAAGATGAAAACAAAAAATTATAAAATTAACTATAATTACAATAAATAGTTAAGTAATAAACATGAAGATAAAAAATATGACACCAAAATCACAAAATGTGAGGGAGGGGAGTAAAAAAACATAGCTCTTTTAGAAAGTGTTTTAACTTAAATGACTATCAGTTTAAAACAAGTAGATATAATTATAGGTCAACATATATGAACCCCATGCTAATGATAAATCAAAAATCTACAACAGATACACAAAATTAAACAGAAAGGAAAATAAGCATACCACTAAAGAAAATCAAATACATGAGAAGAAACTAAGAGAAGAATAGAACAGAGAAGAACTACAAAAACAACCAGAAAACAAGTAACAAAATGGCAATAAGTACATACCTATGAATAATAACTTTAAATGTCCATTGATAGAGTAAATGCTCCAATCAAAAGATATAGAGTTGTTGATTGGATATAAAAACAAGACCCATCTATCTATATGCTGCTTATAAGAGACTCACTTCAGAGCTAAAATGAGGGGATGGAAAAGGCTATTCTATGCAAATGAAAATGACAAGAAAGCTGGGGTGGCAGTACTCATATCAGACAGAGCAGACTTAAAACAAAGCCTATAACAAAAGACAAAGAAGAGGATTATATTATGATAAAGTGATCAATACAAGAGGATATAACACTCATTAACAGATATGGATCTAATATAGGAACGCCTAAATATATAAAGCAAGTATTAACAGACATAAAAGGAGAAATTGAAAATAGCACAATAATAGTAGGGGACTGTAACACCCCACTTACATCAATGGACAGGTCATCCAGACAGAAAATCAATAAGGCAACAGAGGTCCTAAATGACACAATATACCGGTTGGACTTAATAGATATCTACAGAGCATTCCATCCAAAAACAACAGAATACACATTCTTTTCAAGTGTACATGGAACATTTTCCAGGACAGATCACATGCTAGGCCATAAAACCAGTCTCAACAAATTTAAGAGGCTATAAATTATATCAAGCATTTTTTCCACCCCAGTGGTATGAAACTAGAAATCAATTACAGGAAGAAAAGTGGGAAAAAATACAAACACATGGAGAGTAAACACCATGCTACTAAAAAACCAATGGGTCAGTGAAGAATCATAGACAAAAAAGGTGAATGAAATTCGGTCATTTGTGACTTTGTGGTTGAACCTTGAATGCATTATGCTAAATAAAATAAATCAGATAGAAAAATACAAATACTGTATGATCTCACATATATGTGGAATCCTGGGGAAAAAAAAACAAATTCATAGAAACAGGGAGTAGACTGGTGATTGCTTGGGGGTGGGGAAATGGAGACATGTTGGTCAAAGGGTATGAGCTTCCAGTTATAAGAGGAAGAAGTTCTGAGGGTCTAATATATAGCCAGGTAACTATAATTAACAAGAATGTATCATATACTTAGAAGTTGCTAAGAAGTAGGTCTTAAAAATTCTCACCACACAAAAAAAGTAATTACATAAGGTGATGGCTATATTAATTTACTGTGGAAATCATTTTGCAATATATATGTACATCAAACCATCATGCTGTACACCTTAAACTCACACAATGTTATATGCAATTCTATCTCAATAAGCTGGGGGAGAAAAGAGGGGACTCACTCTTTCTCAATCAAGACTCTAACCTTGGCATAGCATATTTGCTGAAGTTGATAATTCAGTCTTCTCTAAAGCTCTGATCTCCTTATAATTAAGTTCTGGGTCTGATCCTCTGCTTTTCATATCTGGCTGTAGAAGATGAGAGTCTCTTCATACTCTGCCAAGGAAACCCTCTGGTTTTCACATTTCACTTTAAATTGGTGATTAATAACCCATGCCTTTGTCTGTCTTTTCCAGTAAATTGATGACATTCAGCAGCAGCCATCAAATTCTACTGTCCTATATTTACTGCCTGCTCTGAGCTTCTCAATCATAGGAGTTATTGTGACCATCAGTACCTTCCCTTCTACTGGTATGTTATCCTAGTTCACCATTGGTTAAAATTTGACCAACTGCACAATTCCAGCATACAAGGGACTATCAGTATAGCATTCATCACCCATAATGAAATATTCATTGCCTTCTGGCTGTCAGGTGATCAAGGTCCAAAATCTTTTAGAATCTGTTTCCTTAGACCACCAAGATAGTGGTACCAACACTCAGGTTTCATTTACTGTGGAACAGAATCTGGGACAGAGATTTGAATTCAAGAAGTATAATGTGCTTGGGATTAACACCTGTGGAGGAGTAAGGCAAGCAGGAATGGACAGAGTAAGAAGCTAAGCTGCAATGCTGTTGTGACAAAAGACAGCCAATTTCATGGAGACTTCTGAAGTTGCAATGGTTCACAGTTGTATCCAAAAAACACAAGGGGACCACACAGTTTATTCTCAACATGACTCGGTCAAGATATATGTTTCAGGGAAGAGATAAACATGGGTGAGGCAACTTCTTTTGTCTGAGAGTAATACCGGAGGGTAGAATTAACTGTGAACCATCTGCAGGTAACTCTTGGGACAGTAGGGGAATTGATCCCTGAAGTGAGATCTGGGTGACACACTACAGCATTCAATACAAATAACTTGGTGGAAACTTTTTATTAAAGTGATAATATGCTAATTTATTATATCTCCAAGTGCTGAATTTGTTTAAAGGATATCTATCTTAAACTTCTTTGTAAAATTATGTAAAATCTGACCAAATGGAAATCACTTTTAATTTATAATATAATCCCTCTAAGATATATTAAAAACTTTCTGCCTCACAATAATAATGTCTTTTAAAATGTCTTTATGTTTTTTCAGGAGTAAAAAACCAAAGAACAGAGCTCTACCTATGAAGACAGTGTGAATTCTTCAAGAAATGGGTGTGGATCTCAGTTTCTCTTTTGTTAGTTAGTACATTTTCACTGATATTTTCAAACATATACGCATTCAAAATTGGAAAAATCTCACTCTTTATTGGTATTTAAAATATATGTATGGAGCATAATAACGTTTTAAATAGAATAATAGATTGATATTTTTTTTCCTAAATGGCTCCTTTTTCTATGAAAATCATTTTCTAAGATTAACCACTGTAGTTATTAAGCCTTTTGAGAGCACCATGAAGGCTGAGAAAAGCTAAATAGGAAGGCAGGAAAAGTAAAATACAGGTTTCTCATTCAGGAACTTAAATTTTCTGAATTCTAAGTTAAAAATGTATGTATATATGGGTTCAGGATCCATTTCCCATGATAGATGATACATGTCTCACAATATTGTAAAAACATTCTCACATGACCCTCTTATCATGAAGTCAGATAAATTGTCTGTAGTATACCTTCATGGTTTTCTGCCTTCTCAAGAGTCCAGAGTAACTAAGACTGTGGGAGAATTTGTCTTTTTTGGTGATTGTTTAGTCTAAGCCTCCCATGAAAAAACGATCCATCCATTTCCAGTTCTCATATGTTAACTGGAGAAGTTCAAATCCAGTACAATAGGTCAAATAGGAATAGACAACATACCATCTTCTCCAATTTAAGATCCATTCTACTTAATCCCCCATTCCCATCCCAACTTCTGCCTCCTCTTTTATTTTTTTTTTAAACAGAAGCACCCACAGATATCGATAAATGCAAAATGATAATAGAGGAGAAAGAATACCCAAGAAAGAGTGGGCAAACCTAAAGGAGATGGAACCCACCCTCTGTTTTGTTCTCCCCAGTAAGTTTCTGTGTTAAAAACCCTCAGCCAGGGGCTTCCCTGGTGGCGCAGTGGTTGAGAATCTGCCTGCTAATGCAGGGGACACGGGTTCGAGCCCTGGTCTGGGAGGATCCCACATGCCACGGAGCAACTGGGCCCGTGAGCCACGACTACTGAGCCTGTGCGTCTGGAGCCTGTGCTCCGCAAAAAGAGGCCGCGATAGTGAGAGGCCCGTGCACCGCGATGAAGAGTGGCCCCCGCTTGCCACAACTAGAGAAAGCCCTCACACAGAAATGAAGATGCAACACAGCAAAAATAAATAAATTAATTAAAAAAAAAAAACCTCAGCCATAGCATAGATACATAGACATAGCATTTCTCAGATAAAAGAGAAAATAGATGAAGATGTTCCCTGCCCTTAATAGTTGTGACAAGACTAACCTAAACTCAGTACTACCCAGGGGGATAACCAATGCCCTCCAAATTCTGAGGCCTCCTGTTTCAGGTCCCCATGCTCAGTAGTAATAAAGAAGTATGGGGCTCCCCTGGTGGCACAGTGGTTGACGGTCTGCCTGCCAATGCAGGGGACACAGGTTCGTGCCCCGGTCCAGGAAGATCCCACATGCCACGGAGCGGCTGGGCCCGTGAGCCATGGCTGTTGAGCCTGTGCGTCCAGAGCCTGTGCTCCACAACGGGAGAGGCCCCAACAGTGAGAGGCCCACATACCACCAAAAAAAAAAAAAAAAAAGTATGTTACCCACTTCCCTCGAAGCAGAACTGTCATATGAACATCAATTGAACAGACCACTGTACCCCAACCCAGGCAGCAGAGTGAGCCAATCTTTCTACCACAGAATGCTGGGATTGAGGATTCAGGTCAGAGTGCTTTTAAAGAGTAGGCATTCATTCTTTCCTCCCCCTGCCTCAGAATAAGTGTTCCCTCTGACCATCTTTTCTGACCCCAGAGGTTCCTCCCCAGTGGCAGGAAGAGCTTTGCCCATGGTGAGGACCAGAGGGGCATAGCTACACCCAGACTCCCAGTTTCAATTCCACTACATACTACATCTCATTGTCAGCAAATTTAGTCCACAGGTGGCTAAGTACTGATGAGTGAGGCATTGGGGAAGCCAGTTCTTAAAGTCTAGGGTGCAGATTAGAGAGCGAGAATCCTCAGATAAGTAATATTCAGCAAACGCCATTGAAAAAAATCTAAATATTAGAAAGAAAACTCAGTGAAATTATGAACTGTTCAGCAATTTCAAATATAGGGAAATAGCATTTCAGCTTTTGTTTTGAACTGAATAAAAGAAGAGTACTTTGGATGAGGTTGGGAGCAGGGTATTTAGAATAAAGAATGTTATCAATCATGGATTGATAAGGACCACTTTTAGAACTGTTCTTTCACCAAGAGCTTTAGAAAACTTGCTCCTAGTCTGCTAAGCTCAGTTGATGTTTTCTGTATCAATACTTCATTGGTTGACTAAGCTGTATGAACAAACCATGTCTTCCAGACTTTTCTTAACACCAACTGGATAGCAAACCACAACTTTCCAAGGTCACGTATATGCTCAAGGTCAGGGCGGGGTGGGTGGAGTGGGGCTTCTTGAACACCCATTAGTTAGAAGAAAGAATTCCCTGCACCCAAGGGGATAATGCACTGAAAAAAACAGTTTAAGACCCTGGAGATAAGCCAGTGCTTAGCAGCATCCCCATTATGTAAAGAAGCAGGTTCTCAGGACAGACTGCTATGGAACAAAACAGCATAAAACAAAAATAAGAGCACCTATAACTATAACAATCAGTGATATATTTGTAAGTCACTTCCCTGTATGTATAGGTAGATGCTATAGACTTAATATTTGGCCACACACTCCCCAAATTTATAAAGGCATCCTAATCCCCAACGTGATGGTATTTGGAGATGAGGCCTTTGGTAGGTGATTAGGTCATGGTGGTAGAACCCTCTTGAATGACATTAGTGTCCTTATAAAAGAGACCCCAGAGAGCTCCCTTACGCCTCTGTTGTGTGAGGACACAGTAAGAAAATGGGCATCTATAAACCAAGAAGCAGTCCTTCTCCAGATGTGACTTCATCTTAGACTTTGTAGCCTTCAGAACTGTGAGAAATGAAGGTTTATTGTTTAAGCTACTCACTCTATGGTATTTTTGTTACAGCTGTCTGAACAGACCAAGACAGTAGGACTCCTAATTCAGTAGAGTTTGCTTTGTTTCTGGTGTGAATACTTACACCATGGCCAATTTTAAAATACTAATGCTTTAACAGCTGACATGGAAAGTTTCTGAATATTTAACATTTGACTCCAGGAAACCAATACAAGCCAGTTCTGCCATGCCACTAGCACAGCCTTAATGATGACAAAAGAAACAGGACACAGACAATTATCTTGGCTACATCAGGCTAAGGATATTTGACCCTTTTCTAAAGTAGAACTGTTGGAAATAAAATTTTAAAAAGAAAGAAAACTATCCTATAGAGTTTTATACAGGTTGCATTTATAAATTAGTGCTTAATAAACTCTATGTAGACTAGCTCATGTGTTCCCCACACATGGTATGAATTCATTCAGTTTTATCTTCTTTGCCATCTTTATAAATTCCTAAATTAAAGAACTTCTTTAGTTACAGGAATAGACCCCAAAGTACATCTGGGCTTGGTAGATTTTTCTGACAATTGCCATCTAACATCTTATATTAAAATAAAGAGGTGAGGAAAGTAACAACATTTCAAGACAGATTAAAAACTTTTGATCAGGGTATAAAACACATTAAATTTTCAGAGAGAGTTTTCCATTTATTCAGTATTACTCTGAAATCATATTTTGTTGGTAAATGTGTATAAATGTATTAATAATCTAAACTTACATAGACACAATGAAATAAATTACAATTTAAGTATCTTTGGTTTTATTAGAATGTATACCTGTTGATCCCTGTGATCCTAAAAGAGAGAACCCTTACATTACATATATGCCTTTGAATTAAAAGACCAGAAATAGCAACAGAGTTGCCCTTCAAAAATAAGAGGCTTGTAATATCTAAGATAAACCCCCAAATTCTTAACTTCAAGGGAAAAACAAGACAAGATGCATCAGTTGTTTTGTGAGCTTAAAGTTTGTTTTTTTAATTTATTTTCAAGAATTAACACTTTTAGTTGCTTTTTGTAATTGATTCAACAAATACTTTCCTTAAGACATTCTTCTAGGCACTTTAGAGGTTACAAATATGGATCCTGTGCTTTAGGAGCTCATATTTTAGAGGGAGTGAGATGTGTACACAAAGCATAATGAAATAAGGCTGTAATAATTGTTTTCATGGAGGCTGAAAATCCTCTAGTCACCTCAAGGATGGATAAGGAGGAACTAATTCCATTATGAGATCTAGAAAAAGCTGTAGGGATAATGAAAATGTAGTATATCTAGGGTTTCAACTGTCAAAGATAAGTCGAATAAGTACCCAAATTTAGAAGCAGCAGCAAAAAAATTTTTAATTAAAAATTCAGAAGAGTTCTGTTCCAGGGTGTTCTCATTTTATTTGGATATAAATGAGAAAGTCAATATTATTGGACCAAAGATTGTGTGAGCTGAGGTAGAAGAGGGCAAAAAAATGTGTTTAAAAAATATTATAGCAAGGCCCAATAATCAGAAATCTTAAATTCCATGATTAAAGGTTTGATATATTTTTGGACTTCCCTGGTGGTGCAGTGATTTAGAATGCATCTGCCAGTGCAGGGGATATGGGTTCAATGCCAGGTCCAGGAAGATCCCATATGTCGCAGAGCAAATAAGCCCATAAACCACAACAACAGAGCCTGTGCTCTAGAGCATGAAAGCCACAACTACTGAGCCACATGCCACAACTACTGAAGCCCACCTGCCTAGAGCCTGTGCTCTGCAACAAGAGAAGCCACCACAATGAGAAGCCCGTGCACTGCAACGCAGAGTAACCCCTGCACACCGCAACTGGAGAAAGCCCATGCGTGGCAATGAAGACCCAATGCAGCCAAAAATAATTAATTAATTAAATTTTTTTTAAAGTTTAGTATTTTTTTAATAGGTGAAGAGAAGCTTCTTAAAATTATCTGATTTCATAGCTGTGGAAGTATATCTTTATGGGACAATAGTTCTGGAAGAGATAAAAAGTGTTTGAACTAGAAAAATTGTGATGGGAATATAAAAATTAGGGATACTATTTGCAAGAGACTCAAAAAAAGTGACTTAAATTGGTTTGTACCAAAAATAGAATTTATTTTATCGAGTAACTGAAAATCAAACAGTTGTTTGATTCAGAGACTCAAAATATGTAACTTAGATGCAGTATCTCTCCATATCTTTACACTTGTCAATGTCCACTTTATTTTCAACCTCCATATGATTACAAGATATTAACAATAGATCTGGGCACATATCACCCAGAATTATGGTTGAATAAAATACCATTCTAGATGGTTGAATAAAATAACATTTTTTGAAGAACTTGTCAAGCTTATTTCAAAATTTATACAATAAGGAAAAGAACTTAGCAAAAAAAAGTGTTAAAAATAAGAACATACTTGAATAACTTAACGCTACTACAATCATGTTAAAGTAATCAAGAAAATATGATATGGGATAAAGGATAGGACTGGAGATCAATGGAACAAAACAGAAGTCTAGAAATAGGCCTACATTTATATGGTCAAGTTGCTAAAGTAACTAAATGGAGGGGAAAATAGTCTTTTCAACAAATGGAGCTAGAACAGCTAAATATCTACATAGAAGAAAATGAACCTCAAATTTCACACTATGTACAAAAATTACCTCAAAATGTATCCTATATCTAAGCATAAAATCTGAAACAATAAAATGTTTGGAAACGTGTCAGAGAAAACTCTCTGTAACATTAGATTAGGCAATAATTTTCTAAATAAGGCACAGGAGCATAAACCATAAAAAGAAATAAATGGTAAATTGTGTTTCATCAAAATTAAAAAACTTTGCTCTTTGAAAGACACAATTAAGAAAACAAAACACAAACTACTGACTGGGAGAAATGTTTGCAAAGAATACCTGGAAAGGAATGTGTATCCAGAATATATTAATAACACCCATGACTCAGCAATAACAAGACAAACAACCCAATTAATAAATGGCAAAAGATCTGAAAAGACATTTCTCTATAATACCCAAATGGACAATAAACACACGAAAAGATGCCTAAAATTACCAGCCGCCATAGAAATATGAAGAAAAAACACAATAAAATATTACTACATACCCACAAGAGTGGCTAAAATTAACAAGACCAACATTACTGAGTGCTGAAGAGGATGTGGCACAATGGGAACTCTCATACATTGTAGATGGAATCAAATATTACAATCACTCTGGAAAATTTTGCCAATGTCTTATAATTTAAGCATACACATCATACACCCTAGCAGTCACATTCCTATTTACTTACCAAGAGAAATAGAATATATGTTCTCACAAAGATAATTATTCATAAAAACAAAACCTGAGAAGCACTCAAAGCATCATCAACTGATGAATAGATTAAAAAAATTGCAATATATCCATACAGTAGCATATTACTCAGTAATAGAACAAATTATTGATACATGCAACCACATGGATAATCTAAGATGCATTACGCTAAGTGAAAAACTCAAACACAAAAGATCACATGCTATGTGATTCTCTTCTTGTCTAATTCTGGTAAAGGCAGTGAAAGTGAGAGAAAGTCGATCAGCAGTTACCTGGGACCAGAGGTCAGGGGAGGCTGTTACTGCAAAAAGAATGAAGAAACATTGAGGATGAAAAAAAAAAAATGCTCTCTATTTTTAACTTAAAATGGGAAAAATTTGTTATATTTAGATTTTACCTCAATAAAATGGGAAATTTTTATTATATTTAGATTTGACCTCAATAAAATTTTATTATATTTAGATTTTACCTCAGGGTAATTTATGCCTGAGCCTCTCTTTCCTCTTTCATTTCTCCTCCTTCTCCAAAAGTTTAGTCCTAGAAAACTAAAATGTGGTATTTGACGTGAAGAGTTAGCATCTACATATAGTTTTTGATAAAGGTATGTGTGTATGTGTGTACATTCCTTATTTCTGTCCACTGAAATGTACTAAAAGTAGTGATCCACAATACCAATAAACACACTGAACATCTAGATATTGTTTTCCAATCATCATTCTACAATAAAATGAGCTAGAACTCCTTGGAGAAATGGTTGATTTTACAGCTCAGCTAGAAAATACAGAAGTGCTCAAAGAACAATGGGGTCGTGAATACACAGATGCTAGTTTAAAGGGATTTCCACTGTCTAAATCGAAGACAATGTGAGCATTAAAATAAATCATGATAGTAACAGGTTATAATGGGTTTTACTAGAAGTAAAATAGTAATTAACTCTCTACCATGTATCTATACTGATAATATAATACATTAATAAATTAATAAATTGAAAGGTATTGAGGAATGGGATAGTAGTATAACCCCAGTATACCTCCACCTGGAATGTTCATTAATACCAAAAGAAAAAAGAGTAGGTCTAAATTAAGGAATTCTAGCAGACACGACTTTAATCAAGTGATCGAAGTGAATATAATCAGCAATATGACTAATTAAAATCAGTTGCTAATGATAGGAGGCAAAGTAAAGGAAATCATGAGGATTTATAGACAAAACCAAATGGAGGCACACATTTCAAAATAATTATACTCAGTCTTCAAAATTGTCAAGAATATGAAAGGTAAAGAAAGACTGAGAAACTGTTCTAGATGGAAGGAGACTAAAGAAACATGACAACTAAATGCAGTGTATGATTCAAGATTTATTATTTTGAGATAAAGGATGTTATTGGGACAATTGATAAAACCTGAGTCGGATCTAAAGGTTAGATGGTGTAGAAGGCAGAAGAATGGCCCCTTAAAGATATACACATCCTAATCCCCAGAACCTGTGAATATGTTATTTTGCATGTCAAAAAGAGCCTTGCAAATGTGAATAAATTAAGGATTTAACACAGAGAGATTGCCCTGGATTACTCAATTGGACCTGATGCAATCATGAGTCCTTGTAATTGAAAGGAAGACACAGGAGGGTCAGAGTCAGAATCAGAAAGAGATTCAAAGATGCTTTGCTCCTGACTTTAAAGGTGGAGGAAGGGGACCATGATCTTAATAGTTGTATCATTGCTATAGGGGAGAATGTTCTTGTTTTCAGGAATTACAAACCATAGATTTAGAGAGTGATGGAACATTTTCAGCAAGTTACTCTCAAATGGTTCAGAGGAAATAAAAATATTTAAACATTACTTCCAACCTTTCTGTGAGTTTGGGATAAATTTGACCTAAATTCTCAGATATTCTTAACTAAATTTGTTATTGTGAACAAAGGGAAAGAATCTGAGATCTAACATTAATACCCATGAATAGAGGTGTTGTCATAATTCTACAAAAAGCACATAGTTGCTTAAAGCAAAACCTGGAATATACTTCCATAAGAAAGAAAAATGGAAGGTAGGCAGAAAAACCAATAAAAGTTCACTAAAAGGAGTTAAAACCAACAGAAAAAATTAAAATAACATTTCAGAAGGAAACCCAATTGGAATTATGGAAAAAGAGAAAGGAGAAGTCAAATATGTTTGACTTCTCCAGAGTTTCAAGCTTGGGTAATTTATTTTTGTACCATTCATTGAAATATGGACTTCAGGAGAGAGAGAAAATAAACACAAGTAGATGATAAATTCATATTTTGACATGTTGAGTTTGAGATGCTAGAGATCTACTTGGAAATGCCAATTAGATAATTTAAAATATTAGCCTAGCTATAAGGAGTGTGGGGTAAAAGCTGAAATGCAGATTAGATTAGTTGCTAGAGAATGATTGAGAGAGTCAGAACAGATGAGTGTAAAGGTAAATAAAAAAAAAAGAAAGAAAGAAAGGAAACAGAAAAGAAAAAAAAGAGAAAAGGGAAGATAGAAAAATGGAAAATTGGAGTAAATGCCCATTAATAGACTTATATAAGAGGGCCTACTAAATAGGAAACAGATAGACATGAGAGTAGGAACCAATACGTCACCAATGACAGTAAAGCAGAGAAGTTAGCAGGATAAAAAATGAAAACAGACTATTAATTCTTATATGTGAGGAAATACTGATATCTTTCTTAAGAAAGATGTCAATAGTGTGCTTGAGTGTAAAAGGGTAGGATTAAAGGGTTAGTATAAATTGAGGAAATGAAGTCATCAAACGTAAAAAAATAATTATTTTGGATCTAAAAGGAAAAAAGATGAAGAAATATCTAAACGTATTAGAAATGTCAGTGATAGCATTTGCTTTGTTTTGTATTTAAGAGGATCTTATTTAAAAATACATAGCTAATAGAGAGAAAAGCATGAGAGAAAGTTTGGTAAAATCAAATTCTAAAAAAAAATGAGGAAAGAGATTAAGGACAAAGCCTGTAAAGGAAAAGAGATAGATCTGAAAAGACAGCAGAGGAAGAAAATACTGTTAAAAAATGAGAGATGTTGAGTTGGATGGGTATGGATTATTAGTGATATCTACCAGTGTTCATAGTTCTTTTTCAGAGCTCATTCCTCACTCTAAAGTTAGAGGTGGCTATGGTTTCCTTTAGCAAATGAAATATGAGTAGAAGCATTAAGAGCCCTTTTGTAATTAACCTGTCTTTTTCTGTCTGTGATATCCACCATAAACACTATAGTGTAGATGATGGCTGCTCTATCATGTTCTTGGAATGAGGCTGACAAGGAGCAGACCCTCTAGGTATCCATAATAGACATAGGGGAAAGAGAAAAAAAAAACTTGTTGTTTAGGCAACTGAGATTTGGGGATGATTTGTTACTGAAGCATAATTTAGCCATTCTGACTGATAAGAATCATGAATGCAACTAAGAGTCATCAGAGATGTGGAAGAACATCCAGGGAGAATATTCATTTGAATGCCTTTGACTCTTGCAATCAAAGAAAAGAATTGTTGACAGGCTTGTTTTAATGGAGACTCCTAAGATCACCTTGTTACAGAAGTACAGGCCTCAGTAAGCAGAAAATCCTTGATTAATAATAGAATTGAATATTTTTAATATATTTATTGGCCACTTAGATAATCTCTTTTTCAAAATTTACTCAATTTTTTACATTTTTATTGTTTCATATCATATTCAAATTTTTCTTGATTAAGAAGGCTTCAAATTTCATTACACTCTTTAAATGAGCCATGTTTTGAGTGGTTCATATTCCTCTTTGTATGTTTACTTCCTGTTGTATTTCTATTTCATTTATTTCTGCTCTAATTTTATTTCCTTCATTTTTTCACTGATTTAGAATGGATTATTAGATTATTGATTTTTAGTTTTTGCTATTTTCTAATATATGCATTTAAAGCTTTACATTTTTTTCTAATGTATATTTAGTTATATGCCACAAGTTTTAATTTTTATTATTTCCATTATCGTTCAGTTCAAATATTCTTCTAATTTTATTACTTCTTGATTCATATCTTATTTAGAAATGTATTCCTCAATTTCCAATCATATGAAATGTTTCTAGTTATCTTTCATTGTACATTTCTAGCTTAATTGCACTAGAGTCAGGAAACATACTCTGTAGGATTTCAATCCTTTAAAGTTGATCATTCTTACTTTAGCTATCTTAATATTTGTGTATGTCTTTGGTTCTCAGTAGTTTGCTTTTATATTGCTAAATGTAGTTTTCTTTGTATTTATCCTTATTTATCCTGCTTAAGTTTTGATAGGCCTAATGTGTTTCATCAGTTTTGGAAATTTTTCAGTGATTATCTCTTCAAATATTGCTTCTGCACAAATAATACATCCCATATTGTGGGTAGTTAATTAAAAATATTGTCACAACTTCTCAGTGTATCTCCTCTCCTCTCTCTTACCTCATCTGTATTTCTCAATTATTATTTTTCTCTTCATTCTTCATTTTGGATATTTTCTACAGATTTTCTTTAAGTTTATGAATTATCTCTTTAACTGTGTCTAATCTCCAGTAAAACTAATTTGCTGAGTTCTAAATTTCAAATATTATGTTTTCTTTTTTAATTCTAGATTTTTCAATTACTTAACTGAAGTTTCTATTTGTGTGTGTGTGTGTGTGTGTGTGTGTGTGTGTGTGTGTATTTTGCCTGAAATGCTCAACCTGGTCATTTATCTCTGTGAACATACTGAGCAGAGTTATTTTAAAGTCCTTGGATCTCCTCTGATGTCAGCTTTTCTCTTCATTTTAAAATCAAGTCGTTTTTATTTTTGTTTTTCTTCCTTTTTGTTTGACTGGTTCACTAAAATTAAATGCTTGCTATTATATTTGAAAAAGTTATAAAAATTATTTGAGTCCTAGAATGATGGTGTCTTTCCCCAGAGAGAATTTACATTTAAGCTGAATTTTGTTTCCTCCCAGGAGACATTTTATAGTGTAGGCCTTCAAAGTCCCAACCCCAATATATGGGGCATTTATGAACAGCCCTGATGGTCTTTGGATTCTCATTTTTGTCTCCCTATCCCCACAAATCTGTCAAAAACACATCTCAGAATATTGGATTCTCCATCTCCTACCTGGAATTATCAGAAAACAAGGAAATGAGTAGATCCAAATGTCAGTTTGGTCATTTGGACTTCCTTTTTTCCTGGGACATAGCCTTGTAATCCTCCACTACTTTATGAAATGTTTGTGTGCCAGATGCACAATGGTCACAACATTTTACAGCTCCTCTAATCAAGGGATGGAGTCTCAAAGTCTATGTCCTCACCTCTTAAATCTTGGCTGGATTTGTGACTTGCTTAGGCTAATAGAATGTTGTAGAAATTCATTTCATTAGTTCAAAGCCCAGGACTCAATAGTTTCTTGCAGCTTCTACTATCGCTGCTCATGGGAGCCTTACAACCAACATATGAGCAAGCTCATGCTATTCTGCTGGGAAGTGAAAGACTCTGGGGAGGGAGGCTCCAGTCATCCCAGTCATTCCAAATAAGGCAAGTAAGCCAAGCAGCTACAAGGAACATCACCTTAAAGACATGTGAGTTCAGCTTAATGTGGTTCATTGCAGAATGACACTCAAAATTCCTTATGCACAAAATCATGAATTAAATAAATTGTTGCTGTTTTAAGCCATTAAGTTTTGGGTTAGCTTGCTATACAACAAGATATAACTAACATGACTGCAATTAAATTGTTTTAAATATATATTTTATGGAATTTTCTAATTGTTCCCAGTGGGGAATATGTACTAGCTACCTAGTTCCCTATCGCCAGAAGAGGAAATCACTGAAAAACACTAATATTTAAAATGTTTAAACTTGCAAGTCTAAAACATCTTTGAGTGGAAAGGTTTTTAAGGTTAAAAAATAAAGTTAGAATAATTAGGTACAGAACATGTCAACACACAACAAATTGTACTCATCTCCATAAATTCTTGAACATTAGTGACTATTAATCTTAAATCCTTTAAATCACTGAATAAAAAACTTCCAATATATATTTTACATAAGAACATGTACAAAGTACTAATTGTTATTTCCCTTTGAGTTTCAAAGCCATTGTTAAAATGTTGGAAAAAATATATATGTATATATTTTACATGTAAAATATTTAGAAAGAGAAGAATGCTTACTTCTACTTTACTTTAAAATGTTTAGAAAGAGAAGAATATCATACCATAGAAAAGGTATCATCAAAACCCACGTTGGTCATCTTATATCACAAATAACCTAATGACCCATGTATCACTCAGCATAAGAAAAAATAAATGATAAAAACACAAAAAGAGAACTTGTAAAAACTAAACAAAAAATTTTGATAGTATACTGTCAGAAGTATGTTAGATGGGACATAGGTAGTTGTTGACGACTTTAGGGACAGCCATAAAAATGGCACAATAGCACAAAATCAATCATAATGAACTGAAAAAAATGTTTTTAAATAAGGGAACTAGTGAGAAATTTTCTTCACTATTTCCACAAGAGACTGCAATGATAAATGTCCAGAAAAGCAATAAAAATGCTTCTCTTTCTTTGAACTAAGGAATATCCTCATGAAAAAAAGATGTAGGGAAGAATCTACTGGAAGAGAAAATTAAGCAGTTGTTGGAACACAGAAAAATAATTATTCCAAATGACTGGTCTCCTTATTTTATGATATATCATAAAATATTTTAATTTTAATACTGCATGTTCAGTCTGACACTAACAGTCCTAGATTTTAAATAACTAGGGACAAAAAGCAATAAGAATTAACCATATAGCTACCTTGTCCACAGGAGATAAAATAAAAATCCATAACTCTGACTGACTCATTTTAAATTTAATTTAAAAATGGCTAGTATAATTATACACAAATATATGTTAGAAATGTGAATCTCATCACCACTGGATAACCTGTTACTGGTATGAATAAGAGACATGTAATGCACATTCTTGAACACTATATCAGAAACAGTAATTCATTGACTACCCATATCATTTACAAGCTCTAATTTAGGTTGTAAGAACAACTGCTTCTGTTGTAATTAATTCTGGCCAGGGAGTTAATCAGGCATTCATCTTTATTGGTTCACTACATTATTATTATTATTATTATTATTATTATTATTTGTGGTACGCGGGCCTCTCACTGTAGTGGCCTCTCCCATTGCGGGGCACAGGCTCCGGACACGCAGGCTCAGCGGCCATGGCTCACGGGCCCAGCCGCTCCACGGCATGTGGGATCTTCCCGGACTGGGGCATGAACCCGTGTCCCCTGCATTGGCAGGCGGTCTCTCAACCACTGCGCCACCAGGGAAGCCCAACATTATTAATATGCTCTTGTTTGTTAGGGTGGAAGAAGACAGCATGTTTGATTTGGACAGGTCAGATCTTATTGCTCTGTCAAGCTTTAAAACAAACAGTAAAAAGGGTTATTTTTGTTTTGTTTTATGTGAAAATTATGGGGGAAGTATTTCTGAAAAGTGTATGAAAAGAAGAGAGACAAATCACAAAAAAAAGGCACTTCAGATTTCAAGTGAAGGATTGAGAAGAAAGATATCCCACACAAATTATATGATGAAAGGAAAGGAAAGCGACATTGGTTTGTAGATGAGTTTGAATCTATTATAATTGCAATATCTGAAAACATATCCCTGTTCGTAGAAATAAGTAGGACTAAAATATGGAGTTGGGGTGGGAGAGGGGTAAAAGCACTATAATGGATCCTAATAGTTTTTAATGTTTGAAGGATGCCAACAAAGTAATGTTGAAAGGTGAATTATTCCATTCATTCTGCTAGCTAACTCACATGTGGGCTTCATTGAGGAATCCTGCTGAATATATCTAGAAATTCTCAAATGAGATCAAATCAGATTAATTCTCACAGGGTGGTAATTTTTCTTTGCATTTATTTTCTACAGCATAACACTCTTCCCATCAAACACTTTGGAGGCATGCCTATTGAGGGCTGTAATGTATTCTCACATCACAAGACAGTCGGTACATGTAGATAGATATGAGTTCATAGAGATCATTTATTTATTTCACTAATGATCTGTCAACTACTCTCCCTATTGTAATAAATGGCTAAGTGGTTACCTAAGAAACAGACTAAAGATTTTTCAGGAAGGGTGTGGCCACCTTGTCCTTTTTAAAGAAATCTGGAAGCAAATATATTACTCCAGGTTTAATATAATCCTAATAACAGATCAATTAACAAATGATTACCTGCTTTTACATAGCTCTTATTGCCTCATTAACTTTTTGAAAAATGCTTGGGCAATGTAATATCTTTTTCCATTTGTTACTGATATAAAAGTAGTCAATTAACTTTTAAATCACTCATTAGAAGTAATTTAATGTTATCATCCAGGGGTTGTATTATAGTTGCTAGTATTTTCAATGTACTAATCAAGGTATCTGTATAATCCCAGGAATGTTTCTATTTATTTGTGATTTATACTGTGTCCAACAAATGCTAACAACATACAGGTGAATCATAATTGTCTTAAAATATTCTTTACCAGAATAATTATTAGGAATATACGTTTAGTTAATAAGAAATAGGGCATCAAAAGAATTCAGCCATCATTTAAACTCCAGGTAATTTGATTAGCATCAACTATCAATGAAAATCTAACAACTCTTGGGGAAAGAAGATTGATTACGTCCAGAAAAGTGTCAAAAGAACCACACAATTAAGGGGCATTTAAAGGTAACCTTAGGTAACAGAACTAATTTATACTGAAACTTCAGACTTATAAATACAACCGATAGTTCAAAGGTAATACAGTCCATAAGGAACTGGACAAACAGAATTTTAAAAAAAGGAAGAAAACAAATTGATGAGTAGCAGTCTAATCCAAAACTATATCTGAGTCTCACTATTTTTGTATCACTTTAAATTTCTCTTGATGCAGGGACCTTTTATCTTTCATCCCAGTTTAGTCATGTATTTTGCCTACCAAGATAGAATTTAAATTATACTATGCTATTCCTTGGTCTAGTTAATATTCCATGCAAAATTCAAATAGCGACATATTGTCTCTACAAAATAAGTTACATCATGTCAAGTTGTGGGTAATACTTAAAAAAAATAACTTCAGCCTGTGAAGAAACTATATCTCTATCCCTATATTGGAATATTTGCTATTAGTATGGTAAATGAGCTGTAGTACTGAATCATTGCTAACAAATCAATGTTGCTTCCCATCTAGCCTTAACTCAAATTAATACCATAAGTCCTCTAAGCTACACACTACTTTAAGATATTTGTTTTATCTTTTTACTTTCTGTTCAAATGTACTGAACAACTGGACAAGAAAAATAAAATAGAGTTTGTTTGTTAAACCTGTAGGAATAGAGTGTACTTTTTATGTAATTGCCTTCTATAAAAATAGCAACATAACATGTAAATCTCAAATGAAAATTACTTTTAGTTACAGATGCCTAGCCTCAGTTGAATTACTCCCTGTGGAGCAGTACATTTTCCAGGGATTTAAGTGTAAAATCAATCTTAGAAATGGCTACAGATTATTATTTTGCTTGATATCATGATGTTTAAAATCAAGACTACGAAAATAAAGTAAAAACAGAATAAGAAAATTAATGTAATTAGCTGTACTATTTTAAGTAATTTACAAAATAAAATTATTTTATACTTGGAATTGGGAGAAATGTTAGACAGTATTTAAGAAAACTTTTTTATTATATTTGCAGTCAGATTTTACAAATTGATAGCAACCATGGTTAAACTGCCACTTAAAATAACTTTAAAAAGTGGGCTGTGTTGTACTATGCATGGCATCTGTTAAATGTTTAACTTGAGAATGCTCTAAAATGTATTATTTTATGAATTGATATGTCAGAAATGTCTTCCTTTTCAATAAGTAACCAAGTAATAAACAAAACTTTAGTTAATAAACATTTTAATAATGATATTATCACATCTTTCTAGACTTAAGACCATTGACACAAAATTGTTTTGTTATTTGCTAAAATGTGAAAAACATTTTTTAGGACAAATCACTTCCTGCTTAATCTATTTCTTTTTGTTATAAGTAAGGTCATCTTTTGTATATCTGATGCTCAGAAGTTGGATTTGTCTTGATAGAGACGTTCAAGAGAAATAATCATCATAAAGAGAATTGATAATGGATTTGTAAATACATGGAGGAACAAAAAAGTAAGCTAGTTCCATGTTCAAACTCAAAGGATGGACCTACAATAGCAAAATTTCATGGATTCCTTCAATCATGAAATATCCTGTTCTCATAAAAGAAGGCACAAAGAATTCCATTGTATCATACGCACATCTTTAACTTTTCCATTTTCAAAGTAGGCTTAGAAAGAACAAAGGACTTAGAACTGTTCAATGACATTATGCTAGAGGAAGTACTGCACTCGGGGTTCCATTCTGCCATCTCAAAGGGATTTTTTTTAGCTGTCAGAGTGCTTTATAGCCTGTAGATAGTGTATGAGCAGGGAAAATTCTGTTTGTTCTTTTAAAAATAGTCCAAAACATTTCAGTCTTTGTGAAAATTTCTTGAAGCTTAAATAGGAAATAAATTCAAAGTCAAATTCCCTATTAAGCCATCCATGTTACTTGTTTCTTATTCCACTGAGAACAGTATATCATAGTTCTACTGAGATTAAAATAAGCTCAATATAAAAATGGGAATAAGCTATAGAAAAGTCTTTGATTTTACCTGAAAGTCAAACAGATCTTGACGTTATACAAGGACACTTCTAGTTTTTTCTTTTATTTTTAAGGTTACAAAATGTTACAGTGGCCTATTTTAGTGGCCATGTCTTACTTAAAATCACCTTATAGGGAAAAAAATGAAAAACGACATATATACATATTTGTATATGTTTGTGTGTGTGTGTGTGTGTGTGTGTGTGTATAAATTTGGAGACCTATGGAAAATATAAATAAAATTTCTGATATTCATTTATGAAACATTTTATTAAAATATCATTCTTTAATTGTTGGGAAAAAATCAGTAAGAAAATAGAATTGCTGGGTCAGTGGAGTTGACTTCAAATAACCGAACTGTTATTTTGACATTCTTAATGTATCAAAGACTCAATTTTAATATTTAGTGTGGTCTAATATCTAAGGTGCTATGTGTGATAATAGTGTTTTAGAATTCTGAGGGACCTCATTATCATATACTATATAAAGAAAATATAACTAAAAGAGATTAATTTGATAAAAATTTGATACATCATTTCTGGTCATGCCATATTTCATTCTACTTAATAGTGATAACATTAAGATTCATATCACCTACTTCGAAACAACACTGAACATTCTTATGTAAAAGAAAAGCAAGTTAATGTATTTTCTGTTATCTGACACAATTTATAAAAATGGTAAATAACATTGTTTCAGGTCTTAGATGATGGTCATGGTATTTTTCTCCAAAGGAGAAATATTAGTATATGGTTCTAAGGTGGAAAGAGCCCAATGAAATATCAAGTGGGAACAGATGTATATGTATGACTGATTCACTTTGTTATAAAGCAGAAACTAATAAAAAGAAAAAAAAAACAAATATAGGAAAGTGAACATTATCTGAAAGGAGAGAAAGAGTCTAAATGCTTAATTTTATTGTATAAATATATTTTCTTAGAAAGGCTGTATCAGAATATTTTAATGGTATCTTTCAAACTTCATCACAATTTTGCTGATTTCTAATACTTTCTCATTCTCTCTCTCTCACACACACACATACACATACACACACACTGACAGCAGGAGTCAGTGTTTTGTTTTGATATTTTTCCAACAACAAAGTTTGTCTCTTTTTTTAAATCTCTTTAAATCTTTAAAATAGTTTCAAACATTTCTTTATTACTATTTTACTTCATAACTTTTAAATCATATAACATTTAAAACATTCATAAAACATTCAAAAGAATAATTATAACATAAGTAATTTAAAAAGTATAATAACAAAATGAATACTTGTCAGTAGCCACCCAGCACAAGCATGAGAACTTTCATTACCTATGTGTTCTTTCCCTAGTCTAGTCCCGTGATACTCCCACTTTAGGAGCAAGACCACTGCTCAACTTTCCAAGATAAATCCAAACTGATTTTATAAGTGACTGAACCAATTTAAATCTCCAAAGAAAATGAATTGAATTCTACTTTATCTACCTCTATATCAGCACTTGTTATTTTCAGATGTTTACATTTTTTCAGTATACTGATTTGAATTTTCCTGATGACTAATTAAGTATACTTGTCTTGGCCATATGTTTTTCAAGTTCTGTAAAATACATGTTGTATTAGTTATCTATAGCTGCATAACAACATACCACAAACTTAGTCATTTAAAACAAAAACAATTATTATCTCAGAGTTCCCATGAGTCAGGAGTCTAGGCATGGCTTAGCTAGTTCCTCGGCTTAGAGTCTCACAAGGCTACAATCAAACTAATGGCCAGGCTGCATTTTCACCTGGACACTTAAAACTGGGGAAGAATCCATTTCCAAGTTCATCCAGGCTATTAACATTCTTCATTTGACTGTAGGACTGAGGACGTGGGTTCCTTGACGACTGTCAGTGGAAGACACCCACAGTCCCTAGAAGTGACCCCAGCTCCTAGAGGTTGCCAACATTTCTCTGCCATAAGGACTTTCTCAAAACAGTAGTTTACTTCATCAAGCATGCAAGAAAAGTCTCTAGCACATGTCAGCTAGCAAACAGTCTTATATAACACAATCCTGAGAGTGACATTTCATCACCTTTTGTTGGTTAGAAGCAATTCATGGGTCCTGCCCACATTCAAGAGGAGGGGATTACACAATGCTTGAACACCAGCAGGCAGGAATCATGGTGGGGGCCACCCTTGCATCCATCTGCCACATCTGTTTAGGTCTTTAGGCTATTATTTTATATGGTATTTTTATTCTTGGCAATTTATATATTTTTTGTAATTATTGTTGTTGCCAGTTATTTATGTTGTACATATTTTCTGCTAGCACATGACTTGTCTTTTCACTTCTTTATGATGAAGAAACATTCTTAATTTTAATGGAATCTAATTTATCATTGTGTTTCTATAGTTACTGATCTTTAAGAAGGAAAGATAATCTTAATATTTCTTAAAAAATGAATATTTTGCATTTTACTTTTAATTGAATTCATGGTTCTTGATTCTATCATCTGTTCTGTGAGTCAGTATATGTACCCATTGGCCCTAATGCTATACTTTATTAACTTTATAAGAAACTTTGATATCAATAAGGTAAATCCTCTCATTTCTTTTTCAAGAGTGACTAGGCTATTGTTAGTATTTTCCTCTGTAATATACATCTTAGAATTAACATCTCTTTAATATCCATAATCTTTTAACATTTTAATTGGGTTATGTCAAATATATAGGTCAAATGGGAAGATATAAAAATTTTGTTATGGACTTTTTCATGAACATATCACTTCATTTATTTAAGTCGCCTTTAATGTCTTTTGACATAATTTTATAATTTTTTTACTCAGTCTCAGGCATATGTTTTAGTTTTTATTCAATGTAACACAATTTTGTTACTATTAGAAACTGTTTTTGTTAATTTTTTTTTTTGATGGATTGTGACATCTGAAACAAAATCATAAAAGGAATTGAGGCGTCTGTCTTGTTATCTTGAATTACTTGCTCTGGGGCAAGCCACCTTCAATACTGTGAAGACACTTAAACCAGCCTATGGAGAAGACCATGTGGAGAGGAAATAAAGCATCTTGCCAACAGTCACCAAAGAATGAATGCTGCCTGCCAACATTCCTGTGAGTGAGCCACCTTGGGAGAGTATCCTCCAGGCCCAATCAAGCCTTCAGAAAACGTAGCCCCAGGCAGCATCTTTTTTTGTTTTTTAACGTTTTTATTGGAGTATAATTGCTTAACAATGGTGTGTTAGTTTCTGCTTTATAACAAAGTGAATCAGTTATTCATATACATATATCCTCATATCTCTTCACTCTTGCATCTCTCTTCCACCCACCCTCCCTATCCCACCCTTCTAGCTGGTCACAAAGCACCGAGCTGATCTCCCTGTGCTATGCAACTGCTTCCCACTAGCTATCCATTTTACATTTGGTAATATATATATATATATATATATATATATATATATATATATATATATATGTCAATGCCACTCTCACTTTGTCCCAGCTTTCCCTTCCCCCTCCCCATGTCCTCAAGTCTATTCTTTAGTAGGTGTGCGTCTTTATTCCTGTCTTGCCCCTAGGTTCTTCATGACTTTTTTTTTTAGATTCCATATAATATATGTGTTAGCATACAGTATTTGTTTTTCTCTTTCGGACTTACTTCACTCTGTATGACAGACTTTAGGTCCATCCACCTCACTACAAATAACTCAATTTCATTCCATTTTATGGCTGAGTAATATTCCACTGTATTTATGTGTCACATCTTCTTTATCCATTCATCTGTCAATGGACACTTAGGTTGCTTCCATGTCCTGACTATTGTAAATAGAGCTTCCATGAACATTGTGGTACATGACTCTTTTTGAATTATGGTTTTCTCAGGGTATATGCCCAGTAGTGGGATTGCTGGATCATATGGTAGTTCTATTTTTGGTTTTTTTAAGGAACCTCCATACTGTTCTCCAGTGGCTGTATCAATTTACATTCCCACCAACAGTGCAAGAGGGTTCCCTTTTCTCCACACCCTTTCCAGTATTTATTGTTTATAGATTTTTTGATGATGGGCATTCTGACCAGTGTGAGATGATATCACATTGTAGTTTTGATTTGCATTTCGTTAATGATTAATGATGTTGAGCATTCGTTCTTGTGTTTGCTGGCAATGTGTATACCTTGTTTGGAGAAATGTCTATTTAGGTCTTCTGCCCACTTTTGGATTGGGTTGTTTGTTTTTTAGATATTGAGCTGCTTGTAAATTTTGGAGATTAATCCTTTTTCAGTTGCTTTATTTGCAAATATTTTCTCCCATTCTGAGGGTTGTCTTTTCATCTTGTTTATGGTTTCCTTTGCTGTGCAAAAGCTTTTAAGTTTCATTAGGTCCCATTTGTTTATTTTTGTTTTTATTTCCATTACTCTAGGAGGTGGATCAAAGCATATCTTGGTGTGATTTATGTCAAAGAGTGTTCTTCCTATGTTTTCCTCTAAGAGTTTTATAGTGCCCAGGCTTACATTTAGGTCTCTAATCCATTTTGAGCTTATTTTTGTGTATGCTGTTAGGGAGTGTTCAAATTTCATTCTTTTACATGTAGCTATCCAGATATCCCAGCACCACATATTGAAGAGAGTGTCTTTTCTCCACTGTATATCCTTGCCTCATTTGTCATAGATTAGTTGACAATATGTGCGTGGGTTTATCTCTGGGCTTTCTGTCCTGTTCCATTTATCTATATTTCTGTTTTTGTGCCAGTACCACACTGTCTTGATTACTGTAGCTTTGTAGTATAGTCTGAAGTCTGGGAGCCTGATTCCCCCAACTCCATTTTTCTTTCTCAAGATTGCTTTGGCTATTTGCAGTCCTTTGTGTTTCCATACAAATTTTGAAATTTTTTGTTCTAGTTCTGTGAAAAATGCCAGTGGTAGTTTGATAGGGATTGCACTGAATCTGTAGATTGCTTTGGACAGTATAGTCATTTTCACAATGTTGATTCTTCCAATCCAAGAACATTGTATATTTCTCCATCTATTTGTATCATTTTAAATTTCTTTCATCACTGTCTTATAATTTTCTACATACAGGTCTTTTGTCTCCCTAGGGAGGTTTATTCCTAGGTATTTTATTCTATTCCTAGGTATTTTATTCTATTTGTTGCAATGGTAAATTGGAGTGTTTTCTTAATTTCTCTTTCAGATTTTTCATCATTAGGGTATAGGAATGCAAGAGATTTCTGTCCATTAATTTTGTATCCTGCTACTTTACCAAATTCATTCATTAGCTCTAGTAGTTTGGGGTAGCATCTTTAGGATTCTCTATGTATAGTATCATGTCATCTGCAAACAGTGACAGCTTTACTTCTTTTCTGATTTGGGTTCCTTTTATTTCTTTTTCTTCTCTGATTGCTGTGGCTAAAACTTCCAAAACTATGTTGAATAATAGTGGTGAGAGTGGGCAACCTTGTCTTGTTCCTGATCTTAGTGGAAATGGTTTCAGTTTTTCAACATTGAGGATGATGTTGGCTGTGGGTTTGTCATATATGGCCTTTATTATATTGAGGTAAGTTCCCTTATGCCTACTATCTGCAGAGTTTCTATCATAAATGTGTATTGAATTGCTTTCTCTGCATCTATTGAGACGATCATATGCTTTTTCTCCTTCAATTTGTTAATATGGTACATCTCATTGATTTGCATATATTGAAGAATCCTTGCATTCCTCAGATAAAGCCCACTTGATCATGGTGTATGATCCTTTTAATGTACTGTTGGATTCTGTTTGCTAGTATTTTGTTGAGGATTTTTGCATCTATGTTCATCAGTGATATTGGTCTGTAGTTTTCTTTCTTTGTGACATCTTTGTCTGGTTTTGGTATCAGGGTGATGGTGGTCTCATAGAATGAGTTTGGGAGTGTTCCTCCCTCTGCTATATTTTGGAAGAGTTTGAGAAGGATGGGTTTTAGCTGTTCTCTAAATGTTTGATAAAACTCACCTGTGAAGCCATCTGGTCCTGAACTTTTGTTTGTTGGAAGATTTTTAATCACAGTTTCAATTTCAGTGCTTGTGATTTGTCTATTCATATTTTCTATTTCTTCGTGGTTCAGTCTCAGAAGATTGTGCATTTCTAAGAATTTCTTCCAGGTTGTCCATTTAACTGGCATAGAGTTGCTTGTAGTAATCTCTCATGATCCTTTGTATTTCTGCAGTGTCAGTTGTTACTTCCCCTTTTTCATTTCTAATTCTTTTGATTTGAGTCTCCTCGCTTTTTTTCTCGATGAGTCAGGCTAATGGTTTATCAATTTTGTTTATCTTCTCAAAGAACCAGCTTTTAGTTTTATTGATCTTTGTTATCATTTCCTTCATTTCTTTTTCATTTATTTCTGATCTGATCTTTATGATTTCTTTCTTTCTGCTAACTTTGGGGATTTTTGTTCTTCTTTCTCTAATTGCTTTAGGTGTAAGGTTAGGTTGTTTATTTGAGATGTTTCTTGTTTCTTGAGGTAGGATTGTATTGTTATAAACTTCCCTCTTAGAACTGCTTTTGCTGCATCCCATAGGTTTTGGGTCATCGTGTTTTCATTGTCATTTGTTTCTAGGTTTTTTTTGATTTCCTCTTTGATTTCTTCAGTGATTTCTTGGTTATTAAGTAGTGTATTGTTTAGCCTCCATGTGTTTGTATTTTTTACAGATTTTTTCCTGTAATTGATATCTAGTCTCATAGCATTGTGGTCAGAAAAGATACTTGATACAATTTCAATTTTCTTAAATTTACCAAGGCTTGACTTGTGACCCAAAATATGATCAATAACAAACCCAAAACAATTAAGGAAATGGTAATAGGAACATACATATTTTTAATTACCTTAAATGTAAATGGATTAAATGCTCCAACCAAAAAGACATAGATTGGCTGAATGGATACAAAAACAAGACCTGTACATATGCTGTCTACAAGAGACCCACTTCAGACCTAGGGACACATACAGACTGAAAGTGAGGGGATGGAAAAAGATACTCCATGCAAATGGAAATCAAAAGAAAGCTGGAGTACCAATTCTCATGTCAGACAAAATAGACTTTAAAACAAAGAGTATTACAAGAGACAAAGATGGACACTACACATAATGATCAAGGGATTGATCCAAGAAAAAGATATAACAATTGTAAATATTTATGCACACAATATAGGAGCACCTCAATACATAAGGCAAATACTAATAGCCATAAAAGTGGAAATCGACAGTAACATAATCATAGTAGGGGACTTTAACACCCCACTTTCATCAATGGACAGATCATCCAAAATGAAAATAAATAAGGAAACACAAGCTTTAAAGGATATATTAAACAAGATGGACTTAATTGATATCTATAGGACATTCCATGCAAAAACAACAGAATATACTTTCTTCCCAGGCAGCATCTTGACTACACCATCTTGAGAGTTCTTGATCCATAACCACCCAGTGAAGCTACCTCTGAATTCCTTACCCACAGGAACTCTGAGAGCATAAATATTTGTTGTTTTAAGCTGCTAATTTTGGAGGTAAATGTTACATATCCTTCATATAGGATAACAAATATGAAAATATATATAATAAAAACCATATGAGATATTAACTAACTCCATTCAGTGAAATCTGTATTTACACAACTATGACATATTTTTTGCCTCTCATACTGCACACTGGAATATGTAAGGGTGTACATAAAAAGACACTTTCATGCATTGCTGATGGGAATATAAACCAGAAAATCCTCTGAAGGAAAAGCCTTAATACATGTATCCTAAATTCTGGATCAACTGGGAGTCTTAGTCTGTGTGGTAAATTTTCTCCCTTTATCATCAAAATGCCAAGTAGAAAAGGGGGTGCAGTCCTCTAACTAACTTCAGTCTACTGCAACAAAAAGAAAAAGGAAATCTTCAGAACAGCAATGAAGATCCCTTCCAGACAGACACATACAGCTGAAGCTCCTGCCTTGCTTCCCTCAGCCAACTAGACCTTTAGTGTGGCAAATTAAGACTCCAACAGACCTCAACTTTCTCTTTTCCTTTCATCATGGACACATTTGAACAGGGACTCACATAGTCCTGGAGCTAATTTATTTTAACTCCATTTCTGAACATAGGCCTCCCCTGCTCTATTATGTATAAGCAAACAGAGGCTGACTCAGACACATGAACAGAGCTAACCTGAGAAGCAAAGCAAACACTTCCCTAGGAGATAATTTTGTTTTACTTCAAGAACCAGAAGAAAACTTTAGAAAATCTATAACATTTGTTGGTTTGCAACCTCCTTGGGAGCTTCCCAGGTTTAATCTGAAATAGGCCCCCAAATGTGGAAGGCAGAGATAGATGGAAGAAAGAGCAGGTCACTCCAGACTGGCAGGTGGCAGGTTTAATAAACAAGGGAACTTATCTGTGAGGCTTGTCTTGGGCAGTTGCGAGATGAGTAGATCTCTACACCCGTTCACCAAATCTTAAAAGTTTATGTAGAGACCTTAACTGGATTCAGTCGTGTAAACCATCCAGACAGTCTCAACACCACATTATTATCTCAAGGCTGTATCCTTGGGACAGCTTCTGGGAAAGGCAAGGCAAGAGGAATACACATTCCAAGGGCAGGGGAGGGAGTGGGGTGTCTCCTATGGTCCGGGTCCAGTTAGGTCAACAACTAGCAGTCACGTGTTCTCAGAGGTTTCTCCCAACATTTTATTAACCATGACTTTACAGGCTTTAGCATCTTTTAGCAATCAAAGAGACTGTCATGTCTTAGCCTTTCAAATTGCTAAATAATTTTAACTGCTATTGTCCTGTGTTAGGACAAAGGACATAGAAACTGTTAGGTAATGTCAATTGGAGAAAAAATTTGTATGTTTATTCTGAAAGGAAATTTATAATCCGTAAAATCATCATATTTCTTGATCAAGTAACTGCACTTTTAGGAATTTATCATTATAAACTCATCAGTGAGACACTAAAATATATGTACAAGACACACTAAAATATAAATACAATGTGTATTTATTGTAGGTAAAATTAAAAACAAATCTAAAATGTCTAACATTAGCACTTCAGTAAATAAATGATAGTATTGAAATGCCACACATATAATTTTCATTCTACTGAAACTGTCCATGGCCCCATCACAGCTTCTGAACTCAAAACCCTTTTATTCTGAGTCTGACAAATCATAACTGCAGTCCTCTACTACTTGGTTGACCCCTTAGACTTTTCTAATCCCTTTCTAACCTGAGTCTCAGGGAGCTTCCACTGTTTTCCCTGGAGTTCTCAAGACTTTCAATACAGACCTCTCACCTGCCATGTCTCATATGGCATTAGGTACTGGGTTGTATATAAAAACTCTCATGACCCTGTAGCCCTCATAACTCTACCCTGGCAAGCCTTCTGCTCAGGGTCTCACCACACTCACATCTAGAGTTTTAATGCTAGAAGAGGACAGTAACAATACCGTTTGCTCTGTTGTCACGCTCTGAGATATCCTGTCCCCTTCCAATTAGCTGTACTTATATCATAGTGGAAAGGAAAGAGCTCTTAAGGTAACTATACCTCTCACTTTATGTCTTCCTGACTCTGCCTTCTTGGAAC
This sequence comes from Mesoplodon mirus, assembly GCF_964341445.2. Taxonomy (NCBI): domain Eukaryota; kingdom Metazoa; phylum Chordata; class Mammalia; order Artiodactyla; family Ziphiidae; genus Mesoplodon; species Mesoplodon mirus. Next base: position 112,066,798 of record NC_138982.1, read on the forward strand.
CTAGGAATCCTATTCTGTCTTTTCAAAGCCTCGTACTTGCAAATAAAAGCTTTGTTATCAAGATTATAATATATTTCAAATTCCATTTTGCACTTCAGTTAACATAATATTTTTAGGCTGTATATAACCTCACATTCGGGGCAGGGGGTATTTAAAGCTAACCCTGCCATCTGAGTAGTGGTATGGGATAACATGACAAAGAAGGATAGAGGAGAAGCAATCTTTTATTATTTCATTCATGCAAACACACACAGAAATGAGAATGAAAGAAAACATACTAAGATAATTATAATGGTTATCTGTGTGTCTATATTCTATTTTTCTTTTTTGGTTTTCTAAAATAAATTTGTTGCTTGTATGATCTGATAAAATTATTATCAAATAAGTATTATTTACTTATTTTGCATAACAGTTCTGGGGAATATCTTAGCTTCACTCTTTCTGATATTATTATTGTTCATCATTAGAATCCCTAGTTCCATTTCAAGATCATTTCTTGCTTCTTCCTTCATCATTTAAATCTATGCTCCTCTGCAGCATCACAGCATACAGTATATACTCAATAATTTGTTGTCAAGCCAACAAAATAAACCACAGGACATATAGTACCTGGTTGTCTTTGGACCTGGATCCTACCTGATGTACCCATACTGGGAACTTAGTTTCTACTTAAGATTTTTCCCCATCAACCCTATGCTTTTAGTTTTTTTCACTTTCTTTTATTTTTTTCCAATCAAATAGAATGCCCAGTTTTCCTGTGATTTTATCAGTTGAAGGCTATGCAACCAAGATCCACCATGAAAATAAGATACAGGCTGTTAAAATCCCTATTCCCTATTTCAACAGAGGCTAGACATAAAAACATTCAGGAAGAAATTCAATACATCTCTCTCTCTGAAGTATGTTTTTGTTTCTCTTAAAGTACTCTATTTCCCCGGGTCCCTTGAGTCTCTTGGACAATACCCAAGAGAGAATTTTTAAGTAACCAGTGTGTTTGTTATTTGTTGACAGCTGTTGGAGTTTTCCTCTTTAAATTCAAGATGGCTAAGAACAACTTTCTTCAAGACAACAGGGAATTTCCTTTATTTGAAAGGAGAATATCAAATTTTAGTGTATGATTTTGATGGAAGAACCAAAGTAAGGAAATTCTTAACACATACTGAAAATAGCATGTTTGGATCTGCTACACTGCAACAGAATGATGCCTTGTCCTACTGAGTCTGAGGTTGGCTGCCTTATCTCTTTCTCTCTAAAATAATGCAGTTTGAGTTAATCATTTAAGTTAACTAAAATGTTCTTAAAGTATGGATGGAACTTGCATTGCAAATGTTTAAGTGGGACTTGACTGGTAGGGCACATTGTAAACATTTTTCCCTCTGTCACACTACAAATATATCCTATTTGCCAAAGAATCTTTTGGAAGATAGGTATTTTATTTCTACTTTTTAAAAAAGAAGTCTTGGTAATAAATAAAGGGAAAATGTTTTTTTTTTAGAGATGCTAGTGTTGTTTTTCAAATGAAGTTATCCCAACCCTCTTGTTAAAATTTAGTGAAAGCTAGAAACAGAGAAGCATCTTGATATTTGGATTCATTGTGCAAAAGCTGATTTCTGGAAACTGCCAAGACTGTTTATGTTACACAGACTCCTATTCTTCATCTTCTTTCTGTTTTGTTTTGTTTTGTTTTTTAATGAACAGTGAAGTTTTTATTCCCCCCATTCCATGTTTTGTAGCTGATTCACATTTATTATTTACAAGACACCTGCCTCCCCCTTCGCACATCTCTGAAGCAAAGATCAGGGAATAAAGTCCAATTTTAAATTCAATCAGCACACAAGCCATTTGATGCAATGGATTCCATTTCAGCCACTGTCTTTGCCTACATCCCCCATGTGGTTAAAACAAAAACAAAACCCACAAAACTTCCTCTCAAAGCTGAACATGTATACAGATGGCTAAAATTCAATTTAAGTCTGTCCAAGTGTAGGATTACTGGTCCTAGTTATTGAGATTAACCCCTCACAGCCTCCTCTGTGTCCTCAAGAATGCTGATGGGTGATATTTTAACTTCCCTGAGATCCAAATTTTAGACATCAAAGTGCTTTACAGAGAGAATATTACACAATTGAAAATATATGAAATATCTGCATGGCTCTTGGAAATTAAAGTGTGCTGTGAACTTTACATGAAAATATAATTTCAGAGAGATCTCTTAGAGAAAACAGCACAGAAAGTGGGACAAATTAAGCAGTCATTTCCTAAAGGAGAGAAAGATGGTTGATGTTTAGATGTATGATTACTTATAAAATCAATTAGAGTTGGTTTCTTTAGTTTTTCATTCTTCTAACTCTGAGCCTAACTCAAATGTGTTACAAAGTAGTCACAATCTAAATTGGCTTTTTAAAGAAGATACAGGTTTGGAGACCTACTGTTGGCACATAAACTGACATCCTGTCTTCTATTTTGAATAAATCAGAAGGCCAGATTCTTTCACTAAGAAAGTAACTGATTGGAGAAATTTCATGGAGTAGAAATGACAACTCATTATGTTTCCTTTCCACAGGTAGAGATTTTAATTACTATGGAAACACTATTTCCCATTGCTCACAGAGGAGCCTAAGAAGAACTTGAACCCAGCCTCCACCTCGATCTCTAAGCCATTTCTGCACCTGCCTCTGTGTTCCCAGATACTTCTGAAGTCAATTCACAGAGCAACTCAATAGAAGGCAACTTGGGATTAAAAAAAACCCAGTCTCTTTCAGGGATTCAGCTGGGTCATGATTTAAATTTAAAGGAATATCAAATCAAATACTGACTGTGAAACTTCATCTTCTTTTTGATTTCCTAATGTTCCATGTCAATCTAGAAACTTATTTAGTTGAGTTGAAATAACTATAAAGGAGAAAAAGTTTCACCAGGTTATGTTCAGAGAGAAAGAGGGTTGGGGTAAATTTCTAAGCAACTAGATTGGTACACTGAATAAAACATACCACTTTTCCTATATATAAACACATCAGCAAAGTAATTTTATAAAACATCTTAATGAATAACTATAGAGATCTGGAAATTTTCATTTATCATATAATTTTAAAACATTAGTAAAATTAGCCTTCTGATATCTGTTATCCAGTAACAAATTAGTTTATATTAGATTAATAGTTCAACCCAATATCATAAAATCTATTATAAAGTGTAATCTGTGGCAGCCTGTAATCAAAAAGCTAAGACAGGGAGTAAATACCCTCCAGTACAGAGTCAGCATTTAGTCACCCACAATAGAATTTTTTCTCAACAGTGCTTTTTTTTTTTCTTTTTATATTTTTCAAGATGGCACCAGAATGGTAAATTTAGGAAAAAGATAGTAAACATCTATTTAAGAACATGAAATGTAAGCAAGAACAACTAATTTTTACCAAAGTTTTGTATGGCACACAGCAGAAGCAAGCAATTAAACCATCATATCTCCTTCTTTGCCTTATTAATTTGTAGTTTAAATAACTAAAGAAAAAAATTAAGATGGGGTGGAGTTGAGTTACACTTAACCTTCAACAACTATGATTTAAAAAGCAACTGTCTTATACTTACATACTGACATTTTAAATATTTGATTCTTTTAAAAATTATTTGCGTTCAATATAATCCTTTTAAATACCAAAATATTACAGCGATCAGTGATTAGTACTTGTAGAAAGCAGGGACTTGTGCCAGAGAAGAGATCAATGTAGGGACTTGTGCCAGAGAAGAGATCAATGTATTCTCATTCAATAGATGATAGATAGATTAGATAGATAGATAGATAGATAGATATAGATAGACTGACAGACAGGCAGGAATGGCTAGACATTGCAAAAAATGCCAGAATTTTTCATTTTAACTAGACATTATTTAAACAGTTTACTTCTTGTGAAAACCAAATAAAGGAGAATGCAAATGTTAAAGACATTAAATTTCAAGCTATATGCGTCCAGTTCAAAAACTTTACAAAAAGATAGATTTTCAAATGTGATCTTTAACTTTTTATTTTCTAAAAGACATTGATACTTTGAATTGTGGTTTTTCACCAAGCACAGAAATTTTCAGGTTGAAAGCAACCCCTAGGTTCAGCAAGGGTACACTATATAATTCCTCACTACTACTGACAGTTATACCAATTTCTTTTCGACCTATTGTATGTGTATATATCCAGCTTCTGTTTATCATACTTTGAACATTAAATACTTTCAACTCTAAGCCTTCTCTTCATTAAGCTAAATGACTCCCTTGTTTTATCTAGTGCTTATAAACCTATTTCCCCAAATCTTCATTACTTGGGTTAATAATGAAATTTTACATAAACAGTAAAATGTATTAGAGTAATAAGCATTGCTGCTTATCAACACTTGATCATCTTGTTTTACATAGAATTATATTAAAAATATTTGATATCTATTAGGGTAATTAAATCAGAGCAGACACCAGTGCAATGACCCATAAATAATCAGGCCATTGCACCAGAGAATAGCAGATAAATATGAATCTGATATTGAATACTAAACATACATACACATGTAATTATGTACACACATGCACACATTCACACATACCTTGATAAACTGTAGTATGCTTCTTGCAGCATCATGTAATTCTGACCCTTATATCTTTGTGATATGTGTATTACAAATGAAAAGCCAATCAAGAAGAACCATTAAATTATGAAAGTATCATTAGCATCCTTCTTATAACCTGACTGACACCTTTATTTGTAAAACATTGTGTTGTGCACACATGGAGGATTCTTGTTTCATTGTGAAGATTTTTTTACATATCCTCCAAATGATTGGTTGAATTGATTCAGTTAATATGTGATATGTAGATCTTTAAACACCTGGCAGGTATTTGCAACCATGTTTTACTGTAAGTATATGAAATTAATTTAGATTTATGTGAACATACCAGTATTACCACCTATCATTTTTTTAATTAATTCAAAGCCATAATGCATTCCTTGAGATTCCATGAGAAATTTATATCTTGAAGCTCTACCAGCTATAAACCATTAATCTTACTGATCAGGGACATATAAAACACAATAATTCTATACAATAATTTGTCACAGTCTAGAATCTTGAGTTTTAAAAATGACATTTATAAACTTACTAGAAGCCATTTCTAAATGGCCCATTGGTAACATGTCAGAGCCCACTCAAGTTATTTTCTTCACAATTATATGTTGTTTAAGGCAGGTTTGCCACTAGATATTTCTTCAGAAGCACCTTTAGTGTTTTAGAATTATAGCTTCATCCCATGCATGTGATCTTTTCAAGTCCAATAATTGTTTGAAGGAAGGTTTTTGCTACTTTAAACAGTGACATTGCCTTAGCCAGGTTGCAACTTATTAAAACTGGGCTTTAATTGAGTGCATTTGTTAAAGTTTTCTATTTAAAATAATTGAGATATGGCCCTGTAAGAAGTGGGCCATATCATCTATGTCATATTATAAATGGAATGGAGCTCATGTCACGGTTGCTTTTGGATAATTTGTGCAATTGTCTGTGAAGTGCTGCTAGACAATTTCTGTGAGTAACTGTTTCTGTCTTTTCATTCAAATATGCTTCATAATAGGTTATTAAGCTTGTTTCTTTGAAAACTCATCAATAATTGAGATAGAATTTTCATCAAAACTGACCCATCACTTTTTTTAATACATCTTTCTAAAAATTTAATTTTTAATAAATTCACTGGATGAGATCAGCTAGATTTATAAAAGCCCATAATCCCTGTCCTGGAAGAACTGAAGCACATTTAGTAATATGGGGGAAAGATACAATAAAAGGCTCACTAACAAAAGTCAGAGCAAAAGTTACAGCACACACCGCAAAAAAAAAAAAAAAATCTACTTTTCACAAAAAAAGTTTTTAAAGGTCCTTCAAATTTGATATAATTGGGCTTTTACCATGTTCTGATCTTCACTGCTGTATTCTAAAATCACATTCTTCTTCCCCCCCACTGACTGCTGCCCTGTCCTGCTTTTAGTGAGAGGTAATTTTATGTTGGGGCTATGAAACCTTTAAAACAGCTTTTTATTATTTATGATCCACAGATGCGTATCAGAGACATTGTTCAGTGTGGCACCCTGACACCTCACATAAGGATGTCTCAGATTACCCTGAGATTATCAGTGCTCTCCAAATAGCTGGCTTCAAATCATTCTGGAAACATTGCAATAAATATTTCACTATCGACCTAACTGTGATTAAAGAGATTGCTATTATTGAACAGAGTAGTCAGCTGCCTTAAAGTTTGAATTGCCCCCCATATAATGAGGTACGCTTGATTGCCTTTGACCAGCTCCATTTTTTAGGAATGGTCTTCAGGTCATCAGTGAACAAATAAACTTTTTGAGACAGGAACATAGACGAACTGTCTTCTCTATCATTATGACAATTTCTTTTTTTGACAGAATGCGCATTTCAAAAGTTAATTGATAGCTTGGCAAGATCTATAAGCGTTTTCTGATCAGTTAACCTGGATGTGGGCCTCCTAAAGTGTTCCATCAGACAGATTTCCTGAGTTCCCTACAGAGGCACAGAAGTTACCAAGCTGAATTGTTAGAAGTGGAGCACTGGAGACACAATGCCACAGAGGCTGTCACAGAATGCAGCTTTCATCTTACCACAAGCGTTACTGTGTAAAATTTTAAAGCTACGTGAAACTTGACGATTTCAGTTCACAGAGCTTTAACACAAACTTTGCTCTTACCACACAGGAGACTTTTAATGTCAATCTGGGGTTCTAATAAATTTCAAACCCCAAAATAAAATTCGGCATCCACATGTATGTTTGTGGGAAATGTCTAATGACTTTAATACAATTTAGCCTTAAACGTGTGTAACTGAGCAGGGCCTGTGGTGCCTTCCCCGAACAGAATCCCTACCCCACCCCCAATGTCCTCTGTCTGCCTTTTGTCTGTAGAAAAACTTTCATCAAAAAAAATTTAATCAGTGGACTTCCCTGGTGGCACAGTGGTTAAGAATCCGCCTGTCAATACAGGGGACACGGGTTCGAGCCCTGGTCCGGGGAGAGCCCACATGCCGCCGAGCAACTAAGCCCGTGCACCACAGCTACTGAGCCTGCGCTCTAGAGCCCGTGAGCCACAACTACTGAAGCCCGTGTACCTAGAGCCCGTGCTCTGTAACAAGAGAAGCCACCGCAATGAGAAGCCCGCACACCGCAAGGAAGACCCAACATAGCCAAAAATAATTTTTTTTTTTTTTTAAAAAGGGCTTCCCTGGTGGCGCAGTGGTTGAGAGTCTGCCTGCCGATTCAGGGGACAAGGGTTCGTGCACCGGTCCGGGAAGATCCCACATGCCGCGGAGCGGCTGGGCCCGTGAGCCATGGCCACTGAGCCTGCGTGTCTGGAGCCTGTGCTCCGCAACGGGAGAGGCCACAACAGTGAGACGCCCGCGTACCACAAAAAAAAAAAAAAAAAAAAAAAAAAATTAATCAGAGAAGTGAGAAAATGCAGAAACAAAGTAAAACAGTCAAGCGAGACAAAATAACAATAGTTTTGCCATTAAACAAAGTCAAGGACATTTAGCTCCTCCTGAAGGGCTATAGATTATATTCTGAGCTGTTCTGCAGATACTGAAACTCCAACCAGGTGGAAGAAGTTAACTGTATGCTGCCCACAACACGTAGACCCCAGGCCAGTTGGAATCAGAAGGTTAATGATATTGACTTCCAATTACCTCACCATCAACGAATCAGAATGTCCACGTGCTGATCACACACACCCTCCTTCCCTCAACCTGTTTTTTTTTTTTTAATTTATTTTTGGCTGCGTTGGGTCTTCGTCCCTGCGCATGGGCTTTCTCTAGTTGCGGTGTGGGGGCTTCTTGTTGCAGTGGCTTCTGTTGCAGAGCACGGGCTCTAGGCGCGCAGGCTTCAGTAGCTGTGGCACTCGGGCTCTGTAGTTGTGGTGCACAGACTTAGTTGCTCCGTGACACGTGGGATTTTCCTGGACCAGGGCTCGAACCCATGTCCCCTGCATTGGCAGGCGGATTCTTAACCACTGCACCCAGGGAAGCCCCCTCACTCTGTTTTTAAAAACCTTTCCCTGAAAGCCTTCAGGGAGTTCAAGCCTTTTAAGCACTAGCTGCCCTGACCCCTTGCCTGGTGCCCTGCAAAAAAACCCTCACTTTCCTTCACCACAGCCCAGTGTCAGTGGATTGGCTTTATTGCGGGTGGGCAAGCCGACCCAAGTTTGGTTCATAACACATGTATATCAGATAAATTATGTGGCTATTTAATTATTTTCAAAAACTATCAATGCATTTAATTATATCAGTGATACTCCCCAGATGTTTTTCTTGGCAGTCATATGTACTCAATAATTAGAGTCCACGGAGCCTAAGCTGATTTTCAAAAGATGATTGATTTCCTTTTTTTATTAGAAAATTATTTCTCTCTCACTCCACTTAGTGTGAAGCAAAGGTCATTTTGGGGAGGTGGGATGAGAGGGAGATAAAACTAAAATTTTTGCTGCTTTTTAAAAAAATGTTATTTTGTTTCAGGTGATAGATAATTCAGTAAACAGGCACTGGGTTCTCTTAACAACTGCCTACATGATCTTTTGAAGAAATTACACTAGTTAAATGTCATGTCAGGAAATGTGGAAGACATTCAGATGAAAATTAGCCCGTGAATAACCTCGTATACTCTCAAAGGAAGCAATTACCCCCCAGAACACACTTTCGGTGACTACTAGGGTGAACACAATCAGTTTGTTGACGGACTGATTCATTACAAACTCACCTTCCTGAGAAAATGGTTGCAAGATTCCGGTGAATCGGTGAATCGCTTGTGCTCAGAAACTATTTGGGTTTCTTATGCAGATAGTTGCCCAGCATGTGACCCTAAAACAAATTGCCCCTTCTTCCAGAAGGGAAACTGCCCTGCAAGAGATTGCCCATTTATTCACCCACTCTCTAAACCGCTGTGCACCAATTGAAAATTCCAGGGCATGACTTTTCCCGGAGCTGTCCTCTATCTTAATTTTAGCTGTCCAGAAAAAGACAGGGCATCCAAGGTTTCCCATCCCCTCCTCTGCAGTCCCACAGAAACTGCTGTCATTGTGTTACTTTCTGCTGGCCAAGAAAGTATGAGGCTTCCACGGAGGGGGATGTTAAGACAGCCTCATGGGTCAGCAGGCAGATGGAGAAAAGGACTGGGGATAGTGAAACAGAGCATGCTTTTTAAAAAGACAGCATACCATGGGGTCACACATGTGGTACTGGGTGATCTGACGCTGCAACACTGACATTTGTTGGTAGAATTTAAAAGCTAGATTTTTTTTTTTTACAGCTATTTTGGCTAGTTCACTGCTTCCAGATTATGTTATGTTATAGGGTACTCTGATGTATTATTTAAACATCTTAACTAAAACTTCCTTTGATGACCTGACAAAGATATAGAAACTTTAAAACAAGCCAATCGATCCCATTTTTATCAGAATAATTTATCAGAATTGTGAGTTCTTTGCTGAATCATTTAAATGAAACTACAAAAATCGGGAAGTGAGGAAGAAATATAGGAAAAGAAAAAGTTGCAAATACAAGGAAATTGTTGGATAAAGTCTTATATTCTACTCAGTAAACGCGGTCCTTCAACTCTAAGGGAACAGTAACTCTCAGAGGCTCTGGAAAGTACAGTCTCCTTGGCAATGGTTAGATTTGTGATCAGACCACCAATCCTTCAGTAAAACCTCACTTATGCTATATTCCAAAGCCAGAATTAGAAACCCAATTTCCAGTACCCCTCTTCCATACTCTACAGCCTCTACCTGAAAGATATCATGCTTTTAGGAACACAACTATGTAACCTCAATGACAACAATTCTTTACGAGCAAGGCCCATCCTTTATCCACTACAGTTTTTCCAACAGGTAGATTCAATAATATTCTCTCAGACCTGGGTGACTCGCGGGCTGCTTTCATGCATAGGTGGAGGAGCATTCAACCAGCATCAAGTGTCTAAAGACCAAGAGAACTGACATTTATAGTGATTCAAATTCCCACATTTTCACCACTTCATAGAAAGCACTGAATCCAAGGCTATCACACTGAAAACCCCCAGGAAGTGGCATTTACAGCATAATATATATGAATGGCACTACTGAGAATCGTACGGCGCATAACCTACAAGGCCAACACCCAAAGCCTGCCTGAAGGCATTTAAGACACAAAAATTTTTTCACAGGAAGACAACACCATCAACACCCATCAACTCCTTTTTCCCTGTATCGGTCAGCATTCAACCAGAGAAACAGAACCAGCAGGAGCTATATATTAAGAGATTTGTTGAAAGGAATTGACTTACATGATTGTGGTGACTGGCGAGGCAACTCTGAAATCTGGAGGGCTGGTCCTCAGGAAGGACAGGCTGGAAAATCTCAAGCACAAACAAACGCTGTTGTTCAGAGGTAGAATTTCTTCTTCTTCAGGAAAGCGTCCGTTCTGCTCTAAGACCTTTCACTGATTCAATCAGGCCTCAGTTCTGCTCTTAAGACCTTTCACCTGATTCAATCAGGCCTCAGTTGTGCTCTTAAGGACTTTCACCTGATTCAATCAGGCCTACCCAGTCCTTGATAATCTTCCTTATTTAAAGTCAACTAATTATGGGCTTCAATCACATCTACAAAATACTTTCACAGCACTATCTTGATTAATTATTTGATTAAATAACTACAGACTGGACTGTAGCGTACTCAAGGTGACACATAAAACTGACCATCAGAGTCCTCTACCAAAAAAACAAAAAAAGGTAAAAATGTTTACTGATTTAGTTTTCTGATTAATAGTGAAGAACAAAGCTAAGTGACGGGGAACAAGATTCAGTCACACCCTGTGATGTTTAATTTTATGTGGCAACTTGACTGGGCCATGGGATGTCTAGATATTTGGTTAAAGATTATTTTTGGTATGTCTGTGAGCATGTTTCTTGAAGAGATTACCATTTGAATTGGTTATCTGAGTAAAGCAGATGGCCCTCATCAATGTAGCACCTGAACAGAACAAAAAGTCAGAGGAAGGGTGAATTCACTCTCTGCCTGACTGTTAAGCTGAGAAATTGATCTTCCCCTATCCTCAGTGCTCCTGGTTCTCAAACCTTCATAGTCCTACTGGAATCTACCCAACAGCTCTCTATCTCTTAGGCCCTGAAACTAAACTACACCACTAACTTTTCTGAGTCTCCAGGACCTTTTGCTTCAGACATGTAAGATCTCCTATCCAATAAACCATTGATGTCTTTGTCACTGTCTCTGGGCTCTTTTTTTGGTCTCAAGGCTGTGCAATTATAAAGCTTGCAGGCCTGCAGGGTGCAGCCCAGCACCACTATATCTGATAAAGCAGAAAAACAATGTTTTAATATATTTGTGTGATTTTGTTTCCTTAATTCCTTTTTGTTCCATGGTCCTCCAAATGAGAAATTTGGAAGAAAAGCAATCTGCCAGGGACAGTTTCCTCTCATCTACTTCCCAAATTCCGAAGTTAGTTAAAATTTGCTTTAAGGATACCAAGGAAAAGGGCAGAAGAGGTAGAGAGAATGGAGTGACAAAGAAGTTAAAACCTTGGTAGGACCATGGCTAACAGCCCAAACCCAAGTTCAAAGTCAAGAAGGGGAGGAATGATAAATAGTTCAGAAGATCTAAAAGTAGAAAGAACTGTATTTATCACTTCATCAGACCTATCCACAAAATATCCCTAATTTTTCTGCATCTGACATGGGAAGGATCAGAAGAAACACCTGAATAACAGGACAGACCACCCCATTGCCTGCTGTAGAGGAGCACAACATTCTCAGTGAAGAGGCGATTTCATTTGTTTAGATAAATTAATGATTTTTATGAAAAATGGCTTTTGCCTCGTGGACTGCTTTGTTATTTGTTGCCCTGGAACTAATTTAACCTCAAAATTTCTTAGATCAGTGTCCCTGCTACCAACAGTTCCCACAGAACATCTATGGCTGATGTCTTCACCACCTCATTCTATAACTAAAAAAAATGTGTTCACCATTGACTACCCTAATCACCAAAGTCTGATCCTGGGGCTTCTCATTAGATGCCCTAATCACTCCATTCTGTATTTCAATGGTTTAAACCTCACAAAATGGCAGTATTATGGATTTGCAGTAAGGTAAATTTATGCCACATTTTTGTTCCAGAGAAAGCAAAAGGTGCAAGAAATCTCAGATTGCATGTGCTGTCAGTAAGATGCAGGTGTCAGAGTCATAAAGGCCTGACAACACATAGACCTTGGAGTTTGAACTATAATTTGATGACATGTTGCTGCCATACCTTACCCTGTTCGTTTTCTAGCTGATGCACTGACTTAACAAGAGCTGTTATATCCTGGTCCAAGTTTGCCTCACTAGGAACTCACTACCAAGGAAACCCAACCTTGTTGAAACTCTCATTTCCTCACCACTAATGGCAGATTTGGATTGCCTGTGGGGTTGCAGCTGATGTGTAACCTCTGCCTCACTCAAGCATATTGTTAGTCCATAGCCCTGAGTGCAGAAATAATTGACAACCTGCTCCATCTCCTTCTGTATATGCCTGCAGGGCACAGTCATCCACATTAAACAACTGCTAGGTGACTGCTTCAAATATTGCAGGCTTCTACTGAATCCTGCTCAAGGACAAGAACTTTCTGGAGGAGGAAAAGGAAATCTTTATAGTGATGTTCAAGTTGCTGGTTGCGTCACTGATTAGAACTACAGAAAGAAGGAATATTCTAAAATCAGGAGGCAAACCTGTCTAAATCCACTGGACATAGGCAAGAGATAAATTGGGGCTCTGCACATCCCATCAACACATGTTGAACAGCCTTTAATCCATGTAGTGTAGATATATGGTGTTTCTTTTGAATGAATTCATATATAAAGAGAACCAGATGATGGACCAAAATTGACCTTTCCAACTGAATTTAAGTATTTTCCCTTTTCAAGTTTTCTCAAAATTGTAGAAATATTTTGCCAGGGATATAACATTCTTTTATTTATTATCAGTCCCTATTCTGGTTATCTGTTAGTATATAACAAACCATCCCAATACTCAGGGGTTAAAAAAGATTTATCAGTGAAGATAAACCTTCCCAGGAGCCTCTAGTGAACATCCTCTTATATTTCACAGGCCAAAACTAGGACAGACACCCACCCAAAAACAGGGCCAGACTCAATTTTTACCCAATTCAAGAGGCCTCTAGATACAATATCTTAAACAAGATTTTGTTAGCAATAAAAAAGAGAGACTGGCTTTTATACACAATAAACAGTATCTTTACAAAGAGTTTTCTGAATATATTTGTATTAGAGAATGATACTTTTTATCATAGTTTACAATGAAGGCAGTGGTCTATATAAGACCCTAAATGGCCCAGTTTCACCTGTGCTTGTGCTATCTCTGAGTGGTTGGTATCCCTTGATTTTACTAAGCTGTAAGTTGCCAACTTTCTTTACAGGAGGCATTTATTTGGCAGAATTCTAAACCCTACATATGTATAAGTTCTGAGAGGGCTTTAATTAATTTTTCCCCATGATAGCTACAAGCTGGAAAATGAAGGTAATCCACCAATATGATACCCATAGCCCTCCAGACTGGCAAAGCTTTGGCCTTTATATCCTTAGGAATTCTATTGCTGCTGCCCCCTCCCCTTAACATATGAAATTGGGATCCAGTGTTCCCTGGCTTGTGTAGAACCTATCAGACAGGCTCTCATATGGCATAATTACCACTGGACAGCACAATCACACGCTCAAAATTACCAAGTCATATGATGTCCATCCAAGGCCAATCCCCACATCTGTAAGTTAGTTCCCAATGAGACAATGAAGGCAAATTTGGTAGCTAAGAAAAAGATCTCCGGGCTACTTTTGAAGAATGATTTATTCAGTAAATTCAAAGTAACAGCTTTGGTAAATATCCTTAACTCTCATCTCCTGGGACACACTTTCTTTAGGATTGTTAAAGCTGGTTGAAAATCTAAGGTTTTTATAACTGGCTTAAATGCTCAGCTAGGATTTTCAAACCCTCCACTATTTTAGCGTTCCAGGAAAACAACTGTTATTCTTCTCAGTGAATTCCATATTAAGAGAACTTTATATCTCTACCTTCCTCTGTTGACTTGAATTAGAATTGGAAAATATTGAAGTGCCCTGTTTACTGATGACCCATTTTTTCACCCAACAAGCATGTCTTCACCATCAACTATGTGCAGAGAACTTGCTCAGCATCCAGACAGATTAGGGTCTCTCCGCTCACACAGTAGGGAATCAAATCCAGTCTGAAGAATGTAAAAAAACAAAAACACTTTGACAGAAAGGTCAGTTAAAAAAATAAAATTATATATATATATATATATATATACATATATTTAAATGTGTACATATATATACATATATATATAGTCAAGATATATAGTCAATGCAGAAATTTGGGAATGTTAAGTAAAGTCTTATATGAGGATTGAATGGCTAGGAAACATCAAGGTCCTTAGGTGAAGGGCCATTTAAGTGTAGCACACAGTTCCTTTATGAGTTGAAAGCAAAATTGAATCCCAAATTTGTTTTCAAAAATGTTACTAAAACTAATAAAGGTCAAAAAGGTGGTGAGGGGCTTCCCTGGTGCCGCAGTGGTTGAAAGTCCGCCTGCTGATGCAGAGGACACAGGTTCGTGCCCCGGTCCGGGAAGATCCCACATGCCACGGAGCGGCTGAGCCCCTGAGCCATGGCTGCTGAGCCTGCGCGTCCGGAGCCTGTTCTCCACAACAGGAGAGGCCACAACAGTGAGAGCCCCGCGTACCACAAAAAAAAAAAAAAAAAAGGTCGTGAGATGATTAGATAAAAAAGGAAAAATTAAAAGACCAACATCTACATGTTAAGAGTTAGTGGAATAGATGAAGTCATTTTAAAATAATTAATGGATAAGAGCAAGAGGGAAAAAAATCTAGGTATGAGTATTTTGACACAAATATTAAATTAAATTCGAACCAAGTAAATTACACTTTGCACTTTAGAAAACACGTTTAGATTGGTAAAAACTAGCCTACAGAAAATGATGAAAACTGCATAAACTATTTCTCAGAAAATTGATCTGATGGTAGGTGGAGGGGACCTTCACTGTCAAAGGATTAAACTCTTTACATTGATCTTAGTTTCCTCCTTTTCTCCCTATCCTTATTTCTGATCCTAAGAGCCATGGCCTCATTTATGTCAAACTTCAAGCAGTACAAAGATTTTAAGAAGGCAAGCGTTTGACAGTAGTTAATGAAGCCAAACTCCACCCTAGAGATAATTCTCAGATTTTTGATTGCCCAGTCCTGAGCATCTGCATCTTTGCTTTACTTGGGGGTTTGAAGAGGCCTTTTGCAGGATCTGTTGACCAGGAGGCTGACAGAATGCTAAATATGCAGAGAGAGAACAATTCATTTTTTCTCTTCAAGTCCTACCTGGCTTTCTTAATCCCCAGTTCTCCTCCCTGCCACCATGTGCAGCAGAAGAGGCTGATAATTAATGTCTGCAACCCTCTAGACACAATGCTGCCCTAGATACCCCAAGGCAACTGCACCTGCACTTTGCAAAGCTTAGCAACCGTCCTGAGCAGCCTAATAAGGAATGCAGTGTTTGAGGGGCTGCCTTCAAACACTGCAGGGGCTATCTAGCCTGAAGACCTCCACAGATGACATTTGAAAGCAGTGATTGATTATGTTCCAGGACAGGAGCAGCCATCCTGAATGGACGGTAGGTGTTTCTATTCTGGTGAAAGGGAGGGAAAAAAAATGGTGGAACACACTGTACACCAATAATGCATTAGCATTACTAAATTGACATCTTTAATGGTAAGTACATAATCTCCAATGTCGAAAAGGCTGGATAATAAATATAACTGCCTATGCTTTATCTTTAAACAATTTACATAATTCAATAACTCAGTTTAGGCTAAACTGTCATAGAAGAAATTATTTTGGTTCACAAAGAAAAGAAAATTCTACAAAGACATGAATGACAAGCAGCTCAGTACATTTTAAAATAATTGCTTCAGTGAATTGTTACCTATCTATCCAAAAAATTTCAAAGTAATTTAACCATTTGGTATATAGATATATGTACAGTTTTAAACTTCCCTTAAAGCAGCATTTGTAGTTTATATGGCTTGTAAAAGAACCTGACAAATGTTATATATAGGTATTAGTAGCTGTTCCTGTAGAAGACAGCTGCTAGAAGGCAAAACAAAAGTTTTCAATGACTAAAAAATTCAAAGAATTGTTCATTTATAATAAAGTATCACAACTGGTTTTGCTGATTTATGTATTTGGTCAAACTGTAAGAAAACCTGTTTCATTTGGGTACTAAATTGTTAAGATGTTAAAACCCATAAAGTAACTGTTTTTGTGACTCTTTGGTAGTTTTAAATTAAAAAGAAAAAACTGACAATAGGTAAAGAGCAAAATTAAATTTATGAAAATATCATTTACCATTAAATATTTGCAAATATTAGAACTGACCAGAAAAATTATGAATTAGATATTTTTTAAATAATTTTTGAGACAGTTTAAAGCAAATAATTTAAATGTGCATCTACACTCTCGAAAACTAATTTACTGATGTTGTTCTTCCTGTGGACACAAATGTGACTGTGAGTAGCAAATTATAACCTGAAAATTGAGAGATAAATGTCCTTTCCCAGCAAGTAAACATAATAAGTGTCTTATTAAATGAACCTTGACCTGGCATGCATGATATATCATTTCTACTTCTGGCATTTCTAACTATTTGGTGATCCAGGAAAAATCAATTAACCTTCTGGAACTTAGTTTCTTCATCTGTTTTCAAAAGAAGGAAGATGGACTAGCTAGTCTCTTATTCTATTCTGTCACTGTGGTGAGGAATTTTCACTTAATAGTTACAACAAATCTATCAGGGCTTAGAAAATTTCAATAAATTGTCCAAGAAGACAAAATTCAAAGTCACACAGTTTGAATGACCTTTAAGTTACCTTTCACCTTTGCCATTAACATGGAAGAATAGCATTTAAATATAAATTGAGTTAAAATATTGAATTTAAATACTTGAATTAAATTTTGAACTTAAATACTACTTGAATTAAAATGGGGTTATTTAGTCCCTGTGTATACATACACTGTTTCCACAGCAAAGCATGGTTTTCAGAATCTGTGCTGTGAAACTCACGGTTTCCATAATTTCCAAGACAGACCCACATTATCCCAAATGTTACACCAAATTGGTGCATGTTGGAGCATTGCCAAACCACCAGCCATGAACCGATTTTCTGTCTTCTGGTTCTCAAAGTAATTTTAAGTATCATTATTTAGTTAAAAATCACAAAGATATGGGATTCCAAAACTGCATCTCACTTTGATGACCCAAGAACATGAGGAAAATAAAAACAATACCATTCATTTGAAGAGTCAAAGAGGTAGATTTAGAGGCAACACAAAGTGTGTGGGTTGAGAAGCCAGGGGTAAAGGAGACAGAGAGAGAGAAAACCTGTATACACCAGTGGCTGTTTTCTGCCAAAGATTCTCAAGCCCTTTAAAGAAACTAAGGTTCAGAGCAGCTGGATCAAACTGCAGATGAATGGACAGGATAAGAACATTTCCCAGAGTCCCAACAAAATATCCAATGACAGACCTGGACTTTCAGGTTCTTGTCCGATATTAGATGCAATTCTTTTGTAAAACACTGTATATGATGTTCTTACCAAAGAAAAATTTTGTTTATTTAGCTTTGGCTTCACTTCCAGTTCTAGGCAGCAGGAATACTAGAAAATGCTACCAACACAAATATTTTTAACATAACAAAACAAGAAAATCTAGTTTTCTGAACATTTGGTATGCAGTATTCTATAGATTATTGTTTAACTGTCATGTTTTTTCTCATAAAAGATTAGAATATGTTATGGGAATGGTAATGATACATAATACATATTTAAGTGTTTAATAATTTACATTTTGTTAATTATTTTGACTGATTTTGGGTAAAGACTGCTACAACACATAAGCAGACCATCTGTTGCTATTAGAATTATTAATAAATACTCCCTGAACTAAGTATTTTAATTAAAAATAAAATGCTACATTCATTAAGGCCCATCTTAAGTGGCATGCTTCAAAAGGAATTAATAGTGTACCCAGCTGCCAATCCCTAAGTAGTTTGAAAAGATTACAAACTTTTATTCATGAGAAACTACATGGATTTGGATGATTAGGGAACAATCTGTTGAGTCCTCTAATGCCTTCTCCTGTGTGGGATCCAAGACTATATGAATTGATGGAAATGACACCATCTATTCTATACACTCTTCCACAAATTTACCAAGGAGTCAGACTAGTGTAAATGCTTTCTTCTTAACTATATCTTTTTGATCTTTATCCTGGAAAGGGGAGCAATAGGCACTCACCCTCAGACAAACTTACTTCAAGGTAGCATGGGGTAGGAGTGCAAAGCTGGGGCGAAATGAGAGTAGTATCAACTTATATACACTACCGAATGTAAAATAGTTGGCTTGTGGGAAGCAGTTGCATAGCACAGGGAGATCGGCTTGGTGCTTTGCGATGACCTAGAGTGGTAGGATAGGGAGGGTGGGAGGGAGGCTCAGAGGGAGGGTATATGGGGACATGTGTATGCATATGGCTGATTAGCTTTGTTGTGCAACAGAAACTAACACAGTATTGTGAAGCAATTATGCTCCAATAAAGATCTATTAAAAGAAAAAAGACAGTATTCTGTTAAAGCAGGTCTCTGGAGTCAGATGGCCTAGGTTTAAATCCTATTTCCCTATATTCTAGCTGTGTGACCCTGAAAAACTTACTCAACCTTTCTCTGCCTTAATATGCTCATTAGTAAAACGAGGATAATAGTAGTATCACCTTCATATGGGTATTATGAAAATTAAGAGTTCCTGGAAGAGTGCTTAATACAGAGTAAGTGTTTAATTAATGATGACTCTTAGAATTATTACTTCAGTATTGTTGTCAATACTGAAATACACTTTTGCAACTTTTCTTTGAAGATTGCCTTCAAAAGATAAGTCATTTCTCTCACGTTTTCTTAAGGATGTTACATCTTCAATTTTTGAAATTTGAAGGGATTTTTCCTTTGAAACAATGTTGATTGGGGCAAAGGACAATGAAAGAGGGAAGTAAGGAAACCTGGTAATGCCATTTTTCATCAAAAAGGACACATGACAAGTAAGGAAATATGTGTGTACAATTTCTAAATTTCAAATAAAAAATGCTATACACATTCATGAGTACCAATCTCCCTTCAAATACAAGTTCAACGAGTGAGGAAGCAAATGATAAGGAAAAACAGGATAATGAAGGGAGATAGAAATCAAGAAAAGAAAAAAACATAAAGGAGACTCAAAAAGATTGTTGAAAGGTCTAGAATTCTAAATAAAATCTCTAAAAGGAAAAAAAAAAGAGTTTACGTTCTTTTATGTTAGTCCTTTTGCAGTGAAAATCAGGGACTGAAAGTTTAAGTGATACCCTTGACAGTGCTGTGAACACGTCTGGACTCTGACCCCTCATACATGAGTCCCTGCTCATAGTTACAACACTTCACTGGAACATGGTGCTTGTTTTTCATTCTTCTCATTCACTTGCTTAGGAACAACCAGGTTTCAGGGAGCGACTGAACTTGAGATATTCAAGCACCAACTTTGAGGCCATGGTTTCTGCAGCCAGAGCTCCCTGAAGCACAGGGAATTGTAGCAAGAACTGGAGAGGTCCTTTCTTACCAAGTCCTTAAACTGCACAAGGCACATTCACTCATATCAGCTAACTAGATAATCAGAAGCACTTCTTAAAATTGCTATTGTGTGCCAGTTTTATAGATTAGAAAACTGAGCCTCAAGAAACTTAAGTGGCATTTCTTCAGGTCACAGGACCAGAAAATGCAAAAGTCAAGAGTCAACATAGAATTAAAAGTGAATCATTTTTTATTGTCAACCCCAGTGGTTTTCAAATCAAACTGTGAAATGTAGAATCCTCTGGTTCCACTTTGGAATCTTAAGGAGTAGCACAGAGGGGAAGAGGTTCCTGAGCAGACCACACTCTGCATCTCCAGACCCACCCATTCTCCTGCTTCCACAGACAGCTCTAGTGATAGGTTTTGGACATCATAGTTCAAAGTAAGACTTTTTTTTAAACAAAAGCATTTTACTGTTAAGAATTTTGTTTTTCAAAATTAATCAGGAAATCCCTTCATTACAGAGTCCCTAAGTCCTTATCTCTAAATGACGCATATCTGTGTATGTCTATTTCATTCCCTATTATCAATTATTCATGTTTAAAATTCCATACAATAATTCAGATTCAAATCTATTTGTATTTCCAATGATATGTATCATATACTGACGTGATCTCAGCAGAGGGATCAGTGTTAGAAGAAGGCTGCTCGAAGTGCAATTGGAGAACTATTGTTGCGTCTGAGAAGAAGCCTGTGACAGGATGCAAATCAACGCATCACTTCCTTCACATGGACAAAGTCTTGTTATGAAAAGAAATCAAAAACAAAAGTTAGCTGAACTAAAGTGTGCTTAGTTGGTTTACATTCTAGGGCAGCTGTTCATGTTGTCACTATCCAGAAACTATTTCCCTAGGGAGACTTTTAGTAGCACTGTTCTAGATTCCAGAAATACTTTGGTCTTGGAAACTTGCTTCCCACACGCCAGTTATGTCCAGAATTTTCTCAACTGTCTACCACCCTGGACAGTCCTTCTCTATCTCTTCTGTCTGATCTGTGACCTGACCTCCAAATAATGGAGTTTTCTGAGATCCTATTCTTGGGCTGCATCTATTCTTGCCTTCTTCTCTTTTTTTTTTAATTTTTATTTTTGGCTGCATTGGGTCTTCATTGCTGCATGCTGGCTTTCTCTAGTTGTGGTGAGTGGGGGCTACTCTTCATTGCGGTGCATGGGCTTCTCATTGCGGTGGCTTCTTTTGTTGCAGAGCATGGGCTCTAGGCACGTGGGCTTGAGTAGTTGCAGCACTCGGGCTCAGTAGTTGTGGTGCATGGGCTCAGTAGTTGTGGCGCACAGGCTCTAACATATGGGATCCTCTTGGACAAGGGATTGAACCTGTGTCCTCTGCATTGGCAGGCAGACTCCCAACCACTGCACCACCAGGGACGTTCTTATTCTTGCTTTCTCTGTACATCCTGGGTAAACTTTCTGTATCCATGACTTCAAAATCTTTTATATATATTTTTGTTTTATCTATGACCCTGACTTCTCTCCTGAGTTTCAGACTCTTTAGTTGTAATTGCCCACTAACCGTCTCTATTAGATTTAGTACAGGCACCTCCAATTTAACATTTCTAATGAAAAAATATCTGTCCCTATACTCCCTCCTCAACTATATTAGTCAAGACTCTGTGTTATTAACATAGCAAGAAGGGGAAAAAATGGCAATTTTAAGAAGAAAGAAGAGAAGAGGAAAGGGAAGGGAAGAGAAAATGTTGTTTCTGTGTTTCAGAAAACTCCAAGGATTAATCAGCTTCAGAAATAATTGCATTTAGGATCTCAGAAAAATTTTATCATACTCTCCTGCTTTTCCCATCTCAGATCTCAGCTGTCTTTGGTTCTGGATCCATTCATTAGGGTGACCAGCAGATTTAGTTTTACATCATTTCTTCTCAGCATCTTAGAACCCAAAGAGAGGTTCTCCCTTACTAATATTTCCATCAGTATGGGCAAGAATATCCCGTATTGCAATTGGCCATCTCTGGTACTGGCAGTGGAGTTGGCTACAATTTAAAACATGGACTATAAAAAGGAGGCAGGATCCTTCTTCAAGAAATATATGGAATTGTTTTAGATAAGAGACAATGGATATTGAGGAAGCATAAAAAACACAGCCCTAAATACCCAGTCTAAATATGCACTGCCTCCTCCGTTATCCTCACTTAATCCTCTTTCCTGGCATCCACTCAGACGCCTAATCTGGAAACTAGGTAAACCTCAACTACTACTTCTCTCTAACTGCCCGTATCGAATCCCTTAACTATATCCAAGAACATATCTTGTTGAGTCTAATTCTAAAGCGTCTGTAAAATCTGGCCTCTCCTTTCCACCTCAACGATCATTGTCTTTGTCTTCTCTTATTTAAATCATTGTTACTGATTATTCTAACTGATTTTCCTGCAATCAGTCTTTCTCCTTTAGCTTCATTTATTCTTCTGATTAAAATCCTGTTTTTTTGATACAGAATAAAATCCAAACTTCTGAGATAGTGCATTCACTCTTTCATCAAGGATTCTGATCACTATACTTGGAATACCTATAGAAGGGACAACCAAATCCCAGGACATCTACCATGGTTAATTTTCCAAGGGATTTCTGGGTCTAATTATTTTTAAATCCTTGAAATCTGCTCATTCCACTTTACCTCACAAACACCCTTCTCCTTCTGTATCTGCCCTCTTACATGTCTCCTTCCCACTGTGTGGGAAGGAGACATGTAAGAGTAGATCCTTCCCTGATGTGACTGACTCCAACTGCTGCTTTCTTCTCTTCCAAACCTTTTAACTACACCAGAAGGAATACCAGTCATCCTCAGTGGCTTCCTATTACATTCCTGCCTAACAGAAACCTGGCTTTTCCTGAGGATACAATT
The DNA here is from genome assembly GCF_964341445.2 of Mesoplodon mirus. Classification (NCBI taxonomy): domain Eukaryota; kingdom Metazoa; phylum Chordata; class Mammalia; order Artiodactyla; family Ziphiidae; genus Mesoplodon; species Mesoplodon mirus. The sequence continues at coordinate 112,089,474 of NC_138982.1, forward strand.
CCCCGTATAATGCTCTAAGTTGGAAGACATTCTCAGAGAGTCCACTCATTTCAGAGTTGTTAGATGAAGAGAGCACCATTCTTGCTTTTCAACATTTCTGAGACATTACCTAGTCATGATTATGTCAAAATCACTGCTACGTGGAGGTGGATGACATCTGACAAAAACACCCTCTTCTCCTCAGCTAAAAATTTCTGTTCTTTTTACCTACTAGGGACCTTAGTACCAAAATCACTCATTTTCTTCCCACTCCATGTTGTGTCATGATCCTGAATTACTTCAATGTCTGTAAGACCCAGCCAGTACCCTAATCTTTCAATTACCTTCCTTAATTCTAGTGACCTCATCTCAACACCTCTGAAATTCCCCACTCCTGTAGCAATGACTTGAATTACTCATTCACCCACAATCTGCATTCAAATAACCTCACTCTGAAACCAAATCATACCACCTTTTTTTCATGCTCTCTCTCTCTCTAATTCCCATTGCACCTTTCTTTGTTCTTATGTGGATTTCTGTTCCCTGGGCCCCTCTATTTTATTCCTATCAGCAGTTTTTTTCTGTTCACCTCCTTAACTAGGTACATTGATGCCAGTAGAATTACACTTCCTTCAATATCATCAACTTTTTCCCCTGTTGTTCTGTAAATTTATTGTTCTAGAAAACTGTAAACTGGTTGAACCCAACTCAGTCTTTTGCAGGCCTCCATCCAGTTTTCTGAGAAATGCCATGGGGTTTTCCTCCAAATTTTAGTCCAGCTCAGCTATCACCATTCCCACCAAACCCTACACTGTTAGATGTTTGTTTCACAGAAATAACATATCACTTCATATTGTGTTTGATCTATTTATATACCTTTCTCCCTCTCAAGACATGTTGAGAGCAGAAAACAAGTCTTAGTTACTTTTTTCATTCCTGATGTTTAGCATGCTGTAATTGTTGAATAAAAGTTAAATAAATGCCACATTGTGGCATATTAATCTTTCATGAGGTGGGGTATACATTTCAGATTAAATGAGAAGCAATAGAAGTTATTATTCAAAATGTAGAGTTTGAAATGCAAATCTAAACTATAATGAGGGGGCTTCCCTGGTGGCACAGTGGTTGAGAGTCCGCCTGCCAATGCAGGGGACACAGGTTCATGCCCTGGTCCGGGAAGATCCCACATGCCGTGGAGCGGCTAGGCCCGTGAACCATGGCCACTGAGCCTGTGCATCCGGAGCCTGTGCTCCGCAATGGGAGAGGCCTCGATAGTGAGAGGCCAGTGTACCACAAAAACAAAACAAAACAAAACAAAACAAAAAACTATAATGAGGTATCACCTCACACTGGTCAGAATGGCCATCATTAAAAATCTACAAACAATAAATGCTGGTGAGGGTGTGGAGAAAAGGGAACCCTCATATATTGTTGGTAGGAATGTAAATTGATACAGCCACTATGGAGAACAGTATGGAGGTTCCTTAAAAAACTAAAAATAGAACTACTATATGACCCAACAATCCCACTCCTGGACATATACCCAGAGAAAACCATAATTCAAAAAGACACATGCACCCCTATGTTCATTGCAGCACTGTTTACAATAACCAGGACATGGAAGCAACCTAAATGTCCATCAACAGAGGAATGGATAAAGAAAATGTGGTACATATATGCAATGAAATATTACTCGGCCATAAAAAGGAATGAAATTAGGTTATTTGTAGGAGATGTGGATGGACCTAGAGAGTTTTATACAGAGTGAAGTGAGTCAGAAAGAGAAAAGCAAATATCATATAATAATGCATATAGGTGGAATCTAGAAAAATTATACAGATTAGCTTACTTGCAAAGCAGAAACAGAGACACAGATGAAGAGAACAAATGTATGGATACCAAGGGGGAAAGGGGTGGGGTGGGAGAAATTGGGAGACTGGGATTGACACATATACATTATTGATACAATATATAAAATAGACAACTGATGAGAACATGCTGTATAGCACAGGGACCTCTACCTAATGCACTGTGGTAAACTAAATAGGAGGGAAGTCCAAAAGGGAGGGGATATCTGTATGTGTATGACTGGTTCATTCTGTTGTGAAGTGGAGGCTAACACAACATTGTAAAGCAACCATACTCCAATAAAAATTAATTTTAAAAATGTAGAATTTGAATTTATAGTAACTTCACTCGAATGTATTATTTTTATTAAGGAAAAAACATTATGGTTTTGTTAAATGATTGAAGTTATTTTAATAAAAATATATTTGGTTAATTGACAGATTAGATTTGATACAAGAACAAACAGAATAGAGGGTCCAGAAACAGACCTGTAAATAATAGGCACCAGATTCAAGACAAAGTTGACACTGTGTTACAGTGGAGAAAGTATTCTCTCTTTAATAAATGATGTGTGGTCAACTGGACCTCCTTCTCACAAAGCACAAAAATTAATTCCAGATAGTGTTCAGATCTATGTCTGGAGAGTATAAAATAAAGCATTTAGAGGAAAATAGAACATCTTCAAAGTGTTCTTAAAACACAGAAAATGATAACTGTAAAAGAAAAAAATATTAAACTAGACTGTATTAACTTGAAGAACTTCTATTCATTAAAAAGACTGTTAAGAGCACAATAAAACAACCAAACAGGTGGGAGGAGATAGTCATGATACATAGAGCCATCAAAACATTAATAGTTAGGATATATTTTTAAATCTTATAAATCAATAAAGACTCCCACAAATTAATTTTTAAATACAGATAATCCTTCTTAATAATTATATTTCTTATATATATATGGTCAAATCACTTGGACACAGGGACACACTTCACAAAAGAGATTAACCAAATGGCCAATAAACATATGGAACAGTACTTAACCTCATTAGTCATCTGTGCTACACACTGACCAAATGACTAAAATTAATGACAAAATACCAAGATTGCAAAGATGTAGAGCCACTGGAATTCTAGTACATTACTGGTGAACATCTTAATTGGCACAGCCACTTGAAAAATGGTTAGCATCTATTAAAACTAGACATATGCATATCATGTGACTCAGCAGTTCTACTGCTAAAATTGTGTTTTGATGTTCACCAAAAGACATGTAAGAAAATGTTTTTGGTTGCACTACTTATAAAAGCCTTAAATTGGAGACAACCTAGATGCATAGTAACAATGGAACTAATAGATAAGTCACAGTATATTCACACAATGGAAGATGATAGAGCAATTAGAATAAATATTATTAGGGTATGCAACAATGTGGGTGAATCTCCCAAATATAAATTTGACCAGAAGAAGAAGCCTCACACAAAAGAGCCCATATGTCTGATTCCATTTATATAAAATATACAAACAGGGAAATCTAATATATATTGGTACAAATATGGACACTGGTTGTCACTGTGGGGAGAGAGATTAGTTTAATCTCTGGAGGGAGCATGAGATTGACTTTGGGGGTGGTAAATATGTTCAGAAATTCACCAAGGGGTGCAATTATATTATATGTAATTTATGTTTATTATGCTGGTGCCTATGGTATATAAGGCATCTGTGAGATGAGATATCATAAGAAAAAATAATAAAAATGAATAGGAGTCCAGGGAGTATAAGGAAAGGGCAAAGTTCAGAAAGAGTGTACTCTTGGAAATTGAATATGAAGGTCTATAGCTTAGCCACTCATAAAAAATATAAACTGTTTAAACTTAAATCATAGAGGGCAGACAGGAGAAGCAAGAGATACAATCCTGCAGCATGTGGAACAAAAAACACATTCACAGAAAGACAGACAAGATGAAAAGGCAGAGGGCTATGTACCAGAAGAAGGAGCAAGAAAAAAACCCAGAAAAACAATGAAATGAAATGGAGATAGGCAATCTTCAAGAAAAAGAATTCAGAATAATGATAAAGAATTTGATCCAGGACCTCAGAAAAAGAATGGAGGTAAAGATCTAGAAGATGAAAGAAATGTTTAACAAAGACCTAGAAGAATTAAAGAAGAAACAAACAGAGATGATCAATACAATAACTGAAATGAAAACTACACTAGAAGGAATCAGTAGCAGAATAACTGAGGCAGAAGAATGGATAAGTGATCTGAAAGACAGAATGGTGGAATTCACTGCTGTGGAACAGAATAAAGAAAAAAGAATGAAAAGAAATGAAGACAGACTAAGAGACCTCTGGGACAACATTAAATGCAACAACATTTGCATTATAGGGGTCCCACAAGGAGAAGAGAGAGAGAAAGGATCAGAGAAAATTTTGAAGAGATTATAGTCAAAAACTTCTCTAACATGTGAAAGGAAATAGCCACCCAAGTCCAGGAAGTGCAGAGAGTCCCATACAGGATAAACCAAGGAGAAACATGCTGAGAAACATAGTAATCAAATTGGCAAAAATTAAAGACAAAGAAAAATTATTGAAAGCAGCAAGGAAAAAATGACAAATAACATACAAGGGAACTCCCATAAGGTTAACAGCTGATTTCTCAGCAGAAACTACAAGCCAGATGGGAGTGGCATGATATTCTTAAAGTGATGAAAGGGGAAAACCCACAACCAAGATTACTCTACCCAGCAAGGATCTCACTCAGATTTAATGGAGAAATCAAAAGGTTTACAGACAAGCAAAAGCTAAGAGAATTCAGCACCACCAAACCAGCTTCACAACAAAGGCTAAAGGAACTTCTGTAAGTGGGAACACAAGAAAAGAAAAGGACCTACAAAAACAAACCCAAAACAATTAAAAATGGTGAAAGGAGCATACATATCGGTAATTACCTTAAATGTGAATGGATTAAATGTTCCAACCAAAAGACACAGGCTTGGTAAATGGATACAAAAACAAGACCCATATATATGCTGTCTACAAGAGACCCACTTCAGACCTAGGGACACATAGAGACTGAAAGTGAGGGGATGGAAAAAGATATTCCATGCAAATGGAAATCAAAAGAAAGCTGGAGTAGTAATACTCATATCAGACAAAATAGGCTTTAAAATAAAGAATGTTACAAGAGACAAGGAAAGACACTATGTAATGATCAAGGGACCAATCCAAGAAGAAGACATAACAATTATAAATATATATGCACCCATCATAGCTGCACCTCAATACATAAGGCAACTGATAACAGCTCTAAAAAAGGAAATCAACAGTAACACAATAATAATGGGGGACTTTAACACCTCACTTACACCAATGGACAGATCATCGAAACAGAAAATTAATAAGGAAAAACAAGCTTTAAATGACACAATAGACCAGATAGATTTAATTGATATTTATAGGTCATTCCATCCAAAAACAGCAGATTACACTTTCTTCTCAAGTGCACGTGGAACAATCTCCAGCATAGATCACATCTTGGGTCACAAATCAAGCCTCAGTAAATTTAAGAAAACCGAAATCATATCAGACAACTTTTCTGACCACAACACTATGAGATTAGAAATCAATTACAGGGAAAAAAACGTAAAAAACACAAACACATGGAGGCTAAACAATACATTACTAAATAACCAAGAGATCACCAAAGAAATCAAGGAGGAAATCAAAAAATAGCTAGAGACAAAAAAGAATGAAAACACGATGATCCAAAACCTATGGGATGCAGAAAAAGCAGTTCTAAGAGGGAAGTTTATTGCCCTACAAGCCTACATCAAGAAATAAGAAAAATCTCAAACAATCTAACCTTACACCTAAAGGAACTAGAGAAAGAAGAACAAACAAAACCCAAAGTTAGCAGAAGGAAAGAAATCATAAACATGAGAGCAGAAATGAGTGAAATAGAAACAAAGGAAACAATTGCAAAGATCAGTAAAACTAAAAGCTGTTTTTTGAGAAGATAAACAAAATTGATAAATCATTACCCAGACTGATCAAGAAAAAGAGGGAGAGGACTCAAATCAATAAAATTAGAAATGAAAAAGGAGAACTTAAAATAGACACTGCAGAAATACCAAGCATCTTAAGAGACTACTACAAGCAACTCTATGCCAATAAAATGGACAACCTGGAATAAATGCACAAATTCTTAGAAAGGTATAATCTTCCAAGACTGAACCGGGAAGAATTAGAAAATATGAACAACCAATCAAAAGTAACAAAATTGAAACTGTGATTAAAAATCTTCCAACAAACAAAAGTCCAGGACCAGATGGCTTTACAGGTGAATTCTATAAAACATTTAGGGAAGAGCTAACACCCATCCTTCTCAAACTCTACCAAAAAATTGCAGAGGAAGGAACACTCCCAAACTCATTCTATGAGGCCACCATCACCCTGGTACCAAAACCCAACAAAGACACTACAAAAAAGAAAATTACAGACCAATATCACTGATGAATATGGATGCAAAAATCCTCAACAAAATACTAGCAAACAGAATCCAACAACACATTAAAAGGATCATACACCATGATCAAGTGGGATTTTTCCCAGAAATGCAAGGATTCTACAATATATGCAAATCAATCAATGTGATACACCATATTAACAAATTAAAGACTAAAAACCATATGATCATCTCAATAGATGCAGAAAACGCTTCTGACAAAATTCAACACCCAGTTATGATAAAAAAAAAACTCTCCAGAAAGTGGGCACAGAGGGAACCTAACTCAGTGTAATTAAGATCATATATGACAAACCCACAGCAAACATCATTCTCAATGGTGAAAAACTGAAAGCATTCCCTCCAAGATCACGAACAAGACAAGGATATCCACTCTCTCAACCATTATTCAACATACTTTTGGAAGTCCTAGCCACAACAGTCAGAGAAGAAAAAGAAATACAAGGAATACAAACTGGAAGAGAAGAAGTAAAACTGTCACTGTTTGCAGATAACATGATACTAAGAGAATCCTAAAGATGTTACCAGAAAACTACTAGAGCTTATCAATGAATTTGGTAAAGTTTCAGGATACAAATTTAATGCACAGAAATCTCTAGCATTCCTATATACTAATGATGAAAAATCTGAAAGAGAAATTAAGGAAACACTCCCACTTACCACTGCAACAAAAAGAATCAAATACCTAGGAATAAACGTACCTAAGGAGAAAAAAGACCTGTATGCAGAAAACTATAAGACACTGATGAAAGAAATTAAATATGATACCACCAGATGGAGAGATATACAATGTTCTTGGATTGGAAGAATCAGTATTGTGAAAATGAGTATACTACCCCAAGCAATCTACAGATTCAATGCAATCCCTATCAAATTACCACGGACATTTTTTACAGAACTAGAACAAAAAAATCTTAAAATTTGTATGGAGACACAAAAGACCCCAAATAGCCAAAGCAGTCTTGAGGGGAAAAAAATGGAGCTGGAGGAATCAGACTCCCTGACTTCAGACTATACTACAAAGCTACAGTAATCAAGACAATATGGTACTGGCACAAAAACAGAAACATAGATCAATGGAAAAAGATAGAAATCCCAGAGATAAACCCACACACCTATGGTCAACTAATCTATGACAAAGGAGGCAAGGATATACAATGGAGAAAAGACAGTCTCTTCAATAAGTGGTGCTGGGGAAACTGGACAGCTACATGTAAAAAAATGAAATTAGAACACTCCCTAACACCGTACACAAAAATAAACTCAAAATGGATTAAAGACCTAAATAAGATGGGACACTATACAACTCTTAGAGGAAACATAGGCAGAACACTCTTTGACAGAAATCACAGCAAGATATTTTTTGATCCACCTCCTAGAGTAATGGAAATAAAAACAAAAATAAACAAATGGGACCTAATGAAACTTAAAAGCTTTTGCACAGCAAAGGAAACCATAAACAAGACAAAAAGACAGCCCTCAGAATGAGAGAAAATGTTGGCAAATGCATCATCAGATAAAGGATTAATCTCCAAAATATATAAACAGCTCATGCAGCTCAATATTAAAAAAAAAAAAAACAACCCAATCCAAAACTGAGCAGAAGACCTAAATAGACATTTCTCCATAGAAGACATACAGATGGCCAAGAAGCACATGAAAAGCTGCTCAACATCACTAATTATTAGAGAAATGCAAATCAAAACTACAATGAGGTATCACCTCACACCAGTTAGAATGGGCATCATCAGAAAATCTACAAACAACAAATGTTGGAGAGGGTGTGGAGAAAAACGAACCCTCTTGCACTGTTGGTGGGAATGTAAATTGATACAGCCACTATGGAGAACAGTATGGAGGTTCCTTAAAGAACTAAAAATAGAATTACCATATGACTCAGCAATCCCACTACTGGGCATATACCCAGAGAAAAGCATAATTCAAAAAGATACATGCACCCCAATGTTCATTGCAGCACTACTTACAATAGCCAAGTCATGGAAGCAACCTAAATGCCCATTGACAGACAAATGGATAAAGAAGTTGTGATACATACATACAATGGAATATTACTCAGCCATAAAAAGGAACGAAATTGCATCATTTGTTGAGACATGGATGGATCTAGAGACTGTCATACAGAGTGAAGTAAGTCAGAAAGAGAAAGACAAATATCATATATTAATGCATATATGTGGAACCTAGAAAAATGGTACAGCTGGACTGGTTTGCAGAGCAGAAATTGAGACACAGATGTAGAGAACAAACGTATGGACACCAAGGGGGGAAAGTGGTGGGGTGGTGGGGGTTGTGGTGTGATGAATTGGGAGATTGGGATTGACATGTGTACATTGATATGTATAAAATGGATGACTAATAAGAAAATAAATAAATAATAAATAAACATTAAAAAATAAACATTAAAAAATTAAATTAAATTAAATTAAATCATAGATTCCCTTAGATTCTGCTCTACACCCTCCTTCAACACTGGTTGATATTATTGTGTACTTATTTCTAAAAATGTTTTTCTCAGTGACTTCTGGGGGCCTTGCACAGCAGAATAAACATAGTTTCATAATTACTATATTCTTTTGTCTTTATCAGAACAGAATAAACTGTTCTGTGGTGTTCTGGATGATCATTTAGCAGTTCTTTTCACTTATAATTATCTTTATACACAAGGTTTCCTAGAATATTTTTGGTACACATAAATAAAATTTGGATGTCAGAAACAGCATCTCATTTTTAAAAGTCTGTTTGCTTCCTAATTGAAAAATTATATTGCTTTTGGCACAAACTAGAAAGAAAAGCCATCAGATGAGATGTAGGTAGTGTTAAATGACTAAAGATTATGAAAAGCTTTTATAACCTGGAATCCCGAGTTACACACTAGCTAAGATGCACTCAAGGAATGTGGCACTTTATGGCAAAGTGTGAGAAAAGAGTATTATATTAAAGCAATTTATTTTCATTTTTTTGTGCTGCACTCATCTGTGATAAATGCAGCAAGACAATAGACTACAGGTGGCAGATGTTTATTTAATAAGCAGAAAAGTCAAAGCTAAACTCTCCACTTCTGCAAAACACCTTTAGGTAAAAGAGAAGCCTTATTATCATTGAGACTAACAGTAAACTCTTTAATAATTACCTTAAGAATGTGTTTTAGTCATTACAGAATCTAACAGCAGTAATTGTTAGCTTTTCTAACATTTTTGCAAAACAGATTTCATAGAATAGTGAAGATAAGATCGGATAATATGTACATTTTTAACTCAAATATAGAGCAGATATACAAAGCCATGGACTTTAGTTTTTTGACCAAGTTTATAATCTGGGACAATAATAACAGTTATTATATAAGCATTTTTATGGGACAGGCACTCTGCTAACTATCCAATGTGAATTATCACCTTTAAAAATTATAAAAAGTTCTTCAAGTTCATGTGGTAATAATATCCAAAAATGGACACCATCAATTCTTTCTCTCCCCATACAGGCATGCTGCCCCTCATATCAAGAGATGGGGTCTAATTCTCCTCTTATTAAATCTGGCCTGGTTTTGTGTTGTACCTTTGACAAATAGAAATGTGACTGACCAGGCCATAAGAAGCTTGGAAACTTCTTTCTGGATCTTTTAGAATGAGTGCTCTTGGGATGCTGCTTCTCAGAATCCACCCATATATATTCTGAGAAGCCCAAGCCCAGGGCTAGATTGATAAGCATGCAACCTGTGCTGTCAGTGTTTTGAAATTCATATATATATATATATATATATATATATATATATATATTTTTTTTTTTTTTTTTTAACAAGAAGCCCTGCACTTTCATTTTGCACAGAGTCCTGCAAATAATGGAGCTTGCCCAAATCACATAAACAGTTTGAGCCCCCAGACTCAGCATTATCCACCAGTCATGTTGGTCAGCCACATTAGACATTCAGCCCACTTGAGCATTTAAATGGTGGCAGTCCCAGTGAACATGAGAGACTCCAAATGAGAACTGTTCAGCTAATCCCAGTCAATCCCCAGAACCATGAGAAAATAAATTGTTTCTTACATCATTGAGTTTTGGCATGGTTTGTGTGTTAACCAGCAAAAGATAAGTGAGACAAGTAGGTATTATTATTAACTTATATCTAACTTATATTAAGCCTATGAAGTAATTACTAATATTATACTCATCTTTGGAGGCATATAGAAGCAATTTTTCTAAGACCACACAGTTAAGTGGTGGGAGAGCAATGAGTTAAACTCAGGTGTCATCAGAACACATAGCCCAAACTCTAGATTGCTATTCTTTATATTGTGTCCAATACACAGTAATATTACTTGGTTTTTCCATTTTCAATGTGATTTTTTCTATTTTTGTTCCATTAGAATAGTTTTCCAGATTTCACCTCTAACAATTTTATTTATATATGCTTCCAAATTATCACTGATGAGATTTCAAGAGTAATGTCTAGAGTTGCACCTTCCAGTACTTTCCTCTTTTCCTCAAGAAACTTCCAATCATAATAATTGTAGATACCTCCATTTTAATGCTAGCCAATTATGCCAATGGGAGTTCATTACTCATTCCTACTGATGTATATTCAACTTTTATGATCATGTCCTCTTCTATCCCCTACAAGGTCATCATTAATTCCTAATTGTTCAAAATTATTTCCCCACACATACACACCCATGAGGTCCTTGTAATAGGAATTCATTTCTCAAAAGGGGATTTAAGAGCAAGTCTCAGATGTTCAAAAACTGATGAACCAGATAGTTGACCTGAGTCAGTTAATTAAACTATAGAAAGTCACTAGGGAAAGAAAAGGCACATCATTAGGTTCATTTTGCTGAAAAGTAACAATTTCAGGCCTCTTGGGAAAACAAAGAGATACCTTAAACATAATTTCTTGAAATTTCATTCCAATATGACTATAATTCAACTTTTCTGTTTCTGGTTATTAACCTAAAGCACTTGAGTGAGACACCCAATAATCCACTTCTTTATTAAAATTGCTAATTAACTATTAGCCTGAAAGTGAATTCTAAAGTATTCTTTTGTTTGAGTTTGCATTGTTTCAAATTAAGTTGGATAACTGTTAAGGGAACAAAAAACACTTTTTAGGAAAAAATTTCTCTTCTAGCCACGACTCTTCAGATAATATAATTCATGCTTGAAATGTATCTGTATTCGAATACACAGCACAATCCACAGGCAAATGTATATACAGTTTTGTAAAGAATAACAGAAATCTATAAAAGCAATTTATATAATAATTTTAATTAAGAGGTAAATATTGACTCCATTTATGAAGCCAAAATTAATTAATAAAATTCATTATTGACTGACCACTATATTCCAGGCTCCTCAATATCCCTTATTCAATTATTCTTTTACAGAAAATAAAATACTGATCTCCCCAAACACTTCTAATTATTTTCTCCTTAAATAAATATTCATTTTAAAATAAAAGGATGTAGTAGCATCTCATTTCTCTGATACAGTTTCATCCTATGATCTCATTAAATGCTAAAACATTAAAAATTACTTTATATATATTTTCAATAAAACATTTAATTATATTTTCTGTCAGAGATTTATAAAATAAAGTATAATAAAATATTTAAACTTTTTTGATGATAAGGAACTGTCAGAGTTAAGTCATTTCTGCATCTTTTAATATAATATATCTAAGGGTGTGGAAATATTTAGGTGATATTTGATAAATGCTTCTGGAATGAATGAATTAATTAATGAACTGAGATCCAGTTATAACTCCATAATTTCTCTGAAAAACAAAGAAATTTGAAATTTTTACTGAGTTTTCTTCTCTCCATACTGAGAAAGCAACTGGCTCCTCATGGGAACCAGTGAAATTGAGAGAAAACTTTTCACTGACTAATAGAAAACTACAGAAAATATAATTTTTGTAAGTCACATGAGAAGATAAAAATATAAATGTGACCCTATTTAATTTTAATTGACCATTAAAATTCATTGATATATAGAGTGAACTTCATGGAGAAAGCTGTATCATTTGTTACTTTACCTCTAGTACTTAACATACTGGCCAGCGCCTATATTTGCTCAGTTAATATTTACTGATTACATAAATAAACAAGTGAGTTTTGTTTTATTGTTGTATGACTTTAAAAAAATATAGTCTAAAATACTATTCCAGCTATCAAATTCTGAGAAGGAGTTTTGAGAATGTCATGGTATCTCTGTTCTCTGATAATTGTTAGCTACTATATAAACTAATCATCCTCAATTATTATTCTTAGAGGAAATCATTATAGATTATTTAAAACATGGCTTTTGGGAAAAGCAGAAAATTGAGATGTTTTCCTCTTTTTCTGTTGTTGCTGTATCACTTTATCCAATTGTATTAATTATCCGTTGCTGCATAACAAATCATCCCAAACTTAGTGGGTTAAAATTATAATACTTATTGTCTCTAACAGTTTATGCAAGTCAGGAATTCAGAAAGGTATTAGAGCCTCTCTGGTTGCAGTCTGACATTAGTTGGGGCTGCAGTCATCTGAAGGCTTGTCTGGTGCTGGCAGAGCCACGTCCAAAGTGTTTTACTCTCAAGACTGCCAAGTTGGTTCCTCTCCATGTGGGCTACTCTGGTGTCTTCATGATATGGCAGCTGGCTTGCCCCAGAGTGAGCAAAGCAGGAGACCAAGGAGGAAACTACAATGCCTCTTATAACCTAGCCTTGAAAGCATATGTTGTCACTTCTGCAGTATTCCACTGGCCACTCAAATCATCCCTGATTCAACTGGTATGAATTGATAGGCATGAATACTCAGAGACAAGTTTATTTATGAAACATCTTGGAGACTGGCCACCATTCCAATTGCATATGTAAAAATACAAAACCAGGTAAGTGTTTAAATTGTTTGACCTATGATCAAAAATCATTTGCCATTAATTCTAATGAAAGCTTTTTCATCTACATTCCCACATACCTTGACACTTTTGGCTTTAAGTTAGTCTCAAAAGGTTTGCTATGAACTTTTAATTTCATAGTATTAGAATAACAATTTAACCATAGTTAATGTGTTACTTGCAGTTTCTTTATTTTCATCTCTTCTTTCATTGATTCAATTCCAATAACTTTACATTTGACATATACAAAATAATAAAACCATAGAATTTTTCATTGAAATAATTTGAGTATGAATAAGGTCACTTCTCTATAAAGTACATTACCCAAACTGTTTCCACTTAACATTTTGAACCGAGCAGGGGCAGACTAAGCTCATAGATTAATTTCATAGTAAGAGGAGGCAAACTCAACATAAGGGAGAGGGAAGGAATATGGAAATGGGACACTGAGGAAAATTATAAATTGTAGGAGTGTGAGGTTAATGAAACAGCATAAGGAAAGCTGGAATCTATGGGAGGAACTAGTGTGGTTTTAGCACTTTGATGTGGGAGAGCTTTCCCTGAAGGGCTTCTGACTTATCCTCAGTTGGCCTCAGCAGGCCCAAATGCAGTGTCTTGAGCCCAGTCTCTGAGAGTAATGGTCATATTTGTGAACTTGCCATTTCAATAACATGGTGAAATGAAGATGCTGCTATGACATAATTGTACTTTCTCATGAACATCATCAAATAAAGTATATTATTCCTTGTCATTTGCTATGCTAATGTACCCTACTTTATTCCAAAGACATGGACCACCATTTTCTAAAACAACTGAGTGTTGTCTGGGGGAATAGTTGTCAGAAGTCTCTAGGCCTTCAGAAATTTAATTGGAGGAAAAATGTGACATCATTTTTTATAAGTTTTAGAAAAATAAGTTTGGTTCTTGGGGATTGTTTATGTTACAGTAGGAAAGGCTCAGACTCTGAGAAAGTATTTGGTTGTTTCCCTACTCATGAGTTATATAACAATGGGCTGGCTACTTATTCTTTCTTTGCCTCATACATCAAATGGGAATAATACCTACCTCACAGAATTCTTACAAAGATTCATTATGATAACAGATATAAAGTGTCTCATATGGTAGATACCTTTTTTTTTTTTTTTTTTTTTTTTGCGGTACGCGGGCCTCTCACTGTTGTGGCCTCTCCCGTTGCGGAGCACAGGCTCTGGACGCGCAGGCTCAGCGGCCATGGCTTACGGGCCTAGCCGCTCCGCAGCATGTGGGATCTTCCCGGACTGGGGCACGAACCAGTGTCCCCTGCATCGGCAGGCGGACTCTCAACCACTGCGCCACCAGGGAAGCCCAGTAGATACCTTTTAAATTTTTGTTCTTTCTTTTGCTTTTTATTTGTTCTCAATATGAACACTATTTTCTGATAATGTCAAATCAATTTCTCGCAGCCAATATTTAATCCTTCAGTGAAAGATTTTCCAAAGTACACATCCTGAGGATTGCATATTTTGCTCATAACCTTGCTTTGTATTTGAAAAAGCAAGGCCACCAATACTTCCTCATCTGTCTTACGTCTAATCCTTTTCATGAAATATTTTTAAAAAATTTTCATTATCATCATTCTTCAGATAATCCTTAATATAAGTTTTAGTACTTTGTCAAAAAAAATTTGTCCTGTTAATTATGTATTGACCATCTCTGGGGTTGTTTGTTTATTTTACATGAAGTAATATTGGAATCTTATGTGATAAAACTGTCAATTTTATTTTCAATTTCTTTATGCTTCTCCCTCAAGTAAAAAAAAAAAACAAAAATCAATATAGTGTGAGTGTAATGTAGTACATGAAGAAAAAAAATCTGTTCATTTAGGTTTTTTAATGTCTTTGCACTCACTACTCCCATTTCTGAAACTATTTTTCAATGATTGTATTATTCATTATTTGCATGTCCTAATAAATATCTAAAAGATAAATACTTCCCTCCTTGTTCTATAAACCTTCCAAGTTCAAAAGTGAGACTTTTTTTTCTGATATATTGTTAGGCACATAGGTGTTAAATATCATTATAAATGTATTTTTCCAATTGCCAGTTACTGTTTTCCTCCTCCAGTTTCATCAATGCAATTTTTTTTTTTTTTTTTTTTTTTTTTTTTGCGGTATGCGGGCGTCTCACTGTTGTGGCCTCTACCATTGCAGAGCACAGGCTCCAGACGCGCAGGCTCAGCGGCCATGGCTCATGGGCCCAGCTGCTCCGTGGCATGTGGGATCTCCCCGGACTGGGGCACAAACCCATGTCCCCTGCATCGGCAGGCAGACTTTCAACCACTATGCCACCAGGGAAGCCCCTCATCAATGTAATTTTAATGTGAGTAATGTGGACATGAATTTAGATATATCACTACATTATTTTCTATGAGAGAATGTGCTGAGTGTATGACCCATCCATTCTTTCTTAACATGTTATATTAGATATAAACGTGTTTCTTGTGGTAAAGCAGCACACAAGGTTAATTCTTTGAAAGTGCAAGTTGTTTTTGAAAATTCCCATACTAATTTCAGATCTAATATTTTCCCTATCATAATTTTTTTTTTTAGTCTCTATCAATTAACATTTGAAAATCCAGTAGCAGTATTCTGGTTTCACTAATATTTAAATAATGGATCACAAATTAAATTTATGGGTTTGTTGATAGAAAAAAAATAAAATAATTTCATTAATTTTCTTTACTACTTCTTTATTTAAAACATCTTGCACTGTTCATTAATTCTAGGCCAATAACCTAATAAAGCCCATGTTAGTAAAACCATGTACAATGTTGGTTAGTGATAATGCTGTTTATTTACTAAAACTCAAGCTCAATGGCAAAATTTTAGAAATATTTATATTTTACAATAATTACAGAAGGGATATTATGAGTTGAATTGTGTTCTCACCAAAAAAGAGACATTGAAGTCCTAACCGCCAATAACTCAGAATGTGACCTTATTTGGAAAAAGGGTCCTTGCAGATGTAATCAAGCTAAGATGAGTTAATTACGGTGGACCCTAATCCAATATGACATGTGTCCTCATGAAAAAGGAGGAGGGCAGGAATTTGGACATATACAGAGGGAAATCAATGCAAGAAGACATAGGGAGAATGCCATGTGAAGACTGGAGTTATGCTTCTATAAGTCAAGGGACATCTAGCTCAGAAGCTGAAAGAGGTAAAAAAGGATACTTCTGCAGTTTTCAGAAGGAACATGGCCCTGCCAACACATTGATTCAGACTTTCAGCTTCCAGAACAGTGAGAGAATTCATTTCTGTTGTTCTAAGCCATCCAGTTTGCGGCAGCCCTAGCAAACGCATACAAATGTAAGACCAATAGCTACTTTAATTCACCAGATATAAACTACCTGGATTATTACTACATAAATACAGCTTTGAAGGATTTGTTTTAAAAATGAATCATTTCCTTACCACCGTGGATCTTTACCATCACTGACTAGTTTGGTAACATAATAAAGGATTTTTTAGACACTTCTATGTGTCTAGTAGGACTATAAGTGCTTTACTTTTATTAATTCATTTAATCATCAACAAGTATACTTTGAAACAGGTATTACCAGTATAATCTCTATTTTGAGGGACAGAGAAGTGAGGTACCTCCTAGACTGTATCCCTATTATATGAGAGAGTCAATTCAGATGCACAAAGTCAATGCACAGGATCCATGTTCTCAATCACTACATGAGATGGCCTTCAACTAGTCTATCCCCTCTGACTTCATCCTCACCAATTAATGTCTCACTTTGTCAACCTCCTAAAACATAGCCAATGTCACTTTATTCAAATACTCAATATACTCCTTGTTTTACCATTGTCTACAAGAAGGCTGCCAGACTCTTCAGCATGGCCCATGGCATTCATAAGGACCCCATAACCTAGCATAAACCTACATTTTAAAACACATCTCTAGTCACATACATCTACAGACATTAAAAGAAAGGAAATTACATGAGTGATGTTAGAGAACCATGAGGGAAGGTAGAAATGTCAGGACGTAGGCTCAGTGCAGGAAAAACAGCTGACAGTGAATGAGTCCTTCATATGAGATATCAGATCAGGATAAGACATGCAAGCATACAAATCTTGACTTGGCCCTACTTACCTGTCTATTCTTATCTCTTCCTACTATTACTTTTTGACAGCACACACAGCACATACTTCTGCAGTTTTAGAATGATCATGTTCTCTCTTACATCCTGACATTTATATTTGCTGTTTACCCATCCTGTGCCTTTTTTCTCCCTAACATCATCCTCACTCCCACGCATCCATCCTCCCATCACACCACTTTCATGGATAGTTCCTACCTGAACTATATGATTCAACTTCTTTATCTCTTGCCCTGATAAGCTTTCTCTGATTTGTCTCCCATCCCCTGGCCAGTTCAGAATATGTACTCGACCTGCATGCTCTCCTTAATCTTTAGCATTCATTGCACACTTTTGTAATACTAGTCAGTTGGCTCGTCTTTATCTCCATTCTAAACTCCTTGAAAATAGGAACTTCACATTAGTCTTTGGACTGTCCAGAGCACACACAATGACTGAAATGAAACAGTAACTCAATATGTGTTTGATGAATGAATGAAATCTGATATCTAGAAAAACCTGGGAGTGTATGATGAAGAAGAAGCAGAGAAAAATGCCAGGCCAATGGAAAGACCCTAAATAGGTCTTTCTTATTTAGCTGTATGTGGTTCTGAAGCTCTGGAATCAATGAATAATGGTACAAACTGAGCTGTACCTCCCAGCCAGGTACCTAAAGGCAGTGACAAGATCATTGGCTGGGAGTAAAGGATTGGATAAATTGCATAGGCTGAAGCAGGTTTTTATTTAATCTCACTAGCTGGGAGGAAAGACGAGAAAGTCAATTGAGAAGAATGAATCATCATAGGGTCAGAATCCATGTGTATAGCAAGAAAGAAGGGAAATGCAGACAGTAAAGATCAGGTGATACAAAAGGCAATTTCATAGGCAGATGAATTATAACTAGAAAATTGCCACACCAAAAGATTATACAATCTTTGCTTGAGAAAGTATTAAGGTCAGAGAATGAAGAGACAGAGAATCAACAGATAGAAAAGCAGATGCAGCTGCAAATTTATAAAACATTGATGATTATAGTGGGTGTATGATTTAGACCCTAAACTTTTATGGGATTTCTACTAAAGCAGAAATCAACTCTTATGTGACTAGCCAAGGCCATAAGCTTCTGGAGGGCAGGCCTATAATTGTGTGACTCACTGCTGTATCTGCCACCTAGCACCTTGTAGACATAGACCAGGTACTTGGATAATGAAATCATGGGTCTTTCGCTCTCATGGTCTCTCAACTTCTTTTCACTCTTTCCCTTCTCAGTGTTGCCCTTCATCCACTTGCCCACATGAGAAGCCATGAATCATCATAAACTTCCTCTACCTTACCCACTCTCCCAACATAATTATCAATAAGCAACTCATGTTGATTCTGCTTCCAGAATTCAATTTAGTGAATCTGTGGATTTCAGTGAATTTTCAGTGAATTTTTTCTCCTGCTAATACCTTCTAACCATTCTTCTGCTTCTAATTGTTTTGCTAGAATCAACTCTCCAAATTACCACCATACTAATAAGTGTTGTGGGTTGTATTATGTTCCCCCAAAAGATATGTTTAATTGTTAACCTTTAAACCTTTGAATGTTACCTTATTTGGAAATAAATTAATATGAGGCTATACCAGGTTAGGAAGGGCCCTAATTCAATGACTGGTATTCTTATAAGAAGTGGACAATTTAGACACAGAAAAAAAAATGAATAAGGAGAATATGATAAGACAGTGGAGAGATGATAGAGACAAATTGGATGCATCTGCAAGCCAAATGACACCAAGCATTGCCAGGAACCAGGAGGAGATATGAAGAGGCAAGGAAGGATCCTTCCCTGGAGCCTTCACAGAGAACATGGCCCTGCCTGCTGACACCTTGATTTCAGATTTTTAGCCTTCAGAACTGTAAGAATACATTTGTGTTGCCTTAAGTCACCCAGTTTATAGTTATCTGTTACAGCAGTCCTAGGAAACAAATACAATATATAAAAACAAAAATTCAATCAAGTCACTCCATTGCTCAACACCCTTCTTTATCTTCTTCCAATAGAATACAAATTCTTTCATAAATCTTAAAGAAGCCCATGATCTGGATCGTACTGACTCTCTGGATTACTCTCTTGACAATTTCACTTTCCAGGTGTTCCACGCTTCAGAGATGCAGAACTTGTTTACTTTCCTCCAATATGCATCAACTTTCAGGCCCTCATGCACGCTGCTCCTTCAGCCTCAGCATCCCTTTTCTCCCCACTCCCCTCCTCCAATTAACATAACTAATTTTGATATTTTCTTATCTCACAGCCTCATTCCATTGAGGAGGCTTCTCAAGATGTTGAAATTAATTTAGGCTTACCTGCTCTGTGGAGTAGTCTATTCTAAGTATTGGATTAATTTTCTTTTTTCCTTTGTGAACTGTAGATTCCCTTAAAGTAAGAGCAACATCTTTCCTGTGTATTTCCTGTATCTAGTATAATGCTTTGCACATGACTATGATTACCTTACTGTTACTATCAGATCACAATTACCACTACTATTACTACTAGTAATAATAAAGAGCTAACAATGTTGAGCACTTACTTGTACCAGGAATTGTGCAAATAATAAAAATGTCACATCATTTAATATTCTCATCTAATAGTGATTATATAATAAGCACTATTATTTCTAAGCTATAGCTGAGAAAAGTGAATTTTAGAGTGGTTGAATTACTAATGCAAGGTCACATTGCTCTGAAGTGATAGAATGAGAGCTCATCCCAGTTGTTTCTGACTTCAAAAGGCCATATTCTTAATGATTTTGCTCAATAAATATTTGTTGACATTCCAACAGAGAGAGCAACACAAATAAAGACCAGGTGTTGAAATTAACACAACTGTGTTTGAGGAAAAATGAGACAGAGATTTAATTTTTAGTAATAAAATGAAAAGGGAGTTTTGTTGTACATAAAGGCCAGATTAAGAAACAAATTTGAAGAAGATAATTGAGACCCTATGTTAGGTGTAAAATGGTTTTTAGGAAGGTAGAGTAGGAAGAAGCAAAGGTGTATTAATTGGTAAGTCAGTTAAGACTCTATTTCCTCTGAAGATGCCAACCCATAAAATCAGCACTGAACAAAAAAAAAAAAAAAAAAAAAAAGGTAAATTGATTCAGTCTCATCAAATATACAGCACACTTTTAATATGGAAATTAAAAAATACTCCCAAATTTGGGGGAAAGCACAAGGATGGGATAGAATGTTGTGACATATATGTTTTGAAATTTTGTGATGTAGCTGCTTAAATTCCTTGATCGCCATTGGCTAAATTTCTGAAAACATATAATGTGGGATATACCAGCAATGAAGAAATTATTGTCTAAACTTTAAATCTTTAAATAGGATTTTCAAGAAAATTTCTAGTTTAAAAATCACATGAGAAAATTGGAGTAACAGCATATTACCACATCTTTTTACAGAATATTGATGCTGCCTTGGGCAATGAAAGGTAACTAGTAGGTGAATCTCCCTCTACATATACTTTTTTTAATAATAGAAAATGAGTTGCATCCCAATATAGATATTGACAGTATATTTAAAGAGTATTTGTTGAAAGAAGTGTCAAATTCCCATTCAACTCCAAGAGTGCACATGACCTGGTCAAGCTTTGGTGCAAGGAAGCAATAGCTTCTGATAATAATTGAAGTGAGGAGAGAAAATCACTATGACTTCAAATTTGAATCTGCAACATGGTGATTGAGAGCTGATTTTTCAGTTAAAAAAAAAAAAAAAGGAAACAGAGAGAAAGAACTGACTTCCAGAAAAGTATGATGAACTCTGCTTTATCCATTTTAGGTTCTGTGTACATTCAAGTATAAGTATCCAACAGAATATGAAGAAAAAATAGAATTATAGATAGAGATATAATGACAGTAGAGATGGAGGACTGAAATGCTGGAGAAAGGCTATAACCAAAGAAAAACACCTGGGGTTTTTTGGTTAAGAAATGTTCACGGGAATTATAGAAACGTATCCTGTTCACCAAAGAAATGGAGTAAAAGGTAAACACAATGGAGGCCTTTACTCAACTTTAGGTAAACCCAAAGATGGTGTGTAATAATAAAAAAGGAAGAAAAGCAGTTTGCAAGTATAGAGAGAAAAGAATAATGCATAAACAAAGTAAGAAGAGTTTGAAACAGGAAATGGTCACCAATAGCAAATATTAAAAAGTGATCAAGAACAAGAAAGACCAAGAATGGGTTTTAGCAAAATGATGGTGTTCTTTGGGAAAGTAGATCTGGGACAATGGTAAGAACTTAAGCCAGGAAGCAGTGGATTAAGCAGAAAATAACTAGCGAGAAACAAGAAGGAATGGCTGTAGTATAAAAGGAAGAGTAGAATGTTAGTATAAAATTTATATCTTAGTATAAAATTTATATCTTAGCTTATAAATAAGCAGAGCTGATTTGGTTGGTGCTTCCTCAGAGGGTATTCTTGTGCATCTTCTAAAAGGTCTCATAGATGATGGTAATATATATACATGAGAAGTGTATGCAAATAATTATGTCAGGATCTGTGAAATAAAGAAAGTTTTATAGGACACTGGTCCCAAATACTTGCAAAATAGGTGGGAAATCAAAACATAATGATGGGGCTTCCCTGGTGGCGCAGTGGTTGAGAGTCCGCCTGTAGATGCAGGGGATACGGGTTCGTGCCCCAGTCTGGGAGGATCCCACGTGCCATGGAGTGGCTGGGCCTG
The DNA here is from genome assembly GCF_964341445.2 of Mesoplodon mirus. Classification (NCBI taxonomy): domain Eukaryota; kingdom Metazoa; phylum Chordata; class Mammalia; order Artiodactyla; family Ziphiidae; genus Mesoplodon; species Mesoplodon mirus. The sequence continues at coordinate 112,111,572 of NC_138982.1, forward strand.
TGAGCCATGGCTGCTGAGCCTGCGTGTCTGGAGCCTGTGCTCTGCAACGGGAGAGGCCACAGCAGTGAGGGGCCCGCATAACACAAAAAAAATACCACAAAACAAAACAAAAAAAAAATAATGATGTGGAGACATAAACTTAAGAATGAATTAAAAATAAATAAATGCAATAACTTCTTTTTTTTAAGTTACAGGAAACTGAGTAAAGGCAAAGAAATACAGGTGCCTGGAGGCTGGAGGGGATGTTATATACGTTGGTTAGGCCGGAAAGGAAGGAATAAGAAATAATAGGAATTGCCTTGCAATCATATTAGGAGGACATGCTAGAAAGAGATGAAATACTTTCAGAAGGAATAATGAGGGACAATTGATGAAAAGCTGGAAGGGTATAAATAGATTGGAGGGGCCTACATTTATCCTTTGATTAAACTGAAAAAAACAGATATGGTGAAATTATGATATAGAAAAGTTTTCTAGAGATCATGTATCTTCTGTGCCTTGCTGAAAAAGGTATCTGGATGATTTAATTGAAGAGAAATTAGAGTACTGGTGCTCAGACATCAATGCGTATGAGGATTTCCCAAGATTCTTGTTAAAAACACAGACTTGGGGCCCCAACCACAGATCTCCTGTGCCCACGTGTAGCTGGTGGTGCCCAAGAATCTTTATTTTTAAAGGCAACGTAGGTAATTAACTCCCAGGTGATAGAGGAGTCTCCTTCCCACTCTTTGAAATATTAGAGGGTTCAAAAAATTTAAATAATAACATTTTAAAATATGGAAATTCATTTCAGTGAGAAAGATTAAAGAAGTTTAGTTTATAGCACAGAAGACAAGAGGATGATTTAATAACTATCTCCAAGTATATTAAGTACATACATAAGAGAATAGCTGAGCAATTTTTCTCCGTTTCCATTGTTGTCTACACAAGAGGTAGTTTACTTGGATTAAAGTAAAAACTCATTTACAAGGAAATATTTCTTGACCTAAATAATGATTATAGGCTAGAACAGTCATGAAGGGTATTTGGTGAATCTATATTCCTGTTTTGTCTTGCTTAAAAAATCCTGCTCTCCCCCCTCCTCCTTTTCCTCCTCCTCATCTATCAGTTCTGGCTATTTTAGGGTGTGTCCCCTCACCAATATTGGAAATAGGGTCATTGACTATAGGATATTTTAAGGTCTTTCCTGGTTCTATGCTAAAAAAACATTTAATAGGATATATTGCTCTTTAAGGAGGCTATGCAAGAGTCATTAACTGTGACTAATATGCTGTCCTCAAGCTGTGCCAGAGAAGCTTCATTAATCATGTCAAATTGCTGCTAAAGACATTTTGTGTATGAATGTGTGAGTGTGTGTGCATGAGTGTGTGCGTGTTTTTGTGTGTGGTCATTTATTAAACCTCTTTGGAGTTACAGAATAAAGATAATGACTTAATTGAAAGGCGTAGTACACTGTCCTTTTTTTTTTTTTTCTTTACCTTTTCTCTCTTTTCTCCTAACTCTTAAGGATCAGTCCTGTAACCAAGGGGGTCTTTTCCTTAGCCAGCATTTGTACAGGCTAAGTGGTGCAGAGTTGCTCAAGCAGAGGATGGAATTCCACCTGGTTCTCCCTCTCTGCTACAGTGAGAGAGAAGCAGTTTAGTTTCTGCAGCCCTCCCATGCTGTGATAAACCATAAAAAAAAAGACTGGCTAAAGTGACTACAGATGTTGTGTGAAATAGCCAGTATGTTTTCCACCTGTCTGTATTTGCCTAAGGGGTCAGGGACAATCAGCTTAAAGCAATATGCAAGATGTGACAGATGTTTGTCCTATTGAGATAAATCTGAGCAAGTTGCAGAAAGGTAGAATAAATGTAATACATAAAACAAAACACAGAAGCCACTTTAGAAGGTGTCCTGAGAATAACAACATTTCTAAATAAAGACCCATTACTTTACAGTCCTTCCCTTCTAATTAGACGCATAATTGGACACTTTATAGTACCTAGTGGAAACATAATTAGTCATTCTTTTTATAGCAGTGTAATTTGTTGGGAGTTAGATTGTTGAAGTGGAAGAAGGGTCATTTTGGAGACTTTTTATCTTTTTCAGCAACAGGTAATAACACGGTGTTAGGAGAACTAGGGTGAGTGTTTCTCCATCAAATTAATGTCCTCTGATCTATCTTATGTTCCTCTCAAAATATAGGATGATGGTCTGTATCTCTGAGGCTAATGTCAGGTAATGAAACAGCCTTTCAATAACTTATTGACTGGAACACTGCTAACATGTCAAGATCAAGGAAAAGGGAGTTAGATGTGACATTATGATTGTATATGTCTTGAAACAAAGCACTAATATGGGACATTTTTCTTTTGTGTCACACTGGCTAGATGTCTCTGGTCAAATAGACAATATATGTTCCTTGGCAAAGTTCTTTTCTGGTCTTTTTCTTTTCCTAGCTTAAAATACTTTATGCTATGAAATTTCAGCAAATGCTCCTGAAAATTATTAGACTTAAAAAATATGAGTTGGCCAGCAAAAGCATAAAACCAATCAATCATTAGACATTAATTCTTCTGAAGGTTGTAAAACCTAACAAGACATGATGAAATAGCATTCATTGCATTATGTAAATAAAATAATCGGTTCCAGTTCAAGGATTGTGTGTTTTTAGCTTTAAGGCAAAAGACTATTATGATTACTGGTGTGTATTGTTACCTAATTTCATTGTCATAACATGATACACGGGTCTGAATATAGGTAGTCCACTTCCGGTCTCAGCTGCTGCCAACAATAAGTCAATTTATGTGGCAACCTATGTAGCTGTAGTGAAGGCCAATGGAAATTACATAAACCATTTATTTCTCTACTAAGTTTTCCAAACTCTCAGTCACAAGGCAAGCACAGAAGCCTAATTGAGATTTGGATGCCTGCTGCTTGTTACAGCATCCTCTTTACCAACACAGAAGGATTATTTACTGTGGACCTTGGACTTTTTGTTGGAGTCATCTCATGTTGGGCAGTGAAGCATTGTTAGTATTGAAGAGGTATTTCTCAAGAAAACACCAATATTTTTTAAATTGACCTAATGGATCTGTGATTTATCAATGTATTTGTGGAGTGCTTATTTGTCAGCCACTGTACTACGACTAAGCTTTCTCCTTCCCAAACTCTGTCTGTTGCAGAGACTATAATTCTGGAACTACTTTATCAATGCTGATTCGGAATATATAGCATTCCATTCTCTCATTCAGTCTCTTCAGAAACAAGATGTATAAATCATCAGTGCCTTCACGAGAGAAGGGAATGTACCCAGAGGGTTCCAAGCTTCTCCTGGTATTATTAATGAACATAATGAACATTTAAGAAAGCAAGATAGGTGGCCCCCAAAAAAGTGCAAAGATGGAAAATGAGGATGCCTCAGGCTAAAGAGATGCTAAGAGGAGTTATTGCTCATTTTTCCATCAACCAACTCTGTCAATCACATGGCACACAGGAAGATGTTCCTGCCAACACAAATGAAATAGATGGACTAATTTAACAAACACTAATCAACTAAATCAGGTAGAAATTTCAGTTAGATTGCACTGATGAGTATATATTGACAATAGGTTAATTTCTAGGGCAGTTCAGGCATTAGAAAATTCCTTGGCTAATAAAATTGACTGATTTGTGTGTTTTGTGTGTTCCTCATGTTTGAAAGAACACCACAGCCTCAAAACCCACTTTGAAAAAATTGAAAATATTAAAAAGTATTGTTTTTCCCTTAAAAAAATACTATTGTGATTTCTGGAATCAGTTAACTCATAATAGATGGACTGTTTCATTCACAGTTTAGACCATAACATTTTTACAATTGTACTTTATGTATATAATTTTTTTTGTATTTTTTACTGTACAATTGTTCATTTACTTGCAGTATTATTGACACATATATATTCCACTTATTTACACTATCAAAAGGAAGAATTCTTATGATTCAATTAAGACATATTATGTAGCTGGATTTTAGATTATCTGTGTAAAAAATTTTATAGCCTACCAGAAGCCAATTTATTTACTAAATTATGTAGATAGTTCATACATATCATGAAATTATAGAAGTTTATACCTCAAAGAAGTCCTAAGGGTCATTTGCAAAAATATAATAAAAATTGTGGAATAAGGAGATTCAAACATATCAAACTAAAGAAGTTAGAGATCCTTATGATCATATTGCCCTTGAATGCAAAGGTAATAATATATTTTCCTGTATATAATTTGTTCCATATATATCACCATGCCTTGCTTGCCTACCAGTCCTCATCCTTAATCTTTTAAAACAAAGGCAAGCAAAGTACATGAGAAATTAATGAAAGGTTTTTGTAGGATTTAAGTGAAGGTGACTGTAAGATGTTTCTCTTAAACATGGAAATAATATAGATAAGTTTCTCGCTACTAGTTTTACTTTATAAATGAGAGATATGCATTATCAACTTAATTTTTTAACTTAAATTTTTAAAGGATAAAGAGTTCCTAGACATCATTATAACCAGATGGGTAACATTTTAATATCTAAATAAGAATGTGTTCACTTTTGCTTTCTTTTGATTGGTTTCCAAAGACTAAAAAAGAAAAAATTTTAAAAAGGAAATGCTGTCAGTGTCCTATTTACAGTGTTCGTAGAGAAGATTCCTTAATAAGGTTGATCCTTATGTCTAATGTGCTAGATCAGTACTTAACAAGCAAATGTATAAGTTCTGGGGATATAATGTACAGCATGGTGACTATAGTTAAATACTACTGTATTGGATACTTGAACTTTCCTAAGAAAGAAGATATTAAGCATTCTTACCACACACAAGAAAACCTGGTAATTATGTGAGGTGATAGATATATTAAATGGATTGTGGTAATCATTTCACAATGTATATGTATATCAAATAATTACCTTGGAGACTTTAAATACATACATTTTTTAGTTGTTATTATATGTTTTTTTAAAAAAGCAGTTGAGAAGCAGACTCCTGGAGACCAGTGGCTCTAAATCTTACCAGACCTAGCAACTGCTTTTTATAACTAAATTTTGTCCTGTAGCACAACTTGAAATGAAATTTTTAGATAATATAACTATCCTGTGCACATTCCTTTATATATGTGTATGCATATAACAATCTCACTACAAAATAAAGAGAAAAATTACTAACAAATGATAGGTATGACTACATCAGAAGATTTCATGAAGTTGACTAATGCTTGTATCTACTTAACATGATTGTATTTAAGATAAGTAAGATCAGGAGCCATTTCATACATAAAGGTCAAGAAAATGAAAGATCTGACTATAGTTGAGGCTCCAGCATGCAGGGTAAAAGACAAAAGTATTAAAAATAACTATAATAACTTTTAATGGATACACAATTTTTTAATGGATACAACAAATACACAATATTTAATGGATACACAAAACATAAATTGTGACATCAAAACAATAATTGTAGGGAGGAAGGAGGGGTAAAAATGTAGAGCTTTAGAATGCATTCAAAGTTAAGTTGTTAAAAACTTAAAATCCTACCAATGTTTTCTTAGGTCAGTCTCCCAAGGCAAAAGAAATAAAAGCAAAAATAAACAAATGGACCTAATCAAACGTACAAGCTTCTGTACAGCAAAGGAAACCATAAACAAAACGAAAAGACAGCTTACAGACTGTGAGAAAATATTTGCAAATGAAGTAACCAACAAGGGCTTAATTTCCAAAACATACAAAGAGCTCATACAACTCAATAACAAAAACAAACAACTCAATCAAAAAATGGGCAGAAAACCTAAATAGACAGTTCTCCAAAGAAGACATACAGATGGCACATGAAAAGATGTTCAACACTGAGAAGTTTTAGAGAAATGCAAACCAAAACACCACCTCAGCTAGTCAGAATGGCCATCAATAAAAAATCTACAAATAACAAATGCTGGAGAGGGTGTGGAGAAAAGGGAACCCTCCTACACTGGTGGTGGGAATGTAAACTCATGCAGCCACTATGGAAAACTGTATGGAGGTTCTTCAAAAAACTAAAAATAGAGTTGCTATATGATCCAGCAATCCCACTCCTAGGCATATACCCTGACAAAACTATAATTCAAAAAGATACATGCACCCCTATGTTCATAGCAGCACTATTCACAATAGCCAAGACATGGAAACAACTTAAATGTCTATTAGCAGATGACTGGAATAAGAAGATGTGGTACATATGTACAATGGAATACTACTCAGCCATAAAAAAGAATAAAATAATGCCATTTGCAGCAACATGGATGGACCTAGAGATTATCACACTAAGTGAAGGAAGTCAGAAAGAGAAAGACAAACAACATATGATATCACTTATATGTGGAATCTAAACTATGACACAAATGAATTTTTCTATGAAACAGACTAACAAACATAGAGAGCAGACTTGTGGTTGCCTAGGCAGTGAGGAGTAGGAGAGGGATGGATTGGGAATTAGGGATTAGCAGATGCAAACTATTATATATGGAATGAATAAACAGCAAGGTTCTACTGCATAGCACAGTAGATCCTGTGATAAAACGTATTGGAAAAGAATATGAAAAAGAATGTGTGTATATATATATATATATATATATATATATATATATATATAACAGAATCACTTTGCTGTACAGCAGAAATTAACATAATATTGTAAATCAACTATACTTGAATAAAATAAATTTTTAAAAAATCTTGAGATAAATGAAAATGGAAATACAACATGCTAAAATGTACAGGATGAAGGAAAAGCAGTTCTAAGAGGGAAATTTATAGCAATAAATACCTACTTTAAGAAAAGATAAAGGTCTCAAATAACAGCCTAACTTTATACCTTAAATATCTAGAAACATAATAATGAATAAGTCCAAAGTGGTAGAAGGAAGGAAATAACAAAGATTAGAGTTGAAATAAATAAAATAGAGACAAAAAAAAAACAATAAAAAGATCAATGAAATTAAGAGCTGGTTTTTGAAAAGATAAAATAGGTATTTATAATTGCATCAAAAACAATAAAATACTTAGGAATAAAGTTAACCAAGGAGGTGAAATCTCTCCACACTAAAAACTATATGACATGGGTGAAACTGAAGGAAGTACAAATAAATGGAAAATTACCCTGTGCTCATGGATCAAAAGAATTAATACTGATAAAATATCCATACTACTGAAGTGATCTACAGATTCAGTGCAATTCCTATCAAAATTCCAATGGCATTTTCCAAAGAAATAAAAAAAATTCTAAAATTTGTTTGGAACTACAAAAGACCCCAAATAGCCAAAGCAATCTTGAGAAAGAACAAAGCTGGAGACATCACAATGCTCATTTCAAATTTTATTAGAAAGTTATAGTAATCAAAACAGTATGGTATTGGCATAAAAGCAGACACATAGAACAATGGAACAGAAAAGAGAGCCCAGAAATAAACTCATGCATATTTGGTGAATTAATTTACAATGTAAGAGCCAAGAATACACAATGGGGAAAAGACAGTCTCTTCAATAATCAGTGCCAGGAAAACTAGACATCCACATGCAAAATAATTAAATTGGACCAATATCTTACACCATACACAAAAATTGCCTCCAAATGGATTAAAGTCTTGAATGTAAGACCTGAAATTATAAAACTCCTAGAAGAAAACATAGGGGGTAAACTCCTAGATATCACTCTTGGAAATGATTTTTGGATGTGACACCAAAAGCAGTGGCAACAAAAGCAAAAATAAACAAGTGGGACTACAGCAAACTAAAAACAAACAAACAAACAAACTTCTGCACAACAAAGGATACCATCAACAGAATGAAAAGCCAACCTATTAAGTGGGAGAAAATATTGGCAAATCACATTTTTGATAAGGGCTTTATATCCAAAATATATAAAGAACTCATACAACACAATAGCAAAGACATAATCAATTTTAAAAATGGGCAAAGGGGCTTCCTTGGTAGCGCAGTGGTTGAGAGTCTTCCTGACGATGCAGGGGACATAGGTTTCTGCCCCGGTAAGGGAGGATCCCACATGCCATGGAATGGCTGGGCCCCTGAGCCATGGCCGCTGAGCCTGCGCATCCGGAGCCTGTGCTCTGCGACGGAAGGGGCTGCAACAGTGAGAGGCCCGTGTACGGCAAAAAAAAAAAAAAGGGTGGGGGGAAACATGGGCAAAGGAACAGAATAGACATTTTCCAAAGAAAATATACAAAGGATCAACAGTTAAATGAAAATGTGCTCAACATCACTAATCATGAGGAGAATGCAAATCGAAACCACAATGAAATATCACCTCATACCTGTTAGCATGGTTATCATCAAAAAGACGGAAGATAACCAATGTTGGTGAGGATGCATAGAAAGGGGAACTTTTCACACTGTTGGTGGGAATATAAATTGGTTCAGCCTCTATGAAAAACAGTATGGAGATTCCTCCCAAAACTGAAAATAAGATTACCATGTGATCCAGCAATCTCACTTCTGAGATTTTCATATCCAAAAAATGAAAACATGATATCAAAGAGATTATATGCACTCCCATGTTCACTTCAGCATTATTCCCAATAGCCAAGGTATGGAAACAACCTAAGAATCCATCAACAGATGCATGGATAAAGAAAATGTTGTTTATGTGTATACAAGGCAATATTAATCAGCCATAAGAAAAAAGGAAATCTTGTCATTTGCAACATGGATAGACCTTGAGGTCATTATGCTAATTAAAATAAGCCAGAAAAAGAAAGACTAATACTACATGGTAACACATATCTGTGGAGCCATAAAAAGAAGAAGAAGATGACGATGAAGGAGAGGAAGAAGAAGAAAGGAGTCAAACTCATAGAAATATAGAGTAGACAAGTTGTTGGTTGCCAGGGCACGGGGGAAAAGTATGCGGGGAGATAGGGAGAGATTGATAAAAAGTACAAATTTTCAGCTATAAAATGAATAAAATCTGACGATCTAATGTAAAACAAGGTAACTATAGTTAATAATACTGTATTATATAATTGAAATTTGCTGAGAGTAGAACTTAAAAGTTCTCAACTACAGCAACAAAGATAGATAAATAAGTAAGGTGATGAGTATGTTAATTAACTAGATGGGGGGAATCTTTTCACAATGTAGTATATGTATATTAAATCACCACTATGTACACTTTAAATATCTTACAATTTTTTATATCAATTATACCTCAATAAAATGCTGTAATTTAAAAAAAGTTAAACTTCCAGAAATATTTATGTGTTTGTAATACATATTTTAAATAAAATATTCTATTGATACAATTAAAGACTATTCTTGCTAAATTAAAGACCACTGTAAAACTTATATATTATTTATAATTTTATACTATTTTGGTTTTTAAATTTTATGCATTTAAAAATGAAAAATTTCCATAGTGATTTTTTAACTACAGAAACACAGTTCTCAGAGAAGCTGCAGAGTGAAGTGAGTGAGCACATAGAATCAGCCTTGTTACAGCTTGGGGATATTTCTCTAAATGGTCAGAGGAATGACCCAGGTGTCCACCAGTTGTGGTGATAAAAATCTTGCTGTTACATTACTTCTAGAAGGTGTGAAAATATATGAGTGTAAATAAAAACAGCAATTAAAAAATATGTAGGACAGTTAGCCAAACAGACAAAATTGGCACAGAAAAAATCATTTGCTGCCACAAAAAAATAAAAATAATTGAATGCTCCAGATTTTAGTGTCAGTTCTCATCTGAGGCTATTTAACAGAAAGCATGAGTCTACAAAGCAGAGAGGCAAGTTGTAGGAAACAGTTGCCTGTGGAGATGTAGCCAATAACTCAAGGCTATGGGCAGAACCAGGTATATTCTGCTTCACTTTTTTTTTTTTAGATTTTATGCTTTTTAAAATTTTAACAATTTACAGTTTTTGAAGTTAAAGGTTTTGGTTGCCTTTGTATTTGGAGAGACATAAGCATCAAAAATTATTTGGAAATGCTTGACAAATCTTAAGAATCAAAAAAATAAGTTTTGATTTTTTTTCAGTTAAGAGGGCAAAAATATTCTTAGTTAGAACAAAATATATTGCAAATTTTTATGACATATTTTTATGGCCCAAAAGAAGAAAAAGTTTATATCAGTCACTCTGTTTCAACCAGGCAGTTTGAATAGCTCATACATAGAGCAGAAGCTCAAGAAGAACATAAACCTTGTCTGCTGTGTTCATGGAAGGCAATTAGTAAGTACTTGATATATACTTTTTAAATTAATATGAAAATTTTACAACTGAATATAGTTCATTATTTTAAGTGCTTTCATTTTAAAAATTCTAGGGAGTTATTGTAGTCTAACATTGAAACTATATTTATGTATTTAAATGAAAAAAATAGACTAGAACTTAGGTAGAATTTTTAAAAAACAAATTCTGAGTTTTCCTGTTTATATGGTAACACTGTGGGTTGACTGTCTGAACCTCCCTTGTCATCCTCTTTCTCCCATGGCTTTATTTTAAAGTCTGTAAAAGTTAAAAACTCAACTACTCAAGCTCCAGCTTTCCAAATTTCCTTGCTGCTAAGGGTTTCCATGTTCTCACTTGTCCTACTGACAAAGGTAGGTAGATGCCTGCTGATTCTGTCTTTTCCCTTCAATGTTTCTTACTGTCTTTTGACTGGAGAATGATGCAAGGCCTAGAGGTATAGCAGCCTTTTTGTGACATGAGGCGATAGTATGTTTATGTGAAGACCTAAGAAAGATCCTGGGTCCCTGTTGGCATACTTGAGAGACTGTGCCAGCTTTGGGTTGAAGACCTTCAAATCTGCTGTTATATTAGACAACTCTTTGTGTATTTAAGATTTTAATTGTATGATTTTCTATTACTTGCAGCTGAATCTGTACCTAACTGATAGAGGTCACACATCATCTAGTTATATATATTTTTAAGTCAGCTATGTTTCTTGGTTTGGAATTCCACAGAGGCAGACTCTGGGACACAGATTTAGGTGCAAGTATTTTATTTCTGATGTGATCCAAGGAAACACCAATGGGGAGTGAAGGAATAAGACAGAGAAGGGAAAGAAATCAGTAAAAGGACATTATCCATTATCAGAGATATGGATAGAACTTTGAAATAGTTTCTTAGAGGCCCAGTTTAAGTTCTATCAGGCTGGAAGTTTCTGAAGAATAGTTTATGGTGAATAGAATAGTCCCATAAGAATAGTCCCATGGTCAAGTGTCCATTGTCATAAAGTGAAGGCAGTGTTATGTGCAATCTCAAATCCTTGGACATTGGTGCTAGTTGAGTCACTGCAGGCAGAAAAGTAAAACTAGATTGGAGATACTTTCCAATGTCAGCAAAGATGAATTGTCTCTTCCCCTAGTATATAAGGGGTCCAATGCAATCAACTTGCCTTCAAGTGACTGATTGGTCTCTAATGGATGGTATCGTATTGAGGGCTCTCTATTACTTTCACTTATATACATAGGAATTGGTGCTTCCCCCTTCCTGTTACTTTAGGCTCCAGTGAATTAGATATCCTGTATTTACTAAAGATCAATGCCTTCTGGTTGTTACTCTGACCTTACTGCCTACTACAAGAATTACACCCATATATCTGACAGTTAAGCACTGTTACATGGCCTCTATAATTACCATCATTTTCATTCCCTACCATAACTTTGTCTACAGAAGATAGCTCCTACTTCTCAACAATATTAATGTGTCCTTTACTCTCACATTCCCTATTACTTTTGATAAAGGAGTACTCTCTGAACCCCACCAGAGAACATAGTCGATTGATTCTCTAGTATTACATAGTAAAGCCATTCTAACACACCCACCTTACTGAAACCATTAATCCCTTCATTAATATTTTCCAAGGAAGTTCTGGCAAATCCACCTCGTTTACCATGGGCTGTCATTTCTTCCAAATGCTAGGGAACCATTGCAACAGAATACTAGAACTAGTTTGCTGAGTCTCTTCCAGGACCTTAATCTTGAATCTCAGGAGAGTGTCTCATATCAATAAACTCTGCCTTTTCCTGTCTTATATTCCACTCCCCATCCTTTATCACAGTCTAGCATTTTAGCATTCATTTTCAAGCATGTTCTCCCAGTGCCTACTGTATATATTACATAGATTCTGTAACTCATTTGGTGGATACTTTTCCTCTAAAGTGTCCACCAGAAAATCTTCATCCCATCTCTCAATGTCCATTCTTTCCCTAACAGGACCCTGACACCAGTGTACGAATCTTTCCAGAGCTGTGAGTTCAGCTCTCTTTGTACTGCTGTCAGCAGTTTGCCCTCCCATGCTTGGAAGACAGGGTCTTCATGTCATACCAATCCTGGAGTTGATAGTTGACTGCCTCAGGTCTGTCACTTTTATCCTATAAGACTTCTATTGCAGTTTTCATATACCAATCAATACCATATCCTTATAACTACCATTACCCCATAATTTACCATTACCATTTTTGGCACCAAGTGTCTGTTTGGATTCCCCTAGAAGCAGCCTCTAAGACAAGGATTCAAGTGTAGGTAATTTATGAGGTTATCCTAGGAAGTACCAGTAGGGGAGTGGAACAGTATGACAGGAAGGGGCAGGAAACCGATAAAAGGTGGGTTATCAGTCTAGTTGCCAATTTGGGGAAGTGGGCTCAATCCTATTAGGGCACTCAGAGGAGATGCTATTATTCCAATCAAGGGGTGAAAAAGCTGAGGTATTTACCCACTAAGTCTCCCTCTGTCATTGTCTGGAGCATTAATTCTCTGGCCCTTTCAGCTTGCCTTGTGTATAGAACAAGCCCTCACAGCTATGCTGAAGTAAGTCCTCAAGCAGAGAGTTCAAGGGCATTCACATTAAGCAACCTTCGGGGTGTAGATGTGTGTACAGAGGGGATGTGGGAGGGGCACTGGCTACATCTGCTCCAACAAGGAACATCTTTTCTTTCTCGTAAGGCTGGGAAGGGTACGATGATGCCAGGTAGAGAAATCTACCGCTAGCCACATGCCTAGGCAAAATAGGGAATTGTATACATACAGTGTGATGAAAAGTTCCCCAAAACTGCTTTCTCTAAATATATTGTATCAACTATCCCCTTGTTCTGGTGTCTGAAATTTCCCCATTTTTTAAATCTCTCCCCTAGATTCTTGATATCCTTTGTTCAAGAGTAAATTACACCTGGAAAAAATCATGCATTAAACCATTATAACAACATAATATATAAAATGAAAAAATGATAGTGTCATTTAGCTACCAAACTGAAGGTAGATTGGTAGATTCTGGCACTGAGACACAAAAATCACAGTATCTCTTTGAAAGCTAAACATATGGACATCTTCCTAAGTCTATAAATTTTAAAATATGATGATTTTATATATAGATGCCAATCAGTCTGTTAAGCTCACTAACTGGCTACATGACTCATTCCAACATAATAGCCTGTACACATAAACAGTGTACAAAGCACTATTTCATTTAACACTGAACAATAGATGATGGCCAATACTCTGTTCTCACCTTACCTTCCAGTGCCCAGATCCACACCCAAGTATAAGGTGCTATGCTATGAGTAAAGAATATAATGTAATGTTTTGGTACAACCAGTTTGTGTCTTTCTTAAGAGGTTCCAGAGTGAAAACTCTCCTTTCTTCCATAATATTTTTCCCAGTTTTCTCTATTTCACATTGTTTTGCTTTGGGATGTCTTTTTTCTAAGTCATTTCATGCATCTATTACAGTAAAATAGTCCTGAGATTACCTCTTTTTCTTGAGGGGTTTCCAGTTTCAGAAGGCAGAAAAGGACCATGGTGGAGAAAAGAGAGAGGAGGCATGGGGTGTTCCTCACAGGACATCCCTGCTCTAGACCATATCCTTTAGAGAGGACATTTGCCATTTTTGAGGGTGCCTGTATCATTTGGGGTCCCAGCCAGAAACAGATGGCAGATTCAAATTAGGATAATTTGGGGAGGATTTCATTAAGGAGCAATTTACAAAAAAGAGAGAAGTGTACCAGGAAACCACTAGGGATAGTGCAGTACCTCATGCCATCACCATCCACAGATTTGAAGGAGCAAAGGGAAGGAGCAATTGTAGGATCCCAGTGACACAGAAGGCTAGAGAAAGCTGGAAAGACCCCCTGCAGATGCTAACACTTCACTCAAGGATGCAACCAGTCCATGGAGACCCTGTTGGGAGGAAGACAAGGGAATAAAAACCCTGATCTCTCTCCTTTCCTACTGATCTCCCACCTGGTATTTCTGTTGGCTGACCCCAGCTGAAGCCAGATAATAAGAGGTGGGTTGATGGAGTTTATACATCTCCGGGCATAGAGCAGGTGTAAAAAAGTGGTGAGTGGATCTGAAAAAGCACTGGACTATTTCCAGTCCACTGCCCTTATTTATATCTGAGGGAATCCACCAAGGTATTAATTTGGGAAAATGTTAAGACCACCTTCCAATAAGGAAGCTAAAAACTCAGACAGTTTTTTCTCTTAGATTCCTGGAAGCTATGCTTCTTCCATCAGGTGCTCATGCCAGGGAAGCAGAACAATTTTAGAATTGATTCTGGCTGTCTAAGGGAAGTAGTCAGGTGGCGCCAGAGGCAGCCTCTCAGAGCCAGTGACAGAATCCAAGGTCCAGTAGTGGCAGCCTTGGCCCTCTATCCATGAATGTTTCCTTAGATTACCTTGCCTGTGCTTCTAGGCAGTTAGGTTTTTGAGTTTTTCTGAGCCTAGTTCTCTAGATTTCCTATCATATCTGCTTATTTTTTTTCCCAAATAACTTGCTTGGCAAATTAAATTCACCAGAGACCATCTGTGGTTTCTGAAATAAAGAATTCTGACTAGTGGGAGGAAAAATGATACCATGAAGAAGTTGTGAAGGGAACATTGGAGTGGCTACCGTGCTACATGGGGAGTCCAGTGTTGTACTCCCAGTGGTCTAACCTTTAGCAATCTTGCTAAATAAGAAGAAATCTGAAATTAATCATCTTGCTAATTGGGGCTGAAAACAAACCAAAAGTTGATCTAGTATTCTAAGAGGAGAATCTCAACACCCAGCAAGACATAACACATCTACAATTCACATTCCACCTGTAGTAATCTGGAACAAAGTGCTCATTGAAGGCTTTGAGAAGCTGAGCTACTGCCACAGAACAGTATGCCAGGAAGGAGGAGTTCAAGGACTGCAGGGTGAGCAGATGTTTCTAAGGGCACTGGATATTTACAGGAAAACAATGAGCTGCAGACCAAATCCCCAGATTTTTGGCTCAAGTAATAGACTGAAACCCAGAAAATTTCCACAGTTAAGCTAAAGCCTATTTTTTTTTTTTTTATCTTTTGCAGTGGCAGAGCTGAGCTAGAGAGGGAAATGCACATTTGAGATTGAAGCTAATATGTCCTTTCAAAATCATTTCATTGTTGCCTATCCCACATTTTCTAAACTCTTTACCTTCCTTCTTCCCAGCCCTGTCTCTCTCTACAGTAGAAATCTGACAATAAGGTGTATCACTGAAAAAGAACAATGGGGAATGGCTTTATGTGCAGGGTGTAAAGTACGGAGGGGAATCAGGTTACTGAGGTGAATGTGGATGAGGGCGGGACCAAAAAGAAAGTTGGAAATTTCTATTGCCAAGGATGACTGCAAAGAGGGCCACTTGTATGCATTCAGAAAATTGTTATATATGAGTAAGGAATCTCCTAAAGGGAATAAGAAAAGAAACTGGAGAAGGGAAGGATAAACATTTTCTCACCATTTGGTTTTCTCCCTGAATTTATCTAAATATACCACAGTATTCCTATAAGCTTCTTATAAGCTTTTAAAATGGCTACTGTAGACAAAAAGGTTTACAAAAATAATCTTTTCATTTATTTACCAATTCTCCATAAAATCAAGCTGCATTTTGTTCTTTAATAAAACTGTGCCCCTAATGATATTCTTCTAAAATTTAGGTGCCCAGTGATACAGATTCCTCATTTTCTGATGTTTTTCTTTAAACTGAGTACTGATTTTATAGTATTATGAAAACACTCATAGACAAATTCTATTGCAGCCAATTGTCAAAAGATAATCCCAGAATAGTGTAATCACTAAATATATTGTGATAGAAAATTATAATACATACAAGAAAAGTATCTCTAAAATTGGTATGAACACAAAATGTAAAATGCTTTCATATATAACTTTAATTCCTAGTAAAAAGGGAAGAGGGAAGTCAATCCTTCAATAAGAGGAATGTAACAATTGAATATCCAATACTGATTTTTAAATGTGTAGTGGATTTAAAATAGCAGGAATATAAGTCAATAAAATTGAGATGTTCTGAAACTGAACTTCTTTCAACTTAATCCAAGCCCCTGACCTCCCTACTTCATACAGACATCTTCACTGAGACCACTTGAGGTTTTCACTCTCTCTGGCTCTGGTTTGTTTAAAGCAGTCACCATCTGTTTAAAGTCCATCCCAAGGTGTTTGCAAGGCTCTCTTAATTGCCTCACTTGGGCCCTGACTGCACACTCCTAGAAGCTCATTCAGCTGCCTTGGGACCTACAGCTAGAACTGGATACAACTCCACCTCTCTGCCTTGAACTGTTCCTGGCAGAAGAGTCTTTGGTTTAGATCTGGGATGATAATTTATAGCAGAGGAGAACCCCTGGGTTTGCTGCTCCTTGTGAGAGCACAGGCCCCGCAGCTTCCCACATGCTTAGCTGGTGGCTCTGTACCGCTTACCTTATGGAGATTTCAGTGAGATTCTCTGTCTGTGTTGTCTTTAGTTACTAGTAAACACATTACCCTTACTCTCAGCCTCCCTGTGTCTACATGAATTTCTAGAAATTCAGGGGGTGATCTGAAATCCCTCTTATGTCCAGACCTCCTGCTCATGCTGCCATCTTTCTTGCTCCCTTATCCATGTTTCAGTGTGGTAGGACATCTTTATGGGTTGCCATTCACACACTCACTTGCCAAATAGGACCCCAGTTTCTTCTAGTTCTGAAACCCCATAACTACATGAGGAATATCTGGAATATCTCCCCCTCCTTTAGATGAATCATTGAGAGGGGGCAGTATACATGTCTCTTGCACTTTCTTCTTCTTCCTCAGAACTCTACACCAGAATTTCTCAAGAGCCCCACTATCAACACTTTGGCTGGATAACTCTTTGCTGTGTGTATGAAAGACCTGTGCATTATAGGATGCTTAGCAGCATTCTTGGCTTTTGCCCCCTAGATGATAGTAGTACATCCCCAGCTTGACAACCAAATGTCTCCAGATATTGCCAGATGTCCCCTGGGAGAGGCAAAACCACCCTCCACTGAGAACCACTGTTCAACACTGACTTCCACTAGTACACAGACCTTTTGTATATATGTAATATGGATTGAGGAGGGAAGATGGGAACTACTCTGTCTATTAAAATCTCTACACACTGGACTGTCTCATCACTCAGTGGTATCATTTGAAACCTAGTGCTTAAAAAGATCTGGCGATTCTCTTTTCTCAGCAGTGGACTGTGTTCACAGATATACACTTCCATTTAACTTCAAGATCAGTAAGGGACAACACATGGCCCAGAAAACCAGGCTAAGAGCACCATCAGTTAATACTTCACATGCTATCTTGCCCAGGTACTGGCACATATGCTTTGTGACTCAAAAGAAAGAGATATACATTGTAATTGTTTATGCCCCATTGAGGATTATAACAGCCTTGTTTAGTCTGGATGTTGCTGCCTTCCTAAAGTATGATCCTGAAATTCCCAAGTCTAAAATTATAGCATTAAAATGTTAGATAAAATGTGTATCCTTTGAAAACTTCCTCAAGGAATTCACATCCTGTCGACCCCTTTAGTCACCACTCTTTTATAACTTAATTCACAAAATGTCTTTAAAAAGGAGATTAGGCTCATTGCTTTCCCTTCCTTACTTCCTTTCACTTCTTGACCCATTGCAATATAACTTCTTTCCACACTACCCCACAAAAACTGTTGTTACTAAGATCACCACCTACAATATCCAACATACACTCTACTGGCCTTATCTTCATGTTTCTTGGCCTCTACATGATATTTTATATTATGACCAGTCTGACTTTCCATGAGCAACCCAACATCAAGCTCTTCTGTAATAACGAAGTTATTACAGATAACTTAATGTCTGTAATAACAGAGTACTCTGTTACTCTGCCTGTGGCAGGAGTACTCTGCCTGTGGCAGGCATCCCTTGGTGGTTCTATGATGGATATCTTCCCCTCTTTCTTCCAGACTGACTCCCAGTTCTATCTTGCTCCATGCCCTAAGTAGCTGACCTATAGGGACTATATCAATGAGCTCCCATGTACTCTGGCTTCTTCTGACCAGGTTTGGTTAATGGGGATCACCAGCAAGGGTTCATGGAGAGAGAAGAGAATCAGGTCAGGCTATTTATTCCCTTCCTGTGAGGTCTCCTCAAGCTGGCTCTGTCCCTCGACAGATGGTCACTGTTTCTCTCATGGTGACCTGCATTCCTTATATACCTTTACATCTCGCTTTAGGTGACCTTTAACTTCTCTCATCCATTTAGGTCTAGAAGTTGTGATAATTTTATTGCTGTTAGTCACAGATTCCTGCAATATCCTTTTGGTTTTCTTTGATCCTCCCTACACTTTTGTAATCCATCTCTTTGTAATGCATCCTCCAGGAATTATTCCAATTATTATTGAATGTGCTTTTGGTTTCCTGTTGGGACTCTGAATGATATGTTCACCAATATACTATCATGGTTCTGTCCTTTTTTCCAAGGTCACAACACATACACATGATTTTCTCCTGGACTTATATAGGCTGTGTACTCCAGAGGAACTTCAAATTCAGTGTGTCCAAAACTGAATCTATTATCCTTCTCCCTCCCCAAAGTCACACTCCTGGAAGCCAATTGACTCATTCTCATGAGTCATATTAATTTAATCACTAGATCTTACTGAAGTGGCCCTCAATCTGTACTACTTTCCATCTTTACCACCTCTCTCTTAGGTTAGGCATTATAGCATTTCCCATTTAAACTGTGAAACTAAACTTTTAACTAGCTTGCCGCTTACCTGGCTCACTACTAGTAAAATCTGTCTTCCACTCGAAGAGTGGCCCCCACTTGCCACAACTAGAGAAAGTCCTTGCACAGAAACGAAGACTCAACACAGCAAAAATAAATAAATTAATAAAAAGAAAAACTACGAAGCTGATGGGCAAAGAGCCTGCTAGATAATGGCTAAGAGTCCCATCAATTAAAAAAAAAAAAAAGATCACCTTTGAATCAACCAATTCCTAAAACATTGCTCATTTCAAATAAAAGTAAATATTCAATCACAGAAAAAGAAAAACACACATTCTTAAGAAATGTCTCTTATCTAGCTGATCCAGACCAAACATAATGACTTAACATTTACTGAAGTTGGAAAAATTACTCTCTTATAATGACAAACTCTCAAAAAACCCCAGATCATTTAAGGTATTATATTTCAACAGGTGACTAAGTCTAATATTTATTGACAAGATATCTAAGTGAAAATTCTTGTAGCAAAGACACTCATACAGATAAGGTACCAAGTGTGTGTTATAATGAAAGCTCTATGGAATTAAAAATGACTAACTCAAAATTGCACCACACCTACTTGAAATGTTAATAAATTGCTTTTGAAAAAACAATTACTTTGCAACTGTACAAGTGCCCATACATGGTAGTTCCAATTTATTCTCTTCACTAATGTTGAGATTTGACTTTAGCATGGTTAATGATGATTATAAACAAGGGATTTAAAAAGTCATCAGGTGAAAAAGTCCAATCAAGGAACTTCAGAATGTTTTACATTAGTGGTTTTCAACTGTCCTTTAATTGCAGAACCATTTTTGTTTGTTTAAAGTATAGGTCAAAAACAACATGTAAAACTAATATAATCAGAGTATGTTCTGACTAATATGAAGGATGAAAAGCATAAGCCCACCCTACTGAACCATTCTCTCTCCATGCAAGCTTTCAGTTACCTTCTTAAAACTCTAAATCCCTGTGGAACACAATTTACAAACCACTGTTGAAATTATTGTTTCTTCTTACAGCTTCCATGATTTTCCACAACAAATTCCAAACACATCAATGCCAACCAACATTTACAGTATTTTACACGAGTTGCATCCTACTTTCTGGAGTATATTTTTTCTAAACTGCTCCTTGATTTGTGATAATTTAGTTTCCTCCCATGGGACGATTTATAGCTATCTGGTAAGTGCTGCCTTTTCATATACTTTTCACCATCATGAACAACCAGATCCAGGCTAGAACTTCTTTTTCTTCACTTGTAACTGAGCAGAGTGTTTATACAGGTTGAGGAAGATAACGGTGACTTACCGACGTGCCTGTTAACTGTTTCTTTTTCCTGGAAAACTTTTTCATCTTTTCAGGACGTTCTGAGAAACATCACTGTTGATTAATTCAGTTTACTATATCCACATGATACAGTATTTGGGGCCACAATATTATGACAGTATATTTAACATGATAGCAATGTTGTGTTCTATCTTTCATGTCCTTTGTTTGAAAAATAATGTCAGCAAACAAGATGGTAATTCCACATTTATTGTAGTTACTGACTTACCTAAATTCCTATTAAAAATACTCATAAATAATTCCCCCACATCTACCTATAATGATCATGTTTATTTACTGACTATCATTGATAATGTATGAAATGTAATTGAATATTCTCCAGAACTGTGCAGGAAAAGGTATACATGCTAGAAGAGGAAAAAGAAGAAGGAGGAAGAGTAGAGAGTGTTGTTTACAGCCTATTTTATTTCTTTAAAAAATGCATTAGGTTTTCCCTGGTGGTGCAGTGGTTGAGAGTCTGCCTACCGATGCAGGGGACACGGGTTCATGCCCCGGTCCGGGAAGATTCCACATGCTGCAGAGCAGCTAGGCCCGTGAGCCATGGCCGCTGAGCCTGCGCACCCGGAGCCTGTGCTCCACAACGGGAGAGGCCACAGCAGTGAGAGGCCCGCGTATGGCAAAAAAAAAAAAAAAATACATTTGATAAAGGACTGTAGTCCAAAATGTACAAATATACTTGAATTTTGACAATAAAGTAATAAACAGCAATTTTTAAAAGGACCAAAGACTTTAACAGACATCTCACCAAAGAAGATATAGAGATAGAAAATAAACATATGAAAAGATCCTCAACATCATATGTCATCAGGGAAATACAAATTAAAACAACAGTGAGATACCACTACACACCTATTACAATGGCCAAAATCAACAACACTGACAACACCGAATCCTGGCTAGGATGTTGAGCAAAATGAATTCTCATTCATTGCTGGTAGAAATGCAAAATAGTACAGCCATTTACTTTGGAAGGCAGTTTGGCAGTTTCTTACAAAACTAAACATACTTTTACCATAATCCATTAATCACTCTACAGTTGACCCTTAAACAACATGGGTTTGAACTGCGTGGGTCCACTTATACACAGACTATTTTCAATAAATATATTGAAATAATTTTTGGAGATTTGTGACAATTTGAAAAAACTCACAGGTGAACTGTGTAGCCTAAAAATATTGAAAATATTTAGAAATAGGTAGGCATGAATGCATAAAATATATGTAGATAGTAGCCTATCCTTGAATAGGCATAAGGTGAGTAATATTTAATATAAAATTAATAATGTGTTAGTTTTCTTACTGTTTTATAACTTTGCTTTCAAAGAACTACATTATCTTACAGGATGCCTCTCTCTCTGGTAATTGGAGAAAATACTTATCATCCTATCATCACAGATAAGTGGTTTTTTTAAAAATGTAACATTGTTTCTAATATTTTATTATGAATATGACAGTAATACTGTATGCCATAAAATTTTTATAACGATTTATTCATTGGTGTATAGGCTAAGCTATCATAAAGCAATCATATCGCTGCTTCTTCATTATCAATGTATGAATCTTTATGCCTATATATAAATATAAATTTTTTGCATACATTATCTTTTCATTTTTTATGTCTAATGTTACTAATTTATATAACATTTACAGTGTTTTGTATCATAAAATACAATATTGATGTAGGTGCTGAAAGGTTTGTCTTATAAACAATGTAAACTTATGGTTTCAATAAATACAGTACACTACTGTAAATGTATTTTCTCTTCCTTATGATTTTTTTTTCTTTTTTTTTTTTTTTTTTTTTGCTATACGTGGGCCTCTCACTGTTGTGGCCTCTCCCTTTGCGGAGCACAGGCTCCGGACGCGCAGGTTCAGCGGCCATGGCTCACGGGCCCAGCCGCCCCACGGCATGTGGGATCTTCCCGGATCTGGGCATGAACCCATGTCCCCTGCATCGGCAGGCAGACTCTCAACCACTGCGCCACCAGGGAAGCCCTCTTCCTTATGATTTTTAATAACATTTTATTTTCTCTAGCTTACTTTATTGTAAGAATACAGTATATAATACTTATAATACAAAATTTGTGTTAATTGACTACGTTATCGGTAAGGCTCAGGTCAAGAGTAGGCTATTAGTAGTTAAGTTTTGGGGGAGTCAAAACTTATACATGAATTTTCAGCTGTGTGTAGGGTCAGTGCCCCTAACCTCTGCATTGTTCAAGGGTCAACTGTACTTGGTATTTACCCAAATAGGTTGAAACTTATGTCCATATAAAAACCTTCACATAGATATATTCATAATTGTCAAAACTTTGAAGCAACCAAGATGTCCTTCAATAGGCAAATGGAAAAATATATTATGATACATCCAGACAATGGAAAATTATTCAGCACTAAAAATAAATGAGCTATCAAGCCATAAATAAAGATGGAAGAAATTTAAATACATACCACTAAGTAAAAGAAGCCAATCTGAAAAGGCTACATACTTTATAACTCGAACTATAACATTCTTGGAAAGGGAAAAACGATGGAGGGAGTAAAAAGGTAAGTGGTTGACAGAGGTTGCAGGGGGAGTGAAAAATAAGAAAGCACAGGGATTTTTAGGGCAGTGAAACTATTCTGTACTACTACTAGAATGGTGGATATATGTTATTATAAATTCATTCAAACGCATAGAATGCACCACACCAAGAATGAACCCCAATGTAAACTATGGACTTGGAATAATAAAAATGTGTCATTGGAGGTTCACCAACTGTAACAAATGTACCACTCTGATGGGGGATGTCAAGAATGGGGAAGGTTGTGTGTGTGTGGCGACAGGGTTATTTGGGAACCCCAGGGTTATTTGGGAACCCTTTGGACATTTTGCTCAATTTTGCTGTGAACCTAAAACTGTCCTAAAACATAAAGTTTATTAATTTAGAAAGTATTATTATGTAAATTTACTTTTTTAGATACCTCACAGGTCTGTTGTGTGAACCAAAGGGTCTGATGAATTTGAAAATACTTCAAATAAGTCTACCCTAGTCTTCTCCAACTTGAAGTTTTTTGTTATGGATTTCCTTGTTACTCCAGACTAAACATAATCAAAACCAATCTACACATTATTTCCTTCAAACTCTTTCTCTCACCTGCTTTATGTAGCACAGTTTACAGTGCTATCATCAACTCAGAAACCAAGAAGGAAAGTAGAGAATTCTCTTTAATGGTGATATCATTTTGTTTTTTAAATTTAGCTGAATCCATCTTCTCCTCTCACTCTCTCCAAAAAATGGTTGCCTTGGGTACATACTAGAATCATCTGCAGAAACTTTTAAAGCTCCTGATTCTTAGATATCACTCCAGTTCAATTATAACAGAATTGCTGGGGGACCCAGGCATCAGTAGCTTTTAAAGCTCCCAGGTGATTGTAATGTGCAGCCAGGGTTACAATCCACTGTGATTTAGTCCCTAAAGATCTAAAGACTAGATAACTTTATCAGGATCCTAATTGATGGCTCCATCTCCACAACTCTTCCTGTCAAATGCAAAATCCATCATCCAGAGCTTGCTCTTGAAACACTCCCTGTTTTTTAAACTTGTTTTTCATTTTTATCATTTCAGGATAAAGCCCAAATCCTTTCCAGGGGATATAAGAATCTGTATGATCTGGCTCCCCAGTTCCGCTCAGTCTCACAGCCTCATTTTCCACAACAACAAGCTGCTTACACTTCTCTGCATACACCTCACTGCAGTGATCATGCTGTTCATTATTTAACGTTCATCTCAGAAGCTCTCCTCATCCCCACCCTGCCAGTTCCAGTCAGGATGGATTTGTGCCCTTCATCTGAGCTGCAATAAAACTTGCATGACTTTTTCTATTTGTACTTACCTGCCCCCCATGGATCATAATAATTTCATTTCTCATGGTTCTCTTATTAGTCTGTGAGCAATCAAAGGAAAGTATCGTGTCTTATCAATGCTTGTATCCAAGCACCTGGTTTGATGCTTTCATGAGGAGGCAACTCAGTCATTGTTTGTTAAATGAATGAATGAATGGTGTCATTATAAGTGCAAATAAAGTGTCAGCTTGTCATTCCCATTAGGGATAGGGAAGTAATGATAACAAGATGAAGGAAGAGTGTTAACCAGAGATCTCAAAGTTTTTATAGGAGGTAAAGTGATAGTATTTTTTTTTATTACTCCTAATCTACATTATTGTTCAAGTTCCTGAAGGGTAGGTTTAAAGGAAGTTACCATGCAACAGTTTATGATTTTTTTTTCTATTAGCGTCAACTTCTTAGAGAGCAAGAAAGATCTTGTAGTACCAATATGGGTGTCTGAAGGTGTCTGCTTATTGAGATAATCTTAGTCCTGCTCTGGTTATTGAAAGGAAGATGGTGATATTGACAGATCTTCAATGTAAATCAGAACTAGGGGAAACAATGCTCCAAGAGTCATTTGACCATAAAGCTGAAATTAAAAATAGTTATATTGTGATCCTTATGTTGACTCAGATCTTTGTCCAAAATTATGATTCTTATTTCTTTTATTTCTAGTAATTAGTGGTTAAACTAGTTAAGATCACTCCCTTAATACCACATTTCCCAACCCTTCTGAATATCTTCCTTGTATTCTACTCAAACCTGACCTTCAGGTCCAGTCACTACCCTTAGCCAGGGGTCATATCCACTTTAATATCTATTTTTTAGCTCAGTGATTTCCCAGTAGTTTTGCATTGTACACCTAGGATTACTTTTCATAGATTGAAAAATAATTTGGTCCACATTTATGATCTTATTGACTATTTATTTGGTTGAATCTTCCCTTTCGCATTGCGGGGGGAGGAAAATAAAGAAAATTCAGAGTGATAATAAACTGCTTTTTTCTCTCAGCAATAAAGTTAAACTACCTGAGGTGAGGTGTCATTTCAACAATATTTACCAATTTTGTTTACATATCAAATAGAGCAACAGCCAAGCCTACTAGTGATTACTGCTTTAATGAATTATTTTGATTGCTTTTTCAGAAAGGCTCCCTGTTTTACATTAAATCATCCTCAATTATTGAAATGCTGATTTAAATTCTCTAACACATACTTATAGATTTTCCTTAAATCATCCTCACTTTTTTCTAACAGTCTGTGTTTATCTAACAGAGGAATACCTGCCTTGTCTCCATGTAATTATTTAAGCCACTCAAGTAAATTTAAAATTATTCTCTTCTGGTTAAATTACACATTCTAAACTTTTAACTGAAAACCAGTTGTGAGAACACGGTTTCTTTATTATCAGTAACATTTTATTTTTCTTAATTGCTTAAAAGTTGTTGCTAGTGAGAAATATAGAGTCTGGCTTCTCAGAATTAAACAACATCCATAACAAATATTCACATATGCCATCACTTCATCAAGTATTTATTAAATGCAGGACCCGATAATCAGAAATGTATTCTTTTTTTGTTTGTTTGTTTGTTTATTTTATTTATTTTTGGCCCGTTGTGTCTTTGTTGCTGTGTGCAGGCTTTCTCTAGCTGCAGTGAGCGGGGAATACTCTTCATTGCAGTGCACAGGCTTCTCATTGCGGTGGCTTCTCTTATTGTGGAGCACGGGCTCTGGGCCCGTGGGCTTCAGTAATTATGGCACAAGCGTTCAGTAGTTGTGGCTCACACGCTCTAGAATGCAGGATCAGTAGTTGTGGCACACGGGCTTAGTTGCTCTGTGGCATGTGAGATCTTCCTGGACCACGGCTCGAACCCGTGTCCCCTGCATTGGCAGGCAGATTCTTAACCACTGCTCCACCAGAAAAGTCCCCAGAAATGTATTCTTTTTAAATAACATTTTTTCTGATGTAAAGGGTTTTCTTCTGATTATGAGTGCTTACTTTTAGAAATTTAAGAGAGTAAATAAGGGTGTAAACATCACTATAATCTCATACCAGTGATATAATTTTTAATATTTTGATGTTTATGTTTCCATTCCATTTTTATATACACAGGCATTTATATGCATATGTCTTCAATCTTAGAAAGAAAAATGGGTGTAATGGGCCTAGAGTCTGTCATACAGAGTGAAGTAAGCCAGAAAGAGAAAAACAAATATCATATATTAACACATATATGTGGAATCTAGAAAAAATGGTACAGATGAACCTATTTCCAGGGCAGAAATAGAGACTCAGATGCAGAGAATGGACATTTGGACATGGAGGGGGAAGAGGAGAGTGGTACAAATTGGGAGATTAGGATTGACATATATACACTACCATGCATAAAATAGCTAGCTAGTGGGAACATGCTATAACACACAGGAAGCTCAGCTTGGTGCTCTGTGATGGCCTAGATGGTGGGATGGGGGGGGCAGTGGGAGGGAGGTCCAAGAGGGAGGGCATATATGTATACGTATAGCTGATTCACTTCATTGTAAGCAGAAATTAACACAACATTGTAAAGAAATTATACTCCAATAAAGAAAATTTTTTAATGTTGTTTTACATTCTGTTCTTTTGTCAGTATCATATCCTAAGACTATAGAGGAATAAAGGAGTCTTCAAGCCTCTCATGCTTGAAGTAAGAGCATGACCAACCTCCAGCAGGTGTCGTTAGTCCTTAACCTTTAAACACTCAAAGACCTCCCACCCTCCTCAGACCTCCCAGCCTCCATCTGCCAGTTCCACAGAGAGTTCTAGGCCTTCAGAATAAGAACATCTCTAGCCTGGCTTCCATTCTACCTTCTGCAGAAGTAAAAAAGTGTTCTTGATTATCCTCCTCTACTGCTCCTTCCTCCCTTCAGGGCTTACCATCATTGTTTGCCTTGAGACCACCAGCATGAGTCCCATTGTGCCCCTTTTCCCTTTTTCTATTTGCTACCAAAGGATACCCGTCCCCCAGCCACCTCCTCCTATTCTCCATGTAGCTCTGCACATCCTCTATTCTATTCCCAGTTCCTACCACTCCCCCATTTAGAAAAGCTTCCTACTGTACCTTCTGGAGCTCACCATCCATCAGCAGCAAAATCTTCTATAATCTCAATTTCTCTAATTACTTCCTCCCACAAGGACCAGGAGCTCCACTGAATGGAAGGCTTCCTCTGCAGCCCTCTGTAGTGATAGTCGTTTTATCACCCACAGCCTTCCTATCACTGGGCCTGAAGGTGAGGAGGTTTCTTCCTTACTCTCACTGTCATTTTCAGACTCCTTGTCCTCTTGCCTTAAATATTCCCAGCTTTACATATTGTATCATTAGGCTATAAGAAGCTTTACCTCCTTGTAGGAGTTATCTACTGTTCCCCCTTATTTATGGACAATGTTAACTTTCTCTAACCATGTTACTGTCTTCATTTTTGATGATTTTAATATCCATGTAGGTAATGCCTCCAACACCCTAGGCTTTTGGCTTCTTTTGAATGATCTCCACTCACGTTAATTGTTAGTTGCCCTGATTATACTTTTGCCTTTGTCATTACCAATCAGTGCAAATCTATCATCTCAGTTTCAAAAATTCCATTCTTTGAATAATGCCCCCTAAATTTCCAACTCATTACCTCCAGTTTTCCAATACCTGCAATACTTAAATCCTGTGAGGAGTGAGGACCTACAGTTTACTAATCCTATCTCATTTTCACTGTCTTTCATTCACCTGAAACCCTTTATTCCCACTTTACCCAAATAATTCCACTGCCAAGACTAATAAACAATGGGGATTATAACAATTCTTTTCTTATACCTTCAGATCTTTCCCTCTCTCTTCTCTTAATGTGTAATATTTATTTGGTAAGGCCCCAACACTGCACCACATTTTGGACCTGACTGTGGGTCAAGAAAAATGTACAACCATACCAGTTGGTCTCACTTTAAATATATGCCTAGAAGTACTGAGGTCTCCTATGGCTTCTTTATAATTATAATACATATTTGTAATTCATTCATTTGTGATTCTGCTAGTTACTCTTGACTCTTCTAAGAATCTTCTTTTCCATCTTTGTTTTCAGTACTACCTACTGAGAAAACTTAAGTGAGTGGAAGACAATTTCTACAAGACAAAAAATCAATTCACCTATTCATATGCTCTGCCTTCCCTTATATTATAGTAAGTAAATGTCACTGTTTAAGGCCAACCCCTCCACTGGTGCACTAGATTGCATCTTCTTGCCAACCCAAAGACATTGTTCCACAGATGCTACTTTTCTCCTGTATCATGAACGTTTCCCTCTCCACTAGATCATCCCATCAGCCAAAATGCATATTGCTTTTATCTCATCTTATAAACACAACAGTAATTATTCTAATCATGTTTACTTCCTGCAACTGCTTTATTTCCCTCCTCTTTACAACAAAACATCTCAATAAAATGCATTACTTCCAACTCTTTCTCTACCATTGATTGTCTCTTAAACCTACTGCATTTAAGATTTTGTCCCACTATTTCAATACAGTTGTTCTTTTCAAGACCTCAGTGAATTTCAAGTTGCTAAATCCATGAGGTGATTCTCAGGCTACATTGATTTGACCTATTAGCAAAATTGGATTTCTTCAGTAGATTTCTATCTACAGTAGATTTCTTACTTTTCCTTGAAATACTTTATTTGCTTGGTTTCTATGATGCTCATTTTCCTGCTACCTTTCAAGCAATTTCTTCTCAGTCTCACTTTCTGGTTTTTTCTTATCTGCCTCACATCTGAATAATGAACTCCAGAGATTTCTTCACTTTTTTGGTGATATCATCATATTTCATGTTTTTAACTTCTATCAATATTCTAATAATTCCCAAATTTCATCTCTAGCTCATACTTTCTCCCTTAACTCTGGACTCTCATACATCCAATTGCATACCACCATCTCCATGTGTAATAGTCAACTCAAATTTAACATTCTGAATCTGATCTCCTGAAGAAGGTAGCATACAGTTATGAGCATAGCCTCTGAAACATCATTGCCTCATTCCAATCCTGATTCAATGTTTTAATTGCCATGTGAAATTGCCAAGGTACTTAAATTTCATGTGGCTTAGTTACTTTATTGCCAGACTGGGGATAATATTACTACTCACTTCACAATATTGTTGGATAACATATATAGTGTGTGTGTGTGTGTGTGTGTGCGTGTGTGTATATATAATTATATATATGTACATAATGAATTGGAAAGCCCCTTTTTTCCCTCCAAGATCTAGATAAGGTCATGTGGTTTGAGGTTTGAGAATTGCCTGTTCCTTTAATCATTTGAAAGAGTTTGCCCATTAAACCCCTGTTGTCCAGAGAACTTTTTGTGGGTAATTATTACAGGTCAGGTTCATCTGACTGGTTTTTACTGTTTATATTGTATGTTTGTTTCTTCTGCTGGCCCTTGCTCATGGCTTCTTGGTTTATGTGTGTTTTGTGATTTTTTTATTATGATCACATGGAACTCAAGCAATAGGACATCTTATTGGTCTGGCTTGGAAATACAATTTTCCAGAAGGAATTGTGTTTGTTGCTGCCAATCACCAAGGGCCACTACTAATCCAGAATCACTTTAAATTATTTGCTAAAGCATTTCAGATCACACCAGTTTAGGGAATTTAGTCCTCACTCTAGCATAAGAGTGAGCTTCTGTTTATAAGCATTCAAGGATGATTTCAGTTTTTCTGCCATCCAGCACCAAGGTTAAGAAAGCCAAGTTTCTTTGAACATTTCTGCATATCAGGTTTATTACTAGCTCACTTTTATTCTAGGGTCTCCTGTATCATCTCCTGCTTTGCCTAGGTAGCTACCAAACAGAAGCTCAAATTCCACCAGGAGTTGATAGATACAATTACAGCAAAAACTAGCAATAGTGTAGTTGATGTAAATTACGCCAAAACTTGCCACATCCCTTTTTTTCATTTTGTTTACAAAGCTGACATCAGCTTTTGTATTACTATGAGTCTTTATGAGTATCTTAATGAGAAGATGGTAGACAGAATATTTGTCATGGCACATATGTTGAAGTTGATATACTCTGAAGATACATATTCTCATATATTTAATCCATGTCACGGCTCAGTTTGGGTTTTCCTTTAAACTTCTACAATGATGAAATCAGCCCGAGTAGTTATCTGTTTCAGGGGTCCCCAATACCCACATATTTGGTGATTTGCTAGAAAGACTCACAGGACTCAGGCATATAGATGTACTAATGGCTAATATTTATTATAAAGACAGTAAAGATCATAGTTAGATCAGAAACAGAAAGAGAAAATGACATCAGGTAAAGCTAGGAGGAATCCATGGGAATCCCTCTATCTTCTCCCTCATGTGAGAGGTCACACAAAGTACACTCTCCCTATAGCCAAAAAAAAAAAAAAAAAAAAAAAAAAAGGCAGCACCATGTGTGTAAGTAATATTTCCACAATAGAAGGCTCATTTTAAACTCAGAGGTTAGGGGTTTTATTGGGGACTGATCACATAGGCATTCTCTGCTTAACAACTATCAAAATACCGACTCACAGAAGGAAAGCAGATGTTGCTATAAATTATATTGTTTGCACAAAGAGTCTAGCCCCAGCAACATTACCATATCAGTTAGGCAATATTTCAGAAGCCAATTTCTCAGACACGAGCCAAATTTGCTAACAAGCCTTGTAAAGAGAGTAGCCCAGATCTGTTCTTTTTTGCAGGTAACACCCAAAAATCTTCTGACACTCTAATCTTTGGATTTTGATTCATTTTTGTTGATTCTGCCAAACAATAATGAGGATCAATTATGATTGGTTAGTGATTATAAAAACTGGTTATGACTAAAATGTATATTTTAAAATAAACCTGTTTTGATTTAGCTAACAAAACCAACTTGTATGAATCATTTATTTTTCACTTATTGCTGTTTTTCTTTCTGCAGTAAAATACTGAGAAATCCAGCTTGCTGTTTCCAAGTTCTATATTCTATGCAATGTTATTCTAAGTAGCCATTTAACTATTTAATCAAGTTACTACATTAGGTGACCAAATAAGTTTTAAATTAAACTATTATTAGTTACCTGAAGAATAATTATATCATGGATGAATTTGAAAAGGAAAAGGAAATTCAATGATTTATGACAGAATCCATATTGTAAAAGTTCTAAACTCTGATATTCACAAATGTGAGGATAAGCTGATAACTGATCTTTATTCATCAAAGATTTTCTTTATGCATAGCTTGTTAAAAGAACAATGATAGGACTTCCCTACTGGTGCAGTGGTTAAGAACCTGCCTGTCACCCCCTCTTACGAAAACACCAGAATCACAACTAATTGTTAAACGATCATTGATAGGAAGACACTGAAACTCACCAGAAGAGATACCGCACATACAAAGACAAAGATGAAGCTGCAATGAGACAGTAGGAGGGGTGCAATCACAACAAAATCAAATCCCATAACAGTGGGGTGGGTGACTCACAAACTGGAGAACAATTATACCACAGGAGTCCACCCACTGGAGTGAAGGTTCTGAGCCCCACATCAGGCTTCCCAACCTGGGGATCAGGCAATGGAAGGAGAAATTCCCAGAGAATCAGACTTTGAAGGCTAGCAGGATTTGATTGCAGGACTTCGACGGGATGGGGGGAAAACAGACACTCCACTCTTGGAGGGCACAAAAAATCAGTGTGTGCATCAGGACCCAGGGGGAAGGAGCAGTGACCTCATAGGAGACTGAACCAGAGCTACCTGCTAGTGTTGGAGGGTCACCTGTAGAGGTGTGTGTCACCTGTAGAGGGGTGTGGCTGTGGCTGACAATGAGGACAAGGACACTGGCAGCAGAAGTTCTGGGAAGTACTCCTTGGCATGAGCCATCCCAGAGTCCACCATTAGCCCCACCAAAGACCCCGGGTAGTCTCCAGTCTTGGATCACCTCAGGGCAAACAACCAACAGGGGAGAACTAGGCCCCACCAATCAGCAGACAAGCGGATTAAAGTTTTACTGAGCTCTGCTCACCAGAGCAACACCCAGCTCTACCCACCACCAGTACCTCCCATCAGGAAGCTTGCACAGGCTTCTTAGACAGCCCCATCCTCCAGAGGGCAGAGGGCAGAGAGCAGAGGCAAGAAGAACTACAATCCTGCAGCCTGTGGAACGAAAACCACATTCATAGAAAGACAGACAAAATGAAAAGGCAGAGGGCTATGTCCCAGATGAAGGAACAAGATAAAACCCAAGAAAAACAATTAAATGAAGTGGAGATAG
Organism: Mesoplodon mirus; assembly: GCF_964341445.2. NCBI lineage: Eukaryota > Metazoa > Chordata > Mammalia > Artiodactyla > Ziphiidae > Mesoplodon > Mesoplodon mirus. The sequence continues at coordinate 112,144,124 of NC_138982.1, forward strand.
GCAACTTTCCAGAAAAAGAATTCAGAATAAGGATAGTGAACAAGACCCAGGACCTTGGAAAAAGAATGGAGGCAATGATCAAGAAGATGCAAGAAATGTTTAACAAAGACCTAGAAGAATTAAAGAACAAACAAACAGAGATGAACAATACAATAACTGAAATGAAAAATACACTGGAAGGAATCAATAGCAGAATAACTGGGGCAGAAGAATGGATAAGTGGCCTGGAAGACAGAATGGTGGAATTCACTGCCACAGAACACAATAAAGAAAAAAGAATGAAAAGAAATGAAGACAGCCTAAGAGACCTCTGGGAAAACATTAAACGCAACAACATTCACATTATAGGGGTCCCAGAAGGAGAAGAGAGAAAGGATCTGAGAAAATATTTGAAGAGATTATAGCTGAAAACTTCCTTAACATGGAAAAGGAGACAGCCACCCAAGTCCAGGAAGTGCAGAGAGTCCCACACAGGATAAACCCAAGGAGAAACATGCCAAGACACATAGTAATCAAATTAACAAAAATTAAAGAAAAAGAAAAATTATTAAAAACAGTGAGGGAAAAACGACAAATAACATACAAGGGAACTCTCATAAGGTTAACAGCTGATTTCCCAGCAGAAACTCTACAAGCCAGAAAGGACTGGCACAATATATTTAAAGTGATGAAAGGGAAGAATCTACAACCAAGATTACTCTACCTGGTAAGGATCTCATTCAGATTTGATGGAGAAATCAAAAGTTTTACAGACAAGCAGAAGCTAAGAGAATTCAGCACCACCAAACCAGCTCTACAACAAATGCTAAGGGAAATTTGCTAAGTGGGAAACACAAGAGAAGAAAAGGACCTACAAAAACAAACCCAAAACAATAAAGAAAATGGTAATAGGAACATAAATATAGATAATTACCTTAAATGTGAATGGATTAAGTGCTCCAACCAAAAGACACAGGTTTGCTGAGTGGATAAAAAAACAAGACCCACATATACGCTTTCTACAAGAGACCCATTTCAGACCTAGGGACACATACAGACAGAAAGTGAGGGGATGGAAAAAGATATTCCATGTAAATGGAAATCCAAAGAAAGCAGGAGTAGCAATACTCATATCAGATAAAATAGGCTTTAAAATAAAGAATGTTACCAGAGACAAGGAAGGACACTACATAATGATCAAGGGATCAATCCAAGAGGAATATATAACAATTATAAATATATATGCACCCAACATGGGAGCACCTCAATACATACGTCAAATGCTAACAGATATAAAAGGGGAAATTGACAGTAACAAAATAATAACACCTCATGTACACCAACAGACAGATCATCCAGACAGAAAATTAATAAGTAAACACAACATTTAAATGACACAATAGACCAGATAGATTTAATTGATATTTATAGGACATTCCATCTGAAACAGCAGATTACACTTTCTTCTCAAGTGCACACAGAACATTCTCTAGGATAGATCACATCTTGGGTCACAAATCAAGCCTCGGTAAATTTAAGAAAATTGAAATCATACCAAGCATCTTTTCCAACCACAAAACTATGAGATTAGATATAAATTACAGGGAAAAAAACATAAAAAACACAAACACATGGAGGTTACACAGTGTGCTGCTAACTAACCAAGAGATCACTGAAGAAATCACAAAATACCTAGAGACAAATGACAATGAAAACATGATGATCCAAAGCCTCTGGGATGCAGCAAAAGCAGTTCAAAGGGGGAAGTTTATATCAATACAATCCTACCTCAAGAAACAAGAAAAATCTCAAATTAACAATCTAACCTTGCACCTAAAGGAACTAGAGAAAGAAAGGAAAACAAAACCCAAAGTTATTAGAAGGAAAGAAATCATAAAGATCAGAGCACAAATAAATGAAATAGAAACAAAGAAAACAATAGCAAAGATTAAAAAAATTGAAAGCTGTTTCGTTGAGAAGCTCAACACAATTGATAAACCTTTAGCCAGACTCATCAAGAAAAAGAGTGACAGAATGCAAATAAATAAAATTAGAAATGAAAAAGGAGAAGTTACAACAGACACCACAAAAATACAAAACATCATAAGGGACTACTGCAGCCTCTCTATGCCAATAAAATGGAAAAACTGGAGGAAACAGACAAATTATTGGAAAGGTATAAACTTCCAAGACTGAACCAGGAAGAAACAGAAAATATGAACAGACCAATCACAGGTAATGAAATTGAAATTGTGATTAAAAATCTTCCAACAAATAAAAGTCCAGGACCAGATGGCTTTACAGGTGAATTCTATCAAACATTTAGGGAAGAGATAACACCCATCCCTCTCAAACTCTTCCAAAAAATTGCAGAGGAAGGAACACTCCCAAACTCATTCTACAAGGCCACCATCATCCTAACAACAAAACCAGACAAAGGTACTACAAAAAAAGAAAATTACAGACCAATATCACTGATGAACATAGATGTAAAAATCCTCAACAAAATACTAGCAAACAGAATCCAACAACACATTAAAAGGATCATACACCATGATCAAGTGGGATTTATCCCAGAGATGCAAGGATTCTTCAGTATATGAAAATCAATCAATGTGATACACCATATTAACAAACTGAAGAATAAAAACCATATGATCATCTCAATAGATGAAGAAAAAGCTTTTGACAAAATTCAACACAGATTTATGATAAAAACTCTCCAGAAAGTGGGCATAGAGGGAACCTAACTCAGTGTAATAAAGGCCATATAGGACAAATCCACAGCAAACATCATTCTCAATGGTGAAAAACTGAAAGCATTTCCTCCAAGATCAGGAACAAGACAAGGATGTCCACTCTCACCACTATTATTCAACATAGCTTTGGAAGTCCTAGCCACAATAATCAGAGAAGAAAAAGAAATAAAAGGAATACAAACTGGAAAAGAAGAAGTAAAACTGTCACTATTTGCAGATGACATGTTACTAAGAGAATCCTAAAGATGTTACCAGAAAACTACTAGAGCTAATCAGTGAATTTGGTAAAGTAGCAGGATACAAAATTAATGCACAGAAATCTCTTGCATTCCTATACACTAATGATGAAAAATCTGAAAGAGGAATTAAGGAGACACTCCCATTTACCACTGCAACAAAAAGAATAAAATACCTAGGAATAAACCTATCTAAGGAGGCAAAAGACCTGTATGCAGAAAACTGTAAGACCCTGATGAAAAAAATTAAAGATGATACAAACAGATGGAGAGATATACCATGTTCTTGCATTGGAAGAATCAACATTCTGAAAATGACTATACTACCCAAAGCAATCTACAGATTTAGTGCAATCCCTATCAAACTACCAATTGCATTTTTTATAGAACTAGAACAAAAAATTTCACAATTTGTATGGAAACACAAAAGGCTCCGAATGGCCAAAGCAATCTTGAGACAGAAAAACAGAACTGGAGGAATCAGACTCCCTGACTTCAGACTATACTATAAAGCTACAGTAATAAAGATAGTATGCTCCTGGCACAAAAACAGAAATATATATCAGTGGAACAGGGTAGAAAGCCCAGAGATAAACCCAAGCACATATGGTCATCTTATCTTTGATCAAGGAGGCAAGAATATACAATGGAGAAAAGACAGCCCCTTCAATAAATAGTCCTGGGAAAACTGGACAGCTACAGGTAAAAGAATGAAATTAGAACACTCCCTAACACTCCCTCACACCATACACAAAATTAAACTCAAAATGGATTAAAGACCTAAATGTAAGGTGAGACACTATAAAACTCTTAGAGGAAAACATAGGCAGAACACTCTGTCATAAATCACAGCAAGATCCTTTTTGACCCACCTCCTATAGAAATGGAAATAAAAACAAAAATAAACAAATGGGACCTAATGAAACTTTAAAGCTTCTGCACAGCAAAGGAAACCAATAACAAGATGAAAAGACAACCCTCAGAGTGGGAGAAAATATTTGCAAACAAAGCAACTGACAAAGGATGAACTACAAAATATACAAGCAGCTCATGCAGCTCAATATCAAAAAAACAAACAACCCAATCCAAAAATGGGCAGAAGACATAAATAGACATTTCTCCAAAGAACATATACAGATTGCCAAAAAACACAAGAAAAGAGGTTCAATATCACTAATCATTAGAGAAATAAAAATCAGAACTACAATGACAGGCTTCCCTGGTGGCGCAGTGGTTGAGAGTCCACCTGCTGATGCAGGGGACCCGGGTTCGTGCCCCAGTCCAGGAGGATCCCACATGCCACGGAGTGGCTGGGCCTGTGAGCCGTGGCCACTGAGCCTGCGCATCCAGAGCCTGTGCTCCGCAACAGGAGAGGCCACAACAGTGAGAGGCCCGTGTACCGCAAAAAAAAAAAAAAACAACCTACAATGAGGTATCACCTCACACCAGTGAGAATGGCCATCATCAAAAAATCTAGAAACAATAAGTGCTGGAGAGGGTATGGAGGAAAGGGAACCCTCTTACACTGTTGATGTGAATGTAAATTGATACAGTCACTATGGAGAACAGTATGGAGGTTCCTTAAAAACCTAAAATTAGAACTACCATATGACCCAGCAATCCCACTCTTGGGCATATACCCTGAGAAAACCATAATTCAAAAAGCGTCATGTACTACAATATTCATTGCAGCACTATTTACAATAGCCAGGACATGGAAGCAACCTAAGTGCCCAATGACAGATGAATGGATAAAAAAGATGTGGCACATACATACAATGGAATATTACTCAGCCATAAAAAGGAACAAAATTGAGTTATTAGTAGTGAGGTGGATGGACCTAGAGGCTGTTGTACAGAGTGAGTCAGAAAGAGAAAAACAAATACCATATGCTAACACATATATATGGAATCTAAAAAAATTAAAAATGGCTCTGATGAACCTAGGGCCCGGACAGGAATAAAGATGCAGATGTAGAGAATGGACTTGAGGATACAGGGAGGGGGAAGAGTTAGCTGGGACAAAGTGAGGGAGTAGCACTGACATATATACACTACCAAATGTAAAATAGATAGCTAGTGGGAAGCAGCTGCATTGCACAGGGAGATCAGCTCGGTGCTTTTCATTGACCTAGAGGGGTGGGATAGGTAAGATGGGAGGGAGATGCAAGAGGGAGGGGATATGGGGATAATGTATACATATAGCTGATTCATTTTGTTATACAGCAGGAACTAACACAACATCGTAAAGCAATTATACTCCAATAAAGAGGTTGAAAAAAAAGAGATACATGCACTCCAATGTTCATTACAGTACTATTACAATAGCCACGCCATGGAAGCAAACTAAATGCCCATCGACAGATGAATGGATAAAGAAGTTGTACATATATACAATGGAATATTACTCAGTCATAGAAAAGAATGAAATTGGGTCATTGTAGAGACGTGGATCGACCTAGAGACTGTCATACAGAGTGAAGTAAGTCATAAAGAGAAAAACAAATATCATATATTAACACATATATGTGGAATCTAGAAAAATGGTACAGATGAACTGGTGTGCAAGGCAGAAATAGAAACACAGATGTAGATAACAAACATATGGACCCAAAGTGGGGAAAGTGGGGCAGGGGGTGGTGGTGGTGGTGGGATGAATTTGGAGATTGGGGTTGACATATATACACTAATATGTATAAAACAGATAACTAATAAGAACCTGCTGTATAAAAAAATAAAATAAAATTCAAAATGTAAAACATATTTATATATTTAAAACATTAATTAATTTAAAAAAAAAGTTGTGCACGCATATTGGGGAAGGTCCTAGGACCAGTCAGGTGTGAAAAAAGAAACAAGATAATTAACCAAATGTAAACAAAATCCGGAAGGACTGTCCTATTTAAATATTAATTTAAATCACACACACAAACAAAAAGAATCCACCTGCCAATGCAGGGGACACGGGTTCAAGGCCGGTCCGGGAAGATCCCACATGCCGTGGAGCAACTAAGCCCGCACGCCACAACTACTGAGCTCGCGTGCCACAGCTACTGAAACCCATGCACCTAGAGCCTGTGCTCTGCAAGAGAAGCCACCGTAATATGCCCGTGCACCGCACCGCAACGAAGAGTAGCCCCCACTCACCACAACTAGAGAAAGCCCACGCAGCAACAAAGACCCAACACAGCCATAAATAAATAAATAAATAAATAAATAAATAAATAAATTTAGGGGGAAAAAAAGAACAATTATCACTCAGAATTTTAACACGGCTCTGAAAACTGCTTGTCTGAGAGACCAAGCATTGGTCTGATATGACTTTTGGATATATCACAATGTAGGAGGCACACTGTGATAAATGACTCAAACACCCTCCTACAGAGCTGGTGACATTTCAAGATTCCTCATAGAAACTGAAAACAGAGATAGATAATCACAATCTATTTTATTCACATACTTGTTTTTATTATAATTAAATCGGTTGTAAAATTAGAAGTAAACTCCTTATTTAGCACAAAAAGAACTAAGGTCATCTAAGGTGATACATTTTTACAGACAGGAAGCAAGTCTGTTTTACCCTTCCTCTCACACAAACTGCTTTGGCTATGTGATAATTCATGAAAGGAGAAAACAAGCACAGAATTTTAGAGTCAAATAAGATTTTCTCTTTGAATTGTGAATTATAACTGGCCAATCTCTAGCAGCTGCCTCTTAGAAACTGTATTTTCTAAATGTTAATAGGCCCAAGTTAGCAATAAATGTGAACATTTAGTGGAAATCTTTTGTTGTTTTGTTTTATTGGAGCACATGTAGAATTCTTGTTTTTATGGTGTATTCTTGTCATTCTCCAAACAAATTCTATGTCGTGTGTTACATAGCAAGCACTCTTCTGCTAACTAGTCTTTAATCCAGTCAGTTAGTGATTATTTCAAATATCAAAAGCCAGTTCTTCTAAAACAGGGAGTCTCATAAAAAAAATGACATTATTTAAAATATGCATCTCATGTTTGGGTTTATTTTATCTAAGTTTTATCTATCTATTTATCTATATATGTTTGGATCAGAACCATTCAAAAACATGGACAGAGGGAATGCTACTATGTTATTTTTTTTTAATGTAGTGATTATTCTCACAATTGAAACCCAAATGTAATTATTATTCCCTATGCATTTCTGCAGTATTGGCTAAACTACCATCATAAAATATTACTTCGAACATAACAAGCCTCTCCAGAAAGTACCTATTTGTTACAATAAAAATGTTCATTTGTAAAACACAAAAATAAAATAAATTTTCTTCCAAGTATATGTTTAGTTAAAATTAAAAAAAAAAAACTTCATAAGGGACATTCTATATATTTAAAAGGATCATGACATTGTATTTATGAATAGAATGAAAGCATAATGTAGAAATTTGATTAGGTTTCCTTTTAGAATTAACATCTTAATTTCTGCCCGGAGTGGCTAACTAAACTTGGCACTATGGACACTTTCCTCACTATTCAGAATTTTCAACTATATTTAAAGCAGATCACATCCACCTCCTCTGCTCAACATACTAACTGGTCAATGGAAATCAAAATACAACCAAAATAGACACTTTCTACTGCTGCCAAGAGGAGAAGGTTCAGAGCAAAAGGTGTAATTAAAAGTATGACTAAGCAGATAGCCACACCGAAGAAACTTCTCACAAAACAGAGGGAGAAAATGGAAAAAGGGAGTAAGTGCCCCCAAATATGATATTGCCATCTCTGACTGAATCACTTGAGCTCTAGAATCTCAGCTTTCTGGTATAGGACCCAGTTGCTATAGAAACTTACAACTGGGAGCTAAATAAAGTAATTTCTATGCTAGTGTTGGTGTCTATAACTTCAGGACCTGATGCTAACCAAATTGTGTTCAATAAACAAATTTAAACTTTAAAAACCTTCAATGCTATCACAATGCTTTCTATACAACTGATTAATCTCAATTGATCTTGGCTCAGAGCACAAGAACATAAGAAATCTCAGAAACAGAAAAAGACTATTTAAGGCCAATATGCCTGCATCCTTTGTTTTTCTTATCTGATTTCCTACTTTATCCCCATACCTCTATCCTGTCTTAGTTTTAAAATAAAAAATCAGCTAGCTCACTCTTCGACCCATCGAAAATCCTGCTTTCACTGATCCCTTTTAGACAATTTATTTTATATTAAACCACTCCCTATTGGCCTCCCCCTTTTCATTTATCCTACTCTAAACCTGAAGAACAAAGAGATCAGTCAGTCCAATAGATACTTAGTCCTTAATCCTCCCGCCTGGGTCTCTTATTGCTGCACATTTGATTATAAGATTATTCACTGTTTGGCAAGAAATCAACCCCTGAAGCAGCCCCTTGATGCCCCTGTTTGTGTGGGCATGTCAGCCCCCTACCCATTATGTCACAAAGCAGTGTGGTTGGCTTTGGTAATGCTCTTTTATTAAGAGAAATGAGACTGTGGGGTCTAAATATATCCATTTGCATCTTTCTCCAGCATCACTTTAGAAAGAAACAATGTATAAACCCTTTGTTCTTCTCCAATGGGCCCACACATTCAGGTCAATGTCACTGTGAGGATTTAAAGTATGAAAAAATTCATCTGAAAGTGTGACTTCATTAAAGGACATATATTGCAAAAAATATTGTTACATGTATTTGTAAATTTGTTTATTCTGATCAGAGATATGTAGTGATAAGCATTTGAGGATGCACTTTTATCTGTAAACTATTGCATTTATTTCACATTTTATAAAGGTCTTGGTTTCAGTCCCAATGTACACTTGATGAGTCTATGATTTAAGATCTCAAAGCCAAGATCAGACCAGGGCAGAGGATTTGACACTAATAGGAAAGGTGTATCATCTGATTATGAAGAAAATAGGTCAGATGGCAAAACATTCCAGAACTAATTATTTATATTTCTACCAATAAGCTTTATTACAGAAAGATAAGAAAGAAAGAAAGAAAGAAAGAAAGAAAGAAAGAAAGAAAGAAAGAAAAGAAAAGAGAGATAAAAGTTCATCCAACTTCCATAAAATTAAGTATTGTTTTAGTTCTTTAGTTTGAAATGAAGATGCAATTTTTAGGAGGTAATATTTTCTTCTAATTGTCAAGATACTCACAAACACCAGGGGAGAATTTGAAACACCAAAATAGGAATTATCAGATATGCTTTCACCATGCATTCATAAACATCTCCCCCTGGGTTCCACTGGATTCTAACTGCTACCATGGTTTTTGTCCAATGAGCTCTTAAAAGCAAAGAGGAGATGCTGGGGGGTTAAACCTAAGGATTGACCAGCTACTACCACTCAGTGTCAGACCAAAATTCCCATTAGGAAACAACATGCAATCATTTTTAGCTGCAAAAAGGCACCCAAGAGAGTAACAAATATATTAGGTTAACTGTCGGATACACGGCTCTGACTGTATACCAAAACAAAAACATCGTGAGAGAGATATGAGCTATGTCAGAAACAGTCAGCCAACAATTGTCAGCTGGGATTGTTGAATAGCATTTAAATGCACCAAGCAACATTTGGGAGCAGGTGACTTCCAAGAACAATGGGGAAATGAAATTTTGTTAGCTACGGGAATGGAATTTGGTAACTCTTTTTCTTTTTCTTTTTTTATGTTTGAGAGACTTTACTTCACTTTTCCTTGCATGTGAAACCTCAATTCTCACATATTTGCATAGATATAAATAAAAGACTCTATTCTTACACAATGCAGAGCACTTAATAGGCAATTTGCAAATGTTTGTTTTACACAGAAAGGAAAGGAAGAAGGAAGCGCATGAGGGAAGAAGAAGGGAATCAACCCTGATTTAACTCTCACTGAGAAAAAGAACTGGGAGCAGAAGTGAGTTCAGAGGAGGCTTAGGTTAGGCATCAGAATGCTTATATATTAGCCTCAAGCTGTAAGTGGCAGCTGGCTGCATGGCCCTGGCCAGGTGGCCAGTCAGCACTCGCAACTAGAACTTGGCATTCAAGACAGGCAGCTGCAAAGCAGAAATGGCCCAGCAGCTTTGTAGAAACAGAGGTACGGGCGCCATTTTATGGTTCCAGGCTCCCAGCCAATCACGATAGGAGAGGGCTGGGGGCACCTGCCTGTGCCCGTAATGGAAACAGCAGAGCTGGCCTCCAGGACAGAGCACCAGCGGAAAAGATCACATTCTGGGGTTAAAGAGGGGAAAAATCATCTGGTAAAACATGGCATGCTTTGGAGAAAAGACCAACAAGAGTGAACAGGACTTTGGAGGCAATTTTCTCCCCAAAACTTTCATAGTGATGATTCAGACAGGGAATTTGTGACAAAGCAGGGACTAAATAATAGATCTGCTGATTCTTAGCCCGAAGCACTTCTATAACCGCTGGTTCAAGACAAATAATTCCCATTTTATCACCCTTGCTTTGTTTGTAGGTGTACCAAAACTGTCAAAATAATCTTTAATTTTCTCTCCCATTAAAATAATCTCAAGTGCTTCTCCTAAATAAACATTGAAATAGAAATTGCCATAAAGACAATCTTTCCATTTTAGCATTCAAAATGTTATAACTATCAGGAACAACTCAAAAAGAATTATAACAGACTTTGTCTCTGCCTTCTGAATTATTATCTAAAACAAGAGATTATAATTATGCTTATAGTACTGCAATGTGCTCCAGAAATTTAACCCTATAATTTCATTCACCACCAATTTATTTCCAGTCTTTAAACCCTTATTATAATTTATTTACCTATATCTAGAGATTTGGGGCAAGGGTCATTCAATACATCTCGGTAAATCTTTTAAATTCTCATTTGGATTATAAGTGTTGGAAGGACACTAATACACAGCGTCTATAGAATGTGAACTAACAAACGGGCTAAATGAGAAGTCAAGTGAATGAACAAGCTAGGGTCAGGGTTGAAAATAAAATCTATACTTTCTCTTTTTTAATTGAGATTTAATTGACATACATTATATTAGTTTCAGGTGTACAACGTAATAATTCAGTATATGTATATATTGTGAAATGATTACAAAGTAAGTCTACTTAACACCCATTGCTACACAGTTGCAATATTTTTTCTCATGATGAGAACTTTTAAGATCCACTTTCTTAGCAACTTTTCAAACATACACTACAGTATTATTAACTATAGTCACCATGCTGTACATTAAGTGCCCCACAACTTATTTATTTTATAACTGGAAGTTTATAGCTTTTGACCCCCTTCATCCATTTCATCCACCCACCCCACCTCTGGCAACCACCAGTCTGTTCTCTGTGTCTATAAGTTCAATTTTTGGTTTTTGGCTTCTTTTTTAGATTCCATATATAAATGAGATCCTAGGGTATTTATCTTTCTCTGCCTCACTTATTTCACTTAGCATAATGCCCTCAAGGTCCATCCATGTTTTCTCAAATGACAAGATTTTATTCTTTTTTATGGCTGGATAATATTCCACTTATTCATTCATCCATCAATGAACACTTAGGTTGTTTCCATATCTCAACTATGTAAATAATGCCACAATGAACATGGAAGTACAGATATCTTTTCAAGTTAATGTTTTTGTTTCCTTTGAATAAATACCCAGAAGTGGAATTTCTGGGTCATATGGTAGTTCTACTTTTAATTTTTTGAGAAACCTTCGTACTCTTTTCCATAGTAGCTGCACCAATTTACATTCCTACCAACAGTGCACAAAGGTTCTCTTTTCTCTGCATCCTCACCAATATTTGTTATCTCTTGTCTCTTTGAAAATAGCCATTCTAACAGATGTGAGATGATACCTCATTGTGGTTTTGATTTGCATTTCCCTGATGATTAGTGATGCTGAGCATCTTTTCATATACCTGTTGGCTATCTGTATGTCTTCTTTGGAAAAATGTCTATTCAGTTCCTCTGCCCAATTTTTTTTATATCTTTATTGAAGTATAATTGCTTTACAATGCTGTGTTAGTTTTGGCTGTACAACAAAGTGAATCAGCTATATGTATACATATATCCCCATATCCCCTCCCTCTTGAGCCTCCCTCCCACCCTCCCTATCCCACCCCCTAGGTCGTCGCAAAGCATTGAGCTGATCTCCCTGTGCTATGCAGCAGTTTCCCACTAGCCATCCATTTTATATTTGGTAGTGTATACATGTCAGTACTACTCTTTCACTTCGTCCCAGCTTCCCCTCCATGCCCCCCGCTGTGTCCTCAAGTCTGTTCTCTACGTCTGCGTCTTTATTCCTGCCCTGCCACTAGGTTCATCAGTACCGTTTTTTAAGATTCCATATATATGCATTAGCATACGGTATTTGTTTTTCTCTTTCTGACTTACTTCACTCTGTATGATGGATTCTAGGTCTATCCACCTCATTATAAATAACTCAATTTTGTTCCTTTTATGGCTGAGTAATATTCTATTGTATATATGTGACACATCTTCTTTATCCATTCATCTGTTGATGGACACTTAGGTTGCTTCCATGTCCTGGCTATTGTAAATAGAGCTGCAGTGAACATTGTGGTACATGTATCTTTTTGAATTATGGTTTTCTCAGGGTATATGCCCAGTAGTGGGATCCTCTGCCCAATTTTTAATAGGATTGTTTGGCTTTATTCTATTTTTATGATTTCTTTATATTTCTTGGATAAACTTTCCTGTATGCATTTATATACACTGTTTCTTATATTCAGTCCTCCGTATCTCTTCTTTAGTGTCTTAACAAAGATTTCTGCTTATTTGTGGAAGTAAACAGAATTTTGGACATCATTCATGGCTATTATAGCATGGTGGACAGGGTTCTGAATTTATCATATTATAAGTTGATTACTTTGTCTTTATTTTCTTGTCCTTTTTTTGCCTCATGCATAAAGAGTGTATATAATGAATCTGTACAGTTTAAAACAATAATAAAATTTTACTCCTAGGTATCCACCATACAGTTAAAGAAACAGAATTTTATCCAGCTTCCTGAATATCTTTTCCCAAATCCCTCTCCCTACTCCAGAGGAATTTTTTTATCTATTATTTTTTTGTTTTCCTTTGCAGTTTTACAACATATCTTTATGTTATTAAATAATATATTTTTTCATTTTATTTATTTTCCATATTAATAGAATCATATTTTTCTGTTTTTAGAAATTTTCATTCAACATCATGTTTTTTAGGGTTATCCATGTTGATAGGTATATATGTATTTTATTTATATCCATTGCTTTACAGTATTCCATTGGTGATATATATATACCAAAACCAACTTACTTAAACTTCTTGCACTCGAGTAGTTTACAGGGCTCTTTTTCTCTATTAAAAATAATACTATCATCTATATTCATGCTCATATTTCCTAGGACACAAATTAAGTTAACTTTCTTCTTCTCTCAACTAAGGATAACAAGAGCTTCATTCCAGAGTTCTTCTTAATGATTCCAATATTCAGTTTGTTGATCTACAAAACAAATAATTGTCATTCTTAGCATTAAGTGAGCATATATATAAGTACATAGAACAAGGGCTAGTTCATAGTAGGCATTCCATAAATCCTTTTTCACTCTCCATTAAGAATTAAGAGATGATTTTAATCCTTCATAGATAGAAGTGCTTTATAGAGTATGCTGTGTCATCTGTAGGTGCAGAAACTTCTGACTCAATACTCAAGGCTATTATTTGGCCTCTGACAAACACAGATATGTATGGTTTAGTTATTACTACATGTCAAGTGGATGAGACTTTTAGAAGAGATGGTGATATCACATAGCATGCAGTGAGAGAGGAGCTGCTGCTTCTTGCTTCCCTAGGATTTGTCAGCATTGTCTTCCTGGATGGAGTCCAGCTGGCTCAAGTTGCCTGAAGCAAAGGCAAAGTGCATTCTTTTGACCCAGAAAAAGCCTCTAGATATGGAAACGTGCAGCACTGTCCTTTGTGGGTCACCTCAAATTCATGCACTGTCTGTGTGACCCAGTTTTCTTCCTTCCAGAAATGCCACCACTCTTTGAGCCAGAAGAAGATACTATACATTATTTACATCATTATTGCATTGATCCTGCACTCTTTAACATCCTGCCTCTAAGTAGGAAACAAAAAAGATATGGCAGGGAAAATGGTGATAGCATACTTTCTTAGCAGTTTGAAAAAATTCTTGGGAAATAGTTCTTGCTTTTCAACCAGTCTTCTTCATTACAAATTTTATTCAGTGAAACTTCTGGTCTTCAGAATTTCACCTTCTACCTGTTTTCTTCCCTAAATCACTACCCTTCCAAACTTTTCCCTAAAACAATATCTAGTATTTTATAAACTTGTGTCTGATTACCAGCCAGTAGCCATTAAATTTCCTTGTAGAAAGGGAAAGGAGAGGGATCTTCCGTAGGTGAAACAACTAAAATAAATACATCAAAATTCTGAATTTACATTTTCTGTTACTAAAATAAGACTCCCCACCCCCTTTTCAATGTTTTCTTCTGTTTGGTTACCATTCAATCACACATGATGGCAGGTATAAAAGTCATATTCCATGGAATGTAGCTGATGAAGGAAAGAAAGAAAAAAAGAAAGAAAGAAAGAAGGAAAGAAAGAAAGGAAGGAAAGAAAAAAGTTGTGAGTATAGATACATTTTTTTGTATTTAGAAATTCACTTTGAAAATGTCCTGAGTGCTGCACTCAGTTCAATTCCAATTCCCTTTGGTTGTTTGTTTTCCTGTCTTCCAAAGAACTCATAGGTAAGCATTAGAAATAGGATGCAATAACAAATAGTTCTCTTCAGAGGCTGCTACCAAGTGTTTTATACTTGGAAAATAAATGGCAAAAGTGCATAGACATTTGACATGGATAACATTTCAAGCTGATGTTTTAGGAGAAATTTTCTTGAGATATACAAATCACCATTCATCTTGTTAGTTTGGGGTAAGAAAACCAAAAAGTGAAAAAACTTAATCTCTGAACCTTGTAGTCAATACCAAATTCTACCATGGCATGTGGAGGACTCTGCTTCAGTGACAATATGCAGAACCAACAATATATGTGTGAAGAAATAATGGAAAAGAAGAACCAATTAACCTCAGGGCTGGCTTGACCTAGGGAAAATATTTTGAGATTTTTTTTTTTTTTTTTTTTTTTACGGTACGTGGGCCTCTCACTGTTGTGGTCTCTCCCGTTGCGGAGCACAGGCTCCGGATGCGCAGGCTCCGGATGCACAGGCTCAGCGGCCATGGCTCATGGGCCCAGCCGCTCCGTGGCACGTGGGATCCTCCTGGACCAGGGCACGAACCCGTGTCCCCTGCATCAGCAGGCGGACTCTCAACCACTGCGCCACCAGGGAAGCCCAAAATTTTGAGATTTTGTAAAACAGTGCAATGAGTGCTGAAGGAAGTCTCAGACATTACTTCTTAGCTGTTTTCTCAGTACTAATTATAGATTTTATTACACAGTAGTGTGTTATAAGTTAATAACGACCAGTGGAACGCTATGAGGAAAGGAGGCACAAGGGACCTAGACTAGAACTGGTCACGGCCACCCCTTACTTAAAATTAATAGGCCTAATGTGAAAGCCCCACATCAACACTTGTGAAGGGAATTTTTGCCAAATTGGAGGCAGATAATGAAAACTCAAGTGAGAGGCAGGCTGTCATTGACACTGTTCAGTCTCATCAAGTGGCTGATGAGGATGAGGATGCTACATTGTTCCCTGAGGGTAGAGATGAGCCAAATAATGACAACATGTCAGAGAGAAACAATTGGAAGGATGCAGAGAGCATGACAATTAGATCTCAGTGTCTGATGAGGGGAATAGTGCAGATGAACCACTTAACATGACTAAGCCAATAGACATCAAAATGTATTAGGTACAAACGAAGTAAAACAGATGACTAGTGATCAGAATATGGGGCCTGGGAAATCTTCCATGACTATACATAGAACAAGCATTTCTATAGCAAGCTATGAGCTGGGCAGAGAAGGTTAAAAAGCAAGTCAAAAGGCCTAGTCTTTAAGGAGTTTGACATTTAAATTGGGTACCATATCATCAGAGTACAGCCAACAAACAGAAAACACACTAGTTAGTTCAACAGAGAGAATCTAATATAGGAATTGTTTAGAGTTATTGGAAGAATGAACTGTCAAAAAGGGCACACTGGATTAACACAGAAATAATAAGAAAAGGAAGCATCTATCACCCTTAGAATTCGAGGAACAGAGGAAGAGATTGATGTTTTCAGGACACTAGAGAAGAAGCTTTGAGAAGTTATGAGGTAGAGCTCTCAGAATTGAGAACCTCTGACTATGACTGGTATCTTAAGAGGTCAAAGAAGGTGTCCCGCTAACCTGGATAAGAGGGTGTTACCAGATTGTTGCTAGTTTCTCCAAACAAATGCCATGAGGTCGGTTCTAAAAACAAGGAAGAAAGCAAGAAACTGGAACCAACAGCTACTTCAGAGTTTAGATGCTACTACTGAGATGAGGTTGACAGAAGTAGACCCCTGGAATAAGCAAGTACCTTCTCTCTTCACTGCTGTTCAGCAACTTTAGTGCCCTCCATTGTCAGAACTAACAGGAAAGTAGCTGGTAAAGGAAAAATGTAGTTTGCAGAGACCCCAGCATCACAGAACTGAAATATAATAGTTAATAACTACAAACTTATAACCTTGAATTCGAGGGCCAGAGTATATCAAAAGAATTTATTAGAAAGGCTAACAGTGCTATAATTTGGGTTTGTAGTATAATGAAAAGAGAATATTTTTGATGTCCTTCTTACATATTTATGCATCTGAAAGAACACCATAATAATCACAGGTTTTCTCAGTCTAGGTTTACCTATAAAATGCAATAAACTCAGCTATTTGTCTTAAGAAGGTAACGAGTAAGGTGGAGTACCCAGAGTTTAGTTCATTCAAAAGTTTCATCATTTCCCAAAGTCTCAATTATCTCTAGATAATTGCTTTCAGGCAAATATCTTGCCTTGGTATTGGGTGTCACACACGGTATATGTTTTATGAATTGTGTATAAATGTTGCTTTGGGGTGTTCACAAAAGAAATAGAGTTAGCTTTTGTTTCAGTTAGCCATTGTCTAAAAATACTGCCTAACAAACCAACACAAAACTCAGGGGCTTGAAACAAAACTGATGATTCATATGAACCTACAGGTTGGTTAATTGAGTGTAGGCTTGCCTGGTGGATCTTCTTCTCCCTGTGGCTGCTGGAGCTCATCTGCTTCAGGGGGCAGTTCTTTGGGTCAGCTAGAATGGCTCTCTTCTACATGTCTTCCACCCTCTTACCAGCAGACTCTCTGAGCCTTGTTTTATTTGTGGCAATGGCAGAGGTACAAAAGGGCAAGTAGAAATGCATGAGGCCTTTTAGAACACAGCATCACTCTGATCAATGTGCCACTAGCCAAAGCACATCACAACTCTGAGCCCTAAGTCAAAGGTCAGGGAAATACTCTAACCATGATAAAACCAAGGTGAAAATGTGGGTGCCAGGAGGGGTGAAAAATGGTGACTAATCTTTCATTCTATAGCAAGTTTGATCTATTTCAGAAAAAAAAAAGCCTTGTGTTCTGTATGCAAGGGGATTCCTCATTCATTGAGTATTTAATCTGATAGAATTCTACAATGAAGGTTATCAGTGGAATGTGTCTCTCTTGAAGACAGAAATAAGACTTTAAGCAAAAAAGAATCAGAAAATTGTTTTAATAGGAAAATGTACACTAAATGTAGGGCAAATCATCAGTATGAATAAGAAAAACCTGTGTTGCATTGGCAGAACATCAGGTCAATAAAGATTATAGCAAATTAGGAGTAGCTGCAAAGGCTATAGCTGGCCCACACTGGGCTCTGTGTTCATTAGGAAAAGGCTCTCCCTCTGGGTAAGAACAAGTCACACCAGGGTTCAGGATTTGGTAAGTGGAGGCATGGATTGGATTTCATCTCCCAGGTATTCTCAGCCAGGTCTCATTGTTTAGGGGAAATGTAACCCCAGTGGAAGAGAAGAAAGGAAAAATTTACTCAAGGATTTTACTAATTTTGTTGATGTACCTCACTGTGTTGCTATCATATATTTCTTATTGATTCACCTTAATAATTCTTTCAAATGGTAGCCATTCTTTTCTTCCCTCCCTTTGGCCTTCCTGCCTTTCTTCCACATATATATACTGAATTTCTCCTGTATGTCAAGTAAGTTACAGGCAGGTAAGATACAGCAGGAACAAAACGAACAAAATTCCTGCCCTCATAAGCTTTATAATGTACCAGGAGAGGCAGACAATGAACAGTAAACATAACAAATTAGTGAATTATACAGAGCGACAGAAGATGATAAGAGCTGTACAGAAAAGAGGAGAGGAAAGGGGAGAGGAGGGGAAGGGAAGGAAGGGAAGCGAAGGGAACGGGAGGGGAGGGGAGGGGAGGGAAGGGATATTACTGTCATACCTGTTTGAACATACTTTTACCACTATATATCCACGGTTGATGTTATATAGAGAAAAATGACCACTTCCTAATTCACTCACATCTCAACTCTGATTGCATAAGACTATTCTTCCTAGGATTGTAAGACTAAATCTAAGAGAAAATCGAGTCGGAAGACAAATTCTGATAAAACATAAAATAAATTTATGCCCTTATGTTTGGTTTATCTAGGTTTGCTTTTATAATATAATAACAACTGTGGCTAAAGCCAGTAAAAGGTTGGGAGAATTTTACAGGAGATTGATAAAACAAATGTTCCTGTAATGCAATCTATATCATAGCTTATGTAGTTCATGTAATAGTTTTGCCATTTAAAAAATTTGATATGTTATGCTCATTGAGTTGAATATAAGATAAATTTATTTATTACATTTTGTGTTTGCCATAGTGCTTAATAAATAGTCTTAGAGTCTAGAAAAACTTTCCCTTGGCTATGAATCAATCTATTGAGCATTCAAAATGGTTGTATGTGCAAGTTGGGAAAATAAGCACATATATTACAGTAATAACCCTCTAATGAATTATGGTTTTAAGTTGTTCTTGCAAGTTTTTTATTTAAAAATGGTCCTGATCAGTGGTCCAGTGTTCTGACTAAAAAGGATTATTAAAACAAAAACAAAACTAAAGTACAGGTAATTACTTGATCTTTGTGGTTCTACCAAATTAGGATAACTACATTGAAAAGCTTGGGTCATGATCATGCTATTACAATGGTTTTCCTGGCTTTTTGAACTCTGAAACTTCTAAATTTTCCTTAGCAGTTCAGAGGCACTCTCAGTGTACTACTTGTGAAATACATAGCATTATTTCCATGACAATTCTTTGAAAAATTATTTGGGATATGTGGAATTTTAGAACCATGGAATTATAATATTGCTCTCCTTTCCCTTGATTTGGTACATTGTATAACATTGTATACAGTAAGAGAATTTCCCTCCCTTAATCCCCTTTGATTGCTGTAAGTAGGTTGATAAATGAATTCTAAGAAGCGTAATATATATGTCTCATTTTAAATATTTTATGTTGGCTTAAGTGCAAATGCAATGGCTAGCTGACTATGTGTAAGTGAAATGGGATGAAATGGAATTGAATCCATGTCTAGTGAGTTAATATTTATCTACTTCCTGTGTTGGCTTGTTGGCAACTTTCTAGGTTGCTGAAAACATATCAGTAAAAAGTTGGGAGATGAGAAACTTTTGATAGGATATTTCCTTAATCTTGAAGTTTAATCTCTTTATTACAGACATTTTAAACACCCTGGCTGGTACCTAATATAAGTTCAATAAATGTTACTTGCATGACCTCATGTATATTTATGTATGTAAATCCTTATATATTTTATTATAATAAATGAGGACTAAGTTTTTTGCTTGTATTGTGTAGAATAGAGGTCAGCATTTTTTTTTCTTTTTAAAGTCCAGATAATAAATATTCTAGGCTTACAGGCCATACAGTCTATGTCACAACTAATAAACTCTGTTATTATAGCACAAAATCAATACATAAATACAAACAATACATAAAGAATGGCTCTGTTCTACTAAAACTTTATTTACAAAAGGTGGTAGGCAGGATTTAACCCACGGGCTATGGTTCACCCTTGATATAGACCATTTAAAATTCCACATGCAGGCTGAACTACAGAATGGTCCACAAAACATAAACTCAAGGGAATCTTGTTGAACATATCATTCAAAATGCACATTTATAGAGTTTCTGAAAATCTATGAGTTATTCCTGACTCATTTGAAGAAAGTAAGTGGCCAAATTTTCATATATTCAATAATATTTAAATTATGTAGTATTTAAAATATAAAATAAGGAAATCTTATTTCACATTGTCCATATGATACAAAAACACGTGAATACAACTAGGCATGGAAATTTACTATTAACAACTGGAAAGCAAGTTCACAAACAAAACCAATTTGAAGCTAAATCCTTGTCTCTATTTACAACTGGCGTATTCATTTTATCAAGTTATTAATTGTATTAATCTGTAAAATGAGAAAGATATCAGCTTCATTTCACTAATCTGTAAAATGGGAAGAATATAGCAGCACAAAAGCTTTCAGTGACTGAAGGAAAGAAAATCTAAAAAAAATTGGTTTGGGTCTCTCAGGCTAAATTTTTTAGTGTGACTTGTCTGAGTATGTTGATGTCTCTGTCTTAAAGGTAGCTTGGTGTCAGCAAGATCCTCCAATATATTAAACCAAAAATACTCAGCCTAAATGTCTGAGAGAACAGTATCACAGAATTGCCACTGCTGTTATTGAAAGCCTCTATGAATCAATAAAAAATATTATAAAGCATTTATAAACAAAGTGTTCTCTAAATGCTTAATAATATTTCTTTTTGTTTGGTAGGGGTTTTTTTTTGTTGTTATTGTTTTTAATTTGTTTATTTATTTATTTTTGGCTGTGTCGGGTCTTCGTTTCTGTGCGAGGGCTTTCTCTAGTTGCGGCAAGCGGGGGCCACTCTTCATCGCGGTGCGCGGGCCTCTCACTATCGCGGACTCCTCACTGTCTCGGCCTCTATTGTTTCAGAGCACAAGCTGCAGATGCGCAGGCTCAGTAGTTGTGGCTCACGGGCCTAGTTGCTCCGTGGCATGTGGGATCTTCCCAGACCAAGGCTCGAACCCGTGTCCCCTGCATTGGCAGGCAGATTCTCAACCACTGCACCAGCAGGGAAGCCCAATAATATTTCTGTTAATGGCTTTTCTCTCATAGAATTCCACCTCAGTCATTCGATTTCTTTCCTGTATCACTAGTGTATTTAGCTCTTCCTAGTCTCCCTTAGATGTAATTCAGTGAGTTAGAATCATTTGGCAGGCAGCCATAAACTACCTGTAACAAAGAGTAGTAACTTTGCTTAAGTTCTGTATCTTAAAGAGAATTGTCATCTCTGTGTTAAATGAAGTGGTTTTGCAAGGCTTACCAGTGTAACTCTCTTAATAGACATGTTTATTTCTCATAACATAATAGTGGAGACACCTATATCTATGAACACAAACATGGACCACTTCTAATAACACCATGTCCTAAATAGGTATGCTATCTAGCTTATACTTAATGAGTCTTTGAATAGCTAATTTATGACTCATCGATTCTATATCCATGCTTTATTGCCTCTAGCTAAAGCAGAAAAACTTCTTTTTTCAGATGACGAAAATGAAAAATAGATTTGCAAAAGCAAGGCACACTTGGGAGTGCAAACCAAAGTCAGATCATGGAAGAATCTCTTTGATCCTAATTCCCTGAATCACATACAGGTGTCGGACCTTCTTAAACTCTACTGATATTAACAAGGCAAGACAAGAGGTGACTTGTATGGCCAGCCTCTGCTGTTCCAGACTCTTTCCTACAGCAGTACTTCAACCTGTCACAGTGTATAAAAAGGCCTCTGAGAGCAATAGCATAAGCACCCCTTGTGCTTTATGCACAACAGAGACAACTAGAAATGATGAGTTTATTTTGCAAATTTAATTTAGGAGGTTTTTTACACTGCGTGCACACATCCTTCCCTGAAAGTCACAGGCAAAGTATTAGATTTCTTTCAGGCTCAACGAAATACAGATTTTGCTGAAACCCAGTTAAGAAATGTAGACGTATAAGAATCGAACCACATTAATGAGAATGCCAGCAATGAGTTCATTGTCTGTGGCAGTAGTTTAGACTTACGTAGAATTACATATGTGAATTAAAAACTCATCCAACTGCTGGGATCTATCTTTAATGATGTTTTCCCCTGCACACAAATAATGTTGCCAGGATATAAACAATAAAAAATATGCCTATTTTAATATAATACTTAAGACCATTGGATTTGGGATTAAAAAGTAAGATCTGGATTTAAATCTCTCTTCTACCACTTACTCTGTGTCCTTGATAAGCTACTTAGTTATAAACCTTAATTTCCACGTTTGTAAAATGAGTTATATGTACCTTTCTCATAGAATTATTATGGGAATTAGATAAAATATTTATATAAAACTGGTAGTCCAGAGCCTTGTGCACATAATGCACTGATTCTTGAAAGCTTCTTGGATTAGGGCAGGAGAAATGTTTATTAAAAATCATCCCCCAACCACCCATCTGGCCCAGTCAAATTGTTCCCTCAGCAACTCCAAGCATTTTATTAGATAATGAAAGAAGAGATATCCGTCCATTTGGAGCAGAGCAAGCTACTAGTCCACAGCTCCCAAGGTTGTTAAACAGAAGTTCTTTCTGACCTCTTATTATATATTTCTAAGACCCAGTCAGAGACGGAAAGAGATGAGGGTGAGGATGGGGAAGGGGAATCATCATTCGTTCAACTATTTTTTTATTATTTCTTATGAGAGTGTATGGAATTAAAACATGACCAATTCTGTTCAAGCAGGAAAAATAAATTATCTCAAAATGCTAAATCAAAACATAGAGGATATAATTTATCCTCTATGGGGATAGAGAGTTAAAAAAATTCTGTAAAGTATCTCCCATATTCACACTGATGCCTGATCTGCCTTTATAAAAACCACTTTTGCAATGCTCAATAGACATTAGGCATTATCCACTATTAACATTTGCCTATCCTTGCAAATTTTACCAGATAATATGATATTGAGAAATTAAATTGGCCTCTTAAGTAAAAATATTAACTTTTGGTTTAAAGGATTCATTTTATACAAACAATAGTATGGACTGAACATTTGCTTTTACTACCTTCCATTGAGTTTGCATGAATTAATTACAAAACTACTTTACACTGTTATTGAAGTCCCCAAAATATGCTAATTAACCATCAGTAATTTTTAGAAAGTACTTATGGTTTTAGAATTACTTCTGTCTCTTCAGCTCTGTAATTTTCTCACTCACTGCTATAATAGCACCACACTGTTGTTATTCATGAAGAGACACGAAAGAGAGAAACACACCAGCAATAACAACAAAAAGTTTAGTTAAAGAAAAAATTATTCAATGACACTTCTTAAAGCACAATAAGGAAGGCTGTATTCGAGGAGCCATGGAGAAAGGTGTAAGGACTCCCCCTCTCCAACAGTGGAATCCTACAGTGAGAGATTGGACTCAACTTCAAATACAGCATGGGCAAATGGAAATTTATAACCAAGAAGCAGGATGCAAATCAGTGGGTGAAAAAGTACTAAGAGGAAACATCAGCAGAAGGGGGATTCTGGCTAAACCAACCTAAGAAAAGACATCACCTGGCAGATGGTGGAGGATAAGGAACCTGATTAGATATGGAGTGTGATCAGATATGGAGGAGAGGGGATTCTGGTGAAACCAACTTAGCAGGGTTCTTACAGAAATTGGACAATGCAGAGACAAACATGGGAGTGTTCAGGCCTAGTAGAAAAAGAGCTCAGAGGAGCCTGAGTAGACTTCGGTTAATGAGAGAATCTTTGTCATGTTAAAGGTGGAAGTAATTTAATATTCTCCTGAGAAGCTATACTATCTCAGCCCTATAAAAAATAATCCTTTTTCACCCAAATATTTTAGAGATATCTTTGTAAAATTTCCATTCCACATATGTAGATTTCTTCCTCCAACTACTATATACAGAGGGCCTACCAGGCAGGACACTGAGGTGGGCTTGCCTATAGTGAGTGTACTATGACTCAGTCAGAGCCACTGTGTAATTGGCTTGGAACACTCTCCTCTCCCAAGCTAACTGATTTGAATGCAAGACTCAAGTTAGATGCAATCTGTCCCTTAAAGATAGACTGCAACCTTCTCTGCTCCCCTATAATTGTCTATGCAAGCCTGTAGCATAACATTTATGACAGTTTCATTATCAACTGGTCCTTGACTAGTGTCCCCAGAGAATAAAATCTCCTGGAGAACTGAAGGGAGTATTATTCATCTTTTTATTCCTGGCCCCATGCACAGTGCCTGCCACCCATCAGGCCCTCAAGCTTATGAATAGATGAATTACTGAATGAGTTAAGGATCTTCAATGACAAATGAGAGAGGCCAATGTGGTATAAATATAACAGAAACCAACATTCATGGGCATCACCACTTTCTTTTAGTAGCTTCTCATCTTTTCACAACTTTATTTTTAAAAGTTGCCCTAGGGCAGGCACTTTGAGCATTTATCAACTTCATGATAACTGTAAAATCAATAACCAATATTTTCAGAACACCCATAAAAATGAGGTTTACAAAAGAAAAAAAAATTAAGGATGGCTAGTCAGAAAAGAGAAACTGGAAGAAAATGAGTTCTGCTCTACCTGAGTTAATGGTAATATATGTCTCCCATCAATTTCCCTTTCCTCCAAAGGCAAGGCTCTCCTTTTGCCACTGTGATTACTTAGGCATGATAGACTGCTGATTAACTGATGATCCTGACACAGCAGGCACACGAGCATTGTTAATCCTTTACCCCTAAGGCCCTTACCTGTCCGCATACACAGTACATAGTTAGGCTTGGTCCCCTGGGAATCCTTATTAATTCCTTTATTTCATATTCATATTCTAAGTTAGGAGAAGCATTTACTCTTAGTGGGCATACCCAACATGTTTCCAGGTTGCCACTTTGTCTGCATTAGAAATAATACTAGATACAGATGTCCTCGACTTAGATGGTTCGACATGTAATTTTTCGACTTTACAAAAATTTGATGGGCTTCCCTGGTGGCACAATGGTTGAGAGTCCACCTGCCAATGCAGGGGACACGGGTTCGTGCCCCAGTCAGGGAAGATCCCACGTGCCACGGAGCATCTGGGCCCGTGAGCCATGGCCGCTGGGCCTGCGCGTCCAGAGCCTGTGCTTTGCAACGGGAGAGGCCACAACAGTGAGAGGCCTGCGTACGGCAAAAAAAAAAAAAAAAAAAAAAAAAAAAAAATTTAATCTTTTCCCGGCTAGCAATCATGTGGCAAGATACCCTCCCATGAGGCTGGGCAAAAGCAACTGAGCCACAGCTCCTAGTCAGCCACGTGATCAAGAGGGCAAACAACAAATACACTTGCAACCATTCTGTTTTTCACTTTCAGTACATTATTCAATACATTACGTGAGATATTCTATGCTTTATTATAAAATAGGCTTTGTGTTAGATACTGTTGCCCAGCTGTAGCTAATGTAAGTGTCCTGAGCACCTTTAAGGTAGGCTAGGCTAAGCTATGATGTTCAGTAAGTTAGGAGTATTAAATGCATTTTCAATTTATGATATTTTCAATTTATGATGGGTTTATCGGAACATAACCTCATCATTAAGTCAAGGAAGATCTGTATTAAAACCATTAAATTTGAGAATCTGCAGTCTTATAATACTTGATAAAATGAATTCTCAAAAATCAATTAAATAATGTTTCTAAAACGTTCACCATCCACCTGCATGAATATAAAACTCTACAGGTGTTCCAAAAGAAAGTAGAAAGCCGTCTTCCTTCCTGCCTCAAAGAGCTTCCAATTTTATTTTATAGTGTTCCTGTGAGTTGTGAATTTGTAGATCGACTGCTTTTCTGAGGTCAACCCAAACTTGTTTTCAACTACCGTTATATTCTGGTTAAGAACTAATGAAAGGTAGATTTTAGTTTTATGGAATAGCCACTTTTTTTTGCACCTTGTGTTACTATCTTCTCTAATGATTCTCAACCCACCTTGCAATTTACGTGACAATGTTGGCTGCTTGACCTGCACATCTGCTCTCCACGTGTACATGCTTCACCACGTGCCCTGATCCTGTGTGAGACATTGATAAATTCTGTCTGAGATACAAGGAACGATAGGTGATTTAAAATATATATATTTTCCTCTGTTCTCACTTTCTTCTGAGAAGTCTTTCATTCTATTTCTGAGTTGATTCTGAACTAGTTTAAACCCAAGGTCTAGAGCAACAAGCTGAGAAAAAAATGATAGAGATATATTTTAACAGTGCCTTGGTTTTATCTTCTGATTCATTCAATAGAAAATCTCTTTTATGGATAAAGTCCCTTTTTATAAGCTGTAGTACTCTCAGTTATTACTGGAGCGAAGCATTACAAAAGAGGAGAAAATGGTGAAATGCTGAAAATTTAATACATACTAAATGTAAAAGTGAATATTGAACAAGAAAGACTCAGGTTTTGTGATATTTCTGTTGTATCTCTCTCTCTCTCTCTCTTTCCCCCTCCTCCCCTTATTGATTAATTAGTTTTATAAGTGAAGTATAAGCTTTAACTGTGAGTAGTGAGTGCATAATAGATAAATATAGGGAAGTTTTAAAACAAATTTGACCTTGAATAAAGTTAGTAAAAAGATGAATGGATTTTTCTGCCTGTTCATGTAATCAGAGTACCTCAGCACTACTCTTAAGTGAAATGACTAGCTAGAAAAATGTTAAGAATCTCCTCAAAAGATCTCCTTATCTGACTGATGCCTTGAACCCCATCAAGAAGCTTCCTGCCTTTCCCTTGAGGCTTTAATCCTCAAATAAACAAAAATCTCACCTATGAGGGGTAAAATATTAAGTCATGAGGTTTTCCAATTCAATATTCATGTTTCTGAAGAGGAGCTTGGGCCATGGAATGCCTTTGAAAATGGGGACTCTAGTTGGAAGACAAAGATTTTCAATGAATCAAATACTTTTTATTGATATAACAGCCTATTACGTTTGTAGAGATCATGTGGTAGGAAGATACAATAGTCTTACGGCTCTTTGTATACTCCTAGTTTGTAAACTAAATTGATTTAGGATATCTTGTTTCAAAAGCACGTTTTTCAGTAATAAAGGATTGACTTTTTAAGACCTACTTATTCCTTACCTAATTTATTGCTACCCACCACAATGGAAAATGCCTTGATTTATGAATTTGAAGAATGTTCTATGTATCTACATTTCTCTCCCCCTTCTGATCACCTACACTGATGTCAGATGTCATGGAACTCAACTGTTTATAGTATAAGGACTATGACTATTACTTAGGTCACCCATTGTCCCTATATATGTATATAGACGCTTAAATTACATTTTTGATGTCAGTGACTCCCTGTGCTTGAGACAGCTTCCTACTTAACCGTTCATTTTATACAGCACCCACCACCATCACCAAATACTTCCTTCTCCTGAGACTGAAATTTCTTATCTCTTAATCAAAGTCCATAGTGGACCTGTTACAACAATGATCCTTGGAGATTATACAGAAAATAGTGTTTTATTACTTCATTCAACAAATATTTTTTGTCTACTATTTATATTGACATTACCAAGAATCTTTTAAGAAATATTAGTTATCACATATTCTAATACTATACATTCTTTAAACTGGATCATCTCCCCATTAAAGCTCTATTCCCTTATCCTGTTTAACTTTTGCTTCATAGCATTTATCACCACTTGAAATTATATCATGATTTATTTTTTTATTGTCTATCTCCCTGCACTAGAATATGAGCTCCATGAGGATGGTGAACTTGTTTCATTCACTGCTTTATTCCCAGTACCTAGAACCATGCTTAAGCCATTGTAGGTACTCAGTACTTGTTAAATGACTGGCCCAATAAATAAATTAATTAGTCTCCATTTCAGATACTACCCAGTTCTTCACCATGCCATGTAGGGAGGCTGTGTTACAAATGGGATCTTGCCATATGCCTCAGGTCTTTTGGAACTGAATGAAGGTTCAGAAGCAGTGGTAGAGAGCAGAGTCACTAAACACAAAAAAAAATCTATTTCAATTCTTCTTGGAAGTCATTAAGCTCTTGCATCATAGAAATACAGTTACTTTATTGATAATAAATAATCCATTACACTTAATTAAAACTGAGGTGTAGCTAATAACTTAAAGGTGAAATTTTTCATTGCCTATTATCAAGTAACTTAGCATATTTACATCTCTATGTGTTGACACCTAAAAAAAATGGGTCTTATTATAAATGATAGTCATAAGACTATAGAGTTTTGAAGCAAACATCATTAAAAATATAAAGCCACACAGAGAGTTTTTTAGTCATTTAAAAATGAAAAAGTGTGTGTATATGAATTCCTAACAAATCTGTCACTACAAGGATGTGCAACAACAACTGTGGCAGCAATGATTTAAATGCTTTACAGCGTTCTTAGAATACCACCCAGCCCTGCTCTCTGTAACAGTCCACAGTGTACAAGAAAGCAGGGACCACAGCAGCTAGAGGGAAGGGGATGTTTTCCTTGGATCAGTAGAGGGCATTATCTGTATAATTGGGTAGAATGCAGCAAGTGTTTTAAACAGTTCATTTTGATCATTATTGTCAGTTTTGGGTTTTTTTGTTTTGTTTTGTTTTTTTAAAAAAACATGAAATAGGGATTTAAAGTGTAGTGGAGGAAAGCTTTTCCCTTCTATACTTTTTAGCTGGTCTAATAATTAAATTGACATAACACAGATTAACAGGAGAAAATTTTTTTCATGCCTATGGGAGCTCATAAAAATATGAGACTCAGAATGTGACCAAAGCAGGGAGCTTTTTTACTTATTAGACAAAGAAACAATAAATTTGTGAAGAATTGGCAAGACAAAGAAGTTTTGGTTTGGAGGAGTAAATTAGTGAAGTAAGAAGGCTTGTTTATACAGCCTTCTAAGCCCTGAATTCCCTGCCTGTGGTGATAAGGATGTCTTCTACCCTCCTGGTACAGGGAGGGTACCTTTCACATGGGAGATTTATTTCCTGCTTTCAAAGGGACAAAGGAGAGCCAAAGTGTCCTTCCTGCATTGGCTGTATCTTAAGCAACTTTAATTCAAAATAATCAATATGCCAAAATGGCATATTTTAGGCTGGCATATTCTGCCCCTCTTCAAAGCAAAAGATGCTTTTGTTTAAAATGCACTAAATCTTAGAAATGTGCTTGAAAAATTGTTTTGAAAAACATGAAATCATGAAAGGACTATCATAACACATATACTAATCCAAGTAGAGTAATTATGACCACAGAGCTATATGAGCATCTCAAAACCTCCTCCTCATTTTTATTTCACTCACTTCCTGCCAAAACCTAACTACCAAGGGACAAGGGTAGGGGAAGTGCTAAATGCAATGGTTAAAA
Organism: Mesoplodon mirus; assembly: GCF_964341445.2. NCBI lineage: Eukaryota > Metazoa > Chordata > Mammalia > Artiodactyla > Ziphiidae > Mesoplodon > Mesoplodon mirus. Next base: position 112,173,568 of record NC_138982.1, read on the forward strand.
AAAGGAACGCAGTTTTAAATTAGGGTTTGCATCAAATGGTCTTATTAAAACATATGATACGGGCTTCCCTGGTGGCGCAGTGGTTGAGAATCCGCCTGCCAGTGCAGGGGACATGGGTTCGGGCCCTGGTCTGGGAGGATCCCACATGCCGCAGAGCAACTAGGCCCGTGAGCCACAACTGCTGAGCCTGCGCGTCTGGAGCCTGTGCTCCACAACGGGAGAGGCCGCGACAGTGAGAGGCCCGCGCACCGCGATGAAGAGTGGCCCCCACTTGCTGCAACTGGAGGAAGCCCTCGCACAGAAACAGAGACCCAACACAGCCATAAATAAATAAATAAATTTAAAAAAAAAACATATGATAAGTAGGTGATTTCCAGATGTGAAAACTTTCTTATAGTATTATAATAACAAAACTTTTGGTGTGGTTAATACAAATGCACAGGAAATGTCAGTTCTACTGTTTGTAATTCAGTGTAGCAGCAACACCTAACAGACAGGAAGCACTTAAGTGGGCATTGAAAAGCTGAATTCTAACAACGTATGACTTTTTCTTCTAACCATTTCACATATTTGTGCTTTAGCATCTCTTCTTTAAAGGTAGAGAAGATAAACCTTTTCTAAGAGTAATCTAAGGATATACAAAAGGGACAAAGGTTACAGCACTGATATTTTAAGTATTACTGATCTTGATAACCAAGTGTAGCCAATATAAATTACTCTTGATAGGTGGTGCAAGAGAATAAAAAAAAATCTGGTAATCAATTTTGGAACTTTCAGCTTAGACACGTGTAAAAGGTACAACAATAATGTAAGCAAATTTAACAAATAGTCCAACAAGCCCAAGTCTATTCTATGTAGTATATATAAGGAGAGAGAAATGTACATATTCTTTTTTTTTACTAAGAACTTTCCCCCAAAGTGAAATGTGTGGTGTTTCAATTTGTTTCAATTCAATTGAATTGAAATGAAGTGAAATGTGTGGTGTTTCAATTCAAATGAATCAGAAGTGTTAGAGGTAGAGAGAGAGAACTAACTTCTGGTGAGGATCAGTCACTGCTGGTGTATGATTTATATATGTTAAATTGTTTTATCTTCATATTAATCTTTGAGTCAAGTATTTTATTGATGAGAAAATCAAGGTTAAATTATATTTTTACTCAGTGGCATACAGCTAGTAAGTAGCAGAACCAGCATTTTGAACCCATATCTGTCTGCCTCTAAAGCCTGGGCTATTTCTACCACATTCTCTACAGTCTTTTCAAAGGAGTCCATAAACATGATATTTTCCCAGCAGGTTTGTTTCTGAGCAAAAGAACAACCTTATCTCTTGGCCAGATTGAATAGTGAATTGCAGCAACAATTAAAGGATGTTCTTGAGGAGAGAATTTCCCTGGAAGTTTAACTGGAACAACTTCGACCATTCTCTCATCTATAAGCCAATTGCCTTTAACTGTGAACATACCCATTTTTAAGCGGTTTTGGGTTCAAAGCCAATTTGCAGACCCAAACATTCAGCTCACTGCTTAATTCAACATTAAATTTTATGATTCTGTTTTGCCCTATGTGTTCACCATTGTATTTAAGTATCTTTTACTTTTTAATTTCAACAACGAAAGGGTCAGGATGACTTTTTCTGGGGAAAAAAAAAAGTGTCACTTTCCCGCTCTTGGATCCCCTCACCCATCCAAGACACATTTCCATTCCCAGGTCCTATATAATGCAGTATTGCACCCAGGACTGTTCTCAAGCATTGCTGCTTGGCTTGTTCCCAACTATATCTCATAATTTGCATCAGAGAATCCTGCCATAAATCCCTTCAGGGATTTTTAGGTGGTTAATTTGTTAATTCCTAATAAATGAAATTATACTCAATTATTTGTAAGATGACAACTTAATTAAAGATCACTCCTAGGGCTTCCCTGGTGGTGCAGTGGTTGAGAGTCCGCCTGCCGATGCAGAGGACATGGGTTCTTGCCTCGGTCCGGGAAGATCCCACACACCGCGGAGCGGCTGGGCCCGTGAGCCATGGCCGCTGAGCCTGCGTGTCCGGAGCCTGTGCTCCACAACGGGAGAGGCCACAACAGTGGGAGGCCCGCGTACCGCAAAAAAAAAAAAAAAAAAAAAAAAAATCACTCCTAGGGTCTTTCACATTTTAAAAGGTGATTCTAGAGATTCATTCATTCTTCTTACTTTGAACAAACATGTATTGAATACTTACTTGCTACTTGCAAACACCAGCTGTGGAAAATTGAAAAATGAAAATGACACATACTCTCTGTCCTCATAGAGACAATAGTCTAGTCCAGTGAAAGAGATTATGATTCTAAGTAAATTTAAATACTACTAGAGCACAGCACACAGTTTCTCAAAGTGTAGACCCCTGACCAGTAGCATCAGCATTACCTGGGAACTTGTTAAAAAGCAAATTTTCTGGCTTTACCCCACACCTACTGGATCAAGGACTTTGGGACTGGGGCCCAGCAATCTGTATTTTAACAAGCTTCCAGTGATTCTGATGCAAACTGAAGTTTGAAAACCACTGGTATAGTGTTGATGATGTAGGTGCTGAATCCAGACTAACCTGGGTTCAATACTTGCTCTCCCACCTCTTGATTGTATGGCTCTGGGCAAGCTACTTGAATTCTAAGTGCCTACTTTCTCCTTTGCTAAAGAAGATAATGATATTAATAGTACCTACTTGATATGATTGTTGTAAGGATTAAGTTAGTTAATATATGTTAAACACTAGAACAGTGACTGATGCCAAGCAAGCACTCAATAAATATGCTTTGGTTTTGTTATAAGGCATAAATAACTGTTGAAGACTCCATGTTTCACTTTAAGACCTACATAACTCTTGAAATGATTCATAATACTCCTGAAAACTTGAAAACTTATTTACTCAATAATTAGAAGAATTTTATTCGGAAGCCAAGTTTTATTTCTTCAGCAATGGGGGGTGCAATGTCTTACCTAAATACATGGATGCTTAAGGTGGAAATATTCAATAAATGAAGCTTTTGTTTTGTTTTGTTTTCAGTAAAGACCTGCTAGCAGTTCTCTAGCCACACTGTGTAGATAGATTATTTCATTTATTTCTTAGGACTCAAAGCGACCATTAATTGACTGTACTTCTAAGTATGATATTATTTGCTTAGCATTTCATTAATGATATTTCAGGATTTTCTCATTGTAAGAATCATCACTTCTTGGGAGAGACATCTAGTTCTTTAAGTACAATTACTGTGTATGAGACTCTTCATAACTTGAGGAATTAAATTGTTTTACTTGGTCTTGAATTTTATCTGATGTCTTATTAAAAATATATATTTATTAAAAATACATATAAACTTTATTTAAAGCTACTAGAAAGTAGTATCACAACCGGAAAACACATGTCTTAGATTCAGTGTGGTGTCACTTTCTGCTTTCCATGAATTGGGGTAACAAGAGCGTCCCTCTGTACTCCCTGCTCTTCTAAGTCTGCCAAGCAATTAGCATCTCTTAACATTTCCAGGCAGCTGCCTAACGAAATGCTTGTTTCTCCAGAAAGTCATTTTGCATATAAAACTCTGTCTGATTCTCTGAAACTAACAAAGGTATTTCCACTCCAAAAGACACTCTGACATTGCCAAAACAAATGTTCAGATATTAAAAAATCCCTTCCAAAATTTATATTAGGCCTATCTATAGAATATCAGTTTAGGCAGGGTGATCATTAAAAAACAAAATGGCATCTACAAAGATTTTTCCTCACTTTCGAAATATCTTCATTCCGTAGTTTTTTCAACATATTATGAATTCCCAGGTACATTTCTTCATTTGCTTTCTGAAATGCTTCCTTAGAGGGAAATCAGAGCCATGAAGAGGATGTAAATGAGAAAAAAAAAAGTGCTATTTAAGCTTTATCCAGCTGTTCTTATCTCCATCTTTTTATAGCTAGTAGACCTTTGTATCATTCTTTAAGCTTGTGGAAGATGAACTGATTTCTGCCCACTCTTAAAGAAGGTTCTTTTCTAAGTATTTAGAGTTCCATTTTCAGGACACAAGTTCAATTCCCTTATCTTTTTATTTATGCATGCCAGCCTAGAAAGGTTTGAGGCTTAACTATGAGAAAATACAAGTCACTTCCGTAGGAAGATGCAGTATTCTGACACTTCTACCTTGACTGCATGCACAATTAAGCTAAAAGCTTTGGGCTTAACCTCTTTTCATTAGTTGCATATATACTTGAAAATTTTTGCAATATTTGGCAAGTATGGGGCATTTCTTAGAGGTTAGGGCAGAGACTCATTCAGTATAGTGATTGTCAGGATGTATTAAGGTGGTAGAGAGCATGCCTTGACAACTGATAACACACTAGGCTTATCGTCAAGGCCCAGAACCTGAAATAATCTGATCTTTGGAAAAGGCTAAAAAGACAGAACTATTCCTGGTGTCAGAACAAGAGCAATAGGATGTTCCTAGGATCAGAGCAAAGAAATCTGCCTCATCGTCCGTGCTGTAAACAGACTATGCAACATTCAGAGTCAGATGGAAGGTTTTTCCATTTCCCCACCTGCTCACAGATACCAATCATGTCATAAACACAGGGCCAAGTGAAGTGAATTGCGTTGTAACTTCTAACACAGACTTTTATAGCTGTAATACCCCAAAGGCAAAGAGACCTCAAGAGAAACCAAGAACAAGAAAAGAAATAGAGGCAGAGAATGAAAGAGAGAGAAACTAATCAGGAAATGGATCAAGATTGGGTACCATTCCCCGTATTTTCAACTCTAAGATAATGATGCTTGTGTTTGAATCAAATGGGTTATGTTTTAGTGACAGAGGTAATGAACAGGAATCCTGGGTTTTAACGTAAAAAACTTTAGACTGACCACTGTTCTCTTGATTCAATGCATTCATCAGAAAGAAATGACTTTTCAATTTTTTTTTGCATCCTGGTTTACAGAGAAATGTAAAGACGAAGTTTCTCCATATAGCAATATATAAGTACATCACAACACACACACACACACACATACACACACACACACGACTAGTTGTCTTCATTTTGCCCTTTTCAAATGAACTGAAGGCTTCAGAACTTGTCAAAAGTTCTTGAGACTTTTGTTAATATATACAAAACCTGACATAAAATTTGCTCAAAAATGTCTCAGCTGGAAATTTACTTGAACTCTATTGGTTTGTATTGAATGGAATATTCCCAAGTGTTGTAGTTTTGCAGTGACTCAACCTGGAATTCTTAGGAAGCAAATTCCAAGAGCAGAGAAAGTTTTGTAGTATGATATGGTAGAGGAAGAAAGATACTGTCTGCTTTAACTAAAAGTAATTATTCACTAGGAGTTAGTCATGGTGGTTCTTCTGTTCCAGTTTCACTACTGTCATATTCATCTTAAAACTTAAGAAAAAGGTAGTGATGACGTATTTAAATCAGTCTAACACAAAATACTGTGCCACACACAAACCCCTCCCCCAAATCCAAAAAAGCACATTATAGGAAAGCTTCAAAGTAGCTGATATAATCCTCTCATGTTTCAATTATTTTTCAGACCCAGACAGGTTTTCTCAATAAATATTTTATACAATGGTAGAAAAAAATGACAATTACTAAAGGTTTTCAAAACATCAAAAGCTGAAGGATTTTTCCTATGTATTTAATTTTACAATTAGTAAGTCATACAGAAGGAATATTTATTAGATCTAATTTTTGCTTTACCATAGCCCTAAGCAACATCCCATATATCATATGTTTAGCAACTGAAGTACACTTGGAGGTGCCAAAGCTATCAGTGAACTTGGTCAAACCATTGACTAAACTGTCCCTGAAGTCAAATAATGAGTCACACAGGTTGACATTGATCAGTTAATTTAGTCAAAATGGTCCATCTGGAGCGTAAAAACACATCGCAAAAACAAAGGAGGAGGAGGAGATTATCTAGCATGGATCTAGCGTTTTGTACTTTCAAATATTTTATTATTGATTAGAATTTTTAGTAAGGTTTTGGAGAAAATGGACATATGGCAAGCTAAGAATTCTTATTAAGAAGATATTTATACACAAATCTTTAAAGATGAGAGTATAGAAGGTTTGGGATTTGCTTCAAAATAACCCAGTGCCAGGGGGTTGGGAGGGGCAGTTAGTAAGGTATGTAGATAGGATGGCCATATAATTCATTGCCCAAATTGGAACAATTTTGAGAGATCAATGGAAAGTTCAGATAGTTAGCAGTCACATATTGATTTAGATGTGAAATGTGGAAATGGAAATGTGGTCAGCCTAAGTTTAGCAGAAATAAGATTTTTAAATTGTGGAACCTGGGTGATGGGTATATAGGAAATTCATTATACTATTCTCCTAAATTTGCATAGGTTCTGGAATTTTCCTTAATAATAGTTCTGTAGCATAAAGGACATTAAATATCTGGCATTAAAGGCAGTATGACTTTGGTTAACTCCTTTTCTATATTGAGTTGATTGGGCTCCACATGACAGCAAATTTTCCTTCTCTTTCTGAAAGACTGAAATTCAACAGCAAGAAAAGTTAAACCTGACTTGAATTAGAATGAAAGTAATATGGACTATGAAGAGAAGGATAGGAAGAAGCCTTATTCAATAACACCATCGATAGCAGATTTTAATGGCATCCTGAAAAATAGAAATGAGTAGTAGTAGTTATATTCGTGTTCTGTAGAAAGGAGTCATTCTATAGAATGTGAGTCCTAGAGAGAAGAAAAGAAATAAAAGACAAGAAGTAAAGGACTCCTCTCTCCCTGGGTAAACAATAGTGCTGTGAACCCAGTAAGCATGGGGCAAGTGGTGCTGATGGGATAAGACATACGCATCAGTTAAACTGCATCTATGTGCAAGCAATAAAAACCAACCAGAGCAGCACAGGCACAAACTATATGGGTTTCCTTGGCCAGATGTCATCATCAACATGGATCACTATTGGTCTTTCCATCCTGGAGTGATCTGTACTGATCGTAGAGGCCAAAAGAATCCAAATCCATAGGCTGAATCTATTGTGTTAGGGTTCTTTTTACTCCAGCCGTGACCATGAGTATCATTAATTAAATTTGGCAGTCTTATCACTTCTTGGACTGTGGCTCATCCTTGTATCTATTACTCATTCATATATGTAATTGTATGAATTAATTCATTGGTCATGAAGGGAATGTTAAAGAACAGTAGTCCAAGAAAAAATACTATTGGGAAAAGGAAGTTTGCATAAAGTTTTTACCTCATATTCTGATTCCCCCACAATGTAGAAGTGTGTCACATACTCCAAATAAAACAAGTTACAATGGCTCAAGTAAATGAGTGATCATTCCTAGTTTATTATTTAATCCACACCACAACTTTATGATATATTAGATATAAGGTATGCACTATTATCATCATCATCATTTTACTGATGAGAATATGAGACACAGAAATGCTAATAACTTGTTAAGGTCATCTGACTGGCTAGTTGCAAAGCAAGGATTTGAACACAGGCATCCTGACTCCCATGCTGTGCTCTTATCCTCAAAATCTGTCCTGCAAGGCAGCATTTCCAAGTGAGTAGTCCTAATGAGCTGTACCATAAGTGACTCAAGATTAGAGAGGCCGAGTGCTTTAGTTATATTGACCACATGTTGCCTTCCAACAAATATCAAATGTCTTCTTTTGTTAAAAAGAGAGAAAATGGTTCAAGTTTAAATTGGCCAGAAGTTTGGATCAATTACCAGTTGTAAATTGTGTGTGTGTGTGTGTGTGTGTATATATATATATATATATATATATATATATATATATATATATATATATATATGTCAAGGGTTAGCAAACTATTGCCCTTGGGTCAATTCTGACACTATCATTTTTGTGGAAAAGTAAAAATGTCTCATTGGGACACAGGCACACCCATCCATTATTATCTATGAATGCCTTGGGCCTACAATGAGTAGTTGCAATAGAAAGCGTATGTCCCACAAAGCCTAAAATATTTCCTATCTGATTCTTCACAACCAAAGTTGCCAATCCCTAGTCTAAGCCAATCATAGTAATTCCATTTCCCTTATGGTTTAAATGAAGGCAGGTGATACTTTTCATGTCAATGAGATGCTTGGGGAAGTCTATTGTGTGTGACATGGGAGCACATGGAAAAGTAGACTCTTCAAAAAAGAAAATAAGAAGCATTTGTTCTGTCAGCCTTTGAACATTGCTGTATGAGGACATGTTTCAAGGTCTTTGTTAGGGATTGAATTATGTTCCCCCCACCAAAAAAGATACCTTGAAATCTTAACTCCCATATCTCAGAATATAACCTTATTTGGAAATAGGGTCATTGCAGATGTAATTAGTTAAGATAAGGTCATCCTGGAGTAGGGTGAGTTCCTAATCCAATATAAATGTCTTTAAAAGAAGATGGCTATGTGGAGTCAGAGACACAGGGAAAATACCATGCAGCAATGAAGACAGAGATTGAAGTGATGCATCTATAAGCCAAGGGATACCAAAGATTGCCAGCAAATCACCAGAAGCTAGAAGAGAAGCATGGAACAGATTCTCCCTCACATCTCTCAGAGGGAATCAACCTTACTAAAACTTTTATTTCAGACTTCTAGCCTCCAAAACTGCAAGACAATAAATTTTTGTTGTTTAAGCCACACAGTCTGTGATGCTTTGTTATAGCAGCTCTGCAGAACTAATACAGGGTTGCTGCAGCAAACTTATATTAATGAGGTAAGTAGGCTGAGGACAAGAGTCAAGACACTGAGGATGACAGGACACAGAAGGAAAGTTGGTACAAACCTAAGGCATTGAGCATATGTTAACCCTCTGAGTTGATCAAACCTAAAATTATGCCTTGAGATTTCTTACCTGGTATAATAAATCCTCTTATTGCTTAGGCAATTTTGCATAGTGTCCTATGTTACTTGCAACCAAAAGCATCAAGAATGATATATCATATAACCTGTATTTTCCAAAGCAATCCTGATTTCAAATATACTATTTCACTGTCTACACAAGTACTGTCAAAATTAGTAGCAATTACTTTCTTATCTTTGGTTCAGAAAATAAGTTGATTACAGCAATACCATGCTGGGAAATAGGTAGAAATGCAGAAGAGAAAGGAATGTTTTAGAGACAGAGGGCAAGGCAGCAACACACAGCAACAACTGACATAGGATTAATCTCCAAAATATACAAACAGCTCATGCAGCTCAGTATCAAAAAAACAAACAACTCAATCAAAAAACGGCAGGAAGTCCTAAATAGACATTTCTCCAAAGAAGACATACAGATGGCCAAGAGGCACATGAAAAGATGCTCAACATCACTAATTATTAGAGAGATTCAAATCAAAACTACAGTGAGGTATCACCTCACACTGGTCAGAATGGCCATCATCAAAAAAATCTACAAACAATAAATGCTGGAGAAGGTGTGGAGAAAAGGGAACTCTCTTTCACTGCTGGTGGGAATGTAAATTGATACAACCACTATGGGGAACATAGACCTGCTTAAAGAGGTGGCAATATCTCTTATTGACTTGACTTCATAAGACACTGCCCTGACAAGCCACTGAAATACTGTACTCATCAAAAAAAAAAAAAAATTATACAGACAATTAAGATTAGATGGAGAAATTACCACTTCCTACCCATTGCTGTAGACCAGGCTCTTATCCCTTTAATGCTTGAATTACTCAGCTGATCATTTGGTATCCCTGACCATATTTCTATAAATAGTTACCAAACTAGTCTTCTTTAAATGCCATTTTCATGCCTTCTATCATCTCCAGTATCTCCCTACTATCTTTCTACACCAGATCTAAACACCTAATCCTTGATCCATTTCTCTAATGTCATACCTCAGTTCTTTATATATCATTTTACACTCCAACCAAATCAATTATGTAGCTACTCTGAATAGTATTTGCATTTTTTCTGTTAACCTCTTTTCATACTACAAATAAATGTTTTCCTATTGAAATTTAGATATACACTCTCCTTCAAGACTCAGTTGAAACTCATCTGCTTATAAAGACCTTCTGCTATATGGCAGTCCAATTTTGATAACTTTCTGTCAGTCCCTCTCTCTGTTTCTTCTGCACCTAGATATGCATATTACATTTGCCCAGATGCTTTCTGCCTTCAGATTCTTCTCAAGTGTATATATTTGGTTTTATTCTCCATGCAAGATTAGAAACCCCTCAAGGACAGGAATCTTGCCTTCTTTTCTTATGAGTTGTCCTCAATCCCTATCAGTGACACATAAGATAAGAACTTTTAAATGTGTGCAGACTGACTTACACATGGTTTCATTCATCTGAGTGTATTAAGCTCATCAGCAGCTGGTTGAGCATGCTGATTTGAAAAACTCCTCAAATGTATACAATAAGTGATACATTTCATGTTTGGTGAATAACTGCTCTCACTTTAAAATTCTAAAGTGCAGCATAAAAATAGCATATGACAAGCCTGTCCATCTGGAAGTAGCGTTCTGTGCATTACAAAGTGAGCAGACACTAAATCCTGAAGAGGACTCAAATTGGAGAGACCAGTGAAGTGTTTTGCCAACAGGAAAGGAAGATGATTGCTTTTCTCAAACTGTGCCATGTTGCCAAGTATAGGAATCCAGCTGTTGTGTGAGATTTATACTCATTTCACTTAACTATAAATGCATCATGCATCATTTTTCTTTAATTACTCAGATTAGCTGGGTAGGTGTAGGTGATGCACTGAGGTCTGAGCATAATCAAAATGAGCTACTGTGATAAAGTGAAAGGAAAATATTTTTGTAGTTAATGGATGAAAAAGTATGTTTATGTGAAAAAAATAAGATCTTGTCACTGCAACAATCTAATTAGCGTTAAAATTTCTTTAGTTATCCAGGACTGAGAATCTTCCAATTATAGATGATGTGATTTTGTACAAGAAATCTATATCAATTTTTTAAAACTCAATTTCTTTTCTATGTTGTGCGCTCATATTCAGGGCATTCTGATGGGCAACTTTATCCTCTGTAAGCATGCTTGCATAACTCTTCCTCAAATCTCTGAAAAGATTTCAATTTTTTGAATTTTGACATCAGAATCCCTGGCCAAATTTTCAAATCTTCTATCAGATTTTTCTACCTTCCATAAAACAACTCAGTTCTTATATGAGTTTTTCATCTAATTTTCTCTGTTGAGTATTTTAAGATTTTTCTCAAAATGTTCCATATTCTCAAAGTAGTCACTGTCCTGTCTATCATATTTGGAAATAATTTTTATCTCTTACTGGAAACCTTCACTGACTTTTTAACCTCAGTTTCATATCCTAGTGGTACCTGCTATATCAGCATGTCTTCTTATGTGCATCCAAGTATTTTCATTAACTATATTTAACATCTGTACACATACACATTTGGTTTTTCATCAATAAATGGTTGATAAATGGAATATAACTTTATTATTGTTTGATATTCATTGCATAACAACTTTACTGAAAATAAAGCCTATATTAAATAATCCTGGTGTTGTGTGAATCCTCTTAGCACCCAGAAAAACGCCACATCCAAAGTAAGTATTAATGATCATAATGATTAATCTAAGTTAATCAACTTCCATTGTTATCTTCCCCCAATTTTCATATAACCTTTATATCCTCATGCAAGTGCATAGCTCCTGTAGAAATCCCAATTTTGACTCCTTTCAGATGGCTCAGGAATATTGTTCTATTAGTCATTATTATGTAGCATATCCACATAAGTACAGTATTCCATAACCATTTATGATTTTTATTAGTTATTATAATTGCCATATTGCACTGAAACGGTTCAGCTGCTTCCTGTGGAGAGCATGATAGCACTGCAATAACCTCTGTACATCCTCCACCCCACTTTGATTCTTGTGAACTCTCAAGTTTCAACTGTACTGCTTGCAAATGTAATCACTTGCACTGTCTTAAGTTAAAGGAAATTTCTTAAAGCTTTGCCCGGAGTCTCACTCACTACAGTGCTTCTCTCAGCCAAGTCAGTATATTAAACTAAGCTTTGTGAATAACATGGCTTTCTAAGAAAAAGAATTTAGGGTAAGTATGCATAACAAGATCTACAGAAATATGGTTACTTTAAATGATTATCTTTCCAATGACTAGTCTACAAGAGAGAAAAATGTTTTAAAATTTTAAAAAATTGTACTAGCTTTCAGTAATTCTCCCTTTGAAGAGACAATGACCTGCATGACATCAAGCTGAAGAGGATAATTTAGCTAGTTAGGCATTCAGTGAGGATTCAGTTGGGTCAGAAGCAATACTTTCCCTTATGAAGGGAAGTACTTTAAATTTTACTGGTAGGGATAGGAATATAGTTCACGAAATACATAAGTTGTTTATTCACTCTGCCTCTAAGCTAAAGAATAAATTAAACTCTTAAGTTCCATGAGTTTTTTCTAAAAATATGAAACTATCACTTTATCTCTCTCTCTCTCTCATTCTCTCTCTCTCTCTATATATATATATATATATATTTTTAGAAATGAGAGAGAGATAACTAAAGAGATTTTATATACATATATATGTAATATATACATTCCATTTTCCCAATTCAGGAAGCACTAGTACTGAGGCATTTTGAAATAGCTCTACACTGAACACAAATTTTGTAGTGGACAAAATGGTGCCACAAGCATGTGATATATTATTCCTCCTTTTATCTTACAGGACTATATTTTTGTGTGTGTTCTCTCTCTTATTAAAGCTATTTCTTTGAGTTACCCAAAACACTAGAGAAAGTGCTGAAGGGTTTCAAGTCCCTTTCGTTTAATATAAAAACTGTGCAACAAAAATGATCCCATAAATAGGAATGATTTTTTTTAAACACTAATGTTTGGAGCTTTTAAATAGAATTCTGGAGTGTAATGTTTCAGAAGGGTCATACAAAATCCTACAGAGAGCAATATGACTTTGAGTGGGGAAAGAGGGATGTACCACATATAGCTTACAAATTGCTTCATCAGATTCTTCACGTTTGCAAAACCCAAGAACAGCAATTCCAATTGGCTCAACAAGTTTAGGCAATTACCTTACAGATGCAGTAACAGTGAAGAAAGTTCAGTTCAATTTCTGCAAGCACTAGTCCAAATGAGAACTGCAAGCAAAGCAATGAGTAGTGATTTTTTCTCCTCAGTTCTTAATGCTGTAGGCAAGAGATTTAATCCTAAAGGCTGTGCTATTGAGATCAGGGAAGAATACTGAGCAATGGGTAGTGATTTCAGTGAATGCTGCTGTAGGCACTGGTGGAAAGGAAATAACACAAATCAGAAGGAAAAATAAAGGGCAACTGGGAATAACAAAAGATAAGTAAGGCTATCAGTGCAAAAGAATGTTTTATAAAATGATAAATGTGGAGAAACAATTTGTTCTCTTGAGACACAAAATCTTTTAAAAAGAAGTCATCTAATCTTTAGAGGGTTGAAGTGTTAATAATGTACTTGGGGATATTTAAGTTATTGTTGCTGGTTTGCTGATATTGCGGTTTTTAGCTTCCAAATGGCTTTTGGGTAAGTAACAATCTTCCATTTAAAATCTGTCTGCCCTGCTGACACTCTCTGATCACATTGCTTACTCAGAACAGGTGTTTCATGAAACCAGCTTTCAGTGCCAGTAATGAGGCACCTTAGAGGGTCCACACCTCAGCACAGATGTATGTAGTTTTGAAGTCTGAAATCTCTGATGGGTTCAAATTTGGAAATTTAAAGCAAAGAGCAAATAGTTTTCTTGTGTAATGTTAATGTCTTTCTCTTCTTCTTTAGAAAATATGTGGGATTCATGTGTTAGAAATGGATGTTATTTTCCCTGCATTATGGCACCATAGGAAAGATCTGTGTGGAAGAGAAGCTTTTATTCTCATTATACTGTGTATGTGGAGGCACTAAGAAATATGAAATCCTTCACTGGTGCAAACGAAAAGGTTTTCATTTCGTCTGGAGGGGAAATGTGCCAAAGTGGCTGAAAATAATTCAAGTAATTGGCAAACAGCTGTACTCTAAGGAGTCTTTTGGTGTAATGTGATTTGGTGCCTTTTAGGGGAGCAAGTGAGATGTGATTCTATCTGCCCCTGAGGGCCAAGAAATTTGAAATATTACAGGATCCTTAAGGTAGATCATGACGAATTACAATGTTGAAAGACAACCTGGAATTATGAGATCCTTAAATAATAATAATAATAATAATAAAGATAATGCTTACTGAGCTAGAGAATGTCCCTTACCATGTATTGTTTGTACTTTTTGCCTTAACACAGAGAAAATAGTCTTACTTAAAAGCTAGATGCTCCTCTGCTTACAAAGTCACAGGATTATTGCTAAATTCCAGTGCTGTGTAATACAGGATGAAAATAATCAACTCAGCCAAAATCAACCATTTATAGATGGGCACCCATGGCATTACAATACAATGATCCTACTTACCGCAAGTCCTAGATAAACTCACAGGGCAGCCAAGTTTATTTTGGTGCACTCCCACTTGAGTCCCCATCAGCATCCCCTCTCATTATGGCTTCTTTGCATATCGTGGATCTTCTTCAAACAGAGGCTTAGAGCCTATTAGTTTTCAATGCATTCTTCCTCTGTTACAAAGGAAAAGGCAGATTTATGTGTTGCTTCTTCATTTGGAAGTTGCCAATTTCTTCAAATAATTTCAGTAGTGGAATTTTAAGTATATTTTACACAAGGATCCCTTAACATTCCTCTTTTTCTGAAAGTTAAATGTAAGGCGGTTTCTGACTATATTGATATTTCTCATGTGGAAATAAGTAGAAGATTTAGTTGTCTATCAACTTCAAGATTGTACACGCAAATTATAACTTCAACATTGAGTATGCCTACTTTCTTTTCCCTTGTTTACTCACAAAATTAAGAACGAGGAAGAAAAGGTTGCAGGAGAAGTTTCCAGGACAAGGCCACCCATGTACAGCACAGTGTATTAATGTCTGGGCTCTGGAGTACTCACTCTCCCACCAGCAGACTGTACTAAACTGCAGATGTCTCAGATAATCCTGGATCTCACTGGTTCTTCAAATTTTAGCTAACCTCCAAATTACCTGAGGGTTTGTTTAAAAACAGATTGCTGGGTCCCACCCCCAGAGTTCTTTAATTACTTAGGTGAGGATGGATATTTGTATTCCTAACGTATCTCCAGTTGAGTTAATGCCACCTATCAAGGGACCACATCATAGCTCAATAATCTCACTCCCCCCAAACATCTCATTTCCCATTCTCCCTGACCATTTCATTTAGCGTGCTCTGAGGATCATACAGAAATGCTATGTACTATATGAGGTTCAGAAGTAACAGTATACACCTAAGAACAAACCCTGTGTTCATGTTTTCATACAATTCTCTGAGTGAAGTGTCCCAATTTTGTTACTGGATTCAATGAAAAGCATAGGACTTGAAAGTCAGTTCAGAACTTCCAGTTCTAGATATCTCATCTGATATGGGGTAGATGTGCTTCCCTCTATTGTTCCTACTCAGAAATACTAAACCTCTGGATACTTCATATAAAACAAACATAAAACTATAAGGGGAGGAAAGAGGCAGACCAGCTGGGGATCTTGGGACCTGAGGAACAACATGGCAATTCACTGGGTTTTCTTTTGGCCTTGTATATCCCATACTGGATGCTAGAGAAGCAGCAACCCAGAAATGCCTGTAGGTGCAGACCAAAAACGTCCCTACATAAGCGTGCTCTCTCTAGACAAAGGACTAGGCAGGGGCAGCATAGCAAGAAAACTTTTAAACAATAACTGATCCACTCCAGTCAAACACCATGGAAAAAAAATGTAGGGCGATGGGGGAAATGGGGTGATGTTGGTCAAGGGTACAAACTTTCAGTTATAAATAAGTTCTGGGCATCTAACGTGGAGTATCGTGACTATTAATAACAATACTCTACGGTATACTTGAAACTTGCTAAAAGGTAAGCCTTAAATGTTCTCGCCACACACATATACAAAAAGAAAAAAGGTAACTATGTGAGGTGATGGATGTGTTAACTAACCTTATTATGTTAATCATTTCATAATACATATATATATAAAATCATCACCACAAACCTAATGTTATTTGTCAATATCTTACTAAAGCTGAAAAAAAAAAAAAAGAAGAAAAGAAAAAACTGTGGCCTCATTCCCACTCTGAGCAACAAAGTCCAAGTGGTGAGCCTAAACTTACATCCTTACCTGGTGGCAGTGAAGTGCCCATCCCTGCCAGGCTGGCGTTAGAGCTGGGACTTACATGCTGGCCTGGAGATAAAAAACCTCCTCACTCTGGGGTGCCAGTGGAGACCACGTGGGATCTGGGACTCTCACTCCCAACCAATGGGATGAGCTGATCCTTCCTTCTCCCCACCAAAGTGGTATCAGAGGAGGCCTCATGGGAAGCCTGGATTTTTCCCACTTTCCAGCAGTAACAAGCCTCTCCCACCACGCCACAGTGTCCATGGAGTAACAAGGAGACCCTCCCCCTCCCAGCCCTGGAGGGATCAGCATAGGTCTCTTAAGAAGCCTGTCATTAGCCCCTCTTAGCAGTAAGCAGGCACTGCCCTGCCCCTGCCAATGATCAGCAGAGGAGTACCTAGGCTTGTACTCCCAACTGGCAATAATGAAGTGGCCTTGTGTCCCCCTTCACCCACCCGCACGGTATCACAAGGAGGGCTGCTCAAACATAAGATTTAAACATGACCTAGCATCTCATAACATAATACACAAAATGTCAAAGATACAATAAAAAAGAAATCAGTCGTTATTTTTGATCAATAATTGGTCCTACACTTGGTCAGTAGGAAACCAGAGACCAATGTTCTGTTAAACATTCCAGCAAGAGACTTTCTACCCTCTGTTCCAAATCTTACAGGGATCAGCTTTCTAAACACAGTTAAGATCGTCCTTCTGAGCCACCTCACCACTTACAAAGTTCAGTGAAATGTTTGTTATTTTGCAGCCCAAAAGGTCTAAAATGATGAGATGGTTTTGTTTGCTTTTAATAGAGTGTGAGGTGTATTGGAAAGGTTTTAGAGTCAGTCGGAAAGATCCAATTTCAACTCCCTGTTCTTCTACTTACCAGGAATGTGATCTTGATTAAATTTATTAACCTGTCTAAGTTCTTAGTTTCTTTGCCTATAAAATGTAGTATTAGCCATAGTAGTAGTAGTAGTAGTTGTTGTTGTTATAGTAGTAACTGTAGGAGCGTTGCAGTCATATAATAGTTGTATTAATAGAAGTAGTAGTATGTGTTAGTCACCTTACCCATATTATCTCATTTAATACCTTGAACAATCCCTCGCGAGGTAGATATTGTAAACTTCATTTTAAAAGTAAAGAAACTGGGGGCATTATTAAGTTAAGTAATTTAGTCAAGATCACACAGTTCATAAGTGTCATGACTGGGATTCAAAACCATGACTGTTAACTTCTAAGTCCATATTTCATCAAGTACACCATGTAGCCCCTCAGAGAACTAAAAGCAATATTGCCTGTAAAAGAATTTTGTGCAAACATAGCAGATACTCAATTGATGTTAGTTCCCTCCCCACCACTTTTAAGTAATATATGTGTATATATGCATACACACACATATATACACATATATGTGTAGCTTCATGTCAGTGACCTTATAAAAAAATCTTCCAGCTTATTTGTAAAATTTAATGCTTTAATGCTTTAGTTCTCATATTAGATAAACCCAATGATATAATTTCCCAGCAATATAAAGATCATAAAATTTTAATATATTTACATTTCCAGATTATTACTTTCTTTAGAAATTTTATCAAGTACCTTATGAAGGCACTTGACTAGGTTAATAACAATAAGAAGAAACTCAAGTGTCAGTTACTAGTCTGTGTACCTAGAGCCTTAAGATATTCTTGTTTCCAAAGCACAATATGATAGAATAATGCCATCATCAACATTTTCAATAAATTCATCCAAAAATAAATAAAACTCTCATTCAATTTTTTTTTAACATGCAAAGGCAACCGATAAGGAAGACATGAAATCAAGAAATAGAGCTCCAACAACAGGAGTCAAGTGAAGGGAATTTCCAGGATCACAGCTGCATAGCAGGCTTAGAAAATTAGGAGTCAGTACTGGAGCAATAAGATAAGAATCTGTTCTGGAGGGAAACTGATGGAGGAAACAAAACGTAGTGCAAAAATAATCTGATATATTTGATCACGCAGAAACTGTACTGAAGGCTGTTGGAGGTTGTGAGAAGAACAACGTTTTCTGGTCCACAGAAACCTAGACAAATGCGAACAATAAGGGAATTATTGACACTTAAAAAAATTATTCAGAAAAGCAAACAGTTATGCTCCTTGGCTCTACAGTGAATAGTATGTATTCAGAATAATATAAAAAGTAAATATAACTTTAACTTCAAACTGGGACATGCTGATATTGGAATAATAAAGGGGAAACAGACAGGAAGCCAGAAGAGAGCTAACTCCTCATCTGCTGTGATAAGAAGTCAATGGAGGAGGCCTAAACTACATAAATCAAGAATCAGCAATATTATTATATTGTTTAGAATATGAACACAAACACACAGAAGAAATGGTTAAAAAGAGTTGCAAGGCAGAGAATAAGGAAGGGCAAAGCAGAGAAGTCTGCTTTGTTAGAAATGATTTTAATACCATTTTTGCTTATTAACTGGGTATGTATTACTTCAAATTTTTAAAAATAATAAAACTACAAAACAGTATATATGGTGTTAATTTTATTTACATGAATTTTATAAAATTTAATATAATATATTAAAGCTTTAGTATCGGGAGTTATAAAGCCAGAGGTAACTTTTTGCCCTTACTTCAACATAGTGTATCAAACGAGGTAAGAAAAGAATGTGATCAAGTTTAATATTTCCCAATGCTCCAGGGGACTGTTCATAGCCCTGTAAACACTCCTCTAAATACAAACCTTCCTTTTCATATTTACAGAGAAAATTGTTCAGGGCCGTAATGAGTTGAAAGTCTGAGGAAAATTAAGGTGCACCTTGATGTTAGGTCTTCTTTGCTTTATTTCCTATTTACTTGTTTTTTCCCTTTCTTTTCTTTTTGGGTTCTGGCTTTTCATGTTAAAAAATCTCACTGCATTGTCTGGGCTATCTACATCAATATAGAATTCTGTTCTGTTTTGTTTTCAGACCATGCTATATTTCTCCACCAGGGAAATCTACACTTGAAATGGTGCTATGAAGAAATGAGAACATCAGGGAGAAAATGTGCAAAGGTAGGAGAGCAGTGATCAAGGAGCACAGTTAGGAGATGGAAATGAAGACACAGGGAACAGTAATCACTTTACCTCAGGCTACAGTCAGCAACTAAGAGAGTAATAGAAGACAGAGGAAAAGCGCTAGAGATTTATCATGAATACAACGGCTCAGAGAAATCCTGGGAGACAGCAGGCAAGTTTTTTCTGTCTCTTTAAACATTTTACTTAATTAAAGAAATAAAACCTCCTCACAAGAGATTTTTAAAGATCCTTTTCTTTCTGATCCCAAATAATTTCAGGAATCCTACATTGTCAGAACATACCACAATTTCAAAAACAGCTACCCCCCAACCTACCCAAAACAGAAGCCCTGGTAGGGAAGTAAATGTCAGCCTTTAGTTATGGCTATTCTGGCTTTTCCAGGCTTATTTCTTCTTCAGACAAATTCCATTCCCCCAGAAGCTGTTCTATCAAGAGCTTCTCAACCATGCTATTAATGTGAAAATGAAAAATCTGCTTTATAGAGGCAGCATTCATGGGAAGAAGCATGCTGGCTCAGTGAGCTTCTAAGACTCTTGATTACCTGGAATTCCTGAAGCTTTTGCAGTTGTTAATGTACCTCTTGCAAAATAATTAGATTTCAGATTGGCTTTGTTTCTCCTCAAACTCTTGTTCACATTTTACATTTCTAATTCTCATTTCCTCTGGCCTTCTTCCCAGCAATCCCTACTTGCATTCTACCTGCCCTTTGCTTTTAATCTAGAAACAAAAATAACAATAATTATTCTATCAGATAACAGGTGATGTTTCCAAATATATAATAGAGGAGGGATGCTTTTCTTTTATTATTCTGAGTCAAAATAATATGTTGCTTAATTCAAAGTAGGAAATTTTACAATTTAACTTTTTAAGTTATCAAATAGTTATTAAAAGAAATATGTGAGTTAGGAGGATTTTTTAAGGTAGCTGAAGTTTGCCAGAGTAGCTTGCCTTGATTTCAGAAAAGAGAAAGTTTTTACTGATTACTAGTATGTGTAGTTTTCATATTGTATCACTATAGGCTTAACTTTCCTTCAACATATTGGAGAAAAAATTATCCCAATAGACAAAAATTCAGTCTTAATGCCTGAAATCTCTTTGCCAAGGCATAGCATTTTCTTTGAATTTCTATTTTTTGTGCTCCTTAAAATTTTCACATTTCTTCCTGTGATTTATCAGAAAGTTTGCCATTTCTCTAGTAGATACCATGAATCCAAGAAGCACATACTCCTTTACAAATGAAACACTTCCTCACCTTGAGCATGTAGCTAAAAGAAGTTTATAGCAAAGCAGCTCAGAGTCTGGTGTTGTAACATTCATAAGTGTTTAGGTTTGGAAAAATAACCAAAAGAGTGACTTTTTTCTACCAGACACTATCTTTACTCCAGTTCCCTCTGCTGACTTCCATTGTGCTACTAACAATTTAAATATGGGCTGATTTTAGAATGAGAAATATGTCAAACCCCTTAAACATGCACCACAGGAATTTTTAATACAGAAAATGAATCTGAACTTATGAGCAAAAAAATCATCAAACCTAATTGATAACCTGAAAAATACTGGAGAAAACAGTAGATCAGTGTGGATGTCTAATCACAAAAATATCCTACTCTTTTTTTTTATTGGATTTTGTAGAATCTGATACCTGTTAAGTCCCAAGATACAGCAGTAATAAAGTACACATGATTATTATATTAAAATCTTTAGAATGTTAAAATTTACACTTCTGATTCTATTGTTGGGTGGGTAACAAAATTTAATTGGTGTTTGGTACACAAAATGATGCTCTAACTTTCTATCATAGTGAGAGAGCACATTTCAGCACAGGTTAATTTTCTAGATAACTGAAGATTATCCATAACATTGGCATAACATTGTTAAATTATTTTCCTATAGGTGCTATAAATTTACAATTACAACCCCAATATACAATAATATTTTTCCATTTTTCCTCTGGGATAACCTTATTTCACTGTTCTCCATTTCTGAAGATTAAGGAAATTTCAATCTTGCAAATTCAAGAGCAGACAAAATTGCTTCCCATTTAAACCTCTTCGAGACCACTATGCAGTCAATACAGTATTTCCTATCTCCCTCTTCACCTTCCCTTCTCCCTGGATGGCTCTGGCTCCAGGGAAGGTTGACATAACAGCATGGCACAAGGGACAATCGGGGTGGGGGGGCAGAGTAATGGAGGAGTGCTGCACTAAGTCTATGGTCCCCTCCATCCTCTATGGCCTCTGCTTCATGTGCCTACTCCCTATTTATCTACTGAGGATGTCTGAGGTCCTGCCATGGCCTTCACTTTTCAGGTACACTCACTCTGCATCCTTTTCACTCCAAATACATTCACTTCAATAGTCACGGTTGTTTTCCCTGCACACTGCTGAGGCGTACAATACCAAACCACGTTAACACTACTCTCAGGCCCACAGTCAGGGCTACTTTACCTCTCAGGCACCATCTTGAGTGTGGGGTTTCTCCACAACGTTTGCTGTTTTCTTACATACAGAAATTCAGCACACCTAACTCCAATAGTAACTTCTCCAAATTTCCCTCTCAATTCTCCTTGTCAGGGTTTTAACCTCCTTGGGAGCTCTTACAGCGTCCTGGAGTTCTCCTCGCTCTGATTTATGCTACAACCAGATCTGAGTCCTCCACACTGTGGCTCTTGATTTTTTAAGCCAAGCTTTTAGAAATAAAAGTGCTTACTTTTTTTCAAATATAGCAATTAAAAATGGCAGGGAGGGGGTGGCTTTCAAGTTCATAGTCTCTGCTGGAGTATTTTTAAAATCAATCTTCAAATTTAAAACAGAAAACTGACTTTTTCTGTCCTAGACTATATCTGTCCTCCCCCTTAGACCAGCGGTCCCCACCATTTTCGGCACCAGGAACCGCTTTTGTGGCAGACAATTTTTCCACGGATGGGGCGGGGTCACGGGGATGGTTCTGGCAGTAATGTGATCAATGCAGAGCAATGGGGAGCAGCAGGTGAAGCTACGCTCACTTGCCCACCACTCATCTCCTGCTGTGCTGTTCAGTCCTAAACAGGCCCAGGGGTTGGGGACCCCTGCCTTAGACAATGAATATCCTTGTTCCAGTGAAGAGTTGCAATGCAATTATTAAAATAATGATGATGGTGATGGTGATGATGATAATGATGATGTAAGAAAGAAAAAAAATCTGCTAAATATCTCCCAGTATTATCCCATGATAACTACCAGTTTTAAATAACAAGCTCTCTTAGTATAACACCTCCCTGCTTTTTAAGATAAAATCATTTAGCCTTCTATCTATGACCCAGGGTCAGTTCTAGTTATCTCCTTAAAAATACGTATTCTGTGATTCTGATGTCTTGCTTTAAGTCCTTCCTCTACCATGTATTCATTTGGCAAATGACTTAGACTCATATGTAAATTGGTCATAACAGCAACTCTATCACATACAATAGGTGTCAGGGATTAGTAAAAATAATTCAAATAAAGTGCCTAGCACAGGGCCTCCACAGAAATGCTCAATAATTGTTAGCTATTGTTGTTTTAAAATTATCAACTATGCAGAAAATTTCTTCAAGGCTTACTGAATGTAGGCTCCTATGCTGTAGAGAGCCACATGGGTTTGCTGTTAGAGTTCTCTTCTAATCAGGATTGGCTGCTACTCTGCTTTTTTTCCAGACTAGGAGATGAGGCAGAAGAATCAGAGACTAACCAAGTAAGAATGAGGGCCTTGGATTTTAAGCTATTAGTATAAAAATATAATAGTCTCTAGAGGGCAGTTTTGGTACCAGAGTATCCAGGACTAGGTAATGCCTGTATTTCGTTTATCATAATAATTTTGGATTCTTTTTGATTTTTAAAAAATATTTTATTAAAACACTCTTTATCTTGGGCTTCCCTGTTGGCACCGTGGTTGAGAGTCTGCCTGCCGATGCAGGAGACACGGGTTCGTGCCCCGGTCTGGGAAAATCCCACATGCCGCAGAGTGGCTGGGCCCGTGGGCCATGGCTGCTGAGCCTGCGCGTCCGCAGCCTGTGCTCCGCAATGGGAGAGGCCACAACAGTGAGAGGCCCGCGTAGCGCAAAAAGAAACACCTCTCTTTATCTTGATGACTGAGTGTTTTGGTACCATCTAAAAGTTTGTGCCCAAGGTAAAATCATCTCAATCTAATCCCAACCCTGTTGGGTACTTCAGAAGAACCATGGGTAGGGCTTCCCCGGTGGCACAGTGATTAACAATCTGCCTGCCAAGGCAGGGGACACGGGTTCGAGCCCTGGTCCGGGAAGATCCCACATGTCACGGAGCAACTAAGCCCATGCACCACAACTACTGACCCTGCATTCTAGAGCCTGTGAGCCACAACTACTGAGACCGTTTCCCACAACTACTGAAGCCCATGCGCCTACAGCCCGTGCTCTGCAACAAGAGAAGCCACTGCAATGAGAAGCCCACACACTGCAGCAAAGAGCAGCCCCCACTCACCAAAACTAGAGAAAGCCCGCGTGCAGCAACGAAGACGAAGACCCAATGCAGCCAAAAATAAAAAAAAAAAAAAAAAAAAAGAACCATGGGTAGAATTAGAGTAGGTAGGAAAAGGAGCTTATGTTTACATGACACATCAGGATAAGAGTTGCAAACTCAAAAGCTTCGTGGCCAAAAAGTTGATATAAGTGATTCTAGTAGGTTTGGAGTAAGATGATAGTTTGTGATAAGGCCTATGATTAAAGCAAACATTTGAAAATTTGAAGGCATTCAAATTCAGATTTTTAAAGACACTAGCCAGCCAAATTTTTTAAAAAGACCAAGGGCTGAATTTTTGTGACATTGACTTAAAAGATCAGTCTTGCACTCACCTCAAGTCAGAAAGAGCTAGGATAGATTTTCTACAGTTTGACTTCTGCAGTTGGATTTTGCCACTATTGGAATAGTGCTAAATCCTCCAGAGTGCTGAGGTTGGAAATAAAGATTTGCATTATTTCCATTGCATGTCACTGTGTGTCTTCCATGTAATCTTAAGAGAGGTTGCCACATCTGTACTTATTATTAATGTCTTCTCTCTATCCACTTTCTATTCAGCATATAATATTAGAGATGAAAAAAAAAAGTTAAGCAAGCAGTTAGATTTGTTTTTAAATTAAAAATGTGGTGCTAAGTGAAGCCCTAAAAATTTCTTCTATAGGTAAAATTGAACACATTTTCAATCAAGGATGTTTTACCATCTACCTTGAGAGATAGGGTGCCATATTAAAAAGAGTGCGAACAGCTTTGGAGTGAGCTATATCTAAGTTCAGATCCCAACTCTGTTGCTAATTAATTGTGCAAATTCCAGCAGGTAATTTTAGCTCCATTCCTATATTCCTCACCTGAAAACCAGGCTTAAAAATTCCCATCTCATTGGGTTACTATAAAAAACAAATATCATAACACAAAGAAATAAAATGCTTTGTACATGACAGTTGTCAATAAAAGGTTTGCACATAGTAGCATATTTATTTAAAGGTATGTTTTACTTACTTTCTCACTTCTTGGTTATATTGCAGATTAGTATGTTTGCAAAATAATAACTGCTGAAAAGTTGATGGGCTGCTTTGTAATATAAGGAATATAAATGAGCCACTATATATGATTCTGTGTGTAAGAGGGAGACAATTAAAGGCAAATCTATTTTCAATGTCCTCAAATATCACTTTAAAAAAATCATGTAGACAGAACAAAGTATGTTTAAAATATATCATTACTTTTCACTTTTTACTTTGTCAGTATTATGTTTTTGGTCTTTCCCTTGAGAATAAATAAAATCTTTGTTTAATAAACCTAAATTCTCAAAGGAATTACATATTATATGTTGATTATTACACTCAGCTTATAAGTGTATTAATAAGCCCTTTAAATCATAGAAAGATTTATAAACAAATATTCACTAAAAGAATCTAGAATTCAAAGTACATTCAATTAGAATTCAGAAAAGAGATGAGTTTTTAAATGCAATTTTAAACTTGGAAGGGAATCTATCAGGAGGTAATTGATTCCACCAAAGAGAAGTAATGATTGAAAATGTTCTGTCACTAGAGGATCCTCTGGAATATAAAAATGCATGGAAAAAGCAGTGAGTAGTTTACACATTTGAGAACACATTTGCAATATAAAGCTTTGCAGTGTATTCATTAACAAACATCAGGAATCCCTAAAACAGTATGAGATTATTCAAGTGTTTTTTTCTGAAGCAATATTCCAAGGAGAATAGTGGTGTGGCAAATAAATGTATAATCAATTAGAAGTGTCCTCAACTAGATGAGTACACATTACTGCATGTCTTGTTATACCAGTGACATTCCAGCTCTGTGCAAGCACATTAGCTGATTTTACAAGGTACATGGCAATATGTTCACCTGTATGAAAAAATAAGATGGAGCACTACAGGGGTTGGTAACAGGGGATTAAAACTTGTCTGTGCAATTGTAGATACCTATAGTGCAAGTCTTGTAAATGCAGAAAGGAAAAGAGCACTGACCTGACAGAAGAATATTTGTCCCTTAGATTTCTAAGGTCAAAGTGCATGATGATACCAGGATATATTATGGAAATCAGAAATAGTACTCACTAAAAAGAAAACATTTGGCAAAAAATTTTAAATTGAAGACTTACAATGAAAAATTGGGATGGCTTGAAAGATTTGAGATTTCAAGGGTTATTTTATGAGGGCTTTTCCAAACGCCCTTTTTTGTTACCCAACTTTGTAATGATCTTCCAATTAATGGTGTTTCTCTCTTAAGCTGCAGTTTTGCCTTTGCTCTAATCAATCTCTAGTGTAAGCACTCTAGTTATAATGTTAAAAAATGTTATAAATGTTAAAATATAAAAGGGCTTCTTCCTCTATTAACCTATAGTTCCTCCTCACCCCCACCCCCCCTTAACCAAACCAATCCTCTTGCCTCATCTCCTTTGGCCTCCAAAGTCACTGCTCCCAATTCAAAAGACTTCATTAAATGTGATTTGGAATGCTGTACCAATGTCTTCTTTAAGGGAAAATATACTAAAGAAGTAGATATAAATAGATGTATAAAATCGTATTGGAGAAGCTCAGAAGTGCTGCACTCAAGAAGAGCACGGCGATTGACAAGCAATTTAAGCTGGAGTGTGAAAGGATGCAGAAATAACAGGATTTGCATGAAAAATATTGAGATCATGAGAACATAAAATTTAAATGAAAAACTCATGTGCCTCATGATTTAATCGTGAGGGCTGACATTACTCTTATAACTTTCAATATCCTTGGCTTTTGAAATAGTTCTATAATGAGGGCGGAGTATATATATCTATACAGAAAACCGGTGTTATTTTATCCAGTCAGCTCATTACTGTGAGAAACAGGGTTACATGAATCTTAAGTCTTAATCTGTATGTTGGGAAGCCCAAACATTAGGTATGGCTGAGCCTTTATTTTTAGTCAGGGATTCAAAGCAAAAGGGAAAAACTAAGGCAGGTTGTGAAAAATTCATTATTTAATCAATTTTGATTAACCAACCCACAAAAAGCAGAAAGAAGTTCATATTGATGTTAATATCTCTGCTTTTATCGTATGAAAAATTTTAACAGTTGGCCAACAGCAAGGATCAAGATAAGGTCCGTAGAAGTCATTTAAAGGGCTCCATATTGACCTGGTAAGTTTCATTCCCATGAACCAGGGAGCTGACATAAAGTAGGTCTTATTTTCCTTTCCCTTTTATATTTTATGGCATAATAGGTGATCTGAAAATCTAGTTGCACTTGTTATCTCAGAGGAGAAATGCAGTTCTGACTTCTGTTTATGCTTTCATATCATACTGTATTGCTGTGAACCTTGATGGCACTTCCAGTGGGACGCCATGTTTAGCCCATGAATGAGAAGACTGTCACAATCAAAAGTGCTTCAGGCACAAACAGATTTGAAACAATCTTCCCACTGACTGGAAGAGAAAAGGCTGGTTCTGAAGATCATTAAAGGTTCTATTGATGTGATTTCGGGGGGCACACATTTAGATTTTCAAATGTGTTTTACATTTGGAACAGTTTTACTCACATTAAAGCTCAGTTGCTTTCTCTGAGAACTCTCCTTCTTGTCATCATTTGCAGAAGCTTTCACAGAGAACTCACTGTTCCAACTGGGAAGGAGGTGGGAGAGGTGGGGAACGCAAAGCAGGTGATTGAACTAGCTCTCTTGACTCAGAGATGCCAGGATCACCTGCTTGGCAACATTCTGCAGTGAGAAGCACAGAGATGAAAGGGGCCACTGCAGTGTCCCAGAAAAAAAGGGAAAAAATCTTTTTGGCATTTAAATGTGCTAGCACTCTCTGATTTAAAAAGTAAAAAGTCTTTCTGTCAACTTAAATCAGATAGAAAGTAATTAGGCAGCCAAGTTGCCATGTCATTTCTTGGTGTGTGTGCTTATGCATATGTGTGTATTCCTTTGTCATGGTGACATTTTGTTGACCATTCCACTGTAAGGACATCTTGTTATGCAACATTTCATTGTAGGAATATTCCTCCATGCAGCATCTTACTGTTGATATTTTGTCATCAACATTGCCAGAGACATTTCATCATGCAATACTCCACCATTGACACTTCATCAAAACAGCAGGCTATAGTGGTAATAGCTCACTGCTGACAGTTAGTATACTAAACCCCTTAATTACATTATTACACATGTAATTAAGTTTTCCAGTTCCTGATATAAAACTATGCCTGTTAAAGGAGGGAAGACACATTTTACATCCCCCTGCCCTGAATTTTTTAAAACGATTGTGAGTTGCATTAAGCTAAAATATTGTATATAAATGTATATGTCCTCAAAATGTCTTCTAAGGCCATTTAAAAAGAATCTTGATAGGGAGGGTGGGAAAACTAGTGCCCATGGGCCAAATTCACTCTGCCAATTATTTTTGTTTAAAAAAAATGTTTTATTGGCACACCACCATGCACATTTTACATGTTGACTATAGCTGCTTTTTCAGAGTTGACGAATTATAGTACAGACCTTCTAACACAAAAAGCCTAAAATATTTACTATCTGGCCCTTTACAGAAAAAGTATGCCAACCTCTGTCCTAGAAGATGCTTATTTTAAATGTGGGTCATGGGGCTGGCCACCATGATTTGGACCCTTGGAGCGCACATGTGAAGTGCCAGGGGCTCCTGGTATGCAGGAAGAAACTGAAGAGAGGGAGCCCAGGCTTGCACAGTTGGGGGGCCCAATGATCCATGGTCTACCCTGAGCACAGGTTGGGCCTTGAGGTTCAGGGGCTGGGATGCCACTGCCTGCCTGGGGACTGTGGTGGGTATGGGTGGAGGAGCAGGTGGCGTGACTCGTGTTTATTTCTGAGGATACTCTCATTTCGGGTTCCTGGCATCAGGGTCTTTTATTTCTTCTCCCTGTGGCTGCTCCTCCACAGCACTGTTTGCCAGCATAGATTCTTCTGCTTGGATGTTAAAATTTGAAGTGTGTCATAGCTCAACCCTGAGCCGTTTCCTTTTACTGCTATACTTTAAAAATAATAATAATAATAATAACAACCACTACCTCTGGGCAATCTAACCCATTTCTAAGGCTTTAATCAACAACTTTATGCCTATAAATTCCAGATTTTACCTCCATCCAGAATTATATATACAACTGCCTAGTTGATTTTCTGACTGACCTAGATACCTCCAGGACATTACATATTAAAATGACTCAACATTAAAAGAAATAATATAAATTTTAAAGATGAAAATAAATGTAACCCATGTTACAGAATCAGAATATCTGTACTAGAATTTGGTAATCTTCTGAACAACTATTTGATTTCTAACAGAGCACATACAGTTACAAAGGGGAAGGAGTTACAATTGGAAAAGGTGGAAAACAAAATTCTTCAAATTCTCTACCCATTGTCTTCACAAAAAATTAAATACTTTGAAGAATTTACATAGCTCACCGGATTGAGTCTCATGCTCACCTGTCTTCTATCTCTTTCACAAAAGAAAGTGGGAGTAAGTGATATATTCATTCATTACCTGACCAATTAACTTGTCCTATAGCCTTAACAAAGTTCCCATTTAAACAATATGTAAACCACAGTTTAGTCCATTATAGCTTTGAAAAAAATCTTTGAATTTGAAAATTATAACATATTCCTATAAAAATTCAAACAAAACTGATGAAAATAATTATTGAAAACCTCCCTTTGCCCAAGTCCCCATTTCTATTTCCTAGCAGTTACAATAATTAGTTCTTCAGTGCTTATTCTTTCAGAATTCTCTTTCTTTTCATCTCCAAGGAATTTCAATGAGTATTTCATAGGGAAAGGTCTTCCTCCACTTTCCATATTTACATTTTCCCCAAATGCTAGATGAATTGCATTATCAAGATTTATTCAGTAGACCTTTATTCAAGGCTGACTCTGAGCTAACTTCTGATGGTCCACAACTGGTGGCCCAGGAAGGAATGGCTGTGAGCTGGGCTGGAAATCAGGGAAATTGTGATACACATATTTTTTCCACAATTTCTCATTTTGCTACTTCCTTTTTGTTTCATATTCTTTTATCTTCCTGGAATTTACTCACTTAAACCCTGAAGATTTTCTGCTTCCCCAAGTACATTTCTTTTCTTATCTTCTCTTTTCCATTTATCTGCATTCTCTTCCTTTTGATTTGATTGGTTTTGTGTCTATAGATAACCCATATCTTTCCACCTTAGCACTGCCATCCCACCTAAAAGTCTTTTTCCATGACTATTTCAGTAAATAGACACTACTGTGCCTCCTCTTCTGTGAACTTTTTCTGGAAAGGTGTTTGCTGCCATAGACATTTATGGTGACTTTAGTAGCTTATCGCAAAGCAAAACACATGCCATCATTGTTTTGTCTACTTTTCACTTCATTCTACCTCTTGATATAAAGGATATTAACATAGTCATCCTTTCCATCTATGTCAAGTTTAATAAATCACAGACTACTTTCTATAATTTGGTGCTTATAACATTACATTTTTCTTTCAAAGCCTATGCCTTTCTTTTCCATGTTACCATCTACTTTACCTTGCCTTTCTCCATTTGAATAATTATTTCTATCCTTTCCCGCCAGGTAATGAAACTTTTAAACCCAGACATTATATTACTCTGCTCACCTACTTTTTAAATACAAAATATTTATCTGTGAAATAAATCTGCTTTGGTGAAACCTAGTTCTTTGTCAACTGACAAGTATTAGCTTTCTACTGTCAATTCACCTTCTGGAGTCAAAATTTTACGAAATAGATGTAAAGAGAAATATGCATCAGAAACTGTTTAAATTTTTTTTGTTCTGCTCTCAAAAACTTCTCTGTTCATATCTTTTCTTTCTTCCCCTTTCCTCCTATAATGTAGATTAAAAATTGTCACCAGTGTCCCCTATTATAATATGCTACTTCTTCCTATTTTTTTCCAAATCCTGTGATCTGTAATTCCAGAGTGTTTCTTATTTTTATTTATTTATTTGTTTGTTTGTTTGTTTATTTTTGCAGTACGCGGGTCTCTCACAGTTGTGGCCTCTCCCGTTGCGGAGCACAGGCTCCGACGTGCAGGCTCAATGGCCATGGCTCACGGGCCTAGCTGCTCCACAGCATGTGGGATCTTCCTGGACCAGGGCACTAACCCGTGTGCCCTGCATCAGCAGGTGGACTCTCAACCACTGCGCCACCAGGG
The DNA here is from genome assembly GCF_964341445.2 of Mesoplodon mirus. NCBI lineage: Eukaryota > Metazoa > Chordata > Mammalia > Artiodactyla > Ziphiidae > Mesoplodon > Mesoplodon mirus. The sequence continues at coordinate 112,204,548 of NC_138982.1, forward strand.
AAGCCCCAGAGTGTTTTTTAAATGGACATTCTTCTGTTCTTTGTTGAAAAGTGACAGAAGGATAAGAGGATTAGCAGTGAAACTGCCAGCAAAGGGTAAGAGGGGAAAATAAGAATAAAATAAGGAGCAACGGTGCTTTGTGACCGCCTGGAGGGGTGGGATGGGGAGGGTGGGAGGGAGGGAGATGCATGAGGGAAGGGATGTGGGAACAGATGTATATGTATGACTGATTCACTTTGTTATAAAGCAGAAACTAATAAAAATAATAAGGAGCAAGAGGGTAGTTTAAGGGAAATAACGTATAAAACCATAAACCAAGGACATGAGAATATCATTAGTTTTTTTGATAAAACCAGGGATTGAGAGTCATGCTGACCAACTGAATGAATGGTATAGTGTAAACTTGCCAAGACTCACTATATGTGAGTGCTACAGTCAATCAAAAGTTGAACTTATGATCATTGTTATGTTTATCTCCTTAATAAAATTGCACTTTGATTAACAAAATACCATAAGAAATCTTCATAGCTCTCTCTAGCATATATCCTGTGGATGAGAATTATAATGAAATTTATTTCTTATAACCTACATGTGTAAGATAAGGAAAAGGACAGGAGGGCTCCCTCTCTGTCTTGTCATTTGCTTTCTCTCATCTTCCCAATTTGAGTGGAAGTGATCCATTGTGTCTCAGCTATATTTGGTACAGTTCTCAATTATATAACTTCTTTGGCTACATTGTAACTGTTTATGTACTTCTCTGTCACTCCTACTAGACTGGGAGACTGATCAGGAATTGATGCTAATTTACCTTTTCACTCCCCCAGCAACTAGCTTTATTTTCTTAAGAAATGTTTTATATATGGGTGGGATGAATGAAAGAGTGAGAGCAGATAACCAAGATGATTTTCTTTTGCTTTTGTTATTATATGATGAAATGATCAGAACAAAATTAATGTATCAAGTTCCACTATTTTTGTGATACTTATTCCAGAGTTTTGTGTGACACGAAACCACAGAAACTGCTCAAAAGAATAGATAAGAGAATAGATCTTTTCTTTTTTTTTTTTGCAGTACCCGAGCCTCTCACTGTTTTGGCCTCTCCCGTTGTGGAGCACAGGCTCCGGACGCACAGGCTCAGTGGCCATGGCTCACAGGCCTAGCCACTCTGCAGCATGTGGGATCCTCCCAGACCGGGGCACGAACCCGTGTCCCCTACATCGGCAGGCAGACTCTAACCACTGCGCCACCAGGGAAGCCCGAGAATAGATCTTTTTAATCCATTTTAATTTTAATCCATTTTAATTTTAATCCATTAAAATTCCACAGAAAGGGAATAACTACTAGAACTAGAGCTCTGATTCACTAAAATAATAGTAACAATAATAATAAATAGCTACAACATATTGAATATTTACCATATGCCACATGCCATTCTAAGCCACCTATGAAGCAGGTTATATTTTTCCAATTTTAGAGGCAACAAGTGGTTAAGTAATTGCCCAAGAACACAAGAGCCAATGAAGTTACTAAATGATAAGCCAGCATTCCCATTATCAGATGAGATCAGAATATTCTCATAACACTATGTTTCTTGACACTTATCACACTTGGTAATTATACATTTAGTTTTTGAATATGTGACTAAGGCATGCCTTTCCTGTTACACTCTACACTTCATCAAAGTAGAGATGTGTCTGATTTTGCTCATCTAACACATGGTAGGCACTCAATATTTCTTGAATGAATGACAAGGCTAGCTGCTACTCACAGCCCAGCACTCCATCAGTGCAATATAAGATAAGAGTAAATTGTTCTGAAATTCTATCTAAATACTCACTGAACATGAGGAATTCTAGAAGTATTACTGGGAGGAGGTTTGAAACTTAGAAGACATACACCAGACTACCAGTCTGCATGTTATCAACAGCATGGAGAGCCTCAAACATGAGCACCTTGGGCCTGACGGAGACACATCGCTTTCCTCAAATCATGTAGAAGGATACCGCAATTTCCTCAGCCTTTTTTTTTTCTTATATTATCGGAAAGACATCATCTTTTTACACTAGCCTATTTTCTCCTGAAGCCCCAGTGAATCTCATCTCCTTCAGCAGAAGACATCCCTGTACATATTCAGAAACTGAAAGCTTCTCAGCACCAGTGCCCAGCCAGTTAAAATGTGTCTTCCCTTCACAGCTAATGAGCCTCTTTGTACAGAAAAGGTGATTGTCCTCATGTCATATATTTAAAATTTTGCTTATCTTCTTTTACCTCCAGTGGATCCTGGAATCATTATCTGGCTGTTTCCAGACCAGCTGAGATTCTTCTCTGCTCATCCCACCTTCCCTCATTTCTGCATGTGATATTGCATTCTTGTAACCCATGTGCCCCACTTCAGCTGCCTTTTACTCTCCCCAGGACTATCAACATCACAGCACTTGTCAATTAAGTGACTATAACTTCCTTCATCAACTTTCCATTCTTTAGGAGAATTGAATCCAAAAAAAACATGTACTGAATACTTATCTGCATAGGTAAGCACTTTGGGGAATTCATAGGTGAACAATACTCTTAGGCTCCACCTCAGGGAGTTTAAAAGTCTTTGGGGAAAATCAAACACAAACCATAATAAAAGAATGAATCCTACTCTACAATGGACATAAAGTGTTATGAAAGATTAATCCAGCCATAAAATGGCTTCACAGAGGAGGTGGCTGAGTTAAGACTTAAAGGATACATAGGATTTTGACAAAAAGAAATGAAGAAGGAGGAAGAACAATCCAGATGGAGGGAACAAAACCAGCAAAGGCAGAGTGGACATTGAGTCCATCATACATTCAGAGACTAGTGGGTTGATGAAGGTAGCAATAGAACCAGGATCATGGACCAGGTTGGGAAGACTGTTTAGGGCCTTAATTGTCTTAGTAAGAAGTTTGGATTTTGTAGACAATGAGGAGGCATCAAAATTTTTTGAGCAGAGATATGTCATGATTAAGACCCCTCATTTAGGAAAATCACTTACTATGAACAGCAAACATATTGAAGAGGGTTTAAAATGGAGACCAGATTTTTTGTAAAAGACTGTATTATTGTAGTAAAAGTGAGAGAGAGACTTAACAAGGCCAGTAGCAGTGGGAACAAAAATAAGGATGAATGAGATGCCCTTAGGAAGTAGAATGGACAAGTCTGAAAAAATTAAGAAAGAAAAAAAGTAAAAGGTGACACTATGTTATGGTTGGCCTGCACAGTAGAATCCCTACAGAATTCCTCTGACAGTCTCAACAATGTTTTCTATGCTACTTTTTCCAGGGAACCCTCTTTTACAGTCCTTGCCACCAGAAGTTATAACAATTCTACTAACTAAAGACAAAAAATTGGAAAAAGTTCACAATGAAAAGAATGCAGTTGAATCATCTTAGAGCTGTAATGACTCTAAAAATCTAATTTAACCGTAGAGAGTCTAATATACCTCTCTTAGTTTGTAGTTAATAAAACCAAGGCACAGAAAATTAATGTGAGTCAGGACTGGAAATATGTGACAGCTGTCTTCTGCTCCAGTACTCTTTCTATTCCGTGTTTCTAATAACATAAAAGTCAACTTCTTAGGAGAAATTAGTTGACAGCCAATATAAGCAAAACCTAGACACAGAATAAAGGATCTGGGGAAAAAACACCTAAGTATGGGGACACCTAAGTATGGACAAGGGCAAGGGAAATTAGACAGACAAATATAACTCTATTTTTTTTTTTTTTTTTTTTTTTGTGGTACGCGGGCCTCTCACTGTTGTGGCCTCTCCCATTGCAGAGCACAGGCTCCGGACGTGCAGGCTCAGCAGCCATGGCTCACGGGTCTAGCCGCTCCACGGCATGTGGGTTCTTCCCAGACCGGGGCACGAACCCGTGTCCCCTGCATCGGCAGGCAGACTCTCAACCACTGCGCCACCAGGGAAGCCCCTATAACTCTATTTAAAGTGTCACACTGGGACACTTAAAAACCTGCCTATCAAAAACTGTGTGCCACAACTTTGCCTAATAGTTCCTAGAAAGTCTTTTTTTTTAAACCTGACTCTGCCTCAGGTAATATAAGACCATTTGTCTAGTAATATGGGGAATAATTATTTAATAACCTTCTTAATTTAACCCTTCAAATACAATATTAAATACCCTCTTATTTAAGATGATATCACCATAATTAATTTATCTTGTCTTACAAGACACAAAATTTTGCTTCTCTTCTCTATTTCCTCCTCTATTTTCAACTTGTTTGATCAAGTGGAAAGACCAGGCTGGGAGACGTAGCTGTAACAGAGCCTCATACATACTGAGAAGAAAGGGTTTACTTTTTCATTTCTCTTTGTCCTACTAAAAGTCATGCAGCATGCTAGAAAATTTTTTTTATTTAGTGTGTTATTTATGTGTTCTTAATCTTTTGTACAATAAGTTCTTTTTCTTTTGACTATATTTATGCCTTCATTATAATACCTTGTTCTGTGTCACTTTCATTTCCCTTCATCTTTTGCCTTATCTCTTAATTTTGCATTTACTATTAATTCCTATGCATATCACAGTGAAAATAATTGACACTAAACCTCATGCTGGAGTCCTCTGCCCACCACCAACCGTCACATCTCCCAAACACAAATTGGGTAGCAATTCACCTACTTTGTATTCTCTTTAACAGGAAAGAAAAAGTGGGGGTGGGGGGGTATGTTGATACATTTAAAAAATGAAAATTTCCACATATTTATAATAGGAATTCTCATGCAGTCAAGCCAAGATTACACTTATACAGAATGACTTAATCATCATTAAAACTGGTAAAACTGGTGAGAGAGCTACAGTTCCTGGTTTCCTCTCTATCTCTACTCCTGCCTTAGGTGATTTCGTTAAGACACAGGACATAATTATGATCTTTAATCTGTTATCTCCCAAATTTCTACCTCCAGTCCTTACCCCTCCCCCTAATTCCCAACTATATAACCAATTTCCTACTCACCATTCCTGTTAAGATGCCTTATAGGTCTCAAAACTAATCTAAAATTTCCATTTAGCTATGTAATCCCGGTGAGTTTCCTAAACATTCTGAGTCTTGGTTTTCTTGTCTACACACAGGGGAGGGTGCTATCTACTTCAAAGGGTTGATGTTAGTATGAAATGAGTTCATGATCATAAAACAGCTAGTATTGTGTAGGAAATTAGCACATAATAGATACTCAGTGGCTCTTTCTTTTTTTGTTTGTTTGATAACTTTGTATTTTACATACTAATATCAACTTTACAAAGAGGTAATTTACATCATAAAGTGCACTCATTTTAAGTGCATATTTTCGTGAGTTTTACAAATTTATACTGTGTTTTACCAACACTTAAGATGCAAACCATTTCCAGTTTCCTTGTGCCCATTGCTCTGTGTCCAGCCCCAGGCAGTCATCATTCCCTGATTCCAGCCCCAGGAAATAACTAACCTGTTTTCTATCACTGTAGTTTACAGTTGGTATTTTCCAGAATCTGATATAAATGGAATCATGGGATAAGACTCCTTTTTTTTTTTTTTTTTTTTTTTTTTTTTTTTTTTTTTTAGGGCTGGATACTCAGTGACTCTTAATGTCTTTTTTCCTTCTTATTCTCTCTCATTCCTTCCATATACCCCCAGATCATTGTTTCCCTTGTCCCTACCTTATGGAGCTATCTTATTTCCTGGTTCACTCATTCACAAGGAGCTGTACAACCACCTCAGTGCCCCAGATAGTAATGATGCCAACCGTCCTCCCACTTCCTCACCCATCAAATCCCACCAGCAGTTATGTGCAAAACAAGCAAAGTAGAGAGATAGCAACGGTTTTTTTAAGAGCTCTTTTTTCTATTATATTTGTCATTGCTTTTGTATTCTTTTGAATAAAAATATATTTTGCTGTATATATAACACTGATGGTTATAACTATGCTTGAAATTTCAGCACTTTCCAGTTATAGCTGAAAAAAACTGTAGAACATTAAGTTTCTACTTTGAATGCCACATATGTTAATTACTGTAACTGCCTAATCTACATATTCCAGTACATTACTTGGCTAATCCATGACTAGGCTTTTCTACATTACTCTGAGAAATTAAGAATTGGCTATTCTTAAATAAATGTCAAAATTATATTTGAATAAATACAATTATTTATCCTAAACATAAATGCATCCTTGCCAAACACAGAGATAATGAGCACTAATGACAAACTCTAGCATTGTAACAAAGCAGCTTAAAACCTTTTTAGCGTGTCTTTTCAAAAAAACCACTCTCTCACTAAAATGTGAGGAGAGTTCTACCAACCAAAAAAAAAAAAACTCTTTAGACAAGTGGAAATGTTGTCTGCAGCTATGCTTGCCAAGCGAACAAAAGATAATGCCCAAGATGTGCATATCCAAGCTTGTTGGGTAAAGAATAGATTTCAAATGTGTTTCCAAAAACATTCATTACAAAACATTCAGGTTTACCTTTTTGAATTGTTAGTTCCTAAGTCATATACAAAGTTCATATTCTGAAGATTTTCCAGCTTGCTGTGAGCAAAATACTGTGTGTCAATTCACATTTGACACACTAAAATACTTTTTAAAATATTCTGAATTGGCCTTTTAAAAACAATTCAGGCATTCAACTTTATGTATTTACCTCTATTCCTACTTAAATATGAACATGTGGAAAAGAAGTTCACCAGGAGATAGATAATATGCAGCAATTTGAAGCAAGGAAACATGACTTGACATCTTGTCTGGTTGACAGAAAACCAAATAGACAGCTCACAATAGCAAAAACTGATGCTAGAACTGTTTCAGAGGATTATGTCCTGAATGCATAAGTAACCCTTTGAATCAATTTTTGAGACTAGATGCAGCAACCTAAGCTTGTGCTTCACATCCATCAGAGACTGGAAGGAAAAATAATCATTTTTATATGCTTTCATGAGCCATAATCTCCATAATGGATATATGGGAGTAGTGGCCTCTAAGAGATAAAATGTCTTCTAGACTTGCTTTAAGCATTCTGATCTTGTACTGTTTTTAGCCCCACGGTTTGCCTCACTAAGAATGGAATATCTGCAATGCTCTTTCATGAGAAGTTAGCATGTGTTTATTTCCTAGCCCAGCTGGATGCTTTATCCTACATACCCACATAAGGCAATGCAACTAAAGAATGGCAAGGGGAATCTCAAAATTAGTGTGCATATATCCTAATGGTACAAAACTTTAAATTCAGAGAATATTTGGACATCATAGAATTCATTCATTCATTACATAGATATTATTAAGGGGCATCTATGTTCTGGGTCCTGAGTCTTCAGAAATAAATAAGACTCACTTTCTTTTCCTACAGCAGAGATTTTTCCAGTGGGAGTGTTATCTACAAAGATGGTTCAGCACATTCCTTGTTAGATGGTTTACTCTCAGAAACTATTTCTTTATCATCTAGCAATAATGTGCTAAACTTCCCAGCTTTCAGTAATCTTCCTCCTCATTATTTTTATCTGTCCTAATATTACCCTTTGGAAGAAACAACAAGAAGTTTATTTCTTCTAACTTGAAACCCTTTCAAGTATTTGAAAATTACTACTGTGCCATGACTATACATTTTAAAATTTTGGTTCTGTTTTTTATTTTAAGGCTGAAACTTAAAATAATTTGCAGTGATGTTTTGAAGTGCTTTTCAGACCCTTTACTATCCAGATTGCACCTCTGGATTCTTCTGATTTATCAGTGCCCTTCTTTAGAATTATTCAGAATTGAAAGCAGTGTTCCAGGTGTGTCCCAGTCCAACAGTAGAGCCATTATCCTGAATTTGGTTTCCACAGCTACTTTTTAATGTGTCATAATAAAACATTAGCTTTTGAATGGTTTTATGATATTTGGACTCCCACCATGTCCTTGACTAATGAAAATTCTTGCAAACGACAACATGGTTAAATCTCTTGTTAAGGTTGTCAGCAAAACGGCAGCAAATGAATTTCTAGTGCTGTCCCCGCCCTGAGAACATCAATTTGAACAAACATCTGTGCACAAAAAAAAAATACCTAAAAATTATCTTCAAAAGAGCTAGAATTCCAGGTGACAGATTACAGCACCAAAGTGCAGCATGGAAATAAAAAAGACACTCTGAAGAGGTTAGAAAAGGTAGAGTCACATTACCCCCATCACCCTCTCCCCAGCCCGGGCAGACCAACACAGAGAGAGACACCTTCCCTGTGGGAGAAGGAGAGTAAAATGAGTACCCAGTTTCACAATGGACCCCAGTGCCAGCAGGTCCTAGCACCAGGCCAACTCCTGTAGCCTTAGGTAGCTGCTCATGGGTGCCTACAAACCCAGACCCCCAGCTCACCCAATGCCTGCTGGCTGCAATGATCCCCGTCGGTTTCCATGGTCCCAGGCTCCCAGCAGGCTCCTGTGAATCTAGGCCCCCTGCTCATTTTGGCACCAGCTGGTTCCCAGAGCCCCAGGAAGCTCCCATGGTCCCAGGGTCCCAGCAGACTCTAGCAATCCTAGGCTCCAGGTGGGCACCAAAAAACTCAGATTTCTTGCTGAGCCCAGCATCAGGCCTACTACTGTGTACCCAGGCTTTTGACCCATCCCAGCACGAGGCAGCCTCTTACAACCCCAGACCCACATGTCACCCAGTACCAGTCTGGTCTCCCAAAACCTCCAGACCAGACCTGCAAACCTAGGCTCTCAGCCCTCCCTACGGTCAGGCCAGCCCCACAGCACCAGCATCCAGACAAGCTCCCAAGGATTTAGGCTCCTGGCCTGCCCCAGAGCCAGACCAGATCCCACAGACCAAACCTCCAGGCTGACTCATGAGGTTATAGGCTGAGGCCCTAGTTTATGGGCTGACTCTCATAACCCCAGGCTCCAGTCTCACCCTAGCACCAGGAAGGTCCCTGTGGCCTTCAGGCCAGCTCCTGTGGAACCAGGCTCCTGGTGCATCATTGTACCAGCACAGCCCTCATGGAACCAGACACTAGGCCCATCCCAGAACAATGGAACCTATTTGGCCCATGAGGACCCAAGATTCAGGCCTGTACATGCAGACCCAGTTCTCAGGCCTATCGCTACAGATTCAATCACCAGGTCAACACTAGTGAACCCAGACTCCAGGTACACCCCTGCAAACTTAGGCACCAGGCTTGTGACTATGTACCCAAGTACCAGCCCTGCCCACCTGATGGCCCAGGCACCAGATCTGCCTACCCAAGGATACCAGAAGCAAGCTCACCTGCCAACATCACCCAGAATCTCTAGAGAGGTTGACTAGTGAAGGGTTTTGTCTCCCAAAGACAGTCTGTAAAGACTGGAAGAGGTGCCTACTTTGTTAAATGTGTAGATACCAATGTAAGGCCACAGGATCATGAAATACCAAAGAAACATAACACCACCAAAGGAATAATAATCCTTTATTATTAAAGAAAAATTCTACACATATGAGGGACCCTCACCATCAATAAGGCTATCTATAGACATCTCAGCAGAAACCTTGTAGATACACAAAAGATAAAGAGAAGGGAGTCAAATATACCACTGTGGAAAATTATCAGTTCACAAAGAAAGACAGCAAAAGAGGAATTAAAAAACAAGAGAGCTGCACAACAGAAGAAAGTGGGATGATATATTCAAAGTGCTAAAATATAAAAACTGTCAAACAAGAATACTTTACCCAGCAAGGTTGTCTTTCAAAAATGAAGGAGGCATATAAAGATTTTCCCAAGCAAAAGCTAAGGGAGTTCATTACCACTAGACTTGCATTATAAGAAATGCTGAAAGGATTTCTTAAAACTGAAATGAAAGGATGTTAAGTAGTAATAGGAAAACCCATGAAAATATGAAAATATAAAACATATTGGTAAAGGTAAGCATATAGTCAAATTCAAAACATTCTAAACTATAACATGGTGATGTGTTAATCATTTAACTCTAATATAAAGGCTTAAAAGACAAAAATATCAAAAATAACTAAACAATAATTTTTATGAATGCACAATATAAGAGAGGTAAATTGTGACATCAAAACATAAAATATTGGAGGGGGAGTAAAAGTTATATGTGATCAAAGTTAAGTTATTATTAGCTTAAAATAGACCATTACATCATTAAGATGCTTTATGTAAGCCTCAGGGTAAGCACAAAGCAAAAACCTACAGTAGATACACAAAAGGTAAAAAGAAGGGAGTCCAATACACCACTGTGGAAAATTATCAATTCACAAAGAAAGACAGCAAAAAAGGAATTAAAAAACAAGAGAACCACAAAACAGAAATTAATTAATAAGATGTCATTTGTAAGTCTGTATGTATCAATAATTACTTTAAATATAAATGGATTAAGTTATTCAATCAAAAGGCATAGAGTGGCTAAATAGATTAAGAAACAGAACCAAACTATTTGTTGCCTACAAGAGACTCATTTTAACTTTAAGGACACAAATAGGCTCAAGGGAAGAGATGGAAAATAATTTCCATGCACTTTAAAACCATGAAAGTGCAGGGTAGTTATATTTATATCAGACAAAATAAACTTTAAGTCAAATATGGTAACAAGAGGCAAAGAAAATTGTTATATAATGATAAAGGGGTCAATTCATCAAGAAAATAAAACAATTGTAAATATATATATATCCAACATTGGAGCATTTAAATACAGTAAGCAAATATTAACAGATTTAAAGAGAGGAAGAGACAACAATACAATAATAGTAGGAGACATCAATACCCCACTTTCAACAATGGATAAACCATCTAGATAGAAAATCAATGAGGAAACATTGGATATGAACTGTACCTTAGACCAAATGGACCTGACAGACATGAAAAACATTCCACCCAAGAGTAGCAAAATATATATTCTTCTCAATGCACATGGAACATTATCCAGGATAGCTATCTGTTTGGTCACAAAAACAGCCTTAGCAAATGTAAGAAGATAGAACTCATACCAATTCCCTTTTCCAACAGCAATGGCATGAAAATAGAAATCAATAACAGAAAGAAAACTGGAAAATTAACAAATGTGTGGAGATTAAACAACACACTTCTGGACAACCAATATGTCAAAGAAGAACTCAAAAGAGAAATCAAAAAATACCTTGAAATAAATGAAAATGGAAACATGGCATACCTAAACTTATGGAATACATGAAAAACAGTTCTAAGAAGGAAGTATATAGTGATAAAAGCCTACATTAAGAAAAAGAAAGATCATAAATAACAGCCTAACTTCACACCTCAAGGAACTAAAAAAGAACATATTAAGCCCAAAGATAGCAGAAAGAAGAAATAACAAAGATCAGAGCAGAAATAAATGAAATAGAGACCATAAAAACAAGAGAAATCATCAATAAAACTAACAGCTGGTTTTGTGAAAAGGTAAAGAAAAGTGACAAATCTTTATTTAGATTAAGAAAAAAAGAGAGTAGACTAAAATAAATATAACAGAAATGAAAGAGGCAACATTATTACAACTGATACCACAGAAATACAAAGGGTCACAGGAGACTACTACGAATAATTACATGCCAACAAATTGGATAATGTAGACAAAATGGAAAATTCCTAGAAACACACAACCTACCAAGACTAAATCATAAAAAGTAGAAAATCTGAAGAGACCAATAATAAGTTAGCAAGTAGATTGAATCAGTAATCAAAAACCTCCAGACAAGGAAAACTACAGGACTAGATTGTTTCACTAGTGAATTCTACCAAACATTTAAAGAAGAATTAGCTCCAATCCTTCTCAAACTCATCCAAAAAATAAAGAGGGAATATTTTCAAACTCATGTTATGAAATCACATTACCCTGATATCAAAGCCAGATAAAAACACTATAAGAAAAGAAAATTACAGGCCAATACCCCTGATGAATATAGATGCAAAAATTTATAACAAAATACTAGCAAACCAAATTCAACAGCACATTATAAGTATCATAGACTATGATCAAGTGGGATTTATCCCCAGGGAGCAAGATGGTTCCACATAAACAAATCAATAAATGTAACACACTACATTTATAAGATGAAAGATAAGAATTCATATAGTCATCTCAAAAGACACAGAAGAATCATTTCACGAAATTCAACATCCATTCAGCAGAGCAACACCCAGCCATACCCACCACCAGTCCTTCCCATTAGGAAACTGGCACAAGCCTCTTAGATAGCCTCTTCCACCAGAGGGCAGACAGCAGAAGCAAGAAGAACTACAAACCTGCAGCCTGTGGAACAAAAACCAAATTCACAGAAAGATAGACAAGATGAAAAGGCAGAGCACTATATACCAGATGAAGGAACAAGATAAAACCCCAGAAAAACAACTAAATGAAGTGGAGATAGGCAACTTTCCGGAAAAAAAGAATTCAGAATAATGGTAGTGAAGATGATCCAGGACTTCAGAAGAAGAATGGGAGCAAAAATTGAGAAGATGCAAGAAATGTTTAACAAGACCTAGAAGAATTAAAGAACAAACACCTAGAGGAATTAAAGAGCAAACAAACAGAGATGAACAATACAATAACTGAAATGAAAAATACACTAGAAGAAATCAATAGCAAAATAACTGAGGCAGAAGAACAGATAAGTGACCTGGAAGACAGAATGGTGAAATTCACTGCTGTGGAAGAGAATAAAGAAAAAAGAATGAAAAGAAATGAAGACAGCCTAAGAGACATCTGGGACAACATTAAATGCAACAGCATTCACATTATAGGGGTTGCAGAAGGAGAAGAGAGACAGAAAGGACCCAATAAAATATTTGAAGAGATTATAGCTGAAAACTTCCCTCACATGGGAAAGGAAATAGCCACCCAAGTCCAGGAAGTACAGAGAGTCCCAGGTAGGATAAACCCAAGGAGCAACACGCCAAGACACATAGTAAACAAATTGACAAAAATTAAAGATAAAAATTATTGAAAGCAGCAAGGGAAAAACAACAAATAACATAGAAGGGAACTCCCATTAGGTTAACAGCTGATTTCTCAGCAGAAACTCAACAAGCCAGAAGGGAGTGGCATGACATATTTAAAGTGATGAAAGGGAAGAACCTACAACCAAGATTACTCTACCCGGCAAGGATCTCATTGAGATTTGAGAGAGAAATCAAAACTTTACAGACAAGCAAAAGCTAAGAGAATTCAGCTCCATCAAACCAGCTCTAAAACACATGCTAAAGGAATGTCTCTAAGTTGGAAACACAAAAGAAGAAAAGGACCAACAAAAACAAACCCATAACAATTAAGAAAATAATAATAGGAACATATATATTGATAATTACCTTAAACGTGAATGGATTAAATGCTCCAACCAAAAGACACAGGCTCGCTGAATAGATACAAAAATAAGACCCATATATAGGCTGTGTACAGGAGACCCACTTCAGACCTAGGGACACATAAAGACTGAAAGTAAGGGGATGGAAAAAGATATTCCATGCAAATGGAAATCAAAAGAAAGCTGGAGTAGCAATACTCATATCAGATAAAATAGACTTTAAAATAAAGAATGTTACACGAGACAAGAAAGGACACTATATAAGTATCAAGGGATCAATCCAAGAAGAAGATATAACAATTATAAACATATATGCACCCAACATAGGAACACCTCAATACATAAGGCAACTGCTAACAGCTATAAAAGAGGAAATCGACAGTAACACAATAATAGTGGGGGACTTTAACACCTCACTTACACCAATGGACAGATCATCCAAACAGAAAATTAATAAGGAAGTACAAGCTATAAATAGAAACACAATAGACCATATAGATTTAGTTGATCTTTATAGGACATTCCATACAAAAACAGCAGATTAATCGTTCATCTCAAGTGTACATGGAACATTCTCCAGGATAGATCACATCTTGGGTCAGAAATCAAGCCTCAGTAAATTTAAGAAAACTGAAATCATATCGAGGATCTTTTCTGACCACCACACTATGAGATTAGAAATCAATCACAGGGAAGAAAACGTAAAAAACACAAACACATGGAAGCTAACCAATATATTAATAAATAACCAATAAGGGCTTCCCTGGTGGCACAGTGGTTGAGAGTCCGCCTGCCGATGCAGGGGACACGGGTTTATGCCTAGGTGTGGGAAGATCCCACATGCTGTGGAGCAGCTGGGCCTGTGAGCCATGGCCACTGAGCATGCGTATCCGGAGCCTGTGCTCCGCAATGGGAGAGGCCACAAAAGTGAGAGGCCTGTGTACCGCAAAAAAAATTAAAATTAAAATTAAAATAAATAAATAAATAACCAAGAGATCACTGAAGAAATCTATGGGATGCAGTAAAAACAGTTCTAAGAAGGAAGTATATACCAATAGAAGTCTACCTCAAGAAACAAGAAAAATCTCAAACAAAAAAATCTAACCTTACACCTAAAGGAACTAGAGAAAGAAGAACAAACAAAACCCAAAGTTAGCAGAAGGAAAGAAATCATAAAGATCAGAGCAGAAATAAATGAAATAGAAACAAAGAAAACAATAGCAAAGATCAACAAAACTAAAACCTGGTTTTTTGAGAAGATTAACAAAACTGATAAACCATTAGCTAGACTCATCAAGAAAAAGAGGGAGAGGACTCAAATCAATAAAATTAAAAATGAAAAAGGAGAAGTTACAACAGACACCTCAGAAATACAAAGCATCCTAAGAGACTACTACAAGCAACTCTATACCAATAAAATGGACAATCTGGAAGAAATGGACAAATTCTTAGAATGTTATAACCTTCCAAGACTGAACCCTGAAGAAATAGAAAATATGAACAGACCAATCAGAAGTCATGAAATTGAAACTGTGATTAAAAATCCTCCAACAAACAAAAGTCCAGGACCAGATGGCTTCACAGGTGAATTCTATCAAACATTTAGAGAAGAGCTAATACTCATCCTTCTCAAACTCTTCCAAAGTATTGCAGAGGAAGGAACACTCCCAAACTCATTCTATAAGGCCACCATCACCCTGATACCAATACCAGACAAAGACACTACAAAAAAAGAAAATTACAGACCAATATCACTGATGAATATGGATGCAAAAATCCTAAACAAAATACTAGCAAATAGAAAGATTAAAAAGATCATACACCATGATCAAGTGGGATTTATCCATGGATGCAAGGTTTCTTCAATATATGCAAATCAATCAATGGGATACACCATACCACCAAATTGAAGAATAAAAACCATATGCTCATCTCAGTAGATGAAGAAAAAGCTTTTGACAAAATCAACACACATTTATGTAAAAACTCTCCAGAAAGTGGGCATAAAGGAAACCTACATCAACATAATAAAGGCCATATACAATAAACCCACAGCAAACATCATCCTCACTGCTGAAAAACTGAAAGCATTTCTTCTAAGATCAGGAACAAGACAAGGATGTCCACTCTTGCCACTATTATTCAACATAGTTTTGGAAGTCCTAACCATGGCAGTCAGAAAAGAAAAAGAAATAAATGGCATACAAATTGGAAAACAAAAAGTAAAATAGTCACTATTTGTAGAAGACATGATACTATACTTAGAGAATCCTAAAGATGCTACCAGAAAACTACTAGAGCTAATCAATGAATTTGGTAGAGTAGCAGTATACAAAATTAATGCACAGAAATCTCTTGAATTCCTATACACTAATGATGAAAAATCTGAAACAGAAATTAAGGAAACACTCCCATTTACCACTGCAACAAAAAGAATAAAATACCTAGGAATAAACCTACCTAGGGAGACAAAAGATCTGTATGCAGAAAACTATAAGACACTGATGAAAGAAATTAACAGATGGAGAGATATACCATGTTCTTGGACTGGAAGAATCAATATTGTGTAAATGACTATACTACCCAAAGTAATCTACAGATTCAATGCAATCCCTATCAAATTACCACTGGCATTTTTTACAGAACTAGAACAAAAATCTGAAAATTTGTATGGAAGACACAAAAGACCCCAAATAGCCAAAGCAGTCTTAAGGGAAAAAAGCAGAGCTGCAGGAATCAGACTCCCTGACTTCAGACTATACTACAAAGCTACAGTAATCAAGACAATATGGTACTGGAACAAGAACAGAAACATAGATCAATGGAACAGGATAGAAAGCTCAGAGATAAACCCACGCACCTATGGTCAACTAATCTATGACAAAGGAGGCAAGGATATACAATGGAGAAAAGACAGTCTCTTCAATAAGTGGTGCTGGGAAAACTGGACAGCTACATGTAAAAGAATGAAATTAGAACACTCCCTAACAGCATACACGAAAATAAACTCAAAATGGATTAAAGACCTAAATGTAAGGCCAGACACTATAAAACTCTTAGAGGATAACATAGGAAGAACACTCTTTGACATAAATCACAGCAAGATCTTTCTTGATCCACCTCCTAGAGTAATGGAAATAAAAACAAAAATAAACAAATGGGGCCTAATGAAACTTCAAAGCTTTTGCACAGCAAGGAAACCATAAACATGATGAAAAGACAACCCTCAAAATGGGAGAAAATATTTGGAAACGAATCAATGGACAAAGGATTAATCTCCAAAATATATAAACAGTGCATGCAGCTCAATATTAAAAAAACAAACAACCCAATCCAAAAATGGGCAGAAGACCTAAATAGACATTTCTCCAAAGAAGTCATACAGATAGCCAAGAAGCACATGTAAAGCTGCTCAACATCACTAATTATTAGGGAAATGCAAATCAAAACTACAGTGGGGTATCACCTCACACCAGTTAGAATGGGCATCATCAGAAAACCTACAAACAACAAATGCTAGAGAGGGTGTAGAGAAAAGGGAACCCTCTTGCACTGTTGGTGGGAATGTAAATTGATACAGCCACCCACTATGGAGAACAGTATGGAGGTTCCTTAAACAACTAAAAATAGAATTACCATTGACCCAGGAATCCCACTACTCTGCATATACCCAGAGAAAACCATTATTCAAAAAGATACATGCACCCCCAATGTTCACTGCAGCACTATTTACAATAGCCAGGTCATGGAAGTAACCTAAATGCCCATTGACAGACGAATGGATAAAGAAGATGTGGTACATATATACAATGGAATATTACTCAGCCACAAAAAGCAACAAAATTGGGTCATTTGTAGAGACGTGGATGGATCTAGAGACTGTCATACAGAGTGAAGTAAGTCTGAAAGGGAAAAACAAATATTGTATATTATCTCATATGTGTGGAATCTAGAAAAATGGTACAGGTGAACCAGTATGCAGGGCAGAAATTGAGACACAGATGTAGAGAACAAACGTATGGACACCAAGGGGGGAAAGTGGTGGGTGTGTGTGTGTGATGAATTGGGAGATTGGGATTGACATATATACACTAATATGTATTAAATGGATAACTAATAAGAACCTGCTGTATTAAAAAAAATTTCAATATCCATTCACTACAAAGACCCTTAACAAATGGGATAAAGTGAACATAACCTAGACATAACAGAGGCCATTAATGGCATGCCCATAGCTAACATCATACTCAAATGGTAAAAGTTTGAAAACTTTCACCCTAAGGTCAGATAGAAGGCAAGAATGCTCACTCTTACCACTCCTATTTAACAAATTATTAGAAGTCCTATTCATAGCAATTAGGCAAGTAAATTAAATAAAAGTTACCCAAATCTGAAAATAACAAGTAAAATTATCTCTGTTTGCAGATGATATATTCATATATATAGAAAACCCTAATGATGCCATCAGAAAGCTATTGGGACTAATTAATAAATTCAGTAAAGTTGCAGGATACAAAATCAACATACAAAAATCAGCTGTGTTTCTATACGCTAATAAGAAACTAACTAAAAAGAAATAAAGATAGCAATTTAATTTACAATGGCATCCAAAACAATAAAATACCTAGGAATAAATTTAACCAAGGAGATAAAAGATCTGTATGCTGAAAATTAAAATCCTTGATGAAAGAAATTGAAGAAGATACAAATAAGTAGAAAGATATCCCATGCTCATAGACTAATAGAATAAATATTGTGAAAATGTCCATAATACCCAAAGCCATCTATAGATTCAATGTAATCCCTAAAAATACCCAGGGGCCATTTTTCAGAGAAATGGAACAAACAGCCTTAAAATTTGTCTAGAACCACAAAAGATCCTGAATAGCCAAAACAATCATGAGAAGTGAAACATATAAAGCTGGATGCATTATAATTCCTGACTTCAAGCTATATTAAAAGCTATAGTAATCAAAAGAGTATGGTACTGGCATTAAAAAATAAAAAGACACATAGACCAATAGAACAGACATATGCAAAAGAATAAAATTTGATTTCTATCTTACACCACTCACAAAAATTAACACAGAATGGATAAAAAACTTAATGACCCAAAACTGTAAAATTATTACAAAAAAAAAAATAGGAGAAAAGTTCCTTGACATTTGTCTTGGCAATGAGTTTTTGAACATGATACCAAAAGCGAAAGCAACAAAATCAAAAATAAAGAAGTGGACTATACCACACTGAAAAGCTTCTGCACAGAAAAAAGAGAAAAGCAACCTATGGAATGGGAGAAAATATTTTAAAACTACCTATCTGATTAAGGGTAATATCCATAAGGAAGTCATACAACTCAGCAAAAGAACCAAAAAATCCAATTAAAAAATGGACAGAGGACCAAATAGACATTTTTCCAAAGAAACATACAAATGGCCAACAGATACATGAAAAGATGCTCAACAATATTAATCATCAGGGAAATACAAATCAAAACTACAATGAGGGCTCCCCTGGTGGCGCAGTGGTTGAGAGTCTGCCTGACAATGCAGGGGACACAGGTTCGTGCCCTGGTCCAGGAAGATCCCACATGCCATGGAGCAGCTGGGCTCGTGAGCCATGGTCGCTGAGCCTGCGCGTCCGGAGCCTGTGCTCCGCAATGGGAGAGGCCACAACAGTGAGAGGCCTGCGTACCGCAAAAAAAAAAAAAAAAAAAAAAAAAAAAACTACAATGAGATATCACCTCAAATCTATTAGAACGGCTATCATCAAAAAGATAAGAGACAAGTGTTGATGAGGCAGTGGAGAAAAGGTGACCCTTGTGTACTGTTGGTGGAAATGTAAATTGGTACAGCCAACTATGGAAAACAATATGTAGGATCCTTCAAAAATTAAAAATTGAACTATGATATGATCCAGCAATCCCATTTTGGGGTATATCCAGAGGAAATGAAATCACTACCTCAAAGAGATATCTGCACTGTTATGTTCATTTCAGTGTTATCCATAATAGCCAAGACATGGAAACAATCTAAGTTTCCATTGATGGATGAATGGATAAAGAAAATTTGGCACGTGTGTGTGTATGTATGTGTGTGTGTATATATATATATACATATATATATGTATATATATATATACATACACAATTCAATATTAGTCAGAAATAGAAGGAAATTTTGACACTTGCAGCAACATGGATAGACCTTGAGGGCATAATGCTATATTAAATAAGTCAAACAGAGAAAGACAAATACTGTATGTTCTTATTAGATATGGAATCTAAAATGCAGAACTCATAGATAGAGAGCAGAATGGTGGTCAGCTGAAGTTGGAGGGAGGAGAAAATGCAGAGGTGTTGGTCAAAGAGTATAAACTTTCTCCTATAAGGTAAATAAGTTCTGGGGATCTAATGTACAGCATGGTGACTATAATTTACAATATTGTATTATATGCTTGAAAGTTGCTATGAGAATAAATCTTAAGTGTTATCAATACAAAAAGTATTAATTATGTGAGGAGATAGAGATGTTAACTAACTTTATTGTAGTAATCACTTCACAGTATATACATGTATCAAATCACTGCATTGTATACCTTAAGCTTGCATATGCTATAGGTAAGTAATATCTCAATAAAGCCAGGAGAGAAGAAAGATCATGGCTGTATCTCTGATACAAAATCATGCTTGGTACATAGTGGTTTCTAAATAATTAGTTGTTGAATGAATAAATGAATGAATTTTAAATCCTATATTTTTTGATTCTTTTTTTAAAAACTTGAATGCACGACTTGCAGTGAATTTTATCCTTTGGTTTTGGTCTCTCATTCCAGATGTCAACTAATATTTTAATTATCCCTCCTAATTATATGTTATTCACAACATTGAAAGATATGTCTCCCATATCTTCATTTGAGTTGAAGTTAACAATGTCTGAAGTGTTTGACCAGGAAGCTTTGCCTAGGTTTATAGTTTTTAATAATTATTCAAATGTATTCTTCATTCTTTACCTTTCACACCTGTGGCAGAGGCAGTAATGTTCACCAAATATTTCATTTATTCATTTCCATTTCTTGAGCCTTAAAGTAGTGTAAGGTGGCCCTAACCTATACCTACTGGATCAGAAACTCTGGGGGTGGGGTCCAGTAGTTTGTATTTTAACATGCCCTCCAGGTTATTCTGTTGCACATTAAAGTTTTCAAATAACGTGCATAGCCTATTGTGAGCAAAAAATACCTAACCATTCTTTCATCACCATGATGAATATAAGATCCACAGTAAAAGTATTTTGTTTTTCTGTTCACTGCTATATCCTTAGCATATAGAAAAATATCTCATACATAGGTGTTCAATAAACATTTCTTCATTGGAGTATAGTTGCTTTACAATATTGTGTTAGTTTATACTGTACAGCAAAGTGAATCAGCTATATGTATACATATATCCCTTCCTTTCTGGATTTCCTTCTCACCACTGAGCACTGAGTATGTCACCACAGAGCACTGAGTAGAGTTCCCTGTGCTATACAGTAGGTTCTCATTAGTTATCTATTTTATATAGTATCAATAGTGTATATTTGTCAATCCCAAACTCCCAATTCATTCCGCTCCCCCTTTCCCCCTCGGTATCCATACATTTGTTCTCTACATCTGTGTCTCTATTTCTGCTTTGTAAATAAGATCATCTATACCAATTTTTTCAGATTCCACATATATGTGTTAATATACGGTATTTGTTTTTCTCTTTCTGACTTGCTTCACTCTGTATGACAGTCTCTAGGTCCACCCATATCTCTACAAATGACCCAATTTTGTTCTTTTTTAAGACTGAGTAATATTCCATTGTATATATGTACCAATTATACATCTTTGTCTAGCATAAATCACCACGGCTTGAGACATTCTTCTCTTATCTTCTTAAAAGTAGCTTTGCATAAAATCGGAAGTGACTCTAAAAGGAGAAAATGAAATAAAGGTTTGAAGAGAAAGCAATTGATTTGAAGGATCTTTTACTTTCTTAAAACTCTTATTTATCATCGTGAGTATTTTGTTTGAAAGAAGTATTGTTTTATAATAATTATTTACTTTAGACTATCTGTTTTTTCAAAGTTCTAAGAAAAGTTTCTTAAATGACTCCCCCAGAAGTTGGTGTTTTAGAACCTATTTTGGTTGTCATGAGAATGTACCTTTCCAACTTCTAACTATGGGAAGGTAAATAACTAAGAACCCCAGCTGCTGAGCTCTGAAATCTTCATCATCACACTTGCACTGAGGCAGTTGTTTTTTATAGGCTGCTCTGAGGCAGTAACTAAGTTTGACAGAAATTCCAAGTCAGCCACATTCCTGAGAGACCTTTTGTCTGAAGAACTCCCCAGCAGCCTTATAGAACTCTCCTTAGACATCATGGCAGTCTACAACATTTCCACCCAACCTTCCTTCCCTCCTTCACTCAGTCAGACTTACAAACATGTGAGTTTAACTGATACTCTGAATCTAGTTAGAGCTAGGCAAATGAGTGGTTTTTCTAAGCATTTGAATGAAGGGGACATTGTAATGAATGAATTATTTTAAACAAATTTAATTGTGAGCCCCAACATATTGGCAAGAAGAGAAAAGTTAGTATTGATTACAAAGGAAGGCACATAAAATTAAAAATTAGTGTAGCTGATCCACATAAGCCAGGTAAGAACTTTCTATTCAGGGCTAGTCTTTTTTTTTTTTTTTTTTTTTTTTTTTTTTTTTTTTCCAATCCTGCCCAAAGCACTTTCTTTTTTTTTTTTTTTTTTTTTTTGCTTTATAACAAATTTAATCAGTTATACATATACATATGTTTCCATATCCCCTCCCTTTTGCGTCTCCCTCCCACCCTCCCTATCCCACCCCTCCAGGCGGTCACAAAGTACCGAGCTGATCTCCCTGTGCTATGCGGCTGCTTCCCACTAGCTATCTACCTCACGTTTGGTAGTGTATATATGTCCATGCCGCTCTTTCACTTTGTCACAGCTTACCCTTCCCCCTCCCCATATCCTCAAGTCCATTCTCTAGTAGGTCTGTGTCTTTATTCCTGTCTTACCCCTATGTTCTTCATGACATTTTTTTTTCTTAAATTCCATATATATGTGTTAGCATACAGTATTTGTCTTTCTCTTTCTGACTTACTTCACTCTGTATGACAGACTCTAGGTCTATCCACCTCATTACAAATAGCTCAATTTCATTTCTTTTTATGGCTGAGTAATATTCCATTGTATATATGTGCCACATCTTCTTTATCCATTCATCCGATGATGGACACTTAGGTTGTTTCCACCTCCGGGCTATAGTAAATAGGGCTGCTATGAACATTTTGGTACATGTCTCTTTTTGAATTATGGTTTTCTCAGGGTATATGCCCAGTAGTGGGATTGCTGGGTCATATGGTAGTTCTATTTGTAGTTTTTTAAGGAACCTCCATACCGTTCTCCATAGCGGCTGTACCAATTCACATTCCCACCAGCAGTGCAAGAGTGTTCCCTTTTTTCCACACCCTCTCCAGCATTTATTGTTTCTAGATTTTTTGATGATGGCCATTCTGACTGGTGTGAGATGATATCTCATTGTAGTTTTGATTTGCATTTCTCTAATGAGTAAAGATGTTGAGCATCCTTTCATGTGTTTGTTGGCAGTCTGTATATCTTCTGTGGAGAAATGTCTATTTAGGTCTTCTGCCCATTTTTGGATTGGGTTGTTTGTTTTTTTGTTATTGAGCTGCATGAGCTGCTTATAAATTTTGGAGATTAATCCTTTGTCAGTTGCTTCATTTGCAAATATTTTCTCCCATTCTGAGGGTTGTCTTTTGGTCTTGTTTATGGTTTCCTTTGCTGTGCAAAAGCTTTTAAGTTTCATTAGGTCCCATGTGTTTATTTTTGTCTTTATTTCCATTTCTCTAGGAGGTGGGTCAAAAAGGATCTTGCTGTGATTTATGTCATAGAGTGTTCTGCCTATGTTTTCCTCTAAGAGTTTGATAGTGTCTGGCCTTACATTTAGGTCTTTAATCCATTTTGAGCTTATTTTTGTGTATGGTGTTAGGGAATGATCTAATCTCATACTTTTACATGTCCCTATCCAGTTTTCCCAGCACCACTTATTGAAGAGACTGTCCTTTCTCCACTGTACATTCCTGCCTCCTTTATCAAAGATAAGGTGACCATATGTCCGTGGGTTTAACTCTGGGCTTTCTATCCTGTTCCATTGATCTATCTTTCTGTTTTTGTGCCAGTACCATACTGTCTTGATTACTGTAGCTTTGTAGTATAGTGTGAAGTCAGGGAGCCTGATTCCTCCAGCTCCATTTTTCGTTCTCAAGATTGCTTTGGCTATTCGGGGTCTTTTGTGTTTCCATACAAATTGTGAAATTTTTTGTTCTAGTTCTGTGAAAAATGCCAGTGGTAGTTTGATAGGGATTGCATTGAACCTGTAGATTGCTTTGGGTAGTAGAGTCATTTTCACAATGTTGATTCTTCCAATCCAAGAACATGGTACATCTCTCCATCTATTTGTATCATCTTTAATTTCTTTCATCAGTGTCTTATAATTTTCTGCATACAGGTCTTTTGTCTCCTTAGGTAGGTTTATTCCTAGATATTTTATTCTTTTTGTTGCAATGGTAAATGGGAGTGTTTCCTTGATTTCACTTTCAGATTTTTCATCATCAGTATATAGGAATGCCAGAGATTTCTGTGCATTAATTTTGTATCCTGCAACTTTACCAAGTTCATTGATTAACTCTAGTAGTTTTCTGGTAGCATCTTTAGGATTCTCTATGTATAGTATCATGTCATCTGCAAACAGTGACAGCTTTACTTCTTCTTTTCCAATTTGGATTCCTTTTATTTCCTTTTCTTCTCTGATTGCTGTGGCTAAAACTTCCAAAACTAGGTTGAATAAGAGTGGTGAAAGTGGGCAACCTTGTCTAGTTCCTGATCTTAGTGGAAATGGTTTCAGTTTTTCACCATTGAGGACGATGCTGGCTGTGGGTTTGTCATATATGGCCTTTATTATGTTGAGGAAAGTTCCCTCTATGCCTACTTTCTGCAGGGTTTTTATCATAAATGGGTGTTGAATTTTGTCGAAAGCTTTCTCTGCATCTATTGAGATGATCATATGGTTTTTCTCCTTCAGTTTGTTAATATGGTGTATCACGTTGATTGATTTGCGTATATTGAAGAATCCTTGCATTCCTGGAATAAACCCCACTTGATCATGGTGTATGATCCTTTTAATGTGCTGTTGGATTCTGTTTGCTAGTATTTTGTTGAGGATTTTTGCATCTATGTTCATCAGTGATATTGGCCTGTAGTTTTCTTTCTTTGTGACGTCCTTGCCTGGTTTTGGTATCAAGGTGATGGTGGCCTCGTAGAATGAGTTTGGGAGTGTTCCTCCCTCTGCTATATTTTGGAAGAGTTTAGAAGGATAGGTGTTAGCTCTTCTCTAAATGCTTGATAGAATTCGCCTGTGAAGCCATCTGGTCCTGGGCTTTTGTTTGTTGGAATATTTTTTATCACAGTTTCAATTTCAGTGCTTGTGATTGGTCTGTTCATATTTTCTATTTCTTCCTGATTCAGTCTTGGCAGGTTGTGCATTTCTAAGAATTTGTCCATTTCTTCCAGGTTGTCCATTTTATTGGCATAGAGTTGCTTATAGTAATCTCTCATGATCGTTTGTATTTCTGTAGTGTCAGTTGTTACTTCTCCTTTTTCATTTCTAATTCTATTGATTTGAGTCTTCTCCCTTTTTTTCTTGATGAGTCTGGCTAATGGTTTATCAATTTTGTTTATCTTCTCAAAGAACCAGCTTTTAGTTTTATTGATCTTTGCTATCGTTTCCTTCATTTCTTTTTCATTTATTTCTGATCTGATTTTTATGATTTCTTTCCTTCTGCTAACTTTGGGATGTTTTTGTTCTTCTTTCTCTAATTGCTTTAGGTGCAAGGTTAGGTTGTTTATTCGAGATGTTTCCTGTTTCTTAAGGTGGGATTGTATTGCTATAAACTTCCCTCTTAGAACTGCTTTTGCTGCATCCCATAGGTTTTGGGTCGTCGTGTCTCCATTGTCATTTGTTTCTAGGTATTTTTTAATTTCCTCTTTGATTTCTTCAGTGATCACTTCGTTATTAAGTAGTGTATTGTTTAGCCTCCATGTGTTTGTATTTTTTACAGCTCTTTTCCTGTAATTGATATCTAGTCTCATAGCATTGTGGTCGGAAAAGATACTTGATACAATTTCAATTTTCTTAAATTTACCAAGGCTTGATTTGTGACCCAAGATATGATCTATCCTGGAGAATGTTCCATGAGCACTTGAGAAAAATGTGTATTCTGTTGTTTTTGGATGGAATGTCCTATAAATATCAATTAAGTCCATCTTGTTTAATGTATCATTGAAAGCTTGTGTTTCCTTATTTATTTTCATTTTGGATGATCTGTCCATTGGTGAAAGTGGGGTGTTAAAGTCCCCTACTATGAGTGTGTTACTGTCGATTTCTCCTTTTATGGCTGTTAGTATTTGCCTTATGTATTGAGGTGCTCCTATGTTGGGTGCATAAATATTTACAATTGTTATATCTTCTTCTTGGATCGATCCCTTGATCATTATGTAGTGTCCTTCTTTGTCTCTTCTAGTAGTCCTTATTTTAAAGTCTATTTTGTCTGATATGAGAATTGCTACTCCAGCTTTCTTTTGGTTTCCATTTGCATGGAATATCTTTTTCCATCCCCTTACTTTCAGTCTGTATGTGTCTCTAGGCCTGAAGTGGGTCTCTTGTAGACAGCATATAGATGGGTCTTGTTTTTGTATCCATTCAGCCACTCTGTGTCTTTTGGTGGGAGCATTTAGTCCATTTACATTTAAGGTAATTATCGATATGTATGTTCCTATTCCCATTTTCTTAATTGTTTTGGGTTCATTATTGTAGGTCTTTTCCTTCTGTTGTGTTTCTTGCCTAGAGAAGTTCCTTTAGCATTTGTTGTAAAGCTGGTTTGGTGGTGCTGAACTCTCTCAGCTTTTGCTTGTCTGTAAACGTTTTAATTTCTCCATCAAATCTGAATGAGATCCTTGCTGGGTAGAGTAATCTTGGTTGCAGGTTTTTCTCCTTCATCACTTTAATTATGTCCTGCCACTCCCTTCTGGCTTGTAGAGTTTCTGCTGAGAGATCAGCTGTTATCCTGATGGGGATTCCCTTGTGTGTTATTTGTTGTTTTTCCCTTGCTGCTTTTAATATGATTTCTTTGTGTTTAATTTTTGACAGTTTGATTAATATGTGTCTTGGCGTATTTCTCCTTGGATTTATTCTGTATGGGACTCTCTGTGCCTCCTGGACTTGATTAACTATTTCCTTTCCCATATTAGGGAAGTTTTCAACTATAATCTCTTCAAATATTTTCTCAGTCCCTTTCTTTTTCTCTTCTTCTTCTGGAACCCCTATAATTCGAATGTTGGTGCGTTTAATGTTGTCCCAGAGGTCTCTGAGACTGTCCTCTGTTCTTTTCATTCTTTTTTCTTTATTTTGCTCTGCAGCAGTTATTTCCACTATTTTATCTTCCACCTCACTTATCCGTTCTTCTGCCTCAGTTATTCTGCTATTGATCCCATCTAGAGTATTTTTTATTTCATGTATTGTGTTTTTAATCGATGCTTGATTCATCTTTAGTTCTTCTAGGTCCTTGTTAACTGTTTCTTGCATTTTGTCTATTCTATTTCCAAGATTTTGTATTTGGGAAATAGAATCTTGGATCATCTTTACCATCATTATTCTGAATTCTTTTTCAGGTAGAGTGCCTATTACCTCTTCATTTGTTAGGTCTGGTGGGTTTTTATCTTGCTTCTTCTCCTGCTGTGTGTTTTTCTGTCTTCTCATTTTGCTTATGTTACTGTGTTTGGGGTCTCCTTTTTGCAGGCTGCAGGTTCGTAGTTCCTGTTGTTTTTGGTGTCTGTCCCCAGTGGCTAAGGTTGGTTTAGTGGGTTGTGTAGGCTTCCTGGTGGAGGGGACTAGTGCCTGTGTTCTGGTGGATGAGGCTGGATCTTGTCTTTCTGGTGGGCAGGTCCACGTCTGGTGGTGTGTTTTGGGGTGTCTGTGGACTTTTTATGATTTTAGGCCACCTCTCTGCTAGTGGGTGGCGTTGTGTTCCTGTCTTGCTAGTTGTTTGGCTTAGGGTGTCCAGCACTGTAGCCTGCTGGTCGTTGAGTGAAGCTGGGTGCTGGTGTTGAGATGGAGATCTCTGGAAGATTTTCGCCGTTTGATATTATGTGGAGCTGGGAGGTCTCTTGTGGACCAGTGTCCTGAAGTTGGCTCTCCCGCCTCAGAGGCACAGCACTGACTCTGGGCTCCTCAATTTGGGATGATGTGTTGTCTATTCATGTATTCCACAGATGCAGGGTACATCAAGTTGATTGTGGAGCTTTAATCCGCTGCTTCTGAGGCTGCTGGGAGAGGTTTCCCTTTCTCTTCTTTGTTCTCACAGCTCCTAGGTCTCAGCTTTGGATTTGGCCCCGCCTCTGCGTGTAGGTCGCCGGAGGGCGTCTGTTCTTCGCTCAGATAGGACAGGGTTAAAGGAGCAGCCTCTTCGGGGACTCTGGCTCACTCAGGCCGGGAGGGAGGGAGGGGCACGGAGTGCGGGGCGAGCCTTTTGGGAGGTCTGGGGTCTTCTGCCAGCGTTCAGTAGGTGTTCTGTAGGAGTTGTTCCACGTGTAGCTGTATTTCTGGTGTATCCGTGGGGAGGAAGGTGATCTCCGCGTCTTACTCTTCCGCCATCTTACCCGGAAGTCCAGGGCTAGTCTTAAGAATAGAATGTTGTATGTGATATGACTTACAACAGACATTTTTTACTCACCCTCCATCCACTGCCAAAATTCTCCTACTCATAGTTTATGCCTAAAATTCTACAATTAACACTTTCTCTTTTGATAAAACTTTCATGCCTAATATAATGCACATGCATAATATTTTGAATTGAGGTCACATTTTTAAGCAATGGGATACATATACATGTGTGTATATGTATATTACATGTTATTGTTAAGCGGAACATAACATCATTTTTGAGTAAATTTTAATAAAAAATAATAATGGCAAGAACAGATGAGCAGACTTGACACCTAAAACACTGATGTGTTCGTTGAGGACAGGTAGAGCTGATGGTAGTGACTCTCAGAAAATTATGCAGAAAAGCAGAGCTAAGTATACCGAAATTTCAAAATACAGTGGAGTTACAAATAATTTATAACTACTACATCCATAGGCGTGCATTCAGCGGCAAGTGTCAGAAATTCTGACCAAGTACAACTTAAACAAACTAGGCTTTTTTCCTCACATAACCAAAAGTCCAGAGCCGGCTATCCAGTGTCAGTACAGTGAGACATCAAGGAATCCAACAGATCCTTCTACTCTGTCATATTTAGATTGTCTGCTTTCCTCTTTATGGTTGTCACCTCAGAATCACAATATGGCTGTTGTTCTGCCAGCTTCACATCGTTATTGCAGGCAGGAAGAAGGAAGAAACAAGGGTCATGCCAGCCTAGTCTATTCATTTTTATCAGGAAAACAAAAACTGACCCGACAGAATTCCACTTACATTTCACTAATGAGAACTGTGTCACACGGCCAAACCTAGTTAGAAGGTAGCCAAGGGAAAGGTGTTTTGTGTCCACCCTAATGAAGTACATAATATTAAAATTATGCCAAGTACTGTGGCCTACCCACATACTCATTAATAAGAACTTTAAAATAAATTTTCTTGGTATCATGAAATAAGCAAAACAGCAGGTGCTATCATCTGGCTCTTCCTGGTCTTCATTTTACATTTTATTCTATTTTATAGGTACCTCTGTCCAGTCATTCTCAGAACAATTGGCTGAGCTCATGAAAAGTATGAAGAACTACTTAGTAAATCAAAGATAATATGTTGGCCTTGAAGGAGATTATAGTTTTATAGGAAACACAAGCATGTATTTAAAAAGTCTTATACTTTACCTCTCATATGTATGCTTAAATATAATTGTATTGCTACATCTATACAAAATATATTTCCTGAGTTGTCTTATCAGTTGTGTGTAATGGGTAAATATGCTGTACATCTCTCTTATGTAAATAAGCAGTCTTCATTGTCTTAAACCACTTTAATAATATCTCTCCTCAAGATAGCTAATAATATTACTTGGGAGTTCCCCAGTATTTTTAGTATTTCTGGGTTTCAGAAAGACTTCTGTGCACATCCAGAGCTCTCCTCTACATTATTAGGAATGATGCCAGGGTTTCTGTTATATATTCAGTTACATCTGCTCCTTCCACACATTTGGGATACCAGCAACACAGATGTTCTTGGCTCCCAGCCATTTGCAGCCTTGTTTCCTCTGCAAGTAAATTTTTCATTATACATTTGTCAAAGCCTGTTACCTCCTGGTTGGTGCTTATCCTTAGTGCTAGATCAGACTATGGTAGCAATTGCTCTTTTAGTTCTAGTTTTCCTCTTTTCTTCTAGGCCATCACAAATAACCAAAGACCCTACAATTTCACCTCATGAAGACCATAGCTGACCAGAGGCAACTTCAGTTCTACCATGAAAGGATTCAATAGAAATGACAACAGCAGTTTCATGAAATGTAAAGCCTAAAAATACTAGAAAGAGGAACATGAAATAGCAAGTGCTGATATTCATTTTGGAATGTCAAGTGATGTAACTGTCATTAATTTGTCAAAATATAGGAGATGATTCAATGTTTCCCAAACTTACATCACCAGGAGATATTGTTTAAAATACTGATTCCAAGCCCCGTCCTAGACTTACTAAATCCAAATTTCAAGGAGAAAACTGGAAATCTGTATTTTCAAATAATTTTTATGATCAGAATTTTGAGAAACATAGTGGTATTTGAATGTCCACTGACAGCACAGGGGAAAAAAACCTGAATTTTTACTCTTAAAATAGTTACGATGACTACCTCCTGATGCACAGAGAAAATGCAGATAATGTGAACAAAGGAGAGTAGCTACTGTATGTGGAGAGTTTTTCCCTTGGAGATAAGTCTTAAGATTTTTTTTTCTTTTTTTTTTCACATCATATCAAATGAAAGATTGAGTGGAAGCATAATGAAAGGGGTGAAAGAATTCTTCATAAGGGTTTTCTCAGGAAGGGAGAGTCAGAATGTCCTTATAGTTGAGTGAGCAAACCCTGCTGATCAATAAGCTTGTTGCACAGAGGAATAAAACTTCCCACCACAGGACGCTGCCCTGCAGGGGCAGGTACACGGGGCCAAACACAATGGGTGGGGTTTCTATGAAAGGACCAGAGGTGGGATACACGGGGAGTCAAACCCGGAGGAGGAAAATCTGCTCCTTTAATCCTTTTCAAAATACTTTTCAGTTTAAAGAAAACCAAAATCCCAATATTCTGATCCTCCTCTCTCTCTTGAAATTAATTATATTATTTATTATGGCCAATGTGAGAACATCAGTCAGCCCCTTAAACTATTTAAATGAAACTATTCCACTTGATTTGACGCTGATGCTCAAATGGTTTTAAGAAGTAATAATAGCTATTGGGGGGATTTTAAATGCAGAGTTAGAAAATCTCTGCTGGTACCCTGCTTCCTGTTAAACAGAGTTAGAGGAGCCTGCTGTCCCCATTATAACTGTAACTCACTATGAAGCACAGAGCCAGTAATATCAGCTCTGTTCCCTGTGGAAATCTGTAGAAAGGGGAAAAAAATCAAATATCTTTTATATGAGTTTGGTCAATAGATATATACAGATCTTTCTGGACTCAGAGATATAGGTGATAGATAGATAGATAGATAGATAGATAGATAGAGATGATGGTTCAGTGGATGATACATTTTACTTGTTAGTTTGGCATTTCACAGCTCTTTGTAAAGTATGCCTCTTAACCTGTAAACTCTCCAAATCTACTCTCAGCATCTCACAAAGAACAATAATTGTTTATTGATCTAAATGTTAACAACATATTGATGAGGCCTAGAAATAAGACTCAAGGGCAACAAGTGCTCAAGATAGTGATCTTAAGGTACTTTTCCATTATCCATAACATGAAGCTTAAATATATATACACATATATATTTATACTATATGTATACATTTATATATACCATATATATACTTTTAAAATATCACATGAATTGTTTATAAATAACTGTTTAAAAACATGGTAAAGTTTAGCATGGGTGATCATAAACATCCAACCCCTTCATGCTTTTTTTAAAAAAAACAGAATAAATACATCTGTTTGAGGATTCTTAAGACGAAAGACATAAAATCACCATGAAAATGCAAAGTACACTTATTACTTGTTATGATAAAATAGTAAATAGTAGCACCTGAAATCATTTTTTATCTATAGTAGGTATTCAATAAATGTTTTGTGTATTTGAGCAAAGATGATAAAAAGAACTAGTTCAATTTTTCCATACCTATGCCACAGAATATAACCACCAAATACATTACAGGCAAATAGCCAGATAATATTATATCATATGCGCCCACTGTGAAAAGATTTTAAAAGAAAAAAATAAAATAAAATATCCCTCCAGGTATGTTGATTGTTTGGTTTGCTATATATGTAGTAATATAAAGAGATCTGTATTTTAGTAAATATGGCTGTCCCGACATGCTTTCTGGCACCCCTAATTCTGGTAGCAGCACCAATCTTCCCTTGCTGAACTGCCCTTCCCCCATCCAATATAGTGAGACAATCAATCACAGATTTGGACCACTGCATGTCAGCTGGGATGAGCTTTTGATCCAGGCTCCCACCCCCCAACCACAGAGACTGAGCCAAGAGGTGGTCATGGAATTCTTTTAGGATCAGCTCAAGGAACTTCCCCAGAACACATTCTGTAAATGCTGAAAGAAAAGATTCTCTTTTCTCTTTAGACTGTGGCTGCCAGGAGCCACCTTTCCCATCACAGGGAGAGAGCTAATCTCTGGCAGGAGAGAATAAGGGCAACACACAGAAAGATGCAGAGGCAAGCCATAAGAGAAAAAAAGAGGGAGGGATGAAGGGGAAAGAGCAAGAGATAATTAGCTAGCTACTGGGGTTCCTGAATCCAGTAATCCTTAAAGACTTCCAGCTTCAGCCAGTTCGAGTTCAGTTTCTTTCATTTTTAAGTGAAGGAGTTTTGACTAATACACCCACATGGCAATCTACAGCCACAGATTTGTATACAAATCTACCTGGATAAATTTCTTGGAAACATAAGTTTGTATCTTCTCAAGACAAAAATTCTTCATAGACCATTTCTTTGAGACTCCTTTTCCCCATTTCTCCCCTTTTCCAAAGAAGATCTCTAGTTGCATCACTGTCTCTCTAGGCTCCAATTGATAAAGTAAAAATCAGACTCAAAAACATTTTGAAACAAAGGGCAACACACTAACCTCTCAGAGGGTGGTTCCTCAAGCTCTGCAACTGTTCCATAAGGGCCAAAGGAGAGAAATGTACATGTCATTGCCTTAGAAATAAAATAGAAAAGAAAAAGAAAAGATGACAAAAGAAAAGATGACAAAAGAAAAGGAAGGCACTGAGAAAGAAACAATTGTCAGCCAAGGAAATGTCTCACTGAAGATGCCCCTGAATTTCTTTCTTTTTTTTTTTTCTTTAATCATTTCTTGACAGGTCAGGGGACAGAAAGATCCAGTGTAGTGAACCAAAAATTCAAGCAAAGGAAGAGGTGAGGCTAATAGGATAATTAAGTTCCTGAAGTCCTATGACATTCCATGATTACATCAAAATTAAAGTCAAAGTCATATGAAACACCCTTCAGATCTATGTCATAATCCCACTCGGGTGCCTGACAAACCTTGAGAAGCCAAAGTGACAATTACTGATTTACCTTTCTGTGCTGAAAATGGAAGTTGAAAGTTAAGTGGCAACATAAAGCTAAGCACCTCTGAGACTGAGTTTCAAGTCTGGACTAGACAGAAATGATAGAAAATCATTAAGAACAGAAGGCATTAAAAGGTCAGAAATAAATTGTTATCAAGCCCTGTTTGACCATGTTATCAGTCAGAATTTTCTCTTTGCTCTCAAGGATGGAGTAGCATTTTCTTATCTCTGGAGATGAATATGATATTATCAGTGTAGTACAAACACACTGATATTCAGATTCTAAGAATGTTTTGTGCACAAAGGACTGTTTGCAACAAAATGACACTCTCAAATAGGTTTTTAAAAATACATATTGTTGAGGGGACCTTCAAGACGGAGGAGGAGTAAGACACGGAGATCACCTTCCTCCCCATAGATACACGAGAAATACATCTACACGTGGAACATCTCCTACAGAACACCTACTGAATGCTGGCAGAAGACCTCAGACCTTCCAAAAGGCAAGAAACTCCCCACGTACCTGGGTAGGGCAAAAGAAAAAAGAATAAACAGAGACAAAGGGATAGGGACGGGACCTGCACCAGTGGGAGGGAGCCGTGAAGGAGGAAACGTTTCCACACACTAGGAAGGCCCTTAGCGGGCGGAGACTGCGGGTGGTGGAGGGGGGAAGCTTCAGAGCCACGGAGGAGAGCACAGCCACAGGGGTGCGGAGGGCAAAGCGGAGAGATTCCCACACAGAGGATCGGTGCCGACCGGCACTCACCAGCCCTAGAGGATTTTTTTCTGTTCACCCAGCAGGGCGGGTGGGGGTTAGGAGCTGAGGCTCCGGCTTCAGAGGTCAGATCCCAGGGAGAGGACTGGGGTTGGCTACGTGAACACAGCTTGAAGATGGCTAGTGTGCCACAGCTAGCCAGGAAGGAGTCCAGGAAAAAGTCTGGACCTGCCTAAGAGGCAAGAGACCATTGTTTTGGGGTGCACGAGGAGAGGGGATTCAGAGCACAACCTAAACGAGCTCCAGAGATGGGCGCGAGTCATGGCTATCAACACGGACACCAGAGACGGGCATGAAACGCAAAGGCTGCTACTGAAGCCACCAAGAAGCCTGTGTGCAAGCACAGGTCACTATCCACACCTCCCCTCCCGAGAGCCTGTGCAGCCCACCGCTGCCAGGGTCCCGAGATCCAGGGACAACTTCCCCTGGAGAACACAAGGCGCACCTCAGACTGTTGCAACATCACGCCTGCCTCTGCCGCCACAGGTTTGCCCCGCATCCACAGCCCTCCCTCCCCCTGGCCTGAGTGAGCCAGAGCCCCAGAATCAGCTGCTACTTTAACCCTGTCCTGTCTGAACAAAGAACAGATGCCCTCAAGCGACCTACACGGAGAGGCAAGGCGGGGCCTAATCCAAAGCTGAACCCCAGGAGATGTGCAAACAAAGAAGAGAAAGGGAAATTTCTCCCAGCAGCCTCAGGAGCAGCGGATTAAATCTCCACAATCAACTTGATGTACCGTACATCAGTGGAATATCTGAATAGACAACGGATCATCCCAAAA
Source organism: Mesoplodon mirus (assembly GCF_964341445.2). NCBI lineage: Eukaryota > Metazoa > Chordata > Mammalia > Artiodactyla > Ziphiidae > Mesoplodon > Mesoplodon mirus. Next base: position 112,239,264 of record NC_138982.1, read on the forward strand.
CTGAGGCAGCAGACTTTGGAAACAACTGTAGACTTGGGGTCTGCTTTCTGCATCTAATTTGTTTCTGCTTTTATGTTTATCTTAGTTTAATATTTAGAGTTTATTATCATTGGTAGATTTGTTCACTGATTTGGCTGTTTTCTTCCTTTTTTTTTTAATATATAGATATATATTTTTTTCCCTTTTTCTCTTTTTTTTTTTTTTTTTTTTTTGCAGTACGCAGGCCTCTCACTGTTGTGACCTCTCCCGTTGTGGAGCACAGGCTCCAGACGCACAGGCTCAGCGGCCATGGCTCATGGGCCCAGCCGCTCCGCGGCATGTGGGATCTTCCCGGACCGGAGCACAAACCCGTGTCCCCTGCATCGGCAGGCGGATGCTCAACCACTGTGCCACCAGGGAAGCCCCTTTTTCTCTTTTTGTGAGTGTGTATCTGTATGCTTCTTTGTGTGATTTTGTCTGTATAGCTTTGCTTTTACCATTTGTCCTAGGGTTCTGTCTGTCCGTTTTCTGTTTTTGGTTTCTTTTAGTATAGTTTTTAGTGCTTGTTGTCATTGGCAGATTTGTTTTTTGGTTTAGCTGCTCTCTTCTTTCTTTCTTTTCCTTTTCTTTATTACTTTTTCATTTTTTTAAATAATGTTTTAAATTTTTTATTTTAATAACTTTATTATATTATTTTCTTTCTTTCTTTTCTTTCTTTCTTTCTTCCTTCCTTCCTTCCTTTCTTTTTTTCTCCCTTTTCTTCTGAGCCATGTGGCTGACAGGGTCTTGGTGCTTTGGCTGGGTGTCAGGCCTGTGCCTCTGAGGTGGGAGAGCCAAGTTCAGGACATTGGTCCAACAGAGAGCTACTGGCTCCACGTAACATCAGTCGGTGAGAGCTCTCCCAGAGATCTCCATCTCAATGCTAAGACCCAGCTCCACTAAGCAAACAGCAAGCTGAAGTGCTGGACACCCTAAGCCGAAAAACTAGCAAGAGAGGAACACAAACCTACCCACTAGCAGAGAGGCTGCCTAAAATCATAATAAGACCACAGACACCCCATAACACACCACCAGATGTGTTCCTGCCCACCAGAAAGACAAGATCCAGCCCCATCCACCAGAACACAGGCACCAGTCCCCTCCACCAGGAAGCCTACACAACCCACTGAACCAACACTAGGCACTGGGGGCAGACACCAAACACAACAGGAACTACAAACCTGCAGCCTGCAAAAAGGAGACTCCAAACACAGTAAGTTAGGCAAAATGAGAAGACAGAGAAACATATAGCAGATGAAGGAGCAAAGCAAAAACCCAACAGACCAAACAAATGAAGAGAAAATAGGCAGTTTACCTGAAAGAGAATTCAGAGTAATGATAGTAAAGATGATCCAAAATCTTGGAAATAGAATGGAGAAAATACAAGAAACGTTTAACAAGGACCTAGAAGAACTAAGGAGCAAACAATGATGAACAACACAATAAATGAAATTAAAAATTCTCTAGAAGGAATCAATAGCAGAATAACTGAGGCAGAAGAACGGATAAGTGACCTGCAAGATAAAATAGTGGAAATAACTACCACAGAGCAGACTAAAGAAAAAATAATGAAAAGAATTGAGGACAGTCTCAGAGACCTCTGGACAACATGAAATGTACCAGCATTCCAATTATAGGGGCCCCAGAAGAAGAAGACAAATAAAAAGGGACTGACAAAATATTTAAAGAGATTATAGTAGAGAACTTCTGTAATATGGGTAACAAAATAGTCAGTCAAGTCCCTGAAGCACAGAGAGTGCCATACAGAATAAATCCAAGGAGAAAACATCAAGACACATATTAATCAAACTATCAAAAATTAAATACAAAGAAAAAATATTAAAAGCAGAAAAGGAAAAGCAACAATTAACATACAAGGGAATCCCCATAAAGTTAACAACTGATCTTTCAGCAGAAACTCTGCAAGCCAGAAGGGAGTGGCAGGATGTATTTAAAGTGATGAAAGGGAAAAATCTACAACCAACATTACTCTACCCAGCAGGATCTCATTCAGATTCGATGGAGAAATTAAAACCTTTACAGACAAGCAAAACCTAACAGAATTCAGCACCACCAAATCAGCTCTACATCAAATGCTAAAGGAACTTCTCTAAGTGGGAAACACAAGAGAAGAAAAGGACCTCCAAAAGAAAATCCATAATAATTAAGAAAATGGCAGTAGGAACATACATATCGATAATTACCTTAAATGTGAATGGACCGAATGCTCCAACCAAAAGACACAGGCTTGCTGAATGGATACAAAAACAAGACCCATATATATGTGGTCTACAAGAGACCCACTTCAGACATAGGGACACATACAGAATGAAAGTGAGAGGATGGAAAAAGATATTCCATGCAAATGGAAATCAAAAGAAAGTTGGAGTAGCAATTTTCATATCAGACACAATAGACTTTAAAATGAAGACTATTACAGGAGACAAAGAAGGATACTACATAATGATCAAGGGATCAATCCAAGAACAAGATATAACAATTGTATATATTTATGCACCCAACATAGGAGTACCTCAATACATAAGGCAAGTGCTAACAACCATAAAAGGAGAAATTGACAGTAACACAATCATAATAGGGGACTTTAACACCCCACTTTCCCCACTGGACAGATGATCCAAAATGAAAATAAATAAGGAAACACAAGTTTTAAATGATACATTAAACAAGATGGACTTAATTGATATTTATAGGAAATTCCATACAAAAACAACATAATACACTTTCTTCTCAGCACTCATGGAACATTTTCCAGGAGAGATCATATCTTGGTTCACAAATCAAGCCTTGGTAAATTTAAGAAAACTGAAGTCGTATGAAGTATGTTTTCTGACCACAATGCTCTAAGACTAGATATCAATTACAGGAAAAAACCTGTAAAAGATACAAACACATGGAGGCTAAACAATACACTACTTAATAACCAAAAGATCACAGAAGAAATCAAAGAGGAAATAAAAAAAAGACCTAGAAACAAATGACAATGAAAACATGACAACTGAAAACCTATGGGATGCAGCAAAAGCAGTCTAAGAGGGAAGTATATAGCAATACAGTCCTACATCAAGAAACAAGAAACATCTCAAATAAACATCTTAACCTTACACCTAAAGCAATTAGTGAAAGAAGAACAACAAAACCCCAAATTTAGCAGAAGGAAAGAAATCATAAAGATCAGAGCAGAAATAAATGAAAAAGAAATGAAGGAAACAATAGCAAAGACCAATAAAACTAAAAGCTGGTTTGTTGAGAAGATAAACAAAATTGAGAAACCATTAGCCAGACTCACCAAGAAAAAAAGGGAAAATACTCAAATCATTAGAATTAGAAATGAAAAAGGAGAAGTAACAACTGACACCACAGAAATACAAAAGATCAGGAAAGATTCCTGCAAGCAACTCTATGCCAGTAAAATGGACAACATGGAAGAAATGGACAAATTCTTAGAAAAGCACAACCTTCTGAGACTGAATCAGGAAGAAAGGAAAATATAAACAGACCAGTCACAAGCACTGAAATTGAGACTGTGATTAAAAATATTCCAACATGGCTTCCCTGGGGGTGCAGTGGTTGAGAGTTTGCCTGCCGATGCAGGGGATGCAGGTTCATGCCCTGCTCTGGGAGGATCCCACATGCTGCGGAGCAGCTGGGCCCATGAGCCATGGCCACTGAGCCTGCACATCTGGAGCCTGTTGCTCCACAATGGGAGAGGTCACAACAGTGAGAGGCCCGCATACCACAAAAAATAAAAATAAAAATAAAAATAAAAATTCCAACAAACAAAAGCCCAAGACCAGATAGCTTCACAGGCAAATTCTATCAAGCATTTAGAGAAGAGCTAACACCTATCCTTCTCAAACTTCCAAAATATAGCAGAGGGAGGAACAGTCCCAAACTCATTCTACGAGGCCACCATCACCCTGATATGAAAACCAGACAAAGATGTCACAAAGAAAGAAAACTACAGGCCAATATCACTGATGAACATAGATGCAAAAATTCTCAACAAAATACGAGTAAACAGAATCCAACAGCACATTAAAAGGATCATACACCATGATCAAGTGGGGTTTAGCCCAGGAATGCAACTATTCTTCAATATACACAAAACAATTATTGTGATAAGCCATATTAACAAACTGGAGGAGAAAAGCCAAATGATCATCTCAATAGATGCAGGAAAAGCTTTTGACAAAATTCAACATACATTTATGCAAAAAAAAACCCTCCAGAAAGTGGGCATAGAGGGAACTTACCTCAACATAATAAAAGCCATATATGACAAACCCACAGCCAACATCGTTCTTAATGGTGAAAAACTGAAACCATTTCCTCTAAGATCAGGAACAAGGCAAGGTTGTCCACTCTCATTACTATTATTCAACATAGCTTTGGAAGTTTTTGCCACAGCAATCAGAGAAGTAAAAGATATAACAGGAATCCAAATCGGAAAAGAAGAAGTAAAGCTGTCACTGTTTGCAGATGACATGATACTATACATACAGAATCCTATAGATCCTACCAGAAAACTACTAGAGATAATCAATGAATTTGGTAAAGTAGCAGGATACAAAATTAATGCACAAAAAACTTGCATTCCTATACACTAATGATGAAAAATCTGGAACAGAAATTAGGGAAACACTCACATTTACCATTGCAACCAAAAGAATAAAATACCTAGGAATAAACCTACCTAAGGAGACAAAAGACCTGTATGCAGAAAATTATAAGACACTGATGAAAGAAATTAAAGATGATACAAAGAGATGGAGAGATATACCATGTCCTTGGATTGGAAGAATCAACATTGTGAAAATGACTCTACTACCCAATGCAATCTACAGATTCAATGCAATCCCTATCAAACTACCAATGGCATTTTCATAGAACAAGAACAAAATATTTCACAATTTGTATGGAAACACAAAAGACCCTGAATAGCCAAAGTAATCTTGAGAAAGAAAAACAGAGTTGGAGGAATCAGACTCCCTGACTTCAGACTATACTACAAAGCTACAGTAATCAAGACAGTATAGTACAGGCACAAAAACAGAAATACAGATCAATGGAATAGGACAGAAAGCTCAGAGATAAACCCACACACATACGGTTACCTTATCTTTGATAAAGGAGGAAAGAGTATACAATGGAGAAAAGACAGTCCCTTCAATAAGTGGCGCTGGAAAAACTGGATAGCTACATGTAAAAGAATGAAATTAGAACACTCCCTAACACCATACACAAAAATAAACTCAACATGGATTAAAGACCTAAATATAAGACCGGACACTATAAAACTCTTAGAGGAAAACATAGGCAGAACACTTTATGACATAAATCACAGCAAGATCCTTTTTGACCCACCTTCTATAGAAATGGAAATAAAAACAAAAATAAGGAAATGGGACCTAATGAAATGTAAAAGCTTTTGCACAACAAAGGAAAACATAAACAAAATGAAAAGACAACTCTCAGAATGGGAGAAGATATTTGCAAATAAAGCAACTTACAAAGGATTAATCTCCAAAATTTATAAGCAGCTCATGCAGTTCAATATCAAAGAAACAAAGAACCCAATCCAAAAATGGGCAGAAGACTTAAATAGGCATTTCTCCAAAAAAGATATATAGATTTCCAACAAACACATGAAAGGATGCTCAATATCGCTAATCATTAGAGAAATGCTAATCACAACTACAGTTAGGTATCGCCTCACACGAGCCAGAATGGCCATCATCAAAAAATCTAGAAACAATAAATGCTGGAGAGGGTGTGGAGAAAAGGGAACCCTCCTGCACTGTTGGTGAGAATGTAAATTGATACAGCCACTATGCAGAACAGTATGGAGGTTCCTTAAAAAGCTAAAAATAGAACTACCATGTGACCAGCAATCCCAGTACTGGTCATATACTCTGAGAAAACCATAATTAAAAATGAGTCATGTTGGGCTTCCCTGGTGGTGCAGTGGTTGGGAGTCTGCCTGCCGATGCAGGGGACACGGGTTCGTGCCCCGGTCTGGGAGGATCCCATGTGCCATGGAGCAGCTGGGCCCGTGAGCCATGGCTACTGAGCCTGTGTGTCTGGAGCCTGTGCTCCACGGTGGGAGGGGCCACAGCGGTGAGAGGCCCACGTACCACAAAAAAAAAAAAAAAAAAAAATGAGTCATGTAACACAGTGTTCATTGCAGAACTATTTACAATAGCCAGGACCAGGACATGGAAGCAACCTAAGTGTCCATCAACAGATGAATGGATAAAGAAGATGTGGCACATATATACAATGGAATATTAGTCAGCCATAAAAAGAAACAAAATTGAGTTATTAGTAGTGAGGTGGATGCACCTAGAGACTGTCACACAGAGTGAAGTAAGTCAGAAAGAGAAAAACAAATACTGTATGCTAACACATATATATGGAGTCTAAAAAAACAAAATGGTTCTGAAGAACCTAGGGGCAGGACAGGAATAAAGACGCAGATTTAGGGAATGGACTGGAGGACATGGGGTTGGGGGAGGGTAAGCTGGGGAGAGAGTGGTATGGACATATATACACTACCAAATGTAAAATAGGGAAAATGGGAAGCAGCTGCATAGCACAGGGTGATCAGCTCTGTGCTTTGTGACCACCTATAGGGGTGGGATGCGGAGGGTGGGAGGGAAACACAAGAGGGAAGAGATTTGGGGATATATGTAAATGTATAACTGATTCACTTTGGTATTAAGCAGAAACTAACACACCATTGTAAAGCAATTATACTCCAATAAAGATGTTAAAAAATTAAAAAATAAAAATAAATAAAAGTACATATTGTCTTGTCTCCATCTGTCTGGAATGTTACTTTGTGTATGGATGCTGCAAAGTTTACCCTTGGTGGAGGAGAAAGCCATCAATGTCTTCATGTGCTTAGGTTTCAGTGAGGTTCTTGGTGAGATGGACAATTTAGCCCCAAAGCAGTCCAAGAATAAGCAAATCTCTGTCTGTCTCCTCCTACCCTCCCCCCTCCTCCTCTCCCTCTCCTCTCTTTCCATCCATTTGGCCAAGAATGGTAGTCTGCCTATTCAGTTGTAAGAGATCAGGGAAAACCGATGTAAATGTCTCAGAAACAAAATTTGATCTTCAGCTAAATGAGCATGTTAGTGAATTAAAATTTGGATAATCTGCGTTTAAATTGTGAAAGTGGAAAATGATGGGTTAAGAGATTGAATATAGGAGAGGAAAGAGCCTTAATCATTTTAGCAATTAGTACGTAATGTCCTAAAATGATTCACTAATCACTCCGCAGCTGGTACACTGAAAAAACACAGGATACAAAAGCATTCCTCAAATGCCGTAGTCCAACAGAATCCATACTTTGAAGAGTATGTAGAAAACACAGGGAAAATGAGAACCTGTAGACTTGCCCTCTGAAATATGCAGAAGTTTGTTTCACTGAGTAAACTAACTAAGCAACCTATAGCTTCATTCATTTTGAACAATATTGTAACATTTTAATGAAAGCGATTAAAGAATTTCACTATCTTTAAACAGGATAATATATGTGCCAAGAGGAGAGCTTGTACTAAATCTTCAAGGGCTTTTTCAAGGACCTTTTTAGTTCACAATCACAGAAGCACAATGTTAATTTTCTGCTTCTACTAAATCAAAATCTGTATATGCTACTTAAATAAAAAGCCCCATCTTCACGCTTTTTGTAATTACAGGCTTTAGTGCTTAAGGTATCATATCTGCCAGTCACAAATAAAAGAAAAAAATAAAAAGAAGCAAGGAGGGAAGGAGAGAGGGAGGGAGAGAGGAAGAGAGGAAGGAAGGGAGGGGGGGAAGAAGGGAGGAAGAGAGGAAGGAAAAGAGAGGAAGGAAGGAAGGAAGGAAGGAAGGGAGGGAGGGAGGGAGGGAAAGAAAAACCTGAAAATAACATTCAAGAATTACACTGGAATTCTTGCTTCATAGAACACAAAACATAATGTGCTGCTCAAAAGACAAGAACTTTTCTTTCAGTAGAAGCTAATAATTTGAACCCACCCACATGTAGTTAATGATAATGGTGACTTAAATAGCTATATATTTCTAATTATCCTATGTTTGACTCTAAAAATGCCCACATGAGGATATTTTTGCTTTTATACATATTTGTACGCTAACCTCACTGCTAGCTTCTACACATTCCTAAACCTACCTGTCTCTCAGAGGCCTTACCACAGTGTAATCAAAAAGAAAAATGTTGGTTGTGCAATAGCTATTTGGCTCTGATGCTGCCTTCCCTTAAATTTAGTAAGAAGGTCTTGAACCATTTTAGTCTGCTTCATTATCAGAATTGGTATCCATTTACCTATGATTTGTTCTTGACAGAGATCAAATTCAGAGGTACTGTACTGGATGTATGATAAGCTGACAATTGTCAAGGCTGTTCCTGTGGCCATCAGTGGCTCCTTTTTTACTACCAAACTGTGTATTGTAAAACTGATTCAAATTATCCAGAAGCCCTAAAGTTATAATGATTCTCATTTATGGAGAGCCTTTATTCAACAATTCAATGTGCTGCATAGGAAGTCATCATGACAAAAGCTTCCTTAGCAAATTATGAAGAGTTGTATATATGTGTAGTTAAATTCAGGCAGAAAACATGTAAGTAATTAATCCATGTGCAGAAATACAGAATTATATTAATTATACCTTGATTTTTAACCCATTGGAGACTTGTTTTTCTTGTCAGATTTATTTCTAAAAATGATTAACATATGGGTGTTTATCTACACAGTTTGCCACACACAGCTAAGAGCAATTCATGGATGAACATATTCTTATAGGGCAATTAACCTACAACTCATGCAAAAGAGTTAATAGATCCTATAAATCTTCAGATAATTTATTCATCTTGTCACCTGAATAAATATTGTGAGCCATTTCTGGAGAAAGGCAGTGCTTTCTCCTTTCTTTTTCTATTTTGCCTGAGGTTGTGCTGCAGTGGCTGTGTGCCCCTGTCACTGGAAGGAAAAGAGATATCCGTTCCTTTATAAATAAGAACACAGACTCTTTCTCCTTATATTGGATTTATTTTCCACCTAAATGGATTATTTTGGCCAGGCTAAGTTTAGTAAGAACCAGAATAGCACTAAGTTCATTGATCTTTAGTTACTTTAGAGAGGGAAGGAATGGAAATTCAGAAATGAAGGAGGAAATTCTCCATTCCATGCATGGAGATTGCAAGAATTGGAGGTGAAGAGGACGCAGCTGCATTTCTTAACTTTTGAATGAAAAGCAATTATGCCAAGAGCTTTCATTTTAGATTGTCAGCATGGGCCTATGTCATATCCATCCTGACACTCCCAAACTGAAGATTTTAAAGGCTTCCTGCCTTTGTCATTGAGACACCTGTCACCAACTACACTGAATCAGCATCTCTAGATGCTGGGAAATACATATTCAACATGTATCTATGTAAGAAGCAACAGTAGGAAGGCTGGAATTTTTTAGAAACCTTAAAGAATAAAAATGAAAGCAAAATTTAAGACTAAAAAAGAAACTGAAGTTGTGATGAAATTTTTCACCCCATAAAATATACTTCTGATTCCATTTTCACTTATTTGTGATTGAAATAACCCCAATGTCAAGTTAGCAAAGCAAATTCCTACAAAAAATTTTTTTAAATATATTAACTACAAATATTACTGGAAGAAAGAGAAAAATATGTTTTCCTACATAGGATCTGTAAAACGAAGAGGCTTTGGGCATATTATTGCAATAAGAAATATTTCTAAACACTTTATTTTTATTGTAGGACAGAATAAGTAAGGATGAAATAATCTCTCAGTCACATATTCTATTCTTTAAGAAGCATGGTAAAATAAAAAGAAACTGTGATTCTTTAGAGTACTGGAAAAATTTTGGCACTCTCTACATGTTAAATCTCATTTTCAAATACATTTATTATTCATTCTTACCCTCTTCATCCTTGCCCTCCTGCTTAGGATCACGTCTATGAGTCAATTGCAAAAGCAGTGCTCATTTCCCGCTTACTCAAGTATATCAAGATATTCAATTTATGATTTCTGAATTCAAAAAAGAGACATCCCCCAGAACTCCAAGTGACACTCAGAAGAACTCAAAATTTTATAGTTCATCAGCTTAGATATCTTTCTGAAGAAAGGCTAATGATTTTTTTTATACCTTATTAGCTATTTGATGGCACATTTACACGAATGTATTCAATGTTAAAAAAAATTGTAATTTTATATAACTAATGGGGTTACAAAATAAAACTTTCATTTAACACTAACCCTTTCAAGAAGCACTAAATCAAATCTCCAAAAACATATGACTTTATGCATTTTTAAAATTAGAAATATGACAGTGCATAGTTTCTCCAATTGTAGCCTATTTTATCACCACCAGCCAAATATTAAAGTAATAAACTTCTAGGTTAAAGGATATTTAAGGCAGCCACACAAAGGATACATATTTCCAAATAAATTCTGATAACTCAATATCAAATGACAATAAAATTACAGTATTAGATCAGGATTTCAGATAAACTCCAACAGAATGCAGAGGACATAGAATTCGTTTATTTACATAGCAAAATCAAGAGGAGAAAAATTAGGTGTAAACAAATTTTTGACAGAGAGTACTTGCCAATCTGACTTAAGGTTAAAACTAACAATATTTTATCATGTTGAATTCAATTTTCACCCATTTTCTTCTGTATATAACAACGGTCTATTTATTAACTGAGTAAAATACCTATTGGCTCTCATTCTATTTTTTCACGTCTATTTAACTGAAGACATTAATTTGATTAATGTCCAGTCACCAACCAGTGAGATCATAGACCTAATACTCTCTGATATTAAGCACTTAGCTTTGCAATTCTTTCTCATGAAAACTTTGAAGCCTGAACTTTCCAGCAAGTAGTGGAATTAGCCAAATGGAATATTATTTTTCCCTTGTCTCTCTTATTCTAGGAGATAGAGTTAGCACACAGTAGAATATCTGTGCCTTCTTCTCCTTGGGGCCACATCAAGGACCTTCCAAATGTTATCTTGAGTTGCATTTAATGACCGGCCCAAGTACTTATCAAAGAGTGTACTGACTGAGAATTAACAGTTAAAGCTTCAACCCTCCTTGAGTAGGTAGTTAATGAATTTGAAGTCAAGAAATGGCCACGCTAGGTGTTGATACAAAAAACAACATAAGGCTTTCCAAAGAATCTTATGAGGTAGGCATTATAAGTTCATTATCTAGGTAATGTAATAGAAGATAGAAAATCTTCAGTAAATACCTAGCACTAACATGAATAAATTTTGTTTTAATTTTGTTGTTTTGATATAGAAACAATATTCTCTTCTTATACCTTGAAAATATCATCAAAATATAAACTTACCCTTTAAAATTTTACTTTTAGCATGTGGTAGGCAACATAATAGTCCCCCCAAAGATGTCCACATCCTAATCCTCAAAACCTGTGAATTATTACCTTGTATGCCAAAACGAATTTTGCCTTTGCAGGTGTAAGTTGAGGCCCTTGACATGGGAAGACTATCCTGGATTATCCAGGTGGGCCCAATGTAATCATAAGAGTCCTTGCAAGAGGGAAACAGGAATGTCAAAGCAGGAGAAAGATTCAAAGATGCTACACTGCTGGCTTTGAAGACAGAAGAATGGGATCATGAGCCAAAGAATGTACCGGCCTCAAGAAACTGGAAAAAAAAGCAAGGAAATGGTCTCTTCCTTACAGACTTCACTGATACTTCGATTTTAGCCCATTAAGACCTATTTTTTGACTTCTGACCTCCAGAACTGTCAAATAACTACATTTTTTGTAACTTTTTCCAGCAGCAATTAGAAATACGAGTGGTACACATCTACTTACAAGGCCATTTTCCTGTGCTCTTGGCAGTGATAAAGCCACCATAAGCTTATGAGCATCATAATTGGCATCATCACCCACACAGAGGATATGGAGAGAACCTGAGTTATCTAGTTTGGTTTCTAGGCAGCATTTATCTGACTCTCTCCTCCACTTTATGCCATGGAGACCATTTTGTACTTTATTATTATACCATGCCCAGATCATATTACAAATTGGAATTAATAGTGTGTCAATTATTTAACAAAAGCTTCAGTTCTCTGTACCCACTTAGATGCAATTAATGAGCCAAAAGAGACCAATCATATCAGGTTTAACTGCTTGGCCTTCAGATTGGAGCAAGTTTCTGCTTTCTTGCTTTGGAAAGGTCATCATAATTCTATTTTAAAATCCTAAAGATAACAAAACATTTAAAACGCTTCCTTGAAAATTTTGAAAGCCCCCCAAACCCAGTCAGGTCAATAAAGAATTATCATTTAACATTCGTTAAGCACCCACAGTCTGAAAAATATCATACCAGACAAAGAAAAAGGGACAAAACACAGTAAAAAACTATGAGCACTTATTCTAAAGAAAACAACATTCACCTGTAGGTCAAGGGAGGCGATAATTCTGATTGATCAGAAATAATGACCCAGCAACTTGATTACAACGAACAAGCTATGATGAAAAAGCCACACTACTCTCTATTCCTAGTTAAAATGTCGAGGTCTATGATTAGGCCATAGGAGTCAAAGATCTGAACTATTCTCTGATCATTTTGAGAGAAAGGTCAGTGTATTATATGTACTTCGGTAATAGCCTTGCAAATTTTGTGAAAATAGTTTTCTCATCCTCTGTTCTTGTGGCTAATCTCTAAATTACTTTGAACAAAGTACTGCTACATGTTATAGGAGGTATAATAATTAATAAGGCCCTTCTTTCAAGGATATCACCACCTAGTGGAAGAGAGAAAAATGCACGTGTTTGCGTATGTTTCTATTCCCTCACAGTGCCCAGCAGAATATTGCCTTGTTAAAGAAGATCCTTAATACATGACTAATTATGTAATTACAATACAATGCCGAATGTGGTAAAGATTATGTTAGAGGTACAAACAAAATGTGATATGCTAAAAGTTTCCCAATATCTGAAGAACTACAACTTGTATAATTGCCATTTGCTAAATTATAAAACCAAGCTTGGTGTTATTGATATATAACATGCCTAAGGTCAAAAACCTTTTAAAGTTGAAACAAAATCAAGGAAATTTTTCAAATTTAATGAACTTTTGGCTTGACTTTAAAGGAACCCCCACGTAGATGTGGTGACAGAAATCTGCAACCCCACCCTGCATGTCAGAGGAAAATATGAATCCCAGGAATTAATTCAAGACTCATGCTTATTTCCCATCCAACAGAGAAAGCAACCATTAAAAGCTACTGTTTTTCTTTGTGCCAATGCCAGACTCCAAGTATTCCATTGTACAATACTACAGACCCACTGGCAGCAGCAGCATGGCTAATAGAAGAAATATTCTTTCCTCAATAGAGGTTTATATTATGCTATATTTAAGAGGGAAAAAAAAGCCTGTGCTTCTAAGATGAGTTTTCTTAACAGGTCCTCTAACAGTGAAAACACCAGTGTGAATGGGAGAAAAGAACATAAAATTGTGATTCACTTTAACCCTCTTTCATGGGACTGGAGCCTGGGAGACTAGGTAGCTGCAAACATACATGCCCACCTAGCCAAAACTGGAAGCCCTGTTGAGACTGTAGGACTCAGAAAGGATATAAGCGGTAAGAGCTCAACCTGTAGAGGAAGTTAGCCTTTTCAAGAGGGAGATGAGGTCAACAGAGAAATTTAAAGGGTAGATAAAGAACATAAACAACAAACCTGAGGTCAGGAAAGGAGGGAGTAACCATGGCAGTGCCCCTCCAAATTAAGATGTATTTGTAAAAGATGTATCAATATTTGAACTCGAATAGCAGGTTCAAAGGGTAGTCCCAACTGGCTAGAACTTTAATTTTTTTCTCTCCTATGCTGTAATTTCCTTATGACACTTCCCTGACTGCATATACCTGCAGTTTGCTGTATAAGCCTTTTGGAGACTGAATGACAGAGTGCAAAAAAGAGAGATGTGCTCCTTTCATTCACTCCAAGACCTTATCAAAGAAGAGCCATTAGTCTACTAAGAGGACTATGGTTTGCAAGTATTATGATAATCAACAACACCAACAAGCAGCCCCAAAGAGCATTGGAAAGACCCATAACCACAGAGAAGCAATTTGCAGAGGACATATGAAGAGACATTTAAACTTAAACTTCTAAATACCTAGCAAATTAAGAGAAGCACCCACTGAGAAGGAAAGGGAAGGCACATGAAACCTCTGGTTTATATAAATTTAATATTCACAGTAGGATAACATTTTGAAATAGCAACCCAAAGTTTTTTGTTTGTTTGTTTTGGGGGATTTTTATTCCCAGTAATGCCTTTTACTGTGGGTCTTCCATAGTTAAAATTGGACCTTTAGACTAAGATTTATTAACTTAGAGAAGAGTCAGACTAGGAAGACAAAGTGTTGAATCTTAGATTTTTGACTGTCAGAATGGGTTCTTAAAATCAAAATAAGGAGAATAGTTTTGAAAACCCAAATATTTGATTGCAAGAATCAATTTTCTTATTGAAATAATTTTTTGAATTCTGAATGGCTCAAAGATTAAAATTTATACTATCATGGAGAAAATGAGTATTAATATGATTTAGGTTTTTTGCCCAAAAGGATATAAAGTTCAAACAGACTGGAGGATAAGGAATGTTGAGGTGAGGAAAGCAGTAGTAATGTTTACTTTTAATGGATCTGGAGACATCTCACCCCTAAAACAAGCCAAGTAAGTGGGGAAGTTGATTACCCTGTGCTTTCAGTAATCTAATTCTTTTTATCATATTGTTAAAATGAAAATATCCTTTTGACTTCAGTTTAAAATCTCTTGTTTCATTGGTAATAGCTTTCTTTTGATTATGGTTTGCTTTCGTCTTGTGATCAGTTTTCTGGATTGCCCATTCAATGGAGAAACAAATCCAAAAGTATGATATCTCAACAACTAAGGGGAAAACAGTTACTATGTTGTATAATGATGTGTGTACTAACATATGAACACAGATTTCCTGATGCTTACTTTTCACACAATATTGAGGCTAACGTGAAAACATTCCAACTCAAAAGTGGTTATAAAATTATCAAGTTTCTCCACTTCTTTTCTGCTTTTGTTTCTTTTAAGAGCAAAAATGTTCATTTCTCAGGTTTTTGAAAACACTAAAAGAAACAGAGCTCTCTACTCTTTCTTTTAAATCACTGTGCTTCTTAGGAGATATTCAAATGGAACCAACAGGAAACACAGCTGAAACTGGCTTAAACAATAAAATGAGATGCATTGGTTTTCCTGCTCAGAAGGTCCAAAAGTATGGGGAGGCCTCAGAAGTGACTTAATTCCACAGCAGGATGATCTTCCTGTATAATGGATTTGCCTCTTTAAATTTCTGTTTCACCCTGAGGCTGACTTACCCAACAAAAGATAGCCACAATCAACTCTCAGGACTACCTGCTTCCTAATCTAAGCCCATAGAAACAGAGTTACTTTTGGAAGTTCTCTCAGAAGACATAGTTCATGTCCCAGAAGTCTCTCAAAAATCTTTTCTCATGTCTTTTTAGCTCAAATTGAATCACATACCCACTCATGAATCTATGGCTAAGGGATGAGTTTATTCTAATGGGCTTAGGTTTGAGCCATATGACCTAACCCCAGATCCAGAGATAAAGCCAATTTCCTCCAAAACACTTAGGCTTCTTAGAAGTTGTATGGGGAATTACCCAGAGACAGAAGAATGGATATGGGGGAAGAATCACAATGTCCATTATATATATTCACCTTTGGCTCACATCTTGTATATATTGTGTTTTAGAAGCCTTGTCCCCTAACCTACTCCTCTCCACTTCAGTCAGAGTGAAAGTAAAAATGTATAATTATTTTAATAAAAGTATAAGTAAGCACATAATATCCTTAGCCTCCAAGAGACTTTTAATAGTATAAATAAGATAAAGTATGACTAATATAATGAAGCATAAATGAGAGTAAACTATTTTTAAAGGATTTCAAGTCTCAAACCTGGGTCTGGGGAGTTTTGGAATTTTGCATACAGGCTTTGTTTTCTTCCCTCCCTCGAGTAAAGAAGAAATATGTTTTGGAAATTTGGGGAAAATAAGAAGTTAAAATAAAAGTCATCCTAAGGAGCCACAAATTATCCATATTGTGATATCAGAGAAAATGAATTGCTTAGAACTTTTTACTTCTGAAAATGACTCTGATCCTATTAATATGATTAGCAATATCAGTATATAATCCATCTGAAGATAGCCTGTAGTATCTGGACTATGATGCTAGCATTCAAGATAGCAGTTATGTGGACAGGTTTATTATAAAATTTGGAATAAAAGTTATAGGACTATGCTGACGGATTAGACATAGGATATTGGAGGAGAAGAATCAAGGTTAACTCCTAAGATTTTTGCTTGGATGCTTATGATTTCATTTACTTGATCTGAGGAATATAGAGTGAAGTGGAAATTGATCAAGAACTCTGTCTTAAATAAAATGTTTAAGATGGTTAAGAGTGGAGAAATTGAGAAGACCATTGGCTGTACGAGTCTGGAGGGATCATGGCTAGAAACATATATTTGAAAATCACCTATATATAGATTATATCTTAAGTTACAGGACTGGATCACCTAATAAAACAGTATATGAAAGGAAAGCAGAGAGCTCAGGAATGAGCCCTGCCTTACTCTGTATATTGAAGATTTGGAAAAGGGGAAGTTCCCAAAGAAGTTTGAAATGGGCCACAGTTGAAATAAAAAGAAAACCACCAGTGTTTATGTCTCAGACCACAAATGGAGGAATGTATTGAGAAAGGAAGGCCAACATTACGGAATTCTGCTGAGGCCATGATGAGGAATTGAAGTGAACACTGGATTTAGCCACTGGTAACTATGACAAGAGCAATTGAGTATAGAAGAGGGAGGAAAGCTTGGAAAGTTGAGAAAAACATTGAAAAGTAAGTTTGAAAACATATTTAAACATTTATTTTGAGAAATTGTGAAATGAAACGGAACAGAGAAATTACATTGTCGCAAGAACAGAAGGTGGAATTAAAACAGACTGAGTTTTTGGTAAAGTGAAAGATAACATATTATAGCATACACCTACGTTGAGGAGAATTGCCCTGTAAAGAGGGAGAAATCAGTGATACAGGAGATAGATGACATATTTGTAGAATGAAAATTATTAAGAAGGCAATAGTCTTTGGAGTGTTAGCGTGTTTTTGTTTTTGTTTTTTTTTCTGGAAAACCACACGCTTTACCACATAGTTAGTTGAAAATAAGTTATATGAGTTACTTTAATCCTATATGAAAACCATGATTCCTTAAATATCTGATTTTTACAATTAAATTTCTATATTTAAGTTGAAGTTGAACAGCTTGTTTTCCTCTTGTCCTATAACTAATAGGAAGCATTGAAAGCTAAGAACAAAGGGGCATCAAATACCTAATATTCTAAACTGAAGCACAAATACCTGTGGGCCAGACAGCTTGATTGTAGCCAAACCTACTTTGTTACCCACGCCAATAACTTCCACTGCCCTATCCCTTCCCCACAAATAAACCAAATGCTAGTGGGAGAAAGGGAGGAGAGTCGCTTTAGTCTTGAGACTTTGTCCTAGGGAGAGAGCACTGTGGCTTATTTTACTCACAAGGGGGAGCCCTACCGACAGAATACTCTCTACTCTCCCATTAGTAGGGTAATACATTTCTGGAATTGCCTAGGAAAGTCCTGGTTTATGACTCTAACCTCTTGTATTCTCAAAAGTGACCTGGTTTGGACAATGAAATGTATGTTTACCCTACCCAACAGCCAAGTAAGGAGTAACTTTCCAGGAGAGGAGATTGGCATTACACTTCTTGGATGAAAGTCAGTCGATGCCATGAGCTCACTAATCTTCTGGGGCCTACATGAGCTGGCAGAAAAGAGAATTGCCTAGAAAAGACAATGTGAAGTGACAGGAACAATGGAGCAGCCTGCATTTTCATGGTTTGGGGTGGTGAGAATGTAGCAGATTTCTATGAGTCAAGTAGACATTAGAGAAGGTAACCAGGTTTGAATCATCTCCCTGGTCCCCAACCAGTAAGGGCTGACCACAAAGAGCAGAGAGACTGAGAAAAGGGCTGGAACTTTTGAAGGTGGAGAGAATAAAGGAAAGGTGAATAAAGGAATTAGAGCCAGTGAATCTCCCACCTCTGGGATTGTGAGATGGAAAGGAACATCTCAGGGGTCCCAAAGAATCACACTTGTGTCTGGAAGAGCAGCATTTGATGCCTGCCAGATGGAGAGCATCCACATCTGGCCATTGTTATGTACATAAATATTCAGAGCAGGGACATGTACCAGTGAGTTTAAAAGATTATTGCCTGTTTCTGCAACACCTCCTCCCACCACTATCAATGGGGTAATCAGATTCAGCCTGAAGGGCGAAGGGGTGAAGTTCTGGAAATGCAATGCTCCTTGGCCAGCATTGGGAGGAGAGACAATGATGAAATTCAAGTTTTAAATTGGACAAAACCAGAATGCACTTTTTAATAACAGAAAATGATGGGAAAACCTTGGGATCTCCCAAGATGTTATTATGGGTCAGAAAATGGATAATCAATGAAAGATGGTTGAAGGCAATGATTGGAGAAAATAAGGCAATGATTGGGTTTGTATATAACCAAGTTTAGATCATCCAATAAACTTATTTAATTAAAATATTACCTGCTCTTCCACCCCACTCATCCCACTCAATCATTTTATTATTGCAACCTGCGTTGGGGATTTAGATTATGTGTAAGTATAATTTGTTTCATAAGATTATTTTTTTAATGGTGGTTTATTTTACTCATGAGATTAAAGGGTGGATGGTGATGAATTCTGAACTCAAATACCTAACTTCCCTTTCTAGAATATAATATTTTCACGCACCAAAAGCAATAATATCTAACCCAGAAGGTAGAAACATAAAAGACTGAACATTAGGAACCTGCATTTCCATCTTGCCCTGCAGTGCACTAAGTAAATACAGAGGTTTCAACTGTTATCCATTGTAATTCTTAGATACAGAAGGGCAAGTCAAGTAGGTAACTAGCTTCTATAGATCTCTCTAAGAAAAACTGAAATGATCAACTTCAAGCAGCTAATCTAGCACTGGATCAAAACCCCTCAGGGAAATATTTATGTTTTACTAGTTTACTCAGAGAAACAGCTCTAGGGATCTGCAGATATCCTTTGTGATTTTGACTGAAGGGAACACTGATGCCAGAGCTGAAGCTTGTGATTTAATCATAGAAGCAATTCAGCCTTTAACAATCCTATCTCCTAAGAAATCAATAGCTACACTTTCAGTTCTATTAAAGGATTTTTTAAAACTTCTCCACCTGACCAAGATATTAATTTGTATAGGTTCCATTGTTTGCCTCTCTGGTTGATACCTTGAAATGTTGAAAGACTAATTCAATGATTCAGTCTGAAATACTTTCCCCCCCAAATTTCCTCTGTCATCATCATCATCATTATTTTAATTATTTATTGATTCACATACCATTTTTCAAACACTGAGTACTTTAAAGAATTATCTACAACATCCAAAGATAACAGTTCACATCAGTCTCCCAAACATGGTCTTCCAGTCAGTGAAAGGTGGTACAAAATAGCTTTTAGAAACAGAGATTTTGAAACAGATTACCATTATTATTATTTTTTTTAATGGACAAACAAAAGTTCAATTGAAGAGCCAGAGAAATTAGGGCAACTCAAGGAAAATCTTGGCCTATCATAACGCCAAGGGCTCATGAAATTTGGGATTATCTACACTGAAGTTCTCAAAATTTTCACATGATGGAGCTCTTCATAACATATGAATTATACAGAGGATGTGTTTTTCTATCAATTAAGAAAAACATTGCCTTCCTGCTCTGATTTGCATGGATGACTGTTACTTAAGACATTTAATTCTACCTTGTAATAATGGTTAAATTAGTTTAACATTTGAATAGATGTGGATTTCATTAAATTATGAGGTATACTGAACAATAGTGGTGTACTGAAACAGGCATTAAATGGGGAGCCAGGAGTCATGGATTCTCTTCTAAGGATGAACTGTCCTATATGTCCTTGCTTAGTCCTAAAGGCTCTACATCTCACTCCTTCATTTAAAAATGTAAGGTCCCAGATATAATGACTTTCTAAACTTGGAGGAGGTAGTCAAGAGGATGTGACCACTGATTGACCCATGAGCTGAACTCAGGCAATAAGAGTTTCTTTATCTCGTCCCATGTCCTTGGAATGTACACTCTACCTACCGTCCCCACAGTGGGAGCTATTCCAAGGACATAGCCTTGAGAGAGTAAGATGTTGTTGAGACCATCTTGACTGTGTATGTGACTACACTCAGTTAAGGCTTTACATAAACTCTTAAGATTCTGGTGGGCAGGTGCAGAAATCATCTTATCTTGCAGCCCCCCAAAACAAGTCTTGTAGGATCCCCTGCTTATTAAAACTGCCACCTACCAATCTGGAATAGTCTGCCTTTTTCCTTTGATCTCCGCTTGCCCTCCATGTAGGAGAAGAGACAGTTTGCGAACAAATAAAACTCTAAAATTTTCAACTCTAAAATGTTAAGATTATTGGAGGTCCATAAATTTTATATATTGCTCTTAAAGCTAAGCATTATTGGGCTTCCCTGGTGGTGCAATGGTTGAGAGTCCGCCTGCTGATGCAGGGGACACGGGTTCGTGCCCTGGTCTGGAAAGATCCCACATGCCTCGGAGCGGCTGGGCCCGTGAGCCATGGCCACTGAGCCTGCGCGTCCGGAGCCTGTGCTCCGCAACGGGAGAGGCCACAACAGCGAGAGGCCCGCGTACATCAAAACAAAAAAGAAAAAAGAAAAGAAGCTAAGCATTCTTTTCGCCATGGAAGCTCTACAGGCACCTCATTAAACACTTTATTTCTTATTTGTTGACAATACTTATAATTACGACTTCTGGAAAATATGTTTTATTATATTACAATCAATGTTCAAACTGATTTATTAGAGGAAATAGGCTAATGTTCATATCAATTTGGCCTCTGAACTTTGGGGATAGAGACCAACACAGCTTTGCTCACAGGGTTTTGTGATTAGTTTATCTTTATTAAATAGTAGACTGAGAACAGAATGAAAATATTTCTAATTTTAGCAGAAACGGTGTTTAGTGAAACTGACTAATGTGTATTAGAAGTGATCTAGTCACCTAGGTATCACCAGCTGCTAAACAAGGACCATGTCTTCTGTTTCCATGTATGATCTACCTTGGTAATACAGAAATGTGTAGCCATCCACAAATATTTACTGAGTTCCTACTCAATAAACAGTGTGTCATCCATCGTTCTAATTATTGGGGATATAGTAGTGAAAAAATATGCCAGAAAAAATTCTTGTCCATACAAGAATAGGTACATAGTGAGAGAGAGAGACTAGAACTAAGAAGTTGTGTGTGCTTACACTAAAAATCTCCATAGAAGTACAATTTCCATCTCTTTGGTCAACTTTGCTCTCAATTTACTTAAGAATAAAAGGAACATATACATTTAAAATTCAAAGTTATGAGAACAACATGTAAGTAGAATTACTTGTGTCTATATCTGCTGAACTCTTGATACAACGCACCTTTAAAGGTGCTCAGTCATTAGATCTGGGTACAAATTGGTACTTGATAGCCTCAATACTTGTTCTGACACCATTATGTTTAACATTTTCCAATCTCAAGATATTAACTGTGCCTCTTCTTTTTTCTAATGCTAAGAATATAAATTTCTACACTTTTACATATGTTTTTAAAGTATGACTGCTCATGTCAGGATGTCAGGCAGTGAGCTCAGTTCAGGGAATATGATGGCTGAAATATAGCCCTTGTCTTTGCCTATACCACATTTAACATAGAGAAACAAAACACATAAACAAAAAAAATAAGATGCAAAGTGTTTAAGCTATGCTCCAAATTACATAGGTTCATAGCAAGGAAAAGGATTGTTTCTGAATAAAGGCGTTTCAAGACCTTCACAGAGAAGACATTTTCTTTGCCTCTTTAAGGATGAATAGAAAGTCACCAGAAATAGAAGAAGAAATAGAGGTTAATGCAAACTAATTTATGAAGATTTTTAAATGGTTAGAGATTAAACTTTAAGTGAACACTAAATGTAATGATTTTCATAAGCAAATTTTTTATAAATAGAAGCAAGTTACTTGATGACTATTCTATGTATCACCTTTTCAAGACCTTAGTCTTATACAGAGATCTTGATTAATTGATGATTTTTAGAAGATACCTAGACTCTATAATGTATCAGAACACCTAATCCAAATCTATTGGCACTACCCTGTTTTCTTTTTATTATGACTCCTCTCTTCCAACAGTCTGGATCCTCTGCCTAAAAAACTATCTCTGTGACTACTACTGAGATTAACAAACTATATGCCTCTATGTCAAGTTTGTCAATCTTTTTTTCTGTGAAAGTCATTCTTATATTCAAAATTTAGAAAAAGAGTCATTTAGGCCAAGATATTTTATTAATATACTTGGCATTGAACACTGATATTTAGTTTTATTGACCCAATTCACGTGTGTTTTTTGTTGTCCAACCAAAAAAAAGAATCTTCTGTTAATATTTGCTTTTTTTAAGTGCTTTGGTATTTTCTATCACTCAGGGAAAGGAAAAAGAAATGAGAAGGGAACAAAAGGAAGCAAATGAAAATAAGGTTTTCTGACGGAAAAGAAGAGATTTTATTTCTATGTTTAATAGATCTCTACAGCTTCCAAAAAGTTTCCACAATCTATCTCCTCAGAAAGATCAAGGAGGCATTATAAGAAATCTGTAGCAGAAGGAAAATGTCAAGGAAACATCACAGATATAAAACAGATTTTTTCCATGAACAAATCATTTCTAGGACATATTTTCTATAAATGTCCAGCACTTGTCTTGTGCAGTTGTTCTTGACAAAATAATTCAGGCACAGAAATTCTAGAATGTGAAAAATCTGATTTTTTATGTGTCTTTTTCATATAAGTGAATTCTAAATTCAAGTTAAAATGCTAATAAAGTATATATCCTTAATTTTTGCTTCTATCATTTGAAAATAGAGAAGTTAAATGTCAATACAAATGATTTTATAAATATGCAATGCTTTGGAAATCATAAATTCTAAAGTTTTTCATGCAAAGAAATGTCAGAGTTCAAAGATTCTAAAATAATTCATTTGCTCTTATTTCTCTTATATAGTTTTATAATACCCATTTTAAGTAGCTAGCGACTGTTACTCTAAATTGACTTTCTCAGAGACTTTTTTAAGCATAATAACAACAAAGTTATTACTAAAGAGGAAGGATTTATTCCCCAAGTTTCTTTGCAAAAGTCAATCATGCCTGCAGAGGAACTTGATTAATGGTGCATAATCTACAGATGTTATGGAAGCCTTGTAAGTGAGAATGTTAATTATCTAACTTTTTAGCAGAAAGATAAGAGTTTAACCTTTAGAAAAAGAAAGACAGGACTAAATTACTCACGGGAATTAGTAATGGGATAGTGAGCTTTTTATATTCACAATGGCAACTGAAATCCATCCCACGTGACAACTGACAGAAACACATGAACATCAGTTTTCTACCAAGGCTGACACATGAAGTGTCAGCCTCTTCAGCTTCATCCTAAATAAGGGTCTATATCTCTAATGTACTCAAGAATACTAGCATGCACACCAGAGGAAACTTATTACTATGGGTTACTTTAAGACAATTGAAACCTCAAGAATTATCAAGATACTAAGCTCTAATTTTTTAGGCTCCTCTCTAATACAGCTGTGTATGATGAACCATAGCTGCGTATTATTTGAAGGCTATTTTTTTGTGTGTTTGTTCCTTGTTTTGGCAGTGGGTTGGGGGTGGGGTGGTAAACCCTGTTTTTTAAAAAAACAAAAACTCATTGAAATGTTCATGTGTACCAACGTTCCAATTCCCCTCTCTACCTGAAGTTAAAGTTAATATAAAACAGAGAACTGCAGGAGTCATTTAGCTTAATTATGTAAACAATGAAAGGCAAGAAAGACATTTTATTTTAGCAATATATAATATTCCTCATGAAACCTAGACACATTAGGTGGTAGCCCTTTTGAACTGAAATGCAAGGTCAGCAACATCAGACCTTCAGGCCTATGCTATTCCTTTAAAAGGAGACCTCAATAAATGCTTCCTCAGTATTCTTTAAGGGACCGTCTTCTTCCACCTGTTTGAATCTTTGTGTTTTTCAGACATTTTTGCCATTAACATTTTATCTCTTGCTCCACGTTACCAAAGTAATCTGATTCTTGCTAGGCTTTCGACTACCACAGATACATTAGTGACTTCCAAGTCAACAACTCCAGATGAGTTTTATCAACTGCATCCCGGGTGAGCATATCCAATTGTCTACTGTATATAGCAGGTATGAATTCTAGTCTACAAAGCCACCACATCCAATAAATGAATTTTCTTTATTTTTCAATATTGAACTCAATTATTTTTCAATAATTGAACTCAATTATTTTTCAATAATTGAACTTCTATTTTGAGAATTCATTTCACCTGATAATAAAAACTTAATTTCAATCAGTTAAAGGAGCAATCTGCTTTCTCCCTTGCATTGTTTTAAATGCTGGGGACACAGAAGGGTTTGAAGACAATCTGTTTACATACCTACAATGTCATTTGCTGAGATGTCTCTGCCCCTAGTTTTTACTTGGGGCAGAGACATCTCAGCAAATGACATTAGTTTTTTTGTGGATTGCTGAGCAATCCACAAAAATCAGTGCTGCAACCTCCACTCCCTTGACTTAATTTCAGCTCAATTTCAGCCATGTACCAGCCATTCTAGGGTGCATGGAAAATACTCTCTTGATCCAAAACCACTCAGAGGTGTGGGAAAATCTGTGATACCTTCTCTGGCTAGTCTACCTAGACATACAAGAAGAAGATTTCTATTGTTCTTGCCCTTGCTTGTTGTGAGGGAACACTGTAATTTGCCAAATCTCCAGACTCTGGAGTTGATTAAAGGAGGTCGCTTTCTGGAGCCCATAAAATTCATCTTTAGTCCAGAGAGGAGAGGAAATTTGCAGAAAATAAATATTTTAATCTTTTATCATGATGAGCTTTTCTTTTTTAAAATCTTCTCTCTATGGTAAGGCCTAGGGTTACGGAAATCAAGCCCAAGAATTAATTATTTTGATCTGCTTTATATTGATCATCTCTTCTCCTGTGGCAGTGCAGATGGAATACCCTAACTGCCTGGGGTAGGGGAAAACCAACTAATTCCAAGAGAAGAAATTAAAACATCATTTACAACTCAAAATGCTTTCTTACCTCATCATTCTCTTCAGACATATCTTCCACAAATAATATACACTCATTAGATCTAAAAGTCATCGGCTTCCACCCAAATGTATCTTCTTCCTGTGTGGATATCTCAGTGAATGGCTTGGTTGTCCATCTAGTAACCCCAAACAAAAGCATCTATGCTACCCAAGAGTCTACTGCATCCCTCAATGTCCAAGTAGTAACACTATCCTATTAATTCAAATGTTATACTAGCTCTTAAGTCAGTTCCTTGCTTTCTGGGCAGTGTATTAGTTTAATCCTTCAACATTTTCTCCTAGACTACTGCATTAACTCCACACTAGTCTAACTCCCTCTGGATTTACCTGCAATAGCACTGAAAAATATTTCCTCTAAAATATATACCTAGCAATTCTATAAATATTTACTCTTTGTCTGAAACTTCACTCTCCTTTATCTCCATCTAATTAATTCCTACCTGTCCCATAAGGATCATCAAGCCTGATGACATTAAGAAGTTTTTCCTGATTTACCATCACCCTTACCACTCTACCCTTCTTCAAATACATTGTGATATAATTTTTTATTATTTGTCCCTCTGACAACACTAGAATGTGACAGGTGAGGCATGGACCATATTGAAAATGAGTATGTTTGTGTTCTAAGGTCCTAACACAGAGCTGAGAATACAGTATATTAGATTAATTGAACTGAAGTGACATCCAGCTTCCTTAATCAATATGACTTGCCTGGTAATTCCAATTCTGAACTCTCTTGCTCTATCGTCAAATTCAGTTTTTCCTCAAAGCCTTAGTCCTGTGAATGTAGATGTTCTTTTTTACTGAATATCCTGTATTTTACTGAACATCATTTTATTTTTCTGGATATAGGCATATAAAAACAATCAAATTTTAAAAGGAAAGGCCTTTATTAATGCCATGAAAAACAAAAATGTTTTCGGGAAAAGTAAGTATCCTATATGGCTTAGCAATAAATATCATTTACATAGTCAAAATAATGTAAACATGATATATCAATCATCCAAAATGACAGTAAAACTACCAGGGATAGAAAAATATGTAGGGAAGTAAAAAGGTATTATCTAAAGGGAGAAGTCAGAAAAGAGATTATAAAGTACATTATTTGGAAATATAAAAGGAAATATAAGAGCCACAGAGGAACAAAGGAAGAGCATGAAACAACCTGGAGGGAATCTAGATATTCTAATGGTTTTTAAACAGAAATTCAGTGATTCTACTTCAACCATCTTCACCTCCACTTCTACAGGTCCCTAGTGCTAGTCAACTCCTGAGCCTTTTAGTAATTCTTTAATTAAATCGAATTGACGGTCAGCCCTCCCACTGAGGAGGATTCAGTTTTCTTGGTTCTGCTTTACCTGTTACCAGTCATCCTGCTGGTTTCCAGCCTCCAAAACTTTTACTGCTGGGTCTGCTATAATTGCCTCCTCTCCAATTTCCTTTGTCCCAGTGGGTTTATGCCTTAAAAGACATATATATGTGTATATACACATATATATGTATATATATTTACTGAAATTTAGTGGAAGTTTCAGATAGAGAAGAGGTAACTTTATATTCAAACTGTTTCTGAGAATAGGATTAGTGCACTTAAAAAAGAGACCCGGAGGAGAGGGGGAAGATGGCTGAAGAGTAAGACATGGAGATCACCTCCCTCCCCACAGATACACCAGAAATACATCTACACGTGGAACAACTCCTACAGAACACCTACTGAACGCTGGCAGAAGACCTCAGACCTCCCAAAAGGCAAGAAACTCCCCACGTACCTGGGTAGGGCAAAAGAAAAAAGAGTAAACAGAGACAAAAGAATAGGGATGGGACTTGCACCAGTGGGAGGGAGCTGTGAAGGAGGAAAGGTTTCCACACACTAGAAGCCCCTTTGCAGGAGGAGACTGCAGGTGGCAGAGGGGGGAAGCTTTGGAGCCACGGAGGAGAGCGCAGTAACAGGGCTGCGGAGGGCAAAGCGGAGAGATACCTGCACAGAGGATCGGTGCCGACCAGCACTCACCAGCCCGAGAGGCTTGTCTGCTCACCCGCCAGGGTGGGCGGGGCTGGGAGCTGAGGCTCGGGCTTGGGTTGGAGTGCAGGGAGAGGACAGGGGTTGGCGGCGTGAACACAGCCTGAAGGGGTTAGTGCACCACGGCTGGCCGGGAGGGAGTCTGTGGAAAAGTCTGGACCTGCCGAAGAGGCAAGAGACATTTTCTTCCCTATTTGTTTCCTGGTGCGTGAGGAAAGGGGATTAAGAGCGCTGCTTAAAGGAGCTCCAGAGATGGGCGCAAGCCGCGGCTAACAGCGCAGACCCCAGAGATGGGCATGAGACGCTAAAGCTGCTGCTGCTGCCACCAAGAAGCCTGTGTGAAAGCACAGGTCACTATCCACACCTCCCTTCTGGGGAGTCTATGCAGCCTGCCACCGCCAGGGTCCTGAGATCCAGGGACAACTTCCCCGGGAGAACGCACGGTGCACCTCAAGCTGGTGCAACGTCATGCTGGCCTCTGCTGCCGCAGGCTTGCCCCGCATCCGCAACCCTCCCTCCCCCTGGACTGAATGAGCCAGAGCACCCGAAGCAGCTCCTCCTTTAACCCCGTCCTCTCTGAGCGAAGAACAGACACCCTCCAGTGACCTACACGCAGAGGCGGGGCCAAATCCAAAGTTGAGCCCCGGGAGCTGTGCGAACAAAGAAGAGACAGGGAAATCTCTCCCAGAAGCCTCAAAAGCAGTGGATTAAAGCTTCACAATCAACTTGATGTACCCTGCATGCGTGGAATACCTGAATAGACAAAGAATCATTCCAAATTGAGAAGGTGGACTTTGAGAGCAAGAGGTATTATTTTTTCCCTTTTCCTCTTTTTGTGAGTGTGTATGTGTATGCTTCTGTGTGAGATTTTGTCTGTATAGCTTTGCTTTCACCATTGGTCCTAGGGTTCTATCCGTCCATTTTTTTTTCTTAAAAAAAATTTTTTTTGTAATAATTATTTTTTTGTTTAATAACTTTATTTTATCTTACTTTATTTTATTTTATCCTCTTTCTTTCCTTCTTTCTTTCTCCCTTTCTTTCTTTCTTTCTTTCTTCCTTTCTTTCAACTTTTTCTCCCTTTTATTCTGAACCATGTGGATGAAAAGCTTTTGGTGCTGCAGCCAGAAGTCAGTCCTGTGCCTCTGAGGTGTGAGAGCCAACTTCAGGACACTGGTCCACAAGAGACCTCCCAGCTCCACATAATATCAAATGGTGAAAATCTCCCAGAGATCTCCATCTCAACACCAGCACCCAGCTTCACTCAGTGACGAGCAAGCTACAGTGCTGGACACCCTATGCCAAACACCTAGCAAGACAGGAACACAACCCCACCTATTAGCAGAGAGGCTGCCTAAAAATCATAATAAGTCCACATACACCCCAAAACACACCACAAGACATGGGCCTGCCCACCAGAAAGACAAGATGCAGCCTCATCCACCAGAATACAGGCACTAGTCCCCTCCAACAGGAAGCCTAAAAAACCCACTGAACCAACTTTAGCCACTGGGAACAGACACCAAAAACAACGGGAACTACAAACCTGCAGCCTGCAAAAAGGAGACCTCAAACACAGTAACATAAGCAAAATGAGAAGACAGAAAAACACACAGCAGATGAAGGAGCAAGATAAAAACCCACCAGACCTAACAAATGAAGAGGAAATAGGCAGTCTACCTGAAAAAGAATTCAGAATAATGATAGTAAAGATGATCCAAAATCTTGGAAATAGAATAGAGAAAATGCAAGAAACATTTAACAAGGACCTAGAAGAACTAAAGATGAAACAAGCAATGATGAACAACACAATAAATGAAATTAAAAACACTCTAGATGTGATCAATAGCAGAATAACTGAGGCAGAAGAACGGATAAGTGACCTGGAAGATAAAATAGTGGAAATAACTACTGTAGAGGAGAATAAAGAAAAAAGAAAGAAAAGAACTGAGGACAGTCTCAGAGACCTCTTGGACAACATTAAACTCACCAACATTCGAATTATAGGGGTTCCAGAAGAAGAAGAGAAAAATAAACGGACTGAGAAAATATTTGAAGAGATTATCATTAAAAACTTCCCTAATATGGGAAAGGAAATAGTCAGTCAAGTCCAGGAAGCACAGAGAGTCCCATACAGGATAAATCCAAGGAGAAACATGACAAGACACATATTAATCAAACTGTCAAAAATTAAATACAAAGAAAACATATTAAAAGCAGCAAGGGAAAAACAATAAATAACACACAAGGGAATCCCCATAAGGTTAACAGCTGATCTTTCAGCAGAAACTCTGCAAGCCAGAAGGGACTAGCAGGACATATTTAAAGTGATGAAGGAGAAAAACCTACAACCGAGATTACTCTACCCAGCAAGGATCTCATTCAGATTTGATGGAGAAATGAAAACCTTTACAGACAAGCAAAAGCTGAGAGAGTTCAGCCCCACCAAATCAGCTTTAAACAAATTCTAAAGGAACTTCTCTAGGCAAGAAACACAAGAGAAGGAAAAGACCTACAATAACAAACACAAAACAATTAAGGAAATGGGAATGGGAACATACATATCGATAATTACCTTAAATGTAAATGAATTAAATGCTCCCACCAAAAAACACAGGCTGGCTGAATGGATACAAAAACAAGACCCATATATATGCTGTCTACAAGAGACCCACTTCAGACCTAGAGACACATACAGACTGAAACTGAGGGGATGGAAAAAGATATTCCATGCAAATGGAAACCAAAAGAAAGGTGGAGTAGCAATTCTCATATCAGAAAAAATAGACTTTAAAATAAAGACTATTAAAAAAGACAAAGAAGGACACCACATAATGATCAAGGGATTCGTCAAAGAAGAGGATATAACAATTGTAAATATTTATGCACCCAACATAGGAGCACCTTAATACATAAGGGAAATACTAACAGCTATAAAAGGGGAAATCAACAGTAACACATTCATAGTAGGGGACTTTAACACCCCAATTTCACCAATGGACAGATCATCCAAAATGAAAATAAATAAGGAAACACAAGCTTTAAATGATACATTAAACAAGACGGACTTAATTGATATTTATAGGACATTCCATCCAAAAACAACAGAATACACATTTTTCTCAAGTGCTCTTGGAACATTCTCCAGGATAGATCATATCTTGGGTCACAAATCAAGCCTTGGTAAATTTAAGAAAATTGAAATTGTATCAAGTATCTTTTCCGACCACAATGTTATGAGACTAGATATCAATTACAGGAAAAGATCTGTAAAAAATACAAACACATGGAGGCTAAACAATACACTACTTAATAACGAAGTGATCACTGAAGAAATCAACGAAGAAATAAAAAATTACCTAGAAACAAATGACAATGGAGACACGATGACCCAAAACCTATGGGATGCAGTAAAAGCAGTTCTAAGAGGGAAGTTTATAGCAATACAATCCTACCTTAAGAAACAGAAAACATCTCGAATAAACAATCTAACCTTGCACCTAAAGGGACTAGAGAAAGAAGAAGAATAAAAACCCCAAAGTTAGCAGAAGGAGAGAAATCATAAAGATCAGATCAGAAATAAATGAAAAACAAATGAAGGAAACGATAGCAAAGATCAATAAAACTAAAAGCTGGTTCTTGAGAAGATAAACAAAATTGATAAACCATTAGCCAGACTCGTCGAGAAAAAAGGGAGAAGACTCAAATCAATAGAATCAGAAATGAAAAAGGATAAGTAACAACTGACACTGCAGAAATACAAAAGATCATGAGAGATTACTACAAGCAACTCTATGCCAATAAAATGGACAACCTGGAAGAAATGGACAAATTCTTAGAAATGCACAACCTGCCAAGACTGGATCAGGAAGAAATAGAAAATATGAATAGACCAATCACTGACCAATCACCAAGCACTGAAATTGAAACTGTGATTAAAAATCTTCCAACAAACAAAGCCCAGGACCAAATGGCTTCACAGACGAATTCTATCAAACATTTAGAGAAGAGCTAACACCTATCCTTCTCAAACTCTTCCAAAATATAGCAGAGGGAGGAGCACTCCCAAACTCATTCTAGGAGGCCACCATCACCCTGATACCAAAACCAGACAAGGATGTCACAAAGAAAGAAAACTACAGGCCAATATCACTGATGAGCATAGATGCAAAAATCCTCAACAAAATACTAGCAAAAAGAATCCAACAGCACATTAAAAGGATCATACACAATGATCAAGTGGGGTTTATTCCAGGAATGCAAGGGTTCTTCAATATATGCCAATCAATAAACATGATACACCATAATAACAAATTGAGGAAGAAAAACCATATGATCATCTCAATAGATGCAGAGAAAGCTTTCAACAAAATTCAACACCCATTTATGATAAAAACCCTGCAGAAAGTAGGCATAGAGGGAACTTACCTCAACATAATAAAGGCCATATATGACAAACCCACAGCCACCATCATCCTCAATGGTGAAAAACTGAAACCATTTCCACCAAGATCAGGAACAAGAAAAGGTTGTCCACTCTCACCACTCTTATTCCACATAGTTTTGGAAGTATTAGCCACAGCAATCAGAGAAGAAAAGGAAATAAAAGGAATCCAAATTGGAAAAGAAGAAGTAAAGCTGTCACTGTTTGCAGATGACATGATACTATACATAGAAAATCCTAAAAATGCTACCAGAAAACTACTAGAGCTAATCAATGAATTCGGTAAAGTAGCAGGATACAAAATTAATGCACAGAAATCTCTGGCATTCCTATATACTAATGATGAAAAATCTGAAAGTGAAATCAAGAAAACACTCCCATTTACCACTGCAACAAAAAGAATAAAATATCTAGGAATAAACCTACCTAAGGAGACAAAAGACCTGTATGCAGAAAATTATAAGACACTGATTAAAGAAATTAAAGATGATACAAATAGATGGAGAGTTATACCATGTTCTTGGATTGGAAGAATCAACATTGTGAAAATGACTCTACTACCCAAAGCAATCTACAGATTCAATGCAATCCCTATCAAATTACCACTGGCATTTTTCAAAGAACTAGAACAAAAAAATTCACAATTTGTATGGAAACACAAAAGACCCCGAATAGCCAAAGCAATATTGAGAACGAAAAACAGAGCTGGAGGAATCAGGCTCCCTGACTTCAGACTATACTACAAAGCTACAGTAATCAAGACAGTATGGTACTGGCACAAAAACAGAACTATAGCTCAATGGAACAGGATAGAAAGCTCAGAGATAAACCCACACACATATGGTCACCTTGTCTTTGATAAAGGAGGCAGGAATGTACAGTGGAGAAAGGACAGCCTCTTCAATAAGTGGTGCTGGGAAAACTGGACAGGTACATGTAAAAGTATGAGATTAGATCACTCCCTAACACCATACACAAAAATAAGCTCAAAATGGATTAAAGACCTAAATGTAAGGCCAGAAACTATCACACTCTTAGAGGGAAACATAGGTAGAACACTCTATGACATAAATCACAGCAAGATCCTTTTGGACCCACCTCCTAGACAAATGGAAATAAAAACAAAGATAAATAAATGGGACCTAATGAAACTTCAAAGCTTTTGACAGCAAAGGAAACCATAAACAAGACCAAAAGACAACCCTCCGAATGGGAGAAAATATTTGCAAATGAAGCAACTGACAAAGGACTAATCCCCAAAATTTACAAGCAGCTCATGCAGCTCAATAGCAAAAAAACAAACAACCCAATCCAAAAATGGGCAGAAGACCTAAATAGACATTTCTCCAAAGAAGATATACAGATTGCCAAGAAACACATGAAAGAATGCTCAACATCATTAATCATTAGAGAAATGCAAATCAAAACTACAATGAGATATCATCTCACACCAGTCAGAATGGCCATCATCAAGAAATCTAGAAATTATAAATGCTGGAGAGGTTGTGGAGAAAAGGGAACACTCTTTCACTGCTGGTGGGAATGTGAATTGGTACAGTCACTATGGAGAACAGTATGGAGGTTCCTTAAAAAACTACAAATAGAACTACCATATGACCCAGCAATCCCATTACTATGCATATACCCTGAGAAAACCATAATTCAAAAAGAGACATGTACCAAAATGTTCATTGCAGCTCTATTCACAATAGCCCAGAGCTGGAAACAACCTAAGTGTCCATCATTGGATGAATGGATAAGGAAGATGTGGTACATATATACAATGGAATATTACTCAGCCATAAAAAGAAATGAAATTGAGTTATTTGTAGTGAGGTGGATGGACCTAGAGTCTGTCATACAGAGTGAAGTAAGTCAGAAAGAGAAAGACAAATACCATATGCTAACACATATATATGGAATCTAAGAAAAAAATGTCATGAAGAACCTAGGAGTAAGACGGGAATAAAGACACAGACCTACCACAGAATGGACTTGAGGATATGTGGAGGGGGAAGGGTAAGCTGTGACAAAGTGAGAGAGTGGCATCGACATATAGATACACTACCAAATGTAAAATAGATAGCTAGTGGGAAGCAGCCGCATAGCACAAGGAGATCAGCTCGGTGCTTTGTGACCACCTAGAGGGGTGGGAAAGGGAGGGTGGGAGGGAGACACAAGAGGGAGGAGATATGGGAACATAAGTATATGTATAACTGATTCACTTTGTTATCAAGCAGAAACTAACACACCATTGTAAAGCAATTATACTCCAATAAAGATGTAAAAAACGAAAAACAAACAAAAAACTTCTTCTTTTCCCTATGGTTTTTCTCATCACTCTCAAAAGTTCTCCTGTCACTCTTATTCACAAAACATTTTCATTCAGGTAATTAATTTGTTCACTATATGTAATAACAAAACTCAGAAATTTATTTAAATTTGAAGCTGTCCTCTGGCTCAGAACTGGCATCCTTCATGCTGAACCTCATGGTAAGACAACATGATTGACTTTCTCTATTTCTCCAACTTGCGCTCCTCTTCTTTTTTCCACCATCCATCACTCAGCTCCTGTTAGAATTGGGAAGAGGAAGAAAGATAGACAGAAAAAGAGCAGGGAAGTCTAACTTTACTGGTTTACTGGTACTTCAGAGATCTGGGATTGGTGCTCTCTCGTCTTGGTGTATGTTCAAAGATGAATCTTTCTTTTGTGGACATCCTTTATATAGCCATTGACAAACACCACCCACTCCATATCCACACACCCTGGGAACATCCAAATGTTGCTCACCTCACATGGCAATGATTCTCTTTGTTGTGTTGCTTAATTGCTGCTCTCTACCACTAGCAATCCACCCTGCTCGTGCTCTCTATCCAGGTCCCACAGTCCTTCCAGTCAAACCTTCTAGCAAAAAGCTATCCCTCAAGCGCACTTTCAGTCCATAGATCCTCTAATTTTCAAACACTTGGAGTGCAGGTGACTTTCGGTGCAGCACGTTTCTTCAGCATTCCATCAGAG
Organism: Mesoplodon mirus; assembly: GCF_964341445.2. Classification (NCBI taxonomy): domain Eukaryota; kingdom Metazoa; phylum Chordata; class Mammalia; order Artiodactyla; family Ziphiidae; genus Mesoplodon; species Mesoplodon mirus. The sequence goes on from NC_138982.1 coordinate 112,274,156, forward strand.
TAACAACCCAGCCATAGCTTCTGCCTTTACAATTTTTTAGGAATGGACCTAACATCATCCTCTGTGCCTAAAGATTCAGGCGACCCAAGTCAAGCTCTCCAAGACATTCCACTGAAGTCTCTCAGCGTCAGCACAAGGTGAGAGAAAAGGACTTTATTCCCTTCTCCTCTGGGCAGTGAGAACACTGCCAGAATGCAACAAATTTCTCCAAGGAAATATTTCTCTTAATCTCTTCCATCTCAACACTTGATTCTCTCAAGAGAGTATTGGGCTAAAAGTTATAAAACTTGTTTGGGGCACCTCCTCAGCAAGCTATGAGTAGAACCTCAGTCTAGAACCTCACTTTGAAATACTTTTTCCCTCATTGTTTCTCCCTCTTCATCTTGGGACATCAGTCAAACATGAGATTCAGAGTCACATATTTACATCTACTTATCCTCTAACTAGCCACCTTTAACAAATTACCTAACCTTTATAAAATGAAAAGTAATCATCTATGGGAATCTTCTTATCTATAAGTAAATAAGAGTTTCTTATATAGACACTATAGAAATGTTTATATTTGCTTACACAACAGGCAAAAAGTGTCAACACAAGAATATCTCACTGTAAAAAGGTATATAAAATAGCTTATATCTATATGTTATGTAGATTTTTATCTTCATTTGAATCTTTGATACTCAATAAAACCAAGCACTCACTAGGATTTGGAATGACTGGGACACTTTTTCACTGGTGAGATTATAACTTGGTACAATCACTTTGGGAAACAGTTTTGAATTATCATGTGAACCTGAACATTTATGTGGTCTACAGCCCTGCAGTTCCACTCGCAGGCATAAGTACTAGAGAAACTCTTGCACATATGTACCAAGAAACACATATCAACATGTTCATAAGAGTAAAAACTGGAAACAGACAAAAGTGCATCACACAGAATGGATAAGTTATGGTATTTCATACAGTAGAATACTATGCTTTAAGGAAAATTAATGAACTTCTGCATGTATAATATTCATGAATCTCAAAAACATACTGTTGAAAAAAAGCAAGTCATATAAGAGAATACACTGTGTGATTCCATTTATATAAAGGGTAAAACTGACTAAAGTAAAAAATATAGTGTTTAAGGATACATAAGTGGTAACCAATAAAGAAAATCAAGAGAATGCTAAAATTAAAAATCAGAATAGTGGTTACTACTGGGGTTTGGGGAGAGGTATGATCAAGGAGAAACACACAGGGTTTTTAAGGTCCATTAATCAGAAACTAAAAACTGACATCACTTCTAGTATTTGCGTTACAGAAAATTTCATCAAAAAATTACTGACATGGGTAATACAAGAGCTGAGAAAGCAAATAAAAGAGAGTGAAGTAGGCCAGGAACTAGCAAAAGCAGGGACCATTATCATCTCTGGGCCAAAGAGAAAAAAAGGAGAGGTAGTATTACCAGAGCCCAGAATGGAACCACTTGGGCCTGACCAAGAGCCATGGAGAATACACAGTCACTGCCAGAGAAGCTACCCAAGATTGGGGGAGTGGGAGGGAGGATATACCCTGGCTTCTCCCTTCCTCCTGCCTTCCAATCTCCTGCCATGGTTCGCACTGACCTAACACAGGTGAAAGGGAACTAGGGTGAAGTAACCTGAAAGGGCCATTCCTCCTATGATACAGAGCTATGAATCTGAGGGTCAACAAGCTCAGGACAGGCACGTCAGGATGGTAGGTTCTTTTTCTGAAGAGAGTGGCAAGTACAAATGTGTCCGTTTTATCATTCTTTAAACTAAATATATACATCTTAATTTTATGTACAATATACTCTGCAATTTTTATTAAAATTCTTCTTCAAGCATGGGACAGAAATGTTTTGCTTAGTGGATTCTATCAGTAATTTTAGTACATTGCAGAGATATATGAGCTTTCCAGATTGAATACTTTTTTCATGTAAGATCTTTTAAAATTCCAATCAGTTTTCACATAAGTAAAATGGACATAATAATTCCTAATTTGTAGTTATTTCTAGTTCTAAGGGTTGCAGTATGCATGAGAGGCCTAACACTGTGCCTGGCATAAGGTAGAACCTCAGCGAAGGTGAATGGCCAAGTATTTTCATAAGGAAGCTGTGAAAAAGCTAGTGAGGCTTTTTCTGATTTCAGGACTTGATCAGAAAGGAATAAGTAATCATAAATTCTCTTCCATATTCTTAAGGAAGTTAATTAACATGCTTCCCTGAAGTTTTAGTATTGTATTCATGCTTTGCCACTGGCATATGCAAAAGCAGAAGCTAACACTAAGAATTATTGCAAAAAAGATGCCACTGTTAAAGTACCCATTGTCCAAGGGATTCAAGGAGAAAATATGCTAAGTACATGAGGAAGATTGGTCACCACTTCCAAAAGAAAAGACTTGGGAAGAGATATGGGAACATATGTATATGTATAACTGATTCACTTTGTCATAAAGCAGAAACTAACACACCATTGTAAAGCAATTATACTCCAATAAAGATGTTTAAAAAAAAGACTTAAAATAAAGGAATACGGACTTCGAATCACTTAAAATCATAACAATGGCAGGAATGTGTGGTTTGTTGAGGACTGAAATAACCCCACAGCAGTGTAGTGAATTTTCATTGATATACAAGTGGTCGCCTATTATTTGCAACAATGAAGAGGACTAATTTAACACAAGAATGTAGCAGGAGAGGCAATGCTGGCTTAATAATAGGTTCATTCTCGGCAGGAATTCATATGAGTGAGTAGGGGAAATAAGGATAGTTGCAGGGTGGGAAAGAGAAGGCAGAATGAGATGACTGCAAACCGCATGGCATCTTTGCTTACAAGTCTATTACATGAATGTGCCAAGGAGCTGTTTCAGTGCCCTACTGTGTGAATCAAGAAATGTGCATCCACCTTGACAAAGTATAAAAGGTAAAGACTGGGTAAAGCTGACAGACCTCAGCAATCTCCATTACTGGCTGTTACCTTCAGAGTGTTGTTGGCAGAAGATGAAAGTGGCCACTGGCATGGAGAGCTGCAGGTGCACAGCCTGGACTTGGGGACAGAGCAGCAGAGGAAGGAAAGGTGTGCCCTTCACTAGAATCCAATTTGTTAAAGGAAACGATACATTCTGTGGAACTATTTACCCTGATTTGGAAATTAGTGGTTGCCTTAGCAACACCTGAATCCCATGAGGCTCACACGCAGTGCTAATTTCAATTCATGGACACCTTCACGGGTGAGGAAGGCAAACAATAACTTGAGTGTCCCATTTGGCATGACTCTCATAGGAAGTGAGATTTCCCTCTGCCTATAAAAATATCTTGATAATAACCCCCATTTATCAGTATCTTCTATACACCAGCTTTATGCTGCCAGCTTTACATTTGATCTCATTTGGCGACCACTGCAAGCCTGCAAGGTCAGCAATATTATTCCCATTTTACAGATGAAAAATGAGCTGTAGAAAGGCTACATTACTTTCTCAAGGTCACTCAGTGGTGGTTTGATGATTTTAACACAGTTTTGGCTGACTTCAAAATTCAATGTTCTTTTAGCATTTCTAATTCTGTTAAGGAAAATGCAAAATTTGTAAAGCTGCAAAGTACCTTAGGAATTATTCTAATTGAGCACAATGTCCTCAGTTAAAACATAAGGAACTAGAGACACAAGAAGGCCAAGAGATTTACTCATGGTCACATGGCCAATAATGGCAGAGTTGAGAATAGAATTCACTTTTCAGGACTCTATTTGAGCCCTAATTTATGGAGGCCACCTCTGAGCCATCCAAACTGGGATGTTCTCAATGTTGAACTGTATCTCATTCATTTTTGAATGTCTTTATATAGCTTAAACCAAAGTAGAAATAAAAACTGAGAGAATTTCTGTGTTATGTTGAGATATATCAATAGTAAGATTTAACATTTTAAGCCCAAAACATTGAAGGTGACTGATTCACACAGGCCCTTCCAAGCTGTGTGCATGCACAGCTGCTCATGTCATAAAGTACCCTTGCAGAATTTTCTTTCTATCGTGCAAGACTCACATTTGTGAGGTGTCCCATCTGTGTCTGCAGCAGTCACCCTGAAGTTGGCAAGAATATGAGTCAAATTTCAGATTTATTTTGTACCTGGGTTTTCACAGGAGGTAAGGGCTAGTCCAAAACAAAACTGGACAGTGAGGGTTACCTATGGTGCTACTTACTAAACTCTTTTCTATGCCACTGTCTCTCTTTCATGGGCTGATACACCCTTCCCCAAATCACCAGGCTTCCCGTGCCACCACACCGTCAATCTTGCCATACTGTCATCTAGCTATCCAAAGTCCCCTGCTTTAAAATCCTATTAAGACCTGGCATCCTCCACAGTAACCTTATGCTCCAAAATTACCTCTCTTTCTTCCTCATCCTATTCTTATCACAATCGTGTATCCTTAATGATCTTAGCAAATTGTTGAAAAAAGAGATTTCTGGTTAATTCTGAAACAAAACAATGGAAGCAATCTTTACAAAAAAATCTTTGTGTATTATGTAGTAAATGTTTTGTTTTCCTGATCCAGCAACCTCCTATGAAGTCTTTGTGCCTTGACATATATGTAAGTTTGCCTTGGTTTTTTGCAAATGTTTTAACCCAGTGCTGGTTTTAGGCTCACAGGACCTTGTTAGGTGGTTGACCAAGATATGAGAACCAGAGACCCATGGTGAAGGAATGTGTCTGAAGGCAGAAAACTTGGGAGGAATGTCTTTGAACTGAAAGGAACTGGTTATTGTTAACTAAGTCATTGAAATGGTCAAGACTTAGTGATCTACTCATCTATCAAACAATTGTTATATGCTTACCATGTACCAAACGTTGGACAAGGAATAGGAAATTTAAAAGAAAAAAAATGAATAAGAAATCTTATTACCCTTCAAGAAATCTATAACCTAGGTGGAGAGACAACACATATGTTCATTACAATTCTTTGCAATAGCTGTTTTGATGAAAGGACAATTTAGTGAAAAGATGGGCTTAAATACAGATCAATCTGAACTTAAGCATTGCCTCTGCCACTCATAAGGTATGTGGACCCCAGCAAGTCACTTAACTTCCCTGGACTTTAGTTTCTTTATCATAACGCTTCAGAAAATATGTGTATACTTTGCAGGATTGTTTAGAGAAAGCATATATAAAGCACCTATCCTGGTACCAGTGCACCTGGAATTAAAGACATTATATATCTGTCAACTATTATCATTATTTTTATCATTAAAATGATAAAGATAAGCTCGTGTCATATTACACATAGACACACAAATGGCTTAGAATTCATGAATCCAGGGAGATTTCCAGAACTCAGCAATGGCTTAAAATGACAGGTATAAATTTGGTAAAAGAACGGAAAGAGAGTGAGAGTTGCAAAGGCTACATATTCAAAAGCACAGAGAAACATGATAGTTTAGGAACTACTAGTGAATCTGGGTGGCTGCAGCCAGGACCAGAACTAGGAAATTAACTGGTGAGGCTGGAGACCAGACCACATGAAGACTTTATAACCATGGTAACCATAAGTCCCTGTTTGCCTGAGTTATGCCTGTTGCCCCAGAGTAATTATTAATAGTGCAAGCTTTCACTCTTAAGCTTAGATGATAAATCATATGGTCACCCTCTTTACATTCCATGGTGAGAAATTTTGGTCCAACCTGAAAGCTATGTAAAGTACCTGAAGAAAGCTAACTTGGGGAATGACATGATCAATTCTAGTTTTAAATAGCACATTCTGGCAATTCTGTTAGCATGCTGGAGGATGGGTCACAGAGGGCAATCTGGAGGCAGGTAGAGTGAGGAAGTTAAGTCAGTATAAGTTGCACTTTCAGTCATTTTGTTTGAATTATAGCCATAGCTAACATATCTCTTCCATCTCCTTATCACTTACTCTATGGCAAATACTGTTCTAAATGTTTATGTGTGTTATCTCAATTAAACCTCACCACACCATCTTAAGATGAGTATTTTCATTATTACTATTATTATTTCTTTTTTTATATGAGGAAACTGAGACCTAGAGAAGTTAAATTATTTGCTAGAGATCAGGAGAATCCTAATTCAAACCCACAGAATCTATCACCAGATCTCAAGTTTGCAACCACTAAATTATACTATGATTACAGAGGACTCAACCAATGATGACTGATGTCAGGATCCACATCAGTACTTGCCTAGGTAAATATGAATTACAGTCTTCCTTCAAGTTCTCTCTTCCTTTATTGTGTCCTAGAATCCACAAAGGATTATTATTCTTTTGTTGTTGTTGTTGTTGTTGTTCTCACCCATCAAACTGGAACTCAGATAATTCCCCTTGACCTACAATATATCAGAGATGTTGTCCTGGATTCAGGCTGCTTTCTTCTACTATTGCTATCCTGTCAAGACCACCACAGAAAAGTCCAGGTTAAGACTTCCATTCCTAACCCAGGGGTGTCATTTAAATAAGATAAGTTTACTTTTAGAAAGAACATTTTGACAACTTTTCCACATCTAAAAATGAGATGCAATTGTCCACCACTACCACTCTGATGCAAAAGGAAAGACTACTTCCTTAGACAATTGTCCCAGTCCCTGTTTTTACTATTCCATAAGTAATCTCCCCAAGGCAATTGAAATTTATCTCCTTCATGAAAAATGCATTCTTACAATCATAAAACAGGTTGACACTGGTATAGTCCCCAAAGTCTAGGTTATAAAGTCCTATTCATGGTCACTTGAATACATAGGGAAAGAATACTGCTGCTGGCATTGGAAATAGAATGAACAATCTGTGATATTTAGCAAATAGAATTAAGAAGAATAAGAACTGATTGCATGTGAGAGGTCAGTGAAAGGGAAAAATCAAGAATGATTCTTAAGTATTTGTCTCAAGTGAATGAGCAAGTGAGTGGCTAGTGATTTTTTATGAAATTAACTAGGGAACTTAGTCAGAGGAACAGCTTAAAGGGTTGGACAGGTGATAATGAGTTCAGTAAATATTTGCTGGTATGAATAGATGGGATGAATTAGTGTAGTAATTAAAGATAACATCACTGAAATGAAAGGATGATGGAGAAGTTAATTTTAAATGGAAACAGTTCAAGCAATTATGCCAAGGTTACCTGATAAATTTAAAGCAAAATGATTTAGGTGTCTTAGGTGTCTTCCATTAGCTGAGCACTGGGAAGGAAAAATGGGAAGTGTAGACTTATGTGCATGTGAGTGTAGAAATATATCCACCATTCTAAAAATGTCTGAAAATGTTTAGAATATCCACATGATTCTGTTTCATATAATAACCTATTATTATAATTTTAATCAATTAAAAATATTGGCTATTGAGGTTTTTTAAATACCCCATCTGATATTGTGTTAAAAAAAAATTCTAGTCCTCCATAAGCTTGAGCTATACTCTCTTTGGCTCAATTGCACAAAATGTGTTTTATTCATTAACTGTTGAAGACTGTATGAAGTCTGGGCTAAAATTGTCCTAAAATGTTTTCCTATTTTAATTGGATTGTCCCTGTATTCCAAAAGATAAGTAGATACTTGGTTTAGATGATAAAGATAATTTGCCAGGTCTATTCTAAAATATCTCCTAGTTTTTATTTCCCTGGACAACGTTCCACAGCCAATGGTAACATTCTCGCTGACATATTCATATCGTCTATCTCCGTCCCAGAGGTGATGAGGAGATCTGACAGATAGAGACACATCAGCAGTCATGCCAACTGGTTGCCAACTTGGACATATGTACAGAGCAGAGAGCGTGCTAAAGTTCCTTATTCAGAGAGCCAAGAGCCCACTGACATTCACCAATGACTGAAGAATGTGTCAATATCACTACAGCCTAGTCAAGTTTGGAGTGAGCCATGTTAAAAGTTCTGGAAAGGAGAGGATGACCACCTGGGTAGGGCACCACTCTGCTATGTATATATGTGCCTCATTTGGCATCCACTTTGCATGTCTGCTGCTGGGCTTCCATCTGTCGAATCTCAAAGTAATGTCAGAGATAAAAACTGAAGACTCTGTGGCTTCAAAATGCATTTTTCTGCTGGCTGCCTGATGGCTGTCTGGGGACATAAAATTTAGAAAGCAATTCTTGCTGACTGACCTTCTTATATGATATGTATGTTTTAATTTTAACTCTGCAGAATATCTATTTAATCTAATAATAAAAATAATCAGTATATAACTTCAAAAGAGCTTTGCAAATTTAAATATACAAAAGTGGGAGAACATAGCCCATTACTTTACAAAGACTCAGATCACATATAACTTGGAGTTAAATTTTGAAATATTTTCCCTTTTACCTATTGAATGTGTACCTAGAAAAATATAGTATTAACTGGAATGAAATTTAACTTGTAGTCTATAACTGATCTAACATTAACATTTTATCTAGTATCTAATATTTTTCAGAATAAATAAATCTAGGACTTTGAAAAAATTTCTCAATTGTGTTTAGTTAAAATTCCCCAAATTCATCTATAATATTAGTACCTTTGACATTTTCTTAGCCATATTTAGTTATATCTCTCACTGAAAGAACTAGTTAATTAAAAGCATATTAATAATTCTGGTCAATTATGTCTTTCTTTTCATTCTTATAATTCAGAAATATTTTTTCTTTCCCATGTAATTATAAACATTTCACTTTAATTCAGGTGTACTATAGAGTGTTTAAATGTATCTTTTTTGTGTATAAGAGATGGTAATAAATTCAATCATAGCTTGAAAAAAATTTTTTAACTGAAGGGCTTTTGAAGAATGGCAGTGTTTGCACTAGTAATCTTCTCCGGGTAAATATAACTTTATATCTCTGTCTTCAGAACTTGATTATTACAGAGTTTCAGGCTCTGTAATGCTATAATTATTTTATAATTGAACAGTTGATCTGCTTCCTTAGTTAAATGTGTGTGTGTGTGTACATATCAATGCTGATCATGCTTTCTTATTACTAAAAAAAGATTTTTCAGTATTGTGGTCAACGCACCCTAGGGTGACCCCCAGTTAGTTCCATCCTTGTGCAATTAACTCGCCTTGAGTGTAGGTCAAAACTGTGAATGTTTCTAACCAATACAATTTGGCAAAGGTGATGGAATGTTACTCCCACAATTACCTTACACTATATAAGACTCTTTCTTAGTAGACTGATCTGAACGAGATTCTCCTGCAAGACTTGACAAATAACAATCAATCCTGTGGTGAACTGATTGTGGAGGAGAGCACCTAACAAGGAGAAGAAGATAGACTCTAGGAACTGAGAACAGCTCATGCCCAACAACTAGCCAAAAAAAAAAAAGGGGGGGGGACTTCAGTCATACAAGCACATGGAAAAAATTAATTTCTGCAAATGACTTCAATGAGCTTGGCATTAGATTCCTCCCTACGCAAGCCTTCAGATGAGAACATAGCCTGGCTAATACCTTGATTGCATCCTTGTGAGAACATATGCACAGGCTCCAGCCCACCTGTGCCTACACCCTTGACTCACATACACTATCAGATAACAAATTTGTGTAGTTTTAAGCTGTTAAATTGTGGCAATTTATTCCTAAACAAAGAAGCCTAATACAGATTTATACACAATTCCCCAGAACTCACATTTCCATAAATAGTATGGTGTTGTATAAGTCAGTTGGAGCTACCTTAACAAAGTACCACAAACCAGGCGGCTAAAACAATGGAATTTATTGTCTCATAGTTCTGGAGGCTAAAAATCTGAGATCAAGGTGTCAGCAGGGTTGGTTCCCTCTGAGGGCTATGAGGAAGAATCTGTTCTATACGTCTCTCCTAGCTTCTGGTGGTTTTTAGCAATCTTTGGCATTCCTTGGTTTTTAGAAGCATCACCCCAATCTCTGCCTTCATATTCATATAGTGTTTTCCCTGTGTGCATGTCTGTGTCCAAATTTCCCCTTTTTATAAGGACATCAGTCATATTGGATTAGGACCCATTCAACTCAGCATGATTTCATACTAACTAATTATAACTGCAATTACCATGTTTCTAAATAAGGTCACATTCTGTGGTACTGGGAGTTAGGATTTCAACATATAAATTTTGGGAGGACAAAATTCAACCCATAACAGGTGTTTAGCTTTTACTGTAAAAGGAACTTCTAAGAAAGGAAGAGAACACTGCCATTTTAATTGAAGGTGTCATTTCTTTAAAATAATGAGCTCTTCTTTCATCCCTCACTTTGTCTCTCATGGCTAGAAGAGAGTGGGGACAAAAGCTTTCACATATCCATTTCTTTTTAAACATATTTCTTTGAACACTCTGTTTTCACTGTGACAGGAGCATGAAAATACATTACATTAAAAAGTTATGATATCAGTTTCACTCATTAAAATACAGAACAAGTACTTGTATTGGCTTATATAATTTGGTGCCCCAAAATACTCAGACTTTGAAGACTTGAAAACTTTGTGAACTACCAATATTTCCTTAGCAGTAACTTATTTTCTATCATATTTTTAGGACAGAAAGTGTGAAAATGTATTTGATACCACCTAAGTTTGAAGACATCATCCACTTCCAATTGATGAAGATTTTAAGTAGTTAGTGAAGAGAATCTTGTAGACTATAGAAATAGCTGTTAGCCAATTAAGCATCTTCTACCTGTCAGGTGTTCCAGTAAGCAGTTCACATGTATCACTTCATTACCTTTACAGTGAGCATATGAAGAAGATGTTAACATTTCCTTTTCACAAGTGAGGAAACTGAGGAAAAAAGATAAGCGGTGTGTCCAAAGTCACACAGAGAATGTTAGATCAGATATTTTAATCAAATTTGCCTTCATTTCAAAGAGATATTCTGTTTTGATGTGTCCCAACAATTCAACATTAACATGTTTGACAAAGTCTGGGTTCAGAATTTCTTGGAGGCCTGTATTACCTACCATCACTTCATCATACTGGTAAATACTTATTATCAACAAACACATCATGTCATTCAGAGATTTCTTTAGATGGCACCACTGAAATCAAGGAGAAAACAGGAGTTGACAGGAAAACAGTGTTGTTGTTGTTTTTTTCTAAATATATATATATATTAAATTTTATTTATTTATTTATTTTTGGCTGTGTTGGGTCTTAGTTTCTGTGTGAGGGCTTTCTCCAGTTGCAGCGAGCAGGGGCCACTTTTCATCGTGGTGCACAGGCCTCTCACTATCGCGGCCTCTCGTTGCGGAGCACAGGCTCCAGATGCGCAGGCTCAGTAGTTGTGGCTCACAGGCCCAGTTGCTCCACGGCATGTGGGATCCTCCCAGACCAGGGCTCGAACCCATTCCCCTGCATCGGCAGGCAGACTCTCAATTACTGCGCCACCAGGGAAGCCCAACAGTGTTGGTTTTATTCATCTTCTTCATCTCTCCTCAGCCAGCATTCCAGACACTCAAATTATTTTTCTGAAGTAGAGCTGGATAAATATTGGACCCAAAAAAGTTTTTAAGTGGTCAGCATGAAGCTAAAATGAAAGTCAGAAGCCTACAATTGTATTTATAGTTTCCTGACTCAAATACTTTAAGGTCTTCTACTCTGGTATTCTGTTTTTCTATTTCACACTATTAGCTCCTTCTCCTGTATTATTTTCTGTGTATCATAGATTGTTGCTTGATCTGAGACTTGAACAGTTTTGGTTGTATTTGGGGTCCCCACCTTAAAACATTCCATGAGTTATAAGAGAGAGTCAACTTACACTTCGAAACTGCAGAAATATCCACACGTTACCAGAAGTTAGTAACTTGGGAAGTGTTTCCACAATTCTGTATCTATAGCTCCGTAATCAAATGATTAGATCTCTTTCCTTCATCATCGCAGCATGACCTGATGAGTAGCAATCTTTGCCTATTTCCCAGCTTAGGCTATGATTAATTTGATTGGCTTCAAACCCTGTTGTGTCTTTCCTCTGTGCCCTGCCTGAATATTGGCACAATATGATTGCAGTAGGTTGCATTATTTCCACTTTATCTTACATACTTGAACTTCAGGCCACTTAGTCACAACATGTAAATTTCTGTAATATTAAATGCAAGTGCATATTTTATGCCAAGAGCCCTAGCATTCTTTTTTCTGTAAGACTATGTAACTGCTCCTAAATTACCATGAAGCATGTTAACACAAAGATATCACAAATAACAACATCAAATGACAGGAAATTGAAATGAGTCTTCAGTAATATATTATCCATGTATTTGAGTATACCATGTATCATATCATGTTAATTGTAATATCAATTCTGATCTCCAATCAGCAGAGATAAAAATAGGGTGATTTTCTATGATTATATTTAAATTTAAAAGTTACATAAATTGAAGAAAGCCTGTTTATTGTAAAAACATTTATTTAGTACCTATTATATGGCAGTTATTCTTGGAACTGCAGGTGAGGAAATGGATGTGATAGTCATAAACCTTACTGTTAAAGAACATAGAGTCTAGCGCTTCCCTGGTGGTGCAGTGGTTGAGAGTCCGCCTGCCGATGCAGGGGACACGGGTTCATGCCCCGGTCTGGGAGGATCCCACATGCCGCAGAGGGGCTGGGCCTGTGAGCCATGGCCGCTGAGCCTGCGCGTCCGGAGCCTGTGCTCCGCAACGGGAGAGGCCACAACAGTGAGAGGCCCGCGTACGACAAAAAAAAAAAAAAAAAAAAAAAAAAGAACATAGAGTCTAACTAGTAGACTAACTTGCCTCTAATTTTCTGCCTCAAATTTGTCAGTATACTTAGATGTCTTATTTGGTTCTTAAGATTAACAATATTCTCTATATTTTTTACCACTATTTTAAGATTACCATTTATTCTGTATATCTTTTTGCCACTATTTAAAGATTATTGATACTTTTTTATTATTTTTAGTCCATGAATGAAACTAATCTAGATCTGGTTTGCACTAGACTTAACATCTAACTTCTGTGTTCTCACAGCTTTAAAATTCATAGACGTTTAGGAAGAAACACACTCCTTCCAGAATAGAATGGCTAAAATTGTAACCCCAGTAGTGAGAGGAAAGATTCATAACTCAGATTATCTCTATCAATGAAAGAAAATAATCATTTTATTACTATTCCATAAGCCATGTGTGATTTCAATTCAATAGCACTTAAGAATATTCTTCTGAGTGACTTCCCTGGAAGTCCAGTGGTTAAGACTTCGCCCTCCAACGCAGGGGGTGCAGATTAGATCCCTGGTCAGGGAGCCAAGATCCCTCATGGCTTGCGACCAAAAAACCAAAACATAAAACAGAAACAATATTGTAACAAATTCAATAAAGACTTTAAAAAACTGGTCCACATCAAAAAAAAAAAAAAAAGAAAGAAAACAACAACAAAAAAAGAATATTCTTCTGAGAGCTAGTTACTAGATACACCCTTGCTTTAACACTTTTAAAGAAGTCCTGGTGATGACAGATAGAGATTTAGAATTATAGCTATATTGTCACCATTTCATTCTGCTTGCTCTCCCACTGCAATTTTTTTCCTCTGCACCTAAGCAGGTGTGTGTGTGTGTGTAGAATAATTAAAAGTTTTCAAAATATACAAATTATATAGTTTTTTTAATACTTTCTGCTCTATTTATTGGTCTGAATCTTATTTCATAGTTATCTTCTTGTATTTTTTCATATTTGTTAAATATGTGATCATTATTTTCTATTACTTCTCTATATAATTTCTTTAAACATTTATATGTAATTAGCAATATGGAAGAATAATAATGATTGAGGATTTATGATTTCAAAGATAAATGTTACCTGGCCATTTACTTTTTAAAATGTACAGTAACTTACAAATAGACTAATTTACATATAATGTGATAAACTCACTTCAATTTTCATAACTTTAGATATCTCACTCAGATTGTATACTTGTTGTGAAGTAACTTATTTTGAATGTTTATTTTTTGTGACCTTTCTGTAGCTGCAAAATTGTCATCTGAGTCTATTGCAACCAGCTGTAGTAAACAGAAACAATACAATAACATTAAATGGAGATGCTCACATTTTACAAACTGAGTGAATGCAATTGATGATGGAACAGTGAACATGATTAACTTAGTACAGAGACTAAACTACAAAGAATAATGATGTTATCCTTCTGTGTCACTCAGAAGTACACAATATATTGACTTGATCATGCCATTACTAGCCATGTAAGTATTACAGTGTTTCTCCTACAAAATACACACAATATGATGCAATCAGCTTTTATATTCTCAGAGACAATAGCTATAGACTCCCCATATTATGTTTTGTGTTGACAAAGAGCTATTCTTGTCTGTATCTTGAAATTTAAAATGTTTCCCTTCTTCCTCAGACATTTTTAAACTGAAAAAAAAGTAGATGAAGAATACAATAGCAAATATCAAAATAATTTACTTTTAGCACTAAAAACTGGCCAATAGATTTTCCTTTACTTTTTGCACTGTCATTTAAATTCATTAATTACATTTCTTATGTCACAAATAAAACTAGTAATTTGGAAGCACTATAAATATCAACAACAAAGCAATAACTTTTTACCAGTCATAGCGGGGTGTTTCATCTTTTTTTATTAGAAAAAAATAAGAAGGTTTAAGGCTGCTCTTTAAGAATTGATACTAGTGTGCTTACAAGATCATAACTCTAAGCACATCTTAAATTATTTAATTTTTTTAGCAAGAAGATAGACCTTTTTAAGAAAAAGTCTGAAGAAATGTTCCTAAAGCCCACCAAAAAGTAATGTGTGACTTCCCCCTGCTGGCTTAGCAGAATAATAAAAATAAGAAAACCCCTATGAGAATTTCTTGAATTCTGAAACAGTCAAGTCCTATTAATTTAGAGAATCTAGGAGAATTGTCTTTTGGAAGTTATAAAACATCTACCAGTCACAGCAACATGCGTTTTTATACCAATGCACAGACCCAGCAGCATGTATACACATTCCCAGCCACCCACATCCACTTCCAGTTAGATCCCAAAACACATTAACCCCTTAATCCAAGACCATATACAACATGCACACAAGCACATAACACACACATGCATAACCACAAGCCAAAATCCCTCTTTTCCCTAGTGCTAGTTTGGGTCTTTGCTTTCCTCTCTCTTGAATTCTGCAGTCCTCTCTAGTCCTTGCCAATGTGGGCTAGTTTCCAGGTCCCAACCTGTGCCTGCTGTCTGTTGGACCTGGTAGCTAAGCATCTCCCTGGAACCTCATGTGCAACCTGGCAATCATCACCACTAAGAAACTAGTTCAGTATTAAATTAATTATATATTTAAAATTGTTTAATTATTGTTGCATCTTATTAAGATTAAAAATAACCCAATTTGATGAACCAAAAC
This sequence comes from Mesoplodon mirus, assembly GCF_964341445.2. Taxonomy (NCBI): domain Eukaryota; kingdom Metazoa; phylum Chordata; class Mammalia; order Artiodactyla; family Ziphiidae; genus Mesoplodon; species Mesoplodon mirus. The sequence goes on from NC_138982.1 coordinate 112,289,480, forward strand.
TAATAGATGCATATTTTATATTACTCTGAGTAAAATTTGCATGTTAATCAACTAATTGCTATGTGCCAAGAAATAACTTTTCCTATTGCCTCTTCTTCCTCTTCCTTGCAGTGGATATAAAATAAAAATGACCCAGATTAGAAATAGAAGATTTTGCATTATACCTAAGAATAAACAGCCCTGAAAACACCACAGTTATTTGGGCTTAATTTTTTCTGAAGTCACTGCATATGAGTTTATCCTTTCTAGAATTGTTTCAGTAAACTAATTCATATATTTGGCAACTGAATGAAAGGGAGTATTATCAATAAATAAAATTCTCTAAGAAATTATCAAGTCTGTATATTGAGACCAATAAACTAATCAGACCAAGTATGTTCTGTTCTGTGCATGTTAAGTAAAGTGATGAAATAATTAACTAGCAGCTTAGTGACTGGCCTGACCATGATTAAGACTGCATTTTATATCAACCCGAAAGTAAAAATGTACTAGATGGTTACTGTTACAGCTGAATTGTGTCCCCTAAAAGATAAGTTGAGGTTCTAAGTCCTGGTACCTATGGTTGTGACCATAGGTCACAGAAATAGATTTGGAAATATATTCTTTGGAAATGAATCAAGTTAAGATACCGTCATACTGAATTACAGTGGGTCCTAAGCCGAATTACTGGTGTCCTTATGAGAAGAGGAGAAGAGACATTGACACATACACAGAGGGGAATGCCATGTGAAGACAGAGGCAGAAATTGGAGTGAGGTGTCTATAAACTAAGGGATGCCGATGCCTGCTGGTAACTGCCAAATGCTAGGAGTAAAGAATGGAAAAGATTCACCCTCAGAACCTTTAGTAGGAATCAACTTTGCCAACATCTTGTTTTCTGACTCAGGCCTCCAGAACTAGAGAAAATACATTTCTGTTGTTTTAAGTCATTTTTTCTTAAGGTATTTTGTCATAGCAGCCCTAGAAAACTAATAGTTACTTCACATAACTATTTTTTAGGTTCTTGGAAAAACCTATTATAAGCCAGGTACTAAGTGGGTCTTTGAGCCCACAGCACATAACAAGACCCTGGTCTTTCCCTCCAGGACACTTCAGCAAGTGGATGACAGACAAGTGAACCAACCATTACAACTAGGAATAAAACTATCTTCAACAGGTGTTATGTGAACATGTAGGAGGAGCCTTATCGTCGTCTTGGGGAGTCAAAGTAATATTCCCAGAGAATATGACATCTCAGCTAAGATCTAAAGAACAAATAAAGTGAGCCAAGAAATATTAGGGGCAAGTTAGAGATGGAGGTGTGCAGAAATGATGAAGTCATTCCAGGCAGAGGCAGTGGCATATAGAAAGACTCAACAGCAAGAAAACAAGCCATATGAAGAGTGAGTTAAATTTCCATAACTCCAAGTCCACTCAGTCAATGCAAAAAATCATATGTATTATTTGTAACAAACTTTATGAGGAGCTAAGCAAGAGTTCCTTTTCATTACATGTTCTGAGTTTATAAGATAGTCCCCAGTAACGAGATGTGATCTCTCTTGTAGAATTCCTCAGAATAACATATTCATCAAATGACTGACCCTTTTTACTTTAAGGCATTTTCTGAAATTAAAACTCTAAGTCCACTGTTACTTAAACAAATACTCCTTCACTACTTCTTTGTTATTTCCAAAGTTTTTTTGAAAAGTGCTTTTAAATTATTTCCACCTTTAAAATGTCCCAAACATCAGAGGCACTTGGTCTATATTATAAACAAATTGTCTAAAAATACTCAAACATGTATAATCAGTAAAGAAAGCATTTTCCTTTATAGTCCAAAGTGCAAGAGAGCATCTGAAATCAGTGTAGCTCATAGAAGAATTCAGATGAAAAACACTCTGAATTTTAGAGGTTATATAAGCAGATTATTCAGGATATACTAGTCACTATGGTAACCTCACTTTTTAATTAGTAGAGTAAATAGTCCCACAAATCTTGAGTAATCTATTGACAAGTTAAGCTTAACCATAGTAGAAGTTATAAGTACTTTGTTTTAACAAATACAAAAGAGAAAATTAGTGACCAGTATTTTTCAGAAGAAAGGTACAAGCACTTACATGAAGGTTACCTGCCTCAGAGTACTGATTTTGAATCCATGATATTATAAATTTCACAGTAATGTATTATTGAAAACTGCTTACATGCATAAATTGAGATTTTCCCCCTTTTTGGTCATCCAGATGCATACCTGTCCATGTTATCTTCCCATTTCAAAAATAAGTAAATAAAAGAATTTTAATGGGATTGATCCAGAATCCCAATTCAAAAATTTCTATACAACAGTATATCTTTTGATCCAATGATTGTTACTTTTTCAACATAAATATCATGACCATATTCTAGACTCTATACTTAAAATTATACATCCCACCAGAACACTTGCTAAAGTCATATTTAAACATAAACCACTCAGAGAGAGCAGTCATTTGATCCTACATACATGGGAACTGTTAAACCAAAGACTGAACTTTTACATCAACAGTTAAATTGTTTTTGGTTTTTTCTCTCAAGTACTGTGACATGTTTTTTAGGACCTTCTTCATGTGTATGTGTAAGTGTGAATTTGAAATGTCTTCTGCACTCATATATCCAAGAAAATCTTCTCAAATCAAAAGTTCCCTCTTGCCTAATTGTTTTTCTTTCTACCTATCCACCTTCAAGTAAGTTTTAGTTCTCATTCTTTCTCAAAAGTTTTCAAACATCTCTAGGACTTTACTTAATCTACTTGCAGTATCTTCTGGAACAAAGGAAAAAGCCCGTGTTTAATTCCCTTCTACAATAGCTCACCTTCCTCAAACTTATGACAATTTCAGTGGTAATGCTAAATCCAATAGACAGGGCCATTTACTGGTATTACTGTTTTACAATTACTATATATAAAACACATAATTATTCTAAGTAAGTTAGGGTAGATAATCTTCAGTAACCTTTTAAGGATATCTTACACACACACACACACACACATACACACACACACCAGGTTTTTTGTCACTGAACTAGAAAATTAAAAATTCCAGGAATAAACAGGTTGATCTAATTTGAAATCTCAGGAATCCTTTCATCCTCTCAGCACATGCCTTCTTTCTGCTAGCCACAAGCACTTGCTTTTACACTCTGGATCTCTAAGGGAGAATAAACAGGAAGGAAATGAAGTTTGGCTCAAAAAGGATGTGTACTTAAGTCCAAGGTCCAAATTTAACCCATTTATCATCAGTACTTTGCATGAATAAATCTATTATCTAAACATTCAAAGAATATTTAAACAGATGAAACTACAAGCAAGTCAGCAATACATTTATGCAACCAAATGAAAAAGTAGAAAATGTTAATAATCATTATATAACCACTACATATCCAATAGCATGCATAAGAGGTATTTCCAATTCTGTTCAGAAAGACAACTATTTAAGGGTTCAGGAGGCCAGTTATTTTTGTCCATTTTTCATTATTAGCGGCTGAGAATCTTCTAAGACATAATACAATCATGCAACTCTTGAGTATCTACTTTATACTCTCATAACTGTCTTCCTAAATAAGATGGGCTTATTTAGGTTTTCACTTACAGGCTCGGTTTCTGACTCATTACTCTTTCTGAAATACTTATCCCTTAGTATAAGTTACTATTTATTGAACATTTGGTCTGGGCCAGGTGGTTTATATAAAGTTTCCCATTATTTGTCAGAGCAGTAAATAGCATTATCATTTTTTATATCTGGAGAAATTGAGACCTAGAGACGTTAAGGTACTTGATTTAGGGTGCATAGCTGTTAAATGTTGAAAGCCAGTTACAACTTAGGTATTCTTGAGCTCAAATACAAGGCCTGCAGTACCTATGCCAAGGGCTCTCAAATTTTAGTGTGCTTTAGAAGGCTTGTTAAAATGTAAATATGAGCCCCACCCGTAGAGATTCTAATTCAAGGTTTTTGCATTTTTAACAAGTTCTCAGATGAAACTGATGCTGTTGTCCTGGACCACACCTTAAAAACATTTCAGTACACTAAATTACCCTGAACTACTCCCCTCTACACACAATAGACTGCAGGGCCATTATTGTATAGCAGTTGTTCTCAATCCCAGGTAAACATTTGAATCACCTGGGGAAAATTACCAAAACAAGAAAATATGCCCTTACCTGGACCCCATATCAGACATATTACATCAGGATATCTGGGGGTGCTGTCTAGATATGTTATTTTTATTAAGGAGATTCTAATGGACATCTAGGGTTGAGAACCACGAAATAGTGAAAGGAGTATGAACTTTGTAATTTAACCACTCTGGGTTCATATTTCAATCCTGTGCACTTCCAAACCATGTGACCATTAACACTCAGTTTTCTCTTCTGTTAACTGTTAATAGCATTGTAAATATTAAATGAAATATTAAATGAAAATGCATATATGGTGTCTGGTATAAAAGAAATGCTTGGTAAGTATTTTGACACTACTAAGTTAAGTACAAGAGAAACAGGTCATATTTGCCTGGCTTATGCCCTACCCCAACTCCCCACTTTCATCTGGTTAGACTTGGAATAAAGCATTGTTTCCTGACCCAGGGCTAGTGGCCTTGACTGGATATCAGGACTTCTACATTTTGTCTCCCGAATCTCTTCTTTACCAGTATGTCCTAAATTCTAGAGTACAAATGATGACCCTCATATCCACAGTTTTAGCACATCCACCCCACTCTGGTCATTACATCCTCTGAAGGGTACCAGACTCCAGGAAAGGATAGAACTAAGCCTTCTTTCCTTTTTTCTTACCTGTTTCCCTTTTTGGTTCTTTAGAACAACACTCTAAAGCTCAACACATAGTACTGTGTTTTGTTCTTGCCGGTCTCCATTCACAAGAAACATCCATACCTCTTGTGGTCCTATGGGTCACTGGTAAGGTTAAAACATTACAGTATGCTAAATTCTATCCTCTCCCCCAACATAGAGTCCCTCTCTTGATTCACCTCTGCAGTGTTCTCTCTGCCTCCCCACATCAACTGCCAGTATCAACAACTCTGGGAATTAAAACTTGGAATATTGTACTCAATGGAAGCTGTGTCCAGAGAGTCAATGTCAGCTTCCTGGATCTGCTTAAGCTTGTTATGCTAGGCTCTGCCTCATTTTAAGGAGAAAGAGTTGTCTAAATCCTGACTAGCTTTTTCTCCATCACTCCTGGGTTTCTGGCATCTCAATTAATGATACTAATTGTCCTTTTTCTCATTAAATGGTGGACCTGACAATTCTATAGGCTAGAACTACATAGTACATTGACAGACAAAACAAAGTTTTTCAGTAATTTAAATAAATAAAATGCTCCAAACCCTAAATAAACTCAGTCATTTAATCATCATTCATCAAATGCCTGCTATGTGTGAAACATTCTTCTAGTCTATGTGCTGAAGAGACAACAATGAAGAAAACAGCCAAAAAGAAAATTCTTCCTCCCGTGGAGCTTATACTTTATCAGAGGCATACAGATAATAAGAATGAAACATATAAAATTTAGAGAATGTGATACGTTTATACTGAGAAAAAATAAAGTAGAGATAGGGAGATCAAGAAAGAAGAAGGAAAGATCGCTATCTTTTTCTGCAGGACTTTCAAGGAAGTCCTCACTGATAAAGTGACATTTGAGTAAAGATCAGAGGGAAATAAGGACGAAGCCATGAGGCTGTTTGGGGCTGGAGAGCATCCCAGGCAGAAACAAAGAGCATGTTTGGCCTAAAGAAGAAGCAAGTTTGGCAGTGAGACCAGTCTTTATTGAACAAGAGAAGGTGTAGTAAAAAATAGAGTGTAATAAAGTCAGAGAGAGGGTTCAGTTTCAGATCACAGAGCCTTTTAGGAGCAATTTTAAGCATGTTGACTTCTAGTATGACACAGGAAACATGGGAGAGCTCAGTCAGAAAAATGACATGATCTGGACATCGTTAACAGAATCATGCTTGCTACTGTATAAAGAACAGATTACAGGAAGCCAAGTGGGGAAGCTGGGAAATCAGTTAGCAAGTCTTTTCAATAATCCAAACGAGAAGTCACACTGGTTTAGACAGTAGTAATGAAAGTGAAAAAAAGTGGTCAACCTCTGAATATATGTTGAAGATAGAGACAACAGAATTTTCTATTAAATTAAACATGTGGTCTAGAGGTCAAGGAGTAAAGGATGACTCCAAGATTTGGGGCCTGAGCACCACCTGGAAGGATGGAGCTGCCATTTATTAAAATGGGAAACACTTGCAGAGAAACAGTTTTAGGGGCGAAGAATCAGGATTTGAAGTTGGATAGATTAAACTGAGATGCCAATTAAGTTACAAAGTAAAAGTTACTGGCTAAATGAGATGGTGTTCAAGGTGGAGGTCCCAAGTATAGATATAAATGTGGATGTCTCATTGTAGGACGCTAGATGAGATCATCTAGGGAGTGGTGATGGAAAAAGGATCCTAGAACTGAGCCCTGAGTCACTCTGGTAGTTGAGGAAGGAAGAAAAATAAAGGTATGTGTTGTCCCAGAAGCCAAGTAAAGAAATGTTCAGGAGGAGGAAATAGCGGATGTTAATAAATGCTACCGATAGGTAAAGTATTGGTCACTGGACTTAGTATCACGGAGGTCACTGGAGAACCTGATAAGTAGTTTTGTCAGAGGTGGAGGCAAAAGGCCAAGTTGGAGTGGGTTTACACATTTTATTTTTTTTTAAGATTTATTTTTTTGATGTGGACCATTGTTTTTTTTAAAGTCTTTATTGAATTTGTTACAATATTGCTTCTGCTTTATGTTTTGGTTTATGGCCGTGAGGCATGTGGGATCTTAGCTCCCCGACCAGGGGTTGAACCTGTGCCCCCTGCATTGGAAGGTGAAGTCTTAACCACTAGACCACCAGGGAAGTCCCAATACATTTTAAATAAGGTGAATAAACACTCCCAATTTTGTTTTAAATTGAACATTTTCTAAGTAGGTCAGACATCATTAGTCACTGATATTACAAAGATGAACAAGATCCCTCAAAGAGTTCATAATCTAGAGAAAAGCATTTATAAGTAAACAGTTTTAAACCTCTTCATTAAACATGAAAATAGAGGGGTAGACACTGTGCTATAGGAGCGATGACAAGAGAACACCCAGTTCTTTGCTTTCTATTTCTTATTTTCATGAAAGGATTTTCTTAAAAATGTGCTATTTCTGTAGGTGACATAGGACGGCACAGAGTATTCAAATTCAGAATGGCTTCCTATTCTAACACAAATAGTACATCCTCTTCTTATCAACAAATTAAGGTTATACAGTTTAGAAAATGTTTGCATATTACATCTCACCAGCATTGAACTCAAAATAAAACATAATCTTCTTGGTTACATCTAGTGCCAAACCTAAACCTACTGACAGAAAACAGATCTGACTCTGCGTAGGCTTTGTCAACCAACCCCCTCTTTGTCTTGATTGTTTGTTTTTCTGTCAGCAAGCAGAACTTCCCCTTTCAGCCCTTTAAGAGGTTTCAAAACTTGAGTGGAACCAGTGTCAGGGATTTTCTTGCAAGTAAGCATCACCTCCAGCAAGGGCATCCCTCAAAATGGATCAGACCCTCCCTCTGTAGGAATTCCTCACTCTTCAACTCTCTAGCTGTCTTTCTTGATAGGGGGCCAAGGGGAGGTTAATTGGTAATTTCTCTTTGAATATGAATCCTATTTAACTAATTACATGGCTTTTTGATGTTATTTTTAGAAGACTGGTTTTGAGAAAAATTTTCTTAGAGGTTTTTTTCTTTCCATCTACTGTCAGATGTATTTTTAAACTTAAAGGCAAATAAAATAAATCTGATTTGATTCCAAACATTATAATTTAGTGGATGAGCCCATTATACGTGTGTAAAAATTAGACCCTCATTTTATAGAGGGAAATGAAATAACCCTCCATAAATTTTATTAAAATATTTGTGACTGAGAAATAGGAAACAGATTACAAAATGTCAGATGTAAAAATTCTGAACTCTGGATTTAACAGAAGTTGAAGTGAACTAAATGTCAATTTCTCACAGTCATCTTCCCTGATCACACCTTCAACATTATGTCACCTCCTGTTATTCTATAGGAAGCACAATGATTCTTTCCCACATAATCTATATCATAACATAGAATTACTGTGGGCTTGCTAAACTTGTTTATTATTTATCTCCCCCTTTAGAATGTAAGCTCCATGAAATTGGGAACGGTATCTTTCTTATTCTTGTAGCTCAAACACTTTCCCCAACATACTTGGAGGATGTTAAGAATTTAATAAATATTTGTTGAGCAAATGAAAGAATAAATGAATCAACCAATCAACCAACCAAGTGGGCAAGTCTCAGGCTAGAATTATACAACTTCTTAAAACAGTGGCTTTCAATTTTTCTGACATGACATACAGTAAGATATACATTTTACATTGTCATAATTTGTTACTTTGTTTTAATTATTTTTATAAGCTGTATTTAACTGGGATTTGGGAGGAACATTTTTTAGCACATTCTCAATTTTTCTCTCAATAGAAGAATTGGATTTGTTATAATTTGTTAAAATTTGTAACAAATGTTACCTTTGTTATATAATGATTTAAACAATCGGTTTTTGTTTTTTACTTTTTAATTTTAGTTCATGTTTATTATTTATTTTACATTGTTGTTACTTATTTTTGCTGGTTTGGTCAAGTTGCTATGTATTATTCCTTTTCCTCTTGGGAGTGTGGAAGTCTTGGTATACTTTTCCTTCCATTAATGGCTCTCTTCACTCTTCCTGCTCTCACAACCAGACTTCATTCTTCACTGATATTTAAAAACAGAAAAACTATTTTTCTCACCAAGATGCACTGTGTTCTCTTCCAAGACTCCCAATTTCCATCCCCTACTTCCACAGTACTCCCCATATGAAAGTTTTAAAATACTACGCTTCTCCCATTTTCTCCTTCACCCACAGATGAGATACTTGAAGTAAGTAATTTACTTACCTTTCCTAGCCTTCCACTACCCTACTCACAACTCTTAGGTGTTGAGATATTCTAAAACTAAAAGTACCAAACATTATCAGAATTCCCTGTGTTATATGTCCCTCCTATCTGAATTATACTTAACTGACAGTTCATCACACATAGACTGATTCTATTTAAGCAGCAATTACCCCACAGCATTTTCTTCCAGTTCTATTCAATTTTATTTAATTTAAATGCTGGTCACAACATCCTAAATTGATCACATGACTCACAAAAGGATGTGGCCTTTTGCTTCAGTTTCAGGCCCTACAGAACCCTGCTTCACTCTAGAGAGGAGCATGCCCTTGGGACTACACATCCACTCACATAAGGAAATCTGATAAAAACACTGGGATCAGCATCATTCTTCAGTTCTTCTAGGGTGGTTGGGAACAGCTACCAAGATCTCTCTTTGTCTTAGCCCCATTACTGTAATGCCAGATTTATGCCAGAAGGTAACTCTGTATGCTCATTTCTGATATAGACCTCTATAGACCTCAAAACCCAGCTTCCATCCTTCATTTAGGCTCCATTTATACCTTGCATTTTTAGCACCACACACCAACTTCCCCATCCTCTAGCCATTCTATTTTACAGCACAGCTTCCAGCCTTCACCTCCAGATTTACCCTATTCCATGTTCATCTATGATCTGCCACTGATTCTCTCTAAATAAGAGAATCATAAAATATAACGTTTTAAAGAAGTCTTAAAACACAAAAACTTCTAGCTTGATAAATTCTCCTATCTAGTTTGAATAAAATTGGAAAAGGTAGTAAATTTAGAGACCGTATTGAAATTAATCTTTAAATTCTGCCTATTTTCAATGGTTAAGAGGATATATACAATATCTAAACTGATTTTAAGAATCATTCAATAAGACATCATCTTCAACTATGTGGAAATAACCCAGCTGCCTTTTAATTTTTCAGCAAAAAGTAGACAAATTAGTGGAGTCTCATATGCATAGTCACCTCTGGATCTTCAGCCATTTCTTTTCTCTTAAAAAAAAAAAACTGCGGTGGCTCTGAAAAAGTACAGACCATTGGGATCTTAGATAATGGTTCTCAACTTTGACTGTGTAATAAAATCACCCCAGACTAATTAAATACTAATGCTTGGGAGTGTAACCCCACTTAAGTAGTTTAGAAAGCTCCCCTGGTGGTATGCAGCCAAGCATCAGAAACACTGCTCTATGCAGCAAAATCAAAGATACTCAAGAAAATGAAGGATGGTCAGTCTTGAGGGAGAGGGCAGGAGGAAAATAAAACAAAATAAAAATCACCCTGAGATAGAAAGCAGGTGATCATTCAAAGTAGCTTCCTGGCCTAGCTCCTAAGTTTTATTTAAATTCCTAGACGCAAGAAACTACCTATAAGAGGAATTCTTTGAGGACCTTTGCCTTATATCACTTAGCAGTTACAGTGGAGGGGGAGTTGATCGAAAGAACTATAATCATTAGAGGAGAGTCTTCTTGTGTTTCTTCATCAGTGGCATGGGTTGCCTGATAGCCCCAGTGAAGAGAATCAGAACAAAAGCAGTTAAATAGACTTTCTCCATAGTCAGGGTGAGAAACATATGGAAGGTCCCTTCCTTTCACAGGCCCCTGTGGCTGCTGGGAGTTGCTGAGATTGCAAAGGGCCAGGTGAGAAGGAGAAGTCAAGCTGCAATCATGAAGCATTTCTATGTAAGTGCATCTAGTAAATAGCCTAAAAAGATCTGAGAAGAAAGGACCTGATTTGTTTTAATTTGTTCTCTCATCGTAAATAAAATTTCATTTTCATACATAATTTTGTATTTGTAATTTTGCATGCTCTCCCTCAAAAAGGGCCCTTCAAATTGATTAAGCTGCAGGCCCCACAAAACCTGGATCCAGCCTTGCCCATAGTTCATGTTGCCTGCTAAATAAAAATTATACATGAAAACACAAATTTTAATCCAAGTTGCTGTCTTCTCACATACGGTTTATGAAAAGAAAATGTAGATATGTGCAGTCAATGAAAGAATTAATAACACTGAGAATTTTTTATAGGACTCTAGGGGGAAGAGCAGCTTTCTTTATCCTCCAGTCAACTCTACATTCAGCAAAATAGTTGGTGTTTTGTTAAAATTGAGGTTTCCAAATGGTACCTGGGATTTCATAAGAATTTTTTTCTCCATGACTGTTTATGCTGCAGAAAAGCCATTAAACATTTTGGAATACTTACTAGGAACTTCAAACTTTGCAGCATTAGTTTTCAGACACCTGCTAATACCTAAACAGTGCATCCCAATTACAAGGCACCATCACACATTATCTGATATAATTCCCATATGAGCCCATGAGGCAAGAATCTCAAGCATTTTTGTCAGGCCCTATAGCCTCCTACAGGCTGTTGAAGAAAGTGGATCTTGAAACAGGTGAAATGTATTGTCCACAGTTGCTCATAAGGATGCAACATAAATTGATACCTGGGAACTCTGACTCTAAAACCAGCATTCCTCCCACACAACCTCTCATCTTCTCCCATTTTCCTGTTACCCTCCACTGCCTTCTCCACACTCTTCTCTCTTCTAAGGATTATAGTTCTTTCAATCAGCTCCCCCTCCAGTGTAACTGGTAAGTAATATAAGGCAAAGGTCCTCAAAGAGTTCCTCTGCTAGGTAGTTTCTTGTGTCTAGGAATTTTACTCTATGCAACCCTCTGCCAAAAATCATTCAATTCTTTACTCTTTAAGAAGACGCCAAACTATATATGTTATATGCTTTAAATAGCTTTCCAGAAACCACAAAATGCCCATGGGAATCTGAATGAGTTTTTTTCATGAACTTGGGACTTAAATTTGGCTCTTCTTATCAATTTAAATGTTTTCAGTTAAGACTTGTGTGCCTAAAATACCTTGCACACTCTCAGACTGCCTTGTTTGTTTTTTTTCAGACTGCCTTGTTTTTACTTTATAATACTAACTCATATTTTATCTCAGGGAGGAAAATGATCTATCTCTTGCCAAGCCATGATAAAATTCTGTTTTTGTTTTTGTTTTTTTTAGTAGATCTCTATTGGAGTATAATTGCAAAGAAAGAAGGAAGCAACATGTAACAAGCTTTGTAGGGCGATACCAATGTCAACATCACACTAAAAAAGCAGTATTTTCTGTTTTTCAATTTTCAAAATATGCAATCTTTAACTATTTCATTTTTTTACTGTGATTGCTTAGAATAAAATTGACATTTCCTTTAAAGTTTATATTCATTTTACCATTTTGAAAAGCCTCTTGAACTTTAAAGATTACCTCAGATTTCTGCAATATATGTTCGGTTTCTAATGTAAAAGTGCAATTAAAAATTTGAACCATTTAATAATAAATATGATATGATATACAGAATGTGCTGTATTTTTAGCTTAAAAATATCGAATATACCTACCTAGAGAGAAATTCTAAGAAATGTGATTGTACTGAAACAGAAAATATTTATCACAAGAGTGTTAAATGTTTTAAAAAAATCACCAGTCTGGTAAAGATTTTCTAAGTAATAAAATCCAGAGTATTTTGCCTACATTTTATTGGTTTTTTAATGAGACTGATTATTAATGTTATCTTTTGGAAATGTCCTATTTGAGAAAGGTAGAAAGAACGTAGTAAGGTATACAAGAATCGGAACATGATGCATACTGTGCCTACAAATCATAGCTGACAAAAAAGTTTAACTATCATTGCAGGAGAGAACAACAATTCAAAAATTTAAAAATTGTTCTGTGTGTGCTTTAATTCTGAAAGTGAATTGCTTATTTTAAAGGTTATGCCTTGATTACTGGCCATTATGGTGAGCAATAAATGAAACTGTACCTGGGTTTCTAAATGTATTAGAGTCTCACAGGAGGAGCCAAAGATCAGCCATCACTTTAATACACCATGCTCATGATTAAGGCGTAAGGCTTTGTTTAAACAAAATTCGATTGTGGAATTCAATTATAAACAGAAGGATAAGTCATTCACTTACTAATTGTTCCTCCCTCTTTCTGGCACAGGACCACTGGCCTTTAGGCATAGCTTATACTTCTATTAAACAAGATCTGAATTATTGTCATTAGAATCTAGAGAGATTGTCTAGCCCCAGCCCTAGCTGTCTTATATGATAGAACTAAAAACAGGATTTAATACTTGAATATGTAAAGATTAAAAACAAAACACAATGATCACATGCCTATAATAAATACAGTAGTATCAACATGAAGTATAGAGAACAAAGAAATGTTAACATAACTGGCCATGAAGCCAAACACATGAATCTGAGGTCTTTAGTGTAATCCAGAGAAGGCATTGGAAGTAAATTGGAAGTACATCATTGGAAGTAAATCAACCAAAATTCACAACTTCAGAATAACAGTGAAATTTTAAATTAACTATGCTTTTCAAAATGTCATGAGCTTAAAAAAGACTAAATTTGTACTCAGAGGTTCAAAGTAGCTTTATTCAAAATAGCCAAATATTGGAAAAACCCAAAGGTCCAGCTACTTGTGAAAGGATAAATTATTGATAAATTATTATATCTTTATGATGGAGTACTACTCAGCAATAAAAAGAAACAAACTACTGATGTACACAACCACACAGATAAATAATTAAGGCATTATGTTAAGTGAAAGAAAGACACAAAACTACATACTGCATAATGCCACTTATATGAAATTCTAGAAAAGGAAAAACTATAGAGAAAAGCATATCAGTGGTTGTCATAGGCGAGAGATTGGAGACATGACTGAGTGCTAAGGAACATGAGTTACATTTCTGAGATAGGAAAGATATTCCATATATGATACATGGCCACATGTATTTTTCAATATGTGTATGTATTTTTCAAAACTCATCAACTCGGACACTTAAAATTGGTAAATATTACTGTATGGAAATTATGCCTCAATAAAGTTTACTTTTTTAAGAATAAAAAAAAGAAGACTAGCAACTGTTGTGACTGATGAAAAACGAAGAATGATAATACTTCATATTTACCTTTACTGTTCATTATCACTGGAGTTACAGAAATATTCTAATAAAGATCACGTATTTAAATATAGGCTAATTGTTTTCATCTATTAAAAACAAACAAACACAAACAATTATAAATTGTTTCCAGAAATTATGCCCAAGACTTGTTAGGTTTTTATGAGTGTTGAGCCACGCCAAAAAAATTCTCAAACTATATGGTAGTTAAGGGTACAGATCCTGAGGTGAACCTGGCTGGGTTACCTGATCTAACACTTCCTGGCTGTGTGTCCTTGATCAGAGTCAGTGATCTTTCTGCATCACAGATTCTTAATCTCTAAAACAGGGATGATAATAGTGTCGACTTCATAGAGTTGTAGTTGGATTAATATAACTGTTCCTGACATGTAAATTTGTAATAAATGACGTCTAATAAATGCTGCTACTACTACTAGCAGCAATGTTGCTACCACTACTCTTCCTACTGTTGCAACTACTAAACTGTGAGTAGTCCTGAGAGTAGACCCGTGACATTTCCTATTTAGCCCACTAATTAAAACACTTCTTTATAAAGTGCAAATATCAATAATTTCTTTCAGACCTTCTTTCAGACCATTTCTAAAATAGATATACAATAGATAATTTGCAATCTCTTCTCTTGCTAAGGGATTGGCTATTTAGAGAGTTAAAACTAACAGACAAATCAACTGCCATTGCGGTAGATATTACCATTCATGTAAATGTGATTTTGAGTTTTGTCTTTTTTTCCTACTATTTAAGATTTTTAAAGTCTAGGTAAAGAAATCTATCATGTTTTTGCAAGTGTTCAATTAAAGGTACAGCTCTTACCTTGGGGCCAACAGTACTCAACCTATCAGACTCCTGAGGTCAGGGGATTGGGAAGAAGGGAAAAGATAAAAGTGTCTGTGTCACAACCACGCCCTCCCATTGGTCCCTGCATTCTCTTGTAGATTAATAGGCCTATTGAAACATTTTGTCTAGTTCAAATACAAACTTTATCATCAAAAATAAACTTCAAAATCTTTATCTTGGAAATTCAAGCCCCAACTTGTCTTTCCAGCTTCACTTCCAGTTACATTTTTTTCAGTTATTATTCTCCATGTCCAAAACAGCTTTTGTGCTGCTCTTCTTTCTAACTTCCATGCTTTTCTCCCCACCTTTTTCTCTCCACTTAAAATGGTCTCCTTTCTCTAGCTCTAACTATAAAAGTCCCATCCATTCTTTGAGGTCTAGATCAAATGCATATGTTGCAAAATGTCTGCATTGACCTACTCCTCCCCTCGCCACTGTACTGTGAAGTACTTCCCTGACAACGGAGTTCTCATCCCCTAAATTTCCAGTAGGTTTATTTTCTACCCTCTGACATGCATGTGACTTACCATGTATATTGATTATTTATTAGATCCTGCTCAGCAAATCCAATAAATATATTATAAAAGTAACAGATCAGCATGATGTTGTAAGAAATAGCAGGACAAACAAAATTCCTGCAGATTAGTTTATGACAGAAAACCTGGAAAGTTGACATAGTCCTGAAATTAGAAAGTATGGGGATACTGCTATCTCTTCTAGATAAAATTAAGCAATCAGGTACAGAGAATAAGGCATCCGCTAAGTCCATAGTTGCATATCAGCTGCCAGATTACTGATTTGCTCCAGTAAAGAAAACACAGAGGAGTAACTGAAATTAGAATTGCTATTGGATGTCTTTACAATAATCCACTGTCATTCTCTAAAACCCATTTACTTCTGTGCAAGCCAGATTGGAAAGTTAACAGGAATGTATCTGTATCTTTGAAGTCCTTTGTGGAGGCACAAACACATGCAACCTTATTTGGAACATGCTTTTTTGTTTGTTTGGGTTTTTTTTTTGTGGTACGAGGGCCTCTCACTGTTCTCCCGTTGTGGAGCACAGGCTCCAGATGCACAGACTCAACGGCCATGGCTCACGGGCCCAGCCACTCCGCGGCATGTGGGATCCTCCCAGACCGGGGCATGAACCCGTGTCCCCTGCATCGGCAGGCAGACTCTCAACCACTGCACCACCAGGGAAGCCCCGTGGAATGTGTTTATTTTTGCTTGCTACTTCGGTAGGGAAAGTTCTAGCGAATATATATATATATATATATATATATATATATATATATATATATATTTGCACTTAGCCTACGATAATAGCCTTCATGCCATTTTACTGGCAAGAAATACGGTTATTTTGACAGCATTTGGCAACTGGAGTTTAATATTGAAATTCGGCCTTTTTCACAGTCAGAACACGGAAATGATACTAGGTATGGTGTTTTTTATTCATTCTTGTTGCATGTGTCTCACTCTGTGATTTATTCAAGTATTAATATCCTAGACTATTCCCTTTTCCAGATAACTTTCAAAACCTATCCCTTAAACAAATCACAACATAGCATGATTTCTCTTTCAATTAGACATGTAGTTTGTACAGATACATTAGTCCTTACCTAGTGCATATATTTTTTGTTTGGTTTGGTATGGTTTGGTTTTACTTTCTTCAAAACATAGCATAGCAACCAAGCATATAAAATAATGATGATAATAATAAAACAACATTTTCAGCTGGTTACTATGAGACAGGCACTCTGCTAAGCACTTCATATACATTATTATCTTATTTATTCTTCAATATAATGCTACAACTAACAATAGTTGATACTCATATAGTATTTCTAAGTGTCAGGCACTGTTACATATATTAACTTATTTAAGTCTGACAATTTGAAGTCCATGTACACTATTATTATCACTAGTCATATCACTATGAGGACAATGTATAATAAATATCTGACAGAGAGTTCAAGTAACTTGCCCAAAGTCACTCAACTCCTATCTGATTGAGTTGAAATTTAAACTGATACAGACTGGATAGAGGGGCAATATTCAAAACCAGTACAGTATACTGACTCTCAATCTAACATCCAGTATTTGTTTTAATGTATTCCTGCTCTTCTATTTACATGACCCTTAACTTTTTTCCATAATCCTTTTATACAATAGTTGAACTTAAAATGTGCTGTATTCTAACTGATAATAAGTTCCTTTAGAACATGGCATATGATTTTTTTTTGTATTCTCACAATTAACACAATGCCCTTATTATATTTAAAGTACTCAATAATTTTTTTTAATTGATTTGCCAAATGTGCTCACAGTGGAAAAATACTGCAAGGAGGGGACTGGTGTTGGGATGGATGTTCTTGATTAAAAAAAAAAAATGCATCATAGGAGCAATCAGCTCTGAAAGTTACCAGGTGTTTAAGGTCAAGCAGTAAATCCCAAATTACCAACAGGAGACTCCCAAAGAGTATTATAGTTTAATAGTTGAGACAATGTAATAGTGTCAATACTTGAACCAGAAAATAACAACCTCATTATTTTTGCCATTATAACCAACTTAAACTACTCAGGGATCTAACCAAGTGTTTGATCATTAATGATAATTTCTGAAAAAGAAAAATCTACCTTAAGTCTGCCTATCCCTAAGTCCCTATATAACAAGAAAGTTGAATGAAGATAGATATGACAGAGAATTTGAGTAAAAGACTCAAAAGGCAAGATTTTTAATTAAATATACATGCTCCATAGAATGTTTAATCCAAACTTTCAAGTATGTAAAACTTTTTCCATAATCTTAGAGTTATAATAGTTATTTCTAATCAGATCTGTTACTACTTAACCTTATCATATACACTTATTGCCAGAAATACTATCTGTAAACACTTGATTGCAATCATCACCTACTCTAAAGAACTAAATTAAAGAATGGCTATAGTACATCAAGCATCTTTTATAAATATGACCTACCAAGGCTAATATGAGGATGAAAAATAGAAGCACTTAAGCATCAGCATTGCATTAATCCAAATGAGGTCTTGTATAATAATAAGCACTAACTTTTAAACTGCACTGCTTTTTAAAAGTTCCAACTAAATAACATATTCTTAGCATTGACATTAGCAATTTATAAGAGATCCAGAGGAACTAGACAGACTTCTATTTTAAGATAGATTTAAAAGTATGTTAGAAGTGTGTTCTGAATGAACCTCCTACATACAGAACCTTTTTTTTTTTCCAATACCATCTCAAAACAGAAATAATGCTTTTAATCCTTTGAAGCACAGAAATTTAACTCACAGCTTTTCTAGACACTAATAGGTCACATAACCAATATTATCTTTTGATCAAAATGAAGGAAGCATTGTATTTTGGGCTCAGCCACTGGCTGCAGAATGAATTAAACAAAATCCTGAAGGTATAAGAGTTTTCTTTTCTCTGGCTGTGGATACAGTTAGCAAGGCATGTGGAGAACCTTGGGTGAAAGGAACAAATAGGTGTTACTATACCTATTTCCTGTGTAGTGCATTTACTAGTGTAGTAAAATGGAAGGACTTTGATTAGGAATCAGTAACCCTCTGTGCTACTTCTGGCTTTACACCTGAACTTGCCCTAATAACAATCTCTCTGAGCATCAGTTTCTTAATATACAAAATAAATGTATTAGTCCCTGATCTGTCTATTTTACAAGTATCACTATTAGGATTAAAAAAAAATCAGTAGCATAGATTAAATTTTGCTTTATCATACAATTTTCTCCCTCACATTAAGATAGTAATAATAATTTTGTGTTTTATTTTTTTTAAAGATTTTTTTTGATGTGGACCATTTTAAAAGTCTTTATTGAATTTGTTACAATATTGCTTCTGTTTTATGTTTTGGTTTTTTGGCTGTGAGGCATGTGGGATCTTAGCTCCCCGACCAGGGGTCAAACCCACACCCCCTGCATTGGAAGGCAAAGTCTTAACCACTGGACCACCAGGGAAGTCCCTATTTTTTATATGTATATATATATATATACATACACCTATATATTTTTGTGTATGTATGTATGTGTATAATATACATTTATGTGTATACATACATACTTGTATGCACATATGTAAGTGTGTTTTATGAAGATTTATAAACTGTCATATGCTGCATATTTGTTTCATTTATTCCACAAATATTCATTGGATGCCTTATATAAGCCCGATTCTGTATGAGGCTTTAGCTACACAGTGAATAAAGACACTGGCTTTAGGAGGTACTAGTTTAGTTAAGTTAGAATGTTTAAACAAACAAATAATAAAGATCAAAATGTTTCAAGGCCTGTGACAGAATTATATATGGTCTAAAGGAAGGCAGAAGGGAAAGAACTAAATTCATCCTTTGGTAAGCCCATGCTGGACACAATCCAAGACCTTTGTAAACTGTGGTTATAAGAAGTACCTTGGGAGGAGATCGGGGAAGATGGCGGAAGAGTAAGATGCGGAGATCACCTTCCTCCCCACAGATACACCAGAAATTCATCTACACATGGAACAACTCCTACAGAACACCTACTGAACGCTGGCAGAAGACCTCAGACCACCCAAAAGGCAAGAAACTCCCCACATACCCAAAAGAAAAAAGAATAAACAGAGACAAAAGGATAGCGACGGGACCTGCACCAGTGGGAGGGAGCTGTGAAGGAGGAAAGGTTTCCACACACTAGGAAGCCCCTTCACGGGCGGAGACTGCGGGTGGCGGAGGGGGAAAGCTTCGGAGTAGCGGAGGAGAGCGCAGCAACAGGGGTGCGGAGGGCAAAGCGGAGAGATTCCCGCACAGAGGATCGGTGCCGACCAGCACTCACCAGCCCGAGAGGCTTGTCTGCTCGGCCGCCGGGGTGGGCGGGGCAGGGAGCTGAGGTGCGGGTATCGGGTTTCGGTCAGAGCACAGGGAGAGGACTGGAGCTGGCGGCAGGAAGAGAGCCTGAAGGGGTTAGTGCACCACGGCTAGCCCAGAGGGAGTCCGGGGAAAAGTCTGGAGCTGCCGAAGAGGCAAGAGAGTTTTTCTTCCCTCTTTGTTTCCTGGTGCGCAAGGAGAGGGGATTAAGAGCGCTGATTAAAGGAGCTCCAGAGACGGGCGCGAGCCGCGGCTAAAGGCGCGGACCCCGGAGACAGGCG
This sequence comes from Mesoplodon mirus, assembly GCF_964341445.2. Taxonomy (NCBI): domain Eukaryota; kingdom Metazoa; phylum Chordata; class Mammalia; order Artiodactyla; family Ziphiidae; genus Mesoplodon; species Mesoplodon mirus. Next base: position 112,309,499 of record NC_138982.1, read on the forward strand.
TGGGATGCTGGGGCTGCTGTTGCCGCCGCCAAAAGGCCTGTGTGCGAGCGCAGGTCACTGTCCACGCCCCCCTTCTGGGGAGCCTGTGCAGCCCGCCACTGCCGGGGTCCCGGGATCCAGGGACGGCTTCCCTGGGAAAGCGCACGGAGCGCCTCGGGCTGGTGCAACGTCACACCGGCCTCTGTCGCCGCAGGCTCGCCCCGCACTCCGTGCCCCTCCCTCCCCTCGGCCTCAGTGAGCCGGAGCCCACGAATCAGCGGCTCCTTTAAACCCGTCCTGTCTGAGCGAAGAACAGACGCCCTCCGGCGACCTACACGGAGAGGCGGTGCCGAAGCCAAAGCTGAGACCCGGGAGCTGTGAGAACAAAGAAGAGACAGGGAAAACTCTCTGTGCAGCCTCGGAAGCAGCGGATTGAAGCTCCACAAACAACCTGATGTACCCTGCATCTGTGGAATACATGAGTGGACAGTGAATCATCCCAAATTGAGAAGGTGGACTTTGAGAACAAGATTTAAGATTTTTTCCCCTTTTCCTCTTTTTACAATGAATTATCCCAAATTGAAGAGGTGGACTTTGAGAGCAAGATTTACAATTTTTTTCCCCTTGTTCTCTTTTTGTCAATGTGTATGTGTATGCTTCCGTGTGAGATTTTCTCTGTATAGCTTTCCTTCCACCATTTGTTCCAGGGTTCTATCCGTCCGTGCTTTTTTTTTTTAATAATTACTTTTTTATTTTAATAACGCTACTATATTTTATCATACTTTATTCTATTTTACCTTATCTTCTCTCTTTCACTTTTTCCTACCTTCCCTTCCTCCCTCCCTCCCTCCCCTCTCCTTTCTTTCTTTCTTTCCTTCCTCCCTCCCTCCCTCCCTCCTGTCTTTCTTTCTTTCTTTCTTTGTTTCTTTCCTTCTTTCCTTCCTCCCTCCCTTCTTTCTTCCTTTTTCTTTCTTTCTTTCCTTCCTCCCTCCCTCCCTTCTTTCTTTTCTTTCCTTCCTACCTCCCTCCTTTCTTTCTTTCTTTCCTTCCTCCCTCCCTCCTGTCTTTCTTTGATTCTTTCTTTCTTTCTTTCTTTCCCTCCTCCCTCCATGCCTCCTTTCTTTCTTTCTTTCTTTCCTTCCTCCCTCCCTCCCTCCTTTTTATCTTCCTTCCTTCCTTCCTTCCTTCCTTCCTTTCTTTCCTTCTTTCTTTCTTTCTTCTACTAATTCTTTCTTTCTACTTTTTCTCCCTTTTATTGTGAGCCGGGTAGATAAAAAGCTCTTGGTGCTGCAGCCAGGAGTCAGTGCTGTGCCTCCGAAGTGGGAGAGCCAACTTCAGGACACAGGTCCACAAGAGACCTCCCAGCTCCACATAATATCAAGCGGCGAAGGTCTCCCGGAGATCTCCATCTCAACACCAGCACCCAACTTCACTCAACGACCAGCAAGCTGCGGTGCTGGTCACCCTGTGCCAGGCAACTAGCAAGATGGGAACACGGCCCCACCCATTAGCAGAGAGGCTGCCTAAAAACATAAAAAAGCCACAGGCACCCCAAAACACACCACCAGACGTGGACCTGCCCACCAGAAAGACAAGATCGAGCCTCATCCACCAGAACACAGGCACTTGTCCCCTCCAACAGGAAGCATACACAACCCACTGAAACAACCTTAGCCACTGGGGACAGACACCAAAAACAACGGGAACTACGAATCTGCAGCCTGCAAAAAGGAGAACCCAAACACAGTAAGATAAGCAAAATGAGAAGACAGAAAAACACACAGCAGGTGAAGGAGCAAGATAAAAACCCACCAGACCTAACAAATGAAGAGGTAATAGGCAGACTACCGAAAAAGAATTCAGAATAATAATAGTAAAGATGATCCAAAATCTTGGAAATAGAATAGACAAAATGTAAGAAACAGTTAACAAGGACCTAGAAGAACTAAAGATGAATCAAGCATCGATTATAAACACAATAGATGAAACGAAAAATACTCTAGATGGGACCAATAGCAGAATAACTGAGGCAGAAGAATGGATAAGTGACGTGGAACATAAAATAGTGGAAATAACTACTGCAGAGCAGAAAAAGAAAAAAGAATAAAAAGAACTGAGGACAGTCTCAGAGATCTCTGGGACAACATTAAACACAGCAACATTCGAATTATAGGGGTTCCAGAAGAAGAAGAGAAAAAGAAAGGGACTGAGAAAATATTTGAAGAGATTATAGTTGAAAACTTCCCTGATATGGGAAAGGAAATAGTTAATCAAGTCCAGGAGGCACAGAGGGTCCCATACAGAATAAATCCAAGGAGAAATACACAAAGACACATATTAATCAAACTGTCAAAAATTAAACACAAAGAAAACATATTAAAAGCAGCAAGGGGAAAATAACACACCAGGGAATCCCCATCAGGTTAACAGCTGATCTCTCAGCAGAAACTCTACAAGCCAGAAGGGAGTGGCAGGACATATTTAAAGTGAAGAAGGAGAAAAACCTGCAACCAAAATTACTCTACCCAGCAAGGATCTCATTCAGATTTGATGGAGAAATTAAAACGTTTACAGACAAGCAAAAGCTGAGAGAGTTCAGCACCACCAAACCAGCTTTACAACAAATGCTAAAGGAACTTCTCTAGGAAAGAAACACAACAGAAGGAAAAGACCTACAATAACGAGCCCAAAACAATTAAGGAAATGGGAATAGGAACATACATATCAATAATTACCTTAAATGTAAATGGACTAAATGCTCCCACCAAAAGACACAGATTGGCTGAATGGATACAAAAACAAGACCCATATATATGCTGTCTAAAAGAGACCCACCTCAGACCTAGAGACATATACAGATTGAAAGTAAGGGGATGGAAAAAGATATTCCATGCAAATGGAAATCAAAAGAAAGATGGAGTAGCAATTCTTATATCACAAAAAATAGACTTTAAAATAAAGACTATCAGAAGAGACAAAGAAGGACACTACATAATGATCAAGGGATCGATCCAAGAAGAAGATATAACAATTGTAAATATTTATGCACCCAACACAGAAGCACCTCAATACATAAGGGAAATACTAACAGCCATAAAAGGGGAAATCAACAGTAACACACTCATGGTAGGGGACTTCAACACCCCACTTTCACCAATGGACAGATCATCCAAAATGAAAATAAATAAGGAAACACAAGCTTTAAATGATACATTAAACAAGACAGACTTAATTGATATTTATAGGACATTCCATCCAAAAACAATAGAATACACGTTTTTCTCAAGTGCTCATGGAACATTCTCCAGGATACATCATACCTTGGGTCACAAATCAAGCCTTGGTAAATTTAAGAAAATTGAAATTGTATCAAGTATCTTTTCTGACCACAACGCTATGAGACTAGACATCAATTACAGGAAAAGATCTGTAAAAAATACAAACACAAGGAGGCTAAACAATACACTACTCAATAACGAAGTGATCACTGAAGAAATCAAAGAGGAAATTAAAAAATACCTAGAAACAAATGACAATGGAGACACGACGACCCAAAACCTATGGGACGCAGCAAAAGCAGTTCTAAGGGGGATGTTTATAGCAATACAATCCCACCTTAAGAAACAGGAAACATCTCGAGCAAACAACCTGACCCTGCACCTAAAGCAATTAGAGAAAGAGGAACAAAAAACCCCCAAAGTTAGCAGAAGGAAAGAAATCATAAAGGTCAGATCAGAAATAAATGTAAAAGAAATGAAGGAAATGATAGCAAAGATCAATAAAACTAAAAGCTGGTTCTTTGAGAAGATAAACAGAATTGACAAACCATTAGCCAGAATCATCAAGAAAAAAAGGGAGAAGACTCAAATCAATAAGAAATGAAAAAGAAGTAACAACTGACACTGCAGAAATAGAAAAGATCATGAGAGATTATACAAGCAACTTTATGCCAATAAACGGGACAACCTGGAAGAAATGGACAAATTCTTAGAAATGCACAACATGCCAAGATTGAATCAGGAAGAAATAGAAAATATGAATAGACCAATCACTGACCAATCACCAAGCACTGAAATTGAAACTGTGATTAAAAATCTTCCAACAAACAAAAGCCCAGGACCAGATGGCTTCACAGGTGAATTCTATCAAACATTCAGAGAAGAGCTAACACCTATCCTTCTCAAACTCTTCCAAAGTATAGCAGAGAGAGGAACACTCCCAAACTCATTCTACGAGGCCACCATCACCTTGATACCAAAACCAGGCAAGGATGTCACAAAGAAAGAAAACTACAGGCCAATATCACTGATGAACATAGATGCAAAAATCCTCAACAAAATACTAGCAGAATCCAACAGCACATTAAAAGGATCATACACAATGATCAAGTGGGGTTTATTCCAGGAATGCAAGGATTCTTCAATATATGTAAATCAATCAATGTGATACACCATATTAACGAATTGAAGGAGAAAAACCATATGATAATCTCAATAGATGCAGAGAAAGCTTTCAACAAAATTCAACACCCATTTATGATAAAAACCCTCCAGAAAGTAGGCATAGAGGGAACTTTCCTCAACATAATAAAGGCCATATGTGACAAACCCACAGCCAACATCGTCCTCAATGGTGAAAAACTGAAACCATTTCCACTAAGATCAGGAACAAGACAAGGTTACCCACTCTCACCACTATTATTCAACATAGTTTTGGAAGTTTTAGCCACAGCAATCAGAGAAGAAAAGGAAATAAAAGGAATCCAAATTGGAAAAGAAGAAGTAAAGCTGTCATTGTTTGCAGATGGCATGATACTATACATAGAGGATCCTAAAGATGCTACCAGAAAACTACTAGAGCTAATCAATGAATTCGGTAAAGTAGCAGGATACAAAATTAATGCACAGAAATCTCTGGCATTCCTGTACACTAATGATGAAAAATCTGAAAATGAAATCAAGAAACACTCCCATTTACTATTGCAACAAAAAGAATAAAATATCTAGGAATAAACCTACCTAAGGAGACAAAAGACCTGTATGCAGAAAATTATAAGACACTGATGAAAGAAATTAAAGATGATACAAATAGATGGAGAGATATACCATGTTCCTGGATTGGAAGAATCAATATTGTGAAAATGACTGTACTACCAAAAGCAATCTACAGATTCAATGCAATCCCTATCAAACTACCACTGGCATTTTTCACAGAACTAGAACAAAAAATTTCAAAATTTGTTTGGAAAAACAAATGACCCTGAATAGCCAAAGCAATCTTGAGAACGAAAAACGTATCTGGAGGAATCAGGCTCCCTGACTTCAGATTATACTACAAAGCTACAGTAACCAAGACAGTGTGGTACTGGCACAAAAACAGAAAGATAGATCAATGGAACAGGATAGAAAGCCCAGAGATAAACCAACGCACATATGGTCAACTTATCTTTGATAAAGGAGGCAGGAATGTACAGTGGAGAAAGGACAGCCTCTTCAATAAGTGGTGCTGGGAAAACTGGACAGGAACATGTAAAAGTATGAGAATAGATCATTCCCTAACACCATACACAAAAATAAGCTCAAAATGGATTAAAGACCTAATTGTAAGGCCAGAAACTATCAAACTCTTAAAGGAAAACATAGGCAGAACACTCTATGACATAATCACAGCAAGATCCTTTTGGACCCACCTCCTAGAGAAATGGAAATAAAAACAAAGATAAACAAATGGGACCTAATGAAACTTCGAAGCTTTTGCACAGAAAAAGAAACCATAAACAAGACCAAAAGACAACCCTCAGAATGGGAGAAAATATTTGCAAATGAAGCAACTGACAAAGGATTAATCTCCAAAATTTACAAGCAGCTCATGCAGCTCAATAGCAAAAAAACAAACAACCCAATGCAAAAAATGGGCAGAAGACTTAAATAGGCATTTCTCCAAAGAAGATATACAGACTGCCAACAAACACATGAAAGAATGCTCAACATCATTAATCATTAGAGAAATGCAAATTAAAACTACAATGAGATATCATCTCACACCAGTCAGAGTGGCCATCATCAAAAAATCTAGAAACAATAAATGCTGGAGAGGGTGTGGAGAAAAGGGAACACGCTTGCACTGCTGGTGGGAATGTGAATTGGTACAGCCACTATGGAGAACAGTATGGAGGTTTCTTAAAAAACTACAAATAGAACTACCATATGACCCAGCAATCCCACTACTAGGCATATACCCTGAGAAAACCATAATTCAAAAAGAGACATGTACCAAAATGTTCATTGCAGCTCTATTCACAATAGCCCGGAGCTGGAAACAACCTAAGTGTCCATCATTGGATGAATGGATAAAGAAGATGTGGCACATATATACAATGGAATATTACTCAGCCATAAAAAGAAACGGAACTGAGCTATTTGTAATGAGGTGGATAGACCTAGAGTCTGTCATACAGAGTGAACTAAGTCAGAAAGAGAAAGACAAATACCGTATTTTAACATATATCTATGGAATTTAAGAAAAAAAAATGTCATGAAGAACCTAGGGGTAAAACAGGAATAAAGACACAGACCTACTTGGGAATGGACTTGAGGATATGTGGAGGGGGAAGGGTAAGCTGTGACAAAGCGAGAGAGAGGCATGGACATATATACAGTACCAAACGTAAGTTAGATAGATAGTGGGAAGCAGCCGCATAGTACAGGGAGATCAGCTTGGTGCTTTGTGATGGTCTGGAGGGGTGGGATAGGGAGGGTGGGAGGGAGGGAGGCGCAAGAGGGAAGGGATGTGGGAACAGATGTATATGTATGACTGATTCACATTGTTATAAAGCAGAAACTAAAAAAAGAAGTACCTTGTAATAACACGTCTTACCTCTATGGCAAGCACACAAAATAGATGTTAGAAACCCGAGGCTCCAGTTTACTATAACTCAGAATATAATTATTGTATTCTCCTCCATTATTTCTTCACTGAACCTAGAAACTTCCTTCATCTTATTTACCTGTGGAATATACTTGTATATATATTTATTTTTCACAATTGGCTAATAGTCCCTAGAACACTGAGACTTTCTTAATCATCTGCAACACCTAGCAGAACGTATGAATAAATGAGTGAATGAATGAATGAATAAGTAAATAATATTTATGAATGTAGAAATGCAAAGATGAAACAAGAAAATTAAGACAAGAATGCTCATTATGTAATAATGATGTTGAGTCACTTAAAAAATAATCTCGTAAATTTTCCTCTCATACTTAGTTTCCACTAAATTAAATTTGCCTTCGTATCTCAAAAGCACTCTGCTATGTAGTTGGAACACAGAAAGATAGAATACATATTCCTTTCTCTAAAGAAACCATAATTTAGTTAGGAAGGTAGAGAACTTCATAAAAATATAGACTCAAGTAGACATTTAATTGTCAAATAAGGTCTTAGAAAGAAAATTAAATCTAGAAAGGAAAATCTGTATCAAAAAGATACAGGTGAAATTTAAGAATGTGAGCTTTTTGAAATTATAACTTAGAAATCTGTATACAGGATTTTCTAGTTTCACTGTACCCTTAGCTGGGTAAAGTATTTTACTATCAAAATGGAAGATTCCACTTATTCAGTTTAGAACAGAATGTTAAAAGATAAATGATCTTAGAGTCAGTAATTCACCAACTATCTGATCTGATGAATTATGTTACCTACAGATGCAATTACTAATCTTACTTTTGTAAAGCTCATAGGTATAGGATTCTCAAGATTTTATTAAAAACATATAAGGTAATCAAATGTAATATTAATAACTGGAATATTGTTATTTGATTCTGACTTTCTGCCATTCTAAAAGTTCACATAATGCTAGTAAAAAATGTAGGACTATGAAATTTAAAATTATGAAACTCTAATCTCCAAATTTACTAACAACTTTAGCAACTTCATATGTCCTAGGTCCATAATTTAAATTCTATTATTTCATCAGAATAGTAAACTGTAGGGCTGGCTGCCAATAATGTAACAGAGCCTAGTTAAGATAGTCCTAAAAATGCATGAGAAAATTCATGGATCCAGGAGTAGTCTCAGGTAAACTGTGAAGTTCAAAAAGTCTGTTGTTATCTAGCCTCTCCTGTCTTTATATGTTCCTCCCTCCTGGAAAATTCTCCCCTCCAGTGTACTTTGTATTATTTCCCTGTATGAGACAGATATGACTGAGGTAGAAGCAGAAAATACTGGAGCTATGGACACCAAATTGCGTAGTCTGGATTTATCCCACAGTCCAGTGGATTTTTAACTGTAGGGTTTTGATATGTTATTGTATTAGTAATTTGTTAATAATAGCATTGAATTGAAGTTACAAACCATTCTTTTTAATAAAAGAAGCTTATCTCTCTACCATCCCTTTCAGTCCCTTGCATTTCAATATGATTTTTTGAATGCAGCAAAAAAAGCAAGAAAAAAGTAGAGCAAATAGCTAATGAGACTGAACCTCAGTGTGCCTGAGTTGATTTGTCCCTCATATGAACGCCATATATCTTGTGTGTTAATGCTGAAAAAAATTATTGAGAAACATTCCCTTAGAAAACGGGAGACAAACAATTTATTTTAAACAAAGGAGAAACGTTAACAGATTAAAAAAAAAATAACCTGTCAATATAGTGGAAGGTCCATGAGAGGAGAGCAACATTAAAGTAAGGGATGTAAGGGGACGTAAGGTGGTATTGTCAAAATCTAGTTAAAAGATGAAGGTCTGATCTAGACAGTGTGAATAGAAACAGACTCAAAACTGATTCATCTGCCAGTCATTTTTCTAAGCTCTAGATCAATCCTTAAAATAACTTCAAAAAGAAGAAAATAATGCAAGTTTCATAAATAACTATTTTCACAGACTTTATTTAGTAATGGAAGATTGCTCAGAACTACTTTTTTGAAACTGTTCTTTGCAGCTCAAGCCTTATCTGTCTCTTCACTACTACTGTAATAGTATCCTCTTTTGTCCTAGGCTTTGCTCTGTAAAGCAGAGGACAGAAGCTCAGTTTCCTACTAGCAAGGCAGCTAATTAATAGAATCAAAGTGCTATTGCCCAAATTGATTCCAAAAAATTAAATCCATTTAAGTCATTTTTTAAAAAGTCAATCTTTGACAGATCATAGCAGAGAAATTTCAGTTTACTTAAGAGTTCACAACCAAAACAATGTGGCTGAACTAGAAAGTATTTAGATTTCCATGAACAGATGTCTCCTTATTGAAGGCTCAGATAAATAGACACACTGAAAGCCTTTTTTAAGTGGGCCATCTAGTCAAACTTCTACAGAATGGTTGTATATTTTCTACTTGAGCCATTAGGGTATGACTGCCAGGTCCCCACAATTTACATTTGTGTAATATATATTTTTATGTTTCTACAAATTGAAGAAAACTTTAAAAAGTTGCTATGTTTATGCCATGATTTGTCTTTAAATTATTGGTATGACATTGAATAATTGGCCTTGTAGGTACAATTGTAAATAAGTGGATTTTTGGCTTATCTTTTAGGATAAGGCAGAAGGCCTTAGTGAATTTTTTATTCAACTATTCTCCCTTTGAGTTTAAATATGTATTTTAACTTTAAAGAATAAACTTGTGTCAAATGGTGATTAATTTGATTACATAGCAAAATAGCAGATATGTCGCATTTTTAATCAGTTGCTTCTTAGCTGTAGTTTCTTTTAAAAAAATTTGACTTTAGGCTTATGGTTGTTATCTAGTAAGCACAACACACTTGGTAAACTGAAAACAAAACTTTAATTTTTCTTTTCTATTAGTAGTTTTCACCTGATACTAGATGAGACATTCAAAGATCTAATGACCCATTTGTCAGTTTTAGATAATTGAAGCTTCTACAATCAGTTCACATCACAAACACAGTCTTGTTTCAGAAATTACACTGTTCAGTCCCCAATAATCAAAACACCATCCTGTCTTCCTTTCTTACTTGAACAGGACCTATCACAAGATAGCACTGCAGGAACTTGTCCTGGCAGATGTTTAAAGCTTTTGAGGACTTTTTGGAGGCTAGACTCCTCTGACTACAACACCTGTTAACTTCTTGTTCAGGAACTTTTCTTCAGATGCCTGCTTCTCTCTCACTCTAATCCTTCAAATATCTACCTAACATGTAGACTATCAGAATCCTGTTGTCTATCCTGGAAGTCCTGTTGGACAGAATTTAAAATGTCTCCAGGATGGCATTCTCAGTCTTTTCATCAATACCTGGTCTACAGGAAAAGCTCATGAATTTTTTTGCCCTTCTACTAGTGAAAATGCAGTTATTCCACAAATGAACCCTCTTCTTTCTCTTGACCCTGCCACCTCAGAGGGTCATGAACTTGCCCTGAAGAATGTCAGGGCGTTTGTCAGATAGCCGGCCAAAGAGTCCCCCAAATTATGGGAACATATGTCAAGCTTTCCAAATGCTCCCAGTGAAGCCCCCCTTTCTAGGTGTCAGGTAGAGGAGGGATGACTCCCACTCCACATCCTTGGGATGGATGATGAGACTTAAGAGTCCAGTGCCACCTCTTTAAGGAAATCTTGGCACAAATATTCTCCTCTTACTCCACTTTCTTTCTCAGTCCTTTCATTTGGAGTACTCATGTCTTCTACCCAGTTATTTTTCTTGGGTTGTGTGTATTTTGATCTGCCATCTCACTTTAGAATTTTATATCTGTGGAATCATGGCGCCTCAGATGAAGCTTCCAATTTTCATATGTTGTTACATTAATATTGGTCATTTTGATAATAAAACATGCCAGTTAAATTTCTATTAAGTAACAAATGAAAATATAGATCCTCCTCTTATTATAAAGACAAACTGTTTACTTCAAATTTCACATGTATTGTCAGTCCTTTTGCAAAGAAATGAGTACACATTTAAAGCATGCATGCTGCAGTTTTATTCAGATTTCAGAAAGATGTATCTTTTGCTCTCTGCTTCTTCTTTCTCCATACAAACCAGCAATCAACATGCAGATACTAGATTTACAGACTCTCTTAGGATGACACATCATCAAAGAACCCGACTGAAAACTGCTTGCCTGAAGGAGGAGAATATAAACTTTTTTCCTAATCTCTATAAGGCTTTGCTCCCAGGACCAAGCACTTCTAGTTCAGTGTTAATAGTACTGAATTTTCTTACTTCTTTTTCATGTCAAAGGCACTCTTCAAATATGTACTTAATTAAGCCTCTCTTTTAACAGAGGTGGCCCTGTTCTCATCCGCTTGCCTCCCTTTCCTATCTCCTGTGTGGAGAGTTCTCTTTGAAGTCAGGCAGGAGAGATGAACAAGGATGAAGGAGATGAGAACGGAGCCACTTGTAATGAACTTTTGATGGAAAAGAAGTTTAGATTAAGTCAGCTATTCTAGCTACCCTCTATTTAGAATTCTTATAAGAGGAAATACTAAATTACAAAAAGATAATGAGTCAAATTTTGTGTTAGCTTTGAAAGTTTTGCCCTCTAAATACGTTTGTGGACATCCTGTGGATTCCTGAGGATTTAGAACTCTGCAAATTTCCAGTTTTATAGGACTTATTTATTTTGTATTATGCCAGGATGCTTTATGTTTATCTCTTATGATTGCCTTGAAGTTCACAGCTGGAACCTGACTTATTAAAAGGTATCTATTTGTCTGAATACTTCTCCTTGGATTGATTCTTAAAGGAAGAATGATGATTTGTAACTATGCATATTATCCATAACTACACTTTGGGAAATCGGTGTTGATCATTTGAGAAAGTGTTTTCTAACTGCATACAATACAGAGGCAATTTCAACAGTAAAATTGAATCTAATGTTACTATACAGTAGCTGCCAAATAATTCATTTTAATTTCTTATCTCTGGTTATCTCAGTCATTTCCCAGAAAATTATTTTCTTAGATTGCTTATTTAAAGGTTTACAAAAAGATGCAACAAATATACACAACATAAATAACTTAATGGTCATAAGTTTCATAATTATATTAACTTTTTCTTCATTGTATTCTTGTTCAGGCATGCTGAATCTTCTTTGGGACGTTAGATTTCATAGATTGGCTCATGTTGTATTATTGCAAATATAATTTTGATTTTTTCATGCATTGCAGACAGGATATAGAGCCATACTGTATACTTGATTTCCAATTTACCTGAACTTATTAAAAGCAGAGTCATGTTTTTAAAATCCTTAAATTGTTTTCCAGGTCACAGATATTCTACTCAGCAGTGAAATTGTCCTTCCTAGTTTTCACAAGATACTGATTACTTCTTGTGATATTTTAATATGTTTATGCTTGGAAGCACTAAGTTTCAGATTTTTGGAAATGTTTACAGAAAAACAGTTTATGCATATCTAGTATTTTTTCAACAATTCCTAATATGCATCGATCAAGAGGGACCTCAGATTTTCTTCCTTATGCTAAGTTACTTTCTATGTTAATTATATTCATGTCTATTAGATTATTCAACCAAACACTAGACCTCTTCAACTTTTTATTATTCAGCCATTCCAGCCGTTTTATATACACTCAATTAAAAGCAAAGTCACAACAGTTAATAAGTTTTATTAGTTAAAGACAATTACATGCTAATGGTACCAGTCAAACCACACAAAATTATGCTTAATGGCAACTGAATTTTGCATTAAAAATATTAAAAATGTGGAATCTGAAAAATAATACAAATGACTCTATATACAAAATGGAAACAGACTCACAGACATACAAAACAAACTTAGGTTACCAAAAGGGACAGGGAGGGAGAGAAGGACAAATTAGGGGTATGGGATTAACAAATACAAACTATTATACATAAAATAGGTAAGGAACAAAGATTTATTGTATAGTACAGGGAATTATACCCAGTATCCTGTAATATACTATAATGGAATATAATTTGCAAACCAAAAACCGAATCACTATGCTGCACACCTGAAATTAACACAATATTGTAAATCAACTATACTTCAGTTAAAAAAATAATAATATAAAAGATGGAATAATCTCTTATGCTGAACAAAAGTCCTTGTTTGAATCCATTTTGGATGATAACCCCCTTTGCCAGCAATTATGAAATCTGCATACCTAATTCATATAGCATCTAATAACAAACCAGGTGAAGATAAAGGTGAACATATCACCTATAATATCATGCACCTATAAGAAAGATAAAACTAGATGTACTGATTTTTATTTTCAAAAGTGAAGTGCCAGCATCTAAAATAATGAGCTATACAGTTCAGTTTCATACTGGACTAGTGTGAGTTACAACTGTTGTAACTGATCTGTGTAATAAAAATCCTCCAAAATATAGAGGGTTAAAATTTTAATTTTCTCTTATGTAACAGATCCAGATAATCAGGCAGTTGTGCCCTACAAAGTCATTCAGAGACTTAAGTTCCTTACACTGTGATTCTACCATCACTTAAATTGTTGTTCTCATTTTTATAGCCATAGCTTAATCCCAGAAGACCATGCTACAGCTCATGGGAAAGGGAAAGTATAAAGAATTCACATGCCCAATATTTTAAGACCCATAGCTGGTGGAAGTGTCACTTTCACTTCTGGTCACATTGCATTAGTGAAAATGTAGCCTAAGGACAATATCTAGCTATAAAGGAGTGTGAGAAATATGGTTTCTAACTGGGTAGACACATGCCCAGCAACAAATTTACTATGGAAGAACAGGAAAATGTATTTTGCTAGGCAGCCAGATATTTCTACCATCAGGCAAAGAGAGCATGAGGATTGGGATCCATGAAGAAAGTATATGGGATGGTTGCTAAGGACATGATGAAATAAGGAACAACAACAACAAAAATCAAGAATAAGGTTTCAGAAATATAATGCACTGTTGATGCCAAGTTTACATTTAGCTTATATCAAAATTGAAATGATTACTTATGCAGTAGAAAACTACTAAAAGCCTTTTTAAAACTACATCATAGAATCGAATTCAGAAACCCTGACACAATATCACGTACAAAAGCATTTTTGTTTGTTCTATACAAAGGAGGTGCAAGGCAAGTCATGGAAAAGTCAATTCCCATATGTGAAGTGTGTTCCTTAATAAATACCAGGTCATGAACTGTCATAGTTTAAGTCTGCTTCTAAATATATCTTTCTGCTACTCTACCAATTCAGTGACTCTTGATCTTTTAAAAAATGTAGCTGTGGGCTTCCCTGGTGGCGCAGCGGTTGAGAGTCCGCCTGCCGATGCAGGGGACACGGGTTCGTGCCCCGGTCTGGGAAGATCCCACATGCCGCGGAGCGCCTGGGCCCGTGAGCCATGGCCGCTGAGCCTGCGCGTCCGGAGCCTGTGCTCCGCAACGGGAGAGGCCACAACAGTGAGAGGCCCGCGTACGACAGAAAAAAAAAAAAAAAAAAAAAAAAAAAAGTAGCTGCCTAGCAGCATCTTCTGACTTTGCGATCCTCTCTCTGCTCTCACAAAGTAAAATATACACAAAATTTTAAGTGAAATAAAAATTTTAGTGAGTTTTTTTTGGTTATTTATCTGTAATTTTTAAATGTTATTTGAACCCATCCGTAAGTACTAGATGATTTATGTATTTCTTCTACAAATATTTGCTAGCCTACCACCTGCAAAGGCTGTTCTGGGCACAGAGGATAAAAAAAATAAATGACAGGAATCCTGCCTTTAGTGAAGTCATGGTCACAGTCTTTTTAATGGGGAAAGCAAGGTTTACCTGTGCCAGCATGCTAACTGAAGGAAGGAGAAATTCACCAAAAAATTTTAAGCTAACTTTATTTTTTTTAATATTATTTATTTATTTTGGCTGCGTCAGGTCTCAGTTGTGGCACGTGGGATCTTCTGTTGCAGCATGCAGGCTGTTCGTTGCGGTGCATGGGCTTCTCTCTAGTTGTGGTGCGTGGACTCTAGAGCACATGGGCTCTGTAGTTGCAGCATGCGGGCCGTCTAGTTGTGGCATGTGGGCTTAGTTGCCCCGTGGCATGTGGGATCTCAGTTCCCCGACCAGGGATGAAACCGGCATCCCCTGCAGTGTAAGACAGATTCTTAACCACTGGACCATCAGGGAAGTCCCTAACTTTATTTTTTAAATTAAGTAAATAGTCTCTGTTTTGTAATCCAAATATATCATGTTTAAACATCTAAAATTAGATATCTTTCTATTGACCATTTCTATTTTTTATTAGACTAGAATAAATTTTTAAAATATCTATATTGTTTCAGTTTCTATTATGAATAGTAAGCTTAAAACTGCACATGGTATGCATGCTAGCTATTATCAGCATGGCAACTAGAATATGCCTCTGTGGCAGATGGATAAGAAATAAAGCAGAGCGTCAATGTACACTAAAAGTTTATGATTTCATTGGGGAACTTACAATTCTTCATATTGGAAAATATAGTAAGTCATGGTAGAGAAGTTCATCTTAAAGTTTAAAAAGTCAATCCCCTTATCTTCTTAACTTGAAAATAATTCTAGTGGCATTTAAACTGTTATCAAAAGAAATTTTTAAAAAAGACGAATCAGTTTAGAGAAGTTTTTTGGAGACCATCAGATTTCATTTCTGGACTTTAAACAGGAGTCCATTTTAAATATCTGTAACATATTTTGGTGACTATTGTATTGTTAAATATCTGGAGAGATATTCCTATAGACATCCATTTAAAGTTTTTCTGGCTTAAAATCTTTCATATGCCGGAGACATGTCTTTACCTATCTTCCCCTCAATGTCTTGGTTCTAGATATTCGTGATAGAATAATTTTGAGTTCAGCCCAAAACCACCACACATAAATGCACTATGACATCACAGGTTAAATCAGAAACACATAACTAGCATGCCTGCTAGTGTCAAAATTTTCTCTAGAGAAAGATAAGACAGGATGAACTTGTTCCATTTTGTTCCAAAATAGTTGTTGAAGGTAATAAGACAAAAAAAAGTGATTTT
Organism: Mesoplodon mirus; assembly: GCF_964341445.2. Classification (NCBI taxonomy): domain Eukaryota; kingdom Metazoa; phylum Chordata; class Mammalia; order Artiodactyla; family Ziphiidae; genus Mesoplodon; species Mesoplodon mirus. Next base: position 112,325,415 of record NC_138982.1, read on the forward strand.
CAAACTAATAACATATTGAAATTGCTACAGTTAGAGGAACTAATTCTGCTGTCCCTGAGAAAATTGTGAAACCTGGGGGAACAATCTAAAGAGAAATTTTTGTTATTAACAGGAAGGGAGTGAAGGCTTTAAAGTTCCACTTAAGCTTCCTGTATGAGAAGTGCCTGTCTAAATACAGAAAGGACATAAAAAGAGATGTCTTGAAATCTTCCAGCCAATTTGGTCATATAAATGTATATGAATCCTCCTCTGTCACAAAGACCATCAGTGTAAACAACTAGTAGTTTACAGACTATATAATCCATTTCCACTTGGAAAAAAGCTCCCTTGGCTATTTTCAGACACTTTCTTATATAAGGTACTAAAATGTACCCTATTAAATAAGTTAACACACCTACCAAAATGCTTTTTTATTTCTATGGAGAAAATTAAATACCCTGAAGTTTGTGACTAAGAATCTCGTGTTTCCTAAAGAATCTTTTTTTTTTCTAAAGTATCTTTATCTTTTCCCACTTCTAAGTATTTTTTTTTCTCATTCCCACTTCCCCACCCCTCCCTCAACAGTTAAGACTAAAAACCAGAAGCACTTTTTTTATTCTGGCCTGCATCTTAGAAGACTATTTCTTTGCACTAAGCTGATAGTTAAAAGTTTTCAAATATTTTCTGGTTGGTGTACTAGGTGATTAGTCCATCGAAATGTGTTTCCATAGCCTTCTTTTGTAGTTCTCTATTGCTATGCACCTTCTTTTTTTATGTTTGCCAGAATTGAACTATATTTACCATCTGCTGTTTCAAGCTCTCAAATGATCTGAAACCTTTGAATTTTGTTAAATCAGTCATTATTGCTTTTTTAGTAGTATCTATAAAGTCTATCTATTTCCCTCCTATTTCCTTATCTTTATCATTTACATACTCTAGTCACTGAGATACTAAGATACCATTCAACCAGTTTCAAATGCAAAATCCTCAGCCAAGCTGTAGCTGATCTTCTATTTTGAAGTAAGCCTTCTCCATCATTTTGCCTCTATTCCATGCTTTTTATTTAGTTTATTCACAATATGTTGATGTGAAGTCCTTCAATGATATTTTGATAGTTTAGTGTATTAAATCCTTTGAATTTGTTTTAGCTATTGTCTTAGAACCACTTTTCTTCCATTACATAAAAGTTTTACTTTCGTGTCTTTTCATTATTGCTTTAGGTTTCCCTATCTCATTTTTTTTAATAGCTTCAATATTTGGTAGAAATAAAGGTTTTTTGTTTGTTTGTTTGTTTTTAAAGTAATGGGCATGATATTGTCCTGAAGAGAGACAGAAAAGGAGAAAACTATCCTGGTCACAACTTTTGGGGGCTAGCCAACAACACTTTTTTTTTCTCCCTTGCTTTTATCTCAATAAACACAAAGATGTAGAACCTTTTTAGCAACTTGGTGCCCACAGGCAATCATAGGTGTAAAGCTTCACAAAAGGTACTAGGAGGAAGGAAAGAGTAACACACCTTGTGATAACACACCCAGTGATATCCTAGGTAATACATTCTACTTCCATTTACAAAGGCTTTTGTTCTAATCATTCATTTGCTCCTTTGTTCTTTAATTCATATATTTGTAACTCTTTCAGTTATTAATTACTGCATAACAAACTACTTCAAAAGTTGCTGGCTTAAAACAGTAACAATTTCTTATTTCTCACAATTCGGTGGATTGATGGGTCAACCAGGCTGTTTTTCAGCTCCACCTGCCTGGGGTCACTCATGAAGCTGCATTCTGCCAGGGGCTTTGCTGGGGCTGGAATCTCCAAGATAACTCCATTTCCATAGTTGCTGGGCTGACCAGAACAGCTAGGAAGTACTGAGCTTCTCTCTTCATCAGAGTAAACCATAGTATCTTACCTAATGGTTCAGGGCTCTAAGAACTCAACATACAAGATGCCAGGCCCATGAAGGGCTGGGTCCAAAACTGGCACAGAATCATTTCCTCTGCATTCTATTGACTGAAGGAGGTCACAAGGCCAGCCCCAGTCCAAGAACGATCATTATTTTTTAAATCTTTCTTTCTTTCTTTTTCTTTCTTTCTTTCTTTCTTTCTTCTTTCTTATTTTTATTTTATTTTTGGCTGCATTGGGTCTTCCTTGCTGTGCGTGGGCTTTCTCTAGTTGTGGCAAGCAGGGGCTACTCTTTGTTGTGGTGCATGGGCTTCTTATTGTGGTGGCTTCTCCTGTTGTGGAGCACAGGCTCTAGGCACACGGGCTTCAGTAGTTGTGACACACGGGCTAGATAGTTGTGGCACACGGGCTTAGTTGCTCCATGGCATGTGGGATCTTCCCAGACCAGGGCTCGAACCCATGACCCTGTGTTGGCAGGCGGATTCTTAACCAATGCACCACCAGGGAAGCCCTGATCTTTATTTCTTAATGAGAGAAACAGCATGTCTAGGCTTGGGAGAAATTGCTTCCTGGCCAAAATTTCCATTTCTCCCATGTGCAAAATGTGCTCATCTCCAAATAAGACCCCCAAAGTTTTATCCAATCATGGCATCAGGCTCTGGACCAAAGTGCAAGATCTCATCATTTAACTTAGACCCAGATACCCATTGAGACTCTTCAGATGCAACTTATTTTAACCTAAAAAACTTTGAAATTAAAGATACAAGTTATCTGACCTTGCATAATCAACATTCAATGATAAGACAGGGAGAAAACCACCACAATAGACACTTCTGTTCAGGGAAGAGGAGACAATGAATCAATTCTGCTCTCCCAATGGAACAATCCATTGATCTCAGCTGGGTTCATTCCCTGGGAGCTTGGCAACGCCCTCTCACATATAAAAAAAAATTGCCCATATTTTCATCTGAGAAGTTCTCTCAGCCTGCTTCTTTCCTATAGAAATTTGGAGCCCATTGGCTCTTTTTCATTTTGAACTGTCTTTCCTTTTGGGTCTGACTTCATTGTGTGTATGTTTTCTAGTAAAATTCACTTAAAAACTTTGTCAATTTTCTATAAATATTTTTAAGTCTCACTCCTTGCCCCCAAAGTTTTATGATTCGGGTTTTTGTTATGGTAGCACCTACTCCCATATACTAATTTCTGTATCACTCAGCATTCAGTAAGAGAAGCAGAACAATTATAGACATGGGATAAGGAATTTATTATAGGAATTAGACCTCACACAAATGTGGGGAATACTGGGGTAGTGAAGACCCCAAAGAGAAAGTTGGGGGATCAAAAGAATCACCAACTGATTGATTTGAGAGTCCAGGCACATGGTCTCTCATGAAACAAGATCATGAAAAGGTAGTTAGTAGAGAAGTCTATGAGAAGCTCTTGTTTTTCTGAGTACATATCCAAGAAACTGATGATGTTATTGAAGTTGTTATTGGTCAGCAGGGTCAACAGTCAGGAAGAAGAACTGGAAAGTGTAGGAGAGAGAGGACAAACTGGGATGTGCCAATAACTCTGTGACTATCTGTCCCCACAACTCACCATGACAAATTGGGGAGAACAATGCCTGCTATTTCACTTCCACCTCCCAAATTTCATACAAGTTTCTTTTTTGGCCAGCTCTAACATGGTACAGGAAAGGTTTCTAAGGAATGGCATTCCCAAACTAAGTAAGTTGACAGAAGAATCATCCCATACAGGAAGGAAGAGTAAGCATTTCTTCCAAAAATTATAGTGATTCCAGAAGGAGCTGACTGACATTTTCATGATAAACCAACATGTGAACAATTTTATATCTTGACATTTCTACATTTCAGAAAGATCACTGAGAAGCCCTGTAGAGCAGTGGCTCAGAGCTCAGATTTTAGAGTAAGATAGTCTGAATTTTAATCCCAGACTTGTCACTCACTAGTAATATGGCCTTGGGAAAGTTACTTAACTTCTCTACATTTCTCACCTAAAACATGGGAATAATAACTGTATTCATGTTGTAAAATGATGTGTCTAAAGTAATTAACACAATACTGGAACATATCAGGTAATTGATTCTTTTTAGTTGGCATTATTATCCTTGATATCATAAAATGTCTTAATTTTCTTAAAGCACATTAAGATTTTAAGTGTTTATCATCAATTACCATGGAAACTACAGGATTAAAAGAATGGATATTTCCAAATATGAATGGCTTTGCCATTGGTGACGGTTAATTTAGTTTGTCACCTTGACTAACCAAGGGGTGCCCAGATTAAACATTATTTCTGGGTGTGTCTGTGAGGGTGTTTCCAGATGACATTAGCATTTGAACCAGGGAACCCAGTAGATTGTCCTCCCCAGTGTGTGTGGGCATCACCAATCCATTGAGGGTCTGAATAGAACAAAAGGTAGAGGACAGAGGAATTCATCCCTTTTCTTGCCTTGCTGCTTGAGCTGGAACATGTTAACTCATCTTCTCCTGCCCTTAGACTGGGATTTACACCATAGGCTCTCCTGGTTTTCAGGTCTTCTGACTCATACTAAATTACACCACTGGCTTTCTTGGGTCCTCAGCTTGCAATTTATGGGATTTTTCAGCTTCCATAATTTCTTTCTTTGTTTCTTTCTTTCTTTCTTTCTTTCTTTCTTCTTTCTTTCTTTCTCTTTCTTTCTTTCTTTCTCTTTCTTTCTTTCTTTCTTTCTTTCTTTTTCTTTCCTTTCTTTCTTTTCTTTCTTTCTTTCTTTCTTTCTTTCTTTCTTTCTTTCTCTCTCTCTCTCTCTCTCTCTCTCTCTCTCTCTCTCTCTCTCTCATCTTCCAAGGTCAGATTGGTTAAATAGGTACTTATAAAGCTTCTAAGAAAATACTCAAGAGAGAGATAATGCAGGCAGCATTTACAAAATAGTTTGCTTGGAATAATGTTTAGACTAGACTGCCCTATAGTAGAAATAGGTGTAATTAATAACAGAAATTGAAGTGCAAATAAGTTTTAATACTCTACTTCCTTTCCTTCTATGTCCATATCTACAAACCCTGCTGTCCTAATTCACTTCTGCATCATCTTGGACCAAGATTGAAACTGGCAGTGGCACTTCAGGGCAGAGATAACCAACCTCAGACATAGGATGACACTGACACTGGCCTCCAAATGGTACCCATCAGTACCCTCACTAGCAACAGAAAATAACATTTGGAATGCTTTCTAATGTGAAGACTGTTTAAAAGCAAAGAGAGACTGATGATGTAGTGAAATGTCTTCTAGCCAAGAACAAAAGCCAACGTGTTAAGCTGTATTTTCCTTTATAGAAAGTGAATACTATTATTCTGTGAAACATCTGCCCAGTTATTTGACCATTAGAGGATTTTAAACAGCAACCTGCTAATACCATTAAATAGCTTGAATGTGATTCCATCTGAAATGAAGGGCAGTGCCTCTATGGCTCTCGAACACCAGAAAAGATGAAGGATTAAAATATTTTGATTACTTTGAGAGGTATCCATACTCCTTGCTCATTCTTTTTTTTTATTATTCATAATGTACTGAGAAGTGGTGTGATTCAAATATTAGGGAGTTATTGCTGTGAATCTCATAGGAATATTCTGAGAGAAACTCAGGCAGAAATACATATTTAAGCAATTTTTTAAACTGGTATGTTTACATTTTAGAAATGACTCATCATATTCATTGTGTAAATACATATTTAGACTTGTAAAACTCTTTAGAAAGCTATGAATTAAAGCCAAATATAAGTATTGGAGTTAATCTTTTCTGCCTGCTTTAAGCGCCATTTTGAATGAGTGGGGTGAAATTGGACATTGTGTGTGTATAATGATGAAAAATGGTGGGCTACAATAAGGAATAATTCTTTTGATTTCCAGAGTATAATGGCCTATGAATTATGTTTAAAATTAATGAAAGAAAAGATAGAGAATGATTTGAATCTCATCAGTAGCTATTTTTCTCTTTCTCTGAGACAGCAATGAGCCATTTTCTAAGGGATTTGAACTTTTGTGAGCAAGTCCCTCTAAGCTTCGAAAAGGTCTTAATTGGAAGCTGAACCTTTTTCATGATGATTTGTTTCACTTGAAAGAACAAATAAATAAGCAGTTGGACTTCCTGAGAGATTTTCATTGTATGAAGACAATTTCTTTGCAAATCTAAACAAGTTTTTAACATTTGGAAGGACATATACATTCCAGCATATCCTTTTGCCATGAAAGATCCCTTCTTCCTTTAACTGTACAAAGAGCCATAAAAAGAGGTTATTTCCCCACAGAAAGCAACTTGGATTTACAAAGAGAGAAAAGGTGATTTGAAAAAAAAATTATTTTACTCTAATTGCATCTGCCAACACTAAATAAAGAAAGCCAATTTCTTTCAATATGGTTTTGTCAACTCTAGAACTATTGCTTTACACTATAGATTTACTTGTTTAGTCTTCTATTGGAACACACTTTCATTTCTTGTTCAGAGAAACATACTTTGCAGGAAGACAAATCTCCCACTGCTGATGAAAAATTATGTTATTAGAGATATAATTATATGCAATGCAAAATTCTGCAACATGTTTGAAAGGAGAAAGTTACCATCTCTCAGATGTGCTGATGAAAATATCCAAATTCCAGCTGTAGCATCAGGAAGCACTCAATTCTTCTCAGTCAAAGTTACATCCTCCATCCTCAATCCTACAGTTCACTTCAAGGACAAGCCAGTATAGCCAGTCTGCTCACAAACTATCAGTTGTCTCCTCAATCTAATTCTCTTCCTCCAAACTCAACTCCTTTAAGTCTTCATTATATATGTATATAAGCTTTTCCTAGTCCTGTATTTTTCAAAAGGTAGTGCATGATTATATAAAAGTCAATTTCAGTGATATATAATCTCTTATTTGGTACTATTAGTTTTCTATTTTACAGTTACCTTCTATTTATGGTTTTTCTGTTTATAGTAGGAATACAGTTGACTCTTGAACGACACAAGTTTGAACTGTGCAGGTCCACTTATATGCGGACTTTTTCAATAGTAAATACTACAGTACTATACAAACCACAGTTGGTTGAAGCCCTGGATGAGAAAATGCAGATACAGAACAAATTGTATTGATAGAACCGTGGACATGGAGGGCCAACTATAAATTACACTCGGATTTTTGACTGCAGGGAGGATTGGTGCCCCTAACTCTGGTATTGTTCAAGGGTCAACTGTACATAGTTTTTTAAAGTAAGTTTAAATAAAGGAATCAACTCAAAACATTAATTAAAATAATATGGCATATTAATGAAGATGCTTATGCAGAATACTATTCAAAAAATATGTGCTACTTGGCTTCTCACTCTTGACATTTGAAATTGTAGACCCTCTTCTTCTGGAATTTTTTTTCTGTTCATACTAAGATTCTAACCAAGGTATATTTTCACTATACTTACTCTCTGAGTGATTTTATTTGTTTGTTTGTATGCTTGTTTATTTATATTTTATGGTACTATCTTTATGTAGATTGACAAGTCTGCATTGTTCTCACTGTCACTTCTTAAAACTTCTATACAATTTGATCTGGCTATTGAATTGTAATGTACTCATTACTGGCCGTGTTGCCTTTAGTTTTTCTCTTCTCTAATACAGACCCCAACACTGCCCATGTTATCTTGTAAAATATAATTGCTTCAGATTACTCAGTTTTTAAAAACATCTCCAGTGACTCCTGCTGAATAAAAAGTATGTTCTCTCATCTTTAATAACATTTTTGACATCTTCATCACTCTCAGCCTAATCTATCTTTGTGGCCTCATCCCCCAGCTCCCAATACATTTTGCCCTACCTTCTTCATTTCTTTTCTGCCACTGGTTCCATGTCTTTATTTTCCTGTGATGTATTACTCTAGGTTGTTGCACATCACACAATCCCTTCTGTTTATAGCCAAATTTATATCTGGTTATATTTATTGAATATGATGGCACTTTAAAGAATAAGTTTTGATGTGTTTCATTCTGCTACAAAAATTCTGGGCTTCCACATTTATAAAAAATTGTAGTTTTCTTTTTTCCCTGGAAACATGGAAGATTATCTTAAAAATAGGAAGATGAAAACTAACCTAACTTTAAGAATGTTTTATTTATAATCTCTGAATTTTTTAAATTGGTAGAAAGTTGTCTTATTATTGAACTCTCAATTATCAATGCATGTTATTTAGTTATGAGATAATCTGTAAAATTTTTAGTGAATCACCTGGGAATGCAAACAAATATTAGTGTTAGTTTAACCAAAACATAGTTAGAAAGCTAACTGTAATAGAAGAACAAAATCAAAACAAGACTCCATATCATTCTAGACAACTTTCTGAGAACTTACCCTAATCTATACATGTTGTTATTAAAATAAGGCCCTAAGACTAATAATTGATATTTGTTCTGATCATTGAAGTATGAAGTAAGTATATAGTGGAAATATTACTTTCTGTGACCTTCACACTCTTGCTATTAATAAAGTCTAATAATTGTTTATATTTCTGTTACACACTATGGTGTTTTTTATGGTGCTTTTTTATTTATATTATTAGAGCCCCACAAAAATCCTGTCTTGTAGGTGGGGTGACATAATTTTAGCCTTTTTTTATGGATAATGCCTGGACACTGTTTACAAACAATAAAAACTGTTTCTTAGGCCATGTAAAAAATAATAATATCCTAATAATTGGTAGGAATTCCTCTATTGGGGATTTGTGTTAGGTTCTGGATGCTAATAGAAACTAATGGGCACCTGGAAGAAGGTGAGTGAGAGAGCAGAGTTGCTCATAAAATTATATAGAACTAATTTTTGAGAGGTTATAAGATAGGAACTGCATAAAATTTTAAGGCTGCATCAGAGATGAGGCAGCAGTAGTGTGGTATAAATGTTTGATAAAAAGCTCTCCAGAAAAAAAGCCCTAATGTTTAGCATTTGTTCATTTTTATAGTGTAAATACTCCCACCATGAATAATTTCAATCTAACACTTTGGTATCACTGAATGCAGGGTTGGGAAGATATATGCACTATTACAACAATATATAGTATTTCTATCATGCAGTTATAGGTGTAAATAACCTTAATCACAGATAATAGTAAAATAATTAAGTGATAAGCTGTATTTATGTTCTTTTAATATAGTTTCTTTAACTTCATTTACATAATTTAATTTTTAATAATGGCTAGTTTAACAACCAGTTTGCAAACTTCCTGAAAATCTTAATTAGCTCTTGTGACCTGGTATAAGCCAGCTTCTGCAAATTACTAGATTAATGGAAGATATGATTCCTTCAAATATTTGAAGAAACACCATGGAGAGGAGTAAGAATTTAGTATTTTATTCCAGAAGGCATCACCAGGACTAGTGTATGCAAAATATAAAATGGCAGATTTAGGATCAATTTTAAGACCAGACTTTTTAACAGTGAAATTTACCAATGTGAAATTCCAGCAATGAATTTTCACTGAAAGTATCCAAAAAGACACTTTTTACTGAAAATGTCTAAGAAGAGGGTGAATGACCTTACATAGCTGTTTTGTAGAAGCCATGCAGAACTGCTCTGATTAGAAAATGATGCATTCCAACTCTAAAGTTTAAACGGTTATTTATCAGATGTTTGTTTGTATAGGTTCTTGATTCATGATTTCAAATAAAAAATGACAAAATTCATTCATGAAATTTTTCTTACTGAGCCGCCTGGGTGCAGAGTTGCTTAAAAATGAACTGGGCAGGACAGTGTATATCTCAGAGTTTTTACTGTTGGCAGAAGTTTAGAAATATCAGGACTGGCTTAGATCCCATCAGTCTGATGTTCCCCAGAGGTATAAAAGGACAGCTAGAAGGAGAATAAACATTTTTCCCCATGTAGTCTTCTAATGAGAAGGAAAAGGAGAAACAGGAGAAGCAAGAAAAATAATGTGCCTACTCTCCCCTCAGAGTCTGGCCCTGGCCCCAGCTCTGGACTTAAATGTTAAGGATGTTCAGGGGGAGAAAAATGTGTGAAATTAACTAGGGGAAGCCATATATACAGATTTATCAATTTGCAGAGATCTCTAAAATAGATGCCAGAAATGGAAAAAATTGACAGAATTCATGGCTCTATCTAGGTTTTGATAGAAAATTAAGAGGCATCCATAAATGAAAATTAACTAAAAATAAAGGTGTCATTTGAGTAATCTGAATATGCATGTACTTTATCTCAAACTTGTTGTGATTTCCAGAGTATTTTAGTACCATTTAGAGATTCAGCTTTGAAAGGCTTGAGATGATAATTTAGAGAATCCTCCCGCCCAAAAAAAGTACAATTAGAGTGAAGAGGAGCTATGGGTGCTAGGCTGGTAACCAACCACAAATAGCATAACATGTAAAGGTTTCACATGCTTGATGCATTTTGACATTTACCTTTCAATAAGACATTAATAATGTTTTAATATGTCAAATTAAATAACCAATATATATAAAAAGAGATGCAGATACAGATATCATCATGAGGCTAGCCTATCACTCTCTTTTAACAATTTTTTAAAATACCAAGTTCTAATCTGCTAGTCTCAAAGCAAATGTTCATTGAATCTAGATAAATTAACCACTAGCATAAAAACAAAAAATTGTTATTCAAGCTGTGATAATGATATGGGTAATGAAACCAGTATTTTAGGCCATACATTTTCATGTACAGAAGAGCCCTGCAACCATTGTCACCAAAATATAGCAGAGGAGAGTGAATGAGTGCCCCTGGGGAGGCACTGGAGGAATAATCCAAAGTAGTCCAATCAGTGCAAAAATTTGTGATTTGTACTCTATTATACATCCACATTTATTATAATAAAAATAAAATAAAATTTCAAAATATTTTTCTCTAATATTTTTAAGATTATGGACATGGCATAAAGATGGACCATGTGCATTCTAACAGCTTCACACAGACCCCAGCATAACACTCTATACTCCTGGGGTCACACATGCCCCAGTTTGAGAGGCAGAGACCTCCAGGATGACGTGCCATCTCTTCTCCTATATACTCATTTGCATAGGCACAGTGTAGTTTCATGTGCATTTTGGCATTTTTACAAACATTTCACTTACTGGAGATGACTAGGCTGAGATAGCAACAGGTCATAAGATTGAAAGGGACCTTAAGCAGGGTACTTTGTCTAGTCTCTGGCCTTCAAAGACAACCACATTTAAATTTCCAAACCCATGAGAACACAGATTGTTCCATAAACTCTGCAAAGAAGGGATTCCATAGTCAAGCGCTCAGAAACTCATCCCATTTTAGTATCAGGAAGTTCCTTCTTCAATATAAACAAAATGCATTTTAATTCTACATATCTTGGAAGACCATAAAAAATACATTCAGATGATTTAAAGACAGCCACTTCCATTAAAGGTCATCAGTTATATCCTACATAATGGCAACAATTTTATTAGAATGCCTCTAGAATATACACGGTATTGACAGTAAAATTAAGATGTCAGTTTAATTTTTGGTTGTATTTGAAGCTTAATATTTAACCTTAAATATTCTTTTCAGTTGCCTAGTTACAATGAAGATTTTTATTTCACAAAAAGTAAGTAATTATTTAATCAAAAACTAAACATGTGCTGTGCCAATAGGTTAAGTAGCCAGAAAGGTAAAGACAGGTTTACTCTTCTCAAGGAAAAAACTAAAGAAAATCTGCTCTGTGTTTGCAGAAAAGGAGTGAGTATAGCTCTGTGCTGGCAAGGCAGTGTCTGTACTTCTTCATCACCTGGTATCTGAGGTGCTCAACAAATATTTGATGAATGAGTGAATGATGCATATTCAGCTCTGAAGAGAAATTTCCTTTTTGAGGTATTAAACCAAATCAAAAGCTGAGAAATACGATTCTTGGTGACTATAGTCAAATATGTTCAGAAAGGAGAATGAGAAGGAAAATTCTCACTGTGACCATGTACAGACTCAAAGGAAGTGACAATAGAAAGAATTATAAATCATTTTAAGGTTTTCCATTTAAATATGGGTGACTGGCACAGAATGGACTTTACCTCTCCCTCTCATCTCCCAAAAATCCTATTGGAGAGAAAGAAGAAGCAATTGGAAAATTAAAATAAATTTATAGTATTGACCAGAAAGTTAAAGAACTTCTGAATACACCGAACAATTGGAGATAGATGGGGAAGTTTAACAGACCTCAGTAACCTTTAGTACAATACAGGAAAAACAGACTTGCTCTGAAGGGAGTATTTCCATCAGAACTCCAGAATATCTAGTCTAAGAAACAGGAACACTGGGGCAACTGGTGGTCTAAATTAGTCACGGGGCTAAGAATAGCCACTCCAGCCTCCTGTTCTCAGATTTGCCACAATATTCGTCCCCAGGATAAGCATTAGGGCAGGTTTCTAAAAAGAAGAGGGGAATCTGGCATAGCTACTGGAGACACCAGAGCCGGTGCTGTGTTTTAATCTAGGTGAGTTTCAGTTGCTCATAGACAAATACTTGAGCTCCGAAGGCAACCTCCATAGAGGTCTTTTTTTGTGTGTGTGTACTTTATTTTTTTATTGACGTAGAGCTGCTTTACAATATTGTGTTAATTTCTGGTATACAGCAAAGTGATCCAGATATATATATATATATATATATATATATATATATATATATATATATATATATATATATATATATATTCATTTTCAGATTATTTTCCATTATAGTTTATTAGAAGATATTGAATATAATTCCCTGTGTTATACAGTAGGACCTTATTGTTTATCTATTTTTTTAAGTATACTCTTTATTGGAGTATAATTGCTTCACAATACTGTGTTAGGTTCTGTTGCACAACAAAGCGAACCAGCCATATGCATACACATGTCCCCATATCCCCTCCCTCTTTAGTCTCCTTCCCATCCTCCCTATCCCACCCCTCTAGGTCATCGCAAAGCATGGAGCCAATCTCCCTGTGCTATGCTGCTGCTTCCCACCAGCCAACTATTTTACATTCGGTGGTGTATATATGTTGATGCTACTCTCAGTTTGCCCCAGCTTCACCCTCCCACCCCACGTCCTCAGATCCATTCTCTATGTTTACCTCTTTATTCCTGCCCTGCAACTAGGTTCATCATTACCATTTTTTTTTTTTTAGGTTCCACATATATGCGTTAGCATATGATATTTGTTTTTCTCTTTCTGACTTACTTCACTCTGTATGACAGACTCTAGGTCCATCCACTTCACTACAAATAAGTCAATTTCATTTCTGAGTAATACTCCATTGTATATATGTGCTATATGGGTCTTCAAACACACCAGTCCAGCTCTAAGTCCTCCACCTTATATCAGTGAAGCCCTGGTAATCTGAACCAATGCTCACAATGATTTTCATACGTGTCAATGATCAGGCAGCACTTAATTCAAAATGCAGACAATAATTTTAAGATGAGAATAATTAATTATATACTTTGCATTATTCCTTAAACCATCACAAACATAAAATAAAAAGAGACAATAAGATAGTTTAGAATTTTAAAAGGAAAATTACCAAAATTCAAATCCCAGTATAAGAGCTAAGTAACGATGAGCATGCAAAAGAGCATAGAGAAGAAATATGAGAGAAATACTTAAGGGAAGATTCCCATAGATACATACATGTAGCACAGATTAAATGTTTCATTTTATTCCTTGCAATACAAATTGAAATTTAACTGCATCATCACTTACATTAAAGTTGTTTCAATAAAGATTTCTGTTTCCAATTTTTAAAAACTGGGATTTATGATCATATACTACTTCTGAGTCCTACATACATCTTCAGTTAAATAGACAAATACATGACTTTCTGTTATCATTCAGAAGTAACAGTTGCACATCAGTAGATTTCATCTGATGATTTCCTTTGTGCTTCCCAAATATTCTGAAAGGTTGGTATTACTATACCGACTTTATAAATGAGAAAATTGAAACTGCAGTGGTATGTATTGATAAATTATAGCCATCACAGAGTAAGTTAGTGGCCTTTAGGATTTCAATTAGATTTATCCAGTACTTACGCTGTTTCTCCAATACTCTTATATTTTTCAGGTATTACTAATGCCAAAATAGCATTAACATTTTCACAGAGCTTCAGTTTAAGCTGTACTAATAAAATTCCAGTAAAAATCCCATAAAAGAGGCAAAATATCTATCTGGTTATGTTTTAGATATAAAACTGAGAAGTATAGCTAGTGGTCTCTGAACATGTGGACCCCCAATTTTTTTTATTTCTTTTGCTTTTTGTTTGTTTATTTTAAAATATCTGATGTACAGTGTACCATAATTTCCCATTTATTTAAAAATGTTATCTATAATGGAGTAATTTTGAGAATCAGATAAGAAAGGTCTTCAGAACACAAATTAGTAATGTACAGGTCCCAGATTACTGTCTGTCAACAACTAAATTTTTAACAGCTTACACTTGAAAAGCACTTTAAAGAGTAGAGTAACATTTCGCAAAATGTGTTCCGGGGAATATCTTTCCAACAAAAGTGCTGGCTGGGAATAAAATAAATTTAGGAAACATAATGACACATTATATCTTTTTGGAAATTCACAAAACATATTAGCATCTTAAAGACTGAGAAGTCTGTTCACTGAAGAAACCTGTTTCCTGGTTTAACTTGACATTTCTCAGATGGGTGCAACCATAGCCACTTTTTCTTTTTTCCTGGTAACATCTATTAACATTCACCAGAGATAGTGTTGGACAATACTGTCTTATTTAGTCCCCAAACAAATCCTGTGAAAGGGATGACCTCATCCTTACCTTTTTGAGACCTGTCAAGATCACCAAGCTAATAAGTAGCAGAGCAAGGATTTGCACTCAGATCTTCAGGCTAAAACCAGAGACATTTTCTCTTTCCACTTGGCTACAGTTCTTTTTTATCCCCACCGGTACCTTCATGCTCCATTTATTTTTAACCCATATGTCCCACGCTGAAGGAGATTGCTTGTGCTGCCACTTCATGCAGCACTTTATGATTTTGTTCCAATTTTAAGAGAGAATTCTTGATAACAGGATTGCTGTGTTAAGTATTTGTTTAACGCTAAAGCAGAAAACCACTCATGAGTAACACAGGCAGTTAAATGGTACCATCTGGAGCAAGAGGCATCTGTAAGTATCCTTATTTAAGAACCAGTTTACAAATAATAACAGACCCCTGGAATTAAGCAGTTAGCTCCTTTATCGTATATAAGAGCATTCAAGGGAAATAGCTTTTAAATCTTCACAAACAGAAATACTAAGATATTTTAATTCTTTCCTTAGAAACAACAAGATGAGGATCTCTTAAACCAATAATATTAAGAGTAACAGATAATCCAGTTCCTGTTCTCCAGTTTCATAAACACGAACAAGAAATAAAGTTTCTCATTTAGAAGAGGAAGAGCAAGGAAATTAAACTTACCTAGATTACAGCACAGAAAGAAAGAAGAGATGCATTTTTGAAAAAAAAGAATCAAAAGATTCACTTCATAACAAACAAATATTGTATAACTCAGACAAACTTTCTAGTCATTATTTGTTGCAAATTATGTTTCCACTTTATATTTTGCTTGTCTGCATAGCATTCATCAAAATCAGATTTTGATTATTTTGTACTCTGTATGGCATATTGTGTGTGCTCAAGAAATATTCGTAGGATACATAGATATAGATTAAAATAAAGATAGAAATAGATGTAGGCAGAGAAATGACAAAGAGTACAATCAAAATCTATTTGTTTACAGAGAGAAATGCAAAGCAATTCTCAGACCTAGAAAGTCATAGCTCCTTAGGGCAATGTTTTCCTATCTTAAAATGGTAATATTTGTGATGTACACTATAGTTTAAGGTAAACAGACAGATATGGTTCAAGACCAAAAAAGGACCAGCCGGGGGCTGTTGGCAGTGCTGCTGTGGCCCACTGGAGAACTCGTAAGGCCAGAACCAGGACTGTGGGGATCAAAATCTCTGCAAACTGTGTCCCAGAGACTAAAAGCTTCTTTCCTTTGTATTTTATCCATCAACTGTATAGACCTCATTGAAAGCAGCTTTTTCTGCAGTGTGAATTTATTTGTGTATCTCCCTTAAGTTAGTATTGAACAAGTATATTAATATAAAGGACCCCAGGTTCACTTGTGGAACCCAAGTAACACCTATACCCAGTATCTATTTTCATCCCAACATGCTTTTTTTTCCTCTGTAGACAAAAGCAACTTTTTAAAGACAATTAGATTTGAACATGTACAATACAATTGTTAAAACTATACTGAAATCACACATACACACAGTCTGTAAAAAAAAAAAAAAAAGAAAGAAAAGGGTTTCCCTGGTGGCGCAGTGGTTGAGAGTCTGCCTGCCGACGTAGGGGACATGGGTTCGTGCCCTGGTCCGGGAAGATCCCACATGCTGCAGAGAGGCTAGGCCCGTGAGCCATGGCTGCTGAGCCTGTGCGTCCGGAGCCTGTGCTCCGCAACGGGAGAGGCCAGAACAGTGAGAGGCCCGGGTACCGCAAAAAAAAAAAAAAAAACAAAAAAAAAAACTCTTGAAGATCCTAAAACCATCAGTAATTTGTTTACGAATTTATATTTTTATCATCACACTTTTCCGTTGTGTAATGTAAATCTCATATCCTGAGCTTAAATATTTTCCTCTCACACTCTTCTCAAAAAAGGACCACATCAGTGTCTCTGAGAGTTAAAGGAGGTGAGATAATGAGGAGATGTACTATGAAAATTCCAAAAAGCTATAGAAATGTAAATACTGTAGAGCAAATGAACAAACCACCCAGGAGGAAAGATATACATATATATATAGATAGATAGATAGATAGATAGATAGATAGATAGATGATAGATAGAGATATTGAATATTAGATTGTTCCTGACTTTCATGAATAAATAATCCAAATCTTTTTTCTCTTAATAGCTAATTTATAATACTTAAAAATATTACAGTAAATAATTATTTAGCCAGAATTGCATTTTTATTTTAATAATAGCTGTCTGATAATGCTTCTTAAGTATTTTCTCATAGATATATTGTGTCTGTACAATGCGTTTGTATTTGAGAGTATACTGACTCCACCAATGCACCTTTAAACGAACAATGCTTTAGAATGGGTAACATAACCTAAATCCTAAATTTCCTTCTTAAATTCTTAGAGGAAAGAGCATTCTTTTCTTGTCCACACTCAGCTCCCTTTTACTTTTACTCCTTGATCCCCTGGCCCCTTGCAGACCTCCACTCCCTATGCACAAATAGTATTAATACCTTTTCAAGTCTTTTTTTTTTTTGCGGTACGCGAGCCTCTCACTGTCGTGGCCCCTCCCATTGCGGAGCACAGGCTCCGGACGCGCAGGCTCAGCGGCCATGGCTCACGGGCCCAGCCGCTCCGCGGCATGTGGGATCTTCCCGGACCGGGGCACGAACCCGTGTCCCCTGCAGCGGCAGGCGGACTCTCAACCACTGTGCCACCAGGGAAGCCCGTCAAGTCATTTTTTTAAATTAAAATTTTCTATTTACTAAAGATTGTGGTCAATGCCTAGGTAAGGAGATATAGAAACATCTTAGCTATGTAAATTCCATCTCCCCTCCTCAGGTTCTGCCCTATCACCGAGATTTTGTGTTGTCCCAAATAAATACAATTATTTAAATACAATTAATAGAATAAGGGAGGAAGGGTTATGCCACCGTAATTCAAAATTTGTAACATAATAGTCCAAAATATCTAAGCAACTCAGCTTTACCCCGTTTCCTCTGTTCTGTTTCTGAAAATCTGTCCCATAAAGTCTCTTGCCCACCTTATAGGACCTAAGGGATCTGAAGTGTGAAGTTACTTTTGGAGCTAGAAAAGGGTGGGGTTGTGAAAAATTCCCCAAAGCCTAGTTTCATCAAACTTCCTTCATGTTCAGTAGTTGTCCTTCAATGAGTAGGTGCACCTAGGTGACTTTTCCATAATATTTATATATTGTGCTTTGTGCTTTTAACTTTTTCAGAGTGCTTTCACTTCTTTTTTTTTTCATTTCATGTTCTGCATCCCTTTGGGCACCTGGAGCGACTGACTATACCATATATTGTGCTTATCACAGCTTACATAAAACTTCCTATTTTGGTAACATTTAAGATTCTTTGTATGTTGTGACACATTTTGGCAATTTGGGAAAAGAAAAAGAAAGCATTCACTAATATAGTGTATTTGCAAATAGGTACAATAAGCTAGCTTTGCATAATGCTACTAGGAATCAAAAGGTTTAATTTACAGAATGATTGACAGTATAATGCAGCCTTTAAATATAGAGAAAAAAATAAGCACTCTGAAAATGAAAGGCAACTTGGGCACCATTTTTTTTTTTTTGCTTTTTTGCATAAATTCCTTAGAAGCTTTCATAAACTCATCTTTCTTCCTCAAGGTAATTGTGTTTAAAAGAAACCTGAAAAAGCTAAATAAAAAGGCTTAAATGGAAACAACTTATACCTCTTTATCATGTGTAGGGATGTAAATGCATAAATATGATTGAAGCAGTTATACTTGGAAGGATGGTGTTAATGGAGAGACTTCCTGATGTTCATGCTATTTGCTTTTGTAGAACAACATATACGTTAAATTATGTAGCCGTTGATTGTGGGGGTTGTTTGATTTATTTCTTTTTTTTTTTTGCAGCAGATATACTGATATTTATTGAACATATTATCCATTGGCAGCCAGATACACAGTCTTTTTTTCTTTTTTATACTTAGCAAAGTAGTATCTTTAATTGAAAACATAAGAACCAAAACAATATTGTGTCAAAAGCATGTATAAAAATAAACATAGTTTTTATAACAGACATTATACTTTTCAATGAAAGAGTCTAGGCCTGGACATCAGTAACAATATCACAGGAACACCAGGAGACACGGATATTCATGAAACAGATTCAGAAATAATAAATCTGGAGTGCAGTTTTTACTGATTATACTTATTTTAGAGCCCTGAAATATTCACCTTTCAGTTTTTAGATTTTAGATTTCTCAGTATGAAGCATAGAGTGATCTTACTTATTATAGTAAATCTGATTTATCATTAAATTGAAAAAAAAACTCAGGGAAAATGGTTTACAGTAGAATTGTTTAAATCCTTCTTAATCTTGGACAATGGTCTGAAAAGTAATTTGTTTAAATAGCCCAGATACTCTTCCCCTCAATATTAATTAAAAGTTAATCAGTCCATTCTGTCTACAAGAAAATTTATCTGTATATAATGAATTACAAATGTAATGAAATATGTATACAATGATATCTATACATAGATATAGATATATACTCTCACAGCCAAAGACCCTAGCTAGAAATGTAAAAAAATAGTGAGTTTTTTCTCAATAAACAAACATTTGGAAATTCAGTTTAATATTTTACAAGATAAATTGTCAAGTTTTATGCTTAATTTCTTTTCTTTTTTTTAATTTGAGAATTTTATTTATTTTTTTATACAGCAGGTTCTTATTAGTTATCCATTTTGATACATATTAATGTATACATGTCAATCCCAATCTCCCAATTCATCCCACCCCCACCCACCCCCACCACTTTCCCCCGTTGGTGTCCATACGTTTGTTCTCTATATCTGTGTCTCTATTTCTGCCCTGCAAACCGGTTCATCTGTACCATTTTTTCTAGGTTCCACATACATGCGTTAATATACGATATTTGCTTTTCTCTTTCTGACTTACCTCCACGCTGCATGAATCTCTAGATCCATCCATGTCTCTCCAAATGAGAGAATTTCGTTCCCTTTTACAGCTGAGTAATATTCCATTGTATGTATGTACCACATCTTCTTTATCCATTCATCTGTCAATGGGCATTTAGGTTGCTTCCATGACCTGGCTATTGTAAATAGTGTTGCAATGAACACTGGGGTGCATGTGTCTTTTTGAATTATGGTTTTCTCTGGGTATATGCCCAGTAGTGGGATTGCTGGGTCATATGGTAATTCTATTTTTAGTTGTATAAGCAACTTCCATACTGTTCTCCATAGTGGCTGTATCAATTTACATTCCCACCAACAGTGCAAGAGGGTTCCCTTTTCTCCACACCCTCTCTAGCATTTGTTGTTTGTAGATTTTCTGATGATGCCCATTTTAACTGGTGTGAGATGATACCTCATTGTAGTTTTCATTTGCATTTCCCTAATAATTAGTGATGCTGAGCAGCTTTTCATGTGCTTCTTGGCCATCTGTATGTCTACTTTAGAGAAATGTCTATTTAGGTCTTCTGCCCATTTTTGGATTGGGTTGTTTGCTTTTTTAATACTGAGCTGCATGATCTGTTTATATATTTTGGAGATTAATCCTTTGCCCATTGATTCATTTGCAAATATTTTCTCCCATTATGAGGGTTGGCTTTTCATCTTGTTTGTAGTTTCCTTTGCTTTGCAAAAGCTTTTAAGTTTCATTATGTCCCATTTGTTTATTTTTGTTTTTATTTCCATTACTCTAGGAGGTGGATCAAAAAAGATCTTGCTGTGATTTATGTCAAAGAGTGTGCTTCCTATATTTTCCTCTAAGAATTTTATAGTGTCTGGTCTAACATTTAGGTCTCTAATCCATTATGAGTTTATTTTTGTGTATGGTGTTAGGGAGTCTTATAATTTCATTCTTTTACATGTAGCTGTCCAGTTTTCCCAGCACCAATTAGGTATATGGGTGTATCTCTGGGCTTTGTATCCTGTTCCACTGATCTATATTTCTGTTTTTCTGCTAGTACCATATTGTCTTGATTACTTTGTAGTATAGTCTGAAGTCAGAGAGTCTGATTCCTCCAGCTCTGTTTTTTTCCCTCAAGACTGCTTTGGCTTTTTGGGGTCTTTTGTGTTTCCATACAAATTTTAAGATTTTTTGTTCTAGTTCTGTAAAAAATATCATTGGTAATTTGATGGGGATTGCACTGAATCTGTAGATTGCTTTGGGTAGTATAATCATTTTCACAATATTGATTCTTCCAGTCCAAGAACATGGTATCTCTCTCCATTTCTTTGTATCATCTTTAATTTCTTTCATCAGTGTCTTATATTTTTCTGCATACAGGTCTTCTGCCTCCTTAGGTAGATTTATTCCTAGGTATTTTATTCTTTTTGTTGCAGTGGTAAATGGGAGTGTTTCCATAATTTCTCTTCAGATTTTTCATCATTAGTGTATAGGAATGCAAGAAAATTTTGTGCATTAATTTTGTATCCTGCAACTTTGCCAAATTCATTAATTAGCTCTAGTAGTTTTCTGGTGGCATCTTTAGGATTCTCTATGTATAGTACCATGTCATCTGCAAACAGTGACAGTTTTACTTCTTCTTTTCCAGTTTGTATTCCTTTTACTTCTTTGTCTTCTCTGATTGCCATGGCTAGGACTTCCAAAACTATGTTGAATAATAGTGGTGAGACGGGACATCCTTGTCTTGTTCCTGATCTTAGAGGAAATGCTTTCAACATTGTTTTTCAACATTGAGAATTAGGTTTGCTGTGGGTTTGTTGTATATGGCCTTTATTATGTTGATGTAGGTTCCCTCTATGCTCACTTTCTGGAGAGTTTTTATCATAAATGGGTGTGGAATTTTGTCAAAAGCTTTATCTGAATCAATTGAGATGATCATATGGCTTTTCTTATTCAATTTGTTAATATGGTGTATCACATTGATTGATTTAGGTATATTGAAGGATCCTTGCATTCCTGGAATGAACCCCACTTGATCATGGTGTATGACCCTTTTAATGTGTTGTTGGATTCTGTTTGCTAGTATTTTGTTGAGGAATTTTGCTTCTATGTTCATCAGTGATATTGGTCTGTAATTTTCTTTTTTTGTAGTATCTTTGTCTGGGTTTGGTATCAGGGTGATGGTGGCCTCATAGAATGAGTTTGGGAGTGTTCCTTCCTCTGCAATACTTTGGAAGAGTTTGAGAAGGATGGGTGTTAGCTCTTCTCTAAATGTTTGATAGAATTCACCTGTGAAGCCATCTGGTCCTGGACATTTGTTTGTTGGAGGATTTTTTTTTTTTTTTTTTTTTTTTTTTTTGCGATACACAGGCCTCTCACTGTTGTGGCCTCTCCCGTTGCGGAGCACAGGCTCCAGACACGCAGGCTCAGTGGCCATGGCTCATGGGCCCAGCCCCTCCGTGGCACGTGGGATCTTCCCAGACCGGGGCATGAACCCACATCCCCTGCATCGGCAGGCAGACTCTCAACCACTGCACCACCAGGGGAGCCCTGTTGGAGGATTTTTAATCACAGTTTCAATTTCAGTGCTTGTGATTGGTCTGTTCATATTTTCTATTTCTTCCTGGTTCAATTTTGGAAGGTTATACCTTTCTAAGAATTTGTCCATTTCTTCCAGGTTGTCCATTTTATTGGCATAGTGTTGCTTGTAGTAGTCTCTTAGGATGCTTTGTATTTCTGTGGTGTCTGTTGTAACTTCTCCTTTTTCATTTCTAATTTTATTGATTTGAGTCCTCTCCCTCTTTTTCTTGATAAGTCTGGCTAATGGTTTATCAATTTTGTTTATCTTCTCAAAGAACCTACTTTTAGTTTTATTGATCTCTGCTATTGTTTTCTTTGTTTCTATTTCATTTATTTGTGCTCTGATCTTTATGATTTCTTTCCTTCTACTAACTTTGGGTTTTGTTTCTTTTTCTTGCTCTAGGTCCTCTATGGGTAAGGTTAAATTGTTTATTTGAGTTTTTCTTGTTTCTTGAGGTAGGCTTGTATTGCTATAAAGTTCCCTTTTAGAACTGCTTTTGCTGCATCCCATAGGTTTAGGATCATCCTGTTTTTGTTATAATTTTTCCCTAGGTGTTTTTTGATTTCTTCAGTGGTCTCTTTGTTATTTACTAACATATTGTTTAGCCTCTGTGTGTTTGTGTTTTTTATGTTTTTTTCCCTGCAATGGATTTCTAATCTCATAGCGTTGTGGTCAGAAAAGATGCTTAAAATGATTTCAATTTTCTTAAATATATGGAGGCTTGATTTGTGACCCAAGTTGTGATCTATCCTGGAGAAGGTTCCATGTGCACTTGAGAACAAAGTGTAATCTGCTGTTTTTGGATGGAATGCCCTATAAATATCAATTAAAGCTATCTGGTCTATTGTGTCATTTAAAGCTTGTGTTTCTTTATTAATTTTCTGTCTGGATGATCTGTCCATTGGTGTAAGTGAGGTGTTAATGTCCCCCACTACTATTGTGTTACTGTGGATTTCCTCTTTTATAGCTGTTAGCAGTTGCCTTATGTATTGAGGTGCTCCTATGTTGGGTGTACATACATTTATAATTGTGATATCTTCTTCTTGGATTGATCCCTTGATCATTATGTAGTGTCCTTCCTTGTCTCTTGTAACACACTTTATTTTAAAGTCTATACTATCTGATATGAGAATTGCTACTCCAGCTTTCTTTTGATTTCCATTTGCATGGAATATCTTTTTCCATCCCCTCACTTTCAGCCTGTATGTGTCCCTAGGTCTGAAGTGGTTCTCTTGTAGACAGCATATGTATAGATCTTGTTTTTGTATCCATTCAGACAGCCTGTGTCTTTTGGTTGGAGCATTGAATCCATTCATGTTTAAGGTATTTATTGATATGTATGTTCCTTTGACCATTTTCTTAATTGTTATGGGTTTGTTTTTGTAGGTCCTTGTCTTCTCTTGTGTTTCCCACTTAGAGAAGTTCCTTTAGCATTTGTTGTAGAGCTGGTTTGGTGGTGCTGAATTCTCTTAGCTTTTGCTTGTCTGTAAAGTTTTTGATTTCTCTGTCAAATCTGAATGAGATCCTTGCCGGGTAGAGTAATCTTGGTTACAGGTTCTTCCCTTTGATCACTTTAAATATGTCATGTCACTCCCGTCTGGCTTCTAGAGTTTCTGCTGAGAAATCAGCTGTTAACCTTATAGGAGTTCCCTTGTATGTTATTAGTCATTTTTCCCTTGCTGCTTTCAGTAATTTTTCTTTGTCTTTAATTTTTGCCAGTTTGATTACTATGTGTCTTGGACTGTTTTTCCTTGGGTTTATCCTGTATGGGACTCTCTGTGCTTCCTGGACTTCGGTGGCTCTTTCCTTTCCCATGTTAGGGAAGTTTTCAACTATAACCTCTTCAAATATTTTCTTGGGTCCTTTCTCTCTCTCTTCTCCTTCTGCGACCCCTATAATGCGCATGTTGTTGCGTTTAATGTTGTCCCAGAGGTCCCTTTGGCTGTGTTCATTTCTTTTCATTCTTTTTTCTTTATTCTGTTCCATAGCAGTGAATTCCACCATTCTGTGCTCCAGGTCACTTATCCGTTTTTCTTCCTCAGTTATTCTGCTACTGATTCCTTCTAGTGTATTTTTCATTTCAGTTATTGTATTGTTCATCTCTGTTTGTTTGTTCTTTAATTCTTCTAGGTGTTTTTTCTTTAATTCTTCTCAGTATTTGTTAAACACTTCTTGTGTCTTCTCAATCTTTGCCTCCATTCTTTTGCCGAGGTCCTGGATTATCTTCACTATCATTATTCTGAATTCTTTTTCTGTAAGGGTGCCTATTTCCACTTCTTTTAGTTGTTTTTCTGGGGTTTTATCTTGTTTCTTTATCTGGTACATAATCCTCTGCCTTTTCATCTTGTCTATGTTTCTGTGAATATGTTTTTTGTTCCACAGGCACAGGATTATAGTTCTTCTTGCTTCTGCTCTCTGCCCTCTGGTGGATTAGGCTATCTAAGAGGCTTGTGCAAGTTTCCTGATGGGAGGGACTGGTGGTGGGTAGAGCTAGCTGTTGCTCTGGTGGGCAGAACTCAGTAAAACTTTAATCCCCTTGTCTGCTAATGGGTGGGGCTAGGTTCCCTCCCTGTTGGTTGTTTGGCCTGAGGCGATGCCACACTGGAGCCTACCTGGCTCTTTGGTGGGGCTAATGGCGGACTCTGGGAGGGCTCATGCCAAGGAGTACTTCCCAGAACTTCTGCTGCCAGTTTCCTTGTCCTAACGGTGAACCACAGCCATCCCCCACCTCTGCAGGAGACCCTTGAACACTAGCAGATAGGTCTGGTTCAGTCTCCTATGGGGTCACTGCTCCTTCCCCTGTGTCCTGATGGACACACTACTTTGTGTGTGCCCTCCAAGAGTGAAGTCTCTGTTTCCCCCAGTCCTGTTGAAGTTCTGTGATCAAATCCCACTAGTCTTCAAAGTCTGATTCTCTAGGAATTCCTCCTCCTGTTGCCAGACCCCCAGGTTGGGAAGCCTGAAGTGGTGCTCAGAACCTTCACTCCAGTGGGTGGACTTCTGTGGTATAAGTGTTGTACAGTTTATGAGTCACCCACCCAGCAGTTATGGGAATGGATTTTATTGTGATTGCGCCCCTCCTACCATCTCATTGTGGCTTCTCCTTTGTCTTTGGATGTTGGGTATCTTTTTTGGTGATTTCCAGTGTCTTCCTGTTGACCATTGTTCAGAAGTTAGTTGTGATTCTGGTGCTCTCACAAGAGAGAGTGAGCACATGTTCTTCTACTCTACCATCTTGAACCAATCTTGGTTTGATTGATTTTGATTTGATGTTTTTAGTTCAAGCACTAACTGAAATTTTAGTATTAAGTTGTAAAATAGAGCTCTAAAGTTGTAATGTGAAAATAAACTTCATCAGAATAAAAGTAATGTCACAACCAGTATCTGATTCCCCTAGTGAATATATAATTTCCACAGGAGCAGTGAAAT
Organism: Mesoplodon mirus; assembly: GCF_964341445.2. Lineage (NCBI taxonomy): Eukaryota > Metazoa > Chordata > Mammalia > Artiodactyla > Ziphiidae > Mesoplodon > Mesoplodon mirus. The sequence goes on from NC_138982.1 coordinate 112,351,021, forward strand.
GTGCAAATATATATACATACACACAAAGATCTGCTTTTGAAGTCCTTATGCAATTGTGTGAGTGGGGAGGTTGTTATGTTAGATCATTTAGTTTCTAAATTATGTCTGGTTTAAACCAAGATTTAAATGTATCTGAGAAGCCTGAGTCTTTTCAATTAATATGAAGAAGATACATTCATATTAATTAATAAGAACTACTTATATAACACTTACTATGTGCCAGGCTCTTCACTAAGCATTTCATGTGTAAAAGTTCATTTAATTATGTCAAGAAATGAATGAAATGTGTTCTATCATTGTTCCAACCGTAGAGATGAGAAAACAAAGCACAGAGAGATTAAGGGATTCAAACCCTGTAAGACTCAGAGACCACACGCTTAACACTAAACTATAGGTGCACCTAAGAGGAATGTTTTATAGTAAATGTGTTTTATGTAGCTAAAAGATTGAAAACATTCCTGATTATCTACAGGGTAGATGAAGGCCACAGTGCATGGTAGTGTATGGATTATCTCCATGGTAGATAAAGGACCCAGGAGGACTGAGAGCTTGTCTGTCTTATTCACTCACTGTTGTTTCCTATCACCTAGACCTAGAACACTGCAGTGGACAAAGTAGCCATTTAGTCAATTTTGGTGAATGAGTAAATGCAACCAGATAATCATTGGTGCCTATTGTTGAAGTGAAAGTCCCAGCTTTTTAGTTATGAGCATATTGGTTCCACCAGTGATAAAAACAGAAATTATCAATTAATTTTATAAATATAAATACCTGGAACAACCAAACAAAAAAGAACTGAAAGGACAAGGGAACATTGCAAAGACTGTGCCTTTGTCTAAATATACTCATCTAAGCTTCCCTTTAAGTCTAAAATTCTAGAATCCAGGGGGAATAAAATAAGATCAGCTTCTCTTTTAGTTCACTCTCTTCTTTCCCTTTTATCCTCCCTTGCCACCAGCCATGCTTTTCTGGACTAAATATAACAACTTGTTTTACTCTTTCTTGTTTTTGTTGTTTCCCCTAGAAGTGGAAAGAAACAGAAATTCCAACTGTGTTCCACTTATTCAGACATGCAACTCAAATACCTATTTCATCTTTATTCAAACTTCCTCTATCCCCACTTTAAACTCATAATCAAACCAAATATTTTATTGAGAAAATAGATGCAATCTGACAAAATCACCTCTTTTTTATAGATTCCCCAGTCTAATTGCCAATGTCCCTGTGTATTTGGCCTCTTTTCTATCTTTGCTCTTACTGAGTTAACAGCCTCTCTTGTTGTCAACCCAATTCATCCCTCTTGTCTATGCAAAGGCAATTGTTCTGCAATTATCCCTTTGATCTCCTGCACCATTAATTTCTCCCTCACTCTAAAACCACTTCCATCAGCATACAAACAGGCCTTAATTGTACCCATTTTAAAAAAGAAAAAAACTTGCTTCACCAAATATCTGCTCCTCTATCACAAGAAAACTTCTTGGTTGAGTATATCAGGAAGTCTCAACTCCTTTACCTTCCATTCTTGCCTCATGTCACTAAGATGATTAAAACTTTTTAATAGCTCCTATTGCACTTAGAAAAAAAAAACCAGATTCCTTACTATGAGCTACAATATTTTAAAGAACCTGGTTCCTACTTACCTCTTCCCATTTCATCCTCCCCCAATCACACACATTATGCTCTACACATACACACCTTCCTCTGTCCCTTGAAAAGCCAAGTTCTTCCCAACCTTAGGGCCATTACCTGCTATTGTTTCTGCCTGGAACACTTAACTTCCTAAGTATCATATAGCTAGTTGCTTTTCATTCAGTTTATATCAAATATCATCTCTTTAGGGAGGCTTTCCTGACCTCACTATGTAAAATGCTTGTATTACTTATCTTTAGCTAGGTAACAAATCACCCCAAGATGTTGTGGTTTAAAATATTAATAATATATGGTTGCTATGCCATCATCTATTTATCTCACCATTTCTGTCAGGACTTCAGGAAAGCTGGATTGGGTGTTTTAGCTCAGAATCTTGAAGTTTCAGTCAGATGTCAGCTGGGGCTATCCAGAGGCCTGACTGAGGCTGGTAACCCACTTCCATGATGGCTCACTCACATGGCTAGCAAGTTGACGTGGGTAAGTTGGCTCCTCTCCAGATGGATTTCTCCAAGGAGCTGTTTGTGTGTCTTATAGTGTGGAGGTTGGTTTTCCCCAGAGCAAGCAATCCAAGAGATCAAGGCAGAAACTGCAGTGTCTTTATGACATGGTCTTAGAAGTAACACACCATATTCTCTTGATCTTACTGACCAGCAATGATTGGGAGACGTATATACAAGGATGGGAATACTGGGAGGTCACTTTAGAGCTTCCTTTGTTTTGTTTTGTTGTCATCTTTTTACTTAAATTTCACCAGCCATTCCTCCATTTTGAATAAGGAGTCTTTGCTATCTACTAAGTTCAATAGAGTATCAGAATACAGTAGTGTCTTAATCAACACTTGTTCTAATTCCTAGCATGCAGATGCTGAGAGAATTAGAAAAAACAATATTTCCCAGGTTCCCTTGTGACTAAGCTTCAAGATATGAATTAAGTTTACCCATCCAGTCATATTGGCAAAAGATCCTAATTTAGAACTTAGTCACATGGAAAAACAGGCAGTATAATATCCTTATCACTGGTCTGTCATTATTACTGATATGGTTTCTGGCAGAGCTGGCTATTCTGGAGCAAGTGGTTATAAGAGCAGCTTCCTGATTCAGGAAATTTCTGATTATAGAAGAGGCAACAGCTGTCTGGGTACTCCATTTCTATGGTATGGTTTTGGGAGTTGTCATAGCATTCAGCATTGAGTCTCTTTTTTTTTCAGCCCTCCCAGTGATTTAGGAGCTACCATTATCTTTTAATAAATCACTTTCTGCTTTCATTAGCTAGAGTTCTGTCATCTATAACTAAAAACCCTGATCATTACGAGTTGCATTAGCTGTGTCAGCCAAAATAATACCTCAGCAGTCTCCAATGGGTGTGTGTGTGTGTGTGTGTGTGTGTGTGTGTGAATGTCTTATATATAATTAGCTATATCATAACAGCTATCTCACCTGTGAAGAGCAGTGCCTAGAGGAACTTTCAATCTCTCCTTTTTTCTCTGTTGTGGCTTTAGGATTTTTCTCTTAATTTCTATTTCTGCTCCACTCAACTATTACTTCCTTTTACTGTCTCTTATGCCCAGGTTCACCCAACAATAGGAGACTTAACAGTTGCAAAGAAGACACAATTAACAACTGTTTTCATTCGATAATCCCAGTCTCTCAGTGCTCACGCACTGCTCTTATGAGGAAAGGAGCAACCTCCCAAACTCAGACACTTGTCCCACTTTCCTATCCTTTTTTTTTTTCTTCACCTCAAGGTACTAGATCTTCTCTGCTATAATAAAATGTCTAAGAAGATATCAGTCAAGATTGTTCTGAAATTTAACCTCATCTAACTTTAGTACTCAAAAATTTTCATTAATGTTCATATCTTCCATAGATTCAAATAGAGAAAAATAGTTCTAAAATTTGGGTCTCTATGGGTTTTCATGGAGAGGCATAGGTAGAAGGCAAAGTATAAATAGCAAAGCAGGGAAAAATTTTTACCTAACCTCCATTTCCTACTTCCTTGTACTTATTCACTGTTAAAGGCTCTAGAAAAATCTCAAAATTCCCATGTGCTTGAGTAACTCACATGATATTGGGGCTGTGTGAAAAAGTTAAACAATAACATGTGAAATGACTGTTTAACATGCTACATAGGAAATGCCATGGCCTCCTTGTTTCTGCCCAGGGGGCACCTGTTTTCAGTTTAGACTTTTCCCAACAAAGAGACCTTGAAACACTACTCCTATAGCCACAACATGCATATGAAAGCAGACAAAGATTTCTGGGAATGGAAGGACAAGAGAATTGCAGAATCACACAGTTCCAGTCAGCATTTGGCAGAGCATAACGGAGAAGAGTAAAACATCCCATAGTATTCAACTGATAAAGACTCAGTACTTAAAGAGTGCTTTGAAGATGTGTATAATAAAATACCAGTGTAATGGGTGCCTGGAATGACTGGTGAGGCAGGGCTTTAATTTGTTTTACAGGGCAGAGTACCAGCTGCTTCTCTGTTTAGGAAGAAGTAAAAAAAATCATCTTAAAGGCATTCTTCTCTGTGCAGTTATGCAAATGCAAGGCATAAAGTCATTCCTCACTGAACAAATCTTCTGGTAGATTTAGCAGGGCTGCACCTAACTCTTGGTAATCGGAGCCTCAGAAGTGGGTGCACCAATTTGCATAAGGAACCCTTGGTGAATGGAGGAGGCAAAATCTCAACCACTTTTCCCTGAGACTGGAAATTAAGGAAAGCTCTTCAGTGGATAGAAGTACACCTGACTAAATTCTGCTGACATCCCAGAGACTCTAAGGGGAATTTGCTGGGGTGGGGGTGGGGGGGTGTTGGGCTGGGGGAGAGAGACTATAGTATTGACCTGGGCTCAGTGGGATTTCTTAAGGAGGGAAGGCTACGGTTGTCCTGCTCTATGACTCTAGAAAGAGTGTCAGAAAGCTGTAACTTTGGAGCTCAAATATGGAGCACCAGCATAGTTTGCATAAAGATCTGAACCACCTAATGCACCTTCGCTAGAAAACCAAGAACATTCGATAGTAACTCTATGTCAGTAAAAAATGCAGTGAACTGATTGGACCCTTCGGGTATTCCCTCTTTCCTCCTGGCTTTCAGAAGCAGGGCTGACTTGTGGGTGGTGGCAAAGCCTTGAAAGATGAATATATTCTTGGTCTAATTTGTATTTGTGTACAGGATTATATTGTTGAAATATAATGGTACAGGATGATGCTAATGACATAGTAAGAAATTGAACCCAGAATCCAGATCTAGGAGAAATGCTAAAGAGAATCTTTACAGTCATATAAAGTAATTATTTCAGAGTTTTAGGGTGTGGTTAGAGTTTCAGGACCTTGGTGTGGTGGACAGACCCTAATATGACCCTCAATAATTTCCACTTCCTGATGTGTCCACGCCTTTATGGAACCTTCCCTGTGAATGTGTTAGAACATGTGTATCATAGTCTAACCAACGGAATATGGTAAAAGTGTTAAGATGTCACTGTCATTATTATATCACATTACCCAAGATTCCATTTTAGCAGACTGAAGAAAGTCTCCTTGCTGGCTTGATCAAGTAAGCAGCATGTTGAGGAAGTCTATGTGGCAAGGAACTGGGGGTAGGGACTACTTGGGGTGGAGAGCCTCTAGGGACTGCAAGTATCCTCTAGGAACTGCAGGTGGCAATGTCAGCCTCAGTCATACAGCTATAAGAAAATTAGTTCTGCCAACAAGCTAAATGAGCTTCAAAGTGGATGCTTCCCCAAATGAGAATTCAGACCACTGGACACCTTGATTGCAGCCTTATGAAACCCTAAGCAGAGGACCTATTAAAATTTGCCCAGACTCCTGACTCACAGAAACTGTGAAATGAGAAATATATGTTGTTTTAAGCAACTGAGTTTGAAACTATTTGTTACATAGCAATAGAAAACTATTACACTGTTACACTTGGTAAATCCCCACGGAGGACTTCCCCAGCCTTGCAGGCTCCACCTTGGACCCAGCAAGGAATCCAACTATGTTTCCTATAAGGAAACTGGGATCCTGGAGAAGCCTCACTAGGGAGCTTCCCCCCACCTAATATTTTCTCATGTATTTTGGTGAGAATGTATTTCTTGAGCTTTTTGCATAAAGTATAATTCTATAAGATGTAACAGAATACTCTTTTTCATCAGTTTTCAAAACTCCAAGGAACTAATTCCTGTCTCTTTCTTTACTGGCAGAGGACACACAGCTCCTGGAATTATAGGGTGTTATACACTGAATGTTTGTGTCCCCCCAAAATTCATATGTTAAAACCCTACCCTCTAATGTGATGATTTTAGGAGCATGGCCTTTAGAAGGTAATTAGGATTAAGTAAGGTCATGAGGGTAGAGCCCTCATGAATGGGATCAGTGCCCTTGTAAGAGTCATGAGAGAACGTGCTTCCTCTGCTCAAGGACAGGACACAAGGAGAAGTTGGCAGTCTGCCACCCAGAAGAGGGCTCTCACTGGAACTCAACTGTGCTGTAACCCTGATCTCACACTTCGAGCCTCCAGAACTGTGAGAGATAAATTTCTCTCACAGTGTGTAAGCCATGCAGCCTATGGTATTTTGGTTATAACATACTGAATGGACTAAGACACAGGGGATAGAAGTGAAGGTCTAAGTAAAGAAAAAGAATGTTGAAATAGCAAGGGAGGAACCATTTACTTAATCCCTACCTCTTACTTCTTGTGGTTACCATCAGTTAAAAACCTCTAGTAATCCTCAAAGGTGTGGTGTTCCTAAGGAACCCACGTGATACTGGGTTATGCATAAAGGAGATGTTCAGTGAGGTATACTAGAAATCATTCTTATATTCACAAGGACTCAGTGATTAATGTCAAAAATCAGAGAAGTCCTCAGACATATCAGATACATACCCTTTATGTGTAATTTACATGTGGTCAGCTATACATAGTTTCTTTATACAGCTGACCATTGAACAACACAGGTTTGTACTTGTGTGGGTCCTCTCATATGGGGATATTTTTTTCAATAGTAAGTAGTATAATACCAGGTGAAGAGTGGTTGTTTGAATTCTCAGATGAGAACTGCTGATATGAACACTGGATAGGGAGGGCCAACTAAAAGTTACGGTCAAATATTTTACCATGTAGACGGTTAGCACCCCTAACCCCCATGTTGTTCAAAGGTCAGTTGTAATCATTTTAGTAATTTTTATTGTCTATCACAAGAATTAATTTATCCCCCACTCCAAATATCCCATCAGAGATCTTGACACATCTCAAGCCTTCAGGGTGGTAAAGGCCTCAGGTTTCTATCATTCAACAAAAGCCTCCCATATCATCATTTACTTCCTAATTTTCTGAGAACACTCCTGAAAAGTCTTTCTCCTCCCCAGTGTGTCTGCCTTTTCCTTGCACAAATTTAGGCTTAAAGAGAAAACAAACCAACAAAGAGTAGAGCGGGAGTAGGAGTTGCCTTTGGGGTCCTAAGCACTTCAGCACATGGCCCTGTCCATATGGTGGTCAAGAACTCCACAAGGCAAGAAGTTCAGAACTTGGAACACAAAATCTGGCAACATTCTCGAGTTTTAGGGAGAAGTGAGCTATAAGACTTCTCACCTCTTCCAACTTTACTGGGGAGAACAAAGCACAGATTAATTTAAAATCAACAGAGTGTCTTGCCATTTCATCCCAAGTTAAATACCGCCCCCCAACAGCTATTTTTATATCTATATATTTCAAGTAGTGGCCAATATCTCTCACTGGTGTTCAGAATAAACCAAACCAGGTAAGCAGCGATATTTACATGATACTATTTGTTCTGCCTCAATGTCGCACAAGTTATGAATGTTTCAGGGAAAAGAGAGGGAGAGAATTGTCTTCTTAGAAACAGTAGGTATAGTGGTATAGAAATAGAGACAGGCAGGTAAACTCCTGAAAGTAGGGGGTAAAGGGGAAAGAAAATATGTAACCGTACCCCTTCTAAGCTTCTATCCTGCTCCTGTATCACTGTGTAGCCTTTGACCTCTCTCAGGCTGACTCCCAGGCAACAGGTATTATCATTGCCTTTTGGGACATGGGTTAGTAACTATTCCCACTGCCCAGTCCTTAAGAGGAGAAGAGTCCTCAGTTTTATTGCTGTTGGGGTGATGATTTTCTGTTTTGCCAAGCTGAATCTCTGAATTTCATTTCTTTTTCCTGAATTCATTTTTGTCCCAAAGGAAACATTGTTTTCCAAGGTGATTCAATTCTACTCGACTGTACAGATTTTGTGGCATTATTGGATTAAATAGGCCTTATGGGCTTACCTTGGGAACCCAGACACCATTTATAACATTTCTATGGGGGAAATGCATTTCAAGCTCTAAACTACCGATCTACAAAAAGCTCATTAGTAAACCAGTAATGCCCTTTCTTTTCTTTGCCTTGCCTTTGCCTGTGAGAGAAACAACTACACTGGTATGAACTGCATTCTTTTAACTAACTTCTTTTTATCAGTTGGAATGCTTTTGTCTGTAAGTAACAGAAGACCCTGCTAAATGCAGCTTAAACAATAAGGACACTTATTATGACATTCAGCAAGAAGTCCAGAGAGAAGCAGATCTAAGAATTGGCTCAGCAGCCTAACAATGCCTTAAAGTACCTAAGCTCTTTCTAACCTTCGGCTTTGCTATGTTCTGCATGTCATCAATCTCCCTCATCCCTAGCCCCTAGGCAGCAGCAACTCTATGCATTAAATCCTCATAACGACCTCCAAAGGCTGGAAAGAAAAGGGGGATTGAGGTGTTTTTCTCCTCATGTATATTTCTTTTATCAGGAAGAAACCTTTCCCAGAAGCCTTACAATAGATTTTCTTTCAGGTCCTATTGGCAAGAACTGAGTTACATACAAACTCGAAATGAATCCCTGGTGAAAGGGTAATGAGATTATGACCTATATCCTTCATCTTTTCTACCCTTGTCTGGGACTGGGGCTCATCTTCCCTGAGCACATTTTTCCCAAAATTGAACAAAATTAGGGATTGATTAGGAAGAAGAAGAGGGGACTGGTTGTTGGTAGGTAACCAATAGCACGTCACACTGTAATTTTACTTTTTTTTTATGTTGTCTTGCTTAAGAGTTTTACTCTAGACCAGTCACATATGCACTGGGCTACAAAGATGAGACTTCAATGGGATACAAAGCACATTAACAAAATGAGTGCTAAATTGCAATGCTATGGTTGTGCTGCACACTTGATGTTTTGAAATTATATTCCTGATTAAACAGTATAAATAGTGCATTGACAGTTTGGATGTTAGAGTGATCCACTAAGCTTAAAGACATAAAGGGTGGAAAGCTTCCTAGTGCTAACTATGCACACTTTTCATTGACCTATGTCCAATGAGCCAAAAGATAAGCTATGTGAAATTCACATGTAAACAAGAATATTAGTTAATATGGCACTTACTACACATTGAAATCTTGGCAGCTTTTCAATGATTAGTGGCACTGAAAATCTTTGTCCAGGGTCTATTAGCAGTAATTTTCTCAAAACAATACCCCTCAGTTAGAATCGTATATAACCAGCAACACAATCACCAGATACCCTTCTCCAGTAATACTCCCAGATATTTTGTTTAGTAAAAATTATTACTCTTTTTGTAAAGATCATACTCCTCATCACAAGACTGTGTAAAAATAATTCACAACTTTGGACTTCCCTGGTGGTGCAGTGGTTAAGAATCTGGCTGCCAATGCAGGGGACACGTGTTCAAGCCCTGGTCCAGGAAGATCCCACATGCTGAGGAGCAACTAAACATATGTGCCACAACTACTGACCCTGCACTCTAGAGCCCATGAGCCACAACTACTGAGCCCATGTGCCACAACTACTGAGGCCCGTGCACCTATAGCCCATGCTCTGCAACTGCAAAAAGACACCACAATGAGAAGCACACACACCGCAAAGAAGAGTAGCCCCCACTCGCTGCAACTAGAGAAAGCCCGTGAGCAGCAACAAAGACCCAGCGCAGCCAAAAATAAATAAATACAATAAATAATTTTTTTAAAAAATTAAAAGAAAAAATTCCCAACTTAGAAAGCATAGCTTAAGCCACCGTCTTTGTCTCAAAAGGGCATTACAGCTACCACCACAGGCCCCAATGAGAGAAAAGCTGGGTTCCGATACCCACTCAACTCCAGAAAAGTAATCTGACATAAACTGAGTTACAGACAGATTCAATTACCTATGTCTAAAACAAAGGTATGACACTTAAATACACAGAACTAAAAGTCAGTGGTCTTCTAGGAATTTTCCTAAGAATACTACGTGGTCCATAGTGGACAGGCTAGTCCTTCCATAACCATATCACTGTTTGGAACTTTGTGACCCGATCTGGGTCTGAGAGAGGATATATCCTCTTCTCTCCCCTAACTTTGAAACATGTAATAATGAAAACTGTGTGCCATTATGACTGTCTTTGACTTACCACTCTTCCTATGGGGCATCAAGGGGAGTGAAGGCTGGGATTGCCATAATTCTTCATTGAATTTCAATAATTCTTTCTCTCAAACTTTAGTTGGAGAGTGAAGATAAAAGGACTGTCAAAAAAGGTAGTCTTCTCACTTCATCGGATTTTAGTGTGTGCCTGAAAGTGAAGAAAGCAATTCTTAAAGAGCATATAATGTACCTTTCCTTTTGCACAAAACCAAAGAAAGAGAAGACAAAGAGAAGTACACACTTAAATACACACTTAAGCGCACACTTAAATGGGCAAGAAATGTTTTTTAAACTGCAGTGAAAATTGTCTTAGAAATTTCAGTCAGTAGCACTTAATGCAATCTTAAAATTAGAAATAAAAAAGGGTGAGGTAACCAAAAGCTGTACATAACCTCTGTTTGAATTCCTAATGGCTGTGTTGTTTGCAGTGAACATTCTAACATTACAGTGTCCTGTCAAATTTGAATTACGAGCTTAATCAATTTATCAACAATTATTTATTGGGTCTTAAGCACTAGGCTTGGCCCTGTGTTAAGAAATACAGAGGGACTATAAAACACAAAGCCTGTTTCAAGGAGTTTACACCATAGTTGAGGCGATGACTATTAGCCTTGAAATAATACAGCACAATACAGGTACTATATAAATTAAATGCTAAATTTACTTGCAATCTAAAATGTACACATGTTCATACATTTCTAATATTTTATTTCCCTTCTGCTTTCCTCTTTTGTACATACACTTCCTCTCCATTACCTTGGTTATTGATCTTTTTAATGTGAAGCACCAGGGCTAATGTACTGTAGATTTTATCTAAAGCTGGTGTTTGTGACATTCTCTGTCTGTCTTTAAAAATAAAACTAAGCTAGGGACTTCCCTGGTGGCACAGTGGTTAAGAATCCACCCTCCAGTGCAGGGGACAAGGGTTCAAGCCCTGGTCCAGGAACGTACCACATGCCGCAGAGCAACTAAGCCCATGCACCACAACTACTGAGACTGTGCTCTAGAGCCTGCAAGGCACAACTCCTGAGGCCGTTTGCCACAACTACTGAAGCCCACACTCCTAGAGCCCATGCTCTGCAACAAGAGAAGCCACCGCAATGAGAAGCCCACACACCGCAACGAAGAGTAGCCCCCCTCACCGCAACTAGAGGAAGCCCGCACACAGCAATGAAGACCCAACGCAGACAAAAATTAATTAATTTAAAAAAAATAAAAAATAAAACTAAGCTAAAGTATTCCTAAACTTTTGATAACATGAATAACTTTCTGCTTGCTTAGGAATTGTTTGGAATTACTTCTCAGGAAAGAACAGATGTTGGTAAAGCTGAAGAACTAATTGGGCTTTGCTCAGTTCTGTCAATACATAGGAAAGCGTCTGTCTATCCAGATACCTGCCAGAAAATAACAAAAGGTTTTCACTGACATGCAAAGCAAGAGATCATTTAATTTTTCAAAATTCTATTCTCAACACTATGTTCATTAGTTGAGTTTATCTTTCTTGTCCCTAATTATGTTGTTTTAGATGCTGAGAGCTTTATTTTTTAAAAATATGTGTAACCAATTCCAAAATTAAGTAAATATCTGTGCTTAATTGGAGGATGGATAGAGGTAACTTATTATGATCCTGAAAAAAAACCCAACAAAGTAATAATGATATTCAAAAAATAAAAAAAAACTCTATATGCTTTAAAAAGTGAAATGTTTAGCTATAATTATTTCTTTTTCCATCCAAGAATTAACCAACTAACTAAATATAGCTTTTATTAAATCAGTTCTACATTATACCAAACTTTAATGTGGAAATCTTATCAACCAAAAATCTTTCATCCCTACGTATCATTTTCAAAAATATTTTCTTCCTAAAACTGAGAAATGTGAATTAGAGATGCATAACAAAACATCTACTTGATAGGCTTATTATTCATTGATAGACAAATATGTAAAAAAAATGGTTTTAGTCTCATTGAAAGGAGATGGTCTTAATATCCTTATTTTTTTCCATCTTATTGTGAAATAATATTTTAATTGTTCAACAATTGCTGTAAAAGGAAATTGCCTTCCTAAAAAAGTAGGCCAAATAAAATAGGCCAACTTGTTTATGAAGCAAAGTATTTTCATTCACTTACTCATAGTTCCTGGCTTTTGACAAGATGTCTCTGAAATGGAAATATTCACTCAATAATTACACAACTTTATATACACATATTTTTTCATATATATGTATTCGTGCTAAAAATTTTTAGATGAGCTTATTTGAATGGTGTAGGCCATCCATTAAAATTGAGGAATTTATTTAACTGGGTCTATGATTCATAAGCATATCCTCAAATGACATTGGAACTTCTTCCTGTCAAACATTTGTACGTAGTTTTAAGGTTACAAAACTTTTGGGTATAATTTACATCTTTTGGCCACTGATTCTAAGCAAGTCTCCATTAGAACAAAGGTAATTCATGCCCTGCATCACGGTCCCTAATAACTAAATTATAAAGAGATGACAATGTGCAGCTGACAAATGATCTAAAGAGATAAGCAATTTTTTAATGCTGTGCTTTAAGATAAAAAGGGAAACTTTATAAAATGTAGTTTGAGGAGTAGTACTTTCAAATGATTTTCAGCACTCCTATATGAAAACTGTGTAGCCTGATCCCCTTTTCAGTTTGAACTTTCTTGTGGGCCTCATGAGACTAAAAGTGGTTTCCAGAGAAGATGATATTTTTAGTAACCAAAATTTTATTACCATCACTGAGACTTATTTATATTGAGACATTTATTTAACATTTAATTTATTACAATAAATCTCATGGTCTTAACACTCCATTTATTTCTTACCATCATTTTGGAAACATAACTATCAAAATATTATAAAGTAATACATGTACTAGTCAATGACAGCTACAATTATGCTGAATAAGAATAATAAACAACCACAAAGTCTCAGTGGCTTATAAAAACAAACAATTTTTTTCTCACTCATCAAACTATGGGTTGGCTGCAGATCTGCATTTCTCAGCTGGGCTTACCAGGGCTCGGGCTAGTCTGGATTGGACTCCAGAAGATCAGGTTCAACTCTGCTCCACCTGTCTTCATCCCTCTAGAACCAGAGACTACTCAGGGCATAGTCCTCTCATGGTGGACAGCAGAAGCTCAAGAACACATGCTTACCCACACTGCTACATTCAAAACCACTCTTCCTGTAATATGGTTGCTCATATTCCATTGGCTAAAGCAGGTCACATGACCAAGCCCAACATCAATGTGGTGGGAAAATATACTCCACCTACCCTAGTAGAAGATAAGAAAATGTTACCTGGCAAAGGGTTTGAGCGTATAATTCAATGATAGGGAGAATGAAGATATTCCATAATATTTCCATAATATTTTACAATAGATGTTCATTACTTTAAATTTGGAAAATATATGTGCACACCTTGAGGAAAAAACTCTTGATCAGTAAGGTGAAATGATCCACTTATAATAAGAATTTAAAGTTGAAAGTTTAGCCAGAATTTGTCAGTTTATAGTAAGTGTTGAGGTTAAACACACATTTAACATGTAATCAGATTGTTAACATACGGATGCATTTAGATTATATCTCCCAGAACCAAATGAATATAACATCCAGCATCACTTGAAAAATTAAGTTATTTAATGATGACATTGTCTGAAAAACATACCTTTCCCTCTTGATGATTGGGTATAACAAAATAATTTTTTTCTGGCATAATTTTAGGGCAAGAAGCACCCAACAACAGAAATCTAGCATTTTTGTTATGTTAGGGAAATATACTTTTAAAATATGATTTTATGATGTTCTATTATAAAATTATGTTATTTAGGCCTGCTTTATTTTATAATGATAGTAAATCTAATGTTAATAAAAACTCATATGCCCTGGAATATGAAGTCCATAATCGTCACCACATACGGCTACTTCCCTGACACCCACTTCAAGGGATGAATGAGAACTTCAACCAACAATCCATTTGATTCTTGACACTGATGCCCAGAGTGGTGAGAAATAAAAAGGCTGATACGTGATTTTTCGTTTTGTTTTTGTATTTTCAGTACATGCATTTCTAAGCATTGAATGTGCTATTTAAAAGTCACTATAGTCATATTAAAGTATAGTGGCTAAAAGAGAAAGCAAAGATCTTATGTAATACTTCCTTACTTACAAATACTTGATAACTCCCAAGTTGCCCACAGAATGAAGATCTTTTTAGGCATTTACCATTCTAACTTTATTCTCCACTATTCCCTTATAATACAGCCAAATTAGGCCATTCCTTGTTTTCAAATTTTACTCTAGGCTAACCTGCCTTTTAAATTTTTTCTGGGATTTTTCTCTCCTATTATTCAAAACCCTGCTGACCTTCCAACATTCACTCATATTAAGAACTTAATTTCAAGGCCCAAATACAACTGTCCTGAGAAACTTTTTCTGGTAACCCTAAGATATTGAGTTCCCATTGCTTTTTGTATCTCTCTGGTAGTACATAACATATTTTAACCTCTACCTTATTTGGTTTGTCAACAGTCATATATTGGGCTTCCCTGGTGGTGCAGTGGTTGAGAGTCCGCCTGCCAATGCAAGGGACACGGGTTCGTGCCCTGGTCCGGGAAGATCCCACATGACATGGAGCAGCTAGGCCTGTGAGCCATGGCCACTGAGCCTGTGCATCTGGAACCTGTGCTTCGCAACGGGAGAGGCCACAACAGTGAGAGGCCCGTGTACTGCAAAAAACCCCCCAAAACAGTCATTTATTGAATACCTGCCATGCATCAGCCCTTCAGAAGTTCAATCTATTTCACATGTTTGTTGTATCTTAGCAAAGTATAATCTCCCTGAGATCAAAGGCTATCTTACTCATCTTTATCTTCTGTGTTGGGCCTATCACATCCTCTTTCACACAGTAGGTGCTCAATAAATATTCAGATGAAAAAATACTTTTTGTACAAAAAAAGTCTCAGTAATTTTTATTCATTTTGCCCAGGAGATTTCACCAAAGGTTGTAAAATTTTACTTTAGGCTTCAGCAGAAGCACCTGGATCACAGACACTCAATAAACTGTAACAGGGTCATTAGAGGTAATTGGATCTATTTGAGCTAGGAAAAGACTGTGCCATTTGCCTTGAGGTATTTCAAATCAAAGATAGAATCTCATTTGTCTGGGATGGTTTGAGTGTGGGCCTGCATAACAGTTGTAATCCCTCCAGACTATTGTGGTTCTATCCTATGGATTTTCAACATTCAAATGGTAAATGATAAACTGACAATATGAGGATATACATACACTAACCTGTAACTCTTTATATAACTACAGATTTCAACAAAAATTATTAACTATTTTTACTTATATAAAATAATAAACTGGGTAAAATTTTGTATTTATAAAGTTTTTTTAATCCTCTTTGATCTTTTTCCTATCTTCCTAAGTACAGCTTTTATATGCCACTAATTGCTCAAAAACATAGAGTAGCCATTATTTCTTTATAGGCATAGAATTTTAAAGCTAGAAGAGACTAGAAACCATTGAATCTTTTCTGTTAATTTCACACAATGGTAACCGGTCTAGAAAATTCTCATAACTATCAGAAGTAAAACTGTGACTAGTCTCCGGCCTCCTGATGTAATGTTCTTTCTACTTTCCCATCCTATACCTTTTAAAACTCTTCTGTCTTTTTTTGAGATCTCTACAATGAGACACCTTTGAAATTACTTGGAAGTACTTCTAACTCTACCCTCAACACAAATCTTTACTCGGTGATTGTCTTCTATTTTACAGACTTCTGTCATGAAAAGTCTTTTCATAAATTCTCTTCTGCCCAAATTCAGACTGTCCTCCTTTATGAAACAAACTCTGCCGTTCGAACTCACAGTGAACTATTGAGTCTTCAAAAGAAATATTCTGTATCTACAAGTTAAAAACTTTGCTAGCTAAGGAGCTGGATGTAAAGACAGCTTTCAGGCAGTTTATAATACAGATGAGGACATTAAACATGTTCATGTTAACAGGGCAAAATATTACCAGCGTTTTAAAATGGCCACAATGAACTGTTGGAGCACAAATAAGAGAGAGATATAGGTAGTATCTGCTGTAAGCAACTAAAGATGGTAAACATTCTAGAAAGAGGGAAGGACAATTCGAGACTAAAGTTAAGCACTATTAAGCACTATTCAAAGACAAGAGTTGGAAAGTGCAAAAGGAAAACAGCAAGTATCAAATTTGGCAAGGCTTTAGGGGTTGTCAAGCAGGGTAGTGAGGAGTAAGACAGGAGTAAGTCAAGGTGAAGTTTGGTCATATACAGTCTTAATTTCCAAAAAAGGGTGCTTGAACTTCATTTTCCAAGAAGTATGAAATTGAGAATATTTGAACAAGGAAATTTCTTGATCAGAGCTCTGCTCGGGAAGATTAAACCAGCTGGAATCTATTGAATGAATTGAAGAAGGAAATAACTGGACCAAATAGACCAGTTGAGAATGAAATATGATAGTACAGGCAAGAGTTAAGGAGGGCCAGGACTAGAGCAGGAAGTGGGAAAAAAATATATGGGGTCAAATGTGCAACAACACAAGAATAGAATCAATAGGATTTGGTAACTGATTGGATATGGGCATGAGAAAGTGGGAGAAGCAGTTAACAGAGATGGCCATAAACAGAGAAAGAGAAAACAGAAGGACATGCAAGTATTGCAGGTGAAAATTATTATAATGTTTTTGAAAAATATTGAGTTCTAATTTAAATTCACATTATGCATATTAAATGTGTACCACAAATCACATGTATATTTAGACACAGTAGTGATTTAATGCTTAATTACATACTGACATATTGTTCATTAATTGTTTCAACCATTTCCATCTTGTCTCTTCAGTGATACCAGATCCTTCTTGAGGAAGGGGGAGAAAGGAGTAGGCAGGATAAACTGATAAGTAGAAACCTCTTATTATACTCCACACTCAAACACTATGTGTATGCTGCTACTCCCATTTTATAGATAAGGAAACTAAGGTTCAAAACTATCAGGTAAGTCTCATATATTGCCAGAGATGATGTAATGTGACCCCAGTCTTACTGACTCCCAGAACCCAGGGACTTTCAGGAGTACTAATCGGTAGAGATTCCAGGAAGCAGATTTTGGCTGAATATAAGAAAAATAAAAAACCCTTTTCAACAATTAATTACAGCTCTGAATTTCAAGAAGCAAACTGAGACCTACAGGGAAATGTTAATGAGATTATGTAGGTATGCAATCTGCAAGCAAAGGAAATCACACAAATTTTTGTCCCAAATTGTCTCAAGATAATAACTGATATGACAGCAAGGTACACGGAAGCAAAAATTAAATATTATAGCTTTTCCTCTTCTTTGTGCTAAAGTACACACTTTTTTTTTTTTTTTTTTTTTTTGCGGTACACGGGCCTCTCACCGTTGTGGCCTCTCCCGTTGCGGAGCACAGGCTGTGGACGCGCAGGCTCAGCGGCCATGGCCCACGGGCCCAGCCGCTCCGCGGCACGTGAGATCCCCCCGGACCAGGGCACGAACCCGTGTCTCCTGCATCGGCAGGCGGACTCTCAACCACTGCACCACCAGGGAAGCCCCTAAAGTACACACTTTTTAAAAATTAATTTAATTTTTTAATTTATTCACTTTTGGCTGTGTTGGGTCTTCATTGCTGCGTGCGGACTTTCTCTAGTTGCGGCGAGCAGGGGCTACTCTTCATTGAGGTGCACGGGTTTCTCATTGTGGTGCTTCTCTTGTTGTGGAGCACGGGCTCTAGGTGCGTGGGCTTCAGCAGTTGTGGCACACAGGCTCAGTAGTTGTGGCTTGCGGGCTCTAGGGCGCAGGCTCAGTAGTTGTGGCACATGGGTTTAGTTGCTCCACAGCATGTGGGATCCTCCCAAACCATGGCTCAAACCCGTGTCCCCTATATCGGCAGGCAGATTCCTAACAACTGCGCCACCAGGGAAGTCCTAAAGTACAGATTTTTAAAATAGTTTCCTTTTGCTTTTTTTTTTAACTCAAATGGTAGATGTTTTCACAATTTTCCTTGGATTTAATGTATACATGTTTGAGTGTTGTGGTAGGACTGTAGAGGTGTAAAGACAGTGACCAAATTCAAGTATTAGCTTCTAATTAAGATTTCAGAAAGTAATTTGTTTCTTTGCTAAAGTATGTAACTTTACATCACAGACTACTAGTGGAATGGATAAATGGAAATATGTCCCATGTGTACATTTCACAAGAAAATAAAACTGAACGTTTTTTGTTAGGGAGCTAAGCTCCATTGCACTTGCACACATAAATTTGCCCTGAGCAGGTTAGAAAATATAATGTAAACAAATATTTAGACTTTGAAGTTGAAGTGTAAATTCAAGTCTCATCATTTTATGCAACCACACCCACTTGTGAAGAATACCCTCTCACAGACAAACCTACCTGAGTACAAATGGTCAACTGGTCCTGCTAAAATATGAATAAAGTTTTAAAAGAAACACAGCAAAATCCAAAACCAAATTCTCCTATCTCCTTCTTATTAAAGTTGTTTGCTTGATTTTTCTCAGACCATATACATTAAGAAAAGGGAGGGTGTTTAAAAATTTTTTGTTTATTTTACAATTTTTTATGTTTAACTTTATTATAATCTATGGAAAAATATGTCTGTGATCTCCACGTGGGGTCCCTTTATTTTAGATTAGGTTAAAATGTGGTTGCTTGACATGTAGAAACAGCTCAGTCCAAATTAGAAATGGTATACCCAGTGCAAAATGAAGGAAAACTTCTTTTTCAATAGCCAGGCAAATTTCAACAGCCAACTCTCTTCCAAAAACCCCACAGCAAAGTAGGATGAGGTAGCAGGTGCTGAAGGATAAAATAACCTAGAGATCCACAGAGAAATAGGCAGAAGTTTTTGGACAACATTTAGTCCAAGATTAGATCTAAAATCCCTAAGATTCTCCCAGATTCCTTTCTGGAGAGCACTATGTCTAAAATAAGAGTTAGCAACCTGGCTCTTGGAGTTTATCACAACTCAAGCTAGACAGATTGGTGAAAGGGAACTCTGGATACCATAACTTTATAAATTCTCTGGAACCTTGCAACAGAGTTCATGGCAAATTGGATCAAAGCCATTGGCCTGAATGTTGATAGCTGGCTCTAGGAGGAGGAATGGAGACAAGGACAGATATTTACATTTCAGCTATTTAGAATCCTCATCAGGGAGGATGAATATGTCTACTTGTGTGATTTAATGCTATCCAAAAGCATATTCTTATTTTTCAAAGAGAGAAACTGGGACTGATAAGAGGCTAAGAAAATTTCCCAATATTATGTAGAGAGAGTCAAGCTAACATTTGCATTCAGACTCCAAAATTCATTATCTTTCCACTATATCACGAGGTTGTAATATTCTCTATTCACAAGGTTTTGTTTTTTTAAAAAAAACATATTGTTCCCAAATTAGGATTCATCTTTCCATTTTCTAATATAGCTTATTATTTCAGTGACTATATAGGTCATAAAATAAGCCTCTGGATCTTATACTATCACTTGAACTTAGCCTTTGCTTTAGTTCCTCTTAGTCTCTCTGCCTAAAGTAGACAAAATATTCTCTAACAATAATACAACTTTTCCCTTAATTGATGCTTTCTCATAAAATCTCAACAATAGTATACTTTTTATAAATTCTAATTCTTCTTGACCAAACCTTCAAATAAAAAGAATAAACAAACCAATTTAGCAAAACTATTTACATTTTTAAATTAATAACAATACAAAAACACAGACCAACGTAAAAAAATGACAAATATAGAAGAGTTCTCAGATACTAGACTGGAAAATTGAAGAATAAGCAGATTAAAATAGCAAGTGACTATTTAAAATATATTTAAAAAAATTTTTTTAAACATTGCTAAACAAAGGAAAAAGGGATCTGAGGAGATATTTTAAATTTGGTCGGCTTCCTTCTGGCCATTTCCAAATAAACATACCAAAACTAGGAAGGGTACATATTAGCCTGAGACATTCTGGGCTATTTAGAAAAAGGTCTTTCTGTTCATTTAGACTACTAACCTCTACACACACACCCTTAGAAATACATACACAAAAGTCAAATATAAATTAACTTCTTAATATAAAGACAGCCAAAATCTTCTGTGCATGTAATTTTATATATTTGTATGTCTCAGAGAATTCTGTACCAGGTATAAGCAAACTTAGATTCTAAACTGAACCTTACCCCTTTCTAACAGGGTGACTGGATAAGTTAGTAATAACTCTGTGCCTCAGTTTTCTTATCTGTAAAGTAAAGGAGTTGGGATGGATAATTTCCAACATCATTTCCAGCTATATGATTATATATGATTCTCAGACAAGTGGGGTGAGAAAATCTATGAGGTTGTATTGAATTGCATTTGTCCTTGGTCCTGAACAACTTCAGAATTTTAAGCTGATTCATTACAGCCAGGAAGGAACACTTCCATTTCAATTTCTAAGATAATCATAGCCAGGTTTAACCCTTTCAGATTAAATGTTGATTTTCTTAGCCCTCTATATTTGTTAGACCAGGACTTTCCTGTAATTAGACGTCAATCTTTTGATTAATTCTGTATTTGCTTCAGGAAAGTGCCCACTTTTAGCCCCTAGATTATTTCTAATGTGTGTGCTACCTGCCCTATGTATACTTGCTCTTGTGTATTTGTGCCCTTTTCCTTGTATCTAAGTAGCACTTTACTTTAGCTGATAATTCTCTTTAAGAGCCCAATCCTGCCCTGTAAGACTTTTAACAATTCTGTCCCAAATAATGGATAGGATGATACACTTCTACTTCTGTCTCTGTTTTAAACTGGAAATATTTTATATCAATTATCACAAATCCTCTTGTTATTGCAATATTCTTGTATCTAAACATCTGTAATATTTCTTAAAATAAAGGGGATTAGAATTTTCATCTTAAAATATGTTCCAAAGTTTTAATTATTAGTTACTCAAGAATAGGTACATTCTACTTACATAACTTAAAGATCATATCATACTCCATAACTCAAAATTATAAAATTATAGTAAATTAACTGATGTACACATAGGACTCATTTTAGCAAACTGTAAATTCAGTAATGACGTAACTAAATGCAAAGGTTCAAAAGACTGACTCAGGTAGTAATTTATTAATGTGTTTTTACCACTCAGACACACATATTGATATATTAATTGTTTTAGTCAGTAAAAGGGACATACCAGTGAGAAATACGCCACTTTTTTTTTCTCTTTCTTGGTGTATCATCGAGAGGTTATCTCTAGCCTGAAGGGAAAAAAGGGCAGATGGAAAAGTGTATTTTTATTGTATAAAAACTTAAATAGGAAATAATTATCTTAAATAAAAGTCTCTGAGTTTCTGCATTTTTCATTCAAAACAATCTAAATAACCCTACCTTTAATTTATTTCATAATGTGTATGGCAGAGTCCCAAGCTGCTGGCACTAGACAAAGACTCAAGTAGAGAATAGATGATAAGAAACTGACTCTGTCGGGGAGTAGTTAAATAAACAGTACCATATAATACACATATAAACGCTAATTATTGCCAGGACTGAAGAGTATGACTGTGCCATTATATTTCTTCTTTCTAAACACACTTCTGAGGACGTAGTTTAAGTGCTTTTTTTGAGTTCTTTTAGCCTTCAAGGCTATTCTTTGGGAGTACAAAGAAAAATAAAGTTAAAATCATTAAGAAAGATTTCTTCAGAGTCTCCCAACTAAAGCCTTTGATGAAGCTCTTAAATATTATCAATAGATTGCTCAACTGTTAATTCTATAAAAATTATCCAGGGCTTCCCTAGTGGCACAGTGGTTGAGAGTCCGTCTGCCGATGCAGGGGACACGGGTTCGTGCCCGGGTCTGGGAAGATTCCACATGCCGCGGAGCGACTGGGCCCGTGAGCCATGGCCGCTGAGCCTGCGTGTCCGGAGCCTGTGCTCCGCAACGGGAGAGTCCACGACAGTGAGAGGCCCGCGTACCGCAAAAAAAAA
The DNA here is from genome assembly GCF_964341445.2 of Mesoplodon mirus. Classification (NCBI taxonomy): domain Eukaryota; kingdom Metazoa; phylum Chordata; class Mammalia; order Artiodactyla; family Ziphiidae; genus Mesoplodon; species Mesoplodon mirus. Next base: position 112,373,162 of record NC_138982.1, read on the forward strand.
AAAGAAAAAAAAATTATCCAAAATTTTAGTGCTTTTCTAGAGTCTAGTGAATAATTCTAAGCATTTGTATTTGCTACATGAGAAAATGAAGGCAGATTATAAATTTCCCTAGATGGTATTTTAAAGTGATATAAATAATCGAAATCACCTTTCACTCCCAGCATTCCCTAAGCAAATTATTGGTTGCAGAGTGTAATTTATGTTTACAATGATTAGCTAATAGTTTGCAATATATTAAATTCATAATGTAAAGTTGTGAATTTTAGTATGTGTATATAGTTTATAGTACAATGAGTCCTTTTTCATAATTACTGTGTACAGTAAGTATATTAATACCTATATATGCCTTTCTTAAAATAATACTTTAAAATCCTAGAGCTTAATAAGTGTTTCATGTGAATTTTTAACTTACTAAAAAATATTTACTGAGAATCTGGTATATGTCAGGCACCCTCAATGTGCCAGTAATATAGCAATGAACAAGTCCTAATTTCAATGCTTATTGTTGGGAAATAATATCTATACTGTGTTTGAAATAGTTATTGTGTTCTTTAATATGGTATATTGGAATGCACTGCAATGAAACAGTGACTTTTGTAATTTAATTATGGTAAAGCAATTTTTAAAATAGATAATCCATTACTAATGCTAAACATTCTTATGACCAATTACCTTTATATCATCTTGTCAGTTAGTGGCATTGAAAATCCAGTTTCTTCATTACTAATAATGCTTTGCTTTTATTGCTTTCATTTTATACATGGTGGCAATGGAAAATTCTACACAAGTCGTTGAATTTTGCGGTTCCACGAGATGGTTCATCATTCTACCCTACTGTAGCTGGATAATATCCTTTCTGTACATGATATGCTTGTTCTTTTAGTTCATCTTCTTTCTATTCTATTCTCTCTCTCATCCCTTTGAGGCTGCTATTATTCTTCTCCACCCTCCATCCCATAACAAACTTTCCCAGCAAACTTGACTCCAGGACCCCTTTGTGCCATCCTGAATAAAAAAACAGTGTGTGAAATATGCTTTAATGGCATGTCTTTGCTGCTTATATAAAGGAACACTGTAGGCAGAATAACACTTCATTTTTCTGTGATATATTGCCATATTGTAACATCATTGACAAGGGACTTATTTTTTCAATATATTTAATAGTAAATTTCTCTATGAGCATATCAACTAGAAAAAAAGTCTATTATTCCTGATGAACTGGCAAATTTCCTATTATTAAACACTGAGCATTGTATGATCAACTACATTTTTCCTTAACTGACAAGAACCTTGGAGCCAGGAGCCAAGCTTTATACGACCACAGGTCTATATAATTTTGATAGCCCTAAGAAAAGAGAATTCAAAATTATGAACACAAAATTAAGTGCAGGGCTATGGAAGGGGCTTGTGTAAGTTCAGAGCCTTGAAGCTTAACCTTTATTAGCTACATGGCAAATCCACTTCTGCTTGGAACTAAGATTTATGCCCAGCTGCTACTATTTTCCTCTATCATTGTTTCTTAATGCACTAGCTACCTTGTTATCCTTACACAATTGGGATCTAATTGGTTGTTTATCTAAAATTTCTGAAAAATATGGAAATTATTAAAAATTACATACATATAAACATATTCTTTAAACTGAAGGCACATAAATATTAATTTGTGTGTTAATCTTTTCATTGATACCCAAGGCTTTTCATTTGGGTAAGGTATTAAATGGAGGTTAGTTAACAGAGGTTGTCTCTGTTTAATTACCCCATCCTCATCTTTATAATTTGAATTTTATATTTTAATTTTGGACTAATGGTTTTACATTTCATGTACCTGTGCTTTTATTATAAGATGCCTCAAAATTATTTCAAAATAGGTGGATTAAAGTTATACTTACGACTACTTGTACATAAATTTTCTAATTTGTAGATTATCCATGATAATGTTGTCATATATGGCTGATTACCTTGGACTTTCCTGAGTTGCTTCTTTTTGTTATATTTGGCATATACTATATAAACAAAAGATAATTCATCCCACTCAAAACATATGACAAAGTTTTTATTGTATGTAATTTAGGACTATGTTGCTTCAACTTTCCAAAATCCTAACTGAGTATACATTAGGTACCATTTCTTATATACACCGATTATTTAAGTATACTCAAAAATAATAAAGGTGGGTAGATGTGTGTGTGTACGTGTGTGTGTTTTAATGAACAGGCAAAAGTAGAAATGAGTCAATATTTCAACATAGCTTTTGTGTTGAAGTTAACATATGCTTTTAAATTTGTCTAGGGACAAATTGTAGAAATATTAGCTATTGCCAATCTGTTTTGTCACACAAGAATGAACAGCAAATGGTCATTGGTATTTTCATCTGACCTTGTGGTGTGGAGTTTTAAGAACCTGCAATAGTGCACAGATGTGTACTATCCTTTAAAATCTGCATCTAATCTTCTGGGCTCAGTTTCAGAATCCAGTGCTATCATTTAAAACAAATATAGTTTGTTCTTTCATCTGTGCAGCATAACAGAAGAATTTTAATCAAAGTCTGACACATATTCTGAAAGAAATCACTGTCTACCCTTCCATGAAAGAACTAAATTTCAGTACCTTACTTCAATTTTACTTGTTCAATAAATTAATTTCACACATCTTATTTTGAGTCATCCAAGATGGAGTGATTTCATTTCTTAACAAAAGATGGTTTGTTTCATAGTGTGTGCCATGCTATGAGCTTTAGTAAATTCTGAAATCCATTAATACAGGAAATTTGATTTTATACCGTTTTGCAGACAAAAATAGCATGTTATTGCATGGATAAAAAAGGACAATTAAAAACTTTTAAAATATTTTCTGAGGGAAAGTTCAGTTTAGGTTATTATGAAAATACTGCTTAAATCAATAGGCCTTATAAAACTGTAAGATTAACAAATATGAGTTCTTTTAGAAATAATAATCTAGGTCGGGCTTCCCTGGTGGCACAGTGGTTGAGAATCTGCCTGCTAATGCAGGGGACACGGGTTCGAGCCCTGGTCTGGAAGGATCCCACATGCCATGGAGCAACTAGGCCCGTGAGCCACAACTACTGAGCCTGCGCGTCTGGAGCCTGTGCTCCGCAATAAGAGGCCGCGACAGTGAGAGGCCTGCGCACCGCGATGAAGAGTGGCCCCCGCTTGCCACAACTAGAGAAAGCCCTTGCACAGAAACGAAGACCCAGAACAGCCAAAAATAAATAAATAAATACATTTATTTAAAAAAAATAATAATCTAGGTCTTTATTCTCAGTGTAACATAATCATGCATCATTGTAAGTTGCAGTTTCTGAAACTTGGTCATTGTTTACGTTCTGAATGTGTGACAGCACAATGTTGGAGAAGTACTTAAGATGGATACTGAAAATAATGGGGTATTAAAAGTGATACCATAATAGAATGGACTAAAATTACTGGTGCGGTTACACCTGGGAAAACTGAAAAAAAGAGAAAATAAGATTGAAACACATTAAAACAGGGAAGTTTTAATAGGCTGAACTGTGATGTTTCCACTAACTTTAATGTTGTAAGACATGTAGAAAAGGAAATTTAAGAAACTTTTTTAAGCACTGATTTTAAAAATTCATAGTGATATTTGCTTCATGATGACTACTTAGGTATTCGGTATTGACTTCAGAAATCACAGCTCCAGTTTTAGGATCTAACTTTCCATGAAACAAATTTGACTGCCTGTTGCAACAAGTATAAGTATGTCATTAAAGACTGTAAAAGAAACTTGCTAAAAATGCCAGCTTGCCTCTTCCAGTTTGCTCTTTGAATGGCCACACATTGTTGTTTGTAATTCTTATTGCATGAATCCCTCAGGATAGGCTTGGTTATGCTGTGGTAAAAAACAACCCTAAATGTCTCAGTGGCTAACATAACAAATGTTTATTGTTTTGCTCACTCTGTACATCTGGCGCAGATCATTTGAGGGTATTGTTCTTCACTGTCTTTCAGAGACCAGACTGATGGATGTTGCAACCACTATCTGGAATGCTTCCAATCGCTGTGACAGAAAGAAAGACAGTTCATGAAGGTCTCACTCTGTCAGTTAAATGTTTTGGCCCAGAAGTGACCCATGTTGCTTCTGTTCATGACTCCTTTGGCCAGAACTAGTCTCATGAACTCACCTGAGGAAGCCAAGTAAAGAGGAAATCAGAAAAGAAAACCCTACCAGGCAGCCAAAGATCAGAAACAGTTGGTGAACTGCACTAATGATTTCCACACTGTACATACAGCACCAACCTAACTGTTTTAAAGGCAACTATTATTGATTGAATAACTCATTTGAAACAACCATGATTAAAAAGTAATATTAAAAGGCCATTTTTGTTGGCCTAGAAGAGTGAAAGGAGCCTTCTTAAGAGCCAGCTTCTACTGGGAGTCCTTGCTATGGTTTCAGTGTACTTCAAAAGCCTTCTACTAATTGTAAGCTTGGGTAAAACTGCTATTTTGTTGAGTGATGTCAGTTACAAAAACACTTCAGCAAGAGTGGTGAGCTCTTGGCAAGCTATCTGTTTCACTGGGAAAGGAATTTCTGGAGAAGGGAGTAACCGTACATGCTGTTATCACTGTCTTAAACTGAGAATGATCTCAGCCTTAAAAGTTGTTTCATCAAGGCCCTGCTGAAAACTTAGCCATTTTAAGGACAGGTGTCCTGCCAAAATGCTTATTGACTGGCTGTCACTAGATAATGTATTACTAATAAACTGAGAAACAAACTTAAGTCTCAAATACAAGAAAATTTTTCCCAGTCCATTAAGGATATGAAAGAAAAGGATTTTAAGGCTGTTTCAAAAATACAGCAGTGTCTGAACCTTTGAACATTATCTGTGTGGTGGGAACAGCCAAAAACAAAGTTAGTTTCACACAATGCCTTATATTCAATTTCCCATTTCTCTAGAATGATGAACATTTTGAAAATGAAACAGTGGTTGAGGATCAAATATTAAAACTTTTAGTAAATGTTGGCTTTGAAATATCCTTATCTTTGACATGCTGATTTTACAAAATAGGTCATAGATCTCAGAAATATTTAATTAAATAATACTTTGCATAAATATTTCAAACTTTTCCATTTTAATGTACTGGGAAGATAGAATGAAAGGAGAATGTTTATAGATAGATTTTTTGTGTGTTTTGTATTCTATTGTCTTGCAATAATAAAATAAGATATATGAAGGAAAGATTGCTGTCTTTTGGAATATAACGACCTAATAATTATTTTTAGTATTAAACAGAAGTATTAACAGCTAATGTTCCTTAAATATTTACCATGGGCCATGCACAATTATTATGAAAACTTTATATGTATTCACTAATTGAATTCTCACAACAATCCTCTGGTGTAGGTATTATTATTATTATCAGCAATTCATGAATGAAAAACATTAAGACATTCTGAATCCCAAACTTTTGCATTCACATTTTTTTCAGAATATGGGCTTTGGAGACAAAGAAACTTGAGTTCCAAATCTTACTTTACATTTAGTAAAAGTGGCAGCCACTTTCAACAAATTATGGAACCTCTGTAAACACCAATTTCTTCATCTGCAAAATTCACAATCTTTTGATGGGAAAAAGTATGAGTAAGAATGGAAATTATCAATACTTAGGTCCAAAAAACATCAGGTAATATCATCATCATCACCATCATCATCATTATCAGATATAAAGGAAAGCATTGTGCATAATCTCAGTAATACAGTGGATACTTAATATATATTAGTTACCTTTCTTGTATTTCTTCAAAAGTCCTAATAGGCTGAAAAGACAAAAGACTACTCCACATGTGAAACGGAATCTAACTGGGATGGAATTCCACAGGACTATGAGAATTGTGTCTGTGAATGACCTTGAAATGAAAACCCAGGGACTATTTTTAATCCTATTTCTAAATTTAACTGTGTCATAGTCTTGTATTAGTCCTCTCATTGCCAGGGAGTTTGGTGTTCATTTAACATACACTGAGTACATTTTTCAGTGTATCAGCTTTCAAATCCTGGCTTAGAATGAGTTTCAATGACTATTCACATTTCCCACAGAGGCATGGTGGAATTTAATAAAAGATCTGTGGATTGAAGGGGGAGTAGGATATCAGGGTATGAAAGATTTGTGACAGCTCTGATATATTTCTTTCCTCTGTTCAAAAGCAAAAACCACAAAGCACTTTAAAATTACTGAGAAAATTACAACTGAATGTTAGTACTCTTTAAATCCAAGCATCACCTCTGACTATTAAAATGACTGTAAAGCTAAAGTGCATTTGAAGTTCAGTGATTTAAGTAAAAGTTCTCTGGGACCGAAGGTATGTATCTCCTATACTGTCTGATTAAGGATACCCATCTGCAAAACTAAATGATGCACCAACATTGCAGGCTCAACTCAGTTTAACTGATTTGTGTGTATCATTATCCTCTCTGTTATGCTTATGTTTTCAATCGTCAAAAGTAGACTTTGCCGATTAAGAGCTATGTTACATATACAGCAGTCAGAGGATGGAGAGTCCTATCATTAGTCTATATCATACAGTGCTGGCCAAGAACATTACTTTTCAAAAATGGAAAAAACACAGCTTGAGAAATAGGTGCAATGACACATTAATTCATGCAAATCCAGGAAACAAATGTGGAGGTGGTGCCATACTTAAAAACTAGTTTGGGTTCCAGGATGGCCAAGTAAAAGATCCAAAAGCTGACTGAAGGTAATCTTAGCCCTATTATGTTAGCCTAGCAAATTGAAAGAGATGTCACAAGAAATTTTTCTGAAGTAGGTAAGAATCTTGACTAATAATTGACATTAAAATGAATTTTTCAGGGATTTCCCTGGTGGCACAGTGGTTAAGAATCCTCCTGCCAATGCAGGGGACATGGGTTCTATCCCTGGTCCGGGAAGATCCCACATGCGGCAGAGAAACTAAGCCTGTGCGCCGCAACTACTGAGCCTGCACTCTGGAGCCCGTGAGCCACAACTACTGAGCCCACATGCTGCAACTACTGAAGCCCACGTGCCTAGAGCCCGTGCTCTGCAACAGGAGAAGCTACCACAATGAGAAGCCTGGGCACCGCAACGAAGAGTAGCCCCTGCTCACCGCAACTAGCGAAAGCCCGTGTGCAGAAACAAAGACCCAACACAGCCAAAAATAAATAAATAAATTTATTTTTTTTAAAATGATTTTTTCAAAAAAGCTGAGAGTATGTATCACCTTGCTTATTTCTAATAAAAATTAGCCACACATTAAATCATTTTTTGTTTAACATTCCTATTAAGTTTCTGCTAGAATAAAAATATCAAACTATAAAATTTAATGACAATATTTAACATCTTTGTTGATGCCAACAGATTTGAAATTTAAAATTTCCATTTGTCCAAGGAATTTAAAAACTTCTTTTTTGTTATTATTTCATTGATGGAGATGAGAAAAGGAGAATATTTATATATACCAAGTTGTTATGGATGAAAAGCACTTTGATTTAAAAAAACAAAAAGATAAACTGGGGCTTCCCTGGTGGTGCAGTGGTTGAGAGTCCGCCTGCCAATGCAGGGGACATGGGTTCGTGCCCCGGTCCAGGAAGATCCCACATGCCGCGGAGCGGCTGGGCCCATGAGCCATGGCCGCTGAGCCTGCGCGTCTGGAACCTGTGCTCCACAATGGGAGAGGCCACAACAGTGAGAGGCCTGCGTACCGCAAAAAAAAAAGATAAATTAGCACTAATTACAAAGAAAATTGCTAAACTTTGCTTCACTGGCTAAAATACATCAATTGAGGCAACAAATAAAATTTAAGTCTCCACGTTCAGGAAAGGCTACTTAGGAGCAAAGAAGTCAATGAGCATAAATTCTCTCTCCTCTCATTTCTCATTAAAACATTCTGGGAGATTCATCTGTGAGAAGCAGCTCACTCTGCCAACCAGAAAAGTTAGGGTTAAAACTGTATACAAAAATTGAATACTGCTATCCCAGTCATGAAGTGGTATCCCTGCAGGGTGATCCCTCTTTTCTTCTGGAAAAGAGTTAGAAAAAGGCAAATAAACTGCAGGCAAGCAGCAGATCCAAGGTCCAAGAATCATGATCAGCAAAGCAATTACCAGCCAAATCCACCATGAGGCAGAGGAAAACACCTTGAGAGTATCATGCTTTGGAACCAATTATGGAACATTAGAGATAATGGACAGTGTACACCATCACTTTCTTCTTGATGTCCTGCAGCCCTAACATAGAGTCTCTTTTGAAAGCTTATGCTCAATGCTTAATCTGATGTGGTTGGGAAGAAGAACAAGCTGTTTTCTACCTCTCTCAATTTCTCTGACTTACTCTGGAGCTTTCTGAAACATGCAAGAACAAATATTTTAAAAATCTTGCTATTTTTTCAGGAAAAAAATATACAAATAACTGAGTCCACTGGGGTAAGCCTTTGTCAGTTACAGCCATACCTTACTGAAAGTGACTTTTGATTGATAGTGACTTGTAAAATAATGTACTACCTTGCAAGGAACATTTGTGGGAAGGCAATATAGAGGTTTCTTTGTGATTAGTTCTTATTTGTGTGTGTGTGTGCTCTAAGGGATTAGTTTTTTCTTTTAAAAAAGTTTTAACATAAAGCTCTTCTTTCTTCCTCTGCAATTCTTGAGTACCCCTGAGCATACTTTGATTATTTTTTGTGCCACTGTTTGATAGTCTTCTTTCTTTAGGTACAATTCTCTGACATACACTGCTTGACAGAAAAAAGTATCTACAAGAATTTCCTGAGAAGACATTCATATGCAGCATGTGTTAGATTTTTCATTTTCATTTGGCATTTTCCAACTCAACTAATTATGTTATCACTCAATGTACACATTAAAAAAGAAAATTCTAAGTAAGAAAAAAGCACAAAAAACCTTGAAGTCCTGCTGCCTAACTTGAGAGATATTCCTGACATCTTTAAATAGAAGAAAATTATATTGGTGCTTTTACATATCTGCATATTGTGTGCTTCTCTGTTTCTCTCCACCTCCACCCTCTTTCTTTCTATATCTATTTCTCTAAAGACTTCTTTCTCAAGAATACAGGGTCTTTACTGATCCATTCAGTGGTAATTGTTGCTACAGAGTTTATTGGCCTTTTCTGGGTTGTTGCTAGCTGTGGAGGTTTTGACACATTACATCTCTCCATCAAATATATCTATTACTTACATCTCTCATTCTCTTTCTTAGGCTATAAGGTATGCAGAAATTCTGCCAAACGTAAAAATGAATGGTCAATTGTGACATGAATTGAGAATGTGGCAATGAACATATACTACTAGTATATATTTACAAGCAAATACAATGCTCCCCTTCCCGTATCCACCAGGGGGTTGGTTCCAGTACCACTTCCTCCTCACCCTTGATAGCAAAATCCACGGATTCTCAAGTCCCTTATATAAAATGGTGTACTACAGTTGGCCCCCTATATTGTGGGTTCTGCATCAGCAGACTTAACCAATTGCAGATCAAAAATCGAAAATCGAAGGTCAACGGGAGGTTGGTTGAGTCTGTGGATGCGGAACAAGCAAATACAGAAGGCCGATTGTAACTGTATTTCATCACCTATTCCAATCGACTGTATTTTAATCAGTCAGCCATTGACTATAAGGCAATCATTATATGCATCACTAAGAAAGAGAACATATTTCCATTTAAATTTGACACATCATCACTTGTAAGATGAACCTCCATTTCATAGATGAAAGACATGGAGAAGGAGGGCACCACAGATTGATGAAATGTAGTGAGCGTATGTATGTTGATGTGCCTTTCCCTCTTGTACTTCTAGTGTCAACTACCAAGCATATTACATTGATATTTTACTTACCTGCCTTCTTTCATTCTTCTTTTTTCAAATCAAATTTATGTGCAAGTAATTTTGCTGATTTGGCCTTGATGTTAGGATGCAGTTTAAGGCCTGTGCTTGGGTTCTCTCTGATGTATGTCATGGATCTTGGCACTATTTACTCCTGCAGAGTTAATTTCATTTATTCTGCCTTCAGTTGGCCAGTGACACAGATATCAGAGAGAGCTGGCACATGAGTCCAGTACTTGGGAACCACTTTGTTATCCCAGATTAAAAGAATTATTCAAAAATACATATCAGTTTTATGGAGTAGTATGCCATTCGTTATGTTAGTTTCTATAATTTTTGATGATTTTGAAATATTTTAAAATTAAGTATTTAAGGTTTAAATAAGAAAAAAAATACATACCAATTTTAAAAGCATTTGGGCTAAGATCTACAAAATTGTGAGGGAGGAAAATTTAGCCTTCAGTCACCCTTCTTTCTGATGGCTAATTTTCTTACTTAGTATTCCAAAACCTAAAGGTCAGAGGGTGCCCTATTATTCTGAGTAAAGCCCACAGAAAGCCCACAGCTCCTACTAAAAGCTGTGTGTTCTTTCTCTTATATTCTTAGGGATAGCATTGTAGCAATAAGCAAATCTGAAAATATTATCCTTCCAATTGGACAAAGAGAGGGAAGTGAGACTCTGCCCCCAGAAAAAAAATGATATGCATTTAACACTGACCTTTGGGAAAGCAATTAATATTTTTTTTACCCTATAATTAGGGACTTTAAGTGAGTTGGGTAGAGGCAGGGCAGTTTTAGAACAAATAACAAAGGAGGGAAATTATGACAGGTTACCAGGTAAGATATTTTGGGGAAGGTGGACCTTCCATCTATCCACAGTGTATAGTTAGAACTTAAAGTCATTAATGCCAAGGACTAGCCTAGATTTAGGGAAAGCATTTGCTTCATCTCAAAGAAAACTTTATAATAGTCATACAGTAGATTCTAGAAAAAAAGCCATTCATTTACTCATTCTTAATCTTTTTTAGCATCTGTTATCAGCCTGGCCTGGGCTTGGTGTTAGGGAGATAGCAATAAAATGGATTTAGGTTTTGCTCTCATGGAATTTATAGTACAGCAGAGAGTATAGGCATTAAATAAGTAATTATATGTGTAGTAGGCATTATAAAAGAGATATGCAGGATGTTATGGGATCCAATCTAGTGTTTGACAACCTAGGGTTGGGTCAAGGAGATGACATCTTATTTGAAACCTCAAAGATGGGTGCATAGTAACTTGGTGAAAGTAGGGAATGCGGCAGGACTTCCAGGCTCAGGGAAAAGTCAGTTTTTTTGAGGGCCCAGGGGCCAGAGTGTTAACAGTACCTCACTAAAGCTAGAAGAAACTAACTGTGAAAGAAATATAAGAAGGTATGTAAGAGACAAGACTGAGATGATAGGTGAGGGCCACCCACATTGTGAGAGGCCCTGTAAGCCATTTAAGTAGCTTGGATTTTATTCTAAAAGACACTGAAATAAATTAAATGGTCTTAAGCAAGACTTAACCCATTTTATGCTTTTACTTTTTACTTTTTTAATATTCTAGCTGAGAGTAAAGAATAGATTAAAGAAGGGATTGACTGAATGCAAGAGACCACTGAGAAAGCCATTGGAGTAAACCAGTGGGGACCACCATGCTGGGAATAGAGAAGGGTGGTTGGCACCCACAGGAAAGCAGGGGAAAAGTGGATAAATCTGAGAGCAATTTGGAGGTTGACTTTTTAAGATTTATATGCTCAATGAAGAAAAAGAAGCCATCAAGGATGACTGCATGAATTCCAGTTTTCTCTCTTGAGCAACTGGGTAGGTAGTGATACCATTTCTGAAAATAACAACAAAAACCAAACCAAACCAACAAACAAAAAGAGGGGAAAAACAACAAAAATGGGAAAAATTCCAGAGGAACTCTGACATTAAGGATCAAGTAATAAAGAAAGAGGTGACAGAGGAGATCAAAAAGGTACAGACAATCAGTAGAAAGAAAATCTAGAAAAAAGAAAAATTGTTAAAGAAACCAAAGAAAGCATTTCCAGAGTGAAAATCAACAATGTCAAATGCTACTGAAAAATCAAGCTACATAAAAACTAGAATTGTTCTACTGGAGTTATTGACATGGTACTCACTGGCAGCCGTGGAAAGACTAGTTTTGACAGTGTAGTATAGGTAGAAAGCACCAGGAATAACTGAGAAGGGAGGTAATGGGATTATAGAATATAAACTCAGTTAAGAAGTTTGACAGTTAAAGGGAAGATATGAAACATGTTTACATGCATATGGAAAGCAGCCATATGTGACAGTGTGTGATAGTCAAGGGTTTTTCTGAAAGCAAGTAATAAAAACTAACCTTAAACTCGTTTAAATAAAAAGAGAGGAAATTTCTTACAAGGATACAAAGGAATCTCAAGGAACCCAAGGGCAGGCAGAGAATACAATTTGAAAGAATCCAACTTACTAACTGATGAATTTACCAGGTTTGCTTGTTTGAAGAGTTTTAGTTGACCAGATTTTATTGTGATTACATAAATATTTGTGGGAATGTTTATTTTTGTGTTTTCCCTACTCTATTGCTAGAGTGGACGACCAAGGTGAAGGTAAAGAAGATTGAGGGCAATAAGATAGTATAATCACAAGAATGTACATAACTTTGTGGATATATTCTTCTTATGACTATATATATATATATATATATATATATATATATATATTTTTTTTTTTTTTTTTTTTTTTTTTTTTTGAGGTACGTGGGCCTCTCACTGTTTGGCCTCTCCTGTTGCGGAGCACAGGCTCTGGATGCGCAGGCTCAGCGGCCATGGCTCACGGGCCTAGCCACTCCGCGGCATGTGGGATCTTCCCAGACCGGGGCACGAACCCGTGTCCCCTGCATCGGCAGGTGGACTCTGAACCACTGCGCCACCAGGGAAGCCCCTTATGACTATATATATATATATATATATATATATATATATATTTTTTTTTTTTTTTTTTTTTTTTTTTTTTTTTTTTTTTGATATGCGGGCCTCTCACTGTTGCCGGCCTCTCCCATTGCAGAGCACAGGCTCTGGACGCGCAGGCTCCGGACGCACAGGCTCAGCGGCCATGGCCCACAGGCCCAGCTGCTCCGCGTCATGTGGGATCTTCCCAGACCGGGACATGAACCCATGTCCCTTGCATCAGCAAGCGGACTCTCAACCACTGCGCCACCAGGGAAGCCCCTATGACTATATTTTTAATAAGTATTATAATAAATATATTCTTCTGTGGATAATGCTTATTATAATATATATTCATAAGAATATATTCAAAATTATGTTCTTATTAATATAACCTTCTCAAACCCTTTATTTGCATGCCCTTATCTTGGTGGTCAGCAATTAGGAGAATAGGTGGCATCCACGTGGCAGAAGAAATGGTATAGGGTTGGGTACATCCAGAATAGCAACTGGGAGAAGCACCTGGGAATCCTGCAAAAGGGGGCTACTGAGAAATCTCTGTTGATTTACGAATCAGGGACAGAAAGAAAAGAAAGAGGATAGAGTTTAAATCTCAATAAAAAATCCACTTCTGATTCTAATAAAAAAATAATTTCTATTATTACAGTAATGCAGGGCCTTAATCCATAACTGGTGTGAAAAGAAAAAGGAGGGATATAGCTAGTTTTCTTCTTTCATAGCCAAACTTCTGAAATGAACACATGATCTTAATAATACCTAATATTTTTGAACACTTACTATGTGACAAGGTTTTTATTTTGTCTTTATAACAACTTATGGTGTACTTATTATTAGATTATCCTTATTTGATTGAGTCAAAAGGAGATTAAACAATTTGCCCAAAGTTGCAGTGTTTTTAAAGGATGAAATCAGTATTCACACCTGGAAGATTTGCTTCTGGAGCTCTGGTTCTCATAAACACTAAACAACTAGTGCTGCATTGCTATCACATTGTCTAGTTTGTCTCTATAACAGCCAATTCCTATCCCACCACTCTACCAGTATTGCATTCTCACAGTCACAAATAATCATCTAATCATCAATTCCTAACAACACTTCTTGACTGCTCTTTAACTTTTAATGAAGTCTGTTTTGAAGCATTCTCTTCCTTTGATATCTGTAAATACTCTTCTTTTTCTTCTGCCTTTTTCAACACTTCTATCTCCTCTGTCTCCTTTTTTGGCTCTTCTGCACTTACCCTCTAAGGGAGGGTTTGTCTCAAGTCTTCAAACCTGAGCCCAAGTCTGCATATAGTACTTTAGTCTCCTTTAGGAATAAGACCCTTAAAGGAAATTCTCTCAGCAAAAACCTTTTTACTCCAGTAGAGCTACATACTGTAACTTCCACAGCCTGGGGTTGCATGATGAATACACAGATCCCCACAGCCATGATGCATCTCTGATTGACTCTTTTTTTTTCCTTGCGTTACGCGGGCCTCTCACTGTTGTGGCCTCTCCCGTTGTGGAGCACAGGCTCCGGATGCGAAGGCTCAGTGGCCATGGCTCACGGGCCTAGCCGCTCCGCGGCATGTGGGATCTTCCCGGACTGGGGCACAAACCCGTGTCCCCTGCATCGGCAGGTGGACTCTCAACCACTGTGCCACCAGGGAAGCCCTCTGATTGACTCTTTATTGACACTCTCTTTGTGAAGCCTCTCACTGTCCACTGAATGCCACCATTCCTCACACAAACCAGGACTAAAATATATGCTTCAACCTGTAGACCCTGTACCTGGAACAGCCTTGCTAAACTGGTCAAGCTATTTGCACAATCTAACTAGAACAATTTCCCTTGACCCATCTGATCCTGGATCACTTTTCTCCACCATTTTCAGTGTTACTTCCTGGTTCCAGCATGCCTTACGCTTTAATTAGATGTTGCAGCCTAGTTTCCCTATATAAACTTATCACTGCAGCTTACTTGGTGTACTTGATGACTGCAAAACACACTTTATACTGTCCAGGAGAGGAGAGAGTGGGCTCCAAAGTCAAACTATCTTATAATTGAGTTTTGAAAGTTCTTTATATGTTCTATATGAAGTCCTTTATCAGATAAATGCTTTGCAAATATTTTCTCTCAGCCTGTGTCTTGTCATTTCATTCTTTCAAGAATGTCTTTCAAAGAGGAACTAAGATGGCAGAGTAGAAGGTCATGCTCTTACTCCCTCTTGCGAGAACACCAGAAATCACAACTAACTTCTGGACAATCATCGACAGGAAGACACTGGAACTCACCAAAAAAGATACCTCACATGCAAAGACAAAGGAGAAGTCAAAATGATATGGTAGGAGGGGCACAATCACAGTAAAATCAAATCCCATAACTGCTGGGTGGGAGACTCACAGACTGGAGAACACTTATACCACAGAAGCCCACCCACTGGAGTGAAGGTTCTGAGCCCCACGTCAGGCTTCCCAACCTGGGGGTCCGGCAACGGAAGGAGGAATTCCTAGAGAATTAGACATTGAAGCCTAGTGGGAATTGATTACAGGACTTCAACAGGACTGGGGGAAACAGAGACTCCACTCTTGGAGGATACACACAAAGTAGTGTGTGCATCGGGACTCAGGGGAAGGAGCAGTGACCCCAGGGGAGACTGAACCAGACCTACCTGCAGGTGTTGGAGGATCTCCTGCAGAGGCGGAGGTGGGGGGCTGTGGCTGACCCCGGGGACAAGGACATTGACAGCAGAAGTTCTGGGAACTAATCCTTGGCCTGAGCCATCCCACAGGCTGTCATTACCCCAACAAAGAGCCCAGGTAGGCTCCAGTGTTGGGTTGCCTCAGGCCAAAAAACCAGCAGAGAGGGAACCCAGCCCCACCCATCAACAGTCAAATGGATTAAAGTTTTACTGAGCTCTGCCCACCAAAGCAACAGTCAGCTCTACCCACCATGAGTCCTTCCCATTAAGCCTCTTAAATAGCCTCATCCACCAGAGGGCAGAGAGCAGAAGCAAGAAGAAGTACAATCCTGCAGCCTGTGGAACAAAAACCACATTCACAGAAAGATAGACAAGATGAAAAGGGGGAGGGCTACGTACCAGATGAAGGAAAAAGATAAAAGGCCAGCAAAACAACTAAATGAAGTGGAGATAGGCAACCTACCAGAAAAAGAATTCAGAATAATGATAGTGAAGATGATCCAGGACCTCGGAAAAATAATGGAGACAAAGATCGAGAAGATGCAAGAAATGTTTAACAAAGACGTAGAAGAATTAAAGAACAAACAAACAGAGATGAACAATACAATAACTGAAATGAAAGCTATATTAGAAGGAATCAATAGCAGAATAACTGAGGCAGAAGAATGGATAAGTGACCAGGAAGACAGATTGGTGGAATTCACTGCTGTGGAAAAAAATAAAGAAAAAAGAATGAAAAGAAATGAAGACAGCCTAAGAGACCCCTGGGACAACATTTAACACAACAACATTCACATTATAGGGGTCTCAGAAGGAGAAGAGAGAGAGAAAGGATGAGAGAAAATATTGGAAGAGATTATACTGAAAAACTTCCCTAACATGGGAAAGGAAATAGCCACACAAGTCCAGAAAGCGCAGCGAGTCCCATACAGGATAAACCCAAGGAGAAACAGGCTGAGACACATAACAATCAAATTGGCAAAAATTAAAGACAAAGAAAAATCACTGAAAGCAGCAAGGGAAAAACAACAAATAACATGCAAGGGAAATCCCATAAGGTTAACAGCTGATTTCTCAGCAGAAACTCTGCAAGCCAGAAGGGAGTGGCATGGTATACTTAAAGTGATGAAAGGGAAGAACCTACAACCAAGATTACGCTACCAGGCAAGGATCTCATTCAGATTTGATGGAGAAATCAAAAGCTTTACAGACAAGCAAAGGCTAAGAGAATTCAGCACCACCAAACCAGCTCTCAAACAAATGCTAAAGGAAATTCTCTAAGTGGGAAACACAAGAGAAGAAAAGGACCTACAAAAACAAACCCAAAGCAATTAAGAAAATGGTCATAGGAACATACATATCGATAATTACCTTAAACGTGAATGGACTAAATGCTCCAACCATAAGACACAGGACTGCTGAATGGATATACAAAAAAGATCCATATATATGTCGTCTACAAGAGACCCACTTCAGACCTAGGGACACATAAAGACTGAAAGTAATGGGATGGAAAAAGATATCCCATGCAAATGGAAATCAAAAAAAAGCTGGAGTAGCAATACTCATATCAGATAAAATAGACTTTAAAATAAAGAATGTTACAAGAGACAAGAAAGAACACTACATAACAAGCAAGGGATCAATCCAAGAAGAAGATATCACAATTATAAATATATATGCACCCAACATAGGAGCACCTCAATACATAAGGAAACTGCTAACAGCTATAAAAGAGGAAATCGACAGTAACACAATAATAGTGGGGAATTTAACACCTCACTTACAACAATGGACAGATCATCCAAAATAAAAATAAATAAGGAAACACAAGCTTTAAATGACACAATAGACCAGTAGATTTAATTGATATTTATAGGACATTCCATCCAAAAACAGCAGATTACACTTTCTTCTCAAGTGCGCATGGAACATTATCCAGGATAGATCACATCTTGGGTCACAAATCAAGCCTTAGTAAACTTAAGAAAACTGAAATCATATCAAGCCTCTTTTCTGACCACAATGCCATGAGATTAGAAATGAATTACAGGGGAGAAAACGTAAAAAACAGAAACACATGGAGGCTAAACGATGTGTTACTAAATAACCAAGAGATCACTGAAGAAATCAAAGAGGAAATCAAAAAATACCTAGAGACAAATGACAATGAAAATATGATGATCCAAAACCTATGCGATGCAGCAAAAGCAGTTCTAAGCTATACAAGCCTACCTCAAGAAACAAGAAAAATCTCAAATAAACAAACTAATCTTACACCTAAAGGAATTAGAGAAAGAAGAATAAACAAAACCCAAAGTTAGCAGAAGGAAAGAAATCATAAAGATCAGAGCACAAATAAATGAAATAGAAACAAAGAAAACAATAGCAAAGATCAATAAAACTAAAAGCTGGTTCTTTGAGAAGATAAACAAAATTGATAAACCATTAGCCAGACTCATCAAGAAAAAGAGGGAGAGGACTCAAATCAGTAAAATTAGAAATGAAAAAGGAGAAGTTACAACAGACACGGCAGAAATACAATGTATCCTAAGAGACTGCTACAAGCAACTCTATGCCAATAAAATGGACAATCTGGAAGAAATGGACAACCTCTTAGAAAGGTATAACCTTCCAAGACTGAACCAGGAAAAACAGAATATATGAACAGACCAATCACAAGTAATGAAATTGAAACTGTGATTAAAAATCTTCCAACAAACAAAAGTCCAGGACCAGATGGCTTCATAGGTGAATTCTATCAAACATTTAGAGAAGAGCTAACACCCAACCTTCTCAAACTCTTCCAAAACTTGGCAGAGGAAGGAACACTCCTGAACTTATGCTATGAGGCCACCATCACCCTTATACCAAAACCAGACAAAGATACTACAAAAAAAGAAAATTACAGACCAATATCACTGATTAATATAGATGCAAAAATACTCAACAAAATACAAGCAAACAGAATCCAACAACACATTAAAAGGACCATACACCATAATCAAGTGGGATTTATCCCAGGAATGCAAGGATTCTTCAATATACACAAATCAATCAATGTGATACACCATATTAGCAATCTGAAGAATAAAAACCATATGATCATCCCAAGAGATGCAGAAAAGGCTTTGGATAAAATTCAACACCGATTTATGATAAAAACTCTCCAGAAAGTGGGCATAGAGGGAAACTACCTCAACATAATAAAGGCCATATATGAGAAACCCATAGCAAACATCATTCTGAATGGTGTAAAACTGAAAACATTTCCTCTAAGATCAGGAATGAGACATGGATGTCCAGTCTCACCACTGTTATTCAACATAGTTTTGGAAGTCCTAGCCACAGCAATCAGAGAAGAAAAAGAAATAAAAGGAATCCAAATTGGAAAAGAAGAAGTAAAACTGTCACTGTTTGCAGATGACATGATACTATACATGGAGAATACTAAAGATGCCACCAGAGAATTACTAGAGCTAATCAATGAATTGGGTAAAGTTGCTGGATACAAAATTAATGCACAGAAATCTCTGGCATTCCTATATACTAATGATAAAAAAAACCTGTAAGAGAAATTATGGAAACACTCCCACTTACCATTGCAACAAAAAGAATAAAATACCTAAGAAAAATCCTACCTAGGGAAACAAAAGACCTGTATGCAGAAAACTATAAGACACTGATGAAAGAAATTAAAGATGATACCAACAGATGGAGAGATATACGATGTTCTTGTATGAAAGAATGAGTATTGTGAAAATGACTATACTACCTAAAGTAATCTACAGATTCAATGCAATCCCTATCAAATTACCAGTAGCATTTTTTATGGAACTAGAACAAATCTTCTCAAAATTTGTATGGAGACACAAAAGACCCCGAAGAGCCAAAGCAGTCTTGAGGGAAAAAAATGGAGCTGGAGCAATCAGACTCCCTGACTACAGACTATACTACAAAGCTACAGTAATCAAGACAGTATGGTAGTGGCACAAAAACAGAAACATAGATCAATGGAACAAGATAGAAAGCCCAGAGATAAACCCATGTACCTATGATCAAGTAATCTTTGACAAAGGAGGCAAAGATATACAATGGAGAAAAGACAGTCTCTTCAATAAGTGGTGCTGGCAAAACTGGACAGCTAAATGAAAAAGAATGAAATTAGAACACTCCCTAACACCATACACAAAAATAAACTCAAAATGGGTTCGACACCTAAATGTATGACTGGACAGTATAAAACTCTTAGAGGAAAACATAGGAAGAACACTCTTTGACATAAATCACAGCAAGATCTTTTTTGATCCACCGCCCAGAGTAATGGAAAAAAAAACAAAAATAAACAAATGGGACCTAATGAAACTTAAAAGCTTTTGTCCAGCAAAGGAAACCATAAACGAGCTGAAAAGAGAACCCTCCAAATGGGAGAAAATATTTGCAAATGAATCAATGGACAAATGATTAATCTCCAAAATATATAAACAGCTCATGCAGCTCAATATTAAAAAAACAAACAACCCAATCCAAAAATGGGCAGAAGACATAAATAGACATTTCTCCAAAGAAGACATACAGATGGCCAAGAAGCACCTGAAAAGCTGCTCGACATCACTAATTATTAGAGAAATTCAAATGAAAACTACAGTGAGGTATCACCTCACACCAGTTAGAATGGGCATCATAAGAAAATCTACAAACAACAAATGCTGGAGAGGGTGTGGAGAAAAGCAAACAGTCTTGGACTGTTGGTGGGAATGTAAATTGATACAGCCACTATGGAGAACAGTATGGAAGTTGCTTATAAAACTAAAAATAGAATTACCATATGACCCAGCAATCCCACTACTGGGCCTATACCCAGAGAAAACCATAATTCAAAAAGACACATGCACCCCAGTATTCACTGCAGCACTGTTTACAATAGCCAGGTCATGGAAGCAACCTAAATGGCCCATCGACAGACTAATGGATAAAGAAGATGTGGTACATATATACAATGGAATATTACTCAGCCATAAAAAGGAATGAAAGTGAGTCATTTGTTGAGACATGGATGGATCTAGAGACTGTCATATAGAGTGAAGTAAGTCAGAAATAGAAAAACAAATATCATATATTAATGCATGTATGTGTAACCTAGAAAAATGGTATAGATGAACCGGTTTGCAGGGCAGAAGTTGAGACACAGATGTAGAGAACAAGCATATGGACACCAAGGGGGGAGAACCACAGTGGGGTGGGGATGGTGGTGTACTGAATTGGGCATTTGGGATTGACATGTATACAGTGATGTGTATAAAATTGATGACTAATAAGAACCTGCAGTATTAAAAAAAACCCAACCAAACAAAAACCTACTAATACTAAACTTTCTTTGGGTTATCTGTATGGAAATATGTTAATATAAATGTTTCAGACATTACATGAAATTTCTAAAAATCTTATATGTTCTGGTATAATGTTATAAGTCATAATTCTAGTTATTACTTTAAAATGTATATCTCAGAAATAACTAAATTTCCTTGTCAATTGCATTATTATGAACTTTTGTCAAATCTTTAACTGTGGTCATTTTTAAGTCTTTTGTCATTTACAGACAGTTCTGGGTGTACTCTGATGCTTTTGCAAAAAATGTTCCTATAAAAGGGTTTCATCTTTAAGGAATTCATGGAAAAGACTCTGATGAGTACAGGTTTTTGGTAACTGACTATACTGTTGAACTGAATGAATAAGCATTTTCAGAACTCTAATGGAAAACTGATGAATTCATAAAAGTGCTAACAAAAGATCAAGTTAGGGCTTCCCTGGTGGCGCAGTGGTTGAGAGTCCGCCTGCCAATGCAGGGGACATGGGTTCGTGCCCTGGTCCAGGAGGATCCCATATGCCGTGGAGCGGCTGGGCCCGTGAGCCATGGCCACTGAGCCTGTGCGTCCGGAGCCTGTGCTCTGCAACGGGAGAGGCCACAACAGTGAGAAGCCCACATACCACAAAAATAAATAAATAAATAAATAAATAAATAAAAAAGATCAAGATAAAAAAATTAATTACATGGGACTGAGTGAACTGATGAGGATGCTAAACATTTTTGTGACTTTGAATAAAAAAAAGAGAAAAGAAGCAATGACAAGGAAGGTAAAGGACTATATTTCAGATGTTATATAAAATAAATAAATATGCTGAATAGTTATGCTCTAAAAAAAGAATTTCTTTTAAGGAACAGACATTTTAAATTGTATTACATTAAATTTATCAATATGTTTATCTGTGGGCAATGCTTTTACCTTTGAATCAAGTATTTGCCTAACCCAAGTCAGAAGGGTTCCTCCTTTGTTTTCTTCTACAATTCATACAGTTTTAGGTTTAACAGCTTTTTAATTCTATTTGACGATTTTTGTATTTGGTGAGAGGTATAGATCAAAGTTCATTTCCTTTGCATATAGAAATCCAATTGTTCAGGTATCATTTATTGAAAGATTATTCTTTCCTCACTGAATTGTCTTTGGACCTTTGTCAAAAATCAATTGACCACATAGGTATGAGTCTATTACTAGACTGTCAATTCTGTTCCTATAGTCTATATTTCTCTTCTGGCCCCATTACTACATTGTCTTTATAACTATAGCTTTATAATAAGTACTGTAAATCAGGTACTATTAGTCCTCCATGTTTTTTCTTCTTTTTAAAGCTTGCTTTGGTTCTTCCATGTCCTTTGAATCTCCATATGAATTTTTTAGGATCTATTTTTCAATTTCTGAAAAAAAAGTCTGCTGAGATTTTAATTGGGATTGCATTGATTCTATATATTAGTATGGGAGAACTGACATCTTAACAATATTGATTCTTCCTATCATTGAACATGGTATGTCTCTACATTTAGGTGTTCTGTAATTTGTTAAAGCAATATTTTGCAGTTTTCAGCATACAGACCTTGTACAACTTTTGCCAAATTTATCCCTAAGTAATTCATATATTTTGATGCTATTGTAGTTGCAAGTTAGAAAAACTTAATTTTCTCTCATGAGTTGCTAGTGTCCAGAAATACAATTAATTTTTGTGTTTTGATCTGATATTCTGTAATTTCACTAAACTCACTTATTAGTTCTAGTAGCTTTTTTGAAGTTTCCACTCAATTATCTACATAGACAATCACATCATTTTTGAATAAGGACAGACTTTCTTCTTCCTTTCCACTTTGGAAAGATTATTTATGTATTTATATTCCCTGATAGAACTGTACAGAATTTTTGGTACAATATTGAATGAAAGTGGTGAGAGTGGACATCCTTGTGTTGTTGCTGATCTTAAAGGGAAACATTTAGTCTTTCACCACTAAGTATGTTAGCTGAAGGATTTTTATAGATGGTATTTATCAGGTTGAGGAAGGTCCCTCCTCTTTATACTTGGCTGAGAATTATTATCAGTAATGGATGTTGGATTTTGGATCAATGGATCAAATTCTTTTTCTGTGTTTATGGAGAATAATCACATGATTTTTCATTTTAGATTTTCAGTATGATAAATTATATTGATTAATTTTTAAATGATAAACCAAACTTTCATTCCTTAAATAAGCCCTATTTGCTCATGATATACAATCCTTATTATATATTGTTGGAATGAATTTGCTAATTTTCTAAAAATTACCAATTTTATCATTCTTTTCAATAAATTAGATTTTGGTTTCTTTGGTTTTCTCTATTAATTTTGTTTTCTATTTCATTGATTCCTGTTATGATCTTTTAATTTCTTCTACATACTTTGGCTTAGTTAGCTTTTCTTTTTCTAATTTCTTAAAGTGGAAGCTGAGGATACTGACTTGAGAATTTCTTCTGCTATAATACAGATTTTAAGTGCTACACATTTTCCCCTAATTACTGCTTTAGTGGCATCCCACTAAATTTCTGTCATATTGTGCTTTTATTTTCATTTAGTCTAAAATATTTTCTAATTCTATTTTGATTTCTTTTTTAATCCATGCCTTATTTAGAAGTGTGTTATTTATTATCAACCATTTGGGGATTTTCTAGATATGTTTCTCTTATTGTTTTCTCATTTAATTCTATTGTGGTCAGAGAGCACACTCTTTATAACTTAATCCATTTAAAGCGACTGAGACATTTTATTGTCTATATAAATATATATATATATTCTATCCTGGTAAATTTTCCATGTGTACTCAGTGTGCATTCTACTGTTGTTTGATGGAGTGCTTTAGTGGTGTGCACTAAGCTAAGTGTGTTGATAATATTCAAATATTCTATATTGTTATTGATTTTCTGTCTATTCTATCATATATTGAGAGAAGAGTATTGAAATTTCCAACTATAATAGTGGATTTGTCTTTTTCTTCTTGCAGTTCTATCAGATTTTGCTTTATGTGTTTTGAAAATCTGTTTTTAGATGCACAAAGATTTAGGATTATTATGTCTTCCTGATAAATAGACCCCTTTATCATTATGAAATAATGTTCTCTGTCCCTGGTGATATTATTTGCCTCAAAATCCACTTTGTCTGATATTAGTATGGTTGCTCCAGCTTCCATTTGAATAGTGTTAGCATAGCATCTCTTTTGTATATTTATATTTAAATTGAATTTATTATAGGCAGCATTGAGTTGGGTCTTTTTATTTTATCCAATCTGACAATCCCCTTTTAATTGAAATATCTGTACCTATTATACCTAATATGATTATTGGTATGGTTACATTTAAGTCTATTATCTCTTATTTGTTTTCTTCTTGTTCCTCCTGTTCTTTGTTCAGCTTCCCTCCTTTTTCTGCCCACTTTTGAATTGAGTATTTTTTTAGCAATTCCATTTCATCTCCTTTGTTGGATTATTAGTTATACCTCTTTGCTTTGTTATTTTACTAATTGTATTAAGATTTTTTTATATACATCTTTAACTTATCACTTTATGACATCAAGTGATTTTATACACCATATGTAAGTTGAAGAGAGTTTACTTCTGTTTTTACTTCTTAGTCTTTATATTATTTTTAAACTCATTTTACTTGTTATAATACACACAATACATTGCAACTATTTTGTTTAAAGTCAGTTATCTTTTGAATAAAATTTAAATTATAGGAAAAAATTCATATTTTTTACCCACATAGCTATTTTTCCTGATGCTCTTCATTTCTTTAGATGCATATTTTCATCTGGCATCATTTTTCATCTGCTTGACAAATTTTAAATTTCTTGTAGTGTAGGTCTTCTCAAAATGAATTCTTTCATCTTTTGTATGTATGAACTATCTTTTATTGCTTTCATTTTTGAACATGTTCACTGAATATTAAACTCTAGGTTGTCAATCTTTCTTTCACATCTTTAAAAATGTTGCTCTACTTTTTGAGTTTTTCCAGTGAGAAATCTGCTGTCTTCCTTATTTTTGTTTGTCTGTACACAATATGCCTTTTTTCCTGTGGCTGCTTTGAAAATTTTTCCCTTTATGACTGGTTTAAAGCAATTTCATTATAAAGTGTGTTGGTGTAGTTTTCTTCACATTTTTTGTGCTTAAGTCTCATTTAGCTTCTTAGAATGTGGGTGCTTACTTTTCATAAAATTCTGAAAATTTTGGTCACTATTTCTTCAAATTTTTTTGTATGCTCCTTCTCTTTTCACTACTTCAGGGACCTAATTACATATATAAAAGTTTGCTTAAAATTGTTCCACAGCTCACTGGTGTTCTTTGCATTCCCTTTTGGAAAATTATTCTTTCTGTTTTAAATTTTGCATAGTTTCTATTGCTATTTCTTCAATACCTTAAATTTTCATTTTAAACAGTGTAGTTTTTATCTCAAGAAGTTTGAGTGGGTCTTTCTCATATCTTCAATATTTCTACTTAACTTCTTAGACATAAGTATTCCAGGTATAATAACTGCTATTTTGTCCTTGGGTCTGCTAATTCTAACACCTGTGTCAGTTTTAAGTCATTTTTGGTTGATTGATTATTCTCCTCAATATGCGTCATGTCTTCCTGCTTCATTGCATGTCTGCAAATCTTTGATTGAATGCCAGAACTTGTAAACTTTATTTGTTAAGAGGATGTTTTCTTATTGCTATAAGTATTCTTAAGCTTCCTTCATACATGCAGTTAAGTTACTTGGAAACAGATCCTTAGGGTCTTTCTTTTAGGAGTTGTTAGTTGGCTCCAGAAAAGCACCCAGCATAGAGCTAATTATCCCCCACTACTGAGACAAGGTTTTCCTGAGTACTCTACACAATGCCACATGAATTATGAGTTTTTCTAGTCTGGCTGAAGGGAACCAGTATTTTTCCTGGCCCTATGTGAATGTTAAGCACTGTTCTCTTTAATTCTTTTGAATGGTTATTTCACAGTCTCTAGCAGTTTCCTCAAATGAAAAGACTGATCAGTACTCTGTGGAATACTCAGCAGGGACCATGTGAATGACTGTAGGTTATTTCTCTGTGCAGTTCTCTCCTTTATGAACTCTAGCCTTCTTGTTCTCTCTGGACCTCAGCTTCCACTTCCTCAGGCCACATTCTGCCTATGTTCCTCATCCCTGAACTGTGGCTTGGAAATTCTCTTGTGGCAGGAAGCTAGGACATTTATAGGGCTCACCTCATTTGTTTTCCATCTCTCAGGGATCACTTTCTTTGGTTGCCTGATGCCCAGAACCTTGATTTGATATTTTTGTTGTTGTTATTGTTTCATATAGGACAGTAAATCCAGTACTTATTACTCTATCTGACCTGAAGCTGAAGTCCCACCTGATCTTAACAATGGAGGTGGGTGATAGGAAGATTAAGAAACTCTATGCATAGTTCTTTTGTAGAAAATTCAGCTTATGGTAAAATATTGAATCAAAGTTTCTTTCTACATACACACACACACACACATATATATATATATATATATATATATATATATATATATCTTTTTAATTTAAACTACATTCCCCATACTCTGGAGAAGCATTGATTTTAATGAACAAGAAATTCTATTCCAAATACTGTTCACAAAAAAAGGAAAAGAAAAAACAAACCTGGATACTGCACGAGTATCTGTCATTTAATAAGTAGTGATAACTTCACAGAAATGTGTACCTTAAATCCCATCTCTACAATCCTTTTATATTGGAGCTATTCTTAGATTTTCTGACCTCATCCTACTAAGGAAAAGTTTCAACCTTTCTCTGTCAAACAGTTTTTTTAGCTCAGAAGTACAGTATAACTAGTAGAATAGTGAGGCGGGTAAAATGATAAACTCTCTCATGAAATAATTTAATATGGTTGGTCTAGAAAATGTTACCTTCCCACATAATAGTTAATTTAGGAAGTGTTCATAAATGTGGGCAAGCACGGATATCTGAAAGATTAATTATCTCAAGAAAGTTCTCAAGAGAAGTTTTGACATTGGTAAGTTTATACCTAGATTGTTAATTTTATGTAAGGACAGAATCTTTGTTAAAAAAAAGTCCTTTAATACCAATATCAAGTTAATAACCTGTGTTTCACTGCATTGTCTTTGAATACTGTGAGTCTTTTCAAGTTTTAAAGCCATTATTACAACTGCTAATAAAAAGAAAAGAGCATAAAAGCAAAGAAAATCTTGAAAAATAGAAGACATTTCTAGAAAAGATGGAAACATTTCAATGAAAATAGACGGAAGCAAATAGTGGAAGAATTAACAAACTGAAAAGCAATTGCCAAGTATTCAATGGCCTACGTTTCTCAGTGTTGTGTGAAATTTTTGTATTAGCTACTAAAATAAAATAACTAGTTAGAAAGACAAGTAGAATGAGGAGTTGCTTTTAAATTATTTTAAAAATCTAATAGTATAGGGAAAATGATCTCAAAAGGAGAAAAATAAATTCTTAAAATCTAGGCCATTTATCTGTAATTTTCTATATTTCCTAAAGTTCTGT
This sequence comes from Mesoplodon mirus, assembly GCF_964341445.2. Classification (NCBI taxonomy): domain Eukaryota; kingdom Metazoa; phylum Chordata; class Mammalia; order Artiodactyla; family Ziphiidae; genus Mesoplodon; species Mesoplodon mirus. Next base: position 112,400,578 of record NC_138982.1, read on the forward strand.
ACTTTAAACTTTGTGGTACATCACATAAAGACAGTCACTTTTTTTCACTGAAGATCAAATTATCAGCAAAGTACAAAATGGTAATTAAAAATTTCTAGTTCGGTGACAGGCACACATTGTTCTTTTAATGAATCAGATTATCTCAGCTTTGTAAGGATTAATTAGGTACTTGTAGCAGTTCCTTTAAATTTCTCAGAACACTATGCCACCAGATAACTAAGTGGCAGCCTTGTAAACTCAGAGTTAAGCTCAGAAAATCTATTACACTTAATTCCATTAGAAGAGTCAGAAATTTTTGATTAACTATGATATTACTAAAATATTAGCATACATTTTTATTTAACATTAAGGTTTGTGTAAGCACTAAACACCACTGGGGAAAAAAGGGGGGAAATGAATATTGAAATAATTTTTCTTTTAGAAAAAATTAAAATCATAGAAAAGTCGTTTTTGAAACCTGCATGTATTTTCTCTCCAAAATCAACAAATGTTAATATTTTATCTTAGTTAACATTATAAATATAAAAACAGTTATTTTCAAATAATTTTAGATTTATAGAAAAGTTGCAAAGACAGCACAAAGAATTCCCATATACCTTTACCCAGCTTCCTCTAATGCTAACATCTTGTATAAGGACATTTATCAATCCTAAGAAATTAACATTGGTATAATACTATTAACTGAACTGGATATTTTATTAATATTTCATCTTGTTTTATTCCAGAATCCATTCTAGAACACCACTTTACTTTTATCCATCATGTATCCTTCAGTTGGTGACAGTTTCTGTCTTTTCTTGTACTTCATGACCTGGACGATTTTTAAGAGTACTTGGTCAAGTATTTTGTAGAGCATCTTTCAATCTGGTTTTGACTGATATTTTATCATAATTTGGAATTCTCAGTGGATTTTGGGAAAGACTCTCAGAGGTGAAGTATGCTTCTTATCAAATCATATCAAGGGGTACCTCATATCAACATGTCTTGTCACGTGTGGTGTTAACTTTGCTTAGTTAAGATGGAGTCTGACAGGTTTCTCCACTATAAATTTCCTATTCTTCTGCTTTCCATATTCTATAATTTGGAAGCAAGTAACTAAATCCAGCTCACATTTCAGTGGAGGAGAATTAAGCCCCACTGCCTAGAGTAGGGAGGCTCTATATAAATTATTTGGAATTTTTCTGAAGGAAGATTTTTCCCTCCTCCCCCATTTACATATTTGTTCAATCAATTATAAACACTTGGGTATACTCATTGATATTTACTTTGCTCTTTTGGGTTATAAATACTACTACTACTAAGAGTCCAATACTACTCTTATTTATTTTATTGCTCCAGTGATTCCTGCTTTGACCATTTGAGGACTCTTTCTGAGGACCACTTGAGGCTCCTGTGGTCCGTTTGACATGCCCCCATATTCTTTTTTTAAAAAACATTATTTTACTTTCTGGCACTATAAAATGCTCCAGGCTTATCTTGAATTTCCCCTACCCACTCCTTGAATCAGTCGTTTCTTCAAGGAGCCCTGGTTCTTTTTATTGGAGAATGGTGTTTAGAAACTAAGATCTGGGTGCTGGGTATGCTTGTTGTTAACTGGGGTGTCACTGCTTCCCTATCCTCTCAGCAGACAGAGCTAAGAAATGTATGTATTATACAAACCAATGTATACACATTCTTTGGTATTGCTATTTCTGTATGTGCGTGTGTGCGTGTGTACCTGAGTTCATATTCCTATCTCTGACTCTAGCACCACAGGGTTTATTCCCCCATTGCTTATTTATAACCTCAATCTCTGACAGCCAGAAACCTGGCTTCCATTGTCTATAATTTATTTACTTATTTTTTTCAATTGTGGGACATGCAGAGTAGCCTAGCAGAATTGCAGAATTCCTAGCCCATACCCTTGTGAAAAATAAATTTACCAATTAGATTACAGTGTTTATGTATAGTTCTTTATTTTCCCTTACAGTATATAGTCAAAACAGTGTTTTCCAAAGTTAATTTATGTCAGCTTCTTTTTTCTCTATAATTTAGTTTTAAAGAGAACTTCCTTGGAAACCCACCCCCCAACAATTCTACACTATATGGAATTTAGAAATGTAATGTTGCAAAGGTTCATTTTGAAGACGATTGTCATTAATTTTTACACAAGCAGTATCCTAAAGCATTATAATCTATCATAATTATAACTCACCCACCCCAATATTATCAGAGCTCTTTGTCCTTTGGGGGGGGCAACTAGAAGAGTCCTTCTATTGGGCTGAAGGCAGAGTTAGGAAGGCTACCTGCTGTAACTTTTATTAGATATAGTCATAATAGCTCAACTCTGCCTCCTCCTCCTAAATTAATTGAGTTGCCTTGGGCCAGTACCCTCCAGTGATGGTCTTGATATTATCATACTGTAATGTCGTATCTTCCCAATGATATGCTTTACTACAATCTATACCATAGAAGATGAAACTGAAGTTTTGAGAGTGACTTGCCCAAGGTCATATGGCTCATAAATGACGGAGTTTGAGTCTAGAATTCAAATATGTTCAAAGTCCAAAATATGAGAAATTATTATTCTCAGGTTAAAACTTTATGTCCTACAGCAGAATATGGTATGATTAGGGTTATGGTTAAAGCACCCAGATTATTTTGCTTTAGTAAATAGGCATTTTATAGTCTTTTGAGCCATCCTTTGCCTGTTTCTTTATTGTCAGTGGGCTCAACCTATGCAACTCCAAAGACATTTCTACCTAAAGAGTATGTAACAGGGTAGTATCCTAGCCAACTTTCCCACCCTTTACAATTTGTCCTTCAATAACTTGGCATGGTCATCTTACAATGCAATTTGAATAGATCAGCATCTCTGACAAGGCCCTATGTGAATAATTTAGCTTTGACCTTGAACATGTAAAACATAAATTCTAATTATTTTTAAAATGTTCCAAGTCAGTATAATCCCTTTTCTAAAAAAATGAGAATTTGGGAGTATCTAGTATGTACTCATCAGGGTACTTGCAGATAACAAATTTTCTGAAAAGAGTTCTGGTTCTGCCTAGCACAAAGCTTATCAAACTACAAGTGATGAAGGAAAAGTTATTTCCCCCACAATCAGTCATGGATCACTAGTTTCATAAAATAAAATTAAAACAATTTTTTTAGAGAAATAAAAGTTATAAAATGTCAAATACAAGCCCACATTTTTTATATTATATTTTTCAGATATAAAATTATTCAAATTGACACTGAAGTTTTTAAGCACTTTCTCTCAATTCCTGTATTTTTCTTTATGGATTGGTAACAAGCATTTGTTTACTAACATTGATCCAAGGAACACATTGTTTCCTAGTTAGAGAGTTTCTTTAGAAAACCTCAGTTCAATGTTAGTGTCCACCAGAACCTACGTCAGGTTTCATTGACATAATAACACATTTCTTTTTTTTTCCTGAGGGTGTACTAACCATCCTCAGGTCTTAACACCTTCTTACTTTTGTACTAATCTAGATTATTGCAAAGTTTGTATATGGAACACATCACTCTCTTTTGCTATTGTTTCGCCTTTGAAGAAATATAAATGCTAGCATTTATTGAATGATTATTATATGCTATGTTCTAAATACCTTATATGTATTGAGCCATTTAATCTTCTCAATATGAAAGCAGACACTATTATCATTCCCATTTTACAGAAATGGAAATTAAGGCACAAAGAGCTTAACTTGCCATGGTCACACAGCAAGTGAGTGGCAGATAGAGATCTAAACCCAGGCAGTCTAGTTCCAAGGTCTGTGTTCATTACAACAATAACATACTGTTATCCATAGAAAAGACTACCTAGGAAAGGCCTTTGTAGTTAATCTAAAATTGGATTCCAAGTATATTATTCAAAATGTTACTCAATACCCATCATTTATAGATTTCTAACTAGGAAAAACAATTCAAACTTTATGGAATTATAAATACCTAATATCTTTCCTTCTTTGCTTTTGCTACTTCTAGGAACCTAAGAACTAAGGTCTGAGCTCAAATGTCATGGATTTTTTCTGTTCTGATTTGTTGTTTTTTGCTTTTGTCAAGTATTGTTTCATTTAACACAAGTATTTTTATTAGCTACCTCAAATCCTATTTTTGAATAGGTGGTATATATATAAGCCAATTATTGTTCTAAAGCAATCCCTCAGCCATGTGATTTGCGGCTTCCCATCTGCAATCATTGAGAACTCATTTAAAAACAAACTGATTAGGTATATCAGTATCCTAAGGCTGTCAAGACCAATTACCAGAAACTAGGTGAGTTAAAACAACAGAAATTTATTCTCTCACAGTTCTGGAGCCCAGAAGTATGAAATCAAGGTGTTGGTAAGGTCATATTTCCTCTAAACGCTCTGGGAAGAATCTGTTCCTTGCCATTTCCACCTTCTGGTGCCTGTTGGTATTCCCTGACTTGTGGCTGTATCACTCGAATTTCTGCCTTCACAGTCACATTGCCTTCTCTTCTCTGTGACTATCTCCTCTGCAGTTCTCTTCTAAGGACACTCTCATTGGATTTAGGACCCATCCAGATTATCCAGGATGATCTCCTCAAGATCCTTAATCTAATTGTATCTGCAAAGACCTTTCCCAAATAAGGTAACATTCACAGGTTCTAAGGATTAGGACATGGGCATATCTTTTGGGGGACCACCATTCAAGCTACTATAATAGGTGATGGGGGTAGGAGGTAACTTCCTATAAGCATATTACAAGAGGCTTTAATCCATGGGCTTTGTGACAAATTTTATAAGATAAAAAAGCCCCTGCCCCTGCCCCACTACCCCATTTTCTGGCTCTCTGCTTGGTTCTGGACTGGCAACGTTTGCCAGAGACCTGAGTTTCATTTAGGTAAAGTTGACAGATATATTGTTTTAAATTTTTTTGTTTAATTTTTAAGTCTTTTAAAAAAACTTGCATTTATCCTTCAGAGTCACCTTTCTGAAAGGCAGTATAAAATAGTTCTCCTAGACTGTAGAAAGCAGTGTGTTATTATTATTAACTATTATTCTGAAGACTCACTGCAATCTTTTCAGAATGACTCCATTACGATAAGCTCAGCTACCTGATTCTTTCTTACAAGATCTTGCACCTGAAAGTTTGCAAAACTTTCAAATAAGAAACAATTGAGAAGTACTGAAATTTTCAGATATAAACTAATCACTAGAGATAATATAAAGGCATAAAGGATGCCTGTGCTTTGAGTGAAATAAAAATGACTGTTTTGCTTGGGTAGGTCTGAGGTAAAAGGAAATTGCTTAAATTCTAATGGAGAGGACTAGATGCTCAGAGGATTTGTCACAAAAATTAGAGACTTTCACCTTTATGTCACTGGTTCTCATACAACTTAGGACAAAAGTAATTGAAAATGATTATCACCTAAAAACAATTAAATACCCTCTCTGGAAAAGTTATTTGCCTCACTCTGGTTTCCAGGTGGTAACAATCAACATCACACTGAACACTCACCACTTGGCCATCTAAGTAGAGAGGTGAGAGGGTGAATGAGTCTGAAGACAGAATGAACTTCTCTTCCTCCAGGTCCCTTGAGAGGCTTGGCAGGTGGTAGAGGGGACATTTGGTTGGCCATTGCCTCTGCTGAATTTAATCCAGAAATAAGTGGATGTCAGTTTAGAGACTGGGATACCGATACTTGCCAGCCATTAGATCCACCTTTTCAATGGAGAGTCTTAGTTACAGTCTTATGCAAGATAAACTGTTAAACTACCCTTATGAGTTGTAATTTACACACCATAAAATTCACTTTTTTAAATGTATAATTCAATGATATTTTTATAAATTTATAGAATTGTGTGACCATTGCCTTATCAAGTTTTAGAATATTTCAATGGAGAAATTTCAAGGAATATATATCTAATTAAATTCCATTACTTCAAAGAAGATAATACTTATAGTATTGAGGGGCAGAGGGAGAAAGAGCAAGAGGAAGGAAGACAAATAATAGGACTTTAAAATTTCATTAAATTTTAAAATATGGTATTAATACAACTGTATACTATTTGAGCTGTCATTGTTTAAATTTTCATGTATGAATTGTCTAATATTCTGAATATCTTAATGGATTATATCAAAGTTCTTTAGGCGATCATAATGCTTTATTATAATGCCTTACAAATAGTAGGCATTCAAATATTTACTTTGTAAAATAAATAAAACTACCCATCCTCATATTTAAGTATTCCATATCCAGAATCAATGAATAAGTTAAATATTAATATGAAGAAATTGGAATGTGTTATGGATATAGGGATGGAAAAGCCACACTTTCCTCCTAAAGTAAGTATCCATTAATAATAATAGTAATAATTATAGCTAACACATATAGTGCTTACTATATGATAGATACTATCCTAAGAACTCATTAAATAATTAACTATTCTTATTTAATCCTCACTATACTTCGCAATTAAGAAAATGAAGGCACAGGGGATGGACCTAGAGAGAAGGGAAGTCAGAGAGAGTAAGACAAAAATCATATGATATCACTCATATGTGTAATCTAATTTTAAAAAATGATACAAATGAACTTATTTACAAAACAGAAACAGACTTAACAGATATCGAAAGCAAACTTATGGTTATCAAAGGGTAAATGTGGAGGGGTGAGGGATAAATCGGGAGCTTGGGATGACCACACACACACTACTATATATATAAGATAGATAACCAACAAGGACCTACTGTATAACAGAGGGAACTCTACTCAATATTCTGTTATAATCTATACGAAAAAAGAATCTAAAAAAGAATATATGTATGTGTATAACTGGATCACTTTGCTGTACACCTGAAACTAACACAACATTGTAAATCAACTATACTCCAAAAAAATTTAGAAAAAAAGAGAAAATGAAGGCATAGAGAGGCAAAGTAATTTGCCAAGTTTTACGTGGGGGAGCTCTGATGAGAACTCAGGCAGTCTGGATAAGTCCGGTCACTGCTCTTATGTAACCACAAACAACTTTCAACCACTTTTTGTCAACCACTTTTCTTATCCTTGCTAAATCAGTATCTACCACTAACAAAGATCTTTTAATTCCCTTATTGTTTTAACCACCCTTACTAACTGAATTCCATGGCTAAATATTATGTGACATGGTCACCAGCACAAGTTTCTCAGCCCTACTAATCTACTATTCTCACCCTGTAAATCTCCAACTCTAGCTTCATTCAAATACTTATTTCTTTGAGCTCACACAGCCAGCTTATCAAGCAATGAAAAAAACTAATGGTTGGGCCATGTGGCACTATTTCAGGTATCTGATATCCAGCCTCTGTTGTGCTCTCATCATTATTCAGGAATCCTCTTGTCCTTGACTTGTTTTCTTTCTCATATCTCACAGTGACTAAACATCTTTATTAGCTCAAATTCTGTCACAACTTTCTACCCTTTTCTTTCTCAATAGATGAGAAAAAAATGATCAGCAGTTCCAAATCTTCAGAGATTAAATAGGAAAACTGAAAACTGCCCATTGGGTTTAACAGCTAGGTGATTTTGCATGTTTTGGAAAGAGGAGTTTCAATATAGTAGAAACATAAGTGAGCCCACAGTGTGTCAAACGGTAAATGAGATAGTCTCTCAAGCACTTGGCAATGAAGAAAGAGGAGTGTTATGGTCAAGGAAGAGGAAGAGAATTGAGGGCAGGGCTGCCACTCACCTTTGTGATTTAGGAAGAAGTGCCTCCTGTTGGTGGGCACACTCCTAAGGTTTCATAGCTTGAGGAGGGAGAGGCACCTTCATGCAAAGGAAATGGTTCTTCTTCTTCAGGGCAAATGCCTTCATTTGCCCTCTTGGTTGGGCATAACTTATGCAGTGTATGGCCTGTAAAATTGTGATTGCCTTGCATGAGGAAGGGTTTTTGGTTCTACAGTTATGGAGTTTTCTTTGTTTTTTGGTATTCCCCAGAAGCAGTCTGGATGTAGGTATGGGGAAGGCAAATTCAACAACTCTAGGTTGAGGTTTTGCCATGTTAAGTATGGTAAGGAGACAAGATAGTTAATAACACTGGCAAGTTTCATGGGTAGTGGAATCTAGGATGGGTAGCAAAGGAAAATGTGGCAGACATGATTATCCATCCTGCTTTTCCATGTCAACTGAATCACCATTTTATCGAGATGTTGGGCAGCAATGCAGTAAGGGAAGGTGGACCCAATTCAAGCAGTGAATCACAATTAATTTAAACCAAGGATGGTAGTCATATTCGTCTATGTCAGTGGTGTAGGGGTGGGTATGTGACCTAGCTCTAGCCAAAGAGCTATGAGTTTTCCCTTAGGCAAAGATGCATGGTATAAACATTTTCCTTTCCTTTAAATGTGGCCTTATGAAGAAGTGCCGCTTAGAGCTGTGGCAGCCATTTTATAACAACGAGGAGACAAAATTGAGGTCAAAGCCTACATAATGAGGAAATGAAAGAACCAAGGAACCTGGGTTATCAATGACATTATTAAAGATAAAAGGGTTATTATCACTCTTCTTTCGGGAATTTCTCCTTTGTCTTCTCAGAAACCACATTCTCCTTTATCATCACTGCTGGTTTTTATTTAAAGTTACTTACTTTCTACTTCTCTCTCTAGAGTTTGGTCACAGATCTCTGTTTTTCTTTTTATGCTCCTAGTAATTTTCAACAGGGGATATCTGTTAGTTTTAAAGAGTATGTTTCATATTATTTATACTTTAAAAGTTCTTTTTTGGTATTTTAAAAACACCTTTACTGAGCTATAATCCACATGCCATGCACCTACTTAAAGTGTACAATTCCAATACCTTTGAGTCTAGCCACAGAGCTGTGCAACCATGACCACAATCAATTCTAGAAAATTATCATCACTCCTAAAAGAAACCCTCCCCCCATTAGCAGTCATTCTCTATTTCCTTCAGCCCTGGGAAACCAATACCCTACTTTTTGTCTCTACAGATTTACCTATTCTGTGAGCTTTATGACAAATGGGACTTGTATTATTCATCACTAATCCCCAGTACCTAGGAAACTGGCTGGCACATGGGATTTCAATAAATACTTTTTCAATAGTGAACAAGGCAGAATGGGTCCCTGCTCTCTTGGAGTTTACATTCTAAGGTGGGAGATCAATAAATAAAAGACAAAAAGATACACAAATTTTGTTAACTGTTGCATAGGAGAGAAGATATTGAGATATTTAGATAGTGGAATTAGAGGCTTCTCAGAGATGAGTTGACATTTATGGTGAGACCTCAATGAATGCTGGGAAGGAAACAGCTATGGGAAGTGAACTCCCAATAGAGAGAAGGGCAAGTCAAGTCTCAGAGGCTACAAAGTGCTCAGTGAGTTTCAGGAGTCAGTGTGACTACAGAATAGTAAAGCCAGAGAATGATAAGCAGTGGAAAGGTAGGCAGGGACCAGATTATGGAAGCCTTGTTAGGGAAGAGTAGGGAGTTTATTTTTAACTCCAGGTGAACCAAGCATGTCATTTAGGTTGTACGATTTATTCCTTGCATAGAGCCTTACTGTTCAGACTGTGCTTCCAACCTGCAGAGGCAGCATCACCCCTGAGCTTGTTAAAATTACAGAATATGAGGCACCACTCAGAACTGAAAGTCTGTTCTTTTAACAAGATCCCTAGGTGATTCACATGCACATTAAAGCTTGAGAAACACTAGAGAATGGACTGGAGGTGAAAAAGAGAAAAGGGAAACCCTTAGATATGTTAGTCCAAATGAGAGAGGAAGGCTGCCTGCATGAGTGACATTAGAAAGGATGAGAAGACTGACTTAGGGTATGCCTTGGAGATACTTGGTTTAGGACTCTTAACCAGCTAAACACAGATTTCAATAGGCAGGATTTACGAGAAAAGTTTAGGATTGGAGATACAGGTCTGCGGGTCTATTGGGTATCCTGCTTCTGAGTTTCAACTGTTGTTTTATAATTTACAAATGTTTGCATGTTGTCATCTTTATGGGAAATAAGACATGCCTTTCTGAAGGTTTTCCAAGTCCTCCACTCTTTCACTTTGAGGCCCTCTGTTCCTAGACATCCTTCATCAAGTCCTTATTAACTCCTTCACAAAAAATGTTTTGAACATTTTAAAATTCAAGGTCCATGGCTGATCAACACGTCCTTCTCTATAGCCCCTTGGATTGTCCACACCTCGAACTTAACTGGGACAGATATACTCCAAGCCTCTCCAGTTTCTAAGTACAAAGTAGCTTGGAAACTCCTGGGTTGGTGGGTCCAATTGTCTCGGTGCACAATTCTGTACTCTTAAAAAAGGATCTGTGAGCTAGAAACCCGTCAATTAATGGGAATGAAAGAATATAAGTAAGTTCCAAGTGGGGTAGACTACCTAGCGACCCCCATTCTTAGGCCAAGATGAAGCGATTTCTTGCCTTATCACTTCGTTAGTAAGTGGGCACAGCTGAATTCCAATGCTCTTCCTTTACCGTTTGTCTCATTCAGAATAGTTTGTTGAAAAGTTTGTTTACAGCAATTATTTTAAAAGGCAAAAGGGCCTTTTTCTTTCTTTCTTTCTTTTTGAGGTTATGGGGAATGGTAAAAGTTTTCATAATTCCAATTCTCAGTCGTTGGTAACCCAGAGAATAATACCAGAACACCAGAGTATCTCTGGGACGATTACAAGATTCTCTCAGAACTTAGAGAAGAAAAGTCCCTTCCAAGAAAACCATATATCCATTTGAAGGGCGTGCCGCCAGTGAGGCTTGTTCAAAGAAAGAAAAGCTGGGGGGGTGGGGAGTGGCACGGCGGTTCTCCGCAGCCAAGAATGGGTCAGGGTGAGAGAGGTCAAGACTGAGAGAGGTCCGCTCGGGACCGCCTCCTGGGGTGGCCTGGGCACCGGGGTAGAGACGCTGGGAGAGGAAGGGGCAGGTCTCCGCGGCCTCTCAGTGCGAGCCGCGTGAGTAGGCGGAGAGGCCTGGCGCCTCCTCCCCTCTCGGGACGTGCGTCCGGGGATCACTCCGGGTCCTGCTCCTCCCTGCCGGCGGGGGGGAGAAGGGGGACAGGCGGCCGTTCTCTCCAGCTATAAAGGGACTGGGCCTCCCGCGGCTTGCCTCGGCTCGCCTGGGCGTCCTCCCGGTTAGAGCTCCCGCTCCCCCTCTACTCGACCCTCTCGGGCCTCGGCTACTCGGGCTGCGACGGAAGATGGCGGCTCCGGCGGGTCACCCGGCTCGGGAGGCTCGGTCCGAGTGCTCTGAGGAGGCGCTGGCCGCTGCCTTAGCGGACGTGCCCGAACTAGCCCGACTTCTAGAGATAGACCCGTACCTGAAGCCCTTCGCTCCGGACTTCCAGCGCAGGTATAGCCCCACCTTGGTGCTGTCCCCCGACTCCCCCCCCCGCCCCCTCCCCCTTCTCCACAGAACCCAGCAGCCCGCCTTTCAGCCGCGAGCTTGCCGCTGGGAACGCCTGTTGGCTCTCGGACGTGCGGGCCCCGCCCCTGCCGGCTCCACCCTCGCCGTCCCGCAGCCCACCTTGGTGGGTAGCAACTTCCGGGCTTGGGCGGCGAGTTGAGTCCCGTAATTGGGTTGAATGGCTTCCGGAGTTGCGGGTTGACAACTCTTACCGCCGGACTAGAGGCAGAAGCGCTGAATAAACTTTCCTCATCCCTCTCCCCTCCCTTCGAATCGGCAGTTTTGCGCCATTGGGTGTGTGCTTTGGCTGCCAGCACCCGTTTCCTCAGGTGCTGATGCGGAGTTAGGCAACTGCACTGCAGGTTTTCTGACCCTTCCATGGACCAGAGTGGTCCTGTGAATTAGCGTGTGCATAACACTCGGCCTGTGTAATTGCGCTTTTAAAACCTTCTTGCTTATTTTATAGCAAATACTGCGATTTTATATAGGATTCTTTCAGGCAGCTTTTCTTTCCTTGTTAATATTCTCCCTCTCAGAGAAGATTAAGCTTATCTTGGTCTTTGTTTTTTACCCCTTGGGCCATCATTGACGAGTACTACCCCGTGTTTGGCATTGCCATCCTGAAGCTGGAGAAAGGCGAGGAAAGCCAGACTTCTAGAGGCCCACTTAGTATGCTTTACTTTTAGCTTGTCTCCTGTCATGCTGAAGTTGCTAGGATAATAATTGCAGTAGTCAGCTGAACTTAAAAGGTATAATTTTTAAGACTAAAATAGTTGTTATGCTAGTTATAGTAGTTATATTTGTGAGATAAGCACATTGCGATTTAATGGTTTCTGCCCTTTTAGCAGAGCCACTTGAAAATTACCATGGCAACAGAATACCTAGTCACAGTTTCAAGTAATAGAAAACTTCTAGTAGTTACTTGGCAAGAAGCAGCATTGGGGGTAATGAAACACGGTTGATTTGGAGTTTGGGAAAATAAAAGTCTTAGGTTCATGACCTGGCATTGTCACTTATTACCTGTACTCAATTCAGCAACTGTTTATTAAGGGTCCTTTAGGAACAAAAAGTAAGGGACACAAAGTTGAATACAACACTTCATTCCAGAGCTTGCATATCCTAATGCATGGGCCCTCCTCAAAGGAGTCACCTTGAGCTGTTGCTAAGTTAATCAGATGTTGGGCCTTTATATAAGCCATTCGGGGAGCAGCCTTGTGAAATTGCCTTCAGTGTTTATAATATGTGCTTTCAAAGAAATTTAGTGTATAATCTTCATTGTTCAGGATTGGATTTGATTTAGAAATAGTAAAAAATTTTAGAGCAAAAGATGGTGGTCCGACTTTTTTGATGACACTAATTTACTTGGATGCTTTGTAAAATGACACGTAAGACATTTCTGAAAGCAGAGTTGTGGAAATGTTTTGTCTCCGTTTCTCCCCTCTCTGTTTTAAAAAAATGATTACAAGTAGACAAACCTCCCTTGGTAAGTGTTTCTTTCATGTAATTCACTTCAGCTCCATTGGGATTGAAGCAGTTTTGATCCTCTTTCACGGTTTGTCAGAACTAATGAGAGGGACAAAGGCCAGAATAAAGAAGTGGGAGCACTCCAGTGTTCTTGATGAAAACGCTGGTCCAGTGGGTCCTTGTGCCTCACTCTGACCTGGATTCTACTTCTGGCCTTGGTTCTGTGTAATTGCCATTTTCCAGCACACATGTTCCCTTTAGGCATATCAAATAGTAATTTGGCATTTGGCAGCAGTAACTTTTACTGTTAGCATTTGAAGAATAAAATAATTTCTCCTTCGTTAAGTGTGGTCCTGATTACTTTTCCTATTTTCCGTTCATTTCTAATAACCCACTTAGGCAGTGTGTCTTTGGCCTAACACAAATATACAACCAGTCAAACATAGATGCAAAGCTTACTAAGGAGTGAAGAAAATTTAGGGTGCAAATAACAGTATAATGGTGATAGAGGAGGCGGTTTCTCATTGATGGACTGTCTTATTCTTTCCCAAACACCGTGTCTTCATTAGAAATTCCATTATGTACCTTTGCTCTTGTTTACCTTTTCTTTAACTGTAGGAATGTTGAATCAAGCGTGAGGGTTAGTGAACTACTCTGTGCCATAAAATAAAAATTAGACATTAGAGTGGGTGACAGGCCCTGTGATGTCTCATTGATTACCTCCTAAGGTAGGATTTTCCTCTTGGCTTTCCTGCCTTTTCCACCTGTTATTTGTGCTGCAATTAGTTGCTGTATCATAATTCCAACATCGTAGTGTTTTAAAAAAACATTATTTATCCCCATGCTACATGTCAGCATGAGTCAGGCTCTCCTCATGACAATCATTCAAGGATCTAGGCTGATGAAGTCTTCATTTTGAAACATGCTTCTACAGTGGCAGGGGCAAGGAACAGAGAACATTTTGAACTAGGCACTATTTCTTACAGCTTTTGCCTAGCAATCAGCCACTTCTGCTGATACACATATTGGCCAGTGTAAGTCAAATGTGACTTATCAACCACGTGGGTGGAACAGAAAACTGACATTTGTGAACAGGAGGATGAACAACACAGTTACAGTAACACTTGTCTATACCCTCTGTGTATATAGTAACTTTTACATATGTTATAGTATTTAATTGAACCCTAATAACAAAACTACAAGGCAGGAAGGGTGGGTGTTTTTGTTTTTCCTGTTTTACAGATGAAGAATCCCAGATTCGGTTGTGATGAGTTGTTCACATGGCTTGCTGCAGCTGGGATTAATCTTTCTTTAATAAAACTGTTTCAACAAGTTCACAAAAAAATGACTTCTTGGTAATTTAGTGAATACTTCTTTCTTTCTCTTTATTTCTAGCATTGGACATTTTGGACCACTTATTAGATCCTTGAAGCCATGATGTGTACTCTTGCTTTTCTTCCATTATCTCTGGTGGTTTCTCCTCAGCCTCTTTCAGACCATTAATATAAGAGATTCTCAGGGCTCTTCCCTAGGTTCCTTTATGTATTTCTGTTTTATACACATACTTTCCCTAAGTATTCTCATCCATCCCGTGAATTCCATCTATGTACTGAGGCTGCCCACATCTATCTTCACCCTAAATCTCCCCTGGTCTTAGTCTCCTGGTCTTATTTATAAATATCTGCATTTTGATGTACTGTAAGTATAAAACTCAGTGTGTATAAAACTAAACTTAGGGTTTTTCATCCCAAGCCTGATTGTCCTTTTATACCTTATCTCAGTGTGTGTTATCCTCCTCTACCACCTACTCAAGCCTAAAACTTAAGACTTATCCTTAATTACTCCTCTCCACTTCTTTTTATCTCTAAGTCTAGTCAGTAGTAGCTCCTAACTACTTTTCAAGTATATGCCACACTGTATTCCTACTGCTCTCCTGCTACTCAAGTTGCTAGCATGTCTAGCCTGGTTTATAAAAACAGCCTCAGAGTTGTTCTCCCTTTTCAAATCTTCTCAACAATTCCATGGCTTTTAAGGTACAGTGTAGTCTCTTTCTCGTGACCTACAAAACTCTATATTATCTGGTTCCTGTCTACCTTGTTAGCCTCATCTTTGGATCGTCCTTCTCTCTCTGTACCACCTAATCAGAAGGGGGCTAAGTGTAAAGGGGTAGCTAGGATGTCTGAGGGCTATTCTATAAGGGGCACTAAAATATCACTAGAATAAATTGGAAACATGATACCTGTTTTACACATGTAGTCCTTAAATACTGAAGATTTTCAATAATTATTTTGTGTAGGCTTGTGAGAAGTAAGGAGTCTAGAAGGATCACTGAGTAAAAGGCAGGATAGGTCAAGAACTAGAAACATTTTCTGATCTTTATCAGAAGAATGATGCTTTTGGCTTAGTAGAAATTAATTAAAAAGGGAACTCATTTCTATATTTAATTTTTATTAATAGAAAATAATTTTTCTCTACCCCATAAAATAGATCTTTACCAAATGTTTAAAGAAGATCAATTTGAAGTGTGCCAGAATATTATCCAGTCTTGGATGCCACCTGTTTTGGTCTAGCCATGGGTCCAGCTATGGCTTTTGTACCTGTTACTTCTTCTGCTTGATGCATACTTTGCTTCTGTCTTGTTAGTGCCTGTACGTACTTCAGGACACAGCCTAGAGATATATTAAATGCCCTCCCTGACTTCTTCCCATCCTCAAACCTTCTTCGCACCTCTTAGCTACCACCTTGAAAACCTGTATTGTAAGGGTGATCATCAATAATCATGTAGCTGTCTTTCTGCTCTTTTGTATCTCCCACGAGGTTATTTGCTCCTATGGGTAGGCACATTGTCTGTATTGTTTGCTCACTGTTATATTCTCAGTCTGTAAAACTGTACCTGGCCTACAGGAAACAGTATAGTGTTTGAATGAACAGATGACTGAATGAATGTCTTTTGACTTTTGTTTTTCTCTTTTCTACATCAGTAAGTCTCAGGTAAGCTCACCTTCAGCTAAAAATGTTAGGAATACTAGGATGGACAGAAGGAGAAGAAGCAGTAGTCGTCAGGAGTTATGTGTGGCAGTCTCGGGTAGGGGAGTGTATGTTCAAGGAAAAAGCTAAAAATAACCAGAGAAAATAAAGAAATTTGTTATTAATTAGATATTTCCATATTCCACAGAGACTACAGGTTTAATCACTGAAGGAATATTCAGTTTGAAGAGAGCCTCAGGTCAAATTGCATGCTCAAGAATAGGAAGAGAGGTTTTTGTGAGCTCAAGTGTGTTAAGTATCACAATTACAGTGAACATCTCTATTCTGTTAGAAGTGAAAATAGCTTTTACACTGGTATCTAATCAGAATTAGAATGTAGTTTAGATTTCATGTAATAGCAACCACACCAAAAACTGATTCTCGTGGTGCAGAAATTTTATATTGTAGCTGAATGGTGCACTTTTCTCTCAGTGCCTGGCCAAGTTGTAGGCTCTGAAGAAAGTGAAATGTCAATGATTCTAGAAGGCAAAGAAGAATCCAAAAATTATAAGTCACACCTGGCCTGCTCTTCTGTACTAGCAGTAGATTCCTTTGTGCCTTGCAGCTGAGGTCTGTACTAACTCCAGAGTCACTCCTGAATTCTTTACAGTGATGGGCAAGAGGCTGTGACCTCTTCTCATTTTCAAAGTGCCTTAAAATGACTCCATGGAGCATTTGGTTTAGTTTAGCCTCTGGCGCCTGCTGCACCATCTCCTGAGAAATGACTGTGTGTGGTAACTTCTTAGAGGATTCAGTTCAGCTCCCACCAGGCTGGCCCTAGTTAGTCAGTGAGATGGTAACACAGACCCTGTGAAATGTGCTATCATTTTAGATTGATAAGCATATCATGCTGCTGCTATTTAAAAGCATGTGTAAAACTTCAGTTATACATCTATAGATATTAAAGGAAAATATGAAAGGGTTTTCAGTGGAGAGAATTGCTGCTCTCAGCTACCTTTCATTCTAAAGTAACTTTACTGTTTTACAGAAGAGTAAATTCTCTTCATGTAGTGATGTCCACTCATCAGTAGATGCTCACTACTGTTTAGAATCCAGATTGGTTTTTTGTTGTTGTTGTTGTTCTTAAGATCCAAGAGCAGCCCCTGTACTGTTTTGTGTTTAGGGTAGCAAGAACCTAGTACATCAACAGAAGGCAAAATTCCACATTAAACGCACGTTGTTATACAATCTACATTCATTAATTTATTGTACAATTGACATTAAGTTATGGTGACTTACCTGATCGATTTTTGATGTTTAAAAGATCATAAAGGACTTCCCTGGTGGCGCAGTGGTTGAGAGTCCGCCTGCCGATGCAGGGGACACGGGTTCGTGCCCCGGTCGGGGAGGATCCCACATGCCGCGGAGTGGCTGGGCACGTGAGCCATGGCCGCTGAGCCTGCGCGTCCGGAGCCTGTGCTCCACAACGGCAGAGGCCACAACGGTGACAGGCCCGCGTACCGCAAAAAAAAAAAAAAAAAAAAAAAGATAATAATAGCTGAGATCCTAAGTTTAGCTTCTTCATATGTGAAATGGAAAAAAAATAAACATAGCTGAGTGTCCATGTTGCAAAGCACAAGAGCAAGATGAAGCTTGAATTTTAGCCGTCATAAATGCTAAACAGCTTCGAATTTGAGGACAACTTAGTCAACCTCTGTGAACCTCAGTTTCTTTTTTTGAAAAATATGGATTGGACCCACCTTATAGGGGTTTCTTGAGGATGAGGAATATATGTGAAGATATCGCTTCTTTAATCCTGTATCCTGAAATCAACCATCAGATAAATAACCTGACCGGAAATTCCCCACAACTCTTCATTTTGCTGCTTAACAGCCTCTTTACTTTAAGGGGTTCCTTCTCTTTCCTAGTAGTGCATTTGTGTGAATGAGGTGAGGAGGTGGTAATTTTAATCATAATCTAGTGGAGCAAGAAAAGAATATGTTTAAATTTTGATCCTTAATTTGGAGAGGAAATGATAAGGCAGGTGCCAGTTTACTACAAGCTGAAGGCAAGATGAATTCTGGGACGTAATGAGCACAAAGCTCCCTTTATTGAGAGAGGTAAATGCTACCCTGCAGAAACCCCAAATCACTCTTCTCTTGATCTTCCGTTTCTGTCTTTTCTCTTCTTTCATCTGACTGCTAAGTGTTCATATTCTTGGACATCTAACAGCTGCAGGAATTTTCTTCCTCCTGAACTCTGGATGCTTGGAGGAATGGTCATACCGAGTATACTAATAGCAGGAATGACTTTGAAAATAAGAAGAAAAAATACATAATAGCAGCTTAGAAGTTTACAAATGAAAGAATTATCTAGTGGAGTCTGAACTTATGATCTATTAATAAGACAAAAATTTAAATCCCATGTCTTACCTTGTCTTTTTTATCCTCTCTTTTTTTACTTGATGATTTCAGTTCTTTTCAGTATGTTTGAATTTGCAATGAGATACATAAAACACAGGAATGGAATACTCATGTGTATTTTAGTAGATCCATTGAAGGATAAATTACAATTAGACAGTTTCTGGGTATGTGCTCTAGGTCTGTAATCTAAAATGTGATAATCAGAAACCAAGTCTGCAAATATATTTCTTGTATAGATAACCTTGAAGTTTTCCAAATATTTAGCAGTGAGAAATATTTCTTTTACTAATAAAATCATACGTTACTCAATATCATCAATATAATTTATTTTTATTTTCATAAATGATAAGCAAGTAGCCACAGGTTGTATTTAATTATGAATAGCTGCATAACACAGCTACATTCTCTATTACTGAATGTGATAAGATCAGTTACGCGTTTAGGTGTAAGTAACAGAAACCAAACATACCCTCAAAGAACAGAAAGTCCCACAAACTGTGATTTATGGAAATAGAGGTTTGTATTTCTCACAAAGAAAGTGGGGGTAAGTGGTTTGGGCCTTAGCATTGACGCATCATTTATCTTTTGGTTCTACTATCCTTAACATATGGTCTTGATTCTAATGTTTAGAAGATGGCTGGGCATATCTAGGGCCCATATCTGTCTTCCTAGCAGGAGTACAAGCTAACTCACTATGTCCATTCTAGCCAAGCATAAATTAGTTTACCTGTAAACTCCATCTCATTCTTTCAGTTTACAAATTATTCATCAGAGCTGTCCCATGGCATGGCCATCCTTACCTGAAAGTGAGCCTGCATAATCAAGGCTTTCAGTTGTACGCATATCTTCCTGAGAAATGCCTTTTTGTCTCATCTGTCACAACTTGCCTGGGCTCTTTCCTTTGCTCCAATGAGGAGACAATGTCTGGCTAAAGATAAAAAGTCCCAGTGATACCATGTTGTAGTTCCCCAATATCATACCTGTGTACAAATCTTTCTGAGCAGAATCCAGGCATTTCCACTTCTGAGAGAAGTCTTCAGCCACATCCCTCAGTATCACCAAACTCTGGGGCATGGCTTTCACTTTGCTCTACCTTGTATTTCTGGATTTCTGTATTTCTCTGGATTCTTTTCTTGGGACAAATACAGATACTTTTGCTTGCTCTAGTCGAAAATGAGCCTGTCTGGTTTCGCTTCAGCCCCCTGGCCCAGCGATTTGGGGAGCACCGCTGTATTCTCTTTTTAATTTCATAGGTATTTTACTCTTAAAAATAGGCTGTTTTGAGAGGAAATGAGTTTGTCAGTTACTACTAATTTTTTCATGTTCTCTTGGGCTCATTCAAAAATGATCTGCTTTATTTTTAAGTTATTTGGAGAATATTGTATTTGTGGGGTTAGAAAGAAGAAAAGGACTAAAATAAAGATGACAGTTTATGCTCAGTCTTTAAAACATGAATTGTCTTTTGTTACCTAACTACATGCAAGTTTATGGGCTTTCACATTATACTTTTTTATTCTTTTAAAAGATTAAGATGTGTAAGCTTTGTTCTTCAGAACATACCTGCTACAGACTTACCATATAAATATAAGATTTTATCATCACAGAGAAGCCCAGTATTTCATCTTTGACAGTAGACCAAAGAACAATTTGTAGAAGAATGGGACTCCTCTTTTTTTCCTCTTTTGACTGTAAAGACAGCATAATGATTCCTCTTTGATGTCAGAATAGATCAGTAATGTGTGTGGGGTCATATTAGTTTCTTTTTTTTCCTAAGAGGTTATAGGTCTATTATCCATGATCATCTTAGGCTACTGTTTGGAGGACGTGAGTAACTAATGTGTGAGTTACCATTGCTTTTTCATTGTTTTACAGTCTTTTCTCAAGAGGATTGATTATTATCCCAGGATTCTAGAGATTCACAAACAAATTCATATTTGTCATTTCCAAGCATTTTTTCCCCCTCCAGTTCTCATTTTTCAGCATTAACAATCTCTCGTACTTTTGTTTGCTTATTTGTGCATTTTTTTGTTTACATGTGGGAGTCTTCCATCCTCTTGACCATTTCAGTTGGCAGAGCTCTTTTGGTTGTGCAAGTTGTGCTTGCTAGTGAAGCACAGCAGCATAGTGAAGCAAATGGATCTCTTTTTGTTCAGTTCCCTAAAACGCCTTTTATTGAAAACTATCTGCTATCCATGCAGTATTAGGGAAAGCTCTACTCACAAATTCAACACATAAGCAGGAAATACAGAAAAACAAGAGTGTTGTCAAAACTGAAGTTTGGGGCTTCCCTGGTGGCGCAGGGGTTGAGAGTCCGCCTGCTGATGCAGGGGACGCGGGTTCATGCCCCAGTCCCGGAAGATCCCGCATGCTGCAGAGTGGCTGGGCCCGTGAGCCATGGCCACTGAGCCTGCGCGTCCGGAGCCTGTGCTCCATGACGGGAGAAGCCACAACAGTGACGGGAGAGGCCACAACAGTGACGGGAGAGGCCACAACAGTGAGAGGCCCGCGTACCGCAAAAAAAAAAAAAAAAAAAAAAACTGAAGTTTGGTTGTAGCAGGTTTAAGGTACCTTTAGAGGGCATTAAAAAATATAGTGAATTTAGAGAATTGCAAATTGTGTTAGACTAGATTTAAAAAATTATTTTGAAATAATTATAAACCACAAGAAGTTGCAAAAATAGTACAGAGAAGGCCCCTGTTCTATTAGCCAAGCTTGCCCCAGTGGTAATATCTTGCTTAACTGTATGGCAGTTTCAAAACCAGGAAATTGACATTGATACACTCTGCAGACCTTATTCAGTTTTCAACAGTCTTTGCATGCACTTCTTTGCAGTTTTATCACAAGTATATATTAATGTAACTGCCACTACAGTGAAGATACAGAACCATTCCATCACCACAAAGGAATTCTGCATTCCTTTATACTTATACTGTTCCTACTCCCTCTATCCCTAAACTCTGGGAATTACTGATCTGTTTTACATTTCTATAATATTTTTCATTTTTTGAATGTTATATAAATTAAATCAGAGAATATGTAATCTTTGAAGATTGGCTTTAAAAATTTTTTTTTATTGGGGTATAGTTGATTTACAATGTTGTGTTAGTTTCAGGTGTACAGCAAAGTGAGTCTGTTATACATATACATATATCCACTCTGTTTTAGATTCTTCCCTATATAGGCCATTGCAGAGTACTGAGTAGAGTTCCATGTGCTATACAATAAGTCCTTATTAGTTATCTATTTTATACATAGTGGTGTGTTTGTGTCAATCCCAATCTCCCAATTCATCCCTCTCCCCCTTACCACACACACCCTGCCCCCCCCAACCCAGTAACCATAAGTTTATTTTCTACATCTGTCACTCTATTGCTGTTTTGTAGATAAGTTCATGTGTACCCTTTTTTAAGATTCCACATACAAGTGATATCGTATGATACTTGTCTTTCTCTTTCTGTCTTACTTCACTTAGTATGATAATCTCTAGGTCCATCCATGTTGCTGCAAATGGCATTATTTTGTTCTTTTTTTATGGCTGAGTAATATTCCATTGTATATATGTACCACATGTTCTTTATCCATTCCTCTGTTGATGGACATTTAGGTTGCTTCCATGTCCTGGCTATTGTAAATAGCGTTGCAGTGAACATTGGGGTGCACGTATCTCTTCAAATTATGGTTTTCTTTGGTTATATGCCTAGGAGTGGGATTGCTGGATCATATAGTAGCTCTAGTTTTAGTTTTTTAAGGAATCTGCATACTGTTCTCCATAGTGGCTGTACCAGTTTACATTCCCACCAACAGTATAGGAGGGTTCCCTTTTCTCTACACCCTCTCCAGCATGGATTGGCTTTTTTTTTTTTTTTCACTCAGTATATGCCTTTGAGATCTATTCAAATTGCATATATCAATAGTTCATTCCTTTTTGTTACTGAATACTATTCCATTGAATGGATGTGCCACAGTTTATCCATTCACCTGTTGAAGGACATTTGGATTGTTTCCAGTTTTGGGCTATTAAAAATATTGCAGTGAAGCTAAGATATGTTTATTATATATAGGTGTTATTTCTTTGGGAGAAGTTCCTAGAAGTGTAATTTTGGAGTCCTATGGCAACTGTGTGTTTAGTTTTGTATGAAATTGCTAAACTGTTTTTCATGGTATCTGTACCATTTTGCATTCCCAAATGTATGAGGGATCTAGATTATCTGCATCCTTCTTAGCATTTGGTAATACATTTCCTAAAGTGTTAGCTGTTATAATAAGTGTGTAGTGATAAGCCAATGTGGTTTTAATTTGCATTTTTCTTATAGCTAATTATGTTGAAAGTCTTTTACAGTGTTATTTGATATCTTTATGTCCTCTTTGGTGAAAAGTTCAGTTCATGTCTTTTGTCCATTTTCTAACTGGATTGATTTTTCTTTTTTTTACCTTTGAGTTTTCTTTACATATTCTAGATACAAGTCCTTTGTCAGATATATTTTTAGATTAATTAATTAATTTTATTTTAGTTTGTCTTTTTTGGCTGTGTTGGGTCTTCGTTGCTGCATGTGGGCTTTTCTCTGGTTGCGGTGAGTGGGGGCTACTCTTCGTTGCGGTGTGCAGGCTTCTCATTGCAGTGGCTTCTCTTGTTGTGGAGCACAGGCTCTAGGTGTATGGGCTTCAGTAGTTGTGGCACACAGGCTCAGTAGCTGTGGCTCACGGGCCCTAGAGCTCAGGCTCAGTAGTTGTGGTGCATGGGCTTAGTTGCTCTGGAGCATGTGGGATCTTCCTGGACCAGGGCTCGAACCCGTGTCCCCTACATTGGCAGGTGGATTCTTAACCACTGCACCACCAGGGAAGCCCCACTCTGTCAGATATTTGTTTTGCAAATATTTTATCCTCGTCTGTAGCTTGCCTTTTCATCTTCTTAACAGGGTCTTTCATAGAACAAATGTTTTAAATTTTGATGAAATTTATTGATTTTTTTTGTTGTATGGTTTATACTTTTGTTGCCATGTATAAGAGCTCTTTGTCTAGCTCTAGGATCTGAAGATTTCCTCTAATGTTTTCTCCTTGAAGTTTTATTGTTTTACATTTTACATATAAGTCTGTGATCCATTTTGAATTAATTTTTGCTTAAGGTTTAAGTTGAAGGTTTTTTTTTATTGTCTAAGGATATTTGATATTTTTTAAAGATCATAAACTATGACAGACATATTGGGGAGCCACCTGATCAAAATAAAAAATAAGCCTTTAGTCAGGTCTCACTGAAATATATGAACAATGACAATTTTTATGTATACTATAGATTATTGAAAGCAGTGGGAACTAATTAACCTGTCAGTTTTCTTATTTCTAAGATCTTATTTTAACTTTTGGTTATTATCATAAAGCAGCCCCTCAAACTTCAGGAAGCTGGATAAAAATATTTGTGAAAGATACAATAATTTATTTTCAAGTAGTTACTTGAGAGTTTTTCTGGTTTGTAATTTGTATATTTTTATCATGTTATAGCATTATTTTATTGATTTGTATTCCAAGCATATATAGATATTAATCTATACAGATTGAATTTGTAACTTTAATTTGACTTTCCAAGGTTTTCTTATTTCATGTCTTCTACTTAGAACCTACTCATTTGTTAGTATCATATATTCTTCAGTTCTACATTATTAAAAATATTGCTTTGAAAAATAATATTTTATTCATTCAATGCGTCTGTTTACTCGACTTAAATGACAGGTAAATCTCCAAAAACTTTTCATGTTATACTCACATTTGTAGAAATGAGTTTGCTAAATCTTAACAAAGGTAATGCTAATATTTCCCAAGATTAGTTGCTTTTTATCTAACTGAAATTAGCCTTTGGTTTTATTTCAGTCTTAATATTTACTTTGATGTTTGTCAGGATTCATTGTGCTATTAATAATTACAAATCCAAGCATATCAATTTCCAAACAATTGGTTAGATGTTATGAGATGAAAGTTGTTAGTACATGTATTTGGCAAAATTTGAAAAATTTACCCACTTTAAACAGAAAAGTAAAGTGGAACTTTTGAGGACTTGTTCATTCTACAATGATTTCTAGCTATGATGGGTCTGAGGCACTAAACATCCAAAAGAGACTTCTGACAACTCTACTGATAATAAATTATCATCATCATCACAATAACAATTTTTATTACAATTTATGTAAACATCAGTTTACGTGCATTGGGTCTGAGATTCTGCATTTTTAAGAAGCTCCCAAGTGATGCCAATGCTGCTGTTTCCCAGATGATATTTTGAGGAGCAAGGCATGGCATCATCCCATGTTAATGCATTAATTTTGTACTCTCTGGCATTCCTATCTGGTAACAATGAGAAATCAGAAAGAGAAATTAAGGAAACACTCCCATTTACCATCGGAACATAGAGAATAAAATACCTAGGGATAAACCTACCTACAGAGGTAAAAGACTTGCACTCAGAAAACTATAAACACTGATGAAAGAAATCAAAGATGATGTAAACAGATGGAGAAATATACCATGTTCTTGGATTGGAAGAATCAATGTTGTGAAAATGACTATACTACCCAAATCAATCTACAGATTCAATGCAATCCCTATCAAACTACCAGTGGCATTCTTCACAGAATTAGAACAAAAAATTTTACAATTCGTATGGCAACACAAAAGACCCCAAACAGCCAAAGCAATCTTGAGAAAGAAAAATGGAGCTGGAGGAATCAGACTCCCTGACTTCAAACTATACTACAAAGCTACAGCAATCAAGACAGTATGGTACTGGCACAAAAGCAGAAATATAGATCAATGGTACAGTATAGAAAACCCAGAGATAAACCCACACACATACGGTCACCTAATTTACGACAAAGGAGGCAAGAACATACAATAGAGAAAAGACAGCCTGTTCAATAAGTGGTGCTGGGAAAACTGAACAGCTACATGTAAAAGAATGAAATTAGAACAATCCCTAATACCATACACAAAAATAAACTCAAAATGGATTAAAGACCTAAATGTAAGGCCAGACACTATAAAACTCTTAGAGGAAAACATAGGCAGAACACTCTTTGACATAAATCACAGCAAGATCCTTTTTGACCCACCTCCTAGAGAAATGGCAATAAAAACAAAAATAAATGGGACCTAATAAAACTTAAAAGCTATTGCACAGCAAAGGAAACCATAAACAAGAGCAAAAGACAACCCTCAGAATGGGAGAAAATATTTGCAAATGAAGCAAATGACAAAGGATTAATCTCCAAAATTTACAAGCAGCTCATGCAGCTCAATAGCAAAAAAACAAACAACCCAATCCAAAAATGGGCAGAAGACTTAACTAGACATTTCTCCAAAGAAGATGTACAGATTACCAACAAACACATGAAAGGATGCTCAACTTCACTAATCATTAGAGAAATGCAAATCAAAACTACAATGAGGTATCACCTCACACCAGTCAGAATGGCCATCATCAAAAAGTCTACAAACAATAAATGCTGGAGAGGGTGTGGAGAAAAGGGAACCCTCTTGCCCTGTTGGTGGGAATGTAAATTGATATAGCCACTGTGGAGAACAGTATGTTCGTTCCTTAAAAAACTAAAAATATAACTACCATACGACCCAGTAATCCACTACTGGGCATATACCCTGGGAAAACCATAATTCAAAAAGAGTCATGTACCACAATGTTCATTGCAGCTCTATTTACAATAGCCAGGATCTGAAAGCAACCTAAGTGTCCATCGACAGATGAACGGATAAAGAAGATGTGGCACATATATACAATGGAATATTACTCAGCCATAAAAATAAACGAAATTGAGTTATTTGTAGTGAGGTGGGTGGACCTAGAATCTGTCATACCGAGTAAAGTAGGTCAGAAAGAGAAAAGCAAATATGCTAACACATATATATGGAATCTAAAAAAAAAAAAAAAAAAAAAAAAATCGTACTGATGAACCTAGTGCCAGGGCAGGAATGAAGACGTAGACATAGAGAATGGACCTGCGGACATGGGGGATGTGGAGGCGGTAGCTGGGGCAAAGTGAGAGTAGCATCGACATATATACACCACCGAATGTAAAATAGGTAGTAGGAAGTAGCAGCATAGGATAGGCATATCAGCTTGGTGCTTTGCGATGACCTAGTGTGGTGTGGGATAGGGAGGGTGGGAGGGAGGCTCAAGAGGGAGGGGATATGGGGATATATGTATATGTATAGCTGATTCACTTTTGTTGTACAACAGAAACTAACACAGTATTGTGAAGCAATTATATTCCAATAAAGATCTATAAAAAAAGAAACTGAGTTAGTAATGGGCCAAATTAGTTATAAGTAAATATTCTAATTTTTTAAGAATAATAATCCATATATACCGGTATAGTTAACCATATCATTTAAGTTTTTAATGGTCACATGATTTTCTAACTTATTTTAGATAAAAGTGGTTTTATTTTAATATCAAAGTTACTTTTCTTACATCTTCACTGTGAGTTTCACTGTTGCATATGGGTCTTTAGGATAATATATAGAAGGTGATCACATAGTAAAAATTATTCTCCACATATGTTGTTCCAGGGTATACATGAGCATCTGAGTTACAGGCTGTCAGCATAATTTGCCGTTTAACAAACCAATTTTTGACATCCTCTTTGTCCCAGGCATTTTTCTATGTGATAGCAGAACAAATATAAGATAGGCTTCCTACTCGATGGGAGCTCTAACTGGGGAGATTACAAGTAAACACAATTATAGTAGATATTTGTGCATAAAATTCATTGTAAGACAGATAAAAGCATGTCTTATTCTGTTAAGGAAGGGGAGTATATAGCACAAAGGAGTTCATTTGAATTGCCTTAAATTCTTACAATTATTTCTTTATAAAGGGAAGACTGAGTCTTGCAGAATGTGGACAAAGTCTATGAGACTCTTTTTTGGAAAGAGTCAAAGGATATGATAGCTGAGATATTAATCTTTTTTAAAACTACAGTTGGGGGCTTCCCTGGTGGCGCAGTGGTTAAGAGTCC
The DNA here is from genome assembly GCF_964341445.2 of Mesoplodon mirus. NCBI lineage: Eukaryota > Metazoa > Chordata > Mammalia > Artiodactyla > Ziphiidae > Mesoplodon > Mesoplodon mirus. The sequence continues at coordinate 112,427,829 of NC_138982.1, forward strand.
GCCTGCCGATGCAGGGGACAGGGGTTCATGCCCCAGTCCGGGAAGATCCCACATGCCGTGGAGCGGCTGGGCCCGTGAGCCATGGCCGCTGAGCCTGCGCATCTGGAGCCTGTGCTCCGCAACAGGAGAGGCCACAACAGTGAGAGGCCCGGGTACCGCAAAAAACAAACAAACAAAAAAAACTACAGTTGGCCTTCCGATTCTCGGGTTCCACTTCTGAGGATTCAACCAACAATGGCTCGAAAATATTCGGGAATAAAAAATTCCAGAAAGTTCCAGAAAGCAAAACTTGAACTTGCCTTGTACTAGCAACTATTTACATGGCATTTACATTGTATTTACAACTATTTACATAACATTTGCATTGTATTCGGTATTATAAATAATCTAGAGATGACTTAAAGTATATGGGAGGATGTGGGGTGGTGGTGGGATGAATTGGGAGATTGGGGTTGACATATATACACTAATATGTATAAAACAGATAACTAATAAGACCCTATATATAAAAAATAAATAAAATAAAATTCAAATAAAAAAATAAAGTATATAGGAGGATGTGTGTAGGTTGTATGCAAATATTACATGCTATGCCATTTTATATAAAGGACTTGGGCATCCATGGGCTTAAATATCTGCATCATTCCTGGAACCAATCCCCCGTGGATACTGAGGGATGACTGCATAATAAGTTATAATTTGATTTGACACCTTTTTTGTTGCTTTTAAGTGGAAGTGTATTTGCAAAAATGGTTCATTTGCAAAATGTTCTTGTGTAAGAATTGCCACATTATGTAAGAACTGAACCCTCTAAAATAGTTTATAAATCATATTTGATAACATATCGGTATGTTTCTTTATAGCAGATAAGCTCCTTTTGGAAGGGGTTGTGGACTGTTTTTTGAGGCAATGAGGCAGTTTTTGCATAAGCTAAGGATACCTATTCCTGAATGAGTCAGGGGGACATTTTGATGAGTATCACCCAGTCAGGAAGGTTGCAGAAATGCAAATGAACACTGAATGACTCCACCTGACCCCCCACTAAATGTCTCACCTAGATCATCACTATCCAATAGAAATATAATATGAGCCATATATGTAATTTAAAATTTTCTATTTGCCACATTAAAAAGGTAAAAAGAAACAGATAAAATTATTTTTTGTAATATATACTATTTAATCCAGTGTATTCAAAATATTGCTGTTTCAGCATTAAAAAATTACTAAGATATTTTACATTTGTTTTTCATACTAAGTCTTTGGAATCCGATGTGTATTTTGCATTTACAGCACATCTTATTTGGGACTAGCCATATTTCAAGTGCTCATTAACCATGTGGCTAGTGGCTACCGTATGAGAGAGTGCAGCCTTAGATTGTATATTTCAAAGAGGAGCTTTTATGGTAAGAGGTGGCATGACCCATAAAGACATTGAAGGGGAAGATTAAGGAGGGAGAAAGGTACAGTCAGCCCTGTGTTCATGATAACAGAAGCAAGTAGACCTGGAGAGATTCTGATTTTGCCTGAGAGAAGGAGTCAAATTATTGACTGACTTTTTTTATGCTTGAAGAAAGATAAATGGATGGTGTCTTAAATGTAGATATGGAGATATGCCACATACTTAATTAACCTGGGGGTGTCTAGGTAGCCACTTTCCCCAGATTATTTGGCATGGCTTGTCCACCTTGCCCTATTCGTTTAGGTGATTCTTATTTGTGTCATATTTTCATATGCTAAATGCATTACTTCTGTCCCATGACAAACAGCACAAACAAACAAAAAACGAAACAAAAACCTGGGTCAGCCAAAGTAAATCTAGTCTTTCTTGATAAAGTAACTGAGATCATGTGGCTGGTCTATGCTCTGATAGTTCTGGACCTTTTGGGATATGCCAACCTCACTTTGACTCAGCCTAAGTGACAGCTGTTCCTAATTTCCTTGTCCCAAGAATCTTGCTTAAGTGTAGTGACTCATTATGACTTGCATTATTCCTGAGTTGCTCTCTGCTTGTAAAGGAGGAAGGTTGGAAGGATTGTTCTTTGATTGCTCTTCAAACTAATGACAATATTGTGAGTGGGTGTGTGTGTGCACAAACACATATATGTTTTGTGTTTTATGCCCTTTTCTTCACGACTTGCTTTAATTTCCTCTAAATGATAGTTTCTTCAGCATTTATACTTTTCATTCATTTTGCACCTACTCACTTTGCATACTTAATAGCTACCCTTATAATAATAGCAAAAACATTACTGTTTATTAAAGTATTTGCCCTCGTGTGTGGTCAGTCAGATTCTTCTTGTGGAATACTGTTTTCCTTCTCACTTCAGTCTTGTGTTTTCCACACTGTAGCTGCTCCGAACATGCTGACTCACCCAGCATCCCTGGGATGCTGGATTTTGAATTTAAGAAGAGAAGAATATATTTATGGAACACATTATTGTCTCTCAGTGTTTTCCATAGAGCTTAGAGTAGAGGTTTGCACTCAAAGGGTGCTTTGCAAATAGATTTTGACTTGGAGTCTAGTCCAGCTTGTTCTGTGATATTAGAAATATAGGAATATTTATTACCATAGTTGTTGGAGGGTCTCTAGAAATGTTTGAAAGTAATTCTTCTATCATGTAGTGGCCTGTGGTGGGCAAAACCTTTCTCACATACAGCTTAACCTTTCTTGTGTCTAATACTACTTGTGAAGAAGATTGTAATTTGTGCATTGTGCTTTTATCAGGTTGCTGTTCCCAATGCAGCTAGCGTAATTTTTCATTTCCTAGCAGTCCTCGGGCAATTCTGTTTAACATGCTTTCTATTTCAAAACACTCTCCTATTTAAAAAACTTCTTTCGCCTCAGGCCCAACATGCTTTTCCAGCCAGGCCACTAGTAATTTCTATCCTTGCTGACTTCATTCACCTTCACTGTTAACATTCTATATGGATGTGCTAGGAATGTCTTTTTTTGTGTGTTTACTGCATAGCAGTGCTGAGATGACAGTGCCTTCTATTTGTTGATTTTACTGTGGTTCAAAAAATTATTATTTCATTTTTATACTAAGGAGGTGACATACCTTGTTTTTAATTTTGTTTCAAATCTGTTTTAGTTTTCTAGATTGTAAGCCAAACTTCACTTTCTTAATGAATAGAATTCTAACTTTCCACCTGAGCTTTTAAAGTCATCCACAAAATTTTCTTGAATAACAGTATTCACGCTAGAATAAGAGATTGTTTTACTTTTATGGATAAATAAAAGATATTCAGTTTCATTTAATAGGCAGCAAATTCCTTTTTAAAGTAGTATCTTAACAGTGAATGAAACAAATTACCTGGATTGCCTTCCCAAATGATCATGAATTAGGCTTGATTTTTGCTTGAGGTAAGACAGCATTCTAAACCTGAGGCTCTTGAAGCTGCTTTTGGTTCTGAATTCTGTAATAAGGAAATACTCTTGAGGGATTTAGGTTTTTAATGGGGAAAGTCTGGTAAACAGAGGTATACAAGAGAAAGCCATTGCTCTCTTATCATTAGCCAATAATGGCTTACCCTGAGGTAGAGTTTGAAACATCTATAATAATATGAAGGCTTTCAAGAAATTCTAGAATTATATATATAGAGATTTAGGGTTAAAATAAGATTAGAACTCTGGCCATGCTATAAATATGTATTATACATTTGTATATATCATATATATGTGTGTGTTTGTGTGTGTATAAAAATGGCTTTTATATCATGTCTTGTTGGAGTTGAAATCAAAGTTTTCCCATTCATTGTGCTGATATCTGTTTACAAACATGGCAGAAAATGGGAATTTTCCTCTCTTTGAGGTAGTCAGCATAGTGTTAAAAATGAGAAAGGAAGAATACTTCTTTTTTGGGTTATGGTTTGCATTTTAGATTTCATTGCTGTTCCTCTCAACTTCCATCTGTGTTGACATTTGGGAATTTTGTCGTTGCTCTTTCTCAAGTGTAGTGGAAAAGCTTAAAACAGAATTTACACTTTTAAATACAACCGAGGCTCTATCACATCGTGATTCACTCTAGGTCTGAATACTTTTTCTTTGGCTTAAAAAAAAAAAATCAAACACTTTATTGAACGAAATATTTCTCAAACTTGTAATGCTACTGATTATTATACATTATTAGCAATCATTTTTGTACTAATGCAAAGTTCAGGCTGAAAACACAATGATAATAAAATTTTAGGCACTTAAATTTTATGGCATCAAGGCAATCTTTTCATATAGATATATCGTTAATTTCTATTTATTAATGCCATTGTGGTTTTATTTTATTTTACTTTGCTGTTTGATTAAGGTTCAGTTATATCCTAGGAAATAGTAACAATGTGAATAAGCCACAAAAAGCCAGATTGGGTTGCTGTATGACTTTTGTTGACTTTATGCTCTATTTTTTTTAACTAACTGAATCCTAGTCACTTGGCATTTTCTGTGTGTGTTTGTGTGTGTGTGTGTGTGTGTGTGTGTGTCTGTGTGTGTGTGTCTGTGTGTGAGATATCTTGGCTGAATAATGGGTGCCCTGGACCTCTGTCCAGTGACTAGTCAGGTTTGTCTGGTTGATTCCTGCTTTGGTCAGTTTGGACTGCTATAACAGAGTACCATAGATTGGGTGGTTTAAACCGCAGAAATTTATTTCTCACAGTTCTGGAGGCTGGAAAGGTCAAGATCAAGGCACTAACAGATTCAGTGGTGAGAACACTCTTCCTGGTTTAGAGATGTCTGTCATCTCCTTGTATTCTCACCTGGCAGAGAGAGGAGAGGGAGAGAGGAAGCAAGCTCTCTCCAGTCTCTTCTTATAAGGAAAGTAATCCTATTCATGAGGGCTCCACTCTCCTGACCTGATCACATCCCAAAGGCTCCACCTCCTGATGTCATTACACTGGGGTTAGGATTTCAACATATGAATTTGGGCGGCCCACAAACATTCAGTCTTTAATGGTTCTCTAACTTTTTCTAGCTCTGACTGTTTGTGATGGATTCTTCTAGAAAAAACTAGTTTTTAGATTTTAAAGAAATTGTGTGTTTGTGTGTGTGTGTTTTCCAACACTCGTAGGCAATACAGTAGAAGCTCATTGTGATTTCCTAATAAAGCCATCAGACTTGTGTTCACTTAATAGTAAAATCACTTTCAACAATGAGGACTACATGATTGAAATTAAGCAGTAGTGGATTTGGGGGGTCATTAAATTTAAGTACTGTGAAAGGTAAAAAAGAAATAGTTTCTGCTGTATAACAAAGTGAATTAGCTTTATGTAAAGCAATTATACTCCAATAGAGATGTTTAAAAAAAAAATAGTACAAGTTTCCCCAAAGACTGGAGCCATTAAATGTTCCAGGGTTCCCGGGAATTAAGGCAGAGGCCTGGTTATAGACAGATATAAGTCATTCATTGGGTAGCATGGGAAAAAATAGACTATTTACTCAAGTTGAAATAATTACAATGATTTTTTTTTTTTTTTTTTTTTTTTTTTTGCGGTACGTGGGCCTCTCACTGTTGTGGCCTCTCCCGTTGCGGAGCACAGGCTCCGGACGCGCAGGCTCAGTGGCCATGGCTCACGGGCCCGGCCGCTCCGCGGCACGTGGGATCTTCCCGGACCGGGGCACGAGCCCGTGTCCCCTGCATCGGCAGGCGGACTCTCAACCACTGCGCCACCAGGGAAGCCCAATGATTTTTTTTTTTTTTTGGAGAAAAATAAGAACGTTGTATGTGAGGTTCATGTAAGAGCTGAGAAACAAAAAAAGTTTTTAAGAGAATTTACTGCGTTTCAGATTTTCTTACAAGAACTAACAATAAATACAGTGCTTACGCCAGACTGAACTGTTACAAGTGGTTGTCATACCAACAATTAAGCATTCATTTTAATAATAATAATTCATTTTAATTCTTCCTTACTTTTATTTTTTCTTTCACATTAGTTGCCCAAACATATTTACCGATGTTTTCAAGAAACTCAGTCTTTTATTATAAGAATCAGAATTTCTTGTTTTTCTCTGTAGTGCTTGGAATGCATAAAATGCATCACTGCTAGTCAAATTCTTGCACATTTTTCAGCTAAGTTTAATTTTGTGCCTTTATCTCTACTTTACAGTTAAGGAGCTTGTGCTGTTGCTACTTGGAGTGGCTTAACTAAGATGGTAGAATTTGTCTTTGTAAGGGCATTAACTCAGTCTAGTAATCTTCACATTGTGCTAAAATATCCCATGTTAAAATTAACAGATATTCTAGTAATCATGTGGTCGTTTCAGTAGAAGTTGTATTGCTTGCTTCAAAGCACCTTCCTTATGTCTCTCAGAGGTTTTTTGCCTGTGGAACAGAATTAACATGTCAGGAATTCACCACAACCGAATCATGATTTAGACTTTCAATTAGAAAATAATTCATTTTGCCACCTGAATTTTCACCCAGTATCTAATACTTATGTGTCCACAAATCCAGAGAAAGAAATGACTTTATTGTAATCCACTGGAGAAAATTAATGCAAGAGAATATATGTTAGTAAGCTGCTCTCTAGAAGTGATCATTACAAAGGGAGTTTTGTACATTTTACAAAGGGGAGAAAGTGCACATAATAATTAAGAACATGGATTTTGGGGTGAGATTAGGTTTAAATTTTGGCTCTGCATTGGAACTTTTAAAATTTCACTTAGCCACAGTTTTTTCTTATGTGAAAATGAGGCAAAAAATACGTGCCAGAGTTGTTCCAAGGATAAACGTTAGTGGGAATATGTATTTAAAGGTGTTCAGCATGTTGTCTGTCAGATACTAAACACTGAAATAAGTAGTAGCCATTGTTAATATTATTTAATATCACATTTTCTTGGAGGTAAGATGAAATTCAGGTGTGAATTAGACAAAAAAAAAAGGAAAAGTGTAGGGTTAAACAAAAGTACTATAATATGTAATAGTTAATTTGTAATCTTATTTATTATGGTCTATAGAAAGGAAATTTAGAAACTTAAGCAAAAGCCATACCTAATTTATGTAATGTTTCAATATAAGTTTATGGTTAAAAATAAAATTGGCAGAAATATTTTTCTAAAGAAGTAGAATATATACACAACGTTGTAAATCAACTATACTTCAATAAAAAATTTTTTTAAAATAAAAAGATCTAAAAAAAAGAAGTAGAGTATATAAATTCGTCCTCAAATGGTGACAAACCAAGGTTATGTTGGCTTAACCTGTTTGTGAAGCCTCATGGAAAAGACCCAAGTTGATAATGAAAACACTCAATAAAAATCAAATCAGCTGCAGAATCAGTGCGACCACATTACTGTGTTGCCTAAGTTGATGGGCAGAGTAAACTTTTTTTTTTCTGTTACAGAAAGTTAGATTCTTAGATCCAAACTCTCCTGAAATAGGCCTTAGCTCACTCTGTATTTACCAGGCAGTATATTTGATTTTAGGAGGTGTGCCCCTGTCTTTTGTTCTTGAGCAGTTATTGCCTCCTTGGAGGCAATAAGAGTAATCCAGTGATAAATGTTAGTAAACAGAACTTACTTGATAACCAAGATATAAATAAATTCCTAGATCTGGAAGTTATATACACAGAAGTTTTGATTTCACATGAAATATTTTCCTTAAAACGTATAAGCTGGATGATTGATAGGTTGACAATATATGTATATTTGCAGTAATTAAAAGCTGAGACTTGGGTCAGTTGGTTTGTGTTCAAATTTCAGCTCCCTGACTTATTAGTTATGTGACATGGATGAGTTATTTAACTTCCCTAGACTCAATTTTTTTTTTTTTTTTTTTTTGCGGTACGCGGGCCTCTCACTGTTGTGGCCTCTCCCGTTGCGGAGCACAGGCTCCGGACACGCAGGCTCAGCGGCCATGGCTCACGGGCCAAGCCGCTCTGCGGCATGTGGGATCTTCCTGGACCAGGGCACGAACCCGTGTCCCCTGCATCGGCAGGCAGACTCTCAACCACTGCACCACCAGGGAAGCCCCCTAGACTCAACTTTTTAAATCTTTAATATAGGGATTATAATACTAGCTTTATTGAGATTTTGAAATGAGATAATCCATGTAACGACTGCTTGGCAAGAAGTATGCTCAGTAAAATATTATTGATGGTAATAAGGAGACATGGATGATAAAGTAACCTTGGGAATTACATTCCAGATTATACAATTTTTATGATGCTAAAGGATGATGAGGGCAACAAGGATCAAATGCATAATCATAGTTAGAATTTTTCTCTAGGATTCTCTCCTCAAGTGATTGCTTCTACTACCATAGCTTTAAATCAGTGCTGTCCAACTTATGGTAAATAGTGGGTCTTTTTTTTTTTTTTTAATTGATTATCTACCAGAGTCTGATACTTTTATAAAATTCAACAAGAGTTATTAGCATAATAAAATTATAAAAAGACATTCAAAATAAAAGCCTAGTTTTTACGTTATATTCAAAAGATATACAACTGTATACAGTTGCTATAAAAGTTTCTAAGTGCTTAACCTCAGTTTGGTACTTTTCTTGTCGTGGACCAGTGATAAACAGTAGGTGGCTCAGCACTGGTCCATGGATCACATTTTTGAGTAGTGCTGCTTTGAATATCATGTATATATTCATTTATTTCAAAATTTGTATCTATACCCAGATCCTTTCTCTGACCTTTAAATTCACACTTGGAGATGACTATCTCTTTCTTTTAGGTAAATGGCACTACATATCTATTCAGTAGAAATCTGCTATTATCATTGGATCCTTTCTCTCCTACCTCCCCTATCCCCTAAAATGTGTCCTATGGAATCTTGCAGTTGTTTTACATCTCTGGTGCTAACACTCTAGTCCAAGCCACTATCAATGTCTGATCTGATTTGGAACTGGCCTTCCTGCTTCTACTCTCTACCTGCCTCCGCCTCTCCCTCCCTCTGCCTTCTATTTTCCATATATCTGCAAGAATGATTTTTCTGAGAAAGTAAGGCCTTTTTATAACCTTCTATGTCTTCATGTTTTCATTACAGTTTCCTTGGCTGAATGGTATGTAACAATTACATTTTCATAGTGTTAGGAGGCAATTTCAGCACTCCGGGTAAGTGATTACAGTAGCTTAGAATGGGATGGTAGTTGTATAAATGGAAAAGGAAAATACTGATTCAAGAGATTGCCAAGTATGAAAATGAATACAAATAAACCAGAGGTATGGAGATCATTTATAAGGGAAAAGGGATACTGTTCTTTTCAGGATCTACCTTTATTTCTTTCAATTTCTTCAGGACCATAACTGAGCCTAGCCTTTCACACCCTAGCCTTTTACATGGATGATTGGCATATCAGGTAAGCAAGATAATTTGTATCAGCAGCAATCTGGAAGTAGTGTACTGGGTGGAATTCTAAGAAAAGTAGACTAAGGGGGATGGAACATACTGATATGAATATACTTAATTCAGACAGAGCCAGATTTATCGATATGAGTGTTCTTAATAATCTGGATTTAACGTGTTAGTTGAGCTTCTAGAAATGGCTTCAACAGTTTGCTTGATTATTTGACTAGAACCTGAACTCAACAATGGCTAACACTTAATGCGGTTGAGATGCCTGAACACTCTCAGGCTGTGGAGGAAGGAAGAGCCATAGGAAGATGGGAATAGTGGAGTAGGTTTATCATGGATAGTCTTGTCATCCACCTTGTCACTCTGCCCTGAGATTCTAGAGGAGACACCTTTGATTAAGAATTAAGAAATGGGGCTTCCCTGGTAGTGCAGTGGTTGAGAGTCCGCCTGACGATGCAGGGGACACGGGTTTGTGCCCTGGTCCGGGAAGATCCCACATGCCGAGGAGCGGCTGGGCCCATGAGCCATGGCCGCTGAGCCTGCGCATCTGGAGCCTGTGCTCCACAACGGGATAGGCCACAGCAGTGAGAAGCCCGCGTACCGCAAAAAAAAGAAAAAAAAAAGAATTAAGAAATGTATTGATGAGACCTCTGTGGTAGCTCTAGGCTGGGAAATGTCATTGGGTATGCTGCCATTGAACTAGACTCATTGATTTCAGTGGGGATCATAGGATTCTGGAGTGGTAACAAAGTGCTTTGGCAGTGCTTAGGCTTCGTTAATAAAGTAGCTATAGTTGCCATAATGATGCTGAAAACTTGGCCTCTGTGCACTGGTGCTGAATTGAATCTTGGAGACAGAGTTTTGAGTGAAGTAGAAAAGAATAGCTTTATTGCTTTGCTAGACAAAGGGAGACACAGCGGGCTCGTGCCCTGAAAAACTGTGTGTCCCAACCTGGGAGGATTTGGTGAGGAGTTTTATAGCAGTGGTTCAAGGGCAGAGTTGCTGATAAGGATCAGGGTGTGTGCAGGGCCTCAGGTGGTCTCCTAATGAGCTTCTCTGTTCCTTTAGTCTGGCCTCAGGTAGTCTCCTGATGAACTTCTTGAGGTTATCAAGCTATGACCTTCTCTGGAATGAATAATGCTGACATCTTCCATTTGTTGGGGGTTTTAGTTCTGTAAAAGAGCTCAAAGATATTTTTATGTGTATCCCTTGAGGTGGAACCAGGACCCTGCCCCAAGGCTGCACTGTTGTTTCTTGGATGCTCCTTCCTTGTCTCTGCAACCCCTCCCTTCCCTGATTAGCTACTGTTTGGACCTGCCTTTTGGAAACTCAGTGAGTTATGGAGGCTGAAGGCTATTCCCTACAAACAAGAAACAGGGGACACAGAAAGGCTTTCATGCCCAGGAGTCCCACAGGGTCCTCCTCTGTTTCAATAATAGGCTTCAAGTGTGGAAGAGCAGTCAGTGTTTTGAAATGCAGGGTTCTGTGGTATGGCTAATTGATCATCATGTCCTTAGGACTGTGATACATTGGCTGATTACTGAATTTTTACTTAATCTGTATAATTGGGGAAATTCTAGATATGCTGAATAGAAACTTGACTTATATTACTGAAACAGGGAGAACAGCTTCTCCTGATTAAAGGAGAGGCTGATTTCCCTTAAGAAGGGACATAAAATGCTACCACAAATATATACTTTAAATCTTTCAAGCCTTTCTCAAAGGCATCTGCTGTTTGCCAGGAAAAAGCCCAGACTTCTGAGAATTAATAAAAATAGGTTCTGGATTTATCTTGGGGACGTAAATGCCACAGTGGCACATCAGTCAGAGTTGAGGCTTATGGAGGTCACTTAATCTTCATCAGTGTGGCTCCAATGTCTTGTCAGACTAATCCTGTGGATACTTAACAGTTTCCTGAGTGCATAGTTGGAACAGGCACGGGAATTGGCACAGTTTTCACACTGACTTCTTATGGAATGAGGACTGTTTAGGAAGGACTAAGTTGAAGCCTCTGGAACTGCCCCTCCTAACAAAAGAGAAAACCCTAAGCAGTACTACATCCCTGGAAACATTGCAGTGAGTAGGGCCACCTTCAAAAACTTGCAGGATGCAACAATGGAGATTGCTGTAACATTCCCTTTTGGTTTGCTGATTTGACAGATGGATCTTGGAGAATAAATATAGACTAAGGGAAACCTAATCAGAGTGACTCCAATTGCTTTGCTTTCTAAAATGTAGTATCAATATAGTCTTTGGTACCTGGTATGCAGCAATTGATCTGGCATTTTTTTTTTTTTTTCTTTACCAATTAGGACAATCAGATGGCAGATGGCCTTCAAGCCACAGAGAAGGGCTAACACCTTCATATATTTACAGCAGGGGCAATGACAGTTTCTTGATCTCTGTCATAATATGGTTCATAGGTACCTTGTGATTGTTAATTTTATGTATCCACTTAACTGGGCTGCAGGATGCCCTTATATTTGGGTAAACATTGCTCTAGGTGTGTCTGTGAGGGTATTTCTGGATGAGATTAATGTTGGAATTGGTAGATTGAGTAAAGCAGATTGCCATCTCTAATGTGGGTGGGTCTATCCAATCCATTGAAGGCCTGAATAGAACAAAAAGACATAGACTAAGGGAGAATTGCCTCTCTTTTCCTGATTGATTTTCTCCTGCCTTCAGACTTTGACTGAAGCTTACACTACCAGCTCTCTTGGTTCTCAGGCCCTCAGGTTCAAACTGGAACTAAATCATTGCCTTTCCTGTGTCTCCAGCTTGCTGAGTGTAGATCTTGGGCCTTCTCAGTCTCCATAACCATGTAACCATGTAAGTCAATTCCTTTAATAAATCTCTTTAATAAATATCTATATATCTCCTATTGGTTCTGTATCTCTGGAGAATCTAGACTAATACAGAACTTAATCATCTGAATATCTAGAGAACATCATCATGGGCCAATATACTGTACTAAAGCCATCATGCTTTTTGTATCTGATGAGCAAGGAGTAACAAGTAGTCTAGATGCCTTAGTGAGACTCATACATACCAGAAAGTAGATGGTGAACTCTGTGCTTTAATCTGGTAATTCTGCAAAACTTATCTAAATACAGTGTTCAAATATTGGTTTAACATGTCTCTGAGTCTATAGGGTTTTTTTTTTTTCATTCTCCAAATGAATGGTATTTAAATAAAGAAAAACAAAGAACTTCATATTAATTTGAAAAGAGGAAATTCACTTTGAACAAATTACACAGTAGCAGACCTCTGAAATACAAATTTCTGTGGGTTTTTGACTGAACTTTGTTTTTGAATAGTGGTTATTTTTTGTTGTTTTGTCTACTAGAAAAAAACTTTATGGAATTTAGTGTATTTATTTTATACATATACACACCCATATGTAAAAATTACTGTGGTGTTTAAAAATACAACTCTGTTGTTTAATGACTTGTATGTAAAAATGAGAATAAACGTTAGTTTGGAAAACTTTAGAAATAAATCAGGATATTTCTATCCTCAAGTATTTTATACTTGATTATACCTAATGCTATTAATGAGTAAAATCTTATTTATATTTAGTAAAGTAACAGATGACTACAGAAAATACTTTTATAAGTAAGAGAGGCAAATTTGTTCAACTCTTACCCTTTGTTCAAGTAAGGAAATAGAATCCATTTCAGCAATTTATTTAGAGTCTACTATCCATCAGTTACCGTTACAGGGATTTGGAATCTAAGAGTGAACAAAACAGACTAAAATCCATAAGTTTGAGGAGCTTACTTTCTCACAGCAGGAGAAAAGTGATACATAATAAACCTAACATATATTGGATGATAAATGCTATGGCAAAAAGAAAACAGGGAGAAATATAAGGGACACTGGAATAAAGGGGAAGTTTTGAACAGGCTTGTTTTTCAAGGTCAGAACTATTGAGAGAATCTGGCATTTGGGCAAAGACCTGAAGGGGAATTAGTTGTGCAGATATCAGTGGAAGAGCTTTCCAGACAGAGGAAATGGCCATTGCAGAACCCCTTAGGCAGGGATTTGTCTGGAGTATTCAGGAAAGTGGAAAAAGAACAGTTTGTTTGGAATAGTGAGTTAGGGACAGAGCAGAAAGAAATGGCATAAGAAAGAAAACTGCTTAAGTCTCAGAATATACAAGTGCTTGCTTGTGGATTACTGTAAAGACTGGTTGGCTTTTAGTGTGAGTGAGATGGGGAGCCACTGGAGAGTTTTAAGCAGAGAAATTACATGATCTTACTTATGATTTAAAATGATTACTGTATTATTCAGAGTTCTGTAGAGAAACAGATCAACATACACAAACACACATAAACACACACATGAAGATTTATTTTGAGGAGATTGCTTATGTGATTATATAGGTTGAGAAGTCCCCCATCTGCTGTCTGCAAGCTGGAGGCCCAGGAAAGCTGGTGTTTTAGTTCCAGTCCAAGTACAAAGTTCTAAGAACCAGGAGAACAGATGGGATAAGTTCTAGTCCAACTCCAAAGGCCTGAGAACCAGGAGTGCGGATGTTATGTCTTAGTCCAAAGGCAGAAGACCAATGCCCTAGCTCTGCAGTCAGGCAGAGAGAGCGAATTCTCCCTTCCTCCGTGTTTTTGTTCTATTCACGCTCTCAAAGGATCGAATGATGCCTACTCACATTGTGGAGGGCAATCTGTTTTACTAAGTCTACTGGTTCAAATGCTAATCTCATCTGGAAACATTCTCACAGACACTCAGAAATAATGTTAGGCAGATATTTGGGTACCCCATGGTTCATTCAAGTTGACTTATAAAATTAATCATTACAATTACTGTGAGTGGCTGTATTGTAAAAGATTGTAGGAAGCAAAGATGTGAGCAGGAAGGCGAGTTTTGGCTTTTGCATAATCCGGGTGAGAGATGATGGTGGTTTGACTCATATTGTGGCAATGGAAGTGGTAAAAAGTGATTGCATTTTGGATTTATTATAAAAATTGAGTCAAAAGCACCTCCTAATGGATTGGATATGATATAAAGAGAGGAATTAAGGATGTTTCTTAGGTTTTTAGCATCAACAATAGGGAAGAATTTAAGTGACCTGGGCTGCAGCTGTCATCTAGTTACAGGAACAGTACTAGAACTTGGGTGTCACTATTTGTAGCTTGCAGTTTTAAATGTGTTTAAATCTCATAGATGGTAGGAACAATGACCACATTTATTTGGAATTTTTTTTTTTTTTTTTTTTTTGCTGTATGCGGGCCTCTCACTGTTGTGGCCTCTCCCGCTACGGAGCACAGACCCCGGACGCGCAGGCCCAGCGGCCATGGCTCACGGGCCCAGCCGCTCCGCGGCATATGGGATCTTCCCACACCGGGGCACGAACCCACGTCCCCTGCATTGGCAGGCGGACTCTCAACCACTGCGCCACCAGGGAAGCCCTGGAATATTTTTTAATATAGTTGAATCTGCGATTTTAGTTATTATTTTGGATAGAAATGGGTTTGCTGTGTACGTTTGCCTGATATAAAAGGTGCTGTGTTGTAGTCTAATGTCCTGTGTGTGAGTGATAATTATGTTGATTAATAGCAGTCTTTCTATTTCATTTTACTTATTGACTTGGATCCCTGCAATTCTCATAGTGTTTATGTGTAGTCATTGATTTAACAGCTATGTTTTAATGCTGACTGTATGTCAGACATTGTGTTAGGTGCTGGGCTATAGTAATAAACAAATAAATCAGACAGTTGTCTTCATGGTGCTATGAGCAGTATACCTAAAAAGTTTTTTGTATGTTATTGTTTTGTTTTTGTTCTTCCTATTATTTCCTGTAGAGTGATTAGAAATAAAAATTAGTTTATTTGGGGATAAAGGCAAAAAAAATAGATTATTTGGGGATAAAGGTAAGTTTTTAGACTTATATCTGTCAGGGCTGCCACAGGAAACAGATGGCAATCAAAACAGTATAATCTAAGGATGACTTATTTATAAAGATATGGTAGTTGGGAAACCACAGTGGATAATACAGTGACCAGGGACTTAGCTTCTGAGTTACTACCATGTGTAGCCCTAAAGGAATAATGGAAGGGGCAGTTAATATAATCACAAAGGAGAATATCATGTAGAGTCATCTGTTTTGAGAAGCTCAGTGGTCTTTGGTCCAGGGACAGAGTCAACTCAATTACAAGGAGGAAGCCTGGAGAACAAGTATCCTGATTTACTCACCTTTCTCTTTGTGATGTCTTCCTGGATCTCTTCAATGGCCAGACCCACTGGACACCAGAAGTCTGCTGATATAGTCCATACAGGTTATATTTTTGGGGCAGAGAACAGTGTGCAGAATGATGGAGAATGGGCCTGCAGGGACAAATGTAAGAAGTCTGGCATAGTCTGCCCTTTTTGCCTCTGGGCCTACACTCTTATTTTTTTTTAAGGTAAAAAGTTTGTGATTCCAACACAGGCAATGCACAAAGTCCTGTTAGATGTTTTATCATCAGGTGATGTCAAACTGGTCGTATCCTCACTGAAATATAAAGCATTGACTACCACTAATATTCTTCAGATAAGATAGCACAGAGGAAAAAAGAAAGAAAATATATGATTAAGTGGTACAAAGCATAGCTGCTGCAGGTCCCATTGTAATCATAGATGCCTCCTTCTACTAACCCTCACCCTCCACCTTGGCTAGATGGGGTTATTTGCAAGAAGAACCTTTATGGGAACCTTTATGAGGTTCATTTTGTAGGATCTGAGTCCTCGGTGGTTTTGTTTTTATTGGGTTGTCCCTTACTGGGACTATGAGGCTTCCCAGTATATTCCTTGGCCTCCATTGTGAAACTGTATCTCAATTTCCTCCTCTTCTTCCCATGGCTCGGTAGCACGAAGACCACAAAATGGCTAGAGAGTAGTCTTAGTTTTCAATTAGTTGAAAATATAACCATATTTCTTGGTGGAAGAATTTCCTCCTTGAGAACTGGTACCTCTAAACACACTGAGCCTAAAATCCCAGTGTGAAGCAAAATTCTTCCTGTACCTTGTCAGATATGATACTGAGAGAGGCTACACTCACCTCCTCTATTTGATTCCTGGACCTGTATTCTGCCTATGGGGAGATAACAATATATCTTGGCTGCTAATTTAAAGCATATACTGTATCTCACAGCACAGTACCTCAAGCTCTCAGTCCATTGCCTACCAAATGTCATCATAACGGAGCCTTCAGCAGGCCATTGTACCATTTTATAAAGGGTGGAAAAGGATGTTGGGGGTGATGAAACATCTGGTAATACTACAAGTGAACTGCCTAAGTGTAAGCTCATTATCTGTATAATATGCGCTCTGGTCAGAGACACTAATGTGTCATCCAATACGGCAATTGGTAAAGTATAAGTTCATGAATGGTGATACTAGTGGAAACATCAAAGACAAATCTAGGGCTTCCCTGGTGGCGCAGTGGTTGAGAGTCTGCCTACCGATGGAGGGGACACGGGTTCGTGCCCCGGTCCGGGAAGATCCCACACGCCGCGGAGCGGCTGGGCCCATGAGCCATGGCCACTGAGCCTGCACTCCACAACGGGAGAGGCCACAACAGTGAGAGGCCCGCGTACTGCAAAAAAAAAAAAAAAAAAAAAGACAAATCTATACCCAGAATGTGCTGCACCTCCTTGTCCAGTGAAATCAACTCTGCTACCAAGTAGTTAGTTCATCAGCCCAGAGAATGGTAACATTCTAGGGGCTTATGGGGCCAGCTTCCTCTTGGCTGGCTGCATACTCAGCATAGGTGGTAGCCAGATTAGCTTTGATGAGGGGAAGACCATGTTGTTGAATCCATGTATAGCATACATTCCTGCCACTCTAGCAACTTTGTACATGAGCAAGGGCTGTATTCACTGGGGAAAATGGCTGACTGACATCCGCTGAATGGGTTGACTTGTTCACTTGATGTTTAAGAGCCTACCCCTTCATGCATGTTCTATGATGGGTATTTACATGGGACAGGATATCAACATACTCTTGTACCTATTCCTAGAGGTCAATCAACATACCTCTCTGTCACCAATTTTTAAATTTCTGTGTTTCCAAGTTTATACGTTGCTGGCCAGACCATGTAGTAGTTGCTAGCCTGTAAGTCAGTGTCGAACTATACTTCTAGTTACTTCTTGTTCCACTCCAAGTGGAAAACCAGATGTACAACCCAGTTTGCTCACTTAGAAGGTTACCACTGAGTGGAGTTGTAGTATACTTCTCACTATGCAAGCATACTGTTCAGATGCATCCATTATGCAGGCTTATGCATTTTCCTCCTCTGTTTCTTAGCCATCAGGAGCTCCCATTGAGGCCAAACATGTGGAATTAGAGAGAGGCAGTAACATAGTAGCAGCAAGTGCCTTGGTAGTCTGAGTTACTTGTTTGTGTAGTTTAGTTTACTTTTGCTTTCAGTACCTGCTTGAGTTTGGTCTTGTGTATTACCACTTCTGTTTTCTAATGGAATTCTTTTCTGCATGTCCGTTTTAAAGGTTTGGTGGAACAGATAACATCCAATTCAACATGGGCAGTTCAAATCTCATAGTCACTTGATGTTAATGGGCAGGTGGTTAATTTCTACTGGTGCCTAGCAGTAAGCTGGAACTGCTTTTCAGTTGGAGAGCAGTTGTCTGCTGAGAAGGGCATGGGTTCCCTTTAATGCAACCCACATACATCAGCTTCTTGAAGTTAGGGTGGAAAATGTTGGATGGTGAATTTGGAGGGGAAAAATGGAAGATACTCTACATATTTTGAATACTTTAAAGAATTTCCTCACATTTTTAATGATAAACATTTAATCACTTCTTTTGTTATTATATATATTTTTGTTTAAGAGGGAATCAGTAAAGATTCGATTTAGAATTAATTTCATAATAGTGGTTTTTCATATTGTGCCATTTTCTTTGGAACATTTATTTCTTCCCTCCCTCCCTCCCTCCCTTCCTTCCTTCCTGCCTTCCTCCCGTCCTTCCTTCCTTTTTTATTTTTTCTTTAGATGGCCAAGTATTAATTAGGATGTATTTCTGTTGTAGATTCTATTGCAATATATGGCTAAACTAAAGGTGTTAGCTTGAGACTAGACTGGTAATTCACTGCTAGCCAGATTTACTATTTCCAGTTTCTTTTCTTTTAATACCTGCCTGTTTCTTCTCTTTAGAGGAAAAATTGGATGAGGTGATTTTGTATTATTTCTATGAACTATCTATGATGAGATAGGTCTATGGCCAAGGTAATTATAAAGCATATGAATGTAATTGGGATAAATCGATTTCTATTGCATTGTTATAGTTCCTCCTCTCCCCCACCTATAGAGTTTCTACTTCATAAATTACTAAATTTTGTATTTTTTTCCTAAAGTTTAAATTACTTTCAATACATTTAACTATCTTTAGGGTGACCGATGTCTTTGTTTCTATATTTTATATGAGGCAGATTCTTGCCCAGTGAGACATTTTAAGAAACTTTTGATATCATTCCTTTTTCCCCTTAGTATTATTATATCTTTTGGCTCCTTTGCAATGTTTTATAATGTTTGTGATTTAACAGCTAATCTATACACAAATAAAATGGATACTTCCAGGAAACTAATTTTTATTGGTAACTCTGTGTTAACTGGGAGGTTAATTGATAATTCTATATAATTAGTTAATATGAGTCTGTTTATCCTATGAGCATCTTTAAAAATAATCTTATGCCTGGACAATTCTGGCTAGGTGTCAGTTTTAGTGAAAAAAGGCTACATTTAAGAATCTGTTACTTTGGAGGCTATCAGGACAGGCTGGAATTTATGAGAAACCAAATGTCACTTCAATTTATTCAGCATGAATTTATCTCCCAAAAGATATTTAAAAATATACTGCCTACTTTTTTTTCCTATTTTTGCTAGGAGTCTCATTTTATATTGGCATTCATATTCCCTTTTGTACTTTAGCTTAAAAATTGTTAAAGTGTCTCATCAAATGAAGAACTAAATTGGAGATATTTGGCTTTGTGTTATGCAATGATTATGCAATGGCAGGTGATTTAAAAATTACTCATCTCTAAACATTTAAGTATAGAAAATAAACATGTCTGGACTGATAACTCATCATAAAAAGTAGTTTATTTTTTTATTTTTCAAATTCCCATCTATTGGCTTAAAGATTCTCTAACACCACATAATTAATGATTTTTTCCCCTGTTTCTCATAATAGAGTACTAATTTGTGACTTTTGTTTGTTCTCAAATAATGACAAGATCTGTGGGTTTCCTTTTGGGAGATGTTACACATATTGCATCAAGGGAAAAGATGTGTGACATCTGAAGAATTCTGATTTGAAGAGCATTTTGCCCAGGAATTCAGCATGGTTTGTGTTTTCATATTTTTATTGAAGAATACCAAGTATCCTGCCCATTGAAGTGCCTCAATTTAATAATCTGGTTGATTTGGATATCACCATAGGCATCAATTTCTGCCTTAGGGAAGAGAACAAAGGGGACCAGAAAGCCCCCACCGATACCCCTTCATCTCCCTTGCCACTTGTCACTGAAGTCACCAAGGCATAGCCAAGTATCCTAGCTGTGCAACATCACTTTGGTGCCGAAAACTAAGTGAGCATCATCAGCTCTGGGGAATGCCACTGGGACATTTGGAATAATCCCTCTAGTTGATACAAGCTTGAAACATAACTCATGTAAAGCCCCAAGGTTGCTTAGCAACATCTATATATAACTCTTTGAGCCATCTCTGCCTCTTCATGTCCTGAGATGAACATCTCATTGTTCTTAAAAAGAAATTGAAGGCTGCCTCTTTTAGAGAAGGGCATTTCTCATATGTATTCTCAATCCTGATGTGTCTCAGGAGAATCCTGAGGTCACTTTTAGTAGAAAAAATATTCTGAAGGGAGATGTGTTGCTAGATACCATATATCCTGATAGGAGAAATATGATCTTATGAAAAATAAATATATTTGGATTTTCCCAAAACTGGAACATCAGGTAAATTTGAATTCTTGATATGGTCCATCTTATTCTTTTAAAGAAGCAAAAAAAAATCTTGATTATGAGTTCAAGTAACTTTAATTAAGAAGCAGTGTACCCACCAGGAGACATTTAAAACAGTTTGATGTGCATAATAATGATGTGAAAAAATTTTTATATGGCTATTTCTGGGCCTTATTGCCAGTAAATTAGGTCCAGTAACAGGTATTTCAGCCAGTATCTTAAAAATCTTGATTATAATCCAGTTGAGTTGGATGCAGGAGGAAAAACACTTACAGAAATACTTTTCGGAAATTAAAGTTAAAATGCATTCGTTGGCTTTAGAGAATTTAATTTGGATATGAAGGGATTTTTCACTTTTTTCAAATTTTAGATTTGTATTTTTTATCCTCAAAAAAATAAATTTTTGCTTCCAATGGATGAGCTGCTTTTCTTTAAGTGGAAGATACCTCATTTTCACATACACATATGAAATCATTAAATCACTGTTTGCTAACCTGAGGTTTTGGGACTACAAAGGGGTTTTGGAACTATGTAGAGGAGCTGTGGAAACTGGACATAGAATTTTATTTTGGAATACTTATTTTGTAATTGGTTGAGGAGTTTTAGCTTTTTTTCCCCCCTTGAACAAGAGAAAAGATTTTTTCTTCTGTCCTGAAAAATCTTTGATTCTTTTTATTTACTAAAAAAATCTTGGAGAGTGGGAGATTTTGGTTAAAAATTAGAATTTTAAGTTACATCTTGATACCACAGAACTATAGGAAATAATTAGTGAACCGTATCCTAATTTACTTATTATCATACTTGGAAGCATTCTCATTTTTAAAATTTAGAATGTTAATAGGAAAATGCTGCCAAATACTATTTTTTTGATATGAATTTGAAAAAAAAATCTAGTTTCACTTAAAGTGAGCTGTATAAAATATGTTAAATATATACATATATATTTCCTGAAGGATGACTCTTTCCTGGCATTTGGACTTCTCTCAATTATAGCCATGTTCACTGAACCGGTACAGGAACTGAGAATAGAGTCTTGTGGAGAAAAATGTCAAACATACTTTTCTCAGCAGTTGTCGAGCTACCCAGTTCTTGATGGGGTACAATTATTGTTTAGGTGTTCATTCTAGTAGCAAGTTAAAGGGAGGGAATTTGAAACATAGTGTTTTCCCAGGATGAGAAATAAAACAAAGAAAGCAAAACAAGCAAACACACAACCAAAGCTCCGGCTTTGATTTTGGAGTTGATTTGTGAGACCTGTGAGGCCGATTGACTAATGTTTTCCATAGTCCTGCACCCTGTCTAATAAGCAGGAGGCTGGGCAGATTGAGTGGCTGGAGATACATAATTACATGGCTGCCTCTGTCTTCTCTGGGAGTTTTTAAATAGAAATAATGTTACTCATGAGGGTGCAGAGCTGGACTTTTGTGCTCTGGTAGTAACCAGTCTTCGAAGAGAATGAGTATGTCATGCTTCGGTGCCACTGCTTTTAGTATTTATTGTTTGTAAGCATGGTTTTGAGAATGTTGCTGGAAGTCAGAAGAAAGGAGGGAAATAGGTATTGAAGCAAACAATAATAAAATAGATCTATCACTGGGACTCTGTGCAACAGGCAGTGAAGTAATTTAAGATGTATTGCACTGTTTTTTAAGGAAAAAAATAAGGTGAAAAATTGAATGGTTTATTTTTCTTTATCCTGTAGGTGGTAGTTTTTATTTAAATATGGCACTTTTGATATTGCAGTCTTCATTTTAAAAATCACATTTATTTAACACTGAGGATTTGTGTTAGTTTCTGGGATGGGGTGGGGTTGACATTTTGAGAGTGAGTATGGAAGTGTCAGGAAGATTGTGATAGGTTATATCCTTGAAGAAATGATGCTGCAAGCAAATAATGCTAGGGAGCCCTACCAAACTGGGA
This sequence comes from Mesoplodon mirus, assembly GCF_964341445.2. NCBI lineage: Eukaryota > Metazoa > Chordata > Mammalia > Artiodactyla > Ziphiidae > Mesoplodon > Mesoplodon mirus. Next base: position 112,450,024 of record NC_138982.1, read on the forward strand.
TGTTCTTGAAGACAGGCACCAAATTTTATTCTTTTTCTATTTAGTTCAAGAGATATTTTATTCAGGAGTGCCTGTTGTTGTTAGGTACCTGATTAGGTGTTGGAAATTTAAAGTAGGAGAGCATATATATTCATGTATGAGATCATTATATATAGAGAGAGCCTAAACATTTTTTGAATGAATTAATAAATGGATTAGAGGGGGTGGGAAAAATATGTATATGTGGAGTCAGCTTCAAGGTGTTAAAGGGATTCAGACACTTCATTTCAGCAGAGCTATCTGTGGTAGCAGATCGTATTGTTGAGTCAGGAGAGTTATACCTTCTATTATAGTAATCTGAATAGTAGAAGAGCTAATGAGATTTAAGTTTTCATTATTTGGTTGTCCCCCTGTCCCTCTTTCATTTGCTTTCCAACAAATATTCTTTCAAACTTTTGTTAAAGTAGACAGTTGGATTACATATGCTCTATCTTAGAACTTTTAAACAATAAACTTTAAAATAATAATTATATTATAGATTCTTTCATAATTTACTTCATATTCTGTTGTCTTTACCTGTTTATAGTTGAAAAACATAAAGATAAAAATTCAGAAAAATCATTCATAACCTCATTATTTGGAGATCATGGGTAATATTTTGCTGTATAATCTTTGAGGTACTTTTCTATACATTCATGTACATTCATAATTAAACAAAAAAACACATTTTAAACTTGATTCGTTTTCACTTAACAAGGTATAGTGAGCACTTTTATGAATGAATATAGACTTAACACTTCTTAATTATAATTTAACACTTCTTAATATTTCATGGATGGTATAGCATACATATTCATTAAAATCATATCTGTGATATGCAGGGGGTGCTCAAAAATTTTAAGATATTATGCATGAATATTAATACTTATAGCTAAAGTATTCCACATGAGCTTTGGAAATTCTTAAAGGGGATATAGGCAATATATAATATAGGCAATATATAAAGCATTGGTATAAGTTATTATTTTGTTATAACCATTTTTAAGATACCTTAACGTAGAATTCAATCTCTTAAAATTCTGGTTCTTCCAATAACTTGCTGAGCCATCTTGATCAAGTTACATAAGGTCTCTGATCCTTGGGTTCCTCATTTGTGTAATAAGTATAGAATTTTCAACACATAGAATTGTGATTATTAAATAAGATATTGTTTGTAGAGCACTTAACACAATACTAGGTACATAGTAAGTACTATGTAATAGGTAGCAAATACCATTACAGTCACCCCAGGTTGTTGATGTTTTGTACTATTAGAGATGCCCCATCATAAAACATAGGGAACCATTTGTTCAGTCCCTATTTTTTTTTTATTGGAGTATAATTGCTTTACAATGGTGTGTTAGTTCCTGCTGTATAACGAACTGAATCAGCTATACATATACATATATCCCCGTAAGTCCTCCCTCTTCTGTCTCCCTCCCACCCTCCCTATCCCACCCCTCTAGGTGGTCACAAAGCACCGAGCTGATCTCCCTGTGCTATGCAGCTGCTTCCTACTAGTTGTCTTTGTTGCATTTGGTAGTATATACAAGTCGATGCCACTCTCTCACTTTGTCCCAGCTTACCCTTCCCACTCACCATGTCCTCAAGTCCATTCTTTACGTCTGCATCTTTATTCCTGTCCTACCCCTAGGTTTTTCAGAACCTTTTTTTTTTTTTTTTTAGATTCCATATATATGTGTTAGCATATGGTATTTGTTTTTCTCTCTCTCACTTACTTCACTCTGTATGACAGACTCTAGGTCCATCCACCTCACTACAAATAACTCAATTTTGTTTATTTTTATGGCTGAGTAATATTCCATTGTATATATGTGCCACATCTTCTTTATCCATTCGTCTCTCCATGGACACTTAGGTTGCTTCCATGTCCTAGCTATTGTAAATAGAGCTGCAGTGAACATTATGGTACATGACTCATTTTGTATTATGGTTTTCTCAGGGTATATGCCCAGTAGTGGGATTGCTGAGTCATATGGTAGCTCTATTTTTAGTTTTGTAAGGAACCTCCATACTGTTCTCCATAGTGGCTGTATCAATTTACATTCCCACCAAGAGTGCAAGAGGGTTCCCTTTTCTCCACACCCTCTCCAGCATTTATTGTTTGTAGACTTTTTGATGATGGCCATTCTGACTGGTGTGAGGTGATACCTCACCCTAGTTATGATTTGCATTTCTCTAATAATTAGTGATGTTGAGCATCCTTTCATGTGTTTGTTGGCAATCTGTATATCTTCTTTGGAGAAATGTCTATTTAGGTCTTCTGCACATTATTGGATTGAGTTGTTTGGTTTTTTTGATACTGAGCTACATGATCTGCTTGTAAATTTTGGAGATCAATCCTTTGTCAGTTGCTTCATTTGCAAATATTTTCTCCATTCTGAGGGCTGTCTTTTTGTCTTGTTTATGGTCTCCTTTGCTGTGCAAAAGATTTTAAGTTGCACTAGGTCCCATTTGTTTATTTTTGTTTTTATTTCCATTTCTCTAGGAGGTGGGTCAAAAAGGATATTGCTGTGATTTATGTCATAGAGTGTTCTGCCTATGTTTTCCTCTAAGAGTTTTATAGTGTCTGGCATTATATTTAGGTCTTTAATCCATTTTGAGTTTATTTTTGTGTATGGTGTTAGGGAGTATTCCAATTTCATTCTTTTACATGTAGCTGTCCAATTTTCCCAGCACCACTTATTGAAGAGGCTGTCTTCTCTCCATTGTATATTCTTGCCTCCTGTATCAAAAATAAGGTGACCATATGTGTGTGAGTTTATCTCTGGGCTTTCTATCCTGTTCCACTGATTTATATTTCTTTTTTTGTGCCTGTACCATACTGTCTTGATTACTGTAGCTTTTTAGTGTAGTCTGAAATCCGGGAGACTGATTCCTCCAGCTCCGTTTTTCTTTTTCAAGATTGCTTTGGCTATTTGGGGTCGTTTGTGTTTCCACACAAATTGTGAAATTTTTTGTTCTAGTTCTGTGAAAAATGCCATTGGTTGTTTGATAGGGATTGCATTGAATCTGTAGATTGCTTTTGGTAGTACAGTCATTTTCACCATGTTGATTCTTCCAATCCAAGAACATGGTATATCTCTCCATCTGTTTGTATCGTTTTTAATTTCTTTCCTCAGTGCCTTATAGTTTTCTGCATACAGGTCTTTTGTCTCCTTAGGTAGGTTTATTCCTAGGTATTTTATTCTTTTTGTTGCAATGGAAAATGGGAGTGTTTCCTTAATTTCTGTTTCAGATTTTACATCATTAGTGTATAGGAATGCAAGAGATTTTTGTATATTGATTTTGTATCCTGCTACTTTACCAAATTAATTGATTAGCTCTAGTAGTTTTGTGGTAACATCTTTAGTATTCTTTATGTATACTATCATGTCATCTGCAAACAGTGACAGTTTTACCTCTTCTTTCCCAATTTGGATTCCTTTTATTTCTTCTTCTTATCTGATTGCTGTGGCTAAAACTTCCAAAACTATGTTGAATAATAGTGGTGAGAGTGGGCAACCTTCTCTCGTTCCTGATCTTAGTGGAAACGGTTTCAGTTTTTCACCATTGAGAACGATGTTGGCTGTGGGTTTGTCATATATGGCCTTTATTATGTTGAGGAAAGTTTCCTCTATGCCTACCTTCTGGAGGCTTCTTATCATAAGTAGGTGTTGAATTTTGTCAAAAGCTTTTTCTGCATCTACTGAGATGATCATATGGTTTTTCTCCAGTTTTTTAATATGGTGTATCACATTGATTGATTTGTGTATATTGAAGAATCCTTGCATTCCTGGGATTAACCCCACTTAATCATGGTGTGTGACCCTTTAAATGTGCTGTTGGATTTTGTTGAGGATTTTTGCATCTATGTTTGTCAGTATTATTGGCCTGTAGTTTTCTTTTTTTGTAGCATCTTTGTCTGGTTTTGGTATCAGGGTGATGGTGTCTTCGTAGAATGAGTTTGATAGTGTTCCTCCCTCTGCTATATTTTGGAAGAGTTTGAGAAGGATAAGTGTTAGCTCTTCTCTAAATGTTTGATAGAATTCGCCTGTGAAGCCATCTGGTCAGGGCTTTTGTTTGTTGGAGGATTTCTAATCACAGTTTCAATTTCAGTGCTTGTGACTGGTCTGTTTATATATTCTATTTCTTCCTAGTTCACTCTCGGAAGGTTGTGCTTTTCTAAGAATTTGTCCATTTCTTCCAGGTTGTCTATTTTATTGGCATAGAGTTGCTTGTAGTAATCTCTCATGATCCTTTGCATTTCTTCAGTGTCAGTTGTTACTTCTTTTTCATTTCTAATTCTATTGATTTGAGTCTTCTCCATTTTTTTCTTGGTGAGTGTGGCTAATGGTTTATCAATCTTTTTTTATCATCTCAAAGAACCAGCTTTTAGTTTTATCGATATTTGCTATCGTTTCCTTCATTTCTTTTTCATTTATTTCTGATCTGATCTTTATGATTTCTTTTCTTCTGGTAACTTTGGAGTTTTGTTGTTCTTCTTTCTCTAATTGCTTTAGGTGTGAGGTTAGGTTGTTTATCTGAGATGTTTCTTGTTTCTTGAGGTAGGATTTTATAAACTTCCCTCTTAGAACTGCTTTTGCTGCATCCCATAGGTTTTGGGTCATCGTGTTTTCATTGTCATTTGTTTCTAGGTATTTTTTGATTTCCTCTTTGGTTTCTTCAGTGATATCTTCATTATTTATTAGTGTATTATTTAGCCTCCATGTGTTTGTGTTTTTTACAGGTTTTTTCCCCAGTAATGGATATCTAGTCTCATAGCATTTTGATCGGAAAACATACTTGGTACAATTTCAAGTTTCCTAGATTTATCAAGGCTTGATTTGTGACCCAAGATATGATCTATCCTGGAGAATGTTCCATGAACACTTGAGAAGAAAGTGTAATCTTTGTTTTTGGATCTTGTGACCTATAGATATCAATTAAGTCCATCTTGTTTAATGTATCATTTAAAGTTTGTTTTTCCTTATTTATTTTCATTTATTTTCATTTTGGATGATCTGTCCATTGGTGAAAGTGGGGTGTTAAAGTCCCCTAATATGATTGTGTTACTGTTGATTTCCCCTTTTATGGCTTTTAGCATTTTCCTTATGTATTGAGGTGCTCCTATATGTTGGGTGCATAAATATTTACAATTGTTCTATCTTCTTCTTGGATTGGTCCCTTGATCATTATGTAGTGTCCTTCTTTGTGTCTTATAATAGTCTTTATTTTAAAGTCTATCTTGTCTGATATAAGAATTGCTACTCCAGCTTTCTTTTGATTTCTTTTTGCATGGAATATCTTTTTCCATCCCCTCACTTTGTATGTGTCACTAGGTCTGAAGTGGGTCTCTTGTAGGCGGCATATGTACTGGTCTTGTTTTTGTATCCATTCAGCCAGTCTTTGTCTTTTGGTTGGAGCATTTAATCAATTCACATTTAAGGCAATTATCGATATGTATGTTCCTATTCCCATTTTCTTAATTGTTTTGGGTTTGTTATTGTAGGTCTTTTCCTTCTCTTGTGTTTCCTGCATAGAGAAGTTCCTTTAGTATTTGTTGTAGAGCTGTTTTGGTGGTGCTGAATTCTCTTAGCTTCTGCTTATCTGTAAAGGTTTTAATTTCTCCATGAAATCTGAATGAGATCTTTGCTGTCTAGATTAATCTTGGTTGTAGGTTTTCCCTTTTCATCACTTTAAATATGTCCTGCCACTCCCTTCTGGCTTGCAGAGTTTCTGCTGAGAAATCAGCTGTTAACCTTATGGGGATTCCCTTGTATATTAATTGTTGCTTTTCCCTTGCTGGTTTTGATATTTTTTCTTTGTATTTAATTTTTGAGTTTGATTAATATGTGTCTTGGTGTGTTTCTCCTTGGATTTATCCTGTATGGGATTCTCTGTACTTCCTGGACTTGATTAACTATTTCCTTTCCCCTATTAGGGAAGTTTTCAACTATAATCTCTGCAAATATTTTCTCAGTCCCTTTTTTTTTTCTCTTCTGCTTCTGGGACCCCTATGACTCGAATGTTAGTGCTTTTAATGTTGTCCCAGAAGTCTCTGAGATTGTCCTCAATTCTTTTTATTCTTTTTTCTTTATTCTGCTTTGTGGTAGTTATTTCCACTCTTTTATTTTCCAGGTCACTTCTCTGTTCTTCTTCCTCCCTTATTCTGCTATTGATTCCTTCTAGAGAATTTTAAATTTCATTTATTGTGTTGTTCATCATTGTTTGTGTGCTCTTTAATTCTTCTAGGTCCTTGTTAAACATTTCTTGTATTTTCTCCATTCTATTTCCAAGATTTTGGATCATCTTTACTGTCGTTACTCTGAATTCTTTTTCAGGTAGACTGCCTATTTCCTCTTCATTTGTTTGGTCTGGTGGGTTTTTGCCTTGCTCTTTCATCTGCTGTGTATTTCTTGTCTTTGCACTTTGCTTAGCTTACTCTGTTTGGGATCTCCGTTTCTCAGGCTGCAGGTTCATAATTCCCATTGTTTTTGTGTCTGCTCACAGTGGGTAAGGTTGGTTCAGTTGGTTGTGTAGGCTTCCTGGTGGAGGGGACTGGTGCCTGTTTTCTGGTGGGTGAGTTTGGATCTTGTGTTTCTGGTGGGCAGGACCGTGTCCGGTGTTGTGTTTTGGGATGTCTGTGAACTTATGATTTTAGGCATCCTCTCAGCTATTGGGTGGGTTTGTGTTCCTGTCTTGCTAGTTGTTTGGCATATGGTGTCTAGCACTGAAGCTTGCTGGTCATTGAGTGGAGCTGGGTCTTAGCGTTGAGATAGAGATCTCTGGGAGAGCTTTCGCCGTTTGATATTATGTGGGGGCTGGCAGGTGTCTGGTGGACCAAAGTCCTGTACTCAGCTCTCCCACCTTAGAGTCTTAGTCCTGATACCCAGCCAGAGCAGCGAGGCTCTGTCTCCCACATGGCTCAGAAGAAAAGGGAGATAAGAAAGAAAGGAAGAGGGAGAGAGAGAGAGAGAGAGAGAGAGAGAGAGAGAGAGGGAGAGAGGGAGAGAGGGAGAGAGGGAGAGAGGGAGAGAGGGAGAGAGAGAGAGAGAGAGAGAGATGGAATAAAGAAAGAGAATAAATAAAATAAATTTATTGAAATAGAAAAAAATTATTAAAAATAAAAAAATAAGTAATAAAAAAAAGAAAGCAAGCAAGAAAGAAACTAAACCTAAAAACAAATCCACCAATGATAACAAGTGCTAAAAACTATACTAAAAAAAAAAAAAAAAAAAAAAAGAAAGACAAAATGGACAGTCAGAACCCTAGGACAAATGGTAAAAGTGAAGCTATTCAGACAAAATCACACAAAGAAGCATCACATACACACTCACAATAAGATAAAAAGTTAAAAAATACATATATATATATATATAAATTAAAAAAGGAAGAGTGCAACCAAATAAACAAATCTACCAATGATAATAAGCTCTAAATACTAAACTTAGATAAACATAAAATCAGGAACAAATTAGGTGCAGAAAGCAAACCCCAAGTCTACAGTTGTTCCCAAATCCACCGCCTCAATTTCGGGATGATTCATGTCTATTCAGGTATTCCGGAGATGTAAGGTGCTTCAAGTTGATTGCAGAGATTTAATCCAGTGCTCCTGAAGCTGCTGGGAGAAATTTCCCTTTCTCTTCTTTGTTAACACTGCTCCTGGGGTTCAGCTTTGGATTTGGCCTTCCTCTGCATGTAGGTCGCCTGAGGGCATCTGTTCATCGCTCAGACAGGATGGGTTTAAAGTAGCAGCTGATTAGGGGGCTGTAGCTCACTCAAGCCGGGGGAAGGGAGGGGTACAGAATGTGGGGTGAGCCTGCGGTGGCAGAAGGCTGCATGACATTGCAACAGCCTGAGCCACGCTATGTGTTCTCCCGGGGAAGTTGTCCCTGGATCACAGGACCCTGGCAATGGCCGGCTGCACAGGATCCCTGGAGGCGGGTATGGATAGTGACCTGTGCTTACACACAGTCTTCTTGGTTGCTGCAGCAGCAGCCTTAGCGTTTAATGCCGGTCTCTGGTGTCCACACTGATAGCAGTGGCTCGTGCCCGTCTCTGGAGCTCGTTTAGGTGGTTCTCTGAATTCCTTCTCCTCGTGTACCCCAAAACAATGGTCTCTTGCCTCTTCGGCTGTTCCAGACTTTTTCCTGGACTTCCTCCCAGCTAGCTGTGGCACACTAGCCCCCTTCAGGCTGTGTTTACGCAGCCAACCCCAGTCCTCTCCCTGGATCTGACCTCCGAAGCCCTAGCCTCAGCTCCCAGCCCCCGCCCGCCCTGATGGGTGAGCAGACAAGCCTCTCGGGCTGGTGAGTGCCGGTCGTCACCGATCCTCTGTTCGGGAATCTCTCCGCTTTGCACTCCGCAGCCCTGTGGCTGCGCTCTCCTTTGTGGCTCCGAAGGTTCCCCCTCCGCCACCCGCAGTCTCCGCCCGCGAAGGGGCTTCCCAGTGTGTGGAAACATTTCCTCCTTCACAGCTGCCTCCCACTGGTGCAGGTCCCGTCTCTATTCTTTTGTCTCTGTTTTTCCTTTTTTCTTTTGCCCTACCCAGGTTTGTGGGGAGTTTCTTGCCTTTTGGGAGGTCTGAGGTCTTCTGCCAGCGTTCAGTAGGTGTTCTGTAGGAGTTGTTCCACATGTAAATGTACTTTTGATGTATTTGTGGGAGGAAAGTGATCTCCACGTCTTACTCCTCCACCATCTTTAAGGCGCCCAATAGTCCCTATTCCTTAATGGATGCTGTAATAGATGTTGAGGATGTAAAATTAAACAATAGATGATCCTTGACTTTATGGCATCTTTAATCTGGTGGGAGAAGATATCAGCAAAGAAATTTATAATACTGCATGAATATACCATTGGGACAGTTTGGCCAAAACTCTTTGTGAACCCAGCCTTAGGGAAGGGTGGTCTGTGAGTGATGAGGAACCTATCTGAGTTCTCAATTCCAGCAATTTTGATTATGAATAGGCTTTAATTATCAGTACAGCTATGTGATCTGGCCAGAGCATTTGGGGAGCACTGAACTAGAATACTGTGGCCTATAAGCAATATGAGTTTTAGATGAATTTAAAGTATCCATTTTACTGATGTTGAATAGGCTATTAAATTAAGCATCAGGGTGGCCTTATTAGCAAACATATTTAGCTATACTTGAATGGAATTTAGCTTTGGGTTTTCTTTCTAATCTGCTTATAGCATTATAGTCTTTGTATAGTAGTTTAATTTGGCACAGAGACTTTAATATGGTAAGTGAAATTTAAAAATGTTTTTTTACATCCATACTTCATTACAAAACCTACAGAGTATTGTTGCTTAGTAAAATTTAAATACTTTATCTCAATCTCAATTTGGGTAAATATTTAAAAGAATAAAATGTGTAATTTGGAAAAATAATAAACTGAGACATGCAGACAATATAGCAGACTACTCCACTTGCCAAGCTGTTCTTTGCTTTCAGACCTATTATGTCTGGTCTGTGTTAGGTCAATGGATGTAAAAAAGACATTTGTGTGTGTGTGTGTGTGTGTGTGTGTGTGTATACACACACACAGATAGATAGATGGATAGATAGATGGATATAGATATGAAACTTGGATTTTTATAACTTAAAAGAGGTCTTGCCAATATGTTAGGAGTCACTATGAAAGCTCTTTAATCTTTTGGTTTTGTAGCTGACAGAATTTTTAAACCTTTATCTCCCTCAGTAAAGGCAAAAATCTTGTCAGAGTGTTTGATAAACCTTTGATATTTCATGGCTATTTAGTCCAAAGGATGTGAAGTTTTTGTTGGAAATGTATATATCTCCTTGGATTCTTTGATATATATTAGTATACTGTGTCCCATGCCATTGTCAAAGTGAAAATTGATTCATTTATCCTGTCTCTAATATAAAAACATTCACAAGGATAAAGTTCATGGCTATCTGGCTATATTTAATAAATTCAAATGTGTGATTGGGTTTTTTGATTTGCCAATTACCATATTATAAGGTTTCTGATCTTTGGTGATTTTCAGAGAAAAACAATTAGTGTCCATTAGTTTTTATCTCATAATTGATATAATAACTATCCAGTTTGAAACTGTATAGCAGAGGTATAAATAGTACATGTTTGCATATTTTGCTTTAACTCAGTTACTTCAGGTTCATTGTGACAGGTACACCTGCCCTCCAAGTAAAATTCTCTGGGTAATTAGAATCAGTACCAATGTGATTTCTGCCTTTTGTTAGACTTTACAAAATAAAATAGAAAAAAATGCTTTGTGGATTTGTTTAGTTAGTGTAAATATGACAAGTTTTACTTTTTTTCAAGTGAGTTTTCTGATGACTTTATTTTTGAACATTTGTATCACTCTAACCTTTAATAAAAGGTTTTTTCCATCAAAAATTTAGCATATGAAAACTATTTAACAAATACTAAGTAATAAATAATTTAAATTTAGTATAGAAGTCCAAATCAACTGAAAAACTGTAAACTGCAAAATGTTTTGGGTGCTATTATGAGTAATGCTTAAGTAAAAATACTCTGAGGGCCTCCCTGGTGGCGCAGTGGTTGAGAGTCCGCCTGCCGATGCAGGGGATACGGGTTCGTGCCCCGGTCCGGGAGGATCCCATATGCCGCGGAGCGGCTGGGCCCGTGAGCCATGGCCGCTGAGCCTGCGCGTCCGGAGCCTGTGCTCCGCAACGGGAGAGGCCACAACAGGGAGAGGCCCGCATACCGCAAAAAAAAAAAAAAAAAAAAAATACTCTGGAAGTAAAGTCTTGGATATGTATTCCAGCTTCACCCACTTAATAGCTGTGTGGCCTTGGGCAAAAGTTTTTAACCTCCTGTTTCTTCATCTGTACCATGAGAATGATAACAGTACCCTCCACATTGGGTTATTGTGAGAGCTTAAATAGTTAATATTTAACAGTGCCTGTAGCATAGTAAGTATTCCATGAGGTATTAGTCATTATCATTCATGATTTGTGATATTTATAATTCGTTATAATTTTTTCAGTTGGCTGACAGACTATTTTCTTGTTTTATTTGCTTTGCATTTTATGTTTCATAGTGGTTTATAGACTGCATTTTATTTTAAGAAAAATGGTGTATTTAAAATTATGCTACTTGTGCACGGTAAAATATACACTCTTTGGTGTGTGTGTGGGAGACATCCAAAATAACCTTTGTTTTGGGGTGCAATTTTTTCATTTCTTGGCTGGAAGAACTAGGACCCAACTTTGAATCAGAGAAGGCTAGAGTACGGATTATACGTTCTTAGACCTGGATGATACCTTTCAATTTAGCTTCTTCATTTTACAGAAGAGGAAGCTAAAGCTTTGGGTGGTTATCCTCCTTAAGTTCACATAGCTAGTACCTTAAAGATGGTCTAGAAGTTGTATATTTTGACTCCTTCACCTCCCTTTCTACTTTGGAGAGTATAGAATTTTTGACAATGTTTGAGTAACAGTGACATTCATATTAAAGACAAAAGACATAACCATTATTGCTTTTTTTTTTTTTTTGTGGTACGTGGGCCTCTCACTGTTGTGGCCTCTCCCGTTGCGGAGCACAGACTCCAGACGCGCGGGCTCAGGCTCAGCGGCCATGGCTCACGGGCCCAGCCACTCCGCGACATGTGGGATCTTCCGGGACCGGGGCACGAACCCGTGTCCCCTGCATCGGCAGGCGGACTCTTAACCACTGCGCCACCAGGGAAGCCCCCATCATTGCTTCTAATCTGTTGATACAATGAATCATATTACGAACAAGATTCTCTTGGTGATTTAAAAGATTGGAATTGCTTCTCAGCAGGTTAGTTAACCACGCATACTCAGGAGTATAGCTATTGTGCAGATTGTGGTCTACATGATGGAGGACCTCTAGCCCAAACCTCTGGTCTTTGCCATGTAATTTTTCCCAAAAGAGAAAGCTGACCACAGAGCAGAGTGTTCTTTGAGCTAAGAGCTGTTAAAACATTAAGTTAGATTTCTTCCTAAAAATCAGTAGACTAAGACTGTGTTAGCTCATGTTTCATATTACACGAGAGAAAATAAACTGAAAGGTCAGTTGAACAGTTACAGCATTGCCCTTTTCCAAGGTAATCAGCAGAGCATGTAGCAAAGACGTGAACAGGAGCGTGACTGGAAAGAGAGCGGCTGATAAAGAGGCTGGCTGCTTAAAGTGCTTGGGACAGTACTTGACACTTCCAGGCCTGACCAGATGGGCCATCTCACAGGGCTTACGTTCAGTAATTCTGATTTATTACATTCAGATGGCTTTCTTTTTCTAGTTAGGCAGTCAGGTTTTCACATTGCCAGAAGACCCCAGAAATTTTAATATTGACCATTAATCATACCCTGGTAAACTGCAAGGGCAATATATTATTAATTTGTTTGCAGCCAAGAGACAAAACACAGTGATTAAAATTAATTTATAGCTACATTTTGTTAATTTATTCTAATTAATTAATATGTTAAGAAGTCAAAATATGTTTACATTAATGGCTGTATAGTAGGTTCTTTATGTTGTGTCATTAAATGTCATTTCCATTATCCTAAATGTTGAACTCTAGAAATAAGTACTTTATTATTAAAATAAATAAGGAGTTGTATAAGGCTTTCTAAGTAATACCACCAGGTGAAGTATTTCTAATTTTCCATGAATTGAATGAGAACATTTCATGGTTTGGGTTTTGTAGGATTTAGATTTGGAAGGATCTCAGCAGTGACCTCCCTCCACCCCTTCACCTCTATGGCCCAGTACCAGAATTAGGAAAGAACATTTAATAAATAACAGCCATTATTTACTTCCAGGGCACAATTTTAAATGGTAGCCACTCTCACTTTTAAAGTTAACTTTAAACAGTTTTAAATTGACCTCGTTCTCCTCCTCCCAAAAAGGAAAGATTTAATGATTTCTACATAATCATAATTTCTGTATATATATTATTAATTTGAAATACAAAGTAGCCAAATTACATTTAACTTTAGGCCAAGTAAGAACAAAATTGTTATTTAAATAGCTTTTATTCTAAAACATCAGAAAATAAGAAATCAACTGTTTGCTCTTAAATATGCTCTGAGGATAGTAGTTATCAGATTGTCCATAGTGCCTTTGATTGTGTTTTAGAGATGGTACAAAATGAAAAAGATTTTTAAAAAAGGTTAAAATTAGTAACATGCTTGATGTTTGCTTGTAATTGAATTAACATTTAGATTTTATTATTGTATTATAGTTAACATGATATAACTATTCCAATTTTTTCAAGGTTTTTTTTTTCTACTTAGAAATATCTTAATTTCTTGTTTAAAAAAAGGAAAGATGAGACATGACATAATTTATTTTTTGGTGGGCTAGTTATATATAAGCACAATAGTCCTGACATCAATGGTATTATCTTTCTGTTTTATAGATGAGGAGGCTGAAACTCTGAGATCATTAAGGGGAAAATCTAAGGTCACTTTGCTAATGGGCCTAGCAATAGAACCTAACCTCTTATTTTTAAAATCTGTCCTTTCTATAGTGTGTCATCATGCCTGGAACATAGAACATGGCCCATACAAATTAGTCTTAGATTAACTCTATATGTGAAAGAACTCATTTCATTAACATCTAGTCCCAAATCTTATGAACATAGGCATTGGTAAGGGTTATAATAGTAAGAAAAACTGCTTGGGTTAAAAACCACAGACATGCATGTTACTATCAGTTTGAGTAGAAATGAGATGATGGGAGTGAATTGTCTTCCATTCATTTTGGCAGCAGTTGGTGTCTTGATTGGTTCATCATATCCCCTGGTTTCCTTTTCACTTTTGTAGATCCATACGTTTGAACTTTTTATAACATTCAAGTCAATGAATCAGTGTCTTACGTGAGATAATGCGTTTCCTTATAAAGCTGGTTGTTTAGTCACACAGGACCTACAGGAGCAAGAGTGAGGGATTTATCTGCAGACTTCTTCCCATTTTCTATCTCTTATTGGTCAAAGTTTATCCCTTTAAAAGTTTAGCCTTTATTTCTCCACATGTCACTGTTGTAGTATCTGGCTTCTTTCAGTAGCTGCTTGCAAGTCACAGCCTTCATAGGGCCGGTCAAACGAGGGTACAAAGCCAAGACCTTGGTGGAACTAAGTGAATATGTGAGTCTCGTACATTTAGGGTAGATTGTATCTTTCTTATATTTGAAGAGGCTATTGATTTTCTATGTTGTCCTCAAATCCAACAATCATATTGAATAGATTTATTGTCCTAATAGTGTGCTTATTCATTTCATGTGAAAGGTGTTATGCTAAGCATTTTAGGTATATTATCTCATTTGATTATCTAATGAAATATGTTCTGTTATTCTTAGATAGGGAAATTGAGTCTTAGTTACAGCTGGTAAGAGGTAGGATTGGAATTCAAATTCAGATGTAATAATCTTAATTTTAAACCTAAATCTAACCATCCTGTCACCATTGCCTCACCACTGTCTGGCAAGTAATAGGTGCTCACTAAATATTTATTTGTTAAGTACTTAATATGTGCCAGTATTTAAGGTGCTTGGGTATATGAATGTGCTAAACAGATAATTTTCCCTGTCTTTGGGGAATTTACATTCTAGCTACTTCTATTTTCTGGTTATAAGCCTTTATCAACGCCTTACACGGTGCTTTCTCACTCTTTTTTTGCTCTTCTATCTCCCACATATAACAAAGAATGACTTGAAGGCATGGACTCTTTCTTCTCTGTTCTCGGTGACTAGCATAGCACTGGACATATAGTAGATGCTTAGTAATATTTGTGGAATAAATGGATGGATTTTACCACTCCTTGCTTGTCACTTTTACTTAAATGGCCCCAATTTTACTGTTTCCTGACAGATGAAGTTTAGAGTGTATGTTAAATTGAATACAGATTGGAAATGTCACTAAAATTTTAAATGAAATTTTGAAAATTTGTACATTTATTTGTCAACTGGTACATTTAAACATTTAAATATAAGGAACGGCATTCAAAAATAAGAAACCATGTCTACTATAATGTCAATTTTTAAATTATTTTCATTGGTCAATTCTGTATAACGAGTCCACAAACCCCTATATTTTAATGTTCAGTCTATTTAATAAAGACTTCAGTAATATCTATACTCAGCCTGCTAAAATTGATCCTTCAAACTGCTCCCTTTAAAAACTCTCTCTGATTGTATCACTTATCTACTCTTTAAAGTCTTAAAGGTTTTCATTTTTTATTTATTATCTAGCTGAAAACCATCTTTTCCATCTTGATTTGCCACTACATTTCTAGCCATCTTCCTGTCCAGCTACGTATAGCTAATATGTAGCCCACAAGAACCACTTTAAATTTTACACATTTAATGCTCTTCTCTGTCTTGTCTCCAACTGTCAGAATATACTACTCATCCTTCAAGATATAGCACAAATTCCAGCCACTTTTTAAAGCCTTTTCTAATCTTCTCTTCTCCCATCAGTTCTTTCTGTTGTTTTGCTTATTCTTCTGTTAACATTTGCTTATCTCAGCCCTATCCTGTCCTGAGTTGAACCATCTTCTATTAGACTGATGAACTTATTGAGGGAAGGACCTTGAATTATTGGTACACAATAAATATTTTTATCCTGTAATAAATATGTTGTGGGTTTTTGTTGTTGTTGTTGTTGAATACTTATCCATGATTGAGGGACATAAACTATTCACTTTAGAGTCTCAAATGCCTACTCTTCACTTGACAGGTTTAATATATAGATAAGTTTGTATATTACACATATTTTGTGCTTCAAGAAGAAAGTTTCTGCCAGTCACCTTAAGGTCTTTTTAAAGACCGATTTAAAAAGCAATTTTTTGTTTAAAAAAAAATTCCATTCCCCTCTTCTTTATTTTCCCCTTTTTTAGTTATTAAAAATTCCTGTTGAGCTTTTACTTCTGTGCTTTTGCTTGCCTCTATTCCAAGTCTCCTCTAGGAAGCAGATGACAATATAAAATCTTAAGAATTAAGCTAACAAGGAAGGAATTTCCCCCATGGGTTCCTTGTGTTTCAGGCACACTCAGAAGCACTTGAGAAAGAATTCTACATCCTAGATATTTCCAGATAAAGTATGATCCATCTCCTCTGACATATCTCCTGTGTTGACAACCTT
The DNA here is from genome assembly GCF_964341445.2 of Mesoplodon mirus. NCBI lineage: Eukaryota > Metazoa > Chordata > Mammalia > Artiodactyla > Ziphiidae > Mesoplodon > Mesoplodon mirus. The sequence continues at coordinate 112,466,161 of NC_138982.1, forward strand.
GCCTGAAATTAGAGTTTCGGTATGGATCTAGGATGAACTGTCTTACAGGAGAGCAAAGACTGTAGCCTGTTTCATTTTTTTTCCAAACTAATCATTTCCTGCTTCCCTAAAGTAACTATTTTTTTCCCTATTCAATCCAATTTACTTAATTTTCTTCAACACTTTTTATAATCCATACATTCAAGTTAATCTGGAGTACCTGGTATGTGTTATGTGTTAGTATGCCTATATTTGTAATTTTTCATAGCAGGAAAAAATGTGTTCTCAAACACTTTTGGAATTTAAGGAGAAACAGTCCTTGATGTTTGCTAATAATTAATGTGCACATTAAAATCTAAACAAGTATTATAAGTTAAAAAATTATAAATTAAAAAGTATGTTACAGCATTGCCTTCCACTGAGATGGTGAAAAGTTATAGCTTACAGTTATTGAGCACTTGCCGGCTACTGTGGGGATGACTCCTAGTATGACTTCATTGATTCCTTATAAACTATGAGATTTCCCCCACTTAACAGGGGAAGAAATTAAGGAAAAAGGAGGCTAAGTGATTTGTTCAAAGTCACATATAGTATGTAACAGAGTTAAGATTTGAAGCTAAACTGTTTATTTCTAGAGCCTTAGCTGTTTCTCTTAATTATAAGATTAATAGCCTTATGAATAAAACTTATAGGGCTTTCTTTAAAAGGAAGATGTGAGTTTTTATTTGAGACTTTGTCTCTTGATTTCCTTAAAGTATACCTTTTGTGATGAATAATACTACATCTCTACTGCTTTTTACCTTCTTGACCTTGGGCAACTTACATATTTATCTGTGCCTCTATTTCTTTCTTTGTAAAAAGAGGATTAAAAACATCAATCAAATGTCATAATATTTTTATATCTGTACAAAGTGCTAGTTGCAATAGTAACTTCGTCTTATGTCCTGGTTACCAAGAATTTGACCCAGTTTTTAAATATTCTATAAATTCATAGCAAAATATTGAGAGAGATGACTGTAGTAGGAGAGGGCAAAGGGACGATGAGCTTGCTATATCCTCAGGCATTTTCTTTTTTGAGCCACAGTGATTTCAAAGTGGAATGTGTATTTCTGTATCAGAAGCTACAGGGCTGACCTTGAGGAAGTCAAGATATTTAGTCAGAATTATATCATACTATAATCCTGTTTCTGTTCAATTTTAGTAAATGGGACATTTGTACATGTCTTATGAAACATCTTAAGAATGATTATTTTTTAAACTTAAAATAAATCTAAAATTGTGTTTTAAAGACATTATAACCACATTGACAGTAAAATTATTGCCACATTTATTTGCCCTCCCAAAGTTGGTATCTTTTTAAAAAAGAATCAGTAATTTTTCTTATATTATGATAATGTATGTGTATGCATTTTTTTAAACCCTAAGTCCAGATTAATTTTGTTGACTGTTCCTTACTGTTTGGTCATTTTATTGAATGTTGTTAACTTATGTTGTCTAATATGGATTAGAGTTTCCATACACCAAGAGTTATAGCTGAGTAATATCTATAAGAGGTAAGAATCATTTTCTCATAGAAGTTGGAGAGTATGAGAGAGTTTGCAATACTAGTCTTTCATTAGATCTGTAGATTGAAGGTTTTTTGCCTTTTTTCTTTTTTGATCTAGATCAGTATTTGAGGTATTTTTGAAACAGTTGCTAATGTTAAATTAAGGAGAGTTCATAGAAAAATCTGGAAGTTTTTCATTCTTACTTGATTTGGCAAATGCTTGGTAATAATAGGCTATAGCTTTTAAATAGACATTGTCACTTTTCGCTGGGCTTTGTGCTCTCCATCTCACTTAGAGTTCTTTTCTGCGTTGTTTTCCATACTCAAAGGCTAACCTCATTGGTCATTCTTTTATCATCAGGCTTGCCCTTTTGTGTTCCTCATGTGGGAGCAGCTCCTCATATTTATGATACCTTCCTGGCTTCTGTTGGTGGTTCAGTTTGTGTAAAGACTAGAGTGAAGACTGCCAGTGAGACTGGGGTTGTATCATTTCATTAAAAGCTAATTTGTTTCAAATAATAGATTAAATGTAATCTGAATTTTTATGAAACCATGGGCATGTGTGCTCACAGGTGGGCATGTGTATTTGTGTGTGTTGGATATATATATATACAACAAAAGGGGATCATATATGAAATATTCCACTCACACCTACCACTCCCATAGGCATTGCACTACACCGATCAGATTCTGTGCTGTACCTCTTCTTGTCTTTGAAGCAAATGTGGTGAGTGTGGTGAGGCTAGGGAGGCTTAAGGCTCCTGTTCACCTCAGCCCATTGGAATTCAACCACTGGTGCAGAGGAAGGGACCCTGTGAAAATACCATCTACATGCCATCTGTACCTATATGAATATGCTTTATACAAGTAGATGGTTTGTAGAAAACTGCTTTGCAGCTTCTTTCCCTAAGCCATCGCTCTTGGGACATTTTCCCACATCACCACATTTTGTTCTATCTCCTTCTTCATAATGGATCTCGTGTAATTTGTTGTTTGTATGTTCCACAGTTAATTCGACCAGCCTCCTTTGTTGAACAGGTAGGTATTTTCCATGGTTTGGTATTTTAAATAATGCCATAATGATTATCATTGTACACACGTCTTTGCTTCTTTGTGTGATATATCCTAGGGGTAAATTTCTAGAAATGGAATTACTTAGTTGAAGAGTATAATTTTGAAATTTTCATAGCTGATGCCAAATAGTTATCTAATTTATATTTCATTAAAGAGTATTTGGGAATGTCTTTTTCCTGGACCTGCATTCTTTCTGCACAGACTATCACATGTTTACTGGTCTTTTAGGTGGAAAATGGAATTTTGAAATTTAGGTTTGCACTTCTTCAGTTATCTATGAATTTGAGCATCTTTTCAATGTGTTTACTGGCCATTTGTACTTCTTTTTCTGTGAGCTATAGGTTTTTTTTTTTAATTAAATATTTATAACTTTGATCTTTCAAAGTTATTTTGGTTTTAGAGGTCCAATTTTTAAACTTAGATTCCAATATTTTAATAGGTAAGCCATTCTTTTCTTACTTATTTGAAATGTCCTTTTATGATGTATTTAATTTCTTTATATGTTCAAGTCTATTTCAAGAACTCAGTTTTGTCCCACTGACCTATTTCAAACTATTTGAATTCCCCCAATTTTATAAACATAGTTTTACATATGCATTAAAATTCTTATGGAATATTTTATAGGATTATGTAGATATTTTAATGATCTAAAAATTTTATCGTTTCAGAAAAAAACATTTATTTTGTTTAAATGGTGTTTCTTTGTTATAAATAATTAGAACAATGCAGGGGAGAAAGTAAATAGAAACCCCACCAAAAAAATCATCACTGATATTAAGGGAACATCATTCTTGATATTTTTTATATGCTTATATATAGGTAGAAGGATAGAGAAATAACTTTATAGAAATAATTAATAAAACATGAGGAAAATAAATGTGTTTTAAATTTAATTTTAAACAAATAGACTGAAATAAAAAGAAGTGGCTGAAATTCACATTACGACTTTCTTTAAAGTGGCCATCTAAGATTACTGAAGAGATTAAAGAGTATAATAATGACAATCTTAAATTTTAGTCAGTGTTGAGTGACTCTGTTATAAAAAAAAATAGGGATCTGACCACTCATGCTTTATTCCATCTCCCTTTCACTTACCTCTTGTTTTTTTATAAGTCAAGTTTTCACTTGTCCATTGAGATTCTTTTCTTGTTATCACACTCACATAATTGCACAATTGATTAGCCTTGGTTCTATATTTAAAGACTTAGGGCTCAACCACACTGCTGCAATGACTGTCCATTCCTCTGTGTGTGTGTTTTTAGTCTTTTAATTGACTAATTTTTATGGAAAGTTTTTTTTTTCTTTTCTTCAGCAATGGTTCATTAATGTCATAGACTTAAAATTATTTTTTAATTTGGCAATATTTAAAGAATTCTTTAAGCTCGAGTAGGCATGTGTCTCATATAACATCCTTAGATTACTACCTTTCCCTCTCAGAATTGTGTGGGCTTGGCTTTGTTATGTTTTGGTCTTTAATGCTCCTTTGCAAAAAAATATGCGCTCCTCCCCTTATTTTTTTGTACCAGTTGTCCATAGAATTATTTCTTTCTCCTTTGAATTTCAGTAGCTTAAACTGGGAGATACTGTGTGTGTGTGTTTGTGCGTTTGTTTTCCAAATTTTTCTTAAAACATAATATGTTCTTTTTAAAATGCAGATTTAATTCTATAGGAAAACTGTCCAGTTTTATGTCTTTCATATTCATTTTATTTAGTTTTGTTCTTCAGAGTCACCAGCTATCCTTATTTTGATAATTTTTGTTAGTTTTACGTATCTCTTTAATATTTTCAATTTCTTTGTCTTTTTTCTCTAATTATATCAATTTCCAGTTCACTTACCTAATAATTCTTTTTTATAATAAACCACTAGCATCTTTATTTGTCAACAATAGCCACTTAGAAAATGTAGTAAACAAGGGGCATCTTATCATGATAACAGCAAAATGCTAAGATTAACCTAATAATGTGCCGAAGGACTCAGTATTTTGTATGTAGCAATTCTCTCCAAATTAATCTGTATAGTAAAATAATCTGTATAAACTTGACATACTGATTGTAAAGCTCTTATAAAGGAAAAAAGTTTTTAAAATGTCCAAGAAAATGTACAGAGAAATTAAAATGTGAACTTGTATGACCAAATATTAAATATACTATTATATATAGTTATGTTAATTAAAATTGTGTGGTATTCTTCCTCCAGATACAGAAAAGAACAAAGAAAGAGGAATAAATAAAAATGCCTTCTATATATGTGAATTTAATACATAAAGTCAATCAGGCATCTTAATCAGTGGAGAAAGGGCGGAATCTATGAAATAAAGAGCACTGGGAAAGTTATTCTCGCACTTTGGAAGAAAACTCAAATTCCTACATCATTCCATATACAAAAATAAATTCCAAGGCAATTTAAACACTAAACACCAAAAAATATAAGTATAGTGGAAGAAAATATGGGAGAATTATTTTAATCTTATGATTAAGAATACCTTTTAAGCAAAATATAATGCTATATATATTCTATATAAAACTCCTTAAAGATGGATAGATTAGAAAGAATTTTTAAATTCTTTAAGATGAAATATACCATAAGTAAAGCTAGAAGGAAACCAACTGGAAGAAAATATTTGCAATAAGTGTGTTTCAGAAAACAGATGACTTTCTATAATATATAAAGAGCTTTTGCAAATCAAAAAATAAAGCAACCTAAAATGGAAAAAAAAGGACAAAGATATAGCTAATATTTATTGAGAGAATATAATTTGCCAGGCAATAGCCTAAGGACTTTACATGTACAAACTCAGCTAATTTGCATAATAACCCTTTTGATCAAATACACTTAGCATCTCCATTTTGCAGGCAAGAAAATGAGACACAGAGAAATTTAGGAATTTGTCCAGAGTTATACCATTAGTAAATACTAGCCAGCACTCAACGCACTGAAAAAGAAGCACAAATAGCTAATAAATTTAAGAAAAGCCATTCAACCTTAATAATAATTTAGGAAAATGCAAACACTAAAACACAATAAGATATTTTTACCAACCAGAGAGTTAAAAAATATCAGAAGGATTAATAAGACTCTTAATTAATATTGTTAATTGCCAAGAGTGTAGAGAAACAGTAACTCTCGTACTCAATTATTGGGGATGTCCATTGTATAGTATTTTTTTTATCTTTAAAAATAGGGATTTTTAAATTTTTTTTTTTTGAATTTTTGAATTTTATTTTATTATTTTATTTATACAGGTTCTTATTAGTTATTTATTTTATACATATTAGTGTATATATGTCAATCCCCATCTCCCAATTCATCCCACCACCACCCCCCATGCCCCACTTTCCCCCCTTGGTTATATGTACACTTTGTTCCTTGCCAATTCTAATTTAATGATTATTTTCTAATGCTACATTTTCATACTCTTTATTTCTTTGAGTCTGCAGTTTCATTTTACTTCTCATTCTGTTGTTCTGTCATATAATCTCTCAGCTCTTATTTTAATTCAATTCATTTTTATTTAAGTTAAAGTACAGCATGAAACATTTGTGGAAAGATTCTTTTTCCATTCAGCTCAGTTGAGGTGTTCTTCATTAGTTAGCTTCTTACATTTTGTATATTCCCTGTATATTCCCTACTTGGATTCATGCCATCTTTCTGGGACTTTTATTGATTACCCCTCAGGGTATGGGGTACGCAGGGAAGTTTATGGACATTGCTCAATTCATTGCATAGTTCTGGAACTTTCACTTCTGACATAGAGCACCTGCCACATGCTTCATTTCTCTAGTTTTACCAGTTTTGTCCTACTTTGCTTCTCCCCAGACTTGGGACTAATAAGTGCAAGTAGTAGTATGTTTTTGTGTACCAGCCCTGAATATGGACTCTGGGAATCTGGGAGAGGTTCAGGAGCAGCTATGTGTTATTCTTGGTCCTGCTTGGAAAGCAATCTTTGGTTTCTTCTCATGGCTGCTAGCTTCTGTAGTTTGATGTGATGTATGTTCTTTCCATGCTTATAGGGCATGGCTAGGCAAACTACAGCCCAGAGGCCAAATTTGGCCCCACCATCTGTTTTTGTAAATAAAGTGTTATTGAAACACAGCTACACCCATCCATTTGCATATTGTCTGTGGCCAATTTCATGCTTCAGAGACATAGTTGAGTAGTTGTGATAGAGACCATATGGCTGGCAAAGCCTAAAATATTTACTATCTGCCCCTTAACAGGAAAAGTGTGTCAAACCTGCTATAGAGTAATTTTATTTTTCTTACTGGTTTTTAGCTATTTTTCCTTCATTTTTTTTTTTTTTTAGGAGTTTGAGGAGAGATGTAGGAATGCTCCTTCATTATACTGTCTTGACATAGAAGTTGCTATAGTGCTGATATTAAAATATTCATGGAATAACATAACCATCATATTTTCTCTCTTATACCAAAATGTTTGAAATTACAAAAAAAAATGTTAGTTAGATTAGTTCAGTTTATTTGAGATAAGAATGATTTTATCCTACCAGGTAACTTCTACCAGTAAATGAAATTATTCACATCATTCCTCTTTAATGATGTCTTTTTTTTTTTTTTTCTTTTTCTGAATGAGAGTAAAGCAACTTCTTAATTACAGTAGCTTTTCTGGAAGATGATTTAATTTTTCAATTTCCTTTCTTTTGCACTTTTTCAAAGGTATAAGCTGTTTTGCCAGACTTTGAGCAACATCGGAGAGAACGAAGGTGGTATTGATAAGTTTTCCAGAGGTTATGAATCATTTGGCGTCCACAGATGTGCTGATGGTGGTTTATACTGCAAAGAATGGGCCCCAGGAGCAGAGGGAGTTTTTCTTACTGGAGACTTCAGTAAGTATTTTAGAACAATTAAACTCAGTTGTAATATTTTATTTGTTTATTTAAAACATAGATGTTATATTTCATATATTTAACTTTTATGAATATTATTGATTACAAATATTCTACTTTTCCATAGAATTTCTTCAGTCTTTACCTTCATGTTGTAAAGGTGTTTCTGCTGTAATAAGATACATGTGTTTCTTAAAACTTTATGTTCTTAAAATCATGTACCAGAAATAACAGAGTTTATGAGAAAAATAGTGTTAGACAGAGTATTCCAAATCTATTCAACTTTGTTAGCAAGCTCTGACAAAACTAATAGCAATCTAGGTAAAAATATTGGTGTAGGTTCAACTCCACTAGCATTTGCTCCTGGTTATTTGGCATCGTAGTACTTGGATCCTCTAATATCTTTTATTGAGACCACAATAAAAGTAGACAGCTAATCTAGAGGGTAGACTGCTTCATCAGTCAGTTCTTTGTTTTTTCCTTTTCCTTTTTTATAACACAATATGGGAAATACCTTCTCAGCCTTGTCATCTGCACCACTAATTTCACTAGGCAGTTAACTCTATGGAAAGCACCGTGGTTCTAGAAGTCAGGCTTCCATCTTACAGTCTAGTGGAAGGAAACCTGTATGTAAATAACTAAAATACAGTGTGCTCAGTTTTATTATATAAGTATAAATAAATTACTGTAATAGTGACAAGGAAGAAAGCTCAGTTTTGAAAATGGAATAACTGGCAAAATAGGCCTTGGTAAAATGTTCGTAATACAAGGAAAGGAAATATCAAAATGGTAATAATCCTTTAGTACCATAGGGTAGTGTGGTCTTTAAAGTTTGATTTTCCTGGACTCAGAAGTCTACATGCTGTACTGTTCTGCAAAGAGCAAAACTGTAGGGACAGAAAACTGAGTTGTCACGGTTTAGGAGTAGAAGGTTTGAGCTGATTACAGAGAAACATAAGGGGACTTTCTGGGGTGATGAAAATGTATTATGTCTTGATTGTGGTGGTTACATGACTGTATACATTTGTCAGAATTTATAGAAGTATACATGTAAAAGAGTGAATTTTACTACGTGTAAATTATACCTTAAGGAAACTGACTTTAAAAAAAAGTTTTGATTTTATTTATATTGTCTAAGGCAGCGCTGTCCAATAGAAATATAATGGACACCATTTATATAATTCAAAAATTTTAGTGGCTATATTAAAAAAATAAAGGAGAACAGCTGAATGAATTTTAATAATGATAGATTTTTATTTAACCCAATATATCAAAACATATTTTAAAATGTAATCAATATAAAATTTGTTAGTGAGATATTTTCATTCTTTTGTACTGCACTTTCTAAATCTGGTAATTTTCCATGGAAATACTTGATCAATCTTTAGATTTAATACAATTTTCAGTTTAAAAGTACATACCCAAGCTTTTCCAACCATTATTAAAAGTTCTAGCAACTCAAATGAGTAATAGTTTTAAAATTTACATTTAATAAAGTAATTAAAATTAAATAAAACTTTAAATTTAGTTTCTCAGTTGCACTAATCTCATCTTAAGCACAAGTAGCCACCTTTGGTGGCTCCCTTATTGGAAAAAGCAGGTCTAAGGACTTAAAATTATTCTTTGTGTAGTCCCCCAAAGTAGTTGATGCCAGCTGCCTGTGTTTCTAGAGTTACTGAAAACTTTAGGGAAAGTTTTGAGAAAGATAGTGTGTCTGCTGATTCAGATAGTTTGACCTGGTGATTATTATGAAATGTATTTTGAGGCTAGGAGTCTTTTCACTTAAATTGTTGTTAAAATTGTTATAATTTTTTCTCATACATATACAAGACTATTTCCCCATCTTCTCTAAGTGACTGCCTTGACCACTAGTTTTATATTAATAGACCACTTTGATATCAACCTATAATCAAGGCACTTTTTGGCATTCTATTTTATTAGTTCTTTTTACTGCCATTTATTGAGAGGTATTGCTTGAGAGTGTTCAAGTTAAAGTTTTACATACAGATACCAAAACTGCTATAAGAACCTCAGTTAAAATTTGGTACTTGCATTTGATTACCTCTCCTCCATATTTATGATTGAACCTACTAAATAGGCTTTAGAAATATAAAAATATGGGAAAGGGACTGTATGAAACTAGATTTGGTAACTATCATAATGACTAATGCTGATTTATTAAAAGTTGTTCCTTGTAAATCCAGTTGGACCATATATGTGTTTGGAAACTGTATTTAAAAATTTTAAGGATTTAGGATTTAATGTTTAAATATTAAAAGTATAACAATTTATAAAATCTTTTGTAAAGAGGAAACTCAAAATTATCTAGTCCCTATTTTAATGTAAAAATATCCTCTGTTAACTTTTTTTTTCAATTTAATTTGATTTTTGAAAATCCTATTCTTTGTGAAGGTGTATCATATAATTTAAAATCTCTCCATATCCTTGAAACAACATTCAGTCAATTATTTTCAATCAAACAATGTTTATTTAGTGTCTAAGGGCACGAAGAATATCAGATTTAATCAATGGGCCTTTATTTTTACTGGAGAGATAGGAATGACTAAGATAAATGAAATTGTGATAGAAAATAGGAAGTATGATAGAATACAGTTAACTGTTAAAATAATTAACAGGCAGTATGTTGGGAAAATTTTAATTTATTTACTTATCTAGATTAAGGGATTTTTTTTTTTTTGCCCTGTTATAGGGTCTCAGGATCTCCTTATATATGGGATCTCAAACTTTTCTCACTAAAGAGCTTTGGCTTAAAAAAATAAAGAAAAACAACTTTCAAATTGAGAGTAGAGCCAAAATTCTGGGTTAAAAATTCATTTAAAATAATAGTTCTTTGGAAAAGAATGTCATACCTGAGTGTTAATTTAATGTAACTTTGTAGAATATAGAATTTTGATGATAATGACAGCATAGCTGAAAATATACCCATAATTACTGAACTAAACATGTCTTTTTTTAAAAAAATACAATTAAGGAATTCTATATTTTTTCCCTTATTTACAAAAAAATCTATTTCTTATGGCTATGAAGAGATGAGCAAGAAGAAAGTTATTTTTCTTTGTTGAGGTTTTTCTCAGCATCAAAAATGTGTTAGATTTTATAGTTAGTCTTCCAATGTATAAATTTGTACTAAACTGAAGGGAAAATACAATTTGCGTTAATTAGCTAAAAAATTACAGTTGATTTTTTAAAATTAGAAAGTGAAAACGAAGATTAATAAAAACTATTCTAGATGGTTTTGCTAATGATATTAAAATGTTTTTAAAAACATTTAACTGTATTCATATAACTTCATATTTATCAGCTAAGTTGAAACAGCAGTAAATTTAAAAGATTCTATGGAAATAATCTCTAACTGTAACATGGGTTATTTTTAAGAATTCCTTACTTTGTCATTTAATGTAACAGTAAGCTTAACTTCTATATATGTACTTGAAATATCACCTAAAAAGCCCTATTGCTTCTTTACCTATAGGCAGAGTTGTAAAAAGTAGCATCATTTTACTTATATTTTTATCATGGAAGTGTATACATATATAATTTAAAACATTGCTTTTGTATCTACCTCTTCCCTACACCTCCAAAGATAATATAAAACACACCTTCAAAAACCAACAACAAAAATCTTATTTCTGCTAAGGAATAAATTGTTACTTATATTTACAGTAACAGGAAAACAGTAAAAAGAAATGTTCTTAATTCAATTTTTATCTAAATGATCAACCATCTATTTCTGATAATTTTTCATAAGAAATGAAAATTAAAGATTGTCTAGACTTTAATTCTGTATTATAGAAAATTATGCCAGTGATCAAAATATGTTAGCATGTTGTGATGTCTCTTTTCTCTTCTAATCATTTTAGAAATTGCACTATACTTTCCTCTACATATAATACTGCTGGTAAATGTATGCTGTTCTAGTGTATTTTTTTGCCAAGTGACCTGAAAATATTTTAGGTACAAATGCTTATTGTTGTCAAGTATAAATGATCTTTAAGAAGGAAATTACCATGTATTGGAGTGTAGAAAAAAAAAAAAATGGGGTTTAGAGTTTGAAACCACAGTGGAACTCTCTAAACGTGGTTCTTCATCTGGCTTAGTGGGGTTAAAGGTGATAATATTCCTCTTACCTGCCTAACTGGGTTGCTCTAGATACTAACTAGATTACAATTTTATACATTACTCAATGCTATAGAAATCTTAATTGACAAGATTGAAAAAGTACTCTAATTTGCCAAAGTCTTTCCTTTTCTTATTAAAAAAATACTATTGGGCCTCCCTGGTGGCGCAGTGGTTGAGAGTCCGCCTGCCGATGCAGGGGATACGGGTTCGTGCCCCGGTCTGGGAGGATCCCATATGCCGCGGAGCGGCTGGGCCCGTGAGCCATGGCCGCTGGGCCTGCGCATCCGGAGCCTGTGCTCCGTCCGCAACGGGAGAGGCCACAACAGTGAGAGGCCCGCATACCGCAAAAAAAAAAAAAAAAAAAAATACTATTAATTTCAAAGGCAGTTGGGCCTTGCAAAAGCCAAATGATATAGTCTCTGTTTTGCCCAAACTGAGGTGGCTCTGGCTTTTGCCATCCATATTTTTAAAACTTAGAAAGCACTTTCATTTTAAATATATTTCACATATTTTTCTTCATTTGAGAGAACATGAAACAATCATTTCTTTTCCTTTCAGTCATTTTTTTAAAAACTCGCTCTTTAAGCAGCCAGCAGCTGCTGCAGCAACCCAGGACAGTGGATATATAATGACATTCATCAAGATTGGAATCTTACCACCCAAAAAGTATTTCTGGGCCAGCCAGAAACTACTTTAAAGGCTTGAGATTAATTTCTGAAACTTTGAATCATCTTTAATAAAGGAAAGATTCATTCTTTAGAAAATTAAATGTGATTTAAAATATACTTGGGGGCTTCCCTGGTGGCGCAGTGGTTGAGAGTCTGCCTGCCGATGCAGGGGACACGGGTTCGTGCCCCGGTCCAGGAAGATCCCACGTGCCGCGGAGCGGCTGGGCCCGTGAGCCATGGCCGCTGAGCCTGCGCGTCCAGAGCCTGTGCTCCGCCACGGGAGAGGCCACAACAGTGAGAGGCCCGCGTACCGCAGAAAAAAAAAAAAAACCAAAAAAAAAAAAAAAAAATATATATATATATATATATATATATACTTGGGGTTTTAGAACTAAATCATGTTTATTGCAGGTTGCTAAATAATTGGAGAAAACTAGCTGCTTTTCAGTAGCTAGATAATAATAAGTAGAGAGAAAGGCAGTAAACTACATATGTCAATATAAAATAATTGGGTTCCTATTCGTTATAACTGAAAACATTTCATTTGAAATTACTAAGTCTGGGAGCTAGGCACTTTTCAAATAACCTAAATGTCTATCATTGATAGACTGAAAAAACAAGGTGAAAAAAACCCCCTGATTTTTATGCCTATAGAAAAAAGGAACCACAGATATTTCTGCAGAGTGGGAAAGATGCTAAGGAAAATTTTTACCTCTTTTCTGGACAAAATTTGTCTACAATTTAATTTCCATTTATACAATTGCCAAGAAGTTTACATCATCACAAAAGCCTTTATATTTCTTAATTTCACATGTTCTGAAACAGTGCTCCTCAAAGTGTGCTCTGTGGAGCAGTGTGGTTCTCTGCACTGTAATTGGTTTGCAATAATAATATATTGTCAGAAATTGGGAGTAAGTATTTATTTATTTATTTTTGGCTGTGTTGGGTCTTCGTTTCTGTGCGAGGGCTTTCTCTAGTTGTGGCAGGCGGGGGCCACTCTTCATCGCGGTGCGCGGGCCTCTCACTATCGTGGCCTCTCTTGTTGCGGAGCACAGGCTCCAGACGCGCAGGCTCAGTAGTTGTGGCTCATGGGCCTAGTTGCTCCGCGTCATGTGGGATCTTCCCAGACCAGGGCTCGAACCCGTGTCTCCTGCATTGACAGGCAGATTCTCAACCACTGCACCACCAGGGAAGCCCAGGAGTAAGTATTTAGAAACTTTAATAGCAGTTTGAAAGAGTAATTTTATTTCTGTTGAATCTAATAATGATAATATAAATATTAGGGGTTAAATTTTGAAAGTCTTCTTTTCTTTCGATTTTCTAATAATTCTTTTTTATATTTTATATAAGTACTGGTCTATAATAGATTGGAAAATTAAAAAAGGAAAGGTAACTGGTCCATCATCATAGGTAGTTTGAGAAACACTGATCTGAAAATTAGTGATCATTATTTATTGGTTTAGAAGTCATTTATGGTTGGAAGGTATAGCACTGATGTCAGCCTCCTGTGTATTCTCTTCCTTCAACTAAATCGATGGTTGTTGTGTTAGCTTTCACTGCGGTATGGCTTGTTACAAAGAACTCCAACATTTTAATGGCTTACAATAACAAAGGCTACTTCTGGCTCTTGTTGGCTGTGGTTGTCAGCTGTGGCTCTGTCCCAAGTGTCAAATTCTTTCCAGGATCCAGGGTGATGGAGCAGCCCCTGTTTGAGATGTGCCAATTTCGTGACAGAGAGAAAGAGCAGTGGAGGGAACCTGTCGTGGCTCTGAAAGATTCAGTTCAGAATTGGCAAATGTGATTTGTACTTCCATTTCATTAACCAAATAATTTGACCAAGCCTTATGTTGGTGATACTGGAAGCAGAATTTGATTTTATGGAGGCTTATGAAAAATTGGTAATAATAATATAAATGATCCCCATGGCAAATAACACATCTTCATAATATAAAGTGTAAACTTTCCAGAGTTTTTGATATCTTATAGTCTTTTCTGTGGGAGCAGAGGGGAGTTGGTGCCAGGTAGGGTAATGCTCCAATAGATTGTTGAGAAGTTTTCTTTGGAATGTCTACTGACCTTTGGATTCAAATGGAACTTCAAGGAATCTTTTGCAATGTAGACATTTTCGACTCCCCATGGGTCCTCTGTGAATGCATTTTTGTTATGTGGCTTCCTTCAGTTTGGCTTATTGGAGATGGTGATGTTTCTAGAAAGTGAATTTCCAGGGTGTCTGGGGACCCCTGATACTGTTTATTTTGGTGATGGGTAGAGGTAGAGGTAGAGGTAGAAGACTTTAGGGTTGTTAACCAAACCAGCACCAGTGCTGAGAAATAGTCTCTTTGATGGATGAGAGCTTAAAATAACTAATCAGCCAATAGGCATTTCTATAGAAAGTTGTTAGAACTTTCTCTAGCTTTCCAATCTGATGTTGATTCTCTCACCCCTTTGATCTGTATTCACTGATGGATTATTCACTTTCAGTGGAATAGATGTGCACTGGAGGTTTACTTAACCATTGTTTACTTTTTAGACTTACTGAATTTATTTCTACTTGACAGGCTCACTGTAAATGATACTGCCTGCTTCCCACAGGATACTGAGCATCCATGGGGAGTAAACTGTGGTCTACTTCATGTATGCAATTCTGCTCCTGACAATTGCTTTGTGTGTTTGTAATGAGCCAGTTTCCCATCTGCCTCCAATCCTGTGAATGCCCATTCTTTTCATTAGAATTCTGTAATATAATATTATGTAAAGTGATGAACTGTGAGTGTGACAGCAAAGAAAATTATTAAGTATTGGGAAAAATCTCAGTAAGGATAAGTTGGAAAGTTATTTTGAATTAAGCATGCACAAGTGAACTGCAAAAAATGATATAAATCTAACGATTTCATATGCCAATTATTTTGCATACACCTTTTAGATTTCAATCTGTTTTAATCCAAAGGAAATTGGAAATTATAAATATTGCATTGTAGGTATAGGTTCGTATAAGAAAGATGATACAAAATCCTAATCAAAGGACCTAAACTTAAAAAATTGCTGTAGTCTTACATCAGAAGGTGAGTGAATATTTATATTTGTGTTTTAAGTTAAAGCAACATTTTTAATATATATATAATTTTTACTATATATATAATCATTTTCTGCTTTAACCAATATTTTCAATATATGAACCAACTTCTGGCCCCAGTTGTTGTGCTGGATCAGAGAGCTTTGTGATAATGCCTAATGGGATTATTTTTATAGGGAAGCATCTTTACTTCCTGGGATTTTAGGGATGCTGTTAGAAACCTTAATGCTGGAAAGTAGATTTTGAACTGTGTGACATAACTAATAATTTTCTAGCTTCGTGTTGCTTTTTTGTAAGTATCCTGTTAAAAATTTATGCTGTTTGGATAATACAGGACTTTTTGTTAGGTTTCAATTTGGGTGTTTCACTTGTACTTAGTTTGTTTATGGTTTTGTTTATGGTTGTTCTTCAGCACTTGTCTTTTGACATTTTCATAATTTTATCCATTAAAATGACTTTATTAAGCTCAGCATTTACTTATACAAAGAAGGAACATTATTTACATTATTCTCTTATCAAGTTAGAGGTTTTCTTAGAGAAGTGTTGTTCTGTTTTATGAGTCATATCTAGCCCTAAGTGTGACTGACTATAACATGTATCAACATTCTTTGTATCTTGATCACAACTAAACTATTTTAAGTTCAAATTGTATTACTCTAAGAAGCTGTCACTTGAGATAGGCATTTAAGGCAACTCCAATTTAATTTGTTGTGATTTTCTTTCTTGTGCCACAGATAACATAACTGAATATAATTTTGCACTGTAGGGGGGTGATTTACAGAAATGTAGTAAATCTGTAAAAGGTTTATAGCACTGTTTGTTTTACTTATCCAGACAGTTGTCCCTAGCAGGTCAGCTGGAATTCACTGATGAGTCTTAAAGCTTTGTCTGTTTTACTGTCAGGCTTTGAATCTGTAGCTCTCTCCTTACATCCTTTCCCTCTTTTCCCTATTACTAGCTTGTATTGTTTACTTTTTCAATCCCTCTCTATTTTGTTATTAAAAAAAGTTGGAACTGTTTTTAAGCTTGAATAGATATTGAAAAAATAAAGGAGATTTTTGCTTCTTTGTGGCTTTGCAGTTTCTCATGTGAAACTGTGAAAGTATTCATTTTAATTTTGACTGTCAGAGACCCACCTCTTATGATGGGTTCCTGAAAAAATGACTTAGCTGTCTTAGTTTTACTTGTAAATCAGTAGCAGAAGGACCTCAGATGTATTATTTAGAGATTAGGAACCTGAAAATAATACCACATTTTCTCAGCAAGTATCAGTGACCTTCAGTAGTGATATCATGGTGCAGTGTCACTGCCCAGCAACCAAGGGGACTAATGACTTTTGACCTAAATCTTGAAGGCTTATGATATACTCTCACTTCTTAGTTATTTGTTTTCTTTCTTTCTTTTTTAACATTTTAAAAGTTGAGGTGTAATTCACATAACATAACGTTCACCATTTCAAATTGTGTACTTCAATGGTGTTTAGTGTAGTCACTATGGTGTTTAACCATTGTCGCTAATTTCAGAACATTTCCATCACTCCAAACAGAAACTTCACATGTATTATCATTTAGTCCCAATTCTTCTCTTTCCTCTATTTTTTGGCAACCACTAATCTGTTTTCTGTCTCTGTGGATTTGCCTATTCTGGGCATTTCATTATAAATGGAATCATACAGTATGTTGCCTTTTGTTTATGGCTTCTTTCACTTATTATACTGTTTGCAAGGGTCATTCATTTTGTAGTATGCAACAGTCAGTCCTTCATTCCTTTTTATGGCTGGATAATATTCTATTGTGTAAATATACCGCATTATGTTTATCCATTCCTGAGCAGATGGACATTTAGGTTGTTTCTGCTTTTTAGCTATTGTGAATAAAAGCTATTATTGTGAATAATGCTTTTATGAAATTTTGTATACCGGATTTTATGTGAACATGTGCTTTTAATTGTCTGGGTTGCCTTGGTTATTGATATTCTTACCAAATTCAGCTATTTGGCTGTGCTGGTCATTTGTTTGTTTGCCCTAATATCCTTTCACACACCCTTTTCTGCTCTGCTCTGCATCACATTTCCCACACTCCTGTGAACTCCGTTTCTGTAGAGTTGGTTTAGTTGGAGGCACTAGTGGGGGAAATTTGAGGATGGGAGGAGGGAGAAGCCAGGCAATTCTCCCTTACTCCCTTGCCCACCCTCTGTCTAAAGTGAGTCTAGCCTTGTCTCCTGCAGCAGGTGTGTTGTTCTTTTTGCTTTTCTTTCTGTGAGCTCAGTTCCTGCAGGGAAGGCTTGCCTTATTTCCAGCTTCTGCCTGATGGCCCTGGCTTCTGGGTTCCAGTAAATTCTGCCTCTTCCTTAGGGGGATTACCAGATTCCTATTATTGCTAATCCCTGGGTTACTTAATTGTCCTATATTTGAATTCTCATTTCATCTGTTACCTGTGTAACCAATTCCCTGTATTAAGTCCCTCTGTGAAATAAGAAGGGTGGGTTCCATTCTGGATTCTCATCACTGGAATAGTATTTCCCTTCCATTAGGCCTGCTGAGTTATGCAGGTCTACAAGACACCCTTCACGTTGTAGTTTACGTATTCTAAAGCATCTTTGTAATAGTTTAGCTCAGTGGCCCTGCGTCTGTTAAAGTCTTTTCAATAATTTTTTTTAGAGTTAGGTTTACCAACTTTGTGAAGTTTTAAGTCTTTTTATTGTAAAGAAATATGTACTATAGAATTTAAATTATTCAGAATTCTAGAAAACTCAGCAGTGAGAGATATTGTTATATTCTTTACCTACATTGTAGCAAATAGTATGCTTTACTTTAAACAGCCTTTTTGATGTTCCCTCTGCTGAAGAACAGTTTCATCTTCATCATGATTCCTCTGCCCCGCATTGTGTGGTCCATGTAACTCTTGAAGCAGAGTAGCTTGGGTGTTGGTAAAGTAAAGATTCCAGCGTGAATAACACACTTTCTGAATCACAGTTTCTTGGGGGTAGAGTTTAATGTGGATGATGCATTGCCTTCTTTTTTTGAGGACTTTTATTGTTTATAAGCTAGCGGCCGCTGTAGTTTCATATATCCTTCCTTTTCATCTTCCCCCCTCTATCTTTGTTGGGGAAGTCACAGCACTACTATGTGCACCCTAGCACATAGTAGGCAGGGTGCAACCCAAAGCAGAAACTCATATTTTTTTTTTTTAGAGAATCTTCTGGAAGGAAAGAAAAACACATGTCTTCTGGGAAAGAATCAGACAGGCTCATCACTTACAGGGGAAAGTAGAGAACAATGAAATAATTACTTCAGATTTCTTGGGTGGAGGATATTTGATTCTTACTCCCTGTCCAATTTATCACTCAGGAGTCTTGACAGATATTTTCAGATATTTAGGAATTCAGGAAGCATTATCTTCAAAAAATTCTTCCTAAGGAAGTTATGTATGGATGCCAGCAAAAGGAAGGAATAAACCAAGAAAGAGGAAAACCTGGGATGCAGGAATCCGTCACTCGAGCTCAGGAGAGAGTAAAGTGGAAGAGCAGTAGTCGGGTTGTGCAACAGCCATAGAGAACAATTAGGAAGAGAGTGAAAAGAGAAGTCCCATGAAGAAATTCCCTGGGAGGAGTTTACTGGGAGGAAAATGGCAGAATGGAGAGAACGTTTGGGAGCTTAGAAAATTTTAAGACATGAGTAAAGGTTTTCAGTAGAAGAAAAAAGTAAGGCTGAATTTAAACATAATGCTGGAAAAGAGTCTCCTTTAGGTGGCTGTTAAAGACTGAATATTTATGCCCCCCCCTACCCCACAGTTGATATGTTCTAACCCCCAACATGATGGTATTTGGAGATGAGGTCTTTGAGAGGTAATTAGGCTTAGATGAGGTCATGGGGACCCTATGATGGGATTAATATCCTTAATAGAATAGGAAGAGAGATCAGAGCTCACTCTCTATCTCTCTATCATGTGAGGACACAATGAGAAGGTGACAGTCTGCAAGCCAGGAAGAGGGTCCTCACTAGGAATCAAATCTTCTGGCACCTTGATCCTGGACTTCCCAGCCTCCAGAACTGTGAGAAATAAATATCTGTTGTTTGAACCATCGAGTCTCTGGTATTTTGTCACAGCAGCCTGGACAGACTAAATGTAGTGGCCCAGGTTCATGGTATTAGACTGTGAACAATATCTGTAGTCCTAGTTTTCTAGTTGACTCTGCAACGAACAATATTTACTGTAATGTAAGAACCATTCATTAGTTTTTAACTTTTTGAATTAACCTATAGAAGCATCATTACATACTTGGTGCTTACAATGTTTCTGTAAAAATAATAATAAAAATTTGGAAGATTTTCTTAAAAGGCTATCATTATGTGAGTAACCATGAGCATTTTAATTAAAAATTACTCATTAAAATGTAAGTGAGTTGTATCTCTGTTGTGATAAATGTGTATGATATACTTGCCAATTGATGAAACAGATAGGCCAGGCTGATGTATGCTTAATCTAGACATCGCTTTATGTATGGAAACGTGAAGTTGTGTTTGTTCAAACATGTTCATCCCAATAAGGGGGAAGTGGGAGAGAAGAGAACTCCATCAGGACTGAAAGTGAATGAACCATGTGCAGAGATTGACAGTTCTGGGCACTTTATAGGAATTTGTTTATTTGTTTGCTTGCTTGTTTGTTTTTAACCCCAGCAGTTGTAACTTGCTTTCTTTATTTCTGATGTCTCAGCCCACTGCTAAGTGTGCTTAGCTCCAGTGAATGTGAGGGTCATCTTTAGCGATCTGAAGACTTGATTCTGTTGAAGAATTTTTCTTTAGAGTCACAGGATTTTTGCCTCTATATTAGGGAGCAGCAGGGCACAGATGGCACACTCGGGTTTCACTGGAGATAGTTTCATGAAGGACTCTTCAGAGAAGGCTGGTGAGGGTTAAGGGAACAACCAGAATCAGAAGCTGTTGTTTCTACCTTCGGGCATAGGTCTGGGAAAGAAGGGAATGGTTACTGGAGCATAGTTAGAGCTGGAGCCCTCAAAGAGGAGCCCAGTTCCAGAATCTGTGGCCAGAAAGAAAGGCCTGAAAGAAGCAGGGATGGAAGGGGATGCTAAATATCTCACTATTTCTCTTATGCCAGCGTCTCCCATTGGTCAGACCCAGCCTGAAGCTGGAGGGCAGGGGAGTCCTGGGTTACTGTCTGTTGATGTCAGCCTCCAGGGTCTCAAAAAGCAGTTGTAGGAAACTCAGAGGGATCTTAAGGCAGTTCCTAGCATGGAGAAATGGGGAATAATCAGAACAACTACCCGGTTTCTCTTCACATGATTTAGAGGGTACACAAATCACTAGAGGCATTTTTTACCCTATATTCTACTAAATGAACCCAAACTTCTTTAAATAACTACATCAGTGTATTATGTACATTTCTATTCAAGGAAGAAAACATTTTTGGTGCACTGGTTTCTTTCTCCCTTTTTTTTTTTTTGCGGTACGCGGGCCTCTCACTGTTGTGGCCTCTCCCCTTGAGGAGCACAGGCTCAGCGGCCATGGCTCACGGGCCCAGCCGCTCCGCGGCATGTGAGATCTTCCCAGACCGGGGCGCGAACCCGTGTCCCCTGCATCGGCAGGCGGACTCTCAACCACTGCGCCACAAGGGAAGCCCTCTCCCTTCCTTTCTTACTTGCTCCCTTTCCCTCCCTCCTTCCTGCCCTTTTTCTTTCTTCCCTCCCTTCCTCCTTTTCCTTGGATATATCTTTGATCTTATTAATCCTGAGCAAGGCTAGTAACTAATATTAAGAAATGTAAGAGTTTCAGGTTTATAAAAGGGTCTGGGTTCTTAAGGAAAAGAAGACGGAACTTCATTTCTTAATCCACTTAAAGCAAACAATTAACTTTGTAGCAATTTATCAGAGACTTCTAAACTATCATAAAATAATGTGTATATGATTACCAGTACATCTAAACTCTGGGCAAGTAAAATCAAAGTGTTTCTTTCTTTTATTGCCCCCTGGAGTAATAGAATATAATTTTAAAATAAGGTGCTTACTCTGTTAAAGTTGTAGTATTTCCAAAATAATGTACTAATTCATTAAATATACAGTTGTGCATGGGCATATGGTGATTTTTTAGAAAGTAGATTTTTTTCAAATCCTTGAAGTTAGAATAGCATGTGAAAATCTATAGTTTACATTCAACAACTTCTCCTTCATCCCTCCGGCTTCCCTTACCTTAGGTAGCAGTATTTATTGAGCATCTTCTATGTGCCAGAAACTGTGCTAAGTCATGGAAATTCAGCAATGATAAAGAGGGACAATAATTTTCATCCAGCAGGTGAAATGGATGGTCTTCTCTTAAATGGCAGTGATTGCCTAAGCTCATCTAGTAATAAAATTAAATTGAGATTTCAGTGGTATTCTAAGCATTGTGGCCATTGCTGTATAATTTTTCAGGTTAAAAAAATAAAGATATATTTATAAGATATAAAGATATTTTACAAATAAAGAATTATATAAAGATATTTTCTTTAATACTGTCTAAAGTTGAAACAACTCTTAAAATATAATTTAGTAATAATTATAAACAATATACTCTTTCACGATACATTATTTTTTTTAAGGATTTTCTGATTGCTTATTTATCTTGGTGACATTTTGTAGGTTTATTTTTAAACCAAAAAGTGTCAAAATGAAATTTCTGAGGTGTATTTCCAGATAATCTGTAATTGATTTAAATGATACATGAGGCGTTTTTTTGGTCAAACTGAACTGAGTTAGAAAAAATCTCTTAGAATAGCTGTATTTAGATTTTAATGAAACTAGGCAGAAAGGAGACTAAAGTGAATTTCCTTTTTAGTCTTTTAAATGAAAAAGTGCATCATTTGTCCTATATATCTTATTCATCATCAGTCGTGGCAAAGCATTCATTCCCATGAGAGAGATAATGGATTCAGAGAGCAGAGAGGAATGGTAGATTGTCATTCAATGCAGATGAGTTTTAGTAATATTCTTATCATGAGAAATTGGGTTGCAGAACCTTAAGATTTGGAATTAGGTTGGCCATAGATATATTTAATTAAAAATAGATTGCTTTAACCTTTCTTTAAGTTAGAAATAGGTTTAAAATCTTAAATTAAATTTATGGTTAGCTTGTATTTAACTTGTATTCAGGACTTGCCTTTAATAGGGATTCTTTATAAAGTTTAGCCCCAAAAAGGTACATTTTAATTGAACTATTACAGTGAACATATAAAGAAAGTCTCTGAAGAATTTAATAACTTAGTATATTGGATCCAAGTATGGTTTACTCTTCTCCTGATGGAAAAAGTAACCAAACTTATCAAACCAAACTAAAACCTGAGAACAAAAGTGGGGTCTGCCTTCTGAATTCTCCTAACACCTCAACAGCACAACTCCTCAATCCTTATAAATTGTATTTCCTAATGTTTTAATGTTATCACCTGATGGATTGTTATCTCATTTATAATTCTGTCCAATGGGTAGTACTCTTCTGGAAGTTAAAGCATATGAAGAATGAAGTTGTCAAAGTAGAAAAGCAAACATAAATAAGAATATACATTGGGTGCATGTGTTGGCTAGATTTGTAAACTCTACTACTACAGAATTGGTTTTAGGTTAATTAGAGGAAATGAGGGTGCTCCAAGATTATTCTGTGTCCTATCTAACTGTGCACTCTCAGCCCAAGGCATTAAGAAAAAGTCAGTTGAATAAGAAGAATGTGTAGTTGGCTACTAATCTTGACCATTCTAGCCCTGGAACCGCATTTTGCAGTTTCAGGACATGGGCGTCCCTTGATCTGAGCAGATGCTGAGGCCTGGGCTGTGTTTTGGGTCATGAAGTTTCTCCTGCTTGAGAAAAGTCAGAGGAGTAGAGTTGGGGGAGAGAGTCGATACCAGTTGCTGCAGCTCTAGTCTGTGATCAGCCTGTGGCTCCTGTCAATCAATCAACATAGCTGATTCTTTTTATCTAAGGGTTACTAAGTCAGAAGAGGCATTTTATCTTTTACTGGCTTACTTTCTCCTAAGACCTACTCAGATGAGTAGTAATATAACCTTAAGTGCTTTATAGCTTTATCCTTTTTGGCAGTTACAACTTTTTTTTTTTCTTTTTAATGGCTAGGTCATGCTGACTAGCACAAAAGTATCTCAGATTAATTGTACATATTAAATCAAAATAAACTCTGTCAAAAGGTAAGTCTATTGACTATAACTTTCATTTCCTTTTTAAAGGAAAAGTTGCTATAGAAAATGGTCCATATTTGTTCTCTTTTTTCCTCCTCTCCAAAGGTGAGGTAATCACAAACCGAAATCTCCTGTAAATATGCCATCATTACCCAGAAGGTAATTGCAACATTACAGAGTTGTTAATCTTTTCTCAATGAAGATTGAGATTCATTCTTTCTCAGAGTCTTAGTAAGAAATCATGGTCATGTTAGGCATACAGAAAATGGGAATTCATTGTTGCAAGCAAATGAATTATCCTCATCTGGACTTTATTTTGATTAAAGCCTTCAACATCAGCCATATAGGAAGAGCCTGCTATGTATGGTGCTGTAAAGCAAGTAAGAGTGGATGAAATTGTGTATATGTGGGAGCTCTTAGCACGGTGCCTGACACCTAGTACATTTACAATAAACATTTCTTCACTAACTCCTTTTTAGCTTTTGTCCAACATTTTTTAAAAGATTAAATGGAAAATATGAACATTTTTGTCTAATTTGTCAAAACATATCTTTGCTGGATTACATTTTGTACGTGTGGACTCTCTTGTTAGGCTCATTGGTGGTGTATTGTTCCATAATGGAAGCTGATTTATACTTTCGAGATAATTTTATATCTAAACTATAAGACATCAGTGTTGAGTTTGTGTATATGTACATATATTCACACATATACGTATGTGTGTTATACAATAGATATATATGTAATAAAATGATGTACATTGTTTACCTTCGAGTTGTGAGACAGGAAAATTAAAAGAAGTGGACTGACTTGAAAGAGAACTCATATATATAATATATTGAAGTAGATACTGAAGGAAGACCGCCAGACTTTTGAGTGTACGATCTTAGGTGATCAACTGAGTTATTTAGTAGGACTTAATCATGCTTACAAACAATGATTGTAATGTCTAGTATAGGAAAGAAAGACAATAAAGAGAATCACAGATGGTTTAACCTTTTTTTGAAAATAAGGTTGTCATCATTTAAAAATGTGATTCATGATTATGCTACTCTTATGAGATATTCATTCTGTTAGGATAAGTAGTAATGATAATAAAGACAATGAATTATTAGCAAATGGTTAATACATACTTTATGGTGAACCATATCATGATTATAGTTTAAAATGCATATTACATGTAACTATAAAATAAGGAGTAGTTCTGGTAACTGTTTGTTTAATGCACACTATTGATTTTCTGCTGTGTGCCTGATCCAGAACTAAAGCTGGAGGTATATCCACCTTATGACTTTATGGTTGCTATTTCTGTATTAGCTCTTATTGTCTTATTTGATTGATAGTGCTTCATCTGAGATCTAGTTCATTCGTTTCTCTGGGAACCATAATAAGAGAAATTTGGAGAGAAAGTATGCACTGAAGGGATGTAGATATGACCTTGACTGGTATTGAGTGTCTGCCTGGTAACAAAGAGCTTGACCCCACATAGTCTCAAGTAGGGCAGCAGTCCCCATAGTAGTGGAGATCTTCTCCCAGTGCATTGTGGAGACAGGGGCAGCCACAGAAAAAGCAGATAGTTCTCTGTCTCCAGAGTATACATTTAAAGGGTTTGTGTAGTGGACAGATGGCTAATTGTCAAGAGAGAATGGAAGGAGCTTAGTGTGTTGAAAAACTGGTACAGTGAGTGGCCTAGTCCCTCAGTGATGGGGGAGAGTGTTTAAGGATGAGAGGGCTCCTTGCTGGCTCTGTTTGGAGGTTGTTAAAAGTGACAAACATTTTAATGAGTTGGTTTTAAATTGTAGAGGTTTTTTTTTTTTTTTTTTAACATCTCTATTGGAGTATAATTGCTTTACAATGGTGTGTTAGTTTCTGCTGTATAACAAAGTGAATCAGCTATACGTATACATATATCCCCATATCCCCTCCCTCTTGCATCTCCCTCCCTCCCACCCTCCCTCTCCCACCCCTCTAGGTGGTCACAAATCACCCAGCTGATCTCCCTGTGCTATGCGGCTGCTTCCCACTAGCTATCTATTTTACATTTGGTAGTGTATATATGTCCATGCCACTCTCTCACTTCGTCCCAGCTAACCCTTCCCCCTCCTCGTGTCCTCAAGTCCATTCTCTACGTCTGTGTCTTTATTTCTGTCCTGCCCCTAGGTTCTTCAGAACCTTTTTTTTTTTTTTTTTTAGATTCCATATATATGTGTTAGCATACGGTATTTCTTTTTCTCTTTCTGACTTAACTTCACTCTGTATGACAGACTCTAGGTCTATCCACCTCATTACAAATAGCTCAGTTTTGTTTCTTTTTATGGCTGAGTAATTCCATTGTATATAAGTGCCACATCTCCTTTATCCATTCATCTGCTGATGGACACTTAGGTTGCTTCCATGTCCTGGCTATTGTAAATAGAGCTGCAATGAACATTGTGGTACATGACTCTTTTTGAATTATGGTTTTCTCAGGGTATATACTCAGTAGTGGGATTGCTGAATCATATGGTAGTTATATTTTTAGTTTTTTTTAAAAAACATCCATACTGTTCTCCGTAGTGGCTATATCAATTTACATTCCCACCAACAGTGCAAGAGGGTTCCCTTTTCTCCACACTCTCTCCAGCATTTACTGTTTGTAGATTTTTTTTTGTGTGTATTTTCCTTTAGGTATAAGTTTATTTTTTTTCTTTCACTATTGTATTTATTCATTCACTTAACAAATACTTTTTTTTTAAACATCTTTATTGAAGTATAGTTGCTTTACAATGGTGTATTACTTTCTGCTGTATAACATAGTGACTCAACTATACATATACATATATTCCCATTTCTCCTCCCTCTTGCATCTCCCTCCAACCTTCCCTATCCCACGCCTCTAGGTAGACATGTAGATTTTTTTGATGATGGCCATTCTGACTGGTGTGGGGTGATACCTCATTGTAGCTTTGATTTGCACTTCTGTAATGATTAGTGATGTTGAGAATCCTTTTCATGTGTTTGTTGGCAATCTGTATATTTTCTTTGGAGAAATGTCTATTTAGGTCTTCTGCCCATTTTTAGATTGGGTTGTTTGTTTTTTTGATATTGAGCTGCATGAGCTGCTTATAAATTTTGGAGATTAATCCTTTGTCAGTTGCTTCATTTGCAAATATTTTCTCCCATTCTGAGGGTTGTCTTTTGCTCTTGTTTATGGTTTCCTTTGCTGTGCAAAAGCTTTGACGTTTTATTAGGTCCCATTTGTTTATTTTTGTTTTTATTTCCGTTTCTCTAGGAGGTGGATAAAAAAGATCTTGCTGTGATTTATGTCATAGAGTGTTCTGCCTATGTTTTCCTCTAAGAGTTTTATAGTGTCTGGCCTTACATTTAGGTCTTTAATCCGTTTTGAGTTTATTTTTGTGTATGGTGTTAGGGAGTGTTCTAATTTTATTCTTTTACATGTAGCTGTTCAGTTTTCCCAGCACCACTTATTGAAGAGGCTGTCTTTTCTCCATTGTATATTCTTGCCTTCTTTATCAAATATAAGGTGACCATATGTGCGTAGGCTTATCTCTGGGCTCTCTATCCTCTTCCATTGATCTTAATTTCTGTTTTTGTGCCAGTACCATACTGTCTTGATTACTGTAGCTTTGTAGTACAGTCTGAAGTCAGGGAGTCTGATTCCTCCAGTTCCATTTTTCTTTCTCAAGATTGCTTGGGCTATTGGGGGTCTTTTGTGTTTCCATACAATTTGTGAAATTTTTTGTTCTAGTTCTGTGCAAAATGCCATTGATAGTGTGATAGGGATTGCATTGAATCTGTAGATTGCTTTGGGTAGTATAGTCATTTTCACAATGTCGATTCTTCCAATCCAAGAACATGGTATCTCTCTCCATCTGTTGGTAACATCTTTAATTTCTTTCATCAGTGTCTTATAGTTTTCTGCATACAGGTCTTTTGTCTCCCTAAGTAGGTTTATTGCTATGTGTTTTATTCTTCTTGTTGCAGTGTTAAATGGGAGTTTTTCCTTAATTTCTCCTTCAGATTTTTCATCATTAGTGTATAGAAATGCAAGAGATTTCTGTATATTAATTTTGTATCCTGCAACTTTACCAAATTCATTAATTAGCTCTAGTAGTTTTCTGGTGGCATCTTTAGGATTCTCTATGTATAGTATTACGTCACCTGCAAACAGTGACAGTTTTACTTCTTCTTTTCCAATTTGTATTCCTTTTATTTCTTTGTCTTCTCTGATTGCTGTGCCTAGGACTTCCAAAATTATGTTGAATAATAGTGGTGAGAGTAGACATTCTTGTTTGCCTCTGATCTTTGAGGAAATGCTTTCAGTTTTTCAACATTGAGAATGATGTTTGCTGTGGGTTTGTCATATACGGCCTTTATTATGTTGAAGAAAATTCCCTCTATGCCTACTTTCTGGAGGGTTTTTATCATAAATCAGTGTTGAATCTTGTCAAAACCTTTTTCTGGATCTATTGAGATTATCATGGTTTTTCTTCTTCATTTTGTTAATATGGTTTATCACATTGATTGATTTGTGTATATTGAAGAATCCTTGCATTCCTGGAATAAACCCCACTTGATCATGGTGTATTTTCCTTTTAATGTGCTGTTGAATTCTGTTTGCTAGTATTTTGTTGAAGATTTTTGTGTCTATGTTCATCAGTGTTATTGGCCTGTAGTTTTCTTTTTTTGTGACGTCTTTGTCTGGTTTTGGTATCAGGGTGATGGTGGCCTCATAGAATGCGTTTGGGAGTGTTCCTCCCTCTGCTATATTTTGGAAGAGTTTGAGAAGAATAGGTGTTAGCTCTTCTTTAAATGTTTGATAGAATTTGCCTGTGAGGCCACATGGTCCTGGGCTTTTGTTGGAAGAATTTTAATCAGAGTTTCAATTTCAGTGCTTTTGATTGGTTTGTTTACATATTCTATTTCTTCCTGGTTCAGTCTTGGAAGGTTGTGCTTTTCTAAGAATTTGGCCATATCTTCCATTTTGTCCATTTTATTGGCCTATGGTCGCTTCTAGTAATCTCTCATGATCCTTTGTATTTCTGCAGTGTCAGTTGTTACTTCTCCTTTTTCATTTCTAATTCTATTGATTTGAGTCTTCTCCCTTTTTTTCTTGATGAGTGTGGCTAATGGTTTATCAATTTTGTTTACCTTCTCAAGAACCAGCTTTTAGTTTTATTGATCTTTGCTATTGTTTCCTTCATTTCTTTTCCATTTATTTCTGATCTGATCTTTATGATTTCTTTTCTTCTGGTAACTTTGGGGTTTTTTTGTTCTTCTTTTTCTAATTGATTTAGGTGTAAGGTTAGGTTGTTTATTTGAGATGTTTCTTGTTTCTTGAGGTGGGATTGTATTGCTATAAACTTCCCTCTTAGAACTGCTTTTGCTGTATCCCCTAGGTTTTGGGTTATTGTGTTTTCATTGCCATTTACTTCTAGATATTTTTTTACTTCCTCTTTGATTTCTTCATTGATCTCTTGGTTATTTAGTAGTGTATTGTTTAGCCTCCATGTGTTTGTATTTTTTAAAGATTTTTTCCTGTAATTGATATCTAGTCTCATAGCATTGTGGTTGGAAAAGATACTTGATACAATTTCAATTTTCTTAAATTTACCAAGGCTTCATTTGTGACCCAATATATGATCTATATTGGGAAATATTCCATGAGCATTTGAGAAGAAAGTGTATTCTGTTATTTTTGGATGGACTATCCTATAAATTTAAGTCCATCTTGTTTAATGTATCATTTAAAGCTTATGCTTCCTTATTAATTTTCATTTTGGATGGTCTGTCCATTGGTGGAAGTGGGGTGTTAAAGTCCCCTACTATGATTGTGTTACTGTTGATTTCCCCTTTTATGGCTGTTAGTATTTGCCTTATGTATTGAGGTGCTCCTATGTTGGGTGCATAAATATTTACAATTGTTCTATCTTCTTCTTGGATTGATCCCTTGATCATTGTGTTGTGTCCTTCTTTGTCTCTTGTAATAGTCTTTATTTTAAAGTCTATTTTGTCTGATATGAGAATTGCACTCCAGCTTTCTTTTGATTTCCATTTGAATGGAATATCTTTTTCCATCCCTCACTTTCAGTGTGTTTGTATCGCTAGGTCTGAAGTGGGTCTTTTGTAGACATCATATATACGGGTCTTGTTTTTGTATCCTTTCAGCCAGTCTATGTCTTTTAGTGGGATCATTTAATCCATTTACATTTAAGGTAATTATCGATATGTATGTTCCTATTCCCATTTTCTTAATTGTTTTGGGTTTGTTATTGGAGGTCTTTTCCTTCTTTTGTGTTTCCTGCCTAGAGAAGTTCCTTTAGCATATGTTGTAAAGCTGGTTTGGTGGTGCTGAATTCTCTTAGCCTTTGTTTGTCTGTAACAGTTTTAATTTCTCTGTTGAATCTGAGTGAGATCCTTGCTGGGTAGAGTAATCTTGGTTGTAGGTTTTTCCCTATCACTTTAAATATGTCCTGCCTCTCCCTTCTGGCTTGCAGAGTTTCTGCTGAAAGATCAGCTGTTAACCTATGGGGATTCCCTTGTATGTTATTTGTTGCTTTTCTCTTGCTGCTTTTAATATTTTTACTTTGCATTTAATTTTTGATAGTTTGATTAATGTGTGTCTTGGTGTGTTTCTCCTTGGATTTATCTTCTATGGGACTCTGCATTACCTGGACTTGATTGACTATTTCCTTTCCCATATTATGGATTTTTTTCAACTATAATCTCTTCAAATATTTTCTGAATCCCTTTCTTTTTCTCTTCTTTTTCTTGGACCCCTATAATTCAAAAGTTGGTGCATTTAATATTGTCCCAGATGTCTCTGAGACTGTCCTCAATTCTTTTCATTCCTTTTTCTTTATTCCTCTCTGTGGTAGTTATTTCCACTATTTTATCTTTCAGGTTACTTATCCGTTCTTCCTCAGTTATTCTGCTATTGATTCCTTCCAGATAATTTTTAGTTTCATTTATTGCGTTGTTCATCATTGTTTGTTTGCTGTTTAGTTGTTCTAGGTCCTTGTTAAATGTTTCTTGTATTTTCTCCATTCTAATTCCAAGATATTGGACATCTTTACTGTCATTACTCTGAATTCTTTTTCTGATAAACTGCCTATTTCAACTTCATTTGTTTGGTCTGGTGGGTTTTTGCCTTGCTCCTTCATCTTATATGTATTTCTCTGTCTTCTCATTTTGATTAACTTACTGTGTTTGCGTCTCCTTTTTGCAGGCTGCAGGTTCGTAGTTCCCATTGTTTTTGGCGGTAAGTTTGGTTCAGTGGGTTGTGTAGGCTACCTGGTGGACGGGACTGGTGCCTGTTTTCTGGTGGGCAGGACCAATCTGGTGGTGTGTTTTGGGTTGTCTGTGAACTGATTATGGTTTTAGGCAGCCTCTCTGCTAATGGGTAGCGTTGTCTTCCTGTCTTGCTAGTTGTTTGGTTTTCGGTTTCTAGCTCTGTAGCTTGATGGTCATTGAGTGGAAGTGGTTCTTAGTGTTGAGGTGGAGTTCTCTGGGAGAGTTTTCGCTGTTTGAAATTTTGTGGGGACAGGAGGTTTCTGCTGGTCTGATGCCCTAAACTCAGCTCTCCCACCTCAGATGCTCAGGCCTGACACCTGGCCGGAGCACCAAGACCCTGCCAGCCACACTGTTTTTGGAAAGTCTGAGTTCTTCTGCCAGTGTTCAGGAGGTATTCTGTAGGAGTTGTTCCACATGTAGATGTATTTTTGATGTATTTGTGGGGAGGAAGGTGATCTCCATGTCTTATTCCCCCACCACCTTGAAGGTCCTCCCTAAATTGTAGAATTTTTGAATCTGATGAGTGCAGTTGTTAAGAAAAACATGATTATTCTTTAGAATTTAGATAAATGGCTATTATATTAGAAGACAGAAAGCCTGATAATAGTAAATGGTTTAAATGTTCTTTATTTTAATGTGGAATTTCCTTAATGGCAGTTATGTTTATTCTTGAACATGTTAAACCTCCATATAACTTGTCAGTATTTTCCTGAAATTGGGTCTCAGATTTCTGAAATGGGAGTGGGGAAAGATGTGAAAATTGATGCCCTCAAGCTTTTTAAAATCCAAATTGAAACTTGTACTACTGAGAGAAGTTTAACCTGAGAGTTTATGCCTATATCAGCATGACATAGAGTAGCAATTGAAGTTTTCTTACACCCCACAGAGCTAATAAACACATTGGTTCATTTCAAAGTGATTCAATTTTCTTGTATTTTGGGTTTCAGAAAAGAAGGAGCATAGCCTTAATGAATTATTTCTTATATGTGTTATAAATGTAGAAATAACATGTAGAGGTCTTTTTTAGATGCTACATGTGTTTATATATGGATAATTATGTATTTTGTGAATCTTTAGATTAATAGCATATGGAGCATTTTAGTGAATCACTGATTTTGAGTGGTAATATTTAATTATATATATATATATTAGATTAATTACATATAATTTATATATTATATATAATATATATGCATACTTTTTCTTTGGCTGAACCATGTGGCTTGCGGGGTCTTAGTTCCCCAACTGGGATTAAACCCAGGCCCTGGCTGTAAAAGTGCCAAGTCCTTGCCACCGGACCGCCAGGGAACTCCAGCACTTTTTAAAACTTATAAATTTGTAACCTTTTTTACTTTATATATAATATATAATTAATCTAACATATAATTAAATGTCACCACTCAAAAAGTGACCTTTTGAAATATATTTATATATTATATAAACTATATATAATACTTCTGGAGTTTAGCACATAAAGGAAAAAATCAAATTCTACCATAAATAGAAGTAAATACATTTTTTTCTTTTAATTACTATAGTTTTTCTTTTAAGCTATTTAGTTAGTGACCCATATTAATTGCGAAGAATAATAAAAAGGAATTACCTAGGTTTTTTTGGGTGCTTTTTAATGATTTATATTATTTGCTAAATGTAGAGTTAATTTTTTATAATCTTAGTGTATAATGAAGTCTTAGTGAAGAATACTATTTATGTTCCCTTGCAAAACTAAAAAGGAATGAGTTTTTTTGGTTAATTTTGTTCTTTTCTAAATTTCCAGTTTCCAAATTGTCTTGTGATCTTGATTTGGCATAAAAAGTTATAAATTTATTCTTCCAGTAAAAACTTGCTGAGTACTTATATGGGAGTAATGTACTGGCTGTTGGCATACAAAGATGAGGAATACTTGGTTGATCTATACCTTCAGATAGCTTAGAGTCAAAAACAAGGAAATCAGTATTGACACACATAATAAATGGTAACAGGTTTATAGTAATAGATGCACGTAATAATAGATACAGGTTTAGACTATTTGTGGGAAGTTTAGAGGGGTAGTGCTCACTCTTACTTGGTGCACAAGTCAGCTATAGCAACAGTAATGCTGTGTAACACACTATCCCCAACTCAATATGTAGCAAAAGTAAGCATTTATTTCTGAGTCATATATTTATGAATCTGCTAGGGTGGCTCTGTTTTTTAGAGGTCTTGATATGCTTAGGAAGGGTGAAGGGTAGCAAGCAAGATTTTTTTTTTGTTGGGGGATGAGACTGCTGATGAGGGACAGGGGAATTGTTGCAAAGCACTAGCAAAATTTATTGTGTAAAAGGTACAAAGATTGCTGTAGGCTCGCGGCGGGAAGAGAGCCTGAAGGGGTTAGTGCACCACGGCTAGCCCGGAGGGAGTCCGGGAAAAAGACTGGAGCTGCCAAAGAGTCAAGAGACTTTCTCTTGCCTCTTTGTTTCCTGGTGCGCGAGGAGAGGGGATTAAGAGCGCTGCTTGAAGGAGCTCCAGAGACAGGCGCAAGCCACGGCTACAGGCGCGGACCCAGGAGACGGGCGTGGGACGCTGAGGCTGCTGCTGCCACCACCATGAGGCCTGTGTGCGAGCGCAGGTCACTGTCCACGCCCCCCTTCCAGGGAGCCTGTGCAGCCCGCCACTGCCGGGGTCCCGGGATCCAGGGGCGGCTTCCCTGGGAAAGCGCACGGAGCGCCTCGGGCTGGTGCAACGTCATGCCGGCCGCTGCCACCTCAGGCTCGCCCCGCACTCCGTGCCCCTCCCTCACCCCCGGCCTGAGTGAGTCAGAGCCCCTGAATCAGCGGCTCCTTTAAACCCGTCCGGTCTGAGCGAAGAACAGACGCCCTCCTGCGACCCACACGCAGAGGCGGGGCCAAATCCAAAGCTGAGACCCGGGAGCTGTAAGAACAAAGAAGAGACAGGGAAATCTCTCTGTGCAGCCTCAGAAGCAGCGGATTAAAGCTCCACAATCAACTTGATGTACCCTGCATCTGTGGAATACATGAATAGACAACGAATCATCCCAAATTAAGGAGGTGGACTTTGAGGACAAGATTTAAGATTTTTCCCCCTTTTCCTCTTTTTACAACAAATTATCCCAAATTGAGGAGGTGGACTTTGACAGCAAGATTTAAGACTTTTTCCCCTTTTCCTCTTTTTACAACGAATTATCCCAAATTGAGGAGGTGGACTTTGAGAGCAAGATTTACGATTTTTTCCCCCTGTTCTCTTTTTGTGAATGTGTATGTGTATGCTTCTCTGCGAGATTTTCTCTGTATAGCTTTGTTTCCACCATTTGTCCCAGGGTTCTATCCATCCGTTTTTTTTTTAATTAATTACATTTTTATTTTAATAACACTACTATATTTTATCCTACTTTATTCTATTTTACTTTCTTCTCTCTTTCTTTTTTCCTCGTTCCCTTCCTCCCTCCCTCTCTCCGCCCCTCCTTTCTTTCTTTCTTTCTTTCTTTCTTTCTTTCTTTCTTTCTTTCCTTCCTCCCTCCCTCCCTCCCTCCCGTCTTTCTTGCTTGCTTTCCTTCCTCCCTCTCGCCCTTCTTTCTTCCTTTCTCTCTTTTTCTTACCTTCCTCCCTCCCTCCTCTCTTTCTTTCTTCTATCCTTCCTTCCTTCCTTTCTTTCCTTCTTTCTTTTTTCTCTCTTTCTTTCTTCTACTAATTCTTTCTTACTACTTTTTCTCCCTTTTATTCTGAGCCAGGTAGATGAAAGGTTCTTGGTGCTGCAGCCAGGAGTCAGTGCTGTGCCTCTAAAGTAGGAGAGCCAACTTCAGGACAAAGGTCCACAAGAGACCTCCCAGCTCCACATAATATCAAGCGGCAAAAATCTCCCAGAGATCTCCATCTCAACACAGCACCCAGCTTCAGTCAACGACCAGCAAGCTACAGTGCTGGTCACCCTATGCCAAGCAACTAGCAAGACAGGAACACAACCCTACCCATTAGCAGAGAGGCTGCCTGAAAACATAATAAGGCCACAGGCACCCCAAAACACACCACCAGACGTGGACCTGTCCACCAGAAAGAAAAGATCAGGCCTCAACCACCAGAGCACAGGCACTAGTCCCC
This sequence comes from Mesoplodon mirus, assembly GCF_964341445.2. Taxonomy (NCBI): domain Eukaryota; kingdom Metazoa; phylum Chordata; class Mammalia; order Artiodactyla; family Ziphiidae; genus Mesoplodon; species Mesoplodon mirus. The sequence goes on from NC_138982.1 coordinate 112,501,043, forward strand.
TCCACCAGGAAGCCTACACAACCTACTGAAACAACCTTAGCCACTGGGGACAGACACCAAAAACAACAGGAACTACGAATCTGCAGCCTGCAAAAAGGAGACCCCAAACACAGTAAGATAAGCAAAATGAGAAGACAGAAAAACACAGAGCAGGTGAAGGAGCAAGATAAAAACCTACCAGACCTAACAAATGAAGAGGTAATAGGCAGTCTACCTGAAAAAGAATTCAGAATAATGATAGTAAAGATGATCCAAGATTCTATTTCCAAGATCCAAAATCTTGGAAATAGAATAGACAAAATGCAAGAAACAGTTAACAAGGACCTAGAAGAACTAAAGATGAATCAAGCATCGATTATAAACACAATTGATGAAATGAAAAATCCTCTAGATGGGATCAATAGCAGAATAACTGAGGCAGAAGAACAGATAAGTGATGTGGAAGATAAAATACTGGAAATAACTGCTGCAGAGCAGAATAAAGAAAAACGAATGAAAAGAACAGAGGACAGTCTCAGAGACCTCTGGGACAACATTAAATGCACCAACATCCGAATTATAGGGGTTCCAGAAGAAGAAGAGAAAAAGAAAGGGACTGAGAAAATATTTGAAGAGATTATAGTTGAAAACTTCCCTAATATGGGAAAGGAAATAGTTAATCAAGTCCAGGAGGCACAGAGAGTCCCATACAGAATAAATCCAAGGAGAAATACGCCAAGACGCATATTAATCAAACTGTCAAAAATTAAACACAAAGAAATCATATTAAAAGCAGCAAGAGCAAAACAACAAATAACACACAAGGGAATCCCCATCAGGTTAACAGCTGATCTCTCAGCAGAAACTCTACAAGCTAGAAGGGAGTGGCAGGACATATTTAAAGTGATGAAGGAGAAAAACCTGCAACCAAGATTACTCTACCCAGCAAGGATCTCATTCAGATTTGATGGAGAAATGAAAACCTTTACAGACAAGCAGAAGCTGAGAGAGTTCAGCACCACCAAACCAGCTTTACAACAAATGCTAAAGGAACTTCTCTAGGCAGGAAACACAACAGAAGGAAAAGACCTACAATACCGAACCCAAAACAATTAAGAAAATGAGAATAGGAACATACATATCAATAATTATCTTAAATGTAAATGGACTAAATGCTCCCACCAAAAGACACAGATTCGCTGAATGGATACAAAAACAAGACCCATATGTATTCTGTCTACAAGAGAACCACTTCAGACCTAGAGACACATACAGATTGAAAGTAAGGGGATGGAAAAAGATATTCCATGCAAATGGAAATCAAAAGAAAGCTGGAGTAGCAATTCTTATATCAGACAAAATAGACTTTAAAATAAAGACTATTAGAAGAGACAAAGAAGGACACTACATAATGATCAAGGGATTGATCCAAGAAGAAGATATAACAATTGTAAATATTTATGCACCCAACATAGGAGCACGCCAATACATAAGGCAAATAATAACAGCCATAAAAGGGGAAATTGACAGTAGCACACTCATAGTAGGGGACTTTAACACCCCACTTTCACCAATGGACAGATCATCCAAAATGAAAATAAATAAACACAAGCTTTAAATGATACATTAAACAAGATGGACTTAATTGATATTTATAGGACATTCCATCCAAAAACAACAGAATACACATTTTTCTCAAGTGCTCATGGAACATTCTCCAGGATAGATCATATCTTGGGTCACAAATCAAGCCTTGGTAAATTTAAGAAAATTGAAATTGGATCAAGTATCTTTTCCGACCACAATGCTATGAGACTAGACATCAATTACGGGAAAAGATCTGTAAAAAATATAAACACATGGAGGCTAAACAATACGCTACTTAATAACGAAGTGATCACTGAAGAAATCAAAGAGGAAATCAAAAAATACCTAGAAACAATTGACAATGGAGACATGATGACCCAAAACCTATGGGACACAGTAAAAGCAGTTCTGAGGGGGAAGTTTATAGCAATACAATCCCAGCTTAAGAAACAGGAAACATCTCGAGTAAACAACCTGACCCTGCACCTAAAGCAATTAGAGAACGAAGAACAAAAAACCCCCAAAATTATCAGAAGGAAAGAAATCATAAAGATCAGATCAGAAATAAATGAAAAAGAAATGAAGGAAACGATAGCAAAGGTCAATGAAACTAAAAGCTGGTTCTTTGAGAAGAGAAACAAAATTGATAAACCGTTAGCCAGAGTCATCAAGAAAAAAAGGGAGAAGACTCAAATCAATAGAATTAGAAATGAAAAACGAGAAGTAACAACTGACACTGCAGAAATACAAAAGACCATGAGAGATTACTACAAGCAACTCTATGCCAATAAAATGGACAACCTGGAAGAAATGGACAAATTCTTAGAAATGCACAACCTGCCAAGACTGACTCAGGAAGAAATAGAAAATACTAATAGACCAATCACAAGCACTGAAATTGAAACCGTGATTAAAAATCTTCCAACAACAAAAAGCCTAGGACCAGATGGCTTCACAGGCGAATTTTATCAAACATTTAGAGAAGAGCTAACACCTATCCTTCTCAAACTCTTCCAAAATATAGCAGAGGGAGGAGCACTCCCAAACTCATTCTACGAGGCCACCATCACCTTGATACCAAAACCAGGCAAGGATGTCGCAAAGAAAGAAAACTACAGGCCAATATCACTGATGAACATAGATGCAAAAATCCTCAACAAAGTACTAGCAAACAGAATCCAACAGCACATTAAAAAGATCATACACAATGATCAAGTGGGGTTTATTCCAGGAATGCAAGGATTCTTCAATATATGCAAATCCATCAATGTGATACACCATTTTAACAAATTGAAGGAGAAAAACCATATGATCATCTCAATAGATGCAGAGAAAGCTTTCGACAAAATTCAACACCCATTTATGATAAAAACCCTGCAGAAAGTAGGCATAGAGGGAACTTTCCTCAACATAATAAAGGCCATATGTGACAAACCCACAGACAACATCGTCCTCAATGGTGAAAAACTGAAACCATTTCCACTAAGATCAGGAGCAAGACAAGGCTGTCCACTCTCACCACTCTTATTCAACTTGGTTTTGGAAGTTTTAGCCACAGCAATCAGAGAAGAAAAGGAAATAAAAGGAATCCAAATTGGAAAAGAAGAAGTAAAGCTGTCACTGTTTGCAGATGACATGATACTATAAATAGAGAATCCTAAAGATGCTACTAGAAAACTACTAGAGCTAATCAATGAATTTGGTAAAGTAGCAGGATACAAAATTAATGCACAGAAATCTCTGGCATTCCTGTACACTAACGATGAAAAATCTGAAAGTGAAATCAAGAAAACACTCCCATTTACCATTGCAACAAAAAGAATAAAATATCTAGGAATAAACCTACCTAAGGAGACAAAAGACCTGTATGCAGAAAATTATAAGACACCGATGAAAGAAATTAAAGATGATACAAATAGATGGAGAGATATACCATGCTCCTGGATTGGAAGAATCAATCTTTTGAAAATGACTCTACTACCCAAAGCAATCTACAGATTCAATGCAATCCCTATCAAACTACCACTGGCATTTTTCACAGAACTAGAACAAAGAATTTCAAAATTTGTTTGGAAACACAAAAGACCCCGAATAGCCAAAGCAATCTTGAGAATGAAAAACGGATCTGGAGGAATCAGGCTCCCTGACTTCAGACTATACTACAAAGCTACAGTAATCAAGACAGTGTGGTACTGGCACAAAAACAGAAAGATAGATCAATGGAACAGGATAGAAAGCCCAGAAATAAACCCACGCACATATGGTCAACTTATCTTTGATAAAGGAGGCAGGAATGTACAGTGGAGAAAGGACAGCCTCTTTATAAGTGGTGCTGGGAAAACTGGACAGGTACATGTAAAAGTGTGAGATTAGATCATTCCCTAACACCATACACAAAAATAAACTCAAAATGGATTAAAGACCTAAATGTAAGGCCAGAAGCTATCAAACTCTTAGAAGAAAACATAGGCAGAACACTCTATGACATAAATCACAGCAAGATCCCTTTGGGCCCACCTTCTAGAGAAATGGAAATAAAAACAAAAATAAACGAATGGGACCTAATGAAACTTCAAAGCTTTTTCACAGCAAAGGAAACCATAAACAAGACCAAAAGACAACCCTCAGAATGGGAGAAAATATTTGCAAATGAAGTAACTGACAAAGGATTAATCTCCAAAATTTATAAGCAACTCATGCAGCTCAATAGCAAAAAAACAAACAACCCAATCCAAAAATGGGCAGAAGACTTAAATAGGCATTTCTCCAAAGAAGATATACAGACTGCCAACAAACACATGAAAGACTGCTCAATGTCATTAATCATTAGAGAAATGCAAATCAAAACTACAATGAAATATCATCTCACACCAGTCAGAATGGCCATCATCAAAAAATCTAGAAACAATAAATGCTGGAGAGGTTGTGGAGAAAAGGGAACATTCTTGCACTGCTGGTGGGAATGTGAATTGGTACAGCCACTATGGAGAACAGTATGGAGGTTCCTTAAAAAACTACAAATAGAACTACCATATGACCCAGCAATCCCACTACTAGGCGTATACCCTGAGAAAACCATAATTCAAAAAGAGACATGTACCAAAATGTTCTTTGCAGCTCTATTCACAATAGCCCGGAGACAGAAACAACCTAAGTGTCCATCATCGGATGAATGGATAAAGAAGATGTGGCACATATATACAATGGAATATTACTCAGCCATAAAAAGAAACGAAACTGAGCTATTTGTAATGAGGTGGATAGACCTAGAGTCTGTCATACAGAGTGAACTAAGAAAGAGAAAGACAAATACCGTATGCTAACACATATATATGGAATTTAAGGCAAAAAAATGTCATGAAGAACCTAGGGGTAAAACGGGAATAAAGACAGAGACCTACTTGAGAATGGACTTGAGGATATGGGGAGGGGGAAGGGTAAGCTGTGACAAAGCGAAAGAGAGGCATGGACATATATACAGTACCAAACGTAAGGTAGATAGCTAGTGGGAAGCAGCCGCATAGCACAGGGAGATCAGCTCGGTGCTTTGTGACCACCTGGAGGGGTGGGATAGGGAGGGTGGGAGGGAGGGAGACACAAGAGGGAAGGGATGTGGGAATAGATATATATGTATGACTGATTCAATTTGTTATAAAGCAGAAACTAATAAAAAAGAAAGTAGCAGCTTTCAAATGTGCAATACATTATTATTAACTACAAAAAAAAAAAAAGATTGCTGTAGCAGCATTTCCCTATTCTCGACTCCATGATACCAGTTATTCCAGACTGAATGTGACGTCTAGATCCATGATGCTTTCTGACGTGTCTATGGCTCATTGATATCTATTCTAGATCCCTTGCTCTAAGCTCTCCAACCTCTCTCTTCCTGTAAGTTTCATCTCCTTTGAACATTAGCCTTCTACCACACTCGCCCTGTCAATCTGCAGTGTTGCTTGCATCAAATTGTGTAATTTTTCTGTTCATGCACAGCTTCTAACCACCATGAGGAAAATCACACAGCCATATGAACTGCTGCTTCTGTGGGTTCATGGCCATTAACACTCTACAGAAATCACTTGCACATCCCCAGTCATGTCTTTCTTACATCTTCCACAGTAGCTACTTTAGTTTCACCACTCCCTGCATAATCCCTTATTTCACTGTCTCCTCATTTTCCATTAGTATAATACTTGCTCTTACTTTTCAGAGAAGATAGAAGACAGCAGAAAGGAATATTTCAACTTCCAAACCATTTCCCTAAAAATACCTCTGTATCTATATTCATCCTTCCTACATGCTTTCAAAAGTTAGTAGAAGAAATTGATGTCACGAATATATGCATTGAATCATTTTCTCTTCTCTTCCTTAACATGGTAAATCTGTCTATTTACCTCTTTCTCCTGTCAGGCTCTCCCTTTGCTGCTTCCTTTTTCTCTGTATATAAAGTTGCTCACTCCTTTCCTTCCTTAAATAAATTGGAAAACTATAGAAGATCCCTCCCTTAATTTGCTGTCAGATTTCTAGAATGATATTGTAGATTATTGGTTACTAAACCTGTGTGTTCATAGCACAAAATTAGGAAGCTTTATAAAAGTACAGATCTACTCCTGGATCTGATTCAAGGACCTGGGGTGAAGTCTATTGACTTCTAACTTTTAAAAGCAGCCATGTTGGGGAACTACTGTCGTAAATTAATATGTACTGACAGGAGTAATGCTGATCATATAGTATGTAGAAAAGAATACAAAACTGTAAGTTTTAAAATTTATATGTATTTACATACTTTTGTATATAATTTACTTTATGGAAATGCACATGTCTGTGCATATAAATACCTATATAGTAAAAAAATGAGAAATTTTAAAGTAAGGTGTTAGTGTAGAGGAGGTTGGGTTTATGAGTGCTTCAGTATCGTTTTTATTTATGTTTTTTGGTTTTTATTCTTCAGAGAGTACACTTTTCTTTTGTGGTAAGAAAAAAATATGGTAGAGAAATAATAGAAATAATAATAATAGAAATAATTGTACACTCAGTCACATGTGTTCTCCCATTAAATATCCCATCCTCTCAATTTAGGTATCTTCTCCTTACTTGACTTTTCTGCAGTAATAGATGGTGTTGACCATTTACAGTTCCTGTAAATTCTCTTTTCTCCTACTTCTGTATTCCCTATCCTTTTTCAGTAACCACCCAAGTAACCACTGTCTGTCACCCCTAATAACTTAAACACTGCTTCTTATCAATTTTAACTCTGAAATACCTTTCAAGTGCATTCCCTTTTTTTCCTCCCCATCTTCACTGAGTGGTTTAAGAGAACCAGCCGAGATGGGTATAACTGACACCGAAGGTGGAGTGACCAAGAGTTTCAAGTGTCACTGAAAGCTCATATAAGTTGAAGTCTGAAAAGAACAATTGGGATTGGAAAGTTGGAGGTCACTGGTGACCTTTGCCAGAGTATTTCAGAAATATTTTAGGGAATGAAGAGATATAAGAAAGTGGAGATAGGAGTCAAGAAATTGGGCTGTCAGTGGCAGGAGAACCAAAGGATGAATTGGACCAAAGGAGAGGTTTTCTTCATTGTCATTGATGTTACTTCAGAATTAGCAAATACATCACTTCATCATATTTGGATGCTGAGAGTAAAGAGCCTGAAGAGAGAGAATGTTTGAAAACCTCAGAGTGTGAGAAAATAATTGAAAACAGACAAAAAGAAAGAACAAAATCAAGAAATTAGCTTTGAACAAGAAAAAAACAAAACACCTTTTCCTCACAGGATGGTCCATAACTACGGCTGCTGCCATCAGTGTCACCAAATCATCCTATTTTTTGTTATGTTAATGACTTTCATTAGTTCTTCTATCATAATAAAACCCTCCCTTCTTATATCATTAGTTTTGAGACAGCCTCTGCTCAAACCTTTTTTTTTCTTCCTTCGTAAGGGAGTGGATTGTATGATAGTTTTAGATTTCTGTTCCTTATGGGTCTCTTTCAGAGTCCAAGGTAAATTCTAACATTAGCAGCAGCAGTTCGGTTGGTAATCACTCACAAAACTACTAAAAATCTGGGCTCCAGAAGGAGAAGATATACATTTTTCTTTGCTTAAAAGCCTATTTTTCCCCCAGCTTCTAATATGGTCAAGTTGTTCTACTTTTTCAAAGCCTTGAAACAATTAATTATTTTCTCTTCAAAGAAGTCTTCAACTATCCACCTAGACTCTTTAGTCTACTTATTGACCAAGCTATCTTTTCAGTATTAAATTTTTATATGTGTCTCCCTTTGTGGTCTTTCCCTTTACAATATCTCTGATAGAATCTGATTTTAGTCTAGCACAAAAGCTCAATAGAAATGAACAGATAACGGCTACCTGACCTTTAAAATACTTTTATTTTTTAACAGCTTTATTGACATACAATTCACATACCATACAACTAACCTACTTAAAGTGTACAATTTTATGGTTTTTAGTATATTAAAACAGAGTTCTACAACCATAACCACAATGAATTTTAGAGTATTTTCATTATCTCAAAGGAACCCTGTACCCTTCAGCTATCATCTCACAATCTTCCCATCCCTCCCCTAGGCTTAGGCAACCACTTACTCTGTCTCTATAAATTTTCTTATCCTGGATTTTTCATGTAAATGGAATCAGATAATATGTGGTCTTTTGTGACTGGCTTTTTTTCACTTAGCATAATGTTTTCAAGCTACCATCTTATAGCATGTATCAGTACTTCATTCACTGTTATAGCCAAATAATATTGCATTGTATGGATATGCATCATTTTGTATATTCATTTGTTAGTTGATGGGCATTTGTGTGGTTTTCACCTTTTGACTATCATAAGTAATGCTGCTATGAACATTCATATACAGGTTTTTGTGTGGACATATGTTTTCATTTCTTTAGGGTTTATAACTAGGAGTGGGATTGCTGGGTCAAAATGGTAACTCTGGCATTTTGGGGAACTCTCAGACTGTTTTCCAAGGTGTCAGCACTGTTTTATATTGAGTTGTATAGTTTTAGCTCTTACATTTAAGTACTTGATCCATTTGAGTTAGTTTTGTATATGGTTTAAGATAGGAGTCCAAATATATCTTTTTGTGTGTGGAGATCTAGTTGTCCTAGCACTATTTGTTGAAAAGACTATTTTTCCCCCATTGAATGGTCTTGGTCACCCTTGTTGAAAATCAATTGACATTGACACATGGGTTTACTTCTGTTACATTGCTAGCCATGTTAGAAAATATTATTTTACTTTCAATGAAATATTTTCATAAGTGGCCATAGGGTTAGCAGAGAGATCTATATAATTGCTTTCCTGATTACTATAGGCCCCTCCCATGCCCTCACAACAGGGACTGGTTCAAGTGGAACATCTTAAGATGAAAGATTGTGTTTTAGGGTGTAGAGAAGAGTCCTAAAGTCAAATAAAATTTATGACCTCGGGGGAGTCATAAATAGATTAAATTGCAGTCAATAGTGATATAATGGATGAACTGGAGTATGTGCTGTAAGAGTCCTCCAACTAAGCTCCAGATGTTTGCTGACATGGAGGGATACAGTTCAATGTACTAGCCAGTTAAAACATAACTGAGAACCCTTCCTGGCACATGGGATGCCTTCCTCTGATGATTGACCACATTGCATTAGTACCTCTCTCCCATTCTTTCCCCTTCCTATTTTGTCCTGTTCTGCATTCTTTCTAAGCACATAATGTACCTCTTCTTGGCTTTAACCATTAGTTTCTCTCTGCTTTATGGTCACTGAAAGATTATAAAATAAAAGGAGTCAAATCCAGACCAAAAACAAACCAGATAAAATGGCACAGTGATCAGTAATATAAGTCACAGCAGTGATAAATGCTTTTATCCTTAAGTCCCAAATAACATTTACTGTTGGTCAAGTATAGATGACAAGAATTGTTAGAAATTGAATAAATTTCCAGAACCAATCATCATGATATAATTTAACATATTCTTAACTTGTCGTGGATGAAGTAAACTAAAATTAAATGGAGAATTAAAAAAAAAGAAATGACATATTTTAAGCATCTATGGAAGATCTGCAAAGGTAGATCATACACTGGAGCACTTTTTATAACTGAGTTCTGAGTGGTAGGCTCTCAGAGGGAGAGAAAGAGGTGAGGATGAGGGTTTAGGTAGGTAGGGGCACTTCAAGCAAAGAAGCTTTGCTTTTTTACATGTTTTGTATAGTTTCTATTCTGGAGTCCTTCATAAAATCTATTTAGAGATAATTGAATGGTTTATACTGCTAAAAATAAAAAAGATTGGTAAATAAATAACTGGATTGTTTACCACTGTATTAGACCATAAAGGACACCACATTATTATATTCAGTTCAATAAAACTAGAACTAAATGTAAAAGTTTAAAATAAAATACCCACTACTCAATTTCTCCCAAATAAAAATAGGATTAAAGAGAATATAAGAAGTTATCATTATAACCTGCTTTGAAAAGAAATGAAAACACTGTGTATCAAAGCTATCTGTTACAGCTAGGACAATAAGGAGAGGAAACTTTTCTCATGCTGGTTCCGAATCTGATCCACAGAACACAGAAAATTATTTGAATGCCTGTTTTCTAAATTCTTCCAAGTGTAGTACATACAGGTACTATTCTAAGATGCATTGATGAGAAGTTAATTTATTGCATACAATGGATCCATAGGGCACTCGAACTTAATTCTCTTAGAGAACCCTGGTTGAACAAGGCAGGTATGCATTGATATTAAAAGGATAATCTCCGGTGTTGATGAGGATATGGATAGTTGACAATTCTCATATGCTGCTGGTGGGAGTATGAACTGCAACTGCTTGTCCAGAAAGCAGTTTGTTAATCTGTGTTTAAAACTGTAAATAAATTAATATCTTACACTCTTTGGCTGATAAGATCACTTTTTACAATTGATAGCAAGGAAAGAGATTTGGATAAGTATTTGTTCACAGAGACCTCATAACATAGTTTTTACAATTTGGTTATGGAAATTTCCTATTATACGGAAAAGTAGATGAGCTTTGTCTTAGTCTGTTCAGGGTGCTATAACAAAAAACTACAGGCTGGGTGGCTTATAAACAAAATAAATTGATTTCTCACAGTTCTGGAGACTGGGAAGTCCAAGATCAAAGTGCCAGCAGATTCAGTATCTGATGAGGGCTCTCTTCCTGATTCATAGACTGCAGTCCTTTCTTTGTGAAATCCTCACCTGGTGGAATGCAGGAGTGATCTCTCTGGGATTTTTTTTATAAAGACACTAACCCCATTCATGATGATTCTACCCTCATAACCTAACTACCTCCCAAAGTCCCCATCTGCAAATTCCATCACACAGGTTCAGTTTGTTTCCATTTTAAGAGACTTTTTTTTTTCTTATTTTCCCCTTTTTGACATTTAATTTTCTAATTTTATGAATTGTTTACCTGGTCTTATAGTCAACATAAAGCAAGGTACAGGGCTTCCCTGGTGGCGCAGTGGTTGAGAGTCAGCCTGCCGATGCAGGGGACACGAGTTCGTGCCCCGGTCCGGGAAGATCCCACATGCTGCGGAGCGGCTGGCCCCATGCACCATGGCCGCTGAGCCTGCGTGTCCAGAGCCTGTGCTCTGCAACGGGAGAGGCCACAACAGTGAGAGGCCCGCATACCACAAAAAAAAAAATAAAAAATAAAAAATAAAGCAAGGTACAATCCTACAAAACTAATCTGTGTTTTCCCTCTTCATATACATAATCATTTCTCTTCACTTTTTGGGTTCTATTTTCATGCTTTTTGAAATCATAGGTGACTACATACAGTCATCCTTCAGTCTTCGGTGGATTGGTTCTGGGACCTCCCCCACCTGCAAATACCAAAATCTGAGGATGCTCAAGTCCCTTATATAAAATGATGTAGTATTGCATATAACTTACGCACATCCTCCTGTATTCTTTAAATCATCTCTAGATTACTTATAATACTTAATACCATGTAAATGCTATGTAAATAGTTGTAAATACAAAGTAAATGCTATGTAAATATTTGGCAGTACATAGTAAAGTCAAGTTTTGCTTTTTGGAACTTTCTGGAATTTTTCCCCTAATATTTTTGATTCGTGTTTGGTTGAATCTGTGGATATGGAACTCTCTGATATCGAGGGCCAACTGTATATTCATTTACCACCCCCTTTCTCTCATAAAAGTATCATAATATAGATACTATTCCTATAATAAAGACACATAGTTAATTCTATTTAAAGTCACTTTTGCCACACTTTTTTTTTTGGTCACGGAGAACGTTTCTTCTATGCATGCCTTTAAGAAGTTTATGAGTGAAACTCTAGGTTATTTAATTTGTTCCCTAATTTCCAGAAAGCTGCATATCATAGGACTGAGCATATTGTTCTTTAAAACGATATTAGCACCCCATTGGTTCTGAAGTTAGTGGCATTCTGACATACTCTAGATTTTGTTCTTGAAAACCACAGCTCTCCTAAACTAATGTATTTTAAGAGCAGTTTTCCCTAAGAAGTAATGCTGGAGGTCTTAAGGTTATTTCCAGGGTACTATCTTCCAGCAGAAATTTGATGATTCTCAAGTAACCTTCTGAGGAGAAGAATTATCTGGAGGGGAAAAAGAGAAGGTTATCAAAAAGCACAGGGTTATATGTCAGGACTGCTGTTCTCCACCTCCAAAAATTGTGTGGTCCTTGCATAATTCTGGTTAAGGGCAATGCCATAGGAGGTTCCTGTTCTGGATCTTATGACTTCTTGGAAACAGACTGGATGCTTCCTTGACATGAGAGAAACTTCCATCATGACCAGCCAACTTTGCATTATAAATCTATGTAAACTCTGAATGATATGAAGCTTGAAACAAGTAAACAACATTGTATGATGAGGTAGGGTGTTTACTTGTTTTAAGGAGGTGATATTCCAAATATTTAATAACATGATGTAAGGGATATCGACTCAGATAGGAGGTGACTGACATCTGCCATATAGGCCAGTACTGGTCTTGTATTAGATCTGATATTAGATCTGCCACATCCAACAGGGACCTTACTTCACTAGCTCAGTGAAGCCTGCTTATGGCAGGGGTTGACCCAAGTACGGACCACATTCTTCAGCACATTGGCATCTTCATCAAAGGTGTGGGTCTACATAGTAAGTTGGGACCATTTCAACCATGCGTAAGGAATATATATATTAAGCTCAGAAACTCTACAGAAGTGAGGTGGCTAAGTCCTGATGAAGAGAATTACTTTACTGTGCGTTAAAGAGTTTGGGAATATTTGAAGGAGGCTGACATTTAAGAATTTTATGTGAGGATTATTACATTAGAAAAAGAAAGGTTGTTGGGCTTGAGATAATACAGAGTCTGTGTGCCTGATGCAGTGACCTTAGTTAACGTTTGATCGCCTGTGCCGAATGTGTGTTTGCAGTTCATGTTAAACTGTGCATCACACATCGTTTCTTTTCCATATCTCGATTAAAATTTGTCTGCTGGTTTTGAGTCTATGGAAAAATAGAATCTTTTGCATTATAAAATATGATGATGAATTTCAGCCTGTTAGTAATAAAATACTTATTTAAATGTTTGCTTTTAAACTGTGTCAGGTTATTCAAACTTGATAATCATCGAAAGTTTTAGAAAATGTTTTAATAAAATAATTTGTGCAAGCAGGAAACATGTTCTTAAAACACCAAGACTAAAATAAAAAGCACACGTTGCTTTAGGGGTACCTCATCCTTAAGCCTAGCAATGTCTAGGTTATGGCAGGAAATGACACACAGAAAGGAAGTTGAGTTAAAATGTTAACATTTAAAAATTTTAATGTTACTTTTCTAGGTAGAAGCCTTCTAATTTATATCCATTTTCTGATCAAAGTGGCCTGTACTTTTTAACCATGCAATCTATTGGTGAGAATATTATAAGAAACATTTTCTGTAGACAGCTATAGCAGTATATTGAATATTGGTCTTAATATATGTTATCTTTTAATGTTCAAATTGTAAATTTTTGTTTCCTCACACTGACACATTCAGATTCCTTAATATCTCAGGTCTGTTCTGTAATCTTCATCTCACTGGTCATCCTTCTGGGCTCTACAACCCTAGTGAATCCCAAATTCTAAATCCTAAATTTCATGTGAGTAATATTTGCCTTGAGGGATTATTAGTGATAATTTCTATTTCAGAATTTCCTTGAGCTACTGACTTGGAACATTATTTGGTAATCTATAAATCTAATCTAATCTAGAACATCACTCACAAAGCTATGAGCAGAGAACACCTGAAGTAGCCGTCAAGGCAGGAAGTTGATTCTCAACATGGTCCCTCAGCGAGCATCATCAACATCACGTAGGGACTCAGACATGCAGATTATTAGGCCATATTTCAGATATATTGAATCAAAAACCTCTGAGGGTGGAGCCCAACAGTCTGTTTTAATCAGCCCAATCTGCTTTAACAAGTGATTCTGATGTGAACTAAAGCTTGAGAATCACTGAACTACAGAACTCCCAATAAGTAGTTCTGTGTGTGATAGAGAAACAAATAATTGTCACAGGTGGTGATAGGATATTTTTGGTCCTGTCCTGAGGCCTACATAGAGATACAAACTATTTGCATTAAGTACTTAATTAAAATTAATTCTATCTTGTAGATTCAGGATATAAAGTCATGGAGGATTAAAATGAAAAATGAGTAATCTGGCTCTAAAAGTATGCACTTTAGATATATCTAATATGCCTTAGAACCATTTATCATTATTAATATTACTTTACTTTCAGTTATTTTCAGGAATAAAGTCTCATGACACTTAAGACTTAAATTCCCGGGCTTCCCTGGTGGCGCAGTGGTTGAGAGTCCGCCTGCCGATGCAGGGGACATGGGTTCGTTCCCCGGTCCCGGGAAGATCCCACATGCTGCGGAGCGGCTGGGCCCGTGAGCCCTGGCTGCTGAGCCTGCGCGTCCGGAGCCTGTGCTCCTCAATGGGAGAGGCCACAACAGTGAGAGGCCCGCGTACCACAAAAAAAAAAAAAAAAAAAAAATTGCCCCAAAATATATCTTTGATCTCTTATTATTTTGCCTTCTGTGTTTTTCTAAAAAAAATTCCATTTAAAAACAAAACATTCACTTTTGTTTAATATTTTTACACCAATCATTGGATGTTTAATTTTTATTTACTTATTTTTAATTGTGTACTTCTACAATTAGTTCCCACAGTCATACCTAAATATTTTAATGGTAGTTCCTTCTTTCTTAACTAAAGACTTAATGTTAAGTTTATGAGAACAGATCCAAATCCAATGATTTTTCTGACTATTCTGTTCCTGGACCTTAGATATCTGTATCCTATAGAATAAAGCTCATCTTATTAGCTATTTTTAGAAAACAATTTTAGGGATAAACTGGTTTTATTAGAATAAAGTCTTTCATATGCCTGCAGTACAGTAGAAGTGGTTAGTTTGGTTGGTGCCCATCTTTCAAATGGAAAGAAGCAATAGTATTTAATAAAGGGGTAAGAGTAAGGAAAATTCAGGGCTGAACACTGATTGGAGAAGGAATCAAGGAGATAAAAGACTGGTGGTGGTGTGGCTGAAGAGGGATTTATGTGGGAGACAGCTGTCCAATGCAAAAATCTCAAGTTGTTTCATGTATGTACGCCCCTTGCAAACCTTCCCCTCTCTCTCCCTTATGAAACCTTTAGTATATTCTACATTGCTTATGATGGTTGGTAGATGGATTTTCTTTGGGAGCATATGTGAAGATGTTCCAAATTTTTCTTTGAAGATTGGAGTTCAGCAAGAAAAATGTACGTGTAGTAGAAGTTAACACCAGGATTTCTATGAAGAGGAGGTGTGCTAATGAAATGAAGCTCTTGAAAATGATAGAAAAAACATTTTTTACAGTGTAGGATTAGAAATAATCAGCATGTGTGTTAGTGTCTCTAAGACACTATGAAAGTAGAAATGTGATTCAGTAAAAATATTTTTCTTTATACAAATATTAAAACATTACCTGTTTAAACAGATCTTAAAACTCAAGTGACTGCAAGCTGAAGAACTATTTCAACGGATATTCAAAAACTAATATTCAAAACCACATTTATTTTTACATTATTGAAAACAGCTTTTAAGTAAATCTGTGTAAGAAAATTTCCCATATAATTGAAGTTTCACTTTCATAGTAACAGTCTTATTTATAGTTGAATGTTTAGAGGACCCTATATTATATATTTTACCGTTTGTTTTGGTGTACTGTTACTCAGTTTAACCTTTTCTGGATGAAATCTGAATGTCATTCTGAACCCTAATTTTCAGTTTGGCATAGAGCAGGGCCTACATTAACCACTCAGTACATATTTAATGAATGAATGAATGAATGAACTCTACCCTTTATTTTCAAATCTAACTAACCAGGAAAAGATCTGCCGCTTGTCTTAATTTTATTAATTGTCTTAAATGATTAGCTTAAAAAGAAATTCAGTAAATGTATAAAGTGTTACACTACCTAGATCCTCATATTCAAGCTTTTTTCCTTCTCTCTAATTATGCCCTAAATTCTTTACTTTGGTAAATGAATGTCACATCATAAACAGGTGAGATATATTTGATGTTTTACGGGCAGGAGAATATAGTAACACGGAGCTTGTTGAGCTGTTCCTGAAGATAAAATCGCCTTTAGATATTTTCAGATTGTCTTCTGATGGGGAGTAGAAAAATGTTTAGCAGGACCTTTATTTACATGTTGTTTCTTACCCCCACTCTACCCATAACAGTCAGACTGGCTGAGAGTGAAAAACCTTAAGGCTAATGTGGTGAAAGTATTGGTGTCTAAAAGAAGAAATCATAGCATAAAACAAGCTTCTTGGTGTTTTTCTTATCTCCTTAATTGAGAACCTAATTTCATAGCACTATAGTGCATAGCATCACAGGGGCTTAATTTTTTTTTAAACAGTGAAATATTTTAGGCATAAACAAATAGGGGAAAATGTAATAAGCATCTCTGTGTACACCACCTACCTTAAAAAATAAAACATTACAGATATTATTAAAACTTCCTGTGTTCCCTTTCCTCTACCCAGTGGAAATCACAATAGAATTTGATGTTTGTCATTCTTATTTTTCTTTTGATATTTTTACTACATATGTATGTATCAATGTTATATAATACTATTTTGCATATTTTTTGAACTTTACATTAATGGTATTTCTATACACCTTTAAAGTGAACTTTAATGTTTTACCTATTCCTATATATTGAATATTTAATCCAGTCAGTTTATAGTATTATATAACATCCTGTTTAATTACACCATGATGTATTTACCCATTTTGTGGCTGATTTAACTTTCAATGGCTTCCATTTTTTGCTATTGCAAGCAATTCTTCAGTGAACATCTTTGAATATTTTCTTGTGACCATTTGTGAGAATTTCCCTAGGGTATTACCTAGGAGTAGGATTGTTAGATCTCAGAGTTAACATAGCTTCAACTTTGCTATGTAATGCCAAATTGTTTTACCACTTTTACCCTCTCCTGCAGTGTTATTTTGTATCCTTGCTGACTACTTGATATTTTCAAACTTTTAATTTTTGCTAATCCAGTGGGTGGGAAGTGACATCTCACTGTTGTTTTAATCTGTGTTTCCTTAATTATGAGTGAGCTTGAGCATCATTATGTATGTTTACTGACCATTCATATGTCCTCCCCTGAATATCTTTGTTGATTTTTCTATTGGTCTTTTTTTTTTCTCATTGATTTATTCTTTATTTATTTTTTTTTTTTACACAATTTTTTTTTATTAGTTTCTGCTTTATAACAAAGTGAATCAGTCAAACACATACATCTGTTCCCACATCCCTTCCCTCATGCATCTCCCTCCCTCCCACCCTCCCCATCCCACCCCTCCAGGCGGTCACAAAGCACCGAGCTGATCTCCCTGTGCCATGCGGCCGCTTCCCACCATCTATCTACCCCACGTTTGGTAGTGTATATATGTCCATGCCTCTCTTTCGCTTTGTCACAGCTTACCCTTCCCCCTCCCCATATCCTCAAGTCCATTCTCAAGTAGGTCTGTGTCTTTATTCCCGTTTTACCCCTAGGTTCTTCATGACATTTTTTTTTTTTAAATTCCGTATATGTGTGTTAGCATACGGTATTTGTCTTTCTCTTTCTGACTTACTTCACTCTGTATGACAGACTCTAGGTCTATCCACCTCATTACAAATAGCTCAGTTTCGTTTCTTTTTATGGCTGAGTAATATTCCATTGTATATATGTGCCACATCTTCTTTATCCATTCATCCGATGATGGACACTTAGGTTGTTTCCAGCTCCGGGCTATTGTGAATAGAGCTGCAATGAACATTTTGGTACATGTCTCTTTTTGAATTATGGTTTCCTCAGGGTATATGCCTAGTAGTGGGATTGCTGGGTCATATGGTAGTTCTATTTTTAGTTTTTTAAGGAACCTCCATACTGTTCTCCATAGTGGCTGTACCAATTCACATTCCCACCAGCAGTGCAAGAGTGTTCCCTTTTCTCCACACCCTCTCCAGCATTTATTGTTTCTAGATTTCTTGATGATGGCCATTCTGACTGGTGTGAGATGATATCTCATTGTAGTTTTGATTTGCATTTCTCTGATGATTAATGATGTTGAGCATTCTTTCATGTGTTTGTTGGCAGTCTGTATATCTTCTTTGGAGAAATGCCTATTTAAGTCTTCTGCCCATTTTTGGATTGGGTTGTTTGTTTTTTTGATATTGAGCTGCATGAGCTGCTTGTAAATTTTGGAGATTAATCCTTTGTCAGTTGCTTCATTTGCAAATATTTTCTCCCATTCTGAGGGTTGTCTTTTGGTCTTGTTTATGGTTTCCTTTGCTGTGCAAAAGCTTTGAAGTTTCATTAGGTCCCATTTGTTTATCTTTGTTTTATTTCCATTTCTCTAGGAGGTGGGTCCAAAAGGATCTTGCTGTGATTTACGTCATAGAGTGTTCTACCTATGTTTTCCTCTAAGAGTTTGATAGTTTCTGGCCTTACATTTAAGTCTTTAATCCATTTTGAGCTTATTTTTGTGTATGGTGTTAGGGAATGATCTAATCTCAAACTTTTACATGTCCTTGTCCAGTTTTCCCAGCACCACTTATTGAAGAGGCTGTCCTTTCTCCACTGTACATTCCTGCCTCCTTTATCAAAGATAAGTTGGCCATATGTGCATGGGTTTATCTCTGGGCTTTCTATCCTGATCCACTGATCTATCTTTCTGTTTTTATGCCAGTACCACACTGTCTTAATTACTGTAGCTTTGTAGTATAGTCTGAAGTCAGGGAGCCTGATTCCTCCAGCTCCGTTTTTCGTTCTCAAGATTGCTTTGGCTATTCGGGGTCTTTTGTTTTTCCAAACAAATTTTGAAATTTTTTGTTCTAGTTCTGTGAAAAATGCCAGTGGTAGTTTGATAGGGATTGCATTGAATCTGTAGATTGCTTTGGGTAGTACAGTCATTTTCACAATATTGATTCTTCCAATCCAGGAGCATGGTATATCTCTCCATCTATTTGTATCTTCTTTAATTTCTTTCATCAGTGTCTTATAATTTTCTGCATACAGGTCTTTTGTCTCCTTAGGTAGGTTTATTCCTAGATATTTTATTCTTTTTGTTGCGATGGTAAATGGGAGTGTTTTCTTGATTTCATTTTCAGATTTTTCATCATTAGTGTACAGGAATGCCAGAGATTTCTGTACATTAATTTTGTATCCTGCTACTTTACCAAATTCATTGATTAGCTCTAGTAGTTTTTCGGTAGCATCTTTAGGATTCTCTATGTACAGTATCATGTCATCTGCAAACAGTGACAGCTTTACTTCTTCTTTTCCGATTTGGATTCCTTTTATTTCCTTTTCTTCTCTGATTGCTGTGGCTAAAACTTCCAAAACTATGTTGAATAAGAGTGGTGAGAGTGGGCAACCTTGTCTTGTTCCTGATCTTAGTGGAAATGGTTTCAGTTTTTCACCATTGAGGACGATGTTGGCTGTGGGTTTGTCATATATGGCCTTTATTATGTTGAGGAAAGATCCCTCTATGCCTACTTTCTGCAGGGTTTTTATCATAAATGGGTGTTGAATTTTGTCGAAAGCTTTCTCTGCATCTATTGAGATGATCATATGGTTTTTCTCCTTCAACTTGTTAATATGGTGTATCACATTGATTGATTTGCGTATATTGAAGAATCCTTGCATTCCTGGAATAAACCCCACTTGATCATGGTGTATGATCCTTTTAATATGCTGTTGGATTCTGTTTGCTAGTATTTTATTGAGGATTTTTGCATCTATGTTCATCAGTGATATTGGCCTGTAGTTTTCTTTCTTTGTGACATCCTTGCCTGGTTTTGGTATCAAGGTGATGGTGGCCTCGTAGAATGAGTTTGGGAGTGTTCCTTCCTCTGATATTGTTTGGAAGAGTTTGAGAAGGATAGGTGTTAGCTCTTCTCTAAATGTTTGATAGAATTCGCCTGTGAAGCCATCTGGTCCTGGGCTTTTGTTTGATGGAAGATTTTTAATCACAGTTTCAATTTCAGTGCTTGTGATTGGTCTATTCATATTTTCTATTTCTTCCTGAGTCAGTCTTGGCAGGTTGTGCATTTCTAAGAATTTGTCCATTTCTTCCAGGTTGTCCATTTTATTGGCATAGAGTTGCTTATAGTAATCTCTCATGATCTTTTGTATTTCTGCAGTGTCAGTTGTTACTTCTCCTTTTTCATTTCTAATTCTATTGATTTGAGTCTTCTTCCTTCTTTTCTTGATGAGTCTGGCTAATGGTTTGTCAATTTTGTTTATCTTCTCAAAGAACCAGCTTTTAGTTTGGTTGATCTTTGCTATCGTTTCCTTCATTTCTTTTTCATTTATTTCTGATCTGATCTTTATGATTTCTTTCCTTCTGCTAGCTTTGGGGTTTTTTTGTTCTTCTTTCTCTAATTGCTTTAGGTGCAGGGTCAGGTTGTTTACTCGAAATGTTTCCTGTTTCTTAAGGTGGGATTGTATTGCTATAAACTTCCCCCTTAGAACTGCTTTTGCTGCGTCCCATAGGTTTTGGGTCGTCGTGTCTCCATTGTCATTTGTTTCTAGGTATTTTTTAATTTCCTCTTTGATTTCTTCAGTGATCACTTCGTTATTGAGTAGTGTATTGTTTAGCCTCCATGTGTTTGTATTTTTTACAGATCTTTTCCTGTAATTGATGTCTAGTCTCATAGCACTGTGGTCGGAAAAGATACTTGATACAATTTCAATTTTCTTAAATTTACTAAGGCTTGATTTGTGACCCAAGATATGATCTATCCTGGAGAATGTTCCATGAGCACTTGAGAAAAATGTGTATTCTGTTGTTTTTGGATGGAATGTCCTATAAATATCAACTAAGTCCATCTTGTTTAATGTATCATTTAAAGCTTGTGTTTCCTTATTTATTTTCATTTTGGATGATCTGTCCATTGGTGAAAGTGGGGTGTTAAAGTCCCATACTATGATTGTGTTACTGTCGATTTCCCCTTTTATGGCTGTTAGTATTTGCCGTATGTATTGAGGTGCTCCTATGTTGGGTGCATAAATATTTACAATTGTTATATCTTCTTCTTGGATCGATCCCTTTATCGTTATGTAGTGTCCTTCTTTGTCTCTTCTAATAGTCTTTATTTTAAAGTCTATTTTGTCTGATATGAGAATTGCTACTCCAGCTTTCTTTTGATTTCCATTTGCATGGAATATCTTTTTCCATCCCCTTACTTTCAATCTGTATGTGTCTCGAGGTCTGAAGTGGGTCTCTTGTAGACAGCATATATATGGGTCTTGTTTTTGTATCCATTCAGCCACTCTGTGTCTTTTGGTGGGAGCATTTAGTCCATTTACATTTAAGGTAATTATTGATATGTATGTTCCTATTCCCATTTCCTTAATTGCTTTGGGTTGTTATTGTAGGTATATTCCTTCTGTTGTGCTTCTTGCCTAGAGAAGTTCCTTTAGCATTTGTTGTAGAGCTGGTTTGGTGGTGCTGAACTCTCTCAGCTTTTGCTTGTCTGTAAAGGTTTTAATTTCTCCATCAAATCTGAATGAGATCCTTGCTGGGTAGAGTAATCTTGGTTGCAGGTTTCTCTCCTTCATCACTTTAATTATGTCCTGCCACTCCCTTCTGGCTTGTAGAGTTTCTGCTGAGAGATCAGCTGTTAACCTGATGGGGATTCCCTTGTGTGTTATTTGTTGTTTTTGCCTTGCTGCTTTTAATATGATTTCTTTGTGTTTAACTTTTGACAGTTTGATTAATATGTGTCTTGGTGTATTTCTCCTTGGATTTATTCTGTATGGGACTCTCTGTGCCTCCTGGACTTGATTAACTATTTCCTTTCCCATATTAGGGAAGTTTTCAACTATAATCTCTTCAAATATTTTCTCAGTCCCTTTCTTTTTCTCTTCTTCTTCTGGAACCCCTATAATTCGAATGTTGGTGCGTTTAATGTTGTCCCAGAGGTCTCTGAGACTGTCCTCTGTTCTTTTCATTCTTTTTTCTTATTTTGCTCTGCAGCAGTTATTTCCACTATTTTATCTTCCACCTCACTTATCCGTTCTTCTGCCTCAGTTATTCTGCTATTGATCCCATCTAGAGTATTTTTCATTTCATTTATTGTGTTTTTAATCGATGCTTGATTCATCTTTAGTTCTTCTAGGTCCTTGTTAACTGTTTCTTGCATTTTGTCTATTCTATTTCCAAGATTATGGATCTTGGAAATAGAATCTTGGATCAGCTTTACTATCATTATTCTGAATTCTTTTTCAGGTAGACTGCCTATTACCTCTTCATTTGTTAGGTCTGGTAGGCTTTTATCTTGCTCCTTCACCTGCTGTGTGTTTTTCTGTCTTCTCATTTTGCTTATGTTACTGTGTTTGGGGTCTCCTTTTTGCAGGCTGTAGATTCGTAGTTCCCGTTGTTTTTGGTGTCTGACCCCAGTGGCTAAGGTTGTTTCAGTAGGTTGTGTAGGCTTCCTGGTGGGGGGGACTAATGCCTGTGTTCTGGTGGTTGAGGCTCGATCTTGTCTCTCTGGGGGATAGGTCCACGTTTGGTGGTGTGTTTTGGGGTGCCTACTGCCTTATTATGTTTTTAGGTAGCCTCTCTGCTAATGGGTGGGGTTGTGTTCCTGCCTTGCTAGTTGCTTTGCATAGGGTGACCAGTACTGTAGCTTGCTGGTCGTTGACTGAAGCTGGGTGCTGGTGTTGGGATGGAGATCTCTGGGAGATTTTCGCTGCTTGATATTATGTGGAGCTGGGAGGTCTCTTGTGGACCCGTGTCCTGAAGTTGGCTCTCCCACTTCAGAGGCACAGCACTGGCTCCTGGCTGCAGCATCAAGAGCCTTTCATCCACCCGGCTCAGAATAACAGGGAGAAAAGGTAGAGAGAAAGAATTAGTAGAAGAAAGAAAGAGAGAGGGAAAGAAAGGAAGAAGGGAAGAAAGGAAGGAAGGAAGGAAGAAAGAAAGGAGGGAGGGAGGAAGGATGGAAAGAAAGAAGGAAAGAAAGGAGGAAGGGAGGGAGGAATGAAAGCAAAAGGAAGAGTGAATGGAAGAAGGGAGGGAGGGAGGGAGGAAGGAAAGAAAGAAAGAAAGGAGGGAGGGAGGGCGGAAGGAAAGAAAAAGAAAGTGGAAAGAAGAAGGGTGGGAGGGAGGGAGGGAGGAAAGAAGAAAGAAGGAAAGGAGGAGCGGAGGGAGGGAGGGAGGAAGGGAAGGTAGGAAAAAAAGAAAGAGCAGGTAAAGTAAATTAGAATAAAGTATGAAATATAGTAGCGTTATTAAAATTAGAAAGTACTTATTGAAAAAAAAAAAAAAAACGGACCGATAGAACCCTGGGACATATGGTGGAAGCAAAGCTATACAGAGAGAATCTTACACAGAAGATTACACATACACATTCACAAAAAGAGAGCAGGGGGAAAAATCAAAAATCTTGCTCTCCAAGTCCACCTCCTCAATTTGGAATAATTCGTTGTAAAAAGAGGAAAAGGGGGGAAAGTCTTAAATCTTGTCCTCAAAGTCCACTTCCTCAATTTGGGATGATTCGCTGTCCATTCATGCACTCCACAGACGCAGGGCACATCAAATGGACCGTGGAGCTTTAATCCGCTGCCTCCGAGACTGCACAGAGAGATTTCCCTGTCTCTGCTCTCACAGCTCCCGGTCTCAGCCTTGGACCCGGCCCCGCCTCTGTGCGTAGGTCGCCGGAGGGCGTCCGTTCTTCGCTCAGACAGGACGGGTTTAAAGGAGCCGCTGATTCGGGGGCTCTGGCTCACTCAGGCAGAGGGGAGGGAGGGGCGGGCAGTGTGGGGAGGGAGGGGCGGGCAGTGTGGGGCGGGCCTGCGGCGGCAGAGGCCGGCGTGACGTTGCAGCAGCCCGTGGCGCTCCGTGCGCTTTACCGGGAAAGCCGCCCCCGGGTCTCGGGACCCCGGCAGTGGCGGGGTGCACAGGCCCCCCGGAAGGCGGGGCGGACAGCGACCCGCGCCCGCACACAGGCCCCGCGGCGGCGGGCGGCGGCGTCGGCGGCGGGCGTCGGCGGCGGGCCGCGTCGGCGTCGGCGGGCGTCGGCGTCGGCGGCGTCGGCGGCGGGCCGCAGCGGCGGAGGCGGTGGGCCGCGTCGGCAGCGGCGTCGGCGGCGGGCGTCGGCGGCGGGCCGCGGCGGCGGCGGCGGGCGGCGTCGGCGGCGTCGGCGGGCCGCGGCGTCGGCGGCGTCGGCGGCGGGCCGCAGCGGCGTCGGCGGCGGGCCGCGTCGGCGTCGGCGTCGGCGGCGGGCCGCAGCGGCGGCGGCGGCGGGCCGCGTCGGCGTCGGCGTCAGCGGTGGGCCGCGGCGTCGGCGGCGGCGGGCCGCGTCGGCGGTGGCGGCGGCGGCGGCGGCGGCGGCGGCGGCGGCGGGCCGCGGCGACGGCGGCGGCGGGCCGCGGGCGGCGTCTGCGGTGGCGGCGGCCGCCCACACCCGTCTCCGAGGTCCGCGCCTTACCCGCGGCTCGCGCCTGTCTCCAGCGCTTCCCTAAGCAGCCCTCTTAATG
Organism: Mesoplodon mirus; assembly: GCF_964341445.2. NCBI lineage: Eukaryota > Metazoa > Chordata > Mammalia > Artiodactyla > Ziphiidae > Mesoplodon > Mesoplodon mirus. The sequence continues at coordinate 112,525,688 of NC_138982.1, forward strand.
CCCTCTCCTCGCGCACCAGGAAACAAAAGGGAAAAAAGTCTCTTGCCTCTTCGGCAGCTCCAGACCCTTTCCCCGGACTCCCTCCGGGCTAGCCGTGGTGCACTAACCCCTTCAGGCTCTTTTCCTGCCGCCAGCCCCAGTCCTCTCCCTGCGCTCTGACTGAAAGCCGATACCCGAGCCTCAGCTCCCAGCCCCCCCGCCACGGTGGCCGAGCAGACAAGCCTCTCGGGCTGGTGAGTGCCTGAGGGCACCGATCCTCTGTGCCGGAATCTCTCCGCTTTGCCCTCCACACCCCTGTTGCTGTGCTCTCCTCCGCTACTCCGAAGCTTCCCCCTCCGCCACCTGCAGTCTCCGCCCGCGAAGGGGCTTGTAGTGTGTAGAAACCTTCCCTCCTTCACGGCTCCCTCCCACTGGTGCAGGTCCCGTCCATATCCTATTGTCTCTGTTTATTCTTTTTTTCTTTTGCCCTACCCAGGTATGTGGGGAGTTTCTTGCCTTTTGAGGGGTCTGAGGTCTTCTGTCAGCGTTCAATAGGTGTTCTGTAGGAGTTGTTCCACGTGTAGATGAATTTCTGATGTATCTGTGGGGAGGAAGGTGATCTCCGCGTCTTACTCTTCCGCCATCTTCCTCCGGGGTCCTCATTGATTTATAAATCTTGATATATTTTGGATGCTCTTTCTTGGTATGTTCATTACAAATGTATTCTCCCAGTTGGTAGCTTGTCTTGTCATTCTGTCTATCTATCTATCTATGTATGAAGATATGTCTGTAATTTTTGTAGTCAAATTTATCAGGCTTTTCCTTAAGGTTTTGTATGTACGTGTATGTACGTGTATGATTTTAATAATTTTTCACCATTTTTTTCTAACATAACATGTATTTTATCTAGTTGCCTAGAATGCGTTTCTATTTTTTTCATATTATCTCCCTTTGTTGATCGTGTTTCTTAAAAAAGGACCCATCATTCTATTTATTGATAGAAGTAATAGAGTTTAAAGTACAATGGAAAACGTGTTTGTAATCTTTAATCTTTAAAGTTTGCAAAAGGCAAACTTTCAAATATGTTTTTAAAAAAATAAGTTAAGCATAACCTGCTTTTTAAATGACTTGTATTTTGTTTAGTATCTTAGAAAACAATGTTTTTTAGGCAATTTGATTCTGTATAGGTAGGCAGTATATTATACTTTGATTGAAATTTATTGAGTATTAGTCCTATAATGCTATTGTTAATTGATCATCTTTATTTTTTCAGATGATTGGAATCCATTTGCATACCCATATAAAAAAGTGGATTTTGGAAAATGGGAGCTGTATATCCCACCAAAGCAGAATAGATCTGTCCTAGTACCTCATGGATCCAAATTAAAGGTACTTTCCTCCCTCTTGTTTTCATTTGAACTTACTATTTTCTTTTTGTCCTGTTTGAAAAGTTTGATTTAAACTATTAAAATGTAAACTGATGCATGATAATTATGGGAGAAACAGTGTAAATTTTTAAATAGAGGAAAATTTAAGAGAAGTTACCACAAATTGAAATGTGTTAGACTGGAATTGTTTGGTTGGTAAGGTACTGAACTTAACTAGTTGTATTATTATCAACTTTGGAAACGTTATAGAAGGATCACTGAATAAATGCAAAAGTTTAGTCTGGAAAACAGAAAGTTTGATTAAAAAAAAAAAATGAAACCTGTCTTCAAGTCGGCCAGGCAGAGAATTTTTACCTGTAGAGACAGACTTGGTATAATTGACTTTGTGATGAGCCACATAAATGTGGGAGGCTGTATTGGAGACCCATGCCTTTTGGGGATATGATTTTCTTGATCTCTTCCTGCTCTTTGACATCAGGGCTGTTGCTTCTCCTGTTCTCCTTGGATTAGCCTAGGGGCCTGCCTGTCCTCTACTTCCCCTCTGCTTTGGCTGACCATGCAGCTCTGCATTTAGGGTGTGCAGAGCCAACACAGCTGCCCTCCTCTGTCTCCTCAAGGGAGGCTTGAAGGATGTGTCCCAAAGTCTGGATTACCTATCACAGATTTGATTACATGAGAGGCAATCTAAATCCTTTAACATTTACTTGATTTTAGCCCATGATCATATAATTATATAATATTTCCATATCCCTTGTATCTCTTTCCCTTCCTTGGATGTGTGATAGCATTTATAGCATTTTTCATGATAGATTCTGTAACTGAATTATATTTTTTATTGGCATTTGTTATTTAACAATATTAGCCAGAGCTACTTAAAGTATATTTAAACTAAAAAATGTGTTGTATGTTTGTTTTGCAGTTTTTTACAAATAATGAAATTATAAGTGTTCCTGAAAATACTGAAATATTGCCACACAAAGTTACCAGAAGAGCATATTGTCTGGAATAAAGAGACATTTTTATATGGGATAGCAGCCAAGGTTCTCCTAAATCTGAAGTGAAAAGGAGAAAAAGTAGCTACAGTATACAATAAGAGGGATTTAAATTTAATATATATAATTCCTTTTCCAAGTCAGTATAAGCTTCACGAGAGCAGGGGCCTTTGCTGTTCTGTTTGCTAATACTGTATGTTTTCAGTTCTTAGAAGAGTGCCTGGCACAGAGTAGGCAATCAAAAAATGTTTATTGAATGTTAAAGCCATTTTTAGGCCCAATCTTTGAAGGAATAAACCATAGAGCTTGATTTTTCTATGGTCTGTAAGTCCTGATTTTAGGAAACTGTGAAGCAAGGCTACTATTATAGTACTGATTTCATTGTTGCTTTAGGTCTTTTGGCCATTTGTTTTGTTATATTTTGTTTTTAAGAATTGAAATTTCCAGTTTTTTTTGTTTTTTTTTTTTTTTTTTTCCCTGTACGTGGGCCTCTTACTGCTGTGGCCTCTCCCGTTGCGGAGCACAGGCTCCGGACGCACAGGCTCAGCGGCCACAGCTCACGGGCCCAGCCGCTCCGTGGCATGTGGGATCTTCCCGGACCGGGGCACGAACCCATGTCCCCTGCATCGGCAGGCGGACTCTCAACCACTGCGCCACCAGGGAAGCCCCTCCAGTTTTTTAAAGTGCTGCAGAATTTTTTTTGTCTTCTTAAATTAGAAAATTTTATGGGCTCCATTATCTACTCTTTGCATTAAATGGCAGGTGAATTAATAAATTTTTTACAGTTTTTAAAATTGAAGTATAGTTGCTTTACAATATTATATTAGTTTCAGGTGTACAACACAGTGATTCAGTATTTTTATAGATTATATTCCATTTAAGTTTATTACAAAACAATGGTTATATTTCCTTGTGCTATGGAATATATCCGTGTTGCTTATCTATTTTATAAGTAGTATTTTGTATCTCTTAATCCCATACTTCTATTTTCCCCCTCCCTCCTATCCTCTCCCTACTGGTAACCACTAGTTTGTTCTCTATATCCACGAGTTTCTTTCTGTTTTGTTACATACAGTGAATGAATTAATTTGCATGTGTTGTTTTTATACATTGGGAAAAAATGATTACTAGGAATGAATGCTTATTAATATATACAGTTAATAATTATAGGCATTTGCCTCTCCCACCCAACTCTAAAACTTTTATATCTTCTCCTATGGTCTGAATGTTTGTGTCCTCCCCCCAAATCATATGTTGAGATACTAATTCCTGATGTGATGGTACTAGTACATAGGGCTTTGAGAGGTGCATAAATCATGAGTGTATAGCCCTTCAAATAGGATTAGTGGCTTTAAAAAGAAACTCCAGGGAGAACCCTAGCCCCTTTCACCCCATGAAGATACAACAAGAACTCTACAACCTGGAGAAGAGCCCACACCAGAGCATGCTGGCAGCTGATCTTGAACTTCCAACTTCCAGAACTGTGAGAAATCAATTTCTGTTGTTTGTAAGCCACTCAGTCCCTGATATTTTGTTATAGCAGCCCAAATGGACTAAGGTGCTTTAAACACTATGCTATGTACTATACTATGCTTTTTTTCATAAATTCATTTGACCTGGATGAAATGAAATAATAACAAAAATTTTTTTAAAGCATCTTTTACCTTTTTACTTAAAAAAATCTATATCTAAAGTAAACATTCAAAAAATATCAATCAACTCTTGTGTAATCTTTCTTCATTATTATTCTCTAAAGATTTCAGTGAGGATAAATTTACTGGAAATTTAGGCCCAAAGTATCACTCATAGTGTTTAGGTGTTTCAAATTTTGAGGAAATATTTACATGCTATTATAATGTTAATATGGTGATATAATTAGTTTTTCACTTATGGGAAATGATTTATCAGATTTTCTTTGGGGGGGGCTGGGGTTAAATTCTCTATTAAAAATCAACTAACTTAAAGTTTTTGGCCTTCAATCTGAAATTGTCCCTAGGTAGTCTACCTTTGTAATTAAAAATCTTGTCTTAAATTGAACTTGAAAATTTATTTCACTCCACAAGGGATTGACCTTTATAACTCACTTGTGGATGTTTTTCTTACAAATTATCTGGTAACCATTCTCAAAAAAGAATATTACCTACCATTGAAATATTAGCTTTATTTTCTTTGCAAAATACCTGGTCTTTTCAATTAAACACTTTGGAAGAAGATACCCCATTGCTTATATGGTCACATAAATGTCTCCTTTCCATGTTTTTAAGTGAGTTTACCAAACAAAATATTTAAAAAGTAAAGTAATAAGGTGAGGAGGTCAGTGAAAGACCCCACATCAGGAAAAGTGAGAGGTCGGGGAAAGTGAACTTGAAAGGTGGGTTGGGGGCAAACTGAAGAATTCCTTTCTTTTCTTCTGATTTCCATTTTCTTCTTTTTTTAAAAAATCATTCCTATTAATATCCATATGACTAGCAATGGAAATTAAAATTGTCTTCTTTTAAGTGTTTAGGATGTTTATGTACTTTAACTTCTCCTTGCCAAATCAGTAACAAAATGGACTAGGATAAAGGTTTTTTGATACCAGACTTTTAACCTTTTTGAAGGATCATGTATTAATCATCTAGAGCTACGATAACAAAATACCATACTGTGGGTGGCTTAAACGACAGAAATTTAATTTCTCACAGTTCTGGAGGCTGGAAGTCTGAGATCAGCCAGCATGGTTGAGTTCCGGTGAGTTCTTTTCCTCGCTTACAGATGGCACTCACATGGCACTAATCCTATCATCAGGCCCCATGCTCATGACCTCATTTAAACCTAGTTATCTCCCAAATGTCCTGTCTCCAACTACCATCACAGTGGGGTTAGGGCTTCAACATATGAACTTGGTGGGGGGCACAGTTTGGTTCAGAGCAGATCATATTGCTTTCTGAATTATATTTAGATGTTATACAATTGATTGGTAGAAAAGGGTCATGGAACTTAATACCTACATTTGCAGTTTTCTCAGATGAGACACATGAAAGAAATTAGAGATTATTTTACATTCATATTTAATTTAATCCTCGTGGTAACACTGTGAGATAAAATACTGTTATCATATATTCATTTCATAGACGAGTACACTGACGTTTAGAGAGGTTAAGTAGATGGTATTGCCTGGACTTGAATTCAGGCTTGTCTAATAGCAAAGTCCATGGTCCTAACCATTGTGTTACACTGCTGGTCAAGCTAAGGGTTCACAGAGAGGAAAAGGAAAAAAAAATCGTGATACAGAGGAAGTAGAACTTGAGCCTTGTCTCAGGTCTAACAAATTATTTTATACCATAATTGCTTTTGCTTTTTTGTGTGGGGACTATTGTCTCCATTTTTCAGGGTGCTGAGTATTGAAGTGACGTTCCCTGAGAATAGAAAGGAGATAGAAAGTTTGTGGAAAGAGTTTGCATTTTAAAGAATAAGAGATCAGATTGATTACATAAAGTGAAACTAGTTATTGAGAGCTAGAATGAGATTGCTAGGCAGAAGGATGCCATTGGGCAGGGATGTGGCATGTTGAAAAATTAGTATCTACATATTTGCTTAAGAAGGTTAATCTCATAAGCACTTTATCCTTTATTTCTGGACTATTTTATTGTGTCATTTCTTCATCTATTTCCTTCTCTCCACATTTTTTATTAACTGTTTTAGGATATTCTAGTATTTGGATATTGAATCTCCTAGATTTTCTTATCTTTTTGTCAAGTTCCCCATCATTTTGACTTTCTGTTCCATTTTGAGAAGTTATCTTCCAACTGCATTATTTTAGTAATCACATTAAAAACATTTCTAATAACATGCCTGTGTTGTCTGCCTTTTGTGTAGATTCTGTCATTGTTAAATATTCAAAGATAGTTTTATCTTTTTGAAAGTATTATAGATGTTTTATTTTTTTCCCCAAGTTTTCTTCTTGTTCCCCCACCTGCTCACTGTTTCTTTCAGATTTTCTTTTCCTGTGGTTTGTTTTTTTTTTTTTTTTTTTTTTTTTTAGTCCCTTGTCTTTTGTGTTGCAGGCTGTCTTGAAATGCCTGGTGATCCATGGTAATATAATCATATTTTAGAATGAGTTAGGAAAAGACAATTGAAAATTCTGTTTCTGGTGTGCTTTGTTCCTGGTGATCTTCACTGTTGGGTAGTCGGAAATTGAGACAGCCTTTATATTGATGGAAAGAAGTGAAAGTTTTTCTCTGGGGTCATTTAGTTTTTCCAGAGGTGAATCTTCCAGTCTCTTACAAGGGGTGGGTGGAAAGGGTATGGAGTGGAGGAAGTTTTATGTGGCTACTGGCATCCATGCATAAGGACAGGGAAAGTAGATAAGGGTCCCAACTTTCAGTAAGACTGAATCCCCCTATTTTTAACCATATGATTCACATCTGCCATTTGCTATGCTCATTGTCTCTGAACTTGGAGCCTTCCTAGTTCAGTGTTTTTCAGAGAGTGAACCTCTGATCTCCCATTTGAGGGCTGAGAGGTGGCATTTTGGAGGAATACATGTTTATCTGTATGGGTTAGGGAAAGGCTCTGCTGAAGAGCCTACAGTGCCCTTGTTTAACACTGCATCTTACCTTCTGCCATAGTACTAGAAGTCTCCAGATGCCAAGTTTCCTAGGGCTTCTGTGAAGCAAACTGACCAGCTCTCTTCAGGTTCTTCCTCTGCAATAGCAGATTTTAATTTTTTCCTGTCTACTTAGTTCCTTACCACTCCAACTACTTTCTAAGTTCCAAAAATTTGCTGAAATTTCTGTTCTCTTGTTGCCTCCTTTTCTGTCTTTCTCTGTTAATACTTTTTGTATTCCTTTGCTGTTAGTTATTTTAACAGAAGTTTGGTAGGTTTGTTATTTTGATTATACTTCTTAAGCCCCCGTATTTAAAAGAAAGAAGAAAAAAATACATCTACCGGATAGAAGAATATTTTATAATTCTGGGGCCTCGGTTGAGTATTACATTCTTATCGTATGCCATGATTATAAAATTTTGGTCAGACTGATTATTTCTAGCTTGTGGTGTCTTTACATATTATTATATGTGATAAAGATTTTCTTCTCTATGACCCACAGAAAATCCTTTACTCACTTCATTTGTTACCTGGTTCAACTTAATCAACCTTTAAGACCCTGAAACATCTAATTGTGGGAGAATGTGTAGGCAGAATTAGATGCACTTTCCTTTATCGCAGAGCTTATAATTCTGTGTTTGCAAAATACACCAGGAATGTTAATGAACCGAAATAACATACTAGGAAATGGTCTTCCTCAGTAGATGAGATCATTTTTCTTTTGTTTTTTTTTCTGAAACTCTCTAGAATGTTGGCAGGAAACACAAAATAAATCTGTAAATTTCCAAAGCAGTCTTTTTAGCAATATTTAGCATAACTCTGTTTGCCTAGAGGGTGGGTGAGGTAGAAAGTGTGAGTGTTTCCTTCTATTTTGAGCGTGCTCCACATTAATTTATCAGATTTTACTCTTTTTCTTTCTTAATATCTTAGTTAGCACATATTTAGTTTTATATTTTCTGCACTCGACGTATTGCACCGTTTTCCCTGGATGTATGTGAAGAAATAAAAGACAAAATGCCTGCACTTTGAATTTATTGTCCATTTGGAGAAAACTCACCATAAACAAATGAGTCACTTGAGCATTCTGTGGCTGGTAAGGGAGTAGAGGAAGAAGCTTATTTTTTTTTTTTTGAGAGGTTTATAACAGGAAAGTAAGAATAAGTAAATAGAATATGTGGTTGTTTCTTTTTTATATTTGTTAGTTCCTTTCATTTTTGGTTAAATATTAATGGGGCTAAGAGGGGACCCAAGAAAGAAGATGACAGGGAGAGAGGACAAGGATTAGAGATAGAGTCTTAGGAAGCTGGAAAGATGGAAAAGAATAAAGGTCACAGGTTGAATAGTTAGTTAGGGAATGATTATGGAAAGAGATGCATTTTAAGCTTGGTCTTGAAGGAGTTAATGCATTAGATTAATGAATAGGTTGTCAGGGGTCTATTAGAGAATAAAAAAAAATAAAGTTAAGCAAGATTATACAGGAATTAACCAATTCTATATGGGAGACAGTGGTCAGTTTGACTTGTATTGACTTATGAAGATGTCACATGTGTAAGGAGACTAAATGGAATAATGAATCTATTTTAGGAAATTTTACTCTAAAAGTGTGCAGGGCCCTACAATTGCTAAATTTTGACAGAGATTCTTTTTTGCTTTTTCTTAAATCCTACATTTCTTACTTTAAGAAAAACCTCAATAATTTAAAAAAATGAACAATTTATTCTTTAACCTGTGGTGTTTTTTGACCCTTAATGATCTCATTTTTTTTTCCTCAGAAATGTTCATCCTCTCTCTTCTAGAGCATATAAAAATGCTGAAGTAATCTTATTATCAATTAACAAAAATTAGTCACTGTTAATGGATCCTGAATGTTCTCTCATTTTCTTTTATGTCATAAAGATTCCTAGAAAGAAGAACTTTACTATCATGTACATCTTCTCTTTCTATATCCTCACTTCCAATTCATTGTTTTCTATCCTCTCCTACTCTGATTTAATAAAAAATAAAGTAAAATGGTACAAGTAGCTGGATGATGATAATTTAAATTTAAGACCTATGAATGAAGCAATATAAATCTCATTTACCATTATGAATCATTTGAACCATATATTCACATTAGTATTTCATATAAATTTATAGATGATTTCTACTGTGTCATGGCCTGTGATAGGATCTGAATCTTCTGCAGTTCCTGAGTGATCATTTCTAGTTATGTCATCGTTAAAATACATTCTTTTGCTGTGTACCACCCGCCAACTCAAACTTGTCAGAAATCATTGCCTTTGCAGCTTACTTGTTAACACTTTGTTTTCTTATGGCACATCCTGTAGAAATTCTTTTAGTGATGACTTGAGATCTTATGTATTTGTCTAGGACTTTATATTTCTGGTTTTGTCTTACATCCAGTGTTGCTGATAAAATCCTGATAATTTGATTTTTATTCCTTTGTATGTAATCAGCCCTTTCTCCTGGTAGTCACTTGGATTTCCTCTTTATCCTTCATGTTCTGAAAATTTCACTATTCGCTATCCTAATACAGGATTTCATTTATTACTCTTTTCTTGAAATGGTCTTACCCTCATAAATCATCTTCTCCTTGGTACTCATTCCCCCCCCATCCATTTTCATATTAGAGCCATAGTCATCATTCTAAAATTTGAAATCTGCTCATGTTATCCTTCTGACTAAAAAACTTTGTGATAAACTCTCCCCACACCTGACTTGGTTATAGACAGGGTTTTCAAACTGTGTGACAAGAAGCTGACCAGGTCAGTTTTCAGATTCTCTAGCACTCACCTGAAATAAGGAGATTCCTTTTCTGTTTTATAGTTGGCCTCCCATGTATGTTTATGTCTAAATAATGATTTCTTTGTTTTAAAAGAATTGAACAACAATGACCTCTAGGCTGAATTCCATACTCCTTAGCTTACCATATAAAGCCCTGCATGCCCTGGCCATTGGGTTCCTCTCCAGCTTTGTCTTTATCCTTGTCTTAGTCTGTTTGGGCTGCTATAATAAAGTACCATAGCCTAGGCGCCTTATGAACAACAGAAATGTATTTCTCCCAGTTCTGGAGGCTGGAAGCATGAGATCAGGGTGCCAGCCTGGTAGGATTCTAGTGAGGGCTGTTTTCTGACTGCCAACTTCTCATTGGTAATGTCTCTTCACATGGTGGAGAGCAGAGAAAGGAAGCAAACTCTCTAGTGACTTTAATAAGGTCACTAATTCCATTCCTTCGAACTCCACCCTCTTGATCTCATTCTAATGCTAATTACCTCCCAAAGGCCCTACCTCCTAGTACTATTACACTGGGTGGTTGGGTTTCAACATATAAATTTTGTGGGAGACACAAACATTCAGTCCATAACAATAAGATATACTGTCCATACTGAATTACTTGCTGTTGCTTAAATGCTGTTCTGGTCATATCTCAGCAAATGCAAAGACAGCATCCCTTTTATGTGGAATGGCTTTTCTCTATTTTAGTAATCTGGCAAACTCCTACTCTTTGATATAGAGTTTATATGCCATTTATTTTTGGTGAAGTTTTTCATAATCCCGAACGCCACTTTCTACTTACCAAATATCCCTCTGCCATAAGCCTCTCTAGAGCCTGTTTCCACTATCTCACTGTGATGATATGTACTTTTAGAGTGTGAACTTTTTGAGGACAGGGTCAGTGTCTTGGTCATCTTTGTGTCTCTGGAACCTAGTAATACCTGGTTCATAGAAGCTATTCAATAAATGTTTATTGACTGCATGGATGAAAGGGTTAGGGATCATTAGGTAAGTACACTTGCTACTGTTGGAAATATTTTTGCATATGCACATTATACAGAAAGTGAAAGAAATTTATAAAGTGTGTTTCAGTAATTTTATATTTTCTATAAGTTTAGGCATCTTCAGCCTGTAGAATTGCTGTTTATAGGAGGAATGCTGTTGATACCAGGGTTTAAAACAAGCAAACAAAATAACTGAGTAAGCAAATATTGGTCTGGAAATCACAGTTTGTTTTAATGAGTCTTTAGCATTTTCTATGTTACTTTTAAAACAAAGATTCTTGTGAGTCACTGTTTAGAGAACTTAATATTAGAAAAAAAGTTTGCCTTTCTCCTGAAGATTTGAAATGCTTATTTTTATCTTATGGTTCCCCCCACCCCGCTTCTTTCTCTTGTCTGTCAGAAGACTTAAAAATTAGGTGAATTGTACACTTGCAATAACCATCCAGCTCCAGTCCTAGACCATTATCTCATCTCCTTGCCCTCCAGCCCTTCTCTCCTTCTGACCACTTTCATTGTAACTGCTGATTTTTTCTTCTCATTTTATTTTTAAGTATATTATATTTTAAAATTGTGAGTAGTCTTTTTTTCTTTTTTTGGAAGTAAAAAGAATATAAATTAAATGTACATAAACCTGTGAATAAGGGCAGGGAATTATTTCAAATCAGGATTCAAATCTGTTTTAATATTTCTTTAAATCACCTATGAATAAATGGACAATGCCTAATTATTTTTCCTTATAGTTCAGAACCAGTTAGTTATAGTCAGAACCAGATTCACTATGGAATGTGCCAGAGGTCAGAGTGTTTAGGCGTTTAGATGAGTACTATGAAGAGAGAAAAGTCCACTTATAGGATGATGTCACTCTTACCCCAAATAAATAATTAGATGTTATTTCTCTCTGCATAAAGCACATATCATCTCTGTTTTAGACTTTTTCCTCATGGAAAGCTTTCTCTAACTTTGAAGAATATTTGCTTTTGACACAATGAAATAGAAATCTGGGATGCACTGTTGCTGTTATGACTTTTATTTAAGGCACAATAAATTATGGTGAAAGAAAAAATAGTTCAAATGTCTCTTTCACATATGTAGATGAAAACTTATTATTCCTTGCATATATTAAGCCTGATTTCCTTGTTTTCCATGGTAGGGCTCAGGATTAGGAGCTGCTTGGATTATGTAGTTTTGTTTTCCCTTTTCATTTTCATCTAAAGCCCTGCAGAGAATAGGAGGTTGTTGGTGAGATATCAATGGCAGTATAGGGATTGCTTTCTGGAGTCATTATGAATTAAGAGCTAATGAGTAACTTTCTTTGATAGCTCGTTTATAATTGAGTACAGATAGATGAAAATCAAACACAAAGGGAACTCAATTTTATCATTAATTTTGACTTTGTTTAATGGATGATTTCTGGGCACCACAGCAGCCTTCCTAATTTGTCTGTGTATGATGAAGAAACTAATCATACACAGCTCAGAGAACAAATAACATTCGTTTCCCAAAGAGGTCACCTTCAGAGACAAGCACAAGGGAAAAAACCCCCACAAACCTGTTGATTTCTTCCTTTTCTCCTATGTTTTTTCTCTGTTTACCTTCTTTTAAAAACGCAGTATGTAAAATAATTTCATAATTTAAAATATGCAGTGATTGACTATCCAGAAGTTATAGCCTAAACTAGGCTATAAATATAATCCGGTTTGTTCCTTGTAAAAGGCTTCCTTTCTTTCTTTCCTTTATCGGATAGCCCTTACTATGTGCCAGTTACTATTTTAAATATTACAAATATTAATTTATTTAGCCCTCATAACAGCCCTATTGGGAAAGTCCTGTTATCAATCATCCCCATTTTTTCAGATGAGGAACTGAGGCACAGAGGGATGACATAATTTGCTCAAAGTCACATAGCTAGCTGATATCTGGCAGAGCTGAGGTTCAAACCCAGGAAATCTGGCTATAGAGGTTGTGTTCTTAACATTATGTTATGTTGCTATAATATATTAGTTTAATTACAGTTCCTGTGATTTCTTGATAACTATTTAAAAACACCACCAAGCATAGCCTTTGGATAAAATGATAAACCTTTGCAAATCCTAATATGTTTTTTTAGAATACATGTTTTCCTATGAGCAAGTAGCAAAGACAGTAATGCATTTGGGAGCACACAGAAAGAATTTGGCATTGTTTAATTTTTAGGAGTATTCAATAGAACATATGCTATACGTAATATATATAGTTAAGTATACACAAACACATTTGTACACACATGCACACGTGTATATTTTATTTTATACACGTATATATATTTTATTTTGTCAAGGACCAAAATAAAAGTGTTTGAATAAAGATAGCTGATTGTTTCTCTTTGAAGTAAAAGTCCAAGTCAGTAAGTGCTTTGTGGACAGGCTGCTTCTGCTACATGTGTATGTTCAGACCAGGTTCCTTACATCCCATTGGTCTTCTATCTCCAAGTATGTTATCTATATGATAAACAACACTCACCATCTCTCTGTGTTTCCTGCAGAAAGAGGAAAACAAGGTCAAGGCATTCCCTTTTAAGGATGTGAATACATCATTTATATATACATCCTTTTGGCCAGATCTTTGTTACATTGGCTATCCTAGCTGCAAGGAATGTTGGGAAATGTGGCTTTAGCTTCGGGGCCATTTGTCCAGCTAAAATTCAGCAGGTTCTGTCTTATTTAAAGAAAAATAAAGGGTTGATTTTGGAATACAATTAGCATTTACTGCTATAGCCATTTAAAAGGAACTTTTTAAGGAAGAATTAACCTTATGCTAGAAACTCATTTTTTTATACTTCTCAGAACAACTGTAAGTAATGTATCCTTTTTTTAATTTGTTACGCTATAGAAACACATTGTTTTAAAGCTTTTATGATTTAATTCATTAAAACAGAAAAAGTGTGGTGTTCTTAATAAAAAAAAGAAAACTTGGAGGATATAGCTGATAATAATATACACTCAAGGATATAACTAATATTATTCATAGAGTGCAATCATAATGGTATGCTTGTAGATCATTGCAAACACCAACATTAAACAAATAAAATGAAAGTAAAATCCTAAAGCAATCTGGAGTTTATTAGATATTATGTGAGGCTTAAAATTTTGCCAGTTTTTAAGGATGTCCAAATTATCATGAAGTGCCAGTCTCACTTTAAATGCTATTTTTAGTTTGACAACAATTTCTGCACAAAATAAGAGTAGGATTTTAATGAAAACACTGCATGTAAATATAGCAGTGTGAGATGTAAAAGCATACTGAGCAGAATCAGCAACTGACAGCAACTAGGCTCTAATCTGGTTTTCTTGAATAGCACAGTTGAGAATGTAAACCAACCACCTCTGTGACAGAGAATTCATAGGACAGCTGGATGGGTACTGTTGAGATACCTAAATTTAAATTAGGGTTCAAGAAGAATGATTTCCCTTCCCTTCTTAAAAATGCTAAGTCGGTATTGGCTCTAATCATTTATTTTTTGTGTTGGTGGTGAGCATTTTTGAATACACATACTTAAATCTTCACTCTTTTTAAAAAAATGTTCTGTAGGAACATCAGATAAGAAGGAAAGGGTGTGAGCCAGCATTTATGTGTAAAGTTGTAATAATTAATGAAAGTGATTTTCAAGATATTTTACACAGTATTCAAAGAGCTTTAGAAAGAAGACTGCTTTTTAAAACTAGTAAGTTGGTTAAACATTTTAAGTGCAACCATTAGTAAATGGAATCTTATTAAAATAATTATATTCTCAAAATCTATCTTTTCTAAAAGATATTTTAGGATAAAATTATTAAATATGGGGAGGACAGAAGCACCTTAAAATGTTTCAGTTATATCCTTGAGAGAATATTTTAAACAAAAATACTTTTGGTAATTTTCATATCCTCGTAGGAGACCCGTCAGCATGCTGGTTTTGGCCTCTCTGTTCCTTTACCTCCTCTGCTCTAGGGATCTTGCCCTTCTCCCAACTCAGTTTCACTAAGTTGCATGATCCACAGCCATCCACTGTGGTGATCATACTGTAGATTTTGCCTTTATTCATAAACCCTTCATTCCCCATGTTTTTGGACTCGTGTGTCCAAAAAACCCTGTGTAGCAGTATCCCGAAGCACTGGTTCTCAAACTTTAGCTCGTATCAGAAACACCTGCCAGCCTTGTTAAAAGACACACCCCAGAGTGTCTGATCCAGTAGGTCTGGGATGAGTTTGAAATTTTGAATTTTCACAAGTTCCCAGATGATGCCAGTGTTGCTGGTTCAGGGACTATAATTTGAGAACAGTTCAGAGCACTCTGTTATTGCTTAGTACATCCATTAGTTGATAATGCTTTAAAAAACAAAATTGTGTCCTCAAATCTTGTTTCTTTTTCTTTTCTTTCCTTGTTTTGTTTTGTTTTGTTTTAATTTGTAGATCTTGAGGAGGTCCCTTGAAAGAACATGTTTGTTTTATTTTGACTAGTTGTATACAGCTGTTTTAATTCTAACAAGGAAGAATATGGGCCAGGTGCAATAAAGGGGTATTTGAACAAGACTTTATATTTTACTTTGCTGAGCAGAGAAATAAGTCATAGAGACCTTTCTCAGCCCTTCTACCCCAATACAAGATTAGGATATATGAATTCATGTAGTCACTTTATATTAAGTCAGTTCTAGGAGTCCTGCTACAGCAATTTTCTCAGATGCAAAGCATTGGAGATGAAGTTGGAATAACCATGTCAATGTTTACTAATTTTATTTTTAATTTCTTTTAACTTTTAATTTTATATTGTAATATAGCTGATTAACAATGTTATGATAGTTTCAGGTGCACAGCAAAGCGACTCAACCATACATATACATGTATCCATTCTCCCCCAGACTCCCCTCCCATCCAGGCTGCCACATAACATTGAGCAGGGTTCCCTGTGCTATATAGTAGGTTCTTGTTTGTTGTACTTTTTAAATATAGCAGTGAGTACATGTCAATCCCCACTCCCTAACTATCCCTTCCCTCCACCCTTCCCCCCAACCCGCTGGTAACCATAAGTTCATTCTCTAAGTCTGTGAGTCTGTTTCTGTTTTGTAAATATGTTCATTTGTATCATTTCTTTTTAGATCCGCATATAAGCATTATCATGCGATATCTCTCTTTGTCTGACTTACTTCACTCAGTATGACAATCTCTAGGTCCATCCATGTTGCTGCAAATGGCATTATTTCATTCTTTTTTATGGCTAAGTAATATTCCATTGTGTATATGTACCACATCTTCTTTACCTACACCTCTGTCAATGGACATTTAGGTTGCTTCCATGTCTTGGCTGTTGTAAATGTTTACAAATTTTAGAGTCCATCTACTAACTGGTTAGCTGGGTGTCATGAAAAATTATTTTGTATAGTGAGTTGGATAAAAAAGACTTTGGAATATATAAGTTCATTATATGCCGTTTATGGCTTTGAGTAAGTTACATAGCTGAGCCTTTTGACTATCCCCCAGTCTGTATTAAAACAAAAAAATCGGGCCTCCCTGGTGGCGCAGTGGTTGAGAGTCCGCCTGCCGATGCAGGGGATACGGGTTCGTGCCCCGGTCTGGGAGGATCCCATATGCCGCGGAGCGGCTGGGCCCGTGAGCCATGGCCGCTGGGCCTGCGCATCCGGAGCCTGTGCTCCGCAACGGGAGAGGCCACAACAGTGAGAGGCCCGCATACCGCAAAAAAAAAAAAAAAATCTAACTAATACATTTCAAAAAAATTCAAAGAAAGAGTCCTCAAATAGATTTAAACTTTCTGATTTTTCATATTCACAATAAATAAGAAATATAGTGATTGTTTTTATTCTCTCACAATACATATTTCATTATTTAAATTTTTGTTCTCTCATAATACATCTGATAGAACAAACCTCCTCTGAGTGTACTACCCAATAACACTATTCAGTGCAGTACCATGTCTCACTTGAAAATCTAATATGTACTTGATACCATGTAACATTACTCCTGTGCACTCTGCCTATTAGATGGCTTTGACGTTATGTTGGTGCCAATACTACTTATATTTCAGAGGATATGTATCTCCATGTTCCCTTGACTGGTGATAATAGCATAATAATTACAAGCATGGACTCCAACCAGACTACCTGTGTTCACTTGCTGTTTCCAACACCTGCTAATGGTGTGAACTTTGGCTAATCATTCTCTTACCTCAGTAGCTTCTTCTAAACTGGGAATAATAATCATACTTACCCCCTAGAATTGATGGGAGGGTAAAAGCACTCACAACAATGCCTGGTACTTAGTTAATGCTCTGTAATCTCAACTATTTTCTTTTCCACGCATATGTGCAGAGGTCATGCTTATTTAGCCTTTAATTCTCACATCTTTGTAGACTTCACGAGCACAGGCCAAATAATTTGCATAATAAGCCAGTATCTGATGAGTCTGTAAATCAGCATTATCTCCCTCCCTACAAAATGCTCTGTTTCCTAAGATTCAGCTGGTGTGTTCATGGGATTACTCCACCAATGTCTGAAAATTCACAAGAGTGTTTATAGAAAGTGTGTGCTTTGCCCAGCACTTATTTATGTAAAGAATTTTATGTGCTTTTGAACATTCATTTTCTTAACTCAAAGTTTACATTTTAAGAATCTTGGAACTATGTATAAAATCTCTGTACAACATTAAAGAAATCTTAATGAAATGTTATGAGAGAGATCAAGGAGATTGTGAGCCGAAATGAAACTACCACAGTGAAGATGGATAGATAATTCTTAATGAAGAAAGGAACTGTTGGAAATAAGAAAAGCTAGTTGTTTTGAGACTAATCAAATACAAGGACTATCTGTGAATAATCAGTAAGATCTAATCAATGTGAAAAACACATATCATAGGAAATCTATTAAACTGTGAGCACTGGAATGAACTTAGATACTGTTCTCATATTTTACACGTTTTTGTCCATCCGATAACCAAGTGAGTCTTTCATATTTTGGTGAAGACAATTCCCATAGTCTTTTCAGTGAACTCCAGCAAGTCACAGGAACAAATTTGGCTGTTTCTGCTTATAACTCTTGAAGTTTGTCAACCATATATAGACATACCACTTAGTACACTTATTTTGTGTTTCATGTAATTGCTGAAACACACTACACTGAAATTTTCCTAAAACATATTACTTTAATTTATCATAATTTATAAGTAGTATACAGATAAAACAAATTTCTTAGGCTAATGGGTAATGGGAATGTATTCTGAAAGAGAGATTCCTTTGCAAAAGGATCCATACCTTTAATGTGTTTTAGCCTTATTACAGGGTAATTCACATTCATAAATTGTATACTACCAAGCAAATATTTGCTTTTCTTAGACTAAGTGTTTTATATTGTTTATAAATGATCCTTCCTTATTTATGAAGAGAGAGCTTCTACTAGACTTACTTGAAGGATAATAATTTAAATTACACTAAACTTTGAAAGTAACAAATATTTGAAATTAAGGACATTGGTAGTTTTACTGGCCTAATTAGTTTAAAATAAGATTTTTTTTTCCTAGAAAAATAAATGATGAAATCAATATAGTTTAACTTTTAGCTCTGCGTTTCAACAGTGCCTGTGTTCTTGTGGGCTTGGGCTTGGGGGATGAGGGAAGGTAGACCTTCATATAAACTTAAAATATATTCATGTATATACACTCAGATATCATATGTAGTTTTTAAGTTGTTTAATTTTAACAGAAAAAAATCTCTGAACATATTGCAAAAAAATACATATATCTTTCAGTTATATGTGTGAATCTCAAAATCTGACGAGATCCGAGTGTACAACTGACATTTAATATGAGGAATCGAAGCTCATCTTCTCATTTGCAAACCAGTGTAAACTTCCAACTTATTTACCATTCTTAAAGCATCTGCCATCCTCTGGTCTCCTGTGAATTTATAGTTCTTTTACTTTTGTCTTTCTGTTACCTTCACATTCAGTTGAGAAATTTAGCTGAGTTTACCTCTGTAGGATTTTTCTTTTCATTGGTAGCTCAGACCTGTGTTGCCTTTTGTCTAAATTACTCCTGTGGCATTTCCATCACACAAGACAGTTTTCAAAGATAGCTTTGTATCGCCATCACAGAGGAATAGGACTCTGTGCTTTTAAATAGCTCCTGATGATTTGGTGGGTGAATTTGGAATTCACTGGCCTCATAGAAATAGCATTGGGCCAGGGGTCAGGTGTTTTGGGTTATAGTTTAACCATTAGTAATTAGTTCACTGATTTTCTCTCTTGGTTCCTCAGTTTACTTGTTCAATATGTATATATATATATATATATATATGTCACAACTAATGACTTCATGAGGATACCTTTAAAGGATGAAAATGATCTAATGATGTAAATCATTATTATTTTGATCTTGTACTTGGCACTTTTTTAGCTGTTAATCCTAAACTCCTCAGTGTGGTGTTTCTGTTTTCTTTATTAATCAAATGATTGTTGTTGTTTTAAACTTTCTTCTGTTCAGTGTGCCTGTTTTTTATTTGGAGATTCATGTAATCCTCTAGAATCAGGTTTTGTTACTCTCCTTGAGTTTGATTTTTCCACCTCTGGATATCTACTTTATTCTATTCACTTCCTAGAATGTCCCATTTTCTGTATTCTGCCTTTCCAAATCCATTTCCTTCTTCAAAATGGCTTAGAAGTTCCTTCCTTGTTGAAATAACATTATGATTGAACATCAATTTTCACATAGCCTCAGAACTTAACGTATGCTGTTTTTTTATTATTCTCTGTTATCCTGTTCTCTATATGTCTCTATTTGTACATATGTGTAAACGTATGTACCCATACACACAATGTTGTTTTCATAATGAGCATCCTTGAGTTTGCAAGCAAGAAGGAAACTTCTAGATCATCCTTGTCCAATATTCTTGTTTTAGTTCAGAAAATTAAATTTTAAGGAAGTTATAGCTTGCCCAAGATTATGCATCTCTTCATGTTAGTAAGGTCTGAGCCTACAAAATACCAGCTCCTTAATGCTTGTCACAAAATAAATGATCTGTTACTTGCTTAAGGTATAAATAAGAAAACATTATCAAGAGAGATGTTTTTATTTGCAGTATTTTTCATGACTATGAATAGTCTTCCAGGGATACTATTGTCCTTTTATGAGTTTAAATTTTTAGAGCATTTCAGTTTGAATTAAAAAGTTATTATTTTTGGGCCTCCCTGGTGGCGCAGTGGTTGAGAGTCCGCCTGCCGATGCAGGGGATACGGGTTCGTGCCCCGGTCTGGGAGGATCCCACGTGCCGCGGAGCGGCTGGGCCCGTGAGCCATGGCCGCCGGGCCTGCGCGTCCGGAGCCTGTGCTCCGCAACGGGGGAGGCCACAGCAGTGAGAGGCCCGCATACCGCAAAAAGAAAAAAAAAAAAAAAAAAAAAAAAAAGTTATTATTTTGAGTGTTCAGTATATTAAAGGTACTATTTTAAGCATTTTATTTGCTTAACAGCTTTTTCTATTTTAACCCTTGCTTAACAGTCCTGTGAGGTATAGATACTATCATTATTCCCAGTTTTAGCTGAAGAAAGTGGACGTTGGCTAGATTAAGTATCTTGTTCGATGTCATAAATGACTGAAACAATAATCAAACTGCGAAGTTTACCTTCTATTTTATCCTCTGCAATATATTGACTTATGTTGAAGTTGGGAAAACTGTAGTTAATCAACTCAGTCAAACTTTATTTTAAATGTGTGGAAACTTGATGATTTGGCCACATGCTGATTAATAGAAACAAACCATCTATTTTTAAATGTAATTACATAGAGAGTGGATAAAATAAACATGGTAAATAGCATCCTGAATAAACAGGTGCCCTGTTTTCAACCGTTTTTGCTTGCTTGCATTTTATATTTAAATGTATATGTGTATGTATTTAACCTAGAGCAGTTTTGCAGTCTTTTTGCAATATACTTGTCCAGAGAGTGATACCATTGCTTTATCAAGTTGAATTCATTTCTTGGATTTGATGCTGATGTCTCCTCTTTCGTCATTCGTGTATTTTCTTTGGTCATAATACAGCACAAATATTTCTTTTGCTTTGAGCTTTTTAATTCATTGATTAATTTTCTCTTTCTTAATTTAGAAACTAGATTATATTCTTATTTTTTTCCAAAAGATGCAATGCATTTTTAAAGATTTGATTTAATTTATAGTTAGTTTTGTAAACATTGTTTTCAATAGGAAGCTCCCAGGTACAGTATTTAATATTCATATTTTTAATAATCACTGCAGGAAATGGATAGCATTCTGTCTCTAGTTTTTTTTTTTTTTTGAACAATACTAAATCTTATTTTCATATAATAATCAGAACCACAGTTTTTAGTAACCATAATATCTGTGGTCTCTGAATCTATGTTTTTTTTCAAAATCTAAACATTGTGAGACTTTTGTCATATTTTTATTCTCCAATTGAGAGATCCATAAAAGAGTTGGAGCAGCTTCCATTTTATTATTGTGGATCATGATATTTTTCATAGATTTTACTGTGCTCTTTAGGCAATTAAAATCATAAGGCTAAAATAAACACATAGTTTAAGTTATTTTTCTTAAAATTATTTTATGTGAGTAACTCAATAAATTGTGTGTTTGAATATATGACTTATGTATCCAACTGATACATTCTTGGCAGTGGAGTTATAGCTCCCTCTTTTGGAAAGCCAAGGCATGGCATTTTGATTAAGATAAATTATTCTTTACAGATTTTCAGTTTACATAATTTCTTGAGCATATAAATGTAAAAAGAACATTTTTCTTTGGAGTGGTTTTCCTTTGGAATTTTAGAACATTAATGAAAACATTAAACTTCCATATACATATGCACATATATATTTGTTGAGGCTTAAGAACTCAGTACAGGCCATATGATATGAGTTGCAACCCAGGAAAACTTTATTTTGATATTTGAAATGCTTTCATTTTTATTTAAAGAAGAGTTATTTTTACTTTTTGTTTATAATGTCTTTTTAAAAAACAGGACTTAAAACAATTAAGAAATATGGTAAGAAAACAGCAAAGTAGCGTTCTCAAAATTAACAACCTAGCTCTCCCTCCTACCATCCACTCTTTCAGTTTTTGTGAGTATTCTTCCTGATCTGTTTCTAGGCATTGATAGACTGTCTTTCTCCTTATCTCTCTGCCTTTCTGTATTTATATGCTTTTTAAGAAAAAATCATAAAAATGTGATTATTCTATGCCTGCTGGTTCTCAATTTCTTTTTTCCCCCACTCAATATATCATGCAAATCTCAAAAAGTACATTATTGTTTTACTTACTTAAATAAACTCCATACTCATATAGACTGATATATACATAAGCTAGAAATTGATATTTACTCTGACTAAGCATTCTACCTTGGCATAACTGTTATAAAAAGAAGTAAAATCATATTAATGTACTTAATGGATATCACACAAATCTGTTTCTTTTTATAACGAAAGTAATTTTATAATAATTTTGTGCTTTCTTGAGATATTAAGATCAGGACTCTGCCTTGACTACCATTGTTTAGAATAGCATTTTTGTTTTCTACCCTCTTTGCTGTTTGCAGCTGAGCCTTAAAAATGCTCTAAATTTACCTGTAAATTGTTCAGTGGTGTTCAATATCTTGCTGGACATGGTCTTAGATTTTATTGTGTAATCCTTTGTAACTTTCTCTACAGACTCTGAAGAAGTACTTTGGATTTAAAGATTTTCAGTTAATCATTACCATATCCCAAGATGACTATATAAATGTTATTTTAAAAAAAAGGTTTGCAAGAGTCAATACAGGTTCTTTTACTTTAAAAAGTCTCATGTCTAACATCAATTTGATAGTTTTCATTTGTTTGTTTAATTTTCATAAATTACTTTTAGAACTTCATTATTTAATCAGCTTTCCTAAGAGGTTGAAAATACTACTTCAGCCTATGGAATCTCAATGGAGCTCATACAACAATATATGTTTATATATGTGTGTACATATAAATATATATATTACTATTATGAAACATGGTTGTGAACTGCCTCTGAATTTAAATCTCAGAATAGGCTTTATTTCATAAACAAATCAGAATTTAATGAAATAGTATGAATTGAAGAATATATAGGTAATGGCTTTTGTTTGTTGCCTTTGGAAGTAACAATGTCATTGACATATGCATATTTATATTAAACTGGATTTTCTCTATCATTATGCTAAATATTGTTAGTTTATGATGGCCGATTAATTCTATTTCATTAACTTAAGAAGTCACATTTATGAACAGTTATGTTGAGAGGTTTGAAGAGATGATAATAATGAAATAATAATCCATGATGTCTTGCACTGCTAATTAGTGGGTGATTTTTGCAAACCTCTGTTCATGCAAATATTTTCATCATTCTTTCAAATGAATCTGTAAGTTAAACATGAAAGTACACCTTACTCACCTGTAAACCTTGAAACAAATAGGTAATTTTACTGTGGGTACTTCTAAAAAAATTCTCATTTTATATTGGAGTGTAGTTGATTAACAATGTTGTGCTAGTTTCAGTTGTGCAGCAAAGGGATTCAGTAATATGTATACCTGTATCTATTCTTTTTCAAATTCTTTTCCCATTTAGATTATTACAGAGTACTGAGCAAAGTTCCTTGTGCTCTACAGTAGGTCCTTGTTGGTTATCTGTTTTAAATATAGCAGTGTGTACATGTCAGTCCCAAACTTTAATAAGTATTTGGTTGATGATTAAAGCAGTTATAAGCTATTCTGTAGGCATGGTCTTTTCTTAGAGCAACCATAAGCTGTGTCATAAACAGTTGTTTCTCAGCTGAGCATCAATCCTTTCCATTTGTTCCTGAGACATGAACTCATTTTTAAATTAATAATTCTATCAAAAATAACTAACATCTGAAGAATTAATCCTGTAGGTGCTTTCTTTTTCTTTTCAAAGCCTTGTTTTTTTTTTTTTTTTTGGTCATTTTAGGCCCAGGTTTGGGCATACCTATAACTATTTATTTTCACAGTGCTGGTACTTTTTAGACACATCTTAGGAGTTTTCTATTTTCACCCATCTAATCTTGAAATCTGTTCCATTCTCCTCTAATTCTGTAGGCCTCCACTTTCCAGGTTCTACCTCCAACTTTTCCTTATATGAGCCTGCTTTTCCACTTCATTTTTCAAACTTACTTTGCCTCTGCAATATCTCATAATCCAAATTTGGTGTGTTCTTTTCAAATGATGTCCTACTTTAGGGCAAAGCATCTTTCTCGTATTTTTTATGATGAGTACTGCTTCAAATGCCAGTTTAGGTTCAAAATATCCTCCACCCACCCCCAACATTTTCTTTATTTCCTCTGAGGATTCCTATGTATTGCCAACATCTGTTTCTTTTTGCATGATAATCATATCAACTCTGCTTATAAAATTTAAAATTTTAGTTTGAAACCAAATGTAGAATGAAAAGAATTTTCCCCAGGTAAACACTTTTTTTGTGATTATTTCTCATGAAAAAGCTGATTCTGAATGTATATGTAATTATATATAGGGAGGTACAAATGGAAATTGAGCATGTGAGCTGATTAATTGTGGCATGTCAATCATCTTTTGAGTTTTCTACTGCTCATGCCTATGGAGATAATGTCATTTTGTTAGATTAAGCATCATTCAGGGTTCTTAGGCAAAAAAGATTGATCTCCATATTATTTAACCGAAGTACTAGTTTCTTCCTTCCAGATCTTGCATGGGTGCCTCTACTAGATGCAGAAACCTAGCTGCAAGGGAGTGTGAAAAATGTGACTTTAAACTTTTCATCCTTTCTATAATAGGAAGAAATGACAGAAAGTGGTTTGACTGACTGAAGAGCCACTATCAGCTACAACTTTGCAATAAAGATTATAAATGGAATTACTAAGAACATAGTATTGAAAAGACAATCATCCAATTTTAGTAATGGCATTTAAAGTAGCCATGATAAATATTGTTTTGCAAAATGATTTATGTGATACATAGTATAGAAATTGTGAAATATTTTAAATGATGGGTTAAACTATAGGGTAAGATCAGAAACTTGAATAGATTCACCATACTCTTTTATGAGGCCTTCTTAAGTGCAGGGGAAATTTTTTGATAAGTAAATCAGTGAGGACATTCACAGGTGTACTCAGGACCACAGATAAATAAATTTTGAGCTAGCTTAGTTGCCTTTCATGATTGAAAGTTTACAGAATGATTGTTTGAGAATAATTAGGGAGATTAGGAAGAATGAAAGCAAATTATAAATTATTACTGTATAAGAAATAAATTAAAAATTCAAAGTAGAGATTGAGATAAATTTTATTGCAAAATATGTCTTGTCATTTGCAAAGGTGTTTATTATTATCAAGGTTTAGAAAATATAGTCCCTGTAACTTTAATGTTAGTTTTCTTTCCTGCATGATAACTTTTTAAAAATAAAAATCTATCCTTTATTATTGGAGCACTGGTCCCTGTAGCTACTTTGACTTTTGCTTTCTCAGGTCTAGCTTTTATCTCCTAAGCTACTAGACTGCAGCTCACAGAATCAGAATCAAGGGTGACAGGTAGGGTGGTGATAGTGGATAGAAATAGAACTCGGGCATCTTTATTTTAAAATATTCCTCAGGTTGTCCTCATTGCACATCCAGAGTTGAAAACTTCTGTCAAAGACACATATAAAAGTCTAATATTCTCTTTACTGAATTCAGGGGGAAATGTTCATATTCCAACCATGTCACAGTTTAGTGTATACAAATCAGTTTCTACAAGTGTTTAATTCCCCCTGTTAAGGTCACAAGGGAATGTATAATACATTTTAGAAAGATAACTATAAAACATATTCTTTTTCTCTTCTGTTTTAGTGCTTATTGAAGTGAATCACAGGTATCTAGAAAATTAGACTGTCCATAAATATCAGTTCTCTGATTGCACCCTTTATGTGAACATTGATTCTAGAAATACTTTAAATGTATTAGCAGACTCTCTTTTTCTTATATCCATGTACTGTGAAATATCTTGCATTTATTTTACAATCTTTTATTCCTTTGTCCTTCAGTGTGGGCATAGTAGATTTTAAATATGATTATAAAATCTGGAGAATTGAACACTTTCATTTTTCTTTAGGAGTATTTTTTTTAATAAAAGTATTTCATGGTTTTTTTTTCTAAATTATGTAGGCATTAATTTTTTTTTAAAAGACAGCTTTTGTTTAGTATTTGATCTTTTAATGCTGTGCCAGAAAAAGGAAGAAAATTACATTTTGTGACTGTTAAGGTGGGTATTATTTTTGGTTATATTTAATAGAAGTATTTGCACTTTGGCCAAGTAATAATAATGAATTCAAATAATAATGAATAATGGTATGCCTACAGGACCTTTTTCTTGTGATAAAGTACATACTATATAATCTTTTATGATTTAAATATTTACATTTAAGCTGAATTCTTTTATTGAGTAGCACAGTTAAATGTGTGTTAAATGTCAATATGAATTTTAACCCTCTTCAATTTAAGGCTTGTTTTCTGGTTTTTCACTCTTCAGTCTGTTCATCTTAACATTTTTCAAATATGCCAATAAGCTATAAATTTCCCCAAGTGACTCAGTATGCCCCCGATTGGAAAAAAAAAAGAAGTCTCATGGATATGTGTGTGTGTGTGTGTGTGTGTGTGTGTGTGTGTGTAACACATATACATACACATATATTATATATAATATTTATTTTATGAAATATATATGTACATATTTGAAAACAGTGAACCATAGGTCACTGCACCTCAGCACATGGTTATTCTCTAAGCCTTATGCAGAAGTCAGGTGGGTAATTCCCTGACCTGTGTGCTTTATTGACTGCACTGTAAGAGAAGTTTCCCTGCTTCTCCAGAGAGCTTGTCACACTTGGAAATCACCAAGTTCATTTGCTGTTCTGTGCCTTCACTATCTACATAAGATGGAAATATCTATGTTTAATAATTTAAATACACTTCAGCTACGAAGGTTTAAAATAAATAGCTCTATTGTGAAGACTCCTATTATTTACCACTACTTCTTCCCATCGTCACTGTCTATCAGTTAACAAGAAATTATCCAAATGCATATGTTGAGTTTCATATCTCACATGTAGTCATGTTCTATTTCCCATTATACTGTCTGCTTAATCAGTTTCTCATATGATGTGTGTACTATGTGTTTCCTAATTCATACATACCTATTTGTAGTTCTTCCCCTAATACCACCTACACCTGGCGAAATATGTGACTTTTGTGGAAGAAAAGAGTGATAGTGTTGCACTCTGTATTATGAAACCTTAATTTATAAAGAATGTTTAAATGTAACTCTGAATTCTTTTCATTATTAACTGTTTTCTTTATTTAATAGTTGTTAATTATATTCTTAGAGATAATCTCAATGTATATTAAATATATAATTACGTGTTTTCGCAAAAGATCTTATGATTTTTTAGAATTACATATTCTGTATCTAGTTCCTGGAATTTCTCTAGATTTCCCTTAAGGGGTGAATTATTTCTCCCCCAGCCCTCACATTTTATATTTTACTTCATTGCAATGGCACTTAGAGTGATTGCTTAGAATCATATTCTTATATCCCATATCCCCTCCCTTTTGCATCTCCCTCCCACCCTCCTTTTCAAATGATTCAATTTATCACCGTATAGACTTTTATAATTATACCTAATGAAATATTTTAAGGAGAGTTTTAACTCATCTTATGGTAGTACCTCTCCCATCTAGCGCTTCTAAAAATACTTTTTAAGATTTTTTTTGTTGGTGTTATACCAGATCATAGCTCTATTTACTTAATAGAGTTCTAGCCTTCACTGCACATGGATGAGTCTCTTTGAAGCACACTTCTTCAGTAATGAAAACTCACTGATTTTTTCCCCTTTTCATAGCTTTTTTCTTTTATTACTATATTGATCTTCCAATATCTTGGAACTTTAAATCCTATATTTTTATATCATGTGTAATTCATCTGTTTTCTCATCTAAGACACCTAATCAATCTTTACCTGATTACAACATTTCAGCATTGTTCCTATTCTTTTCACTTAGGAGTAGTTATTCTCACTTGCTCAGGGATATCATTTTCAATGCCTGCATCCTAAATCTCACATAATCCCTTTGGATTTTGTCTTTTTGTAGTGACCTCACTTTATAAGGTTTTTGTTCAGGTAATGTACTTGAAATGAAGCAAACACTTTATCAGTTCTACTTAGTTGTTTCTTTATTTCGTTAAAGATTTTCCTCAGTCAAAAGACAGAAACAGAAAAAATATTATAGTTGTAATACTTCTTAACTAGACTAGAAGGTGGGGGAACTGGGATGGAAACCTATGGGAGTAATACTGCTTTTTATAGGTACAGGAGCATCTGTCTCTCTAAATCATTCTAAATAAGGACCTGCTTTTAGAAGAAGCAGCTACTGATCTTCATTTATTTCTTTTTGGCAATATTCTGCAGTTTCTTCTCTCCCTTGTGTAAGTATTACAGAAGTGAATGTAATTCTAATTGTTGTTAAATCAGGAGTAAAGTAGCCATGAGTACTATACCTCAAAATTAATCTCTTTCTATTCCATACATTGGTGCCCTTTATGCAAAAGTTTGATATAATTTGGTATGATACTTTTTGTCATTACAAATTTATTTTTCATAGCCAGTATACTTAATCTTTTCTTTTAAGGAAAGTTTTTTTTCTTTAATTAGTGGCTTCGTTTTTGTTAGTGAAATCCTTTAACTCTTCCTAATCAAGCTGTTGTTATAGGATTTAACCTTGGAAAATTTATTATTAAAGAAAAAAAAACCTGAATTGTGATGGCATGTTTTAAAATAAATTTTATACAAAGCAAAAATAATGGGAGCCAGTGAAAATTCATCAATAGGTTATTTTTTTTCATCAATAGGTTATTGCTTTTGAAGTTCAACTGATTTGTTTCTTTCCTTCATCAAGCTACTAGCAAGGATATTGCCTTTTCTTTCTCTACTTTTGGATAGTGTCCAGTATCCAAAGAGCTTAGGGGGCTTAATCTAATCACTCAATCTCTTTTTCACTTCCCTCAATCCCTGAACATTGTAGATGTAAAGGACATCACCAGGATGTGACAACTTTTTATGATAACTATATGCACATGGCTTGTGTCAGGTTGTTTGTTTAATTGAAAATTATGAAGTAAATTATGAAACAAAGATGGAGACCTCCAAAATGTATGAACTTTAATATCTAGAAAAAATTAAATGAAATTTAAAAATTTTCAAGAGACAGAGTAATTTTATTTGGTTACTATAGCAGGCTCAATATCTAAATAATGGTAATGTCAATTATAGCTCATATATAACCCCAGTTTATATAATTTTACCGATCAATTATATGTAGTTTTAAGAAAGTATATCCACAAAGTGATCATTCGTATATCAGGACCTTATTATTATTAGAAAACTGCCATGATACTTTTATTGGTTTCTTGGTTTTCTTTTCTCATTAATTGAAATATAAACTCAAGTTCACAATGAAATAAATAGCCTTTTAATATCAGATAATGTTTCTGATATTCCTAATTAAAAATGCAGAATGAAAAATTAGTATTATTATTGACAACTGATCATCTATTTATTTAAATAGTCCCATCTCTGTTTTTTTAAATTAATTTTATTGGAGATTAGTTGTTTTGCAGTGTTGTGTTAGTTTCTGCTGTAAAGCAAAGTGAATCAGCTATATGTATACATACATCCCCTCTTTTTTGGATTTCCTTCCCATTTACGTCACCACAGAGCACTGCGTAGAGTTTCCTGTGCAATACAGTGGGTTCTCATTAGTTATCAGTTTTATACATAGTAGTGTATATATGTCAATCCCATTCTCCCAGTTCATCCCACCTCCCTTTCCCCCCCCGGTAGCCATACATCCATTCTCTATGTCTGTGTCTATTTCTGCTTTGCAAATAAGTTCATCTGTATCATTTTTCTAGATGCTACATGTAAGTGATATTATATGATGTTTGTTTTTCTCTTTCTGACTTACTTCACTCTGTATGACAGTCTCCAGGGCTATTCATGTCTCTACAAATTGCACAAGTTCGTTCCTTTTTATGGCTGAGTAATATTCCATTGTATATACGTACCACATCTTCTTTATCCATTCCTCTGTTGATGGACATCAGGTATTAGGTAGAAAAAAATAGATCCTTAGCTTCTCCTTTTGGAAAATTTAGAGCTTTTATTTGCATCATGTAAAGACTGACTCTTTTTTGTTCAACCCCTGAAAATAATTACACGGGAGTAGGTTAGCAGTAAAAACTGCATATTACAAATTCACTTTTTTGAAGGCCCTCCTATCAGTTCTGAAGCTCAGCAACTTTTATTCTGAATGAGTTTGCTTTTCCTGAGAATTGTCAGGGACTTACTTTGTTTAATGATGGTCACTGAAATGTGTTGGTATATGTTTGTCTACTTTTTGGGAGTAGGAAGTTAATAAGAGATAAAATGTGTTATTTAGACTACTCATTAAGATAACTTTTTCAACTCTTTCTGTCACTGACAAGATTTAACTAAATTTAAGTACATTACATTTTATTCTTAGAAGAGTGATTGCCTCCATTTTTTTCTTTATTTCTATATAGTTTCCTATGGTGGTTGCACAAATTTGGTGTCTTTAAACAACAGAATTTTTTCTGTCACAGTTTTGGAAGCCAGAAGTTAAAAATCAGTATCACTGGGCTGAAATCAAGGTGTTGGCAGGAACATACTCCCTCTGGGGAGAATCTGTTCCTTTCTATTTCCAGCTTCTGGTGGCTGCTGACATTCCTTGGCTAGTGTCTGCATCACTCCAGTCTTTGCCTCTTTGGTTACATTGCTTTTTTCTCTTCTGTCTATGTGTAAAATATCCCTCAGCCTCCTTCTTATAAGGATATATGTGATTGCCCTCCTGGAAAATCTGAACAATCTTTCCATTTTAAGATCTTTAATTACATCTGCAAAGACCCATTTTTTGCTATATAAATTATCATTCACAGATTCTACAGAAGTAGGATATGAACATATGAAATGAGAGGCCATTTTTCAGCCTCTCAAAATGATAAAGAGATTCTTTCTTAAGTAACCTTACTGAATCTTAAAATTCTCCCAAGCAAGGATAACAAACAAAAAAACTGAAAAAAATTTATACTCGTATGTCCTTTTTTCTTTTTTTTAATTTTTAAATTTTTTTGGCTGTGCTGTGGCATGCGAGATCTTAGTTCCCCCTGCAGTGGAAGCATGGAGTCCTAACCACTGGACCACCAGGGAATTCCCTATGTCCTATTTATTATTATTTTGTTTTTGCGGTATGCGGGCCTCTCACTGCTGTGGCCTCTCCCGTTGCGGAGCACAGGCTCCGGACGCGCAGGCTCAGCGTCCATGGCTCACGGGCCCAGCTGCTCCGCGGCATGTGGGATCTTCCTGGACCAGGGCACAAACCCGTGTCCCCTGCATCGGCAGACGAACTCTCAACCACTGTGCCACCAGGGAAGCCCTATGTCCTATTTTTTAACAAAGGTTAGTCATAAAATTTTAGTTGAATTAAAATGAGATTTAAGAACTTCTTTTTAAATTATATTAAGGTATTTAAAGTTTTAATAATTATATCTATGCATTAAAAATAATGTTTATGCTATGTTAATTGTAAATATTAAAAGCACATATTTATTTCTTCAGGATTCTGGTCAGTGGTAGAACCATCAGATTCTCCTCTGGAATATCACTTATTTTCCTACTTAATTATAAACTTGTGATGACTTTTTCTAATGCTCTGTTTTATTTTTGTCCCACTCACTTCTAAAAATTACTTAAAAGTATATGTTCTATACATATGTATTTCTTTCTCTATATATACACACGTATTTTTTTAGTCACATTTTAAACACACACAACAGAATACTGATATTTAGCATTGCATGTTGGTATGACTGTACCCATTGTTTTAAAAATATGTATATAATATCAATTATATATTTTACATATTATATACTTATACACATATTACATATAATATCAATTACGTTAATTATTACTATATAAATTAGAGGTAATTTAAAAGAGGAGGAGATAACATTGCTTCATAAATTAGAAATCACTTTGATTGCTTATTTATTTTGGCCTGTACCCTACTAAATAGTTATCTTTATTAATTTTTTTTCCTTCATAGCATGTTGTTGTGATTTTGGTAGTATAATCTGGGCAAATCGAATTATATTTTTCTTTTTTTTTTTTACATCTTTATTGGAGTATAATTGCTTTACAATGGTGTGTTAGTTTCTGCTTCATAACAAAGTTAATCAGTTATACATACACATATGTTCCCATATCTCTTCCCTCTTGTGTCTCCCTCCCTCCCACCCTCCCTGTCCCACCCCTCTCGGTGGTCACAAAGCACCGAGCTGATCTCCCTGTGCTATGTGGCTGCTTCCCACTAGCTATCTATTTTACATTTGGCGGTGTATATATGTCCATGCCACTCTCTCACTTTGTCACAGCTTACCCTCCCCCCTCCCCATATCCTCAAGTCCATTCTGTGTCTTTATTCCTGTCTTACCCCTAGGTTCTTCATGACATTTTTTTTTCTTAAATTCCATATATAAGTGTTAGCATACAGTATTTGTCTTTCTCTTTCTGACGAATTATATTTTTCAATATCTGTGCCTTTTCTCTTCGTCTTCTACACATTCAGTCTTGAAACTCAGAGTTATATGCAATACCATTTCCAGAGTATCCTACCACTTCTAACCAGCTGAACACATCCACTGTTTTCATATAAAATTGTTGGCCACCTAAGGAGCATCTTATCTCAGTGATTTTTTGGTCCAAAGGAACAATAGTCTTTGACAAGAACCATTTCTAAAAGATATTCCTAGACTGAACGAATATACACACACAAACACAATTTTTTAGGTCTTCACTATTTTATCAAACTGTTTCTTATATTGCATATTTGAGTTTTAAATGTCATTTTCTAAATAAAATTTGATTTCTTACAGTTCACTAAGTCCATTTGACTTTTGCACAGGTAGAGGTTTATTTTATTCACTTCTTTATTTAATTTAATAATGTCTTTTGATGTTAACCTCCCATAAGTCAAAGAGATAATTTGGCTCATTAGAAAAGGAGCCTAATGACATTTTTACCATGTTAAAAAATGTTATAATCATACAAATTATCAATTTGCCCTATAAAAGTTCGTCATGATATTATTTTCATTAATATATTTCTTTAAAGTGATTTTATATATTTTTTTTATTGGAGTGATATGTTGTGATATTAATATACCTTTTATTTTTTTTGGCCACATGACTTGTGGGATCTGAGTTCCTTGACCAGGGATTGAACCTGAGCCTTCAGCAGTGAAAGCATGGAGTCCTAACCACTAGACCACCAGGGAATTCCCTAATATACTTTTTACAGTTTTATTTTTAACACTGTGTCAATATATTTAAAGTGTATGTATATACACACATATATATGGAACTTGGTAGCACAGGTCCACAAATATGTACACAATTGTATAATTCATCTATTTGCAATCCTTATCAGAATACTTATTTTTTTCTGATTTATAGAAGCTCTACAAAGTGAAATGAATTGATAACAATATAGAAAGATACAACTGGAAAATAAAAGCTATTAATAATTTCTCTATCCGTAGGCAACCATTTGTATATATTTACATTAGGAAGATGCAATACATTCTTTTTTATAACTTGAAATAATTTTCTTGCAACCTTCAATATAATTCAGTGGTATAATTTTTAACAAGCATACACTATTCAGTCATTCACTTTTTGCTAATAAAAGTAACACTAAGATTAATAGATAAGAATATAGTTCTTTGGGCACTTCTCTGATTATTTCTACAGGGCAAACATCTATAATTAGAATTGCTGAGTCACTGAGAATTACTTTTTTTTGAATTTTTGATCATACTGCCAAATTGCTATTTAGAATGTTCATGCTATTTTATACTCATACTAGTAGTATATGAGACTTTCAGTTTGCTAGTACTAAGTGAACTCTTCTATCCATCAGCTATTAGAGTTACGATCACTGAAAGATCAATCAAGCTAGCGCTTTCTTTTCAATTTGCTATATAGCATGTTCTATTTTGAGGTTGTAAATTAAATGATATAAAGTTTTATCTAAAAAAACTTTTGTCTGAATCTGAACTCAAGAGAGCACAAATTCAGTAAGTACACTCATCTCTCCCCTTTCTCCTCCCTAAAACATTTCAGGAGCAAAATTTAGTCCAGCAGGTTATATTTTTTACTCATTGGAAGGTCTCTCAAGTTTGGGTTATTTAGGTATACTATAATACTCTTAGTTGTTATCACAGCAACTTAGGAACAGTAAATCAAAGGTGAGGTGAGGTGGGTACTGTTGGCAAGTGTGTTTATTAGTAAAATCTAAACTGCTATAGCAAAAATACATCCAAAATTCAGCAGCCTAAAGAACAGAGAAGTGAATTTACCATTTATTTAATGATTACAGTGAAGTGTTGTAGATGTGGTGGGAAGCTTTGTTTTACATATCATTCAAGGATCCAGGCTCTGATTTTATTGCTAAGAAAAAAGGAAGGAATTAGATAATTAAAAGTTTCCACTCCAAGAAGCAAAATTAATAAAAATGATGAACAAAAATGTCTAATATAAAACACTAACAGAAATGAAGAAATAGAACTTTTGGTAACAAGAATATTGAAGTCATTCAAAATGAATAAGTCATCCATTGTCAGGTGTAGGATTTGATTTTGCCATACCTGCAAGCTTATAAGTTAACCTGTTACTGTTTCGTGGATTCTGGCAGAAAACACAGGACTCCTGAGTCAGAAATAAATGACTTTATTACACATGGCACAGGATGTGCACATTCTTGCATTAGTTCCCCTTGTTTTCTAAGTCTTATAGGGGTGACACTATAGGGTCTAGATGGATGCCATGCACACAGCTAGTTTGCCTCATAGGTGAGGAGTATTTACCTTGGGGAATCATTTCTTTTATAGCAAGCAGTAAGGAAAATTGTCCATTGTCTTCAAGGGAGACATTATCTCATTCCTCAGGGTTGCTGGCTACTAACACAACTCTGAGAAATGGCCTCTGTCATCCATAGGACCTTATATTATTGGTGTACCCAGCAAAACATGTAGGAGTGAGAAGAACCCATAGAAGGGCTGTTCCTTCCAACTTCCGTCACTCAGTACCCTCTGAAGACATTCATGTGCACAGCAAGATAAATAAGTTAATGTTCCAAAGAATGTGAAAATTATATTCAGCATAAGAAAATTCTTCATGTTCTTTGCTTAAAGTTTCAAATATTCTCTCTGCCAGCAGACACCTTGAAAAATACTTATTGGTTCATGATCATCCTTTGGAGGGGTTGTAGAGCCATTTGCAAAAAAGAGAAGAGATAGATGGATGGATTAGGCAGGGTGCTATCCATTGAAAACTGATTTCTGGTATTTTATTTCCCCATAACCTGTCCTGGGTTGATGAGTGAGTAAAAAGCCTTTTTTCAAATATATCACTGTGTGTATTATACTAGAAATGTATGTGACTTAAGGGATATATTTTGGGGGATAAAATACTCTGGGACTGGGTTGATCCTATTCATTCATGTTTTGTGATGACTATTTGAATAATAGAAACAGTTGTGATAGGCTTTAATAAGTGGGAGGCATAACTAAGGAGATAGAATTGAGGTCATGTAAGTTAGATGTTCCTTTTCACCACTCACCTGCCCCCTCCACCTTAAATCATGATTTATTCTTTTTCTGTATCTGAAGGAAGTGCCATTAAAGCCTGTTAAGAAAAAGGAAGTGAGTATCAGAAGCGCTGCTTAGCTTTTGGTTCTGCCAGTTGGTGACTTTGGAACTTCTGGCTACTCACTTAATATTTGGGTTATAAAGATTCTCTGGGAGACTTCCGGGGAAGATGGCAGAAGAGTAAGACGTGGAGATCACCTTCCTCCCCACAGATAAACCAGAAATACAGCTACACGTGGAACAACTCCTACAGAACACCTACTGTACGCTGGCAGAAGACCTCAGACCTCCCAAAAGGCAAGAAACTCCCCACGTACCTGGGTAGGGCAAAGCGGAGAGATTCCCACACAGAGGATTGGTGCCAACCGGCACTCACCAGCCCGAGAGGCTTGTCTGCTCGCCCGCCGGGGTGGGCGGCGCTGGGAGATGAGGCTCAGGCTTCAGTCGGAGTGCAGGGAGAGGACTGGGGTTGGCGGCGTGAACAGAGCCTGAAGGGGCTAATGCACCACAGCTAGCCGGGAGGGAGTCCGGAAGAAAGTTGAACCTGCCGAAGAGGCAAGAGACTTTTTCTTCCCTCTTTGTTTCCTGGTGCGCGAGGAGAGGGGATTAAGAGCGCTGCTTGGAGGAGCTCCAGAGACGGGCACGAGCCACGGCTGAAAGCGTGGACCCCAGAGACAGACGTGGGATGCTGGGGCTGCTACCGCCGCTGGGAGGCCTGTGTGCGAGCTCAAGTCACTGTCCACGCCCCCCTTCCGGGAGCCTGTGCAGCCTGTCACTGCCGGGGTCCCGGGATCCAGGGATAGCTTTCCTGGGAGAACGCACGGCGTGCCTCGGGCTGGTGCAATGTCATGCCGGCCTCTGCCGCTGCAGGCTCCACCCGCACTCCGTGCACCTCCCTGCCCCCCGGGCTGAGTGAGCCAGAGTCCCCAAAGTGGCTACTCCTTTAACCCTGTCCTGTCTGAGCGAAGAACAGATGCCCTCCGGCGACCTACACGGAGAGGTGGGGCCAAATCCAAAGCTGAGACCCGGGAGGTGTGAGAACAAAGAAGAGAAAGGGAAATCTCTCCCAGCAGCCTCAGAAGCAGCGGATTAAAGCTCCACAAACAACTTGATGTACCCTGCATCTGTGGAATACATAAATAGACAACGACTCATCCCAAATTGAGGAGCCAGGAGTCAATGCTGTGCCTCTGAGGTGGGAGAGCCAACTTCAGGACACTGGTCCACAAGAGACCTCCCAGCTCCACATAATATCAAACGGCGAAAATCTTCCAGAGATCTCCATCTCAACACCAGCACCCAGGTTCACTCAACGACCAGCAAGCTACAGTGCTGGACACCCTATGCCAAACAACTAGCAAGACAGGAACACAATGCCACCCATTAGCAGAGAGGCTGCCTAAAATCATAAAAAGTCCACAGACACCCCAAGATACACCACCAGACATGGACCTGTCCACCAGAAAGACAAGATCCAGCCTCATCCACCAGATCACAGGCACTAGTCCCCTCCACCAGGAAGCCTACACAAACCACTGAACCAACCTTAACCACTGCAGACAGACACCAAAAACAACGGGAACTGTGAACCTGCAGCCTGCAAAAAGGAGACCCCAAACACAGTAAGATAAGCAAAATGAGAAGACAGAAAAACACACAGCAGGAGAAGGAGCAAGATAAAAACCCACCAGACCTAACAAATGAAGAGGAAATAGGCAGTCTACCTGAAAAGAATTCAGAATAATGATAGTAAAGATGATCCAAGATTTTATTTCCAAGATCCAAAATCTTGGAAATAGAATAGACAAAATGCAATAAACAGTTAACAAGGACCTAGAAGAACTAAAGATGAATCAAGCATCGATTAAAAACACAATAAATAAAATGAAAAATACTCTAGATGGGATCACTAGCAGAATAACTGAGGCAGAAGAACGGATAAGTGAGGTGGAAGATAAAATAGTGGAAATAACTGATGCAGAGCAAAGGAAAGAAAAAAGAATGAAAAGAACAGAGGACAGTCTCAGAGACCTCTGGGACAACATTAAATGCACCAACATTCGAATTATAGGGGTTCCAGAAGAAGAAGAGAAAAAGAAGGGACTGTGAAAATATTCGAAGAGATTATAGTTGAAAACTTCCCTAATATGGGAAAGGAAATAGTTAATCAAGTCCAGGAGGCACAGAGAGTCCCATACAGAATAAATCCAAGGAGAAATACGCCAAGACACATATTAATCAAACTGTCAAAAATTAAACACAAAGAAATCATATGAAAAGCAGCAAGGCAAAAACAACAAATAACACACAAGGGAATCCCCATCAGGATAACAGCTGATCTCTCAGCAGAAACTCTACAAGCCAGAAGGGAGTGGCAGGACATAATTAAAGTGATGAAGGAGAAAAACCTGCAACCAAGACTACTCTACCCAGCAAGGATCTCATTCAGAATTGATGGAGAAATTAAAACCTTTACAGACAAGCAAAAGCTGAGAGAGTTCAGCACCACCAAACCAGCTTTACAACAAATGCTAAAGGAACTTCTCTAGGCAAGAAACACAACAGAAGGAAAAGACCTACAATAATGAACCCAAAACAATTAAGGAAATGGGAATAGGAACATACATATCGATAATTACCTTAAATGTAAATGGACTAAATGCTTCCACCAAAAGACACAGATTGGCTGAATGGATACAAAAACAAGACCCATATATATGCTGTCTACAAGAGACCCACTTCAGACCTAGAGACACATACAGATTGAAAGTAAGGGGATGGAAAAAGATATTCCATGCAAATGGAAAACAAAAGAAAGCTGGAGTAGCAATTCTTATATCAGACAAAATGGACTTTAAAATAAGGACTACTAGAAGAGACAAAGAAGGACACTACATAATGATCGAGGGATCGATCCAAGAAGAAGATATAACAATTGTAAATATTTATGCACCCAATATAGGAGCACCTCAATACATAAGGCAAATACTAACAGCCATAAAAGGAGAAATCGACAGTAACACACTCATAGTAGGGGACTTTAACACCCCACTTTCGACAGATCATCCAAAATGAAAATAAATAAGGAAACACAAGCTTTAAATGATACATTAAACAAGATGGACTTAATTGATATTTATAGGACATTCCATCCAAAAACAACAGAATACACATTTTTCTCAAGTGCTCATGGAACATTCTCCAGGATAGATCATATCTTGGGTCACAAATCAAGCCTTGGTAAATTTAAGATAATTGAAATTGTATCAAGTATCTTTTCTGACCACAATGCTATGAGACTAGATATCAATTACAGGAAAAGATCTGTAAAAAATACAAACACATGGAGGCTAAACAATACACTACTTAATAATGAAGTGATCACTGAAGAAATCAAAGAGGAAATTAAAAAATACCTAGAAACAAATGAAAATGGAGACACGATGATCCAAAACCTATGGGATGCAGCAAAAGCAGTTCTAAGAGGGAAGTTTATAGCAATACAATCCCACCTTAAGAAACAGGAAACATCTCGAATAAACAACCTAACCTTGCACCTAAAGCAATTAGAGAAAGAAGAACAAAAACATCCCAAAGTTAGCAGAAGGAAAGAAATCATAAAAATCAGATCAGAAATAAATGAAAAAGAAATGAAGGAAACGATAGCAAAGATCAATAAAACTAAAAGCTGGTTCTTTGAGAAGAGAAACAAAATTGATAAAACATTAGCCAGACTCATCAAGAAAAAAAGGGAGAAGACTCAAATCAATAGAATTAGAAATGAAAAAGGAGAAGTAACAACTGACACTGCAGAAATACAAAAGATCATGAGAGATTACTACAAGCAACTCTATGCCAATAAAATGGACAACCTGGAAGAAATGGACAAATTCTTAGAAAAGCACAACCTTCTGAGACTGAACCAAGAAGAAATAGAAAATATATACAGACCAGTAACAAGCACTGAAATTGAAACTGTGACTAAAAACCTTCCAACAAACAAAAGCCCAGGACCAGATGGCTTCACAGGCGAATTCTATCAAACATTTAGAGAAGAGCTAACACCTATCCTTCTCAAACTCTTCCAAAATATATCAGAGGGAGGAGCACTCCCAAACTCATTCTACGCGGCCACCATCACCTTGATACCAAAACCAGGCAAGGATGTCACAAAGAAAGAAAACTACAGGCCAATATCACTGATGAACATAGATGCAAAAATCCTCAACAAAATGCTAGCAAACAGAATTCAACAGCACATTAAAAGGATCATACACCATGATCAAGTGGGGTTTATTCCAGGAATGCAAGGATACTTCAATATACGCAAATCAATCAATGTGATACACCATATAAACAAATTGAAGGAGAAAAACCATATGATCATCTCAATAGATGCAGAGAAAGCTTTCGACAAAATTCAACACCCATTTATGATAAAAACCCTGCAGAAAGTAGGCATAGAGGGAACTTTCCTCAACATAATAAAGGCCATATATGACAAACCCACAGCCAACATCGTCCTCAATGGTGAAAAACTGAAACCATTTCCACTAAGATCAGGAACAAGACAAGGCTGCCCACTCTCACCACTCTTATTCAACTTAGTTTTGGAAGTTTTAGCCACAGCAATCAGAGAAGTAAAGGAAATAAAAGGAATCCAAATTGGAAAAGAAGAAGTAAAGCTGTCACTGTTTGCAGATGACATGATACTATACATAGAGAATCCTAAAGATGCTACCAGAAAACTCCTAGAGCTAATCAATGAATTTGGTAAAGTAGCAGGATACAAAATTAATGCACAGAAATCTCTGGCATTCCTGTACACGAATGATGAAAAATCTGAAAGTGAAATCAAGAAAACACTCCCATTTACCATTGCAACAAAAAGAATAAAATATCTAGGAATAAACCTACCTAAGGAGACAAAAGACCTGTATGCAGAAAATTATAAGACTGATGAAAGAAATTAAAGATGATACAAATAGATGGAGAGATATACCATGCTCCTGGATTGGAAGAATCAATATTCTGAAAATGACTGTACTCCCCAAAGCAATCTACAGATTCAATGCAATCCCTATCAAACTACCACTGGCATTTTTCACAGAACTAGAACAAAAAATTTCAAAATTTGTTTGGAAACACAAAAGACCCCGAATAGCCAAAGCAATCTTGAGAACGAAGAACAGAGCTGGAGGAATCAGGCTCCCTGACTTCGGACTATACTACAAAGCTCCAGTAATCAAGACAGTGTGGTACTGGTGCAAAAACAGAAAGATAGATCAATGGAACAGGATAGAAAGCCCAGAGATAAACCCACGCACATATGGTCAACTTATCTTTGATAAAGGAGGTAGGAATGTACAGTGGAGAAAGGACAGCCTCTTCAATAAGTGGTGCTTGGAAAACTGGACAGGGACATGTAAAAGTGTGAGATCAGATCATTCCCTAACACCATACAGAAAAATAAGCTCAAAATGGATTAAAGACCTAAATGTAAGGCCAGAAACTATCAAAATATTAGAGGAAAACATAGGCTGAACACTCTATGACGTAAATCACAGCAAGATCCTTTTGGACCCACCTCCTAGAGAAATGGAAATAAAAACAAAGATAAACAAATGGGACCTAATGAAACTTCAAAGCTTTTGCACAGCAAAGGAAACTATAAACAAGACCAAAAGACAACCCTCAGAATGGGAGAAAATATTTGCAAATGAAGCAACTGACAAAGGATTAATCTCCCAAATTTATAAGCAGCTCATGCAGCTCAATAGCAAAAAAACAAACAACCCAATCCAAAAATGGGCAGAAGACTTAAATAGGCATTTCTCCAAAGAAGATATACAGACTGCCAACAAACACATGAAAGAATGCTCAACATCATTAATCATTAGAGAATTGCAAATCAAAACTACAATGAGATATCATCTCACACCAGTCAGAATGGCCATCATCAAGAAATCTAGAAAGAATAAATGCTGGAGAGGTTGTGGAGAAAAGGGAACACTCTTGCACTGCTGGTGGGAATGTGAATTGGTACAGCCACTATGGAGAACAGTATGGAGGTTCCTTAAAAAACTACAAATAGAACTACCATATGACCCAGCAATCCCATTACTATGGATATACCCTGAGAAAACCATAATTCAAAAAGAGACATGTACCAAAATGTTCATTGCAGCTCTATTCACAATAGCCCAGAGCTGGAAACAACCTAAGTGTCCATCATCGGATGAATGGATAAAGAAGATGTGGCACATATATACAATGGAATATTACTCAGCCATAAAAAGAAATGAAACTGAGCTATTTGTAATGAGGTGGATAGACCTAGAGTCTGTCATACAGAGTGAAGTAAGTCAGAAAGAGAAAGACAAATACCGTATGCTAACACATACATATGGAATTTAAGAAAAAAAAAAGTCATGAAGAACCTAGGGGTAAAACAGGAATAAAGACACAGACTTACTTGAGAATGGACTTGAGGATATGGGGAGGGGGAAGGGTAAGCTGTGACAAAGCGAAAGAGAGGCATGGACATATATACACTACCAAACGTAATGTAGATAGATAGTGGGAAGCAGCCGCATAGCACAGGGAGATCAGCTCGGTGCTTTGTGACCGCCTGGAGGAGTGGGATAGGGAGGGTGGGAGGGAGGGAGACACAAGAGGGAAGGGATGTGGGAACAGATATATATTTATGACTGATTCACTTTGTTATAAAGCAGAAACTAATAAAAAATAAAAAAAATAAAAACAAATAAACAAAAAAGATTCTCTGGAATCAAGTGAGATATGACTATGAAAGCCCTTTCTAAACTATAAAACATTCTACAAATATTTAATGACCAAGAATTATGCATACTTGAGCTTTTCTCTATTAAAGGAGACCAAAGAATATGTTCTTTCTCAATGCTGAGAGCATGTTGATCATTCAGCATTCAGATCAGCTACTGATCTGAACATTTTTTGTCACACTCTACCTACTCATAGAAGGTTTAATTAATTTTAAAAAAGTTTAAAAAGCTATATTTTAGTCACTTGGAAGCTCTCTTCACTATTTAACCATGCTGATAAATTCAAAGCCCTCTATTCAGTATTAAGTCTAAACTGGTGGATTCCATAAAAGTTGCCTTTGCATTTTTATTGTTATTTTTCGTACTGATAGCAATAGTGATACTATTGGCAAATTTAGGAATAAATGGTTAAAAAGGAAAATGTTTGGTTTCATATGGTAAAGCATACTTGGAATAAGGTGTAGAAGAAATTGAGAAG
Source organism: Mesoplodon mirus (assembly GCF_964341445.2). Taxonomy (NCBI): domain Eukaryota; kingdom Metazoa; phylum Chordata; class Mammalia; order Artiodactyla; family Ziphiidae; genus Mesoplodon; species Mesoplodon mirus. The sequence goes on from NC_138982.1 coordinate 112,568,494, forward strand.
TGGAAAATGTTTGTGGGGTAGTGTGTGTGTTTGTGTGTATAATACAATTATTAGTCAAAACACATGTTTTCATTAATTGCTATGAAAAGGAAAAGGAAGAGATGGTGATATAACTCATCACTTTTTTAAAAAATATAGTAGGATCAGTTCCTTCTGTTGATTGATTTATTGACAGTAGCTTCCAATAATATTCATAAAGTATGCTTACTTTAATTAACTACTATAATGGTTGGTTGGCAATGATGAAAATTTCCAGAGAATCATAAAATATACAAGCTGGAAATGACTTTAGGGATCATATACCATGGCAGATGAGGAGAGCAAAGTCCATAGAATTTAAACATCCTTAAGGTCACACATCTGGAAGGCAGTTTCAGTTCTTAAGATCATTCCTCCTTTTCTTGTCACAGTGCTCATAGAATATCATGCGTCATCTTAGAGTTTTGAAAGTATTTTAAGGCAATAATATCTTGTTCTCTTTTTAGGTTGTCATTAGGAGTAAAAGTGGAGAGATCTTGTATCGTATTTCACCGTGGGCGAAGTATGTGACTCGTGACGCTGAAAATGTGAATTATGATTGGGTACACTGGGATCCAGAGCACCCATATAAAGTGAGAACAACAACTCTTTAAATAAATGCATGTTCCAATATTTCTAGGAAAATTAATTTTTACTTTTATAACTTTTATTTTAATGTTCAACTTCTCTCTTCACCACCGGTTTAATATTTTACATCATAGTGTACTCGTTTGCTATATATATATAGCAAACGAGTCCATCATCTGTAGTCAATAAAATATAAAAGTGAGTTTTTGTTTTATCGTGTGTTTCTGAAGTTGTGGGTGGGGGAAGAACACTAAATCTCTATGTACTGACCTATAAGGGATACTGATTTTTAAAAATTTTAACTACAATTTCTGATTAATCAAAGACTCTCCAGTGGTGTAATATTTCTCACTGTCATGGGCTTGAAGCAGGATCAGTGTCCTTAGGAAAAACGAATAGTCAAGACGTCTCATGAATGTATTAATTAGGGTAATTTTTAAGGCTGTCTTATTGATAAGAGTTACAGGTATCTTGGAGCTCACTTTTCTGTCCTTTAAGTTATCAAAGCTTGTTGATAAATGCTTTGCATTTAATAATTATGCATTTCACAGTTCTTATGTTTTCTCTAAGGCTTAGGCTCAAAATACATCTTCACTCAGTGATAAGGCATAAGCCATCGCATGACTACTCTTTTCAATAGGTCTATTACCATGATCCTAAAAAGGATTTTTTTTTCAAAAGAAAGTTTAGTGGAGGCAGCCAGTGCCTTTTATATGTGAAAGTAGTTTCAAAGTGTTTGACTGAGTTAATTTGTCATTTCATTTAACATGCTTAATCTGTTAGTGTCATACCTGCATTTTTGGCTTAATTCTATATGTAATTTTAATATTCTGTAGTTTAAGCATTCCAAACCAAAGAAGCCAAGAGGTCTACGAATTTATGAATCTCATGTGGGAATTTCTTCCTATGAAGGAAAAATAGCTTCTTATAAACATTTTACATGCAATATAGTACCAAGAATCAAAGACCTTGGTAAGTAATAACTGTGATTTTTATTCAGATAAATTTTAATGAGTCTGTTCTCTTATTAGAGAAGCTAATTACAAGTGTCTCTTTTTTTGTGTTAAGAGATTAAATATGTAATAGAAATGCATGTTATTTTAGGCTTCTCAAATTGCCCTGTAATAGTGATAGCATAGAAAAGAGAAATGGAATAAGATAGAACATAAGAATTCAAGATATTATTCCAATTTCAATTTTAATTTTAATGTGAAATGATGGCTTCCAAAATTATAGATAAATACATAAGCATAATTAGTTTTCTACAGGAGAGAATTTTTGTCAATTTAAGTGGTCATTGATTATAGCCTGTTCGTTTTAGTTTGTTATGGAAAAAAATCTTACATTTGTAAGGTGACTAGAACTCATTTTGTTTCAGAGTCATTGTATATATAGTTCCTGTCTGGATGACTTATTAGACAGATATTTGTGGTGCATCTTTCTGTGTGAGTCACATTGGTCTAGGTGTTTTTATATTGGACTCTAATGACACAAACCCTGTCTTCATGGGAACAAGCAGGAGAGTGAATAGTGTACTGCTGAAGTATTGATTCAGAATGCTTTAGATCTGTTATTTTCTTTTTATAGGTAATGCTTTTTATCATTTCTCAGCGTATTAGCACCTGCTCCAGTGGCTAGGCAGGAAGATAAACTACATTTAATTAGTCTGCTTCTGGTAGGCAGTCCACATTTTGGCTAGAGGAAAAGTTTTCCATGGTTGAAATTTTTAGTTATATAAGGGATCTTGATTATCTGAGATGGTGAGTTCAGGTTCCAGAAACCAAAATTAATTAAATGTTTGGATAATTTAATATAAATTATATTTAATAAATATTAATGTTGTTATACTTGAGATGGTCCCTCATTTCATACTGTAAAAATTGTTTATGACCTGGATCTTGCAGAAGTTTCAGCAGAACAAGGATTTTCTTATTCATGTTTGTGTTTGAATTACCTAGCCCAGTACTCTGACCATAAGTAAGTTTAGGAATGGTGAATGACATAAGATGTATAATAAAAGCTATAAATTGTTACTTGTTCAGAAGAATAATATTGGTTATATAATACAGAAATAAACTACAAACTCTGTATTTTGTGACTAAGTATTATACTTGATTTATATTATTGAGCAGTAGTTTATATACATATTTCTACCAGGCCTGATAGAGTTAATTTGTTTCTTTTTTTAACAATAAAACCAACAGTAATAACTTTTCAACAGATTCTGAATCATGGAGTTTATGTTATCCTTTAAAGTTACGAATCCTCAGTTCTGAACATGAATTCGTAATTGTTCCAATATTAATTATGTACTAAAATATGTGCACAAGAAGTTATATTGACATGAATTAGACTTTGAGAACAGAATAGGAATATTTTCTTTGCATGTTGCAGAAGGCAATTAAATCATATTTGAAAATTTTACCATATTTTACTTCGAAGAAAATGATTTTTTTAGTTTTTTAAAAGACCAAAGTTTCTTCTACTCTGATTATTTGCTTACATTAAAAACACATTAGGGCTTCCCTGGTGGCGCAGTGGTTGAGAGTCCGCCTGCCGATGCAGGGGACACGGGTTCGTGCCCCAGTCCGGGAAGATCCCACATGCCGCGGAGCGGCTGGGCCCGTGAGCCATGGCCGCTGAGCCTGCGCGTCCGGAGCCCGTGCTCCGCAACGGGAGAGGCCACAACAGTGAGAGGCCCGCGTACCGCAAAAAAAAAAAAAAATAATAATAATAATAATAAAAAACACATTAATAGGGGCTTCCCTGGTGGCGCAGTGGTTGAGGGTCTGCCTGCCGATGCAGGGGACACGGGTTCGTGCCCCGGTCTGGGAAGATCCCACATGCCGCGGAGCAACTGGGCCCGTGAGCCAAAATTACTGAGCCTGTGCGTCTGGAGCCTGTGCTCCGCAACAAGAGAGGCCGTGATAGTGAGAGGCCCGCGCACTGTGATGAGGAGTGGCCCCTGCTCGCCACAACTAGAGAAAGCCCTCGCGCAGAAACGAGGACCCAACACAGCCAAAAATAAATAAATAAATAAAGCAAAACTGTCAATAAGTAAAAATAAACACTATAAAAACACATTAATAAAAATATTTGCGTTAAGGATTTTAAAAAATACATACCTATCTTTTTGAGTCAGTTCATTTGAGTCAATTCATTTAGTGTTAAAGCAAAACATTTTCAGATAGAGAAAGGAAGGATGTGTGTGTGTGTGTGTGTGTGTGTGTGCGTGTGCGCGCGCGCGCGCGCGTGCACGCGCACACATGTGTGCCCATGGATGACTGTGGAGTAATTTTATAGGTCCTAGAAACAGTGGAAAATGGAAGCATTAATGCTGGTTTTATAAAAGCTACCTTGTAGAAAAATGGATTCAGTGGTATGGTATATCTTATGCTAGAAAAAAGAGAAATATAAAGAAAAAGGTGAAATTAAAAGTACATGGCCTGCAATCAGTTACTTTTATTTGGCTTTCACAATCTTCGATATGAATATTACAAGTGCAACTGAAATTTAGCATATGCAGATTGCCATCTTTAATATTCTAAAGCCAAATTAAGAGTATATTTGCATATCACTTATTACTTATTAAAATGAAGACATTTCAAATAGCTAGACTATAACCCTCAAGAACTAACTGTCTGATTTTGTGTTAGAAGGTCAGACAAGCAAAGATGTTAAAGTAGTAGAACTTTTCAAAATGACCAAATCTTCTAGATTATATGTAAAATTTAATGCCTTTTGAACAGGGTGCTGTGTTTATATATTGTTTTCATTACTTTTTTAAAATGTGGCTCTAATCTCTATTTGACCTTTGCTCATACAGGATACAATTGCATTCAGATGATGGCGATCATGGAACATGCTTACTATGCCAGTTTTGGTTACCAAATCACAAGCTTCTTTGCAGCTTCAAGGTAAAATGAAAGAAATTATATCCATTCTTGTTTGAACAAAACATTTAAAAAATGAAATGAATTTCTATATTTTGTGTGATGTCTTATAACCTATTTTAGGGTTAATAGAGCTAATAGAAGCTGAGCATTTTCTTTAATTAAGATCGTAGACTCTCTTCTCATCGAGCCTTAGAGACTGGCCTGATTTAACACTGCTTTTCACAAAATGATTTCTGGCACAGAATATCCAGTTAGCCTGCTGAAATTGTGATATGTTCAGAGGCCTAAGCTTCAGTCAGAAAATCCTGACTTATGGAAGCCATTATTGCTAGAGCTCACATCCTTTTCTGGAAAGAGATTGACTTATATAGGAAGGTAACTGAGGAGGCCCTTTGTGGTATATATACTACCCATGGAAGGACTGTCCTTCTTCCCAGGGTGAATTCCAAGGAATATTGCTCTCTGGGCAGAAAGACATCAAGGGGTCCTATGCAGAGAGGTACTGACCCAAATAACCACAAGTTGAACAAGTCCGACATTGTCTCTGCCACATAGAGCTTACAGGGTGGTGGCATACAGACATAAATCCAATAATCATACATATTATGATTTACACATGTAATAAAAGCTAAGAAGAAGATGGCGGATTTCTCCGATAGCATAGAATCAGGGGTCTAATCAGTTTAGATTAAATCTGAACTGATGTTACAACTGAGATCTAAAACATGATTAAGAGATAAACAGTTTTCAAATCTAAAAAAAAAGAGTTACCTGGGGGGAGGAGTGAAGTGGGAGTAGGTAGATAGCATTCCAGACATACAGAGAAGATACTGATCCCTTCACCTATTTCTCTTCATAGGACTTCTCCTTGAACGAGTTATCTGTCCTTGTTGTCTCTAATTCCTCCACTCCTCTTCTTTGTTGAACTCATTCCAAGCACGGGCTCCACCACTTTGCTGAAACTGCTCCTGTCTAGGATACTGTTGCCCTCTGCATTGTTAAGTCAGTCATCAGTTCTTAGCTTACTTGTCAGCAGCATTTGGCACAACTGATTACTCCTACCTTCTTGCAACTTTTTTCTTCTCTTGGCTTTTAGAATATTAAACTTTCCTATTATTTTTCTCACATGTTTCGTTGCTTCTTCTTTATTTTGTTTGCTCTTTCTGACCACTAAAGATGGGCCCTCCCAGTGCTCAGCCCTTGGCTCCATCCCCTTCTGTATCTATATGAAGGAGCTTTAAGGTCTCATCCATTCTGATGACTCAAATGCACTTTATTTCATTTTATTTTGAATTTTATTTTATTTATTTTTTTATATAGCAGGTTCTTCTTAGTTATCCATTTTATACATATTAGTGTATATATCTCAATCCCAATCACCCAGTTAATCACACCACCCCACTGGCTTCTTTCCCCCCTTGGTGTCCATACGTTTGTTCTCTACATCTGTGTCTCAATTTCTGCCCTGCAAACCAGTTCATCTGTATCATTTTTCTAAGTTCCACATGTGTGCGTTAATATATGATATTTGTTTTTCTCTTTCTGATTTACTTCACTATGTATGACAGTCTCTAGATTCATCCACGTCTCTACAAATGACCCAATTTCGTTCCTTTTTATGGCTGAATAATATTCCATTGTATATATGTACCACATCTTCTTTATACATTCGTCTGTCGATGGGCATTTAGGTTGCTTCCATGACCTGGCTATCGTAAAGGGTGCTGCAGTGAACACTGGGGTGCGTGTGTCTTGTTGAATTATGGTTTTCCCTGGATATATGTCGAGTAGTGGGATTGCTGGGTCATATGGTAATTCTATTTTATGTTTTTTGAGGAACCTCCATACTGTTCTCCATAGTGGCTGTATCAATTTACATTCCCACCAACAGTACAAGAGGGTTCTCTTTTCTCCACACCCTCTCTAGCATTTGTTGTTTGTAGATTTTCTGATGATGCCCATTCTAACTGGTGTGAGGTGATAACTCATTGTAGTTTTGATTCACATTTCTCTAATAATTAGTGATGTTGAACAGCTTTTCATGTGCTTCTTGGCTATCTGTATGTCTTCTTTGAAGAAATGTCTATTTAGGTCTTCTGCCCGTTTTTGGATAGGGTTGTTTGTTTTTTTAATACTTAGCTGCATGAGCTTTTTATATATTTTGGAGATTAAACGTTTGTTCATTGATTCGTTTGCAAGTATTTTCTCCCATTCTGAGGGTTGTCTTTTCGTCTTGTTTATAGTTTCCTTTGCTGTGCAAAAGCTTTTAACTTTCATAATGTCCCATTTGTTTATTTTTGTTTTTATTTCCATTACTCTAGGAGGCGGATCAAAAAAGATCTTGCTGTGATTTATGTCAAAGAGTGTTCTTCCTATGTTTTCCTCTAGTTTTATAGTATCTGGTTTTACATTTAGGCCTCTAATCCATTTTGAGTTTATTTTTATGTATGGTGTTAGGGAGTGTTCTAATTTCATTCTTTTACATGTACCTATCCAGTTTTCCCAGCATGACTTATTGAAGGAATTGTCTTTTCTCCATTGTATATCCTTGCCTCCTTCATCATAGATTAGTTGACCATAGGTGCGTGGGTTCATCTCTGGACTTCCTACCCTGTTCCATTGATCTATATTTCTGTTTTTGTGTCAGTACCATATTGTCTTGATTACTGTAGATTTGTAGTATAGTCTGAAGTCAGGGAGTCTGATTCCTCCAAGACTGCTTTGGCTATTTGGGGTCTTTTGTGTCTCCATACAAATTTTAAGATTTTTTGTTCTAGTTCTGTAAAAAATGCCAGTGGTAGTTTGATAGGGATTGCATTAAATCTGTAGATTGCTTTGGGTAGTATAGTCATTTTCACAATATTGATTCTTTAAATCCAAGAACATGGTATATCTCTCCATCTGTTTGTATCATCTTTAGTTTCTTTCATCAGTGTTTTATACTTTTCTGCATACAGGTCTTTTGCCTCCCTAGGTAGGTTTATTCCTAGGTATTTTATTCTTTTTGTTGCAATGGCAAATGGGAGTGTTTCCTTAATTTCCCTTTCAGATTTTTCATCATTAGTGTATAGGAATGGAAGAGATTTCTGTGCATTAATTTTGTATCCTGCAACTTTACCAAATTCTACTAGATTAGCTCTAGTAGTTTCCTGGTGGTATCTTTAGGATTCTCCATGTATAGTATCATGTCATCTGCAAACAAGGACAGTTTTACTTCTTCTTTTCCAATTTGTATTCCTTTTATTTCTTTGTCTTCTCTGATTGCCATGGCTAAGACTTCCAAAACTATGTTGAATAATAGTGGTGAGAGTGGACATCCTTGTCTTGTTCCTGATCTTAGAGGAAATGCTTTCAGTTGTTCACCGTTGAGAATGATGTTTGCTGTGGGTTTGTCATATATGACCTTTATTATGTTGAGGTTCCCTCTATGCCCACTTTCTGGAGATTTTTTATAAATGGTGTTGAATTTTGTCAAGAGCTTTTCCTGCATTGATTGAGATGATCATATGGTTTTTCTTCTTCAATTTGTTAATATGGTGTATCGTATTGATTACTTTGCGTATATTGAAGAATCCCTGGGCTAAATCCCACGTCATCATGGTGTATGATCCTTTTAATGTATTGTTGGATTCTGTCTGCTAGTATTTTATTGAGGATTTCTGCATCTATATTCATCAGTGATGTCGTTCTGTAATTTTATATTTTTGTGGTATCTTTGTCTGGTTTTTGGTATAAGAGTGTTGGTGGCCTTATAAAATGAGTTTGGGAGTGTTCCTTCCTCTGCAGTTTTTTGGAAGAGTTTGAGAAGGATAGGTGTTAGCTCTTCTCTGCGTTTGGTAGAATTCACCTGTGAAGCCATCTGGTCCTGGACTTTTGTTTGTTGGAAGATTTTTAATCAGAGTTTCAATTTCATTACTTGTGATTTGTCTGCTCATGTTTTCTATTTCTTCCTGGTTCAGTCTGAGAAGGCTATACCTTTCTAAAAATTTGTCCATTTCTTCCAGGTTGTCCATTTTATTGGCATAGAGTTGCTTGTAGTAGTCTCTTAGGATTCTTGTGTATTTCTGCAGTGTCTGTTGTAACCTCTCCATTTTCATTTCTAATTTTATTGATTTGAGTCCTCTCCCTCTTTTTCTTGATGAGTCTGGCTAATGGTTTATCAATTTTGTTTATCTTCTCAAAGAACCAGCTTTTAGTTTCATTGATCTTTGTTATTGTTTTCTTTGTTTCTATTTCATTTATTTCTGCTCTGATCCTTATGACTTCTTTCCTTCTGCTAACTTTGAGTTTTGTTTGTTCTTCTTTCTCTAATTCCTTTAGGTGTAAGTTTAGATTGTTTATTTGAGATTTTTCTTGTTTCTTGAGGTAGGCTTGTATTGCTGTAAACTTCCATCTTAGAACTGCTATTGCTCCATCCCATAGGTTTTGGGTCATTATGTTTTCATTGTCATTTGTCTCTTGGCACTTTTTTTTTCGCGGTACGCAGGCCTCTCACTGTTGTGGCCCCTCCCGTTGTGGAGCACAGGCTCTGGACGCACAGGCTCAGCAGCCATGGCCCACGAGCTCAGCTGCTCCGCGGCATGTGGGATCTTCCTGGACCGGGGCATGAACCCGTGTCCCCTGCATCAGCAGGTGGACTCTCAACCACTGCGCCACCAGGGAACTCCTTTCTTGGCATTTTTTGATTACCTCTTTCATTTCTTCAGTGATCTCTTGGTTATTTAGTAACATATTGTTTAGCCTCCATATGTTTGTGTTTTTTACGTTTTTTTCTCTGTAATTTATTTCTAATCTCATAGCATTGTGGTCAGAAAAAATGCTTGATATTATTTCAATTTTCTTAAATTTACTGAGGCTTCATTTGTGACCCAAGATGTGATGTATTCTGGAGAATGTTCCGTGTGCACTTGAATAGAAAGTGTAATCTGCTGTTTTTGGATGGAATGTCCTACAAATATCAATTAAAGCTATCTGGTCTATTGTGTCATTTAAACCTTGTGTTTCCTTATTAATTTTCTGTCTGGATGATCTGTTCATTGGTGTAAGAGAGGTGTTAAAGTCCCCCACTATTATTATGTTACTGTCGATTTCCTCTTTTATAGCTGTTAACAGTTGCCTTATATATTGAGGTGCTCCTATTTTGGGTGCATGTATAGTTATAATTGTTATATGTTCTTCTTGGATTGATCCCTTGATCATTATGTAGTGTCCTTCCTTGTCTCTTGTAATATTCTTTTTTTTTTTTTTTTTTTTTTGCTGTACGCGGGCCTCTCACTGTTGTGGCCTCTCCCGTTGCGGAGCACAGGCTCCGGACGTACAGGCTCAGCGGCCATGGCTCACGGGCCCAGCCGCTCCGCGGCATATGGGATCCTCCCAGACCGGGGCACAAACCCGTATCCCCTGCATCGGCAGGCGGACTCTCAACCACTGCGCCACCAGGGAGGCCCTCTTGTAACATTCTTTATTTTAAAGTCTATTTTATTTGATATGAGAATTGCTACTCCAGCTTTCTTTTGATTTCCATTTGCATGGAATATCTTTTTCCATCCCCTCACTTTCAGTCTGTGTGTGTTCCTATGTCTGAAGTGGGTCTCTTGTAGACAGCATATATATGGGTCTTGTTTTGTATCCATTCAGCGAGCCTGTGGCCTTTGGTTGGAGCATTTAATCCATTCACATTTAAGGTAATCATTGATATGTATGTTCCTATGACCATTTTCTTAATTGTTTTGGGTTTGTTTTTGTAGGTCCATTTCTTCTCTTCTCTTTCCCACTTAGAGAAGTTCCTTTAGCATTTGCTGTAGAGCTGGTTTGGTGGTGCTGAATTATCCTAGCTTTTGCTTGTCTGTAAAGCTTTTGATTTCTCCATAGAATCTGAATGAGATTCTTGCTGGGTAGAGTAATCTTGGTTGTAGGTTCTTCCCTACCATCACTTTCAATATGTCATGCCACTCCCTTCTGACTTGTAGAGTTTCTGCTGCGAAATCAGCTTTTAACCTTATGTGAGTTCCCTTGTGTGTTATTTGTGTTTTTTCCCTTGCTACTTTCAATAATTTTTCTTTGTCTTTAATTTTTGCCAATTTGATTACTGTGTTTCTCAGCGTGTTTCTCCTTGGTTTATCCTATATGGGACTCTCTGCACTTCCTGGACTTGAGTGACTATTTCCTTTCCCACGTTAGGGAAGTTTTCAACTATAATCTCTTCAAATATTTTCTCAGGTCCCTTCTCTCTCTTTTCTCCTTCTGGGACCCCTATAATGCGAATATTGTTGTGTTTAATGTTGTCCCAGAGGTCTCTTGGGCTGTCTTCATTTCTTTTCATTCTTTTTCTTTATTCTGTTCTGCAGCAGTGAATTCCACCTTTCTGTCTTCCAGGTCACTTATCTTTTCTTCTGCCTCAGTTATTCTGCTACTGATTCCTTCCAGTGTATTTTTCATTTCAGTTATTGTATTGTTCATCTCTGTTGGTTTGTTCTTTAATTCTTCTAGGTCTTTGTTAAACATTTCTTGCATCTTCTTGATCTTTGCCTCCATTGTTTTTCTGAGGTCGTGGATCATCTTCACTATCATGATTTTGAATTCTTTTTCTAGAAGGTTACCTATCTCCACTGCAATTAGTTGTTTTTCTGGGGTTTTATCTTGTTCCTTCATCTGGTACATAGCCCTCTGCCTTTTCATCTTGTCTATCTTTCTGTGAATGTGGTTTTTGTTCCACAGGCTGCAGGATTGTAGTTCTTCTTGCTTCGCTCTCTGCCCTCTGTTGGATTAGGCTATCTAAGAAGCTTATGCATGTTTCCTGATGGGAAGGACTGGTGGTGGGTAGAGCTGGCTGTTGTTCTGGTGGTCAGAGCTCAGTAAAACTTTAATCTGCTTGTCTGCTCATGGGTGGAGCTGGGTTCCCTCCCTGTTGGTTGTTTGGCCTGAGGCAAGGGAACACTGGAGCCTACCAGGGCTCTTTGGTGGGGCTAATGGCCGACTCTGGGAGGGCTCATGCCAAGGAGCACTTCCCAGAACTTCTGTTGCCAGTGTCCTGGTCCTCACGGTGAGCCACAGCGACCCTCCACCTCTGAAGGAGATCCTCCAACACTAGCAGGTAGGTCTGGTTTAGTCTCCTATGGAGTCACTATTCCTTCCCCTGGGTCCCAACATGCACAGTACTTTGTGTGTGCCCTCCAGGAGTGGAGTCTCTGTTTCCCTCATTCCTGTTGAAGTCCTGCAGTCCAATCCCCCTAGCCTTCAAAGTCTGATCCTCTAGGAATTCCTCCTCCCATTGCCACACCCCCAGGTTGGGAAGCCTGACGTGGGCCTCAGAACCTTTACTTCAGTGGGTGGACTTCTGTGGTTTAAGTGTTGTCCAGTTTGTGAGTCACCCACCCAGAAGTTATGGGATTTGATTTTAGTTTGATTGCACCCCTCCTACCATCTCATTGTGGCTTCTCCTTTGTCTTTGGATGTGGCATATCTTTTTTGGTGTGTTCCAGTATCTTCCTGTCAATGATTGTTCAACAGTTAGTTGTGATTCTGGTGCTCTCGCAAGAGGGAGTGAGAGCACATCCTTGTACTCCGCCATCTTGGACCAGTCTCCTCAAATACACTTTATATGCCAACTGCAAAATTTAGTTCTCCAGTCCTCACCTCTGTTGTGAACTTCAAACAGTGCCTATTTGAGGTTGGGGTATGTAGTACATATCTCATTCTTAACCTGTCCCAGATTAAATATCTGATCTTATCTTCTAACCTTCTTCTCTTGCTATCTTCACTAATTTAATAAATGACATCTCCATCTTCCAATTGTTTAAGCCAGCTGCCTTATACTTGACTTTTCCCATTATATCCCCCCCCATACTCTAGCTATCAGAAAACCTAACCACTGGTAACTTCAAAATATATCCCCAATCTGGCTGCTTCAACTGCTACCACCATGGTCCAAGTTGCTCTTTCTCACCTGCCTTATTTCATTAGGTCTGTAACTGGTCACTCTATTCTCTTGTCCTCCTTCCCTAGCTTCCTCCCTCTCCACACATGTGGACCACTTTCTGCACAGTATATAAAGTCGTCTTTTTAAAATGAAAGTCAGATCATGTCACTCTCTTGCTCAGAACTCTGATGATTCCCTGTCCCTTTCAGAATAAAAGCCAAATGCCTCACATTGATCCATGAGGCCGCATGTGATCTGGGTCTTGGCCAACTCTCTGAGCTCATCTCTTTCTTGATTATTCCACTCCAGCCACACTAGAGAATTTGCTCTTCTTCAGATGCTCCTGGCTCATTTCTACCTCCAGTGCTCTTTCTTTCTGAACACTCTGTCCCTTAAATATTCACATGCCTTCCTCCCTATTTCTTTCAGGTCTTCGCTGAAATATTGCCTTTGTCATAAAACTTTCACTGATGACCGTATTTAAAACAGCAAACCTTCCCTTCTGACAGTGGCCTTGCTTCATTTTTCTTTAGAGCAGTTATTGCTGCCTGACATTCCACATGTTTTGCTTATTTATTTGTTATCATCCAACTGGAATCTAAATTCCATAAGGCCAGTGATGTTTATTTTGTACACTGCTGAATCTCTGGAGCATAGAAAATTTTTTTGGCACATGGTAGATAGCTTAATAAGTATTTGTCAAACAAATGAATGAATGAATGAAACTTTAGGACTGTTTATTCATTGAACATGATGTTCAATGAGTGGGAAAAAAGGTGAGGTCGGGGGGCTTCCCTGGTGGCGCAGTGGTTGAGAATCTGCCTGCTAATGCAGAGGACACGGGTTCGAGCCCTGGTCTGGGAGGATCCCACATGCCGCAGAGCAACTAGGCCCGTGAGCCACAAGTACTGAGCCTGCGCGTCTGGAGCCTGTGCTCCGCAACAAGAGAGGCCGTGATAGTGAGAGGCCCGCACACCGTGATGAAGAGTGGCCCCCACTTGCCACAACTAGAGAAAGCCCTCACACAGAAACGAAGACCCAACATAGCAAAACTAAATTAATTAATTAATAAACTCCTACCCCCAGCATCTAAATAAATGAAAAAAATAAAAAAAAGGTGAGGTCGGTAGGATAAGAAGAGTAACGGGTAGAGTGTCATAAGTCTAAAGTTACTGGAAGGAGCCAGATTAGGCAGTGCAGTAAGTCTTTATAAGGACAGTGGTCTTTATCCTAAGGACAATGGGAGTGCAAATATGATTTTAGAGAGAAGATGACATGATCATATTTGCATTTTTAGAGGCTAGCTCTTGCTGCTCCGTGGAATCTGCTATCAGGAGCCCCACTGCATACTAAGCACTGTACTGTAATGTGGGAAACTAGATGGTCAGAGCCCCTGCCCTCAAGGGACATATAGTCTAGTGAGGAAGAGAGATAGTAAACAATTCATCACAAGGGTGATTTTTTATTTAAAAGCAAAAGTTGATGCTATGGAAGACTGCAGTATTGAGATTTTTACATAGGTTAAGAAAGGCCTTCCTCTTGGGAGTCATTTTTGTTTCCTGTTTCATGCTGACTAGAAAACTGTTTTTAACACAAACCCACGTGCATGTGAGCTGCCTATATTTCCTGCTTGGGTGGTGACAGGACCCGCTGGTACTTGAGGCATTCCAGTCTGGGAATAAGTAAGTAAAGGAGAAATGGCCTCAATTAAGGCACCAAGGATATTCAAAGAAGTATTCTAAGAGCCCTCACAATCCCAACCATGCATGCTTAAAGAGATGGCCAGGTATGTGGACAGGAATGACCATACCCCTCAAACTAGCTAGGTTTGGCGATGGAAATCAGAAACTCTGAGTATAGAGAAGTGGAATTTTACTATCTACCTACTCAAAATGTGAATTTTCATTGTGCTATAAATCTACAATTAACAGCCAGATTTATTTTTTTATTGAATGCTTTCAAAAATGCCTAATAACAACTATTAAGCAACTTTGACTTATATCTAAGTATTATATCATACTACATTTGTACATTTGAAGTATCTAGTACTGTGCTGGTAAAACAATGGATTCTCAGTAAATGATTGGCTGTTTGGTTTAAATATGATGTGATCTTGTTTTTGCTGTCTCCTTTACCTTAAGCCGTTATGGAACTCCTGAAGAGCTGAAAGAACTGGTTGACACAGCTCACTCAATGGGTATTACAGTCCTCTTAGATGTGGTACATAGCCATGCCTCAAAAAATTCAGAAGATGGATTGAATATGTTTGATGGAACAGAGTCCTGTTACTTTCATTACGGACCTAGAGGGAATCATAATCTTTGGGATAGTCGATTGTTTGCCTACTCCAGGTATGTACATAGAATATGGAAATGTCTTATTTGTTTAAAAAATAATTCAAGGAATTTTACTAAATTCATTGTATGTATACTCTCTCACTGGTATTTAATTTCTTAATTTTTTAAAAAAAATTATGAGAAACGTTTAACATACTAATAGAATTTACCTTGTTTTGATTAGCACATGTATTAATGGTAAGTTGCACTAAATTTTGGTTTTACAAATCATATGCTATTTAACATATATTGGTTATATTGCCCCTTAAAAGGTTAATGTGAATAATTTTTTAATATCTAAAAAGTACTTTATCAGTTGAAATTAAACATAGCAAATCGCCTTTTAATAGAAGAATACACCTTGTTTTAAGTAGGCCATTTTTTAAAAATCATACTTTATGTGTTGCTATCTTAATATTACCATGTTTTTGATTGCAGCTAAATCTTAACATTACCATGTTTTTGATTGCAGCTAAACTATAATAACAACTGACATTTATTAGTATGTAATATGTCAGGTATGGTGCCAAGGATTTAGATATATTAGCTACATATTTTATTTTTTCTGCACAACAATTCTACTTACATGTGGTAAGTACTATTGTTATGACCATCGCACAGTTAATAAACTAAGGCTTAGTGCTAAAACAATTCCTTAAGATTAAATACATCTCTGGCTTGCCATCTAATTAGAAGGGTGTTTTAGGTGATTAAATCTAAATTCCAAAACATGGCAAAAATTTTGTAAAATAAAAAATACTATCAACCTCTATCCATTTTTTATCATTAGTGAAAATATAATGAAAATATGATTTCAGGCATATTAAAAGTAGAAGAGTGTCAAGTAATGTATAACTAATTTTTATAATATTTCTGAAAGAGTGTAATGAATTTTCTGTTGGATGTTGTACCATAAATAAATATGCACATATCTGGAAAACAAACAGTGTAGAAAAATGTTTCAGCAAGGACTTTGATAAAATGAAGAATTCTAATGTTTCAGCATAAATTAGATGACTTTTTTTTAAGACGACTTTTATATGGAGGAAGTTGTTTTGCTTCACTCTTTTCTTATTATCATGCATTATTTTATATTTCATAGCTGTATAGGAATCACTCATGCCAGATGAAGCAGCATAATATATGAGAAAAGACACAAAAGTTAGAAGCAGGTGGCAGGGTTCCAGGCCTAGTTTCACTCTGGTACAAATCGATTAATCATTCTGGTTCTCAGGTTTTCATTATAAGAGGATGCAGAGTTTTGGGATTAATACAATTCCCTCTGTAAAGGTATTTTGTATTTGTGTCACCTTTTGAATATTGCTTTTTATACTGTAGATTTATAATGAGTAAAAAGGACTGAACCTGTGCTAATTCTATGATATGATTCTTAACAATTTCATTATTGAGTAAATCTTATCAAAGTAGCTTGTGGACAAGAAATACAATTAATTGAACTTTCTGGTTCATATTTGGATGAATAATGTTGAGTCTATCCTGTAGAACTGTGCCTTATGAAAGAAATACACTAAATTGTTAAATTTTTATGTTTTGAAACTATTCTGCTGTGGAACTGTGTCTTGAAAAGAAATACATTAAGTAGGTGGATTTTTATGTTATAAAATGATTCTTTATTTTATTAAAATATTTATTATAGGGTATTTTTCTGTATCCTGAGCTCTCAAAGTCCATTTAAAGTTATCCAGTTTTCTAAGGAAAAGGAATTATACATAATTGTCTTAAAACAATTCTATTGTTTATATTACCGAAATTAAGACATATTTAACATTTTTATTTAATATTGTATCGGCCAAAAAGTGTGTTTGGGTTTTTCCATAAGATGTTACCGAAAAACTCAAACACACTTTTTGGCCAACCCAATACTCAGTTTCTTTTTTATTGAATTAACTATTAATTTTTCTCAAGTGCTTACTTTTGGTAAATAACATATAGTATGATTTTATCTTGTTATTATTTTTTTATTATGACTTTTCGGGGCTGCATTATGTCATGTAGGCTTAGACCTCTGTAAATATAGTTCCATTTAAAATGTATTTCTATTATTCAATATGTTGTTCTATTTGACAATATTTAAATTCTCTAATTTTTATAGAATTAGTATTTTCTATATAGGTTTATGCTTTTAATTACAACATCATTAAACAATATAGATAAACCCTACAAAGCCAAATTTAAAAAGTTAAATCACCAAATTTAAGCAAATAATTCTGTAATATTTAGGTTTTTCAATTTATAACATACTAAAGATTCTAAGATTCTTTGAATTATTTTCTCAATACTGTGTTGTAATTTATTAAAAACTTTATTGATAAAATTTATGTTAGCCTGATGAAAGTGTATTGCATTTTTCTTTTTTTATTACATTTTCTTCCTTCTATTCTGACTAGTTATAGCATATGTAATATAACATTGTTTTGGTGTAATGCGAAAACCATTTTTATAATCAGCATTCATGATCAAAGTCCGATGCTCTTTTGGTTATTTATTGCTGCTTAACAAACCAGCTCAAAATTTAGTGACTTCAGACAACAGCAGTTGTTTATTTTACTTCCAGATCTGCAATTGGGGCATAGGTCAGTGTGACATCTTTTCTCTTCCATGTTATGGTCTGGGTCTGGAAACTGACATGGCGTCATTTCTGCTATAAGCTATTGTCCAAACAGTTACAGATTCAAGGGGCATAGACCCTTTTATTTCAGTGGCAGGAGTATTAAAGAATTTTAGGGCTAAGTTTTAAAATCCCCACATCTAACAAGTTTTAACCATACACAGTAAATATGCCAGTTCACAAATTCAAAAGAGATGTATTGAAATACCTGTCTATGTGGAAATTTTGTTATTTTTCTCAGCTGTATTTCTGTGGTAGAGAGTTTGTCTGAAATAGGCAATTTTCAAAAAATATACTAATCATTTTAAAACTAATAATGCCATTTTTGTTAATTAGAAAATATAAAAAGGCATAGAAAATCCAAAATAAAAATTATTATTCTTTACAAATACAAATAACATTATATTTATGTGGCTGCACTTAATGAGTATTCTTTTCATGCATATAAACACAGGAAAACCCAAACCTTTACTCTTACTCTATACATAGGATAGCTATTCATCTATAATTTTGGGCTTGTTCCTTATTCAGATGAAATCAGAAACAACAATTTATACTTCATTTTTTAAGATATAAGTTATTTTTCACCCCTTACCTTTGATATGTTGATTAATATTATACTCCATTGAAAAGTAGATATAAAAATGGTACAGGGTTTGCCTAAGGCCCTAATAAACCTCTTTTTTGAAAACTTATAATAATTTTTGAAATTAAGAAAATGTTGATCTTATATAGAATCAGCTTCTGTAGAGGTATGTTGCTGATGCTCATTTCATTCTATCTGTATGTCACAACCTGTCACCATTTATAATCTCTGATTCAAGTGTCATCATCAGAGTTATCAGAATTAAATCTCTCACTCTGAGTAATACCAGAGATCCTGACTGTGCTATTTCATTACCTGTTATGAATAAATTTCCAATCAGGAGCTGCCCATGTTTTAATTTTCTGTCTACTCGGCTGAACTGCCTTCTAGCTCTGCTAAATTACTAATGACAGTTCATAACAGAGGTTGGGTTGTTCTTTCTTTAGTTGGTAAAGAGAACTTCTTGACAAATCTGTCACCCATAAATTTCAAAAGTTTCTAGAGTGAGAAATAATGGATATAATTTAATGGTCTCAGTTTTAAATTGTATTTTGCATATGTGTCTGGCACTATGTAAATGCACTTGATAAAATAACAAGACAACTGCACAATTTGTGGAGCTTAACAATTATTATACCATAACCTTTACTAAAGCTTCGAAAGGGAACAGTTTCTTTGTTGAGTATTTCCTTCAAAGATAAGATACAAATCTCAAAGGAGATAGCATAGTAGAGCTCATGCTCATTTCCCCCCACCCCGAACCTTACATTTGGGTACAAAAGTAGTGTAATAATATTCTGTCAGCATGAGTTTGTAGTGTGACAACTATTAGGCAGGAAGATACTCTTATCTTGAGTTATTAGAGTTCCTTTCAGAAACAAAAAGTGAATCCAATTTGATTTTTTAAGGTCATAACCACATGGAATAAACTATCCTTTAGTACATACACTATAATATGTGGATCTTCTTAATCTTGCTAGGTCTTTTCCACGAATTAGAATGTGGAAGGAAATTCATGGGGCCTTTCCTTCTGAGAGTGGATATTTGAATCTTAAATATTCTGTGATATCTTATGTGATGTTTCTTTTTTAGTTTGTCAATATAGTGAATTGCATTTATTGATTTTTGAATGTCAAGCCAATCTTACATTCCTTGGATAAACGCTCATAAACATAGGTTCTAAAATTCTAAACAAAATTTTGGCATATATTTATATGATATCATATCATGACAATCAATTATTAATGATGAACCTTAATTTAAGTATTATTGTTCATTGATATATTAATTAATGAATATATGACACCATTATGATTAGCAGGATATCTAAAAACTAAGCATCCAGGACATGAATAGAAACCTCTAAAATATTATATTTTAAGAGAGCTTTAAAGTCATATACTGCTTTGTGATTTCTTTTTTTTTTTTTTTTTTTTTTTTTTTTTGCGGTACGCGGGCCTCTCACTGTTGTGGCCTCTCCCGTTGCGGAGCACAGGCTCCGGACACACAGGCTCCGCGGCCATGGCTCGCGGGCCCAGCCGCTCCGCGGCATGTGGGATCTTCCGGGATCGGGGCACGAACCCGTGTCCCCTGCATCGGCAGGCGGACTCTCAACCACTGCACCACCAGGGAAGCCCTGCTTTGTGATTTCTTAAAAGCAAAAAACAAAAAGCAACAGGCCATCGGGTGAAGTAATCACTCTTTTTTGCTGTAGTAAAAATGGCCACAATAACACAGAAAAATAGCATAAAAGAGGTAAATGTGTTCAACTTCTGTTGAAAACAGGTATTATCTGGAAAAGTTTTAGATTCATCTAGGACACATTGCTAGATATATATGCTTGAAATTTCTGTGTATATGCTTATCAGAAATTTGGGAAAAACAAATACAAAAAAATCACTCCCTTCAGGGTATAGGTGACATTTTAACAGTTAACTTGAAGTAAGTGCTTTTAAAGAAAGTTTAGCTATGGGGAAACCATTTGGGGCAAATATCAAGAAAAAGTTTCCATGTTCGTGATTTTATTGCCACAAATGATTCCAGCCATAAAAATTCTTTTATTTGCATACACATGAATCTTGGAGCATTTTTTGCCAAGTTTCTAAAATTGTTCCAATTATAGTTTGTCTTAAGCCCATTGGTTATGCTTATAAATATAATTATAAATATAAATGAATCACCTTGTGGTTAATTGGCAAGATCACATAACTAACTTCAGGGAGAATGAAATATACAATCCATATTTCATGAAAGATTGTAGATAGTGGAAGGAGTTGGAAAAAAAAGTTTTATAACTTAATAAAGATAGCCATTGATTCTCTTCTTTCATTTATATCTATGTATTTTAGTGAGCTATTATTATAGCCAGGACGAGCATTAAAATCACCTATCAAAGCAATTTTAAGTTTAACCAGACCTTGATTATTTTATCTTTATTTTTAGTTTCTTTTTGTGGATCTATTAATATATTACTAAAGTGGTATATATACAATTAATAAATAAATACACATATGGAGGAGTGTGCTGATAAGACACACAGTTAAAAAAGTTTACAAATAATTGCTTAGGTAAATTAAGGTTAACATCAAAGATTTTTTTTTAAAGAAGAAGAAACTTTTTTTTCTGATCAATTCATTCATAAATTTATTGAATAATTTATTGAATAAACTTATTGAGCATTTACCCTATGTCATATCTTTAGGGAGACGATATTTTCTGTATATTTAAGCTAGCATAAAACCCTAAAAGAAAGTATATGTTTTAATTTCTTTGGATAGATTTCAGAACATTGAATATTTTTTAATTGAAGTAATACAGTATCATTTTAGACAAATACCTTTCCTATTTGCTTAATAAAAAGCAAATGATGGAAGATTAAAAGACAATTTCGGACATAGATTTAGCAAACAGTTAACTATTCCAAAGGGAGTCAGACAATTAAAAATAAACTAAGAATAACTTACATAGCCTATTCATTAAGAATATTAAATTTTCACAGTAAGATTGTTAATAATGCTGGATGTCCCAGAAAAAGTCTTTCTGTTTTCTTCTTTTACAGAATTTTCTCTCTTCCTCTTAGTAATTTTATCTTGTTTAAACCAGAACCTTATTTCAGCTTGATTGAGGCAAATGGTTAAATCTACTATTTCAGAGAAGGTAGAGTTAGATTCAAAATTCAGACAGGCTAATTTTCTTTTGTAAAGGCGATTAAGAAAGTTGCTATATCAATCTAATCTGTCTGGATTTGAGTTTGAATGGTAGAAATACTACTTCTCTTACAGGGTTTATGAGATTATTCAGCCTGGCAGAAAGGTTTCCATTGCTGCAAAGCACAGCACTGGAGTAAGGATTTATAGTCTTTGTGTAAACTTTGTTCCTGGTATTATCTGCCTCGTTTATTCCCACAAGTCTAAACTTTAAGTGCACAGGGATATCGTGAAAATATCTTGAGTATTTAGGTCTTACTCACCTGTAACATTCACCTTCTCAAATGCAAACTCACTCTAAAGTAGGACTCTTCTTACTTGGTAATTTACCTTAAATTTGAAAATGTCGAGCATGGCTTCAAAAGCAGCGAGTTTTTTGTTTGTTTGTTTTTTTACCTCTTTATTGGAGTATAATTGCTTTACAATGGTGTGTTAGTTTCTCCTTTAGAACAAAGAGAATCAGTTATACATATACATTTGTTCCCATCTCTTCCCTCTTGCACCTCCCTCCCTCCCACCCTCCCTATCCCACCCTTCTAGGTGGTCACAAAGCACCGAGCTGATCTCCCTGTGCTATGTGGCTGCTTCCCACTAGCTATCTATTTTACTTTTGGTAGTGTATATATGTCCATGCCACTCTCTCGCTTTGTCACAGCTTACCCTTCCCCCTTCCCATATCCTCAAGTCCATTCTCTAGTAGGTCTATGTCTTAAAAGCAGCGTTTTTAACGTCAGGCAATGGTACATGCCTGTGAAAATGGTCCAAAGATCCCTATTCAGTGGTTGTTTATTTAAGTCTGCGAATTTTGTTGAGTCTATAATAATAATATCTGGATTTTTCTTATGACCTTTCTAAACAAGCAGGTAAAATGTGAAAAAAAATCCATTTTTCTCTTTTTATCTGTGTGTAACAAGACAACTTGTTTAAGCATGTCTGTTTTCTAGGTTATGGACTAGCAGTTTTGAAGTTATGAAGAGATATTTCATGGTTTCCTAGCTGAATGATTTCCTTAGTGTTATGCTGCAGATAAATAACCTATGTTATAGTGAGCCAGTTATTTTCAGAAAATATAGGTATCTCTTAAAATTTTGGAAAGGCACATAATTTATAAGTAACATAAAAATTATTTATTTTTGAGGGTCTCCTCCCCCCCACCCCCCATTCATTTGGACTAGTGATCAGGCATATTTTTCTCAAACTTCTGAATTTCCCATCCCAATTTTGTGGTGGTGAGATATCTCTATTTGGTCTTCATTCTGCTTCTTTTTCTTTCACTGTTAGTAAGACAAGCCATCAGCCTCAGGATTTATTTCATTGTCTTTTTTCAGCTTAAAATATCTCCCCAAGATTAGACCTTTTCCTGTGTAGCCTTTCAAAATTCTCTGTCTGCTGAAAGCATCACTAAAACTCAGGGGCAGTTATAGTTAACATTTTCTCCCAGTGCTTTAGGAAACAAAACAGCATAATAGCCAACTTTTCTAAGACTTAAGCTCTATTCTCAGCACTGTGTAAAGGATGGCAAATGAGGCCAACTAGCTGTTCAGTGGGTTCATCTGATCTTTGTGAGGGATGATGATCATGATGACTATAGTGATAAGCTTTATTAAAGATCATTCAATTTGGAGGCATTAGGTGCCTACCTACCTTATTGAACTTTCTTCTCTGACAACCTGAAATAAAATATCTCCTTCAGTCTTCTGCCATTTCCTATCTCCTGTCCCTACCTAATTTTTTTTCCGTTGCAGTTATCACCATGTTACATTCGAAAAAGATACTTGTTTATTTTTTTTTAATTTTAGTGATATATTTGTTGTTTATGTATTAAATGTGGAAGTAAAGTTAATATTTATTGTTTCTTATAGAAAATATTTTAAGTAAAGCAGTCTCTGTTTCTCTTTCTCTCTGTCTCATAAACTTTTCACCATCAAATTTGCTTGCCATGAAAGTGACACTGCAAAGTATTGACTTGGTGTGGTTACCTGTTCTTTAGAACTGAATTCAATGAAGAAAGCTATCAAAGATACTTCCAGCCAAAATGATGATGATGATGATAATAAATATTACATATAGTTAAAATATAAAAGATCTGACATAATATAAAATAAGTGGTTTTAGAATTACATGACCTTTACCTCTCTGATCTTACCAAGCTGTTTAACACTTAAATCTTGGTTTCATGGATGAAGATCTCATCATGTGCCACAGGGCAGTTATTAAAACTATATAAAATAACATCATTGAAAATGCATGACAAGCTAAATACAGAATATTATGAAGAGTTTGGAGTTGTACTTTCAGATTTTTACAAAAGATGAAAGCAGGGCTTAACTCACAAACCAGGCAGGTAACTGAGGGAAGCAGGCAAGGTGGTGGTTTTGGCAACCCAGAGCAAACAGGTCTTGTTAGAAGGGGCTCCCACTCACAAGTTCCTGCTGGTTGTTACCATGTGAAGCCACATCTTCCAGTTCTTTGAGAGAAGTCAGAAGTCCATATTTTATGTGAAATATTCCCATTTTTAAATGTCTGCAATTAATTTAAATTTTTGAAATTATTGTTCAGACCAAAGGAACACACATTTGGGATTGATATAATCTCTGGGCCTCTAGGGCTATCTCTGGACCCTGAGATGTACCTTGGGTTAAGAGAGTATCAGATTCTTTGAAACTTCCAAAATTAGATAGTAAATTAGGTACTGAGTCAGATATGATAGTAGGACAATGATACTTTTATAGTTTAAACACAACATTGTAATTCAACTCTCTTTGGATTAGCAATGGGAATTTTATAAACCTAAACTGGTAGTATGACACTGTCTCTCAGCAGAATTATGTTAACATCTCCTTGATTTTAAGTAGCAGATGAATCAACAAAATGAATGCCTTTTAAGATCAGGCTCAGTAAATCAAAATTCACATTTAGTGAAGAAATCTACAGAGTTAAAATTCAGTAACCTTTATTTATTGTAATGCCTTGCATCTAAGTTGTAAGTCATTTCTATAAATGTAGTTACTGACTTTTGGATGCATAATAGAGAATGGGTAGAGGCCTTGGCTTTAGGTAGCAGCCTGGGCTCAAATACCAGTTCCACCGCTCAGCGTGTAACCACAACCAGATTAGTTAATCTTTCTAAATTTAGTTTCCCCATCTGTAAAATAAGATTCTAATTGTATCTCCCTCCTGTGATTGTGAAGATTTAGTGACACACTTATCCTGGTGCCTGGCTTGTAGTCATGATAATCGCCATTGTTACCAACATTGCCATATCATTGTCACAGTCTTCTTGTGGGTAGATGAACCAGCTGACCTATTCCTCTGAAACATACTTAGAGGCTTGAAGACAAGCAATAACAATACTTTTTGTGAGCCAAATATGTGCCATAATCGCTGTGGATCTTTATTTGTTGTGGTCTCACACTATTTTTTAAAAGCACATTCAACTGTTTTCTTGGTAGAAGCCCCAAATTAGGAATGTTTGTGGAAATGACCTATCGTGATCAACATCTAACAGTATTGAGAAATCACAGCCAAGAGAAATGGTAGAGGGAGAAAGCCCATCAAGGCCAGAAACCAGAACTGAAAGCACAGTGATGTGAGGCCCCTCAGGTGCAGCAGCAAACAGTTCCACACTCTGTAATTGTCGCTCTGGGCATCATTAGACTGCGCTATAGTATAATAATTGATCATAATGAATGTGAGTCATTAAAAAAACTTTAAGTCATGTTCAAAAATGTCTTTTTAGGCACCAGGATAAAGTATTTCAAAGTATTTTCGTTAAAAATGTTAAATTTTTAAATGCTATTTTAACGATTAAGTTAAAGTTATCTGTCAACTATTTTTTAATGAGGGTTACTGTGAAGATTTTATTTATGTGGAGCACTTTGTTCCCCTCCAATGCAGAATAAGCAAAGCATCCCTCTACTTGTTATTATTTTTTTTAATTTTCAGGTGTGGAAGGCATTTTATTAAACAGTTATTGGATTAACTACCCTGATTCTTTTGCCTTTTAAATCCAGGGCCATCTGATCTATTTCTTAGGATAATATCTTATGGTACTTTGTTGTGAGAGGGAAACAGAATTTTAGTCTCAGGATGTAGGTTCTAAATCAAATTGTTCAGTCTTTGCCAATAATGGAGTTAGGGGGCAAATTTTTCAGTATAATGGCTAAGCTGTTTGCTATAACAGTACCTAGATTAGCTCAGGCAGGAAGGGCCCACTTAGTTCTCACCATCTCCTGTCTCTTCTTTCTATTTTACATGGCTTTTGATGTTGTGACAATGATTATGAGTAAGGAGATCACACCTTTATGTTTGTCGTTTGGAGCCCAGGCTGGACTAGCATGTCCTCCTGATATTTTCCTTCTGACAAAGTGTTATCATTAAGCGTTGCCTTATAATAATCTGGCCTGGGCTCTGCTTGACTTGCGGTTTTTCCTCCTTGTTTCTGCCATGGACTCATCGACCAGCTTGTGTGGTTATATCTGAAAGGCTATTAGAAATTGCCCATCTCTTTATCTTTTCCCAGCACTTTCCAGAAGTGAGGTATCTAATAAGATCTCCTGTAAAAGAAGAGAATTCGGGGAGTTTAGAGATAAAATGAAGGGATGAACACTGTCAGGTCATAGAGGTGGCGAGAGGGTCACTCAGTACTGCTGTCCCTGCTGACCACCTGGTACAGGAGACTGCTGCACTGCCAGGCTGCTGGCTGGTGGGGTCAGAAGGAAAAATGGGAAATTATATGTGAGGTGTGCACAAATTAAGTGTGCAAAATAGGAACCTAATAGTCCTGCTGAGAAGCATATAGAACAACACTGTCCAAAAGAAATATAATGCAAGCCACATACCTAATTTAAAATATTCTAGTACTCACATCCATCTCTAAAACAATGATTAAAACGGAGCTTACCTCATGGAGCTGTTGGGAGATTTGAAGTATTAAAAATACGTGAACCTCTTAGAACAGTTCCTGGCACATAATAAGAATTAGTTATTATTTCTGATAACTTCCATGTTTTGTTCCACAACTTCTTTGTTGATCTCAAATTTATGTATTATACAAACTCTGAACATACATCCATCTAACCATTACAGTTCCTCTTTATATTACTCCCAAATTATTTCTCAAATCCAGATCCTCTTTCCTACCTCTGCCCTGTGTTAAACGCTCTTATTTGATTATCTCCCTCCACTGTCTGCTCTCTTACATATTAATATGTATTTTACTCTACCGGTTTTTGGATTGCATTATTATTTAGTTTACTTTTCTCCTCTGCACCAGGCAAAAATATAAGCTTCAGCAAAGCAAAGGCAATGTTGTCTTGTTTCTGCCTTTATCCCTCAAGACTAGAACAGTGCTTGACTTACTTAAACACAAATTTGTTGAGTGGATAAAGAAATGAATGAATACATTTATGTTTTCTAAGGCTCCCAAATTTAGAATATAGGTCTTATACATCTTGTAACCCTATTGTTTAGCACAGTATTTTAGAGCCTACCAGAGAGTAGACTGTCAAATATTTGTTCAACTGAGTAAAAAATGAAACCCATTATCTCTACGAAGTCTTACTTATTGAATATTTTAGGTCCTTTTATTCCCAGATATAGCAAATGGTATTTCAGTTAATTCATGAAGTAACAATGGCATCCAGATCTGTCACAGCAGTTTGTTCCATGTAACTACTATAGAAAATGATCCACCAGGGAAGAAAGTTCAGGAGGATATCCATGTGTGTCACATGAAGAGTGTTCAGTGCTCAAATAAATTTGGAAAACCCTGAATTAAATCAAGTTCAACACATTTCTTTATAGTTGAAATTCTTGGAATCTTTAATTAGCTATTGTGTATTTTGAATCTCCAAGTAAGTGCTGCACAATAATACTTCATTTCTCAAATGTCTTTGACCTTGAGGCACTTCGGTGCACTTAGAAGAGATTTTTTAAGAAATCCTAACTTCGAGGTTTTGAAGGACCTGCCTCTGGTCTCATCCTAACTTTCTCTTCCTCTCATTCATTAATCTCTAACCACTCTGGTCCTGTTTTTGCTTTGGAGCCTCTGTGCACGCTTTTCCCTCTGCTGGAGTATTGCCTTTGTATGGCCAGCTCCTATTTATTTCCCAGTCCACATTGTAAAAGTCCCTTCTTAACTTCAACAGTCTAAAATCAATCCCCTGGAATGCTTGCTCATGGCTTCCTCTCTTCATTCTTCACTTATTTATCATAATCTGTAGTTAAGATTTGCAATTATATTTGTATTTTGTATTTTAAAATAGTGATACCTTAACCTATTTTTCTTTTGATCTCATCTTTAGGAGATATTTTGTTGAGTGTGCGTATGTAAATTCCATATTATAAACACTGTTAATGGTGGTTTTACATTTTTGTAAAGAATATCCTATTTGAAATTTGTGTCCTTGTAAGAAGCTAAAAATTTTCACTAAACCCTTAAATACCTTAAATACTAAAGGTACAGTGACATTAACTTGTAGTAGTTAGTGGATGGAACTAGGGTGGGTTTGCTTTGGCATCCAAGCTATGGGCTGTTCCTTACAGCGTAGTGCTTGTCACCATTTTAATTCTTTATTTTATTGAAATCTTTCATTTTCATCTCTTCTTTATCACTCTCAAACCCCCATCAACATATAGTACCATTTACTTGTAGTTTGCATTTTAGAGAAATGAAGCTTTTTTTTTTTTTTTACCATTTTCTCAAGCAGTAAGTAATAGCACAACCTGCTTCAGGATTTACACTAACTTAAACAAAATACTATTATCAGTCTTCCCCCATCATTCCATCAAAGATTCATCTGGCTGCCTTTGTTATTCTCCTAGTTCTTCTCTTTGTCCTCTCTCTGTCTCTCTCTCTTCTCTTTCCCTGTCTCTCTCTCTGTCTCTTTCTCTGTCTGTCTGTCTCATAGATCTCAGCTGTACATTTGGCAATTTACATTTTGTGATATTTAAAAGGAGATACCCAACAATAAAAAAATCATGGATTTTATTTTTTTATTCATGCTTATCAATCCTGCAAAGAGCTAAGGGAAAATTGTCTCTATGTTCTTTTTAAAAGTCTTAATATATAGACTCCACTTGCCACAAGCAGACAAGGTGTAAAATATTAAAATATAGGCAACGCAAAAGTAAGAACTTCACTCAGAACCAAATACTCTGAGGAGATGCTATCCTCGGTGTCTAGATTAGATAGTCATCTGTGAATTGGTGAAGACCTAAGAATTTCTCCCATCAAGGCAGAAATGAAGCATTTTGTTTTTTCTTTGTGATCTTTCTTCCTCCTCTCCCCTCGTCTCCTCTTCCCTTCTCCTCCCTCCACCCACTTTTTTTTAATACAATGGAGAGCAAGGTTCTGAGGCTGGGGAGGATTTGGGTCTGTATCAGGTGAGGGCACAGCTTTGGTTTTCTCTCCTCTTTGTCTTCATTATGGCTATGTCCCTGCTCTACTGATTATTTCAGCATGTAGAAAAAACTGGCTGCAGCTAAAAATTGTCTTAAGAAATGTAAACCTTTGAGGCCATTTGAGCATAAACCCAGGCAATTCAGAGAAGCTGGGAACAAGCCAGAGGGAGGCTTGGTCCTTTTATCCACTCTTTCTGCAGGATTTATTAACATGCTGCAGAAAGTAGAATTCTGATTCTTGTGTTATGAGTGTTTATAAATTATATTACTGTGTAGATATTAACTAGTTTATATCAATATGTGCTAGATTTGAGTTTTCTTATCATTTCTATATATGTTTATATATGTATGTGTACAGACACATCTAAAGTTCAAAGTTTTATACAGATTAATCATAGATTATTTAATGTTTTGGTTTCTTGCTGTTAACTATAGTTTATAATCTCAACAGAACTAAAATTGATAGAAAATGGGGAAAGAATATAGATTTCTATGCTGTGCAGGTAAATTAGTTTTAAAGCAAAGGAAGTTTTGCTTTAAAAATAGAAATGAAATACTTTTTCTGTATTAGAAATGTCTGTAAAATGTCTTTAGGAAATATATACATGTACTATGTATATGTGTATATACATACTGCATATGTATATATAGTGAACTTCTGAGTGTCTGCTTTTTAAAATGAATGATAGGGACAGGGGGCTTTATGGACACATGTTAATGATAAAGTAATCTGCTGCTTAGAATCATGTATTAAAAATAAGTCTGGCACACACAGGTGCTGAATTAGCTAATTAATTAAATTAATTAATTAACTAAACAAAATTTCATTGAGCACTTATTATGTACTGAATATTCCTGAATCCTGGAAATGAAGCAGTAAAAAACCAGGTAAGACCCCAGTTCTCTGAGCCTTGTTTATGGGAAAGGCAGACAATACAAAATAAAGTTCCAGATAGTAGCAAATACCATGAAGAAAAATAAAGTCACCTAAAATTGTTCAGTGTTATGCTGACTGCAGCTGTTTTTCAGTGTGATCAAGATAACCATTTCTGAAGAGGTAATATTTAAACAGATTTGAATGAAGTAAGGTGCAATATAAAATCCTGGGGGGTGAGCGAACAGTGAGGAGAAAGCAGTTGTGAAGTCTCTGTGGGGGAACGGGCTTAGTGTTTTCAAGAGAAGGCAAGAAGATGCAGAATGGTAAGTGTGGGATAATTTTAGGAAAAACCAGAGTTTGGCAGTTGTCAGATCATGTAAAGCCTTGTAGGTTTCTGTACGGAGTTTGGATTTTCTTCTATTTTATTCAATTTATTCTGTGTTTGATGAGAAACTGTTAAAGGGTGTGGATCAGGGGAATGGTGTGACAGTACTGAAGATAAGTTCACTATATGATAATAAGCTAGGAGGAAGAGGGATGTGGGTAGGTGTGGAATTGGTGGGCAGCGTTAAGGGTCATCTGCACTGCAGCAGTCCAGTGAGAGATTGTAGTGTTTTGGGTAAGAGTGGTACCATCAGGAGGTTTAAGAACTGATTAGATTAAAATGGAATACATTTCGAAGGGAGAGCTGATAAAACTTGCTGAGTGATTAGTTGTATATGAGGGTAAGAACAATTATTTCTAGGTTTTTGTCCAGTAGGTAAATGGGCCTCTGAAAATGGCACCTCTATACCTTTTGAGCATGAGGTATAGCATAGCCACTTATAGAGCTGCAGGAAACTGGGAGAAGTATTGGGGGGGGGAATTAAAAGGTCATTGTTGGACAAATTAAATTTGAAATGTCCATTTGACATATAAATGGAGATCTTGAGTAGCCAGTCAAATATCTGAACCAGCAATTCAGTGGAAAGGATAGGGCTGGCAAATTAAAATCAGAAGTCATCTGTTTATAGAAGGTATTTCAAGCTATGAGATTGAATTAGATTACTTGAAAAGTGAGGGTAAGGAGAGAAATGGTCTGACTGCTGATCTCTGAGTTACTCTCACATGAAGAGGTCAGGAAGAAGGATCTGTAGGTGAAATAGAAGGACAGGGAGAGAGGGCTCAACCATGTCAGCTGCACCTGTTGGGCTTAAGTTAGATGAGGATTGAGAATTAGACATTGATTTGGCCTGATGGTCATTTATTTGGACTAAAAAGGGTTTTGTTGGAATGGTTGGGCTGAAATTCTCTTTTTGATGGGTTAAAAATGAATGCGAAGAGAGAAAGTGAAGGCAGCGTGTGTTACAATAACTTTTATGAGGGGATATTCTTTAAAGGGGAGTAGAAAAGTGGGTTCGTAGCTAAACTAGAGAGTTGTAAGTCAGAAAGTTTCTTTTAAAGTAGGAGATGTTTCAGCTGATACGGTTGAACCAATAGGGAAGGGAAAATTGCTGAGTCAGTAGAGAATGGATAACTGTAGATACAAATCTTTGGGAAGGGAAGAGAAGATGGGATTTGGGGTACAAATGGAGGGTTGGTCTTGGAGAAGTTCAGGGACAATTTATCTGATATAATAAGGAGACAGATATATGAGTTTTAAGCAGAGAGGGTGGTAGATTTGATTGGGTGTTGATGATGTTCTGTAATTGCTTCTATTTTTTCATTTATTTTTAAAGTCAAGGCAGTCAACTGAAGGTGAAAAGTTAAGAGAGAGGTGTTGGAAATTCCAGATGAGAGGAGGTGTAGAATTGTCATCTGAGAGAGTGGGAGAGTTGTTTCATCGATAAGGAAATATGGGATTCCTGAGTGATTTTGTAGGCCCACCTGCCTGTGGACCAAGCAGAAAGCTGGATTTGACTAAATTCTGCTAGGACTATGAGGCTTCCCTTAAATTCCACTGGAAGCTGTTTTTTTTTTTTTTTTTTTTTTTCTTTTTGCGGTATGCGGGCCTCTCACTGCTGTGGCCTCCCCCGCTGCGGAGCACAGGCTCCGGACGCGCAGGCCCAGCGGCCATGGCTCACGGGCCCAGCCGCTCCGCGGCATATGGGATCCTCCCAGACCGGGGCACGAACCCGTATCCCCTGCATCGGCAGGCGGACTCTCAACCACTGCGCCACCAGGGAGGCCCTGGAAGCTGTTTTAAAGGCTGGAGAAGGGCAATCAATAAATGCTTAAATGACAATTTTTCTACCTCCATTTTCCTTGAATTTTCATATAGTTAACATTTCCAGAAAGTTGACAACAATAAAAATAGTCAGTTTAAAGAATCACAGTTTTCCAGGTCAAATCTATTAAATAGTAAGTCACAGCAGGAGGTATAATTAATTATAAGCTAAGTAAGCTTGCATGTTAATTGATTCAAATATACTCAATTCATCACCAAATATAGTCTTCATAGTATTGCTGGAGTAAACTTTCTCAAATGTAAATTTTGTGTGTGACTGACAAGTGTAAATCATTCAGTGGTAAACTATAGCCTATGACAGTTGTTTTCTAAACAGATGAATGCTAATGGCTCTGGTGACAATGGAGATCCAATGTCTATTGTAGAGTTACTCACACTTAATGCTGCCTCCTCCTTATAGACTATGTCATAGATTGATACTTTCTTGATCATGTGAGATAGAAATATGAGAACCAAGGACATAAAACAGGGTTTCACAAGTCAGTTATGCCATCTCAAATATGGTCCCAAATATTTCTCAGAGATTATCCTTATTATCCTTACTGTTCCTAGTCCACTGATTGAAGGTGGGGTTCCCTGATTGCCTGAAAAGTCTTGAGCACAAAAAATGCCATTGTGCACTAGCTAGTTAGAATTGCAATTGGCAGTAGGCAGCACAAGGGTACTATCCAGTTTGCAGCTATCTCAGGGAATGTCTAATGGTTGTAAAAATGTGTGCATGTACACTTGCTTTTGGGATGGTGGATGGGGTAGTCACAACAGTCACAACATACAAGCCTAACTCCTTGTATGTTTTCCCCAGGGCTGAAACTATGGGTCCATGAATATTCAATTACAACTTTTTGATATACAAAAGGATCCAATTCTAAATTTTAAGAAACATACATATTAAAAGAGATGGCATTATTTTTAAAAAGTACTTGAAACAGGGATGTGGCTGCACTTCTCCTTCGTTGTATACCCTTAGCCAATTTCTGGGAGAAAGCATACAGACTTTAAGAACAATAGACAATAGTCACAGTGGGTTAATCCTTTCTCTGTCTTGAGGCACCAGGGTAGGGGTTTCCCAGCTGCCTCTAGCAATCCCATGTGCTCTATCCACTCAGCATTGAGGCATCTTCACTGAAGCTCTATGGGAACAAGAACGTATTTTCAAAGTAATTGGTCTTAAGGATAACTTCCAAGTTCTTGGCAAACTAGGAGCTCAGGTATCTGATCACTTTCTACTTCTCTAAATTCTGCAATGTAGACTTTCTCACACATACCAAGTCTCTGTGTCTTTACCCATGCCATTCTTTCTCCTTTGGAATGCCTTCCCTCCTCTACTTTGCTTTATACACTATCTTATATTTCAAGACCAAATATCTATCTCCTCTTGTAGGAAACCTTCATAAAAACTCCACCATCTCCATCCTTGTCCCTGCTGCTTTAAATGTCTTCTTGCCTGTCTCATTCCAATAGACTTAAGCTGGACTTCCCCTTCTTACTTAAAAACTGCATTTAAATAGGTCTAATAATGTATGTATGTGTATATATGTGTGTGTATGTATATATATATATATATATATTACATTGAAAAAATCCCCCATGTTAGTCTTTCCTACTAGACAACATGTCATTTCAGTGACCTGCCTTTTGATTTTACTTCAACAGCATGTGTTTGCTCTCTAATTAATGCTTATTATCTATTAGAATTGTACCTAGAACAAAAATGTTTATCCTGAGAGAGTATTCTGTACATTTCATGAGATAGTTTCATGCAGAATGTTCTGCCATTTCCTTTGGCTTTTGATGTTAAAAATTATTTCTATTTCAAAAATATTTTTAACTTCCCATGCTGCCACATAGTAAAGCCTTTTTAATTGATATGTTTTATATAATTCAGTTTTAATTTTATTTGTGCCCTAAGTAATTTGTTAAAGCAGTATTTTTAGTAGGGAATCATGATCTATTTTCTAATATACCAACTGACATAAAATCCAGTTCTTCCTAAATATGGAGATGCTTCATTTTATAAATTTGCATATATCTTAATGGTGAGGACATTTTAATATTATGCTGTTTTACTTACTATGAAAAGGTTTTACTCTGAGACCTACTGAAAAAAAGCAAAAAGAAAAACTTTAAGTAGAAAATGATGTTTTGTTTCCTCATATTAAAATGCATTTAAAAATGTCAAAATAAGCATGCAAAGCCAAAATTAAATCTCTTGGTCATATTTTTGAGAAGTGATGACTTTTTCTATTTTAATTAACTCCCTAAAGAATTTTTAAATGTGGATGTCTCTAACCTAGAGGATAATTTTCAAACAATTATATATATAATTATTAGCTTTATAATTTTTCTCCATTCCTCACAAAGTCACAATTTTATCAGATACTTATCTTACCCACCCCCTATGAAATGTGTTGTATTAAATAACTTATAAGTTCCAATCTGCCATCCCATTATCTATCATATATCTATCATGGCATATAATTAACTGCTATGATTATTTTGATTTATAAGTAATTTATATAAATATAAAAATACAAAAATATGCACTTAAGTACAGAAATAAGCAATCTGTCAATTTTATTTAATTAGCATAATAACTTATACATTTAATGTATGTCAGATATAGGTTTCTCTTTATTCTGATTTCAGTATGGGCAAATATAGGAGAAGACCATAAAACCACTGTGGTCTTTGTAAATTTATATGGAAAAATGATAGACTTTTAAAATATGAATGTATGTATAGATATATTTGCACAATAACGAGTCAAATTCATATAGTTATGGATAATATGAAGGATATATTTTCTATAGAATCAATTTTACAGGTCTAGTTCAGCCATGCTGCTGAACATCTGCATAATATGGCTATTTCTGCTTTTTATAGGGCAGAGACCAATGCGTAAATTATGATTATTAATGATTTGGCTACTTGTGATCTCTTTTGAAAACTAAATGGATGAAAATTATATTTTCCTTGCAATTTATGACAAAATGATAAATAAAATTATTTTCTGTATATTCTCATTATTGTGACATAATTTAAAGGGTAATCTTTTCAAAAGTATCTCATATACAAGTTCAGAGATTTCCAAGAGTACACTAGTTAAGGTGTTTCTGGGTGTGTAGAAGTTTTTCAGACCCCAAAAGTGCCTGATGAGTCCATTTATTTAAAGGTAAAAATCATTAATAGAACACCAGTATCTCTGGGTCTAGTCATAGCTTTTCAACTAACTATAGAAGTCAGTAGTTCTACTTTCTCAAGGACAGTTGTAAAGTGTAGCTTGGCCTAAACTCATCCCTAAGCTCTTTATAGAAAATAAAGTTCAGTGTAGGATATGCATCATCAATGAAGTTTCTGAGCTGGGGAAGAGAAGTGAAGCAAAAATGCCCAGGTGAACTGGTGTGGGAATAAACAAGTGTTGATTGAGAGTGTCAAAGGCAAAAGAAACTTCTCACTGCTCTTCAAAGTTGATTCTTCCTTGTTATTGTGATGGTTAATTTTTTGTGTCAGCTTGACTGGGCTAAGGGATGCCAAATAGCTGGTAAACATTTATTTCTGGGTGTGTCTGTGGATGTGTTTCTGGAAGAGATTTAGCATTTGATTCAGTGACTGAATAAAGAGACCACCCTCACCAATGTGTCCAGGCACCATTCAGTTTGTTGACCCCGATGGAACAAAAAGGTGAAGGACTGGTGAATTTTCTCTCTCTCTCTCCCTTCTTGAGCTGGGAAGTTCATCTTTTTCTGTCTTTGAACATTGGAGCTTCTGGTTCTTGGCCCTTCCAACTCTGAGGCTTATACCAGTGGCACCCTGGTTCTTAGGCCTTAGCCCTCCTACTGGGAGTTACATCATCGGCTACCCTTGAACTGAATTATATCTCTGGCTTTCCTGATCCTTCAGGAGGCAGAAGGCTAGATTGTGGGACTTGTCTGCCTCTATAACTGTTTGAACTGATCTCTATAAGAAGTCACCTCATATATATATATATATATATACATCCTGTTCGCTCTGTTTCGTTGGAGAACCCTGACTAATACAGTCATGTCTAAAAATTACCATGATAAATGAGCCTCGTCAATGGTATCAGTTGGAATCATGAAGTTGGAAGGGTCTTAGTAGTCCATCCTTTCTCTAAGAGTAGAGATCACTTCTATGCACTATTTTTCTTGGTGTATAATTTTCTGCAGTCCTTTCAGAAAACAGTTTGTCAGCACTTATGTTAAAAAATGCTATAGCATGATCATTGAGTTATTTCACTTAAGGTACTTTATTCTAAGGCTATAAGCCTACTATATATTAAAAAGAAAATACTATGTGCTTAAAGATATTTATTGCAAGTTATTAACTAGAAACCAGCAAAAATATCCTTCAGGAATGACAGGTAAATTCAGACATTCTCAAATGAAAGAAAACGAAGAGAATTTGTGGCCAGCAGACCTATCCTCAAAGAATAGCTAAGGGAGGGCTTCCCTTATGGTACACCCATACCATGGAATACTACTTAGCAATACAAAGTAGCAATATTGATCCACAAAACAACTCGGATTGATTTTCAGGGGATTATGCTGACAGGAAAAAGCCTGTCTCAAAAGAGAACATACATATGATTCAACTACTTTTATGTATTATTCTTGTAGTGACAAAATAAAGAAACAGAAAAATTAGTGGTAACCAGGGGTTAAGGATAGTGGTGGGAAGGCAGGAGGAAAGTGTATGTGATTATAAAAGGGTATCAGGAGAGCCGCCTGTGATGTCATTGTGTGTCTTGACTGTATCAGTGCCAGTACCTTGGCTGGGATATTGTTCCATAGCTTTTCAAATGTTACCATTTGAGTAAACAGGTAAACTCTACACAGGATCTGCCTGTATTATTTCATGTAACTGCGTGGTAATCTACATTTATCTCAAAATCAAAAGTTTTAATTAAAATTTTTTAAAATCCTCTTTATATCAGAAACAAAGTGGCTCTAAGAAATCATTTGCAAATGTTAATAGTCATTTAACTATTACCGCTCATGGGCATTTGAAAGTAAGCTTCATTTTCAAAAGCATATTGACATAGGTAATAACTTTTCAAATAATTTTTTAAAGTTTAGATTTAGTCAAATCAGGACATCTGCTGCTCATGCAGTCGTAGAACATCAATGCCAATTAAAATCACTGTGGCTCAGAGCTGATACTCAACTTTAGAGTTCAGAATTCCCCCCCCCCGCCAGTTTAGATTGATCTATAGGGGCCACGCTCACGATAAACTCATATTAACAACAACAAAAAAAAAACTGATCTAATAATGTTAGATGGAGTATATGCCTTAAAAGTTAGTTGGAATCCTTGTGTTCAGTAAAGAAGTCACCTTTGTTTTGTTCCAAATAGTTTTTGAATTCAAATAAGTAATTTTAAGGATTTTTAAATGAGCATAGAGTTAACACTATAAACATTGCATGGTCTTAGACAATATGTAATCTTGGTAAAGTAAATGTCTTATGGACCATTCCTGCCTGACTGGTGTTACTACCCCTGTAATAAGTGGAAAGCTTGGGTTTACCAACTAGTGTTTCTTTCTTCCCATTAGTGCTGGATTAGTACTGATGAATGCATTTTATTAAGCTTTGCAATAATGTTTGTTTTTTACTAAGCCCATTGCAGATCAGTGTTCTTTTCTTGAGATTTTTCTCAGATTTCTTCAGTACATCCTGGTTTTGACAATTCAAATTTGTCACCTTGATTGTACTCCCTAACTCGTCACCAAAGAAGCATTTATAAACTATGTGTTAGTTACATTTATTTCTGCTATTAGCTAATGTTACTTGTATGTTGGTATTTATTTTTCTCTGAGATGCTCTTTTTATCAACCTGGGCTCTCTCTCATTGTAGACAATTCTCTTACTAGAAAATTCATAGACTCAAGTGTTTGAAGGGACCTCAGTAACATAGTTTAATCTTTAATCTTTGCTTCAACATTCCTGATTCTGCTTGCCCTTAGATATCTTCAGTAGTGTGAAACCCATCTCATGAGGTAGCCCATTCCATATTTGGACAGGTTTCCCCATTAGAAAATTCTTTGTTACATTAAGTTAAACATCTGTCTATCAATTTGTAACCCACGGACACTCAGAAGACAGATCCAATCACTTTTCTACATAGTGTGCCTTTGAGTATTATAACCTGGAGCTCTTTCTATTTCCAGAGTGTGTATTTCCATTTTCTCCCCAATTATTTTTCCTATTGCATTACATGGTTTTGAATTCTTATTTATTAGCAAACATGAATTTGTCTATATCCCTCTTATATTTGGAACTCTGAATGTAATATAACGATGGGTTCTGACTATATCATATTATATTTTAGTCAGAAATTTCTTAGCCATTGCCCAGTATAGACATGCATTGTATCTTTGTTATTTTCTATTTATTTTATACCTCAAAAGTACAATTGTGTCAAAAGACTTCTAGTGTACTAAGGTTTGGTTCTGTTCTGTCTTCTAGACTTGTAAATAATGTGTATATAAGGTAATGGGGAAAAAAAATCACTCACTCTTTCAGTGATATATTTTTTTCCTTTTTTTTTTTGTTTGTTTTACCTCATTTACTCTCCCTCGAGTGTATTGTGAAGATTACTATTTTTTTAAGCCTTAATATATGTCTAGTCAAAAATCTTACAATCTATCGTTTAAATTTAAATTGGATTCCGAAAGTCACTAGATTAAATCTCCTGCTATACTTAGTGAATGAAAATATATGTTAAAGGAGGGAAAGCAGACCATTTTTATGTTTCTAACAGGCTAAATTGGGAACTTGTCATTGCTCACAATCCAGTTCTTCAGAAGTCTAAAACTGAACTTGAAAGCACCCTAGTCACCTCTGACCCACTGTGGAACACAGTGGTCACAATTGAAGAGGAAGGTGGTACTTTTCTTTTCAAGAAGAGCCACCTGCAATCACAGGTGATATCAACAAGCCTTGGAGCTTCGAAGAGCTATTGTATTTTCCTTCAGCCAGCCATTGTGATGACAGCGCTTCAGAGGTTACTGGGCCACTTTTAAACTTTTGTATCTTAAAAGCCACAGTAGAAATATATAGGCCACCCTGATTAATCAAAATAATATTTTCTGTCTTGCTGTAATATGATCATAAACCTTCAAAGAGGCCTTTCCTTATGAAGTGTTTATGAGTTACAAGAAACAAGTGTAGGCCTTTTATCTGTAAACGTGACAAATATTCACAAAAATGCAATTGTCTTCAACTAGATATTCCCCTTTCGTCTTTAAAAGAGACACACTTTTCATAAAATCAACTATTGCCAAAGACTAACAAGTATCTGTGAAACAAAGGAGCTTTGAAATTATTCTTTGATTAGCTTGCTATATCAAAGGTAAAGGAATTGTATCCTTGAGTGGTGGTGGAGAGCTGTGGAAGGATCATGAACAGGCTTGCTCTTGCTGGCTTAGTACTACTCTTGCTGTAGTGAAGAGAAGGCCATTTTGAGCCAGTGGGTCAGACATATAACATGGGGTGTCATAATAGTTGGAAAAAATCAGCAAATTATGATAAGAAGAATTTATACTTCAGAGCAATACTCATTTTGTGTATAGCCATTATTTTTCTGGACCTTTCTACTTGTTTACATGCATATTTCATTCTCTGCTCACATTTACATCTTTATTAATTTTTTATACCCTTTTTTCTCTTTTTTTCTTCATTTACTCCTCATGTAACTGGCTGTGAATGAATCTGAATCACATATTTATGTTAGTGACAAGTCAGAATGCCAAATTTGAGCTATTTGTGGCTCTGTTGTGAGCAATTTACATATTTACAGTCTCTAACATCTGCTTTTTCTTTTTTTTTTTTTTTGTGGTACGTGGGCCTCTCACTGTTGTAGCCTCTCCCATTGTGGAGCGCAGGCTCCGTATGCGCAGGCTCAGCTGCCATGGCTCACGGGCCCAGCCGCTCTGCGGCATGTGGGATCTTCCCGGACCGAGGCACGAACCCACGTCCCCTGCATTGGCAGGTGGACTCTCAACCGCTGCGCCACCAGGGAAGTCCTAACATCTGCTTTAAAATATTCTAATATTATAATTCTTTCCAAAGTTGGTTTAACCATTAGCAATCAACAATAGCAACAATGAAATACATTGTGATGGTAATTGATAAATTAAAACAAACCACCTGTGAGCAAGAGGGCTCTAGAAAAAAAGCAAGTTAAGATGGCTAGGGAAGTGGCACATTGCTGCAAGCTCCATGAACTTCCTGTGATACATCCCAAATTTTATAAACTTCACTAATATACCAATAATACGGATGATAACAAGAGAAAGCAAAAAACAAAAACAAAACGAAAGAGGAGGGAACAAAAATTAGAAAATTTGGGAGGCAAGGAAACATATGGGCTATAATCATCCGTACAGTTGCTGTGTCTGTGGCTAAAATCTGACTTTAAAGTTTTTTTGGCTTTGAGACATGTTTTGATGGGGGGAAAGTCAGATCTGTACCAGTGTCCCAATCCTTCACTTACCTGTTCAGGTGATATTGGAAGAATCATGTAAAATCTCTTGTTTCAGTTTCCTCATCTGTAATTAGAGAATGATAACCCTTAGTGTAAGTGTAAAGAAAAAATTAAACATGACTATATGGATAAAGCATTTGACCCATTATCTATTCTCAGTAAAGGATAGTTTTCTGTTCTTTCTTTATCTCCCCAGAGCGCAAACTGCCAGCAGCCAAAGGGGAGAGGGAATCATCCTCAGGAGTTAGCAGATACATTGTGACTCTGACAGTTATCGCGTGTTGCTCATTGTTTGGGCGTCATTGAGTATTGTAGTTGGAACCGTTCACAATGACAGTTCTACATGCCAATGAAAAAGCAAATGTCTCAAACCTATTCAGTGGCCTTCAGTGCAGGTTGAAAAAGGTACTGAAAATGTAGTTTGGGAGGGATTTTCTGAAAGAGAGAAGATGG
The DNA here is from genome assembly GCF_964341445.2 of Mesoplodon mirus. Lineage (NCBI taxonomy): Eukaryota > Metazoa > Chordata > Mammalia > Artiodactyla > Ziphiidae > Mesoplodon > Mesoplodon mirus. The sequence continues at coordinate 112,609,137 of NC_138982.1, forward strand.
TATAGCCCAAATAAGCAGCTTTTTCCTAAATGCCTTATTTAATCAAAGAGTAACATGTAGTATTTATATTTCTTAAATAAAAATCTCTCTCAAGAACAATTTTCAGCAGAAGAAGCACAGTGGATTTAACTGATAGTGCCTCTCCTTACTTTCCTTTCATACTATGCAAAGGTTGTTTTGTTTTGGGGGTTTTTTATTTGTTTGTTTGTTTGTTTTTAATGTGGTATATCCCATAATCTTTGTATAATAGAGGAATAGACCATAGTGTTTAGGTTTCAGATTCCCTCTTACTGTAAAAAAATAGTTTGGCATGGGAGAGTTTACCACTGATCCAGAAAACCATTGGTGGTTGTATAAGTAGTGACCTGCTGATATTTAGCAAGTATCCAAATTAGTGATTTTCAGCAACAAAAACTGATTTTGGAAAAAGTAATAGACTTAGTTCCAAGGGACTTGAGGGGCTAATATAAAACTAATCATAGATGAACATGACTATAACATTCCTTGCTTAAGACATAGTTTCTTATTTATGATCCCTGGGTGTCCAGAGAAAGCCTCTCAGAGGTCATATTTGATTAAAATCTGCTTGACATTTGAGCTTGGGTTCAACTTGGGCAGAGAATTCCAGGCAGAGATGCGAAGTCCATATGGTTAAATTGAGCTTGATTGTGCTTGAGGAACAGAAAGAAGGCCACTGTAGCTGGCACTTAGTGGAAGGGAGTAAGTCACAGTATTAGACTGGTGCTTGATTGTATCGGACCTTGTAACCAGGACTATAGAGTGGATTTTATCCCAGGTGAGTTGGGACTTATTTAATAGGGCCAGGTCACTCTGACTGGGCAGGATTTTGACCTGAAAGTGGGTCATTAATCTCAACCTGACGGCACGCTATACATTTGCAAAGTGCCTGGGCATTGATAACTATATATATAAAACTCTGGGCGGGTGACTTTGACAATTCATCCTATGTCTTTATATATGAAAAAGAATTCTGAAACCATGGAAATTTAAGATAATTTTGGGACCTTTTAAAAAAGTTAATTTTGGGGCTTCCCTGGTGACGCAGTGGTTGAGAATCTGCCTGCTAATGCAGGGGACATGGGTTTAAGCCCTGGTCTGGGAGGATCCCATATGCCGCGGAGCAACTAGGCCCGTGAGCCACAACTACTGAGCCTGCACGTCTGGAGCCTGTGCTCCGCAACGAGAGACCGCGATAGTGAGAGGCCTGTGCACCATGATGAAGAGTGGCCCGCGCACTGCGATGAAGAGTGGCCCCCGCTTGCCACAACTAGAGAAAGCCCTCACACAGAAACAAAGACCCAACACAACAAAAATAAATAAATAAATAAATAAACTCCTACCCCCAACATCTTCTTTAAAAAAAAAAAAAAAAAAACTCCCCCAAATAAATCTCTAGGCCCATGTGTTTGAAAAAAGATAAAGTTAATTTTTTAAGCATAGGCTAAATTCTCCTCAAAATTTTCACCAGATATCTGATATTCTGAGGAGTCTAAGCTTTTATTTCCCAGGACCTGCATCCATTGCAGATGTGAAGTTTCTTCTGATCTATTGTTTTATCTTTTACAAATTTGTCAGTTTGCCTTTTACTTCAGAATATATTGTGTTTATTTTACTACAGTTAGCTCTTTAAGTTGCTCTCAAGGGGCAGGTGTGCATAGTAGCAAGCTACGTTGATTCTGCAATAAGAAACCTGAGTTCAAATTCTGACTTCATCACCGGCCAGCTGTGTGGCCCCGTGAAAGTTACATATGGACAGTGGTAAATGTGAGTTTTTGTTTTTGGTTTTTTTTTGTGGTACGCGGGCCTCTCACTGTGTGGCCTCTCCCGTTGCGGAGCACAGGCTCCGGATGCACAGGCTCAGCGACCATGGCTCACAGGCCCAGCTGCTCTGCGGCATGTGGGATCCTCCCGGACTGGGGCATGAACCCATGTCCCCTGCATCAGCAGGCGGACTCTGAACCACTGCTCCACCAGGGAAGCCCAAAATGTGAGTTTTAATTGCAGGGGTTAGCAAACTATGGCCTGCGAGCCAAATCTGGCTGCTGTTTTTGTTAATAAAGTTTTACTGAACTACAGTCATGCTTACTCCTTTACATATTGTCTGTGATCTCTTACAACCTACAACAACAGAGCTGAATCATTGCGACGTAGACTGTGCATGGCCCACAGAGAGTAAAATGTTTATACTTGGCCCTTTACAAAAAAAGTTCACCAATTCCTGTCGTAGTGCACACTTCTGAGGGTTATTTTGGGAATTCCATGGAATAATTCACACAAAGCTTTTTGTACAAGGTCCAGCATTTAATAAGCATTCAATATATATTTATAATTACTAGAAGTTTTAGAAATTCATTTTGTTTACTTCACAGTAATCAGGTTAAATTGACTCTCATGAAGATGCACCACTATTTATGTGTATTTCTCTATATCCTTGGGGGTAAAATTGCCTAAGTTTGAGAAGTCTGTTTTTTGAGTAGTCCTATTTTGGTGATGCTTGCCCATTTCTGCATTAATAACATTCCTGGTTATTGGAGGTTCTATTTTACCCACTAATCTGTCCTTGATATGAATATTATAAATTATACATATGTAAAAGTTCTTGGCTATATTACAGCAATATGGGTAGATTGTTAAATTAATCATTGCAGAACCCTTTGAAAATCTAGGCAGCAATGTGCAAATGCAAAATTTATAACTGGAGCAAACAAAAAGAAGCTGATGATTCCTTAAGGATACTGATGTTTTTGTGGTTTCTTTCTTTTATTGTTGTCACCAGAGATTTATCTAACATTTGGGGAAATTTTCAATATTTAATCATAAGCATTTTTATTCCAATGTAGGCTATACATGCAGGCCAATCTGAATTTGTTCTAACTAGAGGCTGGATATATATATCTGTTTTTTTTAATTAGGGTATATGTTCAGATGAATGCTCATGTGTGTTAAAACTTAAAACAAACAAATTCATGCATTAATAAGGAAATATGATTAGTGAAGAGTTTAATGATTTTACTTTTCATAGTGGTAAACATGTTGTAAAAGGCCCCTAAACAAAGATTGTAAACTGTGGGGGAAAAGGAAGAGGATAATCTTATTTGAGCATCCCAAATAAATAATTTCTTATTTAGTTTTCTTCGTAAAAATATCTGCCTAAATGCCTACATCATACTAATTACATAGCCACTTTTGTAGGTGTCTGAAGTACCTACAAAAGTACATTTAAGTTACATTTATGCCAGTGTAGTCAAGAGTTTTGTTCTTAATTTCCATTTCCTATTTCAATGACTCTGAAAACACAGTTTCTTAAGTAATGTATACTAGGTTTTTTTGGTTTTTTTTAACTGCTTCAGAGTTAATGTTGGATTTTATTTGAGTTTCTTAGCTTTCTATATACCTTATTAATTCAGTTCAGGTCAATTTGTTGAAAATTAATTTTAAAAAAGGTATAGGACATGATTCCTACCACATAGACATTTATTGTTGTGTTGGGAAGACTGGTTACATGAACCAGTTTATCTCCTATTTTGTTTTACACTAATTAAGGAATTGTCAGGAAGATTCTGTGAAGCTTATGCTGAGACTTGAGTAATAGGTAGAGTTTGGACAGGAGAGGAATGGGTAGTAGTTCTTATATTTGGGTTTTTTTTGGGGGGGGGAGGCTGAATGGTTGTTTTTTAGTATGTGTGTTTATTTTTCCCTATCATCTAGAATTCTATTATTGCCTAAAACACATTATTTGATGTAATAAACCTTTAGGTCTGGATTATGTTAGCATATAGTGGAATGATTCAAATTATTTACTCTATTCTGAAGCTCAGAAAATTTTTGATCTTGAATTAATCTTTCACTTTAATAAAAGGTTTATTAAATCCTAAGTTAGAAGGAGAACAAATAATCTAGTAACTTCTTGTCAAAACTTATCACTCTGAGGTTCAGAGAGGTTATGTGCTTATACTGATTTTTGCAAAATCAAATGGAATAGTTTTCTTGACTCCTAACTCGGTGCTATTTGTGTGTATGTGTGTGTTACAAATGCTTCCTTGATGTTCATTAAGTGAAGTCTGGCATAATTTTCTCGTAAATTGCATCAAACCAAGGCACTTGCTTTCTTTATTTTTTTCAAAATTAGTAAATATATTTATTTATTTAATGATTTCAAGCAATAGCTAGTTTTTTGATAGGCTTTCACTTTTGCTTTATGAATGACAATTTAAAAGGAAGAGAGGCTGATGAGAGAGAAAAGGAAGAGAGAAAAAGAGGTTAGAAAAGAAAAAGGAAGGGAAAGAGAAGAAGAGATCATATGCAGAGCTAGTTTAGGGATTAAGGAGCCACAGAGAGCAAGGGAAAAAAGGAATGGCTTCTTAAGACTGATAGAAAGAGCAAAGTCTCAGCTGAAGGGGGCAATAGTTGGGGCAGGATTCAAGAAAAGTGTGAGCCTTAATTGGGAAAGAGGCTATAACATGAAGTGGGAATTATCCAGAGATGTATCTTGCTAGAAAGAAAATTATCCCAAAGTTATTCTCTTTAAAGAGAAAAATTCTGGCTAATTACTGTGCCTGAGTTTGGGCTGCGGCCAATTCCCCACTCCCACCCCACTGCCACCCTCAGAGGTGCTGGATCTGCAGGTCTGTGGCTAGCAGTGGGCACAGGTCTCTGTTCTGCAGGATGGGGTTTATTAAAGTTATCAAGAATAAGGCCTACTTCAAGAGATACCAAGTGAAATTTGGAAGAAGACAAGAGGTTAAAGCTGATGACTGTGCTCAGAAGTGCATGGTAATCCAGGATAAAAATAAGTACAAGAAACCCAAATATAGGATGATAGTTCGTATAGCCGAGAGAGATATCATTTGTCAGATTGCTTATTCCATATAGAAGGAGATATGATAGTTTGTGCAGCTTATGTTCATGAACTCTCATGGATACACTACAGAAAGCACTGATGGTCAACCTGGTGCCTTCACCTGCTGTTTGGATGCGGGGCTTGCCGGAACTATTACTTGAAAGCCGTGGATGGAGGCTTGTCTGTCCCTCACAGTAACAAAAGACTCTGGTTATGATTCAGAAAGCAAGGAATCCATTGCAGAAGTACACTAGAAGCACATCATGGGTCAGAACATTGCAGATTGTCTGTGTTACCTGATTGAAGAAGGTGAAGATGCTTCCAGGAAATAATTCTCTCAATACATAAAGAACAGTGTGACTATAGACACGATGGAGGAGATTATAAGAAAGCTCATGCTGCTGTAGGAGAGAATCCAGTCTATGAGAAGAAGCCCAAGAAAGAAGGTTAAAAGAAGAAGTAGAACCATCTCAGAATGTCAAATGCCCAGAAGAAAGATGGAGTAGCTCAGAAGAAGGCAAGCTTCCTCAGAGCTCAGGAGTGAGCCTCTGGAAGCTGATAAACCAAACCACAATTGTCTATGAAGGTTTTTCAGATAAAGACAATAATAAACTTATTGACCAAGCTAAATAAATAAATAAACAAACAAATAAATAAATAAATAAAGTAGGAAAATCCTGGAGAAATGCGATTCAAACATTTCAGAAGTGAATAGCTGAGTATTATATGAGAGGTTCAACCACACAAAATTATCACATAAAAAATGTTCATCTCTTATTTTTTCGTGCTCTCACCTGTTTATTTGATGGCTAATTTAATAAATAGCTTTCCACAAAATCTGATTGTGTTGACTGTATTAGAATTGATTTTTAAAGGAGGTCACATGTTAAAGATTACACTATAGAACTGATAGTATGTAATACAAAGGTATTCTTGCTATGCCTGTCAGAAATGGATTGACAGTTTTTCTGAATTAAATTTATGGTGATTTCCAATAAGTTTGAGTGATATATTGTCCAATTTATCCTGTAGACCTCCACCTTTAATATCACTTTTTTGAATAGCCTAGCTTCATATTTTCCACACTAGGTTAACAGATCCTTTCTCATTATAGTGTCATACTACCATACTATTCTTTGTGTTATTAATCACTATTATAATTAAATGCATTTTTGTTATTATTGGTAAAATGTCTGTCTCTCCCATTAGTCTCTAAGCTCCATGAAAATGGGTGTTGTATGTTTTCTATTCATGACTATAACCCCAGCACCTAGCATTGAGCCTGGCACAAAGCAGGTACTCAAGAAATATTTGTTGAATGCACCAATAAGTAAACACCACACTGCTCCAGAAAAAATAAATGCAGAATTAAAAAATAAGGCTCAAGATGGTGGCCATGGAAGTTGGAATCCTCTAAGGAATGTGTAACAACTCAACTGCTGAATCAACTAGAAAAAAAAAAGGCTCATTTTGTTTTGATATTAGCCAAAACATGCTTATCTTTAAGAAGATTTATTTTCAATATGAAAAAAATTATAGGTATTATAACACATTGGTCTATTCTAATTTATATGTAAACAAATACATTTAAAATCTGTTTATTATCCAATAGGTGCTCCCCCTTAATCAATCCTTACTATATATCAAACACTGCTAACCACATTATACACATTATCCTATTTAATCCTCTTTCAGGAGTGTGCTGAAATTATCTTCCATTTTACAGTTGAGAAAACTGAGGCTTAGAGATGTTAAGTACCTTGCTCAAGTTCATACAATTGACATGACCACATGTTGGAGCTATGGGTATGTGGTTTTAAAAAATTATTGTGGGCTTCCCTGGTGGCTCAGTGGTTGAGAGTCCGCCTGCCGATGCAGGGGGCGCGGTTTCGTGCCCCGGGAGGATCCCATATGCCACGGAGCGGCTGGGCCCGTGAACCATGGCCGCTGAGCCTGCGCGTCCGGGGCCTGTGCTCTGCAACGGGAGAAGCCACAACAGTGAGAGGCCCGTGTACTGCAAAAAAAAAAAATTTATTGTACCAAGGAAATTGCCAAAAACAAAAATTAATTTATACATGGTCATGCTGAATGTAGCACTATCCAATTATACTTAAGGGTTGAGGTTTTGGACTCAAAAGGTTGAGTTCCACCTGTACTTATTAGCTGGGTGACCCTGAACATTTTAACTTTTTAAAATCTCGGATTCTCCAACCATGAAACACACTTGATATTACAGCCTTGTTAAGTGAGACTGTGTAATATGTGAGTTCTAGAAGCCAGTAGACATTCAATGAATTTGAATTTCTTTTTCTTTTCTATATAACACCTATATTCTCCATTCTGTTCTATTCTAGCCAGGCTGCTAAATGCTAATTCCCTTTGTTTGTAGGAACGTGTACAAATAGACATTAAAGAGCTATATCTTATTTAACAAATAAGTGCAAATTTGAAAACTGCTGAAGGAGTGATAGTTGAAATTTAAATATGATTAATAGCAGCTTAATAGCAGCTTCGCATACAGTTTTCCTCAATTTCCCACCCCCAGAACACACACACACACACAAGCACACACAGGCATGCACATACCATTTTCTGAAGAACTAGGTGTTTCTTTTTACCCTTGCCTTATCTCTATCCCTATGCAACTGGTATTCCCCAACTCATCTCCTCCCCAGAGTGCTTATCCATCTTTGGTCTCAGAGTACATTGTTGCATTGCAACTTCCTTAGTATTCTAAATATCTATAACTTTATATAAGCTATAATACTATTTTTCTTGAATGTTGTCTTAAAATATTCATTATTTAGGGGTGATAGTCAAGGAAGATCCTCTTGTAGTCAGTATAGTCTATAAAATCATAATTATTTTGGACTAGAAAAGAAAATTAATTCCCAGATGCTTTATACTTGTTTATCTACAGATCTTTGTTCTCCTTCACTTGTATTTTTCTCATTTATTTTTGACGCTGTTTAGATGTATTTATCTTTAAGTTGCCTCAAGTCAGTCTTTTGAAATGAAGCTGGTTAAATATAAGGAAATAAACATATATCTAATTACAAATTTTAATACAGTGATGGAAAATTATCAAGTTTATGAGCTATTTTTCTACAACAGAAATATTATAATAGTTCACTTAAATATCAAGTTAATCTATTAGAAATAAATCAATCAGAAGAGAAAGATTGAAAAATGAGAAATATGTAAATAGTTGTTTCCAAACTTTTACCATTAAAATAAGCTTTTAAAATCTGATTAACAATTATAGTTTAATATTTGCCAATAATGTATATCTATGTATGTTTAAGTCACTGTCAGTTTTGATCTGGAGCAATAATTATTTTCATTCTATAGGTAAGGTTGAATTTTTAACCTTGTTTGGAAAAGATGGATGTGTATCTGTGTACCTGTATGTATGTATATGTAATTAACTAACCTATAGTGATTTGTTCTGTAGAAGAGCAATGCCTTGTTCAGATGAGATATGTAATAAGTTTCATGTAATACCAACCCTATGTTTCATTATAAAGGATGATTTAGCTTGGCTTTCTGCTTTCTGGACCTTGAGATGCTCAGCTTTTTTGTGCCCTCTACTTTGAAAAAGATCTTTCTAAGTTTTGTCCAAATTTTAATAGTATATTTGATAAGCTCTAATGCTTTGAAAAATCACCTTTGGTAACAATCTTTATGAGAAAGCAAAGAAATATAAACTGATTTAAAAATAAATAGTATGAAAACTTATTAATTTCTTAATCATTCAGAGTAATTAATCATTATCAGAGTGGGTTATTAGTTATTTTAGATTTATCTCTTTTTTTGTATCAGACTGAAAAGCTTTCACTTTTGCTTTCACTGCTGGTCCCTTACCACTCCGCTCCCCACCCCTATGCACACACATACACAGGGACAAACACACTCCCCTCAAAGTTTGCATTTTTCTCATCTTACTTGAGCAGGTAACCAAGCTTGTTAAGAATATAAATTTAGAGAAAAGAGAGACTTGAAAATTTCTCGAGTATTTTTTTTTTTTAGTAAAAGTATAATTGGAAACATTTAGCATATGAAAGTATAATATGCCATCCTTTCCTACTTATTTCCTAGAGAATACCTGATTAGACTTACAGATAATATAAATGGAGGTAATTTTAATTCAATATTTAATAAGCTAAGTACAATTTAGGCCTTAAGGGGAAGAAAATGTTTTATTGTAATAATGAATGTAGATAACCAGGGCTCAGTGGATATAATATGATTAAACAGTATATTAATTTAAATAATATAAAGTTGTACAGGTTGAAATAAAAAAAATAACGTGATATTGAAAAGAAAACTTCAAAATCATATTTTATAATAAAAACCCATTTCTGAAATTTATATTATTACAGATTTTTAGTAGTTGAATTAATACTTTGTCTCATTAGAGTTGTGTGCTTCTTGCTACCTAATTTTGTTTGAAATTAATATATACAGTAGCCTCAATATAATTCTGTCTAAAGACCTAGATACATTTTGTTATAGATGACACTATTATGTTGTACGAGATATGAATAAGCACTTTTAGCACTTTTTGATGTTTAAAATTTTTCTCAATCAATTCCAATTGACTGATAGTATAAATTCCGTTGACAAAGTAAAAAGCAAAAATATAGCATTTTCCCTTTACTGACTAGTTATATTAAAATTATACTGATAGATGAGGGGTTTTTTTATTTTTAAAAATAGAGTACCTAGTAAGATATTACCTGCTTTTCAGTATCTTCCTTTAAAAAAAATGTTATTTTCCTTTAAAAAGAGTATCTTCCTTTAAAAATAAATGTTATTTTGATTGTGATTCAAGACTCTATCCCTCTATTTTACATGCCATATTTTTCTGTAAAAGAAAAAGTCTCAAAGTACTTTCTTTGTTTAAGGTTAATCTGCTGCCTCAGTTGAAATACCCAGATCAAAACATGTAACTTTTGCTTTATGGTTTTATGATGTACGTTTTAATAGCCATTCAGCTTCAAAGACTCTGTAATAGCTAAGAGGAATATATAATTTTTCTTCATATTTTGATATTTGGCCACTGCTTAAAAATATCTCCAATTTATTTGTATGCAATATTAGTGGGGTTAGTAACATCCAGTGGACTAAGTGGCTGATTTTGAAAATTCTAGAAGTTATTCAGGGCCACAGATAAATACATTAGGCAAATAGTTTTGAATTACAAAATGTAACTTCATCTAATAAGTGTGGTTACATCTGATTATACTTGCTTGCCAAGAAAATTTGACTATGTTTTATTTCATTATAAAGTTCATTGGCAGAATGTGAGACAAATCAACAGTTTTTGATTTTAGGGATATTTCCTAAAAACCTTAATATTGGAATTATCTGTGTGACAAAATTGTCTTAATAAATCGTCATTACTTGATTACAGGTTGAATATTTCAGACATCCAAACCAATTAGACTGATTATATTGATTGCCAGAAATCCTTAAATGTATATATTTTTCACTGACATATTCAGTTTCTATATCAGACACCTGTGATTTAAATATTTTTAGTGGTTTATGATTCACAGGAAAGTCAGCACATTTCATTATCTTTTTCTGCACTTTAGGGATTTTGTTTTTGCTTCATAAAATATATGAGTAAGCTAATCAATCGATCTTAGGCAGTATATATGACATAGTATTTGTTTCTAATTTATGTGTTAATTGGTTTAAGATAGAAAGCTAATAATTAAAATAGGTTATTTCTCAAATACATTCAAGCTGGCTCCTAAGTATATATTTGTTAGCATTAAATTCTTCCAACTGTTTGGAAACTAGGCTACTTTGTGGTTTTTAAGGACAGACTTTAAAAGCCTTTTGTCAATGGAATAATCTTAAAATCAAAGCCCCACGTTGTCTGCTGTAACACACCAAAGTAAAACTGTACTCTTAAATTCTGCTTTATATTTTTATGGGACTCTGATCAACTGGATATATTAACTGTGTCATGAGCTGTCTGATGACATTTTGAAGTAGAAAAACTAAATTGCCTTTTCTATTGTACCCTTTGCCAGACGTTTTCTTACTTTGACTCAAGGCAAACCGTTCAATTGAGATGATTCAGTTCATTTATTGCTACAGAGCACATTGAGTAATATTTGTAATTCAGTCATAATTTGGAATATATCCTAACTCTTCTTCTCAGCCCCTCAAAGAAGGAAAAATGCAATTTATGGGTGCTGAATTTGAAATTTACAATAGTAGGATTAGTAATAGATGTCTTTCAGAAATCTATATTTTTACTGGTATATATTCCTTAAGTTTGTTCTGGTGTTCTATTTAAAAGGCAAAGCTTAGATTCAGTGAACGATTTCATTCATGTATAAGCTTGATAATTGCATCCTACATGTCACTGCTGAAAAGTAGGGTGCATAACAGTACCTCAGCTGGAGGTCCTTTAGATTTAGATTTTTAACATATATTTAAGATTTCACCAGCCCCCAGTAAAACTGCTGAGAACTGAGTCTCTCATGAGTTTCCCTGGTAGATGACATTTCACAAGTATTGTGACAGTTTGTTGTCAGAGGAATTAAGTGTGACTCTTATCAGGAGAGGGTGACTCTTGGAAGTTTACACCTAGACTCCTTTGAACTTTGCCCCATGCACCTTTTTCTTTGCCGATTTTGCTTTTGATCCTTTTACTGTATATAATAAATCATAGCCATGAGCATGACTATATGCTTACTCCTGTAGGTCTCCTAATGAATCACTAAATCTGGATGTTGTCTGGAGGACTCCCGGCACATCTTTCCTCTTGTAATTTAACTTCAGTGACCTGGGATAAATATATTTATATAATAATTAAATACATTGTTAACATTAAGTTGGATGTTTACATAGTGTAAGAAAAAAAAAAGAAAGCTACATCTTTATTCCAGTGATACCGTAAACCCTCTAAAACCTGCTCTTTTTCAACTTTGAGTTCTGGATTGTGTCCATGCAATTACTCACATGTACGGTCTTGTTATTTAGGGACTCAGACCTCAGTCTTACTGGTTCTCTGTCTTGTTAGGTCTTGCAAGCCCCAATTTTTGTGATCTGAGTGCAAGCAACATTTCCTTTAAATTTGTTTTATTAGGACACTGAGTTTATAGAGTGAATTTATCTGTCTGGATTTATCATGCTAAGATGATAAGAGAAAATTTGGACTACAGAAATATTGGGAACATAATTATGAGTCTGTCTTTCCCCCTATTTCCTGCACTGGTAGTTTATTTTTTCTTGAACAACAAAGGCTATTTATTTATAAAATGTTACCTTTATAAGATCAATTTTTTTTACTAACTTTTTAAAATAATCTAGTTTTAGAAAATATGTATAACCAGAGAATTAATACTTTTAACTTTTGCTTTCTATTTGCTGCTACTAACTTGAAAATTTTAGATCTGATTTTTTTCCTGAATGTATTTCCCAACATTTTGTTAAAAAACAAAATGTTCTAGAGTTTGTTTCTTTACTATTTTCATTCTAGATAGTTTACTCCCCTGTAAAATTTTGTGTCCAGTTGACCGTTGAACAACTTGGGGTTTAGATGCACCTACCCCTGCTCAGTTGAAATCCACATCTGCTATCTCTGCCTCAAAAACAAAGTAATTGATAAATCACTCACTCAAGCTGAAACAGTTTGGATTAGAATCAGGACTCAAACTATAGTTCTTTTGATTCCACATATTGTGATCTCTAATTGAACACAAACTTTTCCCCACAGTTCGCTAATTTAAAGATCTGTAAAATGAAAATACAGGTACTATATTTATCGAAAAATATCCACATATTAGTGTACCCACACTGTTCAAACCCATATTGTTCAAGGGTCAACTGAATCTCTGTTCTATGTCCACAGACTACACTTCTGTTTTATGTTTTATTAATGATTTACATATTCATAAAATATAATAAAATGGATTATTTTGTAAGCACTACAAATTTGATTTGTTTCTATCTGTTTAATCTTGTGGTGATTTTTTTTTTTTTTTTTCGGTACACGGGCCTCTCACTGTTGTGGTCTTTCCCCTTGCGGAGCACAGGCTCCAGACGTGCAGGCTCAGCAGCCATGGCTCACGGGTCCAACCGCTCCGCGGCATGTGGGATCTTCCCGAACCAGGGCACAAACCCGGGTCCCCTGCATCGGCAGGCGGACTCTCAACCACTGCGCCACCAAGGAAGCCCTTGTGGTGATTTTTTTTTAAGAATTTTTATGTTGTTTATACTTTGTTTCAGGTTAAGAGAATTTTAGAGGTCCATAGGATAGAATTTAGTATTTTTTTAGCCCATTTGAACTTTTAAATTATATGCTCCATTTTCATTATTGTTTCTTTTCTGATTATCACAGGAAATTCTTTTTCTATTTACTCATACCAAGAATCTGTCTACTCACATAGTTACAGCCAAGTATGTTAAATATAGTTTTATAACTCCTTTTGGTCAAGAAGAAGACAGATTAAATATTGTAATAGCAGGAATCAGTAGGACATTTAGTAACTCTGCCCTTAATCAAGTATGTGATATTGAGCAGTACTTTCTTTTTAATTATTAGATTCACATCACCTCCTTTTCTGCTTTTTATTGAATTGCAGTATCATTGGCTTTTTTTCTTCTTTTCTCTTACTTTATCTCTGTAGATATTAGGATGCAGTTTTCACATTTGAATGTGTTTACCTGTCTAACATAAATGTCTAATATTTATGTTAGAAATTGACAGTAAATGTCCACCAGCCCAAGATGGAGATGTAAGTGAGTCAGTAGGGTTGGTATGAAAATGTGGCATTGCAGGTACTGGGAGGAACCAGAAAGTACATGTTCCATCTTCAGAAATTCAAACTGAAAAATTGAAAGTACAGTTGTCCCTCAACATCTGAAGAAGATTGGTTCCAGGAGCCCCACCATATACCAAAATCCACAGATGCTCAAGTCCATATAAAATGGCATAGTATAATGAATACTGTGGTCACTCTGTATCCAAGGATGCTAATCCAAGAATATGGAGGGATGACTGTATATTTATTGAAAAAAAATATATAAGTGGACCTGTGCAGTTCAAACCTGTGTTGTCCAAGGGTCTACTGCCTTCTGCAAGATAAACAAAACAGTAATACATGTCAGATCAGGCCCAGGGGCAGTCTGTGAACTCTGGTTTACATATTCGTATCTTCATACATCTACCCAAGATATTTAGTTTTTAAACAGGTTTTGTTCCTACTCTGAGGTATTTTGGGCTAAAAATAACTTTCAGTTTGCCTTTCAGAAGTAAAATATACATTACCAATCAAATGGACAAATGAGAAAAGTATGACCTTTTCAAAATATTGTTTAGAAAGGATTATTGATATGCAAATTTATTCTTTCTGAAATATTCATATAGCAACCTTGTTAAAAAAATATAGACATGCTTCCTTTAAATTTTTCAGTGAACCCAAAACTACTCTAAAAAATAAAGTTTATTAATTTTAAAGAAACTTCAAAAATAGTATAGATATTAGAAATTGCTGTATAAAATAGAGCAATTTTGATCTATTCATTTCTTTTTGTTAAGCAGAAATTTTTCTCTTTAAACCCTAAATGAATATGCATTAATAGAAACATTGGTATATTCTACCTTCATCATGGCTTGGACCTAACAATCCAGAACCTCCTGGCTCCCTTTCATATCTACTGGATTGCTTGGATTTCTGGGGTTTTTTTCATTTCTTAACTTTGAGTAAGTTTTCAAAACTCAAAGTAACTTATTTAAAGCAGTTAATTACCACCGATACTCATCTTGCCCCAAAGTTTTGATTTACAATTCTGGAGTTGATTGTGATGACTTAATCTCCACTTAGGTCAGATTGCTCTTTAATATATAGAAGGTTAAAAAAATTCCATAAATTTTAAATGGGTTAAGGAATTGTGTACACTATTACTGCTTTGTCATTAAACTAAATGAGGTATTAAAGGCTTAAGACCATAGTTATAATGAGATAGAGAACTCAACCATAACTGTATGACTAAAAAAAAAAAATACTAATTGATGATGCCCTCTTTTCAGTTGTCCAAAATAGCCTTGTTTCATGTGGTGTTTTTAATTGAGTTATAACAGTTATTTGTTTTCTTTCTGTTTTTATGGATATAGGACTCTTTAACTTGTAGAAGTTTTTACTTTATTAAACATGTATATTCTAGTAATTAGGTCTTCTTCTTTTACCCTCACAAAACAAGCCCAGTAAATATAATACTGCTTATCATATGGTTGATTTTAAAACTCTTTTTTTCTTTACTTTTTATTCTAAACTATGTCTGTTTTAAACTGTAGAATAAGGAGATATTTTAAGCAAACACTGAAGGCTGAAAGCAGTTTTCTATTGATAATGAAATTATATTTTCTAAAAGGAGAAACTATGTGACTGTGGTTATATTACATGAAAAACTGATGAAAATTCAGAGATAAGTGACAGGCTTTGTGGTTTTTTGTTTTTCTGGTTTTTTATTTTTTTAGTAACCAGTACTGTGTAGTAATCACTGTATGTTTGCATTGAACAAGACAGAGTCCCTGCACTTTGGACCAGACTGACACATTTTTTCCTTAGGTTTTTCTCAGATATTGAGTGATTTTGCAGCTAAAGAAATTTAACAAATTTTCCTTTTAGAATGAATTTCATCAAATAAATGAGGTAAATCTTAGTAGTTTTCTGTTGTTTATGCAATATATGTCTTTGAACATCGTGATTCCTAAGAGAGAGATTTTGATTTTAATTATTACTCTTAGCAAAGGATGTATAAGAATTAAGGAAAATTACTATATACATTATGCTTAAATATATATTTATCTACTATTTTAGCTGGGAAGTTTTAAGATTTCTTCTGTCAAACATAAGGTGGTGGTTGGAAGAATATGGATTTGATGGATTTCGTTTTGATGGTGTTACATCCATGCTCTATCATCACCATGGAATAGGTAGGTAACCTGATACATTACAGATGTAACTAATGATTTTATTTTATTTTTTACTGGAAGATTACAACCAGGCTTAGGGTTCAGTTATGTCACTGCAGTAACCATTATTGTTGGATTGATTTTTATTAGTTCCATTGTGTGTGTCTTTTCTCTGATCACTTCTGATCCCTTTTTGGCAAGAGATTGGGTCAAATACATTTTATAAGTAAATAAAATATAATGATTTCCTTTGAAATATATCTACTTAATAATATGCTCTCTTTAATATGTAGCATTCTTTTAAAAATATTTTTTAAGGATACCATTTATTACAGCACCCTCACAATGTGAACATGACAGCAGTTGTAAAGAAAAATAACAAAAATAATAAATGAGAACATTTGTTAATGTATGGTTCCTTTGCATATTAAACATTGAAGAAAATATGTATATTTTAAATAGAGATGTGCTCAGTTAAAACTAAATTGTAAATTAATCTGTAATTAAAAATATGGATCAAAGATCTTCAGTTTAAAAGTTGTACAGAGAAGTGGGATCACAGAATCCTAATCCTTCAGTAGATAACATGGAGAATAATTATTATTTTTTTTAATGACCAAATATTTACTGGCAACAACCAATCTAAAAAATTGACGTTAGAGTATAAACCAAAAAGTGGCTGCCAAGGAAATATGCTATATTCAAAGTGTGCTGTTAACTGCTCTCAGTCAAGATGCTGCCCACATGAAACATTCCTAGGGAAGAAGTTGAATCTATAAGACATGACAGGTTTCATTGATACCTTCCACTTTGGAGAGAAGCTGACTTAGGGGATGAAAAAGGCAAGCAAGACAAAATTCAAAAAGATCCTCTCCTAGATTAAAACACCTAAATGCCCCTGCAGAACCTCGCTGTGCTGAGGGCTAGGTATTTTCCAAGGAATTGTGGAGTTGGTGAAGTGAACTGAAATCCATGGATATGGGATATGCTTTTTATGGGTACAGAGCCCAAGAAATGGTAAAGAAAAACATTCTGAGTTACTTAGCATGCTTTCCCACTTTGAGATGAGGATAAGATTAAATACTGAGACAGTAGACATTCTTCAAGATGGCGTAGTAGAAGGACATGCTCTCACTCTGTCTTGCAAGAAAACTGGAATCACAACTAACTGCTGAACAATCATCGACAGGAAGACACTGGAACTCACGAAAAAATATACCCCACATCCAAAGACAAAGGAGAAGCCACAATGAGACGGTAGGAGGGGCGCAATCCCAATAAAATCAAATCCCATAACTGCTGGGTGGATGAATCACAAGCTGGAGAAAACTTACACTACAGAAGTCCACCAGCTGGAGTGAAGGTTTTGAGCCCCACATCAGGCTTCCCAACCTGGGGGTCTGGCAATGGGAGGAAGAATTTGTAGAAAATCAGACTTTGAAGGATAGCAAGATTTGACTAGAGGACTTTGACAGGACTGGGGGAAACAGAGACTCCACTCTTAGAGGGCACACACAAAGTAGTGTGCGCATCAGAACCCAGAGGAAGGAACAGTGACTCCATAGGAGACAGAATCAGACCTAGCTGCTAGTGTTGGAGGGTCTCCTGCAGAGACAGGGTGTGGCTGTGGCTCACCACGAGGACAAGGACACTGGCAGCAGAAGTTCTGGGAAGTACTCCTTGGTGTGAGCCCTCCCAGAGTCCACCATTAGCCCCACCAAAAAGCCCGAGTAGCCTCCAGAGTTGGGTCACCTCAGGCTAAACAAACAACAGGGAAGGAACCCAGCCCCACCCATTAGCAGACAAGGGGATTAAAGTTTTATTGAATTCTGCCCACCAGAACAACAACCAGCTCTACCCACCACCAGTCCCTCCCATCAGGAAACGTGCAGAAGCCTCTTAGATAGCCTAATCCACCAGAGGGCAGACAGCAGAAGCAAGAAGAACTACAATCCTGCAGCCTGTGTAACAAAAACCACATTCACAGAAAGATAGACAAGATGAAAAGGCAGAGGGCTATGTACCAGATGAAGGAACAAGATAAAACCCCAGAAAAACAACTAAATGAAATGGAGATAGGCAACCTTCCAGAAAAAGAATTCAGAATAATTCTGAATTCTGAATTCTGAAGATGATCCAGGACCTTGGAAAAAGAATGGAGGCAAAGATCGAGAAGATGAAAGAAATGTTTAACAAAGACCTAGAAGAATTAAAGAACAAACAAACAGAGATGAACCATACGATAACTGAAATGAAAAATACACTAGAAGGAATCAATAGCAGAATCACTGAGGCAGAAGATTGGATAAGTGATCTGGAAGACAGAATGGTCGAATTCACTGCTGCAGAACAGAATAAAGAAAAAAGAATGAAAAGACACGAAGACAGCCTAAGAGACCTCTGGGACAACAGTAAACGCAACAACATTCGCATTATAGGTGTCCCAGAAGGGGAAGACAGAGGGAATGGACCCGAGAAAATATTTGAAGTGGTTATAGTTGAAAACGTAGCTAACATGGGAAAGGAAATAGCCACACAAGTCCAGGAGGTGCAGAGAATCCCATACAAGAGAAACCCAAGGAAAAACACACTGAGACACATGGTAATCAAATTCGCAAAAATTAAAGACAAAGAAAAATTATTGAAAGCAGCAAGGGAAAAATAACAAATAACATAATAACATACAAGGAAACTCCTATAAGGTTAACAGCTGATTTCTCAGCAGAAACTTTACAAGTCAGAAGGGAATGACATGACATATTTAAAGTGATGAAAGGGAAGAACCTACAACCAAGATTACTCTAGTCAGCAAGGATCTCATTGAGATTCGATGGAGAAATCAAAAGATTTACAGACAAGCAAAAGCTAAGAGAATTCAGCACCACCAAACCGGCTCTACAACAAATGCTAAAAAAACTTCTGTAAGTGGGAAGCGCAAGAAAAGAAAAGGACCTACAAAAACAAACCCAAAACAATTAAGTAAATGGTAATAGGAACATACATATCAATAATTACCTTAAACGTGAATGGATTAAATGCTCCCACCAAAAGACACAGGCTCGATGAATGGACACAAAAACAAGACCCATATATATGCTGTCTACAAGTACCGACTTCAGACCTAGGGGCACATACAGAATGAAAGTGAGGGGATGGAAAGAGATATTCCATGCAAATGGAAATCAAAAGAAATCTGCAGTAGCAATACTCATATCAGATAAAATACACTTTAAAATAAAGAATGTTACAAGAGACAAGGAAGGACACTACATAATGATCAAGGAATCAATCCAAGAAGAAGATATAATAATTATAAATGTATATGCACCCAACATAGGAGTACCTCAATACATAAGGCAACTGCTAACAGCTATAAAAGAGGAAATCCACAGTAGCACAATCATAGTGGGGGACTTTAACACCTCAACACCAATGGACAGATCATTCAAACATAAAATTATTAAGGAAACACTAGCTTTAAATGACACAATAGACCAGATAGATTTAATTGATATTTATAGAATATTCCATCCCCAAACAGCAGATTACACTTTCTTCTCAAGTGTGCACGGAACATTCTCCATGATAGATTACATCTTGGGTCACAAATGAAGCCTCAGTAAATTTAAGAAAATTGAAATCATATCAAGCCTCTTTTCTTTCCACAACACTATGAGATTAGAAATGAATTAAAGGGAAAAAAATATAAAAAACACAACCACATGGAGGCTAAACAATATGTTACTAAATAGCCAAGAGATCACTGAAGTAGTCAAAGAGGAAATCAGAAAATACCTAGAGACAAAAGACAATGAAAACACGATGATCCCAAACCTATGGGATGTAGCAAAAGCAGTTCTTAGAGGGAAGTTTATAGCAATACAATTCTACCTCAAAAAACAACAAACATCTCAAATAAACAATCTAACCTTACACCTAAAGGAACTAGAGAAAGAAGAACAAACAAAACTCAAAGTTAGCAGAAGGAAAGAAATCATAAAGATCAGAGCAGAAATAAATGAAATAGAAACAAAGGAAACAATAGCAAGGATCAATAAAACTAAAAGATGGTTCTTTGAGAAGATAAACAAAATTGATAAACCATTAGCCAGACTCATCAAGAAAAAGAGGGGGAAGACTCAAATCATTAAAATTATAAATGAAAAAGGACAAGTTACAACAGACACCACAGAAATACAAAGCATCCTAAGAGACTACTACAAGCAACTCTTTGCCAATAAAATGGACAACCTGGAAGAAATGGACAAATTCTTAGAAAGGTATAACCTTCCAAGATTGAACCAGGAAGAAAGAGAAAATATGAACAGACCAATCACAAGTAATGAAATTGAAACTGTGATTAAATATCTTGCAGGAAACAAAAGTCCAGGACCAGATGGCTTCACAAGTGAATTCTACCAAACATGTAGAGAAGAGCTAACATCCATCTTTCTCGAACTCTTCCAAAAAATTGCAGAGGAAATAACACTCCCAAACTCATTCTATGAGGCCACCATCACCCTTGTACCAAAACCAGACAAAGATACTGCAAAAAAAAGAAAATTACAGACCAATATCACTGATGAATATATATGCAAAAATCCTCAACAAAATACTAGCAGACAGAATCCAACAGCACATTCAAATGATCATACACCATGACCAAGTGGGAATTATCCCAGGGATGCTAGGATTCTTCAATATATGCAAATCAATCAATGTGATACACCATATTAACAAATTAAAGAAGAAAAACCTTATGATCATCTCAATAGATGCAGAAAAAGCTTTTGACGAAATTCAACATGCATTTATGATAAAAATTCTCCAGAAAGTGGACATAGAGGGAACCCATCTCAACATAGTAAAGGCCATATATGACAAACCCACAGCAAACATCATTCTCAATGCTGAAAAACTGAAAGCATTTCCTCTAAGATCAGGAACTAGACAAGGATGTCCACTCTCACCACTATTATTCAACACAGTTTTAGAAGTCCGAGCCATGGCATTCAGGGAAGAAAAAGAAATAAAAGGAATACAAAATGGAAAAGAAGAAGTAAAACTGTCACTGTTTGCAGATGACATGATACTATACATAGAGAATACTAAAGATGCCACCAGAAAACTACTAGACCTAATCAATGAATTTGGTAAAGTTGCAGGATACAAAATCAATGCAGAAATCCCTTGCATTCCTATACACTAATAATGAAAAATGTGAAAGAGAAATTAAGGAAACACTACCATTTGCCATTGCAATAAAAAGAATAAAATACCTAGGAATAAACCTACCTAAGGAGACAAAAGACCTCTATGCAGAAAACTAATACACTGATGCAGGAAATTAAAGATGATACAAACAGTTGGAGAGATATACCATGTTCTTGGTTTGGAAGAATCAATATTGTGAAAATGACTATACTACCAAAGCAATCTACAGATTCCATGCAATCCCTATCAAATTACCAATGGCATTTTTTACAGAACTAAAACAAAAAATCTTAAAATTTGTTTGGAGACAAAAAAGACCCGAGGTAGCCAAAGCAGTCTTTAGGGAAAAAAACTGGAGCTGGAGCAATCAGGCTCCCTGACTTCAGACTATACTACAAAGCTACAGTAATCAAGACAATATGATACTGGCACAAAAACAGAAATATAGATTAATGGAATGGGATGGCAAGCCCAGAGATAAACCCACACACCTATGGTCAACTAATCTATGGCAAAGGAGGCAAGGATATACAATGGAGAAAAGACAGTCTCTTCAATAAGTGATGCTGGGAAAACTGGACCGCTCCATGTAAAAGAATGAAATCAGAACACTCCCTAACCACATACACAAAAATAAACTCAAAATCGATTAGAGACCTTAATATAAGACCGGACACTATGTAACTCTTAGAGGAAAACATAGGAAGAACACTCTTTGATGTAAATCACAGCACGATCTTTTTTGATCCACCTCCTAGAGTAATGGAAATAAAAACAAAAATAAACAAATGGGACATAATGAAACTTCAAAGCTTTTGCACAACAAATTAAACTATAAACAAGACAAAAAGACAACCCTCAGAATGGGAGAAAATATTTGCAAACAAATCAATGGACAAAGGATTAATCTCCAAAATATATAAACAGCTTATGAAGCTCAACATTAAAAAAACAAACAACCCAATCCAAAAATGGGCAGAAGACCTAAATAGACATTTCTCCACAGAAGACATACAAATGGCCAAGAAGCTCATGAAAAGCTATTCAAAATCACTAATTATTAGAGAAATGCAAATCAAAACTACAATGAAGTATCACCTCACACCAGTTAGAATGGGCATCATCAGAAAATCTACAAACAACAAATGCTGGAGGGGGTGTAGAGAAAAGGGAACTCTCTTGCACTGTTGGTGGGAATGGAAATTGATATAACCACTATGGAGAACAGTATGGAGGTTCCTTAAAAAACAAAAAATAGAATTACCATATGACCCAGCAATCCCACTACTGAGCATATACCCAGAGAAAACCATAATTCAAAAAGACACATGCACCCCAGTGTTCATTGCAACACTATTTACAATAGCCAGGTCATGGAAGCAACCTAAATGCCTATCAACAGACAAATGGGTAAAGAAGATGTGGCACATATATGCAATGGACTATTACTCAGCCATAAAAAGGAACGAAATTGGGTCATTTGTCGAGACGTGGATAGATCTAGAGAGTGTCATACAGAGTGAAGTAAGTCAGAAAGAGAAAAACAAATATCGTTTAGTAACACATATATGTGGAACCTTGAAAAATGGTACAGATGAACTGGTTTGCAGGGCAGAAATCGAGAAACAGATGCAGAGAACAAATGTATGGACACCAAGATGGGAAAGTGGTGGGGGTGATGTGGTGTGATGAATTGGGAGATTGGGATTGACATGTATACACTAATATGTATCAAATGGATTAAAAAATTAATTAAAGAAGAAACAAATACTGTAAGTTCACAGCAAAAGAATACATAATATACCAGAAAAAATTGAGATAACACAATTAACATCAAGACACAGTATTTAATTTATAAAATTCCATGATAAAGAGAAATTCATCAGGTAATATGTAGAAAAAAAGCAATTTACCTGCATGGATGAAAAAAAAATGCCTGGGCTCATACCACTGAATTGCCACAGCAATGTCTACAAAATTCTTAAGGAAAGAAAGTGTTACTTGAGAATTGAATATTTGAATTGCCATTGAGGGATAAGTTTGAAAGAACTTGAAGAATAAAACTTCCATAATTACCTGTGAAAATATCCTTTCGAGATAGAATCCATCAAACTGAAAAAAAAAGAGCCAAAATAAAGAACTGAGATATAGGAAATGAGGGGGAAAAAAGGCAGGCATTGAGCACTAATTAGATTTAATTCAAAATAAGAGTAAACAACTGAAGGAATATAAAGTACATAATATAATACCAAAAAGTGAAATATACTATAAGTAATCAAATCAGGAGTTGGGGGAAGAGGAAGTAGAAGTTGAGGGATTTTAAACTGTTTTTGTCATCATAGGAAAACCATGCTGCATAAATTGTAGCCATATTTAAAATAGTATAAACATTATGTCTCAATTTTATGATGATTTTCATATTTGCTTTTCTTCAGAGGGCTCGAATAGGAACTAGCTAACATTAAGATCTCTTAGTGTGACAAAAAATGTATCTAAAACAAAATTTATGAATCTCTTTGGTATCATTTTTTATTTTTAAATTTATTTCTTTTATTTATTTATTTTTTGGCTGCGTTGGGTCTTCGTTGCTGTCTGCAGGCCCTCTCTAGTTGTGACGAGCGGGGGCTGCTCTTAGTTGCAGTGCGTGGGCTTCTCATTGTGTGGCCTCTCCCATTGCAGAGCATGAGCTCTAGGCACGCGGACTTCAGTAGTTGTGGCTTGCGGGCTCCAGAGTGCAGCTCAGTAGTTGTGGCACACGGGCTTAGTTGCTCCACGGCATGTGGGATCTTCCCGGACCAGGGATCGAACCCGTGTCCCCTGCATTGGCAGGCGGTTTCCCAACTACTGCACCACCAGGGAAGCCCTTTCTGGTATCATTTTACTTTATTTTTCTCCTGTAAAATTCAGTTCAAATTAAATTAAAATTTTAAATCACAGAGTTTTTGTTTGCTTTTGTAAAACAAAAATTGAATTGCAGGATTGTCTGAACTTTGAATGGAGTACTTTTGTATGTTAAATCATATAATTGCTGGCTCATGACATTTTGCTATGATAACAAAACTGATATCAACCAACTAATTGGTGGAGGCATTTGTGCAGAGTTAAAACTTGCATGCTAAGATGATGCATCCATATTGGTTTTCTGTTCTCTAGGTCAGAATTTTTCCGGTGACTACCATGAGTATTTTGGACTACAAGTAGATGAAGACGCTTTGACTTATATCATGTTGGCAAATCATTTGGTTCACACGCTGTATCCAGATTCTATAACAATAGCTGAGGTAAAGCTATAATGATCTCTACCCTCTGACCCCTTTTAAAATAGAACATTTTGTCAGCATACAATATTTGAATAATCTCTATGTTGTCAGTAATTGCATAAATGCAATTATACCCTGACTATAGTGCAGCTACCTTGTGTGGGTGGCACATTATTCAGAATTCACTTTTTTCCTATTAGCAGATAGTGTACCCTAATTACTTGTCATTATTCCATTGTTAAAAAAGAAACTGCCAGTGATTAGAAAGTAAAATACCCCAATCAGTGGACAGGTCCTTTTCCCATGTGACCTTCAGCACAGAAAAGAATTGAATATTAATATGCATCTGGCTATTTAAGTTTTTTTTTTCCTTTCTGGTTTAATCATTAGAGATGGCATGGATCACTGCCTTCGAGCTTCTCTGAAACCTCTCTTGTTCTTATGCGATTACCTTTCTTGTTTACGTTATTGCTCTGAAATTGCCAAATGTTCACTAGTTATTCATGATTACTGAAGGTTCATGATTAACTGTCCCAAAGCTGCACTGTAATGATATAATTCGGTATATGCATAATTGACAATTCCCCTCTTGGTGATAAATTTGATAAATTAAGAAGTTTGTTAAATGCTTATGCTAATTTATATTTAGTAGTAAAGTCCCTCTGGTTTTGTGAGTCCTCTAACTAGGAATTATTATTAAAATTGAACTTAGTATGTTAAAACTGTTCTATACAAAGTGTAGTGGTTGGCATATAAAAGTAGTAAGGCTATTGAAAGAGTCAGAGTTAAGATGTATTTTCACATTTTTGGCATTTTGTTCATTGGAATGATATGCAGTAGTGACAGTCTCCTTCCTGTAGTGTTTATTATTTGTATAGCCTTTTTTCTATACATCATTTCTCAAAACTCCAAATCTCAAACTAGGTGATATGATTTCCTGGTTTATCTCTGGATCGAGAACAGAGACCTTTTGCCTCCTAACTATCTTCTAGGAATAGAGCAATAGATCCTAAATTCCTGGAGTAAATTTTCATGTAAAATTTAAAAACCCCACAATTACAATGCCATTTTGATACTCTGTATTGTTTCACAATCTCTACCTACCTATATTTGGTCATAACTTACAAGTCTTTTTAGTACTTCTACCAACACTTTCTGTGCTGCATATTTTTTAATGTAAATTAGTATTTTTAAACTTTTATTTTGTCTTTATATATTTGAATATTTTCTGTCAAACATCAAAAAAATTAATTAGTTTTTCAATTATATTTATGGCAATTTGAAGCCGAGATGTTATATATAACAAATTACTACAAACAATTAATGACAGCACAAATCAGAAGTGGGTACTGAAGAAAAAGAAGTAATTATTTAATACATGAAACTTAAAATTGTTACATTGATCTTTCCATTCATTTCAAGTAAAATAGTTTCATCATCTAGGGAGCTCTTGTCTGATTATCAGTGTCTCTACCAAGGAAACTTTGAGACTTTAGCCTACTTTATATTACTTGGTTTTAGATATTTTTAAAACAAGATGTGTCTTCAATTTATTCTACTTAAATTGAAAACTACTTCAATTTCAATACATCACTTTTCTGTCTAGTGGGAGTCTCTTCAAAATGTGGAATTGATCCTCATGAACTTTTTTTTTAAGAAAGGAATGTGGTATAATGAATAAGTAATGCAATGTTATACATAAAGTCCTGTAGTAGAAATTTGAATTTATTTATAATGATAGTTATTAAAATTGAAGCCTTTTTTCTGTGTATCTACTATTATACATGGTTATATTTGCTGTATTAATTAAAAATATTTTTTTGATGACTGAGGCTTTTTCCCCCTCTGGAATAGTCATGAGTCATCTTTAGATATTAAAGAATTAAAACTATTTTAACTTCATTTGAAACATACATGATCATTTTAATATCCTATGTCAGTAAGCATCAACTCCTTTATATTTAAAGCATATTTATTTTAGTGACCGTTACGTTTACTTATTTTTTTTTCTTTTAAGATTTTAAAAGAATAGTCATTAACTCTGTACTTCCAAAAGAGAGCTAGAAATGTCTCATGTGCATTAATGGGGCAGCCTTTTAAGAGTCAGATTTAGGAGTTAAGACCAATTGGTGTCCAAATATTTTTCTTAGCAGATTCTATTTCCTTTCAAACTATTTGCTAAAACTAGCTGTAGACCAAATATAGACTGTACCTTAATGTTTTCTTGAGAAAAATTATCTTGATCTTTAATGCCATCTTATCACCAGTCTTAGGAAAACTCTGGGTCTTATGAAAATTCTTTTGGGAAGGCATTGTGTCTGTAATTCCAGTGCCTAACACAGGTGCCTGAGATTTAATACATATTCAGCCAGTGTTTATAAGGAATTGAACTGAGTACCTATCATATCTGTGAAAATGTGACATATTTTGATAAATATAATTCTTTTAACATGGTTTCTTTTCTGTTAAACATTCATCCTTTTTTACTTTTTTTAATTCATCTTTTTTCACTTTTATAAACTATAAGGAAGTATCTAGAAATAAGATATTATTGACGAATACTTTCTTATGGATGTATTCCACTATGTACTATATTTAACTGTAGCTCTCTTCCATTAGAAAACAGTTAATACATATTTTGGAAGTCCAGAGAGGTCATATGTTTCTTTTTTTCCGGCTTTTCTGTGGGACGAGTTTGAGGATGAGGTGTGGAAGAAGAAGCAGTTAAGTCTCAGAGAGCTCAGAGTATGTGATAGTCTTTCATAGGAAGTAAGGAAAATGATCCAAAGAAGAACTTGGGCGATGACACACACAGAAAAGCTTGTGACAAGTACAAGGAAGAGTAAATGTTTCAAAGTGGATGAGGTATTGAATATTTGAAATGAAATAGTAGAAATAACGACAGAAAGATAGAGGTCTCTTCCTTGCACTTTCTGTGTACCTCAGCTAACAATTATGACAGCCACGCACATTGTCATTTCGTGATAAGTGTATGTGTGTGCATATTCATTTAGGTCCTAGTTCATGAATCCAGCAAGTCAAGTATTATGTCTTATGTATCTTGAAATCCTTGGCAGCACCTTCATGCATTCACTCAGCAGGGAGTTACTGAGTCCCTGCCTTATGCCAGCGACTCTTCTACTATTATAGATTCCTGGCATATGTCAGTGGACAACGGCAAGAGCAACAGCAACAAAAGTCCTGCTCCATGGATCTTAAATTTTAACAGTGAATGAGGAAGCCGATAATCAAATAGTGAACTATATTGTCAATGCTTAAAGTATAATTGTTGAATTATATCTTAAATTGAAGAATTTGAGTTTTTTATTGTTGGCTATTGAAAGCTATGTGCAGGCAGTGATAGGAGCAGACTCTTCGGCAACAACTAGGGTAAAGAGAAACTGGAGATGGGGAACTTTGTTTGGAAACATAGTAGTTGAAGCAAACAGTAATGTAGGTTAAATAAGATAGTGTCTGTAGAAATGGAGCAAAGGAAAATAATTTATTGGAAAGATATTGTGGAGTTAGAATTGCTAGTACTTGTCCCATATTTTACCACAGTTGTTATAATAATGTATTTTGTTGCATCTGTGTCCTTGTACCATTATTTTTTTTTACTTATCTGTTTGATTGTATATTTATTTGATTACCAATAATCTAGTGGTGGCATGACAGTAGGAAGACCCTGTCAAAAGGCCAGATGTCTGAGTCCTGGCTCTACCATGGAGAAACATGTCTTTAGCGATCCCTTCACCTCAATAAGCCTCGATTTCTATATCTTCTAAATGAAGAGAATCCACTAGATAACCTCAAAGACCCTTTCCAAGTGTAACTGACTATAGTGAAAGCCATCTTGCTGCTTCGCTCTTAGTGTGCTAACTCTACTTTCCATTTCATCAGAAGCTAAGTTCTCACAAAATACACTATATGTCCATGCTGTATACAAAGAGAACAAGAATAACAGATATATGGCACATGTATTTTTGTTTGATGAAAGCAGTAGTTAATAAATATAGTACTCAAAAATTAGTGTAAGAAGCTATGTTTCAACAAGAACACTTTTACTATTTTGTGTTCTCTATGTGCTACTAAGGAAAAGAGATCAAATTTGTCCTGAAATGAAAAGCATTACACAAAATCTTAATGGGAAATGAGATACACTATCACAATTTTATCTACTTTTACAGTTATGCTACCAAAATACTCCAAGAGTATTTGCCCCTATTTATTGTTTGTATTTATTGGCCTGGATTTTACTGTCAGAAGAATATATAGTAAAAATTTGAGCAATATGAACTGATAATGCTGATGCTCTTTATTTTAGGACGTATCAGGAATGCCAGCTCTGTGTTTTCCAATTTCCCTGGGAGGGGGTGGCTTTGACTATCGATTAGCCATGGCAATTCCAGATAAATGGATCCAGGTAAGGTTTCATGTAAATTTTTTTTTCCTGCAGATACTATGTATTATGTTGGTTTATTTATTATTTCTTTGATTTATTGCTTGGTTGTGATCATTAGTTACAGATATAATTGAAGTATTAAATTCTCTCATTAGTGTGTTGCTTCTTGTGCTTTTTAATAAGGTGCCTCTCAAACTTCTAAAAGTTCTAATTTAAAGTATTCACACTTGCATTATACAGGCACAGAGAAAATATGATTGATATAATGTTAGCTGTGTAAATGGAATTTTGCCTTATCAATGCAATTATATGAAAGTTCGGTGTTCTATATTTAAAACACATTAAACGTCATCAACGCATCCATTTCTGCCTGCAAATCATCAATTAATGTAGAAGTCACTCCTTAATTCCCAGTACTTGCTTCAATAGTATGGTTTTTTTCTCAATAGATTTGGATTTATCCATTCCTCCATTTAGCATTTAAAAGCCCTTACCATGTGTTAGGCACTAGGAATGAATAATTGTACATGACACCTTGCATATAATTTCTAATACAATTTTATTAAATTTAATGACAGTTCAAGTAGTTTGGATTATATTTTGTTTCATTTTATGTTTGTCTAAAAGACTAAAGTTGTTACACAGATTTGATTTAGAACATTTCTGAGTGGCCAAGTCTGTAATCATAGGCTGAATATGTATAAGGAGTCAGATACATATCAAATAATCATTGCTTTCTGATAAGCCCTTTAGTATAGACATGAACAGGTGCCATGAGATCACAATGGTAGAAGAACTTAACTTTGCACAGAAAAAACATAAAGCCTACTCTGAAGGAAGTAGTTATTGTAATCATCTCTTAATTGTCTTTTCTGTATCCCTAGGCAATTTGAGCAGTGCACAGCTGTGACATTAAAACTCTACCAGCACAGCTTCCGCTTCTCCATCTATAATGATTTTGTAAACATTGTCAGGTCGAAAAGCAAGGGTTTTACAGAGGCGATTAGACTTAGAAATCAAAGGAACAAACAAATGTGTGTTCCAACTTTAATACCTGGGAAAGTTGCTTTGTGTTTGTTACCTTAAAAAAATGCTGTGGTCTTCAAGTTTCTTACCTTAGTTGAAGGTTCTTTATCCGCCCACCATCTTTTATTATTTCTAATCTTCCACACAGACTTTTTTCCCCTCACAAGTACCAAATCTTACTTTTTTTTTTACTGAAAAGCCTTCATCAGTCTTTGGGCAAATTCAAGGATATTTCAAGGTGTACATCAACCTAGAATTATTTTCCAGTCAGTCATGGCTCACAGTAGGATATTTCCTCCTCTGAGCAATCATGTCAGGTTTTAAAAAAAATTTAACTTACTAAATATTTCACTACCTTGTATGCTCAAGATACTATACTATGAAGTATGTCATATAAATAGAAAAAAATGTATTGTCTTCTGTTTAGGATATGGCCATCTTGTCTTTGTAGTTTGTAAACCCTCTGAAGACAGATATCATCTTCTGTTTTATGTAATTATTTAACATCTTTTTTCATCACCAAAGTGGGAGCCTTGGTTAATAAGACAAGAGAGAGTTAAAATAATATTTTTTTAAAAACTCAGTGATTTTCCAGTCCTTTTATAATTTGTGCATTAAAAAAAAATTCCATAAATGATTATCATCCCTCCAAATGTCAATAAAACACACAAGAGTATTGATAGAAATGACAACTATACTCAGAATGTATGTGTCACGCATTTTATCTACACATAGAGTATGTGTTAGATTAGAATGCTAGATTTCATTCATGTTTTTGTTGTTCAGAAGCAAATTATTTACCATTTTCTACTTGTAGAGTTCAAAATCAGTAGTTTGGGATATCATATTAGTTTAGTCATTTACTGAACAAATATTTGCCTATCTAAAATATGCCAAAATTTGCTGTATCTTCTTTCATTTTATTTGATCATTTTTATTATCTAATAACTGAAGTGTTCATGTAAAGGTAATATAGGTATCTAATTGAATTCATTTATTAATTCCACCAAATATTTATTGAGCATCTGGTATTTTTCATTATATATAGTTTTTTTAATTACACTTTTTATATTAAGATAATTGTAGATTTCCATGCAGTTGTAAGAAATAATACAGTGAGTTCTGGTGAATTCTTAAACAGTATTCCCCAATGGTAACATCTTGCAAAGCTATGGTGCAATATCACAACCAGGATAGTGATATGGACATAGTCAAGATATAGAACACTTCCACTACCACAAGTTTCCCAAAAGTTGCCTTTATAACCACACCCACCTCCCTCTTCCCACAGTCACTCCTTAACTTTTGACCACCACTAATCTGATCTCCATTTCTAACTTTTTTTCATTTCAAGAATGTTATATAAATGGAATTATACAGTATGTAACCTTTTGGAATTGCCATTTTTCTCTCAGTCGAATTCTCTGGGGATTTCATCCAGCTTCTTGCATGTATCAGTGGTCTATTCCTTTTTAACTTTAAAAAAAAAATATTGGAATATAGTTGATTTACAATGTTGTGTTAGTTTCAGGTGTACAGCAAAGTGAATCAGTTATACATATACATATATCCACTCTTTTCTTAGATTCGTTTCCCATATAGGCCATAACAGAGTACTGAGTAGAGTACCATGTGCTATACAGTAGGTTCTCATTAGTTATCTATTTTATATATAGTAGTGTGTATATGTCAATCCCAATTTCCCAATTTATCCCTCCCTCCCTCGCTTATCCCCTGGTAACTTGAAGTTTGTTTATATCTGTGACTCTACTTCACTGTATTCCTTTTCATTGTTGAATGGTATTCCATGGCATGGATGTATCACAGTTTAATTATTCGTCCATTAAAAGACATCTAGATTATTTCTAGGTTTTGGCTATTGTAAAGAAAGCTGCTATAAACATTTGTGTACATATTTTTGTATGACCATAAATTTTCATTATTCTAGGATAAATGCCGCAAAGTACAATTACTGGGCCTTATAGTGGTTGGATGTTAATTTGTTAAAAAAACTGCCAAAGTATTTTTCTGAGTAGCTGTACCATTTTACATTCCCACCAGCCACTTTGGTGAGATCCAATTTCTGTACATCATCGAACAATAGCATTTGCTATTTTACTATTTTTTATTTTAGTCATTCTAACAGGTGTGCAGAAATACCTCACTATGGGTTTAATTTGTCTTTCCTTAATGGCTTATGATGATGAACATCTTTTCGTGTGCTAATTTGCCTTCTGGATATCCTCTTTGGTGAAATGTCTGTTCATGTCTTTTGACCATTTTCTAATTGGATCATTTATTTACTGTGGCGTTTTGAGAGTTCTTTATATAGTCTAGATTCAACTGTTTTGTGGGGGGGGTATGTAGTTGACAAATATTTTATCCCAGTCTTTGCTTGTCTTTTCATCGTCTTCATGTGGACTTGTACAGAACAAAAGTTCTTTGTTTCCTTTAAATTTGATGAAGGCCAATTTATCATTTTTTTTTTCCTTTTAGAGATCTCTTTTGGTGACAAGCCTAAGAATTCTTTGACTCGCCTATGTTTTCTATTAAACATTTTATAGTTTTACTTTTATATTTAAACCCATAGTCCATTTGAGTTAGTTTTTGTTCATTCAACCTGTAAGGGTTTTTTTCTGTTTTTCTTTTGCCTATAGATGTCTAACTCATTCAGCATGATTTGTTGAAAAGTCCATTGAACCTACTTCCACTGAATTGTTTTTACACAGTAGTCGAACTTAATTGGGCATATTTGTATAGGGCATATTAGTTTCAAATTGTTGCTGTATCTAAGTACCACAAACTTAGTGTCTTAAAATAACACAAATTTATTGTCATATAGTCACAAATCTGAAATGGGTCTTACTAAGCTAAAATCACGGCGTTAGTAAGGATGCATTCCTTCTGGAGGCTCTGTTTCCTTGACTTTTCTAGCTTCTAAAAGCCTGTAAAAGCATGGACCTGTATTCCTGTATTCCTTGGTCCATGGTCCCTTCCCCCATCCTCAAAGCCAGCAGGGTAGCATCTTCAAATCTCTCTCTTACTCTGACAATTCAGGCATCTTTTAAGAAAGATGCCTGCAATTACATTCGGCCCATCCAGATAATCCAGGATAATCTACCCATCTCAATGTCCTTAACTTCAACATATCTCTAAAGTCCTTTTAGCCATGTAAGGTGACATATTCACAGACTCTGGGTATTAGGATGTAAACACCTGTGGGTGGCCATTAGTCTGCCTAATACAGCCTGTCCTCTGGTGCTCAGTGATTCACAATGCAATTATGCAGGCTGGCTAAGCACCTCTGAATTCCACTGAGCCAAAAAAAAAAAAAAAAAAAAAAAATGCAAAGGAAGATACAAGCAGGTTGGAGCCCCATTTCTTGTACCAAAATCTTCATTAATTTTCTATTGTTGTGTAACAAACTACCACAAATTTAGCAACTTAAAACATTACTGTTATTATCTCACAGTTTCTTCTAAGGACACCCATTGTATTCAAAGGACCCTCCCACACTCCAGGTTAAGGAATATACAAAGATGTGAATCTGAGGGAGCCGGAATCATAGGGGCCATTTTAGAATTCTGCTTCTATCAGCGTGCCATTGACACTTTTGGACAAGAGAAATGAACCCACTTAGAATGTGTTGAGTAAAAGGACAGGCTATTTTTACGCTATTAACTCTGAGAAGCACCAGCTTTTATAGGATAGGCAGAGGAAGGGATTTTACAGAATGTCTAGAGTGGTGGCAAAACAAAACAAAACAATCAAGAGTTTTGCAATGGTAGACCAAGAAGGAAAGCATTTCATGGAAGGGGTAGGGTCAGCATTATCATCACGTACTGCAAGCATTTGCCTAAGAAAGAGCAATTACTGACCTAGGAGACAATCATAGTCTGAGATTTTGGCAAGGTCATTTGCACTGAAGAGGTGCTAGTGGCACAGAAGCCACACTGGAGATTGAGTAGCAGCTGAAGTGGAAACAAAAATGTGTGGTCTGTTAAGATGATAATTATTTCATGATAATTAAGCTTTACACTTTGAAATAACAGTTGTTTTAATTTTTTTTAAGAACAGAACAAGACATTATTCTTGCTATTTTTTTTTTTATTCAAACCTAAAAACGTAGCAAGTATATCTCTACCTTGTGGAAGTTGTGGAAAGACATACCACACAACAACACTTCACTATGGTCATTAATCAAGAGGTAGCAGCTATTACAGAGGAAAAAGGTTACAAAAATCCTAAAATGCAGTGATCAAATCATCTGCAGAAAAACAAACACATGCACACACACATGCAACACCACTGTCATTTGGATAGTCTGTATAAAAGCTGTGATTTCAGTAAAAGTTTTGACAAAGATATTTTTGCTCTGTGGATTTGCTTATATCTGCATCTCAAATAATTTGGATTGATATGATGTATACCCTCAGACTGGGATTTAAAGTAAGGATGATAATGGTGTATTGGAATTATTTTTTGTCTTTTATTTAGTTACTTAAAGAATATAAAGATGAAGATTGGGATATGGGCAATATAGTGTATACACTCACAAACAGACGCTCCCTTGAAAAGTGCATTGCTTATGCAGAGAGCCATGATCAGGTAAATTAATATGTGTATAAACCATTCTGTCTCTGTCTGTATTTATTAACATACCTAATTATAAACATATCACAGTACAAATTTCTATAGTTTAATACTGTTAATGTAATGTGTTATCTGTCTATTTTATGTGACAACTATTCATACTTGAAAAACATTTAAAAATTATTTTGTAGATCCATAAATTCCAACTTCAAAATGCAGTACCACTTTTACCCTGCCAAACTGTAATTAAATGATTGTGAATGACAGTTTCAAGTGTTATCTTATGTCTTTTCCTTTGTTGTCACAAGAGGAATGTTGGTGCTAATCCAGGTTAATTTTAATTTCCATTTTAGGTTTCCTTCTAAAAATTTTCTGTTATGCCTTTTCACAAGCTTTCATCATTTTTTCCCTCAGTCATTCAAATCTTTTGCTGATTGATCTCCCTGACCTCTGTTCCTCTTGATTTTACTCCATCCTCTCTAATGTAGTCCGAGGTATTTTCCAAAGGGCAAAGCTAATTTTGTCAACCCAGATCTTTTGGTTAAAGCTTCTCATTCACAGCCTGTCATATCCTGGCCCATGCCAAAGTTTATTCTCTGCTCAACCCTCCAAGAGTTCTATTCTTCAATACTGTTAAATTTCCACCCATTCCTGAGTAGGTCAACCTTGCTCCAATCTTGTACTTTTCCCTACACACCTGCAAATGCCTACTTCACCTGGGAAGCTCGTGTAAAGACCTAATGCCCTGGCTCAGACATACTCTCCCTGAAGCCTTCATCCAGGTGTATAGGGAAAAAATAGTTTCCCCATTCTTCACTTTCTCATCACATTTTAAGCAGAAAATTTGTTTCTGATACCTTTGTTATTTCCAGCCTTAGCACTGTGCTATTCCTCGTAGTCACTCAATAAACATAAATAAATGCAGGAAAAGGCCATTCAGTTATATAAAGCCTATGAACCAGCATAAGCAACATAAAATGAACTCCTTATACATTAAAAAGACAGTAAAACTTTCTGAAATTATTTGCAGTATATGTATTCAGAAAATTAAAGTTAAAACAATAAGCTCCTCTGGTATTTCAGCAGAAATTGACGATTTAAGGTAGACACTAGTTTTTCAGGTGTCTCCTTTAACTGTTAAGAAAGTATAAGTAGACCAGAGGTCAGCTACCAAGGCCCATGGACCAAATTCTGTCTGCTGCTTGTTTTTGTAAAGGTAATTGGAACACAGCCATGTTCATTCACTCATCTATTGTCTATGGCTGCTTTTGAGCCATAATGGTATATTTAAGTAGTTGAGACTGAGGAAGGAGCCCACAATGCCTACACTATGTACTGTTTGGCCTGTACAGAAAGTTTGCTCACTCATAAAGTAGACATATATTAAGTTTTGCATCTTCCTAGTTGGGGCAGTACTTTCTTTTCAACTTAAATTGGCTGTGGAGCAGATCAAATAAATACCTATGAAGAAACCAGAACCAAAACGTAACAAAATAAGAAATGAATAGTATTAATTTAAGGATGGGGGAATCCCCATTGCCAAATACATAACATACATACATAAATCCCCATTGCCAAATACATAACAATATGAAAATTAAAATGCATGCATAAATGATATCTTTCTATTACAAACTCCTAGCAGTTGTAGCATGTTTTGAGCTCCCAATATATGTGTATTTTATATGAATGAATAAAAGAATAAATAAATGAGTTGAATAAACAAATTGAAGATGAAACTGGTAGGTTAATTTCATAATTTTTCTCCCCAAATGTACAGAAACAGTATGGATTTACCAAGAATTATTTCATACTTTAAAGATCCACATAATTCTGCCTTATATTACAAATTGTCAGGAATGTACAAAAAGATGCAAATTGCTTAGTTCTTTCTATAAAAACAAATGTATACTGAATTTTAAACCTGATAACAAATTATAAATATGAATATATATGTGAAAATAGCTTAGAGATTAAAATAGGTTTATAAGTAAAAATATTTTTCTAAAAATGAAAATAATCATACAGTAATAGGGTGAGGAGATTATGGTTTAGTCTCTATGTTTCACTATGTATAATTTTTGTCAATAAATAACACTTGGGATTAGTTAGCTGTTTTTAACCATAAATAATTCAGATTGTTAAGAGGCCTCTTCTGCTCAGGGTGTTTCTGAGTTAACCTGCCCCATTTGTCAACTATTATATTTTCATATAAAATAAACTAATTCTAGATTAGGTGGCAAATATGAGAAAGCAAATTTTACATTTTAAGAAAAAGTTGTCAATTTGCTGCTGAAGGGGAGAGGGTCCATTGTAATATATTTATATACATATTTTATATATATAAATACATCTATATAAATATAAATGCATATACATATAACTTACTTTTGGAAACTCTTCCATTCTTTCAAAACAATAAAATCATGATATGCAAGATACTTTTAAAAATCTATTAGTATTCTAATAGTTTAACGTAAGATTATGGGATTATATGAAATCATGTATGTGAAACTTTTGAAAATTGTGAAGCACTATAGAATTTAAAGAATTCATTCAATTAAAAAATTCATTGTTCAAATCCTAAAAAAAAGAAAAAATATCTGTTAGTATTCTCAACATTAAAATACATGTTTATTCTAACTTCAAAAAATGTGAAGCATCAGCTTATTATAACAAATATTCAGGTAGCTTATCATGAGTTTTTCAACAAGCTATTTTAAAAACGAAAGAAACATAGGTACATGAGGTCTCTCATGTATTTCACCAGCTCACCTTCAACATAGTGACTGTTGGAAAATACATGAAATTAATATTAATTCACACACCTCTTCTGCATTGTTTCCATTCTGTATAATTACATGTTATTCTAGTATAAATCACAGCTGCTTAGTACCTATTATTTGCATTTATCTCAGTGACTTTTATTTTTATAGGCACTCGTTGGGGATAAGACGCTGGCATTTTGGTTGATGGATGCTGAAATGTATACCAACATGAGTGTTCTAACCCCGTTTACTCCAGTTATTGATCGTGGAATACAGCTTCATAAAATGATTCGACTCATTACGCATACACTCGGCGGAGAAGGCTATCTCAATTTCATGGGTAAGTATGAGCTGAACATATATCCAATCTGTGTTTAAAATGTTAACTAATATTATATATGACATAAGTTATGTAGAATATTTTGGTTTGGTTGTTCAGGTTTAAAATAGAAAATTATAACTTTATTTCTTTAAAGCACTGTCATGTGTAAACTGTAAAAATTAAATTACTTTAAGATAATTGTTATACTAATACATGATGCAAAAGTAATCTAATGGCTGGTATTTTATTTAATATTGTTGTCAATAAGTGGGGTGAACTTTTTTTAAACAGAATTATTATTCTGAATTTAATCATTGAGTTTATTATTATAGTGTTTGTAATACATTGAACATAAGAAGGATATAATTGTCATATCATAGCATATTGAGCTAATATTATTGGTCTTCTTTGAGGTAATTGTATACCAGTATACTGGTATTATAAATGTGGAAGCCAACACCCAAGATACTGTGATGGACAAAAAATATATATTTATTTTAGAAAACAGGAAAATATGAATATTCAAAGGTCATTGTTGTCTGAAGGATCTTGAATGATAAAACATAAAAATCAGCTAATACCATTTTCAGTTCTATTTGGTCAACCATGACCATTTGAGTTTTAGGAAATTTCACCAGGTTTTAGGTTAGAGAGAGCTGGAAAGACTGGAAAATACGTATAGGAGACTGACATTTTTCTACAATAAAAGGTGTAGAGCTTCAGATTAATTCATTTCTATCTGGAAATTTTTATTAAAAAATCTCACATTGGACTTTTTTTTTTTTTTTTTTTTTTTGCGGTACACGGGGCTCTCACTGTTGTGGCCTCTCCCGTTGCGGAGCACAGGCTCCGGACGCACAGACTCAGCGGCCATGGCTCACGGTCCCAGCCGCTCCACAGCATGTGGGATCTTCCCAGACCGGGGCACGAATGCGTGTCCCCTGCATCGACAGGCGGACTCTCAACCACTGCACCACCAGGGAAGCCCTCAGATTGGACTTTTAAAAGCCTCTATTGTTTGCTAACTTGAGATTAGGAAGCCAGACCCAATAAACCATACACCAGATTTCACCCATACAACCTGTACCTTTCAGTGCATCCCTCTCCTCTCAGGATCACCAAAATTTGTTAATATTCCCAACCTGTCAGGAAGTGGCCCTTATGACCTGTGAGACGGCACTTTGTCTTTCAGGCACCAGGCTGGGCTTCCTGGGTGGACTTTGCAGGCATTGTATTCATGAGTACAACCAGCCTCAGTTCCTAAAAGGCAACTAGTCAGTCCTCCTTCACATAATGAGCATCATTCACGAGTATGGCTTTTCCAGTAAGGCCTTAGTCGCACAGTTAATTCAATTATATCTTGATGAAAAGGTGGAGTCAATGAGCTTAGGTAAACAACTATGTCACCATGTAAAGTGAGAGATTTTTTAATGTTTTATTTCATTTACAAAAGCAGGGTTTATTAAATTGTTGCAGTGTATATAGATAGATTAAAAAGAAAATGAAAGAGCTTCCTTATATATATGGAAACTAAAACAACTTTCTTGTTAGGGAAATAAAATCAAAGAAGACCTCTGATTTCATGCTGTTAGTCCTGTCATTAATTCTTGAAGCCCATTGCATCCGAGAATTCTAGTAATCCTGACTTAGCTTACTGCTTTAGTCTGGAAGTTGTGTAAGCAATATCAGCTCAGAAGCCTATAGTGAAGAGTTGAGAGTGTCAGTAGTTTGAAGTACCTGATAGAGTCTTTTTCCTGAGAGACTGTCCTTTGTTGAAGACAATTCTAGCCCATAGCATACAACAGAGCATCAGAGTAAAACAAAACTATCAGCAGAAGATAGAGAATTAATGGCCCTAGTTAATTTAATATTGATAACTTTCAGATTAAAAAAGGTCTGATGGGGCTTCCCTGGTGGCGCAGTGGATGAGAGTCCACCTGCCGATGCAGGGGACACGGGTTCGTGCCCCAGGACAGGAAGATCCCACATGCCGCAGAGCAGCTGGGCCCGTTAGCCATGGCCACTGAGCCTGCACGTCCGGAGCCTGTGCTCCGCAACGGGAGAGGCCACAACAGTGAGAGCCCCGCGTACCGCAAAAAAACAAAAAAACAAAAAAAGTGATTCCAATTTCTCATTTAAAAAGTACTGAACTAGCAGGGTTAAAATCAACAAAACTAACAATGTTTCACTACTATAATATGGCATGGTAGTCCAGAAAACTGAAAACTCATGTTATAATCATAAAATACATATTCCCCATGACATGCTGTTACTGCATAAAACTGAAATGTCAGAAATAATCTGGAATCATTGGGACTCATTGATTTGCTCCCTCATTTATTTATTCATGCATTCAGTTAAGCCAATTGTTTTCATGTCAATTTCTGGATGTAAGTAGAGTTGTGTGAAGGCAAAGAAGTTCATGCTTGATAGCTTTTATAGTATCAGTGAGGTCATCATTTGAGCGTGGAAGGAGTAAGAGACTTGAGAAAAAAATGTAGAAGTATGAAATAGACATCTTCAGGCATGAAAATACTAGAGAACTGTAGTAGGATATCTAGGTAATACTGAATGCTCATTTGAGATTTGTAATCAAGATTATAAACCAAATCAACCTCTTTGTTGTGTGACATTTTTTTTTTTTTCCTAGAAGACCATGGTTGATCAAGGGTTGGAATTTTGTCAGGCATCTGTCAAAAGAGGAAAGGGTTTTAAAAGTATTAGAAAATAGCTGATATAATAGAGAACCCATAAATCACTGATTCTCAAAATTGCACACTGGAATGACCTGGAGAGTTTCAAAAAATACTAGAAATTGTGATTGAATTGGCCTTGGCTGTAACCTGGGCTTTGGAATTTTTTAAAGATTCCTTAAGGCTAGGAAGTAAAGAGAGAATACCAAGAGGATGTAAAAGATATAAGAAAGTTCTCTGGTTCTAGAACAGAAATCGTAGAGGGCACAGTACAAGGAAGGGAAGTTGGGACAGATGATGGGTATGTTGTGAGTCCAACTGTCAGTGAAGGGCCAATGAAGGACCAAGAGGCTGGACTTGGACTTCCCATAGCAAACAAGGCAAACAGGAATGGGGCTGCTTCTGGAGTTTTCCTGGTTGGTATTGAGAAGGTTTCTCAAATAGATTTTCATCAACAGATAAAATTTAAATGAGAAGCCTTTTCCACTTTTCTTATATTGTTTTCTCTATTTATAAACAAACTAAAATCACGACAATGGAGTAAACTGTCTTTTATTAACAGTGTGGTCATCTGGTATGCGTACATCTGTTTTTATTACTTTCTTGTTTAGGAATCTCATTACCATGATGTTTTCCTAGTTTCTGTAATGAGGAGTACCTGCAGAGAAAGAGGCATAATTACAAACGGGCCATTTTCTCTCTCAGCAGTATTATGAAATTTCCATTACTAAATTTGAAGGATTTTCTCAATATGATTATATTGTATTTTAACATTTGAAATTCTGTGGGACATTCTTTAATGAATATGTTACATTCTCCCTAAAGCCACAGGGAAAGTTGGATGGATTTTGTGTCAGTCTGCATTTAGTGATAGCTACGTTATACTTCAGTGTAAAATGTGTGATCCTACTTCACATCTTCCATCTGTGATTGTTTAGTGTCAAACTTGTAAATTCTTCTTTTTTCTGATAGATAGGAATACAATAAAACTTTAAATGTCTTCCTGCTAAGTGCTGGAATTGAAGCAGTTATAAGAGGACAACATACACTCTGCCTAACAGTAGGAGTGCTGGTTTTTGGCATTTTCTCTTAGCTTGTTGAGGCAAGTTTACTGAATGTGACACAGCTAGGAGAAGTCTGTAAAACTGAGCTGTGAAAAACTGTAAAATTCTCAATATGAGCAGCTGTAAATGGCTTGAAGCCCTGTTAAAATGCTCAGAGACA
Source organism: Mesoplodon mirus (assembly GCF_964341445.2). Lineage (NCBI taxonomy): Eukaryota > Metazoa > Chordata > Mammalia > Artiodactyla > Ziphiidae > Mesoplodon > Mesoplodon mirus. Next base: position 112,650,442 of record NC_138982.1, read on the forward strand.
CAAATATTATCTATTTTAAATGGCATAGACTTAAAAGTAATCGCCCCAATTTGATTCACAGCACACTGATAACCAATTTTGGCTGGCATTTAATGAGAACATGAGTACAGCATGGGGCTAAGAAGGAAGTACTGCTGCAGTTACCTGGGGATCTTTAAAATACTGAACCCTGAGCCTCATCAACCTTTCATGCCAGAGTCAGCGATCGTGAGACTGTGGCACTAGTGGTTTTTTAAAAAATCTCACAAAGTGATTAATTTGTGGAGATATAACATAGAGATCCACTGATGGGAAGGAAATGCAAAAATGAAAGTTGGGCCAAAGGCAGATCCAGACTGTGCTGGGATCACTGTGGGCTAGCTGAGGGACTTGCCTGTCCCTTTCCCGACGTGATTTAAATACCCCGCTCAGCACCAGAAGTGTTCTTTCTGACAGGTTAATTTTCACACAAGAACCTTCAAATCCTTGCTGACGATTATAACCTGGGAGAAGAGTCACTTTAGAGAAGTTCATCTTAACCTAGTGAAGAATTTTCTGATGTAATTTATCCACATTTTTCTCTAGCCCACTCACATTGTTCAAGTTGAATACATCATACCCTTTACACATAGGAAAAGGGTCTACTAGTAATCTGGATGTTGAGAGGAAAACAGAAGCAATTGAGCCTATGTGTCCTTAATTCTTCCCGTCTTGATCTTAGGGTAGGATATCTGTATAAGTCCCTGCATTTCTTCTTTTGGGGTCTGTGTGGTTGTCAGTGGTGTTATTGGGTGTGGTGTAAATCATTCTCCCTACACTACTGTTCAGCTGGGCTGACCTCCTACTGAAGTTCCAAAGAAATGGTTAAAGCAATAAGATGCGACCCACTGCAGGACCCCAGTCCTTATCCATCTAAGCAAGGTCTGCTGCTCTCTGGTCATTTGCCTCTAAGCCTTTTATGCCAGAAACAAGAATTTTTTTCTCTCTTTGGTTTATTGCTCTAAAACTGCATCAGAAAGTAGAGATATTAATTATTACTGTTGGTTCAAATGTTTATTTCATTAGAGAGGCTTGCTGGGAAAATAAGATTGTTCTTCTGTGCAGAACATGCTAACCAATGGATTATTATTCCTCATGTGTTATGGATTTTAAGCCAAAACTTACCATCTAGGACACTGACTTTTCTCCTGGAGAAGGTATATGATCATATCTTTATAAAGAAAGAAAATTCCCACATATGGGAGACACTTATTTTTCTTTTCATCTCTCTCTCCTCAAGGTGAGATAATCACAAATAGGAAGTTCAACATGTAGGCTGCATAGCAGATTTCCTAATGTAACAAAACAATAAAGTGGGCCTGGACCTTAAAATAAGTTCCAGGGAAAAGAGCACAATTTTTTCTAAAGTTAATATCTGAATTCTTTGCTCTTAGGCTACTACACACACAAAAACACACACACAAACACACACTGTATGTATACTGTGTGTGTATATGTATGTGTATGTATGCATGTATATATATATATATATATATATATATATATATAACATTGAATGAACTCACTATCCACATAGCTCTGGGTTAAAAGTTTAGTATATAAACTTCTCTAGCTCCATTGTTGAGTTGTAGATGGTGGAGTTTGCAGAATGGAGGAACTATGTAATTTAACATTATTTAGAAACATAGAAATTTCATCAAAACTTCTTTATTACTTTGTTACCTAGCATTTTAAAAGAACTCCAAAGCCTCACTTTATGAGCTTCAGTGTCCCACAGAAGAATCCTCTAAATTCAGGGAGTCAGCTAGGTCCAGGATCCTCTGTCAAATTGCTCATCTTCCTAAGAAGGGAAAAAATAAGATATTATCCTAGGACATGTGAGTAAAGATAAATTAATATATAATGGACACCATTCCTAGCCCTGGATTCCTAATTTAGAGTTATATCGTTAACTAAGCCTCCCCCTGATCCAATCCCAAAGGCCCACCTGGATGATAACCTCATCTTATTGGTGGAATCTGCCTAAAGGATATGCCAATAAATGAATAAGCATCCCACTCTCCCCCACTGGTCCCATGGTATGGATTTTCTTTACACGTCACAATATTTCAGCTGTGGCGTTAGGCTCTTGAATAATTTCTCTCCTTTACTAATTCTCTTCTCTCCACTTTTACTAGACAGTAAGTCTTGTTATTTGGCTCACAGCCTTTTAGAGCTTTTCATAGGCTTCTAGAGGTTACCAAGAAACCCCCAGATCTTCCTTCCAAGCAGGGTTGATCAGAGAGTTTATTTTAGCTAAAAGACTGAATGGCTGACTTTTCCAGTATTATTCAAACAGGCTGTAAAAATCCTTATAACTATAGGATGCAAAAGGTGATTGATTATATATTACCAGAGCTGGTGAGCTATGTATGGCTGTCATCTCTTGGGATGTGATGGTGACTGCTCTAACCACAAATAATCTGCTTTGACAGCGTTTCTCCTGAGCAACTTGCCAACAGGAGATAGGATTTAGAAGGTGAATTTCTTTGCCTCTAAAACTTTAGATCATTATCTGAGTTTTTACTCTCCACCCCACCTCACTCCCCCAAACAAAGCAGGATGGTGAAATATACACACTAATCTCAGTTAGTAGTAGAGAGATTAAATTCCTTGGGAAATATAGTAATTTTTCTTTTTCCTTTCTCACTGGAGAGACATAGGTTTCTCTTTGGGAATATATTTTCCTTGAGGGATTAGGGGCATGCATATTATTTGGGTGACTTGTCTTCATTTGACAGTCTTTGAACATGCTAGTCTTAAACTAGCTCCAATAACTTGAATATTTACCCTGAGCAAGGCAGTACAATAAGTGCTTTATATATAATATCTAATTTAAACCTGTGTTGCCATCCTGAGAGGTAGGAATTATTGCCTTCATTTCACATGTAAAGGACATGAAAGGTTAAGTGGCTTGTTCAGATCAATACAAGAGCCAGAATTTGAGCACAGCTCTGTCTGCCTCACACTACTTCATATGAGCCAATATAGTCAGCCCTCAGTTCCCGTGAGGGGGCAGGGATTGCTTCCAGGACCCTCAAGGATAGCAAAATCTAAGGATGTTCAGGTCCCTTATGTAAAATCACAATCACGCAGTAGTCTTCTGTATCCGTGGTTTCTGCATCCTGGGATACGGAGGGCCAACTCTATTATTATTTTACCTGAAATGTATGCTAAGATTGTCAGTGATGTTGGTAAATCTCTAGCTATAGACATCCCTCCAGAGGAGGTAAGTCAAAGAGGAAAATAACAAACCAAATTTTATATTGTGCAGCAATCTGAAACAAATCAAGGGAGAAAGTAACTTATTCTCAAATTTCAAGCCAGTCTTACAAATGACTTGTTAGTCCCCTATGCTTCCTTCATTCTACAGTGATTCAGCACCTACTGCCAGGTCAAGTACCAGCCTAGGACCTATCTTACAAAGAGAAGATGTAGGCATTAGCTCATGGAACGTAGTATCCAGGAAGGAGACTGACAAAGCCAGATAGCCGTAAGTGTGTTGGGTGATAAATGTCACCTTCAAGATCCACATTGAGCAGTGTGAGTACCCCAGGGAAGAACACTAAACTGATACTCGTGGGGGAGGAAGTGGTGGGCTATAAGGGAGGGTGTCCTGCAGAAAGGGGGTTCAGTTTAAAGTGTCCCATTCCTCTCTATCCTGATCCTCTATGAGTGTCCCTCACTGGAATGGTGACTACGAAAAGCTAAGAAGGTGAAACACGGGGAGATCAGCTCGGTGCTTTGTGACCGTGACCGCCTGGAGGGGTGGGATGGGGAGGGTGGGAGGGAGGGAGATGCATGAGGGAAGGGATGTGGGAACAGATGTATATGTATGACTGATTCACTTTGTTATAAAGCAGAAACTAATAAACAAACAAACAAACAAACAAAAAAGAAGGTGAAACAGAATGAGTGACATATTAATTTAGGACATGAATGATGAGAGAGAGGCCAGGTTATAGAGAGCTATTGAAGGGTTTTAAAGGAGACTGACATTGTCAGATCCACAGTTTAGATATGTTACTGGACTAAAAATGTGAGAGATAGATTTGAGGGGGCAATGACCTCACACTAAATATAGCACTGCAAGATCTTCTGTCACTGGAGTTCTTTAAAATTGGTTTAAAACTGTAGGTCTCAGTTCTTTCCACACTATTCACATCAATCAATAAATTGGATGTATCTCTTGTGGATGGGTTCAAAATCATTTACTTCATTAAAAGAAAAAGATTTTTCTGAAGATTATGAGGAAAATAAAACTGCCATTTTCCAGAACCGTACGAATACTAGGATCCCTCTGATTATTGCCTCAAAATGAAAGAGAAATTTAATTGTTAATTCCACCTAAGTTATGTAATATAAGGATAAAACTATCATTATATTATTGAGGTAAATTATTCTTACTGCATATTTATATCCAAAGTAATCAAGTAATAGTACTTGAAATTTTTGGTCTATGTAGGTCATATAAAAGATATGTTTCTTTGTGCAAGTTTGAATCAACCTCTGCATTTTATTTCATAATTCAAAAATGATCCAGGTGCTTGATTTAAGCAGTTTTAAAAATATAGGTAGTATAGGTATAACTCACATTATGAAATAACTATCATTTGGAAAAGTTTTCTTTAATTTAGAGTTTGAAAATGAATAATTTGAGATGCAATTGAAAATGTGTTATTTTAAAGAATTCTGTAATATAGCAAAGAATTACCACCTGATTTGTCTTTCACGAAAACATTTTCATATCATTAAATTGCTTAAAGTAAGTTGTACCTGTAGAAGCATAAATTATAAATTAAAAAGAATGATAGCATAATTTTTTTTTTTTTTTTTGTCGTACGCGGGCCTCTCACTGTTGTGGCCTCTCCCGTTGCGGAGCACAGGCTCCGGACGCGCAGGCTCAGCGGCCATGGCTCACGGGCCCAGGCGCTCCGCGGCATGTGGGATCTTCCCGGACCGGGGCACGAACCTGCATCCCCTGCATCGGCAGGCAGACTCTCAACCACTGCCCCACCAGGGAAGCTCCCGAGTTATCTGCCCTTTAAAAACATATTTAGGAAATGTATTGAAAATTAACTAAAAAGCTTATACTATTAAACTTTAAAAATGTCAACTTTCAGTTTTTATAGAGGAATTTTATAGCTTGAGAGAAACAATCCAGAAACTGCTCTGCATCTTTGTTTGTACGCCATTGTCTAATAGACCCTTATGAATTACTTTAAAAAAAACTAATGGGGGGGGGGGGCTTCCCTCGTGGCGCAGTGGTTGAGAGTCCGCCTGCCGATGCAGGGGACACGGGTTCATGCCCCGGTCCTGGAAGATTCCACATGCTGCAGAGCGGCTGGGCCCGTAAGCCATGGCCACTGAGCCTGCGCGTCCGGAGCCCGTGCTCCACAACGGGAGAGGCCACAACAGTGAGAGGCCCGCGTACCGCAAAAAAAAAAAAAAAAAACTAATGGGGCTCCCCTGGTGGCGCAGTGGTTAAGAATTCGCCTGCCAATGCAGGGGACACTGGTTCGAGCCCTGGTGCAGGAAGATCCCACATGCCACGGAGCAACTAAGCCCGTGTGCCACAACTACTGAGCCTGTGCCCTAGAGCTGGAGTGCCACAACTACTGAAGCCTTCGCACCTAGACCCTGTGCCCCGCAACAAGATAAGCCACCGCAATGAGAAGACCATGCTCCGCAACGTGGAGTAGCCCCTGTTCACCGCAACTAGAGAAAGCCTGCACACAGCAATGAAGACCCAATGCAGCCAAAAATAAGTAAATTTATTTTAAAAAATAATAAATAAAAAATAAAATGAAAAATTATTTTTAAAAAGTTAAAAAAATAAAGGAGAGTGATCAAGCAATAAAAACTAATGACTGGATAGGGCCAGGGAAATGGGGAGATATTAGTCAGAGGGTACAAAATTTCAGTTATAAGACAAGTCTGGAAATGTACAGCATGGTGATTACAGTTAATAATAGTGTACTATATAATTGAAAGTTTCTAAGAGAATAGATCTTAAATGTTCTCACTACAAAAATAAAATAGTAATTATGTGACCCAATGGAGGTATTAACAAAAGCTCTGGTGGTAATCATTTTGCAATATATAAGTACATCAAATCAACACATTATACATATTTTTATATACTCTTGGAAGATGTATAATCAAACAATTCCTTGACTACCTGATTCATACAGCATGTTCCTTCTCTACACGAAGTATGCATGCACTTATTTTCAGCAACATGCCTATCTTCCTGGTTTCACAAACATGCCTTATTCATTCATTCTCAAGAGGGTGCTATCACCCCAATAGGGGTGAAAATTGATCCTTAAGGGAGGGCAAACAAAACTTAGATATTATCATCGTTATTGCCCTCCAGAGCATCGTAGCATATTTAAACAGATATGCAGTAGATCTGCAGTATTTAAATTTCACGGGGTGGAAGCAATTAGGAAAAAAATGTCTTAAAAGGCTTGTGTGTGTGTGTCTGTGTGTGTGTGTGTGTGTCATAGGTCAAGGGGCAATAATGACAAAAAGGTCACAAAACACTGTATTATTCATCGTAACTCTAGGCCTTCTGTTCAAGTGTCACCCACTAGATTCTGTTTATCTCAAAGTATCAATAATATCTCAAGGATAATTGTTTCAGTTTTCTAGTTTGATGTGTAGATTCTACTTTTAGAATAGACAAGTAAAAAGTCCTGGCTGGGCCATTCCCATGTAACTAAATGTTCTTTTTGTAAAATGAGACAAAGACATTGGCCTCATATTCTTCCTAACAGTGGTATTGATGAGAGTTCTTATTCCCTTGCAAGATATTTCTCAAGTAGCTAAAAAAGACGGGATTTAAGTTTTAAATATTTTTGAAAGTGAAAAAAAAGTTTTCAATTACTGCCAGCCTACTTCCAACTTAATTCTTTTATTCTTCTCCATTTTTTTTCTTTTTCCCTTGCCAATATATGCTGCCCCCGACTAAATGAGGGCAATAGTTGCCTGAGCAAATTAAAGGCCAGACAACTTAAGATAAAGAGCTGAAACTTTTACATTCTAATTTATTTTTCCTATAGACACCCATCATATTTTTAGTAAAAGACAAGGATATCTGTTCATATTTAATCAGTTGACTTTAAGGTCATAAGTTTAAATTGGAAAAAAGTTCCAGTATCTCTATATTGTTATATGCATATTATGAAAATTATTTATTTTCTTGGATAAGAAAATAATATAATCATTATACACATTAGTATTTAGTATACTGAAATCCATTTTTATTAATAGTTTTGTTTCCTAAAATCAGTTTCTATCTATGTAACTAACCATGGGTACATAAAACACTTGTTTCCTTATGAGTCAGGAATATTTTAATACTTGTTTTGTCTTGAGAAGGTTAATTAGAAAAGGCAGATATAATTATTATGACTTACTGATAGAAAAACAGAATTTTTGAATTTTAATGATTAGAAAAAAAGTTTGCTGTTTTCTGACCCTTATCACAAGATATTTTATATCAAGTAGTATTTCCCCTGCAACTTGATGATATATACTTTAGTGACACCTAAATTGTTTTTGCTTTTCAACTGTACTTAAATAAAACAGTAAATGTCTCCTTTTATGCTGTGGCTAAACATACAATATCAACAGTAAGCATTGGACTGGAAACAGTTCTTTTCACCATGATTTTTATACACATTTGTTTTAATTATTTTGATCATTATAAAATAACTAGGCAATAAATCTGAGAAACTATCAAAAACTCTTGAAACATTGCTTTAAAATGTACATTTTTCAAATTGAGAAATAGGTTACTATCTGTGAAACTAACTAGTATTTTTAACTGTTTCTCTCTACTTTGGCAAACTTCATTATATAATCATGTGTGTTAACCCCTCCTTCTCATACTCTTTTGCCCACTCAAACCCTTGTAGGCCTCCCACTGCCCTCTCTACAGTCTGGAAACTCTGGTTTCTAAGGCCATCATTGACCTGTGGGTCTCTGCACCTACTCCCTGAACTCTCTTGATCACCTGGTTCCCTTTGACACCCCTCATGTCTTCCCTCCCTGCCTTCCTTGTTCTATCAACCATGACACTGTCTCTTTCACCTTGTTTCTCTTTACAATGTACATATTTCCTCAGGGGTTGTCCTGGGCCTCTTTTACTTTTTCCCTACTCTTTCTTTCTCAGAGAGCTCATCTACCTTTAGGCTTTGTCCATCTCTTTAATTCAGATAATGCCCCCCCATCTGCATCTCAGAATCGAACCTTTTGTTCTAAACTACAAATATAAATTTGGAAACTGCCTGCCTGAGATCTCTACATGGTATCTTGTTGGCTCCTGAAATCACTGAATCCAAAACTGTAATCACCCTCCCTACAAATTGTGATGCCTTTCAAAAATTATTATTATTATAAGTATCATCATCTCTCTTCTAGTAACCATGGGTGAACTCTTGAGTCATTTCAGTTGCTCCTTCCTTTTCCTTGTCTGTAACATTCAGCCAGTAACCAAGTCACAGCATCCTTATTCTTCATTTTCTTTTTCCTGTATATACTCCTATGCCGTTTTCCTATTAATATGGCATTTCTTTAAACTTCTAAAGTTTATAAAGCATTTTTTCATGCATAACTTCACTTAGTACAACCAACCAGCAAAGTCAGTATTCTTTTTGTAATTTTCATTCTGAGACAGTATAACACAATGGTTATGAATTCAAGTTTGGAGACAGTCTGCCCACATTCTGATCCTGGCTGCTTTACTTCCTAGCTGCATCATCTGTGGCACATTACTTAATTTTTTGGAACTTCACCTTCATCATGTCATAAATGGGTATTATAATGATACCTATCTTACTGGGCACTTGTAAGAATTAAAATATTTAATGATGTTGTCTTTGGAATTATGCCTTGCATGTAATACGTGTTTAGTAAGTGTAAGTTCTAACTATATTACAAATAATGGAAAGTTATACAACTTGAGGTTATATATTGTGACAGAGTACTAAAATTCATGTCATTTGTTTCTATATCCCATGTTTTACTCACTGTATACACATAATTTTGCCTATTTTCTAATTTCTATAAGAGAAATTCTTTATTTAATGAAGACTCGACTAGGTTATAGTCAGAAAATTATCTGAAAGCGTAAAACTGCAATGGAATTTGTGGTTATATAAGTCAGTTAGTAGAGTTTACCTCTTAGTATGTTTTCACTCTGTGCTCCCACTGTTCCTATACAGTTTTTTTTTTTTTTAAATGGGTTCCAGGAATAACATTAAAGCAAATATGTATATATCCCTGGATGGTTGTTTAGAATGTCTGCTAAGTTATGAATATTTAGGTATTTCATGAGTTTTGACATCTGTCATTTGGAATGTTAAAAGTTTCTTTTTCCCCTCTGAAAAAGACACAATGATTTTCCATAAAGTTTCAAGAAGTTTTGGGACAACTTTGACACAGTATTTGTATACATTCATGTACCAATTTGTGAGGGACTGTTGAGCCATGATTCTGGATGCTTATTTTAATATATTTTTAGTGTAATTAGAGTCTCTTGGATATTTCTTTACTCTTTAGGTAAGCTATAGCATTTATTTCTGAGTAGCTTTCTTTATATTATTTAAAAATTAATACAGTATGTTCATTTCAGATTAAGATATGTGTTCTATAATAGCATATTTCATATTGTTTCCCTCTGTACTATATATATAATTTCTAACCTGAAGAATAGAAGTTTACTTAGATATTCTTCATACCCTTGGGTTTTTTGGTACAATTACATTAAATTCACTTAATTGTGTATCTATATGTACAGAACATTTCATTGTATAAAATAAAAGTCACAAACCTGAAATGCAGCCCTTCCCACGTAGTCCAGATAAGTACCCAAACACTCTCTCTACATAAGGAAGAAGGAAGAAGAACCAGAAGTGAATATCCACCATTTGAGTCAGCTCTTTAGAAAGAATCTTCCCATAAACAATTCTGCTTGTATATCTTTGGACAAAACTTAGACACAGCACCATAAAGGAGAGCCATAAAGGGAAGTTAGGAAATGTATCTTTTCTTGAAACCAGTTTATCTAGCTAAAAAAAAATATAGATAAGTTTCTTAGACTGAAGGAGATTTGTCTCTGACATAGAAGATGATGTTTAAGCTGGTCGTTGAAGAATGGACAGAATTTCTGGAGGCGTTTGCCTTTTTGACTTGTAACAGGCATTACAAGCCAAGGACTAACTGGAGAGAAGATGTGGAAGCAGGAAACATAGACTGTATCATATTACTGTGGGTCATCTGGTTTGCCTGAAGCAAGTTGTGTATATTGGGAGATAAAGCTTAAAGGTGAACAAAGAAACTCTACTCATTCAGGGACAAATAATAGTGATGAGCATTTCCACATGGAATAGTTTAATGAAATGGTTGGATACCATGAAAGTTAAGCATACAACTGATTAAATCACTAGTTGTGTTGCTTCATTTCTGTGTTCTTTTCTCTACCAAACCATTTCTCTAAACTTTTATGGAAGTATAGAGACTGACTTAGCCTTATGGAAGATTTTAAGGTTTACCTGTGTAGAGGGTGGTGATGGCAGTTGTTTACGTCGCATCAAACCTCTCTAGGAGACATGTGCATAATAGTTTAAATATTATTATTTTAAAGACATAGATTGTTTGTGTTTTTGAACCCTCCCATTTAATTGCCTTGAAAGCCAGTTGATAGGCTAATTCATAAACTTGCCATGACATTTTTAAAATTCGAAATCCATTTTATTCAGAGCAAAGGGAGACACCTGAAGCAAGCAAGTACAATTACTGAGAACCTTTCTTCTTGCTGGGGGAAGAAGTTCACAGTGTTTCCTACAAGCCACCGTGCTGCTAGGGAACTTTTTTCTCATTTCTTGGGCACCAGCGGCCTGAGACGAAGCAAGAGCTGACAGCAGGGAAGTAGAGAAGGATAACTAGCTGTTGGCAGGAACTTGGAGGGATAGAAGCATCATCCAAAGGCAAACTGATACTGGTTCTTTGATTAAGTTATAAGCAGGTAGTTAAATCTCTCTACTAGGGAGTTAGAGTTGCTGCCTACAGAAGAAAGGCTGTGGGAGACTGAACCTCAGAAAAGCTACATCCAGGCTGTGCCTTGAAAGAGCATTAGATTCTTACAGAAATATTCATCTAGCCTGGGAATGATACCAGGATTGAGTTAAATGGATGTTGGTTATGAAGTATAGAGGATTTAAATGAACATTTTCTTTCCAATCTTACTTCCTATGGTTATATGCTTCCCTTCTAAATGCATCTGCTTAGCTCTTAATAATTCATTAGGGAAGTGTGTTAATCTCTATTACTATGTATGTTTGATGTGATCACAGGGAACTGACCCTGACTTAGTGGTAACATATCCTAAATTACAGGCAAATTTTAGGGAAAAATAGTACAGTGTGACTCCACTACTAAACTTTTGAGTCTAAACCTAAAGTTAGAATAGCCACAAAGCCACATGCATAATCAATTTTATAATCAGCCAATATATTCTTTGTTTTTGCATTACTGTCTTCCTCGCTTGTTTTCTACCACCTAGAAAGGTGTGGAGTCTTTCAGTGGGTGCCCTGTTCGCATGCAAAACTTTTACACTTTTTACAAGGCTGTCCATTAGCAAATCATTTTCTAAGACATTTGTTAACTACTTGCAGAAAAATCTGAATTCAGTTAGGATTTTATTAAAGAACCCCCTTTTTTTCCCCCACAATTTCTCCCTTATTCCCACTTCACTCCCCGTCAAAGAGTATCATGAGTCCGCTGCTTCATGTAGCATCTACATTGTTTTGGAATGAATGAAGTCCGTTACTGTTGCTATCAATTTTCTTAAGAAAATATTATCTAGCTCTTAAAAATTGTGTTTGCATAAAAATAACACATTCTCAGTTCAGTCTCGTTTGTTTTGTTCATTGTCTTATCCTTGTTTGATGATACTTTTATTTATTTAAAAAAAAAATTGTGCCACGAAGATGGAATGTAGGTCAAAGTATATAGAGCAACATGAACAATTCGAAATTCTACCTCCTATTGGCATGGCAGTCAGAGGAGAACTCCAGAGGAGGCCTCAGAAATAGAGAGCTGAAGTTATCTTCTGATATACATCTTCCCCTCCCTGGCGACATGGATATGCTCCTCTTAATCCATCCCCTTTCCACCCCAAAGCACTTTTGTCTGTTTTTCTTATGGTCTTATAAAGACCAATTTTGCAATCAGTTAAAAAAAAATTGTTAGATACTATCTTTATCTGAGTCCCTGTGCTGTGAACTGTATAATCAAAAAGTAAGACAGAACTTTCCATAAGCAATCTGTAGCCTACTAAGGGAAGCAGATTTCCTTCATTTTTTTCTTTCAACACAGGTTTAATAAATCCTTGAATGGGTACTCTGTGCCTGTTATTAGATTAGGCAGTAGGGATAATAAATAAAAATATAGGATAACTAGGATATAGGATGTCTATCCCCAGTCTGAGACAAGCAAAAAAAATAAAAACAAAAACAAAATTTTTACACTATTTAAGTAATTGTTTTAACAAGGGAAAAATTTACATCTAAGTACTAGTGGAAGCACAAGCACCAAAACCTTCCTGCAGAAGTTAAAAAAGGCCTCATGGAGACCAAACAGCTATCACTTGGAGTAGTAACTGCAGGAGTAGCAGAACACACAAGGCACAAATGGAGCACAGGTCAGTAATAGGTATAATTTATTTGTACACTTGAGAATGGAATTGGAAATATATACCTTTACACCTTTTTATAGCTCTTTCATTACCTTCCCTAATGCCTGTACATTCATAGTAGGTTTCCAGCTAATGTTGTTCAAATTAAGTACCTAATGCCAGATACAATGGAAAGAATACAGATGATATAGGTTTGAATACTAACTTTGTTATTTTATACCATATAACCTTAGATAGTTATATTACCTTGCTGATCTATTATCTGAAAATAGGAATAATGTCCCCTCCCATATTGAGGGGGTTTTGCGACTATTATCTAAAATAACTGCTAAAAATTCTAGCACAGAGTCTGTGTATCTAGAGGGCTCTCAAGTAATTACTATTGCTTTTATTATTTTAATATAGTTTTATGATTACGTTTCATTTATTTAAAGCATTTTTCCATTTTCGTGATTTAAATGAAAGCATCAAGAAACATATAATTACCTGTCAATATAATAATGGTAATTCTTCAGCATTTAAAACAACTGGTTTATAAACGTGTCTACATTTATTCTACCACACTTGTAGGTAATATAACGTTAATCTGATTTTGTACTTACAGACATTGATGGTTAAGAGAATTTTTTGTTTGCTTGTTTTATTTTGATAATCTTCTTATCAAAACACTTGAGGTAAGCAAGTGTTCACCCCCTATTCTATGCTTTATTGATGGGAACTTATCACCCAAAGCAATTCTAATCATGTAGATAAGTAAAGGTATTGATTGGTTTGGCCATGGTCCAAGCATAGTTCAAGTTGAAAATTGTTTTCCCAAGTGCCCAGAGCTCATTTGGCTATTGCCTCAAGACTTTTTATGCATAATTAATCAGGGGAAGGCTGGGGAGAGCAGGACAGAATGAGAGTCCTCACTACCGCAGCTCCAACAGAAGCATTATTTCTGGCCCCTTTAAGCTGTCACAGTGTCAGAGGCATGAACCATAGTCATGACAGTATTATTGGATGGAGCAAGACAGCAGCTATTATGCTTGATTCAGGCCACCATGCCCTTTATCTAGGGGATGAAGGACTGGAAGTTATCATGTCTTTTGTTCAAAATATTAGTTTGTAAATTTGTTATAGGAATTTTAAGGAAACCTAATAGTATACTAATCCTTTTTTTTAAATATCTTAAAATAGGAAATATATATACATACACATATATACCATAAACTGCCTCAGAATTTAAAATTTACGAGTGCAAAGCTTACATACTAAGATGAGCCATTCTCTCCCAGGTGTTTAGTTAAATATACTACCCGTCAGAAAATCATAGAATAAACAAATAGAAAAAAATAAAGCATTCATTTCTCACAGTATAGTTTTCAGTTCTTTAGTTATACCCTCAGATATCACTGCTATTGCTCTCTTTCATCAGTGTCCTCTCTTGTTACTCTATCTATTATAGGCCTTCAGGTTTTAGTTCAACTCGCCAGCACTTAATACTGTTGAGCACTGTTTCCTCTAGGAAGCACTACTTCTCAGGGCTCGGTCTCCCGTCTCCCACCTGCCATGGTTTTCCTCTTCTCTCTCTGGCCCTTCCTCTGCCAGCTTTTCCAGGGCCCTCTTCCTCTACCCCAACTAGCCGTATGAGTGTGCCTCAGGCTTTGTCCCATTATACTCTCTTTTCTGCCTCTATTCGCTGAGTATTCTCCCCAGGCAATTTCATCCACTCCATGGCATCAGTTACCCTGTATGTTTCTAAAAGCTATATACATGCCTAGTATGCAAAGATTTTTTTGTTTTGTTTTTTTTATTTTTTTAAATTTTTAAAAAAATTTTTTTGGTACGCGGGCCTCTCACTGTTGTGGCCTCTCCCGTTGTGGAGCACAGGCTCCGGATGCGCAGGCTCAGCAGCCATAGCTCATGGGCCCAGCCGCTCCGCGGCACGTGGGATCTTCCCGGACCGGGGCACGAACCCGTGTCCCCTGCATCGGCAGGCAGACTCTCAACCACTGCGCCACCAGGGAAGCCCTTGTTTTGTTTTTAATACCAAGGGAAATTCTAGAATTCCAAGATGGAGTTCCTAAGACTGACTCTTCCCCCTTCCCTGTATATTGACTTAATTTTCAGTCCGTCCTCCCTAACTGTCATCTCTGGGCATTTATATTTGCTCTTGGAGGAGGTTTGCCGCCATTCTCTCCTTTCCTCCCCTACAGTTTTTTGTTATTTCACTGCATACTGATCCCATAAGCCTTTTTTGAGCCTTCTCCCCAACTTCCTCTCTTTAAGGAAGTATGTATTTTTATATTTGTTTAATTCTGTCTTTCTTCCTCACTCGATTGTAAGCTCTGTGAGGAAAGGGACCATGCTGATGTACACTGAGCATGTTATCTGATACACAGGATACACTTCAGTAGCTTTAAAATTAGAATTTTGTGTTACAGTTGAGCATATGGTCAATATAGGTAATCATGGGGCTCAGAATATAATCACTGACTTGCACCTTTTGAAGGAAGAGTGTACACTAGGGAGGCTCCAGGGAGAACCCAGAGACCGTAGCATTTGATTTTAAAATAGTCTTCAGTACAGGTAAGAGGAATGGGCATTAAAGTTTGTTTGGTTTTTAAAAATATTTTCACTAGGACTTACCATATATACATACACACATATATATATTTATATACATTATATGTGTATATATAGATACACTTGATGTCAACAAAGAGTTACCTAAAGTCCGCAGAATGGAGGCTGTGATAGACTTTAAGGGTAAATCCCAGTAGCACTGCTGAGTTTTGTTCGGCTTGTCTTTATTTCCTCTTCTGGGTCTGACTGTCATATTTTGTTTCTGTACCTCAAAAGAGATGATGTTAGACCTTTATCAGTTGTAGAGGGAAACATCCAACCTTGACAAATATTTAAGGAGTCCCTGTTGTAGGTATAATACACGGGAACATGCTGTGGAGAATGAAGAAGAGAAGTGTAGTGTAGCCCCTGCCTGGAGCCATAGTGATCGGTGTCAAAGGTGGGATGGAGCAGTAGATAGCAAGTTTATTTTTCTAAAAAGGGAAATCACACTCCCTAATATAGAAAAATATTTTATTCTGTGCCTCACCTTCTGGTGACTTGATGGCCTTGAGAAAGACGGAAGCATTTGATTTTAAAATAGATACTTCCTTTTAAGAGTTAGTCTTCAGTACAGTTAAGAGAAGTAGGAGCTAAAGTTTTTTATATTCTCATTAAAACTGTACCTTATTCTCATATATACAGAAACTTGGTATCAACAAAGAGTTACATAACATCCACAGCATGGAGGCTGTGATAGACTTTAATTAATTCCTAGGTAAAATTAATATGTATTACAGTTTAGAGAAACAAAACACACAAACCGGCTAATCAAAATGTTCAGCTAACAGAGCTGGGGCTTTTTTCATTAGTTGTATTGTCTCGAATTTCATCACTGCAACAGCTGGCTTCTTGTCAATTTATAGTTTGGACCTTTACATCAAACAGCAAAAAGTTAATTACAGGAAAAGGAATCCCAATAGGAATTTCGCGCTTAGAGATTTTTCACAATTAACCAGGCATGAATGGTGCTGTTAACAGAGGAAATGGAAAGGGAGAAAAGGAACTGCATAGAATTTTCTAGAAGCATTAATTAACTATAGGAATGTTAGTCACTTGCTTCCCTGTGTTTGTTTTAAAGTTGTTTAGCTAAAGCTTTCAGCCTTCTCATTTCTGGAAGCATCCACTTCTGTTACTATATTAAATGCAATGAATCATGGCCTGAACTGTGAGTTTTCTTACAAAATGTCCCAAGTGACAGCTCAAAAAATTACCATCCTCCCTTCATTTTGAAACGAGTACCATCCTATGTATTACCTTAGTGATCATAATTATAATTTAATGAACAGAAAGAGCATGCTTTGATGGCTAGTGCCAGGTTACTTGTAATGCATATTTTGGACTTGGAAGTCTTGTTCTCAGGAGTCACACTCATTGCCTCTCTGCACTAGAGTTAGTTTAAATGTGACTTTTCTAAGCCTCTTATCTGTTGAGTAAACCAGCCGAAGATTTTTAAAATGCTTTCCTCAATTTAGGCTTCTACTTTTTTTTCTTTTTTATGTAGCTTAGAAACCCTTACTTGTGTTTCATTCTTCTAGTTCCTAACATTCTAATACAGTGAGTAGCTCTTACCCTTTTTAAGACTCAGACGCCTGGAGCATCTGAAGAACACCTTTCTCTCCTCAGAAAAATGCACAGATGAACATACATACAACATTTTGCATAAAATATCAGGAGTCGGTAGGAAAGCATGAACCCCAGGTTATAAATGCCTGTTGCTTTCACTGAGGAATGTATACATATATTATGTATGCATGTAAACATAACATATTTATATATAATTTAGAAATATATATACACACATATTTCTTAATTTGGTTAAATTAAAATGCTGATTCCGATCATGTGTTCCCTATTCCATCAAGTTATCTGTACTAAAACAAATCAATTACCTTCTTTGCCATTACCTGAATAAATTTAGATTTCTTATCCATCTTTATATACAGCAGGCCTTACTTATAAGCTTATTTGGGTGAGCATGTTTCACTGTACTGTCTCAAATGCTGCCACATTTCCTAAGTAATCTGTAGACCATAGCTGAGAAGAACATTCTTAACTTGTTTTAATGATAATATTTTTCTTCATTAGGTTTGTGAGCTGAGAACTAGTGTAGGATACTAACGGGCATTTTCCACTTTGCTTTTTTCAGTCTGAGAATGGTTCACTGTTATCCAAGGTCACTTTGAAAGTCTTTCTGCAATTTGCTTCCATTTATTTTATGCTTGTGTTTACAGTTTTGAACCAAATATGAATTTAATGTTGCATTTGTCTATATTAAACTTAATTTGCCCCTTGTCAGATCATTTACAACAGAGATAACATTCAAAAGCCACTCTGTAAAATGTTTTGTCTGCAATCACTAATGGAATTTTTCTGTCTATTTCTTTGTTGTATGCAACTTTCTATGTCTTTCAATTTAAACAGAAGCCTCTCCAGGAGATTTTTCAGAGAATCTAAATTAGTCTGTAATAGAGATTAATAAATTATTCTCTAATAGAATAGGGTCTTCTTCATGTCATATTTTTTTAAATAGTTCTTTTTTCTAACTCAGAAGTTTAATTTCATATTCCATATTATGTAAGTATGCTTATTGGAATGTTCTTTAAAGTAGTGACATACAAAATCCTAAATTGGATTATGATACCAAACATTTTTACCACTTTCATCTTTTTCTTACACTTTTTTCCAAGTACTTAATTTGCCCTCATGTAATAAATTTTCTTCTTAATAGTTAATAGTTTTAGATGTTATTGAAAAGATAAATGAATGTTTAAGATCAATGTATGTTAGAAGGCACTAAAATGAAGTCTTAAATTTAAGTAATAAAGAGTACTTTTAAAGTAGAAACTTAAACATATACATTAAGGAATATAATTTGCGTGTGTGTTAAACATTATTTTGAGAAACAATTTACTACCTTGTGCCTGTGTCTTCAAATAATTAGCAATGTTCAAAACTTGGGAAATGTTTTCTCTTAGAATCCTATCTGCTATTTACCTTTTGAACCAGTATTTTACTTATTCAGTTGATGTTAGGGAAATATCAGACAAGTGTACAGAGATGCATTTATAAGACTGGTCTTTTTTTATAATGCTAGAATATTAGGAAAAGCCAAAATGACTAACATGAGGAAAATAGTTAAATAAAATTGCATTTTATGCACAAAATGGAATACCGTCATGGTGATAATATACTTATTAACATGGAAAGTGTTTATATTAAAATTCAAAATAGTATATAATATATCTACCTTTTTTCAAAAACTAGTTGTAGGTAGGTAGGTAGGTAAGATAGATAGATAAATA
Organism: Mesoplodon mirus; assembly: GCF_964341445.2. Lineage (NCBI taxonomy): Eukaryota > Metazoa > Chordata > Mammalia > Artiodactyla > Ziphiidae > Mesoplodon > Mesoplodon mirus. The sequence goes on from NC_138982.1 coordinate 112,669,078, forward strand.
GATGGATATGTATATAAGTGTAGGTATGGATATAGATAGAGATATATATAGCTATTGCTATAGATATAAATAAAAATAAATAAAATATTTATCAACAGGGTAACAGTGATGTCATTTCACTTGGGCTGCTATAATGAAATGCCAAAGACCAGGTAGCTTATAAACAATAAAGGTTTATTTCTCACAATTTCTGGAGACTGGGGGTCTGAGATCAGAGTGCCAGCATGGTTGAGAGAGGGACCTTTTCCAGGTCATAGACTTCTAGTGATATCCTTTTGTGGTGGAAGGAGAAAGGGAGCACAGTGGAGTCTCATATTTATAAAAGCGCTAATCACTTTCATAAGGGCTCTACCCGCATGACCTAAACACCTTCCAAAGGTCCCACATCCTAAGACCATCATACTGAGGATTAAATTTCAACATATGAATTTGGGGGGGACACTAACACTCAGACCATAGCAAGTGGCTATCTGATAAGATTTCAGATATCGTGTGTGTGCATTTCATTGTGATTTTTTAAAATAATATATCAGTACATTACTTGTACAATAAAAATAATAAAAGAAAATATAACACTATAATAATAGTAGCTAAGATTTATTGAGCTACATATTTTGTGTCTTGTACTCTTCTAAATAATTTGCATCTGTTACTTCATTTAATTGTAATTGTGCTACTCTTCAATCATTGTTTACTCTGTAGATCATAAGGATGTGAATTTTCATGGTAGAATGTTCAAATAAGTGATAATAATGTAATTTCACATTATATCAGTTTTTGAATGGAGTCCATGAATCCTTGAGGCTCCGTGTGTGTGTGTGTGTGTGTGTGTATCTGTTTCTGGGAGCAGGTAGTTAGCTTTTAATCAGATTATGAGATGGGTTAATACTGCTTCCAGTAGTTTTGGTCAAACTCACCATTCAATTCTGTACTGATAAAAACGAGGCTTCCAAGGAGGGATACTAAGAGAGAAGCTAAACTATACACTGGAGAAAAATTTTTGTTTTTACCTCATTAGTCTACCTTGAGGCAGATAGAAAAGATGGCAAGCAACAGAAATTGTGACCCGGGTCACATTTTCAAGAAGACTGGGAAGAAATTAGGAGATGAGGAGGTCCTCAAATGCCAGGAGTGTTTCAACCAGAACAGAGCTATAGTTTTAGAAGTTTGCCTAAAATGTTAATTTTAGGTGGAATAGAATCATCTGTATACAATATATATACTATAAAAATATATACTATATAGCATAATGTATACAACATATAGCATATATGTGTGTGTATAATATATAGTATAACTATAAATAACCCCTGAGAGCTTGTTCAGGGGTTGCAGGATGAACATGTGGTAGGAATAATGAAGGAAGAGTGTAGAGAGGGGATTCCTAACATAGCAACCTGATTTGCCCTATCAATCTGGGTGTCTTGTAGCAAAATTACTTTCACAGTCAATTCTGCCTTTTAAGATCTAAAATAGATAATTCAAAGAACATTAATTCTTGACTTAGGGAAATGTGTTTGTATTATTAAATATACGAATAAACGCATCAGCGTAGAATTTCCACACTTTAAAGAAAAGAATAATGTTGTACCATGAAACCAAGTGAAGAAGAGCCAAATAGCTGCCTTGAATTCATCCTGGTTGCTTGTGTGTCTGCTGCAGAGTTGGGCTGGTCAGTTCCCTCCTCAGAATGATGGGAGCCAGAAGTTTTAGGTTTATAGTAACTCTCACTTACTGGCTTTTATGTCATTCTTTCCTGAGCAACATCAGTAATGAGTGTGTAATGTAAAAGCTGCCAAACATTGAAAGCTTTAGCTAAGCCAGACCCTGTACCAAGTGCCTTACATACCTCGTTTGAACCTTAAAAGAGCTTTTATGAAACTTGTTATCCTATTTTACAGATGAGGAAACTGAGTCCCAGAGAGATTCAATTGCCTAAATTCATGTTTCTCATAAATGTCCTCATTGGAATTAAAATCCATGCAGCAGGCAGTCATCAAATCCTGTTATTTCCACCTCAAAAATGCCATTCTTTTCTACATTCCCACTGCATCTGGTCATCTCTCTTTTTTTTTTTTTTTTTTTTTTTTTTTTTTGGCCACGCCGTGTGGCTAGTGAGATCTTAGTTCCCCAACCAGGGATCGAAACTGGGCCCTTGGCAGGGAAGGCGCAGAGTCCACTGGACCACCAGGGAACTCCCCTGGTTATTTCTTATCTTATACTTGAATTCCGTGTTAGCTTTCCTACCATGCAGCTATTTCCAATATCCAGTGTCTCCTCCACATTGTATTTACCAGAGATACTTTAATAAAAACACTTTTGAGCTTTGCATCCCCCTACTTAAAAGTAGCTTAAGGTTTAAAGGTTGTAAGGCCCATCCTAATCTAGCTCATCCTGCCTGTCTCACCTCTTCTCCTTACCACAAGCCCTATTTCATGGCTAAACCAAACTCCTTACCACATCTCACCTTCTCACTCAACACATTGGCACATCATTCCATTATCTTGGAATCTCTGTCCACATATGAGAGTTTGGTCAATGTTTGCACTATATTTCCATGGTATCTGCTTCTAAGCAATACGGGAGAGTGGTAACCAAGAGTGAGGGTGCTAAAATCAAACTGTCTGGGCTAATAGGCCCCACTACTTAATAACTCTCTGTGCCTCAGTTTCCTTACCTATAAAACTGGGTCAATAATAGTAAGTACTTCAGGGTTGTTGAAAATGAAAGGAATTAATTCATGTGCAATGCTTAGAATAGTGCCTGGCAAATAATAAGCCAACATTAAGCTTTTGTTGTTGATTCTACTATGATAACATGACGGCAGTGATATAACAATCTCCCCCCAGAAAGGCTAAAGAAATTGCTTATTAATACTGGAGTCAACTCAGAGATTCATGGTCATACCAAAATAAAAGTATTTTGCCTATAGAGAGCTTGGATCCGGTTTGTAGGCTACTATACTTTAGCTACCCTATGGCATTTCTGGTCTCTCCTAAATTCCCAACTAGTTGAAATCCCACTAGTACTAGGACATATAATTTTCTCCAGACAGTACCTTCGGTATCAGCAATGAATACGCTGGACTACAATTCTGGAGGTGCATCTTTTTGCTGGTTGAATGGATGATGGAGCAAGCTATGCCATGGGTTCACTATGGGCTGATGTGAATCAGGCTCCAGACCTAGGCAGGACTCCTAAGTGTAGCAGAGGGAAGTTCCCATATCACTTTAAGACACCATAAAGTAAATAAAGGCCCGCAGAGTTAGAAATCTGGTTCCCTCCTCTGTCACATAGCAGACAACAATATAAGAAATATTGTTTAGACTGAAATACTCGAATTAAGGAAAATTTTTGCAGACACTTTAATTTTTATGAAGCTGCTACAGACATATTTGGATGTTATTTTTATTTTGATGACTATAGTCCTGAAAAGTTAAATGTAAATTGCAGTGTTTCTTAGCAGAGTTTACCATTTAAAGCAACTCTACGGTAAATCATTTTGAATTACATCATAGCCTTGTTAGTTTTTATTTATTAGAATATTAATATGCTAGCTTCTTTTCTGCCTTCTTTTTTATTGAAGTATAACTGACTAACGTTACATTAGTTTCAGATGTACAACACAATGACTCAGAATTTGTATATATTGCAAAATGATCATCCAGTCAGTCCAGTTAAGATCCATCACCCTACATAGTTACAAAAATTTTTTTTCTTGTAATAACAACTCTCAAGATCCTCTCTCCTAGCTAACTTTCAAATATGAAATGCCGTATTATCAACTATAGTCACCATGCTGTACATTACATCCCCATATTTTTTAATTTTTATTTTATAACTGGAAATTTATATCTTTTGACCCTTTTCACCCATTTGCCCAACCCCCACCCCTACCTCAGGCAACTACTGGTCTGTTCTCTATATCCATGTGCTTGTTTTTTGTTTGCTGGTTCGTTGTTTTTATTGTTGTTTTTAGACTCCACATATCAGTTAGATCATACGGTATTTGTCTTTTTCTGTCTGACTTATTTCACTTAGCAACTATTTACTTTAAAGTAGGACACACTTGTATCAGCTACGGTACTTTCCAACTCAAAGGAGAAATCTGTGGCTTAGAAAATTGCAGCATTAAAGTGGCAAATGTAAGTAAATTTTGGAAAACAGTGTTTAATTTTTAGGAGAAAAAAAAAGAAGCCATAGAATTGAAATCTAACCTGGGCAAAACAATAGGAGCCAGTCTATTAGACCACTAATATCTAAATTTGATTTTCAGAAGGAAGAATGTATAATATGTAGGTGTTATTATTTTATTTCATTTTTAAAGTGTATCAGGTTTCTGGTTCTTATCATTATAATGAGAAATAATATCAAATGGGTTCCCAACAAAGTGTCCCAGCGGTACACACACACATATTTAAATTAAAGATATACATCTAATGGTGGCACATGGATCTGAGAAAGGGGTGGGGAAAATGAATAATAAAAGTGATGACTTGGGTTTCTGTAGCACCTGAAGTTTAAAACGTACTTGCCTGATGTGATGAGGCAGAAAGAACTTTGGATTTTAATGAGAAGAACTAAATTTTAACGGTTGCTTTTCTAGTTATTATCCATGTGAGGCTGGGCAAATCCCTTAACTGTCTAGAGCTTTGGATTTCTCATCTGTGAAATGGATATAATAGAGAGTTCCTTCGAGGATCAAAAAATAATGTACATACAGCCTTTGTAAATTGCAAAGCGTTGTACAGATTTCAGAGATTATAGAAATAGAGATCTCAAAAATTACTCTGAGATTTCAGAGATTATTTCAGAGATGAAATAGGTATGACAGAGATACTGTTCTCAGTTTGTGCATGAGGAAAATGAGATGTAGAGCAAGGAATGTGTGACCAGGCTAAAACCGTGCCCTGGGCTTTTGAGTCCAAATGTTGTCAGTACTGCATGCTAGACTATGCTGTTTCTAAGCCAGGGTTGTGCATCATTTATAGGGCACAGCTATAGTAAATTATAACCTAAACTGATTTCAAAGACTTTAAAACATACAGTTATTGAGTTATCTTAATAAGAAATGCTAATATTACCAGGTGATGTTTATGTTTGTTTTCAAATGCAGGTAATGAATTTGGGCATCCTGAATGGTTAGACTTCCCAAGAAAAGGAAATAATGAGAGCTACCATTATGCAAGAAGGCAGTTTCATTTAACTGATGATGACCTTCTCCGCTATAAGTTCCTAAATAACTTTGACAGGGATATGAATAAATTGGAAGAAAGATGTCATTGGCTTTCAGCTCCACAGGTAAGCTCTTTACTCTAAATGTTATGTTTTAGTCACCAGTGTTGTACATGCTTAGAATGGCAATTGATTTAAATCTATATGCAGATCTTTTAAACAGCATTTTATTATTCAGTGTGTAGTGCCCTGTGACATACTTCAGGTTGTCAAAACATGTTACTGAAGTCTCCCCAATAGATAATGAAAATCTTAAACATAATTCCCTGCTTGCATTCCTGGTTAGCTTGTCGTTGTTGTTTAAATTTAGTAATTTTTATTTCATTTGGTTAAAGTAAATGACAAAAACTCCCCATGGAATCCACTTTGGAAATTGCTGTGGAAATATCTTAATTGTTTTGACTATTTTTCTTTATATAAATAACTATGCTGTCATAAAGAAACTGCTTTGACAACATGGAGATTTCTTTATTCCTTTTTTTCCTTCCTTTACTGGTCTCTAACTTGTCATTTCAATAGATGCCATTATACCTCCATGCTGTTTTGTATTTTTCATGAGCCTGACTCTCCTCTTGAATTAAAGTATCAGTTTTCAATAAGTTTTAGAAAATGTAATTAACAGGTTCAGATTTTATGCAGTGTTTTTTTTTTCCCTTGCAAAAATTAGCATATAATATGTGTTACTTATAATCCATTTACTTTCTACTGGTGCTGTTTGAAATTACTGTTGATGTGTTTTTACTTTGGTGTCTCTGATTTTTTTTTTTAATGGTTGAACAAAGGTACTTATATTTTCAGTAAGATTGGCTACATGACACAAATGCCCTAATCGCATTTATTAGTAGTGCTGTTTCCAGAAGAGAGAGCAAAATGATGCTCCTTTTCAATAGGAACAATGTTGAATACCAAAAGGCATGCTGTTTGCTCTAGAGCCTTAGCTCACATTTCTAAATTACCAAGAGTGGCGCTGCTGACATGCATGGAAATAAGTCCTATCAAAGCTGGGGCTGGAAGAGGGTAGGGTTGAAAAAACAAAGCCTTCTCACTACCTACTGTAAAATGTGGTGTATAAAATAAGAGAGCTTGTAGATGTTGTAATTCCTTTTCAGACTTTCTCTATTATTAGGCAAAAAAAAAAAAAGTATACTGTGAAGGACTCTTGGTGGTTTTTGAATCTGACAAAATCGTGCAATAATGTAAAGTTTTTAAGAAAACAACAACTTCAGAAATCTGGATATAATAACAATGTTACATCATATTTTGAAAAGTAATTTTATATACCTTACCTCATTAAGGACTATAACAAAAGTCTTAAAGAAAATTCACTTATAAGTAGATCTAATACACACACACACACACAGATGCTTTATGTATAGCACAGGTGCTATATTTTTAGCTAAAACCTAAGCCCAAACCCTAATCCTCTGTCTGTGCTTTGCTTGAAGTTGGCAAGTTGCTGGTGAGGTTTTTATACTCCTTAAGCAATTTTTTGAGACTGCTCTTGGCCTAGAGTTTGATAGGGCAAGATTTGTTGCAATCTTGTTCAAAAAATATAACATGCTAGGATTTTCATTTTTGGCTTAATAACTAACAAGGCTGTTAATAAAGACAAAAACAACTCTTTTTGTAAAGAATTTACTTGTAGCAGCATCTGGGTATTATTTAAATGTATTATATATGTTAATTCTTGCAGGCTCATGTTAGTGAAGAACATGAAACCAATAAGATCATTGCTTTTGAGAGAGCAGGCCTTCTTTTCGTTTTCAACTTTCATCCAAGCAACAGCTACACTGATTACCGACTTGGAACGACAGTGCCAGGAAAATATCCTTTTTTGTTGCCAATGAATATGACTGTCTGCATTCAATTTTTTTATTGCATCATAGAACATCGGAAAAACTGATGCTGATCTGGGTGACAGTAGCTCTCAGTTTCTTCATCTGAAAAATGAGGGACTTAAAATAGTTGATAAATCTTTGCTTAATTCAGTTACACTAAGTTAACCCTAAACTCCATTCTGGCTCTAAAAAGTATGATTTTTAACATTTTCTTAAGTAATATTTTAATCCTATATGTAGTATAGGATTAATATACTATTAATATACTATTAATAGTATAGGAGATAATTGTTGTTTCTCTTTATGAAAATATTTTGTAAGTTGCCCCTGAGAATTGTCTCCTTTCCCCCTCTCCACTGAGTGAGCAAGTAGACAGTAGTCGTAAAGATAGCTTCCTTCCCCTTTCTTTTTCCTGTCTCCTAAAATACAAGACATAGCTCACTTTTGTGGGCCTGAATTGGTAAGGAATCAGGGCATGGGAGGTGTAAGCAAAGGAAATAATAGGGAGAATGTTTTGATATTGTCTGAACATTCATTTACTCATCCATTCATTCATTTCACAGATACTTACTAAGCATCTATTTATCGAACACCTGCATGCTAGCCATGTGCTAGGTGCTGGAAATACAGGAATTTTCCTGGCAGATACAGTCACTGCCCTTATTGAGCTTTTAAACTAGTGAAGAAGACAAACATTAATAATTGTAAGTGTGATCATTGTTACAAAGTGAAACCTGCTGTGTATTTTAAAGAGATTATTATTAAATAATAATAAATTATTATTTTAACTCTCAGGGTGCCAGCAGTGTCCAAAGGCTGGCACCTGGTAGGGTTGCAAGACAACAGCCATGGTTCCAGATGTCACCTTCAGACACAACAAAAGGCAAATAGATTTGTGTGTTTTTTCAAGAATGAAGTCACTTTAGCAAATTTCCTTTTGTATCCCATTGACCAGAATTCAGTCACATATCCCCAGAGAGGTGTCTAGGGAGGAGAATGCTATCATCATGAGTAGCTTAATCAGGAATTACCCCTGAGTCTCCAGGAAGTGGCCTCCTTGGTGAAGTGGTTGCCCAGACAGAATGTTTCTTGGCAGTTAGGAGTAAAGGGCCATACTGTCTGGTAAGTAGCCTGTGTCATCTGTGCTGCTCAGTGACATTGAGGGTCGTGAAAGATGTTCCCTGTCTTCTACCCCAACCCTTCCAGATCACCATCCCACAGGACATCAGAGCATTTGGGAGGGAAGGCTATTGCTGTGACTAATAGCCTAAATGTGCCCCAGTTAACACAGAGAATGCTCAGATAATGGAAATCAGTGTAATGAGGTTGTCTGCACTAAAGAAGAGCTGTACTGTTCAGGAGGCAAATGTTCTCACCATCTGCATGAAGAAATGCAAACAGATCCTAGACATGTAGCAACTCATACATAAGCCTTCTCAGCTACTAACTGCTAAAGTAATACCCCTAGACTAAATCCTGCTATATCTAATAATGTCATATAATCAAAACATAATTTTGATTTTTACATTTATTTATTATTTTTTTTTTTTTGCGGTACATGGGCCTCTCACTGTTGCGGCCTCTCCCGTTGCGGAGCACAGTCTCCGGATGCGCAGGCTCAGCGGCCATGGCTCACGGGCCCAGCTGCTCCACGGCATGTGGGATCTTCCCGCACCAGGGCACGAACCCGTGTCCCCTGCATCGGCAGGCGGACTGTCAACCACTGCGCCACCAGGGAAGCCCATATAATTTTGATTTTTATCAGACCAAAATACAATGACAGAACACTTGTGATCTATTGCAGTGTTTGTTAGTTAAGTACTGCCCTTGACCCTAAGTGGGAAGAAGAGATGTACAAAACCAATTTAGGATATAACGCATAATGCAGTAAAGGGGATGGGGCAGGAATGTTCCACAAACTTATTCTCATGTTTAACAGAGGATAAGTAAAAGAAAAATAAATAAACATGAGAGAGAGAGAGAGAAAGAAACAGAGATTGATTGATTGATTGATTGATTGAAAAGGAAAAGACTTTTAAGCCTGGATTGGGGAGGGGAGAGAGAGAGAGATGATTGGTGGACTGATGGATTGATTAAGAAAAGACCTTTAAGCCTGGACCTTGAGAAATGGATAAAATTGTAGAAAAAATTGAGGAAGGCCATTCCAGCTGTTGGAAATCAGAGACTATCCTTAGATAATGGACAGTACCATAGATTAACTGGAGAATGAGGACCAAAAGGGGAAGTACTCAGAGATAAAACTGAAAAGACAGATTGCCATCACATAATAGAATATTTTAATGCCTTATTCATTAGTTTAGGCTTTTTCTATAGTTTCATAGTGAGTCACTGAAGGGTTTGGGCTAGGGAGCTACTTGATAAGAATGTATGCATTTGGAAAAGTTCTCATGTACCCAGGGTGTTAGAGAGCTTTTATGAGGAGAGAGGTTGGAAGTACAGGTATCAATTATGAAAAATTGAAGTGCACGTAAAAGATAATTAGGGTATGAACTAAAGTAATGTCCATAGGATAGAAAGAGGTATATGAAGCGCTTTCTTGCAGTGAAAGGACTCAGCAATTGTTTGGACATGGGGTGTAGAAAAGAAGATACAAGGTTTCACTTTGAAGAGTGAGAAGAATGGTAGTAGGAGATAGCAAATAGGATAGCAAAGCAAGGAGGAGGAGTAACCAGTTTGAGGAATAGAAAATATGAATTTAATTTAGCATCATTGACAAATGGAAATACATGGAATTTCAATGATGATGTCTAGGAGAAAAATCTTGGCTCAAGCTACATTGATCCCCTATCTGAAGTCTGTGCAATTTAACAAATATTATTAAATGAAAAAATATATAATAACATAGTATATTTTACTAAGTAAAATTCACCCCAAAAGTTAATTTTGTTTAATGATACAAAGTTACACTGTACATGAAAGTCTAGCTTGGTTTTGGTAAACCTTGCCACAAATTGAATCTTTCGAAATTTAGCAATTTGTTTAAATGCCTGTAGGCACCTGTTATACAGAAAATTTCTATACTGATAAATACTGAATGCTTTATATTAATGACTCATTTCAGAAAACGTACTCATTAAATGTTGTAATGATATACAGATCTTGGAAAATTGGGCCATATCTTTATAGAAGTCATAGTTGCAGCCTTAGTCATCTGTTGCGTCTCTAAGAGAACCTTGAAGAAATATTATTTGGTCCTTTTACTACAAGGATTTTGTCTTCTACAGATTTGCGCCCACTTGGACCTTATTTACTCTTGCTGCCTTTCTCATTCCTGTCTTTCTGTCAACAAGCTGTAACTAATTCCCATATGTTACTGCTTCCTCTAAGGACATTTGCATTTTAATAACAGTCTCTTTGAATACTCAAAAGTATGGAAGACCTAATGGACTAGATATCTAGTAGAATAATTTTTTTTTATAGTAAGGATTTTTTTTTTCAGGAAAGGAAAGCAGGAGAGCATTTCCAACATACCTTAAACCATATTTTCTAATTAGCTATATTAATACTGCCAGCCCTAACTCCTAGCTTGAAATCATAAAAACTTCCGGTTTTTGAAATGCTTTATACTCCAATGACCCAGTTCAGTGCAGAAATCCCACCTCTATGCTCCTTCACAAATCATAGCAGTCATTAGAACACTTTCCAGTCTTAGGAATCTCACTATTTCACAAGGTAAACAATTCAAGTTTGTTTGTTTGTTTTTAATATAGCCTTAAATGTAAGTGCATTAATTCTGTACTCTGGGGCAAATGCCTGTTCTGTATGCCAGCTATTCACATCAAAAAGGCATTTAACTTGTTTCTCACAGTACCACCTCTCCTTAGTCTACCCTCTTCCAGACCAAATATACCTCTGGTTTCTTTAATAGATTCTTGTGATACTTTCCAGACCTGTTACCATCATGTTTCTCTTATCAAAATCCACCCAGCATTGTTCACACTCCTCTTCATTGTGTCTCCAGAACTAACAGCAGAATATCCCAGATATGGTCTGGCAAGTATGATATCGAGTGCCCCATTACCTCCTCTTATCTTGAGACTGCTCTCTCATTAATGGAGTTAAAGTTACATTAGCTTTTCTGGCAGCCATCACATTTTTCACTCATATTGTATTCACTCTCAAATAAAAAGCTTTAGCTTTTCTTTATGTGTACTTGTATTATGTCCTATCTCCCTTATTCTTTATTTATTCAGCTAATTTAACTAAAATCCCAAATTTAACATTGAACATAAAAAAATATTTTTTGTCTCTAAACTATTAATAGAGAAGATAAAAGAGCACCAGAGTATTAATGTTATGATCGTACCATCTTCCCTAAGCAATAGATAGATCTCTTCTTTCAGCTTCTTGTTATTTCTAGCTTAGCTTTAACAGTCCTTTTTACTATCCTTAGCATTTTACAAGTCTCATTTCTTTATGGTCTTTCATCTTTCTGACTTTATTCTTATACCTTTAAACAACATTGTAGTTGAGCATTATAGAATCATTTCAGGTATAGAAAGTACAGAAACATTGGGATTTCTGTGCTGTAGTTTCTGACTCTACCAAAGTGTTCTTCTACGCCACTGGTATTTCCAACTACTGAGCCAGTGAATTGAATACAGATTTTCTCTGTGAAGGATCCACAGAGGCAAGATTGGATGTATTAATCAAGTCAGGAAATTCATCAAATTTTTAATTCCCAGAAAAGCAGGATTTGGTACCGGAACAAATTTAAAGTTTCCAAAGAAGTCATTTGAACTTCCTCTGTCACTATGAAATATAAACCTGCAATAGGCAGCATGTCTGAATTCTTGCGCAGTTCCATTTTTTTAACCTGTGTATCCTGTATATCAAATAGCAAGACATCAACTTTCACTCAGATCTGTGTAGCATATGTGCTGACTGTCTTCCCAAGAAGCTGTTGTAAGGGGAGCTATTTTGGGGGCAATGCCAGGCAGAATAGAAGCAGCACTTTAAGGATGCTTTTAGCTGTCACTTCAAAATAAGATGATAAATTTGGAAAGCTGAGAGGGTTGTCTGCTTTGTATTACTAAGGCTTTGAACCTGGTCTTCGTGGTGATTGCTAAAGGACATAGTATTGTTTCTGCAAAAAGAATCTGTAGCCATATTCTAGAAAACAAAAAATAGCAACAATAAAAACCCTTTGCCTGGGCACTGTCTCCCATTTGTCTTTTTAGCCACTAATCTGCAGTGTAATAATCACCAGCATTCTTTCCTACAGTGGATAGCAATGTGGGTGATGCAGAACTGAGACCCAATGTACTGGCAGGTTACATGCTCAGGAAGATAAAATGCATTCTCCTGATGTGGTATGTTTGCTTATGATTTTACATTGTTTAGCTGGAGAGAAAGAAAGAAACATAATGCCCTTTATAGTATCAGAATCATTATTGTATTTCTGTGGTCACATTTCTTCTCTTAGACCATTATCAAATCAGCACTGAATCAAAAGGAAAATTGCTAAGCCCCTAAGGACAAACTGCTCTTTCTAATCCATTTTGGATAAAACAAATGGTGCTGCCTCATTTTGAGTGACGTAGGGGAGAGCATGGGTGAAGCGTCCCTCTTTTGAAGACCTTCTGTTTGCTAGCCATTTTTATTAAGTATGTATCTGAACATTCCCAGGTGCCCCGTAAGGTAGGTTGTGTTAGATTCATGTGACAGATCAGGAAACTAGGCCTTTAAGTAACTATTCAACTTCCCTCCAGCACAGGCTGGTGAAGGTTGAGCAGTGTGTTACAAAGCCCATGTCCTTTCTATTAGACCACGGTGCCCCTTTCTGCCATTCATGGGTGCGTACATTTAGTTGCTGGTGGTAGCAATAGTGGTATTAGAGATGACTTATTTCTGTAATGTTCAAAAGGATTTTGATATAGTTCTGGGAAAATAGGTAGCATGAGAAAATTGTACACAATTTCATGGCACAAACTTCTGTCTCGTCAGGTTCCCTCAGTACCTCACCATCACCCCCTACAAATTTTTCCCCACATATTCTTCCTCGTGACCCCTGTCACCATCATCCAAAAGAAAAAACTAAAAAAAAAAAAAATTTTTTTTTAAAGCAAAACATGAAATAATTGCCTCAGGTCAATTATTGTGATTTCTCTGCATTCTGGAGAATACAAATGTGCCGTAGTTCTTTGCTCAAAGTGAGACCTTCTGAGTCATCACATCAATTAAGTTTACTGTAAAATATTTATGTAAATGTTAAGCCCTCACAGCTCATTTATAAGGTATGTGTCTTGGTATGTACAGATTCTTAACACTCTGAGAGCATAAACAACACTAGTAACAAATGTTTTCAAATTATTTGTCAGCCTGCTTTTGAGGTGGGGTGAGAATAATAGTGTTATTGCAGCCCCCTTTCCAAATGGCTTTTCAAACTGTTACGATATTGAAATGTTAAGAAGAATAATCATAAATTATGGCTTGTGATGAATATGTGAATCCAGGCCAAAAATATTTAAAGCTAAGGGAACAGATGAGTAAATAGTTGGATTTGACTCAAGATCTTTGCAATATTTTCATTAAACTGCTGAAAGATGTACTTTTTAAAATGTAAATTCAGACACTGACATTTGCAACCTGTACACAGAGTTTCTTATGAGCATATAAGGTCACTTGGATGATTCACTGAAGTGTGATCGCTGAAGGCAGAGATGTTGTTGTGAGTTGCTTAGTTTACAGAAGCCTTTGAAGCATGGTTATGTAACAGTCTGTGTTTGTTAGAATCTAGGCTTCATGCAGCAAATAAAAACAAAGGACTTAATTTAGGATTAGCTAGTTGCCACATTCTATCAAGATTTTATATGTAAAGGTTAATTTCTGGACTAAAAATGTAGAGCTTAACTTTTTAGTTTTCCAGGCTTAGATGTTTTGGTAAAAAATTAAAGGAAGAAAAAACAAAAAGTACAAGGGTTTCTCGTAAAAGATCTACATAGTGACTTTGAGCAGATGCAAGCATGTTTCTTTTCCTCAGGCGCATATGTGTGAGAGAGAGAGAGCGCTTTTACTCTGTGTCCATTTAGTGATGAAGCTCTTTTTCTGTGAATGGGGACAGGTAATCCTACTAACAATTTTATATTTAATATAAGTCCTCCTTTTGTTTCTGTAGCTTCAAAATGGATGAACACTCATGGCCTTGGTTAGCCTTCTTTAGTTTCAAGGTGAAAGTAATACTTTTAAACATTACCTCATTACCTAGAGGTACTTTTGGTAATTTTTCATTGTTAAACACTGTCCAGAAACCCCTGTGATTTAATGATAATGACAAACATGTACACCCCACCTCCACTGGCAATAAAGAGCCTATGATTTAGCTTCATTTTCTACTCAGGCATTTGAGATGAATCACAAAGTAAGAAACATATTTTGCAACTGCTGTAACACTTTTAGATTGGTTTAATATATATTCATAGGACTATAGGTAGTAATGAATAATGAGTGGGCCCTTACTACACACAAACGTTTTTAGATTTTTTTTTTAGTAGCTGAGTGCTATTCAGTGTCATTCAACAGCATTTCTGTTTTTGGTTCATAGCTCAGTTGCTCAGTGATAGTCTCCTATGGTTCCAGAAATTCATCTAACAATAGCTCAGTCAAGATTTCTCTCCTCTATTTCTTGTCTTTCTGGGGAAAACAGAAATCAGAAATATTATTGTATGCTATAAAAACAGGACATTCTACAAAAACAGGACATTAATGACACAACCTACTAGTTGTGTCATTAATGGGAGGAAAACATTTGTTCCTAGCATAAGTATTTTTACCAATTTATGAAAGGAGGTACTATTATATGGCAGTTGACTCCAAGATACATGGTAAGACTGTCTTTCTTATATTAGCAATTATATCTTTACTTGAAATATATTAGGTAAACATAAAGCTAAATTGTTGATTGATGGATGGATGGATATATGGATGGATGGATGGATAGATGGAGGATACAGTTTCCTAATGGTGGAAGAGCCCTTAAAGTTGTTCAAAATTAAGTAATTAAAAGACAAAGATTTCTATAATCTATTGCTTTTCCCTTAGAGCAGATGTTTAATTAAATGGTAGAAAGGAATAATTGATAAAATATTATCAATAACATACATCATGATTTTGTAGAATTTAAAATTGTGGAATCTGCTGTCAAAATACTTGCTGAACAGACTTTCATAATAAGACCTACCATCTATTACAAACATATGCTTTGCATGCTGCAAGCACTTTACATTCACTATCTCATTTAGTAAACTTTTTCCTTTCCTAGGGAATAGCATTGCAAACTGTAGAGGAAGGAAAAATCCACAATGAAAACACTGGCCTGAAAGATTTCATATCTAAACTTTCTTTTTAAATAGTCCTTTATTTAATTAGTCCAGAACAGATTGTTCTCTTTTATTTTGAAAAATAAATTATACATATCACCTTTATATCTGATGCCAGCTTTTTTTAAATAGAGCATTCAGTATCTAAAATAAATTTCTAATATATTGAATGTTAAATTACTTTTTCCTTCTGGATCTCTAGAAATTAGCCCACCACCACCCCCCCCTTTTATTTATTTATTTTTCAGTGAATATCTCCTGCCTACGAGAAAGCTGTTTGGATCTTCTGTAAGTGAGATATTTTTATTTTCATCATTTTCTGTTAAGCTGTTCTAACTCAGAATCTCACAGGGTCAAATTGAGGGCTCAGTGTTTCATCTATATTTGAAAATGGTACCTGAGTATTCCAGAAGATTTCTTAAAATTAAGCCATTATCTAATTACTGGTTCATTATAAATGTTTAAGGGCTCTTAAGGATATATGGATGCTACAACCAAAAGAAGGTTGTGTCTCTCCAGAGAAAAGTGGAAAAAGTAAAGCCATGAACAATGTGCTCTTGGAAACAGTGGTTTCAGTTATAACCATGTGTAAGAACCATCTCTAATTCTGTTAATGTGGTATCTCTTATCCTAAATGATGGCAAAATGCCTAATTAATCCCTATTTTATTTGTGAAATTTATCTGTGGAACTAATTAATCCTTTCGGTAGTTACATGATACCAACTGTTGAATAAGGAAAGCATTATTTATTATGTTATTAAGTAAAATTATTTAATTAATATATAACTTAAGTGCAGTCATATTACCTTTTATTGGCACACAATTATCATTTATTATAGGAACATTAATTTAAACAGAAGATTATTTTCTTTGTAAAATTATAACCATTACTGTAATTTTTTCCCCATAAGCTCTTTATTACTTAGGGAAATAGTCAATTTCACTCTACTACCTTCCCTTCTACCACTCTCCCTTTTTGTCCAGCTACGGAAAACAAAAGGAAAATAAGTTTCTCTGTGGTAGCATTCTTTTCTGATTCTGAAACATTCCTTTCTTCAGTTTGTTCTCTTACCCTAACATTCTTATCTCACCAAGGCTCATGTAACTTGTATGGCAGTAGGTATTTCTGGGTCTTATATTTGTAAACATTGAGAAATTTGCTCTTTTTACTAGGATAGTGGTTAAGAGCATTAGCTCTGGAATAAGACCATCTGAGGGTTCAAGTTCCATCTCTTCCACTTACTCATGAAAGTAATTTCTTTGTTTCCAAGTTTTCTCATTTTTAAAACACCTACTTGTAGAATTATTGTCAGAATTAAATGAGTTAATGACATGTGAAAGGCTTGGCAACAGTGTCCAGCACATACTATAAGCTCAGTACCTGTTAGCTGCGATGGTCATAATTACTGTCATTATCATTATTCTAAAAATGCACTAGAAATTTGATAATAAAAGGAAGGGAAAGAAAGGATGAGAGGAGTAGATACTAATCCTCTCTGTTGCCTACATTCTCTTGTCATACTTCTTTTTTCATTTCCTATTCCCCACTTCACCACTACAAAATGATTTCTGTCCTTCCGAAGTAGTGGAATTAAAAGTCTTCTGCTCCCTGCTATATCTTTTCCTCATTCTTGTACCATTGGCCCACCTTTCTTCCTTACCTCCACTTTCTCCACATGCTGCACCACTATCTTGATTTCCCTTTCTTCTCTAATCACTCTTTGTGTTGTCTTTTTTCCCCTCAGATCCAAACCCAATCATTTATTCTTTTTTCTTGCTCTTTTCCCTTGAAGAACTCACACATGCTCATAACTTCAGCTGTAGCTCTGTGAAGATGATCCCAAATTGCCCCTTCTACCATGGTCTTCCCCTATTCACTAAGTGAAATTTTGTGATGTTTAATGACTGTTAGGAAATACTGAGCAGTCTGGAATCATAGCTTTTTGAAAGGTAGAAGAACTCTAGCATGACCTGGTTCTATTCAATTAAATAGAATTGGTTGGATCAGATGTATTTTAGAGACGGTTTCCAAATTAGTACCAAAAGTTAAATTGCATAACAATTGACAGTGTATGAATACTTTTATTTATATTGACTCATCTTGCCCTCACATCATCTTAGTGATGGGGTCAGGCAAATTTTTTTTTTTTTTTTTTTTGCTGTACGCGGGCCTCTCACTGTTGTGGTCTCTCCCGCTGCGGAGCACAGGCTCCAGATGCGCAGGCTCAGTGGCCATGGCTCATGGGCCCAACCGCTCCACGGCATGTGGGATCTTCCCAGACCGGGGCACGACCACGTGTCCCCTGCATCGGCAGGTGGACTCTCAACCACTGCGCCACCAGGGAAGCCCTCAGGCAAGTATTTTTATCCTCAAATTAAATATAAGCATTAGAAAGATTTATAACTTTCACAAGATCATATTCTTAGTAAGTGAATAAATGTGATTTAAGTCTAGTTCCTGTAAGGTCAGCACAGTTTTACTTGGGCACCAGATAATTCACCTTTTGTTGCCCTGTAGAAACACCATTAAAATAGGTAAAGTGTGTCTCACTAACTACTTATAATTTTATTTGTTTTCTCTGCTTCTCTTTGTAGAAGTTAATGGTGTCTCTGACTAAATGTCATTTTTTGCAGTGTTACACTGTCCTAGTTTCTGACACTCACAAACACAGATTAATTTAGCTGAAGTATTTTTAAAACAAACATATTCACTTTAAAGGGGTAAAATGACTTTTTAAGGAAAAAGATGACTTCTCAAATATTTGTTAAACCAAGATATAAATCTAAGTACATTTCAGCTTCAAGTGCAGATTGCGAAAGTGTCATGCTAGGTGCTAAAGGATGTTAGAGGATCAAGAGTCTGGGGACTAAAAATCCCATAGAATAAAGAAACTTTACAAAGAGGTTTAAGAGAAGCGTCCTGCTATCATCAGCTTTCTTTCATTTAATTGTATATATTTCCTTTTCTTGCCTTAATAGTTTTGAATGTAGGAAATGTATTCCTGGTGATATTTTGTTTGTTGACAGCTTCAGACAACTTACCTAAGGGATATACAGATTGTCTTACTGGATTTGGTTAACTCTTTTATGACCATAGTAGTCACATCACTTTGGAATTTTAATAATATTTGGATAGTCTAAATAAAACTCAACATTTGTGAAATAACTATAAAAATAAGTCTACATAGAATTTGATCCAAAATGTGCCAGAATTTTTTCTCATTTCAATTATGTAAATCATCTTTACATTTGACTACCATAGCCAAAACATTGGTTCATTTTGTTTTGAATTGTACAAAATGCACTTTTCAGAAATAACTTAGCAGCTTTACTCTTTTCTTGTGTAATTCTTTTCCACATCTACCTAGTAAGATTAAACCAATATGATTGTTTTCAAGATGATTGTAAACTACTATACTAGATTTATTATACCCCTGGAAAATATATATATTAACAATCACATGTGTATGTGTGTTTAAAGCTCTCTTACTCAATTTTTTTGGTGCCTGTGGAGAAATGTTTACTTTGAATCTTTTTCCTCACAATCATCAACCTAGGTAAAGTTTTGATAGTTACTGACTGTGTGCCCAGAAGTGCTCAGGAATGACTGGGAGTAATGATGCATGTGTGCACATATACACGCACACATATACACACATACTCCTGTAAGCTTTACTTGACAGTTTCTCAAGGAAAGCTAGCTCAGCCCCTTCTCATTTACCTTTCTGAAGCACTGAGTAAGCCCTAAAGTATTAGATTTTCTATTTGGTCTTAAAAGTTAAAAGAGAAAGAAGAATATAGACTATACATTACTCCTAATAAATTTTGACTTCAAATAAATAAAAAGGATGTTTCTACTACCAACACTAAAAGAATAAGCTTTCAAATGTTTAAGTATTTTAATGTTCATTTACTTTGCAGACTTTAACTGGCAGATGGTGGTAGAGTGTAGAAAATATTATTCCTAAGTGCATATCCTGGCCTTGCCAAATTATATATAAAATAATATATATATGATTTTTCACAGTCATTTTGATGTTCAATGCTTAATTTGTCATCTGTATAAAGAAGGCTAACCAGTCAAGTTGATAATACAAGTCTTTGAGTATATGTCGACTTTAGTAAACATGTAATCATTTATCCACTTCAACTAAGAATTATATAAAATGTCTGTCTCCAGGGCTCATACCAATCAGAGTTATTCACTTGAGAATTAATTGCTTCAAGCTGACATGCATCTGTTTAACTGTTGTGACTGTTCCAAAAAGAAGGGAAAAAAATCTTTTAAAATGTCCAAGTAAAACTTGATAGATAATGAAATGGGATTGTGTTAGAAGTTACATTGTACGGATCTGGAATATTAACTCTATAAAATGAGGGAAGAGGGCCTCCCTGGTGGTGCAGTGGTTGAGAGTCCGCCTGCCGATGCAGGGGACACGGTTTCGTGCCCCGGTCCGGGAGGATCCCACATGCCGCGGAGCGGCTGGGCCCGTGAGCCATGGCCGCTGGGCCTGTGCGTCCGGAACCTGTGCTCCACAGCGGGAGAGTCCGCAGCAGTGAGAGGCCAGTGTAACGCAAAAAAAAAAAAAAAAAAAAAAAAAATGAGGGAAGAGAATCAAGGTTGTTCTTTTATGACTAAAGTAGTGTTAAATTATTTCTTAAAGCTTGCATAGATCAAAACCCAAGGAGGATACTGCCATAGGAAAATAATGAAAAGAAGATCCACTCAATAAATATTCCAGGTACTAATCTAGGTCCCAGGTAGAGGGGAAGAGGGGGGATGGGGAAAGACATATTTCCCTTATAGAGTTTTATTTTAATTAAAGGAAGAGAGAAAATTTAATAATTAAATTTATAGGATGATAAAAGTTGATAATGCTGTGTTGAAAAATCAGGACAAATGCAATTGCGTGTGGGGAAGTGTTTAATTTTCAGTTAGGATGTTCAGAGTAGGCTTCTCAATCTTTCTCAGGAGCATGAGGAGCATTTTTAAAAATTCATAAAATTTTAGGGCTTCCCTGGTGGCGCAGTGGTTAAGAGTCTGCCTGCCGATGCAGGGGACATGGGTTCGTGCCCCGGTCCAGGAAGATCCCACATGCCGTGGAGCGGCTGAGCCCATGAGCCATGGCCGCTGAGCCTGCGCGTCCGGAGCCTGTGCTCCGCAACGGGAGAGGCCACAGCAGTGAGAGGCCCGCGTACCACAAAATAATAATAATAATAATAATAATAAAATTTTAAAAAGTGTGTAGTCCTCAAATAGTTCAATGTACTGTCCAATCAAACTTCAATGTTCAGCTTGTTTAAATAACAGGAAAAGCGTTTAGATTGTAGTGAGAACAAAGACATGGGAGAAAGGAATGGAAAAGTCACAAAGGAAGCAAAGGCCAAGTTGGGTGTAAAAAGTAAGAAAGTAAATCGACCTACTTTTACATTTTTCATCACTTTAGACAGCAGTTTAAATGGTCCAGGGTCTATAATAATAATATAAAGAGCAGCTAATAACTTGAGCATTTTTCCCAGCACTGGGCACCGTGTTAAGCACTTGATGTACTTTGCTTCTGTGAATCCTCACAGCAACCCTCTGATATATTACCTCCGTTTTACCAGTGAGAAACTGAGCCTCCAGGAAATTCAGTAACTTGCTGGAAGACACACAGTTGGTAATTGGCAAAATCGGGTTTAGAATGCAATTGTTGGACCCCAAAGCCATGCACCCACTGTATTTTACTGTTTTAGGATGCTTTCTCCTATTCTTGTCTGCATGAAATAGCTTAGATGATGCTTACTTACGCTAATTGTCATTATTTTTCAGGAACTTTGAAGTTTCCAATTATATTTTCCATTTATATATACATTGCATAGGACTCTATTAAAGGATGTATTAGAGTAAGTTTGGGTGAAGACGTTTCTTTATAGCCTATGTCAAGATTATTTTGAGTTCAAAAGCACAATATGTTTGTAAAAAATGTTGCATCTACATGGGCAAAACTCATTTTGATGACAAAGTATGTGTTTAAAAGATGTATAAAAATTGGTTGTTTTTTCTTTTGCAGTTCTAAATAATTGCTATTGCTTCGTCAAATAATTGAATTTATAAGTTCTTTGGGTAATAATCTTTAATGGCACAGACAAAGCCCAACAATTTTAGAGGGAGGTTAGTCTAGAAGTGTGGGCATATTTTTTCCTTATTTTCCTTTCTTGAGTTACTGAGAAACAGTGACATTTTTTAGTTCAAGTTATATAATCTTCTAGGACAAAGAAAAGTTCCTAATTAGGTTAGTCAAAGAATTCTGTAAAGTATTTAGAATAATATTTCTATTTGCATAGAGAAATATGTAGTGCTCAGTATTTTATATTATTCAATTTGGTGCCTAAGAGTGAACTAATAATTTGCTTGAAAATGCATTTCAAAAAGCATAGCAATCCATTAATTAAGATGGTAGATTATATTTGAGCCCCTCATCCTTTGAGTTTACTTTATTGTTATTCTGCATTGTACAGTTTCTAAGAATGTATAGTTAAGGAAGTAAGCTTGCAGGAGTTGGAGTTTATTTTTTAGGCTAAAATCAGAAACCTACTGATGAAACAAGCACATTCTAAATTATACTAGAAATATACTTTTGTTTTACACTTAATTAAGATGTGGTTGTCATTTAAACTTTTAATGAAAACAGTGTTCACAAACTTGAATGCACATGTAGCTCATGCATTGAAGTTGTTGCCTTTTTCAAGGACGATAAAATTTTAATGTAAACTAATAAAAATTTTAAAAAATATATTGTACCCTTAAAGGGAAGTTCCACTTGCCTTTCATTATATTTAAAATATAATTTGACTACATTCAGTAGTAAATTTCCTATTTATTTTTATTTTACTCTCTTTTAATTTTATTTTAGAAATATAATATTGGAGGAGTTTTTTTAAAATTAAAGTTAGGTAGAGCAAAAAGCTAAATGGATATTGTCTACTGAAAGTAATATACTCATACATATCCATTGCCCTATAATAGTTTCAAACAAATAATGAAAATAGCATTTCCATTTCCATTGGTGAATTTTTAAATCATCGTATATTCTAGATGACAGACCTAAAGACAGAAATGCCTAAATCAGATACACACACACGCACACACACACACACACACACACCTGCCTCACTCTAACACACATATACATTCATAAAACATACAGCAACACATCACAAGTTTTTGCTACTTCTATATTTGGAAAGAGAGCAGAGAGAGCAACTAAAGATTGTCATTTATGACCATTTCTGTGGTTCAGGACAATAAATTAGGTATAATTTAACTATATTTATAAAATAGAGAGACATCTATTTGAGACGCTATACAGCCAAAACCTAAGATTTTGTGAATTGTGGCTGGCAATAAATAAAACTCAATTCATGAAACATAGAAAGGGGAGCATTATGTTAGAACATTGAGGCAAGTCCTGTGCTGGGTGGTTATCTTTAGACTGTTAAAAACATGAAATTATTTTTGTTTTCTACCACCTGTTCTTATACTGCCAGATGTTTGTTCACAGTTCCTTAGAATTTCGTACCTACTGTTTTCTGCCTTTGATACAGATCCTCTCTCCTGGGGTCACTTAACTCCCAAAAGTTATTGCAGTCATAATACTATGGGTGGGTTGATTAAAGAATCAGATCTAAAAATAACATACCAAATTCATATATTCTAAGTGTACATTTTTTTCACATTTTAACATGTCTTCAATTGGGATGTGTCTTACAGTGATTAGCATGGTAGTGATATTTTTCTCTTTATTGGAGGTGTATAAAATAATTCATCTTAAAATTGAAGGTGTCTTAGATTTAAAGATATATGGTAACTTACCAGCTTTGCCATCTTTATGGCCACCTAGTCACTAGAGAACCCCTTTTATTGTCACTCAGTCTGAAACCTCAGGGTTTGTACCTTACAATAAATTTCCTTAGTTTCTTCAGCAGGAGTGAAGTGAGTTTAGTGCAGAATGATTTAAACGATAGTACTTCTTACATCAAAATCCTTATACTTTGAACAGACACTTTATCAAGTGGCTGAGCAAACACAGCAGCTTTTGAAGTATTTGAAGAGCCATTGAATTTAAGAGTCTTCATGTCTTCACTGTTCTTTAATCTTATTAGTACAGGTCTTCAGAACGTGGCTCTTCCTTGGTTCAAATTTAAGGACACATGATAAAATAATGCTTAAAACTTCTTATCTACTTCAACCTGTTGATAGATATATCAAATACTTAGGAAGCTCTTGAATTTAAAATAAGAAGAAATAATATTTTTAAATGATATCCAAATGGATAGGGATCTATTTGATCTCCTTTTTTAAAAGAAAATCTCCATAAAAATTCTATCATTCTATCATTCTTTCCCTACTGTATTTTCCCAAATTGAGCAAGGTACATTTTTTCAGTTCAATAATTTTGTGTTCCCCAATCAAGTGACCAAATGAACCAACTAAACAAGAAATTGATCTAGAACAAATGCAATAAACCTCAGATATCCAGACTCCTTAAGTAATGTTAAGAAGTACAGTTCTTTAACACCAATCTTTTAAATTTAATTAAACACTCAGATGGATATCACTGTATCTGTTTTCCTTGTTTTTATTCTTCATGTCATGTTCATTCCAACCTCTTTATGCTTAGAATCTCAAATTTAGAATTAAACAAGAAATTGCCTGCAAAAACACTTTGCCTGATTCTTGGCATAAAATAGGCATCCACTTGTGGAGAGTAGGGTAATTAGATCTGAATTTGACTTGTGTCTACATCCCAGCTCTGCCACTAAACTTATTGTGTGTCTTTGGGCACAACTATTCTCCCCTTCCAAGTGTTTCCCCAAATTGAGCATCGGTTTCCTTACATTTGAGTACCATTAGTTGCACATCCAAAATCTCATTGGTTTATGTATGTCTCTCCATTTGCATTATCCAAGTTTAGCCATACTACTCTCCGTGAACCATTGTTAGGTCCCTGGCTGGTTTCTCTGACTTAGTCTTTCCTTTGTTCATCCTATTCTACCCTCAACCTTCAGGTTAATTTTTTTGATTGTCATAACCTTTCTCACAAACCTTCAATGTTCTCATACTTAATTACAAAATAAATCTTAACAGTCTAGCCTAGCCTTCAAAAGTTTTTTGTTTACAGACTGTCAATCCTACCTTCCCTCCTTGGCTCTACCTCTCATTGCATATTGCTTTCTGTTTTATTTATAGACATTCATATTCATTTCTAATCTCCCCTTAATAGGCTATGAGTTGCATGTGAACTAAAACCACATCTTAGTCTTTTTTTTTTAATATCTTGTACAGTGCCTCCTACATTGTATTTATTAAGTGAAAGGGAAAATAATTTCTCCTACTTTCCTCGAATATAAAAAATAAGACATGTAATTTGGCCTTTCTTGGTGAATCAGAATTGTCATCCTGAATATCAGTTTCAAAGATGTATTGAGAAGCTATTATGAGAAGGCAGTCTGCTAGATGTAGGGAGGTAGCTATGAATGAAAGAGATGTGAAGTTGTTGAGATGTCCTGCTAAATTTGTTTTATCCACTGTGGAACTGGAAACCACATGAAGAAGGTAGTTTAAGTGTATATTAGCTCTGAGTTATATTTTCAGAGGGATGTTATTTAGTGGAAGATAGGGCTTTGTAGGGGTATTGGTGCTGTGTGGGTCCCACGTCATGTGCATGTGTGTATCTGTGTGTGTCTGTGTATTTGTGTGGGTTTGTGTGTGCTCATATGTACATGAGAAAGAGGGAGTGAGGGAATGCCTGAGCAAGAGATGAGAAAAACAAAAATCCAATTGCCCAGATAACCTCTTTAAAAATGTTTATGCTAAGCAGTGTTACTAAAAGACGGGGTTTCCTGATTTTTGTGTCAACTATGAATTGGCATTTTCCATTGGCACTTGCCATCTACGTCTACAAGGATTAAATCATGAGCTGCTGCTTTTGCTGACTTTCAACACCCCCTGAAAGGAGTTCGGGGTGGAGAGCAGAAATGAGGCACTCTGTGCTCTGGGAAAAACTGGCAGATCAGGCCTTCAGATAGTTAGATATTTTCAGGAGCAATTTTATGAGCCCAATTCTTGTATCTCCTCATATCTAGAGAAGCACTAAAATCCTTCAGGGTGACGTCTGCTCCTCGTGACTAGCAGTAACCTGCACGAGACTAGTAGAAAACTTCTGTAAAAAATATGCGCTTGATTGAATGTATCCCCCCTTCACCAAAATCACATATATACTGACCTTCCCCCCTGCTTCTTCGGAGCAGTTTCTCAGAGCTATCTGGGATGCTGTCTCCCAGACTGCAGTCCTCATTTTGCCCCAAATAAAACTTAACTCTCAGCTCTCACGTTGTGCATTTTTTTAAGTTGACACTTGAGTAGTATGTTGTAGTAATTTACAATTATAAAGCTCTTTCACAATCATTACTTTTAATCTAGTGTTTTAAATTGTTGGAATTTCTGGAGTTTAAGGGATGTGTTTTCTAAAGGATGTGGCTGTATTCCCTGGGTAATAGAGACACACAGGGCTGGAGAATTCCAAAAGTGGCCACAGCAGAATTTTTTTCTTTAAATTATAGATCAGAGAAATATGTCTAAACTGATACTTTGAAACTTTATGGCTTTTGTAAGCTTTTTCTTTATAGCTATAAATTATAGATTAAGTGAGTAGATTCTAACCATTTTCAGTGCGATGATCCTTTTCAATGTCAAAACGAAATTGGTTCTTATATAACAATTGTTCTTTCAGTATCCTTGATTGAGAAAATATATCAAAAAACTTACTACGAATTCTGTGACTTTTTAAATGAATTTATATCTCATTAATCAAAAAAGTGCACATTCTTTGAAATACAGTAGCAAATGGGTATAATAACATAATTTAGTCTTCAGACAATGTACATATAGGATCCATCCCAGTCCCTTTTAATAACATAATTACTCATTCTGTGGGACCCTTATAACACAATGACCAGTGATTATCAACCCACAGCTTGGGAATCGGTGCTTTTCATGATATACTTGCTGTCTTCAGTCACAACTACCAATAATCTATGCTGTTAACTAATAATTTAACAATTGATACTGTATTTCAAGTGTTTTAGAAAGGATTCTAGGTCATTATTCTCTAAACTGTATTGTACTCTTTTTGTTTTTGTTTAATGCTTTTTGAAGACTGTGCAAGTATTTAATGAACTAGGATGAAGAACCAAAGCTAAACTTTTACTTTAGTAGTTCCTTTCATTCCACAATACTTCATTTATTTACCATGCCCCTAATGATTTATTTTCACTGTCTGTATTTCCCCATTAAATAAATCCATATGCTCAAATCATGTGCAACTCTACTGAGTGACTTTAGAATGAATGAGCTTGTACCCAGTAGTCATCTTTTGAACTCAGTCTTTCTCCCCCTCCCTCTCCCTCTCTTTTAAACACAGTAACATGCTGATTACAGTATTAGTCTAAATTTGCATCAGAGTAGGCCGACCTGGATTGACTGAAATGGCGCCACCACTCCCAGCAAAAGTTCCTGTGGTGCGTCCATCTGCATCTCTTACCCAAACAGAGGTCCCCTAGGCATGACAATATGGTCATAGTTTGTTATCCACATGTACTTTTTTTTTCCCATGTACTTTTAATGTGATAACTTTAACTGTAATGAAAAGGTACAAACGTTTCTGAGATTAAATATTTATATACGAGGAAAAGAAAATACAAAGCACCTAGACACCTATCTGTCTCCCTCCTTAAGCTAGAAGAAACTTAAATTTCTAGGTACCCATTTATATTTACTTGTGGATTTTTTAATCAAGTATCATTTCTAGACTTTCTGAGCATAAGTTTGAACATAATAACCATAGCTGTTATTTTGTTATAAATACAATAATGCTAACATGCATAATAGCTCATTGTGAAAAATCAGATGTTAAGTTGTAGCAGATCACATGATTACAACATGAATCCACCTGTGGCATGATGGATAGTATGTTTGCATGATCTTGTGCATTAATAGAAGCATGCTGCTTGTAACCAAGGGGAAAGACTGAGCCTACTTGGTCTTCAGATCACACATGGACCCTTAGTTCTCTTCTGTGTTCCTCACTTTATTAACCAGGATTTAGCAGACTGCAATGAATTCACAGATGGGGAAATAGTAAAAAGCCATATCAAATGAGTAATGATCAAAGGTGCTGGGATTACATTTAGTAATTGTTTAGTTATGTATGCAGAGGACACATGGAGACAAAATAGCTATTGTTAAATATTTGAAAATTACTGTATTTTGAACTTATTCTTTATGGCTTTTCTGCGTAGAAAAAGTCCCAAGAAATCAAAATTCTGTTCAATATGGAGAAGAATTTCTAGCAAATGGAATTAGTTACATGAAGAGGAAAGTAGATTCTTCATTAATAGGTATGGATGATCATGTGACGAGCTGTGATAAAAGGATAACAAGGATCCCATGGGTGTGCGGACTAGATAGCCTATAAAGCCCCTTTCAAACACGATAAACTCAAACTCAGAAATCTTAGAGAAGAAATGAGAACATAGCACAAATCATCATTAAACAGTTTTCAAAATACTCGCTTTTAAATCCTGTCTCAGAAATGTTTTATAATGTCTCATTCAACTCCTAAACCGTTGTGATTCCTTAACAGTTGTACGTACAAAATTGTGCTAGATTCAGATGCAGCGGAATATGGAGGACACCAGAGACTGGACCACAATACCGATTTCTTTTCTAAACCTTTTGAACATAATAACTGTCCCTATTCTCTTTTGGTAAGTAAGATTTTTAAGGTTTTTTCATTTCATTTAAATTTGATTTTGTATTTTCAAAATGATGTGTTTTTGTCCAAGGAAACAACTCTTCAACAAGTAAGCAACATGGAGACAAGGCAGAGAGTAGGGAAAGAGGATTGCACTAAAAAAATAGATGCAATGTGTGGTGCTAGACTGAACTGGGTTTTGGAAAAACAAATAATAAAGGATATTTAGCTGACAATTGAGGAAATTTGAATATTAATAGGATTAAAAATTATTTCTCAAAAAATAAGAGGAAGGCACATTTTAGTTTTCCTTCTATTATGAATATTTCTATTTTTATACAATTTACTTTCCTTCTGTTCTTGCTTTCTCTGTAATATTTTACATTAAGCAGATTTCTACATTATTGGTTATCTAATGAAGTTTAATTTAAAACACCTTAAAATAATCTGTATATACATTTTTTTCTTTCATGTAGTTATTGATGACTGAATTCATTCTAGTTATAAAATTCTCTGGTTTCCTTATATTACTGAGGAGAGTGTTGTATTATATTAACTAACTTTTACTTTGTGATGTTGACACAATGAAAGAATATTGCTTTAAACTACTGAATTTAATTTCTTTTAAAAATGTAGATAAAATTTTGCCATTTGCAACAATATGGATGGACCTGGAGGGTATTATGCTTGGTGAAATAAGTCAGACAGAGAAAGACAAATACTGTTTGTTATCACTTATATGTGGAATCTGAAAAACAAAAAAACAAATGAATATAACAAAACAGAAATAGAGTCACAGATATAGGGAACAAACTAATGGTTACCAGTGTGGGGAGAGAAGGGGGTAACAGCAGGATAGGGGAAGGGATTAAGAAGTACAAACTACTATGTATAAAATAAATAAGCTGCAAGGATATATTGTACAGCACAGAGAATATAGCCAATATTTTATAATAACTATAAATGGAGTATAATATATAAAAATTTTGAATCACTATGTTGTACACCTGAAACTAATATTATAAATCAACTATATCTCAATAAAAAAACTTTTAATGTAGGATTTAGAAGCACTGCAGATTTGGAGGAATTCTTCATTTAATTTATGGCCAAGTCCACATCTGCATTATGTGTGTTTTCCTTTTCCTGACTAGTCATGTATCTATCTTTCTTCCTCTTCCCTCTTCTCTCTGTCTCAAATCTGCATTTTTTAGTTTGTTTCACAGTAAAAGGTCTTAGATTAAGATTTAAGTCAGAAAGAGAAAAACAAATATTGTATATTAACGCATGTATGTGGAATCTAGAAAAGTGGCACAGGTGAACCTATTTGAAGGGCAGGAATAGAAAGGCAGACATAGTGAATGGACGTGTGGACACGGAGGGGCTAAGGGGAGGGTGGGATGAATTGGGAGGTAAGGTTTGACATAAATACACTACCATGCATAAAATAGATAGCTAGTGGGAACCTGCTGTATAGCACAGGGAGCTCAGCTTGGTGCTCTGTGATGGCCTAGTTGGGTGGGATGGTGGGGGGGGGTCTAAGAGGGAGGGGGGTCTAAGAGGGAGGGGATGTGTGTATGCATATGGCTGATTCACTTCAATGTGCGGCAAAAACTAACACAACATTGTAAAGCAATTATACTCCAATAAAGGGAAAAAAAAAAGAAAAAGGAAAGATTTGTTTCACTTATGTGAGGCCAGGATGTATCCCACAAATGTATGTCTTTATCATTGCTGTTAAATTCTCTCATTTTTTTTTTTTTTTTTAAGTTTGGGTAAAAGTCAAGCATGAGAATCTGTTTGGTACCCCTGGCTCCTCCATTTTTCTACTATATTCCCAACTCTTAGGGTGGTACCGGCACCTTACTTTGTAAGCTGCCATATTATATATGTCAAAGACAGTGGCATAAAATAAATAAAACGAGCAGGGATGAGCAAGATTAAGTTGTGGATTATCAGCTCTGAGGAAAGTCAGTAGACTTAGGAAACCTAGGTGTTACCCTATATGTGTGTTGAGCTGGGGTGTTGATGATGTTGATATGGCTTAGATAGAGATCTAGATTCATATGTATTTTCAAGAGGGAGGGCTCAAAGCTGCTAGTGGAGTCTTATCTCCAAAGAATGATTGCCGTAGTTTGTCAGAACATTCAGTTTTGACATGTAAAGTAAGACTGATACAAATAGTTTCTGAAATGAATAAGAAAATGATCTTAAAGCTCTGAAATAACCAAAAGAGTTAGAGACCCCTGAGGGGTTAGGGAAGGTGACAGCTCATAAAGAGGAGTCATGGAGAAGTAGCACCCACTTGTGATAAAGCTGAACTTGAACCAGTTGAACTAGACTGAAAGGGTTTTGAAAGTTTCAGATAGCAAAAATGTTATATAGCCAACTTTCCTAAAGGTTCATGTATCCAAAGAGGGCTCTGTTGGGGAGGGAAGACTGGTAATATAGTAAAAAAAGACCACAAAATGTCATGGCAGGGAATTTGGGATCAAGTCCCCAGTCTGCCATTTACCAGCTATGAGAACTTGAGTAATTTGATCTTTTTTTGACTCGGTTTCCCTGTCTGCATAGTGAGGATTAATGATAGTATCCTGCCTACAGCAAGAGGTTCTTGCGAGGCATAAATTAATTAACACAGCCAAGCTTTGGGGAAGTTGCAAAATGGTACTGCACATGTATTCAAAAGTTACTATTGTTGTGGCTATTCAATAATTATTTAGGTATTACAAGCATGTCAAGACACTAGGTGCTTTGAGGATATTCTCCCAATTTTGGAAAAAATATCATCTTAGGTGAGGTCTTGCAATCTCTGAGGGTGGGCAAAAAATATCTTGACATCCTTTTGATTTTTTAAGAGCAAAGATATTCTGTTATAAGTAAAACAAGCCAAGTAACCAGTGGCAGCAACAGTCAGGAGATTACTTTTCAAGCACTAATTGAATTGATCTTCCAAATATGGACTGTGCAGTTCTAAATTAGCAGGTGGAATGCAGAAGGTCAGATAAGTCTCCATAAGAGGTAGAGGAATACAGCACTGCAAGCACATGAGAAATAGAATAGAGCTTCAACACCGCCTGTAATAGAATTCTGATCCAACTCGGTCAAAAGGTAAAGATTGGCCCTGTCTTCTCAGCAGCAGCATCTTGTTTTCGATAACTACTGATGCTTTAGGAATGACTCCTTTTATTTATTTTTTTAAATTTTTTTATGTTTTTTTATTGGGGTATAGTTGTTTTCCAGTGTTGTGCTAGTTTCTATTGTACAGCAAAGTGGAGTTACCTGTGATATACAGCAGGTTCTTATTATTTATCTATTTTATACATATAAGTGTATATATGTCCATCCCAATCACTGAGTTCATCACACTCCCCAACACTTACCCCCCTGCTTTTCCCCCTTGGTGTCCTTACATTTGTTCTCTGCATCTGTGTCTCTATTTCTGCTTTACAAACAGGTTCATCTGTACCATTTTTCTAGATTCCACATATGTGCATTAATATACACTATTTGTTTTTTTTTTCTGACTTACTTCACTGTATGACACTCTCTAGGTCCATCCACACCTATACAAATGATCCAATTTTGTGACTTTTTATGGCTGAGTAATATTCCATTGTACAAATGTACCACATCTTCTTTATCCATTTGTCTGTCAATGGACATTTAGGTTGCTTCCATGACCTAGCTATTGGAAATAGTGCTGCAATGAACATTGGGGTGCATGTGTCTTTTTAAATTATGGTTTTCTCTGGGTATATGCCCAGTAGTGGGATTGCTGAGTCATATGGTAATTCTATTTTTAGTTTTTTAAGGAACCTCCATCTGTTCTCCATAGTGGCTGTACCAATTTACATTCCCACCAACAGTGCAAGAGGGTTCCCTTTTCTCCACACCCTCTCCAGCATTTATTATTTGTAGATTTTCTGATGATGCCCATTCTAAACAGTGTGAGGTGATGCCTCATTGTAGTTTTGATTTGCATTTCTCTAATTAGTGATGTTGAACAGCTTTTCTTCTGCCTCTTAGCCATCTGTATGTCTTCTTTGGAGAAATGTCTGTTTAGGTCTTATGCCCATTTTTGGATTGGGTCGTTTGTTTTTTTAATATTGAGCTGCATGAGCTGTTTATATATTTTGGAGATTAATCCTTTGTCCGTTGATTCATTTGCAAATATTTTCTCCCATTCTGAGGGTTGTCTTTTTGTCATGTTTATGGTTTCCTTTGCTGTGCAAAAGCTTTTAACTTTCATTAGGTCCATTTGTTTATTTTTGTTTCTATTTCCATTATTCTAGGAGGTGGGTCAAAAAAGATCTTGCTGTGATTTATGTCAAAGAGTGTTCTTCCTATGTTTTCCTCTAAGAGTTTTATAGTGTCCGGTTTTACACTTAAGTCTTTAATCCATTTTCAGTTTATTTTTGTATATGGTGTTAGGGAGTGTTCTAATTTCATTCTTTTACATGTAGCTGTCCAGTTTTCCCAGCATCACTTATGGAAGAGACTGTCTTTTCCACTGTATATCCTTGCCTCCTTTGTCATAGATTAGTTGACCATAGGTGCGTGAGTTAATCTCTGGGCTTTCTATCCTGTTCCATTTATCTATATTTCTGTTTTTCTGCCAGTACCATATTGTCTTGATTACTGTAGCTTTGTAGTATAGTATGAAGGCAGGAAGCCTGATTCCTCCTGCTCCATTTTTTTTTTTTTTTTCTCAAGATTGCTTTGCCTATTCAGGGTCTTTTGTGTCTCCACACAAATTTTAAGATTCTTTTTTCTAGCTCTGTAAAAAATGCCATTGGTAATTTGATAGGGATTGCATTGAATTTGTAGATTGCTTTGGGTAGTATAGTCATTTTCACAATATTGATTCTTCCAATCCAAGAACATGGTATATCTCTCCATCAGTTTGTGTCATCTTTGATTTCTTTCACTAGTGTCTTATAGTTTTCTGAGTACAGGTCTTTTACCTCCTTAGATAGGTTTATTCCTAGGTATTTTATTCTTTCTGTTGCAATGGTGAGTAGGATTGTTTCCTGAATTTTTCTTTGTGATCTTTTGTTGTTACTGTCTAGGAATGCAAGAGATTTCTGTGCATTAGTTTTATATCCTGCAACTTTACCAAATTCATTGATTAGCTCTAGTAGTTTTCTGGTGGCAACTTTATGATTTTCTATGTATAGTATCATGTCATCTGAAAGGAGTGACAGTTTTACTTCTTCTTTTCCATTTTGTATTCCTTTTATTTCTTTGTTTTCTCTGATTCACATGGCTGGGACTTCCAAAACTTTGTTGAATAATAGTGGTGAGAGTGGACATCCTTGTCTTTTTCCTGATCTTAGAGGAAATGCTTTCAGTTTTTCACCATTGAGAATGATGTTTGCTGTGGGTTTGTCGTATAAGGCCTTTATTATGTTGAGGTAGGTTCCCTCTATGCCCACTTTCTGGAGAGTTTTTACCATAAATGGGTGTTGAATTTTGTCAGAAGCTTTTTCTGCATCTATTGAGATGATCATATGGTTTTTCTCCTTCAGTTTGTTAATATGGTGTATCACATTGATTGATTTGCATATATTGTAGAATCCTTGCATCACTTGGATAAATCCCACTTGATCACGGTGTATGATCCTTTTACTGTGTTGTTGGATTCTGTTTGCTAGTATTTTGTTGAAGATTTTTGCATCTATATTCATCAGTGATATTGGTCTGTAAATTTCTTTTTTTGTAGTATCTTGATCTGGCTTTGGTATCAGGGTGATGGTGGCCTCATAGAATGAGTTTGGGAGTGTTCCTTCCTCTGCAATTTTTTAGAAGAGTTTGAGAAGGATGGGTGTTAGCTGTTCTCTAAATGTTTGATAGAATTCACCTGCGAAGCCATCTGGTCCTAGACATTTGTTTGTCAGAAGATTTTTAATCGCAGTTTCAATTTCATTACTTGTGGTTGGTCTGTTCAAATTTTCTATTTCTTCCTGGTTCAGTCTTGGAAGGTTATACCTTTCTAAGAATTTGTCCATTTCTTCCAGGTTGTCCATTTTATTAGCATAGAGTTGCTTGTAGTAGTCTCTTAGGATGCTTTGTATTTCTGCAGTGTCCGTTTTAACTTGTCCTTTTTCATTTCTAATTTTATTGATTTGAGTCTCCTCCCTGTTTTTCTTGATGAGTCTGGCTAAAGGTTTATCAATCTTGTTCATCTTCTCAAAGAACCAGCTTTTAGTTTTATTGATCTTTGCTATTGTTTCCTTTGTTTCTGTTTCATTTATTTCTGCTCTGATCTTTATGATTTATTTCCTTCTACTAATTTTGGGGTTTTGTTTGTTCTTCTTTCTGTAGTTCCTTTAGGTGTAAGGTTAGATTGTTTATTTGAAAATTTTCTTATTTCTTCAGGTAGGATTTTATTGCTATAAACTTCTATCTTAAAACTGCTTTTGCTGCATCCCATAGATTTTGGGTCGTCGTGTTTTCCTTGTCATTTGTCTCTAGGTATTTTTTTATTTCCTCTTTGATTTCTTCAGTGATGTCTTGGTTACTTAGTAGCGTATTGATTAGCCTCCATATGTTCGGTTTTTTATGGGTTTTTTTCCTGTAATTGATTTCTCATCTCATAGCATTGTGGTCAGAAAAGAAGCTTGATACGATTTCAATTTTCTTCAATTTACCGAGGCTTCATTTGTGACCCAAGATGTGATCTATCCTGGAGAATCTTCCATGTGCACTTGAGAAGAAAGTGTAATCTGCGGTTTTCAGATGGAATGCCCTACAAATATCAATTAAATTCATCTGGTTTATTGTGTCATTTAAAGCTTGTGTTTCCTCATTAATTTTCTCTCTGGATGATCTGTCCTTTGGTGTAAGTGAGGTGTTAATGTCCCCCACTATTATTGTGGTACTGTCAATTTCCCCTTTTATAGCTGTTAGCATTTGCCTTATGTATTGAGGTGCCCCTATGTTGGGTGCATATATATTTATAATTGTTATATCTTCTTCTTGGACTGATCCCTTGATCATTATGTAGTGTCCTTCCTTGTCTCTTGTAACATTCTTTATTTTAAAATCTATTTTTTTCTGATATGAGTATTGCTACTCTAGCTTTCTTTTGATTTCCATTTGCATGGAATATCTTTTTCCATCCCCTCACTTTCAGTCTGTATTTCTCCCTAGGTCTGAAATGGGTAACTTGTAGACAGCATAAGGTATGGGTCTTCTTTTTGTATCCATTCAGCAAACCTGTGTCTTTTGGTTGGAACATTTAATCCATTCACATTTAAGGTAATTATCGATATGTATGTACCTATTACTATTTTCTTAATTGTTTTTGTGTTTGTTTTTGTAGGTCCTTGTCTTCTCTTGTGTTTCCCACTTAGAGAAGTTCCTTTAGCATTTGTTGTAGAGCTGGTTTGGTGGTGCTGAATTCTCTTAGCTTTTGCTTGTCTGTAAAGCTTTTGATTTAGCCATCCAATCTCAATGAGATCCGTGCTGGGTAGAGTACTCTTGGTTGTAGGTTGTTCCCTTTAATCACTTTAAATATATTGTACCTGTCCCTTCTGGCTTGCAAAGTTTCTGCTAAGAAATCAGCTGTTAACCTTTTGGGAGTTCCCTTGTATGTTATTTGTCGTTCTTCCCTTGTTGCTTTTAATCATTTTTCTTTGTCTTTAATTTTTGTGAGTTTGATTACTATATGCCTTGGCATGTTTCTCCTTGGATTTATCCTGCCTGGGATTCTCTGCACTTCCTGGACTTGGATGGCTATTTACTTTCCCATGTGATGGAAGTTTTCAATTATAGTGTCTTGAAATGTTTTCTCGGGTCCTTTCTCTGTCTCTTCTCCTTCTGGGGCTCCCATAATGTGAATGTTTGTGCATTTAATGTTGTCCCAGAGGTCTCTTAGACTGTCTTCATGTTTTTTCATTCTTTTTTCTTTATTCTGTTCCACGGCAGTGAATTCCACCATTCTGTCTTCCAAGTCACTTATCTGTTCTTCTGCCTCAGTTATTCTGCTACTGATTCCTTCTAGTGTATTTTTCATTTCAGTTATTGTATTGTTCATCTCTGTTTGTTTGTTCTTTAATTCTTCTCGTTCTTTGATAAACATTTCTTGCATCTTCTCGATCCTTGCCCCCATTCTTTTTCTGAGGTCCTAGATCATCTTCACTATCATTATTCTGAATTCTCCTTCTGGAAGGTTGCCTATCTCTACTTAATTTAGTTGTTTTTCTGGGGTTTTATCTTGTTTCTTCATCTGGGACATAGTCCTCTGCCTTTTCATTTTGTCTATCTTTCTGTGATTGTGGTTTTCATTCCACAGGCTGCAGGATTGTAGTTCTTCTTGCTTCTGCTGTCTGCCCTCTTGTGGATGAGGCTATCTAAGAGGCTTGTGAAGGCTTCCTGATGGGACGGACTGGTGGTGGGTAGAGCTGGGTGTTGCTCTGGTGGGTAGAGCTCAGTAAAACTGTAATCCGCTTGTCTGCTGATGGGTGGGGCTGTGTTCCTTCCCTGGTGGTTGTTTGGCCTGAGGTGACCCAGCACTGGAGTCTGCATGTTCTTTGGTGGGGCTACTGGTGGACTCTCGGAGGCCTCAAGCCAATGAATACTTCCCAGAACTTCTGCTGCCAGTGTCCTTGTCCCCATTGTGAGCCACAGCCACCCCCTGCCTCTGCAGGAGACGCTCTGACACTAGCATGTAGGTCTTAGTCTCCTATGGGGTCACTGCTCTTTCCCCCGGGTCCTGGTGTGCACACTACTTTGTGTGTGCCCTCTAAGTGTGGAGTCTCTGTTTCCCCCCTGTCCTGTCGAAGTCCTGCAATTAAATCCCACTGGCCTTCAAAGTCCAATTCTCTGGGGATTCCTCCTCCCATTGCTGAACCCCAGGTTGGGAAGCCTGACTTGAGGCTCAGAACCTTCACTCCGGTAGGTGGACTTCTGTGGTTTAATTGTTCTCCAGTTTGTGAGTTACCCACCCAGCGATTATGGGATTTGATTTTATCATGATTGCACCCCTCCTACCATTTCATTGCAGCTTCTCCTTCGTCTCTGGATGTGGGGTATCTTTTTTGGTGAATTCCAGTGTTTTTCTGTCGATGATTGTTCAGCAATTAGTTGTGGTTCCAGTGCTCTTGGAAGAGGGAGGGAGTGCATGTCCTTCTACTCCACCATCTTGAACCAATCTAGGAATGACTCATTTTAAATAAGTCTTTAGACTCCAGATGAAGTGATCACAGTTTTTAATGTAAAAATAAAGGAACCCAATAAATCAACTGTACTTCAATTAAAAAAAAATTGGTTGGTGGTTAGGGATGATTTCTTAAGCAAGGTCTGTGTACCTAAAATATTCATTATAGTATTTCATATATTTTTGTATATGACATTGCGATTTTTGTAATAATTTATATTAACGTAATAAAATAATATAATAAATTTTTTTAAAAGAATAAGGGAGCCCAAGTAGACCTGAAAACCCAATAAAACAGATTCATTCTTACCAGAGTTATCCTTCAAAGAGCCAAAGAAAAAAATTACGTTAATATACTTAATATAAGAATGCATCATCATAATGGAACTCTTTATTAAACTGATCGATATGCGCTGGGATCCAATCAGGTTTCTTGAACATGACCCTAAGTGCTCTAGGTCTCATTCAACCCCCTTCTGCCTCCCACATGCCTAGAGTAAAGAGCGAAGGGGAGAAAAAAATATAATTTTTTTCTTTTCCATGAAATTTCTGTCCATCATAACTAGTACACTGTATTTGCCAAAGCTTAATTTGCAAGCTCAATAATCCAAAGGATCTGCTGATTAAGTGTCAAATCTGTTTTCAAAGATAGCAACAAACAGAGCTCAAAGGAATCTTAAAATAGCCATATATGCTGCAGCATCACCAGGTACCTTCCCAGTGTCTTCTTTATAGGCCCCATCAGTTGAAACTGTGAAGCCAGAGGAGAACTGCATGTGTACTACTGTTGAAACGTATATGCTATAGGGCAGAACTTTTCCATTCTTCTTTACTGACAGTTTTTGGAACTCCATTTTAGCATAATGATTTCTCTATATTTTGGTTCCTGATATAGGAACTTATATTAACCTATATCTTAATCAGTGCATGAGGAGGGGCAGGGGTGCTCTCTTTCTCTTTTCTGCTTCATAAATTCAAATTCCATGGCACAAATGGAAGAGCAGAGATTCTTGAAACTGAAATGAATTAGATTCCTTTACAATAACTTAAGCAGTCTTAATGGTGAAATGTGAATAAAGCTATAGTTTTAGCATCTATTACTTTGCCAATTAATCTCCTTATCCTTAAGAAGTAGATCTGTTTATTCCCATTCTAAATTTGGTGATTCAAAGGTAGACTTCTAGTTTCAATAGGGCATTTGGCATAGAGGTATCTTTCTTATTGTCCCTCAGTTGTAGACATTGCAAATATAAATTAAGTTGGAAAATGTTTTTTGCTCTATCCAGAATTATGAAAATGTTTAGTTTTTTTTTTCAGACAAAATCAATTTTGATTCTTAAAATTTACTCTTTTTCATATTCTAAATTAAATGAGATAATATATACTTCTATATTAATAAGATTTTTTTCTTAGAAAATATTTTATGAACTAAAGCATGTATGTGAAAATTAAAATTATTTTATGTCACTTATTTTTCAAAATAATTTTTGATTTTTTATGACAAGTGTATATATATAGGTTGTTAAGGGTCTAATGCCCTTTTCATCAATGATGTTATCACTCTGATTATGTGCTATTGCTAACTTTTACAATCTCTAAGAACATTTCAAAACTTGCCTTTTAAGTTTTTCTTTTTTTTTAATTTATTTTTTTTGGCTGTGCCGGGTCTTTGTTTCTATGCAAGGGCTTTCTCTAGTTGCGGCAAGCGGGGGCCGCTCTTCATCACGGTGCACGGGCCTCTCACTGTCACGGCCTCTCCCGTTGTAGAGCACAGGCTCCAGATGCACAGGCTCAGTAGTTGTGGCTCACGGGCCCAGTTGCTCCGCGGCATGTGGGATCCTCCCAGACCAGGGCTCAAACCCGTGTCCCCTGCATTAGCAGGCAGACTCCCAACCACTGCGCCACCAGGGAAGCCCTTAAGTATTTTTTATTTAAAGTTATTTTCAAATTTTCTGTTTTCAAATTTTTGACACGCAGTTTGCAAAAATTGTGTAATTAATTTGTGTAATTAAATTGTGTAACTCAGTTTTGACCCTAGAAGAACATAATACTTTGCCTGGATGACATAATATAGTAGATTATTGTGTGGTCAGTTATTTTTTTGAGCCATACTACTGGTTTGCCTAGTGATTAAGTCATTAAGGTAGTCAAAGTAACTGGGTAGATTAGCACGCATTTTGACTCTCTTAATAAATGAACTGGATTATAATGTGACATTCTGATTCCTTGTGAAGAATGGACTATAAAGATAGCTAGAAGCAATGAAATTCATGGCTCTACATTACGCTGTCTCACATGTTCTTCATGTGAGCCTAGCTACAAAATGTTTACAGCCTAATGGTTTGTAAGTGGGCCTAGTGAACACGTTTATCAGCATATTTTATTTGTGATGTGTGTACTAAATGGTTTCTATATACATATACTTAAATATGAGCTGTTCGTATTTAAATATAAGCAATTATGTTTAAATCTACTTAAAATATGTTCATATTTCTTTTGCCGTATGAATCAAAACTATTTATAGAATTAAAATTGTAAATTGAGATTTACAGTGCCAATATTAGCACTAAATTATAGAGTCCCCAAATTGTTCATGTCTGTAATTGTCTCATCATAAGGATTAGCTCTAATTATCTTAAGTCCTTTAGTATAATTTGTAGTCATTTCCTAACTACTAAGAACACTGATTTATATACTCAGAACCCGAGTAAAGAAGAAAAGTCCAAAATCCATAAATAGCCATAGTTAAGAAAAATCCGTTGCTTGGGGAAATTCTTTCATGTCGCCTATACTGCAGGGGCTCTAAAGCAACATGAACACATTCTGGTAATTAACACTGCAGTGAAAAAATATAATTACACAATATTCCCATTAATGATATTGTACAATTATCAACTGATGGTTTTTGAGCAGATAGTATTAAGAGGTCTCTACATGTGGCTGGAATTGGCATCATAAAGGTCCTTACATAAAATGGCCAGCCTCATTGAGAGAGAATTCTTGGAGGATTTTTTTAACCATTAAATGACAAAATAGGAAACTCAGTGCATTTACTGCAAACCTTGAAGTTCTTATGTCATCCAGTTTGTTTCACACTTAAATTTGGACTAGCTAAAATACCAGAGATCACAGAGAGGAGATTGCTTCTAAATTATCAGCTTATAGTTATTCATATTTCATTAATGAAATCGGTATGAGGTTATGAATCAGAGTAGATATCAAAAGTGCATAAGATCCAGTAAGAGATTGAGGTGACGTGTCCTGGTATATCACTGTGCCACACTGAGCACGGAACTATCATTTTTTATCCTAGGCCTGACTTGTGTGTTTTATTGCTTCTTTCTCAGGAGACTTGGGCTAATCAGAATATTTTTATCTGCCTATAGGACCAAATAATATCAGAGAAATGTTTTTAAGGTAAAGGGAACTGAAATTATTTTCTCCAGTTTCCAGTGCTGCTGAGAAATTTAGATTGGTCTTCAGTTTTAGAATGGCCCTAACAGAACAAATCAGATCCATTCTGATTATAACCTGCTGTCCCACTGATTCGTTACACCTAGTTACTATGATTCCTCAAACTAAACAGCTAGAATAAATACATAGCAAATTCCTTTAGAAGGGCAGGACAACTGTCTCTTGATTCATGCCTGTTTTGAGAAGACTTGGAGAGAGAAATGATTGAATCTGACTGTTGATTTCTTTTATTTCTCCTCTTTTGCTTTGGTCTGTTGTTGCTTTAGTCTGTAGTGTCACTGTGGAAATAGGCCATCCTTTGGACTGGATTTGTCTGGACCATTGATAATAGTCCTGCTTTGTTCATGAGTACCTCCAGCTTCCTTTTGTTGAACCAATCTTATAACATCTTACCTATCACAGTCAAAGAGAAACTATTGAATGGAAGAGATTATATTAGCAATCAAATCATGATGTGGTTTTATATGACATTAAAAACAATGTGTAAATTGTAGGGAAACTGATTATGGCATTGAAATACGTGGGTTCCCCACACTTAATGACTGCAAGGATGTAATATTATCTTTTGGAAGTACTGGATTGCAAATCAGACTGTGAGACATTGAGTAACCCAGTAAACTGTTAGCATTTGTGAAATTTTTCTCCGATGACGATGTTCTTTTCCTAAATCACTGTTACTTTTGATTCAAGATTAGAAAAACTGTTCCCTAGTTGTTACATTCATAATATAAATTTCTCAAAATTCTGTCGTTTAAAAACTGCTTTAATCTTTAATGTTCAAAGCTAACCAGCTGTATTGGTGTATCTTATTTTTTTTTTAAACAATTGTAAGAGGTCTTTATCACAGAAACCTCAAAGGAAAACATTGTGTTCATTTACAGAGTTGACATGCATTGGACATACAATGGTCTCAGTCAATGAAAATCAGCTGTTCTGTTCTTTAATTTCTTTTTCCTAAAGCCCTGTTTGCTTTGCATCTTTCATTCCAGTTCTAAACTATAAAAGCCTTTTTCTTTTATTTTTTTTAACCATCAGTCAAGTTTTCAGTTAAAGTGACTGAAAATAGTAAAATATTCACAAAGTCAGAAATGGAGAGATACTGCCACAATGAAGACAGCAATCTGTAATATTATTTTTACCGTTTGCTTTGTTAATAGTAATTAAATATATGTAATTAAATATGTGTAAAACAGCACATAGATAAGCATCAAGCAGTTCAAGTCATTTCTCA
This sequence comes from Mesoplodon mirus, assembly GCF_964341445.2. Classification (NCBI taxonomy): domain Eukaryota; kingdom Metazoa; phylum Chordata; class Mammalia; order Artiodactyla; family Ziphiidae; genus Mesoplodon; species Mesoplodon mirus. The sequence goes on from NC_138982.1 coordinate 112,711,156, forward strand.
GCTTTATAAAAATTATTTTAGATGTAAGTGTATTAAAGAATATCTTATGAAATATGCACATATTGATCCCTCTGTTACTTACTCCATCATTCATTCTTTTATTTAGTCATCATTGGCACCTACTTTGTCCATTGGCACCTACTAAAAGTCAGAAATATGAAGATATATGGCCTATACCCTGGTAAACCTCATGGTCTAGTGGGAAGGATTGATCATAAACTTAAAAAAGAATTACAAATTGTTAAGTGTTCAGAAAAAAACAAAAGTGATGCTGTGATAGGAAATGGCATGGAGACACCATCAGATCTAGAGTTATCAAGGAACACGTCTCTGTGGAACTGGGATTTTTCAAGATCTAAGAGACAGGGAACTAGCCAGATGAAGAGTGTTCTGAACAGAGGGGCAGGCAGGGGCCAAGACCAAGAGGAAGGGAAGGATGTGGAGTGTTCAAGGAACGAGAAGGGCCCTGTGGCCAGAGCCTGGTGAGGGGAGAAGGGGTAAGTGAAGAGCAGATCTGAGATGGGAGCTGTACCTTTTCAAGAAGGAGCTGAGTCAGGACTCCGCGGGGCAGGCAAAGAATGTGGATTGTATTTTCCGTGCAGTGGCAAGCTTCTTGATTGATTTAAATTGGGTCGGGGCCTAAAATACACTTAGGATACCTTATACTGTTACCATTAAGGTTTCGTTCTTAAAATAACAGGAGAAAACACAAACCGGAACGATAATAAAAGTGCCTTGATGTGAGCAATCTTTTGTATGTTACTTTTATTCCCCTGAATAGAATAACTTTGTGAACTGGAGGGCAGCCTTCCTTCACCACCTGATAGCGCCTAAAAGGAGCAGCCAGGGCTATTTCTGTCCCTAGTGTCTGAGGAGCATTGGTTTTTGTAAAGGTATGGAGCCCTCTAGCGGTGACTGTTTTAAAGGAGTCTTACATTCATGCCAGAACTGTTGGAACTGTGTTTTAAAGGAGTCTTACATTGATGCCAGAACTGTTGGAACTGTGGGATTTGAGTTTCCTCAGAGCCAGTAGAATTGTAAAGGTAACTGTAATTTAGGCAAATGTGAAACTGCGTCATGCCTCAGTCGCTCCGACATGATGACATCACGCCCAGTGTTTCTTTCAAATGCACTGACTCTGTTGTGTTGTCTTAGGTGTACATTCCAAACCGAGTGGCCCTCATCTTTCAGAATGTGGACCTGTCCAACTGAAGAGATCTGATTTCAGCTCCAGCAAAGAAAGATGTGCGCTTTGTTTTCCCACGCTCGTTGTCCCAGAGCTTGTAATGTGTAAGCTTTTCAAAATATATTTGTCTAGCCTAAATGTCAGATGTCTGAAATTCAATACTGGTTTATGAAAATGAATGTCAAACTTTTCTTTAAGGAGGAGAGGGGAACATATTTTTTGAAATTCTGGAGATCCTAGACTATATCTTCCAGCCATCTGAACAGCTAGGATCCTCAAATGAAGTGTGATATATCATGTCTTCAAACAATTTTGCCTTACAGGCCAGTTATTTAGTCCTTTTAAGTTCAGATTTGAATCATGTGTCATGTTTGATTATTTCTGTCGAATTGTATACAGCATCTTTTTTAAGGCGATATCTGGTGACTTTATTTGTTCTGGTATCTCTTGGTCTAAATTACAAAATACCAAGATTGTTACTCTTCTTTTTCAAATTGTGTTTAGAAATACTGTAATAAGTATATAATAATAATATAAAACTAAGAATTGTGTCAAAGATAAAAGTTGTTGCCTATGAACTCATCCATGCCTTATTTTGCGTAAGTTTTATCTTATGATCTCTTGTTCACTTAGTATCTTGGTAGATGCTAATATCTTCATTTCTGAAGGCCTGACTTGGTAATTGTAACATTTCAGAAACTATCTTTTACTTTTAGTCAATAAAAAAAAAAATTAAAAATTGCCTTTGATAATGTTTATTTTGCTGTGATGTTATGGGGATTGATTTAAAGTGAATATTAAAATGCCTTTCTCAACTCTGAAACCTTCCCCACATATGTGCACATTGCACGATGGACTAGGCGTGGGGATTAATACTATTTTTTTCCTTTAGGTACTATTTGGTAACTTGAAATTATACTTAATAACTCAAGTATCTAAGCTACTTTTGAGCTCTAAACCTCAACCCTTTTAGAAGCTAAATTAACTATCTCAGCTCCATGGGATACTCCATCATGAAATTACCCTTGGTTTATTAAATAGCAGGCCACAGGTAATTCATTCATAACTGAGAAATTATGATGCACTTATGAGACATGAAGTATCTGTCACTTTTTAAAAGATGTAATATTTTCCTTTACATTAATACCGACTGCTTCTTTTTTTGTTTGTTTTTAGCGTGATTATCATGACTAATAAGGAGTACATGAAAGTCTATTAAAAACTGGTTCAGTGATAGAAGAGATTAGCAAAAGAGACTTCCTTTTATAGCTAAACCTGCATATTAACCATCTTTCTTATAACTTGAGTAAAGCCTTGAATCTAGGTCTGACACATGTTATTTGCCTTAATTTCAAAAGTACAGTAATAGTTTGATTTCCTGACAGCAATGCCAGATGATGGTGACACACGTTAGGAAACACTACTGAAAGCCTTCTGTAATGCTCTTGCCCTTACAGATGTGTTATTAACATTTTAGCACTGCCATGATTTGTGGACTGTGCCTGTTATTGATAATAACATGATGTACAACCATGATGTTTTGTGTTCTAGTTTATAATTTCTTACCTTTGCATTTCTTATGTAGAAAGAGATGTGCTAATTTTCTATCATGACTCTTTAAAAAATGACAAATTACTTCACACCTGGAACTCATTTTTTTTGTTTGTTTGTTTTTTGACTTCAACCTCTGTGGAAAGTCAAAAAGACCAGAGTAGTTACATGCTATATTTTCATTATGTTGATTGACCTTACTATTATGGTCTTTAGATTTCACAGTGTAAAGTTCGAATTTAACAATGTAATGTAAGTTAATTGCCTTTGTCAAGTGTTCCCCTGCCACAAGAACAATAAACATGTTTTAGGTGTGAAACATAAAAATACATGCAAAAATAAAATATTGAGTCCAAATAGAATGTAATAGTTGGATTTTTCTTCCCTGTCATAGCAAAAAGCCTTTATAGAACAGTTTAATATTTGTACTATATTTCACTTTACATCTTCATTTTTGATTCAGTAACATTCTCATCATCATGTAGTCCAGTGGGAAGTTTTTTTCTTTTTACTGGTTAAACATTTTCAATAATCACAACAGAGAGGTGCAAAATTTTACTCTGTCTGCCTTATAATAATAGTTTTTTCCTCTCCTGTGTTTATTACCAACATCAAAAATGAGAATGATCTATCTTTGTTGGCTTTTTTAGGATAAATATTTTTACTGTTTTAATTTTTTATGTTCTAGAAAACACAGATGGGTACAGATGTCTTTCCATAATTTTTTAATATTAGCAAGTATTAGTAATTGCTCTATTATCCAAAAGAGAATTTACCCCTCATGCTAATGATGCTTGATGTTTTAGTTTAATATTAGCTTACTCAGAAAATACCATAGTTTTTAATAATCAAAACTTGCACTGTAAACATTTTTCCTGGAATGTTTCTCACTTTACAGCACTTGAACTCTGAGGGTCAACTCCTTTCATATTTTCTTTTCTGTACTTTTGATGTTTCTCACTTTGCCCTGTTCTTAGCTGAAATATTCATCTCTAACATAAAATGAGGGATTTAGCCACCATGTTCCTCAAGATCAAAAAATAACCAGTGACAATAAACTGACTTTTCTCGTAGCAACTGTAAAAGAATGCATGTATTTTTTCCTCTTGACTCCACACTCCCCTTAGCAATATCAACTCAACATTTGTCCCCCATCAGGGTTATAGCCATTGCTATGCAGGCTCATACAGGAGGCTATCTGGATAAGGAGGCTATTCTTCAAATAATACAGGAGAGAGAGCAGATAGATCTGGGGGAAACGATGAAGGGTAATGTGTTTTCCTCTAGTGTTCCTCTTGCAGCTTCAGGGCAAATATCTTTTCACTGTCCCTGGTCCTGCAGCCATTGAATCAGGTGATGAAAGCATCATAAAATAGGTTTCCTATTGCTCTTCCTGTTTAGAATGAACCAGAGAAGACATACCTGATAGAAAGCAAAACAGGGAAGCAGTTTTCTGCGTGGCCTTAACCTCTCAGATTATTTCTTTTTGCCTGTTTTGAATCATGCCCTGAACTACGATTCTTTACAGTGGTGGGGTTTCATTAATCTACACATTCCTTATAGGGAGAAAAGCACTGAGCTATGAACTTTGCTGGTAGAATATTCTGATGAAAGAAAATAGAAATCTAAGGCACAGCAATGTCATGTCCTTTATGCAATAGAGTTCATTTATCATTCACAATGCATGAGGCTTGAAATGTAGATAAATTTTCCCACTAAAGCCAGCCTTCAGGGGGAGAAAAATCATATGAACTCCCTACTAATTTTTCTGCTCTATTATCTTATTAGTGGTGATTTGTAGAGAATTGCAGAGAAGCATTCATACTTTAGGGCAAATTTCTTAATTGATAATAAAGAATTAAGATACAGTAGTTATAAGTGTTTTTGTCTCCATAATTTAAAATATTACATCTGGATTTTAACACTTGGCAAAAACTGTGCAGAGAATGTGATGTTTATTTACATGCAAAAAAGGGATTTTGTGATAGATCTGCTTATACCAAAGGGCGTGTCATTCACAAATTTACTTATTACTTACAGGTTTTTTTGTCATTTCTGCTGGACCAGAGAGAGGTCTTTGACCCTCATAATAAGCTTGCATAGACGGTTTCACTTAGAAACCTGCACTGAGCTTTAAAAGTGTGTGATATAATGGTTAGAAGACCTGAGTTCAAGTTATAGCTCTTAATTCCCAGTGCATTTTAGAAAGCACTCAGTGACTTTTCCATGGTTTTAAGACAATTAGTAAAAAAGAGCATCGTCATTGGTTTTATAAACGGCTGTTGATTGATCGATAGCTACATGGATGGTGAGTCAGCATTTGGAGACATTTCCCAAGTTTGCTGTCAGGAACACACTGTCCCCATCACCTGCCACTTGTCTGTCCTTTAAGGCTTCTGCACTGTTATCCGTACTGCCCCAGACAGGGGGTGTGGGCTGCTTTACAGAGAAGGGAATTTTGCATTTCCTCCACCACTGCAGATGACCAAAACATCAGTCCTCCTCCACCACTGCTTTTAGTTTTTTTTAATTTTAGCTTCTTCTCTGAAGGCACTAGAAAGTCCCAGTGAATTCCTTCTCGTGCCATCAGTGTACTGCCCCCTTGTGTCTCAGCTACTCTCAGACTCCGCTCTTAGGTAACCCAGCCTTATGAAGAAAAGTTAGCAACCTCTTAATGGTAACCAGATCAGGGTAAACCGTACACAAAGTGAAATAGCCACAGGTGCCCTCCAGTGAGACACAGCGACCAGGTGTCGAGGGTCTCTATTTCTTTCCTTCTTCCCCTTTTTTTTTTTTTTTTAAGATGTTGGGGGTAGGAGTTTATTAATTATTTATTTTTGCTGCGTTGGGTCTTCGTTTCTGTGCGAGGGCTTTCTCTAGCTGTGGCAAGCGGGGGCCACTCTTCATCACAGTGAGCGGGCCTCTCACTATCGCAGCCTCTCTTGTTGCGGAGCACAAGCTCCAGACACGCAGGCTTCAGTAGTTGTGGCTCACGGGGCTAGTTGCTCCGCGGCATGTGGGATCCTCCCAGACCAGGGCTCGAACCCGTGTCCCCTGCATTAGCAGGCAGATTCTCAACCACTGCGCCACCAGGGAAGCCCCCTTCTTCCCCTTCTGCTCACAGCCCAGTACACACTGCTGGCAGGAGGAATAAATGACAGAGGAAACTTAAGAACTGCAAAAGAGAGCTCATAGTTTAGAAACAGTTTGGCCCATCATTTTTTGGATTGAAAGTCTGTACTGTCATTAGAAACACATATCTTCATTAAGTAAATATTTGCACAAAAGTAATTTCTTGAAGAAAGCAGAAAGTTACCAGCCATCAATCTGTAATTTCCACAGTTGTCTGGTACTTACAAAAAGACAATGGAAAGCAGAAAAGTAACAAAATAGCTATCACACCAAATTACTTTGCTGCACAAGGATATACATTAAACGAGGTAAGTGTTCAAATTATTTGTGCATACTTGTCTAAGTTAATATGGGAAACAGCTGTAAATGTATGAATAAAACTCTTCTGACATACATGTATTTATAGTATATACATGGGTGTGTGAATACACACAGACATACATATAATTTGTAAGTAAGCTGAAAACTCACAAAGTTCACTGATTCCAAAATTTATATGGCCATATTAAGAGCATCAATCTGAACAAGAGTGATGTCATTTGGATTCGAAGAAGTTTGCAGATCTTGCTATAAAATGCAATATATATGTCTTAATCCTTTTAGGGAATTTCGCACCTCAACCTATTTGGCTGTAAGTCTTTTATTTTTCCTCTAGAAAGAGAGGAGGGTGGAAATGAAATAGCTTTATTGCTTCTTTATTTATATCCACTAGGGATTCTTTTTAACTGAGTTTGTAGTGTCACCTTCCATTCACCCCAGTAATATAAATAATGAAAAACACTGCATGTAATTTCATTTTACAGATGCCTCTAGCCACGTTATCAACTATTGATTAAAACCAATCATATGATACAGAGGTCCCTCCTCCAACACATACAGAGTCACTCCCTATCCCCTTTAATCTTTCTTATGATAAGTGAGCATCACTCAGCTATATAGAAACAGCAGTAGTATGCTTAATTCTACTAATTACAAGCAGATATACATATCTATATATCAATCTCTCTCTCTCTCTCTCTCTCTCTCTATATATATATATATATATATATATATATATTTTTTTTTTTTTTAAAGACATACTGCATTCGCTACCATGTGTTGAGTGCTTTCTTGTTACTATGCCCTGTGCTGACACTTAATACACATTATCACTGAGTCTCCTGAACTCCGAAAAATGATGATTATTATCCTTGTTTGGGTCTAGACTCATGCTCATCCAACTCACTCTGCTGTCCTCCACCATGGATCACTGATGATCTCTGGATCAAGGGTAAAAATTTGACGCTGTCGTTTGTATTGTTTGTCTTTTTTTTGGCCTCACGGCTTGTGGGATCTTAGTTCCCCAACCTAGGATCAAACCCAGGTCCCCCACAGTGGAAGTACAGAGTCCTAACCACTGGACCACCAGGGAATTCTCTTGTTTGTCTTTAGTTGGATTTGAATGTCTTCGCCGGGGGAAGTGGATGGCATTTGAAGCCAAACTAGGGCATGTAATGCCCCACACTCTGTGGCAAGATAGTATTCAAGTTCCAGGAATTATTTTTGTCATGTGTTGCATGGAAACAAAAATTTAAAAGAGCTTGAACCCAGCTTTCAGATCCTGGTTTCTAGTGTTATTTTCCAAAAGAATGAACCAGGATTCCTTGGAGAAATAGCTGATTCTAGGACTGGGTAGGGAATATACAAGATAAGCCTGAGGCTTCTTGTAGTGCCAGAAAGTAGGGAAATGCCCCCAAATGAAAAGAATGGAGTGTGTCAAAGGGAAACGGGTTAATTGAAAGGCACTCAATGGTCATACCTGAAATAATTTGAGCAATAAAATAAATATTGTGTTATTGTGTAACATATAAAATAAATATCTATGAATTCATACTGATATAAATGATTGAGTAAATAAATGGGGAGAAGAGATAAATCTCCTATACAGGAGAATGATGAAAATTTTCATAGACACTCCCCCTTAAGAAGGTAGAGCTTAATTCTCCTTACCCCCAACTCCCTCTGTGAGTGTGGGCTGTGCTTAGTGACCACCTTCTAAAGAGCAGAGTAGGTAAAAGGGAATAATGACTTTCTGTGGAAAAATCTGGAAAACTACCTCAGCCAGGTGGTCATGGTTAGCATCATCAGTAAGTCACGTGGATAACATGTACTCTTGATATGATGTGATGAGAGTGATGAGAATGGCAAAAATACAATCCCCAAAACCTACAATTCTAGTCTAACCATGAGAAAAATATCACACATACACACACACACACATACACACACACACACACACACAAATGAAGGGTTGCATATATAATACATATACATGTGTGTATACATATACATTGTGTACATACATACAATATGGAGATCATATATCAAGAGATTACACATATAAGAAGATTTTGTATGTGTGTATAAGATTTTATATATGTGTGCATATCTCTTTATATAATATAGATAAGGCAAATATAAGGAGATTTATTTTAAGGATTGGCTCACATGATTATGGGGACTGGCAAGTCCAAAACCTGTAGGTCAGGCCAGCAAAACTTGAAACTCAGATAAGAGCTTATATGGCCATCTTGAGGCAAAATTCCTTCTCTGGAAAACCTCAGTTATTTGATCCTAAGGCCTTCAACCGATTGGGTGAGGCCCCACCCACATTATCAAGAGTAATCTGTAATATCAACTCATTTATAAGCATCTTCCTCTACTTACAATGGAGTTATAGCTCAATAAAACCATCTTAAGTTAAAAAGATTGGAAGTCAAAATGTGTTTAATACATCTAACAAAACTGAACATCACAGGTTAGCCCAGCCTACCTTAAAGGTGCTCAGAACAGTTACTATTAGTCTACAGTTGGGCAAAATCATCTAACATCAAGCCTATTTTATAATCAGGTGTTGACTTTCTCATGTAATTTATGGAATGCTGTACTGAAAGCGAAAGATAGAATGGTTCTAAGTAGGTCAGTGGTTTGCCCTCATGATCATGTCACAGACTGGGTACTGAGCTTGCTGCTGCTGCCCAGCATCCCAACAGGGTGGCTTACCACTTATCATTAGCCCAGGAAAGGATCAAATTCAAAATTCAAAGTACAGTTTCTACTGAATGTGTATTGCTTTCACACCATTGTAAGTCAAAAAGTCGTTAAGTCGAAGCATCCTAAATCAGGGACCATCTGTAGATGTTAACCGCCATATCTACAAAACACCTTCACTGTAACACCTAGGTTAGCATATCATTAAATAACTGGGTACTATAATCTAGCCAAGTTGACACATAAGAGTAACCATCATAGAGATACCTCCCCAGACAAGGAAATGCCAGACAAGATATGTCTAAGAAACTTTCAAAGCCCAGAGCTGGCTAAAGAGGCATGACAACTAAATGGGATGTGGCATCCAAGATGGCTTCTGGAACAGAAAAGAAGCATTAGGGAAAAACTGGTGAAATTCAAATAAAATGTAGAGTTTAGTTAATTTTTTTTTTTTAAATTGTGTCAAAGGAGATGCCTGAACAGGCAAATCTCCATTACAGAGGAAATTTAGTCTTACAACAAATCATACCCAGTGTTCCAGGGAGACAAACCAAAACTGAAAGGAGACTGAAATTTGCAGGCTAAGAGCTTGAAAGCAGTTTTCTAAAGTGGCTGAAATAATGATAACCAACCATCCTTTCCCTGTCTCCTTCCCTGACCAACAGACAAAGCAAAGCTCTAAAATCATGACTACATGAAAGCAAATGTCTAAAATGTATGTCTTGTTGATCTGTGTTGGATTACTGAGATACTATACTTAATTATTTGAGTAGTGGCCTGCAAGTGAGCAAATAAAACATTTGGAAACCAAGACTTGGGGTTTTTTGGTAAAACTTGTTCCAGGGGCTTCCCTGGTGGCGCAGTGGTTGAGAGTCCGCCTGCCGATGCAGGGGACACGGGTTCGTGCCCCGATCCCGGAAGATCCCACATGCCGCGGAGCGGCTGGGCCCGCGAGCCATGGCCGCGGAGCCTGTGTCCGGAGCCTGTGCTCCGCAACGGGAGAGGCCACAGCAGTGAGAGGCCCGCGTACAGCAAAAAAAAAAAAAAAAAAAAAAAAAAACTTGTTCCACATTTGACTTACTAGTAATCCCATAGGCAAAATAATTCATTCAGATACTCAGGCATATATTTTTCAACCATTTACCTTGGTACAACATTTCATGTTAAGAAATTATATTTGTAAATGTTCTCCAAAAATTAGGAGCTTGCCTACAAACCTCAGGCTATGCAAAGTGAGGCTGAAATTACAGGTAAGTCCTAAAATCTTAGCAACTGGACAAAACAAGAGTATTTTCCTTTCATATCACATTTCAGTGCAGACTAGGTGACCCCTCTCCATCTTGTACTTATGCCATCTGGAATATGTGACCTCCAAAGTCACAATGGAAGAGAAAACCGTAGAATTACAAGAGTACGTCCCGGATGGAGGTGGCTTACACCCTTCCTGTTTCACCTTCTTAGCCAGAATTCAGTCACACTGTTCTGACCTAACTGCAAGAGAGGCTAGATCTTTCTTTTTGCAGGAAGGGGAAACAGTGCAATAAAAATATAGCATAACATCTGTCATAATTGTCAACTGAGTTTGGGAAATCTTATATGCTTTATTCCCCCTTACGGACTCATAATGCAAATTAAATATTAAAGACCCTGGGAATTCCTATAGTAAGGAAACTGGTTTAACGTTTAACTCAGTGTTTCCAGAACTTATTTAACAGTTTCACTCGGTTCTCATCCACAAGGAACATCAATAAACGTTTTGGGGAAAAAAACCCACTATGTTTGCTTAAACATAGTTACGATACACTAACTTGAAGATAACTTGCTCTTCTTTTTCTATGCTTCCATGACCAATAACTCTTCTTTCAAACTATTCTGTATGTGTGTGTGTGTGTGTGTGTGTGTTCAGTTCACTTTCCGTCAAGGTCAGCTTGTCTAGGAATCAATATTTGCATTAAAATCACTTCCTAATCTCATAATTTAATTGTCAGTGGACAATCTAATTTCCCTAGGTTCAAAATTCTCCTGATAGCTGTTTAACTGGATCCCCAAATACTGATCTCAAAGTTCTCTGGAATGAGTTTCTCCAGGTTATAAGAAATCTTAGAACCAGATTAAAGTCCAACTTCTATAAAATGAGTATAATTTCATGTTATGCATGTCATTTAGTTACCTAATTTCTGGGTTGATCTGCTTTTTGTTGTTGTTACCCCAATCTTCCTTTGCTCTCATTATTCTTACTTTTAAATTTTGTTTTTATATCTCTTATTGTAGTATATATTTGTAATGCACCTAAGTCATTTTTGGGGTAAGGAAGTAGGTATATGAATGATAAGATAGAAGATAGATAGGTAGATAGATAGAGAGATAAGCAAAATTTAAAAATACAGCTTTGGTTGTCATGATGGCATAGTCTGTAACTTTGTGTTTCCATATTGTGACTAGTTGCTGAGGAACCACTTAGAGCTAATGAGAAGTACAGGAGCTTCCCTTGATATTTCGTTAGCCTAAAACTTGGATTTTCTAGAGTCATGAAGACTTCTTCCCAATATTGTGACAGCAGGATGTTAAATCTCATTATAACATGTGAAACATCTTAAAGTATATATGAAAAAAATGAATTTTTTGTGTATGACAAAACAATAAATTCTTACATCTTTTATCATATTTCTATTCCTTTATAAATAGATATTAAAGATTTGTTATATTAGAAATCTGAAGGTAATATTAAAATTTAAGATAAACTAAATATTGGACAAAACTAAAAACTAAACGGGTTAAATATATAGAGAGATATGTATACTTATTGACAGGCATTTACAGAAACAAAGTCAGTAATATTCACATAGTTTCTTTTGAAGAATTCCCAAATACAAATCATTTCTGTCCTCACTGGCCAGTTATTTCTAGTACTTCTCACATTCCTAGAACAAGTATGATGTAGGCCCCTTCTTGACATTCTGGAAGTGTAGCCAAATGCCAGTTTAAAATAAGATAAGGTTGTTATTCATTCATTATTATTTATTCATGTATTGAGATACTGTGCCAGGTTCTAGGAATGTAAAGATAAATAAGTAATAGAATTTCACAATTTAGTATGCTGTTAGTCTCAAAGGAGCGAATAGATTTGCTGTCATGGCAGAGTGTACAAGTTTCCTATCCAATGTCCATTATTCTGTCTTCTACAATAATAGAACCATTATTCAGGTGCCAAAGACATCATTTTTCCATCCACGTGACTAAATTCTGAGCAAAGAAAGAAGTTAGGTAGAACTTCCAGGAAGACTCCTTAAAAGGTAAAATAGAAAACTAGGGCATTTACTAACAATAGTCTTTACCTTTTCCTTCAGCTGGTTGGTATGCAGATAAAATGGCTGGAGGTCTGCCTGCATCTTAGGTTATGAGAAACTTTAATATGCTCGATGGCAGATAGGAAAGATAGAAGATGCTAGATTTCCAATGATTATGGATCATTCATACAACACTGGCCTGCCTTTACTGAGGATTTATTTTATGTAAAAAAAAAAAAGCCCTTATAAATGTACTAAAATGTTTAGGATTTTCTGTTAATGCAGCAAATCCAATCCTAAATGATTTACTTACCAATGAAACTAAATGATCTAACTGATGAAAAAATCAAGAATTAGGCTTTGCATGTATAAGATTAAAGTAAGTAGGTGAATTAGGTCATAGATATATAGAAAGAAGGCGTATCATTATATTAGAATAAGAAATTACACTGAATACTCTCTGAACACCTATTAATTCATTCAACATGAATTAGTAGTTCAGAGTCAGGCTCTATGAAGGAAAAGAGATTTGATGGTGGAATGATGTTAGAACCAGTTTATAAATGACCTTCAATATCTAAACTAAGAAGACTGGATTTTACTGATTATACAGTCATTAAGGATTATTTACAAAGTAGGAGGAAAATAGTATTTAGAGCTGAATGGACCTTAAAATTCACTCCTCTAATGATTTTCATAATGTGCTATTTGGAGAATCCCCATGAGAACTACTTGGTGAGTAGGGGGCTGGGGCAAAGCATTTGGGGCTGCTGACTGGGTAAGTCTACACAGCACCACAATTCCTCATTCAGAGCAACTCTACTTTTATCTGTTTATAAGTCCACATAGCACTTCTTTGAACAAAACGTTCTAAGGCTAACAAGATGTGAAATCTACCATTTACCCCAATCCCTTCATTGTATTTGCTGGAAAATTTTGACTCAGGAGCCTTTTGCCCATATCTCACTGCAGGTTAGGACTTGACCATGAGTCTATAGGACATTAGCCAATTTCCCCCATTATGTTATGGTGCACCTAAGAGCTGTAACTCAGAAAGATGCTCTAAAATGTACTTTGTAGGGGATAAATGTCTGTAGCTGGGAGGTCAGTTGTAAAGCTGAATGAAATTGCTACTCCAAAGATGGGATTGGCCTGAAGCCAGAGTAGTTTCAGTAGAACTACACAGGTAAGGAGATGTATCAACCACCTCCAAATGCATTCTAGCCTTTCTCATAAACAGTATAACCAAATTCCTGCTTTTAAGTCCCTGTGTTTTAAATACTCATAATGCCCTCTCTTCTTCTGGGTTGCATCCTGACCTATACACTTTTTCACCTTCTCTTATGGACTACCATCTCATTTACCATTAATAAACTCACTACTGTCTTCACATCTCACTAGGTGAGATAACCAATATAAAGACTCATCTTTAGATGGCTCTTACCTAGGAAATTCTTCTGGTGCTAAATATTGTATTAATCAGGGGCAGTCAGGAAGACAGACATCACTACAAATATTACAAAGTGATTTATTATTAGGGACATGGAAGGGCTGCTAAAGTAAATGTGAGGAAGCTTACTTCTGACTTTCAGCAGATCCAAAAGTATAAGACTTGCCACTACTAATAAACTTAACTCTCTACAACACCAAACCCAGTGATTCTCAGGAGGATACAGCCCAGATAATGCTGAAAGCTGCTCTTATCAGAGCTGCCTACAGCACCAAAGTGGGTAATTCTCAGGAGACTGCTTAGAAGCTCCTGGCAAAACTCCCCTTCTGCCATCTGCAGATATCCTTCACCTAAGAAGAGTAAGGAAGTTCCTGAGCAAGAACACCCAAAATGCAGCAGAGAACACACTGAAGATGCTGAAGCTGAATTGATAGTACACCTAGTCCTTGTTTTGCACAGTGATGAGGTATCATAAAAATTACTGTGAAAGCTGAACCATACAAAAGGATCTCAGTAATCAAAAAGAAAATTACAATTGTTTTACAACCTTTAAAATGTTTATCAGAGCATTAAAATCCCTCTTACTGTAGATTATAAATGTAAAGGAAAATTTGAACAATAGCAAGACTAATATTTATTTAGCACACAGTAATTTAAGACATTTGAAATGCAAACAATTAATGTGCTTGGTTTCTTTGTATAAAATATGTCAACAGTAGCTTGATTAGTGCTTGCCTTTTTGTCATATAACTTCCTATACAGAGGAAACATCTTTTTTATGCCTTGGTGAATTGTACTCCTTTCTAAGTTTAGATCAGCTTCCAACAATCTATAGTTTGAATTTTCAGTTCCATGAAATACCTTTGAGAATTCCTTTAATGTAGTTTTGCCAGCATCACTTCTAGGAAAGCTGTATCCTTGCTGTGGCAACTGCTTTCCTCATTTGTGTCAATAAGCCCATCTTCAGTGAACTAATGACTATCTAGCTCCATACCTAGAGTTTCTTCCATGTTGGAATTGTCAACATTCCCACAGCCAGCGTTTTTTTATTCTTTTCTTTTTTTTTTATACAGCAGGTTCTTGTTATCTATTTTATACATATTAGTGTATATATGTCAATCCCAATCTCCCAGTTCATCCCACCACCTACCACCCCCCGCTTCCCCCCCTTCGTGTCCATACATTTGTTCTCTACATCTCTGTCTCTATTTCTGCCTTGCAAACCAGTTCATCTGTACCATTTTTCTAGATTCCACAAATATGCATTAATACATGGTATTTGTTTTTCTCTTTCTGACTTACTTCACTCCGTATGACAGTCTCTAAGTCCATCCACATCTCTATAAATGACCCAATTTTTTGACTTTTTATGGCTGACTAATATTCCACTGTATATATAACCACATCTTCTATATCCGTTCATCTATTGATGGACATTTAGGTTGCTTCCATGACCTGGTTATGGTAAATACTGCTTCAATGAACACTGGGGTTCATGTATCTTTTTGAATTATGGTTTTCTCTGGGTATATGCCCAGTAGTGGGATTGCTGGGTCATACGGTAATTCTATTTTTCCATTTTTTAAGGAACCTCCATACTGTTCTCCATAGTGGCTGTATCAACTTGCATTCCCGCCAACAATGCAAGAGGGTTCCCCTTTCTCCACACCCTCTCCAGCATTTGTTGTTTGTAGATTTTCTGATGATGCCCATTCTAACTGGTGTGAGGTGATACCTCACTGTAGCTTTGCTTTGCATTTCTCTAATAATTAGTGATGTTGAGCAGCTTTTCCTGTGCCTCTTGGCCATCCGTATGTTTTCTTTAGAGAAATGTCTATTTAGGTCTTCTGCCCATTTTTTGATTTTTTTTTTTTTTGATATTGAGCTGAATGAGCTGTTTATGTATTTTGGAGATTAATCCTTTGTTGATTCGTTTGCAAATATTTTCTCCCATTCTGAGGGTTGTCTTTTTCTTGTTTATACTTTCTTCTGCTGTGCAAAAGCTTTTACTATTCATTAGGTCCCATTTCTTTTCTTTTTTTTTTTTTTTTGCGGTACACAGGCCTCTCACTGTTGTGGCCTCTCCTGTTGTGGAGCACAGGTTCTGGACGCGCAGGCTCAGCAGCCATGGCTCACGGGACCAGCCGCTCCGTGGCACGTGGGATCCTCCCAGACCGGGGCACAAACCCACGTCCCCTGCATTGGCAGGCGGACTCTCAACCACTGCGCCACCAGGGAAGCCCCCATTTCTTTATTTTTGTTTCTATTTCCATTACTCTAGGAGGTGTGTCCAAAAAGATCTTGCTGTGATTTATGTCAAAGAGTGTTCTTCCTATGTTTTCCTCTAAGAGTTTTATAATGTCCAGTCTTACATTTAGGTCTCTAATCCATTTTGAGTTTATTTTTGTGTATGGTGTTAGTTAGGGAGTGTTCTAATTTCATTCTTTTACACGTAGCTGTCCAGATTTTCCCAGCACCACATATTGAAGAGACTGTCTTTTCTCCATTATAAATCCTTGCCTCTTTTGTCATAGATTAGTTGACCATAGGTGTGTGTGTTTATCTCTGGGCTTTCTATCTTGTTCCACTGATCTATATTTCTGTTTTTGTGCCAGTACCATACTGTCTTGATTACTGTAGCTTTGCAGTATAGTATGAAGGCAGGGAGCCTGATTTCTCCAGCTCCATTTTTTCCTCTCAACACTGCTTTGGTTATTTGGGGTCTTTTGTGTCACCATACACATTTTAAGATTTTTTGTTCTATTTCTGAAAAAAAATGTCATTGGTAAATTGATGGGGATTGCATTGAATCTGTAGATTGCTTTGAGTAGTAAAGCCATTTTCACAATGTTGATTCTTCCAATTCAAGAACATGGTATATCTCTCTATCTTTTTGTGTCATCTTTGATTTCTTTCATCAGTGTCTTATACTTTTCTGAGTACAGGTCTTTTACCTCCTTAGGCAGGTTTACTCTTATGTATTTTATTCTTTATGTTGCAATGGTGAATGGGATTGTCTCCTGAATTTCTCTTTCTGATCTTTTGCTGTTAGTGTATAGGAATGCAAAAGATTTCTGTGCATTAGTTTTATATCCTGCAATTTTACCAAATTCATTGAGTAGTTCTAGTAGTTTTCTGGTGGCATTTTTAGGATTTTCTATGTATACTATCATGTCATCTGCAAAGAATGACAGTTTTATTTCTTCTTTTCCATTTTGTATTCCTTTTATTTCTTTGTCTTCTCCGATTGCCATGGCTGAGACTTCCAAAACTATGGTTGAATAATAGTAGCAAGAGTGGACATCCTTGTCTTGTTCCTGATCTTAGAGGAAATGCTTTCAGTTTTTCACCATTGAGAATGATGTTTGTTGTGAATTTGTCATTTATGGCCTTTATTATGTTGAAGTAGATTCCCTCTATGCCCACTTCTGGGGGAGTTTTTACCATAAATCAGTGTTGAATTTTGTCAAAAGCTTTTTTTGCATCTATTGAGATGATCATGTGCTTTTTATTCTTCAGTTTTTAAAATGGTGTACCACATTGATTGATTTGCATATATTGAAGAATCCTTGCATCCCTGGGATAAATCCCATTTGGTCAAGATGTATGATCCTTTTAATATGTTGTTGGATTCTGTTTGCTAGTATTTTGTTGAGGATTTTTTGCATCTATATTCATCAGTGATATTGGTCTGTAATTTTCTTTTTGGGGGATATCTCTGTCTGGTTTTGGTATCAGGGTGATGGTGGTCTCATAGAATGAGTTTGAGAGTATTCCTTCCTCTGAAAATTTTTGGAAGAGTTTGAGAAGGATGGGTGTTAGCACTTCTCTAAATGTTTGATAGAATTCACCTGTGAAGCCATCTGGTCCTGGAGTTTTGTTTTGTTGGAGGATTTTTAATCACAGTTTCAATTTCAATACTTGTGATTGGTCTGTTCATATTTTCTATTTCTTCCTGATTCAGTCTTGGAAGGTTATAACATTCTAAGAATTTGTCCATTTCTTCCAGGTTGTCCATTTTATTGGCATAGAGTTGCTTGTAGTAGTCTCTTAGGAAGCTTTGCATTTCTGAGGAGTTTATTGAAACTTCTCCTTTTTCATTGCTAACTTTATTGATATGAGTCTTCTCCCTGTTTTTCTTGATGAGTCTGGCTAAATGTTTATCAATTTTGTTTATGTTCTCAAAGAACCAGCTTTTAGTTTTATTGATCTTTGCTATTGTTTCCTTTGTTTCTATTTCATTTATTTCTGCTCTGATCTTTATGATTTCTTTCCTTCTTCTAACTTTGGGTTTTGTTTGTTCTTCTTTCTCTAGTTCCTTTAAATGTAAGGTTACATTGTTTATTTGAAATTTTTCTTGTTTCTTGAGGTAGGATTGTATTCCTGTAAACTTCCCTCTTAGAGCTGCTTTTGCTGCATCCCATAGGTTTTGGATTGTCATGTTTTCACTGTCATTTTTCTCTAGGTATTTTTTGATTTCCTCTCTTCTTTCTTCAGTGATCTCTTGATTATTTAGTAACGTATTGTTTAGCCTCCATGTGTTTGTGTTTTTTTACATTTCTTTCCCTGTAATTGATTTCTAATCTCATAGCATTGTGGTCAGGAAACATGCTTGATATTATTTCAATTTTCTTAAATTTACCAAGGCTTGATTTGTGACCCAAGAAGTGATTTATCCTGGAGAATGTTCCCTGTGCACTTGACAAGAAGTGTAATCTGCTGTTTTCAGATGGAATGTCCTATAAATATCAATTAAAGCTATCTGGTCTATTGTGTCATTTAAACCTCGTGTTTCCTTATTAATTATCTGTCTGGATGATCTGTCCATTGGTGTGAGGTGTTAAAGTCTCCCACGATTCTTGTGTTACTGTTGATTTCCTCCTTTATAGCTGTTAGCATTTGCCTTATATATTGAGGTGCTCCTATGTTGGTTGCATATATTTATAATTGTTATATCTTCTTCTTGGATTGATCCCTTTATCATTATGTAGTGTCCTTCATTTTCTCTTGTAACATTCTTTATTTTAAAGTCTATTTTATGTGACATAAATATTGATACTGCAGCTTTCTTTTGATTTCCATTTGCATGGAATATCTATTTCCATCCCTTCACTTTCAGTCTGTATGTGTCCCTAGGTCTGAAATGGTCTCTTGTAGACAGCATAATATATGGGGTGTTTTTTTGTATCCATTCAGTGAGACTGTGACTTTTGGTTGGAGCACTTAATCCATTCACATTTAAGGTAATTATCGATATGTATGTTCCTCTTACCATTTTCTTAATTGTTTTTGTAGGTCCTTTTCTTCTCTTGTGTTTCCCACTTAGAGTAGTTCCTTTAGCATTTGTTGTAGAGCTGGTTTGGTGGTGCTGAATTCTCTTAGCTTTTTCTTGTCTGTAAAGCTCTTGATTTCTCCATTGAATCTGAATGAGATCCTTGCTGGGTTCAGTAACCTTGGTTGCAGGGTCTTCCCTTTCATCATTTTAAGTATATCATGGCACTCCCTTCTGGCTTGTAGAATTTCTGCTGAGAAGTCAGCTGTTAACCTTATGAGAGTTCCCTTGTATGTTATTTGTCGTTTTTCCCTTGTTGCCTTTAATAATTTTTCTTTGTCTTTAATTTCTGTCAATTTGATTACTATGTGCCTCGGCATGTTTCTCATTGGGTTTATCCTGCCTGGGACTCTGTGCTTCCTGGGCTTGGGTGGCTATTTCCTTTCCCATGTGAGGAAAGTTTTCAACTACAATATCTTCAAATATTTTGTTGGGTCCTTTCTGTCTCTCTTCTCCTTCTGTGGCCTCTATAGTGCGAATGTTGGTGTGTTTAATGTTGTCCCAGAGGTCTCAGGCTGTCTTCATTTCTCTTCATCATTTTTTCTTTATTCTCTTCTGTGGCAGCAAATTCCACCATTCTTTCTTCCAGGTCACTTATCCATTCTTCTGCCTCAGTTATTCTGCTATTGATTCCTTCTAGTGTATTTTTCATTTCAGTTATTGTATTGTTCATCTCTGTTTGTTCGTTCTTTAATTCTTCTAGGTCTTTGTTAAACATTTCTTGCATCTTCATGATATTTGCCTCCATTCTTTTTCCAAGGCCCTGGATCATCTTCACTTTCACTATTCTGAATTCTTTTTCTGGAAGGTTGCCTATCTCCACTTCATTTAATTGTTTTCTGGGGTTTTATCTTGTTCCTTCATCAGGTACATAGTTCTCTGCCTTTTCATTTTGTCTATCTTTCTGTGAATATGTTTTTTTTTCCCACAGGCTACAGGATTGTAGTTCTTCTTGCTTCTGCTATCTGCCCTCTAGTCATTGTTTTTTTTTCTATGACATCATTTACAATTGATTCCAATTTCCCTTTCCAAAAAAATGTTATTGCTTATCATTTCTTTGCTGCACTTTCATCTTTGTTGGCTAATTTCCTTTCCCAGTTATCCATTTTTCTAAAAATTGCACATGGATTTATCACAGGATACTAGGAGTCAACAATATGTACTAATCACTACATATAATCTGTGCATAAACTGAATAACACACAGTGACCACTTATTAACATACTCTGAAAGAAGTTATTTTATTGGCCAATGATCATGAATCACAGCCATTATTTACATAACAATTTATAGACTGAAGAGCTATCAAAGAATTCACTTTTTGCAATTACTTGGTTAATACATTATGGTAATTGAAATTTGAATTGTGTTGTTTGGAAATGGTATTATTTAACAAAACATGGTGACTAAAATTCTTGTATATTGGAACGTTGGAAAGGACGGACTGTTTGGCTGGTGTCCTGTAATGGTGTGGGGAGTGAGAGTTGAAAAGAAAATGAAAACCAATGATAAGTTTAAAAATTTAAAGAGGAAAAATGGTAACATGAGTAAGTGATGTAGAAATAAACAATAGAGAAAGTGAGAAAAAATGAGGTTATTGACTTTGAACCTCTTATGTTTTAGGTACTGAAGTTAATCCATGTGGAAATGTCTAGCAGCTGTTAAAATTTCAGTCTCTACCTCAGGAAATTTATGAACCAGAGATATAAATTTGAACACCATTCATAAAGTGATGGTAAACGGAGTTAGGAGTTAAAATTTCTGAACTCAGACCTTTCTAAGAACTCACATGTATTTGGTGTGTGTAATAACAAACCAAGAGAAGGGTAGGTAGTAGTATCTTGAGAGACATAAGGGAATCCAGAAAATGCAAAGTTATGTGACAAAAGGAAGTGGGATTTTAGAACAAAAGTAACAGCTGCAATGGCAAAGGGTAGGTAATGGTAAGAAATGTTGCTGAGGAGTAAGACAAGTCCTAAGTGAAAAGCCATGATTTGATCTCCCATTTAGATTGTCAATGGTGATTCTTTAAGGGAAAACTCAACAGAATGCTGGGAGGTAGGAGGAGAAGGAGACTGGGAAGATTTGGTGAGTGGGCAGTGGACAGCTAATGACTAGCAAATGTGGGTTTGTTAGAAAAACAAAGAAAAGCTTGATAATACACCTGGAGGTAAAAAGCATAATCCCCTTTCTTAGTGAAACTGAGGGCAATCGTCAGTTAGATCCTTAAACTGTAACTTGCTTAATAAATAATATCCTACAACCTGCCCTTACTGACTAAGCTTGCTCTTTTTGGGGGGGGGGGCATGGAAATGCAGAGTCTTAACCACTGGACCACCAGGGAAATCCCTAAGCTTGCTTTAATTGTTCTTGCAAAATGCATATCCTCTAAGCTTCACAGAGCTTAGACAATACATCACACGACTCCTTTAACCGCCCCCTATAGATAACACCTCTGATATATGGGTTGCTATAGTAACAGTTGCTTAAGTAGTTTTTCAGGAACCTGGAGCTAGTCTTGCCCAGTTCAAACCAATGGAGACCACCGACCATTCAACTGGGCTTGCACGAGGGCCCAATGAATGACCTTTTGACTTCAGAGGGTCAAAACTCCACCCGTAGATCATATTAATGCCACCATTTTCTGAACATTCATCCCATGAAGAAGCATGTAACTCAGATATGCCTGCTCAGAACACTGACTACTTCATCTTTTCCTTGCCTCCAGTCATCTTTCTCCATGCCTCAGACCACCCTGCTTCTCTGTCCCATAAATATCCCAAGCCTCTTGTCTTTGGGGAGGCATATTTGAGACTTGTTCTCTGGTCTCCTTGCTTGGCTGCCTCAGGAACAAACTCTTTCTCTGCTGCAAACCTCTGCATCTCAGTGTTTGGCCTCCTGTGTGTCTGACAAATGTGTCTGGTTTGGTAACATTAGGAAAGGAGAGTGTATATTTACTGCCAGAGAAGAAGCCAGTGAGTAGAGAGATTAAAATTGAAGATGTAAGTTCAGCAGTGGAAAGGACTGGAGTTGAGAGAACAGGCTGAGTGTGATTTGGGCAATTCGTCCAGGGACAGGAAAGAGGAAGGAGATATCAAATAAGATTTTTAGGTGAAAAGGAAAGAAACTGGTGCACACTTTAGTAGCATCTCTTTTCACCTTGAAGAGTAAGACTGCAGCATCAAGTTGAAAACTTGCAAAAGCTGAGAACGATTTTTAATACTCATTACAGGAGCTGATTAAACATATCTAGAAGAATTGCCTAGTAGATGTTTAACTTCTTCTGGTGTTAGAACACGTGAATTTGACCCATTGATAAGATGAATTTTTTACTATTTTTTTTCTGTACAATTCTTATCAACCTGAAAATTGGATGGGAGAAAAGGAATGATAGTATTTCTAGAAGGACAGTGATATAGCAGAAAGTTAAGCAAGAAAGTGATCTCTGAGTGTTAGAAAAGGCACTGTTAAAAAGGATGTCTGAGTGAGGTGAGTAAAACCAGGTTGAAAAAATTGTGAATATATAGGGATTGGAGGACAGGATGATTGAAAAGTTCAAGTTTATTAAGGAGTGGCAAGCAATTCTTTAAAAAATTGTTTTTACAGGTGTTCAGTGAATGTTCACCAATGTCAAATACTTTATCTTCAAGTTCAAATACGTAATTACATTCAAACTCTAGGGTGCCTCTTCAAGCCCTGCATGTTTATCTCCTTTTCAGAGAATTATGTCAGACTGTTGGATCTTTGGCTTTTTTCTCAGGAAGCTTTTTTTCTATGGGCTTTATTTCTGACATTATTCAGTGTAATTCATTTTTGTTTCTTTTATATCAAATAGATTTTCCCACAGCTTTAAGAAAAAATCTTACTGTGTGAAAGGGAGATTTTGCCCCCCCACCCCTTTCTTTTAAAGAAATAAAACCTAATAACTTTGTGTCTTTTGGGGAATGAACTGGAAGAAACAAGTTATAAGTATCTTTCCTTCTATATAATTATTTCCATTGGGGTATGGTGTTTGATTAAACTATGAACTGGGAATGAGTGTAATCTGTTCATGTTGTGAGTTTGGTGTGGGTATACATACATCAGTTCTATCAAGTGCTTTGGAACCACCTAGAAAAAGAAAATCCTTGCTCAAAAGGGGAAACCTAACATGGATTACGTTTTGAGCTAATGTGCATAAAGAGAAATTAATTCTTTTACAAATAGGATCACCTCCTAAACTGGAGATTGGTCAAAGAGCTGTCCTTAACTTATATCAGAATTAAATGTTAAAATCAAGAACTAGAATCTTGATATGTTCAAGAAAGGTGTAAATATAGTCACAATCAACCTGAAGACTCTATACACTTGCTAAAGTTGTTATAACAGTAATTTTTTGGATTTAACAACTCTATTCACCAATATGACTTTTGGCCTAGGAAATGAAGAAATCTGTCCATAGCAGTCTGAGGAGGCAGTGGAAGAAGAAAAGATACATATGCTGATGTAGCCAGCCAAGACAGCTTGGCATAAGCAAGCTATGCCTAACAAGTGAATCTATATGTGAATATGTACATGCAACATATTTGTTTAAGTGCAGGCTCTAAACTTCTGAGTTCATCACAGTGAAACACAGCAGTTCATACTTAGTCAAAAGTTTGGTTCAAAAGTGCTTCTGACATCACAATTGCTAGTTATGTGCTGACTCAAACCACAAGGAACTGGTCCTCACTGTAGGATGCTTTTGAAATTCAAAAAGTTTTCTTTAAACAGCAAAGCTTCAATTTCCTGATTTTAATGGCTTTATTGTGGTTTATAGGATAATGTTCTTGTTTGTAGGAAACATACACTCATTTATTTAGGGGTGATGGGGCATCAAAGCAAATCTTCAGGGGGAAAAGTTATATTGTACTTGCAACTTTTCTATGTGTTATTATTTTAAAATTTAAAAATATAAAAAATAAATGCATTAATGCAGTTTTAAGTAAAAACAAACAAAAACAAAACAAACAAACAAAGCAAAAAACCCTGCAAAGCTGATGAGCTGGTGAAGGGGTTTCGGGAGGATAATACTTCGTCTGTACTGAGGGGGTTGAGAGTGTCTAAATGTCTGTGTACACCCCCAGATTGATTTCCCATCCACCTGATTTCCAAACTTCAGTTTGCTCCTGCTAGCCAGTCCATGCTTCTGTCATCCTGCCTTCAGACTTCTGATTTCCATCCCTCCTTTTGTACCCAAAGTCTGCTGGTTCAAAATCCACTTTGAATTTCCCTAAGGGAGACAATGTAAGAAAAGCATCTAGCATGTAGGTGTGTATTGGTTTTTAATGCAACAGCTGAAATGAACTTTATTTCTTGACCCTCTGATTTCCTGTTCTTCTGAACTCATAGCTTTTAATATTTCCCAGTGACTTATCTTTTTCAGGTGTTGTATTTCATTGCTATGAGCATTTTATATATGTGTGTTTTGTCTCTCTAACCATATTGTTATACAACCTTGAAGCTCAATTCCTTATATGCTATGGCTCTTTTTTTAAATTCACAATGTAGTGTATCGTATAGTGACACAGAGGGTATGTTCAATTAATTTTTGTGTGAACAAATAGTTTTTGCCAAAGAAGAGAGAATTTTCTCCTAAATGTATCATTTATCCCCTTGATATTTTGCCTACAAAAGGCTCATGCAATGTAGTTCACCAACTCTGATGTATGGAAATGATAATCTAATTTTACTTCTGCAGTGTTTCAAACTGGGAAGGCTGATATGATGTAGCTATTTTATTTTGCAGGTGAGGAAACAAGAATGTTTACTCATGACTTTAACTTCTGAAGACAATAGAGGAAACAGTAGCAACAACCGGGACAAAAGCCATGTAACACTTACACAGGGTTGTCATCTACCCCAAAATATGTTGTTGTCTGACTTTCCCTCCCCTGACTGCAGAAATTTAGTTTATCTGAATTTTCTACAATACAAATTTGAGGCATAGGAATAATTTCATTACTTTTAAACCTAAGTCACTTTCACACTTAATTCTTCATAAAAATGTTTTCTGGGTTATGAAAAGAATTAGAATTTCTTATGTTTGGCCTGTCTTACAGTAAAGAGGTAGAAAATAGAATTAACTGAAACAAAATGCTGTGTTATGCGTCACTTTATTCATTTTTTTTTAAATTGAGCTTGAGTTTTTCCTCATGATTGACCTTCAGATGCTTCTAAATATCTTTCTGCCACAGAACTGAGTAGACTAGCATCTGGCCTTCCCAGGTTATGAAGTACAAATTGAATTGGCTCTCTTGGGGCTTAAGCCTAAGGTCACTGAGTGTCGTTTAATGGAGATTTATGAATTGAATCGTCACAGCTTACTCTTTGAAAGTTAACATCCACCTATAATCAAAGTCCATTTATGCTCTGGCCTTGATAATTTTAGTGATGACTTTATTACAAGCGGATGCTAGCAGTACTTTTGGCAAATTCTGATGCGAAATAGAACTGAGCAATGTAAAAAATAGCATACTAAATAGTCAACATTTGGTGACATTCTTTTAAAAATGCCAAGGCAATCATTCAAGAAACATACTGTGTTCTAATAGTGTACTGACAGCACAATGCCAGCTGTGTGTGATTCATCATAGATTCCCAATATCGTGTTTCTGAGCACTATGGCGGTGGGCAAAAAATATATAATATGACACTTTCCCTCAAATAGCTTCGAATCTATTTGGAAAAACAAAACAAGAGAATGGCTAAATGTTTAAAATTGAGAGAAGGGAAAAGCCGTGGTAAGATGGAATATTTAAAATGATAATTTTTCTTTTTGGAAAATGGATTATAATTTGCCCACAATACAGGGCAGAATTCAGACCCACTGATGGAAAAAGCACAGTCAACTGAAGCAGATGAAATAGCATTAGTGAAGACAAAAATGTGAGCATGAATATCATGCGGCAGAGGACACAGGAGGGCAACAGCCAGAACAGACCATTCTTAGTGGGGCATGGTGGGGAACAAGGCTGAAGATGTAGATTAACAAAGGACTTCATACAACTGAATAGTGCACCTAATGGAGAATCAATACAGTGTATGTTCTTGAGCAGTGGAATTAGATACTGACATCATTCTTCTGCAAAGATTAATCTGATTGATGCATTAAGATGATTGAAACAGGAGAGAGGCGAGAGTTAGAGAAAATAGAGATTTCCAACTCAGAACTACTGCTGAGAAAAAGGGAATGGAGAAGAATTTATAAGTATAAAAGACATTTTAAGGAAGAAACAATTGAGCACTATGACTTAGCTGAAGAAAATGGAAGTGAAAATACAGTCAGCAATATGCCAACCTTACAAATGACCGAATATCTATGAATAATAAAAACGTTCAGTGTTTACTTAGCTCTGCCACCTTGACTGTTCAATGAATTTATTCACTAAAAGGTAATGTATCAATGTCCAGCCAGTATGTAGGAGGCTAGCAAATAACAGGAGAGTGGTCTCACCTGAGGCTGCTCTCAGCCAAGGGAATGAGTACCCATTATGCTTTACAGACTGCACTTCATGACTGTTAAACAGGGATCAAATCTTTTTCATTTATGACATAAAGCACTGCAGTTTCCCAATGTTGATTCTTTTACCCTTGTGCAAAACCCCTTTTTTCTTTGAGTTTCCTGCCACACTCTATCCCACAGCTGTCATTCTCCAATCATCTATTACTCTCGAAAAACGTGGAAGCATCGATACCTTAGACATTGCTTCCCTTACACTAAGATGTGACATGAGGGTCTGCTGCTTCTCTGAAATTTTGAACTCCAGCATACCTTTGTATGACCACAATCTCTCATTCTTTCAATCTTTCTCCCACCTGCATTTCTAAGGCCAGTAATTTCCTAATGATCATCAGCTACTTGTGCTTTCACCAGAAATACATAACATATCCTCAACTCCCTTGCAAACCTCCCGTGATACCACAAAGCAAAACTCCAATCCTGAATTTATGCCATAATCTACCACCTCCCCTTACCCACTTGAGATACAATATAAAAATGGCCATGCTCTTGGTGGCTCTTACTAAGACTAGATTTAAGAACAGAAAAGCTAGTTCCCTGATCTCCCCTGATGGGCCCCCCTCCCCCTCCCACTGTAGGCAACCCAGTTGCCCAGGGCCCGTGCAGTATTTCACTTGTTAACTGTATCGGACCTAGACTGAGTTTCAGTGCCTAGGGGGTCGTGACTTCAGCCAGTGGACTTAACAGGAGGCAGCAGAGTGGAGAAGAGTCTCCCCGAGGATGGCAATGCCCAAGGAAGCAACTGTGGCAGTCCTGCCCCTTTGCACAGGCACGCTGTATTGAGGCCATTGCTCCCCGGGGTCTGGGATTGCAGGAGGGAGAACACCGAGCGCGCTGACTCCACAGGGGCAACTCGCGACGCACAACTTTCATTTTTCGCATTCTTGGAGAGTTGCCCTCCCAAAGAGGCACCTAAGCAGTGCCTGGATTTGCCCCGTCCACCGGCTGCGTGTAGGCGTGGCTGATGAGGAATCTCGCGAGACCTCGGTAGCCCTAGGCCTCTTTACGCGCGGGAAGGTTAGACGGAGGTTTCGCTAGGAGCCCTTGGGGGCCTGGCCTGCCCGCTGCCAGAACGCGGAGTCTCTGCTGCAGCTAGGGGCCAGCAGCCTGGGTGGGAGAGACGCTCTGCCGCCAAGGGCTTGGTGGCAGAGCAGTTCTGCGGCTCTCTTCCTCCCTGTCTCCGGGCCTGGCGCGGGTTGCTAGTCACCCCGAGCTTTCCCCGCACTGGCGTGCCTCCAAAAGCTCGCTTCTGCCCTGGCTACAGCTCAGCGCCCCATGCTGACTTGCACTTTTCTGCTGCTGGGAAGGAAAGAAGTAAGTGGAAGCCATGTGTCTGGCTTGGCCGGGCCGGAGGCAGATGCACCTGTCCGGGGAAGGGAAGGGGAAATGCGGGGCTTCTGGGGGCCGGATTGGCTTAGAAACATGTGGGGGGAGGGAACAGAGAAAGAACCTCCTCCCCAGAGAGTCATGGCCTGGGTTTGAGGTATTGGGCAGCAGCAGGCGTGTGAATTGGTCTGCACCTGGCTCTTACCTTGGGCTAGGCCCATGCAGAGAGGTAACCTGGCCAGACCCACGGCGGCCTGCCTGGGAGGGTGGCCCCCGCACCTGTGGGCCTGGGCTTCCCAGCGCCTCCCCAGGGCTTTCCTGTCAGTGCCAAGGAGCTTCCTCAACCAGCCTGGCCAACTTGTCACGTGCCATTTGCCAGCATGTGGGAGCTCCGTGTGTGTCTGGGAGAGTGTCTGTAGACCGGAGAGTGTCTTTCAAAACGGCCCTGGCAAGGGAAAGGAATGTTCCCTCCAGCGCCCAGATAGCCTCGGCTGAGGACCCGGGCCACTGAGAAGTTTCTGTTCAGCTGGCCAACTTGTGTCATCAACTCAAAATAACAGAGATGGTCACGCCTGCTTGTAGCCCCCCCATCTCCTCCCCATACCCCCGATATTTGGTTCTCTGTGATGATCTGGCCCATCTTCTTCCTGGAGGCCCAGTGACGTGTTCCTCTGTCAGCTTGCGAGGCAACCACAGACTCAGTCTCCCCAAGTCAGACTTCTCTCTTTGTCCTGGGACTTCTCAGAATTCCCAGAAGCTGCGTGCAGGGTGGTCAGGATGTGTGGGGCCGTTGGGGCCCTTTCCCATCCGCTACCTCAAGTCCAGCTCTCCGATGATCCCTTTGGCTGTAGCCTCCATCAGGGTTTTGCCGTTTGTGCTCGTTGATACTTGCGTGTTTTGTGAAGTGGACTCAGCTGCGCACAGAGAGCAGGTTGTCAGCAGGGCTGGCGGAAGACCCTTTCCCCCTTTCCCAACCAAAGAGACTTCCTAGGATTTGTAGACGTCAATCCCGAGTCATCTGAAGGGGAGATGGGCAGGTGGGCAAAGGGGAAAAGAAAGGCGGGCGTGGCCACTGCACAAGAAGCCGGTGCTGGTTTTGGTAAGTTCGGAGCAGGCATAAGGGAAGGTGTCCCTCAGGCAAGGCCCCGGACTACTGGGAAGGAGTGTCCTAATTGCACACCCTGCCCTGCCCTCTGTGGGGTGGGTAGGGTCTGTGAGAATGTGCGAGCCTTCCTCCTCTGTATATAGAGTGAGCCACTTGTGCGCTTATTGCTGCTCTTATGACATTTTTGTACACTGGTTTGCTACTTGTGGCAGGAAGAAACCAAACGAAGAGTCATTTCAAGCCAAGCTGTTGTTTTGGAAACCTGCTTTCTTTCAGTCTCGGTTTTGTATTATATTTGAAGGAATTCTTCGTTTCTATGGGTGTTAGTGTGGTAGAGAGAATCGATGGACTGACTTGTGATGTTTTCTGCTAGGAAATTGGCAGTGCCTCTGTCGTCGCGCCCTCCCGCACCCTAATCCTTCCTCATTCCCAGGGTGGGATTGCTATGCGCTGGGCAGACCCCTTCCGTCACCTGCTCCCACGGTGACTCCCTTTCGAACCGGTCTTGTGATCCCCCGAAACAGCTGTAAGGAAGAGTTATTTTTGCCAAGCTGGCTCTTGGGTGCTCCGTGCCCCCCACCAATTTGCTCACCTCTTGGGACATTTTGTAATGTTTTCTCTGTTTTGTAAAACCTTTTGACTCTACCAAAATGGTTTCTGTGGTCACCTTTGGAAATAACTGGTCATTAATTTGTATACTTAGCATTCTGAATTTTAGTCTGAGGTGTTTCTGTTGTTGAGGATCGCTGAATGAAAAGGAGCCCTCACCCTGGGACTTGCTGTTAAATGTTTCCTTCATTTACTGTTATTAAAAGATATATGAGGGAAAAAAAAAGAATAGACATGATCTTTAACCTCAGTGGAGTCCTTATATCCAAGAATACATCTAGAGAAGAAAATAAAGCTGAATGTTTTCGACTTTTAGTATCTTTACCCACTATCTGAAAAAAACAAAAACCTAAAAGCAGCAAACTACCAATGGCTGTTTCTCTAATTACAGTGAGCCCTGCGTGTATGCATATTGATGTGTATACATGAGTGCGTGTTTCTTTCCAAGGAACAACACAGATTAAATAAAAGAGGAATCAATTTGCTTATTTTACTGTAAACCAATCCTCATTTCCTCAAACATCTTTTACTTAAGTTTCTGCCCCATGAATCTCTAGTTTTATGCAATATATTTTCCTTTTTCCCCTAAAATAAAAATGTCCCAAGGTTTTCCAGATTACATGTTGCAGTGCAAGCATTACAAAGGGATTTAGCACTTGCAAACTTTGCTCCGCTGTTTAGCAAAATTTTAGATAAATGAAAAAAATAAAGATAAGTGTTAGGTCCTATGTGCATATTTATTTGTGGATTACACATTATACCAAATGAAGATATAAAGATAAGAAAGGCACTTCAAATGTAGCATCATATTTATACTTGTCTGTACCATTCTGAGAATTACAATATTCTTTTACTTAAGAAAGCCAAAATCCCAACATGTTTCCTTGATTCTCTCATCAGAAGGGATTAGCATACAAGTTTTCTTGACCTGAAAAGTAACCTTTAGCTGAAAAATGCATGTAAGGAAATGAAAACCAGCAGTGTTTCTACTCTTACCCATTTTTTTCTGATCTCTTCTGATGTAAAAACATTTCCGGGTTCAAAAAACTATTGTTTTATATCTGCATATGTTAAGGAAAGCTTTAAATAATTAAGGTGTTTCCTGAAGTGAGCATACATGTAAATTTAAAATTTAAGGCTAAGCAATAAAATATTCTCTCTGAATTAAAGTGAACTTGCTGACATGATTCATTAAATCCTTAAAAATAATTCAAACTTCAAGAATTTATACTAATGAATATTTCCCATATAGCTTGCAAATTAAGTTGGAAAAGTCTACAGAGAAATGGCTATCAATATAGAAATGCTGATAAGGCATGCAGATTCATGATTTTACTATAAAAGTTCATTAACACATGAACTATACATGGTTGTATATGTTTTGAGTATATAATTAGGAACCTCACAAAGCCAGTGATTTCACACAGGTATATTTTCCATTTTTCTAAATGTACCCTTAAATTCCCCAAGACATACATTTATTGAAACAAAGTGTTAACAAAGGAAGCAGACAATGTAAAGATCAGAGATGGATTTCTCAGAAATACCAAAGCTTCATGCAGTTTTGTCACCTTTCATTTGGCTTAATGACACCAGCCAAATAAAGTCAACCTCATGAATGGTTCAAAAAGCAATTGAACAGTGTTAAGAAGTTAGAAATTCCATGGAGACAGGTACTATATACTTATTCTCTAAGTAATAATTTTCCCAGAAAAAAACCTCTCCTTTTTGCATAGTTATAAATTATTCATTTTAATTTGATTTAGATACAACAATATTGATAAATCCGAAGATATTAAATTGGTTATAAAAATTAGCTTTTAAAGAGATTTTTAAATTTCTCAGTTAAAAATTAAGATAATGAGGTACAGAGATGTGGATAATGTGAGTTTCCCTAGATCAAGCAATTTGTAGTTAAATTAAGAATAGGAGATATCTTTTTCTTCCAGGGAAAAAAGAAAAAGATATTTATTAAATGTTGGGTCTTTGTTTCTGTTTTTTTTTTTTTTTTTTTTTTGTGGTACGCGGGCCTCTCACTGTTGTGACCTCTCCTGTTGCGGAGCACAGGCTCCAGACACGCAGGCTCAGCGGCCATGGCTCACGGACCCAGCCGCTCCGCGGCACGTGGGATCTTCCTGGACCGGGGCACGAACCCGTGTCCCCTGCATCAGCGGGCGGACTCTCAACCGCTGCGCCACCAGGGAAGCCCTAAATGCTGGGTTTTTAATAGGACACTGGCTAGGTATTATATGCTCATTTTTGTAACTGAAGTGACTGAAACTCAGGTAACTATCCAAAAATTATATGGTTGGTGAACAGGAGGAGTAGAGTTTTGAATTCAGGGTTGCTTGACCCTGAAGACTATAGTCCTTCCACTATAGCAGATTTCCTCCTACTTCTGCTGCTTTTCTGTGATACTACAGTATATGCAGTTCAGAAGTATTCATTGTACAATTTATTAAATAGCCAATACATACAGATTTATGATGAATATGTTATACACTAGGACAACATTTTGGGAAAACAAATTGGCAATAAGCATCAGATACCTATAAAAGTAATTGGGGACAAACTTTCTGGAAACTTCCTACCCCAATACATTGGAAGGGCCTGCATGTTACTAGACACAGCTAGAACCAGGTGCATGAATGTAGTTAAAAAAAAATATTCAATGACACTTGTTAATGATGGTAAAGAAGACTTTTTTCAAAGGATAGAAGTAGGAACCATGGCACTAGGGTCTTGCAGTGGGAGAGAAAGACTGGGCTCAACTCTAAATACAGCATGGGTAAGCGGGAATTTACCACCAAGAGCAGGATGTGGGTCATTGTACGGAAAATTATATGGAAACAACAGTGGTAAGGGGAAATTCTGCCTAAACCGCCCTAACAGGAGTCTTGCTGAAGGCAGGGCAGGGTGATCCAACATCAACTGAAGGATGTTGAAGGCTGAGGAACCCAGTGAGATATCAAAGGTGATCAGATATGGAGGATGAAGAATTCTAGCTAAACCAACTTAGCAGGATTCTCGCTAAAACTGGGCAATACAGAGACAAACATGGACGTCTAAGAGTGGAGACCTAATTGAGAAAGTTAAGGGCAGCCTGAGTAGAGTTTGGTAGAGGAGAGAACCTTTGTCAATGCCTTTGGGACTTTTTTGTTCCACCTTTTCTTTCTGTTCTTCTTTGTGTCCTGGCATCTCTGAAACCTGCTTTCTCCACAAGGCTGGAACGGTGGTCACCAGCAGCTCTGGGTACAGTTTTTCAAGGTGAAACAAAATCAGCTTTCAGCCACCCTCCCCAGCTCCCACGATTCCTACTTATAAAGCTCTTTGGAAAGTAGCCTAATCTGCCATGGACCATGGGTCTATGCCCTGGATGAATCACAACTGAGCAGGGGTACAGCGAACTATGATAGGCTATGCTTGTATCAGATGCTCATCCTTCAAGCAGTCATTATTGCCAAGAAAGTACAAGCATGTAAACAACAAAAAAGCCTGCTCCCTTCAAAACACTTTCCTCAATACTGGGAAAGGGTACTGTCCTGGAAAAATAAGACAATAAGTATATCTTACATACTCCGAAATATTTCCTCATTTGCTTAAACAAATTCAAATGTGTTCCAATCATTGTGGCCAAAAAAGTTTAAATTATGAAATCAAAATATTTGTATTATGTATGACAAACTATACTAAAGAAGGAATCTGGGCTTCCCTGGTGGCGCAGTGGTTGAGAGTCCGCCTGCCGATGCAGGGGACACAGGTTCGTGCCCCGGTCCGGGAAGATCCCACATGCCGCGGAGCGGCTGGGCCCGTGAGCCATGGCCGCTGAGCCTGTGCTTCCAGAGCCTGTGCTCCACAATGGGAGAGGCCACAACAGTGAGAGGCCCGCGTACCGCAAAAAAAAAAAAAAAAAAAAAAAAAGAAGGAATCTAAATGAAAGAGATTTTTCCCTCATCCTCATAATTACTCAATCCTCAGATAGTTGTCGACTCCTGCACGGTCAAGGTGAGATCCAATGCAACCTCCAGGCCTGGGCTTGATTGTCTCAGGGAAATCGCACAGTGATTAGTTCAGTGACCCAGACCTAAGTCAATCAGTGAATGGCCTTCTGCCGGCCACAAGGCTCAGGTACCAGGATTAACATAATTCATGAGGGTGAACTTGGAGAGTTTTTCTGGGGATGACAGGAAAGAAGTCTTCTGAGTTTTTGTGAGAGAGAAATCAGGGGGAAAAAAATTTGTTCTCTGCTTTGCCACACATCTTGATTTGTGGACATGTGAAGCCTGGTACTGCTAGTGGCATTTTGTGACCATAAAGGAAGCTGGTCCTGTGGCTAGACCCGTGAAGGGCACAGCTGAGGAACTGCAGAGAAATGAAACCAGCACCACTGTATTAAAGAGAACTGAAGTTCGTCCTGCCACTGGGTATCCGGCTGTCTAAACAAATTTATTTGTAGCCTTTTCTTCTGTTATTTATACTGCAAAACATCCTGAGACATGAAGCTTTAATTACAATATCATTACAACTGATATAAATGCTCAACCAAAGGGGAATGGAGAATAAGTTTTAAAATATCCACTCAGAGAACTATTTTGTATAGTAACGTTGAATGTTATTATCATGAAGACTACGTAGCAATAGGTTACTTTTAAGGTTACAAATAAATTGTTTGTTTACATTTTATTACCTGAACTATTGGTCAGCATCTGGCAGTCATATTGTGTATCATATGGTCTGACATTAACACAGTTAGGCTTCAGAGGTCTGACATCATTGGGATGAGATATTCCACAAAAGGGTCTACCCAGAATACTCATGCTTTATTTTTAAAATAAGCTAAGTATTTTTTATGGGAATGTTTGTATGATGTGTTAAATACTTCCTGTCTTATTGGAGGAGAGCACATAACAATGTTTTCTTAATGACTCTGTGTCATCATTGTGCATATCAATTTTGTAGTGTATAGTAAAGTAATTATTTGAGGAGATGTTTGCCTCAAGATGCTGTGCCTTTTAAGGTCTTGGGTCAGTTTGTTGTATTTACTTTTTTTTATTAATTTCTGCTTTATAACAAAGTGAATCAGTTATACATATACATCTGTTCCCATATCCCTTCCTCTTGCGTCTCCCTCCCTCCCACCCTCCCTATGTATTTACTTTTTATAATTACTTTGTGTATTTTATGGTTTCTCTGACTTGTCCCTCTCCACCAGCCTCTCAGCTGTCATTTCTTGCTGCTCTTTGATGGCCTGCCAATATAGTCATGCCCCCTTCTGATTTTCTGCTTCTAACCTGTTTTAGATTAGAAAGTCAAATAGGCACACTTTTTAGAACCGTGTTTAAAAAAGTCAAGACTTTTTAGTAAGAAATTTGTCTAACATACCAAGTTCTGGAACAGAACATTGAATTCTTTTGTTTGGACTGTACAAATACTTCAAGAAAGGGTCAGGAAAAACTTTTGCACCGTTTTCTAATTACAAAATAAAGAGCTCACTTGTGTGTGGAAGGAATTCTTCTGTTAAATCTCTTAAAATTAATGGGATTGTTTTGAACAATATTTACATTGAGTTAATTTGACTTTTGCCCTGAAGTAGGCTTGTTGCCACATGACATATACATTTTAGATCTGTGATGAGTCTTCAGCTAAAAAGCTTATTAGTCAAGATGACAGATTCTTCAGTTTACCGAGTGCACACCAGCTTCAGTGGTGTTCCTTAGTTGTTCCTAGCTAAGGACCGAGCTGGTCTGTTATCAGTACAATGTTTTTGTAGTGCTGGGGTTTCCTATATGAAAACATCTAAGTAAACATGTTCCTTTCCTGTCCCTAAAATTACACATTTATTCAGCTGAATGGGTTTTTGAAAGAAAAATGAACTATTGACTAAATATTTTTTAAATCTGCAGTACTTTGAATTGACTTTATCTTGAGTCTCAATGGGTAGTATTTATTATGACATCAGTTTGAAGCACCAAGACCATATGGAAATGATGCCTAAAATGTTTTCTTGATGCTTTAAATACAGTTATTTTTATAGTTGTCTTTAATGTATTTATTTGCTTAATAGCAGCTTTTAGCCATTGTTCATCCATCAGCTAAGGCATATAATGTACTGTTTGTGTAACAGTGTCATTAGAAGCAAATCTTTACTATCTTAATTTGCTAACTCCAGTTTTGCAGTTTTTAACTACAAATGCCTATTTTTAAATAGGATCGTAGAGAAAACATTTCACTTGGAGAAATTATGCCAGAAGTTCTTAAAATAAATTTCTCAATTTTCCTTTTTCAAGAAGGATGAAACTTTGTTTTGAGAAGTCTCATAAAGTTTGAGCCTCTAAACACAAAAAAGGAGGGGGAAGATTCTAGAGCTCTCTGTTATAAGGAAGGTATTTGCTTCATGGGAAATTTCCCTCAGACTCAGTCTATATGGATTATCCTTTAAAATGTTTTCATCAGTTTAGCCTTTCTGCCTTGGATTGAAATGAGCCTAACCCTTGAATGTTGCTGAATTTATAGCTCTAGTAAAACAAACTCTTCTGGCATTTCCTACAAACAATTGGGTTTCTTAGCTGCTAGAAAGATTTGAGCTACATTTGCTTCATTATTAAAGACATACGGTGCCTGTCGTACAGATTTCCCCTTGGGCAACAGAGCCGATAAAAGAATAAAGAATTTCAAGAATCTGTATGTATCTCAAAAATAAGTCCCAAGGTATCTTTCTTTCATTTTTTTTTAAGTTGTAGGAAAGCTTGCAAAATAATTTCCATTTTTATTTAGCTTTGTACTTACTGTGAAGCTGTGTGAGAATACAGCATTTACCAGATGAAATTATTTACCTTATGAAATAAACATATGTTATTTTACCTTTTTGGCCACAATTGGTGATGGTAATGAGACCTTCCTAAAAATGGGAATTTGATGTCAGTCCTAATCAGAATCCTGACTGCAGGTCTAATATTATTCCAAAGGGAGCAAATGTGGTTTACTCCTGAGTGTTTCACACTCTTCAATTCTTGAACACTCTTGAAAACTGTCTTCATCCCAGGTAAAAATTTTTGCACAGTCGGTTGTGAAGTGTTTAAGGGTGACAACTTACATACATCCTAATGCCTTAACGTCAGTCCAGTGGTCTGTGATCAGAATGTCATTGTATTAAATCTATCAAATTGCCAGGCCCCTTGCAAACAACTTGGAAACAGAGCGTGCAAGCTGCATTGAGGTACTTTGTGTTTGTATGTCAGAGGAAAAAGGCAGTCTTAATCCACATGTGCTCTCATGCACTGGGCTACGTAGCTTGCTGCAGGTATGTAAAATGGCCGAAAGACTCCTTTTGTTAGTGCAAAGGATGGCAGCTGAAATAAAGAGGGGGGATGGACAAGGGTAAGACATCTGCTAGAAATCAGCCTTGAAGCAGGAGCTGGCAGTGTTGCAGAGCAGTCTTTCAGCTTCTGCAGAGTTGGCCATTGACAGACTTGGATCTAAATGTCACAAGGGAGAAAAGCACATTCTAGAATTTAGCATTGAGTCCCTTAACTGTCTAAGTTGTAGGTGATAGACCTATACAAAGAAAATGTTATAGCTGTACAGATAAAGTGCTATAGTTGTAACTGTAAAAATCTGTTATCAATAAATACAGAATTTTATTCATGATATGGTCCCCAAATTTGCAGAAATCCCTTTGGGTCCCAGCCCTGAGCCAGTATGTCATAAAGAGTCATGCTCATAGGAAGTGTTCAGTAAGTACTTGTTAACATAACAATTTCAAATTACTGCTTAACTTGTCTTGCCCAAGTCTATCGAACGATTGGCTATAGAAAATGCATTTCTATCTTTTATTTTTTTGTGGTATGCGGGCCTCTCACTGTTGTGGCCTCTCCCGTTGCGGAGCACAGGCTCTGGATGCGCAGGCTCAGTGGCCATGGCTCACGGGCCTAGCCGCTCCGCGGCATGTGGGATCTTCCCAGACCGGGGCACGAACCTGTGTCCCCTGCATCGGCAGGTGGACTCTCAACCACTGCACCACCAGGGAAGCCCGAAAATGCATTTCTTAACTTACTTTTTGTCTAAGTATAAGGCTGAAGTAGACTCTAAAGAGAAAGTATATAACAGACCTTTTAGTTTTATAGGGGAAGAAATTCGGGCCCATAGAAGTAGAACATTTTGGTAAGTCACAAACAGAGAAGGTTACAGAAGCCAGGACTAAAAATTAGGTCTCTTAAACGTCAATATTGTGCTCTCCACTCTTTAAATAATTGGAATGCATCCATATTTTTGACTATGCTAAGGGATTAGAGAATAATTTTTATATATTATTCTGAAAATAATAAACAATGTTTATTGAGCATGTTATCTGACAGGGACTATTCTTTTTTTTTACATCTTTATTGGAGTATAATTGCTTTACAATGGTGTGTTAGTTTCTGCTTTATAACAAAGTGAATCAGTTATACATATACATATGTTCCCATATCTCTTCCCTCTTGCATCTCCCTCCCTCCCACCCTCCCTATCCCACCCCTCTAGGTGGTCACAAGCACTATTCTTTATATAAATTATTTCAGTAAATCCTCAACAATCCTATAAAGTAACATTATCTCAATTTTACAAGTAATATTACATACATAAGGAATATTTATGTTTATTCCTATATATAAATATGTATGTCTATTTCTATCTCTGTCTCTCTCTCTCTCTCTCTCTCTCTCTCATCTATCTGTTTTTGTGTCTACAAAAAATAAGTAAATGCAGAACTGGTTAAGCACACGTGTAGTCTACATAAGAAGACT
Organism: Mesoplodon mirus; assembly: GCF_964341445.2. NCBI lineage: Eukaryota > Metazoa > Chordata > Mammalia > Artiodactyla > Ziphiidae > Mesoplodon > Mesoplodon mirus. The sequence goes on from NC_138982.1 coordinate 112,749,487, forward strand.
CACTCTATTTCTCTCCATAAAACAACACAAATGGCCAGAAGTTAAGTTTAAGCAAAGAACAATCAAAATGCTAGGATTGAACAACAGTATCTCAGAATATACAACACCTTTATTTCAAAGACAAACAAGCAATACAAATAAATGCATGTAACTTACTGTCTACCTAGTATTTTAGCAAATATACACACATTTTCAAATATTATTATTAAAGATCTTTATTATGCTAAAAATTCACAGTTGAGTCTTGAAAAACTAAGCCAAGATGTAACTGGGGAAAATGGAAAGTTTTGCAACATTAAGAAATGTGATCATAGTTGTTTTTCTGGATCCACAATAGAAAATCTTTACATAATCACAGTGAGACAAACAGTAAATATGCTGAATCAAATACTGTAAAATAACTCCATTCAGTTACTGGGAATGGAATATGGGTGGTGGTAACAGAAAAATGGAAAGCCCATCTTCAGTCATTATGACAGGCAGGTAGTAGATACTGTAAGTAGATTATTGAACAGTTAACTCAGTAGAGTAAAAATAAGGGGAAAAGGTAATTATTTTCCCATTACTGTGTTTAAACCTGCTCTGTCAGATCTCCTTCCCCTTCCCCTAAGAAAAACCAAACTGTGACTTCTTTTTAGGTACATGTCCAGACCACTCCAACTTAAACCTTCAGTATCATCTCTAGTTGCTAGTTTTCCGCCTCCTCCAAGGTCAGGCTGTCCTGAACTAGGCTCAGAGACCTGCACTGGAGTATCATAGGATCTGTCCTTTCACTGTCCCCCCAACTCTCTCCCATCCTCCATACTTGCTGACTTCTTGGTTAGGGAGGATGAAAGCGGTGAAGAGCTTAGGGCAAAAGTGGCAAAGGTCTTATGTCATTGATGCTTTTGTATTTCAGTCACTGGTATCTCCTATGTAGTAGGTATTGGCAGGCTGGCTCTCTTGGAGATCATGTTAGAGGTTTTCTGGGGGGTCTGCGGTAATCTCCAACCTGAACGGTTGCCTATATTGAATAATGTGCTCTTTGGTGATGTGACCTGACCCCTACAGACTGGACACCATCTGTACCTGGTACAGAATAGCCATTCTGAGATGTCCTTTGTATTCCTTCCTTGATTTTGTGTGAGATCCCCTGTTCCTAAGAGCTCTGCCTTCTTATCTCTTCATCTGTTTCCTTCCTTGCTTGAAGCACATCCTGAAAGAGCTTCCTATGAAAGGATGCTTCAGAACTAGATTGTTTGACTTCTTCCATGTCTGAAAATGGTTCTTTTCTACCTGCTCACTTTATTAACCAGTTTACTGAGTATAATTTTAGGTTGAAAGCCTTTTCCATCAGAAATGTGAATGTGGTAATCCCCCATCTTCTCGAGCAGGAAGGAAACAGAGAAATGGCATGAGGACTCGAGCTCTGGCTTCTTTGGTTTCAGTCTTACTCCTGATTCCTGCCAGGACTAACTATATTTTTCACAGAGAAAAATTCAGCTTTTCCATTCCTATAAAATTTGATTACTTGATTTGTAGGCATTGTAGATTACTAGTCACAAATGGCAATTCACGGCCTTAAGGTCTTTTTGGTTTTTTGACACTTAAAAAAAAATTGTTAAGCACATAAATTTTTATTTTTCACTGAAGAAAAACTTAAATATAAGGAAATGCAAAGATCTTAGATACATAGTTCAATGAATTTTGAAAATATATACTCCCATGTATTCAACACCCCGGTCAAGGTCAGGAATACCTTCAGTTCTCTTCAAATTAGTCCCTACCTGACATAAGCAACCACTGTTCTAACTTTACCATCATAAGTTAGTATTTTTATAGTCTTCTTCTCTTGCCAATTTATCTAAGTCAGAAATAATAAATGCATTAAGTGTTTACTGCTGTACCCCAAAAGCTCTGTCTCCTCACTGCAGAATGATGGCTCTTCATTGCTACACATCTTATAGAATCCAAGTCAAAAAGAGTATATCAACCACAGTTTTCTGTTTCCTTTTCTCCTTTTTCTATCTAAGGTAAGACAGCTGGGAGAGTAAGTGCATTGGTGCAGGAAGATATTATGATTTGGGAAGAAAAAAGAAAGCCCTTGGATATAGTTGAGCCTGAAATGCAAGTGACATTATTAGGGATAGGGTTAGGGTTAAGCTAAGTGCCATGATGGGTGTGCTTCAGAGCAACTATCTACACCTGAACTTTACAGAAATGGAACTGTATTGTATGTAATCTTTTGTATCTGGTTTTTCTTTGCTCAACGTAGTATTTTTAAGAGATTCATTCATTGTGTTGAGTGTATCAGTTGTTTATTTTTTAATATTAATATTATTGTTGAATAGTATTCTAATATATGACTATACCACACATTGTTTTTATGTATTCCTGCTAAGGAACACTTAACCTGTTTCCACTTTGGGAATACAGTTGACTAAAACTGCTATAAACTTTATGAGTTTTTGTGTATAAAATAGATTTTTTAAATTTCTCTTGGTAAATATCTACAGAAGGAATTTCTTTGACATAGGTAAATTAATGTTTAGCTTTATAGGAAATGCCAAACATATTTCCAAGGTGGTTCTACTGTTTTACCCTGTCACCAGCAATGTGTGAGTGTTCTAGCTGCTCTACATCCTTGCCAATGTTTGGTCTGATCAATTCCTTCAATTTTTTTCTAACTGATGTGACGTGGTATCTCACTGTGGTTTTAATTTGCATTTCTCTGGTGACTAATGATATCGAGAATCTTTCCATGTGCTTATTCTTTTGTGAAGTATCTTGCAATATTCTACCCATTTAATATTTTGTTTTTCTGTTATTGAGTTGTAGGAGTTTAGATATTCTGGATTCAAGTCATTTGTTAGGTATACGTATTACCAATATTGTTCCAGCCTTTTCATTTTCTTGATGAACAGACATTTTTAACTTAAAGTCCAGTGTATTGTGTTTTTTCTCTCTTGTTAATGCTTGTTTTGCCTTTTCTCAGAAATTTTTATTTACCCAAGGTTCCAGGAAATACTTGTCCATGTTTATCTCTAGAAATGTTATAGTTTTGGTTTAATGTTTTAGGTCTATGAACATCTTGAATTAATTTTTATTGTGAGATAATGAATAAAGTTAATATTTTTTCATACTTTTATTCCATTTTTTCAGATCATTTGTTGATAAGACTTTTCATTTCCTGTTGAATTGCTTGACTGTGCCTTGTGAAAAAGCAGTCTATTTCTGGATTTTCTTTTCTCTTCCACTAATCTATTTGTCTATCATTCTACCAACATTGCCCTATCTTGATTACTGTAGCTTCATAGCAAAAAGCAAACAAACAAGAACAGTATATTTTTCCTCATTCCTGCTTTCTGGTGTGCCACATTTGGACACATGCTTGGTCTTTCTTTAAGGACATAGGATAAAAGATTTAGCTGTCTTTACATTTTTATACCTAGTAACCTAAAATTCCAACTACAGTGGGCGCATCACCAGACTCCTAAAATACAGCAAGAGATAATTTGACTATTTACTTCGTTAGTGCATAATAGGTAACATCAATTATCTCCTGGGGTAGACAAATTCGAGCTTTCTCATATCCCACTTTGACTCAGTCAATTCAAAAGTTTATACTTTACTCCACTTGCAAGTATCAGTTTTTGCAAATTTGAATCTTTAAACTTCAAGTGACAGGCTCCCAATTTATAAGCTTGCTTAAAATAATAATAAATACAAAAGGTATTATTAATTTATATAACAGAAAAATCCAGAAATAAGAGAGCCAGCTTTAGGAAGAGTCATATCCAAAGAGTATCAACAAGTGCTTCCTCGGTCTCGCCCCTGTCCCCCACCCCTCTTCCCATCTTTTATTCTCTATGTTGGCTTCATTCTCAGGCAGGCTTTCACCATACAGAGGCTGTTGGCAGCTCTTGGCTTATTAACTTAGCTTCTCTTTCCATGGATTTCTAAAAGAGTCTAGGGCTTAACTCCCTGGCTCAACTAGGGTCATATCACGGTCCTTGAGCTATTCATTGTAAATGTGTTTGACTGGGTATAGCTACTTCCCACCCCCTCAGAGCAGGATGGAATGGGGCCAGATTTACCTGAATTACTTTGCAAAGAAAAATAGAGTTCTTAATTGCCAGGAAAAAAAAGGAAAATACATGCTGAGCAGACAAAAACAAGAGACTATTACTACAGTTCAAAGATATCAAAGAGTTGAATTAGATGACCGGGCTGAAGTACTTATTTTTAAAAGAAGTCTCATTTCATAACTTTTCATTCTACTCTTAACCTTCTGTCCCAGGGAACAAAGACCCCAGTTTCTTCTTGCAACATAACTCAAGGGGTCTTGAATATAAAGGGAATCCTCAAAGTTTATCAGAAAACACTGAAGCCTTATCATGTCTGTCTTATCAAAACTTCTGACACAGGACTTCCCTGGCAGTCCAATGGTTAAGACTCCGTGTTCCCATTGCAGGGGGCACAGGTTCGATTCCCTAGTTGGGGAACTAAGATTCCACATGCTGCATGGTGTGGCCAAAAGATTAAAAAAAAAAAAAGAAAGAAAGAAAGAAAAAATCTTTTGACACATGTGGTTGGATATCACACAATGTATATCTTTTGACTTTTCAATAGCATTTCCTGGCCACTAATGATAGTCGTGTGAATGCATTGCTGTGCTATAAGCAGTTCTAGGCTGGGTTCACTAGTTTATAATGTAATTTCTCTGAAAGAAAATTTAGATAAAATAATTGGCATTCTGATCTCTGAAAGTATGCTTCATTTTTATAGTGATTAAAAAAGTCCATTTAGCTTATTTGTCAGCCTTGTAAGAACTTGCTGTTAGAAGCTCATCAGAGTTCTTTGGAGAAGGGTCATTTTATATGGGTAAAAGGGGGGGAGAGTTTAAATCTTTTTAATAGTTTTTTAGTCTCTGGTACAAATCACCTGAAGTCCACATGTAAATTAACTCCAACATTACCTCAAGATTAAGCAAGCTTGTTTTAACATCACCATTTGACCTCTGGGAAAAATGGCTTTACATTGCTGTGGATCAATGTGCTTATGACAATATGTCACTGTCCTCAGGATACTCTAAGTGTTATCTTCTAATACCACTGCTTAAAAGAGACATGATAGAAAATGAATCATCACACACTTCAATAACCATCTTTGTTTAGTTTTAAGAACTTGCCTTCCTAATTTCATAGTCAAGGCCTGAGAGTCTGAGGATAAATTGGACACCACTCCAGATGGTGGATTAAGCAATCCATTCTACTTGGCCAGCATTTAGCTCAGAGACCAGCCAACTTAATTATCCTCTGCTTACTTGTATAGTTATTTCACCTTAGCCCCTTCTAACTCCAGAGCACATCATGATATAACAGAACTTTCTGGAAAACTCATTTCTCTTATGGCCATTAGTGTGTTTTTTCAACCTCCTCCTTGCTTGCCCTCAGCATCGGTTTACAGTCCTTCTGGCCCCTTTCATATTAGCCAGTTATTTTGCAAAGAGCCCGTTTCCCTCTCCTTTGTTGTTGAAAACATCACTTTACATCTCTTTACCTCTTTCTTATTATTTTAAGTATATTTCTAAATGTTATAAACCTGAAGATAGTTTTTCAATGAGATGTTATCGAGGTGAATACTCACCCTCATGCAAGCTGTTTCTCTCTCCCTTTTCCCCAGTACCTCTGCACTAGCCTTCACAGATGGTTCACCTGTCAGAGGGAAATAAGAGGAAGGGCTTCTAGTAGCAAACTGGGTGCAACCCTTGTAGTCCCAATGGAGTGTCCAGGTGAAGGAAAAGAGGAAGCAGAGATTCTCAGTCACCTCTTGGACCTCTGTGGGTCTGTGGTTCTCCTGATTTCTTTGGTCCCTGCTTTTATGTGGCTGCCTTGGGGTTCTTCCAGGCATCTAACACAAAGATTCCTAAGATCTCCCCCTGATAATTGCTTCTTCTTTGATGTCCTAAGTTTCCCAGGACCTGCCACTGACAAAGTGGCCTTGTCCTATTCTTTTCTATGCAATATTGCTTTCTAGTTCCTGTAGCTCTTAGTCAATTCATTGGACTAGTTGTCCAAAATGAAACAGAAAGCGTTTTTGCTTGTTTATAAAATATTTTCTTATAGGTTACATGCAGGCATTCCATTATCCTATCACTAAACTTGATTGTTTCTCTATTATGTGTCATTATCCATATAAGAAGTAGTATGAAACAGTGGGTAGAGATTATAGGTCTTGGTGACAAACTGCCTAAATTCAGGTCCTAACTCCAGTCATCACCAGCTCTGTGACCTTAGAAAAGCTACTTAATCTCTCTGTGCTTCAGTTTCTCAACCATAAAATAAATATAATAGTAATACCAAATCAAAGGTTATTGGAAGGACTTAGTGTCTACAACCCTTGTCTAAAGCCCTTGAGACTGGATGTACCCTAGAATTAAGACATTTTTATTTTTTAAAGAAAGGTTAAGTGGAGTATAAGTAATATATTATACAACACCCATGACAGAGTTTGAGCAGTATAGTCAAATATATTAACAATTCTGCAGGAAAGTATATGGATATTCACACTAAGTTGAATAAAAAAATAGCTGAGAAATAGCCGCATAGCAGTTCAGGTAACGTTTTTCCATCAAATGACTTTAAGCCAGGTCAGGTGTTGCTGTCCACTGAGTCATGAAAAAACGTGTGTTTCAGCTGGAATTTCCTGAATACAGTGTTTAGCCATGTGTTTAGTACATAGTAAATTCTTCAGACATTGTCTATTATTACTAGTATTGTTATTCAGTAAATACATTTACTGAGTGCCTACCATGTGCTATTAATTTTGTCATATGTTATTGTCATATGTCATATGGAGCTGCTTGATTGAGGTCAGAGACCTTTCCTTCTTCTCAGGCTCTGATTAATTAATACTTTTTTTTTTTTTAAGACTGAATGAAAGCTTCAGAACTTGAAGAGACAGGTGCCAGTCAGAAGATTTTTTTCTAACAAAACTTTTAAAATTTTCTCCTCCAGATAACCTTAATATTCAGATATGGACCACATTGGTTTATTTTTTAATTTTTTATTGATGTATAATTGACAAAGTTGTAAGATGTATGAGGTGTACAATGTGATGATTTGATATATGTATACAGCAGTATGAAACAATTCCTCTTATCAAGTTAATTAACACATCTATCACCTCACATATTTAGTTTTTTTATGAGAACATTTAAGTTCTACTCTCTTAGCAAATTTTAATTATACAATACAGTGTCACCAACTATAGTCACCGTGTTGTACATTAGATTCTAACCCCGTGATGGTGAAGGCTCCAAGCAGAACTGGAAATGGCTGCCACTCCCATCCTAGCCCTCTTCAAGACAGAGCGGTTCATACTTCCTCAAGTTCCTCCAACACATCTGGTCTCTGCTCCTGAGATGATCCATCTCACTCTTTTGTACTTGAGATGACAGGAAGTGTCCCTAGCCAACTGCAACATTTTGTCTCCTATTTGAGCCGCTGGGAAGTGGGCATCTCCTGTCTTCTACTGGATATTACATAGTAGCAAGTATGTGAAAAATTTCATGACAAGTTACAAAATACACAAATTATAGAAAACCGCATGCTCTTGTTTTCCTCCCTACTTAATTTTTATAAATTACATTTCGGGATTAGGGTAGAGGAACACATAATACCATGCATTGCTAACAACAGTCTAGTGGATCTATATGTTCACAGATGAAAGAAGCCTTGTTCCAAGCTAACTGGCCAAGGCCTTGACCTTCAGGGCAGCCCTCATATATTTTAAACCTAAACATATTCAATTACCTGCCTAAGTGATAAAAGAGGTCCTCATAATATCTTTCAGCTAAATTTCTATTAGTGGTCCGGCCCCTAGTTTTCATTAAAAAAAAAAAATATTTACTGTTTTATGATTATAGACCAAATTAAAGAACTATCCTATAAATTTTTGTGTAAGTAGGTTGGCCCCTGGTTTTCATTTTTTTACTGTTGAATAACCACAGATTGAATACAAGAAATTATGTATGCATATGTACATAGATGGTATTATAGGATATATAGTTACAAAATATATCTTATATCCATATATTTTTATATCTATATATCCATAGATAGAAATACAGAACCTCCTATAAAAAGACTGTCTAGACTTTTCCCCCAAAACCTTTTTTCAGGACAAATCTCCTCTATCCACTCACTGAAATGTGAAATTCACCCAGGAGGCCACTTTATTTCCAGCCTAAAATTCCTAATGTTCTGAACACTTGATATGGTGCCCTTTAGGATTACTGCCAGTTGAACCTAAATTCTGTGGCCATTACCCCACAAAGTACATCAGGCTGTGAAACAAGCTCTTAAAGGAAAGTAGTTTTTCAAGCTACATTATAGTGCTTTTAAAGGGAATAAAATCCTTAATGAGAAAATGAGTCTCTTGAGACTTCTGGCTCCAAGGTCAGCTCTGCACACTTGCCCTCTTGCTTGGCAGAGAATCTCTTAAGGGACATTTCAGGGAGCCCATTCTCTAAAAGGTCCAGGATGAAATAGGATGACAGCCTGTTCTCTGGAGCCTCTGTTGGGCAACTTTATAATTCTCTGACAGATTTCCTCAGAAGCTGTTGCCACACAACAATACCCAGTCACCAGCTTCTCCCACTGCTACAGCCCAACCAAGGAAGGAGGAACTGGGTTGCTAAGGGACCTGTTGCAATAGCACCTGATGGAACTAACACTTGTCAGCTGATAACAGTTTAGTGTGAATAAACTTATCAGAATCCTCCCAAGTGCATTAATACATTGTCAGCTTCTGCAGGGCTTGGGCCCTTTCTTTACTTATCTTTATTTCTTCTTTTTTTTGTGGTACGTGGGCCTCTCACTGTTGTGGCCTCTCTCGTTGCGGAGCACAGGCTTGGGACGCGCAGGCTCAGCGGCCATGGCTCATGGGCCCAGCCGCTCCGCGGCATGTGGGATCCTCCCGAACCGGGGCACGAACCCGTGTCCCCTGCATCGGCAGGCGGACTCTCAACCACTGCGCCACCAGGGAAGCCCTTATCTTTACTTCTGTTCACATCTAGTTCAGTGCTACATAAATGTTTTTGGAGTGTCAGTTGAGGACATCCTGCTCAACGATATTGCCCTCAGCTGGCTCTTCCTGTTTGGGAGTGAGGAGGAGGAAGACGGGCTTTTTCTGTTGCAGTTACTCATTGCTTGAATCTATGGTGGAAGCAGTACAAAGAGGTGGCTGCTTTTAGAGGCCACAGAACTGCAGGGTGACAGAACTTACTTGGACCGTGGAGTGTGATGATTAGGAGAGAAAATGAAGCTTCAGATTCAGAATAATTCACCAAATGCCAAGATAGGTATGGTAGCTATTGCTGAATAAATGATAACAGAAAACGTCTAAAAATTACTGTGCATAAGACTTTTGGCATCTCTCTAGGTGGTCTCCATTAGTTCGTGGTATAATTTAAGTGCAGCTGCCCCTCCTCTAGGAGAGTGGTTAAATGAAGCCTTGATAATGAGATACAGAAAGATACAGAAAGCAGGATTGGAATAATTTTGTTCATTCCAACTTCCCATACACCCATATTTAAGGCTTCTTGGTAAGCAACAATGAACACTTCAACATTATGAGAAATGGGGATGACACTAAAATGTAATTATGTTTAATATATGGAACGCAGAATAGTAACATTCTGTAAGCTAGGGCAAGTCAGAGAAAAGGAGAGTCTAATCTGCTTTCCTGAGCCTCTTTCCTCTCCATCTCTTTAGCATTAAACAAAGCTCACTGTAACATCTATTAAAAGATGAATTCACTGGTGTGGTTCTTTGTTATTTTACCTTCACCCAGAAATGTAATTAAGAAGCAAATCATATTACCTTGATGACAGAGACAATGTATGTCAGAAACTACATGATTACTACAAAATTAGAGAAAACACAGGCTACATTCCCACTTCTAATTTATCACAATAATGATAAAAGTTCTAAATGCTCCTGAATGGTGAAATTGAGTGAGAGTTATCAGCATTTTGTTACTTATGAGCAGAACTAATTTCTTTTCACCCTTATGGAATTAATGATATAATTTACGGTGTATGTTGCTGCTTTTAATGATAGTAGTATGTATAACAGTAATGATACTTGGTGTTCTATCTTGAAGAACTTTTTTCTCAAGCTCTTATTGGCCTATGAATTCACAGGGTAAACTTATGTCATCAGAGTTGTAAGTAGTGTTCTTGATTAAGAAAGTAAGACATAGGAGTTCAAAGGTTTATGAACTTTATTCAAGTTTATGCAGCATCTATTTCCCAGGAGGGGAAAAAAAAATCACCACCCGCTTAATTTCACATACCCCCTGGCTCTGAGACTCTGGGGCATAATAAAATCACTGGTCTATACTTTCTCACCCTGATGAGATCTGCTGTCATATGTGACCTTCTTGTTCTTGTTCAAGCCAGGCCCAGTCACCAGTATGTGCCTGGAGGAGGATTTAAACATATCTTAACTCCTTGTACACTGCAGTCTCTTCTGCCAGTTTGCATCTGCCCAGAGGCTGCATGTAGCGCCTCCCATGCTCAGAGCTCTGGAAACAAATGATACACTCGAGCAGTGACTCCCCCCCAGTCAGCTGAAGGGGTTTGATGAAATGACATATCCCTTCTAGGTGCTTTTTATCTTGTTGGAGAGATCACGATCATTTTAGGAGGCCATCCTTAGCTCAGATGTTGTTGTCCAAGGGCCTCTTGAAAGATTTCCCAACATCATCTTCCTTCCCCATCCTTGCCCTTGCCTTAGCACTTGAGACAGCAGACTGTTTCTTCCAGGATCTTTGTAGCAGAAGAGGGTAAGGGAAATTATTTTTTTAGGGCAAGACCAAGAAGAAAGGCTCAGAGCTGGGGGTGACATTAAGTCTGACTGTTGAATTTTGTCCTGGCCCTTTGATGCAGAGAAACAGTGAAGGTTAAAGAAATCCCCCACTCTTGTATTCTAGCAAACAGCGTACTGCAGAGAACCACCCTACTGCATATGATTTAAATACAACTCACAGATGCATCTTATTTACCTATGGCAAGTCAGACACAGACTCTCCAAATTTCGATTCTTTTCCTCACAAGTGATTTGCTGAACTGCTTATCCTACTGATTAATCAGAACACTCAAATTTAATTTTCTCTCCTTTCCCCAGGTTGTTGAATTTTGATCGCCTTCAGCCTGAGCCAACATACAACCCCTCCTTAAGAGCCCCTGTCAAGAGCAGCATGGCTTCACAGTAGAACATTCTTTGATCTGTTGTCCTATCAGGCTACCCTTTATCCCACTCCCCCACACCTGGTTTTTTCTAGCCTTGTTTACTCCTCGCTAGAAAGGAAAGGCCCTTTCCTGCTTAACTTTTGAGACACTAGCAGATCTCTGGTCCAGAATGTTCTCCCTATTGCAATAATGGTTCACCTCTCCAACTGCAATAGTCAGTCCCCCCAGTCTTACCACATATCTTTCTTAAGCCAGATTAAATGCCTAGACAGTTCTTCTCCCTACAAGTCTCTTTGCCTCTGTCTCTTTCACACACACACACACACACACACACACACACACACACACACACTTCTCCAGGTAGACTCCAATATGGCTGCTTGTTTCTCTAATAAAATAACAGGTGTGATGAATGATTAGGCAAGTTACAAGTAGGTTACCACAGAAAAGCTAATTTTTCTTTATCTTTGAATTTCTATCCACCTTTATGTTCTCTCAAATTGCTTGGCAATCTCAAACTCCTTATTGAGATCTCTGTTTTATATAGAGGTATCTTTCAAAACCCATTGGTAAAGCAAATCAATTTAACTCAGAAGAAAAACAAGCTTAGAGAACACAGGCAACCCTTGATTTGTTCCTTTGACCTCTCAGTAAACAGCATGATTTGCCATAAAAAACCTCAAACTGTCATAGCTGACTGAATCAATTCTAAGGATTTTAGATAGAATAAATAATGCTTATTCTAACTTGATATTGTTTTAGTATTTTTTCTAAGAGGAGAGGATTTGTTCATGTGTTTTAAGTTGAAAATAGTATTTGTTTTTCTTAGCATTCATTACTAACCAGGGCCTATGTAGACTTTCATGGTTTAAGCATTTTCAAATTAAATTTGAAGGACCGCTATTCTTTCCTCTTTCTTTCAGAGTAAAACACATTCTAAATCCTAATAAATCTATTTCTTTAATATTCCACTTGATGTATAATAGTGCAAACAAAAACACATAATGGGTTCCTCTTGAGAAAGGGAAATGTATTCACTCCTGATGAAAAATCTTTTGATAATTCACTCTTGGCTTTACCACTTGATTTATATCATCTTCCCACATTAATTTGTTTTTAATTTCTTCCTGCTTTCTAAGGCTTTTCTCATTTCATGACATATACGTGACAGATGAGGTTGATGAACTGCAGAAGTAAAGATCCTAACTCAGATGAAAAGCTTAAATTATTCTGCAGTCCCATAGAATCCATGAAAAATACTGAGGAGCCTAGATTTCCAAGGGCTCGATCATAGAATTTTAGAAAAAAGTGATGAAATCGACAACAACAACAAAACATTAAAGCAGAATGTGTTTCTTTAGCCAATACTGAATGTCTCTCTGTATTTTTTCTAAGTCTTCACCTGATTCAGTTGTGTACTCTAAAATGATGGCAAATCTATGGAAGCTCTATAAAATCTATTCTTTATTATAGATCTTAATTTCAAAAATTCTATGAATTTTTTCCTTCTATGAACCTTATTTTAATTTACGGGAAAGTAAATAACTATCTTCATTTAAGGAAGGAAGTAGCATAGATGACAGTGCCTCAAGGTAAAACTCGTATTTAAAAGTAATAATTGGGCTTCCCTGGTGGCGCAGTGGTTGAGAGTCCGCCTGGCGATGCAGGGGACACGGGTTCGTGCCCTGGTCCAGGAAGATCCCACATGCCGCGGAGCGGCTGGGCCCGTGAGCCATGGCCGCTGAGCCTGCACGTCCCGAGCCTGTGCTCCACAGCGGGAGAGGCCACAACAGTGAGAGGCCTGCGTACCGCAAAAAAAAATAAAAATAAAAAATAAAAAAAATAAAAGTAATAATTATCCCTTTACAATGTATGTACCTTCATATGCAAGCTCAACTACTTCAGTCCTATTTTGTTTTTCACCAGCAGGTTAGAAGCTACTTATTAGATTATTTTTCTTTATTCTGTCTCAGTAATGGGACAAATCTTTTTTCTCTGTTATTAAGTTGTGTGAATGTATTTTATGTATCTCTTCAATTGTCCTTTAATTTCCACCTACACCCTTTTTAAGATGATTGATTCGAAAGTATGACCCTACTGGAACACTGGCATCCCAGCACTGCTTCCTGGGGTAAATAAGAGTCTCTGTGTATTAGTTTCCTCATCTGTAAAATGGAATTCGGGCAGAGATGAAAAAGGATCATATATTTAAAGCATCAGACGCTTGGGATTGATTGATTGATTGATTGATCGATGCTTTTAAACTTGGTGCAGTCATCCCTCAGTATCCACAGTGCTTTGGTTCCAGGCCCCACCTTGGATACCAAAATCCACAGATGCTCAAGTTCCATGTGTAAAATGACGTAGTGCAAGTCATTCCTTGATATCTGCGGGTCCCACATCCTGTCGATGCAGAGCTGAGTGTACTTAGTTGAGGATTATGTCTTCCAATTATTTAAATTATTAATTTTCCCCAAAGCACCTGTATATAGTGAACTTTTATTGAACTTTTAATATTAGTGTGAATTGTATTGGAAACATCTGACTGTGTACCCGCTGGATGCTAGCAACATCCTGGACCAGTTTTTGGAGTAAGTTTGGCTCATAAAAACAGGCGGCCAGGGCAATTCATTTTTTTTCTTAAAAAATGCATTTTCCTTTATGCTTGTCCATGCATATACTCCAAATTAACTTCATTCTATTACAGTCCTTTTGGGAAGTAAATTGTTCAAGAAGAAGTAGGAATAGGAATACTTTTAGCTAGTGAATTCCTTCAGAATAAATCAGTTTAGTTCCTTTCTTACTTAACATCCCTGGAGCAATCTCTGAGTTCAGAACACTGGACTGGAAGCGTTTGGTCTGTTTGCTAAATTTCAGGATCTTCAAACTGCAACTACAGGAAGGTATGGGGAAGACTATTCCTGTTCTAGTGGTGAGCATCCTCTTGGGTCTATCGTGGGCATCTCTCTCCGGCAGAAGTCACCTGGGGATTACAGTTTACAAATGAGGGATTCAGTAAAGTCTATGACAGTATGCAGTATCTTAAAAACATGTGTTTGTGGATGTGGATGTGGATTTAATTCTTACAATTTCATTTCCACATGGACCCATGTTTTCAAAGCTATAAAACGTAAGTGCTTTAAGCTACAGCATTCCCTAGCAACCCACCCACACTAGTGACTTATTTAGATGTATTCTATGAAATTGTATGTGAGGAGACTTCTAAGAAGCCTTTTTTAAAATTTTGGGTTGCTTTTTTTTTTAAGCATTGGGAACTGATATATTTCCCACTGACAAATGGCCTAACAATTAATGATTATCAGTGTGAATAATCATTCTTTTGGAAGAAGCTATTTACAAATACTCTTAGTTTTATGCATCCATGCTCTAATAGATGATTTCAACAAAAGGCACCCCCCATGTTTTACTAAAGAGTTTTTTTTTAATTTGGTACTAATATTCTTATAATTTGTTGCCTGATCATTTATGTTTCTGAAATTAAGAATCTATTTACATATCCTGATTATCAGAATTTTTTTTCAAAGCAAAGTGTTATAAACAAATTGACCAAAATGGAATACTGTAGCCATTATACTAATGTTAGGTGGTATCTGTGTATTTTCATTAATCTGCATGACAAACTTGCAAACATATCCATCTTGTGGAACAAAAAATGTGGCTTAGAGAGTATGTGTAGCTTGCTCAAGTCATACTGCTGGTCACTAGTAGCACTGGGATTTTAACCCAGTCATCTGAATTCTAAAGCCCATTCCTGTGCTCTGTCCTGGGTCCCAGTTCTGGGTATGTGTTGTTTGTAACACAGTATCTGACACAGCTGTCCCCCAAAATTGTTTGTTGGGAGATGAGTGAATAGTACGTACTTGATGAATCAATATAGTTATCCACACGTTAAATCTCTATATTGTATTTTATATCTTTATAAAAGCAAAGGCAAATGGCCAGATCTCCCACACACCTGTCCTACTGGGGAATTACTTATTTAGAATAATCATAGAATAATAGGAGTTGCTGATGTGGGGGTTAATGTTGCCCATTGCACTTGGGATGAAACAGATATCAGACCTGAGAGACAGACCCCAGGTCTTAGGCCGTGGGTTTTTCTCACTGTATGGTTATGAAGCATCATCCCTCTCCCTGTCATCAGGGGTCCAGTTTCTTGTGGTTACAGCTATTTAGTGTATTGACCAATGGCATGACCTGCCACCTGAGCTCTCTTGGTTCGGGGAGTATCAGCTCCTCCCTTGACTTAATTATGAATTAGAGTCCATCCCTATTGCTACACAAATACAATGTAATAAGTAGGTGACCTATTCACTGCCATAGAACTCTACCAGCATTATTTGCCTTAAGGGCTTGTATTGCAAATTTTCATGGAACTTTGCAAGAGACCAACATGCAGGAAATCAGGTTGAATAAGTTATGTCTTCTATTTTTGTTACTGTTTTTATAATTATTTTATGTTATATATGTTTGTAAAAATTGCTATTAATGCCCTATCTCCTCAGTATCATCTGCTTAATTCTTCATTGAGTTAATTCTCCTTTTTTGTTTTCTTTTTCTCTTTTGGGAAGCATATATAAACTTTCAAGTTAAAAAGTTCACTCATGAATGAGAATAGCAATGATAACAGTTAAAATGATAAGGCAGAATTAGTATGATAATTACTTCTGCTTAATATTATATTTTTTTGCCAAACAAGACCTGACTTGTTAAGGAGAGGGTTGGAGTGGACGGCTACCTGCCTGGTGTGATAAGAGGCATCAGGGAAACTTCCTTGTTCCTCAAATACTCCCCTTTCTATTGACTACATTTTGAAAAATCCTGCAGTAAAAGATTATTCTGTTTAATTAAAGGCTTAGAATGACAGTTCTCCTGGGAAGGCTAACACTGAGCAACTATCAATCCCTTTTGTGTGAATGAATTTCTGAAGAGTTAATAAGAAAAGAAATTTAGAGGGGGCCAGTAGCAAGGAGAGCCTCTATAAAGTTACCGAATAATAGAATAGGATGGTGAGAGTAGCCACTCAATAAGAAAATGTAGTTGATGTCATTAAGGCCACACTCATCTCTTTAAAGTTTTTTCTATTCCTAATGCTGCCCTAACCTATGGCTTATCAAGTAGCAGTTCCTTTCCCTATTTTTAAAGTTTACATGTGTCTAACATCTGGATAATTAAGAAAACTTCAATTAGACTCTCAATATATTTGGGTATTTGGAAATAAATAGAATCAATTACTATTCTCTTAGCCTTCTTTCCAGATGGAAAGCATCAAAATCTCAAATGAAATTCTAGGATCACCCTGAGAATTTTAGTTTAATCTACTTAACAAAAGAATAAACATGGAAATGATAAAATGAATACATTTTTTTCTCTAAACTGCATATTATGGATAAAATTATGGAGTCATCTCATTCAGCTAAGATTACATATAATTTTAGTTCTACTGTGTACCCTAGAGGAATAGAAAGGCAGCATTTGAATTTATTTATGTTCTACTGCTTTTCATTCAGTGGAGTCAATAGTAAAAATGATAGAGATGTTGTACATTATGCTTTAAATAATTTATTGTCTTTTTTTCTTGATCTTAGGCTACCTTTTAATTTTTTTTTAAAGGTACAGTGTGTCAATCATTTGCTTGGATGTAAAAAAATCCACTCATAATTATCTAGGTAAAACCTGGGACAGTCTTGGCATATTTCAGAAAATCCAAGGATAAGAAATTCAGCCAGGCTTTGCAAGGGACTAAAATGAAGAGCACCCAAACCAGAGCAATCAAGACAACCCAGAAACCAAGGTAACCTACTTACCTCTGTCTCTCCTTTCCTCCAGTTGGGTTCATGTGGCCTTTAATTCTGTTTCCCTCTGTTCTTTACTCTTCTGCAATTGGACTTTCTGCTTGCCCAACAAAGCTGGTGGGCAAACATGACTGTTCCAGTTCTAATTTTACATGTTTTGCAGGGTTCAGCACCCAAAGCCCACTGGAAACTCTTCCAATTTTAAATTCTTGAGAAAGTGAATTTGACCTAACTTGGGTCAAGATACGCATTTAAAATCTCATTTCATCACCATCACTTGAACCATTTTTGAATCATCAAGGAGTTTTTCAGGTTACTTCATCTTCACCTGTCTAAATATTTTGAAATACAAAAATATTTGAATTGGTACATAATGTTGTTGCTAGATATTTTATTCTCAGCCTCAAGTAGTCATTCTGGTAATATTAGGACCACTGGTATTTGTTCATATTTACAAATGTATATTGCAGTCTCCTCAAAATAAATAACTATTGCATGGATTTTAAAAGTTATCCTTAAATGGCTTATTTGTCATAGAACCCAACCCATAAACTCATGAGGTAAGTTCTCAAAATTTAATCTCGAGATTTTTTGTGGCCCCAACTTACTCCATTCTAATATTTTTTACTAGATTCATTCAGGTCTCTTAAGTATTAAAAAAATCAATATTTCTTTAAAAAACATAACACAATATTCCTCCCTATAAGATTTAGTCCAGTTATCATCTCTGTGAAGCTGTCCCTCACAATTTCCCTAACGCAGCCCCATTGCACAGCAAGAAGACCCTCCTACCTTGTCTCTGCTCCTGTAGCAGAAACATGAAAAAATGAAACATGTCACAGATGTCAGTATTAATGCTTTGTAACTGCTTAATTTTTCTCTTTTGGGGATTAAGCCATCAGCTCTGATAGGGCAGGAATTCTGTCCTGTTTAATTTGTGTCCTCAGTGCCTACTTACCACAGTGATAAGTACACAGTGGGTGTACAGTAAAAGTCAATGATCACTTAGAAATAGCTAAGTGTAGCACCAATGGCTGTAGTATAATGGTGGGCCCTGGCCAGTGGAGTTCATTCTGTTCTCAGTTACAAATTTATCCAGAAATGGCTCACTATTTATCTTGGATTGAACCTTTGTTACACATTTTTCTTTTCACATAGTTTGGAGGACTCCCAAGAATAGAGTCATCTTTATATAAAATGGTACAAAGAACACTAGTTTTATAAATGGGAACTTTGCACGAATGCGTGTGACACTCGTGATATTGATGCATGGCATAGATCAATCTATTACCATTTTTGAAGTAAATGAAAGTGAGGAGTTAACTACTTGGTTCCAAAAATATTAGCATGTAATCACATTGTTTTTGACCCAAGCTTCTTATGATAGCCTATGTTATATTTTTAGAAATAACCTTATACTTTTCTTAAGTTAAAATGGCAGGTCAAAATATTTTAACAGAGAGTGAGCGTAAAAGAAAAGTGAAGTATAATTGTGTCACGTTTTAGGTCACAAACTTAGCAATTAAATATATCACAGTCTATTCCAGTTTAACAACAATTTGTTTCAGTCTTTCTCTGTATCATTGTGGTCCATATCCAGACTTTTTGTCTCCATCCCACCTCTCCTACTCCTCCCTCTGGTTTTAGGCACATAGACCACACACATACTGTTATGTTATTCTTATCTGGTTTGCTTCTGAGTATCTCCAGTCAAGGTATAGATCATCTTGCCTGGTTTCAGGCCTTGGTTTCTGTCCTTGTATCTTTCGTGAAGTGTCAGTGTCATCTCTCTCTGCTCAAGAAAATTCCTGAGATTCTGGCCATTTCCTACCCAGGACACACACCTCAGTTAATCCCAGCAGAAATCCTAGCAAAAATTTCTGACATTATGATATCAAAATCTCTGACTTTTGGCTGTCTACCACACACTCTGTAAGATGTCACATAAAAACTTCTGGATTTCTTACATACATTTCCCAGACTGTAGAGGACGAAGAGATCACAGTCTCATGATCTGTTCTCTGCCTGTGTCATCAGTGCTTTATGGTAGCTACCTTGTGTTGTCAGGCTGCTTCTCCAAAGGGTTTTGAAAATTTGTAAGTTACAACTTAAAAATGAGGAGTAAACCCTTCTCCTTGGTCCTTCCCTTCATCCTTCCTCTTCATCCCCTTCATCCTTCTCTATGGATGTTTCTAACAGCCTATCCTAGAATTTTGGTTCCAAGGTAAATAGGACTTTTTTTTCACCTTTCACTTCCACCTTCCCCATGTCTTCCTTTCCACCAGGCGTAGAAGACTCTTTCTTTTTGCAAGAACATTGCATTACATTAAGCTTTGGACTGAATTATGTCTGCCCCAAATTCATAAGTTGAAGCCCTACCTCTAATATGGATGGTATTTGGAGATGGGCCTTTGAGAGGTAATTATGTTTAGATGAAGCCATTATTGTGGGGCTTTTGTGGTGGGATTAGTGTCCTTGTAAGAAGAAACACAGAAAGCCTACTTTCTTTCTCTCTTTACCCTCAGGGCACACATCAAGAAGGTGGCTGTCTAAATGCCAAGAAGAAAGCTCTCACCAGAACCTGATCAAGCTGGCACCCCAATCTCAGACTTCCAGCCTCCAGAATGTGAGAAAATAAATTTCTGTTGTTTAAGCCACCCAATCTGTGGTATTTTGTTGTGGCAGCCTGAGCTGACTAAAATATATATATATATATATATATATATATATATATATATATCCTTCTTATACCTAATGCATGGCTTAATCTTAATAAGAAAGATTGCTGGGAGATTAAATGCCATTTACCAAGAAGGCAAAATATAATAGGGATATTAGGAAGTATTATTGCTGTTATGGATGAAAGGACATGAAGAAGAGCTCAAATTCAGACTAAATAATGAGAAATCATGGCTACATTATTTTTCAAACTGTGAGTTACAACCCATTAACGGACTGTGAAAACAATTAAGCAGGTCACAGGTAGCCCTTATTTTAATGATTTAGAATAGAACAAAATAGAAGACATCAGAGTTTGCTTTGTGAAAATTTTTATTATTCAGTTGTGTGCAAAAGTATTTTGCTTCGTGTCTGTATACCAGTTAACAATATAAAATGCATTTCTTACTGAGACGTTAGCTATTAGCACTACACCCAGTATGCTCAAAAGGATGAAGATGTAAGTACAATACCTCTTCTCATTCTAAGTCTTCATTGACTTCAACCAGGAGGCACTGGCAACAATGCCTTCTGGAAGGAACCATGTCTGCCTTGGAGACCAGTGTGGCATCTGTCCTCTCAGTCTGTCCCCTGTCCCACATCTACACATCTGGATTTCAAAATTGATGGTGACACCTCACAACCACTTTAAAAATTTTTCTTTGGTATTTAATAGATTTCTTTAACTTTTCCCACCCTCATCCCATTCTATTCTGACTCCTATAATAGCCACTTGAAATGATTTAACTTCTCTGAGCACCATTTTCCCTATTTGGAAAACAAGAGAGTTGGCTTGCTTTTGTTTAATGTCATTCTAGCCCTAAAATTCTACAATTCTTTTGCTTTTATGTTAGAGGATTGCATCTATAACAGTGTTTCTCAGCCTGGGATTTCATGAACAACTTCCCAGGGTCTGAGAGTATATCTCAAGGATTGGAAAGGTTTAAAATTTTTTGCCATAATTTTTTTTTAATGTTCCTAGCCTTAGGGACTCAGACACATTTTACTGGATGAGTGACTTATTCAAGGCTTAGGATCTTCAAGTTGTTTAGCATAACTGGAGCATATTTATTTATTTATGTGTGTATGTATTTATTTATTTATCTATCTATCTATCTGTGTTGCATCTTCGTTGCTGCGCGCGGGCTTTCTCTCTAGTTGCTGTGAGTGGGAGCTACTCTTCATTGAGGTGCGTGGTCTTCTCATTGAGGTGGCTTCTCTTGTTGCGGAGCACAGGCTCTAGATGCACGGGCTTCAGTAGTTGTGGCAGTCAGGCTCAGTAGTTGTGGCTTGTGGGCTCTAGAGCACAGGCTCAGTAGTTGTGGCACATGGGCTTAGTTGCTCTGTGGCATGTGGGATCTTCCTGGACCAGAGATCGAACTTGTGTTCCCTGCACTGACAGGCGGATTCTTAACCACTACACCACCAGGGAAGTACTGGAGCATATTTTATTATATGTAGGGACACAGGATGAGGCAAGAGATATAAGCATGGGTTGGATCATGAACAGTCTTGTAAGCCAAGTTAAGAATTTCAAACTTTATTCTGAGATGGTTATGTATATATGTGGAGTGGAGAAGGGGTGAGGTGGGTCATCAGGATGTTTATGGTAGAAGAGTGTGGAAAGAATGTATTAAAAGGGAGAGATGAAATCAAGTT
Organism: Mesoplodon mirus; assembly: GCF_964341445.2. Taxonomy (NCBI): domain Eukaryota; kingdom Metazoa; phylum Chordata; class Mammalia; order Artiodactyla; family Ziphiidae; genus Mesoplodon; species Mesoplodon mirus. Next base: position 112,770,919 of record NC_138982.1, read on the forward strand.
TTTGTTTTAGAAACACTGCCAAGGTAGAGAATGGATGGGAGGTAACAAAAACCTGGGTCTAGTCAAGAAGGCTTTAATGTTACCAGAATGAGAAATAATATTTGCCTGCACTGGGGCATGAATGGATAATTGGGAAGAAGAGATGTAGACAATTGGAGCAATATTTTGTAGATAGAATCATCAGGACCTGATATTGGATGAGATATTAGGAATAAGGGAAAAGGAGTGTGGAGGGTGACTTTGGCGTCTGCCTTGTGCCATTAGGTAAGGTGATGAAAAGGCCGCCTGAGAGGATATTAGGAAATGTTGGAGTGGGAGGTAGAAAGAAAGTGAAAAAGATAGTTCATGTGGAAACAGGGAGAAAATACTACCTACACACATTCTAGTACTATCAGGCAGTGTGGAGGGCTAATTTGGAGCAGAACATTATGAATTTGTACATTTTTTCTCCAGCAATGTTCAACAGACAGTAGAAGCTAAGTAATCCAGAATTGGGGAGAATGCAAAAGACAGACACAAGTTTGGATGGCATTCTAGGGATACTGAAGAGCCATTAATAAGACAGGAATTTTAAGTAGATCAATTTGGGTCTTGCAGTATACATAGGATCCACAGCTGTAGGACAAGAATGGACATAGGATTGGACAAACGGAATTACTGAAACACTATGCAGTGATAAATGCCACAGCCAATCCCACCAGGATGTCTGGAGCTAAGATGACCCTTTAGATTTGTTCCTTGGAAGCAAGAAATTCTAACTTTTTTACTCCCAATGGATCTGGGCTGCTTCCAGGGAGGGAAATGTGACCTTGTGTGAGGCAGTTCTTTTCAACTTAGGGCAGTGGTTCTCAAAGTGTGGTTCCTCATCCTGGTGCTCGTTAAAAAGGTAGAATACTGGATCCCTTACTAAACCAGAAGTCTGAGGGCACAGCCGTCTGTGCTCTAAGCTCTCCCAATGATTCAAATACATGTTAAAGTTTGAGAACAACTGGCTTCAGGAAATTTTGGAGAGAGACTCAGTTGAAAAATGCCAGCAGTCTAGACTCTCAGTGGTTGGAAATGAGGGCCTCAGTCCTGTAGGGAGAAATGTGGGGTACTACATCATCAGTAGGTGAAGTCAGAAAGATCAGGCTGTGGGCAGTGACTTCTTTTCTGAGTTAGGAATATTGAGGGCAACTTTAGTAGGAAGGACGTAGGGAGCAAATGAAAGAATTTGAATAATAATTATGAAAAGGTACTGTGGAACATCCGTTTCCACTTATTGCCTTTTTCTTTATCTCAAGTTTTTATCTAATATACACAATTAAATAAATATTATTTAATGTCAACAACTCTTTGGAAATCAACTGTGATGATAACAAATACTTATGGATGAAGTTTTATGTTGTGATTAAGCAACAGAATATCCTACTAGTTCAAATACTTAACAGTAACTCACAATATGTGTTTTTCCTTTATTATGTACAAGCTGTAAATAATTAAACTAGGAGCTTTTGAAACTAAATTAAGTTCTATTATATACAAGTATTAATCTAACGCCAGTACACCTTTCCTTGGCTGATTAACATAGAAGTCAAGTTTTTGTTAGAATAAAATATCTGATAATTTACTAAAGCACTCATAAGGTTGTGTAAAACTTGATTTTAAACCCACATTCAATCAATTCTTTTCCAAGGCTGTTAGCTATATATACACTTTATTGCTGAGCTTCTGCATCTTAAATCCTTATAACACCAACCTTGACTGGAAAAATATTCATTACCAATACACACTTAATTTAATGCAAAAACAGTTTGATGGTTTAGTTCATTGAAGTCTAGATGCTATGAAGTGGACATCTTGAAAATTTCCCACTGCTCAGGGCTGATAGTACCTGGAAAATGGCAATCCATCCTGAAAGGGGGTAAAGGGGAGAGACCTGTCAAGTCACTTTGCCTTGTTTTTAGATTACATGCAAAAGTATTTACTTTTACAGGAGCCAGTAAGCCTTCTGTTCCACGTGAAATAGAATAAGTGCTTTCTGGCAAATAGAAAAAAAAAGATATAGCAGGTTTAAATAGCCCTGAAGATGGAAAAGACTTTGGTTTAGTCACTACGTAAGGATAATTAGTAACTCTTTTGGGAAGAAAATTAAGGTTTGAATCTGTCAATGGAAACAATTTAAAACAAGGTAAAATGTAGAGAAAAACACCAAACAGGCAGAGCATTGCAACACAGCAATATATGTCTCAATTTGCATGTGATAGTTGCTTTCTAGTTCCTAAATGACCAGATCTCCTAACTGGATCGCAAGCAAAGCACCCTGGAATTGAGTTAGCTATGTGTTCCTTGTCAGGGGTATGCTAGTGTTCCTCCTACTGATACAGAGAAGAATGATGACAGAAGATAATAAGCAACACTGGACAGTGGGTTTTGTGGCTGCTTAGAAGATAAAAGGGGAAGTTGAACTTAGTGGCTTACAGCAGTTTTTGATTAGCAGTGGTACTTCGGGATATCCAAAAGGCAAATGGAAATGGTTATAGAGTTCTGTTGTGGAGGAAGGTAAATATCAAATACCCCAATCTCATTCAATGAAGTCTGTCATTATTACCATTAATCCTTTCGTAGGTGATTTTTTTTTCTTTTTTTTTTCAGTGAAATTATTTTTTTGTGTGCACTATTCATCTTGACCAAATATGTTACTGCAAATAGGAATAATTTTTAATGTGTTTTATTTGATGTTAAAGCCAAAGTGTAAAGTCAGTTACTTGACTCCTAAATTTATTTCCTTGTTCTTGGTGCCCTACCTTGATCTTAATGAACATCTCCTCCCTAATCTCAGGAGGGCATGTGGTGCAGGAAGCTGACTTCATTGCCAGGTACAGAGGTGGCTCCCTGGCCATGGTGATTTGTTCAGAGATGGACTTGCGGTTTAGCTGGTCTGATTAGAATGAGTATCAGGGCATTTGTTTGGATATTGTGGCAGAAATGCTTTCGAAACTCTGCTGGATAGGAATACAGAAGTATGATTGTTTGGAAATCACTGCCATCTATCGTGGAGTATAAGGAGAGAAGCCTCTAATGAATGAGGGAAATGCCCAGAAAGAGGGGTTGAGACATGCAAAAAAGAATAAAAGTCCTGGGCAATACCTTTTGAGCTGTGGTTCAAGCACTATTTGAAAGACTTTTCAGCCACAAAAGCAATAAATTATCTTTATTAATTAAGCCTGAGTTGTGTTTTCTACTACTAGCAAATAAAAGCATTTTGATAAATGTAGTAATCCTCCATTCTCCAATCCCTAAATCATATGTAAAAAATAAATAAATAGGGCTTCCCTGGTGGCGCAGTGGTTGAGAGTTCGCCTGCCGATGCAGGGGACACGGGTTCGTGCCCCGGTCTGGAAAGATCCCACATGCCACGGAGCAGCTGGGCCCGTGAGCCATGGCCGCTGGGCCTGCGCATCCAGAGCCTGTGCTCTGCAACGGGAGAGGCCACAACAGTGAGGGGCCTGTGTACCACACAAAAAAATAAATGAAAACAAACAAACAAACAAACAAATAAATAAATAAAAAGAAACAGACACACATAAGCAGCAGTATTTCTATATAGTTGTAAACTTTTTCTGACTCTCCTGCGTGACTTGTATATTATGGGTGCATGCAATACCATATTTTAATTGCTTATCTCATAGCAACACAGTTGAAGCCATAAATGCCCAATATCAGTGAGCAATTTGGAGATTGCTTACTTTATTTCCTTTTACTTCACTCATTTGCCAAGGAAATATACATAATGTAATCACACTGTTATTTAGGAGTCAGGAGGCTTTTCTTTTTTTTTTTTTTTTGCGGTACACAGGCCTCTCACTGTTGTGGCCTCTCCCGTTGCGGAGCACAGGCTCCAGACGCACAGCCTCAGCGGCCACGGCTCACGGGCCCAGCCGCTCCGCAGCATGTGGGATCTTCTCGGACCGGGGCACAAACCCGTGTTCCCTGCACTGGCAGGCGGACTCTCAACCACTGCGCCACCAGGGAAGCCCATGGAGGCTTTTTTGACATTAACAGAAGATAGTCATCTGTAAACAAGAATTCTGTTTCATTCAAATATTTTGCTCATGGTAATAAAGAGCACAAGAAAGGAGAATGGAAAATCAGAGAACAAATCGTTTCTTCTCCTATTTCAAAGATTACCTGGAGGTGTCTGTTGCCCTTTACTGTATAATTAGAAAGATGCATTACTTGAAGTTAAAATTCCCAGTGAATAAAAAAACATGTTTTCATGAATATATTGATCTAAATAACTTAGGGAAACCCATATGCTTTTATTAGAGGTCAAAACTCACTAGTGGAACTACATCATTAAATAACCAAAAATGTCTGTTTTTTTTTTTTAACTTGACTGCATATGTATGTTTGTATAACAGGTATTGACTACACATTCTAGTGTCCTTGTTTTTTTTTTTCTTTAGTATTAAGAGGCTACAATAAGAAGCCCACTAGGAATGTGGACAATGGAGGAAATAATTGGCTCTCTGGGAGATAAATGGTAAAATCAATATTAGATTATAGATCAGCAGACTTGTGACAGACCAGATGGCTTCTGGTTGAAGTTTTAACATATTTAAAGAAAAAAGGTGCCACACAGAAGGGGCATCAGTCAACTGTGGAAATGCAGGAAAAGAAGCCAAGACTTTGGGCAAAAGGTAATGATCATGAAAGGAAGAAGGGAGCCTAGTCATTAGACATCAAGTTACTTATGTCCCACTGGCAAGGTTGGCCCTTAAGATTTGGAGCCAGGGGACGGCTCTTAGGTCTTTCTGATCTGAATGGAAAGTCCAACTCTATTGTGAAAATGACCAACAGGTATTCTCACCTGTTGCCATTAAACATTCAATTCATCTAACTCCCATTGTTTTGATTCCATGCTCACCAAGAAATCTAATTTCCACATCTGCCTCTCTTGTTTTATGGTCCTTGTCACTATAATATTTCATAGTAAATTATTAAAAGAGACTTTGGTTAATGTTTATTGCATGACCACATAGTTTTGCCATGGGGAAGCAATGTGCCAACCTGCTGACTCAAATACTTATAGTTTGTGTAAAAGTTATATTTCTCAGTGCATATAAATAAATTGATTCTTTGATATTTGTCTTACATGTTGTTTATTAGTAAGTGTGAACCAGTCATTCAAAGCCTAATCACACTTTAGAACATCAATAAGAAAGTGTCTTTGGGGACTTCAAAATAAAGGAACATAATAGAAGGATTATCTCTAATACCACTTACCTACCTATATATCAGCTTGTAAATTATCCATCAGAAAATTGTCAGGCATTGTATAGACATTTATATGAAGTTTGATAATTTGCTTAAATCTTTCATAGCCTTCTATTGCCTTCAGGATAGAATTTGGGCTATTTAGTGTGACATGCAAATCCCTTCATGATCTCACTTCCATTTTCATCTCTTGATGTCCTGCTGCATGTAATGCAGGCACATTTGCTATTATCTGAACTACCTACACATAAAAGTTTAGCCTGAACAGTATCTTAGGGGAGTCACTCCTCCCCTTTATCCTTTCTCCTTATTGAATACAACCCTTCTATGGAGCTCTAGTCTTTGCTCTCATAACATTCTTTGCAATACCATGATGTATGGTAACTGTTGATTTGTCTATCTCATCAACGAGATTACAAGTCTTTTTGAAGGAGCAACTCTGAATTTTACCTTGGTATGACTAAAGATGTAAGGATGGCGCTTATATATGAAACTCAAGGGAGTTTACTGAATGGATGGATAAAGGGATGAATAAATATAGTAAAATTTGGCTTCCAACCCAATTTACATTCCTTGTTACTAATTATAGTAGGCTTCCATAATGACCCAGTTCTTTTTTTTTTTAGCATCTTTATTGGAGTATAATTGCTTTACAATGGTGTGTTAGTTTCTGCTGTATAACAAAGTGAATCAGCTATATGTATACATGTATCCCCATATCCCCTCCCTCTTGCGTCTCCCTCCCACCCTCCCTATCCCACCCCTCTAGGTGGTCACAAAGCACCGAGCTGATTTCCCTGTGCTATGTGGCTGCTTCCCACTAGCTATCTGTTTTACATTTGGTAGTGTATATATGTCCATGCCACTCTCTCACTTCATCCCAGCTTACCCTTCCCCATGTCCTCAAGTCCATCCTCTATGTCTGCGTCTTTATTCCTGTCCTGCCCCTAGGTTCTTCAGAACCTTTTTTTTTTTAGATTCCATATATATGTGTTAGCATATGGTGTTTGTTTTTCTCTTTCTGACTTACTTCACTCTGTATGACAGTCTCTAGAATGACCCAGTTCTAACTCTCCCTGTGTCCATATCCATTGCCATACACCTTTGGTAGGGCCCTTGCACTCTGACTCTTGAACTCTGCCATGTGGCTTGCACTGGGCCAATGGAATATTGGTAAACAAGATGCAAGCAGAGACTGGTGGAGAGGCATGCAAAGCAGAACCACTCTGCAGAAAAATGAATAATCCCAGCCAAGCCCAGCTAAGCCTAGCCTAGGTCAGCTGAATCCCAGTGATGCATGATAAATAAATGCTCACTGGTATAGGCCACTGAAGTTTTGAGTGCTTTGTTATGCAGCATTGTCACAATACAGAATTGATACATCCATGACCACTAGTGATCTTAATCAAGCAATTCCCCTTGTAAGAGCAAAGCAATGATTAGTGTTGACCATAGGCTGTATGGACTAATGGTTAAGGTAGCGTGCTACAAAGCCAGACTGCTTGGCTTTTAACCTCATTTTTGCCACTTACCAATAATTTAACATTGATCAGATTACTGATTTGTGTCATGCTTCAGTTTTCTCATCTATAAAATGTGGAAAATAATAGCATATACTGCATAAGTTATGAGTATTAAATATGTGATATATGTAAAATGCATGTAAAAAACTGCCTCGTGGAGTAAGTGCTCAATAAATGTTATTGTTCCTCTATGCAAATAGAACCTTGTCTAATGGATTTTTTCATTGTTCTTTCCCTTGATAAGTGTTATGCTATGTTCATCTTATCCATGATGTATGGTTCTGTACATCTGTGAAGAATTATAAAAATATTAATGTTTTATCATTTTGCTCAACAGCACGGGATCTTTTGAATTCAGAAGTAGGAAGAGTCCTAAATTGTAAGCCACACTTGGACACTTATAAAAGGGGCAATAGCAGATTTTCTGAGATGGTCACGTGACATATCCTAATAAAATATAGAAAAGTAGGATCTGAGAAAGTGAAGCCTATTCATGACGAAGCTAATAAGGAAGCCCCAAAATGTTCAGGTTGGGACTCTTCTTGCAAAGTTCACTTCCTTTCAAAGCTATCCAGAAAACAATTCCCAAGGGGAAGTCAGCTTGATAGACCCTCAAGGATTAAAGTAGCCTGGACTGACCTTCAGACCTACTGCATTTTTGTCATTTCTGTTTTTTGCCTATGTTCATACCTCTTTTGGGGCTCCCCATTTGTTGGTACTATGGAGTGTCTTATGGATCAAGTGACAGCAAGTATATGGGTTCTACACTTTCACTGTGAGGGCCTTTGGAGAGGAAATCCTTGAGAGTAATAGTTTATCAGTATCCTTATTGCCTTCTACCATTATGCATAAGACTTTCTATTACACAGAATACTCAAGAAGGTGTGAAGGAAAATATTCAGCTTTGCCAGAAGTTGACGGGACAGGTGGATGACTAATAGTGAAGTCCTTGGATTTTGCCATATTCATTGCCAAGGTTTTCTGAACAAGAAGGAGCTCCTCAGACATCTTCTAGGATTCTTCCCATAAAGCACTAGTAACGCATCTCAGGATGCAGCATGACTGTCATCACCATCTGTAAAGAAGAGTCAAAAAGCTGTCCGCAGCAACTGTTGGGACTTGCCATCTCTCTCGAGCACTGGCACAATCCCTGAATGAGCTGCTTTCAATCAGCTACTGTGCAGTGCTAAAGAAGTCTCCCAGAGTCCCTGGTAGTTTTTGCCTGCAAGCAGAGGCAGTTTTCTCTTGATAGGAGAGAAATACAAGAAGTTACATGAATTGTCTGGATATATGTCTCAAAACTTCGTATAGACATATTTTCAATTATTAGCAGACCTGAACTGAGGTACTTCTAAACAGATGTGGGTATGAATAGAATTAATTTTGATGCAAAGCTATTACATGAGGACATAGCCTTGTGGGTGACAACTGAGGGGCTGTGTTAGAGTCATTTCCTATTACTAATGGTGTAGAAGTAGGAATAGTTTGTAGATTTAGCTTCAGGATCATCTTTTCCTGAAGGCCTGCTTAGGGAGATGAGACATGAGGATTATGTTATCAGAATATAAATTTGGCCTCTGGGGAAGCTGTTTCAGCTCAAAAAATTATGGACATCTTTACAACACTCAGAAATCATTCTGCATACACGATAACTCACTGGAAATATGGAGCCAGCCACACACAGCAGAGATCCTTAGGAGAATGTCTTTGTTTGGAAGGAGATCAAAATAACAGCATCAACTTACACCTGTGATGACCATTTGTAATGCTAAGGATAGTCCTTGGAGATGCAGACATGAAAGCTGTCGGTACATGCTGCTGACTTCTAAGCTTTCTGACAAATGATTATTAATAGCGATAAGTGAAAAAAGAGACCCAGCCTGTGTTGGGGGCGCTAAAATAGCCTGGGAATCCATGGGGGGTTATTAAGCATCACCCCCTTTTCCAAGACCACGCTTCCACACGGTGAAAAATGAGGCAATAGAGTAGGTCAGGGTGCCAACTTTTCACTCTGGGTACACTTGGGGAAGACATCTGGGATGGGACTAATCATTAATCTCCTGTAAGCTTTCTACCATTACTCACAAGGCTTTACATAGAACCCTCCATTTTTTTCCTGGAAACTGTGGAGCTCTATTTACATCAGAAGGGACATCAAGTACCACAACAATCACTAAAAATGAAATCCTACCACTCAGCCTGCCAACCAGCATGGAAAGTGTACAGCTGTAAGTGAGCTTCACAAGGCAAGGCATGCACAAGGGAGGGAAGACAGCAAGATGACAAAATAGCTTATGGATAGCATGAGAAAGGGAGCCAACTGAGAATGGCAGACGACGAAACCTAAAAAGACTCACAAAAGGGAAATCTTTGGCTTAGCTCTCTAGAAGCAGACAGAAAAAAGAATGGAGAAGCTACCTTGGGTGTGCAAGGGCAATGTCAAGCCCAGAGGTAAGACCTGCCCGAGTGCCTATGACTGTAGATGCCGGGCTTACAGCCACTCGAACCCAAGGGTGTACAGGGACCCTGGGTTACATATCAAACTCGACAGCTGTATTTGATACTCTCACTGTCATCTCTATCATTGTTGAATATAAGGGGCAAGAAGCTAAAGAGCTGCAGAGACATCTTAAATATTAAGGCTGTACAAACAACACTCTCAACATGAGATCACAAACATAAACATTTCAGAAAAGGTTATCTAAATGCTCTATGTATCTGTTATTTTTGTATACACTGACACCTCTATGTAGGCAATAAAATATGGGAAAATATATTTAAACTTCGGTTAGTATCTTCTCTGCTATTCTATTAGCTTGTTTGGCCTCCATTCCCACATATCTCAGAGATTGAACACTTCAGAGCAGTGCATGTGTGAAGGATTTGATGGTTTGTTTATAGGCTGCACACACATGTACCCTCGTATTTAAAAATCTGAGCCCATCCAAAACTTGTGGGAATTCTCTCTCCTTGCTTCTCAAAAGATCTTACACTACTTAATCTCTATTCATGTGAAACAAGAAACGGTGTCCTTCTCATTTTATTCCAAAGCCATCTTTAATGCCAAATGGATATTTGGGAAGTTGACATTTACTCAGAATTATTATTCAATCAAAGTGCTATTTTCTTCTTATGATGATTTCATTTGTCAGAGCAGTTTTAATGCAAAGCTTGTGATCAGGTATTTTTTTTTAAACAATTGGTGCTACCATCTGTGTCACCTGAGGCTTCGTTTTGTTGATTATTTTGCATTGTAGCCTCATGTAATGTGACACGATGAAAACATAAATAATTTGAGCCTTGTTTTGCTGGGAGAGAACACTCCAGACAGTTGCGTGGTGCCAGAGTACCAATTCCAGAGAAGGCGAGGCAACGTAATATTCTTCCCATAAAAACATGCCACTTTTTTTTTCATCCTCTCTTTAAAATTCTTTGTTTAGTTTGATTAGAGATCCACATCAGAGGCATTTTCTAGGGCATGGGGCCTGCCTGCCTGGGAACTTCCCACTGTGCTGATGAAGCACCATTCACCTAGTCTGAGCCACTGGAGTTCAGAACAACCCTAGGGCATTTTTGTTTTCTGTTTTATATCTCGTTTGTTCTTTCTGTTTGTTCTCTTCCATTCAGAGGAAGGTGTGTGCTAATGCCAACTTGTTAGAAGTGTACCCAGCAGGAGGAGGAAATGAGCTGTTTGGATTCTTTAAAATAGTTCTTGCTTGTTCACCGGTGCTTTCGATTAGAATTAGAGGGTAGTCTTTCCATAGACATAAGGGACTCACTCCTCATATAGCTTAGGTTAGAAATTTCATTACTCAGTAAAAACCTGTATACTTTGATGGTTGGCCCCAACTCTCTGGTAATTAGCTTGTAGTCTCCTCCCCACCCCCATGCCCAGTAGAAATGGTTTTTGGCTATTCTTTCTGTAAAAGAGCTGTCTTCAAAAAATTAGATGCATTGGAGATTGATTGACTCTGAAATGTTGTTTGGAAAATGCTGGATTCCAGCATGAGCTGTATTTTCTACTGTCTTGCTACAGCTGGCACTTGTCTCTTGGAATAGGTTGAAAAGAAAAGGGAGTACTGAGCTAAGTTAATCTGGGAGTATTTTTTAAACTTAATTTTCAGAATGTATCATCAGTAAGAGAGTGAAAATAAACTTGCATCCTTGTGGAACATTTGAAGAGCTAGGGTTTTGGATCAAAGCTCATGTTCAGCTTATTGACCAATGCAACTTCCAGGTTTAGCTGCTTTCTTTTGTTGTTGTTCTTGAATTTTTAAATTTTATATTATTTTTTTATACAGCAGGTTCTTATTAGTCATCCATTTTATACATATCAGTGTATACATGTCAAACCCAATCACCCAATTCGTCACACCACCACCCACCCACCGCTTTCCCCCCTTGGTGTCCATACCTTTGTTCTCTACATCTCTGTCTCAATTTCTGCCCTGCAAACCGGTTCATCTGTACCATTTTTCTAGATTCCACATATATGCATTAATATACAATATTTGTTTTTCTCTTTCTGACTTACTTCACTCTGTATGACAGTCTCTAGATTCATCCATGTCTCAACAAACGAGCCAATTTCGTTCCTTTTTATGGCTGAGTGATATTCCATTGCATATATGTACCACATCTTCTTTATCCATTCATCTGTCGATGGGCATTTAGGCTGCTTCCATGACCTGGCTGTTGTAAACTGTGCTGCAGTGAACATTGGGGTGCATGTGTCTTTTTGAATTATGGTTTTCTCTGGGTAGAAATGGTTTTCTCTGGTTTTCTCTGGTATGCCCAGTAGTGGGATTTCTGGATCATATGGTAATTCTATTTTTAGTTTTTTAAGGAACCTCCATACTGTTCTCCATAGTGGCTGTATCAATTTACATTTCCAGCAACAGTGAAAGAGGGTTCCCTTTTCTCCACACCCTCTCCAGCATTTGTGGTTTGTAGATTTTCTGATGATGCCCATTCTAACTGCTGTGCGGTGATACCTCAGTTTAGTTTTCATTTCCATTTCTCTAATAATCAGTGATGTTGAGCAGCTTTTTTTTTTTTTTTTTTTTGCAGTACATGGGCCTCTCACTGTTGTGGCCTCTCCCGTTGCGGAGCACAGGCTCCGGACGCGCAGGCTCAGTGGCCATGGCTCATAGGCCCAGCCGCTCCGCGGCATGTGGGATCTTCCCGGACCGGGGCACGAACCCGTGTCCCCTGCATCGGCAGGCGGACTCTCAACCACTGCGCCACCAGGGAAGCCCATGTTGAGCAGCTTTTCATGTGCTTCTTGGCCATCTATACATCTTCTTTCAAGAAAAGTCTATTTAGGTCTTCTGCCCATTTTTGGATTGGGTTGTTTTTTTAATATTGAGTTGCATGAGCTGTTTATATATTGGGAAGATTAATGCTTTCTCCAGTGATTCAGTTGCAAATATTTTCTCCCATTCTGAGGGTTGTGTTTTGGTCTTGTTTATGGTTTCCTTTGCTGTGCAAAAGCTTTTAACTTTCATTAGGTCTCATTTGTTTATTTTTGTTTTTATTTCCATTACTCTAGGAGGTGGATCAAAAATGATCTTGCTGGACTTCCCTGGTGGCGCAGTGGTTGAGAGTCCGCCTGCTGATGCAGAGGACACGGGTTCGTGCCCCGGTCTGGGAAGATCCCACATGCCGCGGAGTGGCTAGGCCCGTGAGCCATGGCCGCTGAGCCTGCGTGTCCAGAGCCTGTGCTCCACAACGGGAGAGGCCACAGCAGTGAGAGGCCCGCATATCTCAAAAAAAAAAAAAAAAAAGGATCTTGCTGTGATTTATGTCAAAGTGTGTTCTTCCTGTGTTTTCCTCTAAGAGTTTTATACTGTCCAGTCTTACATTTAGGTCTCTAATCCATTTTGAGTTTATTTTTGTGTATGGGGTTAGGGAGTGTTCTAATTTCATTCTATTACATGTAGCTGTCCAGTTTTCCCAGCACCACTTATTGAAGAGACTGTCTTTTCTCCATTGTATATCTTTGCCTCCTTTGTCATAGATTAGTTGACCATAGGTGTGTGGGCTTTCTCTCTTGTTCCATTCATCTATATTTCTGTTTTGGTGCCAGTACCATATTGTCTTGATTACTGTAGCTTTGTAGTATAGTCTGAAGTCAGGAAGTCTGATTCCTCCAGCTCCACTTTTTTCCCTCAGGACTGCTTTGGCTATTCAGGGTCTTTTGTGTCTCTATAGAAATTTTAAGATTTTTTCTTCTAGTTCCGTAAAAAATGCCATTGGTAATTTGATAGGGATTGCATTGAATCTGTAGATTGCTTTGGGTAGTATAGTCATTTTCACAATATTGATTCTTCCAATCCAAGAACATGGAATATCTCTCCATCTGTTGGTATCATCTTTAATTTCTTTCATCAGTATCTTATAGTTTTCTGCATACAGGTCTTTTGTCTCCCTAGGTAGGTTTATTCCTAGGTATTATATTCTTTTTATTGAAATGGTAAGTGGGAGTGTTTCCTTAATTTCTCTTTCACGTTTTTCATCATTAGTGTATAGGAATGCAAGATACTTATGTGCATTAATTTTGTATCCTGCAACTTTACCAAATTCATTGATTAGGTCTAGTAGTTTTCTGGTGGCATCTTTAGGATTCTCTATGTATAGTGTCATGTCATCTGCAAACAGTGACAGTTTTACTCTTCTTTTCCAATTTGTATTCCTTTCATTTCTTTTTCTTCTCTGATTGCCATGGCTAGGACTTCCAAAACTATGTTGAATAATAGTAGAGTGGACATCCTTTTCTTGTTCTTGATTGTAGAGGAAATGTTTTCAATATTTCACCATTGAGAATGATGTTTGCTGTGAGTTTGTCATATATGGTCTTTATTATGTTGAGGTAGGTTCCCTCTATGCCCACTTTCTGGAGAGTTTTTATCTTAAATGGGTGTTGAATTTTGTCAAAAGCTTTTTCTGCATCTATTGATATTACCATATGGTTTTTCTCCTTCAATTTGTTAATATGGTGTATCACATTGATTGATTTGCATGAAATGAAGAATCCTTGCATCCCTTGGATAAATCCCACTTGATCACGGTGTATGATCCTTTTAATGGGTTGTTGGATTCTGTTTGCTAGTATTTTGTTGAGGATTTTTGCATCTATATTCATCAGTGATATTGGTCTGTAAATTTCTTTTTTTGTAGTATCTTGATCTGGCTTTGGTATCAGGGTGATGGTGGCCTCACAGAATGAGTTTGGGAGTGTTCCTTCCTCTGCAATTTTTTTGGAAGAGTTTGAGAAGGATGGGTGTTAGCTCTTCTCTAAATGTTTGATAGAATTCACCTGTGAAGCCATCTGTTCCTGGACTTTTATTTGTTGGAGGGTTTTTAATCACAGTTTCAATTCATTACTTGTGATTGGTCTGTTCATATTTTCTGTTTCATCCTGGTTCAGTCTTGGAAAGTTATACCTTTCTAAGAATTTGTCCATTTCTTCCAGGTTGTCCATTTTATTGGCATAGCGTTACTTGTAGTTGTCTCTTAATATGCTTTGTATTTCTGTGGTGTCTGTTATAACTTCTCCTTTTTCATTTTTAATTTTATTGATTTGAATCCTCTCCCTCTTTTCCTAGAGGCATCTGGCTAATGGTTTATCCATTTTGTTTATCTTCTCAAAGAACTAGCTTTTAGTTTTATTGTTCTTTGCTATTGTTTTCTTTGTTTCTATTACATTTATTTCTGCTCTGCTCTTTATGATTTCTTTCCTTCTGCTAACTTTGGGTTTTGTTTGTTCTTCTTTCTCTAGTTCCTTTAGGTGTAAGGTTAGATTGTTTATTTGAGATTTTTCTTATTTCCTGAGGTAGGCTTGTATAGCTATAAACTTCCCTCTTAGAACTGCTTTTGCTGCATCCCATAGGTTTGGGGTCATCTTGTTTTCTTTGTCATTTGTCTCTAGGTATTTTTTCATTTCCTCTTTGATTTCTTCAGTGATCTCTTGGTTATTTAGTAATGTATTGTTTAGCCTGCATGTGTGTGTGCTTTTTACGTTTTTTCCCTGTAATTCATTTCTAACCTCATAGCGTTGTGGTCAAAAAAGATGCTTGATATGATTTCAATTTTTTAAAATTAACTGAGGCTTGATTTGTGACCCAGGATGTGATCTATCCTGGAGAATGTTCCATGCACACTTGAGAAGAAAGTATAATCTGCTGTTTTTGAATGGAATGTCCTATAAATATCAATTAAATGTATCTGGTTTATTGTGTCATTTAAAGCTTCTGTTTCCTCATTTATTTTCATTTTGGATGATCTCTCCATTGATGTAAGTGAGGTGTTAAAGTCCCCCACTATTATTGTGTTACTGTCAATTTCCTCTTTTATAGCTGTTAGCAGTTGCCGTATGTATTGAGGTTCTCCTATGTTGGGTGCATATACATTTATAATTGTTATATCTTCTTCTTGGATTGATCTCTTGATCATTATGTAGTGTCCTTCCTTGTAACATTCTTTATTTTAAAGTCTATTTTATCTGATATGAGTATTGCTACTCCAGGTTTCTTCTGATTTCCATTTGCATGTAATATCTTTTTCCATCCCCTCACTTTCAGTGTGTATGTGTCCCTAGGTCTGAAGTAGGTCTCTTGTACTCTTGTAGACAGCATATATATGGGTCTTGTTTTTGTATCCATTCAGCAAGCCTGTGTCTTTTGGTTGGAGCATTTAATCCATTCATGTTTAAGGTAATTATTGATAGGTATGTTCCTATTTTCTTAATTTTTTTTTTTTTTTTTTTTTTTTGTGCGGTACGCCCGCCTCTCACTGTTGTGGCATCTCCCGTTGCGGAGCACAGGCTCCGGATGCACAGGCTCAGCGGCCATGGCTCACGGACCCAGCCGCTCCACGGCATGTGGGATCTTCCCGGACCGGGGCACGAACCGGTGTCCCCTGCATCGGCAGGCGGACTCCCAACCACTGTGCCACCAGGGAAGCCCCTTGGGTTTCTTTTTGAAGGCCCTTTTCTTCTCTGTGTTTCCCACTTAGAGAAGTTCCTTTATCATTTGTTGTAGAGGTGGTTTGGTGGTGCTGAATACTCTTAGCTTTTGCTTGACTGTAAAGCTTTTGATTTCTCCATCGAATCTGCATGAGGTCCTTGCTGGGTAGAGTAATCTTTGTTGTAGTTTCTTCCCTTTCATCACTTTAAGTATATCATGCCACTCCCTTCTGGCTTGTAGAGTTTCTGCTGAGAAATCAGCTGTTAACCTTATGGGAGTTCCCTTGTATGTTATTTTTTCCTTGCTGCTTTCAATAATTTTTCTTTGTCTTTAATTTTTGCAAATTTGATTACTATGTGTCTTGGTGTGTTTCTCCTTGGGTTCATCCTGTATGGGACTCTCTGCACTTCCTGGACTTGGGTGGCTATTTCCTTTCCCATGTTAAGGAAGTTTTTAACTATAATATCTTCAAATATTTTCTCTGGTCCTTTCTCTCTCTTCTTCTTCTGGGACCCCTATAATGCAAATGTTGTTGCATTTAATGTTGTCCCCTTGGTCTCTTAGGCTGTCTTCATTTCTTTTCATTCTTTTTTCTTTATTCTGTTCCCCAGCAGTGAATTCCACCATTCTGTGCTCCAGGTCACTTATCCTTTCTGCCTCATTCTGCTATTGATTCCTTCTAGTGTAGTTTTCATTTCAGTTATTGTATTGTTCATCTCTGTTTGTTTGTTCTTTAACTCTTCTAGGTCTTTGTTAAACATTTCTTTCCTCTTCTTGATCTTTGCCTCCATTCTTTTTCCAAGGTCCTGGATCATCTTCACTATAATTATTCTGAATTCTTTTTCTGGAAGGTTGCCTATCTCCACTTCATTTAGTTGTTTTTCTGCGGTCTTACCTTGTTCCTTCATCTGGTACATAGCCCTCTGCCTTTTCATCTTGTCTATCATTCTGTGAACTTGGTTTTTTTCCCACAGGCTGCAGGATTGTAGTTATTCTTGCTTCTGCTCTCTGCCCTCTGGTGAATGAGGCTATTTAAGAGACTCGTGCGGGCTTCCTGATGGGAGGGACCTGCTGGTGGGTACAGCTGGGTTTTGCTCTGGTGGGCAGAGCTGAGTAAAACTTTAATCTACTTG
Organism: Mesoplodon mirus; assembly: GCF_964341445.2. Taxonomy (NCBI): domain Eukaryota; kingdom Metazoa; phylum Chordata; class Mammalia; order Artiodactyla; family Ziphiidae; genus Mesoplodon; species Mesoplodon mirus. Next base: position 112,787,800 of record NC_138982.1, read on the forward strand.
ACTGCTGATGGGTGTGGCTGTGTTCCCTCCCTGTTCGTTGTTTGGCCTGAAGTAACCCAACACTGGAGCCAACCCAGGCTCTTTGGTGGGGCTAATGGAAGATTCTGGGAGGGCTCACGCCAAGGAGTACTTCCCAGAACTTCTGTTGTCAGTGTCCTTGTCCTCACGGTGCGCCATAGCCACCCACCACCTCTGTAGGAGAACCTCCAACACTAGCAGGTATGTCTGGTTCAGTCTCTCCTGGCGTCACTGCTCCTTCCTCTGCATTCTGATGCACATACTACTTTGTGTGTGCCCTCCAAGAGTGGAGTCTGTGTTTCCCTCTGTCCTCTCAGAGTCCTGCAATCAAATCCTGATAGCCTTCAAAGTCTGATTCTCTAGGAATTCCTCCTCCTGTTGTCGGGCCCCCAGTTTTGGTAGCCTGATGTGGGGCTCAGAACCTTCACTCCAGTGGGTGCACTTCTGTGGTAAAGTGTTGTCCAGTTCGTGAGTGACCCACTCAGCAGTTATGGGATTTGTTTTTATTGTGATTTCACCCCTCCTACCATCTCACTGTGGCTTCGCCTTTGTCTTTGGATGTGGGGTATCTTTTTTGGTGAGTTCCAGTGGCTTCCTGTCAAAGATTGTTCAGCAGTTGGTTGTGATTCTGGTGTTCTCGCAAGAGGGAGAGAGCACGTCCTTCTGCTCCGCCTATTTGATTCCTAATCTTGAGGTTTAGCTGCTTTTGTTTGATTGTTTTTCTTTTTACATGTTTGTGCTCTCTCTAGGGCACAAAGATAGTGTTCGGATATACTGGAAATTGTTTATTGGTGATAGGAAGGGTTATAAATACCCTCTTATACCAGATAAACCATCCTGAACCATTTTTTGTCCTCCTTCAAACATTTTCCCTTCATATCCATAAAAGAGCCACATTTTAAGCAACAGGACTTAGAGCAAGCACCAGTGGACACGAGGGATTCTGATTTTCTGTGTACTTATTACTTAGAAAGTTGATTAAGTACGTTTTACTCAATTAACCACAGATGAGCCCTTGTGCTCCACTAGTTTGTAATTGCCCTAATTGATTCTGAGGCGAGATCTCTGGTCAGAGTCAAGCCAGATATAGGCTTTGTTAGTGATTTTGATGGAATGACCCCAGGAAGCTTCATTTGTACAGCTTTGATATAAAAAATTCTAAGAAGCTTTCCCAGGCCTCTCTGCTTACTTAATTATATTTTTGATAATTTATTTTACCAATTGACTTCTAGCCAGGCCAGGTTATGTTTGATCTTGATGAGGTTTCAGACTTGCAGGGGAGGAGGAAATGTCCTAGCTCATTATCTTCTATTTTTGCTTTATCAGACCTGTTTTCTGAAAACTGTATGGAAATTCTGGTTCTCAGACATTTTCTTTGAAAACCATTCATTTCTCTCCCCTCTTCTGAATTATTTCTTTAGCCTAGGGTGAATAGTGTGTCTCCTGGCTTCTAATCACCGATGTTAGAGATTTCACCATTAGCCACTTATTCTACTGTCTTAAGGATTATCTTTCCAATTCTATTCAAAAACCAGTATTATTTTGGTAAAGTGGGGCTTTAGGTAGAAGATTGGGTTAAGATCAAATTCCATTAGATACAACAATCCCATTAATTTAGAATTCTCAATTCTTAGAACTTTACTAATAAAGCAGTGTAGCAGAAATTATTTTGATACAGGTTTTTTATTCTTGATAATATTTCCAAATTAGACTCAGCATCTACTACCCTCCTACTGTCTCCCCCTGGAAGGGAGCAAGAATAGAAGGCAGAGAGTAAGCTAAGATAGACTGTTTTCTGTCATGAGGCAGAATGAGGACTTGAGATAGACATTAAGTAATTTAAAAAATTGTTTTATATTTTTGTTTTTTTTTTAGCACCAGAGTTTGTGGGCTATGGGGTTCATATTTACTATAGGTTTCTGTTATATTCTGTTATAATGGTTCTTAGAAACATTTGTTACAAGAGTTCAACTCCTGTTGACTCACACAGGCATGGTCTCTTGGAACACAAATAACTCTGGGAGTTGAAAAATATCAAGTCCTTCCTGTTCCTATACCCTTCCAAATGTAGTTCTTGCAGAGAAAAAACAAAAAAAAAAGATGTTGGAATTCAGGAAGTATTCCATATATGTGTGTAGTTACTGGAGAGCAGAGATAAATATTCTGTACATGTTTCTTTGGAGGAGAGGGTGTAGGTTCATAGTGAGAGGGGAGGAATGTAATCCTGAAGACACACTTTATGTATGACATAATTTCACCTACAGCTCCAGACTTTTCAGAATTATTCTCAGCCACATTTAGTAGGCAATTCATAGTCCATGGTCATGTGAGTAAATATCTTATGCTGTTAAAGAGAAAAACCACAGGCCCAAAATGGCGTCACTTGTGCTGAAACCCAAGGTACCAAACCTAGATTTAAAACCTAACCTAACAGCAGTTTCGACCTTCACCAAATATGTAATTTTAATCAACCAGTCTGGAATTTTCTGGTCAGCACCAATGAGATAATCTGCCATGTGGGAGCCATCCATCCCCCATAGGAAGAAGAGGCAATTTCAGTGATAAAACCCTTGCTGTTCCCTCCCCCTCCCCCCCAAAAGATATCCTTTTTTTTTTCCATTAATAACTCCTTGGCCCCACCCATCTTCCTATAAAATTCTTCCATTTGTAGAACACCTCAGAGTGCCCTTTCAGTTGCTAGATAGGATGCTGCCCAATTCATGAATTACCTAATAAGGCCAATGAGATCTTCAAATTTACTCAGTTGAATGGTGTTTTTTAATAACTCAAACCTGTTTAATTTTTATTTTTAAAATTTTGCCATCTCAGTCCTTACCTTGGTGGATTTTGTGAATGTTGTCACTAGGGTATAATGTCAGATTGTGCATGTATATGGAGTTTGAACAAACATAGTGGGAACAGCGTTGTCCATTTAGGGGAGGAAAAAATATTTTTCCTTTACCCATCTCTGGCAGGGTCCTGTAGATCAGACTGTAAAAAGATTAACAAGAGGAAAACAAACAATTTTATTAACATGTGTATCCTGCACACCCATGGGAGCAACCAATGATGAGTAACCCAAAGGGCTGGTTAGAACTTGGATCCATATACCATCTTAGGGTTTGGGGCTTCTGAGAGGGGGGAACAAGTTATGAGAAGGTGACCCAGAAAAGTATGGTAAACAAGGGTTGTTTAGTAAGGTTTATTATACAGATTTAAGTTTTCCCTATTGATAAGAGTTGTTAAGAGTCCTTTACCAGCATCTGCTAGTCCTCAATGGCCATTACCTCAAAACAATCCATATGCCCTAGAGGCATAATTTGGTGTGGCCTATTCTGGTACCCTTCATTCATCACTCCTCTCACTTGCATTATTTAAGATACATTTAGTTACAAGTTAAAGACAATTGAGCTCAAACTGTCTTAAACACTAAAAGGAAATAAAACGTTCATCTTCTTAAAAGGTTTAATATTAGATTTAATCCAATGACTCAACCTGGTCATCAAGGATGCAGTGTTATTTCTCCACTCTGTTTCTAATGTATTAGAGCCTATTCTGTGATTGTTTCCCCCATAAACACATGAAGGTTGCCGGCAGATTCCAGAGTCAAATGCCTACAACTGAAGAAAGGATCTTTGTTTATGAATTCTCAGCAAAGTTCCTGATGTGCCATTTAATTGGTCCAGAGCAACTTTCTGATTTGACACTAATTAAGCCAGCTTAGTTTATGTGTCTGTCCCTTAAGCAATTTTTATGGGCAGGAAATTCAATACACTTATAGGCTTAATTGAGGTCATATCCTCCAGTTCTGAACAATCCCAGCCCAACATTCAGCTTCAATGAAAAAATATGGACAAATGGTTTCCTCAAATCTTAACTATTTATTCTTGCTAAAAGAAATGGGAGTAGTTGCTGGAGAGAAAATAACAATCAGTGACTTCAGTTTTTTGAGAGTTACTGGTTTAGAAACTATATACACATATATAGAGAAAATTAAAATATACGTAAAATTTGTATTTATATATGTGTATATGTGTATGTGTGTATGTATTAAACAAAAGTGGTAGAAAATTGGAAAGGATAGCTTTTTATCCAAAGTAATATAGAGCTGAGGGAATGTTGCCATTGACTAGAATGGGTGTAGCCTTTGGAACAGAATCATGGAGATATTTAGTGTCACAGAATTTTAGGGTTGAATGCAAGAAAACTAGAAGACTCCAGTTTTTAAAACCCTCTTTCTTATATTGAGCTGAAATCTTCCTCCTTTTAAATTTCGCCAAATCTTATTTTCCCTGGTATTGCCATTTGAAACTACTTATAACAAGAAATCCTTCTTTTTCATGACAGTCCCTCAAACATTTGAGGTTGGTTGTAGATAATAAATAAGGTAACACTGTCTTATATTTGGGTAGTGCTTTAAAGTTTTCAAAGTCCTCTTATGTCCAGTATCTTATTTCTTTATTAAAAAAATATATAAAATTAGAAAAGTTAATCAAATTAGGAATTTCCTTGGCAGCAAGTGATAGATACCAATTTCAAAGATGATGTAAAAATAAAAGAGAAATGTACTGGCAAGTGATTGCAAGGAAAAGTTGAACAACAAAGCAAATAGTATTCCAGAGCTGAACTTAGAATGACTCAGTGAGCAAAACAACATGACTCTCTATTTCTTAATTGTCAGTCTCTCTGCTTATCAGCTTCTTTCCTATTGCAGCCTGCCTTTTCTTGGGAGTAACTGTCATCAGTAGCAGCTCCTTAACTGTCGTCTCCCACCTTTGGCTATTGAAGACCATCTGACCCCGCTCTGGCTCACCAGTCCCATGAAGGGCCTTGTGGACTAATCGGCATGAGGTTTCTGAACCTGCTACAACCAAATACAGTTAGAGGTTTGTTGGAGGAGGCAATCAAGAGGATATGACTGCTGGCTGATGCTTGAGCTGGACCCTGGGAGTGGGAGGCTCCTTACCTACTCTCCTGTCCTTGGAATGTACATCCTGTCCATCAGTCCAGCATTCCCACACTAAGAGCTCTTTCAAGGACACAGCCTTGAGAGAGTAAGATATTGTGACCATCTGAACCAAATAGGTGTCTAAATCTAGCCAAGGCCTCTATATAAACTCTTAAGATTCTGGCAGGTGGGTGCAGAAATCTAGTCTTCTTGCCACTGCTCAAGACAAGCCTCATAAGTAAGTTTCCTTGCTTATTATAACTGCTCTCTACCAAGCCAGCTCTACCCACCACCAGTCCCTCCCATCAGGAAACTTGCACAAGCCTCTTAGATAGCCTCATCCACCAGGGGGCAGAGAGCAGAAGCAAGAATAACTACAATCCTGCAGCCTGTGGGAAAAAAACCCACATTCACAGAATGATAGACAACATGAAAAGGCAGAGGGCTATGTACCAGATGAAGGAACAAGATAAAACCATAGAAAAACATCTAAATTCAGTGGAGATAGGCAACCTTCCAGAAAAAGAATTCAGACTAATGATAGTGAAGATGACCCAGGACCTTGGAAAAAGAATGGAGGCAAAGATCAAGAAGAGGAAAGAAATGTTTAACAAAGACCTAGGAGAATTAAAGAACAAACAAACAGAGATGAACAATACAATAATTGAAATGAAAACTACACTAGAAGGAATCAATAGCAGAATAACTGAGGCAGAAAGGATAAGTGACCTGGAGCACAGAATGGTGGAATTCACTGCTGGCGAACAGAATAAAGAAAAAAGAATGAAAGAAATGAAGACAGCCTAAGACAGGGACAACATTAAATGCAACAACATTCACATTATAGGGGTCCCAGAAGGAGAAGAGAGAGAGAAAGGAACATAGAAAATATTTGATGAGATTATAGTTAAAAACTTCCTTAACATGGGAAAGGAAATAGCCACCCAAGTCCAGGAAGTGCAGAGAGTCCCATACAGGATAAACCCAAGGAGAAACATGCCGAGATACATACTAATCAAACTGGCAAAAATGAAAGACAAAAAAAAGTTATTGAAAGCAGCAAGGAAAAAATAACATACAAGGGAACTCCCATAAGGTTAACAGCTGATTTCTCAGCAGAAATTCTACAAGCCAGAAGGGAGTGGCATGATATACTTAAAGTGATGAAAGGGAAGAACCTACAACCAAGATTACTCTACTCAGCAAGGATCTCATTCAGATTCGATGGAGAAATCAAAAGATTTACAGACAAGCAAAAGCTAAGAGAATATAGCACCACCAAACCACCTCTACAACAAATGCTAAAGGAACTTCTCTAAGTGGGAAACACAGAGAAGAAAAGGGCCTTCAAAAACAAACCCATAACAATTAAGAAAATGGTCACAGGAACATACATCTCAATAATTACCTTAAACATGAATGGATTAAATGCTCCAACCAAAAGATACAGGCTTGCTGAATGGATACAAAAACAAGACCCATATATATGCTGTCTACAAGAGTACAAGAGACCTACTTCAGACCTAGGGACACATACAGACGGAAAGTGAGGGTATGGAAAAAGATATTACATGCAAATGGAAATCAGAAGAAACCTGGAGTAGCAATATTCATATCAGATAAAATTGACTTTAAAATAAAGAATGCTACAAGAGACAAGGAAGGACACTACATAATGATCAAGAGATCAATCCAAGAAGAAGATATAACAATTATAAATATATTTGCACCTAACATAGGAGCACCTCAATACATAAGGCAACTGCTAACAGTTATAAAAGAGGAAATCGACAGTTACACAATAATAGTGGGGGACTTCAACACCTCACTTACACCAATGGACAGATCATCCAAAATGAAAATAAATAAGGAAACAGAAGCTTTAAATGACACAATAAACCAGATAGATTTAATTGATATTTATAGGACATTCCATCCAAAAACAGCAGATTACAGTTTTTTCTCAAGTGTGCATGGAACATTCTCCAGGCTAGATCACATCTTGGGTTACAAATCAAACCTCAGTAAATTTAAGAAAATTGAAATCATATCAAGCATCTTTTTTGACCACAACACTATGAGGTTAGAAATGAATTACAGGGAAAAAACATAAAAAGCACACACACATGCAGGCTAAACAATACATTACTAAATAACCAAGAGATTACTGAGATCACTAAATAATCAAAGAGAAAATTAAAAAATACCTAGAGACAAATGACAATGAAAACAAGACGATCCAAAGCCTATGGGATGCAGCAAAAGCAGTTCTAAGAGGGAAGTTTACAGCTATACCAGCCTACCTCAGGAAACAAGAAATATCTCAAATAAACAATCTCACCTTACATGTAACGGAACTAGAGAAAGAAGAACAAACAAAACCCAAAGTTAGCAGAAGGAAAGAAATCATAAAGAGCAGAGCAGAAATAAATGAAATAGAAACAAAGAAAACAATAGCAAAGATCAATAACACTAAAAGCTGGTTCTTTGAGAAGATGAACAAAATTGATAAACCATTCACCAGACTCATCAAGAAAAAGAGAGAGAGGACTCAAACCAATAAAATTAAAAATGAAAAAGGAGAAGTTAGAACAGACACAGCAGAAATACAAAGCATCCTAAGAGACTACTACATGCAACTCTATGCCAATATAATGGACAACCTGGAAGAGATGGACTAATTCTTAGAAAGGTATAACCTTCCAAGGCTGAACCAGGATGAAATAGAAAATATGAACAGACCAATCACAAGTAATGAATTGAAACTGTGATTAAAAACCTTCCAACAAACAGAAGTACAGGAACAGATGGCGTCACAGGTGAATTCTATCAAACATTTAGAGAAGAGCTAACACCCATCCTTCTCAAACCCTTCCAAAAAATTGCAGAGGAAGTGACACTCCCAAAATCATTCTATGAGGCCACCATCACTCTTATACCAAAACCAGACAAAGATACTACTACAAAAGAAATTTACAGACCAATATCACTGATGAATATAGATGCAAAAATCCTGAACAAAATACTAGCAAACAGAATCCAACAACACATTAAAAGGATCATACACCATAATCAAGTGGGATTTATCCCAGGGATGCAAGGATTCTTCAATATATGCAAATCAGTCAGTGTGATACACCATATTAACAAATTGAAGAATAAAAACCATATGATTATCTCAATAGATGCAGAAAAAGCAAAAACAAACAAACAATAAAACCCCCAAAATATCAAAAACAAAAGAACTGCCCTCTACCAATCTGAAGTCCTCTACCTCTTTCTTCGGTCTCTCCTTGCCCTCTGTGTATGGAGTCCAGTTTCAGATTTCACTAGGGAAATTCCAGAGGTCGAGAACTGATGATTGACGAGCCAACTGAGAGACCAAATAAATGAGTCTTGAGAATATTAAAGTCAAGCGCAAATGGACACCAGACTTGAAAATTCCCTGAGCAGACAAAACTAGTTAGTCATACAAGCAAAGCTTTAATCTAGCTTATTTTGCCAGACAAGCAAGGTTAACCTGTCCTGGGTCACTTCTTGCTTGTGCCTCTGAAAATTATAAGCAGAACTTAAAATGTTCCTCAAAGTTGTTATGTGGTAACCACTAACCAATTCCCATTTATTTAAGAAAATTCTAATATTATAACCAATCTCTATAAAGAATAGACACTTATTGCTTTCACACTATATAAGCTGTGTTATGACAATACACCTCTGAGCTTCATTCCATGTTTTGGTTTGAGTGCTCCCAGTTTGCAAATCTTTTTTTTTTTTTTTGGTGTGTGAACAACAAGCTTTTACTAATTACTACTTAAGCAATTCATTGGTTTTACTGCTGTTTTTTTATTAGCTTTTGACAGGAAAGAGGCATCCTCCAGGGAAATCATGAGTTGGCCATTGAACTCTATGTGGGAGGGGCGGCATATATGTTAGATGTTTGTGGACCACTCTGAGTCTGTGGATGCCCTGAAATCGCCAGCTGGTCTAACACCCTTGTCTGAGGAACTTCACAGAGCATGCTGTGGCAAAGAAGGGAAACAAATGGCCCCCCACAGTGGACTGGCCTCTATTGTGGCCACCGATGTCCAACTAGAGGCTGAGGTCCAGTTAGAGAGTTGGCAGAAGAGCTGAGGTTAGAGAAGGACATGCGGGTGTCCACTGCTCTGCTCGCATTGGGGCTGGCGGACAAGGTGGGAGAGCAGGATAACAAGTTGGACACCTTAGTGTGTGTTTTGCAAAGGTGGGAAGGTGCAGACTGCTGAGGAGTAAGGTCCAGTTGTTTGTGACAAAGCCTGGTTAGGACAGTAAAAGGTGGAATCCCTGGGAAAGTGAGGAGACTGAAGAGGAGGATGTTGTGATCGACAGTGAAATGGACAGAGCACCTGTGACATCTGATCTCTAGTACAAAGGAAAGCCAAAGCACTGTGACAACAACACCAGCCAGCCGGGCAGCCCCCAATTCAGGAAATGCTCCTGATGAGAGAATATGCTCCCGCTGAGCTTATTGATATAACTTCCAAGTTCCAGCCAAAGGCCAGGGAAAGTATCCAGGCATGGTTAGTGCAGCTATGGGATACAGGGGGTGATGGCATTTCTCTGACCAGGCAGGAGGCAGAGAGAATGAGCAACATCACCCCACCCTCCCGGTCCTCTGGCAGTGCCTGCATGGCACTCAGGAGGTTCAAGGTACTCACTCCCTTGTAGATTGGACTATTCTATCCTTCAGGGAAGCTTGGCCCAGTGAGGGGGATCTCTGTGGGTGCATGGGGCCTTGGAAATCTATAGAGGAGGTACCAAAAATTCTTAGGACCTGGAAATGAAACAGGCCATCTATGCTCATCATTAAAGGCCCTGAGTGTGCCACATTTGCTCTAGGAATGAAGGACAGAATATTCCAATTCGACCCCAGCACCTGGTATGGAAAGCTGATATCCATTCTGAGCCCAGTTGTGGGACAAGATATTTATGATGTTGGAAAATCCATTGCTGATCTGGGGGAAATGGACAAATCCTGGGAATGGGTACAGGCTGTGGGAAAGGCCCAAGACAGAGAGGGGGCTCAAAAAGCCAAAAGGCTTCCCCAGTCAACTGTAAAGTGTGTGGTAACAGGAACTGGGAAGCAGTGTGATGTCATTTGACTTCATTGCTGCCGGGACCCACCTGAAAAGACAGACCATCCACCCAAGGCTGTGTTGGTCAGCCTGTGCAAAGCCTTAAAACCTGAACAACAGCTCACAGCTGCCCCACCTTTCCCTACCATCCCTGATGGGTTGGTTGCTTCCCATGTCCCAGGTATGCTGCAGGCTGAGATTGCTTCCAGGTGGGGGCCCTTGGAGGCGATAGGAGGCTTCCTGTTGAGCTCACTATTCAGTGCTCCTAGCAGGAGCTCCTCCAGGAAGAGCCTCTCAGTAAGAAAGAGCATATCATCATAAAAACTTCCCTTCCTATCAAGGGCTGGGTTGAGAAGGTGTTCTGTCCACAGTTCCCACACTAGGAGCTGTTTCAGAGACATAGCCTCGAGAGAGTAAGATGTTGAGACCATCTGGACTGAAAAGGTGACTAAACCTACCTAAGGCCTCTGTATAAACTTTTTAAGATTCTGGTGGGCAGGTACAGAAATCTACTCTTCTTTTTTTAGTTTTAATTACAAAAATTTTTTTTTGTGGTTTTGATTCAGTGTTTTTATTTTTTTAACTTTTTATTTTATATTGGAGTATGGTTGATTAACAGTATTGTGTTAGTTTCAGGTGTACAACAAAGTGATCAAGTTATACATATACATGTATCAATTACTTATCAAATTCTTTTCCCAATTAGGTTGTTACAGAATACTGAGCAGAATTATACAGAAATCTACTCTTCTTGCCATCGCCCAAGACTAGCCTTGTAAGTTCCCTTAAAACTACCACCTCCTGGGCCTTCCCTGGTGGTGCAGTGGTTGAGAGTCTGCCTGCCGATGCAGGGGACATGGGTTCGTGCCCCGGTCCGGGAAGATCCTACATGCCGCGGAGCGTCTGGGCCTGTGAGCCATGGCCGCTGAGCCTGTGCGTCCGGAGCCTGTGCTCCGCAACGGGAGAGGCCACAGCAGTGAGAGGCCTGCGTACCGCAAAAAAAACAAAAAACAAAAAAAACAAAAAAACTACCACCTCCTAATCTGGAGTGGTCTGCCTCTTTCTTCAGCCTCTTCCTGCCCTTTGTGTGTGGGGACCAGCTTCATATCTCACCCTGAAAATTTCCAAGGTTGCAAACAAACAAGGTTGATCATAGTTCCCATGTAAATAGTGGATAGTTTCCAAGAAAAGTTGTTGGGAAGACAGGCACATAGTTATCTACTACATCAATACAATTTTATGGATGAGGAAACTGAAACTTACAGATATCAGGCAATTTATCCAAGACAGTTTCTCTAGCAATTGACAGGTCAAGAACTTCAGGCTTTTTGACGTCACATCTTTTTAAAAAATCTTTTCCCAGAATTTTCTCTTTTCTAACCTGAATTACTCCAGTTTTTAGCTGACTCTCCAGATATAATCTTTCAATTATACTCTTCTTACAAGTGTTCAATTTATGCATATTTTTGTACTCAGAATTCAGCAAAATTATGTTACAGAATAAAGAAAACCAAGGAAAAACAGTCAAAATATTCCTCTTAAAGGCATTATTGTAATGTTATTATTCAGTTAAGTCACAGTCACTTTGGACATCCCTGCAATAATCAAACACCTCTTATATTTTTCACCTGCAAAGATCTGTTAGGTGAGACTCACTAATCTTCTGTTAAAAAGATAAATCTCTTTGATATTTCATGTTTTAAGTTTGACCCACTTTTTCTTTTAGCTTCTCAAACTTTTTGAAAACCTTATTCTGTCAATCACTCTATGTAAATAACATTTTCCTGAACGCAGACATCTGGATATGTGATCTGATGAATCTTTTTGCTGCTTTTAGGTATGTCATTCTATCTAGCTATCAACATTTTAAGTTTCCTGTATAAAACTAAAGATTCTCTTATCCTCTAGCTCTGATTCTACCCTTTGGAGAAGAATAAGAGATTCCACTGAAATATATGAGTCAAAGAAGTGGGGTTTGATGCTATTTTTAAGACTCCTTTGGTTCCTAATGAATCCATACACAAGCTGGTTTGATAAAAATGAGAAATTATTAGTGTACATAAATGTAAAGTCACAGGGCTGGACTGACTCAGCATGACTGGATCTATGTGCTCAAGTGATACCCTTGCTGCATCTCTCTTTACCTGATCTGCTTCTTTCTGTGAATTGACTTAATCTTCAGGCAGGTGTTCTCCATGTTGTAGGACTTTAGGAGCCCCTAGTGGAAATCATCTGTATTTTCCACCATCCAAAATTAGGAGAAAATCCATGCTTATCTAAAAAGGATTCACAGAGCAAATCTCAAGGTTTTGTGTTGAAACAAGGAGGTCTATTGTCTGAAAAGAATATGATACTGAGTTGTAAAGATTTTGTGAAAGGGCACCCAGCTTGTGATGAGGAGAGCTGAGCTCAAGCCAGGGCTTCACCTCTATACCTCATTTTAGTTTAACATACACAATCTAGATCAAAATATTTTATAGGAACTATAAAAATTCTCAATTTTTTCATTTCTTGGATGATACATGTATGTATCCCCCCAGAAGACTCATTTACACTTATAATTATGAATGAAAGAAAATCTTATCTTTATTCATTTGGGTTCTTTTTACATTTCTATGGTCACAAAGTTTTCTTTGTATTGAAGTCTTCTAAGTTAAATATACTATTCTACTTATTGTCCATAGATAATATTTAATGTACTTGGATTTTATAAGAAGGTATATCTTGGTTCTGTCATATTTTAAAAGATGTCTACACTCTCAGTTAGTATTTACATAAATAAGAATTAAAAACCTAGCTGCTTGATTTAGCTCTAAAATGATTTACCTTCAGAATACAACTACAAAAGATATTATTTTATCAAAAGAACAAAAAGTATTAGTTAAGATTCTGTTGGTTTTAAGTGTTCAAATACAACTTGAAAAAGCTGAAGTAAAATGGGAACTTAATGACTGGCTTCTAGGCTGTCTCACAGACTGGGAAGATAAGAAAATAGCTCAGGGCTTCCCTGGTGGCACAGTGGTTGAGAGTCCGCCTGCCGATGCAGGGGACATGGGTTCGTGCCCCGGTCCGGGAAGATCCTACATGCCGCGGAGCGGCTGGGCCCGTGAGCCATGGCCGCCAGGTCTGCGCGTCTGGAGCCTGTGCTCCGTAACGGGAGAGGCCACAACAGTGAGAGGCCCGCGTACCGCAAAAAAAGAAAAAAAGAAAATAGCTCAACCTCACAAATAACTGGAATTAGGGGTTAATCCCTCAGAACTCTTTCCCATTTAGGCTCCTCCAATCTGAAGCAAAAGTGGTTGCCTCTAACTCACCAACTGTAGAAATCTCTATGTCTATCTCAGTCTCTATCTCTATATCTCTGTATCTATCTCTGTCTCTATCTCTCTATCTCTCTATATTATAGCTTCGGCTAGTAGAGGGAGATTTGTTCCCCTTTTTCTAGTTTTATAATCTTTAGGGAAAGACTCTTATTGGTTCATCTTGGATAAGGGACCCATCCTAGTGACCCGAATCTGGAATTTGAAAAGAACTTTGTCCCAGCTTTTGTCAGATGCTTATGCCAATTGGAGCAGATTCCCAGTTGTTGTCAGTAGCCAGTATGACATGATGCTAAGTATTCTTTCTATAGTTACTATGAGTTTGAGGATGAGCTACCTTTCAGAAACGGATCTATAATATCCAGCACACTAAGTAATGGATTTTCTCATAGCCAGTGATATTGATATTAGTTCAAGTCCTCATTGAAGATTTAACATATGTATCCTAGCTATAACTGGAGTTCATATTTCAGCATTCTTGCTAATAATATTATATGCAAAGTAAATTTGTCCTTTTCAACACCACTTGCATATATGTTAATTATCAACTCTCTTACTAATTGTTTTCAGTTCATCCCATGACAACTCTTGAATATAGCTGGCATTCAAAACAAATATTTTTAACTTGACTAAAGGAATAGCAGTGATTATAGAATTAAACAGACATGAATGATGTATCACAAAAAGATTCATGCTTTGGAAATTTGTTCTGTTAGTATTTGTTTTGTAAAGGGCATGCTTGAAATTCTAATGACAAATGCACACATATTTCATACTTTACGTTTCTCAAAGGACTTTAAAAATTATTCTATAAGGTTTCTGAAATTCCTAAAATAAAAGCTGTAGCTAATCTTTATAGTTATAAATAGTTGATTTTAGAAACCACTTGAAATCATCTATCAAGTAAAACTTTTCCAGAGCATCTCATACACCAAAACGACACTGCTAGAAGACGCTAGTACACCATGTAGATACAATTAGATTATCCCAAAGAAGAGGATTAAATTTCAGAAAAAAACTATAATTTTCTCTTTTCATGCATTGTTCCATAAGAGCACAGATACCTCTGAGTAGCTTATTAACAGAAAATTATTTCAATAGGTGGATTAGACAGAGTTGGTAAGAAACTGTGAATTCAGCCCAGTTTTAAAAATTTACTAAAGCTTGCCATCTAGAGGTCTACAAGGGTATATTTTGGAAAGTATTTTCAGACATTTTCTATAATCTAAAGTCCTGATATTTATATGTTTAATATATTCAATCAAATGAAGACTCAAGTAAAGGGAGAACATTTCAGTTATTACTGGATCTACACAGGATATTTTAAATTTTGGACTTTTAATTTTAAATAAAAACAAGTTGCTTCTATTTTTTACTTATACAATCATTTTCATAGTTACGTTGTAAGAAACCTTTTAGGCAAGCCTGCAAATTTCTTCACACTATATGAGAAAAGGAAAACAATACGTTACAGGTTGGTAAATGTACCATAGTATATATAATGATTAACATTTTGTTGACTATTAAGGCTAACTGTCTTCTGGTTATTTGTATTCCTGGTGAGCAGTGCTGTTTGATGGATGGAAAAAGAAAGTTGTTCGTGTTAAATAATTATAGGAGTATGGAAAGCAAAATTCCCTGATAATAAAAGAAAAGGACATCATTCTAAATCTAGGTCTAGTACTACATCATTATGTATGTGTGTATAAACAAGGTGAATTTGTGAATTTGGGGTACTTTAAGAAATAATTGTAATACATATCATTGCTGCAGTAGATTACACAGAGGAGGCATTTATCAAGATTGCAAGTGTGTTTTCATGAATGTTTTACAGTTGTCAGCCTATCAATGGCTGAAACAGTGGATAATAAGCTTTAAAATGTAGATTATGGGGCCATAAGAGAAGCTACTTCTAATGAAAACTTTCCAATCAACTGAGTTGAAGGTTAGGAATTTTTCAATTCTCACTATGTCGCAGGGTGCTGGTTTTAGCAGTAAGAGAGACAAGAATGTTATGGTTGCTGCCACTATCAATGCTTTACTTTGTCAGGAGGAGGTGGTGAGCATTCCATGTGATCCAGACAAATATGTTCACTTTTTAGCAGCACTGGAAAACCCTGAAAATGCTTTCTTAAATTAAAAAAGAATAATTTGATACCATACCAATATTAAATCATTGCATTATTTTTCCCATTTTAAGAGACCCTCTAGTTTAAGATGTCAAGTCAACTAAATGTACACATTTATATCTGCTTTTGTGATGTTAAGATGTATTCCAGTGTCAGACTTCCTAAATGGGGAAAAAGTGTTTCTAAAAAATGAGAAATTGCTGTAATAAAAATGACTTTATCTAGTAGAGGTAATATATATGCACCTCTGTAATTAAGTATCTCATGTTATGATATAATTACTCAGTGTCCTTACATTGACCTCCAGGAAAAGAGTATCTAAATATTACATTATAGTTTTAGCATTTGTCTTTTAAAATAGTATGGTTCCTGTGAAATGCAGTGCATTATGTTGATGAAACATCCAAGACAATGTACCAGCAAAAGGTTATGCCAGCAGCAGTGAGGTTCTTCCGCCTCATTCCAGAGAACTTTTTTATCTTGAAATCGACTTAAAAATAGTAATAAGATTGAACAGACATCTCAATCTCTGGCCTCATCAGTGTTTGGGGGCTACATGAACTGTGGCCCCCTGGGGCAGACTGTTCATTTTGCACAATTCACAGCCCAGTAACGATGGCAAACATTTTATGTTAACAGTCCCAAGATCTGATCATGAGGAAAGCTGGCTTGGAGTGTTGCCTGAAGGAGAGACACTTCTTGAACTTAAAGCAACTCCACACTATGGTCCAAACATGCCATTCATCACAGAGGAGTTCCTGTTTACTGGTAAGTTGATAAGCCTAATGCCATTTGGGATCTTCCTGACCACAGTAGCACTTCTTACCACTGTGTTTGTAATTGTGTGTGTATGCATGCACAGCCTCATGTGAGTGTTTGTTCATCATGATGCTGTGCTGCTTTGTCTTCAAAGATAGCACTTCAATAATCCTATAAATTCAAATTGTTGCCTTATCAAAGCAAGGTAATTCATTTAAAAAAAAATAGAAACCACTAATGTAAGTCTCATACATTTAGGTTTTCATGAGTCTCATATATTTAAATCTTTTAAAGATTTTCTCAACCTGGCATAATTGTTAATCTTATGGGTCTAGTATTAGACCATTTAAGTTATATCCCAGCTTCTGCTGAGCTCTGTAACTTTGGGCAATTTACTCAAAACTTTTCTGTGATGATGCAAATGGGGATATTAATTGTACATACCTTTTAAGATTATTGTGAGAAAGGAATGACTGAAACATAGTAAGAGGTCAATAAATATTCACTATTAGGATGATATTTAATCATTGGTCAATAACCTTGAAACCTACCAGTGTAGTTTATTTCCCTGGGTCAACAAAACTCTTGATTACTCTTTCTCACAAGAGCCTCTTAGGTAAAAATCAACACCTGGATTTTACAAGCAGTTATTAAGTGTAAGAGGCAAGCTGAGTTTAGATTTGATAGTATTCCATAGTAATTTTAAAAATGCATGATTTTCTAAAGAACTAAACATACACTCCTGAATAAAGAACAACTCTTGAAGAATAACGGAAGGCAGTGTGGTGTTATAACAATGGGTGTTGGCATCATATCTAAGCTACAGTTACAGGTCTGTCACTGGGTCAACATCTGTAGATCTTACACCCTTCATCTCTAACTTAGAATAACATTATTGCCTTAATTGCAGTTTGTTGTGAGGCTTAACTGATAAATAACTAAATCTTTTAAGTAAGAGCTAATTATTTTTCTTTTTAATAGGGAGAAAGGGCAGCATGGCAGGAGTTGGCTTGAATGGGAATATTGCTCTAACTTTTACTTAATTCTGATTCTGTTTTTCTCCCTCTATGTCTGTACAATCTGCTCCCTGTTCCCCTCCTTACTTACCTTTTTCTTTCACTAAATTCTCCACTTTCTCCATGCTTATGTTGCCTCTTCCCTTCCCCTCTTCTCCTGCTGTTATTTTTCACTACACCCCAAGTAGCATTTTGATGAAAATGTTTTTCTAAGTTTGCAAAATGAGATTCATGTTTAAAATTGCTTATGAAGTAGAGTATAACATGGCTAGCGTATATTGCTTTGAATAAAGGGAAATGAATATATATAGAGAAATATATATATTTCTGTAAAGGGTCAGATAGTAAATATTTTAGACTTTGTAGGCCATGTGGTTTCTGTTGCAATTATTCAACTCAGCTTTCTAGTGTGAAATCAGCTATAGACAATATATAAACAAATGAGCATGGCTATGTTCCAATATAGCTTTACTTATAGACATTGAAATTTGAATTTTATATAATTTTCACATATCGTGAAATAGAATTCTTTTAATCTTTCCCAACTGTTTAAAAATGTAGAAATCATACTTAGACCATGGATTGTGTAAAAACAAGGTGATAGAGCAGATTTGGTCCACAGCTTATAGTTTATAGACCCTTGATATAAGCTATGGGATTTATGCTGAGGTTAAGGAATTATATATTCAAACCCCCAGCTAATTAAAAATAGATTAGAAGAGACTAAATATCAGATTGAGTGGGAGAAGATTATAGAAGACTTGGAATAACAAGAAGAGGCATTTAGATAAATGATGTTGTCAATAGATTGCTTTATTTATTCTTAAGCAGGAGAATTAAGTGATAGAAACCATGTTTGAGGAAGATTCATCTGGAAATGCTATGCAGTGTGGACATCAAAAGGAAACATGAGTTAAAGTGAATCCAGGTGTCCGCTAAGGAGGTCGTTGAGTTGGTGGGTGGCTTTGAGAATTGTGAAGATGAAAAAGGAAGAAGCAACAAAACTTGGTGAACATTTGGATTTAAGGGTAAAATGGAGGAGATGGCTAAACAAGATGGCAATTTTATTAAAGTCAGCAACTGGGATAAAATGAAGTAAAAATGGTACAGAGAAGTCATAATTTGAATTACATATCTTTTCTAGACTAAAGACTGAATACAATAGGACTTCTAGCTTTTCCAAAGAGATTCGCAAGAGAAAACCTTCTGAGGATTTTTCTTTTTTTTGGATAGTTTAATCTGTTGTTATTTTAGTTTTTATGTTGTAATCCACTAAATCATTAAGTCTGCTAATGAGTGTGAACTAAGCAAGACCATTAAATGGCCTGCATGTGAGTGAGCAAAGTAAGAAAAGTTTCTCATAAAAATCCCACAGGCAACAACTGAAGTCATTGTAGTTTAATAAAGCATAGGGTATGTAAACACATTTGTTTTTCTTTGTTCTGTTAGTATGTAATGGAAGAAAAATGGCTTTGTTCAGATCCCATTTTCTGGACATTTTTACAACATAACATTCAAGGATATACATTCCAAGTAAAAATATTTATCAGTACCCTGAATCACTGAGAATTAAATAATTCAACATTTTTGACAGAAAACTTAATTTTCAAACTGTCGTATCTCATTCCTTTCCAGGGACATGCTACCCAACTCATGGCTCCCTTTTGTGGACTTTTTATCCATCAACTGGGAGAACTGTTGTGCCTCTAAGAAGAAAGCATAGAATAACACCTTAGGGCTATGAAGTTCTAACTTCTTGTATTTCCCAATAAAAACTGTTCCTTTAAATAAAGTATTCCTTTTTTAAATTGAGAAACAAAAGACATCTCTGTTTCAGAATAACAAAATGATATCTATCTATACATAAGCCATTAGTATGCAACACTATTATGCCATATCCATGTGTCTTTGGAATTGTAGTCTGTAGCTAGCACAGCAAAAAGCCTTCTATCACATGCAGGTAAGGTTGGTAGTAGATCAATTAATTGAAAAAGTTGGTTTCAGCGAGGAATCACAAAATAATGTTATACGCATGCACTAAAGGTTTTCTATTAACCTAAAACCTACAAATAATGTTCATTAACTATTTTTTAAATATAAGACCAAAGTTATTTTTTGCTTTTTTTTTCCTAAAGGATGAGCCCAATGATTAGAGTTCATCTTTCCACATAAATCATACACATAATAGATCTTGTATGAAAGTCAGTTTTGTTTTCTTTTTTAAGTGGACCAAGAACTTAAAGACCATTGCAAAGTAATCTAACCTAGGTAGAGAAGCCTTTAAGACGTTTAAGGTTTTTTCCCTTTAATTGTTTAAAGTTGTGTCTGCTAAACTAATTCAGCCCTATTGGTAACCTATTTTTATTGAGTCTTAACAAAGCATTCAACTTAGAAACAGCATCAAAGAAACACTTTCACAACAGTATTTAATCAGCTTAAGCAATGTTTAATTGAATTACATAATTACGATCATGAGCATAACTTATATAAACATGTTTGGGAGCAAATCCAAATTGTACTCTTGATAAAAACAAAAACAAAATCATGAAAACCTTCTACTAGTGGAAGGAAAAGTATTAGAGAGTATAAGAGAGATCCTGTTTTTGAGCATTCAGTATGCTATGGACATTGGCTATGATATAGGGCAAATAAAGAATGTTGGTTAATATAGTGAGATATTTAAGTGGTAGTTGTATGGCATATATATTGGATTTTAAAAGTTTCTCTATTAATTTTCTTTAACAAATTTTGAAGTATCTAGAAAGCACTTCTAGGTTTTTGGCTCTTGAGAGAAAGGGATGGATCTTATTCATGATTGGATGACCAGTGCCTACCACAGTGCCTGATGTATAGTAAGCATTCAATTATTATTTGAATGGGTAAATGAGTGGATGGTTGAATGAATACCTACTCCAAAGGGGAAAAGGATAATACACTGACTTCTATATGGTTTCATAAGACCTGAATCTGGATTACTAAATTAATTCCACCATGAAAATATACTAACTTTCATATTACTATGGGAAATGTTTTCTTTGCATATTTATATGATATAGAAAGAAGGTTCACCCTCAGTATGAATTTATTGTCTTAAACTAGCTCAGCTAACAAGATTCTACAATTTGTAATTTCACTTCCACTCTCAACAGAATTGGAATAATTTAAAGATTAAGAGTGATAATCTAAACATCTAATTACAAACTGAATCAGGCAGATTCTCTGGGTAGCTGGTCATCTATTTTCATTTCCTCACTTTTTACACTCCTGTCCTCACAACCTATACACAATTTCTAAATGCAAAACATTCAGGCTACCTGCAGGCTAAATTACCTCTAGGTAGTCTGATTCTCCTCCTACTGTATTGTATAAGTACATCCACTTTCCCTCATAAAAATAGTAACTACTGATTCCAAAATAGCATTCGGGCTTCTTATTTCTGCGTCAAGACTGATTTCTTACTGTAGTTTAATTGTGATAGTTGGTGTAAATTTTCTAACTCTCAGAAATGTTAATAATGGTAGGCTTTTAAAAAATATCGTATTATAAAGTCCTAAGTACAATAACTTCATCTAATGCACTCCTAAAATGATGTCACTATGTGCAAATCACAGTAATATATTGAAATTGCTTTGAATAAACACTCTTTTCATTCCTCATAAAGCTATTCATATATCATATTACTTTTTATAGACTCTGTTCTGCGATATGATGTTTTAGATGTTAAGTGTACCCAGCATGGGAAGAAAAATTCCTTCTGAAAAAATGACTTCCATTCTGTCTCCAAATAATTTTTGCTGGTATCCAGTGAATACAGAAATCACAACTCTAATAACTCTTTCTCAGTTTTTCTTGATCTTTCTCCTTTCTTTTTGACTATTTTGTTCTCCATGGAATCCTCTGACAATAAGCTCTCCTAGCCTCTTTCTAATTTTTCTCAATTTTCTGTATCCTCATGTTCTTTCTGTCCCCCAAATAGTTGTCCTTCAGGCTTTCTTTGTTAGCACACTCCTCATCTTTTTTTTAAATACAGTTACCACTATGTGGACAACTCTCAAATATTTTTCTACAGTCCTGGCTACCTTTTTAATTCTAGTCCTGTATATGCAAAAATTGGCCAGAACCTTCACTTGCCTCTTTAATTGTCATCAAAACTAAAATCATCATAATTCTCTTCTTCTCAAATAACTTAACTTACCTCCTTATTCAGGAACTCCACGCTTCTGACCTCTTTCTACCCAGTCACTGAAACTTAAATTCTAGAGATCTAAATAGATTCTGGTACCAATTCCAATGGGTGTGTGTGGGGTCGGGGGGATGTGGTTCCCGCACAGCACCAAGTATTCTTCAGACACTGGCTGGGTGTCCTACAATTCAACTCAATTCTGATACTCTCTACCCAGAGATAGCATCAGATCCCACAGAGTGAGGTTCAGTCCCTCAAGACTGCACCCCTTCTCTCCCCACTTCAGATGTCAGTCGAAAGCCCAGGTGCCTCTGACTCTATTGATTAGACATTCTCATGACCTCCTCCTTAGGTTCTATTAATTTGCTAGAGCAGTCACAGAACTCAGAGAAACATTTTAATTACTATATTACCAGTTAATTCTAAAAAAGATATAACTCAGGAACAGCCAGGTGAAAGAGATGTGTAGGACAAGGTATGGGGAAAGGGCATGGAGCCTCCATACTCTCTGACGGTGCCACTCTCCCTGATCTCCTTGTGTTCACCAACCCAGAAGCTCTCTGACCCTCCTTTTGGTTTTTTATGGAGGCTTCATTACATAGGGCTAATTGACTATATCACTGGCATTGGTGCTTGAACTCAGTCTCCAGCCTTCTCCTGTTCCCAGAGGTCTGGTGGGGGTGAGGGGTGGGGGGTGGGGAGAGTTGTATGGGACTGAAAATCCCAAGCCTCAAGTTACATGGTTGGTTCTCCTGTCAATCTACCCCCATCCCTAGGTGGGGTCCAAAACTCACCTCATTAACATAAAAAAAGATACCTTTTCCACTCTCCTCACTTAGGAAATTCCAAGGATTTTAGGAGCCAAAAATGGGGATGAAGACCAAATATATATTTCTTATTATAAATCAGATATCACAGCTTCTCATTTTCCCTCATTTTCTATATTCTAGAATGAACATTTTTTTAGTGACTAATGTTCCAGGTATCATATAAGATCCTAGAGAACTAAATATTCTTGATTCCAGACGTTCCTGATCTTGAGAGTGTCTTAACTTACTAATGCAAAATGAAAGATGTTATGGAAGAACAATTAAGAAGATAGGGGAAGGGATAAGCAGTCAGTTTAAATATTGTATTACACTTTGGAGAAAGAGTGGGATTTTGGCCGACAAAGAAAGGGTAAATCAGATCTTGTGTTTCCATGATCTGGACATTTGTTTGTGCTATTCTTTCTTCCCATAATTCTCTTCTCCTTTAGCTCTACTTGTCAAAACCCCACTCAACTCTAGGACCTGTGGTTGACTTTCTTGTTCAATATTTGTTTTTCAATTGATTGCAAATGTGTGTGTTTATTGTGTGTGTCAATTGTAAGCTCTATCTTGTCTTATTAACTCTAATATTTCTTGCTAGTACTAGCATTATATATTTGGCACATAGTAGGTGCCCAAAATATATTGCTAAATCAATGATTAACTGTATGAGAAAATGAGCTACGTAAGAAAACAAAAATGCAGTTCACACACTGAATTTTAAATTGTCCAGTCTTTTTCTGCTGTTTTCACATATGAAATTGGGAGCTGATATTGGGATCTTAATTGTGAAGTGTAGTGTAAGTACTCTGGGGCCTTGCAGTCAGAAATAATCAGTCTTTATACATGTGGAAATATTCACAACAAATGTTATGACCTACTATTCTAGTATCTTTTCAGTTATGCAGAAGCTGAAGTTTAATCACAAATGGAAGTTCAATTATAGTGAATAATAGTTATCTGATTCTTCAGTTTCTTTTAATCTTCTGTTTCACTGTTTTCAAACTGTAACTAACACTTGCTCATAGTCTGAATTAAGGAAAAGTTGATTTTTACTGAAAATCAACTGAAATATTGCACGCCTATAGGAATAAAAATAATATTTAATACTTATTGAGTTCTTGCAATGTCCTAGCCACTTTACATGTTACTTCACTTAATCTATATAGCCACCCACTGAATTATTCATCCAATTTTGTGGATGGAACTAAGGATCAGAGTGATAAGGAATAAATGTTTTCTTTTAGAGGTTAAGATCCGTACTAGTTTAGATATTTAAGAGAAGATGATATTATACCTCAATAAAGCTGAGAAAAAAATGAATGCTCTTCCTTTCCATATGATAGTCTATCAGTTGTGCCTTGGATTAGCATGACAGTAACAAAACCAACCAGTCAAAACTTGAGAGTGAAAGAAGTTAACCAGTGGTTTGGGCTGTATTATGGAAATAATGAATTTGGATTTTTTTTCATTTGCTTATTCTCTCTGAATTAATTTGTGGTTTTCATTTTACATAAACATATTCACTGAAGAGCTATTCAGACTTGTCAGTAACCCCTGACCTGACACTCCTTAGCACAATGGCTTGAAAGATACATTTTTTTTACTTCCTTTTTTCCTCTTCCTTTTGTCTTCTTGGAGTATTATATATCTAAGTGACAGGAGTCTAACAGATATTTAGGAAGATAAACACTCTGCCTCTGTTAGGTACAGCAGAAGGGTTCATACATCACTTATGAGCTCCCTTCTTCACCTGTCTGGTGCAGGGGAGGACAGTACCCCAGATGGGTTCACTACATTATGGCTGATTGGTGTCCAGGACATCATTATTGGTGATCTTGTCTTGTCATTGGTTTATAGATGTCACAGAGGATACTGGTCCCAAAGTGGGATTTCTGCAGCAGGGCTAAGAATCATTATATGTTATTATTCACTTGCAAGATGATGAACACTATGTTAAGATTCAGAACAGCTTCTGGAAAGAATTTTGAAAGAAATAAACATTCTATCATTTTCTATAAAATTTCCACTTTAAAAAAAGTAGGTGGATTATTACTATTTTACAAATAATTCTTGATATTTTAAATGTTTTTTAATGTTTAACTCTCAAAAATACTAGTCAACTCTTCTTTTACTGGAAAAATAGAATCTGGAAAACATGTCTATAACACTCTTATTGAGAAGTCCACGACAGTGATTGCCCCTGATTTCATATGAAACCACAATGGCTCTCTTTTATTTTTCTCTCCTCAGTGAATTGATCAAATTGAGGCTAAATTGCTTGCTTGGTTATTACATGTGCATAACTTACATAACACAAAGTGTCTGAGTCATTGTGGGCTTCTCAGGGAATTTAATGAACGTGTGCTTCATGGACCTGATGCCGGTTTTGCTGCTTCCCTCACACTGAGCATGACAGTAGCCTGCCATTGCCAGCACTGTCTCTCTGAATGACACTGGTTACAGTGTTAGAGAAGAATGCTGGGGAATATTGACTTACAAACGGGCTAAACTACAGGAGGCTGAGTAACCATACTGCATGCACTGTCTTCTCCCAAACCTCAAATATTACCCTCCAATCATTATTATCTTTAGTTAAAGAAAAGTGAAGTAAATTAATATCATTGACATTTGAAGGGTAGCCGTGCCACAGAAGCCTTCGCCTGCCTTTGTATTGGCTATGTTGAATGCGGTGATATGTTTTGCAGGCCCGTTTTAGCCATAAGAGACACCTGAAATTCAGAGATGATTTTGCACTTGCTTGACAAAGGAAATATCCCCCTACCCCGACTCGTGCATCTGTGAGTAACTAACAATCACCTTTCCATGACAGCTTTTCCTCCTTAAGTACCTTCTATATTAAAACCTTGCTTTATACCACCTTTGGATGGCTCTGCATATGAAATACTAAAACATCATCAGTTTTAATGAAATAGTCAACCCACTACTTGAAGAATTTATATTTATGGCCCACAGACTAGCTACCCTCCAACGTGAGCTAGGTGATGCATTTCTAGAAACTTCAAATTAATCCTTGTCATTATAGAAGTAGGTACCCATGAAAATGAATAGAAATAGCTGATCTCATTAAAGGCTGAATTGAAACCAATTCTTATGGCGGCAGTAGCTACAACCTGTGATAATTTCCCTAGCTGCTATATGAGTTAAGTACTGTAATTACTTTTAAAAAAATTCTAAATAGCATAATTTTAGGTTACATTATATTTTTTATGTGTATATTTGTATGTATGTTGGAGAACAGGGTATAGAGTTGTATTTAAATAAGCTTGAATTTTAATTGGCTTGGCTTGGTTTTTATATTCATAAGGCTTTATATATATCTTTCCACAGACACAACTTTTTTCCTCTAATTCTTTTTGATTCTCATTCTCATTTTGAGAGACTGATCCTTAGATTATGACTCTCGTTATAAATGCATACTATGCTAGAGGGCTATTTTTATGCTCACAGACTCAAATCATTCCGAGATTTTAATTTCTCTTCTATAGTTTGAAACAAACTTTTAAATTTAAGAAGATGAAGATATTTGACCTTGCCTTAGGGTCCAGATTTAAGGTTTAGACAGAAGGTTAAATATCAGAACTTTAATATAAATCAAGTGCATGCATTTCTTAATAAAGGTCTGGCACCATCTGCACAGGGCATTGATTTCTGTAGCTAGAGGGCTGGAGAGTCTGTTTACAAAAGAATATACGATTTAGACAGAACAAGTGCCCTTCTATCAAATAGAAGAGAAGAGCCATGTCATTTGTCATTACAAGCACACCATTTCCTTTTTGGTGAGCTAATGCCCTTCCTTAAAAGGAGATTAGCCCTTTAAAGTAAAGAAATTGGAGCTGGCAGGCAGCACCAGGAGTAGATACAGATTCAAAATTCTTTAAAAGCCTGAGTTCAGACCCATTCAGAATCTCTTAAAAACATCACCAGAGAATCCTGGTATATCCACACTCACCCACCAGGATTATTTCAGAATCATGACCACGTAACTTTTCACAGTACGAACATTCGTGCAAACAGAAACAGTTTCTTTAATAATTTACCCTCAAAATTAGATGCAATGGGTAATTATCTTGTTAGAGAATTTAAATTCAGCCTTCCTTTCATAGATGAGTCTCATACTATGAACACAATGATAATGATAGGCCAAGGAACATTTAAATATTTATGCAGATTCTACTTCAATTTATATTTGGAAATTTTACAACCCTGGTAGAAAGAATATTTCTCTTCTCACTGTGTACCATAATCTCTAAGACTGTAAAAGATAATATTTTAGTACAGAAAAGCAGTGGAGAAGCCCAGTGACCCTATAGCTTTGAACAAAGACAATTCTATTAAATAAATATTAAATTCTATTCTATTCTATTAAATTCATTTATAAGTCACAAGCAGGGGATTGGCTGAGAGTAACATATGCACCATAAATAAACTGTACATTGTTCCAGATATTATAATGCAGTAAGATATACATAACACTGATACCTATTAAAGATATTTTAATATTTCCTTAATGGCTTCGAAGCCACTTAGAAAACTTGCATCTATTTAGGATCTTCATTAATGGCATTGTAATCTTGGTGAAAAATACTAATTTTTAAGTTATTTGACTATTTAAATTTAGGACAAAAGCCTGATAGAATAATTTGTTTTATATCAACCAAGGTTTCAGACTTTTTTTCAGTGAATTATTCTGAGGCATATTATTTCAATAATAATATTGCTGCCCTTTTTTTTTTACAGTAATTTTGATAGAAAAACAAAGAAGAGTATAAAGTCTAAGAAGACATTTTCTTTTTATTTGTTTATTTATTTATTTGGCTGCTTTGGGTTTTTGTTGCGGCACACAGGATTTTCGTTGAGGCATGCGGGATCTTTCATTGCAGTGTGCAGGCATCTCTCTAGTTGTGGCGTGCGGGTTTTCTCTCTCTATTTGTGGCACTCAGGCTCCAGGGCACATGGGCTCTGTAGTTTGCAGCACACGGGATCTCTCGTTGAGGCACGTGAGCTCAGTAGTTGTGGCGTGCAGGTTAGTTGCCCCATGGCATGTGGGATCTTAGTTCCCTGACTAGGGATTGAACCCCGTGTGCTCTGCATTGAAAAGCAGATTCTTTACCACTGGACCACCAAGGAAGTCCTGGAAGGCATATTCTTATAGATGGAAAAACAGTGAAAGAAGAGGAAGAAATCTGAAAGGATGTGGGGTAATATGAATAAAAAACACTTGTTATATTTGGTTCAAATTCTGGCCTTAAACTAGCTGAGTGATTTGGAGCATATAACTCTGAGAGTCCTAGTTTCTTTATCCATAAAACATAAAACATAGCTCATATTGCATTTAGTTGTTACACGGGTTAAAGGAGATGATATATGTGAAAGCTTGGAATATAATCCTCGTGATGTTTCTACTCTCACTACCCTTTTAGGTGATAGAAAGTTTGGGCTGCCACAATTACTGTCATCCCAGGCTACTTTAGAAGGCCTCGGAAGAGAGATTTCTCCATTCCTCCGTTCTTGGGTTTTCCTTCCAGGCAGATATAACAACCAGTAGGTCAGGCAGAACTTCATGGATTACAACCTTATGATTTATTGTGGACACTGACGCGACTGGAGTCAGTAGGCAAAGCAAATTATGTGCAGCACCTTGGGGCTCAATTGAACTTGCAGATGCAATTTAGCCTTCTTATACTTAACACAAATTCTTTTCATTATGACTTTTCAGCTTTGCCTTCAACACAAATGCCTACTAACCCTTATTCAAAACCTAGCCCACGAGATAGATCTAAATAGACCTCATGTGATCAGCCTGTACATTATACTTAATTTTCAAGCACCATTATAACAGCATTACCACACAGATGGGTACTACTACCAGGTAAATGGTGGTGAATTCTGTGCTGGGCAAGCTTTACTGAAAACAATACCCAATATGCTTCGTCTTTTGCATTGTTTATGGTTCTCTTCATTTGCAATTCTAAGGATTCAATAAACTGGTAAGAAAAATTCATTGTGTAGATAATATAGCCATGATTCAAGCATCCAGTCTTAGCCTTGTGTTGGTCAAGAAAAAACAAAGACTGGCCACTAAAAAGAAATGTGAAAATGAATTAAGTTGATTACATGTTTCAAACTCCACAAGAAGATATAAGGTTCATTGTAATATTACTCTTCTCTTCACCTACCACAAAGCCAGTATCAAACTCTAAAATCTAAATCTACTAAAAATGTCTTCCCCAAACTTCTAGTCTGTAGTATAACCTCTTCCTGAGTCTTTCCCATAAAAATGCATCACAATAATGCAAACATCTGCTTGGAATTCCAGAATGTTCCTCATTGGGGAAAAGGCAGAAACTTAGCAGGCAGAGCCAGAAGTATTTTTAGTGGGAAGGGGATAGGGAAAGGCTGGAACTATTGCTGTTATTTTTATTTTGGTTTTTGAATCTTCTGGTACCAATGGACAGAGAATACAGTAGAAGAACAAAAGATCTATGTTGGACAATGACTATTGTCAATGTATTACTGAAGCAACTTAGCAACCTAGGGGATCAAAGAGAGCAAATTGTTTCTTCTTTAATAATGTTTGGTGACTTAAACTCTGAGGGAAATGAATTTTGGAGAATATAAAGAAGACATGAATTTGAATTTTGTATTCTCATTGCCTGGAGTTTACCCTTTTGGCAGAGAATACTACATATCTGCTATTTGGAAACGTTAATTTTTCCTCTTCTTTTTAACACTGATCAATACAATCAATAAAAATTATAAATATAATAAGTTTTTATTGCTCACTGTCTTTTTTTTTAACATCTTTATTGGAGTATATTGTGCTCACTGTCTTAATAAATAAAAAATAACTGATGTCTGATGGTAATTTATAAATTAAGATTAAGTTGATTTCCTCAACAAATAACTCGTGATGTATTTAAAATTCATATTTTAAAAGGACACAATCCCCAGCTTAAACCAATTTTTCATTAAGTCGTGTTTTGTTATTTTTGTTGGGTTTCCTGGTTTCTTAATTTTCCATTTAGTGTTTAGGATCTCAGTGCTGATTTTTCTCCTTGCATTTCTTTAGAACCTTCATTTTGGGTAGCCAGCATTTATTTCTATACTCAACACCAAACAGGTTCCTTCCAATGAACACTTCTACTACCCTTCCACTGCCCTCGAATTTCCTTCAGATTCTCCATCAAAGGTAATGATCTCTAAATTTATAGCTACTGAAAAAGGTAACTGCCAAACAAGAAAAACACAGTGCTGGATTCATTTTGAAGTGCTTTCAGAGGATGTCAAGATAAAGGAGTTGGATGACATAAGCAAATGAAATATTAACAGATCAAGAAGTCATAATTGAATCATAGGAATGAATATATTGATCTGATAAAAAATGGTTTAATCATTTTATAAATGAATCGGTTTTATGGACAACTTTGGCACAATTGCATTTTATAACTTTTAAAAACATCCTCAGTGATATGGCTGTTTAAAAGTTTTATTTCTATTGATTTATATGTATTATAATAGCAGCTATGTATTGTGCCCTCACCCCATGCTGAGAATTGTACTAGCATTAAAAGGTTATTTTACTCAATCCTTATACTAACCCTATGTGATAGGTATTATTAATCTCATTTTACCAATTAAAAAAAGCACTTCCAAGAGGTTAAGTAAATTGCCTGATTCTACATACTGATAAATGTCAAAGCTGGCATTCAGAGCCAAGTCTATAGTACTCCAGAGTCCATAGCTATTGCCTTAATACAATAATCCAATAAATTAATTTCCAAACATCAAATAGAAAATATACTAAGAATTATGACTTCTTTTCTTGAAAATTGTTCCCACCTCTTGTGATAGATCTACTGTGAGTGGTTTAGGATTATGGAATCTCAGAGGACCCTAAGTCTAACTTTGCATTTGACTCAGGAATCTTCTCTACAATATTGGTGATAGATTTGTTCCTTCTTCTAAATATTTCGAACAGCAGACAATGCCCTTCTTTTAAGGCATTTGTGTATCTATATCAATTAGGGACCATTGTAATTTTATTTTATCTATTTTTAAAATTCTCTATTATTGAGCAGATATTTGCCTTTATTAACACCCACCATTGATTCTAATTCTGTAGTAACCAGAGTAAGTCACAAAAATCTCTTTACGGAAAGTGTGAGGCTAAAGAGGATGTAAGCAAAACTAAAGCCTAGTGTACAGGTAAATTCATGAGAATATTCAATTCTAGAGTGGTTGGGAAAATATTTTATTTTCTTGCCTAAAAAATGTATAATCTAGAATGCTCTCTGGGGTGCATTATTAGTTTAATGCAATAGCATTGTAGCAACAGAACCATGTAATAGTATGATAATCCTATAGAAAATGTGAAGAATTGTTCTGAGTCAGATGTAGCCAAGGTTATCCAGTGAGGAAATCATTTTAAATTGGATGCAGAAGTACCAAACTTTGAAAAAAAAAATTTCAAAACATTCCATGTGACATTGGAGAATATAAACAGTAAAAGAGGTATTTCTGTCACAGACAGTGTTTGATGGAAATGATTTTTTGGAAGGACAAATAAATATATGGCCTTATGTTCAATATAATCAGCATTCTTATACAGAATAGCCAGTACCTTTTTGACAGTATGTAGAGCTCATGAAACTAAACAATTATGAAGAAGGCAACTGTAATATCCACTTCTTTATAATATTGAAAATCTTCTTAAAAGGAATCCAGGTGTGTTTGAAGGAGAGTGACTAGCCCGTCACAGGATTGTCTTCCCTAGTTGGATGAGACTGAGGAATTAGCAGTTTTTCAGGACCATGCATGAAAGGTAGCATAGATGTGTAGGGCAGGAAAAAACTAAGTACAAATATAAGTTGTATATTGTTCACCTGAACCAGTTGTTCACATCTATTTTAGTATAAGCACCTCATCTAATTTATAATAGTTCCAATCAAGCACCTGGGCAGACAGACACCACTGTGGAATATTTCATCACCTTCCCTTGATCTTCTAATCCTTTCAATGTTCCTCCTTCATTTTGCTTATTCAGAATCTAGGTTGCATCTTCCTCTCCTAATTACTTGTTCCTACATTTACTTGTACTCCCATCACCAGAATCACTCTCACCAAAATCATCAGTACTTTCATCAAGCCAGTGTGGGCATCTCAGTGAAGTACAGGTCAGAGTCACAGGATACTTGTCCTGCCCTCACTATTTCCTAAGTATGTGATCTTGGAAAAGTGATGTATATATTTGGGCTTCTATTTACTTATTTATTAAATAGTACTGTGTTTCTATATATTCACTCATTTAATCATCCCAATAATCTGTTGATGTAGTTTGTACTATTATCCCCATTTTACAGATTAAGTGAAGAACTTGCCCAAGGTTACACAGCTGAACACTGGCAGAAATAAGAATCACTTCCAGGCAATCTAGCTCTGGAGTCCAGCAATCTTGAACATTATGCTGCATCACCTGTGAAATATTGCCTAGATGCTGTAACTTGATTCAGCTTTATGTTTAAAGGGAATAACATTTGGTGTGCTCATATCTTTATCATAGGAAACTGTACAATTCAGATTACCAAAGTCTTTAACCTTGTGAGAAGAGTCAACATACAATAAGAGATAAATACCCAATCTGTTCTTTTATGATGAATGTTTTGTTTGCAATGAGTAAATTCAGATTTTCCTTTTGTTTCATTCTGTTTTTCATTCAACAGTTGGAATTTTTCTTGGACCTTCTTCACAGCTCCCTATGAACTTGTTTCCCTACTAAGCACTCCTGCAGCAGTGAACTGGGGAGTACACAGTGTCTTTCAGGAGACTGTCTCACAGTGAAACCCTCCTGTTATATGTCATGGGGTAATGGAATAGGTAGTATTTTAGACTCTCATCCTAACAGAATTTTATCATCTACAGCAGTGGTCCCCAACCTTTTTGGCACCAGAAACTCGTTTCATAGAAGACAGTTTTTCCACAGATGGGGCATGGGAGGGATGGTTCAGGCGGTAATGAGAGCGATGGGCAGCGATGGGGAGTGGCAGATGAATCTTCGCTCGCTAGCCCGCTGCTCACCTCCTGCTGTGTGGCCCAGTTCCTAACAGGCCACAGACTGGTACTGGTCGGCAGCCTGGGGGTTGAGGACCCCTGATCTATAGTAATGCTTTTTAAAAAAAATTAATTTATTTATTTTTGGCCGCATTGGGTCTTTGTTGCTGCACGTGGGCTTTCTCTAGTTGCGGCGAGTGGGGGCCACTCTTCATCGTGGTGTGCAGGCCTCTCACCATCGTGGCCTCTCTTGTTGTGGAGTACAAGCTCCAGACACGCAGGCTCAGTAGTTGTGTCACGCGGCCTCAGTAGTCGTGGCTTGCCGGCTCTAGGGCGCAGGCTCCATAGTTGTGGCACATGGGCTTAGTTGCTCCGCAGCAGGTGGGATCTTCCCGGATCAGGGATCAAACCCATGTCCCCTGCATTGGCAGGCAGATTCTTAACCACTACGCCACCAGGGAAGTCCCTATAGTAATTCTTAAAAGATTTGAACTACAACTGGTTTCTCTGTCCCATTGGATTTATCTCTATTATTATGTTAACTCTAACCATATTCCTGATGAATCCGATTCCATTTGGTTTCTACAATGAATCTTTTGAATTCTGGATACCTGGCATATCCTCAAGAGATGCTTTTAGAAAAACCTTCTAATTTTTGATATCCACAGAGAGGTGGCATTCAGCTGTTATATAATACTCATAGAAGATGCTGTTAATGGGTCTCCAAATATAGCCTTTTTTTGAAGAAACCAGTCTTTTTGTTTTTATAGTTGGTGGTGCCAGCATTGTGAGGAACAACATGAGTGAAATGCTTAGGTGCTATTCAAGGAGGTAGCTGAAAATAACCCTGGCTTGTCTTAGAATCTCCTGGAAGGTATTCCCAGCCCCTCCCTTTGTTTGCTTCTTTTGTTTCCAGTGTTCTTTCCAGTCATATTGTAGAAAACTACCAAGAGCTTATTTTGTGATTATGGCTGGTTTGGACAAAACAGTGCTATCCAGGCTGTAGAGGGGATGGTCACACATCTAAAACAAACACATTATCCAGCACTTATTGTGGTCTCACTTAGCATGCCTTCAGGAATGTGAAGCGTTTTGCATTTTCCCAGTTGAGTCCTCAGACCTATTATTAGCATATTATGATTTACAGCAGAGTGGGTTTTTTAATAACAACACTGAGAAAGCAAAACCCATTTGTTCATCCCAAGAGGTTTGAGAGCACATTTTAAGCACAGGGTGGTCAGAATAAAAACTAATACAAGTACACAGTCTATGATTACTCCCAATCAGAGAAAACACCCAATTAGAGCCAAAAGGCTGAGAAGTAAATTGTTTACCATAGTAAATCATTCTCATAAATATCATTATTTAAAACATTTGAACTCTATTTAAGGACATAAACAGTGTTGTGGGCTTTACAAGGAACACTATAAACAGCTGGCTGTCTTTAAATCTTAGTGGCAACCACATTGGAGGCTGCCAGGGGCTTCTACTGTTCCATTTCAGCTAAAGGCAGGAAGCTGCATTATATCCTCCATCTCATTTTCAGCTCTATTGCACCAATTATGCTGCATTGAGGCTTATAGGGGCTTACATTGAGTTTTAGATAGATGGAAGAAGCCAGTCTATATTCTTTGTGATAAAAATAGTCATTAATTACTGAGACTTGTAAACCGCTTAGCATCCTTCTTAATGTGGCCCCTCAGGTGCTTCTCCTCATTCTATAGCTAATCAGCAAAAGAGGAGAAAAATCCTCAGAAGAAGATGATTTTTTCTGGCTCAAACAGAGAGCCAAGGCTAAAAATAAATCTAAAATACACTGAAAACCTAAGCCAATATGCACTCACTGGCAAAATACTGACTTGTTTTCTTTTAAATCAAAGTTGATCAGAGAAAAATTTCTTATAACACTGTTCCATGGGGTAACTAATTATCAATATAATATTTTTTCCCTGTCTGATAGAAAACAATGTGTTCTGAGGAGTTGGATGCATGAAAACACATTTACAAATAGATCAAATGGAATTAGATAATTATCTAATTAAAGGCAAGTAAATGTCATAGGAATTAATGAAGAAATTCAGTAGAGAGGGAACCCAGCTAGTGAAGGGCCTGCTGAAAGCAACGATGGATAATTTCACCTTTAAATGGACACCTTAAATATGCTGGCAGAATTTCAGGTTAGTCTGTTTCAGAATTGACTGCTACATCCAGTATTTTCATTTTTAACAAAAGGCTTATGTTTAATTGGCAAAAATGCCCATTATGCTACTTCATTAAGGCAATCAAAATTATGGGTAATGTCAATGTGAGGAACTATAACAACCTTCATTTGGTAGACAAAATACAGATGAATGGCTTTTGTATGTAAAAGTATCCCATAGGTTAGAAATACAGAAAGCATGCCTACTACATGGAGTGTAAGCATGTGTTGAAGGCTTCTTTTTTTAACATACATATTTTATAAGTAAAAACCATGCTTCAAGGAATGCCATACAACCACATTTCATGCATTTTGATATGACTAATATTCGTGAATGGGAGTACAGTTTTTCAAAGCAATGGGCAAAGAAAATTGGAGTGATGGTATATCGGCTAGGTTGATTTTTATAAAAGCCTTGTAGAGAGATTCAGAAATGAATGGTGTGTGCAGGGAAAAAAAAAAAAAACTTTGAAAGAAGTTACAAGTGGGTTTCACTACATTACAAGCTTGAGATTGCTTATTAAATACATAACTTGTTTTTCTGCTGTACCAGTCATTTTACATAAGTGTGTGATTTGACTTTCATTTATAATGTGTAACTGCAGCATGCTTCAACGGTGCCACGGGGAATACTTGTTATGGATTGAATATTTGGTTAAAATCTTTGGAAAAATTCCAAAAGCATTAACATAACCATGGCAGCTTTGGGTAAGCACTTCTTTTCAGTTCACTTCTCTCCTTGGCAAATGGGGAGAAACAACTGCCCTCTAGACACAGGGCAGACAATATATCCCCATTGTTCTTTTTCACACTCCAAGTTTTTTTGAATTTGTGGTAT
Source organism: Mesoplodon mirus (assembly GCF_964341445.2). Lineage (NCBI taxonomy): Eukaryota > Metazoa > Chordata > Mammalia > Artiodactyla > Ziphiidae > Mesoplodon > Mesoplodon mirus. The sequence continues at coordinate 112,823,202 of NC_138982.1, forward strand.
CTGTATTTGAAAGTAATTTAAATCTCTACTGCTACTTGGGAAGAAGTTGCTTTAGAATCTGTGAAATCTTGAGCTATATAATGCTCACTATATGTATGTATAGAAATTTTATTCATAAATAATTATTGTATTTAAAAGCAACAATGAAGTGCTAACTTAGTACAGTTTCTAGTACAGTTTCCAATTGCACAGCAATTCTGAGAGGCAGGGAGGGGTAGAGAGGAAGTGTTATAAAAGCAGATGAACAAGAAGAAATTTATCCAAAACATAGAGAAGTGGGTCCTTCATATGCTGGACCAAGTACAGATTCTGCCACAGATTTTATGATGGACAACTGGAAAAAGTAAACATAAACTATGTATAAATATGTATGTATGTGCATGTATATATATGCACAACTGGTATTTTTCTTTCCATTTTAAGGTTTCACTGGAGAAAATTAACGTATATATGTTTGTGTGTATATATATGGCATTTAGATATAGTTGTTGATTTATTATATGAGAGGAAAGGCACCCCCAAGGGGAGCCAAAAATGGGACTTAAGGCTGAAAGAATGGAGAAGAAATATTTAAACAAGTTCCAGGAGTGTTCACTTTCTAACTGCTTTGCTATATCTTGTACAATTTGAAAGGTTTTGTATGAACAATCTGTTAGCAGAGGGAATACAATCTTATTTTTCATAAAAAGGAAAGCACATGGAGGCTGATAGATGATACAAAACATTCTTTCCTTTTCACACCATCACCTTTCAGTCTACATGGGGCGTGCCTAGGTTAAATGGGCATTTGGAAACCATCTCTTTCTCTGACATCTCTTCTTTCTCTCCACTGTTCCTCATCCTCAGTGCCTTAGTTTCTTCTTCATTTTTTCCAATTGTCTGTGCCCTCTTCACCAGGATATTAGGATGTAGGTTTCATCTTGACAAGGAGCTTTTAACATCAATGTCATGTAGGAAATCCTGGGTAGGTCTGCATGTAGCTGATAACAATTACGTCCTTATGTCTTTGGAGGAGTAGGCCTAAGTGTTTCAAAATAATCACAGGGCAGCATCAAAAGACCTCCTCACTGTCAAGGTTGAGGAAGTGAAGAAATAAGAACAGAAAACTCTGTTACCTCTAGTGGTCTTCTTTGAGTTTTTAGAACAGATAGCACTGTCTACGTTTCCTCAGTGAGTGGATTTCTGTTTTTGGAGTTGGGAGTAAGATATCTCTAAGTACCATGTACCAGCGAGCAGTTAGCCACCTGGGGGACATCTTTCTTGGGCATACTTGGCAGATCATATGTCAGTTATGCATAGAACTGAAACACCAAGCTGAAGTAAGTAAAAGAGGAACATTATTGGCTCACATAATTGAATAGATCTGAGCACAATGTGATCTTCAGCTAAAAAATTTCACCATGGACTAAATGTTCTCTCTATTTTTCAACTTCTTTCTCTTGGTTTTGGCTTCCTTCTTCAGCTTCAAATGTCAGATGACTGTCAACACTTCCAGAGTAAAACCATTTTATTATCTAAGAGTAACGAGAAAAGGCATATGTCTGCATTCTATTTCATCTAAAGGTTAGAAAATAAGTAGTTCAACAGGACAGGTTTGAATTGACAAGAGATGGAAGTGATGATATAGTTGTTTTCTGAAAGCATGCTTATGCCCCTTAGGCATAAGATTCAATATTTTTGCCAGAATGGAACATCTGGAACACTTTCAGAATGGAACACATATAGGAAAAGTGGCTCATCTTCAGTCAGAAACAATTGCCAACCCTAGTCAGCATCTGAGAACCAGGGGAAACCCTGTAAATATGAGAGCAGACCAAGTGAGTCTCATCAAGTCCTTGGGAGGATCATGGACTTTGGTACTGGATTTGAGTATGAATCTATACTTTAGGTTGTCACCAGAAAATCAAAGGCACATGTGTGAGAGTTAATTGGCTTTGGATTGATATTTAATTTAGGGTTTTGCTTAAATATCTTGAGTTATTAATAAGCATTTCAAATAAAGTACTCTGTGAATGGAAAAGTTAAATGTTCTTTTGAAGTACATGATTTCAGTTCTTCTGAAATGTTCTCTGTCAAAAAACAATATCATGGACTGTTGATGAAAGATGATCTACTACCATGCCTGGCATGTTGAATCTGATTGTTCAAAGGGAGTCTGAGAATAATTTTTAAAAAAATTATGCAATATCAGATTATGATCAAAATGTGTACCTGACCTTGAGTGATAAAGAAAATGTTTATAACCTTCATCAGTTGTTAAGGTCAGCAATTCCTTTACTGAACCCGAGTGTGGAAGAACCCAGTCAGTTTTTGAGCACTTGTGTCAGACATTAGTTCATATTTCCACAGAGAATTCAAGGAATTCATATTTTCACAGGGAATATTGGCCTTATTCATCCATTACCAAGTGCCTAACATCTGTCAGACACTGCACTTAGTTCTGGTGACACAATGATGAAAACCATTGATTTTGTCCCTGCTCTCATGTAGCTTAGATTTCATTGTTGGGAGAGGGGGAAAAGTGATAATCATATAATCCTACAATGCAAGTGTGTCTGAGATAAGTGGTGTCAAGAAAGGTTTATGATTCTGAAGAGTCTGTACTAGAGGGATTTGATCTAGTTAGTGAGGATGAGAAGTGCTTCTGGAAACATGAAACACTATCTGAAGGATGTTGATCTGAAGGATTCTTAAGATTTAATTAGAAAAGGCAAAATGCGTAGAGGTAAGTACAGAGACCCTGTAATGGGAGGAAACATAGCTCCTTCCTGGAGCTGAAAGATCAGTGTGACCAGGTTACACATTTTATGTGAAGTAAGGGGCTGAGTGAGGAATGTCAGAATACTTGGCTTGAAGGATATATTGAGGATTTTGGACATTGTCCTAAGAGTTCTGGGAAGCTACTGAAGTGTTTAAAGCAGAGTGTGAAATGTTTAAACTATTATTTCATTAAGGTTGTTCTGCTGGCTTTATGTGGAGAATAGATTGTAAAGGGACACAAATAATTATAAGCACACCTTTCATGCAGCTCTTGCAGTAGCTCAGGAGAGAAATGATAATCATCCAGAGCAGTGGTGGTAGAGATGGAGTTATACATACAGACCTGAGAAGTATTTAGAAATTATAATCATTAAGACTTGGTAAAGTACTGGATAAAGGTAGTGAAGGGGAGGGAGGTATAAAGGATAATTCCTAGGTATTTGGTATTGTATCCTTGTTGATCAATTTCATCAAGAAAGAATGCCAAGGAAAAAGATCAGTTTTGGTATCATAGCCATATGCACAAATTGCTAAAGACATTAAAAGAAGTGGCCAAGATGTAACATGTGTCAAACAGCTCACATTGAGATTTCTTATACACACACACCCATGTACATTCATGGAGAGCTACGATGGTGGCATAATACCCAGTAGAATTATCAGCATTGGGGCCAGTCAGTTATTATCCTGTGTATAAATTTTTGGATATTTAACTGCAAACAACAGAAATCAACTCTGGTTAAATTAAGCAAAAGAGAATTGATTGAGGAAATAATGGAGGTTAAAAAATTCATGGGACACTGGGTATGAGCATTGGAAATGAGTACGTCAAGTAGTCCCAGAGGCTAGGAAGCAAGAACAAAAGCCTAGGAAGAGTAATAATCTGGGTGAGTTATGGTTGTTAGAATGGGATAGATTCCAGTTACATCTGGTATCTTTGTCCTTCTGCTCAAGAGGAAGCATCTGATTGGCTTAGCTCATATAGCATGTCATCTATTGAATATGGCAACAGCAGAACATACTGGAGAAGGTAATTCCTCAAAAGGATATAGAGATTGTATTAGAAAGGGGAATTGAAATCTGAAAAGCCAAAAACAAATCTCGGCTACACCCTGGAAGGCACTTAAGAGTCTTTACTGAAGCAATTCAGAAATGAAGTAATGCTTTCAAACATTGTTTGCTCACACATGTGAAAACAGGGGCATCCTCTTGATTGGCAGTGACTACAGCAGTGAATAATCAATTGCGTTTGCCCCTCTCTGCATCCTCCTTCCCTTTTTCACTGCACATATTCTAGGGTTGGTAAGGTAGCTAGATCTATTCATCTTGGATTTTGCAACTACTGATTATGTTACATTATAGGGGGGTATTAGTTTGGGAGGAGGGGAAGAAACTTTCTTTAGCACACCAATACAAGCTAGTTAAAAATACAAATAAACTTTACATAAAGTATTTTACACAGTTTGTCATAAGTCAAATTGAATTCTACAAGGATTGCGTCATGATTTAGAGAGATAAAAATACGACTTTTTATACTGCAGTTTTCTCTCCACAAAATAAGCACCTTTCTGTATTTCAGTCCTAACTGTTCTAAAGTTACACACTTTAAAGAGGAGGAATTTGTATCACAGTTAATTTACATATATTTCGCAATACTTCCCTACCTTCCAGAAAGACAATTCAAAGATATTCATCAGAACTTATACAGTTGCATATGAAATAATTACTTCCCATCACTTCCCTGTCAGTACAATTCTCCTCACTTCTCTCAGGAAAATACGTCTCTTTCTGAACACAATTTTGGTTCCCGACTGTGTTAAGTAATTTATCTCCAGTTGTTGTCCAAACTCCTGCATCAAATTACCTGAGTTGTCAGTCAGGTTTCCACGTATTGATTCAGCAGTCTCAGCCTTATGTCCTGCCCAACTCCAGCAGAGAGCTGATTGCTTTACTCTAAAATCCTTTGAAAAGTTAAATTGTTAACAATACAAATTCACTGGATATTGGGATAACTCTTTGCCTTAGCTTCTGTCTCTTCACCTTGAGCCCTGGGCATTTAGAACTCATCTCTAGACAGCAGGGCAAGGAATTGGAGAGGAAAGTGGTAATGCAGTTACTGCCAGGAGCCAAAGGAGTAGTTCGATGTCTGCTTACTCAGGCAGTGGGTGCAGTTGATATTCAGACATTCACCTCCCTCCCAAAGCAAACAGCTACTGATACAGAGGGTCAAATAAATATAACCTGCATTCCAGGGTCCCTGCTTATTCCTGGCCAAATAACCAGAGAGAGACAAAAATAAATGGTCCCGGAAGGTAAGGGAGCCATTTACTTTAATCCACATCTTTGCCTTGATTCCACTCTTGCTCCAAAGAGAAACATTTTATTATAATACCAATTAGGAACATTGTTCTGTGGATTATTTCCATAATAACTAATGGAAATCATATCTGATTGCAAATACCATACCTTTATAAGAAGGCACTAAAACCTTAAATAGCCTTGAGTGCTTTTTACTTAATGTTCAATTTGTAGCTAATATACCTTAGGAGTTAAGTGCTCGTGTTTAACCTGTTAAGAGGTTGTAAGTTAACTTGCGTGTTTAACAATGAGCTGTTTTGAAGTGAGCAGGTGTTTAAGAGAGTGGATCATAATTTAAAGTACTTGACTGACAAATAGGAATACTTTTTAATGACATTTACGTGTTAAGTCTTTGGTAAAAGCTCTATATGGAAAAAAAAAATTGACCCAGTAAGGCAGAATAATGCATTTGCATTGCTATTCTTCACATGATCATGATGCTGAATCTTGAAGTTAAAAGGGAGCCTAGAGTCCTTTTTTTTTTTTTTTTTTGCGGTACGCGGGCTTCTCCCTGTTGTGGTCTCTCCCTTTGCAGAGCACAGGCTCCGGACGCGCAGGCTCAGTGGCCATGGCTCACGGGCCCAGCCGCTCTGCGGCATGTGGGATCCTCCTGGACCGCGGCACGAACCCGTGTCCCCTGTATCAGCAGGCGGACTCCCAACCACTGCGCCACCAGGGAAGCCCTAGAGTCCTTTTAATTGCATCTTTTCATCCATTCTTTTAAAAAATGTTTTTTCCCATTTTATCTTCAACAACTTTCCAAATTCTCTTTTGTTACAAAGAGGGCACTCTTTGTAACAAAAATTCTAAAAGGCATTGTTTATAGATGTAACCTTATTTTGTATTCTCTTATTCTCTCTTATACCCATTTCAATCAGTACGTTGACCCTGTCACACCATAAAAACCCTCCAGTCAAGGCCACCAATGATCTCCACACTCCAAAATCCAGTTACTAATTGTATTCTCATCTTAATTTATCTCTCAGAAGGATTTTACACAGTTGATTCTTCCCTCCTTCATAAGGAGTTTTGTTCACAGGGCCCATGGCATGCATTCCCCATTGCTTCTCCTTTCCCTCATTGGCGGCTCATCCTCAGCTCCTCTTTATCTCCCTGACATTTTAATGCTGAAAGTCCATAGACGTCCTCTTTTTTCTTTCTACATTCATTCCCTTCCTGATATTGTCCAATTTCATGACTTCCTTTCTTGAACCCTAAATAAGATGTTTAGACTGAATGGCTCTGAGATAATAATTATTACTCTTCTAGCTATACTATATTAAGCATATACTCTATCTCAGTCAATTCATATCCATTATATATGTTACAAAGGTGAACTTTATGGTACTTAGTTCAGGTACACCAGAGAATCCAAATGCCAATTTTCAGACTAAGAATGAGCACAGAATAGTAAGACTGAACCAAAGACAGAAGCACCCCATAAAGGACAATTGAAATGGAAGTTTATGATACAATATTTTGTTTGGGCGCATGGAAAAATGTTTGAGGAAGTCATCAAGAGGGCGTGACTGCATGTTGACCTGTGGGACGGACCCAGACAATAGGAGGCTCCTTACCCCCACCTCTGTCCTTGGAATGTACCTTCTGCCCACCATTCCCACGCTAACTGCTGTTTCAAGACTATAGACTTGAGAAAGTAATGTGTTTTCCACTGGTACTTCCATGGGCCTGGAGGATGTTATAGCACCCATAGGAGTCCTTACTAACTTCACCCAGCCTGCCTCAAATGATAGCTGGCAAAGCCTGCCCTTAATGAAATGAACACTGAAACGTCTCTAATGAGAAAAGCTGTCCCCCAAAACAGAATGGCCTGGGACATTATTACTGCCTCACAAGGAGGCATCTATGCCATTATCCAAACAATGTATGTTCATACCTGATTAATCTGGATACAAGTGAACGCTCTGAGTGATCCAGCCCCCCCCAAACTCCTCACCCTGCCCCACCCCGGCCTGGGGCAGAGAAGGCATCGCGGAGTTAGTAAATCAGTGGTTTCGAATCAGGGGCCTTTCAGTTGAAAAATTTGTTACTTATATCAGCAATCATTATCTTAATCTGCGTTTTCTCTCGCATGTGCTTAGACTGTTGCTTGGGCATCTGCTTCCACTGCAGCCAGATGGCTGCCAAACGAGCTACCTCCAGGCTAGTGAAACCCCTTGCTGATCTCCTAGGGCACGTTAAGGAAGAAGGAGGTGGGTGAGATCATAAGAGTGTTGGAGTGTTGGATGAGGTCGTTGGCAGGACCTGACTGTGGTTGACCCACCAGCTGGACCTGGCCCATCAGAGACTCTTCACCCTCTCCTGTCCTTGAAATGTATATTCTGCCTGCCACTTCTGTCACCAGCAAAGTCCACTGGGGTCCCTGGGAAAAATAAGATGGACTCTAGGTGATAAGGTCTAACCTCTTCTCTTCTTTTGCGCTTAGTCTAGTTTCACTTGCCTGTAGGAGGCTGTGTACAGAAGCCGTGCACCTAACACGTTGGATCAGAGTTTCCAGGACAGAACCGCTGCACCTGATACCTGGACTTCGTGAGCCATGCGCAGAAGCACTGCGCACAACACCGCCAATCGAGACAGCGGCGGAGGGCGGGCCAGGTGCAGAGACACCGCTCCAGGCGCTTCATCCTGAGGTGCCGTGAGCGACACGACTGTGCAGGACTCGCGAGAACTGCGCCTCATCCCCGCAGATAAAACAGCCCCGCCCGTAGAGCCCGGAGCCCCGCAGAGAGCAAATGCTCTAGAGCGTGAGCTTGCGCCTCTCCATTCTTTGATCAAAAAACAAAACTTTCGGGCTTCCCTGGTGGCGCAGTGGTTGAGAGTCCGCCTGCCGATGCAGGGAACACGGGTTTGTGCCCCGGTCCGGGAAAATCCCACATGCCGCGGAGTGGCTGGGCCCGTGAGCCGTTGCCGCTGAGCCTGCGCGTCGGGAGCCTGTGCTCCACAACGGGAGAGGCCGCAGCGGTGAGAGGCCCGTGTACCGCAAAAAAAAAAAAAAAAAAAAAAGCTTTCCTTTGCTTCTGAATCGAACTCAGTCTCATTCTCTTGGTTCCAGTGACACCGGTTAGGTGGACCCTTGGTGGGGCTCCACTCGGGAAGGTCGGTAACGTTTCTACAGCGGGAGCTATTTTCATGGATGAGGCCTCGAGAGAACAATGTGTTGCTGAGACCATCTGGACAGTATATGTTAGTGAACCCAGTTAAGGCCTCTACATAAACTAAGATCCTGGCAGGTGTGGAGATCTACTCATCTTGCTGCCACCCAAGACAAGTCCTGTAAGTAAGTTCTTGTGCTTGTTAAAACTGCCGCCTACCAATCTGGAGTGGCTGCCTGTTTCTTAAGTCTCTCCATGCCTTCCTTGTCTGGGGTGAGGAGGGCAGTTTCACATTTCACCAGGGAAATTTCCGAGATTGAGAACCTACAAGGAATTGGATAGTTTTACAGATGACAGAAATTCTCTTAGAAGTGCAAAAATTCACCTCAAATACTTCCTGTCAAATAGTCATTAACAATTATCTATAGGCAACAACCTGCCCCCCAACAAATACCTTCTAATTGTATGTTAATAGTGGTACTACAATTTCTCTTTGAACACTTTGGGTGACAATTTGGTGTGTCTGGAAGCAGTCTTTAAGATGGAGTTTGGGATTCAAGATGTATATGAGAGAGAGAAATCTGTGAAAGGAAAGGGAAAGAGGCAAGCTTGGGCAAAGGAGAAGGTAAAACAAACTAGACACACTTAGAGCAAACCAACAAGGGGCTCTGGAGCAAGTTCACTTGTCAGAGTGATGTGCATCAGGCTGAACTGTCTATACCCCTCCTCACTTAGCAACCAGTGTGGATGATGACTGGAGGGTGTCTGCTGAGCATACTCTCCACATCAGGTCATGTCTTTATGGAGGATCTGGGCCACATCACATCTATCCCAGTGTACCTCTTGCACCATAGGATCTACTTCATATATACTCAGACAGCAGCTCCATCTCACGTGTCAGCATCCTAGGATTTCCTATTCAGAGCCCTGTCCATGGTGTAACTGACTTGCCTCAGTTGGGCATTTCACCTTGTGTGCTATTGGACACTTAACCGCTTGGTCTGTTAGGTCCTGGACTTGTCTTTGGCTTTTTCTATCATGCCATACAGATGATAAGAGCATCTTTGTAGGCAGCCACGCAGACCTCTGGCTTTCATACTTGGTTTTTGTTTCCTTATTACCTCTGCTGCTTGTTATCTTTCCAAGTGGAGCATGAATGGCTCTTAGCCATAGCCAGCCCATCCTGTTGTCTTTACAACTACAAGTTTCTCTGTAAGTTGCAATGCCTGATCTTTGTGCTAATTTATTCCCCCTTCCCTGGGATACCCTTCTGATTCACCACTGGTAAAGCATTGACTGCCACCTTGCTGGAGGAATGTCCTTGACCTACCACTAGTGATGGCACCCTCATTGCCTACAGGTTGCTGAGTCATCTAGCCCCAAAGCTCCACATCTTGGCCTACTTTCATAGACCGTACTTCTGGGTTCTCCAGGAGCTGAGATAGAGCTTGGGGTGCAAAGTGTTTATTAAGGATCAACTTCTGTGAAAGGAAAAGGAGGAGGCAAAACTTGACCTTGAAAGAGCTGAATTGTAGTGTGGGCCCCATAAAGCCCTAGATGAATTGGCAGGGAGCTCTAGAGTGAGTAATGCTCATCAGAGTGTCATATCAGGCCAAAATTCCTGGGACTTCATACCCTCACCTTGCTCAGCAATAAATATGTGCTCAAAACTGGGGCACACCCTGAAGGAGTTAAGAGCTGAAGGCTACTTGCTCAATATGCCGTAGCTTAACAGCAAGTTCATCCTTGAAGAGGTGCCTCTGGACAGCACATATCTGTGTCTACGACAGAACTCTTATGTTTTGTTGGTCAATAAATACATTTGTATAAATGTAGGTAGATCTTTTGGTTTTTAGTATTTGTCATTTCAACTTTTGAAAATTCAACTTATCTTTACCATTGTAATCAACTACCTTCTTTTCCAAACCTTCTTTAGTCTCTTAAATTAAGCTAATCTTTCCTATTTATGCTTTCACAGCATTAACATCATCTTCCTATACCATATTGTAATAAAATTATGGTCTAACAGGGATAATACTTGTGAGGAATTTCTGTATGTATTTTGCTTACTGGAAAGAATTATTTCCTCTTCTTAAAATCTGTCCATAATTAGGGCTAAAGTATGTGGCTTTATGCCCCCTGGAAGAAACATAAGGAAAATATAACATATGGTATGTATCTGATGACAGAAAATAGTATAAGAGAGATCTTCTTTTTCTCTAAAGAAGTATAGGTTTTATAGTATAGATAGGAGAGAGGTAAGAGAGTATTTTGTTGAGGGGAAAAAAATAGGGAAGGAGTGCTTTTTTGTTCTATTTCCTATTTGGAATTTAAAATGAGAATTCAACATGGGGTAGCTACATCAGAGTAGAAATGGATGTATATTTTATTTGAGCAAGCAGAGAGAGACAGAGACAGAGAGAGCTGGAGCTAGTGACAGTTTGGGTGTGTGTGCAGAAGGGGTAAGTAGAAACATTGCTCCATGATTTTGGAAGGATGAAGGTGACTGATACTGCTGGCTTATGAGCTTGGGGGAGGATGTTTAGGAAAGCTTGATCTGGTGGGGCAAAGTACACACATGGCCAAGGCTATAGGAAGAACATAGGGAGAGCCCAGATGGCAACAAGGATCAAGGTGTTGATGAGAAAGCAAAGGGGAACTGAGCTTGGTGAACCCACAGCACAGAGCAGCCAGGATTCAGAAGACAAGATGCAGATTGGAGAGAGTGTCCAAATCTTGGGAGTCTTGCAAGCTCCACTCCTCAATATATGCATTGGTTTCTTAAGAAACAGAAGTAGAAGTAGGAGAAACAGCATGATAGGGGTTAAACTTTGCATTAGCTGAATAATTAATAAGTTAAAATGAGACTGTCAAGCAAACTTGAAGAACCAGTCTCATCACTGTTATGCACCAAGGTGAAGACTTTTGAAGCAAGATAAGATTGACATGAAAAATACATGTCCTCCATTTTCTTATCATACATGAACAGTAAAGTATAAACAGCAATGATTAGTTTATCCACAGCATTCCTCAGGGGATTGTGAGCTCCTCTAGATCAGACACGACTTCTCTGCATCTTTTTTAATCCTTGGGCTGGCATTTATAGTCCTCAGTTAACATTTGTACCTTTAAAGGGTGGGGGCTTTGCTTTATTTTTCTGTATTTCTTATAATGCCACGAGCTGAGTTTGGAAAACAGAGAGTCATTTAGAAAATACTCTTTATAGTTAACCATATAATTTCGTAATCAGCTTAGTTTCCTCTTCTGTGTGCATATGGATCTACTGTTTATGAAAGAAGTCCACTGAAAGCATTTTGACCATTTTTGAGATTAAATTTATCTGTCCTCTTGCCTTTCTATGTATTATTGAGTGTTTGTATTGCTACGTTCCATTTCACCTAAAATTATCTTTTGTTCTTATTAAAATTAGATGGCTTTGGTGGTATGAATTAATTTTTCCTTGCTTATATAGTTAAAAAAATCTCTAATACTTTTGAGCAAGAAAATGGGCCTAATAAGAAGTATTTATTGCTAATTCACTTAATACTCATTTCTTTACCAGATTTTTAAATATGAATGACACCATTTACTGGAACAGAACATTTCACAAGGTTTTTACATTAATTCTTCCTCTAATTCTTGCCAATTTGCTGCAACAATGTAATTGCATTGCCTACATTATGGTTAACAGGAAAGATTAGGTGTGTAGCATTTTATTGTCTTTGACAGCTTGATGAATTGTGACTTGAAGTGAGCAAGTGCCTTTGTTCTAATTGTCTCTTTTTCATTAAAGCTGAGAACTATACTTGGGCATTGGGGGAATACTCTTCTTACTGCTTTTAAGTTAGAGCTGTTCACACTGATGAATGTGCTCCACCTAAATATTGTGCAGGCAGCTCTTTGTTTATATTCCTCCCTTTTTATCATTTCAAGGCTAAAACTGATGAAGATCAGTCAATACAACTGACTGAAAAAAAATTGTCAGGGAAAGTGATTTCAAGAAATGGAATGTACTTTCTTGCTTCCCAAAGTAGAATAAGATAAAAGAATCCTTGGTATTGTGCCATTTTTTCCATGGATACATATAAGTGTTTTGTTTGTCTGTGTAGGGTGAATCTGTGGTTCATTAATACCAGTTAACTTCATTAATCTGATCCCTTAGAGTACACATTTGCATTTCTCTTTTCCAGAGCTTTAAGTTAATTCTAACTAGTTGTTCCATAGTGTCATTTATCCACTCATTCATTCACAGTTAATTTATTTCATTTATTTGGCACACTCTTATTGAGGGTCAGCCATGAGCCAGGCTCTATACCATAGGCAGTGTGGACAAAAGATGAGTGTAATATATCCAGTCCCTAAAGAGGTTATGTTCTACTCTTAAGAGAGATCAGAAAAGAGACTTTGACTCTAACAGTGAAAATTCCATCCCTTTGCTGCAAATATCATATTATTTCATGATTAATGTCTTCTGTAGGATGGAAGTACAGTGTCAGCTGGGAAATAGCTGAAAGGAATGTGTTGGAAATTTTCACTATAGTGCACAATTCCAGTGGGTGCCTTTCACATGGCAGCAGTACACAAGGTCCCACTGGGGTGAAAAGGGGAAGAAGAAATATGTTTGGGGCATGTTATCCCTTTTGTTAGGTGAAGGAGTTTGGTAGTGACTTTATTCTGAAGTTGGGAAGAGCCACTTGTTTTAAGGAAATGAATGAGGGATTGTTTCTGAGTTTTAAAAAGCTAAATGGCAGTATTGAGAGTGGATTGAAAGCAGGGAGAATAGCTATCTCAACATTCCTTTTGAGAATAAACATTTTTAATATATTTGTAGTGAAAAATGGCAAACCAGTCAACTGACTTAATTCCAGGTATACTAGTGAATGTGGTAGAGGAAAGGGAGGTGTTTGGCATCTCTCTTTCACTTTCTGCTTGACTTCTTGTACCGGTTTGATACTTTTGTTTTCCCCAGTAACTCTGGAAACTCCATGCAAATGCCCTGCTGACTTGTGCTTGTCTCCTGGGTGGCCTAGGAAAAAAAGCATCAGTCTCTAAGACTTGGTAGCTTTGCAAAATATGTGTGAGACTCAGTAAATTGAGGACATCAAACAGGATGAATTAGATGAACAAATTAAAGTATGTTTGAAAGGGTTTTTCAGGTAAAGAACATTCATATCAGAGAGCATGCAACTGTTTGGTGAGTGGACTACTACATCCCTAGAAAGAGAGAGTACTTTGATGGCAGAGTCTTTGAAAAATATGCTGTGAATGAGGTGTTCTGTGGATGGCAGAAGAACGTAGTATCTTGAGCCAGGAGAGGTCACATTGACATTTGGCTTCCTTGCCTGACTCACGTTCCATTTTCTACTCAAAGTGGATAAGTTTTGGATCCCCACTTCTAAATTACTTTTTTTTTTACTGACTTTATTTCTTAGGTGTAGTGTTCCTGGCTCCATGTAAAGTATTTCTCTGAATTATGTTTACATGAATAGATGTTCACTTGAATAGGTCAGAGCTGGAGCTTAAAGTCAAGTCTTCCTTCATTTTTGGCTCCCGGGTTGGTGACTATAACGTCCAGGCAGGATACCTGGTAACCAAGAAGACCTTAACATTTCCCTCAGCATGACTAAACTTTAGACAAGTTTCTTCCAGTCTCTAAGCCCCTGATGTCCCTTTTCTTGGAACATTTACTTTAGAAAACAAATAATTATAAATTATTTTCATACGCCTTTGAAGTGTAAATCTTCTAAAAGCTTCTTGCCAGTTTTACAGCCCAGCATGGTCTTTCTCAAGGACCTGGGAGCCACTCCTTTGAAATGTAATCATAAAGGCAGAGAGTGTCTCTGTCTCCCAGTCTCTGTGGGAGAGTAAGAGCTTAATTTAGGGGGATACCTTGCTCTAAGTTGTAAAACTACCTCCTGTTATGAAACTAAGGGAGAGTTTACTTTTCCTTTGAGTAAATCCAATTAGCAAACACAGATGACATACAGTCCCCCATCAACGCCTTCAAGTTTCCTCTAAGAAGCTTGATTTTACATTTGGAGTGGTGGGTCAATGATTTTTTTGCATAATAACAGGTAACCACGAAGGAACAAACACCACTCCATTCTGGGCTGTTCTTGGAAGTAGCAGTGTTCCTTCGGCAATACACCCACCTAGAGGAAGGAAAGTGGGAGGGCTGGTGACTGAATAGGCTACAGACCCAGATTGGTGAGTTGACCTAGGTGTTCCAAGTTCTAAAGACAATAAGTTCTTTGTAGTGTCTGTTCAAGTCTATGCAGTGGTTGGAAAGATGACAGCAAAATTAATGATCCGAAATCTCAGAATGATGGATTTCCTGGGAAAGAAATAAAACAGTAAACAAGGGTGTTAATAACCAGTGGGAAGAAGGCAGGGCTGGGAATGGGGTGGTGTAGGCTGGGTTTAGGAAAAGTCCCATTCCCTGTAAGTGGACTAAAAGCCAGAAGACTGACACAGTTACAGAGAGAAGTTGTGCTCGGGGCCAGTGACTGTCTTTGAGGATGAGGGGGCCTAAAAGAGATTTAAGAATATTATAATAATTAGCAGTACTTGGGGGTAGAAAGGTAGGCACTTCTCCTAGAGAGTAAAAATACTTGAAATAACCTAAGATAGGGGCTGCTCAGCAGTGCATCCAGGTCGATTGATTTATATCAGTACCTGGAATTTATTTGGCTATTTGTGCCATGAAAAATGTAAACAACCCAATGGTTTGATGTGAAACCTGGATTCTTGAATTTAAGAGAATTATGAAGAAATCTTATTTTATTATGTCTAGTTGTTAATTATTTTGTTGGGGGAAGGGCCCTGGTAAAGGCGGGGTTTCTGGACTGTGCTTGTTTTTTGTGTTATCCTACCTTTAATTAATATGGAGTGCATGGGTACCTGAACCTGTGGATCAGATTTACACATTGTGACTCTTGTTGGTGGCTTCTCTAGTATTTGAATGGCTCAGAACTGCTTAAAGTTTATCAAGGTTGTGGTGTGGAAATAATGTCACCTCTCACGAGAAGGATGAATCACTGATAAAAAAAACAGCCCTCCTCTGAGGTGGGTAAACCCTATGGAATGCCTTAGCCATCTGCCAAACATAATGGGAGTAAGTTGTTGGTAAACCGCAGCATTAGTAGTTTTATGGTATGGACAAAATTTTAGTTTTCCATGGAGCAGCATCCCTGAAATTGACTAAAATAAACATCTACATTGATGCATGGTACATGACACAGAATTCTTCCTGATCTAGACTCCTTTCAGGCTCCCCTGAACTCTTTTCAACCAGACCTTCCACGTTCGTCTCTGCACTGTCCAATTTTAGAAAGAATCCTGCTAATTTGGTTTAACTCACCAACTATAAAACTTAAAATACTCCAGATCTGAGTGAATATGTACGTTTGTTGCTACTTACAACCACAGCCTGTTAGTTCTAGTCGTTTTGTTTTAACATGGTCTTTATCAACTTCTGTTATAGACTCACAAGTTTAACTGTCTTGTTATAGCAGTTACATATCAACAGTATGGTTATGACCTTTATTAATACAAAAACCAAATATATAGTCAATTTATTGTGTCTTAATTTAATCATTGTACACATTCCATTTTTAAGTGCTTAAGTAGGTACTATATTGCAAAGAAAATGCAGTGATATATAATTAACCAGCCATTAAAAGTTTACTTCTACAGGTTAAGAAAGTTTTTTCCATATCCTATTACCCTCGACAAATAATCAGGTTTCTTATCCTCTGCCATTCCCCAGGTAATGTCCCATCACCTTGGCCTGCCTTCAACAAGAATTTTGTTAGTTGGGTTAGCCAGAATCCCCCCTTACTCCTAATATTTTCTCTTAGTAACTGTCTATAAATTCCTACTTGCCAATGCTGTATTTGGAGTTGAGTCCAGTTTCTCTCCCCACTACAAGACCCCATTACAGTGGTCCCTACACCCATTGTAATGATTCCCATTGAATAAAGTATTTCTCCTGTACTTTAACAAGTGGCATAGAACCACCAGAATGGATGGGGATGCTCAATGGGAAAAGTTTCGACACTCAGAGTATCCTCTATTTGCCCCTATTCTAACCTCTCCATTAACTATACCTATAAGGCTGGGCTGGCTGCCTGCCGCTCTTTAAAAGTTGTACATATGCTTTTATATCTAGTTTGCCTTGGCTGAGCAGCAGTGCACCTCGAAGTCATGAGTTAGTAAGAGTTTGAGGAGGAACATTTTAGCCATCTTCAGTATTTTCAAAATTTGTGTTTGCTTTGGCAATGCTGTATGGATGGACGGTTTATGACCTTGGTGAGTCAATGAATAGTGTATGTTGCCAAGATTAAGGACATCTGGAGAGATATGAATCTAGGTAGTGGCTCTGCCTCTTATAGCTGTACAACTACCTTCTTCTATGCCCAGAAGTTGCTTTTGATAACAAAAGGGTGATTTCTGAGTCTCTGAAGAACTTATTTTTAATTAAAAGTGGATATACAGCCTAACATAAAGAGGAGTAGCAGACCTCATCTAGACAGGCACAAGTACCTCTGACCCCAGAAAGTTTGGTGCATGTAGATTTCCTATTTTAGATGTGGATGAAAAGGCCAAAATGGTTTTTCACAATTGTTTCAAGCCATGGCTTGCTATCTTTCTCAGCTGCAGGAGACCTACTAGGTAATTATGCAAGAATCACTGTGACCCAGAATCCATGAGAGCTAATGGAAAGACTCATACTTAATGAGCCACCAAGGGCTAGGGGGTGGGCTGAGGAGAGACAAATTTGGATGAGTCTGAGGCTTATTCTCCCCCTCCCACCACTCCCACACTCTTTTGATAGCTTAGCAGTCTATTCCCACAGTAGTTTTGAATTAGCTCAATAGTAAAACAGCCGGGTATCAGAAGCTAAGCTTAAAGGCTCTCCAGCTGTGCTCTACCCAAGCATGCCTCTCTACTTGATCCAAGAGGATGGAGGAGTCATGAACTCTGCTGCATCTCTGCTTGTGAGTTTTCCCGATAAACCTTCTTTTATTTTACCTCTGTACCTTATAGTATTGTGGTATATGTGTGTCCATGGATGACAAATACAGAAAGAATATAAGCATCGTTTTTACCCATAAACCTTTGTTTAAACCCTGATGGTGGGGAGGAAGAAGCTCTATTAAGGACCCAAAAGGAAACATAAGATTTGTCAACATTATTTCAAGTAGATGTGGATAATTTAAAACCCATAAATATGTAATGAATAACTGAAAAGGTTTCAAATATAAGATGTAAATACATTGTAATAGGCCTTGCCTCAGAAGACAGAGGAAAATATTACAAGGCCTTTAGTGCATGTAGATAATTCTGCCTCTATTACCATTAGATTATAACTGTAAAATCTAGATATGATATACAATAAATCACAGTGCACAGAGTTTCAGCTTGGTGAACAATGTTTCAAATAAAAGCAACCTTATATACAGGAAAGGAATGCACGTGAGTTTTCTTTCCAGTGGGATTTCCATAAAGATGGCCTACTTACTAGAGATCATCCAAGCTCAGACATACAACTACAAATCTCATTTGTATGTTTATTGTGAGACCAATGATGAAATTCTTGTTTCCATATCGCATTGAAAGGAACATTTGTGACTTCAATACAATTCTGTGAGTTATAAAACAGTTTGATTTTTTGTTTTGGGAGATCAGGTATCATTGCTAATAAAGAATCGGTTGTGTTGATCCTGAGCTTTTTCATATCTTGGTATTCATCAAATACAAGGTGGTAGTTATAGAGGGATTCTGCATCAGTAGTACAGGCAAGGGGAGTTAGTGGAATTGAAAGATGGAATTTGAAATGATTCCCTGAAAAAGGAGTATCTTGGAAGTTACTAGCATATGAACTCATAGGTAAAGAATGCAAAGTCTTAGAGACAGTTATGACAAGTATAGCCACTGTTCACTTTAGACATTTTGAAAGAACTGAAATGATAATACTCTTCACTATTGGACTTATTAAAAATACATTGGGAGAAAAATGATTACTTCTAATATGGAAAATCAGAAATAGTTACAGATAATGTGATTCATGAATCTTCAGGAAGAAACAGAATAAAGAAGATAGCTAGTGTTTTATCTTAGTGAAAAAAAGCGCTTCTTCAATCTTATGAAAATTACTAAAGATTTTAGTGGCGTGACTTCAGAAATGATTAATGGCAGAGCTCAGAGGACCAATAGCCATTGTCCTTTATCAGGAACAGAACTGAACCTGAGGCAAAGTAAAGGTTTAAATATGATGATAGACTTGGCGTGTCAATTCTTAAAGATTGAGCCAACCTGGTCCATCAGAAAATCATGAAATTCCATCTACTTGATGAGGTACTTAATAATATTCTTGTTCAATTTTCATGAATGCTACACTGGTGCATGTTCTGTAAATTTTGATTATAACCTGGGTGGATAGCGAAGGTCCCCACAAATGAAACATTTACAGGTTTTTAAAATATAGTTTGGAAATATTTTTAAAGTATAAGGAAACAGTCCCAGTAAAATAAAAAGAATATCATACAAAAATTGGAAGTTCTTTGGAAATTATTGGAGCCTATCAAGTGACTATTTTAGTGGGCAAAAGGGTTCTATTTCTGGAAACTATTTCTAAGGGATTTTTATTTTGGGGAATGGATTAAATTTTTAAATTTACACACAATGTGATTCACGTGTTTTGGTATGCAATTGTGTGAGTAAGGACAAATGTGTAGAGTTGTGTACCACCAACACAATCAATATACAGAAAAGATCCATCACCCCAAAGAAGTCCCCCATGCTGACCCTTTGTAAACACACCATTTCCCCATCTCCAAACCCAAATAACTACAGATCTGTCCTCCAATCCTATAAAAATGTATACATATATAATAAAATTTGCCATATAATCATTTTTAAGTGTACAATGCAATGGCATTAATTATATTTACAATACTGTGCAACCATCACCATTATTCGTTTCCAAAACTTTTTCATCACCCCAAACAGAAACTCTGTAACTATTAAGCAATAACTCCCTATTTCCCTCTCTTGCCAGCTCCAAGTAACCTCTAATCTCTTTCTGTCTCTAGGAATTTGCTTATTATAGATAGTTTATACAAGTGGAATTGTACAACATTTGTTCTTTTGTGTATGGCCAATTTCACTTAGTATAATGTTTCCAAGTTTCATCCATGTTGTAGCATTTATCAGAACTTCATTCTCTTTCATGGCTGAATAATATTCCATTGTAGGTATATGCCACATTTTGTTTATTCATCTGTTGATGGATGTTTTGCTCATTTCCAGCTTTTGGCTATTGTGAATAATACTGGAATGAACATTGGTGTACAAATATAGGTATGAGTCTCTGCTTTCAATTCTTTGGGGTATATACCTAGGAATGAAATTGCTATATTATGAGGTCATTCTGTGTTTATCTTTCTGAAGAATCGTCAGACTGTTTTCCACAGTAGCTCTTCTTTACTGTACATTCTTACTAGTAATGTACAAGGATTCTAATTTCTACCTTCTCACCAACGTTCTACATTCTCACCGACACTTTTTTTTCTTTTCCTTTCTTTTCTTTTCTTTTTTTTTCTGGATTATAGCTATCCTAGTATGTGTAAAGTACTATTTAATCATGGTTTTGATTTATATTTCTCTCATGATTAATTATGTTGAGCATCTTTTCATGCGCTTATTGGCCATCTATATATCTTCTTTGGGCAAATGACTATGGAAGTTCTTTGCCTATTTTTTTAATTTGGTTGTTTGTTTTCTGTTATTCTTGAGTTATAGAATTTCCTTATATATTATGGATATTACATCCTTTTCAGATATATGATTTGCAACATTTTCTCCCTTTACGTAGTCTTTTTACAGTTTTTGATAATGCGTTTTGATACACAAAAGCTTTAAATTATGATAAAGTTCAAATTATCTATTTTTAAAATTTTGTTCCTCATGCTTTTGGTGTTTTATCTAAGAATCCATTGCCAAATCCAAAGTCATGAGGATTTACCTCTATGTTTTCTTCTAAGTGTTTTATGGTTTTAGTTCTTATATTTAGGTTATTGATTAAATTTTAGTTAATTTTTGTATATGCTTTGATGTAGAGGTCCAAATTTATTCTTTTCCATGTGGAAATTTAGTTGTCTCAGCATCATCTATTGAAGAGACTTTCTTTCTCCATTGAATGGACTTGGCAATTCTGTCAAAAACTAATTAGTTATAAAAGTACAGGTTCAACTCTATTCCATTGGTTTATATACCTATCCTTATTCCAGTACCACTCTATTTTGATTATCACAGTTTTGTAGTGAGTTCTGAAATTGGGAAGCGTGAGTCCTCCAACTTTATCCTTCTGTTTAAAAATTGTTTCAACTCTTTGGGGCTCTTGTAATTCCATATAAATTAGAAGACTGGCTTGTAATAAATGTAAGTGCATGAAATACACACCAATTAAGAGACAGAGTTTGTCACACTGGGTCAAATATATTGCTGTCACAAGAAAGTTGCTTCAAATATAATGTTAAAGTTAGATTAAATATTAATCCACAAAACAAGTCTCAATAAATTTTAAAAGATTGAACTCATACAGTGTATCTTCTCTGGCTGTAATGGAATGAAGCTAGAAATCAATAGTAGAAGAAAAACAGGAAAATTTAAAAATATGTGGAACTTAACACACTCTTAATTTTCTTTTTTGTTATTTTTTAACTGAAGTATTGTTGATTTACAGTGTTGTGTTAATTACTGCTATACAGCAAAGTGATTCAATTATACATATATATACATGCTTTTCTAAAATATTCTTTTCCATTGTGGTTTATCATAAGATATTGAATATAGTTGTCTGTGCTATACAGTAGGACCTTGTTGTTTATCCATTCTATATATGAAAGCTTACATCTGCTAACCCCAGCATCCCACTCCATCCCTCCACAAGCCCCTGCCCCTTGGCAACCACCAGTCTGTTCTCTATGTCTGTGATTCTGTTAAATGACATACTCTTAAACAATCAATGGGTCAAAGAAAAAAAAATCACAAGGGAAATTAAGAAATAGTTTAGTGTGAATAAAAATGAAAATTTATGGGATGCAGCAAAGGCAGTGTTCAAAGGGATATTTTTAGCTATATGTGCCTAGACAGGATTTCTCTCAGGGTTTTGTGGGGTTGTTTACTTTCTATTTTGAGGTAATTGTATATTGAGATGCAAGTATAAGAAGTAATACAGAGAAATGTTATATACCTTTCACTAAGTTTTCCCCAATAGTAACATCTTGTATATCTAGAGTAAAATATCACAATTAGGAAATTGATGCAGTCTACTGACAATACTAGATTTCACTAGTTTTACATACACTAATTTGTGAATGTAGTTTTATGCAATTTTATCACGTGTAGATTTGTATGACTACCATAATACTCAAGATATAGAACAATTCTGTCACAAGGATCTGTCATCTACCCCTTTTATAATCACAGTCACCTTTTCCAGTCCCCTTACTAACCTGCTTTCTAACCTCTATCAACTGCTAATCTGTTCTCCATTTCTATAATTTGTCATTTAAGAAACATTGCATAAGTGGAATCTTATAGTGTGTGACTTTTTGAGGTTGTCTTTTTCACCCAGCATAATTCCCTTGAGTTTCATTCAGGTTGTTGCATTTATCATTGCTTTTTCCCTTTTTAATACTAAGTAGTATTCTTGGTAAGGATATACCACAGTTTAACTATTCATCCATTGAAGAGTTGGATTGCTTCCAATTTCTGGCTGTTATGAATATAGCTGCTTTGAGTATTCCTGTACAAGGTTTTGTATGAACATAAGTGTTCATTTCTCTGGGATAATTACTCAAGAGTGCAAATGCTGAGTTGTATGGTAAATACAAGTTTAGCTTTGTTTAAAAAACTACCATACTGATTTCCAGAGTGGTTGTACCATTTTACATTCCCACCAGCAATGTATGAATGATCCATTTCTCTTAAGGTTTTAGGTTTCTCTGCTGCTGTAACCAGTTAATATTGGCTGACTTCAGAGAAGGTCCAGGAAAGAAACAAACCCAAACAAGTCAACAACAATAAAATCCCACCAGGGATTCCTCTTGCATTCTCCAGCTGAAGAGTTTCCTTTTCACAGTCCCATTTTTAATGGGGCTTCTCTGGGAGATTTTCCTGTCCATGGCTTCTATGCAGTTATGGGGCCCAGCTTGCTCTCAGATCAAT
The DNA here is from genome assembly GCF_964341445.2 of Mesoplodon mirus. Classification (NCBI taxonomy): domain Eukaryota; kingdom Metazoa; phylum Chordata; class Mammalia; order Artiodactyla; family Ziphiidae; genus Mesoplodon; species Mesoplodon mirus. Next base: position 112,845,668 of record NC_138982.1, read on the forward strand.
TATGGGAGATAAAAAAGGGGGAAAAAAAGCTATTAACTCACCACTACGTTGGATTCTCTTCAAGTTTTGACTTCCATCCTCAATCTGTCTGTTACTGTTTATTTTTAGAGCCTTTCATAGTTTCTCTTTGTATTCCCTCTAGAGTTTTAGTTATTACCATTGCAAGCTATACGCTACACTTCATCGTGGCCATTACCACAATCATTTCACAATTTATGAATTCTGAAACTGTTGGTACATTTTCAAATACATTGCTGCTCCAGCATTTTTTTTTCAGATCTCTTAGATTTCTTTTTGGCCAGCTGGGAAAGATATTTGCATGTGTTCTGAAATGAATAATGGCTGAGTAATAATTGTCATCTAGCTGATGATCTAATAGATGAGAATACAACTTTTGACATTGAAGGTGATGAATAATGTAAAATTAATGGTATGCCTTGAAACCAGGGCATATTTGGAATTCTTTGAAGATGACTCCCATTGCAGTACTTAGGAGATTTACATTTTTCAATGGGAGATGATTAGGTAAAAAGCTTCCTAAGTAAATCCTTTCATTTAGGAAAAAGAAATGATAAATCCAATTTCTATTTTTACTTCCTCTGGTATTCTTCCATTTATCTTATCTTTGGATGGAGTAAATCACTGCAATTTCAAAGGCATGAGCTTAATCCATGATATATTAGGGTGTCCAAATTCCTTCTGGGATTCTACTCTTCCCTCAGGAGAGAAAATTAACTCCTGAAAATAGTCACTTATGCAGTTACACCTGGTGGTTTAAGAATTAATTTATTGCATTTACCTTTCTGACTCATCACTTCAGGCTGGAGCCATGATTGGTAAGGATGTAGAAAAAGAGGTGACCCTCACAGGGACATTTCAGCAATCAGAAACCCAAAGTATTGCGTATTGCATTCTGGTGTTCAATATTTAGGTTCTACGGTGCTTTTTAAAATAATAATTCTAGGATATTTTCCTTTCCTGGTGCCCGGAAAGTTCATAGGACTTCAACTCTATAAAGAATTTACTTTGCATCCAGGTCTATCATTTACTAATTATGTTACTTTGGATAATTTATTATTGTAAGCCTTAGATTCCTCATAAAAAGATGTGATTAATAATATCAATCTCATTGTTGTGAGAAAGTGAACTCAATCACATAATTTTGTTCTGAGTTCTAAATTTTATGTATATATGTATCTATGATGTATTACATATGATTATTATATATATATTTACATATATGTGTATATAAATATTTAGTTTAACATTTAAACACATATTTAAGTGCTTTGTAAGACTTTGAACAGCACATAAAATAAAGGAGTATTATTTTTCTGTGAATAATTTATGCCTGAAGAACAATTATTTCTTCCCCAGTGGGAAAAGGAGGCTTAGAAACATTAGTGAATTCCTGACAGTAGTTATTGGAATATTTGCAATATTCTATACTATATTTCTACTAGTAATATCTCTAAGTAGGTTGCAGAAACCGAGGATTTTTTCTGTTCCAGTTTATAATTATATTTTGCAGGCTGTCTTTGAGGTTCTGAATCTTTGTACTCACCAATTTAGAATCTACATATAAATTGCTGTGTACTGTTAATTTTACTGTAGTCAGATACATTTCAAAGCCAAACATCATGATGTTTAAAAAGGGACAGAGAACAATTATATTTGACAAACAATTTTTACATGACCTGAAAATGTCTCAGGATTAAAAATGATCCTTTTATACTGATTTGCTTGGAAGTATGTGTTTAGTTGAAACTTGTGGAATCATTTCACTTTACGTTATGGACTGATTGAAAAAGTTGGAAAAGCCTCAATAAAGATTTTGAATTTTGCCTCTTTGCTCACTGGGATGAGAGCTGCCAGCAGAGGAATCATCAAGTTTGTAGTGAACATATTAGGAGTTGTTACAACTAGCACTGTAATCATTTATGCAGTTTTCATGAATACCCAGGAGATGGTAGTACTTTTCAGTTTCAGGAGTGCAGATTTACTGCTCAAAACACGTGACATACTATAAGGAAACATCTAATGTGAAAGAGAAAATAGTTATCTTTTTGTTACATTTAGCATAAAACAGTATTCATGTTTTTTCTCACAGTTTAAAACTAGGTGCATAAAATTTTGTGTCATTCAGAGGGAAAAAATAATAATAATTCACACTGGAAAGCAGCTGCCCTAGAGTCTGAGAAATTTCTCTAAATATGAATTTCAGTTGACTACACTTTTTAAAATCTTGTTTCAATTCTCTGGATATATTCATATTTCAGTGAAGACTTGTAAACTGATGGAAAGGTGAACAATTCGTAAACATCTGTTGGGTCAATAAAGTTTGAGTTGTGCAATATTTCTCATTTGTCTCCCCGACTGCCCTATCTGAAGGTTCTCTTTATGGCCCAGCATCTTGCCATCCCATCCTTATTTTTTCCAAAGAGAATACTTCAGAATTTAAATTTTTTACAGTTTTTAAGAATGATTCAGAAGACTAAAGTTATTTTGGCATATGGTTCTAAAAATAAAACTCATGAAAGAAGCACTTTTTCTGAAAAGAATTGGAGCAGGTTTTATATTCTCTTCCTGAGAATAAATAACTTGTAGAGACAGGGCAGTACCTTCAAAGCATCTGTTTTTTTAACAGGGGTTCTGTAACATAACCACCTCCATTCTTTAAAGTGAAAGGTTTTGCCAAGTTTCAATTAATTCATAAGTACTCCTGGAGATTAGTAAAAAGGCCATCTCTCACCCCTGGAAGGGAAAAAGAAAAAAACTTTTTTTCCCCCCAATCTTAGAAAAGATGAAAAATAGGACCTTAAATCCCTAAGTAGAGTTCAATGTTTGAACTCACAAGCACACACACACAAAAGTGCACATGTGTAAATAATCCTTTTTTTTTGTTTATTTTCCTATGAGAAGTCATCAAACAGGAGATGGCTTTGGCTAGTATTATTTCTTTATCTTTTGGCTAAAATAATAGATATAAGTAAGTTAGCAACAAAGTTAGTGGTAATATAACATTATATACGTATATATATATATGTATATGTATGCATATATATATCTGTAATAGAGCCTATACATAAGACTATAGGCATGAAGTCATTCTCCTGTTACTCAAATCCTGGTTCATTATTACCAGCATAATCCTCACTGTTATTTTCTGAAATTTTGTTTTATTGGATTATATCAGCCTTTTATCTGAATGGATTACTTTTGTTCCTATATTTAGTAGAGGAAAGTGCATGTATTTGTATTTTGTGTTTGGGTATTTAATAGTCTGTTCTTATATTCTCAAAAGGCTGAACATAAGAGTAAAATAGCATATCATATTGTTCCTCTTGAACAATACATATACATTAGATATATGATTATAATTTTATATCCCAAAAATCACTCAAAATGCTTTAAGGGCTTCCCTGGTGGTGCAGTGGTTGAGAGTCTGCCTGCCGATGCAGGGGACACGGGTTCGTGCCCCGGTCTGGGAGGATCCCACATGCCGTGGAGCGGCTGGGCCCGTGAGCCATGGCCGCTGAGCCTGCGCGTCCGGAGCCTGTGCTCCACAACGGGAGAGGCCACAACAGTGAGAGACCCGCATACCGAAAAAAAAAAAAAAAAAAAAAAAAAAAAAGCTTTAAAAATCATTACATTTCAATAATTTAAATTAAAAAATTTAAGAAGTTCTAAAAAAGAAAGAAGTTCTTAGATGCTTTAAGCCTCTCTTTGAACTCTAGTAGCCTAGCTAATTACATAAAGTTTACTGTATATTGAATGTAAAATGGAAATCTGTACCTTTCCAGAACACGGTAAGGTGAGGAATGGAAAGAGAACAAAATGAAAGAGAAGAGAAATCCATTTTTGTACTCAAATTCCATATTCATTCCAGTACCAAAAATAAAACTATCTTTCTTCTAAGAAAATGGTCCTGGGTTTTTATCTTTGGTGCTAAGATATTAAAGGTCATATGGCTCTATATCTCATTCGCAAGGAAAAAAATTACAAAGTAATCCTCCAACATACTTTACAGTAGAGGATGGAGGAGAGATGGTGGACGACAGAATTTATCCACAGGGGGGAAAAAACAAAAAATTATATTTAAAAGTCAATCAGGAGATATTGTTTAGAGACAGCTAATATTTGTACTTATTTATCAATTTCACATATTATTCATTCTTCTGCTAAATGTTATCTTCCCTCTCTTTGCCTGGATCAAACTACTGTTTTTTTTTTTTTTTTTTTTTCATGTCTCAGCTAAGACAACGTTTATACCTCATTTCCCTACTTCTACCTTACTTCTTAATCATACCTCCCAAACTGAGAAGCATCAGTTCCTTTCTTCCTATCAAGAAAACAATCACCGAATTTTCATTGCCTCAGTAGTTGTATATCTCTCACTAGACTGAAAAATCCTTCCTTATTTATTGTATTTGGTACTTAGTAGGTACATAATAAATATTTGTCAAATTAAAGAATAAACGTATGTACTAAATTTAAATACATACAGAATCCTCACTAGAAAATTTGATCCACATACAAAGGAGAAAGAAAATTGATTAAATTTTTCATTATCTAAATCATCCCCAAATTACCTCAGTCCTATTCTTGGCATTGTGTGTGTGGACACTGATTTGTTTATAGTAATGACTTAAAATTTCATTCTTATCTCTCTTTTCTATACACTGATGGCAACACTTTTAGAAGACTCCTTTACTCTCTCATATTTTTATAGAAAATTAACTTTTCAGATAGATGAAAATATTCCAAATAACACTTTAATATTGTCTTATTTTGGCAATTGACATAAATCTAAATGATTTATCCTTGATTATCATCACAGAACTGTAGAAAGGGTCCTATAAAAATATGTGAGTAGCTTTGAACAGGGCTACAAAATAAATTCTTTTTTCAAATGAAGCAGTCTTATATTAAAAAAGAGAAAGGAAGAATGTGGAAAAGAGGAAAACTAAGAGTGAATTTAAAAATGTTGCTAGATACAAAGTTTAGAATATTTAGAAATCAACTGTATTTACATATAAATTATAATTTTAATGACATTTGAAAAACAACCTCCATGTCTAATAGCAGCAAAAAGCATAAAACATCTAAGAGTAAATCTAATAAAGAATGTGCACAATCTCTATACTTCAATGTATAAAATATTGCTAGGAGAAACTCATGAACTAAACAAATGAAGATCTATACCACATTCATGAATCAGAAGAGGAAATATTGTTAAGATGTGTATCCTTAAATTTATCTATAGATTTAAGATAATTCTAGGTAAAACCCCAGCATTACTTTTTTTGTGGACATTGACAAGTTTATTCTAAAATGAATGTTTAAACTCAGATAATCTAGATTAGCTAATGCAATATTGAAAAAAATTTGAGGACATAAAACACAGAATATAAGGACATTATAAAACTGTAGTAATTAAGCCAGTATGATACCATGCAAGAAAAGACAAATAAATCAATAGAACAGCTTAGAATGAATAAATAAATCCATGAGTATAATAATCACCTGATTTGTGACAAACTTGCCAATACAATCAGTGGAGAAGAAAAAATTTTTTCTAATAAGTGGTTTTTCATCAATTAAATGTCCTTATGGAAAAACCAGAACCTGAACCATATACAAAAAAATGTTTCTAGATAGATTATAGATCTAAATGTGAAAAAAAAAACTACAAGGCTTATAGAAATTATCGAGGTATAACTTCATGATTTTTCAGTAGGCAATGTTTTCATAAACAGCACAATATATTTACTATTCATAAAAGAAAATTAGATCTTATTAAAATGAAGAATTCTGTTCTTCCAAAGAAACTGCTGAAAGAATGAAAACAGCAAACCATATAATGGGAGAAGATGTCTGTAAAAATATATCTGGAAAAGGATTTATATTCAGAATATATAAAGAACTACTTCACATTACTAAGAAAGACATAGACTACCCAGCTTACAAATGAGCAAAAGTCTTCTGCCCATTTTTTGATGGTGTGGTTTTTTGTTGTTGAGTTGTATGAGCTATTTATATATTTTGGAAATTAGGCCCTTGTAGATTGCATCGTTTGCAAATATTTTTGCCCATTCTGTAGGTTGTCTTTTCATTTTGTTTGTGGTTTCCTTTCCTGTGAAAAGGCTTGTAAGTTTGATTAAGTCCCATTTGTTTATTTTTGTTTTTTATTTCTGTTGCCTTGGGAGACTGACCTAAGAAAACATTGGTAGGATTTATGTTAGAGAATGTTTTGCCTATGATCTCTTCTAGGAATTTTATGGTGTCATGTCTTGTGCTTAAGTCTTTACGTCATTTTGAGTTTATTTTTGTGTGTGGTGAGAGGGTGTGTTCTAACTTCATTGATTTACATGTGGCTGTCCAACTTTCCCAACACAACTTGCTGAAAAGACTGTCTTTTCCCCATTGTATATTCTTGCCTCCTTTGTCAAAGATTAATTGACTGTAAGTGTGTGGGTTTATTTCTGGGCTTTCTATTCTGTTCCATTGATCCATATATATGTTTTTATGCCAATACCATGTCATTTTGATTATTGTGGCTGTAGTATTTTCTGAAGTCTGAGAGGGTTATTCCTCCTGCTTTGTTCTTTTTCTTCAGGATTGCTTTGGCAATTCTGGGTCTTTTATGGTTTCATGTAAATTTTAGGATTATTTGTCCTAGGTCTGTGAAAGATGTCATGGGTAATTTGATAGTGATCACATCAAACCTGTAGATTGCTTTGGGTAGTATGGCCACTTTATCAACATTAATTCTTCAAATAAGAGCATAGGATATCTTTCCATTTCTTTACACCAGCTTGAATTTCCTTTATTAATATTTGATAGTTCTCAGTGTATAAATCTTTCACCTCCATGGTCAGGTTTACTCCTAAGTATTTTATTTTTGGGAGTGCAATTTTAAAAGGTATTATATTTTTACATTCCTTTTCTGATATTTAATTGTTAGTGTAAAGAAATGCAACTGATTTCTGTATGTTAATCTTGTATCCTGCTACCTTGCTGAATTCACTTATCAATTCTAGTAGTTTTTGTGTGGAGTCTTTAGTATCATGTCATCTGCATATAAGGACAATTTTACCTCTTGCCTTCCAATTTGGATACATTTTATTTCTTTTTATTGTCTGATTGCTATGGCTAGGACTTCCAATACTATGTAGAATTAAAAGGGGTGAGAGTGGGCAACTTGTCTTGTTCCAGATTTTAGCAGGAAGGCTTTTAGCTTTTCACTGTTGAGTATTATATTGACTGTGGGTTTGTCATAAATAACTTTTATTATGTTGAGATATGGTCCCTGTATACCCACTTTGGTAAGAGTTTTTATCATAAATGGATGTTGAATTTTGAAGACCTAAAGAGATATTTCTCCAAAGAAGAAATACAGATGGACAATAGGCATATGAGAAGATGCTCAACATTACTAAGTATTAGAGAAATGCAAATAAAAACTACAATGAGGTACCACCTCACACCAGTCAGAATGAACATCATTAAAAAGTCTACAAAAAACAAATGCTGGAGAAAATATGGAGAAAAGGGAACTCTCCTACACTGTTGGTAGGAATGTAAATTGGTGCAGCCACTATGGAAAACAGTATGGAGGTTCCTCAGATAACTAAAAGTAGGACTATCATATGATCCAGCAATCCCACTCCTGGGTATATATCCAGACAAAAATATAATTCAAAAAGATACATGCACCCCTATGTTCACAGCAGCACTATTCACAATAGCCAAGACATGGAAGCAACCTAAATGTCCATTGATGGATGAATGGATAAAGATGTGTTCCATACTGGAATATTACTCATCCATTAAATGAGAATGAAATAATGCCATTTGTAGCAACGTGGATGCAACTAGAGATTATCATACCAAATGAAGGAAGTCAGAAGGAGAAAGACAATACCATATAATATCACTTATATGTGAAATGTAAAGTATGACAGAAATGAGCCTATCTATGAAACAGAAACAGACTCATGGTTATAGAGAACAGACTTGTGGTTGCCAAGGGGGAGGGATTTAGGGGAGGGGTGGAGTGGGAGGCTAGAGTTAGCAGATGTAAGCTATTATATATAGACTGGATAAACAACAGGGTCCTACTGTATAGCACAGGGAACTATATTCAATATCCTATGATAAACCATAATGGGAAATAATATTTAAAAAAGAATATATATATGTATAACTGAATAACTTTGCTGTACAGCAGAAATTAACACAATATTAAACCAAATATAGTTCAATAAAAAGTAAATTAAAATTTTAAAAACTGAGCAGAAGTCATGAGCAGACGCTTCATGAAAGGAGATATCAAACACAAAAAAGCAGGTAATATCATCAGTCATTTTGGAAGTGCAAACTATAAACACAAACCTATACCACTTAAACTCACCAGAATGATTAAATTAAATGGAGAGCAATATCAAATGCTAGGAAGAATGTGGAGCATTTGAAACAATGATACAATGCTAGTGGAAATATAAATTGGAACAACCTCTTTGGAAACTGTTTGTCTGTATCTACAAAGCCAAACATCGTGCCCTCTGTTCTAGCAGTTCCACTCCTGGGCACATACCAAACAGAAATGAGTCTTTTTATTTTATTTTGTTTATTTATTTTTTATACAGAAGGTTCTTATTAGTTATCTATTTTATACATATTAGTGTATATATGTCAATCCCAATCTCCCAATTCATCCCACCACCTACCACCCCCCTCTTCCCCCGCTTCATGTCCATACATTTGTTCTCTACATCTCTGTCTCTATTTCTGCCTTGCAAACCAGTTCATCTGTACCATTTTTCTAGATTGCACATATATGTGTATACGATATTTGTTTTTCTCTTTCTGACTTACTTCACTATGTATGACAGTCTCTAGGTCCATCCACGCCCCTACAAATGACCCAATTTCTTTCCCTCTTATGGCTGAGTAATATTCCATTGTATATATGTACCACATCTGCTTTATCCATTCGTCTGCTGATGGGCATTTAGGTTGCTTCCATGTCCTGGCTATTGTAATAGTGCTGCAATGAACATTGGGCTGCATGTGTCTTTTTGAATTATGATTTTCTCTGGGTATATGCCCAGTAGTGGGATTGCTGGGTCATATGGTAATTCTATTTTTAGTTTTTTAAGGAGCTTGCATACTGTTCTCAATAGTGGCTGTATCAATTTACATTCCCACCAATAGTGCAGGAGGGTTCCCTTTTCTCCACACCCTCTCTAGCATTTGTTGTTTGTAGATTATCTTTTTTTTTTTTCAGTTATACATACACATATGTTCCCATATCCACTCCCTCTTGCGTCTCCCTCCCACCCTCCCTATCCCACCCCTCCAGTCGGTCACAAAGCACAGAGCTGATCTCCCTGTGCTATGCGGCTGCTTCCCACTAGCTATCTACCTTACGTTTGGTAGTGTATGTATGTCCATGCCTCTCTTTTTCTTTGTCACAGCATACCCTACCCCCTCCCCATATCCTCAAGTCCATTCTCTAGTAGGTCTGTGTCTTTATTCCTGTCTTACCCCTATGTTCTTCATGACAATTTTTTTTTCTTAAATTCCATATATATGTGTCAGCATACAGTATTTGTTTTTCTCTTTCTTTTTTTTTTTTTTTTTTTGCGGTACGCAGGCCTCTCACTGTTGCGGCCTCTCCCATTGCAGAGCATAGGCTCCGGATGCGCAGGCTCAGCGGCCATGGCTCACGGGCCCAGCCGCTCCGCGGCATGTGGGATCCTCCCGGACCGGGGCACGAACCCGTGTCCCCTGCATCGTCAGGCGGACTCTCAACCACTGCGCCACAGGGAAGCCCCCTGTTTTTCTCTTTCTGACTTACTTCACTCTGTATGACAGACTCTAGGTCCATCCACCTCATTACAAATAGCTCAATTTCGTTTCTTTTTATGGCTGAGTAATACTCCATTGTATATATGTGCCACATCTTCTTTATCCATTCATCCGATGATGAACATTTAGGTTGTTTCCATCTCCAGGCTATTGTAAATAGGGCTGCTATGAATATTTTGGTACATGACTCTTTTTGAATTATGTTTTTCTCAGGGTAGTGGGATTGCTGGGTCATATGGTAATTCTATTTGTAGTTTTTTAAGGAACCTCCATACCATTCTCCACAGTGGCTGTACCAATTCACATTCCCACCAGCAGTGCAAGAGTGTTCCCTTTTCTCCACACACTCTCCAGCATTTATTGTTTCTAGATTTTTTGATGATGGCCATTCTGACTGGTGTGAGATGATATCTCATTGTAGTTTTGCTTTGCATTTCTCTAATGAGTAAAGATGTTGAGCATCCTTTCATGTGTTTGTTGGCAGTCTGTATATCTTCTGTGGAGAAATATCTATTTAGGTCTTATGCCCATTTTTGGATTGGGTTGTTTTTTTTGTTATTGAGCTGCATGAGCTGCTTATAAATTTGGGAGATTAATCCTTTGTCAGTTGCTTCATTTGCAAATATTTTCTCCCATTCTGAGGGTTGTCTTTTGGTCTTGTTTATGGTTTCCTTTGCTGTGCAAAAGCTTTCAAGTTTCATTAGGTCCCATGTGTTTATTTTTGTCTTTATTTCCATTTCTCTAGGAGGTGGGTCCAAAAGCATCTTGCTGTGATTTATGTCATGGAGTGTTCTGCCTATGTTTTCCTCTAAGAGGTTGATAGTGTCTGGCCTTACATTTAGGTTTTTAATCCATTTTGAGCTTATTTTTGTGTATGGTGTTAGGGAGTGATCTAATTTCATACTTTTACATGTACCTGTCCAGTTTTCCCAGCACCACTTATTGAAGAGACTGTCCTTTCTCCACTGTACATTCCTGCCTCCTTTATCAAAGATAAGGTGAGCATATGTGTGTGGGTTTATCTCTGGGCTTTCTATCCTGTTCCATTGATCTATCTTTCTGTTTTTGTGCCAGTACCATACTGTCTTGATTACTGTAGCTTTGTAGTATAGCCTGAAGTCAGGGAGCCTGATTCCTCCAGCTCCATTTTTCTTTCTCAAGATTGCTTTGGCTATTCGGGGTGTTTTGTGTTCGCATACAAATTGTGAAATTTTTTGTTCTAGTTCCGTGAAAAATGCCAGTGGTAGTTTGATAGGGATTGCATTGAATCTGTAGATTGCTTTGGGTAGTAGAGTCATTTTCACAATGTTGATTCTTCCAATCCAAGAATATGGTATATCTCTCCATCTATTGGCATCATCTTTAATTTCTTTCATCAGTGTCTTATAATTTCATGCATACAGGTCTTCTGTCTCCTTAGGTAAGTTTATTCCTAGATATTTTATTCTTTTTGTTGCAATGGTAAATGGGAGTGTTTCCTTGATTTCACTTTCAGATTTTTCATCATTAGTATATAGGAATGCCAGAGATTTCTGTGCATTAATTTTGTATCCTGCTACTTTACCGAATTCATTGATTAGCTCTAGTAGTTTTCTGGTAGCATCTTTGGGATCCTCTATGTATAGTATCATGTCATCTGCAAACATGGACAGCTTTACTTCTTACTTTCTGATTTGGATTCCTTTTATTTCCTTTTCTTCTCTGATTGCTGTGGCTAAAACTTCCAAAACTATGTTGAATAAGAGTGGTGAGAGTGGGAAACCTTGTCTTGTTCCTGATCTTAGTGGAAATGGTTTCAGTTTTTCACCATTGAGGATGATGCTGGCTGTGGGTTTGTCATATATGGCCTTTATTATGTTGAGGAAAGTTCCCTCTATGCCTACTTTCTGGAGGGATTTTATCATAAATGGGTGTTGAATTTTGTCAAAAGCTTTCTCTGCATCTATTGAGATTATCATATGGATTTCTCCTTCAATTTGTTAATATGGTGTATCACGTTGATTGATTTGCGTATATTGAAGAATCCTTGCATTCCTGGAATAAACTCCACTTGATCGTGGTGTATGATCCTTTTAATGTGCTGTTGGATTCTGTTTGCTAGTATTTTGTTGAGGATTTTTGCATCTATGTTCATCAGTGATACTGGCCTGTAGTTTTCTTTCTTTGTGACATCCTTGTCTGGATTTGGTATCAAGGTGATGGTGGCCTCATAGAATGAGTTTGGGGGTGTTCCTCCCTCTGCTATATTTTGGAAGAGTTTGAGAAGGATAGGTGTTAGCTCTTCTCTAAATGCTTGATAGAATTCGCCTGTGAAGCCATCTGGTCCTGGGCTTTTGTTTGTTGGAAGATTTTTTATCACAGTTTCAATTTCAGTGCTTGTGATTGGTCTGTTCCTATTTTCTGTTTCTTCCTGATTCAGTCTTGGCAGGTTGTGCATTTCTAAGAACTTGTCCATTTCTTCCAGGTTGTCCATTTTATTGGCATAGAGTTGCTTGTAGTAATCTCTCATGATCTTTTGTATTTCTGCAGTGTCAGTTGTTATTTCTCCTTTTTCATTTCTAATTCTATTGATGTGAGTCTTCTCCCTTTTTTTCTTGATGAGTCTGGCTAATGGTTTATCAATTTTGTTTATCTTCTCAAAGAACCAGCTTTTAGTTTTATTGATCTATGCTATCATTTCCTTCATTTCTTTTTCATTTATTTCTGATATGATTTTTATGATTTCTTTCCTTCTGCTAACTTTGGGATGTTTTTGTTCTTCTTTCTCTAATTGCTTTAGGTGCAAGGTTAGGTTGTTTATTCGAGATGTTTCCTGTTTCTTAAGGTGGGATTGTATTGCTATAAACTTCCCTCTTAGAACTGCTTTTGCTGCATCCCATAGGTTTTGGGTCGTCGTGTCTCCATTTTCATTTGTTTCTAGGTATTTTTATATTTCCTTTTTGATTTCTTCAGTGATCACTTCGTTATTAAGTAGTGTATTGTTTAGCCTCCATGTGTTTGTATTTTTTAGAGATCTTTTCCTGTAATTGATATCTAGTCTCATAGCGTTGTGGTAGGAAAAGATACTTGATACAATTCCAATTTTCTTAAATTTACCAAGGCTTGATTTGTGACCCAAGATATGATCTATCCTGGAGAATGTTCCATGAGCACTTGAGAAAAATGTGTATTCTGTTGTTTTTGGATGGAATGTCCTATAAATATTAAGTCCATCTTGTTTAATGTGTCATTTAAAGCTTGTGTTTCCTTATTTATTTTCATTTTGGATGATCTGTCCATTGGTGAAAGTGGGGTGTTAAAGTCCCCTACTATGAATGTGTTACTGTCGATTTTCCCTTTTATGGCTGTTAGTATTTGCCTTATGTATTGAGGTGCTCCTATGTTGGGTGCATAAATATTTACAATTGTTATATCTTCTTCTTGGATTGATCCCTTGATCATTATGTAGTCTCCTTCTTTGTCTCTTCTAATAGTCTTTATTTTAAAGTCTATTTTGTCTGATATGAGAATTGCTACTCCAGCTTTCTTTTGATTTCCTGCATGGAATATCTTTTTCCATCCCCTCACTTTCAGTCTGTATGTGTCTCTAGGTCTGAAGTGGGTCTCTTATAGACAGCATATATATGGGTCTTGTTTTTGTATCCATTCAGCCAATCTGTGTCTTTTGGTGGGAGCATTTAGTCCATTTACATTTAAGGTAATTATTGATATGTATGTTCCTATTCCCATTTTCTTAATTGTTTTCGGTTCGTTATTGTAGGTCTTTTCCTTCTGTTGTGTTTCTTTCCTAGAGAAGTTCCTTTAGCATTTGTTGTAAAGCTGGTTTGGTGGTGCTGAACTCTCTCAGCTTTTGCTTGTCTGTAAAGGTTTTAATTTCTCCATCAAATCTGAATGAGATCCTTGTTGTGTAGAGTAATCTTGGTTGGAGGTTTTTCTCCTTCATCACTTTATTTTTTTTTTTTTTTTTTTTTTTTTGCTGTACGCGGGCCTCTCACTGCTGTGGCCTCTCCCGTTGCGGAGCACAGGCTCCGGACACACAGGCTCCGCGGCCATGGCTCGCGGGCCCAGCCGCTCCGCGGCATGTGGGATCTTCCGGGATCGGGGCACGAACCCGTGTCCCCTGCATCGGCAGGCGGACTCTCAACCACTGCGCCACCAGGGAAGCCCCCATCACTTTAATTATGTCCTGTCACTCCCTTCTGGCTTGCAGAGTTTCTGCTGAAAGGTCAGCTGTTAACCTTATGGGGATTCCCTTGTGTGTTATTTGTTGTTTTTCCCTTGCTGATTTTAATATGTTTTCTTTGTGTTTAATTTTTGACAGTTTGATTAATATGTGTCTTGGCGTATTTCTCCTTGGACTTATCCTGTATGGGACTCTCTGTGCCTCCTGGACTTGACTGACTATTTCCTTTCCCATATTAGGGAAGTTTTCAACTATAATCTCTTCAAATATTTTCTCAGTCCCTTTTTTTTTCTCTTCTTCTTCTGGAACCCCTATAATTCGAATGTTGGTGCGTTTAATGTTGTCCCAGAGGTCTCTGAGACTGTCCTCAGTTCTTTTCATTCGTTTTTCTTTCTTCTGCTCTGCAGTAATTTCCACTATTTTATCTTCCACGTCACTTATCCGTTCTTCTGCCTCAGTTATTCTGCTAGTGATCCCATCTAGAGTATTTTTCATTTCACTTATTGTGTTTTTAATCATTGCTTGATTCATCTTTAGTTCTTCTAGGTCCTTGTTAAATGTTTCTTGCATTTTGTCTGTTCTATTTCCAAGATTTTGGATCATCTTTACTGTCATTATTCGGAATTCTTTTTCAGGTAGACTGCCTATTTCCTCTTCATTTGTGAGGTCTGGTGGGGTTTTATCTTGCTCCTTCTCCTGCTGTGTGTTTTTCTGTCTTCTCATTTTGCTTATCTTACTGTGTTTGGGGTCTCCTTTTTGCAGGCTGCAGGTTCATAGTTCCCACTGTTTTTGGTGTCTGTCCCCAATGGCTAAGGTTGGCTCAGTGTGTTGTGTAGGCTTCCTGGTGGAGGGGACTAGTTCCTGTGTTCTGGTGGGTGAGGCTGGATCTTGTCTTTCTGGTGGGCAGGTCCACGTCTGGTGGTGTGTTTTGGGGTGTCTGTGGACTTTTTATGATTTTAGGCTGCCTCTCTGCTAATGAGTGGCATTGTGTTCCTGTCTTGCTAGTTGTTTGGCATAGGGTGTCCAGCACTGTAGCTTGCTGGTCGTTGAGTGAAGCTGGGTTCTGGTGTTGAGACGGAGATCTCTGGAAGATTTTAGCCGTTTGATATTATGTGGAGCTGGGAGGTCTCTTGTGGACCAGTGTCCTGAAGTTGGCTCTCCCACCTCAGAGGCACAGCACTGGCTCCTGGCTCCTCAATTTGGGATGATGTGTTGTCTATTCATGTATTCCACAGACACAGGGTACATCAAGTTGATTGTGCAGCTTTAATCCGCTGCTTCTGAGGCTGCTGGGAGAGATTTCCCTTTCTCTTCTTTGTTCTCACAGCTCCCAGGTCTCAGCTTTGGATTTGGCCCTGCCTCTCTGTGTAGGTCGCTGGAGGTCGTCTGTTCTTCGCTTAGACAGGACAGGGTTAAAGGAGCAGCCGCTTTGGGGACTCTGGCTCACTCAGGCCAGGGGGGAGAGAGGGGCACGGAGTGTGGGGCGAGCCTGTGGCAGCAGAGGCCGGTGTGACGTTGCACAGCCCGAGGTGCTCCGTGCGCTTTTCCGGGGAAGCCGTCCCTGGATCCCGGGACCCTGGCAGTGACGGGCTGCACAGGCTCTCCGGAAGGGGGCCATGGACAGTGACCTGTGCTCGCACACAGGCCTCTTGGCGGCGGCAGCATCAGCCCCAGCGTCCCACGCCCGTCTCTGGGGTCCACACTTTCAGCCGCGGCTCGCGCCCGTCTGTGGAGCTCCTTTAAGCAGCGCTCTTAATCTCCTCTCCTCGCGCACCAGGAAACCAAGAGGGAAGAAAAAGTCTCTTGCCTCTTCGGCAGGTCCAGACTTTTTCCCAGACTCCCTCCCGGCCAGCTGTGGTGCACTAACCCCTTCAGGCTGAGGTCTCGCCGCCAGCCCCAGTCCTCTCCCTGCGCTCTGACTGAAGCCCAAGCCTCAGGTTCCAGTGCCTCCCACCCCGGTGGGCGAGCAGACAAGCCTCTTGGGCTGGTGAGTGCTGGTTGGCACCGATCCTCTGTGCGGGAATCTCTCTGCTTTGCCCTACCCAGGTACGTGGGGAGTTTCTTGCCTTTTGGGAGGTCTGAGGTCTGCTAGCGTTCAGTAGGTATTCTGTAGGAGTTGTTCCACGTATAGCTGTATTTCTGGTGTATCTGTGGGGAGGAAGGTGATCTCCACGTCTTATTCTTCCGCCGTCTTCCCCTGAAGTCCTATTTGTAGATTTTCTGATGATGCCCATTCTAACTGGTGTGAGGTGATACCTCACTGTAGCTTTGATTTGCATTTCTCTAATAATTAGTGATGTTAGGTAGCTTTTCATGTGCCTCTTGGCTGTTTGTATTTCTTCTTTGGAGAAATGTCTATTTAGGTCTTCTGCCCATTTATTGATTGTTTTTTTTTTTTTTTTAATATTGAGCTGCATGAGCTGTTTATATATTTTGGAGATTAATCCTTTGTTGATTCATTTGCAAATATTTTCTCCCATTCTGAGGGCTGTCTTTTCATCTTGTTTATAGTTTCCTTTGCTTTGCAAAAGCTTTTAAGTTTCGTTAGGTCCCATTTGTTTATTTTTGTTTTTATTTCCATTACTCTGGGAGGTGGGTCAAAAAAGATCTTGCTTATGTCAGAGTGTTCTGCCTATGTTTTCCTCTAAGAGTTTTATAGTGTTCAGTCTTACATTTAGGTCTTTAATCCATTTTGAGTTTATTTTTGGGTATGGTGTTAAGGAGTGTTCTAATTTCATTCTTTTATATGTAGCTGTCCAGTTTTCGCAGCACCAGTTATTGAAGAGACTCTTTTCTCCACTGTACATCCTTACCTCCAGAAATGAGTCTTAATGTTCACCATTTAACATATATAAAAGTATTCTGCTGTGGCATTCATAATAGCTCCCCGAAAGAAACAAGCTATAATTTCCTTCACAATAGAAATGATATTTAAAAGGTAGGCTATTCACACAACGTAACACACACAACAATAAAAAAGAATAAACTTCTGCTACGTGCAACAACATGGACAGAGTGTTATGTCCAAAAATGCATACTGTAAAAATCTACTTATGAGTAGTTGAAAAGTAGAAAAAATTTATGTATGATGTTAGGAATTAGAATATGCTACTTGGATTTAATTGGGAGTTTGCTGGAAATGATCCATATACATGTGTGTGTGTGTGTGTGTGTGTGTGTGTGTGTGTGTGTGTGAAGTCTGTCATTGAACTGTATGCTAAGGATTAGTACACTTTATTCTATGTATCTTATTCCTCATTAGAAAAGGAGTGGTGGAAGAGGGGGAGAAAGAGAGAAAGAGGAAGGGAGAGAGAGAGAGAGAGAAAGAAGGAATAAAAAGATATCTGATTTCAGTATGACTAAAGTCTCTACCAGCTGTTCTTATCTCTTCTTATTCATACCTCCTTTATTTCTTAGGATACTGACATTCTTTATAATTTTAGGCTTGTTAATTTGAGGATGAGTTTTCCTGATTATTCTGACTTATCTGATTAATCTTGTTATAACCTATTTCTTTTGAAAAGGAGTGGAATCTGGTTTGTATTTTTCATTCTTTGCCAAAGATTGAACCCAGGCATATTTGCCTTATGTAGGGGGAAATCTGCCAGAAACAAAACCATTTGACAATGTAACACATCAGTCCAGGCATTTTTTGTGTATCCCACCCTCTCAGAATGTCACTAAAAGCTAAGATTTATTTCCAGGTAAATATACTTTCTGGATATGAGTGATATATCATAACCTGACATAAATATGGATACTGATGCTCTCTAATCCATAAGCAGCTCCTTAGTCAATTAAGCCATCCTGAAGTCGTCTTGCTTGTCCTTGTATTTTTTTCCCATGAGGGTGGAATTCAAATTTTTCATGTAATAATTTTATCAGTTGCCAAATTTCTTTTTAGTTGCAACCTTTAACAACCCATGTTTTTCCTGCGTTCTTTGTATTCTCTGGCTTAGCGGTTTTCTCTCCACTTTTTTACTTTCAGTATTTATATACCATCAGAGAATGTGTACGATTCAGATTCAGGCTGCATAGAAGCAAAGAGAAATATTCTGAACCCAAATTGGAAAACATACCTAAATCTTTGAGTTCAGCTTGGCATCTCAAACAAATACATAAAGTGACACTGTTAAGAAGAAAAGAAACTTTAGAGGTCCCTGGAGAATACCTTCACCTCTACAGTCTCCAATGATTATACTCAAACAGAACTTCATGTAATCTTTAAATTTCTTATATTGTATTTCCTTAGACCATTTCTGTTTATTTTACAAAAGAGGGGTCTTGACTCTGTCTGGGATTACTAAATCCACCTCTGGTTATTACTACTGGACACCATGCCTGATCTTTTGATAAAATCTTTGATTCCATATCTTCTCTCTTTTGCAAATCATTCAGGATGGTTCTGACAATCATCTGAAATAAAAATGCTAAAAAGGAGAGAATTCTTTTATTAAGTATCAAATGCTCTTATTGCTCTGCTTAGATGCCCTGGGATTCATCCTTAACTCCATCCACACCTGCAACCCCCTGCTCTGGTGTCCTTTTTTGTCTTCTACAGAGGTCAGCCCTCAGCTTACTAGAGCTACTCTGATCACTTGGGCAGAGAGCCCAGAATGCCTGGAAGGGGACTTTAGCAGGCCCTTAGCTAGTGACCAGTCTTGTGAAAGTATGACAACCCAGCTCCCTCACCTCAGTTTGGGACAGTTCTGAAACATAATACTGCAGAGTTCTGTAGTAGCAGGCTGCAGGCACCCTTCTGGGACATTGTCTGCAAGTGCATTCTTGGTTACCTTCTTCCCTTTCTCTGTCTTGTGTTCCCCACCTCCCAATCAACTTCTCCTAGTGATTTCTCCTGGGATTATTTACTTACTACCACACTAGCAAAAGAATCTTCTTAAAATCTGCTTCTGGGGAACCTGGCCTAAAAGAAACTATAAGCCAAATGATTAACTTCTTCCAGTCTATGTCCACTATAAGTTTCAGTTCTCTTTAGCAAAATTTCACAATATTTGTAAGACTAAGTGTTTGTACTACTGATATTTTAGATTGATACCTTCCTAAAAACATGACTGATATTTTACATACAAAGAATAAGTCTACTGACTTTCCTCTGACTGTAATCAGTGAACTTATAGTCTCCAGAAAAAAACATCTGCCTGAATGTAACTCTCTTAATTTGCTTACTCTTTGATAGTACACTTATGCTTCCCACTTCGTGGACCCAGAAATCATCTTTCTGAAACTTTAGAAATGATGCATGAATTGTTAACTTTCATGAATTTTTATATGATAATTTTTTGATATAATGACTGCTAGTCAAAAAGGATCAAAATGACATTTTACACGTGTTGTTTCATGTACCATAGTTAATGCAAATAGTAAGAACTTGAGTCCATCCACAGAAAGCAGTCAGCTGGGGACAGAGAAACTTGCTGCAGTGTCCATGGACTGAGTTAGCCCATAGGAGCAGTCCACCATGGCCGAGGAACTTGCCAGAGTGTGACTGCCACTGGGCCTCTTGCATACCCATCTATTGGGAGCTGCAACATAAGAACCTACTAAATCCGGAAGAGGAGCTCCTTCTTCTGTTTTGGTCTTGCTGCATCCCTTCACCTCCCTCTATTGACAAAGCCTGGCATTGTGCCAGCTGGCATGGGGAAAATTTTAGAGTCCAAAGTCAACATCACAAAGAAGAGTTAAAGAGCATGGATTTGAAACAGAGGAAATAAATTGATAACACACACATACAGTTCTGTTTGTCTTACATTTAAAGTAAATATTCAAAATTTCATTATGGTGACTGGGTCTATTTCAGAAGGCACAGAGCTATTTTCTAGATTCATCTTTCCCAATACAACTCAAAGTCACTAAGTTATATTGAAACAGAGCAGTGTGTTATTTTTTGACTAGGGGCTAGTAATGGGGCTTATTGCTTGGTAATTCAAACACTCCTGTCTATCTATTATTTACTGTTTACTTTTATTGTTACTGGACTATATCTTGCAGTTTCTTCTGTTCTGCTCTTAAATGAATGAGAAGAGGAAATGTGAAATGAATGTATATATTCAACTCAGGGCTTAATTTTGATTTCAGAGTTGCTAAAATTCATTCTCCCAGTCAAAGATGAATGGTAATTTGTGGATGACATGCCAGCCGTTGTCTTTGTTTGTTGGTCTTAATGGAAGGAATATTTTGAAATCCTTTTCTCTTTTTATCCTTGATGGATTCATAAAGCTAAATGTGGTATTGTTTATCACACGGTAGCAACTTCTCATTTTACAAATGAAAAGATTGAGAGCTAAATGAGTTGACAGAGGTCACAGAGCTTGCTTGTGACGGAATCAATGAATGTAAGGATCTAGGCATACAAATATCCAGGCATGCAAACTCTCTATGAAGTCAGATAGTGGAGGTACTAGTGTGGAATTAGCTATTGCTGTACAAAAAGTCACCCCAATATTTAGTTACTGGAAACAGTGTGCATGTAGATCATGATTTTATAGTTTGACAATTCAGGTGAGGTTTAGCTAGGCAGTTCTTCTGGTTTTGCCTGGGCCCTGTCACCTACCTGTGTCCTCTTCTAGTTGGGTAGGCAGTTTTGCTGATTTCAGCTGGGCTCCCTCATCTGTGGACCTCAGCTTTGACAATTAGGTTGACTTGGGACCATTATTCTGCCTACCACAGATGGCTAGCAGTCCACTATTTTCTGTAAAATATTGGTATTTCCCCACTTCACAACTCTTGCCACCGGGGCATGTTTCTTGTCTTGCCTAGTTTCATGGAGAGAAAAAAAAAAAAAGCTTTGAAAGATGGGAATGATACAGACAGAGCTCACTGGAGTTGGGAGAGATAACAGATGCTGTAGGTGCACTCCACATTCCCTTGGCCTACTCCAGACGTCATCTACAGAAAGAATGAAGGAGAACCAAAGTTCATTTTGCAAGTGAGAGTGGCCTCAGTAGCAAAAAGATTAGTTTGAAAACTTGCTTCAAGAACATGCCTCTAGAGCAAGAACAGGGTCCAATGGAAAGGTTTTATAGTAGTGCTCACAAAGATGGTACAAGCAGATATAGGAGGTAGAGACAAGAGAAATCTTAAAGGGGTATGTGTATGGGGGCTGATCATAATGAGGCATGAAGAGGCTTTTAGTGTCTGTGGGAGTGATGGAAAGCAGCTATTCAAGAGTGACAGTCTGAATTTGTGGGCATGGACTAGAACAAGAAGTTAACGATATAACCTCCATTCATAAGAATATGTAAGTACTGATTGGTTCCCTAATTCACCATTTATTATGTTTTAATTTGTTTTCCTCCAAGCCTCTCAATGTTCATCTGTAGTTGTAGTGCAGCTGAGATGTATAGTTTTCTTCGTAAAACCTTCCTGGCACAGATCTTTCATTTTCATCAGTGGCTTAAGAATTGGTTTCAGTGGCACTCAAGGAGTGACCGTTTCTTCCTGACTATTTTTGAAGCAGAATGAATGGTTTGTAAGAAGCCTAAAATCTTTCTTTTTATACTAATAGCTGTATTTCACCTTCTATGTATTTACCTGTGGGATACTTTTTCTCATACCGCTATAAGAACAGCACATAACTGCCATGAGAAAGGCAAGTTTGACACTGTTGTTTTCGAGCAAATAAAACCTAAGTATTGGAAAAAGAAAAACTTGGAGTTTGATTAAGAAGTGGAGGGCTTTAAGTGACACTCTAGTGCCTTGGGCTAGAGTTTCAAAAAGTTGGCAAGGGAATTGAATCCCCCAGAGCTCAGGCTTATGATGGCAGGAATAAAGCTATTTTTATCCTCTAGGCAACAGCTTTCCGCTGCCAGGTTTCCCAAGACTCATACAATGAGAGCATCCATCCCAAAATGATTAATGCAAATTTAGTAATTGTGCATATGGATCATTTCTCTGTCACCCATTTTATCCATAAAATGTGCCTTTCTCTCTATGCAGGCATTGCTCATGTTTTGTGCCGTTTACCTGTTGCTGGGGGCATGGAACAAATTACCTCTTTGTGTGAGGCTGTGGAAAGAAGAAATTATCACATTTGTGGCTGGCATCCACTACTAAGCCAGGCATGCAATTATTTGAATCAGAATGGTTGTATGCACAGAGTCAGATTTATCTTAGCTATCGGAAGGATAGCATATGAGGTCTGATACACAGCTGGACAGTATTCCAAAGGGGAGCTAGGTGGGAAGATATAGGCCTCTCTTAAAGAAGATAAATTTTTGGCAGCAAAGACAAATTTCTATAGAAGCCAATGAGGCCTCAGGGGTTCTGGCTTTTGTAAAATTTTAAGTGAAGTGAGTACAAGTGCAGGGTTTTGAGTTGAGAACCCTGGGGAAGTTAATCACAAAAAGAAGTATTGTATTGCCAGTCTCACAGTGTGGACTCCCCCAGAGCACTTCACACAAGACCCTCAAACTTAATCAACCAACATGTCTCAGAGGTGTAAACTGGAAAGCCCCTTAGGCTTGTGATATCCCTTTCAAGTTTCTAGGAAGAATTGATGCCTGCCTAATAGGGCCTTTTTGGAAACCACTAGCTCCTTTTTAGAGGGTACCAATCAACCCGAGGCTCTCTTCCATCTGGGCTTTAAATCAACAGTGTAAGGTAGAGTAGACATAGTAATGTATGGGCCTCCTCCATAGAAGCCGTTTGCTGCTTAAACATCCCACTGCGGGCTGACACTCCCATTTATTAATCCGAGATGCTACGTGCTCACTCTACACTCTCCTACCATGTTATAACAGAATGTCTACCAAATTTCTCTTGTAAACCACAGGCTGTCAAGCAGATTTTCTGAAACAAACATGATCTTTTAAGTGCCAGTAAATGGTGGTGGATAAAAAACAAATGAATTTTCTGTATGGAGAATTGGAAGAAAACTGTACAAACAGCACATGGCTACTTATAAGTGCCACCAAAAGATGTTAGGCATAGAAACTACAGTGATTTAGTGCATCCTTTTCTCAAATGCCTGGCAGCTAAACTTTTTGAAAAGCAGTTGATTTGAAACACCACTTTAAAAAAAATTAATTTTTATTTTTGGCTGTGTTGGGTCTTTGTTGCTGCGTGTGGGCTTTCTGTAGTTGCAGCGAGCAGGGGCTACTCTTCTTTGTGGTGTGCAGGTTTCTTATTGCAGTGGCTTCTCTTGTTGTGGACCACGGGCTCTAGGTGTGCGGGCTTCAGTAGTTGCGGCACATGGGCTCAGTAGTTGTGGCTCGCGGGCTCTAGAGTGTAGGCTCAGTAGTTGTGGTGCATGGACTTTGTTACTCTGCGGCATATAGGATCTTCCCAGACCAGGGCTCGAACCCATGTCCCCTGTGGTGGCAGGAGGATTCTTAACCACTGCACACCAGGGAAGCCCTGAAACCCCACTTTTAAGGAAGCTTGACTATAAGTATCCTCTTCTTACTTTAGGATAAATTGAAATAATAATAGCAATGACAATGAAACACAACATACAAAAATAGAAAGTTTCAGTTGATAGGATTGTAGGGGAAAATCGCCAAAGGCATTAAAATGAACAAAAATCAAAGATTACTTACTGTTCTGGGTAGATCACCTTTCCTGGTTATCTGATTCTATCTGGTTCTGATCCTTTCATACTCTTTGAGCTATTTAGTAATGCAAATAATTCTTATCCATAGAGATGAAAGTGAATTTTGTCCAGTAGATTATTACCTCATGGATATTCATCAGATTAACATATATTTGCAAATTTATTTTAGTATTCTTGATTGCCTTTATATGTGTGAGTTATTTGAATTCTCCTTGAACCAGTTGTAACATCGTACTGGTTCCCTCATTAATTAATGAGGTAAATACAATATTTGGCATATGTTCATTTTATATTTCTATGCAAGTTATGATACTACCTTTTAAAAAATATATCCTTTTTTGACATTAATTCAGGGGATTCTTTTTTTTAAATTAATACTGAGAAGACCTTGTGATTTAAAATGCTGTTCTCCAAAAGAAACCATAGGTACCCCACCCAATGGGAGAAAATGAATAAGGAATAAATTTGGAGAGTGACTTGAAAATAACACATGCTCATTAATGAAACCAAAGTGCCTTTAATAGAAAAATGACGTGTTGCAGTTGTGTTTAGCATCAGCCTGATCTTGATGCTTAATCAAATGAGCATTCAGTAAATGAAACCTTGGGACAGTTCTCTTTAATTAAACTATAGCATTCAAGACTTCCTAAGTTATAATCTAAAGTTAACATACAACCTTCTCTACCTTTAAACGTTTATACACACTGTACTTCAGTGAAACTAGGATGCTTTCTGATCCTAGAACATGTGAAATACTTTGCTTTGCGAAAACCTTGGAATGCCCTCCGTATTTATGTAGAAACATTACCCATCCTCTAATACAGAGCTTCTCAACCTCTCTGTGATGAAGGACCAGTTTTCTGGGAAGTTTCTATGCAGTTATAGTCCAACATTGCAATATAAAAACATAAATTGCTACAAGTATGAAATAAATATAAAAAGCCTTATACATTCATTATGATATTCAAACACATTTTCAAATGGTTGTAAAAGTTTCTTAAGTCTTTGAATCTCTGTATTTATGTCTTCACAGATCAGTGACAAACATTTCCATGACTCAAGACAGTGGACCTCTGTTGGGTAAACAGCAGAGCATAATTTTCCTCAGAAATGCTATCTGATCCAATATTTTTTCTATGTATCTATAAAGTGATCTAAATTTTATTTGAAAACAATGGTTCACTGTTGTTACTTCTCCTATAATAATTGATGTAATCCCTACTCTATTAGAGTTCTTCAGTAATTATAATTTCCCCTTGAGGACAACTCCAGCCCAAACTCCAGAACTATATGTTCAAGTGAATATTTGTTGAATTGCAATTTTCTTAAATCTCTTGTTGGACATAGATTTTCAAAATTTATATTAAATGCCTATCCCCCCCATTTTTTCTGCAGCAGTTAATTATAACAGAAAGAAAGGCATGCCTCAAAGTCAGAGTCTTTGATGTGCCTTCTACAAGAATGATTCCAAGTAAATGAAACATAAGAATTTGAATATCTATTATCATTAACAGTATTCCCAAATTTATTGAACTCCTGCAACAGTCTGGCCGTGCCTGCCATTTCACAAACCAAGGTAGACATGACTTTTACTTTCATTCATCAAATGCTTATTTTACATCTCCCCCATTATCTAAGTTTGTGAAACTTAAGGCCTCATAGCCTTCTTGACCTGTTTTTAATCTCATTACCCATATTCAATTAGTTACCTATCATTATGGATTCTATTTCTTAGTGTTTCTCACATCTGCACCTTCCCTTTCATCTTCATTGACCATACCTTGGTTCTGGGCATCATCTAAATTTAGAGTTGTGCAATAGCCTTCATCTATGTTTCATCATTACATAACATGTACTAGGCTTTGCCTGTCTTTGGAGGATCTTTTCTTGTCAATTAAAAAAAAATTACTTATGAGAGTTCCAAAATAAACTCAACACTAATAACCTCAAAAAAGCCAAAATGAATTTTAGGGACCAGGTGGGATCATTTAAGCATAAAGGGTGTCAGTCCCCTATAGCAGCGCATTAATATGAGATATCTTAGTTCTCACAATTATGTAAGTTTATAATAAAATTGATGACCAAATAAGGGTAGAGATGTCTTATGTAAATACTCGCAGGAAAAACTTTACTTTTAGATGTAGAATCCCCTATAAGTAAACATATTATAAATATGAGAATAATCATAGCAATAATCTATTTGGTTACAGAATACTGAGTTTGAAAAACAGTCAGTTGTGTTTCTAAATGTTGATGTTAAAAACTCTGAAATCACTGTATAGAAATTTCAGGATAGAAAATATTTCATGTTTTAGAATTGAATGGAAGTAACGACAGTATACTAATCATTTTAATAGTGACACAAGATGTGAAAGCTTTTGTATTGGCTGATTATTAAGTGATTCACAAGCCATGTACATTTCCTGCAAATTTAAGAATGTTATAGAGTTGTAGGCCATAATTATTGGGATCCTTTAATTTAAATTATGAATACCACTTTTGAATCCAGCTAGCCTTGTTTGCAGTATGTTATGTGGAAGTTGTTAGAGCAATATTGAGAAGGTGTCAAAGGTTATTTTTCTGTTAGCCTGAGGATGACATTTTTCTTTCAAGGATAGAGTAAAGCTAATCAGATACCGAAGTCCATTATTTGATGAGAAGTAAACAAGTAACAATATCATAGCGGTCAAAATGAAATATAATCCTGTGAGAGGTTGTCTAGGAAAATGAAGAAACGTGAATATCAAAACAGATCTCTGAAATAAAATGAAAAGAACTAGCCTTTTCCTTTGGATATACAATGGGTCAATTTTTTTACATAATTATATTAGGAACAATTTGGGAATTAAACTACAGGAGTTACAAAAATCAACGAAGTGACTATGCCATTCTAAAATAGAAGTTTCAAATATTTTTGACATATGCACACTGGGTAAATAAGTAATGGGATTGACACTTTATCTTAATTTAAAATATACTTGTTCCATTGATCTCAAACTTTTAAAATTTAGACTATATTTAAAACACAATAAATGCTTGCTGTTGTTGCTTGGGGATAGGCCAAGATGCTGTAAAAAGATTTCAAAATGTAAGAGCTCACAAAAGACAGGTATTTATTTCTCCCTCAGAGAACAACTGTTCCAAGTGACCTGAAGAAGATAAAAAGCAGATGCCTAGCTCCATTGTGCTCAGTTCAGCTTCACAATGCACTGTCACCTTGGTGCTATCTTCACTGCAGGCCAAAGCTGGCTAAAGTCCATCCTACAGCCTGTTGAAAGGGGAAAAGATCAGGATACAAAACAAGCAATTTTGTTATAAGAAAATGCCCAGGTAATTGTATGCCTGATTTCTGCTCACTTTTCATTGTAGGAACTTATCACATGATCCTAGTTACTTGCAAGAGAGACTGGGAAATATAGTCCCTAGCCAGCCTTCTGTGAGCCTTATTAGAACTGGGTAAAGTAGCAGGAAGAAGGGGAAAGTAAATATTGGATAATAATAATTAGTTTTTACTGCATATGTATGTAATTAAAATTAAATATGAGTTTGAATTGAAAAAAATAAATTATTCTAATCCTACTGATAATTTTTTCATGTGCTTTTCAGATATTTTTATCCTGAAGGGGTTCAGAACATGTCACCCCCTTTGGCATATTGGTTTTTGAGCTGAATTTACTTGAGGAAGAGCAAATATAGGAAGGACTCTCTGACCTCCCTCTTTCTAGCTAAAAGCAGGTCATAACACTTCCCATGAGAAAGAGTACCTCTGTACCAGGAAGAGAAATTCTTATCACCAGAGACTAGGAGTTGACACCAAATGGATCTGTACAAACAAACCCACTAAAATAACCCTTGTCTTCCATTACTTTTCCCCATATATTTCCTAGTCACTGTCCCATAATTTACTGCCCCTAGTGCAAACCACTTTGTCTTGTTACATTTCCATAATTTATTATTCTTTGTTTCAAATGGTATATAAGCTTTCATATAAGCCATAAAAGGGGAAATCAACAGTAACACAATTGCAGTAGGGGACTTTAACACTCCACTTTCACCAATGGACAGATCATCCAAAATGAAAATAAATAAGGAAACACAAGCTTTAAATGATAGATTAAGCAAGATGGACTTAGTTGATATTTATAGGACATTCCATCCAAAAACAACATAATACACTTTATACTCGTGCTCATGGAGCATTCTCCATGATAGATCATATGGTGGGTCACAAATCAAGCTTTGGTAAATTTTTTAAAAAATTGAAATCATTTTCAAGTATCTTTTCCAACCACAATGCTATGAGACTAGATATCAGTTACAGGAAAAGAAACTGTAAAAAATAGAAACACATGGAGGCTAAACAATACACTACTAAATAACCAAGAGATCACTGAAGGAATCAAAGAGGAAATCAAAAAATACATAGAAACAAATGACAATGAAAACATGACAATCCAAAACCTATGGGATGCAGCAAAAGCGGTTCTAAGAGGGAAGTTTATAGCAAAGCAGTCCGACCTTAAGAAACAAGAAACATCTCAAATAAACAATGTAACCTTACATCTAAAGCAATTAGAGAAAGAAGAACAAATAAAATCCAAAGTTAGCAGAAGGAAAGAAATCATAAAGATCAGATCAGAAATAAAATAAAACGAAATGAAGGAAATGATAGCAAAAATCAATAAAATGAAAAGCTGGTTCATTCAGAAGATAAAATTGATAATCCATTAGCCAGACTCATCAAGAAAAAAAAGGAGAAAACTGAAATCAACAGAACTAGAAATGAAAAAGGAGAAGTAACAACAGACACTGCAGGAATACAAAGGATCATGAGAGATTACTACAAGCAACTATATGCCAATAAAATGGAAAACCTGAAAGAAATGGACAAATTCTTAGAAAAGCACAACCTTCTGAGACTGAACCAAGAAGAAATAGAAAATATATACAGACCAGTAACAAGCACTGAAATTGAAACTGTGACTAAAAACCTTCCAACAAACAAAAGCCCAGGACCAGATGGCTTCACAGGCAAATTCTATCAAACATTTAGAGAAGAGCTAACACCTATCCTTCTCAAACTCTTCAAAAATATAGCAGAGGGAGGAACAATCCCAAACTGATTCTATGAGGCCACCATCACCCTGATATCAAAACCAGACAAAGATGTCACAAAAAAAGAACTACAGGGCGATATCACTGATGAACATAGATGCAAAAATCCTCAACAAAATACTAGCAAACAGAATCCAGCGACACATTAAAAAGTTCGTACACCATGATCAAGTGGGATTTATCCCAGAAATGCAAGGATTCTTCAATATACACAAATCAATCAGTGTTATACACCATATTAACAAATTGAAGGATAAAAACCATATGATAATCTCAATAGATGCAGAAAAAGCTTTCAACAAAATTCAACACCCATTTATGATAAAAACCCTCCAGAAAGTAGGCATAGAGGGAACTTACTTCAACATAATAAAGATCATATATGAGAAACTGACAGCCAACATTGTTCTCAATGGTGAAAAACTGAAAGCATTTCCTCTAAGATCAGGAAGAAGACAAGGTTGCCCACTCTCACTGCTATTATTCATCATAGTTTTGCAAGTTTTAACCACAGCAGTCAGAGAAGAAAAAGAAATAAAAGGAATCCAAGTTGGAAAAGAAGAAGTAAAACTGTCACTGTTTGCAGATGACATGATAATAAACATAGAGAATCCTAAAGATGCTACCAGAAAACTACTAGAGCTAATCAATGCATTTGGTGAAGTAGCAGGATACAAAATTAATCCATGGAAATCTCTTGCATTCCTATACACTAATGATGAAAAATCTGAAAGAGAAATTAAGGATACACTCCCATTTACCACTGCAAGAGAAAGAATAAAATATGTAGGGATAAACCAACCTAAGGAGACAAAAGATATATATGCAGAAAACTGTAAGACACTGATGAAAGAAATTAAAGATGATACAAACAGATGGAGAGATATACCATGTTCTTGGATTGGAAGAATCAACATTGTGAAAATGACTATACTTCCCAAAGAAATCTACAGATTCAGTGCAATCCCCATCCAACTACCAATGGCATTTTTCACAGAGCTAGAACAAACATTTCACAATTTGTATGGAAACACAGAAGACCCCGAATAGCCAAAGCAATCTGGAGAAAGAAAAATAGAGCTGGAGGAATCAGGTTCCCTGACTTCAAACTATACTACAAAGCTACAGTAATCAAGGCAGTATGGTACTGGTAAAAAACCAGAAATGTAGACCAATGGAACAGGATAGAAAGCCCAGAGATAAACCCACACACATATGGTCACCTTATTTATGATAAAGGAGGCAAGAATATACAATGGAGAAAAGACAGCCTCTTCCATAAGTGGTGCTGGGAAAACTGGACAGCTACATGTAAAAGAATGAAATTAGAGCACTCCCTAACACCATACACAAAAATAAACTCAAAATGGATTAAAGACCTAAATGTAAGCCCAGACACTATAAAACTGTTAGAGGAAAACATAGGCAGAACACTCCATGACACAAATCACAGCAAGATCCTTTTTGACCCACCTCCTAGAGAAATGGAAATAAAAACAAAAATAAACAAATGGGACCTAATGAAATTTAAAAGCTTTTGCACAGCAAAGGAAACCATAAACAAGACAAAAAGACAACCCTCAGAATGGGAGAAAATATTTGCAAACGGAACAACTGACAAAGCATTAATGTGCAAAATATACAAGCAGCTCATGCAGCTCAATATCAAAAAACAACCCAATCCCCTAATGGGCAGAAGACCTAAATAGACATTTCTCCAAAAAAGATATACAGATTGCAAACAAACACATGAATGGATGCTCAACATCACTAATCATTAGAGACATGCAAATCAAAAGTACAATGAGGTATCACCTCATATTGGTCAGAATGGCCATTGAAAAAATCTACAAACAATAAATGCTGGAGAGGGTGTGGAGAAAAGGGAACACTCTTGCACTGTTGGTGGGAATGTAAATTGATACAGCCACTATGGAGAACAGTATGGAGGTGCTTTAAAAATCTAAAAATAGAACTACCATATGACTCAGCAATCCCACTTCTGGGCATATAACCTCAGGGAACCATAATTAAAAAGAGTCATGTACCACAATGTTGATTGCAGCACTGTTTACAATAGTCAGGACATGGAAGCAACCTAAGTGTCCATCGAGAGATGAATGGATAAAGAAGATGTGGGACACATAACAATGGAATGTTAGCCATAAAAAAAAATGAAATTGAATTACTTGTAGTGAGGTGGATGGACCTAGAGTCTGTCATACATAGTGAAGTAAGTGAGAAATAGAAGAACAAATACCGTATGCTAACACATATATATAGATTCTAAAAATAAAAATGGTTCTGAAGAACCTAGGGGCAGGACAGGAATAAAGATGGAGACATAGAGAGTGGACTTGAGGACATAGAGAGGGGGAACTGTAAGCCGGGATGAAGTGAGAGAGTGACATTGACATTTATACATTACCAAATATAAAATAGATAGCTAGTGGGAAGCAGCTGTATAGCACAGGAAGATCAGCTCGGTGCTTTGTGACCACCTAGAGGGGTGGGATAGAGAGGGTGGGAGGGAGATGCAAGAGGGAGGGGATATGGGGATACATGTATATGTATAGCTGATTCACTTTGTTATACAGCAGAAAGTAAGTCAACAGTGTAAAGCAATTACACTCTGATAAAGATGTTAAAAAAAATTTCCTTGTGATAAGAATTCTTAGGATTTACTCTCTTAACAACTTCCATTTATGATATATAGGGGAGTTCATTATGTTAATCATGTTGTACGTTACATGACTAGTACTTATTTATATTATAACTGGAAGTTTGTTTCTTTCAACTACCTTCACTTCCCCTTTCTCTAACCCCCAAAATAAGAAAATAATTCTCTATCTGACTTATTTTACTTAGCATAATACCTTTTAGGTCCATCCATGTTGTTACAAATGACAAGATTTCATTCTTTTTTATGGCTGAGTAATATTCATATATATATGTATGTATATATATGTAATAATAATAATAGCACGTTTTCTTTATCCATTCATCTATCATTGGGCACTTAGGTTGCTTCTGTGTCTTGGCTTTTGTGAATAATGCTGCAATGAACACAGGGGTGCATATATCTTTTTGAATTAGTGTTTTTGTTTTCTTTGGAAAAATACCCAGAAGTGGAATTGCTAGATCATATTGTAGTTCTATTTTTTAATTTTTGGAGGAACCTCCATACTTTTTCCCATAGTGGTTGCACCAATGTACATTCCCATAACAGTGCCCAACTGTTCCTGTTCTCCCCACCCCTGTTCTCCACCCCTGTTGTCTCTTGTCTTCTTGATGATAGACATTCTGGCAAGTGTGAGTGATACTTCATTGTGGTTTTGATTTGCATTTCTGTGATTATTAGTGATGTTGAGCACTTTTCATGTGCCTGTTGGCCATCTGTATGTCTTCTTTGGAAAAATGTCTATTCAGGTCCTCCAACCATTGTTTTTTTGTTTGTTTGTTTATTTAATGTTGAGTTTTATGAGTTTTGGTATATTTTGAATATTAACCCTTATCAGATATATCATTTGCAACTATCTTTTCCCATTCAGTAGGTAGCCTGGTGTTTTTGTTTTGTTGATAGTTTTCTTTGCTATGCAAAAACCTTTTAGTTTGATGTAGTCCCCTTTGTTTTATTTTTGCTTTTGTTTCCCTTGCCTGAGGAGACATATCCAAAAATATATTGCTAAGACCTGTATCAAAGAACATACTGCCTATGTTTTTTTCTAAGAGTTTCATGGTGTTAGGTCTTATATTTAGGTCTTTAATTCCTTTTTTTTTTTTTCGTGGTATGCGGGCCTCTCACTCTTGTGGCCTCTACCATTGCGGAGCACAGGCTCCGGATGCGCAAGCTCAGCGTCCATGGCTCATGGGCCTAGCTGCTCCGTGGCATGTGGGATCTTCCCGGACCGGGGCACGAACCCATGTCCCCTGCATCGGCAGGCGGACTCTCAACCACTGCGCCACCAGGGAAGCCCCTTTAATTCCATTTTGAGTTTATTTTTTACATGGTGTGAGAAAGTGTTCCAGTTTGATTCTTTTGCGTGTAGCTGCCCAGTTTTCTCAACACCATTTATTGGAGAATCTGCCTTTTCCCTATTGTATATTCTTGCCTCCTTTGTTGTAGATTAATTGAACAAATAAGTGTGGGTTTATTTCTGGGCTCTCTATTTTGCTCCATTGATTCATGTGTCTATGTTCTGTGTTTTTGTGCCAGTACTACACTGTTTTGATTAATGTAGCTTTGTAATGTTGTTTGAAATTAGGGAACATTGAACCATAACATATACACTTTTTGAAGGGATTTACGAAGTTCACAGCTAATAGCAGTATTCATGTTGACTGTAAAGGAATGTTAATTTTGTTCCAGATTTTCCCAGTCTGGCTAAGCAATATGTAACATCTTATTTTCATGAGGAAAACTTTGAAATTAGAAAGGAAACTAATAATTTTCACCTTCACTAATACTCCTAGGTGACTCACCTTTCAGGTATACCTTTGGTTACTGATTTGTAGATTGGTAAATTAGGCTGATTAATGTAAAGATCAGCATAGTTATTTTGAGACTAATTTGTGTTTTTTTCATTTATTATTTGTTTCTTTTTATTCCTAAGTAGTATTTCATTGTATGGATATACCACAGTTTTATCAATATAACAAGTAATAGAAAAAAAAGTAACTAAAATCTTATTAAGGAATAACAATCACTATCATTTTGGAGTATATCCTTGAGATAGTTTTCTGTGTTTATATACCCACTTATGAATATTTGGCTTTCCTCCTCCAAACAAAGTCATATTATACATGCTTGCTATTAGCTTATTAATTTAATAATATATTATGAATATTTTTATATCTAAATAAATTTAGACCTTTCTCATATTTTAAGTATGTAACAGGTCCTTTATACTTATTTTCCATTCATTACTATTACGAAAATGCCATGATTAAATCTGTGTAAATATAATATTGCACTGCTTCTAGATTTTTGCCTTAATACTTATAGCAGTATCTGCTAGCCTTTATTTGGTATTGAAAAATCAGAAGTCTTGTTGCTGGACTACCAGGGATCCCAGGCTCATGATAATATTGAAGTGCTTATTACTACTACTTGCCTGTTTTTATCAGTAAAGATTGAGGAAAGAAACAACAGGTGCCCATTTATGTGCACATGTACAAAAGTCCTCACACATAGCCACCTACATGAAAAATCTTTGTGACTAATTGAAAATTCAATTCTTTTACTTTTTCCATTTGTAGAAAAAATAGGCTATTTAAGTCTACTCCTAGTTAACCATAGCTAATGGAACATGACATGAATGAAACCTGGGACAAGTCCCTTGGGCAAGAAGCTACAGATATGTGGAACACCAAGAAACGAAGTCACTTCTCAGTCAGGAGCAATTTCACTGACACCTAAGAAAAATAGCATTAACGTTGCTTGACAGTTGGAATCGAGTAAAAGATTATCAAAAATGCTGCATGCCAGGTTCATGCCTAAGGCAGATGACCTGGTTGACAAGCTTGCCCAAGCTAACTATATTAATGCTTCAGATCAGTGTAAGGAGAACTAGCAGCAGTTCTCCTTAACTAATCATGTTAAAATTGTTGACAGATTTCATGTTTGCTTTTCTGCCACATAAGTATTCATTAGTGGGGTGAAGAGAGAAGTTCATACATATTGATTAGAATATAAGCTTCTGCCCTCTTTTTGACACTCTAAGAATATGTGAGCTTTTTTTCTTTAAGTTTGTGTTTGTTGCTCCAGTAAGTAAAACTCTCCTCTAACAACAACTAATCTTTTTATTATTATTTAAAAAGAAAAATAAAACTGCATGATGTATCTCACAGTTCTGAGGATTGTTCTGTGAAGTTGTAAACTCCATATCTGGATCATATACTTCTGTTGGAAAGCATAGGGTTGAAAATTTATAGAGTCAAGTACTGCTAAACATGTACTCCAAGTTCTCATCACAAAAGAAAGAATCTGTAGCTAAGTATGGTGACAGGTGTTAAGTAGACTTGTTGTGGTGATCATTTTGCAAGATATGCAAATACCAAATCATTATATTATACACCTGAAACTGATATAATATTGTAGTCAATTACACCTCAATTTTAAAAAATGTGCTCAATATGAATATAAATCCTTAACCAATTGTTCAGTCTTGGGGTTTAAAAATGTGACTATCAATTAAGTTTATATTTGACATTGATCAGGTACCTTCTCTTTTCTCTATGGCAAAGTATTTCAATCACATTTGTTCCTGGGAGTAATCGGATTTTGAATAGTCAAAAAATTCCCTTACAAGCTGGTTTTTGAAACCTCTAAACATTTCTGTCTATGATTTTGCTATTTTAAGATTTGGCTTTATTTCCTCATTTCTTAGGGAAATGATAACTTTATTTGCTGAAAGTAAAAATGATATTCTCTTTGGGTCAACTCACATAGAACTAAAATTAGAAGCAGCTTGGACATCATATCTTCTATTAATATTGATATCACATTTCTCTTTGGATAGGACTTGGATTGGCTTTTATGAAAAACAAAATCCTTCTTAAGACCAATCATCTGATTCTCGATTTTTCTCTTTCTCAGTACTGGAGATAACTTTATGTTTGAATAATGACTTCCTTCTCCTGAGAACAAGAAGCCACTATATCCACCATCTAGTTGCTTCTACAGATTTTCTAGTCAGGTACTGTAATACACTCCGAAATGAGATCTGATCTTGCTGCCCACAAATACATAGGGAGTAATCTTGCTATTTTCTTTTTATCCACTAGGTGACATAATAGATGCAGCTTTTCAATATCTGTTAAGGTATAGGTGCTTTTGTAACATGTTTTGTAATGTTTAATGCTCTCAGTTATGTTTAATGGACTTTTTAGTGCAAGTATGCTGATAGTGCAATGGTCTGTAAGGGTTTTTTCATAACCACACCTTTCAGTGTTTATACTTTGCATCTTGGAACTTGTATGGAAACATAATGACTGATCAAGAAAATACTAATTTTTACTCTGCTTTACAATTTAACAGTGATTCAGATGAGAAAACTAATAAGAAAAACTACTGATATTGATTTTAAAATGTGTTTTTGAGTGTGAATCATCTGCTTTGCCAAATTTGGTTGAACCATAAAGGCAAAAATATGAAAAGATCAGGAAATGTGACCACAGATTCTGTCAGTATTTCCTTGGGAATGGCACTTAAATCACTCTTAATCACTTGCTACCCATAAAGCCCATTCTTTAAGATCAACATAATGTTATTGTGGGAACACTTGTTGCTCTTTAATATTCCCTCTTGTTTTTTAAGTATAGCTCAATAGGGTTATAATTCAAAACAATCTTAAGACGTCATATTTTGAAATAACTGGAAAATGCTTAAGTGTGTCTTATCCTTACTAATTAAATAGAAGAATTCTTCCAGTGAAAAGCTAAACAAAGAAAAGGTAACACAGCATACCCCCAACACACTTTCTATATCTGATTATCCAGAATATGTCCAAGTTTAATTTTTCATGATTTTTGTATGCCAATTAAGTTGCTTCTGAGTTGCTTTTGAGTCTAAATTACCATGTAACAGAGCAACATAAAACTACTTTTTTTGGGTGGGGGGGTGCTTAATTGGATTTGTACATTTACTTATTTCTTATCAGAAGTTTATACTCCAGGGTTAATATCCATGAAACCACCATCTATGTATAGTGTTGCACCCTCGTACTATTCTAGGGATGTTGTTTTCTATTTCTACCTATATTCTAAACCCTGTATAATCTGTGATGTATGACCTCAATTACAAGGGTATAAGCACATTGTAATCAGACTTGACACTGTGGTTTCTGGTAGTTACTAACTTTTATGGAAAGTATGAATAAGAAGTAGTTGATACAAAGCAGAATCGTAAATAATAATAATAGCTAACATTTATTAAAGGCGTAACTTCGTGTTAGGTCCAGTATAAATGTCTAAAAGAGTATTTTCTTTAGAAATACCCTAAGGTGTAGTTGAATGAGACTATCAGACTTTTCTTATTCATTCTCATAATTTTAAATGTCATGACTTCCAGATGTATACCTCCAACCTGGAGCTCTCCCCTGAGCTCCAGTTTTCTTAATTATCTCCATACTTAGATGTCCTAGATGTTTCGTAAGCATCTTAAAACTACATATCCATAACAGAACTCTTGACCTTTCCCCCAAAGTCAGTTCTTCCCCTGATTCTCCATCCTAGTTAATGGCAACTCCATTCTTTCTATGGCCCAGCCTAATAATCATGGGGTCATCCTTGATTCTTCTGTCTCTCTTACATCCCAAATCCAAATCACCAATATATCCTATAGACTCTACCTTCAAAATCCAGCTACTCCTCACCACCTCCACTGCTACACTCTTGGTGGAATAACAGTAATGTCTCATGTTCATCTCTCATCCAATTAATTACAATAGCATCCTAATAGCTTGTCTTGACTCTCTCCTGTTAAAACATATCAGGTCATTTGAAATCTATTACTCAGAATGCTCCAGTGCCTTCTCATTTTAAAAGCCGAAGTCCTTAGAATGGTCTACAAGGTTTAAAACCATCAGTTCACTCCCTCCAAACCATGCTGTTGTCTTTTTCACCTCTTCCTCTACTATGATTCTCCTTGATTGCTCAGTCCTGTTGTGCTGAGTTTCTTACTATTCTTGGAATAAGCCAGGTACCTGTAATTCATCGCCCCCAGGTGATTCCCAGGTACTGCTCCCTCACCTCCTTCAGAATTCTGCTCTCCTAATACATTCACAGAGGCTAATTTCTTGACTACCTGAGTTTAAATTGAAACCTGATACCCTGCCTCCATTGCTGTAACCTACTTTATGCACTATCCTTGGCTATTTTCTCTCTGTGGTACATTTTAGCATCTAACATAATATATGTTTTACCTGCTTATTTGGCTTATTATCTATCTCCTCCCATTAGAATGTAAGTGCATGAGGACCTGGATCTTTGTGTTTATTCACAACTACTGGAGCAGTGCCCACACATTATAGACTCAATAAATCTTCAATGACTGGCTGAATTGATGAGTAATTTTACAGTGGGTAAGCCAAGGCTAAGGAAGATGAAATTATCTTGTTTATTTGTTTTCTTGTAATCTATCTCTTACCCCCATAAGAATGAAGCTGGGTAAAAGTAGGGCTCTTCTTGTATGTTCTCTGCTACATACCCAGAATGTAGAGTACACCTGGTACATACCAGTGGAATGAACGACACATTTTGCTTTGTCAGTGATGAGACTCAAAGACGGCAACAACCATTTTCAAATCTTTGAAATAATTTTCACATAACTGATGTCAATTTTAAGAGAAGATACTTATTGGCCTGTGTTCCAGTTGGAGATTGGAGCATGTTGAAGGAGGAATTTAGGCATTCTATCCAGTTGTTTCCAGAATGTTGAAGCCTTGGGCAAGTTTGAAAACTAAAAAGACTTAAAACCTTCTTCAATCTTGCCTGCCTGTCATTCTGTAGGAAGAGATACACACAGAGCAGACAGATAATCAATGTCCAAGGACTGTTCTCTTATGACAGATGAGTGCATGTGGTGACAAATATGAGAGTATTCAAGATGATGGAGGTCAATTACAGTAGGAATGGAGAAAAGGGGGCCATTTAAGGACAATGGAGCCATTTAAGGCCTAATTTACTTTTCAAATTTGCTAGGAGCACTCTTAAATGAACTTGTCTTTCTTCCTTGATGGGAGTGAGGAATTTACATGGAGATCAGAGAAAAGGGACATTGGTCTCATTTGGTGGTGGTGGTGGTGGTGTGTGTGTGTGTGTGTGTGTGTGTGTATCTTTAAGAAAACTTTAACACTGTGCTAATGTGTCTTATGGATGATTTATATTTTTCATATTCTTTATTCATAATAAAGTTTCCTCATTCATTTCTTTGACATATATTTTATTTCATGTTGACATATATCTAAATAGTTAAAACAACCACAAAACTTAGAATACATTTTGTTTTTTCTGTAAAATAAGTAAAATTGATGTAGGTCCAAAGCTTGAAATGGAGAAATAAAGCTTTAATATTTGGGGGAATTTAATGTCTTTTAATATATTTAATAGTTTTATAAACAATGAATTATAACTAAAAATCAGTGATTTAGAATTGTGCCTTAATTAACAGAATGTATTTTCTGAAATCTTTTAACTTTCTGTTTTCCTTTTGATTATCTAGATTAATTTTATTATATCCAAACTTCTCTACCATTCTCACATTACAAGTCAGGAAAAAATGATATACTAAAACAATGATAAATATAAAACTGATAATGCAAGGAATTATGTCTCATTTCTCAATTCTACAAGACTCCATCAGACATTGCTCTAAGATAGATATGTAGGTTAAAAAAATCTGTATTTATTGTGATTATTATAACTACTCTGTATATTATATATTTATTTTAAAATGTATATATATATATATATATATATAATATGCATATACTATATAAGGAGAGAGAGATAATATGTTTATGTGTTTTATCATCTTGGTAACAAGTACTCAGAAGCAAATAGATAATCAACTAATTGGAATTATAGTTTGAAATCTTATTAAGTTCATAAAAACTTGGATGAACAGAAAAAATAACAAATTCAGATTTGATAATTAATGTATTTTAATGATAGAATAACTAAATTTCAAACTACCTAAATTTCAAAGTTAACTGTTGAAATAAAATGTACCAAAACATTTAGGTGTACCTTATTTTTTGTGGGAGTGTATACATTTTTTAAAGATGAAGTTTAAAAATTCAAGTGAATATTGATTTGTGTAATATTGTTATAGTAACTTCTGATGAAAGTAGAAATATTGTTAATGCTTTACATTATAATTATTTCAAATGTATTTTGATTACACTTTGCTGGTGGCCTTTAAGAATTATTTTTTCCCTGGCTTCACTTCAAGTGAAATGTAATTTTTATCAATGCAGTAAAGCATTTTCAAAGCAATTAAGTTGCATTAATCCATTTACAATTTTGTAGCTGCTAGAGAAATCTTATTTGAGCAGAATGTCAGCCAATTCACAGCAATATTCATAATTTTCTTGGGACATGCATTATTGATATGGGCTTACCTAAAGTGAATGTATGTTGTCTTGTGATAGCTGGGTAGTATCTCCACTGGCACCCGTATTTACTAAGCTGTTATTTGAAATAACATTTCCTTGTTATCTCAGGATAACACTGTAAATTATATGTATTATTCAGAATACTAAACAAATATTTTCAGGAGCTCATCAAGCACCTGACTTACAGCTCTGAAATTGTCCCAATGTTACTCTGAGAACAAATCCTATTTGTGTATATATTATGAAATTAGACTACACCAAGACCAGAAGGCAGATACAATCATTCTTTGAACTGTACAATAAATCCTGATGCTCTGGAAAGGTTGAAAGCCTATTTGCATTTGGCAGAGGTAATGAAATGCATCTTAATAGACTTAAATATGCAGCTTTAATAAGTGCCAACCAAATACAACTATTGCCTGGGTGTGATCAAGTAGGCTCCTAACATTAAGCTTTGTTTCTTTAGTTAGTTCTTGATATTTTCTTATTTGCACAGCAACAAATTTGAAGCATTAGACATGTGGATGAATTGAACTTCAAAATTATTATCCTGTGGAAATAAACAAGAATCACTTGTTTAGTCGGCAAATATATGCCTAATAAAAAAACTTATGCTAAGCTTTTCAGAAGATCTGCTGTTAGCTCAATAAGTGAAAACACCCCCTTTCCCAAGACTCTGTAATCTCAGGAACAAAAAATGAAGTGGAATCTGTGTTCCAAGGGGTTTGCATGATTACCTATAATTATGGAAAGTTCCTCTTGCCGTAACAACTCTATCTATGGATCGACATCTGTGCTTGAAAAGTTTTTCTTTTAACAGAAGTTGACATTGGGAAATACGTATTTTCTTCTTTTCAATTTTTCTGGAACTTCAGATGAAACTACTGCTTAGAAAATACTCCCTTACGCCACATCAGACTAAGGGCAATTTGGGAATTAGTGTTCTGGCCTCACTCATCCTATTCCAGCTGGAAACTTTTATCCAAACAAGAAGAGATTCTGCCCCCACCCTACAAATGCAGCTAGTAGAAGGTGTAACTTAGAAGCTTTGTGTGCCTATTTGTTCTAAATATTGCTTGAGAAGCCTAAACACAATGGCATAAATAAAAATAAATGTCCTTCAGAATAACAAGAACATCATGTTCATCACACCTGGATTCATTCTCATCACAGCTGATGTGTAGAGGAATGATTAGAAATCATATAGACACTGATGAGAAGTGAGAGGAAGTTATTTAAAATTCTGCTGCACCTTGTGCTCAAAATATCTCCATCAGCTTAGAGTCACTCTTATAAACAATTTAGAAAACCATGTCTTTTTTTTTTATCCTGAAAAAGCTTAATTTTATGAATATTTTAGATACATTTAGCCAGATTGAATTTTTTTTTTAAAATGCAAGCATAACATTTCCTTCTCCATTTCATAACAGGTGTAACTGAAAAAAAATCAAAGAAAAACAAAAGATCAACAAATATTTCCTAGAAAGTGTAGCTTTTCCTTAAAAAGACAACTCTCATGTTGGTCCATGGTTGTTTTAGAGCACTGTACTAATAATTAGGACATAACTCTGTTTTTAGTAGTATAGCTAGATTGTATATATCATATTCCACATGTATAAAACCAAAACTCAGCACAAGGAAAACCCCTTGTAAATACCTCCAAACTCATCCTTAATTGAAGATGGATCAATACTGTCATCTGTTTGAAGGTAAAATATGAAACACAATTATGTAGCAGGTAGGAAAGTACATACAGTCTCATTACCTGGTTAACTCTCATCTCTTAGATATAGTCAAGAGTAGTTTTTACCCAGGCACCAAGATCATGACTTGACTTCACCCAAGTTCAAACATTTCCATTTTAAAAACAACCTAAATTTGAATTACTTTAGAATACTATTGGTCAATAAATAATAACAAATTATGAATGAGTGAGAGAATAATCTCAGTTAATAGCTAAACAGTACAGGTTTGCATGTAATACATCCCTGTTAAGTAACTGATACTTGTTTGACACCTATTTAATCACTATTCCTTTCATGATAAATAGATAAATTCTTTGAGCTACAGGTTCTGAAGAGGAAACATTTTTCTGTTTTCATTATCTTAGTATTCAGTCAGGCCATCCCCTCTTGCTAGTAGAAATGTGTCTGATGGTTGTAATGTGTGCTACGAAACGTTTTCTTCAGCACAATGTTGGATTTCATCACAATCTTTCTGTATTCCCTTAAGTCTCTATTCCTTTTTTTTTTTTTTTTAAAAAGGTCTAACTGGGCTAGTGATATTGCTACTACATTGCTCTTTTCACCATCCTGTTTCTGACTTTTCCCTTAGTACAGATATTCCTTCTGCAACATTGCCTAGTAAGAGGCATGCTGCTGTGTCTCACCCAGTTACTGTAATTTGTATTTTTGTCTGTTGACCTTTGTATTTTGTACACTGGAATAATATATCCTGACTTCAGTTTCTCTCTTATATACTGACTTCTAAGTTACTCCATGACCAGTGTTTCCATCTGCGTAAACATAGTTCCCATATGTCTCCTCTTGAGATGTATGGTTACAGTGTCAATGGCTTTATTTTTCTAGTCTTAAAGACCATTTTATGTAGGATCTTTCAGTAATCCCACTGATCAGTTTGACTCAGGAAAAACTGCATCATGTTGGCCACAGGCTTTCCTTTTCTCTTTAAAAGGTCCCTTTAAGCACTTCTAAGTAATAGAAGTTAGAATTTCTCAAAGTGCATTCCAAAGATTACTCATATTAATGCCATAATAATCCAATGACAATATATGTCATATTAACTGACATTACTAGATAACTTTTTCTATGGTTAAACAATTTTGTGAAATGCTACATTAAAACAAGTTAAGCAGGACTTTTTATCATAGAATTTCTCATTGTCTTCAGATTCTTAAGTCCTTTGTGAATATCTAAAAACTTTTCCATGAAAAGCATCATGTATTTTGTAAACCAGGCTTTAAGAAATGCTTGTGTAACTTTTTTTTTTCTATTCCCAGGAGTGGCACAGAGAGGGCTTATATATAGCTTGTTTTATCCAGCCTGTTCTTCTATCCCTAGATTGAAGGAAACATTCTGACAATGAGACATGAAAGAAAATTAATCACACTACGTGTAAAAATTACATTCTGTTTTGAAGCTTAATCTCATGGCTTCCTTCATCAGCAACCACACATTAATTCATATCCTATCCTTTTTAATCAGTTCCTTATATTGTATGGACATGTCCTTTCCAAACAGACCATATGTATCTTTGAGAAGTACCTGCACTATACCTCCTTTACATAACCATCCTGCAGCATTTCAACAAGTGCAAAATAAATAAATGAAATAGAGATCCCCCCTCCCCCCAAAAAAAATCAGTGAAACTAAGACCTGGTTTTTGGAAAAAATAAACAGTATTGGCAAAACTTTAGCTAAGTAAGAAAAAAAGAAAAGACTGAAATAAAATCAGAAATGAAAGAGCAAACATTACAAATGAAACCACAGAAAAACAAAGGATCTAAAGAGACTACTATGAAAAATTTTGTGCCAACAAATTGGATAACCTAGAAGAAATTGATACATTTGGAAAAACATACAACTTACCAGACTGAATCATGAAGGAATAGTAAATCTGTACAGACTAATGAGTAGGGAGATCGAATCATTTATCAAAAATTTCTCAACAAAGAAAAACCCAGGACCAGATGGTTTCTAGGTTAAATTCTACCAAATGTTTGAAGAAGAGTTAACACCAATCCTTCTCAAACTCCTCCAAAGAATTGAAGAGGAAGGAACACTCCTAAACTCATTTTATGAGTCCAGCATTATCCTGTTACCAAAGATAAGGATACGACCAGAAAAGTAAATTGCAGACCAATATCCCTGATGAATATAGATGTAAAATTTGTCAACATAATATTAGCAAACCGAATTCAGCAGCACATTCAAAAGATCATAACCCATGATCAAGTGGAATTTATTTCTGGGATGCAAAAATAGTTTAACATATGCAAATCAATAAATATGATAATGGAGTGAGGTCACCAAAATGGAGACTCATGAGACCACAGACTCCGTCCCTACACAAAGATCAATAATTAGACAGCTATCTACAAGCAAAAGTAGGTCTGGGACAGCTTAGGAGTCCATTTAAGAAACTTCAGCAACACGGTGGAACAAAAAAACCCTGAAAATAACTGCACAAAATGGTAAGGAAAAACATCTTTATTTTGCCTGTATCATTCCATTTCCCTGACTGGCACTGCGCAGCACCAAGAAGGAACTCCTCTGCTGGAAAGATTCTCCTCTCTGAAAATGGGAGTGGGTGGTAAACAACTTCCCAGCCTTTCAGGGCAGTACATGAAGGTACCTCTTCAGTTTCACCATTCCCAGATACCAGCAAAGCTGAGACATATAGAGATGGCTTGGAACAAGGAAGAAGGCAGAGGCTACCAGTATCATCCACACAGTAGGAGTGGACTACTGTGTGAGTACAAACTGCCAGCCTAGATCCCCACAGCTGAGACCCGCATCTGTGCATGCACTTGGGGCTAGCCCCTCCAGCTGTGCACCTGCATTATTTACAGTAGCCAAAACATGGAAACAACCTAAGTGTTCATCGACAGATGAATGGATAAAGAAAATGGTGTGTGTGTGTGTGTGTGTGTGTGTGTGTTTATATATATGTATGTTATATTGTTCAACCATTAAAAAGAATAAAGTCTATCATTTGCAAGAACATGTTTGGATCTTGAGGATATTATGCTAAGTGAAAAAACTCAGAGAGAGACAAATAATGTATAATCTTACTTATATGTGGAATTTTAAAAAGCTGAATTCATAGAAACAGAATCAAATGGTGA
The DNA here is from genome assembly GCF_964341445.2 of Mesoplodon mirus. Classification (NCBI taxonomy): domain Eukaryota; kingdom Metazoa; phylum Chordata; class Mammalia; order Artiodactyla; family Ziphiidae; genus Mesoplodon; species Mesoplodon mirus. The sequence goes on from NC_138982.1 coordinate 112,890,397, forward strand.
TTTCCAGGGGCTGGGGGAAAAAGGGAAGGTGTTGGGTATTGGGTACAGACTTTCAATTATAAGATGAATAAGTCCTGGGGATCTAGTATGGTGAATATAGTTAACAATAATTTATTATGTACTTGAAAGCTGCTAAGAGAGTAGATCTTAAGTGTTCTCACCACACATATAAACATACACACACAGGCATTTATGTGAGGTGATGGAGATGTGTCAGGACCTCACTTGGTGTCCCTTAAATTTATATCATGTTATATGTCAATTATATCTCAGTGAAGCTGGAAAAAAAAGGAAAGAATCCTATAATGGAATGCCCTAATTTCAGGATTATTGTCTTCCAAATCCTTTTCAACATTTTACCAGAAGGATTATTTGGAAATGCAAATATCCTTGTTTAAAATCCTTTGATGTTTCCTCAGTGGTCTGTGGGAAAAGTATACGTTTCCAAGCATGGCCTTCAAGATAATACTGCATGACACAGAACCAGCCTGACTCCCTAAACCTTCTTCTGTTGCTACATCTTCATGTTCGTTCTCCAAAAAAACTCAGTCTCTGAAATGTATCATTCTCTCTCCCTCTGTCTAGAAGCAGCTCCATCTGCCGGGAAAATCTTCCTCATACCTATCCCTTTGTCTAGGCTACCTCCTTCATGTTTTCCAATATGCAATTCATGTTTTACCTTCTCTGGAATACCTTTCTTTTTTGTTTGTTTGTTTAATTAAATGATAGAGTCTTTAAATTCTATAGTGCTTTACAATTTTCAAAAATTTCACATGCATAATTTCATATAATCCCGTAGTGACCCTTTTTTCCTCCCACCCTTATATTGCCCCTCCCCCCTTCCCACTCCTACTGCTTACTAGTTTGTTCTCTATATCTGTGAATCTGCTTCTTTTTCTTTTTGAAATGCCTTTCTTTTGACATCACATATACCATATGCTGTATTAAACAAGTGAACTGAAACCTTTGTCTCTTAGTTTCCTCACACACAAAATGGGAATGACAGTAATGAGGATAAATTACTGAATTGGTGATTATAAGGCATGTGGCTTGAGAAGGGAACAGTACTTCTTTTTAGTTAGATTTTCACATACTGAAAATAGTAATAAACTTCCTCTGGACATTCAATTAAAAAAAAAACCAGCTTTGCTAGTTTAATGAGAAGATCAACACCTAGGCAAAGGTTGAAAGTTAGTTCAAATCATTTTTGGAATATCATGTTATTTACTCCATTTAAGTTTGCCCCAAATCTGACAGAACCAAGGATATAATTGACATGTTTCTTTGGGGATTAGTTACCTTTTGCTAATGAAATTATTCTGGATTTGCATTTTTTCTCTTTTCTAATTTCATAAATTGCCCATCATAATGTAATTACTTAGTTTTCTCAGATCAAGGTTTATCCTGATATTGTATTTACCATTCCGTTATTTTGTAGATCATATTTCTTGAGTCTCACACTACTAGGCCAGTCTCATGATTTCTCTTCTTTGTATATAAAAAACAGTGGATCATAACTGTTCAATTTGAGGTGCTGGATATTGCAAAAGTAATATTTTCTTTTTACTTTTCTGAAAAGAACTGTTGTAATTTTTAAATTTTCTCTAATTGTTTGAGAATAGTGAACCCTACAGGCATTCTCATTGTTTACATAGTCTTTACCATAACTATCTTGAATCAGTATGTTTGCACAGGTGAGGTACAGGTCTCCAATTTCAGGTGAAGGGATTTCACCTTGCTAGAAACTCACTGATTCACTTATGAAATACTACAATATCCGCCCCACCCTGAGGTGACTTTACCTAAGAGAGGGTGAGATCTGACTTTGCTTCTCTTAGAAAAGTTGACATTATACACAAGTTATTTTCTTTTTTTCTTCTTAACCCTATTTTACTACTTTCTCTTAATTCTTTTCCTTTTCATAAAGATTGAATCCTGCATCTAATTCACTCATACTCAGAGTTATGTCTCAATTAGTATGTGCTACTACTCATTTTTCTCTAATAAATCAGTGAAATTTTATGATTCCTCTAGCAAACATGAAATCAATAGAATTAGATTAAAATGTCCTAAGGAGAGACTGGTTTTGGCTCCTCCCAGCTACTGTAAGCTGGGCTCAGATCTCCTTCAAGTGTGTTCAATTGGGGAATTAAGGATAAAGGAGCAGCAGCTACTGAGGGAAGAATTTTTTGTGGCAATGGGAGAAGTACAAGAGAGCAAATCCAACTCCAAGAAAATACTGAAACCTCTCCTGTGTTAAATTTTTGGGCTCAGAACCCATTGCCTGAAATGCTGGTCAAGTCCCTAGAAGAAGAAAGACCCTATAACACATCCGGGTGGCTGACAGGGTCTTCGGGCTCTGGCCAGGTGTCAGGCCTGAGCCTCTGAGGTGGGAGAACCGAGTTCAGGACATTGGACCATGAGAGACCTCCTGGCTCCAAGTAATATCAATTGGCGAGAGCTCTCCCAGAGATCTCCATCTCAATGCTAAGACCCAGCTCCACTAAACGGCCAGCAAGCTCCACTGCTGCATGCCCCATGCCAATCAACTAGCAAGACAAGGGACACAACCATACCCATTAGCAGAGAGGCTGCTAAAATCATAATAAGTTCACAGACACACCAAAAAACACCACCAGACATGGCCCTGCCCACCAGGAAGACAAGATCCAGTCCCACCAACCAGAACAGAGGCACCAGTGCCCTCCACAAGAAAGCCTACACAAGCCACTGAACCAACCTCACCTACTGGGGACAGACACCAAAAACAACGGGAACTACCAAGCTGCAGCCTGCGGAATGGAGACCCCAAACACAATAAGTTAAGCAAAATGAGAAGACAGAGAAATACGCAGCAGATGAAGGAGCAAAGTAAAAACCCACCAGAACTAACAAATGAAGAGGAAATAGGCAGTCTACCTGAAAAAGAACTCAGAGTAATGATAGTAAAGATGATCCAAAATCTTGGAAATAGAATGGAGAAAATACAAGAAACATTTAACAAGGACCTAGAAGAACTAAAGAGCAAACAATGATGAACAACACAATAAATGAAATTTAAAATTCTCTAGAAGGAACCAATAGCAGAATAACTGAGGCAGAAGAACGGATAAGTGACCTGGAAGATAAAATAGTGGAAATAACTACCGCAGAGCAGAATAAAGAAAAAAGAATAAAAAGAATTGAGGACAGTCTCAGAGACCTCTGGGACAACATTAAATGCACCAACATTCGAATTATAGGGGCCCCAGAAGAAGAGAAAAAGAAGGCGTCTGAGAAAATATTTGAAAATTTATAGTTGAAAACTTCCTTAACATGGGAAAAGAAATAGTCAAGTCCAGGAAGCTCACAGAGTCCTATACAGGATAAATCCAAGGAGCTACATGACAAGACACATAGTAATCAAACTATCAAAAATTAAATACAAATAAAAAATATTAAAAACAGCAAGGGAAAAGCAACAAATAACATACAAGGGAGCCCCCATAAGGTTAACAGCTGATCTTTCAGCAGAAACTCTGCAAGCCAGAAGGAAGTGGCAGGACATATTTAAAATGATGAAAGAGAAAAACCTACAATCAAGATTACTCTAACTACGAGGGATCTCATTCAGATTTCACGGAGAAATTAAAATCTTTACGGCCAAGCAAAATTTAACAGAATTCAGCACCACCAAACCACCTTTACAACAAGTGCTACAGGAACTTCTCTAGGCAGGAGACACAAGAGAAGGAAAAGACCTACAAAAACAAACCCAAAACAATTAAGAAAATTATAATAGGAACACACATATTGGTGATTACCTTAAATGTAAATGGGTTAAATGCTCCAACCAAAAGACATAGACTGGCTGAATGGATACAAAAACCAGACCCATATATACGCTGTCTACAACAGACCCACTTCAGACCTAGGGACACATACAGACTGAAAGTGAGGGGATGGAAAAAGGTATTCCATGCAAATGGATCAAAAGACAGCTGGAGTAGCAATTCTCATATCAGACAAAATAGGCTTTAAAATATAGACTATTACAAGAGACAAAGAAGGACACTACATAATGATCAAGGGATCAATCCAAAAGAAGATATAACAATTGTAAATATTTATGCACTCAAAATAGGAACACCTCAGTACATAAGGCAAATGCCAGCAGCCATAAAAGGGGCTATCGACAGTAATACAGTCATAGTAGGGGACCTTAACACCCTACTTTCACCAATGGAAAGATCATCCAAAATGAAAATAAATAAGGAAACACAAGCTTTAAATGACACATTGAAAAAGTTGGACCTAATTGATATTTATAGGACAGTCCATCCAAAAACAACAGAATACACGTTCTTCTCAAGTGCTCATGGAACATTCTCCAGGATAGATCATATCACGGGTCACAAATCAAGCCTTGGTAAATTTAAGAAAATTGAAATCATATCAAGTACCTTTTCTGACCACAATGTTATGAGACTAGATACCAATTACAGGAAAACAAACTGTAAAAAATACAAACACATGGAGGCTAAACAATACACTACTAAATAACCAAGAGATCACTAAAGGAATCAAAAAGGAAATCAGAAAATACCTAGAAACAAATGACAATGAAAACATGATGACCCAAAACCTATGGGATGCAGCAAAAGCAGTTCTAAGAGGAAAGTTTAAAGCAATACAATCCTACCTCAAGAAACAAGAAAAATCAAAAATAAACAACCTAACCTTACACCTAAAGCAATTAGAGAAAGAAGAACAAAACACCCCAAAGTTAGCAGAAGGAAAGTAATTGTAAGTATCAGATCAGAAAGAAATGAAAAAGAAATGAAGGAAATGATAGCAAAGATCAATAAAACTAAAAGTTGGTTCTTTGAGAAGATAAATAAAGTTGATAAACCATTAGCCAGACTCATCAAGAAAAAAAGGGAGAAGACTCAAATCAACATAATTAGAAATGAAAAAGGAGAAGTAACAACTGACACCGCAGAAATACAGAGTATCATGAGAGATTACTACAATCAACTCTATGGCAATAAAATGGACAACCTATAAGAAATGGACAAATTCTTAGAAAAACAGAACCTTATGAGACTGAACCAGGGAGAAATAGAAAATATAAACAGAATAATCACAAGTACTGAAATTGTAACTGTGAAAATCTTCCAACAAACAAAAGCCCAGGACCAGATGGCTTCACAGGTGAATTCTATCAAACATTTAGAAAAGAGCCAGCACCTATCCTTCTCAAACTCTTCCAAAATATAGCAGAGGGAGGAACACTCCCAAACTCATTCTATGAGGCCACCATCACCCTGATACCAAAACCAGACAAAGATGTCACAAAAAAGAACTATAGGCCAATATCACTGATGAACATAGTTGTAAAAATGCTCAAAAAATACTAGGAAACAGAATCCAACAGCACATTAAAAGGTTCATACACCGTGATCAAGTGGGGTTCATCCAGGAATGCAGAGATTCTTAAATATATGCAAATCAATCAATGTGATAAAACATATTAACAAATTGAAGGATAAAAACCATATGATAATCTCAATAGACGCAGAAAAAGCTTTCAACAAAATTCAACACCATTTATGATAGAAACCCTCTAAAAAGTAGGCTTAGAGGGAACTTACCTCAACATGATGCAGGCCATATATGACAAACCCACAGCCAACATCGTTCTCAATTGTAAAAAACTGAAAGCATTTCCTCTAAGATCAGGAACAAGAAAAGGTTGCCTACTCTCACTGCTGTTATTCAACATAGTTTTGGAAGTTTTAGCCACAGCAATCAGAGAAGAAAAAGAAATGGAAGGAATCCAGATTGGAAAAGAAGAAGTAAAGCTGTCACTGTTTGCAGATGACATGATACTATACATAGAGAATCCTGAAGATGCTATCCAAAAACTAAAGATGCTACCAGAAAGCTATCAACTAATCAGTGAATTTGGTAGAGTAGCAGGAATCAAAATTAATGCACAGAAATCTCTTACATTCTTATACACTAATGATGAAAAATCTGAAAGAGAAATTGAGGAAGCACTCTCATTTACCATTGCAACAAAAAGAATAAAATACCTGGGAATAAACCTACCTAAGGAGACAAAAGACCTGTATGCAGAAAACTATAAAACACTGATGAAAGAAATTAAAGACGATAGAAACAGATGGAGAGATATACCATGTTCTTGGATTGGAAGAATCAATATTGTGAAAATGACCCTACTACCCAAAGCAATCTACAGATTCAATGCAATCCCTATCCAACTACCAATGGCATTTTTCACAGAGCTAGAACAAAAAATTTCACAATTTGTATGGAGATACAAAAGACCCGGAATAGCCAAAGCAATCTTGAGAAAGAAAAATGGAGCTGTAGGAATCAGGCTCCATGACTTCAGACTATACTACAAAGCTACAGTAATCAAGACAGTATGGTCCTGGCACAAAAACAGAAATATAGATCAATGGAACAGGATAGAAAGCCCAGAGATAAACCCCCACACACCTTATTTATGATAAAGGAGGCAAGAATATACAATGGAGAAAAGACAGCCTTTTCAATAAGTGGTGCTGGGAAAACTGGACAGCTACATGTAAAAGAATGAAATTAGATCACTCCCTAACCCCATACACAAAAATAAAGTGGATTCAACACCTAAATGTAAGGCCAGACACTATAAAACTCTTAGAGGCAACATAGGCAGAACACTCTATGACATAAATCACAGCAAGATCCTTTTTGACCCATCTCCTAGAGAAATGGAAATAAAAACAAAAATAAACAAATGGGGTCTAATGAAACTTAATAGTTTTTGCACAGCACAGGAAGCCATAAACAAGGTGAAAAGACAACCCTCAGAATGGGAGAAAATATTTGCAAATCAAACAACAGACAAAGGATTAAACTCCAAAATATAGAAGCAGCTTGTGCAGCTCAATATCAAAGAAACAAACAACCCAATCCCCAAATGGGCAGAAGACCTAAATAGACATTTCTCCAAAAAAGATATACAGATTGCCAACAAACAGATGAAAGGATGCTCAATATACTAATAATTAGAGAAATGCAAATCAAAACTACAGTGAGGTATCTCCTCACACCAGTCAGAATGGCCATCATCAATAAATCTACAAACAATACGTGTAGGAGATGGTATGGAAAAAAGGGAATCCTCTTGACCTGTTGGTGGGAATGTAAATTGATGCAGCCACTATGGAGAACAGTATGTAGGTTCCTTAAAAAACTACAAATAGAACTACCATATGACCCAGCAATACCACTACTGGGCATATACCCTGAGAAAACCATAATTCAAAAAGGGTCATGTACCACAATGTTCATTGCAGTAGTATTTGCAATAGCCAGGACATGGAAGCAACCTAAAGTGTCCATCGACAGATGACTGAATAAAGAAGATGTGGCACATATATGCAATATAATATTACTTAGCCATAAAAAGAAATGAATTGAGTTATTTGTAGTTAGGTGGATGGACCTAGAGTGTGTCATTCAGAGTGAAGTAAGTCAGAAAGAGAAAAACAAATACTGTATGCTAACACATCATATATATGGAATGTAAAAAAAAAGGAAAAAAATTCTGATTAACCTAGGAGCAGGACAGGACTAAAGACGCAGATGTAGAGAATGGACTTGAGGACACGGGAAGGGGGAAAGGTAAGATGGGATGAAGTGAGAAAGTGGCATGGACATATATACACTACCAAATGTAAAATAGATAGCTAGTGGGAAACAGCCGCATAGCACAGGGAGATCAGCTCGGTGCTTTGTGACCACCTAGAGGGGTGGGAGGGAGATGCAAGAGGGAGGGGTTATATGTATATGTACAGCTGATTCACTTTGTTATACAGCAGAAACTAACACACCATTGTAAAGCAATTATACTACAATAAGATGTTAAAAAAAAATAAAACGTCCTAAGGAGTTCAGAGATTTTCCCATACTATTTTCCAGAAAATACTATTGAAACAGTGTAGTTGGGGTTTCAAAGTCAAATTTAAGAAGTGGTTTCTTATTGTTAACATCCCACTGTCTTCTGGTAACACATTTGAAAATCATCTTAGCAACTTCAAATAGCTTTTAGCTGACATAGGGTCTCTATTGAGGGGTCTTAGAGACCAACTGTAGAGGAGCATGTGGGAGACAGCCCATTCATCTTTGTTTCCCTGAAGCAGCAATTCCCATATATTCGTGTGTATGTATGTATGTGTGTGTGTGTGTGTGTGTGCACGCTTCTGTGCATGTATGTGTTTATTTTTTGTCATGTTTTGTTTCCTGAAAGGTTACATGTATACAATCATTTAACACCACTGATGCAGTTACCAATGAAGAAATCCGTTAATTTGTGGTGGGGTATGGTATAGCTGTAGGTCTCTTCTCTCCTAGCCCAGTGTGCTTTCAGCCACATATGTTGTCTCTGATACCATTATCCTTAGCAAGAAGGGCCAACTTATTTTTTGTGGTATTATAATTATCCTGGGAGGTTCTCTGCACTGGGGAGCCTGGTGCCTTTTCCTTGACAATATGTTGAGTGATGTTTAACAGAAAGAAGTGTTGGGCTTCCCTGGTGGCGCAGTGGTTGAGAGTCCGCCTGCCGATGCAGGGGACACGGCTTCGTGCCCCGGTCCTGGAGGATCCCACATGCCGCGGAGCGGCTAGGCCCGTGAGCCATGGCCACTGAGCCTGCGCGTCTGGAGCCTGTGCTCCACAACGGGAGAGGCCCGCATATCACAAAAAAAAAAAAAAAAAGAAGTGTTATCAGGAACAAAAAGCCAAGGGCATGTTAAATCACCAGTTGCTAAAATCTGTATTCCCACAATGTATCCCAAGGACATTGTCCCATATTGTTATCTAGAAACTTTTGGCATATATATCAACTCTGGGTTGATGTACCTGCTTTATTGACATCCCTGCATCTCTCTAGACTGCATAAGGATGCTTTAGCCCACAGATTGGCCCACAGATTGCATGATTTCTGATTGTGAATTTTGAATCTCAAGTGGGCTTATCTTGCCACCTTTGACTTTATGCATGGCTTATGGCTTTGCCTAGTTTCTAGGGGCATAACTGGTTTTTCCAACTTTAAATGAGGACTGTTTGGGATTTGAGGAATTTCTGCTTATGGTTCTGACAAAGATTAGGTTTCAGGCAGCCTTTTGTTTAGCTAGGTTTTACAAAAGCAAAGGAGTTCTCGTATTCTCATATTCTTAGGATCTTGATATCTAGTATACTCAAGTTCATGCTTATGCTTGTCACTCTACCAAAGACAGTGTCTCTGATTCATGGTTACCAGTGCAAAGCTCCAGCCAAGTTTCCATTTCCAGCTGTCTGGTTTAAAGTTATGTTACTCTGCAAATCCAGGAGTTGGCAGATATTTCCAGTTCTCAATTTGTTCCCATTAAGCACTGGAAGCACATAGGAAAATTGCACAGTGTTACTAAGGGCATGGACTTACAGGAACAGCCTTACTCAAATACAGTTGAAAGACTGACTACCTTGAGGGCTGGTGTTGTTCTTTTCTGTTAATAGGTGTTGCATTTATATTAACCCTTGACATCCATTTATTTCCTGAGAGTCTCTAGAATAAAACTATTTTATCACCTAAGTACTGGATTCCAAGACTAATTTGATCAGCATGTATATTTTTCATCTCCCTTAACATTGCTGGTTTTCTTTTCTTTTTTGTATGGTCTTCTAAAAGCCTTTGTGATCAGTTTGGATTTCCTTCAAGGGATTAGCTATGGTATCTGCACATAATTCTGCCAAAACCTATGCCATCTTTTTGTGTTTTGAAGGGTGAACATGTGTTGTTGCAGATCAAATAATGGTAAGGCTTTGTCTTATTGAGTGCAATTTATGTAATCTGTTTTAATAGATAATGGGGATTATATGGTCAAATGAACTCTTTTTGATCCCCAACCTGCATCTTAGCCTGTTCTATAACTAGACTACATCTTAAGCAGTGAAATTTTTCCTTAGGAATAATTCTATTGACCCTACAAAATAAAAAAAACTTAAGTTTAAAATGAAGAAATAGCTTTAACTCTGTATGTTGGGAGTGGAAGTGTAAAGGAATGATGTTGGGTCTAGGGTTTTTATTTATGTGATGAAAAGAACATGAATATTTCCAAATCTTAAATATGTAGGCTTGGATTCTGACCAGAATAATCTTTGGGAGTTAATCAACCTCTTGGCAATTTAGATTCTTCAGCAGTAAAATGGAGTTGACAGTCCCTATATATTAGAGTTGTTTTAAGTGTTTGCTGACATAGCTTCCCAGTGCCTTTGAAAGGTAAGTATTCAATAAATGCTTGCTGCCTTCACCTTCTTTTTCCTCAAATCTTCTCCCTCTACATGGGACATGGATTTGTTCATATTAAGAGAATGGATCCACAGGATAATACTGCCTAGGCAAGGTGGGTTTTGTAGAAAATTGATTTAGACCTGCATCAGAACTATGGAGGCATTTGGAATGCAAAGACTTGATTCTCTGAGAATAAATATGGTTTGTTACAGTTAAGCATCATTGTTCCAACCAGCAGGCTTCAATTTGGGTTTCCAAATCATATATTTGGCTGGATTACACGTGTTTAAATCCATGGTTAGCCACTATCTAGCTTATGATTTTAGACAAATAATTTATCCTTTGCCTCAGTTTCCTTATCTGCAAAGTGTCAGACAATTATAGTGCCTTTCCCAATAGGGTTATTATGAGGATAAACTGAGATGATCCTTGTAAAGCACTTAAAGCACTCAACAAAGCACCTGGATCTTTGAAAGTACTTTAGTGTTGTGTTTATTTTCCCAATAGATGAAGATTTCCTCCTGTTCTTATCACCTCCGTATCGCCAGTCTAGCAGAATAAGTGATGGAGTAAATAGCAGAGAAACTGTTTAAGCCAGTGCATAACCACTCCATTGGAGTTGCATACGCCAGGAGACAAGTCACAATGTGAGAAGGGTTGCTAGAACTGTATTGGATGGATATTTTGGAGGATTAATTATAAATAAACAAAGAAAGAGGTGTCTTATTTATGATGTCTATATTCACACTCTTCAATTTTCACCTTTTATTACTTTAGTCTAGGAGATCTATTGGTAGGAGCAGTGGTTTAAATGACTTAAGTTAACATAAATCCAAGGGACAGAGAATGTGAGGAATCATATATGATTACAAAACTGCTATCCAGAGACAAGATGATTAGAACTTGCCTAAGGATTATGTTCATTTCTCAATGATTTCTCTATGCTAATTATTAGTACACCAGGAAATGTGACTGGTAGAATGTCAAAACAGAATTTTCTTGAAGAGGCAGACCACATCTACCTTTTTGTACTATTTTCAGTATAAATATCTAAGTGATTCAATGTTTACCATTGTCTAAGCGAAAAAAAGAGGGTTATTGTCTCTCATCAACAACCATAGGTTTACAAAAGTACTGTGGGAGAGACAATAGAAGTAAAAAGTAAAATCTCATTTAACAATTATGTCCTTTAAGCATATAGGTAAAGAGAAAATATCAATATGAAAATATAAGTAAATGGACACATGTAAAGACAGAAACATCTACTAGTAAAAGGGTGTATTTTGGAAGACAATATTTCAGATGTTCCTGACTGGAAGTAATGAGCCTGAAAGTACTAAAAATTTAAGTGACTCCTAAAGTTTATATAACCTTTTAGTAGCAGAGCAGGTTTTAAAATTCACTCGTTGATTACATTAAATCCTAGAGCTTAGTCCATTAAGCCATGCTACCTCCATTTAAAACCTACTCCCAGACCTTTTATATGCTTAGAATCCAGTGTATGGAGTAATTAAATCCAACACAAGTGCAGTCGTGTATTCCTGGTTAGATGCATACATATTTGCATATGGAGCTCTACTCTTTTATCTTTCCATAAGTTTTAAGTTTGCAAATGGCTAATGGTACTATATGGCTCAGGATTTCTTTCTCTGTTGTCAAAATGCTTTCTTTCATAATTATTTCCAGAGTGACTAATGTTAATTTTGCAGAATGTGTAGGCTGAACTGATATCTCTTAAATCACAGTGCTTGATAAAGGGAGGAGGTTAATAAAGCATGGATCATTACAATTGTAGACCCATCTTAATTTATACTAATGACTAACAGGACTCACAGCAAATAAGAGTCTGTGAATTGGAAAGTGAAATGACTTGATTAAAAGCAATGAATTTTATGTGTTTCCGAACTGCACAAAGAGAATAATAATTTTGATGTCATCTATCCCTGGTAGAGAAACCATCAATACAGAAAATGGAGGATTGCTTATAAACAGCTTATGTGAATGAGAGTATTTACAGACTCACAATAAATCAGGTCCTATTACAGTGAACTCTACATAAGTCTGGTTGTGGTCCTTATACCATACTTTTGATGAAATATGTAATCACCTGGGTATTTTTGTTATATGGAAAAAATTATTTAAGTAGTTTCTGTCATAATAGAATTTGACCTATAGATGAAGTGCAGTTTAGTTACTTGGGAATTAACACATAAATTTTCTTGCTAGGATTTTTCTTTCCTTGAAAATATCAAGAACGGCAAGAGCCATGTGATTAAAGGGAGCCTAAGGCTTCAAAGTATTTCTGGAGAATTATCCTGCCACCACAGGCACTAAAGAAGGGCAGAGCTACTGTTTCTTAGAAACATTTAGAGCGAGGTGGAAAAAAACTCATGCTTCTACATCAATAAAACAAGTGGATTGACTGTACTGACTTTTCCAGACTCCAAGGAGTTTTAAAAATTTATTTATTTTTATTTATTTTATTACAAGCTGACAGTAGCTTGTAATAGTGTATATGTGTGTGTAGGGTGTGGGTAACACACAAGGTGGCTTCCAAAAAATTAATCTTCTGCTGTTCACTAGTGTGAGCCTATCCATTGTCCAGGTAAGATACAGCACACTTAAAGAAGATACTTTAGTTCTAACATCAGCAATGCCGAATAAGAGCAAAAAGAATGGAGAGGAAAATGTGTTTAGGTGTGGAGTGATACAACCACTTATTAGTGTCCTTACAGTGTTAAATTGGGTTCTATGAGGCTATGCTGGGAAGGAGCCCTTTGTAGTCTCTAATTACAGAATTTAGTATCAGTTTTGGCTTAGCACAAAGTTACAAAAGCTATGCTGCTTTGATACTCATCTCAGGTCTCTGATACCATCTCTGGCAAGTATGCTCAGGCCACTTAAGATAGGAAAAGGGTTGGGGGCCCAGGTGGGTGGTGTGGAAGCTGTGAATTATTTAACCCTAAAGGCATTCCTAAACCTACACGCCTATAGATGGACGAAGATCACCCATGATGAGAAAATTCAGAACTGTAAACCATAGCATTGAGAAGTGAGTTTTTTCAAAGTGGTTGATTAAAGACTTTTCTACAGAATGAGAGATCTGATCTTAGAAGGATAAAACTATCACTAACTAATGAAGCATGTGTGTATGACATAGATGTAGATACATATATAGAGATGGACAGAGAACGGGGAAGAGTGAGGAGAGAGGGAAGAGTGAGGGAGCACAGTAACTGATGGTATCTGCAGCATCAGTTAGTACTACCTCAGAAAGAATGTCCCATTGTGTTGAGAGTGATGCATGATATCTCAGGGGAGTAAATGTGGGTAAGCAGGGTATATAGTTCTTAAGGTATTAAGGTAGATAGTTTCTTTGGCCCAATATTGCCGCAGAGATTCAGACAAAGAGGAACTATTCAATTGAAAATGTTTCCCACATAGGCTACTTATTTGAAGATGATTCACACCAAAGCAAACAATCAAAGACACAAACAAACACCCACAAAGAGTCACATTGCGTGACTTAGAACTAGAATTGGATAATCCAAATCTTAGCATTATATGTGTAGGGATGAACTTTTGTAATTGTTACATCCAGGTAGTGTCCAGTGGTTACAATCTCTCAGGATATGATTTAGGTTTGGGGCTAGGGGGAATTCTTCTTTTTTAAAGGATTAATTTTTTTTTTTAAAGATCTGCTTTAACCAAAAGGTAAATATTAAGAATTGATTACTTGGGAATTAAATCGATTGGTGGAGACTAAAACACCCAGTAATATTGCCCTTTATCTTCCAGAGGTATCCCAACTAGAAAGTTTAAGTTTATCAATTATTTCTTGATTCAAAGTAATTCATTTTATGTGGTAAAAAAATCAAAGAGCACAATATAAAAGTAAGTATCCTTCCAATACTATCTACTAATTCCATTCTCTACAGGAATCCATGTTTTAAGCAGATTCCTTGAATAACTTCAAGTATATATGTTTATATTTGTCTCTTTTTAAAAGTTTTTAAACTACTTATTGCTTGCCACTTCCAAGAGGCACTATTCTTCTGCAGAGGCTGCAGGCAACCCACTACTTTGTATAACCTCACCATGGCCAAGGAGATGCCTTCAGGTGGATAATTTTGAGTTGGGATATGGAATAGTTTTATACCCAACTCTTCCCTGCTAACTGAGAGAGGAAGGGGAGGATCTGAAATCCATTTAAATGATTCAGAGTTCTAGTAAAATGTCATACTGTGTTACAGATCCCAACCCACCCCCTCCCCCCATCCCCACTGTGTCCTTGTTACACTTCCTGGGGCTCATATATACCTACCTAAGCTGCAATAAGGGAGCCTTTGTTAATTCATGCAGGCTATTTTTTTAAATTGAAGTATATATAGTCGGTTTACATTATTATGTTAGTTTCAGGTGTACAGCAAAGTGATTCGGTTATACATGTATATATGTGCATATATCTATATCCTTTTTTCCCGATTCTTTTCCATTATAGTTTATCACATGATATTGAATATAGTTCTCTGTGCTATAAGTAAATCCTTACTGTTTATCATGAAGTCTATTTTTTAAATCCATTTTTTGAAGTAAACATATTACCTGTTGACTCATTTTGAGATTGTAATCAAGTCTCCTAACCCTCAACAGACACTAAAGAGCTAGGAGACCTAGGACAAATCAGTTCACCTCTCACAGCCTCAGTTTTTATGGGTAAAAGGAGAAGATTGAACCAGAGAACTTCTGAATTTCTTCCAGTTCTAACTTCTTTGAGTTCCTAGGAGAGTTCATTTTGTACTTTCACACAGGATCTCTCACCCATAGCAATGTGGGAAGGTAAATCTGCCTAGAGACATTAAGTTGATTAAACAACATAGACTGTGCAGATAATTTTTCTCAGCTGTACAAAGCTAATATTCACAGATGGCTGAATACTTGGTGGTTGGTGTGTGTGTGTGTGTGTATCTATATACAACTAGTTGACTGTGCTGAATTGTAATGGTCCAGGAGAGAGAAAGCAAGTTCCAGACAGAAAGCACCAATGGGAAAGTGAGTGAGGGGAATCAAGTTTGTGGATTTCTATGCAAAAACTGCCCATCTCTTTTTTTTAACCCTAGGGAACAGGCATTTCCTTTAACAAAATGACTAGTTGAGGTGCTATCCCTCATCTGATTTTGTACATGAGGAAGTGAAAGAGAAGTGTTTTGAGAGTAAGGTCAGAGACTAAATAGAACAAAGAGAAAGTCTAAGATGTGTCAAAATAGTGTGAAATAACCTGTGGATGTGCTGTTGTTGTGTATAAACACACCCCATAGGTTTTGACACCCTTATTCTCTTCTTGCCCTTACTCTCCAGTCTCTTTCTCAGTTTCCATCTAGCACTGAATTTATGTGGACAGGATCAAAAGGTGATGGTTGTAAATGCCAGAAAAGTGCAGCGTACCAGAGGCTGTTGTTGTAAGAGTGAGTACTTGAAAAGGAAGAGAAGACAAGAAAGAGGTGATGTGGAGAATATTTGCTTCACTGACCATGGATTGGGTGGCCATGTGGGGTGCCTCCAGAATCTAGAATGACTTTCCCATGACTTTTATGAAATGGAAATAAGAAGAGAGGAGCTTCTGCTGTACCTCTTTACCTTTAATTCTTTATTGGATAGAATATTGACTCATACACTATGTAAAGGACTGGATGATACATACTTTTGTGTAGTGTATGCTAGATTTACCAAGAGATAATTTGTTTTGCTATAGACTGTACTGTGCCTCCATTCCCTAATTGAGGACACAACATGAGAATTACATAGGCAAAAAATATTTTAGAAACTTTTAAGATTAGAAAATTTGTGCAGATGCTAAGGTCAGTATTATAACTAGCATATTAAAAGTACTCTGCTATTCTCCATCTGACATTTTGTAAAACAAACAAGACAAAACAAAAAGAACACTTTTGTATGTATTTTTAAGTTGTATTATTCCTATAAAAATTTTATTGAAAAAATATCACAATCCTGAAAAAAAATCCTATGGGATTTTATAAAATCACAATTGTTTTGAAAGTAAATGAGCTTAACTGGAATTATCAAGGTGACTTCCACTATTACTGTTATTTTTGTCTCCAGTAATGAATGACAACATTTTCCCCATAGAACTGAACATAAATTAAATGAAAGCAAAGCCACTGACTTCCAGTAATAAATAGAAAGGAGACAGTAATGGGGACTCCCTACTGTTTTTTTTCTTTGCTAGTGTCCTAGGAATAAAGAAGAAAGAATATCTAGTTCATCACTCATATTTTCATACTGCCCCAAAGATAGAGTATTGGTGCATTTTGAAAATGAGTTATCTTCACATATAATGTGACAATTAACAACATAGAACTTAAGGGAGAAATCTGCATTTTACACAACTTAGATTCTGGTAAAAGAATATCAGCTTCGTAAATTCAATGAATGAAATATATCTCTCTAAAATAATCATCAGTTTCATCTATATTTGAATTTTAAAGGCTAATGCTTCAGTTAAAATTATTTGAATGTGAGGCAATATATCAATTTAGTCGGGTGGTAAATTTGATTGACTTGGGATATGAAATCAGAGGCAGTCATTTTGATTCCATTTAATACCTGTGTGCCCTTGGACAAAGTAGGATTTCAGTTGCCTGAAATACAAGATGAGAGCGATTAGGCCGGCCTCTCTGGTTTGTTCTGAGGTTGTGGTGGATACCTTATTTGATCCATCCACCCATGGTAGGACCCCAGCCATTTTATATGTCTGCCTCCTTAGTGCCCTATCCCTCAGCTCTAGGTGACTGGACTTGGGTGAGCATATGGCTCAAGATAAGCCAATGAGACTTCTATTATTGGATGTTTGGAATTGTTGGGGAGAGAGTGATTGTTTCACTGTTTCCAAATGTGCCTGGACCTATACAGATGGTCCCTGACTTAACGATGGTTTGACTTATTATTTTTCCACTTTACAGTGGTGCAAAAGCAATATGCATTTAGTAGACAGTATACTTCAAATTTTGAATTTTGATCTTTTTCTGGGCTAGTGATAAGCAGTACGATATTCTTCCATGATGTTGGGCAGCAGCAGTGAGTCTCAGCTCCCAGTCAGCCCCTCGCTCCTGAGGTAAACAACAAATAAATAAACTTACAACCATTCTGGTTTTCACTTTCAGTACAGTATTCAATAAATTGCATGAGATGTTCAACTCAACTGTTTTTTTGTACAAGTCTTAGCGTTAGATGAGCACATTTAAGGTAGGCTAGGCTAAGCTAGAGTGTTAGGTAGGTTAGGTGTATTAAATGCATTTTCCACTTATGATATTTTCGACTTAAGATGGGTTTACCATAAGTGGAGGAAGATCTGAAA
Organism: Mesoplodon mirus; assembly: GCF_964341445.2. Taxonomy (NCBI): domain Eukaryota; kingdom Metazoa; phylum Chordata; class Mammalia; order Artiodactyla; family Ziphiidae; genus Mesoplodon; species Mesoplodon mirus. The sequence continues at coordinate 112,908,096 of NC_138982.1, forward strand.
TCTGTATTCAGGACTTGACCTAAGATTGGTAGATCAAGACCCTGTGAAGACTATCTCAGGGGAGATTTCATCTATATTAGAAACATTGACACCCCTCCAGCACCTTTTCTGTTTATGCTCTAATACTTATAAAATGGAAACTTAATGCTCCAAGAAATTATATTTCACAAACAACAAATGCCCCTTATATAAAAGTATGACCTAACATACTGAATATAATAACTAGTGGGCAACCCCTCTGGGCTACAAAGTGTTCAATTTGAAATGAGAAACATTTCCCAAGTCTAAGGTTTGTTTAAGTTTTAGGAAATAATAAAGGATTTTTGATTACCCTGTATTTGAAACACTCTCTCAGTGCCTTGTCCCTTGGCAGTTCCTACTGGTTGTAATGTTTCTGTGTCCCAACTCTGTATACTGCTGGCGGGCCAGTTTCAGTCTGTCTCAAACTCTCTATGACTGAGTCATCTTTTTAGTACAGGACTCTGATATTGGATCCCAGCTGCCAGTTCCACACCCTCTCAGGAGAAATCTAGCAAAAAGTTCATTTATACGTCACTTGAGAGAACCACTTTTCAAAATACCCTGCCATGCATATCAAATATCCTCTGATTTACTAAGAGGCCAAGGGTCTTAGGCGGGAACTCAGAATTGTTTCATCTCTAGAAGCTGTCATTCCGGAAGCAAATACTTTAGAAGCTTTGAACGCCAATACTTACATCCACTGCTCTTGGTCTCCAAGGACCTGAAGAATCAATGATGTTACCTGAATAGTTTATTGAAAGACAGTTTTATTGTTGCTGTGTAACCTGAGTGCTATGTTGCATGACAGGTAATTCTTTTGTAGTCAAAAATTGTTTTATTTTTCATAACACGTCACATGAGCTCTCGCTTCCTCTCTGCATTTCTATACATAAGAACACATAGAAGGGAAATCTTTTTTGTTGCAATTTAACATTTCACAAAAATTAATCAGCTACTATGGAAATGTAGGCAAGGGAAAGACAGAACTTTGCTATTTAGATTTAGTGCCTTCACTGCTAGTACGTTGTAGGGTTATTGTTATTATATTACTGAGTTTGGTAATACTTTTGTTTATTCATTTCTTTATTATAATGCATGGCTATTGTAGGGACTATAGAAAATACAGAAAATAAAATCATTAGGAGTCCCAAGAATCAAAAATAATCACTGCTGTAATTATACACATATATGCATATATATTTTTGGAAATAGAATGATATGTTGTTTTGTAACCTCAACTAAGACCGTTTTAATTGAAGTCATTACTTAATCTACAGATAAACTTGTGTTCTGCCAGAGAACCAAAAAACAGGAATTATAAGTTTTGATAATAAGAAGTAGGCATATGGTATTGTGACATTGGGTGCTAGGTGTTAAAGTTCAGACATCTGGGTCTAGAAATATACCATATCGTTTAAACTTTTAAAGAAGTTCAGGCTGGGTCTGAAACTACCCAGATCCTTGGAAAATTCTACATATCAGGTAAATTAATGCATATACAGATTAAGCGCAGTGCTTAGCATACAGGAAGCACTCAGTAAATCTTAGCTGTTATGCTTAAACCTGGCCAGTACTCTGTGGGTGGGGTGAGGGGTGAGGAGGGTTAGAAGAAAAAAAAAAAGAAAAGAAAATTCTACATGAGTAGAGTTGTTGCAGTGTTTCCAGTTAAAACTCTGTGGTTTGCATAACATTGCCCTTTTGGCTTAGATATTGTTATGGACAGAAGGTTTGTGTCCCTCCACAATTCATGTTACAAATTTAATCCCCAATGTGAGGGAAGTAGGAGGTGGGGGCTTTGGGAAGTAATTAGATTATGAGGGTGGAGCCCTCATAAAAGCACTTACAAAAGAAGCCCCAGAGAGCTATCTCGTGCTTTTCATCATGTGAGGACACAAGGAGAAGTTGGCAATCAGCAACCTGGAAGAGGGTCCTCACCAGAACCTGACCATGCTAACACCCTGATCTAGGACTTCAGCCTCCAGAACTGTGAGGAATGAATTTCTGTTGTTTATAAGTGACCCAGTCTATGGTATTTTGTAAAAGCAGCCCAAACTAAGACAGATACGTTATTCATAAATTTCTAATCTTGACTTTAAAAATAGTTCTTGTACATACATGTACATTGATTGATGATGAACAATTCTAGGATTCTCAGAGGTGTTCAATTTTGGCAATTCTAGGCTTAAAAAAATACAGTAATTATTATGACCCCTTATGACCCCTTGAATAGGAAAGAGTTGAACAACGTATGATATTGTTGATTTTATGGAATTTGCTAGCAGTATAGCAAATGCTAGCTAGTCCCTGAAAAGAGAGGACAGATTAGTTTTGTACCTACCTGGTCAGCTATGTATGACTACATCTTTTTCTATACTATTTGTGTATGTAAGCCTGATGACATGATTTGCAAACCTTTGGCTTTCAAATGAACTACCTCATATGAAATGCTTGAGCTCATATGAAATGCTTGAGCACATCACTTAAAATGATTAGAAGGAATTGTTTTGCTTAAGCTTGCTTATTTTCAAGTGTAAGCATTATAGAAGATTGTATCTGAAAATAGTTTATGCATTAAGAATATTACTTGCTTCCAAATGCAACCCAAATAGGAGGACTGTTTAGTAATTTATAATACTTTGAAAAATAAGGTTTTTATGTGCAATGTAGCACTTCTAAAAGTGAAAATGTTGCTGAAAATTTCCGTATATTGCTTAAATATGTGGAAATACAAGGCAGCTGGATATTGCAAATAGCATTGCATAAATTATATAAACTTGAATAGAGCAGATTTGAAATGAGTAGGAAGAGCAGCTATCATTGGCTTTTCAAAGGAAGTGTTGCTGTTTGACAAAACATCATATACTCCCCCAAAGCATATGTTAATTTGAAAAATTTGGATCTATTCCTCATGGATCACATTTCCATAGGGGAATCAGAGTCACTTATCCACTGAAATTTTAGTGACATATCAGCATCTAGCATAATTTTGAGTTAGTGGGTAAGTAAATCAACCAATGATGATTGAAGCTTCTAATAACAAATAATAGAGTGAAACGTACATTCAAGAAATGAACTAACCTTAGATTTCAAGCTTAAAAGATTATCTTTAGATATTGATAGGTAAAATAATATTCAATAAAATTACATTAAAATTCCTCTGATTTTGAAATATTTACAATATGAATTCAACCATAAGCATTATCTTAATGCTTTCATTTTTACCAGAGCATTGCTACATTTTTATTAAAAATGCACACCAGTTAAAATAGTTATATGTTTTTCATAACATTAAATTGGCAAATAATTTTTATACACTTAGATTGCTTAAGATATGGATTATTTTAACAGATATATTAGTGACTTTGAATATGTAATCATTTTGATTAGACACAATCTTTGGGAAATATGTATATTATATATATTAATGTTTTTAAACATTCTTTGATTTTTTTTAACAGTCTGTAAAACTTTAGCTTGAGTGTATCATTACATAATAGAGTTTCTGACTGCATAATTTTATTTATTGTGATCTATAAATCTCTATTAACCTACAGAGAAAAGAAGGGTAAGGGAAGGTATTTAACTTTTTTTTTTCCTTTCCCCACATAATTTCATCTTACTTACTGCATTTGTTTTTGTCACTTCAATACACATACTTTATTCTTCTGAGATTATTTAGCCAAATCGATATACAAGAAGTTAACATCAAACTGAAACAACAGACTACCTGAATTTTATGATGACTGTGAAAACTGCTCTTAAGTCAAAAAGTCTTACTGAATAAAATAAGATAGAAGAACCTATAGCTGAAATGCATTCAAAAAGACGCAGGATTTTCAATTTGACTGTAAGCTCCATATGAATCAAGTGTGCTGTGCCTACCTCTAAAACCTAATGGCTTTGAAGGCTCTATTAGCTTTGAAATGTGACTGAGGTTGAAGCAGGAGGGAGGGGAAAGAACCATACATTAAGACAGTAGAAAGAAACTAAGGATATTTAGCTTGGAGGAGACAAAACTATAGGGGCAGTTATGATAGCTGTCTTAAAATAGTTGAAGAACTTTAATATGGAAGGAAGATTAAACTTTAGCAATGGTTTAGGCTATTTTATATCTGAGGAACTTTCCATTCTGAGATTATATAATTTTATGAATGATACTAACTTCTTCATGAAGCAGTGATTGAGATCACTAATAAATTACAATTAACTTAATATTTAATAACCCACTTTTTAAGAATTCCCTCATCAGTGACCCAAATGTTATCTGTGTTCACCAGCAGTGGTGAAAACATCTGAAAAGTGATGCTGAAGCAAAGAAGTATAATTGGGCCTTGGGGATTTGGAAAGTTCAGTAGGGTTAGTCCTTTTTAGAAACCATGCTGCGCTAGAATCCCCCAAATCTTGGTATATACATATATATACATATATATACATATATATATATATATACATATATATATATATATATATATATATATGTATATATATATATATATATATATATATTCTCTTTATGGCTGTTCCCGAGATCTAAAGGATGGTATCTTGGGCTTATATCATTCAGTTGAAGGTAAATGACAGACCAATTCTTAAGCCTATTAAGTGAAAATTATGGTACTGCTGACTACAGACTCTAAAAAATCTCAGTAATTGCCACAGTGATTTAGGATCATCTCCAAATGCAACTCTGTGAATTTCATTGCTGTTGCAACTAATAACAGTGTAGCCTATAAACAGAGAAGACAATATTTACAAACCTATATTTTTCCATTCATAATTTATTAATTGAATTATTGGTCAGAACCCCAAGATTTTGTCTATTATAAACATTTACAATGGTCATACAATTCTCTTACCCTAGGTGTATGTTTTCTGGGCAATAATGCAGTTATTCAAAGCCCATTACTGATGGTGTATAGCACAGTGTTCAATTGTTAAGGACAAATTCCACCAAACAATGAACTACTTTCCATTAATTTAGAAAAATAGGATTGGTAAAAGCCTAAATATATAAAGTAAAATGAGCATTTGTTTTAAAAAAAGAATTCCTGACACAGTACTAAGATTACATAGAAACAATAAAATTGTCTTTAAATAAACAACCTAGGTGACATCATTGATTATTTAGTTCAAGGAAATTATGATCTTTGGGGACTGGGAGCAATAGATACAAATGCTGGTTTTCAGAGCATCAAAACTGTTTGCTTCAAAGAAGACAGCTTAAGAAGATGAAACAATTCTGAGACCCTGTCACAAACCCTTTTGGCCTCTTAAGAAGTGGATGGAATTTGACATGCATTGCAGGATTTGTAAAGTAGCTCCCTTGAGATATATTCAACAAGAGTTTTTGACTGATGGTAGTTGTTCTAAGCCATCCATTCTTAAATCTTTAAGACTGTTTTTATTTATTTAAAAAAAAAAGAGAAAAAGAAAGACAGGAAAGGAAATACATGCCCTGGGAAAAGGGTACTTATAACATATAGTACCAAAAGCCCTGCTTTTCTAGAAACAAATCAAATGAACAAACAGATAAATAAAAGAAACTAGAGAAGACTATTATGCTGCAGTAACAGTTAATTTTCTATGTGTTTCAGGGGTCTTCAGGGAAGAATTACATAAGAGTTTGAAAAAATAAAAGTTTTTATAATAAAAAGAAATGATAATTGAAGGTTGCCCTATGGTTACATTCTGTTTCTAACATTCCTACCAATATTCTTCCTGTTGTTAATAAGGAAAGCTTACATTTACCATTTAAATGGCCATCTGAAAAATAAAATCAATACTATTTTCAATTATTTTTTCCATTAAAAAAAATTAATCGATCTTACCAAGTTTCCTCTCCGGGCAGAGGTAAATGGCTTTTTATTATAACGAGGGGATGCACTTGCTATTATGTGGACTGTAGAGGCCGTAAACTGCTTAGCAGCAATTTCATTGTGCCTTCCTACCCTCTGGGTTGAATACCACTACAGTGTATCCCATGTAAATTGAGCCCTGATTAGTGTGTATGTAGGGTTCCTCTCCTGGATGAGGTTCAGGCTACTTTAAGGAAGGAATGGGTTTCTCTCACTGCAGAAAAATGCAAGCAGGGCAATTTTTGTGAACAGATTTCTAAACTATTCTTTTCTGCCCCTAGCATTTGTTAAAGCAAGTGAATATTTAAAGCATCAACAGATTTAGGTTTTTTGCCTACTCTGTATAAAGCCAGGTGTTAGAATGTGGGAAATAAAAGGAAACACAAGTCATGACCCCTATTTCAAAGAGGCAACAAATCTCATATCCTCTCCCTTCCTGTGTCAGTTTAGCTAGGAGCTGGTGGAGACAGAGAGCATACTGGACATTTCTTAGTGAGCTGATGACTGCTTGCTCATATGGTAGCCTCTAGCCACAAATGGCTACTTAAATTTAATTTAATTAAGATTAAATAGTATTAATGATTCACTTTTTAATTCAGTCACACTAACCAATTTCAAGTGCTGAGGAACCATACCTAGCCTGTGGATATTCTATGGGGTAGTGCAAAGACAGAGTATTACAATCATCACAGAAAGTTTTATTGGGCAGCATTGCAAGATATGGCCAAAGTGAAAACAAACAAACAAAAAACAGTGACCTGAGTGTTAAGAGACCACAGTTTGAGTCACTATTTTGTGTGACCTGGAACAAGTTACTTTTACTTTCTTTTTAAAATGAGGAGGTTGCTTGAAATCCACAAGATCTGTTTAGCAGTGACATACATATACTATAAGGTTTTGTTATGTAATAGAGCTAAGAATCATCTGGAGTCTCTGGAAAGTGTACTTTTATTTATTTATTTATTTATTTATTTATTATTGAAATATAGTTGATTTATAATATTATGTTTCAGGTGTACAACAGCATAGTGATTCATTTTTTTGTAGATTATATACCACTATAGGTTATTACAAGATATTGCTTATAATTCTGTGCTATACAGTAAATCCTTGTTGCCTATCTATTTTATGTTAAAAGCAACTGTACTCCAATAAAAATAAAAAAAAAATTCTGAATGTATAATTGCCCCATAAACTGAATTTGACTTTGGTTTCTTTCAGGAGACAGGCCTATTTGGTTTCTAGTAAGCAAACAAACAAAACTCTTTAAAGTGTCTCTGCTGATAAGAGAGTATTGTTCAGTACATAAAAATACAGTGCTAAAAGATTTTTCATAAGCCATATTATCAGCCAATCTACCAATGTCATTTGAATTGTAAATATTAAGCTTGTTTTGGTAGCCATGGCTGAAATGAAAGTTTAAAAGAATACCTTAGTTACATTTGTGATTTTATTGAGGATTGTTTTCACTAGGGAACTCAAAGCCTGTTGGATTAAAACGGTAAAGAGACCTTTTACTGCAAGAGCTCTGACAGTTATCCCCTTAGCAACGTTTGCTTTTGTGATAATTACACCTACTCTTGTTTACCAAGTGAATCACTTTTCAGTGATGCTTTTAACCTTGACTGGTTTCCCTTTGATGATTATGTTTTGCTATGAAGCTATGAAGAGATGTTTAGAAATACGGTGCACATTTTCTGCTGCTCTTTTTAAAGTGATGTTTACTATTGGTTTTCTTTAAAGCAGATTTCAAGGTTCAAGGGCAGTTAAACTTGCGGGAGAATATCAACAACATGTCTTTCATCTTGTTAGGGCAGGAATGAGCAGTGATTAGTCAGGTATAATGATACCTAATTTCCATGCCTTCCTTGGGCACACAGGTACCACCAAACCCGCTAGGTATTATGGGGGCAAGAGTTAAGAGGATTTAGAGACCAAGTGATGAGGATGAGGTGAATGGTTCCCCTAAGTTAGGGTGGGTTTGATGGGGTAGGTTTCTCTATAGAGCAACGAAAATCAGCCTAAGGTAGAAGAATGTTGAGATGCTGAAATCATGTGGTGGAATTCAGGTTCATGTTTTCTATGAACCAGTGATTTTAAATGTAACACTTGGTAATACAAATCAAATATTTCAAGTTCCAGAATAGAAGGTTCTATAACAAACTTGGAACCTATCTTTATTTGGGGTAGGGGCTGGCACTAAAAGATTTTTCCTTATGATATTCCTGCTAGCAGTAGAGAGGGCAAAAAGAGATAACATAAAGTATCAAGAATTTTTGGTGGTATCGTAGGAGTGTCAACGCCAATGGGACAAGAGGCAAATTAGGAGATAGGCATGGAAGGAGTAGCCATTGGGCAAATCCAAGCAACACTGGAGCAGAAAAAATGGTTTCAGAGGCTGTTGAGATCTGGGACCACAGAAGTAAAAGGAACTTGGGAGAGAAGGGTTGAAGTCCCAATAGTTTAATATTGCTCCTTTAAGAAGAAATGTCATGAGGCAGCAAAACAAACATAGGCATATGCAAACACAAACATATAATTGTCTTTAAAATCTTCCCCATATTCTAAGCCTGCCTTGTACTGTTGCCATCCATCACTGTGGCAAGTTTTGGCTTCCTGCTCAATCCTTAGCCACCACATTGTGGCTTCTCCCATACCCCTCCACTGAAAGTGACCTCATTAAAATGACCAACGTGCTAATGTAGACAATGAAACTGCACACAGTGGATTCTGTATATTCATAGTTTTCTTGACCACATGATCAACTTTCCCTTTTGAAACACTTCACTCAGCTTTCACGGTGCCACACTCTTCTAGTTTTCCTACCTCTCCATCTTCTTTGCAGTCTCTTTTCCCTAAAGTTACATCCTAATTATTGGAATCTCAGTTTAGGGTTTCTTCTTTTCTCACTCCATTCAGGGGAATTGCATCTACTCTTAAGATTCAAATATCATCACTGCACTAGTGATACCCAAATATATACTTGTGGGCCAAATCTCCTTTTGATCTTCTTACAGAGCATACCTAGGACTTGAAATCATCTTTTCCTTTCACCATCTATTTATTCCTTTTCTGTTATTTCCCATTTTTTTTTAATTACTTCATCTTTCCAGTTACTTTGACGAAAATACTAAGGGTACTTGATGATTCCCTGTTGGCTTTAACTCCTTACCCACTAACAACAATCAGTTAATTGACAAGGCCTATTCATTCTACTATCAAAAAGTCACCTTTTTTTGCTACCCCCATTTCTACTGCTCTAGATTAGGATGTTGTATTTTTTTTTAATTCCTTCAGTAGCTTCCTAACTGTCTCATTTACTGTAGTATTTTTTATCTGTATCTGTGATTCACCTACTTTGAAGCTAGAATGATCTTTCTGAAACACAAATCTGATTCAGATAATCTCATCCTTAAGAGCCCTCAGGTATGGGTGGCTGGTAAGACTGTTTAGGGCCTTTACCCTGTTCATGTCTTCTCACCCTATCTCTGGGAATGTTTCCCCTCAAGCTTAGTGCTTCAAATTCTGATTTCTTTCAGTGCTCAGATTTTTTCATGTTTTCTCTTATATCACCACCATCACATATATTGTTTATTTTTTACCACCACCCCATTCTTCTTAAGACCTCTTCATCTTTCAGATCTATGGTGAGCACCACTTTCTTCAGGAGAATCTTCCTGAACATTAGACCAAATTAGGGTCCCTAATAGCAGCTTTCCAAGCAATCTTGAGCTTCCACTAGCATACAAACAAAATTGTATTTGATTTTTAATCATCTCTCTCTTTTTTTTTTTTTTTTACAAACTATAAGCTCTAAGAAATCATGAATTTGGTCACTTTAACTTAATATTGTTTCCATAAATTGAAGCAAAGATTCTCAAACATCAAAAGTATTGAAATCAATGCACAAGATATACATGAACATATGTACTACATATAATACACATAAATATACATACAAATTCATTAAACAGTTTAGCACATGTCAATATTAGTATGTGCAAGAGACATATACAGAGATAATTGCATATACAATTTATACAGCATATATGGGTATTTCTGCCATACCCAGCATACATGTTCTTGGATAATTTTTGTTCTGAAAATAACAACTTATTGGAAAAAAATAGATTTGGGCAGAGATGCAAAACTGATGTAACTTTTTAACTGAGCATTAACTAAAATATTCATTGGTATCTGGGAATATAACACAAAGAGCAGAGGCAGGCAGCTCAGAGTCGGCCTCAGGGGATAACTTTTTTAAAAACCACCAGAACAATACATTGGAAATGCTGGTTTGTGGACACTGAGATGATGCAGACCAGCATAAGCTCTGAGCCAGTGGGGCTGCCATTTAGGGGTCATGGGAAGAAGTGAAACGTGCCAGGAGCTGAGAGCTGTGCAAAGCTGGCAGCATGCCTCTCTGGGGAAAGAGCCCTGCATCCAGGTACTTATTTTTTCTTTTCTTAAAGTAGAGCTAAAAGGGCTTTTACCAGTGTAGCAACTGAACTGAGGGCATTTTCCTTTCCTGATGAAAGTTCTAATTCTACTCTGGCTATTCTGTTTCCTTTTTCCTGGAAAAAGCTGCATGTAAACTTCCATTTTTTCCTAAGTCCCGATTATGTATTAGGTAATTGATGTTAGAGAAACATACATGTGGGAGCAGAACAGACTATATTTGCACAGTAGGCAAGTGGCGTTGGAATTGCATTCTTTTCATGTCCTCCAATTTCCACACTTTCAGAAGGAAAAAAAAAGGAGTCAAAAGTTAATAACGTTATTCCTTCCTCAATTACAGTGGAATATTTTATTTATTGTTTATTTTATTTATTACATTTATTATTATTTATTTAATAAAGGTATACATAAAATGCTTGATAAGTAAATGTGTGGGGCGGGGGAGGGAGAGAAAGAGAAAGAGAAAGAGAGAAAGTGAGTCCCAGTTCAGTAAAGGCGGCAGACTCACTATGAGTTTTGTGGAATAAGGGATTTATTATAGGAATAATAGGGATAAGACCTTACATAATCTGAGACACTGGGGAAGTAAGGGTCTGAAAAAAGGAGTTGTAGAAAATCAGAAAAAAGTCAGACCCAGGACTTCTGAAGCATTAATGTGAGAGGACAAATTGGAACTTGCAGAGAATCTGGGAAGGCTGGTCCCTCAAGTTGATGGAGTGGGAAGGGGGAGGAGAGCTGCTGAAGTCTTTTGCCTCTGCATTTGGTGAAGAGTCTGAGGTTGCATCAGCAGAACTGGTTGTTGGGAAGAACTACTGTGGAACAGGGAGATCAAGAACAAGCTAGAACTTCCCAACATTACTGTGTCTGTTTCTTCCCATGTCCTACTGCAATAATCTCTGGAGAGGAATGACTGCCATTCAAATAATGCACAGATTTCTCTTGTGGCAAACTTTAACTTGGAAGCATACAGAGATGGGGAGTCTTGGAAATATAGTCAGCTACGGCAATTGACGTAGCAAAATACACTTTGCTAAGTTAACCAGCAAAGGGAGGCAAGTGCCAAATTGTGGAGGGTTTCAAAGTCCAGACTCAGAAATCACATTGAGTTCTGGAAGGAGAGTGCCATGCCACCATCTTTGTTTTTCTAAGATAATTTTGTCAGCAATAGGATGGACTGGATTGAAGAGACACTGGGTGGGGGGTGGCTTTTGGAGTCCATTTGTGAACCCCTGAAATGGAGCTGGGCAAGATGCTATGAAGAACTAAACTGAGAGCATGACATTGGTAAAGAAGGAAATATAATTTTGAAAAAAGGTTTTCTAGGAAATTTTGTTTAAACCAGTTGTTTGGAATTTGTCTAAGTAGAACGTAGTCCTAAATGACCCAGAAATGAGAGTCATTTCTGATAGCGCTGCTCCCATGTGGCCCAAATATCTCTGGGCCTTTGTTCTTGCAGACTTCTCATTCTGGAACAACTTTCCAGATATTTGCATCCCTCATTTCACTCAAGCCTGAGCTCAGATGTCACATCCCCAGGGAGTAAATTAAAATAGTGTGCCCATGTCCTCTTTCCTTATCCAACTTTATATTTCTTCATAACATTCATCACCACATGACCTTATATATTTATTTTCTTCCTTCTCCATATGTGTGCAACTCCATGAGGGCAGAAATGTGTTCTGCTTTGTTTGTTTGCTGTATCTCTGACACTTGAATAGAGAATGAATGGCCCATGTGGCTTTGGTCACAAGTAGTGGTGGAATATCAGTAACAGACTTTATAATAAAGTCAGGAAGTGCTATGATTAGAGACACTGACCTGTCTGTGGAGGTAAAGTTGTACCCTGTCCAATGGGATCGTTTTTTGATATTGATACACTGTAGGTCAACTTGTTGGGATTATGAGACATCATGAGATTCACAGTGGGTGTTTTTATCTGGGTCAATAGATGCCCTCATCTAATGCCTAAGTGTGAGAAGAACAAAGCTTAGCTAAATTCTATTCCAACTGAATGCTTAGAGGGTCTAGAAATTCATCTAGTCCATACCCTAAATTGTCCAAGTCCTAAAGTATGTTCAAACTCTGCCTACTATTGGGGATGGACTTCTAATTCCCTGCCAGGTATTCGATTAACTATGGCTGATGTTGTTGATGGAAATTCTTCCACATCTGCAGTTGGGCAGGGTTGGAGCCATTGGGAAATGACAAAATGGCATGAGGTGATTGGATGAAAAGCTAGAATTATTCAGTGATCCTTCTGTATCTAGGTTTCGCACATGAGCTAATCAGTATAACTTCTGCAGATATGAGTCTATGATTGCATGCTTCTGTGTGCCCTACACAGGTTAGGTAATAGGATTTGGCTTAAGGGCAGGGAATTCAAATTCTACTAATGTACTCAGTGATAGCTTGGGAATGGTTAGTGAAGAAAACAAGGACATGGGACAAAGTGGAAGAAGACATACCACAAGAGGAGCTAGAAGGATCTTGCAGAAGCCTCAGAATTTTTGTTTGCAGTTGAACCTGAAAATAACGTGAAATACCTGTTACCTGTGTTTCCTCCCAGAGTCAGGGGCTTAGAATGGGGTTGGGATCCACTGAGCAGGAGATTGCTCTGGGCATTGAAAGCCAGATGGACAAAGAAAAAAATACCTTGGCTGGAATGCTGAAAAGACCTAATCAGACTCCAGCTTCAGTGCCCTGAGTTAAGAGTCACAAATCAATATTTGTGCAGTGTTGATCAGAATGAAAACTGATTATGATTTAGCATGCCAAGGTGAGCGCTATGAGCAAAACTGGAGTGTTGGCAGTGTGCCTTCATGTGCTGGCAGGTGTGTGGTATTTTGAGGTGCTTATATGGGTGAAAGTTAATTGTTTTAAGACCCAGGATAATCCTGTAACTCCTTAGTTTACTATGAATTCAGCTATATTGCAGACTATGCCATTTATTCTTTACCTTTCAGAAACATGGCTTAGTGCTGCAGAAATGGACCACTATATTAAGGTACAATTACTTGATTCATTTCAAAGAATTGCATCTACATACATTTATGAATAGATATACATGCATATGTGTGTTAGTGCACATTTATTTGTAAGCAATGTTAATCTCAGAAGTATCTAGGCTATGGAGAAGGTTCCTTTGATTCTGATATTCCTTTCATCTCCCCTCACACTGAAGGTGATCCATGTCGCCAAGATAACTTTGAGGTTATCATGTTTAGCTGCAGTAGCTTCAGTGGGTCGTTTGTAAATGTCAGAACCAGGGTCCTGAGAATTATAATAAATAAAGTTTCTAGACCAGATAACTCTGTTGGTATGTTCATTAGTCTTTTAGGGAATGGGTAAATTTTTTATGATCAAGATATGTATCAATGCTGTTGTCCTGTTTATAATTATAGAGACAAGAAGTAGGCAGACACACTGATGCAGCGTTCAAGCTAAGGGGGAGAAAAGTAGAGGAATTATTACAGACGTCTGGATGGTGTCCTTAATTCCCCCTTCAGCTATTGAATCTCAGCTGTCTGCAATCAAGAACTGAGTCACAAAATGGCTTGCATTCTGTTGCTATTTCTGCTTGACAGACTGTTTTTCAGCACAGAAATTATGAACAATTCACCAGGTTTTTAAATTTCTATAAGAAAAAACATTTAAGTGCTGCTATAACTTTAGCTATAATAGCACTAAGTATAATTATACAGATATATTTTAATAATTTTGTGAATATTCAGTAAAACCTCATTACATTGAAAAGTATGGCGCAAACTCATCTACCACAAGCAGATTTTAAATTAACTGTATTCAGGTAAACCAATAATTTTATCAGATGAATGTAGGGCAATTACTTTGCATAATGTGCAATTTAGGGAAAAAAGATACCTGATTAATTAGATATTTGGGAAAGCAGCAGATATTTTGAACTACTTTTTCCTCCGAAAAAGTTGTACTGAGTTCTCACTTTCCTAACTGGTGCAGCTATTTGAATATGCAAATGTTTGTTTATCAGTGTGCATGTATGCGTATAGTCTTATCTATATAACCGTATATTACTCTCACATGCACACACAGGTGTGCATATGTAGGATGCAACACACTTTGGTTGGGTGTATGGAAATATTTATCCTGGTTGATTATTTTTGTCAGATTTTAGAATGTTTCTGCCTTTCCTCTTGCAGGGGTCATTTTGGAGAAATGTACAAAAGGGACCCCAAATGCTTGGGGCATGCAGGCTCCTTATCATATCATTCAAATACAATGAGGGGTTTATAAAAGCTATTTCTAAAGGTTATGAATGCTATTTAAAAGGACACCGAGGTGACATGCTGATTCCTTGGAAAGGTGGTAAGCTCTTCAGACTGACTGACCAGGGAAGGCAGATAGAAAGAGTAATTTAACATTTTTCTAATCTGTCCCTAATGGAATTTGCAGTGATTTTCTTCCTATTTCTTCTAATTGTTTTTCAGCCTAATCACTAATAGGAGGCTGAAATGGAGTCTTTTAATTGTTTTCAGTTTTTAAATATTCCAAACACACAGCTTGGAAATTGTAATTCTTGCGTTTGAGGTTTTTCCTCATTTTGCTCACCCTAACAAGTGTTTTTTTCTGTTTGTTTGTTTTTTGTTGTTTTAATTTGTGTTTGTGGTCTCTTTCATCTCCACAAGGAAAGTTGAAAATAAATCAAAAGTCTCACTCAGGAGTTATCTAAAATAAATAAATAAATAAATAAGACTAATAATTAGGCAACTCATTGA
Organism: Mesoplodon mirus; assembly: GCF_964341445.2. Lineage (NCBI taxonomy): Eukaryota > Metazoa > Chordata > Mammalia > Artiodactyla > Ziphiidae > Mesoplodon > Mesoplodon mirus. The sequence goes on from NC_138982.1 coordinate 112,923,181, forward strand.
CTAGGCTGTTGAACCAGCTAAAGTGGAAAAGAAATTATTCAAGTTCTAAACCTTTCTACTTGCAAATTAGCCAAAATCAATTGCATTTTAAGCATTGCATCACCTTGATTGATTTTAAAATGGATAGCACTACGCCATTCCCATTTATGGTGAGCCGTGAAGGACTTGGCAATGGGCATCTTTTCTACCGTGGTCTGCATTAAACTTTTAAATAGCTTTTACTTATTAATGTTGAACAACCTTTATTGCAGAATGCAGTCTGGTTTTTCTTGAAGGTTGAAATACATTCTTCAAATTTCATTATTTGCATATAGTATTCTTATGTTTTCTTAGACTCCCTAGCCAGTTCTAATTAACTCCTTTAACCCAGAAGAAACATTTTTGAAATTTTAGGGTTGGACATTGATAAGATGAAATGTGGTATAAGGAAATGAGTTAAAGCCGAAATTTTATATAACAGCAAAAAGGAGAGAGGGAAAAATCACTGGTTTTTAAATCAAAAGATAGGGATTTTGAACACTGGCCTAGAGGGCATCTTTGTGACTTTGGACAAGCTGCAGACCTCCCCTCCCACTACCTCTCCATCCTTTTTTGTTTTCTATCATGTATTGTTTTAAAGACTAAATTAGAAAATGTGAATTTATTTGATAGAATTAGGCATAATGATGACAATCAATAAATTCTGTTTTTCTTCCTTAAATGCAAACCAGGGCACTTAATAAATTAAATGGATAATTAATTATATGTTTAGCATCTCCTATTCTTTCCCCTTTCCTTTACCTTTTCTCACTTCTGTAAACTCCATTTCATAAGAGAGCATGGAATTATCTCCAACTGTATTGCCATAGAATTTATCTTCAACTATATCAGTAATTCCCTCCATACGAACTTTAAGTTGTGAACTTTCAAAGATGCAAACGTGCGGTCCATCAGCATCTGGCTTGAGTGAAATTGCATCTGGCCCTCCATCTCCAATTGCTAATGATCCTTCAGCTCTACCATCTTCCACCTCCTCTCCCTCCTCCAGTCAGTCGCTCTTCTTGCCTGTTCACTCGATGCCAGCCCCTGTATGCCAGCTGTTGTACTGTACTACTGTGCTTTTCAAGGTACTGCACTGTAAGATTAAAAAATGTTTTCTTTGTTTTTTGTGTTTGTTTTATGTATTATTTGTGTTAAAAGTGTTATAAGCCTATTACAGTACAGTACTATATAGCCGATTGTGTTAGTTGGGTACCTGGGCTAACTTTGTTGGACTTAATGAACAAATGGGACGTATGAACATGCTCTCGGAACGGAACTGATTTGTATGTAGGGGACTTACTGTACTGCCAAGCACATGTGTTGAAAACACAAAGTTAGGGATTATACATTATTCTAGTGGTAATAAGTGGTAATGATTATGGCTACAATTGATGAAAATTGCCCTGGTGATACAGACTAAATAGGAGAACCCATATTTTATGTTTTTGGCACTTGTAAAATATTTAAATACATGTTGATTTATTAGAGTTAAGGATATTTATAGAGTTAAGGACATCTGTGGCTATTTTGCTAGACTATCTCATGAAGAATATACATTTTGTACATGGGAGAAAAGTTAGGACACAGTTTAAGTATGTAATATAATTTCTAATGATTAATCAATTATAAATATTGATAATCCAGTTTATTTTAAAAGACACTCTCTTGGCTGAGCTAGAATTTTAATTTGCAAAAATTGGCTGGAAACAAACACTGGTAATTAGTTTCTAGTTTGCATAAGCATTGCTTTGCAAATATTTGCTCTTCTAAAGAGTTAGCAACGGGTGTTTTTATATGTACAAGGATTTGTGGGCAGTAACAGTGAAACTCATTATGACTTTGGAAACTGCCTTCCTGTATTTTACATGGGTTTCACATTTGATAAGACCCACCTGCTTCTACTCGACTCCTAGTAATCCAAATTTGACATTTTGGGGAGTCAGTTAACTTTCTCTAAGAAGATATGTTCTCACCTGATCATCTATGTTCCCAGGAGGCTCTTTTTTGTTGCCATCACAGCTTTTAAAAAGAGAGTTCAAGCTGCATTTGGAATCTTGAATAAAGATTCCCTACCCCACCTCACTTCCACTCTTATTTGTTAATAAAAATCACATGAATTGGACATGGTTTCAGTTTTAAATTCAGGAATAAAATATTATTTCTGAAGTCCAGGGGTGAGGCCTCAATCAGCATTTAAAAATAAGTACTTCTGGTGTTTCTGGTTAACTCAGGTGATCTCACTTTGTCATAAACTAATCTAGAGCCAAGTCATCCAAAGTGAGGCATGTTTGCCACAGAGAGGCTGACCCCAGAAGAAAAGATCAGAACTTATATTGCTACATAGCTTTGTATAGTTTCTATCTATCTATCTATCTATCTATCTATCTATCTATCTATCTATCTATCTATATCTATCTACATTTTATGATTGTTCATTGACATCTCTGTATTTGTTTTATAATAATATAATATATTCTGACAGTGTTGCATTTATGTGATTTATAAAAAACCAAAATGGATTTTTGGGGGTGTGATCAATTTTTAACTGATAGATATATGAAATTAGAAAAATAAAAAGGTTTGGTAATCTGTGATCTCAACAATCTTCTTTGCTTACTCTATTATTTGCAAACTTCTCTAGAGAAGACTGACAAACACCAGGCGGGAGCCTCTATGTGGAATTTCTGTGCACCCAATATTGGGAACACTTTCTGGTGTCCCAGCACCCTAATGGCCTCCGTTAGAAAGCTCAACCTGGTTCAGGTATTTTCTACCCCACATCCCTCCTTTTTCCCTCTTCAAAAGAGGTCTAATATAAAAATAGTGTAAAAGCAATTGTGATGGTGGGTTAAATAGTTTTTGTCAGTAGAATTTGTGTCTAAACACACCATGAACATTTCCTCTTTTCTACTGAGCTGAGTTATGTTTTTTTTTTAGAATTTTTTTTTCTTTTTAAATTTATGGCTGTGTTGGGTCTTCGTTTCTGTGCGAGGGCTTTCTCTAGTTGTGGCAACTGGGGGCCACTCCTCATCGTGGCACACGGGCCTCTCACTATCGCGGCCTCTCTTGTTGCAGAGCACAGGCTCCAGGCGCGCAGGCTCAGTAATTGTGTCACACGGGGCCAGCTGCTCCGTGGCATGTGGGATCTTCCCAGACCAGGGCTCGAACCCGTGTGTCCTGCATTGGCAGGCGGACTCTCAACCACTGCGCCACCAGGGAAGCCCCTGAGTTATGTTTTATCAATGACCAGATGTTATATTTTTGCCTCACTGGCAACTAGGTGTCCTAGAAATTGGGTTTCACAATGTCAGAGAAGCATGATGGGCAGGAAAACACGTTTTGTTCGCTGATGCTTCTTTGTCATATTTTGGCTAGCATTGCTCTATTAATTCAATTGGAGCCTCTACTCTATGAGCACATGTACTTTCTCAGCCTGGACCGTCCATGCTTGGCCTGGCTAAAATAGGCTTCCATGACCCCACAAGAATGGGTGCATGTCACCTCTGTGTAGTCACATAATACTCAAAACGTACCTGTATAATATATAATTCTTTTTTTGGTTTTCTTTTAAATCTTCTTTATATTTTGTATTTTTTGATTCACATTTTTGATACATTCAAAATTTGTTTCTAACAGCTTTATTGAGGTATAACAGACATACAACAAAATGCACACATTTGAAAAGCATATGGTGCTAAGTTTGACATATGTATACACCCATGAATCCATCACCTCAATCAAGATTATGAACATATCCATCACCCCAAAAAGAAGTCCCTGTGTCCCTTTTATACCCTCTCTTCTGCACTTTTCCCTCTACCCCAGGCAGTCCTTGATCAGCTTTCTTTCACTTTAGTTTTCATTTTATAGAAATTTATAGTAATGGGATCATATAGTATGTATTTATTTTTCTGGCTTCTTTCATTCAGCCTAATTATCTTGAGATTTGTTGATAATATGTGAATTAATAGTTTTCTTCTTTGCATTTCAAAGTAATATTTTATTGTATGAAATACCACAGTTTACATAGCCATTTACCTGATAGTTGTTTACAAATATTAGGCATTAAAAATAAAGCAGCTAATAAAGTATGTATTTTATATATATATATATATATATATATATATATATATATATATATATATATATATATATATTATATAGTTGTGGTATGAATGCTTAACATGATATGTACCCTCTTAACAAATTTTTGTGTACAATTAAATATTAATAGCTATAGGGACAATATTGTACAGCTGATCTCTAAAACTTATTAATCTTGCATAATTGAGACTTTATGCCATATGATTTCATTTCTTTTGGATGAATGTCTAAGATTTAAATGACTGGATAATAAGGTAATATATATTTAACTTTTTTAAGAAATAAAATTGCCAAATTGTTTTTGAAAGTGGTTTTAACATTTTTCATTCCCACCAGCAGAGTGTGAGATTTTCCATTGCTCCACATTTTCAACTACTCTAATTACGGTCTTTTTAATTTTAGACATTTGAGTAGGTGTGTAGAGGTATCTCATTAAGATTTTAATTTATATTAAATGCCTAATGCCTAAACACATTGAGCTGCTTTTAAATCTGCTTAGTTACTATTCTTACATGTTAATGAAGTGTCTATTAAAGTATCTTGCCCAATTTTTGTTTTGTTTTATTTGTTTTGTTATTATTGACTTTTGAGAATCGTTTATATGTTCTGGATATACATCCTTTATCTATATATGATTTGCAAATATTTCAGCCAGGCTGCAACTTGTATTTTATTCTCTTAACAGTATTTTTCAAAGAGCAGAAGTTCTGAAGTTCTGAATTGTCTAAGTCCAGTTAATCATTTTTTAATGAAAGGTGCTTTTAATATTATGTTTAAAAGTCTACCTAACTGAAGATTAAAAAAATGTTCTGGTTTCTTCTAGAAGCTTTATAATTTTAGGTTTTACATTTAAATCTATGATCCATTTTGAGTTAGTTTTTGGTATCCATCAAAGTTCTTTTTGTCCATATAGATATTCAGTTATTCTAGCAACACTTATTAGAGGGACCATCTTTTTTTCACTGTATTTTCTTTGTACTTTTGTCAAAAATCAATTGACCATACATCTCTGAGGCTGTGTCTGAATTCTCTATTTTGTTCTGTAAGTTCCTGGGAACAGAAAATATCTTTTGTCATTGTATTTCCATGACTTGGCATAATATCTGGACCATAAAGAGGCTCTATTTATTGTTGAATGAAGTCACTAATGATGGGATCACATGCATACATAACTACAAAAAGAAACCATCCTCCTTACATTGTGATCTTTTTCCTGTCTACTTTTCTAACTTAAGAGTTTTCAAATTTGCTGTCAGGAGTCATTGAGATTTCATAGAGGTGCCTCAGGGGACATGTGGATTTGAGGAAAGAAATAAGGACAATGTTCTAATCCCATTTGCATCACCTTATTTATACACTGAGTTTCTTTTTTATTTTTATTCTTTTATTGAAGTATGGTTGAATTACAATGTTGTATTAATTACTGTTCTACAGCAGAGTGACTCAGTTATACATATATACACATTCTTTTTCATATTCTTTTCCATTATGGTTTATTATAGGATATTTAATATAGTTCCCTGTGCTATACAGTAGGACCTTGTTGTTTATCCATTCTATATATACCAGTTTGCATCTGCTAACACCAATCTATCACTCTGTCCCTCCTCCAACCCCCTCCCCCTTAGCAACTACCAGCCTGTTCTCTATGTCCCTGATTCTGTTTCTATTTCTTAGATAGGTTCATTTGTGTCATATTTTAGATTCTACATATAAGTGATATCATATGGTATTTGTCTTTCTCTTTCTGACTTCCTTCACTTAGATAATCTCTAGCTGCATCCATGTTGCTGCAAATGGCATTATTTCATTCTTCATTATGGCTGAGTAGTATTCCATTGTATATATGTACCACATCTTCTTTACCCATTCATCTTTCAGTGGACATTTAGGTTGTTTCCATGTCTTGGCTATTGTGAATAGTGCTGCTGTGAACATAGGGGTGCATGTGTCTTTTTGAATTAGTGTTTTTTCTGGATATATGCCCAGGAGTGGGATTGCTGGATCATATGGTAATCCTATTTCCAGTTTTCTGAGGAACCTCCATACTGTTTTCCACAGTGGCTTCACCAACTTACATTCCCACCAACATTGTAGGAGAGTTCCCTTTTCTCCACACCCTCTCCAGCATTTGTTATTTGTAGACCTTTTAATGATGGTCCTTCTGACCTTCTGATGGCGTGAGGTGGTACCTCATTGTAGTTTTGATTTGCATTTCTCTAATAATTAGCGATGTTGAGCATTTTTTTATGTGCCTATCATCCAGCTGTATATCTTCTTTGGAGAAATGTCTCTTTAGGTCTTCTATCCATTTTTTGATTGGGTTGTTTGTTTGTTTTGTTGTCAAGTTGTATGAGCTGTTAGTGTATTTTGGAAATTAAGCCCTTGGTGGTCTCATCATTTGTAAGTATTTTCTCTCATTCCGTAGGTTGTCTTTTTGTTTTGTTTATGGTTTCCTTGAGTTTCTGTATAAGATTTATTCCAAAGAGCAGTTTCAATGACTTATATAAAAGTATGAAAAAATAATTACCTTAATATACTGCCTTTCCCAGAGTTATTTATATTTAACAGATTACATTGAAAGAAGAAGCCCATTTAAGGACTTAAAATACACAACATCTAATTGTGAAATGGCTTAGTGTTTTACTGATGATTTGGAAGATTTGGGTGCAAAAGGGCTTACTGGTGTCCTTTACCACATAGGTAAATGCTTTCACTAGTAATAAAAATCAAGTGTGTTTATTAAAAAGGGAAATGACACATGGATTTTCTGTGACTGAAAATCATTTTGATTAAAAGACAAAACTTCTACTTTGCTGATTTTCTCTTTTGAAACAATGACAAATTACAGAAAAATTTGCCATTCTGTGTTCAATATGGATTGTGATGACTAAGATGAGCAAAGAATTCCATAAGAAATCAGTTTAAAAAATCAGCTACTAAATTGTTCTAACCCTTCTTATGTAGAAAGCTGGAAAATAGGAGAGAAAAGCCATTTCTCTAGAAAAAATTCACATATCAGAAGAAAGATTATTTAAATTGTGTGAAAACAAGAATTAGCACAAAACCAGGGCTGTACTCTTGGCCATTCAAATTTTGCCTGCTGTCAGATGCTGGGTAGAGTTCTGGTGTCATTTATTTGTTTTGTTTTAGCTGGTGCTTATTTCAACTCCTTATTTTTTATATGCTGCCTGTGATGCAGTAAAATGTGATCATTGGAAAATATGGTACCTCTGCTATTACTATTTGACAATGAAAGATTTGCTAAAATAAAAGAATCTTTGAATATCAATAACTTTTCAAATTTTCCTCAGAAAAACACTCACACTTGTGATGTTTATTTTATTTTATTTTTTCATGCTCAACATCAATGACCTCCATAGACCACTGACATGGGCTTAAGGGGAAAAAAAGCATTTTATCACAAAAAGCCAATGATAGCTTTTGACATCTGTGCTAGATCCATTTCCTACCTGCTGTGCTTAATTTCAGAATTCAGTTCTATCATTAAAATAAAAACATTGTTGGCTCTTCCTTTGATGTGGCACATTACATCAATTTTCTCCAAGAATCATGTACAATTTCTAGGTACCAGTGCCCCCTGAACTTATTTGGAATTTCAGATCTTGTTACCTGCTGTATGAATTGATCTTGTTCATTGTGGGATGACATGTGAACTGTGGAAATACATTGTTTCTTGACTCTTTTCCCCAAATCAAGCCCTGGAATGACCTATTTTTCCCACATCTTTGCTGACTTTGCTTTGATTACTCTCTTATCCCATAAAGTCTATCCTTACACTGGGAGAGGACTGATCATTTGGTTTGTTGCAAGATGACTTCTCCATCAAAGCCTGCTGTCATGGACAAAGTGGGTCTGGATGGCAGGCTGAGTACATATTTTCAGTGTCATCCTCCATCATGCTCTGTATCTTAAATTTCAGTTTTAAACAGCAGCTGAGAATATTAACTCAGAGCCATTAATTAGTAGCTGAATGACTTAAACACTATGTCAATATCCTTAGGAGTCTGTTGCTAGAAGAAGTATTGATGCTAAGGTTTTGATATTAATAAGAGGCACAGGACAGATACCTCTGACCTTGGAGAAGAGGAGCAACTGGTAGATTTGGGGTGCTGTAAAGAAGAGATATACATTTTCTTTAGAGAGACAGAGGCAATATTCTCTTTTGTTGAGTGTTTTGCAGCTACTCCCAATATGTGTACTGCTGAGTACACATTTACTTGTTTACTAGTTATGAAGAAGACAAGTGCTTTATATTCTTTATTTCTAATTCCTTCTTAGACATGGTAGCTCCATCCATTCTGGACACTGAAGCAGAAACATGGGTGGCATCCTGCACTCACCAGGTAACTAGGTTCTGTATTTTTACTTTGATAAACATATCTTGTAGCCATCATGTCTTTTTCTATTCCTATCACTACAGTTTTCTTTCAGAGCATTATGTGAACATCTAAAATGGACGTCCTGATTTTTCTTTCCTCTGTCCCTCTATAGTGCCCCTACAGAGATGTTTGTAATGAGCAAATATCATGTCTCTTCCCTGATTAAAAATCTTTGAGACTCCCCATCACATAGTACAGTCCTTGGAGTGGGAAAAGGTAGGTGGCATGTTTACACACCTTGCCAAGTGATTCAGACATATGCCTTCCTTCCTGATTAAGAATCAATGAAGTACAAGACAATAATATCCAACAATTATATTAAACAGTATTTTAAATGCTCTATATGTATTTACCCATTTAATGTTCACAAATATCTTATGGTATAGGTACTATTTTTAGGTCCATTTTACAGATGAAGAAACTGAGGCACAGCAAGGGTAGGAAGTTTCTCCAAGATGCTAAAACTCATTAGCAGCACAAGCATGAAGTCAATTGGAGATATTCTAGATCCCAGGTCTATGCTCTTAAGTGCTACTCTAGTCTTGCTCCCTTATGATGGAGTTCTAGTTTCTTCTGTCTGTGTAAATATTAGCGATTTGTGTGAACATCTGCTATGTTCTTCACCTTTAGCTCTCCAGTCTTTAAAAACCCCTTAGTGTCTTCTTTGGAATTCCTTTAGTTAGGACTAATTTAGTTGTAAAATAATCATAAAGATTTTTGATTCTAGAACAACTTCCTGAAGTAGGTAGTAAAATCCTGGAAAAACATCATATAAGATAATTTCTCATTTACTTGGATGCCTTAGGTGTAAACCTAACTGAAAGTAAGGGAATTATTAAGGAACATGCCAGTGGGATACAGGAGTTGGCACAATATACAAAAAGTTGATTCATATTAAATTTTCTGGGGAGGCAGATTCCTTTGGAATTCTCTCTCCAGTAAAATATGATTGAATTAGCCAAACAAAGGTTAAAATGAAAATCTTCTTGAAGAGTTAACCCATTGACCTAAGTTCTTTTTTTTTTTTTTTTTTTTGGTATGTGGTCCTCTCACTGTTGTGGCTTCTCCTGTTGCGGAGCACAGGCTCCGGACGTGAAGGCTCAGCAGCCATGGCTCACGGGCCCAGCCACTCCGTGGCGTGTGGGATCCTCCCGGACCAGGGCACAAATCCACGTCCCCTGCATCAGCAGGCGGACTCTCAACCACTGCGCCACCAGGGAAGCCCTGACTTAAGTTCTTGAAGAGTTAACTCACTGACTTAAGTTCTCTAAGAGGTAAACTACTGATAATGCAGGAAGTATTGGTTTCATAAAATAAATCAGAAGGAGAACAGTGGATCATTTGAAAAAGTAAGGTGAAGAAAGACTCAGAGCTCTCCTCATCCTTGAAACCATGATTCTGTGGTTGGCAAAATGCTAAAAAGGAAACTTTCAATGAAAGTTTGACATAATGAATTTGTTAAGAAGGGATTGGTATATTCTCTGTTTCGTCTTTTTACTGGTCATATGGCTATCCTTTCAGAGTTATGGTGGTTTTGTTCAAGCGTCTCTGTTCTTAAACTTTCAGAATTACGGATCACTCACTAGCTACTTGAGCTGGAACATTTAGAGGAAAGACTACACCCAGGAAAGATGCTTTTGATTTGCGTATTGTCTAAAGTAACACAAAACACATTTAGAAATTTATGTAGAAATTGGGTGAAGGATATTGCTAAAAGAAAGGAAGTGGTACATACAAACTCATGATAAAGTACCTGTTATTAATGCTTCTTAAAACAGGCTATATGAAGTGGCATTGATATTCTCTTTCACGCACACATGCACCGCATTTTTCCTTTTTGTCATGTTTCCCAATTTATTAATGTAGAGAATGTAAAATAGTAATAAGTAGATCCTTGGATCACAGTCATACTTCTTCCCTGTAAATTTCTTTACTCCAATTAAATGTAAAATTTTCCCCCTTTGATTTCATTTTTGATGAGATTTTTCAAGAATATCATCATCATGACTGGGGAGGAACCACTGTGTTACCTTCTCTTGTAGAGTAGTTAGGATGAATGTGCTGATTTCTAATGTTTTTTAGAAAAGCTTTATTGAGATATAATTTACATACCATAAAATGTGTCTAAGTGTACAGTTTATGTACATTTAAGTGCACAGTTCAGTGAATTTCAGTATATTCACAGAGCTGTACAACCATCAGTATTTATGTAGGTACTGACAGACAATTCATCTTGTAAACAGGTGACATAAGCTTATGGTATTGGTAAATACCATATAGTAGTGTAAATGTATTTTCTCTTCCTTATGATTTTACTAATATTTTCTCTAGCTGACTTTATTGTAAGAATATAGTATATAAAAATATAACATATAAAATATGTGTTAATCAACTGTTTATGTTATTGGTAAGGCTTCTAGTCAGCAGTAGGCTCTAAGTAGTTAAGTTTTGGGGGGATTCAAAAGTTACACATAGATTTTCAACTGCGTGGAGGGTCAGCGCCTCTGACACCTGCATTGCCTTATAGGGTTTTATGGGAATTAAATGTGTTAATACATATAAAGTTTTTAGAATGGGACCTGGTGTATACTAATATTACATAAAGTTTTAAATATTACTGCTAGTTTGATTATCACCATTCTACCCTTGAAGAAAAGGAATATAGCTGGAGTCTTGGTGAATTAGTACTGCTGTCCTTGAAGTGAACAGTGAAATGTAAATCTCTCCCTAGGGTGGGAATCTAGGAGCTAAATCTTCAGGCATACATTTGCCGCATTTGTAAGTGGCAGCTTCTTAAATCAGGAATGGAACCATAGATTCCTTTCATCAGGGAAAGAGCAAAGAATGCACCATTTTTTCCTAGGGACCAGCTGCCTTTTCTTTCCTTGCTTTAACTCACACTGGTGTAGTTCCCTTCTTATGAAATTCCATCTCCATAACAGAGAAAAGAATCAAGTGGTTATGGGAAAATGGCAAAATTTTCTCCATTCTAACAACAAAATGGAAGAATGTCCTTTAAAAAAAGTCCTGTACCAAGGCCAGTTTCTGCAAGTACACTTCAAAATAATCTCTATTCATCGACCACTCTGTCACTTCCAATAGATTTTTTTTTCAAAGCTAAATAGAATGGCTTATTTACTCCAGACTTGTCCTGTGAAATCTAAGCTGGCTGACCAATCTGTCTCACAACCTTAGCAGGTGGGAAAAATTTTGGGGGCAGAAGGTATTGTATTTCTCAAGTGGCTGCAAAATAAGGTACCCTTGAAAATGAGCGTTCACTTTGTTTGTCTCTTTGCTTTTCCTGGAACAACTCTGACAGTATGGTATCTAACCTTGGCAAAATTTAATAATACTTTTCCCACTTCTGAAGCAGATGATAAGAGAAATACATCATTTATAATGAGCAAATGCCATTTACTATGGAGCTGCTTTTTCTGGGAGATCCAAAGTGAAAGTGTATTCTCTGGTAGACAGTGTGAACCTCTTGGGGAACTGTTTCCAGCACTGCATTGTCAAGTCAATCACTTAAATAGCTGTTTCTGTTACAAAAGTTTTATATTAAAAAAGAAAACAAACAGGATATGCTACAAGATGTATTTTAAGTGAATATTTATGTTGTCCCTTTGATTTCTATTAAAATTTTACAACTTTAAAAAAGTCTCAAAACTTTGAGTTCCATAGTCAACTGATTTTCTCAAGGTGGGTCTGATTACATTTGTTTAGATTCTTTTATTCAAAGCTGCCAGTAATCTACCTAGTTTTAGAGGTGGTAGTAGCAGAGTGCTTTACTAAAATTATTCCCATATTTCATATATCCCTTCATAGGTAATTCCAAACCATCTCCCCAGGATAATTTTTACATTATTTAATCACTCTAAGCACTTTTTAAAAAGTACTTACAGTATGATTATCCAAATAATAGGCCCAACTATATCTGTTTTGATCTATTTTCTTTTAAGCAAATACTCAAAAAAATTCCAATATGGAAGTTACCTTTTGGATTCCGTAGCTTGGACATCAGTAACTTTTTAATCTTTTTACAACTTCTGATCAAGCACTTCTAATTTCTAATTCATTCCAGATAAGAAGCCAGGTAACCCAGGAAAATTTTTAAAGAGAATCAATATAGGGTAGCTTTTCTAGTAGTCAGTAAAATTATCTATGTAGCTGATCAAAGGGAAAGGCCAGAAAAATCAGAATCAGACCCCAAAATATATAACAATTATATAATTGATAGAAGTGGCATCTCCAATCAGTGAGCAAAGGATAAGCAATTCACTGAAAAATATTGGGTCAAATAACTCATGATTTGGGGGTGAAAATTAAATATCTACTTTAACCTATGCAAAATAATTTTCACATGAATTAGTATTTTAAATATAAAAATAAATCCATAAAACCTTAGAAAAAGTATGAATATTTATCTAATTGTTTTGTTTCAGTGTCTTCCAACATGAAAAGCAAAACTCTAAACCATAAAAAGGAGGATTGAGATATTTAACCATAAAATATGAAAATTTACACATGGTAAAACCATGCAAACCAAATTTCAGTAAAAATGATGAAATGGGAATGATAAGTATAATATACATAGAAAAGTAATGACATGATAGAATATGAGGAGATATTGCAAGTCAATGAAAATAACATACCTTAATAGTGGGCAAAATGTTAGCAATATGTGCACCAAAATATAAAAGACCAATAAACATAAAAATGTTCTAAATTACTTATTAAAGAAATAAAATAGTATTGAAATACCACTTTGTCTTAATCTGGCATCTTTTGTTATTTTAAAAATGCACTGTTTTTTTTTCTTTTTTTTTTTTTTTAAATTGATTCAGTTTCATTCCTGGTAATTGGTCTGTTCATATTTCTTCCTGATTCAGTCTTGGAGGTGGTACATTTCCAGGAATTTATCCATTTCTACTAGGTTGTCCATTTTATTGGCATATAATTATTCATAGTAATCTCTTATGATCCTTTGTATTTCTGTGACAGTTATAACTTCCTCCTTTTTCATTTCTGATTTTATTGATTTGGGTACTCCTTTTTTTTCTTGGGGAGTCTGGCTAAAAGTTTATCAATTTTGTTTTTCAAAGAACCAGTTCTTAATTTTATTGATCTTTTCTATTACTTCTTTTGGTCTCAATTTCATTTTTTTCTGCCCTGAACTTTAAAATTTCTGTCCTTCTACTAACTTTGGTTTGCTTCATTCTCCTTTTTCTACTTCCTTTAGGTGTAGTGTTAGGTTGCTTATTTGAGATGTTTCTTGTTTCCTGATCTAGGCTTTTATTACTATAAACCTCCCTCTTAGAACTGCTTTTGCTGCATCCCATTGCTTTTGGATCATTGTGTTTTCATTTTCATTTGTCTCCAGGTATTTTTTGATTTCCTCTTTGATATCTTCAGTGACTCATTGGTTGTTTAGTAGCATATTGTTTAGCCTCCACATGTTTGTGTTTCTTGCAGTATTTTTCTTAAAAGCTGATTTCTAGTCTCATAGCTGTTTCATCAGAAAAGATGTTTGGTATGATTTCCATGTTCTTAAATTTATTGAGGCTTGTTTGTATACTAGCATGTGATCTATCCTGGCAAATGCTCCTTGTGCACTTGAAAAAAATGTATATTGTGCTGCTTTGGGGTGGAATGTTCTATATATATCTATTAAGTTTATTTGGTCTAATGTGTCATTTAAGGTCAGTGTTTCCTTATTGATTTTCTGTCTGGATGATCTGTCCATTGATGTAAGTGGGGTTTTAAAGTCACCTACTATTATTGTGTTACTGTCAGCTTTTTTCTTTATGTTTTTTAATATTTGCTTTATGTATTTAGGTGCTCCTATGTTGGATGTGTATATATATATATATATATATATATATATATATATATATATATATATATATATATTACATCTTTTTCTTGGATTGATCCCTTTATTATTATATAATATCCTCTTTGTCTCTTGTTACAGTCTTTGTTTTAAAGTCTATTTTGTCTGATACAAGTATAGCTACCCCAAATTTCTTTTTGTTTTCATCCGCATGGAATACTTTTTCAATTCCCTCACTTTCAGTCTGTGTGTGTGTTTAGATTTGAAGTGAGTCTCTTGTAGGCAGCATATAGCCTTATTTTTTAAATCCATCTAGCCACTCTGTGTCTTTTGACTGCAGCATTTAGTTAATTTACATTTGAAGTTTTACTGATAGGTATGTACTTATTGGCATTTTGTTAATTGTTTTCTGGTTGTTTTTGTAGTTGATTTTTTATTTCTTTCTTCTTTTGCTATCTTCCCTTGTGATTTGATGAGTACCTTAGTGTTATCTTTTAATTCCTTTCTCTTTTGTGTGTGTGTGTGTATCTATTTTAGATTTTTAGTTTGTGGTTGCCCTGAGGTTTATATATAGCAAACTATATATCTATATCTATGTCTATATATACAATTATTTTAAGTTGCTGATCTCTTAATTTCTTTTTAATTTCTTTTAAATTTTAAAATTGGAGTATAGTTGATTTACAATGTTGTGCTAGTTGCAGGTGTACAGCAAAGTGAATCAGTTATACATATACATATGTCCACTCTTTTTTAGTGATCTCTTAATTTCAAATGCACTCGATAACCACACATTTTCACTCCCCTCTAACCATGATTACTATTTTTGATGTCATATTTTACATCTTTTTGTTTTGTGTATCCTATAACTACTTGTTGAGGATACAGATGATTTTACTACTTTTGTCTTTTAACCCTCCTACTAGCTTTATAAGTAGTTATTAAACTTCTCACTGTGTTCATCTATTCATCTCCTGAGTTAATTGAGCATCTTTATAATCATTACCTTGAATCATTATCTTGGGTATATTGCTTATCTTCACTTTGTTTAGTTCTTCTTATGGGGTTTTATCTTGTTCCTTCGTTTGGAACATATTCCTTGCTGCCTCATTTTGCCTAATTCTCTGTGTTTATTTGTATATATTAGGTAGGTAGGTTTCATTTCCTGATCTTGGAGAAGTGGCCTTATTTAGGAGATGTCTTATGGGGCCCAGCAGCACACTATCCCATGGTCCCAGAGCTATATACTCTAGCCACTATGTAGACTGCATGGGTCCTTATGTTATGGTGGGGCCAACTACTGTGGGTGTGCTGGTCAGCTGGGCTAGTCCCCAGCCCAGTTGACTGACAAGCCGTTCTTAGTATGGAGGCTACCAGCTGCTGGTGGTTGGGGGTTGGGTCCCAGCATGGTTGACTGTGGACCTGGATCTAGTGCTGGCCCACTGTTGAACAGAATCAGTTCCTGGGGCAACTTGTTGCAGGTCCCAGGTGTCCTGGCACTGTAGCTGGCACACTGGTGTGTGGGTCTGGGTCCCAGCTCATCTGGTTGTGGAGATTTGGGAATCCTGGGGTCAATGCCATCCCATTGGTGGGAACAGCTCACTGAATTGGTAAAAAAAATCCCAACAATCAAAATCCTGGATCAGACAGCTTCACAGGTGAATTCTACCAAATATTTAAAGAAGAGTTAACACCTGCCCTTCTCAAACTCTTCCAGAAAATTGAAGAGAAAGGAGCTCCTCCAAACTAATTCTACCAGGCCAGGGTCACCCTGATACCAAAACCAGACAATGACAATACAAAAAAGGGAAAATTACAGACCAATATCACTGATGACCATAGATTAAAAAAAACTCTCAACTAAAATATTTGTAAACAAAATTAAACAATACATTAAAAGAATCATACACCATGATCAGGTGAGATTTACACCTGGAGGCAAAGATGGATCAATATCTACAAAGCTGTCAACATGATACACATTAACTGATTGAAAAATAAAAATCATATGATCATCTCAACAGATGCAGAAAAAGCTTTTGACAAAATTCAACATATATTTATGATAAAAACTCTCAGCTTTTGAAGTGAGTATAGAGGGAACATACTTGAGCATAGTAAAGGCCATATATGACTGGTCCACAGCTAACATTATATTCAAAGTTGAAAAGCTGAAAGCATTTTCTCTAGGGTTAGAAACAAGACAAGGGTGCCCACTCTTGCTACTTTTATGCAGCATAGTATTAGAAGTTCTAGCCACAGCAATCAACAAGAAAAAGTAAGAAAAAGGAATCCAAATTTGTAGATGACATGATAGTATATACAGAAATTCCTGAAGAAGATACTAAAAAACTATTAGAACTAATAAATGAATTCAGTAAAGTTGTAGGGCACAAGATTAATATAAAGAAGTCTGATGCATTTATATACACTAACAACAAACTATCAAAATGAGAAATTCTGAAAACAATCCCATTTACAATTTCATCAAAAAGAATTAATTACCTAGGAATAAATCTAACTAAGGAAGTAAAAGTCTTGTACTTGGAAAACTATAAGACATTGATGAAAGACACTGAAGGTGACATAAACAAATGGAAGGATATATTGTGTTCATGAACTGGAAGAATTAATATTGTTACAATGACCATACTACCTAAGACAATCTACATATTGAATACAATTCCTATAAAAATTATAATGGCATTTTCACAGAACTAGGAAAATTAATCATAAAATTTGTGTGAAACCACAAAAGGCCCAAATAGCCAAAGCAATCTTGAGAAAGAAGAATAAAGCTGGAGGTATCACACTTTCTGTTTTCAAACTATACCACAAAGCTACATTAATCAAATGTATGGAACTGGCACAAAAACAGACATGTAGATTGATGAAACACAAGAGAGAGCCCAGAAATGAACCCACATTAATATGGTCAATCAATTTACAACAAAGGAGACAAGAATATACAATGGGGAAAAGATGGCCTCTTCAGTAAATGGTGTTGGGAAAACTGAACAGCTACATGCAAAGGAATCAAAGTGGTCTTGGTCACACCATATACAAAAATAAATTCAAAATGGAATTAAAAACTTAAATGTAAGACCTGAAACCATAAAACTCATAAAAAAATAACCATAAGCAGTACACTCTTTGACATCAGTTTTAGCAATAATTTTTTTGGATATGTCTCCTCAGGCAAGGGAATCAAAAGCAAATATAAACAAATGGGATTACATCAAAATAAAAAGCTCTTACATAGCAAAGAAAATTATCAACAAAATGAAAAGACAGCCTACTGAATGGGAGAAAATATTGCAAATGATAAATCTGATAAGGGGTTCATATACAAACTATACAAAGAATTCATACAACTCACCATTGAAAGAACAAAGAACCTGATTAAAATATGGACAGAGGATCTGAACAGACATTTTTCTGAAGAAGACATGCAGATGGGCAACAGGCCATCTCAATATCACTAAACATCAGAAAAGTGGAAATCAAAACCACAATGTGATGTCACTTCACCGCTCTCATAATGGCTATTATCAAAAGACAACAAATAACAAATGTTGGTGAGGATGTGGAGAAAAGGGAACCTTCATGCACTTTGGTGGGAATGTAAACTGGTACAGCCACTATGGGAAACAGTATGGAGCTCTCTCAAAAAAAAAAATTAAAAATAGAACTATCATATGATCCAGTAATTCCATTCCTGGGTATTTTTTCAAAGAAAAGCAAAACAGTAATTGTAAAAGATATATGCACCCATTGCTCATTGCAGAATTATTTACAATAGCCAAGATATGGAAGCAACCTAAGTCTCCATAAACTGATGAATAGATACAGAAGATGTAACATATGTGTATATGTGTGTGTGTGTGTGTGTGTGTGTGTGTGTGTGTAATGGAATATTACTCAGCCATAGAAAAGAACAACATTTTGCCATTTGCAGCAATATGGATGGACTTGGAGGGCATTATGCTAAGCAAAATAAGTCAGACAAAGACAAATGGTATCACTTAAAGGTGGAATCTAAAAAAAACAAATGAACAGATGTAATAAAATAGAAACAGAGTCTTAGATATAAAGAACAAACAGGTGATTGCCAGAAGGGAGGCTGAAATATACAGTGTAGGGAATATAATAAATAATAATGTAATGTGTGCTGCCAGATGGTAACTATATTTACCATAGTAATCATTTTTGTAATGTACAGAAATATCAAATCACTGTGTTGTACACCAGGAACTAGCATAGCATTGTAGGTCAATTATAATTGAAATAAAGAAATATACTCAGAAGAAGTGTTTGTATTTGTGGTTACCAGAAGTGGAGTGTTGGGGGCGAGGGAATTGGATGAAGGTGGTCAAAATACACAAACTTCCAGTTGTAAGATATATAAGTACTAAGGATGTAATGTACAACATAATTAATATAATTAATATTGCTAAATGTTATATATGAAAGTTGTTAAGAGAGTAAATCTTGAGTTTTCATGACAAGGAAAAAAATACATTTTTCTGTTTTTTCTTACTTTGTGTCTATATGAGACGATGGATGTTTCCTAAACTTATTGTGCTAATCATTTCATGATGTATGTAAGTCAAATTATTATGCTATACACCTTAAACTTATATATTACTGTATGTCAATTATATCTCAGTAAAACTGGAAGAAAAAATGACACTTTTGCTTAGTGTGGGTATAAATGAGTATTATTACATATTGTTAGCGAGTGTAAATTGGTATAACTTTCTAGAGGGTAGTTTAGCAGTTGTCAAAAATATTCAAAATACTAGGAAAATAAGGAAAATAAGTATGATTCTACACATAATTCTAAACATTTGGTAATAAAGTTATTCATTAAAATGTCTTAATGACAGCAACAAAATAAAATTGGAAACACTATTAAAAGTATGTGATTTATTGGGTAAAGTGTAGTACACAGAAGGTGTATATATGCATGTAATAAATTATGTCATAGAAATTTTATTTTAGTGGAAAACCTGGTAATTGAAAAAAGTTGGTTACTGACAACATATAAATTATCCATTACAAGACAACTTGGAATATACATGCTCCAAAATATTTACAGTAGTTTTCTTTGTAATGAGATTAAGGGTGGTTTGAATTTTCTTCTTTGGGCTTATTGATTCCAAATTTTTAAAAACAGTGTATCCTTATTAAGAATAAAACATACAAACACTATGATATGCCTTAGGTTTGTAGTTATATTGTGGCTGAACTTTGCATAATCATATTGTCTGGATTCCAATCCTATCTCTACTTTATAACTGTATGGCATATCTGTCAAACAGCTTAATGTCTCATTTTGAGTTTTCTTATTGTAAAATGAAGAAAATAAATTTACCCACCTCCTAAAGTTAGTTTGAAAATTAATTGAGATCAGGCAAAGCAGTAGTGCTATGCTGGGAATTTACTGATTTTGCTTTAAATATGAGCCATTGTTGTGTATCGTAATTATAGGTTGTATCATAATTATAAATTTCAAAGTTGTCCAGAAGAGATGATGAAACTGATTCTCTCTTCTGCTTGTATTTTCATATCCATTGTAAGAGCATTTATCAAGAGGTCAGTTATTGTTGTACATTCGTGCAAAGCACAAAAGCATCAGAGACGGGAGTGAATAGTGGCTAAAACAAGCCTTCATTTTGTTTTACCAGCCATGTGCTGTCCCATTGAAGGGCTCCCAGTACCTAGCAGAAGCACAATAATTTTTATTCTCATGTAAAATCCAGTGTCTTCCTACATTATTAACAACTAATAATCTTCATGTATTAAGTTTTGTATCTTATGAGATTAATTTTGTCTTCCTTCCCACAAAGAAAAAGCAGTCATTTCTTTTTTCTATCTGTAAGTATATCAGAACTCTTAAAACTCCACCAGTTAGTGAAATCCAATCAGGTCACCTACTTTAGTAATTTAAAAAAAAAAATTCAACTTTGCCATTATTTTCAGTGGCCCAAATAATCTTCAAAATATTTCAGAGAAAATGCCGAATTTTACACTGTACCCATTTCAAATAACAGAATAATATATCAGGCTATACTCTGTTCTCTCTCATATTCTGTGCTATTGAAATATACCTGCTGTTTAAATTCCATAGCCTGGCACTCTGATATTAACCTTGAGCCCTAAACTCCACAGGATTTACCAAACATACAGACAATGTCCTATTAACTTACTCTTTGCCTTCCTTTCTCTGTATCTTGCAGATATGAGCATGTAAGTTTCCATGGTGGGACACTTATGTATAATAGCTTGTGCCATCTAATTGAATGAGGGGTTTAAAGAACATTAAGCAGTTAGAGGGAAATTGTACCAGAATATAATGCCCTTTCCTGTCTGTCAGCTAGCCTCTGGGTCCTAATCCATAGGCTGATCAACAGCTGTAGAACAGACAAGGGTGACAGAAAAACTGTGTACTCTAATGAGTAGAGAAACAGAAAACTAGATCCTTTTCAAAGGGAGATAAAAATTACAAAACTGAGATAAAACTAATTGATTCAATGTTCTACAAACATTTTTGAAATGCCCACTGTGTACATAGTTCTGGACTATGTGTCAAGGAAAATGCAAAAATAAACAACATTCTTTTAATACTGGCAGATGCTGGAACAGACTCCTTTGGACTAGGGCTATCTAGGACCCACAGTCTGATGTTATTGCTTATATCACCATTACAGTACAGAAATCACATGTCCTTGAGTGCCACTAAATGTACTTTTCTTTTGACAAAAGAGCAGCATTAATTCATAATGTTTATGAATTAAAGATAGAAGAAAAAACTGCTATGTAGGACAGGCAATGGAGGAGGGTAGCTATAAGGAATGAGCTGTTTTTCTCCTAACTGCATGTTGTCTCCTTAAAAAAAAAGTCTACACCAATCTCTAGGGTGCAAGATAATTAATGATATTGTGATCCCAAATACATGAAATATTTAACTCTAAACGCTGGCTAGTGACCAAAGCCTACTGGGTAGTTGTTCTGCTAGTAATGAAAGGGAGAAAGGAAGGAATGATGAAAAATATAAAATACCAACAGAGAAGGAGAGGACATTTTAGTTCTGTTCACAAATGGGGAGGAAAATAAAAAGACTTTTCATCTCCTTATATATATATTTATAACAACCAAGCCTACAGCATGTGTCAGTGGCAGATCAAATATTAATAGCAAATTGTAATAAGGGAGACTTAAAAGGGATTTATAAAGCTCTGGGGATTTGGAGAGGAGTGTTCAGTTCAGGGAATTCCACAGCTCGGGGCATAACAGGTGAATGCTCTGGTGCCCATGGATGAGAGACCTGACAAAGGGGTTGATGAATTTGAGATTTATTATTAGAACGTTAAGGACTGAGGGCACATATAAATGGAGCCCAGTTCTGATAGGAGTGAAAGGGAAGTTCCACAGAGGTAATGAAAAACTCTGAGCCAAATTTTAAAGTCTATGTACTGACTGATAACAAGTGAGTATAAATCTGCCATAACTGAAGTAACGTGATTGAATTTATTGCCATGAGTAAATGCATGGGTTGCTGCGGGTGGAACAATGGTGTGCTTTGTGAGTGTTCGACTTGGAGAGTTTCCTTATTAACATAATCTAGAAGTCATAACAGTACACATTATAACAGTGAAAGCAGCGTGAGGGCTTTAAAAATGTTAGTGGATTAACTGCTTTAACTTTTTGGAATAGCTCAATGAAAGAGTTCTCCTTTGATAAAACTTAGTTAACTGTAAGTGATTTGAAGAAACAAAGAGTAATGTAGAAAGTATTATAAAGCAATAGCAAGATCTTCATAAGTGCCATTTAAAGTGAAAATGTGGCATGTAACTGGAGACACACATTAACTGGTCACAGGAGAAGGTAAAGGGGAATATAAGATATCAGCATTCTATTATACAAGATAACTAATTGTTTCTTATAAGAAAAGGATTTCTCAGTTCAGAAGAAGGGCTATTCTTGCAAATAGAAAACTGTGAAACATTCCCCTGAGATATTAGGGCTAATACAATTCCTTCCATATAATCTGCTCTTCTGCCCCAATACTTTTTGGGGACTGAAGTGTTTACTGCCAATGGATTTTACAAGAGACCCACTTTACGGCAACAGCGTTCCAGCTCAAAATCGAAAGGCTTGCCGGAACCAACTTCAATCTTTTCTTCATATTCCTTTGTTTCTTCTTTATGTCCTCTTTAATATTTTTTGACTTACCTGTTTGATCAAGAAGTTTAGAAATCTTTGAGGGCAGGAACATGTCTTTCTTTTGCTGTCTTCAGGGTCTAACACAAGTATTGCTCAAAGAAATTTTGTATTTTTAAAATACTTTTATTAAATAAGTTGATTCTAGCATTTATGCTGATGATTTAGGGATGCTTTTAAAAAATTTGAAATTATCTCCTATCTTAGTCCATTTGCACTGCTATAACAGAATACCATAAACTGAATAGCTTATAAACAAAAGAAATACACTTCTCACAGTTCTGGGCACTGGGAAGTTTAAGATCAAGGTGCTGGCAGATTTGGTGTCTGCTAAGAGTTCAAGTCCTGTTTCCTAGACGGCCGTCTTCTTCCTGTGTCCTCACGTGGTGGAAGGGAAGAGGGATCTTTCTGGGGTCTCTTTATCAGGGCAGTGATCCACCCTCATGACCTAATTACTTCCCAAAGGCTCTATCTCCTAATACCATCACATCGGGGGAGGTAGGATTTCAACATATGAGTTTTGGATAGAAACAACCATTCAGTCCAACACCTCCTATAAAAGTTTTTCTTTTCACTGCTATCATCTATAGTTATGTTAAATTGGACATAGTTAAACAGTTTACTTGGGACATAGTAAAAGTAAATGAGGACAATTCATTAATTCGATAATTTATTTTAATTTTTCAATTATTCAGTGAATATTGTTGACCATCTATTTTTTGCTAGGCACTCTTTAAGTGCTTGAGATACATCAGTACAGTAAATTGGCAAAATCCCCTGCCTCTGTGTAGCTTACATTCTAGTGGGAAGTAGCAGAAAATAAACAACGCCTAAAGAATTGTACTGTATACTATGTTATAAAGTGATGAGTGCTATGGAGAAAGGATCTAGAGAAGGGTTAGGAGGACTGGAAATATGGCAGGGGTGCAGGGGAAGTTAAAAATTTTAATAATTTTTTAGGAGATAGGTGAAGACTGAGTAAAACTTTTAAGGAAGTGAAGTTAGCCATGTGTATTTCTGGGGGAGCAACCAATACAAGGGACTCAAAGCAACAATGTGTAAGGAGAAACAGTGAGGGGGAAATAGTATCAGCTGGTGGAAGAGTTTCTATGTCCTTGTAGATTACATTCTAGTCATATAATAAGTGCCTTATCTTTTATTCTGAGTGAAGTGGGACATCTGTGAAGAGCTTTAAATACAGGAATGACATGGTCCAACTTTATATATCTAAATTTTTAAAGGACAACTCTAGTTGATGTGTTGGCCATACAGTTTAGGGTGCAATGTTGAAATAAATATGTACTGAAGTCTTGTGATACTCTACTCACTGCTGATAGGTGTAGATGGGAAAAGATGATGGTTCAAGAATGAAACAAACAAGGTTGGAAGTGAAGAAGTAATAGGTCTTCTGCTTTTAAAAATTGACCTGTTAAGTTTTCTTATAAGAAATAGTGTAAAATATACAAAATACAAACAGTGAAATATAACAGAGGTATGATATTTAAGATTATATGTGGCCTTTACCCCCTGGACTTTACTTGGTAATTCTAAGTCATGGAGATTTTAAGAATGGAAGTGAACTTAGAGATCATTTAGTAATTTGACTTCTTGTTTACATCAGAGATCTGAAGCTCAGAATGGGGTTAATTGAGGAATTTCATTGGCATAAGTCTATTACAAAAGTAAACAACTTTCCATAATTTTAGTCTAAATATTTTGGTAAATATTATTGTCATATAAGAATCATGAATAGATGGAGAAATATATGGCATGAAAACAAGGTTACAGAAACAGGTAGGAAGAAAGGAGATGGGCAGATGTACCATTCTATTGTATGTCTTTATCTCTTCTCTTTCTCTGTCAATCTCTGTTGTGCTTAGTACCAAAATATAGATATCTTCTAGTATTTGAAAGAAGACAATGGAGGAGAAATGTCACTGAAAAAGAACAAAAGTAAGAACTAAAACTCTATTTTTTAAATTGACTTCTTTTCAGATATCAGTTTTCGAGAAGGTTAATGAAGAGTTAGTTTGGTAAATCTAAATTCTTTCCTCCCTCCCTCCTTCCCTCCCTCCCTCTTTCCTCTCCTTCTTTCCTTCCTTCCTTTCTTTCTTTCTTTCTTTCTTCCTTCCTTCCTTCCTTCCTTTCTCTGTCATTGATAATTATTTTTAAAAAAGGTAAAATCACTGTCATACAGATATAAAATAAACATAGGCTAAACATTTTGTTGAGCTAATTATTAATGAGTGAGTCAGGCAGACATTACAGTTGGTTCAAAGAAGAATCCAAAGAACAGACACATTTATTAATCAGGAATATTGAAATGAATAAGCAAATGACACAGGAATGGCTTTTTCCAATATGAGGGAGGGAAATCAATTGAACCTTTGCCTAACAGAATTTATTTGCCTGTCTGTAGACAAGAATTATTTTGCATTGCTATCAGTTATTTACAACTTATAGAGTTGTAAAATACCTAAAGGAATGAAAGGCACAGAGCTCCCATATAATCAGACTCAGCAACCTGAGTGTGCTCTAAGCAATGCAGTTTTTTCTTTTTTATTGAAGTACATTATTTTCCTGTCTATTTATCTATCTATCTATCTATCTACCTATCTATCTACCTATCTATCTATCTCTGTATCATCTATCATCATATATCTATGCCTACTGACTTAATGTTATTTTTTAGGAAATCCCCATAGCAAATAGAGAAATTTAGCTGCTGATACTCCCCTATCTCCAATCTATATTGAAAAACAACTAATCAAAATGTGTGGCTGATATGATCTTTCTCATTTCTCACTCAAAAATCATCTAACATCCTAAGAGTTAAACTACAGGTCAATACCATAAATATTAATTAAAATATGAAAAAATATCCTAAACAATATAATATTTTTGTTCTTGCCATATAATCTGTTTCTTTTACCTGTATTTCATTACTGCTTAGTAGTTACTTAGTCTCTTATATTAAAGTAAAAAAGTTATTTAAATTCCTACTGATACTGAAGCAATAACTTGTAAAGCCAGATTTTTTTTCCATGAGAGTTATTTTAAAAGTACTTTACACAGGCACACTGTTTCTTAAGCAGAAATGCAAAATAAAAATTAGTCCTGCCACTAAGTTTTGAATAAATAAAAATTCTGCCAACAAAAAAATCCCCTGATAATTACTGATAAATCATCTGTTCATATTTTCTTTCTTTGTGGTTCAGTCTTGAGGGATGGTACACTACTAGGAATTTGTCCATTTCTTCTAGATTTTACATTTTGTTGGCATATAACTGTTTGCCATAACCTCTTATGATCCTTTGTATTTCTGTGGTGTTGATTGTAACTTCTCCATTTTCATTTCTGAAAAATGAGATTTAATTGATTTGGGTCCTCTCTTTTTTTGTGTGATCAGTGTGGTTAAACATTTATCAATCTTGTTTATCTTTTCAATGAACCAACTCTTAGTTTCATTACTCTTTTCTATTTTATTTTAGTCTCAATTTCATTTGTTTCTGCTCTGATCTTTATGATTTCTTTTCTTCTAGTTACATTGTTTTTGTTTTTTTCTTTTTTTCTACTTCCTTTAAATGGTAGTTTAGGTTGTTTGAGATTTTTCTTGTCTCTTAAGCTAGGCTTTTATTGCTATAAACTTCCCTCTTAAAATTGCTTTGCTACATATCATAGATTTTGGATCATTGTGTTTTCATTTTCATTTGTCTTCAGGTATTTTTTTATTTCCTCTTTGATTTCTTCAGTTACCCATTGGGTGTTTAGTTGCATTTTGTTTAGGTACCATGTGTTTGTGTTTTGGGTAGTATTTTTTTTTTTTTTACAGATGATTTCTAGTCTCCTAAAATAGTGGTCAGAAAAGACACTTGATATTATATCAATTTTCTTAAATTCACTGAGACTTGTTTTATGTGCTAGCATGTCTTTTATCCTGAAGAATGTTTCATGTGTACTTGAAAAGAATTTGTATTCTGCTGCTCTTGGATGGAATGTTCTATATACATATATTAAGTCCATTTGTTCTAACATGAACTTTAAGGCCAGTGTTTCCTTATTGATTTTTTGTCTGGATGATGTGTCTATTGATGTAAGTGGGGTGTTAAAGTCCCCTACTATTATTGTGTTACTGTCAGTTTCTCCCTTTGTGTCTGTTAATATTTGCTTTATGGATTTAGGTGCTCCTATGTTGGGTGCATATATATTTGCAATTGTTATTTCTTCTTGGATTAATCCCTTGATCACTATGTAATGTTCTTCTTTGTCTCTTGTTACAGTCTTATTTTGCAGTCAATTTTGTGTAAGTTTGATACCCTGGCTTTCTTTTGATTTCCATTTGCATGAAATGCCGTTTTCCACCTCCTCAATTTCAGTCTGTGTGTGTGTTTAGATCTGAAGTTAGTCTCCTGTAGGCAGCACATATAGATGGGTCTTGTTTCTTTTTTAGTTTTGTTTTTTGGTTTTGTTTGTTTTATTGGAGTATAGTTGCTTTACGCTGTTGTGTTAGTTTCTGCTGTACAGCAAAGTGAGTCAGTCATACATATTGCTTCTTTTTTGGATTTCCTTCCCATTTAGGTCACTATAGAGCACTGAGTAGAGTTCTCTGTGCTATACTGTAGATTCTCATCAGTTATCTGTTTTATACATAGTAGTGTATATATGTCAATCCCAATCTCCAAATTCATCCCACCCCTCTTCCCCCCTCGGTATCCTTATGTTTGTTCTCTATGTCTGTGTCTCTATTTCTGCTTTGCAAGTAAGATCATCTGAAATATTTTTCTAGATTCCACATATATGCATTAATATACAATATTTGTTTTTCTCTTTCTGACTTACTTCACTCTGTATGTCAGTCTGTAGGTCCATCCACATCTCTGCAAATCAGACAGTTTCATTCCTTTATATGGCTGAGTAATATTCCATTTTGTATATGTACCATATCTTCTTTATCCATTCCTCTATTGATGGACATTTAGGTTGCTTCCATGTCCTGGCTATTGTAACTAGTGCTGCAATGAATATCGGGGTGCATGTATCATTTTGAATTATGGTTTTCTCTGGCTATATGCCCAAGAGTGGGATTGCTGGGTCATATGGTAGTTCTATTTCTAGATTTTTAAGGAACCTCCATACTATTCTCCACAGTGGCTGTATCAATTTACATTCCCACCAACATTGTAAGAAGTTTCCCTTTTCTCCATACCCTCTATTGTTTGTAGATTTTTTGATGATGGCCATTCTGCAGTGTGAGGTGATACCTCACTGTAGTTTTGATTTGCATTTCTCTAATAATTTGTGATGTTGAGCATCCTTTCATGTGCCTCTTGAACATCTGTATGTCTTCTTTGGAGAAATGTCTATTTAGGTCTTCTGCCCATTTTTTTGTTTTGTTTTGTTTTGTTTTTTGTGGTATGTGGGCCTCTCACTGTTGTGGCCTCTCCCGTTGCGGAGCACAGGCTCTGGACGCGCAGGCTCAGCGACCATGGCTCACAGTCCTAGCCGCTCCGCAGCATGTGGGATCTTCCCGGGCCGGGGCACGAGCCTGTGTCCCCTGCATCGGCAGGCGGACTCTCAACCACTGCGCCACCAGGGAAGCCCAGCATTTTTTTTTTTTAGCAAGCTGTTTGAATAATATTTTTTTTACTTTATTTTTATAATTTTCAAAATTTAAATGAGGGCTTCCCTGGTGGCGCAGTGGTTGAGAGTCCACCTGCCGATGCAGGGGACACGGGTTCGTTCCCCGGTCCGGGAAGATCCCACATGCCGTGGAGCGGCTGGGCCCGTGAGCCATGGCCACTGATCCTGCATGTCCAGAGCCTGTGCTCCGCAACTGGAGAGGCCACAACAGTGAGGGGCCCACGTACGGCAAAAAAAAAAGTTTAAATGAGATAAAATAGATTTATGTACTATTCTCCTTTCATCAGTACTATCTGGGACAGTTTGATGGCACCATCCCCAACAGTCACAGCAATTTTCTTTAGATATATAACTCTAGATATTTTTTCTCTTTTCATGTTTTATTTGTTCCTTATAAACATCTTTGAACTTTTATCTTCACTTTATATTTTATATCTGTTACATTTATCTTGTCATTTTTGTTATTTCATCTTTCAGGTACATAGTCTAAAAATTTTAATTTATTGATTTAGTAAGTCTGTTTTAATACTTATTGTTTGCTTTTAAGTCCAAAAGTATGGAGTTTAATTTAATACAGTTTAACATTTAGCTTCCTGGCAATTTTCCCTTCTATCACTCTGAAATATTTAGTTTTATTTATCTTTGATTATGTCCTGGGTATCTTTCATTTCGGCCTGTTTTCTTCCTGTGGATATCTGCACATATTTCATGGAAATCTCTACTTGTATTATTTTGAACACAAACAACATTTTCAGGTTTTTTCTCTTATTCCAGAAATAAGTTATTTTCGGAGTGTTTTTTCCTTTTCTGAGTCTACAAAATTATCTTCTTTTATCTAGTGTTTAAGTAGTTTTATTCAGGACTCATTCCTTTTTTTCCTTTATATTCATACTTCAAGGATGAAAAAACGTATCTCCTTCTCCTAAGGCATTTTCTTATTTTCTAAAGCTCTAAACTAAAGCATTATTTGAAAAATTACAGTCCTATAATTATAATAATTACATATTATATAATAATTACAATCCGTGTACTTCTATCAGTGATATACCTCCATGTACATCAGCTTATATAAATATCAATACAAGTAAACTGTACCTTCCAAAGTACCACCTTGTGCCTAATTCATCAGAATCCACATTTTCCTGGCTTTTTGTAGAATGGCAGTTAACTGATTTTGAGGGAAGGGGTATAGAGTCAGTCTTCTACAGTGAAAGTGGTTCTCATCCATATAGAGAAGGCTATTTTGCATCTTGAAACAGTCAGGAAGAAGGTAAACTTCTTTTTCTTCTTACCTTGTCTTTTAGGTAGAATGGTTTCTGTATTTCAGAGGTATATAGCACATTAACTGAATTGTTAATACAAATCTCATTATCTTTATTTTTATAATGTTGGTGTTTCAGATTTTGATGACTGGTTGATGTTAGTTTAAGATTTCAGTGCTACTATGCATAACTAGTATCTTCCATGCTTTCCCTTTAATTTCTGTGGTGAGCTATGTGACACTAAACTGGGAGTCGATTAGATATCATTGTAACCATAAATCCTGGCTAAGAGAAGGGGCTCCCTGCTTGGGCCAGTTACCCTGTCTGGGAGCATTTGTCCAGTACCCTGTCTAGGTCCTCCCGCCAGTGTCCAGGCCTGTCTGAAGAGGCAGATCTTAGCTGGCGGTGCCCTCAGGGCCAGGTCCCCAGAACCTTCCCAGCCATCATCACTGAGGGAGCCAGGCGCCCAGGACCTAACTGACCCTCAGGTTCCTCAGGCCACCCAAAAGTCGGGGGTGGTGGTGGTGCTGGGTCCTATAGACTGCGACTCATGTGGACTGCCCCTGCCACTAGGTTGAGGAGGAGGGAGTAGGGGAGAGTTTCTCTGGAGCCCTGCAGGACACAGCCCTCAGCCTGTTCCCCAGATTCCCCAGCTCACCCATCAGCCTAAGGCCAGAAGGCCTGGAGGGCCCCAGGGAGACGGCCGCGATCCTGCCTCTTACTGCTGTCTCTCCACTGTGAGGACCACCACCTGCCCCACTCGGGCCCTGTGCTTCTGGTCTCCAGGTAACGGTTATCTGGTAATGGCTGTGTGCCCATGGCTATGCTCCCACCCCACCCCACATTACGGTACAAGACACTTGTTCAGATTTAGTAATGGAGATTCTTGAATATGATAAAGGTTGTGCTAAATCCACTATATTCTCCTATAGGAAAATATTGATATAGAAGGAATATACAACTGGGATAAAATATTTAAACAAAAATATTGAAATATTTAAATCCTTATATGATAGATACTTAAAGCACCATCATGGAAAAAATAATACAGCTTCTCTAAACAGCAGTTTCAATAACTGTAAAACAGAAAAATACTACTTCACAGAATGATAGTGAGATTGAAATGAAACAAGAATATTTTAACTGCTTTTATTTAGGTATAATTGACATACAATAAACTGCATATAGTTAAAATGTGCAATTTGATAAATTTTTATATAAGTGTATACCTGTAAAATCATCACTATAATCATGAGGGTGAACATATACTACAGCCACCAAATTTTCCTTGTGCTCTTCTGTAGATTTTCCATTTTGCCCCTCTTAGCTATATGTATCCCAGCTACAACGGATCTGCTTTCTATCACTATAGATTATTTTCTGTCACTAGGTTAGTTTGCATTTTCTAGCATTTTCCAGAAATAGAATCATACAGCACATACACATTTTTTGTCTGACTTTTTAAACTCAGCATAACTATTTTGAGATTCACCCATATTGTAGTGTGTATAGCAGTTCATTTACTTTTATTGCTAAGTTGTATTCTATTGTTTGGCTATACCATATTTTATTTACTCATACACCTGATGATGGACATTTGGGTTGTTTCCAGTTTTTGGTTATTACAAAAAGAGCAGCTAAGGACATTCGTGTATAAATCTTGTATGAGAGTATGATTTCTTCTTTCCAGTAAAAGCAGAAGATATACATATATTTAAATTTTTAAGAAATAAGACAATTTTTATGAAAGTTTATTTTAGGGCATTATAAAATGCAACTTAAATGTATGTTATTGTTTAGAAATATACTTATTTTGGCTGGTCAATGTGGTATGGATAAGATAATCTATTCAGTCTATTTAAATTATTAAATCAAAGCAAGCATATTATAGTACATGATTCGCAAAAACCTTGGACAAGACCTGAAAGACAAATAAAAAATGGATCACTTAGGTGCTTCATTCAGAAGAACATTTTTATATAGTAACTGTCAACAAATTATGAGTAAGTATATGGACATACATGCAGTGATTAAATTTACCTTTATGGTGTCACATATATGAAAGATCATTTTGTTTATCATAAAAAGACCTGGACTTCATTATCTTTAACTATTGCTCAGTCTCCTAAGACACTGCCTAAGGTGTATTATCTCAGCTAATCTGTACTTGAAACAGAAAAGTCAGCACTAGTCCATTTTCTCTTTAGTAGATAGAATTAAATTAATAGAAAAATATTGAACTTCTTAGAAAAACCAATAGTAAATAAAAACAGATTAAAATGTAAACATGAAATAAGGTCGACGAGTTTATGGAGTCACATTGAGAGTGGTCTTGAGTCTATGTATATGATTATGTTTATTTGTATGGGTCTATGTACATGGTTACTGTTTTGCTTAGTTACTTGTGTTCTCCTTAAGTTAGGTCCCAGTGGATAAGAGTTTAGAAACATGATTATGTTATGACTGTCAAAAAGGAAATCACCAAGTAAGAGATAAGAAGGAAAGAGAAAGACAGTGGAGGGACCATCAAATCACTATCAGGATGGGCTAATTGAGACTAGCAGAATTAGCTCTGGATTCCTAAGCAGCTTGCCTGCTTTAATATGATTATTTGAAGTAAAGATAATGACATTTTAAGAGTTTGTTAAACATCATTTTAAAAGGATAGAATAATTTGGTCCTTACTTTTAAAAATTTATGTTATAAAATTTCAAATATTCTGAATGAATAAAAGGCTTATACTATCTAAAAAATTGACATTTTGCTGTTTATTTTGTGGTGATATTAGGTAAAAGAGAGATTACTCTAACATCTTAGAGCATGTAACATAGTAGAAAAATCCAGTGAGATGAGTAAGAAGGAACAGAAAAACAGCAATAATAAAGAAATAGCAAGAAATTATCAAGCCCAACTTCGCATTTCAGAGATAAATTGAGTACTGAAGTGTTGGGTTGACTTTCTCAAGGCCATTCAGTATATTAATAGCAAAATTTTGATATACTGACAAAAGATTTGTTCCCCTTCATTTATTCATTCATAACTTGGTACCATCACTACCTTAACATCATCTGACTGGTCAGCAGATATTTTGTCCTATCCAAAATAATCATAAGACACATGGTCCTGTCCAAAATATTTAGCATGGACCAAATATGCTCATGGATATTTTGAAAAGGACCAAATATCAAGGACCTTTTGGTGTGGACCAAGTATCTTATGGACCAAATGTCTTATAGACGTTTTGGACAGGACCAAATGTCCTGCAAGGCATCTGACCAGATTCTCAGGAAAAGCCTGTAGTACCTTTTAGAAGAACACCTTTAGACCTACTGTCTGTTTTTTATTTACTCAAGTGTATATACTTTTAATGTTCAAAGTTTCCATTCAGAAATTTTGACAACTTCACCTTCTCTAATAACCCATTGTCTGCTATAGATAAGAAGCTTGCTAACCAAGGCTCTTAGCCCAGCCTGGCATCAATAGTGATGGTATTCTGACCTCAATCCAAAATCATTGATGGAAAACTTAACTCCTATGAGGCTCAGTGCCTGCTTAAGGTCCTGGCTGCACACACAGGATCTTATTTGGATGAGTTCTGGCTCTGCTCTCCTGAGCTTGTGAGTGATGTAAGAGGTAGAATGAATGGTAGTAGAAAGTAAGGGCCTAGGTATGGGACTGATGTCAGCTTTACTGCTGATTATTATCCTTACTTACTATGTGATTCTGGGTATTGTTTTGTCTTCTAAGTTTATCTGTACTATAGATTTCTCATATGTAGAATAGGGATTATCATACCCCTTCCCAGTGTTGTCTTGATGATAGTCTATGATCTCGTAAATTGTCTGGTAGAAGAGGCACAACAGAGAGAATTCTTCATAAATAATAATTCCCTTTCCTTTCTGCTTCAGCTTAATTTCTGCTCTCCCACTGAATTTCTACACGGAGCAAAATCAGTGAGTTCTCTCCCCAGGCTCTGACTCTTCTGTTGATTTGAAAACCCCTGTGTTTCTTTAGATGGGCTTGGTCATTATCATTAGTGTACTCTTCATTTCGATTAAAAAAATAAACAATTGTTTTAAAAGACTACCATTCTTAATACTAAACATGATGACATAGTTAAATTATTCAATTTCATTTTTAATATAATAGTACATGACTTTCTGGCAACTACTGATGTTTTAGTGGTCTAGGAGTGAAAGCCTATCTGACTGAAAAGTGTGATTAAGACAGGCTCTTCTACTTTAAAAGTGTTAACTTTGATATAGCAAATTTTCCTTTTTAAAATGTTGGAATTTTTTTTTCAATATTTCAAGTCTTGTTCAGGATTATATATAGTGTTTGATAATATAATTTCTTTTAAATTGTAAGTTATGAGCACTAAAAATGGTACTATTTGGTTACATTTTATATTGTTATAGTTAGTAGTAATATATTTCTTATGGTTATTCATGTTTTACTTTATGTGAGTGTTATTAACAATAGAAATAGTAGAATAGGATTATATTACCGCATTATCTTAATAGCAGGAGCAACTTGTTTGATAAAAATTGAATAATATGTAGTGCCTTTCATTGATTTGTGTTCCATTTCATGCAGCATCATTAGAATTCATGATATTTGATTGTGAAGAGTTTCCCCTTGATATATTTTGCCAATGGAAAAATATTCTAGCCCATAAACATCAATACATTAATAAGAAATTGATGTAGAGGTTTCTCCGTTGTCACTTAACTATACTAAGACAAAATACGCACCTTTTTTTACAAACTATTGAAACATCGTGTTAAACTGCAGCTATTTTAAACCCAAGGTATAAAATTTCTCCAAGCATTTTAGCTATTCATTTACAATGACAAAATATTGCAACTCTAGCCTCATATTTTTACCATATATATATTGCAGTAGCAATTTACTTTGTTAATAAACTTGAACCAGGATTAATGTCCCAAATATATGATTTGGAATGGAAAACCCTAAAAGTTACTGAAGCAGTCTCTAGCCTTGAGCAGATAATGTACCCTCTCTCTGGAGTCTTCAAATTTGATCCTACATTGTAATAATTAACCATTTATGTAGTTGCTATTACTGTGTTCAGCTACCAAAGAAACAGGTTATCCTGTAAATAGGGATATTACACATATGAAGTGCAACAAAGAGAGAAAGAGAGAGAGACTTAAGGTATTGGCTTACAGGATTGTGGAGGCTTGGAAGTCCAAACTGCAGGATCAGCTACTAGGCTGGAGACCCAGGGAGGAGTTGATGCTGCAGCTTGAGTCTGAAGACATTTGGAGGCAGAATTTCCTCTTTCACGGGGGGACCTCATGCTGTTTTATATTAAGGTCTCTGATTAATTGGATGAGACTCAACTACATTATGGAGGATAAACTGCTTTACTCAAAATCTATGGATTTAAATGTTAATCTCATCTTAAAAATACCTCCTTAGCAACATGCAACAACAGTTTGACCAAATACCTGGGTACTGTGAACTAGCCAAGTTGTCATATACAATTAACCATCACAGAGGTTAAGCAAGAGTGCAACGTTGAATAAATGCCCAGAGTGAGTAAATTTGGCTCAATCCCACGAGGTAGCTCTAAACACAGCCTAGGACACTTTTTTTTTTTTTTTTTGTGGTATGTGGGCCTCTCACTGTTGTGGCCTCTCTTGTTGCCGAGCACAGGCTCCGGACGCTCAGGCCCAGCAGCCATGGCTCACGGGCCCAGCCGCTCTGCGGCATGTGGGATCCTCCCGGACCGGGGCATGAACCCGTGTCCCCTGCATCGGCAGGCGGACTCTCAACCTCTGTGCCACCAGGGAAGCCCCTAGGACACATTTTAAGAGTTATCACAATCAGGGGACAAAGAGCTGGTGAATATATATATATATATATATATATATATATATATATATTCATTCTTCCTCCTTCGATTATTAGTCACTGCACCTGAGGGGATTTAATTTTCTGGTACTTGTGTGAGCAGATAAAGCAATCCCAGTAGCCTAAGGGCATTCCTCTAACAAAGAGGTCTAGGCCTTGGCTCTTGGAATGACAGCACATCTGGAGCCAGTGTGTCCCCAAAAGGTAGAGATCCAATGGATCACCAACATTTGCATACACATAAGAGATTGGGGAAAACACATGAGGTTTAAGATACAAACTGGATCTAAATCATGAAGGTTTTGGGGAATATATCAAAGAATATGAATTTAATATAAATGTAGGATAGTGCTAGGCTTTTCAGTGTCATTCTTTCTAAGGAATTATCATTTGAAACAACTCTTTATTATCCTTGAAGTCTCTAACTAAGGAGGTCTGAGATTAGGCATGTAATCTGGTTTAGGATTGATGTTTCAGGCTTGGGGACCCTTGAAAGATTTGCACAGGGGCAGAAAAATGATCATATTTATAATTTACAAAGAGCACAGCTGGAGTAGCTTGAAAGAAGGCAAACCTGGAAGGAAAGATACTACTTTAGGACATTAAAATAGCAGTGTGCTTATGTGGGAGGGAGGTTCAGGATATATTTACGTGGCAAGTTTGGCAAAAGTGTCTAAAGTGAGAAGAGGAAGAGAAGGATTAGTCAATGATAATTTCCAAGTCACTGGCATGGGAGATGGAAGTGATAATGATGTCAGAGTCTGAAATATAAAAACTGGGAGCAGAATTTGATGGGGAAAATAATGAAAGAGGTTCGAAGCATCAGTGGAACATCAAGGAAGAGATGGCTATTAATCAGTGTGTTAGTCTGGACTGCTATAGCAAAATACCACAGATGAGGTGGTTTTTATACAGCAGAAATTTATTTCTTACAATTCTGGAAATGGAAGCAAGGTCAGGTTGCAAACTTCTTGTTTTCTCCTTACTTGGTATCCCTGTTTCCAGGTTGCAGACTTCTCGTTTTGTTCTCACTTGGTAGAAGGGGCAAGGGAGCTTACTTGGGGCTCTTCATAAGGGCACTGATCTCATTCATAAGGGCTCTGCTCTCATGACCTAATCACCTTCCAAAGGTTGATATCATCACATTTGGCATTAAGGTGTCAACATGTACTTTGGAGGGACACAAACATTCAGATCATAGCAGTTAGAAAGAAAGTATCTGAATAGAAGGTTCTAGACTGAGGGTAAAGTTTTTTGAGTTAGTAGTATAGATCAGATACCTCTGTGGTGACAGAGACCGTATGGCCTACACAGCCAGAAGTATTTCCTGACTCCTTTCCTAGAAAGTTTGTAAACTCTTGGTGTAGATGGATAGTGGTTGAATCTGCATGTGGATAAATTGCCTAGGGAATGTGTGTGATGAGAATAGAAATAGCTGAGCACAAATATTTAAAGACAAGAAAGAAAGGAGCAGAAGTTGTTGACTAAGAACCAAAGCTTAGTTTAAGGACAAAAAAGCAATAGTTCAAAATCTATGCCTGTGTATTAGCCCATCTATATTTTACCTAGTCACCAATAAGTCGAAAGCAGGAGAGAGAAGCAGACAGAATGCTTTTCCCATTTTCTTTCCTCGTTGGTCTCTCTTTTCTCTCTTCTACAACATGCTTTCAAGAAAGAAGGTACTTGGTGGAAGAAAAAACAAAAATCATTCTGGAATAGTTCTAACCCTCTCAGAAGAAGTATAAAGAAATAAAAGCCCTTCTGAGACCTGGAGCCCGTTCAGGGTCACAGCCAACTGCAGGTCTTGCATGTACATATCAATCACACACTCTGTTTTGCTTCTACATTTCTTTTAACCTCCACAATTTCCCTTTTGTTTACTTCCTATGGGCTTTTCCTCAGAATAAAAACAAAGAGCACAGCACTTTGCCTAGGAAATAATATCCTGTTTCCTTTTCTGAGAGCTGTATACTTGCAACAGTAATATGTGTGCTGCCCAGACGAGATTCTCACCAAACTTGTCACTTGTTGAAAGGGAGCCCTCTATTTGACTAGAAGAGACAGGGGCCAAATGAGCCTGCTTCTTTCCTATGCCAGCCAGCAATGCAATTACAGAACTGGGGCTAAGGAAGGACAAAGCAGTCACTCACCCCTGCACACAAGGGCTGTGTCCTTGAAATAGTTGATTCTACTTGGGGCCCTGCCTTGGCCTGTTAACTAGACAGGACAGCATGGGATTTCATAAATGACTGTAATTCATTGGTGTTTTGTTGAGGCTTCTGAACACAGTTGTTGAAAGAGGTGGTTCTTTTTCTTTGTGTCTCCTGATAAAGTCTCATGGTTTCCATAATATTTGGAATTCATAATCTTTAGGTGATGCACTTTGTCAAAACAACAGGAAAGTGATGATTTGCAAACCTCCTTTTCTCCAGTGATGAGTTTAAAAACGCTGTCATTTACTTCAACTGTTGAAAATGGAACTTTCCCCATATTTAAGCAGTGGTGTTCTCTTTTCATGCTGAAAAGCAATGAATTGTCACAAATGGACATCTTGCTATGAATAAAGATGACAAATGAATAAGTGACTTAGAAATATGCTTGACAAGTGGGAAACGGTTTGAATATAGAGCTTATACACTCTTCTACTGTCAATTTGGGAGACCAAAGAAACCTGGCTGCAATGGTGGCCAACAGGTACATAAGCACGGTGTTCTCATGCTCCTTGAATTGCCAACAGAACCTTTTCAGTGTGCGCCTGTTTGGGAGGTTGTAGTTCAATTCTCTGTTAGTTTGGGCATGATTTGATCCTGCTCCAAGGCGGCACAGCCTCAGCAACCCTCTGCCATCAGAATCCTGCTCATAAGAAACAGTTGGAGACCAGTCTTGAGCAAATGTCTTCTTCGTACTGAAGTTAAGTGCCCTGTGTGGGTCTCACCAATATGCTATTCCAAGAGACACTCCCTGGCACCTGAAAGCTGATTCTGAGATCTGGGAAATAAAATAGAAGTTAGAGAGGAAGACTCCAAGGCCCCCTGTGCTCCTAAAGACCCTGTGTTCTCTCAGGGAAGCCTTGATGGTAAACTCTCTAGTTCTCATTTTCTTATCTTTAAAGGTTGCTTAATGAATTAAGTAATATGGTGTAGAATTCCCGACACAGTGTAAAACTCAATAGTGCCTGTTTTTACCATAAAACAGATTGCTAATATTTACAGCACATAAAAAATACTAGTTTTACTACAGGGTTAATGTGGATGTGCTTGTTGCCCTATACTTGATTTGTCCTTTGATTTCATCATCTGCATCCGTACTAGGTCGGTATTCAGAAAATGGTTTCTTGTGTAATTCTCACTCATGTACAATACAGACATACTATTCATTTTTCTCCATCTATCCTTGCATATTTCCTTATCAAAGTTTTATCTATACGTAAATTTAGAAAGGAAATGGAAGTCACTATAAATTCATATGCTCAAGCATAGCAATAATCTGTAATTGCCACATCAGTTAAGTGCAGATCAGGACAGCACCAACCATCACTCATGAAAGGCTTTCACACAGATCACAGATCATGGGTTCTGAGTTTTCCCCATGTGTTTCCATAAATCTTTTTTTTTCTTTTTTCACTTAAGAGGATGCTTAGAAGTACAAGCGTATGGGAATGATGTTATCAAAGGCTAAAGTTATAACCCCTATATTTTAGGGAAAAAAGCAATTATTTGTGAATTTCTGTCACATTTCACAGCTAGCGGTGGCACGTGAGGGCGTGGCTGCCGAGATAACAAGAACCTGGATAAGGCAAATGAGAAAGAAAAAGGCTCAGCGCAGTGATGGCAGAAGTGTGTGTCAATCTGGGTAACAGTTTTCCACGTATACTTTGTTTTTCCTCTGTCTGGGAGCTAGCACAGGAAGTCTAAAAGAGGAAAACAAACCCAGATCTTCCCTACTTATTTTTAGTTCACTGGTGCTTGCACCAGTGTTACTTTTCCACTGTAACAGAAGTACTTTGTTGGTGGCTTGTTCTGTCATTTTTCACTCATTCATTCATTTATTCATTTATCAATCAAAATTTTTCTAATGTCTCATTGGGAGAAGAGCTACAAAATTAACTGCTTCAGAAAATATTAGGACAGATCTTGTACCCCAAGAGTTTACAATTTTAGTATGTTTTACAAGAACTTGTCCATCCACCTTATTCTAAACCAGTGATTCTCAGTGGTGGTGTTTGGGGGAAGAGCTGGCTCTAGGAGACACCTGGCAATTTCTGGAGATATTTATATTGACTGGGGGACTGGGTGCTCCAGGCACACACTGCATAGATGGCAGGAATGCTAAATATTGTATAATGCACAAGAAAAACCCAACAAAGTATAATATGGCCCCAAATGAGAAAGCCTGTACTAAACTCTTGCTTTGAACAGAATTTATCCTTAGAACAATTCTTTACATATAATAAAGGTATCTGCTGTTTTGTTCAGCAACTAACAGAGGTTCTTAACATATTGTATAGTATTTAATGAATATTTTCAAGAGGATTAATATATATTAAACTGGACTAAATTTAATGATTTAGAATGAAGAACAATGGCTTTGAGAGTAGAACTGGGTTTGAACCTTAGCTCCAAAATTAAATGTTTGTGTAGCCTTAATCAAGTTACTTAACACTTCAAAGTCTTAACTTTATACTAATATAGGACATAAATGCTTACTACTTAAAATAAAATGAAATATCATGTCTGTAAAGCCTCTGGCACATATTAGTTCCTTATAAGATGTCCTTTCTCTTCTATGTTTGGACAAATTTGCTGACAGTGAATGGATAGCTTTTTAAATTGATAATCCTACATTAGTTATTCTATAAAATATTAGTTATTGGGTGTGTGTTTAGTTTTCTTTGGAATTTCATCTTTTGTGAAATCAAGGTGATTTTGGCTATTGTTTCTTTTTTCTTTCTATTGTTGTTACAGACTTACAGTAAAAGGATTGAGAATGTACTTAAGTCTATATAGGCTGGTACCTGTTCTTTGTGTGCAAAAATGTAAGCACTAAATGCTCCAGATGGTACCACAGATGCAGAAAGGTTAAGAGATGTAATCAATTGTCATACCAGGGAGGTACTCAGTGTGATTTCGAGTTTATTGTGAGTCCCCACTGACTGAATTAGAATGTCATGTTCTGTGACGGGATAGTAATAGATTAGATGCTTGCTCCTCTCTGCTCCTCTGGATAAATAAAGGGGAAATTCCATAGTGAACTGCCTCTCAGTGGCTAGGACTGCCATGGTCTAATAATGTACACTCACACTTTTCTTCAACTCACGGTTCAAGTATTCTAGCTCATGCCTCTGTATCTGCTCCGTGAGCTGAGCAAATGAACCATAACAGTAAAACAATATTCCAGGAAACTATGATGGGAGAGATTGAAGAGAGGGAGAACTTTCCAATTCTGAAGGAGTAAGCTCAAAGGTCACCCTTGGAGCAGGAAAGCCATACCTAGGGAGGTAGTCCCTTGGTAATAGGGATTCCTTTTTACATAAATTTGGGAATCCATAATTTGGGGAAGGTTATTTTTTAACAAGTAGAAAAGAGTAGCGTGTATTATATACGAAGGCTAATAGCCTTAAACTACCTAAAACCTTTTGAAAATCAGTGTCAATCAAGTTTAGGTCATGTAATTTCCTTCTTGATGGCTATACTTTTGACAATGTAATTTAGTATGTACATCCATCACAAGATGGTGGCTCAACCATTCAGTGGTATTAGAAAGTGTAAAAACAAATTGAAAATTAGAAAAGTTTTAAAATCAGAAAAATTCAAAAGAGGAGAAAATGTGAAAAAGTTTTGGAAGAGAGAGGCCATGTTATTATTCTTATATGAGGTAATTCCATTTTAAAATGGGTTTTATAAAGTGTTTCACTTGTTAACACACGGTGGCAACTGAAGGTTAAAATTCTGGATTAGAACTATTGTCAGTTTTCAATATGGCTCTCATGTGCTTTCAGAGCAATTGCTCTCAGCTAGGTTGCTCAAATTTGATGAATTCCTGCTAGTTTTCAACGTAACCTAACATTAAGTGATATTATAGTTAAAAAATAAATTGCTTACACACCAGTGTCTTAGCTGATATTGTTTGTTGATAATCTGTTAAATCTTCCCAGATAAATTAAAGAAAATATGCAAAGTTGCTTGAAAGATTATTTATAATTGTTACATTAAGAGGTAAGTATAATTTTTTTTAACCACAATTCCCTTAGAAGACCATTGTTATTAAAATTTTTAAAGACCTTGAAGTGAAAAAACATAAGGACTCAATTTCCTCCTTGGTTTTCTTGAGTTTATGGAATATATTTTCACCTTTTAGTCATAGTTCTGTTTTTAAATAACTCTGTTCTGCTCCATGAGAGACATTTCAGTTCTAAATGTATGCAACCAAATTATCTCTCAACCCTCATTTTCAAACTGCAGTTCAATCAGTATACTCCAGATGGCACACAATGATGATAAAATTATGCATATGTTACATTGAGGGATTGAATATGCAAACAGAAGGAGCTGGTTAACTAAGGCTTTCAAATTGCCTTTAGGACTTTACCATTCTTCAACGTAATGACAAAAAAAAAAAAAAAGTAGATACTGTTTTGCTTGGTTTTAGAATTTGACATTTTTTAATATGGTAAGTGAAATGCAATTATAATCCATAATAGTCCACATGAAAATTTTGCCAATGTTAATATAAAAGCAAATATTTTCCTACATAAGGGATGCATTTTTACCTTAGTTTATTACCAGTATTTCTCAGATTATACCATTCTCATGAGAAAATATGTGGGGAAAAAAAGAATCAAAATTGATATATTTCACACATTAATAGGATTTTTTTTGTTCTAAACATATGATTGGGGAAGCAGGTAATCACTTTTGTTTACATCATCTTAGAAAACCATGATAATATTGGGAGAAATAAATATATAGAAAAAATAAAGCAAACAAAAATCGTTCAGCTTTGATTACCGAATGCTTATCAACTATCCCACTACTAAATACTTCCTTTGTAGCTCTGTAGTTCTATAGTGTAAAAACTAATCAGCAGGGCTTCCCTGGTGGCGCAGTGGTTGAGGGTCCGCCTGCCGATGCAGGGGACACGGGTTCGTGCCCCGATCCCGGAAGATCCCACATGCCGCGGAGCGGCTGGGCCCGCGAGCCATGGCCGCGGAGCCTGTGTGTCCGGAGCCTGTGCTCCGCAACGGGAGAGGCCACAGCAGTGAGAGGCCCGCGTACAGCAAAAAAAAAAAAAAAAAAAAAACTAATCAGCAGCTCCTTATTTTGGAATATAAGCAGAGTTAAAGAAGTGATATATTTGTCA
Organism: Mesoplodon mirus; assembly: GCF_964341445.2. Classification (NCBI taxonomy): domain Eukaryota; kingdom Metazoa; phylum Chordata; class Mammalia; order Artiodactyla; family Ziphiidae; genus Mesoplodon; species Mesoplodon mirus. Next base: position 112,965,909 of record NC_138982.1, read on the forward strand.
ATTTATTATTACACTATCATTCTCAGAAATTTTACTCATTTCCAATGGCAATAGTTCTTAGTTTTAGTAAAAGGTACGTCCATATATTTTAGGTAATTGTTAATACAGTTTTTAAGGTTAAAAAAATTTATGATGGCTCAGTAGTAAAGCCTTCTATATGAGGGTTAGCACACTTTTGTTAGCTATAAGAGTAAAAATAGGATCATGTATTACCATCTTATATATACATTTTTCTACCTCTCAACATCCACCCAAAAGTTATTATTTTAAAGTGTTTAGTCCTATTGCCTTAAGATAGATTTGTGTGAATTGGTGACACTTTTTTTTTTTCAGTGACCTAAATTGGGGAAGTCCTTTATTCATAGGGGAAACTAGGTGTGTTTTTTCCCTATAGTTTCATGCACTGACTTTGATGAACATTTCATGCTAAAGGAGTTTCCAAAGTAGAACAATTCAGAATCCATGAATAGCAATTGAGCCCTTTAGTTCTGCTCTAAACTTAAAACCATTACTCTCCATTTAAAGCAGACAAATCATGTTGCTCTATAGAACACTGCTCTGTCCTTTTAGTATTTTTTTTTTTTTTTGTGGTGGTTATTTCCAATGAACTGGGCTGGAATATTAAGCTCTCTTTGCTTCATATGCTCTCTCTTGCTGTGCTGGGCATATTTAGGGTTCTGTCTGAAATGGGCAAAAAGCAATTCTGTTGTTCATAAAGAATAACTTGTAAGCTGGTGTGGGTGCCTGTACATTCTTTATTTTGTGAAGAGAATGTGCTGTTTGCCAGGCTTTGAATCTCTGGCAACTGGCTTGCTGAAACTCAACTTAAATGCACTGTCGTGCATAAACAATCAAATGTAAAACAATAAAAGTCTCCTCTTCTGACCGTGCCTCTCACTCCAGCACATTGGTTTGATACACTGTTCTGTGCATATGGAATTGTATCTGTCAGAAGCTAATTTAAGTGTCATGTAAAAACAAAAAGTTAATAGAAGTTTAACGTGATAAAATATTGCTTTTAATATTAGAAATGGACTTCTAACATTTGAGAAAATGTAGCTGTTACGGTGCCTTCAGAGTGAGGTAGCCAGGTGCCCCTGTGCTGAGTGCTCATTGCAGAGCTGGGGTAATTGTTTTCTAACATGAGCTGTCATGTTACAAAAGTAAATACATGTTTGCATTCTCATGTTCTGTTTGCCTGATGGAGAAAAACTTTATATAGTTCTAACAAAAAATCCTTTTCATTCATCCAAACTTTGTGCACTACAGCTTTGTCCTCTTGCTTTTAAGATACCATATTTAACATTATTAAACAAATATTGCATATTAGGTTTGTAAGATCTAATGATTCTTATTTCAAGACATTTCTACATGAATTAACATTTTATATAATCAGTATATATTTGTGATCTTTATTGGATACTATCTGAAAAAGAGTGATAGCTCTGAACACTAGAATTCTGAAAGTTCTTCTATTTTTTTCCTTATCTACCTTCCTTCCCTCCCTCCCTCCCTTCTTTCCTCCCTCCCGTCCTTCCTTCCTTCCTTCCTTCCTTCCTTCCTTCCTTCCTTCCTTCCTTCCTTCTGTCTTTCTTTCTTTCTGTAATGTCTTTTCTTAGAAATATGAAACAAAATAAAATATTTCTGGCAAGAGGTTAAATTTATTCTGAAAATTACATTAAAATTTTTTGTTGACCGTCACAAGACAAAGATTAATTACATTTCTTATACAACAAGGCTCCAACATCAAGCCTTCTACTGTATTTGATGCTCAGGAGCAACAAAAGCAACAAGAACAATAACAACAATGACATAATAGCAATATTTTCCATATACTGGAAGAAAAACTGGCCATAATTGATTTGCTGAGAGAATGTATAAGAGCCACCAATGTGACATCCTAATAAATATTTAAGCATATTTTTGACTGTTAAGGAATTCTTTCTTAGTCTGTGAATATAGAGCCTAATATAGAGTCTACATGTGACTCCACAGTAGAAATAAAACTATGACAGATTTATCTGGTGATTTACATTGATAGCATAATTTGGAAGTACAAAAAGGAAGCATATACTACTCTGGGGACTTCTGCCATTCTGCATGACTGAAGAGGATAATGGGCAAAAGGTTAAAAGCAATTATTTTCTTCATGCAAGAGATTCTTTAAATGGATTTGGGTTACTCAAGAGAGTTGCCAGATAAAATACAGGACACCCAGTTAAATTTGAATTTCAGCTGAAACAAATAAGTTTTATTCTAAGTAGGTTACAAATATTGCATGGGACATACTTATGCAAAAAGATTCATTGTTTATCTAAAATTCAAGTATAAGTGGATGTTGTATATTTTCCTTTATTAAACCTGTCAGGCCTAGTGTGTGGACATCCTTGAGTGGTAGGGGAAGGAGCAGTGGATGAGCTCCAGACCGGTCCTCAGACTCACTTGCGTAACTTCTGTTCCTTGTTCCACACTCTGACATGAGAGAAGTAGAGTTGGGGTCATGAGCCATCAGATCTAGGGAGAATAGGCTGAGCATCCTTGTGTCTAGGAGCAACCATATAAAAAACTTTGGGAGATAAGGGTCAACAAGATGCAGGATCAACACCTGACTTATTAAATCACCAAGACCATTGAAATAATACACAGGTTCCACCCTCAAAGAATAGTCCTTTGCAAGTCAGAAGTGCACCTATCTAAGGAGGTTATATGGGTTGGATTATGAATAAAAAAGTGGAGAAACTAAAACAAGTGGGGACTCTAACCCAGTTACTTTTTGGCAATACTTCCTATTCTCTTCTGGTTCCCTTGAAGATATCTTTCCCCCAGGGGAGTTGTGGGGTGGGAAGGGGTGGAAGTGTCCAATTTGGCATGTTTCCACTTCTCTTGGAGACTATAGCCCAGTACAAATTTTATCACCAATCTTTGTGCTAAGTTACAGTGTACTCAAATCAAGTTAATTTTATACTATATAGTAAGTATTTTGATGGCCAGGTATAAATTAAGGTGCCTTGTAAATCCTCTAAACCAGTACTCCCCTATCTCTCTTTTCAAAGGGGAAGGCAAGGAATAGAAAGGTTAAGATATACCCAAGGTCACAACTCCAGAAAATGAAGGAGCTGGGATTAGAATCCAGCTGTAATAAGAAAACTTTTATTTCTGTGTAGCTACATAAGAAAAATATATAGCTTGAACTGTATAGTGTCTGAACGGTTATTTTGGCTACGATTTTGGCACTCTTTAAAGTAACCCAAATATGGGTCCTAGAATTTAAACTAAAACAAGAACCTAGGACAAGGTTCTGGGAAAATATTCTGATTTAGATGCTAATTATGTACACTATAAGCTATCATAATTCATATTCTACTTATTTGTTACTCTATTTAAACAATGCAGGTGGTAATGCTGACTACCCCAGTGAGATATTGTAGGCATAACAATGAAAGCAAAAAACATACCCCCAAATAATGCAAAGCTCCTTTCGTATGTATGAACTATGAGGAACTATATGAAGATGAAATACCTACAATAGCTCTCTGATAGACATAAATGTAGATGTTTCTATCCATTCACCCACTCTGCAGATAATTACCAGGAAAAATGTGGCTTTTATCCTTAGTGGAGGGTATATAAATTCAAACCAGGCAGATGTGACTTCTTTTCTAAAGCAAATTACTGAATTCATACATTTTTTTAGCAACAGAGAAGTTAGATGAAGTTACTTTAAAAATTAGTTAAAATGCAAACCCTGGCCTGCCTTACAATCAGTTTTTCAGAGAAGTATGAACAGGACTTTAGAATTTAAAGATTGTAATTTGAATGAATATTAATGCTCAAGTGTGTGAAGCGCAGAGGTAACTGACCTCGGACCTCACACAGTGTACAAAGTAGCTGCTTAGCTGGAAAAACCAATTTTTCACCTCTTTTTTGTCAGAAATAGGAGACACTCCACTATAGGCTGGATTTTTGTTCCTTGTAGAGGTCAAATCAGTGTCTGCTTGAAAAATTCATGATCCAGAAAAGGTAATTTTTAATGAATATTTATGAGTGATGTCCTTTCTTATCAGAGCTGTGCAAGATTTCTGAAGCTTGCCACTAAGACTGGCTTGTGATTTTTAGCAAAAAACCTCTGAATCAAAACGAGGAAAATGGACTTGATATACTGTCGTCTGACTCATTTTGGCTTCTTCTGTTATGCATCGTCATTGCATATAAAACAACATTGTTCAATGCTGTTCATATCACCACTGTTACAGTATTCTTTACCTTCCTTTTAGGATCCAAACACCAACATAAAAAGCATTAAAAGGACATTATACTCTTTCTGTATTTTTTAACCTTAAAATTATTTTGCTCATAAGGTTGCTAAAGACTCAGACCAAGTAATAATAGAACAATTGAGTTTTTCTCTATGGGCAGTGGCTCTCATAGTCAATATGTAAAAATAATAACTTTAGAATATTGAAAAGACTTTATAGCCAAATCATGATTTTTCTTTCATTGTCTTTTAAAATCAACACAAGTCAAGAGATAAATCTCTAACAGACCATCTGTTGAATTTTTCCAGAATTAATATGTATATTAATGTTAGTAATTATATACACATATATTATTCTGGTAATATAATTAATATATGTATTAATTATATATACAAATATATATTTATCAAGAAAATGTTAGATATTCATTTATAAGTATAAAATAACACATTTTCATCTGCTCAAAGAATGTTAAATATATGCATTCAAAATGATTCTCTAAGTTATTCTTAATCTAATAGATCGTAGACATACAACTGCATCAAGAAAATAATTCAACCTGCCTATAAACTAGTAAAGGTTTTAACTTTCGGCCTCTGCCGTTTTATAATATGCAATGTCTTCATCACATAAAATTACTACTTATGGATTTTCCCTCAAGGTAGCATGTAATAGACACACATTATCATAGCATTAGTTTTCATGTGGTTTCATGAAATGTTGCTTTGATGAATTAGTATGACAACCTATTTGTCATTATAAATATTAGTGGAAGGTATGATGAAATGGATTATAGTACCTTACAGAATCAAAACTTTGTCCATGAGGATTATTTCTTTAGCATTTTTGAAGATGAAAGTGTCTCTTATAAATGCCTAATACCAAATATAAATCCTGTTTATTATTTTCAGTGTCTATTGCTTTTTAGCATTCTGAAGCATTGGAAGTTGAAGCCGACAATATATCAAAAGTATAAATACATCTAGGGAACTGGACTGAACCAAATGCTGTGTGCCCATCTCTCTCTCAACTCCAGGTCCTTGTGTCAGCTGTAATGCTTTGTCTGGCTGCTCTCCCCTGTATTATCACAACTCAGTCATACCCCATACATAGCCTCTTTAACTCCTACAGCCTTCCAGGTCTTAGATTAGGTGCTGCTCCATTCAGAGAGTCTAATTTTGTAGCACCAGATCATTGTAGCTTCCTGTACTTACTCCAACTATATTGCGTTTGCCTGGTATTATTACATTATGATTGTCTGGTAACATCATCATCTTCTACACTAAAGGATTGTTCTACCAGGGTCAGGACTGAAGTTCACTCACCATTGTACTCACAAATCCTGGCATATGCACTCATTCATTTGGTCAATCTTTATTTACTGAAAGCCTACCAAGTGTCCCACAGTGTTTGAGTTACTGGAAATAGAAACTGTACCAGACAGTAAATATACAAGATGAGTTAAAAACAACAACAAAAAAACCCCATGAATTCAGATTTATATATTTTCCAGAACATATCTGCAGAAAAAGAACATGGATGTAATACAGGGTGATTGGATGAGGATGTGATGGCAAATTTAGATTAGTGGTAGTATTAGCTAATGGGTAGCAATGAAGCAGGAATCAGTAAGGGTCAGTGAGTCAAATACTAGCTACTCTTGTACCTCTTGATTTCTAAGAGTCTCCCTCTCTAGGATATCTCTTAGTACTTTCCTGATTCTTATCTTTCTCTTACTTCAATAATCTGAATATCCACTGAGTGTAAAATGATTTTTAAACTTACGTTTCTATATGAGTAAACACTCTCAATTGGTCTCTTGGACCAATTATAAAATTGGTCCAAGAAATATAAAATTAGAAATAATTTATAAAACAAGGTTTCTGATTATTTATTTTTTTCTTTTTGTTTGTTTTAAAATAGATTAGTTTATTGGTAGAACCAAACATCCATATGATATCCCAAGTACCATGATACTTCATAGGAAATTCTTACTGGAAGGGACAGTGTTACTGTATTGGTGAATACTAATGAACTCATTTGCATATTTTTTATTGAAACTCCATCTTACTATTATTTCTTGGTCATTTGTCTCATTCATGGACCATATTAGAATTTCCCTTCAAGAGGACATACAAGAGTCAGGTGATAAGTGGACTCCTGGCACAGTTGTGTTCATGAACCTCTCAGGAGCCCTTTCCTCAATTCCAAGTTTGGAATGGACGTTTTTGGTGGTTGGCAAAACCCCAGCATAAGTCTCTTTGCTTATAGTGTAAAAGCTAACATAGTAGGGAAAGCCAAGTGAAAGTCTTTCAAACTGAATCCTCAGCCAATATAGTAAATAAAGAAACAGTAATTATTAGTGACACTTTTAAAGAACTAAGCAAAGTAGGTATAATGATTCCCATCCTACCTCTATTTAAGTTACTAGTCTGGCCACTACCAAAAGCAGATACTGAAGGATGACAGTGAATTTTGAAAATTCAAACAAACAAGTGTTTGTTCCTTTTGCAGCTGCTATGCTTCATGCCATATCTTAGCTAGAGTATATTAACATGGATTCAGGTACTTCAGATGTGGCCACTGATTTGATAAATGATTTTTTTCTATTCTCATGAGTAAGGAGACCCAGAAGTGGTTCACATTCATATGTGGCAAAGAAGGGGATATATCTGCAATCTTGCCACAGGTCCATGTGTACTCTCCTTCATCCTGTCATACTGTAGTTTAGACCATCAGACCATTCTGAAGACATCACAATAGTTTGCTCTATTTATTATATAATGTAATCAACCAGTTGAGCAAGTATTTGCAAGTATGTCGAAGGCATATTAAAGACATAGACACTCCATAAAGTGGGCAAAAGAAAGCCTACAAAGATTCAGGGACCCATCACATTAGTGCTCTGTGACATGCTAGGGGGATTCTCTCCAAAGTAAAGAACAAATTTTTGCATCTTATACCTCCCACCACTAAGAAGGAAGCAAACTTCTTGTAGGTCTCTTTGGGTTTGAGAACAGCAGAGTCTACAGTTGGAATTTCTGTAATCTATTTACTGAGTAGTACGGAAAGCTGTTAGGTTTGAGACAGATACAGAAAAGAGCCCTGCAGCAGGTCTGGGCTATGGTACAACTAGTACCTCTGCTTGGGCTAAAAATGGACTGCTTTTGCATGAGAGCTCAAATAAGGGATGGCCTTAAAGGCTGGCTATATGTTAGGTTCTCTCAGTGAGCAGAGCTTTGTTCAGTGCACCTGATAATACACTGCAAATGGAAAGAGAATCTTCTTGACATAAAATATATACTAAGTCTTGGGCCATGGTGAATGGCTTAGTTTGTTGTTCAGGAACCTGAAAGAAGAAAGGTAGGGAGAATCAAGTTCTGAGCCAGAGACATGTAGATAGACCTATGGAGTGTGTTAACATTTTTGTATGGTATGTTAACTCTCACCAGAGATTATCCATCATGAAAGAGGCACTAAATAATCAGTACGCAAAAATGACTCAACCAGTTGATGCCTGGCAGGCTCTGACATTGGCCAATCCAATTCTGACACAATGGGTTCATGATTAGAGTAACCATGGTGACAGGGATGCAAGCTATGCATGGTCCTGACAGCATGAGCTTCACATACCAAGATGAATCTGACATTGCTAATATCTGATCTCCTAGCAAAAGAGAAAAGTGCTGAGCCACTATGGCACCATGCCTTGATACCAGCCACTTGGTAGCAAATTAATTACATTTAAACCCTTGCTCCCTAGAAAGAGCAGTGATTTGTTTTGCCTGGAATCAACACATGCTTCATTATGGATTTATAATTCTTATAGCCTATGCCTAATTTCATTAGCATGTGACATGTGTAATCACACAGGGCCCAAGCTCAGAAGGGCCCCATGCTTGGTTTAATGTTATTCTGTTGCCATCTTATAATTCTTAACAATTTTTGAACAAGGGACCTCATCTTTTCATTTTGCATGGACAAATTATGTACCCGGTCCTGCTGCAGTCTGGGCCCATCTATCTGCAGATTTACAAATTGTTTAAACCATTAACAAAAATTCAGCATAATATCAGGAAAGATCAAGCAACTTGATCAAGCACTTCACAGCATGAAGTGGCATCCACTGGTCCTACCACACACCATACCAACCAGGTGCTGCTGGTTTGGCAGAACAATGTAGGACTGTGGAAGTATAGCTAAGTTGCCAGTTTAAAGATGATATCTGGAGAGGATGGGGCACCAATCTTCAAGGCACTGTATACAAAATCTGTGTCCTCACAAAGGAGGACGTTGGGTCCAGGAACCAAGGGATGGAAATAAGAATGATCTCATTTACCACCACTCCCAATAACGCCCTTGGGGAATTTGTGCTTTTCATTTCTGCAATGCTAGGCTCTGTGAATATAGAGACTTTTAGTCTCAAGTAGAATGCTTCTGCCAGGGGGACGCAATGCAATTACCATTCCGAAGCCTTGTCTGCTTAAAATGGGTCATTTCAGACTCATGTAGTAAGAAACCAACAGGCAAGGAAAGAAATCACCGTCTTCACAGGGATAATTGACCTTGACCTGAGGAGGAGTTAGAACTGCCATTACATTATGAGATAAGGGAAGAATATATATGGTATATGGCTCCCAAGTGATCTACAAGGAGTCTATTGGTACTCCTTTCTCAATTTTGACAGTAAATGAAAAGTGCCTCAGCTACGACCAGAGAAAGGCATAGTGACTAGAGTCCTTGGGAATGGGATACCCAACTTGACCTGTAGAAGGGCTAGCAGGGGCCTGTGGCCGTGAGATTAGCTGTGGCAATGGGACCATAGTTTTTCCACAAAACTTCCTTACATAAATTCCACAGGAAAAGATAGTATCCAGAATCCTGGAGAGATACTGCAAACTGCTAAAATGAAACAAAGGGATCAAAGGAGCCCTAGGGCGGAGAGCAGAGAATGATATGGTTCACTGCTCAAATCTTCTAATTCAGCACCAAGGCGTGCATTGCTCAGCTGCCATTGGGTTTTGCCAACTGATAGCTCACAGCAGGTCCCTCACCAGTCCACATTCAATGTTCATCAAATATGGAAGTTCAAAGCCCAACTCTCTTGATTCAGTTAGGGACAGTTGGCCTCTAAAGGGCCATCTTGGTTTCAGAGCTTGCCAAGTTTGATGCCATCTCTTGCAATTGCAGAGAAAATTCAATTCCTGCCTCTGTCCAATTCTCTTTCCCTTACTTCCTCGCAGGTATTGTGCTGAGAACACTCCCCAATATACCTCCTGTAGACTTCTCTCCATATCAAAGGTTTTTTTGGGAGAAAACCTAACCTAAGACCTTAGTAGAGGTTGCACCCACAATAGTATCTATGTTAAGAACACCTGGAGCTTTGCTTAGTTCAAAACAGATCGTTGGACTTTATGCTAAGATATATTCACTACCATGAAAGTTACTATAATTTAACTGGGAATTTGAAGTTTATATATATATATATGTAATATATATATAACTATTTCATGTTTATCTAGCAAATATATGTAAATGTATATTATATATATAATGCTATATGCATACACAATGCATATTGAAAAACTATACTGATTTATTTATATTTGAAATGTTATATATACAAAGCTACATGCTTTATATATATATAATATATATATTATGCTAGATGAATATTAAATAATTCAAGATATGCATGCCAACAAAGAAAGGCAGAAAGAAACAGGTTGAAATTCAGAGAAATGAGAAACTGAGGAAGACAGCAAGAGGGTGATCAGACACAGAAGATAGAGTCCTTAAATGCTAGAGATTAAGTAAATTCCACAAAGATAAGAATCTTTGGTCCATTTATGTACCCCAAACATCGAGAACAGTACCTGTCATATAATAGGTACCGAATAAATATTTGTTAAGGGAACCAAATTTAGATTAAAACTAAAGGTTTGAGAAGGTAATGACACAACGACTAAATATGTGTCACATTTAGGAGGAAACAGAGATATTCATCCAATTGTGTCATAACACTGTACTTTGCACCTACTATGTGACTGGCACTTGCTCAGTGCTAGTGACAACAAATTTAATAAGACATGACTCCTGCCCCCAGTGGGATCATGATGGGTGAGAAGATCATGCTAATGTTATTTAGGGAGGCCAGCTGACTTCACAAACATGTCTCAAGTCAGAGCCTGTGCTTCGCTGGAGATTGTTTTACATTAATGTCTGATCACTAGTTTTGAAGTTTCCAGAACAGTTGTCTGTTAATTCATTTAAGGCTAATGTTGTACTGGCAGGGACTGATTCACATTCATACAGTGCACAAAGGACTGATGTATGAATCAGGCTTATCCCGTATTAATCTATGAGAATCTTTTCAGTTCCAAGAATATTTGCCCATACTACTCTTGTGGATGCCCTCCTCAGTGTCAGGATGCTTTGGAACTGCTAAATGAATAAATTTGGAATTAAAACAAAATGGAGGTGAGTATTAGGATGGAATTTCTCATCCATATAGAATAAAGTCTAGTGGAACATTCATGATCATTAAAAAAAATACCTTTTAAATCATCTAAATCTTCATTTCTCCTGCTCCAATGTGTTTCTCCTACTTTGTGGGAAAGATAAATACAAACACCATCTTGCTGTCCCAACTTACCTGTTTTTCTGAGCATCATTTTGACCACTTACTTCCCTAATTATCAATCACAATCCAATCCTGCAGTCCTTTGGCTATTTATAGATCTGATTTTTGTGTAGAATTCCCTGATCACCCTAATAGGGCTTGGGTTTCTACTATCTTCTCAGTCATATTTTTAACAGCATTCCATTCAGTTACTTCTCCAGATGTGTTCCTGTATAAATCCTCTAGAACTTGTAAAAATGATCATTATTGAGTTCCTGAAGAAAATCCTGCTGTGATGGCTTGAGTTATGCATCATCTAATGTGTGATTTGGAAATTTATGAATTGATATTTACATATCAAAATTATGAAGAAACACTATCTCATATAGGGCAGAGATCATGTGAGCATTCTGCACAGTGCAGACTTGATAAGTATCAAAAGATTACATCCACATTAAAATAGCATTTGCTTGTATCCTGGGTCTGTACAGATAGGTGTGTTTTGTTCTTGCAGATGAGAGGTTGACTCATGATTATGAACTTTGACATCTCTCTGGCTGATTGAAAATACATTGTGCATGCCAAATCAGTCTTTTTGTAGATCTGAAATTTAACAATTTCTTGTCACTTGCTATAGCCAAGGAAGATTTGTTGTTGTTTTGGGCACTGTTTATCTAGTGACCCCTGATGTTACTAATAACTACTTGCCAGTAAACCAGCTAAGCTCCCAGAGACTTTTGCAGCTGGGGAAAGGGAAATAGTAGGATAAACAAAAAAAAAGCACACTTTATTTTTCATTAAAGGTTAAGCATATACTGCATATTTAGATTATGGTTTTCTTTATTAAGCAGTGGAAGTAAAAAAAAATGATGTTTAGATCCCATAGATAATTCAGATCTCGGTAAGGAGTTAAAGTAGAAAAGAGTTGATTACCTGCTTAGACTTCTGAACAACGCATGAGTAAGCAGCTGGGCTTTTGTTGCGATTGAAAGATGGTGAAAAAAATGTTTTTAGGGTGCAAAACGCTATATTAGACATAAAATTAGAAAAATTAGACATAGACATGGAGTTAGAAAAACTATCATATTTAGCTCTTTTATATATTGTAAAAAATAAATCCCCAAAACCCAGTTCAGAACATTCACAGTCTATAGGAAATAATCACATAATTATAAGTTTCTCGGTATGTAAGAAATTTTATATTTATTTTGTTTAGTTTTCACTTAATTTATTAATCTTTTTTTCCCTGATGGAAATTTATCTGCCTCTAGTTACTTAAATCACTTAGCTTTTGTTTAATAGAATAAAGGATAGAAAAAGGAGGCCGTATTTCCCACAAGTTCATGGCCACGTAGGAATAATTTACCCATATATTGTCACTTAATGATGATGACTTTCAGTTTATTTACTGATATCTTGAGTGTGGTAATTCAGTTTTACATAGGCAAGTCATACATAATCAGTTTGCTTACCAAGGGATAACAGTCCACTGTCTTCAACATGGCATCTCTCAGAAGAAAATCTGGACAAATTTGAGGATTTTTGAAAGCTGTACTAATTCCAAGGTGACTAATCTGACATTTAAAAAAAATTGGGGGTAAATATTAGTTTTAAAAGAACAAGCTTTACAAGTCTTTGAGACATTCATCATGTCATTGTTTTAGCACACAACAAATAAAACAAAACTGTGGGATCTGATTTCAATAATGGAAATGAAAATTACCAATCCAATTTCATATGTGATAAATGATAAATATGGCATATTTCTATATACATTGATAAAATGTAAAATGTGAAAATATTTCCAACACTTTCACAGCTCTTTATCTCCCATTTTATTATTATTGTAAAATTGAAATAATCAAACTTTAGGAGAATACAAATACTATGTATATTGTGATAATAAATAGCTTTTTCAAAGTTTAGATATTTTAATAAAGGCAGACAGGTTTCTGCATTTTGTATTAGAAAAGTAAGCATATTTCAGACAGTTTGCAGTCTCAAGAGAAAATATCTATCTGGAAAATAATTTTTAAAATATTGATTATGCATTTCTTGTGTTTTAAAATCCCCAAAGATAATGATTTCTACAACTTCAATATTATGAAACTAACCTACTGAAAATCCCTAAAGTATTGCATATTTCATTTTGTGACAACATATGAATTCCAGGTGTAGAGGTGTGTGTATATGTATGGGTGTGTGTGTATGTATATATTCATGTGTTTATGTATTTATACAAATACAGACCCATATTCTCATGTTACATAAGAAAACTCCTTGCTACTTCTTTTCGGTTTTTCAAGCCTTCCAAGTATTTCTTTCCATTCTTTTCCCTTTTCTATTGTATTTAAATTTGTTTCTTTTCACTTTTTTCTATCATTTAACCTGATAAAAAGTAGAAATAGTAACCGTGAACCATTGTAAAATGTTAAAATTTAAGAAAACCTTGGAAAATGTAAAGCAAATATTAAAAATAATGTTCTCTCTCTCTCTCACTGTTGGGAAAGGCTGAGAAAAATTGAGGGAGAAGTGAAACATCAATTCTCAAAAGAGTTAATTTTCTCAAAGTGCTGAAAGTCAATTCAACATTATTTATTTAGCTTCTACCCCTGCCCTTGGGGACACTGTGATATGAAATCAAGAACTCTCCCCAAAGGTAACATGTGATTCATTTTGATTTAAAACTGGCAGCCTAGAGCGTATACTTAAGGTTGCATTTGCACTTTATATATAAATACTTTTCTACAGTCTGAGTTTTAACCTATACCAACACTTGAGTCTTAGAACTCTTTGGTGTTGTTTTCCTAGATCATAGTATTAAAAAATGAAACTTTGAAAATGGTAGTGATTAAAAGGTTATCCATATGAGAATCTGTTGATTCTTTATAATGTAGGAAGAAGAATTTTAACTTTGAGAAGGGGTAGATTTTGTATGTATGGATATTTAATTATGCTTTTCTCTTTTGAAACTTAAAATGTATTTTTTTAAATTGAATGACATGTTTTATTTTATTTTGGTTTTAAATATTTTGCTATGTCAATATAATAATAATAAAGAAAATATTTAATTTATTTATTCATTCAATAAATATTTAGAGAGCACCTATATTTTTTCACGCATTGTACTCAGTGCAGAATTTGCCATGTAAGAATGAAGCCTCAAATATAGGGAAACATATGGGCTTCCCTGGTGGCGCAGTGGTTGAGAGTCGCCTGCCGATTCAAGGGACACAAGTTCATGCCCTGGTCCGGGAAGATCCCACATACCGCGGAGCGGCTAGGCCCGTGAGCCATGGCTGCTGAGCCTGTGCTCCACAACGGGAGAGGCCACAACAGTGAGAGGCCCATGTACCGCAAAAAAAAAAAAAAAAAAAAAATATATATATATATATATATATATATATACACACACACACACACACACACACATATAGGGAAACATAAAAGGGAAAGAAACTAGAAAAAGTTATGAAGAATTATTTTAATATATCCAAGGAAATAGAATTGTGGTTAAATAGTTGTTGGCAAATGAGGAAAGTTGATTTTGCCTGAATGAAAGAAAACAAGGATGATTGGATTTTTTCCTAGATACATAACTGAACCTTAGATCTTCCTTTAAACCAAATGAATGTATCCATCAGTGAAGGAAAAATGGGAACAATGGAATTATGTTTTCTTTATCTTTTCCTATCAAAGGAGACAGGAAAGAAAAGAAATACAGAAAATTTTCTCTGTCTTCTTCTAGCAAAACCATTAAGAGAGTATTAGGGAAGGAGGATACAAAGGATTAGGATTAATTGTATTTGAATAAAGACTCAGATTAAAAACAGCTGTAAACACAAATTAAAATAACATAAAAAAGCAAAGTATGTTTTTTATGCACATCTAGCACCTTTGGAAAGCAGCATCTTTTCTGCAGTAGGTTTAAAAGGAGAAAATAATTTGGAAGAGCTGGAGGAATGGGTGGAGCGGTGCATAAGACTTAAGGCCAAACATTCAAAAGTAGAAGAGGAGAAGTGGAAATACAGGTCTTCCACACACACTAACAAGGGCAGATTCCACAGTTTTAAGGGCGGTGAGAAATTTGAAATGTTCAGGGGGAAATTCAGGGGAAAATAATCCTTTCTAATTCTGTAAAATACCTTGTGATGTTTATCTTTCCTTACATCTCAATGGTTCTATCATAATCTCAGGAAACTTCAACCATCTCGAAGGAAGATTTTAGGATAAGATTGAGATCATGAGGAGTATCATTCAAATGGGGACTTGACAAGAGATAAGCAGATGTTCAAGTTTCCAAAAAATGGGGTGGGCTATGGAAACATGAAGGGAGCTAGAGAGCCTTTAGAAGTCAGGCAGAAGTTCCAGCCTTAGGACTGGTAAACCACATATGGATTAGGGAGGGACTGCTGCTTGGTAAGGGGAGCACAGGCCCAGGAATTCCAAGCTTAGGATGAAACTCTTTCCACATTCTCTCCCCACAACTCTCCTCAGTCTCATTCCCAGTGGCAAGGCTAGGGTCTGTCTCAAGACTTGGTTAAGAGGAATCAAGCACCACGAAGGTGAGACAGTGAAATGCAATAATGCATAGTATGTTCCCTGGAATCAGATCACTTGGACTTGAGTGCCACTCCACTTCCTACTTGTGTAACCTAGGTCAAGATTCTCAACTCTCTAGGACTCAGTTTTCTAAAACAGGATGGCAATAATAATGTTACCTACCCTCTAGAGCTTTTGTGAGAATTAAATGGGTTTAATTCATTTTAAGACACAGCACTGTGCCTGGCTCATAGTACGCACTTAGTGATAATCGTTTCATGTAGGAAAGCAAAGCATGGCAGGAGGCAAGGATTGAGAACAAATGGAGTAACTCCTGTGTTATTTTTGTACTCTTCCAGTCATTGTTGAGTTTTTTTTTTTGTTTTTTTTTTTTGGCGGTACGCGGGCCTCTCACTGTTGTGGCCTCTCCCGCTGTGGGGCACAGGCTCCGGACGCACAGGCCCAGCGGCCATGGCTCACAGGCCCAGCCGCTCCGCGGCATGCGGGATCCCCCTGGACCGGGGCAAGAGCCCGTGTCCCCCGCATTGGCAGGCGGACTCCCAACCACTGCGCCACCAGGGAAGCCCCAATATATGTATATTTTTTTGCGGTACGCGGGCCTCTCACTGTTGTGGCCTCTCCCATTGCAGAGCACAGGCTCCAGACGCGCAGGCTCAGCGGCCATGGCTCACGGGCCCAGCCACTCCGCGGCATGTGGGATCTTCCCAGACTGGGGCACGAACCCGTGTCCCCTGCATCGGCAGGCGGATTCTCAACCACTGCGCCACCAGGGAAGCCCTCCATTGTTGAGTTTTGACGTAAAGAATAATAGCTTAAGTTTTGCATAGTGTCAGACACAAGCAACACAAGATAGAGCATCTGCTCTTTTCATTGACAGAAACTTCCTTGCACTTCATAGAATTAGGTCACACCTATAAAGAGGAACCAGTGACTCAAATATTGGTATATCCTTAGTAACAAGATGTGTAAATCTTAAGAATATCGCTAGAAGTTCTTAAGTCTTTTTAAAATGTGCCACTGGAGATGCTTATAGTTGGCATCCACTCTAGGCTCTAAACATTTAAGTAACACATAAGGCAACCTGGACTAGAAGGGTTTGGGGCATGTTAATTGTTGGAAAGTGGCTAAACGCTCTGTTTTGAAGTAGGTAAATGGAGTTTATGACTGCTGAGGCTTTGGCTTGTTTTAATCCACATTATTGGAAATATTCAGTCATATTCTTGAACTCTTCAAACAGAACTTTTTATTTAGAGGCATTTTACATTCATACAAGAGTAGCATTAAAAGATACCTTTGGGTTCAGAGAGGTATAACTAACAGAAGGGGTGTTCATGTTTTGTATTTAAGAGGTTTGAGAAGTAAAATGAGTAATAAAATCAATGGTTATAACTATTAATCTAATCAAGTACAAATATGACTTCAAAATAAATAAGATTAATGATTGGAGGAAAACAGACTTTGGAAAAATATAAAATAGAACCAAACACAAGAGCAGTGATAAAAGAGAACCTAACTATTTTAAATTTGGTAATATATAAGTCCATGCCATCCTCCCACTTCATCCCAGCTTACGCTTCCCCTTCCCTGTGTCCTCAAGTCCATTCTCTATGTCTGCGTCTTTATTCCTGTCCTGCCCCTAGGTTCTTCAGAACGATTTTTTTTTTTTTTTAGATTCCATATATATGTGTTATAGCATTCGGTATTTGTTTTTTCTTTCTGACTTACTTCACTCTGTATGACAGACTCTAGGTCCATGCACCTCACTACAAATAACTCAATTTTGTTTCTTTTTATGGCTGAGTAATATTCCATTGTATATATGTGCCACATCTTCTTTATCCATTCATCTGTCAATGGATACTTAGGTTGCTTCCATGTCCTGGCTATTGTAAATAGAGCTGCAGTGGATATTGTGGTACATGACTCTTTTTGAATTATGGTTTTCTCAGGGTATATGCCCAGTAGTGGGATTGTTGGGTCGTATGGTAGTGGGAAGCAGCCGCATAGCACCGGGAGATCAGCTTGGTGCTTTGTGACCACCTAGAGGGGTGGGATAGGGAAGGTGGGAGGGAGACGGAAGAGGGAGGAGATATGGGAATGTATGTAAATGTATAGCTGTTTCACTTTGTTATACAGCAAAAACTAACACACCATTGTGAAGCAGTTATACTCCAATAAAGATGTTAAAAAAAAAAGAGAATCTAACATTATCAACCAATGTCTATAATATAGCAGAAAACAAAATCCTAGTTCAAACATAGTTTTTGTCATAGAAATATGTTGTACATACATTTAGAGGAAAAATAATTGGTTTTAGGATTATCTTCAAGGAAGGACTGTGATGGTGGCAACAGGGTGGACCATATGACCAACTCCCTGCAGAGGATGTGTGAGCCAAGTTTGAGCATGGAGATAGGTGGTGTCTGGGGACTCCTTGTGGGAAAGTGTCATCTAGATTCCTCTGAGGGAGGCATCGAATGCAAACCTGGTTGGAATAAAAAATATACAAAAGGTTTTGACCTATCTAAACAGTATGTGTGGAATCATGCATGTTTAAGGATTGTTGGTGGAATACAGGACTATTAGTTTACTTTCTGCTTCTTGGTCACTGCAATGAGGTTTATGGACTCACAGTGCTGCCTCCTCAACTTATCAATATTGTTACAGTAAATGAATATTCAGTTTATGAGTTCACATCCTTGGTAGTACTTATAAATTGAAATAGGATTGCAGTATCTTTTTGCTGTAAGCAAACTGCTTTCCTTTCCTATCAACAGAGAAATGGGAAAACTCCCAGAGTAGAAGGTAGAAAGGAAATTATCAACAAAATGTATATGCCATTTCCAATGCTTGAAACTTTTAAATTAAGATTTATGTTCTCTCTCCATGATCTTCCTTGAGATCTACTCCAAGCCCATTGTATGAACTAGTCTGAAGGAAGAACATATACAGATACACCCCTATATGAGCATGTCTTGCTGTGCATTTATAACGGGAGGTGGAGATATGCTTCTATCAGTGGTCACACATAACCATTTTTGTTGTTATCCAGAGCTAGTAATAAGTAATTTCATGCATGTGAAGTTGAGAGAACAGGAATCATTATGTCAGGGAACGGAAGCTTGGACTATGGTTCCTAACCAAGCATATGGATGCTGGGATGCAGTAGCATACATGTCACCTACATGGAATTTCCTGATGTGTGTCACCTCCTCACACTGTTTTTTGTTTGTTTGTTTGTTTGTTTTTTGCGGTACACAGGCCTCTCACTGTTGTGGCCTCTCCCATTGTGGAGCACAGGCTCCGGACGTGCAGGCTCAGCGGCCATGGCTCACGGGCCCAGCCACTCCGCAGCATGTGGAATCTTCCCAGACCAGGGCACGAACCCGTGTCCCCTGCATCGGCAGGCAGACTCTCAACCACTGCACCACCAGGGAAGCCCTCCTCACACTGTTCTTAAGAAGGCAATAATATTGGGTTGCTGCTGTTCAGTCAGTATAAGGACCAGCTTGCAAAAGAATAAGAGCACCTGCTCACTTACTCCTGAAGAATCTCCTACAAAAATCTTGAAGAATCATGAAAGAAACTCTGGGCCAGAAAGTGGGGCAGTTTGAGTCTCCAGCTATTCTAAACTTCAAATCAGGTATCCAACTCCCCTTTTGACTATTTTCCTCCGTCTTCCACTGAACCTGAAAAGCACTCCCACTTGCTCTGCTGGCAGCGTTATACTCAGCTGATAAAAGTGAGGTGCACTACTCAATTTATCTAGGCCCGATATATTGGAAGGCAGCTAAAGGCAAAAGTGAGTCCTGTATGCTGAGCAGCATTGGAGCCCCTGTAATCTAGAGGGGGAAACATTCAAAGGACAATGGAAGGCTCAATTTACAGAAATAGACTGAAAATTGCTGCCAAATGGCCCAGGCAATGCTATGTGCAGCCATCACAGATCAGGTTGCTCAATTTGAGGAAAAAAAAAATTCCATAACATCAGACATTGATGGTTTCTGTGCCACCATCCCTGAGTACAGAGAAGAGTGACCCAGACACCAACAGCTGTCTTGATTAACCTGGTCCCAGTTTATGAGTTTTAAACTTTTTCTCTCTCCTGATCATTTCTATACATATTAGAAAATACTGTCTTTAAAATGCTCAGCCTGAAACAATCAGTTCTACTATCAATTCATAATTGATTCTTGCTCATAAGCATCCTGGCTATACATCCTAGAATAAAATTCCTTAGACTTTTTCTCAGCTAGGTCAGTATTGTGCTATAATCTTTGTCAAACTCTTGGCTTCTGAACTAAGTTATTTTCATCACAGATATTGGGAGAGGTTAGTTACATTATATCAACACCTACTGGCCATGCATCTTATACCTTTACCCCTAATAAGAATGTCTGGGTCTTATATGTCTCCAGGAACTATATCAAAGCATTTTAAGATGCCCCTAGTCAAATAGGTCAACTATTATTTGAGTTTTCTCAATTAATGCCTTCCTGGGGTGCCTTGTTTTGGAAAATACTTTTGCCATTTTGACAGAATTTAGCTTTGATATTCAAGCCAATTTGCCCTCCTCCGGCTTTCTCAGCTACCAGGCACTTGAACCTTCACTCACATTTTTCTGCTAAGCTTCTGCTGATGGGCCTCTCTAGATATCATTCAGTCGGCTGACTGAAATATAACCTCACTCCAGGTCAAATGCCTTTAAGCTGAAAACCATTTCCAAGAAGGATGAAAATCTTAGATATTTCATGTCTGTCTATTTGGCAGTGTTGAGATAAGAACAATAAGCCTTGTTTTTGTTTTTGTTTCTTTTTTCTGTTCTATAGCAGCCTGAGAGGAAGAAGAATTCAAATGTTCAGTAATTCTTATTTCTGCTCAAACTGAAGTATAGAATGGAAAACAGAATGGGACAAATTGAGTAACCACTGTAATAATGGAGCTGTAATAATTTCTCATGTTAGTGAAATTTTGGACTATAATCTCTTCAAATATTTTCTCAGGTCCTTTCTCTCTCTCTTCTCTGTCCCGGACCACTGTAATGCAAATGTGGGTGCATTTAAAGTTGTCTCAGAGGTCTCTTAGACTGTCTTCATTTCTTTTCATTCCTTTTTCTTTAATCTGTTCCATGGCAGTGATTTCCACCGTTCTGTCTTCCAGGTCACTTACCTGTTCTTGTGCCTCAGTTATTCTGCTATTGATTCCCTGTAGTATATTTTTCATTTCAGTTATTGTATTGTTCATCTCTGTTTGTTTGTAATTCTTCTAGGTCTTTGTTAAACATTTCTTGCATCTTCTTGATCTTTGCCTCCATTCTTTTTGCAAGGTCCTGGATCATCTTCATTGAATTATTCTGAATTCTTTTTCTGGAAGGTTGCCTATCTCCACTTCATTTAATTGTTTTTCTGGGATTTTATCTTGTTCCTTCATTTGGCACATAGTCCTCTGCCTTTTCATTTTGTCTCTCTTTCTGTGATTGTGGTTTTCATTCTGCAAGCTGTAGGATTGTAGTTCTTCTTGCTTCTGCTGTCTGTCCTCTGGTGGATGAGGCTATCTAAAAGGTTGTGCAAGCTTCCTGATGGGAGGGACTGGTGGTGGTTAAAGCTGGGTGTTGCTCTGGTGGGCAGAGCTCAGTAAAACTTTAATCCACTTGTCTGCTGATGGGTGGGGCTGAGTTCCCTTCCTGTTGATTTTCTGGCTTGAGGCAACCCAACACTGGAGTCTACAGACTCTTTGGTGGGGCTAATGGTGGACTCCAGGAGGGCTCACACCAATGAGTACTTCCCAGAACTTCTGCTCCCAGTGTCCTTGTCCCTGCGGTGACACAGCTACCCCCCGCCTCTGTAGGAAACCCTCCAACACTAGCACATAGGTCTGGTTCAGTCTCCTATGGGGTCACTGCTCCTTCCCCATGCATCCTGGTGCATACACTACTTTGTGTATGCCCTCCATGAGTGGGGTCTCTGTTTCCCCCAGTCCTGTCGAAGTCCTAGAATCAAATCCTGCTAGCCTTCAAAGTCTGATTCTCTGGGGATTCCTCCTCCTGTTGCCGGAGCCCCAGGTTGGGAAGCCTGATGTGGGGCTCAGAACCTTCACTCCAGTGGGTGGACTTCTGTGGTATAAGTGTTGTCCAGTTTGTGAGCCACCCACCCAGTGGTTATGGGATTTAATTTTATCATGATTGCACCCCTCCTCCCATCTCATTTCAGCTTCTCCTTTGTCTTTGGATGTGTGGTATCTTTTTTGGTGAGTTCCAGTGTCTTCCTGTTGGTGACTGTTAAGCAGTTAGTTGTGATTCTGGTGCTCTCACAAAAGGGAGTCATGTGTCTCTCTTTTTTTTTTTTTTCAAGATAAATGTCTGTCTTAAAACATTATATTAAATGAGTTAAAATGGGAAGAAGCCAAAGTATGCTTTAAATTACTTTAAACTGGGGCTTTTACTTTTGATTTTGTTCATACTCCACTTGCTCTCTAGTTTTGTTAAGCAATTACTTAAGTAATTTGTATTTCTGATTTCTAGATACTTTCCGAGTATGACATTTATCCCTAGGCATGACAAGAACTAAGTTTTTTTTCCATTTTAGAATATTAAATATTTTACTTTCCCTTGAGACTAAAGCATACTTTGTACTTCCAAATGTTCTTCATCAGTGGTAATAAGATTTATATCAACTCTCTCCCAAAGTTTTGACTGCCTTCCTGTCATTCCTTATTCTGGAGTTCCACCTACTGTACCAGTTACATTTTCCCTAATTTCTGCTGGTCAGCTCCATAATCAGTCAACTCATGATGAAGAAAAGTGAGTGAAGTAATGTACTGAACATGATCACAGCACTATTTTTTGTGTGTGGCTGAATGTTACAGGCTAAGACAGAGGGCTAAAAATATAGCACCTCAGACAAGCTAGATCTTTACTTTCTTCTCACCTGTCTAAAGTAGAAATTAAGGTTCCTTCTGTTTCATTAGTCTGCCTTCCCTAGGGGGTTGTAGTCTATCAACAGTGAGTCTGGATCACCACCATGCTAACATGTTAACCTTCTAGAGAAGGAAATAAGGAACTAAAGGGAACGAGGTCTCCTTTTATGGTAGGGATATGTGCAACTTCATATTTCTTTGGAGAGAACTTGGTCACATGGCCAAGGCATTTGGGAATTGTAGTCTGTAGCTGGCAGGGCTGTGCCCTGCTAAAATCTCGGCATGAGTTCTGGCTCTAAAAGGAAGAAGGGGAAACTAGGATCTATCACAGTCTTAAATTTCAGGCTGATGATGTTTACACTACACTTTAATGCCTCCCTCCTTCCTAATCTTTTATTTTCCTTCTCTTTTGGTTAAGGCTATTTATTCATTCATTTGTACCTCTTTCAGAGAACATGGAAGGCATGTGACATTAGAGCATATTTGGATTTTAAATGATGTTACTTTAAGCATTAAATTGAAAGTTAATTTTCAAACATGTGCTTTACCCTAAATGATTAAAGACTATATCTATGGTTTTAGGGAAGTATACAGTGTGTGCTATTAAATATCTTTTTAATTCACCAAATGATTACTCTGTAGACACCACATGAATAGAGCTGAGTGCAGTATTTTGAACATAAGAAACTTTCCTCAAGTAATTTACTAACCATCTGAGGATACCCAATGAAAAAATGGGTTTGTATCAAAATCCAGCAGGACAATGATACAAGAGCTGTCATAGGACAGAAGAGATGAGGGTTTTTTGTTTTGTTTTTGTTTTTGGCTACCTAGTATGCGTTTCATGGATTCCCTTTCATCACACATATTTTCAAAAGATTTCTTTCTTCAATTAATGTTCATACCTCATATAGTTTATGAAATATACCTTTATAAACATATAATTATCATATTAGGAAATAAAAATGCTACCTTCTATTCAGAGCTGTTCATCTAAGTAATATTATATAACTTTTCTTCTTGATTCTATTGATCATGAAAATGGTATAATTATAAAGTTTGTAATTTCATAATATGTTTTCTCTTCTTTAATGAGACAGAAAGAGTGACTCTCAAAGTTTAATGTTCCTAATTATGTGGGAAGTTTGCTGAAAATGTGTATTTAAAGACTCTACAGAGAGATTCTGAAGCTGTAGGCCTTGTATAAAGGTCAGGAACCATCATTTTCCATGAGCATCCCTACTGATTATGTCTCTGTTCTTCTTTTTATGTTAAAGAACACACTATGGGAAGTTTATATGAATAGATAGCACTGTTGATAGGGTTTCTTTTCATAGTTTAAATTTTTGAATATAAACAATTCTCTTGTGAAATTGTTTCTGCCACTGTGATTGCCTCTTGCAAGAGAAGGGAATTATTCCCATTTGCCATATTAAGATAAAAATCAATGTATTTAAAATGTTTACATCTTAATAAAAGTGTAAGATGTAAGAAAATGTAAGAGGTGTGATTGATATGGTCTCTTTATATCTTTATCAATTTTTGATGAGGAAAAAATGTTGAGATGGGGCAAACAAATATATCTATTAGCCATATTGGTAGCATTAGTTATCTCTTCTTTCCTAATTTTGTGTTTTGCCTCATTGTTTCTGGAGTATAACTTCTGTTTGAGGTTAAGGCAAAATGAAGCAAGAATGGAAGAAAGAAAAAGGGAGGAAGAAAGGAAGGAAGGAAGGGAATAAAGAGAATAAATACAATAAGAAATAATGACCTTGAAAAACAATAGTACTTTATCTTGAGAAATCATATGAAATTAGAACCTATAGTCCAGCTAAGTATGTACAAATGATAAGTAAAAGCACCCCCTTTTAGCCTCCTCTCTTGTGTTCATCTCTGGCTGTGATCACTGGAAAACACTAGTGCCCAGTTTTTTTTTTTACTGTTAGCACAGTTTGGAAAGTATCTAAAGTATTACGGTTGAAATTGAAGTGCTACTCTCTCATTTGTTTAAAAAGTATAATCTTTCAAACTTGAAAGATTGTATTCAGGAGCACAGTCACTGTTCTTGGCTCTTAAGACCTGCCACTGCATTTTCCCAAAGCACAGTTGGTCTAATTTTAACCTTTAATATCATTGAGTAGATAATCATCTTATAACCACGAATACCATGCTGATTTCTTGCCAACTCTTCCCACTTTAACACTACCATCATTAATGTTTATTGATTTGAGCCTCCTGCATCACAGTACTTAGTTAATTTCAAGCATAGCAGAATATTTGGGGATTTTATATTCAGGATTCCATTGATATCTTGTCTTGCCAGTTTTAATCAGATTTGGGAAAAGGGAAGATTATGTCTAGGCTATCTACTAATCTACTGGTTAAAAATGTTATAAGCACAATCATTAGAAAGAACTTTATTTGGATAATGTATCTAAGCCTTGAAGTGATCAATTATGCACACTGGGCATTAACATAATATTTAGTTTAAACATCAGAAAGGTGTGCTGTAATTAACAGATATAGCATATATCTCACATGACTATTTAATTACAAAGGGTATTTACTTAAGTATATAATCAGGTCTTTATTTCACATCTCTATGTGATTCACATACTATTTCTTAGTCAGACTTCCACATCAAAATACCTAATACTAGTCTGAAATCCATTGGATCTTGGCATGGGTTTCTATGCTCTGCTTTAGTGATAAACCAAATAGTCAGATGCACTATTTCAAACTTTATTCTTTAAAGGCAGTCTTTTGAAATTCTAATACCTACATTGCTATTTTGTGGTACAACAGTGACAACCAGTGGCTGCTCGATTTCACTTTAGGCTGACAATTTATTGCAGCATCATATAGATTAACAAGGACCTGTATCTAGCTTTAATAACTAGCATGCAAAATAACTTGCTTCTTGCTCATCTCCATCTTATCTTTTACTAAAAATAGGTGGATATTCATCACGTGTCTATTTGAGAAATCTTTTATTAACTAAGTATCTGAAATGTAGATTAAGATGGTTTTACTCAGAGGTTACTGCAAATGCTAACATAATTGGAGGTGATTGAAAGATTCTTAATGGGTTCATTTCTTGTGATATGTAATCCACATTATTATTTTTTTTTTACCTGCAAGGGAAAGAAAATAACTGCTAGGTATAGTGAAAAACAGGTCAAAGCACTCCATGGGCAAACAGCTGGGGACTGTATAATTATTCACTACCTGAACATCCCAGACTGGTCTCATCTTCCCTTCCTAAAAGGTCCATTATTTCTTTCAAATGGAGAGCTTAATGGAGTAAAGCTTTGCTAGATGAAATGAGCTGAATAATGTGAAGTTCAACTTTGGATTATGGACTTTGGAGACTCCAAGCAGTTAACACTAATGATTTAATCCCTGTATTTATTTTAAATTTCTTTGGACAGATCTATTTATATATTCTTGAAGCTCTCCTTGAGACACAGCAATCTGGAAATACGGAAATACCCTTATTTTTCTCTCTCTCTCTCTCTTTCTCTAACGTCTATGACATTCTTACTCTGTCTCAAACTATCTTTTCTTCTTCTTGCTCTCTCTCTCTTTTTAGCATAGCTTCAAACCTTCGTTTCCTCCTCACTGGCACTGCTCTAATAGTGCTTATGGAAAATTTGCTTGTAATCATAACTTGAACCCATCTGGAGAGGAGATTGGCTACAAGCTTAGTCTTTCCACTTAACATATTTATGATTAGCATGCACAGAAGGAGCAGAATGAGGATGAATGTTTTTGGAACAGTACAGATAAATCCTCATAAATGTAGTACAACAGCTCTGGAAATGCACAGTGCGGAAATGTAATGAAGCTGAACTCTGTGGAGAGTTTGGTATTCTCAGTACCATGCCTCTCCTAATGAACTCATTTAGATTAGAAAATGGATTTAATATTTTATTGGAATTAACCTGAGCCAGTAAAGAGGATTACAATTTCTTTCCATAAACATAGTGATATTACAGGGTGAGGTAGCATGTTACATGAATATTAAGCACTTTATGAACATTGTCGTGAAGCCAAGAAGTGTAAGGTGATTATATTTTAATATAGTGGTACTGTTCTTACAATCATTAAATTTGAATAGCAGTAAAGGGATATTTTTAAAAAATTTAAATCAGAATTTTGTTGCATTTTCATGTGATTAAAATTAAACTCAGGACAGAACATTTAGGTAACCAGACTCAGCAGAAACTATGTTTTCCCAAGTGGGAAATAAACAAACAAACTTGGGAAGAAAAAGGGCAACTAAGGTTCTGAGTTTGACTAAAGAGAAAGATTATCTCCTTATTAATCTGAAGAAAGTTTATTTACTCATTGTTGACTACTTTGATAGATACGCTAGCCAAAAAGTAGAGGTCTACTGTATTATTGGCTGTTTTTTTTTTTCCTTTCTGTCATCTTTTGTTTTCAGTCCGAACTCGCTTATGTCCTTTTTGGATGATGAGTGCATGTTATTCATATAAAGTTCACATAAGATGCATGTACAGTTTATAAAGGAAGAAATTAATGAGAAATCAAAGGATACAGACTCTTTCCCTCCCTTAATGCCCTCTAGCCCTAAGCTACTTCTACCATTAATTTTTGTTAAATCTAGAAGATGTATTTTAGGCAAGGGAACTAATATCACACTTTTGTAATCTTAAAGAAAAAAGTAACATGAATCTTATCCAGCCTTAAACAAAGGGCGAGCTTTGGCCCTAGAGTGCCATTTCTACCCATTTTGTAAAGTCAGCTACCGTGCATATGTGCACCCGAGCATTCACTGATTTTACAGGATAAGGCGCAGTGAGCATTGTGTGCTGGAGACTGAGGTTAGGTCTTGAGGCTGTGCAGAAATCTGATGAAAGCTGAACATGAGCTGTAAAGTTGTTCAGGCATCTACAAAGTTAGTTTAAGAAAAGCTTCCCAACCCTCCTTTGTTCCACCTAACTAGCAAAACTTTTTTGCTTCAGTTGGGGAAAGGCATATAAGGGACTCTGTGTGTGGCTTTCAGATTTCTTCAACCCATATACACAAAGTATTTCATAACTGATGCTCTTTTAAGCTTCAGCCACACTGGGGCTTTGAGATAATGCTATTAAATTGGAGTTAAAGAAAATCATCTGCTTGCTGAGTATGCGGGGGAGTGGGGGGTGGAAGGGAAGTGGAAGGACAGGCCCCAAACAAGAGACGTCAACATCAGTGCTGAACATCTGGTGAAACTCTGTGACGGTGCCGACATTGCAGGAGGAAGACCTTTTAGAGAGAAGTGTCCTGCTGGAGTACTGATGAAGGAAAGCTTGCCAGGACCCACCAATGGGAACAGGAGGAGGAGAAAACAGGGAGGAGAGGCCTTGGGAGAGGGCTAAGGAGGAGAAATTGCCAGGAGCTTGGAATTTGCTGGTTTTACAAAGATTCAGGATGGTCCCTTTTTACTCCACTTTATTTTCACTTCTGTGGTTTTCTTACTAATTATCATCTTCTGGTAGCCTCTCTCATTTTATGTCTCTTATTTTATTATTTGATAGAGTAAAATACTGAATACAAGATTTTCACCATAATTAGTCCAGGTATACATCTCCCTGGGGGTGAACGGGGTTAGGGTAGTTGGGGGTAGAATGGGAAGTTATTAGCAATGCTACAGGAATAAACTAAGAAAGATATTCAAAAAACCTTTAATGTTTTACGTTCCCTAAAAGGATCTGGCAGCAAGATATAGTAGGCTTTTATACCAGGCAGATTAGTTTGGAAAAGGATTTTCTAAATTTCCTTATCGACTTCTCCTTTAATATATTAAAGGCTAGCCTGGCTGACTTAGTTCAGAGAGCTGTCTTGGTGTGAAGAGAATATACTGTGTCTACAATTTTCTATTTTCTGGTAAGAGGATAAGATACAAGAGAAATAAATTATATGCCAGCAATTTCCATACCTCTGAGAATGGCCAGTGAGAAGAAGGAGGGAACAAAGAGAGTTAAGAAGCTAGAAGAGTATTCCCATTTTCTCCTCTTCAGGCTTATGTCCAAATAGGAGACACTACATTAAGTAAGTACTCCTACATTCAGGAGGAGTTGATTTGCAGACTTTCTTCTCCTAGCCTATGAGTGGGCTTCCATAAAGTAAATTTGACAGCTAATGGTAACCAGAGCATGCAGTAGATGACAGAAGGGTAAGTAGCTACTAGATAACGAAGGACATTGCCGTAGAACTAGAGGAGAGATAACAGTGCCTGAAGACTCTGCCCCATCTTTTTCATGCCATGTTCATTTGAATCACTCCCCTTCCCTTACACACCCTGTAGTGGGTTTAGTGGAAACTCTCCCCCCAAAAAGATACATCCATTTCCTAACCCTTGATACTTGTGAGTGGAGCCTTATTTAGAAATAGTCTTCACAGATGTAATTAAGATAAGGATCTTGAAATGCAATAATCCTGATTTAAGATGGGCCTTAAATCCAATGACTGGGGACTTCCCTTGTGGTGCAGTGGTTAAGAATCCACCTGCCAATGCAGGGGACATGGGTTCGATCCCTGGTCTGGGAAGATCCCACATGCCATGGAACAACTAAGCTGGTGCACGACAGCTACTGAGCCTGTGCTCTAGATCCCGTGAGCCACAACTACTGAGCCTGCATGCCCTAGAGCCCGTGCTCCACAACAAAAGAAGCCACCACAATGACAAGCCCATGCACCACAACAAAGAGTAGCCACCACTTGCAACAACTAGAGAAAGCCCACGCACAGCAACGAAGACCCAACGCAGCCAAAAATAAATAAAATTTAAAAAAAAATCCAATGACTTGTTTTTATATAAGTAAGTAGGGAGAGATTTGAGATACATAGATACAGAGAGAGACACAGAGAAGAAGGCCATGTGAAGAGGGCGGCAGAAATTGAAGTTATGCTGCCATAAACCAAGGAACACCAGGAGAATACTTTGAAATCAGTTTATTTATGTAAAATTTTCATCTTTTAAACCTTTGGAGAGGTGTTAAATTCTAAAGAACATAGAATAATAGAGTCAACATGAATGTATCCACCATCTTTCACCCAGACTCCAGTTATCAACTAGACCAATGTTTTTTCACACAATCCTTGTAACCTGCAAAGCCGGTTCTTAATTTCCTTATTTGTGTGCTTCTACCTCCTCATTCTTATCTCCAGAACAGTAGCGCCTGGGAAGTTACTAGTCCCTGGGTGGCCCTTGAATAATTATTGACATATGTGGGGCATGGAAACATAGCTTCTATGCACTGGGTCTGTAAATCTCAAAGGTTTGATCTGTACTCCTTACTTCAACTGCAGGACCATGTTGAAGCTACCTTCTGCAGGACATTCCGTGACATACCACCTGTTCGCCCCTACTCTCATCTGCTCTCTATGGGTGGCAGTGGGTGTACCAACTTAACAAAATGGCCCCATGAATCCTTGTCTCCAGGTCTGTTTTTGGGGAACTTGACCTAAAACCCTCACCCACTAAGACACTGTGTTATATTGAAATAATCCTTGACATTATAACATCTCATCTGTATTTCAATATATATCTCTAAAAGTTAAGGCTCTTAAAAATGCACTATCATTATCACACCTAAATATGACAATAAAATTCTTTAATTCATAAAATAGCAGTCAGTGTTCTAATTTATAATTGTCTCACAAATATAATTGTTTGTTTCACTTGATATCCAGATTTTTCACAGTACATTTGATTTGAAGTATCTTGTTAATTTCTTTTAATATAAAGATTTCCTCTCCATCGTTCTCTTTTTCTTTGACACTTGTGTGTTAGAAACTGTGTCATTTTTCTTCAGTTACCCACAGTACAGATTTAGCTGACTTGAGTCTTCATGGTATCTTTTAGTGTATTGTCTAGCCACTGATATTATGTTCATTGGTAGTTGAATCTAAGAGCTTGAGCAAATTCGGTGTGATGTACTAGTTAAATCTCCTTCCTTGGTAGGGATATGTCCTCTTATTAGGTGGGATGCAATTTTGTTTCTCTTTCTATAATTTAGTGGCCATTAATAATTAATGTCTTTATTCATTAATATTTCAGGGACAGCAAAAGGGTGATACTTTGATTTTTTAAATTTTTAAAAAATTTATTACCTGGATTACTTTTGGAAAGGCAAATACTCATCCTCTATTTGGTTACTGTTTGGTAAAATTCACATGGAAATCACAGGAAATATTTATTTTGTTCCTTTTACCATTTTTAGTGTACTTCAGTGGTGACCGAATAGGTTTTTTTTGTTTGTTTTTTAGTACAATTATTAATTAGTTATTTTAAATACCCTTGATGTATTTCTTCCATTATTTCTTTGGCCAGTGGAGCCCAGTCAAATTGACTTGTGACTCCTTTTGGTATGACTGGAGTAATCTTTGATGTCTTCCTTGCTAAGAGTTATAAGCTCCCAGGCTCATCTTGTATGTATTCAGTTCCATACCTGGAATGGACATTTTTCCAAGGAGCCCTTTTAACTTAGTTATATGCAATTGTGAGTCATTAATTTAAGGCCTTATCAGTGAGTGCAGGTAGGATTACTCTTTAAAGGTAAAATATATCATGAGTTCAACTAATTCTTTCAATTACAATTCAAAACTACTGAATTTATATTTAACCAATCCTAACATTTTAATTTAAATCTCTTTTCTGCCACACAGAGAATATCAATTCCCAACATTAATAGCAATGATAGAATGAGGATATCACATAATTGCTCATCTGCTTTATCCCACAAAATGCTCAAAAGGCTCCACTGACAATCACAGTTTTCATCAACAGTATGTTTATGGAAATCAGTGTAAAAAAAATTTTTTTTAAGTTAAATGACTATGTTAAAAACTCTTGGAATAGCTACTCTCTGGGTGGTTATGCCACCAACAATCACACAGTTTTAGTTGTTTATTGTTATTTGTCATATTCTTTTTATTTTTCAGGATTTCTTTTTGAAGTATATAAAAATAGGGGTATTCAAAGATCTTCAGCTCCTACCCCTTTGCCCTTGATCCTGTACCCTCACCCTACACTCTACGTATAGGTAAGCATTTTTTTTTAATTCTGATTTTTCATTTTATTTATTTTTTTGTCAAACATAAACATATATATATATACATCCTCTTCTTTCTTAGTTAAACTGTGGTATAATATACTCACTTTTTCCCCCTTTTTTTTCTTCAACTAATGGTAAATCTAAGAGATTACACTACAGTAATATATAGAAATAGACTTATTTACTTTTACAGTAACAGAGTGTCCCACTTTGTGGAACATACCATAGCTTATGAAAGAAGTCCTACAATGATGGATGTTTGGGTTATTTTCACTTTTTTGCTAATATAAAATAGTCCTTCAATAAATAATCCTGTACATATTTTGTTTCCTATTGTTGCTAGTGTATATTTGGGATACATTCCTAGAGATGGGGTTGTTGAGTCAAAGTTCAAACGTATTTATAATTTCAGTAGATGTTATTAAATTTTTCTTCATAACAATTGTATCACTTTAGGCAGGTATATTTTTGTCTACTTAAGAAAAATCTATTTGAATGTCATTATTTTAGGTGAAACAAGAATTTATATTTTGCTTTACTTTAAAGAAATGACTTAAGCTTATTTATGTGTTGATAAGATCAATGTATTTAGCTTTAGCCCCGACTTACGTAATATGAATGAGCTTTGTCAGTTTCTGACCAATGAACTAAATAAAACATACAGTGCCTTTAGGACACAATAAAAAGTTCCCACAAATATTTTGTGAGTTATAATCATCTCTGGAGTGTACACTTTTTAGAATTTTTTATTTGAAAAGCAAAAGAATTTAAGCAAATATTCTCTATGCTAAAGCTGGTGGGACTTAGAGTCATAGTACTTTTGCAATGTCATACTGAGTATAAATCTACTTGCTTCTGTACTGCATGAAAGAGAGAAAGATACTATAGGGTGATTCACGGTTGACAAGAAGAAATTAGTGAACTGCCCCTAAGTACTATCAACCTACTGTAGGTTAGAACTCTTCTTCCATCTATTTCTCATATTTTCTGTTTCAAATTCTGCACGTAACAATGTCAAGAGCAGCAGTGGGAGTTTTCACCTTGTTTCTGTAATTCATTGTGAGGCTAATTTTATGATTCATATTTTGGTCTGAAAGGATCCATATTAGATGAATCTCTAGGCTCAGATTATCCTTTGTCATAAGATACATTTACTGCCTGATATGTATGACTTACTGCTTGCTGAATGAAATATTTGTTAAAACTGGGGCTTCTTATTTTGACTTGGTATTTGGAACATGAGATTAGTTCTGTTCTGCAGTTGTGCTGTGTGCCATTGAAAAGTTTCTTTGGATTCAGTGTTCTAAAACAGTTGTTATTTTCATTGTATTCTACAAAATTTGAAAAGAAAAATAGACTTTGTGCTGTTTGTAGTATTTTCAGCAAGTTTGTTAATAGTATATGCATGCAGGTGTATAGTTTATATGAACTGGATGTTTTCAATCCACTTTCCTCCCCATCATTTCATTGTGTTCTCTCATATTTTAGGAAAACCAATATATGCATTTTGAGTAAAAAAAAAAGCAAAAACAAACTAGTTTTTTGTGTAAGAAACAAATATGATAAGTTGGGTTCAACTGCCATCTACTAATTTTTAAAATTGTTTCTATGGCAGGGTCATGATTTAAAATGACAGAAAAAAACAAGCAAATATGTTTGTTTGGAATTTCTCTGCACAAGATAACTTTACTTGCTACTGGGTAAAGATTCTTATATGAATGGGTTTTTTGGATACCCCTAATGATAGAATGCCCTCTGTGTAGACAAAATGACCTCATGAATATGTTAAAAATTTGTAGAGGTTAATGTTAAGAATTGATGGGGACTGGGAAGGTAAGGGAAAGGAGTAATTGATGGGTAGTCCACAAGCCCACCTGAACAGTTGATAGATGAATTTGAATATCTCAGGAGAGGAGAGGAGAGGAGAGGAGAGGAGAAGAGAGAGAGAGAGAGAGAGAGAGAGAGAGAGAGAGTGAGAAATCAGTGAGGGCAACCATGTATATATTTGTAGCTCCTGACATTTAGGTGAGATGACAGGCAGGGGTTGGGGGTAGTGCTCAATGATTGACATGAGCTAGTTCACAAATGTTTTGTTGGAGCCATAAAGGGACAAGAATACTAAGTTTCTGTTGTTTTTTCCTACTTATTATTGATACTACTTCAAATTAGAATTAGAATCACAGTGCAGCATAGGATCTCGGCCAAGAAAGGAATCTTTGAAGTGATCTATGTTCCCTGGTAAAGTGGACAATTCTTCAGAGACATGGTATTATCATCTGGGATCTTCGAGAATATTATCAAGAAGGGAAAGCACAGTGGTTTTAAATACAGCCTGTTTTTTTTTTTTTCCTGTAAGCTTTAATTGGTGGACACTTTTTCTTATGTTGAGATGCTATGTACTTCTCTGTGCCTTCCCAATATATATTCTAGTCCTGCTCTCTAGAGAACTTTAGTGTAAGGTCAGATTCCTTTTGGAAGACAGGAAAATCCTTCAAATATCTGAACTTAAATATCAAGTAAGTCCTAGATGTTTTTCCCCCTCATTCTCCTTGCAGGTCAGACATTTCTTAGGACAAACTTTACCTCTATCAAGCTTTTAAAATACGACATTCCAAAGATACAATACTTAATATGTTGAATGATAAACCCAGCATTTGGTTAATCTACTCTATGTTTATGTTTAAACACCTTATTTTCATTAATCATTTATTATTTAAGCACTGAATCATATTATTAATTCCTTTCATAGTTTTAGTCAGCACAAACTTTTAGGCATTTTCATATAAACTACTTTTTGTCAAGCTATTCTAAGCATATAATTATAAAATTGATTCTTTGAGTTCACTTGCAGGATATTAATTTTGGTTAAATTGATTTGTGTTAGTTTAGGCCCATCATTTACCATGCCATTTTTATTTTTGAACCTTGATAATATCATCAATTACATTAGCTAATCCTCTTAGATTTGGGTCATCTGAAAATTTAATCAACATAATTTTTCTTTTTATATCTAAGGCATTAGTAAAAATGTTGACCAGCTCACAGTCAAGGTCAGAGTACAAAACTGTGCTGTTATAAGCATCTTTCTTATCCATGGTTCAGTGCTTTTGTATATTCATTCAACAAATATCTATTGAGTTTTTATTATACATCAGAGACTAATCAAGCTCTGGAGATATGACAATAAAAACATACTAAATGTTGTCTTCATAGAGTGCACAGCATTGCTGATGGCTTATTTGGCACCTTTGTGAAAATTATTAAAAAGCACCCTGTCAGGTGAATTCAGACTTTTTTTTATTAAAGAAAACATACCTCTTTCTTGAAGAAATAGGCAAGTGCCAGGTGAATGGTTTGTTAAGAGGACCTGGCTGGACTTCAGCTCCCAAGGAGATCTGCAGCTGTCAACTTTATGCAATGTACAAACTGTGCAACTTTCCATGATGACCCTTGCACAGTCTGATATATTCAAATATTTCATGCCCTTATTAATTTTTACTTATTAATCAATGTTCATATTTATTGTACTTGCTTATCATGCTCTGGGAAGAGAGCTATGTTAACAAATGAAGAATGATTAATTTACCTTGTAAGAATTATAAGAACAAGGAATGGAGGAAACTCAACCAAGGCATGTTCTTTCACAAAATTTAAATTACTTTCCAAGAGAATAATTACTGTTACTATTGGAAATTTTAGAAGGGACATTTATCTGTCCACCAAAGATTTGTGCTCCTCTTCCCAGAGCATAGAATTGTAGCTCTGAGGTGGCTGACAGGGACTGTGTTTCCCAGAGCCTTTGCTCTTTTTCTCCTGGGCCACATGCTAGCACTCAGTAATGAATAGCAACAGAATCAATCCATTCCACTTTTGGGCCAAAGAGCTTCAGATGTGGTCGTGTCTTCCTCACTCTCTTTCCCCAGCCACACCTGAAAGGAAAATACATGATGCCTTCCTGTAGTAGTTCTCAACATTTTTGGTCTCAAGATCCTATTACATCTTTAAACAGTATTGAAGATTTTAAGAACTTTTATATTGATGAATTATACCCATCAATATTTACTGTATTAGAAATAAAAATTGAGAAATTTTTAAAAAGTGTTTATTTTAATAAAGTTACCATAAAACAAATACCTGTTACATAAACAATCAGGTTTACAAAAAGTAACTCTATTTTCCAAAATTAAGAAATAGTGATAAAAGTGGCATTGTTTCACATTTTGGAATCTCTTTTATGTCTTTCTTAATTGTTCATTCAAGTGCCTATGGTATCACATATCATCTAGTTAGAGAAAATGCAACTGTTCACTTGTAGCATAAGAATAAAAAAGTCAAATAACATTTTAGTTTTATTATAAAATTAGTTTTATCACATGGATCCACTGAAAGGGTCTTGGAGATTTTTCAGGGTTCCTAGATCACTGCTGTTCTCTGGGAAGATGTAGCTTCCAAATAGAAAGAGTTGGGGGTCCCTGAATCACCATATGAAAATCTGTATTCTACAAGGAACACCAGTGTTGGACCATTACATGAAAGATAGACTACATTATATTAAGACACTAAGATTTTGGAGTTCATATATTATAGAAGCTAGAACTGCCCTATCTAGAAGAGAAATCCATAGAAAATACTAATTTTGATGTAGGAAATTTTCCTTTTTAATAATACATATCCAGGAATGGGTCTTTTTTATTTCTAAGAAACATGCCCAGCCAAGATCCAGCAAATGAAAACTGACATACTATACCCACAGGAAGCCCAAGAAATAATGGGATTTATTTGGTTGGGGAAAAATATAACAGGAAAATTAAGGACATTGAATCTATTCCAAAAATGAGATGGCCATGGGAGCTTACTATTTCTTTCTAAGTTTATGAAAGCTGATCTAGGTAGTAGCTGTATGTGGGGGGTGGGGGGTGATGGTAGAATGACCAGAGAAGTGGTTGAAATTGCAGTACATTGATTTGGGATTAAGCAGTGGAAATGATGACATTATCATTTACTCAAGTCCTGAGTAAACGTTCTCAGTGAATTGGGAAATTGGACACATGGCCCCCATCTCCATACAGAATATTTTTGTGCTTTTGTCAAGACTCCTCCACTTGTATGCCCCTCAGCTCTCTGTCTCATCACCAATATCTACATTAGACAATTGGGTCCATTCTCATTCTGTCCTTTGTTCTTGTTTATCATTCACTACAAGAAGCACAGAATTACCAGGTAAAACTTCATGCCAAGTCTGAGAACCACAGAGGGGGAAAAAAAAGAAAGAAAAGAAAACTAAATAGGAAGGGGAGAGAGAGAGCAGCATTTCTTAAAAGTAAGCAGGAAGAGAGTCGAGAGATGGTAGTTCTATTTTTAGTTTTTTTAAGGAAACTCCATACTGCATACTCCATACTGCATACTGTTCTCCATAGCGGCTGTACCAGTTTACATTCCCACCAACAGTGCAAGAGGGTTCCCTTTTCTCCACACCCTCTCCAGCATTTATTGTTTGTAGATTTTTTTTTTTTTTTTTTTTTTTTTTTTGCGGTACATGGGCCTCTCACTGCTCTGGCCTCTCCCGTTGCGGAGCACAGGCTCTGGACGCGCAGGCTCAGCAGCCATGGCTCACGGGCCCAGCTGCTCTGTGGCATGCAGGATCCTCCCGGACTGGGGCATGAACCTGCGTCCCCTGCATTGGCAGGTGGACCCTCAACCACTGCACCACCAGGGAAACCCTGTTTGTAGATTTTTTGATGATGGCCATTCTGACTGGTGTAAGGTGGTACCTCATTGTAGTTTTGATTTGCATTTCTCTAATAATTAGTGATGTTGAACATCTTTTCATGTGTTTGTTGGTCACCTGTATGTCTTCTTCTTTGAAGAAGAAATGTCTATTTAGGTCTTCTAATAGAAGACCATTTCTAATAGAAATGTCTATTTAGGTCTTCCACACATTTTTTGATTAGGTTGTTTGTTTTTTGGGGCTGCATGTGCTGTGTATATTTTGGAGATTAATCCTTTGTCAGTTGCTTCGTTTGCAAATATTTTCTCCCATAACGAAGGTTGTCTTTTTGTCTTGTTTATGGTTTCCTTTGCTGTGCAAAAGCTTTTAAGTTTCAATAAGTCCCATTTGTTTATTTTTGTTTGTATTCTCATTACTCTAGGAGGTGGGTCAAACAGGATTTTGCTTCAATTTATGTCGAAGAGTGTTCTACCTATGTTTTCCTCTAAGAGTTTTATAGTGTCTGGCCTTACATTTAAGTCTTTAATCCATTTTGAGTTTACTTTTGTGTATGGTATTAGGGAGTGTTCTAATTTCATGCTTTTCATGTCTAGTTATGTAACTAGACATATGATAACTAGCTGTCTAGTTATCCCAGCACCACTTATTGAAGAGGCTGTCTTTGCTTCATTATGTATTCTGGCCTCCTTTGTCATAGCTTAGGTGACCATAGGTGTGCGGGTTTATCTCTGGGCTTTCTATCCTGTTCCATTGATCTATATTTCTGTTTTTGTGCCAGTACTGTATCCAGCAATCCCAATATTGGGCATATACCCAGAGAAAACCATAATTCAAAAAGACACATGCACCCAATGTTCTCTGCAGCACTATTTACAATAGCCAGGACATGGAAACAACTTAAATGTCCATCAATAAAGGAATGGATAAAGAAGATGTGGTACATATATACAATGGAATATCCTTCAGCTATAAAAAGGAAATAAATTGGATCATTTGAAGAGACGTGGATGGACCTAGAGTCTGTCATACAGAGTAAAGTAAGTCAAAAAGAGAAAAACAAATATCATATATTAACACATATATGTGAAATCTGAAAAAATGGTATAGACGATCTTATTTACAAAGCAGAAATAGAGACACAGATGTAGAGAACAAACGTATGGATACCAAGGGGGAAAGGGCGGGTGGGATGAATTGGGAGATTGGGATTGACATATATACACTATTGATACTATGTATAAAATAGATAACTAAGGAGAACCTACTGTATAGCACAGGGAACTCTATTCAGTGCTCTGTGGTGACCTAAATGGGAAGAAAATCCACAAAAGTGAGGATATATGCATAGGTATAGCTGATTTACTTTGCTGTATAGTAGAAACTAACACAACATTGTAAAGCAACTATACTCCAATAAAAATTAAAAAAAAAAAAGAAAGTCAAGAGGTGCATTTGAAGTCCCTGGTGTTCAAAGGACAGAGGGACAGAGGAAGTGTTTGAGGAACAGAATAACAAGAAAGACCTAGGATCAATAACTCAAAATAGGCTCTCTTTTCCCATCTTCACGTTCTATTTCAATCTGCACTCGCTTGGGGATAAATAAACCATTTTCAGTTCTCTGTACTTAATTTTGTGCTCAGTGGAGTATGTTGAGCTCTACACGAGGTCTAGAAAATATTCTTTAGAAAGATGAGTAAAGATGTATTTTGAAGAAACCTTCTTGAGACTGGTTAATACTTAAAAAAACAACATTGAGTTCGTGTCTACATAATCACGTATAATGATGATAAACTCAGAATTACAATGCCTATTAGGTAAAAATTATTGTTATGACCCTGTCCAGGGAGGACATGAGGAGAGAAGATGAGCCCTAATTTATTTATTTTTGGAATGTATCAACTGTGAAAGGAGAAGAACTTGTCATTTGGAGTCCTTTCTAGACCTGTGCTGCAATGATTTCTTGAACTCTTTCAGTGTAAGAATTGGAGGAGTGTCTGTAAACTATGGTATAAGCTTGACTGGCTAATCTATTGTTAAGGAAAAAAAAGTTTCTTTTTCTAATAGCTAGGCTTAACATTATGAAAGTCTTCTTTTCCTCTCATTTCTTAGTTAAGAAAAATTAATCAGTAATTATTGAGCAACACATTATGGTGCTATGGTAAAAAAAAATATACTGTTAGAGACTACAATTCTTGGCTTTAAGAATTTAGAAAGAAGAAAAATTTTGCCACACTTGACAATTCTAAGAGTGATAAATTATTTTGGATATTCATTATGCAATATGAGAAAAATTCCTGAGTTTGCAATGATTTTAGGGTATCTATAGTTATCATTAGATATTACAAAATTTCTAGGATTTGACGTATGACTTAAAAAATTGGAAAAACAAAATTACTGATTAAAAAACCTGTACAGTTTCCCTTTCATTCCTTTAAGTCACTTCTCTCCGAGTATGCAGTGCATGAATTATTACTTATAAGAGTTAAGAAGCATGCTTACATACTCCACTGAACACAAAATTAAGTACAGAGAACAGAAAATGGCTTATTTATCCCCAAGCAAGTGGAGGTTGAAATAGAACATGAAGATGGGAAAAGATAGCCTATTTTGATTTACTGTCCCTAGGTCTTTCTTGTTATTCTCTTCCTCAAATAGTTCCTCTGTCCCTCTGTCCTTTGAACACCAAGGACTTCAAATGCATCTCTTGACCTTCTATCTGCTTACTTTTAAGAAGTGCTCCTCTCTCATTCTCTCTCTCTCTGTGTCTGTCTCTGTCTCTCTTTTTCCCATTTAGTTTTCCTTTGTTTCTCAGTGGTTCTCAGTGCTTGGGATAGGGGAATTGTCATGAGGTTTTACATGGTAATTCTGTGCTTATTGTGGTGAATGACAAATGAGAACAAAGGACAGAATGAGAA
This sequence comes from Mesoplodon mirus, assembly GCF_964341445.2. Classification (NCBI taxonomy): domain Eukaryota; kingdom Metazoa; phylum Chordata; class Mammalia; order Artiodactyla; family Ziphiidae; genus Mesoplodon; species Mesoplodon mirus. The sequence continues at coordinate 113,005,973 of NC_138982.1, forward strand.
TGGACCCAGTCATCTAATGCAAATATTGATGGTGAGACAGGGGAAGTTGAGGGACATACAAGTGAAGGAGTCTTGACAGAAGCACAAAAATATTCTATAAGGAGATGGGGGCCATGTGTCTAATTTCCCAGTTCATTGATATGGGACTTGAGTTGCTGATCCAGTGACATCAGGAATATAGACAGAGTCCTCCTCCTACTTCCAATTAGGCAAGACTCTTGGTGGCTGAGACTGGAGAGCCCACAGATATACACACTAAATGGACACACTAAGTCAGTTCCAACAAACTGTTGGTTAGTGCAAATTCCTACAGATTCTAGAAATAGATTGATCAAGAATTATGGTGTATGCTATTGTGAGTTTTATCTTTTGTGTCCCTGCTTTCATATACACTTGACTGATATCTTGAGGAATTTTGTTCATGAGCCGGGTGACATGCCATTTACAAAGAGAAACTTCCCTCTATTTGCCTTTGAACTACAGGCATGCAGGTGTCAGCTGCTAATCATTCTCTGATTTGGGCCTAGTAATCTCTTTTAATATTGTTTCTACTGTAGAGAAGCTTCCAAATAATGAGCAATTAAAGAGATAGTCAAGATTTGTTGGCATATGCTTTAAAAATGCTTGAGATTAATATTATGATGATTTGAAAATACTGTGGCTTTTCTTTTAGAACAAAGGTATAATTTAGTTTTATAAATACTAATAATGCTCTTTCTTGTACATGCAGTGAAAACTTTCTTTGGTTAAAAGTTACTTAATTCAGATGCACAAACAAGACCTATAATTATGAGACCAAGTCCAGCAATTACTCTGAGACTTTTATCTATTTTGACAGCTCCATGGAAAAAGAAGAAATTCAACTTTAGCAACTCAAGGGGAATCTAGTACTTTTTCAATCACTGGAGTTTTCCTGGGGATAAATCTGAACCTAGTTTTAAAGACCAAATGGTTCAACACTATTCATTATTCCACTGTTCTGCTTCTGAAATCAGATGCGCTGTTTTCACGTTCGACTATGAAGTTTTTCCAGTGTCTGAACTTATTACCATACATCGGTTTAAGCAGACTCTCATTTTCTTACATTCTGCTCCTCTTCCTTCCTTTTGGTTCTTCTGCATAATTTCCCTGTCCTCACTGTCTGTCTGCTTTGTGTTTCCTTGCTCATCTTACAGCAAGCTTGCCTACTCGCAGCTTGGGAGGCATTTAAATAGCTTGTTGTTTGCCAGCCCACTGCACTGTAGAGCTACAAATGGAAAGAAGAAAAGGGCTTGTGGACATTTCCCATTGTCCTTAAATATCCAGGGAGCTACTCTGCGATGAATTAACTGAAGACTGTAAGAAACATAAGGATGAACAGATATGGTCTCCTTTTCTAATCCATGTTATACAATTTCTGTGATGGATTTTTTTCTGTGATTCATCTAGTCCCCTTTTTGCTCGGTTTTGCAAAACAGGCTGAAACACATTTTATTTTCCTGCTGTGAAACAGCTTGCACAAAAATTGCAGCCTATATCATTTGTCTGGTCTCACACTAAAACACTGTAATTAAATATATATAATAATTTAATTATGGTTCATTCAAATCTGCTTCTCTCCTGTTTATTCTGTTTTCAAGGAAAGATCATTAAAATGCCCAGAAATCTTAGTTCTTTTTCCTTTCTGATTTTTCTCTTAAATATTCAGTAGAGTATTAATTGCTGCATTGTTTTGAATATTCTGAATGCTTCATCAGTAACACTTTCAGTCTTAAAGTTGGGTCATAGGAACACACCTCTTATAAGTCCTCATCTCTCTTCTTTTAATCCTAAGAGTGAACTAATTGAAGTGAGGTGAGCATTTCCTAACAGCACTGCTAAAATGTTTTAAGCCTATCTGCCTTTGCCTGTCTGGTAAAAGAATGCAAGAATGTATTCTATGTAAAAGAATACAAGAGCCCCTTTTTTCTTTCTCCCATTCCCACTCATACAGTTTTTCAGAGAGCCGTAATCAAAATTCTGCAGCTTCCTCTCTCCTGTTATGTTCTTTACATGACATCTAGAGGCCAAAATTGATGTGAGCCATAATTAATCTTTCCACGTGGCTATGCAGTCTCTTGGTATATCAGGGATAAAAATCACACAGTCTGCATACTTAAACTTACAGAACATCCTAGCACCAATCTATATTCTGAGCTGTGCACAGTTTGATCCCCATCCTATGGATATGAAAGATATAGGAAAGGAAAGCAGCCTTATGAAGAAAGAAAAGACTTGAAAGAATAAAACTCCTTCTTATGACTTTACATTTTATATGCAATAAACTCTACTGTTAATTTTCACATAAATTTTGAAATAATCTAATTAACATTCCTGACATTTACCTAGGACAGTTAAAATCCGGCTGGTAATCAATAATGTAAATGTAAAGTGGCTGATTAAATTTTCTTTTCTTTTCTTTTCCATCAAAAATTTTAAGGGCAAAATTCATTTTATTGTCCCTTATTTGTTCTCAGAACACTCTTCTGACTCCAGCTATAATCTGCAAATTCACAGAAAGCTCAGAAAACTATTTAAATCATATGAAGGATAATTGATGCTATCACCACTTGACTACAAAGCAGTTCTATGCATTTTTTTCAACAGTTCTCACAAAATAAATATCAGAACCATTGAATCACTATAGTTGTAATTAAGGCAATATTCCAAGCTTCCCTTTCTAAATACTTTGAATATCAGAAAATTTAAATACCATCATTTTATAATTGAATCATAGGGATGAGGATGTTTAAATTTCTTATATATTGTGATGATGCAATAAGAATGAATGTTTGTGTCCCCTCCAAATTCATGTGTTGAAACCCTAACTCCCCATATAATAGTATTAAGAGCTGGGGTCTCTGGGAGGTCATGAGGGTGGAGCCGTCATGAATGGGATTAATGCCCTTATAAAAGGATCCCAGAGAGCTCTCTCACTCTCTTTTCACCATGTGAAATCACAAAGAGAAGTTGGCAGTTCGTAATCTGAGAGGGTTCTCACCAGAGCCTTACCATGCCAGCAACCTGATCGTGGACTTCCAGCCTTCAAAACTCTGAGAAATAAATTTCTGCTGTTTATAAACTTCCTATTCTATAGTACTTTGTTATAGGAGCCTCAACTAAGACAGATGATAACCTTAACTGTGCCTATTAAAAGTATATGTTTCATACACACATATACACATACATATATATGTATACACACACAGTTGATTCCATAGATTTTTACTGTTAAACATACATATCTGGCCTAAAATCATATCATTCCAACTCATTTAAATGATGGAATAAATAACTACTATTTTGTGTGTATTTGTGTGTGCGCACACATGTGTATATGTGTATGTGGTGCACTTGATCAATTTCTCTCCTTGGACAATGCTCTGTTTTGAGGCTGTCTATATTGCTACATGTACATGTGGCTCACTGCATTCTACTGCTGCCTTATGGTCCATATCCATCACATTTTACTGACCAATTTCCTGGTGATGGATACCTAGGATGCCTATGTTTTCTATTACCATAAAAAATGCTAAGATAAGTTTTCTATAAATATCATCATAATGATTTGTGCAAGTATTTTCTGGAATATATACTAAGACTGAGATTTCTGTGTCATAGGAAACACGCATACATAATTTTGCTAAATATTGCCAGATGGCTTTCCAGAATAGCTGTTGCAGTATACACTGCTAGCATGGCACGAAAATTCCTGTCTACCCACATTCTTGCCAATAATTGGAATGTTCCCATGTTCTGATTTTAAACATTCTGATGAATATAAAGTTATATCTCATTGTTAAAATTGCAATCATTTGATGAAGAGTAAGCTTGAACAACTCTACGTATTCTTGCCATATGTTTAGATTCCTCTGTGAATTGCCTTTTCAAATCTTTAGTTCGTTTTTCTATCAAGGTTTCTATCTTTTTCTTGGAGATTTGCAGTTACTTGTTCCAAAAGTTCCTGGACCCAATTGCAAACTGTAAGTGGAGGCTTCCCCACACCAACAAGAAATTCTCAGATGCCAGTAGGGTATCCAAGAATTCAACTCAATTCTGATACAGTCTATCTAGAGATAGAAACAGATTCTGCAGGTTCAGTCCTACAGGTCAGCTCTCCACTTAAGACACCAGTGACAAGCCCAGGTTGTTACCTATGCTTCTGACCAACCAGCTACAAATTGGAGATTCCCACAACCCCCTCCAACTCAGGATGCCAATTGCAAGTCCAAGTTGTTATCTGTACTTCTGACCAACTGGCGGTAAATCAGAGGTTCCCACTATTACCTGAAAACTGTGTTTGCCTCTAGGTGAGGGTTGAGCCAAAGGATACAACTAAGCCAAAGAACAGGGGCAGGAAGGATTTATTACTTGCAGCAAGTAGGAAGAACACCAGGAATCTTTCCCAAAGCAGTGTCTCTCTGAACAGAAAATTGGGGAAGCTTTAAGCTAAGCATACATGCATATTCATGAAGAGGCTTGGGCAGTGTATGCATATTCATGAGGGGGCTTGAGCAGAGGAGAATTCCACATAGAAGTGGGGTAAAGATTGACAGAGTCCAAGCTTTAATTGACTGAAATTATGAGAGTCAGAAAAGGTCGACATCATCATTCCAGTCTGGGGTCAGCATGTAGTTACCAATCTCCAGGGGTCTTAGTTCCTGCAGAACTCAAAGATATGTATTACATTGTTATGTATATCCCTTGAGGAGGAACTGTTGTTCCTTAACTGCTTTTCCTTTGATCCTGCGTTCCTTTGTTCCCTGAAGATCATGAGTTACTGAGACCTGTTCAAGGGCAAGCACTGTGGCCAGGCTTAGATCATAAAATTATTTATGCCAAAGATGGCTTCTCTTATGTCAAGAAAGCCATGCCTGTTTCTCTTTCTCCAGGGACCCCCTACCCTATCTGCTTACACCGCCAGTCTCTCTTCAGGTTCAGTTAATTTGCTAGAATGGCTCATAGAACTCAGGAAAACCCATTTACTCACTAGATTACTGATTTAGTATAAAAGATGTCAGTGGTATTAATACCTATCAACAGACAGATGGAGAGATACAGAGAGTGAAGTCCTGAACAAAGGGGCTTCTGTCCTTGTGGAGCAAGGGGCTGGTGGCACAGTGGTTCCATACCGGGGAACAAGATACATTCTTGTTCCCTGGTATGGAAGCTCTCTGAAAAGTAATAAAAAGCGGTCATTTAGGCTCTTTATGGAGGCTTCATAGTCATGATTGACTGGACCATTGGCCATTGGTGATTGATTCAATCTCCAGCCCTTTTCCCCTTCCCAGAATTCAGGGGGTGGGACTGAGAGTTCTAACCCTCTAATCACATGGTTCTCCTGGCAACCAGCCCCCATCCTTGGGTGGGACCCAAAAGTCACCTCCTCTGAAGCCTTTATGGGAATGAGGACAAAAGCCCAAATATTATCCTATTGCTCTTATCACTCAGGAAATTCCAAGGGTTTTGGGAGCTGTGAACCAGGAAATGTGGACGAGAAATATATATTGGGCCTTCTAAATGACCAAATATATATTTTTCTATAAATCACAATGCGCTCTTATATATTCTTTTTTAATCATTTATCAGCTTTAGATGTTGCAAATATATTCTTCCAATCTGCCCTGTTTATTAAATTGTCCTTAATTTTGATGAGATCAAATCCATTTGTTTTTAGTTTATGATTTTTGCTTTTTAGATTTTTAAAATATTTATTTCCATATAGCTAGATCACAAATATCTTCTTCAGTTGATAATTTAACTTTATATTTACCTTTCTATAATTGGGCCTTTAATCTGGTCTCTAATTGGGTCTTTTATCTATTGTGTAAAGTAGAAATCCAGATTTAATTTTCTCTATATAGTGAGATAATTTTCCATATAATATCATAAAAAAATCTGTCCTTTCCCCATGACTTATCCTTTCCCCCACCTTGTCGAGATATAATTGACATATAGCATTGTATGAATATAAGATAACATGATGATTTGATATACATATATATGTAAACAAAGAATGTTGCCCACCATTCCAGTTCTACAAGGATCAGATCATTAGCTGCTGCAATCACTTATCTACAAGTACATCCTGAAAGGAATTCAGGATGAACATTCTGGGTGTTGGATATACAGGCCCCTAGATAGTTAAGACGTATATCTAAGGAAGATTTTCAAAGACCCCAGATTCTTGCATCTTCCCATACATAGATAAGCACTAAAATCTTTAACTTATGATATCTGGGGTTTGTTTGTTTGTTTTATTTATTTGTTTGTTTGTGATTAGCAGTAATCCTTTACCAAGATGTATGCTTGACTACATGTATTTCCCAGCCAAAAAAAGTCATATATATATATATATATATATATATATATATATATATATATATATATATATATATACACAATAGCTCCTCTGCTACTTCTTTGGAGCAGGTCCTCAGTTATCTGAGAGGCTGTCTCCTGGGCTATAATCTGCTGTAAGACAGTGAATAAAACTCCACTCACAGCTCTAATGTGCATTTTTTATTTGACATATATTGCAAAATGATTACCAGAATAAGGTTAGTTAACACATTCATCACCTCACATTACTCTCTGTGCATGTGTGTGTGTGTGTGTCTGTGTGTGTGTGTGTGGTGAGAATTTTTAAGATCCACTATCTTAGCAACTTCCAAATATATAATACAATACTGTTAACTATAGGCACCATGCTGTGTATTAGATCCCCAGAAGCTATTTATCTTATAACTGGGAATTTGTGCCCTTAGACCACTCCCCAGCTCCTGGCAACCACCATTCTATGCTCTGTGTCTATGAGTTTGTTTGTGTGTTTGTTTATACCACACATAAGTGAGATCATACAATATTTGTCTTTCTCCGTCTGACTTATTTCCCTTAGCATAATGGCTTCAAAGTCAGTCCACGTTGTTGCAGATGGCAGAATTTCCTTCTTTTTTATGGCCAAATAATATTCCATTTTATCTTCTGATAGACATTTAGGTTGTTTGCATCTCTTGGCTATTGTAAATAATGCTCCAATAAATATGGGAATGCATATGTCTCTTTGAGACAGTGATTTTATTTCCTTCAGATATATACCCAGAAGTGGGATTGCTGGATCACATGTAGTTCTACCTTTAGTTTCATAAGAGACCTCCATACTGCTTTCAATAGTGGTTGCACTAATTTACACTCCCACCAATGGTACACAAGGGTTTCCTTTTCTCTAAACCCTCTACATCTATTGTTATTTCTTCTTTTTTGATAATAGCCAGTCTAACAGGTATGAGGAGATATTTCATTGTGGTTTTCATTTATATTTCTCTGATGATTAGTGATGTCGAATACCTTTTTTTCAATAAAAAATTTTTTTTACATCTTTATTGGAGTATAATTGCTTTACAATGCTGTGTTAGTATCTGCTTTAAAACAAAGTGAATCAGTTATACATATACATATGTTCCCATATCTCTTCCCATTTGCATCTCCCTCCCTCCCTCCCACCCTCCTTCTCCCACCCCTCTAGATGGTCACAAAGCACCGAGCTGATCTCCCTGTGTTATGTGGCTGCTTCCCACTAGCTAGCTATTTTATGTTTAGTAGTGTATATATGTCCATGCCACTCTCTCACTTTGTCACAGCTTACCCTTCCTCCTCCCCATATCCTCAAGCCCATTCTCTAGTAGGTCTGTGTCTTTATTCCTGTCTTACCCCTAGGTTCTTCATGACATTTTCCCCCCTAAATTCCATATATATGTGTTAGCATAAGGTATTTGTCTTTCTCTTTCTGACTTACTTCACTCTGTATGACAGATTCTAGGCCCATCCACCTCATTACAAATAGCTCAATTTCGTTTCTTTTTATGGCTGAGTAATATTCTATTGTATATATATGTGTACCACATCTTCTTTATCCATTCATCCAATGATGGACACTTAGGTTGTCTCCATCTCCTGGCTATTGTAAATAGAACTGCAATGAACATTTTGGTACATGTCTCTTTTTGAATTATGGTTTTCTCAGGGTATATGCCCAGTAGTGGGATTGCTGGGTCATATGGTAATTCTATTTGCAGTTTTTTAAGGAACCTCCATACTGTTCTCCATAGTGACTGTACCAATTCACATTCCCACCAGCAGTGCAAGAGTGTTCCCTTTTCTCCACACCCTCTCCAGCATTTATTGTTTCTAGATTTTTTAATGATGGCGATTCTGACTGGTGTGAGATGATATCTCACTGTAGTTTGATTTGTATTTCTCTAATGATTAATGATGTTGAGCATTCTTTCATGTGTTTGTTGGCAGTCTGTATATCTTCTTTGGAGAAATGTCTATTTAGGTCTTCTGCCCATTTTCGGATTGGGTTGTTTGTTTTTTTGCTATTGAGCTGCATGAGCTGCTTGTAAATTTTGGAGATTAATCCTTTGTCAGTTGCTTCATTTGCAAATATTTTCTCCCATTCTGAGGGTTGTATTTTGGTCTTGTTTATGGTTTCCTTTGCTGTGCAAAAGCTTTGAAGTTTAACTAGGTCCCAATTGTTTATTTTTGTTTTTATTTCCATTTCTCTAGGAGGTGGGTCAAAAAGGATCTTGCTGTGATTTATGTCATGGAGTGTTCTGCCTATGTTTTCCTCTAAGAGTTTGATAGTGTCTGGCCTTACATTTAGGTCTTTAATCCATTTTGAGCTTATTTTTGTGTATGGTGTTAGGGAATGATCTATTCTCATACTTTTACATGTACCTGTCCAGTTTTCCCAGCAGTACTTACTGAAGAGGCTGTCCTTCCTCTACTGTATATTCCTCCCTCCTTTATCAAAAATAAGGTGACCAGATGTGTGTGGGTTTATCTCTGGGCTTTCTATCCTGTTCCATTGATCTATATTTCTGTTTTTGTGCCAGTACCATACTGTCTTGATTACTGTAGCATTGTATAGTCTGAAGTCCGGGGGCCTGATTCCTCCAGCTCCGTTTTTCGTTCTCAAGATTGCTTTGGCTATTTGGGGTCTTTTGTGTTTGCATACAAATTGTGAAATTGTTTTTTCTAGTTCTGTGAAAAATGCCAGTGGTAGTTTGATAGGGATTGAATTGAATCTGTGGATTGCTTTGGGTAGTACAGTCATTTTCACAATCTTGATTCTTCCAATCCAAGAACATGGTATATCTCTCCATCTATTTGTATCATCTTTAGGTTCTTTCATCAGTGTCTTATAATTTTCTGCATACAGGTCTTTTGTCTCCTTAGGTAAGTTTATTCCTAGATATTTTATTCTTTTTGTTGCAGTGGTAAATGGGAGTGTTTTCTTGATTTGACTTTCAGATTTTTCATCATTAGTGTATAGGAATGCCAGAGATTTCTGTGCATTAATTTTGTATCCTGCTACTTTACGAAATCCATTGAATAGCTCTAGCAGTTTTCTGGTAGCATCTTTAGGATTCTCTATGTACAGTACCATGTCATCTGCAAACAGTGACAGATTTAGCTCTTCTTTTCCGATTTGGATTCCTTTTATTTCCATTTCTTTTCTGATTGCTGTGGCTAAAACTTCCAAAACTATGTTGAATAAGAGTGGTGAGAGTGGGCAACCTTGTCTTGTTCCTGATCTTAGTGGAAATGGTTTCAGTTTTTCAACATTGAGGATGATGTTGGCTGTGGGTTTGTCATATATGGCCTTTATTATGTTGAGGAAAGTTCCCTCTATGCCTACTTTCTGGAGAGTTTTTATCATAAATGGGTGATGAATTTTGTCAAAAGCTTTCTCTGCATCTACTGAGATAACCATATGGTTTTTCCCCTTCATTTTGTTAATATGGTGTATCACATTGATTGATTTGCATTTATTGAATAATCCTTGCATTCCTGGAATAAACCCCACTTGATCATGGTGTATGATCCTTTTAATGTGCTGTTGGATTCTGTTTGATAGTATTTTGTTGAGGATTTTTGCATCTATGTTCATCAGTGATACTGGCCTGTAGTTTTCGTTCTTTGTGACATGCTTGTCCAGTTTTGGTATCAGGGTGATGGTAGCCTCGTAGAGTGAGTTTGGGGTGTTCCTCCCTCAGCTATATTTTGGAAGAGTTTGAGAAGGATAGGTGTTAGCTCTTCTCTAAATGTTTGATAGAATTCGCCTGTGAAGCCATCTGGTCCTGGGCTTTTGTTTGTTGGAAGATTTTTTTATCACATTTCCAATTTCAGTGCTTGTGATTGGTCTGTTCCTATTTTCTGTTTCTTCATGATTCAGTCTTGGCAGGTTGTGCATTTCTAAGAATTTGCCCATTTCTTCCAGGTTGTCCATTTTATTGGCATAGAGTTGCTTGTAGTAATCTCTCATGATCTCTTGTATTTCTGCAGTGTCAGTTGTTACTTCTCCTTTTTCATTTCTAATTCTATTGATTTGAGTCTTCTCCCTTTTTTCTTGATGAGTCTGGCTAATGGCTTATCAATTTTTTTTATCTTCACAAAGAACCAGCTTTTAGTTTTATTGATCTTTGCTATCATTTCCTTCATTTCTTTTTCATTTATTTCTGATCTGATCTTTATGATTTCTTTCCTTCTGCTAACTTTGGGTTTTTTTTGGTTTTCTTTCTCTAATTTCTTTAGGAGCAAGGTTAGGTTGTTTATTCGAGGTGTTTCCTGTTTCTTAACGTAGGGTTGTATTGCTATTAACTTCCTCTTTGAACTGCTTTTGCTGCATCCCATAGGATTTGGGTCATCGTGTCTCCATTGTCATTTGTTTCTAGGTATTTTTTTTATTTCCTCTTTGATTTCTTCAGCAATCACTTCGTTATTAATTAGTGTATTGTTTAGCCTCCATGTGTTTGTATTTTTTAGAGATCTTTTCCTGTAATTGATATCTAGTCTCATAGTGTTGTGGTTAGAAAAGATACTTGATCCAATTTCAATTTTCTTAAATTTACCAAGGCTTGATTTGTGACCCAAGATATGATCTATCCTGGAGAATGTTCCATGAGCACTTGAGAAAAATGTGTATTCTCTTGTTTTTGGATGGAATGTCCTATAAATGTCAGTTAAGTCTATCTTGTTTAATGTATCTTTTAAAGTTCGTGTTTCCTTATTTATTTTCATTTTGGATGATCTGTCCATTGGTGAAAGTAGGGTGTTAAAGTCCCCTACTATGAATGTGTTACTTTCGATTTCCCCTTTTATGGCTGTTAGTATTTGCCTTATGTATTAAGGTGCTCCTATGTTGGGTGCATAAACGTTTACAATTGTTATATCTTCTTGTTGGATCGATCCCTTGATCATTATGTAGTGTCCTTCTTTGTCTCTTCTAATAGTCTTTATTTTAAAGTCTATTTTGTCTGATATGAGAATTGCTACTCCAGCTTTCTTTTGGTTTCCATTTGCATGGAATATCTTTTTCCATCCCCTTACTTTCAGTCTGTATGTGTCTCTAGGTCTGAAGTGGATCTCTTATAGACAGCATATATATGGGTCTTTTTTTGTATCCATCAGCCGGTCTGTGTCTTTTGGTGGGAGCATTTAATCCATTTGCATTTAAGGTAATTATTGATATGTATGTTCCTATTCCCATTTTCTTAATTGTTTTGGGTTTGTTATTATAGGTCTTTTCCTTCTCTTGTGTTTATTGCCTATAGAAGATCCTTTAGTATTTGTTATAAAGCTGGTTTGTTGGTGCTGAACTCTCTCAGCTTTTGCTTGTCTGTAAACGTTTTAATTTCTCCATCAAATCTGAATGAGATTCTTGCTGGGTAGAGTAATCTTGGTTGTAGGTTTTTCTCTTTCATCACTTTAAATATGTCCTGCCAGTCCCTTGTGGCTTGCAGAGTTGTTGCTGAAAGAACAGCTGTTAACCTTGTGGGGATTCCCTTGTGTGTTATTTGTTGTTTTTCCCTCGCTATTTTTAATATGTTTTCTTTGTATTTAATTTTTGACAGTTTGATTAATATGTGTCTTGGCGTGTTTCTCCCTGGATTTATCCTGTATGGGACTCTCTGTGCTTCCTGGACTTGATTAATTATTTCCTTTCCCATATTAGGGAAGTTTTCAACTATAATCTCTTCAAATATTTTCTCAGTCCCTTTCTTTTTCTCTTCTTCTTCTGGAACCCCTATAATCGAAATGTTGGTGGGTTAATATTGTCCCAGAGGTCTCTGAGACTATCCTCAGTTTTTTTCATTCTTTTTTCTTTATTCTGCTCTGCAGTAGTTATTTCCATTATTTTATCTTCCAGGTCACTTATCCGTTCTTCTTCCTCAGTTATTCTGCTATTGATCCCATCTAGAGTATTTTTCATTTCATTTATTGTGTTTCTAATCGTTGCTTGATTCATCTTTAGTTCTTCTAGGTCCTTGTTAACTGTTTCTTGCATTTTGTCTATTCTATTTCCAAGATTTTGGATCATCTTTACTATCATTATTCTGAATTCTTTTTCAGGTAGACTGACTATTTCCTCTTCATTTGTTAGGTCTGGTGGGTTTTTCTCTTGCTCCTTCATCTGCTGTGTATTTTTCTGTCTTCTCATTTTGCTTATGTTACTGTGTTTGGGGTCTCCTTTTTGCAGGCTGCAGATTCGTAGTTCCCGTTGTTTTTGGTGTCTGTCCCCAGTGGCTAAATTTGGTTCAGTCGGTTGTGTAGGCTTCCTGGTGGAGGGGACTAGTGCCTGTGTTCTAGTGGATGAGGCTGGATCTTGTCTCTCTGGTGGTCAGGTCCACGTCTGGTGGTGTGTTTTGGTGTCTCTGTGGGCTTATTATGATTTTAGGCAGCCTCTCTGCTAATGTGTGGTGTTGTGTTCCTGTCTTGCTAGTTGTTTGACATAGGGTGTCCAGCACTGTAGCTTGCTGGTCGTTGAGTGAAGCTGCGTCTTGGTGTTGAAATGGAGATCTCTGGGAGATTTTTGCCATTTGATATTACGTGGAGCTGGGAGGTCTCTTGTGGACCAGTGTCCTGAAGTTGGCTCTCTCACCTCAGAGGCACAGCACTGACTACTGGCTGAAGCACCAAGAGCCTTTCATCCACACATCTCAGAATAAAAGGGAGAAAATGTAGAAAGAAAGAAAGAAAGAAGATAAAGGAAAATAAAATAAAGTAAGGTAAAATAAAATAAAGTTATTAAAATAAAAAAATAATTATTAAGAAAAGAATTGTTTTAAAAAGTAAAAACAACCACAACAAGAACAACAAAAAACGGATGGACAGAACACTAGGACAAATGGTGAAAGCAAAGCTATACAGACAAAATCTCACACAGAAGCATACACATGCACACTCATAAAAAGAGGAAAAGTGGAAAAAATAATAAATCTTGCTCTCAAAGTCCACCTCTTCAATTTGGGATGATTTGTTGTCTATTCAGGTATTCTACAGATGCAGGGTACATCAAGTTGATTGTGGAGATTTAATCCGCTGCTCCTGAGGCTGCTGGGAGAGATTTCCCTTTCTTTTCTTTCTTTGCATAGCTCCCTGGGTTCAGCTTTGGATTTGGCCCGCCTCTGTGTGCAGGTCGCTGGAGGGCGTCTGTTCTTACATCAGACAGGACGAGCTTAAAGGAGCCGCTGGTTCGGGGGCTCTGGCTCACTCAGGCTGGGGTGAGGGAGGAGTACGGAGTGCAGGGCGAGCTTGCGGTGGCAGAGGCCGGCGTGACGTTGCAGCAGCCTTAGTTGCGCCATGCGTTCTCCCGGGGAAGTTGTCCCTGGATCACGGGACCCTGGCAGTGGTGCCTGCACAGGCTCCCCGGAAGGGAGGTGTGGAGAGTGACCTGTGCTCGCTTCTTGGTGGCGGCAGTAGCAGCCTTAGCATCTCATGCCCGTCTCTGGGGTCCGAGTTGTTAGCCCCCTCTCGCGCTCATCTCTGGAGCTCCTTTAAGCAGCGCTCTTAATCCCCTCTCCTTGCGCACCAGGAAACAGAGAGGGAAGAAAAAGTCTCTTGCCTCTTAGGCAGCTCCAGTCTTTTTCCCGGACTCCCTCCCGGCTAGCTGTGGTGCACTAACCCCTTCAGGCTGTGTTCACGCCGCCAGTCCTCTCCCTGCGCTCTGACCGAAGCCGGAGCCTCAACTCCCAGCCCCGCCCGCCCCGGCGGGTGAGCAGACAAGCCTCTCGGGCTGGTGAGTGCTGTTGGCACCGATCCTTCGTGCTGGAATCTCTCCGCTTTGCCCTCTGCACCCCTGTAGCTGTGCTCTCTTCCGCGGCCCCGAAGCTTCCCCCCTCTGCCACCCGCAGTCTCCACCCGTGAACGGGCTTCTAGTGTGTGGAAACTTTTCCTCCTTCACGGCTCCCTCCCACTGGTGCAGGTCCTGTCCCCATTCTTTTGTCTCTGTTTATTCTTTTTTCTTTTGCCCTACCCAGGTATGTGGGGAGTTTCTTGCCTTTTGGGAGGTCTGAGGTCTTCTGCCAGTGTTCAGTAGGTGTTCTGTAGGAGTTGTTCCACGTGTAGATGTATTTCTGATGTACCTGTGGGAAGGAAGGTGATCTCTGCGTCTTACACTTCCGCCACCTTCCCCCTCTCTCCCCAAACTTGCCTTTAAAAATAGCCTTTCATTTATTTCTTTTGTCTATTTCTTTCCATCAAGAGCTACCCTCAGAATTGGCAGCGTGAACGCAGACGTAAGGGCGGGAGCTAGTACGATTTTTGGTTTAACTTAGAAGACAGTCCTGGAGCCTCACTTTTCCCTCCTGGCTGACGGGGTGGCCGGCGGCCGGGGCAGGGTTTGGGCGGGAGAACCGGGACGGATCCGGTGGCTGCCTCCGCACAGGGCAGACAGGCGGCCCTTTTTATGTTCTTGCTGGCCATTTGCATGTCTTCTTTAGAAAATATCTATTCAGACCCCCTGCCCATTTTCTAATCAGATTATTTGCTTTTTGCTATTAAGTTGTATGAGTTCCTTATATATTTTGGATATTAACCACTTAAGTGATAGAGGGTTTGCAAGTATTTTTCTCTATTTTGTCAGTTGCCTCTTCATTCTGTTGATTGTTTCTTTTGTTGTGCAAAAACTTTTAAATTTGATATAGTCCCACTGGTTGATTTTTACTTTTGTTGCTTGTCCTTTTGTTATTATGTGCAAATAATCATTGCCATGACCAATGTCAAGTAGCTTTTTCCCTATGTTTTCCTCTGGGAGTTTTACAGTTTCAGGTCTTATAGTTAAGTCTTTAATCTATTTCAAGTTATTTTTATGAATGGTGTAAGATAGGGGTCCAATTTCATTATTTTGCATTTGGATATCCAGTTTTCGCAACATCATTTATTAAAGACTCCCTTTTCCTCATTGGGTTTTCTTGGCTCTTTTATCAAATATTAGTTGATTGCATATATGTGGGTTTATTTCTGGGTTTTTTATTCTATTCTGTTGGTCTATGTGTCTGTTTTTAATGCCAGTGTCATACTGTTTTGATTACTATAGCTTTATAATATAGCTTGAAATCTGAATGTGTGATATCTCCAGCTTTGTTCCTCTTTCTCAGGATTGCTTTGGCTATTTGGTGTCTGTTGCAGTTCCATACAAATTTTAGTATTTTTTTTTTCCCATTTCTGTAAAAAATTTCAATGAAATTTTTTTTGTTTTTTGTTTTTTTTTTGCGGTACATGTGCCTCTCACTGTTGTGGCCTCTCCCATTGTGGAGCACAGGCTCCGGATGTGCAGGCTCAGCGGCCATGGCTCACAGGCCCAGCCGCTCTGTGGCATGTGGGATCTTCCTGGACTGGAGCATGAACCTGTGTCCCCTGCATTGGCAGGTGGACTCTCAACCACTGCACCACCAGGGAAGCCCCTCAGTGAAGTTTTAATAGTGGTTTCATTGAATCTATAGATGGCTTTATGTAGTATGGACATTTTAACAATATTAATTCTTATGATTGTGGTGGCATCTTATTGTGTATCAGAAACCCATATATACATCCTCTATTTATTTATTTAACTATTCCTCACTGGTGCTATATCATTCTTGGCCTAAGCTTCTTTCCTGTATATTCTGACTGGTTGGATAATTCACATATCTTTGTTCTTTGTCAAAATTACCTTATATACAATATATGTGAACATTTATATTCAATATGAATATTAGAATTAGTTTGTTGAATTTTAAAGACATATTTCAACTTGAATTAGAGTATTATTGAATTTGTAGGTTTGGAGAGAAAGTTAAATGCTTCTGTTTATGCATAGAATATTTTTTCACATATTTAAATCCCCTTTTGTGTCTTTTAAGAGAACATATATATTTTCTCCAGAAAGTTCATATGTATTTTTTGACTGAACTGATTCCTAAATATGTAATCATTTTGTTAATAATGAGACTGATGGCTTATTTTCTATTATATTTTCTAGTTGCCTATTGCTCATAAGAAAAATTGATTTTTAAGTAGATTGATTTTAAGTAGATTATGTATCCAGATAGCTTGCTGAGCTCTCCTAATAGATCTAATACTTTTTTGTTTCTGTTGGATTTTTTTTTATGCTTATTGCATCATCTTGTGCTAGATTCATTGGTCTGAAGAGATATGCTGGATTTTTGTCTTTTGCCCTTTCAGACCAACTTCTCATGATTCTTCACCTTCCTATGTGCCCTGAGAGGTTGAATCCACAGCTGGGGTTTTGCCCTCTGGCTTCTGGTTGGATTCAGTTAATTAGAGTTGCTGGCAGGAGATCAGAGGGAAACAGTCAAGTGATTTTAAGGTATTGATTCCCCTGGTTCCCTCTCAACCTTTCCAGTAATCTAGTAGTGGTTGAATTTCTCTACTGATGATCACAACTCCTATTAACAGTTTTCTTACCTATAGTTATAATTCTTTCTCTGGCTCTGGTAAACATTTATTTTTCTGTTCAGGCTTAGGGGTGGTAACAGCTTCCATTTTTGCCAGACCCAAGGTACTGTCCCATCATTTGTAAGTTTCCATTAGCCCTGTTCACAAAATAGGAGGGAAAGAATCAGCACTGGGTAATGTGTCAGTTTCAGAGGGAACTAATACCAATTCCATACATGTCAGATAAACTTTACTTCTTCTTTTTGACCCTAATCCAATGCTTGAGGATCTCTAGGCATCCTAGTGTGAGGTGGGTGGGAAGTAGAAAAACAAGGTATGGTAAAAAGGAAGACAGCCTTAACACTCTATCCAGTCCTGACTTCTGTGTTGAAAGCACTAAAGGGATGAATGGGAGAGAAGCTTTAAATTGGCTGGAAATTAATAAATGATACATTAATTATAATAAATTAACTATAATTTTAATTAATTATAAAAATTTAAAATTGATAAAAATTAAATTTTATCATTTAATTTATACTGCTGTTATGAATGAAAATGACAAGAAATTAAAAAAAATCTTAATGTATCCAGGAAAAATGAGTCTTGTCTGAAATTTCATAGGTAGGCAGAGAAGAACAAAGAATGAATATGCAGATTGTAATTAAAAGGACAGATGAAAGAACACATTGCTGTTTGTTTTCCTTGCATACCATTAACTTTAACTCATCTGGGCTCAAACAGTGCTTCCACAACAAAAGACAAAAGGGACACATAGAGAAGGGTAGGAGAGGCAGAGACACCCCTCACCTAGCACCCCACCTCAATTGGGAGAAACCCCCAAAATACAGAACTCTCCCTCAAAAAGTGAAGGGATTGTACCCCACATAAGGCACCCTGACCCTGGGGGCTGGCATTGGAGACAAGCTCCCCAAGCCTCTGGTTTTGAAAATCAACAGGGATTAAAATCAGGAGAATCATAGAACTGTAGGGAATAGAATACTTGCTCTTAAAGGGCTCATGAGCAAACCTACTTGATCATGAGTAGGTCCAGTGCAAAAGCAACAAATTGAAAAACACCTAGACCACAAGTGAAGGACACCTACTTACTAATTTTAAAGTAGTTTCTAGAGAGAGAAATATCTGTAGGGACTCTCTCTGGGGACGGGAGAGCTGGTGGGACACCATGTTTGCAATCTCATCCTAACTTGTTGGTGATGGGGCTGACAGGTACCGTTTTGGGTGCCCTCTCTCTAGCCTGATAGCACTGGAGGGTGGAGTAACAGGGCTGGGCGAGTGCTCTGCCTTCTTGTCTACCCTGCATAGCACCCAAGCTGCAACCAGGCCAGGATAGCTCCCCAAGCTCCATCCTCCTAGTGTAGCAGCTGAGTCACAACTAGGCCAGGCAAGCACCCTGAGCCTCACCCAACTTGCACAGAGACTGAACTATATCTGGGATGGGTGAGCACCATGAGCCCTGTCTCCCACCCCCAACCCCCCACACACATACACAGAAGCCACTGAGAGCACACAGCCCATATGAAGGATGCTCATAGAGTGCCTGGCTCTGGTGGCCAAGGGAGGTTGCACTACTGGGCCACAAGGAACAGTTTCTACACTGGACTACTCCTTCAAGGCATTTTGCCTAACACATATGGATAAACACAGACAGACAGGTAAAATGAGGAGACAGAGGAATATGTTCCAACACAAAAAACAAGGCAAATCAGAAGGAGACCATAATGAAACAATGATAAGCGACCTACCTGATAAAGAGTTCAAAAGTTATGTTCATAAAAATGCTCACTGCTCTTGAGAGAGGAATGGATGAGCACAATGAGAACTTCAACAAAGAGAAAATATAAGAAAGTACCAACCAGAAGTTATAACTGAACTAAAAAATGCACAATAGGGGTTTCACAGAAGAATGGATGAAATAGAAGCACTAATCAACAAGTTGAAAGACAAATCAATTAGAAAACACCCAGACAAAGCAGCAAAATGAAAAAAAAAAGAATTAAAAGAAGTGAGAAAAACATAAGGGACCTCTGGGACAACATCAGGTAGAATAACATTTGCATTATAGGGGTCCCAGAAAGAAAAGAGAGAGAGAAAAAGGCAGAAAACTTATTTTAAGAAATAATGGCTTAAAACTTCTGTAATCTGAAGAAGGATCAAACATCCAGATCCAGGAAGCCCGTCGAGTTCCAAATAAGATGAACCCAAAGAGAAACACAGCAAGACACATTAAAATTAAGATGGTAAAAGTTAAGGATAAAAAGAGAAACTTAAAAGCAGCAATAGGGCTTCCCTGGTGGCGCAGTGGTTGAGAGTCTGCCTGCTGATGCAGGGGACATGGGTTCGTGCCCCGGTCCAGGAAGATCCCACATGCCGCAGAGCAGCTGGGCCCATGAGCCATGGCTGCTGAGCCTGCGCATCCGGAGCCTGTGCTCTGCAATGGGAAAGGCCACAACAGTGAGAGGCCTGCATACCACACACACACACAAAAAAAGCAGCAATAGAAAAAACAACTTAATTATGTACAAGGGAAGCCCCATAGAGTCATCAGCAGATATTTTAGCAGAAACTTCACAGGCCAGAAGGGAGCAGCATAACATATTCAAAGTGCTAAAAGGAAAAAACTGCCAATCAAGAATTTTCTGCCTGGAAAAGTTAGCGTTCAGAATTGAAAAAGAGATTAAAATTTGTTCAGATAAGCAAAAGCTAAAGGAGTTCATCAGCACTAAATTGGCCTTACAAGAAATGTTAAGGGAAATTCTCTAAGCAAAAAGAAAAAGCACTGATTGATAATAAGAAAACATATGAAAGTAATAATCTCACTGGAAAACATAAATAAATAATACAGGTAGTGGAACAATAACATAAAGTTAAGTATAAAGGGTAAAAGAGAAGGTAGTAAAATTAATCAAAAAAACAATAATTAGTTAAGGGATACATGGTGTGGGGAGGGAGAAAAATATAAAGCTTTGGAAATTGTTCAAAATTAATTTACTATCAACTTACAAGAGACAGTTGTGTACACAGGAGGGTATAAGCAAACCTCATGGTAACCACAAAGAAAGTATGGAAAATAATAAAAGAAAATGAGAAAAGAATCTAAACATAACACTTAAAAACAGTCAAATCACAAAAAAAGAGACAGAAGAAGAGAGGAACAGAGAGGAACAACAAAAACAGCCAGGAAATAATTTAAATAATGGCAATAAGTACATACATACATATTTGTGTTTTCTCTCTTTTTTCTTGGTTATTCTAGCTAAAGTTTTGTCAATTTTGTTAATATTTTCAAACAGTTTTGTTGATCTTTTCTATTGTCATTTTAGTTTCTGTTTTATTCATTTCTGCTCTAATCTTATTATTTCCTTCAATTTGTTAACTTTGGGCTTAGTTTGTTCTTCCTTTACTCATTCCTTTACATGCCAAATCAGGTTGTTTATTTGTGATCTTTCTTTTTTCTAAACATAGGTATTTATTGCTATAAACTTTTGAGTCCAGCCACATGGCTGCTGCAGGGTCTGCAGTGTAGTCCATGGTTTTCTGGCCTGTTACTGGGGGCTAAGGTGGACGTGGATTTTGTTTGGTCCTCTAGTGAATAAAGCTACCTTCAGGATCTTGGTCAGTAGGGCTGGCACTGAGATAAAGGTTTGCTTCAGGATATTGGATGATGACCTGTTACCTGGTATGTGGATGGGTGTGACTCCCTCTGAGTCCCTGGAAAGGCTTTGACAGGTCACTGTTCAATTCCTTGGGTGGGTAGAACTGGTCCTGGATCACAGCTGAGAGGTGCTGGTACCAAATCTCTGCTTCAGGGTTCACAGCTGAGACCAAAATCAGAGGATCTGCGACCTTGGAGCCCTGGCAGGAATGACTCTTGACAGGTCCTTCAGCCAATGGAGCTGGTGGCAGGACCAAGGCCAAATGGGTTTGTAGCCAACAGTAGGACAGAGCTGTTTCTGGGCCTGTTGGGGGACATAATCAGTGAGTCTGTCACATTGGCATAGACCTGCCTTCTCAATACCACCCTACTTGGTCATGGGCTCCACCTGAGTTTCACAATATCCTAGCTGTATCCCAAAGCACCACAAAAACACTTTTGTCTGTGGATTGCTGCCAAATTGCTTTTGCTGAAGGGGCTATGATCATGGGACCTCCTGTTGTTCCATCTTATTGACGTCCTGCCATATTTTCTTGTATTATCTTTGTTAAGTTGTGATATCAAGGTAATTCTGCCCTCATGAAACAGGTTATGAAGGGTTTATTTTTTGTCTTAAATGTTGGATAAAATTTAGGATTAAAGTCATCTGGGTTTGCAGCCTTCTTTTTGGGGAGGCTTTTCATTGTAATAATATATTTAACTTCTTAAAAAGACAAAAGATATTAAGATCTTGTCCCAGATTTTTTTTTTTTTTGAATGCTTTGAGAAAGTTTCAGCAATTAAAACAAACCTTCTGGCTCAACTTTTGTGGATGGAATGTTTCTCAGTTTTGATGTCCACAGAAATGCAAGTGCTGTGCACAGATTATGTCACATAACAGCAAAAGACAGCCATTCTTTTTCATTTAGACTATATCTGCAAAAACGTAACAAGCCAACACTGGGATGAGAAGGGTACATGGTTCCTGAAACCTGTCCATTTTCCAAGCATGGTCCACTGTGCGTGAGTCCTTCTGCCTCTGAAAAAGGACTGCAACCAGAACTCTGCTGCCATTTCTGATTTATTGTTGCTCTCATGGGCTCCTTATTGAGGTCAAGTTTTTTTCGAATTTTATTTTTATAAGAATTTGTCCATTTTATTTAAGTTATTAAATCTATTGACCTAAAGCTGTTTATAATATTCCATCATTATCCTATTATGGTCTATAAGATCTGTAATAATGTGCCCATGATGTTGATAGTTTCTGACATTTATTTATTGATAGTTTCTGTTTTCTCTTTTGTTACTTCACCAGTCTTCCTAGGATCTTAGTAGTTTTTAAACCTTTTAAAAATCAACTTTTTTGTTTTTCTGTTTTCTCCATTGTTTGACTTATTTCGTTGTTTTCTAGTTTTACTTCCATAATTTTATTTACTTTTATTTACTTTGATTTTAACTTCATCTTTTTCTCTCCCTTAAGCATGAAAACTTAACTAATCATCTAAAAATATGTTTCTTTCCTAGCACTGTCTGCATGTTTAAGTATCCTTCTGAAGTGCCAATCGAAAATATTTGATGATACAGAATTTTTTTTGGTGCTAGAATTTATTTATTTTTTCTCCTTAGAAGTCCCATTTGTCTTTTTCAATCCCTTAACTCATTGTATTATGTATTTTCTTAAACATATGTATGACTATATTAAAGTTTTCCTATGACCAATAAGTGGTTCATTTATAGCTCCAGTTCTATCAGAGTATTTGAAATTATGAATACAATTTCCTGCTTTTTTGCATACCTCATATCTTTTCAATTGTATTCTGGACATTGTGATTAAAAACAAACTAAACAAAACAAACAGTCACTCCAGAAGCAAAACATTACCGCAATACCCTCAATCCTAAAAGTGTAAGCCATTTCTTCTATGTGGCATTAGGGTAAGAGACTGTTTTTCAGACTCTTCCAATAATTAATTTCAGCTGGGGTTGGGCCACACCTTTAATTAGATTGAGTTTGTTTATCAAGACAGTACCCAATTTCTTACGTTGCCACCAGTGTGGCTCTGATTGTTCTGATGTCAGAATTAGTTTTAGATACTTTTGGTTTACCACTATGCTTAACTTAAGCAGTACCCTGGAATCTAAGCACCACTTGATACATGGGGTTGTATGAATTTTCTCTGTTTCCCAGACCTTCCTCAAGCACCTCTCTCTCAGCAAATATCTGGAAGTGGAAGAGTGAATGGAAAAAATATGGACTTTAATAATTATTAATTTTGCATTTGGGGATTTTGAAGTTCATCTGATTCCTCCTAGTCTGTGTTGGTGCCCAAACTAGCTGCTTATCTTTGTTATGAAAGCTACCACATCATTCTCTGTTCATTGGGGAATTTCTCATTCTTCCCTGCATTCAGTTCTTCAAGAGTGTCTTGAATGTACAACTCTTTGATATTCCATATTAACGTACGCATTTTTAATCCACTGATTTTTTATCCCCTTGTTGTTTCCACAGGAGCAAAGACCTACTGCTCCTTTCTTCAGACAGCAATAGAATTCGCATTACCCTGAAGAATTTTATGCAGGTGAGCAACATGTTTAGTTTTATAAAAATCTCTCTTGATAGGTGGAAAATGAATGAAAGGAAGGAAGGGAGCTGGCAGAAAGAAAAGTTAGAAAAGATGGCAATAGCTGTGGAGAGAAATTATTCTAGCTTAGCCATGGGTAGCATCAAATGCAGAGTACTGGATGAATGTGAGAGAATTCTTTAATGGTAGCATAGAAAGAACCTGGTTTTGATGAGATGTTAGGGTGAGAGAATAGCAGAATCATGATTGACATTTGGATGTTTGGGGCAGTACATTGATCTCTAGAATGTAAATTCCAAGAAGGCAGGAATTTTCATCTGTTTTTTTCACTGTTGTATCACAAGCTCCTAGAATAATACCTGGCAAATAGTATGTGATCCATAAATATGGATGAATAACACTGAATGAAGAACAGACTGGAGCTATAGGGGACATGTTGGGTTCATTTATCTTGACTTATGAAATTTAGTGGAAATATATGGTAGGTATGTCAATCTATATTCTAGAAGAAAAGTCCCAGCTGAAGACGTTTGTGTTGTATAATTATTACTCAAGACTTTTTAGATCAGAAACATTGGCTACAATTAAATATCAAAAGATAACAAAAATATTGCATTTACATGTTTTATCACAGCCAGCTAAACAAATTCTATTATATTAATGAAATTTTGGTGTAAGTGTCTATTCTTAATAGTATGTCATTTTGTTATTCATAAGGTCTACATGGTTTATTCCTAGAATTGTTACCATGTTATAATACTTTCAAATGTCTAAAGAAAGATCAGTATTATTGTATATTCCTATGTTATCAGTTCCTGTAGTTTCAGGTAAATGCCTTGAAATGTACGTTTTGAAGTTTTGATGAACCATACATATTCATGAAATCAAATATCTAAAATTGGAGAAGTTGTAGTATTAACTCTTATTTTGTGAGGGGACATGTTTTATCAATGTGTCAGGTTTGATTAGAAAGTCTAAAAATTGTCTGATGGCTTTAGTGAACCTTGAGATATAAATCTACATTTCCTTTGTAATAAAAAATAATACTGAAGCTGGATTTTAACATGATAATTTGCAGTTTACCAAGAATTCTATTTTCACTTATCATTCTTTAAAGCTAGCAGGTGATATTATACTATTTTCTATTCAATGTTCTAGATTTAAAACTATAAAGGCAGAAATGTATTAAAAGTAACAGAAATTTTTCTAGTGGCCTTAATATCAACTGGAAAGGGGTGTGTTTATGTATGTGTGTATGTGTGTGTGTGTGTGTGTTCATGTATGTATACGATTGCATCTCATACTTATTCCTGCTTAAAGAAAGATTCAAAAGTTTCTAGAGTTAATAATGCGTGAGATAAATAGATGCTTTCAACCTTTTATCTTTGGGGAGAAGTATTGTACCAAATTATTTTTCATGTATATTATTTGTGCTACATGTTGGTTATAATACTTTTTTATTTACCATTTAAATTAAAATCTTAATCTTGACTTAATTATTTTGCTTGCACACATAGGCATTTTCCAAAGTAGTGTTTCAAATATTATTTAACTGTAGATGAGTGTATGTGTAGAGAGATTTTATTTTAAAATATCTACATTTTATTGATCATTTAAATATGAACTTGAACATTGCACTTATTTTTGAACAAACAGAAAAACAAATTATAGAATAATATCTTTTGTGTTTTTATTGGCTCTCTTATATAAGTTTATGTTAATATAAAATAAACATTACAAAGTTATTTTAGCTATTGATATTATCCTCCAATAGATATCCTTTGCTGCCATTTCTTGAGTTCTCCTTCTTTTATTTCCAATGCCAAAGAAATTGAATTTATTTTGTTAAATGGAAAAAAATGTTTTACTTTCTATCTCTAGTAATGAGCATAAATAGAGCCTTTCACAATTTACACTTGGGTTCTCAGATAGATGCATAAAACTTCAGTATGCCAAGTATTCTTCTAAATGTCTTTATTGTACACCACAAATATTTCACATTATTTAATTGAAAGGCTTACAGAAATAGAGTATATTCCTATCATTGATCAATAAAGTTCCTTCAAAGCAGTGTCTTTATTTGTGCACAATATACTCACTGATATATTTTGTGCGGATTTTTTTGACTCATTTAGAAGGGTTAAAAGCAGCAAGAACTTATGTTTCTTTCCATTACATGCAAAAATCAATTTTGACAGTGATAAACTGACTACCTTATGGATTCTAAATACCACTTTTAGATTCTGATCTCCCATATAGCTATCTATTCCCCTAACCAAATGAATAATCTGCATTTTATTTCATGTTTTTCCCTCACTAACATTAATTATATTATTTTTAAGGTGGAATTTTGATAGGATTAGGGGCTAATAATGAGTACGTGGTACCCCCAATCACACAAACACATTGCAGCAACAAGAAATTTGAATAGAGATCTACATTGCTTTTTGTTGATTTTGTAATCAGACATATCCTTTTCAATATGCTAACATATTAAATTTGTTCTTTATGTCCCTTCCTTCATTTCTTCCTTCTTTCCTTCCTTATTTTTTCAATTTTCTCTCTTTTTGTCATCATACATATTTATGAACATTTATTGTGTCTTCTCTTGGGGAATATTCCATATTATGGGATGTTGTTTTTCCTATATATTGATTTTACAATTTCTTTCCTTTACAAAATGATGTCAATAGTGAATGGAAGTTTTTACTTTTTACCAACAAAATAATATATTAAAAATGGTACGTTTGTTCCTCAGTTAACTTGTGCATTCATAAATAACATAATATTACAAGTTAGTCCATGAGATCCAAGTATTGGTCCAGATAATTAAAAGAATCCATGAAAAATTTTAGAAGTACTAAGGTTTGATCAGATTTATCTTTCACATAGAGAACTTTGACTGCAGTGTGGACAATGGATAAGAGCAAGCAGAAGACATGATGGGGAAAAATACTATGGATCAACCAATAAATTAAGGGTTTATGATTGTAGCTCAGGAGAGTGATGAGACAGATCTGAACTATAAGGGAATAAAAGTGGAGAGGAAAATCTATATTTAAGGATGAGTTAGTTGTTGATGTTTTTTGCAAAATAAACAATGCTTTACTGACATGAATGATAGGAAGAGGGAAGAGGTTAGGAAGATCTATCTTCAAGCTTATGTGCATGAGTGGATAGAATCACCACAATCTAAAATAGGAAGTAGAGTAGGAATCACACATTTTAAAAGAGAGAGAAAGTAATGATTATTTTGGAAGATTACAATTAGACTATAAAACCACTCAGAAAACATGTAAAGAGGAACAAAAGCTCTGAATTATAAAAAAAAAAATACTAAAATATAAAAACTTGAAAATTCTCTGAAAAGGCCCTTGTCTAATTTTGATGTTAAACAGTGCTGATACAGCCTAAACATATATTTCCACTTTGTTAAAGGTGGAGTTTCACTACCGAATATAAGCCAATGTTTTTCAACTGGATGCAGTTCATTTGCACATGCACGTGTGTATGTGTGTGTGAGCTACATACTGTGTGTGTATATATATACATCACATACACATGATATAAGCATATATACATTATGATTTTATATACATGGGTATCCATCTAATAGTCTTGAAACATGATTTGCTGAAGTATTGAAAAAAATGTAATTCTCTAGTTTCCTAATGTTTTCAGTTTTATTGTTAAATACCTTAATGATCATTTAATATAGCTTATCTTCTAAATACACAATCTAATTTGACATTTATTTAATTTTTTCCCGCTAAATAGAGTACATTTCCAGATATTGTATTAGTTTTCTATGGCTGCTGTAACAAATTATGACAAATTTAGTGGCTTAAAACAACACAAATTTAGGATCTTATAGTTCTTTAGGTTAAAAGTCCAACACAAGATTCACTAGGCTAAAATCAGCCTAGATTCACTAGGCTGCAGTCCTTTCTGGAGGGAGACTTTAGGGGAGAATTCATTTCCTCACCTTTTCCTGTCTATAGAGTCCATCCGTGTTCCTTGTCTGGTGGCCATTTTGCTCCCTCTTTAACATAGCATCTTCTCACCCTGATTCCGTTTTCACATCTCTTTCTCTGATTCTTTTCTTCTACCTCTATCTTCTGTTTTTAGGATCCTACCCTTGTGATGACATTTGACTCACCCAGATAATAAAAGATAATCTCCCTATTTTAAGGTTAGTTGACTGGCAAACTTAATTCTATCTGCAACCTTAAATTCCCCTCTGCCATATAAAGGAACATTCACAGGTTCTGTGGATTAGGATGAATCTATTTTTGAGATATTTTTGAAGATATTTTTGATAAAGAATGCTTATAAGGTTTATTCTTGCCTACCTCCATGAAATTACCAGTTATTCCTCCTTATAATTCAGGGCCAACCTTTCCACCAGAGAAGAATTCTGGGGATTACAGCTCTTTGCACAAGGGTAGTTACTCAGATAAACAAGGAGTAACAGCTTCAGTAGGTATGGACTAATGGAATATTTGTAGAACTGCAATTAAGTCAGTCTATTTGAAGTATAGTGAGTGAAAGGAATGGGGATAGATCAGTTTACAGAGGTAGGCAGGGGCCAGCTGTAAGACTTTTAAGCCTAATAGGAATTTAAAAAGATGTAATACTAAGGAAAATGGAGAACTATCAGACAATTTTAAGCAAGAGAGTATGTTTCTGTACAGAATGGTTTAGCAGAAAGTAACAGTGGAAGTATGAAAAATAGATAAGCAATTTTATTTGTACATTCTTGAAAGAGATAATGTCTAGAATTGTGTCAGTAAAGATAGAGAGAATAAAAGGACTTAAATTTTTGGGCGGTTAGAATCAAGATAATTTATTAACAGATTGAATGAAAGAAGAGAGGGGAAAGAAGATGTCAAGAAGGGATCCCAGAGCTTCCCTTTTGGTGCAGTGTTTTAGAATCCACCTGCCAATGCAGGGGACACAAGTTTGAGCCCTGGTCCAGGAAGATACCATATGCCACGGAGCAACTAAACCTGTGCACCACAACTACTGAGCCTGCACTCTAGAGCCCGCGAGCCACAAATGCTGAGCCCACATGGCACAACTACTGAAGCCCACATGCCTAGAGCTTGTGCTCTGCAACAAGAGAAGCTACCGCAATGAGAAGCCCATGCACCACAACAAAGAGTAGCCCCCACTCACCCCAACTAGAGAAAGCCCATGTACAGCAATGAAAACCCAACACAGCCAAAAATAAATAAATTAATTAATAAAAAAAAAAGTAAGAATCCCAATTTTCTGACTGGAGAATTTGGTGAATGGAGATGCCAGTAATTGAGATGGGAAACACTAGAGGTAAAACAGGTTTGAACAACGGGTAGGAATCATGAGTTAAACTTTGAATATGCATTTAAGAATCTATGAGAGAGTGAGGTGAAACTGTTAAGTAAGTTTGTCTAGAAGAAAGGTCTTTCAGAATATTGCCATTGAGAAGTTGGCAGACTAGTGGTATTGGCAAGTCATCAGAGATAAGCTCACCCATAAGATGTACAAAGATGGTGAAAAGAAGAATCCAAGAATGATTTTAAAGGAACTCCAACATTTACAGATCAGATAGTGATAAAAGAATCAGAAAAGTATAGGGAAAAGCTCCCAGAAACTATATAAATCAATAAAATGAGAGGAGGTTGTAGAATGTTGTTTTTGATGGTGCTTTGGAATTAAACTACCTGGGCACAACTCCTGGATTTCATGCTAATTGGATCCAAGTTTGATGTAAAGTAGGTTATTTAACCTCTTTATTGTACAGTTTCCCATTGATAAACAGTGAAAACCATAGTACCAATCTCACAAGGTCTTTGGCAGGGCTAAAAGGACTATATTTTATTAATTTTTGTATTCCAATAACCTTAGTGTATAAAACAGACTGGGCATATAATATAACCTCATTAAATATTTAAATTACTCTTATTATTACTGAAAATTATTCACTGAGGTTTGTTGGTAACTTCAGTTTATTGGTAACTGGAAGCATATAGTGAAATCTTGGCAGGCAGAATTAAGAATGTAGATACTTGAAAAGTGAGTAAGAATGAGAAATGAAAAGAGCATATAATCAGCTATTTCAAGAAAGTCCCCAATGTAAGAATGTGCCTGAAGTGTTCAACAAGAAATAAGAAATGTCTGTGGTTCCAGCATAGAGAGTAGTTTTCACTCCAACTGACACAGGAAGACATTACAAGTTTTTAATCAGAGGAACAACATTATTTTAATTACATGTAACAGAAATCCTTTGGCTGCTGTATTTAAAATAGACTGAAGTAGGCAAAGATGAAACCAAGAGCCCATTTAGAGAAAAAGTAGAAGGGTTTTTGGTAGAAGCACTAATGAATTTAAAAAAACTGAAATAATCCAAGTTTGATCCATGGTGGAAGTAATGAATTTAATGAGAAATATAATTCTGGATATATTTTGATAGTGTGTGTAATGGGATTCTGGATATGTTTTGAAGATAGAGCCTACAGGATTTACCAACTAATTGAATGTGATTTGTGAGAAAAAATAGGAGTCAAGAATGACTGAGAATTTTAGACTGAACAACTGAAGGATGGTGATTTAATTATTGAGGTGTAGGATTTTGGGGGTGCAGATGAAGAGAGTATATGAAGATTATGTATACTCTTAAGTGTGAAATATCAATCAGATATTTAGGTGAAGATATGAAGTGGCTAGTGACTAGTAGTTAAAATATCAATCTAGATTATAGATGAGAATTTCTAGGCTGTAAAAAGAAATTTTATAAAGCAGCATGTAGATGGCATTTAGAGTCATGAGATTGGACTTGTGTAGATAGAAAGTGAGTGTAGAGAGAAAGAAGAAAACTTTTAGGGCTGAGATGTAGAGCAATTAAAGTTTTTGAGGTCAGGAAAATGATCACCAACCAATAAGGGAGACTGAGAAGGAGCAATGATTTTTAAAATGGAAGAAATCAACTTAGTGTAGTGCCCTTGAATCCAAATGAAGAAGTGTTGTAAGAAGGAAGAAGTGGCCAACAACCTCAAGTGTTGCTGTTAAGTGAAGTAAGGTGCTAACTGAGAACTGATCCTTGGATTTAGCAGAGTGAAGGTAATTGGTGAAAACTTGAATGAATTAGGTTCAGGGGGGTACGGGACTGAAGGAATTGAAGAAAAATGTAGAGTTTAGCTTTAAAAGAACAGATAAAATGGAGAGGAATTGTGGTCACCTTATTTATTTCTAATGAAAATAGCCGGTACAGAGGGGGTGATGATTGATGTTGAGAAGACAGGGGGTAGAGGTCAGTACGCAAATTATTTATGGCATGGTATCTTCTGAGTGGCCAGGGAGGTGGGGGGGGGGAGTTTAAACATGAGATCATGGACTACATCTTACAAAGAAAAGGAGAAAAATAGTACCAGAGAAATATGGTTAAAAAAACCTGGACAGTATTGAAAGCCTAGATGAGATTAAAGATCATGAATTATAATGATACCAATATCATTGGTTAGGCATATCTTCTCTAGTGATATTTATCTTTTGGATTATAATCATGAAGAAGCAGGTTGTTAGGTTAATTGAAGGTTTATTTTTGAAATAAAAAGGAAAGAGGGTGCAGTGAAGCTGAGGATGTTTATTAGGCAGTAATTGTAATGATTTATTATACCTTAGCTGGAGTTGAAGAGAAGTAAAAATAGAAATGAGACAATGGTTAGGTGAAAATGGAAGGGTTATTGGATTTATGGAATGATGAATTTACAGAATTATTGCAGACAAACTTGAGAAAGTGGGCAGAACGACCAGAAGGTTTTCACCAGAGACTAGAATTATTGAATTAATGGCTCCAGAGGAGCATCAAATGATGATGCAGAGTTCAAGAGCTGGCCATCAGACCAAGTGCAGGAAAAGGTGTCTGTAGATAAAAAAACTCAAGGAATTTAGAAGCAAGGCTATCCTAGCATTTTTTAGAACTATGATAGTATCAAGGATGGAGATGAATGACATTATATTGGTGATAAAGTTTTCAGTACCTGAGAGAAAAATAAGGTTTAACCATAAAACAGCAGTAAAGGAGAGAAG
Organism: Mesoplodon mirus; assembly: GCF_964341445.2. Taxonomy (NCBI): domain Eukaryota; kingdom Metazoa; phylum Chordata; class Mammalia; order Artiodactyla; family Ziphiidae; genus Mesoplodon; species Mesoplodon mirus. Next base: position 113,037,016 of record NC_138982.1, read on the forward strand.
ATGAGGTATTTTAAGAGCATAAGTTAAATTTCCAGATACAAGGATGGCTATTGTAAGGCCAACAAGACTCTGGGAAGAATGCCCTAAGTATGCTTGGACCTGCAGTTATTTCATTTCATGGCCAGTTGATGCTGTCTGCTACCATGGATGTACTTGTTGTTGACTGCATTGATTGGATATTGAATCCAATATTGATTTCGTATTGGATCACCAAGGTGAGTTTTTAAAATGATGCCTAACCCAGATCTCATCACCAAGGAATCTGATTTATTTGATCTGAGGTGGTACTCAAGGCAAGTGATTCTAATATATAGCTAGTGAGAGTCACTTTGTCCCTCATACTGCCATGCGTTGATACGTTGTCTCCTTCAGATACTCGTGGTCACCTGGTTATGAAGTAGAGGTCACATAGAATTTGTCTATTTCTTTTTTTTTTTTTTTTTGTGGTACGCGGGCCTCTCCCTGTTGTGGCCTCTCCCGTTGCGGAGCACAGGCGCTCCGGACGCGCTGGCTCAGCGGCCATGGCTCACGGGCCCAGCCGCTCCGTGGCATGTGGGATCTTCCCAGACCGGGGCACGAACCCGTGTCCCCTGCATCGGCAGGTGGACTCTCAACCACTGCGCCACCAGGGAAGCCCTGTCTATTTCTTTATCATGCTATTTTTTCCTCCTGAATTGCTTTTCTCCTCATTCCTCATGTCTAATTTCTATACCTACTTTTTGGAAGTTCTCTCTCTTTCTCTCCAGTGGGTTTTCAAAGTACTTAGTTAACACCATCAGAAAATGACACATTTATGGTTTTCTACTTCATATTGCATTTTTAACGTACACATAAAGAGACAGTGGAAACCCATGCTAAGGATATTAGTCATCTTTGAATTTTCTAAAACTCCTAGCACAGTATTTTGCACTTAGAAAATACTTATTATATATTTGCTGAATGAATAAATATATACATAAGTCTAGTAAGTTGCATTAGCCTGTGTTACAAGTAGTTGAATTTTTGGATGAAATTTTATGTATTACTAAATTGTATCAGAATCTTACAGAGTACCTGTTTGGTTTATTTTCAGCTATTTTGAAACAAAATGGTAGCTAATAAATTCTTGAATTACCTATTTCATAATTGCAAAACATTTCAGAGATCCTTGTTACATAGATTTAGGTTACAAAATACATGTTTTAATTGGTTAAGCTATATATCTGTGTTAAGGTCCATGAAAACTAATGGGTCTACAAACAGCCCTACCTGTGAAATTATTTAACTTTTAAACTTTTGGTTCAATGGTCAAAAATAGTTCATTTCCAGCTACCTGAGTTAAGCATTCTGAGATAAAAGTTAAATACTTGGGTATTAGATCTTTGGTGTTTGATGTGCAAAGTAAGCTAAAAGATGTGCAGCCTCTTATGGTGATATCAGTAACAGAAAACTAACATTCTGTTTCTTTAATAACAGTTCTTATCTCAGTTCCTAACAAAGTTTAAAGGGATTTAAAATGTCTTACTCTGATCAGAATTTTTTATGCTTTGTTTTACCTTTGAGCCCAAATATCACCGCATCCTTTATATATAGTTAAGGCTGATACCAGGAAGGCAAGTATTAAAGATAAAACTACATTTGCTAGCTTTTTCTTTTTAATCCTGTTTTTAGAACTGCTTGAGGCCCTTCAGAAACACTACTGTTTACAAGATTACTGAACTGGTGGAAACCATTGAAACATTAAAACGTTGAACTGCTGTAGTACCTCATAAACACATTCATAAAGAAAAGCAGAGCCAATTAAAAAGTAAATTCCTCACGTACTATAAGATAAATCGCTGCGAGCCAACTGGCAAAAATAATAGAGCTGTCAAAACAATATAATTTCTGTGCACAAACCAAAGTATATCCAATATAATAATAGAATGAAGATCTCTTGAATAAATACACAGTCAGGAATGAACTTCAGGGGAAAATACATTTGTTTAGAGCTCGGTTAGTTCATAGAAACAAATGTCTGCTTATAAGTTTGTAATATTTGACAAGGGGAAGATTATAGCTCAGCCATGGCCTCCAGTAACTTAAAATATTAGAGGTTTTAGACCTTGCTCAGTTAATGAGTTACCCAAATGTTCACCTTTCACAGATTGATAATCTGGTTGTAGCCTGGGACACTTCACTATCTGTGAACTGAAGGCATTTAACTTGATAGATCAGGGTCTTTTGCCAAATAAATTAAAGCAAATAGGAGTAACTGAGCAAGCTGTCAGCTGGTCTAATGCGTATTTGTCAAATTAATCTGTCAGTGAATGTGAAGAGATATGTTCCAGTTCCATCCTGTTCATTAGGCGACAGTCTGTTCCTGAATCCTGAATGGTCAAAGAGTATTCACTTAGATGCGTGAAATACATAAGATCACACAAAAGAAGAATGTAGAGCAGCCTTTTACCACACAGAACTGTAAACATGGACTCACATGATATATACCAATATCTGTAACAGGAAGTCTGTTGCGGTGGCACCATAACAAAGCCATAACAGAACCTTTGATTTGTGAGGCAAAGGGGCACAGGTGTACCTGATTAAGGTAGATGCCAAATGAGGACTTTTGGGAAATGATTTTTCTTGAAGCAAAGATTTTAGAGACTGCTTAGCAGAAGTAACACCTTAATTTCAACTTAGAAGAAAGATATAGGAGGATTACAATTATTTAGAAGAGAGATTATGAGAATCAATTGTGTCAAATGGATTACTTTTGGGACACAAGAACTTCAGATGGACCCAGAGTAATTTGGTAGTGAGAAAAAAAAATATTCATGTAAACAGTAAGGTTTCTTCTGGTATCCCAGATATAAATAAGGAAACTAGATGAGTAGAAGTCTTTATCTGGGACAATTTAGTATGAACAAGGTGATCCAAGGTAGTTACTTTACCACCGTTTCTTATGATTATTAAGAAATGTGCCTAGTTGTTTATTCATTGTAGCTAAACCTCACTTGTTTTCTATGCAAGATGTCTTCAACTCACTGATATTATCTCTCTTTGCTTCGACCTTATATGATCAAGTAGCTCTGATTCTAGTGTTATTATATGATCAAGTAGCTCTGATACTAGTGTTAAGTGTTTCCTCTATATACCTACAGCCGAAACTCAAAATACCATTCTCAGGAACTCATGCAATCAAATGGCCTTTATTAGTGTTAAAAGATAAATTGTGGCACACTAAAATTTTAAGGGATTATTTAAGCAAAAATTGATTTGAATCAGACAGCATCCAATATAGTAAATAGAAAGGAGCTCTGAAGAGTTGTACAGAATGAAAGACTTTTACAGGCAGAAGGGAGTGGAAATGAGGGAGTTATACTGGGCAAAAAATGGGGTTGGTTATAGCAAGGTTACTTACTTTTAGGTAAGTATATTACCTATCAAGCATATTACCTAACTAGTGCTAATCAGGCAATTCCTGATCAACTAGCTTAAGATTTCATTTCTGGGAGAACCAAAACTATAATTAAATCTCGGTTTGGTGACCTGGGGCATAGCGTAAGTAAGTTCATTTTGGTCTTGTTGTATTATTTATTAACATTAGATAAACTAATCTGTGATAGTAATCCATCTTCTTACTCACCTAGACAACATTATTTTTGAAAGTTTAGAAAGTTAGTTTAAAGGTATCTATTTCTGTAAAAATCTTTACTCATTAGCTCTGCTAGAGATTTCAGATTCACTGGTCATTTAACAAGGACAATATTTGGGGTGAAGAAAGAGTCTTGGTATTCCATAAATTTGACCTGCTGTCAATTCTGTCTACTTTGGGCCCTTTTAATTTGAACTATAAAATGAAGTTGGAGGTGGAATTGCTGACTCAGGAGAGAGTTGGCATGCTGCCCAATTTACCATATTTTTTCCCTGCTCAGCATCTCTGACTAATCAGCTCCATGCAGGGAGAGACATTATCATCTCTGAAACTGATAAAGGATGGTCCCACCTCCTGTTGTCTGCTTCCTGTTAAACTCCTTGTCCATATGCAGAGAGCCTGTAGAGAAAATACTGAATGTCCTACAGGTGTCTGCATACCAAGCTGATCACTGGAGTGAAACAGTCTAATGGCTGAACCTATTCCGTCATATGTTCCTAATTGGCTCCTATATGCCTGTTACTGTCTTGGCCTATTTTTTCCACCTAAATTTTCATGAGTTAATTTGGCTTTGTGGTTCTTATAAAGAAAAAATTGCAGGCACTATGTTTTAAGTCTAAAGATCACTAAACATATTAGAGCTCTGCTTCTTTGCCCTTCACAAGAGGGCATCTGAAATAATACTTGTTTTCTGGAAAGGTGATGTTTGCTTGTCAATCTTACCACTCTGAGATGTTTGTTCTTCAAAAATGCTCTGTGGCTCATGACTGGACACATATTTTAACTCTGTGCTTGTGCTGTTGGTTCATTACACATAACTGCTTTATTTTTTTCACACCTTATTGGAAACTTTTTGATTGTTTTTCCTACTAGTAAGTATTGCAGAGATATTATGCATTCAACAAATATGTACTGACAACTTTCATATTACAGTTGACCCATGAACAACATGGGTTTGAACCACGTGGGTCCACTTACATGTGGATTTTTCTCAATAAATATATTGGAAAAATTTGAGACAATTTGAAAAAAAAACAGATGAATCATGTAGCCTAGAAATAGAAAAAGAACATTTAGAAAAAGTTAAGTATATCATGAATGCATAAAAGATATGTAGATACTAGTCTTATCATTTACTACCATAAAATGTACACAAATATATTATAAAAAGCTAAAATTTATCAAAACTCACCCACACAAACACAGTTTGTAATAGCTCCATTCTCAGTAGAGAGGAATATAAACAAGCATAAAGATGCAGTATTAAATCATAACTGCATAAAATTAATTGCAGTACATACTGTACCTACTGTAATAATTTCATAGCCACCTCCTGTTGCTATTGTGTTGAGCTCAAGTGTTGCAAGTATCCTCTTAAAACTCCATGTGACGCTAATCATCTCTGCGTGAGCAGTTCGTCTCTCCAGTAAATTGTGTATTGCAGTAAAAAGTAATCTCTCCTGGTTCTTTCATATGTTTCATTGTGTTTAATACAAAACTGTAAATCTTTTTTTTTTTAAGTTTAAAAAAAATTTTTAATCAATTTATTTATTTATTTATGGCTGCTTTGGGTCTTCATTGCTGCATGAGGGCTTTCTCTAATTGCAGTGAATGGGGCTACTCTTCATTGTGGTGCAAAGGCTTCTCGCTGTGGTGGAGCACGGGCTCTAGGTGCGCAGGCTTCAGTGGTTGCGCACTTGGGCTTAGTTGCTGTGCAGCATGTGGGATCTTCCGGGACCAGGGCTCGAGCCCGAGTCCCCTGAATTTGCAGGCAGATTCTTAACCACTGCGCCACCAGGGAAGTCCAAAACTGTAAATCTTGAATAACACCATGGGACCCTTACGGAATGCCACTAGTGATACTGGAAGTGTTCCTAAGAAGCAGAGAAAAGTCATGAAGTTACAGAAAAAATTGAATTGCTCAATATATACCAGAGATTGAGGTCTGCAGCTGTGGTTGCCAGTCATTTCAAGATAAATGAATCCAGCATAAAGATGGTTGTAAAAAAGGAAAAGGGAATTCATGAAGCTGTCAGTGCAGCTACACCAGCAGGCACAAAAAACTTGCACTTTTGGCGAAGTACCTTTTTACCTTACCTTGAAAATGCAGCTTTCGTGTGGGTGTAGGATTGCTATAATAAAGTCATACATATAGACTGTAATATGATTTGAGAAAAAGTAAAGTCATTATATGACAACTTAAAGTAAAAGGAAGGTGAAGGATCTAAAGCTGGAGAATTTAATGCCAGCAAAGGATGGTTTGATACTTTTAGAAAGAGATTTAGCTTAAAAAAAGTCAAGATAAGAGGAGAAGCAACTTTTGCCAACCAAGAAGGAGCAGATGAGTTCCCAGACACCATTAAGAGGATCATTGAGGAGAAAAGATATCTACCTGAACAGGATTTTAATGCAGACAAAAGTGCCCTATTCTGGAAAAAAAAATGCCACAGAGGACGTTTATTAGTAAGGAAGAGAAGTGAGCACCACGAGTTAAAACAGAAAGGGATAGGCCAACTCTACTGTTTTGTGCAAATGCAGTCAGATTTATGATAAGGACTGCCCTTATCTTTAAAGCTGTTAATCCCCAAGGCTTGAAGGAAAAAGATAAACACCAGCTGCCAGTCCCTTGGCTGTACACAAGAAGTCCTGGACAACAAGAACTTTTTCTGGATTGCTTCCATTGATTCTTTGTCTCTGAAGTCAGGAAGTATCTTATCAGTAACAGACTGCCTTTTAAGATTCTTTTGATAATGCACAATACCCCTAGCCACCCAGAACCCCATGAATTCAATACCAAAGGCATCAAAGTGGCCTACTTGCTCCCCAAAACAACATATCTAGTTCAGCCTCTAGTTCAGGGTGTCATAAGGACCTTTAAGGCTCATTATACATGGTACTCTATGGAAAGGATTGTCAATGCTATGAAAGAGAACACCGATAGAGAAGATCATGAAAGTCTAGAAGGATTACACTATTGAAGATGCCATCATTGTTAGAGAAAAAGCCATGAAATCCATCAAGCCTGAAACAATAAATTCCTGCTAGAGAAATCTGTCCAGAGGTTGTACATGACTTCACAGGATTCACAATGGAGCTAATCAAGGAAATCATGAAAGAGATGGTGGATATGGTAAAAAAAAAAAGGTGGGGAGTGAAGGGTTTCAAGGTGTGAATCTTGGAGAAATTCAAGAATGAACAGACACCACACCAGAGGAACAGAAGATGACTTGGTGAGATGAGTGCTTGTGAACCAGTACCAGATGATGAGGAGGAAGATGTAGAAGAAGCAGAGCCAGAAAACAAACTGACATTAGACATCTGACAGAAGGGTTCCAGTTATTCAAGACTGCTTTTGACTTATTTTATGACATGGACCCTTCTATGATATGGGCACTAAAACTAAAGCAAATGGTGGAAGAAAGATTGGTACCCTTTAGAAACATTTTTAGAGAAATGAAAAAGCAAAATAGACAGAAATTATGATGTATTTCCATAAAGTTACACCCAGTATGCCTGCCTCTTTTGCCTCCCCTTCTCCTCCACCTTTTCTCCCTCTGCCACCCCTGAGACAGCAAGACCAACACCCCCTTTCCCTCCTCCTCAGTCTACTCAATGTGAGGACAACAAACTTTATGATGATCCACTTCCACTTATTAAGTAGTAAATAATCATCATACTATTTGCTTCAATATTCTGTCCTGGGGACTGGTAAAGATAGTTGGGTCTTGAATTGTTTCTAGATTTGTGCTTCTGGTTTTGTAGATAGTCATAAGACAAAGACAGTCATTTTTTTTAGCCCTTGAATATTGGCCTCCAACTCATTTATTTCCTGATTACTTGTAGGAGGGAGGTTCTGGGGAATTGCTGAGAAGTTGGGATGATTTTTAATCAGGGAATATTTATGTTGGGTATTTTTGTTTTAAGTCTAATTTTTGTTTCTTTAATCTTAATTAAGAATTCTTTAAAACTGAAAAAAAAATTCAGTAGTGGAAAGTAAAGTTAGAATAGAATAGGTTAGTGGGTGCAGAGCTTATTGAAAAGGAGGAGATAGATAGAAGACGTATGTAAAGAGTATAATCAATACATGTGGGTATGCATTGAATATGAGTGTGAAGGTTGTGGTGAGGGAAATTATAATGTCGAGGTTATTGCCTAGTTTTCTGAGCTGTAATGTCATTCTGTGGAATAGGGAAACCTGAAAGAACACAAGGCTTTGGGTAATAGATCTTGAGTTGTGTTTTGGACATGTTGAGTTTGAGATACCTTTGAGAAATCTAAGTTAAGACTAAAAAGTAAAAGGTTGTATATGTAGGTTTATAGTTTAGAGAGGAAGTCTAGGCCAGTGAAAAACAAGTGTGAACCATCTGCTTACATGGTAAAGCTGTGTTCATTTGTATTAGTGATTTACAAACATGGGCTTATTTTATCTTAGCGACATCATTATCCCTGTGAGATAAGTACCTTTATAATCTCCATTTTAAAATAAATGGGAAAACTGAGACAAAAAGAGGTTAAGCTCTTGCCATGATTGCAAAGCTAGTGTCAGAGCTATATTTGAACCCAGACAAATTGGAAAATACATTCATATTCTTAATCATTCTGTTATGCCATCTGTCATGAATGAGATTGCTTAAGGATTGAATGTAGATTGATTAAAGAGCTCATAAATGAGCTTTGAGAAATTCCAACATTTAAAGGCCAGGTGAGGCCAAAAAGTCTAAGAAGGAGAAGCCAGAAGGGAAGGGAAAAAACCGAGAAAGGTGTGATTCTTGAAAATTAGAGTAAGTAGAAGATATCAAATTCCCATGAGACATCTCAAGTAAGATCAGATCTAGGGGAGAACCTAAAATTTGGATCCAGACACCTATACTTTGGTGACGTTAGTGCCTTCCTCAAAGCACTAGGGGCTGACCCCAGTCTGGAGAGAGTTGAGGAGTGACTGGAAAGTGTGGAAGAAGAGACAACTTTTTCTAAAGTGTTGACTTTGGCAACAAAGGAGCTAGGTTTATAGCTGGGGTGAATGGGGGTGAATGGGTGTTTGTTTTGTTTAAATAGAAGAGAATGGAATATGTTTCAAAGTCTAAGGATCTCGTTGATAGGGAGAGGTTGACCTCTGGGCAGCAAAAGACAGATGATTAACACAGCTGTCAGGACATCCATCCTCCTGAATTTTATCCTGCTTCACACACCACTTCATCTCAGTTTCTTTTCCTGGCTTCTTCTCAGCTTTGTGGCTTTTTATTATGGGGGTTTCCCAGGGATCAGACCACGAATGGTTCTTTTCTCTACCTACATGCAATCCCTTGGTGATCTCAGCCAACTTTTCCAACACATCTAAAACTGATTTTTTCACTCCAACATGCTTCACACATATTCTTTCCTATATCAGTACATGTTTATTTCATCCTTCTATTTATTCAGGCCAAAACTTGGAGCCATTCTTTTTTTTTGCAGTGCGCGGTCCTCTCACTGTTGCGGCCTCTCCCGCTGCAGAGCACAGGCTCCAGACGCACAGGCTCAGTGGCCATGACTCACGGGCCCAGCCGCTCCGCGGCATGTGGGATCTTCCCGAACTGGGGCACAAACCCATGTCCCCTGCATCAGCAGGCGGACTCTCAACCACTGCGCCACCAGGGAAGCCCCTGGAGCCATTCTTGACTTCTCTTTTTGTCTCCCACCCCTCTCCAGTTCACCAGTAAATCCATGGTCCTAGATTCAAAATATATTCGGGACTGTAACAAGTCCACTGATAAACACCTTGGTCCAGGTCAAGCCATCTCTTATTGACTTAATGCAATAGGCTCTTACTGCTTCTTCTTGCTTCCATGTGTCCTCACTTGATTAAAATTGAACAGAACAGCCAGAGTGATCTCATTCAAAGGTAAGCCAGGTCATGTCACCACTTTTTTAAAAAATTGAGATATATTTTACAAAAAGTGAAGTGCATCAGTCTCAAATGTAGAATTTGGTGAGTTTTAATAAATGCGCAATTGTGTAATCCATACCTCTGGGAAGAAATCAAGTATTTCTAGCCTTCATGAACTGTTTCATATGCAGTTTAGTATCCTGATACTGATGTGAGGGGAAGTTTATGGAGATTTGTGAAGCTCCTTCTCTGTACAGCTCCCTCTTATCTGTCTTCTCCACTAAATGAGACTGCCTTTCTCTGTTTGGGCTTCCTTCCCCTGTACCTTGGCATACAAAGTGCTTCTAGACAGAAAGATGAGGGGAGAGTATAACTCCCCTTACCAGTTTCCCTTCACTCAGTTCTATGCTGCCTGTAGTCTAATACCTTAAAACATTGTTTCACTTATTTTATCCAACTTTGTATTGTTCAAAGGGAGGGCTAGTCTGTTGTCAGTTATCCTTTATGGCCAGGAACAGAAGATGCTTCATGCTGCTGTTGGCATAAGTTATCTTACCATCTTATAGGCTACCTACAGTCTCTATGTACTTATATATCCTCAATTATATTTTATAATTCTGCTTACTTACATTGGTACTTACTCTGGCAGATGGGCTTCTGGTAAAGAGAATCACTGCCTGTACTCTGCACCATAGCTCTTCATTCATGCTTGTCTCATGGCACTTAGCTCATTTAGGTAGCTAGTTATATGTGCTTGGTTATATCCTTCATACAAGACTGTAAACTTTTCGACAGGAGAAAGCAGCATGCTATAAATATTTATAGATTGAATATATCAGATAATGAAGTGAATAAGAATGAATTTTGATGATTATGATTTTATGGTGAACTGTAGGCCCAGGAGATGAAGAAATCTGTTTAATTTTTAATTACTAAGGGGAAGTTGTGGGTATCTAATACATATTTATTGGCTGACAGGCAGGACAGGCTCCACAATAAGAAACCCATAACCGTTGTGTTAAATATACAGAAGTTTTTAGTTTTTGCTGACATTTTATTCCTGTGTTCACAACTAAATCCTATCCAATTACTCTCCCTTCTATGGTGATTGAGATGAAAATCATCCCACTCTTTTAGCCAGTGTGTGAATGACCTCTGCCAGTTAATTTAATGGGAAGAACAATGATAAAAGGAAACAATTTGTTGTTGTTTTTCTTTTGCCTGGAAGCAAAATTATGTTTGCCATGGAGGGACTTAATTGGAAGTTGATAGTGTATGCAAGGATAGACCACTTAAAATGCTCTCTCAAACGGGTTAGGCAATCCTGCAAAAACAAAACAAAACAAACCACAGAAAAAAACATAGTAATGAGGAACAGGATAGAAGAAAATTGACTGACTCTTGATCCTAAATAGATACTCATAAATTTAACAAAGTGGTCTGTGGGGCCGCCTCTACAATTGATTCTGTAACTCTGATATCAATAATGTAATATATGAGAAAACTCAAGTCAATGCTCAGATCTGATGAAGTGCCACAAAATGAAGTTGCCTGTAGGCCTGCTCTTATGTAGCCTTCACCCCATGGTAAATTTTGTAGTAGTGGTGGTTAAACTATTAGTCAACGCCTTTAAAGTTTACACTAGTTTATTTCAAATAGTAACATGTTTATTCATTTATTTTATTTATTTATTTTTTCACAATACTCGTCAGGATTGTCATAATAAATGTACCTGCCTCCCAGTTTTAAAAGTTGCTAAAAATATCTTAGAAATAGATAATGAAGCCTGCCAGATTTACAAATGAATGCTTACTTGAAAATAGCATTGTTTGGGACATCTTGGAAGCAATAATGTGAGAAATATGTATGTTGCTATTAGCTATGAACATAGGTTTTTTTTTTTCCTTATTCTGTTGTGGAAATAAATGAATAAATATTGAAATTACACTGCTGTAGACGTTCATTTTAGTTATAATGCACACTACATCTCAGGTCATTGTCCTTTTGGAAACAGACTAATGCACAGTTCTCTTGCGTCTGAGGTTACTGAGTTGTTCTAGACCTTATGGCCCTACTAAACTACTCACAATTCTTAAAGGATAAGCAGTAATATGACTTCTAGAAGGGTAATCTGACATCTAAAGGGCTATTTAAGCAACAAGAAGGGGCATGCTTTACGAAAAATTGGTATAATTATGGCTAGAAAACCTGAGTTGCTGCTAATGTGAATGTTCAATAGATTGAACCCTTCTTAAAGCTAACGTGTTTTGGTTGTATTTCAATTATTATCAGTACAGAATTCTAAAAAAACATTAACTATATTTGTGTTGTTTTCTAGACAATTACACAGGAATAGGATCCTTAATAGGCACTTTTGCTATCAATGCTATCATAGAACTAACCTAGTGTGGTTATACCTTAGAAAGGTCAGGAAGTTAATACCCACACAGCAAATGCTAGAAATCCCAAAGGAAGGGAAAGGGAAAATAAAGAAGCAAATGTGCTTTCTCGATGTAAGAACCTTATTAACATTGAGTAGTGATTTCTACAAACTGGGGAAATAACAAGGAACAGGTGTGGAAGATGGACAAAATGAAGCACCTAAAATGTGAAACTCTAGCCCTATCAGTCAGTGGTTCACAGCTACTTCAGGAAGGATACTTCCCAGAACAGTAGAATATTTCAGGATGATTGAAAAAAATACCTGTGTAGCAATCCCATCTCCTACCCTACCCAGTTCTGATTTAATTGGTCTAGGTCCAGTTTAGGTATCACAAGGTGTTAAAATGACTCTAGGCGATGCTAGACCAACAGGTTTGAGAAGCACTGATTTAAGTCTCTTTGATGAAAATGCTATCTTAATAACTAGGACAGAAAGTGAGAGAAGGATTAGTTTATTTTAAATGTATCTACATATAGGTGTGTGTATGTCATTAGAGCAAGACAGGTAAGAAAATATCAGTTTTCTCTTTTCCTAATTAAAATATTGGGACTAATTCTGCCCTCCTTCTTTTCCCTTATTACCCCCCTAGATTCAGTATGAGAATAAAGGATTCAAATATCTGGCTGCTGTCAATGGATTATAGGACACTTTGCCAAGCTAACCTCAAATTGCACAGGATTAGGATTCACTGTGTTTATTACAGCCCCCTGGTTAATTCTTTCTTGACAGTGAAGGTCTTGTAGAAAAGGGGATTATTCATCCTTTTGAGATTCACTGTTTAGTTAGATAGATCTTTAGGATCAAAAATTAGTGGAGAAATCATTGTTTTTTTTCATGTATCTGTAGTTTAAACAAACAAACAAACAAACAAAAAAACATAATGCAGGTTAGGGTAATGCTCTAATAGAATTTCCCAACTTTGCAAAATAACATTACCAATTAATTGGGCTGATGGCTAGGAAGAGATTCAGTACCTTTATTTCTGTAATAGACATAAATCAATAAAGGGAATTTTGACTGACATATGGGACTAAAACAAATCTTTAAGTAGCACAGCTATTGTTTTCCACAACCTAGGCTTGTCTATTAATAACACTTGCTAAGTGAAAATTGATGCTGCTGGCCTATCCTGTTCACTTTAGGCTGCCTTCCTCCCCTATTATACCTTTTAGATGAACTAACCTTACCTCTGTATAGAAAAGGAAGAGTCGTCCTGCTTTGTTACCAAGTTCCCTTAAAGGCAGTTGGCAGAGGAGAAAGTGAATGTCATCCAACACTGCCTATTACCCAATGGTTATTCATTTGACATGTTTATATTTCTCTCCAGGCATACCAATTAAGAGAGTTCACCTGCTTCTGTTAGAAATCGACTGAGAATGGACTGCTAAAATCAAGCACAATGCCCAAGGTCATTGTCTAATAGAGTAAATTGTCCAATTATAGAGTAAGTTGCAGAAACAATAGGGGAAACATGATAAAAATACTTTAATTAGTGCTGTCTCACTAATAGATCAACTCCTTCCCACACTGTGTGAACAATAAGATTTAGCTAATCTTTTCATTTCTTCAGAGTGAAGTCTTGGGAGGACCATTGTTGTGGAAGGGGCTGGCAGGTGTTTCAAGGCTGCCCATTGCACACCTATAAAGTGCTTACTATAGCCAGGAGCTATTCTAAACATTAGACATCGTAAATAAATTTAATCCTCACAATAACTTGAGGAGGTAGAAACTAATATTGTCCTCAATTTATAGATGAGAGAACTAAGTTATTGAGACAAGACTAGGAAGAAATGATAGTTCAATTATTTCAGAACTTGCAATAATTTAAGATAGAACATTTTTTTTCCTTCAGTAAACATTGATTGTAGTGGATTTAATTATGTACGCTCAAAAGATATGTTCAAGTCCTATATCCTGGAAATAGAATCTTTGTGTATGTAATCAAGCTAAGAAATAGAATCTTTGGAAATAGAATTTTTGTGTATGTAATCAAGCTAAGATGAGGTCATATTGGATTAGAGTGAGCCCAACATTCAGTGACTGGTGTACTTATGAGATAAAGAAGAGGGACATTTGGAGACAGAGACACAGAATCATGCAGAGGGAAGATGGTCATATGAAGATAGAGGCAGAAATTGGCATGATATAGCTACAAGCCAAGGAATGCCAAGGATTGTAGGCAACCACAAAAAGCTAGGAAGAGGCAAAGAAGGATTCTTCCCTAGGGACTTCAGAAAGATCATGGCCCTGTTGACACTTGGATTTTGGACTTCTGGGCTCCAGAAATTTGAGAAATTAACTTTCTGTAGTTGTAATCCACGTGGTTTGTGGAAATTTGTTATGGAAGCCCTAGGAAACTAATACAATGTTGTTATTATTGTGTGGTTATGTTTTTAATTTAATTACATGCATACCAAGATAAAGAATTACATAGTATTACATCCATCCTCCTTCCATCCTTTACTGCCCCCTTCTTATCATCCTTCCTATCTTTTCCTCTTTTCCTTCTTTTTTTTTTGATTTTATAATAAGAACATTATTCCCTGTGAAATCTAAATGTACATGCAATCTAGGTATTAACTGATTTCCTTAATTTTCAAGAGTCTCCCTGAGATAAGTGACCTACAGGATATTCTAGGAGCGCTTGGAACCTACATAAACCTATGCACAGCAGAATAAATTGTTGAGTTACAACTCCCTGGACTGACAACAAAGCTCTGATAAGATAAAGGCCACTGGATAGGGAAATCTTTTTTTTTTTTTTTTTTTTTTTTGCAGTATGCCGGCCTCTCACTGTTGTGGCCTCTCCCGTTGCGGAGCACAGACTCCGGACGCGCAGGCTCAGCAGTCATGGCTCACGGGCCTAGCCGCTCTGCGGCATGTGGGATCTTCCTGGACTGGGGCACGAACCCGTGTCCCCTGCATCGGCAGGCGGACTCTCAACCGCTGTGCCACCAGGGAAGCCCCCTAGATAGGGAAATCTTGACCTTTCCACTACCCTTATGGCGCTATTGCTATGACAGTAATACAGTGCACATCTCTTTCCACTGTAGCTCAAAACTGATACAATAAGCCAAAACCATGGTGCTGAGAGTGGAATTAATGGCAATATCACAATTTCATATCCAGATGCTAAATAGCAACCTATGGTCCAATTTCCCCCCATATCCTTTTTGTTTATCTTCTGACTACAAGTGGTCTAATATTATCATTAAAACTAAATTATAACCTTTGTGCCTACTGTCCAGAAAATTTCTTAAATTCTTTTACTTTATTTCTACTTCCACATATATACTGGTAAATGGTTTTGTCCCTACAACTTGGGTACCCATGTAACCTTTCAATTTGAGCCTTTTTATTTCCCTCTAGTAAGGGGCCAGATGGAATTGTCCAAATCCTTCTGATTCTTCACTTCCTCACTCAGGTCATTGTTTTGCTCCATTCTTTTGCACCATTCTACTCTTACTCCTTTCTGACTTTCAAAAGATTCTCACCTTCAGCATATATGGTAAATAAACTCGAGTCACTTAAGCCTTAGAAAGGAAATTCTATGGATCTTGGCCTTGCTTTGCCAGCCCCAGTCCTTACAACATAAGCCAATTTCTTATAATAAATCTCTCTCTCTCTCTCTCTCTCTCTCTCTCTCTCTCTCTCTCTCTCTTTCTGTGTATACTACTGGTTCTGCTTCTCTGGTTGAACTCTGATTGATGCATTTAATAAAGTTCAAAACCAGATTATCTTCCTCCGCATTTCAGTCTTCTCTATTCTGTATCTTATTATTGGTACCACTATCCACTAAAGACCTATGCTTCATACTAGGATACTTCTTTCCCTTTCCAAGCCTGATCAATCAAGCTTCAATTGCTAAATAGGTCTTATATTTTTCATCTATTTTCCATCTCTCTTGCCTTAGATCAGTTTAGGCAATAATGCCTAAACCCTAAACTAGTCTTTCTGCCTCTAGCAGGTCATCCTCTTCCTTGAATCTGAGTACTCTTTCTCAAATGCAAATCTGAAGAGCTTACCTTCACATTTTAAATGTTAACATAGCTCACCATAACTTATCTGAAAATACAATGCTAAACTGCATTGCTTAGCCCAAGAAGTGCTTTGCAATTTGACTCTTTAGTATCTCTAATCTTATAAATTCCTCACTCAAGTCCTAAGCTCCAGCCGTATAAACAAACTCATTTCTGAATTCATCATTCTTTTTTTCTAACTCTGCCTTCAGTCGTGCTGTTTTCCCTACCAAGAACACCCTTCCCAATTCCTTAGTTGTCTCTTTAAAGACTACTCAGTCTTAAGACTCATCTTTAGCTTTCTTTCTGTCAGGAAACGCTACTTGTTCTTTCTCTTCTTCCATGCGTTATGTTAGAGCTCCATTTCTGTTAAGAAGCATCCTGTCCCCATCTCTATCATAGCACTTACCACACAGTTCCCTTATCACTGGTTTCCTTATTTGTCTTCTTATCAAAATGTAAGCACTTTGAGGTTAGGAAGCATGTTGAATTCAATTTTGTGTTTCCAAAACCTATCTTAGTGTTTAGAACTTAGCATTCAAAGGATATTTTTCTGAATAAATGAATAAGTAAAATATGTACCTTGAAAGTCATTCTCTTTACCTGCCACAGATAACGTTGTTCATTATTCACTAAGAAACAGAGAGAGCCATGGTTTCCTCATCTTCCTTTTCATCTACCATGGAATGTCCCTGACTTCACCTTGTCTTAGTAGAAGCAGTATTTCAGCTCCTTTTCAAGCTTATGGTTTTCACATTGTCTTTTTTTTCCTATTATTATGTAAATCTCTTCCCCACTGACTTCCTTCATCTCAGTTTTCAAACATATTGAGATATCCTTTACCCTAAAAATTAAAATCTCTGACCTGTTTTCTGGTTATGTTAATTCCATACTTCTTTCTTTCTCCTTACCAAGAAGGTTACTAAATGATTTGTCTGCAGTTACAGTATCCATTTTCTCTAATCTCTTTTATTTCTCAACTAACTGCAATCCGGACCTCTAGTTGATTTGCTCCTCATGCAAATTGGCGTTTCCAAATACCTGAGAAAATAAAAATTAATATTAAAAACAACTGATAATTTTGTGGACTGTTTCCTTTTTTTTTAACATCTGTATTGCTTTAAATGGTGTGTTCGTTTCTGCTTTATAACAAAGTGAATCAGCTATAAACTGGGATGAAGTGTTTCCTCCTTCTTGTCTCTCTAATCCTTTGATTCTGTGTCATCACTGCTCTCTCACTTCTCTTTTCTCTAAGTTCCTCCTAGTCTATTCCCAGAGTTCCTTTCTTTACTTTTTTTTTCTGATTAGTTTTCACCCAGTAATTCACATTTATGTTCACTGTTCTGAAATCTTTATCTCTAACCATAAAATTTTCTGTTTTCCAGGCAATTTTTAACTACCAACAAGGCATTTTCAATGTAATTCAAACAGGGAACTCAAACTTACATACCTAAGACTTAAATTATTATCTTTTCTTCTAAATCTACTTTTTCTCCTGTGTTTTCTACTCAGGTAATATTACATCTCCTTCAGGTGATAAATCTTGAAAAAGCCTTTGAGTTTTTTTCTTTTTAATTCTCAAACTTTTAATTATTAATCAGGTACTGCTACCACACATGTAAAAGCTTGGTCAAATGTGTTTTTCTTCTTTCTTTTAGCCACAGCTCAAGTTCAGGTCCCTATCATTTCTTGCCTGGGCTAGCACAATAACCATCCTACTAGATGTCACCTAATTTAAGTTTAAATTAAGGCTTCACCCTTTACTCAGTGTTTGAACTTACACATTATACTTTTATTTCTTACTCAGTGAAAGTCTAAATAAATGTTTCTGGTCAGCCAGGAGTTGTGGTATGCAGTTGGGAGAAGTGGGAGACATGAGTTGGTATGATGTCACCTGCATTTCACGTTGACTGTATTCACTCTCTGAATTTATCACTATAATTGGACTCATTTAAAAATATTGTCACTATTTAATGTTTATCCACCCAAACTTTAATTTTATCTATGTTCTTAGAGTGCAGTACAAGATGAATTCAATAACTATTTGTTAATTTGTAGTTACCCAGGTATTAATTACATAGGAAAGTAGAAGTTTAGTCTCTAGTTAATATAACTCCAAAGTTCATTCTTTTTTCATTATATCAAAGTACAAATGTTGTATCAGAGTGTTAGAAAGGATATTTTCAGACTCTCTCTGGGAAAGAGTAAATATTTAACCAATTTACAGTCTTTCACAATCTGAAAAGCTGAATGAAAGCTGAATGAAAAATGAAGCTCAGAATGGTAACACTGACATTAATAATAATAGCAAATATTGTTTTAACATGGTGAATACTGACTGAACTTTATATTATGTCATTCAAACTGCAATATAGCTGTATGTGGTAGGTAGGTGGCAGAGACTTCTAGCTATTCATTAAATTCATTTTCTCCTCTTCCTAGCCACCAGAGTCAAACAGCATCTCAGCCTTCCTTACAGTTAGGCGTGCTCATATAGTTAAATTTTAACCAATGGAAGATGAGCAGAAGTGATATGTGATTGACACATACAGCTTACACATTTGATTATGCATGATCTTTTCTTCTTTCAGGAGACTAGGAAGTAGTATCTAGGCAACACTGAGAGTTACAAACTGAAGATGGCAGAACATTTATTCTTGTATTGCTCCTCTACCAAGTCATGTCTCCTGCTTCTCCCTACCACATACCACAATTCCTGGCTGACCAGAAACATTTACTTTAGACTTTCACTGAGTAAAAAATAAAAGTATAGTGTGTAAGTTCAAACATTGAGTAAAGGGTGATACCTTAATTTAAACTTAAATCTGTCCAACTCTAGAGTTTGCAGCACATCACTATTGCCTTGAGACTCAAAGAAAAGATCGGTGAACATATATTACAAAACTTTTTCAATAGCAGGTTTTAAAGCAAATGCCATGTTTAACATTCTGTTAAACAGACAACTACTTGGAAGAATACAATCAAACAAAATCATTTGCAGTTTGTCAGCATTTTTCTGTAGCCTTTGCATCCTGTTAAATTATCATTCATATATAGGAATTAATGACATGTCCTCTTTCTTCAATTTTTTACTTGTTACCTTGTCATTGCTAAGTCGCTACACAAGTGTTTTACTAAAATCCCTTTATAAGGAGAAGGTGAATGAAAAAATTATTTTGTTTTTTAAACAAATCAGGTTAACTTTATTTTACATTCAAATTAATAATTTATCTTATTGATTTCAATGGCTATGTTTGTGTATTGACACACATTTGCAAGCAACTTTTTTTTTTTTTTTTTTTTTTTTTTTTTTTGCGGTATGCGGGCCTCTCACTCTTGTGGCCTCTCCTGTTGCGGAGCACAGGCTCCGGACGCGCAGGCTCAGCGGGGATCTTCACGGACCGGGGCACGAACCCGCATCCCCTGCATCGGCAGGCGGACTCTCAACCACTGTGCCACCAGGGAAGCCCTGCGAGCAACTTTTATATTTTTCATGCGGAAAAAAACTCTAAGAGGAAACTTTTAATAAACATCATTAAATATACTTATCTTGATAACTAACTAACAATGCTATTAGTTCAATCGGGCCAAATTTATATTTTGATCAGAGTTGGAACCAAACATTCTAGTTAAGATATACCAGCCAGGGCTTCCCTGGTGGCGCAGTGGTTGAGAATCTGCCTGCCAATGCAGGGGACACGGGTTCGAGCCCTGGTCTGGGAGGATCCCACATGCCGCGGAGCAACTGGGCCCGTGAGCCACAACTACTGAGCCTGCGCGTCTGGAGCCTGTGCTGTCAACAAGAGAGGCCGTGACAGTGAGAGGCCTGCGCACCGCGATGAAGAGTGGCCCCCGCTTGCCACAACTAGAGAAAGCCCATGCACAGAAGCGAAGACCCAACACAGCCCAAAAAATAAATAAATAAATAAATAAAATTTAAAAAAAAAAAAAAAGAGAGATACCAGCCAGTGATATTAGGTGGATATTAGAAAATTTTTATCTACCTAAAATATAGAAAAATCTTTTAGTTGAGCTAGGCTTTCCTTTTGTTTTCACATGTTGTCACTCTATCTGATGCTTATTTCTTAAGAGGAGTTACTCAGAAGTGAGGTACATGGTAGAAAACATTTTCATTGGTGAACACAGTATAGAAGTACTTGTTTTGGATGGTGGCCAGGCAACAGTTTATGTCTTCTTCTACATACTGAAACTATATGGTTTATCCTAATTCTGTGATTCCTCTGACAGCAGAAGAGATTCTAAATTTATTTTCTTTGGAGATTGAGGCACCTCTCTAGAGGCAGGTTCAGACTTGCCTGATAGTCTTAATGAAAGTCAAGATGACTGAATAAATTCTCTTTATATACTTTCTGTAAAAAAATTTCCCAAGAGAAATATTTCCTATGGGGTACCATCAGACATGAATAGGTGGCAGATTATTCCATTTCTTCATCCCACATCTGAAAATTTCTAAGTGTAGATTCTAACCTTGGGTAGAATTGAGGTTTTCATTTCAAAAAGTGATCCAAATTGATTTAGCTATTTATATTAGGTTTATTGTTGTTTTGTCAACAATTTGAATTTTAAAAATGCTTCAATCATTTTGAATTTTATAGGATATTGGATTTGGTACCTTTTGTGGTAAATAGGAAGACATGTTGAAGACAGACAAATCTGTTATTACATCTTTCACTTTTCCCCATTAAAATGCTGACTAATATATTTTAAACTGTTCCTCACATAAAACATTCTCAGCTAATGTCATTTATTGCTTTTAGAAATCTAAATGCCCCCCCCCCCACATACTATATTTTAAAAGACCAGAGTAATAATAGTAAAATTTTGTCACTCAGAAAGATTTGGAGTAGTTTTATCTTGGTGATTTTTTTTTTTCAGTTATCAGAATACTGATAACTGAAGATCAATTAAATATAAAACCATTTCTCTAACTTAAAATAAAGAGGAATAATGGATAGGTGTGAGTATACAGTATCATAACAAATTGAAAATAGTGCAAATATTGGCATGTATTGCCTAAGTCATATTAAGAGTATAGTTTCATAATCTATTTTTTAGGCCAGTAAAGTTTGATATAATCTTATATGTCCAAGTTTCTTGTCAGATATTCTTTTCCCCAAGAAAATATTTTTCATAGAAAAACTAAGGGCCATAGGTTTTTTAATACATGAAGCAAAAAGAAGTTCCTCACATCTTGCCTAAAGCATCTAACCTCAAAATTAATGATGTTTTATCTATAGAGGAAAACAATGATTAATTAATATTTTACCCCAGAATCACTGGATTGAATTTAAAACCAAAAATTTAACAAACATCAAATATTAAATAGTAGTAGAATTTACATTCCTGTAATTTGAAAAGTTAGATGAAAGACCTCTAAGTGATGAAGTGCAAGACCATTGTTTTGAATTATAAATATTAAGTAAAAATTACTGAAATATGTTGTAAAGAAGTTATATCTATATATACATAAAATTATATGTGTATTTTTAATATTCTTGTATACTTTTTGCATGATGTTTATTTCTACAGTCTATAGGCAGTGTGTTATGTACTTATGAATTTGTAATTCCTCTCACTAACTCAGCCCCTCATCTTAGATCTTTGGTCTAAAGGTTAAAGATATTGGTTTAGAAAGGCTACCATGTAAACAGCACTATAATTAGTTTAAGGAGGAAGTAGATTTTGTGCTTTCTTTTATAAATAATTTTGGGAACCTAGGGAAGGGAAACAAAGAGAAAGTCTCAAGTCAATATAATATCATGGGCAAAGACCCGGTGCCCATTTTAAGCCTGGTATAACTGGAGAACCCCAAGATAATCACTGGTACTATGGTGGAGAATTTGAATGAGAAAGATTTTGCATCAGTAACAGGGTTGTATAGTTCAAGTAGATCTTATTTGTCACATGGAGCCATTCTGTTCTTTTCCATTGGACACTATTGAGCAGATTAATGGTATGATAGTGTTTGGGGGAAAACAAGGGGCAAATGGGAATATGCTGAGTTGTCATAGTAATTAAGGCCAGAGATAATGAGGACATCAATGGGATGGAGGTCTTATGAGAAGAAAAGGAATTAAAATGAAAAATTGTTTAAAAAATAATGTATTTGGTGACTGACAAAGGATGAATTGAAGAAAAAGTCCATGGACACCATGGACTTTAATGTTTCAAGTCATAATAAAAGCTAATTACAGATTGTTGATGATTTCTAATGGAATGTATAATATTCCAGAAGAATATATATATAATATAATCTCAATAATTTGTGAGCATGTCATTAACTGCTTGAGGTTTTACATACTTTTAAATCAATGATACTTGTATCATAATCCCTTGCTGCTAAATCCATTATCTTCATTTCTCTACTGGAATTTGTTCTTGGGTCCACTCATACCTACTGCCCCTGTCACTGCCCCTTGGTGCTTGACTGCCTTTATTTCTGACCCTTACTGAGTTTTTCTCTGAAACTCTCCTCATCTGCAGTACTTTTCTGATCCTCTGCCTGGTCTTGGAATGACCATACATTCCAGAGCACTCCATAGATGCTAACTTCCATCTCCACTCTGGCCATGGGTATAGGGAGCTACCATCCAGATCCAATCTATTTCTGCACCCTCTCTTATTCTTTTTCTCACCTCCAGACATCCTTACTTTTATCTATTTGTTTTTTTGGTTCTATACCTTACATATATAAACATATATGTTAATAAATAATTTTCTAAAACTTTTAATCAAAAGCATTCAACATATGTTTTACCATCACAACCACATAAAAAGGAGAGACCCCCCCAAAAAAAAGACCTGCATGATTTATATATTTAAAAAGATGAGGTTGTAATAAGATAAGCAGATTCTTTTTGACATTCCTTTGATGAATAAAATTATGTGTTAAATTCACATGTTATATTGGCATATGTACATAATAGGCTCCAACTACTTCCAACATCTTGAATATGATAATAGCTCAGTGGATTGATTCAGAGTTGTCAAAGGGTCTAAAGTGTCAGCTTTAAGCAAATTATCTTCCCTCCTTACCCTGAAAATCAGAGCTTATATATTTGCTAATTGATTGGCTAACTCTAGAGAGTGGTATTCTCTAGAAGCTTTGGCATACTGTATATAGAGTGTTGATATACAGTGATGATATGCTTGATATAGAGTGTTTAATCAGCAGTTTTGATCCAGGCATGAAGAAATTACTGAAGCAGATTGTAATTGTGTTTGTCCATAGAAGCATTCATTTCATCACTGAAACTTTGTGATTCCTGTTACATGTCCCTCCTAGCAAAAGACATTAGTTAGAGGACTTTTGTTAATAATTCTTTATAAATGCATCCCTACATTTCAAATATGTAAGTGCCCTACATACAAACGAGTTCCATTCTGAGAGCACATTCATAAGTCCAATTTGTTCATAAGTCCAACAAAGTTAGCCAAGGTACCCAACTAACACAATCATCTGTATAGTACTATACTGTAATAGGTTTATAATACTTTTCACACAAATAATACATAAAAAACAAACACACACAAAAATTTTAATCTTATAGTACAGTACCTTGAAAAGTACAGTAGTACAGTACAACAGCTGTCATACAGGGACTGGCATCAAGTGAACAGGCAAGAAGTTACTGACTGGAGGAGGGAGAGGAGGTGGGAGATGGTAGAGCTGAAAGATCGTCAGCAATAGGAGATGGAAGGCAAGCTGCAATTTCACTCATGCCTGACGTTGATGGTACAGGTTCTGGTTCCTTGCTGGATTCAGTTCTATCTACCCTCTTGAAAAAGCTATCCAGTGATGTTTGGGTAGTAGCTCTTTTTTTTCCCATCATAGATGACACAGTAACCCTGGATTTCATTCTGAAAGGCTGCTGCAACCTTCGAGTATGGTTCTATGTTAGGGTCCTGTGTCTCAAAAACTAACGATGCCTCCTCAAATAAAGAAAATCCCCTTGCCATTTCCTGCCTCATGAATCTCTTCGGTTCTTTAGTTACTTCTTCTTCCTTTTGTCTCTCTTCGTCCTTTCTCTGGGCCTCCAATTCCATCAGGTCTTCATCAGTAAGCTCCCCTTGTTGCACAGCAAGGAGTTCAATTAAGTCGTCCTCTTGCAGATATAGCTTGAAATAAAGATACTGTACTACTGTACTCGATACAGTACTGTACAGTAAAGTACACAAAAGTGCAACCACTTGTAGAGGATACACACACATGACAATGTATGCCAGACACATAAACAAACTTATGTGATTGGACATGCGAACACATGTTCACATCTTTGAAAGTTTGCAACTTGAAGGTTTGTATCTAGGGAACTTACTGTATATAAGATTGAGTCTAACATTGAATTTGTGTTATCAATTGGTAGTGTGAATATCGGTCTTTTAATACAGATGATTACTTCTTTACTGTGAAAAACTTAGAAATCACTGATATTTAGGGTTAGAATTGCATTCCTGTCTTCTGGCCCTCTGAAAAGGAATTACATCCAAACTGAATATCTTTTAACTGTATTCACCTTTAAGAAGACATCATCATATTATTTAATTTCATCTCACTTTGTGTATGGAATTCATAAGGAAAATATGGAAACAAATTGACTTTTACTTGAGAATTCAAGATATGTAGAAAGTCCTATTTGATGCTGTCCAAGAGAAAATTCTGCAATGATGAAGCTGCTCTGTATCTGCACTGTCCAATGCTGTAGACTGTAGAAACATGATCACTTTAAATGTTGGTAGTGTTTTTAATTTTATTTAATTTTAATTATTTTAACTTTAATTTCAATAGTCTTGATAGTGACTGTCATATTAGACAGGGCAGATGTAGAACATGCCATCAACTTTTTGACCTTCCTGCTTTTCTTAATATTTTACTAAAATTATGCAGATACTTTTCTAATTAGCATAACCAACATTATCAAGGAAGATAAAACTGTCACCACTATCATTTTAATAAGTGTTAAGAGTTTGAACTATGTATACCAAGAAAATGTTAGAAAACTTTTTCTTTAATATTTGATGGAGCAATAAAATTCTGTTCTTAAATAAGTGACTCAAATAATGATGAGCATAGAAGGACACATATAATTATGTCACCCAAAATAATTTTCTTCCATAATTGTTTCTTTTATATGACCACTACTTCCAACTTTTGATGGCATCCTTTTTAAGATGACTGACTTTTCATAAAGACAACCATTACACTTTCTAGGACCAATTGACTTCTTGCTGACTGCCTGCTTTTAAAAATACATTCTTCAAGTAATTTGTTTCAAGGCTTTTAGTGATGAAGTCTTCACCTGACTAAAATAATGTTTCATACGTTGGTATTTTAAGAGTGACAGCGTGGTTTTATATAGCCAAAATAATTTATAAAACCTGTCACAAAATTGAGACATTTATTATTGTGTATATAAGAAAATTCCTATCATAGGAATTGTCCCAATGTGCCTTTGAACTGTGGGTAAAGTAATTGACATGCTGTTATTTTGAGCATATTCCCAATATTAGTGATTGATGTCATATCTAAGGTCTAATAAAAAGAATTTAAATTTCAGTCTTAGAACTTTTAGACATTTCCTCTGCCTATGGTTTATTGTAGTCATGTTATAATGTATTGTTGATATCCTCTTTTATTCCACTGATAAATTCTAAGGTTTTAATTTTCTGAAGATGGATACATAAGGAAAAGGAAATAAATTTACTGACTCAAGGATGGAAAAATATGAAGAATCATTGCTTTTAGTCATGTTAAAGATATTTGTTAGAAAACAATTATTGTTTTTAATCACATAATATATATTTATCATATTTTTTTAGGTATAGTTGATATATTTATCATATTATTTTATTTGCTTAAAAGAAATATATAAAATTAAGTCTAACATTGGGAGAGTTTATATTTGCTATTTTAAATAATATACATTTTCTATTAGGGCAAAATGTTTTTTGTATTTTCTTTTATTTTTAAAAATAAAAATTGTATATGTTTAAATTGTTCAATATGATGATTTGATATACACATGCATAGTGAAATGATTACTACAGTCAAGCTATACCCTTAAGGGCAAACACATGAATATATAAACCACTTTATAGATATGTTATTTAGGATACATTGTTTGAGGAATTTTGAGAAAGCTTGGAAATAAACTTTCATGTACTGTGTTACTTCATGCTGTTAGTGTATTTTTAGGTGGATTAGTAGATTTCTTTTAGCATTCAAAGCTAAATCTTCCATGTTTAATTTTATAATGACAAATAAAAGAATTGCTCATTGCTATAAAATGTCATACTCTTACAAAGTTTGATATATTGGCATTAATGAATAGAAAGCAGTCATTGATCCAGAATAGTAAACCATATTACTATTATAATAGTAAATCATATTAAGTTGGACACATACTGATATTTTAAAATGATTATCTGTGTTCACAGGTTTATATTAACTTTTTTTCTAATTAAAAACATACAATATGAAATCATACAGAAAGATCAGTCTTATTTTTAATTATTTTCCCCATGTAGTTAGACATTTATTCTCTGCAGAGTGGAGTTTGCAAGATTAAAATAGTTATTATTTAAAGGTCATGTATTTAACATAAGCAAGGGACATTATACATTAAATTATATTCCTAATATTGACTATGCATATATTTGTATTGTATATAAGAGAACAGAAATGGGAATAAATACAGTATGTTCAATGCAGAAAAATAGGCATTTTAACACTTATTTTCTCTCTTTACTCTGGCATTTATCAAAAAGGGGCATTAAGTAAAACCAGACAAAGGGGAAATAGTGAAACCAACATTAGAAGTGATACTGTGAGATACATTTTAATAATATATATTTTGAATACATATTTAATATATATATTTTAATGTGTATGATTTTAATAAACATTTTATATATGTGATTTTTAAGCCATCCCATCTATGCTGGTTACTGTAAAACTAGAAGTTTCATACTTGTAAATTTACTTCCTACAACGATAAGATTTACCACAATGTGAAATATGTGTTCATATGGGTAGAATTTACAGTATGAAGCCTCATGTTTCTGCAATGAACCTTGATTAATACTGTCCTGAATCCAGGCTGTTGGATATAGAATTTTATGTAGAATATTGATTGTAATATATCTTTCAGAAGCATAACTTTTTTGTCTTAAAAGTTAAAACCATTTCACAGACAAAACCAATAGGAAGCAAGGGGTTTAAAAAGCATGATTATCAATGGGCCATGGGAAAAGTGAGTGAATAGTGGGGGTCAATACTGAAAGAAGAATCCAGAATCTAAATGACGGAGGAGAAAATTTACCTCATTAGGAATACACATGAGAACAAAAAGGGATAAAAGGGAAGGTCAGCACCTTGGGAGGATAAGATTGGATTCAGTTGACTTTGATAAATTGGTGAAGTTATGAAAAACAAATGGAACTGAATGTTTCTCTTATCCAATAGGAACAAGCATAGCATAATGCAATTAAGACAGAAAAAGGAGTTGCATGAAAACAATGAGCAGTAACATGGATTGCAGTGTGGAGCATTCATAGCATTCTCAAGTAGGAAGGCAACATGAAGGCCATTTTATAGAGCGATAGAAACATGAGAAGCATTTGCAACCTAACTGAGAAGTAACTAGGAGTGTTATCATTATCTCTAGTCTATCAATCAGCCCAATAATTCCCCTCTACACCATACTGTCCCCAGATCTAACAGGGAATGGTCCAGGGTATCATAACTGATTAACAACTGACTCTTCACCCGCCAATATCCAATCTATGGGCACATCTTTCAGCACCACTAAAAATATATTTTGAATTTCTTTATTCCCCTCATTTCTAATGTTTTTGTACTAGTGCAAAATATCATCACCCCACCCTGCTCTAACATCCATTTTCCAGATTGCAGACCAAGTGATTTCTTCACCTGATGAATCAATATCATGCTACTATGTTTATTAATACTACAATGGCTTAATGCCAGTAGAATAAAAATCAAACCCCTGAACATTGCTAATAGTTCTTCATATGGTCTCACCCCTCCCCTTCACCCCTTTACATTTGCCCCAGCTTTCCTTCCTCCTCTTCCTAGAACAAGCTGTGCTCATATTTGCCTTATGATGATACATTTTTGTTCCCTAATGAAAAAGACTTTTAAATGGTGTGAGAAATATCCAGTATGGCCTAGGAGTCCAGTAACGCCTTTAATGTTTTCCATGTTTTAAGGAAAATTTTTCAGGTTTGATGTGAAAAATAAGGTACCCAAATATTTAAAATACTTAAAACGTAAAATAAATTTACAAAAAAGCACATTCCCTGTGTAACTAAGCTAATATCTGAGTGACTGAGAAGAAAGGGCAGTTTCTTTCCCCAATATAAATACATCTGTATTCAAGGTCACATTTTGTTTGAGCTTTGTCACTTTTCATATAAAATTAATTTTTCTTTGCTGACTATTGTCATAATAATTGGATATCCACTCCATGGAAAGCAATTCTCTGATGTTCCAGTCAGATCTCTGCATTTAAATAAAAACTTAACAGAGCAGAAAACAGAAGGAAAACGTGTAACTGAAGAGGTGCTGTATGTTGCCCTGACTCTGGGTGAGCATACGTTCTGCAGAGTCAAGTTGGCTCAGCCATGCCTACCTCACCCTTCTGTTTGGTGCCGAAGGGGCAATTATCAGAAACCATTTACTTTTTCTGCCTCTCACTGTTTCTTTGCTTAAACTCTCAAAGCCTTGTAAGCTGCTCAAGATAGCGCAGATCTAGGGGAGCTGGGCAATTCTCATTATATAACCAAAATAGTTCATTAAACATAAACTGAATGTAGGACTGTGGCTGCAGGCAGCTCTCTGGTCATGCTTTGCCATAGCCAGGTTATTTTAAAGTTGGTATAAATTAAGTAAGTTCCTTTTATGACAGTTATCTTCTGGGCTCAGGAGTATTTCAAGAGGGCAGGGAAATAATTAATTTTGGATTCTTACATATTCAGTATACCTGTGAGCACTGCTTTGGAACCATTTATATTAAAAAAAAAAGTCTGTCATTTTCAGTTGGATGGGTGAGGAACATCACTCTAGTTCTAAATTCTCACCCCCAGATTCAAACAAATAACATACATTTTGAAAAAGTACATTAAATATATCACTACTTAATGGAATATAATAAATATTTTTTGTAGCCATACTAATATATTATACTAGGAAATGTGTTTATGTACAAAAATAAATGTTAAGTAAAATTGGTGGGTAGATGAGTAGAAGAAAAAAGTTACAGGCACAAAACTTTTTCTTAAGAAAAAATTTACAGGCACAAAACTTCTTTTTCTTTTTTTTATGTTACAAGAGAGAAAGTGCTCTCTTCCTTTGTTCGTATTATTTCAGGACATTGCTAAATGTGAAAAATTGTGTCAAGTTTCTAATGAAAAAATAATGGTGAGGGGCTTCCCTGGTGGCGCAGTGGTTGAGAGTCCGCCTGC
Organism: Mesoplodon mirus; assembly: GCF_964341445.2. Lineage (NCBI taxonomy): Eukaryota > Metazoa > Chordata > Mammalia > Artiodactyla > Ziphiidae > Mesoplodon > Mesoplodon mirus. The sequence goes on from NC_138982.1 coordinate 113,066,466, forward strand.
CAATGCAGGGGACACGAGTTCGTGCCCCGGTCCGGGAAGATCCCACATGCCGCAGAGCGGCTGGGCCCATGAGCCATGGCCACTGAGCCTGCGTGTCCGGAGCCTGTGCTCCGCAACGGGAGAGGCCACAGCAGTGAGAGGCCCGCGTACTGCAAAAAAATATAATAATAATAATAAATAATAATAATAATGATGATATAACATTTCTACTCAGTTTGAATGATTAATTTAATAAATCTTGTGTGCTTATGCCTAGAAGGGACATTAAATATCATTTAGCACATTATTTCCCAAATTATATTCTGTAAAGTCTCAAAGCTCTGAGCAAAAGATAAAAACAGAATTGTCTGTAGTGAAACAGGTTTTGGAATTAAACCATTTAAACAGATTTATCTAATGCATGACTTCACACAGTGTTTAGTACCATGATGTGCACTGGATCAGCAGTGTTTCCTAAATTGATACAGCTTAGTGCTTCCATTAACATCTGAGGAATTCAGCCTTTCTTTTAAGCAAAAGTCAGTAAAATATTGATAAGCTACAAAGCCCTCATTATAGAGTAAAGGAAACAGGGTACAAGGAAGCTAAATGGCTGAGCCAAAGCCACAGAGGGGATTTACTGGTCGTGCCAGGTCTTTTTTTTTTTTTTTTTTTTTTTTTTTTTGCAGTATGCGGCCCTCTCACTGCTGTGGCCTCTCCCGTTGCGGAGCACAGGCTCCAGACTCACAGGCTCAGCGGCCATGACTCATGGGCCCAGCCGCTCCGTAGCACGTGGGATCTTCCCAGACTGGGGCACGAACCCGTGTCCCTTGCATCGCCAGGCGGACTCCCAACCACTGCGCCACCAGGGAAGCCCCGTGCCAGGTCTTTTATTTTCTAGAACTCTAGTCGTTCTACTACACTACACTTTTCATTAACTGAGATGACCAGCACTTTGCCTCGGTAGATATACCTCTTCCCACTAAACTTAAATCCCATCTTCCTAGGTAGCAAGAATCATCAAAGTGTGCCAATCCCTTAAAGGATTTTGGTTTTGACAGCAGAGTGTATAAGCTTGTCAACTGCCCTGGGTGTCCAATCAGATATCTCTCTAGTGATGACCCTTTTATAGGAGTTCAGAAATAATTTTCAGCTGTCACATAGGGTGCCTCTCCAGAGAAACAAAGAAAAGAATTTTATTTACGGGGTGAATTTAACTTCTATGGCAATTTCAAAACACCTCTCCCTATACTCTCTCTATTTATACACATACACCACATGCAGGCACATAAATCTTCTGCAAGAAAATGGAATATATGAGTCCCTCAACAAATGGTGCAAAGACATTAAGAAGATGCTACAGGGATGTTCTAGAGATGCTCTTTTACTCTTGTGAAACACTAATTATTTATTGTTAGGAACCATATACAAGATTGAACTGTCTATATTTTTCTGCAGAGGCATACATCAGAGTCAGATCCACTAGCCTGAGGGTTCTGCTGGTATTTTATATTGTTCATTTGGAGTTGTGAAAATTGACTATTGTTTACTTATATTGACAGAATTATATATGTTGTCTTAAATATATATATAGTTTGTATGCTAATGACGCTAGGTGCATTCATTTTTTGTGGACTTTTAAAACAAGCCTTTGATTAAATGAAGATTTCATTAATATTTAAAAGCACCGCCTCTGTATAATTAAACCATATTAGTATATTAGTGTGATAATTGTTCTTTTACAGTAATACTAATGATCATTAGTATTGTTATGTAGTATCAAGTCATTGTAATCAGTGATTTTCTTCATGCAACTACTATTATGATTTTAGTCATGGGCTATTTGTTCTTGAATATTTAAATTTTGTAGTTCTAAGTATTTTTGAAGGAAGTGGTATATATGGGTCATGATAGCTCAAGGGCTAAAGCTTTTTCATTGCATATATTCTAATAGATTTTAATTTACTTCTCTTTAAAGGGGGTTTTAATTTGATGCTTTAAAATTGCCTAAGTAACACATATGAAAGAGAACAAAATAATATAAAAGTGTGTATGGAAAAGGCTCATCTTATATCTTCTGTCCTCTTCACCAAGATCTAGGTCTTATGGATATTCTTTTGCTTTCTCAATTCTGATAGATATTTAACTGCAGAGACTTTCCTATTTTCTCTCTGCATACCCACATATATGTCATTTTACATGAATGGGGCCATGTCATATGTACTAGAGAGTTTTGAACAATTTTATTTTTTCTTATGTGCTTGATCATTCTCTTCTCTCCAATCAACATCTTCCAGATCACCCAGGAATAATGTTGATAGATCCTTTCATTTTTCTCTCTCTGCTTTACATTTTTTCCCTCCCTTTCTTCCTCCCGCCCTGCCTCCCTTCCATCTTTCCTCCCTCTCTACGTTCTTAATGTCTTTTGTGTTTTGTCTTTCTATCCTATCTATCCATCCATCTATCTATCTATCATCTGTCATCTGTCTATCTGTCTAATCTATCATCATCATCTATCTCTAAACCTTTTCTTATTATTGTAGTTTAAAATAATGAAATTATAATAGACACAGCCTCTGTATCTTATTTTTTTCTCCCAAGAATACTTTGTTCAAATCCTTCCAAAATATCAATTATTGTTCTAAATTATGTTGATTAATGACTTTACGACATTCCATGTTCTAGATGTACTGTGCATTTCCAACACCCCCTTATTAATTAACATTTTATTTTCTTTGTTCAGGACTTTGATTTTTCCCCAATATATATCATCTCAGAGCATCAGTTCTGCTTAACAACAGTTTACTAAATACTCGCTTTTCTTTCTATGACTAGATTCCTAGAAGTGAAATATAAGCAAAACAATGAAGTTTTTAGAAGTATGACTCTGGAGGCAGGTTTCCTACATTCAGACCACCTTTGGCATTTTCTCAGACAAGTTTTTGTTCTCAATTCTCTCATCTGTAAAATGGAATAATAGTAGTAAATCCGTCAGAGAATTGTTATGAGGATTAAATGAACCAATTACATAAAGTGCTGAGAATACATGAGTGACACAAAATAAGCTTTATGCAAATGTTAATTGTCATGATTATTATGCTATTGCTGGATTGAAGGGTATGTGTACTTTTAAAATTTTGATACATGTTGCCATATGGCTTTCCAAAAAAGGTTGTGAAACTTAACATTTCTGTCAACAATTTATGATACAACTCTTTTTCCAACATTCCTACCAGTAGTGTGTTATCATTGTTTTTATTGCTTTTTCTAGAATAAAATGGGTGTAAAATATTACCTAATTTTAGTGTACTTTTTATTCTCCATATTATTAAGGAGTTTGAGCACCTTCTAATATATTTTTGTACATTTTAAATTGTTTTCTATAATTTATCTCCATATTTTTAAAAACCTAAACTGATCATCCCACTTGTAGTTTTCCCTCCAAATGTATCATTGTTTGATTGACTAATAGCATTGAAGTATTTAAAAGTTGTATAGTCAAGGTAGTCTTTTTTTATAGATATTGGTATACTGATTTGTTAAAATTTTTTCTTCATCCTTAAACTGTACAAGCATCCTTCTAGATTTTTAAAAATATTTGTTACAGTGGTTTTAATATTCATGTTGTTAATTTATTTGAAATGTATTCATTTTTATTTAGCAGAGATAAGGATGATTATACAAAGCTAATTATTAAAGAAACATTTTTTTCCCATTTAACTGACATTTTGTGATTGATACATACACAGACACACACATACACATTTTTTCCCCTCGACTCTAATTCCCTGATCTATTTGTCTGTTTATATAATAAAATATTGACTTAATTATAGTGTTTTATAGTTATAATATATAAAAAGTCAGGGCCTTGCTCTTATCTTCTCATAGGTTTCCTGGCTATTATAGTTTATTTTCTATATAAATTTTAAGAATATTTTATTCATTTCCACAAGGAAATGTATAATTTAATTAGAATTGCATTAATTTTATATGAATTTTAAGAAAAGTGACTTTTTTTGATACTTAATGCTTTCCACACAGGGTTATGGGAAGTCTTTCTGTGTTCAGATTTACTCCCTTCATTATGATTTTATAGTTTTCTTCATTATTGGCCCTGTGATTTTTTTGCTAATTTTCTTCCATTGAATTTTATAGCTTTTGTTGGTCTTATAAATTAAATGATATCTTTTCCATTTCTGTGTGTAGTTGATTACTATAGGAATAGAAAAAGTCATTGACTTTTATATGTTGTTCTCATATCCAGTTACTCTACCAAATTCTCAGTCTCTTGAATTTTTTGCACATATTCAGTTATACCAGTTACAGTGTCTGATAGTTTTTTCTCTCATTTTCTAATATTTATTTTAATTGCCTTTTATTCTTGTCACAGTATTCTCTAGAATTTACAGTGTTAGAAAATGATAGTGATAATGGTAATTCAATTCAGTTTAAATAAAATTTTCTCTTTTTCTCTTTTTCTCCAATTCATTTTAAAGAATATAGTATAGAATAATAAAGATCATACTTCCACATAATCATCCAAAGTGTCTACCCTAAAGTATAAAGGAAGAAGATATCACATTCAGACTTTAATCATCTACTACTGAGATAACAATGTTTAATCTTTAGTGGTAGGGAGAGAGGGGTGTGAAATGGAGAAAATACTTTGAACAGAGATACATGTGAGTTGGTAAGAGGAATATTGAGCGGTCATTTTGGTTGAAGAACAGGGAATTCAAAGTAGAACAGTGATTTGCCTGAAAGCGACAGGTTAAAACTGAATAAATATAATTATTTTTTTATATATTCACATTATGTATTGCAATCTAAATTGTGGAAAAAAATTAAAGTCTTTTTACCCATTGCAGTCCCAGCAGTATCATTTTAGCACTTTATTATCTCAGATGTGAATTTTAAATATTCTATGAAATTTGGGGTTTCTTTCCATTCTGTTGTTACGAATTTGACTCTATTTGATTCTTTCTTTCTCTACCAAATTCTGGTCTTTTCTTGTACCCTTCTGCTGCAAATTTATCTAGGTCATGTCTTTTCATATCCTATTAAGTTGAAAAACATTAAAAAATTCTTTCTCTTAAAAAATTAATTATTTTGTTTTGTTTGTCTGAATAAATCTTTATCTTGCCTCATTTGTTGAAGGATATTTTTGCTGTGTATAGAATTCCAGGTTAACAGCTTTTAAACATTTTTACAAACATTACTTAGTACCTTTAAAGATGATGCTCTGTTGTCCTCTGGCCTGCGTGTTTTTTACAAAAATCTGCCACTATTCCTATCTTTGTTTCTTTGTAGAAAATGCATCTTTTTTTCTTCCATCCTACAATTATTATTTTTTAAAATTACACTTGGCAGCAATTTGATTATGATGCATTGTGATGTTATTTCCTTTCATGTTTCTTCTCCTTGGAGTTTGTTGGGATTCATGGATCTGTAGATTTATAGTTTTCATCAAGTTTGGAAACATTTTGTGCATTTTTTTTTTTTTTTTTTTTTTTTTGTGGTACACGGGCCTCTCACTGTTGTGGCCTCTCCCGTTGCACAGCACAGGCTCCGGATGTGCAGGCTCAGCGGCCATGGCTCACGGGCCCAGCTGCTCCGCGGCATGTGGGATCTTCCCGGACCGGGGCATGAACCCGCGTTTCCTGCATCGGCAGGCTGACTCTCAACCACTGCGCCACCAGGGAAGCCCTGTGCATTGTTTTTTTCCAACTGTTATTATTGCCCACCTCCCCTTCTTCTTGGACTACATTTTTTTAAATTACATATATTTTTATTTCCACATATCTGATTGGTTATTTTGAAAGTACACATCCTCCATGTCTCTCTTTATCATTTTCAACTTTCTTGAATATATGATGGAATTCTGTGTAGCTGTTTTAAATATCTTTATATGATAGATCTATTATTGCTGCCATTTCCAGATCTACTTCTATTGATTAATTTTTCTCAACTTATGGGTTGTATATTATTTTTTACGTGCCTCATTATTTTTAAATGGGTGGCAGACATTTAAAATTTTATACATTTGGTGCTTGATTTTGTCATTATTTTAAAAATATTGTTGGGCTTTTTTCAGGAACACACAAACGTTACTTATGTGTGCTTTTATATAATTTACATTTCAAAATTTGCTTTTCAGCTATACTAGGTAAGGTTCAGACAGCATTTGGTGCAGGGCTAATTTGGCTCCATCACCAGGGCAGTATACTTATTAGAATTGTCCTTGGTGCTCCATCTATTAAGAAGTCTTTTTGCTCTGCCTGGCTGGAGCACAAACCCTATGTAACCTGTGGGGTTTTCTGGCTATTCCTTTCCAGAGGTTTTTTCTCAACTTTAGGTAGTTACCTCCGTTGCATATACAAATCAATACTCAGACAAACGAATCAAAAGGATTGTTTTGCAGATTTCCAGAATTCTCTGTGTAGCTCCCTCCTCTTTGATATTTCAATCTACCAACTCTCTCTGGCCTCCCCATCTATGAGCTTTCTTTCCTCAGCTCATAGAGACTACTGTGCTCTGTTTGGGTTAATTCTCCCCGAACTGCAGTATGAATGCTTTTTCTAGGCCATTGTAGTGCCCACCTTATTTATCTTCCTTCTTTCCTTGTTCTGCCTCTTGTCCAAGATCTGAAAGCCACTTTTTATATATCATATTCCAGTTTTCTCCTTGTTAATTTTGTAAACTTGGTCCCTATTTTCCCATAATGGCTGCAAGAGGAAGTTCTAATAGCTAGTGTTTGGCAATTTTTCTTTTCTTAGTTATACTTAGTTTTCTTGTATTCATATTATATTTAGAATTTGTATTATATATTATGTGTAATATTATAAGTATAATAAACTGACATATATTTCAGTTGATTCTTCATCACCTATAAATAAGAATCTATGATTCTGCTCTTTTTGTTTGTTACTGCTATAGATTACATTGATATATTTCTCTGATATTGTACCATTTTTTCACTCCAGTAATAAATATTTGTTAGCTATAATATAACATTTTAAAACATATGGTTGGATTCCATTTGCTATTGTTTTGTAGAATATTAGTATTTATATTCATAAGTGAGTTTGGTCTATATTATTAATACAAATGTTTTACCAGTTTTGGCTATTAAAGCCAAATAAGATTTATAAAGTGATTTAGGGGGATGTTTCATCATTCTCTATGCTCTAGAAGAACTTAAATAATGTTACTATTACCTATTTCTTAATTTTTTTTTAGAATTCCTCTGTGAAATCATTTATTTTTTGTGTTCAAAGAACAGTTTTTAAATCACTTTTAAAATAATCTTTTATAGAAACTAGATTCAAAATTTCTATGTTTTCCTATCAAATTGGGTAAGTTGTATATTGGTAAAATTCTTTTGACTGTTAATTGTGAAAATATTTTGCTCTGACTGGCTGTTTATTACTCTTATGAAGCTTCTAATTTTTCAATAATCTGTATTATATATTATAAGAATATATATACAGATCATTGTATATATATTTATATAATATAATGTATATAATATATATTTGTCAATAATTTTTATGTATTTCAATAATTTTTCAGTAAATACTTATTGTATATATTATGTATGATGTGTATTATATGTATTATATATGTAATATATCTATACTATATATATAATATGCATTGTATATATAGTATATATACAATATATATTAAATATTGTATGTATATCACATATATATCTTCTTATTTATAATCCTGCATAATTTTATTCTCAGTATTTACTTTTTTTCCTTAATCACTTTCTTAAAAGCTTTACCTGTTTTATGATTTAATAGAAATTCATTATGGATTTTTTTTTTATTTTAATATTATAGGGATGTGTTTCATGAATTTTAGTTTTAGCTCTTTATAGTCTCTTTAAATTCCATAATATTAGTACCTGGTTCACTAATTTTCTTCATTAGTAAAGAAGGCATTTAATGATGATAAACTCACTTATTCACAGTATATGCTTTTTCCCACAAGTTTTATATGAGATGTTCTCTTTTATACTGCTTCCTTGATAATTTATAATTTCCAGTTTTATAGTACCCTTGATTTAAGGACTATTTAGGGATTGTGTCTTAATTTCTGATATTCAGGGAATTTTAACTTCTTTAGTCATTTTATTGAAATGCTCTTAGAAGATATTGTCTGTAAAATCTAATTTATTTAACTGGATGAATTTGAAAATGGGTGGGAAACAAGATTTGTTTTTTAAAATGTTCTGTGGTCATTCAAAGTAATATATAGATTCTTTGGCTGAGGGATATAAAATTTCTCATATATGTTAAATAAAGATTTTGATTACAATTTTAATTCATTTTTTACCTTATTTTTTGTGTAATTAGTCCTATTTGATTTGGGAAATGTTTTACATTTTTCCTGTTGTTTCCTTTTATTTTTGTTAGATTTTATTATTTCTAGCTTCAAAATAATTTGTGCAAAAGTTTTTGCCTTTTATCTCTCACTCTTTATGTATGTACACATATACATTTGTTTATAATACCTTTATTATTATTTTATATTCTTTGTATTCTTTTGTTGTTTGATGTTAAAGTCTATCTTGTCTGGTATTAATATTATAACACTTGCTTTATATTTATGTTTACTTAGTATGCCTTTGTCCATCTATTTATTTCAAGCTTTAAGTAAAATCTCAGTTTGACAGTTTTCAACTTTGAATGAAGAATTCAGGAACATAACCTATATACTTGATACTGTTCCTCCCTCTTAAATTAATATTTTTTTTTTTTTTTTTTTTTTTTTTTTGCGGTATGCGGGCCTCTCACTGTTGTGGCCTCTCCCGTTGCGGAGCACAGGCTCCGGATGCGCAGGCCCAGCGGCCATGGCTCATGGGCCCAGCCGCTCCGCGGCATATGGGATCCTCCCAGACCGGGGCACGAACCCGTATCCCCTGCATCGGCAGGCGGACTCTCAACCACTGCGCCACCAGGGAGGCCCTTAAATTAATATTTAAGATTCATTTTAATTTTAAAAAAAAATTTTATTGGAGTATAGTTGATTTACAGTGTTGTGTTAGTTTCAGGTGTACAGCAAAATGAATCAGTTATACATACACATATATCCACTCTTTCTTTTTTGTTTTAGATTCTTTTCCATATAGACCATTACAGAGTATGCTATACAGCAGGTTCTTATTAGTTATCTATTTTACATATATATTAGTGTGTATATGTCAATCCCAATCTCCCATTTTATCCCTCCCCACTGTTATCCCCTGGTGACCATAAATTTGTTTTCTGCGTTTGTGACTCTGCTTCTGTTTTGTAAGTAAGTTCATTTGGACCCTTTTTTTTTTGTTTTAGATTCCACATATAAGTGATATCATATGATATTTGTCTTTCTGTGTCTGACTTACTTCACTCAGTATGACAATCTCTAGGTCCACCCATGTTGCTGCAAATGGCATTATTTTTTCTTTAATATGGCTGAATAATATTTCATTGTATGTATGCACCACATCTTCCTTATCCATTCCTCTGTTGATGGACATTTGGGTTGCTTCCATGTCCTGGCTATTGTAAATAGTGCTGCAGTGAACACAGCAGAAGTGCAGATGTATGCTGCAGTGCATACATCTTTTTGAATTATGGTTTTCTCTGGGTATATGCCCAGGAGTGGGATTGCTGAGTCATATGCTAGTTCTATTTTTAGTTTTTTAAGGAACCTCCATACTGTTATTCATAGTGGCTGTGCCAATTTACATTCTCACCAACAGTGTAGGCGGATTCCCTTTTCTCCACACTCTCTCCAGCATTTCTTGCTTGTAGATTTTTTTGATGATGGCCATTCTGAGCGGTGTAAGGTGATACCTCATTGTAGTTTTGATTTACATTTCTCTAATAATTAATGATATTGATCATCTTTTCATGTGCTTTTTGGCCATCTGGATGTCTTCTTTGGAGAAATGTCTATTTAGATTTTCCTCCCATTTTTTGTTGGATTATTTGTTTTTTTGATATTGAGCTGCATGAGCTGTTTGTATATTTTGGAGATTAATCTCTTGTCAGTTGCAAATATTTAGAGAAGAACTAACACCTGTCCTTCTCACACTCTTCCAAAAAATTGCAGAGGAAGAGACACCCTCAAGCTCATTCTATGAGGCCACCATCACCCTGATACCAAAACAATACAAAGCTATCACAAAAAAAGAAAATTACAGGCCAATATCACTGATGAACGTAGATGCAGAAATCCTCAACAAAATACTAGCAAACAGAATCCAACAACACATTAAAAGGATCATTCACCATGATCAAGTGGGATTTATCACAGGGATGCAAGGATTCTTCAATATATGCAAATCAATCAGTGTGATACACCATATTAACAAATTGAAGAATAAAAACCATATGATCATCTCAATAGATGCAGAAAAAACTTTCGACCAAATTCAATACCATTTATGATAAAAACTCTCCAGAAAGTGGGCCTGGAAGGAACATACCTTAACATAATAAAGGCCATATACAATAAACCCACAGCCAACATCATTCTCAGTGGTGAAAAACTGAAAACATTTCCTCTAAGATCAGGAATAAGACAAGGATGTCCACTCTCACCACAATTATTCAACATAGTTTTGGAAGTCCTAGCCATGGCAATCAGAGAAGAAAAATAAATAAAAGGAATCCAAATTGGAAAAGAAGATGTAAAACTTCAATGTTTGCAGATGGCATGATACTATACATAGAGAATCCTAAAGATGCTACCAGAAAACTACTAGAGCTAATCAGTGAATTTGATAAGGATGCAGGATACAAAGTTAATGCACAGAAATCTCTTGCATTCCTATACACTAAGGATGAAAGATCAGAAAGAGAAATTAAGGAAACAATCCCATTTACCACTGCAACAAAAAGAATACCTAGGAAACACCTACCTAAGGAGGCAAAAACCCTGTACTCTGAAAACTATAAGATACTGATGAAAGAAATCAAAGATGACACAAACAGATGGAGAGATACCATGTACTTGGACTGGAAGAATCAATATTGTGATAATGACTATATTACCCAAAGCAATCTAGAGATTCAATGCAATCCCCATCAAATTACCAATGGCAGTTTTCACAGAATTAGAACAAAAAATTTTATGATTTGTATGGAAACAAAAAAGACCCCGAATAGCCAAAGCAATCTTGAGAAAGATAAATGAAACTGGAGGAAATGGGCTCCCTGACTTCAGACTATACTACAAAGCTACAGTAATCATTTTACTATTGTTGTTTCCTTTTCATTTTCCTTGTCTTACATGTTCTAATAATGTTGTAACACTTCCTTTTATCTCTCCATGTTAATTTGGGAATTTTTCTCATTGTTAATGTCTGCTTGCCAGTGTTTATAATCAAACATATAATTATTTACTCATATATGAAATTTCAGCCATTTGTCCCAGCAGTATGCTTTCTCTCTCAAATCTTCCCCGTTTGCGTCCCTTCTCCCTGTCCTGTAAGATAAGACTTTTATAATATTTTTATGCCTTAACCCTTTTACTGTTTTACCTCTTTCCTGCCCACTAAGAACACTGGATTGCTTTCCTTCTCATCTCTTTAAAATTTGCTCTCCTAGATTTTGCATATTTGTTCTAAACTAGCATTAGCATTTTTATTGGCGTCTGATTTTTCCATTGAAAGAAAGGAACTTTCAGTATTTATTCCCTATTTGGATTTAACTTTGAAGTTATCTTTGTCTCTATTAAGATCTCTGTGCTTATTTATTTTGGTGTTTTATTAGGGTCATTATAATTTATTTTCTCAGATGAGATGTGTGGGTGGAAATTGTTTTCTTTGTACAAAGCAGATTCTTTCTGTTTGTAGGTTTATTATACATTCTCTTTATACTTATAGTTTGGGAATTTTATCAAGATGTATCTTTGAAAAAAAGTCAATCTCAACTAGAAATCTATGAGTTCTTTCAGTCTCTAGGACCAGATATCTATATTTCTTTCCTGAATATTTTCTTTTTGTCCTTTAGACTCTCTTATTTACCTCATATTGGGTGTTTGCTGTGGATATTCTCTCCCATTGGGGCAGAATCATGTAATCTATGTACTTCTATTTAACAGGGACATTATAAGAAGATAAATGAGATAAATCATATTCTTCTAGGTTTTATTCATCTCAGAGGTAATTCTGTTTTCATGGATTCTGAACCAACTCTTGACTATTCATCCCTTACAACTGAGAAACAATATTTTTTCTAAATTCAAATTTAAATCTTGTAAGTTTTCTGCTTAAAATTATTTATTGTATCTTCTCATATATCACTTAAAATCCAGACTTCCTTGCATAGTATAATGTTCTCTATTAGTGAATACTTGTCATCTGTCTGGGTTAATTTCCTGGAACTCTCTTCAACAAACCTGATAATTCAACAGTAATAAATCATATGCCTTTTCCAATACATAACACATTCTATCTTTATTAATAAGCCATTTTATCTTTTGGAAGTGTCCTTCTTTGATGTACAAGCTGATATACTCATTTTTAACTCCTATGGACAGACTTCCTGAATTTCACAGAAGATGTTAGTTGTCTGTTCCTATCTGTTACCATAGCTTTACATGCATATTGGGGAATGGTTAGTGACCCAAACCTGTGTCACCCCACTCTATATTATTATGAGAGCTTCATTCTCCTTGCTTTCTATACCTTCTTTGTTCAAATTTGTAGTAGACATTAACGTGCAAACATTCTCTGAAAAGAGAAGATAGTCTTGGTTAGAAGAGAGGGTGGAGGAGAGGTAACTTGACAGTGAGAGGGTGACTTACAACGTATCCTCCACACACAGAACATTGTATAACAAATTAAAATAAATGAAACATTACTACTATTGTTATGCCCCCAAAAGGAATAGAAAACAAGCAACAGTTAACCTGTATAAAATTAATGGAATCAGAATTAGAGGAAGTAGGGATAGAGATGTACATTTTGATTGTTGTTTTTGTAGCATGGACTTACTACCATCCTTAAACATGGTTTTGATGCAATGACTTGAAAACAATAAAAAGTGCCATAAGCTCTAACAAGTTCAAATCTAAAAGTATTGAATTTCTTGGCACACAGAGATTGTCCTATGCCTGGGAAAATACAGCAAGTGAGAGACTCAGCTTACCGCTATGATACTATTTATCACTTTGTATTAAAATCAATAGTTTGTCTGCATCTCCCTTTAAATATGACTCCTTAAGGGAGAGTGCCTTAACTATTTTTTACATCCTTAGACTCTTGCATAATAATGAAATGTTGAGTGAATATATGAATGACTTGGAGAGTGAACAAATGAATGAATAATTGAATTAATATATTACACTGGTACTTATTTCTGCCAGGGGTGGAAAAAAGAGTGTTTGTTAAGAATTGGAGTATTAGAGAATATTGGATTGCTAGGTTGCACTGCAGAAGGGATGTGGATCCCATTCACAAAAACAGAATTTAACATAGCAAAGAATGATCACTAAGATTACATAAAGAATAGATATTTTGTATCATTAAGAAATTGATACTTGCCATCAAGTCAAATGGTATTTAGATCTTCTGGAAAGCTTGAACCATAGCTACTATTGAAAATCCATCATGTTATCTTGAAGGGAAAATGAAAGTGACCTATCAGATGCTGGGTTGGTAATTTAGTTTCATGGTACTGAGTGACGTACATGAGCAACATGCTTTTCTTTGTCATACCCATAAGCTATTTCTGCTAAAAGCACATGAAGAGTAAACGTATTTTCAGTCATTGACTGCCTTAATTTCCCTGTAGAATCTCAGAGAATTTAACCTTTTCCTAACTAAATCATTACTTTTCAATGATCTCTATTGTGTGCATAAATTCAGACTTTTCACTGAAAGTATTGATTTGGATGAATAAAGTATTGATACTTATATTTTTAATATGGTACACACTTAAACCTTTTTGTATAAAGTCATTGTTTATAACCACAATATTAATATTTGGTAAAAATTGAATCCTTCTCAGTGCTTTCTTTTTTTAATATCTACATGTACCAAAGTAATTCTCTCATTATTTAACATATTGTAAACTTTACAGGTTATCTACCTTAATCACATGTTCTGACTTTTTATATGCTAATGCAGGTAATGCTGAGACTAGAGAGGTGACTACAGAAAATGAGAGCTGTAGTTCTTGACTCAGGAAATGTAAGACCTGACAATCTGTTCACCACTCACATACCAGTATATTTTGTTTATTTCTTAAAGACTACCTAATTAAAACAAAATTAGCATTTAAAAATAGTTTTCACAGGAAATATTCCTTTATGTTAAAAATCATTGGAGAAATGGGTCCCCTGTTGTCTGAGCCAATCCATGAACACGGAATATTTTTCCATTTCTTTGAATTATTTTCAATTCCCTTCATCAGTGTTTCATAGTTTTCAGAGTATGGTTCTTTCACTTATTTGGTTAAGTTTCTTTCTAGGTATTTCATTCTTTTTGATGTGATTTTTTTCTTCTTTGCTTACTTTTTCTAATAGTTCATTATTAGTATATAGAAAAAAACAGTTTTCTGTATATTAATCTCATATTCTGTCATTTTAGTGAGTTCAATTATTACCTAGCTCTGAAATGAATAAAACCTAGAAGAATATGATTTATCTCATTTATCTTCTTATAATGTCCTGTTAAATAGAAATACATAGATTATATGATTGTCTGTGTCCCAGTGGGAGAGAATATCCACAGCAAACAGCCAATATGAGGTAAATAAGAGAGTCTAAAGGATAAAAAGAAAATATTCGGGAAAGAAATATAGATATCTGGTCCTAGAGACTGAAAGGACTCATAGATTTCTAGTTGAGATTGACATTTTTTTAAAGATACATCTTGAAAAAATTCCCAAACTATAGGTATAAAGAGAATGAATAACAAACCTACAAACAGAAAGAATCTGCTTTGTACAAAGAAAACAATTTCCACCCACACATCTCATCTGAGAAATTATTAGTTCTAATAGTTTTTTGTGGAGACTTTAGGGTTTTCTATAGCATCATGTCAGCTGCAAATAGTGACAGTTTTATTCCTTCCATTTCAATTTTGATACCTTTTATTTCCTTTTCTTGTCTGATTGTTGTAGCTAGGACTTCCACTACTAAGTTAAGTAGAAGTGGCAAGAACGGGTGTTCTTGTCTTGTTCTTGATTTTAGAGGAAAAGCTTTCAGCTCTTCACCATTGAGTATGATGTTAGCTGTGGGTTTGTCATAAATAGCCTTTCTTATGTTGAGATATGTTTCCTCTATATGAACTTTGACAAAAATTTTTTTTATCATGAATGGATGTTTAATTTTTCAAATGATTTTTCTGTGTCTATTGAGATAATCATGATTTTTTTATCCTTCCTTTTGTTAATGTGGAGTATCACATTGATTGATTTATCAATATTGAACCATTCTTATATACAAGGAATACATTTGACTTGATCATGGTGTATGATCCTTTTTATATATTGTTGAATTCAGTTTGCTAGTGTTTTGTTGAGAATTTTTGCATCTATATTTATCAGAGATATTGGTGTGTAATTTTCTTTTTTTGTAGTGTCTTTGTCTGGCTTTGGGATCAGGGTAATGTTGGCCTCACAGAATGAATTTGGGAGTGTTCCCTACTCTTTAGTTTTTTGTAATAGTTTGAGAAGGATAGGTATTAACTCTTCTTTATATGTTTGGCAGAATTCTCCTGTGAAGCAATCTAGTTCTGGTCTTTTGTTTGCTGGGAGTGTTTTGATTCTAAATTCAACTTCATTGTTAGTAATCAGTCTGTTCAGATTGTCTATTTCTTCCTTATTCAGTCTTGGCATGTTGTATGATTCTAGAAATTAATCTAATTTTTTTATACTGTCTAATTTGGTGGCATATTCCTTTCTAGTATTCCTTTATGATTTTTTGTATCTCTGTGATAGCAGTTGTTATTTCTCCTCTTTCATTTCTCATTTTGTTTATTTGGGTTGTTTCTCTTTTTTTTCTTGATGAGCCTGGCTAAAGGCTTATTCATTTTGTTTATCTTTTCAAGAAAACAGTTCTTGGCTTCATTTGTCTTTTTTGTTGTTTTTTGGTCTCTATTTTATTTACTTCCTCTCTGATCTTTATTATTTTCTTTCTTCTGCTGACTTTGGGCTTTTTTGCTCTTCTTTTTCTAATTCCTTTAGATTATAGATTAGGTTGTTTATTTGAGATTTTTCTTGTTTCTTGAGATGGCTATAAAATGTCCTCTTAGAACTGCTTTTGCTGCATCCCATAATTTTGGATCACTATATTTTTTTCATTTGTCTTGAGGTATTTTCTGATTTCCTCTTTGATTTCTTCATTGACCCATTGGCTTTTATTAGTAACATATTGTTGAGTCTCCTCACATTTGTGTTTTTTTCTCCCCAGTCTTCTTCCTGTAATTCGTTCTAGTTTCATACCACTGTGGTCTGAAGAAAAACACTTGATATAATTTCTATCCTCTTAAAATTGTTGAGACTTGTTTTGTTGTGTATTATGTGATCTATCCTGGAGAACATTTTTATGCACTTAAAAAGAATGTTCATTCTGCTCTTTTGGATGGAATGTCCTGCAGATTTCTATTAAGTTCAATTGGTCTAATGTGTCATTTAAGTCTATTGTTTTCTTATTGATTTTGTGTCTTGATGATCTGTCTATTGATGTGAGGAGTTAAAGTTCCCTATTATTATTGTACTATTGTCAATTTCTCCCTTTATGTCTCTTAATATTTCCTTTATATATTTAGATGCTCCTATGTTAGGTGTATATATGTTAACAAATGTTATAAGCTCTTGTATTAATCTGTTTATCATTATATAATGTTCTTCTATGTCTTTTGATGTAGACTTTGTTTTAAATCTATTTTATCTGATATGAGTATTGTTAGCCCAGCTTTCTTATCATTTGCTTTTGCATGAAGAAAATGTTTTTTCATCCCCTCACTTTCTGTCTATGTGTGTCTTTAGCTCTGAAGTGAGTTTCTTGTAAGCAGGGTATAGATGTGTCTGATTTTTTTATACAATCAATGTCTTTCGATTGAAACATTTAGTCCATTAACATTTAAAGTGATTATTGATAGGCATATGCTTATTACCATTTTATTACTTGTTTCTGGATGTTTATGTAGTTCTTCCCAGTTATTTTCTTCTTATTTTTGTTTCTTCCCTTTTGGTTTGATGATATTCTTTAGTGGTATCCTTGTGTTCCTTCCTTTCTAGTTTTTGTGTATCTAGTGTAGGTTTTTGATTTGTGGTAATCATGGTGTTAGTGTATGTTTATCTATAACTATAGCCACTTGTTTTAAACATTAGTCATTTAAGTTCAAACACATTCTAAGAGATCTACATTTTTTACTTCCCTCCCCCATGTTTTGTGGTTTTGATATGATAATTTGCATTTTCATGTTTATCCCTTCACTGTTTATTGTAGTTAGAGTTGATTTTACAGTTTTTGTCTTTTAATCTTCACACTAGCTTATTTAAGTAATTGATCCACAGACTTTACCATATATTTGCCTTTGCTCTTGGGATTCTTCCTTTCCTATATATTCTTGTTTATTTTTGTAGTCTGAGAGGAGACTCAATTTCTTTTAGGGTGTGTTTAGTGCTGATAAACTCTTTTAGTTTTTGCTTATCTGAGAAGTTCTTTATATCTGCTTCAATCTTGAATGATAATCTTGCTGGGTTGAGTATCCTAGGTGACAGAATTTTCTGTTTCAGCACTTTAAATATATCATGCCACTTCCTTCTGGCCTGTGAAGTTTGTGCAGGAAACCTAGCTAGTAGCCTTATGGGTGTTCCCTTCTTTGTGACTCTTTGTTTTTCTCTTACTCTCTTTAAAATCCTCTCTTTATCTTTAAATTTTGCCATTTTAATTATGATATGTCTTGGTGCATGTCTCTTTGGTTTCATATTTTTTGGTACTCTTTGCTTCCCATATTTGAATTCTGTTTCCTTCTTCAAGTTTGGGAAATTTTCTGCTATCATTTTATCAAATACATTTTTTATCCTTTTCTCTCTTCTCCTTCTGGGACCCCTATAATGTGAATGTTGGTACACTAAATCTTGTGCTAGAGGTCCCTTAAACTGTTCTTGTTTATAAATTAAAGTATACTTAATGTGCAATATTATGTACAAGTGTACAATATGGTAATTCACAATTTTTAAAGGTTATACTCCATTTATAGTTATTATAAAATATTGGCTATATCCCTTGTGTTGTACATTATATCCTTATAGCTTATTTTATACATAATAGTTTGTACCTCTTAATTTCCTACCCCTATATTTTTCCTCCCTCCTTCCCTCTCCCCACAGGTAATCACTAGTTTGTTCTCTATATCTCTGAATCTGTTTATTTTTGTTATATTCACTAGTTTGTTTATTTTTTAGATTCCACATATAAGTGATACACAGTATTTGCCTTTCTATGACTTATTCACTTAGCATAATACCCTCCAAGTCCATCCATGTTATTACAAATGACAAAATTTCATTCTTTTTTTGTGGCAAAGTAGCAGTCCATTGTATATATATATCACATCTTCTTTATCCATTCATCTGATGATAGATGCTTAGGGTGCTTCCATATCTTGACAACTGTATATAATGTTGCTATGAGCATTGGGGTGCATGTATTTTTTCAAATTAATGTTTTTGTTTTTTTAGGTATATGACCATGAATGGAATTGCTTGTCATATAGTAGTTCTATTTTTAGTTTTTTGAGAAACCTTCATACTGCTTTCCATGGTGACTGCACCAATTTACTTTCCCACCAACAGTGTAGGAGGGTTCCCTTTTGGAGAAACCTAACCAACATTTGTTATTTGTAGACTTTTTGATGATAGCCACTCTGACGTGAGGTGATATCTCATTATGGTTTTGATTTGCATTTTCCTGATGACAGATTACATAAGTGTTCTTCTGTATCACCTAGTCTGCTGTTCATTCTCTCCAGTGTGATTTTCATTTCAGTTATTGTATTCTTCAGTTCTGACTGATTCTGTTTTATGTTTTCTAGTTCATTGCTAAAATTCTCACCATGTTCATCTATTCTCTTCTGTTGTTCAGTTAGCATTCTTATTACTAATGCCTGAGCTCTTTATCTGGTAAATTATTTATCTCTGTTTCCTTAAATTGTTCTTTTCATGTATTTTTTTCTCTGTTTTTTTGTTTGAAACAAATTTCTCTGTCTTCTTATTTTGCTTAATGTTCTCTTTCTCTATGAAATTACATGAAACAGTTACCCATCCTGGTCTTAAAAGCTGTGTCCTCATGTGGCAATGTCCCTATGTAGTCTGTGTGTGTCCAGTGGCCTTTGTGGTATATCTGGATCTGAAGAGAGCATTAGTCACATCTTCCCCCAGGGTGGGCTGGCAGCTATTACATTCTTAGGATGTGAGGTCGGAGAGGGAAGGGCTAGAGCCAGAGCCAGGTGTGAGCTGAGGCTTCTCTTCTGATCAGTGGCCAACACCACTCTTTAGGGGCAAGGGCGGGTCCCAAGTTATGGAACAGAAACCTGGAGGGCCGGTCTGAGCTGGTTCTATTCCCTTTATGTATGTGCTTTCCTCCTTCACTGCATTGGTACTTTCACCCCAGAGGGGAGCAGTGCTGTAGCAAGGGGGGCCAGAGCAGCACCCATTGCTGGCAGCGGTGCACACTGGGGCAGTCCAGGCACACCAACCAGAGTTGCAGACTGCTCCCAACCTGCTGCCTATGCAAGTGCCACTAATGGCTGCTCTTGCCCCATTTGGAGGCTGTGCCAGGTCTGAGCTAAATCCAGTCCCCTGCAACTGTGCACTTTCCTCCAGCAGTGGCAGCCTTTGCTCTAGTGGGGAGCTGTACTGTGCAGCAAGAGGGACCAGGGTGGGTGCTGAGATGGTTCTGGTACCAGAGTTCCAGAATGTTCCCTATCTGCTGCCCCTATGAATGCCAGTAATGGCTGCCCTCACCCCATTTGGATTTTGTGCCAGGTCTGAGCCGGCTCTGTCCCCACAATTGCACAGTCTCCTTGGCTGTGACATCTATACCCCTAGTGTGGAGCTGTATCTCTGAGCAAAAGGGGTCAGAGCAGGTGCTTGGCTCATGCTAGGGTGCATGCTGGGGTGGTCGAGGGAGACTGGCCAGAGTCCAGGAAGTTTCAATCTGCTTCCTCCACTTTGTTTTGGGAGTATGAACTCTTCATGGGTGAGTCTAGGTTTCTTAAAGCCCTGCTGTAAGTCCCACTAGTTCTCAAGCCAGCTAAGGGGACTCATCCTCCTGGTGTTGGGCCCCAGGTCTGGGGAGCCCAATATGCGGTTTGAACCGCTCACTCCCCAAGAAGGATCTCTGAGCCTGTGTGATCACCCTCCTCTTCTGTGTCCTATCCTAGGGGTCAGGTGTCAACCTGATTGCTTCTTTTCCCTTCCCACCCAACTCTGCATGGAACTTTTTTACAGCCTTGATTGCATAAGAGTCTTTCTGACAGTCTGAAATTTGTTTTTTGGTGAGAATTTCTCTACATGTAGATGTATTTTTGATGTGTTTGTAAGGAGAGGTAAGCTTTGCATCCTCCCGCTCTGCCATCTTGATCTCCTCCTAGATCTAGTTGTTAATATTTAAGAAAAATTTATGCAGGCTGAGAATTCTTGCTCCAAACAGAAAACATGAGTAAACTTATTTTTATTGCTTATGAATGTGAAGAATCTCATGCTACAATTGACTTAAGTAAATCTTTAATTTTTATAGTGTTTGGGCAATGTATTATAGCATAACTGGAAAACTTATTTATACTCTAAGAACATCTCAGAGGGCTTTGGGATGAGCAGAAACCTGGGAAGTTCACACTGCACTCCACAGCATTGCCTCCTTTAAAGTTCTTCACAATTAATATACCCAAGATTTAACTTTAGGAACATACTAATAATATAACACATTAGAGATGAGCTACCTGCTCTGGTTAAATTAAGAACTGACCTAAACCCTTTCCCAAGGTTGAGTCTAACTATTTTGGAAGAGTGATTTCACCACTAAACATTTGCAGACCTAATATTCTAGCCAGTGCCAGTGCTGAAAACCTCAAGGAGACATTTTTTTTTAGAGGAAAACTAGCTGAAGTAGAAAACTTTTGGAATCATAAGCATTGATACTTCATAACAACAACAACAACAAAACAGCTCTGAGAAACTGAATAATTTTAGAAGAAATTCTACTTTTACCTGAATCATATCAATAATTCTACGTGATAAATCAGCAGGCCAACAAAGCAAATTCTTTAGTTTTTTTTTTTTCCCTAGCTACTTAGAGAATTTAGGCAAAAATTATTTTCTGTAATTATATTACTCAAATAACATGTAGACCAAGTTTAGGCCTTTACTATCTTGACTAATTCAAAGCATCTGTGACTAAGATGACTCAATATAGAGAGAGAGCAAAATATCCTGATTTCTGTATCATCTAGTAGACATTTAAAAAATTGTTTGTTTTATATCCCATTACTTGCTTTTAATTTTCCACCCCATTTCATATATGAGATTTCTAAAAATCCTAGCTTCAATGAATCAAATATTTTAGGGAAAAGTCAATATTTGTATATGTTTCCTCACGAAGAGCCCACTTTCTTTAGGTTGTTTCATGCCAACTGTGAGCACTGTGGAAATTTTCTGAAGTATTCTGAACCCAACTATCTGTACTATTTAAATATGTACTATTACGTATCCCAGATCAAGTGGTTTTCAGATCATAGGATGCGTTTTAGGTTGTGGCTATTAGTAGAAGATTGAGTATTAGATGCTTTGTTTAGATGATATCTCAAATAATCATATGTGTGGTGCAGTCACTACTAATCTTGAGGTTAATAGTTACATATGCAGTAAATCTAACATCAACTATAGAACTGAAAATCAAATATAGCAAAGAATATATATACATGTAATATGAATATATATGAATAATATATTACATTAATAACATAATCTGTTTTTATTTGTTTTCTTACATAAAATGTGGTGGTGAATATATGAGAAATAAAGTACATCTACCAGAGTTAACTTAGGAAAGAATGAGAACAGAACTAACATTGAAATGGCAATCAGGGGACTTCCCTGGTGGTCCAGTGGTTAAGACTGTGCTTCCACTGCAGGGGACATGGGTTCAATCCCTGATCCGGGAAATTTAATCCTGCATGCTGCACAGTGCGACCAAAAAAAAAAAAAAAAAGGCAATTCGGTTTCTATGTTCTTACATCATTTTCATGACTAAATTATTTTAAGAAAAAAATGAAAAATTTGTAGGAAAATATGTTTTTTATTGTACTATTTATAGAAAACATTTTTTCTTCTTTAAGGACATATTTGTTTACTCAATGATGTGAAACATAATTTCCTTTAAGGATATTGTTTCAGTTTTTGTATCTAGGATTGTGTTTATTATAACTGTGAAGAACACTAAATAAACAATGTGACCTGAAGAAAATAAAATCATCCTCTAATTAATTTGAGCTAAATATTTATTTTAATAGTAAAAATTAGTATATGATATGCCCTTTTGGAATAGCTTAATATAATTTTATAATTGAATATTGGAACCATGAGAGAAAATGAAAAGAAAATTTATGAATGTATACTTCTTTAACAACTAAACTATTCAGTGGATTATTATGTAGATATGTTTTAAAACAATCTCTAAAAAAATCTTAAAAACAAAATTTCAATCCTGATTCTGAAAAGATAAAATATATATTGTAATTAATGTGATATAAATTTGATTAGTGTGTGCCTCACTCAGAAACTCTTTCTCCTAAACATTTGGTTTAGGGCAAAGAGATGTAGAATGCAATAACTTCCCTGACTGAAAATGAAGGGGGAAATTTTTAAGAAAGGAAATTGTTTTAAGCAAGGCTAAACTCTAGGGCTCTCACAGTGTGTTTAAGAGCCAAGCTTTCTTTCCCACATCTTGTCTCCCATTCTTTTTTTCTCTCCCCAGCTCTGTTCTCTACATAGCTCTTCACTGTCCTTATTCCAACCAGGGTTTTTCCATGTTTCATCCCTTGTGGCTTCAGGCATAAATCCACAGAATTCTCAGGCACAGTAGAAAAACAACAAATGACAAAAAAAACACATTTCCTCCAGGTTGTCCCAGCTAAAATCTCAGGACTATCTCTGCTTGGACTGACTTGAGTAATATGACCATTCTTGAACTGTGGTCCAAAGGGTGGAACATGTCGATTGGAAGGACAGAACCCGGTGCTTTCCTGTGGTTACTGCAGGAGGGAACAGTACCATTTAACTCACAGAGAGTGAGAGTTGAGAATATATGATTCCCTAAGGAAAATAGAGGTTCATCCACAAGGCATAAGGGAAATGGGTATTGGACTTAAAAAACTCAACTTTCACTCTAATTTGTTTCTAAAACTGGAAGGTTAATGTGGAAAAATTTGAAGAAATCCATGATTGATTGGAGAAACTAAATGGGAAAATATAGATACAGCAATTTCTGTGGTACCCTGTCAAGGTGACAAGAAGTATTAAAATCAAAGTGGATCTGAGAATTCCTTTGTTGAGAACAAGGGTTAGAATGGTAGAAAATGACATTTAAGCCAGTTTAAGGGGAGCCTAAAAGCTTTATTTGTCTCATCATCACAGAGAAGTTACTGGACACTTTTTGTGTATGAAAGTAAAAATAACCATACTTAATTGTGTAGTGTATAAAAAGACTTTCCTTCTACCCTTCTACGTTCCACAGAGGAGTCTATAAAATAAACTGGCAACAGGCAGATTAACAAGAGAAAAGGTATATAAATTTATGAATTTTTAATATAAGAGAACAAAAGTGAAAACCAAAAAGGCAGTGAGACTTGAGAGCTTATAAACCATCTTAATAAGGAAAGAGGAGAGGAATGTAGGCAACTTAGGGAAGTGTAAATGACTTTTAGGAAAGATGAATGGGTCCTTAGAAGAGTCGATGGAAGTTTTATAGTTTTCGACAGTTTGTCTGGGTGCAGTGTTGCCTTCTAATCTCCTCTCCTGTGAGAAGAGTCAATCTTACCTGGTTGCTGAAACTCCCTGGGAGAGGATTTCTGACAACTGATGTCCTTTCAGAGGATCCTTCTTTAGGCAGATAAGGGGAATTCAGAGAAAGCTTCTCTCTGTGTTTGCTATTTTTCAAGTGGCTTCAATCAGTATACCAAAGCATAATATTTTGGGGTGGCATGTGCTAATATCCTTCAACTGACAGTAAAAAAAAAATTCTATAAGGTATACAAAAAGAAACCTCTTGTTTTGTTAAATAGATATATAAATGTATATGTGATTCCAGACTATATACAATAGATAAATGTTTGATCTATCCATGCCTGAGAAATTGATAACTATAGGTGCCTTCATTTCTGGTGCACTATATGTAATGAATTGAAATGGTCTCTAGGAACTACAACTAATGTGCTGATTAACTTTCCTCCTCCCAATATAATTTTCTTTAGAGGAAGATGACATTTTTAATTTAAAAATAAGATGGAGGTTCACAAAATGCTTATGGAATTATTATAAAATTATTTTTCTATTCAGGACCACAAAGAAAATAATAGTTTAGGTTGACTTGTGGCTAGAATTTTGGTAGCATATAAACTGGGAAGAAAGTAGAGCATAGTAGCATTGTATCTTTCCACAAACCTTTGGGGGAAAAAAAAGTGACATATCATAAAATATATATTTTTAATTGTTAAAGTAAGGATGCTAAATAGATAACACTGTGCAGATTAAATATTGATATATATGTGTATATAATATGTATATAATGTATATCAAGTATACACATACACATATAAATCCAATGGCATTAGAAATTTCAAAACTGAGTTTATGAGCTGAAAGTTTAGGGTGATGGTCAATGGAGAAATCTCTCATCAGAATAGTTGCTTGAGAATATGGTGCAGTAGACCGTACATCATGACTCTTTGCATGTTCTGATACTGTGGGTACCTAATATAATGTAAACTTTAAACTTTACATACTTACATGTTTTTTAATATAAAATATGTTAGCAACTGACAGTGCTGCTTTCCTATATTCATTTTATTCTAAGTGTGCTCTGGATTGAATACAGCTTTCTATTAACTACCCCACTGCTTCAGCCTCCTTGCCCCAGAGCTTACCCTGCAGAGACATGATGAAAGCCAGTTTGAAAACTCTCCTATACAAGGGCCAAACACTTCATTGGTGAGAGACAAAAACAATGGATTTTCTCATTTATGTATATAGATATGCATATATACACTTATATGTATAGACATATGTATGTATGTATTTCCCAAAAGAAGGAAAACACATTGCTCTTTTGGTGGAAAGGATCCTGGATTTTCACACTAACTTTTTGGAATGTAAATACATCTTCCCAAGGACCAGGTAAATGCTTGCTGTCTCTGGCTTTTATGACCTAGAGATGTCTGTCAGGTCTGTACTTCATTCTCTTGAAATGTAAAAACCTAGAAAGATAGTGTTCCAGTCTACTTGGCACTCAGGGAGCTTAATCTAGGGACCTAGTCTGGGCTATAGCTATTTGACTCTCTTGAGACAGTAAGGAATGCCTATTATCCTTTCAGATAAGAGCAATTAACTTATGAATAATGACATTAATGTCACAGAGAGAAAGTGAGCTTTAGGAAAACAAAAAGCAAACCAAAATGTTATTTTGATCTGTGTTATTTAATTCCTTGCCCTTAACTAATTGTGACTTTGTCTGAAATACATACCTCCTAGGCTTGTGTATTTATTAGTCTATATTATTTGTTTTTAGAAAAAGGCTAGAAGTATTTTTTTTTATTAAAGTGATTCTGACAATCATTTTCTACTGACTTCCTTTCTCTATGACCAATCTCTGGAAACTTAATTCAAGGGTTAAAAGGAAGAAAAAAATGGAGATTTATAATATGGTATGTTAAACAGTATATTATCATATCATGATATAGTGCATCAAGTTGCATTAAAAGAGGGACACAGATCAATAAACTTACTACAGTAATATTTATAATCATTAGAAAATAGATGAATTCATTACTTTTTTAAAGGGACTTTTAAAAATAACTATTGGGTTTCTGGTATCATTTTCTCAGCTGTCACATGAGACAATCTGAAATACAACCTCAGTGCCAAGATTTTGACCCCTAATGCTCTGATGCTATTCTTCACTAATCCTAAGAACCAGGATTCTTAGGAACCAAGAATGACTGATTCTATATATGAAACAGGAAAACTCAAGGTGAGCCTTGTGAGAAAGAAAATATTTTTTTCATAGGTACTAGAGACTGTACTACATAGGATCAGATAGAAATTTCAACTTATAGGGAAGAAAACTAGAGGCCAAGAGGTACAAATTGAACATTAAAACAAAATAAAACTCTTGCTTTTGAGTTAGTGTAGTTGGTCTTTGTGGGACACTGCTTCCTTTGACAACAACTAGAGGAATCTGGATAAGTTCCAAACACTGTATTTCTTTTTTTTTTAACACCTTTATTGGAGTATAATTGCTTTACATTGCTGTGTTAGTTGCTGCTGTATAACAAAGTGAATCAGCTATACGTATACATATATCCCCATAATCCCTCCCTCTTGCGTCTCCCTCCCACCCTCCCTATCCCACCCCTCTAGGTGGTCACAAAGCAGGAGCTGATCTCCCTGTGCTTTGCGGATGCTTCCCACTAGTTATCTATTTTATATTTGATAGTGTATATATGTCAATGCCGCTCTCTCACTTTGTCTCAGCTTACCCTTCCCCCTCCCGTGTGGGAATGTAAATTGATACAGACACTATGGGGAACAGTATGGAATTTCCTTAAAAAACTAAAAATAGAACTACTATATGACGCAGCAATCCCACTACTGGGCATATAGCCTGAGAAAACCATAATTCAAAAAGAGTCATGCAATGTTCATTGCAGCACTATTTACAATAGCCAGGACATGGGAGCAACCTAAGTGTCCATCGACAGATAAATGGATAAAGAAGATGTGGCACATATATACAATGGAATATTACTCAGCCATAAAAAGAAACAAAATTGATTTATTTTTAGTGAGGTGGATGGACCTAGAGTCTGTCATACAGAGTGAAGTAAGTTAGAAAGAGAAAAACAAATACCATATGCTAACAAATATATATGGAATCTAAAAAAAAAAGGTTCTGAAAAACCTAGGGGCAGGACAGGAATAAAGACACAAACACTGTATTTTTAAAGCATCCAAGAGCTGTGGAAGCAATGAGGACTAAAATGAAGGAAAACTCCGAAGAAGGGAGAAATTTTCACACGTGAGCTGACAACTGGAAGCTATTATTTTTCCCTGTAATCATTTGTTGGTGCTGAGCATGGACCAAGACAAGGGTTCCTGCTAGGTCATAAACAAAATAACCAAAACTCTCTGTGGTGCCATGGGTTGCTAAAATGACAAAATTGGAATCTTGAAGGCCTTGGATGTATGGTTAGTTTTCCATGCTAGACATTTTCTGAATCCGAAAGGGCCCGTGAAATGGTCCATTGTCATGCAGTGCTTAGGAGCAAAAGGTCTGCTGCTCACCTGGGAGAAGGAACGTGAGGACCGGAGAGGCTGGATAAGCCAGCCTTAAGGAAAGTGATTAATTGACACTGGGGATTTTGAGCTCCTTTTCACCTGTGCACACTTATATTGGGGCTATATAGAGCCTGAGAACCCAGGAAAAGTCCTGGTCAAAAAAAAAAAATACTGAGGAGTAGATAACCAGGAATCATTTTAGCCTTCACATGGGGCTGAAGTGGCATGTTAGAATCTTCAAACCCTTACCCATTCTTTATCTCAAGGCATTTACCAAATTTTGAAGTTGTGTGGGGTGAAAAGAGCTGAGCTAAAACCCTCTAAAGGGCAAAACTCAATATCCCGAAATCTTGCAGTGATGGGATGACAAAGACTTGTAAGATCTCAATTAAAAGCCCCAGAAAGAAAGTAATGCCAGAAGGCGATCTTACCAAAGGAGTCTCACCAATATAGAGCCCCATCCTAACTGATAACTAGGTCCAAAGAAGGACATTTTATTATGATAAAGTGTTCAATTCAAAAGGAAGATATCAGAATGCTAAATCTATAAGTTGTGTGACTATTATGTCATCTACAAAGATTTAGAAAAACACGAGGATATGAAACAGTCCCCAGTGGAGTAGTCTAGGGCTTAAATACTTGAGCAGAGTGAATATTCAGTTAGAATTAAGTGTCATATATTTTTCTAATTCTTCACAGCATTCTGAATTTTCAGTCAGGCTTTGTTTTGGCAACTAGAGCAAAAAAAGTAGATGGTCGTGGTAATCTAAAAAATTAATTTAGAATATGATAGTGAGAAAAAAATCATAGGTGACCATGTTTTCTATAAAATCCAATGTAAACATAAGTTCATAACTGGCTTGGAAAGTTAAGAAGTAAAACATTATTGATAACACAGAGGAATACTAATAAGTTCAGCAAAAAAGGGGGAGATTTAGAGTTTGAAGAGGAAAAAGTAGTCACTTGAGCTGTGTTGCTCGTGATATGCTCTTGCTAAGCAGTGTTTATTTGGACTGGAGCATCATGGTGTCAGTGAGAAGTCTAGGATTGTGAAACTTGGACCATGTTTGGGAGCAACGTGTTGGGGAGAGATTAGGAGATAGAAACTGGAAATGCACCCAAGCTTTCAATCAAGAAAGGAAATAAAGTGAGAAGTAAGAAGAGGTAGTCATGATTCTGAAGTTGAGGGAAAACAAAGGATGAAGCACATTTTCAACAAACCTTAATAAGCAGTTACTTCAAGTAAAGGTAAAGAACTGGTTCATAAACAAGATGATTAGTAATTGTGTCAGTCATGGAGCAGGTGTACAAGTGACTGTTCACTGAAGAAAGGGAAATGTTTAGATATTCTGAAGAGGATTACTGCATACAGGGTTTAAATTGACATCGATACCTGAATACCTGATACAGTAATGACCTGAAGTGCCATTATGGCCCTCCTCTTAGAAAGGGGTTACATGGAGGATGGGTGAAAAATGAACTAGTTCAGTTCATCAAGGTCCAATAATAGCAAAAGTCCAGTGGTTCCAGTGGTTCTGCAGACCAAGTTAGTAGATATTTACTAGCTCCTGAATGTATGATTGGAATTGACATGTAGGCACACATATACACACACGCATATATATATATATATATTATAAAGTATATCATATTAAATGTATGTTTATATATAGATACACACATATTATGAAGCACAGAGAATCTACATAATTTTATACAGCTCTAAGTGACAGAGCTGAGGTATGAATCCAGGCTGTCAGGCTCAGATATCTGAATAGTCAACCCTTATGATGCTGCCTATTCTGAAAGTATAATAGAGTATCTGCTTTTGGGTTCACCAAACTGTGGAGTAAGCACTGAACTTAAACCAGTAAAACCCATTTCCTCTCTATTCTAACATGTACTATATAGTAAAATAAATAATATCACAAAGCAAGTCATTCTGCTCTATAAAATTGCAGCGACTTTTTTCATCATTCAAAACATAGTCTGACTCTGGCAAGTTTATTGTGCTGCTGATTTGAGTGCCAACGGCCTCTTGAAGAAAATTGGCTTTTGCAAAATAGTAAGTTTTAAAGCAGTCACACTGCAAACCCCTGCAGCAGAAAGGAGTAAAAATGCTATTACATTTCTTTTATAATTTCTCTTGGATCTGTTCTTCTGGAAAAGATAAAATCGAGCCAAATAGTTTTCACTACATTGGAGGTCACAGAAAAGAATCCTTTGTTTATGGGAAATGCTCCACAGAGACAGCATCCAAAAGCATCCAGTTAAATTGCTGGAAAGGTTGAGCTGGGTTTGCATGGCCATCCCTGTGTTTGCCACATTGCACCCCTGATGAAGGGAAACAATTATACGATTCTTCCAACATTGTAATCAGAAGTGAAATGAATAATCATCAGTTTGCATCATCCATTCTGGTTTTCTAAGGCAATAATGTTATAATTGAGGCCACAAAGCGAGAAAGACTTTTTCCAAGACTGCTATGGAACAGGAGGAGGAGTTGAAGGCATTCCTTTTGTTCTCTTGATCTCCTACTTAAATAGAGATGAAAAATGAATTATAAATAGTAATATCCCTAATACATATCCAGGCCTACAAGGGAGACAGAACTGTAAACAAATAAATTAAAATAATATATAAGAAGTGCTTAGTAAGATTGTATACCAGGAACAGAGGCAGTACAGAGGAGGGAATGATTAACTGTCTGTCTATACTCTTCCTGTCATCTTCAGACTTTTACAACTCCATCAGAAGAAAAACAAAGCACATAAAAATAAAAGTTAACGTTGAAAATTAGTTTATTAGCACCCTCAAATGTGTACAAAATAACTGGTAATACTCTAATTTGAATATGGATTGGTCATTTGTTTATTCTTTCAATCACTATGTCAAGGATTAATTTTTAAATTTTTAGTTGTGCAATAAAGTTCAAAATACACATTATCATATAGTAATTTTTCATAAATTTTTAGGAAATACACGTTGTTCAAAATTTTCAGTGATTTCTCAAGATTGTTGCTTAATAATTTTGTTACTTCCTGAGTAAGAGTCTTGGAAGAATTAGGACTGTTCTGTAATTGACTAAGTGACCAAATGCTTAAGCAACATCTTCCATTAATGTAATCCGTAGCTAGGTTGGCTAAGAGGCCATCTATAATGTGACCCGTGGTATTTATCACTTCCTTTCCAAAGCTTAAAATCACCTACAATAGCAAAAACCAGAAGAAGAGGATTTAATGGACATCTTTGTTTTGTTTAATTAGCATCATGTCTTTGGGATAAACTGGGAGGTAACTGCATGCTTTTCCTTTGAGAAAATTTCTTTGATTCCTCCACTGTAATTTAAAATGCACGAAGAGAGAAAGAGTTTGTCTTGTTCACTCCTGTATACCTAGATTGAGATCATGACCTGGAACATAATAGGTTTTTTATATAATATTTCCTGAGTGAATGGACTGGTACAAGAATAGGAATGTGGTACAAGACACAATTAAATTCCTTCATCTAGAGTTTTCCAAGTGTAGTTGGCAGGCAAATTTCCTTCTCTCTTGAGTCCTGAAGTTATGAACAGGTAGTCTCAGGGCCACCAGCTTTCATGTCTCCACAGAAAAAGCTCAATAAATAAAGGTGACCCACAGCAAGAAGAGATGAGGTGAGAGTTTTTGTTGGATTAAATACCTGGTTCATACTTAATATCCATCAGAGGAGCCCTGGCTTCTGCAGATTTTTTTTCATCTCAGAGTTACTTCAATATCCTTCCAGTAAAGAAGGATCCTTTACCAAAAACTAGAGTTGGAAATCTGATTTCCATGCCAAACAAACCTGACTAATCAGGGTAGAAGAGGAAAGCAGTTTGATTCATTGAATTACTATAGATGGAAGTAAAAACTGCTCTAATAATACTTAATATTTTCTACTTAATTAGCATCTTAACAGTGTAAACAGCACTTTCACAGAGTAGCTCATCTGAGATTCATAATGCCTCTGTAAGGAATTTGGTGTATCAATAACGTCTTTTATCCAGATGAAAGTTGTAGTGCTTAGGTAATATTTATTAATATCATAATAATATCATTGAATGCTTAGAATATGCCAGAGTTTGCACTGAGCATGTTAATCCTCATGGAAATGCTGGAGGTAAGTTCTGTCATAACCTCTGTTTAAGAACTGAGGAAGCTGTGATTGAAGAGGTAATTCTTTCCAGAGACACACAGCTAATAGTTAGATGACCAGCCAAATTCACAATGCTAGTCACCGAGATAGCCAGGACCTGAACTTGTCTATTATAATAACAATAATTGGATAATATCTTGTATTATGACTAAATAAGAATCAAAGTATGTTCACATGTGTTTTGTGGGTAATTTTTTTGAAAGAGTTATTTTATTTAACATAACTGATTTACATCTCTTGTGGATTACTTCCACATCTACATGTCTGTTCCTAATTTTCTTTCTGATTTATAGACCCAGCTACTTGAACAGCAGATAGTTCAGTTAGACTGGAGTATAGATTGGAAGAAAAGGGCAGTGTGAGATAAGACTGGGAAGGGTAGCTACTAAATAAATAAAGTGGGCCAATATGTGAAGGGCCTTAAATAACTGGCTGAGAACTGTGGCCTTTATCTCTAAGTGAAGGGGCCAGTAGAGACTCTGGAGCTGTGTACTTGCTCATATTTCTCAAGACATATTTCTAAAATAAATGCTGTTAATTCTCTCTTGGACTATGTAACTTGCTTCCTGCTTCAATCTTTCCACTTTCTGATTTTAAGCTACTACTCTGATCGTATTGTTCTACTCAAAAAGCATCAGTGTCTCTACATGTCCTACAGAATAAAGTCCAGATATCTTAGCCTGAAATTCACTGAACTCAACCTAAAATTTCAGAAGCACTTGCCCTACCCTGCTGAGATTTTATCTTTGCTGGAACAGCTTCCCACATGCATTTCTTCTTCCATCAGGCTGTATTCTGATATGACTTGCATTTTCTAATCTTGGTATTTCCTATACCTGCAGTGATCTCCATCAACATTCCTCTACATGAAAATTCCCACATCTTATAGTTCCTACTTCAAATTGCACTTTCCTTATTATGCTTGTTCTCCTCTTTCAGTGGAAATTAATTCTCTAATGCATCTTTTATGATTTGATGGCTCACCAAATTTTGATCTCATTGTGAAAGAATTTTTCTCTGTACAAATTGGTTTGTAAAATGTTGGGTTAAAAAAACTTTAATAGATGTTTCTTCTAATAAGACTTCTAGAGGCTTTTATATGATAGTGTGGATGTCTCTAAGAGGGGAATATGCCATTCAGCATTTCCCAAAATTATTTAACTAAGGAAATTATTTTTTTGTGGATACCTAGGATTACTTATTCACAGAATACTACTTGGGAGAAATAGCACTATTTGACACTACTTTGTTACACTTCCTAATTATATTTGTAGTTATGTTGCAATTATTCATAAAAATACATTCCATCCTTTCCTGGATTGTCAATTCTTGAGGGCATAAAGTTTATCTTGTTTATACTTGCTTACCTTTAGGAGCTTAGCAAAGTTTTACAACATCTGGTAGTTGTTCATTAAATGATAGTTGAATTTAATGGAATTTTTGCCATATACTTGTGGTTTTCAAGAATAAAATAAGACTGTTTTTTATTAGTGAATATCTTATGTTAAACATTTTTTACACGTGTATCACAGTTTATGAATTATCACAAATATTTGCATGTATTGACGTATATGCTTTGAGTTATTTCGCCATTTTTGGTTGTTTTTGTTTTTATTCAGAAATGCATTGACAGGTGATGCTCAACTTAATTTCTGAACTACACACACAAAAAATATAAGAAAAATTCAATAATAGCAGCCATAGGTAATTTACCAAAAAATTATTAAAGTTTAAGTTTCAGGGGCCCTCACTCCATGCTGATACCTTTTGAGATACTGGGGAAGCTCCTAGCAATGTGTTCATGTGGTATTATTATTATTATAAATTATTATTCTATGGCAACAATAAGATAGCTTAGCAGCAGTCATTTATTATTCTTATCACGCTTCACTCTGAATTCCCCTCTGTCATATTTACTCACATGTTGGGTAGCTCTGGAATGACCAAGGTTGACACCTTTTTAATTTGTGATTTTCTGTTGTTTATTTTTTCTTTTAATTAAACATCCAAGTTCATACCCAATATAGAAGGAGTTGTCAGTACTCTCCCAGTATTCTCTGCCCCAAGTTTACTCAGAAACTCAACTAGGTCTTTCTGCTGGACAGTTCCTGTGCTCGTGTATGGCTGCCCATCCCCTCCTTGGGACTTTCTCTGGCTGCAGGGGTGTGCATAGCCCGTGCACACACACAAGCACAGAGAAGGCCAGAAATGCCCAGGAATTACTACCTCAGGAACAACCCTCAATCAATGAGGAATAGGAGTGGTATAGACCCCATTTCCCCTTCGCCTCAGGGGGACATCGGACATTCTGTGGTGTGATCTAAAATGTCTCTCAAAGGGCTCAACACCAATTGCTCGAAGTGGTGACTCTATTATTTATGCCCCTTTATTGGTTTTCTCCATATCAGCTTCACTTCCTTACACAGCTTATGGGATCACTCCCCATGTAAGTTAATTGCACCCGTGTTCTCTTCCTAGAGGTTGGTTTTGGGAAACCCCGGCTAAGACATTTGGTTTTGTATTTGCAAATTGGTATTATTTTTCTTTAAAGGGTCCCCCATATTGTGTAAACTTCAAGGCCTATCCAACCTGGATCCTCCCCTCAATGTGGCATACTTATGGAAAAAGAAAACCATTAGTTAATTCTGAAAGCTTCTTACTCATCACAAGCCAACAGGGTAGGCAGTGGGAATTACTGTTATAAATTCACATAATCTTAAAAACAAATGCTGAAACTATTTTTTGATGTCATGAGATAATCTGTCCAAAGAAAAACCTTTAGTTTTATATTAAGAAAAATGTTTTAAAGCTCGACCTCTATCATTCCTCAATAACAGAGCTTAGAGGTTGAAACATGAACTTGGATGCCATTTTGACCTGTTTCATTCAGCAGCGATGCCCCTAAAGCTACTGTTAAATTAGAGAAGTTAAACCAACAAACCAAACAAAAACAGTAAGTAAATGTCAATTTGGCTTGCATTCCCATATACAAAAGTAAGACTTCTGTAAATAAAAGCAAGTCAGAATTGGATGGGGATGTCTTCAGTGCCTCACAGGATCAGTAGTAGGGTATATGCACAGCTCTCCTTTCTGGGTCAGCCGTCTGAATCCAGCCCATGTCAGTTGAAGTCAGAAAAGTCATTATTATTACACAGCTGATTTATACACTCGGTGGAATGAGTCTGGTTTTGCTCCAGGTTTTGGAAGACAGCTGCCTGCAGCTTAGCACTCCCCCCATCACATGGTGCACTAATTGGCCCCCTTGTTAGCAACCTGGACAAGAAAGGCCAAGGTTTAAATGAACACTGAAACTGAATGGCACTCACTGTGACCAACCCAGGAGCCTCAGTCCACTGGTCAGACAGTATTGACAGCAGAGCAGTGTTTTCTTTTTCCTGTCCCACACTGTGTAGATTCAAGGGGAAATTCGGAATACCAGACAGCAGCTTGCTATTTGTCCATGACACTTAAAACATTTTGAAAAGAAAAGGATTTCAAAGGAGATTATCAAAAATTGCTTTTGACATGGAGCTCTGCTTGACGTGTTTCAACATAAGAAGAGTAAAATGCCATGGCTGAGTTATAACCCGTGAATACATAAGTTCATCATCACAACACTTGCAAAGCCCACATTGAAATAGTTGTCCTTCAGGCACTTGGTTTAAAAGTGAGACTATGTCTGATTTCTGTCTGGTTCCATGATAGTAATAGAGTGGTCATTTTCAAGCAGTTCATAAATGAAAATGTAAAAGAATGGATTTTCCATTTTCATAATTTTACTTAGGGTATCTTTTGAAGTGTGTATTATTAATTTGTCCTAATGCTAACTACCAACTGAAACTAATCTCCCTAATGAGGTTCATTTGTCCTTTGACAAAGCAATAAATAGTTTCCTCAAGAAAAACTTAACTAATAGCGTGGCCAGTACCTTATAATTAATTTTCTTCCCCAATCCTTGCAAGCATGAAAACAAACAGTAAATTTTTCATTTGTTCTTCTCTTTAGAACAACTGCTTAGCAGAGATATGCTTGATTAATGGATTTAATTTGTTCCTTTCTTCTGTAGTCAGTTTTCATATTACATTGGTTATCAGAGGATAGGACAATAATGTGGGCATTCTCATTGCACTCCACTCCATCAGTGTCAGCACTGGCTTCTAGTTCCAGGTCTGCATCTTTAACCTTTGTTGTCCTGCAGAATCTTTCATCAATCTGTGTTACAGTCACCTTGGGAAGAAAAGGCAGAAGCACTTGGTCAGCACTTGCAGGTAATAAAGTGTGTCATTATTTCTAACAAAATGCTGGCAGCGGTGCACCTCTCATTTCCAAGAGAAATATGATTTGTGAGATCAGCAATGCAACTGTTAAAAGGGAAAAATGGAAGGTACCAGTCTGGTCACTACAAGGCCCTCTGTAAAACCAACACAAAGTACCAAATGCTTCCCTGAGTGCTGAGCACTTTCAAATGGCTGGGGCTAGTTTTGCAAATTGAATATTTTTGTCAGATAAGGAAAGTACCCATGTAGGGGTCAAATAGCATCATAAAAATTATAATAGCATACTTCATAATACTTACCATTTCATAGCAGGGGAGAAATCTCCAGGGTTCAAATCTGTAGTTCACTTGACTTTTCAGTGTGACACAAAATGGCCATAAATTCTAGCTTGAGGGTTTTTTTCATTTATTTTTTAAAACTAGATGTAATATAGGCTTTGTGGAAAAATGGAAATGTTTAAGAATCTTTAAGGGATGCCTTTTTGGCAATTTTTCACTTCACCATAAAATTTTAAACTAAAACATATGTTTAGATATTTTCTGTGTATAAAATAGACTTATATGTTATGTAATTTGACCAAGGGTGCTACTTTTTTGCATATTAAAAGATAAAACTCTAAGTTAGTGTGTTTAAAATACAGAAAATATAAACTAAATACATGCCGGTAGTTTGAAGAAACTTTCACAATCTTCTTTTGTATACTGAATTTCATACTTTAAAAAATGACCTGTCTCAAACTTTATAAACTTCCAGTTATAAGAAAAATAAGTACTAGGGATGTAATATTCAGCATGATGACTATTGTTAACACTGCCATATGCTATATATGAAAGTTGTCAAGAGAATAGATCCTAAGATTTCTCTTCACATGGAAAATTTTTGTTCCTTTTTCTCTCTCTCTTTTTTTTTTTGATCTATATGAGATGATGAATGTTTAAACTAATTGTGGTAATCATTTCATGATATATTAAGTCAAATAATTATGCTATTTACCTTAAACGTACACAGTGCTGTATGTCAATTATACCTCAACAAAACTGGAAAAAAATAATTGAAAAAAATGACCCTTCTTTCTGTATAATTGAGGATTTCTTCATTATTAATAATTAATGAAATTAATAATAATTTCATTATTTTTTCTTAGTGCACTTGTCAGTATTATTGGATATTTCTCTTACAATAATATTATATTCTTTGCAAACACTTCAAATGAATACTGCAGGGAATAACTCTAAAGCAATATATTTTTAAATGATTTTGACATTTATTCCAAGCAATCTTTTCTTGGCCTGTTTTGGAAATTAAAAATACAAACCAAAATAAAATACCTGATACTTAAGAAAACTTTCACAGTTTTAGATGTGAATTGATGTAGAGTCAAGATTTGGGTTCTACTACCAGTTTTGTCATTTACTATTTTTAAGTTATTAGTCTAATCATTCATTTTTTGTCAGAATATGCAAATACAAGGCCCTGTCAGATTACTTCACAACGGAACAACATATTTGTGGCTCCTCACGGTGCACTAATTTCCTCAGTATTTCTTATTTTAGCATGCAGTGTACTCAACAATCTAATCTTCCAGCCATTTATCACACTGCACACCACATCTCTCTTCTTATTATATACGTGTGTGCAACCTTCCAGTCATCCTGAACTTCTTACTCTTTTCGATATTCCCTGTGTATTGTTATGGCTCTGACTCTGTAAGGTGTCTCTCCCTGACTAGTGCCTACTCATCCATCTTCCCTACAGCTCTGCTCAGTAAACTCCTACCTATCTTCACAGCTCAGATAAAATGTTCTTCTTACTCCCTGAAATCTTTACACATTATCCCAGTTGGAATTAATTTCTTCCATCTTTGTGGTCTTATTTTTTTTAAATAAGACCTGTTTTTAATTCTCTGTTTTTAATTCTCCTAAAATACTAACCACATTGATTTGAAAAATAGTTGTGAGTATATGTATCTGTCCTTACCACTAAACTGTAAGGTCTTGAAGTCTAGACTACATGCTTTTCTAATCTCCTCCTCATCTTGGCCCTGCCTCACAGGCAGAGCAAAAATGCTTGGTACAGAGTGGAGCTCAATAAAATACATTGAGTGGATACATGAATAATTTGATCATAAATTACAAATATATTTTATTGTTCTGAAATCACAAATACATTTTGCCAGATATTATCCCAGAAAGGGGACAGGAATAATTTTTCAAAGGAAAGTATATAAATACAAAAACTTCCTGTTATTTTATTTTATTTTTTCCCCTTTTGTCACACAGTATGTTTAAATTTTTTTTTCTTTCAGTTTTATTGAGATATAATTGACATCCAGCCCTGCACAAGTTTAAGGTGTACAATATAATGATTTGACTTACACACATCATGAAATGATTATCATGATAAATTTTGTTAACATCCATCATCTCATATAGATACAACATTTTTAAAAATAGATACAAAATATTTTGTGTGGTGAGAACTATTTGGATTTACTATCTTAACAACTTTCATATATAACATATAGCAGTGTTATTATATATATCACATTGTACATTATATCCTTAGTTCTTATTTATCTTATAACTGGAAGTTTTTACCTTTAGACTGCTTTCATCCAATTCCCACCCCCCTCCCCGTTTGTTTGTTTTTAAAGTATAATTGACCTGCAATGCTACATTATTTCCTGTTGCACAACATAGTGACTTGGTATTTCTGTACATTTCAAAATGATCACCACAATAAGTCTAGTTACCATATGTCACCATAGGAAGATAGTACATAGTTATTGACCATATTCCCCACATTGTACATTTCATAACTATGACTCATTTATTTTGCAACTGGAAGTTTGTACCTATTAATCTCCCTCACCTATTTCTTTCCTCCCCCCACTCTCTTCTGTTATTTTAGATTTCATAACTTTTTTTTTCTAAAATAGTTTCATGTTGCAAAATATTACATAACTGTTTCATAAATTTGCCTATAAATTTGGATTTCTCAAATTATTCTCTGACCATGATTTCTGTTTCTCTTATCCCTCAGGTAGATACTGCAAGGCTCCATCCACAAGTATTTTAAAAATTATAAAGGTTCATGCAGCTCAAAATATGAGAGAGAAAGGGAAAAAAACTCAACAAAATAATTTATATATTAATTTTAACTTAATCTGCTACTAGTAATGAGAACTTTGATAGTAGGTAAGAAAAACAACTTTAGGGAAAAATTATTAATAACTGGGGAAAGTCTTTAATCAAAGCTATTTGATTTAAATCAAGGGAGTCTATGAAACTCCTCCCACTGCAAGTCACTGTACATTTAATATATGGTATCCCCAGGCCTTTGTCATAATCTCAAAGATTGTCTTTCAAGTCTCAGAAATTTATGGAAACAAAGGAGGTCACAAGACTAAAGTCCGTATTTGCATGTCTCAAGAAAACCTTAGGCTTCCCTTTGAGATCTCCCCACCCTGCTATATCTGGGGTGGGGGTGGGCTCCAGTGTGTTTCAGTGATGTTCCTCTTCTCAGATGAGCCTGAAGAGCTATCCCATTAAGCTCCAGCTGCCCATATTTATTTTGCCCAGAAGCTGATGCTGGCCACATGCCAGGATTGCATTCCCTATTATACCCCACCCCCAGGTTTATTGAGATACAACTGACATATAACATTGTGTAAGCTTAAGGTGTACAACATGGTGATGATTTGATACACATCTATTTTGTGAAATGATTACTACAAAAGTTAATTAACACATTCATCACATCATATAGTTACTCTCTTTTTTTTTGTATGTGTGGTAAGAATATTTAAAATCTACTCTGTTA
Source organism: Mesoplodon mirus (assembly GCF_964341445.2). Taxonomy (NCBI): domain Eukaryota; kingdom Metazoa; phylum Chordata; class Mammalia; order Artiodactyla; family Ziphiidae; genus Mesoplodon; species Mesoplodon mirus. Next base: position 113,106,294 of record NC_138982.1, read on the forward strand.
GAAACTTTCAAATATAAAATATAATATTGTTAACAATAATCATCATGCTGTACATTAGCTCCCTGGAAAGTATTCATCTTACAACTGGAAGTTTGTACTCTTTGAAAAACAACTTCCTTTTTCTCCCACCTCTTAGTCCCCACAACCACCATTCTACTCTCTGCTTCTTGAGTTGACTTCTTTACATTCTACATATAAGTGAGATATATACAGTGTGTATCTTCCTCTGTCTGACTTATTCTACTTAGCATAATGCCCTTAAGTTTTATCCATGCTGTCACAAGATTTCCTTCTACTCTATGGCTGAGTAATACTCCACTGTGTGTGTGTATCCAATATTCTTTATCCATTCATATATGTATATGAATACATATATATCTTCCATTGTCTCTATCCACTTCTTTATCCTAAGTATTAAACAACACATGCGTTATTTCCATGTCTTGCTGTCCATAATAATACTACAATGATAATAGTATTAGTAATGAATAATACTACAATGAATATGGGAGTATAGACATCTTCTTGAGATACAGATTTCATTGCCTGTGGTTATATACCTAGAAATTAGATTGCTGAATCATATGGTAGTTTTATTTTTAATTTTTAAGGCACCTCCATAGTGTTTTACATAGTGGCTGCATGAATTTACTTTTGCACCAACAGTGTAGGGGGGTTCCCCTTTCTCCACATCCTCACCAACACTTGTTATCTGTTGTCTTTTTGATAACAGTCATTCTAAAATGTACCTCTTTTCTATTTTCCCCTTTCAAATTACAGAAAAGATTGCTCCTTTTGTTATTATCGTTATTCAACATCTCATTTACCCAGCCTTAAATAAAGCTACATGAAGAATAAAACCTGAGGCTTACACTGGAATCTGCCAAACTAACTTTATTTTAGATCATTGGCAATCTAGACTGTACAGTCTTCTTCTTGTCTTCTGACACTCAGTGCTTATCTTTATGGATCAGTTGTTCTCAACACAGGCAGACACACATCCACCAAAGCAGTGACAACTGAGGGCACAACCTGGGACAAAAGAAAACTGGGTGGACGGATACTTAAAAGGTGAAATAATGTACAAAAGTGCAATTTCACTTTCAACATAGACAATCGTTTATATTAAAATATAATACAACTTGGTTTATTAAGACCACAACTTCTTAAACATGTGTTTATAAATATGACTTAGGCTGCCTGTAGTAACAAGATCTGGCAAACTTTTTCTAACTAGGGGCTTAACAGAACCTTTCTTATTTTTTTATTTTATTCTCCACACACATAATTTTTGTAATAATTTTGTTAAATAAGACTTTCAAAATCTAAACCATTACACTCGTATAAGTGTGAAATAAACATATCAAATATTTTTCTAACACACTAATTAATGAGGGAACTAGTAAAAGTTTAAAATCAGTAAAATAAAGATTTGAATCTCAGAGATTTACATCCTCTACCAAACTTCTTTTGCATCAGGATGAATGAGAACTATTTCATTGCTATGAACAAGAAACATTTGTATTACTTTTAGTTTTCGACTAAAGTTAAAACTAAGTTAAAGCCTTCCCCGGTGGCGCAATGGTTAAGAATCTGCCTGCCAGTGCATGGGACACAGATTCTAGCCCTGGTCCGGGAAGATGCCACATGCCGTGGAGCAACTAAGCCCGTGTGCCACAACTACTGAGCCTATGCTCTAGAGCCCACGTGACACAACTACTGAAACACGAGTGCCTAGAGCCTGTGCTCCGCAACAAGAGAAGCCGCCACAATGAGGAGCCCGCGCACTGCAACGAAGAGTAGCCCCTCTCAACGCAACTAAAGAAAGCCCGCGCGCAACAGCGAAGACCCAACACAGCCGAAAATAAATAAATAAATTAATTAATTTAAAAAAACCTAAAAGTTAACTAAGTTAACTTCTGTCTCTGCAGGATTATAAAATAGTTTAGTCAAAGACATTCATAGGTACACATTCTGCAGCATCAGATAACCCCAGAGAATCCACTGGACATCACGCAGCATTCCCTTGAGAGAAACCTCAGTATTCTCTTTTGCCCATTTCCAAGCTTTTACATTTTTCCTGACCATCTTTATATTACAAAACATTTTCCCAATTATCCATAATTATTAAATTAATAACACTGTTTTTCACTTAGAAACTCAAATTTTTATTCTTGGAGAAAAAAGATGTTTCTTTCTGCTCCTTTTCAAAGGACACTTTATCCTTATGGCTAGTTTCTTACCTAGTTATTCTAGGTTAGAGTGTCTAAATACCTAAGATGTGTCATATAGTCCCTTAAGGAAAAAAAAACAAACAAAAACTAATGAAAATCACTCAAATTCAGAAATTTACCATAGGTGACCTTTCCATGAAGAAGAAAACCTTTGAAAGGGATGACATTTGCAAGAACAGTGATAAGGGCATGATTTGGGGGAAAAATAAATTCTCAAAGGATTTTAATGTCACTTTAAGAATCAGTGCTGTAACAGATAGTCATCAAACTCATCATCAAAGACATATTAATGTGCAGGATAAGCTATGGAAGCTAAAGACTTCTTTGGTATCTGAGTTTTAATGCATGAGAGAAAGAAGTAAAAAACAATTCCAATTCTGTATTTTCCAGGGACTGTCCCTGGTTAATGCAATAGATGTTTGATTGTTAAGCCTTATATAATAAAGGGAGCCACCTTTTAGGAGGAAAGGAAGTTTTTGTTTTGTAGTGGTTACTTGACTGTTTAATTACAGAGATGTCCTTGAGGCCATACAAGAATGTGAATGTGCTTGCCAAGTTATTGGTTGTCTTGAAAATATAGAACAGGCAAAATCAGAATAATAATAGGGCTTTGCAAAATAGTAGTGGATATATAACTTGGCTCCTTTACAAAGATATACAAATCCAAGACAGAAAGGGAAATTGTTATGAGATAAGCTCTGGGCAGTTAGGTTTTCAGTTTGAACCAGTTAGAATTAGAAAGAGTACTACTGAAGATGAAGTACATTTTAATGCTGCCTTTAAGTAAAGTGGAATGAATTTAATGAGCTACAGAGAAGGCCAGTTTCTAGAGTGGTGTGTATTGTGTATTGTTCCTTGGGGTAACTGTAAATGCCTTACTAATTTCCCTCTTTTAGTGTTGAAAAGTGTTTTAAATAATTCATGTCTTTGGTTATATTCCAAATTTTTAAAAATAAGCATCTTTAAACTTTAAAATCAGAAAACATAAAATAGATGTTAATGAAAATTTGGCTCTCAGAATGTGATATAATATGAAATGTGGGGTCTACAGTGGTATTAACCTATTGATTTATTTAATGAATTAAACAGAACTATACAGTTCAGCTAAAAATGAAAAGGGAATCCACTAGCCATGTGTATGATTACTATATATTTATGATAATTAGTTATTTTAGTCAACTTAGATTAAATTGTCATTATAAAATACTCTGCTAAATATTTTTAAAATAATACTGGTAAATATTGAGTTTATGATTATTTGGTCTGTACAGCTTAATAATGAAATATGCAGAGAAGCAAACAGCAGATGGATTGCTCACTTCTTCACATCGTGTTAGTTAGTAAAGCTCAATGTTTGCAGCAATTTGTGTGTAAATGATCTGTAGGTTCTAACAGACCACAGCTCAATATTATCCCAAAACTCTCTAAAATACAGCACAGGCTTAGACTACACAAATTACTGGGTTGTGTTCTAGTCGTGATTAGGAATAATTTCATTATATGCTAAGCTAGACAGAAAAGCATTTTGCAAATTGATTTCAATTCAAGGTAGTACACTTTAAGAGGAAAAATTACATAATAAAAACAGAAAGCATCCATGGGAAAGAAGGAATATAGTACATACATAATACTGTATTTTACTTAATAGGAATAATTGAGTAAATGAAATAAGTTTAACTCAGAAATAAGAAGGCATGATAAAAGGAAATATATGTATTCAAATATGTGAAGAGTTGCCAAATGTTAAAAAAAAAAAAAATAAGGATGCTTACTCAGTATTGTCCTGAAGTTAAAAATTACAAGAAAGCAGATTGTGGATCAACATATGCAAGAATTTTCCATGCTCTCCTCTTCGTTGGTGTTGTCTACACTATAAAGTTGGGAGCTCCCACTCACTGGATACATGAAAACTTAAACTGGTGATCCATCTCCCCAAGGTATAATGTATCAAATTATTGCACTTGTTCAAAAGTAGACTAGAAGATATCAAGGTTCTTTTGACTATAGCTTCTATGAGAATTTGGTGGTTATGTTAATGAACACTGTTTAGTATATCGTTAGTGAAGCCAGAGTTATAAATTTTAAAAGATTTTTAATGTTAATAACCATATTCTATAATATGAAGTTATACCAACTATGTTATCACCTCTTAAAAAAACCATGCTAATGCAAAGAAATAAGAAATATAATCAAGACTCTTTTAGTGGCAGCCAGAACAAACTGGAAACAGCTTGTTTTGGAAGTTTACAAAATCACTTAGCTGTAAAGTCTTGGATTTGAGTAGGTAGATTCAGGTATAACTAGATCAAAGTGATCAAATGATATTTTTAGAAATCTTTCTTCTTGATATGTACATCCCCTCCCTCTTTCTCCATCTCTTACAGTGGGTCTTTTATCTGTTGTGTTTTATTTTCTTGGAGGTTCTCTTCACATGCCAAGAAATATGACAATATTCATGTTTAGGAATACCTAGTTCTAAAACTCCCTGATCTCAGAGAGCATAAAGATCTACTTTCTCTAGCATTTATAGGGATCATAAAATAAATATTCTCATTGGCACTGTTATTTACTTTTTTTTTTTTTTTTCCGGTACACGGGCCTCTCACTGTTGTGGCCTCTCCCGTTGCAGAGCACAGGCTCTGGACGTGCAGGCTCAGCGGCCATGGCTCACGGGCCTAGCCACTCCATGGCATGTGGAATCTTCCCGGACCGGGGCACGAACCCGTGTCCCCTGCATTGGTAGGCGGACTCTCAACCACTGCGCCACCAGGGAAGCCCTGTTATTTACTTTTGATTGTATTAGAAAAATCCCTGTTGTCCAGAGGGTGAACCTAGATGAAATTCACACTCTTGTGGTTGAGGATTGGAAGAACTGGGCAAAAAAATCACATGAAATTAGAAATAGTTCTGAAAAAGAAGACAAAAGAATATAACAAATATTTAGTACACACACGTTTAATAGCTAATCTAAAGTACATTCCAATAGACATGCCCACATGAACCATTGCCTTTCTTACTTATTTCTTAGGCCCTTTGCTATTGAACAAATTACTAGGCCCAAATCCTAGCTTTGAAATAAAATCCAGATTAGGTACTAGCTTTGAAATGGGAGTAACATCTCTGTGTAAATAGAAAATAACTTAAAGAAAACCTGAACTATTCACCAAGCATGGAAAACTTTAAATACTACTTGTGTGGAATTTTTAGTACACATACTTTGACAATATACTTAGCCAATGACTACAAAGCAACTTAATCTTTAGTCATTTGCTCAGTAAGTAAATATTGTTTGAATGCCAGCTAAATATCAGACAGTGTTGCAGGAATAGGTTAATAAAGCACAATTCCTACCCAGCAGAACTCAGTCATCATGGAAATAGATCGCTAAATATGTAACTAGAATCACTATCATATATGATATTTTAACACTATGTCAATATGACATCCATGCATATTACTATCAGCATATTATATATTATTACATATATATTGTGTTATATGATATATTTTTAATACATTAATACATTAATACATTAATCTTCCTTGACTTACAGTTGTATTATGTCTCAATAAACTCATCGTAAGTTGAAAATATCTTAAGTTGAAAATGCATTTAATGCACCTAATCTATTGAACATCATAGTGTAGCATAGCCTACCTTAAAGGTGCTCAGAACACTTACATTAGCCTGCAGTTGGTCAAAAGTTATTTAACACCAACCCTATTTTATAATAATGTATTGAATAGCTCTTGTAATTTATTGAATACTCTACTGAAAGTAAAAAAAAAAACAGGGCTTCCCTGGTGGTGCATTGGTTGAGAGTCTGCCTGCTGATGCAGGGGACACGGGTTCGTGCCCCGGTCCGGGAAGATCCCACATGCCGCGGAGCGGCTGGGCCCATGAGCCATGGCCGCTGAGCCTGCACATCCAGAGCCTGTGCTCCGCAACAGGAGAGGCCACGACGGTGAGAGGCCCACGTACCGCAAAAAAAAAAAAAACAAAAAAAACAGAATGATTGTATGTGTATTTGTTGTGATGGTGTGGCTGAGTGGGAGCTGTGGCCCACTGCCGCTTCCCAGCATCAAGAGAGGGTATCACAGCATATTGCTAGCCCAGGAAAAGGATCAAAATTCCAAATTCAAAGTACAGTTTCTACTGAATGCATATCACTATCACACTATCGTAAAGTCAAAAAGCCCTAAGTCAAACCATCATAAGTTGAACCATCATAAGTTGGGGACCGCTTGTATTCAGCATATATAAGTTTTAAAAGGTTAACAAGGCCTGTCAGAGCCCAGCAAAGGAAGATGTCAACCCTGCCCTGAGGGCTGGGGAAACTTCCCTAGATAGTGACATTTGACCTCGGCTTAGCTGGGCCTTACCAGAGGGGCAGGAGCTGGACTGGTAAACAAATGTGGGAGTAAAAGAGTGTGAAGCAAAGTGCAAAATATATAAAAAATGCCAAAGATTTTGACAAGATGGCTAAAACAATGTGGCAACAGTATGGGTGGGTGTATGGAAGGTAGGTAGGAGGCAGGAGTTGTTATGAGTTTTTATTTTTCTTGGCTCCTTTACTTATTTTTAAATCTCTATATTACTTTAAAGACAGTTTTCATCTACATTTGACTAATATTCTGTGTTTAATGTAATTTATTGTTTCATCATATACATTATGCTTCTGTAGGCTTTGCCCCATAAAAAAATCAGAAGAGTATAAATAATTTATTTTTGTTCCTTTTTGTGGATAAGCAGTGCCTTTACACTACCTTAAACACCCCGAGAACAGAACTCCAGGACTTACTTTTCTTTGCATTTCCTCTCATTCTAACATTACTTATTTTTCATCCTTATCGCAAACTTTGGTAAACTCCTATTTTATACTTGAAGTTTGTCTTAACTAAGAAAATAATCAAATTAATAAAATCGAAGGCTTCATCTGTTTTTCATTTTCAGTGATGACATTTCTTAATTTAAATCTCTTTTTTTTATCAGCCAGAGTAAGGAAACCTAACCATCCATTATTTTAACAGGAAAAATTCATTAAAGAATTATATAAATAGCTATCCAGTGTTTTATAACACAGCAGTACTAATCACAGAAAGTAGCTACCATTGTGAAATCTTACAGACCAATAGGAAGAGGTTGGGATAATTCAAATGCAGAAATGTGGAAGTACAGCCCTGTGCAGCTACAGCTCAGACTGTCAAGAAAGCTAGCTGGTGGTGGCATCCCTGAGGTTGTTTGATGAGGCTGGCTTTAGGAGTTTGGGGAGTGTGATGGTTATTTTATGTGTCAACTTGACTGGGCTAAGGGATGCTGAGATAGCTGGTAAAACATTAATTCTGTGTGGGGCTGTGAGGGTGTTTTTGGAAGAGATTAGTATTTGAATCTGTAAACAGAGAGTAAAGATATATATACCCTAACCAATGTGGGTGAGCATCATTCAATCATTGAGGGCCTTTACAGATCAAAAGGCAAAATCCCTTTCCATCTTCTACCTTTGGACATCAGAGCTTTTGGTTCTCGAGCCTTTGGACTCAGACTTATACTCACAGTCTCCCAGTTTTTAAGCCTCTAGCCTTAAACTTGGGCTTACACAATTGGCCCCCAGGTTCTCAGGCCTTCGGACTTTGACTAAATTTTATCACTTGCTTTCCTGGTTCTCCAGCTGGCAGACAGTAGATTATGAGGCTTCTTGGGCTCCATAACTTTGTGAACCAATTCCAATAATAAATCTCCTCGTATATATATTTACATATATCCTGTTCGTCCTTTTTTCTTCTGGAGAATGCTGACTAATCAAGAAGCAAATGGAAAACTAAAGTCAACTGCTATTACTCACACCAACAGCTGCCATTAAGGTGAAGAACCTTTGCTGGAGTGATGCTAATAGGAATAGGAAGCAAAACATGGAGAAGCAAGTCACTGCATCCCCCACCAGCTGTCCGGTTTCCTTTAGTTTTCCAATTTGCATAACCTAACAAGGACCCCCACTTAGTGAAGAAGAAATGTACATTTTCAGAGTCTCAGCCATAGTATCACAAATAAAGTATAGCATGTGGGTTTGAAACTGAGAAACACTGAATCACCAGCTCACTGTCCAACTGGTTGAATATTCCTCACAGTTTCCAAATAAAAAAGGAAAATTTTCAGTACAGAAGAGGACATTTTCAAGACTATTACAAATAAGATAAACTATGGGTGACACTAGATCTTTTACTGCTTATGTATTCTTGTAGACTCTCTTGTGTTTACATATATTCATATCTTTACTCTTTTTTTTTTATATAGTGGCATTCATTCTAGAGCTAGTTCACTGTGGTAGGAGAAAATCCTGAAAAGGTCAAGCCTTGCCTCTCTCATTGTGAGCTAGGCAACAAGAGCATATCTCTTAATTATTTTCAGGCCCATTTTCTTCCTCCATTATCCTAAGAATTTAGATAATATTCATTTATTTATTTACTTATTCAACAAACATTTATTGAGCTCCTAATGTGTGTGAGGCTTGTGCTACATTGTGAGATATAATAAATTGGATGATATCAAGCTGTCTTTAAGAACCTTAGGGAATAGAGAAGATACAAATTTTAAGATGTCAAAAACTGCACTGGAAAGATTTCCCCAGGTACTAAATTTATACCATAAATAATAAGAAAAAATATAGAACTCAAGTCTGTACTTGCAGAAAGGCCATAGGCCAAGCTTACAATCATTAGATAAATATAAGCCTTGGATTACTCTGCTAGTGATACATACAAATATTACAAATGTATGTTTAATACTATATTTTAACACATCATCATCTTTAACAGAGAAAGCAGTACCAGAGCAATACAAATTGTTGTGATATGGTAAAAAGCAAAATGAATTGAAGGCATAAAATTTGTAGCACAATGGAATAGTTTCACATTTTCTATTAGCCATCAAATTTCTAAGGTTATGCATAATGTAAAAATATATATGTAACCAGTAATAATAATCAAATACTAACTCTCATGAATGACCTATGGTCTAGGATTGCAGTTAAAATAATAGATGCCTCAAAATCAGTTTTTACCAACACTGTTATCTCTATATCCATGTACTAATAATCCATTAGCTGCCTCTATTTCCCCCTTCCTTTTGTAAAGATGAGCCTTCTGTGGCTCTGACAGATGATGATAGTATTTAAAATTATTTTGTCCCTTCCATTTTCTTTGGTCTTGGTCACGTGACTTGCTCTGATCAGTACATTGGTGAGCAGGAATGACCCATGTCCTGTGTATCCTGATCAGAAGATTTTAGAGACCTTGTAAGTTTTCAGCAATGCTCCTGCCCCTGTGCCTTCTATCATGAGAAGGATAAGCCACTCCATTGGGGGTGAGAACAAGAATGAGGAAACCTGAACTACCCACAGCTTGGAGCAAATCCCCAGCAACAAACCTGGACCTGTAGCTGCTGACAAGTAGTGGGAGTGAGAGACTGAATATACAAATGAACCACAACTAGACTGTCTGACTCACAACCTGCAGCAATCAGCCCAGCAAGCCAGACCACCTGTAGCAATCAGCCCAAAATATCTGGGACTTGATTAATAATTGGCATATTCCCATTTTTGTTTCCACTTCCAAGTTAGGACTGACTAGAAGAAGCTAAATATGCTCCTGTAACCAACCACTTCTATCCAGCCTGCCTTCAGCTTCCCCCTGCCAACAGTCTCCAATCAGGGCATACCTGAAGCCTTTCCTTTTTTCCACAGGAAGACATTCCCACTTCTCTGTCTGTAAGCAAACACAAATGATAGTGGCTGATTCATTTGCTGTAGGAAGCTCTCACTTGGGTGCTCTTTGCTTGTGTCCACAGTAGTGAGAAATAAACATGAGCCATTAAGATTTCAAGATTGCTTTCCTTCAGCATATACTAGAGATTTCTGACTATTATATTAACAGCTGACTACAGAGGAGATTACCTAAAGGGAAATGGAGAATATTTCACCATGAGAATTTGGGTTGGTTTTATTGTTCACATAATATTCATAAATCAACTAATGTCATATTTTATGTCCAAGAGAAAGAAATCTTCAAACAGAATAGATACTGCAATATTTTACCAAAATCTCACTGTCACACCTCGTCCATCTAATCATGTAACAAAAGACAAGGAGAATGTTTCTAGAGGCTGTTTTTGTTCCCTCCCCGAGCTTCCCCCACTATAAATGATACTCAGCACTACCTAGGAACTTGTTAGTAATGCAAGTTCTCAACCCATCCTGGGCCTACTATGGAATCAGAAACGCCAGCAATCTGTGCGTTAACAAGCCTACCTGGTGATTAGGAGCAGGTAGAGTTTGGATATAGAATATGACATTACCTGACTTGTAAATACTATATGGCCAACAAAACCACCACAGATATCCACTATTTCCTGTAGGTAATAGTCTTTGTTATCATTTACTACTATAATAGCATTTCTTAGTACCACTGAGTTATTCATACTATCATGCAAAGACCTTTGTGCTTTGAAGTAGTAGCTGCTAATTTTCTTTTTTTTCTTTTTTTTTGCGGTACGCGGACCTCTCACTGTTGTGGCCTCTCCCTTTGCGGAGCACAGGCTTCAGACGCGCAGGCTCAGCGGCCATGGCTCACGGGCCCAGCCGCTCCATGGCATGTTGGATCTTCCCAGACCGGGGCACGAACCCGTGTCTCCTGCATCGGCAGGCGCACTCTCAACCACTGCGCCACCAGGGAAGCCCACTGCTAAATTTTTCATAAGAATTCTGCTGGTTCCTAAGAGAAAGATGAAGGGATAGCAGTATTTTCTAATTTCCAGGGCTTCCTTGATCGCTAAAATCCCACCCACACATTTCTAATTAAGACCACTTGCTCTCAGTGCATTTCAGCTAGCACACTATTCCCATTTGGGGTGTAGCATTTCTCTGTTATATGACTCCCCTTGCAATGAAGGGAAATTAGGATGCTTACTTCAGTGTGCTTAATACCAGTGACACTCTCCAGTCATTGTGCCATCCCCAAATCTCTGCAGATATTTTCAGACTCTGACTTTGAAGGTATGTACAGTCCCTGTTGAGAACTATTGCTCTTGGGTAGTTTCTGATTTTTTAAAAACTTTGTTGTAATGGATGCCATCTGGAAGCAATTAAGATAAAATTATAGCACATTTGTATGTTTCCCTCCTCCTTTACCAACTTTATGCTACTAATCCGGATTTCATCACTTGGCACTCAGTACTGTGGGCTTCTAACTAACTCATTTCAAGCTCTTCTTCAAGTTTTGCTTTACTGCAAGCAATCTTGTATACTCTTGCCAGACCACTACTAAACAGCACTTTTCTTAGGTAACCAGTTCTAACACAGTTACTTCTGATTTCATAGTATCAATACTCCTATTTGAATTCCATATACATTTATTAACTGGCCATTTCTACTCTTCACAAAGTAAAATTAATCATTATTTAAAACCAACTCTTTGCTTCACTCTGGCAGGGTTCTCAGTGTCTGAATATACTCCTGACATTTCTACTCTGGGACTATCCTCATATTCTTATTACCGATGGTGCCCTCTTCTCATCCTTCCCTGGTATCTAAATATTATGCATCTTTCAATCTAACTTAAACTTCACATTTACAATAGAGACTTATTTTTCTTACTCTCTTTGGTCTCCTGTTATTTGAACTTTTATAAAATTATTGTAAATACCACATAATGTACAACTTTCTTACATATGGTACTGTTAGGGTACATACTTTTATAAATCATTGTTCTGTGGGCTTCTATTTTAAATAAATTTGTATTTACACTCCAATATCATGTTTAGGATATCTAAAGCAGAGAGTCTAGTTAGAACACTAGACTATTTAATGAAAGAGATAAATGAGAGGGGTTGACAAATTTAGTTGTGAGAGAGAAGAGCAAGAGACTAATCAAAGCTAAATGCAAAATTGGGTGACTTCTAAAGAGAATCATGCCTGTATTAGATTTCTCCATAGAAACAGAACCAATAGGAGACATAGATATAAATGATATATATAGATATAGAGATAGATAGGTAGAGAGACAGGTGGATAGACACATTTATTTTAAGGAATTGGCTTACATGATTACAGAGGTTGAGCAGTTCCAAGATTTACAGTTAACAAGCTGGAGACCCAGGAGACCAAATCTGAAGACCTTAGATGTGCTGATGGTATAAATTCCAGTCCCAGGGCTGGAGAAGACTGATATCCCAGCTCAAAAGCCAAGCAGGCCAAGTTCCCTCTTAGTCTTTTTATGCTATTCAGGTTTTATAAATTAATTGGATGAGGCCCACCCACATCACGGAGGGCAATCTGCTTTACTCAGTATATTGATTCAAATGTTAGTCTCATCCAGAAATGCCCTCAGACAGGCTCAGACCAAATGTCTGAACACACAATGGCTCAGTCGAGTTAACACATAAAATTAATCATCAGAGTGTCATTAACTAAAATAGTGAATTAAGAAGAAATTGCAGTCCATAAAAAGAAAATAGTAAGGCAAAATTAAAATGTTAATAGATTATCTATGTAGAATTTTATGGTGGGCAATAGGAAATGCATCATTGGACCTAGATATTAAAAATGGTGATATGGAGCATAGACAATAAGCATGGTGGTGGCTAGGGGGAGAGAGTTGACAAAAATAAGAGGAAATAATTAGAAGGGTGATTAAAGAAATTATCACAGAATATGAAAACAAAGAGAAGCATGATTCATTACAAAATAATTATATAGTTGATCCTCATTATTAACAGATTCTGTATTTGAAAATTCACCTACTTCTAAAATTTATTTGTAACCCCAAAATCAGTACTCGAGACACTTTCATGATGATTGATGGACATACGAGAATAGTGAAAAAAACTGAGTTGCCCAACAAGAACATCTCAGCTGGGGTTGAACAAAGTGATGCTTTGCCTTCTTTCTGATCTCACAAAGTAAACAAGTGTTGTAGTTGTGGTCTATTTACTAACATTAAAAAAAAGTGTTGTGCTTTTTGTTGGTGATTCCACTGTTTAAAATGGTCCACAATAATAGTTTTCTTTTAATTTATTTAATTTATTTTATTTTTGACTGTGTAGGGTCCTTGTTGCTGCGCGAGAGCTTTCTCTAGGGAAGTGGACTTCAGTAGTTGTGGCACATGGGCTCAGTAATTGTGGCTTTCAGGCTCTAGAACACAGGCTCAGTAGTTGTGGAGCATGGGCTTAGTTTCTCTGTGGAATGTGGGATTTTCCAGGACCAGGGCTTGAACCCGTGTCCCCTGCATTGGCAGGCAGATTCTTAACTACTGTGCAACAAGGGAAGCCCCGCAATAATAGTTTTTAAGTGCTTTTTCGTGTTCCATGGCAGAAGAACACTGTGATGTGTGTTATGGGGGGATAAATATGTCTTAGATAAGCTTGTTTCAGGCATGAGTAATGATGCTGCTGGAGGTGAATTCAGTGTTTTTTTTTGCTCCATTTTTTTCTTTTTTAAAATTGAATTAAGTTAATTTATTTATTATACAGCAGGTTCTTATTAGTTATCTGTTTTATACATATTCATGTATATATGTCAATCCAAATCTACCAATTCATCCCACTCCCCACCGCATCCCCCCCGCTATCCCCTCTTGGTGTCCATAAGTTTGTTCTCTACAACTGTATCTCTATTTCTCCCTTACAAACTGGTTCATCTATACCATTTTTCAAGATTCCACATATATGCATTAATATACGATATTTGTTTTACTCTTTCTGACTTACTTCACTCTGTATGACAGTCTCTACATGCATCCACATCTCCATAAATGATCCAATTTCTTTCCTTTTTATGGCTGAGTAATATTCCATTGTATATATGTACCACATCTTCTTTATCCATTCATCTGACGATGGGCATTTAGGTTGCTTCCATATCCTGGCTATTGTAAATAGGGCTGCACTGAACATTGTGGTACATGACTCTTTTTTAAATTATGGTTTTCTTAGGGTATATGCCCAGTAGTGAGATTGCTGGGTCGTATGGTAGTTCTATTTTTAGTTTTTTAAGGAACCTCCATAATGTTCTCCAAAGTGGCTGTATCAATTTACATTCCCACCAACAGTGCAAGAGGGTTCCCTTTTTTCCACACCCTCTCCAGCATTTGTTGTTTGTAGATTTTCTGATGATGCCCATTCTAACCAGTGTGAGGTGATACATCATTTTAGTTTTTTGTTTGTTTGTTTGTTTGTTTTTCGGTACACGGGCCTCTCACTGTTGTGGCCTCTCCCGTTGCAGAGCATAGGCTCCAGATGTGCAGGCTCAGCAGCCATGGCTCACAGGCCCAGCCGCTCTGCAGCATGTGGGATCCTCCCGGACCGGGGTACGAACCCGTGTCCCCTGCATCGGCAGGTGGACTCTCAACCACTGCGCCACCAGAGAAGCCCCTCATTGTAGTTTTGATTTGCATTTCTCTAATAATTAGTGATGTTCAGCAGCTTTTCATGTGCTTCTTGGCCATCTGTATGTCTTCTTTGGAGAAATGTCTGTTTATGTCTTCTGCCCATTTTTGGATTGGGCTGTTTGTTTTTTGGATATTGAGCTACATGAGCTGCTTGTAAATTTTGGAGATTAATCCTTTGTCAGTTGCTTCATTTGCAAATATTTTCTCCCACTCTGAGGGTTGTCGTTTTGTCTTGTTTATGTTTCTCTTTGCTGTGCAAAAGCTTTTAAGTTTTATTAGGTGGCATTTGTTTACTTTTGTTTTTATTTCCTTCTCTTTAGGAGGTGAGTCAAAAAGGATCTTGCTGTTATTTATGTCATGGAGTGTTCTACCTATGTTTTCCTCTAAGAGTTTGAGAGTGTCTGGCCTTACATTTAGGTCTTTAATCCACTTTGAGTTGATCTTGTGTATGGTGTTAGGAAGAGTTCTAATTTCATTCTTTTACATGTAGCTGTCCAGTTTTCCCAGCACCACTTATTGAAGGGGCTGTCTTTGCTCCATTGTATATTCTGGCCTCCTTTGCAATAGATTAGTTGACCATAGTTGTGTGGGTTTATTTCTGGGCTTTCTATCCTGTTCCATTGATCTATGTTTCTGTTTTTGATGAACACTACTTTTTATCTTATATCAATCACATTCTTCACCTCCCATTTTTATCAAAGAATTGTGTCATCTGTTTCCCACATAGAAGCCAAAAACCTCTGGTATTTATAAACCAAAGGAGGTAAAACTGTCAATGAAATGTGTATACAAAACATTTGCATAATGTTTAGGCCTAGGTGTTTTTTTTGGAAGGTTGATGGGTTCCTAATATCTAGCTAGTTGTAAATATTAAGAAGAAAATTTGAGAGTCGAAGTTCTAGAAGCAAAACTCATTTTGTACAATGAGCATAAGAAAAGACTGCTATATAATCTTCTCTTCTCTAGTTCTCTCTCTTTTAAATCAAGTAAAGCTTTACTTTAAGGGATGTATACTTTTAATGCAGAAAATCTGAATAATTATACTTCTTCAGAGTAAAACTAGTGCATCCCAGTTTCAAATTACATTTACCTTCTACCTAAAATTTGAAAAATGAAAGCCTAAGCAAAATAGGTGAAAGATTCCTTTCTATTCAGATAAATACACACACACACACACACACACACATAAGTTAGGGAAGCAAATTTAAGTAGCATTTCTAGATTTTTTTTAAAAGGATTATTGGACTGAGAAATCTTAGTCAAAGATTTGAGATGAGATTTTAAAAGGAATTCACAACATATTGAGATTAGTTTGAGACTTAGAAGCTGTAGATAATTTGAAAAGAATTCCAGTGGCTGCAGCTGTATGCTATATTGTGCGTCCTATTTGTCGGAAAATAATTTGCCTGATGTAATAGCTACCAGATCCATTGACTCTATGTACAAGATAACCTCCCTGCTGTAAGAGAGTGTAAAAAGTATGGGGAAGGGGCTTCCCTGGTGGTGCAGTGGTTGAGAGCCTGCCTGCCGATGCAGAGGACACGGGTTCATGTCCCAGTCCGGGAAGATCCCACATGCTGCAGAGCGGCTGGGCCCGTGAGCCATGGCCGTTGAGCCTGCGCATCCAGAGCCTGTGCTCCGCAACAGGAGAGGCCACAACAGCGCGAGGCCCACATACCGCAAAAAATAAATAAATAAATAAAAAGTATGGTGAAACCCTTGCTTCATGCTAATTAATTACTAGGCATGATGTATGTATAAAGTATACTAAAGTTATGAGTGAAAGGAGAAAATAAGAAAAATACAGTATTTTCACCAGTGGTTCTCAATATAGTGAATGAGGTCAGGATGACCAAGTCTCCTCACCTTCTTAAAAGGTTTCAAATGTAGAGTATGATGTTATCTTCTTTAGTTATATTTTCAATTGGATTTGGGGGAGGAGATGTTAAAACATGTCGTAAAATAGATATCTCCAACATACTTCAGATTTTAATCTTGATTTGTCATTTAAAGTCTCATCCCACAACACCCATTATTCTTAGAGTCTAAAAAAAAATAGTCCTGTTATTGCTTTCAATTCATGGGAATTGAGAATTCTTAGTGGGTAGAGGAGAATCTGTAGGCAATGTCTGTGGGTAAAATAGAAAAAATACCCATGAAGGGTAGCAGAATGTTACCACCCAAATATGTATCGTTGACATAAGAATGATTTTGAGCTGATTATTTTGAGGAACAACAGATGTAGGAGAAGCTCTGAAAAGAGAGTGGAAGTTAAGTTCTGTAATGGAGATTTCCAACTGTAAAGGAGACCTCCATTTGTTAAGGTGTCTCCCTCCCTGTACAGGAAGAGGGCAACTCTAAATCACAAGAACATCTTATCAGTGAAGAAACCCCCACTTAAATCTGCATAACAAACCTTACCTTCACCTTATCAAAAAAACCTTACTTCTCCTGGTAACCTCCCCATAACTGACATCCCCATATCTATCTTTCTTTTGTCTGTAGCTGAAGATGGTATTCAAGCTAGTGGCTTAGGCTATCTCAGAGAGTTTTTCATTTTTACCAGAGTATCTCCCATGTACACATGAAGCATACATGTTAATAAACTTCTGTTTGTTTGTCTCTTGTTAATCTATCTTTTACTGCAGGGCTTGCAGCCAAGAACTCAAAAACATAGAGGAAAAATTACTGTTTCCCTCCCACAACAGCAAGGTAATACAGTAGGTAGAAGTCTCTTCTCAGAGAAAATGAATGTAGAACTTAGAAAAAGACACCTCATGTTCTATGAATATAAGACGAGGCACTAACCTGGTATGAAAATTTTAGAAAAGGTCAAGTTAGCAATGTGCTGTACCTCAAAAAAAAAAAAAAAGTCTGTAAAGACACTGAACATGGATCTTTAAGGTCAATTTTTTTTAAAAAAAGATGGAGGAATGACCTACTACCTTAGATAAATTGTGGACTATTAAGGGATGACAGAGAGATTAAAACAACACATCCAATATTTTGCTGTCATTCCTATCATGTAAGATAATATTCAGATGCAAAGAGTAGACCAAAATTAAGACATAAGTTAAGACAATCATTACAGGTTTCTAGCCATTTTAAATAATTTCAATTCTTCAAGATCAAAATGCAACTTAAGATACTGAAAGAAACTGCTGATACAATTAAAGAAGTAAACTATTGTTCAGCTCTAAGAGTCAAAACTTTTAAAGGACAAATAACATTAAATTCATTTGCTAGAATCCACTTCTCCTGATGCTCAACTCACTGTTGTTAAGTGATGTTATAACCTCTGGATGCTAAATCAAATAACCACCTTTCCCCAGGGCCCATCTCCCAAACTGACTTACTTTCCAATATTATAAGAAACTCTAGATTTAGCATCTGTGATGTCTTGGACCTATACTAGGTGCTTTATATACATTAGAACTAAGTTTCATGAAAAGCCTAAAATATATGTATTATTAACTTCATTTTGTGATAGGAAAATGAGGTGCATACCAATTAAATTTCTGGCCTAGTGTCACATAGTAGAAGAGTTGGGATTCTTCAAATATAAAAATGGCATTCTGTTCATACTTTCTCAAATTATTCCACCACTTTACTTCATTTGAGAAATATAATTCCTCTGTTAGCATGTCAACCAGCAATGCATGTGTAGATTCTCCCATCAGCTTGTTTTTTTTTTTTTAATGTATACGATATAGATCACTGCTTCTCAAAATGTATTGTGCATATAATCTCCTGGGGATCTTATTAAAATTCAGATTCTGACTCAGGTGTGGCCTAAGATTCTACATATAGAAAAGCACTTTCATGTATATTATTATGTGTGATATTCACTGTAATTCTGAATATTAGGCAAATAATACATCATTAATCTTATTAAGACTGAATTCCTTAGATAGTAAGGGACTTGCCTGCATTTATGCAGTTAGATTTACCAACATTACGTAAACTCTCCTATAAATCTCACATGCAGAAGAGCACTGATAATGTCTTTCATTACAACTTTTGGACAAGGTGAAAAGATGTGGGCTATACTATAAAGTGAATGGTGGATTTGTAGATTATTAAATATATTTATTTAAAGTATGTTGATTGATGTCAACCTTGATAAAGTTTATAGTGAGAAGATCAGAGTCTGTCCTATTCTACACTTTTTAATATTTATCACTAATGAATACAATAAAGATATAGAAGTTACGGTTATCAAATACACAAAGCTGAGATTGACAGCCAGTATTCTGCATACTAGAATCCATAGTTAAAATCCTGGCAGACTGGAATAAGAGGTCAAATATAGCAAGATAAAATTCTGTATTCTGTTCAAAAATACCAAGTACATTTAAGGAAAACATATTAAGTATCTTCAAATATTTGAAGTATTTTTATGAAGAAGAGAAGTTTGATGTAGTTTGCATAGATCTCCATGACAGAAATCGAGAGTGAACCAAAGATCAAGGTAATTTGTAGTAGAAAATGAAAAGATTTTTGACAGGAAAGGAACTAACATTTTTAGAATCTTTGGCCATATAAGGACTGGTGTTCTGCCATATTATTCTACTTAATTATTATAGCACTGCTAAGAGGAAGGTATGTTAAACTGGTACTATAGTGAGGAACTTGAGATTACATAGGTTAAGCTTTTGTAAAAAGCCACATATGGAACATGAGGTAAACTCACAATTGGGGCTCAAGTCACCCTGCTTCATTATGCTAGAAATAATCACCAAAATAATACATTCTTTGTCGTGGGAATTATTCAAACTGAGTCCAGAGAAAAATCCCTTAAGTGGGAAACTAAAATAGATTAATTCCAAATATCCAAATTTTCTTTTGAGACATAATTAGTTGATTGACCAAAGGGTGGGTAGGCATCAGTTTTAGCCTGGGCAATGGATAGTTTCCATGAGATTTCTAAACTTGGAGTATATTATTATTCTTACACATTATTCAAAGTACCAAATCTAAAGTTCAAAAATTGGGAAAAGCTATGTTTTCTTTCTAGTTAGAGAAAGCTGGTCTATAGCTAAAGCAGAGAGAATCAGAGATGAGAAAGGGAGAGCCCAGAGGCATCCAAAAATCTGATTCTGTATTTCTGAAGCTAAAATACATTCTGGTCATTGGTTCATGACAGACGCTCCTTTGCCTTTGTCTTCAGCTAGTCTGAGTTGGATTTCTCACCACTGCAAAGCAGAGTCCCCAGTCACTTTTTGCCAAGAATGCCAACAAATAAAACTTAAGATACAGAAATGGCATCTGAGGATTAAGTCTTTGCATATATGAGTCACAATATTGAAATAAATTAAATTTAATCCTTACACAAAAATTGTTACCCTATAATGTAAAGTTTGATATTTATCTCATCTCAGTTTTTTCTTGTGCAAATGAGTTTTGTATTCATGTCATTGTTTAATTTCTCCAATAAATTTGCCTTAGTAATAATGGCATAGGGATATGAAAACCCAAGTTACCAATAAGGTGTATATGACTTGACTGTGTGTGGGTTTGTGTGTTTGTAAAATCAGAACTCTAACTCTAGTTCCTTGTGCTGCTGTATAGAATTAAACTTACTTTCTATTAAAGATATAATTGCAGCTGAAAGGTTTTTTAATTAAAACATATAAAGTTATACTTCCAGTGTTTTATATGGGGACCTCAGCATTAACCCTGCAGTTAATGTATTTAATGAGTTATTTTATATAAAGCTAATTAAAAATTTAGGGTTTTAATATAGTCTCTGCTCCATTTTACTCTCAGCATCTCACACCATATTCAGAATAGTGAATTAAATTATGATGAAATAGTTTTCATTGTGTCTATAACGATTAACATTTTAGCAGGGGTTCCTAAACAGAGCCATGTATCAGAGGATCAATTGTTTGATAAGAAGTCACTCTGATGGTTTTTATTCAATAATCTTGCTATAAAAATCACTCTTTAATATATACCTAGACTGAAATTTGGGATACATATATTATTCCACTAAATTTACACTTTCCATCACCTTGATTTCTAAAAACAAATGTTATTGTGTCAGTTTGGCTATTGATGTTTTACATATTTGGTAAAAATGAGTTTTAAGTGGCTATTACATTATATTAGAAAACATTAAGACATTATTTTTTAAGTTTTATTAAGATAGAGTATATTATTGAAAAATTTTTAGAACATTACACAAAAATTTTCCTTAATGCCAAGAGAAGGTGGG
Organism: Mesoplodon mirus; assembly: GCF_964341445.2. Taxonomy (NCBI): domain Eukaryota; kingdom Metazoa; phylum Chordata; class Mammalia; order Artiodactyla; family Ziphiidae; genus Mesoplodon; species Mesoplodon mirus. Next base: position 113,127,186 of record NC_138982.1, read on the forward strand.
GATATGATTCTTGTGATTTTCTTTCAAATACCTGAAGGATATGAAAGAAATTACTCCTTACCAGTGAAAGGTTGACATGCATTTTTATTACTTGTTACATTTAGTAAAGTTATTATATGACATCTAATGTTTTGAGAAATGAAACAAAATGACAATCATGTTATTTTATTTTATTTATTTATTTTTTTATTAGTTTCTGCTTTATAACAAAGTGAATCAGTCATACATATACATATGTTCCCACATCCCTTCCCTCTTGCGTCTCCCTCCCTCCCACCCTCCCTATCCCACCCCTCCAGGCAGTCACCAAGCACCGAGCTGATCTCCCTGTGCTCTGCGGCTGCTTCCCACATCGATCTAACTTATGTTTGGTACTGTATATATGTCCATGCCTCTCTCTCGCTTTGTCACAGCTTACCCTTCCCCCTCCCCATATCCTCAAGTCCATTCTCAAGTAGGTCTGTGTCTTTATTCGTGTCTTACCCCTATGTTCTTCATGACATTTTTTTTTCTTAAATTCCATATATATGTGTTAGCATACGGCATTTGTCTTTCTCTTTCTGACTTACTTCACACTGTATGACAGACTCTAGGTCTATCCACCTCATTACAAATAGCTCAGTTTCGTTTCTTTTTATGGCTGAGTAATATTCCATTGTATATATGTGCCACATCTTCTTTATCCATTCATCCAATGATGGACACTTAGGTTGTTTCCATCTCCGGGCTATTGTGAATAGAGCTGCAATGAACATTTTGGTACATGTCTCTTCTTGAATTATGGTTTTCTCAGGGTATATGCATAGTAGTGGGATTGCTGGGTCATATGGTAGTTCTATTTGTAGTTTTTTAAGGAACCTCCATACTGTTCTCCATAGTGGCTGTACCAATTCACATTCCCACGAGCAGTGCAAGAGTGTTCCCTTTTCTCCACACCCTCTCCAGCATTTATTGTTTCTAGATTTTTTGATGATGGCCATTCTGACTGGTGTGAGATGATATCTCATTATAGTTTTGATTTGAATTTCTCTAATGATTAATGATGTTAAGCAAGCTTTCGTGTGTTTGTCGGCAGTTTGTATATCTTCTTTGGAGAAATGCCTATTTAAGTCTTCTGCCCATTTTTGGATTGGGTTGTTTGCTTTTTGCTATTGAGCTGCATGAGCTGCTTATAAATTTTGGAGATTAATCTTTGTCAGTTGCTTCATTTGAAAATATTTTGTCCCATTCTGAGGGTTGTCTTTTGGTCTTGTTTATGGTTTCCTTTGCTGTGCAAAAGCTTTGAAGTTTCTTTAGGTCCCATTTGTTTATCTTTGTTTTTATTTCCATTTCTCTAGGAGGTGGGTCCAAAAGGATCTTGCTGTGATTTATGTCATAGAGTGTTCTACCTATGTTTTCCTCTAAGAGTTTTGATAGTTTCTGGCCTTACATTTAGGTCTTTAATCCATTTTGAGCTTATTTTTGTGTATGGTGTTAGGGAGGGATCTAATCTCATACTTTTACATGTACCTGTCCAGTATTCCCAGCACCACTTATTGAAGAGGCTATCATTTCTCCAGTGTACATTCCTGCCTCCTTTATCAAAGATAAGTTGACCATATGTGCATGGGTTTACCTCTGGGCTTTCTATCCTGTTCCCTTGATCTATCTTTCTGTTTTTGTGCCAGTACCATACTGTCTTGATTACTGTAGCTTTGTAGTATAGTCTGAAGTCAGGGAGCCTGATTCCTCCAGATCCGTTTTTCGTTCTCTAGATTGCTTTGGCTATTCGGGGTCTTTTATTTTTCCAAACAAATTTTGAAATTTTTTGTTCTAGTTCTGTGAAAAATGCCAGTGGTAGTTTGATAGGGATTGCCTTGAATCTGTAGATTGCTTTGGGTAGTAGAGTCATTTTCACAATATTGATTCTTCCAATCCAGGAACATGGTATATCTGTCCATCTATTTGTATCATCTTTAATTTCTTTCATCAGTGTCTTATAATTTTCTGTATAGAGGTCTTTTGTCTCCTTAGGTAAGTTTATTCCTAGATATTTTATTCTTTTTGTTGCAATGGTAAATTGGAGTATTTTCTGATTTCACTTTTAGATTTTTCATCATTATTGTACAGGAATGCCAGAGATTTCTGTGCATTAATTTTGTATCCTGCTACTTTACCGAATTCATTGATTAGTTCTAGTAGTTTTCTGGTAGCATCTTTAGGATTCTCTATGTATAGTATCATGTCATCTGCAAACAGTGACAGCTTTACTTCTTCTTTTCCAATTTGGATTCCTATTATTTCCTTTTCTTCTCTGATTGCTGTGGCTAAAACTTCCAAAACTAGGTTGAATAAGAGTGGTGAGAGTGAGCAACCTTGTCTTGTTCCTAATCTTAGTGGAAATGGTTTCAGTTTTTCACCATTGAGGACTATGTTGGCTGTGGGTTTGTCATATATGGCCTTTATTATGTTGAGGAAAGTTCCTTCTATGCCTACTTTCTGCAGGGTTTTTATCATAAATGGGTGTTGATTTTTGTCGAAAGCTTTCTCCGCATCTATTGAGATGATCATATGGTTTTTCTCCTTCAATTTGTTAATATGGTGTATCACATTGATTGATTTGCATATATTGAAGAATCCTTGCATTCCTGGAATAAACCCCACTTGATTGTGGTGTATGATCCTTTTATTGTGCTGTTGGATTCTGTTTGCTAGTATTTTGTTGAGGATTTTTGCATCTATGTTCATCAGTGATATTGGCCTGTAGTTTCTTTCTTTGTGACATCCTTGTCTGGATTTGGTATCAAGGTGATGGTGGCCTCGTAGAATGAGTTTCGGAATGCTCCTCCCTCTGCTATATTTTGGAAGAGTTTGAGAAGGATAGGTGTTAGCTCTTCTCTAAATGTTTGATAGAATTTGCCTGTGAAGCCATCTGGTCCTGGGCTTTTGTTTGTTGGAAGATTTTTTATCACAGTTTCAATTTCAGTGCTAGTGATTGGTCTATTCATATTTTCTATTTCTTCCTGAGTCAGTCTTGGCAGGTTGTGCATTTCTAAGAAATTGTCCATTTCTTCCAGGTTGTCCATTTTATTGGCATAGAGTTGCTTGTCGTAATCTCTCATGATCGTTTGTATTTCTGCTGTGTCAGTTGTTACTTCTCCTTTTTCATTTCTAATTCTATTGATTTGAGTCTTCTCCCTTTTTTTCTTGATGAGTCTGGCTAATGGTTTATCAATTTTGTTTATCTTCTCAAAGAACCAATTTTTAGTTTTATTGATCTTTGCTATTGTTTCCTTCATTTCTTTTTCATTTATTTCTGATCTTATCTTCATGATTTCTTTCCTCCTGCTAACTTTGGGGGTCTTTTGTTCTTCTTTCTCTAATTGCTTTAGGTGCAGGGTCACGTTGTTTACTCGAGATGTTTCCTGTTTCTTAAGGTGGGATTGTATTGCTATAAACTTCCCCCTTAGAACTGCTTTTGCTGCATCCCATAGGTTTTGGGTCGTCATGTCTCCATTGTCATTTGTTTCTAGGTATTTTTTTATTTCCTCTTTGATTTCTTCAGTGATCACTTCATTTTTAAGTAGTGCATTGTTTAGCCTCCATGTGTTTGTATTTTTTACAGATCTTTTCCTGTAATTGATATCCAGTCTCATAGCATTGTGGTCAGAAAAGATACTTGATATGATTTCAATTTTCTTAAATTTACCAAGGCTTGATTTGTGACCCAAGATATGATCTATCCTGGAGAATGTTCCATGAGCACTTGAGAAAAATGTGTATTCTGTTGTTTTTGGACGGTATGTCCTATAAATATCAATTAAGTCCATCTTGTTTAATGTATCATTTAAAGCTTGTGTTTCCTTATTTATTTTCATTTTGGATGATCTGTCCATTGGTGAAAGTGGGGTGTTTAAGTCCCCTACTATGATTGTGTTACTGTCGATTTCCCCTTTTATGGCTGTTAGTATTTGCCTTATGTATTGAGGTGCTCCTATGTTGGGTGCATAAATATTTACAATTGTTGTATCTTCTTCTTGGATCGATCCCTTGATCATTATGTAGTGTCCTTCTTTGTCTCTTCTAATAGTCTTTATTTTAAAGTCTATTTTGTCTGATATGAGAATTGCTACTCCAGCTTTCTTTTGATTTCCATTTTCATGGAATATCTTTTTCCATCCCCTTACTTTCAATCTGTATGTGTCTCTAGGTCTGAAGTGGGTCTCTTGTAGACAGCATATATATGGGTCTTGTTTTTGTATCCATTCAGCCAATCTGTGTCTTTTGGTGGGAGCATTTTGTCCATTTACATTTAAGGTAATTATTGATATGTATGTTCCTATTCCCATTTCCTTAATTGCTTTGGGTTCGTTATTGTAGGTATTTTCCTTCTGTTGTGTTTCTTTCCTAGAGAAGTTCCTTTAGCATTTGTTGTAAAGCTGGTTTGGTGGTGCTGAACTCTCTCAGCTTTTGCTTGTCTGTGAAGGTTTTAATTTCTCCATCAAATCTGAATGAGATCCTTGTTGGGTAGAGTAATCTTGGTTGCAGGTTTTTCTCCTTCATCACTTTAAATATGTCCTGCCCCTCCCTTCTAGCTTGTAGAGTTTCTGCTGAGAGATCAGCTGTTAACCTTATGGGGATTCCCTTGTGTGTTATTTGTTGTTTTTCTCTTGCTGCTTTTAATATGATTTCTTTGTGTTTAATTTTTGACAGTTTGATTAATATGTGTCTTGGCGTATTTCTCCTTGGATTTATTCTGTATGGGACTCTCTGTGCCTCCTGGACTTGATTAACTATTTCCTTTCCCATATTAGGGAAGTTTTCAACTGTAATCTCTTCAAATATTTTCTCAGTCCCTTTTTTTTTCTCTTCTTCTTCTGGAACCCCTATAATTCGAATGTTGGTGCGTTTAATGTTGTCCCAGAGGTCTCTGAGACTGTCCTCTGTTCTTTTCATTCTTTTTTCTTTATTCTGCTCTTCAGCAGTTATTTCCACTATTTTATCTTCCACGTCACCTATCCGTTCTTCTGCCTCAGTTATTCTGCTATTGATCCCATCTAGAGTATTTTTCATTTTATCAATTGTGTTTATAATTGATGCTTGGTTCATCTTTAGTTCTTCTAGGTCCTTGTTAACTGTTTCTTGCATTTTGTCTATTCTATTTCCAAGATTTTGGATCTTGGAAATAGAATCTTGTATCATCTTTACTATCATTATTCTGAATTCTTTTTCAGGTAGACTGCCTATTACCTCTTCATTTGTTAGGCCTGGTAGGTTTTTATCTTGCTCCTTCACCTGCTGTGTGTTTTTCTGTCTTCTCATTTTGCTTATATTACTGTGTTTGGGGTCTCCTTTTTGCAGCCTGCAGATTCGTAGTTCCCTTTGTTTTTGGTGTCTGTCCCCAGTGGCTAAGGTTGTTTCAATAGGTTGTGTAGGCTTCCTGGTGGGGGGGGACTAGTGCCTGTGTTCTGGTGGTTGAGGCTCGATCTTGTCTTTCTGGCGGACAGGTCCACGTCTGGTGGTGTGTTTTGGGGTTCCTGTGGCCTTATTATGTTTTTAGACAGCCTCTCTGCTAATGGGTGGGGTTGTGTTCCTGTCTTGCTAGTTGGTTGGCATAGGGTGACCAGCACTGTAGCTTGCTGGTCGTTGACTGAAGCTGGGTGCTGGTGTTGAGATGGAGATCTCTGGGAGATTTTCGCTGCTTGATATTATGTGTAGCTGGGAGGTCTCTTGTGGACCCGTGTCCTGAAGTTGACTCTCCCACTTCAGAGGCACAGCACTGACTCCTGGCCTCAGCACCAAGAGCCTTTCATCTACCCGGCTCAGAATAAAAGGGAGAAAAAGTAGAAAGAACGAATTAGTAGAAGAAAGAAAGAGAGAACAAAGAAAGAAGGAAAGAAAGGAAGGAAGGAAGGAGGGAGGGAGGGAGGAAGGAAGGAAAGAAAGAAAAAGAAAGAAAGAAAGAAAGAGAAAGAAAGAAAGAAATGAGGGAGGGAGGGAGGAAGGAAGGAAAGAAAGAAAGAAAGGAGTGGCTCAGGGAGGGAGGGAGGAAGGGAAGGTAGGAAAAAAAAGAGAAGATAACGTAAAATAGAATAAAGTGTGATGAAATATAGTAGCGTTATTAAAATAAAAAGGTAATTAATTAAAAAAAACCGGATGGATAGAACCCTGGGACAAATGGTGGAAGCAAAGCTCTACAGAGAAAATCTCACACAGAAGCATACACATACACATTCACAAAAAGAGAACAGGGGGAAAAATCATAAATCTTGCTCTCAAAGTCCACCTCCTCAATTTGGGATAATTCGTTGTAAAAAGAGGAAAAGGGGAAAAAGTCTTAAATCTTGCTCTCAAAGTCCACCTCCTCAATTTGGGATAATTCGTTGTAAAAAGAGGAAAAGGGGAAAAAATCTTAAATCTTGTCCTCAAAGTCCACCTCCTCAATTTGGGATTATTCGCTGTCTATTCATGTATTCCACAGATGCAGGGTACATCAAGTTGATTGCGGAGATTTAATCCACTGCTTCTGAGGCTGCACAGAGATATTTCCCTGTCTCTTCTTTGTTCTCCCAGCTGCCGGGTCTCAGCTTTGGATTTGGCCCCTCCTCTGCGTGTGGGTCGCCGGAGGGCATCTGTTCTTCGCTCAGACAGGATGGGTTTAAAGGAGCTGCTGATTCGGGGGCTCTGTCTCACTGAGGCCGAGGGGAGGGAGGGGCACGGAGTGCGGGGTGAGCCTGCGGTGGCAGTGGCCGGCATGACATTGCACCAGCCCGAGGCGCTCTGTGCGCTTTCCTGGGAAAGCCGTCCCTGGATCCCGGGACCCCGGCAGTGGCGGGCTGCACAGGCTCCCCGGAAGGGGGGGCGTGGACAGTGACTTGTGCTCGCACACAGGCCTCGTGGCGGCAGCAGCAGCAGCCCCAGCGTCCCACGCCCGTCTCCGGAGTCCGCGCCTTTAGCCGCGGCTCACGCCCATCTCTGGTGCTCCTTAAGCAGCGCTCTTAATCCCCTCTCCTTGCGCACCAGGAAACAAAGAGGGAAGAAAAAGTCTCTTGCCTCTTCGGCAGCTCCAGTCTTTTTCCCGGACTCCCTCCGGGCTAGCCGTGGTGCACTAACCCCTTCAGGCTCTCTTCCTGCCGCCAGCCCCAGTCCTCTCCCTGCGCTCCGACTGAAACCCGATACCCGAGCCTCAGCTCCCAGCCCCGCCCGCCCCGGCGGCCGAGCAGACAAGCCTCTCGGGCTGGTGAGTGCCTGAGGGCACCGATCCTCTGTGCGGGAATCTCTCCGCTTTGCCCTCCGCACCCCTGTTGCTCCGCTCTCCTCCGCTACTCCGAAGCTTTCCCCCTCCGCCACCCGCAGTCTCCACCCGCGAAGGGGCTTCCTGGTGTGTGGAAACCTTTCCGCCTTCACGGCTCCCTCCTACTGGGGCAGGTCCCTTCCCTATCCTTTTGTCTCTGTTTATTCTTTTTTCTTTTGTCCTACCCAGGTATATGGGGAGTTTCTTGCCTTTTTGGGGGTCTGAGGTCTTCTGTCAGCATTCAGTAGGTGTTCTGTAGGAGTTGTTCCACGTGTAGATGAATTTCTGATGTATCTGTGGGGAGGAAGGTGATCTCTGCATCTTACTCTTCCACCATCTTCACCCCTCTCCTCCATGTTATTTTATATAAATCGAATTAACAGTGACAATCATGGTGTTTGAAATATGTTTATAAACATGAATATAAATACACATATATAAATAAAATTATTAATTAAAAACAATTTACAATTTTAAAAGGTTTTCTGAAAATATCCTAACAGTCATCCACAACACTTGCTTTTCTTTTGGTGATAATACCACTTTTTCTTGGTGGTTATACTCTTTCCTAATTATTTAATTTCTTATAGCACTGGGACATGAGGGTGAAAATTGACATATTAATAAGCAAGGCAAAATCTAAACTAATCTGGCATTTTCCTCTTTAGAATAAGAATCTTAAGTAGAGTAATATTCAAATTTAAAGAACTTAAAAATAAGCACTTCTTTTTATAAAATTCAAAATCCTGTACTTTTGGAGATCTGATTATATTCAAATTTTCCTACAATTCTGTGAACTGTTCAATGATATTGAATATAGTTTTTTGCATCTCTATTTGTATCTACTTATCTATGCTTAAGTGTGAATCTATGTCTGTGACATATCAACACTTTTTTAATTAATAAAAAAATTATAGAAGTGTATTTCAAGTCCTAAAACCAGCTAATTTAGTGGCATTTTAATTGTGGTTTTGCTATAGACTTAAAGTTTGTGTTCCTCCAAAATTCAGATGTTAAAACCTAATACTCAATGTGATGATATTTGGAGGTGGAATCTTTGGGAGGTGATTAGGTCATAAAAGTGGAGTCCTCATGAATAGGATTAGTGCCCTTTAAAAAAGACACCAGAGAATTCTCTTTGCTCTCCACCATGTGAGGATACAATGAGATGTAGGCAGTCTGCAACCTGGAAGAGGGCTCTCATGAGAGCCCAAACATGCTATCACCCCGATCATGGACTTCCAGCTCCCAGAACTGTGAGAAAGAAATTTCTGTTGTGTATAAGCCACCTCCTTTATAGTATTTTGTTATACAAGTCTTATCTAATAAAGATAAGTTTACATATATTTTTGATATTCTAATAATGCATATAATTATGTGTGAATTATTCTAGAATTAGATTTTCCCTTCAATATTTTAAAAAATGTACATAATGAACTTCCAGAAATCTTTATGAGAATTTCCTGGTGATACAGAAGATCAGCATGGAAGATGCAACATATAGGGTATTTCTGTGGTACCTCTTTACATAAAGACTTGGTAAAATATTTTATTTGTAATCATAATAATTTTAACTATACATTTGGAAAATCTCAAGATAGAGAATATGTATATTAATTTAAATGTATTTTTCTCTAGTTTTATTGAGATATAATTGGCATATAATATTTTATTAGTTGCAAATGTACATGATGATTTGTACATTTTCACAACATGTATATTGTGAAATGATTGCCATGATGTGTATAGTTAACATCCATAATCTCACATAGTTACACTTCTTTTTTTGTGATAAGAACTTTTCAGACTTGCTCTCTTAGCAACTTTCAAATATTCAATACAGTATTGTTAACTAGAGTCATGTTGTAAATAGAAATTCACAACTTATTTATCTTATAACTGGAAGTTTGTACCTTTGACCACCTTTATTCATTTACCTCCCTCTACTATCCCCAACCTCTGGCAACCACAAATCTGATCTCTCTTTCTATGAGGGTTTTTTTTTTAACATATATGTATATTCCATAGAAGTGAGATTATACAGTATTCATCTTTGTCTTATTGATTTCACTTACCATAATGCCTTCAAGATCCATCCATGTTGTCACAAATGGTAGCATTTCCTTCTTTTTCATGGCTGACTAATATACCACATCTTTTTTATCCATTCATCCGTCAATGGACAATTAGGTTGTTTCCATGTCTTGGCTATTGTATATAATGTCACAATGAACATAGCGGTGCAAATATCTCTTTGGGGTAGTGATTTTGTTTCCTTCAGGTATCTACCCAGAAGTGGAATTTCTGGATCATATGGTATTTCTATTTTTAATTTTTTAAGGAAACTCCATACTGTTTTCCACAGTGACTGTACAAATTTACATTCCCATCAAACGTGCACAAGGGTTCCCTGTTCTCCACATCCTAGCTAGCGTTTGTTCCCTTGTCTTTTTGATAATAGCCATTCTAACAAGTGTGAGGTAATATTTCATTGAGATTTTCATTTTCACTCCCCTAATGATTAGTGACTTTGAGCACTTTTTCATGTACCAGTTGGCCAGTTATATGTCTTCTTTGGAAAAATATCTATTTTGGTCCTTTGCCCATTTTAAAATTTGGATTATTTATTTGTTTGTTTGCTTTTGAGTTGTATGGGTTCCTTATATATTTTGGGTTTTAACCCCTTATTGCATTTATGGTTTGCAAATATTTTCTCCTATTCTGTAAGTTGCCTTTTCATTTTGTTGATCATTTCTTTTCCTGTGTATTAGCTTTTTAGTTTGGTATAGTCCCACTTATTTATTTTTGGTTTTGTTGCTTTTACTTTAGATGTCATATCCAAAAATATAATTGCCAAGACCCATGTCACAAGTTCTTCCCCTATTTTTCTCCAGGAGTTTTATGGTTTCAGGTCTTACATTTAAGTCTTTAAATCATTTCAAGTTAATTTTTGTAAGTAGTGTAAGAGAGGGGCCTAATTTCATTATTTTTCATGTGACTATCCAATTTCCACAGCACCATTTATTGAAGAAACTGTCTTTTCTCCATTGAGTATTCTTATCTTGCCTGTCAAATATTAGTTGACCATATATGCCTGGGTTTATTTCTGAGTCTCTGTTCCATTCCATTGGTCTAAGTGTCTGTTTTTAAGCCAGTATCATACTGCTTTGATTACTATAGCTTTGTAATATAGTTTGAAATCAGGATGTGTGATGCCTCCAACTTTGTTCTCAAGATTGCTTTGGTAATTCAGAGTCTTTTGTGGTTCTATGCATATTTTAGCATTTTTTTTTCTTTTTTTGTAAAAATGCCATTGGAATATGTATATGTATTGCATTAAATCTATAGATAGTTTTGGGTAGTATAGACATTTTAACAATATTAATTCTTCCAACCTATAAATATAGGATATATTTCCCTTTATTTGTGTCTTTCTTCAATTTTTTTCATTAATGTCTTATAGTTTTCAGTGTAGAGATCTTTCACATCCTTGGTTAAATTTATTACTAAGAATTTTATTTTTTATGCTATTACAAATAGAATTATTTTCTTTACTTTTTTCAGATAATTCATTGTTGATGTATAGAAATACTACTGATTTGGGGGTGTTGATTTTGTATCCTGCGACTTTACTGGATTTGTTGATTAAGATCTAAGAGTTTATTGATAGAACCTTTAGGATTTTCTATGTATAAAATCATGTCATCTGCAAATAGAGAAAAATTTTACTTCTTTTTGAATTCTGATGAATTTTTTTCTTTTTCTTGCCTGATTGCTCTAACTAGGACTTCCAGTCCTATGCTGAATAGGAGTGATACAAGAGGGCACCCCGTCTTGTTCCTGATCTTAAAGGAATAAGTTTCAACATTTAATCATTGAGTATGATGTTAGTTACAGGCTCCTCATATATGATGTATCTTATGTTGAGGTACATTTCTTCTACACATAATTTGTTGAGACTTTTCATCATGAATGGCTATTGAATTTTGTAAAATGCTTTTTCCTGCATCTATTGTGATTTTTATTTTTCATTCTGTTAATGTGATATATCACATTTATTGATTTGACTACATTGAACCATCTTTGCATCCCAAGGATGAATCCCACTTGATCACGGTGTATTATCCTTTTAATGTGCTGTTGAAGTCTGTTTGCTAGTATTTTTGTTGAGAGTTTTGCATTTATATTTACCAAAGATATTGGCTGATAAGTTTCCTTCCTTGTAGTGACCTTATCTATCTTTGGTATCAGAACAGTGCTAGCCTCATAAAATGAGTTTGAGAGTGTTCCCTCCTCTTCAATTCTGTTTTTTGGAGAATTTGTGAAGGATTTATGTTAATTCTTCTTTAAATGTTTGGTAAATTCACCAGTGAGGCTATCTGGTCCTGGGCTATTCTTTGTCAGGAGGCTACTGATTACTGATTCAACCTCCTTACTGCTTATCACTCCATTTAGATTTTCTATTTCTTCCTGATTCAGTTTTGTGAGGTTGTATGTTTCTAAGAATTTATCCATTTCTTCTAGGTTGTCCTGGAGGAAAGCTAAGTTTTCTAGGTTGTCTAGGTTGACCAGCATGTCTACTTGCACTCTAGGAAATAATACATTGAGAGTTTCCATTGAAGTATTTTTTAAATATTATATTTAATATGCTACTGCCTTTCAAGAAAGGACCAGTTAAATAAATTATGGATCATCATAAAATGGAATTTATGTACCTGTCTAAAAAATGAGGGATGTATGTATTAATGTACATACACTACCTATTATTAAATGAAAAAAATCAAGGTACAGAAAAGTGTGATAGTGTTCTATAGTTCTTATGAAATAAGAGGGATTTGGCATATATCTTTTGTCACTTGTGTAAATATAGGCATCAAGAAATAAAGACAAAAAACAGTAATAATCCTTATTTTTGTGTATTTGTAGGTTAGATGGGGGTGAGAATGAGATGGATTTTGCATTGTATAAGTCTAATAATTATATATAAATATATATAAGTAATGTGTTATATGTGCATGCATATAAATGATGCACACATATACATGCCACAAGTCTCCAAACATATATAATGTTGAAATATGCAAACTACTGAAAATTAAGTTGAAAAAATTTGACTCGGTTATATGAAAATGAGTTATTCACTCTTTTTCTAAATAATTACCTCTACACAAAGGCAATATCTAGGTAGTCAATCTGGCATTTTCTGTCCAGGTGCTTAAATTTTAGCTTTGTTGTCTTCATTTTCCTGACCTAAGGCCAGTGTTTTGACACTGGTTCTTTTTCTTTCTTTCTTTTTAACATCTTCATTGGAGTATAATTGCTTTACAATGGTGTGTTAGTTTCTGCTTTATAACAGAGTGAACCTGCTATACATATACATATATCCCCATATCTCCTCCCTTTTGCATCTCCCTCCCACCCTCCCAACCCCACCCCTCTAGGTGGTCACAAAGCACCAAGTTGATCTCCCTGTGCTATGCAGCTGCTTCCCACTAGCTATCTATTTTACATTTGTAAGTATATGTGAGTCCATGCCACTCTGTCACTTCATCCCAGCTTACCCTTCCCACTCCCTGTGTCCTCAAGTCCATTCTCTACATCTGCATCTTTATTCCTGTTCTGCCCCTAGGTTCTTCAGAACCATGTTTTGTTTTGTTTTTTTTAGATTCCATATATATGTGTTAGCATACGGTATATATTTTTCTCTTTCTGACTTACTTCACTCTGTATGATAGTATCTAGGTCCATCCACCTCACTACAAATAACTCAATTTTGTTTCTTTTTATCGGTGAGTAGTATTCCATTGTATATTTGTGCCACATCTTCTTTATCCATTCATCTGTTGATGGACACATAGGTTGCTTCCATGTCCTGGTATTGTAAATAGAGCTGCAGTGAACATTGTGGTACATGATTCTTTTTGAATTATGGTTTTCTCAGGGTATATGCCCAGTAGTGGGATTGCTGGGTCATATGGTAGTTCTATTTTTAGTATTTTAAGGAACCTTCATACTGTTCTCCATAGTAGCTGTATCAATTTACATTCACAGCAGCAGTGCAAGAGGGTTCCCTTTTCTCCACACCCTCACCAGCATTTATTCTTTGTAGATCTTTTGATGATGGCCATTCTGATTGGTGTGAAGTGATAACCACATTGTACTTTTGATTTGCATTTCTCTAATGATCAGTGGTGTTGAACATCCTTTCATGTGTTTGTTGGCAATCTGTATATCTTCTTTGGAGAAATGTCTATTTAGGTTTTCTGCCCATTTTTGGATTGTTTTTTTTTTTTTTTTTCTGATATTGAGCTGCATGACCTGCTTGTAAATTTTGGAGATGAATCCTTTGTCAGTTGCTTCATGGGCAAATATTTTCTTCCATTCTGAGGGTTGTCTTTTTGTCTTGTTTATGGTTTCCTTTGCTGTGCAAAAGCTTTGAAGTTTCATTAGGTCCCACTTGTTTATTTTTGGTTTTTTTTTTCCATTTCTCTAGGAGGTGGGTCAAAAAGGATCTTGCTGTGATTTATGTCATAGAGTGTTCTGCCTATGTTTTCCTCTAAGAGTTTTTTAGTGTCTGGCCTTACATTTAGGTCTTTAATCCATTTTGAGTTTATTTTTGTTGATACTGGTTCTTGATAGTGAAAAAATTGCCCTGGCTCGAGTCCTAGATATGTGCATATGTCAGAATATTATGGACTCATTCCCAGAACACTAGGGAAATATCCATCTGCACAATAGGAAGCAAGACTGGGATATCTATATTTGCACATTCTGAATAGCTCCATATTTTTCCCAGTGTTCAGAAAGTTTTTGTACAGTTCATTAGCCAATAAGGAATATATTTAAGCTGGGCTCTAAAGGTTTGTCGAAACAAGGGCACAAAGCCCTTGATAAGAATTTATTTCTACAATAAAGTATAATTCTTTTCAATCATAAGAAACCAGCACTCTGCTTCAAAAAGGAAAATTATATATATACATTATATGTGAAATTTGTGAAAGATACCACAAATAATGACATTCTATAATGCAGCCACAATGATGCATTGGACACTGAGAGAATAGCAACGCCAAGTTCTCACAGAAACATCCCTTGAGCAATATACGATACTTGATAGCATGCTCAGCACATTATATAATTTTTTTCTCTTATGACATATTTTATATAAAGAAAATTTTCTATTATAGTGGGTGTTCTTCAGTGATTGCTGTCAGAATAATACTTGATATAATGGGCTATTTTATAATCCACAGAACACTTTCATTCATATTATCTCATTTGTTTCTTGTGGAGGTTAATAGCATTTTAAAGAAGGCAAAACTAAGTTAAGGAATGTCTGTTTCTTGTTCAAAGCCAAATATAGTAAATATAGATGTAGAGAGAAACTTAGATTTTGTGACATCTTATTTTATACTCTCATTATATTTTCTTAGGTCTTTAAAAAATCACATGGTCCAAAATATTCTAAATCTCTCACTGAGGTATTAGATGTCTCACTAGGGTTGCATATACCATAAATTGTAACCACTGATGTTACTGTGTAAGGGAAATTTCACATTTGGGAATGACAATATTAATATTTTATTTTTATTGTTATTCTTTCCTTTGTGAAAGGAACTACATTCCTTCCCTACAGTAGCCTGTGACTGTAAGTACCTAAAAAAATGTCAAGGCCCTGGAAACTTTACCATCAGAAAGTAGGTTGCTCAAACTATATATCCCTTAGGGATTCCATCTTCCCCCTTGTCTACCTTAATCGTAGCCAAGTGAATATTGACAAGGAATGTCCCCCAGAGAGCAGAGCCAGAGCCTGCTCCAGAGCAGGAGTTTATGTTGTGGCTGCCCAGGAGCTGTATTTGGTAGTAATTTGCACTAGTAATTTCTGTAAACATCTTCTAAATAGGAATTTTTATTACAGATACATTATTTCATCCCCACCACTGTGCTTTCATTATTATTGAAAACAGAGGATTCATTTATTAGCTTCAGATCAGTGGACTATGATATGTCATCTACCATCCTCTGTGCGACAAACACAAAAGAAGCAAACATTCTGAGCTTTGAGATGGTTTGGTAACTGGATGAAATTTTGAGTCTGTCCCTACTGTGAAAAAATTGACTCAGTATTTGGGGATCAGTATCTCCTTTGACAGCTAGTTTGCCAAAGGGGTGGACTGTTAAAGGATTAAAGTTACTTACATAGAAATAGAAATCTATATTATTGCAGTATGAAGTGTCCTCAAGTGCACGCACACACACAGACACACACACACAAACACTGCTCAGACTCCCTTGCAAATAATTATAGCCATGTGACTGTGTTCTGATCAAAAGTATTTAAGGAAGAATTGGTAGTAAAAACTTATGGGAAATCACCTTTTAACCTTTCTTCACTTATCCAGTATCCTGCTGGAATTTGTACATGATGGCTGGAACATTAGAAGCGTTCTTGGACAATGAAGCTACTTTGAATACAAGTCAAGCAGTAAAGTTGGCAGGACAGAGAGAAGGACTAGACGTCTCCGACAGCAGAGCTGCCAGAGCAGCCCTGCTCCATCTGGAGAAGCATATCTTGCTGATGCCGCTGCTATTTCCAGTCACTGTTATTAGCACCTGAACATGCTATCCAACTAATACCAGAAAGATTGGTACAATTTGTTACCATATTAGGGACTCACTAGAATGCCATATTCTCCTTGCTGCTTCCCTATTGCCTGAGCTCAGTCCAGTATTGAGACAGAAGAAGAAGTATTAGCAGGAAGTAAAAGTTAAACAAATTTAAAGGACAGAACCAGGGTTTGAGATAAGCAAATGAAACGTGTTTCTTACTGAACAAAGCAAACTGCAAATAAAATAAATGAATAAAATTGTGAGTGGTTGCTAGACCTTCCAAGTACAAATAGTACGAGTTACAGTCCAAGAACAGGAAACATGTGAGATAGCAGATAGATTTAGCTGATATAACAAATGGATAAAAAAATAATGCCTACTTCATGAGATGTTGTGAGATTTAAACAAAATAATACATATAAAGTGATTATCATATTACCCAACAATTAATACCTTTTCAATAAATATTATTATATATTTATTAACTAAAAAATGGCATTAGTCTTAAAATGGCTAAGGTTTTCCAATTTTACATCAGTATAAACTGGGAGAAAGAGATATTAATATTATTTTTTTTTGGCTAAATAGTAAATTCATGTCATAGTGGGCACATTTTTATGAGTTTGTAACATATAAAATATTGTTATTATGTAAATATTTAGCATTTTGTCCTCAAGATTTACTCTGCTTTCTTTCAGCAGCAATTTAAAAAGGGGAGAAAACTGTCCAATAATAGAATGTGGAAATTTTAAAAAGGAAGAAAAGTAAAGCAAGATTTTTCTAATCTGACAGTGACATGTCCTATAATGTTACTGTTAAAATTTTGCACTTGTTTACATTGAAAATGATTAAAAGATCAGCTAAATTGGCTAAACTGTACAGTAATTACTAAAATTACTAAAATGTACTGAAGTTTTTATGTGAACTCAATATACGACCAAGGTGGCTTTTTAAAAGTGTGGAAAATGATGGTGAACTTAGTAATTATTATTAGCATAATTAGACATCAATTGAAAGAAATAAAAAGGTTTGGGGAAGAGATCATTATAGTTGGAATAAATATTTATGTTTTAAAAATAAAACAATAGTTGAAAACTACCAAAGAATCTTTGTTTACACTCAGAAAGGACACCTTGTTAGACATGTGAGAAGAGACAAAAGTCACAAGTGAAGAACATTTGGTACACAAAATGAAAAGATTACATGTAATTTTACCATAAACAAAGTCTAAGAGAAAAAGAGACTGAGACACTGTTTAAAACAAATGTAGTAAAGATGAATATTCCTAGCAAATTAAGTCACATGAAGCAGGCAAATAGCCCCTACATGCCCCTACATATGAAATTGAGCATCTTTCTTTGGAAATTGCTTGCCTTAGGAGGCAGACCAGTTTGGCATCCTCCAATGAGAAAGCCTAGCACCTGTCACCCTAAGATGAGACCTGTCCATCTACACTTCTCACACAGTTCACAGAGCTTAAATAGCTTTTTATTTTGCTTCACTACTAAATAAAAAATGATGGTCAAATCAACGGACATTTCAATAAATCCTCCCACATAAAGGACATAACAAAACAAACAATGTGACAAAATTCAGGAGCAATGGAGAATATTAACATATGTATAGTCAATTTCCACAAAAATCTAACAGAAGATATTCCATCATCTGTGGGAAAAAAAAAAGTGCTATAAAACAGCAATTTTTTCTTAAGTACACAATTTCGGAAATTATCAAGCTTCTTAAAAGATAACAAACCTATAGAAAGGCTAGAAGATAAAAGGTGAGAAATATCTTCTAGAAAATAGAAGTAAAATATAAACAAACCGAAAACAGGATAAAATAGAGTAAAAAATAGATACCAATTTAGTAAAGCATATATCTAATTAATAGGAGCTTCTGAAAAGCCACAGAGAAATGTTGTTGGGAGATTATATCAAATAAAAATATATAAGGAAATGTATTAATATTGAAAAGCACTAGTTTTCAGATTGCACGACCCACTTAGTGCCTAGCCCAAAGAATTAAACTAAACAATCCAAACAGAAATATAAACACAGGGCTTCCCTGGTGGCACAGTGGTTGAGAGTCCGCCTGCTGATGCAGGGGACACGGGTTCATGCCCCGGTCCGGGAAGATCCCACATGCCGCGGAGCAGCTGGGCCTGTGAGCCATGGTCGCTGAGCCTGGGCGTCCGGAGCCTGTGCTCCACAACGGGAGAGGCCACAACAGTGAGAGGCCCGCGTACCACTAAAAAAAAAAAAAAAAAAAAAAAAATATATATATATATATATATATATAT
The DNA here is from genome assembly GCF_964341445.2 of Mesoplodon mirus. Classification (NCBI taxonomy): domain Eukaryota; kingdom Metazoa; phylum Chordata; class Mammalia; order Artiodactyla; family Ziphiidae; genus Mesoplodon; species Mesoplodon mirus. Next base: position 113,145,368 of record NC_138982.1, read on the forward strand.
AAACACAAAAGTTTATACTTGTAAAACGTCAAAAACCTGAATATTAAAAGAAGATCATAAAATGAAAGAGAGATCAAGAGTTAGCCATAAAGAGAGAGAGAAAAAAAAAGCTTCCCAACATAAATCTTATCTTTAGTCATTTTTTTGATCATTTGTGATGTAAAGAATTTTATAGTTATTCAAAGTTTCAAGAATTTTAAATATTTTACTGGATTGTTTGTTGTTATTTCAACATTGCTCTGCTATGCGTCTCCTCCACACTCTCCTATGCATCTCAAGGATGATGTTGTGATCTAGATTTCCCAGATTCACATGACAGCAGAAATCTGGGTTAGATGCTGCCAGTGAAAGGCTATTATACACCTACTGGAAAGAGGGGATAATGGGCAGATGGAAAGACAGAGAGCACATGGCTTGCAATGAATTCTGTGTGAACTCACCCCAGATCCTGCACCTCAGGTGTCCTGAAAGCTCAGAGCAGTTTTTATTTGAACTCTGCTTTCCCACTTTCTTGGTGCCAGGAAACCTTGATTACTTTCAGTTTTCCTGATGGAGCTCTATTTAATATCCCTTCTGCGCACACAGTCATAGGAAAATTAAAGGAAGGAAAAAGAGAAAAAGAGAGAGAGAGAAGAGGTTAAGTGAAAAAAAGTAAGTTACTAAACAGTGTGTAATTTGTATTCAAATACATATGTAAACCTCAAAATCTCTACATCTATAAAGAACATAAATAAAGGTGTGGCAGAGCACATGCTCAATAGTTAATACTGATTATTCCAGAGAGATGGAACTGGAATGGGGTTAAGATAACAAAGAAATGGGGTGAAGATAAAAACACTATGTTTTTCCTTATGTATATTTGTACTGCTTGATTTATTGCAAAGATCATAAATTGGTCATTTAATTATATAATGCAAATTCAAATGTCATTTAAAAAATATTTCCCTTATAGTACCTAGAAGGATGACATGTCTTCCTTCATGTGTCTCTTTCATCCTCAATTCACTCCAGAGTTCTTCCTGAGTTTAGAATTGAGTAGAGCAATTAGTTAATTAGTAGTTAATTAGCTAATTAGTAGTTAATTAGCACAACAGCAGTGTTTCTAATGACCTTTCTATAAGAGAGTGATAAACTCTGGATTAAAATAATATGAAGCATATGTGTTTGGGCAGGAGCTAGTGGTAGTAGAAGAGGGAAGCAGGATTAAGTTATTCCGTATACTTAAATTAAGCTATCTACTTGGGAGGCTTTAAACAGTAACTGTATGAGTTTCAAAACAACAGCAACACTAACAAAACACCACATTTTTTTTTGTTTTTTTTGCTGCACACCTGCAATGTCGCATGAAGATAGCAGCAAAGACAAGAACAGAACTTAGTGTCTTGTTTATGTACGTTGAAAAATGCTGCCATGATGCACTTCACTGCTATGCAGGTCAGCTTGTAAGCTTTTGAAGTGTTTTAAATGTTACACACAAATGGGAAATGTTAGTTGCTCTGATAAGGTTTAATCAAATTATGTCCCAGAGGCTGTATTTTTTATTATTATGAATGAGCATGTTGACATAAGGTGTGATAGAAGCAGGAGTAGTTATGTCTCTGCTTGTGCTGACAGCACATTATGTTCACATCATGTTTTTGAATTTCGTTTACAGATAAGCACAGTAATTGTAACATGAAGTGTTGATATATGAAAATAGAGGAACTAAAAACGTCATTCAACTGAAATTGTAAACTGTATTGTAGAAGGCTGGGCTCAAAATGCACAGTCTTATCTACTTGAAAAAATTTTCCATTCAAGTAATTTTATGAAATTCTGTCTCTAATAGATGGAAAGTGTTTCTACTGATAATTGATTAACGTATCGTTGTATACAATATATGTTATATATATTATATGTATATAATTAAATTTTGATCCAAAAAGTTGAAGTATCCTACTAAGTAGGTGGCTTATGTTTCTAATTTACATTTGCATTAAGTGAAATTTAGCTAAAAAATTATTGCAATATTTTTTGTGTTCTCTTGATCTCTATAGATGAAAAAAATTGTGAGAACTTTAATCAAATGCAAATATTTTTATAAAGGAGTTTTTTAATGTTAACATTAAGTAAGTAGAGAGTTTTTAAAAAGAGTTTTATAACTACAGGTCATCTTGTTCAGTGATTCCCAACCTATTGTAATGCACTTTTAGAAAATTCCCTGGCCTAACACTGTTTTACTTAATCTGATTCTCTTTATTTGGGCCAGGACACCTATTATTTATATATTTTTTAATAGAGTCTCAGGTGACTTTGATGATCCTTTATTCACATTTCTGATAGGATGCATCTTCTCTTGTGGATTGATGAGGAACTGGAAATCTAGAGACCTAAGACAAATGTTCAAGGGGAGATTAGCGCCCTGTTTGATAGTCTGCTACCTTGCTTAGAATCTTGGTTACCGTGTTTTCCTATTGCAAAGAGTATTCACAGGTTTTGAGGGGGGGACATTTAACAAAATAAAAATTAACATTTAGATCACAGGATATGGGCCTTGAGAGATGACCCTATTTGTTTATTTTAGCAAGCCTGGGAATATTTTAGTGTCATAGCGTCTAAATTTTTCCTTTACCTAGTGTTGTCAATATTACATTGATATAAAAGGGCAGATGAAAATTAATGAAAAAGTGAGCCTTAATCTCTCTGAATTTCTTTAGAATTTTTATTTACTATTGCAGGCAGCTTCTAATATTTCCATCTATTTTTTAACCTTCCTAATCTCTGTTACTTAGTGCAATTTCTACTGAGGGAGAATTTAAAAACAGATCACATGGAGATCAAATATTCTGTCAATATACAGTAGTAGACTTATCTGGTGATGTCATAAATTACTTAATTAGCCAAAAGAGATATGTAGGATGTGTAATTTTGTCAGATAATGTATGAAACAATCACATAACAAATGAAGAAAATTTGTGTACCTTGATTCGACGTTGAGATATGGCCTTGGATGCTTTAATTAACCTCTATTTCTCTGTTTTCTTATAATTAGAATGGAACTATAGTAATACATAACTCATAGGGTTGTTGTAAGTAGTGGCAGGCATTGAACAGCAGTGCTCAGATCTCCTTCATAAAACTGGCTGCAAGGAGCAACAAAGTTGACTATTTTCCCCAGATGCCACCCTCTGGATCCATCAAGATATTTGCATTGAAGCCATCCTTCTCCCAGGATGCTTCCAGTCAATGACTGACCACGGCAGGGGTTCTAGTGCTCACCTTTTCCTGAAGGATTCAGGGCTTCACTCACTGGTAACTTTGGCTCAGGGACTACCATCAACCTTGTGGAATCTTTCCTAGTGCTGTGCTGTAGTCTGAGGCTCTCCCTGCCCCAGTGTCCTTCCTTTCCCCTCTCCTTTCTCAGATGCCATACCTGCTTTGGATTCTGAAGGCTTCTCTTACATACTGCTGCTTCCTCACCTTTATCCTACACAGAACATTTCCCATCATAAATGGCTTTCACATCTCATCATATCATGGTGCCTGCTGCTTGGAGGACCTCAATTAAGACTTGGGCATAAACAAATGAATATTAGTAAAAATATTTAGAATATTGCCTGCACATAGTGCAGTATATAAGCACTATATAAGTGTTACCATGAAAAAACAAGTAGGGTGAAAAGGGTCAAAAGGCACAAACTTTCAGTTATAAAATAAATGAGTCATGGGGGATATAATGTACAACATGGTGACTATAGTTAGTAATACTGTACTGCATATTTGAAAGTTAACAAGGGAGTAGGTATTAGAAGTTCTTACTACAGGAAATAAAATTTTTTGGAACTATGTAAGATAATAAGTGTTGACTTATTTTTATGATCATTTTCCAAAGTATACAGATATCAAATCATTATGTTTTACACCTGAAACTAATATAATGTTATATGTCAATTATACCTCAATTAAAAATAAGTAAAGGTTTTGAATAATACCATGAGTAATTTTATTAGATATGTATAAGAGAGACAAACTCAACAGAAATATGAGAACTATTATTGTTGAATATGACAAAAAATGTCATTACTGGCCATTTTACTACCAGTATAATTTTGACAATTGAGTTTCCAAGTTCTTGGCATAAAGAGTAAGTGGTAAATTTATTTACTGAAACAAGCAGTTTTGTCACAGTTACTTTAATTTCCTGTAAAACCTTAATTTCCTGTAAAACCTTCTACAGAGAAACAACCTGTAGAGCAAATGCGACAATATAATCTCATAGCTTCCCGTGTACTGTATCTAGAGGCTCTGATTTATTTAGCTTAGTAGAGCATTAATTGAAAATTTAGCAGCATGGACTTAATTCACATTAGGCTCTGTGTCATGGTGTGCAACAATCAGTAAGTCAAAAGACTCTGGTTGCTTTGAATAATTTTCTTTCATTTTGGGTGAGGGGGAAGGAGGGTGAGGGAAATGCACAAAGTTAAACAATTATGTTTATAGAAGAATAAAGGATAATTAATACAAATTGAAACATACAACTTCTTGTAGCTGAAGTAGGTCAACATGGAGTTATTTGTAAAGATCATTTGTCCATAAAATGTTATTAAACATTATAAATTATCTCCTGAAAATTATTTTGACATTTTATATAACATTAATTTACCAACATTTGTTCTACAAATTCTATGAAATATTTATTGAATTTTCTTATGTAAAATTTGTATATGAAAGTAAAACAATTTCTAATTCATCTCAGGGCTTTTCCTATCGCTCGTTTAGAATTTGATTAGTGAGTTTTTAGCAAGATACTTAATTATCTGGGCTAAAGTAAGGTAGAAAAATTGGGTTTGAGGACTAGCACTGCCATTCAGTAAACTCTGTGATCCTAGATGTTTTCCAAACCTAAGTTTACCTATCAAAGGAAAATATTATATATTTCATATTAATATTTGTGGATATTTATATTCATTTTTTATATTACCTGGAAATGAGATTGGTATAAGTTTTCTTCTATGTGCATTACTTTCTATTCATTCCCCAATCCTCTATGCCACCTCTTATGAAGTTGGTGGTTAATTCATCTAAAGCTGCTTCCAGCCTAAAACTCACTTGGTTTAGAGTAATTAATCTTGTGTTGGTTTTTAGCCTCATTACTCAAACTGATAGGACATTGGGCAGAGTAGAAAACAGGGAATTGGGCTGAGTAGCAAGTAAAAGAAGGACTTGGGCCAATTTCTTGTTTCACGGGTCTTTACAGTCTCATTGGTGCTTTGATACTCTCCTTATTGCTCTCTGAGACCTTACGTGCCCTCAGGTAGCAGTGAACACAATCAAGACGTTTCCAGGTAACTAGCTGTAATCTCCTTCTGCTACTTCAGCATCCATAGGGAGCCACCGAGAGCTGGAGCTTGAGGAAGCAAATGAAAATAGTGTGTTTCTGCTAATTTATATGCACACCAACCACTCCACCGATCTTCTAAAAGGAGCAAACTCATACAGAATATTCAGCAGAAGAAGAATAAAAGGAAAAACAAATAACTGTGGGAGGAAAGGGGGAAGGTGAATCAAAGATGAGAGAGAGTAAAGGGAACACTTCCCTTTGCTCACTTCCAATTCAAGAATCTGAGAAGGCGCTCCCACCAAAATTAACACTATCGCTTTCCCTGTTAGGTCTGCAGATTCCCGGGTGCTCACAATGCATTACTTTACATTTTAACTCATACTGGTAAGAAAAATTTTATAAAAATCAATGACTCACTTTGTTCAAAACTACTCACATAAGTCCAATTTTCATAAAGGAACATGGGACTTTAGTATACAAATTTCGAGGTGTCATGAGGCACTATTGATGTTGATATCCAATTTTGACTGATCTTCATAATGAATGTAGGAAGAAAAACAATTAATGTTTAATAGGTAGAAAAGTTGGGACTGAAAATGGTTATATAGTCTGCCCAAATTCATGCATTTAGTAAGAGCACTTGGATTGAAATCCAAATATCTTTCTGCTTTACTACTTCTTTTCAAAAATTTTCAACAATTTACCCCAATTACTTCAAAAAAAGAAAATGTCTATTTTAAGGCACTAGAAGTTTATTCTATAGGTGAAAACAAAGTTTCTTACCTTCTCTCTTCTTAAGCCTCCTGTGTTTCCTCCCCTAACATCCCTCTCTAAACTTACATTTTTATTCTTCTCTATTTTAAAATAGAGAAGCAAACATACAATGTTTTCCTTATCTTCCTACCACCAAAACTACCAGTTTATATGCATTTGTTCTCATACACCTTGGCTTCCCATCTATATTAATAATAAATATCACTGCTTGTATTAAATGCCCATCCTTTGCTTTCTCATGAATTTTACTCCTAACATTACCCTCTATATTTGATGTCATCAGACTTCTTTCTTCTGGAACTTGTGCTCCAGTTTACAAACATGCTCTGGCATGTCCTGTCTTAAATGAACAAAACAGAACAGCCAACCATCCAAAAGATAAACACAAACATCTCATAATGGTTCACATCTCTCTAAATCAGTTTCTATGTTCCTTTCAAAATGAAACTATATATATATATATATATATATATATATATATAGTTCACTACATTGGGCTGTATTCCTTTAACCTCCAATGAGACTGCCCTTGTCATGGTCACCAGTGAATTTCATCTTGACTAACTCAATTATCTTTTCTCTGTATTTGATATCTCAACATACATAGTTGATGAACTATCCTTGATAAACTTTTCTATTTCCTTCCATGATACCATACTCTTCTATTTTTCTGAGAACTTTATAATCACCTGCTTCTCAGACTCTTTTGCTAGCCTCTCCTTTTCTGTAGGTTAAAATAGTCCAGGTCTCTCTCAGGGGTTTCCTTTATCCTTCTACCAGATTGATGGCTTTTATAGACTCTGGATTTAATGCTATTGATCTGCCAGTGACTCACCAGAAACTCATTTATCCATTTGCTACTTGACATCTACATATAGATATCTAATAAGCATCTCACATATATTTGGCAATAAGCACTCCTTTTATAGTCTATTTCATTTCATTAAAGTCATTACCATCAATCCAAAGGTTAAGCCAGAACTCTAGGTGTTATCTTTGATTTTTTCCTTTCCCTTACTCTTTAACTTCCAATCTGCCAGTCATTTATGTTGATTCTGCCCCTAAATATCCCAAAGGGGCCCACTTTTTTTCTATTTCATAATTATTACCTACTTTTCTGGGTCCTGAAAAGGAAGAGAAATCCACTTAAACAGGTTAAAAGTGAGAGAATAAAGGAACAATTTCAGGGTGTTGAATAGAATTAAAGAAGGTTATAAGAGATATTGGGACAACCAGGACTAGCAACAGCAAGTTGCTATTGCATACCCAGGCTTGTACTATCAAGAGGAGGAAATGCTCTGAAACCCGCTTAGAGCCAGACTCTTGAAATAGGGGCTGCCCGGCAGGAAGGAGCTGCAGTCAACACATCTCTTACATCTGTAAAGAAGCAGAGAGAGAGAGAGCAGTGGGAAGGAATAACTTTACTGTTATCTCTTTGCGCATTCCTTTACCATGTTGAGGTCTCTTTGGCAAACACAATGGAAAGTGAGTAAGCAGTGAAGCCTGTGTGATGCAGTCTATAAGAGATGGCATCCTCGGCCACAGAGTAGGGCAGAGGAAGGTGGCAGATGACCTGGGAGGAAATGGTGAGTAACCAGGACACCATTCTAGGCCAAGTCACCCATGTCTAATCCAGACTCCTGCAATCACTTCCCAGTTGGTCTAACTACTTGATTTATGTAGTTAATAATATTGCTGTAATCCATTCTCCAAATGGCAGTCCAAGGGATCCTTGTAAAAAATTAATCAGATCACACCATACTCCTGCTTAAAATCCTTAGAGTATTATGCAAAATATTTACACTGGCTCACCAAGGCCTACAGTAACTGGTCCCTGCTTTTCTTTTTAAACTCCTGTGACAGATTGGATTACTGATGATTAATGCATTATTCCCTGACATCTTTGCCTTGTGACCCACTCAGTTTGAATATGGCCATTTGTCTTCCTTTGAGCAATGGGAATGAGTGAATATAATATACACCAAGAACAACCAAATATGTGCAAACCAAATGTTTGCATGGAAATGCTTAGCTTCTAGTAGTTTTGACCTCCATCATAAGAAAACATGCCCTGGAAAGTTGTGGGTACAAGGCTGAAGATAGAGCCAAATTGAACCTGAGCTGCAGTCTGGAGCCAAGTTCAGCCAAGCCCAGGAGATGTTAGATTTTTGTTTCCACGAGGGAAAGAATATGAATTGTCCACTACTAAGTTATTGAGTTGTTTGATACCAAACATTATATGACAGGAAAAACATTATTAAACTAAAATTGGCCATCTTCCGTTGAATCCATATGTTCTAACACAAATTGCTTACTTTCTCTAACCCCTGCATACTAAGATCCATTACATCTGATTGTAATGTTCTTTATTTAGATCATTGATGGCCACTTCCTTCTGGTCATCAAAGAATATGCTCATGACTTGCAAATAAATATTTATAGCAGCTTTATTTACAGTAACCAAATACGGAAAGCCCCAAGTGTCTACGGCTAGATTAATGAATAAGAAAACTCTTATATACCCATACAATGAAATTTTACTTAATAATAAGTAAAAAAAGTATTGATATATGCAACAACATGGTTAAACCTCGAAATAATGGTTATGATTGAAAAACACACATGAAAATAGTATACATACTCTATGATTCCATTTATATAAAATTCTAGAAATGTAAACTAATCCATAATCACAGAGAGCAGAATACTTATTGCCTAGGGGTGATGTGGAAGTGGGTGAGATTGATTACAAGGATGTGCAAAGAAACTTTTCAAGTTGAAGCGTTAATTTTCTTAATAGTGGTGAGAGTTTCTTGGGTATATACATGTGTCTAAACACATCAAGTTGTACACTTTAGATATGTGTGGTTTATTTTACATCAATTATATCTCAATATCACTATAAAAACTAATGCAGATTCTGTGTTCTGTTCCATGTTATACAGCTGTTTCAATATAAAATGTTTTAAATTACACACTTAACTTATTTACCTACCCACCAACCAAATGTTTAATGTATCCCTTGTATTCAAATCAGTGAAGAGGATTGTATTCTATTTTTGCTTGTGAGAGTATTTATTATAAACATGATTAATATTCAAAGAAGTAAATATTCAAATGGCACAAACATGAATAAGGTGAAGAATATCTTGCATAGTAACCCCTTCCCATTCCCTCCCCACTGCTCACAAGTAAATAATTTTTAGAATTTTTTCCTATGAAGTTAGTCCAGCATTTATTTGTTTTTATCTTTTTTTGAATCCCCACAATGTACATTTCGTACCTGTAACCCATTTATTTTGCAACTGAAAGTTTGTACCTCTTAATCTCCTTCACCTATTACTTTCTTCCCCCCACCTACCTTCCCTTTGGCAACCACCTGTTTGTTCTTTGTATCTGTAACTCTGTTTCTGTTACATTTGTTCATTTGTTTTGTTTTGTTTTGATTTTTTAGATTCCATATAGAAGTGAAATCATACACTATTTGTTTTTCTTTGTCTGGCTTATTTCACTTAGCGTAATACCCTCCAAGTCCATTCATGCTGTTGCATATGGCAAGATTTCACTGTTTTTTATGGATGAATAATATTCCTTTGTATATATGCACCACATCTTTTTTATCTACTCATCTATTGATGGGTACTTAGGTTGCTTCCATATCTTGGCTATTGTAAATAATGCTGCAATGAATGTAATGGTACATATATCTTTTCTAACTAGTGTTTTCATTTTATCTGGGTAAATACCCAGTAGTAGTATTGAGTAGTTATATTTTTAACTTTTTGAGGAATCTCCATGCTATTTTCCATAGTGACTGGACCAGTTTACATTTCCACCAACAGTGCACAAGGGTTCCCTTTTCTCCACATTCTCCTCAAACCTTGTAATTTGTTGTCTTTTTGATAATAGCCATTCTGACCAGTATGAGGCAATATCTCACTGTGGTTTTGATTTGCATTTCCTTGATGATTAGAGATGCTGAGCATCTTTTCATGTGCCAGTAAGCCATCTGTGTGTCATCTTTGAAAAAATGACTGTTCAGATCCTCTGCCCATTTTTTAATTGAGTGTTTGCTTTTTTGATGTTGAGTTGTATTAATTCTTTGTATATTTTAGATATTAACTGCTTATTGGATATATAGATTGCAAATATCTTATCTTATTCAGATTTTTAGTTTGATGTTGTCCTATTTGTTTATTTATTTATTTGTCCTTTGTTTCCTTTGCTGAGGAGACATATCCATAAAAATATTACTAAGACCAATATCAAAGAGTGTACTGCCTATGCTTTCTTCTAGAAGTTTTATGGCTTCAGGTCTTACATTTAAGTCTTTAATCCATTTTGAATTTATTTTTGTGCATGGTACAAGAGAGTAGTACACTTTGATTCTTTTGCATGTAGCTGTTCAGCTTTCCTAACATCATTTTTTGAAGAGACTGTCTTTTCCCAGTTGTATATTCTTGCCTCCTTTGTCCTAGATTAATTGCCCATACGAGTGTGTGTTCATTTCTGGACTCTTTATTCTGTTTCATTGATCTACATGTCTGTTTTTGATCTACAGGTCGGTTTTTGTGCCAGTACCATCTCATTTTGATTACTGTAGCTTTGTAGGATTTCTATTTTAAATAATTAGGATGGATTTTCTCATTACTTTTAATAATATTATTTTATTATATATTCCATATTATGAATTGCAATTAGATAATTAGCATATATTTGATTTTGTTATATTATTAATTATAATTATATAATTATTTATAATTATATAACTGTATAAAATTATAATCATATAATGAACAATTAAATAATATTATAATACCTCTATTTTATATTGATTTTTCTTGTCTCCTTATTCTTTCCTCACCATGAATGTTGAGAAGTTTCCTTACCAGTTAAGTTAACTTTGGCTGCATAATAAACCACTCAATAACTTTCTCCTGTATTGGTCATCAGTTGGCAGATTAGTAGGATAGGAGTGATGGGAAAATGGGGATGGGTGGGTGGGAGATTGTCTATCCACAGGTTGTCTTGATCTCATGTCTGACATTTAGCTAGCTTTTGGACAGGTAACAGTCATAACTGGGCTTCAGGCTAGCCTGTCCAGCATGCTGGTCCATGATTATTTATATCTTATCAGGGTTTTAGAGCAGCAAGAAAGCAAGCTCCAATGGGCATGCCCTTTTCAAGCTTTTGCTTTTGTCCCATAGGTCAAAACTGAAAAGGTCAAAGAGCCAGTGAGGAAGGATACTACCCGAGAGTGTAGATGCAGATAGTTGGGAACAAACCAGGGGCCATAACTACAACAATGTATTTCTATCCTCTGACCTTATTATTCACAGCTGAAACTGACTTAGAGCTCAGTTTCCCTTTGAGGAAAAGATTATTTGTTCAGCTTGGAGGAATATGGTTAGCCTCTAGTCTCTAGCTGTTAACTCCTTCACTTCCTCTTCTGCTTTTCAGCTGAGGTCTTGCTTTGCTTGGGGGTCCCAAGCCATTGACTGAGCAAGACAGCAGTAAAGGCTTAACTGTTTCTGTCCAATGCTAGACTTCATTAATGAGGTATCTTTGCTCAGGAGCTCGCTGTGGACTGGCAGAGACTTTGTCAGATCTGCATAATAGTCTGACAGCTATCTTTTCCCAATTTGGGCTCCTTCCTTTTCTTTTTACAGATGTTTCTCCTCATAAATCTTTTGCACATCTAACTCTATTTCAACACCTGCCTCCCAAAGGACCCATTAGGTACGGTATTCCTCCTACAGGCAAAATGCTCTCATATCTTCTCAAAACCCTGGAAGTCTTATTTAATCACAGAATCGGGATCAAAGTCTAGGATCTCTTGTTCTATATCATGTCTCAGGGTGGCTCCTTGGAAGCAAGTTTTTTTGTTTGTTTATTTTTAAATTCAGAGATATATGAACTATACTATGGCAATACAGAACAGAATTACTTCAAAAGATACCCTCAAAGGGGTAAAAGTGAAGGCACATAGTGATCACTGGTCCTTCATAATATCTAAATCCCTCAGATTCCTAGGAGTGACTTCCCAGTTTATTTTGTCTTATTTCTGGAATTGTCCAATGTTCTCTCTCTCTATCTCTTTTTTTTTCTTTTGTCTCTACTTTCTGAACTCTCAGCTCCACTCTGAGACATCCTCACTTTTCCAGAAGACTTGGCCTCATTTTGCACTGGAGTAATTTTTTCAACTAGATTTCTGCCCATTGAATGTTCCCAGAGGCCTTTTTACAACTGAAGCAAATTCAGTCCAAGTTGTTGGTCCTTTAGGTTGGAACCACAACAACCCTAAGAATGTCATATCCTTCTACATATAATTTATAATGCACTCCATTTGATGGCAGCCACATAGGCAATTTTTCCCCAAACATGCTTCTCCGTAAATAGACACTGCTACTTTTAGTTTTAACTTCTCTGGGACCATGTCTTTATGATTCTTAGAATTTCTTTTGTCTATTTGAGGGTGTATATTAGTCAGCACTTGAAATAATTCAGAAGTCTTAATAAAGTGTCTTCTAGCCATACCACTAATTTGATCTTTGTTTCCAGGCCTTCTTTGACTTTCAGAATTTTTTATATTGGCTCGGAATCCAAGAGATGAGAAACAATTTTATTTTCCAAAATAGCAAGCTCTAGCTCCTCCATGTTACCTCTGCATTTTGCTTGTGAGTTTAACAGTTCTTTATCTAGTTATTTCTCTCTTTCTGTATCTTAGCATAGATAGTTAAACTCCAGCAGACACTTTACATTTGGATTATAAATCGGCTTGCCAAGTTTGGGTATGGTTCATTTTCTGTCTTATAAGGTACTGCATAGGACAGTTTTGTGAATTATTTTGTAATTGTATGACATGATGCGCCATTCTTCCATTTTTCCACGGCTGTGTACTTGTCATTTTCCAACCTCTGCTAATAATTTCTTTGCTGCTTTCCAGGCTCCACCACTACTAGGTTCAGCACTTTGCTACCATTATCTGTAATGCTATATATTTTTTTCACAAAATTATTAAAATATTTACAGGAATACCTTGGAGATATTGTGGGTTTGGTTCCAGACCACTGCAATAGAGCAAACATCGCAATAAAGCAAGTCACATGAATTTCTTTGTTTCCCAGTGCATATAAAAATTATGTTTACAATATAGCTTAGTCCATTAAGTGTGCAATAGCATTATATCTTAAAAAAAGCAATGTAAATACCTTAATTTAAAATTACTTTATTGCTCAAAACTGCTAACCATAATTTGAGCCTTCAGTGTGTTATAATCTTTTGCAGTAGTAACATCGAGGATCACTGATCACAGATCACCATAACAAATATACTAATAATGAACAACTTTGAAATATTGTGAGAATTACCAAAATGTGACACAGAGACACAAAGCAAACACTGTAGGAAAAATGGCCCTCATAGACTTGCTCAATGCAGGGTTGCCACAAACCTTCAATTTATAAAAAATGCAGTGTCTGCTAAGCCTAATAAATCGAAGCACAATAAAATGAGGCATGCCCATATTTACAATTGGAATTTTTCAACAAAAATGAAAAAGCAAATGAGCCTGAAAGAGGAACTAAACTGTTATCTAGAATGTCTGCCTCAGATCATTCAATACCTCAGTGTCTAAGCTTCCTCTGCACCTGACCAGCATAACAACATTGACTCAACATGCACAGCAGTGGCACTAACAACAGCATACATTTTCCCCTTAAACTTGCCCAGAGTAAAGGAAGAGAACAAGAGGAGAGTATAAACTCTGCCAAAGTCAGTGTATTTTCATACTGCATGGAACTGTTAACAGCCTGAACCTTTTCCCTCATTTTTGGTAGTTGCAGATTGATGTAGCAATAGTCATTTAGCAAATTTGACACACATGATGAATGCTATAGCCCTTTGCTACCAATATCTGTAGGGGTTAGTTTTTCCTGTGTAACCAATTATCCCCAAAACTCAGTTGGCTTAAAACAACATCCACTTATTCAGCTCGTGATTTTAGAGCACAGAGTCTCTGGGATGGACTGGGCCTAGGTAAGCTTGCTCAGACATTGGTCCTGGTGGTCTCACTCTATCTACTCTCTTGCAGTTGGTTGCCTGTCAGCTGGGTCAGTGGACTGGGACCAGGTGTTGCTCATCAACCACCAGGCTATCTTGGCTTTTTCACGTCATCAGGTTTCCAAGAGCAATTAAAACAAAATTAAGCTCAAATACCCAAGCATTTTCATGTGTCTGTTTCATATTTGCAACAATTCTTTGGACCAAAATGCATTACATGGCTAAGACCAGAGTTGGTATAGAGGTTATTGTCCAAGTATGTAGATAAAGGGAGGTGTGAACAAGTTGAGAGCCTTTCATTTAACAATATAAGTACAAAATTATTTAGCCTCCCCCATTACACTTAAGAATTTATTTTGGTTAGTGATATCATCATTTTTAGGTCATTATTAAATTACATTTATAACTTAGTATAACGTACCTACTAAGCCTCTGATTCTTCATTTACAAACATTAGACATTTGTTTATGTGTATGACTAAGTCTAGGCCAAGTTATCCTGCAGTATTAATGAATGTAAAAATCTCTGTTAATTGAAAAAAGGTTTATCTTTCACTTACTTATAGCATGAGTCAGCACATGGGGGGGGGCGAGGAAGGGCTTTTCCTTCAGGTGATTATTGGCAAAAGAGTGCAATTCTATCATATGCCTGGGAGGGGAGTGAAGACTGAAATATTAGCAAACAATACTAATAATTACCACACTATGAAATGCAAGGAAATTGGAACCTCTACACTTTTCTCTAGTTTAATTCCATAAGTCCAGCTTCTGTAATTAGTTATTTACTTTATATTAAGTGTTTTGCAGCAGATTATCATTAAAGTCATTATAAATTTTACTTACTCCTTCGACAGAGAAGCTAATTTGGACCTTTTAATCACATTATCATTTTTATGTTAGCCTTTCACTTGGACCCATTACTTCATTGATACAAGTTATTTATCCAATGTATCTTTATAACTAATACAACTTCCCCATGAATTGCTCCTGATATTACCCAATCTTCAGACTATCACTTTGTTAACAATTATGCAAGTATGTGCAGAGACTATTAAATACCTTGCCCTGCCAGGGAGAATTATTCATCTTCAAAATACCTTTGGGTGGACAAATTCCTGATTTGGGGAGTTTTCTTCCTTCCAATGAACTGATAAGAGAAATTTAGAACACTTGAATATCTAAATAAGTTTTCCTCTAACTTTCCTGATTAATATAATATCTGAAATTTTTCTTACTCATTTTATGGTTTCTTTCTTACTTCTTCAAATACTGTGTTTTGAAGTCCATGACGGGTCCCAGAAACTTATGCATTTTTAACAAGCACCCCAGGTAATCTGTCATATTAACAAAACAGTGGACTAGATAATTTGGGAGATATAATTCATTTTTAATAATGCCAATCTTGTACTGAATAAAGAAAGAATGTATTGCTTTTCAAACAGCACTGTAAGGTTGAGAGCAGTCTCTTTCTTAGTCAAGGTAAAAACACTTTGGGACTGTGCCTTTCAGAGTTTCTCATGTTGCTGAATGTTGAAAACTAAACTTTTTATATTATGCACCACAAATGAACTCTAATCATAGCAGGAATGCTCCATAACCAACCTAGATATGTATTGCAGTGGTACTACTTTAACTTTTCTCATGTGCATCCATGGGTTTTATAAAGCTTTTGTATTTGCTCCATCATAATTTAGTAGAAGTATACCTGCTAGTGTGTAAGCATAACATCCAGAACACATTATGACAGCTTATTGTGAGAAGTAAAAATTATACCTTCAATTTTTTTTCTTATTCTAACGTATTAATTTAGTTAGAGATAGCTAAGATGGTGTAGTGCTTTGTAATTTATTTAAAAACAGATCTTAGATGTAATGTACCATTTCTGCCTTCCTCAGAAAAAAGGTGCCTCTTGCCAAATTCTATTAACTTTTATTGAACTGATGTTCTTGGTACTGTATTACTAAATTTTATTAAACAGACCATAGTTTTTGGTAAATTTTATTGAAATACATTTATAGAGAAAAGGTAGCATATTGTAAGTGTGGGGCTTGGTGAATTTTTACACAGTGAAACACAACTGCATAATCAGCACCAACACCAAAAAGTAGAATACTACCAGCACCCAGAAGTACCCCTCAACCCTCTCCAAGTTAGTATTTCTCAAGAGGAAACTTGTATTGTGACTTCTAACATATAACACACAATGCATAACACATAACACATTTATGTTAATAAAATCATAAAATATTAAATTTGACAAACAAATTCAGGAATATTTTGAGAAGAGTTTTATTTAATATAAACAAATCATGATATAAATAACTGGATTAAAAAGAACCTGAAAGGAAAGCTGACAAGAAGGGCAAGTTGAACTTGAAAAGAACAAAAATACATTATTTCTATTTATTCTCACTAGGAGGTATATGATGTCAAATGACCAAATTACTTTTGAAAAAGTGGTCCATAGTTTAGGTCATAATAAGTGCGGTCTCATTTTTACAATGCCATTTATTTCCTCAGGGTAGCACAAAACAAGGACAAGTTTTAGCAAAACTAATAATGATTAAGGAACAAATCCTTCCTGTTCAAGCTGTTAGGAGATACAGATGGCATGGTGCAGATAAACACAATTTTAACCTTGCATTTTTCAAGGTTTTATCCGCTATTACACTCATCTATGCTTTGGGGGAGTTCATTCTCCGGGAGCATAATAGCAAAGATTTGCCTCCCTAATACTCTGGTCCATCTAATAGAGAAATTAGAGCCACCATTAGTCTGAAAAGAGCTTTGCAGAGTGAGTCATTTATTGTCTAAAAGCTGTAAAGCCTTTTGCCCAGATGGATGATGGGTATACATGTTGGCTAGCTTTCCAAAGTATTACTGATTAAGCTGGAACATTTTCTGAGTGCTTTTCTTTCTATTTTAAATCTCAGCAGGAAGGTCATGCTCATGGATAAGAGTGTCTAAACTTAGTGACTCAGGCCTAATATGGAGAATGAGCAGACACAGGGCAAGGTTCCCTGTGATGCTGATTTAGCATCTAGCCTGTATCCATGCAACACTGGGATACTTCCCTGAAATACCTTTCAATTAGTTTAAGATATTTTAACAAAATGTGTTGAGTTTAAATTGTAGTGCTTGTATGTGCATCTCTGCTATCATTCCCGCTGCTGAAGTACAATCACTTTTTCGATAGGGAATGATTTTTCAGCCTCTTGTCTCAGTAAGACTCTCTAACCTTGGAAATCACAAGGATGGGACCCTCAAAGTGACCTGTCCATACTGAAATACCAGTTGTTCAATTTGAAAACGTGGGACTGGTTGCTGAGTATAATAGGAGAGGCAGCAGCCAGTCCCAATGTTCTCTATTGATTTCCCAGCTGCAGACACATGGTTACTAATGTCTTGGATGCCCTTTAACATCATGGGAGGCTTTTCAAGATGGTGGCTAAAAGTAGATGACCTGAAGTCAGATTGTCTGGATTTGAGTCCCAGTGCTAATATTTACTATGTTCATACCGTGGACATTAAATATCCTTATCCACAAATTAATAAAAATAATAATGATAATGAAAATATTTTTATAGCATATTATGAAAATTAAGTGAACTAGTTAATTCACATATTTTGTTTACAATGGTGCTTGACACATATTAATCCCTAGAAACGTATTTTTTTGTATCCTTCTTAAAGTTATGTAGGGCTCCATGGTTGTATTGGTCTATTTCTGACCTGGGACTGGATTCTGACTTTACTTACCCTTTCATTCTTCTAATCAAATATACTGATTCTACTCTCTGCTAGGTAAAAATTGGTATATTGCTCATAGCATATATCTCTATTCCCAAAAATAATGACAGTAAATATGCACATATGTTTTTAAAGATATTTTGTAAATAAAAATATTTATGAAAATTAACAAAACATGTCAATGTAAAATTGACTTTAACTCATGTGGGCATTTTGATAAAACTTGAATCTCATTATGTGCTTCTGTTAGCAATGCATAGTAAAGACCCTGAACAAAGTATTTGGTCATAAACTCTCTTTAATCCAGTTTTAAATTTCTATATCTTTTAAAGGATTCTATTAGATTCAATTAATGATTCAAAAATTCTAAATAAAAGTGTGAATGTTTATCACAGCTTGAAAACTACAATATTCATATGCTACACTACAAAATATTTCAATAATAGAAAGGATAATTGATTGCAATCCATGATTTGCTTCCATACCACTGCCTTCTCCAGCCAGGAAGGAAGACAAAAAACAAGCCCTGGGCAAGTAACTCTGCCAATAAGGCTATGGTGAGGAAGTTGTTAATACATACAACATTACCAGCCATTCTCAATTGGATCCAAGGGAGTCACAAAACTTCATTTTGCTGCTATGGAGTCTAAGATATATAGGTTTCAACTTTATAAATCTATCCTGAGCTTAAACTGAGGTGAGGTGGTGAAGAGTAGAATCTGTTACTGAAAGACAGAAAAGGAGGAAAGAAGGAAAAAAGAAAGGAAGGAAGGAATGAAGGGAGGAAGGGAGGAAGGGAGGGAGAAAGGAGAATGAAAGGAATAGAGGAGTGAGAGAGAGAGAGAAGAAAGAAAAAAATAAAAGAACAGGAAAATTGGTAGGCAGAGCTACATTTCTCTATCACAAATGTTTAGATTTACTTGTTCGGAGATTAAATCACATACTGGCTATTAATTAGGATTCAAAGTATTCCTGCTCTTGGTGATACACACATGACAACTCCTTTACCAGTGAGCTTTATATGGTTAGAGAAAGGCAACTTAGTGTTACTTATTTTTTTTTAATACATCTTTATTGGAGTATAATTGCTTCACAATGCTGTATTAGTTTCCGTTGTACTACAAAGTGAATCAGCCATATGCATACGTATATCCCCATATCCCCTCCCTCTTGAGCCTCCCTCCCTCCCTCCCTATCCCACCCTTGTAGGTCATCACAAAGCACTGAGCTGATCTCCCTGTGCTATGCAGCTGCTTCCCACTAGCTATCTATTTTATATTTGGTAGTGTACATATGTTGCTGCTACTCTTACTTCGCCCCAGCTTCCCCTTACCCCCACCGTATCCTCAAGTCCATTCTCTATGTCTGCGTATTTATTCTTGCCCTGCCACTAGGTTCATCAGTACCATTTTTTTTTTTTAGATTGCATATATATGTGTTAGCATACGGTATTTTCTCTTTCTAACTTACTTCACTCTGTATGATAGACTCTAGGTCCGTCCACCTCACTACAAATACCTCAGTTTCATTTCTTTTTATTGCTGAGTAATATTCCATTGCATATATGTGCCACATCTTCTTTATCCATTCATCTGTCAATGGACATTTAGGTTGGTTCCATGTCCTAGCTATTGTAAATAGTGCTGCAATGAACATTGTGGTACATGTCTCTTTTTGAATTATGATTTTCTCAGGGTATATGCCAAGTAGTGGGATTGCTGGGTCATACGGTAGCTCTATTTTTAGTTTTTTAAGGGGCCTCCATACTGTTCTCCATAGTGGTTGTATCAATTTACATTCCCACCAGCAGCACAAGAGGGTTCCCTTTTCACCATAGCCTCTCCAGCATTTATTGTTTGTAGATTTTTTGATGATGACCATTCTGACCGGTGTGAGGTGATACCTCATTGTAGTTTTGATTCGCATTTCTCTAACGATTAGTGATGTTGAGTATCTTTTCGTGTGCCTCTTGGCCATCTGTATGTCTTCTTTAGTGAAATGTTTGTTTAGGTCTTCCACCCATTTTTCAATTGGGTTGCTCGTTTTTTTGATATTGAGTTCCATGAGTTTGTATATTCTGGAGATTAGTCCTTTGTCTGTTGTTTCATCTGCAAATATTTTCTCCCATTCTGAGGGTTGTCTTTTTGTCTTGTTTATGGTTTCCCTTGCTTTGCAAAAGCTTTTAAGTTTAATTAGGTCCCATTTGTTTGTTTTTGTTTTTATTCTCATTGCTCTAGGAGGTGGGTCAAAAAAGATCCTGCTGTGGTTTATGTCAAAGAGGGTTTTTCCTATGTTTTCCTCTAAGAGTTTTATAGTGCCTGGCCTTACCTTTATGTCTCTAAACCATTTTGAGTTTATTTTTGTGTATGGTGTTAGGGAGTGTTCTAATTTCATTCTTTTACATATAACTGTCCAGTTTTCCCAGCACAGCTTATTGAAGAGACTGTCTTTTCTCCACTGTATATCCTTGCCTCCTTTGTCATAGATTAGTTGACCATAAGTGTGTGGGTTTATCTCTGGGCTTTCTATCTTGTACCATTGACCTATATTTCTTTTTATTGTGTGCCAGTACCATACTGTCTTGATTACTGTAGCTTTGTAGTATAGTTTGAAGTTGGGGAGCCTGATTCCTCTAGCTCTGTTTTTTCTTTCTCAAGATTGCTTTGTCTATTCATAGTCTTCTGTGTTTCCATACAAACTGTAAAAACGTTTTGTTCTAATTCTGTGAAGAATGCCATTGGTAGTTTGATAGGGGTTTCATGGAATCTGTAGATTGCTTTGGGTAGTATAGTCATTTTCACATATTGATTCTTCCAATCCAAAAACGTGGTATATTTCTCCAATTCTTTATGTCATCTCTGATTTCTTTCATCAGTGTTCTATAGTTTTCTGAGTACAAGACTTTTGTCTCCTTAGGTAGGTTTATTCCTAGGTATTTCATTCTTTTTCTTGCAATAGTAAATGAGATTGTTCCCTTAATTTCCCTTTCTGATTTTTCATTGTTATTGTATAGGAATGCCAGAGATTTCTGTGCATTAATTTTGTATCCTGCAACCTTACCAAATTCATTGATTAGTTCTAGTAGTTTTCTGGTGACATCTTTAGGATTTTCTATGTATAGTATCATGTCATCTGCAAACAGTTTTATTTCTTCTTTTTCCAATTTGTATTCCTTTTGTTTCTTTTTCTTCTCCATTTGCCATGGCTACAACTTCTAAAACTATGTTGAGTAAGAGTGGCGAGCATGGACATCTTTGTCCTGTCCCAGATCTTAGTGGAAATGCTTTCAGTTTTTCACCATTGAGTATGATGTTTGCTGTGGGTTTGTCATATATGGCCTTTATTATGTTGAGGTTCTTGACTCATTAGTCAGATGACCTTGATTTTGATCCCAGTTTGTCCTCTGTAAAACTATAGGCATGCCAGCTAATCTCAGTGCACTTCAGTTTCCACGGCCACAAAATGAAGAGCTGGATTAGGTTACTGCCACAGTACATTTTAAGTGTAAAGTTATATGATTCTGTGACTTGTCTCTTTGTAAATGCATGGTTGAAGATAGTGTAACACTAATTTAAAATCCAGTTAAAGCTTTGGATATTTCAAGATATCCATTTATTTACTGACACATATTACAGATAAACATAATTATTTTACTTTTTCTGTTTTATCTGGTGAAAACAAGTGTCATAGTAAACTGTGACATCCTGTTTTCATATCAAGTACATTCTGAAGATTTTGTATTCGTTGTTTCATTGAGAATGGCAATCCACTGTTAGCTGTAAGAATGAAAAAGCATGTTATTTTAGAGTAAGATTATACTTTTCATTACTATTTCCCACTTTTTTGATTCATAATCTAGGAAATTCATAATGTTTATCATCTTAATTAAGATGCACATTATTTCTTAGTTTTCTCTTAATTATTTCTTAGTTGTCTTTATATTTCTCTTATTTCCCTACTAGCTGGGTAAGTCTTATACCAATCTACAGTATATTTCTGTTCAAATAGTTGAAATATGTTTATGAACTATGGCATATATTTTTGTTTTAATGCCTTTTAATTTCAAATGGAATTTTAACATATTAGTCACTATATATTTATATCTATTATATATATATATTTTTTAAAAAATAAATTTATTTTTTTATTTACTTTTGGCTGTGTTGGGTCTTCGTTTCTGTGCAAGGGCTTTCTCTAGTTGTGGCAAGCGGGGGCCACTCTTCATCGCAGTGCACGGGCCTCTCATTGTCACGGCCTCTCTTGTTGCGGAGCACAGGCTCCAGACATGCAGGCTCAGTAGTTGTGGCTCACGGACCCAGTTGCTCTGTGGCATGTGCGATCGTCCCAGACCAGGGCTCGAACCCGTATCCCCTGCATTGGCAGGCAGATTCTCAACCACTGCGCCATCAGGGAAGCCCTATATTTTTAAATAAGGTATATAATTACATATTACATAGGTTTTTAAAACTTATTTAGAAAACAAAAAACTGAATTGTCAACATTTGATTATCTCAAGGAATATTTGTCATTTTAACAGAAACATGACTCATATTCTGGGTTACTTTTTAGTATCTTTGTGGAATGTGTTGGATTTTTTGGTAAATATACAGTGTTTGAATTATTAATAAATTGTGTTTCATTTTTGAAAAGCACCTTAAGTGTTGTGCTTAAGGTGAGGCATCAAATGGAATTTCAGTTATCATCTAATCATAATATTCATCTTAGTGAAAATGGATAGTCAATGCTCAATTTAACATGGCTTTACAGCTGATCTCTCATAAGAGTATTATGTCATACTTCTAATTCTTTCTAAACCTAATATTTATTTTTAAAGATTATTAAGATTACTGAATGATTATTCATTAAGAACTCTATAGAATATAACCTTTCTTTGGCAAAGTGTCATGACTCAAAGAATATCACAAATGAGAAGACTATTGAATGTGTATTGTTCTTCTTTTCTGCTGTCTACCTTATTCTTTAGTAAGTGAAATCATTAAAACAAAATTTACATTTCCCAGTTCAGATGCAAATTGTATGTTGGACATATGGTGTGATAGAAATTTGGCAGTTAGTACAGAGATGGAGTGTTATGGATTTCAGCTTAAGTGCCTGAAATTTGTGTGGAAGGTCAAATGATATTATATTAGGTTTTTGCAAAACAAGTGGATAGTACCATTTTGTAAAATCTAAGCAGGGTTGCTCCTAGAGAAGAAAAAATTTAAAGGTTATAGAAATGTCTTCTTCCCTCTTCGTGAAAATGGAAACCATTTCTCCATATATAAAATGGAAATAGTTGTCACATGTTTTACTGCTAATTTTGATTTTAAAATTGCTTTTAGCAAGCTAAAGGAGATTTTACAAAGTTTTGTTAGAAAAAAATATTTTCTATATTAACCAATTGAAAGGTGGGTAGAAACTTAAAGCAATTTTGAATTAATTAGCTTTAAAATAATGGCTTAAAAATCTTTCTTACATATTAAGTAATGCAAGCTTTTTTGAGCTGGAAATTAGTTAATCAGAGTCAAATTGAACGTTTTTCAAATAACAGTTTCATGCAATCTTTTCCATTACATATAATAAGTCATAGCCTTTTAAAGCATTTTAAAACTCACTAGAAATTTAACATAATCACTGTGAAATATAATTAAAAACTTTAAAAGTTAAGTGAATATTTTAATGGCTTCAAAGTTTATTAATTTAAAATAGCAACTACAATATCAAGACGCAGGCAGTAATATAAACACACTTTCTCACGATCTGGAACAAGAGAATCCTTTTTGTCAACCAGTTCCCTATAGCTCATATCCTGGTATAATATAAAGATTTTAGACAAATGTGTTTGTATTTGGAAAAGTCTTCTACTACTTCTTGTTTTCAGTCCCAATAAATATTCTGGTTAAATAATGCTTTACAAACTTGCAACTTGCTGGACAGTTAAAAAACAAGAACACAGGTGACCCATACCTATATCTGACAAAGGACATTTATTGTAATGCAGCCCTCAAACTACCTTTTTTCTAGCCCGTTACTATCCTATGTCTTTCTCACAGGTCATGTATGGAATTGCCACCTGTTATGTGTTGAATTTTGTGCCCCCCCGCCCCAAATTCCTAACCCCCAGTATCTCAGAATGTAAATTTATTTGGAAATAGTGTCATTGCAGATACAATTAGTTAAGTTAAAATGAGGTCACTAGGATGTGCCCTAATCCAATATGATTCATGTCCTTGAAAGGAGGAAATTAAGACAGAGACAGACATGCATAGAGGGAAGGTGATGTGAAGAAACACAGGGTGAACACAGACATCTACAAACCAAGAGAGACAAGAAAAAGGTCCTTCTCTCACAGCTGTCTAAAGGAACCAGCCTTCCTTGATATCTTGATCTTGGACTTTCAGCCCCCAGAATTGTGAGACAATAAATTTTTGTCTTTTAAGCCATCCAGTCTGTGGTCCCTTGTTATGGCAGCCCTAGCAAATTAAGATGCCACCTATGTTTATGTAATTTCCAAACAAAGAAAACTCCATTAGCTATTTAAGTTGTTTCAACCATTGAATATATTCATTTTTCTCAATGAAATATGACCATCTTCTATTCCATCTCCCCACTTCCCCTCGCTATGCTACTACATTTGGTTTTTCTCTATTCTTCTTAAGCTTAATTTTTTAATGTTTGAAACACATTCTAAACAACTCAGGGTTTGGTGTCAGTTACTTTGTGGTAATTTTGTTGTGCATTTAGCTCCACCTCAATGCTAAGATTAAAAGCCAAATAAAATGTATTCATTGTTATTAGCCAAATATTTCCTTCCTAGAAGAGTGCCTAAAACTAAGGAATTTTCCAGGACCTGGGAATTTCAGGGCTAATACATGGAAAG
Organism: Mesoplodon mirus; assembly: GCF_964341445.2. Taxonomy (NCBI): domain Eukaryota; kingdom Metazoa; phylum Chordata; class Mammalia; order Artiodactyla; family Ziphiidae; genus Mesoplodon; species Mesoplodon mirus. The sequence continues at coordinate 113,170,152 of NC_138982.1, forward strand.
TGTCCTGTGAACCAGGGCAAATGATGCCCTACACCTTGACAAGTTAAAAAAAATGGAGGGATGGACTTGAAAAGACTAATATTTCTCAGATTATGGAGGTTTCCTAGAAATAGTGAGACAGAATCAGAACCTTGAGTGGCCAATATATGGGAGAGAATTCTAGGTGGTCTGTGTCTGACAACTGAACTTCTTGCAGGCTAGTCTTCCCCTCAAAACACTTATTGAATTGAAAAGTTATGTAAGGTAGGAACATTTTAAAAATAAACAAACAAAAAATTGCTCTGAAGAGTACAGTGGGGATTTTGCCTGTTTCATGCTGAGAAGACAAGAATTAAGACCCAAGTGAACACATTAGGTTGTCAGTTTGAAACCTTGGAGTAATGCATCTTATGCGCAGAATGAAGTAAACACGACCTTATCAAAAGTGCAAGCTATCAACCCTTCAGTTCAATCCCTGATTGGTGTAAGATAATAAGACCCCACTCTTTATCTGGTAAAAAAGAAAACGCTCTCAGGAGATTATGGCATCAACTACAAATGTTTTGAACACAATGTAGGGCATCAAACTTAGTTGATAGGCATGTCAAGAGATATAAATTGCAATAAATTACTTGATTAATCTTCAAGAATACAAAATAGAGAAAAAGTAGGGAAGAAAATACACAATACAGATAGGTTTAATAGAAAATATACAGTAAGATGGAGGATGTAAATTTTAACATAATTAATACAAATGGACTAATTGCTCAAATCAAAAGACAACATACATAAATCATGCATATGCTGCTTAGTAGAGATACACTTTAAAAATAAGGAAAGAGAAATCATGAAAATAAGGGATAGAAGTAGTTATAACATGAAAACAAATTCACTGAAAGTTGGTATAGCTATTCTGATCTTTGTTAAGCATGCTTTAAGGCAAAAAACATTGTTAGAGCTACAAACAAAATAAAAGTTTAATAAAGAAAACAGTTTATTGGGATTGTGATAGAGATACCCACTATCACCATTTCAATTCAGCAAGGTACTTGAAGTCTTGGAAAATGAATTAAGTCAAAGAAAATAAAATATATAAGGAATGGAAAATAAAAATAACTGTCATAAATAGAAGGTAATGTTTAAGTCCCTTTTATTAGAAGGTGTCAAAACAAAGTTTCTTTTTTCTTTTCTTTTTGTTTTAGGGTCCCACAATCTAATTTTTCTCTCTTTTAGCATTATTGATATATAATTGACAAAATTGTCAGATATTTAAAATGTACAATGTGAGAATTTGACATGTATATATTGTAAAGAATTCCCCCCATCGACTTAATTAACAGATCTGTAACCTCACATATTTACTTTTTGTAATGAGAATATTTAAGTTCTACTCTCTTAGCAAATTTCAGTTATATAATTCAGTGCTAGCAACTATAGTCATCATGTTTTACATTAGCTCCTCAGGTCTCGTTCATTTGGTAACCAAGTTTTTACCCTTTTACCAACCTCTTCCAAATTTCCACGCTCCCTCTAGCTCCCAACAATCACTATTTTATTTTCTGTTTCTATGGGTTCAAGTTTTTTGTTTGTTTATTTGCTTTGTTTTGTTTTATTTTGTTTTGTTTTTAGATTCTACATATAAGTAATACTGTGCTGTAATTTGTAATTTGTCTTTCTCTGTCTGGCTTTTTCACTTAGTATAATGCTGTCAGTTTCATCTATGTTGTCACAAATGACAGGATTTCCTTCTTTTTTAAGGCTGAATGTTACTCCAGTTTGTGTGTGTGTGTGTGTAGACATATATCACATTTTCTTGATCCATTCATTTGTTCACAGACACTTTGGTTGCTTCTGTAACTTGGTTATCGTGAACAATCAAAATTCTATACCAAGTAAATTCCCATGAAATTTACTTTGGCTAGTCTTAGGGGAAATATAGGTAGCCCATCAGCAATGTCCAATCAGGGCCAAAGTAATTGGAGTATTTTTACCCCTAACCTCATCAGCCTTTGGAAAGGTCTGACCTTGATGAATACAATTTCCACACTTGTGATTCTCCTTGTACTTAAGTCAGCTCCAACAGCTTGAGGGTATTCCTCTGACAAAGAGTTGCAGGAAGAGTCATCATACTGGGAGTTAGTGTGCATTGAAAAATAGAGAATTTCATGTGATAGGCAGGAGAGACGTATTTTCAATTTACTTTGGTGTTTTCAAATTTCTTTCAATAATGTTTTTTGTCTATGTAGAGTTTATGCACTTTTGAGGAAAATTTCTTCTTTTTTGACATTTGCTGATATATTTAAATAGTATATTATTTTTAAACATTATTGTTTATTTGCTGATAGAATATATATTATTGATGTTTGTATGTTTACCTTCCCCCATCCAAGTTGATAAATTCAATTATTAATTCAAACAGATTATTTAAATATTATTTTGGATTCTTAGATAACTTACCTGCATCCCAGAATGAAGGCTACAATAGAAAATAACATTCCAGGCAAATGTGATAGGAAAAATACTATACTAAATTGTTTTGATTTGAAAAATATGTCCCCACCTGTCTCCCTCTCTTTGTTCATTATTCCTTATTACCTTTTTGGGTTTTTTTTTCGGTACACGGGCCTCTCACTGTCGTAGCCTCTCCCGTTGCAGAGCACAGGCTCCAGACGCGCAGGTTCAGCGGCCATGGCTCACAGGCCCAGCCTCTCCGCAGCATGTGGGATCTTCCCAGACCGGGGCACGAACCCTTGTCCCCTGCATTGGCAGGCAGACTCTCAACCACTGCGTCACCAGGGAAGCCCTCCTTATTACCTTTTAATCAGAGTGTTTATGCACAGCCCTGTCTGCTCTCCCTACTTGGACATCTAACATTCTTTCCATGCCTCAGACTTTCTGTACCCCATCTTCATAGTAAGCATGAAAATATATCTCTGTAAGGATATATTATCTGAGATAATAGCCCATGAATATTCACAGATTACCTTTCTAGAAATTTCCTATAAAGTCACTATCTTAATCCTGGTGAATGATTCAAATAGTGAGAATTTCGTTTTCTGGGAAGAATGGTGGGAGAAATTTAGCTGAAGGGCCTTCTGTGGGTTTTCTCTGACTATATCTCTTTAACCACCAATCGTTCTTTGCTCCCAGCTAGCCAAGATAAAAAACTTGTATGTTATATCAAATACAACATTTTTTTGTGACTGAAATTTGGCATAAAAGTTGTTCTCAGTAAACTGTACTGGGGTGTTTTGAACATCTTTCACTGATGCGAAGATTTTAGAACAACATGGGAAAAAATCTACAAGAGCTTACATGTAGAATTTGGAAAATGGCTCTTTTCAGTGAGTACCTGTGAATGAGCATTATTCAGTACATGACCATAATAGCCTTCACTGAATCCTCAGAATGTAGACAAAAGGCAAAATAGTAAATGCTGGTGAGGAGTGACTCTGTTGTCATTACCAATTACTTTGTCTTCTCATTGATCTTTATATTTTCTCACTGTCTTCCATATCTTAAATGTAGCTTGACATTTCTTTATAAGAAAACTTATAAGACATAAATGGTTTACTAAATTTCATTGCTTCTTAGGTGTGTTTTTACAACAAAATGAAAAAAATGACTTTTCATCAATTATTCTAATAACTATTGTCATTAATATGTAACACTTTCATGTATTCAAAAGGCAATTTAATACAGTTGTATAAGCCTAATTTTAAGAAGTCAAGAATAAGAATTTAAAATAAATATCACATTTATTATGCAGTTATGTTTTGCATTAGCATTCAAAAGAAAGAATGAACAAGTATTTTAGAGTAGTGTGCTATTTCAATGTGAGCAAATGGAGCTGAAGATTATTTTTTATAACTGTTCTTAGAGGTGTAGTAATATAAATTGATTCCTTGTGGCATCAGTACAGGGAAAAAACAGTCTTGTTTAGGAAGATAATGTGACAGTTCATGAATGTATAAAAAAGCTAGAGTCTGGAAAAAGAGGTCACAACAGGAGGACACAGAGAGAAAAGCATCAAAAGATGAAGAGAGGATATGGTTGCTTTTGGTGTGATAAGAACAGGAAGTGAAGAATTCACAGTGGTAGGATGGCTGGACTAACTTTAGGAAATAGAGAGGTTTCTAATTCAAATTTGAGCTACTAGTTTTTCTGTGTTATGGTTATCTTGCTAAACCTTCAGTGAAGTCTTCTATACATACAGAAACCTTGAGTGAGAGTGTGTATGCATGTGTGTGTGCATGTGGGTGTGTTAGCTTATATATATGTGGGAATATCTGTGTATGTATTAAATAAGTAGGTTACATGATTCTTTTGCTTCTATGCACCCCCCAAAAAAAAAACCAAGAGAAAGATAATTAATGCATTGAAGTAAGTTAAAAGAAGCATGAACTTGAAGGTTATCAATGAGCTTGGAGGTCACCAAAGTGCCATAAGACCCTTAGATTTTGCAGAAATCTTAGGATGCTATATGGTTATTCGCAAGCAAGAAGATGGAGGCTTCAGCTAACTTTATCAAGCTATTAATGGATTAGTGACCTCAGTTGACATACACGTGTTTGACTAACCCAGTCAGCAATTTACTTGCACTGTTTTGTTTTTCTGTTCATAATTTATTGACATTGAATCTCTTAAAACTATCAAAGAAAATTTAGACACACAAGTAAATGAGAAAACTTTTCACATGCAAGCATAAATTTGCCTTTAAGCAACTTCATCTCAATACCCTTAAACACTTGTAGGTACAGGATGTCTCTAGATGCTTTAACAAATAAAACTCAAGATCTCAGTTATTAATACAGTAGGAGTCTACTTCTTACTTACAGATTTCTGTGTATGTGATGGGTATATTCATGGTGGTCATGGTGGTATACACAGTCATTCAGAACCCCAGGAAGATGGAAGCATTGTCATCTTCAGCATTTAAGTTCAAAGTTAATCAATGTCCATCCAGCAGAAGTAGGAAGAACAGAATCATTAGTGAATGTTTCTTATAGGCTAGACCTGAAAGGGTCTGACAGTATGTCTACTCTTCATCAGTTATATACTACACCTAACTGTGAAGAGGCTAAAAAATTTAGTCTAGTTTTGTGTTCAGAAGAAAGAGAAAACAGAGAGGAGAGTCTTTGTCAGGTATAGTCTACCCTGTGTTCTCCAGATAACTGAAAAGTACTCCCCCTCCCAGAGACCGTCCAGTGTTTCAAAAGCTCACTGCAACTTGTGCAGGGGGACAGCAAGGGTAATTTTTATATACTATTCACATAATAGAGCTTTTAAAAAAATATACAACCAAGACAACTCACCAAAAAAGATATACAGATGGCAAATAAACATATAAAAAGATGCTCCACATCATAGTCATTAGGAAAATGAGAACTAAAACAATAATGAAATAGTGCTACACACCTATTTGAATGGTTAAAATCTAGAACACTGACAGTACCAAATGCTGAGGAAGATGTGGAGCACCAGAAACTCTTATTCATTGCTGGTGAGAGTAGAAAATGCTACAGTTACTTTGAAAGGCAGTTCGGCACTTTCTTACAAAGCTAAATTAAACATAGGTTTACCATAAGATCCAGCAGTGGAGCTTCTAGGTATTTACTCAAATGAGTTGAAAGCTTTTGTTTACACTAAAGCCTGTACATGAATATTTTAGCAGCTTTTTAAATAATTGTCAAAATTGGAAGCAACAAAGTTGTCCTTCAGTAGGTGAATGGATAAACAAACTGTAGTGCCTCCATGCAGCGCAATATTATTCAACAATTAAAAAAAGAGCTATCAAGACACACACACACACACACACACACACACACCCTGAAGAAACCTTAAATGCATATTGAGAAGTGAAAGAAACCAATCTGAAAGGTCTATAAGCTATATTATTCCAACTATATGATATTCTGGAAAAGGCAAAAGTATAGAGACAGTAAAAATATTCGTAGTTGTCAAGGGTTCAGGAGGAAGAGGAGAGGGATGAATAGATGGAGAAAAGAATCGGAGAAAAGTATTTTTAGGGTGACAACTATTCGTACGATACTCTAATAATGGGTACATGACATTATGTGTTTGTCAAAACCCACAGAACTGTACAATAATGAAACCCAATATCAATTTTGTACTAAATTAATTAATAATAAATGTACCAATACTTTACTTTTTTACTTTTCTGTAAAACTACAGCTGCTCTAAAAAATAAACGCTATTAAATTTTTTAAAAAAATATTCAAGACTACTTTAGACTTTCTGACAATTTACCTACAGACATTTCAAAACTTTGAGAAAGGAGAATTGATAACTAAGGTAGGGGATGAGAGATACATTCCAGAGAATTCTTAGTGGAGTTTGAAACAAGAGGTCTCCCAGTTATGCTATATGAAAAAAAAAAAAAGCTTTCTGGAAAATAAGTAAAAACATGGAAAACCCATTCACAAGGTCTTCAACAGAAACTGACTCATTCTTACATAAATCATCAGCTGTTCTAAGCAGCACCTGTTTTGTTGAGGAATCCCCAACAAATCTCCCACTTTAAATGAAGCTTTCACCACCCACAATCTCAAATTCTTTATCTTCTCAACTGTCTCCTTTTTTTTTTTTTTTTTTTTTTTTTGCGGTACGCGGGCCTCTCACTGTTGTGGCCTCTCCCGTTGTGGAGCACAGGCTCTGGATGCGCAGGCCCAGCGGCCATGGCTCACGGGCCCAGCCGCTCAACGGCATGTGGGATCTTCCCGGACCGGGGCACGAACCCATGTCCCCTGCATCAGCAGGCGGGCTCTCAACCACTGTGCCACCAGCGAAGCCCTAACTGTCTCCTATCTTTAATAATAAAAATCACATAAAAATACAACCAAAATACAATTAAACAAACTAAACTATTACCAAGTAAAATGAACACCCTCTGGATTTCCAACTCAGGGATATTTTTGTGGGAATGAGAACTACTTGGTAGCCTCATAGGAAATAAGCCTGTTATAAATGAGTGACATTCCTTATGGTTTTAGAAATTTCTAGGCAATAAGACTATCCATTAAATAAATTTGGATTTTAGCCCTCAATTATTTTCAGTGAAGCTTCTAATCCAAGGACCTACCTAGACTACTGAATAGTCTTTGTGTGATGATTCCATTAATTGAAACTCCTTAAGAACCATGTCTAAATTATTCACAGATTTATCCTTGCACCTAAGACAGTACTTGAAAGAGTAAGAAGTCAGTATATATTTGTTAAAGTAAAATCTAAGTAGATTAGAGACTCTGCCCAAATTATATTATCTTCTTTCTTTGAAATGTTCATTCTAGATTTTGAATGCTCTCGATAACAATTTATGAATAAGTGCCTGAGCATCAGCTCTCCAACCTCTTTTTGTTCATTGTGTTCTCTACTAAAGGAAAATCCTGACTCTACATTCTAAGAACTGCACCAGTCATATTCTAGATTAGCAGTAACTTCCCACCAATTTCCATGTCATGAATTAGGTAAGGATTTAAAGGACTAAAGTTACATTTTTCTAGGTATAATCTGTAATATTCTTACTTTGCAAAGTCATTTTTGTACAAAAGTAGAAAGGTAAATGGCATGGTCTCTACTACAAATCAGTGAATATTGATATTTTTCTGTTCATTGGAGTTATATAAGAGACCTTGAGAAAATATGACTCAGTCCTCTGGCTTTAAGTAGATTAATAAAATTAAATCAAGGTTTTCAATTTTGGCATAAATTCATTTGATCTAGGGTATAAAAGATAATAATATGGGAATTATAAATTGTTTCATACTTCATATTTTCTTTAGTTTTGGGGCTATATAAACAAACTTGCCCTAATATTCTTCAAATCAGATTATGAATAGCTACAGAGGTCATGAGTAGTGATGAAATAATAGTTATTTTATTTATTCTCGAAATAACTTTAAACTGTCTGCTGGAAAGGAATAATTAAACAAAATAATGAATGTAGTAACCAACCTGAGTGAAATATAATCTTTTTTTAGCTGTGATATAATTGACATATAACATTATATTAGTTTCAGGTGTACAACATGATGATTCAATATATGTATGTATTGCCAAATGATCAACATAATAAGTCTAGTTAACATCCATCATAAAAAATAGATTATTTTTCTTGTGATCAGAACTTTAAGATCTATTCTCTTAACAACCTTAAAATATAAGATACAGTAAAATTTACTATAGTCACCATGCTTTACATTATATCCCCATGACTTACTTATTTTATAACATGAAGTTTGTACCTTTTGACCACTTTCACCCATTTCATCTACCCCTTGCCACTGGTAACCACCAATCTGTTCTCTGTATCTATGAGTTTAGGTTTTTTTGGGTTTTTTTGTTTGTTTGCTTTTAGATGTCTCATAAAATTGAGATCATATGGTATTTTCCTTTCTCTGTCTGACTTATTTTACTCACATAATGCCTTCAGGATCCATCCATGTTGTATCAAATGCTAAGATTTCCTTCTATTTTATGTCTTAATAATATTCTCCTGCATATATATATATATATATATATATATATATATATATATATATATATATATATATATAATATTTTCTTTATCCATTCATTCATTGATGGGAACTTAGGTTGCTTCTATGTACTAGATAAGAGGGGAAGGGGCAACAGGAGTAGGGGCTTAAGAGGTACAAATTATTGTGTATAAAATAAGCTACATGTATATATTGTACAACACAGTGAATATAGCCAACATTTTATAATAACTATAAATGGAGTATAACATTTAAAACTGTGAACCACTATATTGTACACCTTAACTTTCATAATACTTCAACAAAAAAAATAATGTTGCAATAAACATGGGGATGCAGATATCTTTTCAAGTTAGTGTTTTTGTTTCCTTTGGATAAATACCCAGAAGTGGAATTGCTGAATCATATGATAATTCTATTTTTTATTTTTTGAAGAATCTCCATATTGTTTTCCATAGTGTCTGCACCAATTTGCATTCTCAACAACAACACACAAGGGTTCTCTGTTCCCCACTTCTTCACCAACATGTTATTTATTATCTTTTTAAAATAATCATTCTAACAGGTGTGAGGTGATATCTCATTGTGATTTTGATATGCATTTCCCTAATAATTAGTGATTTTGAGCATTTTTTTCACGTACCTGTTGGCTGTCTGTATGTCTTCTTTGAAAAAATGTCTATTCAACTCTTCTGCCCATTATTTAATCATTTTTTGCAATTGAATTATATGCATTCTTTATATATTTTGGATATTAATCCCTTATCTGGTATATGGTTTGCAAATATTTTCTCCCATTTGATAGGTTGTATTTTCATTTTGTTGATGGTTCACTTTGCTTGGCAGAAGCTTTTTAATTTGATGTAGGTCCATTTGTTTACTTTTGCTTTGGATGCCTTTACTTTTGGTGTCAATTTAAAAAAAAATTATCACTGAGACCAATGTCAAAGAGCTTTCTATTTCTGTTTTCTTTTTCTAGGAGTTTTACAGTTTCAGGTTTTATGTTCAAGTCTTTAATATTTTTTGAATGAATTTTTGTATATGGTCTAAGACAGTGGTCCAGTTTTATTATTTTGCATGTGGCTGTCCAGTTTTCCCAACATTTATTGAAGAGTCTGTCCTTTCCCCCATTATATATTCTCAGGTCCTTTGTTGTAAATTAATTGACCATATATGCGTGGGTTTATTTCTGTGCTCTCTATTCTGTCCCATTAATCTATATGTCTGTTTTTATTCTGATACCATACTGTTTTGATTACTATAGCATTGTAAAATAGTTTGAAATCAGGAAGTGTGATGCCTCCAGCTTTATTCTTCTTTTTCAAGATTGCTTTGACTATTTGGGGTCTTTTGTCATTTCATATAAATTTTAGGATCGTTTGTTCTATTTCTGGGGAAAATGCCATTGGAATCAACAGCTATATAAAGTGCCTTATTTATCTTAATGTATTGTTGTAATTGGAGTGGCTATATTTATCTTAAACATATGGTTTTAATTAGATTGTGATCTGGGAAAGCATTAATAAGATGATTCTATATGAAAATGAGAGTATATTATTACATAATTACATTTTAAAATTAAATTGAATATATTTAACCCATACCATAAAATGGAATTAGATGACAATCTCAAGTGAGGCAAATACAAATAAACTGGAGAAAAATTGTTAATATTACATTTGTTTTTATTTTATTTGTTAATATCAGATAAAAAAGGTGAACGTGAGCTTTTCATGTCCAGCAAAAGTAATTAAGTAAAATGGATCTAAAACACTGGGACACAGTAACTTAAGGGGAAATTATATTAACAAGGAAAAATTTTGTAAACACTTTGTATTTCAGATATTTCCCCCAAATCTTGTTACTCTTTATGCTTTCCAATTTAAGTGCTGGTCTATTTGTAGGTTATAATTTGTCATAAATTTGTCTAAAGTGTGTATTCTCAAAATATACATAATTAGTACATTTATGATAAATGGGATAAGGATTAATAGCATATATGGAGTATACTGTATACACTTAAAAGAAATGTCAATATATTTAGCATTGTAGAAACTGATATTTGCAGAATGTTAGTAGATGAGATGAGTTAGAAAAAGAAGAGAGTGTGGCTACATATATAAAATTTAGATGTAAAAAAGAAAGGGAACAAATTCATCTTTTATTGCTGTTGTGATGATGGTGATGCTGTTGTTGTTATTATTATATGAGAATAACATTAAGAGAGTTCCTGCTGATTTTCTTGCTATTGTCTTATTGAACGTTTTTAAAGAGGCTTGTGTCTAGATGTCAGTAGAGGACACAGAGTATATCTATGCAGTGATGCTACCGATATTTTAACAAACGTTCCAAAATTCAAATATTCAAATGACTGTTTCTTCTAAAAATGCATGTAAATGATGTTGCTATTTCTAGAGATGTGTTTTTTGAATTGCCTTCCAAATCTTTTACTCATTCTTTTGAACATCCAAAATGGTGGCAAATAATTATGCCTTGAAGGTTGATTTTAAATTAGGTAAAAATTGGATGTCATTTTAAGCACAGAGGATAAATGGGTTATCAAATAGGATAGTACAATTTGTGGTCAAAAAATAAGATGTGAATACATAGCTATGAGAATGTTTTTCTTCATATGCTTTATAAATTGTTTCCAAAAGCAGACATGTTAAAAATGATTTCCAAATATGGCAGCATAACTAGAGTAAAACACTTGGCCTCCCAAGACAATTGTTTCAAAGGACAAGACTCATTTGTAGTGTAAGTTCTGTTTCTGAATTAAAAATATTCTTCTCTAGAACCAGAATAGATCTTTTACACAAGTGAGAATGTAAATTGCATTTTTCTTTAAGTGAAAAACAGTTTCTTTGCAGATTTACCTAACGGTGAGCTAGGTTTGTAAAATGTTTTGTATGTTATATAAATAGTGAAGGTAAGGTATTCTTTATATTAAGCACCCATTCTTTAAATAAATAAATAATTATTAAGTGCCTGACTACTGGGCAGTATCTTATGTGTTTGGTATGTATTAAAAACGAAACAAAATGCTAATGATATTTGTGGCATTAGTGGAGCTTACATTCTAGTAGAGCAAGGCCAAAAACAGTGTCCATTATGTTAAAAAGAAAAAGCAAAACAACGTAAGCAGAATCAAGATGGGTGTGGCAAAACAAAAAGCAGGTAATTTTTTAAAATAAGTGATCCAGGTAGGCCTCCTTGCCAAGGAGATAGCTGATCAAAGACTTAAAGTAATTGGTCAGTGTCCATAAGGATATGTTTAGGAAGCCCATTCAAGGAAGATGAAATAGCCTAAATCAAATCCTAAGGCTGGAGCATGCCTATCATATTAAAAAACAGAGCAGGAAGACTGCTGTGGCTGAAAAGGAATATATGGTTAGGGAAGTAATACATGAGGAGAGTTGGCTTCTACTTTGCTTGAAGGGTGGTTCAAAGAAGTAGAGTGGCATGACCTAATTTCTCTTTTAAAAGGATCACTCTGTGTGCTGGTTTGAACATAGATATGGAAGGACAAGGTTAGGACCATTGAGACCAGTTATCCAGGTAAATGATGATGGTGGCTCAGATGAGGTGAAATGGTGGTATTGAGAAATATTCACTATAAATTTGGGAATCATTGACATATCTATGGTGATGAAATAAAACATATTTTAACGTAGGGCAAGAAAAAATTAAAGATAAAATTCTCTCTGTGTGTTTGTTTGGGCCTCCTCCCTCCTTAATGTGCAGTGTGCATCTGCATTACACATTAATCAGAGCTCCTCAAAGATGGGAGTGTTGGGCTTCCCTGGTGGCACAGTGGTTGAGAGTCTGCCTGCTGATGCAGGGGACACAGGTTCGTGCCCCGGTCCGGGAAGATCCCACATGCCACGGAGCGGCTGGGCCCGTGAGCCATGGCTGCTGAGCCTGCATGTCCGGAGCCTGTGCTCCACAACAGGAGGGCCCACAACAGTGAGAGGCCCGTGTACCACACACCCACACACACACCAAAAAGATGGGAGTGCCTGCTCAACTGTAAAGATCAATTTTTTTTCCATTCTTCTGATGCCAGCAATGTAACTTCTTGAAAGAATAGTGTTCTTTCCCAGCTCTGTAGGGGGTCATGGTGACTTGCTGCTCACTTTGCACATGCTTATCTGGACTATGTATCCTTGGTGACCTTTATGAAAAATATCAGTATGCCATTTTGATCTACCGTCCTTTGTCTCAAAAATGTATATGGCTGTACCTTTGACTTCTAACAAGCAGAACAGTTCTCAGAGTTTTCCGAGAATCTGCTTCCCTGGTTATAATCCTCAGTTTGGCTTGAATAAAATTCCCTTTTTTTCCTTCTTGATAGTTAATTGAATTTTCATCAACAATGGCATTGAAATACATGATGGCTAAGATCAACAAGGGAAGGAATGCAGATAGGAAAGTTGGCCCAGAACTTAGCCCAGTGGCAGTAAAGACCCAAGCCTGAGATTAAGGAAGATGATGTGGCATCAACTTCATGAGTTGAAAAGTAAGTGATGAGAGATGTCTTTAAGAACTAGAGAGAGAACAGAATATTCCCAGTAAGTAAAGGGATTGGCTTTATGAAGGAACATGGATAGTTCATCTGTTGTAAAATAAAGGAAGACAGAGTATATGGAAGCACATGCTGAAAATTAAGTAGATGTAATGATGATGTTTTATGGATGTTTGTTTCTGATTGCTTCCATTTTCTCATTGAGGTTAAAAGCAAACTGTTCCATTGAATGAGAGGGTAGAGCAGGTGCTGTAGGTTTGAGGAGAGAGGGAAGATATGGTATGAAATTGTCTTTTGGCATAGGGGTTGGCAATCTATGCTCCGCAAGCCAACTGTCTATTTCAATTTTTACTAAAATATAACCTCGCCCATTTGTTTAAATATCATGTATGGCTTTTTGAAGCTACAATGGAAATTGAGTAATTACAACAGAATCTGTAAACCCTGCAAGCCAAAAGTACTTACTACACGGTCCTTTAAGAAAATATTTAGCAACCCCTGTCATAGAAAATTGAAAGAACGACTGGAAGAGACATATAGTGTGAGTGCACAGCAGAATTGTGATTCATTTAAGGGTTAACTCATAAATGTAAAGTGAAACCACTTGTATGGTTTCAGCCATATTCATCTGCTTAGGTATAGATGTGGAGTAGGTCAAGCATTGGATTACTTGGGTGTGGTTTTGCTAACTGAGAACAGCCAAGAGGAAAAGAGAATCTAAGGTATATGCAAGGGAATGATTATAATGATTTATTATTAAATTCAACTTAGTTAAGGAGAAGAGAGAGGCCATAAAAGGGAAGATGAATGGTTGAAAAAATAATTAACAATCTCAGTTGGAGTGAAAAGATTGTTGGAATCAGGTGAAAAAGAATTTTCTTGACAGATGGAAGCTGATGATCTTTGAGACGCGTGGAACTAACTTTATGAAAGAGATGTGGTTATTGGTAATGAGAAGTTCTAGGGTATGACCATGGGGAGAAGAAGCTGAGGAAGGGTAAAATATAAGATAACTGATGGAGCAAAATTTAAGGAATTGAGAAGTTAAGGTGTGGAAGGCATCATCTGTGTGTTTATTTAAATCACCAAGAAATAAGAATGTCAGGAGCTTAAGTAATTGAGAAATGGGAGTAGGTTCAAAGATATCAGCAACTATGTGGGGAGGTTGATGACTGGCGCTGAGGGCTTTTAGAGAGAAGGAAGGGAGAATGAATGAGTGAATGAATTAATGAAAAGTTAGAACAGTGGTATGGAGACTGTGGGAGAAACAACTGCCAAGACCAGGAGCAAGGAAGAGAAACCAGTGTCCTCAGAGAGAATCAGGTTTCACTAGGGCAAGGGAGTGAATTTTTTAAAACATTTTAGATAATCAGTGACCTCTTTCCTATTTTTTATAAGGAGAAATTTAAAATAAATGTAAGCTTCTCGAGCAATTGTAGACACGTGCAATGATTTGATATCAATTTTGCAGATGAAGTGTTTTAAATCTATACACTCTTAATTGTTGATCCAGTTACTTTTGTCTTTCCATGAATGTTGACTTAATCAGGCAATTTATGAAATACTGATTCAATTTTTGAAGCCATGTTTTAGGATGAATTTGACAAGCAAGAGTACTTCAGAGTCAGAAAGGCTAGTTTGGCTAGTTATAATCTATACCATATATATACATATATACACACAAATGATTGAAGAAGTCTAATTTATCTAGGGGGCATGTAAAAGATATAAACATCATAGTGCCATAAAATATTTAAAGAACAACCATGTAGAGATGGAGGTGACTTACTCTGTGTAAAAATTACAGTTGTTCAGCAAGGTAGGGCTGCTTTAGGAGATTTCAAATGAAATCTTTATCATTTGAAGAGTTTACTCAAAGTTTATTTGTAAGGGATGTAAAAATTTTTTTTGCATTTTCCGAGTGTTTGAATACATGATTCCTAAGAAACTTTTGAAATATTCTGATGATCAGTGTCATTTGTCTAATACACCTATATAGTTAACTGAATTTTTTTCTAGCTTCTTCTGGATGTTTATTACTGAGCATATAGATTTATAGATTATGGTTGAAGTGGTGCACTTTATGTTTGTTGTCATCATTCAAAGGTATTTATTTGGGCAAATATATTTAAATTCAGCATTTCCCCCCTAAAGAGATTTATCTTTGCTAGTTCTCATGGCCACTCTGGTTTCTATAGTTTGTATATCAGTTTTCTATGACAAAAAATCAAGTTTAAATGATGTTGTCAAAATTTATATCTGGGGCTACAGATTAACTTTTTATCTGCTATCATTAGTCAAATCTGCTAAATTAACTCCTACTTTGACAGTTGTTTAGGTTAGGAACTTTATTCTGTGTCAAATCAGAGAACAAAATTTAATCTCAGCCAGAATTCAATCATTAAAGTACACCAAATAAAGTTTCAAGCCAAAATGGTAGCAAAAATGAGAAACTACACTATAAGAGACATTGGGAATTTTGCTATAATCCACTGAAGTTCAAATGCTTTTGTGAC
Source organism: Mesoplodon mirus (assembly GCF_964341445.2). Lineage (NCBI taxonomy): Eukaryota > Metazoa > Chordata > Mammalia > Artiodactyla > Ziphiidae > Mesoplodon > Mesoplodon mirus. Next base: position 113,185,691 of record NC_138982.1, read on the forward strand.
ACTAATTTTGTTAAAAAAGAAAAAAAGAAAAAAAAATTCAAGCTATGCTATCACGGTGGCTCTGAGAGATAAACAATCTTTTCAGGGCAATAGAAGTGCTGTAGCAACAAGGGACAGGCTCTCAGTGAAGAGTTACAATTTATGAATCAAGTAGAGCGATTGTTAGGGCAAAAAGTAGTAGGCAAAATGCTGCTGAAGGGCTTTTTAAAATGTAGCTTGACTGCTAAGTCTGGAACCCAAAAGTAGCTTTGCTTGTTTCAGTTACAGAGTAATAACAGGATGAAACATAAGCCATTTCAGGCTAACCTCCTTCACTTTGAGGAAGACAGGCATCTATGTTTTATGGATGTTGTGGACTAGACAGTTGGAGGAACACCTACTGGACACATAGAAGTGTAGGAATAAATGATGTAGTGGTCTAGTGGATTAAGGCATTTTTGTACCCTGGGAAACTAGAGTCCCCCAAGTCAGTGTAATTTTATGAGAGAAAAGCTCAGACTTTAAGGGACATGCTCAGGGTTGTGTCTTCCATGATGCTGCTTAATGATTTGTTTCATGTCAATAGCTCATGGTAATCCCATACCCAGAGGCAACACTAAAAACTTCTCCTCCTTACAACTTCAGTATTTTCAATTTTTAATTATCAATATCCTCAACTTTTTCAGTCAGAAAGATATCAGTGACCACAACACATAAAAATGATGGTATTTGTCTGACATTGGCTAAGGGTGCAGATTAAGACTTTTCTAACTCGATATATTGAAATTTGCCTTTTAAAAAAAGAAATAACCGTTTCTAGGAAATATATTTATTTCTAGAGTTTTCGGAGAACTGTTAGTTGATTATATGGTCCTCTCAGATACTACAAATAAGAAGCCCCAATGTAAAACCCTGAAAGATAAATATACACTTAACCTCTATTTCAGTAATTCTAAATATGTTCTCTCATAAGTGTGACTTGTCCCTTGTTAATGGCTATAGACATGGATAAATATATATATAAGAAACCTTTTAGGGACTTCCCTGGCTGTCCAGTGGTTAAGAATCCACCCTTCCACTGCAAGGGATGGCCATGGGTTCCATCCCTGGTTGGGGAACTAAAATGCCACACAGCATGACTAAACAATTTTTTAAAAAAGAAACCTTTTATTTTGATATGAAATATTAATATGGAATGAGAAATATAAATGGCATGCAAATAATACCCAAATCACTGTACTATTTAAAAGGAGAAACCACCTTTCCTTTGTTTTGATCATTCACAATTATTGAAGTTTGGTGATTATTTTCATCTAATACCTGTTTTGATATTCCCATAGTAATTTGTTCTTTTTATTTTGTCCCTTCATTTTTCTCTGTTGTTGTTGTTATTGGCAAAGCATTTAATTTGGTTTCCATAAACTATTTGCTCTCTTCTGTAATAGTTCACTAACACATATTTTACAAATCTCATATTGCTTCAATATTACCCAGACCTCTGCTTAAGTAAATTACATCTCATAATCTATAATGCGTCCCTTTTAACATATTGTCTATTAATGTCAAGCAGCCTTTATGGATGAACAGGTGAAGGACACTTGATTTAATAGATACTTGCGTGTTCATTGTCTGATTTAACCATATGAAATTCATACCCTGCTGAAACTTCATGAAACATGTGAAAGCACAGGTATATGTACATATACATATATAAATCTATGAACTTTAATGTTGCCTTAAAGTGTATTATTTACTGTAAATCTTCTCTGAAAAAATGTGATTAGATTACTGAACCCTCCCCTAAATACTCATGGCTACCTCAGGTCTACCACAATGTAGAGAAGGTATATGTTCAAAAGATTCACAACTTTTTATTATTAGCAAGGATTTTATATTCAAAACACGTTTTGTTTCCAGCTCATTAAAGATACTGTATCTGAAGCACCTAATATAATGACTAACACATAGTAGGGATTCAATGGATATTTTTTTAAATGAAAGAAAAAGTGAATGACCATAGTTCAATTGTTAGTATTTTTTGAATAGCTGGATTAGTGGAAGCTCTAACTGTTCTGTGTTCACCCAGTTTTAACTAGATATCGTAAGGGCTAGATTGCTTCTTCTCAAGAGGGCTATTTCATCACACCAGCTATATGGAAGAAACTATTCAAAATAATCTAAACGAATTATCCCATTTAAAAGTTCTTTCATTAAAAAAACCTATAGCCAGAACCAACAGTGAGGCTCAATTATAGAAACCAGTGGTAACTCCATTGGGAGATGTATTGAGTTGGAGGTAGACTTGAGCTCAATAAGAGATTAGAATGTGTTGCTACAGTCATGATGGCATTTTAATTGGCCTCTCTAGGTCACAGAATATGTTTTCTTCTTTTATTTACCCTTAGGGCTATGCAGAGTTCTAAGAGTTTATGGAACATAATAGAAACTCAATAGGTTTTAAATGTCTTGCAACAGTAATAATCCTATATGTCATCCATTCTAAGATGCAATATACTTAACATTTTCTAATCTTCAAAATTGAATTGAAACTTACAATCAACAGCATTGTATATTTGCTATGGGCCAGATGGTAGTCATGACTTATCGTCTATGAAGGAATCAATTTGGTCAGAAGAGTTCGTACTGTAGCCACTGCTATTGGCTTACATGCATTTTTGGCATTTCCCATGTTGAGTGTAATTTCCATTAAAAATTATTTGAACAATTATTTTAAAAATGAAAAAAGACTATTCACTGATTTTGCATTGAAACAAAAAGAGAATGCAGCCAGTCATGGAAAATAATAGCAGGTTATACATTTTATGAATGAAACATTTCAACTGTGAAGTGGTTTATTAGACCTAAAAGAGGAAGATACAAGTAGTTGAAACTATGTATATTTTGTTATTGAAATGAAATCAAAGGCAAAAGAAATTTTAAATCTCTCAGAAGAGAGAGAAGAGATTTCTAAGCAAGTAGAAGCTAATGGGACCAAAACATATGCCATAATGGACTACTTTTATATATTAGTATCATTATTTACTTGCCTTTTCAAAATGGAATACAAAGTGTGTCTTACAAATTGATAGCTTGGATTCAGTGAAATCAAATTTAAAATTTAGTAAAAATTTATTGAGTGTTCAGTCTATGCTAAACAATCTATGGCATTATTTATTTGTTTCAGGAAAGATTTAAGGCAACTGTAAACATTATATTTAATCTTTATACCATGAGTTAAAATAGGTATTATCCTACCAATTTTATATTTATGTAGAAAAGGATTCCATAAACAAAGTATATAAAAAATGTATACTAGATCCAGGGATGGAATCTAGGCCTTTTTGGCTCATAAACTCATGTTATTTCCATTACTTCCTTGAGGAAACGATACAGTACATTTATTTTAACTGAACTTAATATCAGTATAATATATACATTCTAGTGGTTAAAATGTAATGTAAAATTTAAGTGAAGTGTTTAAATTTTACTTAGATATACAAATGCACAAATGAAGTCACACATTTTCATATATACAAGCATTCAACATTTTCCAATATAAAACATATTTTAGTATTTGGCATATCATTGTTTCAAATTTTTGCATTTCTTCACTTATTTGGTTATGTAGGAACCAACTATCGCCAATTTAATTCACCAATTTAGTAAATTTTATTGATTTAAAAATTTTTAAAAGACAGGTCCATGGATAAAGAGTTGTTGAAAATCTCTAAAACTATGTTTTCTTTATGTTCCTGGATTCTGGAAAAGTCAGAGTATCTTCTAAGATCATTAAAGTGGATCTCATTTAGGTTTAGAAATAGAGTATTCATGTTAGATTAAATAAGAGTGCCACTCAGATAACTCTGAGGTTCTGCAGATTCAGCCTTTCCATGAAAGAAAACTGATTTTCATAAATTTTCACTTCTGATTAGAGCCCACTAGAAATCCCTTAGGGCTTCCATCTGAAGTGCACAGAATATTTTAAGCACAAAAGCCCTGTGCTTACAATATTCTCAGAGCAATTATATTCCTTGTGTACAATCCACTTCTCTTTTATAGAGTGATGACGTTATTTTGTCTAAGTTTGTGGTGGAAAAGCTCATTTAAGACCAAGGGATATTTACTAATTTATAGTTTAGTACTGGTCCTTCAATATAGAGTTTGTGGTATTAAAATGAAAGCATTCTCATCCCCAAATAAATGCCATCAAGTATATTTTGTTGCATTCTAATTTTATGATTCCATGGTTCCCAAATACACAGGTTTTATTTTGCATATTAGTTCAGAATTCCAGATTAATTAAGCTTTGTGGAAGAAAGAATTGATTTTGTAAGGCACAGACATGAAAGAACTGATTAGGTATGTGCAGACTACAATTTGTTCTAATGGTTTATCTTTGTTTCTAACAATTCTTGCTTGTGTATATTTCCACCTGTTAAATTACTCTATAATTTACTGTCTCCTGCTATTTGACAAAAAAACATTACAATCACAATAAAAAGTAATTTAGGCTATTAACGATCAATGAAATATGTCCCAGTCTAAAATGAGATTGAAATAATTTATGGGATTTTTACAGTCAAATCAGAATGGAGATTATTCCACAGGGGGGAATCAACTTCTGCAAAACTGCAAGCATCATATATTTCCTAATAAATTCTCAGAGCTGAAACAATGTCCTTATTGGAAGGCAGCATAGGAAATTTGATGCAATCAGAAGAATCTTACAAATAAATGCTAGCAGAAAACAAAAAGGATTTTCCGTGGACCCATAATTCAGTAATGGCTTTGAAGTTAATGCAAAATGAAGTTAATGCAACATTAAACCTAGGAGGCACATCATGTTTAGTACTGGTGGTAACTCACCACAAATACTGTTTGTTGACTGACTTATTATACTTTTAACCCTAGGAAAATTTCCTCACAGTAGTTAGCAGCTTAACAATGGTGTCACCTCTCCCCACTGCCCACCAACACACAAAACTGAAATGTCCTAGAGAGGAAGCATTTTATTTCACTGTTGAAAAGCAATTACATTCAGTTCCTCTTTTTCTGGCAAATGTAACCTCTGAGTTTGAAAGCTTTATGAGCAATGACAAGATTTGAATGCACTTGCTCACTATTTTATGCTGAGTTCATGCACTGAATTTTACTTATTTATAAATCAACTCACATTCATCACAAATGTGACAATATTTGGAAAAGACAAAACTTTTAAGAAAATAAATACTTAGGAACAATTGGGTCCAATAGACATGACTGGAAAATGAATAAATGTATTGTGCCATTCTTTTGTTTTCCTAACATACAAATATAAAATACTTCTTTATTCTCTACTTGTCTTCTCCTTTCCCTCTCCCACTTATTTTCACCTCCCACCTTTAAGTTTCTGATGTTTCGTCAGTCACCTTACTGAGAGCACAGAGTTGAATTTTCCAAATAATTCAGGCAAATGGAGACTACAGTACTGTGCGTGGGAGAGAAAGATTGTTAACTAGTCGTATTCCTTTAATGTGGATTTACTAAATTCACTAATTTTTTCAACTTAAAACTGGGCTCTTCCTACTTTCCATGAGGTCTGTTAAAAACAAGAAATGGGGGAATTCCCTGGCAGTCCAGTGGATAGGACTCTGTGCTTCCACTGCAGGGGGTACCAGTTCTATCCCTGGTCAGGGAACTAAGATCCCACATGGCATGCAGCATGGCCAACATAACAAAACAAAACAAAACCAAGAAATGAACATGAGAAAATTAGTGGAATAAGGTGAGAAACATTACTTAAATAGTGACAAAAGGAGTCATGGAACTTCTTATGAGAATGCAAGTTGTATCAAGTATGAAATTATGTTAAGCAATTACTTTTAAACTAATCTTAACTCCCTTGAGGAAAGAATGTGACTTGATTATTACTATTTAAGTTAAGAAATAAAACTCTTTCTGCAAAAAAAAAATCTAGAATTAGAGTTAATTCCAAATATATATAACATATGTTGCTTTATATTCCTGTACATTATCCAGGATGCTTATCTCATTTAAAATTTAAAAAATAATTCAAACTATTCCCTGGGAAAAGTGAACATTAATTTATTCATTCTCAATGAATGAGAAGACATTCATTGTTCTGCTAAAGAGTAGTAGACATAAAATCAAAGTGTGTTCTCTACCTTCAAGGAAATGCCAAATGATAAGAATACAGTGATACAACAAGCATAATAATGTAAAAGATCTGTAGTATGTTTTCTTACAGAGTGATCTGAACTGTCATTTGCTTGATGTCTGAACAAACATATATATATAGCAGGTTATATCTTTGTATCTTCTGATTTGTACATTAGCAGCTAAACTGTTGAGTAATGCCTTTGAATAATCACATGGGCACAGACTATTAGAAAAGATTAGATTTGTCATCAGATTTTTTCAGCTCAGTTGAGTTATTTGTGCATTATCAGAAGATGAGGATTGCCTGAGTGCATGTAGCTTGAAGCCACTTTCAATTTGCCTCAGGATCAGCAAATAGACCCCTAGCTAAATGCTTCCAACACATTGATTGTGAAGAAAATTAATGAAACTCGTGAGTTCAGGACTATTGAGGGAGACAAAATTTATTTTATGACTCTGTGACTACAAATGAAGGCTGCCATCCTCCTTTCTTATGATATAAATGTCAAGAAATTAGGTTCCTTCATGCTAAACATCTCAGTCCCACTACCGACGGAGTTTAATTGCTTATAAGACTATTTTAATGTCTATATTTGATTTGTGACCATAATGTTTATTAAAAAAAGATATATTCTGTTTATTTACTGTTTACCAAAAAGTATATCTATTTTTCCTTTAATCCTCACAAGAACACTATCAAGCACATATTAGTGTTATTCCCAATTTATACATGAGAAAAATGGGATATAGAATTAAGAAAATGGTCCATGCTCATGTATTCAATAAGTGGATGAATTAGGGCTTAGTTACAGGTTAGTTACCAAATGAATGTCTGTGCCCTGCCCCCAATTCATATGTTGAAATCTTAACCCCCAATATGATGGTTTAGGAGGCAGGGGCTTTAAGAGATAATTACAGTTGACTCTGAACAACACAGGTTTGAACTGCAGCAGGGCCACTTACACAATGATTTTTTTTTCAGTAAATACATACAGTACTACAGCTCTGCGGTTGCATGAATCTGAGGATGCGGAACCATGTGGAAGGCCCACAGTAAAGCTATACTCAGATTTTCGAATGTGGGGAGGGCCAGCACCCCAACCCCTGAGCTGTTCAAGGGTCAGCTGTAGATCATGAGGGTTGATCTCTGATGAGCCAAATTTGTATCCTTTTAAGAAGAGACAGGAAAGATGATTTCTCTCTTGGCCATGTAAAGATACAACTAAAAGAAAGCCATCTGCAAACCAGGAGGGGTGTTCTCACCAGGTACTGTGTCTGCCAGTACCTTGATGTTGGAGTTCCCAGCCTCCAGAACAGTGCTGAGACATAAATGTTATTTATGCCACACAGTCCATGGTATTCTATCACATCAGGCTAAACTGACTAAGGCAAGGTCTAAGCTCTAAAAGCAACATTGTATGCTGCCTCATATTAAACTTTATTATCTCATGTGTGAAGTGGATAACACTTATGTAAGATAAAATCCACATAAAAAATGCTCAATAAAGATTCATGGCAACAATTTGTACATGTGTTACTACCAGTAGTGCTACTTACTATGTGAAACCCAAACCTCTATTGACTGACTCTCTCTTTTTCACAATAGCTATGTAAAGTTGAAACTGATTAGAGGAATGTTTGATATATTTATGCAGTATGAAATTGTCCCAGTTCAATTAATTTGTTATTGAATGTATAATCATATGTTTTAAAAATGTTACAATCTTTTCTTCACACATATATATGTATTCTGATTTGACAAAGTGTGATTTTGAGAACATATTTGAATAAAAGAGATTAATGTATATTGGTAATATTTTATATTTTTTGTTGGTTACTAGTCACCATTATTTCATTTATTTATATGCACAGATGGCATCTCTGATTATGTTGAGGTATTTATGTCTCACCACACAAAATTCTTTACTTGAGGTTAAGAGAAAGCATATATACTTGCTTATACCTTTATGAATTTCATAATTATCTTAAACTATAATGGACCACTCATTGATTTTTTTAATAGCATCATTTCCCATTATATAGTCTTAGCAGTTTTAAGTTTAGTATACTATAAAAATTTAATGGGCATATTATCATTTCTTCTACTAAACAAGGATGGAAATATTGAATAGTCTTAATGTATCTAGAGTCATTCCAACTACCTGCATGTTTTGTTCAACGGTAACTACTTTGTAGATTAGACAATACTTAAAAGCAAGATCATACATTCCCAGTTTAATAAGGATATTATATTTTAAAACTAATTAAACTTCAAGACCAACTGTATCTTTCATATACATATATATTTCATAATATTCTATGTTATAAACCATATAAAGTTATGTGAATTACTGTTCCATTATATGCTTATGTTGGTAGATTTAAATTCTAACAATTTGCTTAGTATGCAAATGTATAGGATTCCCTCAGTATCTGTGGGGGATTGGTTCCAGGATCAGCCCATGGATACCAAAATCCATAAATGCTCAAGTTCCTTATATAAAATGGCATATTTTGGAGATTAATCCTTTGTCAATTGCTTCATTGGCAAATATTTTCTCCCATTCTGAGGGTTGTCTTTTTGTTTTGTTTATGGTTTCCTTTGATGTGCAAAAGCTTTTAATTAGGTCCCATTTGTTTACTTTTGTTTTTATTTTCATTACTCTAGGAGGTGGATCAAAAAAGATCTTGCTGTGATTTATGTCAAAGAGTGTTCTGCCTATGTTTTCCTCTAAGAGTTTTATAGTGTGTGGCCTTACATTTAGGTCTTTAATCCATTTTGAGTTTATTTTTGTGTATGGTGTGAGGGAATGTTCTAATTTCATTCTTTTACCTGTAGCTGTCAAGTTTTCCCAGCACCACTTATTGAAGAGACTGTCTTTTCTCCATTATATATCCTTACCTCCTTTGTCATAGATTAAGTGACCATAGGTGCATGGGTTTGTCTCTGGGCTTTCTATCCTGTTCCATTGGTCTATATTTCTGTTTTTGTGCCAGTACTGTACTGTCTTGATTACTGTAGCTCTGTAGTATAGTCTGAAGTCAGGGACCCTGATTCCTCAGGCTCCATTTTCCTTTCTCAAGATTGCTTTGGTTATTCTGGGCCTTTTGTGTTTCCATAAAAATTGTAAAATTTTCTGTTCTAGTTCTGTAAAAAATGCTATTGGTAATTTGATAGGGATTGCATTAAATCTGTTCATTGCTGTCATACAGAGTGAAGTAAGTCCAAAAGAAAAAAACAAATATCATATATTAACGCATATGTGTGGAATCTAGAAAAATGGTATAGATGATCTTATTTACAAAGCAGAAATAGAGACACAGATGTAGAGAACAAACATATGGACACCAACGGGAGAAAGGAGGTGGTTGAGATGAATTAGGAGATTAGGATTGACATATAATCACTATTGATACTGTGTATAAAATAGATAACTAATGAGAACCTACTGTATAGCTCAGGGAACTCTACTCAGTGCTCTGTGGTGACCTAAATGGGAAGGAAATCCAAAAAAGAGGGGATATATGTGTACATATAGCTGATTCACTTTGCTGTACAGTAGAAACTAACACAACATTGTAAAGCAACTATACTCCAATACAAATTAATTAAGAAATAAAATAAAATAAAGTGGCATAGTATTTGCATACAACCTACGCACATCCTCCTGTATACTTTAAATAATCTCTTGATTACTTATGATACATAATGTTATGTAAATGTTATATAAATAGTTGCCAGTATGCAGCAAATTCAAGTTTTACTTCTTAGAACTTTCTTTTTCCAGATATTTTCAATCCACAATTGGTTGCATCTTGCAGATGAGGAAACCACAGATATGGAGAGCCAACAGCACTAGTTGTTACAGTGATATCCTAGCAATGATCACTTATATTCCCAATCTTGGAATTTGCTTTTAAATTAACTTTTAATGTAGTTATAATGCAATACCATGTTTAAAAATTACATTTTAAAACTTCAAATTATCTTGCTTTGTATGTATTACCACTGCATATGCTCAAAACTTCAACTGTTATTCTTATTTCCTGGTTTATAATGTATCCTTTTATTTGACATCTTTAAGATTTTTCTCTTTGTGATGGATTTTTGGAAGTCCAACTGTGACATATCTCAGTCTGGTTTTCATTATATTTATTCTTCTTAAAGTTTGTGGAGATTCTTGGACAAGTTTGGTATTTTTAATCCAATTTGGAAAATTTCAGCCAATATCTCTTTGAATTCTTTCAGCCCCACTTTATCTCTCCTTTCCTTCTGGAATTCTAATTACATATATTATGGCCCACTTGATACCCACAGATCACAGACTTTGTCCATTTTTTATCAACTTAAGTTTGGATAATTTATATTGACTTATCACCAAATTCACTGATTTTTTTCTTCTGTTGCCAATACTGATATTCCCATTCAATTAATGTTAATTTTAGATATTGTAGTTCTTAGTTTTAGAATTTTCATTTGGTTTATTTTATTATTTTATTTTATTTATTTATTTATTTATTTATTGTGGTACACAGGCCTCTCACTGTTGTGGCTTTTCCCGTTGTGGAGCACAGGCTCTGGACACACAGGCTCAGTGGCCATGGCTCATGGGCCCAGCCGCTCCACAGCATGTGTGATCCTCCCAGACTGGGACACAAACCCGTGTCCCCTGCATCAGCAGGCAGACTCTCAACCACTGCGCCACCAGGGAAGCCCCCATTTGGTTTATTTTAAGAGACTCTATATCTTCCTCAAATTTCCCCCAGTCCTCCTCCAATTTATTTTTCATTTTCCCTACAGATTCTTTAATACATGTACTATAATTACTTTAAAGTCTGTGTATGTTAATTCTACCTTTTGGATTATCTGTTAGTCTGTTTCTACTAACTTTTTTTAATATATGTTATTTTTTACTTTTTAACACATTTCTAGTATTTTTCTGTTGTGTATTGGACATTACAGATGATATATGTGGCAAATCTGGATTCTATTAACTTTCTCTGTACAATGTTGAGTTGCATTAAATTACTTACAGCTAACCTTGACCTTGCAGAAGCTTGGTTTTAAATTTTCATAGAGAGGATAGATTTCAATTTTGCCCATATTCCTAAGGTGAAAACCTTAGTCTTAGGATATAGTTCTTATTTCTAAACAGTGGCCATATCCAGAGTTTTAATGGAATAATTAAGTCAAACTCCTTTAACTTCTCAAGAATTGAACTCTAAAATCTGGATTCCCAATGTAAAGCAGCTGCTTATATCATTTCTCAGCTTTAAAATAATTTATCTTCCCCCCCCACCCCCGAATAGGACTCTAATCTTCCTCTTATGCAGTTCAAACTGAGTGGAATGTACACACAGATTTGCAAGGTCCTACTCTTTGGTTCTCTCCTTGATTGAATACTTTGCTCCTCTTTATTTTCCAACTGGTTTGGAAGCCTGAAATTCTGACTTCTGTTCCCCTACATCAGTAAGACTGATTCTTTCTTATTAAACTCTCTTTTCTGTATGCCTTGGGCTAGGTAGTTCCCTTACGGTGAAAACTGAATTAATGTATTAACATCATCCAATGTGTTTCCTTCCTTTCATGGGTTGAAGTTTCCCTAGTTCTGCTTTTGGTTTCTTTCAAGTGCCTTCAATATTGGCTCCCTCATATTTCTTCTCTCTCTCTCCTCCACTTCTGGAAATACACATTAACTCTTCTTCATTTCCCATTTATTTATCTTTCAATATTAAATTCCAGATAACTGCTTCAGATATATTTTTTGTTCTGTAAATCTCACTTTGGTGTATCTAAAATTTTGTTTACTTTTAAAGTTTCTTGCCCGTTACTAATAGTTTTAACCTTATTTTATTTTACAGTATTTTACACATAATTATTATATATTCTGAATCTAGTAATTCAGATACCTACAATATTTGCATATCTGATTCTGTTTTCATTTAAATTTTCTGGCTCTCAATGGTCTATTGTATATGTTTTTTTGATTTGCAACTGTGAGCTTATGTTTGTTGAAATAATTTCTTTTTATTTACAATACCCAGATCATGTGAATTTATGTTTATAAACTGCCAGTGAAGTTTTCTTCTGCTTAATCTATTACCAAGTTTCAAGGCATACATATAGTGAATGTGTTTGACCTCCAAATACTCCTAACTGGTTCATAGATACATTTATTTTCTTTTTATGTAGGCTATTTTGTTGTTTTTATCTGTGGGATCTGTTAGATAGAATATATATTCAAGTAGCTCTATTAGAAAGAAAAGTTTTTCATAATTTGTTACTAGTTCCATACTCCAAATTCTTCCATGTTCCATGTAAGTCAACAAAGAAACAAGGCAGAAACATTTCCAAATGCTAGAGCCTCTAGATTCCAGTAACAATACCATCCTACAAAGCTACAAATTATACTGATTTTATCATAAAGATTTTTGAAGCAAACTCAAGAATTGGAAGAATGAGTGAAGAGAGCTAAAATTATCTTTTTTTCATAAATAGAATATGTGTTGCATACTGGTTGATTAGCATCAGTGCATATAGAGTAATATGGAGTAGGATAGGTAAATTTGGGATTAACTATCTAAAATAATGCTAATTCATGGACAAATCTCTAAAACTTAAAAATTAGGTAAAATTCAAATGATAGTAGATGGCTGTAGGTGCATTAAAATAGACAGATAAGAGCTGTAGTTAAAAGCAGTCTTCCTTTATCTTTTTTTAAATTAATTTTTATTAGAGTATGGTTGCTTTACAATGTTCTGTTAGCCTCCACTGCACAACAAAATGAAGCAGACATACACATACAGATATCCCCTCCCTTTTGGACTTCCCTTCCATTTAGGTTTCCACAGTGCATTAGGTAGTGTTCCCTGTGCTACACAGTATGTTCCCATCAGTTGTCTATTTTATACATAGTATCAATAATGTATATGCATCAATCCCAGTCTCCCAATTCCTCCCACCCCACCCCTTTCCCCCTTGGTATCCATACGTTTGTCCTCTACCTCTGTGTCTCTATTTCTGCTTTGAAGCACAGTCGATTGGTGTCTGACAGACAACAAAAAAACTTAAAGAAAAAACCCTGATTTAAGTGATCCATGAGAAGAAGAAAGTGTTTTTAGATGGCAATAATCCATGCCATCCCTTCCGTACCCTCCTTTAATAGTAAGCCAAGGCTGCATGAGTCCCAGAAACAGACATGGAAACCATGATGGGGCTGTCTCATGGAGTCACTTTTAAACAGATCCTGACTTAAAAGTTCTCTGTCAAAGAAAAACAAGACCAACTGTAAATCAAAAGCTCAAAAGCTGTGCCATAATTAAATGTTGAAGAAACCTTAACCTCTATCTGGGAATTATAGTGTGAATATATGATTGGCCTAAAAGGAAGACTTCAAATAAAAAAGAAGTTATATATATATCTGTGAGACCAAAGAACATAAAGTCATGTTGTGATACTATTAGCTGTATAGTAATTCCTGTGCATTACATCCTCTATCTTCCTCACTGCAACATGATAAGGACCAGAAACTTCAGTTAGCAAGTCAAGAGAAAGAACAGAGATGCCCAAGAAGGATTTCTACTTCTAGATAGGATAGAGAAAGTCATGAAAGATGATTACTACCATGGTAACAATAAGATAAGCAAATTTTGTTTAAAAAAATCATATTTTTTTCCATACAGCTAACAAACAGTGATACATTCCAGGACACTTCAATAACCTGAATTACAGAGAGAAAAGAGCCATTATAAGTGGGCAGAGAGATGTGGCAGCTTCTACACGGTATGTGGATACTTAGCCTTGGCAAAGTTAGACAGAGAAGCAGACTTGTCATAAATGAGGAGACTTTGCAGGCATGCGGAGAAATCAGCCAAGTCATTAGAACTCCAGGCAATCACCCTTCTCTAACTGAAATAGTGAAATTCTAAAAATGATGATGGCACAGAAAATTGGATGTTGGTATGGATAAGTTCAATGTAATTATAGCTGAAGGCCCAGAATCAGTTCAATTTTGTTCTTGGAGGGACCTGAGTGACCATAATTGTATCCAATAGAAAGAGGAAAGAACTTTTACTCTCTGAAAAATAACCAAGAGAACAGAAAGGTTGTGAATTATTCACTACTGTTCTTTTACACAGTGTCTGAGATATAATTTAGAAATATGTAAAATATGAAAAAAAGCAAGGAAATTGGAACCATAATCAAGAGAAAGCAATCAATAGAAGCAGATCATTCAATAAAGAATGAATAGACAAATAGGACATTAAATAGAAGAACCAAATGGGATTTAGAACAGCAAAAATATAATAATTATTGTATTAAAAATTAACAAAATGAGTCCTGTAGAAGAACACAACTGCTAATTCATGAGGAAAAGCAGATTTAAATGAATCTGTGTATAATTGACAACCTGTGGGATGTCAGTAATATCAAGTGTTTATTATTGTCCAATTAAAAATCCAGAGGGATTAGAATGTGTATGTGTGTATGTGTATTTTGAAATAAGCCAAAAAATTTTCAAATTTGAATTCAAAATAACCCATGCATAACCAGGAAGCTCAGTAGAGCCCAAGCATTAGAAATAGTTAGAAAACCGTACATAAGCTCGCTGTAGTGAAAATGCTGGGGAATAAAATTGAAGCACAAATCCTGAAAGAATCAGGAATATAGTAAGTCCCCTACATACGAACCTTCAAGCTACGAACTTCCAAAGATGCGAACGTATGTTCACATGTCCAATCACATAAACTAGTACACGTGTCTGGTATACATTGTCATGTGCATGCATCTTCTACAAGTGGTTGTGCTTTTGTGTACTTTACTGTACAGTACTGTTGCTGTGCAACGTGAGGAGCTTACTAATGAAAACCTGATGGAATTGGAGGCCCAGAGAAAGGATGAAGAGAGACAAGAGGAGGAAGAAGTAACTGAAGAATGGAAGAGATTCACAATGCAGAAAATGGCAAGGGGATTTTCTTTATTTGAGGAGGCACTGTCAGTTTTTGAAGCACAAGACCCAAACATAGAATGGCACACTAAGGTTGCAGCAGCTGTTCACAATACAATTCAGTGCTACCGTGTCATTTATGATGAGAAAAAAAAAAAAAAAAGAGCTACTACCCAGATATCACTGGATCATTTTTTCAAGTGTAGATAGAATTGAATCCAGCAAGGGACCGGAACCTGTGCCATCAATGTCAGGCATGAGTGAAACTGCAGCTTGCCTTCCATCTACTGTTGCTGACAATCCTTCAGCTCTACCATCTCCCACCTCCTCTCCCCGCTCCAGTCAGTAATTCTTCTTGCCTGTTCACTCGATGCCAGCCCCTGCATGCCAGCTGTTGTACTGTACTACTGTGCTTTTCAAGGTACTGTACTGTAAGACTAAAAATGTTTTCTTAAGTTTTGTATTTGTTTTTTTATGTATTATTTGTGTGAAAATTATTATAAACCTTTTATAGTACATACTATATAATCGATTGTGTTAGCTGGGTACCTAGGCTAACTTTGTTGGACTTATGAACAAATTGGACTTATGAATGTGCTCTCAGAACAGAACTCATTTGTATGTAGAGGACTTACTGTAAAAATATATAATATATACAGGGGAAATAGAAGAATCAGATGCTGATATCTCTTCAGATATCTTGCATTTAGAAAGTATTGAAATGATATCTTTAAAGATCTAGGAGGAAAATGACCATTTCAAAAGTCTGTTTTATTTGTTTTATATAGATATATATAAATACAGGTAAAATCAAGACAGTTTTATTTTAAATAAAGCTTAGATAATTTGTTACCAGTACACTCACATTACAAGAAATGTAAAAGTTTTCTTCATACCGAAGAGAACAGTCACAGTTTGGAAAGTCTACAGGAAGGAATTAAGATTTTCAGAAAGGGTAAAATATGCCGAAACATGAATTTTCCTCCATTTTTTAAAAAATAATTGCCTACTTAATGATTAACTAATAACATGTACTCTGTTGCTTGTAATTTATGCAAAAGTAAAATACATGACAGCAATAGGGCTAAAAACTGGAAGGAGTTAAATCTGTGTATACTGTTGTAACGTTCTTCAAACCTGAAGTTTTATAGTCTTACTTGAAGTTACATTGACTAAGTTAAAAATTAATGGTAAAATACAGACAACAAACACTAAATAAATAAAGATTTAAAGCTGAAAATCTGATAGATGAAATAAAATGAAATGCTAAAAATTTGCTTGATTAATCCAGAATAATGCAGGAAAAATGGAACAAGAAAACAAAAACCAGATGTGACAAATAGTAAAAAGTAGCAAGATGGTTGACTTAAACCTAAATACCTTAATAAACATGAAAATGTAAATTGACTAAACATTCCAAATAAAAACAGAGATTGTATGGTTGGATTAAAAAGCAAAGACAATCTATGTGCTTATTACAAGAGAAAGGCTTTAAATATAAAATTGCAGGTAGGGTAAAATGGAAAATATCTTATGGAAGCACTATTCATAAGAATGCTTCTATGTAAATATCAGATAAAGTAGATTTTAAGATGAAGAATGTTACCAGGGTAAAAGAATGAAACTTCCCAAAGGTAAAAGCATCAATCAACTCATCAAGAAAATATAATAACCCTTAATGTTTACCCACTGATAACAGAGCTTAAATGTATACATAAAGAAAAAGTTGGCAGAACTAATGAAACAAAAATACAAGTAAAAATATTGTTACCGATTTTAAAGGGCAGAAGGGAAGTAATCTCAGTTAATCTTTGAGATAGGGGGTCAGAGTCATCACCATCCCCCACTGTGTGCAGACTTGTTGCAGGCTTATGGACTTCTGGTAATTTTTCTTTACATTTTATCTTGTTCACACAGTTTGTTCACAAGATTACTGAAGGGGAAACTAGGGAAGATATATGGTCATCTGTTAATTTCTTATTCTTCATTTATTCTTCTTTGATCTATGGAAAGAAGCAACATATTAGGCATGGTAGTGTGTGATCAAAATATTTGAAGGGTGTGCTAGGGCCAGAGATGAGTGGAGTATGGGGCTGCCTGAGTTAAGGTTAGTGACAAGACAAAGGGGCTTCCTGCAGAGAACGCTTTCCTGCAAAGAGCTCTTTCCTGCCAAAAGCTGCTCACAAAATTAAGTTTTAAACACTCCTCTTTCAGGAATTAAAATAAGGAGACACATATCAATAAAAATGTAAAAATTCTGAAACATTATCAACCACCTTGACTTAATTGACCACCTATATACAACTACACAACAGTATACTCAGCTTATGAAGATATACTTTGTTTTCCTGAAACACATGGAAAACTAAATGAGATAGACAATATGAAAGACCTTAAAACAAATATCTTTAGACATTTTAAAGGATTTAAATTATACAGAATAGATTCTTTGATCATAACTGAATTAAATTAGCAAGCAATACAAAAGGTACCTAGCGTTTCCCAATTATATGGGAATAAAATTAATTATAAATAATCCATAGATTCAATAAGAAATAACAAGGTAAATTAGAAAACAAATCAAATTGAATGATAATGAAAACCCAGCATTGGAAAACTCCTAGTAACTATATCTATGCATCTATGTATTTAGCTACGTATTTAGCTATCTATGTATCTACCTAAACAAGTGTTTTGAAAAAAAAGGTGTATTTTAGCTTTATATTGTAAAAGTTAAAATGCTCAAACTAGAAAATAAGGATCTAAGATTCCAAATTAACATGGTAGAAATGAAAGATCAAATTAAACTCAAAATAAGTAGAAGGGAGGAAATCATAAATTATGGGTGGAAATCAATAACTTGTGCAAATAATATACAAAAACCAAAAAGCCAAAATCTGGCTTCTTTAAAGATTAATAAAATTGATCCACCTGGATCAAGGCTGATTAAGATGAGAGAAACACCAGAGTGAGAAAATTAGAAGACAGTTCACAATGACCCCTTCTCCTAGGGCAGTTGCCTAGCTGTTGCAGACCTCAGATCATTGAGGTGAGAATCTTCACTTTAAGTTCATGAATTAATTAATGTCTGGGTCTGGTATTTTAATTATTAAGACTATGTTCATGATTTAAGTTGACAGTAGTGCTTCCCTGGTGGTGCAGTGGTTAAGAATCCGCCTGCCAATGCAGGGGACACCGGTTCAAGCCCTGGTCCAGGAAGATCCCACATGCCATGGAGCACCTAAGCCCGTGCACACAGCTAGTGAGTCTGTGAGCCATAACTACTGAAGCCCAATGGGCGTCTACAGCCCATGCTCCTCAACAAGAGAAGCCTATGCACTGCAATGAAGAGTAGCCCCTGCTCGCTGCAGCTAGAGACAGCCCATGAACAGCAGTGAAGACCCAACGCAGCCATAAATAAAAAAAAAATAAAATTTAAGTTGACAGCAGAACATTTAGTTACAAAAAATCTACTAAAGTATCATGGAAATTTCCCAAATTCTCTTCTAGGGTCAGGGCAAGTATTCTATGAGCAGGTTGAATGAGACAATGAGAAGTTCAAAGTTGTTTCTTACATGTTGTATTGTGTCCACTGCAAAAAAAAATGCACAACCTAAAATTTGAGAATTACGTTTTATTCAGGGGACTCCTGGAGTACTTAGCCTGGAGGCTGCCTCTCAGATAGCTCTGAGGGACTGCTCAGAATAGGTAAGGGAGGAGCCAGGATATATAGGAGTTTTTGAAAACAAACAAACAAACAGAAACAAAACAGGTAGTAGAACATCAAAGGATTACTGCTAATTAAAGAAAAAACAGACATCTCAGGTTAATGAATTTAGCACTTTTCTGTGGGAAGATGCAAGAGCCTGGGCTCATTGAAATCATTCCTTTGATATGCACCTTAAATATCTAGGGCGAGTATCGTGTTTTTCTCAATCCTGAATCCCCTCAGGGTGCACAGTTGGGGGTGGCTGCAGTGATAGAGGGCTTGTTGGCTTCAACATCTTTTGTTTACTGATATGGCAGGTGACATTTTTCATCCACAGTCCCAAGAGTTCTTAGGAGTTAGTTCCAAGCAGTAGTATCAATATTTTTCAGAGTGAAAGTCATGTACACCAGGAATTTTTACTTTTCCATACAGAAAATGTTAAGTTAAAAACAGAACTCTAACATAATAAAGTCTCAGGTTGACAACTAATGTTTGTGATCAGTGAATAAAATAAATTTAGTATTTTATTTTTAACTAACAGTTATTTTCAATGCAGTATTAAATAAATTTTAATTTTAATCCAAACCTTGAATTCAAATTTTTTTTTTTTTTTTTTTTTTTTTTGTGGTACGTGGGCCTCTCACTGTTGTGGCCTCTCCCGTTGCGGAGCACAGGCTCCGGACGCACAGGCTCAGCGGCCATGGCTCACGGGCCCAGCCGCTCTGCGGCATGTGGGATCTTCCCGGACTTGGGCACGAACCCGTGTCCCCTGCATTGGCAGGCGTACTCTCAACCACTGTGCCACCAGGGAAGCCCCATATGCTAGCTTTTAAAAAAGTTTATTTTTCAACCAAAGCAAAACTTAAAAAGAAAAGACAATACAAAATGCTTGAAAAGAAAACCTCAGGAATTTTTGCAGTAGTTTCATGGCAGCTAGAAAATTCATTCATACCAAATCAGAGTCTGGATGACCTTGCATTGAGAACTTGTGTCTAATACATGAGGAAAACCAGGGTATGGAGACAAAGGTAGGACAACCTAATGCAGATCCTAAGCCAGCACATCATTCTTACTCATATGTTGCTATGTTATTATAATTGTGAACTGAGTTTTCCATTTAGACCAGTATGCATATATTGGATATGTTTACTAAATAGTTTAAGGAAATTTAACACAAATTTTAATGATTTCAGTGATTTTCAGACTGGCCATTTAACTATGGAAGCAGTGTGTGCAAATGTACTTGAAATACTTTTACTAGAAGGTGGGTTGTACAACTATTTTATGACATATACACCTGAAAGATGTCTTTAATATCTGTTTCCAACCCCCCCAGATTTACAGGAAGGTAATAGAATTGCTTAGAATTTTTAAGTTTTTTCTGATGTTTCAAAGTCACCTAATACAAGTTATGTAGAAATTAAGCAGTATATTTACTTCAAACATTAGGCCCCTCCAAGAATACAAACAAGAGTGAGATACAGGATTCACATATTTCCCAAGGAAACAAATGGACAGTTCTTCAGCAGTTATGGAAGAAAAGGATAACGTGTCCATATAAAGCTCAAAGGTCTGTATTTCTGGACTTTAAATTATCTTTCAATCATACAGGAGTTCTGAAATAAGTGCCTCCTTTAAACTAAAAATAAAGGAATTCAGATAGATGAAATGCATATGGCTGAAAGAGACAATTTGCTCTGTGTGAATTTTGAATACTTTTCAAAGGACTTATTTTTCACTTTCCCTTTTTAAAAATCTTACCCCAAATGTGTTTGGAATGTTCCTTTAATTTTATCCCTCATTTCTATGGCACTCCAAGGCAAATACTCCTATTTTCCCTACTGTCTTCAGTAGGACTTCTGTCCTTTGTAAATTATTCTTACTCGATTCCTGAGATTTGTCACCCTCTTCATGATCACTATGGTGATTCAGCACAGCCCAGGTATTTCTGTTTCCTCTTAGGCTAACTCCACCATAACAGTCTAGATTCTTCATACTCCTCTGCTTTTAGCACAGTTTCCTGAATAAAAGCTTTTATTAATAATACATGTCTTATCCAGAGAAATGCCTTGTCTTGGGGTAGTGGAGGGTTGTAGTGAATAATCATTATTCATCTGGGTGATGATTCACATTCCTCATTGCTGAAGTTTGAGAAAAGTCTTGAGGTTTGCACAGCAGATGCAATGTTAGCTTGAGGGAGTATACTGACTTCAAACATCCTATCAGCTCCTGTGTAAAACTGGGCTACTCTCTCAAATAAATCTTATTTAAACAGTTGAAATGTAAATACATATGATTTATTAGTTTAGTTTTGAGGATACTATTAAGAGGATCAGTTTTGTTCATAATTCAAGAACTTACAAGTATGTTGCATGCTGGATATTTTTTCCTAATAATAAATTGTAGATATCTTTATTTATTAATCCTGTAAATTTTACATCTTTTCAGAGACAAACCATTATTTTGCTAATCTTTGAACATCCAAATCAGTTAATAACTATGGTTTTATAGATGAAAGATGCTTAAATAAAAGCCAAGGGATCTGGGTGCTAATCCTTGCTCTGCCAGTAATTAGCCACCTGACTTTGGATAGGTCATTTCACCTCTCTGGGATTTGTTTTTCTCATCTATAAATTGAACATTACATTTGGATGTAATCTATTATATCTTCTCATCTAAAAAAATATTTTTTTCCTCTGGCAAAATAGGTAACCAGAGCCATAGATTTACTAATCGAAGTCTTTTCTCTCAATGTTATATACAACCCTATACACATACCCTGTGTGTCTACATGAATAGTATGAGCATTGAGCTAAGGCATCACCTAAATAATTATTAATACATGTGTAATAATTCATACATAAATGAATACACACTTACAAACTTAGAATTTTATAAATGATCTTATATTCACCTCTCCTACTATGTTTTGGACCTCATAACTTAATAATCTCTTCCCTATTCAGATATTCCAGCCACACTGACCTCCTGGCTACTATTCCTTCACACTGAGCCTACATCAACCCCAAATACTTTGAACTTGAATTTCCCACTTCCTGAAATGTTATTGTTCTAGATATCTATATCCTTTGCTCCTTCTTTTCCTTTAGGTCTTTGCTCTAATTTCACTTTATCTAAAAAAGAATCCTAATTCATCCTGTATAAAAAGGCATCCACCATATATATATACACATAAATGCATATGAATATATAGATAAAGAGTAAAAGTAGGTAAACTGACTTGAGGAGTATTATTTGGATATTTTGAGGTAATACATACCTAATGGAAGACTGGCTTCCTCTTCTGTGTTTTAATTGCAGAACCATTGCGCCAACTAAGCATATTGTGTTTTGGTGGAAGGAGCACTTTATGTGAAACTTCATTATTGTGATGAGTTCAACTCTACAAACTCATTATATTTTAATTTCTCCACCTGCTAAACCGTGAAGTGATAGAAAATATATGAGTGGCAGCTGCAGAGGAGGGCTAGAACAAACCACCAGGGAGAGCTTGAAATGACATGTCTCCAAGAAGTTTTAGAGGCGAGGAATGTGCAGCTCTCCATAGAAACTCTGGGAGGCAAGAATTCCCTAAGGTGAATGGAGGTTAGAATCCCTGGTGCCTGGGCTCTTATCTTTAGGGAAGTAATTTCAAGTGCCAATTTAAAATACTAATAGAAAACCGGGACAAAGGGCTATAAATGTTAACATCAAAGGAAAGGAAAAAGATTATTGAGAGAAGAAAGTTGATCTTTTTAACAAAAACACTTTTCAATAAACTTTATTGTAAAAGTTGAAGACAATGTGTCTACATGGAAATGAGTGACATCTCAGCTGTTGCATCTCTTACATCATAATGATGTATCCAGGTCGCAGGCTTTCTGAAAGCACATCAGATGAAATCATGACGTAAAAGCAATCTCTCCCAAAAGTCACAGTAAGATTGCCTCTGTTTTTTAAACAGAAACTTGTAAGGTTTAAAAAGTCTCCTCCTTTCCTATATTTCCTTTTGAAGAAATTTTAAAAGACTGCCAATAGAAAAAAAACCCAACCCCCCAAAAAGTACATATGCGTTAAATACAAACATAGAAAAAATATCCTAATTTAAAGCTGAAGATTTTAGGAAATCTCTGAGACACGTGAAAAACCAAAAATATCCAAGTCACAAATCGCATTTACCCAAATATTTACATATAATCAAAAGAGAGAAGGAAAATAAATTGTGAGTTTAATCAAGAAATATGTATTTTTACATATGCATATATTTATGTATATTTATATGAATGCGTACTTAACCCAAATTAGGTTACTAATTAAATATTCAGATAAACAAAATATAGTTTTCTAATTAATATCTTTGACATTAATAAGCCAGAAGTTTGAGAGTTAAAAAGGACTTCTGAGTTCATCCTTCCAAATCCCCCTTCTAATTTAGTCAACCCCTGTACAAATGTGTGCATGAGTTTGTCCACTTCTTTTCACCACATTTCCTTATACTTGTCTAGTCTGAGCTGTGATCATGTTTTTATGACTTAGATTAGTGTCCTGTATAACATCTCTGGTATTAGCATTAACGCATGGAGGAGGCATTCCTCTCAGAGAGATCCTTTTAAATTGTCAGTTATGTCATTATTCCCCTTCTCAAAATCTCTAGTGACTTCTCATTTCACTCATAATAACACTCATGAGCTTAGAATTTTATAAATGGTCCTAAAATCATCCCTCCCACTATGTTTGAGACCTCACATCTTAACAGTCTTATCCTCATTCAGATACTCCAGCCACGCTGGCCTCCTGGTTATTAATCCATAACACTGTGCCTGCTTCAGCTCCAGGAATTTTGAACTTGAATTTCTCACTTCCTGAAAAGTTCTTTCCCCAGATATCCATATTCCTGTACTCTAATCTCACCTTGTCTGATATTCCTCCATATAAAAGACATCCATCTCCCTCAGATCCTATCCACATATCCTGTTATTTTTTCTTGTAACACCAATTCCCACCTATCGTATTATTACATATTTTTATTTATTTGTTTAATAACAAGGGCCTATCAGTTGATATTTATGATGACAGATTGAATACTCAGCAGCATCAGTAGTGAGGTAAACTTTGATTAGAAGGACCCTAAGCTGTTGAACCAATGCATATACTTTATCCCTTCAACAACTGATTCACTTTTAAAGGGCTCATCACACAGGCAATGGGAAGGATGGGAGGTAATGATCCTTTCTTTAAAGTAAACATCCTCTAGTCTACCTGGCTGGTTAAGTGATTTTTGCACAGTGAATGCTCTTCCATGGGCATTAACATGAGACACAAAAATACACATGACTTTTGCCCACTTCTCTAAGTCCATTCATATTTCTCTTCTCTGGTCTCCTTTTATCAGATCTCCCAAGGCCTCTGACAAACCATTCGAGCCATTTGTTACTGCCAAGGCAGTTATGTATATTTTTACCTTGGGCTAATCCTCCCTCTATATAAAATTTAAAAAGCAAATATACCACTCATAACTCAATATTCCTGAGTAGGATTGTAGAGCAACAGCAATTCATTTTCAGACACAAAAATGAGCTGCTATGTCTCCATCTACCCTAGATCATTGAGATAATGGTCTTTTTTAAACACTGTTATGCAGAAATTCTGGATTTCACAGCATTTCCTGAGTTGATACTTGATTGAACTGAACTTGTCATTTTTCTTCATTCTTGACTTCTAAAAGAAATTAACAAAGCAGTTGATAGTTAACAAAGCAATGAATAAAGTTACCAAAGCAGTTATGGAAGCAAGGTGAATAAAACATTTTCAAGTGCATAATCCAAAGATATCCTTCCACCTGTACTTTATCCCAAATCCCTTATAGATGAGTGTCTTAATGTTTGTGCCAGGGGTTATTATAATCTTGCCCCCCACCATCTGGGAGATCTTCCTTTACTGTTTAATCAGTGAGTAAAACAGTTCTAGAATCCTGAGGGTCTGCTTGCTAGAGTTACTGCTATTAATAGTACCTTAGCTTACGTTCCTCTGAATGCACAGCTTGAAACAAGGTCTTGGGTGAACTTAGTTCGTTATATTATCCCAGAGAATAAGAGTCGGGGAAAATAGAGAGTGAGATGGGCAAGGAAAAAAATTCCATATAAGGGAGAAAGGCTTGTTTGTCATCCCCATGAAAGACTTGTTTCAGCTGCGGCCTTCTGAGAAGCACACAGACTGCCTCTCCATCACTTCCTTTTTTCTATTCATTGAGAATTGCCCCTGAATGCCAATGTCCCCATGTTTCTGAGGCCCTCCTGCTGCTGTTAAGTGTTCACTGTGTAGGCGGAGTCCCAGGGCTGAAAATGAAGTGGTGATATGCACATAAAGGAAGGCCCTGACAGCTTAAAGTGAATCTTGGACTGGGAAATCTGTACTGTTACCATTTACCCAAGCTTTGAATGGAATCAGAGATAAGACCAAGATGATGTGACTGAACAACTATTACCGTGGGCCTCATAAATCAACTATTTAACAATTTGGTCAAAGTTTTTATGACATTGAATTCAGGCATGTAAGTGTAATTTTCAGAATGTACTTTCACCCCTTCTTTAATAAAAATTATCTGGACAACACATCCTGTCTCCAGACATTTTTCAAGTCAGTGATTCTACATGATCACAATAAAATTTTAATAGATTGTGAAAAAAACAAGGTAGAAGATTTAAGCCATAGTCTTCAAATTAAAAAAAAGAAGACTTTCCAGATGTTAGCAGAGGCATGGATAGCAAATTTCAGGTCCTCAATTCCATAGGTAGACTTTTCCAAGACTAATAGGACTAAGAATCAATCTACTAGCCCCTGATCTCCACCTCTCCTTCCATAGCTACCTTTTTGCTGTTTTGCAGAGGAAAGGCATTCTTACTGGCATCTTACTATTGTGTGTTATCTCAGGTATGGAACCCTCCAGGGGGACAAACAAAAACACAGTCAGGAATGCATTGCCCCTAAAAGCCAGAGAGATTTGCTAAGACTTGCTGAGAAGTTTGGCTATTTTTTTCTGTTTTAAAATCAGAATTTAGAAGGAGAAAGTTTTCACAGGATACTTATTAACCTATTTATTAGTTAAAAAGTAAAGTTAGATTGTTCTGAAATGAATTACTTCTGCTTTGGTTGGTTGGTCTGATGATGTGAATGGACTCTGTCAACTCCCCTATATGGCAGATAATGTCCAGAAATAAAATAAACTAAATCTCCAGATTCAACATTTAATAAATATATATTTAATGAAATGTTACCACAGAATACATTGAGATACAAGCTACAAAACAGTTCAACCTTAAGATAAAATTCTATTTTTCTATGATTAACTGTGTGAGGAATAGATGATTTACAAAACAAGGGATTAAAGAGTGAACATTTTGAGAATAACTAAGGTTAGAAGAGGATTACTGATTATTATGTTTGCATTTGTTAGAATATTATTAATAAGTACTTTAGTAATACTGGAGGAAATACTCACCTCCCAAGTTATCCAACATAAGTAGGTTAAAATGGAATATACTAAGGTATCAGAGACTTAAAAGGAGTGAGTTGAGGTTGAAGCCTGGCTTGATTCCTGCAATAACTCACGAAAATAGGCCACTTATCTAAGCAAACAACTTATTGATTGAGAATGTACCCCTTCCCTCACAAGGGAGTAGACGGTTGAGGCTAAGCATTTATCCTCATCAGCGACTTTGTTGATAGCTTCATACCATGGCACACAATTTTAATTGAATGCTTAGATAGCAATCAGTGCCTGCCTTGGATTTCTTTGTTTTCTTGAATCTTGTCCATGGAAACAACAACAACAAAAAGAACTCACTTCTTTTAGTTTTGTTCACTTTTTTTAACCTCTCTCATGACAGTTGCACTCTCAGGCTTTCCAGCTGCTTTTATATCCTTGTGTCTGAAAATAAAGTTGTTGAAGCATTACTGTCTATGTAGCCATTATAACTTCATTAAGATTTTCTATACAGATCTCTGTCTCTCTCTGGATAGAATATAATAATAATAATAATAATCATGCCTCAGACATGAAAAAATATTGATTCAAGTTCTGAGTAAAATAAAATTAATTTATTTTTTGTTGGGTTTGTGAAAGAACCCTAAAGGCAATCAGGGAGTGAAGCCTACTGAAGATAGACATGGATCTTAACACAAAATAAAACAAACAAAAGAAAATTGAGACTGCCAAGAAAAATAATGTTTAAGAAAGGCTTCCTTTTTTTTTTTTGTCATTCTCCTATATGTATTTGATAATGTAATCTAATGTGTATTTATGGGCATCTCTGAGTACATACTTCTAGTACATTTTTATAAGCAAATAAGAATTATCATGTTAAAATGTGGTTTTATTGGTATATATGTGTACAGAAGTGAAAAATTCATTTCAGAAAACATAATATATAGTCCTTTGTGCCTGTAAAATTTTAGAGGAGATGGTAGATGTTTATATCAATCAATGATATTTGGAATGACTTCCGGTAACATAGCTCTTAACCATGTGCTAAGTTCCGTGCTACACTTTGTATACATTATTTTATTTATTCTATAATAGCCTAATGAGGTGGGTTGTGTTAGGATCATTTTGCACTTACAGAAACTGAGGATACTAAATGAAATCATTTCTGCATATCTTACAATAAATGAGAGGAACAGAATTTGAATGCTGCCCTGCTTGATTCCAAAGCCTGTGTTCTTAACCACTATGTTTTATAGTGTTTGCTCTGCTTTTACATTACACTTATGGTTCATTCATAAAAATGGCCACTATTACCACATTTCCTTGCTAATAAGAATTATAAGAATCATTGGGGATGGTCTTCTGCTATAAAACTTTGGTCTAAAAAAAAAAAACTTTGGTCTGAGAAAAGACAAAAGTGATCTAATTTTTTTTCTTCTAAGCACTGTTGATTCTCGCTGGAGTTTTCTAAGTGAAGTTTCTAAGTAGAAAACAAGAAGAAACACACACACAGACATGAGAAGCTTAACTCTACCCATCTTATATTGTGCAGGCATTCAAGTGTTTGTGCTGACTAGAAACCTTTCTCTCCTGCTATAATTTACTTGAGTAGATAGCTGCACTCTGACTCCAAACAGATGATATATTTTACAAGCTAAACAAGTCAGTTTCCTTCCTTTCCAGCTGTGCTTTGGATACCTATTCATTTCTTACTACCAAGAAACAGTCTCCTCAAGCTCCTCTCAAGAGTCCTAACCACTCTCCTGGATATTCCCTTAAGTTTTCTTTCTGTTTCCAAGAGCATAATTAGTCTACCATAGAAGGCTAGCCTGACAAAATCAATGCCTATATTCTTAGGTTAGACTTCATCCAGTTTCATAGGGTGAAGTGGGGAGGTGAAAGAATGTCAGAGGTTTCTTTTTTTAAATTTTTATTTATTTATTTATTTTTATTTTTGGCTGCATCGGGTCTTTGTTGTGGCATGCAGGATCTTTCGTTGAGGCGCACGGGCTTCTCTCTGGTTGTGGTGCGCAGGCTGCAGGGTGTATGGGCTCTGTATTTGTGGCGCATGGGCTCCAGAGTGCATGGGCTCTGTAGTTTGCAGCACGTGGGCTCTCTAGTTGAGGTGCATGGGCTCAGTAGTTGTGGCACACCGGCTTAGTTGCCCTGCCACATGTGGGATCCTAGTTCCCTGACCAGGGATTGAACCCATGTCCCTGGCATTGGAAGGCAGATTATTTACCACTGGACCACCAGGGAAGTCCCCTGTCAGAGGTTTCTTTATGTGACTAAATATACGAGTACCTTAATAAAAAATAAAAATAATAATTTTCATGAATGGGTTATTTGCATATAAGAAAGAACTGAAGAAAATTATGTACAAGATAGCATTTCAATTATGCATAGACTAGAAGGAGAATAAGACCACAAGCCAATGCCTTATCCTAAAACTGCATTCTCTTAGTACTGATGATCAAGGAAAGACTTACTATGAATCTGCTGAGGCTAAATTTGTGCCAGTTGTCTATATACTCATTTGCTACTGTTCTCTAAGGATTGTTGGCTGCACTTTTTACATTTTTAGATTTGAATCAGGTTGTTTCCTCTTTTATTCAGTCTCATTACATACATTTAGTTTACTTTGTGTGTATGTGTATGTGTGTATGTGATAGGTACAGGTGTTTGGAGATAAAGTAGTACATTTGTTAGTCATTTAACCAAGAAATATTTTATTGAGCATATACTATGAGCTAGACACTGTTCAGGGTACTGGGTCTATTCCAGTGGTGAAGACTGACAAAGTCTGTGCCCCTTGGAAGTATATATTCTCCTAGGAAGTATATTTAACAAGATTAAAAAGAAAATATAATGCAATTTAAATGTAATAAAAAATAAAGCAGGATAAAGGGATAGGATGTAGTAGAAGTTGGTGATTAATAGTTTAGGTAACAGTGATGTGATGGTTAATTTTATGTGTCAGCTTGACTGGGTCACAAGTGCGGCGATATTTAGTTAAACACTATTCTGAGTCTACATGAAGGTGTTTTCAGATGAGATTAGCATTTGAATCAGAAGACTGAGTAAAGCAGATTGCCCTCCCTACTGTGGGTGCACATCATCTAATGCATTGAGGGACTGAATAAAACAAAAAGGCCCAGGAAAGGAGAATTTGCCATCGTGCTCCTTTCTGATGGAGCTGGAACATAATCTTCTCCTGCCTTCAGACTGGAACTTACACTATCAGCTCTCCTGGTTCTCCAGCTTGCAGAGAGGATCATGGGACTTCACAGCCTCCATAATCATCCTGTGAGGAAACCCCTTATAGTAAATCTCTCTCTCTCTCTCTCTCTCTCTCTCTCTCTCTCTCTCTCTATATATATATATATATATATATATATATATATATATATATACATACATACACACATATATATACATACATATACTTGTGTACATGCATATATATGTATATTTTTATATGTGTTCATTTATATATATATAACCAGTAGACGATCTACATATACACAAACACACACATGTATTTGTATTACATATATATGTATACATGTAATTGGTTCTGTTTCTCTGAAGAACTCTGATGAGTACAGGTTATCAGGGAAGCCTCTGCAAAGGTCCTGAGGAGAGAATACATTTGGTGTGTGAGGAACAGTAAGAATAGTGTGGCTGAACCAAGTCCTGTGGAAGGTGGAGAGTCAGAGAGGAAGAGGTCAGGTAAGGGGGCAGGGTTTAGCTCATGTAGGTACTAAATCACTAGAATTTTATTCTAAATGTGTTGAAAGGTCAATAGATATATATTAAAAACATTGCTGTGGTGATCCTGTGACAAATGAACTCTTTGAGGAAAGAATGGAAGGATTGTGATAAATGGTCCAAGAGTCATAATGATGGGTTGTACTTGAGAGACCATAAAAAGGGGACAGATTAGGGGTACAAATGAAGGTACAATTGATAGATGTGGGTAAAGGATTTTAATAGGTGTTTGAAGAGAAAAGGGATTAAGGATAACTTGTAAAATTGCTGCAGTCAATCTCCAAAGCAGGAAGGACCACCACTCAAAATTGTCCAGACTGATGATGCCAAATCCACACTAAGAGGGTATGAAAAGTTTTCTTACTCACATAATTGAGGTCACTGGTGAGAGGAGGGTGGGCCTCTCAAGCAAGTTCAAAATGGCTTGAGAGCACCAGGAAAGGAGACTGGCTCAGGGCTTTATTGTGATTAGTCATGGAACTAGAGAAAGAGGTCCCATGCATAGTTTGAATCTCCTGTTTGTGCCAAAGGAGGGAGCACCCAGGGTTTCTTATCAGCTTTTGCTCAGAAGTGAGACACAAGGGGAAAAGGAGAAAAGCTGTCAGCAGTCAAACAACAAAAATAGAGTCAGACTCCTTGCACAAAGATCTAGATCTGGACAAATGAATGAATGGTACTGCCATTTCAGGAGACAAGGAAATCTGACGGAGGAGCCATATTGGTAGGAGCTGGGGAGTAAAGTGTTCTGCTGTGAGCTTATTATGTCTGAGATGTCTATTTATTACCTACCCCTTTCTATCTCTCTGCTCTTATTTCTTGACACTCTTCCCCTCCTTCTGTTATAAATAAAAATGTCACAAGTTGTAATTAAAGGTATCTGGTAGAAATATGTTATATGCTTAAGGATCTCATGGCCCATGGTGGTAAGCAAATAAGTACACCAACAGTAAACTCAGGACATGTGAAAATGCTATGGAAGCAACATTTATAGAATCCCAGAGGTCCCTAGAAAATTGGCACCTAATGCTACTTGGACAAATGAGAAAAAGTTCTATGGGGTAAGTTAACATTTTAAGCTGAATCCTTTAGGAGTCAGACACCTGGGAAAGGTGGAAGCTGGGTAAAGCTTTTATAGGCAGAGCAAACAGCATCTGTAAAGACATAGAGTAATTATGAGTCATTAAGTACAGAGTATTCACTGAACCAACAATAAATAATTCTCAAGTTTTGATAAATATAATTTGCTTACTTTTGAGGAGTGCCGTTTGATCTCTATTGTGTTGTTCATAATAGGTTTTTTTAAGGTTTTCCTAACATTAATTTGGAGACCAGTGGGTAAAAGTCAACCAAATCTTTTTAAAATCTTAGGATCCAGGACAAGGGGGAACCTCTAGCATACTTTATGCAAGTAGAAATATCTGATCCTCTGTTATTTAAACGCCAGGATATCTGGGGCATATCTGTGCATTCATTGTTACCATACACAAGGCTTTGTATTAACAGAACTATTATTTAGATAGCTCTGTACTATTCAGTCCTATTTCTGGTCTGCTAATTAATAGTAATACTGTACTATTGATTTAAGCCAGATTTTTTTGGTTTAGGTTTTTGTTTTGTTTTTCTATTTCTTGTTATCTGTTGAATGTTTGGTCAATTGACTAGATTTCAACTCATTTTGTACTATGCTGAGCCACAAAAGTGGATCAAGAGTTCTGAGTTGAAAAGCATCCTAGTCTGATGGAAAAGAAGACTTTGGTCAACTATCAGTGCCTGCCATAGTTGGAGGGCTGGGGTTACAGGTTTCTTCTGTCCCATATTTACCATTCCTGATTTAAGTGAAATGATAAAGTAACTAAAATTTATCATTTTACTTTGTTCTCCTATTTCAGTGCCACTATTCTTCTCACCTACTCTCCTTCCCACGCCAAGAACCTAGGGTATATCCAAAACTGCTATAAGCTGACTTCAAATAATTTTTAAGATCTCAAAAATTTAAAATGTTAGGGTACCACCATACAGAGAGTGTTTTCCTTCTAAAGAGGCCTATAATTGTAGAAATAACTTTATGTGTTGTCTGAATAATGGGAGTTTAAAATCTCTACATTGGTGTTTGGCATAGTGGCCCCTTCATAATGCTCTCCAGTTGCCTGGCAGTGACCACCAGTTTTCTAATAAGGCTGCCTCTGTGCTTCCTTGGAGTTATTTTAGGATTCAAAGTTGTCTGATTTCTGGCTTGGTTACTCACCATTCCTTTAATTCCATTTTACTGACCCAATTTCTAGCTTCTATAGGTCTCTTCCAGCTTTCATAACTCTATTGACTATTATTTCTATTAATTCTGTATAGTAATTAACTCAGTCTGTGGACCAATATGGATGCCTAACCAATATTTGTCATGAAATCAGTAAGAGTTAATACTTTCAGAAGTATAGGAGAGTTCAAATTACTATGCAAATCTGACTGCCCAAACAGGATGATACCATTTGAAATCTGTTGCTAAATAGTTGGTATAATTAGTGTTCATTATAACACATCAAATATATTCCTTATCAGTACTCACTAGTAGATAGAAATGGCTATAATCCAGAGTACAGTCTGTTTCTATAGTTACAATGGAAGTAACTTCCTTTGCCACCAAAGCAAATGTCAAAAGCACAATCTTAGATAATGAGTGCATAATGCCATTATGTTAGCTTCTCATCCTTCATGTGGCCTTCATTTCATTTTTAGTTAAAAATGAATGACTGAGAGTATTTATTATGAAGATAATTGATTAAACTATAAATTTTTCAAATATCAACTTTTGTTAAAGAAATCTACAGAAATACCCTAAGTCAGAAACCACCATCTTATTGATTGAATGAAAGAAAAAAAGTCAGTAAAGCAAGACAGATTTAATGTAGACATGAAAGAGGTAATAACAAAAGATAGAATCAAAATTACAGACATAAACTCAGAATATAACTTAGTTAAATTTATTTTAAATTTATTTTTCTTATTAAATACTTTTGGATTGATTTCACTTTCTCCTAAAAGCAGATTAAAAATTAGTTTTCTTCTATATATCAACATTATAAAAACTGAAATTTTAAGGCATTATTAAAATGATGGATATGCAGAATAAATATGATTATTGCCTACTTTCATGCAAACTTAGGCATTTTATTTCTATTGAATGAAGTTGTTTGGGGAACCAGAAAACTTTCCTTTTTTTTACGTAAAAATCTTTACCTTGAGCACATTTTCATAATAATTTTTCATTGGCCTCTCAGAACCTTTCCTAAGGTTACATTCTTACAGTTGCAAATCTGTGAAACTCTCATTTCAAGAAACAACCAAGGATATATTGGTTTTATGATCTGGTAATAGAAAGTCCAGTTTTACATGCTCAATTTTAATGAAAATGTGGTGAATGTAAAAAGCCTTTCAAACCGTCACTGTGTATGTCAAACACATGCAGTTACTGTTTGTATATTAAAATCCCTTCTGGCCTGACAGCATGCCTACACATTTTTTTTTTTTAATTAGAGTATCCATGTCTCTCACTCTTTCTCTTTCTGTATCACAGAGGGAACAACCCTCTCAGTTAGTAGGAGCTCTAACCAGTTATGGACACTACTAGATCTTTTGAATTATCCGATTATAAGCAAGATGCTTCCATAGATATTTTCCTTGCTCTCTCTCAGACTCAGTTGCATGTTCCATAAAGAGGTAATAGGAAGGGCATTATCTTCTATGTCCAGTATAATTCTGAAACAGTCAGGCAATAAGTGGAAGCAGCTGATGCTTTCCTAATTGTGACTAGTGCAGAGAAAATAAGGAAAAGAATAGTGAGGAAGAGCTTTTAAGGTCCCATTTCCCATGTCAGGCACAGAGCATCTGGACTGAGATTACTTTGCAAGCAGTTTGTGACTTCTAATGGCAACATTAGGACCAAAAGTATATACATATCATAACGTTATGAAAAAACTGTTGTATAAATTTTGCTGTTTTAGGGTTTAAGTGAATTAGCATTGTTCATATGTTTGGGGAAGATGTTACAATTGACCATTATCTAAAGACAAGGACATGCTTCTCAATATTAATTTCATATTACTTGGTGGCTCCTTTAATTTTCCAGAGTAAGAAAATGATTGAAATTGTAAAACTTATGATAATGGTGCCCGTTAAAAGTTAGTTGTATTACAGGAAAACAAATGGATATCTTTTGGTTGCAAAGCACAGAAATCAATTCCGACTTGCTTAAACCCAAAGGAGATTTTTTGTTCTTGTTGTTGTTTTTTAATCGGATAAAATAGTTTATTTTAAACAACAAAGATCTGAAACGGTTATTGACATTGGATTCACGTGCTTTTCCTCCAGAATGTTGTTGATGAGGTCCCTGAAAGCTAGATTAGCATTTTATATGAAAGTCTTAAATGTTTAGATAATAAATACAGAGTTTAAGTAGTA
Organism: Mesoplodon mirus; assembly: GCF_964341445.2. NCBI lineage: Eukaryota > Metazoa > Chordata > Mammalia > Artiodactyla > Ziphiidae > Mesoplodon > Mesoplodon mirus. The sequence continues at coordinate 113,220,192 of NC_138982.1, forward strand.
CAGGAAGTTGTGGAAGTATGCCATGAAAAAAACAGATGAAAAAAATTCCAAACTTATTATGTCCAAATTAATAAGCCAGAAAAAAAGTGATAGGGAAACACACACCCAAAATATTCTTCAGAAGAACAAGAGTAAAGAATGGGGGAGAAAGTGAACATAAGCAGTACATGAATTGAAAATAAAATATGATACGCAGAATATGGCTACAGCAGGGTATAGGATAGAATGAGTTGGACCAGTGTAATCCCGAAAATATCTCTTCAGTCAGAGAACACAAGCCTCTGGATTTAGAATGAGACATAAAATAGGATACTGAGGTGTGACCAGGTGGTTTTTGAAGAGTGAATGGGGGCTACCTAATTATAACTTGCCTGAAGCTATAGAATCACAATATAATTTAATGTAACCATAAAATGTAGTTAATGGGAGAGAAAATATGTCATGCTGGAAAAGAAAAGGATGTGAGAAAAGTTAGTATACATACCGACAGGGCTCTTTCAGGGCCCTGTACAGGCTCTGCCTGTACTGATAAAAGGGTAGCATAACAGGTTTCTAGGGATAGGAAGGAGTACAGCTCTCACTTGCAGCATATTCCAGAGATTGGAGCGGCAGATGAAGCTTCGCTTGCCCACCACTCTCCATGGCCCAGGGGTTGGGGAACCCTGACCTGGGTCCTCAAGGCTGTCACCAGAGAAAAGAATCATATCCCTTGGTACCAAAGCTTGAGAAAGGATCTCAGTTGAATAAGAGTCCACACTGATAAATTAAAGTTTTTAAAGTTTATGTCTTATATAAAGGAAGTGTCTTTGTTTATTGCTTTTAGAGTTGCCAGTACAAACAGCATGCCAAGTAAACAACAACAAAATACCAAGTAATTCTGAATTGTATACACAATATTGCATCACCAAAACTACAGCATTTTGTAGAAGAATGTAGCTGTATCATCACTCAATAGTCATAATAAATTAAAGGCAAAGAGTTAAGTCAGTATTAAAATACATTTATGAGTATACAATAAATATTTTGCCTGAAATTTTTATTTCAGCATGTTAAGAACATTAGTTAACAGTTTTGAATAAATACCACACAACATATATAATAAAATAAATGCTAAATTCAATCATCTTATTTAGTCCTCACAACACTTTGAGGTGGAGACTATTAGCACACACTTATACCCCATGTTTTACAGTTGGGAAAATGTGAGGTTAGAGGAGTTTGTCCAAGAGCAACAGATATCTGTGTCTATGCCCACCTGTTTACATTCTATTTTCTTTTGATTATAAACACTAATTTTTCTTGAAAGAATATGCCTCTCTACTCAGTTTATATACATTGTGGACTGTGTATATAAATCAGGACATAAAAGTCAACTCAAAATTGATCATAGATCTAAATAAAAGTGTTAAAACTGTGAAACTCTTAAGAGAAAACAGAGTAAATATTTGTGGCTTTGGATTAGGTGAACATTCTTAGATATGACATCAAAAGCACAGGTAACTTTCTTGTGATGGCTTTGCCTAGTTTTCATATCAGTACAACACAGGTCTCATAGAATAAGTTGGAAATTATCACTTCCTATTCTGTTTTTGGGAAGAGTCTATGAAAGATTAGTGTTAACTCTTCTTTAAATGTTTGGTAGGACTCATCAGTGAAGCCATATGGGCTTGTGCTTTTCTTTGTGGGTACTTTTGTGATTACTAATTCAATCTCTTTGATTGTTACAGATCTATTCAATGGTCAATGTCTTCTTGAATCAGTTTTGGTAGCTTGTGTTTTTCTAGGAAATTGAACTAAGTTATTTAATTTGTTCATATTTGTTTGTAGTTATTTAATTTGTTAGTACATCACTTTCATTTAATCTTTTAAAGTCCTTCTCATTTCTGTAAGGTCAATAGTGGTATCTTCTATTTGATTCCTGAGATTGATAATTTGAATTTGTTCTCTTCTTTTTCTTTATCAGTCTAACTGAAAGTTTGTCAGTTCTATTGATCTTTTTGAAGACCAATTTTAGGTTTCATCAGTATGCTCTGTTGTTTTCCTAATCTTTATTTTGTTTATTTACATTTTAATCTTTACTATTTCCTTTTTTTTTTCTGCTTGCTTTGGTTTAATTTGCTCTTATTTTTCCAGTGCCTTAAGGTGAAGTTTAGATTACTTATTTTAAATTTTCTTTCTTAGTAATGTATTTATAATTATAAATTTCTCTTTGAGCACAGCCCTAGTTACTTCTCATAAGTTTGAGAATTTGTATTTTATTTCATTCATCTCAAGGCATTTTACAATTTACTTTGTGATGTCTTCTTGATCCATTAGTTATTGAGATGTTCAGTTTAATCTCCACATATTCAAGACTATCCCAATTATCTTCTGTTATTGATTTCTAACTTAATTCCACTGTGGTCAGAAAACACACTTTACAATATTTCAATCCTTTTGAATATGTTTAGGCTTACTTTATATACTAGCACATGGTTTTTTTCTAGAGAATATCCATTGGCACTTGAGAAGAATATGTATTCTGCTTTTGTTGGATGGATTATTCCACATGTACCTGTTAGATCTATTTGTTTTTAATATCGTTCAGATGTTCTATTTCCTTGTTGACCTTCTGCCTACTTTTTCTATTTATTATTGAAAATGTTGTGTTAATATCTCTATTATTGTTAAACTTTCTATTCCTCTCCTTAATTTGGTCATTATTTTTGCTTCATTAAATTTACTATGTTTCAGAGCATCTCATTATTTGATAAGTACCATCAAAGGTATACATGTACTTTAATATGAATACTTACTCTTACCTTAAGCTTAGCCCGGACAACCAAGTCTCCTCCAGGGAGGGAAAAAAATAAAATCTGGAAAATGCACCTGGGGAATGTAGCAAAGAAGTAACTATTAGACAAAAAAAGACATCCAATTTTTTTATGGTCCACTTGCCAAAAACATTAGAAGATACACGAGAGAATGTACCTGAATATCTCTGAAATTAGTCAGCTGCAACAGAAAGTGACCTTGTTGTAATGCTATAGGTAATTCCTGTTACTAACTGAACAGTTTTGAACAAACATAAAAGGATTAATTGAGCAAAAATGATTTTAGGAAAGCCTAATGACTGATTTTAAAGACTATCTCTCTTAGGTATACAAACCTTTTCTGATTATGTCTTCCATCATCCTTATAAAACAGGGATAAAAATGAGAGTTCAAAATACAAGATTGAGTGTTTGGCAGCACTGACAATTACCTGCCAAATGTTTCTGGTTTTGACAGTAGCCAAGGAAATCAGAAATATGCAAAGAAAGGAAATTTCATCGTTGTGGGAAAAAAATCAACTTTTTTTTATTACTTTCACTTTCTTCACCGAAGAAGCATTGTCTTCAGTGCTCTCTCTCTGATCATCAATAATCCTGAGCACTAAAATTTTCTATTACTATTGACTTATTCTCAGGAGAATTGAGCTATATCTGGGCAAAATAGATATGCTATTATGGGACAAACTTATGGAAATATAGCACTTGGTAAGGTATTGGAAAAAAAGAGAATTGTGTCATTTTGTGAACAGAAAAATCAAAAAGCTATCAAACATACTGTAGAATATAAAACTTCCTTCTAACTTGACTGTCTCTTTAGTGCCATTTCTCCACTCAGAAGCCACCATATGAAGCATAAAGTTGCAGCACAGTTTGCAACTGACTGTTTCTGTTCTGTTTTTTTTATACATTTATTTATTTATTTTTGGCTGCATTGGGTCTTCATCGCTGCGTGCGGGTTTTCTCTAGTTGAGGTGAGTGGGGGCTACTCCTTGTTGAGGAGCACAGGCTCTAGGTGCATGGGATTCAGTAGTTGTGGCACACGGGCTTAGTTGCTCCGCAGCGTGTGGGATCTTCCCAGACCAGGGCTTGAACCCATGTCCCCTGCATTGGCAGGAGGATTCTTAACCACTGCACCACCAGGGAAGTCCTAACCAATTGTTTTATGAACTTGGTCCATGCTTATAGATACCACTTGACTTATTGCACCTGGAACACATTTCTTCAAAAGTGCTTAAGAAAGTGGTTTTCTACAAGATAAAGGAAGGGCAGAGTTGAAAACAATAATAGTCTTCAAGCTAAAACAAATATTTTCTTTCATATTTGAACAACAAACATTCATAAAGAGGTCACATTATTATAAGCATTTGGATTAAACCAGTAAGGGATATCTAAAATAGTTAACATGTTCTTTATCTGGAACAGAAAAACAAAAATTATCAAATGTTAATCAAGGACAATGTATTTACATATTCCTTCAGGACAAATAAAAGTTATCAAAAATATGAATAGTATTGGATTAGTGAAAAAGATAAGAGGTTAATCTGGGTGGATTGTGAAGACCCAACAGAAAATATGAGATCTGAGAAAATGGGATTATTTCAATAAACAGTGAGAAATGAGGAAATCATTATAGGAAGCAGAAATGCACTAGCAAAATAAAAGTGGTTTGAGAGCAGGACATGGATTGGTTTGACCTAGTAAAGGCTTTTGCTTCCAACCAGCACAGGATAAGTCTAAATTTGTGATATCAGGGGCAGACCTCCAATGGTAGCTGAATAGACTTCCCAAGATGTCAGGAAGGTCCTCCTACAACTAAGCCAGTTAATGTAATCAGATTTGTCCTGCAGCAGTTCACAGGTTAGATTAGCACAGTTTGGAGATGAGAGGACCAGTGAATATTTTACAGGAATATACCAGTGGCTTTCAAAAGCAATTGCATAGGTAACTAAGGACTAATATATATATATATTTTTTTTTTCCAGTGAAAGCTACGTATCTGAAGGAATGAGAGGAGCGAAAGGAAGATACTAATATATCAAGTAAACTGTATTTGAGCAATGGAATTAATCTTGGTTATCAGCTCAATTAAAACAATTTTAAGAAAGAGACAGATACATTTGAACAACTTAGAAAACATAATGTGTTCAGCATGTCTGACTTTCAAATCTAACCACACCATTTCCTAGAATTATGAACTTGAGTAAATGAACTAGTCTCTCATTTCCTCATGGCTAAAGCAACATAACAATAGTAGTACCTACTTCAAAGGGTTTTTGCAAAAACTGAATGTAAAAATTCATCTAGAGTATACAGATTGGTGCCTTGAATATTAAAATGTACTCAGGAAAAAGCTGGCTTACATAATTATGATTATTAGTAAAACTCATTGCATGCAGAAATCAGAATTTGTTTTTGGAATTTTAAGCTTCAGTATCTTTCAACACAAACACTTAAGCTTTCTTAAGGTAGTAAGTGTATTTTGCTAAAGCAATTTCAATTGTATTTTTTTAAACCACACTGCATAGCACACTGTTAATATAGTTTTTTTTTTTAATTGTAAAACAAATAGAGGAGCTGTGCCCACAATTCAAAGAAATACATTTGGCAGGCTAGTTCTATCTCATTTTTTAAATTTAATATACTGTAAGGTACATCCAAGTAGACTTTGTTTAAAGTTAATTAAAAAATTTAACACCCAACATTAATGATTTTAGTATGTCAGTCTTGGTGCTTCACTGAAATGGTGAGGTTCTCGAATTAAGCCTTTCATTAAATTATAAATCTCTTCAGGCTCATTGTGCTAGAAGAGGTTTGTTAATATAAATATTCCTTTTTAAAGTGGAGAAAAAAATAAGTGCCTAAGGGAAAAACAATTAGTCAAGTATGTTAGTAGTGCAAAGTTTTGATAGGATAAAGGCTTCTATCAGATTACTTGTAGAGAGAGAACTAAAGGGAAACAGATGGATAGATTGGTCTATCATCTGGAAGATAGATGACTGATTGAGTGACCGTTTCAATATGGAGGGATAAGAGAGCCATAAGTCTAAACGTCTCAGAGGTGTGAAGTGGGGGTGACTCCCAGGCATATACTTGGATGCCTCAGTCCTTTGGCACTCAGACATTCACAGTCATAAAAGGAGAGCTGAGTATGTATGTACAACCTCAGCATGGGAGAGCCAGCTCAGGGTCTCTTTCCACTGATATGCAGATACCTGCACAACTGCCAAAAGTGTACATGATCATGCCCCTTCTTTTGTGCTTCTGCAGCTCATCAATATTGGTCACATATTGCTGTTTAAAAATTTCAACAATAAATGCAGGAATTTAGTCTACTGCATAGTGCTTAGTAGGACTTTCATGTACCTTGAAATTAGTATGAATAATTTCCTAGAAATTGTCTTGAGTTAATGTTAGAAGAGATATTTAATGAAGTATTAAATTCTTAGTCTTCTCTAAGGGTAGAGAAAAGGCCACATAACAAGCCATTTACTTCTTTACTAGTGCACTTTCCAATTTTCAGGAGGTAGGCAATGATTTTGAAAGTTTTCTAGATCCTTGGCTCAAATATATTAATTAGTTCATCTTCCTGAAGCTTATATTTAGATCATATAGGCTTGTATATAACCCCTTTCCATCACTTAATTATATCACTTACTGTATTCTTAATTTAAACAAACAAGTTTGAGTTTAATGGCTCAAATTATTATTTAGGTTGCATTGTTTCAAAAGTCAGCTACTACTCCTAGTATGTAAGATCAATGTATTATTCCTCAGGTATCTGTGTGTGTGTGTGTGTATGAAGAGAGGGGTAGGGTGGGGAGAGGGATAGAGGAAGAGAGAGAGAAATTCTCTTGAGATCAACTATTCCTGACCAAGCAAGCACCAAGACGCTATACCTGAACCTCACTTTGAATACAGGGCCTAATTCTCCCATTACAGTATGTAGTGAAGTGAGGAAAGTGTGGTGAGGCAGGAACTAGAGGGCTCTGGCAAACCTTGAACATCTTTATTTTCTCTTTCTTCACCCAGTCTCTTGGAGGTGACCAAGAAGGACCTGAAGTGTTGGGTACATTTTTCTCTTTCTCTCCCTTTTTACAGTATGAATAACTACCATTTACTGATTTACTGTCAATATATGCCTTTCTATAGTGGACATTTGCAAAGTCACTATAGGTGAGGAAAGCACTATCCTCAAAGAATGGAAGTTACTTGTCCAGGTCACATGGATAGTAAGTGGCTGGGTTCGGAGTGAACTCAGTATCTGGATTTCCTAGACCATCAATGGTCTCTACTGATTTCACACACAGAAGAACAAAAAAAAACCCTCAAAAGTATAAGAGAATAGAACAAATTTATGAGTAAACATCAGCACTAAGAGCTGCCAAGAAGAAAGGAAACCCTAATGAAGTGTCCCAAATGCTAAGAATTGTTGCTTTTTTTTCTCTCTAAAAGGAAAAGTGTGTTGGTAGACTCATGATATTTATCAGCTGTTTTTTTTTTTTTTTTTTGGAAGGGGAGCAGCAAGAGGAGATGGGGTATAGGATATAGATGAAAGTCTCAGTGTGGGAATAGCCAGAGTGGTGGCCAGAATAAGCATCATCTGGGACTTCCCTAGTGGTGTAGTGGTTAAGAATCCACCTGCCAGTGCAGGGGATGAGGGTTCGAGCCCTGGTCTGGGAAGATCCCACATGCCACAGAGCGACTGATCCCATAAGCCACAACTGCTGAGCACGCATGCCACAACTACTGAAGCCCATGTGCCTAGAGCCTGTACTCCACAACAAGAGAAGCCACCACAATGAGAAGCCCATGCACCACAACGAATAGTGGCCCCCACTCACTGCAACTAGAGAAAGTCCGTGTGCAGCAACGAAGACCCAATGAACCTAAAAAATAAATAAATCAATAAATAGATTTATATATATAAAAAAAAGAAGCATCATCTATGAAAAGATCAGAGCTTGGAAACCTGGGGAACCAGGCCATGGAAAGTAAAGGATGCTCTGGCCAAGAAGAACAAAGAAAGTTTCTGAGGACTTGGATGAGTAGAAAAGACAGTGAACACGTAGGCCCAAGAAATCATTATGTGGATAGAAGAGCATGGCAGGACCACAATCTATATTTCAAAAGACTAAAGGCATGAAGACATTTCCATCAGTCCCATGGGGGCAGCCTGGAGAGCAGGGCAGGCATTTTCTGGGTACATAGTGACTAGTCCCTAAATCCTTTATACCTATCTTTCCTTCACATCCAGTGGAGATGGTGCAGACATAGCTGCCATTTAACTGGTATATATGGTATGCCTTTAACAGTTTTTTAAATATTGGAAAAATCTCTTTCCTGAATGTAGGCACTTCCTTGAGAGCTATGAGCACCCACTACCACCCTTGCCCTTTCCCCCAGGACTCTGCTTCAGCACTACACACAGTGCCTATTTTGATAGTCCCTATTCTGATGGTTTGATGCCATCATATTTTGGTTTTTTTCTCCAGGTTTATTGAGGTATAATTGACAAGTAAAAATTGTATATAGTTAAGATACACAAAAGATGGTTTGACATACAGTTGACTGTTAAACAACCCAGGTTTAAACTGCGTGGGTCCACTTATAGGAGGATTTTTAAAAATAAATACATACTACCGCACTACACAGCTGCTGTTGGCTGAATCTGAGGATGAGAATATGTAGATACAGAGGGCTGACTGTAAAGTTACACATAGATTTTCAACTGGGCAGAGGGTCAGTGCCCCAACCCCTGAGTTGTTCAAGAGTCAACTGTATATATATTTACACATATGTATACATATATATATAAATGATTACCAAAATCAAGTTAATTCATACATCCACTTCCTCATGTACTTACCTTTATGCCTTTGTGTGTGTGTGTGTAGTCCCATCATATTCTGAGTATCATTCCTGCCAAGCTTTGTAGAATTTTGTTTCTACAGAACATCTCATCCCATTTCAAAGTCTGCTTTTTAATTTACTTCACCATACCTTTTTATCAACCTCTACATATTGTTGCCAAGGGCCAGTGTCCCTTAGACTCTGGGCCTCATGTTGGCCTATGCTTTGTTTCACTGGCATTGTTTCTAGACTTTACACATCCCAAGTTCTGATTTTTCTGTATCTGCTACTAGTGAAATATGTAGGTAGTCTAACCTTAGATTTATGAAAACGCCAGACATAAAGACAATCAAAATTTTACAAAGGGCAATGCACACGTAAGGTGATAGCATGGCATTTCAAACTTAGTGGAAATCTACCAGTCTGATCTGATGACATCTCAAAATAGTAATGAACTAATGTACCAGTGAATAGTTTTTAAAATACCTGGTTATTTATGTAAATCAGGGTTGACTCAGAGGTAGAGGACATTTAATGTTTCCCTGAGATATACCTTTATGAATCTCAGGGGCTAAAAACTGCAATGAGCTAATAAACCTCAGTCTGGCTCTAGATGAGTCAGTCTAATTATAAGACAAAGTCAGTTTGATGCATTCTCTGTCAATAGGAGCATTTACAACACCATCCTGAATACCTCTTGTTATCAACTGGGACCTTGGCTTTCTACGATTTGGGCTGCCTCTAGAGTGTTTCCATTTTCATGATCTTTTCCCAAGCTGGGTTGGATTTCCGGTTGTAAACTGGGCAGGGAAAAATTATTAGGCAGTGTTTCTTCACAGAAAATTCTTACACCTTCTCAGTTGTGTCTACAAAATAGATCTTTTTTAATACATGTTCATCCCTGTAATGGTCCTAATGATGGCCCAGGGGAAAGCCAAGAACACCAAAATCAAATAGATGGGATCACTATTAGTGGATACCTGTATTTTTCAGCCAAATGGGGCTTTCTTTCACCTGTCTTGTTAAAAAGTAAACAGTCCTTGAGGCATCTTTTTTCATCCATCAGGGACCAACTGTAAGAATAATGTGATTGTATAAAAACTTTCTGGTAGAAAACTGAAGAGCCAAGGATAATCTGGCCTTCAGTATAATATAATCTGTCCCTCTCTATTTATTATATTTCTACAGTCCCTTGTTAGCTCTGGGACATCTGTGTTTTAAAAGAGTGGTGGCAAAGCTCTCACTGAGACAGAGGTCTTCATTTGCTGAATTTACTAGCAACACAGCATGTAACTGTGTTAAGCCATCTCACTAAACAAAAAATGAGATTTCAGAGGCCAAAGCTTACAGAGAAAAACACTTCTCCCTCATTTCATCTCTTTGTAGCTCAATAAAACAACCAAAGACCCTAATGGCCTAGTTTTTATAATACTGTCTTTTTTCCCGGGTAAACCATCTGGCTCCTGACTTAATCAGGTTGGACTCTGAATACAGATTTCATCCCAGTTTTGCTTGATGGTGGTGACTTCTTTCAGTATTTATTTTGCACCAAGTAGTAAACATCTCTTTGTTTATTCTCAGTGTTGAAAATTACCTGCATTTTTTATGCTTAGCCTCACTACAATATTTTCTTTTCTTTCATTAAATAATTAATAATCAATGAAAACTTTACATAAATCAAACTTTTTTGTATGTTTTATTCTCTGAATTCAAAACATAAAGTTTAGATTCACCTCTTTCTTTCAAGCAACCTGAAATTATAACTCCAGGCAATATTTTTAAGTTTAACTCATTGATCTTTATAATTTTAAGGAGAATTATATTTTACATGTAAACTGTACATGAGCTCTTTAAGTTTATTTTCCATATGAACTTCACTGTCCTCAATGCTAGTGTTTATACTTTAAAGCATTGATTATTGGTTCTTTGGCTTTTAAGACTACTAGGGGACAAAATTGTCATGAGGAGTGTATACACACACACACACACGAGTTTTGTTCTAACTTATAAGTAGCATGCCTTTTTTATTTTGTTTTGGGCTTAAGACTTGACTTAGGGAATCCTTCACTCTTTATAATTCTTTACACTCTTTTCTATGCAAAAAGGAAAACTTTAGGAGATACGTGACTACTTTTCTTGGCCATAGTCTTTACCTTTTCAAGAATTTTGTCTTTCACTTTATAGAAATCTGTAAATAATTAATTAAAGCTAGCCTACTAATTGGCTACACCATGCATAATATGCTTCTCTGGGATCTTCCTGCTAATTACTCTGGAAAAACACTACCACCATAGCTTAAGAGAACACTTTTCTAGAGAAAAATTCTTCACACCTTGCTTTTGCTTTTCAATGCCTTGGGTTTTGATTTCTATTAGTTTCAATTAATGATCACTCAATTTGTCTTAACTTCTAAACTTTTCTCACTCTGGTCATCTTCTCTTTAAGTATATCAGACTCAGTCTAAACCTTCTCCATCTTTAATACAATTTCTTATGGCAACTCACAGCAGATGATCAACATTAAATTAAGTAGCTTGATATTTAGGCATGATGTGAGAAATTTCTATGGAAGCATCTTTAATCCAAGGCTTGATCACCTTGATCTTCCTTCTTCCTTGATGTTTTAAGTTGGTCTGAAGCCTGAGTGTAACTTGTAGTTCTTCACCCTGGAGTTGGGAGGCATGTTATTAGCTCACAGGGTCAACACCTTATTTCATTATTTGCCTCCCCAACAGCATAATACTTTCTTTAAGTCTCTGTAGGAAGGATCAAGTGGCATTACAAATAGTTCTAGATTCTTTATCAGTGACTTTGTCTTTCCATACAGTGTTTAATGAGGTATAGGATAAAAATTAGTAATGGTAATTTTATTGAGGAAATGCCTCTTGGCCAAATAGTGTCAAGGATTTAAAAAGGAAGATGATAAGAAAGAAAAAGAAAGAGAAAGAAAGAAAGAAAGAAAGAAAGAAAGAAAGAAAGAAAGATAGGAAAAGAAAGAAAGGGAGGGAGGGAGGGAGGAAGAAAGAAAGGGAGAGAGAGAGAGGGCGGAAGGAAGGGGAGATTGTTTACAAAAACAAAGTAACTAAAAAGCATATTTACAATTAAAAACATTTCTGTACTACAGTGTCTTTTTAAAAATTTTTGTAAAACTCTGATTGAATAAAGTGTCATTGAAAAACTTTACTCCTAGCTGAAGTAAACAGAAATGTTCTTTAAGCGTACACAAGTAGGGCTTCCTTGGTGGCACAGTGGTTGAGAGTCCGCCTGCCAATGCAAAAGAGTACACAAGTATAACTTATATGAAATAATTACATTTCAGCCAAAATGATATGATGAAATTTTGATAAATGGATTATATTTCCAAGATTCCAACTTACTGATAAATCATAACCATTTTCAGGACCATTACAACCATTTAATGCCAGATTACAAAGGTGAAAGGGCACAGAAATTGAGGTAGGATAAAAATGTTATTAAGAGCTTTGTTAATCCATAAAACGTATATCTGTGTTTGTATATATGTGTGTTTGTGTATGTTTAAATCCACACACAGAACCACAGAGAGTGGGAGATATATCATGGTACATCATTGCATGGCAGTGCACATTCTCAGCATCCAGGGCTATTTCTCTTTCTTTGACATACAACCCAAAGCGTCCATACACTTCTATCCTCATAGTCTAACAGCACGGTCTGATTAATATGTACCTATGAATAAAATACATAGTAGAAAATTAAAATATTACTTGATCTATAACAGGAACACTGCTAGGTCTGACCGTGGGCAAAAATCAGACTTATGTTGTCACAATGGTAAGTCACTAGTCTTTTTATCTAGATTTCAGACCTAAGACTATTCAAGTACCTCTGAATGACAGCCTGGGCTCCTTGAGAAAGGATGCTATAATATTGACATGAGTGTGTGATGTCATTACTCCTCCTATCCTTCCCCAAGGGGAAATAAAGCCACTATCTAGAATATCTCTGCACAGGAAAACATCCAATCATTTTAAGGATTATTAGACACTGACAGTAAATTAAACTTAGTTATTGAGGACCCCAAATGACACAGGGGTCTACCAGTAAAAATTAGGGTGCAGATAGTACACATGCCTAAGACACCAACTCCTGTTTCATTGCTGCTTCTTCCTGAATCCACAGCATGATCTCGTAGGAAGTTCTTTGTGACTGTGGATAAAATAATTTCCTTTTGGTTCTAAACAACATGCTGGCTCTAATCAGAAATTTGCTGATGCAAATTTAGGACAGCCCTAAATAGGAGTGTCCCTGAAGAATAATGATAATGAAAATCTTACTGGGGAGACTACTGAACAGCTCAGTTGGTACCGGATTGTTTTGGTATTGACAGAAATCCTTGTATCTGTTAGCTATTGATAATACAAAATTGATGGGTAATTTATGACTATGAAGCTTCAGTGATGTTAAGCAATGAACATTCATTTCTCATGAATTGTCAGGGTTCAGCTGACAATTCAGGCTGGGCTTTGGCTAATCCCACCTGGTATGCTTATGTGCATGGAGAATTCCTGCAGCTTCAAACGTCTCACATCCTCCTCCTGAGATCAGGGAGCTGCTTGGATATCTCCTTCTCATCTAAACTGACTAGTGGACTAATGTTTTATCTAAACTCATTTAGACTAATGTTACTAAAGTTTTAGGTTGATGAGTAGAAATGTGGAAACAATAGGCCTGGAACAGTGATTCCAAGGATATCTGGAGGTTTGTAGGTAGATATTCTAGGATGGGCTGAAATATGTAAATATCTGTTTCAGATGACTGTTTAACGAAGGACATCCATGTAAGTGGAGGCTCTGAATAATTATATAGACAAGATGACATATTTTGTGAATGTTAATAAACCCCATTTCTCATCTACCTAGTGCTTGCTCAATGTGGGCATAGCAGCAAAAATACAAGCTCTGTATGAACCCAACTCATGGAATTCCACTACAAGTATGATCTGGCTTTTGCCACTGTGGATTGCTTAGCCTTCCAGGAGCAGACACTGATGCTGAAACGTCAGTTTGATTCCTGCCCTTGGGGAATAGCCAACCACATTGTTGGTAGGTTATAAAATTAGTTACTTTCCATCATAGAGAGGACAGTGATACTTTCTTACTGAAATTAACATTTATTCCAGATAAAATTCTACTTCTGTCCTCTCACCACTATCTATAAACTTTGGCATACTTTACTCACCATCATTGATTCTGATGAAGGAAATTATCTCACAGCAAACAAAAGTGTTGCAATGAGCACACGCCCATGAAATTTGAAGGTATTGCCATCTACCCCAAGACTATAAGCAGCTCACATTGTGAAGAACATATCAATGGCCTATTGAAAACTCCGTTTTGTTTCCATTTGGGAATCAGCATACTTAAATATAGTGTTTTTTAATATCAGGCATGATTTATGCTTCTAGCCAGTGACCATTATTGCTTTTTCGTGAAAGGAAATATAAAGGGGAAAGGTCAATGGAATACAAAGGAAATATAAAGGGGAAGGGGCAATAGAGAACTTATACATTTATGGATTTGCTGATAGCAACTATTCTAAGAAAAACAAGCTGATTTTTTTAAAAGAAAGTAAAAAGGAGCACATGTAATTGTAGTAAATTGCTTGGCTCTGCAGTGAACAATATTTTCTTTACTGTGAAAAAAGTTAACTTGGTGATTTATTCATCAAAATAAATAAATTATCCAGAAGTATGGGGAGGCAGTGGGAAATTAAAGAAGCAAATTTTAATCCTCTATAAGGAAGTAAATATGATATTTCTAAAACTGATAAATCATGAAATAATAATACAAGCATATTATTTAGAAACACAGAATTAATGCTTAATGAAACACCTGAAGAAATGAATGGTGATATCCTCTTGAAAGCAGAATTGGAGGGTAGAAGGGAAAAGAAAGGAACTACGTTTGTATTATAATTAATATTTGTGTCGATTTTAGATCTTTATGTGTTTATTCCTTTGATAAGAAATATTATAACTTTAATAGATTGTCTGTGTGCTGCAGTTGCCAGGAGGAATTGGTCTTCTTCTTCCTCTTCTTTCAGTTCCACTTGTTGATACTTACTGCTAGTTAAACCTATTGTAGACCCTTTATCTATGACTATTAACAAAGTACAGCAGATCAACAGTGTTGGCATCAGTCTTCAGGGGTCAGAACTGGGCTGGAACTGCACACACAGTGGGGCTCTCACCCCCATTCTTATTCACCTGGACCTCAAAGAAGTCACATGTGAAATCATTAATGTGTGAGCATTAGAAGATTCTGGTCATGAATACAGTCCAGTGTTCAAGGACACTGAAATCATGCTATCCTCTACTGTGATCATCTTTCCTTTTGACTCAAAGGTCAGTCAAATTTTTACATTCCTTTGACAATAGAAATTACAAATCAAATGTGCACACATGAATATCAGTGACAGTGATCATATATGGAGTTTGGGGTGGAGAGGCACATTGACCTCAAAAAGACTAAAGGTCCTACTATAACATAATCAATTCCTTTTACTATTCCTAGAAATGCATCAGTGCTGTGTGGTTTAGCTCAGTCTCTAATCATTCTCACCAGGCTCATGACATAAACATAAAACTGGCCTTGATGCCTCCTGTACGTCTTGCACATTGCTTCCAAAAAGATCTTTTTTTTTAAGGCAAATGACATCATACTTAATCTTTGTTTAAAACCTGAAATTTTTCAGACTGCTTTAAGGATATTGTCCAACTTATTGGCTTGGACAAAAAACATCTGATCCATGCTTATCCTTCTGACTTATCTTCTACCGTTACCCCACCTACATCCAATACTACAGCTTGAGTATTTCTTTTTCTTTCTCGTAGTCAATATTCACACTGAGGCATTTTGTTGGGCAAACCCTCTATTTAGATGTTTCACGCTCTTTGGCTTTTAAGTCTCTGAGTTAGCTCTTAGTTTCTGTTTTATCAGCTTTCCATAGTGGATGCTCATGATAAAGATTTTGAAAGCAAAACAACTTTAGGCAACTCTTGTTTTTATATCAAAATATGTAGTCTTGACTTTCCATGCCAGATCACATGCTAACAGCCTCTCTTATGTTGATCTCTGTAACTGAGTATCTGTAGCCATTTCTCTTCATGTTTAGTATCCTCATCACTTCTCACCTTGGTCACTATGTGGCCATAGAATTATTCTTGATTCTTTCTAATTTTCTGTTCCATAACTATCATTCCAGCTTCATCTTCAATCTTGCAGTTAATTTTCCAGCTATGCTAAATCATTTGTCTTTGCGTATGCCGTTTCTCTGCCTACTATACCCTCTTTTCTTCACATTCCACTTAGGTAACCGCTGTTCACACGCTAGCACCTCCCTTCTCCCTGGCTGCCGGTGATTCAGTTGGGGACCTTTATGATATGTTTCAATATCAGCTAAGACTTCCATTGCAGCAAGATCATATTGTTTTCTTTTCTTTTGGTTGACATACATCTACATTTATTAGGAATGCCTAGATCCATAGATTGTCAGTATTTAAAAGAACAAACCCAAAACAACTGAGCTTGATGGGCAGAACACAAGGGGACTAAATGCATCCTTTGTTTTTCTGGGTGTTCCCATGTCAAGAAGTCATATTTTCTCTTTGGCTCAATGAGCAAAAGTTTATTCAAAATTACAGACAACATTTACTTGGTTCCTGTGTTTATAGAAATAGAATTGAGGTTTCTATGCATATATGGAATTTTGAGGAGATGAATATAATGCCACAAGGGACAAGAAGCTTGGAAGATAATTTAATCCAAAGTTTCAACATACCTGTTACTTTTGCAACTTTGTATACTCCATAGGGCAGAGGAAAATCCACAGGGCTCCATGAAGCTGGGGAATACAAGTCAATTTATTGCATTATTTACTTTGACATAGTTGCTACAAAGCAGTGGAAAGCTTTTGAGGTTCTTCAATTACAGAACTCAGTTCAAAATGAAATACTTTCAAGAAACAGTCTTATTTCTTTATAAAATGTAGACCAGTAAGCTCAAATTCAGAAAGGTACTCTAAGATAACTGGCTGTGAATTAGGTTATAGAAGTTTCAGGTAATTGTCACATGAATGTTTTTTCCATTAATCCACTTTAAAATCACTATGATTAACTGATTGTACTATTTCTTTCTTTTGGCTGAAAGATACAGAAACCATGATCCAATGATTTGAACCTTTCTCCTTTGAGTTCATTATTAACAAACATTCCCAGTGCTATTAGCCAATTAACCCATTATTTAGATACACTCTGACTTTTCAAAACATTTTAAGATATACTGGATCGTGTGCCATCATGAAAGTCCTTCTCCTCAAAATTTGTTTGGTGAGTTTTCCCCTGGTTAAAACGGCAGCATTTTGGGAACTATGAACTTCAGGGAGGGGGTTCAGTGTGTCTGTTACAGCTCTTACAGAAAGACACTCTGTCCAGGCACAGCAGGCATGTTGATATGAATGACTGCTTGATTTGAGTTCACAGGGATTCATATTTTTTCTTGCTTTTCATTTACATTATTTCATATCCTGAATATTAGAGTTTAGGCTTACACATCCTTCAGTTTCTTAGCACGGATCGCTTAATCTGAGCTTTTGAACTTCAAATGAACTTGGGCTGAGGTTTTGAATCTGTAATGAAACCTGAAACTAAGCAAGTTTCCCCTACTTTCAGTCTAATCGTTGAAGTCTTCATAACTTCAGGGTATTGGAAGCATGTGTGTAGCACATTTTAGAAATTAGTGATTTTTTTAAAAGGCAAGTTCTGCTATGTGTACAATAACCGACACCTTGGACATAGCTCTTCTGCAGTTGCAGGACCGGAAATCCTCAGGAATCCTTCCCCGCCGCCGCCGCCTCCCACCCCCGGCCACACGGCATGTGTGATCTTAGTTCCCCGACCAGGGATCAACCCCCCGCCCCCTGCATTGGAAGCACAGAGTCTTAACCACTGGACCACCAGGGAAGTCCCAGGAATCCTTTCTCGTCCCACTTCCCGGGCCCTAGTTTTCCTTGTGTACCTTAGTCCTTAGTTTAGCAAGTTCCTCCTCTAAACTTTTAATGTGTTCCTCCAGCGTGGCCTTGTCTTGCTGGGCTTTCTGACTGGCTTGGCTTCGTGCTTCTTCAATCATCCTTTCATACCACTTTTCCATCTGGGTGGAAACAGCCTCAAAGAAATAGTGGGTGAGCTCCAGCGCTTGGGAGGTGTCTCGAATGTGAGGGGCAGTCTGCTCGCCACCTGCTGCTGGTGGCGGCTGCCCGCAGGTGGTGCTGGGTGCTGGGTGCTGGCCTCGGTGCCTCGTCTGCCCATTTTTCCCAGACTTCTTGGTTTGGGTGCCTCTGTCAACACAGGGCCCAGCCTGTGGGTTGCATTTGGCTGCCTCCTTCAAGGGTAACGAGGCTGTCTGGACCTTGACATCCCTCAGTCGGGAGCCTGTACAGTCCGAGGAAGACAGACAGCTTCTGCTGGGGTCTGTGGCTGGCTGTGGAGCTGAGGGCCTTTTCCTTGGGCCTGGCCACCTGGGGGGAGCTGTCAGAGGCTGCTACTGGACCTGCAGGCCCCACTGACTGGTCCACACCTGTGGAGGACTCGCAAGTGGAGGGTGTGGATTTAGTCTTGGAGGCCCCAGAATCTCCAGAAAGCTTCAGCTCCAGATTCTGAATCTTTAACATGCACCAAGTTTTTAATTCATCCACAAGGGCATCTGCCGTTTCTCTCCCTCGTGCTTCTCCGAGTCCGAGTGCTGCTGCAGGCGGTTCAGGCACTCCGTCCTCTCTGCTGAGAGTCACTCGACCATCAGCTGGTCCAGAACCCGCATTTGGTGCTGGGTCTTATTCTCCATGTGCCCCAGCTTCATGTTCATCTTATCCTGAACCGACACCAGTTCTGCTTTGATCAGTTGCCTCCAACTGATTCTCCAGCTTGTTGATCAGGGGTTCACATCGACAGCCATTTATTGGCGCCTGCATCACTTTGCCGCCCTTGCCCCGGTACAGCGTATAGAGCTGGTATGCTCTGAACTCATGGCGGATGGGGGCAAACAGCCTTGCCTGAGCCTCTTTTTTTTTTTTTTTTTGCGGTACGTGGGCCTCTCACTGTTGTGGCCTCTCCCGTTGCGGAGCACAGGCTCCGGACGCGCAGACTCAGCGGCCATGCCTCACGGGCCTAACCTCTCCGCAGCATGTGGGATCTTCCCAGACCAGGGCTCGAACCCGTGTCCCCTGCATCGGCAGGCAGACTGTCAACCACTGCACCACCAGGGAAGCCCCTGGGCCTCTTTTTAGGGTCACTGTGAGTGCCCGAGTTCTTCTGCTGTCAGGGCTGCTGGTCTGCTGGTGGGGTGGAGTCAGAAAATGCTGACACATTGGACCTTGACTTTTTCTGCCTGTTATCCTTTGCTCTGGGCTCCGGGGAGGCGGACAGGAAATCTTCTCTGGACTCTTCTTTTCTGGGTACAGCGTTCACTGCTATGGGTGTCTCCTGCTGAGTCACTTCCCTGGGGCACTTTAGTGAGGAGGAGAGCCACTTCCAGATTATTGTGGTAGCGGGCAGTCTCTAGTGGAGTCCGGCCTGCATTATTGACAATGGTCCCATCTGCTCCGGCTTCCACTAAGATTTTAACCACCTTCTCGTGATTTAGGACAGCAGCAATATAAAGTGCTGTGTCTCCAGCATCGTCCTGGACATCGAGGTCACAGCCAGCCTTCAGCAAGATCTGGACCACAGAAAGATGGCCCTTATTGGCAGCAAGATGCACGGGGGTCCAGCCATGCTTGGTAATGGCTACCTTGGCGCCCTTGTTGATGAGCTGAAACACATTCTCTGCCTGGGCTTTGTACGCAGCTATGAGCAGGCGTTCTGAAAGCCCGGCGACCGCATCCTGCTGTCTCATGAATTAGGAGAGAAAGACGTTTTCGGGGAAGTGGTAGACAAGTTCCTTTGGCTCAAGGTGATGCCACAGGCCCAGGCAGGTACCCTCGGGTAAAGATTCTCCAATCACTGGAAGATGCCTTCATCACTATGACATCTTTGGGACCTCTGCAGTCAGGATGCCCGGCGACTCCAAGATCATATTGTTTTCTAATATTTTCTTTGTCTCTGGCTCTCATTAGAGTATAAGCTTCTGGGGGATGAGGTGCTAAATGAACATGTCATTTCAAATGAGTAAAAATGCTTGTCAACTTCTTCATCAATCAGCAAATCCATATACAGGCCTCTTTTGCTTATTCCTGAAGCCTCAGGGGTGTTTCAGGGATCTAGGGTCTAAAGATCTATAGATCCTCTTCCAAACTTGAGGCCTATTTTAAAGAAAATCATCCTCTAAGAGCCCTCTAAACAAACACATTCTCTTGGAAGTTCAGCAGAAAGAAGGATAAGAAAAATATAAAATTATGTGAAGTCATGTCCACTATATTAAGATCTAAAGACCAAAGCTCATGTGCAGTTTCTGCCTTAAAGAGTTAGTGCAGGGGCTTCCCTGGTGGCGCAGTGGTTGAGAGTCCGCCTGCCGATGCAGGGGACGTGGGTTCGTGCCCCAGTCCGGGAAGATCCCACATGCCGCAGAATGGCTGGGCCCGTGAGCCGTGGCCGCTGAGCCTGTGCATCCAGAGCCTGTGCTCCACAACGGGAGAGGCCACAACAGTGAGAGGCCTGCGTACCACAAAAAAAAAAAAAAAAAAAAAAGAGTTAGTGCATGCTATGGATCTGACTCTCTCCTAAGTATTAAAAACAACATTTTTATTTACCTCTCAGTGGCTCTGGGAGATAAGTCCTATACTTGTAATTGTTTTTACAGATGTGAAAACAGAGAAGTTCTTTAATGTCACCTGATGGCAAAAGGTAGAGCCAGGATTTAGACCCATTCAGTTGGCTTCAGAGCAATTTGAGTAATGTTGAAAGGCATTGAATAATGAGGAGATATTGAATAATATCCTTTGAACTGAGAAGTAACTTTAAGACCAAAGAATGAAGCAGGCAACTCCATAAAGTGCAATTATGAAGTTTATTGTGGGTAACTTACATACAGGCAGGATCAGGCAGACAAGGATTCAGAGGCATTTGTGGCTGCATGCCCATCTGCCAAAAGGAGTGCTGGGGACTATGAAGAGGCCAAAGCTAAAAGTAGAATCTGACTACCAGGGAGAAGTAAGTCTGGTACTAAATGGAACTTGGGGGTCTCATGACCAATAACCATCTTCATCAGCAAAAGACATTCTTTCTGTTTTCATATCAGATGAAGGCAAGTGTAAAAGTTGATTGGAAATTCATCTGGCTTGGGGGCATTCTTTGTGAGTAGGCTAAAGCTCAGTCACCCAGAAAGGGGAGAGTGGTAGGACTGCAGGTCTAAGATGAAGCTGTAAAATGGAGTCAGTGATGGTATGTGCAAGTCAAAACAGCCTTATACTTTACCTTTTGGCTCACAAATAGCCCCAAGCATACTATAACATAATTATTTATCAACTATGAATGCTCAAAAAAGAGAAGTTAAAATCCTAATCAATTTTATCAGAAAAGAGAGGACAGAGGAGGGATAATATTTAGGGTCAGACCACTGTCTGAATGCCAGGCTCTTAGGCAAAGACCCCTCCCATCCAGATGTGCACTCTCCTTCCCAGGCTGAACTGGGCCAGACCATGTCTCTATGTTTGGTTCATGAATAAATCAACTTCTGAGGCAGGGTAGTTTGTTTGCCTTGGCATTTACTACAAAATCCATTTACAGACTAAATCAAGAGACCATTTTCAGGATAAATGTATGAATGGATGAATGAGCAGCATTTTTATTTCTGGTCTATTTTATAGTTTCTATTAACATATAGGGCTTCACCTCCTACAACTCTTCCTGCTGTTCCCTAAAAACGAAATGCCACATTGCCTAGAAGAACGTTGCTGAATAAACATAGTAAAGTTAAAAGGCAGAAAGCTATTATGTAGCTTTACATAATAGTTAATTTTAAATGTTTTGCTGGGACATTTTCTGGAAGGACACATTTCTTTTCAATTATTTATTAGTGAATATTCAATTTTATTATTTTAAGGAAAATGATAATAACTGATAAGGAAGTTTTATTGTCATAACTTACTTTTGAATAAAACTACTACACTATTGTCCCCAGTTGGAATAAAACTATGGGTATAGGAACAGTTGTTATCCTCCTCTCTTTGTGTTACCTTATTTGACACCACTTTGTTCCACACATTTTGGTATTATTTGACAAGATGAAAATTGTTTGATTTTAATAGTTTTGAAATGTGGGAGCTTCATAGCAGGAGTAAAATAATGACTTTTAGATTTTATTACACTCAATAGATTACAATGGTGAAAGAGACTGTATACTTAAAATTCTGGGCTGACTACCACGAACATGAAAACCGAAGCCTGAAGCTCAGTCTCATGGTCAAGATTATTTGATTCATGTTTAGGAATTGCTATAATTTTTATAATAAGGGAAAAGTAAAAAATTGCAAAGAAAAACGGTTATGAAGAATTAGAATTCATAAAATACCAAATATTTAACTTCTAAATCCTGTGAATATTCCCTTTTGAAATTAACTCATAAACCGTTAAGTTTAGTATTTTATTTGTAAATGGCCCTTGTCTAACTCCTCGGCATCATTCAACTATTGATAATGTATGAGATGGATCATCATACTTACATTATTATTCAGCTCATGTTATGCACATAAGCAAACTACGGTTTCACCTAATGGTGTTTTATATTCATGAAGAGTTTGAGTCACTCTGATATCTTGGAACACATTTTTTACATATAGTGTGATAGTGATATATTTCATATTTATTGTGAGCTCCCCTAAACACATAGAAAGAATTGTGATAGGGTGGTTTGGCTCCTAAATTACTTAACATTGTCGAATGTAGGACTGTCTAGAGAATTAAAGAAGTGACATATTTTGTAGATATTAAAATTTTATGCACTGTTTTAACACTTTTTTAACTCTATGAAGAAATGCCCTTTAATGAAGACATAAGACTGCAATGACAAAACTATTCTTGAGGGTGATGGAACTATTCAGGTACTATATAGCCCTTAGTTTAAATTATTTATAAAGCCACTAAAATTTTATTTAGAGCAGAAGTAATTGATTTTATAGGGTGGCCTGTTAACAGTCAAGTGTTACCATTTGTAAACCTAAGGCAACATTTCACATTAGCAATGTACCATGCCTTTAGGCTAACAATGCTGCCTTTAATAGCACATTTTAATACAACCCATGTACAGGTAGGCTATCTTTTGTCAGGAAAATAGATCCTATGTATGAAGTCCCAATTATTAATTTTAGTAATGTCAATTTTGTATACCCAAATTATAAATGACCTTTCATTTAGGGATTCATTATCTTATGCTTTGGCATTTTTGTATTTGTATCTATTTTCCTCTGTTACTACTAAATGCTGATGGCTGCCTGCTTTGGTTCAATATTCCTGTAAGAATGTGACAGAGAACAGCCTAGTACAAAGCTAAATGACATATTAGTATCCTGATAAGAATAAGCAGTATATTGGCTAAGGGCTAGGGAAACAATAGGATTCTTTGCGATTTGTGGCATTTAGAATATATGAACTATAGTGAAACAGGGACATCTGGTGTAGAATAAGGATGCAAAACTTAGAGCAGAAACAAGAAAGACCAAGGTGCCTTGAAATTATACTTAGATGCACTTAAGTTTTGTGTATATCACTGCATATAAATTTTGCTCCCAAGAACATTACACTCAATTTTATGTTTGCATTCTTAAGTATATGAAAATACATGAATACATCAAAATACATACTTCATGTATATGAAAAACATCAAAATATGATGACTGAAGAATGACAGATATATCACAGTTTGAAGAATGATAGGTGGATCATAAAGCAAACATATATACACTAAGTGATTATTTTAGCTTTTCTGTATCTTTGGAAATTTTCATAGTAAAACATGTGGAAAAAATGTAAAGATTACACTTAGGAATAAAACAAACTGTTGAGAATACAAATATTTAATCGAGAATACAAATATTTAGTCAAGAATACTAAAAATAGGTATAACTTGTGTATTCCACAGAACACCCTTTCTTTTTTAAGATAAAGATTGTTTACTACTTTTTCTTTTCAACATGAACATGTTTTTCTCTTAGCTGTTGTTTTATCTTCTGACATTACTTAGTAAACTAAGATTATGCTGTTATTGCTTATTTGCCATTAATATCCCATGTGCTTTTCTGCATTAAGAGCTAGAATTACTATAAAAGATAGATGAAAAAGCTGTACTTTTTTGTCTGTGAGTGAAAAAATATACTTAAATTTGAGAACCCTTTGAGATTTTAGTAGACTTTACAGTAATTTCTTAAAATGACTTAAGTTGTTCTATATCATGTCAAAGTATAGTTTCTGGAATTACAGGCATCTGGAACTTCAAAGAATGGTTTAATAATGATTTTGTGGCAATATGTAAGACCTTAAATAGCTTTACTTCAAAGCAAATCCTTGCTGAAAAGGCCTAACACTTTATTAAATTTTAATGTAATTCTTAATGCTATTATTTTTTGCTCAAATTTCCATACTTCAGAACAGACATGAACAAAAGAGTTTGGATTTAGACAGCTTTCTCTGAGTGATTGAAGGAAGTCAGCTTTGTGCTCAGCACACTTAAAATTTTATATTTCAAAATCTTTTAGCATCTTTAACATTTAGACCACATCTAGGGAATCTGATATTCAATCACTGAATTAGATACACCTTAAATATTTCCTTTGTAACCCTATAATAATTGTGAGAGTAAACATAAATTAATAAAAGTTGCTAAAAATAGGTTTTGAAATTTCATCTGTTTTCCTTGTTAATTGACATTCTTTTTAAGATCACCTGTATTGTTCTATAATGGAGAAGTCTTGAAAATATCAGTTTGGATCCTGGTGGTCAAACAGAAAAATGCATATATTAGTAGAAACAATGATTGAATATTATATTTTGAAAATATCTAGAAATCAATAAAATTGCTGTGCTTTTATTACCATATTTTACATGATATAATACATAATATAACATGGAGTTCCTCTCATTTATCTAATAACTATTGGCATATAAAATATAAAGTTAGACAGCTCTAAATACTTGCCTCAGAAATTTATGTGCCCTTTGAAAATTGTGGAAATGAATTCTGAGATTCCTCATTTAGATAATGATTTCAATGTAATTATTTACTATGTCAGATTATTGTGAATATTAAATAATATGGAACTTATAAACACAGATTTAAGTGCATAATTAGAAGTGTAGACTTCAATCCACACTGCTGGATTTAAATATTAGCTTCACCACTTTTCAACTGTGTGCTCTGAACAATTTACTTAATTTCTTTTTTTCTCAGTTTTTATAAACTAGGCATGATAATAATAGCACCTACCTCATAGAGTTGTCATAATGATTGAATTAATTAATATATGTGAAACTCCTAGAGTAGTACCTGGGAAATGAGCCCTCTATAATTTTGGCATTACATATAACACATTTATATATTATATAATTATGTAAAATATATATAATATTTAGCTCTATGTGCCAATTGTCTGGCACATAGTAAGCAGTCAGTATAGTACTATGTTTTTCTTGAGATTATATTTTACAAACTTGAATATTTACCTCTTCATGTCTTTTTTGAGAGCATTTGAGGGTAGAAAACATACAAAGTAAAATTAACCCTTGAAAATGTATTAAGTAGTGTTTACTAGTATACTCTACTTTTTCAAGAATGATGACCCTTGGGGTACCGTGTGTCTTAAGAGCAATATTTTAATATATGATACTTATTGAACATGAATAGGGGTAATTTATATAGTTAGGTTTTTGTTTGTTTGTTTGTTTTTTTAGCGGTACGTGGACCTCTCACTGTTGTGGCCTCTCCCGTTGCGGAGCACAGGCTCTGGACGTGCAGGCTCAGTGGCCATGGCTCACAGGCCCAGCCGCTCCACAGAATGTGGGATCTTCCCGGACCAGGGCACGAACCTGTGTCCCCTGCATCGGCAGGTGGACTCTCAACCACTGTGCCACCAGGGAAGCCCTATATAGTTAGTTTTAAAGAAATGTTATCCCTCAGAAAATAAGTATTAAAATGAGCCATATATGAAGAGTAGAAATAAGTGGGGCAAAATATGATGGGGGGATCTTCCTAGCGGAGAGAAGAGCACATATAAAGGATCTATGAGTGCATTAAGGAGTCTGTTGGGACTTGGCTGATATTTTAAAACTCCATCAAAATTATTTTTAAAAATTTAAATACAGGGCTTTCCTGGTGGCGCAGTGGTTGAGAGTCCACCTGCCGATTCAGGGGACACGGGTTCGTGCCCTGGTCCGGGAAGATCCCACATGCCGCGGAGCGGCTAGGCCTGTGAGCCATGGCCGCTGAGCCTGCGCATCTGGAGCCTGTGCTCCGCAATGGGAGAGGCCACAACAGGGAGAGGCCAGCGTACCACAAAAAAAAAAAAAAAAAAAAAAATTAAATACTATGAAAACGTTATTGGATTTGAGACTAAGATTGCAGGGATATATATTTCCCTCCAATTATAATAAAACTCAATGCACTTCACTGAGTAAACAAGCAGAATTTTTAAAGGATCCTGAAAACCTCATGGCAACTCATGGCAACATTAAAAAATGATCGTGTCCTTAGATTAGATTATAAGCCCACCGGGCAGGTACTGTGTCTGATGTTTTGTGTGGCAACTATCACATTGTTAGAGCTCAATAAACATTCAACAGTTAAAAAAAAAAGCCATTATAAAGGTCCATGAATTGACAAAACTGTTGTAAAAAATATACCATGGGGTGGGGTTGAGGGAATGAAGTCTACTCCACCAGATATTTAAGAAACACTGCAAAGCCATAGCAATAAAACTGTGTAGTGTTGATGCAGAGACAGTGAGCCTCTTGGAACATAATAAAGAGCCCAGAAAAAGAAGCATTTTGAAAGCTTGATATAGATATGTCTGTGATGTCACATAGCAGTGGAAAAGAGCTGATAAAGACAAATAAAATTAGCAGTCTATCATCAACCACATGAAACAAAAGTCTATATTACTTTGACTATGAAATAAAGCAATAAAATCAATAGAAGAAAACATATAGGAATACCTTTATCAAAGGATCAAGAAAGATAAGAAGACCCTCAAAGCCCAATATTAAATTATATATGTATAAATTATACTATGTATATTTATATATGTAAATGGACTAAATCAGTATAATTTTTCATCACTGAAATATACTGACAAAATTAATAGAAGCATTCATTGCAATATGGAAAACAAAACAATAACACAAAAGATACATAAAATATAAATGAATTACTTTAAAGGCACCCAGTTGAAAACTATAAGAAAATGAATAATCATTTTTTTATGAGTGAAAACTCATACAGCTAACAATATATATAGAGAGATATATAATCTCACCAGTAGGCAGAAAAATACAAACTAAAGTCTCAGAGAGATACCACCTTACACCTAACAAATTGATAAGTATTAGAATATTGAATATTAATTCTCTATGGTATATATAATTATGAAGCTATTTTGTAGAACTATTGTTCTACAACATTATTAGTGAAACTAATTATGGTATTAAAATTTTTCTGGGTAACAATTAACCTCAAAAATCTCAGAGGTACACAGAATGTTTATTTTTGTCCACATATTTGCAGTTCTAGTTTGGCTGATCTAAGCTGGGTTTGGCTGGGCCCTGTTGGTCTTGACTTCTAGTTGGGATTATGTCAACTCCACATGATATCATCTTGGAGTTCAGGTGGAAGGAGCAGCTGCTACCTGAGGCATATTCTTTTCAGGGTGTATCTTAGGAGTGCAAGAGGTAAAGAAAAATCATGCAAGCACATTTGAGCTTCTGCTTCCGTCTTGGCCACTAACATCCCATTAGACTTTCTAGCTACATGACCAATTCAAATGTCAGTGGTGTAAGGGAATATATTCTTCTACTGGAATGGAAGGCACTGCAAGGTCACGTGGCCATGGGCAGGAGTAAATAATTCTGTAACAGGGAGGAGTAGAGAACTGGGTGCAGTAATCCAGTATTTCACATTCACTGTATCACACCCTACCACCATCAAGCCAACATAAATTCTCAAGGAATTATATGTAGAAATGTCTGTCATTACACTGTATCTTCAACTGATTCTTCTCAAAGGCTGTGACAAGGACTTGAGTGAAACTGATTAATTTGGGAAGTGATCCAGGGTATCTGGAGAAAATGAGGAGGAAGATTTTGGCAAGGAAGTAAGAGAAAACAGCAAGGTATGTTTTATGGAGCTAGGAACATCTGTGGATGAGTAGAGGTGAATTCTCTTGGTGCCCAACTGAGGAAACATTGAGATTATACTTCAGAGTTGACCTCTGCAGGCTAGATTCTGGTCACTTATTCAGTCCACCTGTTGAGGGTAATTCCTGGGTGTTAATTCCCCACAATTCCTGGCTGTGTAAGCTTCCTTTGCTTCCTCTAAAGCAGAAAACAGAAAGAATGTATTTACATATCTTTTTCTTTTATTTTTTTAAACATCTTTATTGGAGTATAATTGCTTTACTATGTTGTGTTAGTTTCTGCTTCATAACAAAGTGCATCAGCTATACATATACATACATATATATACTTATCTTTTTCTTGATGTGGGATGCATCTTGTATGCATGGGGACTTTAAATGCCAGCTATAGGTGAGGTCACAGGTAGCCCAATGAATGTACCCTGCCATGCAGAAAGCTTTGGCTATGCATTGCTTATGATAGTAATATATTAAATATATCTTATTCTTCCATCAGTAAAGGAATGTAAAAGTAGAACATGTTATATAGATACAATTAATTTTTAGGCAATTCTAAAAAAAGAACAAACTATATTTGTGAAAACTTGTTCTAAAATATATTGAACCAGAAATGACAAAAACCATTAAAATTTATACGAATCACTTCCAAATAGTACCTTATATATTTATGTATATACATATATCACTTAGACATAAATTCAATAAATCTATGAGAGTAAGTGTCATTGTCAGGAAGAGGAGTGCAATTGGAGCATGAGATTAAAGAGAAAACATTAGAACCACAAGGAGAAGGGTGCTGATGAGAAGATCCTGTAAACAGAGTATAAGCAACTCAATTCTACACAACTGAGATTCCTGCATTTCAGATTCCGTCAGATAGATATAGATAGATAGATAGATAGATAGATAGATAGATAAGTAGATAGATAGATAGATAGATGTAGGTGCATATGGAGATACATAGATATCAGTACTTAGCCTATGTACTTATATCTCTACATCTCTATCTGCCTCTATTTACTTATCTATTATCTATTTATCATCCATCTCTATCTACCTTACTTAGCAGCCCACATTTCTACCACAGCCTTTTTACTTCTTCCTGAAATAGTAAGTTGACTTAGAATCAGATGAAACTATATAGAGAATAAGATGGGAATCCACCACATAGACAAATTTATTGTTTCTGAATGTTCTAAATTAAAACAAAACCAATACAAGCAAATAATGGGCTCAGAGAAAGCTCTATGGATCTACCCTACTTTCAGAATGAAGGCAATGGTTTAAGAGCTGAAATGAAATGATCTCCTAAAAGACTTTGTATCTATATACAGCATGTGGATGTCAGGACTAATATCAGAAATAAAACCAGAGTTGTAATAATTTATGTTATATTTTAAATGTAATTTATGTTTTTTGAATATTTGGGCAAAAGCTATCAACTATTTAGTATTTGTGAAATTATTTCCATATTAACAAAAGCATGAAATCTTATTTGTTATTGACTTATAGGCAATTTATAATAATGTATTAGTTTCAGGTGTAAACATAGTGATTCAATATTTTTATAGATTAAACTCTAGTTAAAGCTATTAAAATAATGGCTATATTTCCCTGTATTGTACAATATGTCCTTGCTTATCTGATATTTTATTCATAGTGGATGTATCTCTTAATCCCATACCCCTATTTTGCCCCTCCCCCTTCACTCTCCCTACTGCTCACCACTTCTTTGTTCTTTACATCTGTGAGTCTGTCTCTGTTTTGTTATAAATATTTGTTTGTTTTATTTTTTTACATTCCACATATAAGTGATAACAAAGAGTATTTGTCTTTCTCTGATTTTTTTTAACATCTTTATTGGAGTATAATTGCTTTACAATGGTGTGTTAGTTTCTGTTTTATAACAAAGTGAATGAGTTATACATATACGTATGTCCCAATATTTCTTCCCTCCTGCATCTCCCTCCCTCCCACCCTCCCTATCCCATGCCTCTAGGTGGTCACAAAGCACGGAACTGATCTCCCTGTGCTATGTGGCTGCTTCCCACTAGCTATCTATTTTACGTTTGGTAGTGTATATATGTCCATGCCACTCTCACACTTTGTCACAGCTTACCCTTCCCCCTCCCCAAATCCTCAAGTCCATTCTCTAGTAGGTCTGTGTCTTTATTCCCATCTTGCCCCCAGGTTCTTCATGACATTTTTTTTTTTTAGATTACATATATATATGTGTGTGTGTGTGTGTGTGTGTGTGTGTGTGTGTGTGTGTTAGCATATGGTATTTGTTTTTCTCTTTCTGACTTACTTCACTCTGTATGACAGACTCTGCGTCCATCCACCTCACTACAAATAACTCAATTTTGTTTCTTTTATGGCCGAGTAATATTCCATTGTATTTATGTGCCACATCTTCTTTATCCATTCATCTGTTGATGGACACTTAGGTTGCTTCCATGTCCTGTCTATTGTAAATAGAGCTACAATTAACATTTTGGTAGATGACTCTTTTTGAATTATGGTTTTTTCAGGGTATATGCCCAGTAGTGGGATTGCTGGGTCATATGGTAGTTCTATTTTTAGCTTTGTAAGGAAGCTCCATACTGTTCTCCATAGTGGCTGTATCAATTTACATTCTCACCAACAGTGCAAGAGGATTCCCTTTTCTCCACACCCTCTCCAGAATTTATAGTTTGTAGAATTTTTGATGATGGCCATTCTGACCGGTGTGAGATTATATCTCATTGTAGGTTTTTTTTTGGGGGGGTATGTGGGCCTCTCATTGTTGTGGCCTCTCCTGTTGTGGTGCACAGGCTCCGGATGCACAGGTGCAGCAGCCATGGCTCACGGGCCCACCTGCTCCGCGGCATGTGGGATCTTCCCGGACCGGGGCACACACCAGTGTCCCCTGAATCGGCAGGTGGAATCTCAACCACTGAGCCACCAGGGAAGCCCCTCATTGTAGTTTTGATTTGCATTTCTCCAATGATTAATGATGTTGAGCATCCTTTCATGTGTTTGTTGGCAGTCTGTATATCTTCTTCGGAGAAATGTCTATTTACTTCTTCTGCCCAGTTTTGGATTGGTTTTTTTTTTGTTTTTTTGATATTGAGCTGCTTGTAAATTTTGGAGACTAATCCTTTGTCAGTTGCTTGATTTGCAAATATTTTCTCCCATTCTGAGGGTTGTCTTTTTGTCTTGTTTATGGTTTCCTTTGCTGTGCAAAAGCTTTTAAGTTTCATTAGGTCCCATTTATTTTTGTTTTTATTTCCATTTCTCTAGGAGGTGGGTCAAAAAGGATCTAGCTATGATTTATTTCATAGAGCGTTCTGCCTATGTTTTCCTCTAAGAGTTTGATAGTGTCTGGCCTTATATTTAGGTATTTAATCCAGTTGGAGTTTATTTTTGTGTATGGTGTTAGGGAGTGTCCTGATTTCATTCTTTTACATGTAGCTGTCCAGTTTTCCCAGCAGTACTTATTAAAGAGGCTGTCTTTTCTCCACTGTATGTTCTTGCCTCCTTTATCAAAGATAAGGTGACCATATGTGCCTGGGTTTATCTCTGGGTTTTCTTTCCTGTTCCATTGATCTATATTTCTGTTTTTGTGCCGATACCATACTCTCTTGATTACTGTAGCTTTGTAGTATAGTCTGAAGTCTGGGAGTCTGATTGCTCCAGCTCCATTTTTCTTTCTCAAGATTGCTTTTGATATTCGGGGTCTTTTGTGCTTCCATACAAATTGTGAAATTTTTTTTCTAGTTTGGTGAAAAATGCCACTGGTAGTTTGGTAGAGATTGCATTGAATCTGTACATCGCTTTGGGTAGTATAGTCATTTTCACAATGTTGATTCTTCCAGTCCAAGAATATGGTATATCTCTCCATCTATTTTTATCTTTAATTTCTTTCATCAGTGTCTTATAAATTTCTGCATCTAGGTCTTTTGTCTCCTTAGGTAGTTTTATTCCTAGATATTTTATATTTTTTTGCAATGGTAAATGGAAGTGTTTTTTAAATTCATTTTCAGATTTTTTCATCATTACTGATTAGGAATGAAAGAAACTTCAGTGCATTAATTTTGTATCTTGCTACTTTACCAAATTCATTGATTAGCTCTAGTAGTTTTCTGGTTGCATCTTTAGGATTCTCTATGTATACTATCATGTCATCTGCAAACATTGACAGCTTTACATCTTCTTTTCTGATTTGGATTCCTTTTATTTCTTTTTCTTCTCTGATTATTGTGGCTAAAACCTCCAAAACTGTGTTGAATAATAGTGGTGAGAGTGGGCAACCTTGTCTTGCTCCTGATCTTAGTGGAAATGTTTTCAATTTTTCACCATTGAGGATGATGTTGGCTGTGGATTTGTCATAGGTGGCCTTTATTATGTTGAGAAAAGTTCTCTCTATGCCTGCCTACTTTCTGGGTGGTTTTTATCATAAATCGGTGTTGAATTTTGTCGAAAGCTTTCTCTGAATCTATTGAGATGATCATATGGTTTTTCTCCTTCAATTTGTTAGTATGATGTATCACATTGATTGATTTGCATATATTGAAGAGTACTTGCATTACTCGGATAAATCTCACTTGATCATTGTGTATGATCCTTTTAATGTGCTGTTGGATTCTGTTTGCTAGTATTTTTTTTTTCTTTTCTGCGGTACGCGGACCTCGCACCTCTGTGGTCTCTCCCATCGCAGAGCACAGGCTCCAGACGCGCAGGCTCAGAAGCCATGGCTCATGAGCCCAGCTGCTTCGCCGCATGTGGGATCTTCTTGGACTGGGGCATGAACCTGTGTCCCCTGCGTTGGCAGGTGGACTCTCAACCACTGTGTCACCAGGGAAGCCCTCGTTGCTAGTATTTTATTGAGGATTTTTGCCTCTATGTTCATCAGTGATATTGGCCTGTAGTTTTCTTTCTTTGTGACATCTTTCTCTGGTTTCCATATCAGGGTGATGGTAGCTTCATAGAATGAGTTTGGGAGTGTTCCTCCCTTTGCCGTATTTTGGAAGAGTTTGAGAAGGATAGGTGTTAGCTCTTTTCTAAATGTTTGATAGAATTTGCCTGTGAATCCATCTTGTCCTGGACTTGTGTTTTTGGAAGATTTTTAATCACAGTTTCAATTTCAGTGCTTGTGATTGGTCTGTTCGTATTTTCTTTTCATCCTGGTCTGTCTCAGAAAGTGGTGCTTTTCTAACAATTTGTCCGTTTCTTTCAGGTTGTCCATTTTTTTGGTATATAGTTGCTTGTACTAACCTCTCATGATCCATTTCTGCAGTGTCTGTTGTTACTTGTCCTTTTTCCTTTCGAATTCTACTGATTTGAGTCTTCTCCCTTTTTTTCTTCATGAGTCTGGCTAATGGTTTATCAATTTTGTTTATCTTCTCAAATAACCAGCTTTTAGTTTTTATTGATCTTTGCTATCATTTCCTGCATTTCTTTTTCCTTTATTTCTGATCTGATCTTCTTGATTTATTTCCTTCTGCCAACTTTGGAGTTTTTTTGTTATTCTTTCTCTAATTGCTTTAGGTGTAATGTTAGGTTATTTATTTGAGATATTTCTTGTTTCTTAAGGTAGGATTGTATTGCTATAAACTTCCCTCTTAGAACTTCTTTTGCTGCATCCCGTAGGTTTTGGGTCATCGTGTTTTCAGTTTCATTTGTTTCTAGGTATTTTTTGATCTCCTCTTTGATTTCTTCATTGACCTCTGGTTATTAAGTAGTGTATTTTTTAGCCTCCATGTGTTTGTATTTTTTACAGATTTTTTTCCTGTAACTAATATCTAGTCTCATAGCACTGTGGTCAGAAAAGATACTTGATATGATTTCAATTTTCTTAAATTTACCAAGCCTTGATTTGTCACCCAAGATATGATCTATCCTGGAGAATGTTCCATGGTCACTTGAGAAGAATGTGTATTCTGTTGTTTTTGGATGGAATGTCCTAAAAATATTAATTAAGTCCATCTTATTTAATGTATCATTTAAAGCTTGTGTTTCCTTATTTATTTTCATTTTGGATGATCTGTCCATTGGTGAAAGTGGGGTTTAAAGTCCCCTACTATGATTGTGTTACCATCAATTTCCTCTTTTATGGCTGTTAGTATTTGCCTTATGTATTGAGGTCTTCCTATGTTGGGTGCATAAATATTTACAATTGTTATATCTTCATCTTGGATTGATCCCTTGATCATTATGTAGTGTCCTTCTTTGTCTCTTGTAATAGTCTTTGTTTTAAAGTCTATTTTGTCTGATGTGAGAATTGCTACTTCAGCTTTCTTTTGATTTCCATTTGCATGTAATATCTTTTTCCATCCCCTCATTTTGTCTGTACATGTCCCTAGATATGAAGTGGGTCTCTTGTAGACAACACATATATGGGTCTTGTTTCTTTATCTATTCTGCCAGTCTATGTCTTTTGGTTCGAACATGTAATCCGTTTACATTTAAGGTAGTTATGAATATGTATGTTCCTATTACCATTTTCTTAATTGTTTTGGTTTGTTATTTTAAGTCTTTTCCTTTTCTTGTATTTCCTGCCTAGAGAAGTTCCTTTAGCATTTGTTGTAAAGCTGGTTTGCTGGTGCTGAATTCTCTTAGCTTTTGCTTGTCTGTAAAGGTTTTAATTTCTCCTTCAAATCTGAATGAGATCCTTGCTGGGTAGAGTAATCATGGTTGTAGGATTTTCTCCTTCATCATTTTAAATATGTCCTGCCACTCCCTTCTGGCTTGCAGAGTTTCTGCTAAAAATCAGCTGTTAACCTTGTGGGGATTCCCTTGTATATTATTTGTTGTTTTTCCCTTGCTGCTTTTAATATTAGTTCTTTGTATTTAATTTTTTTTAGTTTGATTAATATGCATTTTGGCGTGTTTCTCCTTGGATTTATCCTGTATGGGACTCTCTGTGCTTCCTGGACTTGATTAACTATTTCCTTTCCCATATTAGGGAAGTTTTCAACTATAATCACTTCAAATATTTTCTCAGTCTCTTTCTTTTTCTCTTCTTCTTCTGGGACCCCTATACTTCGAATGTTGGTGCATTTAATGTTGTCCCTGAGGTCTCCAAGACTGTCCTCAATTATTTTCATTCTGTTTTCTTTATTCTTCTCTGCAGTAGTTACTTCCACTGTTATATCTTCCAGGTCACTTATCCGTTCTTCTGCCTCAGTTATTCTGCTATTGAGCCCTTCTAGAGAAATTTTAATTTCATTTATTGCATTGTTCATCACTGTTTGTTTGCTCTTTAGTTCTTTTAGGTCCATGTTAAACATTTCTTTTATTTTGTCCATTCTATTTTCAAGATTTTGCATCATATTTTCTATCATTATTCTGAATTCTTTTTTCAGGTAGGCTGCCTATTTCCTCTTCATTTGTTACGTCTCTTGGGTTTTTGCCTTGCTCCGTCATCTGCTGTGTGTTTTTCTGTTTTCTCATTGTGCTTAACTTACTGTGTTTGGAGTCTCCTTTTCGCAGGCTGCAGGTTTGTAGTTCCCGTTGTTTTTGATGTCTATTCCTAGTGAGTAAGGTTGGTTCAGTGAGTTCTGTAGGTTTCCTGGTGGAGGGGACTAGTGTCTGTGTTCTGGTGGATGAGCCTGAATCTTGTCTTTCTGGTGGGCAGGTCCACGTCTGGTGATGTGTTTTAGGGTGTCTGTGGCCTTATTATGATTTTAGGCAGCCTCTCTGCTAATGGATGGGGTTGTGTTCCTGCCTTGCTAGTTGTTTGGCATAGGGTGTCCAGCACTGTAGCTTCATGGTTGTTGAGTGGAGCTGGGTCTTGGCGTTGAGATGGAAAACTCTGGGAGATTTTCCCCACTTGATATTATGTGGAGCTGGGAGGTCTCTTGTGCACCAGTGTCCTGAACTTGTGTCTCTGACCTCAGAGGCACAGCCTTGATGCCTGGCTGGAGCATCAAGAACCTGTCATCCACGCAGCTCAGAATAAAAGGGAGAAAAAAAAGAAAGAAATAAGATAAAATAAAATAAAATAAAGTAAAATAAAATAAAGTTATTAAAATAAAAAATAATTATAAAAATTTTTTAAGTAATTAAAAAAAAAGAAAAGAAAGAAAGAAGAGAGCAACCAAACCAAAAAACATATCTGCTAATGTTAACAGTGCTAGAAACTATATTAAAAATTAAATAAAAATAAAAAAGACGGACATAAAGAACCATAGGACAAATAGTAAAAGCAAAGATATACAGACAAAATCACACACAGAAGCATACACATACACAGTTGTAAAAACAGAACAAGGGAAAAAAATATATATATCCTTGCTCCCAAAGTCTACCTCCTCAATTTGGGATGATTCATTTTCTACTCAGGTATTCCACAGAGGCAGGGTACATCAAGTTGATTGTCGAGATTTAATCTGCTGCTCTTGAGGCTGCTGGGAGAAATTTTCCGTTCTCTTCTTTGTTCGCACAGCTCCTGGGGCTCAGCTTTGGATTTGGACCCACCTCTGCATGTAGGTTGCCTGAGGGCATCTGTTCTTTGTTCAGGACGGAGTTAAAGGAGCAGCTGATTGGGGCTCTGACTCACTCAGCCTGGGGGGAGGGAGGGGTACGGAGTGTGGGGCGAGTCCGTGGTGACAGAGGCTGGCATGACGTTGCACCAGCCTGAGGCATGCCATGTGTTTTCCCGGGGAAGTTGTCCCTGGATCTCAGGACCCTGGCAGTGGCGGGCTGCACAGGCTCCCGGGAGGGGAGGTGTAGAGAGTGACCTGTGCTTGCTCACAGGCTTCTTGGTGGCGGCAGCAGCAGCCTTAGGATCCCATGCCCTTCTCTGGGGTCCGCGCTGATAGCCACAGCTCACGCCCATCTTTGGAGCTCCTTTGAGCGGTGCTCTTAATCCCCTCTCCCCATGCACCAGGAAATAACGAGGCAAGAAAAAGTCTCTTGCCTCTTCAGCAGCTCCAGACTTTTTCCTGGACTCCCTCCCATCTAGCTGTGGCACACTAACCCCTTCAGGCTGTGTTCACGCTGCCAACCCCAGTCCTCTCCCTGGGATCCTACCTATGAAGCCTGAGCCTCAGCTCTCAGCACCCACCTGTCCCAGCGGGTGAGCAGACCAGCCTCTAGGGCTGGTGAGTGCTGGTCCGCACCAATCCTCTGTGAGGGAATCTCTCCACTTTGCCCTCCGCACCCCTGTTGCTGCGCTCTCCTCTGTGGCTCCAATGTTTCCCTCCTCGGCCACCCGCAGTCTCCGCCCATGAAGAGCGGGAAACTTTTCCTCTTTCACAGCTCCCTCCTACTGGTGCAAGTCCCATCCCTAGTCTTTTGTCTCTTTTCTATCTTTTTTCTTTTGCCCTACCAAGGTATGTGGGGAGTTTCTTTCCTTTTGGGAGGCCTGAGGTCTTCTGCCAGCATTCAGTAGGTACTACAGATATCTACAGGTGTTCTGTAGGAGTTGTTCCACATGTAGATGTATTTCTGATGTAGTTGTGGGGAGGAAGTTGATCTCCACATCTTACTCTTCTGCCATCTTGAAGCTCCTTCTCTCTTTCTCTGATTTATTTCACTAATTTATTTCCAGGTCCATCCATGTTTTGCAAATGTAAGAATTTCATAATGTTTTATGGCTGAGTAATATTCAATTATATATATTACATCTTCTTTATACATTGATTCATTGATGGGCACATAATTTGCTTCAATATCTTGGCTATTGTAAATAATGCTGCTACGAATATTAGGGTGCATGTATCTGTTTGACTTAGTGTTTTTGTTTGCTTTGGATATATACCCAGGATTGGAATTGATGGATCATATGATAGTTTTATTTTCAGTTTTCTGAGGAACTTCCATACTGTTTTCCATCAGGATTGCACAAATTTACATTCCCACCAGCTGTGTATGAAGGTTCCCTTTTCTCCACATCCCAGCCAACATTTGTTTTTTGTGGTCTTTTTGATGATAGCAATTCTGACATGTGTGAGGTGATATCTCATTGTGGTTTTGATTTGCATTTCTCTGATGATTAACGATGTTGAGCATCTTTTCATGTGTATGTTGGCCATCTGTATGTGTTCTTTGGAAAAATGTCTGTTCAGGTCTTCTGCCCATGTTTTAATTGGATTCTTTGTTTTTATGATACATAGTTGTATGAGTTGTTTATATATTCTGGATATTAACCCCTTATCAGTCATAATATTTGCAAATATATTCTCCATTCAGTAGGTTGTATTTTCATTTTGTAAATGGTTTCCTTTGCTCTGCAAAAGCTTTTAAGTTCAGTTAGGTCCCATTTGTTAATTTTTGCATTTATTTCTTTTGCCTTAGGAGACAGATCCAGAAATATGGCTATTAATTATGTAAAAGAGTGTTATGCTATGTTTTCTTTTAGGAGTTTTAATGGTTTCAGGTCTTACATTTAGGTATTTAATCCATTTTGAGTTCATTTTTGTGTATGGTGTTAGAGAATGTTCTAATTTCATTATTTTAATGTAGCTGTCCACTTTTCCCAGTATGACATATTGAAAAGACTTCTTCTCTCCATTGTATATTCTTGCCTCCTTTGTCATAGGTTAATTTAACATAAGTGTATGGGTTTATTTATGGCATTTCTACTCTGTTCCAATGATCTATGTGTTTGTTTTTGTTCCACTATCATGCTGTTTGATTACTATAGCTTTGTACTACAGTCTGAATTCAGGGAGCATGTTACCTCCAACTCTGTTCTATTTTCTCAAGATTTTGTTGACAATTCAGGATCTTTTGTAGTTCCATACAAATTTTAGGATTATTTGACCTACTTTTGAGAAAAATGTCATGGATATTTTGATAGGGATTGCATCAAATATGTTGCTTTGGTTAGTATGTATATTTTAACATTATTAATTCTTGCAATCCAAGAACACAGGATATCTTTCCTTTTCTTTATGTAGACCTTTCAGACTATATTTGAACTTAAAGGACTACTGGTTTAAAATAAGTAGATATAGTTATGAGCCAACATATATGACCCCCATGTAACCACAAATCAAAAATGTACAATGAATACACAAAATCTAGAGATAAAGGAATACAAGCATAGCACTAAAAAAATTATCAAACCATAGGAGAAGAAAGAAAAAGAAGAGCAGAGAACTACAAAAACAACTGGAAAACAATTAATAAAATGGCAATAAGTACCTTCCTATTAATCATTACATTAAATTTCAGTGGACTAAATGCTCCAATCAAAAGACACAGGGTGGCTGATTGTATAAAAATGCAAAGCCCATCTATATGCTGCTTACAAGAGACTCACTTCAGAGCTAAAGACACACAGACTGAAAGTGAGGGGATGGAAAATGATATCTCATGAAAATGGAAATGATAAGAAAGTGGAGGTTTCAATACTCATGTCAGAAAAAATAAACTTTAAAATAAAGTCTATAACAAAATACAAAGAAGGGCATTATGTAATAATAAAGGGAATAAAAAAAGAAGAGAATATTATAGTCATTGACATACATGCACACAATACAGGAGCACCTAATATATGAAGTAAATGTTAACAGATATAAAGGGAGAAATTAACAATAATACAATAATTTTGGGGGGATTTTAATACCTCACATACATCAATGGTCAGAACATCCAGACAGAAAGTCAATAAGGCAACAATGCTCTTAAGTGACACAATAGACCAGTTGGACTTAAAAGATATCTATAGGACACTGCATCCCCAAGCAGCAGAATAGACATTCTTTTCAAGTGTACTTCAAAATAGATTACATGCTAGGCCACAAAATAAGTCTCAATAAATTTAAAAGGATAGAAATTATATGAAGCATTTTTTCTGGCCAGAATGGTACGAAACTAGAAATAAATTGTGGGAAGAAAAATTGGAAAAGCTCAAACACATGGAGACTAAACAACATGCTACTAAAAACCAATAGATCAATGAAGAAATCAAAGAGGACATCAGAAAATACCTTGAGACAAACAAAAAATGGAAACACAACTTTCCAAAATCTACAGGATGCAGCAAAAGCAGTTCTAAGAAATAAGTTTATAGTGATACAGACTCACATTAAGAAACAAGAAAAATCACAAATAAACAACCTAATCTACCATCTAAAGTAATTAGAATAAAAAGAAAAGCCCAAAGTCAGCAGAAGGAAGGAAATAATAAAGATCAGAGAGGAAATAAATAAAATAGAAACCGAAAAACAATAGAAAATATTAATGTAATCAAGAGCTGATTTTTGAAAAGATTAAAAAAAAAAGATAAACCTTTAGTCAGGCTCATCAAGAAGAAAAGAGAGGACCCATGTAAACAAAATGAGAAATGAGAGAGGAGAAATAACAACCAATACAACAGAGATACAAAAAATCATAAGAGAATACTATGAACAGTTATATGCCAACAAATTGGACAAGCTAGAAGAAGTGGACAAATTTTTACAAGTATAAAACCTGCCAAGACTGAATCAGGAAGAAATAGACAGTGTGAACAAATCAATTACTAGTGTTGAAATTGACTTTGTAATTAAAAAAACCTCCCAGAAAACAAAAGTCCAGGACTTGATGGCTTCACAGGTGAATTTTACCAAATATATGACAAAGAGCTAATACCCATCCTCTCAAACTATTCCAAAAAATTGAAGAGAATGTAACACTCCCAAATTCATATTATAATGCCACCATTATCCTGATAACAAAACCAAAGACACTACCAAAATAACCCATGAAATTATGTTTTACAGTATTGGGACAGCTTGGTGTTTGTCTAAAGAAAGAAATTCAGATTCTATTCTTTTTTTTTTTTGTATGTTTAAAGAAACAAAAGATGTTACATGGGTAAAGATAGTACATTCACTTTGAAAATTCTATACATGGTATATTTAACTCATAAATTTTAAATGACAGAATCATGAATAATTTTATGAAATAGAATTCAATTAACACTAATTTTCAAAGACTTTGTAACAAAATGACAATTGATATTTTTATTCTCAGCCCCTCTTCCAAATCCTAATTCACTAAATGCTTAAAAAATATGAAAACAGGTTACTATATGGGTACAGTGCATGTTAAATTAATTATACTCTACAAATGGAGTATAAAAACTTATGATTCTGAGAATCAATGATTATTAAATAAAAATTAAAATGTATGCAAAAAAAACAGGTGTAGTTAAAGTTATTATTGCACATTCACTCTTAAGGCAAATTAAAAAAAATCTGTGCTGGAACTGCTTAATAAAATAATGGAGAGTCATAAAAAAGAAAAATATAAGACAAAGATTTTATAATATATTTATTAATTACAATAAATATCTTTAAAATTTCAATAATATCTAAGCAAACAGATTAAAAATATATCATGGCATACATTTCAAATAAAGCATTTAGAACCCATGTTTGGAAGAGAACAAGTAATTATGGAAATCTATATGCTATTAAAATATATTTCCTTTCCTTGGCATGACAGGATATCCACTTTAAATCTTTTTTAATACTTTTTGTACTTGCACAAAATATCTCTAAATGGATACACAATAAATTGAAAATATAGTTATTGCTGAGAAGAAAATCTGGGAAACTTGCAGTGAGACTTAATTTATACCCCCCTTTTTTAATCTTTTGAAATATTCACTGTATTTGTCCACTACCTCTCCTAAAATAGATAATATAATCTAAACCAAAAATGTAAAACAATGCAAACCCTTAAAAATCTATAATTAGTACAAAGAGAACGATTATGTAAAACTTTACATTATTGAAATATAATACTTTCTTGATATGAAGGAAATCTACTTACCTTATAAAAAATATTTCTTTTAAAACATTGTGTTCAAATCTCTGAAACTGCCAGGACTGGGAGCATTAAAATAAATGTTGGTCCAGTTAATGTTACTCATTTTCAACATAATGCCATTTTATGGTAAAATTTTATTAGTTATTTTATTGTAAAATTTTGTTAATTATTAAAAGTAACATCACCTGTAAATAAATATTGTATGGGGGCTTCCCTGGCGGCACAGTGGTTAGGAGTCTGCCTACCAGTGTGGACCAGAGGTCGAGCCCTGGTCCAGGAGGATCCCACATGCCTTGGGGCAACTAGGCCCTTGAGCCACAACTGCTGAGCCTGTGCTCTGGAGCCCACGAGCTACAACTACTGAAGCCCACTCATCTAGATAGAGCCTGTGCTCCTCAACAAGAGAAGCCACTGCAATGAGAAGCCCATGCATTGCAACGAAGAGTGGACCCCGCTTGCCGCATATGGAGAGGGCCCACACGCAGCAGTGAAGACCCAATGCAGCCAAAAATAAATTAAAAAATAAATTTATAATAAATAAATAAATACTGTATGTGCCTGTGACTCTGATCTTAAATGCACACTATGAGTTTTGTCCTGGGTGCAGAGTAGCACTACTTCATCCAAAGTGAACATGCAAACTCTAAAAGCAAAGAGGGAAATCAGACTTGTGATATTTTAGATAGAGTTAAAATACAGCACATTTGGTAATTATTTGAACTGCTTTAGTATAGCAAAGGCAGAAAAAAGTATTTTTCCCTCCCTCTTTCAAATCTTTTAAGCTAGATAATACAAAATACATTCAAAACAGAATAGCTAAGTAGGTGATTGGTAACGTGTAAGAGATTGTGGTGCTCATGGATTATTTGCATTGGCTAATACTTCTCTATAAGCCTCAGTAGAATATTTCATTTTTGCTATGTAGTGTATGGCAAATATTCACTCCTATTTTATTTATAAATTATTAAGTAAATTGGTAAAATAACCCTAGGATAAATAATATTTGTTAACTTTATAAAGGGGCTACAGTGATTCACTTTTATTTGGGATTTATAATACAAAATACACACACACACAAAAAAATTCCAGTAACAAAGTTCTTAGAATTCTGGTAGCAAACAAGCCCATTTGCAAAAGGGTACAGCATGTGGGTACACATTGATGCTTATTGAGATTTTCATGGCCTGGAGTGTACTTTTTCAGATATTGCAGAGTAGATTCTAATGTTGTTCCTGACTGCATCTGAACTCTAGTTTCTTGGGGACTTGCAGAAGGAATGCATTCTGTTTATATTTCATCTTTTTGAACTTAAGAATAAGAGCCTTCGTGCAAATAACCCCACAACCAGTTCTTGGAGAATTCCAGTTACACTGTAATCTGTTGTGCCTAGAAGCCTTGTATTTCAGCATTTTACAGAACACAAGGTTACCTGTGTTTAAAAGCAGTTCATTAAGAATGATGTATTTCAAGTAAAATCCAAACATGCTTCATATTTATAATAATCACAATTGGCTTTAAGGATTCTCTTGTGAGTTTTATAACTCTCCAGTGAATAGTAGTTCTTTGTTTTTTGGAGACACAGGAACTCAGAAATGTGTATGGTACTATATTTATCATGAAATTTACCGACAGTGTTTCAGACACAATGAAAGCCTTGTAAGAATTTTGTCATGTCTACAAAGATTTAATTCTGTTCTCTAACAATTCCATCTTTGAAAGATAATTAAATAATATTAAATGCTTAGTGATTTTAACAATAAATCAGGACTACTTTTTTATAAATATATTTGTTTTATTTATTTATTTTGGGCTGCATTGCATCTTCATTGCTGCATGCGGGCTTTCTCTAGTTACAATGAGCGGGGACTACTCTTTGCGGCGCAAGGGCTTCTCATTGTGGTGGCTTCTCTTGTTGCAGAGCATAGGCTCTAGGCGTGTGGGCTTCAGTAGTTGGGGCACATGGGCTCAGTAGTTGTGGTTTGCGGGCTCTAGAGCGCAGGCTCAGTAGTTGTGGCACACGGACTTAGTTGCTCCACGGCATGTGACATCTTCCCAGACCAGGGATCGAACCTGTGTTGCCTGCATTGGCAGGCAGATTCATAATGACTGCACCACCAGGGAAGTCTTAGGACTACTTCTGAGGATGAGTTATATCAGAGAGAAATTCATCGCCCTCATAAGAGTTGAGAAGAGACTACACACACACACACACACACACACTTTCAACTGTATTAGTGAATGTACAAAC
This sequence comes from Mesoplodon mirus, assembly GCF_964341445.2. NCBI lineage: Eukaryota > Metazoa > Chordata > Mammalia > Artiodactyla > Ziphiidae > Mesoplodon > Mesoplodon mirus. The sequence continues at coordinate 113,264,218 of NC_138982.1, forward strand.
TCAAAAAATATTCCACTCTCTGTGAATCCATTTTTTGGTTCCACATTTCAGTTAGATTGTGAAAAGTAAGGTAGGATCAAAGGGAGAGCAGTTTAACAGGTGAAATCTCTGAGAAGTTGAAGGAAGAACAAATAAATGAGCTGGTAATTCAAGCTGTAGAAGAAAAACCCAGGTGATTTACTAGATCCCACAGCAACCTGGCAGGCTGTATTTTACAACTCACCAATTTTATACTCTTCCAGCAAGACCAGCAATCAGTGCTCATGAGAGAAATTTTGAGGATATAATTATCTATTCAATATCAATCATTAAATATATAATTATTGTTATAAAGCAAAAGCACAATTATTTCCCATTTAAAAAGTATTTAAAAAGAAAGAAATGTCCTCATATTAAAGTGAGAAATATAGATTAAAATCTTATGGAAGTGGGATCTCATAATGATTGTTTGAAATACTTTGAAGCACACTGTGTTTTAAACAATGGGAGAGTGTGGATATGGACATTAACCCAGGCCAAGTTTTTTCCCCAGTTTAGAAAAAATATAGCCTAAGAAAAAAACATATGTTGATAATTACATAATTGTCAACATATTAATGGAATTAATGGTTAATTTTACATATAATGTATAATTGCTTAAATTAAAATACAAATAAACTAGGTAGAGTGAAGCAGTGGTTCTTGAAGTTTGTTCATCAGGCCAGCAGCACCAGCATCATCAAGGATTTTGTTTAAAATATTAATCCTCAGGCCCCACCTCATATTTATGAATCTGAAATGTTGGGTATGGGGTCAGTAATTTTCCTTTAACCAGATGGTTCTGATACAACTAAGTTTGAAAGCCACTGGAGTAAAGGATGGTGATGGGATTTTAACAAATGGGGTAGTCTTGTGGGTGCATCTAATTTCCTGGGGGAATAAGAAAGACAAGATGGTATCTTGATGGCTTTATCTGTCTACCTCCATTTAATTAATCAAGGAACAGCTATGTGCATACAGTTTAGAAGATGTTCTTTGGTCCCTGATGTTTTAGGACAGGTGTAGTGAAAAATAGAAACGTTATTTCACCAACTCAAAGATTCAAACTTTTCCCATTTTACTTCAAAGAACTTTCAGGCATATTTGAAATACCATATTTATTCTAAATATCAGTTATAAGGGATATAATTTTAACTCATTTTAATTTATTCTTTATAAATTAAATATTAATTCATATCCCTTCATAAATTATAAAATTAATATTTATTTTTGTACTTTTATTAAGGGAATAACTAGTAGCTTGATGAAATCATGGGTATGAACTTTAGACTATCACAAGGAAGCATGTTTTAAAGGGTTGAGCAATTTGTAAAGAGCCATGTTTCAGATACTATGTCTTTAAAAAATGAGATTTGACAAAGGAGAAAAGAACATAAGACTAGAAATTTGAAGACTTGAGGTAAGGTTTGAACTTTGCATTAATTATTAATGATCTTAGGGAATTTACCTGACCCCCTAAGTTGTTCTTAGTTCATTTATAAAATGAAGATGAATTCCTAGATCCTTTCTATGATTCAAATTTTAGGGGATTAGAATACCTCTATTAATACAGATCATTATAACATTGCCTGGAGATTGTATTAATCGAGCTGTTTTTATCCAGGCATTTATGTACTTTTCTGTACTTGGTTCTGTTACATTGTCATTTTATTTTGCCAAAACCCCAAGTTCCTTACCAGGCAGCCCACATGGCTGTTGCCTGTCTTCAGATTTAATACAACTATTTTAATTAAATTTTCTTAGACTTCGCGAAAACTTTGTTCAAAGTGTCGATTTGAAGAAAATAAATCAAACATGTCCATTTAATATCATTCTGAAAATAAACCCTAAGATTTCTCTAAGGAATTTTCAAATGTCATTTCTACTCAGCAATTAAAGTTATAAGCAAGTTTTACTGCTTACAAAAGCTTCATTTAATTCATACAGCTATATTTAGTTTCTGAATTAATTTTATGGATGGTATGAAATTTGAAACCCATTACATTTTTATATGTAAATCTCAATTCTGAGCCTTATTTGGGCATCTCTATTTTTAACCACCCCATCATACATGAACAAAAATTTGAAACACTTTAAATTCTTTTGCTTAGAATGTCAGTGTTAATGGAGTTATTCTTGGCAGCTCCATTTTCCTTCCAATATAACTACTGTCAATCTTTTTGGGCTGAGATTCTTTTCCAGAAAGAACCTTTTTATCTAGATTTATTATGATATTTTCAGTTGTTCTAAAAGTTATCAAGACATGTCTGAGATAATTTTTTTAAATTCCTATATTTGTGGCACTAGCAGCAATGAGTTTTAATACTTTTACATATTTAAAATAATTAAAATAGAGATTTCTCATACTTAAGAAATAATAAAATCAAACTGCCAATTTTTATATAGTAAAGGTAGACTCATATTAGAATACATAATCTACCAAATTATTGAATTTTGAGCTTTGCAATCATTAATATATACCATATATTATTTATGCATTCATCTGTTGATGGACACTTAGGTTGTTTCCATATCTTGTCTATTGTAAACAATGTTCCTATGAACATTGTGGTGTATGTATATTTTTGATTAGTGTCTTCCTTTTCTTCAAATATATACCCACAAGTGGAAATGCTGGATCATATGATAGTTCTATTTTTAGTTTTTTGAGGTACTTCCATACTGTTTTCCATAGTGGATTCACCAACTTATATTCCCACCAACAGTATACTAGAGTCCCCTTTTCTCCACATCCTAGCCAACATTTGTTGTTTGTGTTCTTTTTGATGATAGCCATTCTGACAGATGTGAGGTAATGTCTCACTGTGGTTTTGATTTACATTTCTCTGGTAATTAGCATTGTTGAACATCTTTTCATGTGCATGTTGGCCATATGCAGATCTTCTTTGGAAAAACGTCTATTTAGGTCTTCTGCCCATTTTTCTAAAATCTGGTTATTTTTTTCTCATTCAGTTGCTCATTGACATTTCACAAAAAGATAAGCTCTTTGAGAGACACAACGTGGAGAGAGAAGAAAAATTATAATATTTAATATTAGGTATTTATTATATATAAATTATGGGCTAAGCACTTTATTTGTATTTCTTCATTGAAACTGATAGGTAAAATAAGATAAAAGTAGTGTTATTATATTTATTTTACAGATGAGAAAACTGAGGCTTAAGATTGTTAGTAAATTTCCCAAACTCAACAGCCTATGCAGGTTGGACTGGGGGAATCAGGACCTTGAAGTTGAGTTTATCAGATCTGACTAGTGTTGCACTAATTATGAAAAAAATAAAGGTGATTATGACAAATCATATATAACAATGCCAACATTTTAGAGATTAATTTGTTAAACCTCTAATGCTAGACTCAATCTAAGAAAAATCTTATTCTCAAACCTAAAAATACAGATTGGATTTCCATGTCACTCATTTTAAACTCCCATTTTCAGCCACACACACTGATCTCTAGTGATTTTACTTATCTGGTTTTAGTCAAATATAGGATATATTTGTAAAAATAATGAAAATGTCCCCTTAAACTATTAAGGTGTAGAAAGACATGAAAACAGTGCTTAACCAGAGTCTAAGAGTAACTTTTTGATACATTTGCTGAGAGTAAAATAAATAAATAAATAAATAACCAACCAAATAAATAAATAATGCTTTATCAGTTGAATCAGGTCAGGAGCCCCAGTCCTAAGTCTTCAAATAAAGGAATGATATTTTTCATAGAAAATAACTTTATTGGCATCTTTTTTGTCATATTTCAATTGATATATTGAATGAGAAAATGTTTAAGCTGCTTATCATTTATAAGTATCTAAACCTCTGATTCTTAAATATCTATTTTCAGCTTAAATATCTATTTTAACCTCATTTCTAACCCTGCATTTCCTAATATTTGAATGCTCCACTCTTTCCTCAATTTTACCAAAAGCAAAGTTTGACTCTTAGGACCAACGTGATTTTGCTCCAAAATTCATCATGTCTGTCACTAGCATCCATATTTTGCAGTCACTGAGGTTAAAAATATTTGTCATTGGGCTTCCCTGGTGGCACAGTGATTGAGAGTCCGCCTGCCGATGCAGGGGACACGGTTTCGTGCCCCAGTCCGGGAGGATCCCACAAGCCATGGGGCGGCTGGGCCCGTGAGCCATGGCTGCTGAGCCTGTGCATCCAGAGCCTGTACTCTGCAACGGGAGAGGCCACAACAGTGAGAGGCCCGTGTATCGAAAAAAAAAAAATTGTCATTTTTGCTTTTGTAACCCATGTATGGTCATCTTGGAAACCATAATGGATTAATTCTCTATTGCTATATAATCAATTACCCCATAACTTAATGCCTTAAAACAACAAACACTTATTTTTTCTCACAGTTTCTGTAAGTCAGGAATCTGAATATGGCTTAGCTGGATCTTCTGACTCAGGATGTCACATAAGGATGCAGTCAAGGTGTTGATCAGGGCTGCAGTCATCTCAAGGCTTGATTGAGGAAGGATGCACTTCCAAGATCACTCTCATGGCTGGCTGAATTGTCATTGAATTGCAGGCTTCAGTTTTTCACTGATTGTTGAACAGAGGACTCTCTAGTTGATCTTTCTTTCTTTCTTTTTTTTGCCACATTTCTCTCTATATATGGCAGCTAATATCATGGCAGCTGGTTTTTATTTGAGAGAGCAAATAAGAGATCAAGAGCAGTGAGCAGAATGGAAGGCAGAACATTTTTATAAGATAATCTTGGAGTGACATCCTATCACTTTTTTTTGTATACTGCTCATTAGAAGTTGCTAGGTCAATTTTCTTATATTGACTATAAAATAACTAGCAAAAAAATGGAATAACTTGCAAATATAATATTAGGATAGAGTTAAGATATTTGGAAATTTTATAATAGTTCCTATTCACAAAAGACTAAACAGAACAAACTGTGTATATACATGTATATATATAATCTAATGATTAGTCTTCAAATCTCCCAGAACTTCCTTGGTGAACAAAGCTAGGCTATAACATAAATGTGGAAGACTCTTAAGCCTGAAAAGATAGAGCTGACCTTAACATTTTTGTATCTTAATTTACCTGCTTGTGTAATTAATATTACTCAAACCTAAGCAATTTTATGTAACTAATTTCTAAACTATAATTTGAATTATGTTATTTTATAACAGTAAGTTTTAATAGCTTAGTAAGTATAGTATCAGCTTTGATTTATGTTTTTTAATTAATGTTGAAGTTGGGTCTTTAAGACTGCAATAAATTTAGTCATTGTTTATTTTTAGCCTCATCAAAACCTATTACAAATATATTTTTAAGATTATATAACCTGTTAAATAAGTGTTGTAACAAACTCACTTATTGCATATAATATACATAAATAAAGTGTGCATGAAAAATGCACATGTAGCAATTTGATTTTCTGAGGCAAAAATTAGGACATATAGTCTAGTGCATCATCTCAAAAAAAAGTCAGAGTATTATAATCAGCTCTCTACTGGAAAATCTGACACATGTGCTGTGCTGTGTATATACACAATTCTCTGAAAAATACTTTTTGAGCATTTTTCTTGAGTTATTTTCTTGTATTTATGGTGTCATTTTCTTCCCACTGAAATTACAGTAAATTTTACAAAACTCAGTGTATTCCTAGGAATAAAAAAAGACACAGAATCTAAATTTAAAAATCCATAGTTATAGTGCCTCCAAGTTATACCATGCACAACTTGTCCTATTTGACAAGTGTTTGAATTTCAAACTGATCAATTGGGTTGCAAGAACATGAGCTCATAAAAATCATCCTTTTTCTGCTCTCATCTTGGACTACCATATAATCAACATTTCATCTTCCTTTTTTTTCTCTTTCATTTCAGTTCTTTAGATAAAAGAAGCAAAAGTGTTTGTGTTAAATTTTTTTCACCAGAGAATCTCAGGACGTGACTCATAAAGCCAACAGTTCTAGGAAAAAAAAAGAGAGACTGGCACAAATAGAAATTACATTTGGTTTTGTAGAAATATTATACTTCACAACACAGGGAGCACTTTAGGACACAGTTATTTTCCCAGCTTCATTGGTTGTTATCTCTCTGCTGCCACTGTCCTGCACTAAGGTCCCCCCACCTCACCCCATCCAGGATTACCACTCTCTGAATTCCGTATGTGGTTTCTCTCTTCTGTACACACCGAGTTCTTGTTACCATCAATATTTCTGATGTTTCAAACACTAAGTGACTTCTCTTCATGCTGCTAGGGGACATATAGTTTGCCTGTAGCCCTTCACTATTCACAACTTAGATTTCTCATTCCCCTCCTACTATCTCTCAGTACTTAGGGACTGTTGCCTGTTCTGTGAGTTTTTGAAGAGGCTGAGAATGAAGAAAATGTCCTCAAAAGCTTCTAAGCTAAGTATATTGATTGCCCCATGGTTGGAAGTTTGCTAAATTTTGAGAGTGTGTGGTAAATTAGAGGATTTCAGAGTTGACCCGGAAAAAATACAGGACTATAAGAGGCAACAACACACAACAAGCTTTATTGGGTGGTAATTGGACAGGGATTGAATGAAAGAGGAAGTCCCTTCCAACAAGAAACCTTCCAGAGACAGCAGCTAGAGGTCACCACCCAGAAGGGAAATAGGGTAAGGGATCTCCAGAGGAAGAAGAGGAAGTTGTAGAGGGGGTTTATCTGTCTGGGTGATGTAGGTTTGCAGTAAGGTGGGGAATCCCTGGGTTGAGACCTCTGAAGGACAGAAGCAGTTTGAAACCTTTTGTAGCATTTGTCTTACCTATGCTTAATAAATGTTGAGTGCAGTTTTGGGGGGAATAGTACATAAGTAGGCTCTAAATGACAAAGCATATGTTTACTTGGACTATATTTAAAGTATTTGAATTGTAAGAATTTGCATTTGGCACCGGCAGGCTTTGGGTTAACAGTGTATCCTTCTGTGAAGAAGTAAACAGCATGGAGACCATTTTACATCAATACACAGGGGCTGACTGTGGCCCATTTATATAACAGAGTGTTCTACCAAAATGAAAGGTTCACACACAAACAAAATAAAATGTTCACCACAATATTTAGGGCTGGAAGGTAACGAAAGTATACCATATATTTATTGATGCAGTGGGCAAAAAAGATGGTAAAGAATGAAAATGAATTCTGGGTGCTATGACTGTGCTATGAGACTTGGGTAAATTTCATTTTAGGTTGTTTGGACAATAAAGGATGAGGTCATCGTAATGAAAATAAAGAGACAATATGAAGAGTAGAAACTAACCCAGGTTGCTAAGCCAAGACATTTGTACTCTACATCCTTATAAAAATATCTAGAATGAAGCACTATACAGCATAAGTATTATCTTACCTACCTACTCAGTTCTGAATTCTATGTGATATGTTATTTTTTATCTCTATCCGAGGGATCTTGAAGCATTTACTGATTATCTATGGTTACAACATTCTGAAATAAAAATGTCAACTCTGGTAAAAGTACAGCTAAAGAACACTATTCAATCACATGGGTTGGGACTGGACATGACAGAGATTGTTGCTATTATTTACCACAAAAGGATGATCATGAGAGGAATGTAGAAAGATATTGAGGGAGAAGTGTCAGTATTATAAGTTACCTGTGCAATTCTGATATAGTGAACTTCCTCATAATTTCTGTCTTGGACAAGTTTCCTGTATAACTAAGGAACTTTCTGTTCAGTGGAGGAAAAGCTGGAAATATATATCTAATGGCAGATGACATAAAATATGACAATACAAGGAAGCATGAGAGAAAATCTTCAATTATTTTGAATAAGTTTTTATTAACATGGCTTTTAAGGAATATAGGCTTTTAAGGAACATTTTTTTCCATATATGAGTAGTTTATTGTGCTCTATAGCTCGTGTGGAAACCTACATTAATAATTACAGTGTGGGCAATTTGAGTCTGGGAATGAAGTCATGCTTTCTTCTTTTTAAATTTTTATATGAGATAATCAGCATATACATAATATTAGTTTCAGGTGTACAACATAATGATTTGATATTTGTGTATATTGAGAAATGATCACCACAATTGAGTCAGGTTAATATTTGTCACCATACATAGTTACAAACTTTTTTTGTTGTTGTGATGAGAACTTTTAAGACTTACCGTCTTAGCAACTTTCAAACATGCAATGCAGTATTATTAACTATAGTCACCAATCTGTACTGTACATTACATTCCCATGACATATTTATTTTATCACCAAGCTATGCCTTCTTTGGTAAATGATTACTGTACTTCTGAGATGGAGGTCAAGGTTTGGTACTTGGTGCTGGTAGAGACATTTAAACATGAAATACAAAGTAACCATCTAATTAGAGTTGTTCTTCTTAAAGTGGGTGTTTTCTTACTTACTAAACCATAAAACAGGCATGGCCAGTAGCATATACATCCCGGCTCAAGAAGTTTGAGAAGTCACAGTTAAGTTGTATTAACAATACAACAATTAAATAATTCTTGATGTGAATTTGCTTGCTGCACTGGCAACTGAATCCTCATCATGGAAGTTATTCATGCACAGTGGATGAATGAGAAAAAAATTCAGTATTGGTTTACAGATTTTTTAACAATAATATGCTGACATGAGCTGAAAGAGTACTGTTGTATGGTGGCCCAGATGGACTGTGAGTAAGTAAAACTCTCTGAATAGAACTGGAAACTGTACACAGAACCTGTATTGACTATATAGGAGACATAGGCAGGGATTATAATCTACATTGACTAATAAGCAGTGGTTAAAAGTTTTGCTACATTAACAGGGAACTGAAAGAGAAGATAGAAAGATCAGTGACAAAGTGACAAAATGTACTGGGAAATACATGGATGGGCCTCTCATAGTGGGAACAAACTTTGAGAATATTTGTGTAACATTAGAATTCTCCCTCCACATTGCCTTTGAATCAGTTGACAAGATGATCTGTCTCTTTCCCCAGACTCCCTAGTGTTTGCTCAATGAGCTCATGAACATGTAGACATGGTACCAGAAATATTGGTTCTGGATGTGCTTAACAATATAGACTTCCCCCAATTCAAGCTCACGTAGCTGTTGCCACCACTGAAAGCCAATGAACCAGCATCAGAGATCTATGTCAGGTTACCAGTGTGGCAAAATCCCTGTGGTATATCAGAGAGTCACCTATAGTGAGTTGATGACAGTGGACTTTCAAATCATCAAAAAGATTGCCGTGCATCTGATAGTAACTCCTTCTGCAGATTACTCAATGCTACAATCATCAGCTTTGTATCCAACTTAACATGGGCTGTGATAAAGAAATTTGTTGTACAGCCAAAATAAGGAAAGCAATGGGCTGACATTTACATGTTCCATCATTATTGCATGTGCCACATTATCAGAAGCAGCTGACCTTACCTAGGGGTGGAATGGTCTGTTGAGACCTCAGTTATGGCACCATCTGTAAAGCCATGCCCTCAAGGTTGTGGGGCCCACCTACAAGATGCAGAACATGCTTTGAATCAGTGACCAATACATGATGTTCTTTCCCTCATTGACAGAATACATAGTCTGGTAGCTATTCCACTTGATGAGTCACTGGCAAATGTTTGCTTTCATCTCAGAACTAAATGATTTGATGAATTAAGGTCTCAGAAGAAAAAAAAAAGCATCTTTCTACCAAGAAGCATAGCAATGGTTTTATTGTACTGGACACCTAGACTACCATATGGCTTTTTGGACTCCTTGAATCATCAGCAGAAAAGAAAATAATTTTTTTTTTGGATGAGGTGACTAATTTTAGTTACAAAGGAAGATAAGAATGATGCCACAAAATAGGTGCAAGGAAAACTATGTCCTTAACCCTCAGTCCTTTGTGTCATTTAGTACTATAACTCCAATGGTAAAAAATAATGGAAGACAAAACAGTAATAATTGTTACAGGCAAGACCTACTGATGTGCGCTAAAAATCAGTGAGTAAAAATTTAAGAAGAAACAGGACATTTATGTATTTAAAAAAATATCTTCCCCAAAACGTTGATTAATTACAAAGAGAAAATTACTTCAGAGTGGAGAAACCTGGCAGAGGGCACCTTAACCACATGATTAAGGTTAAAATCACTAATAATGAGACATCTGAACAGAAAGTACCATTCAGCGTGATTCACTGAGAAGAGCACACTATCTCTGTGGTATTTTTATAAAAATGCATAACCTCAATATAATCATGAGAAAATATCCATAGAAAATACCAGACAAGCCAAAATTGATGGGGAGTCAGAAAATATTCATACTTCATATTAGATAGGACTATATTACCATTACTATTAGTTTTTAAGTGTAAATGTGAGAAGGAGTGTACGAGTTCAAGTTGAGAAACCAAAGAGAACCCACTCTGGTGGTTACTCTAACTCAACACCCATCCTATACTCTTCTAGTTTGCTTTCTTCTACAATAGATATTTTAAAAATAAAAAAGAAATATGTAAAAAGTAAGAAGTACATTTTCCAGATTATGTTGAAGCTTGGATGCCCAGAGACCCTCCTGAGATTTGGATATAGAAGGGAGCAATAAGAGATGGCTGCTGGAAGACTGAAATATCTTGTGAGCATAATGGTAGAGGACTCTGTTTCCGCTAGGTCCCTGTGCACACATCTGCTTTATAGAACCATAGCTTCAAAATATTGTGTGGTAGTAGTATCAGTGTTTTCCACTGTGAAAATCCTGTGGAATTGTTGGCTATTTCTTTTTTTGACTATATTGCCACTGGTTTCATTGCTCCTGGTCATGTAAAGTTACCATTAGAGGCTTTAGTAAGAGCAACTGAAATCACTTGATAACCTAGTCAATTAATTCAGAAGGTTAAATGCAGAGGATAATAATGCTAAACTGATGAAGAGTTCTAACTAAATCAGTATATAATTGTCAGAGCACATAATCATATAGCCCAGAGAGAAAGGATACGGTGAACCTGAACAGATTGCTGCACTGCTCTGAGTTTACCTAGAAATTCTGTAGTTACTTATATATGTGAGTATTTTTTAGAGCCAAACTCCTGTTATATTATTAAAAAGCAGTCTGTCCTGGTTACTGGCTTTATTGGTCAGGGTGCTCCAGAGAAACAGAAGCAATAGGAGATATATATATATATATATATATATATATATATATATATATATATATATATATATATATATATATATATATATATATATATATATATATATATATATATATATATATATATATCTCCACACATAATATATACCGAGATGTTATATATATGAGAGAGAGAGAGAGAGAGAGAGAACATGAGAGAGAAGAAAAAGATTTATTTTAAGGAATTAGTTCACAGATTGTGGTGTCTGCCAAGTCAAAACTGAGGGTAAGCCAACAGGCTGGAAATTCAAGTAAGAGCTGAAGTTGCAGTTTTGATTCCTAATTCTTCAGGGCACAGCAGACAGGTGGGAAACTTAGGGAATGTTTCTATGTTACAGTATTAAGTTCAAATTCCTTCCTCCTAGGGGAAACCTCAGTCTTAGCTGTTAAGGCCTTCAACTGATTGGATGAGGTCCTTCCACATTATAGAGGGTAATCTACTTTACTCAATGTCTATTGATTTAAATGTTAATCACACAGAAACAATATCTTGAAAACAACATCCAGACTGCTGTTTGACCAAACAACTGGGCACCATGGCCTAAGCCAAGTTAACACATAAAATTAAGCATCACTCCAGCCCATTAGATACCTAGTCCCACAGTATTGCTTACACTATTTTATACTAAATTATATTGAGATTCTGACTCAGTACATTCTATTTCATAGGCTAAAACTGTTTACAGACTAACTTATAGATATTTTATGCCTCCAACTGGAGTCAGATCTGTATACTACACCAGGCCAGACAGAATAGAATTCTTAGATTCTTGTATATCATACAGTGATGAAGATAATATATGAGACTGTTGGAATACAAAATGCCAATAATAACACTCAAAACTTCTCAAGATAAACAGTCAAAATTAAAATTTTCCTTTATGTTCTGAAGTTCTTAGATTATTTACTAGCAGAAAGTTATTTATATACTGAAATTATCTAGGAATTCTATATACTCTATTTGAGACTCTAGGTTTTCTCCCAAAAGACCAAACTTCTCCACTCTGGTATACATGGGTGGAAACTGGCCATTAATGTTTGAGTAAACTTATTACAAAACTGACAATATTAGAATAAGGAAAAGTTGAATTCTTTATTATATGTAATACAGAAGTATGTGGGTTTATCTGTATTTCTTAAGGACTCAAGTAATAACTGTCTTGAGTTTGAGAAAGTATAGACTCTGAAGGCATTGACAAACATCTAGGGCCTTTCAAGTTGACCTGAAAAAATGGTGAGCTGTAAGCCTCAAAAATAGAAAAGGGTGTTTAAGTCTAGGAATGAAATATTTAAATAAGTTAATGTATTAGTGGTTATTGTGTCAAAATGTGCATACAAATATGAGTATGGCTCTACTCATCCAAAAACATGTAAACAAGTAGTAAAATCTATTCTGTTAATAAATTTTGACCTTATAAAATTAAGCTAGAGTAGGATAATCCTGTCTTTCTGACTTAACTGCCTTCCTATATTATTGTATGTTTGAAAAATAAGATAGCTCTTAAAATATGATTGAGCTAATTAAAATTATAAAGAATTCTAAATATACCTAAATATTTCTAGCATCCTTCCTTTTATAGGGTAAAGGAGTGAAGCGCTTGTGTTGCCTAGCATCTGTATGGGAAATGTTAAAGATGATTTCCTTGTAAAAGACACATTAGCAGTTTTATTATTCTTAACTTATGGCCTTATATAGGAGGACATGAAAAGGAATGTTTGAAGAAATAAGTTAACTGATTAAAATTCAAGTATAGCTGCATAAGAACAAAGGATGATCATACCCTCAATCCCCTTGTTTTCCAGAATGACATCATAATATTTTAAAATAAATATAGCAGAAGGTAATATAACAATAATTAACATTTTGGGGTCTTTTTAGGTGAGAAGTCATTAGTTGATTTAAAACAGATCAAGCAAAACAAAAAACCACAAATGTTAACTCATTCGTATGAATTTAAAACATATAATAGCAAAGCAGTTATATGAATACAAGAAAAAAAAAGGAGAATGGTTCTTCAGGACCTAGTATAAGATATATACTTCATGATCATATTTCTTTTTGGCTGAGAAAATATTGGTTAGATACTGCTACATAAAGCTGGGTAACAAACAAACCTAGAATCCAGTCAGCAAGTGCAGCCCTTCTGATCTCACCTGGGCTCGTTTGCATGTCTAAGTGCTGGCTGGGGCTCAGCTGCTAAAGGTTATCTTGGAAGGGCAGTTCTGCTACAGGAAGCAGATCTGACCCGTTTTGGCTCCTCCCGGCTACCGTAGGCTGGGCTCAGGTCTCTTTCAAGTGTGTTCAATTGGGCAATTAAGGATAAAGGAGCAGCAGCTGCTCAGGGAAGGAGTTTTTATGGCAACGGGAGAAGTACAAGAGAGCAAATCCAACTCCAAGAAAATATTGAAGCCTCTCCTGTGTCGTGTTTGGCAAGGTAAATCACATGGGCAAGCCCAACGTTGAGCGGTGACTGGGATGGGGGTGAGTGGGGAGTAAATTTTGCCACCAGGGTGTCTTAAGGGGAAGGGAGTGAATTTTTTCAGAATGATCTCCTCTCCTTTATTCAGTCCTCTTTTCCGTATTCACATCCCCATCACCTGAAAACCTCACTGACCCTGTTCCATGATTGCCAAAAGTCTCATCCAGTTACATCAGCTTGAAACCCAGTATTTCATAATCTATTTACATGTCTTCAGGTATTTACTTTAGAAATGAGGACCTATGATATAAAGAAACAAGTTATATCTGTCTCCCAAACATCTACCATATAATGCTAAAACAGGAGAAAGATAATAGTAATGAAGTGTTCTTTCTGGAGAAGGAAACATAGCAGTCACTCTTTCATGGCAAGTCCAAAACCTCACCGAGAAAATGTTAACAGGTCTCTCTACCTTGGCTTTAAGAAACATACTTCCTTTAGACTTCTAAGTAGGGGTTCCCTAGTTCATTTTTCTTCACAGTCCATTACTCTGTTTTCTGGAAGTTTCTTTAACTATCCTGCTTGGTTTTATCTGAAAATGTTTTTGAATAATATTTCCTTTTTGGCAATGAAGCTGATTTCTCAATGTGCTTTTTGTTATGTAGAAATTTGGGTGCCAGAGTCCTTATCTTAATCTCATTCTCTTTTATTCTAGGCTGGCAGTGATTTTGCCAGTAAAGTTATTTTAAAAATTTAGAAATTTTCAAGGCATTTTATTTTACTAGTGCAAAAGACACATGATAATTTTTATAGACATGCCTCTCCATATATGCTTAATCATGAATATTTTGGCTCATTAGGCTTTGCTAGAACCACAGTTTTAATCTTTCTATAAGTAGTTTTTACCAGACAAGAAATTCTAATAGGAGTAACCATAGTTCATTAAGAGGTTTTAACAAAGGCAGGATGGGCTGCCCTTGGTTTGGTCTATGCCCACTTGGTATATATTAATGCTTTTAGTATTTCTCTAGGCTGTTATTAATTTGAGAATCTTCTCCTGTATGGAAACATTGGTGTTATGAGTTGAACTGTGTCCCCCAAAAAGATATGTTGAAGTCCCAGCCACCAGTACTGTTATCTTATTTGGAAACAGGGCTTACAGAGGTCATGAGGTTAAAATGAAGGTGGGTTTTAATCTAATACAACTGGAGTCCTTATAAAAAAGTGACATTTGACACAGAGACAAACGTGCACAGAGAGAAAACCTTGAGGATAAACAGAGAGAGAGTGCCAGGTGAAGAGTGGTGTTATGCTGCTACAAATCAAGTAATGTTTAGGGCTACCAGAAGCTGGAAGAGGCAAGGAGGGACTCTTCCTATAGGTTTCAAAGGGAGCATGCCTCTGCTGACACTTTGATTTCTGACTTCTACCCTCAAGAACTATGAGAAAATAAATTTCTGTTGTTCAAACTCATCTAGTTTATGATACTTTGTTATAATGGCCCTAGAAAACGAATACAATTGGAGATAAGAAAGGATTTTACTTTCCATCCCTTGTGATTTGAGTTCTCTATATTTTCTCTAAGTTCTGTTATTTGTACACACATTTTTCCTAAGCTTGTCTTTCTTGTATTACCTGATTAAAATGCAGTGTTTTATTGAAAAAAAGAAAGGAAATTCACACAATAATGTGACCAATGGTACTCAAAATCCCTAGTCCCAACATTAGGTGGACCTTCAAAACTAAACAGAAAATTTGTATAATCCCTTAAAAATGTCCCTTTTCATCATTTTAAGTGTAATTCTGCCACTACAAACTATGACCAAAATACTTAAGCCCTATACTCTAACACTGCTCTCTAATTTTCAGATGTAATCAATTTTACTAACTAAGAATACAGGTGCTGGAACAAAACTACCACTTATTAAGTATGTGGTCATCTGCTAGTTACTTTAGTTTTCCATTTCAATTTCCTCATCTGTAAAATGAAGTTAATAATTGTATCTTTCTTGTAAGATTGTCATGAGCTTAAATGAACACAGAATGTATTAGGTGTTCAGTAACTGTGAATTGTTCATTAGTAATAGTCATAGCATATGTTCTTAATTCCAACTTCAAAAAATGAGTAGAAAACATTCATCATAAAATTACTTAAAATTTTGTTATTTGTTATTTTTATTTCTACTTGTTATTTTCATTTCCTTCTTCCTTTTTCCTACACAGCCTGGCCCAGTCTGGCTTCACCCCCACTTCCACCTTCCAAATATGCATTACAATGCTGTTGATTTTCCAAGGCTAATTTATCAATCCAAGTGACTTCTTTCTCCTTAACTTTATTTTCTGTGATACATGTTACACTATTTTACATTTTGCTCTTAAAACTCTGAAGGGACGAGAGGATGCCACCAGTTAGAGGCTGAGGGCTGAGGATATACTCAAAAAGTCAGCTAAAAGGAACATGATCTACATTACACAATAGGGTAATATTGAGTCCTTGTGGGAGATTTCCTAGAAAACAAACAAAAAACATGTCCACAAGACACCCACCATTTTGATATATCTCATTAAGAGGGCAGTTTTATAGAACTATAACAGCATTTCTCTCCCAGCCACCAATACACTCTCAGCTCCAATACTACTATGAAGTACCAAAGTAGCTCCCCAGATGTACCCTCCAGGGATGACCCTTTTTCCTTTAAATGTTTAGGAATATAAATATGAATATAAATATAAAAGAGGAGCTGTCATGATTAATTTCTCAATTCTCTTTTGTATTTTAGAGCTCGCAGTATTGTTTATTTTTGACTTCTCTATTATAACATTAGGCTTTATCCGTTTGTCAGAATAGAATTTCTCTTCCTTTGCTACTCCATTAGCTTCTTGTTTTCATTGCCCTATTTTCCCTATAGCTGATCAATACCATGTTAGGCTGCACACAGTAGCAACTTATCTTCTTTTAGAACTTGCCACTAAGAGAACGTGTGAGGGTACAGGATTAGCCAAACAGCAACATCTTTCTCCTCCTCATCATCATCAAAAAGCATTTTACTAGTTCCTATCATGTTTTTTTGTATTGTAGAAGAGAAAGCACAATGATAAAGACCACAACATTCATGTTCTCACAAAGAACTCATTTCCATTGCTTGAATTCATATCACTCAATAATTTAAAGAGAGAAAGAAAAAAAAAAGCTGATCATATTCGGATGTGAAAAAAAGTTAATTTATTCATTTCCTGGGTATTACATGGACACAAGATAGAGACCTTATTTCTATATGAATTGAAGCTCAGATAAAGCTGGTAAACAAGTAAAAAGCTTCTGTTTCAGAGCCAAAATAAAGTGATGCCAGTTAAATCTAATGAGCTAAAGTTACTACTAGTTTTATATTAAGTAAGCAGTGTTATTTTAGTGATAACTGTGATATTTTAATAACATTCAATATATTCTTTCATTTTCTCTTATATATGCTACATTTCATCTTGTAAGTTTTAATCTGGAATATATGGGGCCTTATATTAAAACATTAAAAATGTCAATAACAAAAAACTACATATTTTCTATTCCTTTTGTAAACAAACTGTCGCAGGACAAAGCAGGGATATATTTAAAGAGCATTTTCAAGTTTGTAAAATTGCAAAACTTATGATCTCATTGTTTCTGTAGTAAACTGTTATAAAATTTAATGTACTCATGACAAACGAATTCTGTCACTCTACAGAGACACTTCTCAAGTTGTACTATAAAGAGATTTATCTTCTTTTGTATCAAAACCAGTGCCTATTGAGACAAAGTTGGTTCAAAGGTGAAACTTAAGTTTCTCGTTTCTCAAAGTCTGGTCTTTCCTTACTCAAGACAAATAATAGATCTATCAAAAGTATGAAAACTGTGTGAAACAAGCAACTCAGAAATTTATTGTCATTGAATTTATAGTTTTGTTTTTTCTAATCTCTAAAGCAATTTATCTTTACCTTTTTCTTTTTTTTTTTTTTTTTTTTTTTTTTTGCGGTACACGGGCCACTCACTGCTGTGGCCTCTCCCGTTGCGGAGCACAGGCTCCAGACGCACAGGCTTAGCAGCCATGGCTCACGGGCCTAGCTGCTCCGTGGCATGTGGGATCTTCCCAGACCGGGGCACGAACCGTGTCCCCTGAATCGGCAGGTGGACTCTCAACCACTGCGCCACCAGGGAAGCCCTATCTTTACCTTTTTCTTAAGTTTGTTTATTAATCATCTGCATATCACACTGAGTCCCTCCTTTTTCCACATCAGTCTCGATGCATAGCTCTCTTGACATGCTTCACACCTCTCCTGGAGTGACTTCTCTCCTCTACCTCAGGTTTGTTCCAGCTTCTTCATCTTGAGTAGGTCTCCTCCTTGCTTTTCACTTTTATTTTCCTGAAATATATTCCATAGTATCTTTCAAAAAAATTGTGAACAAAAATAACTTTTCTGTACAATGAAGTATCACCTCACACCAGTCAGAATGGCCATATCAAAAAATCTACAAATAATAAATTCTGGAGAGGGTGTGGAGAAAAGGGACCCCTACTACACTGTTTGTGGGAATGTAAATTGGTACAGCCACTATGGAGAACTGTATGGAGGTTCCTTAAAAAACTAAAACTAGAACTACCATATGACCCAGCAATCCCATTCCTGGGCATATACCCAGAGAAAACCATAATTCAAAAGGATACATGCACCCCAACGTTCATTGCAGCACTATTTACAATAGTCAGGACATGGAAGCAACCTAAATGTCCATCAACAGAGGAATGGATAAAGAAGATGTGGTACATATATACAATGGAATATTACTCAGCCATAAAAAAGAACAAAATAATGCCATTTGCAGCAACATGAGTGGACTTAGAGACTGTCAAACTGAGTGAAGTAAGTCAGACACAGAAAGACAAATATCATGTGATAACACTTATATGTGGAATCTAAAAAAAAGAGTACAAATGAACTTATTTACAAAACAGAAGTAGAGTTATGGATATAGAAAACAGACTTATGGTTACCCGGGGATAAGAGGAGGAGGGATAAATTGGGAGATTGGGATTGACATATATATATTACCACATATAAAATAGATAACTAATAAGAACCTACTGTATAGCACAGGGAACTGTACTCAGTACTCTGTGGTGACCTATATGGGAAAAGAATCTAAAAGAGTGGATATATGTATATGTATAGCTGATCCACTTTGCTGTACACTTGAAACTAACACAACAATGTAAATCAAATATACTCCAATAAAAATTTTTAAAAATAACTTTTCTGTGATCTTACATGTCTGAAAACATTTTCCTCTGCCCTAACAGTTTGCAGTTTGGCTGATAGGACATTTATCAAGTGAACATTATTTTTCCCTCATCCATTTGAAGACTACTGTTGTTGTATTCAGTATTACTAATAAGAAATCTGGTGAAAGTGCAACTACTACTCTTTATAAGTAAACGTTTTTTGTCATTTTTCCTCTTACTTTTATTAGCATTTAGGATCCATTTGTCTTTGTAACTTTGATATTTCCCAAAGGCAAGTCTATTTATAGTCTCTTTAATTTATCCTGCTTGCCATTTATTAAGCAATTTAAGTTTGAAATTCTGTGTCTTACTTAAGATGGGAAATATTTTTCTTAAAATTTCTTCAGTGATTTTTTTTCTTCTCCAGTCTCTCATATTACTCTGGAAACAAATTGACATACATGTTACTACATCTGGAATTTTCTATCACTACTAGTATTTATTTTATAGTTTTCATCTATATTTCTACTTTTATACTACATTTTAAGAGTATTCATGGAATTAATCTTTGTGCCCAAAACTCTCCTATTCATTTAGCCCACTGTGCTAGTCAACCATCTATTGAGGATATTATTCTTGTATCAATATTTCTTCTCCTAGATATATTAGTTATGGTAGATTAACTGTTTTAACAAATGAATACCATATCTCATTGACTACACACAAAAATATTTTATTTCCTTCTCACATTATTGTCCACTGCAAATAAGCTGAGGGGTTCCCTGTTTCAGAGAGTTAGGTTCTTTCCATTATGTGTTTCAGTCATTCTTTAGATTCCTGGAGACTCCATCAGGCCCTCTGCTTCTGTTTGGCAATAACAAATGACAAAGAATAAGAGGAATCTCAAATGAGGTTTCAGAGGCCAGGCTGAAATGCTGGAGTCATGGAAGAAGAAATTAAGTTTCTGACTAGGAAAAGGCTTCTGTGCTACTTGTATTTTTCCTGAATGCAATGAATCTTTGAAATGTGTTAAGATTTTTAGTCAGCCCCATCAGTTGTGTGGTTTAGAAACATCACTGTGTCTGCTCTGTAAATTATAGATCTCATTTGAGCAAAGACAACTCTTAGGAGAATGTTGTCAAAAACCAGATGATAAATCATGGTGTTTTGGACCTTGGGCATGAACATGGGTAAGAAGAGAAGTGAGAAGACTGAAAAGATGATATTAGGAAGCAACAGGGACTGGTGATGACTGAGGGTTAGTGCTGGGAAAACGAGAAGTCAAATAATACAGGCAAGTTTCTAATTTTCATTATGGGGTGGATTGTATTTACTAAGGTAGGGAATTTTGCAAGAGAAGTACATTATAAGAAGAAATGAGTGTTTGGGGAAATAAATGGAGATGTTCACTAAGGCTTTGGGTTTGTAGTTTTGTAGTTCAGGAGAGACATAAAGGCAGAAAAAAGACTTAGAAGGTATCACTTTACTGACCCTAAAAATGGTAAAATAATAAATGGGAGTTAAAGAGTATCTATTTTCATTATATTCATAACACTTAGAAAACTATAGTATTAAATATGTTTTTCTTTTCACAAAGTAGTATGTGAGATGATGGGAATGATGTTTAAGATGGGAGATTTTGAACATACTGAAATACTGATGAAGAGCTAGTAAAAGGAAAGATTATTCTTAAGTAGCAAATAAACTAGTTGTTATTTGGAGAGTGAGGGCAGATAGAACCCAAAGCAGGGATAAAGGCATTTGTCTTGGCAATAAAAAGAAAGGCCTCTTCCATAATGATGAGAGGGAAAGATACATTTACATAAGGACCAATAAGTTTTGAGGATTAATGCAGTTCTTATCTCATGGCATTTTCTCTGTAAAGTTGAATGGAGACTACTGAGACAGGGTGTTTGACAAATGTGAGATTTTAATAGAGGTACTCTGGAGATGGGGGAGAAGAACTCATTAAGGAAGGTATGCAGAGGATTCAGTATTTATTTGTGAGTCATGCAAAACAGCATTACAAGAACCAAGCTGTGGCTTGAAGGGGAGATAGATGCATGCTAACCAGCAAGTCAAAAAAAAAACCTTACCATTATGTGTATCACTCTTGAGAAGGCTTAAGTAAGAGCATGGTTTCAATAAAAAGAACATATGGAAGGTGTAGAATGAGCAGAGATATACAGAAATAGACAGGTAAGCATTTTCCCCAAATGGTTCATAGATGAATGTATAGTTAGTTTAGTTGCTGAAATAGGAAAGGAGCTGGCCATTTATTTTGGAGCTAGATCATCCAAATATTAAATGTCCTGATGAAGGTATTTGCTTTTATTCTATTCGTGCTGATGTTCCAAGAAAAAACAAATTGATCTTACTGGATTTGGGAGGAAGACGGAAGTGCACACTTAAAGATATATTAGAAATGATTTTTGTACTTTCTCTTTTTTAAAAATAAAGAGATAGTCTTCCTTGAATGTAGTCTTGCATCCCTATAAAATTCTTACTGGGCTTCCCTGGTGGCACAGCGGTTGAGAGTCCACCTGCCAATGCAGGGTACACTGGTTTGTGCCCCGGTCTGGGAAGATCCCACATGCTGCAGAGCGGCTGGGCCCGTGAGCCATGGCCGCTGAGCCTGCATGTCCAGAGCATGTGCTCTGCAATGGGAGAGGCCACAGCAGTGAGAGGCCCATGTACCGCAAAAAAAAAAAAAAAAAAAAAAAAAAAAAATTCTTACTAATTTTAACACAACTAGGACCACCAGGAGAACAAAGACATACAAAAACACCAGAAATATATTTCCCAAATTTAGGAAGAATTTCCACTAACAGCCTGCGAATTGTACTGGGTTCAGTAAAGAAACACCAGTGACAGTTCACACATTCATAGCTCTATCCTGAGCAGAGCAAAATTTCAGGGAGACTTATTTTGCCTTTGTATACTGCCTAAGTATATTATATCAGAAACCCAGACCTAACCAAGCCTTTCTATTATATGAATGTAGCCTCTTTGAGGCAACTGGATTGTTAGCAACCTCACTTCTTTCTCCTAACAGGGTCCTTTTCTCAATATCCACTGGAGAACAGAAAATCCTGGTAAAGAATCAAACTGGTGGTAAGGAGGGGCATGTAAAGGTAGTTGTATATTCCACTTATAGAGATAAAGAATCTATAATTTAAAGGTGATAACAAAAATTAGAGGAAAAACTATTAGTAAATATTAGGACTATGGAATTTTCATGTTCTTCATTCGGGTAATAGGTGTAGGACACATTCCCACCTCAGTCCAGAATAGGTGAATTACATTAATTCTTATGGAAAACTGGAAATTGGATGAAAGCTGAGTGCATTCAGCTCTAGGTAGTTGAACCCTGAAGGAAAAGTTAAATGAAGTAAGGCCATATTATACAATGTGTTCACTAGGAAATAGCAGGCTTGGATATCACTTCTCATTTGATGCTAAATAAAATGAGAGGTGCATGGATCCTGAGAAAATACACTATGAAAGAGGACAAAAAGGAATAAAATTTCATAATTCAGAGGAAAAGCATACATTTAAAAATGATTTTAATAAAAATCTGAATACAGTTTAAAAATTGACATCAATATGCTGCCTCCCCAAAACTTGAAATCATAGGAATAAGTAAGACACCATGAAAAACAAACAAAAACTAAACAAAACCAAAGCAGGTATACATAAGAAACTAAATGATATAAGAACGGATATCAGCTTGGACCTTCAAGATGGTGGAGGAGTAAGACATGGAGATCAACTTCCTCCCCACAAATACATCAAAAATGCATCTACATGTGGAATAACTCCTACAGAACACCGGCTGAATGCTGGCAGAAGACCTCAGACTTCCCAAAAGGCAAGAAACTCCCCACGTACCTGGGTAGGGCAGAAGAAAAAAGAAAAGACAGAGACAAAAGAATAGGGACAGGACCTGCACCTCTGAGAGGGAGCTGTGAAGGAGGAAACGTTTCCACACACTAGGGAGCCCCTTCACTGTTGGAGACGGGGTTTGGGTGGATGGTGGGAAGCTTTGGAGCCACGGCAGAGAGTGCAGCAACAGGGGTGCAGAGGGCAAAGTGAAGAGATTCCCTCACAGAGGATTGGTGTCGACCAGCACTCACCAGCCTGAGAGGCTTGTCTGTTCACCCACTGGGGTGTGTGAGGGCTGGGAGCTGAGGCTCGGGCTTCGAAGACCAGATCCCAGGGAGAGGACTGGGGTTGGCTGCATGAACACAGCCTGAAGGGGGCTAGTGCACCACAGCTAGCCAGGAGGGAGTCCGGGGAAAACTCTGGAACTGCCTAAGAGGCAAGAGACCATTGTTTCAGGGTGTGCGAGGAGAGGAGATTAAGAGTACTGACAAAATGAGCTTCAGAGATGGGTGTGAGCTGCAGCTATCAGGGTGAAAACCAGAGACCAGCATGAAATGCTAACGTTGATGCTGCAGCCACCAAGAAGCCTGTGGGCAAGCGCAGGTCACTGTCCACACCTCCTGTCCTGGGAGCCTGTGCAGCCCACCACGGCCAGGGTCAACTTCCTCAGGAGAATACATGGCGTGACTCAGGCTGTTGCAACATCACACTGCCCTCTGCCACTACAGGCTTGCCCGGCATTCACTACACATCCCTCCCCCTGTCATGACAGAACCAGAGCCCCCTAATCAATGGCTCCATTAACTACCCTGTCTGGGTGAAGAACAGATACCAGAGGGTGACCTGCATGGAGACGTGGGGCCAAATCCAAAGCTGAACCCCAGGAGCTGTGCAAACAAAGAAGAGAAAGGGAAACTTCTCCCAGCAGCCTCAGGAGCAGCGGATTGAATCTCCACAATCAACTTGATGTACCCTGCATCTGTGGAATACCTGAATAGACAATGAATCATCCCAAAATTGAGGCAGTGGACTTTGGGAGCAACTGTAGATTTGGGGTTTGCTGTATGTGACTGACTAGATTCTGATTTATAGGTTTATCTTAGTTTAGTTTTTAGCACTTGTTATCTTTGGTGGATTTCTTTATTGGTTTGGTCTTTTTTTTTAATTACTTCTTAATTTTTTATTTTAATGTATTTTTTTTCTATTTTAATAACCTTATTTTATTTTATTTTGTTTTTTTAATTTATTTCTTTTTTGCCTTCCTTTTCTTCTGAGCTGTGTGGCTGACAGGGTCTTGGTGCTCTGGCCGGGTGTCAGGCCTGAGCCTCTGAGGTGGGAGAGCCGAGTTTAGGACTTTAGACCACAAGAGACCTCCCTGTCCCAAGTAATATCAATTGGTGAGAACTCTCACAGAGATCTACGGTTCAATGCTAAGAACCAGCTCCACTCAACCACCAGGAAGCTCCAGTGCTGGACATCCCATGTCAATTAGCAAGACAGGAACACAACCCTACCCATTAGCAGAGAGGCTGCCTAAAACCATACTAACTTCACAGACACACCAAAATACACCACTGGATACGGTCCTGCCCACCAGAAAGACAAGATCCAGCTTCATCCACCAGAAGGCAGGCACCAGTTCCCTCTACTGGGAAGCCTACACAACCCACTGAACCAACCTTACCCACTGGGGGCAGACACAAAAAACAACGGGAACTATGAACCTAACCCTGCAAAAAGAGGACTGCAAACACAGTAAGTTAAGTGAAATGAGATGACAGAAATACTCAGCAGAAGAAGTAGCAAGGTAAAAACCCGCCACACCAAACAAATGAAGAGGAAATAGGCAGTCTACCTGAAAAAGAATTCAGCATAATGATAGTAAAGATGATCCAAAATCTTGGAAATAGAATGGAGAAAATAAAAGAAAAGTTTAATAAAGACCTAGAAGAACTAAAGAGCAAACAAACAATGATAAACAACACAATAAATGAAGTTAAAAATTCTCTAGAAAGAATCAATAGCAGAATAATTGAAGCAGAAGAACAGATAAGTGACCTGGAAGATAAAATAGTGGAAATAACTACTGCAGAGCAGAATAAAGAAAAAAGAATGAAAACAATTGAGGACAGTCTCAGAGACCTCTGGGACAACACTAAATGCACCAACATTTGAATTACAGGGGTCCCAAAACAAGAGAAAAAGGAAGGGACTGAGAAAATATTTGAAGAGATTATAGTTGGAAACTTCCCTAATATGGGAAAGGAAATAATTACCCAAATCCAGAAAACACAGCTAGTCCCATACAGGATAAATCCAAGGAGAAACAGGCCAAGACACATATTAATCAAACTATCAAAAATTAAATATAAAGAAAAAAATTAAAAGCAGCAAGGGAAGAGCAAAAAATAACATACAAGGGAGTCCCCATAAGATTAACAGCTGATCTTTCAGCAGAAAGTCTGCAAGCCAGAAAGGAGTGGCAGGGCATATTTAAACTGATGAAAGGGAAAAATCTAAAACGAAGATTAATCTACCCAGCAAGGGTCTCATTCAGATTCTATGGAGAAAATAAAAACACTTTACAGACAAGCAAAAGAGGGAAGTTTATAGCAATAAAATCCTACCTCAAGAATCAAGAAACATCTCAAATAAACAAGCTAACCTTACACCTAAAGCAATTAGAGAGAGAAGAGCAAAAAAAAAAAAAAAAAAAAAAACCCAAAGTTAGCAGAAAGAAAGTAATCATAATGATCAGATCAGAAATCAAAGAAAAAAAAATGAAGGAAGCGATAGCAAAGATCAATAAAACTAAAAGCTGGTTCTTTGAGATAAAACATTAGCCAGACTCATCAAGAAAAAAGGGAGAATACTCAAATCAATAGAATTAGAAATGAAAAAGGAGAAGTAACAACTGACACTGCAGAAATACAAAGGATCATGAGAGATTACTACAAGCAACTATCTGCCACTAAAATAGACAACCTGGAAGAAATGGACAAGTTTCTAGAAAAGCACAACCTTCTGAGATTGAACCAGGAAAATTAGAAAATATAAACAGTCCAATCACAAGCACTGAAATTATAACTGTGATTAGAAATCTTCCAAAAAACAAAGGCCCAGGACCAGATGGATTCACAGGCAAATTCTATCAAACATTTAGAGAAGAGCTAATACCTATCCTTCTCAAATTCTTCCAAAATATAGCAGAGGGAGGAACACTCCCAAACTCATTCTGTGTGGCCACCATCACCATGATACCAAAACCAGACAAAGATGTCACAAAAAAAAGTACAAGCCAGTATCACTGTTGAATATAGGTGCAAAACTCCTAAACAAAATAGTAGCAAACAGAATCCAACAGCACATTAAAAGGATCATACACCATGATCAAGTGGGGTTTATCCCAGGAATGCAGGGGTTCTTCAATATATGCAAATCAATCAGTGTGATACACCATATTAACAAACTGAAAGGTAAAAACCATATAATCTCAATAGATGCATAAAAATATTTCAACAAAATTCAACACCCATTTATGATAAAAACTCTCCAGAACGTAAGCATAGAGGGAACTTACCGCGCCATAATAAAGGCCATATAAGACAAACCCACAGCCAACGTCGGTCTCAATGATGTAAAACTGAAACCATTTCCACGAAGATCAGGAATAAGACAGGTTGCCCACTCTCACCACTATTATTCAACACAGTTTTGG
Source organism: Mesoplodon mirus (assembly GCF_964341445.2). Taxonomy (NCBI): domain Eukaryota; kingdom Metazoa; phylum Chordata; class Mammalia; order Artiodactyla; family Ziphiidae; genus Mesoplodon; species Mesoplodon mirus. Next base: position 113,290,660 of record NC_138982.1, read on the forward strand.
AAGTCTGATTCCCAGCAATCCGAGAAGAAAGAGAAATAAAAGGAATCCAAAACAGAAAAGAAGAAGTAAAACTGTCACTGTCTGCAGATGACATGATACCATACATAGAGAATCCTAAAGATGCTACAGAAATCTACTAGAGCTAATCAATGCATTCGGTAAAGTAGCAGGATAGAAAGTTAATGCACAGAAATCTCTTGCATTCCTATACATTACTGATGAAAAATCTGAAAGAGAAATTAAGGAAATGCTTCCATTTACCACTGCAATGAAAAGAATAAAATACGTTGGAATAAACCTACCTAAGGAGACAAAAGACTGGTATGCAGAAAACTCTGAGACACTGATGAAAGAAATTAAAGATGATACAAAGAGGTGGAGAGATATACCATGTTTTTGGATTAGAAGGATCAACATTGTGAAAGTGACTATACTTCCCAAAGCAATCTACAGATTCAATGCAACCCCTATCAAAATACCAATGGCATTTTTCACAGATCTAGAACAGAAAATTTCACAATTTGTGTGGAAACATAAAAGACCCCAAATAGCCAAAGCAATCTTGCAGAAGAAAAACAGAGCTGGAGAAACCAGGCTCCCTGACTTCAGATTATACTACAAAGCTACAGTAATCAAGACAGTATGGTACTGGCACAAAACAGAAGTATAGATCAATGGAACAGGAAAGAAAGCCCAGAGGTAAACTCAGGCACATATGGTCACCTTATCTTTGATAAAGGAGGCAAGAATATACAATGGAGAAAAGATAACCTCTTCAGTAAGTTGTGCTGGGAAAACTAGACAGGTGCAAGTAAAATAATGAAAATAGAACACTCCCTACAACCACACACAAAAATAAACTCAAAATGGCTTAAAGACCTAAATGTAAGGCCAGACACTATAAAACTCTTATGGGAAAACATAGGCAGAACACTCTATGACATAAATCACAGCAAGATCCTATTTGACCCACCTCCTATAGAAATGGAAATAAAAACAAAAATAAACAAATGGGACCTAATGAAACTTAAAATCTTTTGTAAAGCAAAGGAAACCATAAATAAGATGAAAAGACAACCATCAGAATGGGAGAAAATATTTGCAAATGAAGCAACTGACAAAGAATTAATCTCCAAAATATACAAGCAACTCATGTAGCTCAATATCAAAAAAACAACCCAATCCAAAAATGGGCAGAAGACCTAAACAGACATTTTTCCAAAGAAGATATACAGATTGCCAACAAACACATGAAAGGGTGCTCAACATCATGAATCATTAGAGAAATGCAAATCAAAACTACAATGAAGTATCACCTGACAGCAGTCAGAATGGCCATCATCAAAATCTAGAAACAAATGTTGGAGAGGGTGTGGAGAAAAAGGAACATTCTTGCACTGCTGGTAGGAATGTGAATTGGTACAACCACTATGGAGAACAGTATGGAGGTTCATTAAAAAACTACAAATAGACTACCATATGACCCAGCAATCCCACTACTGGGCATATACCCTGAGAAAACCATAATTCAAAAAGAGTCTTGTACCACAATGTTTATTGCAACTCTATTTACAATAGCCAGTACATGGAAGCAACCTATGTGTCCATCTACAGATGAATGGATAAAGAAGATGTGGCAGATATATACAATGGAATATTATGCAGCCATAAAAAGAAACGAAATTGAGTTATTTGTAGTGAGTTGGATGGACCTAGAGTCTGTCATACAGAGTGAAGTATGTCAGAAAGAGAAAAACAAATACTGTATACTAATACATATATATAGAATCTAAAAAAAAAGAAATGGTTCTGAAGAACCCAGGGGCAGGACAGGAATAAAGACACACATGTGGAGAATGGACTTGAGGACACAGGGAGGGGGAAAGATAAGCTAGGTTGAAGTGAGAGTGGCATTGACATATATACACTACCAACTGTAAAATAGATAGCTAGCGGGAAGCAGGTGCATAGCATAGGGAGATCAGCTTGGTGCATTTTGACCACCTAGAGGGGTGGGATAGGGAGAGTTGGAGAAGCAAGAGGGAGGGTATATGGGGATATATGTATACGTATAGCTGTTTCACTTTGTTATACAGCAGAAACTAACACAACAATGTAAACAGTTATACTCCAATAAAGATATTAAAAAAAAAGAAGAATGGATTCCAAGGGGACAAATTCTAATAGATTGAAATCTACTTTGGAGTAAAAAAGCTAACAAAAAAAACTTCTATAGAATGCAGAGGGGAAATGTTTTTCTTAAAAGAAGCAAAAACGATGAGAGGGGAAATATACCAGAGAATTTCCCTAAGGAAATATTATTTTACTTATATAAATCTAGGGGTGTATCTGGTTACATTTTCTGAAATTGAAAAATAGTTCTTTTAGGAAATATTTAGACAATGATAGGCTATTGGTCTCAGTCCTTGTAACCTAGGACTCATATGATAACAAAAATAGGTATACAAAATACTCATATATTTAATTTCCCTGAAAAATATTTTGCTGACCTCACTGGTTTTCAGAAAATTCATTGAAAGTATTTTTTATTTATTGTACTCCATCACCTTGAAATAGTTGTAGAGATTAAAAAATAATAAATTAAGGCATTTTTTTTTAAAGGAAGGAGTAGAGAGTAGCATTCTTTATCCAATTCTGTCGTTAACTTGGGAAGTTTCCTTGCGGAAGTCATTGAACATTGTTAAAACACATCCTGTTTTTAATGTAACACGTTCTGAGAATTTGTAGAAGATATACTTTTGGCTGGATTCCCTGCTTTGTTATGCTCTATCCTGCCAGCTGGGGTCTCTAGGGTATATTTTAATTACATTGAGGGAAATTGTAGTAATAAGAAAAAAGTCTCCAACACTGTTTCAATGATTAATTTTACAGGAAGCTTTATAAGCAGAGCATTTAATTCACTTACAAAGTCTTCATTTGTGATGTCATTCATAACAGCATTATGATGGGGTATGGAAAATTTCACAGTGATATTTTTGAAAAAATGAAGGTATTTTAAGACCATTTCAGAGATCATATATACCTTTTTCAACGTGAAGGTAGCTATAAAGAGTGAATATATATGTGTGTGTGTATATATACATATATATATATATGTATGTGTGTGTTTGTGTATTTTTTAAACCTGAAGTGTATGCAAACTTGCTACACATAGATACTCTGTAATGGTTAGTTGTGCCTTAGTAAGTATTGAATTATACCATCGCTGCTACTTTTTTCTGTAGTACTAAAAACATAAAATTTCATAATATGTTGATGAAAATATTACCCTCATTGATAAATTTTATCATCTCTTTTCCTCCATGATTAACTTTCGAATAAACCATAGCTACAAACACACAATCAATTTTATTATAACATCTACTATTTCTCATAATTTTCAGTGTGTCCCAAATCTGGGGAAAGATAATCTTTTGGCTAAAACCTTCTACCATTTTGCCATTTATATTTCATATATAAAGTGAAGGACTGCCATATAATACTAACCACAGTAATGTGAATAAAAATATTTTAAAGTGAAGAAAATGTTTAAGAAGTAAAAAATATAAATAATGAATGAACATGGTAACTGGAAGCAACTGAAAGCCCTTATGAGGCAAGTTTATAATACATGACCTTAAGTATTTATATGAAATATTTGCAAAATTACCTTCATTAAAACTTTTATATATTTTGCAGAAATACATTGAATAAGAATACCAGTCTTAGAACAGAGATTATGCAATATTTGACACACATATGTGAAGGAAAAATAAATTACCTGGAGAGCATATTAAAAATGCAAAATTTTCAGATTCTGTGGAGATCTACTGAATTAGAATCCAAGGGATAGGTCTTGAAATACATATATTTAACTAGTGATCTAGATGACTTTATCTGAGTGAGTGGCATCCAAAATTAGTATTGGATTTATATGTGAAGAGCTATAGAACAATGACATGAGATATAGATTTTACAGTTGCTGTAGATTTTAAATAAAATAACAGATTTACTTGATAAACGTAAGTTGAAATTTTTAAAAACTCATTAATAAAAAGACCTATGGATTTAAGACAAGAAGGAATCCTTTCTTATCTATCATGTTGATTATTTTTTAGAATGGGAATATGCAAAATATTATGTGTAAGCATTTTATTCAAGGAATATTTTAACAAGGAAAAACAAAAATTAATAAAAATGCCTGTTGGAATTATACATATTCAGTAGTTATATTACAATACATATGAGAATATAATACTATGTGATCATTAAAATACTGATGCAGAAACTTACTCATTGAAGTGACAATACAAAATTAAAAGTACATTACAGAAGAGAATATGTAGTATGATCAGTTTTTTTTATAGAACTCAATAGAAATATTTTTATGGTGGAAATGTAGAGAAGAAAGTAAACTATAAGTTCAGTGGTACTTTTCTGTGACTGGTTGAGTTTTATTTTTTTATTTTGCTTAATTACAAATAAGCAAATTCCTTGTGTGTGTGTGTTTATGTATGTGTTACCTGAACATTACAAGGCTATTATTAATGTCAAAAATAATTGCAAGCCCTTAGTATATCCTTGCAACTGTTCTAATTCAATGAGATCTTTATAACAATGCCATTTCTTAACTAATATTACTAGTAAACAGGGAAGTCAACCCAGGCAGGTCAAGTGATTTTCCCAAATTCATACAGCTAGTGAGTGTATATTACATATTATTAAAATTTTTCTAAATTATGTAAAGACAATAGTATTGATAATTTAGCTTATAGCTTCTATTTTACCATGTTATTTGTATAATTTAAAAATATTTTACAGCCTCATTTTTTTAAGATTTGGATGGTATATTTAAAATAAAAACAAAGTTTATCATTTACTGTCAACACTCAGTTTTCAGAGAAAAATTCAACAAATTCAGTCATGTCTGATTTAATATTTATTTGCTTTTATCTTTCTATATCATCACTACAAGATTTTATTAAGGATAACCATGTCTAGATGCTATCAAAATCATTCACAATGCAATCTGACTTCCAAAACTGAATGTAGAATATATCACATGTGATAGAACATTATTTCTTCTATTTTTACTTTTAATTTTACTTTAAGCTTGTGCATGCATGGATATATATGTATATATCTTTCTATATACATACATACATATATATCTTCATTTTGAAAAAATAGAAACTTTTATTAAATAAATTTTAAGAGAGTTGAAAAAAAGCTGAATATACTTCACTTGAGAATATTTATATTGTACTCTTGGCTACAGTTTGGGAAGTGGCAGTGTATTGGAGGAATAATGTGAATCAGAATATCATTGCTTGGGCAGAGTTACATAGTGTGCATTTGCAAAGTTAAAAACTAACACTTCTCTTGACTTCTCTACTGCCTGCTTAACTGCATGTTTTCTATAGCTATTGCAACCAATAGGACAAGATGAGGTTGAAAATCTACCTAATAGGTTATGTTTTTTGGTCAGATTATTTAGACTAGAAAAAATGTAAAACATGATTTAAAAGCATATTATAAAATCTCTAAAGCTGTTGTTTGCTAGTTCATTTTATTTCAGTTTAACAGAGGCATTGGGCTAAGTGCTGTGGATAAAAAGAAGAATTACAGTCTGTCCTTTTAGGAGCTCCCTACCTAGGTAGAGATAGAAAGAGAAAGAGAGAAGGAGAAGGAGAGAAGGAGAAAGAGAGAACGAGAAAGAGAAAGAGAAAAGAGCATTTTTGTAATACATTAAGGTAAGTGCTGTGATAGACCTTCAGAAGGATAGAATGGGAACGTGGTCCAACCTTTGTGGTTAGGGTACTTAGATTAGGCTTCATGAAGGAAATTTGTCTTAAAATGTAAGATAGGTTGAAAAAAAAAGTAAAATTTATACGAGGGGAGAGAGGGAGAGAGGCTAAAAAGGTGTTTGTTTTTTCCTGACCAGAAATAATAGCAGAAATAAATAGGAAGGAAGGTCTGAAACAGATTGTTGGTAAGGTTTGTTCTATGTAAATGGCTCTCCTCCCTGGATCAAATGTAGACAGGAAGTGAACTGAACCCTCCAGTGATACAATGAGGGCCCTAGTTGTCTATGTTTCAAAATGCACACACATTTGTGGTCTTGTTGCCTAAAGTGGTGGAGGTGTGACTGGGAAGTAGGAAGATCCACTCCTGTAGCAGTTATATGCCATTGTCTGATTTGTAAGGAGGCAGTAAACATATTTATTAGACATTTACTATGTGTTTGTAATGCACTGGTATATAGGTAATGCTGAACATGTAGAATTAATTGAGGAGTATTTCCTCTTTTTCTGTTATTTGGCAGATATTTTACCAAATAGGAATAATATGCTCTTAAAAAGTATAGACAACTTTTCTGTAAAATTATATTAGCCTGGTCGTGTCTTCTCTTAAAAAAATTTTAAATGATAATTAAATTTATTTAATGGATAAGAGGACTATTTAATCATTCTATTTCTTTAGTCAATATCAGAAAACTTTATTGCCAAGAATTTGCCCATTTCTAAATTTTAAAACTTTTAACATACCTTTTTTATACTAATATTAAAATATGATCCTTTTTGTTTTTGTTAATTCTGTATTACATGCTGATTCTATATATACAAGCTACATAGATCTGTTATGTCTCTGTAGTTCTATCAACAGTTTGCTTTATTTAGAGACTACTTCATTAAATTAATGAAATCCATGATTGTTGTATCTTCTTAAAGAATTGGAAATTTTTCATTTGGAGTGAAACGATCCATTTTTGAAAAGTCTGTTTTTTTCTGATGTGAGCATAGATACTCTGCCTTTCTTTGGGTACTTTAATATGTTTATTAAATCTCTCTGTATTCTATATTTATTTTAGATGTATCTCTTGCAATCTCTCTGTGTGCTATATTTTCAATCTTCTCTCTCTTTTGGCTTTTTTATTTTTTTGCTTTTTTAATATCTATTTTTCTTATTCCTTTTCCTATGTACTAGTTTGGAAGATACTTTTATAAAAATATAATTTTTAGTGGGTGAGCTTAAATTTTTATGCTGCATTCTTAAAGTCTAAATTAAATTAATACCATAATTCCCTTCCTCAACAACACAGACTCTAAAATATTTTATTTTATTATCTTCTCTTGACTTGCTAACTTTTCCAGTGTTTTATTGCATTTTTTAAACTCAATACTTCATGCATTATTAATGTTATTTTATGTGGATTATGTTTAAATAGACTTTCTACACATTAACTCATTTTTTTACCTCACCATTCCTTTTGCATCTCATACAGTTCTCTGGCATTATTTTTACTTTCTCCTAATTGACTCTGTTGCACAAGGCAGAGTCCAATGAACTAGTATGACTATCTAATATTATTAATACTTTAGTTTTATATGCTTTCTTTTCTTATAAAATATTTCTAATTATTTTGCTACATTATAACACTTTACCTATAAATGTATATTACTAAGTGAAAAGGCTACATTCTGTATGATTCCAACTATATGACATTATGGAGAAGGGAAAATGATACAGACAGTAAAAAAAATGAAATCAATGGTTTCTAGGGCTTCATGGTGTAGGAAGGGTAGGTGGGGAGAGGATGAATAGGTGGCACACAGGGGATATTTAGAGCCATGGAACTATTCCTTTAACAGTATGATACTCTTATGGAAGATACATGACATTATGCATTAGTCAAAACCTATGAAGCTATGCAGTACAAAGAATGGACCCTAATATAAGTTATGATCTTTAGTTAGTAATAATGTATCAATATTGGTTTATCATTTGTAACAAATGCACCACAGGAATGGAAGATGTTAATAATAGGGGAAATTGTGTCACCACACAATTTGAGGTGAAAGGGTGGGAAGAGGGAGAGGGGATATATAGGAATTCTTTGTACTTCTCATTTTTTTGAAACCCTAAGCCTTCTCTAAAAAATAAAGTCTATTAATACAAAATGAAATCCACTTTTAATATTTAAAATTGGATAAGCAATTATTGTGTTATTCATATTCCTTAAGAAATTTTACAAAACTCCATACCTAGAAACAAAGCTGCTCATACATTTCTTTACAGTTTTTTTTTCCATTTTGCCTTAAATGGGATTATCAAAATAGGAAGAGACTATCACAGACTAACCATCCCCTAAGTAAAACTATTATCCGTTGTATGGTTTGTCAAAATAGTACCAAGAGAAAATGAATAACATTCAAAACATAAAATCATCATCAATAAGCATCATGACCAAAAGAAGATTTTTTATCCTGAGATCTAAAAGTAAGTCATTTAAATACCTTGGTGACACAGTTTGGTAATGTAATACAAATAATTTTTTGGAATTCAGGAAGAGTTGAGCAGAATTCTGCCTTTGTTAAAAATACAAAGTTATCTTGTATTATCTTATATTTTCTGGAAGTTTACTGTCTTCATCTATGTAAAGAGTAGCTTGTATTATCTCTGGGGTCCTATTCCCCTTTGCATTCTATTGTTGTATGATCATACTTCTTAATGAGGAGCTTGTGACTTTGTGTGCTGAGACAGTAAATGAATTCTTAAGAATCAGAGGCCCTGTTTTCATGCAAATAAACCAAATGATGAACAATAGAGGAGAGCAAAATTATGAGCAATATTAATTTGCCATCTATATAACTTTTCTTCATTCTTGAGAATTGATCTGAATATGAAAATAAAATCTGAAGGAATGAGAAAACTAACAGTCATTATCCTGACTGCCAAGTCACTTTCCTTACCCAAATATGAATTTCAGTGTTTATGAATATATTTGAAATTACTCAGATAACATGACAAATAGATAATTTTATCAGACTACATCTTTTACAGAAAGGAAGATTCAGGGTATTTAATTTAGGTGATATTTATTTTGAAAGTTTAACTATAGTTAAGCTTGTTCCTTTGTTAGAAGATTATTGGTGAAGTATAGACCCTAAGGTCTATTAAAAATTGTTTTTCACTTTTTTCATTTCATAGAGGCAATTTATGAATTACAGTTAATTAGTTCCTTTTAAGTATATTTATTCAAAAACTAGCTTTCAAAACTCCTATTTCATTTTCAACTGTGTTCATCTTTAACACTAATACATATGATCATATAGCTGACTAAAGAGGACCAAGTTCAACACACCACTATAAATAATTAAAAAAATTAAAACCTGTAACATACTTAAAATTATCTATTCTCTATTTTTTAATAATTAATTTTCAGTTTTACATTAATTATCAAAAGTTAATACTAAAACCATTGATGAAAATTTTTCCTTTTAGATTCATTCTGATTATTCAACAATATATATATTTTGGGTTTGGATTACTTTAAATAGTTTATTTAAGGTAAAAATTGTTATAGTTAAGTCATAATTTTTCAGAATGTTATGAGGGTATAGGTATTCTAGGTGTTAATATATGATCATAAGAAACTCTGTCATAATGGGGTTTAGTATATCTACTCAGAAAAACAAATGATAGATCAGACTGTTATCTGGAGTGTACTGAATTGGAACAAAGGGAATTTAATGTTCTTTAAGAAATATTTCTATCATGCTGTAGTACTGAAATGAATTTCCCTTCTCCCCTCTAGAGAATTTCCTCTCTGAATACATGGGACAGATCATGCAGAATCAGATTATTTCTCTTTTGAAGGATGCTAGGAATACCCAGATATATTTTCAGTGTCTAGCTCTGTTTGCATTATTCATTTAATGCAACCAAAGTTTCTGCCATTAAAAGGAAGTCTCCTGTTGCAACTTACAGTGATTTAAATTGCATCTAATTTTATTTAAATCATGGAGTGGTATCTCTTTGAAATTGTATTGGGATAAATCTTAGGAATCCTGGTGATTTGGGGAAAATAATTTAGTTTCATGAAATTTATTTAATATACTATGTGCTCATGTACATTTCTCAGAAATTGTCTACAGATGAGTAATAGTAGATTTTTTTTTCTCACATTTATATCTATTTCCAGGTTATTATTTCCTGATCTTATCCCTAAAATCTGGAGCCTTCCTGTTTGCCATTTTTCACTAAACACAAATCTTGTGCCAGTCCTTGGTTATTTCTCTTGCCTCAGACAGGCACTTAGGGTTTATATCACCCACTTAGCCCTGGATCATGTGATTAGTCATTTCTTGAAGTTTTCTTTCTTGAATTATCGAGGGATTTTAAACTATTTGATAGCAGAGTTCATGCTGATAATGAATTCCTAGGAGGGAAAATGTCATGGATAAGGATAATGAAGACTTCACAGATAAGTCTGTACTTAAACTAGATCTTGTGAGATTTTTCTAGGCAGAAAGGCAGAAAGAAGTTAACTCAGATATTAGACCTAATGCAACAAAGGCACAAAAATGGTGACAAGGATGTAAGGATATCACTGCTGCTTAAACAGTTTGTAAGCATATGTAGGTTTAAACTAAAGTGATGGTATCAGTAATGAAAATAAAGGGATAGATGCAAAATTTACTTGGAGGAAGAATCTGTAAAAGAAATTCTTATGTATAGGAGAGTTTGAATGACTTACCATCCATGTTACATTTCAACTCTAAGATTCTATCAATATATATTCAATATTCAGTGTATGCCAGGGTCTTGCATACTAGTTGAATATCAGAGATATTGTCAAAATGAGGTACAAATCAAGTAAAACAAATTCAACAGATATTGACTATTAAAACAGAATCCCTACTTATCAGTCTAATGACAAATCATTAGATCTAAGCAATTTGGCTCTATTCACTGGAGTAGATCATAAGAAACCTGTCCTGGTAGAGTTGAAAACAAATGATAAACTTTATACTAATTTAATATAAAGTTTATATTAGTTGTGACTTTTATTATGTGCTCCATGATCATAAATCTGAAAATAGGAATTCGTTTTTGGATTAGTTTTAATGAACAAATTTACATATATACTTGCATTTAAAATATCTTATTCCTGAGAGAGTTAGGAAAACTAGGGAGAATCAGATAATAGTTTTTAGCAAAGTATATTTCACCAGAAATAATATTTAATTCCTGATTATTTTTAACTTTTAACTTGGCTGAGCACTCAATATTTGAAAAGCAAGGTTATCATTTCTGAAAGATGATCCTGTAATATGAAATAGAGCTTAGAGCAAGAAACACTGGCAGCCCTCTAATTTGCCTTACTAGGCATACACTTAGTAATGACGTTCTCTTGGTTGGAAGTCAGCAGTGCTCACAGGCAGAACATTTGTGGATACATTGCTGAGGATTTTACTCACTAAGATAGACTTTCTTTAGCATGTACTTCAAAAGAGTTCTTACCTAAATGTAGCACTGCTAGTCTTATTTTTCCATAAAAAAATCTCTGGGAATTTGATTCTTCATTTTTGTTCTATCTATTGAAGTGTTAAGCAAATTGCTTTTGAGGAAAATAGTGTTCTTACCGATGAATAAGTCCTTGGGTTATATCTCTCTAGAGATAAAATGGATATATATATATATATATATATATATATATATATATATATATATATACACACATACATATATATACACACACATCAGAATATTTATGGATATATATATATATATATATATTAGGTTTCTGAATATTCTTTTTTTAATATTTTTATTGGAGTATAATTGCTTTACATTGTTGTGTTAGTTTCTGCTGTATAACAAAGTGAATCAGCTATGCATATACATACATCCCCATGGTTTCTGAATATTCTTAAGGGACGTTTATCATTCCAATCCATATGTTAGACTATTAAAGCACATCACTCGAGCAATATGCAGTAGATGTATTCTACATACTAGTAAGGACATATAAGCTTGAATTTAAATTCCAGCCATTACTTACTAGGTCTTCAGCTAGGGAAAGCTACTGCCTGGTGTTCGTTATGCCAGGACCCCTGCTCCATGTGGATCTTGGATAAATATAAATTCAGAGAAAATATTTTTCCATCAGAGGTTTAGGAGATTTAGCAACCACTGCTTTCCAAAATCGTCTCAGGAGACAAACATTAAGATGCCTTAAACTTGTTTGAAAAATATATATTTTAACTAAGATATATGGTGTCTGAGACAACACTACTCCTAGCATGCCAAATGTTGATTATTTCCATTTTAAGTTTTTTTTACGCAACTTCATAATTTCCCACATTAGTATGATTAGAATTGAATAGCATAATAGAGGTTGTGTGTGTGTGTGTGTGTGTGTGTGTGTGTGTGTGTGTGTGTGTGTGTGTATGAGTATGGAAGGGGCTGGTGGTGTATGTGTTGGTGGAAACAATCTTATCGGGAAAGAACATCACCATTGGTTTCTAATTGTCTGGGCTTCTCTGCTACTCATGCTAAGGTTGAAATTTTGCTTTTGCAGACTAGTTTTGCGCACTGGAAATTTTAAAAGATTCAGGCAAGGAAGATAATGGCAATCAGCAGAAATACTGTGTCATTAAATTGGAAGAAAAATAAATAGAAGTTTGTATGAAAATATCTAGGGAATCACACTACTATTCTGTATTAAGGCAATTATTAGCTAATGAAGGAAAAGTTTAGGTCTGTGTGACATCCTTATCATTAACATTAGGCCTTTGATTATTGATGATGTATGTCGATACCTAGGTTATAGAAAGTCATCCACATATGTAAATAAAATTTTTCAAAGAGTATCTATTATTCTATACATGCAAAAACAGGTTTTTATTCATACTGATCATCAGAGACATTTGTATCTAGAGTAGAATATTTTACCACCATAAACTTGCTTTAACTTACTTGTATTGTACTTTGGACTGTTGCCGTCTTTAAAAAGTTTCAGAGAAACTCTATGAACTAATTGGGTATAATTATTGCAAATGTCATTGTTTGTTACATTATGATGGCTTTTTAAGCTACTTATTATGGAAATTTCACGTATTCAAAAGTACAGAGAACTGTATTAGGAATTCTCAAACATCTATCATCTAGTTTCACTCAATGTAACTCATGGAAAATCTCATTTCATTTATAACTCCCTTTTCCCTATTTCTCCTGTTGAATTAGTTTTAAAAGGGTCTCAGGCATTATTGTAAATATATATAAATCATGTATAAATATTGATACAAATAGTATAAATATATAGTATTGTCTCCAAAATTAAGCACGTATTTTCTAAAGTAGTCATGATTCCATTGTAGTATATAAATGACAAATATTTCTTAATATAATGAAATATCTAATGGTCAAATTTCTATTGTTGTCTCACTAAATTATATTTTGATATAGATTATAAATTAATATATAATATCAATATTAATGCTTATATATAAATACAGATTTATAATTCTATCTATCTATATGGTCTATTTATCTATGTAATACATATGTACTATGTAAGACCCCAAAAATTTCCAGGACCCCAAAATGTTTATATATGGCATTCGCTTTAAGGTCTCCTAAATATCTTTTAATCTATAGATTCCACAAACCCTCATTTATCTCTTCAAAATTTACTTGTGGAAAACACAGATTGCTTGTCCTCCAGAATACTAGCATATTTTGGATATTGCTTTTTTTGCATTCTTGTGGTTTAACATGATTTTCTAAATAGTGTATTTCCTGTAATCTGTTAGTTATAGAAATTAGATTATATAAAGGTTTATGTTTTGGCAAAATAACTTCATTGATGATGCTGTTTTGGCTTTTTTGTTTGTTTGTTTTTCTCAAAAAGAGTTTCTTAATAGGCAATTGAGTCTTTTTTTGTAATGTTAGTTGTCACTGAGGATCAGTGCTAGATCCATTATTTTTCAGGGATTTGCATTTTTTATTTTTTCAAGTTTTCTAAGTGAAGAAAAAGCTGTTGTTATTGATTTCAGCCTTCTTACTGAAGTTTAATTTACATATAGTGAAGTGCAAAGATCTTAACAGTGTAATGTGTTTTGACAATTGTTTATACCCATAGAACTGAAACCATAATCAATATATAAGCTTTTCATTCCCATCTCATTGCCTAGAAAAAAGGCAATGTTAAAAATTTTATCACTGAAAATAAGCTTCATAAATGTTCTAGAATTTCAAATAAACAAAATCAAACATGTTCTCTTTTTAGTCTCATTTCATTTGTTCAGCATAATGTTTTGAAGATTCATCTATATTGTTATATGTATCATAAATTTGTTTTTTTTTATTGCCCAGATATATCCCATAGTATGGATACATTACTGTTAGAAGATAAACTGAAGCATATTCAAATTTTAAGAATTTATTTAAGCAAAAATCAATTGGAATCAGGCATGCCAAACCAGAAGTATTTAGGAGTACTCCCTAGTAAGGAGATAGTGGAAAGATATATAGAGAAAATACAGAAGCAAAGAAAGGAAAGTATATAATTGGCTATAGTTTAAAGCCTACTTGACTCTGATTGGTTGTCCTTAGCATTTTGATTTTATAACCTTGAGACATTTATAGGCTTGGATTAGGTTTGCTTTCAGAGGCTTCCATAGCATTAGAGTCACCTCAGTCTAATGGCCTCCTTGTTTCATTAATTTAACATTACAAATATATTCATTGCTCCTTCAGTTGGTGAATACATAGGTTGTTTTCAAATATTGTCTGCTGTAGAAAATCTATGAACATTTGTGTAGGATAATTGTGAATATATAATTTCATGTTTCATGGCTACATACTCAGGAGTGGAATGTCGGGGTCCTATGGTAAATTGTATATTTAACTTTCTAAGAAACTGCCATGGAGTTTTCCAAGGTGAAACCACACTATGCATTCCTAGAAGGAATACATGAGAGGCCAGGTTGCTCCATATCTTTGGCAACACTGGACCTTGTTAATCTTCTTTTATTTTATCTTTTAAAAATTTAGCCATTTTGTGGGTATGTGGTAATATATTGTGATTTTACTTTGAATTTATCTGATGATTGATGATAATGTGCTTATTGACCATTTGTGTCTGTTGGTTTGCCCCATTTTTTAAGAATTGAATTTTCTTTTCATTAAATTGTAAGAGTTCCTAATGTATTCTAGATATAAATATTTGTCAGATGTATAAACTGCAAACATCCTTTTCCAGTCTTGGTTTAATCTTTCTATTTTCTAATCAAGGTCTTTTTATGAAGAGTAATTTTTATTTTAATAAATTTTTATCATTTTAATTTTGTAAAAGGTATCCTTTATATCCTATGTAAAAAATCTTTGCCCAAATGAAGGGAATGAAAATATTCTCTCATGTGTTCTTCTAGAAATTTCATAGTCTTAGCACTTACAATTAGATCTATTGTCTATCTCAGATAAAATTTTGTATATATGAGATTGGGATTGTTTTTGACCATAAAGATATCCAGTTATTCAGCACAACTTAGGGAAAAGACTTCATTTCAAGTTGTATTGCACTGATATCTATGTCAAAAAATGCTTGATTGACTATATATGTGGGTCTATTTTTTTTACTCCACTATGTTCTATTCCTTACACCTATTCCATATTACCTTAATTAATGTATTTGTATATGGAGTTTTGAAACCATGTAATGCAAGTCCCTCTCTTTCTGTCTCTCTAACTCATTCCTTCTCTCTCTCTCTCTTTTGATACCCTTGTATATTCTAGGTCTTTTAAATTTCCATACAAATTTTCACATTTATTTGTCCATTTCAACAACAAAACAAAAGGCATTGTGGTGACACAATATGGATAGAATTGACATCCTAACAAAACTGAATCTTCCAATTAATTAATATGTTATATTCCTTATTTAGGAATATCTTTTAGCAATATATATATATATATATATATATAATTTTGGAATATCTTTAGCAAAATATATCTTTTAGCAATATGATACAGTGCTCAGTAAAAACATCTTACAAAATTTTAGCTGAATTTGTGAATTTAGTTGAATTTATGAATTATCAAATTTATTGTTTGGTATTAAATATTTGATAACAGTACTATAAATGGTAGATTTAAATTTAATTTTTCAGTTGTTTGTTACTAGCATATAAATTTTTTTAAAATTTAATATTGATCTTGTAGTCACTTATTCAGAGATCTTGCTGAATTCACTTGTTATACTAGGTAGCTTCTCTGTAGACTCTTTTGGGATTTTACGTTGATAATCATGTCATCGGCAGAGAAGAGCATCTATATCTCTTTTCTTGTTTGTTTGTTTGTTTGCTTTTTGCCTTATGCATTTGCTAGAACCTAAATTATATTGTTGAATAGAAGTGTTAAAATGAAACATCCTTTCTTGCTCCTGATTTAGGCAACAAGAAAATTTCATCAGTAACTATGATGCTAGCAGTAAAGCTTAAGTTTAAGCCCTCTATCGTTTGAAGTTTTTTTTTTTTCTATTTCCAACTGATTAAACTTAAAATGGCAATATTCTAACTCTTTCATTCTTTCTGCATGCCTCTATACTTTCTCAAAGAGAAATTCTCCCTCATCAGTTATGTGGTTACCTTGAAAGAAAAATATATGCTAGAAATCAGAATAAATACCTGATTCTTTTTTTATTCTATTTACAAAAATAAAATGTTGAATCCTTTCATTCTTTGAATATCATAATTAATTTTTTACATTTATAATCTCAAAGAGTTTAATATATTCGATCTGATTAATTCATTGTGTTTAATGTCCTTAACTGATGCTCAAATTTTTAAATCTTTGACAAGTTGGACAGCCACATCTTGTTGGCTCCTGAGTCTTCTTGATAAACCCTTAGCTTTTTTTTTTTAGCATCTTTATTAGAGTATATGTGCTTTACAATTGTGTGTTAGTTTCTGCTTTATAACAAAGTGCATCAGCTATATGTATACATATACATATATCCCCATATGTCTTCCCTCTTGCCCCTCCCTCCCTCCCACGCTCCTTATCCCACCCCTCTAGGTGGTCACAAAGCACTGAGCTGATCTCCCTGTGCTATGCAGCTGCTTCCCACTAGCTATCGTTTTTACATTTGATAGTGTATATATGTCCATGCCACTCTCTCACTTTGTCCCAGCTTACCCTTCCCCTCCCCATGTCCTAAAGTCCATTCTCTATGTCTGCATCTTTATTCCTGTCCTGCCCTTAGGTTCTTCAGAACCTTTTTTTTTGGTTCCATATATATGTGTTAGCATATGGTATTTGTTTTTCTCTTCCTGACTTACTTCACTCTGTATGACAAACTTTAGGTCCATCCACCTCACGACAAATAACTCGATTTTGTTTCTTTTTATGGCTGAGTAATATTGCACTGTATATATGTGCCACATCTTCCTTATCCATTCATCTGTTGATGGACACTTAGGTTGCTTCCATGTCCTGGCTATTGTAAATAGAGCTGCAATGAACATTGTGGTACATGAATCTTGTTGAATTATGGTTTTCTCAGGATATATGCCCAGTAGTGGGATTGCTGTGTCTTATGGTAGTTCTATTTTTAAGTTTTAAGGAATCTCCATACTGTTCTCCATAGTGGCTGTATCAATTGACATTCCCACCAACAGTGCAAGAGGGTTCCCTTTTCTCCACACCCTCTCCAGCATTTATTGTTTCTAGATTTTTTGATGATGGCCCTTCTGACTGGTGTGAGATGATATCTCATTGTAGTTTTGATTTGCATTTCTCTAATGATTAATGATATTGAGCATTCTTTGATGTGTTTGTTGGCAATCTATATATCTTCTTTGGAGAAATGTCTATTTAGGTCTTCTGCCCATTTTTGGATTGTTTTTTTTTTTCATATTGAGCTGCATAAGCTGCTCATAAATTTTGAAGATGAATCCTTAGGCAGTTGCTTCCTTTGCAAATATTTTCTCCCATTCTGAGGGTTGTCTTTTCATCTTATTTATTGTTTCCTTTGCTGTCTAAAATCTTTTAAGTTTCATTAGGTCCCATTTGTTTATTTTTGTTTTTATTTCCATTTCTCTAAGAGGTGGGTCAAAAGGATCTTGTTGTGATTTATGTCATAGAGTGATCTCTCTATGTTTTCCTCTAAGAGTTTTATAGTGTCTGGCCTTACATTTAGGTCTTTAATCCATTTTGAGTTTGTTTTTGTGTATGGTGTTAGGGAGTGATCTAATTTCATTCTTTTGCATGTACCTGTCCAGTTTTCCCAGAACCACTTATTGAAGAGGCTGTCTTTTCTCCATTGTATATTCTTGCCTCCTTTATCAAAGACAAGGTGACCATATGTGCATGGGTTTATCTCTGAGCTTTCTATCCTGTTCCATTGACCTATATTTCTGTTTTTGTGCCAGTACCATATTGTCTTGATTACTGTATCTTTATAGTATAGTCTAAAGTCAGGGAGCCTGATTCCTCATGCTCTGTTTTTCTTTCTCAAGATTGCATTGGCTATTTGAGATCTTTTGTATTTCCATACAAATTGTGAGATTTTTTGTTCTAGCTCTGTGAAAAATGCCATTGGCTGTTTGATAGGGATTGCATTGAATCTGTAGATTGCTTTGGGTAGTATAGTCATTTTCACAATATTGATTCTTCCAATCCAAGAACATGGTATGTCTCTCCATCTATTTGTATCATCTTTAGTTTCTTTAATCAGTGTCTTATAATTTTCTGCATACAGGTCTTTTGTCTCCTTAGGTAGGTTTATTCCTAGGTATTTTATTCTTTTTGTTGCAATGGTAAATGGAAGTGTTTTCCTCATTTCTCTTTCAGATTTTTCATCATTAGTGTATAGGAATGCAAGAGATTTCTGTGAATTAATTTTGTATCCTGCTACTTTACCAAATTCATTGATTAGCTCTAGTAGATTTCTGGTAACATCTTAAGGATTCTCTATGTATAGAGTCATGTCATCTGCAAACAGTGACAGCTTTACTTCTTCTTTTCCAATTTGGATTCCTTTTATTTCTTTTTCTTCTCTGATTGTTGTGGCTAAAACTTCCAAAACAATTGTTGAATAAAGTGCTGAGAGTGGACAACCTTGTCTTGTTCCTGATCTTAGTGGAAATGTTTTCAGTTTTTCACCATTGAGGACGATGGTGGCTGTGGGTTTGTCATATATGGCCTTTGTTATGTTGAGGTAAGTTCCCTCTATGCCTACTTTCTGCAGGGTTTTTATCATAAATCGGTGCTGAATTTTGTCGAAAGCTTTTTCTGCATCTATTGAGATCATATGGTTTTATTCTTCAATTTGTTAATATGGTGTATCACACTGATTGATTTATGTATATTGAAGAATCCTTGCATTCCAGGGATAAACCCTACTTGTTCATGGTTATGATCCTTTTAATGTGCTGCTGGATTCTGTTTGCTACTATTTTGTTGAGGATTTTTGCATCTATGTTCATCAGTGATATGGGCCTGTAGTTTTCTTTTTTTGTGACATCTTTCTCTGGTTTTGGTATCAGGGTGATCGTGGCCTCATAGAACGAGTTTGGGAGTGTTCCTCCCTCAGCTATATTTTGGAAGAGTTTGAGAAGGATAGGTGTTAGCTCGTCTCTAAATGTTTGAAGAATTCGCCTGTGAAGCCATCTGATCCTGGGCTTCTGTTTGTTGGAAGATTTCTAATCACAGTTTCAATTTCATTGTTTGTGTTTGGTCTGTTTATATTTTCTATTTCTTCCTGGTTCAGTCCCACAATGTTGTGCTTTTCTAAAAGTTTTTCCATTTCTTCCAGGTTGTCCATTTTATTGGCATATAGTTGCTTGTAGTCATCTCTCATGATCCTTTGTATTTCTGCAGTGTCAGTTGTTACTTCTCCTTTTTCATTTCTAATTCTATTGATTTGAGTATTCTCCCTTTTTCTCTTGATGTGTCTGCCTAATGGTTTATCAGTTTTGTTTATCTTCTCAAAGAACCAGCTTTTAGTTTTATTGATCTTTGCTATTGTTTCCTTCATTTCTTTTTCATTTATTTCTGATATGATCTTTATGATTTCTTTCCTCTGCCAACTTTGGGTTTTTTTTTGTTGTTGTTGTTGTTCTTCTTTCTCTAATTGCTTTAGGTGTAAGGTTAGGTTATTTACCTGAAATGGTTTCTTGAGGTAGGATTGTATTCTTATTACCTGCCCTCTTAGAACTGCTTTTGCTGCATCCCATACATTTTGGTTTTTCGTGTTTTCATTGTCATTTGTTTCTAGGTATTTTCTCATTTCCTCTTTGATTTCTTCACTGGTCTCTTGGTTATTAAGTAGTGTATGGTTTAGCCTCCATGTGTTTATGTTTTTTACAGATTTTTTCCTGTAATTGATACCTAGTCTCATATTGTTGTGGTTTGAAAAGATACTTCATATGATTTCGATTTTCTTACATTTACCAAGGCTTGATTTGTGACCCAAGATATGATCTATCCTGGAGAATATTCCATGATCACTTGAGAGGAAGCTATATTCTGTTGTTTTTGGATGGAATGTCCTATAAGTATCAATTAAGTCCATCTTGTATAATGCATCATTTAAATCTTGTGTTTCCTTATTTATTTTCATTTTGGATGATCTGTCCATTGGTGAAAGTGGGGTGTTAAAGTCCCCTACGATTGTGTTACTGTTGATTTCTCCTTTTGTGGCTGTTAGTATTTGCCTTATGTATTCAGGTCCTATGTTGGGAGCATAAATATTTGAAATTGTTTTATCTTCTTCTTGGATTGATCCCTTGATCATTGTATAGTGTTCTTCATTGTCTCTTGTAATAATCTTTGTTTTGAAGTCTATTTTGTCTGATATGAGAATTGCTACTCTAGCTTTCTTTTGATTTCCATTTGCATGGAATATCTTTTTCCACCCTCTCACTTTCAGTCTATATGTGTCCCTAGGTGTGAAGTGGGTCTCTTGTAGACAGCACATATACAGTTGTTATTTTTGTATCCATTCAGCCAGTCTATGTCTTGTGGGTGGAGCATTTAATCCATTTACATTTAAGGTAATTATCGATATGTAGTTCCTATTACCTTTGTCTTAATTGTTTTGGGTTTGTTATTATAGGTCTTTTCCTTGTCTTTTGTTTCCTGCCCAGAGAAGTTACTTGGCACTTGTTGTAAAGCTGGTTTGGTGGTGCTGTATTCTCTTAGCTTTTGCTTCTCTGTAAAGGTTTTAATTTCTCCATCAAATCTGAATGAGATTCTGCTGGGTAGAGTAATCTTGGTTGTAGGTTTTTCCCTTTCCTCACTTAAAATATGTCCTGCCACTCCCTTCTGGCTTGCAGAGTTTCTGCTGAAAGATCAGTTTTTAACATTATGGGGGTTCCTTTGTGTGTTATTTGTTGTTTTTCCATTGCTGCTTTAATATGTTTTCTTTGTATTTAATTTTTGATAGTTTCATTAATATGTGTCTTGGCGTCTTTCTCCTTGGATTTATCCTGTATGGGACTCTCTGTGCTTCCTGGACTTGATTAACTATTTCCTTTCCCATATTAGGGCAGTTTTCAACTATAATCTCTGCTAATATTTTCTCATTCCTTTTTTTTTTCCTCTTCTTCTTCTGGAACCCATATAATTTGAATATTCATGTGTTTAATGTTTCCCAGAGGTCTCTGAGACTTTCCTCAATTCTTTTTATTCTTTTTTCTTTGTTCTGCTCTGTGGTAGTTGTTTCCACTGTTTATCTTCCAGGTCACTTATCCCTTCTTCTGCCTCAGTTATTCTGCTTTTGATTCCTTCTAGAGAATTTTTAATTTCATTTATTGTGTTGTTCATCATGGTTTGTTTGCTCTTGAGTTCTTCTATGTCCTTGTTAAAGTTTCTTTTATTTTCTCCATTCTATTTCCAAGATTTTGGATCATCTTTACTATCTTATTATTCTGAATTGTTTTTCAGGTAGACTGCCTATTTCCTCTTCATTTTTTGTCTGGTGGGTTTTTACCTTGCTCCTTCATCTGCTGTATGTTCCTCTCTCTTCTCATTTTTCATAACTTACTGTTTTTGGGGTCTCCTTTTCACAGGCTGTAGGTTCGAAGTTCCCATTGTTTTAGCTGTCTGCCCCCAGTGGCTATGGTTTGTTCTGTGGGTTGTGTAGGCTTCCTGGTGGAGGGTATTATTGCCTGTGTTTTGGTGGCTGAGTCTGGATCTTTTCTTTCTGGTGGGCAGGGTCTGCATCTTGTGGTGTGTTTTTGCATATCTGTGACCTTAGTATGATTTTAGACAGCCTCTCTGCTAATGGGTGTGGTTGCGTTCCTGTCTTGCTAGTTGTTTGTCATAGGGTTTGTCATAGCTTGCTGGTTGTTGAATGGAGCTGGGTCTTGGCGTTGAGATGGATATTTCTGGGAGATTTTTGCCATTTGATATTACGTGGAGCTAGGAGGTCTCTGGTGGACCAATGTCCTGAACTTGGCTCTCCCATCTCATAGTCACAGGCCTGATGGCCAGCCAGAGCGCCATGACCCTGTCCTCCACCCAGCTCAGAATAAAAAGGAGAAGAAAAGAATGAAAGGGAGAAAAAAAATAAATTAAATAATGTTATTAAAATAAAAAATAATAATTATTAAAAATAAAGAAAAAAACTTGTATGTAATAAAAAAAGAAAGAAAGAAAGAAGAGAACAACCAAACAAAAAAACAAATCCACCAATGATAACAAGTGCTAAAAACTATTCTAAAAAAAACCAAACACGGACAGAGAGAACCCTAGGACAAATGGTAAAAACAAAGCTATACAGACAAAATCAAACACAGAAGCATACACATACACACTCACAAAAAGAGAAAAAGAAAAAATTATACATTTTTTTGCTCCCAAAATCCACTGCCTCAATTTGGGATGATTCATTGTCTGTTCAGGTATTCCACAGATGCAGGGTACATCAAGGTGATTATGGGGGTTTAATCTGTTTCTCCTGAGGCTTCTGGGAGAAATTTCCCTTTCTCCTCTTTGTTCACACAGCTCCCGGTGTTCAGCTTTGGACTTGGCCCCAACTCTGAGTGTAGGTCACCTGAGCGCATCTGTTCCCCGCTCAGAGATGATGGGGTTGAAGTAGCAGCTGATTAGGGGTCTCTGGCTCACTCAGGCCAGGGGGAGGGAGGGGTATGGAATTTGGGGCATGCCTGTGGCAACGGAGCCTGGTGTGATGTTGCAACAGCCTGGATGCATCTTGTGTTCTCCCGGGAAGTTGTCCCTTGATCAAGGGACCCTGGCAGTGGCGGGCTGCACGGGCTCCCAGGAGGGGAGATGTGGATAGTGACCTGTGCTTGCACACAGGCTTCTTGGTGGCTGCAGCAGCAGCCTTAGCGTCTCATGCCCTCACTGTGGTCCGCACTGATAGCTGCGTCTTGCTCCCGTCTCTGGAGCTCGTTTAGGCGGTGCTCTTAATCCCCTCTCCTCATGCACTGCAAAACAAAATGTCAAGAAAAAGTCTCTTGCCTCTTCAGCAGCTCCAGACTTTTCCCCCAGACACACTTCCGGTTAGCTGTGGTGCACTAACCCCTTCAGGATGTGTTCATTCAGCCAACCCTAGTCATCTCCCTGAGATCTGACCGCCGAAGCCCGAGCCTCAGCTCCCAGCCCCTGCCCATCCCGGCAGGGGAGCAGACAAGCCTCTCAGGCTGGTGAGTGCTGGTTGGCTCTGATCCTCTGTGTGGGAATCTCTCCGCTTTGCCCTCCTCACCCTGTTGCTGTGCTCTCTTCCATGGCTCTGAAGCTTTCCCCCTCCCCGACCCACAGTCTCTGCCAGTGAAGGGGCTTCCCAGTGTGTGGAAACATTTCCTCCTTCACAGCTCCCTCCAACTGGTGCAGGTCCTGTCCCTATTCTTTTGTCTCTGTTTTTTCTTTTTTCTTTTGTCCTACCCAGGTACGTGGGGGAGTTTCTTGCCTTTTGGGAGGTCTGAGGTCTTCTGCCAGCGTTCAGTAGGTGTTCTGTAGGGGGTGTTCCACATGTAAATGTATTTCTGCTGTATTTGTGGAGAGGAAGGTGATCTCCACGTCTTACTCTTCCACCATCTTAAAGCTGCTCCCTCAGTATTTTTTATTAGCTTTGTAGCTGTTTGATAAGACAAGATGTTACAGGCTTATCATGTAACATGATCTTCATTTTCTTTCCCGTCCTTAAAAAAATATATATATTTCTCTAAAGTCCTTTGGTTACTAGAAATGGGGAATGGTACTTATAGACCAAAATCCTAATTTGTGTGCTAAGGGTGCTATTCACTATCAGGTTACCCTTTTTCCCTCAGCTTTTAAAATGGTGGAAAAACACTATTTTTAAACAAAAATAAGATTTAATTTATTGTAAGTTTATAATTACATTTTGAATTCAGCTTTAAGGGTTATAGAATTACTTATATTATTTGATTATATATACATCTATAACATATATTTTTCTTTCAGTTTTGAACATCATAATGATATTAGTATGATTATTCTTTGTTTTATGCTACACTTTATATTAAAGTTTCCAATTACTATTCCTATATCATTACCAGGACACTGATTATTAAAAGTAATTCTAGAATTTTCATTAATTTATTTTTGTCTTTTTGACATGTATCACCAGTTAAGAATTTGTTAACTTTCTGTGTTTTAAATTTACTTAAATAATTTCTTTCTATGTGGTTATGCCATCAATCTTATTATACATATTATTCTTAAAAAGAATTTTGATACTTTTTTCTTTATGTCTTTATCAGTAAGCAGAAAGGTTAACAAGAATGTTATTTATACACTTTTGCCTTTTTTAAAACTTAGTAATGATTTCTTTTTCAAGTTTTGAAGAGAGGAAGTTTTCTTGGGTACTACTCTAGGAAGTAATTTTGTGTCTACTTAGGAACTGGTTCATTTCATCTTGAGAATATTTTGAAACAACATTAAATATTGTTTATATATTATTCATATGTGTAATATACTGAAATAATATTCTTTTACTCTATCTGCCATCCTTTTGTCTCATTTCTCAATTTGATCAGAACTCAGATGCAATTTATTGAGTTCCTTCAATTATCTAAAATATTCATATTTACATATTTCTATCTATCTACAAAAAGTAATGTTGGCATCCAATTAAATAATTTTTATTTTTGCAAAGACTAACAGACCTTCCATAAGTGTATAATTAATGTTAAGACCAAAAAAAGATATAAAGAATGATTTGAATTATTATACTTTGTCATAAAATAAACAAGGATAAGCACAATTATTGTAATATTGACTTAAATAAGACTTTAAATAAGACTTAAAATTCAACTTTTTAAAAAACTTTTTCTAAACAGGTAGAATATAGTTATTACATGAAGTTAGAAAAATTTAGAAGAAAAAAAGAAAGAAAAAAATTACAGTTATTCTACCTAGAGAGAATTGTGTGAGAAATTTAGGTCATAGGCTGCCATATATATTTTATATGTAATCTCTTCGTTATCTAGATTTTGTATTCCCTATTAATTTGTGCATCCAAGAAAATTAAATTAATCTCTACTTACTGTTTCTAACTAGCTTGATTTTTTTAATTTCATTAACAAAATACCATGAACACATTACATTTATATAATATAATAAAATACAGTTTAACGGCTGAATAATAATATCAGTTAACATTAACCTAATTAAGATTTAACATGTACCAGGTGCTGTTCAATATGCTTTGCCTGCATAACTCAGCAGATATTCACAACTATCCTAGGAAGGACAGATTATTATTATTTTGCCCATTTTACAATTAAGGAAATGAGTCACAAAGAAATAACCTGCCCAAAATCATGACCTGAAACACTTTATAACACCATTCTATTATTTGTTGCTCCATAATTTATTTAACTGTTCCATCAAAGTTGGATATTTTTCCTGTGTCTTGTGGTCAGCTATTCGTAAATAAGCCTGCAATGATAGTCTTCTACTCACATCTTTTCACATTTAATTCTTAGCATAAATTCTTAGCAGTGTTTTGCACAGCTCTGAGGATTTAATGATGATTTGAACAATTCCACCACTAATGAAAATCATTTAAGGAGCTTAATACTGCCACAAAAAAAGAGATTTAAATGAAAATTTGATTGTCCAATATTTTATATCTCTTTGGAGATGTAAATTAATGCATTGAAATATATGTAAGATCTATTTCAAAACACAGAGGAATACACAAACAAAAATCATGCAAAAAAAAAAAAAAGGAAAACAAAGATTTGAAGGATACATCCAAGACAGTGAACACTTGAATCATAGTTGTACCTTTCTTCTTAGAAAAAAAAAGAGAGAAGAGACAGAATTGAACAAATAACTGAAAACTTTTTTCTTAACCTGAAGAAAAATCTCAGTGAACTGACTTAAAGGGCTCACCAGGTTCCAAGCAGAATTGATGCCTTAGCTGGAGCTTCTTGAAAACAAAGACACATTAGTATGGCAAATGGTTGACTATGTATAAAAATTTTAACTAGGAAATTGAAAAGGTTAAAAGAGAATTCTAAGATCATTAAGGAAGCATCACCATTCATAGGGCAGAGGTTAAAAAAAAGGGTTTGGGGCTTTCCTGATGATGCAGTGGTTGAGAGTCCACCTGCTGATGCAGGTGACACGGGTTTGTGCCCTGGTCCGGGAGGATCCCACACGCCGCGGAGTGGCTGGGCCCGAGAGCCACGGCCGCTGAGCCTGCGCATCTGGAGCCTGTGCTCCACAACAGGAGAGGCCACAGCAGTGAGAGGCCCACGTACGGCAAAAAAAAAAGGGGGTTGGAATTATTAAAATTTAGAAACTTAGAGAGCATCCCAAAGGACAGGGAACCAAACCTCTAGTGGGAGACAGGAGGACCCCAATCAGCCAGTGCTACTGTCCATGATGGGGGTCAATGAGGTTGGTTTTGGAAGTTTTGGCAAAATAGCACATTGGGTTCAGCTACTTCTGCAGAAGGAACTGCTACAGCTGCATGAGATAGTGTTGCCTAGTGACATTTACAGGAACCATTAGCAAATAGGAAGCTTATAGGAAGCAAAGAGGAAGAGCAAGTCCCTTCTTTCTCCAACCTCGCAGACTCCTTCTTCTGTCTCCTTTGGCTGAGCCTGACAGGGTAATAGCTGAGAAGAAGGAAAAATAAAGTTTTCAGAACGCCAGCTTTAGTATCATAAAGAGTAATGAAAAATAAAAGATTTGAGCTGAGACAAAAAATATATTATTTATTATACTAGCTATAAATAGAGTGAATTTTATCATAAAAAGCAGAGACTATTGGTATAAAAATATTATGTTTACCAAAACCCAGCAACATACAGTTTCTAGAGAGAGATAGCCTTCATCTCCATGATTTTTCAAAATTTCATAGAAGTTCTATTGAATGTTATGTACCAGTAAAATATAAGTATCAGAATTAGAATACAAATTGTGCTGGAAAGAGAGGCAATATTGCAGGAAATATTGCACAGGGAGAAGATTGATTTTGAGGTCAGTAGTAAACTGCAACTAGGAAGATTAAAGTAGAATTTAAAATGCAATTCAAATCTAGGGAACTGTAGGGAAGAAACTGGAGAAAAGTCTGGAAGCTACAAGGAGAAAGCAGAACACCTGAAGACCTACTGTTACTAAAGGTATGAAGAGGAAAAATCCACCACTTGAGAAGCCTACAGGGGAAGAAGTATCAAGGAAGGTCAATCGTAAGTCAGAGCAAAAAGTGAAAGGAAGCATTTAGCAGAAGTTTGAGAAGAGTCTATTTTGCTTATAGCAATCCCTGGGTTTCAGATCCAAGTGTAAGGTTTCAAAATTTGGGAAGAAGCTGAGAGATCATGTTAGAATGGGCATTACCCACAGCAATATGGAAATTAAAGTGTGGGAAATGAGGAGTGATCCTGACCTAGGCTTCTTGCTGTGGACAAGATAAGCAGGGATAAAGAGTTTAATCATAATATCCTCATAGCAGAGAGTGGAGATGAAGGATTTTAGGATCATGGGAAGGGGATGATTTAACAGATTCCCTTTCAATTTAACAGACAACAAAGTCCCTGTAAAACAGAAATTTGAGATAAAATCCAATAATTTTAATTCATGTTGCTTATCACATCAGCTCACTGTTTTCACTTACCATGGTAATCTTGTTTAAGATTTGTTATTCCAAATGGCAGTCTACTTAAGTCACCATGCTTATAAGAATCAAGTCATAGGAAAGTGGAGGAGTGAGTAAAAGTGTATTTTGTTTCAATAATGATAGAGTAAAATGTGTTCTATTTCTAAATGACCATTTTCTTAAATTATGCAAATATTTATTGATCATTTAGGTAAGCATCAGTTTTCATAATGCTAAGGGTATAGTAATGAATATGATATGCAAATCCTTACTCTCACAAAACTTACAGTTTAGAGATGAGAATACAGCCAGTAAAAAAAGGAAACAAATAAATGGAAGATAACTTTAGGAAGTGACAAGTTCAATCAGCACAATAGCCAGAATAATACAGTAGTGACATATGGGGTTATTTAGATAGGAGGTTCAGAGAAAGCTTTTCTAAGAAGTTTACATTTAATAGGAAATCTGAAAAGATACAAAAATAAGTCATGCAAGACTTATTTATCCATGAGCTTTTTGCTTCAGAAAATAATAGTGTCAGTAAGGACCAAGCTTGATGTGTTCTTGATAAGAAAATAGGCCATTGTGGCTACAGTGTAGAAAACAATATGGAGAAGTAAGAGCTGAGTTCAAAGGAAATGGAAACTAGCTCATATGTAGACTTGCCCTCTAAAATAAGGAACTAGAGTTTAATTTGTGATGCAGTGAAAAGAAATATAAAAATTTTAGGCAAGGAAGGGGCATGATATGACATGTTTGGAAAGATCATTTATCAGGTTGCTCATGAACCCAGGAGTTACTTCATGGAATTTTAATTTGTTGTTTCAAGTTTTGTTAGACTTTTTAAAAATATTTCTTTCCTGTTCTATGGTCCTCTTTTTTTCTGGGCACTCCTATTATATAATACTTATATTAGCTTTTCTTTGACTGTTGTCCCTCAAATATAAGGTTTGAGAAAATATAAATAGAAGTTCAACATCCATTTGCAAAATCCTGAATAACACTAAAATATCACATAGACTTACAATAGGTTTTATGTTATAATTGTATTAAATTATTTGGCTTTGATTACAACTTAAATGTCTGTATTACACTGGTTGTGAGAAAATGTCATTGAGAGATAATTAGAAAAGTGGTATTTAGTAAACATTTTGTATCTTGTCAGTAGTTCTTGGGAAATTTTTGATCCCATTAATAGAAATGATAAAGAGGAAAGACATATGCTTGCAAAACAAGCAAAATATTACATTCAGTATAATTTGTAGTTTAAAAATTTAGCTGTGTATTATTCTCTCTCAGTAAGTTACACTTATTTGCTAAAATTTATACAATTTGCTAAAAATTATACAATGCCAAATATACTGTTTATAGCCAGAAAATGCAACATTGCTATGAAAATGAAAAAATTTTTGAATGAACTAATGTGGTGTGGGAGACAATTTTTGGGTGAGAGAGAGGGTCCAAATGGTAGCATTACAGGAAAGTTCAGTGCTATACTAGCTCTCTAACTACTCTTAAGCCATTGTAGTACTTGTTAGAACTATCAACTTAAATGCTTCAAAATAATACATTCTTTGCTTTGGGTTAAATCATTTCTTGTTTTATTTTTAGTGTATTTTGTTATTTATGGGTGTCTTTTAATAGAATGTAATCTGAGAGAGCTTAACCTAAATATCAGTACTTTTAAACTTTTAAATAGAATATTTGATAACCATCATATGTAGGTTTGCTGTCACATTAAAGGGGCCATATATATAATATAGTAGTTTTAAGCATACAGGCACAAAACAAGATGACCTGGATTCAGATTTTTTCTCACCACATACTAAATATGTTAACATGGGCAAGTTACATAGCCTCATTATGCCTCAGTTTTTACCTTTATGAAATAGAGTTATAATAGTATCTACTTTCTAGATTTAGAGAAATCCATCAGATGGACAGATGAATGGATAATTATGATGATGGTAGATAGACAGATACACACACACAGTACTTAATATGGCATCTGGAAAAAGCTAAATATTTAATAAAAGTTTGTGATTATTAATAATAATATTGTGGCTATATATTTTTCTTCACTAATTGCAATTACAGAAGTTATTTGTATCACTATGTTATGATTATTGAAGTAAAAATGAGTAAGGGGAAAAAACCCTTTTCTTTCCATTAAAAAATTCAAAATTTATGAAAACAAACCACATCTAATCATTAAGAAATAGCAAGTGTATTGACATTCTATGAATCAGAGCAAGACATTTTAAATAAACAAAAGCAGAGATATTCTTTTCAGGCTGTATTTCTCTTTATCCCTCCAAATTTATGAAGATCCCACATTAAAAAAAAATGTTTTGATTTATGCCTTAGAGAACAAAGTATAAACCAAGAATAATTCATTGACCTGGCAAAAACTACAGCAAAAAGAGGGAAAAAGTCAATGGGACTTGGTAATAGTTTATCACTCACAGTGACTGGGTTTATCTCTGGGCCAAAATCAATAATGTTTGGGGAAAAACCTTAGATGGGAGAATGCTATGAATGTCTTACTAGTTAATATGTCTATCTACTTTTATTTTTACCTTTTTTTAAAATCCAGTGCATTATTCTTAAGGAATACTAATATATTAATATATGAAGAATGCAGTTTATCTTTGAATGATGACAGAACTAAAATTAAAGTCAGTTTTCCATCCAGTCATTCATACACCTAGTCACAATTACAATAGTAAATTAATGATGAGGAGATATTTAATTATACTAAATATTGTTTAATCTCAGAATTACAGCTCTGTTATACATTGTCCATAAAATTACAGTTCAATTGGATTTTAATGAAACTTTTTTTAGTCCTTTTTTCTGATCATACATATTCAAAATAATAAGGATAAAAATTGTTACTGACATTTAATCTTGGATACTTTGAAAAGATCCTCCAGATTTTGCCCTAAAGTCTCACATTCTTATTCAAATTTTTAATGTGTACATATATAAGAATGGCAGCATGTCAATTATATCTCAATAACGGTAGAAGAAAAAAAAGACAACATCAATATTTATTAACCAACCTTAACATGCTGGGTAATTTATACATGACATGAAGTATTTTATTCTTTTAATTATCCCACAGTTTTGGAGCTGGTCAGACGTAGGATTGGCCTGAAAGAATTTTCTCAAGTAACTTACTAACTTCAGTTTTTTCATTAGTAAACAGATGGTAATACTACTTTAAGCTCTTTCTAAATGTCACATACTGGTCTCAATATTTTACAGCAACAGTGGTAGCAAAAGTATCAACATTTGGGGGGAATGTTATCTAAGTCCCAATTTGCATAGAGTAATAGCAAAAAAGACAGGGGATTCTATTACATATATCACAGCAAACTCCTTTTTGACCCACCTCCTAGAGAAATGGAAATAAAAACAAAAATAAACAAATGGGACCTAATGAAAGTTAAATGCTTTTGAGCAGCAAAGGAAACCATAAACCAGAGGAAAAGACAACCCTCAGAATGGGAGAAAATATTTGTAAATGAAGAAACTGACAAATGATTAATCTCCAAACTAGACAAGCAGCTCATGCAGCTCAGTATCAAAAAAACAAACAACCCAATCCAAGAATGGGCAGAAGACCTAAATAGACATTTCTCCAAAGAAGATATACAGATTGCCAACAAACAGATGAAAGAATGCTCAACATCATTAATCATTAGAGAAATGCAAATCAAAAGTACAATGAGGTATCCCCTCACACTAGTCAGAATGGCCATCATCACAAAATCTACAAACAATAACTGCTGGAGAGGGTATGGAGAAAAGGGAACACTCTTGCACTGTTGGTGCAAATGTAAATTGATACAGACACTGGAGGTTCCTTCAAAAACTAAAAATAGAACTACCATATGACCCAGCAATCCCACTACTGGGCATAGACCCTGAGAAAGCATAATTCAAGAAGAGACATGTACCACAATGTTCATTGCAGCTCTATTTACAATAGCCAGGACATGGAAACAACCTAAGTGTCCATCGACAAATGAATGGATAAAGGAGATGTGGAACATATATACATATATATATATATATATATATACACAGTGATATATTACCCATAAAAAGGAATGAAATTGAGTTATTTGTAGAGAGGTTGATGGACCTAGAGTCTGTCATACAGAGTGAAGTAAGTCAGCAAGAGAAAAACAAATACAGTATGCTAACACATACATATGGAATCTAAAAAAGAAGAAATAATCGTTCAGATGAACCTAGGGTAGGACAGGACAGGAATAAATGCACAGGTATAGAGAATGGACTTGAGGACACGGGGAAGTGGAGGGGTCAACTGGGACAAAGTGAAAGAGTAGCATTAACATATAATACACTACCAAATGTAAAATAGATAGCTAGTGGGAAGCAGCTGCATAGTACAGGGAGGTCAGCTTGGTGTTTTGTGACTACCTAGCGGGGTGGGTTAGGGAGGGTGGGAGGGAGATGCAAGAGGGAGGGGATATGGGGATATATGTACACATATAGCTGATTCCCTTTGTTATACTGCAGAAACTAACACAACATTATAAAGCAATTATATTCCAATAAAGATGTTTAAAAAAAAAAACCTCATGACAGAAAAAAAATGCAGGGATATATGTATAACACAAGGAATATAGTCAATATTTTATAATAACTTTGTATGAAATATAATCCATAAAAATATCAAGTTATTTCTTGTACACCTGAAACTAATATAATATTATACACCAACTCCAATAAAAAAATTTTTAACTTGTGCTTCAAAGGACAGCACAGAAAGTGAAAACATAGACAAAATAATGGAAGATTTTTGTATATCACATACCTGATGAAGGACTTTTATCTAGAATCCATAAAGAATCCTCACAACTCAATAATAAAAATACAAAATTTCAGTTTTAAAAAGTGACCAATCTGAATAGACATTTCTCCAATGTTATCAAATGGCCCATAATCACATGAAAAGATTTTCATCATCATTAACTATCAAGGAAATGCAAATCAAAACCACAATGAAATACCACTTCACACTAAGATGGTTTTAATTAAAAAAAAAAAAAACAGATAATGTGTTTGACAAAATTCCTTGAAGGGTTATAATTGTGAGAAAAACACGAGTAACAACTCCAGATTGAGAAGGATATGATTATCATGGGTTCAGATAACTCAGGAATGACAGTATGGATCATAAAACAAGCAGCCACCAAGACCTGAGAAAATGAGCATGGAGGAAACTTAAACAGGGAAATTTAGAACAAAGGAAGAAGAGTGTTAGTGTGAATGGCAGCCTCAAAATAAAATGTAGCAACAGAGGTTACAGTTCATCTCACTAACCTTCCTTACTAAGTGGGAGGAAAGACCCACAGCAACTATAGAGAAGTTGCTCCCCAAACCTCTGAAGAAAATTATATATCTACCTAGCACAAAGGGTGGGCTAGGTAGCCATGAGGTAACACCTCACACATCTCCAACTGTAAGAATAATTTGCTAAGGCCCCCAGATCCTATAGCCTGAAACCCATGTCCATGTTTTCACTGAGACCATGCTTCCTTCTCCTTCAGCTCCTCTAAGTTGGGGTGGAGGTGAGGGAGAAGCTTATGCACTAAGGCAGGTCCAGTACCTGAGAGAACAGATTTCTTCTGTTGTGTGACTTTGGGTTGAGAACTCCATGATGACTTTGTTAAACTTCCCTTAGATGAAATGACTGTCTACTTTGCTTCTACCTAAACTCCTTGTCTCCATTCTTCTCTCTCTCAGTTCATTTGGGGGGATATAATAGAAATATCATAGATTGGTGACTTAAACAACTAACATTTATTTCTCACAGTTCTGGAGGCTGGTCAAGATTAAGACACTGACAGATTGGGTGTCTGGTGAGGGCCATTTGCTTCCTGGTTCATAGATGGTCACCTTCTTGCTGTGGCCTTACATAGTAGAAAGGGCAAGAGAGCTCTCTGGGATCCCTCTTATAAGTGCACTAATCCTATCTATGAAGGCTCCAACCTCACTACCTAATCACCTCCTAAATGCTCTATCTCCTAATATCATCATATTGGTGGTTAGGATTTCAACATATAAATTTTGGGGGAATACAAATGTTTAGCCCATAGCATTCAGGGTCAGACTTACACAGGATATGCCAGGTCTCCAGGTCTCATCCTACTCCTTCCTCATTTCTCTCACAGGTATGTCCCATAATAAAAGCCATGCATGTTTAATCATTAATTGAGTCATGACATCTGCTACCCAGAGGATCTGTACTACTACAGCAATTACTACTATTAGCAGCCAAGTATGTGTTAGATTTCCCTCCTTCCTTCAACAACACTGATGCAAGATCAAGAAATAGAATATCTGCAACTTTTCCTGCTTTGATTCCTAAACTGTTTTCCACTTTCTTAACCAAATTCTTGATGCTATTTTTATCTGCAGATTTCTGAAAATTCCATAAAATTTCTGGCACAGTAGTTGACTGGCTGTACTTTCTAAAGTCATGCTTAGGTCTTTCACTGAGACTATCCCCTTTATACCGCCCAACATTCATTATATTTATATCGATGTTCATATGGGATATTGGTTTATAATATTCTTTTCTTGTGTTCTGTATTTCTAGTTTGTATTTCAGGGTGATGTCAGCAGCATATAATTCAATTTTATTGAAAACTCTGTGAAGAATTGTTATTTATTTCTTAATATTTGATAGAAATTATCAGTGAAGCTACCTGGGTCTTTAATTTTCTTTGTGGATAGGATTTCAACCTCAAATTTAATTATTAATAGATATGAGGGTATTCAGGTTGTTGGTTTCTTCTCAAGTAAGCTTTCAAAATATGTATCCTTCAAAAAAATTCCATATTACTTTAAAAGTTGCCAATTATATTAGGATTAAGTTGTGCAAAATATTTACTTATTATTTATTTATTTATTTATTTATTTTTGGCTGCGTTGGGTCTTCGTTTCTGCGTGTGGGCTTTCTCTACTTATGGCGGGCGGTGGTTACTCTTCATTGCGGTGTGCAGGCTTCTCATTGCAGTGACTTCTCTTGTTGCAGAGCGTGGGCTCTAGGCACATGGGCTTCAGTAGGTGTGGCACACAGGCACAGTAGTTGTGGCTCATGGGCTCTAGAGCACAGGCTCAGTAGTTGTGGCACATGGGCTTAGTTGCTCCGAGGCTTGTGAGATCTTCCCAGACCAGGGCTTGAACACTTGTCCCCTGCATTGGCAGGTGGATTCTTAACCACTGTGCTACCAGGAAAGTCCCCTATTATTCTTTTAATATCTGCAGAAACAATAATGGTGATTCCTCTTTCATTGTTGATATTGGTAATTTGTGTCTTCCCTGTTTTTTGCCTGATCATTGTGGCTAGAGTTATATAGATTTCATGTTTTTTTTCTTTTAGACAGCTTTGCTGTTATTGAATTTCTATATTGCTTTTCTTTTCTTCTTCTTTCTTTATGTGTAATTTTCTCTTCTTTTTCAAGATGATTAAGGGGCAAGCTGAGACATTGATTTAAGACCTTTTTCTTTTAAAATACTGAAATTTAGTGCTATAAATTTTCTTATAAGAATTGCATTAATGCCTTAAAACAAATTTTGATATTGTATTTTAAATTTTTTTCTGTGCAAAATGCTTTATAATTTCCCCTCTTGATTTCTTCTCTAACCCATCAGTTATTTAGAAGTATGTAATTTAGTTTCAAGATATTAAGATATTTTTTCAGATATTTTTCTATTTTTTAAATTTCTACTTTAATTATATCATTGTTAAAAGAGATACTTTGTATAAGTCCTTTAAAATATATTGACACTTGTTTGTGCCCCAAATATGGACTACATTAGTATAGGTACAAGAATGCTCTTGACAAAAATGAATATTTTATTATGTACTGGTTAAATGTTTTATAAATGTTATATATGTCAAGTTAACTAATTCAGTTATTTAAGTGTTCCATAAACAAAATTTCTAGCTACTTGTTCTATCAGTCATTGAGAGTGGAGTGTTGAAATATTCAATTTCGTCTAAGAATTTGTTTAATTCCTTTTTATAGTTTTATCCATTTTAAAAAATTTATTTTGAAACAATTTTATCAGGTGCAATAATATTTAGAATTGCTTTGTCCTCCTGTTGAAACTGTTATGATCATTAAATCGCATCTTTATCTCAGGAAATGTCTGTAGCTCTAATAACTACTTTGTCTGATCTTAATATAACCAATGAAGCTTTCTTTTTATTAGAGATAGCAAGACAACATTTCCCATACTTTCCCTCTAACATATTGGTATATTTATATTTACTGTGGGTTTCTTACAGAGACCATGAAGTTGGGGCTTAATTTCTTTTAATCCAGTATAACGATCTCTGCCTTATAATTGGATTGTTTAGACTATTTGTATTTAATATGATTATTGATATTTGTGGTTAAATTGTCTATCTTGATATTTGTAGTCTATTTGTCCCGCTTGTTCTTTGTTTCCCTTTTCCTTTTTTTCCTTGTCATTTTTTGACTTAGAGTTTATAATATACATTTTTTTCTGATCACAGCCTACCTTCAAGTAATATTATCCCATTTTATATATATTATAATAACCTTATAACAGTATATTTCTATTTTCCCTACCTGGCCTTTGTGTCACCCTTGTCATGTATTTTATTTCTATATAGGTTATACATCTCAATTACATTGTCAGTATTGGGCTATAAACCTCAATTTTAAAGAGATAATAAAATA
Organism: Mesoplodon mirus; assembly: GCF_964341445.2. Lineage (NCBI taxonomy): Eukaryota > Metazoa > Chordata > Mammalia > Artiodactyla > Ziphiidae > Mesoplodon > Mesoplodon mirus. The sequence continues at coordinate 113,327,305 of NC_138982.1, forward strand.
AAAATAAAATTATTTTTATATTTGCCTATACAATTACCAGTATCAGTGTCCTTTATTTCTTTGAGTAGTACCAGATTTCCATCTGGTATTATTTTTCTTTTCCTGAATGACTTCCTTTAAATTTTTTTGTAATACAGAACTGCTGGTGATAAATTATTTTAACTTTTAAATGTTTGTAAAAAGTCTTATTTTTCCTTTATTTTTGAAGGATATTTTTGCTAGGTGGAGATTTCTGGGTTGACATTAAATACTTTAAGTATTTTGCTCTATGGTCTTCTAGTCATTTTGCTTCTGTCAAGAATCCTGTCATCATTCTCTATGCAATGTTTATTTCTACTTTGGCTGTTCTTAAAATCTTCTCTTTATTACTCTTTTAAGCCATTTGATTATGATGTGTCTTGTGTAGCTATTTTCTTGTTTCTTATGCTTGGGATCCTTCTGGCTTCTTGGAAGTATGGTTTAATAATTTTTATCAAATTTGGAACATTTTCAGCTATTATTTCTTTAACTTTTTTCATCCTCATCTTCTCTCATTAGGGAATCCCATTACACTGTATTTGGCAAACTGAAGTTGATCTAGAACTGATTGGTGTTTTGCTCCTTTATTTTTTTTAAAAAAATCTTGAGATTTAATTTTCATACCATAAAATTAGTGTTTCTTAAGTGTACAATACAAAATTTTTAGTGCATTTACAGAATTATAAAACTATCACATTACAGTTTGTGAAACAATCCACATTTAGAACATTTCCTTTGCACCCAGAAGATCTCTTATGCTCATCTGCAGTCACTTCCCATTCTTACCTTTAGCCCCAGGCACCAAGAGTCTACTTTATTTATCAATAGGTTTGTCTTTTCTGGACATTTCATATAAATGAAATCATATAATATTTGATAATTTTATATGTTTGGCTTTTTCACTTAACAGTGTTTTTGTAGTTCCTACATGTATTAGTACTTTCTTCTCTTTTATTGATGAATAATATTCCATTGTATGAATATACAATTCTGTTTATTATGTTTATCCATTCATCAATCTATAAACCATTTGGATTATTTCCACTTTCTTGCCTATTATGAATAATTATGTTATAAATGTTCCCATACAACTATTTATGTGTATATTTTTCTAGGGTAAATATTTAGTTGTGGAATTGCTTAGTCATATGATAAATATATTTTTAAACATTTTAAGACTCCCAAAACATTTTCTGAAGTGGCTGCAACATTTAACTTACCTAATAGCAATGTTGAAGTTCTAATTTGTCCACATTCTCATTGACACTTGTTATTGCCTTTCTTTTTATAGCAGTCATCCTAGTGGGTGTGATGTGGCATTTCATTATAGTTTTGAGTTACACTTTCCTAATGAGCATCTTTTGCTTTTTTTGTGTGTGTGTGGCATGCGGGCCTCTCACCGCCGTGGCCTCTCCCATTGCGGAGCACAGGCTCCGGACGCACAGGCTCAGCGGCCATGGCTCATGGGCCCAGCCACTCCACGGCATGCGGGATCCTCTCAGACCGGGGCACGAACCCGTGTCCCCTGCATTGGCAGGCTGACCCCCAACCACTGTGCCACCAGGGAAGCCCTGCTTTTTTTTTTTTTTTAATTGAAGTATAGTTGAGTTACAAATTATGTTAGTTTCAGGTATACAGCACAGTGATTCAGTATTTTTGAAGATTATACTCCATTATAGGTTACTGTAAGAAAATGACTATAATTCCCAGTGCTATACAGTATATCCTTGTTGCTTATCTGTTTTATACATAGTAGTTTGTATCTATTAACCCCATACCCCTAATTTGTCCCACCCCCTTCCTTCTCCCCTTTGGTATATCATATATCTTCTTTAGTAACATTAATCTTCCTACCCGTGAAAATCCGATGTGGCTCCAATTATTTTGATTTTCAAAAAAATTCATCTTATTAATGTTTTGTAGTTTCTATTGTGTATGGTTTCACTTTTTTGTTACATTTATTCTTTATTATTTTATTATTTTCTATTTTATTATTGATGAAATTATTTTCTTAATTTTCATATTGTTTACTACTATTATATAGAAATATAATATAAATATTGACATTGTATCCTCTGACCTTGATTAGCTCATTTGTTAATTATAGTTGATTGAACATTGTGCATATTCCTATTTACATGTTGCTGTTTGGCCTGCTAATATTTTATTGATGATTTCTGCATATATTCATGAGAAATATTGGTGTATATTTTATTTTCAGATTCACTTTTTTAGAAAATTTTTATTGGAGTATAGTTGCTTTACAATATCATGTTAGTTTCTACTGTACAGCAAAGTGAATCAGCAATACGTATACATATATCCCCTCTGTTTTGGGTTTTCTTCCCATTTAGGTCACTGAGTAGAGTTCCCTGTGCTATACAGTAGGTTTTCATTAGTTATCTATTAATAGCTCTTTTAATATTTTAGCCTACTAATTCCACCATCTAATTCCTTTCTATGTCTGTTTCCATTGGGGATTGGTTTTTCTCCCCATTATGGGTCATATTTTCTTCCTTTTTTTGCATGCTTTGTAATTTTTTACTGAATGGCAGATATTGTGAATTTTACCTTATTGGGCAGTGAATAATTTTGTGTTTTTATAAATAGTAAGCTTTACTTTGGAGCATGGTAACTTACTTGGAAATGATTTGATCCTTGCAAGCTTACATATAAACTTTGTTAGGCAGGACCAGAGCAGCCTTTAGTCAAAATCTAATTTTTCCCAACTATTGAGACAATAACTTTCTGAATACTTACCTGATGCCGTATAAATTATGAGGATTTTCCCTCTTCCTTGTAGGATTACAAACTATTTCCAGCCCTTGTGAAAGTTGAAATTGTGCCCTTTTATCTATTCATGTGGTTCTTTTACCAACCTCATGCAATTTCCTCCCGTGCATAAACAGATGACTATTCAACTAGGACTGTAGATCTCTGTGCAGCTCTCCCCTCTTTGGTATTATCCCATGCAAACTCCAGTCATTTTGTCCTTCCCAGACTGCCAACTTCATATCCTCAACTCAAGGACATTGCCAAGTTCCTGCTAGGATTTAAAAGAAATGTTTATATGAATGTTTTCATATTAATGTTTTTATATTAATGTTTTCATTTCATAATGTTTATATTTCTTCCACTCCTAAATGTTTTCATATGATCAATCCCATTAGACCAAAAAACTTAGCTGAATATTCTGAAGAGAAGTAGGTGGCTTCCATAAGATCTAGAAGTCATGTTAGTATAATAACCATTTTTATAACTAAGACATATAGACTCAAGTGCCTGGAATTAAAATGGAGTCAAAGGGCAAATCAAGCTAAACTTGATATCTTAATTTGCAAATACACAGTTGCAGGGGACAACCTGAATTACTATACCTGCTTATTATGTTATATTCAGGTTCAGTTAGGTTAAGATATGGTACTCAGTGGGAGTTCTAATTCATATTAGAAAAATGAAAATATTTAATACTTTCCTAGTAAATCCATAATAAATCTCAATAAAAAGGGTAATTTTAAGATGAAGAAATTTCACAATCTATGAACAGGAAATTATGATTATATAAGGATTAAATGAAGGTAGAATCTCCCAAATTGTGGGCTTATTTGAAAACTTGCAAAATTAAACTTTAAAACTCAGGATCAGTTTGGTCCAAATAATGTACTGTTGCCAGATCAATGAGTACATACCAGATTATAATACTGCAATATGAAGAGAGAGTTTAATCATCTGTAATGACTAAGACACTATTTAAGAGACTTTTTGGCCAGAGATCAGAAGAGATTCGCTTCTTGATAAGCCTCAAATGAATAGTTTATATTCATGGAGCAGTGAGTCATCAGCACTGTAAGAGGCAAACATGAGTCATGTCATTTTTCAACAAAGCCAATTTATTTTCTACTCAAGAACATATTAATTTATAGTCCTACTATCAGAGGGAGATTTCTTCAACGTTTTCAGACTCTGAACTATAGAGATTTCTTTCCTACTGTCTTAGGAGGGGCAAATATTGTGGTTTATCTATTGACAAACTTCACATACAAGATATAGTCAGTATTTTCCTATGAGTGAGGTGACTTGGCAGTCTTTTGTAAACCCCAAACCATTGACAGTTAGGGCATCCTAGTACATCTTTTTGTCTCTCATTTTGATTTCTGAGGGTGGGTTGCAGACAAAAACATCTTCCTCAATGTCCAATAAAATTTTTTATGAAGTAGCAAGCATGCACAATCTATCCTGACATAAAACAGGATAGAAATACTTTACAAGTACGTTATGCTTACTGATGTGTCATATCAACTATCTTGGGATTGATTAGTCCAAGCTTTTTGGGACTATGTTTTCCAAGTTTCAATTTATGTTTACTTCTTAGGCAAATTTACATTTCCACAATCATCTCATGGAAAATAGCCAAGTCTCACATGCCTGACATAACACTGTGCAAGTTTCTCCAGTAAAGGAAAATAAATCTGGTCTTAGTAAATGTTTATCTTACTGTATACAGTGTGCACTGTACTTTATCATTTTCTTCTTAGTCAACATAGTAGATCTGGAAGAACATATTGATAATGTCCTCATTTAGAGATGAGAGAATCTCAGAGATTAAAGGAATTCCCCAAGATCAAGCAACCAACAGGGAAATAACTTTAAATCAAACTTCATGCCCAATATCCTATTCAGAGTGAATATTTAATTATGTACCATTTTAGCACAATTTAATGGTGTGTCACAGTACAATTGTGAGCTAACATAGTCTATTTTTTTTAAGAATATGGAGTATTATGTTTATCAGCAATGAAAAAATACCTATCAAGTACTTTGTAGCATACATCATGTTAAAAGTAAAAACAAAAATAAAACAAAACATTTAAATTAATAAAATTGAGATTGTTGTCCTACATTCATGTACTTTTTCAAAGAGAAATTGAGTAGTATATTCACTATAAAGTTATTACCAGCTTTTTCTTCTTTCTTTCTTTCTTTCTTTCTTTCTTTCTTTCTTTCTTTCTTTCTTTCCTTCCTTCCTTCCTTCCTTCTTTCCTTCCTTCCTTCCTTCCTTCTTTCTTTCTTTCTTTCTTTCTTTTCTTTTTTTCTACATAGATCAAGCCTTGGACTGATTGCTCTCAATTATCTAGAATAATTTCATGGTCACACAGCCTCTTTTTTCTCCTTTGTGAAACTTAACTTCCTTCTAATTACTCTATTGTTTTTTCTTCAAATTCTGAGATTATTTTCTTTTAATAAATTTTAAAAGCTAGCCTTTGGCACTTTCTTGTCTTTCAATAGTTTCTTGGAGAGAGTGTGGAGAATAAAAGAAGAAGAAAATGAGACAGAAAAGAATGAAATGAGAAAAAGGGAGAAATGTCAGATTGCATTAATTTAATGAAAGACTTGAAATAATTGGAGCATAATTTTTTTAAGTAGCTTAAATGCTAAAAAATACTTTAATCATTCATTTATTTGAAGCAGTTATTGTCATTTTAAATAGATCTAACCCTGGTCTTTCTGTGGAGATGGAGTAGTGGATAAAATTGATACGATGAAAATTCAATTGAGCATTTTTTGTAAGTTGAGAATGCCTGCTGATTATTTAGGGTGTATAGTCCCATACTTAACTACATTCATCTATATGTTCTAAAGTAAAGCTTGAAAATAGTTGTGTCATACATTTCAAATGAATGTATCTTACTAAACTATTATTGAATAATAGTAAATGTTTAATTGTCCATCCTAATGTAGAGATTCTTGCTTTGATATTTTTTCACTTATTTGCCATTATTACACTAATATTGTGAGAATGAAAGGAGATATCTTTCTCAAACATTGTATTAGTTTGAAAATATTACTATTTTTCCAGAATAGTATCACCTCCTAAATGTTAAGCAACTGAGACACTGGAATTTTTGTCACAGATGGCATGTTAATATCCAGACGTAATAAAGTTGTGGGCATATATCCTTTGCAGGATATGATTATGTGACTATGAATCAACCTACAAGTGCCACCATCTAACTTCCTGAACATTTAATTATAGGAATAATGTTAACAACCTGTTATCCTTTTATTATCCTTCAGGGCCTTTTCAAGTATGCAGGAAATATTTTAGACTTGCATATGAATCAGTACATGATGAGTTACCTGTTTTGTTAGATATTTAAGGGAAGGTATTTTCAAGAAAATATCTTGGCATATGGTATAACTACTGAATCCATCACAGTGCCACTTTTCATATTGTTTTATGGGCAATGAAACAAGGTGCATTATGACTACAGGGAACAATAATTCACCAGAGGTTCTGTTTTTTACTTAGCCTGCACACTAAATTATGAAGGCAGATTGTTTCTTGGTGTTTGCTGAAATTTATGGCATGTACATATTTTTCTGTAAATGTCCTTTCAACTGAAAAATGTTAGGTAAAACTCAGGGAGGTTCTTGTTGGGTAGTGGTGGGGGAAGGGTGATAAATGATTTATACAGAATTCTGATTGATGCTGTTTGAAGCAGTTATAGAAAATGTTTTAATCTGGATTCAACAAATGTGTCAATGAAAATATGATTGGCATGGGTAGAGCACAGACAGCTTGCATAACACAAATTTAGAGTCTCTGAGATGTTCTCTTATCTAAATCCTTCCCATCCTGTGCACTCAAGCCCAATATTTTTAATTGAGCACCCATATATTTATTCCTCAAAAAGTTATAAGACATAAAGTGCAAACAGTCCCAGGAAAGGCAAATTTACACTTAATTTCACACTACACTGTAAAGGGTGAAAGCTTTACCTATCTTGTAAAATCTAAGCCCTGATAAATCTATCACAAGAAGTAGTCAATTTTAGTAGATGTTTTGCTGATCAAACCACTTTGCATTTAAATTATCAAGAGAAATGAATTAGTGATCAAATTTTCAGATGAAGGCAGGCAGAAAAGAAATAAAGGTTGGAGCCTCAATTTTACCTTTTGATGATTTTTCCAGTGCCTTCTCCAATATAGTTTCCTCTTTACTGAAATATACTCTCCAATAATCAGTTTAACTCATAACTGTAATGGAATATGCATCTAAGATACACAGAATCACTTTGGAGAAATTCCTTGTTTCTCTGTCTTCTATCAAGAATATATAAGTTTTTTCTTACCACATTATACTTTCTTGATTCCTTGCTCCAAATTGAAATAATTAAAGCTGTTAAAACAAAAAAGACCTCTGTCAGTAGGATATAAAACACATTTATTGAATTTTAGAGGATAACCTGGAGAGGAATAATAAAAAAAAAGCAAACCTTAAAACCTAATAATTGTCAAGTCAATAATTAAAACTTGAGTGTACACTGAAACTTCATCTCTGGAAAACTGTAATATATCTCCCAGCCTGCGCTGTTTTAGTCTTGGAATGATAAATACATAATGTCAAAGGAAAATGACCTAAAGAGAATAACTTATTTGAAAATAAAGTAGTTAATGGGAAACCACTTGGAAAACACAGGTTTAAAAGAACTAAGTGGAAACTCTAAATATCTAGGAAAGCACAATTTAGGAGGTTCTATAGTATTAGCTGTTGTTTTATAGAACATTGTGAGTAAACAATTTTCTGGGATCTGGATTATAGTGTGTAATTTTTTTTAAACTATGACTTTAGATGTAGAAAGATTATATTTTACATTTAATTTCATAGAAAAAGTAAAAATATTCCTTCACAAACTGCAAAACATAATTCATCAAAAGTTATTTGTGATTGCTGATATTTTTTAACTTCTTAATTTATCAATGAAGATATAAAGCTTTGGACAATGTATGTTATGACTAGTGCTGCAGAGACAGTAGGTTGACTCAAAACTCACATCTCATATTTCTAAGTGGCTTGGTTAGAAGTTCTCTTCATATACAAAACTTATTGTTTAAGACAACCATAAATAAGTGCTGTTTGATTCTACTGTAGAGTATTCAGATTTCTGCCTTAGAAAAACATATGTATTTTCGATCTCAACTTGTTAGACTTACAATTCTATTACTGTGAAATTTATCATATTTTGTAACTTTATTTTGCATCTAGTATTACTAGGGATGCTTGAAATATTGTCCTTTAGTTAACTTTTGCAAAGATACAATTGTGCTTATCTTTAACATTTTTTGTTTTGAGTCAGATTATTAAAGTTTCATTAAAAATCAGAAAATTTACCCTTTTAGGCATACAGTTATATGAGTTTTAACATTTTTGATTCATGAAACCATAATTACATAGAATGTTTCCATTATTGGAAAAAAAGTTTTCTCTTGCCCCTTTGTAGTCAACCATTCCCATTACCTCAACACTTGACAGCCACTAATTTGTTTGCTTTTTCCAGAAAGGAATATAAAGGGAGTAATTCTGAATGTAGCCTTTTCAGATCAGCTTCTTTCACTTAGCATAATACATTGGAAAATCATCCATGTTATTCCTTGTATCAATAATTTATTTTTTCTTATTGCTGAATAGTATTCCATTATATAGACATACCATAGCTGGTGTATCCATTCATCATTTGAAGGACATTTGTGTTATTTCCATTTTTGACAGTTATGAATATAGCTTCTATAAACACTTGTGTGCATGGTTTTGTGTGAAAATAAGTTTTCATTTCTCTTTGGTAACACTAAAGTGTGTATTATTTAGTTCTATGTAGATGAATATTTAACTCTGGTAATCAACTGCCTAATGCTAGTCCAAACTGCCTGTACATTTTGCATTTCTACCAGTATTTTATGAGAGTTCTAGTTACTGTGCATAATTTTCTGCACTTGGTATTTTTTGTTCGGTTGGCTTTTGTTTTCTTATTTTGTTATCATTGTAGGTGCAGTGGATTTTCATTGTGGTTTCAATTTGTACTTGCCCAATGCCTAATTTGTACATAGCCTTTTTATCTATGTCTTATTTGCCATCGTATCTCTGGGCAAGTGTCTTGAAATGTTATGCCCATATTAATTGTGTAATTTGTTTTCTTATTGATTTTTAGGGCTCTTCACATACTGTGGATACAAGCCCTTTATCAGATATATGTTTGCAAATGTTTCCTCCCAGTCTGAAGCTTGTCTGTTCATTTTCAAACATGTATCTTTCATTTATCCATTCATTCATTCATTTATTTTGCATATAGATATCTAATTGTTCTAGGACCATTTATTTAAAAAAACTTTCTCTAATAAATTTTATTTTCAGCTTTGATTAAAAAAAATCAGTTATGTTAAAGGTAAAGGTTGGCTTCCCAAATTGTCTTTCTTAATACTTCTGCTTCACCCTCAACTTTCTACCTTCCCTGTGTGCCTGTGATTCAGATGAGATGTCTCCCAATACTCTTGACCCTCCCTCAGTAGTTGACTCTGTTGCTTGTTACTTAGGGCAGGTATGTGTATGTGCATATGTGCTGGGGGTGGAAGCATTTTCTCTCTTATCCTCATCCAACATCAGTTTTAGGCTATCTTTGCATCTGAAAATCACTTTCTCAGTGATTCTGCTCATTGTCAGACTGTGATCTTTGGTGAATTTTATCAGAGAAAGAGTTTTCTTTTCCTCTCCCACCAGCAAAACCCTTTTTATGGTCTGGGCCCACAGCAGATACATGCTGTTTTCTAAGCCACAGTGCACCTCTATCTGTGTCCTTGAGGAGACAAGTTACCTTTTCGCCACCTGCTTAAAGTAGAATTATCTGGGAAGGACTTTTTGCTTTTCCCATAGGGAGCTGCACCACCACCTTCTCCAGGCCTTCACTACCACTGGAGGCTTTCTCTCATCTCCTACCCTGTGTCGATCTTTCTCATGAACAACCAGGGAGTTTGGAACATAAGGATGATTATGACCTTCCCTTGTGTCTGTGACTTCTATTGTTTTCTGTACTCTTAAGTTAAACTACACTTACACTTTAGCAATTTGTTAAATTGAGTTGAATTCTCCTTACCTGCTGGTATGTCACCCAGAATTTCTTCTCCCTTATTCTGTCGTATGTGTGCCAGTGCTCGTATCCTGTTTCTCTTCACAAGTCCCTATCTTTCTTTAGATTTCATGGTACTTTTATTTCGTTATTAGGGTGGGAGCAACGCTCTCTCCAGTTTTCTACATACTGGCTGGAAGCAGAACTCCTCCTAGGCAGAAGCATATCTTATAACCTTTCACATAGACATGAATGCTGGACTTCCTCCAATAACTATGACATCATTGTGGGTCTTGTTTCTGGATGAGTTTACAACAAAAGGGAATAGAACAGGAACTGCCAAGACTATTTTTTAGTGTATGTGATCCTACCAACTCAGAAAGGAAAAAAATGTGCCTGAAGATAAAGTATTTTGTAGAGATTGCCTAGGGTTCGGTCTTTCAAACACTTCCCCCAATCCTAGCCCCAGCTCTTTCCTTGTCAATAAAAGATTTAGGATCAATGCACTGTATGTGAATTTTTGGCCAGTCTGAACTGTATCCTTTTTTATCTGGACATGATAGATTTATCACATTACCTACAATGCCCATCAGAAACCATCCCAGATCTTTTTTCATTTTAAGTCATTAAAAGGCAAGTATAGAGTGCCATATGAAAATAAACAATCAGTGAATATCACCAGCTTTATGAAAGCACTACATTTCAAAAGGAAGAGCCCATCTTGAATAATAAGAGAAACAATTTCCTTGTGTATGATTTACACTAGTATCTCATTTATGTTAAGATGCAATTTAAGATTGCATTTTACCCATGAACCTAGAGCTAAGAGGCAACAGTCTTCTATCAGGGAAAAAATATAGAGATAAAGTCATAATTGCTGAAATAAAACTACATCAGTGGCCCTGATCATAGTTTGACACTATAGAAAGAGGTTTTGGTAAAATAAAGGTCTAACTTGATACATTCTATCAGGACTAAGAAAATGAGAAAGTGAATAAGACAGTGGGAAATAACATTTGGAAATATTTTCTCCTAGTACATAAGCTGTCTTTTCATTTTGTTGATTGTTTCCTTTGCTGTGCAAAAGCTTTTAAGTTGAATTAGGTCTCCCTTTTTTTTTAAATTTTTGCTTTTATTTCTTTTGCTTAGGAGACAGATCCAAAAAAATATTGCTATGGTTTATGTCAGAGAGTGTTCTGCCTATGTTTTCTTCTAGGAGTTTTATGGTTTCAGGTCTTACAATTAGGTATTTAATCCATTTTGAGTCTATTTTTTGTATATGGCATGGAAAATTTCTAATCTCAACGTTTTACATGTAGCTGTCCTGTTTTCCAAGCACCACTTGTTGAAGAGACTATCTTTTCTCCAAAGTATATTCTTGCCTCCTTTTTTGTAGATTAATTGATTTATAGGTGCATGAGTTTATTTTGGGGCATCCTATTCTGTCCATTGATCTTTGTGTCTGTTTTTATGCCAGTAACATGCTGTTTTGATTACTGTAACTTTGTAGCATCTTCTGAATTCTGGGAGGGTGGTGCCTCCCTCTTTGTTCTTTTCTCTTAAGATTACTTTGGCAATTTGGGACCTTTTGTGGTTGCATATGAATTTTAGGACTATTTGTTCTAGTTCTGTGAAAAATGTCATGGGTATTTTTATAGGTGTTGCATTAAATCTGTAGATTGCTTTGGGTAGTATGGCCATTTTAACAATGTTAATTCTTCCAACCCAAGAACATGGTTTACATTTCCATTTCTTTGTATCATCTTCAATTTCCTTTATCAATGTTTTATAGTTTTCATAGTATAGGTCTTTCACCTTGGTTATGTTTATTGCTAGATAGTTTATTCTTTTTGATGTCATTTTAAATTAGATATTTTTTACATTTTCTTTCTGATAGTTCATTATTAGTGTATAGGAAAGCAAGAGATTTCTGAATATTAATCTTGTGTTTTGCCACATTACTGAATGCATTTATTAGTTCTAATAGGTTTTTGGTGGAGACTTTAGGATTTTCTAGATAAAGTATCATGTCCTCTGCAAATAGTGACAGTTTTACTTCTTCCCTTTCAATTTGGATGCTTTTTTATTTCCTTTTCTTGTCTTATTTCTGTGGCTAGAACTTACAATTCTGCGTTAAATGGAAGTGGTGAGAGTGTGCATCCTTGTGTTGTTCCTGGATTTAGAGGAAAGGCTTTCAACTTTTCAGGGTTGAGTTTGAGGTTAGCTATAGGTTTGTCATAAATGGCCTTTGTTGTGTTGAGATATTTCACCTCCATACCCAGGTTGATGAGAGTTTTTATTGTGAATGAATGTTGAATTTTGTCATTTGCTTTATGTGCATCTGTTGAGATGACTGTGTGATTTTTATCTTTCCTTTGGTTAGTCTGGTGTATCACTTGGATTGATTTGCAAATATTAAGCCACATTTGGGCTCCTGGAGTAAATCCGATTTGACCATTGTGTGAGATCCTTTTTATATATTATTAGATTCAGTTTGCTAATATTTTGTTGAGGAGTTTTGCATCTATATTTATCAAATATGTTGTCCTGTAATTTTCTTTTTTGTAGTGTTTTTGTCTTGTTTTGGTATCAGGGTATTGTTGGCCTTGTTGAATGAATTATGGATTGTTCCTCTTCTTAAATTTTTTGAAATAGTTTGAGAAGTATAGGTATCATCTCTTAATGTGTTTAGTAGAATTTCCCTGTGAAGCCATCTGGTTCTGGACTTTTGTTTGCTGGGAGTACTTTTATTACAAATTCAACTTCACTAGTAGTGGTTGATCAGTTCAATTTTTCTGTTTCTTTTTGTTTCATTTGTGGCAGGTTTTATGTTTATGGAAATTTGTCCATCTCTTCTAGGTTGTCCAATTTGTTGGCATGTAACTGCAGTATTTGCTTATGATTTTTGTATCTCTGTGGTGTTGTTATTCCTCCTCTTTGATATTGTTTTGTTTATTTAGGTCATCTCTCTTTTTTGTGAGTCTGGCTGGAGGTTTGTCAATTTTGTTTATCTTATTGAAAAAAGTCTTTTTGTTTCATTGATCTTTTCTATTGTTTATTTGATTTCTATTTTATTTCCTCTCTGATCTTTATGATTTTCTTCCTTCTGCTGACTTTGGGCTTTTTTGTTCTTCTTTTTCTAATTCCTTTAGGTCTTAGGTTGTTTATTTGAGAATTTTCTTGTTTCTTAAGGAAGGCCTGTATCACTATAAACTTTCCTCTAACAACTGTTTTTGCAGCATCTCATAGATTTTGGAGTGTTGTGTTTCCATTTTCATTAGTCTCAGTGTATTTTCTGATGTCTTCTTTGATTTTTTCCTAGACCCATTGGTTTTTTAGTAGTATGTTGTCGAATCTCCATGTGTTTGTTCTTTTCCCACTTTTCTTTCTGTAATTTATTTCTAGTTTCACCACTGTGGTTGGGAAGAATGCTTCATATAATTTCTATCCTCCAAAATTTGTTGAGACTTGTTTTGTGGCCAAGCATGTGATCTATCCTGGAGAACATCCCATGTGCACTTAAAAAGAATATATATTCCTCTGTTTTGGAATGGAATGTCCTGTGGATATATATTAAGTCCAACTAGTCAATTGTGACATTTAAGTCCACTGTTGCCTTTTGATTTTCTGTCTGGATTATCTGTCTATTGAGATAAGTGGGGTGTTAAAGTCCCCTACTGTTATTGTGTTATTGTCAATTTTCCCCTTTATATCTGTTAGTATTTGCTTTATACAGATATTCCTGTACTGGGTGCAGGAATTAACATATATGTTAATGAGCATAATATCCTCTTCTTGTATTGATCCCTTTATCATTGTATAATGCCCTCCTTAGTCATTTGTTATAGACTTTGTCTTAAAAATCTGTTTTGTCTGATATGAGTATTGCTACCCACACTTTTCTGGTTTTTCTTTTTCCTTCCCTTCACTTTCAGTTTGTGTGTGTCTTTAGTGCTGAAATGAGTCTCTTATAGGCAGGATACAGAAGGATCTTTTTTTTTTTATCAAATAAGCCACACTGTGTCTATTGATTGGAGCAATTAGTCCATTGACATTTAAAGCAATAATTGATAGTTATGTACTTATTTCCATTTTATTACTTATTTTCCAGTTGTTTTCATAGTTCTTCTCTTTTCATTTCTTCCCTTGTGGTGCAATGAGTTTCTTTAGTAGTATGTTTGTGTTCCTTTCTTTGTAATTTTTGTGCATCTATTATTGGTTTTGATTTGTGGTTACCATGGGGTTCATATGTTGACCTATAACTATATATACTTGTTTTAAAGTGATAGTCTTTTAAGTTCAAACACATTCTAAAAGATCTACATTTTTTACTCCCCTCACCCACATTTTTTGTTTTTGATGTCATATTTTACATGTTCATGGTCATTCCTTAATTTTTTATTGTAACTATAGTTGCTTTTACAAATTTTTGTCTTTTAATCTTCATACTGGCTTATTTAAGTGGTTGATCCTCGGTTCTTACTGTATATCTGCCGTTCCTAGTGGGATTTGCCCTTTCCTATAACTTCTTCTTTTCTCTTTACAGAAAACCCTATAACATTGCTCTTAGTACTGATGCCTCTTTTAGTTATTGCTTGTCTGAGAGGTTCTTTATCTCTCCTGTTATTCTAATTGATAAACTTTCTGGGAAGATTATCCTAGGTTGCAGGTTTTTCCCTTTTAGTACTTTGAATATATCATGCCACTTCAAGCTGGCCTATAAATTTTTTGCAGAGAAATCAGTTGATCGCCTTATGGGGATTCTCTTTTAGATGGCTGTTTTTCTCTTGCTGCCTTTAACATTCTCTCTTTATCTTTAACTTTTACCATTTTAATTATTGTATGTCTTGTTGTGTGTTTGTTTGGGTTCATCATGTTTGTGACCCTGTATGCTTCCTATACTTGCATATCTGTTTCCCTCTTCAAGTTTGGGTAGTTTTCAGCCATAATTTCCTCAAATAAAATTTTAAACCCTTTCTCTCTCTTCTCCATCTGGGACTCCTATAATGCAACTGTTGGTACATTTAATGTTATCCCAGTGCTCTCAGTCTATTTTCATATTTTTTAATTATCTTTTCTTCTTGCTGTTTTGATTGGGGGATTTCCATTATTCTGTTTTGCAGATCACTTATGCCTTCTTCTGTGTCACTTAGTCTGCTGTTCATTCCTTCTAGTGTATCTTTTATTTCAGCCATTTAATTCTTCTTTAATTCTTCATTTATTTAAAAAATATTTTCTAGATCCTCATTAAAATTATCACTGTATGGATCTATTCTTTTCCCTCATTTAGTTAACATTTTTATCACCAATTCTTTGAATTATTTATCTTGTTAAATGTTTATTTCTGTTTCATTATTTATGCCTTTTCATTTTGCTTAACTTTCTTCACTTTTCTAAGTTTAGGTGAAACAGTTACCTTCAGTCTGCAGTTTTGATATGGTGATCTTATGTGGGAGCTCCCCTATACAGACTGGGTGTGCCCAGTGCCTTTGGTGGGAGAGCTGGATTTGACATGGATGCAAGTCACATCTTTCCTCAGGGTGTGCTAGAAAATATCATCTTGGTAGGAGGTGAGGCTGGAGATGAGGGGTTAGTGCTAGAGCTGCTTATGAGGTGGGACTTCTTGTCTGCTCAGTGGCCATCATCACCCTATTGGGGGTAGGTTCTGATCTCAAGTTCTGTAGCAGAAGCTGTGAGCTTGAGCCTGAGGTTTCTCTGTTTTTAAGTGTATGTTTTCCCCTCTCCCCACACTGGGACCCTTGTCACAGAAATGAGGAGTCCTGAAGCAAATGGAGTCTGTATGGACTCTCTGTTCCTGTTGACTGCAGACAAGAGTTCTGAGCTGTCTCTGATGCACTGCCTGTGTGAGAGCCCATATTTCTTTCCCTTGCTCTGCTCAGACGCAGCCTCAGGGCAGGTTCCCTTTGTCCCTCACAGCTGATCATTGCCTGCAGCCTCCACTGCCCCTGTCCTGTTATAGAGCCACACCGTAGAACTTGTGGGGAACCTGTGGACTCTCAGCACATATTGGAAGGTAAGCTGTGGTGGAGTGGCCACCATCAGAGATCTGGGTGACTTCTAGGGTGCTGCCTGAGTAAATACCAACAATACACACTGCCATCCCAATCAGGCTTTGCCCTGAGACTTGGTCACCTCTGCATCCCAAAGTCAAGTTTTCTCTAAGGTTATGGCCACCCCAGGTCCAGGGTCACACTGTGATGTGGAGTGAGCAGGGCCAGAACTATAACTAAGCTTGGGTTCGGCCACTCACTAAGGCAGTCATGGCAAACCCAGCAGCTGCTAGAGTAGACCTCTGTCTGCCCTGCCTCAGGGCTAACCAACAGGGCTCATCTCCCTTAAGCAGGAACCCAGGACTATGGAGTCCGATATGTGACTCTCACCACTCACTTCCTATGGCAGTGTCTACCTGTTTATTCTTCCTTTTCCTCCAGTCTCGTCCCTTGGGTACAGGTCCCAGCCTGATTGCTTTACTTCCCTTCTTACCCAAATACTTGTGTATCTTTCTTACAGTTTTGGTTGTACTGGAGTTTCCAATTAGGTTTCAGTGAAAATTGTTTCACATGGAAATGTAATTTTGATGTGTTTGTGGTGGGAGGTGAGCTCTATGTCCTCTTACTCCACCATCTTGATTGATCTCCAGTATACGTTGTTTTCAATATGATTCTTTCCATGCTGATTTTTTTTTTTTGCTTTTTTTTATTTTTTATTTTTTTATTTTTTATTTTTTTATTAGTTTCTGCTTTATAACAAAGTGAATCAGTCATACATATACATCTGTTCCCACATCCCTTCCCTCATGCATCTCCCTCCCTCTCACCCTCCCCATCCCACCCCTCCAGGCGGTCACAAAGCACCGAGCTGATCTCCCTGTGCTCTGCGGCTGCTTCCCACTATCTATCTACCTTACGTTTGGTAGTGTATATATGTCCATGCCTCTCTTTCGCTTT
The DNA here is from genome assembly GCF_964341445.2 of Mesoplodon mirus. Taxonomy (NCBI): domain Eukaryota; kingdom Metazoa; phylum Chordata; class Mammalia; order Artiodactyla; family Ziphiidae; genus Mesoplodon; species Mesoplodon mirus. The sequence continues at coordinate 113,344,190 of NC_138982.1, forward strand.
GTCACAGCGTACCCTTCCCCCTCCCCATATCCTCAAGTCCATTCTCAAGTAGGTCTGTGTCTTTATTCCCGTTTTACCTCTAGGTTCTTCATTCCATGCTGATTAAAGTCTACCATTCTAAATTAAATGTGAACCAGGATTCTGATACAACACCTCTTTGACAGTCATCATTAAAACTTTAGATTTTATTATTTGCATTTGTATTTTTTCACACTATATAATGAGACAAGTTGTAACATCTTGTACTCTTGTAATACAAGTTTGAGTCAAGCTCATTCAAAGCCCCCGCAATAGACATATATTACCATTTGATGGTGATACATTTGATTTGATGGTGATTGATTTACAAATGCACAGATGGTGTCATTTTAATTCTTTCAGAATAAAATCTCACTTAGAAACATATTGAAATAGTAAGAATTTTGTATAGTTTAAAATATTAAAAACAATTACCTTATCCAATTTTTTTAATGAAATGGAATTACATTTATAATTTCTATCTAAAACAGAAGGTAAATATGCAAATATTAATAAAGATTATTTAAATTTTTTCATATGGTTATCATTTTTTTACACTATTGGGGAGCAGGCTCTAAACACTTTTAAAACTTAAGCCTTATATTTTGCTCTGAATATATGGACAGCTAAGAATATGTTGTTCTCCTTAAGAGAAAGCTATACATGGTATAACTACCATCTTCTCTAGGAAAAGTGAGATGGATTAAAAAAGACACGAGATACTCTAGAATATTTTGTTTCACCTATTTTCAAGGGGATAATGAATGCCATATGCCCATTGTAAGTGGCTTATTGGGGCCAACTTGATTTCAGAAAAACATACATTTTTCCCTAACACATAACAATGCTTTATTAAAAAGAATGAATAAAATGAATATATTAATTTAATTCTTACAATCTATTAACGTTTCTCAGTTTCTCTTTCTCTCACGATGACATAAAAATCTTCTAAATACCAACTAAGTCATATGGGACTTAATATTTTAATAAACTAGATTTTATATGATTATCTGTACTACCTGAGGATTATATAGCCATTTAGAAGAAAGAAATGAGCCCTTATTTAGCATAATGTGTCCCCAATTTTTCTAGGAAATATATAGTATTCACTGTTACTTGTATTGATACATTCATTGCCTTATGATAACCTTCATGCACTTAAGAGTTTATGAACATATGCTATGATAAAGAATCAATATCAGTTTGTCTGATATGTGTTAGCTCTGAATTTTTTAGACTAAATTTAAGGCTGGTATTGATTTGACCACATTTTAGCCATTTTTTCTCTTTTAAACCTCTTAGATTGTATGCATGGCCCATATCAAATTGTCATTTGAATAAGCCACACTTTCCTCCCCTGGAATTATTCTTCTTAAAGAATTCTCATTGTAAGAATATACTCTGACACTTATCCACCAATAGAAGTCTTACCCATGTTCAGAGTCTTTTTCTCCTTTAAATTTTTCCTGAACCTCAGGTAAAATTTATTTTTTAAAAAATATATGTTTTGTTCTCAGTGATGGCATTATACTTTGCACAGTTAATAAGCATTTAAAATATATTTTCTTATGTCATTGTAACACACTATGCATGTCAGATTCTCTCCCTTGGCTATTAACTTTTTGAGAGTATGAACCAATGACTTTTTTTGTAACTCACAGTAATATTTACAGCACTCTGCATATACAGGGACATTATAAAAAGAGTTGTTAAAATAAAATGTTTCCCAAGTTATTAATCATGCTCTTTCAACAGAGTCAATTCACATCATCCTATTGAACAGACAGTAAATAAATATTAAATAATTTCCTCACAAAATATGCCAAGATATTATTGTCAGAATTTATTAACTAAAAATTAAAAATTGACTTTTCTTTTTATTAACCAATAAAAAGTCTGTATAAGTAAGTAGAAGGAGGAAAAACACACCTTCCTAAATTGGCAGGCTAGATATTTATTTATTTATTTTTATCAGGCTGACAGAAGAAAAGAATTTGAAAAAGAGTAATGCTTCTTGGGTATCCAGTCTCAACTGCAGACATCAAGGGTAAAAGTACAGTTGAGACATGAGAAAGACTGGGATTCCTTGGACCATGTTCTTGGCATGTAGATGGAGACTGGCCTGAGACAACAAATGTCCTTATAGAGCACTCTTCTCCCCTCCCCCAGTTGAGCTAGTTTACACCTGCTTCTGTGTCATTAAAGATCAGGCACAACCATTTACCATGTATCCTAGTTAGCAAGCTTTAGTACAAAACCTCAGAAATCCTAGTACATTGCATTTAACATGTCACCAATAAATATTTAGTGGAAAATGGATATAATCAGTGGAAACATCCAATAAGAACTTTGAGAAGTAATGCTATCACATCTATGATAAAAGATCCCTTTTTAAGTTTGAGTGTATTAAAAAAGAAAAAAAAGATATTATTTCAAGACAGGAAATAACCAAACTTTAGATGAAGTATTTTACATTAACATTTACATTAACAATGAAAAGATAGAGGTAGGCCAAAAAGATTAGTATAATAAAGTTTTTTCTTATCATTGGAAGAAAGATATTTCACCCTTAGGTTGATTTGCCTATTAAACCAGTAGATAATGCTAGGTTCTTTACTTTTCACATATCAAATTGTTGCTGTATGACAATTTTCTACCTCCCATTTTCTATCCAAAGCACAAACATTCATTTATAATTTATAGTCATGTTCATGCGAATGTGAGTAAAAGAATAGCTGCTTTCATTAAATAATTATGCTTCAAATTCCTTCATATTTTTCTTCCAAAAAATTCAAACTGTTTGACAGTTACTATATCAGTATCCTCATTTTCCAGATGACACTTTGTTTTTGTCCCTTTTTTACATTACTTTACTTTGCAAATATTCTAAGACACAAAGGAATATAAATTAAAATATGGAGAAGAAAGAACATAGAAGTTAAATTATTTGTCCCAAATCACCTAAGTAATCAGTGGAAAAGCTTGACAAATTTTCAGGTTTTTTCCTCTTGTTTTTAGAAATGTTACTCTTAATTCATGTAGTTAATTCTGAAGTTATAGTTTGGCAATTTTACCACACTGTAAATATTCTATTTGTCTCTCTTTTTGAACTCTTATCAATGGAATTATAAGATTATCTAACAAGATGTCCCATATAAGGTAAGACACAAACATATGTTATAAGAAATAAGATATGAAAATATCATAGGTTCAATCACCATCTTAAACCTTAGTTTGTAATGATGTGGCAAATTATGACTCATATATGAATAATGAGATAATTAGGAGTGATACAAGAGGAAATATGCTACTCAAATACCTTACTGATCAACTGATTGTACTTATAAAGCTATTACTTTTATATTAGTCTCAAGGTCAATATAGAGACACCTCTTAAACTTAGCTATTTCATATTTCTCAAAGGAAAAATTAAATAAAGTTTAAAATACAGAGGCTGAGATCATGAGAGTTAATGCAAGTTATTGTAAAACCAAAATTTTCAAGAAACTATTAAATTGTAATCAGTATCTCTGTAAACCAATCCCTAAAATTTACTTTTTGTGTTTAGTAAATAACTATATTTACTCAGGCTGTGAAAATTTTAGGTAGCAACACTTAATGTTCCAAATTTTCATTATTTTTCATCTTCATCTTTAAAGTAAGCCTGACATTTGGAGAAAAAGAAAATCCAATATATATTTGGTTTGGCATTAACCAAAACTGGCTGACAAGATTGATAAAACTTACCTTTTATGAGTAGCACAGATAAATATACTTCTCCTCTGAAGACCATATATTCCCTTTCTTAAAGATATTCTCTTGAATTATCTCTATGTCTGATAAATTTTTATAAGCATAAGATTGAAATGTATTTAGGCAGTTTTTCTGAATTAACTCCCATCAAGGAGGACATAAGAAAATAGTTGAATGGAGTAAAAACTCAATTACCTACTTTAAAATATTTTTCCCAACTGTATTCAAATGTTGGACCCTATCACTCTGTCATTCTTTATTCATTTAATTTCTAAGAATTTTATCTCATTGTACAATGTCTTGTGATTTTACATAACTATTTTCACAAGATATCTTCCATATTAGGTGACAGCACAAGACATCCAATATTATTCGGGCAAAAAATAATTGAAGAGAAATGACAATTAATAACTTTTTTCATTGATATCCTCTTCTAAGTACAAATGCTTAGCAGAACACGGAAATCTTGCCTTATATGTCTCAGCATTCTACATTGTTTAACTTCGTGTCTAGGAAACAATAGATTCAATAAATATCTACTTACTGACTTGATTCTTGTCTTATTTTCCCTAAAGATTAAAAACATAGAAGTGTTAGACTCTGTTATCTTAGAGTGCAAATCACATGAAAAAGGTAGTATGGTGCGCTGAAATAAGCAAACACAGAAATCTAAGTCATGTCGCTAGCAGTATTAACTGTGTGTCTTTTGCAAGTTATGTAAATTCTCTGAATCACCCTTATTCCATCTACAAAGTAAGGATAATACTTAACTAGAGATAATACCTGCTCTATTCACCACATTCTGTGTGTGTTTGTGGTGTGTGTGTGTGCATAAGATGAAATGAGATAATGGATATGAAAACTGTTTTAAATGAGTCCATCAATGGATGAATGGATAAAGAAGATGTGGTGTATATCTACACACACACACACACACACACACACACAATGGAATACAACTCAGCCATAAAAAAAGAATGAAATTTTGCTATTTGCAGCAACATGGATGGACTTGGAGGGCATTATGCTAAGCGAAATAAGTCAGACAGAGAAAGAAACTGTATGATACAACTTAGGCATGGAATCTAAAAAATACAACAAACTAGTGAATATAACAAAAAAGAAGCAGACTCACAGATGAAGAGAACAAACTAGTGGTTACCAATGGGGATGGGGGCAATATAAGGGTCAGGGAGTGGGAGGTACAAACTTTTGGGTGTGAGATAGGCTAGAGGGATGTATTTATTGTACAACATGGGGAATATAGCCAATATGTTGTAATAACTATAAATGGAAAGTACCTTTAAAATTATATAGAAATAAAATTTTAAAAAGAGCAAAAAAAAAAACAATAGACTCAAACGAGGAGGTAAGCTATTATAAAAAGAGTTCACTCTGGATTTGGGGGGTTTATGGATCAAAAATGAAAAAAAAAAGTAATTAGTATTCATTTTATATTTAACCAATGAAGCTAATATTGATGTTATATTTGACTCATAAAATAGAGAATTTATAAACGAAAGAGTCTTTGATCTTTGTTGACCATTTTATTGTTTTGTTGTTGTTTATTGCTGTGAAGAATCCCATATGGTTTAAATACTTTTGCAGTGTCACAGTGAAAGTTACATGGGGAACAGACTTTAGAACTAGATGTTTGACTTCAGTTTCTCCATTTTCAACAGTATATTTGCCACTCCTAATGTCATATTTTGATAATGCACATCAAATTATATTAGGTAACCATAGCCTATTAAAGGTAATAGTTGCATTCCAATTTTTCTGTGAATAATATGGACTCAATCAATATCATTAATATTTGAATGAGGAACTCTTCAAAATATTGTCCAGATCAATTATCAGATTAGGACATGAGAGATTTATTCTTTTTGATCAGTGTAGTTTTGTTGGTTTTTTAAATGCCATCTTCTACCCTAGCGTAATGTAAATAGGTCCTGATATAACTTGAGAAACAATTATTTAACTAGCAAACATGTTAGAAAACACTAATTGATAATTAGGTAGGTCAGTCACTGCACTGGAGAAGAAATTGGTGAACAGGGAGTCATAAAAGAGGTCTGGGGTCAAGAGCAGGGCAGGACAGTTTAATAAAATGTGATTTCTCAATTTGCTTCAACACAGTTCTATTCTGACTAATTATAAAATTGCTAAAATGCGTACAGTTCTTTCTGTGTGCCATACACTCTTCCAAGCTCTCTTCTCATTTTCTCTCTCTATATATAAATTTGAATCTTCACAACTCGCAAGACAGATACACTTACAATTTGTGTATATACAATTTGTGTATTTGTGTATATACAATTTGTGTATATTACATATGAGGAAACAAAAGCATGCCAAATTTAAGTAGCTTGCACAAGATTACATAGTTAATATGTAACATAATTGGGTTTGAACTCAGGAAGTCCGGCTCTAAAATTTGTGTTTTCAGGCACTAGGATACATTTTAAATGCATTATGTATGTGGTAGACAGAAGCTTAAGGTGGTCCCAAAGATTTTCACCTTCTGTTGTATGTGCCTTGTACAATCTTCTCCCCTTGTAAATATGATGAAATATTACTCTCATGATTAGACTCCTATTTAGTTGACTTCGAGTCAGTCAAAAGAGAGATTTCTGGGTGTTATTAACATCGCCAGGTGAGCCCTTCAAAGAGACTGAGGTCTTCCTAAAGTCAGACAAATTCTGTAGTAGAAACATTCTCCATTGCTCACTGTAAAGATGGAGGGACCTATGTGTCGAAGACTTGAGAAAAGACTCTAATTGCTTAGAACAATCTTTGGCCATTGTCTAGCAACAAAACAGTACCTCAGTTCTACAAGTACAAGAAACTGAATTTTACCAATAATCTAAATGGGCTTGGAAGAGGTTTCCAAGCTCCAGATGAAAATGCAAACCTGGGAAACCCCTTGAATTCGGCATTGGTAGACCTTTATCTGAAGACACAGTTAACCAGTGCCCGGACTTATGACCTACAGAAACATTGAGATCACAGATGGATATTGTTTGAAGTCATTAAGTTTGTAGCATTTTTTTATGTGGCAATAGAAAGCTAATATGATATGTAAGTATGGAACAATCAGGAATAGCCTTATTTAGACATTCCTTCATTGTGGTGTGCGATTCCTATACTCAGTCCATTTGGGGAAATAGGGTATCAAGTGTGAATGTATGCTAGGTCCACTTGACTCAGATAGCTCTCTTACAATGCTTGGACAATTAGAAGATTGAAAGAGAAGGAACCTACCATGGGCTGAGAAAGTTATTTATTACTCACTCTGCATTCTTCCAAATATTTTGTGTTTCTATTCAGGTCTGGATTCCTTATTATTTTTATGAGAGTGAAATCCTGTATTAGTTTACTAGGGCTTCCATAAGAAAATAGCATAGACTCTGTGTCTTAGCATACATTTATTTTCTCACAGTTCTGGGGGCTAGAAGTCAACATCAAGGGGTCAGCAGATTTGATTTCTTCTGAGGCCTCTCTCCTTGGCTTGCAGGAGACCACCTTCTCCCTGTGTCTTCACATGGTCATTTGTATTAGACTGCTCCAGAGAAACAAATCCAATAGTAGACACACACACACACACACACACATAGTTATATGATATATAAATATATATTGATATATAATTGATATGGAGTCATCCCTCAGTATCCAAGGGGGATTGGTTCCAGGACCCGCTGTGGATACCAAACTCCACCAATGCTCAAGTAACATAACAGTCAGGCCTCCAAATCCGTGGTTCCACCTCTGCAGATCCAACCAACTACAGATAGTGTAGTACTGTAATATTTATTGGAAAAAAATCCTCATATAAGTGGACCTGCCCAGTTCAAACCCATGTTAAGAGTCAGATGTGTGTGTATGTATATGTGTGTGTGTGTATATAAATATATGATGTGTATATATGATTTATTTTTATGTTATGATATGAATGATTGGGGCCTGTAAAATTCAGATGTTGAAATATTTTTCAATGTGATGTTATCAGGTGAAGCCTTTGGGAGGTGCTTGGATTATGAAGGTAGAGCCTTCATGTATGAAATTAGTACTTTTATTCAGTTTACCAATTCAAATGTTAATTTCATCCAGAAACACCCTCACAGGCATACCAGGAATAATGCTTAACCAAATATCTGGGCATCCCTTAGCCCAGTCAAGTGGACACACAAAATTAAACATTACAAGTCCACTTCTTGTCAACATAACACCCATACACATCTTCTTAACAATACTTAATCTCCAAATAAAGACAATGACACGGTGAGAATTCCACCTATCATGGTATAACTATCCTGCACGTAACCAATAACTCTAGTAACCCCTTCTCCAGAAGAGGAGGTAAAGTCCTTGAGTTATGTTTACTCTTCTCCTTGATATCCCATAACTTAAATACTCTGATGTAAAATTAACAACACTTAAATATAATAATAGTAAGTCAATACATCTTATATTATGTAGTAATGGAATAAAAGAGAAGAAAACAAAGATATTTGCTATACACATACGTAGAAACATATTCACAACAAAATAAGGAGGAACACTCCTAAGAATTATACTACTTGTTTTTTGTAACGAGTTACATGCTTTTAGCTATTATTTATAACTACCTTCTTCCATTATTCATTCTATATTCCCTTTGTTTTCAGCTAGGTTATGGTTCTTTACCACGTGGGGTAACACAAAACTTCATTCCTGAAGGGTTTAGGCCATTAGTAGTCCTGCCTGGATTCGGTTGTTGTAATTTTCCATTGACCTTAATCAAAATGCATGGTAATCCTAAGAGAAGTCTGAAGGGAGCAACACGAAGAGTGAAGTAACCAGATGGCAGTCTTAACTTTCAGTTCAGTAGAATCATTGTTGTGTCTTCTGGTAAAAGCATTCCTTCCTTTGGAACAAAGACTTCTAGGCCAATAGAACATCTTATGGGAACAAAAAAACATATGTTTTGCCAGTGGATTACCAGGAGGTTAATGCATGGTGCCATTCCCATTTCCACTGCTTGACCCATGAATTCTGACTATGGGAGAAAGAGCACTGTATATTGGATGCTGATTCAAAGCATATACAGCCTTCTGGTGAACCCTGTTCCAGCCCTTAAAGGTCTTGCCACACAGCTAGTGCTGCAAGTGGGCCATCCAAAGGCCATTCTACTGTTCTATCAAGCCAGCTGCTACAGGATGATGAGAAAATGCTGGGAAGTGAGTTATTTGATCAGAAACAATGTTGCATGGAATACTATGATGGAGGATAAGGCATACCCTAAGTTCACAGATGGTAGTTTTGACAGAAGCATTGTGTGCAGGGAAGACTAAACTGTATCCAGAGTAAGTATCTCTTCCAGTAAGGACCACAAAACACGGTTTCTTCCATGATGCAAACTGTCCAGTGTAATCACCCTGCCACCAAGTGGCTGGCTGATCACCTCAGGGAATAGTGCCATATTCTGGGACTCAGTGTTGGTCTCTGCTGCTAAGAGATTGGGCACCCAGCAGTGACTGTAGGAAACCTGCTTTTGTGAGTGGCAGTCCATATTGCTGAGCCTGTATGTAATCTCCATGCCTGCCACTCTGGCCACTTTGTTCATGAGCTCTTTAGGTGATGACTGGGGTGGCTGGGGAAAGAGCTCACTGGTATACACAGAACAGGTCATAGCCACGTGATTATTAAAATCCTCCTCTGCTGAGGTTACCCTTTGGTAGGCATTCACATGGAACATAGATATCTTTACATTCTTGGCTTATGCAGAGAGGTCTGTCCATATATTTCTTCCCCGCATGGCCATGCCATCCATTTTCCAACTGTATTCTTTTTCCAAAGTCCCTGACCATCCAGCCAAACCACTGCCCATGGCCCATAAACTGGTATATAATTGCACATCTAGCCATTTCTCCTTTCTAACGAAGAGATCAGCCAAGTGCATTGTTCAGAGTTCTGCCTACAGGAAGGATTTCCTGTCACCACTGTCCTTCAGGGAGGTCCAGAAATGGGCTGCAGTGCCGTAGTTGTCCACTTTGGGGAGGTTCCTACATAGTATGCAGAACCATCTCTAAACCATGCCTGAGTCTTTTCTTCTTCTATCAGGTGATTGTAGGGGGCTCCACATGAAGCCTTAGGTACAGGCTGAGAGAAAGGAGGTAGTATAACAGAAGTAGGGACCTTAGGCATTTGGACCGCTCTTCATGTAACTTATTTGTGCCTTCAGGGCCTGCTTGTGCCTGAATACACCAGTCAGTCACATGTATACCACTTCCATTTGATGATAGAGTGCTGCTGTGTGTGCACAAATTTATGACTTATTGAGACAGAAAACACCTAGTCCATGATGGACAGCTCGGATTGCATGGTACCTTGGTGACAAGGAAATCTGGGGAAAGGTATGTGGGTAGACGTCTCTGAATGTGATTCCTTTCAAAACTGGGAGGTAATGTGAAGGGAGAAATTTAGTACTGATGTTCAGTACTAAAGGACTAAGGGACTCTGGCTCATTGAAATTCATGTGAAAGATGTTAGAAAGACTTACTATTTGTGTATATGTAATATTTGACACTGCCTACTGGAAAAATAGAAAAATTCAGTACAAACTTGACAATCTATTGATCATACCAGGACTTGGCAACCAACAGTTCTATAGGACTGTGTCATATTTTATTGTGTGTGAGCAGCTGAAGCTGCACAGGACAGCTAAAAAGGATGTAGGTGCTTTAGGAGTTAGGTCTTACAATCTATGAAAATCTAATCATATGTAGTTGTCATGCATTGGAGATTGTCTAGAACATATGAATTGTAATACAAAAAATATTGTTTTAAAATTCTGGTTTGCTACTAATCAGCTAAGCAATTTGGGGAAAGTACCTTTTCTGAGCTTCAATTTCATCACATATAAAATGAGATTAAAGAACACTATTTCTCAGATATCGTGCTCTTGAGAAAATGGAAAAATATATGATTATATGTGAACAATATACATGTTCAAATTATTCTTCCTTACATGACGCTAAATATTTGTGTTGTTTTACATATTTTCACAAAATGAATGATTTCTCATTTAACTGAGTGGGTTGGCATAGTAATAACATTATTGTGGCAATAGTCAGTGGAAACTGATGCTTCAGAAAATACATGAAATTCCTATTAAAAGAGAAGCTTCAGAATGAAAGACTAGGAAAGACTGAAAAATTGTCACAGATTGGAGGAAACTAGGGAAAGAAAAATGAAGTACAATATGGGATCCTGGATTGGACCCTGAAAGGACGCTATGGGAAAATGAGTGAAATTCAAATAAGCTCTGTAGTTTAGTTGGTTGTATTAACCCCTTTTAATTTCCTGGTTTTGATAAATGCACTATGATTGTATAAGATATTAACATTTATGAAAACTGGGTAAAGGGTATATGAGAAATTCCTATACTTTTTTCAACTTTTCTCTAAGTCTAAATAATTTTTAAAAGCATTAGCAAAAAATGTAGCTTCCAAGGCAAATTATTTTAGAATTTAAACTATCTGTTCAAACAACATGACTCAGGATAATCCTAAACTTTGATTTGACTCTAAGATATTTTTTATCTGTCAATATTTTAAAGATAATTCTAGGAAGAGCTTTCTGTGATGTGTTGAAAAACATGACTGACATATTCCTAACAATATTTATACATATATAAAACTGAATAATCTAGTATACACACACATATACACAATTTATGCAAAAGTCAATGGCTATGGTGAATCATTATGGTTATTACAAAATAAATAATATAGAGTCTGGTAAAGCATGCGTTCTGAGAATTATTTCACACTACAAAGCATTACTGACAAGCTGGGATATTTTTTATTGAAAGTCATGTAATTTCTGTGTTAACTCTAATTTTATGTCTTACTAATTATCTCATTCGCAGTGAAAGATATTTTCGATTTCTTCCTAAGTAGAATCATTGAGAATTTTTTCAGATCTTAGTATCTGTTTCCACTCTGCCTTTATCTTTGAATTTGCATTTGTACTTGTTTTTGTCTGTGCATATCCGAGTAGTTATGCTATGAAATAACATGAGAAAATGCTGCAGCCACTTTTTGGGCTGTGTCTCCCTCCAGAGGCTCACAGAGAGGAGTCTGCTCAAACATTGTTTCTAGTGATTTTTATGTAGACTGAGAAAGCACAGTTAGGCATAGTGTTTATAGGTTTTTATAGATTCATAATAGGATTAGTCAGTTGATAGGGGTGCATCCAAGCTATTTGCAGCCTAAATATTACCTAATTTGAAAGACTTTCTTCAAGAGAAAAATAACAAAATGAATCAACAAAAAATTACCAGAGCTTTGGATATGACCAATGTTTTAGGGGGGTGCCTGAAGCTTAGTCTTCATTAATTTCAGAGTATATTCACCCACAATTTTTGATTTTGCATTTGTTGATAGCTTTTTTTATTAATTTTAGAGCAAAGCTATCCTAAAATCTAAGACAAGACCTATAGAACTTGTTTATTTAACTGTTTGGCCCAAACTATTTCTGAAAAAAAAAATTTCTAGATTCATAGTGTACTAATATCAAATATTGTGTTGTTAGCTACTCTTCATATGATTTCAGTTTTCTAATGATGTAGCCAGAAAAGTAAATATTTTCAACCAATCCATCTCTAATCAGTAATATCAGTTAATGGTTACTTTGTGAAAAAAAAAAAAAAAGCTATCCTTGAAAACACTTTTGTGTGATTATATTTTGCGTTTAACAACAATTATATGAAAAATTTAGCCCAAGTCTTTGTTATATAGTGAATGTTGATTCACCTTTTGCCATAAGGTAACTTGATTTTTCTCTAGTAATTCTTTCACCATTGTCCCCTCAAACCTGCCAAACACTGAACAAAGAGGCCAGCCTCTTTGTCACTTTAGAAACTTTTCAGTATTTTTGAAAGCAGCGCTGAGAAAACAGCAAATCAGGTAGTACTTTCAATTTTGCACTGAGTAAATTATCTTTTAGAGGGGGACCAGATAGCTCCTGGGACAGGTAATGGGCTGCAGGGCCTCTAACCTCCAGGTCGGCCTTTGCACCTAGCCTGGGCTGGTGGTGACAGAAAGCCATTAGCCTTTGATTGCTGTTTGCTGACCTGTGTGAAATGAGTTGATGGCTCCCATTCAGTTTCTAGTAGACAAGTGCATGAATCACATTTGGCAGCCTTGTTGGTAGTTACAGAAAAATAGAGAGGGATTGAGTAGACTGTGAGGTTAAAGTACTGACCCACCAGATTAGAGTTGACTTTCCTTGGAGAGGAATATTGCTCTTTCCTGGCCCACACTCCATACCTACTCAGTAGGTAGGCTAAAGAAGCACTTAAGGTACTAGTGATTTCAATTCATTACTTTGAATATGTTCTAATTTATCTTAATACCGTGAAGTAAAAACTTGATCTTATTTTTGAGAGTGGTTCTCTTTTTGCTGGATGAATGCTTTGGAATTAATTTAAAATTTTATAGCTATTAATGCAGTCACTTATTAATCAACAAATATATGTAATGAAATGAGAAGAATGGTAAGGTTTGTTTTTTAATTACCATTATTAAATCTACAATTTTTTTTTTCTTCAGCCACTGTAATTCAAATTGTCCCTCTTCCCCAGAGGAAGGATTCACAGTTCCAATCTGTTAACTTGGTTCATGTTTTTGCCCTCATCTGGAATGCCTCTTCCTTTCTATGACATCAGACTCCATCCCCTTATATCAGTCCCTAATTCAAGTTCAATTTTCATAATAAAGCCATCCCAGAACAGTTCAATCCACACAAATTTAATTCTCCTTTGACCACTGTCTGAATCACACAGTTGAAAAATTTATCATAGTTTCTCTGACCTTGTTTTCTTTTTTTTTTTTTTTTTTTTTTTTTTTAAATTTAATTTAATTTTATTTTTTTGCTTTATAACAAATTTAATCAGTTATACATATACATATGTTTCCATATCCCCTCCCTTTTGCGTCTCCCTCCCACTCTCCCTATCCCACCCCTCCAGGCAGTCACAAAGTACCGAGCTGATCTCCCTGTGCTATGCGGCTGCTTCCCACTAGCTATCTACCTCACGTTTGGTAGTGTATATATGTCCATGCCGCTCTTTCACTTTGTCACAGCTTACCCTTCCCCCTCCCCATATCCTCAAGTCCATTCTCTAGTAGGTCTGTGTCTTTATTCCTGTCTTACCCCTATGTTCTTCATGACATTTTTTTTTTCTTAAATTCCATATATATGTGTTAGCATACAGTATTTGTCTTTCTCTTTCTGACTTACTTCACTCTGTATGACAGACTCTAGGTCTATCCACCTCATTACAAATAGCTCAGTTTCGTTTCTTTTTATGGCTGAGTAATATTCCATTGTATATATGTGCCACATCTTCTTTATTCATTCATCCGATGATGGACACTTAGGTTGTTTCCATCTCTGGGCTATTGTAAATAGGGCTGCTATGAACATTTTGGTACATGTCTCTTTTTGAATTATGGTTTTCTCAGGGTATATGCCCAGTAGTGGGATTGCTGGGTCATATGGTAGTTCTATTTGTAGATTTTTAAGGAACCTCCATACCGTTCTCCATAGTGGCTGTACCAATTCACATTCCCACCAGCAGTGCAAGAGTGATCCCTTTTTTCCACACCCTCTCCAGCATTTATTGTTTCTAGATTTTTTGATGATGGCCATTCTGACTGGTGTGAGATGATATCTCATTGTAGTTTTGATTTGCATTTCTCTAATGAGTAAAGATGTTGAGCATCCTTTCATGTGTTTGTTGGCAGTCTGTATATCTTCTGTGGAGAAATGTCTATTTAGGTCTTCTGCCCATTTTTGGATTGGGTTGTTTGTTTTTTTGTTATTGAGCTGCATGAGCTGCTTATAAATTTTGGAGATTAATCCTTTGTCAGTTGCTTCATTTGCAAATATTTTCTCCCATTCTGAGGGTTGTCTTTTGGTCTTGTTTATGGTTTCCTTTACTGTGCAAAAGCTTTTAAGTTTCATTAGGTCCCATGTGTTTATTTTTGTCTTTATTTCCATTTCTCTAGGGGGTGGGTCAAAAAGGATCTTGCTGTGATTTATGTCATAGAGTGTTCTGCCTATGTTTTCCTCTAAGAGTTTGATAGTGTCTGGCCTTACATTTAGGTCTTTAATCCATTTTGAGCTTATTTTTGTGTATGGTGTTAGGGAGTGATCTAATCTCATACTTTTACATGTCCCTATCCAGTTTTCCCAGCACCACTTATTGAAGAGACTGTCCTTTCTCCACTGTACATTCCTGCCTCCTTTATCAAAGATAAGGTGACCATATGTGTGTGGGTTTAACTCTGGGCTTTCTATCCTGTTCCATTGATCTATCTTTCTGTTTTTGTGCCAGTACCATACTGTCTTGATTACTGTAGCTTTGTAGTATAGTCTGAAGTCAGGGAGCCTGATTCCTCCAGCTCCATTTTTCGTTCTCAAGATTGCTTTGGCTATTCGGGGTCTTTTGTGTTTCCATACAAATTGTGAAATTTTTTGTTCTAGTTCTGTGAAAAATGCCAGTGGTAGTTTGATAGGGATTGCATTGAACCTGTAGATTGCTTTGGGTAGTAGAGTCATTTTCACAATGTTGATTCTTCCAATCCAAGAACATGGTACATCTCTCCATCTATTTGTATCATCTTTAATTTCTTTCATCAGTGTCTTATAATTTTCTGCATACAGGTCTTTTGTCTCCTTAGGTAGGTTTATTCCTAGATATTTTATTCTTTTTGTTGCAATGGTAAATGGGAGTGTTTCCTTGATTTCACTTTCAGATTTTTCATCATCAGTATATAGGAATGCCAGAGATTTCTGTGCATTAATTTTGTATCCTGCAACTTTACCAAATTCATTGATTAACTCTAGAAGTTTTCTGGTAGCATCTTTAGGATTCTCTATGTATAGTATCATGTCATCTGCAAACAGTGACAGCTTTACTTCTTCTTTTCCAATTTGGATTCCTTTTATTTCCTTTTCTTCTCTGATTGCTGTGGCTAAAACTTCCAAAACTAGGTTGAATAAGAGTGGTGAAAGTGGGCAACCTTGTCTAGTTCCTGATCTTAGTGGAAATGGTTTCAGTTTTTCACCATTGAGGACGATGCTGGCTGTGGGTTTGTCATATATGGCCTTTATTATGTTGAGGAAAGTTCCCTCTATGCCTACTTTCTGCAGGGTTTTTATCATAAATGGGTGTTGAATTTTGTCGAAAGCTTTCTCTGCATCTATTGAGATGATCATATGGTTTTTCTCCTTCAATTTGTTAATATGGTGTATCACGTTGATTGATTTGCGTATATTGAAGAATCCTTGCATTCCTGGAATAAACCCCACTTGATCATGGTGTATGATCCTTTTAATGTGCTGTTGGATTCTGTTTGCTAGTATTTTGTTGAGGATTTTTGCATCTATGTTCATCAGTGATATTGGCCTGTAGTTTTCTTTCTTTGTGACATCCTTGTCTGGTTTTGGTATCAAGGTGATGGTGGCCTCGTAGAATGAGTTTGGGAGTGTTCCTCCCTCTGCTATATTTTGGAAGAGTTTCAGAAGGATAGGTGTTAGCTCTTCTCTAAATGCTTGATAGAATTCGCCTGTGGAGCCATCTGGTCCTGGGCTTTTGTTTGTTGGAAGATTTTTTATCACAGTTTCAATTTCAGTGCTTGTGATTGGTCTGTTCATATTTTCTATTTCTTCCTGATTCAGTCTTGGCAGGTTGTGCATTTCTAAGAATTTGTCCATTTCTTCCAGGTTGTCCATTTTATTGGCATAGAGTTGCTTATAGTAATCTCTCATGATCTTTTGTATTTCTGTAGTGTCAGTTGTTACTTCTCCTTTTTCATTTCTAATTCTATTGAGTTGAGTCTTCTCCCTTTTTTTCTTGATGAGTCTGGCTAATGGTTTATCAATTTTGTTTATCTTCTCAAAGAACCAGCTTTTAGTTTTATTGATCTTTGCTATCGTTTCCTTCATTTCTTTTTCATTTATTTCTGATCTGATTTTTATGATTTCTTTCCTCCTGCTAACTTTGGGATGTTTTTGTTCTTCTTTCTCTAATTGCTTTAGGTGCAAGGTTAGGTTGTTTATTCGAGATGTTTCCTGTTTCTTAAGGTGGGATTGTATTGCTATAAACTTCCCTCTTAGAACTGCTTTTGCTGCATCCCATAGGTTTTGGGTCGTCGTGTCTCCATTGTCATTTGTTTCTAGGTATTTTTTAATTTCCTCTTTGATTTCTTCAGTGATCACTTCGTTATTAAGTAGTGTATTGTTTAGCCTCCATGTGTTTGTATTTTTTACAGCTCTTTTCCTGTAATTGATATCTAGTCTCATAGCATTGTGGTCGGAAAAGATACTTGATACAATTTCAATTTTCTTAAATTTACCAAGGCTTGATTTGTGACCCAAGATATGATCTATCCTGGAGAATGTTCCATGAGCACTTGAGAAAAATGTGTATTCTGTTGTTTTTGGATGGAATGTCCTATAAATATCAATTAAGTCCATCTTGTTTAATGTATCATTTAAAGCTTGTGTTTCCTTATTTATTTTCATCTTGGATGATCTGTCCATTGGTGAAAGTGGGGTGTTAAAGTCCCCTACTATGAGTGTGTTACTGTCGATTTCTCCTTTTATGGCTGTTAGTATTTGCCTTATGTATTGAGGTGCTCCTATGTTTGGTGCATAAATATTTACAATTGTTATATCTTCTTCTTGGATCGATCCCTTGATCATTATGTAGTGTCCTTCTTTGTCTCTTCTAGTAGTCCTTATTTTAAAGTCTATTTTGTCTGATATGAGAATTGCTACTCCAGCTTTCTTTTGGTTTCCATTTGCATGGAATATCTTTTTCCATCCCCTTACTTTCAGTCTGTATGTGTCTCTAGGTCTGAAGTGGGTCTCTTGTAGACAGCATATAGATGGGTCTTGTTTTTGTATCCATTCAGCCACTCTGTGTCTTTTGGTGGGAGCATTTAGTCCATTTACATTTAAGGTAATTATCGATATGTATGTTCCTATTCCCATTTTCTTAATTGTTTTGGGTTCATTATTGTAGGTCTTTTCCTTCTGTTGTGTTTCTTGCCTAGAGAAGTTCCTTTAGCATTTGTTGTAAAGCTGGTTTGGTGGTGCTGAACTCTCTCAGCTTTTGCTTGTCTGTAAACGTTTTAATTTCTCCATCAAATCTGAATGAGATCCTTGCTGGGTAGAGTAATCTTGGTTGCAGGTTTTTCTCCTTCATCACTTTAAGTATGTCCTGCCACTCCCTTCTGGCTTGTAGAGTTTCTGCTGAGAGATCAGCTGTTATCCTGATGGGGATTCCCTTGTGTGTTATTTGTTGTTTTTGCCTTGCTGCTTTTAATATGATTTCTTTGTGTTTAATTTTTGACAGTTTGATTAATATGTGTCTTGGCGTATTTCTCCTTGGATTTATTCTGTATGGGACTCTCTGTGCCTCCTGGACTTGATTAACTATTTCCTTTCCCATATTAGGGAAGTTTTCAACTATAATCTCTTCAAATATTTTCTCAGTCCCTTTCTTTTTCTCTTCTTCTTCTGGAACCCCTATAATTCGAATGTTGGTGCGTTTAATGTTGTCCCAGAGGTCTCTGAGACTGTCCTCTGTTCTTTTCATTCTTTTTTCTTTATTTTGCTCTGCAGCAGTTATTTCCACTATTTTATCTTCCATCTCACTTATCCGTTCTTCTGCCTCAGTCATTCTGCTATTGATCCCATCTAGAGTATTTTTTATTTCATGTATTGTGTTTTTAATCGATGCTTGATTCATCTTTAGTTCTTCTAGGTCCTTGTTAACTGTTTCTTGCATTTTGTCTATTCTATTTCCAAGATTTTGGATCTGGGAAATAGAATCTTGGATCATCTTTACCATCATTATTCTGAATTCTTTTTCAGGTAGACTGCCTATTACCTCTTCATTTGTTAGGTCTGGTGGGTTTTTATCTTGCTCCTTCTCCTGCTGTGTGTTTTTCTGTCTTCTCATTTTGCTTATGTTACTGTGTTTGGGGTCTCCTTTTTGCAGGCTGCAGGTTCGTAGCTCCTGTTGTTTTTGGTGTCTGTCCCCAGTGGCTAAGGTTGGTTTAGTGGGTTGTGTAGGCTTCCTGGTGGAGGGGACTAGTGCCTGTGTTCTGGTGGATGAGGCTGGATCTTGTCTTTCTGGTGGGCAGGTCCACGTCTGGTGGTGTGTTTTGGGGTGTCTGTGGACTTTTTATGATTTTAGGCCACCTCTCTGCTAATGGGTGGCGTTGTGTTCCTGTCTTGCTAGTTGTTTGGCTTAGGGTGTCCAGCACTGTAGCCTGCTGGTCGTTGAGTGAAGCTGGGTGCTGGTGTTGAGATGGAGATCTCTGGAAGATTTTCACCGTTTGATATTATGTGGAGCTGGGAGGTCTCTTGTGGACCAGTGTCCTGAAGTTGGCTCTCCCACCTCAGAGGCACAGCACTGACTCCGGGCTCCTCAATTTGGGATGATGTGTTGTCTATTCATGTATTCCACAGATGCAGGGTACATCAGGTTGATTGTGGAGCTTTAATCCGCTGCTTCTGAGGCTGCTGGGAGAGGTTTCCCTTTCTCTTCTTTGTTCTCACAGCTCCTGGGTCTCAGCTTTGGATTTGGCCCCGCCTCTGTGTGTAGGTCGCCGGAGGGCGTCTGTTCTTCGCTCAGATAGGACAGGGTTAAAGGAGCAGCCTCTTCGGGGACTCTGGCTCACTCAGGCCGGGAGGGAGGGAGGGGCATGGAGTGCGGGGCGAGCCTGCAGCGGCAGAGGTCGGCGTGACGTTGCACCAGCCCGAGGCGCGCCGTGCGTTCTCCCAGGGAAGCCGCCCCTGGATCCCGGGACCCCGGCAGTGGCGGGCTGCACAGGCTCCCGGAAGGGCGGTGTGGGCAGTGACCTGCGCTCGCACACAGGCTTCTTGGCGGCGGCAGCAGCAGCCCCAGCGTCCCACGCCTGTCACTGGGCTCCGCGCTTTCAGTCGCGACTCGCGCCCGTCCGTGGAGCCCCTTTAAGCAGCGCTCTTAATCCCCTCTCCTCGCGCACCAGGAAACCAAGATGGAAGAAAAAGTCTCTTGCCTCTTCGGCAGCTCCAGAGTTTTCCAGGACTCCCTCCCGGCTAGCTGTGGCACATTAGCCCCCTTCAGGCTGAGTTCTCGCCGCCAGCCCCAGTCCTCTCCCTGCGCTCTGACCGAAGCCCGAGCCTCAGCTTCCAGCGCTGCGCGCCCCGGCGGGCGAGCAGACAAGCCTCTCGGGCTGGTGAGTGCCGCTCGGCACCGATCCTCTGTGTGCGGATCTCTCCGCTTTGCCCTACCCAGGTATGTGGGGAGTTTCTTGCCTTTTGGGAGGTCTGGGGTCTTCTGCCAGCGTTCAGTAGGTGTTCTGTAGGAGTTGTTCCACGTGTAGCTGTATTTCTGGTGTATCCGTGGGGAGGAAGGTGATCTCCGCGTCTTACTCTTCCGCCATCTTACCCGGAAGTGACCTTGTTTTCTTATTCATTATTTTCTATATCATTTGTAACTTCCCTGATAGACAATACATGTATTGAAAGCATAGATAATGCTTTCTATTCATTCTGTATCTCCCAGGTTATCTAGCTGAGTAGAACCCAAAGCAGATAGGCATTAGTCTTGTTGGATAAAAGTTTATGCCATTTTTCTATAACATTTATTTCCTATATATATATATATATATATATATATATATATATATATACACACACACACACACACACACACACAATGTGATTTTTATTCGTATTACTTTTCTTTTAAATAGATATAATCATAAGCATTACCCTAGGAATGTGAAAGATTCTGGAGGGGATGTAGAGTGGTAGATCGTATCCCTGTGTTTTTGTCACATAGAAACTTAATAAACTGGAGCAAATCAGAAATCTCCTTATAGACATCAGTTGCTTATTTATAAAATGGAGATAAGATATAAGTACTGATCGTCACACCAAAGAGTTATGAGAAAAATAAAGGAGATAGTGTGTGAGAAAAACCTTTCAAATAGTTATGTAAATTTTAATATTTTACTAAGTAAAATCTAAGTAAGTACTGAATTAGTATTTATTTGATAATATATCTTCTATGGGTTGAATGAATTATGTCCCTCAAAACACATTATGTTAAAATCCTAACCCAAAGTACATCAGAGTATGTCCTTACTTGAAATTAGGGTTGTTGCTGATGTAATTCATTGAGTTTAGGTGAAGGGAGAGTGGACACACACACACATATGCACAGCATGCCATGGGAAGATGAAGGCAGAAATCTAAGTGATGCTCCTACAAGCCAAAGAATGTTCAAAATTACCAGCAAACCACCAGAAGCTAGGTGAGAGTCATGGGATAGATTTTTCATCATAGAAGGAACCAATCCTGCAGACATCTTGATTTTGAACTTCTAGTCTCCCAAACTGTGAAACAATACATTTCTGTTGCTTAAACCACCTAATTTGTGATACCTTATTATGGCAGCCCTGGGAACCTAATACAGCATTTTATATGCATCAAGTTACTTATAGACAATAAACAGCATAACTACCAATGAAAGGAGAGACTACTTTAAAACCTTTATGCTTTAAAGAACATTAATAAGAAAATGAAAATATAAACCACAGAATGGAAGATCATATTTGCAAGTCACATTTCTGATTTAAAGAAAACCCTTGTACCTAGAGTGTATAAAGTACATCTGCAACTTAATGAATTAAAAACAATCTAACTAAAAATGGATAATGCATGATTCACTTTGTTATAAAGCAGAAACGAACACACCACTGTAAAGCAATTATACTCCAATAAAGATGTTAAAAAATAAAAAATGTTGAACTAAAAAAAAATGGACAATGAATCTGAGTGGACATTTCTCCAATGAAAATAAACAAATGAATGATGAGCACATAAAAAGATGCTCAACATTATTATCTATCAGGAAAATGCAAATGAATACCACAATAAAATACTAGCTCATATCCACTAGGATGGCTAGCTGGTGGAAATAAATACTTAGCAAAGAGAAAAAAGGAGATAGAAAACAAGAAAAGCTTAAACCAAATGGCATACTCTGTGGGTAAGGTGATTATAGAAACAATACTGTCTCTGCCAACTCATGTTATATTCAATTTAAAATTGGTATAAAAGAATGAAATAATGCCATTTGCAGTGACATGGATGAAACTAGAGATTATCATACTAAGTGAAGTAGGTCAGAAAGAGAAAGACAAATATCATATGGTATCATTTATATGTGGAAACTAAAATATGACACAGGGAGTTCCCTGGTGGTCCAGTGGTTAAGACTTCACCTTCCAATGCAGCAAGTGTGGGTTCAATCCCTGGTCAGGGAGCTAAGATCCCATAGGCTTTGCACCAAAAAACATTAAAAATAAACAAAAAAAAAATAAAACAAGCAATATTGTAACAAATTCCATAAAGACTTAAAAAAATAAAATATGACACAAATGAACCTATCTATGAAACAGAAATGGGATCACAGTCGTAGAGAACGAACTGATGGTTGCCAAAGGAGAGGGGGTTAAGGGAGGGATGGAGTGAGAAGCTGGGGTTAGCAGATGTAAGCTTTTATATATAGAATGGTTAAACAACAAGGTCCTACTGTATAGCACAGAGAACTATATTGAATATTCTATGATAAAACAATGGAAAAGAATATTTAAAATAAAAGGTTGTATATATATATATATATATGTATAACTGAATCACTTTGCTGTACAGCAGAAATTAACACAACATTGTAAATCAACAATACTTCAATAAAAAATACTGATAAAATTGGTATAGCTGAAGGGACTATGTCTAAAAGAAAAAGAGGTAAGGACTTGAAGAAGCATTTATTTAGCACCTGAAATACACAAGGTGCTCCACTTATATTTTTATTTGATCTTCAGTTCAAATTAATCAGCCGAAATTGTGTTCATTTTAGAGTTAAGGAAAACTAGGATCATCACCTACACTCCTAAAAGTCACATGACTGCTTGAAAGTTGTAAGGTGTTGTGTGAATGTAAAGCTCTATCTCTGATTCCTAATGTGATTCTCTGTGTGGTGTAGTCTGCAGCTGGCATTGTATTTAGATGGTTTTCTGAAGAAATCTTAGATAGTCACTCAAAACTAAGAAAAAAAATATCAAGGAATCTTTACCAGAAGGGACAGACTTTAAGTTAGATACAGAGGTGCAAATTGCTTAACATTGAAAAAATCAAAATAGACTGATTTTATCAAATATAGGGGAGGATAAACTTCAGACGCTGTCTAGCCCCATCATAGGTAATCCCCTAACTTCACCTGTAGTCTCTGTGTTGATAATCTCTGTAGTCCACACCAACACCATTCATGAATGTTCCATTTTTCCTGCTTCTAGACACATGGTTGATTGAGTTGCCCTTCTCAAGTCCCTTGAAATTGGAAAGATTTTCCTGAAGTTCCAGAAATCACATTCTGGAGAGCATAGGTGTTAATAAACTTGCTCATGTTTTATGGTTCCAAAAAGTTTAAACAACTCCTTCTGGATCACCGTTACTACTTACTTGTCTTAAAGTTTGGATACCACCAAAGATTTCTTTCTATAATCATTATTAGCTTAATATCCAAAATGATTTCAAAAGCAAAATATAGAAGTAAGATGCCAAGACCAATAATTATTTGTAAATAGTTCTTATTTGGGAATATTCCTATATAGCTCCATCAATATATATCACCAAGAGCTGACTGCATGAGTAAATATTTTCCTAGGTTGAGTTTAGTTATCAGTAATGAGTTCTAAAAACAGAAACGCATTTCATTTGAAAGAACCACAGGCAAAATAAGGTATGTTAGAAAAGGTATCCATAGAGCTAGTAAATAATATCTGATATAGAGCAGTGAATCACTAATGGATTAGGTTTGTGAAATTATGTTTCAGCTCAAGGACAATGTAGATTTTTGTTCTTTCCACCACTGCAGCTGCAACTTTATGCTGCTAAAAGGCACTGCCTTTTCAGCTTGGTTTCATTGTCACAAGCAATGAAATGAAAGGCTTTCCAGAACAGCCTGTTAGTGCCCTCTGTTGATATTTTCAGTTGTTCAGATAATTTCAGGAAAAGAAACCAGAACGACTTTTAAATGTCTCTGAAAGAATTTTCTGCAGAGGAAATGGGAATAATTTTCACGATATACATTTTCACCGCCTAGAATGTGTTTGAATACATTACGATAACACCAACTTTCTTTTCATCTGATATGGATTTCTGGCTAGATGTGCTTTCAAGGGGAAAAAATAAGAAGACACAAGAAGTTAATATGATTGAAAAATGGAAACTCATTATGAAATTTCATAGATTAGTGCACAAACAATAGACTGTATAAATAGCTGGGGACATTCTAGTCAGTATTCGCAGGCTGCAGCACAATCAAACACAAACTAATCTTTCACAGCGATGCTTTGAAAGTATTTTACAGTATCTAACTGAACTCTAAAATGTCGTGTCTGTACATTTTACTAGGATGCACATTGAGCATGAGTCAGCCTTACCTTTGTTTTTTTATTTTCCCCTAGGGTTGCATGCTTCAAAAAATTTAAGTTTGAAACTTTAATTTTACCTATCAACAGTATTTCATTGATTGTTTTAAATGTGTCTCTTTAATCTAAAAATGACTATTTAAAACAAAGTTGACTCAATTTTGTAATCATAAACACTGCAGATAAAATGACTTCATTTTAAAATAATGAACTAATACAGACTGAAAAATTACGTTTTATTTGTATTTTATCATCTATGTATCTATTAATATATGTTTTAAAATTGCTTTTTGCCTTTATCTCAATTGGAAGCTCTTAAGCTTTTAATGAGTTTAGAGAGAATGCAATTTAGCTTTATTAAAGACTTTGCCATTGTATAGGAGATGAACAATCTATTCCATTATGCAATGAGGTAAATAGAGATGATAAACAGGAGTTAGGGCAGAGTAGATACATTTCTAATGCCTACTGAGTCATCTTTTCCTTTGGTTCTTCTATATTATTGATATAATTGAAGAGACTCTTCAGAGCACTAGTGGCATTCATTTAAAATGTACCAAAGCAACAATAATAACAATAAAAAACACAACTAAGAGCCAAATACAAATTATATGAATAATTTTCTTTTTATTCACTTAGGAGTTTATAAAACACCAGCTCTCTGACCATATTTACTAATGTAATAATCTAAAATTTTAACTCTAGCTGTTCTGGATGATTTGACAGGTAATTATGAATTTAGTCACTTATAGAGACAAAATTTCCATAGTTTGCTCTCTACACTTTGTACAGTGGTCACTCAGTAATTTTTACTTTCCAAATAGTTATTTTTTTTTAAACTTAGTACTGGCTACTAATTAACTCCAAACTCTATGCATATAACTGTAGATATATTTTGGCCAAAGTAATTTGTTCAAATTTTATTTTTTACTTATAATCCTTTTTTCCTTGTGTCTTTGAGAAAGCTAATCCTGAAATAGAAAAAGAGGTATCAATATAATTTTTCTTTCCCTTTTACTAATCTTTGCTAAGAATAAACCTTTATGGGTCTAAAAGCTTTTTTCTTTTAGTCATGTTAAAAATTCAATAGCATCTGAACTAGTTATTTCTAGCCAAGGAAGACACAGCCAATTTTAAGTGGATCATGTGAATGGAAAGGAAAATTTTTTCTCTTTTAAGGCTCTAGTGTCTTTGTTTTAATGCAGGTGCAGAGAAAAGAAATGACCTCTGAAAACTCTTTTGAATATGGCATTATGAAAATTTATGCGGTCTTCACAATGGATGAATTCTTTACCATAACTTCAAATAAATTAGTCTATAAATGAGTAAGAGTATTTGGAATATAGTACAATGTTAGATAAAAATGCTGAGGTATTTAGAAGATTTATCATAGTTGATTCAGTAAAAGAAATATATACACACACACAGAAAGATAGAGAGGGACATCACTTTCTAATTCATTTTTGCCTTTTCAACTTTAGTATCTTATTTTCATAAAGGTGAAAGAAGAGGGGAAGATGAGAAAATTCAATGAAAATCAAATCTTTGTTGATTGTATTTCCAGTTACACAGTTATTCAAAAATATCCTAAATTAAAGTTATATATATATCAAAATATAGGCACAGGAATAAATGGTAAAATAAGTGGAATAGTCTATAAATGCTGGAAACAGACCATATATACTTATGTAGTTGAAACTGCAAACACAGTTGAAATTTTAAATGAATTAGGAAAGAATATAACATTTTGGGGTTGAAAAAGTATTGAATTTGAGATTTGGGGATAAAAATAAAATTCGCAGTTTTTATAAAAGAAATCAACATGAATTTCAGAAGTATTCACACTTTATTATATTACATGAAATTGTAAACTTACTTAAAATATATGAATAATTTTTTACATAAATTCTGGAAAAGAAAAGGCTTTTGTAAGCATGATTCCCTAGGTAAACACCATAAAAAATAAATTGGTATATTTGATTACACGTATTATAAAACTTTTGTAGTATATGAAAAAAAAGGAAGAAATACAATCTCGGCATCTTTTTCAAAATATATATGATAGGCAAATTACTAATATATTTAACCTGAAAAGAGCTTTTATAAATAAAGTACATAAATGAATACACTAAACTGGACAAATTGCACAAGAGCTAATAGGGGAAAATGAATATTTTCACTAGTTATTGAATTAAAATGAAAACAATGCTTCATGGTTTTAACATTGGGGAAAAAAGTACTATTTTATTCTAGTTGGGGTATAAAGAAATGGGCGTTCCCTATGTTCTTGTTTAGAATCTAAGTTGCTATGTATATTATGCATTCTAATATGTTAATAAAAATGTAGTCTGTATCTTTTGACTCACAAAGTCCCGTTTAGGCTTTCTCTAAGGAAATAATAAAAAAAAAATTGTAAGGGATTATTCCGAATATTATTGTTTACATATTATTATGATAGTGATTAATATGAAACATCCTAAATATTTATTATAAGGAATTAATAAATAAATATATATTAATCAGATTCATGCTTACAATCATATATTAGAATTTTAGTAAATCTGCAAAACTGTTGAGAAAAAAATTTACAAAGCAAAATGTACACCATAATCCTATGTTTTTTAATGTTTATATAAATATGTATGTTTGTAAGTATGTATATATCTGCAAATAATACTACATATACATGTAAAATACTAAAAGGGTACATATCAAAATATTAACAATATTTATTTCTGTCTGACTGATAGATTTTAGATGATCCATCTAAATGTTTTCTTTAATTTTGTTTATATTTCAAAGATTTTCTGAAATTAATATTTTTTGAAAAAATATTGTTTTTAGAAAGTATTTAATATTCATCCCCTTTGCTCATGCTATCCAGCTGTAGGTTCACCTTATAGTACTTTTCTATAGTAATCCATAATCCATTTTACATCTGCTGAAAAGAAGAGTGATTCCAAACATGAAAAAAATGTTAAAGAATGGATATTTTATTTTCATGTTTCATGTTTATAAAGTGAGCACTAAGGCATACTAAGTTGAAAAGCACCAATAACTTTATAATATGATACTTATACTTTTGGCTGTGAGTTATACAGAAGGTTTACATGCTACAATGGTACATTAAAAACAATAGATCTCTTTCTAAATCAATAACACTTTATGTCCTGTTTTTTGTTTTATCCCACACTAACTACCATTACATTGAAACCCTCCAGGCACTTTAGAGCTATTAAAAAGAGCACAATGATTCTCTAAACAAAAAATAATCATTATATTTTTTGCATTTAAATACAAAGACAGTGAATCCTTTTTGTCTATAATCCAAGATAGTTTTTATTATCATTGCAAATAGAACTTAAAAAAAAAACTCTTTGTTTTTGTAAATGAAGGACATGCAACAAAGTCTCTACATTAATATCTGGAAGCTCTTTTGGCTCTGCATTCTTATCAGACAAAAAAACTGGTAATACCTATAATATATGTATATCTACTTAATTTCTGATATATCCCAAATAGCATCCTGCCCTCATGGTGTTTATCTTATAGTGGATATATATGCTATATATATGTCAATCTATGTATTAACATATATACAATATAATATATAGAATATAATATATAGAAAAAGAAAATGTAGATTTATTTTTGGATACATATACTTTTTATGAGAATCTAGAAGAAGGTGAAAATAAACTTATGTGGTAGAGAAACAGCAGTCGATCTAGGTATGAGCTACTTTCTTCTTGCCTATTTCCCCCCAATGTTTTTTTCCTCTACTTCATATTCTTGTCAGTGAGTCTGTTTACCCAAAGTTATGTTTTTGAGCCAAGTCATAAATTACCAGCCAGCCTATAAATAAACTCTCTTTGGTTGATGCAGTCAGGACTTTTGAATTTAGTGCTGAAGGTTGAATTCCCACATGAAAGGAGTTGTGGGTGTACATTTGGAAAGTATGGAGAAGTATGAAACACTCTCAGAAAGAAATATGAAAAAAAGGCACTAAATATTTCTAATATGATGTGTTGTGGTATATGTTTATTATAACAATAGTACTTATCTATTTTTTCATTTTATTATCCATTCACCACAAGGAAAATATTTCTTCCCACCAGTGGGTTTCAGTCATTTCTAGTAGACTTAATCATATATTAGGCAATATTTCTCCACCTACAAAAATAGCAATTTAATATGACAGCCTAATCCTAAGAACTAACGCCATCCTTTATGAGAGAGATTGCTCTCTTGGTATTGCTCATTATTTTTGTCAAGGTAGAAAGGAAATTTTTTTAAAAAGGATTGGGGTATTAAGAACTTTCTTATTTGTAAAAGGGGAGAAATGAATAATCAATGCTTTCTTATACTGAATCTCTGCTGTTTCTCCATTTTTTTGGAAACTACTCAGCTTCCATCTCTCTTCAACCATGTAACATTATTTCAATAACTATCAGCAACTGAATCTGTAACTGGTGCATCTGTTTTGTTCTTCTTGCCCTGGTGTCAAAGACTGTTAAGGGATTTACATAAAATTTGAGTAAATAAGCACATTGAAAATGTCAACCTTCAAACATTTACAAATAATTTTCCTCACTATCACTTTCTATCTGGACCCCTAATCAAAATGGAGTTTGGTGTCCCTCAGGTGATTAATAGATAAATAAAATGTGCTATACCCATACAAAGAAAAATTATTCTATAATAAAAAGATATTGAAATACTTATACATGCTACAACATGTATGAACCTTGAAACCATTATACCAATTCCAAAAAGCCAGTCACAATGACCACATGGTGTAAAATTTCATAAGTATGAAATGTCTAGAATATGCAGATCTGTAGATACAGATAGTAGATTAGTATTTGCTTAAAGCTGGGAAGGGCGTTAAGCAAGAAAGTAGTATGTTCTTCAAAAAGATTAGTATATATAAAATATTCTAGAAGCAAGAGGTACTAAAGAAGGACAAGTATTTTCAATATATTTCAGTAAGCTGAAGGACAAGTTACTGAATTTCTAAACTAAGGTAGTAATCATAAGGATGGAGAGGAGAGATACTGTGTAGATTGTTAGGAATTAGCAGTGGGTAGATGTGATGGTCAAATGACACAGTCAAGGTGACCTGGAGATTCGTGTTAATGGTTAACAGTTGTGAGGGGGGTGGCAGGGCGGAAAGAGAGAGAGAGAGAGAGGAAAGAGAGAATAGACATAATGAGTGAGAGAGATAGAATAGTTTTTCAGAATATTGCTAATAAATATTCCAATGGGAAATGCTTCAGTAGCATGAGAAATTGTAAGGCTAGACGTACAGAAATGGAAGTAATTTGCAGAACTAGGAGAGCGAAGTTAAGGTATTAGATTGTATTTCCCAGGCACAAAGAAGAAAAGAAAGCTGAGAATTCATTCTTTGGGAGGTTTTTTTATTGATTGGATGTAAAGAAGGGAAAAGATGATCCAGTAAATAATTCTGAGGGGACAGTCAGCAAACTAGAAGAAAGTCTAGATTATAGTGTTGTGGACATCAAAGAGGATAATTAAAGCAGACTCAAGGAGTGGAAGGTCCAGAGCTACTAGACCCAGCCATGTATTTTTATATACATGAGATTGTCTACTAATTAACTGAATGCATCTTCTCACGTTGTCTTTTCCACTTCTTCTTGTTGTGACCATCTGATAAAAATCTAACTGTATGTATAAGCATATTAATCAGGGTTTCTAGTTGCTGTCTTAGCTGAGAAAGCTTTTTTTTGCTAATGAAGATAATAATGATGATTGAAGATGTTGCCAGAGCTGTGGGAGTTATAGAATGGCAGAGAATCCACAGAGAACCATAAACAGCACAGGATAATGAAAAGAACACTTTTCTTTGTTCCAGCTCAGCTGGGAACTAGATCTGTGTCCATAAGTAAATCCTTTACCTTATCTCTATCACTTATGTCCTCATCTGCAAAAAACATGCCATTTGAACTTGGTTTTTAAGATTCAGCTCAATTTCTTTCAGTGGTAGCATTTTTCTAATAAATTTATCATCACTTGGAACACCAAAAAAAATCGTATTTATTTGTGAAACACATTTTCAAAGCAACCCCTGCCATAACAGTGTCATTTGAAAGCAATAAGACTCAAGAATTTGAATAGGACATTTACTTTCATTATTTATTCATTCATTTAACAAATACTTGCTGAGTCTACCATGTTAGGAACATGTCAAGTAAGGAAAATACACTGGAGAAGAAAAAAATGAAAGTGTTTGCATTCGTGGAACTTAACATTAGTAGGAAAAAAACATATTAATCAAATGTTTAATTGCATTTAGACTTTTCTGGATAAAGCTGTTAGAGACTTTTCCTTCTTTTTCTTTTTCTTTTCTTTTTTTGTTTTTTAAGTTCTACAGATTCAGATATACCATAGGGGTTAAATTATGTCTAAAACATATTGGTAATGCAGAGTGAAATCACTCTTAAACTTGGTTACTTTATAAGTGTTTAACGTGTTTCCTCAACGTCCACATTATTAAGATGTTACACTGTATCATATGTGTTTACTGCATGGGTAAACCAACAACAAAACAAGCTGTGGTAGATACATTTACTCCATATTGGTTTGCGATTATATGTTTTATGATGGGATATGACCTCACTTCATGGATTAAAAGCATAGCAACGTCAAATAGCTTTGAGGCTCATATAAAGCATCATCAAAATTCATAGTAAACATAGCAGGAGAGACTGCAGATATGTTTAAAATCATTGTCAAGAAAGTATTGCCATCTTACCTGAAATTGATAAGACCCATATAACCAGGTTAAGGAAAAGCTCTTTCCAGCTCCCTCTTTTTTTTTTTTTTTTTTAATAAATCTTACAGCATATGTTGGGGGGGGGAATACTGCCAACACATAGAAGTATGAACCACTGATAGTTATTCTTCAGACACCCTACACTATTTGTTGACTTATAACATAACTTTGTAAATTTCAGAGTATGTTATTTCTTATCATCATTGCTTGTGTTTTCTTTTCTCTAGGTCAATTTTCTAAGCGTATTCCCAGTGGAATAGATGAAACTAGCCTGCTTGAACTTTTTCTATGATGTGTTTGACAGAAACTTTTGTCTTTCAAAGGAAAGTAAACAATTGCTGAAGGATTGAACCTATTTCTAGGATCATTGTTATGCATATGACGGACTGAAAGAATGACTTAGGAGGTCTTTCAATTGCTCATATTTTTAATACAAGGTGCCTTCATTTTTTTAAGAAGTTTAATGACTTAGGATTTCATTTACACCAAATAATGAGAGCCTGTGCAAGACTGCAAATTGTAATGTGGGTGTTGTCATGCACTGCTGCACTTGATAGATAATTTATTCAGAGGCTTGGAAGAGAGCTTCTTAAAAATAACTGACATTGAGGATGCCAGTAAACATTGATGGCATGCACGTGACAGCTGCGATATCATTAGTAGGTGAAACACCGTACTGTGTAAACAGCTTCAAACTGTCTCAAAGAGTAATGTATTTTAGCCAAAGGCATAAGTGAATTCACGATTTCATCCCACTTACAGTTCTCTAACTCAGTTCTATCTTTTTAAAGTTTTATTTATTCATTTTTTATTGGTGTAGTTTGGTGGATATAGCATTTGAAAAGGCGGAGTGCTCTATCCTTTCCTATTTCCTAACAGACAGTTGCTATTGCAGTTCTATTAGTGGAAGATTACAATTACAAATCTGCCTGTCTAACCAGATGGTAAATAAGACTAATTGAAATTTTGTTTGAAACTTTCTATTAAGACTAGATGAGATTACAGGAAGCCATGATTACATATTGGGACTAGTTTATATTATAAGAAACATATACACACATATTATTTCATTTCTGCTACAAGTAATTATGATGAAGAAGAATTAATTTGTTCTATATATCTGCAATGGTACAAACAAGACTTATGGACCAGGGAAAAGTAACTCAGACTCTGAATAATGGAGAATTTCTAATGACTTTTCTGACCAAAGGGAGAAAAGTCTTTTTCTGTAGCCAGTGAGTTTCCTGTCTCTGAAATACTCAAATATATGCTGGATAGCCACTTGGTAGCAATACTATACTGAGGATGTCGGCTTCAAATAGCAAGGATGCTCTCCCAGTTGATTTTAAAAGTACTCTTCAATCTTTGGTTTCTATATTTCCACATAGAAAATTCTTCCAGGGTAATTCTAGCTCTATAGTATGAGAAGAAGTAAAATGAAATATTATGGCAGAGAGAAGTGCAAAACAGAATTTCCCACACTGTAATTGAGAATACTTAGTTTCCTTTCTTTATATTCTATAACAAAATTTTTAAAGGGAAAAAGTACTGAAAAAGCAGCTATGAATTTGGGTCGTATACATTATTCTTGCAATAAAGAACATTTAATATGTTCTTTATTTTTACTTAACTATGATTTTTATTCCCTCTCTCTTTTTCCGTCTCGTTCCAAAAGTACCCAAATGATAAATTTTAAGATTCTTGTTTGTGGAACCACAACATTATCAGCTAAATGAAACTAATTTCACAGTTAATAGTATACTAATTAGTATTTCATTATATTAAACATCTTCTTAAAACACTTCTTAATACTGCAAGTGAGGCCAGGAAATATAGGAGAATTCTTGGCTGCTCAGTAGGCTGTGAATATTTCTCTTAAAAGTACACAAATACTGAGAAATGGAACCTGAAGCTCTATATGTAAAAATGTCTGTAGAAGAAATGTTATTTTTCTGTAAGTTGAAAGAACAATGTAACTATGATGGAGGTAAAGCATCCATTTAAAAATATGATCCAATTTTACAAAAATACACTTGGCACAATATAAAAGATAGTATACTTGTTAGTAACCTTATATTTTATATTTTCATTCCAGGATTTACTCTTTAAGATGAGACTTGAACATTCTTATCTTCAGTTTCAATATTTGTAAAAAAAAAAAAGTTTTATTTCAATTATGAAAATATAATTCACCATACAAATATAAATAAATATATATTTGTATATTTAAATATATAAAACATATATATTTAAATACATAAAATATATTTATTTTAATATATAAAATATATATTTATTTAAATATATATTTAAATATTTATTTATATTTTATATAAAATATAAATAAATAAATTGTCTATACAATTATTCTATGTAAAGAGAATTTTAGAAATGATGTTTTCTTCTGAGCAAAAATGGTACCGACTGGGAACATATTCCAGTCTTGTGAAATTGGAAAGTTGTAATAAGAACAATTATACTAAAAATCAATGTTGTATATGAAAAATAACTTCCCAAGGTTTCAGAGTCTAAACAGCTATCTAATTTTGAAATTCCAAAGTAATAATTTTCATTTGCAATAATCTAAATTTGGTACAAGAATAGATAACTATTTTCATTAAAGTTTTCATAAACGTTTGGAAAGAATTCTAGATCTATGGTTAGAAAAGTTCACAAGAAAACAATAAGGCCATTAAAACTGCACCTCAGTAGTAGAACATTCATATATTACCCTTATTCTGCAGAAAAATCAAAGTACCTCAGATCAAACCTAGGTCCTTGTAGAAAAATTGCAGCAATCCAATTTCATTCTGTATTTAGAGAGGTGAATTACAAATCAATGACTAATCTTTAAAGAAATTATAGAGAATGCTGGATCACCATACTGAGCATAAATGAGCATTTCTGTGTCTCTGGTAACTGAAATTTCAAAAATATTTTAGCTGGTGACAAAAAGTGTGCTTTAAGACAGACATTAAATAAAAATGGTATAGTTACACATAAGTACACATCCCCCAAAAGTATGAAACATATCTTAAACAATGCAGTTTATACATAAATAAATTTTCTCCTTTAATTTTATTCAGCGAAACATTTTCATATCATCAGATGCATATATATTTGTTCTTTTTATATAATTTATTTCTAAGTGGTCTTTTGAATTTTAAAGAATTTCATCTATTGACAATTTAGATCAATTTTTAAATATTTGATTTTTGTATCAAATTTATTAGACTCTCACTTGTAAAATAATGTGTATGTGTGTCAGTGAAAATGGTAAGTGCTTATTAACTGTGTCAACTTGATTAAGCTAGATAATATATTTCTAAGAATCTCCTTTCTTAATATAATTTTGAGTTAAACTTGGCCACAGTAGAAACTTGTGAGAGAGTTTAAATGCAGAAGTAAAGTGAATTACTTTCAGGAGGTCTTTTGATGCCAAGACATGACAGACACAGAATTGCCTGGTGGGCTTTAGAAAGGCTTTTCTGTCCTCCACTCTTCTGTGAGGCTGTCATCCTAACTATTGTATCTACTGCTGAGCAGCATTTCTAGGGCCACCCTCAGAGCCTTGGTTGTGGACCCACTGAGGCCAAAACTACCTACACACAATAGTTTCCCAAAGACCTCCCAACAAAATCTAATCCCCAGCCCCACTTCCACTGCTGGAAATGAATATCTTCCCAGACTGACTGGTAACACCTGCTTGGATATTCATACTCCCCTTTCTGATCCTTCAATTCCCCAGCATCTCCCACAGTGTTATAGTCTGAATCCATATAAGAAATCCCATATTAGATACCCCTCCTATTGATTCTGTTCTTTTGATGAAACCTGGGCTAACAGGTAAACACACTAATAGCCAGATGTTATTATTGTCTTGGTTTTGCAAATGTAGAAACTAGGGTCAGAGATAACCAAGATCAGATGTCTTATAATTGGTAGAGCCAGAATTCAAACCCAAGCAGTCTGGCAAATGGTAGTCTACAATCCAACATGAGTTTATTAAAAACCAGGATACACTGTGGTGAGGGGCATATTAGAAACTGCATGTAAAATGACCTGGATTTAAGTTCTAGTTTTACCACACATCAGTGAGACCTAACCCCATTTAATTATTCCTAGTGTTATTTTTCTTATCTGTATAAGAATTGGGGGGATTAGGTGATCTTTAATTTTCCCTTCATCTTAAAAATCCTATAAATGTACTGTTCCAGCCTAGTACAGTTTCTTCCCCAAATTGCACCTCTCTCCACAGTAATTCCAAGGGTAATTGATACCCAGAAAGATTCTAGTATGTGGACTCTGAAGTCACAATCCATGTAGCTGAACCCAGACTCTACTACATGTCTGTGGTACGTTAGAATAATGAACTCCAAAGATGTTCATGTCTTAATTTCCAGAACCTGTGAATAAGTTATATGGCAAAATGAACTTTGGAGATGTGATCAAGTTAAGGATCTCAAGGTGGGGAGATTATGCTGTTTATCCAGTTGAGCCCAATGTAGTCAAAAGGGACATTATAAGAGAAAAAGGGAGGCAGGAGAGTCAGAAAAGGAGATATGATGTTGTATGCAGAGGAAGGAGTTGTACACAGTCAAAAGCCAAGGGATGTGAGCAGCTTCTGGAAGCTGGAAAAAGGAAATGAGTTCTCTCCTAAGACTCCAGAAGCCCTACTAACACATTTTAAACTTCTCATCTCCAAAGTTTTAAGAAAATATATTTGTGTTGTACTAAGCCTTAAAGTTTGTAGTGATATCTTATAGTTACAATAAGAAACTTTTGCAATTAGCCTAACATTATATCACCCTATGAGTCATCCCACGGTCCTCTTCTTTTTCTGGCTACACATCTCCCTTAGTGATTGCCTCAATTATCATAACTATTCATTTCATTTACATGAAGTTTAACTTTTTTGCAGCTCTTATCTTTTACTGAGTTTAACCTCATATACAGTATCCAACTATCCAGTTTACACCTCACCTTTAATGCCTAATACACAAGTTAAATTTAACATGACCAAAATACTCTCTTCCCCCCAGGCCTCCTTGTCTCAGAAAATGAGACAACTATTTTGTCAGTTGTGAAGGCCAAATATTTGAGAGTTATCCATGACTCTCCTCTTTCCTACCATTCAATATCTAACTAAATTATCAAGTTCTATAAAGTTACCTCCAAAATGTGTCCATTCTTTTTAATGTCCCTGTCATAAGCCATAATTATTTCCTACCTGAACTTCCACAGTAGCCTCCAAATTCATCTCCTTGTTTCATTCTTGTGTCCATGCTGGTCCATTTCTTGTGTAGAATCCTAAATGACCTTTATTATTTTTTAATGTTATGACAGGTTATGTCACAACCTTACTTAAAATTATCCAGTAGATTTCAATCATTCTAAAATAAAACCACATCCCTTTACCCTGATATATGTGGACCTATTCTAACTCTCTTTCCTCTTGTAATACCACTCCATTCTTAAGCATCACACTGTAGACACACTGGTCTTTATGTTCCTGGAATCCACTAGATTTATTCCCACTTAGGGTCCTTGTATTACTTTTTCTCTAATGAAAGGTCTTTTTTTATTTCTTTTTCTGAAGATGTAACTTCTTTTTTCAGTCTTTCATTTCTCAGCATAAATATTCTTCTTTCATTCATATGAATATTTGTAATTGTGCAGAAGTTTGCTGGCCTCCTGAGGCCCATGTTCTTTGCTGGTAACTCCTCCTCTATTTCTTTACACAAATGTTTTCTCCATTCTTGTGGCTGAGGATACTCAAATTATGGCAACAATACTGGGATTTTTCCCTACAAACAAGCATTTCTTTCTCATTTTCTCTGTGTTGGACACTGTTTCTCCATGTGAAATACATTCCTAAAGGTTGAACATGTGTGAGAATGGCTTTTCCTTTAGGAATAGGGTACAAATATCGTACATTTTCTAGTCCACAGTATTGTCTCTCTCAAAGATATTCTAGTCTCTTGTTTCCCTTCTTCCACATATTGCTCACTATTTGATATTTTCTTTGTATATTAATTTAGCTCTCAATCTGACCTTCACTCAGTCACAATAATGTTAGCTCCAGGAAACAACAACATTGTCTTTCTTGTTTACTGTTGTGTTCTGTGTGCCTTACACAGTGCCTAGTACATTAAATATTTGTTCAATAAATGTAGATGTCAATTTAGTTGGTGATGAGGCCTCCCATGAATCAAGTCGCATAAGAACTTTACAGCTGAGAGAGGATGATGAAGTTGTTTTGTCTGTGGGTAACTGACAAAGGATCCCTCAGTCTTTCTCAGTAACTTCTTTCTTGGTAATAATCCAGCCAAGATTTGTAGAACTTTGTACAACCCCTAGAGAGAAGAATCTGTGTGAAGAAAATGAATAAATTATGTGTGTGGGGAGAGAGTCTATTGTGAGATATGGAAGCTAAACAATGTTACTTTAAGGTACAATTTGGTGTAAAAGTAGGACTAGATGTTCTCCTTGGATATAAATTGAACAACTTGACAAGGTGGGCACTTTAATGGTAAAATCTGGAGAAATCACACATGCGGTGAATGCCAGATTCATCACTAATGAGCATTTATAAGGGTAGAATGCAGCTCTACCTGAGGGTCATGTTGTGAGGAAGAACAAAATACAGGTGAAAGTGAACAAGAGGACCACACAACATGGTGCGTGGAAAGAATGCTGAGCAGTCAGCTGAAATGAGTTGTGTGGCAATGCGTTTTAAAACTATATTTAACTCTCTGATTTTTGCTCTTGCTTTCAGTAGCTTTGAAAGGAGAGGATAATGGTTCTTTTTCCTTGGTGCCGTCACTCTAAATTCCAAAGGATATTGTGTAGTGTAATAACTTATATTTCAAATTCTAAGATATTTGAATAGATGAAATAAGGTTAATTATTGATTCTCATTAATTTTCTGCCTCTGCAGTAAGCTTTTATGCTTCTCTGTGTAAATGATTGACTTGCATAATTGCGTGCATGTCTAAGTGCTGCTTTTTGAGAGATGACATTAGTGGATTTAAAGATTTTATTCTAGATTGTCTTTCAGAATTATTTCAAATACCTTTTTATATATAATTAGTTCTGCTTATGCTGAACAAAAGTGGGCCAAATTTATGCTAAGTATTATGACACTTTATTTCTCTAACAATATATACGGCTATAAAGCAGTTTTACATCTGGAATCTAGTTTTCCATCATAATTTTCTTTTTGGGGGGAGTTAATGCATTATTATAGTCGTTCAACAATCTACTCATCCACCCACCCACCCACCCACTTATTCAGCCATAATTTTTGTAGAACTCCCTTTGTAGCAGACACTGAGATTTGCCCTGGTGATACCAATTATGAATAACATATGTTCTTTTCACTGGAGAGGTCACAGGTAGTAGAGATGTGTGACACACAAGTGAATAATTTGAAAAAAATGTGATAATTATTATAACTATATTATGTACACAGTACTTTGCCCAGTTCGCTTACTATTTTTATGCCTATAAAGCTTTATACAAAATTAGTTGCTCTTGATGTCAGACATTCATTGGACACCTTGGAAGACTAGGGCATATTAGATAATTTAAAGGCAATAAAATACAATGTTTGGTTTATGTTTAGTAAAATGGGTATTAACATTTGGGAACAAAAACATCAAAGTTAATTGTCTTGCTCCACACCCTTGTAAGTGTTCATAAGATATGCTTTACTCTCTAAGGCCATCATAATGAGAGAGTAAGAGAAGATTAGTCCCAATGAAGGAAAGAGGTTGAAAAACTTTGATAGTAAAATGTATATTAAAAAGGAAATGCAAGTGAATATAGATGAACTCTATCAGTAACAAGAAAATGATAGCTTCCCAGCTTAATTTACTTTGGCAAACACTTGCATGTATGCAATGGGAATATAATCTAAACACCTTATTATAATATGTATCTCTTTGCTGCAGGTTGCTTTACCATACGAATAGATACATAATGCTTGCAGGAATAATTTGCTGTTAAATGTGTTTTGTTAGCTGTTCCCAAGAAAACTGAAGGGAGAAATACATTTTCCAAAGTACTTAGAATATGATTTTTTTTTTTTTTTTTTTTTTTTTTTGCGGGCTTCTCACTGTTGTGGCCTCTCCCGTTGCGGCGCACAGGCTCCGGACGCGCAGGCTCAGCGGCCATGGCTCACGGGCGCAGCCGCTCCGCGGCATGTGGGATCCTCCCAGACTGGGGCACGAACCCGTGTCCCCTGCATCGGCAGGCGGACTCTCAACTACTTGCGCCACCAGGGAAGCCCCCAGAATATGATTTCTTAAAAAAAAAAAAAAAAC
The DNA here is from genome assembly GCF_964341445.2 of Mesoplodon mirus. NCBI lineage: Eukaryota > Metazoa > Chordata > Mammalia > Artiodactyla > Ziphiidae > Mesoplodon > Mesoplodon mirus. Next base: position 113,383,639 of record NC_138982.1, read on the forward strand.
TCAAATTGAGGAGACCCACATTGATCATTTACATTACTAATTTAATATCAGCATCATATGTGATGAAAGCAAATTAAATCGTTTCTTCAGCAAAAAATAAATAAATAATAAAATCTTTAGTCCAATTATTTTTGTCAAATGTGTCATGTCACATTAGAAAGAAGTTAATACTTATGCAAATTGAGAGATAGTATGATTATGATCCATAGTCATATTGATAATATAGTTAAAATTATATTGTGATCTTTGTATTATTTAAGATGGAAAAGACTTGATGGAAACAATTCTACTTCATTACTCAGGAAAATGCATCCTAATAAAACAACACAAAGATAATTTTTTTATACAAAATTTTGAGATTTTGGATTTCCCAGTGCTTTGAAAATACAATTTTTTGAGGTAAATATTCATGTAAAATTCAACTACACAGAAATATTAATTCACTTGCCAGGATAGTGACAGCCTTTCAGAGTAACACTTTGCATTTCTTTCATTGTTCCCCTGCTACCAAACCCACCCCATTCTTGTCAGAGTGGTCAGACACCTATGGATCTCTACTGACTTTTACACTCATGGAGTCACTTCACTATGGACCACATTCTCAAGCTCTGCTTTTTGACAGTCAGTTTACATGCATTGGACATGGTAATAAACATCTGCCTTCAGCAATTACAGTTACCTTATCAGTGACAGGAGGAAAAATGAAATACTTTGATGAGACATTTTGTCCAATGTGTATAGTTCACTGCCTGGAAGCATTTCAGTTTTCATGTTGCATTATAAAAGCTTAGATTCTTCATACTGGAAAAATATTACATAGTAACAATAATTTAACTTTGTAAACCAACTAAGTTAGTTGAAACAGAGTTTCTCAAGCTAGAGTCCACACACAGTTTGGGAACTACGATATTGATATTACTTGCAGTGGTGTGTATTTTATAGGTTTATTTGATAATGATTTGTACATCTGACTTTACTTACTAGTTGTGTGAGAGTACATATACACAATTAAACTAGATAAACTCATTATATCTAATATTATATGTCTAATTTTGCACTATATTATATGAATAAAATATTCTAGGTGTTCAAAGTAATCTATGAATTTCAGGTTTTGAATTTAAAAAGGCTTCAAACACTCAAAAGTTCCCTTTATATCAAAACCAGGTTCTCATTTAGTTTTTATTCTCAAAATTTAATTCCTTAGCATGTTTTAAAAGAATAAACTATCTTAAAATCATGCACATTTTAGATATTTGGTTTCAGAATCATTTTATTTTTCTCACAATTTTTAAATTAAGGTGTTATTTTTTACACACAGTTTTGGGTTCACAGCAAAATTGAAAGGAAGGTACATATACGCCCTATATATATATATTCATATACCCCCTGCCTCCACACATACATAGCCTCCTCCCTTTATCAACATCTCCCACCAGAGAGGTATATTTCTTGAATTGATGAACCTATGTTGACATGCTATAATCACCCAAAGTCCATGGTTTACATCAGGGTTCACTCTTGGTGTTGTACAGTCTATGGGTTTGGACAAATGTACTCACAATTTTTTGAGTCAGGAAGTCATATAAGGCTTGGCTGGAAAGTTTGTGTCTAAGTTATGTATCATAAACTAGAGTGCCTGGGAAATGGAAATGGAAAGATCCATTTCCATGATGGTATTTTCCCTCACTTATATTTAGTGCTTTGGTGGACACGGTTCGAAGGTTGGACTCAACAGAGCACTTTTCCATTTCAATGCCATCTCCAAGTCTCTCCATTTTGTCTTATACATGACAGATCAGGGTTCCAAGGTACCACTGAAGAAGCTTCCAGTCCTTTCAAAGTCTAGCCCCAAACTGACACTGTGTCTCTTTTATCACACTATTGAATGTAACAGTTACATGTTATCCAAATTCAAAGAGGGGAAGAAGGTCGCTTTTTTCTGTGGAAAAAAAATGGCAAAGGATTTGTGGCTCTCTTTATCTCAGTAGGAAATATCAAGAGACTCATTTCAAGCTATAAGCTTTAGCAGAAATTCCATTGAATAAAATAAGGTGAAATGTGCATGCTATAAAATCTAAATATAGTTAAGAGAATTTATTAGGTTTTATGATTTGAGACCACTGTATTATCCAGAAAAGTTAAACTCATTTATTAGCTTTTGCCTCTTTTATTTCAATATAAACAAGAATGTCATTGAAAAGATTTAGCTTACTGGTGTTTGTTAGAGAGTGCATTCATGTACCTGGCCACATATACATGGTTATGAATAGTTACACAAACTAGCACTATATAGCTGGTGCATTTTGGATCATTATAAGTATATATAAATGTAAAATCATTAAAAATATCTCAGAATATGTCAAAGTCTTGGTGACTCAAAACAATGATAAAATTGTAGATTCTAAAGCTCAAAGGAACCTTAGAAGAATTTAGGCATTATCTTATGGCTAAAGAATAACAGACTAAAACTTAATCTACTATTTTCCCAAAGCTGTAGATACTAAATATAGAACAGTTTGTTAATCCTCAAAGACAATGAACTGATTATTATAAAATTATTAAAGTCATTCATATATGACAATAATTAACTGAACAACATTATGTACCAGGCACTTGGATGTGTACTCTACATACATTATCTTATTTAATCCTTATGCCCTAAAAGATATGCATTATTTTCTTCTTTGCTAGATGATATTTTGAAATTACTAAGATTAATTTAAAGTTGCTGCTGGGAAATAATTTCTCTGTTTAAACAAGGGACAGTCTGGTTCCTTACCATGAAAGAAAATGTTTCATTTATACCAGAGGGAAATGTAAAAAAATGAAAACCTGACAATATTTTGCAACTATTTTTCTATTTTTTAACCTGGAAAGACCTTTTTAAAAAAACAACAAATAACAATAACAAAAAAGGTAAAAGCCAATTAAATCATCAAGGAAATAGTGGGTAAATTTTACTGACATGTATTGAAAATCTTATAGATGACAGAGAACAGAAAAAATATAATTAAAAAATTAAAAAAACAAAACAACTTTAAGTAAACACAATAAATGTAAAGAACAGAAGAAAACCCCAAATGTTAACTCCACCATCCCTACCCCCAACTCTTCCCTTCCCATCACATACAAATACTAAAACTTAGAGACTATAATGACACTGAATAACAGGGCCTTTAGGTGATATATTAATGTCTATACAGTTAAGCAGAGCAAAAATATATTTTGAATCCAGTTTTATTTAACACTATATCAATTGTTCTTTGAAATTAGAGTACAATGTTTCTCTAATATGTAGCTCTCCTTCTTTATGTCTGTTCCATTCTTTGAGTTATAAGTATTCATTCAATTCCAATAAATGTCTGCATTCTAGAAGTCCTACATTATTCAGTTATTTTCTTCCCTAAAGTTTCCATTTTATTACTTTTTTTCACTAGTAAAGAAAGACTTGCTAAGACACAGAGGAGGTGGAAAGAGGAAGAGATAATAAGCATCATCATCATCATCATAAAATATAACAGCCTTAAGTTTACTCACCCAGTCTTGACATTTAATCTTTCCAGAGATTATTGTGAGTCTATATATGTGTGTGATGTTGTACGTACTGCTCAATAATCTCTTTTTTTTAACTTAATATATCATAGCTGTCTTTACAAGTCCTGAAGATTTAACTATTATCTATATCTATCACACACCCTTGCCTTTGTTTCTTTTGTCTCTTAATTAATTGAAAAAGTTATTTATATATGAAGGCTTTATTTTGTCGTGCATCGTACCTCTCACAATTATTGTTATTCAGTTTGTAATTTTATTTATTTATTTATTTATTTTTATTAGTTTCTGCTTTATAACAAAGTGAATCAGTCATACATATACATCTGTTCCCACATCCCTTCCCTCATGCATCTCCCTCCCTCCCACCCTCCCCATCCCACCCCTCCAGACGGTCACAAAGCACCGAGCTGATCTCCCTGTGCTCTGTGGCTGCTTCCCACTATCTATCTACCTTACGTTTGGTAGTGTATATATGTCCATGCCTCTCTTTCGCTTTGTCACAGCTTACCCTTCCCCCTCCCAATATCCTCAAGTCCATTCTCAAGTAGGTCTGTGTCTTTATTCCTGTTTTACCCCTAGGTTCTTCATGACATTTTTTTTTAATTCCATATATATGTGTTAGCATACGGTATTTGTCTTTCTCTTTCTGACTTAGTTCACTCTGTATGACAGACTCTAGGTCTATCCACCTCATTACAAATAGCTCAGTTTCGTTTCTTTTTATGGCTGAGTAATATTCCATTGTATATATGTGCCATCTTTAATTTTACTTCATGATGTCTCTGGTGCCATTTCCTCAGCTACTCAATGTGTAATAAAGGTGTTAAGTAGTTTTAAAATGAAATTTGGTGCACATGAGTATAACGCATAAGGATTTAGTGCTTCCAGTTAGGTGTAAACTTAGGGAGCGATTCTTAATTACACTGTTTTTTTTTTTCGTTTGTGGATTGATCCTGAAGTGATAGTGATAAACTTGCAACTTGACCTTTCTTTTCTTTTCTCTTCCCTTTCTTCCTTCCACAAATATTTACTGATTACTTTCTACATACTAAACATGTATAACATCAGAAGATAAATGAGATGTAGCCCTCACTTTAATGCATATAAAACATTAAGTTGGTATTTCATCATCACTCTTTTTCTTGATGGCACTGAATGGCAGTTTTAAGCTATGTGGTTCTACTGAATATATTGGGTCCTGAGTGACTGTTCTGAAATAAACTGTAGATGACATCAGCTTTTTTTTTTTTTCAGTCCACATCTGCCCCTGACGAAGTATTGGATTCTTTGCCAGACTTTTTACCTTCATGTATCTACTTACATACTTGAAATATAAAGGGATTCTTTATTTCTTAGGTAACTACAACCAGCAAAACTTGTAATGCTGAAATTAGTATGAGAGACACATGTATACTAGCCATTAGGGTATACTTTATTAGATTGAAATCCAAATACAATTCTGTCTCTCTACTGACCACTCAGTCCTTACCATATAATCCTATTGAGTCCTCACAGTCCAAAATTGTCTCAAAATACTGTAACTTCCTTTGACAATAGTGTTAGTCCAGTTTCTAATTTCCAAATGGAGGGAGTAAAGTTTTATCGACAAATTTGGTCCTGATTTTTACATGCTTTCATATTTATGTCGCTGTCATCTTCTGCTGTTGAAAACAGGTCCCTCATAACCTCAGACTCCCTCTTGCTCCTCTCCATCCTTGCTCAGGTCCCTGGGATCCCAAAGTTTGAAGTCTTCTTAATTTATACATTCATGCTCAACCTGTATAGCCAAACCACAAATTCAATGACAGTACATAGGGACATTGAAGTTTTTCCACCTCAACAACATGTGGGCTGGAACCAGCTCTTCCCTATAATCCTCTAATCTTAGAATAGTGTCTAAAGTCAATATAGACAATCTTCTTTCTTGGTATGATCCATTTTGGAATTTTTTGACTCTTTCTTGCTAACACTCATAGGTTGGAACTATCGCAACTCATCAGTTTGCAGTAAAAATATTAAAGTTTAACAAGGAAATGATCCTAATCATTCCTTGGAGATAGCTCTTGGACCCTATGAAATTGGCTCATCCCCATCTCAGTAAACAGCTCTGCATAGGATGGATTGTAACTGCTAACTTTACAAGAAGTTCTGGTACTTCTTTCCCTTGGGGATGCTATGACAACCACTAACCTTATCTTTGGAAAATTAAAAGTTGCTTTTCAGAGAATTATAAAAGAACATTCTAGGGAAGTTTCATCCACATAAACAAAGGCACATCTGGAAGCATCTTTTGGAAAAAAAAAGATTTTATTCTCTTTGGGACTCCAACTACATATAGAATGTAGAATTATTTCTTAGTATTTCACATGATCTCAAAAACTCATATATGAAATTTGCTTCTTCAGATACAATGATTTTGTATTAATTAATAGATGTAAAATAAACCTCATTCTTCTGTTTGTGTAAATTTTACTCTTTATTAGCACAAAATTCTGTAACTCACAAGTATAATTAAAATTTGTGATTAAATTCTTCTTTGAAGTTAGTACATAAAAGAACTGAAATATCTACTTGATTGGAAGTATGCATATCATATTGTTCCTACTTTAAGTTTTATATTCTATCATTATTTACTCATATTTTCATAGTTCAAATTTATTCTTACCTGTGATCACAGTCTCTATCAACCCCAGTGATTCTCAGCCTCACATTAGTTGAGCACCCAGGCATAATTGTACAATTAAACATTTTATGTGAGTTATTAAGCCATGATTTCCCAACTCCAGATATATCTTTCTCTACTCTGCTTTGTCGTGATGACACTGGAGGCTACAAATGACATTTCTTGGCAGTGGGCTTCCTATTAGGGTCTGCCAGTAGATGGCAGGGAGTGAGATTGGAAGGCTGAGTGACAGGAAACTTGCTTCTCCCTTGTATCTTCTGTTCCTGCTCTCATTACCTAAGAAAAAAACAAAAAAACCCTTCTCTCTGCCAGCAATAGTTTGTCCCAGTATCCAGCTTCTTTCCACTCTCACAGAGCTAGTCTCCTGGCACTCCCCAGAGGCACCAGGAGCAGATCTACAGTACTGCCACTTAGAGGCCTCAGTCCCAGACCTGTGAGCCACTTCCAGAGACAGTCATGCAGCACCCCTTCTTGGAAGTCTGATTTCTAACCCTAGAGGGTTCCTTCTTCAAACTTTCCAGTTCAGATAACACAACCTCAACTCGTTTGTTCTCCCAGACCAATGGCAAATAGATGCTTTTTGCAGTTACTAACTAAATGCAGTCTTCCTTTCTGGTCTTTTTCAGCTTTCCATCCCCTGCTTAACAAATTCCTATGATTATATTCTCTTAATTGAAATATCAGTTGTGGTTTCTTCCCCCCCACTGAATCCTGACCAAGGTCTGAAATAAAAGACCTTTAACTGTACATTTCATTAATATCTATATTCACCACCACAGTGAGAACCAAACTTTTGTAACCCTGTATTGCAAGGAGTAGCAAAGTTATATGGTTGGCCATAAATTAGTCCTGAGACTCTTTTATAAAACCTCCCATATAAATGAATTAGTCATGAAGAGGAAACATTCTTGGAGAGCTTTAACTTTTTCTGTTTAAGTTGGTTATCTGCTCTCTTAATTTCTCCTCTCTTTCTTGACAAGTGTTATTTAATTATTTCAGGAATGGCAATAACTTTTATATTAATATTTCATCTAGAAAACTAAAACTTTTCAGTTAACTGAATCCTAATTTGTGATTTTTAAGATTTCATTATTAGGGATTACTTACAAAAACAGAATAAAGTCTATCTTATCAATTTAAAAAGTGTTCTTTCCCCCATTTTAAGATAAGGAAAGGCAATAGTCCTGTTAAATTTTAAAAGGCTTAAGTCAATCAGTTATTCTAAGGGAGCCTGGAATTTTCCTGATTATACTTACTTACAATTCATGCAAACTATAAGTTGGATTAGAAATAAATCAACAATTCCAATCAAGGTTTTTCTGTTTTATAACAAGAAGAAATTACTGAGTGTGAATTGTGAGGTTCAATAGTAATCACTTGCTAATTTTGAGGCAGTAAGCCCTGCCTTAATTGTTTCCAAAAAATTTAGTGCCTGACTTGCATTTTTTTACCGTGATAGGTAATAAAGATGAAAAAATAACACTTTTTGCCACCAAGAAGTTTAAAATACAGTCAGAAGGACAAAAATAAAAATATATAAATGCATTAAAGGTGGCAATATTATAGTAACAATAGTAACTGTTACTGAGAACTGAATAAAATTGAGACAGTGGATAAGAAGTGGTGGAAGATGAAGCAAAATAACTGAAATAGGACATATGGTGAGATAGCCATTGTGTTATTTTTCATCCATAAACATTTCCAAGGAAGTATGGCTGAGAGGTATTAGAGGTGATAAAGAAGAAAACCATGAAAACTAATTGAGGAGAGAATTGTGAGATATGAGAGATGGTGAACAGTGTTAAACTGATGGGAAAGAGTCCATTAAAATGAAAAGTGAACTAAGACCAATGGGAACATGTTTTGAAAGTTTATTAATCCTATAACATCTCAAGTTGAGATAGTTCCCAATATATGAAAAACACCTCGTGTGAACTTTGGTATGTTTAAACCAGAAAATTTAAAATTATTGTGGTGCACAGAAATAGAATATCTAGAGAGATATGTAAATTTTTGGAAAACAATTGACCAATGAGAAGTTTTTCTTTAGTTTTTGTAACAAAATGTGAAGATAAGTAGGAACACATAGATTATGGCTATAAATTGCCAATGTAGATATATTAGCTGAAAAAATTGTTTTCTATTATGGCTAATTTTTTTTTCTGGGCAATCTATGTTAACATATATATAAGCAGTTGATGTGGAAATTCAAAAAGAAAATGTCGAGCTGAAATATCCAATTATACATCTAAATTTCTAAACTTATACTCTCTACAATTCAAAATATAGGATTTGATGAGACATAGTGAGCACATATAAACACAAATTATTTATATGTATAGGCATATATATAAATATACATAGTGCATTTGTATGTAAGATATATATACACATATAAAAATTTTATATAAATATGTATATATATATAGTTTGCATATACATACACACATAAAATAAAATTTAAGATAACATCAAAACAAATAGAGACAAAAAATGAATAACAGGGTAGTAAAAAGAAGCACCAGAAAATCCCCGTAAATTGTTTCTGCAAATAAACATAAAACTTATTTCAGATATTCCTGACTGCCAGAGTATAAAAAATTCTAATTATTTAATGTAAAATGTACAAATCAATTAAAGGACCTATAAAATATATCTTTGAAAGTACTTATTCTACTTTTGTGCAGATAATACAATTAAATTTTTATTTTTCTTTATTAAATTCTATTGTCAAACATACAGTAAGAAAATGAAAAATTAGACTAATTTTATGGAAATGATAAAACACTATTATTACCATTTTAAGTTTTAACTCTCAATAAACTTTTAAGAATATCAAATTGTATTTTGGGAATGCAGGGAAACTGGCATGTTATATTCCAGGCATGTAAATTTCTGATGCCCTGAGTTGATATAGTAATAATATATGAAACTTAGAGAAATAAAGGGAAAGCATGTCACTTACACAATTTTAATGTAAAGTTTTTAGCTGAGCTTAGGGGTGTTAGTAGGTAATATAACATTCCAAACAGATTATTGAAAAGTAAAAGTGTATACTTTACACATTAGTCACAAGGTTGACCAAGTTATTATTTTTCTATACAATTAAAGTTTCAAATACTATTCAGAATGAAAATGAATATACTCTAATTACATAAAACAAAGTGTGAAATCTTAAAAGCTTAGTGTTGAACAGATAGAACTCCCTCTGCCCCAGTACAAATCATATGTGTCCACTTATATAGAGTTCCCAAAACAAACAATACTAAATCCTACTATTTAGAAATAGAAATGCGGTTGCCAATTAAGAAAACGACAAACAATTATATTCATAAAGCCGGGAAAGTGGCTACTTTAGGGTGGGGAGAAGGGATTGTCATTGGCAAGAATATTAAGAGTCCACTGGGGTCTTGGGAATGTGCTTTTTCCAACAAATGCAATAGGTAATAGCAATGTTATAATTATTTTTAATCAAAGTTTGCATTATCTTTTGTATATTATGAGATATTAATAATGAAAAAAGTAATTTTTAATTGTATTCTCTGCACAAAAGTGGAACATAAGTATTTCAAAGCAAAGCGAAGGCTTTTCTACGTAAGTCTTTTAAGATCCACTCAAGTTCTGGAACGTATACTCACTGAAACTTCAAATATCTCCTTCAGAAGGTATAGAGGAGAGTATATTTACTGTGCTTCAAACTGGCATCTCATGCAAATCCTTAGGTAGAACTGCTAAAACTAATTTCTATATGATATTAATGTAATTAAAATTTTTGTACAAAAGTCAATGTATACATTTAAAATTTACAGTTAACAATGATTATTAAGTAAAATGCTTCAGTGTATCAGCAAAAGCAGTGGTATATTTCAACAGTTCCGTTATTGTTTCTTTACTTGGTACTTTTCGAATAACAACAACAAAAATCAACTTAAACCAACCATAGAATTCAACAGTAAGACCATATCAAAATAGATGAGTTTTTCCTGATCTTCTCTTTCACCCAAAAATGTTGAAAAATGAGGGAGAAGTTTGTCTAAATTCTGCAGCTGTGTCCTTGGGCATAGACCTATATACTTTTTGTCATTTAATAGTGAAAATTATCTTAAGAATTCATGTGACCCACTTAATCTATCGAGATGTTGTTACAGGAAAAGTTTCTGAGAAAGCAATTAAAGCTTTGACTTTATATATCGATGCAATGTATTCTCTGGTCCATAAGCGATTACAATCTAAGAAGCCACTATAATAATAATACTAATAATACTACTACTACTACTAATAATAAAGGCCAAAGAATACTGTGAAGGGTTTAAAATGTTCTAATAGACTTCTCCATCAGGTGAAGGTGAGCATAGCAAAAGTCAATTATGAAAGAGCTGCAGCTAGAACTGCCTATTTCTCACAAAGTTATTGGAGACTCAGCCATGCAGTTTATTGAAGAAAATCAGCATAGTGATTTGAATGAATACAGATTATTTGCAGCTCTTCACTGTGTGTATGTGAGTGTGTGTATGAACACACTCACATACTATATTTCAGGGCTTCAGATAAACATTAATATTGAATTGATTTTTTATTTCCCAATGCCTAAAATTTTGTCCCAACTATAACATTTATTTATATGAAAAAGAAATAGTGATTGATTTAGTTTCTTTTGTGAAATTTGAATGATGTTTTTGCCAAGTTGCACTAGATAAATGAAATCTTTATTATTTATTTATCCTTAAATCAGATCTAGTTTATTGTTTGATAATATTGAAATACCGATATTTTCTTTAGAAAATTCATTTTTCCAATATTTTAAAATCCCTAGTTTCTATTCTTATTTTATTAGAGGGAAAATAAATAATTTTATAACAAGTTCATAGCTCTTAAGATGTCATTATTTTAATCACTTGACTTTTAAATTCACTTATACTTACTGTTATTATATGTTTCACATTTTATTTGATAGTTTATGTTTAATAAAATAAAAGTGTTACATAAATGCTTCTAGTTACTTTCATTCAGCATTTTAAAGAAAAAATATATTTGCACTTCCTTCCATCCATTTAAACCTTATATTACTCTTTTATATGTCCTCATTTGAAAATATTGAAATTACCAGTAGGTCTTGCCTTTGTTATTTAACATATTGCTAATCACACTTAAAGTTGTCAATGAGCATTAGTAATTGTTATTTGGAGGACTTTCTCATAAATTACTACTGAAATAAACATTCTTCAAATTCTATTGCAATATATAAATCCTATTTATGTGCTCATAAATAAGATTGTACTGGTTCTGCATCATTGTATTTAGATTCATGCATTTTTGTTAGTGCTTAGTATTAAAATAGTATTCAAGAAAATATATTAATAAATAGATATTCACATTCTAAGTATGATATTTCCTAATATCTGGAAAAATAACCCATCAGTGGATAGCAGGGGAAATGCAATGATATAGAAATACCCTTATTTTTCTTATTCTAGAATATTCCAATATTATAAAAATATTAACACGATCATTTATTTTTTTATATTTAAGTATTTTATATTTAAATATTTAAACATTGTATTTTATAAATATTGTTTTGGGGAACAATATCACATAACGGTTAGGTCATTCTCTCAGTGGTAGGGATCTGACTTCTACTCAGGTTTAACCTTTCTTGAAATTTGACCTTGGGGAAGTGACCCAAACTTTCTGAACTCAATGTTTTCTCCTCAGAGATGTATTTCCTGAACAACCATTCAGATAGACACCCTCAATCTTACTCGAGTTTATTACTACTCTTTCACCTTGCTTTATTTTTCTTCTTAATAGTTATCACTATCAAACACTTTAGTATACACTTGTAGCTTTGTTTATTGTCTCTCTCTGCCACTAGAGTGTAAGTTCCATGAGGACACAGACTTTTTCTGTATCCCAGGACCAATCACACTGGCCAAAGCCCAGAAATCACTCATTAATTATTTAGTAAAGGAATGAATGAATGCATGAATTAATAAATATGCTAAAAAGGGGTTTTGAGAAATAATTTTTCCCTGTTCTTAACTAGAAAATACACCTGCAACAAATCCACAATGGTTGATAATTGCTTATTTGTAGAACTTGAAGAAAACGCCTCCAGAGATAACACATTACTTTTGAATGGTATTGTTACACATTTTAGCTAATATGACCTTCTCACAAAGGCTGTGGGCTGGAAAGCAATTATAGTATGCTTTTTTTTTTTTCTGGGGTACGCAGGCCTCTCACTGTTGTGGCCTCTCCCCTTGAGGAGCACAGGCTCTGGACGCGCAGGCTCAGCGGCCATGGCTCACGGGCCCAGCCGCTCCGCGGCATGTGGGATCTTTCCGGACCGGGGCACGAACCCGTGTCCCCTGCATCGTCAGGCGGACTCTCAACCACTGCGCCACCAGGGAAGCCCGGAGGGGTATTATCTTAATTACACCACTGGTCTGACTAATGGAGACCAGTAGTGGCTAGAGCCATATGAGCATGTTGGTTATAACATTTTCCCAGGCCATCTGTGTACAAATGAGAGTGGTGATGCCAGGACCAGGCAATCAGACTTCTGCAAGTAATAACGCTTTGGGTTGATCTTGTGGGTAGAGTTATTTACAGAATATGCAAATTTAAAAGTCCTTAATTAGCATTCTCATTCTCAAATTCTTCCCCTAGGTCTAACCCTTCAGCATCTTTGTTCCCTCTTGAATATTCACATGCAATTCTTTCAATAAATGTATTTGTTTTTCAAAAAGAACTCCTGGAAGAAAATTATATTTACTGTTCTTAATCATGGACGTTTTTTTATTTTTATTTTTATTTTTTTTATTGCAAGGAATGAATGACACCAACAGGGAAAACCCTCAAAGACAACTGCTTTCAAACAGCATGCCACAGGATGTAGGGTGAATGCATTTGATAATGAAAGATTTTGTAATTTACAAATCATCTTTTAAATTGAGAATCTGTAGGAGGTTTTCTATTATTGCTCCTCTTCACCCCATCTCCTAGTTTTATTAATTTAACAACTAATCTTATTTTGTTGAATTTAAAGGAAAGAAAAGCAGTCTGCCAGTTTCTCCTGTTTCTGTTATTATGGGAAGGGGAGGTCAGATTTTGAAATATTTGACTCCTGCACAACAAGAATAGAGATTTGTCCTGGCTAGGTTCTTAAAGGTACTTTCCAGAAACCTAAGATTTATGATAAAACTATAACTTTATTAGAATAAATTTATGACTAATGTTAGTCAAATGTTAAATAGAGATGAAAATAGGAATGGAAGGTATTGTAAAAGAGAGATTATATGCAGTAATATTGAACCTGCAGTCAATTAAATATATTGAATATAACCTCATAATAATTAGAATCATAACTATTAAAGGAGTTATTTAAAATTTTGATTTGCATTTCAAAGTTCAAATTAATTTTTACTGCAAAGACTAGCATATCGTACTCTTCTATATCAGCTATAACATGAAATTTCATTTCTGCAGTAAGCCAAGAAAACTTTTTTTCAAGCCATGAAAGAGGCATTTAACAAAGAGCACTGACTGAAAGAAACAAAGAAATTAAGCTATTTTAGAAGCGAAATTGCTTGCAAGTGAAATTATTTGTAAATTATTTGCAAAATTTATACCATTTCTCCTTGCAGTTTTATCATTAAATATAATCAGGCAAATATTTAATATCAGTAGCTTTCAGAGATGTAACAACCTATTTATAAATGCCATCTTGCATCCAAAATAAACTTATATATCCCTCTGTAACTTCTGCTTAACATGTATCCATTCCCTCTTCACAGTTTTTTTCTGTTATTATCAAGTGTTTTTAATCAGTCACAATCAGAATCTGATGCATTCCCCCCCTTTTTTTTCTCTTTTAGTACAACTAATTCAGCCTTACTCCATGGATCCTCATGTCGAAAGGTACTTTTTCATAAATTTTGTTGCTAAAGCAATGTGATACTTTGTAAAGTTAATAATAACTGTGTTCTGATTGCTAAGCAGCATACTTTTCTTATACTGCATCATCTGTAGATTACTCTTCAGAAGGTAATAGTTTAATGTGACACTTCGACACAGATTTGAGGAACATATTTTAAGCTATTCTAGGTTGCTTCTCTATATTAAAATAATTTATTCCTCCTTATTCAAATCTGTCATTGTATACCACAAATATTCTCTCTCTCTTATAACTTTGTTCGATGAAAATAGGTTCCATAAAAGTCTTTATTTTCTATGTTTGGAGGATTTTAGCATAATTTTGCAAGTTTATTTTAGGATTTGTGGCTTAAAATAAAAAAATGAATTTCAATCAATGATGAGCATAATCTTATATAAAAAGAAGTCACATACTATCCTATGCAAGGATATTCTATACTCTGCAAGGATATATGCAAGCTACAGCTTTGATTTTCTAGGTATTGTTTTACTTGGAAATATTCTCAGCCTACCATCTCTCCCTCAAAGTCAACCACTAAGGAAATTTATTACCAAACTCTAGTATCAGGCTTCATTCTGTCTTCATTTTTTCATAATGAATATGCTAGTCAACATTCTTAATCATCTCATTTGAATTGTAGAGAAAAGAATCACCAGCAGCAAACATTTCTTAGTTCTCATGCTTTTCTTTATTTGACAAATCTGTGATAATGTATAAGAAAGTTTGAATCCCTATTCAAGAGGATTACCTATAGAATCTGCAACTGAATGTTGCTGGCCTTGGAAAAATAGGTTAGGAACAAACAGGAACTAGTGAGCATGATATATGCATGGATATATCATAAACCTGTTACCAAATGTCACTAAGGAAACCCAGTTTTATACACGAATGACATATATTGTCAATAGCATTGTCCGCCATAGAATAGGTTCCTTAAGCTCTTTAGAGGTTTGTTTTTCAAACTCTTCCTAACTAAAAACTATGACATTAAGGCTTATGTCTCAGAGTGTCTCAAAGAAGGCATAGGTGACAAATATTTGTTGTATGCAAGTTGTTGATTGCATCAAAAAATACATTCAAAACATTGCCTCCTTTTTCTTTTTCTCTCTGTGTAATAATATTTGGTTTGATTTATTTATAGAATTAATTATATTCTATACTTCTGTTTAGATTTCTAGTTGATTCTGCTGGTTTAAATTCATTTGCAGATTCTTGGGGGAATCTTACTTTGCATCTCTATGTTATTCATAAGTAATATTTAATTTATTATCATCATTTAAGATTATACTTAAAATATTTTATATTGAGCCACTTTACTTATAATTTGAAGTCAAAATGGTTTTACGTATAAGAAGAAAAACTTAGGAACAGTGACTGAAAATTGCTGATCTTATTGTAAAATTTTCTGTAAACACTAACACATATCAATGATGAATGACATTGTAAAGAGTTAATTTCTATTAAAGGTAGTAAGTTTTCTCTGATGCTAGTCAGCTAGGTAGTGTTTTATTATTCAAAGACTTACCAAACATCTGCCTCATTTATACCACTATGAAAGACCTGATTAGTATAATTAGAGTAACCCTAACATCTTGTAAATTAAAAATTTTAAATTTCCATAATGATATATTAAAATAAAACCTGAAATAGATTTGTTAGGTACCTACAGATACAGATGTAGAATTATAATGATATAAATTATTGCACTTCATAATATGAGAGATGCTATCATTTCCTTACATAAGTGTTAAATTATAGATTTTGACAATTAAACCTTATGTATGCTACTTGGAATGAATAAGTTACGCATTAATTTTATTTGAGTCTATAAGCGGGGAGAAATTGCACTCATGAAAAGAATATAAGTAGTGCAACAAGATCCATTATAATTTATAATGTTATGCTTTTCTCTAGTTAAGATGGTTTATTTATAAATATATATGTATATAAATAAACTCCAGGTAGTTTCAAACTTGAAAAACTGAATTAAATTTATGTATTCACGTTAAATTAATAATGAATACATTTCAATATACTACGCACAGTGTGTATTTTTTGGTCAAAATTTGTTCCATATACTACCAACATCAAAAAAACTTTACCTCTTCTTCAAAAGGCAAATTCCTAGAAAATTTCCCAGAAATAATGAACAAAATCTATATATAAGGGTCCAGGGATGTACATTTCAATAGCTTCCTAGATTAATTTTCCTTGTATGTTAAAGTTTGAAACTTGCTGCCCTAGAGTATTCCTGTGTTCTTTGTATTCTTTCAGTTTTGCACATATATGTACTAGCATAGAAATAGTTGGGTTTGATTTACATAAAAGCAATTTAAATTATGATTGCATTCATTAATCAAAAATAATTAGAACAGTTGGTATGTATTAGGTGTCTAACTGAACTCAGTGCTCTACATATATTATTTTAAATGCCCATACAAACTTTAAAAGATTAAGGGGTTAATACACAAAGCCTAGAAATATGTGGTGACCCCCAAGTCAAAGCCAGATATACTAATGAATGTGGTATTTACCAAATCCATAAAATAGAACAAAATTTTCACGTCCTCTCTTCCCATATCGCACTATAGCTTTCTCTCAATTTCAATCTTTTTCAGAGTTTTGATAATACCAGATTTTCAATATAACCCTCACAGCTTCTTGTCTCAATTATAACTTTTAATTTTACTACATAAAACACTAGCACATCCGTTTGGATCTTTCAATAAACAGACACCAAGATGATATTAGAGATGAACAGTATCATGAAATCCAGGAAGAAAGAAGGAGAAAGTGTTGAGTAGCCTTACTCTGCAGTACATCATATGATATTTATCTTCAGGCCCAGGGGGAGCTCCACAACAAAGATTGCCCATCAGATGATTCCAGCATTCAGCAGGAATAACCTAGTTCTATTAACCCCACCATACTTATTCATTGGCCGGGGGCATCTGTGAGAGACTTTGGCCTTAACATGAATATTGTAGTGAACCTAAAGGTGCAACAGAAAGTGGGAGGCTGTATGCCAACTTACACACCTAAGAGCAGGTTCTCTTGGTGAGAGAAGGATTTGTGGTGCACCTCCATGACCTCCACAGGCAGTGCTTTGGAAAACTCTTTCGTACACTACACTCTGGCCTAACCGAGGGTATGGGCAAAATACTGTTTCCTTTGCACTTCCAAAACCTTCTAAATATCAGGGAGAGAGAGGACAAATATGTGTTATTGTCAGATACATATTTATTTATAGAAAGAAAATTTGAGATAAAAATATCTTCATCACTTAAGGCAGATTTTATTTTATTTTTTTAGATTCAGATTGTTTTTTACTTAGACAGAAAAAAAAAAGGGATCCAGCAAAGATTACAGCTCCCTAAGCTCATGCACAGGGCAACACCAAAACAAAGGGGCCTGATGACCGCAACACGAATGATAGGACATTCTGTTACTGAAAAACCCATGGACATGCTGCAGCTAAGCAGTTTTATAGCCTGTAGCTAGCACTACCTTAAGGGAATGAGGCAGAAAGCCTCATACCTCATGAGAACCTGGAGGGAGAGAAAAGTGCCCTCCCAGAGGAGATAGAGAGGTAAGTGGGAAATGACCCTATAGGACCTCCTCACAAGCCTCGCATGCTCTCATTTTTCAGGAGCAGCACAGGTATTCTAAGGCACATTTTATTTTAAAACCACATGGTGGATAAACTAAAATTCAAGAGATACTATTAGAAAATAGAAGAAAATGTGACAAAGTATTGGGAAAACAAGGAAAAAGGGAATCTGAAAATATATCTTATGAAGGAGATAGTTCAATTTCTCATCCTGTTATACATTTGAAAGTGGAGGATGGATTTTAAAAGAACCTTAATTATTGAAATTATTGATATATTCTACAACAATAATGGACAGAATAAGGTGTATGGTCACCTCTATAGAAGAATCATTACTATTTTAAAGAATACAAATTTTACCAGTGTAAAATTTTACATTGGTTGGTATCTGAATTGAGTTTCAAATGATCATAACCAATGCTGAAACAATGTTCATCTTATGAACAAAACTAGAGACATGGATAAAATTATATTATTGGATAATTTTCGTTTTTCATGAACCAGGAGTTTCTAGAACCATGACCGATAGCCCATACTACTGCTGATTTCTTCCTTTGTTACTGGCTCATTTTATGTTTGACCTATTCAGAAAATATGTTTTGTAACACAAGAATGAAACCATTATGCTGTTACTCTGAACATAATAACAAACTAAAATTTTTCAACTCCAGTAATTTTCAAATTCTCTTAGTATAACACAATATCTCATACCTCAAATATTTAACCTGAAATTTAACTGTGAATGTAAGAAAACCTATATATACATGTTATTCTAAAAAAATTGATTTGCCTTTTTTGAAATTCATAGGTCTGCAGGTAGTATTATAAATGCTAATTGCAAAAATAATTTCTTAAGTAAGCTGTAAAATTATTCAGCTGAGGTAAACTAGGCAAAAAATAAACTCTATGGAGAATTAAAATTAAAGTAACTTAAAACTATAAAATATACAAATTTATAAAAATGTAAGTATTCACTTAGCATGCTATGGACACTTCTCTGGCAGTCTAGTGGTTAAGTTTCCATGATCCCAATGCAGGCGGCATGGGTTCAATCTTTGGTCTGAGAACTAATAACTAATGTCTCACATGCTGCACGGCATGGCCAAAAAAAAAAAAAAAAAAACAAAGTGGACCAGTTAGCATGCTATGGCATATAGGAATGGTACAAGCAGCGACCCTTATTATGTGCTTTGTTGTCAAGTCTCTCCAGAAATAAGATGCATTTTAACTAAAATAAATAAATAAATAAATTTATATTTTTGTAGAAGCATCAACAGGGATGTCATTCTGTAAATCTTCTTCCTTTTTGTATTAGAGTTAATAAGTCAGAACTATGCTCTGGACTGGAATATGTTTTTTAATATAGTAGTCATATGTATAATGAAACAGATATAGTATACCAACATGACCTGAATACTTACATCTTTAACATTAATTTCACATCCACCTAAACAATAAAAAATATTACATTTTGGATACTTTAAAAGATAATGAAGAACACTTTCTATTTCTCTTGCTTCAAAATGGCCTGAAATTTCAAGGAAGGAGGAAAAAGAGACAGAAGCAATGGATTTGGTGTTTATATTAGTTTGATAACATTTACCTAACTGGTAGCTCTACAAGAGTATCTCTATCCAGTTTCTCTCTCTACGCCTGGCAAGAAGGAGTATGTTAATCAGGGTTCTCTAGAGAAACCGAACCAATAGGAGATATAGATAGATAGATAGATAGATAGATAGGGAGAGAGAGATTGATTTCTGAAGGGAGAGGATATGAAAATAGACAGATTGGTTGAATGTTGTTTGAATACCAGTTAGAGTTCCACATTTTCACGTTTCCCCCATGCAGCCTGCTCCCTTAACCACACTGGCCAGATAGAGAAAATATCTTCTCTGATTTAGCTTAATCAGGCAGCCTTCCTATGTGGTGAGAGAACAGGGCAGGGTGGGGGTCATGTAAGAGCAATTGATTAAAAGTCGAAATGCAGTTGTGACCCTCTTTCAACTTTCATGTCCCACTCTGGATCTCCAGAACTCTGACAGCTAAGCTTGCACCCCCCCCGCCAGGCCGGGGCATATCCTCATACTCTCTTAACTTATTGCTAAACTTTATTGATAAAGGCACAGAAATACACTAAATAGTAAGTCATAACAAGAGAGGACTTTTGGAGTGGGGATATTTTAACAGTGTGGTATAAGTTATTTCAGATAATATTTTGAACTACGGAGCAGGTAATTTTGAAGGGAGTCATTTTCTTCTGTGCATTGATTTATCCATTTATTAACTTAAAAAGCACTTAGCTCTCGCCTATTACTGCAGATGTAATTATCCCTGTCTTTAAACTTGGAACCTAATATAAAATTAATTATAATGCACTAAATTATATAATGCACTGCAGTGAAGAATCAAATAGAATTTTGTGTTAAATGCAGTTGGAGCACAGATCTTCTCGTAGATAGTTACACATTGAATGTCTGGAATTTAACTGGTGAATACAGACTCTACCTTCAAGCCAGATAGGAGGAGAAGATAATGTTGAATAAATGAGAATAATTAAAGGAGATGAAAGGTGGGTTGTCTTCTTCAGCAAATGCAGATAAAACTTGACATTTTATGAGCACAGAATACAAGTCTTTTCAGATTTATTATCACATGGACAATCATTTATTATTAATAAAAACCAACTTTTGTTAAGTATAGAGCCACATTTGCGTTAGGGAAACAAAAGTGTAAATCCAAAGAAGTAATTAGAAATTTAGTTCAGATAAATAGCTTGGAATGAGAAGTGGGATAGCCTAGAGATGACTTGAATCTAAGTCTGAGTGCTGAGCTGTAGCTAGACATGAGGAACTCGTGGAGGTGTCTCAATTCATCCTAAAACACATTAGAACGAGGACGAGAACAAGAAATCTTCACTGGAAAAGTGGGAGTTTGCAACATATTACCTAGCTAGTAGTGCTGCACTCAAATGTCCACTTATTGTGTTTAGCCCCCACAGTTCCCCATGGTATCAAATGATATTGAAGTTCTATGTATCTTTTTAAAAATATAGTCACAGAGATAAAATGAAATACAATGGTTAGGAGGGATTCATGATCTGAATGTTAATGGAAAAAATAGACTGGTTTCTCCCCCCATTGAGCAAATTTTCTTTGTCAATCTCTTTTCTTTCAAAATACTCTTTATTTTTCATTTAAAATACTTTGTTATTTGTTAATTTGTTTATTGCTGCCGTCTTTTATAACAGAATTTGAACTCCACCTAAGTAGGGATTTTCTGTTTTATTTGCATCTCTATAGGCGGTATGTGGAACAGGATCCAAATAAATATGTATTGGAAGAGATGAATAAATATTTATTGAGCAAACTGAGGGAATAAATACATCAATTTCAGCATTATTATTTAACATTGGTTTTCACCTCTCAAGGGCTAGTTCTATATCAACAGGGAGGGTTGGTATTGTGTTTTGTTTAGTATTGTTTAACCAGAGCATGCCAGAGACCCAGAGACATTGTAATGTTTTCATTATATAATGAATAAGTGTTTGAAGACCTAATGTGTCTGAACATTTTTGTTAGGGCCTGAAGAAGGTTATGTATTCATGGAAGATTATGAGTTTCTGGGTTCAAACAGTAATACCCCAGGGACTTGGGGACAAATTGTGACATAATAGAGAGGAGGTGATTTTCACTTCTCAATATCCCAGTCTTAGAACATTATAGTTATATAGTATCAGATAAGAAAAGTTGTAACTGTTAGAACCTGGAGGATACTGGAATTACCTATAAATAAAATTAGAGCTAAGATTCTAAAGCAGGCAGTCTGACTCTTGACCCAAGTTATAATAACATCACTATATTGCTATGGATGTCAAAGTTGTATATAAAATTTATCATAGCTCTCCAAAAGTGTGATCTATAGTTGGCTTTCTAAAGACAGCTATTTAATTTCAGGACAATGAGAATGTAGTTGAGGGTGGAGGGAGTGAGTGAGGAGATAAGGCCAGAGCACTAGGATGCCATGCTGAGACAGTTTATATTGACAGTTATTCAAAAGTCCTTTGTTTTGTTTCTGCATTTACAGTATATAACAGCTAAACAGAGATCCTCTGCTTCCCAAAGTCACTGCCTCTCTCTTATCTAGATTACACCATTTTGCATTTTGAGTGATAAGGATTCATAGATAGTCATCTTGACCACCAGACACTAATACAAGACTGTTGAAGATCAGAAGACTGGTCAAAGAGGGAAAACTAAAGTAGTTACTTAAATGTCACTCATATTTAGAAATAATAGTGCATGTATGAGATTCTTGAATAGACATAATAAGCAAAATTTCTTATTCCTTTTCTATATGAAAACTAATGCACTTTAAGCCATTATATATTGACTTTTGAAAAAGGTGAAAGTATGTGAAAGAACAGCAATTGGAATAGTGTTCTACTTCTAGCTCCTACTTCCATAGAAAATAATAATTCTATGCATGAGCTGTTACATTAAGACAATATTTCCTTAAAGGATACTTACTTTGTTTTAATGAAATAATTCATTAGAAATGTAAAATATAATTCTCCTTTTTTTCTGTTGTTTTCATGATTAATGTTCAAGGAACAGAGTATTAATAAGAACCAATAAAAAGGTGTATAACAAATTTAAAAAGCCACTTATTTCAGAGTCCATAATTCTTATATGAATTATTCACTGCATCAAAGCATGTTAGTGGGTCTAATGTACCTCAAGATACATCAAAATAAATGGGCAGTGGTACTGAGGACATCTTTCTTTGTACATATAAAAAAGAAGAGAGTTGGGTATGGTCATGTTTGAAACATAGTTTTTTCTTAATTTGGAGAAAAATGTCTTAAAAAACCCTCAAAAATGAATAAATTATCAAAGATACATCTGTTATTTTTAATTATTAGAAAGTGTGGCAAATTATTTTTGATCAGTAGCGGGAAGAGAATATTTCTTTCTAATTTGTACATAAATGTAACAGTGGAAGAAGATTCATATTATTTAATTCTGTGGACTAGTACTATGCTAATATATTATCTCTTATTTTCAATTTCTGATTTCTTTTTTTAAATTGAAGTATATTTTATTTAAATATTGTGTTAGTTTCAGGTGTACAGCATAGTGAGTGTTTTTGCAGATTATACTTCATTATAGGTTATTACAAGGTAATGAGTATAATTCTGCCAGAAAGTTATATTAAAAACCAACTTCTTCATCTCTCTCTCTCTCTCTCTCTCTCTCTCTCTCTCTCTCTCTCTCTCTATATATATATATATATATATATATATATATATATATATATGCCTGTGTGTTGGGATATATATATATATATCTCATATATATATATATGAGATATATATATATATCTCATATATATATATATGCCTGTGTGTCGGGATATCAAAATAAATGTGGTTTGGACTATTTTGGGTTTGACAGAATCATGAGACATTGAGGTAGTCATCTATGATGAATTTGGGGAATACTTGACTGGAATTTGTGCAAGTGTTCATTTAAGTTGATATCTATCTATACATGTAAACATATACACACATATCTATTTATCTATATGTCTTTAGTGAGTTTTGACATGGATTGGAGGTAATTTAGGGGAGAAAAAAATAAATATTATGGAATGACCCTTATTAAAAAATATATTCTGATCTTTTACATATAATGGCTGGTGATATTTAAGTAGTATAAATAAACTATATGATAGTAATAACTGTTCATTGAAAACAATATACTTATTTAACTCATGGTTTTGTTTAGGTTTAGCTGAGTAATTGGCTTATAGATAGATATTAAAGAATTATTGAATGAATATATTAATACACAAAAAATTATAATTAGGAGAAAATTGTTTTAAATGTACTCAAATATTTTCTATAATTTTTCTGTAAATATAAGCTTTTTTTTATAAATGACTTATTGTATTTCCTACTTTATAATATAATTTGAAGGAAATAGAAAACCTGGGAGTAAATTGTAAAATTGTAAAATCTGAAAAATGTTTTCATTACGTTTACAACCTATTGCATAACATTCACAATGCTTTATTAAAAGTATTTTTATGCAGGTGGGGAAAGAATCAGGAAAAACATTTAAAAAATTATGTTAGCTCTGAGAATATTTCTTTTCTTATTTTGATAAAGTACTCAGTAAAAAAGAATACTCTTTGTGCTATGTAATATTTAAGTGCTGGTCAGAGTAAAAAATTAAGAATTAGTTTTAAAATTAATTTAATACACATTTAAAACAACTTTTGCTTTTTCATTCATTTAAAAGCTTTGTGCTTGCATCTTTTTTGCTTACTGTTGTGTAAATAACAACAGACAATTAACAACCTCTCCATCCAACTCCTCAGCTTGTTCTTCTCACATTCATAAGTACCAAGTCTTGTTATTGAAAAAGTTGTCAATTCTATAAATTAAATATTATGTATTACTTATGTATCATATATATAATATCATGCCATTCCATGATACAAGGCTGTAATTTTACAGTTCTAATATTTTCAGAGATAGCAGGAAAATACAGTCTAAAATAATCTACAAATAGACAGCAGAGGGCACCAATTTCCTGCTATGAAGAAAACCTGAACTAATTCCCTGTGTACATTTTTCCATAATAGTGTATTGCTTTGTCAGTTTGTTTAGAAAAGAAAAAGAAAACGAATGTGCTTTTCTTTCCCAAAGCAGAAACTGAAATGAGAAATATTTGAGGTGGAATTAATTATTAAAGAAAATTAAACTCTCATAAATTAAAAACAAGCAAATAGTTTAAAAATCTATGTAAAAATCCTTTCTAATATCTGTATAGCTATCTTGCTATCATCTTTCTAACATCAATAATTTATCAATGATTATCTATCTATATGTATATTTGTGTATCTGTAGCTACTTTTATCTTTTATTGTAGCTACAATATTTATCTCCTGTGTATGATTATTGACAACAATCTTTGTAATTACATAGCATAACTGAATGACAATGACTTGCTTTAACTTTAATAATTACACTTTTCTGTTTTGCCCAGCTAAAGTTATGTATGTGTATGCATGTGTGTGTTTGTGTGTGGTGTGTGATATGTGTGTGTGTGTGTGAGAGAGAGAGAGAGAGAAGAGTGGGGAGAGAATTTGGAGGATGTAAACCATTTTTGATGGTTTGATATCATCACATTTTTCTTAAAATATATTTAAAGGAAAGGAATAGAGTCTTTAATGCAAATAATGACTTTTCAGCAAATCACTAAAATCAAATTTTGAATTTAACATGGAATTTGATAAAGATTTGTGTGTTTATTTTAGCTTTAAATAACTATTTTCTGTTTGTTATATTTTTAAAAAAATTATTTATCTAATAAAGAACAGATATGAATGTTGTTGATCTGACAACTATAAGGCTTATATCATGTGAATTATTTCAGTTTCTTAGGGTTTTGAAATTTGCCCTGTTTTCTTTCTGTGATAAAATTGTGCCCTAATTAGTGAGTGTAGAGAATATTATTTTAATAAATATTAATTAAAAAAAGATGTTTTATCTATTCATTAGACTTCAGAGTAATACATGTTCATCAGAAGAATATAAATTAGAGTATTTCACGTTGTTTGTTCATAACAGATCACATGAAATAATAAATGAATGTAGAAGTTGGACCTTCTCACTTTGTCAGTTTTAGCAACAATGAGGAAGCCGTCTTATAATACTCATTTCTATGTTTCATGATGACTTTTAAATAAAGTAAATTCACCTTTAGAGACAGTCATATGTAATCTATAACTGGAAATATAAATATTTGAGTGTGTTTTCCTTTAAAGTTTAAGATTTGAATATTAACTAAAAGTAAATGTTATAAGTAATATATTTAATCTAGAAAAAGTTGACATTTAAGGGATTAAATTAATACAAAAATCTAAATGAATACAAAGATCTCTACAAAACAACCCAAATTGGTTTTAATTGAAAATTTCTTTAAGATTTAATTTTTAACTTATTCACTAAATCTAGTTCCATAAGAAAAATAGAAAAGGAAAATGTACACAAATTTAAATAGAAATAAATAATTAGATATTAGTATTGTATACCAACATTTTATTTTACTCATTTCCACTAAGTTTTTGTATGTTGAGTGTTTCAATTTTTCAAATTTAATAAAATGTATAAGCTAAGAATAATGTCTTCTATTTCTCAGTTACGATTATAGTAATAGCATTTATGGTTTTCATTTCCTTTCAGTTAAAATATTGATGATTAAATGACTTTGGATAGTTTTCAAACAGAGTTTTTTGACACTGATATCTGAAACATGCAGAAGATTTAAATATATAGTGAATTTATTCCATCTATTTGCTAAAATGTTGTTGACAAGTCAATCAAAACAGTGAAAATTTTTTAGAAGTAAATAAGTGAAAGATTTAGTATTTTAATTATTTACTTTAATGAATAGAGATGGGTTAATAAAATCAAAGAAAATAATTTGTATTCTTGATTGAAATATCTAGTTATTTTAAAGATGTTGGTGGCAACACCTAAGGCATAACTATGGATATTTTGAGCTCACATTGCTACTCCCAGAAGTAGCTATTATTCTCTGAATAGCAAACAAGTTAACATATCCTGAATAAAAATTAATACTATCACTCTAGTCCTACTGCTCACAAAACACTTTTTACTTATTAAATTTAATGAACTAAAGTATTATTCGATAAATGTATTAATATTTTTCATAAATAAACAATAGAAGGGAGCACAATATGAACCCAAGTTTTCTGAAAATTTAGTTTTCAACTTCGCAGTCTTATCATAGAGAAAAGTTACTTTTTGTATATTAAAATTGAGACATATTTATACATGTTTTTAGGTAGAACATGAGTTTAATATTTGTAAGCAAATAAGACACAAGCACAACTGCAATATTTTCTTCAACAATTTTATTAAACATTTTAGGTTTCATAATTAACAAGTCTTATCTGTATATATTTCACTCTACATTTTCTGTAGAGCTCTATGTTTCTAAACACCTTTCATTATTGTTAATTTTTATATATCCCCATATTTTCAAACCTCTCATTTTAAACATATTATATTCAAGTTCCTTGAACGGTGCCATAGACTCAGAAATGAAAGTGTGTGTAGGGGACATAGTAATGGTGGTAAAACAGTGGCATTATTTTTCTTGTTCATAGTTATTATCCTTTTTCTTCCCTGATTTGTTTTTATTTTCCTTTTACCCTCTATTTAAAAGAAAGTTGATTTTTATCATAGAGGTTTTGGCAATGGTTTCAATACAAAATGACAGTCAATTCAACTTGTCAGCAGTCTTACCAATCAATGCAGATGGTACATGATGGATCCAGTTATTGCAATCAGTATAGATTTTGAACAAAGCATCAGCTGTGCCACAATCTATTTGGCCCCAGAAACTGCATCTTTTGTCTAGGCCTTACCTTTTAGAAAAGGAGGTGTTGGATTGAATACAAATTCACAAAAAGTCATTTAATCAATAGAGCAGAAGGCAACGAATGATAAGGAAACCTGTGGGGACAGAAGAAAGCCAACTGCTCTTTATGGTAGCAAAAGTGGGACAAAATATCAGAAGGTTTTAATAAAAACAGTTGTGTCAGAATAAAATGACTTAGTTAATTAGGAAAAATTAGCAAAGTGCAATAAAGATAGTTGATAAATGGTAAGAACTAATAATGCATGATATCTGAAGAATAGGTGTAGATTTTTAGTTCTCTGTTTAACTCTATGCTTATCACCCTCTTTCTCTTCCAGGTTTTTCTGTTTCTGTTAATAGCTCATTCACAGAATAGAAACCTCAATCACATTCAATTTATTCTTTCTTTTGCCTGTCCCATTCTATTAATCTAGCATCAGGTACTCTACTACTATTTTCACTGCCACCCTCTAAATGACATTGTACTAGGCACTTTTCACACATCTCATTTAATTCTCCCAAGTCTATGAGGTAGGTTTCTTTACTAGTTCTTGGTCTCAGATGAGAAAAATGAAATTTAAAGTTCACATGGAGAATAAATGAAAAGCAAGACCTTGAATGCCAGCCTATCTTCCTCTGAGGTGGTTTTAGCCATTATGCAGTACTGTACTTGGGGGATTCTATCAGCACAGTTCTCTTCCATCCATCAGAGCTTCTCTGTTATTTTTTCATCACTAATTTAATCCATTGTGTATCTTGTTTCATAATTATTTCTCTATCTCTGGTTTCTCTCAGCCTGTAACCCATCCTACTAAATGCTGTTGGAATAATGTTTCTATATATATTTCTGTCCCAGAAGCTTTAAGAATTGCCATTCCATATTGAATGAAGTGCAAGTTTGTTTCAGGAAGTACCTTTAATCAGCTCTGTCCTGACTCCATACTATATAACTTGAGACTTGACACAAAGTTGAACCAATCACCTTGCCCCAAATTTGACCCATTTTTTTCTCCTCACCTTCATTGCTTTGATTAATCTACTTCTTCTTTTTGGAAGATCTCTTTCTTTTACTTTGGTTTATAAGAATACTATCTGTCCTCTAAGTCTCAAATCAAATGCCCTATCATTCATGAAACATGCCAAAATCTCCCAGAAGTATCTGTCTTTCATGTTTATATATACCACATATATATTCATATATATATAATATTCTTTATTGTATATATATCCCATATTTCAACTCACATATCAATATCTATCATTTCTAATATTTCTTATCATACTTAACATAAATGCATATTCTTATTATATATGAATAATTATGTAACTGTCCTAAAAAATCTTCATAAAACTCTATACCTTCTAAGTACTAGTAATCGTTCCTTTCTGAGAATCTACCTTTTCCACGGGCAGATATTGTTTTCTCATTTTTGTATTTCTAGCACCTAGTATAAATGAACAATGAATGAAAAATATTACATAATTTAAATGTTTTCTGCTATGATGTTACAATCTTTTTGACTTAGGGAAAGGACCATGACCTACTCAACTCTCTGGTATCCACAGCATCAAATAAAATATCAAAATAATAGTTTATACTTTAGGAGTTTTTACATGCTTAGAACTAATGGTAGCTAATAAAATTAAAACAATTAATACACAAAATTATGTAAAACATTCCATTAAAAATAACAGTTTTTCATTATTGGAATATCAATATTATCAGTGATGTTTCAGAATTAATATCAGAATCAAGTACTTTCTCTCTTATAAGATAGTTTAAAATATTTATATTTTTCTCAACCGAGTCTGTTATAGCTATTACTTTTATAATGTTTTAAAATGAAGAATTCTTTATCAATATTATGTAAAACACTGGAAAGCGAAAGAAAAAAAGGGGGCTCTCTAATCTGGCAATTGAAGTAAAAAGTAAAAATTAAAATTCCCACATCATTTATATTCCAAACCAGATTTTATATAAGAAGAAATTTTATATTAAGAAAAATGCTTATAAATAAATTTAAAATAGTTTGATTTGGCTTTTATGATTATTGCATAATAATTATCAAAATAGTAACAACATTTTTGGGCTTCCCTGGTGACGCAGTGGTTGAGAGTCTGCCTGCCGATGCAGGGGACACGGGTTCGTGCCCCAGTCTGGGAAGATCCCACATGCCGCGGAGCGGCTGGGCCCGTGAGCCATGGCCACTGGCCTGCGCGTCCGGAGCCTGTGCTCTGCAACGGGAGAGGCCACAACAGTGAGAGGCCCGCGTACCCCCCCCCCAAAAAAAATAATAACAACATTTTTAATATCTCTTTATTGCGGGAAATGTTGAAGAACTGTTTGGTCAAAGTAATCTCATATGTTATCATTATGAAAGTGAATATTTTCTAAGTTTATACATATTATAAACTTAGAAAAATAATTGAGCTTTGTCAAGATTTTACTTCATTTGGAAATGGATTTTCACATGAATAACGCTGTAATTTAAATAAGTGGAATGTGACATTTGAATTAGAAAAGAGTACATATTAAAATACCAAATCACCAATCAGCACTGTCAAGTTCAAATAGAATCCTCCTTGAAAAGTATCTGTAAAAGTTTTATAATCATAAGAGGAAAGATAATTTGACTTTTAATTGATTGCCAAGTCCATCTGTCATAATGTCAGTGGTACTTTTTGAGCAGTGAAAACATACAACTGTAAATTCGGGTTTTTTAATATGCACTTTAAACTTGAATTATTCTTAAATCAGAAAATACAAATTATTTTTCCTTTATAATTGGAATAAGTAAAAAAAGTCTAGTTTTAAATTTTATTTTCAATAATCATTAAATGATGTTTCACTCATTTAAAATCTCAGATATACAGCTAAATATTAACTATGACTTTTTAAAATACAAATATCTACCCATGATTAAAATAATATGCATTTACTCTATTTTTTTATTGATTAAGTCTGTAAGCATGTCTTTATAGTCAAGTGGAATAATGTCGATATCCCAGAATCTATGCATGGACATAATATAAAGTACTATTTACTGAGTGCTCAATATGTACCAAGCTCAAGGCCATGTGCTTCAAGTATAATACATCTTTAAAATAACCCACCTAAGTAAATATGTCTTTTGTACATATGTGTTTGTTTAGATTAAGTTCTCTAATTTTATAATGCTTATAAGTGAGAGGAATGATGCTTGAACCCAAGTCTGTTTGTGTCCAAACACCAAGCGGTTCAATATGCTACAAACTTATTACCAGACCACCTCACATAAAATAGATGCTTCATAAATTCTTTATATGTTTCTGCTTATCTAAACCAGGGGTCAGCCAACTCTGGACTATGGGCCAAATTCTCTCCAGGGCTGGTTTTGTAAATAAAGTCTTATTCAAGCACATCTCTCCCCATTTATTAACATAGTGCCTATAGCTGCTTTCCTCATACAGTGGCAGAGTTGAGTAGTTACAACATAAAGTCTAAAATAGTTACTTTAGAGAAAAAGTTTGCCAACCCTTGACGTAAACTATATCATGCTATATAAGCTTCTGAGTACGAAGGGACTGAGGTGACTTTATAGCTACACTTTATAGCCACCTAGAATTTATGATGTCAGCGATTACAAGTAACTTAACAACCTTTCCTAAATACTTCCATTGCTCTCCACCCCTCAAATCATTCACATCCTAATCCCCAGAATTAACATGTTACTTACATGGCAGAAAAAAAAAAAAAAGACACCAAAGAAGTAATTAAGTTAAAAATCTTGAGATAAGAAAAATTACCCTGGAGTTTTCAGGCAGGCCCTTAATGTCATAACAAGGGTCCTTATAAGACAGAAGCAGAAGATTAGATAGGAGAAATTGTGACAGAAACAAACGGCTTAAGTGATGTGCTTTGAAGATGGAGGAAGGAGCCACAAGCCAAGGAATGCAGAAAGTCTCTAGAAGCTAGAAAAAGTAAGAAATGGATTCTCTCTGGAGCCTCGAGAAGGAACCAGCCCAGCTGACACCTTGACTTTTGCCCAATAAAACAGATTTCAGATGTGTGTCCTCTACAGCTATGAGAATAAATTTGTACGGTGTTAAGCCACTCAGTTTATGTCAATTTGTTATAGCAGCAATAGGAAACTGATACAAACTCTGACTAAGACCTGAAATATTTTGAATTTGTAAGTCATATCTCCTATAATTCTTAAACTTTGAGGGATCATTGACCCCTCTGATCAATCTGATCAGAAGAATGGACATTCCCTCAAAAAATTCTGAACATGCATATATGCACAAATTTTTGCATTCAGTTTCAGATGTAAACATACCCCTAATCTCATCCATTTAAAGACTTCCTAAAGTTCAATGGACTTCAGGTGCTATGCCTATAATTGTGTTGGTTACTGCTATCCAGTGAATCATGCAGATAGTGCTGAAACTATTTCACTATCAATATATATTGGTATTGTTTATCTGATTTTCTGTCTCCTGCCTCTAGAAGGAGAACACCATGAGAACATAGCCTTGGTCTTTTTGTTTACTAGTCAACACTTAGCACCCAGAACTGTGACAGGCACCTAGTAGATATTTGGTGTCTTTGATGAAAGAAAGAATGAACATATCAGTGAGCAGAGCTGAGGTATTTGGGGCTTCTTTGTGTACCTTTTGAGATCTCTAGAAATTTATTAAGAAAGGAATGAGCTGAGGTGCTTAGTATTTTACAAAGAGAATTTTGACAGCAGTATGGAGTAGAAAAAGAGATTAGAAGCACAATGATGGGATATAAGTCAGGTAGTTAAAAAAAAAAGAGATGAGGGGCTTCCCTGGTGGCGCAGTGGTTAAGAGTGTGCCTGCCGATGCAGGGGATGCGGGTTCATGCCTCGATCTGGGAGGATCCCACATGCCGCAGAGCGGCTGGGCCCGTGAGCCATGGCCACTGAGCCTGTGCATCCGGGGCCTGTACTCCACAACGGGAGAGGCCACAACAGTGAGAGGCTCGCGTACTGCAAAAAAAAAAAAAAAAAAAAAAGAATAAATTAAAAACTCTTAGGTATCTAAGCAATGCAAATTTAGTTATTTGTTTACCAGAGTATTTTTTCCCCTTCAGCTCTCCAAAAGAATCTCAGAGCGAATGAAGGTCACCAGATAATGCTAACAAAATTTTTATCTAGGAAGCTTTTAAAAAGTGAAGATTCCTAAGGTTTCTTAAGCAAATACATCAGCAGCAAGGTCCTAAAATCTGTGTTTTAAAAAGTTACCAGATGAGCAGGCTGATTTCAGAAGCAATGGATTAACGCACATTCCCCTTCTCATCCAAAACCTTTCTAATTATTAGCAAGCAAAGAAACAACAATAAAAGTAATCATTATGTATTGCATTGCTGTTCCTTAGAAAAATGTTTCCTAAATTTATCTGAGCTTAAGACTTACCTGAGAAAATTATTACAAATACAAAATCACAATCACTTCTTGGAAAATTTTTGTTCAATACATCCGAAGTAGAGAACAGAAATAAGAAATTTTTGTAGAAATCTTAGGAATTTATAATGACCTAGAAACCTAGAAAATTAGACTCTAAATAGCTTTTTTTTAAAAAAAAACAGTATAGTTGATATATATAACAACACTTCTCATTCTGACTGGACAATTGGTAACATACATGACAAGGTGTGTCTTTAAGTTTTACAAATATAATGGGTAAATATTTTCAACATAAATACTATTTCTAGGTAACAAAATCTTTCATTTCTTATTAATCTGTGACTGAATGTGAAACTTTTATTGCTACATAAACACAAACACACACACATTTTCATACACACCGCATAATGTTTTTCTTTTTCTAAATAAAGGCTTTATTCTCCTTTTAAATGATAATTTTTAAATAGAGCAATTATTTAAAATCACTAACCTCTCACAACTTAGTATAAAAAAGCTCCAGCTTCCATTTTTTTAAAATGGGAATTACTATATAAAATGCAGAATATGAAAACATTCACTACATTAGCAATTGACCATTAATGAAGTGCCTTGCACACCAAATTACAATTAAATGAGAGAAGAGTTAATGTCAATTTAAAATACTACTCAACTCTTTTTTTTCTTGTCAATAGATCTCTTTCTTTTTTTTTCTTTTTTTTTTTTTTTTTGTACATGGGCCTCTCACTGTTGTGGCCTCTCCCATTGTGGAGCACAGGCTCTGGACGCGCAGGCTCAGCGGCCATGGCTCACGGGCCCAGCCGCTCTGCAGCATGTGGGATCCTCCTGGACCGGGGCACGAACCCGCGACCCCTGCATCAGCAGGCAGACTCTCAACCACTGTGCCACCTGGGAAGCCCTAGATCTCTTTCTTTACATTTTAGCTAATTTAATTGAAGATTGGCGTTCTTTAATGTTAATGTAGTATGGCTATCTTGTATGGTAATAGTTAACAAGGTAATAGCCAGAGGAATTTGTGCCTGTTTGTCTATATTTAAGGAAGATAAATGCCTATACAGATTTGGCCAAAATTTAAAAATATATATAATTATTAACATATTATATATACAATTATATAATTATTTCTTTCCCTTTTTGTATATGGGAACTTGGCAGACTGCTTTCTCAGGTTATTTGAAAGGCATATTCTTATATTCCTCTTATACTTCTTCACCCATAGCTTTAATTTTTCAAATTTGACCTCAAGATCTTTTTCTGCTATGCCTTTGTTATATTCACTAATAATTTTTACAGTTATATTCTTCTATACCTTGTTCTACTAATATGTGTATTTTTTAATGTAGAATATCATCATATAATGTTTCAATTTCCAGTAGATAATACAAAGAGCTTGGTTATAAGAGGAGCTTAAAGGTTTTTTTATGGACTATATGGACTAATTCCTAATTACTAGTCTTTACTTCCATCATTTATTCAGTAAGGTTAGCAGCACTGCAGGTTTTAAAATTTTATCTTCTCAGTATCAAACTCTGTGAAACAATGTCCTTATCTCTTCTTAACTCTTCTTATTTCTTCTTCATTGTAATGGACCATCTTTGGAAATGACACTATTAAACATATGATGTGCAAATAACAAAGTCACTAGAGTACAGTGAAGTATTCTAATGAGACATTTTAGGCTATAAAGAATGGATAGTTGCTAAGGTAACTTCAGTTAAGGACAGAAAACTATCTGCATTGCCACCCAGCTAGGACTCAGAGAGTAGAAGTTGCTCTGAATGGAACAGTAGAAGCTCGGCTGCCTACTGCAACTGTAGAGATTGTCCTCCAAAGAAGGGACTTCCCGTCTTTACTATAGTGCCCACCATTGAGATGTTTAAGCTACGTGTGTCTTTGCCTTACTGCATCTCCTCTTTTCTCCCTCAGGTCTGCTGACTTCTGGATTCTTATATCTTTAACTTCTGTTTCTTCCATTATTTACCTGGGTACCAGCCTGCATCACAGGGAGCTCCTCCTGCACCATGCATCCCTAGAGTCAGAAGTTGTGGTCAGAGTGGGGGGACATATTGATGTTGGAAACACAGGAGGCTCTGCATGAGCAATCTCTCAGAATGGGGCTGGAAGCATGACCAGCACTTGCACTTTCTCAGATGCATAAACATAATCAGTAAACACTGCATAGTTCTTCTAAAGCATTCAGTATAATCGTTCTCTGTATTTTTCCTGTTACAGCTTAGTATTAGATAAATGAATTGAGATATTTTTACAAAGACAGTAATGCAAAAATTATTTCTGCATACATACTACATAGAGTGATATTTTATTGAAATAGAAAGGTCATACCATATTA
The DNA here is from genome assembly GCF_964341445.2 of Mesoplodon mirus. Lineage (NCBI taxonomy): Eukaryota > Metazoa > Chordata > Mammalia > Artiodactyla > Ziphiidae > Mesoplodon > Mesoplodon mirus. The sequence continues at coordinate 113,418,660 of NC_138982.1, forward strand.
GCGATCAACAGTAATGATTAGAAGGGACCATGCAATCTCTCCTCTCACAATTTAATAAAATACAGGAAATCACCCTAAGCTTCTTTGAAAAAAAAACTTTGATAAGATATTTGGAAAATAGTGCTTAAAAAATGAATAAGTGTAATACATGGCAACTGTCCTGTCCTGCCGTGGCCCTCTGAGATATATAGGTACATGGGTGTCTTTGGAGACTCTACTTGCCAGAAAAAGGCTAAATTGTTGGTGATTTAATTACTCCAGGGATTGCAAAGGTGATCTTGTAGTTTGCCTCCAGTGACAGGTGCTATCCCTTTATTATAATTTGGACCCCTGGGTGTTAAAACATTCATGGCTTTTCTATTAGGACATCTGCATACTTCTCCAGTCATGTTTATTCATAATCCTATGATGAGTTGCAGACAAGCTTATGGAGAATTTAAGGCTTCTGCATATTAGTCAGAAATTTCTACCTTCATTCACAAACAAAAAGACTGGGCTGATTTGCATTTATATTTAAAAAAATTCATTAAGTATCTTTATGTTAGTTTTAAGGTCTTTTGAAATTAAATATGTTGTGAATTTTTGCACTTACTAATGGAATGTTTATAGCAATTAGTGCTTAGAAGATGTGTATGAAAATTATGTATTAGACTGGCTTTAAAATGTATGCACACCAGAGGGCATCATAGCTTTTATCCAAAGCTTCTTTAGCAATTTCCTTTTAAAGTGAGTTTTATTTTTTAAACTTTTTCTCTTCATAATTACTACTCAGCTTTTGCTTTAATATTTATAAAACACACTCAAACAATATTATTCACCTGAGTATATTGAACAAACAGGTATATTATGATTAATGAGAAAATTAAAGCAAGCAAGCTGTTTTAATGTACTTCTTACTAGCACCTTAAATTCCTTCATATTTTTTGACCTTCTTTTTTCCCCTACCTCAGGACAATCCCCACTCTATGTATTTTTCTATGGCCTTTCTCAAAAGAATATATAAATTGTTTTCTTGTTTACTCCTGATTTTTAAAAAATCTCCTTTGGACTCCAACTATAGAGGGTAAATTCTCCTTCTTGTAAAAGAGGTCCATTTGATTGATCCATTCAGAAAATATTTATTGTATGTCAGAGGTAAAGGACTCAGATTCAACCTTTCAAGAGCTCATTTTTTCGTAGAAAGAACATGGGAATACATATGATGGCCATTCAGTGTGACAAGAACTGTGACCCAAAGGGCTGAGAGAACTCCTCAGATGTGTCCCTACCAGCTATGAAGAGTAGGGTGATATGGACAGATGGTTAAAGCTGAGCTAAGATGTAAACAACAATTAAAAAGATAAATTAGGAGTTTGGGATTAACATATACACACGACTATATATAAAATAGGTAAACAACAAGGACCTACTGTATAACACAGGAAACTATACTCAGTATCTTGTAATAATCTATAATGGAAAAGAATCTGAAAGAGAATATACACATATGTGTAACTGAATCACTTTGCTGTACACTTGAAACTAGCACATTGTAAATGAACTATACTTAAATTAAAAACAAAACAAAACAAAACAAAAAAGTTAAACAGTATGACAAGGCTTCTATTTTTTAAATTATTTTTAAGTGAAATATGGAGTTATTCATATATAAAGAGCAATAATTAGAGATAAAGGAAAGGTTATAGATTTTATGATAGTGGTGCAAAAATAAATATAATCAAACAAAAGACCAGAAAAACTTCTGAAACCATGCAATTTTATTATTAGTTCGTTTTTAATATTTTTAAAACATGGTGTGATTGTAGCTTTTAAACACTGAAACTCTTGAGTGATTATATCTTCAGCATGAAATAAAATATTTATGGTATCAAGAGAAAGGCATAAGGGATAGCATGAGTGGAAGCATAGCAGTTTAAGAGTAACCTATTCTTAGGAGGAAGTTCAAGTAGCCCAGTAAGTTATAATAAGCTCTTGTCAAGGAGATGAAAAACCCATGTTTAAAATACATCTCAGTAACAATTCACGTGGGGAATCTTTTCCAACTGCCTTTAACTGGAAGTGATCTTTCCTGTTGTGCCTATTTTATAATCCTCGTCTTATATTTTTATTTTTTCAATTAAATGATAAGCTCCATGAGAATGCTGATTTATGAATATATCTCCCACAGCATTTAAGTCAATGCTTTGAACAGAAAAGGGGCTCAATAAATATGCATGGCCCTTAACTTGAAAAGATCTAGAGACATGAATATGAGAACTAAACATATTTCTATTTAAAATGATAAATTTCAAAATGCTAGAAGTAGTACTCTTAATCCCAGTTTTGCTGTTTTATTAGCTTTGTTACCTTAATTAAGTAATATAACATTTCTGTGCCTCACCTTACCTGTTAAATAATGGAGTTGGACTTGTAAATTACATGTTTGATCATTTAATTTATCCCAGGCACTGGGATAAGGCAATTGTATATATTATCTAATTTACTCTTCATAACAACCCCTATGAGATTTTGTGGTAGTTATCCACATTTATTCCAGGAGCCCTGGAGTTACTTGAATCATAGTGTCAAGTAATTTACCAGCCATCACATTGATAGTATCTAGTGGAGTCGCAATATGTCTCCCCTCTCCTCTGTATATAATGTTTTTTCGTATTAATTTTGGAAAAAGAGACCTTAATTTCTCCTTAAAATCTCAATTATTTGAGGTTTAACATTTAAATAGTCTAGAATTCTTTAAAAAATGAAAATGTTTTAATCACCTAGGCTATGAAAGTTAAATAGAATAAGTATTCATAAATTATCTCCACACTGGATTAGTGAATGCTTTATCTTAAAGAAGAGAACAAGAGTATCCCCTTGCTGATTCATTTTGCAACACGTAAGTAATTGCCCTTCACAAAAGGGGAAAAAAGACGTATAAAAAAAGCCAGAACACTATTCAAATTCATTGCCTCTTCCAGGTGTGGGTAATTGAGTTGCCTCAAGATCAATATGAAACTGCCTAGGATACAGAAAGTCAATAGCTACTTCCAAAGTCAGGTCTGTCTAGTTTCCTTATCTGCAAAAGCAAAACCTCCAGCTGCTGCTTCAGAGCAAATCTAAATTTGCATAACAAAACTTGGAAGTGAATTCCATAGACCGGGAGCTCACTAAGTATCTTACTTTGATACCAAAAACTTTAGGGAGACCCCTATTGAGCAAATAACTTTTATTTGATATTTCTCGACCTTGGAGTGACATTGAATGAGCCACATATTCATTTTAGAAAACTCCATTTAATATCTGATTTAAAAAAGAAAGTCTGTGTGCAAGGTTATCATCTCTAGGCTTTAAAAAAATAAAGTATTATCTTTTAAAGAAAAAGCACTGCAATGATAATTTTTTTCAAAAAAATAATTTACTTTTATTATACTACAACACTGAAAATATTGCATAATATGTCTCCTTTATTAATGAAAATTTGGAATTGACTTTGATAAAAGCATATCCAAAAAAAATTAATTTTGTGAAACTCTGATCTTCCAGAAAACACTGGTTATTTTTAAGAATAAAGACACTGTTACCTTCCTTGACAAAAGGGTTCCTAAATTTGCCAGTGAAAGGAGAACTCCCTATTGGAATTGGTTGTTGAAATTTCAAAACTAACTTTAATTTCAAGTCACCCTCTCCTGGGAACCTCTTGCAGTTGCCACTGCAACACCTTGTTGTCTTGTGTGGGGACTGGTGATGAGAGTATTACTTCCTCTTTAAAGCTCTAGACCCTGTATCCACAAGAACCAATCTTAATTCCACAGAGCTTGGTTGAGTCAAGTATTTACAGAAGACAAAGAAATCAAAACAACCAGTTCACACATAGAGTATTGTGCAGTAACAGTATAACATGGTGCACTAATATTCCCTACCATACTTTCTGAAGCCCACAGGCCCGTGAGGGCTATTCCTCATGAGGAATAGCATTTATATGATATTGGAAAAATATTAATGTGCATTTTTAAAAAGGCTCTGAAAAACACAGGAGTTGTTAAGTACCATTATCTGATCTTCCATTCCCTGATTTTAAAGAATGATTGACAGTGGAATTTCCTCCTCTTTCAGCCTCCCCTCAATTCTCAGAATTTCCCAGATTCTGCACTACTGTGAGGGTTGTTGCATACTTATTATATGTTATGCAACGTATATTTCATATGTGTGTGGAGTACAGGATGGAGCAGAGAGAAGATTTCTCAGTAAAAAGTAAATGTCCATGGAATGATCTTACAGCTGCTAGGATTACCTGGTTCTTTTTATTAGGCGATTAAAGTCAATTAACTCTTAACAATAAGATCTATAAGCAGTACTTTCTGAAAGCCATGAACGTTTTTATTTGATGTGTATACTTGGGCAAAAAGAAAATAAAAAGAAACAATAATTTTATTCATTAAACTTCCCTTAAACCACCTTAAACATCTATCTCTGGTCTTTAGATTCAGAGCACATATTTCCTACTGTGGTTTTTCATGTGAGATATACTGGTTTGTTATTTTGAGCACCTCTTCTTACTTCTTAAGTACATAGTAAATGCCTACATATTAGGACAAAACCCTTAAGTTTATAAATTCCTCACTATCTCTATGAGTTTTACTTAGGAATAATAAGTTATGATGGGGAGAGCTAATCAGCTTTGGCGATAGGCTCTACATTGAATCTTGGCTCCACACACCAACCAGTTCATGATATTGGCAAGTGAGACATGCCTGAGTCTTAGTTTCCTCATCTATGAATGAGAAAACTAACTACCTCAAAGGTTGTTGTGGGACTTGAAAATGATAACATACACCAAATGCTAGGCTCAGTGTCTGGAACAAAATAGGTGATGCATAACTATTTTTGAATGAAGCTGATTAAAGAAATATATCAAAATAGCATTTAATGAACTCTGCTGCTTGCCACCATTGCCATTCTTTAGTTGGTGATTATGGTCATTTAGTTTTTTTGTGTATGAATTTAATACGTTAGGAAGAAGTCAAACGAGTTTTTTTTTTTTAACATTTGCAGGTTGTTACTAGTTTAAAAGTATTAGAGCACCTTATGAAAAAGGCTTACAGGACTCTTTTTCTATTTCTTTATGCCCAGAATTAAAGAAATCATATTTGATATTCTGAGAACTCTTCCTGTTTCTAGAGCTAAAATCGAAGAACCAACATCTGTTCTTTCTTTGTTAAACATTTCTTGCATCTTCTCGATCTTTGCCTCCATTCTTTTCCCGAGTTCCTGGATCATCTTTGCTATCATTATTTTGAATTCTTTTTCTGGAAGGTTGCCTATCTCCACTTCATTTTGTTGTTTTTCTGGGGTTTTATCTTGTTCCTTCATCTGGTACATAGCCCTCTGCCTTTTCATCTTTTCTTTCTGTGAATGTGGTTCTCATTCCACAGGCTGCAGGATTGTAGTTCTCCTTGCTTCTGCCGTCTGCCGTCTGCTGGATGAGGCTATCTAAGAGGCTTGTGCAGCTCCCTGATGGGAGGAACTGGTGGTGGGTAGAGCTGGGTGTTGCTCTGGTGGGAAGAGCTCAGTAAAACGTTCATCTGCTGATGGGTGGAACTGAGTTCCCTCCCTGTTGGTTGTTTGGCCTGAGACAACCTAGCACTGGAGGCTACAGGCTCTCTGGTGGGCCTAATGGTGGACTCTGGGAGGGCTTATGCCAAGGAGTGCTTCCCAGAACTTCTGCTGCCACTGTCCTTGTCCCCATGGTGAGTCACAGCTGCGCCCCCCACCTCTGCAGGAGACCCCCCCAACACTAGCACGTAGGTCTGGTTCAGTCTCCTATGGGGTCACTGCTCCTTCCCCTGGGTCCCGATGCACACACTTCTTTGTGTGTGCCCTCCGGGAGTGGAGTCTCTGTTTCCCCCAGTCTTCTCAAAGTCCTGCAATCAAATCCCACTAGCCTTCAAAGTCTGATTCTCTGGGAATTCCACCTCCTGTTGCTGGACCTACATGTTGGGAAGCCTGAGGTGGGGCTCCGATCCTTCACTCCAGTGGGTGGACTTCTGTGGTAACATTGTTCTCCAGTTTGTGAGTCACCCACCCAGCAGTTATGGGATTTGATTTTATTGTGATTTCGCCCCTCCTACCATCTCATTGCAGCTTCTCCTTTGTCTTTGGATGTGGGGTATCTTTTTTGGTGAGATCCAGTGTCTTCCTGTCCATGATTGTTCAGCAGTTAGTTGTGACTCCGGTACTCTCACAAGAGGCAATGAGCACACGTCCTTCTACTCCGCCATCTTGAACCAATCTCCTCTATGCTGAAATTTCTTAATGAAATAATTTGTCTCTTGGGTTTCTCTTGTAATAAGAAAGGAATACTAAAGAAAATGTGATGCTAGTTTTTAGCAACTAAATTTCTAATGGAAAGAAAGATCCTCTAATGAAGTGTTTTAGAATGTCAGGGTGTATTGGAAGTATAGTATAATAAGGAACAGATTGTCTTTTTATCACCTTGCTAAAATCATATACATGGCAGTTATGGACTATGCAATAACTACAGCTCCATTTAGGGACTTTTGCTCTACCACAACTACTCTTGAGCTGATAGAATTACAAGTGCACATGTTATACTACAAACCCACTTAGTTCTAAACAAAATGTGTATATATATATATATATATATATACATACATATGTATGTGTATGTATATGTATGTGTCTGTCTGAATACTTGAAAATATACTTGATAATATAATGTGGACAAATATGTGAAAATGCCTGATGAGGAAGAATAAATTTATGAGAAATCACTTGTAAGATAACACCATTAGTACATGAATGGTGAAGAGATCTATTGAAAACAGGCCTCTAGTTTTGCTTTGTATTGTATTCCAGAACACCTTCATTTTCAATAAGTCCTAGTTCTAGTCCTTCAACCTGAGGTAACTCAAGAAAATTTATGGCTTACACACATGAGTCCCTAAAACAAATCCTATATTTTACTTCAGTGTGATGCATTGTTAGCAAAGACTGTTATTTTGATATAATTGAAATAATTTAAAATGTTATAAAATAAATTTTAATGCATTAAAGTAACATATGGGCAGCAGATATATTTATTTTTCAGAATAAGAATTTAGGATATAATTGTAATTCTTCCAAATATTTTATAATTTAAATTTAATTCTTTAATTTTAAATTTATGATTATTAGTTTAACAAGTGTCTGCAAATACAAAGAGACCTCTCTTCCCTAATGCTATTCTTCATTATTATTTTCCTTTCTTCTTCAACAACTGAGAATACACTGGAGTTTAAATTACCTTAATAAGATTAAATTAAAATAGACTGCTTTATCTGATAATCAACAAACCTGAGGTTTAACAATACTACAATAACCATTATGTTGCCTCTTCTCTGAGCAGTTGTTACAATTTTTACATTATTTATCTAAATCTCATTTACTATGAATTCCCTTGAATTTCTACGTATTCTCTGATTCCAATGCTTAATTCAGCAAACATGCATACAAGATCAACCATAGACTTTTCTTTATCCCCAAATGAAAATTGGTATTGCACCAAGTCATCTGCTTTAGAAGATGCTTTAAGAAAATACTAAATAAATGCAGGTATGGTATACATACCCTGTGTCTCAATTGCTGATTGAATATAAACACTATTTCAGTGACTTGGATTGCAATTTATACAAGTGATCAGTGGGGAAACTGTGCTAGCTCTTATCAGTTTGGGACTTATACACCTTTCCTCATCTTTCATTCCATGTCAAAATTTATGTCATTGGCCTGATATGGGCCGTGCATGACCACAGGACTCCAGCAACAACAGGACTGCAATAATAGCAATGAATAGTTTCAGCATTAGTTTCAGATGTCAAGAATCATACATCTCATAACTTCTCTCTCTCCATTTGTGTTCTTTTATAGAACTTTCTCTAATTTGATTTAGTCCATTTATGCTGAAAACATTTGAGCATTTTTAGAGCATATGATAAAATCCTTGCCTGAAATTCATTTATTGACTTTATAGTGAAATAATGCTTATATGCACAATAATGCCTGGGGAATAGTGTAGTCTTTACACTGATCTTGTTACCACCATTCTCTCATAGCCTGGATCCTTTCTACATTCTTTCCACAAAATTTATCTTCTTAAACACACATTTCTTTCTGTCATTCCTCTTTCAAAAGCCTTCAGTCATTCTGCAGTGCCAGGAGCAGTTACTCTCCAGAGTGTTACAAGGAATTGTAAATCCATGTAGGCACCACGTATGAGGGTTACACTAAATACAGATCTACACAAATAGGTACTACTATTTTCCAAATGTACATGATGCTGTTAATTAAATATAAATTTCAAATACTACTCAATTTTTAACTGTTGGGGACTTCACATGTTTCTCAGTAACGCACACTAATATTTTTGAGCCAGTCAAAATATTTTGTGCCAGTCGGCTTTCCATAGATTAATCCAAAATATTCCTGTCTCACACACACATACATACCCACACATACACCCACTCAAACACATGCTCCCTAACACAAAAACACACACAAGAATGAGACATATAATTGCTATCTTCAGTTTGTAACTGAGAAGGTGAAATTAAGAGAGGTTAAATAATTTGTGCAGTCACATGTCTTGTAAGTAAATAGTAAATTGGTATTTGAAGCCAGGAATTTCAACTCAACAGTGAATACTTTAAATCACACACCTAGTACAGTTACTGTTTTATGGGGGTTCATGAAATGTTGTTATTAAAAAAATACTCATACTTGAAAAGTTTGGAATCCAGTACTGTAGAGAATTAAGCACTTAATTACCCTTACTTAGTATGGTATTGACAGCTGTGCTACAATTGTTTCCTAAGTTGAGTTTCAAATAGTGTAGTTTCAATTATTAATAAAGATGTGATGTAAAAGAGTTACTTTGTGGCCACTTAATTTTAGGAAAAACTAAAAATTTTATCTCATAGTGAAGATTTGCAATGTGTATCAGTATATTAAATTCTTTGAGAAACTCAGCATGAATAAAACTGTTCATTGTTTCCTTATTTCAAGATTTCCTACCTTAATTTGATCGTAGCATCCAAATTACGGGGTACATTTATTCTGTTGAATAGTATTCTGTGGTAGAATATTTGAGAAAACAAGGATCCAAAAGATCAAGTTTTCAATCTTATATTCAACTACTGTCCCACAGAACCCTCAAGTTTAATCCTGATCATACCTCTTTCTTATATCTGTGCCTTTCTTCACTTTGTTAGCCACTTCCCATCTAAAATTTACCATCAGTTAAGGTCCTGCTGACTTTCTACATTGTTCAGGAATATTTGCTATACAACTCTCCAGCCCATTAGGACTCTCCCTTTTCTGAACTCAGTTTGCAAGGCATCATTCATTGCCTTGTGACATTTCTTATAATTCATGTTCCTTCTTTGTCACATAAACCATAATGTTAAGCCCTGTATGCAACTATGGCTGCTTATAGATTTTGTATAACTTAAATTTTTAATCCAATTGTTTTAGGCACTCAAATATGTATTGTTGTAATGGTGAATATAACCAAATGCTATTTTATTAAGACAATGTAAAATTCATGCAACTAGGGAAAATAAGGACTCAGATAAAATGTTGTCTCTTTTTACTGTATCAGTCAGTTTATGCTAGGGTCATATGGTCACAAACAACCACAAACCTCAAGGGCTTCCAACAAAAACAGCTCTTCCTATAGCTTTTCGCCATTTGGATGCTGAAACTAAAGAATAGCCCCTGTCTGAGGCATTATATGTGTCATAGCTCAGAGAAAAGAGAACTTATAGGAACTAAGCAACAGATCTGAAAGTTTCTGCTCAGACTTGGCATATGGACACAAACCACATTTTGTGGCCAGGTTTGACATCAATGAGATGATGCATGTAATTAAAAGAAAAGGAAGGGAATATTTCACAACCATAAAACTTACCACAATAGCCTAATTTAGATCCTGAGTGATCCCTTTTAATGCTTATTCTTTAAAACAAAATAGTTGAGTGAAAATATTTTTCTGTATAATATATGGTGCATAAAAAAGACCATTAGATTTACGAAGCTATTTAATTCAAGACATGGAAAATTATTAGTGTAAAGGAATTGGTACAGAGGGTAAAACTATCTTGACTACAAGGTTTTTTTAAAGGCTAATTGGTAATTTAATTATAAGCTAATATCTGTCCCTGCTCTGTGTCCATTACTGATACGTTGGGTATGGTGGAATCACAAAATCTGTAGGTTAAGATCCATCTTCACATGAAGTATAAGTCCCTGGTAGAGTTAGTAGTGAGGACATTTTATATAAAAAAAAATAAATTGTTTAGAGTTTTAAATAAAATATGTGAATAAAATTGAAATAAATTAAAATGTTGATTAGCAGGGCAGTTATTCTGTGGAAAATCCACACCCACTTTTTCAAAACCTATGTGCAAAAACACAAGTGCATGCACACACATACACATATTCAAGATTTACATGTATTCCAGGTGTATAAAACCTGGAAGTTCACATTAGTGCTACTTCCTAGTGATTACTCTAGGAGAAAAAAATTAAGAGTACCAAAATAGTGACACTGAAAAATGGTGAATAGTTGGGATTTAAAAAATGCATTTCTGGGGCTTCCCTGGTGGTGCAGTGGTTAGGAGTCCGCCTGCCGATGCAGGGGGCGTGGGTTCGTGCCCCGATCCGGGAGGATCCCACATGCCGTGGAGCGGCTGGGCCCGTGAGCCATGGCCGCTGAGCCTGCGCGTCCGGAGCCTGTGCTCCACAACGGGAGAGGCCACAACAGTGAGAGGCCCGCATACCGCAAAAAAAAAAAAAAAAAAAAAAAAAAAAAGTGCATGTCTTATTATATACAAAACAGGAAAAAAGAGTGTGAAAATCGTTATATAGGTCAGTGGTGGATGGATTGGCTGATCTTACTCTGATCAGACCAATTAAAAAAATGTAGGTGGGGAAGAGACTGCAAAATAGCATGCGGTTACTGTTGTCATTTTCTAACTCTCAGGAAAAACACAATTACATTTCCTCAAGTATTCTCAGGTATCGCTTACTTCTCATATTTCTAGAGAAACCACTATGAACTCTTTAAAGATTAAAAATAGATGTATGGATAATTTGAAAAACTATCACTAGTTACTAATTAACTGTGTAACTATGTAAATAATTGCACCTCAGGCATCTCATATATGAAATGTGAAAAATGATTTATCTTGAAGTGTTAATATGAGTTAGCATAAGTAAATATATAATACAATTCTTAGCTATTCCTACTAGTAGTGATTTTTATTAGATTAATAAAATTAATCAATGATTTTAATAATCAATAAAATCAATTATTTTATTTATTAATACAATTGATACATTTTATTAATTTTTATTTAGTAGATTTTTATTTCATACATGTGCTAAAATGTAATTTTATAAATATTGACTAAGACCTCAATATATTTTATGCATAAAATCACAGTGTCTACCTTTTTAAAAAGCAATTTTAGTTTGCAGTCATGAATTTGAATAGAAATTATCAGTTTGATAATTACTTTTAAGGTATTTTTCATACTGATATATTAGCAATCTTTCTCTGAAGACAGTTTTAAGTCACTCTCAAAATGAGATTTCAAAATATTTATTCTATTTAAAAATAGTTATTAAATATTGTGATTACATAATGGATGTATAAGTAATAGATATAAAATTCACTACACTAAAACTGGTTGAATTTTTGACATAGTATATATCAAAAAAATCTTCAAGCATAAATGCTATTAAATTTAAATATGTTTGAGGGGTAATGACTTCTCAAAAATATTTATTACTAAGAATCAAAACAATACATGCTTAATTTCCTAAAATCAGTTTCTCTTTGAGCGATGAATTCATTGCTGCCAGCATTTTTCTGATTTCATTTATCTTGCTACCTGAAGTCTTTTGACTTTAGTGATGGAAATCAAACCCCATTGGACATGACAACCAGCTTGATAAGACTGTAAATCAGTCTAGAAAATGTGAAAAAAAAAAACTTGACAACGTAAAAACATTTTGTTGTTTAATTAAGTGATGTGTAGTTTCTGTTTTGGTTTTTTTGCTTTAAAGCAAATTTGACCCACCCACACTTATTGAATGCTTCCCGGTAAACCTAAAATATATTTTTCTTAGGCAAACATATTTAAAAGCCACTGAAGCATTTTCCTTTGTTCTTTCAAAGTTAGTAGGGTACAGAATGCTCATATTGAAACCTTTTAATGTTTAAATACAAGTAAATGCAATAAATGGTCACCCCCATTTTCTGATTAACAACAATGCTTTAAATGAGACGGAAAATGCCACCCAGAAACCATTGTCTTTTGCCTACAGCCTAATCCCTCACTTGTCTTTCCTGATTGATTTGTCACTTGGTGGCAGCTGAACTGTGTGTTTGAAGATGTTTTGTATAGATTTAATCAGGAGATGGAAATCCCATCCTTGATTGACGCTATTAACTTGTAATCATTTACTCTAGGTAGAAGAGCTGAAACTCTCTAAGGTTCTGAAAAAAAAGAGACCTTTACATTTCTTTTACCATTCATTTCAAATCAATTTAGGTAGGTAGTCATGGGGGAAGAATTATCAATTTGGAATAATATATATTGCATTATAATTTTTTAAAGTAGAGTAAAAATCATTTCCCTGTTTTTTTTAACATCTTTATTGGAGTATAATTGCTTTACAATGGCATGTTAGTTTCTGCTATATAACAAAGTGAATCAGCTATACTTATACATATCCCCATATCTCCTCCCTCTTGCGTCACCCTCCCTCCCTCCCTATCCCATGCCTCTAGGTGGATACAAAGCACCGAGCTGATCTCCCTGTGCTATGCGGCTGCTTCCCACTAGCTATCTATTTTACATTTCGTAGTGTATGTATGTCCATGCCACGCTCTCACTTCGTCCCAGCTTACCCTTCCCCCTCCCCGTGTCCTCAAGTCCATTCTCTTCATCTGCGTCTTTATTCCTGTCCTGCCCCTAGGTTCTTAAGAACTATTTATTTTTAGTTTTTTTAATGTTCCATATATATGTGTTAGCATATGGTATTTGTTTTTCACTTTCTGACTTACTTCACTCGTATGACAGACTCTAGGTCCATCCACCTCACTACAAATAACCCAATTTCATTTCTTTTTATGGCTGAGTAATATTCCATTGTATATATGTGACACATCTTCTTTATCCATTCATCTGTTGATGGAAACTTAGGTTGATTCCATGTCCTAGATATTGTAAATAGAGTTGCAATGAACATTGTGGTACATGACAATTTTTGAATTATGCTTTTCTTGGGTATATAGCCAGTAGTGGGATTGCTGGGTCATATGGTAGTTCTGCTTTTAGATTTTTAAGGAACCTCCATACTGTTCTCCATAGTGGCTGTATCGATTCACATTCCCACCAACAGGGCAAGAGGGTTCCCTTTTCTCCACACCTTCTCCAGCACTTATTCTTTGTAGATTTTTTGATGATGGCTATTCCGACCAGTGTGAGGTGGTACCTCATTGTAGTTTTGATTTGCACTTCTCTAATGATTAGTGACATTGAGCATACTTTCATGTGTTTGTTGGCAATCTGTATATCTTCTTTGGAGAAATGTCTATTTAGGTCTTCTGCCCATTTTTGGATTGAGTTGTTTGTTTTTTTGATATTGAGCTGTGTGAGCTGCTTCTATATTTTGGAGATTAATCCTTTGTCAGTTGCTTCATTTGCAAATATTTTCTCACATTCTGATGGATGGCTTTTCATCATATTTATGGTTTTCTTTGCTGTGCAAAAGATTTTAAGTTGCATTAGGTCCCATTTGTTTATTTTTGTTTTTATTTCCATTTGTCTAGGAGGTGGGTCAAAAAGGATCTTGCTGTGATTTATGTTATAGAGTGTTCTGCCTATGTTTTCCTCTATGTGTTTCATAGTGTCTGGCCTTACATTTAGGTCTTTAATCCATTTTGAGTTTATTTTTGTGTATGGTGTTAGGGAGTGTTCTAATTTCATTCTTTTACATGTAGCTGTCCAGTTTTCCCAGCAGCATTTATTGAAGAGGCTGTCTTTTCTCCATTGTGTACTCTTGCCTCCTTTATCAAAGATAAGGTGACCATATATGTGTGGGTTTATCTCTGGGTTTTCTATCCTGTTCTGTTGATCTATATTTCTGTTTTTGTGCCAGTACCATACTGTCTTGTAGCTTTGTAGTATATTCTGAAGTCAGGGAGCCTGATTCGCCCAGCTGTGGTTTTCTTCCTCAAGATTGCTTTGGCTATTCAGGGTCTTTTTTGTTTCCATACAAATTGTGAAATTTTTTGTTCTAGTTCTGTGAAAAATACCATTGGTAATTTGATAAGGATTGCACTGAGTTTGTAGATTGCTTTGAATAGTGTAGTCATTTTCACAACGTTTATTATTCCAATCCAAGAACATGGTATATCTCTCCATTTGTTTATATCAACTTTAATTTCTTTCCTCAGTGTCATATATTTTTCTGCATGCAGATCTTTTGACTCCTTAGGTAGGTTTTTTCCTAGGTATTTTATTCCTTTTGTTGCAACGGTAAATGTGAGTGTTTCCTTAATATCTTTTTCATATTTTTCATCATTAGTGTAGAGGAATGCAAGAGATTTAATTTTGTATCCTGCTACTTTACCAAATTCATTGATTAGCTCTAGTAGTTTTCTGGTAGCATCTTTAGGATTCTCTATGTATAGTATCATGACATATGCAGACAGTGACAGCTTTACTTCTTCTTTTCTGATTTGGATTCCTTTTATTTCTTTTTCTTCTCTGAATTCTGTGGCTTAAACTTTCAAAACTATGTTGAATAATAGTGGCGAGAGTGGGCAACTCTGTCTTTTTCCTGATCTTAGTGGAATTAGTTTTAATTTGTCACCATTAAGAACGATATTAGTTGTGGGTTTGTAATATGTTAACATAAGTTATCTCTATGCCTACTTTCGGGGGGGGGTTATCATTAATCAGTGTTGAATTTTGTTGAAAGCTTTTTCTGCATCTATTGAGATGATCATATGGTTTTTCTCCTTCAGTTTGTTAATATGGTGTATCACATTGCTTGATTTGCATATATTGAGGAATCTTTGCATTCCTGGGATAAACCCCACTTGATCAGGGTGTATGATCCTTTTAATGTGCTGTTGGATTCTGTTTGCTAGTATTTTGTTGAGGATTTTTGCATCTATGTTCATCAGTGATAGTGGCCTGTAGTTTTATTTTTCTGTGACCTCTTTGTCTGTTTTTGGTATCAGGGTGATGGTGGCCTCATAGAATGAGTTTGGGAGTGTTCCTTCCTCGCTTTATTTTGGAAGAGTTTGAAAAGGATAGGTGTTGGCTCTTCTCTAAATGTTTGATAGAATTCGCCTGTGAATCCATCTGGTCCTGGGCTTTTGTTTGTTGGAAGATTTCTAATCACAGTTTCAATTTCAGTGCTTGTGATTGGTGTGTTTATATTTTCTATTTCTTCCTCATTCAGTCTTGGAAGGTTCTGCTTTTCTAAGAATTGTTCATTTTTTCTAGATTGTCCATTTTATTGGCATATAGTTGCTTGTAGTAATCTCTACAAGATCCTTTGTGTTTCCGCAGTGTCAGTTGCTACTTCTCCTTTTTCATTTCTAATTCTGTTGATTTGAGTCTTTTCCCTTTTTTCCTTGATGAATCTGGCTAATGGGTTATCAATTTTGTTTACCTTCTCAAAGAACCAGCTTTTAGTTTTATTGGTCTCTGCTATTGTTTCCTTCATTTCTCGTAATAGTTTTTATTTTAAAGTCTATTTTGTCTGGTATGAGACTTGCCACTCCAGCTTTCTTTTGATTTCCATTTGCATGGAATATCTTTTTCCATCCCCTCACTTTCAGTCTGTATGTGTCCCTAGGTCTGAAGTGGGTCTCTTGTAGACAGCATATATATGGGTCTTGTTTTATATCCATTCAGCCAGTCTATATCTTTTGGTTGGAGAATTTAGTCCATTTACATTTAAGGTAATGATCAATATGTATGTCCCTCTTACCATTTTCTTAATTGTTTTGTGTTTGCTATTGTAAGTTTTTTTCCTTTTCTTATGTCTCCTGCCTAGAGAAGTTCCTTTAGCATTTGTTGTAAAGCTCGTTCAGTGGTGCTGAATTTTCTTATATTTTGCTTGTCTGTAAATGTTTTGTTTTCTCTGTAAAATCTGAATGAGATCCTTGCTGTTAGAGTAATCTTCATGGTAGATTTTTCCCTTTCATCACTTTGATTATGTCCTGCCAGTCCCTTCTGGCTTGCAGAGTTCCTGCTGAAAGATCAGCTGTTAACCTTATGGGGATTCCCTTGTATGTTATTTGTTGCTTTTCCGTTGCTGCTTTTAATATTTTTTCTTTATATTTAATTTTTGATAGTTTCATTAATATGTGTCTTGGCGTTTTTCTCCTAGGATTTATCCTGTATGTGACTGTCTGTGCTTCCTGGACTTGATTGACTATTTTCTTTCCCATATTAGGGAAGTTTTCAACTATAATCTCTTCAAATATTTTCTCAGGCCCTTTTTTTTTTTCTCTTCTTCTTCTGGGACCCCTATAACTCAAATGCTGGTGTGTTTAATATTGTCCCAGCACTCTCTGAGACTGTCCTCAATTCTTTTCATCCTTTCTTTTTATTCTGCTGTGTGGTCGTTGTTTCCACTATTTTATCTTCCAGGCCACTTATCCATTCTTCTGACTCAGTTATTCTGGTATTAATTCCTTCTAGAGAATTTTTAATATAATTTATTGTGTTGTTCATCATTGTTTGTTTGCTCTTTAGTTCTTCTAGGTTCTTGTTAATCATTTCTTGTATTTTCTCCATTCTATTTCCAAGATTTTGTATCACATTTACTATCATTTCTCTGAATTCTTTTTCAGGTAGACTGCCTATTTCCTCTTCACTTGTTTGGTCTGGTGGGTTTTTACCTTGCTCCTTCACTTGTTGTATATTTCTCTGTCTTCTCATTTTGATTAACTTACTGCATTTGGGGTCTCCTTTTCGCAGGCTGCAGGTTCATAGTTCCTTTTGTTTTTGTTGTCTGCCCCCAGTGGGTGAGGTTGTTTCAATGGGTTGTGTAGGCTTCCTGGTGGAGAGGACTAGTGCCTGTGTTCTGGTGGATGAGACTGTATCTTGTCTTTCTGGTGGGCAGGACAGTGTCTGGTGGTTTGTTTTGGAGTGTCTGTGAAGTTAGTATGATTTTAGGCAGCCTCTCTGCAAATGGGTGGGGTTGTGTTCCTGTCTTGCTAGTTGTTTGGTATGGGGTGTCCAGCACTGTAGCTTGCTTTTTGTTCAGTGGAGCTGGTTCTTAGCATTGAGTTGGAGATCTCTTGGAGAGCTTTTGCCATTTGCTATTACTTGGGACCAGGAGGTGTCTGGTGGACCAATGTCCTGAAGTCAGCTCTCCCAAAGAAGAGGCTCAGGTCTGACACCCAGCTGGAGCACCAAGACCCTGTCAGCCACATGGCTCAGAAGAAAAGGAAGAAAAATAAAGAAAGAAAGAAGAGCAAAATAAAAGTTATGAAAATAAAAATATAAAACATTTTATTAAAAATGAAAAAGTAATTTAAAAATAGAAAGAAAGAAAGAAGAGAGCAACCGAACCAGTAAACAAATCCACCAATATAACAAGCACTAAGAACTATACCAAAAAAAATAAAAATAGCCTGAACCCTACGACAGATTGTAAAAGCAAAGCTATACAGACAAAATCACACAAGGAAGCATGCATATACACACTCACAAAAAGAGAAAAAGGAAAAATGTATACATATATATTTAAAATAAAAGGAAGGAAGCAACCAAATCAATAAAGAAATCTACCAATGATAATAAGCTCTAAATACTAATCTAAGATAAACATAAAACCAGCAACAAATTAGCTGCAGAAAGCAAACCCCAAATCTACAGTTGCTCCAAAAGTCCACTGCCTCAATTTTGGCATGATTCATTGTCTATTCAGGTATTCCACAGATGCAGGGTACATCAAGTTGATTGTGGAGATTTAATCTGCTGCTCCTGAGGCTTCTGGGAGAAATTTCTCTTTTCTCTTCTTTGTTCACACAGCTCCTGGATTTCAGCCTTGGATTTGGCCTTCCTCTGTATGTAGGTCACCTGAGGGCATCTGTTCATCGCTCAGACAGGATGGGGTAAAGTAGCAGCTGATTAGGGGGCTGTAGCTCACTCAAGCCAGGGGGAGGGAGGGGTACAGAATGTGGGTTGAGCCTGCGGTCGCAGAGGCCAATGTGATGTTGCAACAGCCTGAGGTGCGCTATGTGTTCTATCAGGGAAGTTGTCCCTGAATCATGGGATGCTGGCAGTGGCAGGCTGCACAGGCTCCCAGGAGGGGAGGTGTGGATAGTAACCTGTGCTTGAACACAGGCTTCTTGGTGGCTGCAGGAGCAGCCTTAGCGTTTCCTGCCCATCTCTC
Source organism: Mesoplodon mirus (assembly GCF_964341445.2). Lineage (NCBI taxonomy): Eukaryota > Metazoa > Chordata > Mammalia > Artiodactyla > Ziphiidae > Mesoplodon > Mesoplodon mirus. The sequence continues at coordinate 113,437,134 of NC_138982.1, forward strand.
TTGTCCATGCTTTTAGCCACAGCTCGCACCCATCTCTGGAGCTCGTTTAGGCAGTGCTCTGAACCCCCTCTCCTAGCGCATCCTGAAAAAATGGTCTCTTGCCTCTTAGGCAAGTCCAGAGTTTTTCCCGGACTCCCTCCTGGCTAGCTGTGGTTCACTAGCCCCCTTCAAGCTGTGTTCACACAGCTAACCCCAGTCTTCTCCCTGGGATCTGACCGAAGCCTGAGCCTCAGCTCCTAGCCCCCAGCTGCCTGTGCGGGTGAGCAGACAAGCGTCTCAGGCTCGTGAGTGCTGGTCGGCACCGATCCTCTGTGTGGGAATCTATCTGCTTTGCCCTCTGCACCCCTATTGCTGTGCTCTCCTCTGTGGCTCCAAAACTTACACCCTGCCCATCCCCCATCTCCGCCAGTGAAGGGACTCCTAGTGTGGAAATTTTTCCTCCTTCACAGCTCCGTCTCAGAGGTTCAGGTCCCATCCCTATTTTTTTGCCTCTGTTTTTTCTTTTTTCTTTTGCCCTACCCATGTACATGTGGAGTTTCTTGCCTTTTGGGAGGTCTGAGGTCTTCTGCCAGTGTTCAGTAGGTGTTCTGTAGGAGTTGTTCCACATGTAGATGTATTTTTGATGTATTTTTGGAGAGGAAAGTGATCTCCACGTCTTACTCCTCCACCATCTTGAAGGTCCTCCCCTGCATGCATCTTTTCCACAGGGATTTGTGATATCATCTCTAAGCTCTTTGTGGAAAATCAATAGCTTTTGCAGTTCCATGCCCAAATTCAGAACAATCTTAATTTCACACATAGAGGATGTTTGAGAATGTTCAGTTGGTACTGTGAAGATCTAAAGTAAAAGCAGAAAGTTATAACTAAACAGCTCATGAAAATATGGGAGGTGGAAGTAAACTGCATATATCACTCCATTAATTATCATAAAATATTCAGTTGCAAGAAATAACACAAAGACTGCCTATACCCTTTACCTAGGTTTTCCGTGATACCATCTTGCAAAATTATAGTATAATATCACAACAAAAATATGACATTGATTTATTCTAAATATAGAATAGTTTCATCACCACAAGGATTCCTCCCATTGCTATTTTATAGGCATATACACTGCTCTGCCCTCATCCCTAACTCTTGGCAACCATCAATGTGTTCTCCATGTCTAAAATGTTGTCATTTTGATAATGTCATATACATGAAATCATACAGTAAGTAACCTTTTGGGATTGATTTTTTCCATTCAGGATAATTCCCTGAAGATTCATCTAAGTTGTTGCATGTGTCATAGTTTGTTCCTTTTTATTGCTGAGAATGGTATGGACACACTTCCATTTTTAAATAATTCACCACTTGAAGGACATCTGGTTTCTTTCCAGTTATTGACTATTTTAAATAAAGGTGTCTCTTTTTTTGCCACCCTATGGATTACTAGCCTATTTTGGGGAATTCTGTTTTGATAGTTTCATAATTTCTTTAGTAGTTGCTCTTTACATTATAATACACAAGAATCATAATCAGTCATCAAGTATCAACGTTTTACCATTTCAAGTGGAGAATGGAAATCTTACTTCCATTTAAGTACATTTATCCTTCCCACAATTAAATACAATTACCTTGAGTATTGGATGGTGTTATAATTTTTGTTTTAATTATCACATATTTAAAAATTAAATGAGGATTGTCTATTTTATACTTTCTCATGATTCTGCTCTTTCAGTTGTACTTTTGTATTATCTGATGTCCCAAGATTCCTTCTTTTATTATTTCTTTTCTGATTTGAAAACATCCTTTCACCATTCTTTAAGTGTAGGTCAGCTAGTGACAAATTCAAGTTTGTTTTTTTTTTTTTCTGAGGATGTCATTATTTCTGTTCATTCTTGAAGGATAGCTTTACCACCTGTTGAATCTGAAAAATATTATTCTACTTTCTTCTTGTTTTAGGTGAGAAATCTATTGTCATTAGAATTGATGTTGCCCTGTAAGTAATATGTCATTTCACTATGGCTGCTTTCAAGACTTTTTCTGTCTTTATTTTCAGAAGTTTAATTATCTTATTTCTTGGTGTGTATTTCTCTGGGTTTATTTTGCTTCAGATTTGTTCAGCCTGTTGCATATATGAGTTTATGTTTTTCACCAAAGAGACAACTGCATCCCTGGTCAACATTTAAACTACAGTCTCACAGGAGATCTTGAGTCAGAGACACCAGTTTAAGTGGTGCTTGGATTGTTGACCACAGAAACAGAGATAAGAAATGTTTGTTGTTTTAAGCTGCTAAACTCTGGGGTACTTTCTTACTCAGCAATAAATAACCAATATAGTCACAGTCATCATATCTGAAGGACTGACTTTTGTTCTCTTTATGTAAATTCTTCCCATTGTTCTTGGTTACTAGCTAACTCAGGCCATGATATAATATTGCAGTCACCACTTCTTCCATAAGAGATTTAAATATATATTTTTCTCCAGGAGCACAGTAATTAGAGTGAAGCTTCTTCCAGGTTTACAGTAGTTAGGGTAAACTTAGGTTTTATCTTAACTGCTATGCTTTTACCCTATTTAGCTTTAACCAAAACAAAAAAAATATATTGATTATAAAATCTAGTAACTTTATTTATTTTATTTTATTATTATTATTTTTTTGGCTGGGCTGTGCAGCTTGCTGTATCTTAGTTCCCCAACCAGGGATCGAATCCAGGCACACAGCCGTGAAAGCACAGAGTCCTAACCATTGGACCCCAGGGAATTCCCCCAAATCTAGTAACTTTAAATAAGATAGTAATTTTTCCCTCACTTCATATTCTGAAAGTTAGCACCTCTTTTTGGCAGGTCAGCTCAAATGCAAAGAGTTTTAGGGTCCTCTGTTCCTCTCATTGCATAATCCAACAGACTTCTAGCATGTGGGCACTGTTGTCCATATCCATATCTGTGTGCACCTACAATTGGAAGACAAAAGGAAAGAAGAACACTCACATGTTATGGCCAAGACTCAGAAGTGTCATGATGTGCCAATTTAGCTTTTATCACCCAATCAAAGATGCTAGAAAATGTAGTCCATGGTAGGTATATGTCCAGCATTCATATATTATTGTAGAAAAGTGGGAAAAGAGATACTGAAGAACAATTAGCAGTATGCCAAGGAGTCTTTAGTCTTTCGTATTTTCCACAGTTTGCCTCTTTGATGTGTTCCCACTCAGTAGGACCAATTAAATATAGGCAAGGGAGACATCTATAACCTATTTATTTAGGTAGAAGTGGCAAGGCTTTATATTCGTTCATTATATTGACATCAATAGTATTTTATTATTGGGATAACAACAATAATCCTTAGAATATATGTTATCAATTTTTTTATAGATTGCTTCCTTTTTCACCACATCCACCATTCTCCTTACATAATCATGAGAGATTTATCACACTGTCTGGGAATGACTATATTAAGCCCCAGTATACAGAATTTCAAGGGAATACTTCTCTCCACTACCAACCCAACTAGGACCCAGTATATGGTCTCATTTCTCTTCCTGGATACCTAGTGGGAAAATCCTGTTCTCAAATGTAGAATTACAGTTGTCTATTGCTATATAGGAAACATCCTCAAGCTTTAATTTAATATTATCTTTCATGTTTCTGTGGATTGACTGGAGTCAGCACATCTCTTTCTTATGATCTGTAGTGTTGTTGCCATCAGATAGTGGCTAAAGCTGAAGTTATATGAAGGCTCACTTTAGTGGTCTGGACAAGGCAGCTTACTAACATACATGTCTTACCCTTCAGGTAGTATGATACATAGAATAGCACTCCTCTCCACCCAAAAAAAAAAAAGTCTACATTTTTTTATAATTGTCCCTGGAATATGTGAATATGTGAAAAAAAGGGGCTTTGCACATGTGATTAACTTAAGGATCTTGAGATGAAAGAGAATATCCTGGATTACCTGGGTGGGCTTGATGTAATCATAAGGGTCCTTAAAAGAGGGAGGCAAGATAGTCAGAGAAAGAAAAGGAGATGTGACAAGGAAGTAGAGGTTGAAGTGATGTCATCTTGAAGAAGTGGCCAGGAGCCAGGGATTGCAGGTGGCTTTTCGAAGCTAAAAAGGCAAGAAAACAGATTCTCCCCTCAGAGACTCCAGAAGGAACCAGCCATACCGACTCCTTGACGTTAACCTGCTGTTACTAATTTTTACTTTTGATCTCTAAAACTGTAAGATAATACATTACATAGTTTTACACCACTAAGTTTCTGGGAATTTGTTACAGTAGTGGTAAGAAATTAATATCAATGTGATGGGTGGGACAATTGAAGTCTGGCTGGATTTCTTTCTCTTTCTCCACGAGACCATTCCATGTGGTGATCTTGGGCTCTCTCACAGCACACTGTTCTCGAGTTAGTAGGACTTCTTACCTGGAAGCTGTCTTCCCCCAGAACATGTGTTCTAAAAACAGGATGCACAAGTTTCTCTTACTTTAAATACTAGAACTGCAACTGATAAATCACTCTGACACATTCTAATAGTTAAGTAGTCACAGGTCAAGACCAGATTCAGCTCTTGGTGGGGAGAGGAACCAGTAATGTGTGTCTTTATCCAGCCTCTGGACATATGCTATTTCCATTTCTCACAAATTCAGAATACATTCACCCCTCCTAAAATTCCTACAATTTGATTACATTATGATACCAAATTCAGTTTTTAGTTCTAAGATCTTGTCATTTAAATCAGCTCCAGGTGAAAATAAGACTCTGAGCACAATTACTCGGTTTTGGATCTGGATTATTATTCCTGTTGATCTGAAGACTTTGAGCTAAAAGAACACTTTATCTGTCTTCCTTACATCTGATATAAAGAGAGGGGAGTCATAGGATAACTGCTTTTGACACTCCTATTCCAGACTAAGGAGAGCTCAGGAGGTATGGACAATCACAGGTACAGAGCAATTCTGAAATACAATCAGTTACATGTCACCAGTTCCTTGATTACAGCCCAATCCTTCTCTGTGGGATTTTTTTTTTTTTTTGTGGATCTTGACTCTACCCTCTAAGCTCTTGACTGTACTTTCTGAGTCATATTTCCTTTTGCATAATAAAAGGTCCTGTTTTCCTCCCTCCTTCCTCTCTCTCTTTCTTCCTTCCTTCCTTCCTTCCTTCCTTTCTTTCTTTCTTTCTTTCTCTCTCTCTCTTTCTTTCTTTCTTTCTTTCTTTCTTTCTTTCTTTCTTTCTTTCTTTCTTTCTTTTTCTTTCTTTCTTTCTTTCTTTCTTTCTTTCTTTCTTTCTTTCTTTCTTTCTTCCTTCCTTCCTTCCTTCCTTCCTTCCTTCCTTCAGCTAAATAGATTCCTTGTCCATAAAAGTTGGGGACCTGAATGTCTCTTTACACATTGAACTCTCTCTCCCTTTTAGTCTAAGTAGGTAAAATTACTTTAAAAATCTTTGGACTTATATTTATAACCCACATTAGTAGACAAGTCACCCCCACAGACCTCTTACAATACGTTGGGCTGAGAGTCAGAACACAAGAGGGCAATGTACCTCAGAGCCTTGGAGGACATTATCTAACTGGGAGCGTTTATGAACCACTGCATTACATGTTTATGAGGGTTTAACTGAGGTCTCAGAGCCTCACTCTTGAAAACATGACCAGTGTCCTGAATTCATTCATTGCACTTGAAGAAATTTCTTACTTTCAGAGTATTTCTTGGGAGAGATGGAGGTGAGAAAATATCTTATTTTTGAACACAACAAATGCTGCCTCAGCAAATTTCTTCTAGATTCTACTTTGAGACTGAATAGTTCCTTCTTTAGTATTTCTCTCTACTTGTACATTATCATATAGAGCTAAATAACAAATTAGATGACGATTATAAGGAAATATTGTTAACCAAATCCATAAATTCAGTAGAAAATATGTTCCATTTCTACATTACCATGCATGAGAATATCATAAATTTTTGTCACTAAGAAACACATTTTTTTTTCTTAAAACAAGCTTCATAGCAAATTCCTACCTGTCATTTCAGTATTCACTAACAATTTCCCTAAGGCCCTTCTAATATCTGCCTGATGCTTGTTCCCAAGCCAATCCTACACGTTTTCATTTAAAAACATTTTTTTTACAGCAGCAATCTACTTTCACAAATCAGATTCTTCTTTGATTATTTATTGCTATGTAACTAACCGCCCCCAAAACTTAGTGGCTCAAAACAACAATTTATTATCTCTCGAGTTTCTGATGGCTCATTCACTCAGCTGGATGCTTCACACTTTTGAGTCTCTCATGTGGTTACAGAGGGATGGAAGCTGTGTCTGGAGTCATTTGTAAGATTGTCAGAGCTGGATTGGCAAGATGTGTTCTTTACTTACATGCTTAGAACCTCAGACTGCATACTTGAGACATGTAGGTTCTAAGGACCTCTCTCTCTCTCACTTCCATTCCCTCCTTCTCTCCTTCCTTCCTTGTCTGCCTCCCTCCTTCCCTCCCTGTGGTCTCTCCATGGGGCTAATTTATGTTTCCTCACAGCTTGCTGGTCTCCGGATATTCAAATGTCTTACATCAAAGCTAGATTTCCCAAGATATGTATACCAAGACAGAGGAATCAGAGGCTGCCAGTTCCCTTAACAAACTGGCATAGTGTCACTTCTACCACATTCCATTGATTAAGCAACCACACGGCCAGTCCACATTCAAGTGAAAGGGAAATAAATATCACATCTTGATGGGAAGAGTGACAAAGGGTTTGTACCAGTTTTCATCTAAGACATGAAAATTTCATCCTCTTTTCTAAGAATTTCTCATGGACAGACAAAGATTAAATTCTGCTCCTTTAGTTAGCATTTGCTTTTAAAGATCTTTATCCTCTACCTCATTTATGAATTCCAAGCCACGATAGGTAATGTAAATAGGAATTAGACCATATGTGGCATCATTTTAGTTGGTGAATTCTCTTTATCCACTAATCTATGAGAGTCCTACAAGAAAAGCTTATTATACCATTCTGTATTTCATAAGCCATTGGATAATTCAATTCCACTTAGATGTTTTTCTCCAACCCCACATTACCCCCATTCTATGCAAAGTCATGCTTTATCTTTATATTTCTCACAGTCTATTTTTTTGTTCCAAGTCTCCTAGCCCCTGTAGGTGCACTTAAAGGGGTGTAGGAGAACTCAACCATTTGAGGACCATAAAATATCTGGGTCTGGATTTGGGGAAAGGTTATACCATTATCCACTTCCTTTTAAAATTTTTAATTTTAGCATACCTAATAGTTTGGGTATTACAAAATTCAAAACATACCCAAAAAACTACACAATGATAAGTTCTGTGTTTTTGCTCAATCACAAAAGTAAAGTCCTCTTCTAGAAAGAACAAAACTAAAGTAACCAATTTATTTTGTATTCTGTTAGATATATATATGCATATACACACAGATACATATAAGCAATTAAGTATATATATGTGTATATACATATATGAATACATATACATAAATGTGCATATATTTGTACATATGAATAGATACATATCTGTATTGCATTGTTTGTGTACATGTGTATACTTATTATACAAATGGTAGCTTATAGGATATGCACTGTAGCACACTTTGCTTTTCTTTGGTGATAATAATATAACTTGGAGAAGGTTCCATATTAGTTTTAAAAGAGTTTCATCACTTTGATTCATTTGTTTGTTTCTTACTTTCCTTATGGCTATAGAGTATACCAATTTCTATTGAAGTCTATGATACTTTTTTAACCAGTTTTCTATTGATAGATATTTAATTTGCTTCAAATATCTTTCTATTAAAAATAATGTTACAGTGAATAATCCAGTACATATACCATCATTGTACAAATCTGGGAATACTATAGGATATACAATTGTTGAGTCAAAATGTATGCAAGTATGTTTTTTAATTGGAAGATACAGCCAAATCGCCCTTCTTAGAGAAAATAGTAGTGTTTATATTCAGTCTTTTGCAGTACCTCTTACCCAATCTTTTGAATATATATTGCATACTGTCAAATATTTGATCTTTATCCACCTGACATGTGAAAATAGTGTCTCATTAAGTTTTAAATTTGCATTTAAAATGCAAAGTTACACTGGACATCTTTTGATGTGATTAAAACATTTATATTTTATTTTCCATCATTTGATTGTTATGATACTTTGCTCATTTTTATGTGAGTGTGTTGGTCTTTTTCTTATGGACTTATATAAGCTTTTTATATAGAAGAGAATTATATTCTGTACTTTTGTCAATTAAGTTGCATACTATCTTATCTCTTTTTTATTAATCATTTCCTTTGACTGTTTACCATGGATTTTGTTTCAATATCATCAGATTTATACGTTTTTTTATGGTTTTTAAATTTTCTCTCATATATGACTGTTTTTTGTGACATTAAATAAAAATTATAGTTTTATATGATTTTTAACATTGTAATTTATAATACAGCTTGAATTTATTTTAGTGTAAGTTATGAGATATGCATCTAATTTGTCCAGATAACTATCCAGTTGTCTAAATATTAGTTCTTATATAATCTATCTTTTTTCCACAATATTGAGATGCCTCTTTTACCTAATTTCTAAATCTCTCTCTCTCTCTCTCTCTCTCTCTCTCTCTCTCTCTCTCTATATATATATATATATATATATATATATATATATATACTCTCTCTATATATATATATGTAATAGATAGATATTTATGGAATTTCCTTAGCCTTTGTTCTTCCTCTCATCCCTGCAGGAATATCACACCAGGTAACATTACATTTTTGCTACACCACTTCTGCCTTCAAGAGGTAAAGCTGGGCCTGGAGGGAAACAATTCTTCTTCAGAAGAGTTGATGTAGTCCCACTTACCTAGACATTATCATGAATAAACAATCACTCCTTGGAGAAAGCATTTTAGATTCTGTATTAATTTCCTAGACCTGCCATAAACAAAGTACTGGGTGGCTTAAAAAAACACAAATGTATTATTTCACAGTTCCAGGATATGGAAGTCTGAAACCAAAGTGTCCATGGGTCTGTGCTCCCTCAGACACCTTTAGGAAAATCCTTCCTTGTTTCTTCCTTGCTTCTGGTGGTTGGCTGGCAATATTTTTTTTTTTTTTTAAGTTTTCTGATTTTAGTATTAGTCTGACAGAGCGTTAGTAACCATGCTGCACTGAAACATGTAATGACACAATCTGAATCGTGATTTGTGAAATATTATACCCCACACCCCCAGAATACTTATGCTGGTCATTAACTTAACAATGTGTAAGTAAGTATATAAGCACAATCAGTGACAGACAGCCTCTTGTATAGATTGCCGTTTAGCAATACACCAACTGCCTCCGAGATTTATGCTTACAGGTAGACAGTTGCAAGTCAAGGATATTGCTGTTCCTTGACTTGCAACTGCCTTTGTTGTCACATGGAGTTCTCACTATGTTTCTCTGTCTCCATGTGGCCACATGACCATCTTTTTTATGAGGATACAAGTTGTATTGGATTAGGAGACCACCCTACTACATTATGACCTCATCTTAGGTAACTACATTGACAATGACCCTATTTCTAGATGAAGTGACATTCTTAAGTACCAGGGGTTAGGACTTCAGCATTTTTTTTTTTTCGGTACGCGGGCCTCTCACTTTTGTGGCCTTTCCCGTTGCGGAGCACAGGCTCTGGACGTGCAGGCTCAGCGGCCATGGCTCACGGGCCCAGCCTCTCCGTGGCATGTGGGATGTTCCTGGACCGGGGCACAAACCCATGTCCCCTGCATTGGCAGGTGAACTCTCAACCACTGCACCACCAGGGAAGCCCCAGCATAATTTTTTTGATAGGAGACAATTTAACCTATAACAATTCCTGCAGTTTGTAATAACTCCTTTGGGTAATGTTCTTGATACTCTGCTCATTAACCTGACTCCACTGAACTCTTTTTGTGACTCCTGGATACATAAATCTTGTATTATTACCCAAGATGTTTCTGTGACTATACTATCTACAAATCTATGCCTGATATGAACACTTATTAATACTATGATTATATAACAGACAATTTGAATTAGTTTTAGAAAATAATTTGTAAACACATTTATATAATTGTATTAATATATTTTATTCACATACTTAATTACCAATATTTATTAGACTAAATCAATGAGCATTTGAAAGTATCTGTAATTGTTATTTTCTTTTTTGTACATATAGTATCCTACAGTCAGTATTATGGACAAATTCTGCCATGGGGTTTCAGTTACAGAGTAAAAGCAATATTTTCTGCATGATTTGTCATCACTACACTTATTTCTTATCCCTCTGTCACATCCTGACTCTACTCAATTTGCTAACTCTCCTCCACACTTCATTGCCCTGTATTTTATAATCACAATATATTAATATTAATAAATAGAAAAATACAGTGAACCATCACTTGTTAAGTAAGAATTCATGTATAAATTACTTTCTTCTATACTTGTTAATGATTACCAATGCATCAGATTCTTATGATTTGTAGATCATGATATCATTAAATTGCTCTCCAAAGCATCTAAACTTATTGCTGATAAAGTCTTTGGTCAATACTACAACTCTCAATTTTATAGAAATGTGATATTGTAATTATATTTGGATTTTCTTGTATAGATTAGTCCTTTATTCATTTTGCATGATCCTTACTTAACCAACTGTATCAAACCCAGTCTGAGGAAGGACTACCTTCAGAGAATAGGGATGATCAGCTTGGATCTCCCCACCCACCGACCAAAAAAAAAAAAAGAAGAGAAAAACAAAGAACAAAAATGTGGAACTGACATCTAAGTCGACACAGGGAAGAAGGATTTAGAATCTGGCAGACACATGTTCTGGCAGTCACAGAGTTACATTCTGTGGTAATACATGAGTAGCTTGGCATGTTTAACCACCAACTGTATGGAATGTCTTTCAGCACACTCTGATTCTATGTTTACAAATCAACATTGTGAAGAAAAATTCTGGCTCCAAAGTCTATTGATCTCAGGAAGTAGAAGAATTTATTATCAAACATAAGCAATCTGGTTATAAGAAAATATATGTTTTCCTTTAATGTTCAAACTGACACTATTTTTGATGTCTTGAATGAGTGAAAGAACAAATAACACTATGGATCTGGATAATATCAAGTTTTTATATGTGTAGCATAGTCTGTGGGGGAGGGAGGTATATTCTGGTGCATGGTGACCACACCAGGAAATTGACCTCTATTAAGCCCTTGGTGGCAATAACTGGCCTTTTAAACCACTACCTTTATCTTGTCATTGTCAAGCTTCAGTGACTTAGCATTTAATAACTTTGGCATATTTAAAATAATACAATCATTAAAATAACAGAGGTAGGCCTAAAATAAATGGGAATATTAGAGGAATGTTAACCTTTGTTACTGGCTGAAATTTAAATTTAAATTTGTAATATATAAGAATTTAAAATACTTAAGAGGGTGGTTTTTTCTTTTAATGGAAAAAGAAACATTGGGTTAACTTTTTACCTATTTGAAAGGGATTGATTCATTTTGTGTTACATTCACTGAAGTGGAAAATTAGCATGGGGTTATTAAAAGAAATTTTTAAAAAACCTCATTGTGGACTAGAATGAAAAGAAAAGTAATTAATTTGGTGCATTTTCAATTGCTCCTAAGAAAGACAATGCACTGCAAAAAATAATTAACACTGTGGAAAATAATCGGAACAGCAAAGGGCAAAAGTACAAATTTTATTAAGAGCAATGATTCTGATCATGTGATTTGGAACAATGCAGTGATCTTCAAGTTATGCAAATCTGGGTATAGAATTTTATTTCTTTTTTAAAAAAAATCTTTACAAAATCTGAAATAAGTCTGTTCTAAGACAACCTCTAAATTAAATAAAAATCAATAGATAATATTGCACTGTCAGTCAGGTGACAGTCAGTGCTACCTAATAACCCACAGCTGTTAATTCCTTTGTTCTTGAACCATCAATAAAGTAATTTGATCACTGTGATGGTTAATTTTAAGTGTCAACTTGTCTGGGCCACAGTGCCCAGATACTTGGTCCAACTTTATTCTGGGTGTTTCTGTGAGGGTGTTTTAAGATGAGATTTATATTTAAATTGTTGGACTTTGAGTAATATAGATTTCACTCTGTAATGTGCATGGACCTCATCCAATTAGTTGAAGGCCTGAATAAGACCTCATCCAATTAGTTGAAGGCCTGAATAGAACAAAAGACTTAACTTTCCTGAGCAGGAGGGGATTATCCAGCAGACTGCTTTTAAACTCAACTACAACTCTCTCCTAGGTTTCCAGCCGGTAAACCTCTCCCATCAAATTTGGGATTTGCCAGGAATCTACAATTGCATGAATCAGTTCTTTAAAACAGATCTCTTTATATATATAAATATAAATATAAATATAAATATATAAATATAAATATAAATATAAATATATATATATATATATATATATATATAATATATATATATATTCATCTTATTGATTCTCTCTCTGGAGAACTAGGACCAATACAGTCAACATAAATGCTTTCCAGTACATTTTTCTTTCTTGACTGGCCTAAAACCTTTGTTTAAGATGCTAGATTCAGAGAATCTGAAGAGATCTAAAGAAATTCTCATTTCTTACCTCCCTTGTCGTAGGTCCAGTTATCTTTGACATATCCTTTCTGATATATTTCATGAGGAAATTTTACCAAGCATTTAGATCTATCAAGATGTTTTAATGTTAGGACTTTACTTATTGCAGTCACTTAAATCTTTCCTCACAGGTAAACTAAATTTGACACAAATGTAAATTTGAAATCTAAATGGCATTAAGAAAACTAAAATTGGTAAAGCCTATTTGTTAAAAATTGAAAGTCACATTTAGTCATCACAACCACCCTCTAATCTTTACATCACATGTGAGGTCCATTCCAGATAACATACTCCTCCTCTGTCTTGGGCACTCAAGCAGGGAGCACATTGGGCAGTGAGCACCACCTCTTCAGAACTGCTTGCTCATCAGTTGGGAGATGGCACTTGAACCTAGTAGAAGAAAGAAATCTTGGACCTGCGTGTCAGTTTTCTATTGCTGTTGTAACAAATTTCCATTAATGTAGTGGCTTAAATGCAACACAAATTTATTCTCTTCAGTTCTGTAGGTTAGAGGTATTACATGAACCCTACTGGGTTAAAATCACTGACTGGCTATATGGATAAATGCCAAAATATTAAATGTGGTTATCTCCATCTATGTCTGTGATGTAGAAGTGCAGGTGACTTGTCATTTATTTTTACTAATATATGTTTTATAGCTTTAACTGAATTGACTAATACTGATTCAGACATCAAAATAGAAAAGGAAAACTTTGGAAAGAGAAAAGCATGCATTTGATATACCATTAATTAACCTAAACATAAATATTTAAACAAAGAGACTGTAAGAGTCAATTGGCTCCCAATGATAATTTCTAATCCATTTTCAGTAGAATCTACATGAAATTCTTAGCTAGAGAAAATTAACTTCTTTGAAAGGCATATAACATTAAATTTATTGGCATTATTATTAAAATCCCTGTTGTTATTATTCATTTGTATCTATCTAAGTATATTGACAAGTGACAAAGGAATATGCAGAATCCTGTTGAAATCCCACATGAAGAATAATGGGTTCTTTAAGTTAATATATAGGCGGATGGATTATTTTAAGAGCTTTATATAACTTGGGACAAATAGCCTTAAAGTCATTTATTTGTTTTTCTCCCGAAAAGTAGTTTCATGAGGGGATTACATCCAGGCATTTAATGACTTCTCACTTCTTTATTTCTTACACTGTGGTCAAAAGCATTTGACACTGTTCCCAACTCTCTTTGTCTGGAAATACTTATTTCTCCTTGACCTCTCAATAGTATTCAACTTTGTTGGCCCCAAAGGAAACATAAAGAGCTCTACACAGAGATGATTTGCAGCTAGATTGTGAGAGCTTCATTTGTTAACAGTTAGTAAACCCCTTCTCCAGATTACTTCAACCACAACATAATTTAAGAGAGGTGTCTAGAAATTTTGATTTTTGTTTTCTATTCTTTCACCCAAATAAAAATGGGCCCAGTAGAAGAACTTTAATAAGTATGCACTTATATTTTTTCCTGCAGCTGCTAGCAAATTTTACATTTAGTCAAAGATTGGTATTGTCCATTATTTAATGTATGTTTATTTCCTTAATCTTGAATAAATAAGTTAAACACTATTTGTAAAGCTAATACTCAACTATTATAAAAAGTAAAAAATATTACAAGTGCTGAAATCCAATATATCTTAGTATGTGATTGGAGGTCACATTTTATTTTTATATTGTGCATTTTTCTTTAATATAGCTTAAATTTTCCTTTTTATGCTTCTGCATTTCATGAAGTCAATTTTTACAAGACTTCAGGAAGTTATAAAACAGAAGACTTATGAACACAAAAATGCTAATTGTATTTCTTTTTTAATAGTTTTAGTGAAATATAATTCACACCATGAAGTTAACCCATTTGAAGTGTATCATTCAATAGCTTTATGTGTATTTTCAGAGTTGTGCAACAATTACCACAATTTTAGAACATTTGATTCACCCCCAAAAGGAACTTCATACCACATAAGAGTATCTCCTATATTCTTTAAGCCCATTCCTACAAGTCCTGTGCAACCACAAATCTACTTTCTGTATATATAGATTTGCCTAATCTATACATTTTATGTTTATGGATTCATATAATATATAGTCTTTTGTGAGTACCCTCTGTTTATCTATTAAAACATTTCAATCCCTTTAATAATATTTTCAGTATTTAAAAAAATAATTTTCTTAATAGTCCCTCTATAGAATACAGTGAACACCTTAGTTATCAGAATCTACTTTATATTTAGATTAACAATTCCAGTGAGCTATAGAAATATTACTCCTATAAAGACCTATTTCCTCTTCCCCTTTTTGTGCTCTTATTGTTATACATATTGCACCCGTATATATTAACACCCCAAAATACATGGTTAAACTTAGGTAGGTATAATATATTTATATAATTTGTGTAATTTTATGTCTTTTAAAAACACTGAAAGAAGGGAGAGCCAATATATACTTATAATTTTATTTAATATAAATTTTCTTATTTACAATTCCTGGTTCTCATTTGTTCCCATGGGTTCAAGTTAACTTCTAGTGTTATTTCCTTATTCCAAAACATCTCTGTTCCCACCCATATCCTTTGTGCTAATATCAAATATATTACATTTCTATATATTATAGGCCCAGCAATACAATTATACACCTATTGTTTTATACAACTGCTTTTAAAATCAATTACTAGGAGAAATGAGAAGAAATATGCAATTGCAATGTCCTTTATAATTATCTAAATAATTACTTTTACTGGTATTCATTATTTTTGTGGATTATTATGTGGATTTGAATTACTGTCTTCTATTATGTGCTTTCAGTTTGGAAAACTGTCTTTAATATTTCTTGTAAGTATTTCTTGTAAGCTCTGCTAGCAACAGTTTTGTTTTTCCTATCAGCACTTTGAAATGTCATCTCACTGCCTTTTGACTTCCAGTGTTTCTGATGAGAAGCCAGTTTTTAATCTTATTTTGGTCCCACTGTATGACAAATTGCTTTTCTCTTCCTACTTTCAAGACTTTCTCCTTGTCTTTCAATATTTTATCTATCCTATAACTGATCCACAGTACCCCTTTGCATTTGTGCTACTTGGAGTTTGTTGAACTTCTTGTTTGTATATAAGAATGTTTTTAATCACATTTGTGAAGTTTCAGCCATCATATATTCACATACTTCTTTCTATCCCTTTCTTTGTCTCCTCTTCTCTGCTACTCTCCTTATGGGTGTGTTGATGTACTTAACGCTGTCTTACATTTCTCATAGGTTTGATAATTTTTCTTCATTCTATTTGTTCTCTCTGTTCTTCAGATTGTATAATCTCTATCAGTCTGTCTTCAAGTTTGCTGATTCTTCCTTCTGCCAGCTCATAGCTATTGTTGAGATGCTGTAGTGATTTTTTTCTTTTCAATTATTGTACTCTTCAACTAAAGAATTTCCATGTAGTTTTGTTACAATTTTAATCTATTGGTGTTCTTGATTTGAGGAAACATTGCTATCATATCTTTCTTTACTTCTTTAAACATGGTTTCTGTGGTTCTTTGAACATATTTACAATAGCTGTTTTAAGTCTTTGTCTGCTGAGTTGACACTTCACCCTTCTCAAAGGAAGTTTCTGTTACCTGCTTTTTTCCTGTGTGGGGGATACTCTTTTCTGTTTCTTTGCATGTCTCATAATATGTTGTTCAAAAGTACACATGGTAGATAATATAGCAACTTTGGATTCTGAACCTATATCTGGGGCTTGTTGTTGTCTTATGCATTTTTATAGTGATATGGCTGAACTATTTAAGTGAACTTTATTTTCTCTACAATGTGCAGCCTCTGAGGTCTTTCCTTAGAGAGTGCAGACCTGGGCAGACACACAGTCATCCTGGGATAAAAGTGGTTTAGCAGGACTCTCTTTGACTGCCTCTTTCCCTGATCTTTCTGTTACATTCTAACTCCTCTACCTCTGTTGGTACCATACACAGCTGTTAGCCTCCACTATTTGCCCAATGAATACTTTAGTGTTTTTGTCAACTCCCTGGGTATAAATAGCTCCATAGTCTGGTCCAGTTGAATTCAGGTCCCTTGTGGAGTAGTCTTTGAGTCCAGTCTAAAGGCTTATTTTCACCCAATCAGGGCTCTTCTTAGCCATTTCTTTCCCTAGTTCTCTTATCTTCTAACTGGTGAATGATTTAGCTTGTTGCTATCATGGAACTCCCAACTCCTAAAAAATCACTTACCACAAAAATCTCCATTATTTTCAACTGCACCTTAAAGCTCAGTTTTCTAATGGTTTCTTATACATAAAGTCACTCCCTTTATAGAAAACAATGAGTTTGCCTTTCTTCCTGGAGTAATCTTTTGTCCTCCTACTCTGAAGCTGAGAGCAGAGAGTAACCCACTTCTCTCAGAGTGGCAGCCCTTTTTTTGTGCATGGGTCACTGGGTGGAAGCAGTAGTCCCTGGTCTTCTCCACTTTCCGTCATGCAGCTCATGCCTTATGAGCAAGCTATGGCAGGGGTGATTGGAGACCAGGGTTCTTGTCTTGCTGGGATAGATATTCCACCCTATGAGTAGGTGCTGGGTGGAGAAGGGGATCCCAACCTCTCAGCTGCTCTTGTCTGGAATAGAGCTGCTATAATTTGGAGACTGAAAGAATGAAGGTAAGATGAGAAATATTGGCAGTCTTCCCATTATGGAGAGATATAATAACCTTAGACTAGGACCTGGAGAAATATATTTAATTTTATAGGATATTTAATTAATTTAATGTATTAACTTGTTGAGAAAATAATTCGAAATTACATGTTAATTTAATTGTCCAACATTTCTATTGTTTATCCAAGCATGTTATAATTTCTGTACTAAAACAGGTTCTTGATATTTTTATATTAATAATAAAAAATCAAACAGAGGATTACTTGAAGGACTGTTCATTTAAATACAAGTCAAGGGCTTCCCTGGTGGCGCAGTGGTTGAGGGTCCGCCTGCCGATGCAGGGGACACGGGTTCGTGCCCCGGTCCGGGAAGATCCCACATGCCACGGAGCAGCTGGCTCCATGAGCCATGGCCGCTGAGCCTGCATATCCAGAGCCTGTGCTCCACAACGGGAGAGGCCACAACAGTGGGAGGCCCGTGTACCGCAGAAAAAAAAAAAGAAATACAAGTCAATTCTATTGAAATAATGAGCATTCAACAATTAAAAACTACCTTTTGAGAAGTACTGTATTTTGACATAATTCATTTACCACACATTAGGAATATTACATGACTCTAGTAGCCTGAGTTCATAGAAAGGTTTCTAAGGCATTCATTTTGTGTTTCTTCTCCAGTATGTCATTTCCATTTATTTTGAACCTAAAGAAAAAAAAAAGAGTGAATTTCAGCTTTTCCTGGTAGAATTTAAGTTTCTCAAACAGCATTAAATAACAATCCCACAAAAAATTTATTTTTAAATTAATTTTTATAGTCCTTTGAAGAGTTTTCCCCCAATGATGTTTGATTTAGTAATTAAAAAGAACAAACAACAACACCAAAAAACAACTTTGTGTTGCCTCCCTCAGTCTATCTTTGGCCAAACTGAGAAGTGGGCTCAGATTATCTGCTGTGTGCATTCCTTCCTCTTACGGTATTCTGGAATGTGCCTTCCTCAGAACACCATCCTGCTCTCCTTGATCATATGTTGCCTTACTATTATGTGTCTCTGGTTTTTATCCCAAGACTGGATCACCGTGTCTTCAAGGTATCAAGTAGATATTTCAATAAAGTTGTGCCTAATACGAAAAGTGTTGTTGCAGATGCCATACAGGTGATTTAGACCTTACATACTACATGCACTAACTTATAAGAATAAAAATTACCTGTGGCCTAAATGTTTGAAATTTGTCAGAATCTCCAAATATCTTTTAAATCAAAATATATCAGTATTCCCTTCTTTGCTGATAAACTCAGTCTTCATAATCTTAAGAATGAGATTTTGTTAAATCAAAATTGACAAAGTAAAAGAGACCCTAAATGTGCCTTTATTTTCTTCTTGTGACTTAGAGAATTTAGAAAATTATATATCTAGATACATTAGTTATAATATGACAAATGCCTATACATAGGCCTGAATTGAGGGATTTGCAGTGATATATAAAATTTTGACACCACTGCCTTAGCATATAACCATTTCTTTTTATGCACCTGTGGGCAAAGAGAAGAGGAAGGGCCAATGGACAAAATTACCTATTGATCTCTCAACAAAGTGCATCTTTTTTTATTTTAATAGGTTTCCTTTACCCTGCTGGGTGTTATTGTATTGGAAAAACATTTAAAGAATATAACAGCTAACTGTAGCCTTAAGTATGAGTTTGATTCCCTATGGTTAAGACAGGACTATATTTCCAAGTGTTTTAATTTTCATTAAAAATGTTAGATACTATTATAATCCACATGTTGAGACTCTTATCTTTACTTACATTCGATTTGCAAGAGAAAGTTTACAGTCAAGTTTTATTTCCACTCGATATCAAGATTGGCTCTTAGGTGCTATTGCTGACCTGCTCTTGCCTAGATTTCGTATATGTTCTGTCACATGTCAGTACGGTGTTTCCAACTTTCATGTCCACACCAGTGTGCTGGAGTCAGTTCTCTCAAAACAAAAATAGAACACAGGGCCTCCCTGGTGGCGCAGTGGTTGAGAGTCCGCCTGCCGATGCAGGGGATACGGGTTCGTGCCCCGGTCTGGGAGGATCCCATATGCCGCGGAGCGGCTGGGCCCGTGAGCCATGGCCGCTGGGCCTGTGCGTCCGGAGCCTGTGCTCCGCAACGGGAGAGGCCACAACAGTGAGAGGCCCGCGTACAGCAAAAAAAAAAAAAAAAAAAAAAAAAAAAAAAAAAAAAAATAGAACACAGTAAAACTCAGAGAGTCGGGACAATGTAATTGGGGTATGAGTGTGTGTGTGTGTGTGTGCACACACATGTGCATATTTCATAGGAGACTAATAAAGGTTGAAAAGATGTAGGATAAGAACCAATTGTTTGTTTATAGCATAAATATGGAGTCTAATTCTCTAGAAGTTACGATTATACCATGTTCATGTGTTAAAAGGAACTCATGATACACAAATGACAGGTCCTGAAAAGTAGATGATATGGAGCTCATGAATTAGAAACTGAGTAGCCAAAACAAACATAAAGTTCTCCAAGAGAATACAGAAAAATAAGACAAAAAGTGGGGAGAAGTGGGTGAACCTGTGCATGTAATAGTCTTGGTACTTCCCTCCTCTCCTCTTAAACTGGGAATTTCACTCATAGGGTAGGTGGAGTATAAAATAATTTATAGTCCTACAGGATTTGAATATTTTATCATTGTAGATGATATAATAAAGATTCTGACCAGATAGGAAACTCTAGTAAATAAATGACTTTCTACATATCTGTTGTTTTACTCTCTCATACAATGGAATTATTTATGTTGTTACTTTCTTGTGAAATACTATTGCAAAGCTTTAAAACAAAAAATAGCTTTACAGATTTATTCATAATTTGAGGGATGTTGATTTATCTTTTGACATACATAAATATTTTTATAAAAAGTATTAAATTGCCCCCTATATAATATGTCTTTTTATCTAGATAGTTACACACTTAAAAAAAATGTTTCTAGGATTATGCTCTTTCTTATCTCTAATTGGTTGTGAAAGACTTTTGAGTCTCTGCAAATCTGTCTCCCGATATTTCTGGGAAAATCTGAGACCTTTTCTCATTGGGTCATAAAAGTGTCTGTTTCTACCAGAACTCCCTCTGTCTGCAGGGCACACAACTTCCTAGTGTGGAGTGTCTGACATGGAGGGGATTCCTGTCTTTCTTCTGAGCACAGCAGTTGCCCGACTAAGCTGCACACTTCTGTCACTTCTCCAGGTTCCTGTCTTTGGGAAAGTGAGTGTGTGTGTTTGTGTGTGTGTGTGTGTGTGTGTGTGCGTGTGTATGGTGGGAAGGCAGGCCAATAATGCCTTCCTCTTTATTTCAGAATCATTTAGAAGGGGCCCAATGCTCTTACATGTGATCAATATTTACATATTTTTCTTTATGCATTTTCTTTAAAAAGTCTTTTTCTCACAAACCAAATTGACCAATACAATTAAGAAATATCTTGATAGTATTTTATAGACATAGATTTGAGTCATAAGAAAAATAAACAAGTGCTTGCCACAGAAAACAAATTATGTTTCATAATTTACACATTCTTTAAATATTCCACAGGTGGGAGTCTGAGACTCAAGAATGAAAGAAACTCCTTCCTTAGAGTTCTCTTTCATTAAAAGAGTTACCAAGTTAAAGAGTCTATGCTTTGGCAACAGTTATCATGAGCCACGTGCTTTATATTTATTATATAATTTTCCATTCACTACTTAATTGAATGAAACAGCTATTATTGTTCCCGGAGAGAATATAACTTGTTCAAGGTCACACATATCTAATAAGTGATGAAGCCAAAATTTAAACATAGGTCTGCTAGATTTCAAAGTCTTTACTCTTCCCAGAATGATACGATGCTTCCCTTCAGAAACGATATCTCATGGCCAACCTCCTGCAACAACTGCAATTTAACTTAATCACAAAATAATTACCTGTGTTTCAAAAAAAAAAAAAAGAGATGCAATATTTTTCATAGTAGAAAGAAATTAAATTGGTGTTTCTCTGGGAAATAACATTAGCTTTACTTGAAACAAAAACATAGTAAAATGTGTATTATATAATAGAGAGTTTAGCAACAAATTGTTCTCTTTAGTAATAAGCATGTTATAAAATGTCGCTAGAATATAGGCGACATTTTTTGTCATATTTACCCTATATAATCACACAATGTGAAAAATATTCGATTTGCAGGGAAACGGAATAAAAATTTATAAAAAACATTTTTATCTTCACTTAAGCCCTAATCCATTTGAAAAAGTATCTTTAATATAATTGTGTCATTAAATCACAAAAATGGAAATTGCGTTAACAGCAGGATGTTATCTTTTATTGAGGGCAAACAGCAGGGTTGCTGCTAATGAGAACATCATCAACTTATCAGCAAAAGGTCAGCCTAAAGAGCTCTTTACCCGACTTCTCCCTAAGTAGTTATTTTTCCCCTTTGATGGAATATCACACTGACAAGCTAGCCTTATATGTGGCTATATTATTATGAATTAGTCTCTGTTATGACAAGACATATAATTACAAAGCACCCATTAAAGTTGGTACACATCGTTCAGAAGTTAATTCCTTTCCCTAAAAGGAATACTAAGCTTGTTTTGGTGATGTTGTTATTCATTTGTTTTTAACATTTTGAAATTATTGATATATTTAAATGTGTCCTCCATTCAAGACCTTGAAATGTATAAAGGCATTTTAAACAATGTGTAAGGGCATAGGTTTGGATAAAAAGAGGGCTTTATACAGATTGATCAGTTTCTTATCCTCATTGTATTGATCACCCTCTCTACAAACAGAAAGATAAAGTAGTAATCAAAATTACAGTATCATTTACTGTGAGCTTATTTTCTGCCATGCACTGGTCCAAGTGTTTTATAAGCACCCTTCATTTTATACTCACAGCAAGCTTTTAATAATTACAATGATTAACTTTTGTTTGCTTTTCAACAGGTTTTTGAAGACTGTCTTGGTGCTCATAAGAGTTCACCAAGATTTGATTAGAATTGCTTTACTAATGACACTTTTAGATAAAAAACATTTGGAATATTAAGACTCGGGAAGCTGTTGTGTATATCACCTGAAAGTCTGTGCTTGTACTGACAAAACATAGCAAATAATTATTCATAATAATAATAATAATAATAATAATAATAATGAGATACATTCTAGGCATCTCATTTTCCCAACTAGATCTCTTTATTACTTGTGTTCTGAATTGAATGAATATAAAGAATTGGTCAAAGGGCTAACGAATAAAGCAAACTTAATTCAAATCTCACAAAACCTCACTTTTATAGTTTTGTGATACTTAATTTTATGTGTAAACTTGGGTAGGCCATAGTACCCAGATATGTGGTCAAATATTGGTCTAGATGTATCTCTGAAGTAATTTATATGACATTCTTTATTTATTTTCATTCAAACAGAAAGTCACAAAAATTATAATCATCCTCATCAGTTCACTCAGTCCCATGTAATTAATTTTTTTAATCTTGATCTTTTGTTAGCACTTTTACGAAGTCATCCGTTTTCCATTAGAGTTCTGAAAATGCTTATTCATTCAGTTCAGCAGGATAGTTATTTACCAGAAACCTGTACTTGTCATAGTCTTTTCCATGAATTCCTTGAAGATGAAACCCTTTTATAGGAACATTTTTGCAAAAGCATCGGAGTACACCCAGAACTGTCTGTAAATGACAAAAGACTTAAAAATGACCATGGTTAAAGATTTGATGAAAGTTCATAATAATGCAATTGACAAGGAAATTTAGTTATTTCTGAGATATACATTTTAAAGAAATAACTAGAATTATGACTTATAACATTATACCAGAACATATAAGATTTTTAGAAATTTCATGTAATGTCTGAAACATTTATATTAACATATTTCCATACAAATAACCCAAAGAAAGTTTAGTATTAGTTGTTTTTGTTTGTTTATTTTTTTATACTGCAGGTTCTTATTAGTCATCAATTTTATACACATCAGTGTATACATGTCAATCCCAATACCCACTTTCTAATACCATCATATTAACATTAGGATTTCAACATAAGAATTTTGGGGAAACCCAAACACTCAGACCATAGTGGTAGGTATTAACTCTAATGTACATATTGAGACCCATGCATCCAACAGTTAAAAAACCTAAGCTCTCTGAACTATGCTCTCATGTTAACATTATAAAATAGCATTGTTGGAGAAAGTTATAGAAAGGAATAATCAAAGCACTGATGCACCCAGTTTCTTTCATCTTTGGTCTGTATCCACACTTTTTGACTAGTAAGTGGCAGTATCCTTCCCCATAAACAGAGTGCCTTCTTTGCCTCTTGGCTTTGGGTTTGGAAATATGTGTGCTTTGCTGGAGAGACTGAAGCAGAAATACAGGTTCTAAGGAGATTTGTCTGTGTGTTTAGGTTCCCATTTGCAATTTTCTGTTCTAGTATCACCTTGAGGACATGTGTAGGCTATTCTGCCGTCCTGGGAGGAGAATGCAAGATGCATAGGGGAGAGTGGGGTTTAGCCGCTTCCCAGTCTAGATCAACCAAGCAGAATAACTTTATTTTTCCCATGAAGTTTATTTTCCAATTCCTAAAAAAGGTCCTCTGTAGTAATGCTTGTGCCTATGGTAGCTGTAGCCAAGTTGTTAGTTTATGCAGACGTGCACAACTGTGACAGATCTGGACCTAGCCAAACAATAAGAAACTGGTATTTATACACTCAAGCCAACATAAACAAATAATGTTGAACAGTTTGATCTCTTCCTCTTTCATGCCTAAGGAAGGGATATAATCAGTTTTCTTTGTTATAAAGTAACTGCTCAAAAAATAAATAAGAAGAATGAGTAATATTTGGAAAAGCTAAATTACAGGCAGAGATTTGGTAGTTCAACTCCATCGTCAGATTGCACATAATTCAGATGTGCTTTGTAGAAGACTGTTTTGAACTTTAGCTAGGATTTCAGGCAGTTTTTCAAAGAAATATGGCTTTTTATAATCTTTGTGTAAACATCATTATCTCTTTTACTTACTGGAAGACCTTTCCCCCTTCATGACGCATAAAGGGAAAGCAAACATTTAAACTTTCTACCTAAGGCAATAATTGCTACCTGCAAAGCGTCAACTCATTAATGAACTGTTTTATGTGCTTGCCAGAATTGCAGAGCTATTTTATATTACCTGGGAAGGATGTAGACATTCTTCATAATCATGCTCAATCGTCCACTAAAACAGACCTAGTATATTAATATTTATTTTGCCTTTTTTTCTTGTTTAGATAAAAATTTTCACCATGATTTAGATTAGCCCTCAAATTATATTTTGCTAAAATGAAGTGTGTGTTTGTCTGTCTGTGTGGAAATGTGTGCTATAGCTGACTTACTTGATTTGAAAATAGTAATGCTCTATTTATATTTTCTTTAGCAATTCTGACTATATATTATATAGATAAAAATCAGCAGCTAACCAAAAACGAATTCTGTGTAACCAAAATACAATTCATTTCCACAGGTATGTATTGAATACCTACTGTTTTCCAGGCACAGTTTTAGGCCAGCAATGAATAGAACAAAGTCTTTCCTTTTGGAAATTACATTCTGGTGGAATTTTCTACAACTGAATGTAATTGTTTTATGAGTGATTGGTTCATTCATTCATTCATTCAACAAGTACTCATTTAACACATATAGTAACATATGAGGTCCTTTTGGACACTGGGGTACAGCATGAAAAGAGAGAATGCAGGTCAACATGGAGTACATTAATTTGAGGTTTGGAAAACAGAAGTCGATAAATGAATAACAATTACACAAGACAGTTTGGGTTGTGATCCATGTTATATTTGGTTTTAGGGAGAAGAGAAGGAAAGCCACCAGAATAAGTCACATATAGGAGGTGGCTTCTCTAAAGAAATGCCATTTGTGCTAATAACTGATAGATGAGAATGAGTAAGACATGCAGAAACTTGGAAGAACATTTCCACAAAGTCTGAGTATAAAAAACAAATAGACTATAAATATATGAAATATTGTCCAAGCACAATAGCAATCAAGAGAATGAAAATTAAGCAACAATTAGGTGTGATTTTATCCATTAGCTTGGCAAATGTTTTAATGTGTAACAATATCTAGAGAAATGAGAGCTCTCATACACAGCTTGTGGAAGTTACAGTAAAATGGAGATCAGTTAAGAAATATTTACCAGAGATTAAGACTCCATGTCCTGTGATGCAGCAGTTTCCCTTCTATAAATGCTGAGAACTGTTTATACATTTGCACTATTGGTGGCAGTTACACAGAGTTCAATTGCTAAAGAATCACAGGATCCAAAAGGACAATGCTTATTTCAGGAAAAATTATACTATACAACAATAGTGTTAAAGTAAGGGTATACATCATAATCATGTCTAGGGCATGAAAGTAACACACCACAGAGAAAGAGAAGTAAAGGGTAATGGTGGAATGTGCAGTGATGAACCCAGAGTAATGCCCAGGGCAAGATCTTCCTGGATCCTGACAGCAGTGTTAGGAAATACATTTTTTTTTATCCTGAAGATAACGTAAAACCATTTAATATTTTAACTAGAGCCCACTGATGATCAGATTTATATGGTGCCTGAGAGAGGGATACTCCAAGAAGCAGGTAATACTGTCTTCTCCACCTACCATTGGGAACAATACCACACATGCCCTTCTTGAGTAGAGACAAGTGAGTAGGTTTCCTTAATGGTTAATAGCCATTTTTTTAGAGACAAATAGAAGAAGGCTTAAAGGAAGGATTTCTAACTCATTAGCTTGAGACCTAAATGATTTCAACCCTCTGAACTTTAAATTCTTATCTGTAAAATGATACCTAACACACATAGTAGGAAGAATGTTAAATGTAATAATTTATATAAAGTTCTTAAGAGAATGTCAACAATATAGCAAGAACTTAATAAATGAATATTATTATGATTAGTTATTAATGAGGAGAATCATAGGTAGTCTCTTATCACTGGTGTGGTGGTACTAGGGTTTACATTTTAAAGAACATTCTAAGAGTATGTAACACAAAATCCACAACATATATGTAAGTAACTGAGTCCTAGGTATTTAAGAAATTTGTCCTCAGGTCTCAAGGATTTGTGACTGCAAAACTGCAATTTAGTGACAATATCAGAGGAAAAAAGCTAAAATTCATGGGTGCAGTTATTGACAAAGAGTGCAGAGACTGGGTGCAGAGGGAGACCACTGAAGTGTGTGGGCCTTGCCAGTGGGGTATTTCCTCTTTCCTTTCAACTGGTTGAATCTGAAATGATATTTTAGAGATTGAGATGTAATATAATTCTGATTATTGATGGGGTGCATCTGGCTGGCCAGTAAGACCTATCTTTCCAGGGCTTTGCTTGAACTCAATGTCAGTAGAGGATGTAAAGAAAAAAGCAATATTGGCCCATTGTTTTATAGCTTTTCTGTGTGGGTATTATGCAGCTCAACCATTTACATTAATGAAGGATTTTCCTTTTCCTTTTCTTTCATTTTTGCCTGTTTGTGAGATTTGACATTACAAAAAAAACCCTGCAATATACCATGAGGGAAGAAGCACAGAATTGCAGATACAAGGAAGTTAGATTTTTCATTATGTTTGAGTGTTGGGAGAATGGAGGGTATGTTTATTAACACAGTCATCACCTTGAGTAACTCTGTCTGTTGAGAGTCACATAAAATTGATGGAACCCCATTTTACATACTACAAGGAAACTACTTTCCCTTCTGTTCTCTCTGGAATCTTGATGCGACAGGGGCTGGGGCGGGGCGTGCGGTATTTCTCCTGGCCACCTCTGGCTCTGAATGCCTGCTGCCTGTCTCTGTGCTGGTCTCCACTAGACAAAGCCATGAATCCATTTAAGCTCACAAATGCCCTTCTATACTGTGCAAGAATCCCCTCCTTTTTCTGATATGTTTCCCCACCTCTTTCTTTTTTGCTTCAGTTCTTATTTTGGAAAGGGTAAATGACATCCATTATTTGGAAATTTCTTTTGTTTAGAGAGCACTGGAATTTGTGTCAAGAATCCAGTCCTATATTAATCAGGTAGAAAAGAGTATTCAGTAATGTGCCACCAAAAACAAAAACAACCACCTCAAAGAAGAAGCAAACTGTTTAGTCTTGAACTAAATTCTCTGGAAAGAAATGCCAATGTTTGTCTGTCTTACAGATGAAATGACAGATTGATGATGCCTAATGGGGCTCCATAGTTCAGAGTATGCAGGTAGGAATGGAAGGACCATGGAGAGGAGTGGAGAGGATACAGTTGGAAGCAGAGATCACTTAAGAGTTATGAGTTCCATGAGAGGCCTGGACTGTAAAGAAGAAATAAAGAGGAATCAGTTCCTCTCTTGATGTCTGGGATTTAGTGCAGGAGGATGAACAGCAGCTTATGGATGGAAGAGATAGAAGCCTCTTAGATTACATTTGATTGTGGGCTTTCACTTGGTTATCACATATGTGAATTTGAATTTAGAGAGGAGTGTTTAAACCTTTGGGTCAAGCACACACTAAATAATGACAGAATGCTATTGAAAAAAGACAGAAGGAAATTTCTGTGTAAAAATGGGTTACTGGAAATTAAAAATTTGATTGCTAGAAATAAAAAACTAAAAAAAAAATCAAGAGAAGAACTGGAAGACAA
The DNA here is from genome assembly GCF_964341445.2 of Mesoplodon mirus. NCBI lineage: Eukaryota > Metazoa > Chordata > Mammalia > Artiodactyla > Ziphiidae > Mesoplodon > Mesoplodon mirus. The sequence goes on from NC_138982.1 coordinate 113,465,139, forward strand.
AACTGAGGAAATTTCCCAAAATATAAAGGGAGACACACACTTTGAAATAAAAAATCAGAAGTTGTGAGAGATTCAGTCATGAAATCCAACACTACAAATAGACATTCTAGAGAACAGAGAAATGGATGGTTGAAATAAATGAATAGTAATTCCCTCCCCACCTCAACACAGGCATCTTTTGGCCACCAGATTTTTAAATGAAGTGAAATAAAATAAAAATAATACACTCTTCAGTTTATACACATATTATTTATGTGTAATATATGCTCTATTTCTCTATAAACCTTATCTGTAAAATGACTGGTTTAACATATTATATTTCCCTGCTTGACTTGTAGGTAGTTGAGTTTGAAAAGTCAGGTTTAGTAGTTTATCTCTGCTGCTGTTTTCAGATAGATTTGGTGTAAATTCTAAGACCCCTTAATTCACCAGCTTACTTTTGTTTTTCTCAGGAACACATTTTTGATTATATCAAATACAATTTCAGCATCTATTGTTATGATCTACATCCATTTTCTTCCCTTAAACTATTACTCCAGTAAATCATATAATTATGCATATTAATATACACCATAATATATATTCTTGGAATAAACTTTACTTGGAACTCATATATTTTTATTTTATAATGTAGGATAATTTATAATTATTTTTATAATTATTTTCTATTTATATTCATAAATGAATTTAGTCTATAATTTTCTTTGGAAGGCCATTGTTGAGGTTTTCTAGCAAGGCAATAATATCAAATATGAATTTTTTAAAGTTTTCTATAACTTTTTCTATTACTTGAAGTCATGTTATTTTTGCAATTTCCCCTCACAATTATAAATTTTTCTTTACTGTTAGCATATTTCTTTGTTTTAAATCTTACCTATGATTTAGAATATAGGCAATTTTTCTACATTATTTTTGGTTACTTATAAACTAAATATCTGTGCATATGTGTCTAAATACACCTATATTTGTCTATATATATGTATATATAGCCATATGTATGTCTGTAAAAAATAAAAGAATAAAGAAGAGACTCCATATTATCTCCCAACAAGTGCAGCAAGAAACTTATTAGACTTTATTTCCATCTTTCTCTACATTACCCTTTTGTTGTATTATTAGTCTCAAATTTGCATATATTTTACACCTATTCTTGAGATATATATTTTGATTCTTTGTTTTCCTGTGCACTTCCTTTAATAAAGTATATTTTTGTGAGGGTTTTAAAGCAACACATTCGAAATGTAGATTCAGAAAATGTTTTTTCTTTGGCTTAACATGAATAAGAATTTTACTTTAAAAGGCTAAGCATAACATTATGTCATAACAGCCTTTTCCTTCACAAATATTGGCATGCCACTTTAGTTTCCTTTAGGTTTTATGCTACAAGATAGAATTATGAAAACTTGGATTTACACTTTTGAATAGTCTGACTTTTCTTTAACTTCCAAAGTAGTTTCATATATCACAGCCTTTCTATACATAGAAATCGGCTCTTTGTTTTTATTAGAGCTGATTGGGACTCTGTGAACCCTTTTATCTTGAAGTATTAAAACATTCTTCCATTGACAGGAATTTTATTTTTTATTAAAAAATAAATATTGAATAAAAGTTGAATATTTCAACTTCTCTGGGTCCCATTTTATTTTCCTCATTTTTAATATATTACCTCTATCCTCCTACTTTCTCATATTTTCTCAGTTTTTTTTCAACATCTTACTTTTAGAATTTGACTCTAGTTTTGCTGTTGTTGCAATTGTTAAAGTATACTTCAAAAATTACAGTTTTAATCTCTGAGGATTCTTTCTGGTGTCCAGATTGCTAATTTTTCAATAATTAAACATCCTTTAAATTTTCACTGATAATGCAAATAGGATTTTTAATACTCTTTGCATCACTTTGTAGTTTCCTTTAGCAACTATTTTGTTTTGAGGGCTTGGGGGGTATTTGTTTTGAATATAGCTTTGTGATTCTTTTCTTTTTATTTAGAGTGTTTAATGTGGAGCCAAACTGGTTGAGTATGAATTCTCTTTCTACCCTTTGACAATGGGCAACTTATTAAACTTCCTCTGCATTAATTTTCTCATCTATAAAGTGGAAAATCTTCCTCAAGTCTTTTCTGTTTGTCTTTTTCTGTAATCTGGATTAATTTTTTGAGGAAAATATTACCTGTATTTGCCACAGTTATGCTTTTCTTTTTAAATTAGCATTTTAAATATGATTTAGGCATAATTTATCAGGTTTAGCATAATTTTCTTTTTTAATTGTTGCTTGCCAGTAAAAAAAAATTCTATCCATATACATGTAACTCTGTCTACATCTTTTCATATGTTTCCATATCTATGTGTGTGGGTAAAAAACAGAGACAAATCTGAATTAACTTTGACACAAAATATTAATTTAATGAATCTGTATTTTGGAAATGAATACATTAATCAATAACTATAAAATGCTTAAAGCAATATCTGGTCAATATTAACTGTGGAATAAATTATTATTAATTATTTCTAATATTTAAACCTGCAGAGCTTTTACATCTGTCTGTATTTGTATTGTCTCTGTGTGCTAAAACTTATAGGAGGCTCTCTTTATTCCATAACAGAAGTCAAGCAAGACTCCTTCAATGATTGTGGAATTCTTCCACATTTTATTCTGTATGACAGAAAAAACAACAGGAAGGAGATTATATTCATTGTGACTTTCAGCATCCTAGAGACACCATTATTTATGTAGAGCAGAGATAAGGTTGTAAGCAGATAATGGGTCATGGGATTTTACTTTATTTATTTTTACTTAACCTAATTTTGGCTGCCTTACCAGGTGAATCCAGTAAACAGAGACCCTCTTCTGAAACCAGTTTTAGGGGATGTGCTAACATTCTTACTGCTGTTAGCATCTTCTCATCAGGTCATCTTTATTCCTGTAGCTCTATCTACCCACTAAATAGTGTTTCAGTTTTCTGCTCTCTACAGGTTCCAACAGAGTCTATCTATTGATTTCAGGGGCCATCAACCAAATCCAAGATACATTGATGAGTCAGTGTGTGTGTGTGTGTGCATGTGTGTGTGTGTGTGTGTGCATGAAAGAGAGAGACAGAGACAAAGACATAGACAAAGATCAGGAGAGAGAGACAGAGAGAAAGAGAGGGGGAGAAATTTATGAAAATAGTCCCCTTTACTTTTCCCCTTTCCTCATTTTATTTTTCAAGTATGAGACTATGGTTGTTGGTCAGCATAGTCTCTCTGGTTTTTTCAACCAAAATATTTTCTAATAAAACTCCTCCAACTTTGGCATATTTGGCATGGGATCACTTCTCTAGTCTTTAGTAATGATTTGAAAATCCCTCTTTTACACCAAGAGACTCATTTACATAGGGAGGAAAAAAGTTTAATTTGATATTAGAGTGATATTCACATAATATAAATTATGATCCAATTTCTTAAGAAAAACGTTTATTTTAATTTAGCAAGAAAATGAATCAAGACTATGAAATTATATAATATATTTAAGAATTTAATGTAGTACCTGATAAAGAATTAATGCATAATTATCATCTTCATGGTGAAAGATGTTATACCTCTATTATCAAATTCCCAGAAGTATTTGTTACCCAGTACAATTTTCTTATTGTCTATCTTGATTAAAATATTAAATGGGTAAAACTCATCAGTATTTTCATATTCTATCTGCCTATTATCCAGAGATTTGTATTCTCTTTCAAGTATTAACTCTGGAAAGTTCTTAATGACTATATTCTCATTTATTTATTCACCCAATTCATTTAGCAAATATTTATTTTGCACCTATTTTGTGCCAGGAACTTTCCTAGGTGCTGCAAATACAGATGAGAAATAAATCCATGCCCTCGTGGAGTTGACATTTAACTGGGTACAAACAGAACATAAAAGAAGTCAATGTATATTATGTTAATAGTAGTAAGTGCTATGGAGAAGAATAAAGCTGCTTAATGGCATGAAAAATAGGGCGGACTCGCATACTATTTTAGATAAGAAAGAATTTGGAGACTTGGATGAGGTAATTAAAGATTAAAATATATTAGGGAGAAAAATTGAAATCACAGGAAAAATAATGTAAAAGCTATGAGTTAGAAGCATGATTGACATATTCAAGGGTGTGAAAGGAGTCCAGTGATTGAGGCCCAGGAAGTGATAGGAGGAGAAGTAGGACATGAGGTCACAGAAGTGGCCCTGAGTGAACTGGAGACTTGTGGGAGGGATTTTTACCAGGACAGAGATATAATTTACTATGTGTTCATTTCAAAACAATCACTGACATGCTGAAAATAGCCATGGCTCTGAAAATAGGCATGCCATAATGTCGGCATGAAAAAGTGGATAATTGAGAAGAGCCTAATTCTAAAAGAATATGTTAACAAGTAATTTGTCAAAATTATACAACATTTGCTCCTTATCAAATATGCTCAACAGAAAGCTGGAGAATACTAATCACCTTCCACCATCCCTTTTAATTACTGTCAGGAAATAACTTATTAATATTTTACTTTTATAACTTATTAAAGTTATAAGCAGCTATAAGCAACTATAAGTGGAATATTTTTGAAAAGTTAACATGAAATACATTTACCAATATGTTTCTTAAATTATTAGAGAATAATCAACATAAAAAATGCATCTTCAAACTCTAGAAAATATTTCTTTTCTACACATTATCTCATTATCTGTCTTAGAGGAGCACAGTTCTGAATGCTTTTTATCATATTTTCTGGTATGATTTCCCCCCTTTCCTAAAAAAAAAACCCTCTGAACTAGATCTGTTTTTATGACTTTACTTTTAAACTCCCCTAATTGATTTTAATTGCACTTAAGTGAAAATAAATAGGTACATAACTTAGTCACAAGGCTGTCAGCTATGCTTTGCCAGGCACAAATATTGAATAGAACACAATCCCTTGTTTCAATGTACTGAGGTTTATTAGAAAAGAAAACACATAATACAGAGTTACCATAACAGTATATATAAAGTGAAAAATGTAAGAGAGATGACTTCTTTGCTTAACTAGTTGTGGACTTATTGGGATGGTCCTTATTTTAAAAGAGAAGCATATTTTTAAGGTATTTAATAAAATTCTTTTTTTATTTTTTCTAAAGTTATAATATTTATTAAGAAGGAATATATATGTACCTTTACACATTCACACACATACATATTATCAAATTGTGAATATTTAAAAAGCCACTCTTAAAATAGACATACCTGTTAATATAATTATATGAAGTGTTTGTTTTATTGGCATAATTGCAGGTTGTTTTGCTATGAGTGTCCATTATTCAAGGCAACTGAGCTCAGAAATTGAAGACATAAAATGATCTCAGTGAATTTCTATCTGAATATTGAAAGATATTGCTCATCAATGGGATGATATTTTAGAGACAGTTCCTAGTGATAGGGAGGTTATTTAATAAATAAAATGTGAAAGACCTAAGAAAGTAATCTTCTGCAATAAATTGAATTCCTTGGAATATCATTTGTTCTAAATCGCACATGCAAAGATAACCATTATCAATATATGTAACTAAATCTGGGAAGCGTTGTGGTATTTCCAGCAAATTCTTTGGTATTTGTACTCTATTAAAAATTGATTCTTTTTTTTTTATGTTTGCTTGGTTGATTGGTTTTACTGTTTATTTTGTTTTGTTTTTAAAGAAAACCTGAGCCCCAGCTATTGCAGAATCTACAATGTTTGGTGTTTATATATTCATTTGTTTTTACTTAGTGCTATAACAACCAAAAAGGAATAGAACATAATTTTTTTTTTCGTGAAATGAATTTAAGGGTAAAAGGAATCTCTCACAAAAGGAAGAATAGGATCACACGTTTGAGGTGTGTGTGTGTGTTTATTTTGAAAGATGTGTTTATCTGCATGCTTTCATTTGCATAAAAGAGAAAATCCTGTTTATTTTTAATATTTTACCTTTTATTAAGATCTTTTTAAAGACTGCATAGAAAAGACATAGCTATACCATAGTTTGCTTGGATTATTTTAAGGATAAGCAACAATGTAGGAAAGCAAGGTATATTAATTCTCTACCCAGGGAAGATGGGTCACAGTTCTTCCCAAACTGAGATATCGATAAGAGTGAACATTTATTCATTGTATATTATGATTTAAGCATTGAGCTAAACATTTACATGCTTGAGTTTAATAATCCCTCTCAATATCTCAAATAAGTACTACTCTAATTTTCATTTTACCAGTTAGGAAATTGAGGCGCTGAGAGGATGTGTAATTTTCCCCAAATCACACAGTTGTTAATCTACCACTAACTAGTTTTGCATTTTCATGAAAGTACAGTTATTTCTCATTTTGAATAAAACCATATCTTTACCTGAGCACTGGTGACTTTGCTCTTTTAACCAAGTGTTTATAGTTTTCAAAACAGAGAATCTGGGTTGATAACTTGGCTATCACAGTTACTTAGTTACATCGCACTTGTACTCTTAGCATTCTTCATCAAATCATCTCAGAGGAGTGACTGCCCCCAAATCCAGTCCCTGTAGTCTTTGTTAAACTCTTACTGTGCTTTTTGATCTAATATTTTGAGGTTGGATAACAGGTTTATTTCACCCAATATGCGAGATATAGGCCAAAGAGCTTCATTTGTTTTAAGGTGCCAGCAATAAATACTAGTCTATACAAACTGTCTTCCACTCAAAGAGATCTCCCTAAAAGCCTATCATTAGAGAACACTATTAAGTTTTGAATTTAGATGGTAGACCAAGTTTTATTTATAAGTTTAAGTAATTATTTAATGGGAGAATTTTGATCATACTTTAAAAAATGTGGAATTTATCCACAATGATGAATGGAAAAAAATAATCAGAAAAGGCTACATTTAATTCCATAAAATCATATAAATGTTTTTAAAAAGCAAAAATGTGTCCTATATATTATGAGTATATTCAAATCTATTTTTAAAAATAGAAACATAAGTCTTAAATTACCCATTTTGGGGATAGAGAGTAGGGAATTAGGTTGGGCAGGGACACAAAAGTGGCTTTAATTCTATTTGGAATCACTTGTTTTCTTAAACTTCGTGTCTGTACAGAGTCTGTACAGTATATGCTCTTATTCATACTTTGATTGAACTGGTAATGATCCATGACAGAGCAAATGTTTGCATGTAAAATAAGAAGTAGACAATCCATAAAGTGAGATTTGTGAGTCGTGAATTAAAATGTGATGGAGAAAATCTAGCTATAGCGTTTTTCTCTATCCTCTATAGAGACCACATTCATGCTCATCCACAAGGGGCAGGAGGGAACTAGAGACCTAAGTACAGATTTCCATCTTATACCTTAACAAGTCTACACAATCATGTTTAATAATATGACCTAAAATAGCTAAATAAGAGAACAGAACTATCTAGTGTTGGTGATGTATTTCCAGTTTCTTTAGGGTATGCTGAAACCATTCATGGAAAATGATCTCTTCCAAAAAACTACCTACTACCAAATGAATTAATTTGAGTAATACTCTAGAAAACAATGATGTAGCTATTAATTTCATGATGCTGGCTTGGTATCGGGCACATTGTGATGATCAAAAAAAGTATTTGAAACCATAAACAGTTCATGAAATTGGACTCCAAAGGCAGGAAATCTCTCTCTCTCTTTCTCCTCTCTCTCTCGCCCCTTTTTTCTTGTTGAATCATAGAAAGTTTGAAGGGAAAATATAAATAAATTTGATGAATTCCCGTTGTAATGACTTAGTTTCAGTTGAACTAATTTGGATATATAATTTTCTCAGAATTAAATCAAACAACAGCCATAATTTTTAGAGGAACTATTAAAATAATGTGTTCTCTTGTTAAACAGACTAGTTTAAAATCTTAGCTCTGCCACTTCATAGCTCTGTAACCTTAGGAAGTTTATTTTCCTACCTGGGACTCAGTTCCCTCACTTGTAAAATGGAGGTTATAATACAACTTCATAGTGTATTGTGAGAATTAAATAGGTTATACATATTTTAAACAGTGTCTGGCTTAGAGCAAACATTAATAAATATTGACTTCTACTAGAACATTTTCTTTTTGCAGGCATTTCACATTCAATTTATCATTTTACCTTCACAATCACTTTGGGAAATAGGTAGTCCATTGTGCCTATCTCTTTCTTTCAGCCCTTTCTCCCTCCCCACCTCCTTTCATGCATTCTTCTTTCCTCTTTGCTTCCATTCTTTCTATTAGCATGTGAAGAGCAAGGCACTCTGTTGAGCCCCTGGGCTACAAAGATAAATGCGACATTAAAACTGCTTTGGGGGCCTCCCTGGTGGCGCAAGTGGTTGAGAGTCCGCCTGCCGATGCAGGGGATGCGGGTTCGTGCCCCGGTCTGGGAGGATCCCATATGCCGCGGAGCGGCTGGGCCCGTGAGCCATGGCCGCTGGGCCTGCGCGTCCGGAGCCTGTGCTCCGCAACGGGGGAGGCCACAACAGTGAGAGGCCCGCATACCGCAAAAAGGAAAAAAAAAAAAAAAAAAAAAAACTGCTTTGGAGATCATCAAAATCTGGAAGGAAAGAAAGACACACTGTTTGAGAATATTGAACACAGAGTGCTCTGTTGAGTCATTTTAAGGTAATGTGTCTAGTCAGTGAGGAAGGAGGTGTGAGAGTTCAAAAGTGATAATTTTCAACATTGGGCCCTGTAAGCCTCAAATACAGGTTACCCAGGCTTTTTTTGTTTGTTTGCTTATTTACTGTGTTTTGTTTTATTCTTGCTTCCCTCACCCCCATTAATTGGGAAACCTGTACTACCTATATGAACAATAGTTGGTGAGGAAGTTATATTACCTTAAACATTACTTTCAGCTCTTAATATAGTTGAGAAATATTTTTTAGCAGATTGGATGCTAGACTATCTTGTAGAGTTGTAGTAAAGTGTGAGCTGAATTCTATTTGCTTGAAAAGATAACTTATTCTGCTTTTTAAGATTCATCTTTCCACACATCTTTTATTCAGTTCAACTGAAGGGCAGAATGGAACGAAACAGATAATGAGTTAGCAGCACCTAAGACTAACCTTTTTGAATAATAATAATAATAAAGTACATTTGCTCCCTTAGGTTATGTTTTAACAGAAAAGACATGTATCCATCTCGTCAAAAGGAATTTAAGGGGTCTCTAAACATCAAAATGAAAGATTCAGAAATGCATAATTATTATAGGGGAAAGAAAAAGTCTGGCTAATGTATATGTAAGAGAGAATGTAACACAAAACAAATGAGAAATCTGTGTACTGCAGTAGTATTAATGAATTTAAGGGTTATCATAAGGAAAAAATGCAACAATTAATTGCTGAGATATCTGAGAACTTTTAACAGTTAATTCCTAATACTGAATAGAAATTGGCCAAATTATTGAGATGGAAAAGAACAGCAAATGGACCACAGACAAAATAGTGAATTCCTTATACAATACCCCCAACAGGGATATGTTTAAATTTCAACTACACCCATACATGATTAGTGTGGTAGATCGGCATAAAGCATTTAAGCATTAATTAGGAAGTAAAAAAATATTATACTTTAAGAGTGGCAGCCAATTTTCCTAGACCTGTCACATCTCTAGACTTTCATGATGTAGGTCATTAAGTTGGGTTAATGTGACATTCTATAATGTGTTTAAGAACTAACTTAAGGCTTCCCTGGTGATGCAGTGGTTGGGAATCCGCCTGCCAATGCAGGGGACACGGGTTCAAGCCCTGGTCCTGGAATATCACACATTCCCCAGAGCAACTAAGCCCGAGCACCACAACTACTGTGCCTGCGTGCCACAACTCCTGAAGCCTACACGTCTAGAGCCCATGCTCTGCAACAAGAGAAGCCACAACAATGAGAAACCTGCACACCACAACAAAGAGTAGCCCTTGCTCACCGCAACTAGAGAAAGCCCGTGCACAACAATGAAGACCCAACACAGACAAATATAAAATCAAATAAATAAATAAATTTATATAAAAAAAGAACTAACTTAGCCCTAAACTTTTAAATATTTCTAGTAAATTGAATTTTTCTTAATATAGCAAAGTACTGACCTTATGAATAGTCTTAGTGCTTAATTGTGTCATAACAAAATACAATCCGAAAAGGTGACTTAAAAATACCTCTTTCAGTTGCTCAGTGTCAGTTATTAATTCTTATGGAATGATTCTATGGACGGGAACTTCCCTTCATTGAAGGTCAAATAATCACTAGAAATATTAAAGGAGAGGGCAGGCCTCCTAGTCATCATTTTGCTGCTTCTTGATAATACTCTTTCTCTTCGTGTTTCTTTTAGTGACTATGAGTGTGAATAATTTATTAATTTATAACCAGGGAATATTCACAATGAACAATAGTGTCTCTCCTGAACTTAAATTAGAAAATAATTTAAGTTGATTGTGTTACTGTCCTGAAACAATTAATGCAGTGTTCTATGAAGAGGCTTTTCATTTGAGAATGTCTAGAATGGAAGAAAATTGAAACAGATATGAAATCTTAAGTAATTCAATTTTATGTAAATTTATGTATGAAACAAAAAGCAGCATTGCAATGAAATCTTCTGGGCTTTAATTTGACTCAAGGTCTGATACATATTTTGACCATCTTTCCTTCATGCAAAAAGGGAAATACTCCAGATAGAACAAGTCATTGACTGCCTAATGTACATCAATCAAACTTGCTAACTTATGATGTTTCTCAAGGGTATTCGCTCTTTGGAACTCGTCAGAAATATAAATGGGCATCGTGGTGTGGGTATACTGTGCAATAGAGCAAAGAGGCGTGGTATTCCATGTGCCATATCCCTTCACTTCAAACAACTAATTAATGGTCTGCTATATATCCTGTTTCTCAAGGGTCAGAGGTATTGTTTAGAATCCTCAATGTTACCTGTTTAAATTGAAAGAGATGACAGATGAGATTCATCTAAGATGTTGAGCATAAAGGAAGGATAAAGCCCTTGTCTCTCTAGGAAACTTATGCCAAGGAATATGAGCACAGGAAGCCAAAAGATTTAGTTCCTTTTGGTAAATTTTATTACATTTTTAACCCCTTAAGAAAGAAAAATTAAAGGTAGTTAATTCTGAGCAAATAATTTGATATATTTTGTCTGTGAATCAAATTCCCTGAATCAGTTTCTGATTAAACCACTGGTAGTATAATCAGCAGAATATTTTGAAAAAAAAATCATATTTCTGAGAAGCTCAGTGTCACCAATTTGTAGAATTTTCTTTTCTCTCTAGCAAAGCAAATATGTTATATATGTGTGTTTGAACACTGAAGTTTAGAGTTTAGGGAAAATTTAGGTTATAAGAAAAGAAAATCAATAACATTAGGTCAGCTACCATATATTAAATAGGGTAAAATTCACACTGAAGTCAGATTTTACTAGATAGAAATGTAGTCTTGATATTTACAGAGAAAGCAACTTTTGATTGAGCATATTTTAATTATTTTTCCCTGGATTATAAACACTACTAAAAATAGGGATTTTTTTTTTTTTTTTGTATACACAGTGTCATTCAATGCTGAGCTACCAGCTACAAAATTAGAGGTGAATGGAATTCAACACAAAATTAATGCTACAAATCTCTCTTCCATGTGCATTCCTCTAAGTGCTGGAATTAATGACAGACATCATGGAGCTTATATTCTTATATGGGGATGATATATAATAAACATAAATGTAAATAAAAACAGTCAATTACAGATGGTGTTAAACCATATGAATGAAATACAAAGTGTGAATTCACAGTAACTAGAAGAAGTCAATTTAAACAGGGTTGTCAGAAAGCCCTTCAGAAGGTACCATCTAAACCCCAATCTGAGAGATGATAGTGGATCAGCTATACTAAGAACCTTGGAGGGAACTTTCTGGAGTGGACATGTTCAGAGGCCCAGTAGAAAGAATGGGTTTGGCATGTCTGGGAAACAGGAAGGAAGACATAGTGGCTGGAAAACAAGCAGCAAGGACACAAATGGCGAAAAGGAACAAAAATAGTCAAATCTTCAAGATACTTATAGGCCATTAAGAACAGTTTTGGTTTGTTGTTGTTGTTTCCTGAACACAATGGTAGACATAACAGTATATGGGAAGGGGTATGGGCAAGCCTGATTTTATTTTTAAAAGTTCACTCTGGTTGCTTTGTGAAAAACTGCATTGTAAGTTTGTTTCGGTGTATGGTGAGCAGGAGAATGTGGAAATGGAAGTGAGTAGCAAGAATAGAAGCAGGGAGACTATTTGTGAAGTTTTTGCATTACTTGTAAACATACAATACCACATTTTAAAAATTTTATGTTGAAACTGTTATTCCATTCTCTTTTATTTTTTCTATTTTCAAACCAAATAATCTACTTGGAAATTCCTTGAAATCCTTTGTAATTTTGTCTCTATGCTAGATCATGTCTTCATATTTATTTACTTATTCTATTTGTTGTTGAGTTCTATGTATCTGGTTCCACTAAATGTTTTATTTTGAGCAGGTATGTTTGTGTATGTTTTCTCATTTAATTCCCATGACTCAGCAAGGGTGGCTTATCACCATTTCAACAGAAGATTCAGAAAGTCTAAGTAACTTGATCTAAACCACAATGCAGAGCTGTAAATATAAAGATGATTGGAAAAGATATCCAGTTGATATTTGCAAACTGTGTTTTTTCTGTCTTCTTTGCTAGCCAAGTTAACCCATCAGATGTAAGGAATAAAAAAAAAAATAGATTTGTCTTACAGTTGTTATTTCACAGCATATACTCAGAACCCTGATCACCAATGTTTGTACACAGATGGAAAAAAACATAAAACATTAGAACTGTCATCTTATTTAGTTAATGTGAAACTTTAAACCCTTTTTTCTTTCACAGACCAAATGACACTATTATATTTGGAAAAATGTTAATCAGCAAGGAAAGTTTTTGTTCTAATGAGAGTCAAGATTTCGTATTCACACGAAGAAATAAGTCTAGAAATTCTCCTCAAAATTATTTTTCTTTTTTTACTATTAATCTTGTCAATTGATATTTTAATATTTGTTAATTGTTTTCTGTTTGTTTTTGTAGTTCTCTTTTCCTATCTTCTTTCTGTCTTTCCTTGTTTTTTGATAGTTTTCTTTACAGTTATGTTTAGATTCACTTCTCATTTTCTTTTGTGTATGTAAAACAAATGATTCCGTGTGGTTACCATGAGTTTCACTTATAGCATCCTATGTAAATAGTAGCTTGCTTTAATTGATAGCAACTTAGATTTGAACATATTCCAAAGTTCTATCTTTTTACCCTCCATGTTTTATACTTTTAATGACACATTTTACATTGTTTTATTTTATGTACCCCTTAACTAACTATTGTAATTTTATTCCTTTTGTATATTAACCTTTGTGCTTGCTTTATAAGTGATTGATCCACTACCTTTATTGTATATTGACATTTTCCAGTGAGATTTTTACTTTCATATATTTTCTCATTACTAATTTTAGTGACACTCCTTTTCAGCTTAAAGATGTCCCTTAACATTTCTTGTTTAGTGTTAATGGACTCTTTTAGCTTTTGCTTATCTGGGAAACTGTTGATCTCTCCTTCAATTCTGAATGATAATCTCTCGGGTTAGAGAATTCTTGATTGAAAGGTTTTTTTGTTTGTTTGTTTGTTTCAGTGCTTTGAATATGTCATACCACTCCCTTCTGCTCTGTAAAGTTTCTGCTGAAAAAATCTGCTGATAACTGTATGGGGTTTCCCTTGTAGATAACTAGTTGCTTTTCTCTTGCTGCTTTTAGGATTTTCTCTTTATGCTTAACTTTTACCATTTTAATTATAATGTGTCCTGATGCGTATCTCTTTGGATTCCTCTTATTTGGAAATTTCTGGGCTTCCTGGACCTGGACATCTCTTTCCTTCCCCAGATTAAGGAATCTTTCAGCCACTGTTTCCTAAAATATTTTTTTTTAACACTTTCACTCTCTCTTCTCTTTCTGGAACCCATGTAATGTGAATGTTATTCCATTTGATGTTGTCCCAAAAGTCCCTTAAGGTATTTTCACTCTTTAAAATTATTTTTTTCATTTTCCTGGTCAGTCTGGGTGAGTTCCATTGTTTTGTCATCCAGCTTGCTGATTTGTTCTTCTTCCTCACCCAGTCTGCTATTGAATCCCTCTGATGTATTTTTCAGTTTAGTTATGATTTTGCTTGGTATTTCCCAATATTTTCTGCCTTTTTGTTGAAGTGCTCATTGTGTTTATCCAATCTTCTGAGTACAGTCAGCATTTTTATTACCATTACTTTAAATTCTTTGTCGGGTGGATTGCTTATCTCCATTTCATTTCTTTCCTTTTCTGTGGTTTTTGTATTGTTCATTTGATTGGAACATATTTTTCTGTCTCTCCATTTTGCCTAATTCCCTATGTTTGTTTTTGTGTATTAGGTAAATCAGCTACCTCTCCCAGTCTTAAAGGAGTGGCCTTATTTAGGAGAAGTGCTGTGGGGCTCAGAGGCACAATCCTGCCTGGCCACCAGCGCCAAGTATTCAAGGGGTGTCCCTTACATAGACTGCATGTACCCTTCTGTTGTGGTGGGTCTCTGACTGCTGCTGTAGTATGCTGGTGGGTGGAGCTGGCCTTCAGACCGGCTATGGAGTCCAGTCATAGCTGCTATGCAGAGCTGGTGGGCAGCCTGTCCCCTGGACATGTGAGGCTGAGCCACAGCTGCTGCCAGATGCTGGTGGGCAGGGCTGGACCCTGGCCTGTCTTTGAGGCCTGCACTTGACTTCTGTGCATGCTGGTGGGCAGGGGTATCACTTGGTGGTCTGTGAGGTCTCAGATGGGCAGGATTCTCATCTGTGTGACCCACCAGTGCTAACAGGTTAGAGGGAGAATTTCAGAATGGTTCCTGAGTGCTTGCATTCACAAGGTAGCTTAACATCACAAAAATGGCTCCCACCAGTGTCTCAGTAGATGGGGAACATCCTAACTGGTTTCTTCCTCTCTGGCATATGCTTCAAGATTAGTAAGTGGGTCCCCTTAGCCTATGGTCTAGGCACTTTTCAATCTGCCATTTTTGTGCTAGTTTTTAGGTCCAGTGAGTTTGTACATGAGCCTTTCAAAAGCAGGTTTTTCACTTCCTAGAGTTCTATCGTTTTCCTGGACATATTTCCCATTGGTTTTCTAAGGGAGGTCTATGGGAGCTCATTTCTCCTGTGCAGGAAATAGGGGCTGGAATGCCTGATGTGGATCACAAATCCCTTCCTCCCCAAGGAAAAAAATTTGTATTTTTGTGATCCCTCCTGATTGTGGATCACTGCTGCTGGGCTTTCTGATTTTTGTTTTTTCTTTTCTGGTGAGATTGTATCTCTTTCTCTCCTACCTATCTCAAAATGCTGTCCTTTTACCCTTTGTTGTGGAGGCTCTGTTCATACAGTTTTCAGATCCCTTTCCAAGGGAATTATTCCACATGTAGTTGTAGATTTGTTGTGTTGTGTCCATGGGAGAAGGTGAATTTGGTATCTTCCTACACTGCCATCTTCTCCAGTTCTTTTTTTACCTCTGCATTTTGTAGTTTTCATCATACAGATCTTACACAGATTTTGTTAGACTTAATTACTTTATTTCTTTGGAGCTATTATAAATGAATTTTTAAAATTTTGATATTCAATTGTTTCTTCCTAGTTTATAGAAATATAATTGATTTGTTTGTTTTATTGACTTTGTATCCTACAACTTTTCTAAACTCATTTATTAGTGTAGTGAGTTTTTGTAGGTTCTTTGGGATTTTCTATGTAGACAATCATATCATATGCAAATAGTGGCAGTTTTTATCCTTCATTTTATTTCAGATTTTTTGTCTTATTGAACTATGTAGGTCTTCCAATGTGATGCTGAATAAGAATGTTGAGAGAATATGTATGTACTTTGTTCCTAATGGTAGGGGATGGTGGTTGCATTCAGTCTTTCACTGTTCAATATAATGTTACCTGCAGTTGTTTTGTTATTTTGCTTTGTTTTGTAGATATCCTATATCAGGTAGAGAATGTCCCCTCTACCCTCAGTATGCAGAGAGTTATTGTTATTGATGTAGGATGAATTTTACTAAATATATATATTTTTAAATTTCTTCATCAGTTAATATGATACTGTGATTTTTCTTCTTTAAGAAGTGGAGGATTGTATTGACTTACTTTCGTGTAAGAAACCAACCTTCCTTTCCCAGTATAGACCCTACTTGGCCATGATGTATTTAACCTTTGATTTGCTAAAATTTTACTGATGGTTTTTACATCTATATTTATGAGGCATACTTGTCTTCAGTTTTCTTTTTCTTTTCTTTTTTTGTTTTGGTTTTGATGTCAGAGTAAGGCCAACTTCAGAAAGTGAGTTGGAAAGTGTTTGCTCCTTTTTGTTTTCCAAAAGAAATGGTGTAAAATCGGTGAAGACTTTAACTATTTCATATAATTCATCAGGGAATATTTCCAGGCCTTAATTTTATTTTTACTTTTTAATTTTTTTTTTAGAGCAGTTTTAGGTTCACAACCAAATTGAAGGGAAAGTACAAAGATTTCCCATTTACCCCCGTCCCCACACATACATAGCAACTCTCCCATTATCAACATCCCCCACCAGAGGGGTACATTTGTTACAATTAATAATTCTACATTGACAGGTCATAATCACTCAGAGTCCATAGTTTATGTTAGGATTAACTCTTGGTTTTGTGCATGCTATGGAGTTGGACAAATGTATAATGATATATGTCCATCATTATGGTATCATACAGAGTGTTTTCAGTGCCCTAAAAGCCCTCTGGGCTCTGTCTACTTATCTCCTACTCCCAACCCCTGGCAACCTCTGATTTTTTACAAACTCCATATTTTTACCTTTTCCAGAATGTCATATAATTGGAATCATACAGTGTATAGCCTTTTCAGATTGGTTTATTTTACTTAGTAATATGTATTTAAGTTTCCTCCAAGTCTTTTTGTGGCTTGATAACTTATTTCTCTTTAGTTCTGAATATTATTCTATTTTCTGGATGAACCACAGTTTATAAGGACCTTTTGGTTGCTTCCAAGTTTTAAAAATTCTGAATAAAGCTGCTCTAAACATCCATATGCAGGTTTTCTTACAAATATAAGTTTTCAACTCCAAGGAATGCAATATCAAGGAAAGCAATTGCTGGATTGTGTGGTAAAAGTATTTATTGTTTTCTAGGAAACTGTCAAACTATCTACCAAACAACCTACCAAGTGGCTGTACCATTTTGCATTCCCACTGGTAATGCATGAGAATTTCTGTTGTCCACTATCTTGTCAGCATTTGGTGTTGTCAGTATTCCAGATTCTGGCCATACTAATAAGTGTGTAGTAGTATCTCACTATTGTTTTAATTTGCATTTCCCCGATGACATATGATGTGGAACATCTTTTCATATGCTTATTTGTTATCTGTATATCTTCTTTGGTGAGATATTATTAAGGTTTTTGGCCCATTTTTTAATCAAGTTGTTTATTTTCTTATGGTTGAGTTTTAAGACTTATTTAGATATTTAAGATAACTGTTCTATATCAAACATGTCTCTTGCAAATATTTTTTTTTTAAGCTTGTGGCTGGTTTTCTTATTCTCTTGATATTGTCTTTCACAGAAGAGAAGTTTTTAATTTTAATTTAATCTTGCTTTCCATTATTTCTTTCATGGATTGTGCTTTTGGAGTTATAGCCTTAATATTTGAAAAAATATTTTTAACTACAAAATAAATGTATTTAAAAGTTAAAGAACTCTTTTAGTTATTGTTTTTTTTCCTCAGCTTAATTGAGATATATTATAATCTTGTGTAAAATTAAGGTGTACAATGTAATGATTTGAAAATATCACTATCAACATTTCAGACATTAAAAAGAATAGTAAATGAAAACATGAATGCCTCTACACAAAGAAATTTTAAAAATTAGTAGAAATAGAGAAATTCCTCAAAAAGCAAAACTACTAAAACTTATATAAAGTTAGGTTTTAATGTCTGAAATATTGGTAGCAATATTTTCTCCTTCATTCCTGATATTACTAGTTACTGCCTTCTCTCATTTTTCCTTTGTCCATCTCGCTAACAGTGTGTTAATATGTTGATTTGAAAAACATAATTATATCAAAGATATCAATATATCATTATCATTAGTCAATTACCTACTTTTTCCTTTGTGATTTACTTCACTCTCAAGTCTTTTTGTCTGACATTTATATAGCCACTTCAGCCTTTTTTTTTTTTTAATTGGTGTTTGCATGGTATAGGACTTTCCATCCTTTTACTTTTTTCTTATCTATAACATTATATTTGAAGTGAGTCTCTTTAAATAACATGCATTTGGATCTCCTTTTAAATCCAGTCTGTCATTTTCTCACTTTAATTAATATGTTTAAACCATTTATAATTATTATATTATTAATATATTTTGATTTATATTTACCATTATATTTTTCACTTCCAGTTTCTTCTCTCTTTTTCAGTTTTCTTTTTCCCTTTCCTGCCATCTTTTCAGTATATGAACATTTTTAGCATTTCACTTTAATTAATATATTATGTTTTTATTATCTTTTTGTTCACATTTTTATATATTGTTGCTTGGTTTTTGTAGTTTATCAATAGATCACAGCCTACATACTTAATTTACCTCTGTCTACTTAGAATCAACAT
This sequence comes from Mesoplodon mirus, assembly GCF_964341445.2. NCBI lineage: Eukaryota > Metazoa > Chordata > Mammalia > Artiodactyla > Ziphiidae > Mesoplodon > Mesoplodon mirus. Next base: position 113,483,817 of record NC_138982.1, read on the forward strand.
TTTAATTCTTGAAATGGAGTGTGGAAACATTACCATCATATAGGTCTCTTTACACTGCTTTATGTTGCAGTTGCTTTATGTATTACATCCTTGTATATTGACAAACCCATCAAATATTTTTTAATTTATTTTTAATCAACAAACATACTTCAAAGCCATCAAGAGAAAGGAACACCTTATCAGATTTAGCCAGATATATACCATTTCATTTGCCCTTTCTTCATATTTAGTGTGCCAAGTTTCCTTCTGGTTTTGTTTTTCTTTTTGAAGAATTTCTTTCAGCAATTCCTTTAGAGCACATCTGCTGCCATATAATTTTCTTACTTTTTATCTTATTCTTTTATTCAGCCTCATTCCTGGAAGGTATTTTTACTAAATATAACATACTGGATAAGTTTTTTTTCATTTGAATATATAAGAATGTTACTTTTGGCCTTCATGGGTTCTGATAAAAAATGTAGTAATTCAAATAATCATTCCCCCATAAGTAGTATATTGTGGTTTTATAACTGCTTTCAATAATTTTTCTTTGTCTTTTATCTTTGTCTTTTTGATTATGATGCTCAGGGTATATATTTCTTTGAGGTATCCTGTTTGGAATTTTCTGAATTTCTTGAATCTAAGTTTATTTGGTTTGGTTTATTTGCCAAATATTATAAGCTTTCAGCATGTATTTTACTTTAGTTTGGTTTTTAAAATTTTGAACAAATTTTATTTACAGTTATTGACAAGATGATCGATTTTTTATTTATTTATCAGACTCTTATTCCATTGTAAGACATTTTTATTTTTATTTTCTAATTTTTTATTTTGGTGTTGATTAACAATGATATGTTAATTTCAGGTATACAGCAAACAGATTAAGTTATACATATACATGTATCTACACTTTTGCAAATATAGTCAATCACATACTAATTTTCATATAACTGAAAGTTGGTAAAATAATAGCAATAACTAAGTTTAATCATTATTTTGGATTACTGTCCATTTAACGGACAGTTATATTTTAGTGAGTCACAAAATAAAGGCATGCATAATTAATAATTACTTTTTTATTCCATAGTATATACAGATGTCTTTATTTTATGAAAAATACTAATTATGATATAAACATGTCTTTCACATAAGTTCTATTAAAAAGAATGTCAAATGAAACAAATGTTCTTAAGTCATTATAGTTCTTTGATTTTAAAATAAAACTTATTTTAGCAAAACTTCTACAAAGGCAGTAGCAATGGGCAATATTTTTTAAAAATTTAAACAATACTGAGATTCAGAGATAAATCATGATCATATATATATTAGACCAAACAATGTAATTAATTGGTAATATATGGATAAGTATAATTATTGCAGAAAATATTGCAAAATTTTTGTTTTACTTTTATAAATTACACTAAATTTCTCATTATGTGTAATTGTATGCTTTCTCAGTGATTAAAGGAAATACAGTAAAATTTGCACAATTTGAATGTGTTTTGTAACATTTCATAATATTATATTTTTGGACTCATAATAGCTATCTCTCTATCTTAATGAAAATTGATAACTCACAACTCTAATTTAAGTTTCAAGATATTCAAAGCTACTGTGATTAAAAGAAGTCATCCATGACTTTATTGCTGAGACTATAGTTCCCTTTTCTCAGGTTGTGTCTACTTCATGATCTTGTCAACATTAAAAAAAGCAAACAAGGAATTACAAACTTTTTATTATTAACAAGGAAAATCTACATGTGCTCTGTACATTTAATATTTCATCTCATAAAAAACTGCTAAGAACAGAGATAAAGCAAGTCACATTAAATTTGTTATGAGCTTGACTCTCAATCTCTGACAGTCCTCATTTTACCAATGAAGACAAATGTATGAGCAGAAATTGTAATGTAACATTGATCATTCTACCACTGTCAAATGCAAACAAAATCATTTGTTTTGAATTGTTTTTTTAAAAAAATATCATTTATTATGCTTTTTTATCTTACTTATTAATACCTAGATGCAATAATGTTTTTTGATATTAGAGCTATACATCAGATGGAAAAAATGCATTTTTATTTTAATTATATTTTAAATGTTATTCTTCATTTTTCCCACAAAATAAAATTTAATTAATCCTATGGATATTGTTAGTATCCAGCTTTCATTTGAATGGTTACTTATAATTCTTATTCTATCTGGTGACATAAAATGACTGTACTATGTGGTTAGCCAAAAAGTTCGTTCGGGTTTCAGTAACATCTTACACCTTACATACAACCCCAAACAAACTTTTTGGCCAACCCAATATTTTATAGCTGATAAGGCATTTAAAAAGTAGCTACAGCTAAGAAACTGTAGGTGATAAAATACTCTTGTGCCTAAATGTTTACTTAATTTTCCAACTTTTATTTTAAATCATCACAATAAAGAGAAATTTCAATCATTAAAACTTTACACTGTAAGGATTTTGTATAAAACCTCTAAAGAAAGATAGTTATATGAACTTACTTTAGCATTTAAGCAAGAGGTTTTCTTTCTTATTTTAAGAGAATATCAGGAATTATTCTACTATTGAAAATATTTTCATCATTTGAATTTAGTTTAGATACCAAATACAGACTCAAAAACTCTTGGGACTCACTCTAGATATATAAATAAAATATATATAAATATATCTATATTTATCTTTTAAAGAGTGTGAACAAAACCTTTCATAATTGGATTTTCTCAGAATATAGAAATAAATGTGGACTCTGTTTAATTTCCTGTCCCTCTGTTTATTTTTACATTTGGCACAATGTTAAACAGCAGATACTAGAAGTTATTTACCTTGCATTACTGAAATTTTATATTTGTTGAACAAGTCAATATTAGCTAATTATCTGAAGCATTTATAATGTATTTAATTTTATATTATGTATATGTTATATCATTAGACTGTTTTGTAACACATATATCCCACAAAAATAAACTATTTTATTTAAATCTTAAAAGATGGGCAAACTATCAACATATTATGTCTATCTTATGCACTTTATCTTTTCTAAACTAAACAAACATTTTTCAAATATTTATGCCTCTTTCTCTTTAGAGAGAAAGAAGAATAAAAATTTCCAAGTCACCTGCTGTGGTTGTCCTAACTTGAGTTTTAAATATATTGGTTCAGTTCATGAGACAAGCCCTCACAATTTTTACAACTTTCTGATTATATGTATTTTCAGGATGATTTTGAGCCTTGATTTTCTTCTTTTTGCTGAAATCTCATCTTCTCTTGAATTACAAATCCCTTTGCTCGTTTCTCTTGTTTCTCACTGATCTAGATTTGGAGCTCAGCACTTATTCTTGCTTCCTGCTTTTCTGAATACCAAAACTCTTGCAAAATATTTTGGTGTTGTAATAACTGTAATGGGGATTGTCACATCAGGATTGAAGTATGTACGGTAGCGCACAGATATTTCTAGTAGAAAGCTAGGTGCCCTTGAAATAAAGATTCTGACACTCCACAGTTATTGGTCACCTTCATCTGCAAGTCACAGCCTACTGCATCCTTGCTCAGCTCCTGGTTATGTCTTCTTTCTCCACCTTTGCTCCTCTCCTCTATTTTCTCTTCTTTCGTAACCCATGTTCCTATTATTACTTAGGTTAACTATTTTGAAAATAAAATTTAAAATTCACCATTTAAATACACATGAACATCTCATTGAAAAATATCTGAAGAATGTGCTTATCTCCCATTCAACCTCATTAATATTGAACTTAACTTTTTACATTTAATTTGTAGGAATTCTTTTAATTTTTTTTATTAGAAAAGAAAAATAAAACCTTATTGAGGTGATATGTAGTTATTTTAAGTGTACACTTCAACAAATTTTGAGAAATTTATACATTCATGTAAACACTATCACATTTAACATATAAAATATTTATATCACCCCAGAATGTCCCTTTTGCGCCTTTCCAACAAATGTACAGTATTCCCAGAGGTAGGCAACTATATATTCTGCTGCCTCTCTGTCTCTGTCTCTGTCTCTGTCTATCTCTCTCTCTCTCTCTCTCTCTCTATATATATATATATATATATATATATATATTATATTATATATATATAATATAATATATATATTATATATATATATATATAATATAATATATATATATGGGCATCAATTAATACACATTATGAATTTTAGAAAAAGTTTCTCAATTTTGACAAAGTATTTTGATTGGGATTACACTGAATATATACATGAATATAATGGGTGACATTTTTATCTTTTTGTTTTCTGATCTATGAAAAGAGGACATTTATACATTTACTAAGGCCTTTCTTAATTACTCTAGACAATGCTTTGTAACTTTCAATGTATAGTACTTGTATATAGTTTGTTAACTTTAAGTCCACATATTTTAATGCTAATTTTAAATTATATTTTTAAACTTAATTTTTTAACATCTTTATTGGAGTATATTTGTTTTAAAATGGTGTGTTAGTTTCTGCTTTATAACAAAGTGAATCAGTTATACATATACATATGTTCCCATATCTCTTCCCTCTTGAATCTCCCTCCCTCCCACCCTCCCTATCCCACCCCTCTAGGTGGTCACAAAGCACTGAGCTGATCTCCCTGTGCTATGTGGCTGCTTCCCACTAGCTATCTATTTTACGTTTGGTAGTGTATATATGTCTATGCCACTCTCTTGCTTTGTCACAGCTTACCCTTCCCTCTCCCCATATCCCCAAGTCCATTCTCTTGTAGGCCTGTGTCTCTATTCCCGTCTTACCCTTAGGTTCTTCATGACTTTTTTTTTCTTAGTTTCCATATATATGTGTTAGAATACGGTATTTGTTTTTCTCTTTCTGACTTACTTCACTCTGTCTGACAGACTCTAGGTCCATCCACCTCATTACAAATATCTCAATTTCGTTTCTTTTTATGGCTGAGTAATATTCCATTGTATATATGTGCCACATCTTCTTTATCCATTCATCCGATGATGGACACTTAGGTTGATTCCATGTCCTGGCTATTGTAAATAGAGCTGCAATGAACATTTTGGTAGATGACTCTTTTTGAACTATGGTTTTCTCAGGGTATATGCCCAGTAGTGGGATTGCTGCGTCTTATGGTAGTTCTATTTTTAATTTTTAAGGAACCTCCATACTGTTCTCCATAGTGGCTGTATCAGTTTATATTCCCACCAACAGTGCAAGAGTGTTCCCTTTTCTCCACACGCTCTCCAGCATTTATTGTTTCTAGATTTTTTGATGATGGCCATTCTGACTGGTGTGAGATGATATCTCATTGTAGTTTTGATTTGCATTTCTCTAATGATTAATGATGTTGAGCATTCTTTCATGTGTTTGTTGGCAATCTGTATATCTTCTTTGGAGAAATGTCTGTTTAGGTCTTCTGCCCATTTTTGGATTGGATTGTTTGTTTTTTTGTTATTGAGGTGCATGAGCTGCTTGTAAATTTTGGAGATTAATCCTTTATCAGTTGCTTCATTTGCAAATATTTTCTCCCATTCTGAGGGTTGTCTTTTGGTCTTGTTTATGATTTCCTTTGCTGTGCAAAAGCTTTGAAGTTCCATTAGATCCCATTTGTTTATTTTTATTTCCATTTCTCTAGGTGATGGGTCAAAAAGAATCTTGCGGTGATTTATGTCATGGGGTGTTCTGTCTATGTTTTCTTCTAAGAGTTTGATAGTGTTTGGCCTTACATTTAGGTCTTTAATCTATTTTGAGTTTATTTTTGTGCTTGGTATTAGGGAGTGTTCTAATTTCATACTTTTACATGTCCCTGTCCAGTTTTCCCAGCACCACTTATTGAAGAGGCTTTTCGCCACTGTATATTCTTGCCTCCTTTATCAAAGATAAGGTGACCATATGTGCATGGGTTTATCTCTGGGCTTTCTATCCTGATCCATTGATCTATCTTTCTGTTTTTGTGCCAGTACCATACTGTCTTGATTACTGTAGCTTTGTACTATAGTCTAAAGTCAGGGAGCCTGATTCCACCAGCTCCATTTTTTGTTCTCAAGATTGCTTTGGCTATTCTGGGTCTTTTGTGTTTCCATACAAATTGTGAAAAATTTTGTTCTAGCTCTGTTAAAAATGCCAGTGGTAGTTTGATAGGGATTGGACTGAATCTGTTTATTGCTTTGGGTAGTAGAGTCATTTTTACAATGTTGATTCTTCCAATCCAATAACATGTTATATCTCTCCATCTGTTTGTATCATCTTTAATTTCTTTCATCAGAGTCTTATAATTTTCTGCATACAGGTCTTTTGTCTCCTTAGGTAGGTTTATTCCTAGATACTTTATTCTTTTTGTTGCAATGGTAAATGGGAGTGTTTTCTTAATTTCACTTTCAGATTTTTCATCATTACTGCATAGGAATGCAAGAGATTTCTGTGCATTAATTTTGTATCCTGCTACTTTCCCAAATTCATTGATTAGCTCTAGTAGTTTTCTGGTACTATCTTTAGGATTCTCTATGTAGAGTATCATGTCATCTGCAAACAGTGACAGCTTTACTTCTTTTCCAATTTGGATTCCTTTTATTTCTCTTTCTTCTCTGATTGCTGTGGCTAAAACTTCCAAAACTATGTTGAATAATAGTGGTGAGAGTGGGCAACCTTGTCTTTTTCCTGATCTTAGTGCAAATGTAAACTTAATTTTTAAATTTCTTTTTTTAGCTGTATTAAACTACACTTGAATTTTGTATATTGATCTTGCATCTTGTGATCTTGATAATTCACTTATTTCTAAAGCAATTTTGAATTTTTTCAAAGATTTTTAAGGTAGTTGAAAGTGTCTTTTACAAGTAAACTAATTTTTACATTTTTCCTTTCCATATGTATACTTTTTTGATTTTATTTTGTTTTCATTCCATCTCCTTTTCTTCCTTTCCCATTTCTTTCTTTTCCCTTTAGTTTCTTTCTTTTTGTATTATTTTACTGACTAGTAACTGCAGTCAAATATTGACTATACAGAGTGAGAATATATATCTTATTTTCCCTCCTTGATTTTTTTTCAGTTTCACCAAGGTATAATTTTCAAAAAAAATTAAGTTTATTAAAGGTATACATGTTATGGTTTGATATATGTATAGATTATTAAATGATTGCCACAATCAAGCTAATTAACATTTCCAGGATCTCTGTGTGTTTGCATGTGTTGGGAACACATAAGATCTACTCTCTTAACAAATTTAAAGTATAAAATACAGTATTATTAATTATAGTGTCCATGCTATAGATCAGATTCCCAGAAATTATTCATCTTATAACTGAACAATTGTACCCTATGACCAAGAGCTCCCTATCTTCTCCTTTTCTCCCAGTCCCTGACAACCACCAGTCTAATCTCTTTCTAGGAGTTCAACTTTTTTAGATTACACATATAAGTTAATCAATGCACTATGTTTCTCTTTCTGTCTTATTTCACTTAGCAAAATATCCTCCAGGTTCATCCATGTTTTTGCAAATGACAGGATTCCTTTTTTTTTTTTTAATGACTCAAAAGCATTCCGCTATATACACACCTCATTTTCTTATCCATTCATCCATCAGTGGGCAACTAAGTTGTTTCCATATCTTGGCTATTGTGAATAATGCTGCTATGAACATGGGAGTGCAGATATCTTTTTGAGACACTGATCTCATTTCCTTAGGATGTATACTCAGAGGTGGGATTGCTGGATCACATGGTGTTCTATTGTTTTTTGGGGTTTTTTTTTTGAGGAATCTTCATAGCTTTTCTTATTGACTGTACAAATTTATATTCTCATCAATTGTGTGTACAAGCATTCCATTTTCTCCAAATACTCTTTATCCCTTGTTATTGCTTATCTTTTTGATAACAGTCATTCCAACATTTGTGAGGTTATATTTCATTGTGGTTTTGCTTTTCATTTCCCTAATGATTAGTGATGTTCAGCTTTTTTTATATACCTGTCGACCATGTGTATATCTGTTTTGGAAAAGTGTTTATTCAGTTCATTTGCCCATTTTTAAAAATTGGGTTATTTTTATTTTATTTTATTTTATTTACTATTGAGTTTCTAGTATATTTTGGACATTAATCCCACATCAGATATATAGTTTGTCAATGTCAGCTCCCATTCTGTAGGTTTCCTTTTCATTTTATTGATTGTTTCTCTTGTTGTACAGAAGCCTTTTAGCTTGATGTAGTCTCACTTATTTTTGCATTTGTTGCTTGTTCTTTTGGTGTCAAATCCAAAAACCATTGTGAAGACCAATGTCAAAGAACTTTTTCCCTGTGTCTTCTTCCATGAGTTTTATGGGTTCAGGTCTTATCTTTATGTTTTAATCCACTTCAAGTTAATTTTTGTGAGTGGTGTAAGATAGGTGTAATTTCATTCTTTTGCATGTGGTTATTCAGTTTTCCCAATATCATTTACTGAAGAGATTATCCTTACCGCATTGTATATTCTTGACTCCCTTGTCAAATATCAGTTGACTATATATGTGGGTTTATTTCTGGGCTCTTGATCTTGTGTCATTGATCTGTGTGTCTGTTTTTGGCCAGTACCACACTGTTTTGATTACTAGAGCTTTTTAATATAGTTTGAATTCAGAAGGTGAAGTGCCTCTTCCTTTTCTCTTTCTCAAGATTGCTTTGGCTATTGAGTGTCTTTTGTGGTTTCATACAAATTTTAGGATCATTCTTTCTGCTCCTGTGAAGAATGCCATTGGAATTTTGATAGTGATTATGTTGAATCTGTAGATTATTTTGGGTAGTATGGATATTTTAACAATGTTAATTCTTACAGTCCATGAACTCTTTACCATGGAATCTGACACTAACTTCAGGAATTGGTGTCAGAATTAAATTGAATTGTATTATTGGATGCCCAGTTGGATAATCAGAGCTTCTGAATTATACAGCAGAATTAACAAAAAGTAACCAGAGTATTTTAAAAACAAAATTTTTATCAATGACTCTTTTTTTGAGGACTGTGAAGTAAGTTCCTAATTGTTTTTCTTTTTTCTTTCAAATATATAAATAAGAACTTAACTACAACTTGGTGAAATAGTTTTGATTTCTTGAACTAAAGTAAATTATTTAGTATATAGTTGCATGTATAAATTTTAATTGTATACATTTATATATGTATGTGCTCTAATTATAAAATTAATAATGTTTCTGTTAAATACATGTGTGCCATTCATATTTTAGTTATTTCTCTGTTTTACACACAGGAAAGAACTAGTTGGGACTTATGTCATGCCTGGCATGGTGTTAGAACTTCATGTGTTTTGATTTATTTATTATCACATGAACCCTACAAGGTAGATAGTCTTACTGTTCCCACTTAATTAATATGAGGACAGAGACACAGAGAGGTTATACCTCTTGTGATTATAGAACAAATACACGGCAAACTCAGATACAATATCAGGCAATCAGACATCAGAGCTCATGCTCTTTACCACGAAGATATATTGTGAAAACTTAGTTCTATGAAAAACAACACTTTCAGTAGTTGATTCTATGTTTAGCATTATTTCTTGCAAGGTCAATTTACAATGACCATAGCTTCATTACATTCTTTTTTGAGATGTTGTTTTCTTAAACAGTAGAAAATAACATACTATGTTTTTCTGATAATTAAACAAGATCAATCGTGCTAAGTCATTTGCATTAAACTAAGCATTAAAAAAGCACTCAATGCTAGTTACACTTATTAATTTTCAAGTTAAATAATTTTCAAATTTTAATAAATCTGTCCCTCAGAATCTGCTGGGGTTTTGTTTCAGGACCAACCTTGTTTGCCAATATCGCTAGTTGTTCAAGCCCCATAATCAGCTCTCTTATCAGTGGATTCAGTATACATGGATTCCACCTATTGTGGGTCATAAACATAGTACTATGTTTACTGAAAAAAAATCCACTGGTGAGTAGACCATTGCATTTCATACCCATGTTGTTCAAAAGTCAACTGTATTCTGTTCTTTATTGTGAGTTATTCTTTTCTGTCTTTGTGCTATATATTGTTTTTGTTTCATTTTTTTATTCATTTGATATTTCTCTTTGTTTCTCATATATACTTGTCAGGTTAGAGCTAATTTGAATAAATTTTGGTTGTATACAATATTTACTTTTTCCCATTTAAAACATTTTATTTATATTATTGATATTCAAAAACTTTTAGGTTATAATGTTATACCCACCTACTAAATTTGATATGTCTAATTCGATTTTTAAAGTTTTAAATCTTTAAAAAACTTTCACTAGACTAACTGATAAATCTCAAATTTACTTTGAGATAATGTATGAAATCAGGTTTTAAATTGACTGAATATTTATTCATTGAATGATACTTCTATTCTCTCTTAATATTTGATGCTGTCTTTTTTATTCATACATCTTTCATTCCTGCAGAAACTGATTCATTTAATTGTTTTCATTATTCTTAAGCTATTACTGATGTTGTTTTGTCATGACCAGTCTTTTTTTTTTTCTTTTAGAAATATATTATAATATCTTTGGTATTTCTTTTAGTAATATAATTTTAAGACTATTTTTTCCTAAAAAAAAAAAAAGTATTTTTCCAAGTTAAAAAAGAAATACTACTAGTATTTTATTTTAAATTCCATGAACTATAAATTAATTCAAGAATGTGAACAACATATATTTTTTTGTATGCAGGAGTATGATATGTTTATCCATTTATTAACATATTTTAACTATCCCATACATTATTTTAATTAATATTCAAATGAAACCTATTGGAAAAAGCAGACTTGCACAGCCTGCTCACCCTTGTATGGTTGTGTAAGAGCTGTCTTATGCCTGGAACATTTTTTACATGGAGGTAAGGAGCCCTCACAGCTTGTACAAATCACATACCCTTGTTTGAGAATATCTTTTCCAGTTCTGGCTTTGATGTATACTTCTTTGTTCTGCTTAAGGTAAGTGCATCACATGATACCTGGCCAACTCCACTGCTATATCTGTTCCCAGAGAGGAGGGAAAACATCCTTCGCCTCCAGCACATGGGAGGTACATGCAGACCATCTCTCTGTGTCAGTTGCTGGGTGAGACCCACTGACCATGGGCTACTGACAAACTATTGAATCTGATCTTGCTCTGTCCCTTCTTTATGTGAGTAAAGTGTTATGCTTTCCAGTGTCTGCATTTATGTCTTTCTTGACAACTCTGACACTTGTAGTGTGTTGACATCCTTGGACTGCTTCTCATGGTAGCAGGCATTGTCATGCCCTTTGTTTTCCTCTATGCAGTGGAGTTTCTTCCCTGGAGGGGCAAGCAGGTGTTTCTTGCTAAACAAAGCCTATATGGTAGCTACTATTAGACCTATTTTACAGATGGAGACAGAATTGCTTTATTTTATTTTAATTTTTTTAAGATAACAGTTTTATTTATTTGACCACTCTACACAGCTTGTGGGAATTTAGTTCCCTGACCAGGGATTGAACCTGTGCCTTCAGCAGTGGTAGTGTGGAGTCCTAACCACTGGACTGCCAGGGAATTCCCAAGAATTGCTTTAAAAAGTATTAATAATTGTACAATATCATCAAACTATTAAGAAGTATTTTGGCTTAAGTCAATTACTTTTTTTTTTTTTTTTGGTGTGTTACGCGGGCCTCTCACCATTGTGGCCTCTTCCATTGCGGAGCACAGGCTCCAGATGTGCAGGCTCAGCAGCCATGGCTTACGGGCCCAGCCACTCCACGGCATGTGGGATCTTCCCAGACTGGGGCACGAACCCGTGTCCCCTGCATTGACAGGCTGACTCTCAACCACTGCACCACCAGGGAAGCCCAAGTCAATTACTTTTTGACTTCAAACTTTATAATTATTGTTACCAAGTTTTCCTCTTATTTCTATATTTGTTGTAAATATATTCTATACTTTTACCTTTTTATAATGTTGTAGCTACTCTGTGTTTAGAATTTTTATCTTTTTTCATTAAAGCATGCCAATTTACACCAATAGGTAGAGATACCAAGGATAATAGATGCACATTTGACTGCAAGAAACTAAGAAAACAGTAATTAATATTTATATTTTCTGAACAAATATTAAGCATTGGAATTTTGATACCTAGTAGCATAGAAGAGTCTTGATTGGGTCACACTTGAAATGAGATCATTTAAATTAGTTCAGACAGACTTCTAAGACACCTGCCTTTTTTAACCTTGCAACAACAAGATTGAATTGCTCATCAAATGGTTCCTGTCTTATACAAAATTACTAATATCCAATCTAAGGAGAATGATTTATGTAAGTAAGGCAGTTTAAAAGAGAATAAAATATGAACAGTGAGATCAAATGAAAGACCAGTATTGTGTACACATTTTGTGAAGAGATAAAGGACACTTAGAAAGGACACTGAAATTGCCACAGTAATGAACTCCAATTCATAAACTAGAATTTCACAACAATGTCATAATAAAATATAATATGATTCACCAATCAGAATAACATTTTCAGAATTAATAATTAATAAATTCTAAAGGTTTTATCAAATGGGGTTTCAAGCAGACTATTATTTCTAATTTATTATTATCAGTACATGATGCATAGAAAGGATGCATGACCATCCTCTAATTAAAACGTTACTCAAAAATAGAAATAACATGTCAAGTGTATCTAACATATGCATCTAAAAAAAATCTACAATGTACCTTAAATACTATGTCATAAGAGAACTACTACATGAGCAAAACTAGTTATTTCTTATTTTTACACTTCATTTCGAAATTATATTGGTGGATAAGCAGTGTTTTGCTTTAATACAAATATTGATTTTCAATAACTCTTGAGCTAAACAAGTGTTATGATACACCCTTAGTTGGTACTTTTTGTCCATGTAAGTTATTCATAATATACCTGTCTAAGAGCAGACATGAACATTTTTTCTTTTTTTTTTTACATCTTTATTGGAATATAATTGCTTTACAATGGTGTGTTAGTTTCTGCTTTATAACAAAATGAATCAGTTATACATTTACATATGTTCCCATATCTCTTCCCCCCTGCGTCTCCCTCCCTCCAACCCTCCCTATCCCACCCCTCCAGACATGACCTTTTTTTAATGTATATGAATCCAGTAAGTGAAATAACAGAGTGCAAAGCAACTAATATTATATTCAGAATTGAACATCTACTTTGTGTCACTTAGCAATTTATACTAGTTTAATTCAGCAAAATATTGGCATTGTAGAAAAATCAAATGTAATATAGTATAAGGATTAAGAGCAAGTCTTGGCCATCAGACAGACTTGGATTTTGTCACTAACTATCTGTAATTTTCCTCAAGTTGAACTTTTCTAAGCTTCTATCTCTTAATCTTTAAAATATTAACAATAATATTAATAATAATAATGATAATAATACATAACCAATAAGCTGGTTGAGACCAATAAATGGGGCATTGCATGTAAATTTTAGCAGATTAGAATTGTTCGTTCACTGTGGGTTGTTAATTTAACAAAACTTTGTTTATGGGCATTAAGGAAATATACTCTCAGTTATTAACTCCATCAATTCATCAGTAAATAATGTTTACAGAAATATGTAAAAAGAAAAAAAATATCTAATGATTTGTTTTAGTCTAGATTGAATATACTGGCTGTGTCTAATATTTATTGAAGATCTTTTTCTCAAAATTATTTCTTGGGTACAAAGCTCTGAGACTAGATTCAAATCATAAAATTCATGACCTTAAAATTTTTTTTCCATTGAGGCTTCTTTGACCAGTCTGATTGCTATCCTTGGGTGAACTTTTAAATAGAAAAATTATAATCCAAATATTTTTGGTGGAAATACTATGTTGCTAGGGACAGTCTCGTAGAATGGGCTATGTAGGAAACAAATTGTTTTGTAAAAAACAAATTGTTTTGTAAAAAACAAATTGTGACCCTATGTCCCTGTGCCTTAGTCATGCATACTTACATAATACTTACATACTTACATAATGCCAGTGATAGGTGAGGCAGACATTTATAACTGGATAACCTGAGGATAATAAGACTATTACTGGCAGCTGGCAGTAGATAGTTGTCAAAATTCCTAATTGAGAAATTGCACTACCATTTTCCAATCCTTTTCTCCTTTGTTCCTTTCTAAATCACAAAATCAATAACAGAATTTAAAAAAAAATGAATCTCCCACATTATAATTTATTCTGTAACACAGTTAGAGAATCATGTATTATTATGTTAAGAATAGCGTTTTAATATAAATTTTGTGTTATGTAGCAAAACCTATTTGGAAAAAATTCACATCTTGCATAGTGTAGAGTTCTATTCCATTCAAAATTTTACTCAGGATACTGAATGAAGAAATGCTAAATGACCTGTGGGAATTTATAACACATTACTTGTGGTCACTTGTGTTTAGTTTATGATATGAAGAAAATAATAAAATTGGTGAAAAGTATCCATTTGCATTAAATAAAAAACATACCCACATCCATACTGGCACTAAAGAAACTTTTAAACAAACTTGTCTTCAGAGTGAAAGAATACATTTCGGTCTTTATGGTATCCATATGGTCATGCTATACTAATCTAATTTATAAGAGATATATTGATTTCATACTTTAGTTTATTGAATAGCTATATTCTAAAATTGGAACTTCTAAAAATTTTTACTAGATATCAATTACCTAATTTTTTCTTTTTAATTTGTTATACTATGGCTTGCTTCAAATTGAAATGGATAAAGTACCACTCTCTTCAAATAACTATTGCCTTTTACCTAATGATCCAATAAATTGATGCTTGTTTGATAGGTGTGTATACTGCCTTTCCCAACTCAATAGGAAGTTGCCAGTGCTTTTATGAAGAGGCAATATTTTCTCTTGTTCTGAATTTCTCAAAGCATCAGCAGTTAATATAGTATTTTCTGTAACAATTAAATTAAAGTGCTAAGATTTGTTTCTCCATATGTTCAATTATTTTGATTAAGTAATGCCTTAAAGGACATTTTAATATGGTAAGTGCATTTCCTGCATGAGCCAGACTTTACTTTTTAAATGATGAGTGGCTTTATGCCATTACATTTTCATGCAAAAATAATAGTTATATAGCATTATGAAGTAGATAAAGTATATTCATCTTTGTAGGCCAATCCCAAAAGACAAATACCAAAAGAATTTTGCATTGCTATATGGAAAAAAAATAAAAGTTATAAATAATAGAGTTGTGTAACCTTTAGAAAATAAAGTGGCAGCATTTACAAATCTAAAAATTAAGCAAAACACATTTAATGTTTCTGAAATAAAAATCTACATAACATGACATTCGTTTGCCAATTCATACTTTATCTGAATTTGAGGAGATTCCCATTAAACCAAAGCATGTGTAATAGTCACTTCATCAGAATATGTGAGACTGATTTTGAAGTCCAGGCTGACCCACAAGGTCAAAGAGGCTCTCAAAACATTTACATATTCTCTTGAGAAAATTTCAACAGAGGGGGCAAATTTTTATGCATAACAATGTTTAAAAGTCTTCTACTTGTTGACATGATGGAGTTATTGGTACCGTTTCATATGCCCCTCTATAAACAACTATAAAACTGGAAAAATACACTTTAAAAACCCAACTTATCCCAGTCTTCAAACAATAGGAAACACATGACTATAATCCCTTAGAGAAATAGATCCACTCATGATCCCTGGTGAGCCGTACCATTTCATTGGCTTTCTGCCAGCAGGTAGTTTCTAGATAACAGTACAGGATAGCAGCCTCACGGAATTGAGACAGAGACTGAGAAAGCAGATACACCTGTAGTTTCACAGGTAGAGTGACAGAGAGGAGGAAGGTATACAGAAAGAATATCTCTAAAAACTAGTTGAATTTCTCCTTGCATCTGTCGTCCAATACTGAGTTGCACGTAAGTAGGATGAAACCTCATTAGCACAGGCAAAGAATGACTTCAGAGATACAAGCTGAACAATTCGCACAGCTCATACTAGGCTGAGAGACATTCTAGTTATGACTAGTCAGGGTGGAGAATTCTCCCTGAACGCCTGGTGCATTTAGTGGACACACGATAAAGAGTTTCCCTTAGTAAACTTGAATTATTCCTGGCTTGCAGCCTGTTTTTATCTCATAGTAACCGAGCTTCAGATGAGCTTCAAAAGGATCCAGATAATTGAGAAGTCTGGTAACTACCTAAGTAAAAAAAACTCTTATTTTCTTTAAACCCAGGCAATATCCAGCACTCAATAATGTAAAAGTTACATTGTTCAGGCTCTAGTCAATAGTTCCTAGATATGTATGACTTTTGCTTTAGCTTAGAATGTGGAAAACTACACAACAAGGTCACTCTCACCTTAACTAACAACGAGAGAAATCCAGGCAATATACAAAATTATACATTTTTGAACTCATGAGAAACACTGAGATCGCAAGGCAGCAGGTAAACTGAATTCCAAAGGGTGACGATCAGCCACTCTGAGGACGGTGGAAACATATCAACTATTTTAACTTTGGCAGATCATAGGAGAAGGAGGTAGCAGTCATAAAAGTACATAAGAAGAAGACACCTGAAAATTAAGTGAATTTTTAGAGGCCAAGTGTGTAGGCTTACATGAGAGTCTTGAACTGGTAGAAACCCTAGATACAAGAGGAGTCATCAATTAGTAATAATTAGCCCTTCATAGTGGGCATCCACCAAGTGCTCACGAGAAAGACTGGGAGCAGGGGAGGCGGCTGGGACAGGCCCCTTGTTGATACAGACATTCAGGGCCTGCTAAGTTCTGAGACTGGAACAGAAGTGCTAAGCAAGGCCCATTTGTGCTCCAGGCCCTGCCTAAGTACAGAGTAGTAATCAACTGGGAACCTAGGGGCGAGACGGGAATAAAGACGTAGACCTACTAGAGAATGGACTTGAGAATTTGGGGTGGGGGAAGGGTAAGCTGTGACAAAGTGAGAGAGTGGCATGGACATATATACACTACCAAACGTAAAATAGATAGCCGGTGGGAAGCAGCCCCATAGCACAGGGAGATGAGCTCCGTGCTTTGTGACCACCTAGAGGGGTGGGATGGGGAAGGTGGGAGGGAGGGAGATGCAAGAGGGAAGAGATATGGGGACATTTGTCTATGTGTAACTGATTCAATTTGTTATAAAGCAGAAACTAACACACCATTATAAAGCAATTATATTCCAATACAGATGTTAAAAAAATCAACTGGGAATAGAGATGAAATCTTCCAGCCCCTGGGAACCTTTAATAGGAAGCAAAATCTGACTGCTTCTGGGGGGTGAGTTCCACTGACCTGACACTGCTTTGTCCTGAGAAGGAACAGGTGCTTGTTGAGCAACTTGGTCTGTTAAGCAGCAGAAGTGCAGGACCTGCTGAAATATGCACATGGAGCAAGAATACTGAGAAAAACCATCTGGCAGTTTAGGTGGCACATGAAAAATGAGGTAGTGACTGTCAATCACTGAAGCGATTTGAAGTCTGTAGTTCAATGAAGATAGCTATAGCAACAAAAAACCTCAAACCAAGATCAATTACCATCTAGATTGATTCAAACGCCCCAGAGACCTGAAAAAAGAGGCACACCCATGTGAAAACATACATGATATTTAACTCAGTGTCTATAATTCTTTTGCACACGTCATCAAAAAACTATGAAACACAAAATAAGCAGTAATAAACTACCCATTATGAAAAGATAAAATAGTCAGTATAAGTAGGAATAGATAAGCCCAGATGTTGAAACTATCAAACCTTCAGAGTAACTATATTTATATATTAAAGAAAATAGTTTAGAAAAATGGACATATACATGGAAAAAAATAAAATTTCAGCAGAGTAAAATAAACTGTAAAAAATTTAATTAAAGTGTTAAAAATTGAAAACACAGTATCAGAAATGAAGACTTTCTTTAGTTCAGTTACAATTACCTGGACACACCAGAGCAAAGAATGCTCTGAAACTGTACAATTGAAACTATACAAATGGAACTAAAATGAGGACATCAAAGAGAAAACAAACAAACAAATCATAGAACCTAAGAGGACAATATCAAATTTTAATATATATGTAATTTTTGTTTCAGTAGGAAAATAGAGAGCAAGGTAGAAAAATATAAGAAAGATAATAGCTAAGCGTTCTCTCAAATTAACAAAAAACAACAAAGTCAGATCCAAGAAGCTCAGAGAATCCAAAGCAAGACAATTATAAAGAAAAACATATCAAGACACATCACAGCAAGACTATTGAATACCAAATATAAAGAGAACTTTCTTTTAGTCAACAAGAATAAAAAGAATCATTATGTACAGAAGAAAAATGAAAGTAATAGACAAGACTCTATTCCTGGCCAAGATATAGAAACAGTGACTAGAGTCACCCTTCTATTTGAAACAACTATCAAAGAGAGATAAACTGTATGAAACAAATATATTCAAGATATTAAACTTTAGGTAACAAAGAATGATAATCCTTGAAGATAGGAAGCGAACGGGGTTAAGGCTTACAATTGTCCCAACTTACTACCTAGACAAATTCTCCAGTATAAACTATGCTAAGAATACTTTATTTGTAATCAACTTGCTTATCTCTCAAATGTAAAAAGTATAATTGCTGAATCATGTTATATATGTATTTTCAAGGCTTTTGATGCAATTTAACAAATTTCTCTTCAGATTGGTCATACCAATATCTATACACATCATCAGTATATGAGTGCATTCTTTTCAAATTATTATAAGTTGCCTTGTTTTTACCTGCCTTTAACACTTCTTGCAAGGGAGAATTCTCTTATTTTTATCCTAAAGCCTAGCCCGATTCCTAGAATAAGTGGTAACTGGCATTCAATAAGGCTTTATAACAATACATGTGAGTGACAAACATCATCTTCAAGTACAAAATTTTATCATGTAACCTCAGAATGCAAGTACCTCTGAGTTCGGAAAGAAGACATGCATGTTCAGTATCAACTGATCAGTCAGAAAAGGTGGTGTGATATCTAGATGCTTTAGGAGGAAAGAGAAAATATAGAGTAATCAAGGGCACATTAATTAATAAAAGGAGGTATGAAAAAGCTGTTGATGTTGGAGCTTGCCCCTGAATGAACATAAAATTTTCAATGCACACAATGAGGATTTAAAAGGCAGGAAAGCAAATCACTGCTTTGAGTAGAATGATGAAATTGGTTGGACAGTAGTGTTTGTGTTGGTGAGTGGCTCTGAAGCTGGCTGAAAAGTAGGTTTGGGAGAGAATTTATAGGTATTTGAAAAACAAACCAAGGAGTTGAGACTATTTTTGTGTTTATTCTTTATTTATTTGTTGGTTGCTGGTGATGGTGGTGTTTTTATTTAAGCAGTAAAGAGAGAGAACACAGTTTTGTTTATATTATTTGTTAATTCTAGATTAATTTGTTAACACTGCAGAATGAATTGGCTGTAAACGGGAAGATGGAAAAACACTGAAGACAAGACAGATAATATGAGGCTACTAAAATGATTTAAATAAAATGTTATACAAGCTTACACTAAGTTATAGCATAACTTATAGCATAAGTAGTTTAGCAGAGAATTGGGATTCAGATATCCAAACAGATTTATTTAGTTCTTCCTTTAACAATAATAAAATGTTTCCTTGACTTTTCTTATTTTTAAAGATTCATTTCTACTGTTTATAATTCCTCAGCTGTGATTAAATATCATGTATTGTCTTTAAGTCTTGACTCAGTATGGTTTTGTGCTCTAGACTAAGAATTTTCTTTATGATAGTTTGAGTCCCCTGGGAAATAAGTAGTGCTACAGCAGGGCAATGTTGTCAACAGAAAGAGATCAGTGATGCACATAGCTGAGGAAGAGAAGAAAGTAAGGAAGCAGTCTTGATTGTGTTTCTTAACCAAAGACAGTTAAGTTGATCACTGCTGCAAGTATCTGGATTCTAAGTCAAATAAGTAACTAGACTATTAATAAAAAGATTAGTTGGGGGAAAAATATACAGATTAGTATATTACTACTGAATCAGAAGTGGTGAGAAAACAATGTAGTTGATTCTTTACTTTTCATAGAGAAATAATTTAGTGGGTTAGAGAAAGAGAGAAGTAAACCAAAAGTGAATTGAAATCAGAAGTGTAGTGAAAGAATAAAATATGTCCTTAAATTAAAATAGAGCTTTATTTTTTCCTTTAGATATTCCTTCATTATATTTAATCTACTCAGATGGTATCAACTTAATCAATATTATTTGAATGCACATAAAATACTATCATATTGTGAATAAATTTAAAAACCTGCTGTTTCCATAGAATAATTGGATAATTTAGAATAATTCAAGTTAAAAATTATCAAGAAAGTTCTACACTAAAACAGTATATATTTCAACTTATACAAAGCACAAAAATAAAGTATTATATGCCTGTCTCCATGGGAATTAAAATACTAGTTTTGTTAAATTTTCAAGCTAGGTAGCTAATTTTATATTGCATCTGTGTGTGTCTGTGTATGTATTATGCCTGATAAGTGATAGTCATTAATGTGAATCCTATGTTTAATTTAACCTAAGAAAGAAATTGAGAAGTAAGAAAGCAATTGAGAAGTTATGGCTTCCAAGTACCAAGAATCTAAGTACAACTTTCAAAGAGGTTATCAAAGGTTATAATTCTGTTTCAAAGTGGTTATCAAGGTTAAAGTTTCTAGGGTTTCTTTTGAATTTAAATTTCATACAGAGAAAATATAATTTACTTACAACAATTCTTATTCTTGAACTCTTGAGGCTCACAACATAATGTTAAGTAAAAACAGTGCATACAACTTTATATAAAATATTTCCCAGTTAAAATTGTTTTATCATTTATCATTTATATATCACGCTGTGAAAATTTTTCACATTTATCCTCCTCTTCCCCCTCATCCTTCTCTTCCTCATAATTATTATCTCTAGGAAGTAGAACTAATAATTCATTCATTCATTCATTTATTCATTCATTCATATATTTTTATCTTAATGAATTGTGTAAAAGTATCAATACATTTTAAAAATGCATTTGATAATTAATTTGATTTTGCAATTAAACATAGGACATAGGCAAAATTTTTATTGTATCAACTTAAAAAAATACATCATAATAAAATGGATAGTGGGCATAGAACTCACATATCCCAAAACCTTTCCAAAAATAATTTTGATTTAAATAGAACCTATAACAAATAGCTTAGTAAAATTTTTCTATGAAATATTAAATTCTGGGTAGATAGTATTAGGTCTTCATTAATAAAATATCATCCTATTTCTAATATTACAAACCTCCATCAAACTAAAAGGAAATTCATTAGAAAAATCCTGGGCTAGCCCAAGAATGTTAGAATTGTATAAAAAAATAAACTCTGAACTGTAAGGACTAGACTCCCTCAAGTGTGTTGGCTTATTTTTCCCAGAGAATTTTCTCAGAAATGAAACAGACTCCCTAGCAGTTTGAGGGTGATATTTTTACAGCTTTGTGACAATGCAAATTGTGTAAAACATTCTTTCTTACATTGTCTTTGGTTTGGAAAACTCTAGGGAATCACTTTAGCAGGACTGATTAGAATAATGTGTATATCATCAGTGAATCAATCACTTTGACCAGAAGACTGAGGATGTGGAGACAGGGCTCATATAAGGAGGCTGTCACTCCCTTTTGGCTAAATCACAGAAAAATCCATTCTCCAAATAATGAGAGGCTACTTCAGAAGTGGAGATTGTGCTAAACTAAGAAATTAATTAATGTTCATTTATAGCCCTGAACTAAGTTTCACATATATGCTAACAATGGTTTTGAACTATATTACTAGTACTTTTTAATAAATGAGGAATTGATTGAGAAAATTCTTAATGAAATTACATGGATTTATAAAACAATAGGATGAAACAAATATACAGAATTTCTGATGAAATAAAACATATTTCAGATAAATAAAAGGTCCAATATTTGACTTGAATTCTATCATTCAAGAATAAAAAATATACCCTGAGATATAACCTTAAATATTTTTGTTTGCATTTTTATATACATTTCTAATAAATGATATCATGTAATATACATCCTATGATTTATTTTTCTATACCTAATATGAGGGAAAGCTTTCAATATTAGGAAATAGAAGACTTCATCTTACTGCTTACAGAATATTTCATACATGGAAATCATAAAAATTATTTTTAATATGTATTAGTTTTAGATATTTGAGTTATTTCCAAAATAAAATATTAAACCATGTTTAACCATTATATATATGACTTTGTTTCTATTAAAATTATGTTATCACCACATATTTTGGGGATTGATATTGCCTAGTTATTTAGTATGTGTTTTTTGAGACATTTAAAAGGTTTTTTTTTGCAAATTACCTTCTAGAAAATGTTGAAACCATTTTCATTTCTACCAAATATGTGAACTGCCAAGCATTACTGGAATAGGTAAAACAACAGGAAAGATTGGCCCACCACAAATTCAACACCATCAATTTCAAATCAGTTCTTGATATCTAACAGTGATGTTATCATATTTGTCTGACTCATTCACTTTTTTTTTTTTTTTTTTTTTTGCGGTACACGGACCTCTCACTGTTGTGGCCTCTTCCATTGTGGAGCACAGGCTCTGGATGCACAGGCTCAGCGGCCATGGCTCACAGGCCCAGCCGCTCCGCGGCATGTGGGATCTTCCCAGACCGGGGCACACACCCGTGTCCCCTGCATCGGCAGGTGGACTCTCAACCACTGCACCACCAGGGAAGCCCAACCCATTTACTTTTCCCACCTATGCAAACAGGGTCTCATGTCCTCTCAAATCTTGGATGTTTAATTTTCTCCATCTGTCCAAAAGATACACTCATCTAGTGCCTGTAGAAAATCAGAAAGTACTCAAATTTCTGCTTTCTCCAATCCAAGTCTAAAAACATTGGAACCTCTTGTACATTGTTTCTATTTGGCTAGGAGAAGGTTTTTTTCTCTACTGTCGAAAGCTCATACCATCATGTGCACTTTGGATTCTGACCCATTCAGCCTTCTCTGCAAAATTAAACAATTGACCTCTCTCCTCTCTTCCTTGCTTATTTAACTATTCCCTCTCAACTGGATTTTCACCTTTATTTTTTAAACATGTTCTATTACATCCTATTAAAAGGTAACTTGAAACTGGACCTGTACAGTTCCTTCCAGCTACCACCCCATGTGTTATGCCTCCCTCTGCATCCAGTCTTTGCACAGTCTGATCCATCTGATCCCTCTGCCTTCAGCAATTGTAGCTTCTTTTATACTCAAACTCAGATCATTTTATTCCTCATGCCTAAGTAAGGATATGAGTCACCATGAATGATCAATAAATATTTATTGATTGGAAGAAAAAATGTATAAAACAAATAATAAATATTTTCTCAGATCATGAACATGGTTTCATGTATTATCAAACTTGGATGAAATGGTGCTAGATATAACAGGGGGAAACTGAAGCCTGCCAAATATTATAAAATAGGCAACACAACAAAATAAAATGTCCTAGGCAAAATGATAGTTCATTATACTAGAAGAAATACTTTACCAAGGATTGGGTAACTAGGACAATGGTAGGAGATTTCTACCGATTAACTTCATATAACTTTTATTTATTTATTTATTTTGGACTTTACAGGACTCTATGTGACACAATTCAAAAAGCACTTACACTGAAATTACAAATGCACCACCAAAGACTAATTGTCAGTTTTTTTTCCTCTGTTGTGCTTTTACTTTTTAAAATATTGGCTCTCCAAAAATCTTCTACAAATAGCCACTTCTAAGAGTGACTTCTAGGGCTTCCCTGGTGGCGCAGTGGTTGAGAGTCCGCCTGCCAATGCAGGGGACACGGGTGCGTGCCCCGGTCCGGGAAGATCCCACATGCTGCGGAACGGCTGGGCCTGTGAACCATGGCCGCTGAGCCTGCGCGTCTGGAGCCTGTGCTCCGCAACGGGAGAGGCCCCAACAGTGAGATGCCCGTGTACCGCAAAAAAAAAAAAAAAAAAAGAGTGGCTTCCACAATTATGGTAAGGATTTTGTTTAAGACTTACCAATCGTCTCCAATGTTATTGGTTCTCTGTGTTCAAGGGTAGGCTTGGATTCTGAGGAAAAATAAGCATAAGGAATATCTCCTAATCTCTGTACCTCACTTCCTCATTGGACCCAACTCTCATTCAGATTTCTCCATTCCTCTAGCTTCTTATCTTCTGACCCTTCCTTCAAATTACTGAGAACACAATCCAGGTGGACTATAAATACTCTACCATCACCTCCATTATTTGCACCTTCTCGATCCTATTCAATCTCTGACTAAAGTGAAAGATCATCATCATCGTCTTCATCATCATTATCATCATCATCTATTTAATGTTACTATTTTGGCAATAGATTTCAACAGATAAAGATAAAAGTATTGTGGGAAGGGCTAGACAATAAGTCAATGTCTAAGCATCATGTTGTGTACCCAGATTCACTGTTATAATGAGATAATAATACTACCCTTTTCACAAATTGCTGTGAGGATCAATAACCTTGATCTTTTCTTCTAGCTCCCACTCAAAGCCATTGCTCCAGCATTTCTCCCATTTTTCTCTTATATCAGATATTTTCCCCTTTTGCTGTGTATTATGCAAAAGGAAACGAATATGGTCCAATTTGTCACACATTATATACAGAGAGAGAAACCCTCTTGACTTTAAATATTTCTCTAGCTACTGCCAATTATTTATTCTATCTTCTTTATTTCAAAATTCTTCTAAGAGTTGTCTATATTTTTAATTCCACTCCTCTAATCATTTCTTGAACTCACTACATACACACTGTCTTCCTACTGCTCTACTGGAACAGCTCTAGAAAAGGCAAACAAAAATCTCTAGGTTGTTAAATCTAGTAATTTCTAGGCCTCATAATATTTGAATTACCAATAGTATTTGACACAGGTAGTCACTCATGTATTTTTCACTTAATTTTCAATACAATTTCTCTCTTCTCCTCTTTGAATTTTCCTTCATAGTCAACTTTACTGATTGTTCTGTATCTCCCAGTGCCCTAGGCTCAGTTCTCAGTCCTCTTTGCTACACTATCTACACTTTCTATTTTTCTGAGGACCTCATGCAATCTCATGGTTATGAATATTCTACAATAGTTGTTGTCTTCATGTTATTTCCCTTGAAGACTTCTCTTCTGAATTCTAGACTTGAATATCCAAGTTTTGATGATAACTTATAAAAGTTTTCTGACTCTACTTCTGCTATTGTCTTCCTATAGTTACATCTCAAAAGAGCAGCCAAAATTAGTCTTTTGAAAGTTAAGGTGAATCATTTCCTCTGCTTAGATAACAATCATGGATTTGCATACAGAGTAAAGACAGAGCATTTTAGATAGCCCAGGGTATGTTGACCGTTATCTCCTGCCATATTCCTCCTCACTGGCTCACTCAGCTTCAGGAACACTGCCCTCAAGGTAGTGCTGTTTTTTGTACGTGCCAAGAACACTCCTGTCATATTATGATCATTGTACATTTAATTCCCTCTGCTTAAAAGTATTTTCCTTCTGATACACCTGTGGCTTGCTTCCTAGCCTCCTGTAAATCATTACTCTATAGCACCTCTTCAGAAAGGCCCACCCTCATTTAAAGCAATAACTTATCTCTCTTAAGAAAGGCCCACCCTCATTTAAAGCAATAACTTATCTCTCTTAAGAAAGGCCCACCCTCATTTAAAGCAAAAACTTGTCTCTCAAGGCAAGACCTATTACCCTTTCCTCAGTTTATTCTTTTTCCATAGACTTCTTACCATCTCATATACTATCTATTTTTGCTTACTTTTATTCTCCCAACTAGAAGATATTATTTTTTTTTTTTAGTTTTTAACATTAATGAAGCTGGTCATTACCTTTCCCTTTCTTTCTCTCTACAGTGAGGAGATTAAAACATTTAATCATATTCTATGATTACAATTTCCAGTGGGCACATCATGTTGGTGGCTTACTCTCCCCATTGATACTTTGAATTAACTTTATTGTCAAGCTACAGAAAATATACCTTTTTTAGGATTACAATTCTGATTTCATATGAAAATGAAGACAAGATATAAAAATTCCTTCTATAAAATTTCACTTTAGAGCAATTCCACTAAATCAAATTTAGGTCATCACACAATGGGTTTTCACAAGTCTCATTACCATCATGTGAATTGCTATTCACTGCTCTATTTCAAAAATACTAATTTTGTAGAATTCATTTTCAGTATGATTTTTGTATGTTTACCAAACAAAGCTAACATAAAGTCTCAATTTAAATTTTTACAACCTTTTAATTTTCTGAGCATGTTACTCCTGATTTAAAAGAATTATCTTCAAAAAGTAAATAATTCTTAATACTTAACTCACATATAAATATAAAGCAAATGTATCTCTGTATAAGCAATGCTTCTGACACATGTGTTTAACAAGGTAAAACTATGAATACAAACCTGGACTTATTGGATTCTTGGTAGTATAAATCAGTGCCCTTGAAAAAAATAGGTTGCAGCAAAATTATAAAATTTACTCTGTAAAAATAACATCCTAGGGGCAGCACGTTCAATAAAGAGCCACATAACCCTATCTTGTTAACATGCACATTTCATTAAATACTAAATAATTTAACACATATGAGCAATCCATAGAATGTTAAATAGTTATGCTGTTTCTCCACTCATTCCAATTTTATTGATTCTCCTACTACTCAAGTAAAGCTTAAAGAATAATAGAGTGTTGTTTATTGTCCATGTTGTATACAGTTTTCCTGTAACACCAGAGATGCACCAAATAACAATAATGCAAGGAAAAAGCAAATCTATGTCATTCAACCCATTCTTAATTTATGATTTCCCAAATATTTCAAGACCTCGTGATATTCCTGCTTGACTAAATTTGAGGAAAATAGACCATTTTATTGTATTGATAAATGAAATTCACTCTTTTGCAGAATATTATAACTTCCAAATTTTATAAATTATCTATAGTCTTATTTACATTTCAAGTGTCATCATTTTCTTTGTCATAGGTCAAAATATTTCATTCAAATTATATTTCTACTTCGGTCTTGCTTTCTATGTTCTAACAACAATAGAGCTAAGGTTTTTTCTATCATGTTTCTTCATCTCCCTTAGCACTTCCAATAGCCTTCATTGCATCCTTGTTACTCCATCCATAGATAAAATATTCTACAAAATCTTTTCCTTTCCTTAGTTTAGCTACATTATTTCATATCTTGTTTATTTTTAATATTCCTTTGTTTGTACATTCAAAACCATTATAGGCATTTCAAAATCTGACCTGAGTCAATCTTTGTAGTTCTTTGGTAATTCCTTTAATAATAATCATTTGTTTTAATAAAATAATAATAACAATATTTATCTGCTTAAATAATAAAAATAGATAATAATAGAGATAAAATATCTCATTTCTGTATTACAAAAACTGTATCTAAACTTTTGTGTATGGTACATCTCCCTCTTTATCCTCTCCATATCATTCTAACACTTCAAGTCCATTCTTCCGTGTCTTTATAAGCCATATGAGAAAAAAAATTAAGATGGAGTTCCAGCAATAGAAAACAAATCGATGTTAAGTATTTAGAAGTGGAGAAGTGGTTGTATAAAACATTACAGTTACTTCTCTGACTTCATTTGGAGTATAAATTTAGTCATTACGTAGATCATATTCTTGAAAACCTCACACTACTATCCTTATTTCCTCCTGTATTTCTTTTAGAAGTACTAGGAACTGTTTTTTGTTTCCCCACTAAACCCTTTACCACAGAATTTAGTTAGACTTATCTCCATTATTTGAAGAAAATATTCACAATAACTTTATTTTCTACCAATTTGCTGAGTTCATGTTTCCATTTTTATATGGTTCCCCCTAATCTTCAATCAAAATTCCATTGAACATAATTTTCCACTTCTTATTTTGATTCATTTTCTAATTCAATTCTCATCACCTGTAACACCCTTTTCTAGTCTCAATCAGTAGACTTGGTACAAGATAAGAGCCTCTGGATATCAGAATGGAAATACAGTAACAATCTGGATGTTTGTTGACTTTGTTAATTTACTAAAATAACTAACACGGGTTTTTAAAGATTTTTTATTGCTTAAACTAGATGATTCTGTCAATAATGATGACAGCAGTGGTGAAGAGGAGCTATATTGCAAATTTGTCAGTGAATCAATTGCAATTGAGAGTTTGAGAGTTTTCTTTAACCTGAAGGCTAGAGAGTAGTTGGATTGATGGAAAAAATTCAAAGGAGCCTGGTTTCTTAGATAGATGATAGGAATAAAGTCTTGCAATGGTAATCAGGAGAATGAGTTGTAATGAGACATTGGAGAATACAGTTTGAAGTAGCCTACACTTTAAAAGACTTCAGAGAAAGCAGTATTCTCACAGGCAAGTACTAGATTAGACTACGATTTTACTTAAGGACATATGAAGTTTAGAGGACTCAGTGCAAGATGTTATGGGAGTCAAAAATGGATGGAATTTTGAATACAATAAGAAATATAAAAGAAGCAAAATTGATAAAAGTCTGGGTGATGATGGATGACTGACGAGGTTTAGGTTTCAGATGCTTAGTTAAAGAAGTATGGGAAGCATGGTGGAATTATTTCTTATGATCTCTTAGGGGAAGTGAGCCTCTTTCTTGGGATTCATTTCTCTAAACTTGTGAAGCAAGACCAGTTGTGACTTGGGTGAGGGAAGTTCAGATAGAAGCAAACTTGAGATCTATGGACATCTCTTATGATTGCCTCTAAAAGTGTTAGCTGGAGAAATTTTCTAACTGGTAGCATTTGGAACTCTGAAAGTAGAGTTTAAAATAAAAGTATATATGGGATTTTTTTAGACCTCCTTAATAGACTTGAAGGCTAATTTTGTTAAATGCTAAGTGATCAACCAAGTCAAGAATATCCCCTTTTTCAAATGTTTCTGTCAAATGTGTTGGAGAAAAAGGAATGGGAAGTCATTATATATCCCCATATAACTTTCTCATGAGGCTAATATTAATGATAGAAAATGAGTAGGTGTATCTACCTTGTGCCCAGGAAAAAAGCAAAGTTCTTAGTTAGTATTTTTCCCTTTGCATTAACTTAATTAATTAAATGGACCTATATAATTGATCTACTGTCCCTAAATGAGGACTTCAATAGGATTCTGCCTCACAGGTATTTTTTTTTCCTTTCTCTTCTTTGTCATAATAGCAGAAGTCAACTGGTATTGATAATCTTTTCAAATAGGGTTTTTGGGGCTTATGTGTAGTCAACTTGACCTTTACAAAATGCTAAAATGATTATGCCATTTTCTTGATTAAAAATCTCCAATGGCTTCCCAATACTCTTAGGGAAAAACAAACAAACAAACAAAAAACCAAAGAAACAAAAAAACCAAAGCCCTTAAAATGTGTTATGATATAATATATGGCATGGAGTTGGTCTAATTGTTCAGCCTCCTCTCAACTCTTTTCATTTGCTGTGTTCCAATTACCAGTTTTTTTTTTCTTATTTATCTGAGAGGTCATTTTTTCTTCTAGGCTCCTGAATTTGCCCATGCTATTCCCTCTGATGACAGGGCACTATCCATCCCTTCACCTTTTCACTTCATCACCAAGCTAACTCCTATTCAACTTGAGATCTGAAAATGAAAATGTTATTCCTCCAGAATAGGCTTTCTAAGAAATTCAAGTTGCTTTGACATATGGAGTCATGGCACTCTGAACAAATACCAGTCTGTAATTATTAGTTATTTAATATGTGTCTGCATCACTCAGTAAACTATAAGTTTAATGAATTAAAGCATCGTTTATTAGTGTGCATGTAATTTAGTTACTTTTATATTTTTACCACTTAGCATAATATCTGACCAAAATAGCAAACAATTATTTAACATATGTATATCAAATAATATCAACCAGTAGTTTTAAATGCTGTGCATACTACAGCAATTCCACTTTTTAAATTCATCTCAAAGAAATTATTAATGATGGATCAAATATTCAGAAGGATGCACTCACAGCATTTTTATAAAAGGAAAAAAATTGAAACAAATTCAAGTTCAGCAACAGGGGATTGGATAAATACATTTTGTTTACAGTCATAAAAGGAAACTTCAAACAATTAAACAATATGTTTTTGTAGACTAAAAGTTATTTTAAAATGTATCTAGCTATCATCTATCTGTCTATCTATCCATCCATTTAATATCTTCTATAACAAATATAAGCTAAATGTAAATATTGAGTTATCTTGTACTTCTTAAATTTTCTAACATTTCAACAATATTAAAAGCTAAATACAATACATTTTAAAATAATAAGATATAGACCATACAAACTACTCTTTATTAACCATAATTTATAAGTGTTTCTTGTAGATAATCTTTATTTCTTAAAGTTGACAACATGTTTGGTTAGCTAAGGAATAGTTATCCTCTGAAATCTCAACTGTGGTTATTATACATTTGGTCTAAATAAATACATACACATCAGCAAGTCTGAAGATATATAATGCTGGAAAGCAAGGGTTCCCAAAGGTGTTAATATATCTAGAATGAGGGAGTTTTATTTCATTGAATTTGGCAATAGAGGTAAAATTTCAGTGTCTACCTTATTATAATTAATGCATTGTGAGTAGCTGTAAAATGGAAATGTTGTAGAAGGGATAGCTAAGCCTTTCAGTAATGAATCAACCCATGAAGAGAAATGCTCTACACTTCATGGTTGAGAACCAGAGAGGTATCAGGCTCACACCACACTCCTCCCCTAGGGAGGCTCAATCGTATTATCTTTTTGAACTCGTATTTTGTTTTACTACTGAAAATATCTAGTGCTTTTCTAAGTGAGGAGAGCAGTTTAAATATCTGTTGTGAGATGGTGTTATTAAAATGAAGGTGACAGATAATAGTAATTTATGAAGTGCAAGCATCTATGTAGGGATTATGTTTGAAAGATTACTGTCTCAACTTTATTCTTTATAAACCTGTTCAGGTTTTTCTATTTTACCTATGAGTTAATACTTTCAAAGTCCTAGTTAAAATGCAAATGTGCAACCTGAGATAAATACAAACTACAGTAGACATTTTCATTCATTAGCATGTTAACCTGAATCAGCTTGTCAGATTAATCAACATTTATACATTACAATCTTTCAGGTGTGTAAAATAAGATGTCAATTTAACAATTTTATTGAAAAAGCTGACCTCAAAATAAATATAAAGAGGTTTCTATCCAGGAAAATTTTCAATGAAGTGTTCATTAGTGCTCTACTTTCCCCCTCTCATTACAATCAAGAGTCTTAAAGATGAAGGAAATAAACTATCACATATGTAAATTATCACCATGCAATGCACTAAGTGTTTTGCTAGCATTGAATAACTAATTTACAAAACATCCCCCGCTTGGAGGTAGGTTTTATAGTTTACATTTTACAAAGGAGTTATAAGCACAGGTAAGGTAAATGAGACTCAGCTCTAAATGAATGAATTACAACCATGTACATTTAACTTCAAACATCTTTCTGAAATTTTGTAATGTTAATTTAAAAAAAGGGAAATTAAGGTTTTACTACCTTATTCTATGCTTGAATAATCTAAAACCATTAATAAATAATAAATAAATGTAAGAATATACTGCATTTATGGTACAATGTATATAATTTTATTGTTTTTAAAAATTATATGATATGGTCCATCCTTAATTTTAGGGAAGAACATTGCTATTCAATCTCATGATGAATATCCAAAACATAGTTACAGAGTGTACTCAATGTGATAAGCCCTTGAAAGGATCATAATTTGATTATTCTGCAAAGATAAAGTGAAGTAAATATGATTATCTATAATAAGTTTAACCAATGATGAGTGTATGCTCATACAGAATGTCCTGACATAATGCAAGATAAGATCTTAAAAAGCACAAATAAATCTAAGATTGTGATAGTATCAAAAATTCATTTGATAAGAAAGTTTTACTTATTTGTAGACTCTGCCTGATTTTACACAGTAAAGTATTAGATGATTTTTTATCCCAGTAAGTTTAATTTTTAAGATACATTTTAAAATGTAAGGGTTATTAAACTATGGCATTTAATATCTATAGTGTATCTCAATTTAAAGATTATTAGACATTATCTGACAGGTATAAATGAGATCTAAATATAGTATATATGTGTCTAACATATTTTATTTAGGTAATATATACATGTTTTGGATACATATAAATTCATATAGACATATATATATATATAGATATATAGATATATATATATATATATCTATCTATATATATAAAATTTAGCTTATATACCTTAAGATGTTTATTGGTAATTGATACCAAGCATTGGTATCTGCTAGTGTTTGTTATACATATACAAAGGTAAGAAAAAACTTTTTCAAGTAAATATTTTTTGTTTGTACTTTCATATGTTGTAGCACATCAGTAACAAATTAAGGCTAGGAATATTAGCATTAGTTCAAGGGATTTTTTTTCTTAATTTAATTATTGTAGATATACAGGTTCATAAAGCAATTGATGAGACAAAGTGTATTTTTTAATATTACCTTACAATAAAACTTTTTATAAAATATTTTAAATTTTTAAAAATTATTTTAAGGATTACTGGGATGTCAGCTTCTGACCAAGATGAGCTTACAGGGACCAATTTTACCCTTCTGCTAGAAACATCCTCAAAACAGACCACTTTATAAAATATTAGATGATAGATATTGAAAGACAGTGATTCCTGAGTGATGAAAAACAAATGAAGTGAGCCGTCCTTTTTCCCCAGATTCAAGTCTTGGGAGAGTTTCTAGGCTGTGATGTAGTGAGACTAAACCAAGGCAGAGTGTCTGAGCTGAGAAGACAGTACTGAAAGTTTGGGCAGACAGAGTGGGATAGAGTTTGCAGATCAGAATACTGGCAAGGAGAGAGCTGGATAGAAAAAGAACTCTAGAGTTTGCAGAGGGTCCTTTTCAACACAGTACTGTGGTGTTGAGCACTGATCCACAGGTAAATGTGAGTACCTAACCAAGGCTGGGGATATAAGCACCAGGAAGGTATACAGGACTCATGTACAGCTGGGAAGAGTACCTGTTGCCTCCAGCCAAACTAGATACCTCATGTGATATTGTGATTTACAAGAAATATTTATATATGGTCTTCATGATCATTTCTGGCACTGAGTGCCTAAAAAACCCTTGGAATTTCCTAAGTGATGAGAGTGATAGAGTTGTCTTTTTTTATATTAATGAGGTGACTTTTGAAGAGCACCTAAGGACCAGGCTGGTTGCCTCTGGAGCCAGCCATGTGATTAGAGGGTTGGAACTTCCAGTCCCACCCCCAACCTCTGGGGAGGGGAGAGAGGCCCATAGGTTGACTCAATCACTAATGGTCAACGAATTAATCAACCCTGCCTATTTAATGAAGCTTCCATAAAACCCTAAAAAAGATGGGGTCCAGAGCATTTCTGGGCTGGTGAACATGTAGGGGTGCTGGGAGGGTGGCATGCCCGGAGAGAGCATGAAAGCTCAGTGCCTTTTCTCCATACCTTGACCTATACATCTCTTCCATCTGGTGGTTCCTGCTTTATATCTTTTAATGATAAACTGGAAACTTAGTGAGTAAAATCTTTCTCTGAGTTCTGTAAGCTTCTCCAGCAGATTAATCAAACCAAAGCGGGGTGGGTGTGGGGTGTCCTGGGAACCTCTGATTTATAGCCAGTTGGTCAGAAGCACAGGGCTTTTAACTGGTATCTGTGGTGAGAGTGGAGGGCAGAGCTGTAGGACTGAACCCTTAACCTGAACCTGTGGTGTCTGATGCTGTCTCCAGGTAAATAGTGTCAGAAATGAGATGAATTGTAGGACGCCCAGCTAGAGTCTCAAGAATTACTCCTTGGTGTGAAAAAGCCCCCTAAACTCCCTCCTGCTAGCCTACACACTGGAACTGGGTCCAGGAGTCCAAAAGGACCTCAAGATTCATAAGGCTTTTGGGAGAGTACACAGAAGGATCTTACCTCAGTAATGGAGAATAATGATTGGCATTGACAGCTGAATGTTGAGTTAGAAATGCAGAAGCTCAGGCCACATCCCAGATTTACTGAAACAGATTACTCATTTTTGACAAGTCCTACAGGTAACTGGTATAAATGTTAAAGTTTGGAAAGCACAGAGTTATGCAATATTACCTTTGATTCAGTAGATGGTGAGGTCCATTAATTAGCTAATTCACTCAACAAATCATCTGAAATTAGGATCACATTTAACATTTGTTTTAAAGGGATATTGGGCAGAGTATCAGAGAGAAAAGGGGGTATAAGAGATTCTTTACCAATAACAAATGCACTAAGCAGTGAGATAATAAAATTATGGGTGGTAACAAATAACAATGGAACTTTGGCTTAGAGTTAAGGTGAGAATTGATCCTTTTTGATGGCCACAGATTATTTCCTCAGTTAGATGCCTTTGTTCAATCTTGGAAACTTGGGTCATTTTTTATATTCAGCATCTAGCTGTCTAGTAAAATTCCTGCATTATAGGAAGTGCTTAGTAAATACTTGCTATGTGAAGGAATAACAAGGTTTTATACTTAGCATCATTTCAGATTTATTGCTGCATGAACCCACCATAATTTTGATCGATTATTACAAATCAATTTAAATTATTTAATAAGAAATATTGCATTGATGGAGATGACTAGTAATTGGAAATTTTTAATTTCATAAACTCTACTAGATAGAGATAAGCTTTGCTGACACTTTCATATACTAAAAGATGAAAGCATATTACTTCAGGATCTATGATGTAGTTAACATTTATCAGCTATGACACATTTTTCATTCATAATAAACTTCTGAAAATTGTGCTTCTTATTAATGCTTGTAACAATAGTCTACTACAATTTTCTAAGATTAACATACATAGTTAATACAATTAAAAAAACTATATCCTGTTTTAATTTTGATTGCCTTAATGATTAGGTTATATTAGATAGTACACAGCATAAACCTCACCTTGAAATTTTGCATCTCCTGTTTTAGTTATTTTGCAAGCATAATAACTATTTCTTTACATAAAACAATATTATCTAACCCTTGCAAGGCAACTAGCATATTATATATGGAACAGAAGCAATTCCAGGCACATGGTTAGTTGCCCAACAAGTATTTATTGAATGAGTAAATGCATTCCGTTTAAATCAGTAAATGTTTAATCCATGAAGATAATGTATAAAAGAAGAAAACACAGTAATCAACTTCTGTGTATGGGTCCACAAGATTTTAAGTGAATAAATTCATATGACGGCATATTTCATAAATACTAATTTTTACTGCCACTTATTTAATACAGATGTTAATCAGTATCTCAGCTATGACTACAAAATCTGTTACATTTACTAATTCACACAGTTAATATTCAAATAATTTTATACTAAATTTTGGACAAAATTATCAGCGTAGGACTTTTTTTTTTAATTGAAATTTTGTCCCTTATATATTATGTTGCATTTTTCTCAACTACCAGTAAGACACTTTATGACTTATAGCCATTAATTAACAACATATCAGTGAATTCTCTCCTAGACCCCATTCTGAGTATGTGGCTGGTAAATACATAATGTACAATCAGAATATGGAAAAAACACTACCGTACTTCTTTCTCATTTTCTAAAATACCCTAAAACCAAGTTTTAATGCCTGATTAGAATTTAGATAGGAATTTAAAATCTTGTATTTTATTACATGTGTTTTATTACACATGTATTTTATTACTCATATATTGTCTTGCATGTATATTGCACATACAAAGTTCATGGGAAATTTAACAGTACTCAGAGACTTAAGAAAAAAAGAAAAGGCATATTCCAATGGGAGGTGAGGAATACACTTTATTGAGTGTTTTGTCCATAGAGGTTTCTGTTTAGATCAATACAGTCTCTGCCAAATGCATTTTTTTACTAGCAAAATTGTAAATATTTCTTTTGTTTTCTTTTTTTTCTATAAGACAGCAACCCTTCCTTCATTGGTTAAGTGAAATGTTGTTACCTATTATCACTGCAATTATTTTTAAAATTTGTTCTGTTAATGTTTTCAATTATGCAAGTTTTTTTTAATCATCTTGTGTTTTCCACCCCTCAATTCATTTTACTTTTTTCGTCAGTATGGCTAATGGTCAAATTTACTGAAAAATAACTAGTGGATAACTGATCCCTAAGATAGCCAAAACCAAAAATAATATGTTTATATTGTTTAAGAGATGAGATAGCTATTCAAGGTACTGTCTATTATGAAAAGAAAATAAAAATGGAGTCAGTATTGGTAAGAGAGCTCTCTAAAATGGAACTACCAGGCCACTGAGGAAGTGTGACTTATGCAGGTCTCAGCCTGGATGTAATCTGAACTTTGACCACTTATTGTCTTAACTCAGGCATCCAGAACATCTGCCCAATGTTCTAGAAACTAAAGATGCTTATCAGACCTTTACCCTAAAATAACTCACAGCGTAGCCCTTAAGGACAAACATGTTCTTTATTGCATCAGTCAGTCATAATTCTTGCTAGACAACTTTAACGACCATGAGGCTTTTGCCTTTATAAACCCTTGACTCTTTCTATTCCTTGGAACACTCTTTCAGTTTTATCTGAATCTGTGTCTCCCAAATTTCAATGCCGAAGATTCCAAATAAACTCTTTTCTTATTCGTATCCTTCTGTGTTTCTTGGTCGACATTACAATATTGTGATATAGTAAGAAATATATATTTGGTCTTCATCATGTCCCTAGATCCTGGCAAAGAGCTCCTAAAACCCTTGTAGTTGTTTTGTTTTGTTTTGTTTTGTTTTGTTTTACTGTACACGAGCCTCTCACTGTTGTGGCCTCTCCCATTGTGGAGCACAGGCTCCGGACACGCAGGCTCATGGGCCCAGCCACTCCACAGCATGTGGGATCTTCCTGGACTGGGGTACGAACCCGTGTCCCCTGCATCGGCAGGTGGACTCTAAACCACTGCGCCACCAGGGAAGCCCACCCTTGCAGTTTTGAGTGATAGAGATGAAGGGAGCATCTTTTGTTATTCATAATAAGCCCCTTTCAAACTTACCTGAGTATATGCTAATGAAGTGACTCTCAATGGACCCCAAGATAGCTTCAGGATGGGGGTTGGTTGCCAGAGGAATGAATCAAGTGATTAGAACTTTCAGCCCCACCCCCTGGCCTCCAATGAAGAGAAAGGGGCAGGAGACTAATAACCAATCACGCCTACACAATGGGACCTCCATAAATACCCTAAAAGATTGGGTTCAAGCAGCTTCCAGAAGAGTGGCACACTCTACTGAGACAGAAGCTCCTATCTCAAGACCCTTCCAGGCTCTCCCTACATACCTCTTCCTCTGACAGTCCATTTGTATACTTTATAATGTCGTTTATAATAAACTAGTAGTAGGAAGTAAATTTTCCCTGAGTTCAGGGAGCCTTTCTAGCAAACCCTGAGGAGGGAGTTTTGGCAACGCCTGATTTATAGCCAACAGATGGGAAGAATGAGAAGCTTGAGACTTGTGATTGGCACCTGAAGAGGGGATGGTCTTGTACAACTGAGACCTTAACCTGTGGGATCTGTTCTGACTCTGGGTAGTTAGCATCAGGATTGAATTGACTTGTAGGACACCCATTTGGTGTCTGCAGAGAGTTGGAGTACTGCTTGGTGAGGAAAACCTACATGTTTGGTGTCAGAAGTGTTACAGGTGCAAAGAGATCTTATTGCCCCAGAGTTTATTGGCTCTATATCACTATTATATAGATGTCATAAACAAGTCTTGATTTGCATTAGGACTAGCAGAGATGTATCATTCAAATAGGCATAACAGATGGGGTGTCAAGCTAAGAAATTATTGAACATTACAGAGTGCTCAGCACTCTGGTATGTGTTTACCATATATTATCTGTTTTGTCCTTGAAACAACTATTTGGGAGATATTTTATGCGTGAAAAATCTTTAGTGAGTAACTCATGCAAGCCACTAGCAATTTGAAAAGAGAGACAGACAAAGCCAAGGCAGGAAAAAATTTAAAGGATTTATAGTTATGGAACCTAAGATGAGTTCTACATGAGGAAATAAGTCCACAGAGGAGTGATAGTGAGTAAGAGTGTTGGGCTGAATATAAACATCATTAGCAAAAAAAGCTAAGCTCAAACAAACAAACAAGTAAATAATGAATACATACGTAGGTAAGCACTTCATTTTGCAAACACAACTATTAACTCATTTAATCATTATAACAACCCAAGGAGGCAGGCACTTTTATTAACATCATAATGTTTCAGAAGAGGAAATATAGATACACAAGATAATTAAGCAAAGAATCCCAAGTCAGATAGGTAGTAAGTGGTTCAAATACTGTCAGTCTTTTTACAGAGTGCAAACTTCCAAGCCCCAAGCTATTAGCGGCAGAATTTTGAGTTAAGCTCCCCTGGAGATTATAGGATACCTTTCAGAATAGAGGTATCCTATTGAAGTCCAAGTGTTTCAACAGCTCAAGATGAAGGGGTAGGACATTCAGTCTTCAGAGGAATCAGGTACCAAAAGAAAATTTGAGTGTAAGATGTACTAGTAAAACAAAGCTTAACTTCCTGGCAACAAAAGTAAGGGTCACAGGGTAAAAAAGTATGAATCTTACAAGAACCTGATATACTAAGATAAGAGAAACAGTCACTCTGGTCAGAGATGAGTTATTAATTTATTGACAAAGAGACATAATAAATGTATATAATAAAAGAGACAAAATTTGTCCAGAAAGCACTCAAGCTTACTGCTATGGTAAGAAGCATGGAATCCAAGCAGAACATGACAAAAAGATAATCACCGAAACAGACCATAATGAATGAAGCCTAGTAAGTTCTCCAGCTTTTTCTAATAAAATAACCTTAACACCTTCTTATACATTTGGGGCCTGCTTTTTTTTTAAATTCACACATTTTACACAATTTTACATTTATGGCAAACTTCTCTAAATTGAGAAAGCAGGTATCAATCTGTATATCTATTTCAAACATGCACAGAATTTGCAATAGCTGTTTTACTAAAAGGGCAAACCCTAAGAAAATCCTCACAGCATTTTAATGAACATATTCCATGTAAAACTACTCAGATGATTTTGATCCCTAGATAAGATTGAGTCAGGCTACTGCACAAATTAGATATCATTAGAGTATCAAAATGGTTTGATTATTTTCCAGCATGTATGTGACTTTTTACATACATATGACCAAGAATATGAATCAAAATGTCAATGAAGTACAGATGAAGCCAAATAAACAAGTTGTAGATTCAGTTCATACATTATTGATCAATGAATGTTCTCAATTTTCACACAGGCCAGGATCCTGATAACTTTCCTGTTGAGTGCATAGCATAAATTTTAAATGACCCAAGGCTCACCATGAGGAGAGTTGCTAAAAAAGCGCTCTCAGTGATCTAAAAATATTCTGAACCACTACTCCACATAATGGAAGAAACTTTCATTGTAATTCTCAAGAGTCACCTAAAATAAATAGAAACATATTTTACATATGAACCTTCTAAAGCTCAACTTCCAAATAAATGTTATGAAAATGTAAGTAACAAAAAATTTAATCTTTACAGTTGATTACTTATGCAGTTTGAAACTCTATTAATTGCTAATTAAAATGAGAATAACTGAAAACTCCAATTACCCCCAATTTCTGTTATATTCTTATTATGAGTTTAGAATAAAGGTAATCTATTAAAAATGTAATACTGCTCTGTGCCATCCCATTAACTTGTGAACATTTGGAGCAAAGACTCTGCATCCACTAACATCCAAATAGGCTGACCTATTGTAGATCATTGACAAGATGCTACTGGGATTCTGTCTTCCTGTGCCTATCTACCCCCAGATCTTCTCCTTTATGGGATTTCCAACCTATATTCTCCTGGAGTTAGCGAGGTGACATTTTCCATGCCTTTCCACCCTCTTTTTCCCTGTATCTGACAAAAGTAGAAGCTTCTTTTTTGTATCTCCAAAGTAGAAGTAACTTTCGTTTCCTAGCATACCTTTAACTTCTTTGTTTTTCCTGTCTTTTAATTAAAATCCTTTGTCCTCTTTCTGTTCCAAACCCTTGGGACTCCTACTCTGGAGCTCTTATTCCATGGTCGGCAACCTCCTCTATATGCATAAAGTCTTCTGTGGAGGTGAACTTCTGTAGTCTCTCACCCTATACATATCAGTCTTTGTTCCTGATCACCAGTTCCTTGCCATTGAAGCTCTACCACATTTTTAAAAAATCCTACTTATTTAAGACTCACAAAACTTGAATATAAGACTTGCTTCCTTCTTATTGTATAAGTAGCATTGTTCCATTCTTTTGGTATACTGAGCTACCAACACTCCCCCTCATTTATTTAAGATATTGGCACCTGACTCATTCTTAATTTTCACGGTTACTCCTTCCATCCATCAATATGATTCCATCATCCTCATACCTGACTCACCCAACACTCTGGCCTTTCAGTTCTCTGGTAGTATCTTCCTTTGATTATTTTCTATGCCATTTTTCTGGTAAAAAGTCCTGTGTTTATACATTGGAACTTACTAACAGCCAAGGTTCATTCCCCTCTGAAATTAATAATTTAAATGATAGTTTCTAAAACAAGATAATCCTCTCCTCCCAGCTACCCTCAACACAATTTTACTCTAACTTCATCAAAAATTACAGCTTGATTTCTTTCTTTCTTTATTATTTATTTATGTCTCCCCACCCATTACCACTGTTTTGTTTTCTCTTTTAGAACAGCAAGTATCTGTGATCTGTTGTTTTTATTATTATCTTTGCAACAACCTATTATTTTTTCCTAATCTCCTTATCAGTAAAAGACACCACCACCTACTCAATCATTTGTCCAAATGCTTGTAAGTGATCCTGAACATTTCATTCCCTTGGCCACTCATGTCCTGTGAATTATAAAGTCCTATGATTCTGTTGTGTAAATTACCATGAATTGGTATATTTTCCCCTATTTGCATTCCCATCCCAATGTTCTGAGCCATCATCAACTCTCACCTCAACAACATGAACCACACAGTGAAGGTACAATGTACAAAATGAATAAAACACAGTTCAATACTTTGGGTTATAGTAGGGCTCTTTTTAACTGTTCCATTTGATTCTCATGTTTACTTTGTATCTTTATTTTCATGCTAATGTAGGAATTGAGGGAATGCATATTTTATGTCATTGGTGATCCATACATGGTAATGGCCTTATGATAGTATTTTACTGATTATATTTTGGGAAATAATTGCGAGGTAAAATTAGTTTATTCACTGCATCATTTTTGAAATTCTAAACTTTTTGTCACACTGTAGCAAGAGTGATCTTTTTCTTCTTAATTAATAGACTTTAATTTTAAGAGCAGTTTAAGTTCACAGAAAAATTGAGTGGAAAATACAGAGTCCACGTATGACCTTTCTCCATTTGGCATGCACAGTTCCCCCATTATTAACATCTTGTATTAATGTTATATATTTATTACAACTGCTGAAGCAATATTAATGTTTTATTATTAAAGTCTATTGTTTACAATAGAGTTCACTCTTTGTGCTGTACAGTCTATTGGTTTTGACAAATGTGTAATAGCATGATTCCACCATTACAATATCGTGCAGAACAGTGTTGTTGCCCTAAAAATCCCCCATGCCACCTATTCATCCCTCCGTTCTTCCCCCTAGACCCCTGGCAGCCACTGGTCTCTTTACTCTCCTCATAGTTTTACCTTTTCAAAATGTCATATAACTGGGATCACACAATACAGAGCCTTTTCAGATTGGCTTATTTCACTTAACAATATGCACTAAAGTTTCCTCTGCATCTCTTCATAACATGATCATTTAAAAATAAAAATTACATCATGTCACTATCCTGCTTAGAATGGCTTGATGCTTTCCCATTGTTCTAAAATGAAGTTTAAAATTCTTAATGAAGTCTAAGACTCCATTACTCAAAGAATGTTTTCTAGGGAAAAAAATACATCTTCACCTAAGAGTTTATTGTAAATATAGATTATCAGGTGATGCCCTGGTAATACTGAATTATTATTGACATATGACAAGATCCCAAGGTTACTCAGATGCTCATTGAAATTTGAAAGCACTGGTGTTAACGGCCCTCAATGATTTTTGCTCTTTACCTTTTTTCTAGCCTGACTCTGGATCACCTTTCCATCCAATAGCCCCTTAATAACAAAGAATTCCAATGTGCTAAAAATAAAGGCCTTTATTTTTTCCCAGATGAATAAAAGTTATAAAGGATTTTTGTTTTAATAATAATGATGAAGATAATAAAATAGTAATTAGATAAAAGTTCTGTTCTTAAAGTCATACAAATTTTCTTAGTGGCAAAGTACTTTGAGTTTTATTTTTTTAAAGCACTTGAATGGTTTAACTATTTTTATTCTGTAATAAAAATCTATGCAAAGTGTAAGTATTTAATGAAAATTTTCACTTTTGTTCCCCTTTTCTTTCAAAGTAATTTAAAATATTTGAATCTATATTGGCATTTAGTCTTAGATTAACATGTATTTGTCATTATACTTACTCCATATTTCCTTGATGAAGAACAGAGCTATTCCAGCTGGAAAAATAGAAAGCCATATGTGTTTCAATAAGAACAGAAAGGCATAATAACTTAGTCACCTTAAAGTTCCCTTGGCTAACTTCTATCCTCCTATCAGATAGCAGCTTAAACATAATTTCCTCAGGGAAACCTCATTAGCCAATGTTAGATTTTTTCATTATGTCCTTCATTGCACCGTAGTATCCTTTGTAATGTAAGACTTGATATTATTTTTGTATACGTCAGTGTCCCTGCTAGATTGTAAATCCCATTGGGAATGTAGGATAGAGACTGTGTCTGCCATTTTCTGCAGCATCCTTAGGACCTAGGACACAGCTTAAATCACAGACAATGAAATTAATAAATATTTTCTTGGTAAATGTACATGCAATGGCTGTGTGTTGTCAGTGAATATTCTTCCCTAATCCCTATGACTTTAACATGAATATCCACTGTCTTTTATAAAGAACATTGATTTCCAGGGTCAAATACTTTCCATTCCATTTAAAGGAAGAGCCTAAAATATGTATCTTCCTGAAAAGATTATAAAATATAATTGCAATTCTATTGTTCTTTGTACTTAGCCTAAAACATGAATGTTCCTCCTTTTGCCAAAGTTGAATATAAGCCACAAATTATTTTAAACTTCACTTACAAAACAGGTATGTTCTTAGCAGGCAAATTGATCATTTTTAGTCCTTCTCTTTTGGTATAATCTTTTTTGAAACAAAAGCTGAGGTTTTTTGACCGTTATTTTTTGTTTGGTTTGATTGTTTGCCATTGTATAACAAGCATTCAGCAGTTGCTCAATAAAAATTAATTTCATTTTCCCTATATCTCAAAGCTACTTTTAGAATTTATTTTATAAGCTTTATAACAGCCCTTGCTTCTAAAGAAAAGTCTGTCCTTTTTCTTCTATATAAACCTGCTGGAATGAAATGGCAGGTTCAATATCACACAATAAAACAAAGATAAAATAAAATGTAGGTCCCCTTAATTCTCACTCACTATTCATATCATGTCACTAAATTTCTTTGTGGAATAACAATGAGAAACTGTATTATAACTTGCAAGCCAACAATAACCAAGATCGTAACAGGATGCACCGCGCCAAAGGAAAAAACACCTGGTGCATCAGCAATAAAGACAGGATAGATCCCTGAAATACTGCCTTCCTTGGGATGCAGAATTTATATTCAAAACATTGCAGTTGCTGTGAGACACCACAATAACACTTCTACAACACAGTTTCAAAGGTCTAATAAATTAGATTCTTCCTTGACTCAGTCAAAAATACTGTGTTCAGCAGTTTTAACAATGGAAGCTTCATCTAATTAAATTAAGTGCTGTAGAGGCTCCTGCCAGCAGAACTACCTCAAGCTGATAGACTCAGGTTTGCAGTATTGCTAATCTGGCGTGGAGCCACCGGGATGATC
Source organism: Mesoplodon mirus (assembly GCF_964341445.2). Classification (NCBI taxonomy): domain Eukaryota; kingdom Metazoa; phylum Chordata; class Mammalia; order Artiodactyla; family Ziphiidae; genus Mesoplodon; species Mesoplodon mirus. The sequence continues at coordinate 113,527,897 of NC_138982.1, forward strand.
AGCCACTGAGCCAACAATTTGATCTCAAGTAACTGAAAGGCAAGGAAGGGGAAATTTTCCTTTTAATGGTACAGCAGTTCTAACATGAAAATTTATATCTCACCATTACCATGTATCTAGAACATTTTTGGAAGGCCCACTTATTATTAAGTTAGACATTTAATTACAAAAAATACTGTGAGCTCATTACTATTTTAATATGATAGCTAATTTTCCTCCAAAACCTCTACACTGAAAATGGCAAATTTTGCTCGAAAATGCTGTCTTTTAATACTGAGATTTATCATAGTATATGGAAGATTTAATACTTTTCCCTTTGTGGGTTTGCCCTCTTTCTTGTGCTTTTTTACCTCTTACTGTGTTTGTTTGTTTTGATAGTGTAAAAAATGAAATTCAAACCAAAGCTTGCCACTATGACAATATTTAATTAGAAAATTAATTCTTGTAATTTTTTAAATCCGAAGGAACATTATATTTTTACAATTTTAGGGCACTGAATTTTTTGTAATTTTATTTACTAAAACACATAATATAAAATTGCCATAAGTTAATCGTTATCAGAGTATTGATTTGATTCATAATTTAATTAAGACTGATTATAGGGTAATTTTGCAATCGTAAATAGCTACATTATTGTATTCACTCATTTTGGTAAAGACCTTACTAAACTGCTGGAGTATATAAATGGAAGTAAAAGAAAGGCATAGTGCATATCAGCATGAGCAGGCATATAGATAATTTTTGGTCCTTCCTTTTAGATATGATATCTTTTCAAGAAGCACCTTTAAGAGTTTCACTCTTTCAGGAGGTAGTGAATAAGAATATTAAACAGTAAATATGTGTCAATAAAGGAAAGTGGAGTAAGAGCTAATTATCACTGCAGAAGAATTAGGGTTATGATGCCTTCCTGTGGCTTTTGAAACACACAGAAGAATGTGAGGTCTGTGTTGGAGTTGGGAGGGACCACATAATCTTGGAAAAGTAGTAACGGAAGGGTATGTCAGAAGTATGGAGGACTTTAAATGTCAGGGCAAAACACTATAGCTTTAAACATAGGGCTAGCTCTCATTTAAACCCTGAGATTCCAGTGACTATGTAAAAATATTTTGATGTTGCTATATAGTAACTACTTTAAGAAAATGGATGCTTTACTATATAGCATTCTAATAAGTGGCTAATAGGAATATTGGGCTGAAAATGTCAAATATCAATTAATTTAAGGGACAAAAGCAGAGAGTGTGCAATAATCTTCAAAATGTTTAATACAAAATGCATTTTAACAAGATTTACAGGTGATTGGTATGAAAATTCAAGTTTGGAAAGCACAGGATTAAGCAATGTTTTCTTTGATTTACTAGTCTGTGAAGTCCAAAAGTCCATTAGGTTAAGACTCCTAACATATTCACTTTTATATTTATATATTAATTACTTACTTGATTCACTCAACACACCACCTGAAATTAGTATTACATCCATCAGGTGTTCCCAGGGGATACAGGCCAGAGTTTGAGAGAAACAAATCAGGGGGTGGGTGTGGGAGATTGTTTAACAATAACAAATGCACTGACATTCTACCTCTAATCACAGTTTAATACTTCATTATCCCATTTTATTGAGGCAGGTTATATTTTATTGAGGCAGGTCATTTATATGCTCCATTCTATTGAGCTGCATCATTAGAATGATTTTCAGTTTAATATGTTATCCCTTTCAAATAGCATAATTTTAAATGAGTCTTCAAATATTTACTTAGGATGATAATGAAAATTTCCAGTCTATGCCGTTTGATAGTTACCAGTTACTATTAACAGCTGCTAGAATGCCATATATTATATCATCGAAATTTTTAAAAATATCTCGCCAGGGTTTATGTGTTTAAAACTGGGTCCATGGCCAAGATTACCATTTAGGTACCCCAGGTATTCAAGAAAATATCTACTCACTAATATTTTCCTGAATATAAAGTATTATTAATTTGGTTAATTCTTAGTTTGTATTAGAGACAGTTAATGATGGTTTGAGCATAAAAATCTTTTAAATTTCTTTTTGGATCAACCACAAATGATCAAGTATAAAGAGGACTCTCCATGTAATTGGATCCAGTGTTGATAAACACTAAAATCTGTATTTAATTTTACAGTAGAAAACTCTATCAGATACATGTAATATTGTTTATAAAATTCTCTTGGTCCAACTCTTCTTCGAGCCACTGTTGCAGAAAAGCAGTGCCAAGCAAGCTTTGACAAGTTTAGAAAAGAGGCAGGTCTTGTCTAAAGCAGATTAAATCTTCCTTCCAGCTCCAAGTTTCCTATGACTCTGTGGTGTGGGACACCAAGGGAACTAACTCAGCATTCTTGTATATAAAACTCAAATGGCTCAGGGATTAAGTTCAAGGGGCCATCTTTATTCAATGGGGGGATTGAAGTCAAGAGATAACTGCATGTTTCACAAAACTTCTCACATTGTCTAGTCACATCAAGCACCAGTCCCATGTAGCAGCTGCAAACTGGATAACACATCCGCCTATCTTGCCTTCCTCTTTTCTGTTTTTACTTTCCCATGTTTGCCACTCTTGTTCCTTTGGACCGCTTTCCAAGTAAACTATCTGTACAAAACCCTTTTTCCTGGGCTCAGCTTTTAGTGAAAAAGAATATACGTACATGAAAAAGTTCATGTTCAATTGCTCACTTCTTATGAGCTTTTTCTGTCTCAAGTATTTGCTTTTATATGGAAAAAATGAAAACACCATCTCTGTCAAAAAGACTTTAAGTTCCCCATAAGGATTATATAATTTCTGGAGCTATACCCATGGAGTTTTACTGACTGCCGCTTTCTTGCTCAAGTGTTGAGTTTTCCTGGGTGTGACTCTCTTTTGACAGTTCATCTGATAAACTGTGAAAGGAATCTTGTGGATGTCATGAAAGGGGTTTCTCTTTCATTATCAAATTTAAACCCTCTCACTTTCAGAAGTATTCATATATAGTAGACAGCAGTAGCAGGAATCAATAAACCCCTCAATCAAACTATGCAATAACATCATATCATTAGACCGATGTAATGATCTGCTCATACTATGACTTGGATTTAACTTTTTCTAGAGTCAGAAGTCTATATAAAGTCACAAAGAGGACAATATGTTCTCCAACTTTCACAATGTTAGAACTGTGATGCTTGCTTCAACCACTAAAAGATGCATTTTGAAGGTACATTACTAAAAGTGCCCCTTCAACCTATGAGTTGTGCAGTTATTATTATCCCATGAGGAGCTATCTATAGAAAATATTGATATTGATAGCATCACATAAAATTATGGCTGATAAATATTCCTAAGTGGATAATATAAGAATCCAGCACACTGAAGAGCATATCATTGACTTGTTAAGGTTGTTTTCATGGTAAGCAAAACACCTGCATACAAAATATAGTTTTGTATCCCGGGCAAGGAAAGAATTTGAGTCCTGTTTTGAATTGATACCCTATGCTCGGACTGAGAAAAAAAAACATATATATTAAATGTCCATTTTATCTTGTCATCGATGCAGGGTCAAAATCATTAAGTTATTTATAAAATTCTCTGTTCAAATTGTATTTACCCGAACTACTTCCAGAATTAAAACTATCACTAAATTTTACCTGAGAAAATCAGAGTCGTCCAAAAAAGGAGGAATTATCTCTTGCTTTTTAAAACCCCACAGACCTTTGGGGATTTAACTGGTTAATGCACAATGAACTATGAAGAAGGAAAGAAAAGAGCTAAGTTTAGTTTTTATAGAATATTTTTACCTACTGAATCTTGAGTGTTTGATAAATCTAATTTATCGCTTGCTGAGACCAGCTATATATCTTTTAAAAATAAATTAGATTCTGTTTATCTCTATATCTATACACCACTGATATGTTCAAGGAGACACATTTAATGAGGTACTCTAATAGCGACTGTGGATGATTTCTTAAATGGAAAGTACACATCTGAACAGAATGCCTTATTTTTATTGAGATCAGCTATACCATTTTGTAAATTTAATTCTTATTTATGGCTTATATGTATAATACATTCACATATTTTTTGTCTCTGGAGACAGCCAATGTTAACATGTTCTTGTATATCTTCCGTATACAATCTATGCACACACAAAAAGCTATCTTTGCTTCGTTTTTGGATGTTTCTTGTAATAATTTAAAAGGCTAATAAAAGTTGATCCAATGGCAATTTTTGAAACATAACTGTACAAAAGTTTCTATCTTTAATATGTTTTATTCATTACCCTGAGCAGTAAGAAAAACTAGTAATATCCTCTTTCTCCCTTTTTATTGATTTGTTTATTGTTCATAATGTTGACACTTGGTATTTGGGTAATTTTAGTTTCTTCAAAAAAATTTCAACTGCATAGTGCAACGCAGGTTCATTTCTCACATACATAAAGATTGATGGGATTTGGAAAGGCTCCTTCCATCTGCTAGTGAAACCATCTGAAATTTGTGGCCTCCAAGGACACCACAGCAGCTGAAGAGAAAGACAGAAGAAGACACTAGCTATTAAGATCCCAGAAGTGACACATGCTACCTCTACTCACAAGTCTCAAAATTAACTGCAAAACAGACAGAGAAAAGTAGAGGAGAGCAGACAATGTTAGTGAACACAAACTGTCTCTGCAGCATGGCTAATATGTGAAATGTACTAAACACTGTATTGTTTAATGTATCAACTTTAAACAGCATCATTTGATGGCAACATTAAATGCACAGAACATAAATACACTGCCAAAAAATCATCGCCGATCAACCACACACGTTACCCTCACAGATCAAGACATAAGACATTCTTAGCTCCCCAGAACTGCCTTGGTGTTCACTATCAATCACCACTCCCTCCTTCCTGCCTAAAGGCACCAATATCCTAAGGTCAGATGCTATATTTGAGCTTTGTTTATTTTGAAACTTATCTAAACAGAATCACCCAGTTTGTGTATTTCTGTGCATGACTTTTTGTTCAACATTATGTATGTGAGATGTATCCAAGTTGCTATATCAAGCAGATGGATCATGTCATGAGCAGTGCAGATATCAGATAGGATTTATTGGGGGAAAGCTTACAATCAGATGGGCGGTAGAGCACATGCAGTCTTGTGAACTCGTTTTTGGCAGCACAGGCAGAAAGGCTATTAAGAACGGAGCTGTTCTGGGCATTCTTGTACATGTCTCTTGGTACAAATCTGTACATTTTTCTTGGGTATCTATTAGGGGGATTTATGGGGCTTAAATGTGTATGCACACCTTTAGTAGATAATGCTTAAAACTTGAGGGTTAAAATGAATGGGAAAAAGAGGATATATACTAATTGCCTTATATATACTAATTTCCATATTACTTAGGGTAATAAATAAAAAGATATTAAAACTGATACATTTACTTAATTATATTTTAAAAGTTGTTGCTGGGTTAAGAAATATGTTTTTAGGGTTTTACACTTACATTTGCAGAGTGTCAATGTTCCTCTTCCACTACATCCTCACCAACACTGGGTCTTTTGAGATTTCGATTTCTTCATTGCTATTCTAGTAGAAGCAAAGAGGTATTATACTGTAGTTTCAATTTCCATTTTCCTGATTGGCAATGAGGTTGAGTACCTTTACATACAAATCTCATTTTTTTTCTTTTAGTTTTTTTTTAACATCTTTATTGAAGTATAATTGCTTTACATTGTTGTTAGTTTCTGCTGTATACAAAGTGAATCAGCTATATGTATACATGTATCCTCATATCCCCTCCCTCTTGCATCTCCCTCCCACCCTCCGTATCGAACCCCTCTAGGTGGTCACAAAGCACCAAGCTGATCTCCCTGTGCTATGCGGCTTTAATTTCTCTTTCAGATTTTTCCCACTAGCTATCTATTTGACATTTGGTAGTGTATATATGTCCATGCCACTCTCTCACTTCGTCCAGCTTACCCTTCCCCCTCCCCGTGTCCTCAAGTCCATTCTCTATGTCTGTGTCTTTATTCCTGTCCTGCCGCTAGGTTCTTCAATACTTTTTTTTTTAGATTCCATATATATATATATATATATATATATATATATATATATATAATCTCCTAGCATATGGTATTTGTTTCCTCTTTCTGACTTATTTCACTCTGTATGACAGACTCTTGGCCCATCCACCACACTAAAAATAACTCAATTTCGTTTCTTTTTATGGCTGAGTAATATTCCATTGTAGATATGTACCACATCTTCTTTATCCATTCATCTGCCAGTGGACACTTAGGTTGCTTCCGTGTTCTGGCTCTTGTAAATAGTACTCAATGAACATTGTTGTACATTACTCTTTTGAATTATGGTTTTCTCAGGGTATATGCCCAGTACTGGGATTGCTGGGTCATATGGTAGTCCTATTTTTAGTTTTTCAAGGAACCTCCATACTGTTCTCCATAGTGGCTGTATCAATTTACATTCCCAGCAACAGTGCAAGAGGGTTCCATTTTCTTCACACCCTCTTCAGCATTTGTTCTTGATAGATTTTGTGATGATGGCCATTCTGACTGATTTGAGGTGATACCTCGTTGTACTTTTGATTTGCATTTCTCGAATTATTAGTGAGGTTAGTGATTAGTGATGTTGAGCATCTTTTCATGTGTTTGTTGGCAGTCTGTATATCTTCTTTGGAGAAATGTCTATTTAGGTCTTCTGCCCATTTTTGGATTGGGTTGTTTGTTTTTTTGATATTGAGCTGCATGAGCTTCTTGAGCTTCTATTTTGGAGATTAATCCTTTGTCAGTTGCTTCATTTGCAAATATTTTCTCCCACTCTGAGGGTTGTCTTTTCGTCTTGTTTATAGTTTCCTTTGCTGTGAAAAAGATTTTAAGCTTCATTAGGTCCCATTTGTTTATTTTTGTTTTTACTTCCATTACTCTAGGAGGTGGATCAAAAAAGATCTTGCTGTGATTTATGTCAAAGTATTCTTCCTATGTTTTCCTCTAAGAGTTTTGTAGTGTCTTTCCTTACATTTAGGTCTTTAATCCATTTTGAGTTTATTTTTATATATGGTGTTAGGGAGTGTTCTAATTTCATTCTTTTATATGTAGCTGTCCAGTTTTCCCTGCACCACTTATTGAAGAGGCTGTCTTTTCTCCATTGTATATTCTGGTCTCCTTTATTAAAGATAAGGTGACCATATATGCGTGGGTTTATCTCTGGGCTTTCTATCCTGTTCCGTTGATCTGTATTTCTGTTTTTGTGCCAGTACCATACTGTCTTGTAGCTTTGTAGTATATTCTGAAGTGAGGGAACCTGATTCCTCCAGCTCCATTTGTTGTTCTCAAGATTTCTTTGGCTATTCGGGGTCTTTTGTGTTTCCATACAAATTGTGAAATTTTTTGTTCTAGTTCTGTGAAAAATGCCATTGGTAGTTTGATAGGGATTGCACTGAATCTGTAGATTGCTTTGGGTCATATAGTCATTTTCACAATGTTGATTCTTCCAACCCAAGAACATGGTATATCTCTCCATCTTTTTGTATTGTCTTTAATTTCTTTCATCAGGGTCTTATAGCTTTCTGCATACAGGTCTTTTGTCTCCTTAGCTAGGTTTATTCCTAGATATTTTATTCTTTTTGTTGCAGTGGAAAATGGGAGTGTTTCTTTAATTTCTCTTTCAGATTTTTCATCATTAGTATATAGGAATGTAAGCAAAAGGAGAAATAACAACTGACACTGCAGAAATACAAAGGATCATGAAAGATTACTACAAGCAGCTATATGCCAATAAAATGGACAACCTAGAAGAAATGGACACATTCTTAGAAAAGCACTACCTTGTGAGACTGAACCAGGAAGAAATAGAAAATATGAACAGACCAATCACAAGCACTGAAATTGAAACTGTGATTAAAAATCTTCCAACAAACAAAAGCCCAGGACCAGATGGCTTCACAGGCGAATTCTATCAAACATTTAGAGAAGAGCTAACACCTATCCTTCTCAAACTCTTCCAAAATATAGCAGAGGGAAGAACACTCCCAAACTCATTCTACGAGGCTACCATCACCCTGATACCATAACCAGACAAAGGTGTCAGAAAAGTAGAAAACTACAGGCCAATATCACTGATGAACATAGATGCAAAAATCCTAACAAAATACTAGCAAACAGAATCCAACAGCACATTAAAAGGATCATACACCATGATCAAGTGGGATTTATCCCAGGAATGCAAGGATTCTTCAATATACACAAATCAATCAATGTGATACACCATATTAACAAATTGAAGAGTAAAAACCATGTGATCATCTTAGATGCAGAAAAAGCTTTTGACAAAATTCAACACCAATTTATGATAAAAAATCTTCAGAAAGTGGGCATAGAGGGAACTTTCCTCAACATAATAAAGGCCATATATGACAAACCCACAGCCAACATCATTCTCAATGGTGAAAAACTGAAACCATTTCCACTAAGATCAGGAACAAGACAAGTTTACCCACTCCTCCTACTATTATTCAACATAGTTTTGGAAGTTTTAGCCATAGCAATCAGAGATGAAAAAGAAATAGAAGGAATCCAAATCGGAAAAGAAGTAAAACTGTCACTGTTTGCAGGTGACATGATACTATACCTAGAGAACTCTAAAGATGCTACCAGAAAACTACTAGAGCTAATCAATGAATTTGGTAAAGTAGCAGGATATGAGATTAATACACATATTTCATTTTGTGAATATTTTCCCATCAAGTGTCTTGCCAACTTTTTTTTTTTAATCCTGGTCTTTTTATCATAGATTTGTAGTATTTATTTATATATTTGGGATGAGACTTAGTTGAATGCATCTGTTGCACACATCTCTTTTCACATTGTGTTTGCCTTTTTACTATTTTAATGGAAGGCTGTTATTAGTTGCATACCAACTTTTAATTGTTATTGTTTTTTGATGAGCTATAGCTTTTATCATTATGAAAGTTTGATTTGCAACTCTGAGAGCACTTTCTCCTTAAAGTCAACCCTGTCTGACATTAATATAGTTACACCTCCTATTTGGATTAGTGTTTGCATAGTAAATATTTTCTTCTGTTTATTTTACTCTTAGAAGATCTTTATATTGTAGATATATCTCATGTAAGGAACATATATGGGAATATTAAAATTCCAGCCTAAGGATATTTGTCTTTTATTTGGAGCATTTAGTCCAATTACAGACATATTTGGTTTAAATCTATTATCTCCCTATTTGCTTTCAATACCTGCCCTGCCTGTTCTATGTTACTTTTTATTCCCTATTTTTAAAAAATCTATTTTGATTTAACTATGTAATTTTTATAGTGGAATATTTCTTTTTTCTCAGCATTTTTATGCATTATTTTACAATTTCAGTGCTTATTCTAGAATATTTTAACTTGATAATTATTTATATTTCCCTTTTTCATGATAATTCAAAACTTTTAGGGCATTTCAAGCCCATTTATTCTTCTCTTGATTCGTGACCATTACCATCATGTATTTTGATAAACTATGAACTACTGAAGAAGACATTATTTTCTATGACAGTGTAATTTATATTTACGCATATGTTTAGGATTTTTGTTGTCCTTCATTTCTTACTGCATCACTGAACTTCCTCCTAGGTTTAGCTTTATTCTACCTGAAGAATAATTGTTAGTATTTTTTTAAAAGAGAACCACTGGTGACAAGTTCTGTTTTTGCTATTGTTTGAAAATATCATTATTTCGCATTCATTCTTGATGAGTATTTTCACTGGTTATGGAAGTTTTATTGCCATTTATTAACTTTCTATTCATGAAAGATATTCTGCCATTGTTGTCTGGCTTGCATTGCTTTTATTGTTGTTGAGAAGTTTTCAATCACTCTAATTATAGCTCCCTTGAGTATACCCTACCCTTTTATCCAGAATTTTTAACATTTTTATTCTAGGTAAGATTATGTGTGGTTCAAATTTCTTCCATTGGTTCATGACTTCTCTCTCATTCTCTGAATAGAAATTAAAATAAACAGATTTCATAATTTAATATAGCCCTTTATGATTACTCATTTTACATCATATTTAATAAATCATTTATTTCCCATTTGGCAATGAGGATACTTTGGTAAATTACATTCTACAACTTTTATCATTGTGCTATTCACAATTACAATTACAATCCACTTGAAATATATTTTTGTAAGGTAGGACTTATTTTCTATATAGTTAATTAGATACTTCAGTGCTGTATATTAAATAGTCCTGTTGCACTTATCAGCAGTGTCATTTTTCATAAAGCAAGTGTATGTATGTGTGTGTGTACGTATAACTTGTATATTTATCTGCAAATATATCATATGGATATAGATGATATATAGATATATAGTATATATTAATATATTATATATATATTAATATATTCTACTATATTTAAACCAATAGCAAACTGGTTTTGCTAATTTAGCATGACATTAAATATTTTATTTACTTATTATTGAAATATAGTTGATTTACAGTGTTATATTAGTTTCAGATATACAATATAGTGATTTAATATTTTTATAATTTATACTCCACTTAAAGTTATACAAAACATACATTAAATCTTAATATCAAGTACAGCCAAATCCTATAACTTGTGCCTCATCAAATGCATCTTGGCATTTCTTGGTCTTTGTGTTTTCACATAGAGTGTAGGAAAGTTTTTTCAGGTCTACAAGAAACCTTGGTATTTCTGAATGGAATGCACTAAATATAAATATCCATTTGGGAGAAATTGACATTTTTACAATAGTTGGCCTTGCAATTAATGAGAATAGTTTGCCCTTCATTTATATAGGCTTTGTTCAATGAAGATCAATAATATATTATTGTAATATGTGAAGATCTTGGATGACTTATTAGATTCATTCATATTTACCTGATATTTTTAATGCTATAGTAATTTTTAATTTTCTGTTTGTTGAAAGCATATAGTTAAACAACTGATTTACATATATTGTCTTTGTATTTGCTAAATGATTTGAATAATTCCAGTAATGAGTTGTATGTTCTTTTGCACTGTGTAAATAAATACACAGTCATATATCTGTAATAATGACACTTTATTTTTATTCTTTGCCAATCTTTTTTTTTTTTTTTTTTTTTTAACTCTCAACAGCAGTTTATTTTGGGAACAAAGACAGATAACTGTGGTCTGGGGTAGGAAGGAGACTTACTTTACAGTTGATGAATGCTCTTTTGGGTTGTTTGATTTTATTTTTAACTCTACATTAAGTATTATTTAGAATTGAAAAGTAGTTTCTAAGGCACAATGTTTTTATGCCACTACTATCCCCATAGGTTTTATTTTGTTTTGTTTTTTATTTTATTTTAATTATTTTAAGTTTTATTGAAGTATAGTTGATTTACAATGTGTTAATTTCTGCTGTGCAGAAAAGTGACTCAGCTGTACATATATATATTCTTTTTCATATCCTTTTCCATTATGATTTATCATAGGATATTGAATATAGTTCCCTGTGCTATACAGTAGTACCTTGTTGTTTATCCATCCTATATATACTAGTTAGCATCTGCTAATCCCAAACTCATTCCCTCCCCTCACCACCCTTGGCAACCACAAGTCTGTTCTCTATGTCTGTGAGTCTGTTTCTGTTTCATATATATGTTCATTTGTGTCATATTTTATATTCCACATATAAGTGATATCATGTAGTATTTGTCTTTCTCCTTCTGCCTTATTTCACTTAGTATGATAATCTCTAGGTCCAATCATGTTGCTGCAAATGGCATTATTTCATTCTTGCTAATCTTTTTTGTGTGTGTGTGTGTGTGTGTGTGTGTGTGTGTTTATTTTCTTCTATGGTTGCTGTGGCTAGCACTTGCAGTGAAATTCTTTTATAACTCTTTTAAGTAAAGGGAAAATATTCAGTATTTCCCCTTTTATCCAACTGATAATGACAAGAAACAGTTTGAACATTCAAAGTTAATATTTTTAAGGGTATTTAATACTTTACAAAAATGTGTAGAATGTAGAATATAAGGAACGAAACATGATAGTGCCATACCTCAGGGTTGGGGGCTGTGAAGAACAATTACTTTTAGGCCTGATGAGACAATGACAAAAACTGTATCTAAAAGCAGAGATGGTAGCTCTACAAGGAGGGTTATCTAATAGGAGCTGTAGACACATGATGTGATGAGGTTAAGATAGGGAAGAGGCACTGAGGTTGTAGCAGAAGGTACCATGAGTATTTTATACCTTTTTGTACAATTTACAAAAGCTTGTTGTGGGAACAAGCTTTGGTTTGGTCTCATATATATCACTTAAAATTTAGAATGGAAGGATGGTGTTTGTGTCTAATTTCATGGTTTGATGTATCAATAATTCCCACTTGGGGTACCCATTTGGTGTCCCTCAGTCACATGTTTAGTCCTTCCAAGAGCCTAGGAACAAACTGAGAACTGGTTTTCCAATAAAAAATAGTTTTTTATAGTAGTGAGTATTGCAGAAATGTAGAATTCTAGGTGTTTGAACTGGATTCTCATTTTGGGAGCTTGACAGAGGCTAACAGAACATCCCTATCAACAACAAACATGTCTGGAAAATATTGGGTCATTATATTACATAACACATGTGGTAGAATAGCTAGCACTCAAGCTGAAACAAATGAAAAAGTACCTTTTCCTCCTTAATACACCTTTAAAGCTGACAGCCTTACATGTTATTCCAAATGTGATATATATTGCCATCAAAATCCAAAAAGAGCCTCTTTTTCATGGTGGGCAGTGCAAGATTCATCAACTTGTCTCTCACTCTAGAAGTAATATTGCAACATACTTCAAACCACTGCAGACTTGGCAACTTAATGTGTCAAGCTGCCATAGTTTCCTGAGGATTATCCCTGATCCTCTGTCAGATACGTATTTTAGTAGGGCAGTTAAAAGTGTTTCCTGGGGCTTCCCTGGTGGCGCAGCGGTTGAGAATCTGCCTGCTAACGTAAGGGACTCGGGTTCGAGCCCTGGTCTGGGAAGATCCCACATGCCGCGGAGCAAAGCTCCTACCCCCAACATCTTCTAAAAAAAAAAAAAAAGTGTTTCCTATTTCCTACTCTCTAGGAATTAGCATAATCTCATCAATGAAATGGACTTGCATGATTTTCTGTGGAATATCATGATAATCAAGATCCCTTTGGACTGTATTATCACAGGAAGCAGACTTGACATACCGTTGAGGCAAATATATCATCGCATACTCTTGTCCTTTCTACATAAAAACAAACGACTTCTGACTTCCTTTGCTAATAGTGATAAGGAAAAAAATAGACAAATAACTGAATTCCAGATTCATTAATTCTGCTCTTATTGGCTATGGTAAATATACCACCTTCATAATTGCAGGTGAAATTAGCATCACCTAATGAAGATGTCTTGATGCTAGATTATCAAATAGATTATCAATAAAAAGGCTTTCTCCACAACTTACCTGTTTTTCATGCTAGCAAAATCGTTGAATAGGTATTGATCACTCCGGCAATTTTCAAAAATTTCCTCATAGTACTAAACTCTGCAATCAGCTCCATGAATGCAGAATTACTTTTGTTTATTAACTTGGTTGAGGGAGGCATTTCTTTGGGTTTTTATTTTTCCCTTCCTGCCATTTCTGCGGTCAGGGAATAGATGCAGGAATTCCACCAGTTACCGATTATGTTGATTATATATTCTGTGAAAGGAGAATAACCATCAGATAAATCTGTGGTCCAGGAATAGACGATGAGGCAAATTTAAGTCAACACTCCCTTTGAAAGCTGAATTCAGTAAGTTCTCCTTTAATGGGCCATAGTCATTTTTCAGGGTACCATGAATTAGAGTCAGTCAAAAAGAGTATCTCAAAAACAAAGAAAGAAAGAAACAAACAAAAAAAACAAAAATCCTCTCAGAAATTTCAGGTATTTCTTGTTTCTGTGCAAAGTTACTCCAGTAGCTGTTTCAAAGTTCCTATGGAATAATCCTGGAGTAATATTCATGGTATGCTACTATGGCTGAGATGTAGAATCCTTCCTCGAAGTAACTGTGGACTGTCTATAAATTGTCATATGTCTGGAAACTGAGCAATAGGCTATAAAGAGTTTTCTGCTCGGCTAACCTAGAACTTTTTTGCCTAAATATGACAAATTACATATGAGTGATCTGCCGTCTGAGTATCAGTGAAATACACCAAATATCCCTGCTTTTCTCTAACTAAACTTTTTTTTATTTTGAGATAAACGTAGGTTCACATGTAGTTGTAATAAATAATACACAGAAACTTTTTGTCTACATTTTAATCAAATTGTAACTACAAAGCTCCTTCATATTGTCCTCTTATAGCCTCACCCACTTCTCTCCTCATTCATCTTCTTCTTAATTTTGTCATTTCAAGGGTGTTATGTAAATGATCCCATATGGGATGTAACGTATTAATAGCTTGTGGGAATTAGCTTTTTTACTCTGTATAAGACTCTGGAGATTCCTTTAGGTTGGTGGTTGTGTCAATAATCAGTTCCTTTTATGCTGTTGAGTAGAATGCCATGGTATGGATGCCCCATAGTTTTTGAACCTTTTATCAGTTGAAGGATATTGGTTTGTTTCCAGTTTTTAACTATTATGAATAAAGCTTTTATAAACATTAGTGCACAAGTTTCTGTGTGAACATGTCTTTCTTGATTCCTGTACCTATGTTAAAAGTCTTGGAATCAGGAAAACTTATTTCTCTCACTTAATTCTTCTTTCTGAAAGTTGTTTTAGCTATTTTAGTTCCTTTGATTTTCCATATAAATTTTAAAAAGAAATATTGTAGATATTTTTTAAATGCCATAGAGCACTTACCTCACAATGCAGCAGCTTCTTTTTTACTTAAGTTTTCCCCTGGTTCCTGTACTTTCTGACTAGATTACAGTCTGCAAAAGTTGATTCCGAGAATTTTGGCTAGGCTTTTAGCTGTGTCTGTGGAGGGACAGAGCCCTAGAGTTGCAGACGCCACCATTTTTAGCGACGTCAATGCAGTGCTCACTTTTATATTCTAATTTCGGCTACCATAGTGAGTGTTTTGATCTGCACAGTCATTATTTACTTTGTTTCTCCTCTATTATCATATGAACACTTTTTCTTTTTTTTAAAGTATACTTCATATATTCACCGTTACTACCCATTACGAGAAGTAAAATAGAAGGTGATTACAATGGAAAATCCTCTTCTTGCCTCAGAAGGCAGGAAATAATGGTAATAGGCATCATATAAACAGAATTTATAATTTAAAATAAGATAAAGTGAAACTAAAATGCTCTTGGTGACTTCCTAAGCAAAACATAATTCAAAGATTACATTTTATCGTTCATTTAGCATATATAGATTCAGGCATTCCCTGAGCTTCATCCTCGAATATTCTGTCAACTGACATGAAATTTCCCTGAAGTAATTTCACATTAGAAAATGTATTAAAAATTAGTACCTACTTTTCTGCAGAGTATTATGTTTCTGTGTGCAGAAATTATATGAACTACAAAACCTATTTCACTGGCAATATTGATACCACTGATAGAGTGTGGAAATAAAAGAAATTTGATATGAAAGCAAGCTTGTTTAATATTTATTTATTTGCTTCTCTAAAAATCCTTTTTATTAATTGCTTTTGTAATGTTAGCTCTTATGTGAATGCTAAAGATTTGTGATTTCAGACAGTATATTTTATTTTAAAATTCAATTACTTTTTGTAAAATACAAAATTATACAGTAACTTTCCTAATTAGAAGTCAAAATCAACATTTCTTTTACTATTATTTTATTTTTCTAGGAAAGGAGTGTGTTATGGAGCGTGTATATTTTCAGTAGTTTAAGTTTTTCTTGATATTGGAACACTAAGCTAAAGTTACAGTGCCATTGTCTCGGTAACTTCAATTAAATATAAATGCATATCTTCTGACTACTTCAGTATATTTGAGAATAGAATAACTTTAGCAAATTTCACACACAAAAGTGTTCTTAAAATATGATACAGTTCTTCCACTTTATGACATTTTTGATTATGATTAGTCTCATGATATTTTTTCTTTCTGAATAAAGGAAAATAAAGTGGATAAAATCTTGTTCATTTTCCTCTTAGTGGTTTTAAAAAATATTACCTCATAAACTTGGTTATCAAGATTTAAAGACATGTTTATTCAACATATTAAAATTTTCTCTAGAAGTGTTATATATTTTTCTTTTCATATTAGTTAGTTAACCATAAAATCTTTGAGTATAACTAAGGAGTAGCCAGGATCCTTTTCCTCTCTCTCCCCTTGTGTGTCTTGTTTCTCTCTCTCCTTCTCTTTCTCTCTCTTTCTCTCTCTCTCTCTCTCTCTCTCTCTCTCCTTATTTAACACTTCTGTCTTGCATTTGATTTTATATTTTCAAAGACAGATTTTTGAGAACTTTTCCTTTCAAAATATCTTTAGTTCTATAAAATTGATAGCCACTTGTGATATATCTATACTCTGTTTAGTAATAATTATGTTTTGCTAGGAATATTTTTACATGATTTTTTGCATTTTTTTGTTTTGTTTTGTTTTGTTTGATGTGGTCCATTTTTCTAAAAAAGTCTTTATTGAATTCGTTACAATATCGTTTCTGTTTTATGTTTTGGTTTTTTGACCATGAAGCATGTGGGATCTTAGCTCCCCAGCCAGGGATCAAACCCGCACCCCTGCATTGGAAGGTGAAGTCTTAACCACTGGACCACCAGGGAAGTCCCTGATTTTTGGTTGTTAAAGTATGCAAATGATTACAAGTTGTGAGACTGTGCTGTGTTGATATTTGTTCACTTCAGTAATATAAACGGATTTGCCCTGACACTCCATTTAGAGCTCTTGTCACATAAGAAGTTTGTTTAAAAGATGACTGAACCATTTGCAATTTGAGGAGGATGAAAAATAAGGAAAGGATAAAAGGGATAATAAAATTTATTATCACAGATCGAATATAAAAACTCAATTTTAATAGGGACAGGAGAAAAAATAACCTGTAGACCATTGGGAAAGTATAAGTTTTGGTTTCTATATCACAGTGAGTTGATTAGCTGTTGGCTAGCAAAAAGTCTGAAGTGGAAAACACTGTTTTTCTGTACTATTACACATGGAACACTTTGGACACCTGACATCTGGGTTGTTTTTCTCTACACCAACCAATTCACCAACTCTCTGGACACCAAATGGGTGGCCTACAATTCAATTCAGTTCTGACACTCTATAACTGGAGTTAGTACAGAGGCCACAGGTTAAGGACGCAGTTGCACAAGACTTCCTCCTCCCACTTTCAGATGCCAGTTGAAAAGCCAGGTTGTCACCTGTGCTTCTGACTGACTGGCTATAAATCTGAGGTTTGTATGAACTCCTCTGACTCAATAATTGGCTAGAATGGCTCATAGAATTCAGGAAAACATTTTATATACTAGATTACTGGTTTATTATAAAAGGCTGTAACTCTGGAGCAGCCAAATGGAAAAGGTGTGTAGGGTAAGGAGTGTGGGAAGCGGGGGTGGAGATTCATGCCCTCTCCATGTGTGTCACATTCCCAGTACCTCCACTTGTTCAGAAACGTGGAAGCTCTCAAGTTCTATGCTTTAGTGATTTTATGGAGGCTTCATTATGTAGGCATGATTGATTAAGTCACTGGCTATCGATGATTGACTTATCGATGATTGACTCCTCTTTTCTCCCCAGAGGTGGGGAGTAGGGCTGAAATTTCCAATGCTCTAATCACATGGTTGGTTCTCCTGGCAACCAGCCTACACTCTGTGGTTGTCTAGGAGCTTTTCAAAAGTCACCTAATTAACTTAAACTCAGGTGTGGTCGAAGGGGCTTGCTATGAATAATGGAAGACTCTCATCTTTAGTGCTCTCAGCTCTCATTGCTAAGGAAATTCCTAGGGTTTTAGGAGATCTGTGCCAGGAATAGGGATGAAGACCAAATATATATTTCTTATTATAAATCACAAGCCCCTTCTGGTCAGTCTACCATTAGCAAGCTGACTAGAAACACCAAAAAAAAAAAAAAGAAAAGAAAAAAAAAAGAAACGAAAAAGAAAAAGGAATTCCAGTTATTATGAATTCCTCCAAACCCTTGAACGTTTAAATGTGCAACAGTCTGCGTTTTTTAATATTGCCAGTTTCCTTCCATTAACATTTCCATCTTAATTCGGAATGTTTTGCACCATCTCCATGTAAGACTAACTTCCAGATGAAGCTTGATACTTATTTTTCATCAAACTTCCACTATTTCCTCCATCCCACCATGGGTGAAGTATACTTCCACACCCCATTGTATGGAAAATTCATGTTTTTTTAGAAGGATTTAGTATCATTAATCAATAATTCTCTCTGATACCTAAGGTTTACTTCCTTTCATGAAGAGGACGGGAATAAAAAGGTTTAAATCAGAGTCATGATTTGAAGTCACGTACTGTCTTACTTAGGAGTTTCTAAAAGAAAAGCCTAAGACAGGAATTCTGGTGCATGCAATTTATTAATGGAGAGCTTTCAAGAGAAAATGATTGGGAAAACAGGAGTGGACAAGGAAAAGGGATAGGCAGGAACATGGTTCCTGCTAGAGTCTAGTTTCACCCACCACCCAGAGATATTGTAAGGCAGCCCCTTGCTTTGCACAATAAAATATTTTGGAAAAAAAAATTTAAACCAGTGCTATAATTCTGTTTTAAGCAGTAGGTAAAATGATGTATCCTGAGAATATACCTAAAAATACTTAAACATATAATATAACATTGTATTATAGAACACTTTAGATCATGAGAGAATAAGAAAAGTCCTTGGGATCAAAAAATTAAAATGATCTAAAAAATAAGAGTGGTGAGCTAACACTAAAGGTATTTCTGTCCTGGAGACTTTTGCTAATATCAGGAAGCAAGAAGTTGGATTTTAAAAGCCAAAACAGCAGGTGATACTGCCACTGAGGAAGTTGAAAATGATACACTGTCTAATATGGAGGTCTTTGAAGGTCAAATCCTCAGTGAAGGAATGGAATTAAAAATAGAAATCACCAAAAGGATATGACCAAGAAACTTGTCTGTCTTTGTATGGGCTGTAAACAGAAAACAAAATCTCCCCTGAAAATTGATAATTGAGGCTTATCCCTGTACTGTTTTGGGATTTAAATTTACATTATTTTCAGACTCTAGTGTGTTACAAAATGAGAATATAGCAAAAGTTTTCCTTGATTAGTAGTGCCCTAGAATATCTAACAGATATTTTACAATGCACTTCTCAAAGTTCTCAAAGGATTCTCACAGATGCCCCTTTAACATGGAGATCTACCAAGATTCACCAGTCAAGATAACTGAACTACATGTTGCCTGAGGGAGCACAAGTTCAACCCTTGAGCCCAGGCCAATCTCCTGACTATAGGGAAATTGACAAGCTCATTCTAATATTCACATGGAAATGTAAGGAACCTGGAATACCCAAAACAATCATAATAAAGAAGAACAAAATTGGAGGACTCATTTCCTAATTTCAAATGTTAACTATACTTCCAGCTTCAAAACTTACTATAAAACTATAACAATCAATATTGTGTGGTACTGCAATATGAACTGACATATAGACAATAGAATTGAGAATCCAGAAGTTAAAAAAAAAATCCCATAGGCCACCTTTGTTTGTCACATACACTTATTACAGGTTTTGTAGCTTCTGCTTCTCAGTGTGATGGAATAACCACCTACCAGATGGTACTTCCTGAAAAATAAAATATAAAACCTGGATACAAAAAGCAACTACCTGAAAAATCTTAAAAGTGAAGAGAAGCAGTCCAACCCTGGCAGGGAGCATGAGCTTGTATGAAGGAGGCTAGATAAGGGGCAATTCAAGTGCATTCCTATCTCTGCTAGGTAATTTATGCAGCTGCAGTGGGAATACTTGGGGAAAAGCCCACCTTCTGGCCTGGGAACCTGAAAATTGAAAGGTGAAATAAATTGGAAATAATACCCTCTCTCTATCAGGATGTTTGTTGCACCCATCATCATGCAAGGAAGCCCAAGCCATGAGAGGCTGTGAGTAGGTGATTCCACCAATCACTGACAGCCAGCATCAGCCACCAGATATGTGAATAGAGAAAACTTCAGGCGATTCCAGCTCCCAAGCTTCAAGCCACCCAGTTGACACCAAGTGGAGCAGGAATGAGCTGTTCCCATTGAAAACTGCTCAATTTGAAGATTTGTGCTCAAAGTCAATGTTATTTTAAGCTACTAAGTTTGGGGGTGATTTTATACACAACAAGAGATAGAATGTTAGACAAAATAGACTTTGGGGGAAAATATACTCTGGGGCTTCATAATTCAAACTATGTGATTTCACCAGAAAATTATTAAGTATTATAACCTCATATGAATCATATAACATATATTCAAAACACATGAAAACACTGATGGAATTAAAATATGTTCAAATGCATGATTACAGTAAGAGATTTTTAACACATCTTTGTTAGTTGACTGATCAAGTAAATTAAAAAAATCTGTTAGGGATATAAAAGACAATCTACAAAATTAGAAAAATTAGTAATAATGTAGAAAATTTTACCTAAAAACTTCGTGGATATATGTAAACTTGTATCTAACAAATATAAAATACATTTCATCCTCAAGCATGCAAGAAATACCAAAAATGACCATATACAAAGCTATAAAGTTATTCTTAGCAAGCATAAATCAATTATATATACAGACCAGAAGTTCCACCTTTAATGTAATAATGTATAAATCACAAGATAAGTTTTAACAAATACATTTTTTATAAAACTTTAAAGGCAGAAGAGTCATAATTAAAATACTTGAAGGTAAAGATGAAATCATGAAGCAAATTAGAACACATTTAGAACTGAACAATAATGAAAACGCTATATAGTTCATTTGTGAGTTACAGGTCAATAGGTACTTACAGAGAAATGTAAAACCTCAACTATCAATTAGGAAAAGACATTTCTAATACAAAAATCTTTTTTTAAAAAAACCCTGCATAACAAGTTTCAACTATCTAGAGAAAAGAAATTTAAAAAACAAGGACAAAGATTAATGAAACAGAAAGAGTATTACAAGTAAATCAGCAATGTTCAAAGTTAAATCTTTGATGAATACTAAAAGAAAGCAAATTCTGAATGGATTCATCAATAATAAAGTACAGAAGGGAAAATACTAATATATTGAAAATAAAAAGTGAATATAACTGGAGGTATAGCAGATACTTTAATAAAAAGGAAAATTATGAGAACCTTTTTGCCAATAATACAAAAAATCACATAAAATGGAATTTTGTAGGAAAACATAACCAAGAAACATAAATATATCCTGAATTTTTAAAGTATTTGAGTCAGCAAATTTTATTATCTACTCCTGCTTGTACAGATAATACCAAATCCAGATAATTTTATACACATTCTGCCAAAGAAATAGGAAATATGAAATTAATTAATATGACAATCGAAATAGTGTAGAGATCTGTGAAAATTTTAACACACAATGCGTTGGAAAAGACAGTCTCTTGCATATAATCTCTCGACCCCCACTTAGTCACCTATGAATGGACCTTGGGCCTGGAATACTTCCTTAGCAAGAGATAAAGAGCCCACACAGCCTGTGCTGGGTTTATCACCTTGTGTGGGAATATCTTTCCCTGATTCAAGGTCAGTGAAAGCTCTTTTGTCTCTGCTTGGAGCATGTGTGTCATATGGCACCTGGCCAACACTAATGTTATATCTGTCCTCTACAGGGAGTGTACTGGGTTCTATTGCCCAATAATAGGGCTGCCCATATGCAAATCGCCCTGCTCCACTTGCTGGGAGAGACTAACCGGCCATAGGGGAACCCACAAACATTACTGAAGCTTATCTTGCTCTGTCTCCCTGATTTAAGCAAAGCATAGTTCCATGTAGTGCTTTACTGCATTGTTTTTCTTGGTGACTCCAATACCCAGGTGCAGACATATTTAGAGTCCTCCCCTGGGATTGCCAACTGGGGCATCCTACTCTGCTTGACAAAATAGAACTCTATATATAAAATAAAAGAATATTTTTAACATTGTGGCAGTTGTTATTCCCCTTACCTGGTCTGACTTTCAAAAATTTCACAGCTGGATGTGTTTTAACTCTTAAGTAGTTCTTAAAAAAGTATAAGCTTCCTTGACCACTTGTAAACAAAGTATATTCAGACTATACAATGTCACAAGCTAAATCTTTTCATTTATACATGATGTTATAATACCCTGGATTTCAGCTTCACTTTTTATGGTGTTCACATTATATCCTATATAATAGGTAAATATATTTTAAAAGTAAAGCTTTCTGCCATTTTCTCACAAGTGCAAGTTATAGAGGAACTAATATTCCTTTCACACTGAAAGAGAATCAGACCTAGGAAATCAGACCTAAAAACATTTTTAAAATCTTACTTCTTTTTTCACTCCAAACAAAAATCTTTTTACCTGCCAACACATGCAGAAATCTAGGAAATATAAAACTGGTTGCCAGAGGGAAGAGATCTAAGTCTTTTCAGTGTAGTGATTGTATATTTTTGGCCTGGCACTTTTCCCAAACTGAAAAAGAAAGACTGGTGTATGTATTTATATTTTTAATGAAAAATGTGACTTTAGACTTTCATGAATTAAACCTGGCCACTCAGTATTAAAACCCTGCTTTAATTTTGTTTTGTTTTATTCCAGAACTACATGAGAGGTTGTTTTTTGTCTGTTTGTTTGGCGTTTTTTTTTTTTTTTTTTTTTTGGAAATAATAGAAGTTAATATATCACACTTCTAATATTTTCATGGACATGAAGGAAACTATACACCCTATGATACTTTCTATTTGGTAGTATATATAAAAAAAGATTCATATATATCAAACTGAATTACCATCAGGGGACTTAAATCAACTAGGAAAACAAGAAAGAAAATTACCAACAAATATTTGGGAAGAAAAGTTTACTAATACATTTCTATATATCACTTGACTGTAAATGAAATGATGGCTACTTTCATCACTGCTGATGTAGTATCCTTTTTGTTATTAGATTGTATCACAGAATATTGTAATTGCTCTCCCTTTTCTCCTGTCCTTTTACAAATGAAATCACTGTCTTAGGAAAGAATTGGCTTGATATAACTGTATCTAGTATAAATTTTCTTTTCATGCATATAAGGACATATGCACAGAATTCTGTGTTGTTCCTTTCCTGAATCATATTGTGCATTCAAGCTCATAAAAATCATAAAATCCCTTGAAATCAAATTTAGAGAATTCCTTTTTGACTCAAAGGAAGAAATCGTTATTTCTATACTAAACAAAACAGATCAGATGATGAGTGTATCAAGCTTTTGAGACCTGCTAAACACGTTGTGTTGGAGATAACTTAAGATCATTCATGGGGACTACTCATCCCTAGGCAATGTCAGGGACTTTAGTTGCAAGTTTGCAGATAGCTTGGTGGGATCTACTATATAATAATTCTGTGTATGTGATACAATTTTTATTTCATACTTAAACCCCAATAAGAATGATTTGGATTTCTCATGAACTGTTTTAGTGTAATTTCCTATGAGAGAAAGTGAAACTACATCAAAAGCACATATTTACATTTGTACTTGCATGTTGCTATATAAAATTACATTTTACAAAACCCCAATATATCATATCAAGATACGTTTTGAAGAAAAAAGAATTTTCAGTAGAAAATACCAGAAAAGTTTACTAGTCAATTGAAAGGAACTATGTAAGTTGTTCAAGACCTTTTTCAAGTATTTGAGTTAATTAAATAATTTTCAGTTTTTAAGCTCAGTTTTCAATATTTACCTGTTATTTTCACTCACATTCTATGCCAAAACTACACCATATTTGAGTACTCATCAGGTAAAAAGTTCTGAGTTAATTTCTTCACAGTTCTTAAATATGAGTATATGAATCTTTGGCATGATATTATTATGTGTATGTGCAAATATATATCACACAGGATTCTGGTCCAATGTGAAAAATGAATTGCCTTTGAATAAAAAAAAAATCAGAAATTTCTCAGATTTGAAGATATTTTCATGAAGAAAGATAAAAAATATGCTTATTATTTTCCAATTATGGAACAACTTATTCAAAAGAAGGATGGGGAAAATTGCACAGTTTATTAGTAAATATTATTCAATATAAAAATAACTCTTTTCAACCTGCATTTATTACAGACTTGGCTTTTGTTCAAGTTTATACTTTGAGGTTCCACATCTACTCCAAACTCTCAGCAGTGATGGATACCACGTAATAGTGTGATTTAAAAAAATCATAAATTAAAAATATGAGATTAATTTGTCCACATAGAAGATGCAGATCATCTGGAACTCCCTTACGTTGTTTGTAGAATTGTAAACTGGTGCAACCACTGAACAACTTAAATTTTTAAAGCTTTTTTTAAGTATAAGTTTGCTTTAAAATATTTTGCTATAACTCAGATCACCTCCTTGAAGTCAGAGGCTAGAGAGGAAGTGGGGTATTCTAAAAACAAAAAAACAATCAGAAAAACAGCAACAAATGATTTTCATCTGCTATCTGAGATGAGAATTATGAAAAACCCCAGATACAAAATGTCATAATTAGAATAAGGTGATAAGGAAGTGAAAGAAGCAACTGGGCAACTGTAGCAGCATAAACAATATTCTAAATATTGTCATGATGCAGCCATTGAAAGCATGGATCTGAACTATGGGAGGGTGTCTGACAGAGCAAGTTCAAAGACCTTAGACAGGAGGAGTGATATTAAAGAACATATAGAAATAAAACAAATCAGGCTGGGAAGTATAGTGTTTTGTTCTGTTTTTCTATTTTTCTTTTACCTATTTACCTCCAGGCACCTTTCACCAAAAAAAACCAGACTATAGCTATGTCTATCATACACATGACATGTACTGTGGTCAGACACTATTATAGGTACTTTGTGAATATTAACTCATTTAATCCTTTAATAAACCCCATGTGGTAGTTGGTATAAATATTGACATGAGTGAGACTTGAATTTCTTATCTCTTGGAACTGCCCATTCACTTAAAATTATTTTTTGCTGATTTAGGTAAAAAAAACTCAATAATATTACAAATAAAAGACAATATGTATAAATTATAATACAGTTTTGCCTTTTGGTGCTTAGAATACAACATGAGAAATATGTAGTTAGTCATATTCGAGGTCTAGCTGTTTACTGAATTGGCGGATAGGCAAATTTTCCAAGTAATATCTGCATGTGTTGGCAGGTAAAAAGATTTTTGTTTGGAGTGAAAAAAGAAGTAAGATTTTTAAAATGTTTTTAGGTGTTAAAGTTTTTATCTACTTGAAACTTTTTGTGTCTGTGAGTGTGTGTGTGTGTGTGTGTGTGTGTGTGTGTGTGTGTACCAAAGACTGAGAAGAAAGATAGTGGAAACAAGAACAGTGAAGGACATGATACTTCTGCTGGTTTTGATATGAGGCATTTTTTTTGAGCTACATTATAGAGATTTGAGGTATGGCAGCTGGTTTACTGAGTGAACTTGTGAATCTAAGATGAGTACATTGGAAACTAAAGGCACATGCATTGTAGATTTCAGTGCTGATGAAAGAGTTGGGAATAGGACTTTCCCTTTCCATTGCCCTGCTCTGACACACTGTGGGCCAGGGTAGTGCCCTGGAAAATCTATGGCTCCTAGGAGGTAGAGGTGGGTCATTATGGCTGTCAGAGGACTGACTTTTTTTTTTTCCCAAGGGCACTAGAAGCTGTAAAAACAACACAGATTACTCAGGTAGGAAGCAAATCTTCAATGAGAAAATTAAGGCTAAATAACATGACATCCCCCAGTTACATGCAAAAATAATTGGGGAAAATTTAGAAATAAAGTTGCTAAGGTTTCGAGATGTGGTATGAGAAATGTGAAACAGGATTTGTTCACAAAATTAATGTTGCCTCTTACCTAGTAAGTATAAAAAGTTTCTGTGAACATTTGTGTATATTCTAAGAATTTACACTTGCAATAATAACTGTAATACTTAGAGTATCTTACATATTAGTTATAATGAATGCTCCATTACATTATTATTATAATATGAAGTTTTACATTTGAATTTGAATTAGCAAGAAGAAAATAATGTAATAGTATTAAGAAATCCAAAGCCAGACTGCTGGATATCTGAAAGCCCTTCCTTCTGACCACTGAATGATTTTCTGTTGTTTCTTGCATAGATTGAAAAAAATGTGTTATGTCTTCTCCAATTTTCAGGAGAAGGAACTCAATGCACTATAGCTGATACTTAAATTGTATTTTCCACTTTGCACTCACTTTCATAAGAGTTTGCACATTGAGACCTAGTAGTTCCAGTAAAATGGAGGGTTTCCTCTTTTTTTGGGGGGGGATACAATTCAGTATAGTTTGTTTTATCAACCTTATTTTGAACTTATCAATGCATGATGCAATGCAATTGACCATAACTTAGCAATCAAATTTTTCCTCCCGCCTTAAATCATTATAGACCTTGGAAAGGAAAGCAATCAACATGAATATTTAGGCAGACTATATTAAAACTCACTGTTACTTTCCTGTTCTTTTCATAATGGTTATAAAAATGCAAGTCAATGAATAGGGATGAGGCAGAGAATTTGGAGTATTTAGCAATTTCAATGGATTTATACATTTTTTTCCCTTAGTTTATGAGCAATGTGTTCTTGATGCATATTTTCTTTAGGCCTTTAAACATATATACATATATATATATATATAATACATATAATGTATATATGTATGTATACATGTATCAATATATATATATACATAAAACTCACTTCAATATTTGTTTCTTTGTTTTTTAGTAAGTTTGTATTTTCTTGTTTCTTTTTAGCAAAATACAATGTAAAAGAGAATGAGTTTAACTGCTATTTTTCTCACAAATAAAACAACAAGGAAAGAAGACCCTTCAGGGATATTGGCAGACCATGGCATATTTTAAAATTCTCTTCCTTCATTCATTCATCAAATGTTTATCAAGTTCTTCTGAACTTAAAGCACTATGCTAAGCACATAGAGGTTACAAAAAGAATGAATCATTATTCCAAACCTCAATCACTTCAGTTTAGCAGCCAGAGTTAGACACAAAATGCTAGGAAGATACATAGGGAAGAGTAATTTATTATGCTATGGACAAGGCAGAAGGAGCTTACTGGAGAGCAACACTGAGATGGAATATAAGGCGTGAATAGGAGGTAACCAGGAAGAGGTGAATGGACAGGGGTGTTCCTGGCATGTAGAACTGAAGGTGAGTGACACAGGAGTCTGAAGGTGAGCCATATGTTTGGGAGATACCAGTGTGGCATAGGAAGTTGGCATAGGAATGTTTGCTCAGAGATTGTCAAAAAATCTTGCATGCTGGGCTATATATATCCCTGTGAATTTTAACTTCCAAAACAAATTTACTCATGTTGGCCTCTCTTATCTTCATTGGATTTTCTTCTCTTAAACCTATTAACTTTCAAGACCCCTCAAAGTTTATATACTACTGGAAAATTGATCGCCTCAAATAGATAAAATACTTTCCTCCATTAAATCAACTCTGTCATACCTAATTTATGTTTTATTACTCTCATAACATAGGCCCTTGTTTTTATAATCTATGTAATGTATAATCTCATTACCCTAACCTGCTATATAGATTGAGGAAAAATAGCCAGTGCATTGAACATAATAGGCACCCAATAAATATGTGTAAAGTGAAGTGATTCCCACTAACTCCAATGTCACGGTCACTCAAGTGATTTTGCAAAGGAGGGCAAATTGAAATGCCTAAGCTGTGATGCTCATGCTCAGTCTCTGTCCCCAGAGTCACTGGCTGCATTTCTTAAAGCTCTCTTCTTTAAGCCGAGCTTTGCTTTTTCCGACTGTCATTTTCCCCATGAGTTCTTCATTCCTGTTTGCTTCATAGTGCAGCTATGTTCAGCTGGGGCTCAGAGGTACATTTATTATGGTGCTAATGGAGCTTAATTTCACTTATGCTGGCCCCTTTCTAGGACCAGAGAGGAGTTCCAGCAATGCACTCTCTTGTTCATTTATTTTTGTAAAATCTTGCAAAAGTAAAATGATAATTACAGTCAGTTAAGACTGCTTCTTCATACTCTGCTTTTCCCTCTGTCACACTTTCACTAATTCCATGTGGTCTTGGAGAGGCTACTGCTGGAGTTGAGGACTTATTTCGTTTGAATTCTGTTTCATATATGTAGATGGTTCAGTCTCTCCTCTTTTAAGTTATTTTACTGCTAAACATCCAAGAATAAGAACCACTTCCAGACATATTCCTAGCAACCACTGCTCCAACTCCCTCGCTGTCATGAAGAAAAGGTGCAGGGTAGGAGATCAAACAGAGCAATGAACATGACCATCAGGGCCCATACTCAAAGTGTGTGGTTAGTGACTACTGTCAGCCATGGAAAGGGTATTTAAGACCAATCATTTTGCAAGAAAACTTGAAAAGCATTGAAATCTTAACATATGTGTAAAACCAAATCTAATAAGGTCTCTAATTTAACATCAACACCAAAAATTTACATATTACTAGAAGACTTTTGAGACTTTTAATTCCTCTTCTATTATAATAATGAAGGATATCCTTTTCAAACAACAACCCTTCACCAGCATCTTCACAGCTGTGATACATCCCTCTATTAATCACAAAATGCCTATAAAAATCACATTTAAGGACATGTGATTGTTATGTATTCTACATTGAGCCTCAGCTATATTAGAGAAAATTAAAATAAATGAAGTGTGCCCAGAAATAGAAAACTTTGAAAAAAATATGTTGTATTTCATCTATCTTTCAGAAAACTTGAAGATCCTGTATACTAGCCTAAAATCATTTCTCTCTAACCTCTTCAACTACAACTCACACAAAGCCCTAATAAAGTTACTATATTAAACTAGCACCCTTAATTAAAGCATTCATTTATTTATTTTTTTGTTTTTGAAATGCAAAAATCTCTACATACTTAATGTATACAACTCAATGAATTTGGATAAATATACACCTGTAAAACCATCACCACCATTAAGGTCTTAGGCATATCCATCACCTCCCAAAGTTTCCTCCAACCCTCTTTATTATTATTTTGTGGTAAGAACAATTAATGTAATGTCTACCATCTTAGAAAATATTAAGTACATAATAAAGTATTGTTAGATATAGACACAATGCTATATAATAGATCCCCAGAATTTATCTTGCATAACTAAAACTTTGTATCCTTTGACCATCATCTCCCCATTTTCACCTCTCCCCACTTCTTGACAATCACCACTGCACTCTCTACTCCTATGAGTTTGACTATTTTAAATTCCACATATAAGTAAGATCCTACGGTATTTGTAATTCTGTTTCTGGCTTATTTCACTTAGCATAATGTCCTCCAGGTTCATCCATGTTGTCACAAATGATAAGATTTCCCTCTGTTTTAAGGCTGAACGATATTCCATTGTATGTGTATGCAACATCTATATTCATTCATCAATCTATGGGCCTTTAGACTGTTTCCTATCTGGACTAGTGTGAATAATGTTGTGATGAACATGGGAGTTCAGATATCTCTTCAAAACCTTGATTTCAGTTTCTCTGGATAAGTACTCAAGAGTGGGATTGCTAGATCATATAGTAGTTATACTTTTAATTTCTTGAGGAAACTTCCATACTGCTTTTCATAATGGCTATACTAATTTACAGTACTACCAAGGAAAAGCGTTCCCTTTTCTCCACATCCTAGCCAATACTTGTTACCACCCTCTTTTCCCCCCCTTTTTTTAATAGTCAAATAGCCATCCTAACAGGTATGAGGTGATATCTCATTATGGTTTTGATTTGCTGAGCACCTTTTCATATATCTGTTGGCCATTTGTATGTCTTCTTTAGAAAAATGTCTGTTCAGGTCCTTTGCCTATGTTTAAATTAGGTTTTTTGTTGTTGTTGCTATGTGGGTTTTTTTGTGTGTTTTTGTTGTTGGTGGTGGTGATTTGTTTGCTTTGCTATTGATTTATAGGAGTTTCTTATATGTTTTGGATATTAATCCCATATCAGATATATAGTTTGCAAATATATTTTCCCATTCTGTAGGTTGTTTTTTCCATTTTGTTGATTGTTTCCTTTGCTGTGTAGAAACTGTTTAGCTTGATGTAATTCTGCTTGTTTATTTTTGCTTTTGTTGTCTGTGTTGCCAAATGCAAAAAATCATTGTCAAGACCAATGTCAAGCAGTATTTTCCTTGTTTTCTTCTGGATATTTTATGGTTTCAGGTCTTATGCTTAAGGCTTTAATACATTTACAGTTGATTTTCATGTGTGGTGTAAGATATGGTTCCAATTTCATTCTTTTGCATGTGGACATCTGTTTTGTCCAACACCATTTATCAAAGAGACTATCCTTTCCCCATTTTGTATTCTTGGTGCCCTTGTCACAGACAGTTGACCACATATGAGTGGGATCATTTCTGGGCTTTTTATTCTGTTCTTTTGGTTTATATATTGGTTTTTATTCAAGTAGTATACTGTTTTGATTACTATAGCTTTGTGATATAATTTGAAATCAGGGAGTGTGAAGTCTCCAGTTTTGTTCTTTTTGCTCAATTATTGCTTTGGTTATTTTGGGTCATTCTATATGAATTTTAGGTACATTTTTCTGCCCCTTATGGTGCATCTTTATAAATTTAAGATAACAATTATATGGCTCTTTTATATTTCATTATTCAAACTGTATTGCAATTATGTTTTCCTTAATGTTTGAGATTCATGGAAATTTGGATTTGCTCACTGTATACAAGATGTACAAGAATGATGTTTTTAAATCATTAGCACTGGAAGTGTCTTACCTCCACCGCAAATGAAATTTAAATAATAGTTCTTTCTGCAGAATGATTGTTCTATTATCCAGAAAAATAGGAGTTCTTTGGTCCATACTGCATATTCTATAGTACTGAATTGCTTCTTATTGTGAAGTTAATCAATTCAAGTTATCATGTTGTCTTCACTTATTTTTTATGCAGCTTCACTTCCCTCCTTTACCCACCCTGTTGCCCATCCAGTTCTGAGTTGTATTCAGCGTTCCCACATTTTAGTATATTGTTATTTTTGAAATGAAGTTACAGGTTTCATTCTAATTTTTTTAGTGATTACTCAGAATAAAATAAAATAAAATGGTACGTGGATGAGAAAGACAGATGACTCATTTGTTTATGTGGTACAAGTGTACACAGGCTAATAATTTGAATTAGTACAATCTTAAAAATGAAAGCCAAATCATTTCTTAATATTAGTCTTTCTAAAATGTTGGTCCTGAATGGAAGAGATGAGTATACGTTTATTGTTACATTTGATTCTAATTATATTTAGTGAGACAATAGCAGATAAAATTAACTTTGAGTCTGATGAAGGAATTAATGACTGTCAGCAATTTCAGTTTGCTCATGCAGTTACATGATGGACACTAAAAATATATTAAAACCTGATACTTAATTAAACAAAACAAAAAAGTAACCTAGGTTGATATATGGAGAGTTGAAGTATGCCCTGCGTGACAAATAAATGAGGAGTTAATTGTGTACCCATTACCTAAGGTTGTCATCACTTGATTTAAAAAATGAGATAAAGATATACTGTAAAAAATTACAATTAATATTCTAAGATTCTTCAGTTAATTAAAATAATTAGTAGCTTACCACCATTCTTCCTTTATATTTGAAAAAGAGTAGTCTATTTCTGAAATTATTATAATTACTTTAATGTGCACAAATTATTATTCCAGTAGAGAAGTAGACTAAAAAATGCAAGAGCTAAAATTATTTGGTCCCTTTCCTTTCCTTTTGCTATGGAAAGGAAACAGTAACAATGTTTCTTTTCAATTATTAATATTTTATATTAAAAAACTCTAATATAAAATAGACAACATTTTAAAAATTTTGCACCAATAATATCTATAAAATGCTTGTTTATTCTTCTTATCAGTCTTTAAAGTTGTTCATACCAAACCAAATATCAAAACAAAGCAAAACTCTCTTTTTCTTTTTTGGCCGTAATTTGTGGCATGAAGGATCTTAGTTCCCAGACTAGGGATGGAACCTGCACCCCCTGCAGTGGAAGCGCTGAGTCTTAAATGCTGGACCACTACGTTTGGAGTACTGTTTTTATTCATAAATTACTCTCCTATGTCTTGTCGCATATTATATGCTACCTGTGTGCTTTCATTTTTAATTTATCCTTTACCTAACCATTTGATTTCCCCAAGATCTACAGCCTTACTAAGTCTCAAACTACTCCTTTTAACTGGTCTCTGTTCCCAGTCTCTCCCTTCTCTGTTGAATTTTGCTCAGACCACCACATTAGTATCTATTAAACACAATTCAGATCGTGTTCCTTGCCTAGGGCAAAAGGACTCAATTAAGCAATATATTGAGATAGAAAACTGTGCCCCAACTTAAATTTTCTTCAATAAATAAGAATTGCAAATTATTAATTTACAATTATAAATAAAATATGGGGAATCAAATTATATTTAGAATGTTGTTTGGTAATCTAAAATTGTTTGGAGTTGCTAATTGAATCATTTTCAACACATTTATGCTTGCCCAGGAACTGAGGGTTTAAGTCTTTTGATACCAACACTTTCTCTCCTAAAAAAGCAGTGAAATCAGAGTTGCCAAATTTGAGTTCTCCTCACTTCCGCTTCTATGCTGTAAACTAACCACAGAGCCTCTGTTTTCATATTCCTTCAAGGAGCCAGTAGAGTTATTACCTTTTTACTTTTGTCTCGATAGGTTTTATCCTAAGAAGCAATTGTTGCAGCTTTATACTCTCGAAATTGCATGTTGACAACCTCTTTCTGGTTCATTCTCCCCTTTTGGCTGATTGACATTGCAATAGTGAAGATAAGGAAGTGAAATAGAGGTATATAGGTAGTGAGTAAGAAAAGACAAAATAGATTAAATTGTCCTCCACCACATTACTATTTTGGCATTGAATGACCAAACAAATAGCTTTTGTCTTCAAACCACCCAGAGAGAACAGAATGTAAATTTTGGTAAGGTAAAAAAAATAAAATGAAACAAAAAACTGTATAGTATCCCTGCCAGCAAAAAGATGTAAAGGGAGAATTGCTTCCGTTAACATATTCAGTAAGTTGAAAAAGTTATATTTTTGTCTTCAAACATCAATAGATTGGTTTACTATTTCCTTGTTTAATATCCATTTTATTTGTTTTTGACTTTTGTTACAACTGGGAGACAACTGGATAACATGGATCATGCAGTGCCTGGGTAAAATCCTTTCTATGACCCACCTGAAATTTGACCTTTCTCTGTCTTCCAACCCTACCAAAAGTGGGGAAAATACAGCTCTTCTTTTAACTTTCATGTCATGCTCAATTTCCCTAAAGTCTAATTATTTTTAAAATGATTATTGAAATCATGTCTTTTAACTAGAAATAGTTATTTCTAAATGAAGTCAACATTGGATCAAATTAATTTAAAGTAGCAAATAATGTCCATGCTTTTCAAGTGTAAATGTAAATGCTTTTTAAGTGCTATACTTACTTTTACCAGTGAATAAACTAGAATGGATACATATTATTTACAAGAGAATGCTGAGAGTATTTGTCAATGACATCAGACTTGACAATAAATCTTTTTCATGTAGTCAAACAGCCATACCACTGGATCAAATCCATAGTTATAAGCTACTAAGCTGCAATTGAATAATTTTTACTATTTACTAGTGGGAACCAAATATACATTTTTTTAACTAAAATATTTTAACATTAAGAGAATTCTGTGAGTAGCAGTGGAAACATGTGAACAAGTGAATCAAATCAAAATTAGAGTGCATAAAGAGTGGTAAATGGACACACACCTTTGACCACTTTACTTAATTCAAACCTTTTATGAACATATTCTTTAAGCATCAGTTGATAATTTAAGTATTGCCTTAAGTCGTACTTACTCAGCCTGAACTGATACCAGTATTCCCTGATTATATGGTTTTAGAAAGGCATCTCATATTTTTATTACATAATTTCTTCATGCAAAGAGAATATTAGTATTCATTAATAAATAAATATTAAAAGTACATGCAAATAAGATCTAGTTATGTAGTGTTACATATTTTGTCTAAATGATATGGTATCCAAGTAATTTTGAGAATTTTTTTAATGTATTAGTTTCAAAAGAAAAAAATTTCCTCGAGATAATATTGAAGATATTTATTATGCTAATTGAAACTCATGAGCAACCATAGTAATGCTAAGTTATTTGACAAATAAAAAATGATTATGAATAGCATTACACTTTTTTCCTGAAATCTATACAGGTTTCCAAGGGAAAGAAGAACGTTCTGTGTAGCCTTTTACTCTTACATGTTATAGTCATAGTGTGATCCTGTTTACTTGTTGGTTTAAAACACCTAGAAAATTTAAGAACAAACATAAAAAACAGATATTTTAAAGATTTTATAATAGTACATATTGGTTTAAAATGGAGATATTTATTTTTATTATCAGAAGTGAAATTAGTTATTGGAACCTAATTATTTTGAGACATTAAAGAGTCAAAGAGGAGCATAGTCTTCTTTTTTCAATGACTGAAAAATATTTTTACATGTTGCCTTTGTAACAAATGTCTCATGGTATTCTTCAGTAAAAAGAAACAAAAAAAACCCCTTATCTTAAACAAAGGCTCAGTAGTAATAGCAAAATAACTTATCCTCACCATTGTGCTAGCCACCTGCACAGCTTTTTTCCTGCACAGTGATCTGGGTCATGAGGAAGACTATACTCTATCAAGTTACTGTCACTGTAATAATAAGTTGATCAGTTGTAGACCTCATATTTATAGAATGTAAATTGGAAAGAAGCTTTTTAAAATCAAGTTTCAAAAATAGGTATTTGTTTTAAAGACATGAGAGAAAATGTTACAAAAAGTTCCTCTTAGATGTCAGTCCTCCTTGTCATCCATACTTCAGAGTGCATGTTTCCTCTCTGGAAGCCATTTGATAATCTTATTTAGGTTCTTGGTTTTGTTTATGTGTTTACTCCTCACATTTCACCTCAGAGCAGGTAAACTGGCATGCATCCTGTCCTCTGTTTTAACAGATGACCTGGGGTAGACTATGGGTAATATATTGTCATCACAGAGGTCCATGGAGCTGCAGAGTCTTCTACCTTTCAAATTTCTCCTGATGGGGCCTTTGGTTGAGTAAATGAGTCATTACAAAGAAACTGAGCAAGAACATAGCTGCTATAACAATTAATTCTTTCATGACGCTATTTTGGTTAGATTCTGCTCAGAAATTTTTGTAATACTACCACAGAATTACAGAAATTTGGACTTGAGCCTCCAAAGCCTCCAGTAGGCATGGTCTCTGAAAGGAGGGGAGGAGTGTACAGAAACCTAACTGGAATAAAGTCCAGTTTGTATGCTACCTTCTCTTAAGGCCATGAAGGAAAGGTAGAGATGGCTTCCCACCAGTGGTCAGGGAGCTTCCTAGAAGCCCACAGAAATGTATAGGTGAAGGAAGATTGTGCATTGAGGTGAAGTTAGCAAAGTGCTACAGAGACATGGAGTGAATTGATTTTCAGTTTGTGGGTCACTGTTTTCTTTTGAATGATAAGTAATTAGAGGAATTGGTGTGAGGATTACAGAGCCCATAGGTCGTAAGGAAATAGTGACAGTGAGTGTCTTTTGAGAAATTTGACTTTGAGGAATTGAGAGATATGAGAGAGATAGAACGTTTAGAAAGGGAGATGTGTGTGAACATGTGTTGCATGTGTGTGCGTGTCTAGACAAATGTGAAGCTCCTAGTGAAAGTGGGAGCTCACAGTTTGAGCTGTTGGGTAATGGCCAATAAAGAAGAGAAGGGGGGCCTCCCTGGTGGCGCAGTGGTTGAGAGTCCGCCTGCCGATGCAGGGGATACGGGTTCGTGCCCCGATCTGGGAGGATCCCATATGCCGCGGAGCGGCTGGGCCCGTGAGCCATGGCCGCTGGGCCTGCGCATCCGGAGCCTGTGCTCCGCAACGGGGGAGGCCACAACAGTGAGAGGCCCGCATACCGCAAAAAAAAAAAAAAAAAAAAAGAAGAGAAGGGAAAACAAGCAATATAAGTGATAAAGGGCAAAGTGCAGAGAGAATTGTATGGGAAAGAGTAATAAACAAAATGGGTACACTTAACAGAGAATACTTATTTGAGTAAAAATTGGGACATTTCTAGAACTGTATAAGGAGAGGGCAACTCAGACACCACACAGGCCTAAATGAAAAGTTTTTCAATGAAAACTTAAATTTCAATGTCTTTTATGTTTCTTGGAAATATCCTTAAAGACAGAAATTTGAATGTACATGGTAAGGAAATGAAGATAAAGTGTCTTGAGAAATTTGGCTCTGAGTGATGGGTGGATATAAGGAAATAATTTAGATAGAAAGCAGAGTGTGGACGAAGAGAGATGTGTGGAAGAAAGAAGGATAGGGTCCCACGGGGTCTCCTACTACAAGGATGATGTCCCCTTGTAAGCCGTGTGTGTGTATGATGTGA
The DNA here is from genome assembly GCF_964341445.2 of Mesoplodon mirus. Lineage (NCBI taxonomy): Eukaryota > Metazoa > Chordata > Mammalia > Artiodactyla > Ziphiidae > Mesoplodon > Mesoplodon mirus. The sequence continues at coordinate 113,564,497 of NC_138982.1, forward strand.
GAGACACAGGGTACAATAACTGATGTCATGAAAATTCCCATGTGGAGAGTACAGAACATGAGCACATTACATGAGGTATCTTTAATCTCCTCTCAGTGAAAAAAAAAAAGGAGAACCATTTGGTGATGATTCTATAGCCCATCACTCTGGATTGCAGCAATTGAAAGACCAACCTGCAGTGCAGGCCCTGTGGGCCCCAGTTCCTCTCCACGTTGTCTCTGCTTATTTCTACCAGGTTAAAGTCTAGCCTTGAGTTATTGAATATTATATTTTCCTCTCAGCATTTTTCTCTAATGTAGTAAATTGTGAATTTTTAAATTATCTTTGGAGTGATCCTTATTTATCCCAAAGTTTAAAAAGAAGTGGATTATGTATGTGAATGATTCATTATGTAGAGGTCAATGTAAAGTTTCCAAACATATACAGAAATGGCAGCATGACATCTTTTAGGGGATTAGTGAAACAATTGACCTTGTCTCTTAAAATTCAGGGTTTTTTACTTACCATGTAAAAAGTGATAGGGCTTCCCTGGTGGTGCAGTGGTTGAGAGTCCGCCGGCCGATGCAGGGGACACAGGTTCATGCCCCAGTCCGGGAGGATCTCACATGCTGCGGAGCGGATGGGCCCGTGAGCCATGGCTGCTGAGCCTGTGCGTCCGGAGCCTGTGCTCCGCAGTGGGAGAGGCCACAACAGTGAGAGGCCCGCGTATGGAAAAAAAAAAAGTGATAAATGAAATAAGAATACTTATACTCATTTCAAGTAAAGTTTTATATTTGGGATCTAGTAAGAAAGTTGCAAGCTTCTGTAAATGTAAACTATAGAAAAGCATTTGTAATAAGTATTCAATTTTTTGAATTTACATTTCCAGACGTATAGTCTTAAACTTTGAGTTTCACACAGTAAATTACAAATAGTTATTTTTTCATAAGGTGTTATAAAATTAGAAAGAAAAAGACCTCAAAGTAGTATATACTCTATTTCTTCATTATCAAGCTGATTTAAATTATAGAAAGAGGTTGATTTTCCTGCTTTTTAAGATTAGCAATGATGGAAGTCTAAAATCTCCTTTAAAATCTTAATCCAAACTCCACTTGCTTCCACTCAAATCATTTCTATTAATCATAATCTTGGTGAAGATGGAAAACAGTAGATTAACACCTTAAATATAATTGAGGGACAAGCATTTTCTATTCTTTTCTCTTTTCACTCCCATCTATCCTGTACGTTCAAGAAACGCTGCATTAAATTGCTTTGTATTCGTGACCATGCTGTGCCCTTTCACTGTCTCTTTTTCTAGGGAGTGTTTTCTCTTTCTTTTCACTCATAAAAAGTTTACTCAACATTAATGACCAAAACTAAAGGTCATCTCTGTGAAAACATGTCTATCTTATCTTGAGAGTCTTTCTCATACAACAGAGAACCATGTTATATTGACATTGTTTGTTTAGCTGTCAATCTCCCCAATTGGTTATGGGCCATTGTATGGCAAGGGCATATTTCTCTACCTGGAATCTAGCATAGGGCCTTGCACATTTGTGGGTACTTAATGAAAGAAAGCACAAGTACTTTCTCCCTAAAAAAATGGCTTTTCAGCTTCAGCTGTATCTTTTTTCCTACCCACATAGTACCGTAAGATTTTTTTTTTTTAAGTATTCTGGACCTTCAATTGAAGTATAGCAAGCATAAAGAAGAAGAAAAAAAAACCTGTGAAATTTTAAATTCCATATCTTTGTTACTTTGATCACTTAACAAGCATTATTTGCAACAAGCACTTTGTTAGGCTCTAGGTGGTACATAGTGAACAAAACACATACTTGACTTTAAGAAGTTTAAAATCTAGTGGAGGAGGCATACCAGAGAGAAATGACCAGTAATTATAAAATGTGCAGCACAATAAAGGAATGAAACAGTGAATTGAAATAAAGAATCATGAGGTGAGACCTACTGAGATTCAGTGTTTAGAGATCTCACTGAGGTTGCTTTTTAGCTGAGTCCCTCATAACGCCACACCAATTCTTATTTTACATTTTAAAAGCATTTATGCACATACAAATACACATATGCACACACCTCAAAATTATGGTTAAACTATTACACACTTGCTAATATGCTCCCTAGGAATTGTTCCCTTGCTGCTTTTTTACTATGTTCACTTGTTTCCATTAATGAAAATTTTTTTCCCTTCTTTTGATTCTCCCCTGGCTTTTGGAAAGTGGTATTAAGTCACTTAAATAATTTTAGGTTGTTGTTTAAACAATGAATGAAAATGGTGTTAGAAGTAATCTGCAGCTGAGAATATGATCAAGTTGGGAAAATATGCTTAGACATTTAAGCCTCTTCAGGGTATTGTGTGTGTGTGTGTGTGTGTGTGTGTGTGTGTTTTGAGAGGAGAGGTACCTCTGGTCTAGATACATCCATGAAAGAAAAAATTAATTGGCTAAACCAAATAGAGATGAGAATAACCAGTTGGAAAACTTCCCATGAGACAGGACAGCAGTGAACACACTCTACTGTTACTGTGATTCACTAGAAATGCCCCCTGTGTTTTAGAATAAGGAGTAATGACCATCACTCTACTGAGACGTTACTGTTCAGTCTATTGGGCAGAGATCTGAAGTCTCGTTCTCCCTGCTCATTGAGGGAATTTTAAAGTCCTGCAGACTTCATGTTTGCAGGTTTCAACTGAGAATACATGCAGAGCTTCTCAAAAGCCTAATGGAAGAAGAACTGTATGCATGCTACCAAATTCCCTTGTTAATCTAACTTGGAATTTTGTTCATTGTAAAATGAATAAAACTTTGAATTGGCAGTCTCTGTGGTACATACACCCTTAGAGTGGGATAACATTATCTATATCTCTTGACTACAGTAATATGTCTGTGAAGACTAAAGTGCTCTATTTCTCTGTGACATATTTCATCTGTGACGTGTTATTAATGCTGGTTACGTAATTGTAAATGAATGAAGACATGATTTTAGAAAGTCTCATAAGTGCTGATGGATGGCATTAATTCTCCTGTTTAGTCAGTTATATAAATAATGATTTTTCTACATACTTATAAAGATGTCCATCCAAAGAAATCAATTAAGACCAACTGTTACACAGAGTCTAGCATTTAGTTCAAAATCTAAATCAGATAGGTCTGTCTTGGTTTATTCCTTGCAAGATATATCATCCTGCAATAATTTTCCCATATGTGTAACTGAAGCTTTACAAACACTACTGTGATAGTAATGTTTTCCAATTTATAACAAGTGTTAGTCATTATTTATCCTACATTTGGTTCAAGGATAATATTAAGTGCTTTGTTGATATCTTAACAATATATATATTGCATGAAATTCTCAAGATAACTTTTGTAGATTCTTTGGAGAAGGAAAATTTATCAAGTAATCTAATCATGATGGAGTGAAAGAAATGGAAAGAAACCAGATAACATACTCATTCTTCTTGCCTTTCCCTTCCTGCTCCTTTTCCACTTCCACTGAAGCTGATCCCATCTTTTGCATTCACTTTATAAAGCTGTAGACACAAATATAAATGCATTATAGGTTGAACTATCTTAAGGGAATTTGTAACCCAAGAAAAGAACTCAGTTACCCAAAATTGATCTGATTGATTAAATATATAAAGAGACATTATGGGGACATGCTTCTTGCCCAAGCCCACAATGTGTTTGTTTTCTTATGTTCTACAGTTGGCAGACTTAATCTGTCAAAGGATAAATATAAAGAAAACAGGTTTGATTGTGCCCTAAAACTACTTTTATTTATAAAGCACCAATTTTTGTTAGGTCCATCTCTCATTGATTCTTCAACAAATATTTATTGAATACCTACTATTTAACCATGTATTAGAACAATTCTGGGGACAGCTAGTTTCAACAGAGGTTCTCCCTTCTCCATCTCCAGAAGGACTGTTTTAGTCAGGATCTTGTCTTATAGAAATGAGTAAGGGACAGAAATAAATAAGTTACAGGCTTTTAAATAATAATAATAATCAGCCACTAAGTCCATATCCAGAGAGAGTTATCGGACAGCAGAGAGCTACTATTAAAAAAGGGACAGGGGTTAATGTGTAGTGGATAGTTTTAGCTGCAGTTGCCTGGAAAATAAAGAAAATTTTTTTAAAGCAAAATGGGAAGAAAATAGGTAGTAGAAAACAACACAAATTTTATAGACAAAAGGATATGGTCTGTAATGCCAGCTTTGCCACTAACTAGCTTTGTAATTAAGGGCTATTTACTTAGTTTTTCTGAGCCTCAAGTAACTAGATAATACCTACTTTGAAGATTTATGTGAGGAGTAGAGATATTCTAAAAGTGAAGCAGAATGTCAATACATATACAATGTAGTATCTTTTTAAAAAAAATGTAATCTAATTAAGGATTTGCCTAGAAAATAAGCCACTGTCACAGTCCTAAGCTGATGAAGAAACCAACAGGTTGCAGTGGCTGGACTTACATTTAGCCACTTCAATTTTAAAGAGGTAAAATATGGATGGTGATAAAAGGTCTCCCAACTCCCACTATCCTTTCCATAATAACGTCTTACACTCCATGAGGTTTTCTTATGTAAGGTAAAGCACATATAATCAGGACCAAACAGGGCGTGGCATAGTTTTGATTAAGTGGCTACCAATTGCAACGTCAATAAACGGAAAGGTCAATAGAAGTACATGCAATCCAAGTTTTCCTCCTTAACTACATGAGGAGTCTTTTTATATCAGAACTTGATAAATGATATGTCTGGAAACTGACAGTGTGGAGGCAGGAAGCAGGCCCTAGCAAAGCTTCTGGGGTGTAAGTTGGGATGGAGAGAGAACAGAGGTCAGGTAGCAGTCCAGTATACTCATAAGCTTAAACAGGGATGCCAGCCAGGAATATTGTAGAACTGTCAGTCACCATCAAATTTAGGCATAGGTCAGTAATGTTTGTTCCCGTTCTAGATCAATCAGTTTTCAAAACGCTGAGAGTTTTTGATATACTGGGATTCTGACTTCTCTATGGTTGAGTAGGCCAACATGACATTCTGCATGTTATCTGTGGGGCCATGTTGAGCACACACCATAGGACATGTTCTGGCAGGAGCAGCTTAAGGGAAATGAATACATATGATATTGACATGATATAAAACCCAACTTGAGTTAAATTCCTCACTTTTGCTGCTGATGAAATAGGACTTAGAGAAATGAAACAGCAGTGCCATGGCCGGAACACAGTGATTCTGACATCAGATTCAGTGTTGTGTTAGTTGACTCAAAACCAAATTTATTCAACTGAAGGAATCAACTAGTTACAGAGAAGGTAATTCCTTCTTGTACTGGGAATCCTATCTTAAAGGCATTATTTGAGCCTATTTCTATGAATTTCAGAAATTACATTTATTTAAAATCTACAAAGTAAGACAACAATCTTTTGTAGCCCCACCAACTAAAACAACTATGAAAACTTGAAGTAATTTATGCAAAAAGTAAACTTCTTTTGCTGTTTTCTATTATTTTCTTTTCATACCTGAACATAAACTGCAAATGCTGTCAATTTAGGATCTTCAAATGTAAATATACCTTTTTGTAAGAAAATTGGTAAAATTATAGTGTCAGAAATGAAATTCAAGTTTAATCTTATTAAAATTTCAAAGCTTGACAACACAGATTTTCTGTATCTGTATTGTTGTCTGGTTACCATTTGTTAACAGTATCTGAAAAACCAAACAAATAAACCATTATTTGAACAGAATTAAAATAGTCAAAGCAGTTACAAGGTTAGAAAAATATTTACACATAATTTCATATTTATCTTTGGGCAAAAGCAGCAGTCATCAGAATGATGAAATTTCAGCAGTCATACTAAAATTGAAAATATAAATAAGTAAAACTGTCACATGAACATGAATGGCATTTTTTTAATAAACAATTTGTCAAAAAAAAGAAATTTTGAATTCTGTAAATTTTAATTTGTAACTTGTCTTTAAAATTCATATAATGGTTTTTAACTATAAATTAATTTTGATAGCTGAACATTTTTCTCCTCTAACTACTTTGTTTCAAATAACGATGATACTATGAGCCACCAGACCAGAATCACAGAAAAAAGAGTACACATTGATCATGACATGAAGAAAATATTACTCTTATAGTTTTTACTTATAAACCTAGGGATATATCTTAGTAGAATGTCAAGAAAGAAAGGGAAAAATGAGTCTCAATAGAAATATGCAATGTATCTTTTCTGTTGAAAATAAATTAGCAAGACAAGGAACACTTAAGTAAGGACTGCAAAAAACAGAAATGAAACTCTGTGTTTTTCTTCTTTTTTTACATCTTCAATGTTCAAGGGTTCCATGGTCCCTGAAGTTTTTATTGCTGTTGTTTTTGCCACAAGATGGTTTGGCCTCATTTAAGTGATTTCCTGATTGACAGAGTTATCCATGATTTGGAGAACACTGCACAGTACAAGAGCATTAGGGGATTCAGTGAGCAGGTGTTAAACTGATTACAGAGAATATTTCTCTTTATCAGTCTCTAATCTTCTGACTTCAGAATTTTTAAACAGATGTTTTAGGCAGATTTCTTCTACTGTTTCTGTTTCCATGGGGTTGTTTCTCACCTGCTTAATTGCTTCTTTGCCAAATAGAGGAATACAAAAGGAACACAAAATATATATTCTCACTTCCCCTGTGTGAACAAAGTTTCCTTTTTGATTTTCTACACTTTTGTTCATTTTGCTTTGAAGGGTAGAAAGTTAGTAACAGTTGAAATGAAATTCTCTCCTGAATTTTAAGACACTTGAATATATGGACTACCTCTCTCCCCTCCCCATGTTAGGAATTTTCTTTTTACAGAGTGGCCTGAACACCTCAGCTTATCAACCAATACCTTTCTTTTTGCAGACTGATGACTGTAAGGTTTCTTTTTGATTCAAGTCTAACAAGAGACTGAAAACAAGAATAGTAAGTATAAATATAGGGATGATAATAGCCTGAATTTAAGAAGTTGATAGGAGCAAAGGAATGGAATATTTAGGACAAAGTGGACTATATGTCATGTGTATTTGTTTTTTTTTTTTTTTTTTTGGTGTGGTATCACATAGAAATCACATTTCTATGAATGTCTGGAACACTAGTAGAGTAGACTTGGCAGAACTTTACATATCTTCATTAACTCTGATATGCTTCCCGGGACAATTATTTTCAGGCAAGAAGTAGGCATATGTAATGAGCTTGGTTCTGCAGGAAAGCCATAAACATGGAAGTGGAGTAGTGATGCTGAATGCAGCATAGTTCCATCATCAACATATATTTCTTGAACTAAACTCAAGAAAACAGGTTCTTATGTTTCTTTGCTGGAACCTAAGAAGAGATGTCTATGAAAAACAACCTGTTTAGTTACCAAATACTAGGGGCAATAGTATTTCTTTGGGACTCCTTTACTGCAAAACTTTGTTGTCATTTTATGCATGGGTACCACCATAAAGTTGGAAAGAAGTAGCACCTGGAGAGAGGACTTAGACTGCCTAAGTGAAAATAGAAGTGCCAGATGGAGTTCTGATAGCAACACTTGGTAGGAATATTGATGGTTAATTTTATGTGTCAACTTGACAGGACTAAGGGTTGCCCAGATAACTGGTAAAACATAATTTCTGGGTATGTCTGTAAGAGTTTCTCTAAAAGAGATTAGCATTTGAATCGGTAGCCTGAGTAAAGATCAGTCTTGCAAATGTGGGTAGGTGTTATCCAATTCATTAAGGGCCTGAATAGAACAAAAATGTGGAGGAAGATTGAAGTCCCTCTCTGCTTGAGCTGAGACATCCATCTTCTTCTGTCCTTGGACTTCATCTCTTTTGATTCTCAGGTTTTCAGACTCAGACTAGGATTTACACTATCACCCACTCCTTCACAGGCCATCAGACTTGGGTTGAATAACAACACTGGCTTTCCTATTTCTCCAGCTTGCCGATGAGAGGTCTCCACAATCATGTGAGCCAATTCCTTTAATAAATCTCCTCATAGGTATCAAGATTTCTACAGATTTCTACAGAATCCCTGTATTTGTCAGTCATATATATATATATATATATATATATATATATATATATGAATCATGTATCCTATTGGTTTTATTTATCTTTTGAACTCTAATAAAAGGATTCTGTATGAAGCTAGAGAATCTGAACTAGCAATTGAGGGAGAAGATTTCTTGAAATTTAAATTACATTAGAGGAGAGCTTCAAGATGGCGGAAGAGTAAAACGCGGAGATCACCTTCCTCCCCACAAATACATCAGAAATACATCTACATGTGGAACAACTCCTACAGAACACCTACTGAACGCTGGCAGAAGACCTCAGATCTCCCAAAAGGAAGGAAACACCCCACGTACCTGGGTAGGGCAAAAGAAGAAAGAAAAACAGAGACAAAAGAATAGGGATGGGACCTGCACCAGTGGGAGGGAGCCATGAAGGAGGAAAGGTTTCCACACACTAGGAAGCCCCTTCGCAGCCGGAGCCTGCGGGTGGCAGAGGAGGGAAGCTTCAGAGCCATGGAGGAGAGCACAGCAACAGGGGTGCGGAGGGCAAAGCGGACAGATTCCCACACAGCGGGTTGGTGTCGACCAGGACTCACCAGCCCGAGAGGCTTTCTGCTCACATGCCGGGGTGGGAGGGGCTGGGAGCTGAGGCTCGGGTATCGGGTTTCGGTTGGAGCCAGGGAGAGGACTGGGGCTGGCGGCAGGAAGGGAGTCTGAAGGGGTTAGTGCACCACGGCTAGCCCGGAGGGAGTCCGGGGAAAAGTCTGGACCTGCCGAAGAGGCAAGAGACTTTTTTTGTCTGTTTGTTTCCTGGTGCGTGAGGAGAAGGGATTAAGAGTACCGCTTAAAGGAGCTCCAGAGACAGGCGCGAGCCGCGGCTATCAGTGTGGACCCCAGAGACGGGCATGAGATGCTAAGGCTGCTGCTGCCGCCACGAAGAAGCCTATGTGCAAGCACAGGTCACTCTCCACACATCCCTTCCCAGGAGCCTGTGCAGCCCGCCACTGCCAGGGTCCTGGGATACAGGGACAACTTCCCCAGGAGAACACACGGCGTGCCTCAGGCTGGTGCAACGTCATGCCGGCCTCAGCCACCGTAGGCTCGCCCCACACTCCGTGCCCCTCCCTCTCCCAGCCTGAGTGATCCAGAGCCCCAAATCAATGGCTCCTTTAACCCCGTCCTGTCCAAGCAGGAACAGATGCCCTCAGGTGACCTACACACAGAGGCGGGGCCAAATCCAAAGCTGAGCCCCGGGAGCTGTGCAAACAAAGAAGAGAAAGGGAAATCTCTCCCAGCAGCCTCAGGAGCAGCAGATTAAACCTCCACAATCAACTTGATGTACCCTGCATCTGTGGAATACCTGAATAGACAACGAATCATCCCAAATTGAGGAGGTGGACTTTGGGAGCAACGATATATATATATTTTTTCCCTTTTTCTCCTTTTGTGAGTGTGTATGTGTATGCTTCTGTGTATGATTTTTGTCTGTATGGCTTTGCTTTTATCATTTTTCCTAGGGTTCTGTCTCTACTTTTTTTTTTTTTTACTACTTAAATTTTTTTTTCTTAATAATTAATTTTTATTTTAATAACTATTTTATTTCATTTTATCTTCTTTCTTCCTTCCTTCCTTCCTTCCTTCCTTCCTTCCTTCCTTTCTTTCTTTCTTTCTTTTTTTCCTCCCTTTTATTCTGAGCCGTGTGGAGGACAGGCTCTTTGTGCTCCAGCCAGACGTCAGGGCTGTGCCACTGATGTGGGAAAGCCAAGTTCAGGACACTGGTCCATAAGAGACCTCCCAGCTCCACATAATATCAAACAGCAAAAATCTCCCAGAGATCTCCATCTCAACAACAATACCCAGCTTAACTCAACGACCAGCAAGCTACAGTGCTGGACACTCTATGCCAAACAACTAGCAAGATAGGAACAAAAACCTATCCATTACCACAGAGGAGGCCTAAAATCATAATAAGGCCACAGACACCCCAAAACACACCACCAGATGCGGACCTGCCAAACAGAAAGGCAAGATCCAGCCTCATCCACCAGAACATAGGCACTAGTCCCCTCCACCAGGAAGGCTAAACAACCCACACAACCAACCTTAGCCACTGGGGACAGACACCGAAAACAACGGGAACTACAACACTGCAGCCTGCGAAAAGGAGACCTCAAACACAGTAAGTTAAGCAACATGAGAAGACAGAGAAACACACAGCAGATGAAGGAACAAGGCAAAAACCCACGAAACCTAACAAATGAAGAAGAAATAGGCAGTCTACCTGAAAAAAGAATTCAGAATGATGATAGTAAAGATGATACAAAATCTTGGAAATGGAATGGAGAAAATAAAAGAAACGTTTAACAAGGACCTAGAAGAACTAAAGAGCAAACAAACAGTAATGAACAACACAATAAATGAAATTAAAATTTCTCTAGAAGGGCTCAATAGCAGAATAACTGAGGCAGAAGAATGGATAAGTGACCTGGAAGATAAAGTAGTGGAAATAACTACTGCAGAGCAGAATAAAGAAAAAAGAATGAAAAGAATTGAGGACAGTTTCAGAGACCTCTGGGACAACATTAAACACACCAACAGGGCTTCCCTGGTGGTGCAGATGTTGAGAATCTGCCTGCCAATGAAGGGAACATGGGTTTGAGCCCTGATCTTGGAAAATCCCACATGCTACAGAGCAACTAGGCCCATGAGCCACAACTACTGGGCCTGCACGTCTGTAGCCTGTGCTCTGCAACAAGAGAGGCCACAACAGTGAGAGGCCTGCACACCATGATGAAGAGTGGCCCCCACTCGCCGCAACTAGAGAAAGCCCTCACACAGAAAAAAGACCCAACACAGCCAAAAACAAACAAATAAATAAATAAATAAAAATTTAAACAAACAAACAAACAAAACACCCACATTCGAATTATAGGCATCCCAGAAGAAGAAGAGAAAAGGAAAGGGACTGAGAAAATATTTGAAAAGATTATAGTTGAAAACTTCCCTAATATGGGAAAGGAAATAATTAATCAAGCATAGGAAGCACAGAGAGTCCCATACAGGATAAATCCAAGGAGAAGCACACCAAGACACATGTTAATCAATCTATCAAAAATTAAATACAAAGAACAAATATTAAAAGCAGCAAGGGAAAGACAACAAATAACACACAAAGGAATCCCCATAAGGTTAACAGCTGATCTTTCAGCAGGAACTCTGCAAGCCAGAAGAAAGTGGCAGTACATATTTAAAGTGAGGAAGGAGAAAAACCTACAACCAAGATTACTCTACCCAGCAAGGATCCCATTCAGATTTGATGGAGAAATTAAAATGTTTACAGACAAGCAAAAGCTAAGAGAATTCAGCACCACCAAACCAGCTTTATAACAAATGCTAAAGGAACTTTTCTAGGCACAAAACACAAGAGAAGGAAAAGACCTACAATAATAAAACCAAAACAATTAAGAAAATAGTAATAGGAACATACATTTCACTAATTACCTTAAATGTAAATGGATTAAATGCTCCAACAAAAAGACATAGATTGGCTGAATGGATACAAAAACAAGACCCATATATACAATGTCTACAAGACACCCACTTCAGACCTAGGGACACATATAGATTGAAAGTGAAGGGATGGAAAAAGTTATTCCATGCAAATGGAAATCAAAAGAAAGCTGGAGTAGCAATTCTTATATCAGACACAATAGACTTTAAAACAAAGACTATTACAAGAGACAAAGAAGGACAGTACATAATGATCAAGGGATCAATCCAAGAAGATATAACAATTGTAAATATTTATGCACCCAACATAGGAGCATATCAATACATAAGGCAAATACTAACAGCCATAAAAGGGGAAATCGACAGTAACACAATCATAGTAGGGGACTTTAACACCCCACTTTCACCAATGGACAGATCATCCAAATTGAAAATAAATAAGGAAACACAAGTTTTAAATGATACATTAAACAAGATGGACCTAACTGATATTTATAGGACGTTCAATCCAAAAAAAAAAAAAAAATACACATTCTCCTCAAGTGCTCATGGAACATTCTCCAGGATAGATCATATCTTGGGTCACAAATCAAGCCTTGGTGAATTTAAGAAAATTGAAATCATATCAAGTATCTTTTCTGACCACAACACTATGAGACTATATATCAATTACAGAAAAAATATCTGTAAGAAATATAAACACATGGAGGTTAAATAACACACTACTTAATAATCAAGAGATCACTGCAGAAATCAAAGAGGAAATCAAAAAATACCTAGAAACAAATGACAATGGAGACACGACGACCCAAAACCTATGGGATGCAGCAAAAGCAGTTCTAAGAGGGAAATACATTCCTACCTTAAGAAACAAGAAACATCTCAAATAAACAAGCTAACCTTACACCTAAAGCAACTAGAGAAAGAAGAACAAAAAACCCTCCAAAGTTAGCAGAATGAAAGAAATCATAAAGATCAGATCAGAAATAAAATAAAAAGACATGAGGGAAATGATAGCAAAGATCAATAAAACTAAAAGCTGGTTCTTTGAGAAGATAAACAAAATTGATAAACCATTAGCCAGACTTATCCAAAAAAAAAAGGGGGGGGAGAAGACTCAAATCAAGAGAATTAGAAATGAAAAAGGAGAAGTAACAACTGACTCTGCAGAAATACAAAGGATCATGAGAGATTACTACAAGGAACTCTATGCCAATAAAATGGACAACTTGGAAGCAATGGACACATTCTTAGAGATGCACAACCTTCTTAGACTGAACCAGGAAGAAATAGAAAATATGAACAGACCAATCACAAGCACTGAAATTGAAACTGTGATTAAAAATCTTCCAACAAACAAAAGCCCGGGATCAGATAGCTTCACAAGTGAATTCTATCAAACATTTAGAGAAGAGCTAACACCTATCCTTCTCAAACTCTTACAAAATATAGCAGAGGGAGGAACACTCCCAAACTAATTCTACAAGGCCACCATCACTCTGATACCAAAACCAGACAAAGATGTCACAAACAAAGAAAGCTACAGGCCAATATCACTGATGAACATAGATGCAAAAATCCTAACAAAATACTAGCAAACAGAATCCAACAGCACATTAAAAGGATCATACACCATGATCAAGTGGAGTTTATCCCAGGAATGCAAGGATTCTTCAATATATGCAAATCCATCAATGTGATACACCATATTAACAAATTGAAGGAGAAAAATTCATCTGATCATCTCAATAGATGCAGAGAAAACTTTCTATATAATTCAACACCCATTTATGATAAAAACCCTCCAAAAAGTAGGCATAGAGGGAACTTTCCTCAACATAATAAAGACCATATATGACAAACCCACTGCCAACATCATACTCAATGGTAAAAAACTGAAACCATTTCCACTAAGATCAGGAACAAGACAAGTTTGCCCACTCTCACCACTCTTATTCAACATAGTTTTGGAAGTTTTAGCCATAGCAATCAGAGAAGAAAAAGAAATTGAAGGGATCCAAATCAGAAAAGAAGAAGTAAAGCTGTCACTTTTGCAGATGACATGATACTATACATAGAGCATCCTAAAGATGCTACCAGAAAACTAATAGAGCTAATCAATGAATTTGGTAAAGTAGCAGGATACAAAATTAATGCACAGAAATCTCTTGCATTCCTATGCACTAATGATGAAAAATCTGAAATAGAAATTAAGAAAACACTCCCATTTACCATTGGAACAAAAAGAGTAAAATATCTAGGAATAAACCTACCTGAGGAGACAAAGGACCTGTATGCAGAAAATTATAAGACTCTGATGAAAGAAATTAAAGATGATACAAATAGATGGAGAGATGTACCATGTTCTTGGATTGGAAGAATCAACATTGTGAAAATGACTCTACTACCCAAAGCAATCTACAGATTCAATGCAATCCCTATCAAACTACCACTGGCATTTTTCACAGAACTAGAGCAAAAAATTTCACAATTTGTATGGAAACACAAAAGACCCCGAATAGCCAAAGCAATCTTGAGAAAGAAAAACGGAGCTGGAGGAATCAGGCTCCCTGACTTCAGACTAAACTACAAAGCTCCAATAATCAAGGCAGGATCGTACTGGCACAGAAACAGAAATATAGATCAATGGAACAGGATAGAAAGCCCAGAGATAAACTCACACACATATGGTCACCTTATCTTTGATAAAGGAGGCAAGAATATACAGTGGAGGAAAGACAGACTCTCCAATAAGTGGTGCTGGGAAAACTGGGCATCTACATGTAAAAGAATGAAATTAAAACACTCCCTAACACCATACACAAAAATAAACTCAAAATGGATTAAAGACCTAAATATAAGGCCAGACATCATCAAACTCTTAGAGGAAAACATAGGCAGAACACTTTATGACATAAATCTCAGCAAGATCCTTTTTGACCCACCTCCTAGAGAAATGGAAATAAAAACAAAAATAAACAAATGGGACCTAATGCAACTTCAAAGCTTTTGCACAGCAAAGGAAACCATAAACAAGATGAAAAGACAACCTTCAGAATGGGAGAAAATATTTGCAAATGAAGCAACTGACAAAGGATTAATCTCCAAAATTTATAAGCAGCTCATGCAGATCAACATTAAAAAAACAACCCAATCCAAAAATGGGCCGAAGACCTAAATAGACATTTATCCAAAGATGATATACAGATTGTCAACAGACACATGAAAGAATGCTCAACATCGTTAATCATTAGAGAAATGCAAATCAAAACTACAATGAGATATCATCTCACCCCAGTCAGAATGGCCATCATCAAAAAATCTACAAAATATAAATGCTGGAGAGTGTGTGGAGAAAAGTGGACCCTCTTGCACTGTTGCTGAGAATCTAAATTGATACAGCCACTATGGAGAACACTATGGACGTTCCTTAAAAAACTAAAAAAAGAACTATGATACAACCTAGGACTCCCACTACTGGGCATATACCCTGAGAAAAACATAATTCAAAAAAGTCATGTACCAAAATGTTCATTGCAGCTCTATTTACAATAGCCAGGACATGGAAGCAATCTAAGTTTCCATCAACAGATGAATGGATAAAGAAGATGTGGCACATATATACAATGGAATATTACTCAGCCGTAAACAGGAACGAAACTGAGTTATTTGTAGTCGGGTGGATGGACCTAAAGACTCATACACAGTGAAGTAAGTCAGAAAGAGAAAAACAAATACTGTATGCTAACAGATATATATGGCATCTAAAAAAAAAGAAAAATGATCATGAAGAACCTAGGGACAAGATGGGAATAAAGATGCAGACATACTAGAGAATGGACTAGAGGATTCGGGAAGGGGAAGGGTAAACTGGGAGAAAGTGAGAGAGTGGCATGGACATATATACACTACCAAACATAAAATAGATAGCTAGTGGGAAGCAGCTGCATAGCACAGGGAGATCAGCTCGGTGCTTTGTTACCATCTAGAGGGGTGGAATAGGGAGTGTGGGAGGAGGGAGATGCAAGATGGAAGATATATGGGGACATATGTATATGTATAACTGATTCACTTTTTAATAAGCAGAAACTAACACACCATTGTAAAGCAATTATACTCCAATAAAGATGTAAAATAAAATAAAAAAATAAAAATAAATTACATTAAAGTGTTATTCAGTATCAATGTCAACCTTTGTCTGAAATCTCTACTCTAGACAGGCTGGATACTATTGGGTTGGCCAAAAAGTTCATTCAGGTTTTCCATAATAATAATAATAAATTTCCTGGATGTCCTTGTCCCTGAAATTGTGAGTGATTTCAATTCTGTGGTGAAGTACAGTGAAATAAAAAGTGAAATGTGAAAACAACAGTATTGGTTTCCTTTTCCAGAATGAGCTGAGGTTTGTGATTGTTTCAGAAAAAGCAAAGTCATTTGTCTCCAATTTTGTAATGTGGCCTTAGTATTTGGTTTCACTTGAATCTGGTGTATACTTTTAGTGGCCTTTTTTATTCTTTGCAAGTCAAGAAAAACCTAATACTATTTTTCTTTACTCCTAAGAGATCATCTGTTTCTTTGTTTCCCTAAGAAGATCAGGATAACTCATGTGGGCATCCCCCCTTCCTTTCTATGATAGCATCTATGACCCACATTCTCTCTTACCTAAAGCTAATTTCTCATCAGAGTTCAGCGTCATTTTTCCTTCCTCTTATTCTAGGATCTTCTGATTATCACCTTTTTCATTTATATTTTCAATTGCTCTAATTCTATTGGCTTTCTCCCCTTAGTATGTGTAAATAAGCTCAAGCCCTCATTTTCTCAAAAAGCAAATGAAAAAGAGGGAGACAGCAAAAGAATACATGTCACTCTCAGTTTTACAATAGGAATGTGACAATGCTGAAAGATCTCTCTGTGAGCAGCAAGGACAGTAGACGAAACAGTGATGCCAATGACACCCATAAGATATTTAGGACACCAGTAAAGGGCAACTGAAATAGTGGTGGGGCAGGAGCATGTAGGCAGATGTGAATGGGAAAACAGAGAAAATGAAAGAAGGGGCAACAGGATAGTAAAGCCAGAGTGTGTAGAGAGACTGGATTTGATGTGGTGCAAAACTTTGGAATGAGGAAGCATAAAAGATGGTTTTTAAAGAAAGTTTGCTATTGCTTTTGTGAGATAATCTTCTCATTATTAACCATTTACTTAAAGTCACAGTGTATATCTCTCTATACTTTTTCCTACTACCGTATGTTTCGGACTGGTCACAAGTTCTGTTATATTTGAGTTTCAAATACATTATATTTCACATCAATGCAGGGATTCTTCTATAACAATAATTTAGGAAGACTGGGTCCATAATGTCTTAGAAATTAGCCTAATTCTAACATAATTCAAAGCAATTACTTCTCTGATTAAGTAAATAGCACATTTCTATAAAAATTCAACAAGATAGGCACTTAGAAAGCAAAAGTGTCAAAATTAGGTGAGGCTAGGGATATGGATGATAGATATAGCTTGTCTGTACTACAGGGGTATAAAATGATATGCTTTTATATTTTCATAGGATAATTTGTATAAAGCTGCTGCAGCAAAATGGCTGCTTTGTGTCCCAATTCATCAGTTATATGATTTAGAAATAAATCCATGAAACTCTAGTGCAGAAGCATGGATGATCCTTGGTGAAGTTTAATGACTCAAAAAAATTAGCATAATTTACATCATGAAACTGGGCCTATATTATGCATTTTTTTTTTTTTTTTTTTTTTTTTTTGCGGTATGTGGGCCTCTCACTGTTGTGGCCTCTCCCCTTGTGGAGCACAGGCTCCGGACGAACAGGCTCAGTGGCCATGGGTCACGGGCCCAGCCGCTCCGCGGCACGTGGGATCTTCCTGGACCGGGGCACGAACCCGTGTCCCCTGCATCGGCAGGCGGACTCTCAACCACTGCGCCACCAGGGAAGCCCTTGCAATTTTAATTAAAGGGGTGATTTGCATAGGCAAATACTAATTATATAAGTTGAAATTTACTCCAGCCATTGAGGTCAGCTGAAAATGCTGACCTTAATATATATTTACAAACCAAAGTGACAAATGACTTTTCTTTTTCCAGAACTGAATATCATGTGTAAATTCACATTTTATATGAACAGTATGTAAGGGAATGAATATCAGGTTAGTTTTATTTCTCAGAAAGTCTTTCAATTTAAATATTATATAGCATTCTATTGATAATGGCACTATTAACCCCAAATAATCAAATCCTGTAAGAAGCTTTTTTATTAAGTTACTCTGATGACATAAGACCCTGGAGAAAGAGAAGAGATAGGCAGTGAAAGATACGGAATTTGCTGTTATTTATTCCTAGTAATTAAATGGATTTTTTCCTTGCAAAAAGAGTTATAGACACAACATCTTAAAAATGTTGTTACCGTGTAATATCTCAAAAGCCTTAAAACTTTTATTTACATATATTGCTTTGTATAGAATGAGTATCAATGAGTTTTAAATGATTTCACATGTCAGTAGTGGGTAATTTAAGAATGGGTTAATGGAGGTTAGAATGCAAAACTCAGATCTAATTTCATGGAAGTAAACAAAGATTTCCTTTATCTAAAGCCTTTTTAACCTAGAATAATGAGCAGGGCAGTTGAGATGGGTTATGAATGAACATGTAATCAGCTGGCAGCTGAGTTCAGGATACAATTATGTTACTTGTATAAATGTGTTATGGTGGTCCAGTGTAAACCAGGCTGTGACAAGATAGGTAATTTATCCAAAAGGGAATCCAGGATTAAAATGCCATAACAGTTGTAAAAACTCGTTGTTATTTTTTCTTAATTGCAAAGGAAAAATTTCTAGGGTATTAATGAACTTAGAATTGATTTTGAACATAGGGAATTGTGAAAGTATTGACACTGAAAATGCCTATGTAAATGGGCTGGCTCTACCAATATGGATGGTACAGTTGAGTCACAGTGGTATTGAATAAAGTTGAAACTCTCTAGCTTGCTCCTGTCACCAGCAGCATTTGTTTCATGGTCAGAGACAGAGGTTGACATCTTTTCTGTAACATTTTAGACAGACATGTTTCTAGACATAGTAAAGTTGAAAATGATTGCTGGTTATAATTTAAGAATATTTCCACCATTCCATAAAATGCTGAGTAACAACTTTAAATCATTCACTGAACTATAGAAAGAAAAATGTCTCCAGGTGACATTTTTTTTTGGTGGGGGGTAGGTTCTGGTTCACTTTTTTTGTTGAATCACAGCTGCTCCTCTATTCTGCTGGAAAACCTACCTCTACTGTATGGTGCTCTTTTAGTAGGCCATGAAGTGGTGCTATTTTGTGCTTTATTTTTTTTTTTGAGATGTTAGTGTTATGATTTTTTTCACTTTAATTTTTCTTAATTACTACTTATTTCTATTGAGTATTTAGCTGAAAAGCAATCTAATAACCCATGCTATGTTAGGCCTCCAATTACCCATTTGCTCTGCTCACTGACCCTTGTGCTGGTCCAGTTTCCCTGTTCTATCAGAATGAACAACCCCCAAACACTGCTGCCTAGAAAGTTAAAGGGCATCCTCAGTGTTTTTTTTTTTTTGTTTTGTTTAAATTTATTTTATTTTTGGCCGTGTTGGGTCTTCATTGCTGCGAGGAGGCTTTCTCTAGTTGCAGCTAGCGGGCTTCTCATTGTGATGGCTTCTCTTGTTGCGGAGCATGGGCTCTAGGCACACGGACTTCTGTAGTTGTGGTTCACAGGCTCTAGAGCACAGGCTCAGTAGTTGTAGCACACGGGCTTAGTTGATCCACAGCATGTGGGATCTTCCCAGGCCAGGGCTCGAACCCGTGTCCTCTGCATTGGCAGATGGACTCTTAACCACTGCACCACTGGGGAAGCCCCATCCTCTGTGTTTTGACAGTTTAGGGGAAATTAGTCCTAACTTCTCCTACCACACTAATGCATCCAATCACTTTTCTGTTCAAACATGCATCCCCTTTCACCCTCTGACCCTGATTCACCCTGACTGATCCTCTAGACTCTAGACCCTCATAATTTTATTTGATACTTAACAGAAAGAGTAACAGCCCAAACTGCAAACGAGCATCCAAAATACAGTAAAAAGTTCCCACTCACTATTTTGTTCTTTACTATACATTTTAACAGTGGAATTCTCAGCCACTTTGAATAACAACTGCTTATTTCTTTCAGTTAGTAAATATTTATAACTTTTTTGGTATCTGATAAATATGATGCTAAAGTGCATTTTAACTGAAGATAAGAAATATCAAAAACACTCTCAAGAATTTTCCTAAAATTGGTTAATTCATTTTCTTATGGTTGTTTGGAACAAGTTTTTAAAAATTCTGTAAATGTGGGCTTTTCGCCCGGAGATGGAAACAACCTAAGTGTCCATCATCGGATGAACGGATAAAGAAGATGTGGCACATATATACAATGGAATATTACTCAGCCATAAAAAGAAATGAAATTGAGCTATTTGTAATGAGGTGGATAGACCTAGAGTCTGTCATACAGAGTGAAGTAAGTCAGAAAGAGAAAGACAAATACTGTATGCTGACACATATATATGGAATTTAAGAAAAAAAAATGTCATGAAGAACATAGGGGTAAGACAGGAATAAAGACACAGACCTACTAGAGAATGGACTTGAGGATATGGGGAGGGGGAAGGGTAAGCTGTGACAAAGTGAAAGAGCGGCATGGACATATATATACTACCAAACGTGAGGTAGATAGCTAGTGGGAAGCAGCCGCATAGCACAGGGAGATCAGCTCGGTACTTTGTGACTGCCTGGAGGGGTGGGATAGGGAGGGTGGGAGGGAGATGCAAAAGGGAGGGGATATGGAAACATATGTATATGTATAACTGATTAAATTTGTTATAAAGCAAAAAAAAAAGTGGGCTTTTCACAATCAAACACATTTCTAACATGAAAGACAAACAATGTCAAACATATTTAATCAACTATAAGTGCAGTATTACATATAAAATTTCACTGGGTCTTGATTCAGAAGTACTGGCTTCTGGTCATTTCAGCTCTCTGGGTTTTATGAACTCATTGTGACTGTCCTTGATAGTAACAATCTATTTTTACCATAATTTTTAGTTTCATTAATAAATGGAATCATGAAATATATGGATTAGTCTGAGATTCTTGTAATAAAAGGAACAAAAATTAAAACACAACAAATGTGGAAAATAAGAATTATATCTTACTTTGTTTATTGTCATTTGTATTTGTTTTCTAGGGATGCTGTAACAAAGTACCACAGACTTGGTGGCTTAAACAACAAAGATTTCTTGTCTTATGATTCTGGAGGCTATAAGTCTGAGATCAGGGTGTCACCAGGGTTGGTTTCTTCTGAGGCCTTTCTTCTAGGCTTGTTGATGATTCTCTTCTCTTTATCTTCACTTGATCTTTCCCTTGGGTCTGTCATTGTCCTAATCTCATTTTATCAGACAACAGTCATATGGATTAAGGCCCACCCTAATGACTTCATTTTACCTTCATTATCTCTTTAAATACCCTATTTCCAAATGGTCACATTCTGAGGTACTGAGGGTTAGAACTTCAACATACAAATGTGGGTGGGGAGGTCCACAATTGAGCCTAAGACAATATTAATTTAAATAAGATATTAAAATAAATGTATAAAAGCATGGTGCAATACATACAGAAGTTACAGCAAATATATATACTTGAAAAATAATTTGCAAAGCATAAAGCCAGAAGAGTGGACTGGAATGTGAGTTTACTTCATTTCTGCTGTTGAGCTTACATGTGTCCTAAAAGGCACAATCTAGACCATCTACGCACATCTCTCCAGAACTCAGAACACGACTCATATTGTCATCAAAGGACAGATGCACAATTAATATCAGCAACATCTGTTTCAAGACCAAAGATAAAAATTGTTGACATCTTTTCTTTGACATTTTAAACATACATGGAAAAAGAAATTTCTAGAAATAGTAAAGTTAAAAAGTGATCATCAGTTATAATTTAAGAATATTTTTACCCTTCCATAATCTATCAAACAACATCTTTAAATCAAATATATATATTTGTATTTGTTTCCACCAGTTTCTTCCTTTTAGAAATTGGTACTCAATTAATTATATTATAGTAATAGCTTAGTTTCATAATACTTTATGGCTTACCATATGTTTTTAAAATATAACATTTCATTAAGCCATCAAAACAAGTTTTTTAATAGTACTTTTATTATAACTTAGATAAGAGCACTAAAAGTCTGGGAAATATCAATGTAAACTAATCAATGAGTGGCAGGATTTCTCAACTGTAAAATAGACTTTTAAAACTAAGTTTTTAAAAACTTTAAGTGTTCATTTTTCTGTAGGATATTATTCATTTGGCATAATGTCAGTGAAATCTTGTTCAGTTCCCACTCTACCTTCAAAATAAAAATAAACCCATTTAATTCATAATGACTTACCTGTCCAAGGTTAGGAAGCAGTTTAATTACTGTGGACTAATTTTGATTACTAAGAAGGGCATAAACCTAGGGCACTGCTTGTTTATTCCTGATGGGATAAAGTCTAACCAAAACAGCCATATGATGGAGAATGTATTTAAGAACATTTTTTCTTTCTTGCTATAGAAGAAACATTGAATATCAGAAAAATTATTTCGGCTTTAGTGGAAAGGTGACTGGAATCAAAGTTAAGATATTTCCCTCAATAGTCACATATAAAAAACATTTTATATTTTTAATATTTACCTCCAAATGTTAACACTAAGTCTGTAAGATCTCATACTATGAGTTGAGAAATATTTAATTTGCTGTTATAGAGATACTTTATTCCTCCTTTCTTTACCAAGTCAGTGCCTATTAGGTTTTCTTTGATTTAATTCTCAAGTATAATCTTACCTAAAAGCACTTTTTTCTATGAAAAGAATTAAAAAAAATAAAACTAATATATCACAGAAACATACAACTTTCTAGAAATTGTGAGAGAATAGAAAGTTTTCATTTAGGAATAATACTAATGTTTCATCTCTGTTTTCTATAATATTTCAAAAATATTTTTTCTATTATTAATATATATAACAATTTAATATCAATGCAAAGACACTAGATTTGGTATAAAACCCAACGTCTATTTCCAATACCTAAGCTTTCATTTGTGTAAATGCAGAAACTGCCAAGTATTCAGCAGAAGAATAAAATCATTCATATGTTTAATCAAATTATGATGAGGTTAAATAAAATTAAAATGCATATCCTTGGTAAACATATTAATTCAAATCTAGCCATGTAATTAAAATGCTGAATTATTAGATAAAGATTAGATAAGTTTTTCTTGGGTGAATGAATATTCACTATATATCCCAAGACACATTCCGATTTCATCAACATTCTAAATGTGCTTTTCTGTTATACTCTGTTCTCTTGATTTATAGTATTTTCCTTACCCACAGTTCCTATATTTTAACAAACTTTATATCTATCATTTAGTATATTAAAAGTGATGAAATAATCTCAACTTTTTTTTTCTAGATAATTTTAGCCTGAATCACACCCTTTGCTTTAATAATTGGTAAGGGAGTTGTTATCCAAGTGTTTTAGATATATGAATATGTTTGAATATTCAACTAAAATCACTATGCATAACTTCCTTTCAAAATGGTTCAGAAGGTTTTTAACTAACTGTTTGGAATGTTTAAACAGAATGAATGATTTAAATCAAAATCCACTAGACAATGTTATTAAATAGTGAAGAGAATTCTGCATATATGGAAAATTTATAAACATATTCAGACTTCTTTAAAATCAAACAGTTCATACAATTTACTAATTTTAGTGTGAGTGGTAATAGTTGTACGTTTTGATTTATGAATATCAAATACCTTAAACAACATACATTGGGAGAAAAGTAGAATATATAAGATGATCAAAATGGAGAGCAATGTTTCAATTTTCCATTCATATCAGTAAAACCATATTAACTTATTTTTAATAATTTACTTTCCTCTGGTGGGGATCCAGACTAAATATCCAATTTTCTGTGTTCTATATTAGTGATTTTTTGAAGAATAGATTTTGATAGAATAGATTTGATAATATAGATAGAATAGAATTTAATAAAATGAAATTGTCATAATACATAACTTAGTGACAAGATACCGTAGTGCTCACACTCTGGAGTCTGACAGCCTTGATTCAAGTAAATACTCTCATACTTAGTACTGTAAGGACTTCAGTCACATTACTTAATGATTCTGTGCCTCAGTGTTCTTAAATGTAGAACAAGCATCATATTGAGACTTCCAATTTAGAGAGCTCTTGTGGACATTATATAAGTCACAGTGAATTAAGCACTTGTAACACACTTCATGCATTGGTACCCTTTAAATGGAAGCTATTATTACACAACCTTTTGCAATTTTCAAATCATCCACTTAAGTTGTTTCAATATATATGTCAGCAGAAGGAAAACTTTTCTCTTTGCATTTGTTGACCTAAAACAAATAAAGTGCCAGGTATTATTCCAGCAAAAATGGGTTTATTTCGGATCAGCAGAGAATTGCAGTTCTGGGGTCTGCAACCATGGCAAGCCACCTGCAAGTCCTCACATGGCAAGGGAAGGAGAAGGATGTTATAGAGAGGAAAAGGAAGTCGAGCGGACTGTAGTAGACAAAGAGTCCATGCTTTTCATTGACTGAATCCTTGCCAGGAAAGAAGAGTCTTTGTTTTCCCATTGGACTCTGCTGTGGTCACAGGGTGTGAGAGTTCTCCTTTCTCGTCTCCTAACTCCATTTAATTGAGGTTTCTGTTTATTAATTTTTTACATTTTTCTTTTTTGATCAATATCTTTTTTCTGATAGCATCAATGATTAAGAGTCAGGTTTTCTAGTTTCAGTGACTGTTTGCTCCTCAGTAGTAGGAAGGACCTTTCCTGGGTGTAGTGTCTCGTGCTGGAGGACAAGTGCACAGATTGGAAAATAATTAAGAGTCTCATTCAAGTAACAAGGAGGGATAGGTAGGAGAACTCTCAGGCACTCTTTATCTAAAGACCACCTGTTATTAAGACCATAGACACTGGAGATCATCTGAAGTGTTATGTCGTCATCAAATGTTTGACAACCTTCCAACAGGCCTCGTCCAAATGTCTTGGGAAAGCTGTCTCATTATCTATATTCTGCTTCAGTTCCAGGAAATCTTTACTTTCAGGTCACAAGATGATGTGTAGCCAAGGTTCAGCACTTTCTTTAGGTGCATCACATGAATCCAAGTCTATTCCTTGGAGGCTGGCAGCACAAGTGTTGGTTAGCAGTATCTGATAGTTTTCTCTCCAGTGAGAGTTCTTCTAGAGGGGTCTTTTCCAATAGACTGAACCTCCAGGTTGCAAGGGGTGATGCTTAAGGTCTTCATCTCCCGAGGGCTCACCGTGAATAGATTGCTGTACCGAAGCATGATCATTTTTATGGAAGAAATTAAGCCTTTGTTGTAATGGAGTATCTCTCCTTTTATCAGTTGTGAGTCAAAAGAAGCAGGAGCCAAGTTCATTGGGCATCCTGTGATTATCTCAAAGCATGAGTGTGAATTCATTCCAAAGTGAATCTGAGATTTAGAAGGGCCAATGACAATGCTTTCAGCCAAGGTATTTGGAGAGCCCCTATAAATGTTGCCAACTGAGTCTTTAAAATGCCATTCATGTGTTCCACTAAACGAGAGGATCGAGGATGCTAAGCACAGTGAAAGTGTTGTAAAAACCAGCCAAACAGTTCAGATGTATGAAAGTTCCTGGACAGTAAAATGGGTTCCTTGATCACTAAGAAGTTTGAGAGGGGTATCCTCAGGTAGGGATAACTTTTCTAAAAGGACTTTAGCCACAGAAGAAACAGTAGCCTCTCTGCGAATGAAGGCTTCAGTCCAATGTGAAACCATACAGACCATGACTAAAACATATTTATATCCATGAGATGGAGGTAGTGGTATGAAATGCATTTGCCAGACCTCGAGTGGTCCATTCGGCAATTTTAAATGTCCAGGAGCAGTACTGACAGGCTTCCCTTGGTTGTACTTCAGACAAGTGGGACAAGAGAGATAGGTGCATTTTGTGGCCTTTTTAATAAAGTCTCCCCACCAACACTGATCCACAAAAGCTGTCATTTGGTCAGTAGACCAATGGTTTCATGAATATACAGTGGTGAAGGGTGGGAATTTTAGAATCTCCAATAGGACTGGGTTTTTATTTGGTTCAAACCAGAGCTTTCTCTTCTTACAAACTGATAATTGTTGAGTTTTTAATTTTTTTTTTCTTTTCTGAGGCCAATTTGGGGTATCTCTAGCCAGTTTTTCAAAATTATCATTGGGGAAAGTATCCCTTTGGACTATGACACAGATTTGGCTGCTGCTGGTCCCTTTAAGAGTAGCATTCCTGTGGAAATATCGGCAAGGTGATTTTTCTTAGCTTCCAAAGAGTCAAATTTAGAATCCCCAGGAATGTTAATAACAGCTAAACTGGCAAGTTAAAGTATTGCATTTAATAATTTCTGAATATTGGGGCAATTTTAAATTTCATTTCCACTGAAAGACATGTTGTTGCCTCCAAAATCTTCCAAAATCATTAGCTACTCCAAAAGCGTATCTACTATCAGGTTACTGGCAGTTTTGTCCTTAGTTAAAGTACAGGTAAAAGCATATAATTTAGCCTACTAGGCCAAAGTAGCTATAGGTAAAGATGCTGCCTCAACATCAAAAGGAGTTGTAAAGGCATACATAGCACAATATTTGCCATTGTCACCTTTTAAATATGAACCATCAGTGAACCATGAGAAGTCAATGTTAGCCAATGGAATTTCCTGTAGATCATCAGGAGAAGTCAGGAGATAGTCCATCAGTGTTGAGCAGTCATGAGGGACTTCGTTGATGATGGAGAGGAGAAAAGTAGTTGGGTTAAGGTTATTAAAATATAAAAGAATTATGTGAGAAACAGTTAACAAATGGACTTCATAGTAGATGTGGGGGATGACTGAGAAATGTTGATGTGATAAGAATTCAGGGGACTTTCAACTGCATGAGGTACAGAAATAAATAAAGAGGATCCCATGAGGATTTTCTCAGTGACCTTAACCAAAAGGGCAGTGGCCATAATGGTTCTAAGGCAAGGGATGTATCCCCCATGCCACAGGGTTCATTTGCTGGCTATCATATCCTATGGCTTGGTGGTGGTCCCTGTGTTCTGGGGTAAGTACTTCAAAGTCATTCCTTTCCTCTTTATATACACAAAGGAAATCTGATAATTTGGATGTCCAAGGTCAGGTGGGTTCATCAAGCTCTCCTTTAAAGACTTGAACTTTATGTCATCCAGTTCTTCCCATAAAGTTGAGTCAGGGTTGTTATTGCTGAGTACAACATATGGAGGTTTTTCCATAGAGAAATTTGGAACCTAATTTCAATAATAACCAACTAGCCAGAGAAAACTTCATGGTTTGTGGTTAATTTGGGGTTTTGGGAATCTTAGGACACCATAAAGTCTTTCTGGACCTAGGTGTAGCCATGGTTCTGATATCAGATGCCCTAAAGATTAAACCCAGGTTTGGGCAAACTGTAATCTTTCTTTGGAGACCTTGTGTTTCTTTAAGGTTAAAAGCTTTAACAAGTGGATGCTGTCTTCCTGTGTAGAGGCTTCAGAAAGAGAGCAAAGAAGCAAATGATTCACATGCATGTTACAACAAAGTAGAACCTCTAGGGAACTATATATCATCCAGATCAGCCTTTAAGATTTGTGAGAAAGAAGAAGGACTCTCAGTAAAACCCTAAGGCATTACTGTCCAGGTGAATTATTTTTCTTACCAAGTGAAGACAAAAAAATATTGTCTCCCTTCATCAACTGAAATACTAAAGAATACTCTGTAGTCTCAATAATCAATTATATTAAAGAATTTTGGAGGGAATGGATGTTAGAAACACACGATGGTTGGTAACAACAGGGTGTCCAGGGATAGCCATGTTGCTTATTCCTCAGAGATCCTGGACCTCTACTTTTGGCTGTTAGGTTTTCTCACCAGTAAAATGGGAGTGTTACAGGGGCTAGTATTAATACAAGGGATAATGAAACCTTAGGCCTTGTAATCTTCTGTTATGGGCTTTGTGCCTTGAGGGGCTTTTTTTTTTTTTTTTTTTTTGCGGTACGAGGGCCTCTCACTGTTGTGGCCTCTCCCGTTGCAGAGCACAGGCTCTGGACACGCAGGCCCAGCGGCCATGGCTCACGGGCCCAGCCGCTCCACGGCATGTGGGATCTTCCCGTACCAGGGAATGAACCCGTGTCCCCTGCAGCGGCAGGCGGACTCTCAGCCACTGCGCCACCAGGGAAGCCCCGAGGGGCTTTTTACTTATAGGGTATTGATTAATTCTGGGAAGAGGTTTTGAGGAGTCTATTTGTATCTTAATGGGAGGTGCCCTGTGAATTTTGCCAACATCAGTTGGAGATTTTGGCCATAAGGAAAGTAGTAGCTGATTGAATATGGAAAAATGATCAGTGTTTCCAGAATCAGCTCTAGTACCATTAGGGATGGAACAAATAGAAGATGTCAAATGGTGTTTTTTAATTCATCTGGTTGGTTACTTTTATGACTACTGTCAATTGCTAGAATCATTTTCCCATTTTGGGAAAAATAAGTTCCAATATGATACTTCTGTAAGAAGCTTCAGCCTAAGTAATGGGTAGGGGCAGAGGAACTAAAGAGAAAAGGTTGTGTATTTCTTAAAAGGTCTAAACGAAAGGAAATATGTTCAAATCAGGAACTCTAGAGGTTCATTAGAGATCCCCACAATTGAACTGTTGTAGTACTCGGAGACAGGGGCTGTTTTATAGTAGTGGGGTTGAGTATCGAGAATGCAGCTCTGTTGTCAATTAGAACTGGAAGACATTCAACCCAATCTGGAGAAATATTTCTCCAAGATGATTAAGAGGGAGGATTGGGAAGAACCCCTGCAGTTCCTTGGGGCCTGTCATTGAGAATTGGGATGTTGGAAAGGCTGGTTAGAGGGCTGAAAGCCTCTAAACTGCTTAAATTTATAACAATCTATTTTCCAACATCCTGGCTCTTTGAAATAATAGCAGAAACTAGGAGGGTTTTGGTTTTGTTGAGGAGCCTTCATTTGCTAGAGTTGAAGATGAATTTTTTCAGTCTGACTCACCTAGAAGGAGAGAAAGCTGGTGTGCAAGATTAACTAAAACTGGAGTGAACATATTTTCTAATTTCATCCCAGTCTTTTTTATTAGAAGAGAAAGTTCCTGGTTCAGCCTATTAATACAAATCAGATTATAGGCTCCCTGAGTGGAATGAATAACAGACTGAAGACCAGAATTTTCTTTAAAAACAATCTGAAGCCAATTATAATAGTTATGAAGAAGTTTATCAGTTTTTTTGTGCACACACTTGAATTTTGTTTCAATCAACGGGCTTCAGAAAAGCCTTAGGAATTGCTCAATGAAGTCACCTAGTGAGTGCCTGAATCGAATCATCTAATAAATTAGCAGCCTGGTCTCCCAGTTGTAATTCTAGAGACCTCTCAGGATTTTCCCAATTAGTGGTTTTCATCCAATGCTGGGCCTGTTCTTCACTGGAAACCATACGAAGTAGCTGATAGAAGTCAGGGAAACCAGGCTGATAAGTTTGAATGACTGTTAAATTCCTCAGCAAATCTGTGAGGATCTTAGGTTATTTTGGGAAAATCTTTGACTATGGCTCGAAGTTTAGCTTTAGTCCGGGGAATATAAGAAATTAAGGGTTTTGTCTCTGGATCCTCAGAAAGCTTAATTTTAAAGGGACAGGTTCTGAGAAGTTCAGAGAAAAAAGAGAGTGGGGAGGGTTTCAGAGTATAGGGGAAGTTTGCTGAGGGAATCAGTACAGGGAAGTTGAGGTATAGAGGAGGCATAGGGGTCACAGAAGAGAAGGAGGAAGATTGGCGCCTGAGTTGGAGTCTGTCCATCTGTCCATGAGGAGCAAGGAAGAGAGACAATATGGCGCCAGATGTGGAGCCTGAGGTAAAGAAGCTGAGGAAGAAGAGTCTGAGGCTTTGAGAGTCTTTTTTCTTCCTTTAATCCTTTGTTTGCCTCAGTTAATCTTAAAATCTTAATTTGCAGTGAGGCATTTTTTTACTCTTGGGAAGCTGAAATTGAAATAAACATTCCACTCAGTTCTGGAAATTTTTGAGATTTTGTCATCCAATTTGGCTTTAGGAAAATTAAGTTTGGAGATTTCAAAAGTTCCCCATAATGGCCACTGATATTCTAAATTGCCTTTGGTCAGGTCAGTTCATTTAGTTAAAAATGAGCATGAGGGAAGACCATGATTTTTAAACATAAAATTGGCAGGAGTCCTTTTTCAGGGGGCAGAGATGCCCTCACAATATTTAGATAACTGGGATCCTATTTCTCAGAGGTTTTTCTCTAGAGTAAACAGAGCTCAAGCAGTTTACAGCACAAACAGCTCAATTCAAATAGTTTATAATCTAATCACAGCCTGTTCTAAGGAGGCAGCTTGGTTCTGACAGAGCCAGGCCAGTCCAGAGAACAGCCCCTTACAAAGGAACAGGTCAAAGGCTGAAAAACCAGCCCCATTTCAGAAAAATAGCCTCTGTTCCAAAAGGAATGAGCCAAAGGTGTTTTCAGCCATCTTCAGTGGAAACAGTCTAATCTCAAAATCAGGCCAAAGTGCCAAACGAGTACTCATATACAAAACAAGGCCTCAACCAGAAAGATAAAATGTTAAAATAGATCCTGAATAAAACCTGGAAAGCTTCAGACACGAAGACATGAGCTCAGATCCAGAAAGAAATACATACCTTCAAACTTCAGGCTGACAAAAATGCAATGAGTGACAATGGACTCAATTGTGGGTACTGCACCTATTTGCTCACCAGCCCTGGAGCTGCTGGGGGTCTTCCTTGGTCACCGTACGGACACCAGTATCTTGACCTGAAACAAATAGACTACCATATATTTCTCCAACAAAGGTGGGTTTATTTGGGATCAGCAGAGAACTACAGTTCAGGGTCTGTAACCATGGTGAGCCTTGTGCAAATCCCTGCACAGCAAGGGACAGGCTGACACGTTTATAGGGAGGAAAATGAATTTGGGAGGGCTGTAGTAAACAACAGTCCACGGCTTTTCCTTGACTGAGGGCTTGCCAGGAAGGAGTCTTTCTTCCTGTCGGACTCTGCCAAGTCTCAGGGAGTGAGAGCTCCACTTCTAGTCTCCCAACTCGACTTAATGGAGGTTTCGGTTTACTAATTTTTTACACCTATAAAACGGGAAAGGATATATGTTGGAAACATAGCCAGGATAAGAAGTAATGTTTTTTTTTCCTCAGGGAATAAATTAGTGGCACCTTCAGAAGAGGAGTCTGAGTGTAAAAGCATTTAATTTTGAGATATTGGTTCAAATGCTTGTTATAGCACAGTGTTACATAACAACCAAATCAATTAAAATACAAGATTTTAAAATATAAGGTAAACAATGTTAAGTGTAACTAAAAGTAATGAAATCAATTTGTTTAACTTGACTGGAACTGATATTTTTACTCCTTAGTGTGTTTAAATATATTGATTGTAGAAAAAAAGGGTCATGCGTTTTCCTTGACCAACTGAATATTTTATAGATTGTGTTTTACCAGTAAGTGTGAACCATGTTTTTTTTTTTTTCATATAAATTAAACTAGATACCACTTGCCTTACAAATGGATGATTTGGGGGCTCTCTCATACTCATACAATTTTTTTAAAAGTAAATAGGGAAACAGTGTAATGTATGCTTTGGGGAATTTGTCAAGAGAATATATGCAGAATCAAAAGTTCATTTGGGTAGAACAAAAATACAGAAGGATATGTCAAAACCTTAATACAGGCAGAACTCAGTTTTCATGGTCTTGATACATGTGGATCTCCATTACAATAGTTTAGTGGTTTAGTTAAATATCACCAATCTCCCAACAAAAAGATTCAAATTTCTGTTACCACAGTATATTAACTGTGTAATTCCATGAAGAACAAGTTTTGCTGTAAGCTATTCAGTCCAAAAGTCATTATGTCAAAGCAGATATACATCATAATGACAGACATGTCACTTCTTTCAACTTCTGCACAGCTGTTATTTAGTTTACACACAAACATAAAGAATTTAGTTGTGTTGCTTCATTGTCACTCAGCAATAAACCCACATGATATTATACAAAAATGAGTAGAGAAAGGACACTGGCTCCCCCCAAAATGAAAGTGCACAAAAGGCAAAAAGTGACAGCTCTGGTAGTAAAATTTGAATCAAATGTGAATGGAGTTACAGAAGAAGTAACTGATCATTGGAATGTTGACACTGTTGTCATTCAAGGGACTCCAAATATGGATACAGAGAAACTTGTTGAAGGCAAACTTATAGACATAAATGAGGAAAGAAGTTGTAATGAAAAGGATAAGGATGTCCCAGAGGAAGTGACACCAGAAAAAAACCTTCACATTAAAGACACTTTTGGAGATATTGTACAACATTGAAACACAAAAAAATCAAGGTTGGAAGCTGATCTAAATTCAGCAAAAGTATGAACATCAGCCAAGGTATAGGAAAGTTCCTCACTCTGTATCCACAGTGTATCAAACAATGAAGGCAAACACCATTCAAACTACTCTTGATGAGTTTTTTTTTCTTTTTTGCAAAGTAATATTTATCTATCTATCTATCTATCTATCTATCTATCGAGAAATCCTCCCTACCATGAACTATAAGCCCATAGGCATATTTTTAAACATCATCAAATTTCAGTTTCCTAAACTATAACATGATATTATAGAGATAACAAATCTATGTATAGTACATCAGAGATTTAAAATAGGTATAAATAAAATATGATCTATGAAATAGCTTATAATCCTCAATGTGTTATGCAAAAATAAATTATTATAACTGACTCATCTCCTTAGTCTAGTCAAATAAGACATTGGCTACTGACTTTATTAATAATATCAAGTCTAGAATATACTACATAGACCCTTTTCAGAGAACTGTTTCAAACATGCGGTTTTGGAAATAAAAGAAATCAGCATTTTTTTTATAGTTTCATCTTGCTTTGCATTTTCAATATTAATTTAGATCTTAATGGATCAGAGGACATGTAGACTCAACAAGAGATGATTCTAATATGGGTCAAATATATTAACCCTGTTCTTGGTATTATTGAGATGTACGGGAGTGGATATTGTCTATTCAGAAGGAGGGCAATAAAAGAGTTTCAACTGCAGCTTACCACACACTAAACTGATCTGCCTACACCTCAGTTTGATTAACAAGTGATGGCAAAGGGCTATTCGTGACTATGTACATGCCACAAAAGCATTTCAAGACTCATGTCATTCTGAAACCAGTGCTTGTTTTATAATTTATAAAGCATTACATCTTATTACCTTCTGACAAGATGTGTGAAGGAACTAAATCCCCTGAATCCATTCTGTTGCTGGAATAAAATATTTATTTCCTAGTGGGTATCTTGACCTGCCAATTACTTCAAAATCTGGACCCATATTTGTTATCATATTTTCTAAGTTTATGCACATGCTAAGATCTTTTCTCTTCCTCGTGTCTTCCATTATAGTAAGTGATATATGAGGTACTTTCAAGACAAAATTTTGACAAGACATTATTCAATAGAACATTTCTACATACATTATTCATTGTATTTTTGAGAAGATATTGGTAAAAGAATAAGAGGAAAAGAAGAAAGGACATTTTAGATGCATAATTCAAACATAAAGGCCATGAAATCGTAAATTGACAACTTGGAATCATAGTTTTTATATTTGAGATTAAATACAAATTCTCAGGATAATAAAATGGTTAAGCACAAAGACACTAGACCTCAACTAACCATGTGAACTTGATCTAGAGATTGATTGAACTCTCCATTCTCTGCTTTCTGATCTGTAAATGGGTGATGATTTCCACATAAGATTTTTGGCTGGACACAAACATTCAGACTATAGCAAGGGGATATCCAGATTTGGGGAGCACAAGGATTATATTTTTGGGTCCTTCCTTTCAGAAATGAATACAACATTTAAATACAAAGTTATTTACATAAGGGAATGATTAATTTGGAATGGGAAATAAATCACCATAAATTAGATTTGAAGTATGTTCTAAAACCCATAAATACCATAAAATCTTGAAAAGTAGAATGCTATTTTTATTGACCACCTGACACTTCTATTATAATTTTCAACAGACTAACTTCTGGATCCTGACAATGCAAACTGCTTCTCCTCTACTACTTACATTTTTCCGATGCCTGTTACAACTGAATACTTTGCTGTGGATTTTTGACTCCTGACCTGCACCTTCATCTCACAGCACTGGGTAAGTGGACCTATTGGCAGGTAAGAATAGTTCTAGAAGACAAACTTTCACTGGGACAACTGGGAAAACCCTAACAGTTTATGAAATTTGTTTCAAAATTTCTAAATAAATTCACTAAATGCATAC
Organism: Mesoplodon mirus; assembly: GCF_964341445.2. Taxonomy (NCBI): domain Eukaryota; kingdom Metazoa; phylum Chordata; class Mammalia; order Artiodactyla; family Ziphiidae; genus Mesoplodon; species Mesoplodon mirus. The sequence continues at coordinate 113,598,560 of NC_138982.1, forward strand.
CTAAATCATCTTCTTTCTTGGCCGATCAAAAAAAAAAAAAAAAAGCCCAGTCACTCAAATATCACCTGAGATGAAGTATTTTTCCTGACTGACCCTTCACAAATGAAGGGCTAATAAGTCAGTACTGGAGAGAATGTGCATGTGAAATAAGAAGAAAAGAGACACAAGAGTCTAATATTTTTTATCCCTTTATTGCCACAAAGGTCATAGTTGTGAGAGATTTCAGAGTTAAAGACTAACACAGAGTTGTACATGTGACAGTGACAGTATACCACCATGGGGCAACAAGACTGCTGAAAGGTGATACTCCCCCAAAACAACACATTTTCTAGTTCATGGGTTAAGAATAGGAGGAACAAAGAAAAAAGTTGCTATTTGTGGAGAATAATAAAACTTAGTGAGACTGACAGGCCAAGCTGTGGCATTTGATCTCAGGTTTTAGAATGTAGAGAGGATATTTTGACCTTAGTAATTTTAAAATCATATAATAGTATTCCACTTATGAAATCCTACCTAAATTGTGTAAGACACCTTAAACTGCCCATGCAAGGAGAGATAAAACTCTTCTCTACCTTGATTGTGGTAGTTATATGTCTGTATGAATTTATCAAAATTTATAGAATTTTTCACTAAAAAGTGTTAATTGTATGTAAATCATATCCTAATAAAATATTTTTAGAACCCCTTTGGTAATAATAATGACCACAACAATAACGAAATAAATGAAAACAGGGGCAAAAGTATTTGCACTTTAAATCACAAAGGGCTAAGTTCCATAACTGGAAGTGCTTATAAAATCTGAAAAGAAAAAAACTGATAATAATTAAACAAAAACTATGATCAGGCATTTCATGGAAAGTAGAAATACAAAAGGCCCTTTAATATATAAAATATCTTTAATCTTACTCGTAAAAGAAATCCAACTTCAAAATGATCATGTCTAATAAATTATTTTATTAAATCCAATGTGTGATACCTACTCTATTAGGAAAGCCATGTGGACATAGGCACTCTCATAAATTGCTGATGTATATGTAAAATTATAAAATACTATGAAGAAACTGTGGCACAGGACTCGAAACGTCAGCACACAAGACATGGTGGTCATATTCACCAGGCAGGGCCCATTGAAACGCAAAATTCAAGAGTTAGATTTTAATACAGAATAGGTGATTGAGACTTCCAGCATTTCAAATTTTTAAATTTTGAAAAAAATCAGTAGTGCACCCAATACCATATTCTTAGAAAAAGATACCCAGAATAAAGAGACACCTCCCTTCCCCGGCCCCGCAAAATCTGGTAAATGCACAAAACCAAAATTTGCTGAGAGATTTCTCCCAATTAAGTTTATGTACACAGGTTAAGTCATGGATTCTAGACAAATAAAAAGATTGTTCAGCAATTAAGGTTAGAACACTCTACACATGCATCAAGAGCTCCTCTAGCTCAGACTCAAGACAATAAGTGAATAGGTGAGGATGAATTTTATAATTTAATTGATTTGTAATATAATTGACATGGGTCAAATACTTTTTATTTTGGACTTTAATTCCTTCAAAAATTAACATTATTGGACTTGCGCTTGCAATGGCATTTGATATTTGACATATGATTTTGCCTTAAAAATTTGATTAAAGGGGAGGGTTTGTATTGAGTAATGAACTAATGGGTGAATTTTCAGGCTTGGGTGCAAAGAGGGCTTTGATTTAGTTCAAAGAATGCACTCATGAAGGGGGGAATAAAATTATTGTCATAGATAGTTGGCATCACCCCATTTCTATCTGGCAGTAAACTAAATATATCCAAAGGAAAATAACTGAATAGCGTAAAGGGGCTCTCTTCTCCTTATGCCTGATTTTTTTTTTTTTTAATGTAGGAGGTAAAATCAAATAGTTTGAGGTGACTGTTCTCTCTCTGCTGCTTTCTGCCCGGAGTATTTTGAATGACATCTGATTCCCTATTTAAGGGAATAAATTGAACATGCTTTGCTCAGTTTCTTCATTTTTCCTATTGGGAGTAACTAACTGCTGGGAGGAGGGGTTCTCTTCTCTTATTTCGGACCACAAATCTTACTCGGCTAATCACCTGAATGTGATGTGTGCATGTGTGTTCATATGTATGTTTGTGTGTGTGCTGGGTGTGTAGTGTGGGTATACACAATTCTGGCAATATTTTTGTATAGAGCAAATCCTTTTTGCTCACAGGAAAGTTAACTCCTCAAACAGAGCCTTTATCAGTAAACTGATAATTTGGTGTCCACCTGCTACAATTTAGTCTTATTTTTTTAATTTAATGAAAGCTCAGGTAATTTAGAATGGTCCTATTTATTGGGACTTTGCAAAGACCCTTGTCATGACCTTTGATAATTCTGGGATGTAGAGCCAGGCAAAAGCTCAGTCAAGAGATGTAGCCATAGAATTCAGTAGGAAAAGTATATTCAGGTTTCTCCTCTATTATAACCTACCATAAACGACTTAAAGGGCTTTAAAATATTATTTGGTAACATGTTGCTAGTTCACTTTTCTTATGTCATTTGTTGAATCAGTATATTTCATATCTTTATGGTTATATATGCTATATACCAGATCATGTAATATATATTATTATATTTAATGTTGTTAAAAATTTTATAACTCTGAGTTGTTGAATATCATGCCTCTTCTATATTTTTGATATTCACTGTAGTAGAGGGATAGGAGAATATGTCAGTGGAAATTCTACTCCATGGATATAAATTACTAGGGCTCCTTTGGAATAAAGGCACTTATATATTCACCTATTTTATTCATCTATTCATTCAAAATAAGTTAAAATATTGTTTGAATATCTAATATGGGCCCCCAACTATTCTAAACCATGGGGATACAATAGTGAACCAAATCTTCTCATATTATAGAGCTTTTTATTATACTGATGAGACTCAGTCAATAAACAAAGTAAATAAATAAACATATTAATATACTTGGCATTTCCAATACTAATTGTTATGAAAAAAACAAAACTAAGCAATGTGATAGAGAATATATCAATTATATATTACTATGCATCAAACCACATTGAAACTTAGTGATTTAAAATTACTCTTATTTACTTGCTCATAATTTTCTGGATTGGTATTTTGGGCTGGGCTTTGTGTTTGGGCTCATCTGTGGTCACTTTTTCAACTAAACTTGTATGTGGCTTGGCAGAGGCTGGAAGTTCAAGATGGCTTCACTCACATATCTGGAAGTTAGTATGGAATGAGCCTCTCCAACAGGTTTGCCAAGACTGCTTTACATGATGATCACAACACAAAAAGAGGACAAGCCCCAATATACAGTGCTTATCTCTCCTTGTATCAGATATGCTGTATCAGATATGTCATTGGTCTATGCAAGTCATGCAGCAAAGCTCAGTAAATATGGGACTGGAAGAAATGAGCTCTGCCTCACTGCCTGGGAAGAGGAGACCTGCGTTGCTTAGCCACAGGCTTCAGTGAAGATGAGGGAGCCTAATTTTTCTGAGTGCTTGGTATGTGCCAGGCACAGCATTATGCATTCTAAATAAAATTATTTCATGTAATCTGAAAGCTATAGCTCCAAAATATGATTATTGATGTAAATACACAGATTACAGATGTGGAAATTGAAATAAGAATGATTAAATACCAAACTTAAAACAGCTTGTAGGTGATAAAGCTTTATTTGAAACAAGATTTTTTTTTAAATTAATGAATATAGTGCCTACTACCATTTGGGGTTTACTAATACATCTATTTTATTATTAATCTTGCACCGTGTTTTTAATAAAACTAAAATCTTTATTATTATATCAAATCAGTATCACTTTTTCATGTACTCATCTGAGAATAGCCACTAGATTTTGACGTTAAAATAAAGGAAGGTGTCCTACATTGGAATAATTATAATAATGGTGATTATTATTTATACATCTTCTTTAATGTACTAATAATCCTCACCAAATCTATAGTTACTGAAGTAATCATTTTAAATTTGATAAATTTGAGGCACAACAAAGTTAAAATAGAATATTATGAGGTCAAATCTATACCCATGTCTCTCTGGCTACACACTCTTTCTATGTAAATGATAATATGCAGTTTAAGTAAAGGGATAAAATAAATATATAATTTGAAATTTTATTACATAAGAATATATTAAATATGATAAAACTAGAATCAGAAACCATGAACTTGGACTACAGGGTAGAGGATGATAAAACACATTGGGGAGAGAAAGGACTTGATATAAAATTTAGTGGACTAGGTGCATCTTCAGAAAAAATGTATCTTCAAAAGTTAGGAGGGAAAGGTAATTTGATAATACTTTCTCATACAATGGTTGATAGCTATTGTGTTGTCTTTACATAGAGACTAAATGGTTACAAGTACATGTTATGAAGATAATTTTTAGTTTGGGGAAAGTAGAAAAGTAAATATTCTAGAGGCAGGGAAATCAAGGAGGAATGTACCCCAGAAATTTAAGCCAGACATTTAAGATCCTAAATTTCGGTCGTGCTGGGCAGATGGTAAAAGACAAACAAATTGGAGATATTTCAGAGATAGAATAGAAAGGATGAGACAATTTATTGAACAGAGTAAAGAAGAGTTATAATCCAGAATGTAAATTTTGAAAATAAAGATGTCTTCATTTAAAAGCACTAACTCATGAAATGTGTTTGAGTGTAAAGGGAGTTATTTCCAAGCATCAGGAAAATAAGCCAAAATAACTACAAAAAGGACAGTTTACAGGAGCATTGAGCAAAAAGAAACAGTAACATGATTGCTAATGGTAAACATTAGGTCCTGGCTGCTGAGGTAGTTGTTAAAATTATAGAAAAAATACATTTACCCATGCATTTATTTAATAAAATAATGCTGAGTATAGTATCATGTTATTAATTTTTCACATCATATGGATTATGGATTAAATATGTCCCTTAAAATCTATATCAGATAAAAATCTTAGAGGTAAACTGACATAAATATAGAATCATGTAGAATTAAATGGATGTTATTTAGAGAAGATTGTATGTCTGTGATATAGAAACATCTTAACTGGGAGTAAATGTTGAAACTTGTACAGTGAAGGGTTTGGTCAGTTTGTTTTATGATGTTTTAAAAATATAGATTTCTGTCTAGCTTATATTTTTTATTTTTTGCAATATTGGCTTTAGAAAAATAAAATTGTATCATTTATAATAGTCATTTATAATTTAGAAAATAGGTCTTTAATACACAGCTGAAGACCTAGAGCAAGAGATAATTACATTTTATAAAATGGATCTTAGGAAAATGCACTTGCATTCTAAATGGACATTCCAATATTTCTATGAAAATCAATTAATCTATACCCTTATCAACAGAGGTTTTTATTCAAAAGGTAAGACTTTAAAATATTTCTCTTCCATTCAAATGCCTACTTCTACCAAAACAACAGAATGTTTCTTTATGGTTCTCAGCTGTTAATTTTTTAAATTTTTTATGACAATGTAACTGCAAGCTTTCACTGAACTTATATCTTCTCAAACCATAAAAACACAGTTGTTGGGGCTTCCCTGGTAGCGCAGTGGTTGAGAGTCCACCTGCCGATGCAGGGGACACGGGTTCGTGCCCCGGTCTGGGAAGATCCCACATGCCACGGAGCGGCTAGGCCCGTGAGCCATGGCCGCTGAGCCTGCGCGTCCGGAGCCTGTGCTCCACAATGGGAGAGGCCACAACAGTGAGAGGCCCACGTACCACACACACACAAAAAAAACACAGTTGTTTGTTACATGTCTATAGGCCAAAGTATGCATACAGAGGGCCTTTCTGGAAAGGAACAGCTAAATCTCATTTGTACTTTTTTAAAATTGAAGTATAGTTGATTTACAATGTTGTGTTAGTTTCAGGTGTACAGAAAAATGATTCAGTTTTATACATATGTATAAAACTGAATATATATATTGTTTTTCAGATTCTTTTCCCTTATAGGTTATTACAAAATATTGAGTATAGTTCTCTGTGATATATAGTAGGTCCTTGTTGGTTATCTATTTTATATATAGTAGTGTGTATATGTTAATCTCAAACTCCTAAATTGTCCCTTCCCGCCCTTTCCCATTTGGTAACCATAAGTTTGTTTTCTATGTCTGTGGATCTATTTCTGTTTTGTAAATAAGTTCATTTATATCATTTTTTTAGATTCCACATATAAAGAATAAGCAATGTCATATGATATTTGTCTTTGCTTACTTCACTTGGTATGATAAGCTCTATGTTCATCCATGTTGCTGCAAATGACATTATTTCATTATTTTTTATGGCTGAGTAATATTCCATTGTGTGTGTGTATGTGTGTGTGTGTGTGTGTGTGTGTGTATGTGTATATATATATATATATATATATATATATATATATATATATGACATCTTCTTTATCCATTCATCTGTCAGTGGACATTTAGGTTGCTTCCATGTCTTGGCTGTTGTAAATAGTGCTGCAGTGAACATTGGGTTGCATATATCTTTTCAAATTACAGTCTTCTCTGGATATATTCTCAGGAGTGGGTTTGCTCGATCATATGATAATTCTATTTTTAGTTTTTTAAGGAGCTTCCATACTGTTCTTCATAGTGGCTGTACCAATTTACATTCCTGCTATTTGTATTTTTCTCTCTCATTTGTGCTTTATAACAAGTTCACTTGATTTAACAAATAAGTCATGTTTTAAAAAAAATTCTCTATTTGTGCTTTAAAATCTCTAGAAAATAATTAAGGTATCATAAGAAACATTGATTTTTGGTCTTTTTAAATTTAATTTTTAAACAATGTTTCTCAAGTGGAAGAAAATGTTCTGCATCTATAAGGAAAATAGATTTAACCAGTTTACTAAGGTTCAATTCAGGGATGATTAAAATGAATTATATACATTTCACTTATTGGGTTTATAATGAAATGATGATAGATCATTAAATATAATGACCACTAAAAAGCAAGTTCAAAATATAATGTTGATTTTTAAACATGTAACCCTATTTTTCTCCACTTAATTTGTGATAATACTATGTGAATCTTTGATGTCATAAGTGGATTATTAGTTTTTATGGTAATATTAATAATATTTAAGGTTTTTTCTCCAAATATTATATCTACTGATTAAAATCTTAATAATAATGTTAAAAGAATAAAGATTTAAAGGGGAAAAAGTTGGAACTTCTAAGAACATTGCACTGGAATCTGATAATCAATTAGAAATGTAATAAAAGACTACTTCTGACTAATTCCTTCACCTTTATCTTCCTTGGTGTTGAATAAGTATGAATAGGGATTTCTGAAATAATTTCTCATCATTTCAATTCAAGTAACAAAACTCACTAGGATAAAAACAGAAAAATCTGGAGTGAGAAGTACGAGTTCATATTTTTTATATGACCTTTAAAATATTTCTGGCTTGAGTTCAAAGAGAAATTTGTTTCCTCTAAAGTGATTATTTTTCTAAGGAAGTAAATATATTTTTTCAAATATCCACAAAGTAAGTATTTATATATATTCTTCGCTAGTAACAAGGATAGATACAAAATGATTTTTTTTTTCATGTGCCTGATCAGAGAGTAAGATCAGAGTCTTTGGAGACATCTAGGGCAGCCTCCCTCATTATAAAGGTAAGAAAAATATGGTTCAGAAATGAAGAGTGATAATCGAAAGCAACAGAGCTAGTGTGCTTTTGATGAGATGTCCCTGAAACTACATGCAAAGAATGAAGAAAAAAACCCAAACTCTTATATAACATTATGTAAGTCAGCTATAGAAAAGCTGAGTACTTTCCATTCATTTTTTTCTTTCTTTATTTTATTATTATTATTTTGCCTATCAAGGAAAGCTTGGTCTATTGTTTGACTTGATTTATTTTTACTATTATTATTTTGTATATGGAGTTTTGTATATGAAGTGTTCTTACATGATAGTATCTACAGAATTCTCCAAAGGAACAGAACCAATATATCAATTGATAGATATATCAATAGACAGACAGATACATGGAGATAGAGACAGAGATATATAGAGTTACAGAGATAGAGATGGCGAAATGGAGAAATAGAGAGATAAAGAGAGATTTATTTTAAAGAATTGACTCACAACATTGTGAAATCTAGCAAGTCCAACATTCATACGACAGGCTAGCAGTCCTGTGAAATTAACAGAATTTCTATGTTATAATCTTAAGGCAGAATTCCTTCTTTTCTGGGAAACTTCAGTTTTTGCTCTTTAGGCCCTAAATTTACTGAGGCCCATCCACAGTATGGAGGATAATCCGCTTTGCTTAAAGTCATACAATTGTAAATGCTAATCCATCTACAAAATTGTTTCACAGGAACATCTAGACTAATGTTTTACCAAAATACTAAGCAATATTGCCTAGCCAAATTGACACATAAAATTAACCATCAAAACCAGTAAAGGAAAAAAGGCAAAATATTTATAACATCAAGCAAAACAAGATGCTCAGTTAAACTCAGTAAAATTATCTTCTGATTATTTATTAAGGACTGTAACATTTGTGAATGTCCAGTTTGAAGTATTTTCCATCAATAGATGAAGCAGAACTGCCACAAGAGTGACTATTATTTTCCATGTAAAAGGTACCAGTAACGTTATTTTTCCATCAAGTCAACTATCATTTAATAATGGATTAAATAAAGAAATAAAATAAAAACTCCAAACCAAGAGGTAAAAAAAAAAAAAAAAAAAACATAAGAAATGACTACCAGGCTGACTGGGTGCATATTACACATTGAGAACCAGACCTTTGTTAAAGCTATAGTGAGAGGTTAAAACAGAAGAACTCAAATTGAACTGTATAGGATTAAATGCTGGCTTTATCTTTTAGTGACTCTTTTAATTTGGGAAAATACAAAACTTTCTGATGTACCAGTATTTTCACCTGTGAAATGCGATTCCTAACTAAAATATTTGTGATTAGAATTCAATAATATAATCCTTACAAATTCTTTAACCTTATTTCTTTTTTTATTTTTAAATTTTATTTTATTTATTCATTTCTTATACAGCAGGTTCTTATTAATCTATTTTATACACATTAGTGTATATATGTCAATGCCAATCTCCCAATTCATCCCACCACCACCACCTCCACCACTTTCACCCCTTTGTGTCCATACATTTGTTCTCTACATCTGTGTCTCTATTTCTGCCTTGCAAACTGGTTCATCTATACCATTTTTCTAGATTCCACATATATGTGTTAGTATATGATATTTGTTTTTCTCTTTCTGACTTACTTAACTCTGTATGACAGTCTCTAGATCCATCCATGTTTCTACAAATGACCCAATTTCATTCCTTTTTATGACTGAGCAATATTCCATTGTATATATTTACCACATCTTCTTTATCCATTCATCTGTCAGTGGGCATTTAGGTTGCTTCCATGACCTGGCTATTGTAAATAGTCCTGCAATGAACATTGGGGTGCATGTGTCTTTTTGAATTATGATTTTCTCTGGGTATATGCCCAGTAGTGGGATGGTTGGGTCATATGGTAATTCTATTTTTAGTTTTTTAAGGAGCCTCCATACTGTTCTCCATAGTGGCTGTATCAATTTACATTCCCACCAACAGTGCGAGAGGGTTCCCTTTTCTCCACACCCTCTCCAGCATTTGTTGTTTGTAGATTTTCTGTTGATGCCCATTCTAACCGGTGTGAGGTGATACCACATTGTAGTTTTGATTTGCATTTCTCTAATAATTAGTGATGTTGACCATCTTTTCATGTGCTTCTTAGCCATCTGTATGTCTTCTTTGGAGAAATGTCTATTTAGGTCTTCTGCCCATTTTTGGATTGGGTTGTTTGTTTTTTTAATATTGAGCTGCATGAGTTTATATATTTTGGAGATTAATCCTCTGTCCATTGATTCATTTGCAAATATTTTCTCCCATTCTGAGGGTTGTCTTTCCATCTTGTTTGTAGTTTCCTTTGCTGTGAAAAAGCTTTTATGTTTCATTAGGTCCCATTTGTTTATTTTTAGTTTTATTTACATTACTTTAGGATGTGGATCAAAAAAGATCTTGCTGTGATTTATGTCAAAGAGTGTTCTTCCTATGTTTTCCTCTAAGAGTTTTACAGTGTCCAGTCTTACATTTAGGTCTTTAATCCATTCTGAGATTATTTTTGTGTATGGTGTTAGGGAGTGTTCTAATTTCATCCTTTTACATATAGCTGTCCAGTTTTCTCAGCACCACTTATTGAAGAGACTGTCTTTTCTCCATTGTATAGTCTTGCCTCCTTTGTCATAAATTAGTTGACCATAGGTGCATGGGTTTAACCTTATTTCTGATACTTAATAAATATTCAGTAAGTGCTAGATATAATTAAAACTAGTGCAAGGTTTGTTTGTTTGTTTGTTTTTGCCTTCAGCCTACTGTATTTAATAGTGCTAGCTTTGGCCTCATTTTATAGATGAGAAAAATGAGACTTATAGTGGATTGGTAACATGGGAGATATCACACAATCAAAGAGATTTTGGTATTCAGATCAGTAAATAGGAAATGAAACATTTTACAGTGAGATTGTAGGCTTTCTAACAATATCTGTGACCTGGAAAAATATTGCTACATAATAGAAAATAATCTGAGATGGAATCAGTTTTTGGTGACACGAAGCCATGATACAAAAGGACAATAGTCTTAGAATAATATATTGAAGAGGCTTTCATGTGTGCAATATGAAAGCAAAACATTAAAATATTAAAATATTTTATTAAATATTAAATAACATTTATTAAATATTAAATGACTATTAAAATAAATTATAGGATTTTGTTCTCTACTTCAGCACAGCATATATTCTTTAAAAACTTGACAAAAAATAATAAAAGCATTCTAAGAAAATGACATAATCAGTACTCGCATCAATCAGAGATTGCCACTATTATAATGTTCTTACACATACAAACATTTTGTTTCCTTTTTCTATTAAACAATATCAACATTTCTAAAAAATGATTTCTCTGTTTTCCTGACCATATTTTAAGAAGCATAGTAATTATAAATATTATAAAAATCACAGAAATAACAATCATATAACAAAAAGTTACTTTTATTTTTATCAACTTGATAAGTTAAAATAGCAGCTCATTGTTATTTAATTTTGTGCTTCTTAGATTATTAGAGAGACTGAACATTTTCCTTTTTTGTACCCCTTACCTTGTGGATAACATGTCCAGATATTTTAGTCCCAATCAAACAAATAATTACCAGTCACACTTTCAATTTTCAAGGAAATAAATACAAACACAACCATATACTTGAGTAAACTTAACTTATATGGTCAGCATTCTTCTGTCATAAAGGTAACTAATTTTCACTGTAGAAAATTTAAAGGACATAAAACAGAGTAAAACAGAAAGCAATAAAGCACTATTACTATCTATCATTGTAAAAGTAAACAGAATGATCATGGAGAACATGCTGTTGTATGTCTTTTTGATGTTTTTGACATACATACATAATTGAGTATTCCTGTTTCTTAGAGCAAAAGTAAATAAATGAATAGATGATAGATAGATAATAGATAACAGGTAATAGATAATAGATAATCTCTCACACATACCCCACACACAAATGCTTCAAAGCAAACTCAGAATATCTTAAACTCGTAAAGTCCTCATGAGTGAGTATACCACATTTTGTTTATCCAGTCACCTGTTAATGGAGAGCTGGCCCTGCCCTTTGAAATCTATAATTCTATATTTTGAAATTTATCTTAAGAAAACTATAAGATATAGATACAAAGTTTTTTATATAAAAATATTGGTGACTTTTATTAACACATTTATTTTCTACTGTATGCCAAAACCTTCATTAGCCACTGGAATTAACACAGTGAATAGTACTGACAGATCTCTAACTCCACTGAGCTTATACTCTAGTGGGAATGGCAGTCAATAAGAACATAAACATATATATATATGTTTATATATATAAACATTTGAATATAATATACATAAATATATCAATATACTCTATAAGGAAAGTGAATCTATAAGGTAACAGAACCTCAAAATTATTATGCTGAGTGAAGGAAGTCAGAGAGCCAAGGAAAATATACTGTATGGTATATATTTTTTTTAATGATAGAGAATACAATTTAATCTGTAGAGATAAGAAACAGATCAGAAGTTGCCTTTGGCTGGAGAAGAAAGAACAGGTGAATTGCAATAGGTACAAGAAAACTTTTAGTTTCCCTATTACACAATACACTAAATGAAACTATGTGCATATTGCTTTCTTTTAATTTTTCCTTTCTTTTGGTTATTGGTTAAGGTGAAAACATTTCTTGTCATTTGTACATAATCTATAAATTATTTTTGTCCATATTCTTGTTCTTTTATTCAACTGAACTGTTGATTTTTTTCTTATTAATTTGCAAAGACATCCTCAGATTAAAAAAATAAATTCCTGTAATACATGTTGCAAATATTTTACTAAGTTATCTTTTATTTTTTATATTATTTAAAATCTTATTGATATAAAGAAGTTTTACATTTATAGATAATCCATTTAATTGAATTCAATTTAATTTTTTCATTTATTCAACAAATATTTATGAAGTACCTGTGTTGGAAATTGAATGAGTCTATTATTATCTTTATCAAAGAATCTCAGTTTTGTTAAAAGGTAAATGGAAGTATATTAAAAAAAAATTGAGTTTATCTGAGCAAAAATCAATTCCCATAGGGTAGCACCAAACCAGAAGTGGACAGAAGCAAGCTCCACTGACAGGAGCTAGGGTCAAGACTTATAGAGAAGATGCGAATGCAAAGCAAGAATTACTGATTGGCTATAGCTTAAGCAGTTGTCTTATTTGAGAAAGTCTAGTCAGCTGTTTGTGCTTCATTGTCCTTAGGTTTTTATTTACCTTGAAGCATTTACAGGCTTAGGTTTTGGTTTGCTTACAAAGGCTGTTAAGTTATTAAAACCACCTCAGTCTAATGGCCTCCTTGTTTAATTAATTTAGCAGTTCCAAAGGATATTATCTAGCCTTTTAAAGAAAAGAATATGGGGCTTCCCTGGTGGCGCAGTGGTTGAGAGTCCGCCTGCCGATGCAGGGGACACGGGTTCATGCCCCGGTCTGGGAAGATCCCATATGCCACGGAGCGGCTGGGCCCGTGAGCCATGGCTGCTGAGCCGGCGTGTCCGGACCCTGTGCTCCACAACGGGAGAGGCCACAACAGTGAGAGCCCCACGTACTGCAAAAAGAAAGAAAGAAAGAAAGAAAGAAAGAAAAGAATATGGATTCTGATTATAGACTGTGTTCTGTTTCTATGCATTTTTAAAAATCCAAAAAGATTCTTTGATAGTCTATTCAGGAAGGCAAGGGGAATATAAATGAAGGGTATTCTTCATTTCAAGCATCAGAATTAATCACAGTGGTTGTCAAACCATTATCATTTTTTAAATAGGTATTTTTGTTAATCAAATAATAGTTTTCACCCTGATTTTGTTCTTCCTAGGAGTCTTATTGTTCTTTAAATTCTCACTTAGACTTTTATAAAAAGTGAAAGGTATATAATTGGATCCTACTGAAAGTCACTGGCTCCAGAGACAGAGTTCCATTTTGAATTATTTTAGAAATGTCAGAGTATACACTGACTTGTAGGTAGTTGTATTGATTTTGGAACGTTCACTTGCCTAAGAATGAGGAAATTTATAAGTAAATGAACAATCATCTCTCTGTAAATTATTCCTGTGTTCCACCAGCTGAGTGACCAGGCAGAATCAATTTGTATCAGAGAGATTGTTCTTGGTTTCCCAGCAAAAATAGATGGCAATGTTCAAACAAATTCACCAAATTATAAAGAGAATTTGCTATAATTTCAACTTTGACTTGTCAATCAGCAACAACTATATACTCTACTGAGTCAAATTTCAAAATTCATCATCTGTTTTTTGATGTTACAATAGAACAAATGTGTTTAGGATGTAATCGTGAAAAGCCAGAAAGAATATAAAACTTGGGCTCAGCATCAAACTTGACACTATCGAAATTGAGTGCTAGATTAAAAAATACCATAAACACAATAATCAATAATGGCAGAGTCTAAAATAATTCACATGAGTTAGTTGTGCTTCCTAGATTAACTTGCATCATTTTTCTTTTTGGCAGGTTAAAAGATGTGCTCACTTTTCCATGTCCATAAATTACTATAGCATTTGTTACTAAATCATGGCAGAGATAGATAACCTTTAATTTGAATACAAAAGATGTTATCAAACATGAATTTACATTTTCTTGTGCAACATGTTAATTTCACAATTTAGTGCCTATGTAATGTTTTTATCTCTTTTAATTTTTCCTTTTTGGAGCCCTAATAAGCACCCACCAATACACTCACACACATGAAAAATGTTGTATCCGTCTATTAAAAAAAATACAATGAATTAGCTTAGGGGCACAGTGACTTATACATTCATCATCAAAATATTTTCCTTTGTATAATTTGGTGAAGGATTCAAAATTTTAGGCTGAATAAATCAGACAAGGCAAAACTGTTACTCTTTAGAAAATATTAGTGTAAATAGCTTACATGAAAAAATACTGATGAATAGATAAATTCTATTTCTATTGTGACAGACATCTTTTTAAAAGTCATATATTCATTTATTCATTCTGAATATGTTTTTTAAACATCTGTTTTCTAGTTGTCTTGTTCTCTGTTAATGACATATGTCTGTACTTTGCAGTATAGTAGCTACATGTATTGATTGAGCACTTGAAATGTGAGTAGTACAATTGAACTGTATTTAATTTTAAGCAATTTAATTTAAATTTAAAACTGATATTCTATTCAGTTATTGAAAATCTTTTAAGTATGTTTGGAACTTGAATAGGTGAATCTCATTTTTCACCTAGATTTTATGAAATCTAAATACAGGTGACTTATTTCTCTGTGAAAATTTAGCATCTTAATTGAGATTTGCTGTAAGTATAAAATACACACTGGATTTCAGAGGGTAAATGCAAAAATAGTGTAAAATACCACAATAATATTTTATTGACTAAATATTAAAATAAAAATTAGGATTTTTTTGTTTAAATAAAATATATTCTTAAAACTAATTTCACCAGTTTTCTTTTTACATTTTTAATGTGGACACCAGAAATTGTAAAAGGAGGAGGATTAACAAAGTTAATGATGGTAAGAACTTAACAATTCCTATCACATAGTTAATTCATTAATATTCATGAATTTCACCAGGATGCATCTAATATCATAGGCAAAAGAGGCATTTTCTCTTATAACTTGAAGGTTACCAGTAAAACATCTGCTTAAAAGTATCACCTTATTCTGGCTTAGCCTGAGACATAGATTTATTTTTCAGGAATTCCTTTAGATGAGAGCAAGGACCTCCTATCAAAATACATAACCAGCACTAATGTATCAAGTGTTTTCAAACTCCACTAAGAGAGTGGTACTAGATGCATTTCCTGTATTGCCTTACTTAATTCTTACAACTCAGTGCAGTAGGTGTTATGAATAACTCCAATACAAAGAGAAAGCAATTAACATGCCCAAACAACACAGGTGCAGTCATTCAACAAATGTTTTCTGAGTACCTTCCCACTGCTTGGGCTGCTCAAGGCACATGCATATCACCAATGAACGAAAGCAATGAAGACCCTCATCTTTCTGGTGTTTATTTTCTGGGTAGTAAATAAGGACTTAAAGCTATATGTGCTTCATTAAAATTCTCTTTCTTCATTAATGTATACTATTAACATTAGTTTGGTGACTTTGGGCTAGTTACTTAATCCCTCTGATCTTTAGTGATTTTGTGTCTCAAAAAGGGTTAGTGACAAAAATAAGAATAAAACAAATAGCACTGTGCAGATTTGAGGTTAATTAAATATCACATGTGAACCCTGCTTTATTAACTATATCTCCCATATATTTGTTTTTTTAAGATATTTGTATTATTTTAAAACTATTCACCATATGTCATAGCATATTTTATAATACATTGACACCCAACTTGTCTGAACTTTACATTTTAGTACCAAGCATATTTTTTGATATTATAAAATTAGTACAATAAGTATATTTGAGTCTATTATTTTTTGTTTTGTAGCTTTGACATGAAATAATGCTGTTTCTAGTTTTCTCCCAGTTATACCTGCTCCAGACATAAAGTTCCTAAGGGCGTTTGATTAAGACCAAATAATGTTATAACACCACTAAATATATAGTGTTATATAATGTTTTAATGTTATAATGTTTTTATAATGTTATGACACCACTAAATATATAATGTTATATAATGTTGTAATGTTATATAATGTTAGAATGTTATATATAATGTTATAATGTTTTTATACCATTAAATATAATATCAAAGAGTATTAACCCTGACCAAGTAGAGCTCATTCTGTCAAGGAGGCAAGCATAAAATATTACCACATATACAGTAAATTCTATTTTGGAGTTACTGTGTGTAATTGGTAATGAAACATTCAAAGAAGGAATGTCTGATTTGATTTGAAAAGGTTAGAAAAAACTTCACAGAGAAAGTGACAGCTGAGGCTTCACAATAGAAGTATGGGTTTGACTAGAATACAAGACACTGGAGGTTATGAATTGCAAGATCTAATAGCCATTGTTAAGTTCAGGAGTTATAAAAATGTATGGTGTGTTTTTGGAATTACAATCTATTCCACTCAACTTGATTGTCACCTCTTTTGTGTAGCCTTCCCTGCTCAGTTCAGCTAGAATAAATCTTCTTTTCTGAATAGCCTCTTGTCACCTTTCACGTGGTACAGTTTAATTTCTGCCTTATGATTATCTAGGGAATATGTTTATTGAAGACATAGACTAAGGTAACCTAGTTTAAAAAATATAAATTCATAAAACAGTTACTTAGAATTACAAAGCAGAAGGAAATAAAAAAAATTAATCTCTTTTTTAGATTAGTGATATCACTGAATAAAATGAAGCTCTTCTCTGATCATCTTATTGAAAATTCACTAGTATAAATTAAGAATATAGTATAATGTAGTATTCCCAATTTTTAAAAGGTACACATATACATTAAAATTTTTATTGTTGTAACAAGTCACACAAATGTACATGTTAGTAATTCCTTCTGATTCCTATTATATGTGGGAGTTTCCATTTCTGCACAGATTTTCTCTTTTCAAATATCACATCTACCTTTTCCTTATAAGATTCTTTTGCTGTGGGAGAGAGAATAATCTGTGAATCAATGCGCTAATATTGAAAAGGTCAAATTTTTTTCCATGAAAACGTACAGTCATTGTGTTCTTTGTTCCTCAGATTCGTCTTCTGAGCAACAATTAATTCAATTAAACCAACTCTAAAGCTGTGAATTGTCATAGATCATAACCTTTCAAAATATCTTTGTATTCTTCCTCAAATTGACCTTAGTTAGCATACTTTAATGGTATCACACAAAGGAATTAAGTATTCTTGGTGTTAAAAAATGCTACACTCCTGCCAACTGCATTATAAAGAGATTGAGAGTAGTGGTATTTCAAGACAGACAGACATCAGCACAATGAATCACATACAAAAGATCAAGAATGATAGGGACAAATACACAAAGTGGCATATTAACCTTAAACATTTATCATGTTGGCATCACAGTTCACCTTCATTTCTTCAGTTAAATTCATAATGAAAGGAATATTGAGTGGGAAAATATAAATGCTATTTAACTAATGTAAAGATGAGAGAGAAATACTTTAAAATTTTCACATTCATAATGGTAAATTTCCATTAGTGGATTGCTTTGCACTGATATATGCCATTTCTTTTATGCTCTCTAGTAAGGAAAGATCATCTTTATTTAGGATTCATTTTGTTTCATTAAATATACTGCTAGAATGTCCTAAAATAACTAGAGTTCCAGAGAAAGATGAAATATTATAAATATGCTGTTATTTCTCTGAAGCCTATAGTACTTTATTTCAAATATACTATTTACAACAAATATTTATACAGAAATTGCTTTTCTGCAATTTTTTGGATATGAAATTTTATATACTTGTAAAATTTCTAACTAAACTTTTTTTTTCTAATCATATAAGTAATAATCTAATGCTACAGAAATTTTGGAAAAGTGAAAAGAAACACATTATCCGTGATTTTCAAGTAAAAACAAAATTATAGTTCTGTCATTCTCCAAATTTTACATGCTTTTATGTTTTGATATGCAAAGTAAACCAAGTAAGAATGTCATATTTACTTAATCATACCCTTGTTTTAGATTGTTTCTGTTTTTCACTATAATAGCTCAACAATAAACATATTTCACCTTATTTTATTTTCCCATATTTTGAATTATTTACTTAGAATTGAGTCTCAGATTTGATGGGGACTGCTGTAAGAGGGACAATTTATTTATTTTTTTCCTTTTGAGCCTATTGTGATGTATTGATATATCTGTGATGACATTTGATTTATAATATTTTTAATATTTATCCATTTATCTTGCCTATAAGACTAGAAGTTAGTAAGGGATAGTGTCCATATCATCATCCGTTTTATTTAGCATAACACCTGATACAGAGCAGACTCTCAGTAACTGTTTAATAAATGAAAGCCACGATTAACAAAATGACATAAAACCAGCCAATCTTCTTAGCTTTGGATTGGTAAACCAGAAATGTTTACTTGTGCTTTTATTTAAAAATTAATAACTAGTGTTAATGAATCCCTTAAAAGTAATGCCTATTAATCTGAATAACATGCATGAGTCAATTTAATATTCAAAAGCACTCTTAACCCCTATGTATTTAGGGTCTTGGTACACAGGTGGAGACTGAGTTGTTTCTAACAGATGGCTGTTATTGCTTAATTCCAAATAACTAGCCACATTCTATATCTATAAAGAGAAATAGCTCCATAAATATGTTGTTATGGGTTGAATTTTATACCCCCAAAAGATATGTTGAAGTCCTCATTCTCAATACATTATAATGTGACCTTATAGTTAACCCTTGAACAATGTGGGATGGACGGCATCTACCCGCTGTGCATCAAAAATCCACATATAACTTTACATTCGGCCCTCCATATCTGCATTCCCACATCCAGGGTTTCAACAAACTGCAGAGAGTGTAGTACATATTTAGTGAAAGAAATTTGCATATAAGTGGACCCTTACATTTCAAACCCCCATTGTTCAAGGGTCAACTGTATTTGAATACGATCATTTAAGATGTAATTATATAAGATGGAATCATAATGGAAAACAGTAATACCCTTACAAGAAAGGGAGAAGACATACAGAGACAGACATACAAAGGTAGAACATCATGTCGTGTTACAGCAGAAACTGAAATGTTGCAGCTGCATGCCAAGGAATGCCAAAGATACCTGGCAAATCCCAGGGGCCAGGAAGAGGCAACACTGCAGGTTTCAGAGGGAGCATGGCCCTGTCCACACCTTGATTTCAGACTTCTGAGTCCCAATTTTCAGACTCTGGAATTCTAAGACAATACGTTTCTGTTGATTTACTTAATAACCCAGTGTGTGGTACTTTGTTGTGGTAGCTGCTATTGTCTAAATTCTGTGTCCCCCGCAAATTTCATATGCTGAGACTTAACCCTCAAGGTGATGGTATTAGAATGTGGAGGCTTTTGGAAAGGATTAGGTAATGAGGAATGATCCCTCATGAATGGGATTAATGATCTTATAAAAGTGGCCTGAGAAAGCTCCCTGGACACATCTGTCAGGTAAGGTTACAGCAAAAATGTTGCCATCTATGAACCAAAAACATGCCCTAAACAGACACAGAATTCAACGATGTTGGCACCTGTTTCACAGAAACAATGAATATATTTTAAGTAGAGGTAAGCCTCAAGTATTGCACACATATGGCAACCGTATTTATAAATAAGTCTAAGACTTAAGACTAAAAATGCCTGCAGATAGTGTGATAAGATTTTCTTAGGAATCTTGATGTCTGTAGATCAATAATGTGAAAAAGTAAAAGTGTGTTCTATTCTTCTTTGCAAGTCCCCCAACATCCCATTAAGGAATAATAAAACAATAACTCAAGTTCTTAATTGACATATTATAGAGCACTTATCACAGATCTGAAACTATAGGCATACCTCAGAGATATTGTGGGTTTGGTTCCATACCACCACATTAAAGTGAGTCACATGAATTTTTTGGCTTCCCAGTGCATATAAAGTTCTGTTAAACTGTACCTTAGTCTATTAAGCGTGCAATAGAATTATGTCTAAAAAACAATGTACATACCTTAATTAAAAAGTGCTTTATTGCTAAAAAAATGCTAACCATCATCCAAGTCAACATCTTGTTGCAATAGTGACATCCAAGATCACAGATCACAGAGCACCATAACAAATATGCTAATAAGGAAAAAGTAGGAAGTATTGCAAGAACTACCAAAATGTGACACAGAAACATTAAGTGAGCAAATGCTATTGGAAAAATAGGGTGGATAGACTTGCTTAAAGCAGAGTTCTACAAACCTTCAATATGTAAAAAATACTCAGTGTCTGTGAAGTGCAATAAAATGAGGTATGCCTGAAATGTGAACTAAGGACATCACCAACATCAGTAAGATCAAAAAGAACATTGACTTGGAGGAAGATGAAGATAATTTGTAGAGAAATTGAATAATTATGAATAACAAAGCAGGGTTTATTTAAAGTATAATTAATTTGAGGGTAAGAGAAATTGAAAGACATTAAAGGCAGTTGAAAATGACAGTCTTATGTGGTCCCCTCAGTTAAACATAGGGAAAATGAAAGAGATGATTTAATGGAACATCTATGAGAGGTGTTGCTGATCATCTCCATACTTTTTCAGGGCTTCTATGTGAATATCTAGGGAATCTGAGTTTTACATTTGTCCATGTGAAAGTTTAGCTGAGAATTAGAGCCAGAATGCTTGTCACACACAGAAGATGACAGTAGCTTGAGTCATGATGTGATCAGTTGTAAGATATGCCAAGAACCTCAGAAGCCTAGGTACATAGGAGACAAACACGTGCTTTAGTTTAAATGATTGCCAGACACCCACGTTACCAGCAGGCACCAGTAAAGGGAAAGTAAACTGTTCTCTTCCTATCACATATGAATGACAGTCACTTAAATGAACCTCCCCAAACCTCTACGGATGGAGGACACTTGGGCTTCAAGACAGTGAATCATCTTTGGAAAGCTGAGATGGAGTCTTGGTCTGTCTTGCAGCTGTCCATTAAATCATGAATTGACTTGAGGGAATGGATTAAGAAAACTCAGATTGAAGTGCATTCAATTTTTTTCTATTGAAGTTTTTAGTCTAAGTTCTGAATAGGAAAATAAAGTTTCATCTCCACAAAATAAAGTTTACATGTACCACATTAATTACATAATAATTTCCAATACACTAGTCAATAGCCATAGCCCTTAATAGAAATAATATATCTTAGAACCAATGGGAATACCAACCTTTTTTTCTATAGCATTCTGATATTACAGAGAAATAGTCATTAACATATAATAGAGGCTATCAAGAGGCCTAATTTTCAGCTGACTATTCTCTTCTCTTCCCACTGTCAATATTCCAATTTTGATCTAAAATTAACTCTCTATCTTTTAGGAAGAGCTGTAATTTCCTTCAGTGAAGAAAGTGACTTGTCTTTCAAGTTGCCTTATAATTCAAAAGTTCTTTCTCTCTTCAATAACTCTATAAAAACAAAATATTTTCCTAATAATTGAGATATTTACTTTATGAAAAAGCTGAATTCTCATTTTCTTTTAATTCTTTTCCAAAATTAAGATGACAAAAAGCTCTAAAATGGTTTTGTCATGGTACTCATTTCTGGATAGAGAAATATCACTTTTTCATTGTTGAATATTGTTTGAAGTTTACAGAACAGCCACAAATTTTGCTTGAGATATCTGGATACATTTTTTTTCTGGCTCAATAGTAAATGAATATTTTCTTTTTACTCTCTTGAAAGTCTTAATTACAAATCAGATGAAATTACTGTTAAAGTTTACTATATTATCTAGTAACTTCACACACATGCATAAAATACAGTTGTCTCTGGTCGCCAAATATCATTCTTTCCAAAATAAATCTAATAATACTTTAACAATATATTATTTTCCCTACTTTGGGACACTGTATGAACACATGTTAAAGTAAATTTTATAAAATAATCACCTTTAGTAATTATCTGCTTCTATGACTTGAAACATAGGATATAAAATAAAGCAGCAATATTTTACAATTGCATACATAATTTAAAAGAGTAATCACCCAAATGTTAATAAAATTTTCCCTATAGAAGAAACTTTTTGCAATGCCACATTATCCAACTCTATTTTAAAAACCTCTCATAAAATTATAAAAATAAATACTTTGTAATTTGGGCAATGCTCAGGTTTTATTTATTTATTTATTTTTTTCTCTCAGGAATGATTGTTTTAAGTCTTTGTGTAGGCTGTGTTATATACTTTCCTAGATAAATAAACAGAGTTCTAATATTCCAACTTTAACATTACCCTGCTTTCACTGGAAATAGATTTTAATTTTCCCCAGTTATTACAGAAGTTCAGATTAATGATAACTATGTCAATAAATGTCTTAAATGAGAAAAATTACTTTAAATAAACATGAGCCTTTTCACTAATAGTTTTATCTATTCTGAAATTTCCACTTTGTTTCTATACAAAGCCCATTATTAACTGATCTGTAAATTTAAATGAGTACCTATGAGTTGAATGAGTTTCTTATATAGGAAACTATGTGGATAGCCTACTACATATTATAATTATCCTTTAAATCACCTATTCTGTATGGAAAGTAATTTTTCCAATCAAACTGCTTTCCTACTATAACAAAATTTTTAAAGAAACATCCATAAACTATTTTATTTTATAAATATAAAAATATTTCTTATATTTACTTAATAAAGTCAAAGAGAAAAATCAAACAAAATGTATTTTATGGAAAAAGTACAAAAATCTAAATGTTTAGATTCAGAAGATATTTCAATATAAACAGTATACAGATGAGAAGTTAGAATAATAGATCTCCAGTTATCATCTAATATACATCAAAATTAAATAGAGGTTCAGGTTCAATGATAACTATTATATTTCCTCCTGGTCCAGGAAAAAATAGTTTTGCTTTAGTTCTTTGCTTAACTACTTTGTGTTAGAGACATTCATCATTTTGTAACTTTACACAATAAACATATATGTAAGTCAACTGTAAGGCAGTAATACAACTCACTTTGATTATTTTGAATATTCTTGAGTTTGAATTCTTGAAATAAAAATATTTATATTTTAACTTAAGGCATCATCAGTTAACATTTTAAGCATCTTGAATTTATATTTAGATGATTTAGTTATTGGTCTTGGAAATGTATAGCCCATGTGATGTATTGGGTGATATGTATAAAGTAAATTGTCAGGAACCAGGGAGCTTATATAATGGCAAGTTGAAACAGATCATTTAACATGGTGACAGTATTTGTAAATGCAGAGCCTTGTGTGTGATGCTTTTGTCATGCATGTGTCTCATGGTTTTCTGGAGTATATGAACATGATCGTTGAGCCAGCCATGTCCCCTGTGTTTGCAGAGTAGTGAAGCATGACTACTCATGTGCTATCTTAGCCTTTTCCTGTTATCCTTGATGACAGCATCTAATAGAATCTCTGGTTTCTACCATTCCCCTGCAATAAGGTTGAATGGTCGTGATGTCTTTCCAATTTCCCACCAAACAATTCTCTGGGAACTTGACTTTTATTAACCCCAAAAGTCTCTTCATTTGTTTAGTTTTTCCAAACTCTATCCAACCTTCAAAATTCAGCAAAACTGATGGCACACAGTCCTATACAATGCATTTCTTTGTAAGATCCCCTTAAAAGCCTCAGTACTTAAGGAAAATCAATAGCAGTTGATGTGGTTTTGTGGCTTTCAGTCTCTTGAACACTAAATTCAACTTGATCTATTGCTATTAGTGGCAGAGTTGCAGTTCAGCCATCTAGAAAGGTGAGGGTCTTTGTCCCATCATCTGCCATAGATTCACTCACACTGACAAAGTTAATAAGTCTTAAATTTATACATGTCTTTTACAAATATATAATAAATATAAAAATAATGTTCTATTCAATGTAACCACAAAATCATGAGGTGGAAAGATGGTTTTGTTATATCATTAAATCATTTATTATCAGAGTTCCAGTTTGAATGTAAGTGGAATTTAAACAAGCCTGGGCATACATGGTAAATCTGTGTCTTGGTCCCCACCATTAGTATATCTTATGGAAACTGAGGACTCCCCTGAAAGTGAAATCGAGCTGCATCTCAGAGGCAGACAGTGCTGGACATAGTCTGTGGAACTTACCCTAAAGAAGTCAGTTGGCATAGGACCAAGAGGTTGTCTATTATAAAACCCATTTATTCTAAGGTTAGACAACCCCAGGAATGATGACCATACTTCATAAATTAAGCCTTTAGTATTTTTTTAAAGGGAGTGGTAAAGCTTCTGAGTAAAATGTGTTGGACACATGACTAGGCTCTAAAGAGAAAGGTTTATTTTCAGGAAATAGGCACAAAAACTCAATCTCACCTCATGTTCTCAATGTTATAAAAGAAATCAAAGCAAGGAACTGATCTCTCAATAATATTGTTATGGACATCTAACTTTGAAATCCACTACAATAATATTTTAGGAGCAGATCTTCTTAGAAGAAAAACCTACATTATTATCTAAGCCACTGTTGTTTTAAGAAGCTGTAGTTGCACAGATATTCACTGAGAGCATCAGCTCCTTTTAGCTGATATTTCTATGAAGTAAAGGGTCTCTCCAAGTTCATTACTGACTACCTAAGTTACCTGAGAGCCCAGCCTACAGGTCTTCATGCCCAGAAGACTTGATGGAAAGGCAGTGCCGTGCAGAACAGAAGCAGGACCCAGCAAGAGAATGTTGGTTCCTCATCCCCTTGGTGCAGCAGGAATGAACCCATTAATGGACGTATAATTGCCATTCAGTGAATGTTTGTATTTGTCTTGCAGATATTTAATATAGATAATACATAATACATGTTAGTGTACACAGAAAAAGTTTACTGTTCTTTAATTTATTGACAGTCAAGTCACTTCAGCAAGATACCCAAAGACACACACATCCTAAGAAACAGAAAAGGTTGAGAATCCAGAATTGTAATTTGTATTGTTTTTATTTTATGATTGCCACAGTAAAGATTAAATGAAACATATCAGGTAATCAATGTAAACTGCAATGTAAATCACGGGACTCTAATACATTTTACTTAGTCTTATTTTTGCTATAACATTCCTTGAGTCTATACTTTTAATATAGTTCATATAAGAAAATGTGGTTGATAATAAAAGTCTTATTAAAAGTAATTTTTTAAAATATTAAAGATATTTAAGTTCTTAAAAACTGTAATTCTAAATTCATTGAACCATAAATTTATCGAATGTTCTGGAACTTTTCAAGTAAAACATAATTACATCTTATTGTGAAAAAATATTCTCCAACAGAAGAATTAATTAATAGTTCCTTGATTTTGTCAAATATTTTGAAATTTGGCTTTCAGCCAGATTTAAACTTTAAACTCTTTAGCCTTATTAACTTATCTAATGCTCACAAAAATACAGTATTGTAAGTACAATTTATTCTTTCAAATTACAGATGAGAAACCTAAGCTTCAAAGATATTGCAGAATAAACAAATGTCCAATTTATTATTTTCAAGAAACATAGCACCCACATATATATATATGACTTTAAAATAGTCTCAAAATATTTTAGGAGTTCATTCCTTTAAAAATAAACCCTAAATTATTACCGAAGCTGGTTTTTTTAAATGTAATTTTCAAAAATATTTACTGAAGACCTAGTAGGAAGGCACTAGACTATACATTGGAAGATTAAAAAAAAAAATAACAAATTGTTCATGTTCTCATAAGGCATACAAACTCATGATCATTACTATTTTTACTCAGGAAAATTTGCTTGTTTCTCAAGACATTTAAGAGTAATGCTATAAACTGCTTATATTATTAGTTCTCATTGTTTTTGAGGCATAATTAGGAAAGCACTTGTCTAATCCTTTTACAGTTTTCTTAATTTACTTTTTCCACTTATTTATAAAAATATCTTCTGATCAGAATGTTCAATATGACAATAATTATTACTCTCTTTAACTATTTAGAAAAATTTCTAAAAAATAAAAAACGAGCAGTAATAAATGTTATTTTAAAAATAAATAATAAAATTTGAGTCATTGAACATAAAGAGATTAAGAAAAAAATTAACAAAAAGTAAGAGGAAATAATTTTATCTTTTTTTTTTAAAAGTTAGCTACAATAATGAATATCAGATCCTATTTCCTCAATTCTGGTCTATTTCAAAGAAATTAAATCAAGAAAAACATGCTAAGAAAATTATTAAGTGATAACTATCCATTTATAATTGATTCAGATCCCCCAGGGAATGGGTGAATATCAGACAATCTACATGTTAACTTAGGGATAAAAAGCATCTTAAAAACTGAAACTCTTTTCCACCAACATATATTTATTTTTCTTAATACAAATGTGGCCTTCTGTTTAATACTGTATTTTCAAATTTGTCTATCCCTTTAGTCTGATTAATTTAGTCACACACTGTATAAAATTTTAAATTATCATTTTGGTTGCTGTTATTGAGAAACAACATAAAAGTACTACTAGTTAGGGATAGGAGGAAATAGAACATACAGTAATATACTTAGTGTACTGACTTACTATGAATGAATTAGAATCAGAATTACTGCATTATAGGGGCTTCCCTGGTGGCGCAGTGGTTGAGAGTCCACCTGCTGATTCAGGGGACACGGGTTCATACCCCGGTCTGGGAAGATCCCACATGCCGCGGAGTGGCTGGGCCCGTGAACCATGGCCGCTGAGCCTGAGCGTCTGGAGCCTGTGCTCTGCAATGGGAGAGGCCACAACAATGAGAGGCCCGTGTTAAAAAAAAAAAAAAAATTACTGCATTATAGCTTTTTGTTCACCCTTAACTTTTTTCTTTACTTGCTACTTTCTTACATTCTCCTCTTTTTTGACATATTTACATTCTCCTCTTTTTTGACATATGTTACTTTATAGATATAAATGTATATCGCTTATTCAAATGTATGTTATGTGTCTATCTGATTTGAACATTTAAAAAAATATTTCATGTAATATACTCTATAAGGACAAGTTCAAAGAAGGAAATCTAACAAGTATTTTACTGCTAAAATGTAAATCTAAATGACCTTATCTTAATAAGTGTAAACCTTTTGTTAAGATTTACCTTTATTCATAAATTACACAACAATTAAACACTATGACTCTAATAATTAAATACTATGTTTTTGAACTAGATATTTAGCATTTTTACTGTAAGGAAATTTAAATCAACTTATTGCTGCACCTTGTTCAGTAGAAGAGAATGACTTTAAAAATTCCCCCCTCATCTTTCTGTGGACCATATATACTCCAGGAAGATATAGATTGAAAGTAACTACAGAACATTAGGAGAAGTGTTTTTGTGATAAGCTCACTTATGCTTTCTACAAATGCCCAAAACTACTGTGATGGCAATCTTTTATTGGATTTCTTAAAAATGACTAGTCTGTGGAAGAATGACAATGTTTTTCATCCAGTCCCCAAATTGGAAAAAAAAAATAAGTCAAATATTCACAAGTGCCAACTACAAAGGAAATTTGCCATGGTATTTGTACCTCAAAATCCTGTGGTTGCAGATTTTTGCCAGTGAGCAACTCCAAAGGGTGCTATCAGTTCCTTTAAAACATAAGGGACATGGTTTTCATCTGTGATTGTTATTCCTCTTTTACAACATGCCAGGACAAAAGATGGAATACACAATGGCATGTCATTTAGTTCTTACTTATAATCATAAAACTGGTTCATAAAGAGAACAATGCATATTATGATATGGTACTTTTCAATAAAGAATAATTGCCCTTGTTAAATCATAATCACTAACTTAAATTCTTTCATTTAAGCACACTGTGCTGTACCAACAGCAAAAATCTGCACCATATTTAATATCTAGATTATACTTTTTTAAAATAATGTCTACCTTCTAGGCTGTGAGCTAGAGAATAGATTACAGATACATAATAAGAAGCTTTACTACTATGAATATGGCATCTGGGAAGAGTCTAAGAACTATTCTTCATAATTAAACTACATATTTGGATTGCCATCCCAAAAATATTTCCAACATATTTTTCATTTCTATTACTTTTTCTGAAATATTATTAGACATTCTCTCTTACCAATGGTACTCTGTTAAGAAAATAAGCCAAGATTATAAAATTATTATTGTGATACATTAGTAGAGATGATTTTATAAGCTGCAACCAAACATAATGAAACATCTACCATAATAGTTAAGTAAGCACTGATAATATTAATGTTTATGAAAATGATGGCTTATTATAATGCAGATCAAAAACTGAGAATGTAAATAATTCTCATGTAAAACTACAAACTGAAAAATTGCCAAATAATTTTATTTAAAATTTACTTTTAAAATTAGACCTCTAATCTTTAACCAAATGTGTGGTTTAATTTAACTGCTCCATAAAGTTATATAGATAACCTGGACTGAATACTAATTATGAAGGGGCTCTCTTAATATGAGGTGTCAACCCTAGAAACTGTCACAAACAAAATATTGGAAAATGTTTGTACGTTTTCAAATTCTGCTTTTTGGTTTTTTTTTTTTTTTTTGTGGTACGCGGGCCTCTCACTGCCGTGGCCTCTCCCGCCATGGAGCACAGGCTCCGGAAGTGCAGGCCCAGTGGCCATGGCCCACGGGCCCAGCTGCTCCATGGCACGTGGGATCCTCCCGGACCGGGGCCCGAACCCGCCTCCCCTGCATTGGCAGGCAGACTCCCAACCACTGCGCCACCAGGGAAGCCCCAAATTCTGCTTTAATTAAGGCAAAAGTAGCATTTTAGTAACATGAAAGATAAGAAGAAAAATAAGAGTGGCATTTTTATTGAATACGTTTATCTTAGTATTTTATATTAATTATGCATATATATATGTAATTTACCATTTCAAATTTCTTCAAAGACTGTAATATAAATTACATGTAATATAAATTAAATGTAATATAAATTATATTTAAGTTATTTTCTTAGATTAGCACTGCATATACATACATAAGAGAAAACACATAAAAGTCTCTCAAAGAAAACAAAGGAAAGGATGCTAAAAGAATAATAGAAACCCACGAAAAATAAAATTTCCAAGAAATACCAGGTGTCAAAAGGGAAAGTACTGACGATGATAGGAAATTTTATTATGCTGGAATAACTTTTGTTGAGGCTGCAAAATATAAAATACATGTTTTTATTTACAAACTAAATTTTAAAGATTTTTGGTCCTTTGAAAATTTTCTTTGCTCTGCCTATCAATTTTTTTTTCAAGGAGGAAAAGAAGTACTTAAGAGAGTACTTCTATCGAAGATAGTGGTAATTCATATAGAAAGAAAATACACTAGAATCTGCCACGAACAGATCCATATCTATTGCCTTGAATAAGAAAAAGAGTATTTATTCTTTCTATAGTAAATAGGAGTAGAATTTTCAGTGGTGGACCTTTTTCTGCCTCATATTTGCTAGATATTTAGTTTGATTGTTTGGTACATTGGTCTCTGCAAATTATAAAAATGACTAAAAAAATCTTTTTTTTTAAAAATCTAGATTGACTAGTGTGTCTCTAGGGAAAAGTAACAGTTGTATTAAAGATTTCCTTTTGAAGACCAGCTCTTAACTCACCTGAACAATTTACTTCTGGTAGATAAAAAATATACTGAATAGATACATTAAATATCCTAACACCTTAAGTTTTCTTCTGTTGTGATGATTATTTATTTTCTGAAGTAATTCCTGTTTTTTGTTTTGTTTTGTTTTGTTTTTAAAGAGGAAGAAAAGGATTGGGAGAAAGAGCAGTGGCAGATTTTTAGAAGAGATAAAATTTGCTTTGTCCATTTAAGAATAATTCGAATGTAATACAAACTTCATTTTAAAGTCGTTGAGCAGATTAACTAAATTTAATTTTCAGAACCCTACAGACTATTTTTCATGCGAGTGTACTTCATATATATCATTTAAAGTGGGCTTTGAAATGCACCCTCAGAAAAGCATTTTTTCTTTGTTTATTTAGTCTTCCTGACCATCTAATCATACTGCAGTGAACATTTATGATTAATGTATTTCTTTAATTTGTTCCCTGAATGCTCTGCCTTAACCTACCTTGATATGTTTAAAATATTTCATTTTTTGAATACAATCTTAAGATACCTAAATATCATCATCTAAGTACGAAAAAATAATGTAGGTAAAACCCAAGGGAAAGACCTACTGACAAATCTGTAGCTGCTTCAGGTGAACCTACCTTTTTCCTTTTGACTATTAGTAGTTGCTTGTATTGATGGCAGCAATGATTATTCTCTTTTTAATTTTTTTTTAAATTTATTATTTATTTATGTTTATTTATTTATTTTTGGCTGCATTGGGTCTTCGTTTCTGTGAGTGGGCTTTCTCTAGTTGCGGCGAGCAGGGGCTACTCTTCATTGTGGTGCGTGGGCTTCTCATTGCGGAGGCTTTTCTTGTTGCGGAGCACAGGCTCTAGGCACATGGGCTTCGGTATCTGTGGTGCACAGGCTCAGCAGTTGTGGCGTGCACACTCAGTAGTTGTAACACACAGGCTTAGTTGCTCCGCAGCATGTGGGATCTTCCCGGACCAGGGCTCAAACCCATGTCCCCTGCATTGGCAGGTGGACTCTCAACCACTGCGCCACCAGGGAAGCCCTCTTCTCTGTTTAACGATAATGGTGAATAAATTGTCTATGATCACAATTGATTATTTATTCACTCCACACACCATAATGTGAACCCAGAGTTTGCAAGAGATTATGCTGAATGCTAGTGCTTATCTGTATAAGCACTTGTAGTTCTCAGCACTTCCTGTTTCATACACTTGCAATTGCAATTTTATTTATATATTTTCCTCTACATTGATGATACTCTCTATAGGTGAAAATATCATGTCTCTCATGTGCTAGATGAAATCCTTGATAAAACATTGATTAATGAAAGCATTCTCTGGAAACTAAACTACTGAGGACTAGGATATAATTTTCTAGTGATAGAAGTCATAGTGTCTTTTTTGAGCTCTCATGTATATCAGACATGGTGCTAGCATACTGCATGCATTCTCCCTAATCTTTCTGACAGCCTGTAAAATAGGTGTTATTATCACCTTCTACTACAATTAGTAGGTGATGGAAACATCACACCCTTTCCATTAAACCAGGCAATCTTAAACTTGATACATGGATTAGCTTTATTAAATGAGTGACCTGAATGTTTCTTAGATTGCCATATTCAAATGTCAATGACCTCAGTGAGGCTTTGGAGGGAAACTGGACAACAAGCAGTTCAAGGTTCAGCTCACTGGTGAGATTCCAGGACTTACGTGTTCTCCCTGGATTAAATGGAGATTCTATAACTTCTTTTTTGCTTTTATCTTACTCAAATTTCCTGCAGCATTTGATAATATGAACTATATTTTCTGTTACAGAATAAAATTAACAAACTGTATTTAATAAAATTTTCACAGTCTTATTTTTTAAGGAAAACATGACTATTTAAATCTCTGCATCTTTCCCCTTCCCAGGAACAATGAAGGTACAATACTTTCTAGCTCCTTGGATGATAGAAAAGATCAGAGATACAACAAATGCCAATGGGGTGGTGAGTTCACACAGGAAAATAGCATCTTCATACATTTCTCCCTGCTGCCTTCCTGATAAATCTGTGAATCTGTGTTTCCCTATCAAGTAACTATACTTCTATTCTGTATATACCCATCTCCAAGAAAGGGCGAGGGAGCCCAGGTTAATGACTTTATTTGTGTACTTTGAATGCTACCTCCCAATGTAATACGATGTACTAATTATGAGTTTGTCCTTTCCCCAAAATTCTTTGAGGTGAGGTTTTCTTAATTTCCCTTACTAAAGTTCTCATTTTCTACTCAAGATTGATACCTTTTCTTCCAGAAAGGTCTATGTTAATACAATTCTGGTGACACCTCTTGAATAAGCTTGACCTTTCTTTCCTGGAACCTACCCTGAGCTGAGATACGGAGTGCTCAGCCCCATTAAATAACAGGGAGTATACAGCTATGTTTGCTTTACTGATGGGAGGCAAACTGGTACCCCAACCAAGCTGTTTGACCATGGCTTCTTCCTCCTCAGAGATCACAGAATTTGGATGTCTCTACTAAGCTGGAAAAATGGTGCTAGATGAGACCTAACCTTTGAGGCCTCACAGTGTCTCCTCAGATTCTTGAGGTGTGCCAGTACTTACTTTATACCTCTGTGCTATGATATGTAATTTCTCTTTATGGCTGATGCTTGAAAACTCTTTGAAAACTGTTTGCTTTCTTCATCATAAACTAAGTAAAAAAGGAACTTGAAATGTTCCTGACTCTTAGCTGATATCTTGATTTGTTCCATGTGTAGGAATGTATAGTATTTTTTAAGACCTTAAATATTGGTATCAACAGAAGGGAGTGAAAATGGAAATTAGGAACTCCTTGTTCAGAAATTAGAATTTCATGACAATATCAGAACATTAAGGCAAGCACAGGACTCTATCAGAATGCACACACTACATACCTATGCAGTCAGCCTTGGTGTCTCTTTAGGTTGGTTTTCTTAAAAGCAAAGCCTGAGATTAGAAATAATATCCAAATGATTTAGAGGAGTATCCTTAAGAAAAGGTGTTTGAAGAAAACAATATAGAGTAGGAGGAAGATCTAGGCAAGAATGTATTCTCAGCTGAATACTGTTATGTCTAATGTCACAAGGAAAACTCTGGAGCACAAATTTCTTCAGAGTTAGTCAAAACTTGAGGAAAAAGGGCAGGACTTTTCCAGCTTCATGTACCTGATCAATGCTAATTCTCCAGGGAAGAGAGTAACACCACAGCAGCTGGAACATGGTGCTAAGGCTAAGGTAGGATATCTGGATGGGGCAACAACATCTTTCACTAGTCTTTTCCTCCAATACCTGATGCTTGAAAAATCTCCTACGCCAATGTATTTAGATAGCAAAGTAAAGAGAGACACACCAAGAAAATGTCACAGCTTGGCCAAGTATGGATTGCTCTGCCTTGATGGTTTGAGCTGGATCTGAGAGCATTAACTAGCAGTAAAAGTCTAAGTTCTTATAAAAATTCAGTTTTCTGTGTAGTGTCTTTTTCCATTCAGGCTGCTATAATAGAATACCATAGATTGAGTGAATTTTAAACAACAGAAATTTATTTCTCTCAGTTCTGGAGGCTAGAAAGTCTAAGATCAAGGCGTCAGCAGATTCAGTATTGGGTGAGGGCCCGCTTCTTTGGTCACAGACTGTTGTCTTCTCACTGTATACTCACATGGCACAAGGGATAATGGAGCTCTATGGCTGGGGTCTTTTTTGTAAGAGCAATAATCCTATTTATAAGGGCTTTGCCCTCATGACCTAGTCTCCTTTCAAAGGTCCCACCTCCAAGTATCATCACATTGGGATTAGC
Source organism: Mesoplodon mirus (assembly GCF_964341445.2). Taxonomy (NCBI): domain Eukaryota; kingdom Metazoa; phylum Chordata; class Mammalia; order Artiodactyla; family Ziphiidae; genus Mesoplodon; species Mesoplodon mirus. The sequence continues at coordinate 113,632,227 of NC_138982.1, forward strand.
TTTCACATATGAATTTTAGAGAGATACAAAAATTCAGTTCATAGCATTCTGCCCTGATCCCCCCAAATTTATGTCCTTCTTACATGTGAAATACATTCATTCCATACCAAAACCCCAAAAGTCTTAATTTTTCCAGCACCAACTTCTAAGTTCAAAATCACATCTAAATATCACCTAAATCAGATATGAGTGAGACTCAAGATATAATTCATCCTGAGGCAAATTCCTCTCCAGCTGGAACCTGTGAAACCAAATATGTTATATGCTTTCAAGATATAGTGGTGGGACAGACATAGGGCAGATATTCCTATTTCAAAATGGAGAAATAGGAAAGAAGAAAGGAGTGACAGGTCCTAATTAAGTCTAAAGCCTAACAGGAAAAATCCCACTAAATCTTAAATCTTGAGAATAATCCTCTTGGCTCAAGGCTCTGCTTCCCAGGCCCAATGGAGTGGCAATGTCACCCCAATGGCTCAGTGAGATGGCCTTTCAATGGCTCTCTGTGGTGGCTCCACCCATGCCATGGTTCTCCACTGGGGTCCTGGGGCTCTCTGGACTGGGATCCCAAGCTCACAACTCTGCCAAGCATCCCTGTTCTTTGAAATCTAGATGGAAGCAGCCATATTCCCAGGGTCCATGCACTCTGGACCTGTGTAGGGAGTGGTGGCCCTGATGACCTCTGATCCCCTTCAGCAACATTCTTCCAGTCCCTGGCTTCTGTTGAGATGGTTAATTCCATACTAATATCCTTATCAAATGATCACTTGGCCACATCCTTAGTGTTCCCATTTTGCAATGTGAGTAAGCTGATAATTTTCTAAATCTTTAAGTTGTGCTTCCTTTTTTTAAAATAATTCTACCTTGAAGTAAGTTTTTATTTTCTCCCAGTTCATTATAAGCAGTCAGGAGGAGCCAAGCCACATCTTCAATACATTCCTTACATATGTCTTCAGCTAAATATCCAATTCCATAGTTCACAGCCTGTACTTTCCACAAAACACTGGAACACACAAATCAGCCAAGCTCTATGGCAATTTATAACAAGGATCCCCTTTCCTCCAATTTTCAATAACATGCCCCTTATTCCATGTGAGACCTCATTGGAATGACTTTACAATCCATATTTTTACCAACATTCTGTTCATGATTACTTAGATTTTGTCTAAGAAGATTGAGGCTTTCACTATAGTTCTCTTAACTTTCTGAGTCCTCACCAGAATTGCCTTTAAAGTTCCATCCACGGCAATGTGGTCTTTTTCTAGCATGCACCTCAAAACTCTTACAGCCTCTACCCATTACCCACTTTCAAAACTGCTTCCACATTTTTAGATATTTGTTATAGTAGTACCCCCACTTCTCAGTACCGACTGTTGTCAGTTTGGTCGGCTGTAACAGAATACCATAGACTGGGTGGCTTAGAAACAACATAAATTTATTTCTCATAGTTCTAGAGGCTGGGAAATCCAAGATCAAGTCACTGGGAAATTTTGTGTCTGCTGAGAACCTGCTTCCTTGTTCATAGAGGGCTGTCTTCTCCCTCTATGGTAGAAGGGGAAGAAGCTCTCTTAAGATCTCTTTTTAAGGGCACTAATCCTATTTATGAGATCTCCATTGTCATGACCTTATCACCTCCTAAAGCTTTTACATTCAAATTCCATCACATTGGGGATTAGGCTTAAAATATAAATTTTGGGGGAACTCAAATATTCAGTCTGAAACATAGTGATTTTAAAAATTACATCATTCCTTTCTGTTTTCTCTTAGGTTCTTTCTCTAGAATTCAGATGATTTAACCCCCTCAATAAATAAAGTTATATTTGACTCTTTTTTTCTTTTATAGACCACCTGAATCTACATGATGGTTTAAATCTTTCTATTGTACTCCAGCAAACTGAGCCTTATCACAGTCTACTTGTATTCTTAAAATCATAAATGACTTCTGAGAGTACACGTCATCTCTGCGCATCACTTTTTAAAAGGGTTATAGCCCTTGTTTCAAAGGGAAGTGTCTTTAATTCCAGTACTGGGTTTTTAAACAGGCAGTGTTGCTGTTATGTGCTGTAAGAGGATTGTTTAAAATTTCAGAAGGACCCAATGATATAAAATAGATATGACTACCAATCCATCAGAGTATAAGGAATGATGCTTTCTTTATCATTTAAAGACAAAACTTGGCAGCTCTGTTTCCACTGAATGGCAGAAAGTTAATGCAGTCAATTCAAGGTGTTTCTATCAAAGCAACCTTTGTTCTGTACAACTTTCCCCTGGTAGAGGGAAGCAGGCAAATGGTCTTGGTTAAGTTCTGCTTCCAGTGTCAACAATGGAAAGCCATTGATTTCAGTGTCTCAATAACCACTTCCAAGAAGTCGCTGCTATATTTACCTCTTTCTAAACACCAGGCCTCCTTTGGGAAACTTCTACATAAGATCTGTGCAGCATCACCTTTTCCCAAATCTATATTTTAGCAGATGTGACCATACCACATTCCCCTATCTCCCAGTCGTATTTTCAAAATAGGTAGGCACTCCTCCAACTTCCCTTCCAGTTTCTCACTCCTAAACTCCCACTCCTCCTCTCATTTTTTGCTGTTTGATGAGCTTTTTCCAAAGCCATGAACTTGTACAACCCAGGAGACAGAAGCACATGGTTATTAAATTTCCAAGAAGCTGTAATCAACAAATGAGGAACAGTAGTCAGTGTTCCACATCCCACAAAGGGACAGTACCACAGCCTCTGACCTTTCAACAGGACAATTCTGAGGTGCATTCTACAAGGTTCTTCAGGGTGTTTCTACTGAGATTGAGCTCCAAGAGTAGTAACCAAATCAATTATGCAAACTTTATTGGTTTTTCACCTTACCTTCTCTCTTTCTTCCCACTCCTTAACTTCTGCTCCTTGGAATAATTTTCCAAAGCCACCACTTGTTCACAAGTCCTTGTCTCAGGACTTGTTTTAGGGGATCCCAAATAAAGACAGTGTCTACTAGCAGGATACTAAAACTGGATAACTCACTTCATATGACAAGACTCTACTGCTGAGGACTAGACAGGAAAGGAGTGAGATGCCAAAATCTGAGTTGGTAAATTGCAGGTGAAATACCCTGAAACTTCCAACTGGTAAAAGCAATTCCTTCACTCTTTTAAATAATATAATGCTCTGCTTTTCTGGGGTTCATGTGATGACTTCAGTTGAGTTGGATACCTTGCAAGATGATATGATGCCTTCTCAAATTCACTCATCACTCCCCTTATGACCTCTAGAAATAACTTTGCTCAGGGTTCAGCAAGCTCAAGAAGGGAATTATGGTCCTTAATATTAGAGGAAATATTTTATTCTCTAAAACATTATAGAATATGTACCAGTAAAAACTGGGAAATTATAATTGGGAATGAATCTTAAGAATGTAGGACCAAGGTATGCAAAAAATACAACAGGGGATGCTATTGACCTAGAAACACCATTGAACTCAGCACTAAATATCCCAGCAATGACATTTTGCAATGAATCTAAAGATGATTGTTTTGGCTCTTTGGGGTCTTTTGTGTTTCCATACAAATTGTGAATTTTTTTATTCTAATTCTGTGAAAAATGTAATTGGTAATTTGATAGGGATTGCATCGAATCTGTAGATTGCCTTGGGTAATATAGTCATTTTCACAATATTGATTCTTCCAATCCAAGAACATGGTATAATTCTCTATCTGTTGTGTCATCTTTTATTTCTTTCATCAGTATCTTATAGTTTTCTGAGTACAGGTCTTTTGCCTCCTTAGGTAGGTTTATTCTTTTTGATGCAGTGGTAAATGGGATTGTTTCCTTAATTTCTCTTTCTGATCTTTCATTGTTAGTGTATAGGAATGCAAGAGATTTGTGTGTATTATTTTTTTATCCTACAATTTGACCAAATTCATTGATGAGCTCTAGTAGTTTTCTGCTAGCATCTTTAGGGTTTTCTATGTATAGTATCATGTCATCTGCAAAGAGTGACAGTTTTACTTCTTCTTTTCCAATTTTAATTCCTTTTATTTCTTTTTCTTCTCTGATTGCCATGGCTAGGACTTCCAAAACTATGTTGAATAATAGTGGTGAGAGTGAACATCCTTGTCTTGTTCCTGATCTTAGAGGAAATGCTTTCAGTTTTTCACCATTGAGAATGATGTTTGCTGTGGGTTTGTCATATATGGCCTTTATTATGTTGAATGTAAATAAACTCAAAATGGATTAAAGACCTAAATGTAAGGCTGGATACTATAAAACTCTTAGAGTAAAACATAGACAGAACACTCTTTGACATAAATCACAGCAAGATCTTTTTTGATCTACCTCCTAGAGTACTGAAAATAAAAACAAAAATAAACAAGTTGGATCTAATTAAACTTAAAAGCTTTTGCACAGCAAAGGAAACCATAAACACAATAAAAAGACAACCCTATGAATGGGAGAAAATATTTGCAAATGAAGCAACTGACAAGGGATTAATCTCCAAAATATGCAAACAGCTCATGCAGCTCAATATCAAAAACAAACAAACAACCCGATTAAAAAATGAGTGAAAGATCTAAATAGACATTTTGCCAAAGAAAACATACATATGGGTGAAAAAGCACCTGAAAAGATGCTTCACATCACTAATTATTAGAGAAATGCAAATCAAAACTACAATGAGGTATCACCTCACACCACTCGGAAGAGCCATCATCAAAAAGTCTACAAACAATAAGTGCTGGAGAAGGTGTGGAGAAAGGGAACCCTCCTACACTGTTGGTGGGAATGTAAATTGGTACAGCCACTATGGAAAACAGTATGGAGGTTCTTAAAAAACTAAAAATAGAGCTACCATATGATCCAGCAGTTCCACTCTGGGCATATATCTGGAGAAAACCATAATTCGAAAAGATACATGCACTCCAAATTTCATTGCAGCACTATTTACAATAGCCAGGACATGGAAGCAACATAAATGTCCATCATCAGAGGGATGGATAAAGAAGATGTGGTACATATATACAATGGAATATTAGCCGTAAAAAAGATCAAAATAATGCCATTTGCAGCAACATGGGTGGATTTAGAGATTGTCATACTGAGTGAAGTAAGTCAGACAGAGGAAGACAAATATATGATATCACTCATATGTGGAATCTAAAAAAAATAAGGTACAAATGAACTTATTTACAAAAGAGAAGTAGAGTCATGGATGTAGAACACAAACTTATGGTTACCAGGGGATAAAGAGGGAGGGAAAAATTGGGAGATTGGGACTGACATATACATACATATATAAAATAGATAACTAATAAGAACTTGCTGTATAGTACAGGGAACTCTACTCAATATGCTGTAATGGCCTATATGGGAAAAGAATCTAAAAAAATAGTGGATATATGTATATGTATAATTGATTCACTTTGCTGTACACCTGAAACTAACACAACATTCTAAATCAATTATACTTCAATAAAAGTTTTAAAGAATCTTTAAAAAGAAAAAAAAGAAAAATTCAAAAAAAAAAAAAAGAAAACAAAGATGATGTTCCTATGATAATGGGATGACTCCTTGAAGCTTGCTATGACAATGCTTGCAGCCTGATTGACAGTTTCTGAACATGCTGCTCAAGTCTCACCTCAAATGCCTTATCTTTCATTTTTCTGTCTCAGGGCTTTTCTCTGAAGCCATGAGAGTCAACTCAAATCAGATGAAGGGCAACCTTCATGCACGTGTGAATTCCCACTGTGGGGACAACCCTCAACAAAGAGAGAAGGGTCATCAGTGGCTAAAGCTCCAATGTCCTATCTTTAAAAGAGATCACCCTGAGGCACATTATACAGATTTCTCAGAGGGTCCCTCGTGGTGCTAAACCCCAGTGGCCACAGAGGTGACCAGCTCAACAGCATGCCCTTCATTAGCCTTCCCTCATTCCCACTTTCACTTCCTTCTTTGAGTGGTCATCATCCAAAGAACATTGGCACCAAGGTCCTTAAATCAGGCTTTGCCTTGAGAGAAACTAAACTAAGATACGCCTTAACCATTTAAATGATCCAAAGAAATAGATATGTCAGAAATAAAACTTACCTCCTTGTGAGTAAAGTTCAATAAAAAAAAAGTCTGCAGTAAAATATAGCAGACAAATCTTTTCAAATCTTTCATATGAATTGATGATATTTTTCTCTTTTTACCCTAAGTAGTCAAATCAAAATTGTGGTAAGGAGAAAAACGATTCTATAGGATCAAAAGTATATCTGTTAAGTGGGCTTTAGGGGTCTTATTGAGGTAATGAAATTTTCTGCAACTGGCTTATAATGATGGTTGTACAACTTAGTAAATTCACTAAATATCTTTGAATTGTATACTTAAGATGGAAGAATCCTATGGAATGTAAATTGTGTCACAATACAGTTAAAATCCAAACAATAGCCCATAAACACAACAAGTTAAAAACATACCAGATGTAGCATCCAAACATGGGATTAGTTCCTTGACCAGGGGTCGAACCCATATGTCTTGCAGTGGAAGCAAGGAGTCTTAACCACTGGACCACCAGGAAAGTCAACAGAAGATCTTCTTGATTTTTTATTTTATTTTTTAAGGACTCTTGCCATATTAGATCAAGATTTCTTAAACTGAGATCAGAGAACCTCAGTGATCTTTTAACATGTCTGTCCAAGGCATAATAGAGTTCAGGTTTGGGGGAGTTTCTTCATCATCTCTGTTGTTTGACCTGGCAAGAAAAAAAAAAATAATAAAAGGAAACCTTCTGTATTTGACCTTAAGCAGACAGGCACAGTATAATGCAGAAGCTCAGTTGTGGCAACGCTTGCTCCCTGAATTATGGGAATGATTCAGATCCCAGCAAAGGAGAAAATTTAAGTTTCTAGGTTCATATAGATTGCTGTGTGCAGAACCAGTAAGAATCAGGCATGATATGAGAACCAGAAAAACCCTTTGTAAGAGTTCTAAAGTTTAGTCCTCTGATATTTCTTTCTCAATGTGATTAAAAGCATCAAATCAGCTGGGTTCGAGAGAAAAGTCATTCTAAATCTGAGGCAAATATCATAGACACATTAAATTCATGTACATCAGAATTTTATTGTACATAGTTTTATACATTTGTTTTATAATTGTATAATTTTTTTAAAAAAACAAAGACTTTAACTAGTTTCATCATAACAAACTTTCCTCTTTAGGATAAATAACATTTTCCTAAAATGTTTCCTTAAGTAATTGAAGTTTGGGAAAAAAACTGTACTATATATGCTATTGTATAAATGTCAGGGTAATTAATACTACGTGGTATAGTAATCCCCCAAATTTCAGGAACTTTGTAGATTAAAAGTTTATTTTTCACTCACTGAGGCCCATTGGCTTTAACCCAAGTAATGATTCAGGGATAAAGACGCTTTTCATGCCATCTTCAACATGTGACTTTATAATTTCCCTGGCATCATCCTGCCAACAGATGGAGAGGAGAGAAATTAAGAAGGACCATGCAGGATGTTTAAGGCATGGGGACTGGAAGTGGCAAACATTTCTACAATGCAAATTCCATTGCTCTGAACTTAATCACAGAACCCTACCTCACTGCTGAGGAGACAGGAAAATATAGCTGAGCTGTGTACCCAGGATGAAAATGAAAAACATTTGCCAATTACATAGAATCCTCTCTACCACAGCCCATTATCTTGTGCAGCTCACTCTATGGTCTACTATCCTCCCCAGGGAATCCCTCAGGGTGAAAGTCCTAGGAGTTCATGTTCAGACAAGTACAACACACTCTTTCCTGTAGACACAGCTGATTGGACAAGATTGCACGGGGACTCCTCTTGTTGAAGTCCCCACAGCTGCCTTGAGTCTACAAAGGCTTCTGGTAATTGTTCTGTAAAGTCCTGTTTGTTGGAATTTTCTTAGTTGTTTGTTTGGATGTGTATTTTTATAGTGAAGACACACAATTTGAAATAGATTAAATGAATCCTCATTCTTTGTTAAAATTCCTAGGTACAACTCTGTGTCTGTCCGCATCTCTCCCTCTGGATACTCAACTGTAGTTATCATAAGCCCTTTAAAACTCTAAACATCTAAATTGAACTCATTTCTTTTTTTCACCTAACCTAACTCCTTTTGTAGGTTTTAATATTTTTCAGTGACAAGCTCTTCCAAGCTCCTTGGACCAGAGACTAAAGTCAATTTTGACTGATCCTCTTCTTTGGAAATCATACACACGTTTACCTCCTTGTTTCTCACTCAATCTCTTCTTTCCATTTGCTAAGCCATGCTTCTGGTTCTAGTGCTTATATCTGCAGAAATCATCACTACCTCAATTCTTGCAAATCGATTTTACACACTGCTGATCTGACTCTAGTAATGCTACCCCCAATTGAAAGTGTATAACTTGCTATCCAGTGCTCATCTAAAGATAGGCATAATTGAGGGGAGTCTGGGGGAAAATGTATACATGTATATGTATGGCTGAGTAGCTTTGCTGTGCACCTGAAACTATCACATTGTTAATCGGCTATACTCCAATATAAAATAAAAAGTTAAAAAATAAAAATAAAAACACCCATAATAATCAGTTTAGAATTAAGAATCCTTCACAATAAAATTGTGACCTATCTTTTCTATTTCCTTCTGTTGTCCTAAATTAATTCTATGTTCCCTTACATTGATCTATACCTATGTTCACTGGCATTCTATTTTAAGTCTGAATTATATATTAGCTTCTAAAAGTTGGCTTTCTTTATTCACGTCCAGCCCAATTTAATATCTTGCTCCTTTAAAATATACTAATTTGCTTTTTTTTTCTAAAAAAATATTTGTGTACGTTCATGTTTTGGATGTATTGTGTACATATTTAATTTTTCTTTCATTTTGTACTAAAGGTACTTCATCTGATCGGTGCCTTAAAGACAAAGCAGATACTAAAAACTGTAGTATATTACTTTATGTGTGTTGAATGAATGAATGAGTAATCACTCTGCTGATAAAAAAATTATTTCATAAAAAATCTTATCATTTTCAGTAAACATTTGCTTGAAAAACACAATTCTCTGCTGTGTACACCTTGATTAATGTTGCCTCAGAATCCTATTTTTTTTTCTTCTTGAGATAATACACATATCTTAATATTCATCATGTATTTCTCCCTTTTCTACTCATCTCAGTCAAAGGATTCCTTCTCAAACTTTTCCTTCATGATAAAAATTAAGCTAAAAGCCCTTAATTATGACATATACATTATAGAATAATACAGTATATTGTATCAAATATAAAAAATTAAGTGAGAAGAAAAATGAGGCATGGTAAAAATCCAGGATCCTCAATATCTATATTACTTGAAAGGATGTAAGAAAATTATCAGAAATTTCACCAAAGTCACTTTGTATAATTATGCTTTCTTTCTTTGGATTATCAGCATTCATTTATTATTATTACTTTCTTTGTGTTGACTTGTGATTTTTCTGCTTAATTACTTCTTTCGCAACAGTGTTCACCCACTGTTTTGTTGTAATGTGAATCACTTAGGAATCATTATCTATTAAACACACTTTGACAGAGGAAACTGAAAAACTGCAATATAAAAACGCATTATACATTAAAAAAATTACAAATAAATGTTGGAAAACAATCGTTTTTGTGTGTGAGAGTAGTGTTGAAAGATAAACTGAGGCATGTGAAAAACTTTAAGAGTTTATTAGAGCAAAAATCAATTCAAATGAGGCAGCGCCAAACCAGAAGTGCCTAGGGGCCTTGAGGAGAGTAGCCAGGGAAAAGACACACAGAGGAGATGAGGCTATAGTTGTGAGTTCCTGTGAGTCTATAGCTTTTTCCAAGTAAAAGTTTAAAAAATAAACTTATTTATGAAACAACTGTGTTATTCTCTACAACTTTCTGGTATCAGTTAGTGGTTATGAAATGAGTTTCTGCGTGGACACCACATGCAGAAGCTCATGATTTGGAGAGTGTTCAAAGATTAAGAAAACAGATATTTTAGTAAAAAGAAAGGAAAATGATCAGTTTATAGTGACTTTTTTCAGTTGACTTATTTCTTCCATTGTGTCCTTCCTTTTCCAAAGCTATATATACTGAAGTCATTTTTGACATCGCTGCTGAGCTGTTGGAGATCAAGCCAGATTTGATGACAGAAATGCCATTTTCCATCCTCCTATCCTTCCTACCCATGCTGCACATAATTCACCTCCCTCATTTGAAGCAAAGGTTATATGCTATGCAAGTACAAGGGAAAATGACACTTAGGGTGAATTACACAATATGTCTTCAGATGCCTGGGTACTGAGCTACAACCCTCCTCCAGGTCAGACGTGATGTCTTTTCTGTGTCATCTCAAATGTTGCTAATGCTGCTGGACTTTCCTAATGCTGCTGTTGCTTTTCACATTTTGAAAGATAGACATACTAGAAACAGGGATGTCATAGATAGATATTAAAATACACATACACACTGGCAAATAAAACAACATAAATTTGGTTTATAGAGTGTGAAACACCCTGTTGATCTTAGCAGCTTTAATTATGCATGGCTTTCGCAGGCCTCCCAGCAACAGATATAACTTCTTGCTGCCATTGCTTCTAATTGAGATGTAAAGACTCTAATTGTCACACAATAAAGCATACATTTTAAATTAATTTTTTCAAACATGGAAAGTAAAAGAGCAGTAGAAATGAGCATTTAATGTTGATTGTTTAGGTCCTAATCTGGAAAAAAAATAGCCTATTTGTTTCATAGTGATTGTTCCTATTTGGTGCTTGTCACATAAGAAATAATAGTAGTTATGGTTCAGATGCCACTAATTATGTCCCCAAAATGGATATTGTATGTATCAGTTGCCTTAATAATCTCACAAATATCTCACATTTGAAGAGGAGGCTATCCCCTAAAGTTATCAGGAGGACTAATTAGTCTTTGCACTATTGTGTTAATAAATGATATTATTAGCTAAATGTTTAATAATGAGCCTTAATGCACTTACTCTTTAGTGTAGTCCTTACTGTTCAGGGACTTCAATCAATGACAACTCTGTTGAATTCTCAACAGCCATCCACAGGGGTAGTGCTCATTTATAACTGGTATGTTAGTATGTTGGAATCCTTATCACTAAATTCAAGTATAGAACTAACCCTGGAGGAAGTCATGGAGGGATATGTGAGCTATTAAATTCTCCATACCTGAAAGCTCGCTCTTGTTTCTTTTGTTTGTTATTTGCTTGCTTTTTAGGCGTGAATAACAGAGTCTTATGCTTTAACTGTAACAATATTAGAGCCTTTTTTAATGTAACAAATTCACCTGCCTTAGGGAGTATGCCCTCAAAAGATTTTATGCAAATCTTCTACAAAGAGAAAGATCAGATGAAAGGAATTGATAGATACCCCTTAAAGACTTTGCTTAGAGTCGTCGTGTTATTACTGACTGATATACCTTCGAAACAGTCAAGAAGCTGTCAGTTCAACATTTTTTTATTTGTGATGTTGAATAAATATGGGCTGACTGCTTTTATAACGAGTGTATCTAATGCACTATCTGCAGAAAATTCAATGTATAATCAACATCATGATCAGATAATTTGTGTTTGTATGAATTCCTATGCTCTAAGCATCACCTTGGGGGAAATGCTTCTGGTTGTTATTTATGTATGTTACCTCCATGTTTTCCTTTAATTCAGGGTCTAATGAAATATTAATAGATTGAAAGGTAATTATGTTTTAAAATTTAAATTCTAACTAGTATAATGGAGTTATTCATGAAATAACTTTAATTGTTAATATTTAGTTCAAATTAGAAAATGTACCATCATCTAACTGTGAAAATCTTTTAAGCAGGTTGTGGTAGTGGATTGTCCTATACCCCATTTATTTACCCCATCTATTCTCTTTGGTGTCATAAGAACTAATCATTTAACATCTATTGTTTTCAGATACTATTTAAGCATCTTGTGTGTGTTAATTGTCACAAAAGCTTGCTGAAGATCTGAGTAACTGACTTGCCCAAGGTTATTTAGCTAGTAAAGGACAAGGTGGGGCTTTCATCCAGACAGGTGGTTCCATGATATGTGTACTTAATCACAATAACATACTGCTGATAGACCTGGCCATTATAGTAATTATCTTTATAGCTGATATTTACTGAAAAATTATAGTATATAGAAGGATAATTGCTCTGAATTACGTGCAGATTTTCTCACTTCATCTTCACTACAAATTGATGAAGTAGATTCAGTTATTATAATCATTTTACAGCTAGGCAAATTGAGGATTATGCAGATTATGTAATTTGCACAACGTCTCACCATCCTAATCACTAACTTTACTCTACTCTTGTGGTATTTACCTATACTTAGACTACTAACTGTGTTATGATACTCCATATAATTATAAATTAGTTCACTAATTCAGGCGACCTATGTTACATATGTGTCAAACAATGAGAATACAATAGTGAATGATGGTGAAGCCCTGATGCAGATATGTGTTCATCTTCTCAGTCACTATCTTTTTACAATTAGTACTCTACAGAAATAATTGTGCTATGGGAGAACAAAGGAAGGAGTGATTTATTTTGTTGAAGAGATCAGGTAGTTCCCCTTTGAGAGATAACAGCTGGCCTGGAGTTCATATCATGGATTTCATGAGTGAAAGGATGGATTTGGTGATAACTGGTAGTGCGGGGAATGAGAGGATGTGAACATGGGTCAGAGAATGACAGCACATGGTGTGCTGGGATGATAGACGGTAGTTCTATGATGTTACTGTAAACAGTGAGAAGATGTGTGATGAGCATAAAGCTAGAAAGGGAGACTGGAGCCAAGCTGAGCACATTTCAGCTATGATAAGCAATAGTGAGTTGTATGTGATAGGCAGTAGTAAAACATCAAAAGCTTTTTTTATGGAATAGAGTAATGCAATTCCAATCGTCAAATCTTTGTCAGTCTTAGAGACAAGCGTATGCAACATCATGGGATCAGTGGGAGAGGGAATAGAATAAGATATATTGAGATCATATTGTCCTTGAAAACTTAACTTGGCACAGAGATATAGAGGCATACATGGGGATTTTTTCCTATTATTTATGTTTTATATTTTATTAAAGGATGAGAATTATTACTTAGAAAATCTATAACCTAGAAATGACATGCCAAATTTAAACACAACAAATATTCTTAGTAGAAAATAATAGGGGAAAGGAAATGGGCAAACAAAGAAATATAGAAATATAAAATTAGCAATCAAGAAAAAATACACTTATCTACTTAAATGCTTGTTTCTGTAACTTATCATGAGACCTTAACAGATATTCACAAATCCTTTTGCCTCTAATCACCCCATGTACATTTTCCCTTGGCCAGCACTTCAGCTAGTTGAGGTTATTCTCCTGGTGGGGTAAAGAATTTGAAAGTTTAGTGACCTTTGCTCCATCCAGTTGTGATAGGTTTTCTATAATGTTTAGCATTGAAATGAAAGTTTTAAGAGAAAGCCCCAGAAAATTCTATGGATTACACATGGGCCTCCTTCTTATCTTAGGTAGCAACAACCTGATTTTTCCTTGATAATCAGGATCAATTACACCGGAAATTATCTTCTTTACCTGGTGTTTCATTAGTGTAAAAAGACTTAAATGGCCAGGTGGCCATCTTAACTTTCAGTTCAAGGGAACTATTTTTCAAAAGTCAAATTTGTGGAAATTTGATATAATAGTGAAAAAAAAATAGTTCCAATGAATCCTGCTATCTTCTGAACCAGTATATTCTGGCTTAGGTGAAACAGCATGAAACAAGACCACTTCCTATAAGACAATGCCCTAACCATAATAAACTCCTAGTAAGCGATTTCAGCATTTTATCAAGCCAGCTGCTTTGGGTTAATGAGGTACATGGTAAGATAAAAAATTCCATTCGCTATACTTTTTTTGGTGCACTTTGTTGCTATAAAATGAATTATTTAATAAGAAGAAATGTAGTTTACCTTACCATGATCGTGGATAAGGCATTCAAGTAATTCACTTAGGATGAGGAGGAAAAATCATTGCATGAGAAGAAGGCAAATTCATACCCTGAGTTACTGTTTATTAAATTGAGGATCCACTGATGCCTTCTTCTTGAGGAAAATGTTCCACTTTAATCAGCCTACCAGCTGTTTGCCCAAATAATGGTACAATATTAATGGTTAAGTAAAGCCTTCTTCTATTGGTGCTTTGGGTACTTAACACTTCTGAAACCAAATCAGTTGTGTTGAGGGGTTATATCATAGGCTCTACATAACTCTTACCCATGCCACCCTGACTGATTTTCATAGGAGCACATTGACTAAACATGGCAGTCTTGATGAAGGAAACTAGGTGGTAAATGGACAAGATGTCCACATGATTATTAACACTCTTCTCTTTAGTAAGTTCCTATGATGAGTATTTATACAGGACACAAAGCCTCCACTATGTGCCTCTTCCAGGGGTCCATCCACAGTCCTCTTTGTCAAACAATTTTGTCATCAATCGTCCAGTTTTCTTTTTCTTTGTCCTTGACCATCCAATTATTGGATATTTTGTATTATATATCCCTAACACTGCCATTTCCACATTGACAAAGTGGATAGTCATATCTGCTGCTCAAAATTCTGCCCACTGGGATGACTTTTTTTACCCACTAATTTATTGGGGAGTGGCACTAGAAATAGAAACATAATGCTGCAGTCTATCCACTTTTGGCTAGTGCCATCATATTTTGCAGAATTATCTATAAACCAGACCTAAGTGTTTTCTTCCTTAACGAACCAGTTAAAAGCAAATACCAAGGGCTTGCAATTTAAATTGAAGAAAAGGTGGCATTGCAGTAGGAATTTTCACTAACAGAGTCCAAGTCACCAACTCCTGCAACTTACTTGTGCATACAAAACCCACCAGAGTCTGAGCTTGGTTATCCCTGTTCTACTAAAGGATAAGATGCTGCTGTGCATATGCCTGCACAGCTCAGTGGATCATGATAGACAGCATAAATTACAAGGTCTTTTGGTCACACCTTGAATCTGTTTCAGATTCCTGAGCCAATCAAGATCTGTTTGTCAGAAGGAAACTAGCTATTTGCAGAAGACAGTATAACTTTTTACTACACACATCAGCTTTTCACTGTGATTCTCCTATAGGAATGGCCAGGAGTTCCACAGCGTATCTTTGTATATCCCAGACACTTTAAGGGGCATGACATTTGTGGGCCATAAAAGGTATCTTGTGGAACAGCTTATTTTGCCTCCTGGGTCTGTTACAGAGTCTTTGTCTTGCTGTAACCCCCCCAAATTTGATTAAGAATACATTGCTGCAGGTAGATTTGAGAACAGAATGTAAGTCCTATTTCAAGTTACGTCTCTCTTAGAGTTCTTTCTTTCTGAATATGTCCATTCATTCAAATGTGATACAACAAAATAATAGTTATGTTGATTTAATAAAAATTTCCTAAGCATTCAAATTTTTTCCAATAATTTGAGAGTCAAATATATAAGGAACTATTTTGAGAGTCCTAAAGATTCAAAGAAGTAAAATACAAAGTATTCACAATCTATCATAATACATAAATCAAGTATATGGATAAAGAGAAAAGTAACAGAATGCACTGAGTACAATAAAAACAAGTTTACTTTAATATTATGAATAATCAGAAATGGGAGAGAAGAAACGCTGAGAGGAAACAGAAATTCTATGAAGGAATTTCATATTTATTAACTGTTTATGAACAATTTATCTTTTCTCTCCCTTACAAAACAATGCAAAACAATATGCTATCATTCTAGCAATCCTAGTATTAACTCTATGGTCTTTCTAACATTCTATTCAACTTAGGTGTTGGTAGATATAACTAATTTGAAGATTTTTTTAAAAGAACTACAATGATTCCAGACTTTAAAAGATAGTACCCATTTAAATGGCAGGCAACACAGCTGTTATATGACTCATTGCTTGTTCATGGAACCACATAGATGAATTTCTTATAAGTAATAGATAATTTTAAAATGTGATTTTAAAGATATTTCTCCTTTTACTATGAATCCTCAGAGAACTTCCATTAATAATAATTGAGGTAAAATAAAATTTCTATTGGATAAGCACACCATAAATACTTAAATGATGCATTTTTCATAGTTATTTTTAGCTCAAAAAGCTATTTAATTCTCTGTAGATAAGTTATGTACATGGCCTGTACAAAAATGATGTATGTAAGATAATTTATTATATGTGTTAGGTTAAATATAAAGAGCTAAGATCACCACAGAATTTTTTAAATTGGTATTTCCAATTTCTTTTTAATTGTTTTGGCTATTGCATTTTTTTACTACTTGGGTTTACAGCATATCAAATTCAAAAGTAGATGTATTCTATTTAACATCTAAAATATTATACATCCTCTCAACCAAAACTAAATATTTTAAACTAGTGCTATGTATTGTGGAAAATACGTAATTAAATATGAAATTTTAGCCAAACTTTAGTCAAATATCTTCTAACTAGACTTATGTATTTAACACAATGAATATCAGACCTTTCCCAAATTAATATGACGGATTTAGATAACTTAATTAATATGATAAATTAAAATAATTCGTGCATTTAAGCAAATTATGCTTATAATAGTGTGATATGTTTTTAGCCCTTACCTTATTAAATTAAAAAAAAATTATCCTTCCTTTGAGATAGTATACATAGTCTACATATACATATATTTTAAAGACAGTATATAAATTTAAAACTTATAAATTATTCCCATTGTATTGATTCTGGCAGTTTGAGTTGCTAATTGATGGTTTCCTCAGTTTTCATTATTTACTTAATTTCTGATTTTAAAGTTGTTTCTATTGCTAACAATGGCATTCAGAATTAATAGAGTAGATGTAGTTTTCATTTAGTTAATTTTATGTTGGTGATACATGACCAGTGACTATTTAATTTTCTCTCATTCACTGTAAATTTTAAAATGAAAAAAATAATAGCATTTCAGACTTTAGAGTCTGATACAGAGAAAATGTTTTTATATAAAACCATATGTTTTTATTTTGTAAAATTGTATGCATCATGTTAGAAATTTACATTAGGTATTGCCAACTTTATATTCTGTTAAAGAGTGGTTAAATCATGGTAATTGTTCTAATATAGAACAGCTTATGTAATCCAAATAGATTGGCATATAAGAATTAACTTGAGAAATAAATTCCTTTCATTTAATATGTACACAAATCATATTAATTTGTAAGAAACCTAAGTAAATGCATTAGGTGCTGTATGAACTTGGCAGCCTCAGATGTTTCTGTTGTCTCTATATACATTCTTCCATCTTTTTACTTATCCATTTAAACATTTATCTGTTAAAAGACTTGAATGCTCACTGGGTTCATAGAAATTAATTTCTTTCTTAAAGTAATTTACCAACTAAAATGAGAGAGATTAATGATAATTAAAATGATAGTAAAGAATGAAATATTGATTTCATTGGAAGAGAAACAAAGTTCTGATCAAATGTATTAAATTTGCCTTCTTGTAAGACTGCTTGCATTGTTTTAGTGTGTTCTGTAAGTTTCAAGGAATGTGTCTTTGTTAAATACAGAGTGAAAATTTGCAGATTTTGAATAAGTGGTAGGCTAAGAAAAATCCATTCTGAGCGTAAAATAGTGCAGAGCCACAATCTCCAATATAAAATACAGTTATATTTACTTTCTTGATTGCATCACAATTTATTTTTTATTTAAAGAAAATATTTTTTCTTACATATAATATCATAGAAAGCAGTGGAAAAGGATGCTCCTTCTATTTTCCTTCTTTAAAAGTGTTTCTACCAGAAGGAGGCATTTCAGAAAGTAAAATCATAGCATTTGAAAACTTGAAAAGAACCTTAAAAAAATCAGATCATAGCCTACAGCTTTCATATAAGTACTCTGAGGTCCAGAGAATGTAATTGATTTTCCCAGGATTAGAGTTAGTGCAAGGCAGAACTGAAAGTAGAACTTTTGGGCTTAGAGGAATGTCTCCTCATACTGCATGTGTGAATAAAGAAAGTAAACGTAATATAGGTGAAAGAGAGAGGTAAGATATCAAGGAAGTTATCATTGGAAGATATCTTTTTAGTATCATCTCTTTGTCAGTTCTCAATATCATGTGTAGTTTTGAAATTGTTAAACTACTACAACATTGCAGTGATTAGGCTGTGGTTTTCGCTAGTATGACATGGGAAGTGATGTAAAGTGATTATCTGGGTAGAAGAGGTTTGTTTCAAGTAGCATTCAATCTAGACTTTTATCCACTAAAATCTTCCACCACAAAGAGACAAAACATTCCAGTGCTTTGGTTATAAGCACTTTATACCAGGGTCTGTTAAAGACAAGAAAGGATCTCACATTTTTAAGCCATTAATATGGCTCGGGCAATGTTAAGTGTTCTACTTATTTTAGTTCACATGAACACCATTTTACATGTTCTACATTTCTCTTTAAGTTTACTTCTATTTGCTTTTCTTCATATCAAACATGTTACATGATCTTCAAATCTTCATGTCCAATTCACTTGTCAATCAACTTGAATATGCCTTCTGCTAATATTTAGTTCATTGATACCAGCTTTCCACTTCCCTTTCTGCTCTTATCAGTGTTACTAACAGCTTTCATATTGTGCAGTCTGTCCTCATGTTATGCAGCTTTGGGC
The DNA here is from genome assembly GCF_964341445.2 of Mesoplodon mirus. Lineage (NCBI taxonomy): Eukaryota > Metazoa > Chordata > Mammalia > Artiodactyla > Ziphiidae > Mesoplodon > Mesoplodon mirus. The sequence goes on from NC_138982.1 coordinate 113,650,908, forward strand.
TGAAGCAGGTGCAGGTGGTTCCTTCCTTCAGTGGGAAAACTGGCCTTCTCTTATCTTTCATGATTCCATATTTTCTTTTTTTCTCTTCCAAACTCACTAGTCATTGTTATTCATATTCAACTGCTATATACTCTTACTCCTCTAAGCATTTAATATTAGATACTAGGCCCACTTCTTTACATAAAAATTTCCCTAAGCTATATTAACATTTTTCAGGGCTTTAAATATAATTTGTTATCTCTTCTGAAGTCCAGACATATGCATTCAATATTTTATTTAGCTGTAAGTAAAATCTCAATATTAAGACCAAATCTATATATTCTACTTCAAGAATATATTTTGACTCCGTTCACCTCACTTGTGTCCTCTGTCACTACTCTTGGCCAAGCCTCAACCATTTTTAGCCTGTGATAATGCAATAAACTTCTAGTTGGCCTTCCTCCATCCAGTCTTCAATTGTTTCTTATTTAACAGAGGAAGATTTGTCAATTATGAATCAGGTCATACCACTTTTTCCTCACACTAACACCCATTGCTCTTAAAATAAAACATAAGTTCCTTTTTTGGCCTAAAAATCTATGAACACTCTCTATATACCCATGATCATTTTTTCATTATAATTACACTGCACATTCCTTATTGCAGCTTTTCAAGCAAGTCACTTTTTTTTCCTACTTCTAAAATCACAGTATTTCCTCTGTTTGAAAGAGTATGTCCCTTCCCCCTTCCTTGTTTTTATCATGGCTGGCTTTTTCTCATAATTTAGGTCTTGTTTTTAGAAAGATGTCTGGCCTCCAAATTCCATTGCATTCTAGTCCATCTGAAATAGATTTTCTCTACATTAATCTCTTTCTTAGCAGTCTATTTCTGCTTTACAACACACTGATATTTGTAAGTATTTTTATGTCCTGTTTACTTTGTTGTTATCTGCTGCCACACTAGATAGAAAACTTATAAAAAGAGGAAATATATATTTTATTGGGTTGGCCAAATAGTGCCTTCAGTTTTTAAGTAAAAATAAAAGATATATTTTGCCTTTTTACCAAGAACTTTATTGAACAACGTATTCACCCTTTTGTTCCACTACATTCTGCCATTTTTCTGGCAACTTCATAATTCAATCTTCCTAAAACTTTTTATCTTTTTGAGCAAAGAGCTGTTCCAGGTGCCTTTTACAGTCTTCCAGGGAGCTGAATTTTTTTCCATTAAGAGAATTTTGTAAAGACTGAAATAAATGGAAATCCGAAGGTGCAATGTCTGCTGTATATGACAGATGAATCAGAACTTCCCAGACAATCTGTAACAGTTTTTGCCTGGTCATCAAAGAAACATGTGGTCTTGTGTTATCCTGATGGAAGATTATGTGTTTTCTGTTGACTAATTCCGGGCACTTTTTGTTGAGTGTGTTTTCATTTGGGCTAATTGGGAGCAGTACTTGTTGGAATTAATCTTTTGGTTTTCCAGAAGGAACTCATAATAGAGGACTCCCTTCCAATCCCACCATATACACATCACCTTCTTTGAATGAAGACCAGCTTTTGGTTTTGTTGGTGGTGGTTCATTTCGCTTGCCCCACAATCTCTTCCATTCCAGATTATTGTACAGTATACACTTTTCCTCACCCATCACAATTTGTTTTAAAATACGGAACGTTTGTATTACGTTTAAGTAGAGAATTGCATGTGGAAATACGGTCAAGAAGGTTTTCTTCACTTAACTTATGTGGAACCCAAACATCAAAGCAGTGACCATAATGAAGCTGGTGCAAATGATTTTCAACACTTGATTTAGATATTTTGAGTATCTTGGCTATCTCCCTTGTGGTATAACATTGATTGTTCTCAATTAATGTCTCAATTTGATTGCTATCAACTTCAACTTGTCTACCCAACTGTGGAGCATCATCCAGTGAGAAATCTCCAGCACGAAACTTCACAAACAACTTTCGACATGTTCGATCAGTTACAGTACCTTCTCCATACACTGCACAAATCTTTTTTTTGCATTTTGGTTGCATTTTTACCTTTCTTGAAATAATAAAACATAATATGCCAAAAATATTGCTTTTTTTCTTCCATCTTCAATATTAAAATGGCTACACAAAAATTTACCAATTTTGATAAGTCTTTTTTTAAATGCACACTGATATGACAGCTATCACATACAATCTAACAACATTGTTTTGAATGGAGTTAAAGACAACTAAGTGCTACTAGAGTCACCTGGTAGAAAAAAAACGAATGAACATTTTGGCCAACCCAATATATTTACCTTAACATCTGCAACAGCTATGAGGTAGACACACCCTAAGTTGATATCCCCATGAGTCACCCTTTGCCCAAGTGACCTTGATTAGGAACAGAGCCAATTGTTTCTTCTCAACAATAGAATATGGCAAATGTGTAGATGTCAAGCCCATGATTATTTTACATTATATAAGGCTCAGTCATAGCAGCCTGGAGGAAGGGATCCTCCAGCTGGTCTTGAAGAAGGAAACTGCCCTTGTGGAGAGGGTCATGATGTAGGGCAGTGTGGGGGTTGTCTCTAGGATCTGAGAGTAACCTCAGGTCAATAGCCAATAAAAAATAAGGACCCTCATTCATACAGCCACAATGAAATAAATTCAGCCAACTCCCTATATGTGTTTGGAAGTGGGCTCTTCCCTTGTTGAGTCTCCAGATGAGCATGCAGCCCAGATGACACCTTCATTGTAGCCTTGCAAAACCCTAAGAAAAAGATCTGCCTCACAGAAGCTGTAAGAAAGTGTATAGGTGTTCTAAATTTAAGCTACTAAATTTGTAGTAATTTTTTGCACAGCAGTAGAAAACTAATGGAACCTAACACTGCACTTCATAGATAATTTAATTTTATAATCATGAAATAAGAAAATTATAACACTAGGAAAAGAGATAGAATTATATCATTATGTAATAATCAATCAATTGTACATCAGTATAACACGATGTCAAATGACAACTGAGGAAGTTCTTAAAGAAAATAATATTGCATGCAATAGAATAAAAATCCTAGTGTATGATACTGACCCTTCCAATGCAGTTTGAAATCAGATGATAGGAAAATAGAAGTGGATGATTGATAATCACTCGCTGCAGGAAAAAGAACATACATACTGAATCAGAACATACTCACATAGTTTAGCCATACTTAGCTATGACTGTCACTAGTTCCCTATAGTGTAAAAATTAGTCGCTACCTGAACCACATAGCACCATCTGTTCTGGCTGAAAGTATGCGCTTTGATGAAAATTACTTACTTCTCACCTGGAAAATACAGAAATGATATTGAAGCCCTCTTTGTTAATATATTATATTTTTCACAATGTGTTATTGTTTGAAGTAATCAGATGCAAGCTTTCTCATAATTAAAGAAAATGCTTTGTGATAGATGGAGTTGTTCATGCAAAAAAGCTGAAAACCAGTGGGGAAGAAAAAAGATTTGACCTAAGTAACTTTTGAAAATGGTGTTTTGATGGGAAATCGTAAAAGTAAAGACAAAAGAAATGGTACAAAGCACTGTAGTCTAACTGATAAATTTCTCACAGGGGTTTGAGTTATCAATTCTGAACCTGCTTTATAGGTATACTGAGAATGAACTAACAAGTTAATGGGTGGTGGAAGGTGGGACCTAAATGTGTCACTGCCAAAGAGGGAAGTCATAACTAAGCAAGAGGGGAAGGTTAAAATGAAACCTGTGGTATGGAATTAGAGTTGGAGGCATCAGTATGGGAAAAAAAAAATATATATATATATTGTATAGATAGAGAAATAGAGGTATATATACAGAAATAATTCAAGAAAGAAATATGTGTGTATTCATATATGTATATACATATATATGAATATTCCTAGATATGTATGCCTAGTGGGTCTGACAACCCAGTAGCAATGAGCATACCCAGACCTGAGATATCCTAGTTTTGAATGCAATTCTCCTATAAAAAGGATTAGGAATTCTGATCGTTGACAAAGGAGCAAAGGCAAAAAAAAAGGGGGTGGGGACAAAAATAGCCTTTTCAACAAATGGGGCTGAAACAACTGGATATTCACATGCAAAAAAAAAAAAAAAAGAATCTAGACACAGACCTTACACCACAATTAACTCTAAATGGATCACAGATCTAAATGTAAAAGGCAAAACTACAAAACATCTGGAAGGTAACATAGGAGAAACCTAGATGACCGTGGATATGGTGATGCCTTTTGAGATGTATCACTGAAGGGACAAACCATGAAAGAAATCATTGATAAGCTAGCTTAACTATAACTAATAACATATGCTTTGCAAAGCAATGTCAAGATAATGAGAAAACAAGCCAGAGACTTGGAGAAAACATTTATAAAATACACATCTGATAAAGGACTGCTATCCAAAATGTACAAAGAACTTTTAAAAATCAACAATATTAAAGCAACCAACCTAATTAAAAAATGAACCAAAGACCTTAACATTCACCTAGAAAAGAAGATATGCAGATGGAGAAGATATGCAGATGGCAAATAAGGAAATGAAAAAATGTTTCATTTTATTTTTCATCAGGGAAATGCAAATTAAAGCAATGAAATACCACCACGTACTGGCCATCCTTGACCAAAATCTGGAACACTGAAAACACCAAATGCTAGCCAAATGGTAGAGTAAAAAGATCCTCTTATGCATTGCTGGTGGGAATGCAAAATGTTACAACCACTCTGAAAAACATTTTAGAAGTTTCCTACAAAACGATACATTCTCTAATCATACAATTTCAGCAGTGGAACTCCTTGGTATTCACCCAAAGGAGTTGAAAACTTATGTCCACACAAAAACATGCACATGATGTTTATAACAACTTTATAACTGCCAAAACTTGGAAGCAGCCAAGATGTCCTTCAGTAGGTGAATAGATATATAAAATCTGGTACATCAAGACAGTGGAATATTATTCAGTGCAATAAAAGCTATCAAGCCATGAAAATACATGGAAGATCCTAAAATGCATATTAGTAGTGAAAAAAGACAATCTGAAAAGGCTACATAGTGTATGATTAAAATCATATGGCATTCTAGAAAAGACAAAACTATAGAGACAGTAAAAGATAAGTGGTTGCCAGGGTTGGGGGAGAGGGATGGTGATGCACAGGATATTTTTAGGGCAGTGAAAATACTCTGTATGATACTATAATAATGGATACATGTCATTACACATTTTTCCAAACCCATAGAATGTACAACTCTAAGAGTGAACCGCAATGTAAACTATGCACTTTGGATGATTATGATGTATCAATGTAGGTTCATCCATTGTAACAGATGTACCACTCTCATGGCTGATGTTGATAATGGGGGAGGTGATGCATGTGTGGGAGCTGGGAGTACGTGGGAAATCTCTGTACCTTCCCCTCAGTTTGGCTGTAACCCTAAAATTGCTCTTAAAAAATAGTCAATTTTAAAAAGTCAGTTCAATAAAATACTATTTTAGAATAATATTTCAGAAAAACTCTTCTGAGTATTAACAGCAGTGCACTGACCATCTGCATTCAATGAAACAGGTATTTCTCTCCCCAACGTTAACTGCTCTTATATCAGAACACTCAAAAATAAAAAACAGATTTCCAGATTGACACTCAGAATTCAGTTCAGTAACAACCAAGAGGTACAAAGTGAAATAGAAAATGAGAACAAGAGAAGGATAGCTTCTATTGATCTCAGAGAGCATATTATATTGGAGACTTTAGCACTGAAATTCCTCCCAGAAATGATTTCATTACTCTTGTTGTGGTCAAACAGAGAAGATGCTAAAAAATAAAAAATCTTGACTGAAGTTTTCTTTTATCTTATGTGTATATATAATATATTCAACTTGTATAAAGTAGAAACTACCAAAGGGAACTTTGAATATTAAAAAAAAAGAGAGAGAGAGAGAGAAGCTGCATATGTGTAAACTCAATTTCCTACAAGCCTAAGAATATAACATGAAAGATATTTGCTATTTTGATGAAGGCATTGCTGTCATTAACATGAAAACAAGGTTGTTTATTTATGATGTTCATGTAAAAAGATACATATATATGTATCTTTTGATATATATTGTATATACATTATACATACAATCTTATATTGCATTGGTGTCATGAGGGAAAAGGTAGAAAAATGATATATAACATTTATATTACCAAACTTTCTATGCCTTACTTCAAATACCACTTCTCCATGACTTTCTAATTCTTTGTAAAATTTTTTGTGACTGTCTCTTTTTCTGCAAATACAATCTTCGGTGGAAACTCAGTATGTAAAATAGGGGAAAATAATGTCACTTCAATTGAAAGATAAATGCTCAAATGAAGTGACTGGCAGTATAAACTCCTTTATCTCCAAAGTGACCTTTTAAATTTTAAAACACTGTGGGATACATTTGGAATACAGTAATTCTGTAGCACTTTAGTTTAACCCTTATTTTTTAGCAATAAATTGTTTATATTAGTTGCATCCCCAATTTTATTATAAATTTCCTACAAACAGGAATCAAGTCTTCATGTGCAATCCCCATAGATTCTGAATTCTGGATGAAACATTCTTCCAGAGGCCTGAGAATACTACTGCATGAATTTGATGTCTCAATATTGGAAATGAACACATATAGAGGATAAAACAACATGGTTCCAAGGGCAAATTGGAATTATCAAGCTGATTAAACGTATTTGTTACCTTCCTCAACTCCCTATCTTCCTTATCCCCATGGCACACAATCACCACCCATGTCCCAGTACCTTGGAGGACAAATTTTTCATTGTGCAGTTCACCTTTTCATTCCTTGAACGGAACTCTAGCCAATTCCCTTCACACTTCCTGTCTATGTATACAAGAACTTATTGGTCAGGGAGCCATTAATTTAAGTAAAATTGTGGAGGACACAGTTTCAAATCTCTAAATGAAAGTGTAACGTTTGATGATCTCAAAGATGCTCTCTATCCAAGATTCTAATTTTATCTTAAGTTCTAAGTTATTTGTTTAAAAACAGGTATTTCTAAGTGGTATCATGTATTCAAGAAATATGATATTGTTGTGGGAGGATGAGATGATCATAGCTCTTGTAACAATGTTGGAAAAATGCACGAATACAGTTGACACGGTGAGAATGGAGGGCACAGAAAGCGAGATGTAGATTCTTAGTGTTAGCAATGTCACTGAGGTGCTAAATTAACTATCATTCTATCTCGGAGCTTCTAGTAATATGGCAATTTTTTTCCTGAATTTTGAAAGTTGGTGAATTAGGATTTTCTGTTTTACATAGATGAAATCATCTGAACCTAACAGTTATATTTTAACAAAATTCACTAGCCACAAAAAATATTTCTGCTCAGATAAAGACATGCTAATGTACTAGCTATTTTAATACTAGCATAAATTCTTTAGTTTGTCAAATGATTATTTTGATAGTATAGACAGTGTATAATTTTGTTTCTAAGAAACAAAAAACAAATCAAAATATAACTCAAGGAAAATTTATTTATTTTAAGGATACTTGACATCATATCAAATCCAAGGAAGTGTTGACAAATCTGTCCTAAGAAGATCATAATCATGTACTGTTCCAAAGACTTTAATATAATACCTTTGAAGAACATTCACCTTTACTCTGCCAATCATATGACCCAGGTATCTACCACAGTCATTAAGATTAGGAGTTTAAATGCCATATGAGAGAGAGCCCAATTAACCCACGATGAATCAGTTTTTGTTCCCTGCTCCAGTTACTGTGGCCAAGGGTTTGTGGTCACTCAGCTTTACTTGAATTTAACAATGATCTATGACTATGATGGCAATAGTTCAAACTTGTCACAAGAAAACTAAAACATTCAAGGTAAGACGATTAGCCTTGCCTCATAAGATTTTCTCAGCCCAACAGATGTATTATAAAACACAAGGAAGATTATTGTCTTTATGAAAAGAAAGGGAATGGGAGAATAGAAAAGCATATCAAGGAAACATAGCGTTTACTCTATTGTATAAAGTTTTGTGAATTTAGCAGTATATAATGTATTATTAGATTAAATCAAACTGTGTAGTTGCCAAGGTATATTTAATAATCTAATAAGGCAAGAAGAGTGCAATCGATTTTTTTTTTCTTATAATGTTTTCTATGCTATACCCAGAGGGGTCTTTCTGAAGTCTTAGAAATCTAAATCTAAAGGGTCATGCCCTTTCTCTAATTAAAGTCCTTCAATGACTTCCTACTTTTCTGAAAGTGTGAAGGACAAACTCTTCTTCAGAGACTGAGGGCCACTTCATGCTTTGGAATTTGCTTTCCTCTCTGACCTCATCTTTCACTACCAGGCCACTTACATTTCACACCACAGCCTTAAGAAATAGCTTCCAGTCTCTTTTATATTGTGTCCTTCTGGTTTTCACTTCCTTTTTTTCTCTGATCTCCTGTGTGCTCCCATAGCACCCTGACAATATAATTATATCCATATAAAAACTGTGTATTTAATTGTTTGTCTCCATCACTGGATAGTATGCTCAGTGAGGCTCACATCACATATGTTTGATTCACAATGTTCTCTCAATAATAGCAGAATCCCTATTATATAATAAGCCCTCAATATATATTTGTGAAATGAAGAATAAACACTAAATTTTAATAATGTGCCAATAAAATTAATCAATTGACCAAAGATAAATTATAATATTCTTTATAGGATACCTCCTCTCATTTGAACCCAGATATAAGCTTTAGCAGAGATTCAGAGAATCCCCATTGCTAGTCCTCACCAGTATTAAAATGGCATAAATAAAAAGGATTGCTCATGATAAATAAGGGTTCAGAAAATGAATACTGTCATAATACTTTATATGTGCATACATACATACTTATATGTCACTATAATATGACATTATTTTAAAAGAAATAATATAAAATTATTAAGGATTTGTGGTTAAAATTAGGTGGCTCATGACTTGATGTCTAACTTAGAGAGTTATTATGCAGTGATTACTAGTAGAGATAAGGCAATGATATTATGTTTATTATGATAATATAATTTTCTCTTTGGTGGTTTATTAAGTGTAAATTAGTACAAATTAACCTTGGGAACCTCATTCTTTCTTATTACTTTATTTGAAATATCAGTTATCACTAATCTACATTGAAATTGCTCTGTCTTCCAAATAGCCTACACGGTTAAAAGTAGACTGATCAGTGCTAGTCAGAAAAGAAGAAACATAACTACTGATTATTCCAAATAGTTCATTATTCAGATAAAATTGGCTCTGAGTGACATAAGTAAGGATATTTCCATATATATAAAAATGAGAATATAATTGAATGTCATTCATTGAGATAAAAAATTATTGGTGGTTACAGCGGAGTGGGCTCTCACATGGAGGCAGGGAAGTTTGGCCTTTGGGAATGATCACTAAAACTCACAAAGGAGACCTGGGCCTTGGGCTCCCAGAGAAAAAGAAGAAGAAAAAGAAGGTGGCTAAAGAACCAGAGACTCAATACTCGATTTTAAACAATGACAAGTATTTTGCAGAGATTTGTCCCACAAGAGCCACATCACCCTCGAAGAATATGGTCCAAGAGCAGGCACCCAAAATGCCTCTCATGAAGAGAGGGTCACAGCACCGTCTGTGAGGAGCCCTTAGACCCTGAGACCATGTTACATGCCAGATGGATTGAGCCATCACCCAGCCCCACGAAGCAGGCACTTGGTCCATCTGAGTCCCTCGGTAGGGAAAAGAAGAAGAAGAGAAAGTCCGTGTCCCCTGGCTCAAGGGTGAAGACCTCCGCAGACCCCAGGCAGGGCGAGGAGGTGACCAGAGTTGGCAAGAATCTCAAAAAACACAAGAAGGAGAAGGTGCAGGAAGCTACAGCCTTCTCATCCAGGGACCCTTGGTTATTTGAAGCCAGGGATGCTTTGTACACTTGCTCAGTTGGGAAACGTGGCATCCCTGAGCAGGCAGCCTCAGGACAGAAACGGAAGCAGGGGAGCCCCAGGAAACACAACATGAAGATGAAGAAGAAAAAGAAAATCCACCAGGAGGGAGATATCCCCCTAGGGCACCCTGAGCTCTCCAGGTCTGTGGAGAGCAGCCATAGGAAAGGAAGCAAAAAGAAGTCAGTCAAAGTTGAAGCTCCAGAATACATCCCAATAGGAGATGACCCCAAGGCCCCTGTGAAGAAGAAAATGGAGTCCAAGAAAAAGGCAGAGCAGGCAGACACTGAGTTGCCAGCTCTGAAGAGGAAGAAGAAGAGGCAGGAGAACCTTGGGAGGAGGAGCGCAACACGGACTTGGAGGTAGTGTTGGAAAAGAAGGGCAACATGGGCGAGGCACACATAGACCGGGTGAGGCGAAAGGCCTTGCAAGAAGAGCTCGATCGTGAGTCGGGGAGGACGGAAGCTTCTGACACCAGGAAGCAGATAGGAACTCAGTTTGGCCAATGGGATACTGCTGGCTTTGAAACTGAAATTTCTCATACTCATGGGTGGCTTTAAAAATCTGTCCCCTTCATTCAGTCGCCCCCCTAACATGGTTGGCAGGCCCAACATGGCCCTCAGCAAGAAGGTGGCCGACACCCTGCAGCAGAATCTGCAGCAGGACTACGACCGGGCCATGAGCTGGAAGTACAAGCAGAGGGCCGGCCTTGGCTTCTCCATGGCTCTGGACAAAATCTTTTATATTGACAGGAACGAATCCAAGTCAATCAATTTTGAAGATTAAACTCTCCTGTCTTGGGCTTCCCTGGTGGCGCAGTGGTTGAGAGTCTGCTTGCCGATGCAGGGGACACGGGTTCGTGTCCCAGTCTGGGAAGATCCCACATGCCGCGGAGCGGCTGGGCCCGTGAGCCATGGCCGCTGAGCCTGCGTGTCCGGGCTCCACAACGGGAGAAGCCACGACAGTGAGAGGCCCGCGTACCGCAAAAAAAAAAAAAAAAAAAAAAAAAAATCCCAAAAAACTCTCCTGTCTTGTCCCACCAAACGGCCAACATTGCTTTTATTGTTCTGTTATGCAGATGAAAGCCATAGGACAGTTGTCTCGAATCGAATTCCTGCAGAGATAAAGGACAACTATGTTGATGTGCTTGGACAAAGTGCAGTGAGGGCAGCTCGTTTCAGGAACCAGGAGAATATGTGAGTGGCTGAAACCTACTGGTTTCTGTGTGAAGCTTCCGTCCCTGTTGAAGACAGTGAGTATCAATAGCAATAGCTCACCTTGTCTAGTGCTTACTATGTGCCAGGCACATATGTGTCTCCCTTGCATTAATGTATTTCATCTTTATGATTCTGAAACAGGTGCTATTATTATCCCCATCTTCTAGATGAGGAAACTGAAGTTCAGGGATGAAGTAATAACATTGCCTGGGGTCACCCAGCCAGTAAGTGCCAAGTGTACTTTTGTGCCCCAAGACCGATGTCACTGTTCACCACACTGAATGTCTTCTCTAGGGAATTTCACCCAGAATACTCATAGAGGATTAAAATGTCTCAAATGAAGAAACAGAAGCTGTTTACATGCCTAAATCTCAAACAAGAAGCAGGATTAATGTAAACAGGGAAAAGCAAGCTCATTTTCCCTCCCCCTTCTTAGAGTAGCCACAGGCAAAGAGGCGTCTGGATTGCCACCAAGCAGATGCGGCTGAGCTTCCTCTGCTGCTGGGAAATGTGTTTCTAAGCGCATCTTGCCTTTTGCGTCTGCCATCCTTCCATCCCCAGTGGCAAGCTTGCATTTAATCTTCCTGCTTTAACTGGATTCTGAACAGGCGTTTTAGAGAGCAGTTGGTTAGTCCTCCATGTGAACCAATGGCACATGAATTCCCAGGGATGTGTTTATTGGATTCTTTTCAATCGCGAGGAAGAGAATCCCAGACAACTTCCCTGGAGGAGGTCGAATGCCAGGAGGCACAGACGTGGGGATGACAGGGTGTCGCCTCATCAGCCTGGGAACAGTGTTTCCAAGCCTTGATGCTACAGTCAGCCTCACAAAGCTCCAGGTATAGCCACCCGAGTGACATGTCACCACCTTCTCCATATTCACCTAGCATTTTGCTTCCCAAAATATAACTTCCTATTGGGCCTTTTTCACACCACTTGGCTTGAGCTCCTGCTACAGACATCCTGTCTCAGGCAGGCCTGGACAGCCAGGAAATTCAGTCTCTCACGTGGCAGGGAGTCCTGTCCTGTCATAGGGGTTGATTCAGCTTCCCATGAAGGAAACGAATGTTTCCTCTCTGCTCCATCATCCTCAGTGTTGGCTCCATCAGGCGGGTGGAAAGATGTTTGTAGCAGTTCCAGGCAGCGTATCAAGACACTAGACAATTACAGAGGAAGAAGAAAAACCTTCTTGTGGTTCAAGGAAACTTCCAGAAGCCCTTTTGTCATAACTCACTGCCCAGCAGTGGGTCACATACCCATTCTTGAGCCAGCCCCTGGCATGTAGAGGGAGACTCTCAGGCCAGTCAGGAAGGAAGACTGAGGTTTGGATGCTGATAAGATGAACACGGGTCCACTACTGCTCCGTGGGGCAGAGGTGAGACAGGCCTGCCTGGGCCCTGACCAACAAGCATCGGCCAGGTCTAGAGTCCTACAAGTCTGTGTTAGCAGTGATTCAGGTGGGCCACTTCCCTCAGAAGGTGAACTTGGCCTTTCACGGATTCAACCTTGAGATGCATAACGGAAGAGGCCTACAAGGTAAGATTCTGCATTTGAGTTAGCTCTTCAGGGCACATCCCCTTCCGACAGGGGAATAAATCTTTCCCAGTCTTGATCCACCCTACAGGAACTTGCCCAGTGTAAAAAGAACCAACCACTGCTTCTCTAATAGTTTTTATCTTGCTGAGAGATCACACTACAGTTTGGGCCGGCTCGGCTGTCAGGAAGGATTGTGCTCAGCCATCTACTGGGTGCTTCCGGAGAGTGGCTGAGCGATTGTCCCTGATCTATCGCCACAGTGGTAGCTCTCATTAAGGTGTGGTGGTCAGGCCTTTCCCCTCTTGCTGTTCAGTATCTTCAGTCTCTGTGTGATAGGATTTGACTTTCTAGCTCAGTGTGGCTGTATGAGTTCCACTTGGCTTGGGAAGGTTTATTGAAGTCTGTTCCTAAAGCAGGGTCTAAGCAGAGAAGGCTGGGCAACCAAGATGGCAAGATGCCAAGTGTCCTCAGATTGAACTTAGCCTTGTCTCGGCTGCTCTCATAGGTGCAGACCACTGTTGCTCTAGTGACAGCTCCTGCCCTGCAGTTAGCTGGGCCTCCGTCCTTTTGTAAATTAAACAACATTAAGAATCTGCCTGCCAATGCAGGGGACACAGTTCTGAGCCCTGGTCTAGGAAGATTCCACACGCCACAGAGCAACTAAGCCCTTGCACCACAACTATTGAGCCTGCGCTCTAGAGCCCGCGAGCCACAACTACTGAAGCATGAGCACGTAGAGCCTGTGTTCCGCGACAAGAGAAGCGACAGCAATGAGAAGCCCGCGCACTGCAACGAAGAGTAACCCCCGCTCGCTGCAACTAGAGAAACCCCACACGCAGCAACAAAGAACCAGCGCAGCCAAAAATAAGTAAATAATTACATACATACATACATAAATTTATTTAAAAAAAAAGGAAATGAGAGTTTAAAAAACTGCATAAGATTCTGATTCTTATATATATATATATATATATATATATATATATATATTTTTTTTTTTTTTTTTTTTTTTTTTTTTTTTTTTTTTTGCGGTACGCGGGCCTCTCACTGTTGTGGCCTCTCCCGTTGCGGAGCACAGGCTCTGGACATGCAGGCTCAGCGGCCATGGCTCACGGACCCAGCTGCTTCGTGGCATGTGGGATCTTCCTGGACCGCGGCACGAACCCGCGTCCCCTGCATCGGCAGTCAGACTCTCAACCACTGCGCCACCAGGGAAGCCCTCTGATTCTTATCTTTAATAAGGGAAAAGCAAGAGTCTCTACTTCCTAAGGTCCTTCTTAAAGTTATTCAATACAAATTATTACTTGAAATAATGTTTTAAATTATTAAAAATACTCATGTAATCTCTGAATCCAAACAATCTAGAAACATGTAAAATATATTTGCTCTTTCAGTCTATAGAATGAATGTGTTTGATATGTGAAAAGTAATTTATGAATCAAATAGTATATGTGTTAAATCAGACCCTCACTTAATCAAGTATGTGGATCTTAAGTTAATTAAGAAACAGATTCCTTAAGTCCCCTTGCAGATTGCATTTAAGAGAGTGCTTCACACACTCAAACACAAAGACAATGAAGGGGAACAGAATAGAGCTCTCCAGAATATGCCACTTTGGCATGTAGATTATTTCAAGCTGAAGACAATTTGGGCCCAGCAGACTCAGGAAAACTTTTACCTCTATCTTAACTGCCTAAAAGAATTTTGATGGGGCCTAGCCCAGAGACAAAACTATTACCAGAGATAACTTTTTTATCTGAAAGAATTACCTGCATGGCCAGGCAAACATCTGATTACCAAATATCTGCTCTTCTTACTGTCCTTTTTTTATTTTTTAACTTTTTATTTTATATTGGAATATAGTTGAATAACAATGTTGTGTTAGTTTCAGGTGTACAGCAAAGTGTTTCAGTTATATATATATACATGTACCTATTCTTTTTCAAATAATTTTCCCATTTAGATTGTTACATAATACTGAGCAGAGTTCTCTGTCCTATACAGTAGGTCCATGTTAGTTATTCATTTAAAATATAGCAGTGAGCAAACTTATGGCTACCATGGGGGAGAGGTGGGGGGAGGATAGTTAGGGAGTTTGGGATTGACATATACATACTTCTTAGTGTCCTTTGAATTACATTCCTTCCTTTCAAAGCTCTAGGCTCCTATCCCACTACTTAGCTCAGAGTGGCATATAAGCCTTAGTTGCCTGAGTGCCTTTGAGTCTCATATTTTTATGGGGCTCTGAGTGTACAAAATTTGTTTTTCTCCTATTAATCTGTTTTGTCAATTTAATTATTCGACCCACCAAAGAACCTGGAAGGGAAGAAGAAAAAGAAATTTCTGCCTTTACAGCAACACAGTGCTTTTATTTATTGATTGATTGATTGTTCGCTCCAAATTATGAAGTATGAGAAAATGTATAACTGTGAATTAGGCGACTGGTGTTAGACTTGAGAACCCCAGGATGGGATCCTTGGATTTCTCTTATAGGGAATAGAAAGTGAGAGGATGTTCAACAGAAGTATGACATTGGAAACTGAACATATTTACGTCTTTCCTATCTCAGCTTGAATAGGTAAGAGGGTCATTCTTAGGGTCATACTTTAGATAAAAACTAGTAATGGCCTGAGTTTGAGAAGTTGTGTAAGAAAAACAAATGAAGGAAAAATTGCCATAAATACGTCATGAGTGAGATGCAAATTAATGTAAGATCTAATTTCTAATAGAAAATCAGGATATATACTGATTTTCAGCAAAAATATACTCTTTCTGTGCAGCAGTTGTCTGGAAGTGAATAGTAGCTGCCTCCTTTAGAATGGCAAAAATAAATGTTATTTGGCCATAATCCTCACTACTGCCTGTTGCATACCAGATTTTTTTCATTCATTTTTATTATTTTACTTCAATTGTACTAGTTTTCCTGTCCCTTTTGGTGCAAGACTTTGCTGTCCCTGGTTTAAAGACATCCTTGTGGATATTAAAAAAAAAACAAAAAAAAACCCAAAAACCCTCGTGTCAAAGTGACATAATCTGTTCCATATATTCAAAATGGAACTAATGAAATACTCTAAAAGAAATAGTTTATGGGACACAAATGTAGGTTTTCTTAATTATAAGTATATAAACTGTTCACTAACATAGATTTTACATGATACATTAAAATGCTCAACATGTCGGAAGTGCCTACTTTGGAATAGATGCTGGGCTAGATTCCAATCCATAGATATATAAAAGAAATTCTCTGACTTTGATGGTTTTGGGGCTGTAGAAATAAGAAGCTCATGCAAACAAAATATAAGGGCTCAGAGGAGTGTTACAGAAACCGGGTGAGAAGACAGCTTATTATGCATAAATGAGCACGTGGTTTGGGGCAGGGATTTTGGTGAAGATGTTCAAAAAGCAAGGCTTTGTAGAGAAAAGGATACTTAAGCTATATTCAAGACCTGTAATTTTAAAGAACACAAGAAAGAGTAGAGCAATTTGGGCAAAGAGAAAACTAGTGTTTGCGCATGCATTGGTGTTAAACCCACAATGATAAGGTGGTTGTGGTGATATTTATGCCTCACACAGATTAATATCATTGAAAAATAAAATTATCAACTTGCAAACTGTTCTTTATTTACTCTTTAAAATAGCAAGGGTTCTGGTTTTAATGATTATTTTCCCTGAACATTATTTTATGATTCTGATTAATTTTCTTGATCATTTTAAGGATTCTTCAAACCTATTTGCACAAATAACCTTTTTGGAAGAATCAGTAGAAAACACTTGTTAAATAAAAGCCAGATGTCTGAGTCTCTTTCTTTAAGCTTTTTAGAAAAAAAACAACAACATTGTCCTACCTCTCTTCAGAAATTGTTGTCTTTAACTTTGTGGCATAAATAACAAATTTATTTCAATTTTTAATGAGATTCTTATTTAAAATAGAAGACATGGTAGGAGAGAAAAAAACATTTTGTAACATATTTTAAAATCTATTTTACCTTCTTCTGTATTTTGAATATTAATACAAGATTTAGTTTGTAAAGCAATGCATTTTACAGATACACTCTCTCCCAATTTTCTTTTTTCAAGTAAGTCACGGAGGAAAAAACTCAAAACTAAAATGTCTTTTACTAATTTTTTGAACTGTAATTTATTTCTTTTGGTTATATTGAAATTCATTAAAGTAATTCTGCTAGAGGGTTTGGCAGAGCTAACATCATGCTTTAATTTATCCGTGTAAGTTTTTTAAAGAATTTTTCTGTTCTTTGGCTAAGAACTGACATTTTATGTATGATTAAAAGTTAATGAGCTTTAGTTTGGAATGAGAACTGTTGAACATATTGTGTGAAAACAGATTTATGTCATAAAATGTCTCAAATGAAAAAATTGGTGGTGTCATGCTTCTTCTCTTAATGTTTTTATTCTGTTTTCTCTTTAGTACTTGCTCTGGTTCTGGCTCTTGAGATGTGAATACTTAAATTGGATAAATTCAATTACCCCTCAATGCCTCTTTTGTTTTTCAAGAAACTAATTAGAAGTTATTGAGTAAAACACCGTTAGTGGTTTCAAAAGTTATTAGAGCTGTGGAATGTAAAACACTGTTGGACACATAAACCTTCTGACTTCAAATCTATACATGCATATGTTATTCTTTGAAGCAAACATATTTATTATAAGAATGGTAAATATAAATCTAAATACTTCAAGGATTAACTGAGGTGAATCTAAGGATGGAAGTAAGATAAAAAGTTTAGGCAGAAGCAACATTGGAATAATAAGTTCTAGTTACCATTTATAAAATTTGTTGAATTTTTAGTATATATGAGGCACAGTACCAGAGTCTGGGAGTATAATCAAGCATAATTCTTGTACTCATCGAGCATAACATCTAATGGAATAGACTGAGTACAAAAAATATTTTAGTCAACTGGCTCCTCCCTGGTTTTATAATGGAAGCATGAAAGCTCTGTTTCCTTCTTCAGGGAATGGATACATTAAAATGCCTACAAAAGACACAGGTCTCAGGAACCAAGACCAGCATAGAGATGTTTTAAAGGTTAGGCATTTGTGACACATATAAAAGATGTTAAATCTCCCCTTGTCTAAGGGAGCCCAGACCTCTAAAACACTAAATCCTAGCTCTGGTGTGTTTTTTAAAATAATTTTTTGAAGTTGTCTTCCTGTGGAGATAAATACTATATTATTAATTTACTTATTAATGTATCATAATTGTCATTTTTTATAGATATATAAAGTAAATGTGTAGAGAATGATTAAACTATATAAAGAGAAAGAAACCTAATCCAGGTTGAAGTGATAATGAAGCTTCCTGATGAAGTGCTATTTAATGTAAATCTTACAGAATTAAGGAGAATTTGCTTAGTACTGAATACGAAGAAGACATGTCAAGAGGAAATTAACCTTAGAGAAGATCCTGAGTAAAATGAAATATTGTGCTTTGGAAGGACTGATAGAAGACCATAGACTATATTGATAGAAAGAGAACGGATTGGGGAAATAGGCAGAAGAGAGATGGCAAGCCAGTATGTCCGTGTGTGTGTGTGTGTGTGTGTGTGTGTGTGTAAACATTTATGTATATTTAAAAATAGGAAAAGGAAGCTGCTAAAAGATTTTAGGCACTGGCGTGAGATGATCACATTTACATTTTGAACAGATCTCCTGCTTGCTGTTTGAGGAATGGATTAGAAGGGTTTACAAAAGATGTGGGGACATTAGAAAGGAAGCCAAAACTGTCAATGATAGTCTCAGCCTGAAGAGAAATAGACGGATTTGAAAAAATACATTTAGAAAGTAAAAATGATAGATTTTGATGATGGTTGTGTATAGGAGACAGAGGGAGGCCACTGTCAAGGA
This sequence comes from Mesoplodon mirus, assembly GCF_964341445.2. Lineage (NCBI taxonomy): Eukaryota > Metazoa > Chordata > Mammalia > Artiodactyla > Ziphiidae > Mesoplodon > Mesoplodon mirus. The sequence continues at coordinate 113,669,462 of NC_138982.1, forward strand.
TTTTACTTATAAATCAAATAAAGAATAGACCTTCTGTAATATAACCTAGGGGGAAAACAGTCCCATTGTAAATTTTGCCTAACATAGGCATATCTCACTTTGACAAAAAAATCAAATCAAGTAAGCCTCAAAATCAAAACTAGGATGTGGTTCTCAGTCCCTATAATATACTTTAGTTGCTATTAGAAAATGACCTGGTTATGTTGCCTAGTCATAAAATTGAATACACTATTAAAAAAAAATAAGAACTATAGAAAAAATTTCCAATGGGCCCACGCATATACATACACTTCTTTTAGATTCTCTGCTAACAAAGAAACTTTTTCCCAATTTATTGAGGTGGCTTTTCAGCACAAACAAAACAAACCAAAGATAAAAAAAAAACAGTTATAAAGAATTTTTTATTGCATCTCTAGCAAGATGACATAAAGGGATTTTATAATATCCTCTAGTCTAGTCACCTTCCTTCAGGCATGTGCCATATTATTATGTCAATGTCTTATTCATTTCTGCATCCCCAGTGCCCTATGTACTCCTGGTCCCATATGTGTGGACTATCGACTGAAGTCTGTGTGAATATGAAATAACTTGCTTAAGGTCATGAGACTGATGAGAAAAACAAAGAAAAAGAAAATCAGGCTTTTGTCTCCTTTCTCTTAGTGTGATATTCTTTCTGCTGGGCTTACCTCATGTCTTGAAACCAACTTGATTTTCCCTCCCCAGTCAGCCAACACTTATTGCTATAGACAGGTCCCTGGGACCTCAGGTTATTCAGAAACTACTTCTTGGAATGATAGCTTGGTCCCTGTTTGCCATATTGAAAACTGGTTCTTCATCTCTTCTGGTCTTCTTTTTGCCTCATCTAACCAATACCTCATTTGTACTCCTAGGAATCTGAAGATTAACTAGTGTTTTATAGTTACAAGGTCTTGAAAGTTTAATATAAATACTATTCTTTCTTTCAGTAGCTATTTGCCCCCTGCTCCTCAGATGAGCCCACAGTCTGATTTAGCCCAATTTACAAATGGCTCCTCCTGGCATGAGCTAATGTGTTCAGCTGGGCCCCTCCCTCTACCACACTTTGGCCCCTGTCTCAGAAATGGAAAATCTATTACTGCCCAGAACATTTTGAAGCAGAATATTAGAATACTGATGACAATTGGATTAAGAACCACCTGAATAAAAGAATAAAGAAAAAAAATTCTTTTATAGACTTGAAGTACAACATATTTAGGTTAGAATCTATAGCATACCTCATCCAGTTTATGAAGTGTGCAATATGTAGTGATTCCCACTCTTTCAGGAAACAAGGATATTCTTTTTTGTAGACTGCCTTCTTCCTCTCTAAGAACTTTCTTACAAACCCAGAACTTGTTTTGGAATCTCTTTTTGTTTTTGGTTGCTAATTAATACCTGCTGAGATCTTAACTGGTAATTCAGATAGAAATTAATGATGCCTGATAATATGACTAATCCAATCCAGGAAGTATTTGCATTTAAAAGAGAAACATTAGATTTTAAAGGAGGAAGTCAAGCATTGGGTTTCTAACCAAATAGGCTGTGATTTTTAGGCAGGGGGAAATTTTATTTATCCATAGATTTTATTTGCACATTTTTAGTCTTAAACTAGACAGGTAAATGTTGTGATTATTGGAGGGCAATGTCAGACTTCCTTAAGGATAGTTCCATAGGTTATGTAAAAATGTTTTCAGAAAGAAACTAAAGTTTGTATACAGAAAGGGGAAATTTCTAAAAAGTTTTTAATGGCTGTTGTATAATAATGTTTCATTTATGAGAGTTTCCTGTAGGGGAAAAGTAAATCCAAAAATAAGGACTTGGAGTATAACAGTTTTCTGTACTACTGGTAGCAATCTTAAATAAAAATATGCAGTTGATGGAAAATAGAATTGCCTCAATTCTAAACTGTTGTTCTGCATATGCTAAATCTTTTAAGGTTATCATAAAATTATATGCCACATTTTCATGTCTCTCCCCCCACCCCGCCCAAAATGAAATGTTTTCAACCAATTCTGTTAGCATATCACAGTTTAAAATAAAAGGCCTGATCACTCTGAACTGGAGTTCAAGCACCTAAACATTAGAGTTATTCACTACCTTTAGTAATGTAAGGAGACTTGATCCAACATAATTTTTCCTTTTCTAAGGTAACATTTCCTATTCCATTCATTAACTGCATTGTCTAGCTCATAAACTCCTCTAAAAGCTGGCACCATTATGCCCAGCCAACATAACTCTTAGTGATCTCAAGCACTTAACAGAACATCCTGAAATCACACCATGCTCACATCCACTCGATGACTTTACGTTGTTTTTCACCACAATGTTCATCACTGCCCCAGTCTTACCTTCTATATAAAAGCTAGGGTTCTAGGTCAGTAATTCTCAACCCAGAAGAAACTGAAACAGGTGAAACCTGAATGATACTTGATAAATAAGTAAATGAAGCCTTCCTCAACTGTTCACTTGCTGCTGACCTGTCCATCCTTGAAGATCTAAAATCTAATTTTATATCTAATGGTATAACTTCTTACAAAATAAGTCTTTCATACCAGTTATCATATCCTGTAATATTTATCTTTATTTTTTGATAGAGGACATGGTTTTAGACTTCTTTTGTATACTCTACATAACCTACCACAATGTTGGATGTTTTTGATAAGTTGTTATTGATCAATATGTAGAATATGGATATGACTTTAAGACATGGGATCCAGTACAATGATCCCCTTTGTGCCTAGTTGTGCACTAAACTGTAAGACAACTTAAGACATATAAAATATGCTCCCTTTACTTATAGAAAATATGTTTAATTGGAAATGTCAAATATATAGAAGATAGAGACTAGTATAAAGTCATTTTATTTTTAGTACTTTCAATTTACTTAGAAAACACTCAGAAATGTTATTATATTTAATTAATAAGATTACTCTAATAAAAATAATTTGAAAATAATTTTACACATTAATACAGAGTTTTTAAAGGTAAGCAACTTTATTAATTTCACAAAGGATTTCTAATTAATTTCAACGAAGTTTTATTTTTCTCTTCTAGAGAGGCTATAATCCTAGAGGGTTAATTTGTGCTAGACTTTTGCTTTAATAGAAATGATCTAAAACTATATATATGTATTTTTTCATTTTCTAGGATTACAATTCTACAATCCCCATTATAGTTTGCCTGAGTAATTAATTACCATCATGGTTAAATACTTTTTTTCTTCCTTATGTCTAATTAGTAATGTTGCAGCAAATTATGATGATTTTTTTCCTTGTTGTGACCTTTATAAATTTAGAAAAACATGGTCAGCATGATTTGTATAATCAAGCTTAGTACACTTGAAAACAGGTATCAATTATCCCCTTAACATTTTTTTTCCTAATCTAAATATATATAAATGACTGTTCAATACTTTTTCTATAGAATCACTTTTTTTTTAATATCTTGATAACTTTCTTACTCCTGTTGAAGTGGAGAAAGCATTACTGAGATGAATACAAAATGTATTAGAAACATTTGTGTTTCTAATATGTTAGAAAACTTATCCAGAGAAAACTTTATATCACATTTCTTTCTACAATATATAAATTTTAGGAAAATGTTTAGAAGCAAACAAAAATCTGACTAATATCCACCAAGTGTCTACTATGCTGAAGACACTATCCTATGTCATGAGACTGCAAGTAAGTTTTAGATGCACTCTTGCTTTTAAAGTATTTGTATTTTGATTATGGTGACATGGCAGACATAATTAAAAAGTAATTAAAAATATAAAAATAACATACAAAGATAGAAAGGAATGAAAGGAAAGAGGGAGGGAAGGAAGGAGTAAGGGGAGAAAAAAAGCTACCAAGGCACTGTAAATTTCATGCCAAATCAATGACCTTGGTAGAAGAGTTAAAACAGTTAAGAGTAAAGAATTTTCATACAGGGAGAATATTAAAATTTTTGTTTGTTTTGTTTTAGATTAGTTATTTGTAAAGCTTTATTATTTTTTTGGGGGGGGCAGTTTTAAGTTCACACCAAAATTAAGGGGAAAGTGCAGAGATGTTCCATACACTCCCTGCATAGCCTTTGCCATTATCAACATCCCTTGCCAGAATGATGACATTTGAAAAAATTGCTGAACTGACATTGACAAATCATAATCATCCAAAGTCCATAGTTTACATCAGCATTCACTCCTGTTGTACAATCAGTGAGTTTGGACAAATTACAATATGTGCCATCATTATTGTATCATAGGGGATATTTTCACTGCCATAAAAATCCTCCGCACTCCACCTGTTCAACCCTCCTCTGCACCTCAGCCCCTGGCAGGTACTAATCTTTTTACTGTCCCCATAGTTTTGCTTTTTCCAGAATGTCACATTTTTACAATCATACTGTATGTAACCTTTTACTCTTGGTCTTTGGCTCCTTTTTTGGAAAAAAGTATTTTATTCAACTATGTATTTTTCTACTTACTTAAGATTCACCTGTTCAGTGAAGCTTTCTTAACTAATGTCTCTCTGACCTCTTGCTAATGCCACTTTCCTATCCCCACTGTGTGCCACCCACATTAGCCCTTCCTCTCATTTAGACACACAAAATTTATTCTGTCCTTAACTCTGCATATGCCCTCACGCATGTCTACAAACCATCTGGTCCAGATCCTCATATCGTTGATCTCTCTTGTCATACAAATTTCTGCTTAGACTTCATCTCCTCAGAATACTTTCCCTGAACTTTCTGTCTAATTTTTCCTGCCTTATTCCTATCAACATTATTATTTTTTTTAATTTTCTGAATGAACAAAAAGAAAGCCACAGTACTATTTTTTAAATTTTATTTTTAAACAAGCTAGGATTGACTTACAGTAAAATTGACTTTTTTCTTTTCTTGTACATTCTATGGGCTTTAATACATGCTTGGATATGTGTACAGACAACTATAATCAAGCTAACAAACTATTCCAAAATCCCCAAAATACTCCCTCGTGCTACTATTCCTTTATAGTCACACTCTCCACCCACTCCAGACCAGGGACATTCACTGATTTGCTCTCCATCACTATAGTTTGATCTCTACAAGAATTTTATATAATGGAATCAAATAGTATGTAATGTTTTGAGGCTGGTTTCTTTCCTCAGCCTTTGAGATTCATCCAAATTTTTATTTATATCAATACATTCCTTTTTATTCATGAGTAGTGTTCCATTGCATAGATATTCCACTGGTTGAATATTATTTATCTTCTGAAGATGTGATTTCATTCAAGTTGATATTACAGTAGTACATCAGTATACTGCATAGTAAGAGCATTGTTGTAAAGAATATTAAATAAGCGACACTCAGCATAAACAAGGCAAATAAGCCATGGCCAGGATTTGGAGTTTAGAAGAGTTGATCCTAAATTGAAGTTAGAGAGGGCCAGGAAATTGATAATATTTAGGATAGTCTTACAGGAATGTGTGACTTTACTTCCAATAGCAATTAATAGAAGATTTATAAGTGTATTAAATGTGGAATGGGTATGCAAGTGTTAAGGAGACTGATAGTTTGTGTATCCTCATAACAATTAATAGAGACTAGACACAAGGGATTTTCTAGTCTTGCATCTCCAGTACCTCTTATAGCAGAGAAAGAAGTTTAGGAAAAGGGAAAAGGGATTTATTGGGAGATTGGAAACTTGGTATGAAAGTGGAAGGAATAGGAACCCAGGGATTTGGTGCAGGTTTCCAGTTACTGGGACTTGGTTACTACAGTCAGGATGGAATCTGTACCAAGGCTAGTTTAATGTTGATTCAATGAATCACCGTCCTGAAGATACTATATTCCCAGCGAGTCAAGTTCAAATTGGTCACTTAGACTAAGAATAAAGCTAAACTTATAGCTGGTATAGACTTCAATGGATGAATAAAATTACCAACAAGAAAAACATTCAAGAAAACATTAAATAAAGAACCACAGGGTGGTAGAACAAAATCAAGCTTTGGAATCCAATAGTAATGCATGTGTCAGAGCATGCATGTGACTGATCAACTATAAGTTATACTGTCTCTGAATCTCAGTATCTTCATTCATAAAAACTGGGTTAAGAATAGATGTAGGCCAGAGCCCTTTCAGGACAAACAATATACTTAATCTATCTTAACAAAATAACAATAAAACAGTGATTATGAGTGGGTGGGGGAGATGAAAATAACCCAGTAAATCATTTGGAGAAGGGAAAGGTATGAAATTCCTTATTATCAAGGAAATGAAAAACCCTTGTGCTATCAGTTGAAATGCTCCTCCTTATTCTTCCTCCTGTCTAATCATTAAAATTGTAGTATACACTTAAAATTTAGATATGTCAGTACAAAAGCAATTCAGAAAAACAAGCTTACCAAATTATGCAATTTTCCTATATTTTCTCTCCCTTTGCATTAAACATGGAAAAGACTAGCTATATGGTGTGACTCTGGACTGAGAATGATTTCTAAAAATAAATATTTTAAAATTAAAAGCATAACTAAAGAACAAAACATATCCAACAGAAATTGAAGGAATTGTACTTTCATAAAGCACAAAATACTTCATAAGTCCCCCTTCCACTACACCACGGTACAATGTTTCAAAAAAAAATTACTTTCACACATGGGCAAATCAAAGAAGCTTGCTGGAGTGCTTTTTAAAAATCTATTTCAAGATAATATGAAAAAAATGGAGTACTTCACTGATTTTTCAGGAAAAATTTTCCGTTGTACCTTTTTTTTTTAAATAGTAATCTCTAATCAGTAATAAAATGTCTTGTGATTAAACTCCACATTTTGTTATAAAACACCCAGTGACACTTCACAAAAATCTATAAATCCCCTTTTCATTATCACTTTGTCAGAAGACATGCATAGAAGTGTTTGGAGTGTGTGTGTCTGTGTGTGTGCATAAGTGAGAGCATGCGTGAGAAAGAGGAAGGAAGCAGGGAGCGAAAGAGAAAAGCAGAAAGTGAGCAAGCTCAGAGAGAAGGAGCTAAAAAGGTATAGGTTGGGGACTTCCCTGGTGGTGCAGTGGTTAAGAATCCGCCTGCCAATGCAGGGGACACGGGTTCGTTCCCTGGTCCAGGAAGATCCCACATGCTTTGGAGCAACTAAGCCTGTCATGTGCCACAACTGCTGAGCCTGTGTGCCACATCTACTGAAGCCCACACACCTAGAGCCTGTGCTCCACAACGAGAAGCCACCGCAATTGGAAGCCAACACACCGCAACGAAGAGTAGCCACCGCTCACTGCAAATAGAGAAAGCCTGCGTGCAGCAGCAAAAAACCCAATGCAGCCATAAATAAATAAATAAATAAATAAATAAATAAATAAATAAATACATTTATTAAAAGAAATAGGTTGGCACAGACAAAAAGAAATATAATTATAAAGAAACATGTTAATCAATTAAGACTTAAGAAACACAATATTAGAAATGAATTCAATACTTTTGATTTTAAGACAATTTGATTAAAATTAAAATTGTAACTGAAATTGTGGAAATAAAATAACTGATTAATGTATAAATCCTCAGTGATGAATTTTAGAGAAAAATATATTTCAGAGATATAGAATACAACTTTATTAATATATTATTTTCAGATTAGTTTATATTGTGAGATGAGTCACATGCCTTCTGTGAAGAAAAATAAAAATATCAATTAGACAAAGGTAAACATTTGCAAAGTGAAAGAGGTTAAATTAAAGACCACAGTATTAGGTCACGTATCTCCTACTTTTCAGTAAAACACTCATGGAGACACAGAAAACTATGCAAGTCCATAAGTATAATACAATTTGACTATCTAAATTTTGCCTAACATAATTCCATACAAGCACTCATGTTTTTTATGTAATAAATTTTTAAGTGCTACTAATTAAAGTGATATGGTTTAAAATTGGGAGAAGAAGAGAAAAAGAAAACTACCCAGGCTTCAGCATATCACTATTCCACTTCATAAGATTTATCGAACGTGAAAAAAAGACCGATATTTTATTCTTACTTGATGAATTCTTTAACTCAAAGACAAAAGAACTATATTGTGAAGAGAACACAGCAGCTGTTTTTTCAAATATCTTCGTTGGTGCTGCTCTGTGTTCAGTGCTATTAAATATAAGAAATGATTCTTTAGTAGCAATTTATTTTACCTTTTAGCCTCCTTCAATACAGTTAACGATTGCTTTCCTCCTTTCTTGAGTTCCTACATATACATACACAAAATTAACCAATTTTCATCTCCTTCTGCTCCTCTTTCAATATAATCTCAAAATGCTTGGGTGCCTTAGTATTGGCTCTAGACTCTCATCTCTTCTGTTTCCTCTCTGTCCAGGGGACAAAACTTCACACTTTGATCCTCACTACCGTTTACAAGCCAATTGCTACGGTATGTGCCAAGTGTCTATTGCAATAATGCTGCAGAAAAGTCAACCACAAAACTCAGTAGGCATTTATTTCTCCCATGCGTGTGCAATTAACTGCAATTCTCCTGGGATCAGTTAGATTCATGTCCAATCTGCATTGTGCAGCCTTGCTTCATGTGCCTTTTCATTCTCCTTGATCTGACAGCTGCTAGGGGTATTGTCCTCTGTTGGAAGATGGCAGAAGTGCAAGGTGACAAACTCAGCCAGGCAAGAATCCACTTATATCATCTTTCTTAATGTTCTATTGGTTACAACAAGGCATGTTGACCAAGTCCAAATCACTGTATTAGGGGTGTTTAATTCATCTACTGTACTAGGTTACATGGAAGAAGAAAGGAGTGAAGAATGACAGCAATCTCTTATACCAGGACTCCCAAATTTATATCTCTACCCCTTTTAGTGAAATCAAAACTCAAATAGCTAACTGTGCTGTGGAATAAGCATCTGAAATAAATGACAAAAATCAGAGTCTCGATTCCATCTCCACCCAGCCCTTAACTTATTATCGGTTCGTAATTGCACCACCATGAGCCAAAAGGTTACAATTCCCTTCTCCTTTTTTCCCTCAATTTCAGGAATAATTCCTATGTGTTTTATCTCAAAAATATTTCAGAAATATCTCCAAATCTCCTATTCTAGATTGTTACCAACATAGCCCAAATCAACACCATTTCTTTGCAAGACTACTCTACTCTGAAATCTCTCCAAAGTAGTTTCCCAGCATCTTAATCGCTTAGCTGTGATATATTCTTCTCATAGTAGGCAAGTTGAACTTTTTAAAGGCAATATCCAAGCAACAAATAAGTATTGACTATCTACTACATTTCTAAGAGATGCCTTAGGTTGTGACTACACAGCAGTAAACAAAAGAAGGACCTTGACTTCAATAAGTTTATATTGTATTGGAGGGAGATATTACAGAGAAATATATAATATGTTGGCTGGAGATAAGAGCTCTGAAGAAAAATAAAGCCAAGAAAGGGAATACAGAGTGATGGTGAAGGCATGGAAGCTGGAGTTAGCGAAAAATTAGTTGTCTCAGAACAGTGATCTTGATCAGCTAGCTACACGAAGGAATGAAGAAATGAGCCATGTGGATACGTGGGAAAAGATTCTACCAAGCGGAGAGAACAGCAATGCAAAGCTTTAAGGAAGGCACATACCTGTGATGTAGCTGCAGGAAGAGTGTAGCAGAAGCAGAGTGACAAAGGAGGAATCCAGAAGATGATGAGGGCAGAGGAGCCCACAGGGCTAGATCAGGCAAGATTGTGTTGACAGTGGTTAAGTCTTTTACATTTTATCTGAAGCTTCCAGTGAAAGCATTGGAAGATCTTTTGCTAAGCCATCACTGGATTTAATTTATGTTTTTGAAGTATCGCTGTGACTGCAAGGATGGGGAAGATTATTGAAGAGGCTTTTGCAATAGCCTTGATTAAATTGATAGTGTCCTGCTTGAGAATAATGACAGAGGTGGAGGAAAAAAGAGGTGAATTTTTTAATACATATTTGAAATGAGATGGGGAAGACTTCAAGAAATAGAATATTTTGGGAGGTGTAGGTAAACATGGAGGTTATCAAGTATTTGTGACCTATTAGGTTTGAGATGTCTCATAGGCCTCAAAGTGGAAAATTTGACTACAGATTTGTATTTGTGAGTCTCAACTTCAGGAAATCAAGTGAACTAGAAATGAGAATTGAGTAGTTTACAAAATAGATATGTATTTAAAGCCACTGCCTCAGTCTGTGTCCTTCCTCTGCTAAAATCCTTTAATGTCTATTAGTGAGGCTGAGAATCAAGTCTATAATCTTACTATATCTTACCCCAGGGGTCTAGCTAATCTCTTCCTGTGAAATTCCATCAGAATTTTCCTTATAGCAACTCTCTGTCTCATTCATTGTATCTGAGCCACATGTAGATATCTGTTTTCAAACATTTTAAACACATTCCTGCCTTAGGGATTTTGCACATGTGATTCTTTGTGCCTGGAATAGCAAACATATGCTTGAATCTAATCTGTCTAATGTTGCAGGTCATAACTCATTAGTTACTATGTCAGAGAAATTGTCTTTGGCCCTTCACTAAGCTTTTTAATTTTCTTTTAGAGAAATTGACTTTTGCAATTTGACTTTGGCATGTTTATTTATATGTTTAGTTTGATAAATCTCCCATTCACACAAAATCCTCTCATAGATATTATCTTAAGAGCAATGATATTTTTGTCTTGTTCATTTTATACAAGTTTTTAAAGCAATGTACTCAACACACCTGATAAAAAACAAACAAACAAACAAAAAATGAGATGGGCAAAGTAGTGTACCACTCATTTTCTTCCCTGGTTTTGATTTCCATCCTTTCTATATCTAGAACCAGCACATTTCAAGAGATAGCTGGACAGGGAGTTGGTACCTAGAAAATTGCTTCTGGTATTCCTACAAGTAAAATATACACGTTTTTAGGACCAGCAAGTACTTATCCTGTAAAAGCACATGTTTTTTTTCTCTTTTCTTTTTTCGCTCTAGTTTTATTGAGATATAATTGACATATAACACTGAATACGTTTAAGATGTACAACATAATGATTTATGTTTATATTGTGAAATGGTCACATTTTAGTGTATCATGAACTGTAACAATATAAGTATTAAAATACCAAAAGTGTGGATTAAAGAATACAATTCCCTGAATAGAACAGAGGAAAAAATATTTAGGAAAAAGAAAAAAGAAAATCTACAAATAGGGATTTGGACTACGAGCTATGCTTTCATTTAGTGAAACTGGTATGTCAATAAACCAAAATTCATGCAGATCAAATGAGAGACCTAGAACTATCCATTAATGATTTGCAAAAAAAGCTTGTCATCCATTACACTCTCATTTTAGTAAATGATCAACAAGTGGTTCTTGTATCCAAAAATTTTACTACTTCTGAAATTTGTTCTGTCACTAGAGAACTCTAACTAATGCACTCCCTTAATCTCATCTCAGGTGGTTTGTCTCCTAATCTTGATGTCCTTCTCTGGTCCCCTTAATCTTGGCTCAGGTGGTTTCTTGGCTGCTCCTCCCTTGATTAGCAACTGATTGAATCTGCCCTTTGGAACTCAGGGAAGGTCATGGAGGCTGGGGTCTTGCCTACAAGAAACTGGGGACATAAGGGCGTCTGTGCCCGAGAGCCCCACATGGCCTCACTGGGTTTCATTGTCAGGCCTTTTTGTTCAATTCAGACCCTCAAGGGCTTGGAGGATGCCCACTCACATTGGAGAGAGCAATATACTTTACTCAATCTATAGATTCAAATGCTAATTTAATCCAGAAACAGGCTCACAGGCTCACCCTGAAATAATGTTTAACTAAATATCTAAGCACCATGTGGCCTATCATAAAATTAACCATCACAGAACAAAATGTTGAAATATTTAAGGATGAAGTTATATATTATGTGGTATTTGTTTCAAAATAATATGTGATGGATTAGGAAGGGCCTTGGGTTGATGATTGTTGAGTCTAGGTGACGACATGGTTGTAGCGTATTGCAAGTAATTTGTTAGTAATGATAACTATATCAGTTTCCTATTCTTGCCCAGTAAATTACCAAAACTTTACAACTTAAAACAGCACCTAATTCTTAGCTCACAGTTCAGTAAATCAGAAGTCTGAGAGGTCTTGGCTGGGTTCTGCTTAGGGTCTCACAAGGCTGAAATCAAGGTGTTGTCTTGGTGGGCTCTTATTTAAAGGCTCTGGGGAAAAATGGCTTCCAAGTTTATTCAGGCTGTGGCAGAATCTAGTTCCCTGTAAGTATGAATTCTCTGTTTTCTTTCTGATAGCCAGCCAAGCATCACTCTCAGTTCTTAGAGGTTGCTCTCATGTCCTTTCCATGTTCAGAGCCAAGAACAGACTATCTCTTTTGTATTAAATCTTTCTAAATTTCTCTTCTGCCACAAAAGAGAAAACTTATTGTTTGTAAAAATCTCATGCCTAGATTAGGCTCCCCTGGATAATCTCAGTTTGCTCTAATATGGCACAGTCCCAGGCTTATTAAAGACTGAAAGTCATAGGGGCATCTTATAATTCTGTTTATAATAATCTATAAAATTATGCATATGTATATAAAATATGTATAGTAAATGGTGTCAAAACTATTCTTAATGTAATGTTATCATTACTCATGATCCTAAGTAAGTTCTTTAAACAAATTGTTTTGAGTGGGAGAGGAGTGGAGTTTCAGGTGCTATATAAATTATACTAACTCCAAAGCAAAACCAGAGTCTCAACATAAATACATACCTACATAAAAACATACATACACACACAAGTGCATAAATACAAAAGATTTTTAAAAAAGAAAAGTTTGGAAACCATTTTTGCATTTCTTTTTAGCTGTGAAATTATCCATGCTTAAGTTCTCATAGACTTTGGGGGATAAGGAGCAAAGGTGAGGAGGTGTTTATTTTGTAATTTTATTCCTCTAAGTCAGGGGTCAGGAAAATACTACCAGAAAGTCAAATGTGGATTAGAACCTGTTTTTGTACAGACTGAGAGCCAACAATTATTTTTGTATTTTTAACTATTTGTTAAAATTTAAAAAACAAAAAAAAAGAAGACTGTGCAAAAGGGACTATATGTGGCCACTAAGCCAAAGATATTTACTACCTGATCCTTTTCAGAAAGAGTTTGCTAATCCCTGCTCTAAACAAGAAATTTTTATTTTATACTTTTTTTCTTTCTTTTTTTTTTTTTTTTTTTTTTTGCGGTACGTGGGCCTCTCACTGCCGTGGCCTCTCCCGTTGTGGAGCACAGGCTCCGGATGCACAGTCTCAGCGGCCATGACTCACGGGCCCAGCCGCTCCGCGGCAAGTGGGATCCTCTCGGACCGGGGCATGAACCCGTGTCCCCTGCATCAGCAGGCGGACCCTCAACCATTGCACCACCAGGGAAGTCCTATTTTATTCTTAAAATGCATGTAAATGACAGCCAAAGAAGCTTGAACTAGAGCAGTATGCCATCTATGAGAACTGAAAATAGATATTTTATTCAAAATAAATTAATGATAACAAATTTGATGCAATATTTTGACTAGCTCTTCTTTGCATATCAGATTCAGAATCTGTGACTGTGGTTTGCACCTCACTTTATCAATGATTTTATGTATGCATGTAATAAAATGTCTTATTGTTAGAGAAATTTAAATGAGTGAGACATTTTCTGGAATCACATCAGGAAGAAGTACCTATTAGAAAGTGAACCTAACATTACAAGATTCCTGAAAGAGTATGATTAAAAGAAGTAGATTCTTTGCCTATTCAAGACTTATCAAGCACCAATCTCTTAACTGCAGTTAACAATAGGGATGGGGGTGGGACAATTTTACAGAAAAAAAGGTGGAGTAATTTTTTGGTACCATATAGTATTTAATTGCTTTATATAGAGTACCTTAGTTATTCTAAGTGAAGGACACTGCTTATATTTTGAATTTAAAAACAAAAATAAACAACAACAATCTATCATACACTACTCCCCAATTTTATTTAAGAAAACACATGTCATAATGAAAATGAGATTATAAGAAGTAGCTACCCCATACTCATTATTGTATGCTTACTTTAAAGATAGAAAAAGTAATTAAAACAAAACAAAACAAAAATTATAATGCTAACCCATTTATGGAGGCAGAATTTTAAAACGGGTCCCTAGGATTTTGGCCCTTGGTATAAACACCTTGTATAATCCCCTTCCCTTGAATGAGGGCAGAACTTGTGAATATGATAGTATCTCTATCACATAACTATGTTACATCATGTAACAGAAATGATTTGTAGATGTACTTCATATCTCAAATGAGTTGACTTTGAGTAAATATAAAGGGAGATTATTCTGGGTGGGCATGACTTCATTGGGTGTGTCCTCATAAAATTTTGAGTTCTTCTTGAAGAAGAGATTCAAAGTGTGAAAGAGCCTATGGAGGAGCAGTGTGGCAAGGAAATGTCTGTGGCCTCTAGGAGCTGAGAGTACTAGTGAGCAAAAGAATAGGGACCCCCTCAGTCCACAAGGAGTCAAAATAACAACCTAGTGATTTTTAAAGAGGGCCCTGATTTCCAGAAATCAATATAGTAGAGCTGACATTGATGCCGAAAGCTCAGCTTCTCTGTACACCAGTGCCGAATAGAATCTCAGAGACAGAGTTTTGGGTGAAGTAGAAAAGGATAGGGTTATTACATTGCCAGGCAAAGGGGGAACACAGTAGGCTAGCACCTCAAGAACTGTGCCCTCCTCCCTGGGGAATAAGGAGAGGTCTTATAGTTGGGGCTTGTGGTCAGGGGTATGCGATAAGAATCAGGACAGTAACAGTCTCGCATTCTTCTGATGGGTTGGTGATGAGGTAAGTAGGTGTCAGCATCATCAGCCTTCAGGTCCAACGGGTCTGGGGTCTACATGTTTGTGGGCAGCATACCATCTTAACTTCTCCCACTTGGAGGGCATTTCAGCATCTGCAAAATAGCTCAAAGATATTGTTGTGTGTATTGTTGATGGGGAAATAGGACCTTGCCCCAAGGCTATTCTTGACTGTTTGTTTCTCCCTGGTCTCACATCCCCTCCTTTCCCTAATTAACAACTGCTTGTTAATTGGAACTTAGTGAGGTCATGGAGGCTGAATGAAGGCTGTTCCCTGTAATCAAAGAAATGGGGGACACAGAAAGTCTTTGTGCCCAGGAGCCCCACAGGGCCGTGCTGGGTATCAACACTATGATAGCAGCCCAGAAAGACCT
The DNA here is from genome assembly GCF_964341445.2 of Mesoplodon mirus. Classification (NCBI taxonomy): domain Eukaryota; kingdom Metazoa; phylum Chordata; class Mammalia; order Artiodactyla; family Ziphiidae; genus Mesoplodon; species Mesoplodon mirus. The sequence continues at coordinate 113,684,666 of NC_138982.1, forward strand.
TCTAAGACACCAGACAACACGTGCTCAGAATTCTGATACACAAACACTGTGAGATAATAAACGTGTGTTGTTTAAACTGCTAAGTTTGTGGTAATTTTTTATATAGCAATAGAAAACTAATATACTATTAAAATGGAAATAAAATTTTATCCATATTCTGAAAATATGGCTTACTTTGCGGTACATGGGCCTCTCACTGCCGTGGCCTCTCCCGTTGTGGAGCACAGGCTCCGGATGCACAGTCTCAGCGGCCATGACTCACGGGCCCAGTAATGCTTTGTGAATTTTTTTCTTGGTAAGAATTTTTTTTTTTAAGTGTGTAAGTGGTTGATGAACATTGTAATATCCTTCATGGATCCTGGTTAGTTTTGAGTGTCACATATATGCAGATTTTATCTTTCAATAAAGTAAATATTTATTGGTGATGTCATGCTCATAGTTGTCTCAGATCTGTTATTTGGAAAATATCACTTCACTTTTATTTATATTTATGCATTTGTGCATTGGTTATATAAAATCAAGAATAAGACTTGTGACCCCTGATTTCCATAGTTGAAAAATAAATCTGACTGTTTTAATGAATGGCTTTCTGAAGAGCAAAATGCAATTGCAATAATGAAAGGTGAAACAAAATTATTTTTCAGAGGAGGTATATTCCTCTAACATTGTTTAGTGACACTTTTCTGTAGAGAGTACCAGATCCATCCAACTACATGATGCTAGCAGAGTTTCAAATTTTCATGATTTGGGGAGATATTAGGCTGAAAGTGCTCCAAAAATAATCGGAGACATGTTTGGAAAGCATTTGTTACTTGATCATTACATCATTGAAAGGAAAAATAAAAACAAACTTAAAGCTGAGGGAGCAAATTTCATTTTGAGGTTTTATTCTTACCTAAAATATTTGACTTCTGGTTTCAGCTTCAACACATAAAGAGCTCTGTAGTTATCAGTTTCATCCTTACGATAAGAAAAAAATGAACAAACTGAAAATCAATATAATTTCTTGAAGTATCAAAGAACTAAGATTGTAGGACATACCACCACCTCAAAACCATCACAAAATGCGCCCAGATAACTCTCATTAACAAAGGTTTATTCTGTAAAGGCAAAGATTATTAGAGCATGGGGAAGGGCATTTCTCCCACTCTTGTCCCCTATAGCCTTCCCCTCTCAGCTAGCAAGGGGAAAAAAAGAAACAGTAGTAAAAGTCACAGCTCAGGGACACAGATTCACTAAAAACTGAGATATACTTATAAGCTTGTAGATGTGTCCCCTCCTCTATACCTCACCACAATACCAACAAACTTCACATAAAATAACAAAGGAGTATAGCCAAAATTGTTGCATATCATATACTTTCTTTAGAAGGAATACTTGGAAACACCCAAAGAAAATGGGATAGACAAAAAAAGAATACCAGAAAAGTTTGAAGTCTCTGGCATCTACAGTTATAACAATGACCAAACACAGCACCACTCCTAGACAGATTAACATAAAGCCTCAAAAATAAAAGGCTATTAACCTCAGTTCCTATTATGCTCTATATCGGTGGTCCCCAAACATTTTGGCACCAAGGACTGGTTTTGTAAAAGATAATTTTTCCACGGATGGCCTGAGGGGATGGTTCAGGAGGTAATGCAAGCAATGGGGAGTGATGGGGAGTGATGGGGAGCAGCAGATGAAGCTTCGCTCACTGGCCCACCACTCACCGCCTGCTGTGTGACCTGGTTCCTAACAAGCTGCAGTCTGGTAATGATCCACGGCCTGGGGGTTGGGGACACCTGCTCTGTATCATGTCCAGCTTTCAAGAAAAAAATACAAGGCATATCAAAGGTATAAGAAATTACAGTCCATAGAGACAAAATGAGTATTGCAACCAGACTCAGATATGACATACATATTGAAATCATTGAACAGAGAATTTACAATCATTGTGATTAGTATGTTAATGTCTCTAATGGAAAAGTACAAAACATGCAAGAAAATACAGCAGTATAAGCAGAGAAATGAACACTAAGAAAGGATCAAAAGAAAATTGTAGAAAAAATCCCCAAAGTAACAGAAATAAAGAATGCCTTGATAGCCTCATCCCTAGACAGGATATGGTCAGGAAAAGAATCAGTAAGCTTGAAGATAAGTCAATAGTAATTCCTGAATGATATGCAAAATATGTGGGGGAAAAAAACCCCAAAATAGAACACCCAAGAATTGTGGGACAATTCCAAAGGTATAACTTATGTGTAATTGGAATAGCAGAAGAAAAAGAAAGAGAAAATGAAGCAGAAGAAATATTTGAAGTGGTAATGGCTAATAATTTTCCAGAATTATTTGTGTCTGTGAAAGGTACTTTATCACATACCTAAGGAGCTTAGAGAAAACCAAGCAGAATAAACACCAAATACCTATACCTAGGCATCTCATATTAAAACTTAAGTAAACCAAATACTAAGAGAAAATCTTGAAAAAAGTCAGAGGGATAAGGGTGAGGACTATTACCAATGGTGGAAGAATTACACTTCTCATCAGAAATCATGTAAGAAAGAAGGAAGTGGAATAACAATATGTAAAGTGTTAAAAGTCAAATAAGAGACTAAAATTCTATATAAGGTGAACTGACCTTCAAAATGGAAGAAAAATAATATTTTGTCAAACAAACAAAAACTGAAAGACTTCACCACCAGCAGATCTTCCCTGATAAAAAACGTTAAAATTTTTTATTCCAATGAAAGGAAAGGGAGATAAGTCAGAAAGTTAAATCTCTAGAAATTTATATTTGCTTAAAGTAGGAAAAATAACAATGTATTAGATGACTATAACATAAAAATATTGGAAATGTATGACACTAAAGTCATAAAGAGCGTAAAAAATAATTGAGAATAGTTTGTTTTAAATTATCTATAGTATACATGAAAGGGTATACTGTTATTCGATGTCTTAGATTAATTTAAATTGTATAATAAAAACTTTAGGGAAATTACTAAAAAGTGTTTTAAAAAGAAGTATAATTGATATAAGAAATGAGATAAAATGGAATAATATTAAATGGTCGTTTAAAACCAGAGAAGCAGAAAAAGTGATTGGAAAAAAAACACAAAAATCAAATGCAACAAAAATAGGAAAACATGGTATATATTAATAAAAATGTATAAATAATCCTTTCTAATGTGAATTCTCTAAATATACTAATTAAGTGACAGAGATAGTCAGAGAGAATTAAAAAATCAGACTTAATTCATCTATAAGTAACCCACTTTAAATACAAATATTCTAATAGACTAAAAGTAAAGGGAAGGAGAAAAACATACCATACTAACAATAATCAAAATAAATCCATAGTAGTTATATTAATTTCAGACAAAGCAGGCTTCAGAACAAGGAAAAATATTAGGGATAAAAAAGAATATTACATGTGTCAGTTCTTTACATTTATGCAAAAATGTATGCACTCAACAACAGACCACCAAAACACATGAGGCAAAAACTGACATAACTGACAGGAAAAAATAGGCAAGTCTGCTAATATAGTTGGAAACTTCAGCATCTCTCTTTCAATAACTGAAAGATCCAGCAGGCAGAAAATAAGTAAACATAGTTGACCTGAACATCAGTCAAATTAATCTAACTGACATTTATAGAAAACCCCAGCCATCAACCACAGAATACATATTCTTCTCAAATTTACCAAGATCCAGGGCCATAAAACACAGCTTAATGAGTTTAAGGTTATAGAAATCAAACAAATTATGTTCTGAGGCTACAGTGAAATCAAACTAGAAATAAAAAACAGAAGGACAGCCAGAAAATCACAAATGTATGGAGATTAAAAAGAAAAAAATTTCAAATAACACATAGGTTAAAGACAAAGTCTCAAGGGAAATTAAAAAGAAATATATAATATGACTATCAGAGTATCTATTAAGAGGATTGAATCAATAGCAAATTTGCATAAAAGAAAGTACCAGGACCAGTTGATTTCACTGAAGAATCCTACAAAAATATTAAGAAAGAAATTATACCAGTTCTTTAAAACTTTTTCCAAAATATAGCAGCATTCTATGAGTTCAATATTTGGCATTACCCTAATTCCAAAACAAGATTAAGACATTATAAGAAAAGAAAATTACAGATCAATATCTCTCATAAACATAGATGCAAATGTCCTCAACAGAACATTAGCAATTTGAAACAAAAAGAATAAAATACCTAGGAATAAACCTACCCAAGGAGACAAAATACCTGCATGCAGAAAACTATAAGACACTGATGAAAGAAATTAAAGATGATACAAACAGATGGAGAGATATACCATGTTCTTGGATTGGAAGGATCAACATTGTGAAAATGACTATACTACCCAAAGCAAACTACAGATTCATTGCAATCCTTATCAAACTACCAATGGCATTTTTCACAGAATTAGAAGAAAAAATTTCACAATTTGTATGGAAACACAAAGGACCCAGAATAGCCAAAGCAATCTTAAGAAAGAAAAATCAAGCTGGAGGAATCAGGCTCCCTGACTTCAGACTATATTACAAAGCTACAGTAATCAAGACAGTATGGTACTGGCACAAAAACAGAAATATAGATCAATGGAACAGGATAGAAAGCCCAGAGATAAACCCACGCACATATGGTCACCTTATCTTTGACAAAGAAGGCAAGAATATACAATGGAGAAAAGACAGTCTCTTCAATAAGTGATGCTGGGAAAACTGGACAGCTACATGTAAAAGAATAAAATTAGAACACTCCTTAACACCATACACAAAAATAAACTCAAAATAGATTAAACACCTAAATGTAAGGCCAGACACTATAAAACTCTTAGAGGAAAACATAGGCAGAACACTCTGACATAAATTACAGCAAGATCCTTTTTGACCCACCTCCTAGAGGAATGGAAATAAAAACAAAAATAAACAAATGGGCCCTACTGAAAGTTAAAAGCTTTTGCACAACAAAGGAAACTATAAACAAGACAAAAAGACAGCCCTCAGAATGGGGGAAAATATTTGCAAATGAAGCAACTGACAAAGGATTAATCTCCAAAATATACAAGCAGCTCATGCAGCTCAACAATAAAAAAAAAAAAACCCAATCCAAAAATGGGCAGAAGACCTAAATAGACATTTCTCCAAAGAACATATACAGATTGCCAGCAAACACATGAAACAATGCTCAACATCTTATAAAATAAATGGGGTTTAAAAGAAAAATCCCCCATGAAGTATTCCAAATAATTTATGTAAATACTTTACCCTCAAGGAAGTGAAGCATAGCTCCCAGTCCTTAAATGTAAACTGCATATAATGACTTCCTTTTAAAGAGTACAGTCTTAAGTGTGTGTACACAGGGCACATGGGAAGAGTAATTTTACAGTGGAAAAACCTGACAAACACTTTCTCAACTCAGCCAGATATGATGTGATGAGAAGGATAGTTTATCTCTGTAATCTTCCTCCCAAATATATGTAACCCTAGTCTAATATTGAAAAAAAAAATCATAAAAGTCCCAAATGAGGACAAAAACTTTATCATTACTCCACAAAATTGTCAAGATCATCAAAGACAAAGAAAATCTGAGAAACTGTTATAACAAAGAGAAGTCTAAGGAAACACAATTTCTACACATAATGTGTTATCCTTGATGAGATCCTGGAATAGAAAAAGCACCTAAGGCCAAACCTAAGGAAACCTGAAAAAAGAATGGTCTCTATACATTCATAATAATATATTAATATTGGTTAATTAATTATAAAAATGTGACACAATTAGATAAGTTGTCAATAATAGGGGGAACTGTGTGTGAGGTATATGGGAATCTCTCTACTATCTTCCCAATTTTTCTGTAAATAAAAAGCTTGCTAATATATACATTTTAAAAATTATAGTAGGATTTTCAATGTCATACCAGTGTTGTGACATTAGTTTTCAGTCCCCAGTGTCCCATTTCTGTAACCCTCTTGGTTCTGCCTCTGCAACTCTGTTTAGGATTTTGAAAGATATAGTCCCCTTTTTGGTCATTCTTCCATCCCTTACTAACTAATCATAATCTTAGTAGAAATAAAATTTTTTGAATAGTCCCTTTTGTATTAATTCTTCTCATAAAATCCTTTGTATTAAACACACACACGCACACACATTTTAGCTAATGTTACATATATTTTAACTGAAAGAAACTAAAGAGAGTAGAAATAGGACAGTAACAACCTGTTACTCTTCCTAGGGAAATAATTAAATTTTAAAATATGACCATTGACTAGCATGTTCCTTGATGCTTTGTCCAAATTTCAGCACAATTAGAGTCTGATAAGTTATTGGAAAAGTGCTATTTAAAGTAAAATGAGGGACTTCCCTGGTGGCACAGTGGTTAAGAATCCACCTGCAAATGCAAGGGACAGATTCAAGCCCTAGTCCAGTAAGATCCCACATGCCACAGAGCAAATAAGCCTGTGTACCACAACTACTGAGCCTGCACTCTAGAGCCCACATGCCACAACTACTGAAGCCCGCGTGCCTAGAGCCTGTGCTCTGCAACAGGAGAAGCCACCTCAATGAGAAGCCCGCACGCTGCGACAAAGAGTAACCCCCACTTGCCTCAACTAGAGAAAGCCCGTGCACAGCAACGAAGATCCAACTCAACCCAAAATAAAAAGATAAATAAATAAATAAATAAATTTATTTTTAAAAAGTAAAATGATGCTTAATGAAAACTATGTATTTACTTCTAAAAAGTTAACATAAACCAACTGAATACTTCATTCTTTGTTTGCTTTCTTTTAGTAGGAATTATTTCAGCTCAATACAGTACATTATTTTTTATTAATGACAACTTTAATGGCCACTTTTATATGTATTTGATTAATAACAAATTAACTTGTACATAAAAATGCAGTTTGATTGAAATACAGGATTCATCAGGGAAAATAATTAGAATTCTTTTTGGTGGTGGTGGAATGGTTTATAACAAAGGCTAACAGAGCCTAAATTATAAAGATCATCAACAATCTGTTAAACCAGATTTTGGCTGGTTTTAGAAACATTATTTTAGAGACAATTATTCTGAGCCTATTAAATGCTTGACAATGTGCTAGGGCCTTAGAGGGAATCAAAATCAGTGAGAAAAAAATCCTTATCTTCACAGTACTTGCTGGTTTAATGGTGAGGGCAGATGCTGGTGAAGAGATGAAAACAAGAATAAAGACATGAGTATAAAGTAAAGAAACAATTGTGTCACAAAATAAGAGGCATCTACGGGAGGAGAGTAGTAACTCCATAGATCAAGTGATGTCAGTTATAAAACAAATACAAAGGCAGAAATGGAAACGAGAACATGATATATAGAGTGAATAAATGAACAGAATTCTTGCTCTTAAGGTTCTACTTATCAAGGAAGAAATGGGAATGGGGAAGATAAATTGTGATAAAATATGAGAAGCCATGAAAAAATACCGTGTGGAGTATAGATCAACAGACTTCTTGGGAAAGTTGGGAAAAGGCTTGATTGAAGAGTCACTATTTTTGGTAGGTTTTGCAGATGAGTTTGTCAAAGAATTGAATACTACAGGTCAGTACTACAAAAAGCATCCACAGTGTCTCCAGAATATGGAGAATTTCACACATTATACGTTAGGGACATGGTGGAAATTGAAACGTTAAGCTGGAATAAGGTTTTGAAATTCTGTGGACCATTATGAAAGCTGGTCCTGCTTCAGAGCAGATGGGAATTGAGAATGGAGACTCAGGATTGGTTTTAATGGCTCCTAATTTGTTCAATAACTAATAAACGAGCCATACAAGGTATACTCACAAGGTCAAGGATCCAAGTGAGTCAGTAAGTCACATTTTATTCTCTCCTTTGTTTCTCAAGAAGGCCTCCAATGGAAATGGCCAGTGAAGACTACAGAGAATGAGAAATCTTTCAAGTCAAAGGAACTCAGGATACCCTTAGACAGTAAAGAGTATACCAATTACCATATAGTTTTTTGTTCATTGTACCACAGTTAAATTTGTTTTAGTTTTGTCTCTTAATGTAATATCGGGACTAATACAGTAGACCTGGCCATACCCTCCCATTGGCCATGATGCCAATTAAAGACATACAATTGGACCCCGGAGGAAGATGGCGGAAGAGTAAGACGCGGAGATCACCTTCCTCCCCACAGATACATCAGAAATTCATCTACACGTGGAACAACTCCTACAGAACACCTATTGAACGCTGACAGAAGACCTCAGACCCCCCCAAAAGGCAAGAAAATCCCCACATACCTGGGTAGGGCAAAAGAAAAAAAGAATAAACAGAGACAATAGGATAGGGACGGGACCTGCACCAGTGGGAGGGAGCCGTGAAGGAGGGAAGGTTTCTACACACTACAAGCCCCTTCGCGGGCGGAGACTGCAGGTGGCGGAGGGGGAAAGCTTCGGAGTAGCGGAGGAGAGCACAGCAACAGGGGTGTGGAGGGCAAAGTGGAGAGATTCCGGCACAGAGGATCGGTGCCCTCAGGCACTCACCAGCCCGAGAGGCTTGTCTGCTCGGCCGCCGTGGCGGGGGGGCTGGGAGCTGAGGCTCGGGTATCGGCTTTCAGTCAGAGCGCAGGGAGAGGACTGGGGCTGGCGGCAGGAAGAGAGCCTGAAGGGGTTAGTGCACCATGGCTAGCCCGGAGGGAGTCCGGGGAAAGGGTCTGGAGCTGCCGAAGAGGCAAGAGACTTTTTTCCCTTTTGTTTCCTGGTGCGCGAGGAGAGGGCATTAAGAGGGCTGCTTAGGGAAGCGCCAGAGACAGGCGCGAGCCGCGGATAAGGCGCGGACCTCGGAGACGGGCGTGGGCGGCGGCCGCCGCCGCCGCCGCCGCCGCCGCCGTCACCGCGGCCCGCCGCCGCGGCCCGCCGCCGCCGCCGCCGACGCTGACGCGGCCCGCCGACGCCGCGGCCCGCCGCCGACGCCGCCGACGCCGCCACCCGCCGCCGACGCCGCTGCGGCCCGCCGCCGACGCCGACGCCGACGCCGCCGACGCCGACGCCCGCCGACGGGGGGCCTGTGTGCGGGCGCGGGTCGCTGTCGGCCCCGCCGACGGGGGGCCTGTGCACCCCGCCACTGCCGGGGTCCCGAGACCCGGGGACGGCTTTCCCGGTAAAGCGCACGGAGCGCCACGGGCTGCTGCAACGTCACGCCGGCCTCTGCCGCCGCAGGCCCGCCCCACACTGCGCGCCCCTCCCTCCTCTCTGCCTGAGTGAGCCAGAGCCCCCGAATCAGCGGCTCCTTTAAACCCGTCCTGTCTGAGCAAAGAACGGACGCCCTCCGGCGACCTTCGCGCAGAGGCGGGGCCAGGTCCAAGGCTGAGACCCGGGAGCTGTGAGAGCAGAGACAGGGAAATCTCTCTGTGCAGTCTCGGAGGCAGCGGATTAAAGCTCCACGGTCCATTTGATGTGCCCTGCCTCTGTGGAGTGCATGAATGGACAGCGAATCATCCCAAATTGAGGAAGTGGACTTTGAGGACAAGATTTAAGACTTTCTCCCCTTTTCCTCTTTTTACAACGAATTATTCCAAATTGAGGAGGTGGACTTGGAGAGCAAGATTTTTGATTTTTCCCCCTGCTCTCTTTTTGTGAATGTGTATGTGTAATCTTCTGTGTAAGATTCTCTCTGTATAGCTTTGCTTCCACCATATGTCCCAGGGTTCTATCGGTCCGTTTTTTTTTTTTTCAATAATTACTTTCTAATTTTAATAACGCTACTATATTTCATACTTTATTCTAATTTACTTTACCTGCTCTTTCTTTTTTTTCCTACCTTCCCTTCCTCCCTCCCTCCCTCCGCTCCTCCTTTCCTTCTTTCTTCTTTCCTCCCTCCCTCCCTCCCACCCTTCTTCTTTCCACTTTCTTTTTCTTTCCTTCCTCCCTCCCTCCCTCCTGTCTTTCTTTCTTTCTTTCCTTCCTCCCTCCCTCCCTCCCTTCTTCCATTCACTCTTCCTTTTGCTTTCATTCCTCCCTCCCTTCCTCCTTTCTTTCCTTCTTTCTTTCCATCCTTCCTCCCTCCCTCCTTTCTTTCTTCCTTCCTTCCTTCCTTTCTTCCCTTCTTCCTTTCTTTCCCTCTCTCTTTCTTCTTCTACTAATTCTTTCTCTCTACCTTTTCTCCCTGTTATTCTGAGCCGGGTGGATGAAAGGCTCTTGGTGCTGCAGCCAGCAGCCAGTGCTGTGCCTCTGAAGTGGGAGAGCCAACTTCAGGACACGGGTCCACAAGAGACCTCCCAGCTCCACATAATATCAAGCAGCGAAAATCTCCCGGAGATCTCCATCCCAACACCAGCACCCAGCTTCAGTCAACGACCAGCAAGCTACAGTGCTGGTCACCCTATGCAAAGCAACTAGCAAGGCAGGAACACAACCCCACCCATTAGCAGAGAGGCTACCTAAAAACATAATAAGGCAATAGGCACCCCAAAACACACCACCAGACGTGGACCTGTCCCCCAGAAAGACAAGATCGAGCCTCAACCACCAGAACACAGGCATTAGTCCCCCCCACCAGGAAGCCTACACAACCTACTGAAACAACCTTAGCCACTGGGGTCAGACACCAAAAACAACGGGAACTACGAATCTACAGCCTGCAAAAAGGAGACCCCAAACACAGTAACATAAGAAAAATGAGAAGACAGAAAAACACAGAGCAGGTGAAGGAGCAAGATAAAAACCTACCAGACCTAACAAATGAAGAGGTAATAGGCAGTCTACCTGAAAAAGAATTCAGAATAATGATAGTAAAGCTGATCCAAGATTCTATTTCCAAGATCCATAATCTTGGAAATAGAATAGACAAAATGCAAGAAACAGTTAACAAGGACCTAGAAGAACTAAAGATGAATCAAGCATCGATTAAAAACACAATAAATGAAATGAAAAAATACTCTAGATGGGATCAATAGCAGAATAACTGAGGCAGAAGAACGGATAAGTGAGGTGGAAGATAAAATAGTGGAAATAACTGATGCAGAGCAAAATAAAGAAAAAAGAATGAAAAGAACAGAGGACAGTCTCAGAGACCTCTGGGACAACATTAAACGCACCAACATTCGAATTATAGGGGTTCCAGAAGAAGAAGAGAAAAAGAAAGGGACTGAGAAAATATTTGAAGAGATTATAGTTGAAAACTTCCCCAATATGGGAAAGGAAATAGTTAATCAAGTCCAGGAGGCACAGAGAGTCCCATACAGAAGAAATCCAAGGAGAAATACACCAAGACACATATTAATCAAACTGTCAAAAATTAAACACAAAGAAATCATATTAAAAGCAGCAAGGCAAAAACAACGAATAACACACAAGGGAATCCCCATCAGGTTAACAGCTGATCTCTCAGCAGAAACTCTACAAGCCAGAAGGGAGTGGCAGGACATAATTAAAGTGATGAAGGAGAGAAACCTGCAACCAAGATTACTCTACCCAGCAAGGATCTCATTCAGATTTGATGGAGAAATTAAAACGTTTACAGACAAGCAAAAGCTGAGAGAGTTCAGCACCACCAAACCAGCTTTACAACAAATGCTAAAGGAACTTCTCTAGGCAAGAAGCACAACAGAAGGAATATACCTACAATAACAACCCAAAGCAATTAAGGAAATGGGAATAGGAACATACATATCAATAATTACCTTAAATGTAAATGGACTAAATGCTCCCACCAAAAGACACAGAGTGGCTGAATGGATACAAAAACAAGACCCATATATATGCTGTCTACAAGAGACCCACTTCAGACCTCGAGACACATACAGATTGAAAGTAAGGGGATGGAAAAAGATATTCCATGCAAATGGAAATCAAAAGAAAGCTGGAGTAGCAATTCTCATATCAGACAAAATAGACTTTAAAATAAAGACTATTAGAAGAGACAAAGAAGGACACTACATAACGATAAAGGGATCGATCCAAGAAGAAGATATAACAATTGTAAATATTTATGCACCCAACATAGGAGCACCTCAATACATACGGCAAATACTAACAGCCATAAAAGGGGAAATCGACAGTAACACAATCATAGTAGGGGACTTTAACACCCCACTTTCACCAATGGACAGATCATCCAAAATGAAAATAAATAAGGAAACACAAGCTTTAAATGATACATTAAACAAGATGGACTTAGTTGATATTTATAGGACATTCCATCCAAAAACAACAGAATACACATTTTTCTCAAGTGCTCATGGAACATTCTCCAGGATAGATCATACCTTGGGTCACAAATCAAGCCTTGGTAAATTTAAGAAAATTGAAATTGTATCAAGTATCTTTTCCGACCACAATGCTATGAGACTAGACATCAATTACAGGAAAAGATCTGTAAAAAATACAAACACATGGAGGCTAAACAATACACTACTCAATAACGAAGTGATCAGTGAAGAAATCAAAGAGGAAATTAAAAAATACCTAGAAACAAATGACAATGGAGACACGACGACCCAAAACCTATGGGACGCAGCAAAAGCAGTTCTAAGGGGGAAGTTTATAGCAATACAATCCCACCTTAAGAAACAGGAAACATTTCGAGTAAACAACCTGACCCTGCACCTAAAGCAATTAGAGAAAGAAGAACAAAAAACCCCCAAAGCTAGCAGAAGGAAAGAAATCATAAAGATCAGATCAGAAATAAATGAAAAAGAAATGAAGGAAACGATAGCAAAGATCAATAAAACTAAAAGCTGGTTCTTTGAGAAGATAAACAAAATTGACAAACCACTAGCCAGACTCATCAAGAAAAGAAGGGAGAAGACTCAAATCAATAGAATTAGAAATGAAAAAGGAGAAGTAACAACTGACACTGCAGAAATACAAAAGATCATGAGAGATTACTATAAGCAACTCTATGCCAATAAAATGGACAACCTGGAAGAAATGGACAAATTCTTAGAAATGCATAACCTGCCAAGACTGACTCAGGAAGAAATAGAAAATATGAATAGACCAATCACAAGCACTGAAATTGAAATTGTGATTAAAAATCTTCCATCAAACAAAAGCCCAGGACCAGATGGCTTCACAGGCGAATTCTATCAAACATTTAGAGAAGAGCTAACACCTATCCTTCTCAAACTCTTCCAAACAATATCAGAGGAAGGAACACTCCCAAACTCATTCTACGAGGCCACCATCACCTTGATACCCAAACCAGGCAAGGATGTCACAAAGAAAGAAAACTACAGGCCAATATCACTGATGAACATAGATGCAAAAATCCTCAATAAAATACAAGCAAACAGAATCCAACAGCATATTAAAAGGATCATACACCATGATCAAGTGGGGTTTATTCCAGGAATGCAAGGATTCTTCAATATACACAAATCAATCAATGTGATACACCATATTAACAAGTTGAAGGAGAAAAACCATATGATCATCTCAATAGATGCAGAGAAAGCTTTCGACAAAATTCAACACCCATTTATGATCAAAACCCTGCAGAAAGTAGGCATAGAGGGATCTTTCCTCAACATAATAAAGGTCATATATGACAAACCCACAGCCAACATTATCCTCAATGGTGAAAAACTGAAACCATTTCCACTAAGATCAGGAACAAGACAAGGTTGCCCACTCTCACCACTCTTATTCAACATAGTTTTGGATGTTTTAGCCACAGCAATCAGAGAAGAAAAGGAAATAAAAGGAATCCAAATCGGAAAAGAAGAAGTAAAGCTGTCACTGTTTGCAGATGACATGATACTGTACATAGAGAATCCTAAAGATGCTACCGAAAAACTACTAGAGCTAATCAATGAATTTGGTAAAGTAGCAGGATACAAAATTAATGTACAGAAATCTCTGGCATTCCTGTACACTAATGATGAAAAATCTGAAAATGAAATCAAGAAAACACTCCCATTTACCATTGCAACAAAAAGAATAAAATATCTAGGAATAAACCTACCTAAGGAGACAAAAGACCTGTATACAGAAAATTATAAGACACTGATGAAAGAAATTAAAGAAGATACAAACAGATGGGGAGATATACCATGTTCTTGGATTGGAAGAATCAATATTGTGAAAATGACTGTACTACCCAAAGCAATCTACAGATTCAATGCAATCCCTATCAAACTACCACTGGCATTTTTCACAGAACTAGAACAAAAAATTTCAAAATTTGTTTGGAAAAACAAAAGACCCCGAATAGCCAAAGCAATCTTGAGAACGAAAAACGGAGCTGGAGGAATCAGGCTCCCTGACTTCAGACTATACTACAAAGCTACAGTAATTAAGACAGTGTGGTACTGGCATAAAAACAGAAAGATAGATCAGTGGATCAGGATAGAAAGCCCAGAGATAAACCCATGCACATATGGCCAACTTATCTTTGATAAAGGAGGCAGGAATGTACAGTGGAGAAAGGACAGCCTCTTCAATAAGTGGTGCTGGGAAAACTGGACAAGGACATGTAAAAGTTTGAGATTAGATCATTCCCTAACACCATACACAAAAATAAGCTCAAAATGGATTAAAGACTTAAATGTAAGGCCAGAAACTATCAAACTCTTAGAGGAAAACATAGGTAGAACACTCTATGACATAAATCACAGCAAGATCCTTTTGGACCCACCTCCTAGAGAAATGGAAATAAAAACAAAGATAAACAAATGGGACCTAATGAAACTTCAAAGCTTTTGCACAGCAAAGGAAATCATAAACAAGACCAAAAGACAACCCTCAAAATGGGAGAAAATATTTGCAAATGAAGCAACTGACAAAGGATTAATCTCCAAAATTTATAAACAGCTCATGCAGCTCAACAGCAAAAAAACAAACAACCCAATCCAAAAATGGGCAGAAGACTTAAATAGGCATTTCTCCAAAGAAGATATACAGACTGCCAACAAACACATGAAAGAATGCTCAACATCATTAATCATCAGAGAAATGCAAATCAAAACTACAATGAGATATCATCTCACACCAGTCAGAATGGCCATCATCAAAAAATCTAGAAACAATAAATGCTGGAGAGGGTGTGGAGAAAAGGGAACACTCTTGCACTGCTGGTGGGAATGTGAATTGGTACAGCCACTATGGAGAACAGTATGGAGGTTCCTTAAAAAACTAAAAATAGAACTACCATATGACCCAGCAATCCCACTACTGGGCATATACCCTGAGAAAAGCATAATTCAAAAAGAGACATGTACCAAAATGTTCATTGCAGCTCTATTCACAATAGCCCGGAGCTGGAAACAACCTAAGTGTCCATCATTGGATGAATGGATAAAGAAGATGTGGCACATATATACAATGGAATATTACTCAGCCATAAAAAGAAACGAAACTGAGCTATTTGTAATGAGGTGGATAGACCTAGAGTCTGTCATACAGAGTGAAGTAAGTCAGAAAGAGAAAGACAAATACCGTATGCTAACACACATATATGGAATTTTAAAAAAAAAATGGCATGAAGAACCTAGGGGTAAAACGGGAATAAAGACACAGACCTACTTGAGAATGGACTTGAGGATATGGGGAGGGGGAAGGGTAAGCTCTGACAAAGCGAAAGAGAGGCATGGACATATATACACTACCAAACGTGGGGTAGATAGATGGTGGGAAGCAGCCACATGGCACAGGGAGATCAGCTCGGTGCTTTGTGACCACCTGGAGGGGTGGGATGGGGAGGGTGGGAGGGAGGGAGATGCATGAGGGAAGGGATGTGGGAACAGATGTATGTGTATGACTGATTCACTTTGTTATAAAGCAGAAACTAATAAAAAAATAAAAAATAAAAAAAATAAAAAAAAATAAAAAAAAAGAAGAGGGGAAGGAGAAATTATAGTTTTATACTTAGGAAGCATATAGGCTAAGAATGATATTGTTGTTTCTCTTTGTATAATATATCATTATATTAAAACTATTACCGTAAATGTGGCAAAAAAAAAAAAAAGACATACAATTGTTTTTTTAAATGCTATTATCTAAACAAAATAATTTGATCTGCTAGATACATAGTGACATGGCCAATTTTTTCTCTGGTAAGACAATGCCGTCAGTGTGATGATCAATTAATTTGAAATGGGATAGGAGAAGAGATCGATGACAGGGATAGGATGCTGTTGTAATCACCAAAATAAAAGATGACAACGTCAAAAATTAGAGCAGTTGAGATGAGGATGGAGAGGTTAGATGTGAAAATCATGTGTGAATGAGAAGTGAAAGAATTTAATGAATTTGGATAAAGAGGAAGAGAATAACACTCTTACTAGCTTGAGGAAATGGGTTTTGGACTAGCAAAAAGCACACTTATTGAAAAATAACAGAATCATTACATTTAGGTTACAGAAAACATCCATGAAACACAGTAACTGGAGTCCTATTGCTTTGGTAAAAAACCCTGGCTCCAAAAAAAAAAAAAAAAATACCTTTCTCCATCACTTTCCTGTGTAACCTCGAAGAAGCTACTTAACTTCACTGTGTCTCCTCTGCTTATCTGAAATTAGAGAATAATAATAGCACTAGTCAGCCAAAGTTTTTGTAAACGTTAAGTAAGATAATATTGTAACATTTAAAACAGTGACAGACGCTCAAGGCAGGAAACATCATTTTGAGATTCATGAATTAATGAATGTGGAAAAAAGATTACTAGGAATGGTAATTGAAATAGAAATGAATAACTAACAGAACTTGTAGGATCTTGATATTTAAGAATTTCAAATGAAAAAGGAAAATATATAAACTAAAATGAAAAAAGTAATCAGAGAAGTAAGAAAATAACCAGAATAGTGAGGTGCAAAGGAAGACAATGGAGAGAATACAGACTTTGCAAACTGCAGTAAAACATTATTGGTTTTATAGAAGAAAGAAGCATAATATACTGTATCAAAAATTTGGATTTATACTAAAAATATGGAATATTGAATAATTTATCAGTAAAGAGAACACTAGCTGAACCTTTGGAACTCAACTGTGGTAAAAACTTCTTTTGACATTTTGGTAAGCTTAATAACAGGATGTGACTGTAATATCATATTAAAAATTAAGAAATATACAATTAATTATAGAAAGTAAGAAGACATGAACAAACTTGATTTGCTTTGGAATCCCTTCAAATACCAGAGATATTATAGCTTGCATTTCTCAGGTGGAGAAAGATATACACAGGTCTTAAATAAATTATATAAGATAAAATAATAATCACTAGGAAATACAAGATTCTTGTAGAGATTTGGGGGGGTGCATTATTTCGTATTTTGAATATCTATTAAAATTAACAGATTATATCCTACAATTTGGATCAGTGGTTCAGGACACAGGCATCAATGTTGCTAGATGTTGCTTACATACCAAAACTGGTAAAACATAGCATAATTGTAAATGTTAAAGTCTTTCTACATCCAAAAATAATGAAAAGTGAACACTTGGTTCACTTTCCCAAAATATCTTTCTCAAATAGTCTTAATTAACAAACCTTAATTCTATTTTTTCTTACTTTTTCCTAGTTTTAAAGTAAACAACCCTATTAAAGGTTGCACTGAAAATCTTTAAAAAAATCACTAAGAATATTCAGATATTCTTGAAGTATTGAAATATGGATAATGACTTGAGCATGTCACTAAAATGATCATCTGTTCCCAGTTAATACTGATATATTGCAATTGGGAGGTCTTTCAATGATCACATTTCTGGGAAATTATTGCTACTCATATAATTCGTTCTCATAATCGTGTATTCATCAAAGATACAAAAGACAAGTCTCTCAAGAGGCTTATTAAAATCCTTATTCTCTTGATTTTTAATTGGTAAAGAAGACAGCTTTTCCATTTTTCTTTTCCTGAAAGAACAACTGGGTTTTCATCAACAGAAGTATCATGTAAAATTATGCAATTGTCATGTACATAAATCTCCGCTTTTAAAGGGCAGAAAATAATATGCCAAAGTGAAGAATCACTTTATAGCACTTTTTGTTCTATGAAGTCATAATCAAATCAAAAATTATTTATTAAACATCTATAGATACAAAGCAATCTATTAACCACTGAAGTTAAATAGCATTAAAGTGATAAGGTAAATGTACATAATACTAGGAAACAAGTTATATATAGATCCTTTCATTTACTTCAGAATTATTTTTATCAATTTTTATGTTTTAGTAACTCTAAATTATTGTATTTAATTACATATTTCTAAATCCATAAACGTGGCAATGTGTCTAGCAAGACAGAACATTAAAATACAGTCACTTTCTAAGTACATTTTAGGCACCCATCCTCAGTTCTAATGCCCTGGTTCATCCTGTGACTGCACATGCCAACAAGTTTGACATCAGACAATAAACTGCAGATACTCTTATAGGTTGTTGGAGTAAGTAATTCAAAATAACAAAGGATTTATGACTTCTTGTTGTCCTCAATCACCAAGTCAAGTTTCTTCCTGCTTTACTCTGTCCCCACATTTCCACACTACATACCTTAGAAATTCTTATGTCCAGCCCATACCTGGAATGGGGAGTCATACTCTCCCAACTTGAAGGTGGAGTATCTTCATAAATTAGTTGGAATAATTCTGCATGAGACATTTGTCTCTTCTTCCCCATTAATTAATTAATGGATATTTATGGATATTTATTTTATACTTTGTGTTATAATACTATGTTAAGATTGTTCATATTGTTTCAGCTTTGGCTGAACACTGAGGACTCATTTAGTTGGCCCTTGAACTCCTATCACTGTGTGTGTGTGTGTGTGTGTGTGTGTTTGGGCATTTTCTTACTTTCTGACATTACAAGATGCTATATTTTTATTTTCTTCCCTAGTCTTAGAATCAGGTATTTCTACAGGAAGCCCTAGTAGCTTTTATTGGAGAATGGTAAAGGTAAACAAGATCTGGGTACCAGATGTGCTTCTTGCTACTGGGATGTTTGTTTGTTTGTTTTTAACCTTCTCTGCTAACAGAGCAAAATTACATGTGTTTATACAAACCTGCATATTTACACATATCTATAAATATTTCTGTGGGTAACCCTCTGTATTTATACTCAGCTAAACTTGAGTTTACTCTTATGTCTCCAGTCCATTACCACATGCATCATTCTAGCTTCTTCGCCTGCTTATCTGTAAACTCCCACTCCAACAGTGAGAATCTGGCTCCCATCAGTTCTCATTTGTGTATTTAATTATTGGATGAATAGCAACATCAAAGTCATAAATCATGTTGACAATATGTATACTTGATATGATGTAATGACAATGGCACTTTACTTCTGTGGTCTTCTTAGCATTAACCCATAGCACTAATCTCATCAAGAAAAAATAATTAGAGAATCCAGTTGAGGAAGTTTCTTCAGCTACCCGAATATTGTTCAAAATATTCCAACAGAAAAGGGACATTAGGTAAAAACTAATAAAATCTAAAATAAACTATAGACTTCAATTATAATGTATCAACATTGGTTAATTTACTGTAACAAATCATCATACTAACCTAAGATGTTAATAATAAAGGAAACTGGGAACTCTCTGTATTATATTCTCTGATTTTTGAGTAAATCCAAAACTATTCTAAAAAGTAAAGTTTGATAAAAAGATTTTTAGAAAAGAATTTTTAATTTGTTTCAAAGTATGCTCACACAAACAGATATCAATAATTAAATTGTTGTGCATATAAGTAAATAAAGAACTATTTAAGTAATATCATATATAGATATTATTACAGGAAAGATGTACTTTTTAAAAACTACTCTTAGTAATAAATCATTTGACAGCTAAAATTTGGCTCTGTGGTAGGTTTCATATTTAACAGTTGTAAGATAAATCTAATTAATAGTAGAAGATAATTTGAAAATCCAAATTTTTAAATGTACAAAAAGAATATATTTTTACACAGTATAAAAACTTAAGTAAATGTATTACACTGTATTTTCAGTATGATCAGGGACAACATAACAGTGTCAGTCAAATGTTTTAGTAGCCTGGTGTAGAGATGATGAATTATACTAATAACATGTATGTGTTAATTGTCTCTGTTGTGTAACAAATTATCACAGATTTTACAGTCTGAACTAACATACATTTATTATCTCACGGTTTCTGTGGGTCAGGGTCAGTCAAGCCTGGGCAGAGCTTAACTGGGTCCTCCACTCAATATCTCCCAATGATGCCATCAAGTTACTGGGTGGGCTTTGTTTCTTTCTGGAACTTAGGGTCCTCTTCCAAGCTCCAAGTTTGTTAGAAGAGTGTAGTTATTTGCAGTTGTAGGACTGAGTTCCATATTTTCTTGCCAACTGTCAGCCAGGGCTCCCTTTCAGGTGCTAGAACCCCCATGCATTTCTTGCCACAATGGCAATCTCACAGGTTCTTGTACAGCGTGGCAGCTCACTTCTGCAAAACCAGCAGAAGGATTTTTCTCTTCATGAATGGCACAGTGTCTCTCTCTCTTTTTCTAAATATAACTTTACTTTTATTTTTATTTATTTATTTATTTACTTATTTTTTTGTCTGAGTTGGTTCTTCACTGCTGTGCATGGGCTTTCTCTAGTTGCATTAAGTGGGGGGCTACTCTTCATTGCAGTGCACAGGCTTCTCATTGTGGTGGCTTCTCTTGTTGCAGAGCATGGGCTCTAGGCACTCGAGCTTCAGTAGTTGCAGCACACGGGCTCAGTAGTTGTGGCTCACGGGCTCTAGAGTGCAGGCTCAGTAGTGGTGGTGCATGGGCTTCGCTTCTCTGCAGCATGTGGGATCTTCCCGGACGAGGGATCGAACAGTGTCCCCTGCATTGGCAGGCAGATTCTTAACCACTGCGCCACCAGGGAAGTCCCACAGTGTCTCTTTAAGGGCTTTCAACACATGTTGTGTTTTCTCTCAGTGCATCCTAATCAAGGCAATCATAATGCCTATTTATTCCAGTACTGTAGATCTTAATTTTAATCACTCAGTTAAGGCGATGACTTCCAGCTTTATCCGCTGTGAAATTATTTCCCCATTGTAATCAATAAGTATATTATGGTGCTATACTTTGAGATTCTTACAATTAGCTATTAATCATAAAACTTTCAAATACTAATTAAGCATTCATTGATGATTCTTGCCTAGGTCAATTATTATTTTTATGGTTACCAAATTTTATAATTCTACATATTTCAACTGTCTTTCTACCATAATTAAGAACTTTCCCTTCTTAGTTATTTGTTTGCATATATTAATTTATTTATATCAATATGGGTTCATGGGTTCTTATTGTATTCACTGTATTATAATTATCTACTTATATTTATTTACTTGATACGTAAATTGTCAGAAATTTCCAGTATGGACTCCTTCATGTTGAATCTTGTGTTCTTTTGAAATATCTCCATCATTCTTTAAGCACTTCCTGACTTGTTAGCACAAAAATGTATTCTAGGCTCATCTAGGATCAGTTGATCTAGTCCTGGCAATGCCATTTCATGAAGGACCTCTAGCTCCTTTTAGTAAAGGCTTGAATATAGAAGCCAAAATCTGGACACTGTTCTGTGCTACCAAAGGTCATGGCTTCTTGGCTACATCAGAAGACAGGGTTAGGAAATAAATGAATGTATATGCATACTTTCACACATATCTATAAACCTCTCTTCTATTTCAATATCTATCTATTATGTATCCATCGATCATCTGTCAATTCCAAACCTGCCACCTACCAATCTGAAGCAGTCTGCCTTTTTATTTAGTCTCTCCCTTCCCTACTCCTATAGGAACAGTTTCAGATTTCACCTGGGAAGCTCCCAAGGAGCTTTCCAACTAACACAGTAACAAATTGGGATCTCATTATCTCAAGATATTAACGTATTTACTCACTCACAGAATACACAGAAAGTACTTTAAGAGTTGCTAACACATAAAAATAGGAAAATGAAACAGCAACTGAAGTACAGGATTTGTGTTTAGCCTAAGAGCATGTTGTCCAAAAACTGTTAATTTTTCTCCCCCTCCTTTCCTATAGTTTATGTTAGTATGTTTTCTCTATCCCCTTTGATTTCTGAGTTTATTATTTTTTGAGTATGTGAAACATTAACATAATTTAAAAAGTCAGAGTAGTATCAAAAATATATTCACAGACGTGTTCTTCTCAACCCCTATTATTCCTATTCTTTCTACACTGTATGCTTCCATCTCAACATAAGGAACAAATATTATTGGTTTCTGGCTTATCCTTTCTGTGTTTATCTCTTTATGCATGAGTAAGCAAATACATATTATTTTAATTTTCCCTTCCTTTTTCACAAAATGTGTTATTTCTCTGTATGTATAGATATTCTTTTCTATTTTCTTGAAAATCATCCTACATCAGATCTTATAGATCTTTTACCTTCCATTTTACAACTGCATGACCATTTTGTGACTATGCCAGTTTATTAACTGCTCTTCTATGTTCGGGGTATTTACACTGCTACCAGTATATTGTAAATACAAAAAATGCTGCAATTAATAAATATACATTTATGTATTTTTATATTATTGGAGGCTTATCTTTAGCTAAACTCCACAAGAAGGGAAATTTTGGAGTCATAAGATCAACACGTATGTTGTTTTGTTAGACATTGTCAAATTCTTCTCCATAAGGATTCTACAGATTGGAATTTGCACCAAAAAATGTATGAGTGACAGATTTCCCACAGCTGTTTGAACAAATTCATAGAATTTTAGAAGTGACAAGAAAAAAAAAGATGAGATAAATGATGCACTGCCTAATATTGGGCTACCCTTGATCATTTTATAATGGCAAATAGTATTCCAACACTTTGCATTGAACAAAGATAAGGTATGGCACAGAATGAAACTTACTGGTCTTAGATCTGTAAAACCTAATTCTCTTTCTTCAGTTTTGATAAAAACAATGAAAATTCTATTTCTTGAATATTCATGTGTCTATAATAATGAGTAAAGTATACCATTTTGTTAAACCTCAATTTCCAGAATGGGGAGAGGGCTATCTACCCCAGGTTAAAAATAACTCATTATATAATGTAATTTCTAAATAAATGGGTTTTATTTAAAATAAACTTTTCCTAAATTTCCTAAAGGTGTGTTGAAAAACATACTTTATATTATTGAAAATTATGTTTTTTAAGAAAACCCATGACATACTAAAGAAAATATCACTTCTCTTCTGGATGAGGAAAAATAGTTTTTATTTCCCAAGGATTGCATGTAGGTATATATTTTGCAACTCTATTAATTCCAATAGTACCTTATCAAAATCTGCTCTTCAAATTTTCCACATAGATTTATAGGCTCAAACAGAGATGATACACAATGTTTGAGCATAATCAGTATACTCTGCACTGCAAAATAAGCCTACATGCCTGAGTTCCTTGCCTGAATGCTTCTGCAAACATATTACGACCTGTCTTGTGCTATACATTACTATTAGTAAATGAAATACTGGCGTAGTTTCGGTATACTCATTACTGTAGCCAACATTGTAGATTTATTCCATGATATGCAAATAATTCAGTTTAGTAAACACACAATCCTGATTTATTTGACTACTTGGAATCACAGAATTCTTCAAAAAGATTCCTTTTTTCTCCCTAATGCAGCATCTGAAACATTACATTCTCATCCCTGATATAAATGCAATCTATATGTCACCCTTAATTTTACATATCCTTTTAGGCCAGGCTTTGACTTTTACATGGTAAAAAGCACAGATCTAATCTGACTTACATAGTTGATATTTGATCATTAAAAAATAAGAATTTCTGATGAAAAAGTTAACTAGAAATGATTTTTCTGGTTTAATTAATGCTATAGATATATTATTTGAAATACTAAACCAGATATTTAAAATGCCCTATCATAACTCAATCAATATTAGCTGAATTAGCAGCATCTCCATATTTTAATTAAAAACTCTAGTGTCTAAATTCTTTATTGCTTCTTATTTATTCTGTGAGCTAAGAATAGCATTTTATATATTTTTAAAGCCACTGATTTCCTCTAAATAGAATGAAATCTTCATGTACTGTAACACATTGTTTAAGAATTTTGATATACTACAAGTGCAAACATTGTTTGAAACAATTATTTGTTTAATCTGCTTTTTCTCTCTACATTGTTTTGCTTCTTCTTTTCTGATTTTTTTCACTATCCTATACACCTGGTACAAGCACACACATCAGTGGAAGTATCATTATTTTAGATTTTTAAAATCACATTTGCTTTTCAAAGTAAAACTTTACACACATCAGAGTTTCAAAGGCTTAAGGATTATTGAAGATTAAAAGATCCATCACATAATGAATAATAGTCATATAATAAATAGATTTTGTTCAAAAATTATCATCAGGAAAAACAGGGTATTTTAAATTTGCCCAAAACATTCATGAATAGTCTATAAAGACACAGACACACATACACACACACATATGTGTATGTATATATATATATACATATATAATATTAAATAATATATAATATGTTATTAAAATAAGAATAAAATGATCACTATTTTTTTCAAGAATTTTTCAACAAGAAAACACAATAATTTAGGCACAAAGAATGCACCTTTTCATGATAAACACAGTTATTATACAACATATTAAAAGGAAACTGTTGCATAAGGTTTATCTGCTCAAGGTTAGAGCTTATATTAATTTATTTAATTAAAATAATTATCATTGAGTCATAAGACTTTTCCTTTACTTATTTGCTTATATTCATCTATTTCTAATGCCAGAACTAAAAGGAAATAGGTTTCCTTTAAATATATAAATATATATATATACAAATATATATATATACACAAGCATATTCATAAACATATACACACGTAGTTTTGTGTGTGTGTGTTTGGTTTGTTTCTGTCATCTGACCAACTGGCACTTAACTCTTAGGAATTCATTTTTAGTGTTTACCCTATGTTGTATGACTTAATTGACTTGTAGCTTAACCACAAAACACATTTGATAATTTGATCTAATGTACATTTCCAGACACTATATATTTTTTTTTCTATCTTTTGCTGTTGACATACAAATGCATATGAGAGAAAATGCCAGTCATTTTATTTTCTTCCAATTTAAAATTATTGGATATTGTTTCACAAACTAAAACACTAATGCTTGGTTTAAAAAATTTAACTGCAGGGCTTCCCTGGTGGCACAGTGGTTGAGAGTCTGCCTGCTGATGCAGGGGACACGGGTTCGTGTCTCGGTCTGGGAAGATCCCACATGCTGCAGAGCAGCTAGCCCTGTGAGCCATGGCTGCTGAGCCTGTGCATCCAGAGCCTGTGCTCCGCAATGGGAGAAGCCACAATAGTGAGAGGCCCACGTACCACAAAAAAAAAAAAAAAAAAGATTTAACTGCAAAGGTTATGATTCTATTAAAAATGTGTCTCAAATGTAAGAGAAATAACGTTACTATTTTTAAAGTGAAAAGCTGATTTCAAACCATATTACAAAGCTATAGTAATCAACACAGTATGGTACTGGCATAAAAAGAGACATGTAGATTAATGGAGCAGAACTGAAAGCTCAGAAATAAACCCATGCATGAACATATGTCAACTGATATTTGACAAGGTATCCAAAAATATTTGGTGGAGAAAAGACAGTCTTCAGTAAATGGTCCTGGGAAAATTGAATATTCACATGCAAAAAATTAAACTAGATCCCTGTCTTACAACACTTACAAAAATTAAACCCAGAATGGATTAAAGACTTGAAAATAAGACCTAAACCACAAAATTCCTGGAAGAAAACATAGGGAACATTTTTTTTTCTTTTTTACTTGAGTCTTGGCAATGATTTTTTGGATATAACACCTAAAGCACAAGCAATAAAATTAAAAATAAAAAAGTGAGATTACATCAAACTAAAAATCTTCTGTATAGCATAGCAAATGAACAAAAAACTGAAAAGACAACCTACAGAATGTGAGCAAACATTTGCAAACCACACATCTGATAAGGGATTAATATCCAAAATATGTAAGGAACTCATACAACTCAATAGGAGAAAAATAAAATAAAATAAAAGCCAAAAACTAATTCATTTAAAAAATAGGAAAGGTGTCCAAATAGATCATTTTTTTTTCAAAGAAGATATTCAATGGCCATGCACATGAAAAGGTGCTCAACAACACTAATCATCAGGGAATTGCAAATAGAAACTACTATAAGATATCACCTCACACCTGTCAGAATGACTATCATGAGAAAGATGACATAACAAATGCTGGTAAGGATATGGAGAAAAGTGAACACTTGTGCACTGATTTGAATATAAATTGGTATAACCACTGTGGAGACAGTGTGCAGATCCAAAGAAAATTAAAGATAAGACTATTGTATGATAGTGCAATTCAACTTCTGAGTATATATATGAAGAAAACAAAATCACTATCCTGAAGAGATATCTGCATTCACATGCACATTACAGCATTATTTACAATAGCCAAGACATGGAAATACTAAGTGTCCATCAATGGATAGATAGATAAAGAAATGTGATATACACATATATGTATATATCACATTTCTTTTCCTTTCTACATATATATATATATATATATATATATATATATATATATATCTCACATATTTTTATCCATTTATTCATTGATGGACTTAGTATTTCCATATCTTGGCGATTGTATACACTCAGACCCCCCCCACAAACACACAGACACACACTGGAATACTATTCACCCATAAAAAAGGGAAATCCTGCCATTTGTGACAACATGGATGGACCTGGAAAGCATTATGCTAAGTGAAATAAGTCAGACAAAAAGATACAAACACTGAATGATCTTACTTAAATGTGGAATATAAAACAAAGCAAAACAAAACAAAACAAAAAAATCCAAATAGGGTCTTCCCTGGTGGCGCAGTGGTTGAGAGTCCACCTGCCGATGCAGGGGACATGGGTTTGTGCCCTGGTCCAGGAAGATCCCACATGCCGCGGAGCAGCTGGGCGCATGATCCATGGCTGCTGAGCCTGCGCGTCTGGAGCCTATGCTCCACAGCAGGAGAGGCCACAACAGTAAGAGTCCCGCGTACTGAAAAAAAAAACAAACAAAAAAACCCCCAAAATCCAAATAAACTCATAAAAACAGTGACCAGATCTGTGATTGTCAGAGGTGGGGCTGGGGGAGGTGAGGGATAAGGGAATTTGGTAAATTTGGTAAAAGATACAAATTTTCAGTTTTAAGATAAATAAGTTCTGGGACGAAATGTACATGAAGAAACTATAGTTAACAATACTGTATTGTATATTTGAAAGTTGCTAAGAAAGTAGATCTTAAAGTTCTTATCAGAAGGAACAAAAAATTGTAATTATGTGAGGTGATGATGTTAAGTAAACTTACTGTGGTAATCATTTTGCAATATTTCAAATCTTTATAATGCACACCTTAAACTTATACAATATATGTTGGTTATATCTCAATAAAATAGGAAAAAAATAAAGTGAAAGGCCACAACTTTGCTTAATTTCTTTATTCCATGTCTGTGTTTTAACATAGTATGTTAAAAATCTCTTTATATCATAATACTTTTCCCTAAACCCACTTATTAAACTCATATTTTGGTGTTAGGAAAATACATTATCTGAAAAACTTCAAAAACTAAAAAATCCGTGTCTTTAGAAGTCTGAATGTGTTTCCATCTACTTTTAAAATACAATAATGCGGGGCTTCCCTGGTGGCG
Organism: Mesoplodon mirus; assembly: GCF_964341445.2. Classification (NCBI taxonomy): domain Eukaryota; kingdom Metazoa; phylum Chordata; class Mammalia; order Artiodactyla; family Ziphiidae; genus Mesoplodon; species Mesoplodon mirus. Next base: position 113,712,346 of record NC_138982.1, read on the forward strand.
CAGCAGTTGAGAGTCTGCCTGCTAACACAGGGGACTCGGGTTCGAGCCCTGGTCTGGGAGGATCCCGCATGCCACGGAGCGGCTAGGCCCATGAGCCACAGCTACTGAGCCTGCGCGTCTGGAGCCTGTGCTCCACAACAGGAGAGGCCGCGATAGTGAGAGGCCCGTGCACCATGATGAAGAGTGGCCCCCGCTTGCCACGACTAAAGAAAGCCCTCGCACAGAAACGAAGACCCAACGCAGCAAAAATAAATAAATAACTTAATAAACTCCTACCCCCAACATCTTCTTTAAAAAAAATAAAATACAATAATGCTTGAGATTATTATTAAGCTTTTTCTATTAAGAGAGATGTTCTTGTTTACCCCTCTCTTAACAATATGTTAGATATTGAGTCCCTTCAGTAATTATTCAAGTAATGATTTAACAGCTTTCATGATCATTAGGGTTGTTCTTAAGTCAGATGCCTGCTTAAGAAATTTTCCATTATCATTAAGAGTTTCAAATGTAGAAATGCACGTTTTCATAAATCTAGTCAAAATAAAGCAATTTGCTTTATCTCAGAAATAAATTTAGACAGTCCACATTGTGACAAAGTTCATTTGAGTCACAACTTTATTGTGACAGAACTGTATGAGGTACTACAATATAGTATAATACCGCTGTAGGTCTGTAACACAATGGGGGATATAAAATCTAAGTCCCAATATTCATTTTTCATGGTAAAGTTGTAAGCATACGTTTTATAACAATGTAGCATTTTCCTTTGTTAAATTCAAAGATATTCATAAAGTGTCAATATTACATGAACATATTTATATGTTATTAAAATGATTTTAGTGGATTATTTAGAATCTCATTTTAAATAAAAGTAAAATGTTGAACACATCAGTGACATCTGACACTTGCATATTTTTACATTAAAAAAAAGACTACTCAGAATGTCTGACATTTCAGCTAAGTGAAAATAAAAATGAAAGTAGTTTACTATACTTAGAGTCAAAAAAGGTGTGCTTCAGGCCAAGGAAAAGCAACTGCAGAGACTCAGAAATGGAAATGGACTTGAATATTATAGAATAAAAGTTTAGTCAGTGTACACATAGTAAAATGTTCACCATGGAGGGTAACTCAAGTCTTTCTGGATATACAGTAGAAACTGAATTGTGGGAAAAGAAATTGGAGAACAAAAACACTAACTGGGGAAATTTTTTCAGTATTTCAGATTACTACAATTTATGTGGTGGCATTAGTGATAGAACGAAGGTGAAAATATAAATTGATGGTAAAGTAACAATCTTTGTTGAAAAATTTAATGTGAATATTAATGAGAAAAAGTTATAAGAATGGCATTTAGATCTTTGGTTTTTGTAAATGGGTAGATAATGCTACAAATAAATTAAGGTGAGAAAGACTGAAGAAGATAATAGTTTGTATTAGAGTAATGAAAAGTAAGAACTCTGTTATACTCATATTAAGTATGAGATATCTGTTAGACATGTAGTCTTTTATCCATAGCTTATCATATGAGATTTAAGCTCAGAGGAGATAATGAGACTGGAGAGAGGTGGAAATAAAGTCAGGAGACTGAGTGAACTCAACAGAGAGTAAAGAAAGTAAAGAGAACTCTGAGGCTTATTTAATTTTATAGGAGAGAAGGATGAACCAGAAAGCAGATTATTAGGGAAAACCACAAAAATTATGAAGGAAATAACAAGAAGGGGGGAAGGAAATTGGATTCAATCAGAATGCAGATGTTGTTAGCTCTATTGAGATAATTGGTCTCATTGAAGGAGCGATTACATTAATAATCCAAATTTTAAGTTAATGTGCTAGAGTAGGTTCAAGTTGAAATTTTACATGATCACTAGGCATAACCAAGAGTTCAGTAGGTGATAGCAGGAAGAGATGTTATGGATGACTTATACAGACACAAGATTTTACAAGAGAAAGGAGTATGTTAAGGAGAAAGGAAAATAAATGGGTGGATAGCAAAAAGGGAAAACAGGAAGGATAGTTATCACACTTTTTTAGAATGAAGGCAAAGAGAGATGATGGAGAAAATGAGCTTCCGATTAAGAAGTCTACAGATTAAGGAGAAATCTCAGAAAATAACCACAGATCAGTTAACACCAGGAGGTGGAAGAAATTTTCAGAGAAGAAATTGAGAAAAACTGGACATTTAGTAAAGGCAGATTTATGGTTCCAGTGAAAAGACTTAAGAGGACAAGCAAAAAGAGGATTGACATTGATTGAGATGTACAAATCAATATAGAAATAAAAGCCTGGGTGATGATGGATGAGGTAGCTACTTTGGTGACAGAGGTAAACAGGCACATCAGGATATGATTACATCTGCTAGTCTAATGAAGGAGCGTTGGCAAATGAGCCAAACAAACTTTTACAGTTAGTTTCGTGGTATGATCGAGATGGCCTTAGGTGACTTGTCTCCCAATAGATTTGGCAGTTTGGAGAAAAGAGCACTTTTATGGGAAAGCAACACAATAAAAGTTCAGGTTATCTTAGTTGTAGTAAGGCTTGAGATAAAGCCAATAACATTTAATAAGGTATATATTATAATCACAACTCTAATGATAAGGAAACTAAATTACAGAGCGGTTAAGTGCTTTTCTTCTTGAAAAACCACTAGTAGCTCTTATGCTTTGGGCATATTAGAGTAGCTGGGACTGGACTATCATTCCCTCAAAAACAATTAGAATCCTGGAAAAAGATATTAGGCAACTGTCTTTTCACATTGGACAACAGACAACTCAGGACTGTGACCCCTAGGAAAACAAAAACAAAGCAGGTGAACTCTACAACTGCTCAGGCTCTCTACCTGAAAACGTTTTCCAGATTATGTTACACCGAGATGAAACCAAATTTTACATTGCATTGAAAAGACATATATCACAGTTCAAAATGGCTGAGGCGTCTGGAATACTTGCAGAGTATTAGAGAAGAGAACATTGCATTAAGAAACAGCTCCAGGAATGTGATGAAGTGGTCCTTGAGTTTGTAACTGACAACTAATCCACATATATATAGCATGAAATTCTATGAGGCTGGGCAAAATCTAACTCTAGTGCAGTAAAATGAAAAGTTCCCAAAACTCACACAAGGTTAGGAGATATTTGAGTACTGACCACTGTATTGATGCGTCCTTGCTGAACCTACTGTACTTCAGTGGAGAACCCCATCAAGGTCATGTCTTACTAGTGGGCTATACTAGCAATACAGTAATGGGTAAAAGAATTTAAAACTTTTACTTAAAAGTTAAAAAAAAATACGTGACAGAAGATCTAGATGATCCATGCATATCTGATCTGCCAGCACAAACAAAGACCTCTATTTTTTTTAAAGAAATACAATAAACCCAGTATCTATCAACATGAAATGTACAGCAATATACAGCAACCAATTAAAACTCCCTAGATATGTAAAAAAATGTAAAAGATAGTCAATAACTAGTAGAACAATTAGTCTATATATAGAGAGACTCTTAAAAACAGCAATGATAAAACAGGTTAACAAGTACTTGAAAAAATTGTTACAAGTACAATAAATATTCTCAAGGATTTAAAGAAAATCACAAACATAAGGAGAGAAATGGAAGATAAATTTAGAATCAAATGGAACATTCAGCAATGAGGTGAAAATATGTGAAATAAAAATGTTACTGGTCAGAATAATAGGAGATAAGAAAATCAAAAGAATAGATTAATTAATTGGAATGTATGACATTTGAAATGATAAACATGCATACACAACGAAAGGCTCAAAGTAAATGAAGAATCTCAGAAATCTATTGGGCAATATGAAAAGATCTGAAATATGTTTATCAAGTCCATAAAATAAAAGTGTGGAAGGGGAAAGAAGGCAGAAAATAAATCAAAATAATCATGAATATTTTTCAAATTATATGAAAACTATAAGCACACAAACTTAAGAAGCTCAGTAAACCTCAGACAAGATTAAACCAAGAAAACCACAACAGGACATATAATAATTAAATTGTGGAAAACCAGGGATATATAGAAACTCAAAAGGAGCAAGAGAAAAAAGACACATTACAGACAAAAGAACAAGAAGAAGAGTAACCATAGACTTATCATCAGAGAAAAGGTAAGCCAGAAGAAAGTAGAAAGATCTTCAAAGCATTTAGGGGAAGAGATTGTCAATCCACAATTCTATATCTAATAAAAAATAGATTTCAAAAAGAATGTGAGACGTCTACTTCTGGCCATGAAAAATTAACTTCTATGGCAATTGTCCTCTTGCCATAAACAACTAGAAAATTAGACAAAATATATAAAATCACTCTTCTTTGGTATTGGACCAAGGCAGCACAGAATTACAATCTCTGAGAAAACAGAACCAAATAAGGTAGCTCTATAATTGTTCAGCTAACTGCTGAGAAATAGTCTGTAGCACAGAGAGGGAGAACTCAAACACAGCTAGGCATACCCTGAATTGGGAGGATAGAGATAAGAGTACAAGAGATTGAAGTGGCTAGAATTAGTGAGCATAGAACCACAGAAGAGGAAACTGGGGAGGGAGAGAGAGAAAGAAAGAGAGATCACACCAGACATCTGCAGGTGAGTCCAATGGAATGGAATGCTTGATTGAATATTGGCTGAATACTGATCTGTGTGTGCATGGTGTACAGTCAATGAAGCCAGGAGAAGACTATTGAAAAAAAAAATTTAAAAGACAGGACTCTCTGACTGTTTCTCCAGCCAGAATGAAAGATTTATATGGTGACAATAGTGTTGGAGAAAAGATGTTAGAAAAATTTACTGATTGAAACATAGTAACATATATTAAATAATTGGATAGGACTAATAATGAGAAAGGGAAAAGTAAAGGGTGGCACATCAAACAAGTTAAAGAAACTAGTTAAATAATGTTACAAATATTCAACAGATGAAACAGTTTTAGAAAGCATTGTGTATTAAGAACCATATTTGGAATGGCGTTTTTCACAGAATTAGAACAAAAAAATCTTACAATTTGTATGGATACACAAAAGACCCCAAATAGCCAAAGCAATCTTGGGAAAGGAAAATGGAGTGGAAGAATCAGGCTCCCTGACTTCAGATTATACTACAAAGCTATAGTAATCAAGACAGTATGGCACTGGCACAAAAACAGAAATACAGATCAATGGAATAGGATAGAAAGCCCAGATATAAATACACACACCTGTGGTCACTTAATCTATGACAAAGGAGGCAAGAATATACAATGGAGAAAAGACAGTCTCTTCAATAAATGGTGCTGGGAAAAGTGGCCAGGTACATGTAAAAGAATGAAATTAGAACATTCTCTAACACAATACACAAATTAAAATGGGTAAAACACCTAAATGTAAGACAGAACACTATACAACTCTTAGAGGAAGACATAGGCAGATCACTCTTTGACATAAATTGCAGCAAGATCTTTTTTGACCCACCTCCTAGAGTAAGGGAAATAAAAACAGAAATAAGCAAATGGGGCCTAATGAAACTTAAAAGCTTTTGCACAGCAAAGGAAACCATAAACAAGATGAAAAGACAACCCTCAGAATGGGAGAAAATATTTGCAAATGAAGCAACTGACAAGGGATTAATCTCCAAAATACACAGCCAGCTCATGCAGCTCAATATCAAAAAAACAAACAACCCAATCAAAAAATGGGCAGAAGACTTAAATAGATATTTCTCCAAAGAAGACATACTGGTGACCAACAAACACATGAAAAGATGCTCCACCTCACTAATTATTAGAGAAATGCAAATCAAAACTACATTGAGATATCACCTCACACCACTCAGAATGGCCATCATCAAAAATTCTACAAAGAATAAATGCTGGAGAGAATGTGGAGAAAAGGGAACCCTCCTACACTGTTGGTGGGAATATAAATTGATACAGCCACTATAAAGAACAGTATGGAGTTTCCTTAAAAAGCTAAAAATAGAACTACCGTATGACCCAGCAGTCCCACTCCTGGGCATATACCTGGAGAAAACCATAATTCAAAAAGATACATGCACCCCAATGTTCACTGCAGCACTATTTACAATAGCCAGGACACGGAAGTGACCTAAATGTCCATCAACATTTAGGAATGGATAAAGAAGATGTGGTCCCCTCCTTATCATCAATGTGTTAATGCCTAACACTTTCACCTTTCAAAGAAAGAGATGATAAGGAGTGGCCAGTATGTGTATTTATCAGGAAAAACATAGTAAATGTCCCACTGCTCAGTCCAAGATACCTAAAATGAGAAAAAATGGAAAGGCTGTAACTTATACTGGACCGGTTGACAGATTATCCACTAAAATATCTATTAGCTAACATCTTTGGTACTGCTGTTATAGGGACACTCAAAGCTTGTGCCTGTATGTTGGAAAGATTTTTTTTAAAGCAACATTGGTCCAAACATACAAAAGTCAACATATTTAGCCATCTTCCTTTGGAGGGGATATATACAATGGAATATTACTCAGCCATAACAAGGAACGAAATTGTGCCATTTGCAGAGACGTGGATGGATCTAGAGACTGTCATACAGAGTGAAGTAGGTCAAAAAGAGAAAAACAAATATCGTATAATATCACTTATATGTGGAATCTAGAAAAATGATACAGATGAACTTATTTGCAAAGCAGAAATAGAGACACAGACATAGAGAACAAACATATGGACACCAAGTGGGGAAGGAGGGGTGGAATGAATTGGGAGACTGGGATTGACATATATACACTGTTGATACTATGTATAAAATAGATAACTAATGAGAACCTACTGTATAGTACAGGGAACTCTACTGAGTGCTCTTTGGTGACCTAAATGGGAAGGAAATCCAAAAAAGAGAGGGTATATGTACACAGGTGGCTGATTCACTTTGCTGTATAGCAGAAACAAACACAACAGTGTAAAGCAACTATACTCTAATAAAAATTAATTATTTTTTTTTTAAAAATTAAAAAACTCTATTGGGTCATATTATATGTGAAATGCCTATTATACATCCAGGAGATGTAATAAATTCATAAGATATCAAATGAGTTTAATCAAATATTAAATAATGGATGTCATTATAGATCCTAGTATAGAAAAAGGATAATAAAGATAATTAAAATGAATTCCTAAAAACATAAATATCAAAAGCTCATTCATGAAGAATTAAGTAATCTGGATAAACTTTATCTCTTAGTAAAAATGAAAGTCATAGCTAATATACCTTCTACAAGAAACCTTGGAATCAAATGGCTTCAGAAAAATCATTCTACAAAACATTTAAAGAGGAAATAACCAGTGTGTATAAAATCTTCCACTAAATAGAAGAAGGAAAATCACTTCGTATATCATTTTTTTTTTTTTTTTTTTTTTTTTTTTTTTGCGGTACGCGGGCCTCTCCCTGTTGTGGCACACAGGCTCCGCACATGCATGCTCAGTGGCCATGGTTCATGGGTCTAGCTGCTCCACGGCACGTGGGATCTTCCCGGACCGGAGCACGAACCCACGTCCTCTGTATCGGCAGGCGGACTCTCAACCACTGTGCCACCAGGGAAGTCCCGTACATCATTTTTTTGAGGCCAGCATTTACCTAATATAATTGGCAGCAAAGACTGTTACAAGAAAATTACCAAAAAATAACCCTCAAACAAGAAACAAAACAAAACAAAGACAAACAAGAAACAAAACAAAACAAAGACCCTAAAGATCAATATCCCTCATGAACTTAAATGTAAGGATCTGACAAAATTTTGGTAAATCAAATCCATTAACATGCATAAACTGATCAGACATCAGAACTGGGTAGAAATTATTCCAGTAATACATTTGATTTTCATATTAGAAAAACTAATTAATTTAACTTGTATTATCAGATTAAAATGGAATAAAACACATGATCATCTAGTTAGATGCAGAAAAACATGTAACAAAATTCAATACCCATTTTTGATAAATATTTTAAGTGTACTGGGAATTAGAGAATTTCTTCAACTTAATAAAAATAATTAACATAAAACCTAAATCTAGCATGATAATTAATGGTGAAAGAATGAACGGATTTATCCCTAGGTTGGAAAACTAATCAAGAATGTTTGTTCTTACCACTTTTATTCAACATTGTGCTGGAAGAGCTAGTTAATGTAATAAAACAACAAAAACAAATAAATGTAGGGTGTATGGTTTAGAAGAAGTGAAAATGACTAATTACAGATGAGATGATTGCATACATAGAAAATACTTTAAAAGCAACAAAAAAGCTACTAGAACTCATAAGTGAACATGGCAAGTGACAAAGGTCAGCATACAAAAAATAAATTGAATTTCCACATAACCAGCAATGGAAAATATGATTCAAACATGCAACACAAATGGAACCCCAAAATGAAATATAACAAATAAATTAAATAAGATATGTGATATATTCCCAAGATAGTGATAGAAAATCCAATGCTCACAGACATCCTGGTGCCGGACAGAGGATAGTGGTCAGAGAATGAAAGAACAAGTTTTTCACAACTGTGCAAGTTGACATCACCTAATCTTATAGAGTAACATGAATCATGGGAAAAAATGCTTTCAATGAACCTGAGCACTGAAAGAAGAGGAAAAGCACCACAAAAAAGGAAAGCGTCATGGGGGAACCTGAATTCATCTCAACGCTAAAACCACGGAATCACTGCTTGACATGGAATTTTGAGATTACTCACATACATTGCAAGATAACAGATTTATTTATTTGAGCCATACTTGAATATTAATTAATGTGAAGTACAATAGAAAACACTTCTTTAATATCTCCTGCAATTATCCCTCTATCACCAAAGGCTGCTTAACCTCTAATTTGTGTTTCATGAATAGCACTGGCTCCTCCCCACTGCACTCTGTAATCTGAAGTGGATCTCAACCCTCTCTCTACTAATGACAGTGCTGATCCAGCATTCAGACTCTGCTTAACATTTGTTTCTTGCACTCATGGATTTCACCATGGTTGATTATTTTATGTTTCTTTTCATAAAGCCTACGGTATTTGTCTCATTTGTTCTTGAATTTTTTAATGTTAATTCCAAGTTTAAGTTCCTTGAATTGAACAATTAAAAAATGACTAAAAGTTTTTTCAGGATAGATATATATATACACCTTAAATAACATCATATGTGTATGTGTAATACATATGCAAGATGCTTAATTTTTAAAATGTATCCTACATGTGTATGCATTAGCACATATATGATAAAATTTTATATAAGCATACTGCATTTTTGCAAAATAGGAAAAATACACCCTATTCACATAATTATTATTAGTGAATACTGTCAAAGATAATTTATAATATTGTCTCTAACTATTAAGTTTTATATATAAAACAAAATCTTTCTTGGGATCCATCTACAGAAAAATATATAGATGTAAACCTATATATATATATATATATATATATATATATATATATATATATATATATATGTAAAAATAGTCCTATATAATTAGTAATAGGATAATTGGAAACAACCTAATTTTCCATCTATAGGGGATTAGCTACATAAATAATGATATATATAATGCAAAATATTTATACAGATATTTAAAAGAACTGACATGCTCATTTAAGAAATATGTGCATCTTCTTATAGTAAGGGAAAGAATCAATAAAGAAGGAGCATAATAAGATTACTCATTTTTCTAAAAATATATGGTTTGGAATTTTCTACTGATTAACTTTCTTATATTTAAAAATTTATAGGCAGCATGCATGATTTTTCAAATTCAGTTGCTATAAAATAAAAGAGACATAAACAGTTAAATATATCTAAAGGGCCTACAGATCTAAATTTTTCAGTTTTTAACAATTTATTTATTTTAATACCCTTGTTTCTATAACAAGAAAACTCATTTATCTTAACAAAAACACCAATAAGAATTTGGATTTAACTATAACAAATGCAGGGAGGGAGGTCAAAGAAATATATAGATAAAAACACCACTAAGTTTATATCAGTTGTGGTTCAAATAAAAGTATTATTATTAGTTAATAATATCTATATTTTTTGCTATTTTATTTTAATAAATCTTAATATTATGATAATAATAATTATTAAGCCAATAATTAAATTAAGCAAGAAACATGATTAAGTAAATATTAATAAATGTACAGGTAATTTATTTATTGAATCACCAAATATTTTATTTTATTTATTTATTTTATTTATTATTTTTTTATACATCTTATTGGAGTATAATTGCTTCACAATGCTGTGTTAGTTTCTCTTGTACAACAAAGTGAGTCAGCCATATGCATACAGATATCCCCATATCCCCTCCCTCTTGAGCCTCCCTCCCACCCTCTTTATGCCACCTCTCTTGGTCATCGCAAAGCACCGAGCTGATCTCCCTGTGCTCTGCTGCTTCTTCCCACTAGCTATCTATTTTACATTTAGTAGTGTATATATGCCGATGCTTCTCTCACTTCACCCACGTCCCCCTCCCCACCCCTGTGCCTTCAAGTCCATTCTCTATGTCTATGTCTTTATTCCTGCCCTGCCACTAGACTCATCAGTACCATTTTTTTTAGATTCCATATATATTCGTTAACATACAGTATTTGTTTTTCTCTTTCTGACTTACTTCACTCTGTATGACAGACTCTAGGTCCATCCACCTCACTACAAATAACTCAATTTCGTTTCCTTTTATGGCTGAGTAATATTCCATTGTATATATGTGCCACATCTTCTTTATCCATTCATCTGTTGAACATTTAGGTTGCTTCCATGTCCTGGCTATTGCAAATAGTGCTGCTATGAACATTGTGTCATGTGTCTCTTTTTGAATTATGGTTTTCTCAGGGTATATGCCCAGTAGTGGGATTGCTGGGTCATATGGTAGTTCTATTTTTAGTTTTTTAAGGAACTTCAATACTGTTCTCCATAGTGGTTGTATCAATTTACAATCCCACAAACAGTGCAGGAGGTTTCCCTTTTCACCACACCCCCTCCAGCATTTACTGTTTCTAGATTTTTTGATAATGTCCATTCTGACCAGTGTGAGGTGATACCTCATTGTACTTTTCATTTGCATTTCTCTAATAATTAGTGATGTTGAGCATCTTTCCATGTGCCTCTTGACCATCTGTATGTCTTCTTTGGTGAAATGTCTATTTAGGTCTTCCACCCAGTTTTTAATTGGGTTGTTTGTTTTTCTGATGTTGAGCTTCATGAGTTGTTTGTATATTTTGGAGATTAAGCCCCTTCTGCCTGCCTCTCCTGTTCTCCCCCGGTCTCCCTCCTATGCCCCCAGGATCCACACGGCCCAGGGGAGGCCTCTGAGGGTATAGGATCCAGCCTGAGAGCTGGGCAGGCTAACCAGGCATGCTGCCCAGGCCGATTGGGCAGGGGATATGCTTGGTGCACTCTTACCTGATCCAAGTCCCCGAGGGTCCCTCTGGGCGTGGGACCCTCCCCCCCACCAGCCACCCGTCAGGGGCTCCGGTCCTGTCTGGTCTCCACTTCTCCTCCCCCCTCAGTGCCCCCATGTCCTACCGGTTCACTTGGGGGTTCCTCCCATCTCCTTGGGCATCAAGATCCCTCACCAGCATCCGGCAGGTGCCCTAACCAAATATTTTAGAATTGTATAAAGTGCTTTGAGAATAAGTGAAATATATGGAATATGTACTCTGTGGTCATAGTTATTTATACTTATATCATCATTTTAGAATGAATAGAAACAAAGAAAAAGGAAACATTTACAGTTAGATATGAGTCTGCTTTCAAATAATCAAATTTTTTATAATTTTCATCTTATATAATGGACATCTGTCCTTGTTACCATGGTAACATGAATATGAACTTACAGTTTGCATAGTTTATAATCTAAGAAAGTGTTCATAGCTGCTCTCACAATCTAAACAGAGGACAACTGCGTTTATAGATACTTTAGTTTCCAAGACAACATGATGTGCATTCATGCGACTCTATGGAAACCAACAAACTTGCAATTGGTGTTGAACACTTATGTTAACCAAGCTCTGTTGAGTTCTCAATATAAATGCAAATGAAAAGAGGATGGGCAGCTCTTCATTTCCATGTTTCAAAATTCTGCATCCAAGCCCAAATTTGCTTTGGCATCCCCTGGATGAAAGCACTATATAGGTACAATATTACATTATTATTTATAGCATAAACAAAATATGACTATATTTTTAGAGCCCAAATTATTTCTAAATATTTATCAAGAGAAAGCACTGTTTTTCTCTATCCCTAATATACTAAGGTTTTCCTCTACAAAGCAAGGTTTTGGAAACAATTCTTTCAAAAAATTTATACCAAAGCTTAACAGATATTATTTATTCTGAATTGACAGACTGGCTATTTAAAAATATCCTGGCATTTCTATGTTCAGTGATTCTGATTAGCAAAGTTCAATCCACACATTAAGTAGATATTGAAAATCTTCCAATAAAATGCACAAAGTAAATGACATGATAGTTATCTAATAAACCATCTCCTAGTTTGCCTTAAAATGTTCACAGAAATCTAAAAATTTAAAATAATAAACATAAGAAAACTTTTTTAGAATTTGTGACAATTTTCTATTAACTACACGAGTATTAATATGGTAAAGCATGGTCACTAGCAAATAAGCTATATGGAGGATTCAGCCTTCATATAACATTTTCCCCAAATAAGACCCATAGGATTTGTGTAAAGCAGACAAGCATTGGCTTTATTGAATGTGTTCAAATTTGGGAAGAGGCTAGATTCATTTCCTCTTATTTCCTCCTTAATCAGTACTCAACAAACAAGTTAAAGAAAGGTGTGAATTTCAACACAGGAATACTTATAGAATGTACAAACATAGAATTATGAGAAGGTAGATAAATAACTCCAACATCTGTAAATGAAGAGAATATTCACTCTACTCAAATTAATTATGAGATAATAGACTTCCAATCCAAATACCAATGGCAATGGGATATTTTGCTGAAGGGGGCAATTAGAGATAGTGATCAAAGGCATCTCAAATAATCTGACCTACTGGCAAAAATGTTTATTTTTCAGAGTTGCAATAAATTATTGTCATTTGAGCATCTGCTAGCAGATTAGTAACTAACCTAGATTTAGAATTGTTACCTCTAGTGAGGGAACAATTACTTACTATGCAGAAACAATATCCATTTCTAGTTGGCATGTTGATCATATCCTTAACATGCTGAATGAATGAATAACTGACTCTATAGAATAAAACTAAGAACAAAGTTGACAAATATATCCTTAATGTCATTAAAGTGTCAATAATTTTTACCTCTATTTATTTTACTAGGTATTCATAACTTTTTTCAGGATAAAGTAAAACTAGACTCTTAAGTGCCTTGACTAAATAATCTTCAAATCTATTTATCACATTTGATGAATTGAAACATGACATTCAAATATGGTTGATTTGACATGTCTAAAATGTCATGTCAAGAAACATCACTTTCTAATTTCTAGGAGAATAAAGGCTTACTAGAGTACTGAAATATGAACCACTGTCTGAATTCTAGAGAAATTGTACTAGAAATTGTGAAAATGGAAGTAAACTTGATAAAGCAATCATTAATCTTACTATAATCTATAGTGCAAGTATAGCAATCTATATATAGTACAAGGGAAGATAGAAAGATGTTGCATCCTTTCCCAAATAGCTAACTTCTCAATCAGAGAAGGCTATATCAACCACAAAACCAGACAGACATTTTTCTATTTGGTAAGCCTGAGGTTGGAGAATGAAGTGAAAGGTATTATTTCTTTGTATCTTTATGATTTTTAATTCTGTTAAATTCTTACTATGTACAAGGAAAAACAGATGTTATACTATCTTGGTAACACTAGAAGAACTACCAGGAATTGCTTTCAGGAAGATATTAGCTGAAAACTAATTTTGTGGCCCAGAATCAATTTTGATCTTAAATATACCATAATATTTTCCAGGGTATACATCTGAAATATATCACATGTACCTGTAGATTTAGAGGGAAGGAATGACTAAAGTTTTTTTCTAAAGAAATCCACAAAGGATGTTTCCTGATTATATTAGTCATTTACTCGAAGTTTGAAGACATTCTCATGTATAAAATTCTCTGGCAGCAATGAGACTTTTGAAAATATGGGGAGTTAAAAACACTTTATCCATATTTAATTCAGTAGAATTTAAGGTATTTCTGGAAAGGAATCTTGTTTCATGGATTTTATGAACAAAAATAACCTTAGGGGGGCTTCCCTGGTGACGCAGTGGTTGAGAGTCCGCCTGCCGATGCAGGGGACACAGGTTCGTGCCCCGGTCCGGGAGGATCCCACATGCCGTGGAGCGGCTGGGCCCGTGAGCCATGGCCGCTGAGCCTGCGCATCCGGAGCGTGTGCTCCGCAACAGGAGAGGCCACAGCAGTGAGAGGCCCACGTACAGAAAAAATAAAATAAAAAAAAATAACCTTAGGAAATCCTGTAGTTTAACATTCCTTCATTACCTATGAGAAAACCAAGATCCAACAAAGATTAGTGACTAGCCCACACTCAAATACTGTTAGTCTAAAAGTTAGAGTGATACAAAATTCAAAGATTTACTTCATACTTTTCTTGTACAAGCATAATCAGAGTGTTATAAAATAAACTACTATTTGTTATAAAGGGAAATCTTAAAACACTGTCTTTTATAAGTTTAGCAATAGGTGATTTGCCATAGAAATTTCTAAGTACCTATGCCAAGATCAAAGATCAAAAGTAGATATTGTCATCTAAATAAAGATCTTCCTTTCATGACAATCTCATCTCAGGAGTGCTTTTCAGGAGCACACTGGTGTTATTTTCTCACATTACATTCGAAGATCCATAAAAATAAAGAAGGGCCCTAACTTCATATTGTGTTGTATGGCACAAAAAATCCTTACCTGTTAAAATATGCCTTATAAGAATGAAGAGTACTATAGGTACCTATATTAGTGTTATTTATTTATTTATTTATTTAACCTTTCTTCAGCATTATATTTTCAAGTGTGTTTGAAGAGTCACTGAGGAAACTTCAGTTTATTTGTTTGAGGAACTGTATAGATTAATGCCAACAGATAAACATACAATGCTTGAATTTTTTTGACATTGGGATTTATTAAGAGTTTTATATAAAATTCTTTTTCTCTTTTCCCACTATTTTGAACTTATGTTATAATTATGAGATACATTAAGACTTTTTAAAAAAAAAGATAGAAATGACCAGGCTTTGAGATTTTTCCAGATCTTGGTTGAAAATTGAAGTTCCTCTCCTGTCCTTAATTGACAATCAGAAGTTTGTGGCTGAACAATAACCCAAGATTGTGAGATCTGACTGCACCCAAGATATTGCCATTGATTGGAATTGTTCTCAGCTGGGCATTTAATTCTCTGAGGCATTTGGGTACATCCACTAGTTCAACTCATTTATCTCTTCTTATTGTAAGACAAGTCCTGTTAAGAAATCATATATTTGCCTGTGTTTCATCAGTCAAGACATAATGAAATTTACCATACCTTTGAGTGAAAGCTCCCTAAAGTTATAAAAGCTAAGACCTATAACTCAAGAAATCCTTAAAATGCAATTTTCTTCCTTCAAAAATTCTACATTCCAGATAAGTGGTACAGTTTCTGAAAATAAGTTTAGTTTCTGCTAATTTTAAGTCTTTTAGTATTTTTACTATGAAATAAATAGCTCTAACTAGAAAAATGACTTCTCTGACTAGGGAGGAAAATCTGCTTTGTTGCAATACCTTGAAATCTTTCATAGACATCATGACAAACTTCTATGAGCATAAGTCGAACATGCTGTTAGTAATGTACAATTCATGCCATAGGTTGGAGGCCCCTGTTTAAATGTGTTGAACGTTAGCAAAAGAAAAGTTAAGCAATTCTCTAAACTAGGCTCTTTATAGGGCAGGAGATGTGTTACTTTACCCAGCTTAACAAGATGAGAACAGCATAAAAAAGTGTGCCCTCTGTAACAAGGCCAGTACAGTGATTCTAGAATTCCACAAGATCTTGTTTCTCCAAACACATTTTTGCTGAGCTGTCATAACAAAATCTGCTCTGCTTAGTAACATAAACTTCTTAACTCTGGGTTAAATCTTAACCTCTGCAAGTTAAAAACAAAATGAGGACATTGTAATAAAGGCCACTATGGTTACAAAAGGAAAATACTGATGACATGAACATTTTAGTGCCAGAAAGATGAACATAAAAGGGAAGTATATAAAAGCTAGCAAAAATGATCATTACATCTTTGAATTCTCTTCAAGATAGCTCTGAAGTCAAAGTACTTGTAAATTACAAATATCCACATCCTATAGCTCATACTCTAAGTTAAACTCTTCAGTATTTTACATAGGATTTATTATCACAAAACTATAGAAAATAGACAAGACTTCAGATATGGTCTATTTCTCCAATATTCCCTAACTGGCACATTAGAAAAATGAGTTTATTGGTCACAGAGATAAATGAACCTGTATTTTGGTTTACCTGTTTTACGAAATAAAGTGTGTTATTTTGAGGTGAAGAGATTTATAGTAACATGTTATTAGCACATTTTTTTTTTTACTTTTATCATATGCTTTTTTTCTTAACTTTTGGATGCATTTAAGATTACAACCTTGCCTATAAATCAGTCAAGCAGTATTTATTGACTGCTTGCTCTTTGGTTGCAAGTTTAATCATTCAGCTCCACATTCAATCATATCTAAAATTTATCATCACATCTAATGTTCCATGTCTGTATGAAGAAACGCTAGGCGTATTTCTTGATAAATTTTCTTTTTTAATCCCATGAACAGTACCACTAAAATTATGATATCCTTGCAAATGCATTAAAATGTGATTTTAAAATTCTGTGTGATTTCTTTTTAATTTTCTTTTTGAAAATGTTTATGATACAGTCTCACTTAAGATTCAGTTTCTGATTAATGTGAAGCCTAACATTCACTGTAAGGATGATCTCAGGAAACTAGTAAATTAAAAATGCCCACCTTGCATCTGTATTACATCGGACTCTCATTTAACTAAACTTGTTTTCATTTATTCTTTTTAAAATTAACTCTTTGTTGTTATGCCTTGGTGACTAATGATACTTTGTCAAATTCTACATACTAACAGACACATGCACCAACTTTTTTTCTGTTTCAATATATCAAAAACTGACTAAGGAGACTTTTTAATTTTTATTTTTTGCCATAATGGAATAAAAAAGGCCAGATTTAATATTCACTGTAAACAATAAGAAAATTAACAAAATGCATATAATGATAGTTTTAGAACTTTGGAAAATAGGCAGAACATGACTGTTAGTCCAATGACCAGCCTAACTTAATACCTGGGTAAAATATTTGGAAGAGAGAGCAAGGAAAGAAAACCTTAAAGAAGCTAGAGACCTTGCTGAGTTTAGAGAACAGAGATTGTGGTTAGGGGAGAAGGGTGAGCTGATACAACCAGAAGTTGTGGGACAGAGTTTGAAAAAGAAGGGAGTTATTTATAAAAAGAGCTCCAAATATTTAATTAAGGCTTGCCTTATTTAAATGATTCTCTACTGAGTACTCAACTATAGTGAAAATCTCAACAAGGTCAAAGAATTACAAGGAAGTTGTAAGGTGAACAATTCTTTGACCAAAAGAAGGAGACATTTAAACTCCAGCCAGGCAGAGTGGAGAACTTTTAGAAATCAAACCGGACATACATTAGAAACCACAAAGGAACCAAAGCTTAGTAGTAGAACTGAAATATCCTTGAAGTGAAGACCAATCTAGACCTTCCATTGAAATGCTTAAAAATAGGCCTTAAAGTGGTCAAACTGATATACAAGTAACTGCAGGTTAAAACAAAGCCTCATGCACTTTAAGGGAGATAACTAAATCCAAAGAGTCAATCTGTAATATTTACAATGTCTATCATCTTATCAAAAAGTAATAGATATATAAGGCACAGGAAAATGTGACCTGTAATTAAAATCTCAATACATTTAAAATTGTTGAGTTCACAGACCACAGATCTTCCTTGATCTATGATAGAGTTACATCCCAATAAACCCATCTTAAATTAAAAATACAAGTCAAAGATACAATTGATACACCTAACCTACTTAGCCTAGCCTACCTTAAACATGCTCAGAACATTTACATTAGCCTATAGTTGGGCAAAATCATCTAACAAAAAGCCTATTTTATAATAAAGTATTGAATATCTCATGTAATTTATGGAATACTGTACTGAAAATGAAAAACAGAATCGTTGTATGGGTACAGAATGATTTCAAGTGTATCAGTTGCTTACCCTTGTTATTGTGCGGCTGTTTGGAAGCTGAGGCTTGCTGCCACTGCCCAATATCACAAGAAAGTATTGGACTGCATATTGCTTGCTAGCTTGGAAAAAGATCAAAATTCAAAAATCAAAGTTCTGTTTCTACTGAACGCGTATCGCTTTTGCACCACTGTAAAGTTGTAAAATCATAAGCTGAACCATCCTAAGTCAAAGACTGTCTCTAAAACCATATACAAAACAATATAAACCCTGAGTATTTGAAAATTAAACAACACTTTTCAAAATAACTCATGAATAACAGAAGAAATCACAGGGGAAAGAGAAGGTATTTTTAACTAAAGGAAAATAAAAACATGACATATTAAAACTTGTGGAATAGCTTATTGCAGGGCTTGAAGTGAATGTATAGTTTTAATTGCATATAGAGAAAAGACAGGTTTTTTTTAATCAAAACCACTTTTTGAGCTATGATTGATTTAAAATATATACCCACACAAATAATTGAACATAGATTTTTGTATCAGCTTTATTCATAAAAATCAAGACTGGGAACAACCCAAATGTCCATTAACAGGTGATTGGATAATAAGTGCTAGTATATTTACACATTGGCATACCATTAACCAATGAAAATAATTGAAATACTGATTCATGCAACAACATGGATGAATTTTAACACCAATATTCTGAGCTAAAAAAGCCATATACAAAAGAGTAGATAATGTATGATGCCATTTGTATGAATTTCCAGAAACAACCAAACAGACTGAAAATAAAGAAGTGTAATATATAGTGGAAAAAAGTTAGTCATTAATTTCCCAAGGCAGGGGATTGTATGGGGTCTTGAATGAGAAGAGGCACATGGTAACATTTTAGAATGAGGGAAATATTCTATATATTCACTGGTGTGGCTGTGATTATACAGATACACAGAGTTGTCAAAATTTAATATATGTGAACTTAAAATCATTGCATTTGATTGTATTTGCAGAACACATCAAAATGATTGAAAATAGATGAAGGGAAATATAGAATTATAAATTGTACATTATTTGGATTATCAAAATTGCTAAATTGAAAAATGAAGACACTGATGTAGGAGACAAAATATATTCTAAACCTTAAAAAAATTTTAAAACAGCAATTATTTGAAAAGAAAGAATAAACCAAAGCAGTAATCAGATAAGAATTATTTTAGAGTTTGAATTAAGACTGGCCAACCAGGCCAGAGACTAATAGCAGTAGATGTTTTGTCCTGGAAATAGTAAGAAGTAAACAGATATCAACCTTGAGAATTTGCTGGTTAGAAAGTTATTCCTAGTCCAAATCAGATTCCAAAATATCAGAGCTTTCTTTTCTTAAGGGCAAGAACAACTGAAACAACTGTTCCTAGATAGTATACAGATAAAAGCAGAGTTGAACTAAGACAGAAAACCATTTTTTCAGGTAATTAATTATATCTGTGATGGGAAGAGGATAGTGAAACAGGTTTTCATGGTTGATTATTTTTTATGTCAACATTTTGCATATTAGCCAACACATGTTTTATATATTCTAGATAGCTTGATAAGAAGAAAGATGTGGGTGGCTTACTTCAAAAATGTTAACATGTCCAAGGCATTGTCTAAAAAGAAAAAAAAAATAGCCTCCAGAAGTTTGATAAAATATAATGAAATTTTTACTACTGCTTCTTGAAATGACAGAAATATAAACTCCATCGGAAGATGTTCCAGACATAAATGTTAAAATTGTAGAGTGTATTAATCTTCTGAAATCTCTCCAGTGTTTCTGATACATTTAGTAGAAGAATAGGACAGATCTTAGAGGAAGCCCCTGAGATAGCTGCCTGGAGTGGCAAGGTTTGCTGGAGATAGGGCTTGGTGTGATGGAACTCACTGTTCTAAACATCATTAAAGTTCACTTTTGAATTGTTTTTCTTTAGCATTATCCCAAGTGGCTGAACAAAAATGGCTACCGTGCAGTCTGTATCATGTAATTACTTTGCCCCAGGCTCACATGGGTTGTTTACCTTGGCCCCATGCTTCTTTAGGTATGCCTCACAGAAGGACCACGGGGTTTTGAGTAAAATCTGTGTTCCATACCTTGACATTTGTCCTTCCATGGAGCAAAATGATGGTCAAGTCAGAAGGCCTATTTGAACAGTAGAATGATGCATGTTACATAGATATAAAAGGGTCATGTGATTTTAAAAATACTAAGAAATTTTGGATAATTTTTAAGTTAAATATTTAAAAACCTTTGTTCCATTTAAATTATTTGGTTCAAAGGCTAGTCCTGCATATGCCATTTATATTTCAAGGTTTGGGGAAGATAACCATAGCTCTGCTGATAAGTGCAGTTGTGTTTATGATCTATGACTACGATAGCATATTAACCATAAAATAGAGGTGCCTCATTTAATGTAGATGACTCCTAAGAGAGATTCGTTTAGTACTCTTGATTTATGCTCCTAAAGCAAAGATAAATGTCCTGCTTGAACATTTTATTACAGTCATACTCATGTATGATCTTGTCTAAGGAAGCAATAAGAATTATGAAAAGAGGTGTACAGGACAATAATTTCATGCTCTACTGATACAGAAGGTCAGCATCTACTCTGGTGAATCTGACAGTATTTTGACTTTAGATTCAGTTGTGGTAATGTAACAGTTATCCTAAGATAAACACTTACCCATTATTTATTTATTTGTATTTTTTCCCTTTATTTTCTGAACAAACCCCTGTTAGTGTTGCATGGTTGTAAATTAAATTTTAACAATATATACATGAAAAATTTACAATAAATACATCTGATTTTAGCTTTCATAGGATGAATTTCTGTATCTTTATGAGTTTGGGGGGTTATGTTTTTCCTCTTTTCCTCTTATCTCTTTGCCCTCCTCTCCCTCCTCTTCCTTCACCGCTAGCAACTAGGCTCTTGTCATAAGAAGCCATATAAGCCAACTCACACCAGTCATTATTAAATGTAACCTAACAGTATATTGATTTTTCCCATGTCTGTTTCCTGTGTTGCCACTTTTTGTGAGGATGCTTATCTGTGTTTTACCAGAGTAATTTAAACTGAGTTTCTCCTCTCTTAATTACTTGTCAGCATCTGTTTTCTCTTAAGTCATATTCAATCCATATTTATAGTTTAAGGGATTCCTATTTATTTTCGTTTGTACATATTCGAATGGCTTTTTATAATGGATTACTTTTAAGCATATATTAACTATTCTAGTGTAGTCCACAGTATATATGATTTATTCTACAATGACATTGGTTCAAATTTTTGATGCCTATATATTTTTACTTATAGAATATATTTATATACATACATATATGCACACAGATACATGTATATATATATTTATATTTAAATAAATATGTAAATATAAATGATAAAATAATAGAAGGACTATCTATTGATATACTACACAATATAAGAAATAGAACATTACCAGCAGCATTAGAGTATCTTATTTATGTCTCCTCATAGAGACTCATTCATCACACCCAAAGAAAATTATCCTTAAATTGGTGTTTGTCATTCCTTTGCTTAATACGTGTAAATAATATATAATATACATTGTCTACTGTTGCATGTTTGTGAAATTTCAGTACATGAAATTAAACTGTATGTGACATTTTGTAACTTGGTTTTTCACTCAACATCATGTTTTTGAAAATCAGTCACATTGATTTGCACAGCTCCAGTTCACTTACTTTTTATTGCTATTTAATATTTCATTGTATGAGTACTCCATTATTCATTTTTCTAATCTTAGATGATAGACATTTGAGTTATTCCAGTGTTTTTGTATTATAAATATTACCATGGATTTTGAGCCGTGTCTCCATATATATTTGGACACAAATGTCTCTAGGGACACTGAATGAGATTGCTGCTTCAGTTTTACTGAATAACCTAAGATCATTTTCAAGTAGATTTCATCCATCACACTGCTACCATGAAAGTCTGAGGTCCTTGTCTTGACTAATATTTAGTATAACAAACATTTTATTTTCATCTGTTTAGTTAGTGGTTTTAATTTACATCTTCCTCTTTAGAATGAGGTTGAACAAAAATTACTTTTATTTTAAATTATTTTCATTTGAGCAAAATTAATTTTACCCTTAAAGTTTCTAAAATAACTGTTTTAATATCTACTGTATTAGTAAAACATTCCATTTGAGAAGCAAAATTGTCCTTGATTCAAAAATAAAGAACAAAAGAATATTATCTGTGGTTCATTTCTGTTAAAGAAAAAAAATAAAATTTTACTTCTTTTTTTTTGGGGGGGGGTTGCGTGCCTCCCACTGCTGTGGCCTCTCCCGTTGTGGAGCACAGGCTCCGAACGCGCAGGCTCAGCGGCCATGGCTCACGGAACCAGCTGCTCCACGGCATGTGGGATCTTCCCAGACCGGGGCACGAACCTGTGTCCCCTGCATTGGCAGGCGGACTCTCAACCACTGCGCCACCAGGGAAGCCCTTCCTTCTTTTTTGAAAAATATTAGCTGGATACCTTAATGATCACTGAAACATAAATGAAAGTTTAATTTATTTTTTGTTTTGTTTTAAAATCTGTAGTGCCAAAGTCTGCTAAGTTTAATTTAATTAATATAGAAACAATTTATTTAAAAAAAATTTAAAGAATAAAACTGAATCCATAAAAAGCCCTACTTTAATGAATTTACTGGAAAAGTCCATTAGTAATTAGTAAATAATACCGCAGGAAGAGTCAAGTTACCATTTTCTGTTAGAAAAACTTTACTGGCCTTTTTGGTATCACTTTTTAGTTTTCCTTTTTCTTTTATTTATCTTTATAAAATATCTTACAGTTTTATTCCTCTAAAACAAAGGCATTAATAGAAATTCCAGTAAATCCTGCTTATTTTTTCATAGGCAAATTTTTATAATGTCAAGAGTAATGAGATTGCCAATCAATGAAATATATGGTGTATTGAAACATGGAAATGAAATGGGCATATTAGTGAAAATGACATGGGCTTGGGACCTTTGACTGAAACGACCTAATTTTCACAAATGAAAAAGAAAAATATGTATTTGAAAATGTTAATAAATCTAGAAGTGCTACCTCATGCTTTTTCAGTCAATAAAATCTTATATTCAGATATGATATATTATTAGGGAATCTGAGAAATGATACATCTCAGTATGTAGAATCATGAATTTTATAAAAGGATTACTTCATGATATATAAAAAATAATGATTTAAAATACTGCTTACTTCTATTAGTTATCTGTGTTGCATATTAAATACCTCAAAATTTAGTGGGTTTAAACAAAGAAGATGTGGCACATATATACAATGGAATATTACTCAGCCATAAAAAAATGAAATTGAGTTATTTGTAGTGAGGTGGATGGACCTAGAGTCTGTCAAACAGAGTGAAGTAAGTCAGAAAGAGAAAGACAAATACCATATACTAACACATATATAGGGAATCTACGAAGAAAAAAAAATGTCATGAAGAACTTAGGGGTAAGACAGGAATAAAGACACAGACCAACTAGAGAATGGACTTGAGGATATGGGGAGGGGTAAGGGTAAGCTGTGACAAAGTGAGAGAGTGGCATGGACATATATACACTACCAAACGTAAAATAGATAGCTAGTGGGAAGCAGCCGCATAGCACAGGGAGATCAGCTCGGTGCTTTGTGACCACCTAGAGGGGTGAGATAAGGAGGGTGGGAAGGAAGGAGATGCAAAAGAGAAGAGATATGGGAACATATGTATATGTATAACTGATTCACTTTGTTATAAAGCAGAAACTAACACATCCTTGTAAAGCAATTATACTCCAATAAAGATGTTAAAAAAAACACAATAATTAACATTTATTATTTCTGTTTCTATGAGTCAAGAATTCTGAAGCTGCTGAGGACAGTGGTTTTAGCTTCAGGTCTCTCATAAATTGCAGACAGATGTCAGCAATGTTGTCACCATTTTAAGGATTGACTGGAGCTAGAAGATCCCCTTCCAACTTGTCTCACTCACATGGCTTAGGTACCAAGTTAGTGCTAGCTGTTGTTAGTGGCTGTCAGTTTCTTTCAGCATGGAATTCTCCAGTGGACTGTTTGCATGTCCTCAAAAACAGGCAGTTGTCTTCGTTTAGAGCTCATGATCCACGAGAAAGCACCCTAGAACCAGAAACATCTTTTATAACCAACCTTCAGAAGTCACACCTGCATTCACTTATGCAGTATTATACTGGTCACACAGATCAACCCTGATACAGAGTTGGAGGGAACTGTTTGAATAACAGAAGGTTGGGTTCATTGGGAGCTATCTTAGAGGCTGGCTATAACATTCCTCTCCAAAGCTGTATATTCTTTATATTTGTCCCTCATCTTGTGGTGTTAACAGAAACAAACAGAAAACAAAACAAAACAAACAACAAAAGAACCCTCTTATTAAGAATATATGTTACCTAATTATTCTCAATTGGAATGTGATTAGGGTAGTGTAAAAATTAATACACTGTAAGCAGAAAATTCAATTAGAGTTGGGAGGTCAGAAGGGGAAGCACTTACACCCTGCAATAATACCAGAGTCCAAGAAGAAGAAGAAAGACTTCTCCTTTCTGATAAGGACTCAGCCAATGAAAAACCATAGACTGTTTTTTTAATACAGCCCTCACAACTTCCTTTCCCCTCTATAAAAGAGTTCTCTTGCCACACAGAGAATTTTCATGTGGCTCGCCATAGTTGTAGACCCCATATTACAATTTTCTGTTGATGATGTATAAACCCATCTTTGCTGGAGAAATGTCTGGCAGTCATTTATTTCATGTCAGTAGCAGTTTCAATGGTTCAGGAAACAATGTTAAAATTTTGTTACTGTGGAATTGTAAACTATATTATTATCAGTTCTTCTTATACTAACATGAGTTAAGGATATGACCTAAATCTTTGATAATAAAAGAACATATCATCAAAATCATCAAAATGACAGAAATGTTTCTGTATTAAAAGATGTGATATGGAAATTAAGAAAAATAAAGAATAATAGAAAGTTTGAACTCTATTTTACAAATTTGCTGAGGCTAACTTATGTAAGTTGCAGTATTAAATTTATATAAAAGGATTCAAGATGTGAAGATACTGAACATCCCAAGTGTAATTTTAATATTACAAAATTGTCATTAATGCACACGTATCTTTGTACTTGGGTAAACAGAATTCCTCAACTACACTAAATGTTTATAAATGCATTTATTATAGACAATAATAATCGCAGATAGAAAGTACAATAGAAATTTTTTAAATGATGTCTAATATTATATATTACTTGCCTCTTTGACTCAAGAAGGTACATTATTTGTTAAATTAACTTTAGCTTATTTTACACAATTGATTATTGGAATCAGCTGCTAACTTGTGTCTTGTGATTTAAAATCTAAAACTTGTTTAGAAGATATTTCAATGTCTCCTTATTGTTATTTTTGAGGTAGGACTTGTTATTCTGACTTTAACAATGAGGACAGGAAGGCTCTGTTTACCTGGCTTGCTCAAAGTGTCATGGACATAAAGCTAGAGATTTTGGGGGTTGAATTTTTGTCTTTTGTTTCCAAGTCAAAGGCTTATTTACTAAACCAAGTTACTTCCTACATCAATCATGTTTTATAAAACACTATTCCCTAGATGTTATTCTTTCTGAAATTCTTATCCTCAAGAAAATATTTGGAATTTTTTCAAGTAAAGAAAAGAGCTAATTATTGAGTATTATTTAGCAATGTCATTATTTTAGATGGCGTACTGTTCCTTTTCTATAGAATGTTACTTGACAACCAAAAATAAGAGAATGTCATTGTGTTATTTGCCTGTCAAATGATGTCCTCATGATTCATATTACCATACAGTACAAAATGGGATACAAGTAGATAATCTATCATGTACAAGTGTGTTTTTATATTATTTTATTATTATTATTACTACTACTATCACATGCACTATAGTCTAGGGTGCCTGGGGCATGAACATAAACATGTTTTAGTTGAAGACTAATTTCTGTTCTCTCAGAGAGTGTATTCATTTTACTGTGACATAATTCAGAATAAGACATTTTTATCAACTGCTTCGTTTCATATTCATGTTTATGAAAATGTAAAATTGATTAATGTTTTCACAGTAAATAGAAAAGTTGTGAATTTCCTTGATTTTTTTTGAAGTATGTACTGAGGAAGTATGCAATTCACACCCACTTTATTCTCAATTATTCAGAGTAATGGAGGAAAAGTATGGATTGGCATTTTTCACATCAGAGCTAGCTGACAGAATATACAATTAGGCTTGATTCATAGCATTTATTAAAATTTCCATTTAATTGCTAATTAATCTGTACAGATTTGTAAATGTAGGAACTGGCACTTGTATAATTATTTTTCTTAATGCTCAGCACACCAGAGAGCACTGAAATTTCTGTAGGGTAAAATCATGCTGATTCTTCATTATGCCCTGTGGTAGTCAGGAAAATAATTACAGATTCACTAGTGCATTTATTTTCTTAACATTCTTTGTGTCAATCTCTTACTTCCCCTCCTCCACACTTCCAACATGATATGTGGGGAAAAAATCATAGAATATTAGAACTGAAAACATAATGTAAGTCAATCTCCTTGTTTTACTTAGTAGGACATCAATATCCAGAGAAACTGACTATTACATATTCTGCACTTTCACACATCAAATTTCATCAACAGAATTCTAATTGAAATGAATCCCATTTTAAGGTTGCTATTGTTAATAAATTAAGTCTGATTTATTTTCTCTTTGATCCTAGTTAATTGACAAAGAAAGAACAAATACAGAATATGTATATGTATTGAGACATTTAAATATTTTCTTTTCCCTCCTTCTTTCCTCAATTCCTCTCTCCCTACTTCCTTCCTTCTTTCTTTTCTTCCTTCTTTTTGAAATTTCAAAATTGTTTGAGGGATGAATTCTACCATCAGGCTCTTCCAATTTAAGACATTTGAGTTATTAAAAAATAAGGGCAAATTTCCCAAGATAGCTAAATATTATGGCCAAACCCTGAATGTCTAAGAATTGACAAATTTTGGTTTTAATATTGCATGGGAAACCTTTCAGAAGACTTGGCCGTTCTTGTTAGTACAATTAAGAAATGAAATGCGATTAAGACCACAGGCTTTGGAAGCTGAACTAACGGTGTTATGATCCTGGCTATACTCTCACTATTTATGGTCTTGAATAAGTTATTCAATCTCTGTATGCTTCAATTTACTCACTTATAAATAAGGGAAACCAATAATATTTTTGTCATAGAATTGATATGATGTTTAAGTAAAATAGATTATGTAAAACTTTGACATACTGTATGGAACTTTGTAATAATTTTATAAATCTTAGCTATCAACATGTATGAGATTGTTATTGTAATTATTCCTTCTCAGGAGCTACCTGACTCCTCTAATCTATGTATGTATGTATATGTGTATTCATCTATTTATCTATCTATCCATCTATCATCAATTTGTGAAACCATCTATGCATATACTCATGCTTTTATATATACACACAGGTATACCGAGCTCCAACTTAAAGAGGATTTATACATGATATACTCTACTGTGCTTCTTTTGAATAAGAGGAAGTAGGAAGTTATGCTGGTACCAGTTTTTGTTTGCTTGTTTGTTTGTTTCTGCCCCATTGTTTATCTGAGCATTCCAGCTCATTACCAGTTTTACCTGGACAAGGTTCTATGATTAAACACAACAAGAATTTTTTCAGGACTGCCATTTCTGAAAGAGAAGATCAACATTCACAACTTTATTAATCAAATTGGTATTTCTTAGTAATAATTATTTTGATAGTAATAAAAAATTTTGCAAACATTTACTTTTTGCTAACTGTGTTGGACAAGTTCTTTACATATTTTTTAAAATTTAGCTCTCACAAAAATATGAGACAGATACTAAAATTCCCATTTTCAGTGGTGGTAGCTGAGACAGAGAAATATTAATTGCCCAGGATCAGAAGACTTGAACTTACTTAGGTGGCATTTTGCATTTAAAATTCATAATGTTTTAACGTTAGCAGCTGATCTGCCTAAGTAACAAAGATTTTGAAAACTGACCATTTAAAATTAAATTTAATATTTTGCATTTTTAACATATAATGGATATGAAAGAGTATCTCATCATCATATATTCATATTCCTGAGATATGTATTTAAGAAATTTTCATAAATTTATTGAGCAGTTTTCTCTTCTATGAATATCCTGTTCTAATGTTTTATCAATAGTTATATTAAATTATTTTAATTTTGATGAATAGGATTATACCAAAGTTGACCAATATGGAGAACCACAAACTCTGATACACTGCTATTGTATGTTTAAATTGGAAAAAATAATTTATAAGCGAATTTGGCTTTATCTAGTAGTTACAAATGCACTTATTTATGGAAAAAAAAACTACTAAGAATATTTCTCTCAGTTGAAAAGATTTGCATATGCAAATAAGGAGATGTGTAACAACGTTGTATTATAAGTGCATATGTAAAAAATGGGAAGTACCCTAAATATCCATTAAAAAGATCTCATCAATTTCCAGGATGAGATCCTTTCAAAATACCAACTTTTTCTCACTGCTTACTCCTCTCTCCTCCTGTCTCCACTGAAATAAGAGTTTTAGCCTACACTGTGAGCAGTAGTTGCACATAAAATTAGAGTCAAAAATCATTTGGGTTATATCCTTATATATGTTATGAGTCATGAGATACTATAAACTAGTAAAAATAAATTAACTAATTTACATTTCAATGTGGATGAAAAATAAACCGGCAAATGAATTAAAATAGCAGGATAATGTGTGTAAAAATTTCAAAAAACATGGAAATTTTCGGACTTCTCTGGTGGTGCAGTGGTTAAGAATCGCCTGCCAGTGCAAGGGACACGGGTTCAAGCCCTAGTACAGGAAGATCCCACATGCCACGGAGCAACTAAGCCCATGGGCCACAACTACTGACCATGCTCTCTAGAGCCTGCAAGTCACAACTACTGAGGCCATGCATGCAACTATTGTAGCCCACGCACCTAGAACCTGTGCTCCACAATAAGAGAAGCAATGAAAAGTAGCCCCTGCTCGCTGCAACTAGAGAAAGCCCACACACAGCAACGAAGATGCAACACAGCCAAAAAAAAAAGCAAAACCAATGCATTTCTTAGGGATGAATATATAAATAAACTATAGTATTCCAATGGTTGTTCTACAAGGTATAAGAAGAGAAAGTGGCAGACATTTTCTACTGTCACCACATGCAAGAGTTAAGAAAGACAGTCTATTAGATATACTTTTCTCTAAGTGCTCTTACTTGTAAAGTAAGAGAGGTTTACTTGGTAATGTCTAAGGTTTTTTCTAACTTGATATCCAATATCTACATCTTTCTGAAGGAATCATAGTCTTAAATCTGAAAAAAAAGATTAACATACTGTCCTCTTAACAAACATAAAATCATTTGTATTGAATAATAATTATTTTAGCATAACTGCTTAAATTGTGTAGGGTGGGAAGAGAGAGAAAGAACAGAGAAAAAGAGAGAGAGAGAGAGAGATCAGAATTATTAACTCGTTATCCCATACTGGTTGTAACAAAACAGAGGTAGAGTGAATACCTAAGAGTGGATTGGATCATGTAGTTAATGATTAGCTTTTTTTTTTTTTAATCTTTATTGGAGTATAATTGCTTTACAGTATTGTGTTATTTTCTGCTGTATAACAAAGTGAATCAGCTGTATGCATACATATATCCCCATATCCCCTCCCTCTTGCTTCTTCCTCCCACCCTCCCTATCCTACTCCTCTAGGTGGTCGCAAAACACCAAGCTGATCTCCCTGTGCTTTGCAGCTGCTTCCCACTAGCTATCTATTTTACATTTGGTAGTGTATATATGTCAGTGCTAATCTCTCACTTCATCCCAGCTTCCCCTTCCGCCTCCCTGTGTCCTCAAGTCCATTCTCTACATCTGTGTCTTTATTCCTGTCCTGCCCCTAGGTTCATCAGAACCTTTTTTTTTTTTAGATTCCATATATATGTGTTAGCATACGGTATTTGTTTTTCTCTTTCTGACTTACTTCACTCTGTATGACAGACTCTAGGTCCATCCACCTCACTACAAATAACTCAATTTCATTCCTTTTTATGGCTGAGTAATATTCCATTGTATATATGTGCCACATCTTCTTTATCCATTCATCTGTCTTTCAAACTACTTTTTAAAGTCGTGCCATTTTGAATCTCACCATCTCTGGCACCTCCACATCCTCTCCATTAGATGATATGTTCAT
Source organism: Mesoplodon mirus (assembly GCF_964341445.2). Lineage (NCBI taxonomy): Eukaryota > Metazoa > Chordata > Mammalia > Artiodactyla > Ziphiidae > Mesoplodon > Mesoplodon mirus. The sequence goes on from NC_138982.1 coordinate 113,742,991, forward strand.
TCTTTTAAAATTAGCCATTCCAATAGGTCTGTAGTAGTTTTCCATTGTGGTTTTAATTATATGTGTATATATATATATATATATATATATATATATATATATATATATATATATATATATGAATGACCAATACGGTTGAGAAAACTTTGCAGGTACTTATTTGCCATTTATTTAACTTCCTAGGTGAAGTGCCTATTCAAATCATTTATCCATAATTTAAAAATATACTTTTGAGTTTAGAATAGTTTTAGATTTAAATAAAATTTGAAAATATGGTATAGAAAACACCCACACACCTCATACGCACTTTCACTTTGGTTAACAGCATACTGTTATAAAATTGTCACAATTACTGAACCAACACTGATACATTATTATTAACTAAAGTCCATAGTTTATTCATATGTCTCCAGTTTTATCTAATGTGCTTTTTCTGCTTCAGAATCTTATACATCATATCAAATTACATTCAGTTGTCATGTCTCTATGGCTCCTCTTGCCTGTGACAGTTTCTCAGGCTTTTCTTATTTTTAAGGACCTTGAAGTTTTGAAACATACCGATCAGGTACTTTATAGATTGTCCCTCAATTTAGGCTTGTGTTATATTTTTCTCCTGATTATACTAGAGTAGTGATAGCTGACCCAAGAAACTTCAGAAATGAGTGGAGACTGAAAGTAAGAAGAACTATACAAAAGCAGAGTACTCTAGCTGATAAAATTTTTTCTACAGTGGGTAGTCTATCAATTCTGAAACCACTATACATATATACTGGAACTGAACATTTAATTAAATGGATGGCATATGATGGGAGCCAGGTTCCTCGCTATTGGAGTAGGAGATGACAAACAAAGGGAGAAGACTAGAATGATCCATGTTGTAGTTTGTCAGTTTATTTTGTTTTTGGATTTTAGCCACTCTAATAGCTATGCAGTGGAAATTCATTGTTTTAATTTGCATTCTCCTAATGAAAAATGATGCTGAGCATCTTTTCATATACTTGCCATCTGTATATATACTTTAGTGAGGCAGCTGCTCAGGACTTTTGCCCAGTTTCCAAGTGCACTGCTGGTTTGCTTAGTGTTTACTTGTAAGAATTCTTTGAATATTTTCAATACAAGTCCTTTATAATGTATGTGATTTTTACAAAATGTAATCCTAGTTCATGTCTTTTCATTTTTACCAGTATCTTTCACAGAGTCAGAGGTTTTAATATTCAAAGGACACTTTATTAATTTTCTTCATGGATCACGCTTTTGCTGTTCTATCTAGACTTCATGATGAAACCTTCTATCATACATTTTCTCATATATATTCTTCTAGAAGTTTTATATTTGTGAATCTTACATGCAGGTTTCTGATTCATTTTTAGTTAATGTTTGTGTAAGAAGTAAATACTATTTTTTGTGCATTGATATTCCATATTTCCATCACTATTTATTGAAAAGACTGCTTTTACCATTGAATTGCCCTTATACTTTTGTCAAAAGTCAATATATTTTAAGATTATTTCAAAGCAGTCTACTCTACTGTAAATGTCATTTTTTATTTCAAATTCCAGTTGTTCATTGCTGGCATGTAGGTATATAATTGACCTTAGTTAAGAACTCATAGCCTGCTAACGTGGTATACTTGCTTTTACTGTCAGGAGTTATTTTTTTTTTTTGGTCATTCTTTGAGAATATACTTACTCTGTTCTCAGTCTTATGCGGAAACCGTTTAGTCTCTCACTGTTAGTTGTTATGTTAATAATATGTTTTTCATTTATTTTCTTATTAATTTAAGAAGTTATTTTTCAGTTTCTTGTTTTTTGATAATTTTTATCTTGTTTGACTGATATTGCAGGTTTTCAAATGATTTTCTGTATTGATACAATCAAAATTTTTCTTACTCAATTCGTTAATATAGTAGATTATATTGATTGATTTTTTAACATCTTTATTGGAGTATAATTGCTTTACATTGTAGTATTAGTGGCTGCTGTATTATAAAGTGAATCAGCTATATGTATACATATATTCCCATATCCCCTCCCTCTTGTGTCTCCCTCCAACCCTCCCTATCCCACCCCTCTAGGTGGTCACAAAGCACCAAGCTGATCTCCCTGTGCTATGCAGCTACTTCTTTTTTTTAATTAATTTATTTTTCATTAGTTTCTTCTTTATAACAAAGTGAATCAGTCATACATATACATCTGTCCCCACATCCCTTCCCTCTTGCGTCTCCCTCCCTCCCACCCTCCCTATCCCACCCCTCCAGGTGGTCACAAAGCACCGAGCTGATCTCCCTGTGCTATGCGGCTGCTTCCCACTATCTATCTACCTCACGTTTGGTACTGTATATATGTCCATGCCTCTCTTTCGCTTTGTCACAGCTTACCCTTCCCCCTCCCCATATCCTCAAGTCCATTGTCAGTAGGTCTGTGTCTTTATTCCTGTTTTATCCCTAGGTTCTTCATGACTTTTTTTTTCTTAAATTCCATATATATGTGTTAGCATACGGTATTTGTCTTTCTCTTTCTAGCTTACTTCACTCTGTATGACAGACTCTAGGTCTATCCACCTCATTACAAATAGCTCAGTTTCGTTTCTTTTTATGGCTGAGTAATATTCCATTGTATATATGTGCCACATCTTCTTTATCCATTCATCCGATGATGGACACTTAGGTTGTTTCCATCTCCGTATGCAGCTATTTCTCACTAGCTTTCTGTTTTATATATGGTAGTGTATATATTTCCATACCACTCTCTTCACTTCATCTCAGCTTACTCTTCTCCCTTCCGTGTGCTCAAGTTCATTCTCTACATCTGCATCTTTATTCCTGTCCTGCCCCTAGGTTCTTCAGAACCAATTTTTTTTAGATTCCATATATATGTGTTAGCATACGGTATTTGTTTTTCTCTTTCTGACTTACTTCACTCTGTAGGACAACTCTTGGTCCATCCACCTCACTACAAATAACTCAGTTTCATTTCTTTTTATGGCTGAGTATTATTCCATTGTATATATGTGCCACATCTTCTGTTGATGGACACTTAGGTTGCTTCCATGTTCTGGCTATTGTAAATAGTGTTGTAATGAACATTGTGGTACATGACTCTTTCTGAATTATGGTTTTCTCAGGGTATATGCCCAGTAGTGGTATTGCTGGATCATATGGTAGTTCTATTATTAGTTTTTTAAGGAACCTCCATACTGTTCTCCATAGTGGCTGTATCAATTTACATTCCCACCAACCGTGCAAGAGGCTTCCTTTTCTTGACACCCTCTCCAGCATTTATTGTTTGTAGATTTTTTGATGATGGTCATTCTGACTGATCAGTGTGTGGTGATATCTCATTGTAGTTTTGATTTGAATTTCTCTAATGATTAGTGATGTTGAGCATCCGTCCATGTGTTTGTTGGTAACCTGTATATCTTCTTTGGAGAAATTTCTATTTAAATCTTCTACCCATTTTTGAATTGGGTTATTTGCTTTTTTGATATTGAGTTGCATGTATATTTTGGTGATTAATCTTTGTCAGTTGCTTTGTTTGCAAATATGTTCTCCCATTCTGCAGGTTGCTTTTGGTCTTGTTTATGGTTTCCTTTGCTGTGCAAAACTTTTAAGTTTCATTAAGTCCAATTTGTTTATTTTTGTTTTTATTTCCATTTCTCTAGGAGGTGGGTCAGAAAGGATCTTGCTGTGATTTATGTCAGAGTGTTCTGCCTATGTTTTCTTCTAAGACTTTTATACTGTCTGGCCCTACATTTAGGTCTTTAATCCATTTTTAGTTTATTTTTGTGTATGGTGTTAAGGAGTGTTCTAATTTGATTCTTTTAAATGTAGCTATCCAGTTTTCACAGCACCACTTATTGAAGAGACTGTCTTTTCTCCATTGTATATTCTTGCCTCCTTTGTCAAAGATAAGGTGACCATATGTGCGTGGGTTTATCTCTGGGCTTTCTATACTGTTCCATTGATCTATATTTCTGTTTTTGTGCCAGTACCATACAGTCTTGATGACTGTAGCTTTGTAGTATAGTCTGAAGTCAGGGAGGCTGATTCTACAGTCTCTGTATTTCTTTCTCAAGGTTGCTTTGGTTATTCGGGGTCTTTTGTGTTTCCATATAAATTGTGAATTTTTTTGTTCTAGTTCTGTGAAAAATGCCATTAGTAGTTTGATAGGGATTGCATTGAATCTGTAGAATGCTTTGGAAAGTATAGTCATTTTCAAAATGTCGATGCTTCCAATCCAGGAACAGGGTGTATCTCTCCATCTGTTTGTATCATCTTTAATTTCTTTCATCAGTGTCTTGTAGTCTTCTGCATACAAGTCTTCTGTCTCTGTAGGTAGGTTTATTCCTAGGTATTTTATTCTTTTTGTTGCAATGGTGAATGGGAGTATTTCTTTAAATTCTCTTTCAGACTTTTCATCCTTAGTGTATAGGAATTCAAGAGATTTCTGTGCATTAATTTTGTATCCTGCTACTTTACCAAATTCACTGATTAGCTCTAGTAGTTTTCTGATAGCATCTTTAGGATCCTCTATTTATATAGTATCATGTCATCTGCAAACAGTGACAGTTTTACTTCTTTTCTGATTTGGATTCCTTATATTTCTTTTTCGTCTCTGATTGCTGTGGCTAAAACTTCCAAAACTATATTGAATAATAGTGGTGAGAATGGGCACCCTTGTCTTGTTCCTGATGTTAGTAGAAATGGTTTCAATTTTTCACCATTAAGAACAATGTTGGTTGTGGGTTTTTCATATATGGACTTCATTATGTTGAGGTATGTTCCCTCTATGCCTATTTTCTGGAGAGTTTTTATCGGAAGTCGGTGTTGAATTTCATTGAAAGCTTTTTCTGCATCTAGTGAGATGATCATATGGTTTTTCTCCTTCAATTTGTTAATATGGTGTATCACATTGATTGATTTGCACATATTGAAGAATCCTTGTATTCCTGGGATAAACCCCACTTGATCATGTTGTATGATCCTTTCAGTTTGCTGCTGGATTCTGTTTGCTAGTATTTTGTTGAGGATTTTTCTATCTATGTTAATCAGTGATATTGGCCTGTAGTTTTCTTTCTTTGTGACATCTTTGTCTGGTTTTGGTATCAGGGTGATGGTGGCCTCATAGAATCGGTTTGGGAGTGTTCCTCCCTCTGCTATATTTTGGAAGAGTTTGAGAATGATAGGTGTTAGCTCTTCTTTAAATGTTTGATAGAATTTGCCTGTAAATTCATCTCTTCCTGGGCTTTTGTTTATTGGAAGATTTTTAATCACAGTTTCAATTTCAGTGCTTGTGATTGGTCTGTTTATATTTTCTATTTTTTTCTGGTTCAGTCTCAAGAGGTTGTGCTTTTCTAAGAATTTGTCCATTTCTTCCAGGTTGTCAATTTTATTCGCATAGAGTTGCTTGTAGTAATCTCTCATGATCATCTGTATTTCTGCAGTGTCTGTTGTTACTTCTCCTTTTTCATTTCTAATTCTGTTAATTGGAGTCTTTTTCCTTTTTTTCTTGATGAGTCTGTGTAATGGTTTAGCAATTTTGTTTATCTTCTCAAAGAACGAGCTTTTAGTTTTATTGATCTTTGCTGTCGTTTCCTTCATTTCTTTTTCATTTATTTCTGATCTGGTCTTTATGATTTCTTTCCTTCTGTTACCTGGGTTTTTTTTTGTTTGTTTTTCTTTCTCTAACTGCTTTAGGTGTAATATTAGGTTGTTTATTTGAGATGTTTCTTGTTTCCTGAGGTAGGCTTGTATTGCTATAAACTGCCCTCTTAGAACTGCTTTTGCTGCATCCTATAGGTTTTGGGCCATTGTGTTTTCATTGTCATTTGTTTCTAGGCATTTTTTGATTTCCTCTTTGTTTTCTTTAGTAATCTCTTTGTTATTTAGTAACATTGTTTCACCTCCATATGTTTGTATTTTTTACAGTTTTTTTTTGAGTAATTGATATCTAGCTCATAGCATTGTGCTCAGAAAAGATACTTGATACGAGATCAATTTTCTTAAATTTGCCAAGGCTTGAGTTGTGACCAAAGGTATGGTCTACACTGGAGAATGTTCCATGAGCACTTGAGAAGAAAGTATAATTTATTGTTTCTGGGTGGAATGTCCTATAAATATCAATTAAGTCCATCTTGTTTAATGTATCCTTTAAAGCTTGTGTTTCCTTATTTATTTTCATTTTGGATGATCTGTCCATTGGTGAAAGTGGGGTGTTAATGTCCCCTTCTATGATTGTGTTACTATCGATTTCCCCTTTTATGACTGTCAGCATTTGCTTTATGTACTGAGGTGCTCCTATGTTGGGTGCATAAATATTTACAATTGTTATATCTTCTTCTTGGATTGATCCCTTGATCATTATGTAGTGTTCTTCATTTTCTCTTGTAATAGTCTTTATTTTAAAGTCTATTTTGTCTGATATGAGAATTGCTACTGTAGCTTACTTTTGGTTTCCATTTGCTTGGAATATTTTTTCCATCCCTCACTTTTAGTCTTTACGTGTCCCTAGGTCTGAACTGGATCTCTTGTAGACAGCATATATATGGGTCTTGTTTTTGTGTCCATTCAGCCAGTCTGTGTCTTTTGGTCAGAGTTTTTAATCCATTTACATTTAACGTTATTATCAATAGGTATGTTCCTATTACCATTTTGTTAATTGTTTTGGGTTTGTTATTGTAGGTCTTTTCCTTCTCTTGTGTTTCTTGCCTAGAGAAGTTCCTTTAGCATTTGTTGTAAAGCTGGTTTTGTGGTGCTGAATTCTTTTAGCTTTTGCTTGTCTGTAAAGCTTTTAATTTCTCTGTCGAATCTGAATGAGATCCTTGTTTGGTAGAATAATGTTCATTGTAGGTTTTTCCCTTTCATCACTTTAAATATCTCTTGCCACTCCCTTCTGGTTTGCAGAGTTTCTGCTGAAAGATCAGTGGTTAACCTTATGTGGATTCCCTTGTATGTTATTGGTTGCTTTTCTCTTGCTGCTTTTAATATTTTTTCTTTGTATTTAATTTTTAGATAGTTTGATTAATATGTGTCTTGGCATGTTTCTCCTTGGATTTATCCTGTATGGGACTCTCTGTGCTTCCTGGAGTTGATTGACTATTTCCTTTCCCATATTAGGGAAGTTTTCAACTATAATCTCTTCAAATATTTTCTCAGTCCCTTTCTTTTTCTTTTTTTTCCTTCTGGAACTCCTATAATTCGAATGTTGGTGCATTTAATATTATCCCAGAGGTCTCTGAGACTGTCCTCCATTCTTTTCATTCTTTTATCTTTATTTTGTACTGCAGTAGTTATTTCCACTATTTTATCTTCTAGGTCTCTTATCCCTTCTTATGCCTCAATTATTCTGGTATTGATTCCTTCTAGAGAATTTTTAATTTCAGTATTGTGTTGTTCATCATCGTTTGTTTGCTCTTTAGTTCTTCTAGGTCCTTGTAAAATGTTTCTTGTATTTTCTCCATTGTATTTCCAAGAATTTCGATTATCTTTACTATCATTACTCTAAATTCTTTTTCAGGTTGACTGCCTATTTCCTCTTCATTTGTTTGGTTTGGTGTGTTTTTACCGTATTCCTTCATTTGCTGCATGTTTCTGCCTTCTCATTTTGTTTGACTTACTGTATTTGGGGTCTCCTTTTCACTGGCTGCAGGTTTGTAGTTCATGTTGCTTTTGTTGTCTGCCCTGAATGGGTAAGTTTGGTTTAGTGGGCTGTGTAGGCTTCCTGGTGGAGCGGATTGGTGCCTGTGTTCTGGTGGGTGGAGTGGATCGTGTCTTTCTGGTGGGCAGGTCTCTGTTCGATTGTGTGTTTTGGGGTGTCTGTGAACTTAGTATGATTTTAGGCAACCTCTCTGCTAATGGGTGGTGTTGTGTTCCTGTCATGCTCATTGTTTGGCATGTGGTGTCCAGCACTGGAGTTTGCTTGTCATTTAGTGGATTTGGGTCTTAGCATTGAGATAGAGATCTCTGGGAGAGCTCTCACCAATTGATATTACGTAGGGCCCAGAAGTCTCTGGTAGTCCAGTGTCCTGAACTCGGTTCTTCCACCTCAGAGGCTCAGGCCTGACACCTGGCTGTAGCACAAGGACCCTGTCAGCCACATGGCTAGATCCCAGAGTGGAGTCATTGCATGACATGCAGGGCTACAGAGGAAGCTACAGGTTTTGGTTTGATGGCAAAGACAGGAACAAGAGGAAACTCTTGGCCTGAGCCTTTAATAGGGTTTCTAACCTTGAGTTTACTTGAGAATAGCAGAGGAACTGCAAATCTAGAAGGCACAATGTTGTACGTTACAGGCCAGTCTCTTGATTGATTTTTAAATTTTATTTTTTTATCTTTGGCTGTGTTGAGTCTTCAGTGTTGCACGCATCTTTCTCTAGTGTGGTGAGCAGGGGCTACTCTTCGTTGTGGTGCGTGAGCTTCTCCTTGCAGTGGCTTCTCTTGTGGGAGAGCATGGCTCTAGGTGCACGGGCTTCAGTGGTTGTGGCACTAGGGCTCAGTAGTTATGGCTCTTGGTCTCTGGAGAGCAGCCTCAGTAGTTATGTCATATGGGCTTAGTTGCTCTGAGGCTTGTGGGATCTTCCCAGACCACAGCTCAAACCCATGTGCCCTGTATTGGCAGGCAGATTCTTAAACACTGCACCACCAAAGAAGTCCCTATTGGTTGATTTTTGAATGATGAATCAATCTTGAATTCCTGAAATAATCATGACTGGTTATGATTGCTTACTTGTTTTATATATTTCTGGGTTCATTTTTCTAGTTCTTTTAATTATTCTTTTGTGTGTAAGTTTATGAGGAATATTGCTCTGTAGACCCTTTTTTCTTTTTCCTTGCAGTGTCTTTATCAGAGTTTGATATTAAGGTAAGCTGGTCTCAGTTGGAAAATGATCCTTCTACTTATATTTTCTGGAAGATAGTATATAGAATTAGTACTATTTCTTCCTAAATGTTGGATACATTCACTAGTGTAATCATCTGGGTCTGTCATTTTCTGTGTTTGAAGGTTATTATTTATTGATTCAATTTCTATAATAGATATAAGGCTAAGTTCTCTATTTTTCTCTTTGTGAGTAGTGGTAATATATATCTTTCAAGGAATTGGTCCCTTTCATCTAAGTTATCAAATTTGTGAGCATTGACTTGTTTATGATATTCCCTTTTTATCTTTTTGATGTCTGTTAGATGAACAGTGATCACCCCTCCTTTGGCAATTTGCATCTTTTCTCTTTTTTCTATGTTATTCTGGTTAGAGATTTGTCAATTTTATTGATCTTTTCAAAGAACCAACTTTTGGTTGTGTTAATTTTCTCTATTGATTTCCTGTTTCAAATTTTATTCACTCTAGATTTAATATGATCAGTTTTCTGTAATTTTCTATGATCAAAATCTAGGTTATTTCAAGTATTCTTCCTTCCCAATAAATGCATCAATAGCATAAGTTTCTCTCTAACTACTGCTTCACTGAATCCCACAAATATTGATAAAAATTTTTTTCATTTTAATTTAGTTTAAAATATCTAAAAATTTTTTCTAGGTACTTCTTTGATCAGTAGTCTATTTAGAAATGTGTTATTTACTTTCCAAAGATTTGGGTATATTCCAATTTCCAATATTAATGCTTTGATTTTATTTTGTTTAATTTCTTTGTTATCTCAACATATGTTTTGTATGATGTTTTACCCCTTAAATTTGTTAAAATTTGTTTTATGGTCCAGAATGTGTTCTATCTTGGTTGATGTTCCAAGTGAGTTTGATAAGATTGCATATTTTGCTGTTGGATATACATTATTGTATGGCATTCAGCTATTGGATACACATTATTTTACACAGTATTATTGGACTTAATATTTTATAACTGTCAAATTTATAATAAAAATTGAAGTAAGTAGGCCTTTAGTGTGAAGTTTTATGTTAATCTAGTTAGGAGCCATACTGTGTTTAATGTTTGCTGTATTTATAGGTGTCTAAGGTTACAAATGTCTCTAGAGTTTTAGTTTTCTTCTCCAGTCTTGGCTTATGCCCTTCCTTAAGTTTTTCCTCAGACAGATTCTGTGTCTTGCATCTCTTTCAGTGGCAATCCACTGTTATTATACTGGAGCCCTATGAGATGGCAGTAAGGATGAAGAAAGAAGCACTTTATAATCTTTCAATTAAGTCTCAGTCTTTTAGTGAGCCTGTAATTCAGGACTGTGGCTTTCATGACTGTTTCTGATCTTCCTCTAGTTGTATAGATATTTTTTCTTTGTTCCTTACTACCTTCCCTGTCTGCAATCAGTTTTGTAAAGCTCTGTCTCCTGTTAACTATGCCCCTGCACCCCTCCTCAGGTGACTCAAGTAAGTCAGAGAGGATTGGACTGAGGAAGTAGCTGTTTTTCCCACACAGAATAAGATTTCAACATTGGGCTTTTGGCAAATCTCTTCCCCTGCAAAGCAGACCTTATTTATGAAGAAGTCTCTGACGATATTTCATAGTGGACAGGCTTCCCTGTCCATCAGATCCTGGAGGGGATCTTGCTTAGTCTCTACTGTAAGAACCTGAAGGGGTTCCTGGAGGAAAATCTCACAGAATTATGTGTGTGTGCGTGCATGTAGGCAGAGAAGAGGGGTTGTGCTGATACTGCAGCCCCTAGGGGTTTCTCACTCTCAAGTAGGCCCGCATTTAGCCCCAAGCATTTGATTAAAATTATACTAAAGCGTTCCTAACTTTATGTGGCTCCAGTTGTTTCCACTTCAGATGGGCATATCTCAGCTGGTCTCTCTGGAAATGCCTGACACTCCAGATTTTGATTTGGCAGTTTTCCCTGTAACCTCAGTTCTCTGATGAGTTTATAACTATAGTACAACTCTTTTCAAGGGATATTTATTGCCTACATTTAATTACTTATAAAGGATATTTGATAATTTGTATAAGTAATTTTAGTGACTATTTCAAGCAATACAAAAATAATTATGTAATATATAAACTATTATACATATATTTCAATTTAGAATCTGTGACATAGGTAAGAATATGTAATCTAGTAGTCAATAACAGGAACTTTGGAGTCAAAAAAGTCTTAGTTTCAATCCTGAATCAAAAGTTTGGGAAGATTTTTTTATTGTTAAACAGAAGTAATGACATCCATAGGATATTTGTAAAGAGTAAAAGAGATAATGTATATATTTATCACAGTATATAACTTATAAGAAAAGTACAATAAATTATAAGAAATATTATTAATCTTGATTTATAAATAAGACAGAGGATCAAAAAATATAGATATATGTTTTTCTTAAAGGGGACAAAATCAAGCAAGTAGAGAAGAACAAATAAATAAAAAAGGAAAACAATAGTATTAAAAGTTTCAAAATGATTATACAGAAAACTGCTTTATGGAAAGAAAAGTAGAAATATGTCACATTGTGTTGGGGTGAAGTAAGGAAGTCTGTGAATCTATTGTATTAGGCATTGAAGAAAATGTAGATTTTTCACAGGTGAACACAGAATAGCTATGTAAAGGAACCTGTAATCAATGGATTTTATGCAGGAAAATGGCAAATAATGCAGTGTTTCTGGAGGACAGCATTCACACTGAAGAATGTGGAGAATATAAAAGAAAAACTAGGCCCTCTGGGAGAGATAAAGTGAACTTAATTCAGTATTCCATCTTTCTTTTAAAATGGAAAGTTATGTGATAAAATACACAAGCAGATTTTTAAAATATCCATTTTATTTTTCTTGCACAGATTTAAATTCAATATTTAATTGTCCATGGAGATGAAAGAGCAAAAAGTCTTCAAATAGCATTTTAAGAATAATCTGAGAAAAGGGTTACTGAAACAAGTGGAACAAAAACACTACACTTAAGTTCAAGACAAGAAAAACATAAATAAAATGTGAGGAGTTATAAGATGGTAAGTATTAATATTAGCAAAGTAGATATATTTCAACCCAAAAGATGAAGGTTATCCTGATTTTGGATACCCTATCTTCATTTCCCTTGTAAAATGGTTCATGATCACTTGTGGATCCAAAGAGGGATACAGATTTCAAAGCAAATAATAGCACATACTCTGTTTGATTTTTACAATATTATATTACTAAATATTCACAAAAATCATAATGAGTAGTGATGTCTACTTCTTGAGAAAATAAGAATTAAAAGTTATTTTCAGATAACAAAATTAAACATTTTTTTTACTTAATATTCTTAGTTTTCAGTGTTCATAAATTGATTCTTAGAAACACAATACTAGGGACAGCCTGAGCATGAAGACCTAATGTGAAATATCCATGGTGGCCATGAGGTATTTCAGTGCAACCAAAGAAAATATTTAAATGGCCGTAGACTTTTGACATGTAAAAGAATGAAATTAGAACACTCCCTAATACCATACACAAAAATAAACTCAAAATGGATTAAAGACCTAAATGTAAGGCCAGACACTACAAAACTCTTAGAGGAAAACACAGGCAGAACACTCCATGACATAAATCACAGCAAGATCCCTTTTGACCCACCTACTAGAGAAATAGAAATAAAGACAAAAATAAATAAATGGGACCTAATGAAATTTAAAAGCTTTTGCACAGCCAAGGAAAACATAAATAAGACAAAAAGACAACACTCAGAATGGGAGAAAATATTTGCAGGTGAAGCAGCTGACAAAGGATTAATATCTAAAATTTACAAGCAGCACATGCAGCTCAATATCAAAAAAACAAACAACCCAATCCAAAAATGGCTAGAAGATCTAAATAGACATTTCTCCAGAGAACATATACAGGTTACCACAAATGCATGAAAGGATGCTCAACATCACTAATCATTAGAGAAATGCAAATCAAAACTCCAATAAGGTATCACTTCACACCAGTCAGAATGGCCATCCTCAAAAAATCTACAAACAATAAATGCTGGAGAGGGTGTGCAGAAAAGGGAACCCTCTTGCACTGCTGGTGGGAATGTAAGTTGATACAGCCACTATGGAGAACAGTATGGAGGTTCCTTAAAAAACTAATAATAGAACTACCATATGAACCAGCACTCCCACTACTGGGCATATACCTTGAGAAAACCATAATTCAGAAAGAGTCATGTACCACAATGTTCATTGCAACACTACAATAGCCAGGACATGGAAGCAACCTAAGTGTCCATCAACAGATGAATAGATAAAGAAGATGTAGCCCATATATACAATGGAATGTTACTCAGCCATGAAAAGAAACGAAATTGAGTTATTTATAGTGAGGTGGATGGACCTAGAGTCTGTCCTACAGAATGATGTAAGTCAGAAAGAGAAGATCAAATACTGTATGCTAACATATATATATATGGAATCTAAAAAAAAAAAGTTTCTAAGAACCTAGGGGCAGAACAGGAATAAAGACACAGACTTAGAGAATGGACTTGAGGACATGGGGAGGGGGAAGGGGAAGCTGGCATGAAGTGAGAGAGTGGCATTGATATATATACACTACCAAATGTAAAATAGATAACTAGTAGGAAGCAGCCGCATAGCACAGGGAGATCAGCTGGGTGCTTTGTGACCACCTAGAGGAGTGGGATAGGGAGGGTGGGAGGGAGACACAAGAGAGAGGGGATATGGGGTTATATGTATACATATAGCTGATTCACTTTGTTATAAAGCAGAAACTAACATACAATTGTAAAGCAATTATATCCAATAAAGATGTTAAAAAAAAAGGCTGTAGACTTTTGAAGATATATTTGACTATTTTTCATCTAATGACATATGGATTGTTTCTTTGTAGAATTAGTTTCAAGGCATTCTAATAATGCTTTTCTCAAGCCTGTCTCATATTTTCATGATAAATTCTATTCTTATTCAAAGTAGTAAAATGTAAGTAAACACAACTCAAAAGTGACCTGTATTTCATTAGAATTTAAATATTTACTTATATGTGGAGAGAATGTCAAAAGAAGAAGCAAATGATCATTATTTCAGACATATGCCATGTGAATAGATTTAATCTCCCTGTTAATGATGAGGACTGCATGCCTTGTCTATGGATCATTTAAAACTATTTGTAGTGATATTTTTGATGGTGTATATATTTTAGAAGTAAACCAAAGCCAAAAGAGAGGGCAAATACACATGAGTTTCTTAAATGCATGACTGTTTCATATTTTCAAATTATGTCCAGGGATAAATATTTTCTTAACTAAAGGTTGTTTTAAATATAATTTCAGTGTTTCTTTTAAGAGTGTTGCTGACCAAATTTTATGAAAAAGGACAAGATTATATGATTCTCTATTAGTAAAAATAGGGGTTAAAGGAGAATTACCAAATGGATATCTAAAAAGGCTACTTTCACCACAGCTCAGTAAACATTATGGCTGCCGTCTGGGCCAAAGATTCATTATGTTTTCCTCTGGTTTTCTTTGCCGGTGGGGAAAGCTAAGTAATGCTGCTGTCTTTTCAGTCATCCTTATCATAAACGATCACTCTGTGTGGCATGTGTTAATTATTCCAGCCATTTCTTTTTCTCTCTATTAGATTAATAGTTGCTAATTATGATTCCTCTCTCCTGCATTGCTATTGTGTACACATTTCTAATTCTCTTCATTAGACTAGTGAGTACGTATAATTATGGTTATAAGTTACCCATCTATCTTTTCAAAGGCAATGAGCAATGTAATGCTGCAAAGGCCTGGAGTGTGTATGTTTGTGTGTGTGTGTGTGTGTGTGTGTGCATGTGTGAAAGAGAAAGAGGGAGAAAAGAGAGAGACAGAGATAATATGAACATCTTGGATAAGTATAAACTACATACATGAACATAATATATTTATAAACATGAATAAAATTGATATAGATTTTTATTTTTTTAAGAAAAAAACTAACAGACAAAAATAAATCAATACAATTATGGTCTTATTGTAAGCACTTAGTCTGAACACTGAGTGAGTACATCACCCTGCGGCTCAAATATCTTCAACTTGCTGGTGGATACAAACTGTTGAATCTACTTAGACATTAGAAGATTTCATATTCCATAATTAGTGACAAGGCTAAACCACAAAGATATATAATATAATATGAACTAAAATTCACAACATGTTGCAGAATTTTGTAATGTTCAAGGGGAGTTTGGTGAAGGCAATAGAGAAAAAGGACTTGGATAATTTAAGGTAAAGGGCCTCACCCTCAAGAGGAACAGTGACAGAAAATAGAGGTAATGTGTGCTGAAGAGACCCATTTCCTGCTCCTAAAAAATTAATTACAAATAATTTTGTAGTGAATTTTGTACAAGAGTAACACAATAATTAGAAGACAGAACAAAATTAAAGAAGCAAGAAAAGACGTTATTTAATTTTCTGTTGTATTTTTCTCTGAAACATTTTTCAAGCAAACTGTACAGTCAAGTCAAAACACTGTGCATTTGGAGGCAAGAGACTGTTTCTGGTATTTTCTTTACCTTCCCTTCCTTTCACATATGAGAAGGGAACCAGTGAACCAGCCGACCCCACCCTGATGGCTTTGTAAAGTATTAATAAACAGTATTTAAAAATCAGTTAAATATAGTAGGGAGGTCAGAAGGGGGAGCTCTCATGCCCTGTGATATTAGCAGAGCCAAACAGGAAGAAAAAAGACTCCTCTTTTTTCCTGAACTCAGTCAAATAAAAACCTTGGACTTTTTGTTTACTACAGCCCTCCCAACCTCCTTTCTCTTTCTGTAAAAGTGTTCTCCTTCCCTTGCTATGCAGAGAGACTCCCACAGGGCTTACTATGGTTGCAGACCCTGAATTGTATTCTCTGCTAATCCCCAATAAACCCATCTTTACTGGAGAAACATCTGGCATTCCTTTTGTTTTAAGTCAACATTTTGCTGGCCCATAAGGGGACAAGAGAAGACCCCAGAAGGTTCCAGTGCTAGTGAGCAAACAGGTACAGTTCCTACAATTGAGCACACTGTGGCTCACTGCTTTCCTCACCGACCCTGGAGTTTGAAGGAACCTCTTTCCTCTGGATCCCAGCTCACCCCCTCTTTGCCTTTGAACCTCTCCAGACATTTTTTTTTGGAATCTAGTTCGAGGTTTTATTGTTTCTGCTTAAGGCCTTGTTCTGTATGCAAGTACTCATTTGGCATTTTGGTTTAATTTTAATATCAGACTGTTTCAGTTGAACTGGCTAGACTTTGGACCATTCCTTTGAGAACAGGTGCTGCTTCACTGAAACTGTGCTGGTTCAATCATCATCTCAATCCCCTGACTCCTACTCAATCAGCAACCACCTTTCATATGGGCAAAATCTCTAACTGATATTGGCAAAATTCATAGTGCATCTCCCATCAAGATTTGAATAGACCCCTCAAAACCTCTTCTCAGAGTTAATTACTCTCGTATAAGTAAAGAAGACTTTCAAGCATAAAGCCCGTAATAGAAGATTACAAGGCTTAAGATCTCCTTATCCCCCATAACATTCCCATTTTAACTGGTGAGAAGACCAAAGAGAGTAAGGCAGTAAGTCTCTGGAAATGTCTTCTAGCAAGTTTGTGTCAATATAATATAATGTAATCACTGGAGGGGCATCCCATCACCTTTGCCAGAGGCTATTAGTTAGAACAAACTCAAAGGTTCTGCCCAGCCTCCAGAAGAGGAAATTACACAAAGGAATGAGTGCTCAGAGTTGGGAACCATAGAGCATCACCTTAGAATCTGTCCATCACACATACTATAAAGTGGATACACATTTAATGTTAATGATACTAAGGGCATCAGATGTGATAAAACTTGCCTGAAGTTCCACAGTTGAAAATGGTAGAGCTGGGATTCTAACCCAACCTAAGCTCTCTTGTTCTGGAGTACATGCTTTTAATCTACATGTATTCTACATCTCTTCATCATTATATTACTGAAGGAACTGCTTTACATGATCCAAGTGTCCATTTTAGCTCCTAAAAAGGGTAAGACAGACCAATATCGAAAATGGAGTAGGATGGAATGCATATCTCTAAGTTTGAGAAAACCTGAAGAATAATTGCCTTGCAACATCCAGCTCCAGGTTTGGCCGTGGTATGCATTTAGTAATGTTTATCTAGTGAATATCTACTACATTGTAGAGGACACAACAACAATAATATTATTGACTAGAAGTTCAAAGAGACTTAAATTGTGGTCATAGACTGTAATACATAAATAATAACAAGTCCTAAATTTGGATGTTGGCATTTTAGGCCCTCAGGATGAAGTTAAACTTAAACTTATTGTGTTCAATAGAGTTGGGAGATGGGGTGATAAATTTACGCATTTACTCTCTGCCTATTCCAGAGACAAATCAGTTTTGGGAGAGGCAGATGGTCCAGTTATGCCTTCCTAGTGAAAATAATTACCATAAACAAAACTCATTAGTTGAATTGAGGATTACTTGATCACTACTTGAGAGTAAGTCAATTGCTTCCCTTTCCATAAGTTTAGGAGAGGGTACTATGTATGGAGGGGCAATAGATCTTCCCAGAGGAAAAGAAAACAGTAGCAAAAAGACAAATGTAAGTATTTGGAATAAAGTTAACATTAGCCAATCATGAATGGATTAATAATGATAAGATAACAAAGATGGTTATAAACATGTAGATGTTTTCTGATTGGCTGATGTAATTGAAAACAAAAAGCAGGTGGAGAAATATAAATTCTAATGTCATTTTTTCTTAATTGATTTAAAGAAAACCACTTAAGTTTTCTCTGTTTCATGTTTTCTTATTGGTAAATATGATAGGATAATACTTTTACCAGAGTAAAATCATGTAATAAATATGAAAGAACTTTGCATGCAGCACTTTAAATAATTATTGACAGCAGATAATGCATATTTTTATCCAACATTTTTAGTCATTTATCTGTCAAATGCCAATAATTTAGGGAATATACTTACATTTTTAAAAAAATTGACCTTAATATACTTATTTAAGATAATCTAGATTTTCAACTGTATACAGGATATTGAAGATGAATAAACAATTTTAAATTGTATGCTATTTTAAAAGGAAAATTTAGGTCATTTTGCTGAAGGCATCACAAGTCATTCTTAAAGTGGGCCTTTTCTTGTTTAACTTAATGGGAAAGATTACGACTTTTTATTTTCCAGGTGTGATTTGATGCCTTCAGACATCTCTCTGTTCACATTCCAATTAAATTAAATTAAATTTTCCAATGGATGTAATTAACTCATATGGTTTATAGCAAGGAACTCATTATTTCATAGATAGGCTAAGAATCCAGGTTCTTTTCCCATCTGCCTGATTTTTTTTTTCTACTTCCAAATGTTAATCCCAGTGAGCATGAAAAGTCAGCCACTTCCCTAGGAAAAGTTTGTTTTGCAAGGCTATCAATTGCATCTTGCAGAGTTTTAAGCAGAGCATGAAGAATGAAATGGTGAAAAGCATTAGAACCTGCTCTTCTCCAAAAGCCAAAGGAAGGATGAAGAATACTGTGAGGAAGTAGAAAAGGAATAGAAGCACTAAGTTGAGGAAACCTCCTTATCAAATAGGCACCTGTGGAAACACTTAAATGGATTATTTAAGTGCTTCGCCCAGAGTCACAAAAAAAGTCAGTAATAGGCAGCCCTGGACCCTCTTAACCCTTATCTGTGATCATAGAATGAGACAGTGTTCTTTTCTTGGTGTTATGCATGGCTCTAAATTTTTCCGGTACTGGTCCCAGGACTCTTGTGCAGACCAAAGGGTGAAAATTCTCCATCTATTCTCGAGGTCAGTTTGTCACAGGGCCTGAGTTCTTCCACAAACCCTTCTCTCCAACAGCCTGAAGCCTCAGCAGCTGCTTGCTCTTGGAGAGGTGTTAATAGGTATGGATTCAGAATTTACAGCAAGAGGAAGAAGAAGAGTTCAAGCTTGCATGTCTCTGTGTCCCCTCTAGCTCTTTGGAGAGAAAAGGCTTTCCTTGGGTTAAGGAAACTTGTCTATGGACCAAAAAAACTTCAAAAGAAAAACTCGCTAAATCTCACCCAAATATATTCCATTTTCTGTATAATCTCTGACTTAAAGGCAAACTTGAGCTGGACACTTCAGCGTCATTCTACATACATTTTTCTTTTTACTGACTTCCACTTTTACAACCTTACACTCAACTAGTTATTAAGTCCAAGTAAGGATATGTCCACTTATTTTTCATAAATCTTCACTATTCTCACTGCCAGGGACCTAATTTTTCATCTTTGGGTTAAATTGTTGTAATATTTTTTTAACTGATATCTTTGTCTCTGTCACTTTCTAGTTTAGTGTCAACTTCTAAGGCAACACTAGACACATGCTATTAAAACTCATTACTTTACCATTCACTAAGAAAACTTTAGCACCCACTGGTTGTCTACAAAATAAAATTAAAAATTCTTATAATACTATTTAATACTTGTCTATGATCTGAACTCATTTTTTGATCCTTTGCAACTTCACCTGTGGGCAATCCTTCTGCCCAGATTAGTCCACCTCAGATTAGTTGCTTTTCTCCAGTGTGGTCTCTTTTCTTTTCCTAGTCCCCCCTGAGGAGGACACAGCATTTGAAGGAAGACACTTAATTCCAAAGACTAACCCCCTCATTATAATGTTTAATGTAGTTCTAAGAGTATTATTTAGTTACAGAAGCTACCATAAAATAAAAAAATTAGTCATATAAGTATCTAGCATATGGAGAAATTCAGAGGAAAGAAAGTTTGCATAAATAAACTACATTCTCATTATTCACAATTATATAGTCTGCAGATCAATTAGAAATTGAAGGATGTTTTATATAATTATGATGTCACCAATAACAAAAATAAAAAACTAGGAGGTAACACAAAGTAAATAGAATTGTGGTTTCATACTGCTGCCTTCTCTGTAAGTCATTTATACATTTGATTACTTACCATATATACATACTGCTTTGATAAAATCATAAATATAAATAAGTCTATAGTAAACATTCCATTTTTCCTGAGCAGAATATTCTTCCTCTACTGATAACTGTGAAGGATGAGCACCAGCTTCTGAGCATGACTGCTCTTTCCCTCTACAAGATTAAGCACAAAACTTTCTAGAGAAAAAAAGACTTCAGGTCAACTAACAGTGACTATTTTACTTATGCTTTGTACATTTCTGTTTCAGTAAAGAGTCAAAAATGTTCCAAGCATTTATTATGAAGGTAGCATTGGTATAAAATACAGACTCATTTGTCTTTAAGCACATCCTTGAATAAAACTTTTGATCCACTTGATACCAGGCTCTCCCTTAAGCATCATCACTCTAATTCTTTTATGGAGCACACACTGATGTACTTAATGCTCTTTGTTCCTGCAGTGCACATCACAAGCAGCTCATGTCTATTTTATTTATTCTAATTAAAGGAGAAATGTGCAGGAACATCACAGGAGTTGGCAATCCTTCTACAGCTGGGATAAGCCTGATCATGTAGGAGCTTGTTTGTATTCTCTAGCTCACTAGTTCAATGAGCTTCCAAGGTCTATAGGGTTTTTGTAAGTACACCAAAAGGCACCATCCAGTATCACAAATTACATGTCCTTAATTGTATATCAAACTGGTAATGAATAGATGAAATTGCACAGTTAGCACTTAATGAATTATTTAGAATTAATAAATTTTGTTTACCATGAAAGCTGCCATGTACAAATCATGCTAACAATTCATGTTTATTAATAAATGTTCCACTCTTATTAAGGCTGCAGGGATAAAAAAAAAAGTCATAAGATAAGGCTGCCAGGTAAATGACCTTGCAAGAATTTGATCAGAGACCATTTTTCCCCAATGAAGATATTTTTTGTAACACTGACTATTAATTGTGTCTGTTACTTTAATACAGGTGAAAAAATTAAATATAGTTATCTGCAATGTGCAAAGGCTCAGCTCCCTTTTTCAGAGCTGATGGTATCTATTGACATAGAGATTCATATTTATGCCCAGTAATGTGTAAGCATACTCATTTGCATGGCACACAGTAATTCCACACAAACTTATGTGTTTGTTGGAATGTTCCTTTTTATAATGCATGTTGTAGATCATAAAGAATATGAACACAGCCTGAAGTACTATCACAGTGGGGAGAATAGGGAGTAAGCATCATGTATAAAAGTATTTTAGCAAAAACTGACTTTTGAGGCATGAGATAAATCTGATTCTATGTATTCCATGCACACATACAAATGCACCTCATGAATAGCAGTTGCTGAATAAATATTTGTCAAATGTGTGGCTGAGTTTATGCATAGAAAAAAAATAAGGCATTAGTATGTCAAATCCTAAGATTCATCTAATGCTAATATAATTAACTTCAAAGTTTTGCCATCATTTTGTTAAACAATGATGGGAACCTCAGACCGGGCAGTCCCCTATTTGGGGCTTACACTTCACAGCACTGGCTACTGAGAATGTAAGAGGTCTCCATATCCCAGCTTCTCTTTTGGAAAAGTACTGACAAAAAGATCAATTGATTCAGTCACAGTCACATTAAACCAATCACTGTGGCCAGGGAGACAGATCGTCGTATCTCCCATTTATTTTTATTGTCCCTGATAGAGTGAGGGTTGAGGAGGGAGGAACAGCTTCCCAAGGGTAACAGGCTCAGACATGGCCTCTAGGGAAATTAGTGTGAGCCAGAGAGCGGCTCCACTTTGTTTCTATTGTATAAATTTAAAGTTTTTGTACTTTAATTATGTTGGGAATTTACTGCCTTTTACCTCTCATTCTTATAGAGAAAGCCAGAATAATATTGATGTCTCAAGGGATCACACAGGAAAGAATATAACCTTCATCTCCACAATTAAGACAAATTTTAGTTGAGTTTCCTATTTCCACTCTCCCATTTTACATTGATATTTCTAAAATACAGTCCTTTTTTTCATCTTCCTTTTTCTAGGCTAAACGCAGTGATTCTCAGTGGGTTGGAAAGAGGGCCCCTGGTCCTAACCCAGAGCTCTTTCAGAATATCTAGGTTGGGTAAAAGCATTTGCAATGTGAACAACTCCCCCAGTCCATTCTGGCATCTTCCTCTCTCACACACTGTTGAAGTTCATGTTCCCATCCAAGTTCAGCTTGCACTTCGTTTCCCAGATGTCATCTGGACCCCTGTCATATGTCTTCCTTACGGGCTTTCTAACACTTACTATGCTCTATACAGCAGCCTGCCTTGCCCACTCGATTGAAAACTCCTGAGAGGGAGGGTCCATATTTTATGAGGTCTGTTGTTCCCAAGGCCTGGTGTACTGTAGTCACTCAATAAACCCTTCAAAGCCCAGTATCTTTCTCTATCAATGAAACCCTCCAGATTACTCCTGTCTCCTATTGTAATGTATGTCACAAACTTAAAATGAGTGTTCTCCAATCCTTTGACATAAGTTAGACTTTTTGCAAGATTAGATTTGTTAGCATCTAGCAAAATAGTTTTTATTAGTTTCAGATTCATCGATACTAGTAGCTAAGACGTGACTGAAAGCCATATATGTTTGTAAAAGCTAAAATTAGAAAACTGGAAACACATTGCATATTACTGGAAAGAAATAGCCTACACTTAAGTGAAAGAAAACTCCCTCTATCAAAAACATTTGCATAGGTCATAAAGTTCAAAGATTTATGCACAGCATTTAAGCTCCTTTACAATTTGGCCTCAATAGACTTTCAAACATACCTGCTGTGGGAAATTTCCACTGAAACTCCACTGGCCTAAATTAGTCAAGGATATTCCACTTTGGTGTGTTTGCTTCCACCTTATCTTCTCTGCAATGTCTTTCCGGATTCAATGACTTTCTAAATGCTATTAATTCTGAAAACTTTTCTTCAGAAATCTGAATTTGTTTTGTCCAGTCTAGACCACAGGCATCTCTGTCTCTAGTGACTTCATAATAACATTATTCTGAGGACCATTCATTTGACATTTAACCAACTATTCTCTTATGAAAATTCTTGAATAACTGTCAAATAATGTCATTTTACTTTTTTTTTTCTATTCTTCTTAGTTTATTCCAGTTCCACATTTTTTTTTCAGTCCCAATCTCCCAATTCATCACACCACCACTCCACTCCATCACTTTCCCCCCTTGGTGTCCATATGTTTGTTCTCTACATCTGTGTCTCTCATTTTACTTTTTGTATGGTGCTTTCCTCCCAAAATATACCTAAACTATTTGTCAATAGAGACAATGTCTTTGCATCCCCAAATAGTTAACACTTACCTATGGAGTAGGTACTTAGTAAATTATTAGTGACTACCTAGATAATGCACGTAATAGCACTTTGAAAAATAGAAAGATATACAGATGTCTGGTATCATAAACCTTCTACCAAAACCTTTGTTCAAAAAGCTTTTTTTTTTCTCCATAAGCTCAATGGTGCCTATCCTTTTTATTTATATAATGAATATCTTTATCATAATTACATTGTGTAGAAGTGACCTATTCATGATCAGTGCATCTGAGTCTATGTATCTGAAGGCACTCATTTATTAAAATAACATATTTCAGTTTTTAAAGAATCTTATGCTGACATTTTCTTACTTAGTTTCAATCTTCGTAATCTGAACATGGAAATGCAGCTTCTCTACCATGACTCTGTCTCATTAGAATGTAAGCATACCAATTAAAAAGAGAACTGGTCATTTCAAAATATATAATAGACTGTCACTAGTGTGAGAAAGGACAGGAAAAGAGAGAAAAAACCTATACACATAGCACTACATTTAATTTCACATAAAAATGAAAATTTAGTGTGATTTTCTAAAAATAAAGCCATTACTTCTGTAAAAATTGATCCGAGAGTTACTCTATATTAAAGTCTCTATTAAGCTGCAACCCTCTGGTTGCATTAAACTTTTTGAAAAAAAATCTTCCTGAGTCTAAGAATTATTTGTTTTAGATGCTCATATTGGTATAATTTTTTATTGGCAGGCAAGGAATCCAATTTCCAGGTTCATTACCCAAAACAACACAGAAATATGAAACAAGAAAATATCTTGGTGCTTGAACTATAGATCAAACTATAATTCATACACCACATTCCTTTATGGATTCGTAGGATAAGAAGAAAAAAGAAGAAAAAAGGCAATGTTTCTGCCCACTTGATCGATGTTCCATTTGACCTCTGTAATGCCCTCCTGCCATAACCTTTTAAATACCATCTGCTCTTTTTGTGAAGAGTGTGATGGAAAGGAGTCACTTCCAGACAGGAATTGATTATAAGAGCATTAATCAAGGGTATGGATTATCTGTAGCATGACACTCTGTGCTGTAGTTAAGCAATCTGGCTTTCAATGTGATTGGAAAGGCTAATCCTTATGTGGAAGCCTAAAATAGGCTTAGCAACACATGTTTAAGGAGAGCAGAGCAAATAATGCATGAACATTTATTGGAATCCATGATAAATTTCAGCAATTTTAGGGCTAATTTGTTTACCCAGTGTAATGGGATTAGATTGATTATAATATGCTCTCATAAAATGCTGTACACAGCTCAGATGTTTGTTCTAATCATAGAGCACAAAAAAAGGCTGTGCAGCTTTTGCTTGGGACTTAACAAAATAAACAAAATATGGCATTTTCTAGTATAATTTGAATAACACACCTATCTGATTTTTCTATTCATTTTTCCCCAGTAATTAACATATTCTCAAATAAGTGTTAGTTCATAAGAAAAACATTTCTACGAATATAATATAAGTAGAAAAACTTTTTTTAGATTTTAGTAATAGATATGAATATTAGAAAGCTAGGGTTTTAAATTTTCACATACTTTCTAGATGCATAAAATGTATTGTATACCAGTTTAAGTTAGTGTTCAATATTATACAAAAAGTCTTCATTAAGTAGCAATGAGGATGAATTACATAGAAATGTTGTGTGTGTGTGTGTGTGTGTGTGTGTGTGTATGAGTGCATGCACGTGTACTGGGAGGAACAGAAGAAGGGAAGGATGGAGGGAGAGAAAAAAAGTAGGAGGAAGAGAAGGAAATTGAGAGACAGATTATTTAAACCTAAACACTTTAAGCATTTCCTTCCTGCGTTATCATGCTTGACCAGAGCAGAGGAGTTTGTTATTTATACAAGGAACTTCTAGGGAAAAAAAAATCACATTACCACTGAAAAAGGGGAGGCAAGTTAGCTCAGCAGATCAAACAGGAAGAACTGATAGAACAGAGTGGGTTTTGAAAGAATAATTATTTACACTTTAAAAGAACAATAATGAAAATATTATAATGTTCTATAACATAATGAAAAATTATTTTTATTTATTTAAGAAGTATAATAAATGCATACTAATCATTAATAGTTATAATATTTTAGACCTCATACCAGTCCCCAAGTGCATAGATTCTTCAAAAATTATCACTGCCTGATCTATATCTTCCTTGGCAAAGCTAACAGTAGACAAGTTATTTTCTACTTGGAAAAATTAAATCCAAACATCCTAGAATTTTGCAATAAATAAAGCCTTTCTCCAGGGTAATTCTTCTTATTTTTTTTCATCTAAAATTACTACACACATAGTTAAAAGTCAAATAGTACTAAAAGGGTAATAAATTTTGTGATTCATTGATCTCAGTTACAAGGAAGAAAAACCAAATCTAGCTAACATAAGCAGAACAGAAATTTATGTGAAGAGTCTGAGGGAGTTCACTGCATCGTTGTGAAGCCTGCTGAGCCAGATTAGAAGAAATGCAGGATTAAGAGAAGATAGAAAAAGATACCACACATAGCAAGACCATGAAACATTGCTTTCTACCACTAAAGACACTGTGACTGGTGCACAGGACTCCTGCTACCTATGGATGCTGCTTCCACAATGAACACTAAACCATCTGGAGCTTAATTTCCATGCATGTACTCTAGAAGCCAACAGATAGGAAAGGGAGTAAGTATCTGACCCTCAACCTCAGTCCCCTAGTCTACTTGGCCCTTTTGCTTCCCCTTTTTCTGAAATTATTATTAGGCAATTATTGGACTGTTGTGTGTGATCATATAAGTATTTTGTTTTAAATCCTTGTTTCTATTTGTTTGATTTTTCTGGGAAATTTCATTGGCTATGTATTATAGGGTGTATGAAATTTTTTATAGATACTTTAGAATTTAAAAAAAAAATTCTAGAGGGTTGTTCTCTAGGTGGACTTTCTTCAAATCATCTGTTCTTGTTAGGGTCTGAACTTATCCTTTAACATGGCCAATGACATTTTGTATACTAGGATGATACTTAACACCTACTTGATTCTTGGTAGGTGACTGTGAAAATGAGAAGGCAATTTTATCAGAGAAGACCTAAAATGTCAGTATATGCAGGTCTTTAACATAGGTATATTTTTTACTTCCAAGATGGATTCTTCAATCTCCAACACTAGAAATTACAGCCCTACCTGCTGGGGTTTTAGGAGTAAGGCAAAGCTGGTTGAATGAATAACTCTATTTCCTGAGAAGACAAACTTCCGTCCTTCACTACTGCCCTCTCTTTTTTTAGGTGCCTAGGAATTAAGAATTTTGCCCACTCAGTGTCTCTAGAAAATCCATTCTCTCCATTGTTCTACCTGAATGTATAGTGAATACATTGTGCAGATGTTTATTCAACACCCTTGAGTTTGAATGTTCCACTCCGTCCTCACCTTCTGGTTAGGCCAGCTGGTTCCTATATTCCCTAATCTTCTCAGAAATTTCTCAACAGTATTTGGCTTATTTCACATCATTGTCTCATTCTGAAAATCCTTTTGTCTTTTGCTTTCTACATACTATTAACCCAGCTACCAATTTTACGTTACCTTACACTCTTATACAGATTTGTATAATCTATTTTTCACTGATATACTCTCTCTGAAATATTTTTATCTTTGTGGGATTGTCAGTATCCTTGCACACTCATAATGGATGGTTTATAAAGATTCCATTCATAAATGTGTAGGCAGAGAAACATCAAGTGATGTTGCAGTATCTCAGGGCTAGCAACAGGTGGGGATAATACCAGTCTAGAAGTGATGTAAACAGAAAAAAGGGGTGCCTTGAAAAATGTTCACATCCTAATCCCCAGAACCTTTTGTCTTATATGGTGAAAGGAGCTTTGCAGATATGATTAACTTGAGGGCCTTAAAAATGGGATGATTATTCTGTATTCTCTTGGCAGACCAAATCTAATCATATAGGTTCTTAACAGTAGAGAGCCTTTGCTGGCTATGGTCAGAGGAGAAATGACTATGGAAGAATCTTCACAGAGATGAAATGTGCTGGCTTTGGAGAAAGATGAAGGAAGAGGGCTATGAGATTCTGGTGTTACTGAGTTCAAGCTTATACTGTTCACCACACAACAGGCCAATACATTGAGAGACAAGGTGTTAGGGCTAGGAATAACGACTTTATTTGGAAAGCCAGCAGACTGAGATGATAGTATACTAGTGTCCCAAAGAACCATCTTACTGGAATTAGAATTTAGCCTTCTTTTATACTACAAGGGGAGGGAGTGTGATTGGTTTGTGCAAACTCCTTGGTGCCAGAATACTTTATTCTTGCAGCTGTCCTCAGAGGTCTGGTCACAGTGTTCCTGTAAACCTCCAACAAGACAAATGTTATTCTCTGTTCTGCAACTTTTTATCTCCATATGAATGAAAAGTTTTACACCTTTAAAGGTCAAGCCTGAGAGGCAGAGCCTTGAGAATGGGCTATCCTGTATATCTCAGGCTATAGGTAACATTTTTTACGAGAGTGCAGAGCCAGCATGACTAAGCACAGGCAACAGGACACGAAGGTTAGAGCTAAAGGAATAGATCCAATATGGAGTCAGGTTTGTTCTTCTTTGTTAATCTAAGAGTTGGAAAAGGCAAGGAAATGGATTCTCCAGTAAAGTCTCCAGAAAGGAATGTAGCCCTGTTGACATCATGATTTTAGCCCAGTCAGACCTGTGATGTGCAAGATTGAAAGATAGCACATTTGTGTCATTTGAAGACATTAAGGTTGTGGTAATTTGTTACAGCAGCAAAAGAAAACTAATACAGGTACTGACCAGGCAAAAGAAAAGAAAAATTGCTAGAACACAGAGAAAGTATCCGTGTCTAGTAGAGAACCTTCCAACAAGAGCTGTAGGTTCAGTGAACTTGCTAATTCCTAACGATATGGCATGAATGGGGTTAGGGAAATAATACCCAACCTCATTCTTCTCCCTTCTAATCTTTTAAGTCCCTTCCACTGGCAAGAAAAAAATGCAAAGCAAAAGACAAAGGATGTGCTTCACAAAAAGCATAGAGAAAAGCAGATTGTAAATATGGCAGGGCAAATGGAAAACACTTGGCATACCTATTTGCACTTGTTTTCTTTACTGTTATTTTTAATGTGGTCTCATAAAGCAGAGAAGATAAACACTTGTTGTCAGTATTGCATTCAATATTACAAACAATTCTTGTATTTTGAACACTGGTAAGAAAATGCATTATCTAAAATATATTGTTTTATCATAAAATAATATCTAACACTTACTGAACACTTACGCTGGCCGGACATATTTACAAGCACTCTACATTTAATGATTCACTTAGTGTTTAATACAGTAACTCCAGGGAGCTACTATTTTTTTATTCCCCACCACACTTTCATTGGATTTGTTTTAGAAGAGGAAACTTGGGCAAAGAAATTAATTTGTTAATAAGCAGTAAAGTCAGGATTTTAAGCCAGGCTGTCTGGTTCCAGAATGATTGTATGTTGTAGAGCATGCTTCATGCCAAAATCTGTGTTAGTAACCTATATTAAACAAATAATGGTATTTGATGACTGGTATAAAGCATTCCATGTTTCATAATAGAAAAAAAGGAAGTTAAAGATCTTTACAAAGGCCTATAATAAATACTAAAGAAAAGTTTTCCTTAGCCTTCTTTCTTTGCCTTGACAAATTTTTTTTCTTGTCTTTAAGCATTTGCTTTATGTGAGTGTGTTTGTAATTACTGAACGTAATTATTTTACCTAAAGCTCTTAAGCAGAGAGAGTCAGTCAGGAATGCTTATTGACTTCCCCTGAGTGTAATGCACTGTACCAGAAACTATGAGATTAGTGAAAGAGAAAGTCCTCACAGATAAGTAAACCAACAATTACAAAGCAGGGTGATAAGTATAATGAACATGGGGAGTTATAGAAAGAAAGAAAAAGGATGCTTTACTCACATAAAAATATAGGATAGTCAAGGTAGACTTGCAGAAGATGGTGACTATAGGGTAAGGGTTTTGACTATACCAGGAGAAGTTGCTAAGGCAAAGGGTTAGGAAGAGGTGTTCTAGAAAGAGAGAACACCACGGTAAATGATAAGGGGTAGATAAA
The DNA here is from genome assembly GCF_964341445.2 of Mesoplodon mirus. Classification (NCBI taxonomy): domain Eukaryota; kingdom Metazoa; phylum Chordata; class Mammalia; order Artiodactyla; family Ziphiidae; genus Mesoplodon; species Mesoplodon mirus. The sequence continues at coordinate 113,772,261 of NC_138982.1, forward strand.
TACACTGTGGTACATCCAGAAAATGGGATATTACTCAGCACTAAAAAGTAATGACCTATCAAACCATGAAAAGACATGGAGGAAACTTAAAAGCATTTTACTAAGTGGAAGAAGCCAATCTGAAAAAGCTAAATAATATATGATCCCAACTATATGACATTCTGGAAAAGGCAATAGTATGGAGACAGTCAAAAGATTGGTGGTTGCCAGAAGTTTGAGGGGTGGGAAGGATGATTAGGTGGGGCACAGAGGATTTTTAAGACAGTGAAAATACTCTGGATAATACAATGATGATGGATACATTTGTCCAAAGCCATAGAATGTACAACATAACGTGTGAACTGTAACGTAAACTCTGAACTTTGAACGATTATGAATTGTCAATGTAGGTTCATCCGCTGTAAGAAAGGTATCACCTTTGTAGGGGATGTTGATAATGTAGGAGGCTGTGCATGTGCGGAGGCAGGAAGTATCTGGGGTACCTCTGTACTTTTCCTTCCATTTTACTTTGTAAAAAATAAAGTCTTAACAAATCAGAGAAGGGGACCAAGGGTCACTCTGTAAACAGGGACTTGTAATCTTTCAATCTGCCTGAAGCATAGAAGGGGACTTTAAACTGGTGAGAGTTGAGGTACTTGGTGCTCAGTGATGCACATAATCTTTCAAAGTTTAACAAAAACCTGATACTTTCAATAATTATCATTATCAATTTAGATCCAATCTGTAAAAGCATTATGCTAAGCTCGGTCTATACTCTGTTTCTATGTATCTCTATTTCATTTTCCTCAGTTCAATCTTTATAACTTGGCATTTCTTTCCCTTCTCTTCTAACTAAGTTTCATTTGAACATGTTTAAAAGAAAAACAGGAAAACAGTGATAGCTGCTCTTATTATTTACTTTTTTTTGAAGACTTTCATTGTTCCAGAATTGAGCTAAATCATACTTTACATATATTATTCATCTCCAAATCTTCTATCCTCTTCTACTAAACTATCTGTGACTATTAATATTTCTGTGACTATTAATATTTGTTTCTGTGTTACTATAACATTAATGTCTATATCATTCAATTTAATAATTGACACATAGTTATATTTATTTCATTCTTGTTAATTTCCTTAGATTAATTTTCCAGTTATTTACAAGTTCACATTTGTGAGCAGAAAGTTCAAGAGTTGCCTGTCTCTTGAAGTCCTTGTTTGAATTACCTTAACATTCTATGGGTTTCTTTAGTGCTAAGGTTTATTCTAATGCTTGACTTAGGGAGATCTCAGTATGAGCAGTCCACAGTTACTGTTTCTGCTCCAAATAGTGTCACTCTTTTAAGTGTGACCATGCAGAGCCCTTGCCATCCCTTGCAGGGATGTTTTTGCTAGTCTGCTTTCTTCCAACAGTCAAATTTCAAACATCTCTTTACTTATATTGAGAGCCATATCCATTGATTCCAAAAGCAACAACCACTATGTTAGGGCTAGGTCCAGCAACTTTCCTACCTACACATTTCCCAAACTCTAGCACTGAGTATGGGTTACCAATACAAGCAGATCTTAAAAAGGAAATGCAATCTATATGCAAGCTGGCTTAATTTTTTTACAGCAAATAGGTGTAGAAGACCACTTTAGGTCACGTGTTTTTCAGCCATTCTGATCTCTCTAGAATAGGGTTTCTCAACCAGGTATTATTGACAGTTTGGCTGGATAATTCCTTGTTTTGGAATTGTTTAGTGCATTGTAGGATGCTTAGCAGCATTTTTGGTCCCCACTCATACTAGATGCCAACAGTATCCTGTTAAAGATAAATTATTCTAACAAGTTTTACAAAACATTGCACTGGACACTCATTAAAAAACACAAGGAGGACTTTATTCAAGAATATAACAATAGAGGTCGAGACTGTTGCCATAGGAGAGAGATTGAACTCAGTTCTGAGACAGCTGAAGACCTGTAGCCAAGTAGCTGAATGAAGGGGTCAGTGGATTGAAAATTACTAGAGGAAACCTGATTAGGTACCAGACATAAGGGATTCTTGCTAAACTGGCTTAATAAGATTCTTGCTAAAAGCAGGCTAAGGGTTTAAATATCAAGAGTAAGAGATGAGGAGTCAGATCAGATATCATGGGTTGAGAGGCTGAGACTCTCAATAAACTGTCTTAGCAGGATTCTTTGATAACTGGACTCATCAGGCCAAGGACATGGATGCCAAGTTAGTGACCTAGTTGAGAAGAGGGCTCAGAGAAGCCTGATTAAAGTTTGTTCAAGGAGAGAGTCAATCTTTGTCAATCTGTCCCACCCCAAGCCATGACAATAAAAATGTTTCCAGATATCACCAAAAGTCCCCTGTGGGGGACAAAATCACTTGTCTTTGAAAACTGTTCTAGATGATCATGCTGAACAATGCTGGACAATGTTATGCCCTATATTTCATTGCCCTAGAGTTAGAATCTTCTCTAAAATAATTTGTATTTTATTTTTTTCAATAATGAGCATAGACTCAAAGTTATAAAGAGAGAAACTAGAGTGGTTATCATCTGCTTGTCATGATCCCATCACCATTTCATAAGAAAATTTTGGAATAATAGGGTTTTTTGTTGTTTTAGGTGATTTTCTATAAAAATCAAAGTTACTGAATATTTTGTCATTCACTATTTTGGTGAGTTTTACTTGTCTTCTTTTCCAATAGCAGCAAAAACTTAAAGGGATTTTAAATGTGGAAAGTAGAAAACATTCATAAATTTTGTTGATTAAAAACTACTCCCTTTCCAAAGAAGCATTATATTTATGCCAAAGAAGCATTATATTTATGCCTTTTATATTTCTATGGTAAACATGTGGAAGGGATTCTCAGGGAACACAAATGAGTGGAAAAATATTTAGTTGTGACTATTAAAATTTTCACATTACAATTGCACATGCAAGTTATTATTTGAATGATCCAAATATATGTGTCTATGTTCTAATATTTTGTGCTTCTTTTCCCCTTTTTGGAGAATATTATGATTCATCAATTCTAATAGGATAGGCACTGCCTATTACAGCTTCTACAATTACTGCTTTGAGAAAATAGAAATGTTTTAACATATTTTATAAATTAAACTTCTATTAGCAAGTGGTGTAATTAGCTATTGAATAAAATGGAAACATATATCATATAAACAGATTTATAATCAGAATAATTAAATATTTTTTTTCTTTTTTTTTTTTTGTGGTACGCAGGCCTCTCACTGCTGTGGCCTCTCCCACTGCAGAGCACAGGCTCCGGATGTGCAGGCTCAGTGGCCATGGCTCACGAGCCTAGCCGCTCCATGGCATGTGGGATCCTCCCGGACCAGGGTACGAACCCATGTTCCCTGTATCGGCAGGTGGACTCTCAACCACTGTGCCACCAGGGAAGCCCCAAATGTTAATTTAAAAGCAGAACCATTGAGATGTCACATAAAGAATTGCAAACTTATTCATCTATTCTTTCAGTCTTCATTTAACAACTCATACTCAATAATATGCTTTCCAGCTTCCTTTCGTCAAAATGGCTGCTTTAGTATTTATATCACTGTCAATGTAAACTGAAGATACACCAATTTCAAGGAAATAATTTACTTTGGTTTGTACTGTGTAGTGCAATTTGAAATTTCATCTGACAGCAACTTACATTGCACATAATTTCAGCCCAGTTATTATCATATATTTGAATAAAAAATATAGAATCACTTTAGATGGTAATTAAAAGACTTGAGATAAAAATTTAAAAAAAAGCAAAACTCATGATTTGACTTTACGGAAGTCTTTCAAAAGAACGTTTTGAAATACTAGGTAATTGCACTGCAGATGCATGGCACTAGTGATTCCAAAAAATGATGTTTTTCCAAAGAAATACAAATGGGTTTGAAATACCCTATTTATGAGAAAATACTGTAAATTATTAAATTAAATGAAAGGTTTTATTAAGCAGGCAAGATTATTCTCATCTTAAGATATTTAATCACCATGTTTTCAATTTAGTAATATTAATTTGATTTTCCGGTAGATTTTCCTACATTTTAATTTCCTGTTTGGAAATAATAACCAGGATCCATTATGAGTGTGGCATTGTATTACCCAAAAGATAAACACTGTACTTTGCCTATAAAGGATGGATGTCAACAGAATTCACCAGAAATTTTACTTTTAGGGCTGTCCAGAAATAATATTTTAGTTGTACTTCCTGGTCAATAAAATGGAAGAAAACATTTTTTTCTAACTGTAAAAATTACTGGAGAGACTATTTGGTATTTCTTTTTTTAATATATATTATTTTTTTATTTCTCGAATTTCCATTTCACTCTTTTTTTTTTTTTTCCTAAGGGAAGTCCTACTTGGTATTTCTGAAATATCTTCTGTAATACAAAAATATACTCACAGATTATTAGCATTTTGCTAGTGTAAATATGTATTATTTTAGGAGTGAGAGTCACTATGTATATCTGGAAAATGACGGTTCAATAATCTTTTCCTTTATCATATTTTGAATGTGTTCAGCAGTGATTTTCATATGTGGTTAACTTAAAGAACTCTTTCTCTTGGTAAGGTGTTTTGTGTAATTTTTGCATTATGTCTAAACACCCTACTCTAAAATAGATTCAGTAGTTTTTACATGACATAGATAATCTAAAAAGTCACCAGTATTGCAGTGATGACAGAGATAGAACAGTTCTGCCACATAAACAGTAATGACTTCAACAGGTCCTATATATAGGAAGTGGTCCTTAAAAATTTAAATCTTAGGACTTCCCTGGTGGCACAGTAGTTAAGAATCCACCTGCCAATGCAGGGGACACGGGTTTGAGCCCTGGTCCAGGAAGATCCCACATGCAGTGGAGCAACTAAGCCCGTGCACCACAATTACTGAGACTGTGCTCTAGAGCTCATGAGCCACAACTACTGAGTCCTCGTGCCACAACTACTGACGCCTGCACCATAGCAAGAGAAGCCACCGCAATGAGAAGCCTGCACACTGCAACAAAGAGTAGCTACCACTATCTGCAGTTAGAGAAAGCCCGTGTACAGCAATGAAGACCCAACATAGCCAAAAATAAATTAATTTAATAAATAAATAAATTTAAAAAAATATTCCATTGTGTTTAAAAAAATAAATATTAAATGATGACTAATGATAGTGGCAAGGTTTTGTTGGTAGTGTTTTTATTGTTTTGTTTTAATTATTCAATAGGATTGTCACATGTTCCAATTTAAGTTGAAGCAGGTATAGTGACATTACTTTGTCACATGTCAGAGCTATATAGCTGGGGAGGGTTACAGAACATTGTTAGAGGTTTTTTATTTCTCAGAATACAACCACTATTATTGAAGATTATACGATGAATATGGTATTTTTCTAAGTTTACTTTACAAAAGCTTCTTAATAAGGAATTTGTGAGCTTAGGAATATGTGTTTAAGTACTTCACCTATTGTATATATTATATCTTTTTTTATTAAGTTTATTCACTTTCTTTTTGAATATGTAATAAACTCAAACAAGCTAAAACCCCCAAGTTCCTAAAAAGGTATATAGTGAAAATCTTAGTGTTTTGCCCATCCTCCATTTCCCCTATCCACAACTTGCCCTCAAAATAACTGCCATTGGTGATTTCTTTTGTTTCTTCTAGAACTTATTAATACATGTACAAGCAGAAACAAAACAAATGCCTTATTTTTCATTTTTATATTTTTACCTGTATCATTTATTACCCACACCTTTCTGTAATTTTTTATTTAACAATGTATTTTGGAGATCTATCTATATCAACAAGTAAAACATTTCCTCATATGCTTTTATCACTATGTGGATATAAATAATTTATGGACTTTGGTTGTTTTTTATCTTAATGTAATACAATGAGCTGAATAAACTCGAAAATATATAATTTCACATATAGGTAATCATGTCATTGGAATAATTCCTAGAAGTGAGATTGCTCTGTCAAGTGTACACGTTTCTTTAATTTGATCAATGTTAGCAATCGACTCTTAATAAGGTTTGTACCAGTTAATAATTTCACCATCAGAGTGAGTACCTGTTTCCCTTGTTTCCCTACAGCTTTGTTAACAGAATGTGTTGTCATATTTAATGATTTCTTTCTTTCTTTTCTTTCCTTGGACATTTTGGGTAAAGATTTGGCTGAATATTAAGTCCCTGGTGACATTCTATTTCTCTGAGTATATCTATTCTATAACTTGTTCCACATTCTTCTGACACGGAATATGGTTGTGAAAAAATGAGTCCCAGTTGAATTAATTTTCCCCCTACAAAGAGATGTTACTTCTTTTTTCAACCAAATGGTGTTCCTTTTCATTATGTAGATTTCAATTTTTCTAATTGTACAGATTAACTATTACATTTTTGAATTAAATTCTGTTCCATTATTTCAGTTTATGTCTTTAAAGACTCTAATTATACATGTATCTTTTTGCCTGTCTTCTGTATCTATTGTTTATTATCTTACCCCATTTAACACTTTTTTTATTTCTATTACCTAGTGCTTGTTTCTTCTTTTCTAGCCTCTGGGTCTCTTACTGTTTATCTACAGGGTCTTTTCTTCTGTGCTTCTTCCAAGTTTGTCTTCATTTCTGTGATGCTATGACTATGGTGAATTATTGCTGCTTCCTTCCTGAACTCTGTCTATATTCCCATTTTGTCTCTTTCATCTTTCTGATCCTCTAGCCCCTGACTTTTTTCCCCCTGTCTTGTGGTGTTTGTTCATCAGTGTGATTTGTTTGCTACGTTTGTTTTTTAATTCATGGAAAACATTTGGCCAAAATTTTTTTTGTCTGTGGTAGAAATTTTTTTCTGGTCACTTTGTCTTTTGGTAGAGAAAATGTTCTTTTTCTTCTTGTTTTACTTATATCATTTCTGTAACAATAGCATGTAAGTTATTTTATTATATTATTCACAATCATATATGTTAAATATACTTTGTCCAATCATTTTTATTAGTTTTCTATGTGTAGGAAGTGGTCCAGATACTCTACTAGGCAGGGGAAATTTCTACATACCAAAGGCACACTTACCTCTGCTGCCAGAGAGACAGACTCTCTTCTTTGTGATTCATTGTGCAGCTCCAAATCCAGAGCCAGATCACTAGCAGAAGAGCTTTCTTTACCTTCTTAACTTACCACAGTGCAGACATTTCTTGTCAACACAGAAAGTTAAACATTTAGAAAATTTATTTTTCCTTGAATTTTCTGACATAAACTCCTCTGGATCTTACTGTCATTATCCTCACGTCTCTATTTTTCTCTCACAGCTTTTGCCCAATTTTAGGTATTTTAGTAGCATTTTACACATAATTTGGAATCTGTGGATTACATCTCCTTTCTAGTTTCACATGAAATTGAGTTTGTAAGACTTTGTTTTCTCCCTTTATGATGATTGTTGGTTTTTTTTTATTTGTTTTAAATAATTTCATGAGGAAAAGAAGGAAATACAGACATACATAGCCATGTCTGGCTTGAAATTCCACCTAAATTTCTATTTAAACATTTTTCTGTTCTTCTCAGAACTGTACTTGCCTCTTCCTTACAGCACATGGACTCACTCTGAGTAGGCTTCAAGACTACTGCATAAAGGAAATTGAAGCCATAAGACTAGATGCACACAGATTCTAATTACTATATCTAGACAACAAAATACCCAGACGTAAGTTTTCATAATCACCATTTAAGGACAATATCTCCTGCTGTGCTCTAGATCCAACCATCCTTTCATCCTTGAACCCACCCAAACTTCTTATATCAAGAAAGTTATCAGTTATCCTTTTTCTGTTGTGTGTATTCATTCTTTCCCTTTTTACTTCAGCCTTTCAATTAGCATTTAATTCCATTTCCCCTCCAGCTATTGTCTTATTGTTCAGCTTTTTTCAACTTTAGGGCCAAATTCCCAAAACAATTGTCTACATTACATAATTTCATATCACTAGAGAAACAAAAGCACATATAACAGAAATAGATAAAGATTTCAAAAAAAATGGCTCATGTAATTGTGGGGGGTGGCAAGTCACACATTTGTAGAACAGCCAGGTAGGTCCACAATTCTGGAGCAAGGGTTGATGTTGTACATTGGGGTTGAAGTCCAACCCTCCATCATCTCTCACAAATACTACTGCTATAAACTTTTAACTGGTTTCCCGCAGTAACACCTCTTCAATTCTTTCCTCCAGTCTGCAACCAGAAGTGTTGCTTATATATAGAGTATGATCTCACCACAATCCTGCAAAAAGACTAACCTCATAGGATAAACACTAACATAGCCTAAAATTGCCTTTATTATCTGAATCCTACTTACCCTTCTAGCATCAACTAGCAACACTCCTATTCGCCCTTTGTTCTCTAATGCACTGGCCATAGTTCCTTACCTAATACATTTTGTATACACTTGCCTTAGAGCTTTCACACATATGTCTAACTTGTATGCTACCATACCAGTTGTTTTAAATGGTTACTTTGGATTCATTATCTTTTCTTCAGAACATTTATTACAGCTTGCAATTTTATACTGAGTGCATTTTTTTGTCATGTTCATTACTTCCACTAATCTAAAAGCTCAGGAAAATAGAATGACATCTTTTTGTTCACCACTACTTCCTAATATATTATGTAGAATCTGGAATGTAATGGTGCTTAAATTATCTGGAATAGAGGAATGAGGAAGAAAGTGAATAAATGAACGATTTGTGCCTTCTAACTAGAGAAAGTCTCCAACCAACTTCCCAGAGCATTTTTAACTAATCAAATATATACATACAGGAGGAGGATCAGTGTAATTTATTTTAGATGCAGTCAACTTATCAATTTATGTGAAAGGAATACAATATTAAAGTATATAATTAAACAGTTGCATTCAAACCAGTAATGAATAACCATGGAGCTATATAGACTACAGGCATTAAAGAAAGTTTAGGTATAATTTGTAGAAACTATAAGGACAATGAAATTTTGTTAAATAACCATATCCAACATGTGGAATAAATTATACTTTGATGTCTTACTAAGGGTTCAGATCACCAAAAGTCTTTAGTAGCTGAAACTTGACAACTATGAATGTTTCTTTGTAACAGTATATCATAATGCATTGATTCTGTGGTCAAAAGACCTATTTTCACATCTCAGTTCAATGTTTATCAGTTATATGACACTGTGTTTGTTACTCAGTGTCTTTAAAACTCCACTTATTGCTTATTACTACAGGCGGCCAGGCTTTGTTCAGGTACATGAGATATCAGTAAATGGGATAATAATTGTACTTAATGTTTTCATGAGAAGTAAATGTTTAGAATGATGTAGGATACATGACTAGCAATCAAAAATTCCAGTAAATATTCTTGTCAAGGTCATATGGGTTAAGATACTTTGGTATGGGATTTCTGTTCTTCTCAAATTTTTTAATACTTAAGTAGAACATTATTTGTAAGATTTCAGGAATTGTATGTAATTTTGATGGTATGATGATCATGGGCAGAGTATAGGACAAGTTAACCAGTAAACTAGCAAATTTTATACCACATTTACAGTGCTAATAAAAATACTGTCCAGTAGATAATTCAGTGTTCAATTGAGTCATTTTTTGTGTCATTGAAACTTATTCTGCTTCCTTCCTCTACTGACTCCCAGGAAGCTGAAGGTTAAAACTTAAAACCCTTTTCTTCTGACATAGCTGTGTTTTTTCCCCTCATCTTTACCCACCCACATATGGAGTTTCAGCTCTTGGATGTTTTCTTTGTTTTGTATTTGTCTGATTTCACAGTTCTGCTGGATTTGTGTGGTTTTGTTATAAGTTGCCTGAAGTCTATTTTGGAAGTAGGCTTTGGTATCAGAGTTAATGTGGAAAACATGAAATAAAAATTTCAACTGTTGAACTCTTAGTTGATATCCATCCTACCAGAATAAGATCCACAGTCAGTTTATTATGTGTTTCCTCCAAAACCAAAATCAATCAGCCTCTATACAATGATTTTCTCATAAAAATGGCCTCCATTCCTAATGTACATTATTGACTATTAGAAAAAAATTGTCCCATGACATTGAACTTGCTAGTTTTTGACACACTAGATGTGAAGATGTCTAGAATGTCAAAGACTTAAGGAGGTAAGGGTCTTTTGTTATTACAATAAGAACATAAAACTTTCTCACAGTTGTTTTGGCCACCCTATGCTGCTGGAGCTATCTTTACCATAAACAGCATTCCCCTAGCATTAAGGGTGTTAACATGGGTTACCAAGTCATATCATCTCAGAAGCTTTTGTTTCAGGATTTAAACAAAACATTCAAACATAATTTATGTAGGAAAAGAAAAAGCAGGTAAATAAACTATTATTTAAATATGTTATATCAGGGCACATCATTTTATGTGCAAAATAGTATTTGTCACCTAACTTGCAAATTTACTAACTTTCTGTTTGTATTGTTCCATTTAACCTGGATGAAAGATTTTATTCTTTGGACTGAAAATTCTAAAAAAAATATGTTGGGTATGAGCAGTGTTTCTATAATGATTTAATCTCCAACTGAGGAAGATACTTTCAGCCTCCAAACTTTTAGGATTGGAAATTTCTTAGTGCAATAATCACAGCCAGATATATGGAATCAGTCTTACCTGGATATTTCCACAGTTAAAGTCAAGCAATTTAGAAAGCTGAATAAGCTCTTTCAGGTTTTAGAGACCATTTAGAAAATCACCATTTCTTTGCAATAATAGAAAAGTGTGAATAAAATAAGCCCATTAGTTCCATGCAGGTGCCTGATGTGACTGGAAAAAGTGGTAGAAGCATGCATAAAAAGTCCCCTGAGAAATCTAGGGCAAGACCATTAATGAATCAAATTAGATCATGGGTGGTCAGTTACAGTTGGAATAATGTATTTTTTAAGGTGAAAAACAAGTTACTGTGTTCTACTATACCTATTTAACCAAGCAAACCAGAAATAAACCCTAATCAGAGTAGAAAGAGAAACAGAGAGACCACTCAGCCACAATATATATTAGTTGATGAATGGTTATAGAGCTACTGATACAAAACATAAGCCTATATTGAAATATATGTGTACACAGTAAAAGAAAATAGGCAACAAAAGTGAAAGGAGAAGCACTTTAAACTTTCAGCCTGACGTGTTTTTTCTAAAATTAAAATTTAAACTACAGAATGTGGGGTCTATGTCTTATTTAGAAAGGTTGAAAAACATTAGAATGTTTGAAAGTATTTAAATGTAGTTTTTGCATTATTTGTCAATCATCAGATTACCTTTTTCCAGAATCAGTCAGTCATTGTTTAGCATTTTTGTTACACCATGTTAGAAGATTTAGTTCATATTTTAAAATTTCAACTTGATGAAAACAAGATTCTCTTCAGAGCTCGTATCTACAGATCAACAGATGATCATCTTTTGCACATTCTCTCTCTCTCTATAGAATCCTCTATTCCCACATTATTTTCTGGGCAATTATTCTATGTCCTTCAGATCTTAAGGTAATAACACTTTTCAAAAAAAAAAACATTTCTGAGTGTCAAATTTGGGCTAACTCTCCCTGTTATAGTCTCTCATTTCAATCTTGACTGTTTCTTCAGTACCTAGTATAATTTTTAATTATATACACAGGGAATGTGCTCAGTAATTACCTACATAAATCAATGAGAAAAAAGGAAAGAATAGAGAAGTTTAAATAGTATTCAAGAGCAGACTGAAAGTGGTGCATTTGACAGTGGACATTTTCTTTTTTTTTTTATTTGAAGTATAGTTAATTTACAATGTTTGTTAGTTTCAGGTGTACAGACAAGTGATACAGTTATACATATATATATTTCAGATTCTTTTCCATTTTAGGTTATTACAAGATATTGAATATTGTTCCCTGTGTTATACAATAGGTCTTTGTTGTTTATCAATTTTAATTATAGTAATGTGTATATGTTAATCTCAAACTCCTAATTTATCTCCCCCCCTTCCTGCTATCCCCTCTGGTAACCATAAGTTTATTTTCTATGTGTGTGAGTCTGTTTCTATTTTATAAATAAGTTTATTTATATCATATTTTTAGATTCCACATGTAAATCATATCATATGGTATTTGTCTTCTGTCTGGCTTACTTCATTTAATATGATAATCTCTAGATCCATCCATGTTGCAAATGGCATTATTTCATTCTTTTTTATGGCTGAGTAATACGCATTTGTATTTTATATATATATATATATATATATATATATATATATACACATACATACCACATTTTCTTTCTTCATTCATCTGCTGGACATTTGAGTTGCTTTCATGTCTTGGAAATTGTAAATAGTGCTGCTATGAACATTGGGGTGCATGTATGTTTCCGAATTAGAGTTTTCTCTGGATATATGCCCAGGAGTGGGATTGCAGGATCATGTGGTAACTCTATTTTTAGTTTTATAAGGAACCTCCATACTGTTCTCCATAGTGGCTGCACCAATTTACATTTCCACCAACAGTGTAGTAAGGTTTCTTTTTCTCCACATCATCTTTAGCATTTATTATTTGTAAACTTTTTAATGATGGCCATTTTGACTGGTGTGAGGTGATACTGCATTTCAGTTTTGATTTGCATTTTTCTAATAATTAGCAATGTTGAGCATCTTTTCAAGTACCTGTTGGCTCTGTATGTCTCCTTTGAGGAATGTCTATTTACATCTTCTGCCCATTTTTTGATTGGATTTTTTGTATTTTTGATATTAAGCTGTATGAACTGTTTATATTTTGGAAATTAATCCCTTTTCGGTAGCAAATATTTTTTCCCACCCCATAGGTTGTCTTTTTGTTTTCTTTATAGTTTCCTTTGCTGTGCAAAGGCTTTTAAGTTTAATAAGGTCCCATTTGTTTATTTTTGTTTTTATTTCCATTATTCTAAGAGATGGATCCAAGAAATATTTCTGCGATTTATGTCAAAGAATGTTCTGTCTATGTTTTCCTCTAGGAGTTTTATAGTATCTGGTGACAGTGGACATTTTCTTTACAGAATTTATCAAGTAGCTATTAAGCAATGAATGTTTTCTTGGAAGGAGGTTGGTTTCACTATATAGATGTTAAGCATTCACTATATTCATATGCTTCCTACTTTGTATTTATAACAATTGTTAAACCACAAGATAATATTTTTAAATTGTCATAACTAGTGAGTCATTTTGAGATATATAGTTCAATTTTTGTTGCTTCATACAATGTATTTACCAAATAAATCACTTTATATTGATTTATTTCATGAGCAGTAAGATTTGTAATATTCTAACTGAACACCCATGACACACATTTTCCAATTTCAAAAAAATATGAAAAAAAGATACAATCATAGAGCACATTAATGCCAGTCTCAAATTTCTTTATAATTTAAATTAAAAAAAAACTTAGTTGGACTTGAATGTGTCTCTTCACAATGCCTTTTCTGTTTGGAAGAGAGGAAGAGACATCAAATTTTACTCAGATAATTATGTGCTATTAAGTAAAGAATAAATTAGCAAGAAAATTGCACCATTAGTAAAATTTTGTTCTTAATTTAACATAATAAATGATTATAACCTTGTTATTATGGCATTGAAATTTAACATAGAAAAGTCTCATTTATAGCTAAAATGGATTTTAGTTATGCTGTTTTACTACTGCCTCTGTTAATGCTTTATTTATTTTTTTTTAACAACTGTATTGGAGTATAATTGCTTTACAATGCTGAGTTAGTTTCTGCTGTAGAACAAAGTGATTCAGCTATACATAAACATATATCCCCATATCTCCTCCCTCTTGCATCTCCTTTCCAGCCTCACTATCCCAACCCTCCAGGTAGACACAAAGAACCGAGCTGATGTCCCTGTGCTATGTGGCTGTTTCCAAATAGCTTTCTTTTTAACATTTGGTAGTGTATATATGTCCATGCCACTCTTTCATTTCGTCTCAGCTTACCCTTCCCCATCCCCCTGTGCTCAAGTCCATCCTCTAAGTCTGCGTCTTTATTCCTGTCCTGCCCCTAGGTTCTTCAGAACGTTGTTTTTTTTGTTTTTTGTTTTTGTTTTTTTTAGATTCCATGTGTATGTGTTAACATACGGTATTTTTTTTTTTTTCTTTCTGACTTATTTCACTCTGTAAGACAGTCTCAGGGTCCTTCCACCTCACTACAGATAGCTCAATTTCATTTCCTTTTATGACTGAGTAATATTCCATTGTATATATCTGTCACATCTTCTTTATCCATTCATCTGTCAATGGACACTTAGGTTGTTTCTATGTCCTGACTATTGTAAATAGAGCAGAAATGAACATTGTGGTGCATGACACTTTTTGAATTATGGTTTTCTTTGGGTATATGCTGAGTAGTGGGATTGCTGGGTCACATGGTAGTTCCAATGTTATTTATATTCTTTTTTTTTAAGCTTTATTGGAGTATAATTGCTTTAAATGGTGTGTTAATTTCTCTTTATAACAAAGTGAGTCAGCAATACATATGCATATATCCCCATATATCCTCCCTCTTGTGTTGCCCTCCCACCCTCTCCCTATCCCAACACTCTAGGTGGTCACAAAGAAATGAGCTGATCTCACCATGCTATGTGGCTGTTTCCCACTAACTATCTATTTTACATTTGGTAGTATATATAAGCCCATGCCACTCTCTCACTTAAGAGCAGCTTACCCTTCCCCCTTCCTGTGTCATCAAGTCCATTATCTACGTCTGTGTCTTTATTCCTGTCTTGCCCTTAGGTTCTTCATAACCACTTTTTTTTTAGGTTCCATAAATATGTATTAGCATACAGTATTTATTTTTCTCTTTCTGACCTACTTCACTCTGTACGACAGACCCCAAGTCCATCCACCTCACTACAAATAACTCAATTTCACTTCATTTTATGGCTGAGTAATATTCCATTGTATATATGTGCCACATCTTCTTTATCCATTCATCTGTTGATGGACACTTAGGTTGCTTCCATGTCCTGGCTACTGTAAATAGAGATGCAATGAACATTGTGGTGCATGACTCTTTTTGAATTATGGTTTTCTCAGGGTATATGCCCAGTACTGGGATTGCTGGGTCATAAGGTAGTTCTACTTTTAGGTTTTTAAGGAACCTCCATACTGTTCTCCAGAGTGGCTGTAACCATTTACATTCCTACCAAGAGTGCAAGAGGCTTTCCTTTCCTCCACACCATCTCCAGCATTCATTGTTTGTAGATTTTTTGATGATGGCCATTCTGACTGGTTTGAGGTGATACCTCATGGTAGTTTTGATTTGCATTTCTCTAATTATGAGTGACATTGAGCATCCTTTCATGTGTTTGTTGGCAATATGTATATCTCCTTTGGTCAAATGTCTATTTAGGTCTTCTGCCCATTTTTTGATTTTTTTTTTTTTTTGATATTGAGATGCATGAGCTGCTTGTATATTCTGGAGATTAATCCTTTGTCAGTTGCTTTGTTTGCAAATATTTTCTCCCATTCTGAGGGTTGTCTTTTTGTCTTGTTTATGGTTTCCTTTGTTGTGTAAAAACTTTTAAGTTTCATTATGTCACATTTGTTTATTTTTGTTTTTATTCATTTCTCTAGGAGGTGGGTCAAAAAGGATCTTGCTGTGTTGTATGTCATAGAGTCTTATGCCTATGTTTTCCTCTAAGAGTGTTATAATGTCTGGCCTTACATTTAGGTATTCAATCCATTTTGAGTTTATTTTTGTGTATGATGTTAGGAAGTGTTCTAATTTCATTCTTTTACATGTAGCTGTCCAGTTTTCCCAGCACCACTTATTGAAGAGGCTGCCTTTTCTCCATTGTGTATTCTTGCTTTCTTTTATCAAAGATAAGGTGACCATATGTGCGTGGGTTTATCTCTGGGCTTTCTATCCTGTTCCATTGATCTGTATTCCTGTTTTTGTGCCAGTACCATACTGTCTTCATTACTGTAGCTTTGTTGAATAGTCTGAAGTCAGAGAGGCTGATTCCTCCAGCTCTGTATTTCTTTCTCAAGGTTGCTTTGGCTATTCGGGCTCTTTTGTGTTTCTATAAAAATTGTGAAATTTTTTACTCTAGTTCTGTGAAAAATGCCATTGGTAGTTGGATAGGGTTTGCATTGAATCTGTAGATTGCTTTGGGTAGTATAGTCATTTTCACAATGCTGATTCTTCCAATCCAAGAACAGGGTATACCTCTCCATCTGTTTGTATCATCTTGAATTTATTTCACCAGTGTCTTGTAGTTTTCTGCATACAGGTCTTTTTTCTCCTTAGGTAGGTTTTTTCCTAGGTATTTTATTCTTTTTGTTGCAGTGGTGAATGGGAGTGTTTCCTTAATATCTCTTACACATTTTCCATCATTAGTGTATAGGAATGCAAGAGGTTTCTGTGCATTAATTTTATATCCTACTACTTTACCAAATTCATTGATTACCTCTAGTAGTTTTCTGGTAGCATCTTTGGGATTTTCTATGTATAATATCATGTCATCTGCAAACAGTGACAGTTTTACTTCTTCTTTTCCAATTTGGACTCCATTTATTTCTTTTTCTTCTCTGATTGCTGTGGCTAAAACTTCCAAAACTATGTTAAATAATAGTGGTGAGAGTGGACAACCTTGTCTTCTTCCTGATTGTAGTGGAAATGGTTTCAGTTTTTCACCATTGAGAATGATGCTGGCTGTGGGTTTGTCATATGTGGCCTTTATTATGTTGAGGTAAGTTCCCTCTATGCCTATGTTCTGGAGAGTTTTTATTATAAATAGGTCTTGAATTTTGTCCAAAGTTTTTCTACATCTATTGAGATGATCATATGGTTTTTCTCCTTCAATTTGTTAATATGGTTTAACACATTGATTGATTTGCCTACATTGAAGAATCCTTGCATTCCTGGCATAAAGCCCACTTGATCACGGTGTATGATTCTTATAATGTGCTGTTGGATTTTGTTTCCTAGTATTTTGTTGAGGATTTTTGCATCTATGTTCATCAGTAATATTGGTCTGTAGTTTTCTTTTTTTGTGACATCTTTGTCTGGTTTTGGTATCAGGGTGATGGTGGCCTTGTAGAATGTATTTGGGAGTGTCCCTCCCTCTGCTATTTTTTGGAAGAGTTTGAGAAGGATACATGTTAACTCTTCTCTAAATGTTTGATAGAATTCGCCTGTAAATCCAACTGTTCCCTGGCTTTTGTTTGTTGGAAAATTTTTAATCACAGTGTCAATTTCAGTGCTTGTGATTAGTCTGTTTATATTTTCTATTTCTTCCTGGTTCCATTTCAGGAGGTTATGTTTTTCTAAGAATTTGTCCATTTCTTCCCGGTTGTCCATTTTCTTGGCATATAGTTTCTTGTAGTAATTTCTCATGATCCTTTGTATTTCTGCAGTATCTATTGTTACTTCTTGTTTTTCATTTCTAATCTATTGATTTGAGTCTTCCCCTTTTTTTCTTGATGAGTTTGGCTAATGGTTTATCAACTTTGTTCATCTTCTCAAACAACCAGCTTAAAGTTTTATTTATCTTAGGTATTGTTCCCTTCATTTATTTTTCATTTATTTCTGATCTGATCTTTATGATTTCTTTCTTCTTTCTAACTTTCAGGTTTTGTTGTTCTTTCTCTAATTGATCTGGGTGTAAGGTTGGTTTGGTTATTTGAGATGTTTCCTTTTTCTTGTGGTAAGACTGTATTGCTATAAACTTCCCTCTTAGAAATGCTTTTGCTGCATCTCATCGGTTTTGGGTCGTTGTGTTTTCATTGTCATTTATTTCTAGGTATTTTTTGATTTCCTCAGTGATCTCTTTGTTATTAAGTAGTGTACTGTTTAGCCTCCATGTGTTTGTATTTTTTACAGATTTTTTTTTCCTGTAATTGGTATCTAGTCTCATAGCATTTTGGTCAGAAAGTATACTTGATATGATTTAAATTTTCTTAAATTTACCAAGGCTTGATTTGCAACCCAAGATATGATCTATCCTGGAGAATGTTCTGTGAGCACTTGAGAAGAAAATGTATTCTCTTGTTTTTGGATGGAATGAGCTATAAACAACAATTAAGTCCATCTTGTTTAATGGATCATTTAAAGCTTTGTTTCATTATTTATTTTTATTTTGGATGATCCGTCCCTTGGTGAAAGTTGGGTGTTAAAGTCCCCTACTATGATTGCGTTACTGTCGATTTCCCCTTTTATGGCTGTTAGCATTTGCCTTATGTATTCAGTTGCTCTTATGTTGGGTGCATAAATATCTACAATTGTTCTATCTTCTTCTTGGATTGATCCCTTGATCATTATGTAGTGTCCCTCTTTGTCTCTTGTAACAGTCTTTATTTTAAAGTCTATTTTGTGGATATGAGAATTACTACTGCAGATTTCATTTGATTTATTTGATTTGACTATCTTTTTCAGTCCCCTCACTTTCAGTCTTTATGTGTCCCTCAGTCTGAAGTGGGTCTCTTTTAGACAGCATATATACTGCTCTTGTTTTTGGATCCATTCAGCTAGTCTATGTCTTTTGCTTGGAGCATTTAGTACGTTTATGTTTAAGGTAGTTATCAACAAGTATGTTCCTATTACCATTTTCTTAATTGTTTTGGGTTTGTTATTTCAGGTCTTTTAGTTCTCTTGTGTTTCCTGCCTAGAAGAGTTCCTTGAGGAATTTTTTGTAAAGCTGGTTTGGTGGTGCTAAATTCTCTTAGCTTTTGCTTGTCTGAAAAGGTTTTAATTTCTCTGTCGAATCTGAATCAGATCCTTGCTGTGTAGAGTAATATTGATTGTAGGTTTTTCTCCTTCATCAGTTTAAATATGTCCTGCCACTCCCTTGTGGCTTGCAGAGTTTCTGCTGAAAGATCAGCTGTTAACCTTATGGGGATTCCCTTTTATGTTATTTGTTGCTTTTCTCTTTCTGCTTTTAATAATTTTTCTTTGTATTTAATTTTTGATAGTTTGATTAATATATGTATTGGTGTGTTTCTCCTTAGATTTATCCTGTATGGGACTTGCTGTGCTTCCTGGACTTGATTGCCTATTTCCTTTCCCATATTAGGGAAGTTTTCAACTACAATCTCTTCAAATATTTTTTCAGTCCCTTTTTGCTTCTCTCTTCTTCTTGGACCCCTGATTCGAATGTTTATGCATTTAATGTTGTCCCAAATGTCTCTGAGAGTGTCCTCAATTCTTTTATTTCTTTTTTGTTTATTCTGCTCTGCCATAGTTATTTCCACTATTTTATCTTGCAGGTCACTTATCCGTTCTTCTGCCTCAGTTATTCTGCTACAGATTCCTTCTAGAGAATTTTTAATTTTCTTTTTTTGTGCTGTTCATCATTGTTTGTTTGCTCTTTAGTTCTTCTAGGTCCTTTTTGCACATTTCTTGTATTTTCTCCATTGTATTTCCAAGATTTTGGATCATGCTTACTATCATTACTCTGAGTTTTTTTCAGGTTGACTACCTATTTACACCTCATTTGTTTGGTCTGGTGGGTTTTTACCTTGCTCCTTCATCTGTTGTGTATTTCTCTGTCTTCTCATTTTGCTTAACTTACTGTGTTTGGGGGTCTCCTTTCACAGGCTGCAGGTTTGTAACTCCCATTGTTTTGGGTGTCTGCCTCCAGTGGGTAGGTTTGTTTCAGTGGGTTGTGTAGGCTTCCTGGTGTAGGGGACTGGTGCCTGTGTTCTAGTGGATGTGGCTGTATCTTTTCTTTCTGGTAGCTAGAAGGTGTCTGGTGGTGTGTTTTGGGGTGTCTGTGAACTTATTATGATTTTAGGCAGTCTCTCTGCTAATGAGTGTGTTTGTGTTCCTGTCCTGCTAGTTGTTTGGCATAGGGTGTCCATCACTGTAGCTTGCTGGTTGTTGAGTGGACCTGGGTCTTAGCGTTGAGATGTAGATCTCTGAGAGACCTTTCTCCATTTGATATTACATGGTGCTGGGAGGTCCCCGGTGGTGCAGTGTCCTGAAGTTGGCTCTCCCACCTCAGAGGCTTAAGCCTGACACCTGGCCGGAGCACCAAGTCCCTGTCAGCCACATGGCTCAGAACAAAAGGGAGAAAAAAGATAGAAAGACAGACAGAATAAAAGAAAGAAGAAAAATAAGCTATTAAAATTTTTAAAAAAATAAAAATAAAAATATAAGAAGTAATAAAAAAAGAAATAAAGAAGAGAGAAAACAAATCCACCAATGATAACAAGTGCTAAAAACTACACTTACAAAAAAGAAAAGAAAAGAAAAAAATGGACAGACAGAACCCTAAGACAAATGGTAAAAGCAAAGCTCTACAGATAAAATCACACAAAGAAGCATACAATACACATTCACAAAAGTTGAAAAAAGAAAAAATATATATATATACAAAAAAAAATAGGAAGAGAGCAACCAAATCAGTAAACAAATCTATCAGTGATAATAAACTCTAAATACTAAACTAAGATAAACATAAAACCAGAAACAAATTAGATGCAGAAAGCAAACCCCAAATCTACAGTTGCTCCCAAAGTCCACCACCTCAATTTTGAGATGATTCATTGTCTATTCAGGTATGATAGATGCAGGGTACATCAATTTGATTGTGGAGACTTAGTCTTTTGTTCCTGAGGCTGCTGGAAGAAATTTCCCTTTCTCTTCTTTGTTTGCACAGCTCGCGGTGTTCAGCTTTGGATTTGGCCCCACCTCTGCTTGTAGGTCACCTGAGGCCATCTGTTCCCATCCTGTGGGGGAGGTAGCAGCTGATTAGGGGACTCCTGTCTCGCTCAAGCCAGGGAGAGGGAGCCGTACAATCCTGTGGCAGCAGAGGCTGGAATGACATTGCAACAGTCTGAGGTGCACCATGTGTTCTCCCAGGGAAGTTGTCCCTGAATCACGGGACCCTGGCAATGCCAGGCTTCACACTCTCTTGGGAGGGGAAGTGTTGATAGTGACCTGTCTTGCACACAGGCTTCTTCATCTACTTGGTCTAACCTTGGTCTGAGACCACAGGTCTCTGCTGTTCACGCTGATACTCATGGCTCACGTCCATCTCTGGAGCTCGTTTAGGCTGTGCCCTGAATCCCCTTTCCTCACGCACACCAAAACAATGGTCTTTTGCTTCTTAGGCAGTTCCAGACATTTCCCTGAACTCCCCCCTGGCTAGCTTTGGTGCACTAGCCCCCTTCAGACTGTGCTCACGCAGCCAACCCCAGTCTTCTCTCTGGGATCTGACCTCTGAAACCCCAGCCTCAGTTCCCAGCCCCCACCCACCCCGGCGGGTGAGCAGACAAGTCTCTCAGGCTGCTGAGTGCTGGTCGGCAGTGATTCTCTGTGCAGGAATCTCTCCACTTTGCCCTCTGCACCCCTGTTGCTGCGCTCTCCTCCATTGCTCCAAAACTACTCCCCACCCCTGCCCACCCACTGTCTCTGCCAGCGAAGGGTCTTCCAAGTGTGTGGAAACTTTTCCTCCTTCACAGCCCCCTCCCAGAGGTTCAGGTCCCATCCCTATTCTTTTGTCACTGTTTTTTCTTTTTTCTTTTGCCCTACCCAGGTACGTGGGGAGTTTCCTGCCTTTGGGGAACTCTGAGGTCTTCTGCCAGCGTTCAGTAGGTGTTCTGTAGGAGCTATTCCACATGTAGATGTATTTCTGATGTATTTGTGGGGAGGAAGGTGATCTCCACGTCTTAGTCCTCTACCATCTTGAAGCTATCTCCCTAATGCTTTAATTTTAGCTACAGTTCTGAGAAAAATAATAAAGAGTATTTAGGCAAATAGTAAAATAAAAGTTCCAGAATAAGTTTTAAATATTTTTCTAATAAATAATTAATGCATATAAATGACTTTTTCACAAAAAATAGAAAATAAACAAAAAATATATACATATAAATACATTTTCAAATGTTTTGGAGCCTCATGCAATTTGACTGTTATTACCCAAAGATAGTCCCATCTTATCCAGCTATTTTTTTGTGAAAAAGTCATTTATATGCATTAATTATTTATGATAACAGATTTTAAAACTTATTCTGGAACTTTTATTTTAATATTTGCCTAAATATTCCTCTCTATATACAAAGCTCAAAGGCAGGACCATAGGTGTCTTTACAGTGCAGATGGATAACAATAAGTGGAGTTATAATAAGCACTGATGGTAAATCCAAAAGCAAGTTCGCTTGTGCCAGAATCAAATATACATGATCAGTCCCTTTTAGTCGGCAGTTTATCAATGACCTGGAAGAAAATATTGAGGACATTTAAATCTCATTTTTGGGTAGCAAGATTTTGAAAGGCCTTCTCACCATGGATCTACAGTCCCACATGCCTCACAGTCTTGTCCATTGCAGTCATCATCAGATTATTCATCTGATAGTCTTGTCCATCCATCAAAAGATGCTGATGTCTGTACTTCCTGTACGTCTCTTACTATGATTTCATTTTCTGTTTTCTCTCTCTCTCCTTCCCTCTCACATCATTCTCCTATGCCCCTAGAATCTCAAATCCTATTAAAAAAATACTCCACTTTTCTAAACACCTCTTAAAAATATTGCTCCTATCTTGGTGGTCCAAATGTAATGACTATCTCTTGAAGACACTTTCTTTTACAGCTTTTTCAGATAATGGTTTTACCCACAGTCAATTCACACAGCTCAGTATTCAAGATGACAGAAGTGCTTACAGTTTCTCATTATTACTTCAGTGCTGAATCTCTCACTTGCTCTCTCAAAAATCCAGATTCTTTGATATAAATGTTGTTCAGCTTTCTCACTCATTGATGATTCTGCTTTTGGCTCACTTGTTTTCTCTCTCTCTTCCTCTTTCTCACTCTCTTTCCCACTGGCAAAGTGCCAGCCCTGGCTATAACTAAATGTTTGTGTACTCCTTGGCTGCAGCTGAGATGTAGAATGCTGTTGGAGAAAATTACACAAATGTGTTAAATGAACTTTTTAAAATATGAAGACCACAATCTCAAAAAGCACCCAATATTGCCAGACAATTTCTTCATATTTCTTTAACAATATTTTTTCTAAAATGATCTCAAACCTTCTCTTCTTTCCTCAACATGCCCTACCGATTCATCATTCTTAGGTGATGACTTGTCACCATCATCATCATCATCTCTATCATTACGATTTAAACTCTAACTTCTGTAGGAAATCATGTACTGGTTTGCTGAAGAAGTGTGTTGGAACAAGCATTATGTATGTGAAAAATACAGTCCCAACCATCGTGGGATTTAAATTCTAGTGGATGATACCAGTAAATAAAGAGGACTTTACCACATAACATGACATTTTTATTTTATAAACTCATACTATTCATTGGATACCTAATATATGTATCAGACATTGGTCTAGGAACTAAGGATATAGTAGTCAAGAAAATAGACAGTCCCTGTCATCTTAAATTCTAATGAGGAATAATATGCAATAGTATGTTTATGATGTACATATTATATATAGTATAACCTTAAAATGTTTATTTTGTACCTCAATTTATACCTAATTCTCTTGTAAATTGTGAAAGTGGAAGTCACTTAAGTGAAATTGTTTATCTTTGGATGAACTAATGACACCAATTTTGGGACTTGCAAAATTGAAGATCACATCCTGTTACATAATGGTCACATAAAGCTACTGGCACCAGGCTTAACTTCTAGTTCATTTTTTTTCATATTCTACCTAACTGCTGCACATATTTTTGTGGAGTCTTTTAAAGTGTTATGACCAAGAAGATTGTTTTTCATAATAAGCTAGTATTTACCATTAACACTGTAAATTATTTGGCCTAACTAGACATCTAGCAAAGTGCCAAGGAAATAGCAATGATGCAAATATATTTTGAGGCAGACAGTGTGAGAATATTGCCTGTTTTCTTAGGGCACAGCACATACGATGCATAGACCAAGAAAGGTCTGAATAATGCAAGTCCAACAAGAATCTGTCAGTCAGGACCCAGATGTGATGGGGCAGAGTTGAGAAGAGACTACAGCAAATGGAGAGTGGCTGCAGAAGGTAACAGTGACCAGCTTCATTTCCTTACTGATTTTTTTTTCAAGGATTGTAACTACAATAAGAGAAGAAAGAGAGCAAGGAAGGAAAAAAAAGAAGAAAAAAAAAAAGGACAGAATGAAGGAAGGGTAGGTAAAAGGGGAGATGATGATAATAATCTTCACAAAAATCACTGAAGTTAATTTAAAAATTGAGAAGTTTTTCTTTGCTTCTTGTTTATTAGTAATATCTAGAGGCTATACATATAGTATTTAAAGATTTGTTTCAATTTTAATGTAGATTATTTTGATAACATAAAAATATCAAGTATCAGAGTATGTGTTCACATTGAGATAACATTAAAATCCAATATGTATACGTTGCAACAATGCAGGTAAGCATCTAGCAGTAATATCAGTGTTGACAATTACTTATGCTGTTTGTTTACACAGGGGGCTTAGAGGATTCTTATACAAACAGCTCTTCCTGAATTTCTAACCAATTTTCTGATTGTGAAATGCTATGCTAAAAAGTGACAAATTTCGAATCAACTTACAATTAGAACCAAGAGGAAAGCTGATGATGCATTTCTATTTACTTTATCAAATAACAAAACAGTGGTAATGAGAGTTAGGGTAAAAGATTCCTCCCCCCTTCACACCCACACTCCTCACCAATTAGGTCATCAAATGAAGCAATTGATGATCATGGTTTTCAAAATCAGTGTTTTTTAAAAACATAAATTCTCCCTTCCACTCAGTAGAACACTGAATAAGAAAAGAGAAAACAAAAGACATTTTCATAAAGTCCAGAGATGTAAGAAGAGAGGTATATTACAAACACAATATGTGATGGGGGATTGAATAATTAAAGTAGTTTCAATTATAACTTCAGATATAGCAGTAATTTTTAACACTGGATGGACACTAGAGTCACTTGGGGGAGCCTTTAAAAGTACTGAAGTGTGGACCTTGCCCTAAAACAATTAAATCAAATTATTCATGAATATGTAGTTATTATGCATTCATATTTTAAGCCCTCCCCCTCATTATTATAAAGTTTGCTCAGTTCTGAGAATCACTGAAATATAGTGAAAAAGTAATTTGCCCTCTATATTAAGCAAATAAAATTGTCCCATTTCAGTGGCTTTTATTTTTGCTCATTCTTTCTTTAAAGCATAATTAAACATTGTTCTAGTTTGGTCCAAACTTACATTTCAATATTCTCCAAACATATTTTGAAAGAGTATTTTACTATCTACGAAGTTCACAGCAGTTTAGTTTCCAATATCCAGAAAATACAGTTTGAGATGGCGCTTTGGAGCCCTACTTCTTTAAACTGAAGAATGAAAAACAAAGAAATCAAGAAAAAGGCATTAAGTCTATAATTAGTACTTACTGTGTAACATTTATTACGGGTCATATCTGTAACTGAACAAATGAAGACAGAAAGCCATCCCAACCATTTAGCATAAGTGCATCCTCAAAAGTGAAAAAGAGCCAAATTGAGTATCTATGTTAACATATTGTGCACCCAGTATTATTAACAGTGCTATAAGAATATATATACTCCAAAGTAATTACAGATGAGACTTAAGATTTCAAATATTAAAAGCAAGGTTCTATTTTTATTCTAATATATTCCAAAGGTTTCAAAACAAAAGGACTCTAAACAATGCCAGCCTATACGTTCATGATTAGCATTGTTCTCCATTGGCAGTAGAAAATATAATGCAGTCACACTTCAGGGTCCAGATGCTTTGCTGATACCGCCTCCCAGACCTGGTATCAGGTCTCATATGTACTTTAGTCTGTCATTCATGGGTGCCCCATGCACATATTTGGCAGTTTGCTTGCCCACTGCTTTGGCAGATTTCCAGGGACAAATAAGTATGCTGCACTTCACAATTTCTATGGGCAATGCTTTCCAGATTCAGTTAAGTTACTCACCATGCCTATAAGCATTTAAAGAGGGATTATGACCATGGCAAATTGCATAGGCCAAAATAATTCTACCCAAAACCTATGAATCCAAAGATTTTAAATGGGATTACATAGGATTTTAGCAAATAATTCATATCAACTACATGTTCACGAAACATAAAGAAATTAAATGATCTTCTGTTATGACATTCCTTAATTCTGGGAACCAAGAAGTCTGAAAACACAGTAAGAATAAATTTTGTTTAGGCTTTTAATTCTATTCTTTTGTTAGACCCCCTAAGCCATTTAGGAACACACTAAAAAACAGAGTAAACAAATAGCAACCTTAAAATAATTAACTTATCTTTTTCACTTCAAGTGTTGTGACTAAATATGTCCATGGACTTTCACTGAAGATGGGCATTTTTTTTCACGAATATATGTATTTGAGCATATGCTACTTTAAAATAGAGAAAAATAAAGCCTGTATGCAATATTTAAAATCCATTTTAAATCTGAGGGCCTATTGTGACCAATTTCTTTTTCAAGAAAATCTTTAATTTTGCATTATAATGACACCTTAGTTAAGTACTAGCAAAATGTAACAAATAAAAGAAGAATCATTGCAGTTAAAGTAAGTAATTGGATAAAAGAGGCATAGGTAAATAAGTTACAAATCCTAGAACCATTTAAAAAAACCACAAAACATTCAACTCTTTCTTTCCCCAGGTGGTTTAGGGAATACGCTATTAAGAGAATGCTTCATGTGCTGATCATTTCAAAATCACAAAATCACAGAATGCAAAGCACTGGCTATGCAGCTAGGGTATACAAAGTCCAATAAAAGTAAGATATTCTCCCCAAAATTAAGAGCTCACATTCTAGTGGTGAAGTGCATGTGCACCCCCCTACCCTACCTCCACATGCTACATTCATGAGGAGAACATGAAAAAAATATTTAAAAAACACTATCCTAATGCAGAGGAGGGGGTACACAATACATATTAGAGGTAGCTGACTCTTTAAGTTTGGAAAACACTTTAATGGACATTTTTATTGAATAAGGTGTGCTCCCTTTTGCCCAACTCTCTACTGGGAATAGAATGGGAGTGTTTTCCACACACCTGCAAAATGAACTGAATGAGTAATAAATTAGACATTTCACTTTTCCCATGGCTGGTATAAGACACAAGGCTTTATGGGTAATCTGGGGAAAAGAGAGAATTAGAGTTGAGAGAAAGGATCTGGGGAGAGAGTGTATGAAGATCAGATGCTTGACAGTATTTTGGGCTCAAGGAGATACAGGGCAGGTGAGCAATATCTGATGGCAGAGACAACTGAGGAAGCTTTAAGAATAACAATGAGGCTTCCCTGGTGGCGCAGTGGTTGAGAGTCCGCCTGCCGATGCAGGGGACACAGCTTCATGCCCCGGTCTGGGAAGATCCCACATGCCGTGGAGCGGCTAGGCCCATGAGCCATGGCCGCTGAGCCTGCGTGTCCCGAGCCTGCGCTCTGCAACGGGAGGGGCCGCAACAGTGAGAGGCCTGCGTACCGCAAAAAAAAAAAAAAAAAAAAAAAAAAAAAAAAGAATGACAATGTCTCCTATTTATTTTTCAAATCATTGTTTGTGCTTTTTGGAATACCTCTCTATTTCTCCCAGACTTCAGGGAAGAGGTTAAACACAACAGTCATGCATTCGTGGTGTTTTGTAAAACTCAGGAAAAAGCATCTGGTGTAAAGCAGAAGGAGTGAAGAGAGAGAACAGCAGCTGCAGGATTGGAGGGCAATGGGGAAGACACATGTAAGAGATCTACATAAGACTTATGTTCCACATAAGACTCAGGAACAGATATGAGATACTCGCTAAAAACACCCACAGGAGTTCACATTTGGATGAGGGCTGCTAGGGGACTGGTGCCAAAGTGAGCTACTACATGGTGAGAAGTTAGCAAAGCACAATTCCACAATTTCCAGAGCTCTGGACTTCTCACAATATGTGGAATGAGGGCTCAAGTTATTTTAATTCAAAGGACTATTGACATCTGGGACATTACATTACATTAGCCCTGATAAGGGCTATGACACAGGTACCAAGGACACTGAGGCAACAGGAAAATCACAGATGTTTTACAGACAACCAGATCAGCAGTTACATCCTATGTTTATAAGCCACATGGGAAGTGAATGACCCTCTCTGGGACATTTTTCACCTATTAAGTAAGATTAACAATGCCAATTCCTTTTGTTAGGTGTGTACAACAAATGTGTTTAAAGCACCTAGCATATCGTAGGCACAGAATAAATCTTAGTCCCTTTTCCTAATTGTCTTATCCATCCTACTCTCGGAGAACTCTAGGAGACAGAGACATTGATTCCAGTTAGAGGTCAAAAAGTTTTTGTGGAAAAGATTGGTTTTGAATCGGGTCTTGAAAAATAAGTATGTAGAGTACTTTCAGAGATGGATTTACTGGGGGAACATAGTATAATTACAAGGAAATGTAATAGTGTATGTATGTATGTCCATAAATGAAAGAAGAGTTCATAGAAGAGAAAGTAGGGAAGTGTAAATAGAATTGATATTTCTGATGTGCAGTAGACAGGTTTTTGGTCCCCATGATCTTTGCTCACTGGCCTTATGCCTGAAAATATCTTACTTTATATGACAAGGAAGGGGAAGGCAGAAGAGTTTCTCAGCAAAGGGCATTGAGAACAAGACTTCAGCCACATTTAATGACTTTGAAGATGGAAGAAGCAAGCCACAAGCCAAAGAATGCATGCAGTTTCTAGAAGCTGGAAACATCCCTCAGCTCAGAGCCAGCAAGAAAATGGGGGCCTCAGTCCTACAACCATATTTTGCCCTAGAGATTCCAAGGAATCAAATGCATGCAATTTGCTGACACTGATTTTAAATAGAATGCTTAGAACAGAACACAACTCTTCAGCCAGGACTATAAAAGATTGTAGTTTTAAGCCAATATGTTTGTAGTGGTTTGTTATGTCAGCAATAGAAAGACAATAGATGACGTGGGGTGAGGGGACAACAGCATTGAATGAGACAGAGATGTTGAATGCAAATGGTATCCCAGTGCTAGTTGGAGGTGAGAGAATTATTACCTCGCATGGCAATGCCCTTTTGTCTCTCCACCCTCTCACACAAAAATTTACATAGAAAAACTCAGGTAATATTTTATGGGAGCAGATAGAGAGGAATTAAGCAAATTCCAGTGACAGTTTCTGGTTAAATAGTTTGGATGAGCTCACAACATGATATTCATTAGATCAGTGATCCCCAAACTTATTGGCATCAGAGACTGTTTTGGTGGAAGACAATTTTTCCATGGACCAGGGAAGGGGGGGGTGGTTTTGGGATGATTCAAGTGCATTACATTTATTATGTACCTTATTTCGATTAATATTACATTGTAATATATAATGAAATAATTATACAACTCACCAGAATGCAGAATCAGGAGCCCTGAGCTTGTTTTCCTGCAACTAGATTGTCCCATCTGGTGGTGATGGGAGACAGTGACACCCGAAGTGTATTGCTTATGCACAGTCTACCCTGTAAGATGCAGCTTAATTGTCACTTGTCACTCACTGATAGGGTTTTGTTATGAGTCCACAAGCAGTTGATTTATCATGGTCTCTGTGCAGTCAAACCTCTCTGCTAATGATAATCTGTATTTGCAGCCGCTCCCCAGCGCTAGCATCACTGCCTCAGCTCCACCTCAGGTCATCAGTCATTAGATTCTCATAAGGAACATGCAATCTAGATCACTTGCATGCGCAATTCACAATAGGGTTCGCACTCCTATGAGAATCTAATGCCACAGCTGATCCAACAGGAGGCGGAGCTCAGGCGGACATTCTATGGAATTGGAATAGACATTCTATGCCTCTTATGAGACATAAATCTTATTCTCATTCTTAAAAAAAAATTACAACCTAATTGTTACCATTTCTGGAAAGTCATTCCTGGGTTCTCCTCTGTGTACTCAAGGTCCCCTTTGCTTTCATTGCTTTTAACACATATCGGATTTCATTTTAATAGAAAAAATTTCCCCATTACACTTTCCTGAGGAAAATTATCTTTTCTCAATTTTGAGTAGAGGTTCTGAAAGACTGGTAATTAAATAAATGAATTAGTCAATGAATTGATGAAATTAATTAAAATTTTGACTTTGTGTTTTGCTAAAGGCTGATATGAGACATGACCTTATATAGTGCAGGTCTAAAACCCTTGTAAAGTGTTCTATATATAATTATGTATATAGCTTTCTCCTGATTAAAAACCATTTCATACTAGTTTTGTCATGTTCCCTTATATAAGAAAAGAACAAAAAAGGGCAAAGAGGTATAAATTCCACAATATTCTTTCTTTAATCGGATATTAGGGAATTTAGAGATGATTTGCTATTATTCTTCAGTCAGCTCTTTTTAGCTAGATGTTTGTAGTGTAAAGATAAATAAAAGATGGGCCTTTTCTTAGGAAACTCATTCTATCAGCCAACTCCAAGATTAAGATCCTAAAACCACTTTCAAACTATCCTCATCTCGAAAATGGCACGATGGTACATAACTTAGGGATGTCAAGAAGTTAAATAAAAGGTTTATAAAAAAAGTATAGCATGTGCCTCAAAGGACATTTTTTTATGTTGGTTACATATATATTATTTTTCTTATTAATTTTTAAAACTTTGTTTCTGTGTTAAGGGTGTTGATTTTTAATGTAAACCACCTAAAATATTGTTTTTTAAAATAAGTAAATTATAAATAAATTCATCATAAATTGTTAATAAATTTACATGATGCTATTAGGACACTTAGGACTACTAAATATCTAGTTAAAGGCTAATTATCTGAAACAGTAAAAATATTTTTCAAATAAAAGAATAATAAAAATAAGAGAAAATTTCCATTTCTGTTGTCACCTCCTTATCTCTGCATGTTATCATTTTTCCTTGGCTTACTAAATCACCTACTATTTGGTCCCCAGTTTCACTCCCTTCCTGTCCATCTTCCATTTTGCCATCTGATTGATCTTTCTAAAGTATGGACATGATATTGACAACCATTTATTTAAAATCACATATGGTTTTCTGTTATAGATGGCATGACGTCCCAGCTCCTAAGCATAGCTTTAGCACTCCTTAGTCATCTGGTTTCTGCCTACCAGCTGGACTCAACTTTGCCAGTCCCCTCTCAGCCCCTGATGATTTTAAACAATTTGCAATCTCAAAATTTAGCAGGACAGTTTAGCCTTGGCCTCCATACATGGGATTCCTTTTTCCTGAAGACTCCTCTCTTTATCCCCACCCACGCAGGTTATCATTGCCTACCTGTCAATCTCCTACTCTTTCAAGCCATATCTCAAGTATTATCATTCAGTAACTTCTTCCCTAATCTCCAAAAAGAATTAGGTGTTCACTCCTCTACGCTAATGTCTCCTATCTCATGCCTTGTCACATAGTTTCTACAGCTTCAAGCTTTTTTTTTTTTTTAATCCACTTCTGATGCTAAGCAATGAGCTGCATCAAGAACAGATGCACTTTTGCCAGGTTTATCATAATATAAGGAGGAATAACATAGACTTTGGCACTGTGCCCATCAATTTATTACATAAGAGCATAAATGAATAAGTACTTAAATAGCAGAGTCAATCAGAACTATTAGAAAAATCACAAGGTAAAAGAGAAATGAATTGCAATTCTAAATTGGTCATAAATGCATATCTTTTTGAAATAAGTTGAGTTAAATTTTTTCAACATTTCCCTGTTCTATACAGTGAGTTCCCCTAAAGCAGTCTCTTTTAAGAATATACATATATTAGTAGAATATTATACAACATTTATTAGAATTTTTATTTTTATGTGGTAGTGTAATGGTGTTTAAGATTTAAATACATGTATACTTATTATATATATATATATATATATATATATATTATTCATATATATACATACTTGTGTGTATAAAGCAAGAGATAAAAAATATTATTCTAAGGAAATTCTGTAGCATTCAGTTACAATAAAATATTTTTTATAAAACAAGAATAATTAGAATGTATAAATTTAAATGTTATGAAACTTTATGAGTGATAAAAGCACAAAGGATTAAGGAATAACTATAAATAAAATTAATAAAAATATCATTTCAAAAATATGAATCATGGGCTTCCCTGGTGGCGCAGTGGTTGAGAGTCTGCCTGCCGATGCAGGGGAAACAGGTTTGTGCCCTGGTCCAGGAAGATCCCACATGCTGCGGAGTGGCTAGGCTCATGAGCCATGGCTGCTGAGCCTGTGTGTCTGGAGCCTGTGCTCTGCAACGGGAGAAGCCACAACAGTGAGAGACCAACGTACTACAAAAAAAAAAAAAAAAAAAAAAAAAAAAAACAATCAAGCTTTGGCAGAAATATATTTTTGAAATACAGTAAAAAGCTTTGTTGAATTCATTTGTTTCATTTTTTAGATTCCACATATAAGTGATAACATACAATATTTGTCTTTCTCTGTCTGACTTATTTCAGTAAGCATAATGCCCCCTAGATCCATTCATGTTGTTGCAAATGGCAAAATTTTATTTATTTTTTTATGGCTGAGTAACATTCCATTGTATATGTATACCACATCCTTATCCATTCGTCTGTTGGACACTTGGGTTGTTTCCATATCTTGGCTATTGTAAATAGTATTGTTATAAACATTGGAATGCATGTATCTTTTCAAATTAGTGTTTCTGTTTTCTTCAGATAAATACCCAGGAGTGGAATTGCTGGGTCATATGGTAGTTCTATTTTTAGTTTTTTGAGAAAACCCATACTGTTTTCCATAGTGGTTGCACAAATTTTCATTCCCACCAACAGTGTACAAGGGTTCCCTTTTCTCCACATCCTCACCAACATTTGTTATTTGTGTCCTTTTTGATGATACCCATTCTGACAGGTGTGAGGTGATATCTCATTGTGGTTTTAATTTGCACTTCTTTGAAGAGTAGCGATGTTGAACATCTTTTCATGTGTCTGTTGGCCACTTGTGTGTCTTCTTTGGAAAAATGTCTATTTAGGTCTTCTGCCCATAAAACAAATAAATATATATAACTATAACACAACAGAAACAAATTCACAGATATAGAGAATAAGAACACAGATATAATGGTCACCAGTGGGGAGAGGAAAGGGAGAAAGGGCAAATTAAAGGTAGACGATTAAGAGGTACAAACTACTATGTATAAATAAAGTTAAAAACCTACAAGGATATATTGTACAATGCAGAGAATACAATCAATATTTTACAATAACTTTAAATGGATTATAATCTAAAAAATATTGAATCACTGTGTTGTACACCTGAAAGTAATATAATATTGCAAATCAATTATAATTCAAGTAAAAAAGCCTATGTAACATTTCCCAAGTAAATACACACAAGTACATACACACACATTATTAAGTAAATGTTACATAATAATGTTATAACTGAATCATGCCCCCTCCCAATTCATATACTGAGCTTCCCAACACCTCATAATATGACTGTATTTGGAGACAGAACCTTTAAAGAGGTGATTAATTTAAATTTAGGCCATTAGGTAGGCCTTAGTCCATTCAATTGTGTATTTTTAAGAAGAGGAAATTTGAATATACAGAGACACCAAGGATCCAAGTGCACAAAGGAAAGATCATTGAGTTCACAGTGAGAAGGTGGCCATCTAAAAGCCAAGGATCAAGGACTCAGGAGAAACCAAAGCTGCGTACACTTTGATCTTGGACTTCTATGGATTCAGAATTTTGAAAAATAAAATAAAATTTTTGTTTAAGCCACCTAGTTTGTAGTATTTTGTTATGGCAGTTCTAGCAAACTAATACATATTGATTAGGCAAAAAGACACAATGAATTCATACAGAATTGCTCCCTGTTCATTATCAAGGTGATAATTGATATTCCCCAGCACATACAAAGAAAGGTAAACAGACCTGAGCAGCTAAACTGAATTTCTTCACTATTTAACAAAAAATTTACAGCTTATGTTATTAAATAGCAGAAGGGAAAAAATCTAATATTTAATCTCAAAGTCTCATATATACCATTATTATTTATTATTAAAGGGAAGACATAAAAGTTAAAATCATAGAAGTAAATGTGAGAATTTAAGAATGAAAAAATAAAAATATATACTATTTATAAAATTAAATATTAATTGGCTTTATTGAAGATATTCTAGTTTAACACTCATTACCTGGGAGGCAGGGTTTCCAGAAATGGGCCTTTATGTATAATTTAAGCCTATAGGCAATATCTCTTTAGTGTATTCAATAGAATACAAAGGTTCTTCCTTATTACATTAGTATTTAAAAACCCAATTGTAATGAAAGAGAAATTGCCAGAGTGAAATAAGTATTATTGATTTTATAAAAATTATTTTTTTCCTAAATAATATAAGCATGTGAGAAATTTTTAGGGGCAGTGGTGGAAGAGCTTTGATATGACATTTCACTTTATGACTTATCTGTAGTCAAGAGTCGGAATTTACAAATACAGTGCACAGAAAGTTAAACATAGGATTATTTCAATAATGTAGCATCAAGCTTTGTTAGTAAACTTCATTTGTAAATGTTTCATAGGTCAAATTTTAAATATGAAAAATGTTTTGAAAAATATTTTATTGCTAGACTTATTTAACATTTTAAAAATGTAAACTTGAGGCTAGATTATAAGGATGATCAGAATAAGAGTGAGAGTCAAAGAGAATGAACATCTCCAGGGTTCTTAAAGTGAATAACAGAGTGAATCAAAATGGATAATATCAAAGGGAATGACAGATTGAAAGGGAAAGATTTCAAAGTGAATGCTGAAACAAAAGCAAGACTGCTGAAGACCTAATTCTGTAGTTGACAAAGGATCAAGTTGGACAGTTTGTTATATTCAGATTGTATAATTTCCTTCTTTATGAGAATTTTGTATTTACTTTTTATTTATTATTATTATTTTTGTATTTACTTTTTATTTTAACACAGTTGTCTTAAACTTTTGTTTCTTGTCATGCTGGAGAGACAGGGACCTGAATTACCCTCAAACAACAATCAACTATAATACTGGAGAAATTATAAAAATTAATTGTTTTCAAATGTTGACAAGAATCAGTGAAGATCTGTGATTTCTGTGCAAAAGGAAACATACAGGGTGAGCTCTACAAAATTATCCTGGTTTTCTACCTGGGAGAATATTCCAGACCACCATGAAAAAGCTCCTGTAGGGTCTTTCTGAATTTAGGACATAAAGATCACAGTTTGAGAAAGTTAGGCAACTGGGAATTGCAGGACAGGGTTCCTGAGAGAAGAGATCTATACAGAAAAAGAGCCCCCTAAACTTACATTGGGTTTATCTTCAGTCTTTGCTAAATGCAGCTTGCTGAAGATCCCCATGTGTAGGAAGAAACTCCATGAGGCCAGACAACAAACGACGAACGTTACTTCCAAGCTAAACAATTCTGCGATATCAGATAAGACAGGAGATTTTTGAGCTCCAATTAGCAAGAATAGAGTCACCTTTAATGATATGGGTAATTCAATAGAAACTTCAAAAATACTTCACCTTTGTAATACATCTAAACCTTCCCTAGATTTAAGGCTACTCTAGACCAAATTACAGCACTGGTTAGTAGTTTAAAAAAAGAAATAAAGATGATACCCAAGTAACTTAACTGTTAAAACAAAGCACAGTGATCTTTTAAAGGTAGGAAATAAAATCCAGATTCTCAACATAACAATACCCAGCCTCCAATCAAAAATTATTTGCAATGCCAAGAAGGAAGAAAGTGTGACCCAAAGTCCCGAGGAAAGTCAGTTAAAAGAAAATAGAACAAAAAGTTATATATATATATATATATATATATATATATATATATATATATATATATATGAATGAATTAAGAGATAACAGCATGTTAAACTATTATTAATGTACTCAAAATATTCAATGATTAAAAGTAAAATGATATATGCACTGAATTGTGTTTCCTCAGAACTGTGCTTGAGTTCTAAAACTCAAATATTACTATAGTTGGAGAAAGAGACTTTCAGGAAGTAAAGTTAAAGTTCAGAAGAATGGGGTCATAAAGGTGAGGTGAATAGGACCGGTGACCTTATAAGAAGAGGAGGAGATATCAGGGGTGCAGAGCACAGAGGAAAGGCCCTGTGTATACACAGCAAGAAGACAGCAGTCTGCAAGCCAGGGAGAGAATCCTCACCAGAAACCAACCCTGCTGGCATCTTGATTTTGAGATTCTAGCCTTGAGAACTGTGAGAAAATAAATTCATGTTGTTTAAACCACACAGTCTGGGTATTTTGTTATGGTAGCCTTATCAGACAAACACAAATGAGTAGAAGGATGTTGTTTGCATGCAGAATATTTGAAGATTTTCCAAGTTTCTACATGTTGTTGATCTCTAATTTAATGGCCTCTGATAAGAAAACATACTCTTTGTGAATGCAGTTGTTCTAAATGTGTTGGGACATCTTTTGTGTCCAGTATATATTCTCTTTTCGTGAATGTTGCTTGAACACAACAAAATGCATGTTTTGGTGGTGTAGTCTAGAGTATACAGTGTAAGTCAATTAGGCCAGGTTGGTTGATAATACAACTCAAAATTTTTATGCCTTTACTGAGTTTCTGTTCACTTGTCCACATATTAATGTGAGAGTGGTTTTGGAATCTCCAAATTATATATTTGCCTATTTTCCTTTCAGCCTGTTAATATTTACACTGCTTATTTTGAAACTCTCTTATGGATGCATACACAAGTAGGTTACACAAAGAAGAGGAAATTAGACCAAAAGCAAGTAAAAGGAAAGAAATAATAAAGACAGGGGCATAAATCAAACACAAACAGGAAAGAAAAGGGCAACAGAAATCAATAAAGCAAACTACAGATTCTTTCAAAAGATTTAGATAATTGATTGAGACCAAAGGAAAAATGATAAAATTTATTAATATCAGGAATAAATCTAAGATACTATAAATATATAGCAGAAAATAATTAAATAATTTTGTGCCAGTAAATATAAAAACTTAATGAATAAATTCTATAAAAGACAGAAAATACCAAAATTGATTCAATAAAAAATTAGAAAATTTGAATAGCCCTGTTTTTACTAAAAATAATAAATTTATAATTAAAATTACTTCCCAAGGGACTTTAATCTACAATGAAATATGTAAAACTTGATTCTGAATATGTAAAACTCTAGAAGATATAAATAACAATTTGAGATGAGTTTTATATTCTGTTCCTTATTTGTGGTAATGATTACAGGGTTATCTGTACTTGTAAAAACTTATCTAACTATATACTTTTGATGTGGGAAGACTATATATAATCTCCTATATAGTTTGCTGAGTGAAGAGTGACCACTTATCATACCGTTATGTGGTTTCATGGAGCTGAGAGTAAAAATTAGAGTTTTAAAACTGCCAAGATGAATGAAACCTTACAACCATCTCTAAGAATTCAACTGGGTCTTCCAATTAAGTATACTTTAGAAAAGGGGGTTAATCAGAACAATCCATAAAAAATAGGAAGTGCAGATTTGACTCAACTTGATACAATCTACTCTTAATTTAACTACTTTACAGAAGCAAAATTAAATCCACCCTGAAGGAAAATAACATCATCCATAGTCTCAAATGTTATCTACAAAATGTACATGTAAAGGAGAAAACAGGTAGAAGACCCACAAGAAATTCTGATTTTGGAATTTTCAAACATGCACTGAGCAACAGCTATTTAATGTATTCATAAAAAGTAAAGATGTATATATTTAGAAAAATGTGGTAAGTATAAAGAAGAATCAAATATAAATTTCAAAATACAGAAAAAAAACAATGAAATTTTAAATTGAAGAGCACATAAATCACCTGGAAAATAGATTAAGGAGAATTATCAAGATACAAACATGGAAAGACAGAAAAGGAAGGAAACACACACACACAAAAAAACTATAATAGAAATATGGGATTGTAAAAACTATAATATATGTTCAAATTAATATAAACAATGAAGAGAGAAAAATAATTGGGCAGAAGTATTATTTAAAGATATTGGTAAATATTTTTTTAACACTGTCAATATCATGAACTCAGAAAGTCAAGAAGGGTTGTAAGTGATAAACAGCATAAAAACATCCAAACAACATAGTCATACATTGATAAAACTCAGGAAAAAAAAAAGATAAAATTCATAGAGATGCCAGATAAACAAGTTATATTAAGTTCAAAAGAGAAATAATGAGAGAGTAACTTCTCAAAAGAAACATTGGAAGCCAAAAGAAGATGGTTATATTCAAAGTTACTAACTCTAAATCTAAACCCTGCAGTAATGGCCTTCAATGGTACAGGCAAAAGGATATATTTTCTTTGTTTTTTAAAAAAATAAATTTATTTGTTTATTTATTTTAGCTGTGTTGGGTCTTCATTGCTGTGCATGGGCTTTCTCTAGTTGCAGCAAGTGGGGGGCTACTCTCTGTTGCAGTGCACAGGCTTCTTATTGCTGTGGCAGAGTATGGGCTCTAGGTGTGCGGGCTTCAGTAG
Organism: Mesoplodon mirus; assembly: GCF_964341445.2. Taxonomy (NCBI): domain Eukaryota; kingdom Metazoa; phylum Chordata; class Mammalia; order Artiodactyla; family Ziphiidae; genus Mesoplodon; species Mesoplodon mirus. The sequence goes on from NC_138982.1 coordinate 113,810,695, forward strand.
TTGTAGCACGTGGCCTCAGTAGTTGTGGCTCACAGGTTCTAGAGCGTAGGCTCAGTAGTTGTGGCTCACATGCTTAGTTGCTCCACAGCATGTGGGATCTTCCTGGACCAGGGATCGAACCTGTGTCCCCTGTGTTGGCAGATGGATTCTTAACCACTGTGCCACCAGGGAAATCCCAAAAGGATATATTTTCTAACAACCAAAAAACTGAGAACATTTGCCATCAGGAAAAAGGAACTAGAATACTATGAAAAGGGATTCGTAAAGATCAAAGAAAATGACTCCAGATAAAAGGACAGAAATACAGGAAAAAAACAAGATCAATGAACAGCTAAGTATGTGAATAAGTTTAAATGAATGTTGACTGTTAAACAATAATCATAATGTTTTCTGAGGTTTAAAATTATAGAATTAAATTACATAACAAACTTGGCACTGATATCATGAAGGGGAAGATGTGTTATGGATTTATTGTCTAAGAAATAAAAAATACATCTTACATATAAGAAATAAAAGTTTTAAAGCAAAGGGAAATTAAATATATATCACACAATATTTAAAAGATACTTAGCATAACTTTAACAGAGATGATGGGTTTCAGGTCAAGATGAAATTTTGGACTTTGAGCTGATGCTGTAATGGAATGAAAAATAAGAACTTTTTGTTCAAGCATAAAATATACCAGTATGAAGCCATGAAATGACTGACCTATAAACTATATGTAGTAAACTGGATGTTACAAACATATGAGTGGAATAAAAGCAAATTGCAGAAGATTATTAGGGCATGATACTGTATAAAAATTAATTATAAAATTTAAAAGATTTTATTTTCAAAGTTAGCTTATACTGTTTTATATATATAGTAAAACTATATGATAAAATTAAAGTCAATAAAATGCTAAACCCAAATAGAGGATAGTGTCTAACTGGGGGAAAAAAATAGAGTGATAAGATAGTGAAGGAGTGCACAAAATCACAGGTAAGATATTATTGCTAATGACAAAGTTCATAAGTTGAATGGTGAATTCCTAGATAACCCTTGGTGTTATGCTTTATAACTCACATATGTGTTGCAACTATTATTTGTCATATCAAACTTTTTTCCTTTTTTTTCTTTTTTTTACTGAAGGATTGTTGATTTCCAATGTTGTCTTAGTTTCAGGTGTACAACACAGTGACTCAGTTATACATACATATTCTTTTTTAGATTCTTTTTCAGATTCTTTTCCTTTATATATTACAAAATATTGAGTAAGTTCCCTGTGCTATACAGTAGGTCTTTTTTATTATCTATTTTATATATAGTAGTGTGTATAGGTTAATCCCATCATCCTAATTTATCCCCCCCCTTCCTCTTTGGTAACCATAAATTTGTTTATGATATCTGTTGTTCTGTTTTGTAAGTAAGTTCATTTGTATCTTTTTTTTCAGATTCCACATATAAGCAAATCATATGATATTTGTCTTTCTCTATCTGACTTACTTCACTTAGTATGATAATCTCTAGGTCCATCTATGTTGTTGTTAATGGCAATATTTCATTCTTTTGTATGGCTGAGTAATTAATATTCCACTATAAACATATCATATATTTTTTATCCATTCATCTGTTGATGGACATTTAGGTTGCTTCCATGTCTTGGCTATTGTAAATAGTGTTGCAATGAACACTGAGGTGCATGCATATTTTTGAATTATAGTTTCCTCCACATATATGCCCAGGAGTAGAATTGCAGAATCATAGGGTAGCTCTATGGTTAGTTTCTTAAAGGAACCTTGATACTGTTCTCCATAGTGGCTGTATCAATTTACATTCCCACCAAGAGTATAGGAGGGTTCCTTCTCTCCACACCCCCTTCAACATTTATTATTTGTAGACGTTTTTGATAATGGCCATTCTGATCGGAGTGAGGTAATACCTCACTGCATTTTTGATTTGCATTTCTCTAATAATTGGCAATGTTGAGCTTTTTTTTTTTTTTTTTTGGTACACTGGCCTCTCACTGCCGTGGCCTCTACCGCCGTGGAGCACAGGCTCCGAACGTGCAGGCCCAGCGGCCATGGCCCACGGGCCCAGCTGCTCCACGGCACGTGGGATTCTCCCAGACCAGGGCACGAACCCATGCCCCCTGCATTGGCAGGCGGACTCCCAACCACTGTGCCACTAGGGAAGCCCGAGCATTTTTTTTTTTCATGTGCCTATTGGCTATCTGTATGTCTCCTTTGGAGAAATGTCAAACTTTAAAAAGTTACCGATTCTTAAGATAGACATAGGTTCAATTGAAGTTCTACTCACTAAATGTGATGCTTTGAACAAGTAATTCCAACTCTACCTCTTTTTTTCCCATATGTACATTGAGGTTCATGCCAGTGACATCTTAATTCATGTTAATCACCCTGCCATCTGGTAAGCTCTAGAAAATATTAAATTTTATTATTGTTAGTGAGCCTTTCCTGAAGCTCAACTCACATTCCAGTCTTACTTCTCTTTCTCTCTCATAAGAATGTGCTCACATCTTCTGAAAAAAAGTCATTAATGGTTTTTGTTTTTACTGTCTTTTCTAAGGATGTTCACATAGCAAATATCCTTGAAACATAGAAATTGTGTTTCTGTGAAGCAGAGGATAAATTTGATTGCTGTCCAAGACAATACAGATGATGTCTCCTTTTGGGAAAGTGTTGAACAAGTTTGCCAGTGGCCCCTTATAAAAGATTAGTGTTTCCTTTAATCCCTCCTTGGGTTTCACTCCTGCAAGTTACCCAATGTGTGTTCAGGCATCATGCAGCCCTCATACTACACACTGTGGGAATTGAGTCTTGGGGAACCAGAACAAATAATGTTACTCTGGCTAATGTTATTGCTTGTAACAAACTGCCCTTTGTCTTTGAGCCAATAAGTTTGTTTTTCTACCAATATCCATGGGATTGTGGCAGGCCAACTTGTTAGCTTGCAAGTTCTTGGCAGTTCTGATTATAAGGATGTGATAGTGACAAAGACATGTCTTCCTGGAAAAGGAAGACAAAGACCTCCCTTTGAGTTGATTAATGGGATTTGAAGGAGCTCCTCGAGAATATGTAGTAAATTTATGGACTGGACTGCATCATCTATCAGGCAATAAATTCTCCTCTATTCTGCTTGTTAATGAGGAGATTGTTGCAGACTAAGTACCAGGAAGTATATTTAAAGAGCTGCCTGGATGGTGTCTGATTGTTACTCACTCTCCTCTGGGTTTGTGCTGGTGGGAGAGGGGGCGCTAGATGTGGACAGGAAACAAACCAGAACCCAAAATACTGATAAATGTATCAGCTATTGTTATGTTATATGTCAAAAATAATCAATTGTGTTACCCAGAAGGACAACTGAAGGCAAGTATTGAGAACATTTGCATGGTTTTAGACTTTGTATGTGCTATCCACAGCCTAAAGAGAATTTGAAACAGTGGAATGACCAGATTTTTAAAGATGTAATTCTGTTGGAAATTGTGGAAAGAAACTGGAAGAAGGAGACCATTTAAGTGGTATTGCTGTAATAAAAGGAAGAGAATAGAACAGACAGGATTGAATCAGATAAATGGAATGAAAAGACCTGGCTGTTAATTTGAAACCTCCTCAAGAGCTGCATGGGTATATTCTGAAACCAGGTCCCAAAAAGAGGGCAGAGAGAGATGGAAGAAAGAGCAGACCACTCCAGATTGGTAGGTGGCAATTTTAATAAACAAGGGAACTACTTATATTAGGCAGCTGCAAGACAAGTAGATCTCCACACCTGCCCTCCAAATCTTAAAAGTTTACATAGAGGCTTTAACTGAGTTCAGTCATGTATACTATCCAGTCTCAATACCACATTACTATCTCAAGGCTGAGTCCTTGGAAAGCCTCTGTCTCGCGAAGGGCAAGCAGAGCACATTCCAAGCGCAGGGGAGGGGATGAGGAGCCTCTCATTGTTCAGGTCCAGTTCTCAGGTCAACTGGCCGCCTGCCCTCTGGATTACCTCCTCCTAGACTGACCTCCATAACAACTCTGTGGAAAGTAAAAAAATAATCTGAAAGTGGTAAATATGGGCGATATTTTCGATTGCACCTTCCACTGTCATGGATGATATAAAAATGTAAAGGTATGGTTGAACATATTGATATTCCATATGCTGAAATGTCATAAACTAAGAGGGTCATTAACAGGAAGTTGATCTTTCAATATAACCAGTTACAAAAATGATTCAATTTCACCTACTCTAAAAACTAAAACAATAAATTAATATGTAAATTTGACTGGCATCTTCTAACACTCCAGTGTGAATTACATGTTTTATAATGATTGGGTTTTTTAAATTATTTTTAATGATTGTTCTTCGTAAGACACTCCATTGAATTTGGGTCTCAACTCAATCTGACTAATCTCAGCCAATCTAAATATCATGTTATTTATCTCCTATATATATTTTCCAGACCTTTTATTTTATTCTGATTTATATTTTCCCAATTCTAAGTTTATGATTTTCATTAGTAATCTGCCTTTCTTTGGATGCATTTTTGTAAGCCTCTTCCATTGTTTCTGAAGAACCAAATCTCATGAAAATTTAGCTAATAAATAGGAATATATAAGCAGGAACATTGTTCCTATGTTTTCTGTAAGAAAGAAATGGATAGTATTTCTTATTCTACAGTAGACATGAAGAAAAAGCAGAGAGAGACCTCTAGAACGCCCAAGAAAGGGAAACAGTGAGTAACAGGGATGCCAAAGGGAAATCAACTTCATTAAAGACCACAGACAACTTTCAAAATGTTGCTAGCACTTGCCAACTTTATCTTAGATTTTTTATTTAGTTTTTCTTTGAATTTTGTTTTATTTATCTTTTTATACAGCAGGTTCTTATTAGTTATCCATTTTACACATATTAGTGTATATATGTCAATCCCAATCTCCCAATTCATCCCACCACCACCCCTGTCCACACTGTTTTCCCCTCTTGGTGTCCATACGTTTGTTCTCTACATCTGTGTCTCACTTTCTGCCCTGAAAACTGGTTCATCTGTACCATTTTTCTAGGTTACATATATATGTGTTAATATACGATAATTGTATTTCTCTATCTGACTTACTTCACTCTGTATGACAGTGTCTAGATCCATCCACGTCTCTACAAATGAACCAATTTCATTCCATTTTATGGCTGAGTAATATTCCATTGTATATATGTACCACATCTTCTTTATCCATTCATCTGGCGATGGGCATTTAGGTTGCTTCCATGACCTGGCTATTGTAAATAGTGTTGCAATGAACATTGGGGTGCATGTGTCTTTTTGAAATATGGTTTTCTCTGGTTATATGCCCAAAAGTGGGATTGCTGGGTCATATGGTAATTCTATTTTTAGTTTTCTAAGGAATCTCCATACTGTTCTCCATAGTGGCTGTATGAATTTACATTCCCACCAACTGTGAAAAAGAGTTCCCTTTTCCCCACACCCGCTCCAGCATTTGTTGTTTGTAGATTTTCTGATGATGCCCATTCTAACTGGTGTTAGGTGATACCTCATTGTAGTTTTGATTTGCATTTCTCTAATAATTAGTTATGTTGAGCAGTGTTTCATGTGCTTCTTGGCCATCTGTATGTCTTCTTTGGAGAAATGTCTATTTAGGTCTTCTGCCCATTTTTTGATTGGGTTGTTTGTGTTTTTAGTATTGAACTGCATGGGCTGTTTCTATATTTTGGAGAGTAATCCTTTGTCCGTTGATTGGTTTGCAAACATTTTCTCCCATTCTGAGGGTTGTCTTTTCCTCTTGTTTGTAGTTTCCTTTGCTTTGCAAAGCTTTTATGTTTCATTAGGTCCCATTTGTTTATTTTTGTTTTTATTTCCATTACCTAGGAGGTGGATCAAAAATGATCTTGCTGTGATTTATGTCAAAGAGTGTTATTCCTATGTTTTTCTCTAAGAATAGTGTCCATTCTTACCTTTAGGTCTTCAATCCATTTTGAGTTTATTTTTGTGTATGGTGTTAAGGAGTGATCTAATTTCATTCTTTTACATGTAGCTGTCCAGTTTTCCCAGCACCACTTATTGAAGAGAGTGTCTTTTCTCCATTGTATATCTTTGCCTCCGTTGTCACAGATTAGTTGACCATAGGTGTGTGGGTTTATCTCTGGGCTTTCTATCCTGTTCCATTGATCTATGTTTCTGTTTTTGTGCCAGTACCATATTGTCTTGATTACTGTAGATCTGTAGTGTAGTTTGAAGTCAAGGAGTATGATTCCTCCAGCTCTGTTTTTTTTTTTTTTTTCCCTCAATCCTCCTTAGGCTCTTTGGAGTCTTTTCTGTTTCCATAAAAATTTTAAGATTTTTTGCTCTAGTTCTGTAAAAAATGCCATTGGTAATTTGATAGGGATTGCAGTGAATCTGTAGATTGCTTGGTGTACTATAGTCATTTTCACAATATTGTTTCTTCCAATGCAAGAACATGATATATCTCTCCATCTGTTTGTATCATCTCTAATTTCTTTCATCAGTGTCTTATAGTTTTCTGCATATAGGTCTTTTGTCTCCTTAGGTAGGTTTATTCCTAGGTATTTTACTCTTTTTGTTGCAATGGTAAATGGGAGTGTTTCCTGAATTTCTCTTTCAGATTTTTCACCATTAGTGTGTAGGAATTCAAGAGATTTCTGTGCATTAATTTTGTATCCTGAAACTTTACCAAATTCATTGATTAGCTCTAGTAGTTTTCTGGTGGCATTTTTAGGAAACTCTATGTATAGTATCATGTCATCTGCAAAGAGTGACAGTTTTCCTTCTTCTTTTCCTATTTGTATTCCTTTTATTTCTTTTTCTTCTCAGATTGCCATGGCTAGGACTTCCAAAACTATCTTGAATGATAGTGAAGAGAGTGAACATCCTAGTCTTGTCCATGATCTTGGAGGAAATGCTTTCAGTTTTTCACCCTTGACAATGACGTTTGTTGTGGGTTAGTTGTAAATGCCTTTATTATGATGAGGTAGGTTCCCTCTATGCCCACTTTCTGGAGAGTTTTTACATAAATTGGTGTTGAATTTTGTCAAAACCTTTTTCTGCATATATTGAGATGATCATATGATTTTTATTCTTCAATTTGTTAATATGGTGTATCACATTGATTGATTTGCATATATTGAAGAATCCTTGCATCCCTAGGATAAATTCCACTTGATCATGGTGTATGATTATTTTAATGTGCTGTTGGATTCTGTTTGCTAGTATTTTGTTGACGATTTTTATATCTATATTCATCAGTGATATTGGTCTGTAATTTTCTTTTTTTATAGTATCTTTGTCTGGTTTTGGTATCAGGGTGATGGTGGCCTCATAGAATGAGTTTGGTAATGTTCCTTCCTCTGCAATTTTCTGGAAGAGTTTGTGAAGGATAGGTGTTAGGTCTTCTCTAAATGTTTGATAGAATTCACCTGTGAAGCCATCTGATCCTGGATTTTTGTTTGTTGGAACATTTTTAATCACACTTTCAATTTCATTACTTGTGATTGGTCTGTTCATATTCTCTGTTCCTTCCTGGTTCAGTATTGGAAGGTTATACCTTCCTAAGAGTTGGTCCATTTCTTCCAGGTTGTCCACTTTATTGGCATAGAGATGCTTGTAGTAGTCTCTTAGGATGTTTTGTATTTCTGTGGTGTCTGTTGTAACTTCTCCTTTTTCATTTCTAATTTTGTTGATGTGAGTCCTCTTGCTCTCTTTCTTGATGAGTCTGGCTAATGGTTTATCAATTTTGTTTATCTTCACAAAGAACAAGGTTTTAGTTTTATTTATCTTTGCTATTGTTTTCTTTGTTTCTATTTCATTGATTTCTGTTCTGATCTTTATGATTTCTTTCCTTCTGCTAACTTTAGGTTTTGTTTGTTCTGCTTTCTCTAGTTCCTTTAGGTTTAAGGTTAGATTCTTTGAGATTTTACTTGTTTCTTGAGGTAGGCTTGTATTGCTATTAACTTCCCTCTTAGAACTGCTTTTGCTGCTTCCCATAGGTTTTTGGATCATCATATTTTCATTGTCATTTGTCTCTAGGTATTTTCTTATTTCTTCAGTGATCTATTGGTTATTTAGTAACGTATTGTTTAGCCTCCGTGTGTTTGATTTTTTACATTTTTTCCCTGTAATTGATTTCTAATGTCATAGCGTTGTGGTCAGAAAAGATGCTTGGTATGATTTCAATTTTCTTAAGTTTAGTGAGGCTTGATTTTTGACTCAAGGTTTGATCTATCCTGGAGAACTTTCTGTGTGCATTTGCAAAGAAAGTGTAATCTGCTGTTTTTGGGTGGAATGTCCTATAAATATCAACTAAATCTATCTGGTCTATTATGTCATTTAAAGTTTCTGTTTCCTTATTAATTTTCTGTTTTGATGATCTGTCCATTGGTGTAAGTGAGGTGTTAAAGTCTGCCACTATTATTGTGTTATTGTCAATTTCCTCTTTTATAGCTGTTAGCTATTGCCCTATGTATTGAGGTGCTCCTATGTTGGGGGAATACATATTTACAATTGTTATATCTTTTTCTTGGATTGATCCCTTGATCATTATGTAGTGACCTTCCTTGTCTCTTATAACATTCTTTATTTTAAAGTTTATTTTTTTGATATGAATATTGCTACTCCAGGTTTATTTTCATTTCCTTTTACATGGAATATCTTTTTCCATCCCCTCACTTTCAGTCTGTATGTGTCCCTAGGTCTGAAGTGGGTTTACTGTAGACAGCATATATATGGGTCTTGTCTTTGTATCCATGCAGCGAGCCTTTGTGTTTTGGTTGGAGTATTTAATCCATTCATGTTTAAGGTAATTATCAATATGTATGTTTCTATTACCATTTTCTTAATTGTTATGGATTTGTTTTTGTAGGTCACTTTCTTCTCTTGTGTTTCCCACTTAGAGAAGTTCCTTTAGCATTTATTGCAGAGCTGGTTTGGTGGTGCTGAATTCTCTTAGCTTTTGCTTGTCTGTAAAACTTTTGATTTCTCCATAAAATCTGACTGAAATCCTTGCTGTGTAGAGTAATCTTGGTTGTAGGTCCTTCACTTTCCTCATTTTAAATGTATCATGCCACTCTCTTCTGGTTTGTAGAGTTTCTGTTGAGATATCAGCTGTTAACCCTATGGGAGTTCCTTTGTATATTATTTGTCATTTTTCCCTTGTTGCTTTCAACAATTTTTCTTTGTATTTAATATTTGTCAATTTGATTACTATGTGTCTTGGCATGTTTCTCCTTGGGTTTATCCTGCCTGGGACTCTCTGCACTTCCTGGACTTGGGTGGCTCTTTCCTTTCCCATGTTGGGGAAATTTTCAACTATAATCTCTTCAAATATTTTCTCGGGTCCTTTCTCTCTCTCTCCTCTTCTCAGACCCCTATGATGCAAATGTTGTTGCATTTAATGTTGTCCCAAAGGTCTCTTAGGCTGTCTTCATTTCTTTTCATTCTTTTTTCTTTATTCTCTTCTGCCACAGTGAATTCCACCATTCTGTCTTCCAGGTCACTTATCTGTTCTTGTGCCTCAGTTATTCTGCTATTGATTTCTTCTAGTGTATTTTTCATTTCAGTTATTGCATTGTTCATCTCTGTTTGTTTCTTCTTTAATTCTTCTAGGTGTTTGTTCTTTAATTCTTCTAGGTCTTTGTTAAACATTTCTTGCATCTTCTCGATCTTTGCCACCATTCTTTTTCCAAGGTCCTGGATCATCTTCACTATCATTATTCTGAATTCTTTTTCTGGAAGATTGCCTATCTCTACTTCTTTTAGTTGGTTTTCTGTGGTTTTATCTTGGTCCTTCATCTGATATATAGCCCTCTGACTTTTCATCTTGTCTATCTTTCTGTGAATGTGGTTTTTGCTCCACAGGCTGCATGATTGTAGTTCTTGCTTCTGCTGTCTGCCCTCTGGTGGATGAGACTATCTAAGAGTTTTGTGCAAGTTTCCTGATGGGAGGAACTGGTGGTGGGTGGAGTTGGGTGTTGCCCTGGGGGCAGAGCTCAGTAAAACTTTAATCCACTTGTCTGCTGACACATGAGGCTGTGTTGCCTCCTTGTTGGTTTTTTGGCCTGAGGCGACCCGACACTGGAGCCCACCCTGCTCTTTATTGTGGCTAGTGGCAGACTCTGGGAGGGTTTACACCAAGGAGTACTTCCCAGGACTTCTGCTTCCAGTGTCCTTGTCCTCACAGTGAGTCACAGCCACCCCCCACCTCTGCAGGAGACCCTCCGACACTAGCAAGTAGGTCTGGGTCAGTCTTCTATGGGGTCACTGCTTTTTTCCCTGGGTCCCAATGCACACACTACTTTGTGTGTGCTCTCCAAGAGTAGAGTCTCTGTTTCCCCCAGTCCTGTCAAAGTCCTGCAATGAAATCCTGCTAGCCTTCAAAGTCTGTTTCTTTAGGAATTCCTCCTCCTGTTGCTGACCCCCAGGTTGGGAAGCCTGATGTTGGGCTCAGAACCTTCACTCCAGTGGGTGGACTTCTGTAGTATAAGTGTTCTCCAGTTTGTGAGTCACCCACCCTGCAGTTAGGGGATTTGATTTAATTGTGATTGCACCCCTCCTACCATCTGATTGTGTCTTCTCCTTTGTCTTTGGATGTGGGGTATCATTTTTGGTGAGTTCCAGTGTCTTCCTTTCGATGATTGTTGTGATTCCTGTGCTCACGCAAGAGGGAGCTGTGATTCTGGTGCTCTCACAAGAGGGAGTGAGCACACGTCCATCTACTCCACCATCTGGCTCCTCAGTTTCAGTTTTTTTCTTCCAAAAAAAAATGTATTTTAGATTTTTGAAATGATACATGATTTGTCTCTCTTATCTCAGGTCTAAAACCAAAAACTCCATGAAAACATAGAATACAATGGGGAGGAAATTGTTCTTTTGTACTGAGGACCCTGAGATTTTAATGAATGTGCTAAGATAAGGAGGAGGAAGGGGATTTTAATGAATGTGCTAATATAGTACACTTATTAATCATGCTAGGTGCTGTGCAAGGTGCTTTACCTAAACCATAGAATTTATCCCCATGGCAATTCTGTGTGATCTGTACTATGGGACTCCTGTTCCATTAGAGGCAACTAAGCTTCAGGAAAGTAGATCATTTTGTACGGTCATAATCTAATAATTTGGGGAGTCAAGAATTAATTCAGTCCTCCTCTTCCTCCTCATCTCCATGGATGGAAAAACACTGTAATGGTGAGGATTTGGGGTGCATATAGAAGACATTTCAAATTGAAAATAAAAGAAACATTTATCCTGCTACAGGAATATTTCATGAAGCTGAGGGCAGGATTATAGCCAGACCTGGAGAAAAAACAAGAGCTTGGGAATGGAATGCTGAGAAAAGGCCAGGGAATATTCTCTGCTTTATTTTTTTGTCTGCTTGTTTTATTGTTGCTCTTTCTCACTGCTTTTCTATGATGTCTGCTCCAATTTTTTTCCCTGTAAAGTTCAGCTTACTCTGCTCTGTCCACAAGGTAGAAGATTTGCATCTCACTACAGCTCAGATCATAGATATCTTGCTTCCAGAAGATTGCTTCATTCTATGAGAGACAATTTGATAAGCACAGGTTGGATCAACTTACTTATTACTCCATTGACTGTGACAGGAAAACTTTAGGTTCTGAATATAAATACTACTGCCAGGGCCCATTCAGGATGTAGTGAAGAGGAATATCATAAACAGGCCTAAAAGGAATCTTTTCTCAGTTTATTTGTTGTTGTATAGATGTATTTTTTTTAATAATAGGAAGTGAAAAAAGAAGGGGAAAGGCAGAGCAAAATGGAACAAGAGTGAGAATTTCTTTTTTCCTAAAGTTGCAAACATTACACGAACAGGACAATTGGGTAATAAAATGTGTTTAAATCTAGCATTTGGTACATTCTTTTTTAATTGACTGTCATTAACATACAATATTATACTTGTTTCAGGTGTATAACATAGAGATTTTACCTTATATACAATGAATTGATATCACAATAAGTCTACTAAACATCTGTCACCAAAAAAGTTATTACAATATTATTAACTATATTCTCTATATGCTACATTACTTCCCTATGACTTATTTATTTTACAATTGGAAATTTGTTCCTCTTAATCCCCTTCACGTATTTCACGCAATCCCCCATTCCCCTCCCCTCTGGCTACCACCAGTTTGTTCTCTGTATTTGTGAGTCTGTCTCTGTTTGGTTTTGTTTGTTCATTTGTTTTTCAGATTCCACATGTAAGTGAAATCATACAGTATTTGCCTTTCTCTGTCTGACTTATTTCACTTAGAATAATATACTCTAGGGCCACCCATGGTGTAACACATTGGCATAATTCCATTTGTTTTTATGGCTGAGTAGTATTTCAGTGTATGTATACACAACATCTTCTTTACCCATTCATCTATCAATGGACACAGGGTGCTTTCATATCTTGGATACTGTAAATAATGTTGCAGTGAACATAGGGTGGTTTGGCCACAGTTGCTGTGGGCACCCTGGTGGGTGGGGTTATCTCCCTGGCAGCTGGCTATGAGGTCCAGCCATGACTGCTTTGGGTATTCTGGTGAGTGGGGCTGGCCTCTGACTCACAAATTGTGTGGCCTTGTTGAGAATGCGGCAGACACCCTGATGCAGATGTGGGCCTTTGGCCTGGTTGTCTATGAGTCCTGCTTGGGACTGCTGCAGTGCACTGGGCCTGGCCCTGAACCTGGCTAACTGAAAGGTTTGGACACAACTGGGGCAAGTGTGCTGATGCGTGGTGCTGGTCCCCAGTGTAACTGGCTGTGAGGCCCAGCTGTGACTGTTGCAGGCATGCTGGTATGTGGAGCTGGTCTCCTGAAGCAGGAACCACTTTAGAGGGGTGCCTGCATCAGCCAGTGTCAGTGTCACCTCTGGGTACAGCAGGACAGGAGCTGCTTTGGAGGGGAGCTGGTAGCTCTGGTAATTTCTATAGAGAAGTTTTTCTCTGAGAATTTACGTAGATGACAAAAACTTGTGTACAATTATTATAATATTTGCACTAACACTCTAATCCAATCAGTTTGATGTTGCCAAATAATTTCTCAGAATCGCCAGGCCATTTTCTAACTAAGAAGCAATGCATAGTTATGAAAATTTGGAGATTAACATAAATGCATCCTCTTATTTGCTTCTCCAGAAAAAAATCTTATAAAAAAATGAATGTTGCAGAAAACAAAGAAAATTTTAAATTTAAAAATGAGAAAAAAATAATAAGCTATGTTGGATAGTATACACAACTAAATTTCTTAGATAAGTAACACTGTTAAAGGGAACACCACCATATTTCCCATTTTTTAATTCTTGAAACTCAATAAACATACATGGAAATAAATATACAGGCTGAATCTGTATTCTAAAAAGAAAATCTGATAATGCCATGTTTTACTGCTAAAGCCACATTTCAAGTCAGAGTATTGCAGGATGATTATTTTTGTGGATATCTCAGATTTCGGAATTGAAGAGATTTCCTGCTGTCAAAGCTGAAAAGCCCCACAGACTCAGGTTATTTCTTTATTTTTGATAAGATATATCTTTAACAGCTGATCCCAGTTGGGTTCCAGAGTTGTGAATTGGTATTGTCATTTCTTCTCTAACCACTTCACACTCTACCATGGGGGAGGGGCAATATAGAGAAAAGTCAGACCTTATAGAGAGAGAAATTCACTGAATGTAAAGGTTTATTTTAAATTAGGACTGTTAGATCTTGGGCTTCCCTTCTCAAAATAGCAAATGACACTCTTGTTAATAGTTGCATCCTTCTGTAGAAATTCTGATTTTGTTTACGCATTGTTATGTTTCTATTTATTTCATATTAGCTAGAGATGCATATTTAAAAATTAACTGTAATTTTAAATTATGAAGCAAATAATTCATGTGTGTATATAAATTGAGATGAATTATATTTTATGAAATTATTTATTTGGCAAAAGAAAATTTTTGTATAGCTTATGAGAAAATATTTTAAGAAGATTTTATAATATTAATTTGATGTAAATATAAATTAAAAATTAATCTTAATGTCTTTTTGGCCAAAATTATTCTGTAGTATTTAGAATACAATTATGCTATATATTTATTTGCTATATGTAAATATATATTTGCAGAGAATATCTCTGCCTCAGGACTTTTGAATTGTATCTTTTCATAATTAAAGTTTCAGATCATCTCTAATAGTTTTATATCTGGAAGTTGAAGGGGTCTAACAATAAGAGAAATTCAAGAAATTTTTCATGTTAACAGAATGCCAGGCTTTGTTCTTAAGAAGTCAAATCTATAAAACAAAGTAGTTAAATATTGAATACTAAGGGGCTTTCTTTCTCCCTCAGAAGGGTTTATTACTAGTGGAACTTTCAAAATTAAGACAATTTTCTGAATTCCTTTCCTGCCTCCTGTTGTTATTGATTAGACTCTGAAGATGGCTTTGTAATATCCATGTTTTTTATGACTAATAACCTTGATTTGCAAATTGGTACACTGGTTTGCTAGGCTGTTTCGATTATACCTCATGTAGCAAAACCTCCAGAGATTTCCAACAGAATATTATTTTTCCATTATCGCTCCTATTACATTTTTAGGTTTACTGACAATAATCCTTAAACCACTCAGGTTCTCATAGGGATCCCTGCCCCCACATCAACAAAGCACATAATCAACAAACAAGAAATGAAATAGTGTCATAATATGTAAGTTATGGTATATTTTGTCTTTGATGTATGGTATAGGAAACAGGCCTTTTATACTTTTCTTTCCCTTAAGTCAGCAACAAGATTACTCTGTAATGAGAATCTTTTCTAAGAGACTTGGGCATTTGGTTCATGCACATTTTTTTTTCCATGATTGCCAACAGTAACTGAGCAGAAACAATGGTAAAAAATATGAATTCAACACAATTCTCACATTTTAAATGGATTGGATTTTAGGATATGCTCTTTTAAATCACCCAATAATCATACTTTTACATATGGATATATTTCACACTAGTCAAAATATATATTCCCAGTAGAAGTCACCTTACAATAACCCAGTTTTCACCTCTTTAATTATTACCTTAAACTGATTTCTTCAGTTGGCCCTTATCTGGCCTCAATTATCAGTGTTTCCCCTTCATCATAAAAGACTAATTTAAAATCTGAGAGATTACTGCAGAGAGGTATCTTTTACCACAGTTGGCAAAGAATAAGAAATTTATGTTTTATTTACAGAGATGTGAATTATCTAGTCATTTGTTCATTTAACAAATATATATTAAATATGACTCTATTCTTAGTATATGCAGGTATTTTGTTATTTTCAAAATGAAAGGAAATTAAAAAAAAACTTTAGTGGTAACTTTAGGCAGTGTATTATTTTAAAATATATTATGCTATCTCTATAGTATTATTTGTAGGATATTTGTATCCTTTTCAATATAAAAAATGTGGTTCAGTCCAAGTATAACCTGGTTGTGACATCAATCACTGTCTCTCTCTGAGGATCAATTCATATAATACATACAGAGGAAGATTTCTCATTGCTCCTCTAAGACTTGATATGTGCCATATACGAATATTTGTTCTCATTTAGATAATAAAGTTTTCAGATAGAAGATAATTTCTTTATGGACATGAATATGAGAAAGAAAATTCATAGAACACAAGAAAAGTTCTTTTTTTTTTTTTTTTGATAATCAAGAAAGATTGGGGCTTCCCTGGTGACACAGTGGTTGAGAGTCTGCCTGCCGATGCAGGGGACACAGGTTCATGCCCCGGTCCAGGAAAATCCCACATGCCATGGAGCGGCTGGGCCCGTGAGCCGTGGCCACTGGGCCTGCGCATCCTGAGCCTGTGCTCCACAACAGGAGAGGCCACAACAGTGAGAGGACCATGTATCACAAAAATAAATAAATAAATAAATGAAATAAGCCAAGGGTAAAGGTGCAGGTAAATTTGTATAACAAATAATGAATTTCGGGGAAAGGGAAATACATGAAATCATTTTACAAGGCAATTTGTAAAAAAATTTCCCAGTGACAATTTTTCTGCAGAATCTTATTATTCTGAGAAATTGTACAACAATATTATGGAATTTCAATGTTAACAGATCTCAATGCTGGTAAACTAAAATCAGTCTTCGTAACAATGAAATTTAAAACATTATAAAAGTTAGTTAACTATATGTATTTTTATAATTCCTTGTTTTTATTAGTTATTCTTCTCAGAACATTGACATATTTGTGTGTGTGTGTGAGGTTAATAAGTTTCAGAATTAATACCACAGGGGAAAATATTGGGAAAGAGAAAACACATTATTTTTTTAATATTATGTAGATCAATGATTTAGCTATTGTATTATTTTTTATAATGTTTTATAATGTTTCTTGTGTATGAGGTATTTTGGGTTGGCTTTGGAAAAAGCTAGTAAAAAGAATCAAGTTTTAGGGGCCTCCCTGGTGGCGCAGTGGTTGAGAGTCCGCCTGCCGATGCAGGGGATACGGGTTCGTGCCCCGGTCTGGGAGGATCCCATATGCCGCGGAGCGGCTGGGCCCGTGAGCCATGGCCGCTGGGCCTGCGCATCCGGAGCCTGTGCTCCGCAACGGGGGAGGCCACAACAGTGAGAGGCCCGCATACCGCAAAAAAAAAAAAAAAAAAAAAAAAAAAAAAGAATCAAGTTTTCATTAATTCCCTAGCATATAAATTAGTCCTTCTTTATCTTACTTATGCCTTGTAACGGAGCTATATTTCTAAGACAGACAAGTGGTATGGATTATACTTAGAACATGGTCAAGACGAATAATCCTTATAGAAAATACTTTTCTGTTACATTTCATGAAAACCATAATAGTATTTCATTACAGGATTTATTCATTTCTATATACTGAGTTTCTATTCTAGGATATTAAATATTACTGAAATCAAACATTGGCATTTGCATTTGGTTCACCAAGAATAACCTGTGCCACGAATTCAGCTGCAAGTGATATGTTTAGCAAGTGCTCCTGGAGAAGCTGAGCAGAGAGCTGGGAGGCAGGAAAGGAAAGGGGAAGAAACCAAGAAAGTCCTGAACTCTGAATCCAGTCGCTCCAGAAAGCTCTGAGAGGTAAATCATCCCTCAGACTTTGTGCTGCCTCCGGTGAAAAGAGCTGGTTTTTGCACTCTTATGTCAGTCGGTCATCCGCTACATGTCACCCCAGGGCTGGAGTAAGGAGTATGTAATCCTCTAAGTCCCTTCATGTGGGCCAGGTTGTTCCAGGGACCATGAGCAAGTCTGAAGTCATAGATGCAAATTTTTAACAGCAAAACAAATGGAAGGTGGTCTGAGAGGGACACACAAACAAGGAAATGTGGATGAAGCAACTACAGTCTCCCACGCAGTTTCAACACTTGCTCAGATCCTCTTGCTTTCCACATTAAGTTTATTCAATGCTGCAGCAACTTCTTCAAGTTGGTTACAATTTCTGGGGGCAAACAAAAGAGGAGAATTATTTGGATGACACCCTAACTTCCTTTGAAGCAGATGTTTCTAAGATCATTATTTATACTCATTATCTTCTTCCTTTATCATTCATAGTGGAGAATTTTCCCTTGGCTCTTACATCTGCTGGTTTAAATGGTTTGCCTAATGGGATGAATCAGAATTTCATTTATAAGGAGTCTGTGTCTTTGGATAGCATGTCTTTGTAAGCTCAGGTTGATACAATTGCTCATTCACAGTTAAAACTGGGCTTGGGAATACCACCTGATGCCACACCAAATCCTATGAATGTCAGTCAGATTTCTTCTTTTCCCTCATTATGATCTAGCAATTCCATCTCCTCTTGATAATCAGTTTCAATTACTCTTCCAGTACTGTAACTTTCTTTGCCTACTAGTCTTCTCTCATGAGGAGCCTAACGGGACTGGGTGATATCCAAATGTTTAAATGAAGCAGGACTTTAACTCTGTCCATTAGAGAGAGAATCACTCCACTGTGAACCAGGATATCTGGACCCACAGAGCCAGAAGTTATGAGTAAGAACCAGAATTCCCTTAGTGAGTTATTAGAAGTGATGGTGAATAGGCCACTCCTACTTCCACTTGTTGGCATCCACACCTATATAATTTACCTATGGCAGGTCACATAATGGACATTGATTTAAGGTATACACAAAACCCTGATGAACAGCAACCCAAACTTGGTTGCTCTTTGGTCCATACTGGCTCCACATCTGCCACCATAAGAGGTAATTCCAACACTCTATCAGGCCAGCAGCCATTGACTGATACAGTATGTTGTAGGACCAGTGGATTCCATCGTTATGTCCTCACCTTAAGGATTAATTAACATATTACATTGCCTTTTTGAAAACTGTTTAACCTAAGAAAACAAATTAAAGATAATTGAGAATCAATTTTATCCACATAGACATATATGAAAAAATTTATTTTAGCTGAGTGATGAGAGGATATAGGACAATTATTTATTAGTATTGCTATATGAGTATATACCACTCAACTATTATTTTCAATATTTTTTTCTCATACCTGAAATGGATTTCATATTATTTCATACTATCATATTTGTAACAAATATGTATCCAAAGGATTCAGCATTGAAAACATTAGTTTATTAATATTAAACAATAAAATGACTCTGTGAAACCTATGAAGAAAGTAATCTAATAACAATGACAAAAATATGACAAAAATAATAACTAAACAATGATAAAGCATAGAGCATTAATCTGGAGTAATCTTCTAGGATGTCATTTTTCTATAATTGACATTGACATCTTTGTACTCTTTGAATTAAATCAAGATAGATATGTAGAAAGGGATCAAGCAATAAAAATCACTAAGTACACAAATATTTTTATCTGTTAGGCAATTTACTAGACTCAAAAGATATACTCCCTGCCCTCAAGAAAGTGACAATCATGGAAGAGGTATAAAGGTACAATAATAATTTTGTATAAAATGTGAAGCAGTGTAATTGTGAATAAGTAATGGTCTATGAAAGAGCAGTGGTTGTTCAAGTCTACCAAGAATCATCAAGAAATGTTTTCAAAGAAAGTAAATTTAAAGTTATAAAATGACTAATTAGTAAGATTTGCAAGAAAACATGAGGAGTAGGGAACGTATGTGAAGGCATGGAAGGAAATATACATGGTATCCAGCAGAAAAATAATAGACTAACATAGCTCAGTGGTGTTGGAATATAAAGAGCAGGATGTGGAACTGCAAGAATTGAAGCTGTAGAAGTGGACATGCTCATGCTAGAAGACAGGATCTGCATTGCTGAATATCTGGAAGAGAGCTTTAAAAATAAGTCTAGGTATAAATCAAGCTGAGACAATTGTCCCCATATAATATTTCCCATCTTGAAAAATACTTCCCTTACAGTGTCCAAATACAGCCTATTGGTCATTAAGCTACTCTTCTTTGGAGAGGTGGGGTCTATGGCTCTTCGTCTTTAACCTGGACAGTATTTGTACCTGCTTTGACCAATCAAATATCACAGAAGCAACACTGCATAAGTTTCAGGGCTCAGACCTTAAAAGACGGGTTGGGGACTTCCCTGGTGGCGCAGTGGTTGAGAATCCACCTGCCAATGTGGGGGACACGGGTCCGAGCCCTGGTCCGGGAAGATCCCACATGATGTGGAGCAGCAGGGCCCGTGTGCCACAACTGCTACACCTGCGCTCTAGAGCCCATGCCACAACTACTGAGCCTGCATGCCACAACTGAAGCCTGCATGCCTGGAGCCCGTGCTCTGCAATGAGAGAAGCCACTGCAATGAGAGGCCCATGCACTGCAATGAGGAGTGGCCCCTCCTCACCGAAACTGGAGAGAGCCCATGCACAGCAGTGAAGACCCAACACAGCCAAAAATAAATAAATAAAATAAATTTATAAACAAACAAACAAAAAAAAAAACCGACGGGTTGGTTCCTCTTATCGTCCCTTGGAATACTGAGTCTGTAACACACCAAAGTAACACACCAAACAAGTAACACACCAAACACCACACACAGAGACACACACACACCAAACTAAATAAACAAACAGAGACTACACACAAGAGACACAGAGCAAGCTAAATTGTTGCTGGTTTCCAGCAAACCTGGTATTTAATAAGTTGATGCCCAGAAGTGAGCTGAAAAGGAATAGGTGAATCTGCTGTTATCTCTGCCAGCCTCCGCTTCCATGTATCATACAGGGAGCATCTCATTTTGTTAAAAGTGGAATTCCAAAGGATTATCTGTCCATTTTTCCCCCTGTATATAGTCGCCAACCACTTCCTCTGGAACTCAGTCAAAGACAAGATGATTCATCCCAATGCTGGAGGAAATCCTGGCTGTTTAGAGCTAATTTGGAGTGTTAATTGACTCTCCAACATGGCAACCTTGTAAGAGTTTTATTTATAACATATTTTAATCCATTTCTTAGGAATTAATTAAATAACTATTCATAGAGTAGCTACTACATGCTAGGGGCATCAGGTGCCAAGGACAGAGCAGCAGATTAAACAGTCTTGTCCTCAGAAAGCTTCTATTCACATAGGAGAGGATAGATACTTAACAATGTGTAGTACAAGTCATGATAAATCATTTGAAGAAAATGAACCAGGTTATGAGGGATAGAATGCTCATGTGGACCTTCTTTCTAAGAGCTGATGAGCATAGATCAAATCACACTGCCTTAACACTCTTTAGAAATGCTTTTATATGTGACCTAACATTATGCATGCAGAAAAATACCTTCCATTTGTTGTAAGTAGCTACTAAAGACAATGTCTATATAATAGAGTGGTCTCTGTATAATTCATCATTATCATTATAATAATAATTAGTAGTAGTAATAATATATATTATATAGTAATAAAATATAATAATAAGTAGTAGTATTAGTAATAATTGTAGTAGTTTTGGAGGTTCAAACTAAAGCTATTTCAACTGATTTTATTGAGGTATAATTGGCATTTAATAACCTGCATCAATTTAAAATGTACCAATTAATTAATTTTGACAAATATATATCCCTGTGAAACCACCACCACAATCAACATACAAATATTTCCATCATGCCAGAAATTTCCTTGGAACCACGCTCTTTCCTCAGTTTTAGTAACATGAGTTACCACAAGTTTTCTGAAAAATTTTCTTCTTCATTCTGTTCAGGCCTGTTGTGTTTCTGTGTGTGTGTTTGTGTGAGTAATAAGTAATATACTGAATATGTTTAAACAAAATGGAATAGTGTCAAAATCTCACTCCTCATTTTGTCACTAATACTCCAAGATCCTATTCAACCAACATTAATAACAGCTTCTGTGTGTGAGTTTATAGTTATTTTTATGCAAATACAGGCAAATATATATATACTTATTTTTCAACTTTTTATATAAAATGAACATATTAAATATGTTTTTCTATGACCTGCTTTTTTCATTTTATAAGGCAAATTACAATTTTTTTCCTATAAGTGAATAGAAACCTTCCTCATTTTTCTTTAGGGCTACCCAATAGTACTTACTGACTTACTAAAAGTAAACAGTCTTCTGCTGATAGACGTTTGGTTTGTTTCCAATATTTTGTTCTTACAAACAATGCCCCACTAAAGGACCTTGAGCATTTGTCTTCTGCATGTGTACCAAGAGTATCTGAAGGATAAATTCCCAGAAGTGGAATTGCTGGTCATAGTGTATATTAATTTGTTATATTGATAGATATTGACAAATATTTCTCCTCAAGCTATGAGCCAACTTATAGTACCACCAGAAATACATGAAGATACTTCTTTCTCCCCAGCCTTACCAACAGAATGTATTATCAAATTGGGGAATTTTTGCTAAATTGATAGGTGTAACATAATATCCTATTGTAGTTGTTATTTGCATTTTTCTTTTATGAATTAGGGTGATGGCAGTTAGAAAGTCCAAGAAACTAACCTTTCCTTAATGGTTGAGTTTAGAACAAAAGTCAATTTGCACCATGTTGTTAACACCTAACCAAGACAGTCCATGACCAATGTAATATGCTAAGCCATTAAACCTTAATTATTATTATTATTTTTGGCTGCATTGGGTCTTAGTTGTGACACACGGGGTCTTTTGTTGTGGCATGTGGGCTCCAGAGTGCATGGGTTCAGTAGTTGCAGTGCATGGGCTTAGCTGCCCTGTGGGATGTGGGATCTTACTTCCCCAACCAGGTATCGAACCTGCATCCCCTGCATTGGAAGGTGGATTCTTAACCACTGGACCACCAGGGAAGTCCCTAGTTAGTATTTTTATTTCAAAAGAAAGAATTCACTTAAAAATTCAAGAATGTTTACTTATTTTCTAATTACAAAACAAAAACGTTAAAACAAACTTTAAAGTCAAGAAATTGCAGCTAATGCTGCACCATCTAATAAAATGGAGAATAACAAACAGCAAAGAGAAAACAGTATAAAGACAATGGAGTTGTAAAATGGAGATAGATACAGAAATAAAAATGTAAAGCAATAGGTAATAAACTATTCAAAATTGCTAGCAGTAATTTAAATACATCTTTTCATTTTCTACCTGATAAGATGCAAAAATATTAGAGGGGGGAAAAGAAAGCAAAATTGAGGAAAGGTATTCCATGAACCTCTAGCAACATTGAAGAGGTAGCCTTGATATGGTAACAATTCTCAGGTCATACAAATGAAAATTTGAATTGCACCAATTGGATAATTAACAATTAAAATGCAGTCCATAATTTCTCCTTGCTTTTTATATATGTGACTTTGAACAATCAGTCAGTTGAATTTAAGAAGTTTGCTCCCTCTCTACATGTTACTCTCTACATCCAGAGTAACCCCTTAACTTAAAACAATGTCATCTATAGTTTCCTGTCATAGGTAAGTATGTATATGAATATCATTTAGAACACAAGCTTTCCAAATTTATTTGCGTGTGTTAGATAACTAGTCAAGCTAAAAGTCTTCTGTTGAACAATTAAAATTTCATATCTTGGGAGAAGAGAGAAGCCAAGAAGACAGACAAAATCATAGTACGTAGATGCTATTGAGGCATGTACAATATTAGAACAGGTGGGAAAATATCAGTCTGCTCCATCACATGGGCACCAGCTGGCAGCTCTGACTTGTCCAGGAGCAGAGGTGAACACAACCATCAAAGGCAACCATCTCTTAAGTTTGTCTTCAGGGAAATCTTCCAATTGCATTGTGAATCCTGCAGAACCCAGGGTTCTGCTGCATTGTACTTGTGCAATACTAATTATGTTTACCTAGAAAACACTAGAAGCAGGTTAAAACAAGTTTGACCCTAAAGCCAATCCTACAGTGTGTTTTTTAAAATCTTTGCCTTTATAAGCTTCTAAAATATCTCATTAACTGAGGTTATTTTGAATACAAATTATAACAAATACACATGATGGTTCTTAGGATAAAACTAATATATGTTTAAAATATTCTGCTCTCACAATATTACTCTCTAACCCCATGGATCACATCCCATTCCATCAGAAGAGACTCAGCTAAGCATATACTATCTGATGCAGCATGGTTCTTGACTTCTGGGTAGTTGGGAGTTGTGGGATCTTCTGGTACCACACAGAGCTGACCCAACCTACTGTGACTTGTTTCATGGTTTTCGAGAGAGAGGAACTGAGAGGGCAAATTATCCAATCTGGTTAATTAAGGAACTGTAACACTAGGGAAAATCTTCTTTCCTCTCGGCAAAAGCCACCAGCCCTGGTAGCTGCAGGAGCAAAATGAGATCCAGATTAGTAGAGACCAAAAGGTGAAACTTCAGAGGCAACTCAGGGTCAGAGAGGCAAAAGCAGTTGTAATAAAGAGTTCCAGGTGGTGGAATAAAGAGCAATCCCAGAAGGTCACAACAGAAAATTCTAAGTGGCTCTCAAAGAAAATAGGTCTGCTGTTCAGAGCATTCACAGGAAAATGGGAGTAGTTATGGGGCTTGAACGACAATTGACACTCAGAAAGGCTCAGGGCAAAAGCTTTTTTTTTTATTCATAAGATTGTTACCCATCTTTGTTTTACCACTCTGCTGTGCCCAGAGTTCTAGAAGAATAACTATACTGGGATGAAATAAGTTTTCAAATCTGATAAAGTCCTCACTTGACCAGATATGATCATTTGCAGTGCTTTGAAGAATTTAGAACTTCTGTGTGGCTTTCTGTGCAAGACCAGTTTTATTTTTCTCCTCTGTAATGGATGACGCCAAATAGAGTGATGAGGTTCTGGTAACAGATGATTGGTAATAATTCTAGAGAAGTACAAGGCAATCATTGATTCCATTGCAGTCCCCAAATCACATCTGAATCTTAGTTTTCCTGCTTCTTTAATATTTTAGGAAGAAAGCAGGAACACTATGGGTTTTGTACATACGTATGTCCCACAGTGAGTTCGCACTACTGAAAACAGAGCCCCTAAACATAAATTTCAGGCAATTGAAGGAAATGTATGAATTAGACTGTTGTGAGTAATATAGAGTGATAGAGATTGTGGCAAACTACAAGTGGATATTTAAAATATTTAAGTGCAGGGTCCTTTCTCAGGCCTTACCCAGTTTTCCTTTTACTACTACTGGCCATAGGGACTACAACCAATTATCTCTGCTTTTGGCAGCTGCCCTCATCTAATTTACCATTTAAAAGCTTTTTTTACTCCCAAGTCTGACTGGAAAGTAGAAAGCTTGTTCTATAATGTATTTCTTCCTTAGAGCAATTGAAGACAAACACACAGGGCATTTCAATTTAAGGCTGCTGTTACCTATAATTATGGGAAACATGACAGAATATTAAAAAAAGAAATTACAAAAATGGGGAAGCCATGCAATTTGCAAATATTTAAAAGTCATGAGTGTTGTCTGGCACTTTCTCAATTTATTCTCAGGTGACAGTAGATCTCATTGCAGACACCCACATGAGTGTACAAGTCAGCAACTCCCTTTTGACCCCATCCCTTCTTGTCGTATGACCAAGCTCACAATTCAAACAGAGATATTTCCTCAGATAGTACTGGAACTTCTTTTTTTTTTGAATTATCAAGTTGAATTTTAATTAAAGACAGTAAATTAAGACAAAGTGGAATGACACAAGCATTCATATATTGGTGGTAAAACCTTAAATATACATTATTTTTAAAAATCTGGCAATATATATCCAGACCCTAAAAAATATTTCTTCATATTGACCTGAAAATTCCACTTTTAGGAATTTATCCTAATAATTCAAAATGTTAATAGAATTTATATGCAATATATTTTGCCATAATACTTGTTTTTTCCATTTTGTGATTGTGATACTTTTATTTTAATTTTTATTGGCATATAGTTGATTTACAATGTTATGTTAGTTTCAGGTGTAGAGCAGTGAATCAGTTATACATGTACATATATCCACTCTTTTTTAAAGATTCTTTTCCCATAAAGACCGTTACAGAGTATTGAGTAGAGTAGAAATTGGCAATTTTTACCTCTAAAGGTTTCAGATTGAGACTCAGGCAGGTTATAAGCGCCTTACCAAGTTCTAGGATACTACATGCATCGGCACATGTGCACACGCAGCCACCATTCTCCCTCCCTTGTCCACACAGGGGACAAACTTTCTCTTATTGTTTCTTACAATAATCAAATACAGTTCATTTTAATGTAATTTTTTCTCTTATCAATGGGATGAAATTCTATGTCCAGCTAGCATGAGCAAGTATAAGGAAAAACTATTATTTGGCTTTCAAAATTCACCATTTATGTCAGCAGCACCTGAAGACATAGTTTTGAAAACACACAGCTATTCCCTGGACTTCCTATCATGGAATATTTTTATTATTGATAGCTATCTGTCCACTAAAAGTATCAACCAATTAATGAGGCTGCATTTCCTAAGCATTCTATTTTACTTTTTCCTTATTGAAACATATCTCAAATTTGCAACATTAATAAACAGATCACATTGAAAATGTGCTGCTTCTAAAATGACCTTCGTGATTACTTTTCCTTCTCAATTTGGCCAGGATTGAGTGACAGATTGTAACATTACTAAACTGTCAATTTTCTAGACAATCTTAAAATGCATACTATGTTTAAAATAGTGTTCTGAATACTTTATATTTGATTGTCCTAACATAATAAATAAACAAAAATGTGATTCAATGGAACAGTATTATCAAATAGGTCTCTTCGCGAAATAAGCATTGTTAAATGAGACTGGGACACATTCACAAAAAGACAAAAATCTTTGCTGTTGAGGAGTTTACCATGAAGGAGACAGATAATAAACAGTGAGTAAGTTATATCGTATATTTTAAGATGATAAATGTTATAGAAAGAAAACCAAGTTAGTGTTACTGGTAGGACTTGGGTGACAGGATGCAGGATTCACTATGCTGGCCTTGGTAGGTATCATTGGAAAGGTAAGGACTGAGCACAGACATAAAAAAGGTGAAGTGGTTAGCCAAACTATTTTGTTAGCTTTTAAAAATTATGTTTCAAACATATAATTAACAGAAATCTATAGATAATAGAAAAATCCATTTATTATTTATTTCAAAAGTTGTAGTTACACAACTAACTGCTGAAGAGTCATCGACAGGAAGACACTGTAACTCACAAAAAATGATACCCCACATCCAAAAACAAAGGAGAAGCCACAATGAGACAGTAGAAGGGGCACAATCACAATAAAATCAAATCCCATAACTGCTGGGAGGGTGATTCCCAGACTGGAGAACACTTATACCACAGAGGTCCACCCACTGGAATGAAGGTCCTGAGCCCCACATCAGGCTTCCCAACCTGGGGGTCCAGCAACGGGAGGAGGAATTCCTAGAGAATAAGACTTTGAAGCCTAGAGGAATTTCATTGCAGAACTTTGACAGGACTGGGGGAAACAGAGACTCCACTTTTGGAGGGAATACACAAAGTTGTGTGTGTGCTGTGACCGAGGGGAAGGATCAGTGACCCAATAGGAGACTGAAACGGACCTACCTACTAGTGTTGGAGGGTCTCCTGCAGAGGTGGGGGTGGCTGTGGCTCACTGTAAGGACAAGGACACTGGCAGCAGAAGTTCTGGGAAGTACTCCTTGGTGTGAGCCCACCCAGAGTCCACTATTAGGCCATCCAAAGACCTGGGTAGGTTCCAGTGTTGGGATGCCTCAGGCCGAACAACCAACAGGGAGGCAACACAACCCCACTGATCAGCAGACAAGCGAATTAAAGTTTTACTGATCTCTGCCCACCAGAGCAAGAGTCAGATCTACCCACATTCCCTCCTATCAGGACACTTACACAAACCTCTTAAATAGCCTCATCCACAAAAGGGCAGACAGCAGAAGCAAGAAGAGCTACAATCCTGCAGCCTGTGGAAAAAAACCATATTCACAGAAAGATAGACAAGATGAAAATGCAGAGGGCTATGTACCAGATGAAGGAACAAGATAAAACCCCAGAAAAACAACTAAATGAAGTGAAGATAGGAAAACTTCCAGAAAAATAATTCAGAAAATGATAGTGAAGATGATCCAGGACCTTGGAAAAAGAATGGAGGCAAAGATCAAGAGGATGCAAGAAATGTTTAACAAAGACCCAGAAGAATTAAAGAACAAACAAACAGAGATGAACAATACAGTAACTGAAATGAAAACTATACTAGAAGGAATCAATAGAAGAATAACTGAGGCAGAAGAACGGGTAAGTGACCTGAAAGACAGAATGGTGGAATTCACTGCCACAGAACAGAATTAACAAAAAAGAATGAAAAGAAATGACAACAGCCTAAGAGACCTCTGGGACAACATTAAATGCAACACTATTCACATTATAGGGGTCCCAGAAGGAAAAGAGAGAGAGGGAAAGGACCAGAGAAAATATTTGAAGGGATTATAGTAGACAACTTCCTTAACATGTGAATGGAAAATAGACACCCACATCCAGGAAGTGCAGAGAGCCCCAGGCAGGAGAAACACAAGGAGAAACACTCTGAGACACACACTAATCAAACTGACAAAAATTTAATACAAAGAAACATTGTTGAAAGCAGCAAGGGAAAAATGACAACATACAAGGGAATTCCAATAAGCTTAACAGCTGATTTCTCAGCAGAAACTGTACAGGCTAGAAGGGAGTGGCATGATATATTTAAAGTGATGAAAGGGAAGAACCTACAACCAAGATTACTCTACCTGGCAAGGGTCTCAGTCAGATTCGATAGAGAAATCAAAAGCTTTACAGACAAGCCAAAGCTAAGAGAATTCAGCACCACCAAAACAGCTCTACAACAAATGCTAAAGGAACTTCTCAAAGTGGGAAACACAAGAGAAGAAAAGGACCTATAAAAACAAACCCATAAAAATGAAGAAAATGGGCTTCCCTGGTGGCACAGTTGTTGAGAGTCTGCCTGCTGACGCAGGGGACACGGGTTCATGCCCCGGTCCAGGAAGATCCCACATGCCATGGAGCTGATGGGCCCTTGAGCCATGGCTGCTGAGCCTGCACGTCCAGAGCCTGTGCTCTGCAACGGGAGAGGCCACAACAGTGAGAGGCCCGCAAAAAAAAAAAAAAAAAAAAAAAATGAAGAAAATGGTAATAGGAAATATACATATAGATAATTACCTTAAACATGAATGGATTAAATGCTCCAACCAAAAGACACAGGCTCACTGAATAAATACAAAGAGAGGACCCATATATATGCTGTCTACAAGAGACCCATTTCAGACCTAGGGACACATACAGACTGAAAGTGAGGGGATGGAAAAAGATATTCCATGCAAATGGAAATCAAAAGAAAGCTGGAATAGCAATATTCATATCACAAAAAATAGACTTTAAAATAAAGAGGGTTATAAGAGACAAGGAAGAGCACTACATAATGATCAAGGGATAAATCCTAGAAGAAGATATAACAATTACGAATATATATGCACCCAACAGAGGAGCAACTCAATACATAAGGCAACTGCTAACAGCTAAAAAGAGGAAATTGACAGTAACACAGAAATAGGGGGGGGCCTTAACCCCTCACTTACACTAATGGACAGATCATCCAAACAGAAAATAAGGAAATACAAGCTTTAAATGACACAATAGAACAGATAGATTTAATTGATATTTATAGGACATTCCATCCAAAAACAACAGATTACATTTTCTTCTCAAGTGCACATGGAACATTCTCAAGGATAGATCACATCTCGGGTAACAAATCAAGCCTCAGTAATTTAAGAAAATTGAAATCATATCAAGCATCTTTTCTGACCACAATGCTATGACATTAGAAATCAATTAGACAGAAAAAAGTATAAAAAATACAAATACATGGAGGCTAAATAATACGTTACTAAATAACCAAGAGATCACTGAAGAAATCAAAGAGAAAATCAGAAAATACCTAGAGACAAATGACAGCAAAAACACAATGATCCAAAACCTATGGGATGCAGCAAAAGCAATTCTAACAGGGAGGTTTACAGCTATACAAACCTACGTCAAGAAACAAGAAAAATCTCAAATAAACAGTCTAATCTTACACCTAAAGGAACTAGAGAAAGAAGAATAAACAAAAGCCAAAATTAGCAGAAGGAAAGAAATCATAAAGAGCAGAGCAGAAATAAATGAAATAGAAACAAAGAAAACAATAGCAAAGATCAATAAAACTAAAAGCTGGTTCTTTGAGAGGTTAAACAAAATTGATAAGCCATTAGCCAGACTCATCAAGAAAAAGAGGGAAGGGACTCAAATCAATAAAATTAGAAATGAAATAGGAGAAGTTGCAACAGGCACTGCAGAAATACAAAGCATCCTAAGAGACTACTACAGGCAACTCTATGCCAATAAATGGACAACCTGGGAGAAATGGACAAATTCTTAGAAATGTATAACCTTCCAATACTGAATCAGGAAGAAACAGAAAACATGAACAGACCAATCACAAGTAATGAAATTGAAAGTGTAATTAAAAATCTTCCAACAAACAAAAGTCCAGCACCAGATGGCTTCACAGGTGAATACTGTCATATTTAGAGAAGAGCTAACACCCATCCTTCTCAAACTCTTCCAAAAACTTGCAGAGAAAGGAACACTCCCAAACTCATTCTATGAGGCCACCATCACCCTGACACCAAAACTCAAAAAAGATACTACAAAAAAGAAAATTAGAGACCAATATCAGTGATGAATATAGATGCAAAAATCCTCAACAAAATACCAGCAAACAGAATCCAACAACACATTAAAAGGATCATACACCATGATCAAGTGAGATTTATCCCAGGGATGCAAGGATTCTTCAATATATGCAAATCAATAAATGTGACACACTGTATTAACAAATTGAAGAATAAAAACCATATGATTATCTCAATAGATTCAGGGAAAGGTTTTGACACAATTCAACACCCATTTATGATAAAAACCCTTCAGAATGTGGGCATAGAGGGAACCTACGTCAACATAATAAAGGCCATATATGACAAACCCACAGCAAAAATCATTCTCAATGGTGAAAAACTGAAAGCATTTCCTCTAAGATCAGAACAAGACAAGGATGTCTACTCTCATCACTATCATTCAACATAGATTTGGAAGTCCTAGCCATGGCAATCAGAGAAGAAAAAGAAATAAAAGGAATACAAATAGGAAAAGAAGAAGGAAAACTTTCACTGTTTGCAGATGACATGATACTATACATAGAGTATCCGAAAAATGCCACCAGAAAACTAATAGAGCTAATCAATGAATTTGGTAAAATTTCAGGATACAAAATTAATGCACAGAAATCTCTTCCATTCCTATACACTAATGATGAAAAATCTGAAAGAGAAATTAAGGAAACACTCCCATTTACCACTGCAACATAAAGAATAAAATACCAACAATGCCTCCTCCTAGGGAGATGAAAGACCTGTGTGCAGAAAACTGTAAGGCACTGATGAAAGAAATTAAAGACAATACAAACAGATGGAAAGATATACCATGTTCTTGGGTTGGAAGAATCAACATTGTGAAAATGACTGTATGACCCAAAGCAATCTACAAATTCAGTGCAATCCCTATCAAAGTACCAATGGCATTTTTCACAGAACTAGAACAAAAATTTTTCACAATATTTATGGAAACACATAAGACCCCGAGTCGCCAAAGCAATCTTAAGAAAGAAAAACGGAGCTGGAGGAATCAGGCTCCCTGACTTCAGACTATACTACAAAGCTACAGTAATCAAGACAGTATGGTACTGGCACAAAAAGAGAAATACAGATCAATGGAATAGGATAGAAAGCTGAGAGATAAACCCACACACCTATGGTCAACTAATCTATGACAAAGGAGGAAAGGATATACAATGGAGAAAAGACAGTCTCTTCAATAAGTGGTGTTGGGAAAACTGGACAGCTACATATAAAAGAATGAAATTAGAACATTCCATAACAGTATACACAAAAATAGACTCAAAATGGTTTAAAGACCTAAATGTAAGCCTGGACAATAAAATTCTTAGAGGAAAACATAGGAAGAACACTCTTTGATATCAGTCACAGCAAGATCTTTTTTGATCCACCTCCTGGAGTAATGGAAATAAAAACAAAAATAAACAAATGGGACCTAATGAAACTTAAAGGCTTTTGCACAGCAACAGAAACCATAACAAGGTGAAAGACAACCCTCAGAATGGGAGAAAATATTTGCAAATGAATCAACGGACAAAGGATTAATCTCCAAAATACATAAACAACTCATGGAGCTCAATATTAAAAAAACAAACAACCCAATCAAAAAATAGGTAGAAGACCTAAATAGACATTTCTCCAAGGAAGATATACAGATTGCCAACAGACACATGAAAGGATGCTCAACATCATTAATTAGAGAAGTGCAAAACAAAACTACAATGAGGTATCACCTCACACCATTCAGAATGGCCATCATCACAAAATCTAAAAACAATAAATGCTGCAGAGCATGTGGAGAAAAGGGAACCCTCTTGCACTGTTGATGGGAATGTAAATTGATACAGCCACTATGGAGTACAGTATGGAGTTTCCTTAAGAAACTAAAAATAGAATTACCATATGGCCCAGCAATCCCGCTACTGGGCATATACCCAGAGAAAACCATAATTCAATAAGACACATGCACCCCAATAATCATTGAAGCACTGTTTACAATAGTCAAGTCATGGAAGCAACCTAAATGCCCATCAACAGATGAATGGATGAAGAAGATGCGGTACAAATATACACAACCGCACAAAGGAACAAAATTGGGTCATTTGTAGAGATGTGGATGGATCTAGAGACTGCAATACAGAGTGAAGTAAGTCAGAAAGGGAAAAACAAATATCGTATATTAACGCATGTATGTGGAACCTAGAAAAATGGTACAGATGAACTGGTTTGCAGGTCAGCAATAGAGAGACAGATGTAGAGAACAAACGTATGGACACCAAGGGGGGAAAGCGGCGGGGGGGTGTAGTGCTGGTGTGATGAATTGGGAGATTGGGATTGACATATACACACTAATATGTAAAAAATGGCTGACTATTAAGAATGTGCTGTATAATAAAATAAATGAAATAAAATTCAAAAACAAGAAAAAAGTTATATTTAAAATAAAATGTAATAGATGGAATTAGGCATGCATGTTTAACTATAAAATAAAATGCATTTTGGGAAATCATACTTAATCAATGGAAAGACAAAATATATTACTCTATTATCTGTTTCTCCTCCTGCTCCAACCCTAAAAATATTATAATGTGATGGGAAATGTAATCAAATTATTCCCTTTAATTTCATGGTTGCCTAATTACTCTGAGCAGAAACCAAGCAACAGTTTACAGTGCATGAATATATTTAAATTAGTTCCTATTTATGAAGTAACAAAATCCCTGTGCCTTCTGTTATTAATTGGGATATTTACATTTCTAATTATAATTTGTTGTGAAATAAATTTAGTGTATTTGTTTACTAATTTATTATAGTATTAAGTAATATACTTATATGACTACATAAATCACATTCTATTGTATGAAATACATTGATTTTCTATTTGGCCTGTTGAAATGGAGCATACACCATTTTTACGTGCAATCAAATTTGCTATTTATTTTACTGAGTATTCAGTAGAAAATTAGAGTGTCTTTATTTCTTAATGTAGAGAATAAATTTCATTTAGACCCATATAAATTTTCCCTTATATAATTCTAAGACGTATTAGCTTACCTCTTACTGAAGGTAATGACCTTTCTGAAGGTCTTACTTCAGAAAACTTAGTGTAATGTATATATTTTACCTTCTTCAGTCACAGTTTTTTGCTTCATTAGGGTGAAACAAGTAAAATAAAAAGTATCAAGATCTGTGTATCACTTGATATGTGTTACTTCATCTAACTCCAAAAATAGCTTAGAGAAGTAGAAGTTCTGGATTTGTATTTTATAGCTAAAAGGATGGTAATAAATACTACTAGACATAGAGTTCAGTGAGGATGAAAAACATCCATTGGAAGTGGAAACATGGAGGTCATTGGTATTTGTAACAATTTGTGACACCTTAGTGGGTTTTTAAAATAAAT
This sequence comes from Mesoplodon mirus, assembly GCF_964341445.2. Taxonomy (NCBI): domain Eukaryota; kingdom Metazoa; phylum Chordata; class Mammalia; order Artiodactyla; family Ziphiidae; genus Mesoplodon; species Mesoplodon mirus. The sequence goes on from NC_138982.1 coordinate 113,844,235, forward strand.
TTAATAGTCCTAATATTAAAAAACCTTATTTTTTCTAAGCTGCTAAATATGCTTACAAATTGTAGACAAACTAAGTCGTAATTGATTTCTAATTTTATCATGAAAATGAAAAACACATTTTAACAATTGCTGGCTTGAACATTTTAAAAATTTGATTTGATTTTTCTCTAAAGAAATTTTTTAGTTTAGCCATGAGAGATAAAAATATAAAAGTAATAATAATAATAGTAAAGCATTTGTGTTTTCCAGGAAGTTATTGCTTTGCTATTCCCCACAATGACCACTGTGTGGATGGAATTCGTTCTCTCATAAATGGTTCACAACTGTCCAGATACAAAACTGCAAGAGGCAGAGATATGATGTTTATTTCATTTAATGGAGGATCTACCTATGATTGTGTGGAAATTAAGAAAAAACAGTAAACTGCCGTAGGCTGACAGCTAGATCTTCCATTGACATGCCCCTCTGGCCATCTTTTATCACCCTTTATTTGATGCCCTAATCAAGAGTTTTTGTCCATTGTTCCTTTCCCAGCTCTCTGCCATTTTGGTGCCTGAGTTCCTCTGAGCCATTACTTCTGCTTTTAATTTTCACAACAGATGCACAGAACTGAGCTATAGATACCTATTTCCAACTACCATCAGGAAATTACCAATGATATGAGGAAATGGCTCATTTTTACATGATGTATTTATTTACTTACTTATTAATTGATTTTACTGAGGATATACATTGTACTCTTGCTCCTGTACCCAAAAAAAGTGACATGGGATTTTCTAGGAAGCAAAACGGAGAAAGGGAGTTCCCACCAGATGGGACAGGATGTGTGCCTTTGGACGAAGGCTGAGAAGTTCTGCTTGGCTCAAATGTGAGCAATGTGCATGACAGAGAGTGTATGAGATTTCCTAGGGAGAGTCAGTCTACATAGACTGACAGGCAAAAATTGCTTTAACTCTCTGGGACTTCATTTTCTTTGTGTAAAATGAGATGCTTGAATGAATTGTTTTCTGAGATGCACTCTCTCTGTGTCGGTCTCAGTCATTTTAAGTCATCCTTGAATGGAGGCCTCTTTCACTGTCCAGATTCAGCATCTAATCACCCCAAACAGCATAGAACATCATAAGTTATTTTATGTTATTTTCAGTTAAGCTTCAGAAATTCACCCTAATGGAAACAATCATTTTCTGAGGTTCCTCACACTCCTGCAAGCAGCAATTTATAAATTGCATTTTTGCCAAAAAACTGTGTTCTTATTGTATCTCTGAGTCCTTGCAACCCATGGAAGACTGACCCACACATATTCAGGCCAAGAAAAAATTCTGGCCTCTTTCTTTGTAATCGTTTTCTCTTATTAGCATTTTTTTATATTATATCAAAAATATATGAATTTAAAATGAGTACTTGCTGAAAAGCAAACAGACAAAAAAGAAATATATATATATATATATATATATATATATATATATATATGACCCTATTATCCTTGGATTGTTCAAACATTTGATACTAAAGTCAGACAGATATATAATGAAAGCCCCACTACTCCACTGAAAATATCTGTTACCCAAGGCAAGTAATCGACCAGATCTGGATGCCATCCATGAAACAGAAGTAGTCATAACATGTGCAAGGCTGTGTAAAGACTAAAGATGATGCATATAAAGGGCCTAACAAAAATTAAAGCTATTCTTCCTAAGTCTTTCATGAAATTCTAGCTCTACACTCATTCTCTATACAAATTCCATATTGCCCAAATTTTAGGATGATTTACAACCCCCATAATATCTATGTCTATGGGTAAAATATTTGCCTTATTTTTAAATTGTTACAGAATTAGTATATGTGTGTGTGTGTGTGTATATATATATATATATATATAATTAGTTAATAGTAATATATATATATAGTATGTATAGGTGTATGTATATATATATTGAGGTGTCTGTATGTATATATTTAAACACCAGTTGGACTCCGGGGGTACATTCAAATATTGAATTTATAAAATACTGGAAACAATGTCCTATTTATGAATTCTTGCCAGGCACCACAATCTAGCAATCTCTATGTGTGTTTGTGTGTGTGTGTGTGTATGTGTAGATATATAATATTGAAATTAAACCTGAAACTTTGGGAAAGTTGAAATAGAGTTTGAAGCATTGTGATAGAGGCTTGCCTTGGTCAACAGGCTGGATTTGCTTCCTTTTCACAGTAAAGCTCTTCTTTTAGGGTTAACTCATGCTCCTCTTTTGTTCTTTCAGACAAAGAACTGTCACAACGTGGAGTACTGAAGAAATTTCCTAGGTCACAGCTTCCAAACTAAAGACTTAGCATGTGAGATTAATTCACTAGGGATAAAGGAAGGGGCCCTAGCATTAAGGGGAGGTGAGATGGCCTATGGTTAAAAAACAGGTAGGCATATAAACAAAAAAGGAAATGACTCACTGGCAACATAATTGGCATTTTTCCTAATGACCAAAGCATTCTAAGCATATACTTAGAATATTTCAATTTCTTGATTTTATCAAAAAAAAAAAGAAAGAAAAATATTAAAGGAAGAGACAAGATTTGTTTCCTAAATTTAGGAATAGTGGATGTGGTGGAGTAGTTCTAATTGGATTAACTGGATCTCCCTGATGTTGTTTTTGTTTTCTAATCTCACTTTTTACTGTTCTCTTTCAAGCTGAAAATATTATAGCCAAATATTACAGTGAGATTTATGAATTCATTAGTAATAAGTAGTTCAACCTCAGCTGTCCATGTGATTTTTAATTTCTAGCAGCTTCTGTGAAGCACTGTGTAGTTTCAAATCTTTGTTACCCCTAGATTTCAAAGTAGCATTTTTAGCATGTGGCCACAATTACTTCTGCTTAAAACTGACTGTTTTAGGGGTCCACCATGTATTCTCTATACAGCCCACTGAAAATCTGAACAAATAGGGAAAGCATGAGCCTTCCTGCAGCAATGACTTTAAAATTTGAAAAATCACTCACAATACATTTAAAACTGAAAATATCTTACATGTTTTTGTTTGCCTATTGGTGTTTGCTAGCATGCAAATACTCTTTCAATATTAGTTTGTTTTCTTTCTATTTTACACTACAGAAAGATCTCTTGCTGGTATTAGTTAGTTAAGTCAATCTTTCTTTCAGACATCGAGATGACCTTTTATGACCCAAAGATTTATCAAGTCAGCAATCTATTCCCTGGGGTCAACATCTTCAGCCTCTTCCTCTGCCAGTCACGTCTGTTGAAGGACTTTGCCAAATCCCATGAGAAAATACACTAATCTATTTGTTTCAAAGAACAAGAATGACATCTTTACCGCTGTACTTTGTCTCTGGAGGAAAGAAGCTAATAAAGGATGAAATACTTTATCCAATTGTGAGAAATTCGATGCAATGTTTTTATAATAAAGGACACAGAGAGTAGCAGTTAGTAAGCAGCTACTCTAAAGAGACAAGGCTTCATTACTGGGAACAAAGAGGAGGAACTTATGATGAACTCAATGAGACAAACATATTTTAAAAGCACATTCCCTTTGTCGATTCATTATTTTTCTTGACACAGTAATGTAGCTACGACATTCTGTAATAATTGTGCCACAACTGGTTTCTGGCCTCTTGTTTTGATAGGGTAAAGGTCTGAGTGCACCTGCAATTAGGTCCAATTATTTGTGAGTTGTGAGGTAGTCCCAGTAAATGATGGCTGGTGAAAACATAGCAGAGGTGACATGTCAAAGACTCCTTGAAAAGCTAAGCAGTGTAAAGACTAGGCAATTATCATCAATGCTAGTTTTTAGATGGGAAAAGACAGCTACAGCCACAGCAATAGCATTCAAAATGAGTTCCCAAGTAAGTAGGGGTAAAAGGAATCCTGGGGGTTAACCAGATTTACAAAGGGTGCCTCTAGGATACCTAAGGAGAAGCAGCTTGGATATGGCACTTTTACCATGGAGATTAAGCAAGCCTCTTAATTATTTTTTTTAACGTCTTCATTGGAGTATAATTGCTTTTACAATCGTGTGTTAGTTTCTGCTGTATAACAAAGTGAATCAGCTATATGTATACATATATTCCCATATCCCCTCCCTCCTGTGTCTCCCTACCACCCACCCTAACCCACCCTTCTAGGTGGTCACAAAGCATCGAGCTGATCTCCCTGTGCTATGTGGCTGCTTCCCACTAGCTATATATTTTACATTTGGTAGTGTATATATGTCCATGTCACTCTCTCACTTCATCCCAGCTTAACCTTCCCCCTCCCCATGTCCTCAAGTGCCTTCTCTACATGTGCCTCTTTATTCCTGTCCTGCCCCAATGTTCTTCAGAACCATTTTTTTAATTCCATATATATGTATTAGCATACAGTATTTATTTTTCTCTTTCTGACTTACTTCATTCTGTATGAGACACTCTAGGTCCATCCACCTCACTACAAATAACTCAATTTCATTTCTTTTTATGGCTGAGTAATATTCAATTGTATATATGTGCCATATCTTCTTTTTTCCATTCATCTGTCTATGCACACTAAGCTTGCTTCCATGTCCTGGCTATTGTAAATAGAGTTGCAATGAACATTGTGGTACGTATATCTTTTTGAACTGTGGTTTTCTCAGGGTATATGCCCAGGACTGGGATTACTGGGTCATATGGTAGTTCTATTTTTAGTTTTTTAAGGAACCTCCATACTGTTCTCCATAGTGGCTATTTACATTCCCACCAACAGTGCAAGAGGGTTCCCTTTTCTCCACACCCTTTCCAGCATTTGTTGTTTGTAGATAGTTTGATGATGGCTGGTGTGAGGTGATACCTCACTGTAGTTTTGGTTTACATTTCTCTAATGATTAATGATGTTGAGCATCCTTTCATGTGTTTGTTGGCAGTCTGTATATCTTCTTTGAAGAAATGTCTATTTAGGCCTTCTGCCCATTTGTGGATTGGGTTGTTTGTTCTTTTGATATTGAATTGCATGAGCTGCTTGTAAGTTTTGGACGTTAATCCTTTGTCAGTTGCTTCATTTACAAATATTTTCTCCCATTCTGGCAGTTGTCTTTTCATCTTGTTTATGGTTTCCTTTGCTGTGCAAAAAGTTTTAAGTTTTATTAGGTCTTATTTATTTATTTTTGTTTTTATTTCCATTTCTCTACGAGTTGGGTCAAAAAGGATCTTGCTGTGATTTATGTCATGGAGTGTTCTGCCTATGTTTTCCTCTAAGAGTTTCATAGTGTCTGGCCTAATATTTAGGTCTTTAATCCATTTTGAGTTTATTTCTGTATATGGTGTTAGGAAGTGTTCCAATTTCATTCTTCTACATGTAGCTGTCCAGTTTTCCCAGCACCACTTATTGAAGAGGCTGTCTTTTCTCCATTGTATATTCTTGCCTCCTTTATCAAAGATAACATGACAATATGTGCGTGGGTTTATTTCTGGGCTTTGTAACCTATTCCATTGATCTATATTTCTGTTTTTATGCCTGTAACATACTGTCTTGATTACTGTAGCTTTGTAGTATAGTCTGAAGCCAGGGAGCCTGATTCCTTCCAGCTCCGTTTTTCTTTCTCAAGATTACTTTGGCTATTCAGGGTCTTTTGTGTTTCCATACAAGTTTTGAAATTTTTGTTCTAGTTCTGTGAAAAAAATGCCATTGGTAGTTTGATAGGGATTGCATTGAATCTGTAGATTGCTTTGAATAGTATAGTCATTTTCACAATATTCGATCTTCCAATAAAAAGACATGGTATATCTCTCCATCTGTTTATATCATCTTTAATTGCTTTCATCAGTGTCCTATAGTTTTCTACAGATCTTTAGTCTCCTTAGGTAGGTTTATTCCAAGGTATTTTATTCTTTTTGTTGCAAGGTAAATGGGAGTGTTTCCTTAATTTCTCTTTCCGATTTTTCATCCTTAGTGTATAGGAATGCAAGAGATTTCTGTGCATTAATTTTGTATCCTGCTACTTTACCAAATTCGTTGATTAGCTCTAGTAGCTTTCTGATAACATCTTTAAGATTCACTATGTATAGTATCATGTCATCTGCAAAGAGTGACACCTTTATTCTTTTCCAATTTGAATTCCTTTTATTTATTTTTCTTATCTGATTGCTGTGGCTAAAACTTCCAAAACTATGTTGAGTAAGAGTGGTAAGAGTGGGCAACCTTGTCTTCTTCCTTTTCATAGTCGAAATGGTTTCAGTTTTTCACCATTGAGCATGATGTTGGCTGTGGGTTTGTCATATATATCCTTTATTATGTTGAGATAAGTTCCCTCTATGCCTACTTTCTGGAGGGCTTTTTTCATAAATGGGTGTTGAATTTTGTTGAAAGCATTTTCTGCATCTGTTGAGATGATCATATGTTTTTTCTCCATCAGTTTGTTAAAATGGTTTATCACATTGATTGATTTGCATATATTGAAGAATCCTTGCATCTTGTGATAAACCCCACTTGATCATGGTGTATGATCCTTTTAGTGTGCTGTTAGAGTCTCTTTGCTTGTATTTTGTTGAGGATTTTTGGATCTATGTTCATAAATGATATTGGCCTGTAGTTTTCTTTCTTTGTGACATCTTTGTCTGGTTTTAGTATCAGGGTGATTGTAGCCTTGTAGAATGAGCTTGGGAGTGTCCTTCTCTCTGCTATATTTTGGAAGAGTTTGAGAAGGATATGTGTCAGTTCTTCTCTAAATGTTTGATAGAATTCACCTGTGAAGCCACCTGGTCCTGGACTTTGGTTTGTTGTAAGATTTTTAATCACAGTTTCAATTTCAGTGCTTGTGATTGGTCTGTTTATATTTTCTATTTGTTCCTGGTACAATCTCAGAAGGGAGTGCTTTTCTAAGAATTTGTGCATTTCTTCCAGGTTGTCCATTTTATTGGCATATATTTGCTTGCAGTAATCTCTCATGATCCTTTGTATTTCTGCAGTGCCAGTTGTTACTTCTCCTTTTTCATTTCTAGTTCTATTGATTTGAGTCTTCTCCCTTTTTTTAATTGATGAGTCTGGCTAATGGTTATCAATTTTGTTTATCTTCTCAAAGAACCAGCTTTTAGTTTTATTGATCTTTGCTATTGTTTCCTTTATTTCTTTTTCATTTATTTCTGTTTGATCTTTATGATTTCTTTCCTTCTGTTAACTTTGGGGTTTTTTTTGTTCTTCTTTGTCCAATTGCTTTAGGTGTAAGATTAGGTTGTTTAATTGAGATGTTTCTTGTTTCTTTAGGTAGGATTTTATTGCTATAAACTTCCATCTTAGAATTGCTTTTGCTGCATCCCATAGGTTTTGGGTCATCCTGTTTTCATTGTCATTTTGTTTCTAGGTATCTTTTGATTTCTTCTTTGATTTCTTCAGTTATCTCTTGGTTATTAAGTAATATATTGTTTAGCCTCCATGTGTTTGCATTTTTTACAGATTTTTTCCTGTGATTGATATCTAGTCTCATAACATCGTGGTCAGAAAAGATACTTGATAGAATTTCAATTTTCTTAAATATACCAAGGCTTGATTTGTGACCCAAGATATCATCTATCCTAGAGAAAGTTCCATAAGCACTTGAGAAGAAAGTGTATTCTGTTGTTTTTGGATGGAATGTCCTATAAATATCAATTAAGTTGATCTTGTTTAATGTAACATTTAAAGCTTGTATTTCCTTATTTATTTTTATTTTGGATGATCTGTCTATTGGTGAAAGTGGGGTGTTAAAGTCCCCTAGTATGATTGTGTTACTGTCGATTTCCCCTTTTATGGCTGTTAGCATTTGCCTTATGTATTCGGGTGCTCTTATGTTAGGTGCATAAATATTGACAATTGTTATATCTTCTTATATTGACCCCTTGATCATTATGTAGTGTCCTTCTTGTCTCTTGTAATAGTCTTTAAAGTCTATTTTGTCTGATATGAGAATTCCTACTCCAGCTTTCTTTTTGTTTGTTTGTTTGTTTGTTTCCTGTGGTATGTGGGCCTCTCACTGTTGCGGCCTCTCCCGTTGCGGAGCACAGGCTCCAGATGTGCAGGCTCAGTGACCATGGCTCACAGGCCCAGCCACTCCGTGGCTTGTGGGACCTTCCTTGACCATGGCACAAACCTGTGTCCCCTGCATTGGGAGGCAGACTCTCAACCACTGCACCACCAGGGAAGCCCCTCCAGCTTTCTCTTGATTTCCATTTGCATGGAATATCTTTTTCCTTCCCCTCACTTTCAGTCTGTATGTGTCCCTAGATCTGAAGTGTGTTTCTTGTAGACAGCATATATACGGGTCTTGTTTTTGTATCCATTCAGCCAGTCTATGTCTTTTGGTTTTAGAATTTAATCCATTTACATTTAAGGTAATTATCGATATGTATGTTCCTATTACCATTTTCTTAATTGTTTTGGGTTTGTTATTGTATGCCTTTTCCTTTTTTGTGTGTTTCCTGCTGAGAGAAGTTTCCTTAGCATTTGTTGTAAAGCTGATTTGGTGGTGCTGAATTCTCTTAACTTTTGCTTGTCTGAAAAGATTTTAATTTCTCCATTGAATCTGAATGAGATCCTTGCTGGGTAGAGTAATGTTGGTTCTAGGCTTTTCTTTTTCATCACTTTAAATATGTCCTTCCACTCCCTTCTGGCTTGCAAAGTTTCTGCTGAAAGATCAGCTGTTAAAATTATGGGGATTCCCTTGTACGTTATTTGTTGGTTTTCCCTTGCTGCTTTTAATGTTTCTTTGTTTTTAATTTTTTTTTTTTTTTTTTTTTTTTTTTTTTTTGCAGTACATGGGCCTCTCACTGTTGTGGCCTCTCTTGTTGCAGAGCACAGGCTCCAGATACACAGGCTCAGTGGCCATGGCTCACGGGCCCAGCCACCCTGTGGCACGTGGGATCTTTCTGGACTGGGGCACGAACCCGTGTCCCCATCATCGGCAGGTGGATTCTCAACCACTGCGCCACCAGGGAAGCCCTGTGTTTTTAATTTTTGATAGTTTGATTAATATGTGTCTTGGCGTGTTTCTCCTTGCATTTATATTGTATTGGACTCTCTGCCCTTCCTGGGCTTGATTGACTATTTCCTTTTCCATATAAGGGAAATTTTCAGCTATCATCTCTTCAAATATTTTCTCAGTCCCTTTCTTCTTCTCTTCTTCTTCTGGAACCCCTATAATTCGAATGTTTGTGCATTGAATGTTATCCCAGAAGTCTATAAGAATCTCCTCAATTCTTTTCATTGTTTATTCTCCTCTGCAGTAGTTATTTCTGCTCTTTTATCTTCCAGGTCACTTATCCATTCTTTTACCTCAGTTATTCTACTATTTGGTCCTTCTAGAGAATTTTTAATTTCATTTATTGTGTTGTTCATCATTGTTTGTTTGCTCTTTAGTTCTTCTAGGTCCTTGTTAAGACTTTCTTGTATTTTCTCCATTTTATCCAAGAGTTTGGATCATCTTTACTATCATTACTCTGAATTCTTTTTCAGGTAGACTGCCTATTTCCTCTGCATTTGTTTGTTCTGGTGGGTTTTTACCTTGCTCCTTCATCTGCTGTATGTTTTGCTGTCTTCTCATTTTGCTTCACTTATTGTTTTGGGGGTCTTCTTTTCTCAGGCTACAGGTTTGTATTTCCTGTTGTTTTGGGTGTCTGCCCCCAGTGGCTAAGGTTGGTTCAGTGGGTTGTGTAGGCTTCATGGTGGAGGGGACTATTGCCTGTGCTCTGGTGGATGAGGCTGGATCTTGTCTTTCTGGTTGGCAGGACCGCGGCCAGTGGTGTTTTGGGTTGTCTGTGACCTTATTATGATTTTAGGCAGCCTCTCTGCTAATGGGTGGCGCTGTGTTCCTGTCTTGCTAGTTGTTTGGCATAGTGTGTCCAGAACTGTAGCTTGCTGGTCATTGAGTGGAGCTGGGTCTTAGTGTTGAGCTGGAGATCTCTGGGAGAGCTTTTGCCATTTGATATTATGTGGAGCCAAGAGGTATCTGGTGGACCAATGTCCTGAACTTGGCTCTCCCACCTCAGAGGCACAGGCCTGAACCCTAGCCAGAGCACCAAGACCCCATCAGGCACACGGCTCAGAAGAAAAAGGAGAAAGAAAGAAAGAAAGAACTAATAAATAAAATAAAATAAAATAAAATAGTTAAAATAAAAAAATAATTATTAAAAATAAAAAAAAATTAAAAAGTAAGAAAGAAGAGAGCAACTAAACCAAAAAACAAATCCACCAATGATAACAAGTGCTAAAAATTATACTAAAAAAAAAAAAAAGAACCCTAGGACAAATGGTAAAAGCAAACTATACAGACAAAATCACACAAAGAAGCATACACATACACACTCACAAAAAGAGAAAAAGGAAGAGAAAATATATCTATATATTAAAAAAAAAAGAGGAAGAGAGCAACCAACTCAGTAAACAAATCTACCAGTGATAATAATCTCTAAATACTGAACTAAGATATACATAAAGCCAGGAACAAATTAGAGGCAGAAAGCAATCCCCAACTCTACAGTTGCTTCTAAAGTCCACTGCCTCATTTTTGGGATGACTCTTTGTCTATTCAGGAATTCCAGTGATGCAGGGTATATCAAATTGATTGTGGAGATTTAATTCACTGCTCCTGAGGCTGCTGGGAGAAATTTCCCTTTCTCTTCTTTGTTCACACATCTCCTGGGGTTCAGCTTTGGATTTGGACCCGCCTCTGCATGTAGGTCGCCTGAGGACGTCTGTTCTTCACTCAGACAGGATGGGTTAAAGGAGCAGCTGATTCAGGGGCTCTGGCTCACTCAGGCCGGGGGGAGGGAGGGGTACAGAATGCAGGGCGAGCCTGCGGCGGCAGAAGCCAGTGTGACGTTGTACCAGCCTGAGGCACGCCGTGTGTTCTCCCGGGGAAGTTGTCCCTGGATCACGGGACCCTGGCAGTGGTGGGCTGCACAGGCTCCCGGGAGGGGAGGTGTGGAGAGTGACCTGTTCTTACACACAGGCTTCTTGGTGGTGGCAGCAGCAGCCTTAGCATTTCACGCCCGTCTCTGGAGCTCCTTTAGGCGGTGCTCTGAATCCCCTCTCCTCACGCACCCCAAAACAATGGTCTCTTGCATCTTAGGCAGTTCCAGACATTTTCCCAGACTCCCTCCTGGCTAGCTGTGGCACACTAGCCCCCTTCAGGCTGTGTTCACGCAGCCAACCCCAGTCCTCTCCCAGGGATCCAACCTCCGAAGCCTGAGTCTCAGGTTCCAGCCCCTGCCTGTCCCAGCGGGTGAGCAGACAAGCCTCTTAGGCTGGTGAGTGCTGGTCCACATGGATCCTCTGTGCAGGAATCTCTCTGCCTTTCCCTCCACACCCCTGTTGCTGTGTTCTACTCTGTGGCTCTGAAACTCCCCCCCGCCACCAACACCCCTGCCAGTGAAGGGGCTTCCTAGTGTGTGGAAACTTTTCCTCCTTCACAGCTCCCTCCCAGAGGTGCAGGTCCTGTCCCTATTCTTTTGTCTCTGTTTTTCTTTTTTCTTTTGCATCCCCAGGTACATGGGGAGTTTCTTGAATTTTGGGAAGTCTGAGGTCTTCTGCCAGCATTCAGTAGGTATTCTGTAGGAGCTGTTCCACATGTGGATGTATTTTTGATGTATTTGTGGGGAGGAAGGTCATCTCCACGTCTTATTCCTCTGCCATCTTGAGGGTCTCCTAAGCCTCTTAATTTTTTATTCTTCAGGTCAGCAAAATAAATAGAAGTTCTGGACTGTTTCATGTCTATGTATCAACTAATTTTCATTGTCATTTTCTCATGCTTGAATAATAATGCTTAGTTGTACTGTTAAGTCCTGCAATGTCTAAGGAATCCTGTATTTTATGGTGTGGTTCAGAGATGAAAGATCAAATATACTCACTGTTTTTAATTGTTATTATTCCTTTTCCAAATTCTCTCTGGTTCTTTATGAAGTTGGCATGTGCATGTTTATACAAGTAAAGGAGAGACATAAGCCTTCTAAAATACAGCCAGTAGCCATCAAATGTGATCCACTACTATGTAAAATCTTTGCATCTGATAAGGTACCAATATGTTATATATAAATATGCAACATTTAATACGTGGAATCTAAAGAAAAACCAAACTATAGATATAGAGAACAGATTGGTGGTTGTCAAAGGTGGGGACTGGAGGGCGTTAGGCAAAATTAGTGAAAGTGGTCAAAATGTACAAACTTCCAGTCATAAAATAAATAAGTCCTAAGAATGTAATGCACTGCATGTTGACTATAGTCAGCAATACTGTATTGTATATTTGAAAATGGCTGATAGTAGATCTTAAAAGTTCTCATTACAAGAAAAAAATTGTAAAATGTATGACAATGGATATCAAATAGACTAGTTGTTGTGGTCATTTCTCAATATATACATCTTTCAAATCATTATTTTATGCCAGAAACAAATACAATGTTATATGTCAGTTATATCTCAATAAAAACAGTATAAAAATTAAATGACAAAAAATAAAAATATTAATTTTAAAAATAATTCACTCTGTACTATATTAAATAATCTATAAATTAGATATAAAATACAAACTTCTGTATTAATTCCTGCAAGGTATTTTTTTATGTCAAATATATTCAAACCAGTAGTGGTAAACAGTAACGTCACAATGTGATTTACCATCTAACACTGATGTCCTCAGGAATGATACCACTATGTTTGAATAAGAATACTAAATTTAACAGTATTTTTTTTCTGAATGCAGAGTAATTAAAACACTATGTAGGGTATAAATCTTGTTTATTTTCTGCCTTGAATGCCAGTTATAATACATATTTTAGTTTGACCATCTGACAGAAGTATTTGCTACCTGTTTTGTTCTGGATTCCAAGAGCAACCTTTGCAGTGTGACTGATCCCCACTATGTGTTTTATGATGTACCCGTGGCATAGCAGCGTGTAGCAGATGTTCCTCAGCATTGTGTTCCATGCCTTTCCATTGAACAAGGTTGCAAATCTTCCTTTAATTCTTCAAGTAACATAAGGACTCTTCCATAATCTGGCTTTAACACCTCTAAGACATACATAGAAAAACGTCCTTTGGTTACAAATACATAAGGAACAACATATTTGCAACATTTGCTTTAAGAGAAAAGAACCCATACTTCTAACCAACTTCTCAGAGCATTACTACTCGGGGTTGAACAAGAGCAGAAAGACAAAATACTATCACATGAAAAAGGCAATAACAACATGGCTTAATTCTGTTTTGTGAAAAGCAAACAAAATTATTCAACCTAAGAAAGAAATAATAGCATCTCTAATTTAGTTAGTAAAACCCATGTGCTACATGGTTTACATACCCAGCTAAGGAAGTAAGAATCATAGGGACAGGTAAAGTATGTCAAGCCACTCAGCAAGTAAACACAGTCTATGACTGTCTACTGCTTAAATCCCATGTTCATTTCCCTCCTTCGTGTTATTGGATTCATATTGTTGTCACTAGAGGAGTTTCTCACTCCTCTAATAAATAGTGAAGTATGGCCACTATCAGCCATCATCACTTCCTTTCTACTAGGCAAGAGTGTTATGTTTATGCCATTTTATACTCACCCTCCTTGAATTCCAACTGGTCTTGTCACATTGCTTGATCAGTAGCATGTGGTGAGGGTGCCTTCAGAGACTGGATGAAAAAAGCTTTACAATGTTCACTTGTGCCTCTTGGACCCAGAAAGAATTCAGCTCTCATGGGAAAAATTTACCTTGAATGCCATGCTGTAATGAAGCCCATGTTAGCCATGTGGAGAGGCCTGAACAGTAAGCGAGATGATCAAGAGCCACTAGCTGTTCCACATATTCCAGTTCAGGTCCCATAATATAAATGAAGGATCCAGCTCAAACATTCCTGCCTTAGCAGACAGCATGTGGAGGAAAGTCAAGGGTCCCAGATGACAGGGAGAACTGAAGCCCTAGCCTCAGGGATACAGTCAAGCCCATGTACCACCATATGATCCATCTAAGGTAAGGACAAATAGAGGGCATTTTAGAGGCATAAAAATCATCCCTGATACACTCTGCTTGAATTCCTGACCCATAAAATTGTATATATGGTAAAGATTTTGAGGTTTTAACTACTAAGCTTTTGTTGTTTTCTATACATAGCAATCGATAACCAAAATCGTGGTGTTTGAGAAAGAATGCTTACTACTCAAGGGGCCATATTTATCATCCACAAATTCCCTAAATCTTTCTTATATCTAGTAATGGAAGCCCTTTTTAATACTATTCATAAAATTTTGTTAGTTTCATTTTTTGAAAAGCCTGCTCTTGTATGTTCAAGAAGGAATAAACAGCAGTGTGTATCTAAAGAGAAGCAGGATGGAAAAAGTTTTAAACTATCGTAGGAGAGGAAGTCACAGAAATCACCTCCAAACAAATGATGTTTAAAATTTTTTTAATATAAAAATCAATTTGCTCTCTTGTCATCTCCATCTCTCAGGTTATCTTTTGTAAGCAGTTACAAAATATACATACTGAGACATAGACATGATATATAGAAGCCATACTTGATTTAGTGGAAATTAAAATGAACTATATCCCGTTTTCACTATTGTCAGTATCTGAAAAAAAACACTGACATAAAAATTACCCAGAGACTCCTTTTTTCATTCCTATTTGTTCCCTAGACTGTCAAAAATGCTCAGGAATCCTAATCCACACATTTTGATTAGGTTCTAAACCATATGACTTCAGGTAGAAAGGTATTTCAACCCAATTGGAGGCCCTTAGGGAGAGCAGAGCTGCTCAGCCTGATTTATTCCACGTGCATAGCCACAGGAGCATAATATCTCAACGAATAAATGCACCTATGTAGTGACTCTTATGCTAGTTTTAGTAGTCACAAAAGGTGCTATATTTACAAGAATAGAAACTGCAGTTCTTTTTTTTTTTCTTTTCTTCTCCAGAATTAAATACATGTTAAGTGCAAGAAACAAAAATTTTAAGGACCTAGGGATATTAGTTAAAGATTTCTCCACCCAAGTGGGAATTTAGGTCTTTGGGAATCAGGGATTGAAGGTAGAGATCATCTGTGAATGATTTTAGAAGTAGACAAAATTCCCCATGGGAATTAAAATGGGATCCAGTCTTTGCTCTACATGTCTTTGTTATAATGATAGTTACCAATTAAAGACTATTTTAGAATACGGAAGGGATACGTGAGTTTGGTGCTTAACTTGATCAATTGAAAGCTTTTATTTTAAAAAAAAAATCTGTTCCTTTGACCTATGTCTATCTAATGATTTTTACTGACTGTTATGCAAGCAGAGGCACTGTAATTTCAGGATGCAATGGGGTGTTCAGTTCCTTCCTTTTTACACCATAAAGGTATGGTCCACTTGAAATAACTCACTATAAAACCAGACTGTCACCCCATTATCTAGAACAGAGGTTCACAGACTTTTTCTTTAAATGATCAGATTGGCTTTGAGGGTCATAAATTCTCTGTCACAACTTTCTGTCTTTGTAGTAAGAGCAGCCATAAACAAACAGATGTAAACTAATGGGCATGGCTCTGTTCCGACAGACACTGCAATTTCATCTCTGGTCTGAAAAAGCTATCACATTTCACTGTAGAACTCATCCTATATCCAGGAGACTAACTCAAGAAGATCTGGTTACAAAGCCTAATGATTAGGAATTAGTAGCTAACAAAGATGAGAAAAATAAAATCTCAGGGGTGGAACAAGAAATTAAAACATGACAAAAGGCAGTGTGTTTGGTATGCTAGTGGATAAAGGAGGACTCTATACATAAAGACACTATTTGTTTTGTTTCAGAGAGTATGAAGGCTCTGAAGCAGAAACAGAAACTTCCTCAGAAAGGTATATCATAACTATTCCTGTTTTTAACAACCAGGGGCCTGAGGCCAAAGAGCTGAAGTAAATTTCACAAGGTCACAGACCTAGTCAGATACAGAGCCTGTGTTTGAAGCCAGATATACTTTTCTCTAAAGGCCACACTCTTTATGTATGATTTGTTATCCTCTAGCATTTCTCAAACCTTTAAATACAAGTGGGTTCCAAAACTATTAATACAGGTGACAGCACCATATATGGACAGGCTCCACTGTGTAATTAACTATATGTTTCTTTATCTTTATGTTAAAGCCTACTAATGTGGAATGGGGCACATCAAACTCCATTAGATTATACAGATATGTCCACGTTGATATTGCTAATAATCTAAACCACCCCACTGCTCCTTACTGTCTTGTCCTACCTCCCAATAAATAATATTCAAGGTAGTCCTTTGGACATTTTTCCTTGTGGCTAGGAACTGTGAGGCTAAATAAATAACTATTTTAAGTTATTTGAAAATATACTTCCATCCTGTACCTTGTCAATTTTAATTCTAGAATTTCTTGCAAGGTAGCAGCATCCATAAGTTGACTGGGAAAAATTAACTTCAAATCATGGTAGTAGTTTTCAGAACAATATAGTGGGTGCACTGTTATATAATATAAGGTAACATAATATATAATTAATATAATATAATACCATTTACATGCATATATATGATATGCACTTATTATATACATAGGTATTTGTGATTACCATTTTAATAATTCTTGGTTTACATCATATATATTGTTTGTAAACTAATATCCTATACTAGCCTGTTATTTTATGTATATTAATATAATAATTAAAATCAGACTAATTCTAACAATTAATAGAAATTGTAATAAATAGAGCTACACATGTACACTAACAAAGAATATTATTTGAGATTACAAAGGGAAGAATCTAGAGAAGAGACACAGATAAAATGCAAGACTGGCATGCAAAGCATGCCTGATATTTTCTGTCTAGGGAAAGGGTGCTAAAGTAATGGATTTAAGCAAGAGCTACAGTTCCAAAATCAGATTTTTCTTTTATTTGAAAAAGATAAATTTCTACACAGTTAAATTGATAGCTATCATAAAATTAAATTCATATAAATATCATGGAAGATGCATGTGCTTTCCCTCTGTCCAAATAATTGTAAGTGCCAAGAGTAGCATGTACCAAAATAAGCAAGCCTCAGTGGATTTACTTATGCAAACTGACATTACAAGGCTGCCAAGATGACAACATTCTAGTGTTATCAGAATTCATGAAATGCAGCTTGTCTCAAGTTCCGGAGAACTCCTTCTACAGTTCCAAATCAGATTCTACTATTCTATGTACATGCTTTGTTGGGCAAAATCTAAATTTAAATTGTATCAAATTTCTAACAGTTTTTTCTTTTTAAGAAAAATAAATGTATTGCTAACCTATTCTTAAATCTTATTAAACTGTTACATTACCTTTTTTATTAATTTAAAAATCAACCTGATGGAATAGTCTAAAAATGTTACAGAATTTAATTGGGCTTGGGATGCTGTAATCTAATTCTGCTCAGAAATATAATATGCATCAAGTCATGGATTTCTGATAGAAACAGTGAACCTAACTTTAAATTCTCAGCTTTTACTCATTTGCATTACTCGGCACACAAAATGTTTAGGCTCTTTTTTTTTTTTCTTTTTAGACATCCAAAATATCAGTAAAGATGTTGAACACACATAGAACACTTCAGAAACAGAATACAGCTGGCACTTCAGCCAGAAAGACAATTTTCCTTGGGGGCTCTTTCATTGCTTTAACACTAATCTGTGACAAAAAGGTCTTGTCAGATTCTTATTGCATTTAAGAAGCTTTTGGTGAGATTTGTATTGATCTGGAATAAAGCAACTGACAACATTGCAATAAATTTTTACTACTTAGTACTGATCAATATGTGTTTTCCCATCAAACTATTTCAGAAGATTGCCTTGAATTTTTCAAAATATGGCCAAGATACTTCTAAGTTAATAATATCTTATTCAAAAGGTTATACACCTTTTGAACAGGGAAGAATCCATTATAGTAAGATCTGCATTTCTCTGGGATCAATTATATCTAATATGATGTATATAAAATACACACACACACTCTCAAATAGATACAGATAATGCAGGAACATGTATATACTATTTTTTTTAAACTGATCACCATATGTATGTATAAATTGTCTGCAGGCCATAACAAGATCATAGGAATTATCAGTCCATGACACAGAGTTATTGTCCCTAAGTATATGGTATAGAATTGAAATGAATGAATATATATACCACCATAATTTTACTTACACATAGATTTTGTAACTATCTCCCTTCTCTCACTTGCCTTAAATACTTGAGGTTTTAAACAAATATTATGTTTTAATTATTGATTTTTATTATCTTCAGAAGCTATTTTGCATTTCTTTTTTCTTCTTGTGTTAGCTTGATGTTAACATAACTTTTCAAACTCAGTTCCCTATCAATCAAATGCCAGACTATGGGGATATTTAAGCTAAACTAGAAACAGAAGAAACACGAAAATGATTTTCTTTAACAACGTAGTGGGATAACTGACAGTGAAAGAATAAGCATGATACTTTTGATTATAGTATATTTTTAAAGGATTTCTATTGCATATACAAACATCTTCCTGCATGTAATGCTTAAGTAAGAATTGTCTTGTTTTAGATACTTTACCTAAATGTAAACCTTTAGAACAATAGTCTTTATAAAATAATTTTAGACAACTGAAACTCTGTGGAAGGAAAGGCTATCAAATCCATTTTATTTGTTGATAACATATAAATATTTAAGCTCTAGAGAGCAATACAATGTTTTCTCACTTCCTTCACATCCTAAAAAGATGTTTTTATGCAGTAAATATCATATAAGCTGGAAATATTAAACTGAACATTTTAATCACACACTTTAAAAAAATTATTGTGTATTACACACAGCTTTCATCTATAGATTGTTTCAGGAAGTTTATAGGAATATCTTCAATTTATGAAATTCTATGTTTTCTAAAAAAATTTAACTCTGGCTCTGAGATATTTAGTCGATTGTCCACTCTGTTTTGGTCAGAACAGTGGTCTTGGTTTTAGATGGATGTCATACATATGAGACACGATAGCCTTCAGTTAGCACTGAATTTACTTAGCTCTAAGGCATGACACAGAGCAAGAAACAATGCACCATATAGAGCAAGATGTCTACCAGATGAAAATTCTGATGTCAAAGAACCTCCACATTTGGGTCATGTACTGTCAAAAATATGGGGCTGAGTTGGCACATGTCTGTAATTTCAGGAAAGCCATTGGTTCTTGGATCCCTTCATCTTTTTAGGTAGAGCTAACCATGTACCCTCTCCCCTGGGAAAAGGATTTGTTCCCATTCTCAACTGCAGCTGATTCTCATCAGTGCCAGTTACATGTTACTGAACATGCAAACTTGGTAATTAGATACAAATGATTGGTCCAGCGATAGTCCTTACCTGGATTCTATTTAATTTTGATCTGGTACATGCATCTTCTTAGCAATTGCTTGAGTTAATGTTGCAAGAAAGATTCAAACAAGGCTCAAAGCATCTGACCTACCCGAGCCTATAGAAAAGTCCTCAAAATTAGCTTATAACCCTAAACTTCCATTTAGAAATTCAATTTAAATATCTTAATGCTAATATAGGAAACATTGTTGATACTCTGAAATACAAAAGTGATTATGATAATTATGCTCTAATAATAAAACATTCTGTCTTTATATTATTCTATACAGTGTGCTTGTTTTTTTTTATGTTTTTGTTTTAGAACTAAAAAAATGAGGACATAAACACAATTTGTAGACTTTCCTAGAAAGTTATTTGATTATATTCCTATGTAAAAACAGGTTATAATAATATCTTGAATTTTTTAACATATTTTTAAAGGCTTATAAATACTAAAGAAAGTTCCTTTAATTAAATGTTTAAGAATAATTTACACATTGCTATTAAGATGGAGTTGTATTTAACTAAGGCAAGATGGAAGCCTTTGTAATTGTTTCTTAACGTTCTGACCAAACTCTATGTATTTAACACACAAAAAAAATGCTGGTTAAAATATGCTTTAAATCATATTAAAAATCACAGCCTAACTGACAAGAAAAGTATGAAAATCCACTAGAAACAGAAAAAAATAATATTTGAGTGTGAATCTACATAATGAAAAGATACTGATACTGGAATTTGCCCTGGGTTAACTGCCAGTCTTGCTGGCTTATCGCCTGGATTTTAATGGACCACATGTCAGAAACAGGAGGCAGTTCCTGATGCCCTTGAAGGGTGAGAAATGGGATTTGAAAGTCCTAAAGAAAGCCAGAACCCTTAAAGTGTGACATATTAAGTATGAATTGGGGAGGGCAGAGAAGTCATCCAATAGAGAAAGACAGTGAGGAAACTTTCTGGGCTTGGTATTCACTATGGCGGAGGGTGAGGAGTAAGTAATTTTTAAAAAAGTATTTCATGGTAACTCTTACCCTCAGGCAAATAATTAGTGATGAGAGAGTCCAGCATTCACGATAATTTTATGGTCTGAAAATATCCAAGCAAATAGTGTAAAGCGGTTCTTTATTGATGGTGTCTCCAGGAGCATGCTAAAAGCAAAAAACATCCTCTCTGAAACGTTTTAATTTAAACCACCAAGAATATCTACGGAGAAAATTTCAAGGAACATGACTTTATAATAATAAAAAAACTCTGAATATTTGAGAAAGAAAGCCACAATGAGTTGAAGCAGAGGAAAAGCAAAGTACAGAATCAGACCTATAAATAATGCAGAATTATGACATGTAGAATCTTAAAAAAATAATATAGTTAAAGTAATTAAGAATAGATTTTTTAAATGTTACCAAATCAAACTTGTGTTCGCTCGCCTGCACACAGTAAATTCTATCTACAGACACCAGGTTGTGGTGAAGGAAACTACAGTGTTTATTATAAGGTGCCAAGCAAGGAGTCCTGGACAGATAGTGATCAAAAAGCCTGAACTCCCCCATGGGTTTCAACAAAGAATTTTTAAAGGCGAGGTGAGGGAAGGTATGTGCTCAGTTCGTGTACTGTTCTCTGGTTGATGGTGAGGTAACAGGGCGGTGTCACAGGGGTTAACATTGTCAATCCTTAGGTGCTAGTAGGTCTGGGGGCTACTGCTTTTGGTCAGCAAGCAGTTAATGTCTTCTATTTGCTGGGGGGTTTAGCAGCTGTAAAACAACTCAGGAATTGTGCATCAGATACTATATGATTTAGGTACTTCAGAGAGGAGGGTATGGGGGAGGGTTCTGTCCCAGGAGGGCCCCATAGGGTCCTGCTTGGTTACAAAAATACAGGAAGAAAAGAAAAACAGGCTATAAAATTCATAAGGTGAATCTGAGAAAGAAAATTAAAAATTTAGAAAAAAATCAATAGGCAGGTTGGTCCTTTCTGTTGTAATGGACGACTATTCGTTTTGGACCATTCCTCTGGCTGAGAACAAATACAAAAGATGAACGGGAACAAATGATGAATAACTGGCTCTAGGTATCAGAGAGCTACCCAAGCAACAAATATTTGTGAGGCTATGACCCTCGAGGGACAGAAATCCAAGAGAAGTTAGCTTCCCTAACTCCATTCAAACTGTTATAACAAAATGCTACAGACTGGTTGGCTTCTATAAACAACAGAAATTTACTTCTCACAGTTCTGGAGGCTGGATATCTGACATCAGGGCCCCAACCTGGTCGGATTCTGGTGAAGGCTCTCTTCCAGGTTGCAGACAGCCAAATTTTTCCTGTGTTTTTAAGTGATGGAAGGGCTAGCGATCTCTCTGGAGCCTCTTTTATAAAGGTGATTGTGCTGTTCAGGTGGGTGGAGCCCTCAAGACCTAATCAACTCCCTAAAACCCTATCTCCTACTAGCTATCTATTTTACGTTTGGTAGCATATATATGTCCATGCCACTACCTCACTTTGTCACAGCTTACCCTTCCCCATCCCCATGTCCTCAAGTCCATTCTCTAGTAGGTCTGTGTCTTTATTCCCGTCTTACCCCTAGGTTCTTCATGACCTTTTTTTTTTTCTTAGATTCCGTATATATGTGTTAGCATACGGTATTTGTTTTTATCTTTCTGCCTTACTTCACTCTGTATGACAGACTCTAAGTCCATAAGCAGCCGCATAGCTCAGGGAGATCAGCTCGGTGCTTTGTGACCACCTAGAGAGGTGGGATAGGAGAGATATGGGAACATATGTATATGTATAACTGATTCACTTTGTTATAAAGCAGAAACTAACCCACCATTGTAAAGCAATTATACTCCAATAAAGGTGTTAAAAAAAAAAAAACAAACCTATCTCCTAATACCACCGTCTTTGGGAGTTAGGATTTCACATATGAATTTGGAGAGGACACAAACATGCAGCTCATAGCAGAACCTATCATATGATATGCTTTTCCCCCTTAAGACTTTTACCTTTTCCAAATACAGTGGCGGGCTTTCAACAGAATCACATGACCAACATTGGAATTCATTGGAAAATATTGGAAATTAGAATAGTTTCAACCAAGGGGACAGGGTTCTAGAACAATAAATGCTGTCTGTTGTACCACTTTTTGGTATTAACAGCAGGATTGAAAAATATAACAAGAAAAGGAATAGGAAGCCTAGAAAGAGACCCACAAATCCTGAAAACTGCTAGAGATGGTATTGCTAATAAGTGGAGAAAGGATAGAAAATTCAATAAGGGGCAGGTGGTGAGAAAAGTTGTTTATCCATATGGATATACAGAAAACAAGTTTCCAGCCTCCCTCCTTCCTAGGCTCCGTAGCATCAAGCTAATAGTTTTAAAAATACTATATAATAATGTATTATTAATATTGTTGCCCTGGTCCTTATTCTAATAAATTACAACTTCCTTTAGATCTCTCTTTAGATCTTTTAAAGATTATTAGCACACATACCCAAAGGGGGGAAATAAAAATCAGTTACATATGAATTAAGGAAATTACTGTATAAGGCAAAATTTAAAATATTTTGGAACAAAATACTGAAGTTTATCTTCAGATCTTGGATAGTAAATATTTCTTACAATGAGATGCAAAAATGCAAAGTTGAAGAAACAAATTTGATAAATTTGACAACTTAAAACATTCTTAATTTTAAGAAACATCATAAAGGGAGTGGACAGATAAGCCACACACATCAGGAGATGCAATATTGTAACTGTAATATACAGAATATACAAATTATTCATAAAATTTATAATAAAAAACAACCCAAGGAAAAAGTGTCCTGAAGTCAAGGGTAAGAACTTTACAGGGTCAATTTCAGTAATTTTAGTAATCAGGAAATGCAAAACCACGATAGGGTATGACATTAGGTATGACATTTCTTGTCATACCTTAACTTGGTCCTTCTTAACTTGGCAAAACTTAAAATGTCTAAAAATTCCCAGTGTACCAAAGTTATGGAAGAGTTGTTAGGAATAAAGTGTTGCTAGGAATGTAAATTGGTACACTGTTTTGGAAAAAAACATTTCGGCAGTAGCTAGTAAAATTGAAACCACATATATCTTATGATACAGCAATCCTGTTCCTAGTAGAAATGTGACTTAGATTCTAAATACAGTAAGTCCCCTACATGTGAACCTACAAGATGTGAACTTTCAAAGATGCAAACGTGCGTTCACATGTCCAATCACATAAGTTATTTCATGTGTCTGGTGTACAGTGTCATGTGCATGCATCCTCTACAGTTGTTGTGCATTTGTGTACCTTATTGTACAGTACAGTATAGAGAACAGTAGTACAGTGTCTTTGATTCAAGCCCAGGGTGTCTGGAAGCAAGCGTAAAAGCAGCGGTATATAGCCGATTGTATTAGTTGGGTACCTAGGCTAACCTTGTTAGACTTACGAACAAATTGGATTTACGAACGCACTCTCGGAACAGAATTCATTCATATGTAGGGGACTCACTGTAGTCAGCAAGCACAAAGCCTATAGAAAGACTTCCATATGCTATGAGGCTTTTCTAGTAGAAACACAGTTTCAGTGTTACCTGCCTAGCAGAAGCATGATACAAGACTGGGCATAATAAATGTCACCACTGCTTCAGAGTATGTAAATCCCTCTGCCACTATACTTGCCAGGAAAGCCAGGTTCCCTGTACTTGGCTGACACAGCACTGTTCTGATTTCAGTGTCCAAAGTTTGAGCAGCTGAGTTCCCTTGGTGCTGTTACTAAATATAGTTCAATACACTTATAACAGAATTTCAATTCCAGTGTGTATGGCATGGAAATATTTGCACAGGTACATCTGAGCAAACTTGTTCAATAACAGCAATGACTGAAAACAGCACAGGAATCCATGCACAGTAGCATGGATAAAGTAATTGTTGTATATTCATGCTATAAAGTACTGTGAAGAGGTAAAAATGAACAAAGTTCAGATGATGAATCTACCTGAATGAAAATTATAAACATAATCTGAAAAACGGAATAATAATTGTCACAGACAAATAAATGTAGTATAAATCCTATTTAATGAGTTTAACTGTTCAGAAGCTGGCAAAAAGGAACCACACATGGTTTAGTTTATTTTTTATAAATAAAATTAAGGAAAATACACTAACAGCTTTATAATTTTCTTGGGGTGATCAGGGAGGGTTAGAAGGGTGAAAAGCACACTGTATACATTAAAACTAAAACAGGTTATGCTCTATTTCTTAAACTGGGTGGCCTCTCATAGATGGCATCCATCTAGCTACTTTAAAAACTATATAATCTTTCAAATGTATGTATTGCAGTATAGGAAAATTTTAAACTATGTTAATATGAAAGTAAGTGATCTATCTTGAAGGCAGTTCTCAGTGTCAAGGCACATTCATTTTTTTAGAAGTATAATGTATCCATCTTTTGACTAGATGGTATTCCAGGATTCTCCAATGATGTGACAGGAGTATGCTTCATTTTAAAATGTAAATCTGACCATTTTTTATCATTAAGTGCTTACCTAAAGATAAATGAAAATGCACACAAATGTTACTTAGGTTGTTTTTTTTTTTTTTTAATTATGCCTTCCAACCCTCACACTCCTCACCATAAGCAGAGACAATGTAACTCGATTTGAAAACATACACATAGGAGTACAACTATCTTGACTGACAGAGACATTTTATTTCCTAAAAGACGTGCTCATGTTTTTTGTTAAGCAGAACGGATTTTTTTGTCATCATCTTGAAGAAAAGTACAGTTTATCTTCTGAAATGGTGACTGATGTTAATGATGGAATTTGAATTTAATATCATCTTTTATTTCAAGCTTCACATTCATGATTAAGTATTTTTTTCTCTCAAGAAATAAGAAAGCAGACAAAAAATAACCACCCATTTCACTGTCTAAATATCAGAAATCGGTAGGAATCTTTCACAGAACAATTGAACATTGTCTATAATGACAAAATCTTAATTGGGGTTGTTAATATCTTTAGAAGTGAAAAATTTTATGAACAATAAATTCAAGAATAAATTAGTTGCAAAATAAACATATGGGGACAAATACCACCATGAAAAATACCTCTAAAACACTGAGCTCTTTGAGGATGGGGGCCTATTGAATATATTTTAAATCCTACATAGTGTTTAGAACATTTCCTCAACAGTAGTTACTCTATAACTGGTTATTGATTAATGAGTGATTCAACAATTACTAAAATCCTGTTAATAAAGGCTTACACTTTAAATTATCAATCACACCTAAAAGTACATTCAAATTAATGGTAGTGGTAAATATAAAATAATTTACTATAATTAACTCCAGAATGGCATTATACTAAAACAAGAGTCGTTTTCAAAAAAAGTAAGCATATTTTCTTACCACTTCTTAAATTTCTATGGTACCTTTTCTCCAAATAACATATGATTTGGTATTTAGCATTTAGACAGATTCATAGATTTTTGAAGTAAGCTGAAAATAAATAAAAATAACATATTACAGGTAAAGGCTAGGATGTGATACAATAGGTCAAAGATGCTTTAATGTCACTGAAGTAGTAATAATAAAGAAATACAGATTAAGTATAGCCAAGAGGTAGGAAAGAAAAATTCAGACTGTAAATTTGGTGTGAGATCAACTTTTTATAATTTTGTCAGGGGTAAAATAAAGTATTCTGGTGAGTATATATTTTGTAGTACAAGTTCACAAAATAGATTTAGAAGATAATATTTCAAAGTTATTTACTGGCACATTATATGTATAATATTATTAATTATTAATAATGATTACTCATATCTCAATAACCAATGGTGGAATGATATTGTCAGACAATAGTTATGGGGAACTGAAAATGGCCCTTCTTACCCACATACTTTAGGTCTCCCTAGAGTCCACTGTAAAGTGGTAATGACTTTCAACATTTTGGTTTATAGAATGTTAGATGTTATTGATCCCATGCTATAAATCAGCAACTGGAGGCCAAGATATGTCTCAAAGTAATGCAAGCTTTTAAAATTTGAATAGGATGAGTGCATATCTAAATTAAAGCAGCTATTATAACCCTGTTCTAGTCCACAATTGCTAAAACAGCCCACATTTTATAACATTAGAGGTTATAATAAAAGAAGGGGAAAGGGTAAGTTTTGATACATCTCTTTGGAGTTTCAACAGGGAATCCTTTCTTCCTCTCCTTTGTAGCATTTTGTGGTAAATATCACCCCCATCTTGAATTTTTATATTAACAGATCGGCACTTGGTGGCAGAGTGATATATTAATTTTACAATATTTCTCACTGTACATTAAAGATGAAAATATCCCTTATCCATTATTAATTCTGATTTTGCTTAAGCAATTGCTAATCATAATCACTCAGGATTCATGACTCCTTAGTTGGTTATAAATATGAATATAAAGCCTGCAGTAGCTGGCTTATCACACCAAAATATAAAATATGTGCCTTTCCAGTATTCATCTTGTTTTCCTGAGCCAATAGATTTGTGAGTTTTCTAAAAAATTAAAGATGAAATACTTGAAAATCCTTATATGCAATAATTGCAAAATTTCTAGTTCTCAAGAGTGAAGAGATAATGGTATAATTCAAATACATATTTTATCACTATTTATATTTATCACTATCACCTCATACTTCAGTTGCTATTTTAGTGACTGAAGATTTTTCTGAATGACATTTTGAGATGTTTAAACAATATATGGTAGAACCTGCATGAGGGTGGAAATTGTTAGGTATTTGAGAACCAGAATTGTTTTTTCTCTCCAAACTAACTAAATTGTGTAGATCTTTTATGATGTACAATATTCTTAGAAATGTTAGTTGGTGACTTATTTTTTTTTAAATTAGAGTATAATTGCTTTACAATGTTGTGTTAGTTTCTGCTGTATAATGAAGTGAATCAGCTATATGTATACATATATCCCCTCCCTCTTAATAATTGTTTGGGGAAATAATTAAATCTATTTCCCATTCTTAGAGATTCATAAAGATTATTAGCACCTATTTAAGAAATCTCCAGTCTTGCTGTTAAATTTAATTGTATTTGTTTAGGATGGCAAATATTTAACAATAACAGCAAAATTAAAAAAAAAATTCCTACAGAATGTCAATTAATATCTCAAGAAACAAAAAGGTTCTAAGGAACACTGTTAGAAGCATGTAAAGAGAGATTTTTTTGTTCCCTGGGATTCCAACAGAAAATTGTAAACTGAATTGAAGCATATTTTGGAGGAAAGCAGAAACTGTATTTTTTCCTTCATTCATTCTTATTTTCAATATCCTTCCTTGCTTGTGTTTGTTTTCATTCCACTTTGTGTGGAAAGGCAACAAAAAGCAGTAAGTATTAATGTTAGAACTGATTGGCATTTTTTACTTCATAGTTTTGAAATAAAAGCAGCCATCTTTAACAAAGGAAACAAAAGTGTTATTACTGGCAGTAGAAAATATGTATATATAATACACATTATAAGGAATATAATAAAGAGAGCCAATTTTATTAAATTTATCACTTATTCCTTTGAAAATAAGAAAAAGGAAATGTGCTAGTAGACTTCTCATTTTATTAGAAGCAAATTATCATGATAACTCCTCTAATTATTCCAAGACTTCATTAAAGTGATCTTTCATGACCATATATCATGTTTTATAATAATTTTGTCATTTATAAAAGGAATTAAATTAATGTTTTTAATAACACCTTTAACCTTCTGTGAGTTAATTCGGCATGATAAACAATACAATAACTATATTTAAAAGCATCCTTTAATTGGCTATCACACTAATTCTTTTTTAGTGTAATAAATTGGGCAAGCCGTTCCTATTATTTGTCCTGTGTACACTGCAATTACATTTTCACCCTGTTTGAAAAAAGAATCTTAATGTGGACCTAAATTAGCATTGTTGCACTAAATTAATTGTAAAATACCTAACCACAAATGCCTAGCTGTGGCATTGCACTTTTAATTCAACTATGTGCTCTCACACGAACACACTATGTAGAACTTGTAGAGTGGGCGTGCTCTCTACTCTAGTTGGATAACAGATAATGATAATGAAATGCATGAGATGTAAAACTAAAAAAAAAAAAAGAAAAGAAAAAAGAAAAAAAAATCCATAATGCATGAATGCTAGATAATGATATGTTTACTTGGAAATTTGACAACCTTTTCCACTGAAATGATTTTAACAGAGTTTGGGATAGAGACAGGCATTTAAATTTCTTACATTTAAGTAGATTACAAAGAGTTATATTTTTAACTGACTGTATAGGGATTAAAGTTAATTAACAAAATAAGCGTAATGCTTTTTGCAATCAATCAGAGAACCTGACACAGCCAAGTGATATAACTCCAATTACAAAAACTGAAAGGTCATCACTCTATTTCCTCGTGGAATTTAAAAATCGAGGGTAATGAGGTGGGGGTGATCAACAGAAATGGAAACAATCAAATCTCCAATTAAAAGTAGCAAAAAGAAAATTCACATATGACCATAGAAATCTAAGACATATTAAAATGTTATTTTGTTAAAAAGTACACTATAGGGAACACAGAACAATAACATATTAAATGTGAAATTATACTAAGATACTTTAGGTTCAGGTTTAAGGATAATAGAAAACCAAAACTGAGCTTTGAGAAAAAATATACTTTATTGTTTTGAACAACAGGAAGATAAATTCCCCCTTTTTTGGGGGGTGGGGCTACGTTGGGTCTTCCTTGCTGCGTGCGCAGGTTTTCTCTAGTTGCGGTGAGCGGGGGCTGCTCTTCGTTGCAGTTCTCAGGCTTCTCATTGCAGTGGCTTCTCTTGTTGCAGAGCATGGGCTCTAGGTGCACGGTCCTCAGTAGTTGTGGCTTGTGGGCTCAGTAGTTGTGGCTCGCAGGCTCTAGAGCACAGGCCCAGTAGTTGTGGCTCATGGGCTTAGTTGCTCCGTGGCATGTGGGATCTTCCTGGACCAGGGCTCAAACCCACGTCCCCTGAATTAGTAGGCGGATTCTTAACCACCACACCACCAAGGAAGCCCTAAATCACTTATTTGTAACTACAATAAATTCATAGAAAATGTGTTTAATGATACTGAATCAATTTGATATGTTGTTTCATAATTTGAATACTAAAATGTCACTAGTATAAAAAGGTATATTATATTTCATTAATAATAGCATACACTTTTTTTTTCAATTTTAACATGTCTGAATTAAGAATATATCTTACCATAATAGGATAAGAAGTATGAAATTTGAAACGTGAGTTACTAGGAATAAGGTAAATTGTCATATATCTACCAGCCAAGTTAAACAATAGAATATTATCCTTACTGTGGATCTCCTGTGCATTCAGCTGCAGTGTCTCCCTCTCTCTTACTACAGCAAACGTTGACAAATAAGCCAAGTATGGGTTTTATAATTTTCCTTCTTTTATTATAGTTTTAATAAATGTATTACCTTATCTATATGTATATATATATATTCCCCCCAATATATAGTATTTTGTATTGTATGCTGTTTAACTTTTTCATAATTTCTGTAACTTTTTCACTTAATACTCTGGTTCTGAATTTCATCTATGTGAATGCCTGTAACAGTAGTTGCTATGGAATGAATTGTGTTTCCTCAAAGCTCACATGTACAGCACTAATACTCAGTGTGGCTGTATTTGGAGATAAAGCCTTTAAGTGGATGAATAAGGTTAAATGAGGTCATAAGGGACTCATAAAGGACTTAATGCAATTGGACTGGTGTCCTTATAGGAAGAGAAAAGACCCCAGAGCTCTCTTTCATTTTCTTGCCGATAAATCCTACAGGAGAAATCAACAGAACATCTCGTTTTGGAAGACTCCAAAAATCTCTGTCTTGATCTCTGATTCCTATTTTTTAAGCAGCTTTATTTAGAGAAGCTGAAGTGATTGTGTGCTAATTTGAGCATCTAGGTTGTACAAGAATTAACTTGAAAATTCTCTTTTTGATGTCCTCTAAGACATGGATTCCATTTATATGCATATAATTCTTTCTCAGACCTCTAACTTCATACTGGATCTGAGCAGAAAGATGGCTTACACTTTCCCTCAAATCATCCTTGGGCTCCGGACAGGTGCTGGACCTTTGAGCTGACAAGCAGATTATTAGTAATAGTACCCCTTAAATTTGGAGATCTTTCAGTAGTATACAGGAAAGAGCTGCTCTACCTTTCAAATCTTTCCAGATATTTGACCCCAGGCAAATCAGTGGGCATCATAGGACAGATGCATATATCATCATCAGGATGACTTGTATTTACTACAGAGGCAGTTGAGTCCCTCAGGACCAGTGATGAGATGCTGGAGCATTACCGTAATGCTGAATTTGCCAAAAGATGGGTTTTGTTCCTTCCTCCAACCAGTAAGCTCTTTTGAGCTGAACTGCATTCCAAGAGAGCTCTTTTTATTCTTCAGTGTTCAAATGTGTACCTGAACCCTGCAGACAAGAAGACATACTGTGTTATTTTGCAAATGCTTTGTTTTCTGAAGTGACTGATCACTCTTGAAGGAACTAAACCTGCTAATAAAAGTGTCCTTCTCACCCTTGGGAATTGCATAAATGTTTAGAGAAGACATAATTGAGGCAGTTTTCTGTGTCTCAGTAATTTTTTGAATAACTGAATAAAGAATCACTATTTTTTAGGTCTCCTTTGTAAGCTGAGGTAAGAATTTGGGGGACTAAATCTTTAAAGTAATGGATAATGGAGTTGAAGTTTTTCCTGAATCCTTCATCCCCTATTTGCTGTGTCAGAATTATTGAAAAAAAAAAATAATGATTTTATTGAATATAACATAACAGTGGAAAAAAAGGAAAGGATAATTAATATGAAATTATGTGCTTAGTAGCATATTAGCTTAAAAATTAGATGAATAAATTAGAGACAGAAATGTGAAATACATAAATTTCTAAAGTAATTAAGGAAGTTAATATTAAATAAACCAACTATCTAGAGAAAATTAAAATTAAAAAAATGGAAATAGAGCTAAAATAAGGTAGAAATATGTAAAAATTCATATGGTTAAAATAAATATTATTTAAAATGATGAGTTAAAATATGATAAATATTTTAAAACACTTTAGAGCTAATTAAGGTTAAAATCAAATGAGTATAAAAACAAGATTTTAAAAGGAAAGCTAAACCCATCAAAAGAGAATTGACATTTAATGGAAAGAAAATGACAAGAAGATATGTTCTCAAAATGAAGGAAGGAGAGAAGAAATATTTCATCCACAAACTGGCAGAAGGAATTATTTTTTTAAAGAATTTATTTATTAGAAACATATTTCATATAGTCTGAGTGGACTATTTCATAGAGAGTAGACCCCAGAAACAGAAAACAAAGGATTTATTCTGATTTTACCATAGTGCCTATAATCTTTTGCTTCCAGCTTCCAGTTGTTTTTACTGGGACTTGTTTCTAAGCTTTTTTCGTGTAGATAGAGATAATCTTTATTCTGGGAGAGCCCTGCTCTCAAGGTAGGGCCTTTCTAAAGTCTCTGTTAAATGTCCCAGGGGTTCAGTGAGGTCACTTTATTCTTGTTTGGAATTCAGCTGTCTCAAAACTCTAAGAGCTCCCTGTAGCTGTTCTTTCCATGTTATTGTTATTTCCCCAGAAGGCTGTTCTTTGCTTGGCCTCATGAAGTCTCAACATATGACTGCACAGCTTAGTGGCTAACAGTAGTTGATGGTCTCTGAGAGATCACAGTGAAAAGAAAAGCAAACTAAGTGAAGCTTACAATTTTCTGAGCTGCTTGTTTGTCTGGAGGTACATTACTGCTCCAGCTTAGAGACAGAACAGAATGCAACAGAAAATAAGCACCTCACTAACAGATATCAGATAAGACATATCAGAATTCAGGGACATGGAGGAAGATGAAATTTGCAGAACAGAATAGAGAAAGAAACCCAGAGGAAAATTCCAGAAATTTGCATAAGGGTCCCTTAAGTTTTGATCACATACTAAGTGTAGAGGAGGAAAAATAATTTCCCCTCTGCCCTTTTATGTTCTTGGCTGAGGCCTCCCTGCAGTAAAAGACAGATTAACAAGAGAGAAAAAATTAATTATGTATGTATGTACTTATGGCATCCCCACAAATATATGAGATCAAAATATTACTGAATGCAAGTCCATGTGCCTGAGGCTCAGTAAAGCCAAAAGATATAGAAGCTTCGGAGTTTGGAGCAGAGGAAGATTTATTGCAGGGCCATGCAAGGAGAACGGATGGTTCATGCTTAAAAAACCAAACTCCCTGAAGGGTTTCAGCAAAGCGTTTATAAAGGCAAGGTAAGGGAGGGGTACCCCAGGGTATGTGATTGGCTGGTGCACAGTTCTCTGATTGGTTGATGGTGATTAATCCCTATGTGCCAGGAGGTCTGGGGGCTACATGATCATGATCATCAAGTAGTAAATTTCTTCTATTTAGTGGAGGATTTTAGCATCTGAAAAACTCAGGAAATATGCATGAAATACTATTATCTGGGTACTTCAGAGAGGAGCTACAGCAGAGGACATGGGGGAGGAGTCTGTCATGGGAAAACCCCATAGGATCCTGCTTGGTTACACAATGGCTTATAAGCCATTGAGACTAAGGAAAGGGATAGGGACCTGTCACTTCAAAAGGAGGAAGGAAATTCATGGGAAAATGAGAAAAGGAAATGTTTGGTAAATAAAGGTTGCCCTGACTTGCAGATAAGTCTCTTAGGTAAAAAAGTTATCTCTGGTAATAGCTCTCTTCCTTATAATCGTCCCCTTTCTAATGTAAATTTCCTTTACAAAAAGATAACTTCTACTCTCTTTTTAGAGCTTCTCCTCTGTCTGCAGTTTCTCAAAATAATCAGCTCAAAATAATCCATATGTCAAAGAGGCATATTTGGAGGAGGTATTTTTCTGCTACCCTACATAAACTATACAGCAAGAGTGAAGTGACCTCATTGAAACCTGGACGTTCAATAAAGACTCCAGAAAGGCCCTACCTTGAAGCTAAACTATTTCCAGATCAAAGGTAACTCTATACCCATACTAAGAAAGCTTAGAAACAAGTCTTGAAAGGATCAAGTTGAACTATAATTAAATTAACTATCTGTCAGAACAACACTCTTTAAAGAATGATTTTTTAAAAAAGAAAGAAAACCCTAGACACTAAAAAACATAACATCTACAATGCACAACATTCAGTAAGATCTAATAGACATACAAGTAATCGGAAAAAAATCAATCAGTACCATAGAAACATATCCATAAATAATGGATGATAAAAGTATCAGACAATAACTTTAAAAGAGGTATATTATAAAGATGTTCAAATAGTTAAAAGAACATCTAATTCATATCCAGGTCCCAAGAGGCTGTTTGTAGAAAAAGACACATTAATCCTAAATATAATTGAATTACATTTTCCTTTATGAAAACTCAAAATACCTAGGAAAGTCAAAACAATTTTTGATTAAAAAATGTTTGAGGATTTACACTATGTAATTTCAAGATGTAATGTAAAACAATGTCTGAAGAATCAAAATGATTAACTTAAAAGGAAAAAATTATAAATTACAATATCAAAAATTAAAAATGTCTCCTTTTTAAAAGATACTGTGAAAGAAAGAAGAAAGAAAGACAAAGACTAGAAGACAGTATTTTCAGTACATGTATCTAATGAAGACCTTAAATCCTGATATATAAAGAATCCTTACAAATAATAATAGAAAAACAAATGACCAAATAAAAATTACAAAATATTTGTACAGACAATTCACATAACAAAATTTAAACATGACCAATAAGCACATGAAAAGATATTTACTCTCATTGGTCATTAAGTAAATGCAAATTAAAACTACAACTAGATACCACAAACCCACTGGAATGAATGCAGTTTAAAAGATTGATTGTGACAAGTGTTTATTATGATTTGGAACTACTTGAACTCTCATACACTGTGGTAAGATTGTAAAACAGTACATCTCATCAAATTAAACATATGTTCACCATACAACTTAGCAAACCTATTCCTAGATATTTACCCAAGGGAAATACAAACAGCTGTCTATACAACAACTTGTACAGGAATTCTTATCAGTTTTATCAATAGTATTCCTAAACTGGAAACAACCCAAATGCCCAGCAACATGTGGATGGTTAAACAAATGGTGTGTTTTGGTTAACCATTAAACATTTAACCCAAATGGTTAAACAAACACTCTACCCAGCAACAATGAACAAACTACTGGTAGGTGCAGCAACATGGATTAATTTCAAAAAAAAATTAGTACTGAACAAAGAAAGTCAGACGTATATAAAATGCCTACTGAATAATTCTATGTATATTAAGCCCTAGAAAATACAAATATATAGTAATAGGAAGTGGGTAAGTGGATACTTGAAGCCATGAATTGAGAAAGTGTTGAAGATATGCTGTGAAAAGGCAAAAGTAACTTTTGGGGAGAGATGGAAGCATTCCATGTCTTGATTCAGGTAGCGGTTATACATTTGATGAACTCATTTGAACTACACATTCAACATTTTGTTCTGTGTAAATTATACCTCAATAGTTGATTATTTAAAAGTGTGGAGTTTACAAGCAGGTGATTTGCATATAATATACATCAATAAATTAAAGTTATTGTTAATAATATTGGGCCTCCCTGGTGGCGCAGTGGTTGAGAGTCCACCTGCCGATGCAGGAGATACGGGTTCGTGCCCCGGTCTGGGAGGATCCCATATGCCGCGGAGCGGCTGAGCCCGTGAGCCATGGCCGCTGAGCCTGCGGATCCGGAGCCTGTGCTCCGCAACGGGAGAGGCCACAACAGTGAGAGGCCCGCGTACGGAAAAAAAAAAAATAATAAAAAAAAAAATATTAATTCATAAAAATTCATTGAGCAATTTCTCTGGTCTCTGCTAGCTATTGATCATACACATATAAAACAGACTGTAGAAGGAACTAATTGAGCTCATTTTCTAACAATTGAAACATGGGGGTTAATCACTGTGTTAAAAAAAAAAAACACTCTAGCTGGTTCAGTGGTAGATTTAGGGTTTCTAAATTTTCATAGATATGCATGTATATTTTATTATTGTCTGGTAAAACATTAAGATATGTCCAAACTTAAGACACTTTATTTTAAAAGAGCATGATTTTGTGTTGTTTGATATTACCCATGGCTATTTTTCCCCATAAACAAAAACTCATTTTTGGTAGCTCTTTTTAGAGAAAAATAATTCATCAGACATAGAATGATACAAAATGTGAATTTTCTTTGCCATTACTTATACACAGGATTACAAACAAACAGGTCAACTTCAATTAATTCCTAATATCATTGCTTTGGTTCTTTGGGGACTGTTACTGAAATCATTATATTATTCTCTTTTTCAGACTTAAAATGGTGACACAGGAAATTCTCAAACCTGAGCCATTTTTATGAAACTCAAAAACATGTATAAGGAAAAACAGCATAGCTTTAAGCACAGTTGGCTTCTTTCAGCTTATCTATTTCTGTTTATTAGAGAACTCCTACAACAGACATAGTCTTGGGGTTTGTTTCCAGGTTGTGCAGTTTGTTCGGTTTCAGAACAGGAGCTCTTAAAGCTGGACAGCTGTTTCATGAATGTCTCTCCCTGGTCACAGGAGGATGCTGTGACCATATGGACAGATGAGCTAAATCCCTTCACTGTTGAAAAAACAAGTAGTTGTGCATGACCTGTAGATGGAAATGTCTTGTTTGTGCAGAGCATCACAAGAATATTTATGAATAGCAAGTAGTCTGGATGTGTGTTGTATGTGGATTAAACAGAAAGAAGGGGAGAGAAAAGCTTTTTTTTTAATGAAAAATATGTGAATCACAGTACTATGAGTTCTGCCCAGTTCTAACTCTTGAAGCCAGTGGTATCTCCCCCACACATGGGAATGCTGGGGGGATGTATCCTAGGAGTTGCAGAAACAAGATGGGTATTTGTACCAGGCAGCTGCAGGTGATATAGCCAGGAGGTTATCCAGGCTCATCACTGAAAGGGCCAAGATCACATCAAGAGGAACAGGAAAGATGCTCAGTTTCAAAGGATAAGTTATAGACAACAATTAAGTCATATGTCTTGGAGGATCAGAAAGAAGGAGTAAGGAGTACATGAAAGACTTAAGAAAGTGATTTAGAACTATGATAATAAGTAGGGAATGTATAATAGACTTCTCCTTTTATATAAAGCATTGCAGTTTGTTCAAGAAGATGTTACTCAAAGAAGTTGTATGTTTTTGGACAATGTTAACATAATCCTATGAGTCTAATAGGAGAGACAGAGGAAGCAATTTTGTGGACAAGCTTTGTAGCTGTACAGTAAGGAGGAAGGCAACAAAAGTTCTTTACATTATGAGCTAGTAAATCTGATGGAAAAGCAACATATCCTGAGGGGCAAGAGACAGTGTTCAGGATCTACAATTGCATAAATAAAAGAGAGATTTTGTACAATTGAATTTGTGTAAGTTCACTGCTCTGTTCAACAACATCAGTGGGTTATCAGCAGAGATAACTTGAGAGTGCTATTGTGTTTGCTGCAAGTTGGCCTGGCCAAAAATCTCATAGTGTACCCCAAGGCAAAGGCCATGCTCAAAGGGCCAATTAAATGAAAGGTTGGTCAAATGAATTAGATATTTGATTAGGGATATTATGATAAACCAGGAGCAGGGGTTTTACAGGGGTTAAGAAATTTTTAGAAAAAAACCTTTGATGATATAAGGGATTTTTTCCTTTAATCACTAACTTTAGGAACCAACCCTTGCAAAAGAAAGAACTTCAGTCTAATGAGAGAGAAACTCGGTCAGCAACTAAGGAAGATACAGAGAATGTACAAGAACTGCACACTGGCAAAGAGTATGAGAGTTTTTAGGTTTATCCTGGGGTCTCATGGGCTGAGGCTGATGAGTGACCTATTTATTGGTTATCTCCTCAGACTTTTATCTTTCACTTATTCATGTATATCCTTAAGTACGGACCATGTGTCAAGCCATTCTAGTGGCTGGAGATACAATATTCCCCTGTATTCTTTTCTTTTTTCTTTTTTTTTTTTGTGGTACGTGGGCCTGCTGTGGCCTCTCCCGTTGTGGAGCACAGGCTCCAGACACACAAGCTCAGCGGCCATGGCTCACGGGCCCAGCCGCTCCACGGCATGTGGGATCTTCCCGGACCGGGGCATGAACCCATGCTCCCCGCATCGGCAGGCGGACTCTCAACCACTGCGCCACCAGGGAAGCCCTCCCCTGCATTCTTGAATGGAGATATATATTAAATAAAAACAAAGATCAAACAACAAGAAATACTATGATAAGAAATAAAGGAGATACAGGGAATTCCCTGGCAGTGCTGTGTTTAGGACGCTATGCTTCCACTGCAGGGGGCGTGGTTTTGATTCCTCTTCTGGGAACTAAGATCCTGAAAGTCACATGGTGCATCCAAAAAAAAAAAAATGATGTTTCCATATATTGGAGATACAGTGTGGCAGGATGGTTGGCCAGAGAAGACTCTCAGAAGATCATATCTGAGCTGAGATCTGAATAAAGTGAAGAAATAAGGCACATAACTATCTCCAGGGAGGGGTATTCTAAGCAAAAGAAATCACAAGTGCAAAAACCCTGGTGTGGAAACATTTTCTGTAGTTTTACAGAACAACAAGGAAGGCCCATGTGGCCTTCATACAATGGGTGAGCAAATGGGCAGAAACTGAGTTTAGGGAGAGTCAGAATGTC
The DNA here is from genome assembly GCF_964341445.2 of Mesoplodon mirus. Classification (NCBI taxonomy): domain Eukaryota; kingdom Metazoa; phylum Chordata; class Mammalia; order Artiodactyla; family Ziphiidae; genus Mesoplodon; species Mesoplodon mirus. The sequence continues at coordinate 113,882,325 of NC_138982.1, forward strand.
AGAGGCCATAAAGTAAACAACCATGTAGTCATGGTAATTGTTATGGGTCAAATTGAGTCCCCTCCACCAATAAAGAGATATGTTGAAGACCAAACCTCCAGTATCACAGAATGTGCCTTATTTGGAAATAGGGGCATTACCAGTGTAATTGGTTAAGATGAAGTCAAAATTGAGTAAGGTGGGTCAATAATCCATTGTGACCGGTGTCTTTGTAAGGAGACATCCGTGTGAAGATGCAGAGACACACAAGTGAATATCAGTGATGACAAAGGCAGAGACAGGAGTTACGCAGCTGTAAACCAAGAAACACCAAAGATTGCCACAACCAATCTGAAGCTAAAAAGAGGAAAGGAAGGATTCACCTACAGGTTTCAGAGGAAGATTGCCTGGCCCTGCCAGCACATTGATTTCTGACTTCTAGCCTGCAGACCCCTGTAACCCCTGTTGTTTTAATTTACCCAGTTTGTGGAACTTTGTTACAGCAGCCCTAGGAAACTAATACAGTAACTTTGCTGGGGGTTTTTTGCTCTTGTTTTTTAATAGACTTTACATTTTAGAGAAGTTTTTGTTTCAAAGCAAAGTTAGGTGGGAAAGTACAGAATATCCATATGTCCTCTGATCCACACACCCATAGCCTCCTACCCCATCACACCTAAAAACTCTCATACTCTTTGCCAGTGTGCAGTTCTTGTGCAGTCTCTGTATCTTCCTTAATTGCTGACCAAATTTCTCTCTCATTTTGTGCCCACCAAAGAGGCACATTTGTTACAACTGACGAACCTACATTGACACATCACTATTATCTAAAGTCCATAGTTTACCCCAGGGTTCACTCTTGATATTGTACATCCTATGGATTTTGACAAATGTATAATGCCATGTATCCACCATTGCAGTATCACACGGAGTAGTTTCACTAACCTAAAAATCTTCTGTCATCTTCCTCTTCACCCTTCTCTCCTCCAGCATCCTTGTAAACCACTGTTCTTTCTACTGTTTCCATAGTTTTACCTTTTTCAGAATGTCAGATAGTTGGAATCATAAAGAATATAGCTTTTATAGATTGAATTGTTTTCTTCCAGAATTCACGTTTTGAAGTGAATCCAAAATCCTCACCCCTATTTTGACTATATTTGAATATGAAGCCTTTAAGGAAGTAATTTAGATGAAATGAGGTCATAGCAGGGGGCGTAATCCAAGATAATTGGTGTCCTTATGAGAAGAGAAAGCTGCACCAGGGATGTGTGTGCACAGAGGAAAGGACAGTGAGGACACAGCAAGAAAGTAGCCCCCTCCAAGCCAAAAAGAGAGGCCTCAGGAGAAACCAAACCTCTGACACCTTGATCTTGGAATTTCAGTCTCTAGAAAGGTGAAAACGATTTATGTTTAAGCCATCAAGTCTGTGGCATTTCATTACAGCAGCCCTGGCAGGCAAATATAATGTAGCATTTTCAGATTGGCTTCTTTCACTTGGCAGTATGCATGTAAGGTTCTTCTATGTCTTTCCGTGGCTTGATAGCTCATGTATTTTAGTGCTGAATAATATTCCATTGTCTGGATGTACCACAGTTTATCTGTTCACCTTTTGAAGGACATCTTAGTTACTTCCAAATTTTGTCAATTATGAATAAAGCTGCTACAAAGATTCATGTGCAGATTTTTTGTGTGAACATAAGTTTCAACTCATTTGGGTAAATACCAAAGAGCACAATTGCTGGGCCTTATGGTAAGAGTATGTTTAGGTTTATAAAAAATTGCTACTGTCTTCCAAAGTGGTTATACAATTTTGCATTCCCACCAGTAATGAATGAGAATTCCTGTTGCTCCATATCCTCACCAGGAATTGGTGCTGTCAGTGTTTTGGGTTTCAGTCATTGTAATAGAAATATTGTGGTATTTCACTGTTTTGATTTGCAATCCTCTAATGATATATAATGTTGAGGATCTTTTCATATATTTATTTGCTATTTGTATATTTTCCTTGGTGAGGTGTTACCTTTTTGCATTTTTTATGCTATATATGATGGAAATATATTGGAGAGGTTTTAGAAAGGAGAAACATGATCTTATTTCTACGTTAAAGGTATAATTTTGACTAATGTATGGCAAAATAACCTGTGGAGGGAGAGAGAACACAAGCAGTGGTACAGAAACTAGTTTGCCAATTTGGAGGCTATTTCTGCAGTTCAGATATCTTGCTTAAAATAATAGGATTGGAGATGAGGAGAAGTGTTTCTCTTATGTGCAAATACAAATATATATTTTTCATATAAAAGATGATTGCTTCTAACCATTCACACACACACACAAATGTACACTAGAATTTTCTATTGGATGAGATGTGTCGGGTGAGAGAAAGAAAGCAGTCAAAGATAATGGATGACTAAGATTTTGGTCTAAACGACTGAGACATTGTTGGTGCTATTTGCTGTGTTGTAAAACAATGTCGTAGGAGCAGGTTTAAGAGTAAAAATCAACATGATTTATTTGAGATTTGACCCACTTCTTAATTTTCACCTCCAGGTTGGTGTTACTTCGGAAACATGAGTTACAAATGTACTTGCTTATCATTACTGAGAATTAAAGAGTAGTTTATGCAAATTTATGTAAATAATGTCTCAAACTGGTTTATATTTTTACATTCAGGACATGACCATAGGAAACATTATTTTTAACAACAAGATTATTAATATTGTTGGTTGCATACATGTTCATTCATAATCAATTTCCATCACAGGTTTTTGCAAAAATGGCACTTTTGCAGCTTGGGGATGGATAAATATTGTTGCAGGGGACTGTCCTATGCTTTGTTGGATATTTAGCAGCATCTCTGACCTCTGCTTTCTAGATGCTAGAAGAACACTTCACCCCAGTTGTTGACAATCAAAATTATCTCCAGACATTATCAAATGCCCTTAGGGTAAAGGCAAGATCATCCTGTCTGATAGCTGCTGATCTATAGTAAGGATGGGATGATTTGTAGGTTATTATAAAACTGTGGTTTTCAATTTGTGTTAAAAGGGATTCTAAAATGCTGAGGAACTGCTTTGAGAAGGAAGGAAACACTGACTGGGCAGGCAGAATCTTAAGGTAGAACAACTAAGTATTAATTTATTTCACATGTTATTTTTCCAGGTAGAATTTTATTTCAAGAAAGTGTTTCACAGCTAAAGCATTAAAAGAAAAACCAAAAAAAAATGTGAGAAATCATATAAGACCAAAAATCACATATAAATCATTCAATTTACTTTGTGTCCACAAAACAAAAAACAAAACAAAACAAAAGAAAAAATAGAATTTAAGGAGGAAAACACAAATACAAACTAAACTTCTGATATTTATCTAATCTAGTAAAAGCAAGAATTAACTCTTTTTAGTTCCATGCATTTCAGATGTCATGTCAGTTTGTGGGGGGAAAACCATAATGAAAGAAGAAATGCAAACTTTTCTGCTTTAAGGATAAATGTGAAAAGATAGTGATAGTTATATTTATAGTATCATTATAACAGAAATTACATTTGACCAAAAAAAGGATCATAAATTGAAAATAGAAAATGGTCTTAGTCAGATGAGATTTTTAAGAGAAGCTAGAGATTTTGAAAATAATGAAAGAAATTACCTATGAGAGAGGCTTAAATAAAAAAAGAAATATATAGTGAAATTTAAAATGCTATCTCAGGATTTGATTAAGCTCAAAACAATTCAAAGGATAAGAAAGTTTTAAAACAGTGTGTATGGCTTTGGGGGCAGGGGAGAAATACAGAGTGTATTTTCAATGTTACTTTAGGAGAATAGATTTTATTAAAATATGAAAAAAATGAATTGTGATATTCATGTATAGCCAAAAAAAGGAGCAAAAATAAAGACTTTTTATGATACACCTTCTGCTTACAGAACTATATGCTACATGATCGCTGATTATAGGGTTTAATTTATGGATTCATTGGAAATAAGGGGAACTAGGAGGCTCATGGTGAAAAGGACATTGTTTACTGCTATATAGCTCTAGTTGCTAGTATCTTAGCAACATATTAGCAGTTCTAGAATTTGCCATGCTCATGACTCAGATCCTCCATCTATGCTTCTCTAGGTTCTTCAAAATATACTATTACACACAACATTGTATTCTCCACATCACAGCTTTTGATTTTCTATATATCTATTGCTTCATGTATTGTGCTTATTTTAGTCTATATGTCTTCACAAAAACTATTAAGTTGAATTGCTCAGAAAAATTATATACAGTGGGTTTTATCAAGTGACTCTGGTGAACAGCAGAGCTCTCCAGTCATACAAAAAGCTTTTCAGCCTTGAGAGTAGGCAAGCACCCTAGATTGATTAAGGTGTGTTTAGTGTGCAGTTTCACATGGGCAAAGTATGGTTTATGCATATAAATTTCACTAGAACCATGTGGTAAGACTCAGACTTCTCAGAAGAAGATGAAGAAAATGGAAGCCTTTAGTCCCACCCATTAGTCCAATAAATTCTATTAGCAAGAAAAAGAAAGAAAAAGAAGATGACCTCTCATTATCATCCTTACAAGAAAATCCTACTCAAAATAAAAATAAATGGAAGCTACTCCAGAGGTGTTAAGTATTCCCATCTTGAACAAGAATATTAGGTAATTAGTCACAATGTCATATATTGCATTTTTAAAGAGCTTTGTTGAGATGCAATTCACATATCATAAAATTCATCTTCTAGAGTGTATAATTCAATGATTTTTTCTTTTTTAATTTTTGGTATATTCACAGAGCTGTGCAACCTACACCATTATTTAATTTCAGATTTTCTTCACTTGAAAAATAAATCTTTTTTTTTTCTTTTTCTCGTTAGAGGTTACACATTAGCAACTACTTTCCACTCTCCCCTTCCCCTTCATTCCCTAGAACTACCAATCCACTTTTCATCTCTATGAATTTGCCTATTTTGGAAATATAAGTCGAAACAGATGGTGTGGACTTTTGTGACTCTGAAATTTCTTATCATTAAATATGTTTTTATGAGGATGACAGCATGAAATAGAATGGTGACTGGTTTCTTTCATTTAGCATAATGTTTTCAAGATTCATCCATGTTGTAGCATATATCAGCACATTTTTTTGAATTGTATTTTATTTATTTTTTTATATAGCATGTTCTTATTAGTCATCCATTTTATACACATCAGTGTATACATGTCAATGCCAATCTCCCAATTCATCCCACCACCACCACCCTCATCCCTTTCCCCCCTTGGTGTCCATAGGTTGTTCTCTACATCTGTGTCTCAATTGCTGCAATGCAAACCAGTTCATCTGTACATATTTCTAGGTTCCACATATATGCGTTAACATACAATATTTGTTTTTCTCTTTCTGACTTACTTCACTCTATATGAAAGTCTCTAGATCCATCCACATCTCTATAAATAACCCAATTTCATTCATTTTTATGGCTGAGTAATACTCCATTATATATATGTACCATATCTTCTTTATCCATTCGTCTGTCAATGGGCATTTAGGTTGTTTCCATGACCTGGTTATTGTAAATAGTGCTGCAATTAATATTGGGAGGGGTGTATGTGTCTTTTTGATTTATGGTTTTCCCTGGGTATATGCCCAGTAGTGGGATTGCTGCATCATATGATAATTCTATTTTTAGTTTTTTAAGGAACCTCCATAATGTTCTCCATAGTGGCAATATCAATTCACATTCCCACCAACAGTGCAAGAGGCTTCTCTTTTCTCCACACCCTCTCCAGCATTTATTGTTTGTAGATTTTCTGATGATGTCCATTCTAACTGGTGTGAGGTGATACTTCATTGTAGTTTTGATTTGTATTTCTGTAATAATTAGTGATGTTGAACAGTTTTTCATGTGCTTCTTGGCCATCTGTATGTCTTCTTTGGAGAAAAGTCTATTTAGGTCTTCTGCCCATTTTTGGATTGGGTTGTTTGCTTTTTTTAATATTGACTGCATAACCTGTTTCTATATTTTAGAGATTAATCCTTTGTCTGTTGATTCATTTGCAAATATTTTCTCCCATTCTGAGGGTTGTCTTTTCCTCTTGTTTGTGGTTTCCTTTGCTGTGCAAAAGCTTTTAAGTTTCATTAGGTCCAATTTGTTTATTTTTGGTTTTATTTCCATTTCTCTAAGAGGTGGATCAAAAAAGACCTTGCTGTGATTTATGTCAATGAGTGTTCTTTCTATGTTTTCCTCTAAGAGTTTTACAGTGTCCAGTCTTACATATAGGTCTCTAATCCATTTTGAGTTTAATTTTGTGTATGGTGTTAGGGAGTGTTCTAATTTCATTCTTTTACATGTAGCTGTCCAGTTTTCCCAGCACCACTTATCGAAGGGACTGTCTTTTCTCCATTGTATATCCTTGCCTCCTTTGTCATAGATTAGTTGACTGGAGGTGCGTGGGTTTATCTCTGGGCTTTCTATCCTGTTCCATTGATCTATATTTCTGTTTTTGTGCCAGTACCATACTGTCTTCATTACTGTAGCCTTGTAGTATTGTCTGAAGTCAGGGAACCTAATACCTCCAGCTCCTTTTTTTCCCTTCAAGATTGCTTTGGTTATTCGGGGTCTTTTGTGTCTCCATACAAATTTTAAGATCTTTTGTTCTAGCTCTGTAAAACATGCCATTGGTAATTTGATAGGGATTACATTGAATCTGTAGATTGATTTGGGTGGTATAGTCATTATCACAATATTAATTCTTCCAATCCAAGAACATTGTCTATCTCTCTATCTGTTGGTATCATCTTTAATTTCTTTCATCAGTGTCTTATAGTTTTCTGAATACAGGTCTTTGTCTCCCTAGGGAGGTTTATTCTAGATATTTTATTCTTTTTGTTGCAGTGGTAAATGGGAGTGTTTCCTTAACTTCTCTTTCAGATTTTTCATCATTAGTGTATAGGAATGGAAGAGATTTCTGTGCATTAATTTTGTATCCTGCTACTTCACCAAATTCATTGATTAACTCTAGTAGTTTTCTGGTGACATCTTTAGAATTCTCTATCTATAGTATCATGTCATCTGCAAACAGTGACAGTTTTCCTTCGTCTTTTCCAATTTGTATTCCTTTTATTTCCTTTTCTTCTCTGATTGGCATGTCTAGGACTTCCAAAACTATGTTTAGTGATAGTGATGAGAGTAGACATCCTTGTCATTTCCTGATCTTAGAGGAAATGCTTTCAGTTTTTCACCATTTAGAATGATTTTTGCTGTGGGTTTGTCATATATGGCCTTTATTATGTTGATGTAAATTCCCTCTATGCCCACTTTCTGTAGGGCTTTTATCATAAATGGGTGTTGAATTGTGTCAAAAACTTTTCCTGAATCTATTGAGATGATCATATGGTTTTCATTCTTCAATTTGTTAATACAGTGTGTCACATTTATTGATTTGCATATATTGAAGAATCCTTGCATCCCTAGGATAAATCCCACTTGATCATGGTGTATGATCCTTTTAATGTGTTGTTGGATTCTGTTTGCTGGTATTTTGTTGAGGTTTTTTTCATCTATATTCATCAGTGATATTGGTCTCTAATTTTCTTTTTTTTTGGAGTATCTTTTTCGAGTTTTGCTGTCAGGGTGACGGTGACCTCATAGAATGAGTTTGGGAGTGTTCCTTCCTCTGCAAGTTTTTGGAAGAGTTTGAGAAGGATGGATGTTAGCTCTTCTCTAAATATTTGATCAAATTCACCTGTGAAGCCATCTGGTGCTGGACTTTTGTTTGTTGGAAGATTTTTAATTACACTTTCAATTTCATTACTTGTGATTAGTCTGTTCATATTTTCTATTTCTTCCAGATTCAGTATTGGAAGGTTATACCTTCCTAAGAATTTGTCCATTTCTTCCAGGTTGTCCATTTATTGGCATAGAGTTGCCTGTATTAGTCTCTTAGGATGCTTTGTATTTCTATGGTGCCTGTTGCAACTTCTCCTATTTCATTTCTAATTTTATTGATTTGAGTCCCCTCCCTCTTATTCTTGATGTGTCTGGTTAATGGTTTATCAATTTTGTTTAACTTCTCAAAGAACCACCTTTTAGTTTTACTGATCTTTGCTACTGTTTTCTTTGTTTCTATTTCATTTATTTCTGCTCTGCTCATTATGTTTTCTTTCCTTCTGCTAACTTTGGCTTTTGTTTATTCTTCTTTTTCTAGTTCCTTTAGGTGTAAAGTTAGATTGTTTATTTGAGATTTTTCTTGTTTCTTGAGGTAGGCTTTTATAGCTATAAACTTCCCTGTCAGAACTGCTTTTGCTGAATCCCATAGGTTTTGGATCATTGTGTTTTCATTGTCATTTGTCTCTAGATATTTTTTGATTTTCTCTTTGATTTCTTCAGTGATCTCTTGGTTATTTAGTAATGTATTGTTTAGCCTCCATGTGTTTGTGTTTTTTATGTTTTTTTCCATCTAATGGATTTCTAATGTCATAACACTGTGGTCAGAAAAGATTTTAATTTTCTTAAATTTACTGAGGCTTGATTTGTGACTAGATGTGAACAGGATGTGAACTATCCTGGAGAATGTTCCATGCACACTTAAGAAGAAAGTGTAATCTGCTATTTTTGGATGGATTTTCCTAAAAATATCAATTAAATCTATCTAGTCTACTGTGTCATTTAAAGCTTGTGTTTCCTTATTAATTTTCTGTTTGGATATCTGTCCATTGGTGTAAGTGAGGTGTTAAAGTATGCCACTAGTATTGTGTTATTGTTGGTTTCCTCTTTTATAGCTGTTAGCAGTTGCTTTATGTATTGAGGTGCTCCTATGTAGGGTGCATATATATTTATAATTGTTTTATCTTCTTCTTGGATTGATCCCTTGATTATTATGTAGTGTCCTTCCTTGTCTCTAGTAACATTCTTTATTTTAAAGTCTATTATCTCTGATATGAGTTTTGCTGCTCCAGCTTTCTTTTGATTTCCATTTGTATGGAATATCTTTCTCTATCCCCTTTATTTCAGTCTGTATGTGTTCCTAGGTCTGATGTGGTTCTGCTGTAGACAGTGTATATATAGGTCTTTTTTGTAGGTTCTTCCCTTTCTTCACTTTAAGTGAATCATGCCACTCCCTTCTGGCTTGTACAGTTTCTGCTGAGAAATCAGCTTTTAACCCTATGGGAGTTCCCTTGTATGTTATTTGTCATTTTTCCCTTGCTGCTTTCAATAATTTTTCTTTGTATTTAATTTTTGCCAATTTGATTACTATGTGTCTCGGTGTATTTCTCCTTGAGTTTATCCTGTATGGGATTCTCTGTGCTTCCTGGACTTGGGTGGCTTTTTCCTTTCCCATGTTAGGGAAATTTTCAACTATAATCTCTTGCAATATTTTCTCAGGTCCTTTCTCTCTCTCTTCTCCATCTGGGACCCCTCTAATGTGAATGTTGTTGTGTTTAATGTTGTCCCAGAGGTCTATTATGCTGTCTTCATTTCTTTTCATTCTTTTTTCCTTATTCTGTTCTGCTGCAGTGAATTCCATCATTCTGTCTTCCAGGTCACTTATCCGTTCTTCTGCCTCAGTTATTTTGCTATTGATTCCTTCTAGTGTATTTTTCATTTCAGTTATTGTACTGTTCATCTCTCTTTGTTTGTTCTTTAATTCTTCTAGGTATTTGTTAAACATTTCTTACATCTTCTCTATCTTTGCCTTCGTTCTTTTTCCGAGGTCCTGGATCATCTTCACTATCATTATTCGGAATTCTTTTTCTGGAAAGTTTCCTATCTCCACTTCATTTAGTTGTCTTTCTGGTGTTTTATCTTGTTCATTTATCTGATACATAACCCTCTGCCCTTTCTTGTTTTCTATCTTTCTGTGAATGTGCTTTTTGTTCCACAGGCTGAAGAATTGTAATTCTTGCTTCTGCTTTCTGCCCTCTGGTGGATCTTTTTTTTTTTTTTGAATTGTGTTATGTTGCTTTACAATGTTGTGTTAGTTTCTCCTGCATAGCAAAGTGAATCTGCTATATATATATACATATATCCTCTCTTTTTTTGAATTTCCTTCTCATTTAGGTCACCATAGAGCACTGAGTTGATTTCCTGTGCTATACAGCTGGTTCTGGTTAGTTATCTATTTTATACATAGTAGTGTGTATATGTCAATCCCTGTCTCCCAGTTCATTCCACCCACTCTTTTCTGCCTTGGTGTCTATAATTTTATTCTCTACATCTGTGTCTCTGTTTCTGCTTTGCAAATAGAATGCTCTGCATCCATACCATTGTTCTAGATTCTACATGTATACATTAATAAATGATATTTGTTTTTCTATTTCTGACTTACTTCACTCTGTATGACAGTCTCTAGGTCCATCCATGTCTCTACAAATGACCCAATTTCATTCCTTTTAATGGCTAAGTAATACTCCATTGTGTATATGCACTACATTTTTACCCATTCATCTGTTAATGGACATTTAGATTGCTTCCATGTCCTTACTATTATCATATATATATATATATATATATATATATATATATATAATTTTTTATTCATTAGTTAATAGATATTTGGATTGTTTTCATTTTCATTGCATTAATAATGCTGCTATAAACATTTATGTTCAAGTTATTAAGTAAAAGTATGTTTCTATAAATTTGAGGTATACATCTAGAAATGGAATTGCTTGGTCTTAGGTTTAACATTTGACAAATGGCTAAAATGTTTTCCAAAGCTACTATACCATCTTATAATCACATCAGCAAAGTATAAGTGTTCCATTTTCTCTATTTTCTGCCAATATTCATTGTATTTTTCTTTTATATTCCTCCTAGTTCATGTGAAATGGTATCTCGTTGTTTTGATTTGCATTTCCCTAATGACTAATGATTTTGAGCATCACTTCATGTGCTTACTGGCCATTCATATATCTTCCTTGAATAAATGTCTAATATCCTTTGCTAAATTTTAAATTGGGTTATATTTCTTTTTCTTGTTGAGTTGTATGTGTGTATGTTAAGTATAACTGACAACATTACGATATGAAACAGACATTATAAATAATTTTACAATTTTTTCAGAAAGTATTAATTAAATTTTTGTCAGTATGCTCTCAAATATAGTAAAGACAGGTAAATTAGAAAGGAAAATGGAAGCATTTTAAATAAAGCAGTCAAATGACAGAGATATAATCTTTGGAAGTATTTGTATTTTTAATGTTAACTCTCCTATTAAATATGTTTTTACAAATATGACAATGTTAAATAGAATGGTTGTGTCTCATATAATCCTATAATCAATAATTTATAAAATCAATATCTTTATTATTTTCAGGATAAAAACAGTTATTCTATTTTTAGGATGCATAGGAGCAAAGATAACTTATTTATTTATTCATTCACTCATTAATATATGTTTCACCTAATATATATATGCTAGATACCAAGAAGTATCTGTGGGTACAACATTGAACACAACAGACAAAAATCCTTGTGTGGGAGACAGACAATAAATAAAATACAAAATGGATGGAACAATCCATGTGGATATGTAGGGTAGAGGGAATACAAATACCAGGGTACCAATATGGTGACAGTCCTGTTTGAAGCATAGTAAAAAAGGGCACTCTGGCTGAAGTAGAGTGAATGAGAAAAAAGTCACTAGAAGGTGAGATCTCAGAGGTGAGAAGGTGCTCAGTTATACTAAAGTTTGTGGATAAGCTTTTTTATTCCATATGAGAGGTAAAGTTCTTGAAGGTTTTTGAGAGGACTGATAATATGGTAATATCTTTTAAAGCGTTAATCTGCATATTGTTTTGAAAGTAGAAAATGTTAGGAAATCAAGTTTAAAGTAAAAACTGAAAATAATACCATCATCATGACTTGAATTATAAATGGAATAACTATAGTAGAAGGATACAATAAAGTCATTTATGAAAAATAAATAGTGCAGCCCCAAAACTAAAAGAATAATTATAAATAGTATTAATTTTCTCAGATAAAATTGAAAAAATCAGTTACATTATATTATTTTGTAAATTATTGTTTAAAATATCCTAAATATAACCATGCTTACTGAATTAGGATATCTGGGGTAGGCTTTGGATCTAAGCACATGTTTGTAGAAAATGCTCCACAGGTGTTTCTGATATACGATACTCATTCAGAATGGTATACACAAATTTATAACAAGAATTAGTTATTCAACAACAAAAACTTCCATGTAATAGCACTCTCATGCCAGCAATATTGTAGAAAATCACACAAAATATTTTGATAACAATCTTTGCAAAATTCTTCACTGAATTCAAGTTGTTATGAATCTGTGTCCCCCTAGTCCACTGGCCTAATTTATGCCACAATGAAAATGGAAAGACAATTACTTTAGTATGATTTGCACCATTGAATTCATGTTGGAGCCTAGTGATCAACAATATAATTGTGAAATGTTCACAAACCATCTGCTACATAATCTGTTTCAGAATTTTGCCAAGACACATGTCAAGCGTTTTGGCTAACTGATATGCAGTTTTAGAATCCCCTTATTTCCCATTTTGGAAAATTGCAATAATATTTGTCCTCATTCTTTTGGCACGTCCTCTCTTTGCTGTGGTTTCTCTCATTGACTATTGTTCTGAAAGTACACATGGAAGAGTCTTCTGTACTTCTGATTTGTAGACACAAATTCTCTTGTAAATATTACATTATTTTCATGTATTCCCCCCCCACTTCTGCATCAATATTTTTGATTAGTTTTTAAATATACTTTACCATTGTTTACAATTTGATTACAATTTTTCTGGAATGTGATGAAAGAAATTATAGAGAAGCAGCAGCATGCCCTTTGTCAGCAATTTATACTTCATTATTTGTTTACTCGGTGATGTTTATTTGCTTACTCTAAAATTTATTCAATTTTTAAATTTATTTTTGCCTTATTAACACCAGCCATTTGCTTCCATGACTAGTTTAGAAATGTCTAATTAATATTTTAATATTTCTAACTTTCTCAAGTTATTTAACTTATGATCTTATAGAATTTGAATGCTGATGGTGGATTTTCAGATAACAACCCTCACAGGAGTACAGTCATCAACAAAACCAACAATTTTTTTATTGATGGTTGTTAGATTTCAATTATATATTTAATATTATCTCCTCTAATATTTAGGAGATTGAAACTACTTCAATATATTATGTAAACGTCCCAGAGATGTGCAGTTATAAGAGAGACGATTTCTCATTTCTTGTTTTTCTTTTTTTGTTGGGTTTGCTTGGTATTTTTAATTGATACTTATTGTTTTAGCACAGTTTTAGGTTCAGAGGAAAATTGAGAAGAAAGTACAGAGAATTCCCATAAGCTCCTCTCCTCTTTCCCCAGTCTCCCCTATTATTAGCATCTTGCATTTGTGTAGTACATTTATTACAATCAAACAACCAATATTGAATCAATATCATTACATAAGTTCATAGTTTGCATTAAGGTTTACTTTGTTTCCTTTCTTTCTTTTTTTTTTTTTTTTTTGTGGTACGCGGACCTCTCACTGTTGTGGCCTCTCCCGTTGTGGAGCACAGGCTCCGGACACGAGGCTCAGTGTCCATGGCTCACGGGCTTAGCCACTCCATGGCATGTGGGATCTTCCCGGACTGGGGCACGAACCCGTGTCCCCTGCATCGGCAGGTGGACTCTCAACCACTGCGCCACTAGGGAAGCCCAGGGTTTACTTTTCATGGTGAAAATTTTTATGGTTTTTGAAAAATGTATAGTGACATATAGCCACATTACAGTATCATACAGAATAGTTTCACTGCCCTAAAAAATCCCTTGTGCTCCACCTACCTATCCATCCTTCTCTCCTCTTGAGCCTCTGACCACCATTTAACTTTTTACTATCTCCATAGTTTTGCTTTCTTCAGAATGTAATATAATGGGAATCACACAGTACATAGCATTTTCAAATTGCCTTGTTTCACTTAGCAATGCCATTTAAGTTTCCTCCATGTACTTTCATGGCTTGATAACTCATTTCTTTTTAGTACTGAATAATATACCAATGTATAAAAGCACCACAGTTTGTTTATCTATTCATCCATTGAAGGACATCTTGGTTGCTTCCAAGTTTTGACAGTTATGAGGAAAGCTGCTATAAACATTCATAATGTGCAGGTTTTTGTGTAGATGTGAGTTTTCTATTCTTTTGGGTAAATAACAAGGAGCTTATTTGTTGGATTGTATGGTAAGAGTATGTTAACTTTGTAAGAAACTGTCAGACTGTCTTCCAAAGTGTCTGTATCATTTTTCATTCCCATCAGGAATGAATGAGAGTTCCTATGGTTCCATATCCTTGTCACACTTTGGTGTTTTCAGTGTTTGAGATTTTGACCATTCTAAAAGATGTGTAGTGGTATCTCACTGTTGTTTTGATTTTGAATCCTCTAATTACATATGATGTGAGCAGATTTTCATATGTTAATTTGCCATTTGTATATCTTCCTTGATGAGGTGTCTGTTCATATCTTTTGCCCATATTTTAATTGATTTGTGTGTTTTTTTATTATTGAGTTCTAAAGGTTATTTTTAGTGGCTATTCTGGGTACTAGGTACTCTTTTACACACCTTACATATGCTATCTCTGTTACTTGAAGTCTTAGTTTTTCTTATTAGCATTTACCAATTTGAATTTATACTTGTATTAATAAGTAGAATATCTTTACTCTTAGCAATTTTTCCCATCAATTATCGAAGATAATTTTTGTCACCTTTGCATGTGTGATTTCCCTCACGTTTAAGACTATTATAAAATCCTCTTTATATTAAAATCACTGGGAAGTCATGTCAAATGAAGCTTTCAAATTAAGAAATACTTTCAAAGAAATATACTTGTCTAGTCATTTAAATTAGTATAACAATTTATTACCAAGTGGCAAACACTGTCAAATAAACAAGTATTTTTGAACATCTTATAAATGTGGGACACTAGATTTTTTTAAGTGCAACTTTCTTTCAGAGAACTGAGGCTGTAGGGCATGAAGGAAAACAACTACCTTATAGGTATCATAGGTGTTTTTTCCTTTAAAATTGGTTTCATGTTGGAAATTCTGGGAAGCATTTTTTCCTTCAGATTAAATCACCTCCATTTATTTTATTTTATTATTTTCCCACATTAACCTCAAACATACCTTTGTGCCTAAAGCCAACCAGAAATTTAATAAATTCTGCACTCATGGAGTATGAAAGAAATTTTCTCCAATATAGTATTTTCTGTGGAAGAAAACAGCCTGTGAGAAAAGCAGCTGTTAACTCTAAAGATAGAGAAAAAAAGATCTATAAATATATGTGTTTATTTATTTATTTTGAATCCTGGTTTCATTTCGTGATTATTTGTTGAAAACATGATCCAAAGCTTATATAATAAAATCAGTAGAAATGATACTGAGTAATTACCTAAACTTTGTGGTAAATTATACTTCTCATAACAGTTTTTATTTCCCCTGAAGCAACTTTCTTACCTGTAGTAAATAATATTTGCTAAAATCAATAAGGAACAATTTTGTTTTATTAAATTGATTCATGTAAATATTTTAGCTATGATTAAGTGTGTTAATTAAATGGTAAAGTAAAAAATGTACCAAAACGTTTGCCTAAATAAAACTGCTGTTTTTCCTCACCTTCTCAGTTCTCATTAAAGGCAACATGAGATTAACATAAAGAAATTGGAGTACATTTGTCAAAATAGATAATGTTAGCTTTCTTAGTACAATATGAATATTCATTGGTAGACAGAGCTCTGATTTCCATCTTCCTTTTTTGCTTTAAGTGTCATTTCCATGCTGATAATCCTTAAATGTATTTCCTGACTTGGGACATATATTCTAAACTCCAGACTTGTACATTCCCCTGCTATGAAATTTCTTGTTGGACAGCTCACTGGTATTTTAAACTGAAATTGCTTCTCTGTTTCCACTTGCCTACAGTCTCTTTCCACCCAGTTTCATTTCTACTTTCCACTTCCTCATCACACTCTGAAATCAATCCATCAGGTTTTTTTTCCTATGCTCACAATATATCTTGAGTCTTTCCAATTATCAACCTCCAATTTTGCTTCCTAGCAATTCATCACCAGAGAGTTCCCAGGTGACTTTTTTTTAATACTGAATATTGTGTCATCATGCCATTAAAACTTTCTAATCGGCATCTGTGGCAACTGGAATTTACCAGTTTATGAATTCTTCTATGATCTGGCCCTGTAAGCTTAATCATCTACCAGTTGTCTTCTTGGTCAATGAATTATGTCCTAGTTGTTTTAAAAGTACCATTCAGGGCTTCCCTGGTGGAGCAGTGGTTGGGAGTCCACCTGCTGATGCAGGGGACACGGGTTCGTGCCCCAGTCTGGGAGGATCCCACATGCCGTGGAGCGGCTGGGCCCGTGAGCCATGGTGGCTGAGCCTGTGCATCCGCAGCCTGTGCTCAGCAACGGGAGAGGCCAAAAAAAAAAAAAGTGCCATTCATTCCCAGCTCATTCTAGCTTCAAGTCTTTTTTATGTGCCTCAATCATCAAAAGCAGTTGTATCCATCCATATGCTTGGATAATATATACTGGGTACCTTGTGGATTGAGAAGACAAGATTTGCAAATGAGAACAAACTAGAAACAAGTGTTATAAAATTTACAATTCACCTAGTATTCACTTATAATATTTACCTAGTTTTACTTATAATGGACTATATTTGTTCCTTTGTGTAATATTCTTAGAAATCTAAAAAGTTACTTTACATTTCTTAAACTTATGAAACTATATTTTACCAAATCATTTGTAATATTCACCTATTTTAATTATAAATTTTAGATTATTTAAGATGTAATTTTGCTTATATCTCTTTTAACTCTTTTAGATTCTGAAAATAGTATGTACTTTCATTTTAAAACCATGATTATTATCAGCAATAGTAATAGTATTCTTCTATTGTTAGTTTAAGAGACATAATTTATTTGCTTACTGCATTATTTCTGATAACCATACTTTTGATGAGCATTCCTAACTATGCATTATGTAGAATCAATGCCACTTAGTGAATTAGTCTTCTTTTTCTTCTGCTTTTTGAATGTATATCCATCTAATAACAATAAGTGGAGAAAATGATGATTAAATGCTTATCTGAGACATCTGAAATCATTATCTGCACCATAATCTCTGAATAGGTAATTTAACACATTTAGATCATGAACATTATGTTATCATCAATCTTAATGTATTCTGAATATCGACTACAGGACAAGACTCTTCATGGCTGCCTGCTTTAAGGCGTTTTCCCATCATGCTTAAATGTAACCCTATGGAGTGATTATGTGTGAATAATTCAGAAAATTGCACCATGCCTGGGATTTCAAAGCCACACATTGAAATCCAATATGAGCTTCATAGTGTTGGAGTCAGTGTACTAGACCTACTTAAGGATACCCCTGAAAAACATAGCTACAGTGAGGAGTTCACATTTCTTGCTTATACTTTCAGTGCCAGGCAAATAGAAAACAATCCTGGAAACTTAAATATCATACATGGATGATGTCCCCAGATATTTAGCAGAAACAGAATTAAAATCAGAATAACATACAAGCATATAGAAGTGTAAATATACCATTGGTAACAAATTAACCAGCATGTACTTAGAAAACTGTGTATATGTAGTATACATATGTACTTATATATGTGTAAACGTGTGTATGTATATAGATACATATATGTATAATACACATATGTCCACATGAATATGCATATATTGCCTATTCATGTAGACACATGCATATTAAATTATTTTTGTTGATTGATGTGTCATGGATATAATGTACCATACTAGAATGAAATATCAATGTCTAAGGAATTGGCTGTTTGAAGATATTTATTAATTATATCTTATGTGACATATTTGTATCCTTTCCCCTCTCTAGTAGTATATCTTTTAAAAAAAGTTTCCCCAAGTTTGAAAAACTCTGTTTGTGAAAGGAGCTCAGGATTGTGTTCCTTAATATTGTAGCTGTGAGGAATGATGCATTTCATCATACAATTGGGCTGAATATGCATAAATGCTGATCAAGGGTCAAGTTCACAAAAGTTCCAACTAGAAAAGTGTTTCAGTCAGAATTTGGTGTGCTTGAAATTGTTACATCGTATTGGGAGAGGCAGTCCAACATGGACCCTTCTTTGTAAGTGAAGGGATAAGTTGACTTAATCTTTCTTATCTGACAGGCGAGAAACTACAACCCATGAGCTTACCCAGGTCCTCCTCTGATTATGGAGGAGTATTCTGGCCTCCACACTTGATGCTTTTGTCTTAAAATAACAGAGTTAAATGCAGGAGTACCTTGGAGATATCACGGGTTTGGTTCTAGACCACCTCAGTTAAGTGAATATCATAATAGAGCAAGTCAAACAAATTTTTGGTTTCCCAATGCATAGAAAAGTTTTTACATTATACTGTAGTCTATTAAATGTGCAATAACATTATGTCTTAAAAAACAATGTATAAACCCTAATTTAAAAATACTTTATTGCTAAAAAAGGCTAACGATCATCTGAGCTTTCAGTGAGTCATAACCTTTTGGCTGGTGGAGGTTCCTGCCTCTATGTTGATGGCTGCTGACTGATCAGGATAGTGGTTCCTAAAGGTTGGGATGGCTGTGGTAATTTCTTAAAATAAGACTACAATGAAGTTTGCCACATTGATTGACTCTTCCTTTCATGAAAAATTTCTCTGCAGCATGCAATGCTATTTGATAGCATTTTACCCACAGTAGAACCTCTTTCAAACCTGTAGTCAGTCCTCTCAAACCCTGCCTCTGCTTTACCAACAAAATGGTGTAATATTTTAATCCTTTATTGTCACTTCAACAATCTTCATGGCATCTTCACCAGGAGTAGATTCAATCTCAAGAATCTTCTTTCTTTGCTCATTTGTTCAAGTTTTATCATCAGCTTACAGCAATTCAGTCATATCTTCAGGCTCCACTTCTAATTCTAGTTCTCTTGCTATTTCCAGTACACCTGCAGTTGCTTCCTCTGCTGAAGTTTTGTACCTCTCAAAATCATCCGTGAGGTTTGGAATCAACTAACACCTGTTAATGTTAACAATTTGTCCTCTTCCCATTAATCATGAATATTCTTAATGGCACCTAGAATGGTGAATTATTTCCAGACGGTTTTCAATTTACTTTGCCCAGATCCATCAGAGCAATCACTATCTATAGTAGCTATAGCATTATGAAATGTATTTCTTAAAAAAATAAGACTTTATTTTATTCATAACTAGATTAAACTCAATCTGAAATTTGTCTTAATATGTATCAACATTAATTAATTTGGGTAGCATCAGACAATCTGGCAGATGTATTAAATTAAATACATTAAATTTAATTATTACATTAAAAAATATGATACCCATAAATGCCAATTCCAATTACAGCATCTTCTTACACAAATATTAAAAATTATTGTTGGGTCTTGGGAAATCTATTTTAAAAAGCTTAATTTAAGCATAAAGTTTAAAAAAGGTATATGGTAGTTACAGAGTAATATCTATAAGCAACAACAATAACAATGACAACAAAAATCTATATGAATTTTAGCCGTAGACTTGGGGGTCTCAGTAATGATTCTGAAGGACAAAATGATTAAAAAGTAGTAGAGTGTTTTAATTTAGTGACAAGCCTCAATGGAATAATCATTCAGAGGAACAAGATTTGAAACTGGACTAATTGTAAAATATCTTATGGAGTGACTCAAAGCCCTTCCAATTAGTACTTAGCAACATTCTGAATTACAGTAAGAATCAAGAGACTTCTTAAGCATTGAGAAGTTGGATATACATTAACTTACGTGAACCTTGTATTTCAGAGATAAAGGGATTATTTCTATAGTTGTTGCTCCCTAAATAGCTATTTTCTTCCTCTAATTCTTGAGGAAACTATGATTCTGTCAGAGGAAATAATGCATATTCTACTTACTTTGATATCAGGGATAAGTAAGTAAAGAAAATATTGCAAACAGTCATAAACTGACACTGAAATAAACAAATGTGACACTGACTAAATAACCATTGAGAAAATGTTTTTCTTCTGTTGTTTTAGATAAAAGCAAATTTTCCAGGAAAAAACATGCAAAGAACAGTTCCACTCTAATGTTTAATGTAACTCCAGCTGCCAGACAATAGAAACATACTAATTCCCATTTAATGTATGAGTTAACTGCTAAAGAATGTAAACATATTTTCAGCTGTATAAAAGTAATGAATATGCTCATCAATAAAATGAAAAGTGTTAGTCTACCATTACAATTATAGATACTCATGGAAAAAGCATTAAAAAAATCTTTTAAAAATGTGTTAAAATTGTTTATTATTATATCATTATAATATAATATAGTGTTATTATGAAATAATAAATCATTTCTATGTCATCATGTTGTGTCACAACTGTAGAATTAGGAAATCAACACTACTGGGAACTTAGTGAAGGGTGAAAACTAATATTTACTGTATGATTATCTTATATTCATGCATCTTATAAATTCATAAAACCCTAGGATTATTAATGTATAATATTCACATTTCACATGAAAATATTGAGGCTCATATAGAAGTTCAGTAACTTGTCACCTAAACATGAGTACTTTTGTTTGAATAAAGCCACATGTGCCTGATTCTTGGCATATTTTCCCCTTTTTCTCTGGAAATGTTCACACTGGTTAGTTGATCTGATTGTCTATACAGAGTATGTACTTTAATGTATTTTCTCCAGATCACCTGCTTAGAAAACATTTAGACAATTTATTACCAGTGTTGAATTTAGGTGGCAATATTATGAGTACCACATAAACTATGCTAACATTTCCTTTATTCTTACATAAAATCAGAAATATGTGAACGATTCAAGAGTGATATAAGCATAACAGAAAAGATTGTCAGAAATAAGTCACATTCACAGAATTATTAAAAGACTGTATGACAACACCATAAATCCAGGAAGAATGAAATATCTTCATATTCTCTCAATAACAGGATGCATTGTCTGATTTGGATCTCAGGAACATATAGAATTGTTACTGAGTCCAAGATTCTACTGTTCACCACAGAACAGGCCAATAAACTGAGAGATGAGTTGTTGAGAAAAGGAATAGTGACTTTATTCAGAAAGCCAGCAGACTGAGAAGATAGTGGGCTAGTGTCCTAAATAACTATATTTGGATGCTAGTTTATTTTATAGAATAAAGAGGGGGAGGTGTGGAGACACAGTAAAAAAGGCAATAAATTGTTGCAAATATTCCAGCCAGAATCTGGAGGGGATGTGTTAATTTCTTCTTTCCTGTAGCCACGCACAGGTGTGCCTGGCCAGTTGTTTCCTGTGAGCTAAACAAAGCTTAACACTCAGGCATGGGAGAAGAGGTTCCCAGATACAAGCCATTACGTATACCTTAAGCTATAGGCAACATCCCTTTAGTGATGAATTTATAGCAAAAGCAATAGAATACAAAGTTTAACGTAAAAGAAACAAATCCAGTATGGAGTCAGAATTGTTATTCCTTGTTACAGAGTCTTAGTCTATTTAAAGTGGTTGCCTATTGCCAAGTGACTTCAGGTATCTTCAAGCAATTAGAAAACATTTCTTTATATTTTCTTTCCATTTAAAATACTGGAATACACACAAACACACACACACACAGAGGACATATTGATAGAGCATATCTCACATCCTCCTAGTTGTCTGAGAAAAATCAGTTAGCACTAAATCATGCTTAAAGAATTGGAAGAACTCCAAAATAAAAACATTCACAAAAATCAGAATGATAAACATGCACATGCTAGTAAAGGAGGTTGTAAATTAGTTAACTTTCAGCTAGATTAATTGGTAATGCTGTCACTTTTACTCATTAAATAAAATGGAGGAAATTTTTTTTCAAATAATTTGTCTAAATTTGGAAAAAATAATTTCTAGGGATAATCACTCAAATGAGAGCTTCTAAATTTATTGCAAACTTTAGCAATGAATATGTGTTTGTTTTTCATAAGTCTTGTATTTTCTGGAAAGTTGGATCCCCCCAAGAATAATTTGTATCAACAATTATAATCAAGCTTATCTCAATTTAACTATTAAGAGATATGGATCTGTAATTGGGAGCTCATTTTCTGATTTTTCAGATAGTAAACATAATTTAAATTCATCTTGCACCAGATTCAAAGTAAATCATGACTCCTAAGCATGTCAAGAAATTTGTAAAAATGAACATAAACAAGAACTTAGAAGAACAAGGTCAGCAACCATTAGTCTTGATTTTGTGATTTTGGAGGCTAAACAGTACACTACTAAACAACCAAGGGATCACTGAAGAAACCAAAGACGAAATAAAAAAATACATAGACACAAATGACAATGAAAACATGACAACCGAAAACCTGTGGGATACAGCAAAAGCAGTTCTAAGAGGAAAGTTTATAGCAATAAATTCCTACCTCAAGAAACAAGAAAAATCTCAAATAAAAAACCTAACATTACCCTAAAGCAATTAGAGAAAGAAAAACAAAACAAAAAAACAAACACAAACAAATAAAAAGCAACGTTAGCAGAAGGAAGGAAATCATAAAGATCAGATCAAAACTAAATGAAAAAGAAATGAAGGAAACAATAGCAAAGATCAATAAAACTAACAGCTGGTTCTTTGAGAAGATAAACAAAATTGATAAACCATTAGCCAGACTCATCAGGAAAAGAAGATTCAAATCAACAAAATTAGAAATAAAAAAGGAGAAGTAACAAATGACACCACAGAAATACAAAAGATCATGAGAGACTACTACAAGCAGCTATATGCCAATAAAATGGGCAACCTGGAAGAAATGGATACATTCTTAGTAAAGTACAACTTTCCAAGACTGAACCAGGAAGAAATAGAAAACATGAACAGACCAATCACAAGCACTGAAATTCAAACTGTGATTAAAAATCTTCCAACAAACAGGGCTTCTCTGGTGGTTCAGAAGTTGAGTGTATGCCTGCCAAAGCAGGGCACATGGGTTCGAGCCCTTGTTTGCAAGGATCCCACATGCCATGGAACAGCTGGACCTGTGTGCTACAACAACTGAGCCTGAGCTCTGGAGCCTGTGAGTCACAGCTGCTGGGCCTGCGTGCCACAACTACTGAAGTCTGTGAGCGTGGAGACCATGCTCCACAGCGGGAGAGGTCACCTCGGTGAGAAGCCCACCCACCGCAACAAGAAGAAGACCCCACTCACTGCAACAAGAGAAAGCCTGTGCCCATTACCAAAGACCCAACACAGCCAAAAATAAAATAATAAATTTATTTAAAAAAAAAAGCTTCCAACAAACAAAAGCCAAGGGCCAGATGGCTTCACAGGTGAATTCTATCAAACATTTAGAGAAGAGCTAACACCAATCCTTCTCAAACTCTTCCAAAATATAGCAGAGGGAGGAACACTCCCAAACTCATTCTATGAAGCCACCATCACCCTGATACAACAACCAGACAAAGATGTCAGAAAAAAAGAAATCTACAGGCAAATATCACTGATGAACATACATGCAAAAATCCACAACAAAATACTAGCAAACAGAATCCAACAACACATTAAAAGGATCATATAACATGATCAAGTGTGGTTTATCCCAGGAATGCAAGGATTCTTCAATATATGCAAATCAATCAATGTGATACACCATAATAACAAACTGAAGGAAAAAAAAAACATATGATCATCTCAATAGACACAGAAAAAGCTTTTGACAAAATTCAAAACACATTTATGATAAAAACTCTCCAGAAAGTAGGCATAGAGGGAACCTTCCTCAACATAATAAAGGCCATATATGAGAAACACACAACCAATATCATTCTCAATGGAGAAAAACTGAAATCATTTTCTCTAAGATCAGGAACAAGACAAGGGTGCCCACTGTCACCACTATTATTCAACATAGTTTTGGAAGTTTTAGCCATGGCAATCAGAGAAGAAAGAGAAATAAAAGGAACCCAATTTGGAAAAGAAGAAGTAAAACCTTCACTATTTGCAGATGACATAGAGAAT
This sequence comes from Mesoplodon mirus, assembly GCF_964341445.2. Classification (NCBI taxonomy): domain Eukaryota; kingdom Metazoa; phylum Chordata; class Mammalia; order Artiodactyla; family Ziphiidae; genus Mesoplodon; species Mesoplodon mirus. The sequence continues at coordinate 113,906,354 of NC_138982.1, forward strand.
CCTAAAGATGCCACCAGAAAACTACTATAGCTAATCAATGAATTTGGTAAAGTAGCAGGATACAAAATTAATGCACAGAAATCTCTTGCTTTCCTATACACTAATGATGAAAAATCTGAAAGAGAAATTAAGGAAACACTCCCATTTACCATTGCAACAAAAAGAATAAATTACCTAAGAATAAACCTACCTAAGGAGGCAAAAGACCTGTATGCAGAAAACTATAAGACACAGATGAAAGAAACTAAAGATGATACCAACAGATGGAGAGATATACCATGTTCTTGCATTGGAAGAATCAACATTGTGAAAATGACTATACTATCCAAAGCAATCTACAGATTCAGTGCAATCCCTATCAAATCACCAGTGGAATTTTTCACAGAACTAGAACAAAAAAATTTACAATTTCTATGGAAACACAAAAGACTGAATAGCCAAAGCAATCTTGAGAAAGAAAAACAGAGCTTGAGTAATCAGGCCCCCTGACTTCAGACTATACTAAGAAGCTACAGTAATCAAGACAATATGGTACTGGGACAAAAACAGAAATATAGATCAATGGAACAGGATAGAAAGCCCAGAGATTAACCCATGCACATATGATCACCTTATCTTTCACAAAGGAGGCAAAAATATGAAATGGAGAAAAGACAGCCTCTTCAGTAAGTGGTGCTGGGAAAACTGGACAGCCACAAGAGAACACTCCCTAACAGCACAAACAAAAATAAACTCAAAATGGATTAAAGGCCTAAATGTAAGGCCAGACACTATAAAACTCTTAGGGGAAAACATAAGCAGAACACAGTATGACATAAATCACAGCACGATCCTTTTTGACCCACCTCTAGAGAAATGGAAATAAAAACAAAAATAAACAAATGGGACATAGTGAAACTTAAAAACTTTTGCACAACAAAGGAAACCATAAAGAAGACAAAAAGATAACCCTTAGAATGGGAGAAAATATTTTATGAATGAAGCAACTGACAAAGGATTATTCTCCAAAATATACAAGCAGCTCATGCAGCTCAATATCAAAACAAACAAACAAACAAACAAACAAACACCCAATCCAAAGATGGGCAGAAGACCTAAATAGACATTTCTCCAAAGAAGTCATAGAGATTGCTAACAAACATGTGAAAGGTGCTCAACATCACTAGTCATTAGAGAAATGCAAATCAAAACCACAATGATGTATCACTTTGCACCAGTCAGAATGGCCATCATCAAAATATCTAGAAACAATAAATGCTGGAAAGGGTGTGGAGAAAAGGGAACCCTCCTGCACTGTTGGTGGGAATGTAAATAGACACTATGGAGAACAGGATGGAGGTTCCTTAAAAAACTAAAAATAGAACTACCATATGACCCAGCAATCCCACTACTGGGCATAAACCCTGAAAAAAACAATATTCAAAAAGACATATATACCGTAATGTTCATTGCAGCACTATTTACAATAGCCAGGACATGGAAGCAGCATGAATGTCCATCCACAGATGAATGGATAAAGAAGATGTGGCACATACCTACAATGGAATATTACTCATCCATAGAAAGAAACTAAATTGAGTTATTTGTAGTGAGGTGGATGGACCTAGAGACCGTCATACAGAGTGAAGTAAGTCAGAAAGAGAAAAAAAATACTGTATGCTAATGCACATATATGGAATCTAAAAAAAACATGATACTGATGAACCTAGGGGCAGGGCAGGAATAAAGACGCAGATGTAGAGAATGGACTTGAGTACCCAGTGGGGAAAGGGGAAGCCTGGGTTGACATATATACCCTACAAAATGTAAAATGGATGACTAGTGAGAAGCTGCTGCATAGCACAGGGAGATCAGCTCAGTGCTTTGTGACAACCTGGAGGGGTGTGATAAGGAGGGTGAGAGAGATGCTCAAGAGGGAGGGGATATGAGGATATATGTATACATATAACTGATTCACTTTGTTGTACAGCAGAAACTAACACAACATTGTAAAACAATTATACTCCAATAAAGATATAATAGTGAAAAAAAAGTCATAATTCAACAATTAGGAAAAAAAAACAGATGGAGAAATTTAAATGGAATAAGATACAATTTAGAATTTATAAAGTCAATTATAAAATCTGATACAAATTAAAGCAATTATTTTAATCCAAAGATGATATAATGGTCACATCTCTCAGGTTTTCTAGGATATCACCCTTCCTGGAACCCCTCTTCCCTTGTCTGCCTCCTGATAAATCATACCTTGTGTAAGATGATATACAAGAAAATCTATCTGCCTCCACCACTTCTTTGGGGAAGTTAAACCCATGAATTTCCCTTTGCAATTTTTGAAAATTGATATATATATATATATTTTGGAATTGGGAATTCTAATCCTATTAAAATCTCTAATACCTGTACATTGTTGATATGATATAAAACACATTTAGCAATTACCCTTAAAGACCAAAGAGACTTACTGTGTAAATTTCATGAGCTATATTTTTCTATCTACAAATTTTAATGCATATTTTCTGATTACAATAGGGTGGCTTTTTGTTTGTTTGTTTTACTTTTCATTGTTTTTGTTATCATCTCATCACATCTTATTGGATCCAAGTTCTCTATCGATGTATTACTAGATCATCCTCACTCTGCTGCCCTAGCTCCCAAGGAAGTTTTGAGCTCAGATCTCCCAAGCAGATTTAATAACCACGTACAAGCCTTCCTTGAAAGTTTATCATAAATCTTGCTTGTGGCAATTATTTCCTCTAGCATTTACCATCCCCCTTCCCCTAATACACACCATCACCTCTCTATAATTTGTTTCTTTTTTTAATTTACTTTGTTTTGTTTTGTTTGCCCACTGATTATCAATCCCCTGTTCTATTCTGTACCCTCAAGCCTCAATATACTTTATTTCCCTGCTGTCTATTCCTCTGTGAATTGAAAGTAGTCTAGTATGACAGTGTGTGTAAAAATACACATACACACTAACACAAGATATATAAACCTGCAAGTTGTATATGTGTATATATATGCACACATATATTTGCCTACATTTTGTACACACATACATACACAGTTATAAATGGAGATCCACAAATGACTTTCACATGTCCCAAGTGGCAGAAGTAGTCTAAAGAGCAATATGACAGCTCAAGTTGCTATGAAAAAGTAGTTTTTTTTTCTAGAGTAGTCTCAATATTGATTTAGAAATTGCTTCTGAATTATCTTAGATAAGAGCCTACTAATTGAGAAGAGCTATTCATAGTGACGGATATAGTAAAAACAAGCTAACAATTCTCATAAAGCCTCAGAATAGCTAAATTTTGGCCTTGAACCAAAATAAAAATGAATTAAAATGGCACAAAGATGGACTTGAGATGCAAAAACACAAAAATATGCTAATACATATTTGCTAAATTAAATTTAATCTTCACCTGAACTGAATTAAATAAAAACAAAACTAAAGATGTTTCACAGTATATAGAAATGTGGCTTCTATTTAGTAGGTGAATTATACAAATGATTTTAATTGCTTATTATCTATTATTATCTCTGATTAAAATATTACATCTTGACAAAACCACGTACATTTTTATTAACCACCTCTGCTTTTAGACCTTTTAATAACCTACCACTTTGTGTTCTACCAGTGAAGAGAGGACACCTAAAGAATAGAGAATAGAGTAGAAATGCCCAAAACATTCAGCTCACATTTTATCTTGTCCTGAAGCACTGGAAGTTATCAGATCCACTGTGTTTTATCAGCAGGTTGTAGTTTTACAAGGAGTATGTTCCAGAAGGCATTAGCAGAGCTCGTTTCCATGGAACTATTTTCTATAAATCACCAACATATAAAGGAAAATAGGAGTAGAAATAGAATAGCATGTCACTGATAAATGCTGAATAATTAAAAGTCAAAACAAAAGTATACACTGAAACAGTTGAAAAATTGTAAAGTAACATTTTAATACAAAATATTAATCAAAATAGTGGATGCCAGCATGGGACAGGAAAAATAAACATAAAATTTAGCAGAAGCAGAGGACTCAAAGATGATCTTGACTAGAATCATTGCTTTAGCATTTGTTGGCCATTGATTTTCATTAATATTTCAGTTATTTGGGGGGATTACTTAAGGTGAAATCCCACAATAAGAAGTCATCTCATCTTCGTCCTTTAATATCCCAGAACGTTTAAAAGATTGTAATAAATTTACATACAGTAAATTTTACTGTTTTAGTATACAGTTCTGTGTGCTGTACTAAGCCATAGCATCATGTAAATACAAGCAAGGTAAATTTACATCACCCATCAGAATTTTTCCTGTGCCCCTTTGTAGTCAGAGGCATAACAGAGACTTCACAATGACCCAGAAAAATCACCATAATTGTTGTGCTCTAATTTGCTTCAGTTAAAAATTTACTATGTGAAAACTAATGGATATATCATTGTCTCCAAACTATTGTTCCTGACTTCTTGTGTTTTCTCATATTCTTTATGCTAATTTTTTTCAAATTATTTATAAGCTTGGGAGAATAAAAAGGGCCTTTTGTAATATATTTTTTAAAAGATTAGTAGGAGAAATAACTTTAAAATATTTCAAAGTAATATGTATACTATTGAAAAATGAGATTTTTGCATTTTAATATTATTAAAGATATATATATATACATAGATGGAGATATATGTAAAACATAAATGAAGTATAATTTTCAGTTAAATAATTGTAAAAAATCCATTAACTGAAATCTTATGAATTGATAAATTCTGTAAATATTGACATTAATATTTGCTTATTTGCTTCAAAGTTAAGAGGTACATATATCTACCACTTCCATGTAAATCAGTGAGTCAGAAAAATAAACACCACCTGAGGAATGATGTTGCTTGTACTAACAGAACAAGTACGAATGTTCTCTGGTTCTGAGTGTGATAATTCTGTTTACTTGTTGAATTTATCACAAATAGATAAAAAACGAGTCCTGGTTTATTGAAACTTGTATTATCACATAAATATACTACTACTAAAATAAATAACATTTTATTTATTCCTTACCTTAGTGTTTTGCATGTATTATATCATTCAATCATCGCTACAATTCTATGTAAAAAGAATTGTTATTATTCCAATTTTACAAGAAAAATCTGAGGCAAAATGTGTTTAAATAACTTGTCTATGTCATATAGTAAATAAACAATATAGCTTGATTTGAATTCAGTCTGATTTTAGAGGCCACACTTTTCACTACTATGCTTGAGACATTCTTATGAACATTGGAAAATGCTTAAAAATTTAGTCATAATTAAATTTAAAATTTTCTACATTTTTTCATGCAGTAGCTGCGATTACCAATAATGCACCCACTATGTTTTAACATCAGAGGCTATATTGACTTTCTACCATTTCATATACATTGCCTCTAGTATTTACATGACTTAAGCACAACTACATAAAATAAACATATAAAATGGAGCTTAAAGCAAAAACCATTAGTCAGCCTGGCTTATCTATCAAACACTGATCATTGTTAATTATATTTGAGTCCAGATTTTGAAGTCATTGTTAAATAAAGGCAATTTAGAAACCATACTTATTTTGTAATAGGCAACTTTCTTAAAACTGAGGACCAATACTTCTATCCAACAAAGTTGGTTTATCTAATATTAATATTTGTTTTATTTGTATTTAACAAGTTAGTTTTCATTTTTCATTCAAATAAAGCCAAATTTCATAAAATTTTGAAGAGATTAAGTAATGTCAATGACAAATATGCATAATAGTAAACTACATTAAAATTTTTGCTTCCAGGTTTAAAAATAGCATTTGAATATTAAGAAAAATGTCAAGAAAAATTTTAAAAATCAAAATTATTGAAGAAAATAGGAAAGGTCACATTCACTTTAATACCAAGCCAAGAGTGTAACAAAAGTTTTTGCTATTTTCTAAATTCATGAACGAAAATTATAATCCTCATTTTATTTGTTGAACAAATTGTTATGGAGTATTAATTCTGTATAATTATATATTATTCTGAATATATTATTATTCACTTTATAACAGTGAATAAGACAAACCTTTTTATGAAGAAGTTATGGAAAATTATGGTTATTGATAGTAGTTATTCTTTCTTTAATTATTTGAATAATGAGGGCAATGAAGATAACAGGATTGAGTTTATCTCATTTGACAAAATCATCAGATGGTGCTATAAAACTAACCTCTATATGAAAGTATCTTTAATATAATGTAATAGTGTATTGTCCTTATATTTACTATCTCCAATGTGTCTCCAAATTCTCCCACAGAAACATGGTCTTCTATGGTCTGACCCTATAGGTTTCTATTATCTATTTTCTTCAGTATAAACAATTATGAGATACTAAACAAATATAAATATATATTAAGGCAGTCTAGTACTGTTACATCAATAGATGAATAAACAAATAGAATGTAATAGTGCTGATATATGTTTTCATATACTGAGATTGGATATAGGACAGAGATAGTGCTGCATATAAGTGGGTAAAGTAAATTTTTCTAAATAAACGGTGCTGGAAAATAGTGTATACATATGGAGATTGATTGTGTTAATACTTCAAACTACATGAGAAAATTATTTTAAAGGTATTACATACCCAAATGTGAAATGCAGTTATAATATTTTATAATGTTATATAAAATAATATTTTTACAATCTCAATATAGGATATATTTTTTAAGCAAGAAAAGAAAATACACTAACTATAAAAATAAAGATTGAATATTGTATTATGTTAAAAATGGGACATTCTCTTCATCAGAATGTTTTATAAGAGAAGGAAAATAGGCAAATCGCAGTGTAATAGAAGTTATTTGCAACTCATATGCCAACTAAGGAATCATATCCTGTGTAGAGCAGAAACACACAATGGTAAATAAGAATAAGACCAAGAACTTGATAGGAAAAACAAAAACAAAAATGAGAGTTTTGATTATACAGTTCTCAATAGAAAAAGAAAATTTTGATGGCAAATACACATATGAAAAAATGTCCAAACTTATTAGTAATCAAAGAACTAGAAATTAAGCTTATACTGAGAGTAAAGCATTTCCAAAATGGCAAAATCCAGTCCTCTCAAAAGCAAGGAGAACAAGTCAAAATTGTAAAAATCAACCTTTTCAGAATTCTGAAAATAAACCAGTCTTGCAATGATCCCAAGAATATTTATTCATCTTGGTAAGATCAGTAAGTTTTGTGGTATTTTAACCTGCCAGGTATCTTCCCTCTCTTCCTAGTATTGAAAACTAGCAGCCTTGCAACCAAGATAATTCTGAAAACTAGCAACGTGGCAGCTTGGGAGTGGACAGAACAAGTTTGGAATGCCCTCAAAAGCCCCATCCTCAGAACACTGTCTCTATCTGACCTGCTTGGAAAAGCCCAATTCACAAAACTTGTCCTTATTCACCTGACTTGGAGCTTGCTTAGTACAGAACAGCCCTTTCCCCAGGGCATTTGTCTAAAAAATCAAACAATTATTTAACATTTCAGTTCCCTGAAGTGGCAAAACCATGTGGGGCAAACAAGAGGCAGACAAAAAAACTTAAAAGGAAACACTGAGGAATGAGATATCCATATAGGGTTTGAAAAGCTCCCAAACATTCCCGGGAAGCTAGAAGGTAAGCAATACCACTCCTGGGCATATATCAGGAGAAAATCATAATTCAAAATGATACATGTACCACAATGTTCATTGCAGCACTATTTACAATAGCCAGGACATGAAAGCAACCTAAAGGTCCATCAATGGAAGACTGGATAAAGAAGATGTGGTACATATATACAATGGAATATTACTCAGCCATAAAAAAGAATGAAATAATACCATTTGCAACAACATGGATGGACCTAGAGATTGTCATGCTGAGTGAAGTAAGTCAGACAGAGAAAGATAAATATCATATGATACTGCTTATATGTGGAATCTAAAAAAATGGTACAAATGAACCTATTTACAAAACAGAGATAGAGTCACAGATGTAGAAAACAAACTTACTTATGATTACTATGGGGGAAAGGGCATGGGAAGGATAAATTGGGAGATTGATATTGACATATACACACCACTATATAAAATAGATAACTAATAAGAACCTACTGCATAGCACAGGGAACTCTACTCAATACTCTGTAATAACCTATATGGGAATACAATTTGAAAAAGAGTGGATATATGTGTATGTATAACTGATTCACTTTGTTGTATAGCAGAAACTAACATAACATTCTAAATCACCTATACTCCAATAAAAAATTAATTTAAAAAATAGAAGGACATGCACATTTGAAGGGTTGTACACACGACCAGAAGGGAACTAAGAAAGCCTTAATCTCATCTCTTGCTGACACTCAGGTTCTGTACAGACAGATAACAGAGTCTAAGGCAGAGCTGTGAACTACCCACTAGAGCACTAAAGGCATATCTAACACACACACAGAGCCGCTCAGAAAAGATAGTTACTTACTGCTTCCAGGCATTTAAGTCAATCTCTATCTAATCATTAGATGGCTACTAAGATTGTTAAGTAGATACTTCAGCAACAACACACAACGAAGAATACAGACCTTACAGAACTGGTCCAGGAAAGTAACTGAACAACAACAAAAATAACTACAACAAAGAGCAATAAAAACAAACTTGGGAGGAAAAGGATCTGAATACAGGAGTTGCCACATATTGTTATTATTTTAAATATATTGAGTTTTCAACAACAACAAAAATATGAGACATGCAAAGAAATAAGAAACTATAACCCCTACACAAGAAAAATGCCATTGTAGAGTTGAACAAAAATAAGTCTGAAATAACAAATATAATATGATTTTATATAAAGATCAAAAATAGGAAAGTTAGATCATATAATTTTTGAGGTTCAGATATATACCTTTTTAAACTATGAAGGATGGTAAGACAATAATTACTATGAAGTAATGACAGTGGCGACCTCAAAAAGGGTATGTTTAGGAAGGAACCCAGTGGGGATTTTGTGTTTATTACATCCTCATTTCTTTTATAGATTACTTGGATATTTGCTATATAATTATTTGTTAAAGTGCATTAGATGTTTTATATGTTTTTCTGTATATATATGTTAAGAAATGAAAAGAGTGTGATAAGTGGTTAAAGAATAGTCATAAATGTAAATGAAACTATAGATATAGATATTTCATTCACAAAAAAATGCACTCATATGGATTTAGAATTAACTTCTAAAATGAAATTTAAAGTAGTGAAGAAATTTCCAGGGTAATTTGAATTGGTTATTTAGATTTTAAAATAGAGAAGTCAAAATATAAAATGCAGATAGAATTTTCAAAAACACTCTAAAAAATAGTGATCTGGCACAATGCAGTGCAAAGAAATGATATTTAACCATACGTTGGTAGAATTTTCAGGCTTCACAGAAAAATATATAATTTCAGATGCAGCAATGACAAAGTCACCTTAATCATAAAGAAACTTTAATGTAAGGTTGTCAGAAAAAATAAGTGATTCATAGAATATAAAGCAAATATTTAAAAAATACAGAAATATGAAAGAAAATGAAGCATATGAAAAGATGCTCAACATCACTAATTAAATGCAGAAAGCTTTTATTTGTCTAACTTTGAAAAATGAATGTAGAAAAGAGAATGAAGGAAATAATGATGTAAGAAGAACAGGGACTATTACTGTAGCAGACACAATTGTCTCTGGTGTCATATAATGTCAGCCCACCACCTCTGACTTCACTGAAGCTGTTTGGGGAGTTTTCTGTGCACATTCATGTCTTCCCAGAAGCACCTGCATCTATCTCACACATTTTTTTCCTTGGGAGCTTCCTCCAAAGTTGTAGGATTTTTATCAATTCATGGACAACACAGCCCCAAAGTGTGAAAGTATTAATGGCATTGTGGTCAAACCTCAAGCAACAGGGGACAGGAATCAGTAGATAAAATGGCCCAGTGTCCTGTTCTCTGGGACCCATTGATATATTAGTGTGCTAGGGCTGCCAATACAAAGTACCACAAACTGAGTGACTTAACAGAAATGGAATGTCTCATAGTTCTGGAGGCTAGAATTTCAAGATCAAGGAGTTGTTTACATCTCGAGAGCTGTGAGGGAGAATCATCTCCATTACTCTCATGATTTCAGGTAGTTTGCCAGCTATCTTTGGCATTTCTTGGTTTGTAGAAACATAACCTTGCTTTCTGCCTACATCTTCACAAAACTTTCTCCTTGATTATGTTTCTGTGTCAAAATTTCCTCTTTCTGGTAAGGACCCATCCTACCCTGTATGACTTTATCTTAACAAATTACATCTGTAACAACACTATTTCCAAATAAAGTTACATTCTAAAGTATGAGGAGTTAGGAATCTAATACATACATATTTTTGGAGGGAACATGATTCAATCCGTAACAAGATGTATTCACTTAGTTCCTCACAGCATCTCCAGGGGATTCAGCCCCATTATCTACAGTCTGCTGTCTACACTGGTGCAATAACACAGCATTTATTGGTTTTCCACCTTTTGTCTCATTTTGCCGGCTCTCTCACTATAGCTTCCTTAAATTACCTCATGAATAAGAAAGTGACATCCAAGGTTTCTGCTTTCAAGGGGTCCAGACTAAGAAAAACAATAAACTGAGGTAGGACTCAACTGTCTTCAGGTTAAATTCTACCTTACTAGAAAAAAAGAAGTAGCACGAAAAAAGAAAGAAAAAAAAAAAACTACAAACATCTCTTGTGAACTTAGAATAATCAGTCCTTAACAAATATTAACAAATGAAATCCAGCAATGAATGAAAATAACTATATACCATGACCAAATTGGGTTTATTTCAGGTATGCAAGGCTGGTTCAACATTCAAAACTCAATCAACCAAACCACTGTATCAATATAATAAAGAAGAAAAATTATATCATCATATTGATTAGCCCAGAAAAAGCATTTGATAAAATCCAACACATATTTATGATCAAATCTTTCACAAACTAGGAATACACTTAACTTAATGAAGAGAATCTGTGAAAAGCTGCTAATATCATACTGACTAGTGGAAAACTGAACACTTCCTCTATAAGCTCAGGAACAAGGCAAGGATTTCTGCTCGTATCACTCTTACTCAACATAGTACAGCAAATTCTCACCTCTGTAATAAAGTAAATAAAAGAAACAGTAAGATGCTAAAAATTGAATAGAAGATAGAAAATTCCCTATTTACAGATATTGAATAGAAGATAGAAAATTCCCTATTTGCAGATGACAGGATTGTCTACATTAAAAATCCCAAGAAATCTACCAAGAAGCTCCTTAAAAATGCACATTCGGCTAGACCAAAGTATATAACATCATCAAATAAAAATCAATTGCATGTCTATATACTAACAATGAACTGTGGAAATCAAAGTTAAAAACACTATGTCATGTACAAATGCTCCAAAGAAGATGATACACTTAGGTAACCATCTAATGAAATATCTACACTGAGTGATAAAAAACAAAAACAAAATCTATGAACAGACACATTCTTGTGAGATATCTCAAAAGTCCAATATTAAACAAGTAAATATTAAAGTATCCAAATGGAGAAAAAACACGGCTTATTATAAAGAACCAGAACCAGATTGGTATCAAACACCATATATCTACCAGTAAAGCCATGCTTACAAAGTTCTGAGGAGAAAATATTTTGATTATCGATTTCTATATGTAGTTATCATTCAATTGTGAAGAGAAACATAAAAATACCTTTCAGGTTGCAAGTAGACAGGGTCTTCCTGAATAGAAGTATTCCAAAATAGACTCTGGCCAAAATAACAACAACAAAAATGCAGCAACAACAACAAAAAGTATTAAAAGAGTCAGGCTCATAAGACTATAGAAATCCTCAGGATTGTATCAATAAGTATACAACAAGGTAAGAAAGCAAGCAAATCATATTATAGCTGTAATTCATAGAGTTCAGAGATAAATGCTGACAAATATAAATCATCCACTGTAACGTAGTATTATTAAACTGTATGGGTGCAGTTAAATGGTGTAATTATTGCATTAATAAATATGTATTATGTAAGTGAATTAGTAACTGAAAATTCCTCTGTTCACTTTTATAACCCACCATCCTACTCTCTGCCTTTGGTTTTCTTAGTACATTTCTGCTTCCAACATTCGTGAATGACAGTCTATCAATTCAAACATTACATGGCTTTGCCTTTAATAATTTTAAAGTCAAACTCTTTTAATAGAGATTGTTGATTCCAAAGTTTAAAATCAGCCTAAGATCAAATCAATGAACGTTCAATTTCACCTATAAAATGTATTCTTGCTATGTGACAATGTAAAAATAATGATATGGTAGCCAAGAGAAAGGAAGATGAATAGTTCATATAATCAGAGTGGCATATAGCTTGGTGTACCTGGGATCATATTGTTTTATTCCTGCTGTCCCTATGTCTCCTGCAGTTTAGCACTTGGTGGGATTTTTCATTTTTAATGAGGCATTATTACTAATTTTTTTATTACAGTAAGCCAGAATGTGTTAGGAGACTTCCCCCATACACTCAACTTACTGATGAAGTGTACTCTGACATGAGTGCTTAGGACGACTAGGACCTGTGAATCTTGGGTGTCTACTAGTGAGAGAAATATTCAATACTGTTACCCCAGCTGAGCATTTGGTACCCTACCCAGGTATCCTGTGGCCCATCAGGAATATAATCCAAGAGAGATATGACAAATTATAAATTAGATCTTTGTGAAATCTGTGTGGGGAAAAGAGGACAAACAGTCCTGGCTTAGAGTATAAAGAAGATAGTATGACCTCTTTTATTATAATAGTTTTGTCCTTTGTTTTATGGGTTGATACTAAGCTATTTATTAATTTTATTCTCTGGGGTCACTTTTTAATTTTTTGGTATAGCCTTCAGAAGCAATGATCATAACCTACTAATAAAGTTTATACTTAACAAAAAATCAAGAACTACATCCCTTTCCCCCCAAATATTAAAAATAAACACAATTTGCACAAAATACTTACTGACATTGACCATATACTATCAGGTCTCTGTTGGTACCTAAAGTTACATGCAAATATATGATGCAAATCTGCCAAAAAGACTGCAGCACTTATTCAAAATTAAGTAGGTATTTAGAAAAAAATTACCTGAAGACACAAATTTGACTTATACATATGTAGGATGGCATTTACATATTACTCTGTGAAACAAGACTTTTTATTTTGAACAAATGACTATTTTTCTAAATTAATTTGGCTCTTTTTTAGGCTTTCTCTAAATTAATTCGGCACATACAAAAAGTGAAAATGGAATTTGTCAGCTCCATAAGAACTTAGAGATGTTATATTTCTGTCGATTTTATATTATGTGCTTCAAATAGAAAATCAGTTATATGAATTACATAACAGACCTCTATTTTGGTTCAGTTTACGAAAGCAGTTCAGATTTTTGAAGTTTATTCTTTTGAAGGTGAAACATCAGATACTCTTATGAATGCTTTTACAAACTAAGTTGAAACACTGTTGAAGAAAAAATTATTTATTTCTGTGGTGATAATGTGACTACAAATTTTGATGGAGCACAGCATTGTTGTTGTAAAAGCACAATGTTCTTACTAATTTTGGAAAACTATGGAGCAGAAACATATTTATACTTGGTTGTGGTATACATACATAATTCATTATGACATCTGAACAGGCTGAGATGTTCTGCTAATTCAAAATAAGCAATTGACAAAATATATTAAAAGTAAGACATACATGTTCTTATGTATGCATCTGTATATATATGTATATATATATTATACACAAAAATATATACATACAAAAGAGTTAAACTACAAATAGTTTGTAGAAATTCTTATTTTGAGTTAAAAAAGAAATATTTTACTAAACACTTTCTTGGATACCCACTGTTAATTAGATATTAAGAATGTTTAAAACTTAAAAAAAATTACATAATTAAAATTGTGTCCAAAATGTTTTTTATATTTTTTGTAACTGTGTTCTCTATATTTTGTTGTATTTTATTCAAAATTATTTGATAACATTCAAAATATTCAATGTTAAGGAAGAGGTAATACACATACTTTACAAACTCTGAAATTTAAATGGGCGGGAATACTTGCAACACATATTATCAGGGCAGCATTAATCTGATACCACAATCAGACAAAGAGATTACTAGAAAAGAGACAAATATTTATCATAAATATAGATGTAAATTCCTCTACAATATATTAGCAAAAGAATTCAGCAATATATAAATAAATATGTATAATATATACTAAAAATATATATTAAATATATATTTTATAATATATAAATATGCACAAATAATAATACATAACAACCAAGTAACATTTAACCTGAAAATGCAAGAATGATTTAATGTTTCAAATGTAATCTCTATATTGACATGGTAAAGAAGGAAAACATAATTATATTAATTGATACAGTAAAAGCCTTTAACAAAATTCAAGGTACGTTCATTGTAAAAATTATCATCATATTAGGAATAAAAGAGGATGTCCTTAAATTGATAAATTGCATCTACAAAGAAATCCTCTGATAACATTACACTTAGTAGTGAAAGACTGAATCCTCTTTAAATCTGGGAACAAAGTAAGTAACTGAGAAACTATAGACTTTTTCAAACAACAGTTTATAACAATAAGAATTCTAGAAAGATGGGAATAATTTTTTTATACAAGTACAAGAAAAAACCATTAAATTTATACATAAGAACTGTATTCGATCCTTGACAAAGGTCAGAATATTCAGTTATCGTTTTCTGTATCTTATAACCATTGTTTTTATGAATTATGTGTAAATGTCCCTATTCTCTCTTGAGACTTTTTGAAGTTCAGAAACTTAATGTTTTCTTCTGGAATGCCATTTTTAAACTCTGAAAGCTTTATATGCTTATTGTCTATCATTTGTAATTTTATACAATGGTATAATAACTCTGAAATATAAAATACATATGTCTCTGTGTTACAGAGGAAACTAACATAATAATCTCTAATTTTTCTTTTCTTGAACAAAAGATAAACTAATTTATCAATGACTCCAGTAAATTTATCTTAAAATTACATTTCTGAAAGATTGAGTTTGCACCACATTTTAGAAAGTACATTATAACACTTCTTATTGCATTTCTGTTTTGTGGTTTGTCTGTGTTGACACTGCAGGCATACACTGTGATATATTGATGGCAGAGGTATATGTTTGGTAAACAGTACTTTGCCTACCTTACTTTATTGAATCTTGTTTTATTGGCAGGCTGGGCAGTAGAATTGAAGTACTTTTATACCATCTTATGACATTTAAAGTTTATTTTCTGTTTCCATTAACAAAGCAGTGGGGAGTTATTTATTTTTCATTACAGTTTTATGGTCTTTACTCTTATCATGAATTTCTATTTTTACAGTATACTGGCTATTGGATGCCTACAGAAACGTACATCATAGATAGTAGAATAAATGTTTTACCAATCAGAATGCCTACATTTCGTGGAATGAAACGACAACTTCTTACATTTAATTTATATATTTCAAAACTATTTTACCCAGAAGGGTTTGAGGCTGACAGCAGCAAATCCTCATGTCCTTAATAAGAGAATAATTTCATTAAAATTTATACGTAACTAAGCTGATATATTTTAAAATATTAACCAAAATTGAATTTCCATAATTCTGAATAAGCATATATTGAAATGATACTTTTCTAATCTAAAATAGTTTTTTTCCTACTAAAGGCTAATTGGATTATATCTTTGGCTTGATATCTTATTATTGCAACATATTTAATTATAAAAGACCATTAATAGCATTACAGTTGTATAAAATACAAAGAATATGCTAATGTAAATTAGCTATGTTTGCTCTCAATAATAAGAACATAGAGAGGCATAAAATGAAATATTTCCAAGGCATAACAAAGCTTTTCTTAAATTACTTTTTATTGGCATATAGTTGCTTTACAATGTTGCGTTAGTATCTACTGCACAGCAAAGCGAATCAGTTATATGTATATATATATATCCCCTCATTTTTGGATTTCCTTCCCATTCAGTTCACCATGGAGCACTGAATAGAGTTCCCTGAGCTATACAGTAGGTTCTCATTAGTTATATATTTTATACATAGTATCAATAGTGTATATATATATATATATATATATATATATATATATGTTGGGGATGGACATATATACACTCTTGATATATAACATAGCTTTTAATACATGTTATCCCTTCATTACACAGTCTTATAAGTATTGTGAAATTTTAAATGTAAAGAAAAGAATTGGTATTTATATTGTATTTTCCTGATCATTTCCTCTCCCTGACAGACAGACAGACACACACACACACACACACACACACACACACACACACACACACACACAGATGCTATTTCATTGATAGATACATATACTGGTAGACTGCCACATATGGTGTGTTAATTAGTTAATTAATTTGGAAAACTGCCACAAATACTGTGTATCCATGTTTACAATTTTTGAAATGTTGTTTACAAACCATATTTAAAAATAACAATCCACTAGAACTAAGTACAAAAAATCAGAATGCTAGATTTATGCACACGAAGTAAAACATAAAGAAAATGCCATATTAAAGATGGTTGTTAATTGTCTACCAGATATTCATCCATTAAACAGTGTAAATAGTAAAATTTAATTAAAAGAAGGAATATAGTTAAAAAGTAAAATAAAATGAGTATGTGTCTTGGGGTGAATGGGGCTAGTGGGATGAATTTGATAACATTTTACCGATTTCTGTCAATTTTCTTCTTCAATGACTAGAAACCATATTTCTAATGTGAGTGAAATAATGTGCCAGTAGTGATGGTATTTGTATTACATAACAGGTAGGTAAGATGTATAGTAATGAATAAAACATAATACTTTTACTGAGACCGATCAACATCTTTTTTGTTTGTTTGTTTTATAACAAATTTAATCAGTTATACATATACATATGTTCCCATATCCCCAACATACAATCAACATCTTTATAATACTTTCTTTCAAATCTAATAGAAATTATTTATAAGTAATGTCAATATAATTACTCATATAATAGAAATCATGGGAAAAGTAATTTATTACTCTATAACTGTGCTATTCAGATCACTACTGCTCAAGTCACAATACTATATAGAAAAGGCATTATTTCGTTCAGGACTCTTACATGCCAAAAGCAAACCCCTCCCTATCTAGTTCAGGAAGAAGGGTTTTTAAGGAAATATTAAGCACATCAAGACTCTCCATGAAGACAGAGAGTCCTGCTTGAAGGATATGCTCCTGATAACATTGTGCGACCTTGTGTTCAGGCCTCCTGTAACCCACTGCCACCAGACCTCAGAGCAGATCATCAGTTCTTGCTGCCCCTGCCTCTCACCAAATCATAAGTTCCAAGTGGCCCTTGCTTTCTCACATTGCTCTGCTCTGAATTGAAACTATATATGGGTATATCTGACAGAGTGCCTCAATTATCTTCCTGTGTCCTATCTTCAAAGGCTGTTGGAAAGGAATAGCACCAGCTTATATTCAAAGTAGAGAGATCCTTCATAAGGAAGAATGTTCAAAGGATGTGAGGGAACTCCAGTTGTAACAAATGTCCACTACAGTCCAGCATCCCTACTCATGGTCTTCTTCTATCCTTAAACTTCCAAACAATAATAACAAGTAGAGCAACAACAAAAGATATTTCTCCCTTGCATATTATAAATATCACTCATAAATATGAAAATAAAATAATGTTGGGTTTTCAGGCCACTATGTTGAATATGCCTTAAACAGGATGCTCTAGTCACATTTTATTCTATGTGGTGACATTTGTATATAATAAACTATAAAGGACATCATCTAGGTTTATCCAGTGCAGTGGTTTTGATCACTCACTTTGCAAAAGTGGGGCAACCCAAAGCCTCATTTTCTATTTCAAAATCAGGTGTTGGTTTTGATTTCTCAGGGTTTCTGAGTGATACCCATTTTTTCTCTCATTCCACCCTAATTCGATCTTCAATTTACTTTATGTACAAATTTTAAAACTTACACAACAAAAATAAGTACCTAAAATAGCTGCAGAAGTCGACTGAGGGAAAGAAAAAGTATCTAAGATTTATATATAAATATGTGATACCTCAAAGGAAGTATAGGAGCACATAATTCAGTACTTAGCTTTATAACTGGTCACATGAGTGCAATTGGTTTTTATGCCTTTTTCCTCCACTATCTTGTCTACATCTCCTCTGTTATCTGTTGGCACTTAAGGCTACTGAAGTTTGTTATATTGTTATCTGATGGGGTGATCCAAACCTCCATTCCTGAGGAATACAAATTCATGCTAGCCCTTCGCATAGGGGTTTACTTAGTCTTCCAAACACTTCCAAGTGTACTCTATTCCTTCATTATGTAGCAGCAAACATATTTGCCTTCCTAATTATCTAATTCAACACTATCAACTCACTTTTACCAGTTCAAACAGTGGCATCAAGTACCCCAAACTGGAAGATGATATTTCAGCTTTTATTTCAATGAAGTCACTGTTGAGTTCCCTAGCAAATGCTTTTAATACATTTCCACCTTAGAGACTATGAAACCTAAACAAATGATAAGCAAACTGTTTCTTTAGTGGCCAGAGAGTAAATATTGTATGCTTGGTAGACTATATGGTATCTTTTACAAATACTCAGTTCTACTGCTATTATTCAAAATCAGCCATAGACAACACAGAAACAGATAGGTTTAATTATGTTCTCATAAAATTTACAAAAACAGGTGGTGGACCAGGTTTGGCTCAAAGGTTGCAGATCCCCTTCTCTAAACCACCCAAACCTGAAGTCATGGAAACAAGAAAAAATAAATAAATGTGAAAATGAGATATTAAACTTTATATTGAAAAATGCCACTTCAATTCCATGTTCTTAGTTCCTAAACCTGTGTACCTGGGCTATAAGTGAGACATGACAATGCAGCGTTTTCTGGTTCAAAGACTATAACACAGCCAGTAAGATAGGAATCCAACTTTGCAAGTTAGCATCTGGAACGGTAACTAAGCAAAGGTTTTAATTATTCTCATGGATAAGTTCAACAGTAATACCAAAGATTTCATTAGGTTCAGTTGCTGTAGTTAATTGCCTTAATCCTTTTTCTGCACATGGTCAGAAGCAATGTTTTATAAGTGTAACGGTGATTAGAGTATTCGATAATTCCACCGATCGTTTTACTGGAAGGGACATCTACTCAAGAAAGTCAAATAAAACCTAGAATATAATTTAAATGACATAAAATTGCTACGCCTCAAAGATTTCAGGACATTACAATCTTTTCAACCTGTCACCAGGTGGCTGGCTGGTCTCCCATGAATATGGTAAAGCGTAGGGACTGAATGTACAAATTTCTGGCAGGTTAGGTACTTAGCACTGGCACAAGCAAAGTCAACCTTAGTGAAGGGAAATGTGTATTATTGTTCTGAGGTGTAATCCCCAAATCTGACACCATGACACATGGCCACACTTTTATTTTTGCACAATTTTGAGTGTGCTTTGGGATGACTGGGGGTAAGGAACTAAAATGATCCATATGATTATTGAAATGTATGGTTATTACCCTTTCCCCAGTACAGTCTCTGTAGTAAATAACCACATATACCTTTGGAAAAAAAATATAAGAAAAACATTACCACACAATCTTAGGTTTTTATCGCAATATTTTTGTTTCCCATCCTAATCTTTTTTTTTCTTTCCATTTTTTTTTTTGTGTGTGTAAAAGCAGGTACAAATTTTATTATTAGAGACCAAACTTATGGTTACTGGGAGAAGGTTGAGGGGAAGGGATAGTTAGGGAGATTGGGATTCACATGTACACATGGTTATTTAAAATGTATAACCAACAAGTACCTACTATATAGCACAAGGAACTCTGCTCAATATTATGTAATAAAGTAAATGGGAAAATAATTTGAAAAATAATAGATACATGTATATGTATAACTGAATCACTTTTCTGTATACCTGAAACTGAGACAACATTGTTAATCAACTATACTCCAATATAAAATAAAGGGTAAAAAAATATGAATGAACAGCAGTTCCTGTTCATAGCTCCCATCCTAATCTTTAATCAAGGGGCCTTAGATCCGTGATGTGATGGCATAGGTTTAAGAATTATATGAGGATTCTTAATGTATTCTTTGAAACTCAGTCAAGTCTTTTTCCTGCAGATGTAATTTTTTAAAAAATTACACACATCCAGTGAGACTTCAGTGGGATCTGATATATTTTAGTCCTAAGGACTGGCTCTGGTGTATCTTTTGCTACTATCAAAGTCTGAACCAATCAGGTTGCATTCTCTTCCTGCTGAATATTACAATAAATATTCCCCTTGTCTCTGGTAGGTAAGTGAAGTTACTTGGTTTCTGTCAGCCCAGTATTCATCCACCCAACCGTATTAGTTTTCTATGGCTGGCAAAACAAAACATCACAGACTGGATGGCTTAAACAACAAAAATTAATTTTCTTATAATTCTGGAGGCTAGAAGTCCAAGATCAATGTGTTAGCAGGTTGATTCTTCTGAGGCTTCTCTCCTTGTCTTGCAGAAGGATATCTTGTTACTGTGTTCTTAAATGGTCATTCCTTGGTCTGTGTGTGTCTGTAGTCACATCTCCTCTTTCTATAAGTACACCAGTCGTATTGAGTATGGCCCACTTATATATCTCATTTTACCTTAATTATCTTTCTAACGTACCCATCTCCAAGTACAATCACGTTCTGAGGTACTGGGGAGTCAGGAGGACTTCAACATATGGATTTGAGGAGCACACGACACAGCCCATAATACCATCCCAGTTGAAATCTGGTAACATATTCCAATGGCATCTTTGTCAGCATCTTAGATCATAGAGAAGAACACTAGCACCTTTTCAGTGTTGCTGGTACTCCCCTTCAACAAGGTATGATCTAAGTCATGATGAAGGAAGTGAATTCTGTGTCTCCTACTAGGGCAATACTGAGAGGTAAATGAGCAGATGATTTATGGTAGTTCTACTCGTTCAACATTCCTATCACCCTAAATCCTTCCTTACTGTCTCCATATTAGACCAAGGAAATTTTGGCATCTCAATTTCATCTATTGTAAGCTGCTGTAAAATTCAGCTTCTAGTCAACCTACCAGGAAACAATTAGAAGCTATTCACAATTTTTGAAATCTAGCACATTACATCCAGAACTTTTGATAATTTTATCTGGAATAATAAATTTAAACTCATCTAAAATATTGAATGTGTTCCTCTCTTTTTGTTCTGATACCATCAGTAGCCATACATATTTCAGAATTTTGGTTTATATAAAAATAGCAATTATTTGGCACTTAGGGCCTCCTTCTCTCAGAACTGAAACCTTGTATTTCACATGGAGGAAATGCTGGAATCTATTTATATTTAAGAACAGTGACTGGCACTGTGTATGGAGCATGAAGAGAATTGATTTTGATACCGAGTAGGGCCCTGTGGGGCTCCTGGGCACAAACCCTTTCTGTGTCCCCCATTTCCTTGATTACAAGAAATAGCTTCATTCAGCCTCCATGACCTTCCCTGAGCTCCAAGGGCAGATTCAAACAGCTGTAAATTAGGGAAGTGAGGGTGTGCAAGACCAGGGAAAAACAAACTGTCAAGAGAAACAATAGTGCAGCATTGGGGCAAGGTCCTGGTTCCCCAACAACTGACACACACAAACAATATATTTGAGCTGTTTTGCAGATAGTAAAACCCCTCCAGGTGGGAGAAATTACCGATTAACGATGGTATGATGCCCACAAGCATGTGGACCCCAGACCAGTTGGAACTTGAAGGTTGATGATGCTGACTCCTACTTACCTTACCACCAACCCATCAGAAGAGTGTCCACGAGCTGATCACGCCCTCTTTGAACCAATACTATAAAACTTCTCACTATCCTCTCCAAGTTGGGACACATAGGAGCCTGCTGTGTCCTCTTTGCCTGGCAAAGTAATAAAGTTATCCTTTTCTACTTCACCCCAAACTCTAAATTCGTGTTGGCACAGGTATACAGAGAAGCTGAGCTTTCGGCATCAATTTCTCCTTGGCAAGGTTGTCTCAAGCTTTTCTAGTACAGCAGGAAGAAAACCTGTGGGACAGAGGAGAAAAACCTTATGATGGAAATGAAGCTCAAAGGGATTTAGATATTTAAGATATTTACCAATTCAATGTTATATATTCTGACATGTGTTCCTTTCTTAATTCGCAAGGTCTCACTCTCTCCATAACAGTGTCCTAACTGTTACATCAGAAATAGAGTGAGGCTAGGGATTAAACTTATTTCCAGTTTGATTTATTTGTGGTTTGCAGCTATTTTAGCCTTAAAACTAGAAGAAATATTAGGGTTTTCTTTTCTTTTTTTTTTAACATAATCATAGAAAGTACCT
Organism: Mesoplodon mirus; assembly: GCF_964341445.2. Lineage (NCBI taxonomy): Eukaryota > Metazoa > Chordata > Mammalia > Artiodactyla > Ziphiidae > Mesoplodon > Mesoplodon mirus. The sequence continues at coordinate 113,928,861 of NC_138982.1, forward strand.
ATTTCTCATAACATTCTTTGTGTTGAAATTAAAACTGACTAAAGTCTTATTCTGTATGTTCTCCAATATACCTAGAAGAGTCAGTTAGCCAGTTCTTTTTTGTCTTGAACTTTATGATTTTTTGGGGGCGGGGGGCAAAAACCAAGGAGATCTCCCAAGGACCCTCTCTCTCAATTTACAATTCATTACAGAATGGAATTATCTATTAATCATGTCGTCAATGTATGCCATAGTTTGCTAGATTCCTGTACTGGAGTACTAGAGGGATAGTTGATGCTCTTTAAATTAAGTGAAGCCAGTTAACCTATCCTGGCTTCTCATTCCCTTAGAGTCTGAAGGCTGAAATCACAATGAATATTAATTTCTGTAATAAGCAGTATTCTTAGCAGTAGACACTAAAACCTACTTTTGCAATTTTAACCATAAATTTTATTTACTAAATAGTACTTGCTGGTTTACAGACTCTCCAAGTGAACTAGAATCTGGCTTGGAGGAATAGAATCTCAGAACAAAGCCCAAACTGCATAGGGGAAACTGTCATAGCAGCTTGAACTGTTCTGGGAACCAGGTCCTGGAAAGACATCAACTGCTGCCTCGGAGAACCAGAAAAAACCTTCAATGTCCCCTCAGGAAAAAAAAAAAAAGAAAAAGAAATTTCTCACAATGTTTTTTTTTCACATATTTCTCTCTTCTAAATGATAGTCTGGCCGGAGTACATCTGATTGGTAGCACCTATATTATATTTGTTTATTTGTAGTTAATGGCAATGAAATTTCTCTTTTCCTTACTGAGGAGATAGCTAAGAAAGATAAGAAATCCCCCAGATCAAGAATATTATGCAAGATACGATGAGCTAATAGACATGTCCAACTGTAGGATCCAAAGACACATTTTGTTCAGCTCACTGTGTGGGGTTCATCTAATTTAACAGATCTTACAGTGCTCAACCTCCCCCCATGCCCACTCTCCCCAGCTTTTTGTTTTAAGATTTTTCTTTGAGTTTTGTCTAGGCTTTAAAATGTATTGAGGTGTGTGTTTATTTTATTATCCATCTTGAGATTTATTGGATTAATTCATAGGGGTTTTTCTGAACAATTCTGAAAAAGTTTTTAATATCTATTCTGTGAATATTGTTTCCTTTTATTTCTCATTTTTGAGGTCCTTCAGGAACTCTGATCAGATATATGTTAAATCAACTCACCCTATCCTACACTTTGCTTTACCTCTTTCATATTTTAAGTTATTTTGCTACCTTTATTACATTTTGAATAATTTAATTCAATTTAAATTTTGGTAACTGATCTTTCTCTTCAGTTGCATCTAATATACTGTTTATTCAATCCACTAAATCTTTAATTTGGTTGTTATATTTTTTCATATATATATATATAAATATATACATATATTTATATATATATGTATAAAGTCTGTTGAGCTTTTTTCAAACTTACACATTTTAAAAATTGTTCTTATATATTTTCCAGGTGATTCAGTATATTTTTAATATTATCTTTTACTTAAAATCTTTTAACTATATCTAACTAAATTATGTCTCATATTGTCAATATCTGAAATCTTCACATTTTTGTTTCTAATGCCTGTTCTTTCTTCAAACTCACTTTCTTTGTTGCCCATTTTTAATTGAGTGCTGTATGAATTTTAGCTATAAAGTCCCTTGGAAATTTATCCAAATAATCGTTTAAGGTTATTTAAATGTGAATTTGTTTTCCTCCTGAAATAGATTCCACAATCTTTTATTAATTGTATAACATCAATATCAACTGGAGACTACTTTAAATTAAATTATCCTTGTGTTTTCCATCAAATTTTACAAATTTATATTGTGAAAACACATAACAACTGACTTGCAGATTTTCAATCAAGATTTCTTTTTCTTTTTTCCTTGTTTACCCAATGCCTAGGTCAAAACAGGAAAGTTTATTTACTGCTTATTTCTGCTTTGTAGGTTGATTTCTTATTCAGTCTTGCAATGAGGTATAATATTTGAAGATATTACCTTTATATAGGTTATGATACTATGTTTTCTATATTGTGTGAGCTCTAGGCTTTGTTTCCTCCTTCTCTAATCCTGTGCAACCATTAAGATTAAGGTCAAATTCATTACGTTTTGAAATATATCTTCAAGGTGAAAACTGACTTAGGACTACCTTACTACACAAGGTTTTTCACTTTTACTTTGTTATTGTCTTCTGGAGTCTTTGATTTGTTGCAACTCAAGGATATATTTTTAAGCACTAAAAAATTACCCATCCCTTAAAGCTATATTTATCAGAAGCATAATTCATGGAATCTAGTCTATCATACAACATTACTCCACTGTTTATATATTTTATAGAAATGTTAGGAAAAGCATTTTCATACTGGTAATAGGTGAAGAGTAATATATTTGTATCTGATACAGATTTTTCACTGAATGTTTTGTAATGAATTTTTATTTTGAACCTGATATGTTACTCTTTACCTATTAAATTACAAGTGTCATGAATTTTAGGCCATAGGGAATATGAACCAAGATGACTTAGCCATTACGAACCTTGGGTTTATAAACCTCCCACTTCTCATTAATTCACTACAGGTAATAGGCTAATATGAATTATTAATTATATCTCAATGTTTTCAAAGTCCCTTCTAATGTTAATAGCATACATTCTATCACTGCTACAATCAGGATAGTGGATATCCAGTGACAAACTATTCTTCATATATTCAGGACTTTTTGGTAGAAAAATAGTGCTTTTAAGCAAAGAAGGCATTAACAGTGATAGGATACTCACTAAAAATGTTACTACACTTTTAGTACAAATTATATTAGTCATGATTTTTAAAAGGTTGAGGTCAATATTACTATCTAAATATAGAATTCATTTGGGAAGAATTAAAATAACAAAATTTAAGTTTCACAGCACCCAATTCACTGACTAATTTTTCTTTCCCCAATATAAGAAAAAGCAATGATAATTAAATTAAAATGACAAAACTGCTGTTCGTAGTATTAGATATGGTAAGGATTTATTTTTGGTAGTCATCAGAGTATGTTGTAGAGAAGTACAGGGAATAACTTTGGTTTATTCAATTATTTGGGGTGAGGTTTAATATAGGGAGTTTTACATAATGAAAAATGACTTGATAAACTTACCTGAAATATAAATAATCAACTGCAGGAGAAACAGAAAATCTAATTGTATTTAAGTAAGTTATAAATATGTATGCTGAAATGGTTCAGGGTATTTTAGAGCTATATTACTCCAGAGTAAATTTTAATTAATATCCATTTCAATGGTTATTAAAACTGAAAATTCCCAGGTCTTCCCTGATGGCGCAGTGGTTGAGAGTCCTCCTGCCGATGCAGGGGACGCAGGTTCGTGCCCCGGTCCAGGAAGATCCCACATGCCGTGGAGCGGCTGGGCCCGTGAGCCATGGCCGCTAAGCCTGCGTGCCTGGAGCCTGTGCTCCGCAACGGGAGAGGCCACAACAGTGAGAGGACTGCGTACCGCAAAAAAAACCCCAAAAAACAGAAAACAAAAAAACCCCTGAAAATTCCCAATTCTATAACAATGAAAAATTCTTATTAATTGAGAATGCAAAGTATTCTACATGTTCAAGGATTTTCATTCTAATAATGATTTAAGGTTGCCAATTATTGCATTTTTAAATACAACTTTGTTATGAAATCTATGTGACTTTTCAGGTTAAGTAACACAATATTTATATAGGCATTTATACAGGCATACCTTCGAGATATTGCAGGTTTGGTTCCAGACCACTGCAATAAAGCAAAAATTGCAATAACGTGAGTCACATGAATTTTTTGGTTTCCTAGTGCATATAAAGGCTATGTTTACACTATACCGTAGACTGTTAAGTGTACAACAGCATTATGTCTAAGAAAAATGTACATACCTTATAACATTTCTGCAATAGTAACATCAAAGATCACTGATCACAGATCACCATAACAAATATTATAATAATGAAAACATTTGAAATATGGCAAAAATTATCAAAATATGACACAGAGACACAAAGTGAGCAAATGCTATTGGGAAAATGGTGCCAATAGACTTTGTTCATGTAAGGTTGTCAAAAACCTTCAATTTGTAAAAACTGCAATATCTGCAAAGTGTAATAAAACAAGGTATGCTTATAAATTTCTTATGTTATTGTATCAGTTATGCATTGATTAGGGCTGTGAGTTATTATAATGTTTAAACTCTCAGCAGTTTATTCTGGCATACAACATAATTCTTTGGTGAGCACTCCAGGACTGGTTTGGAGGTTTACAAAATTGTAAAAACTCAGGCTTAGTCTATTTTTCTGCTCAGCTGTACAGAAATTCCATTCTTGAGATGATTCCCTTCTTAAGAGATCCACAGTTTTATTAATCTGCACTTTTCTGCACAGCCACGGCTTGAGAAGACACTTCTAATCCCAAGTACCAAAGAGTGCATAACTGTCTTAATTCAGATTGCTATGACAAAAATACTATAGACTGGTTGGCTTAAACAGCAAACATTTATTTCTTATAGTTCTTAAGGCTAAGAAGTCCAAGATCAAAGTGCTGGTAGAACGGGTGTCTGGTGAGAGCTCTCTTCCTGGCTTGTAGACAGTCACCGTTTTGCTGTTTCCTCACATGACAGAAAGCAGAATAAGAAGCAGGCTCTCTTGCATCTCTTCTTATAAGGGCACTAATCCCATCATGAGGGCTCCATCTTAATGACCTCCTGAAAGCTCTACCTACAAATAACATCACACTGAGGATTAGGGTTCAACATATGAGTTTAGTGGGGACAAAAACAAGCAGTCCATAGCAATGAAGATGTGCTGAAATCACGAGTTTCCCTCTCTAGTTATTGGTTTAGGCATGAGTATGTAAGGCAATTCTGGCCAATGAGATATTAGGGAAGGTCTGATAAGAAGTCTTTTGGGAAATGGATTTTTCAATTTTAAAAAATATAGAAAAATTTTATTCTAAACCCTCTCATGTGCTCTGGAGCTGCTATAGTTTTCTTGCAACCATGAGGGGAGCTAGCCTGAGGAGGAAACACACAATGCTGTGGATGGCAGAAGAGAGTGATAGAAAAAAATCAGTCTTGATGAAATCTTGGGTCATGAATAAAACCATGAATTCTCCTCTAGATTTCTGTCCCACTTGGCAGAAATATTCTGATTGTTACAAAGAGCATGTAAATTCAGTTAAAATAGTTTGATTTTATATTTGTAACAAAGTATCATGATTTTATAAGAGCATCAGCAGAGAGCACTATAACATATTTTGTCTCAGCTGATATGTGGTTAATCTTCAAGTCAAGTTTTAAATATTTATAAGAGAAAATTAAAGAAAGTTACATTTTAAAGCATCCCAACCAAATAAAAATAATAGAAGTGGCATGCCTATTAGTATCATTGGAGATTGAAATAGGTAATGTACTATATTTTCATTGATTTCAAAAATAACAAGCAGAACTCTTTATAATACAGGGGAAAAAAGTGTTTCTGTGTACACTGCCTTCAGTTTTAGGCATTGAAATACAAAAAACATTTATGTCCTGCTATGATAGTTAAATTGTAACTTCAGAGGGGTCTAACAAAGATTATATGAATTTAAGAAAACAGGGATTTATGGGGCAACAGAAACCCATTATTTCCTCCTAAGTTACTGGAGAAAGCCCACTGGACAATATCATATCCCCTTAGCAACCCAACTATAAATGCCATCAAAAGCCTGGCAAAATCTTTGGGGGAAATACCCCAGTGTAAGTGGATCAGTCCTTATTTTCTTGCAAACATGAGAAATTGAGACAAAATTTTCTCACAATTTTTGGTCTCAGTCACTGTTGGCATATACAGGTGCCCCATAATTTTGTTTTGTATTGATTATTATTCTTTGCTTTGTAACTTTTGCATACTTTTCATTTTCTGTAATAAAACATTTCTATATTAACCCACACCCTTCATCATACCCGTAAAGTAAAGTTAGTGATAGAATTGAAAAAGTAATGAAATCGTCAAAAGGGATAAGAATCTCTTGTCTGTACTGTGTTCAGTGTTTTCTCCTATTTGAGAATGTATGTATTTTGAACGGCAAGAATCTCTTCTAATTAGAAATATCTATTTGAAGATAAGACTTATTTTACATAAACTTGCTTTCTAAGGGAAAATTTTAAAAGCACCAGCTAAGAATAAAGGTAAAAATATTTACCAAAACCCTATTCAAAAATAAACAATGGGCATTCATTAACAAGTAATAGAATTTCTCTTCTGTGCAAAACTGAAATTTGGCCTCTTGAGAAATAATGGATGGTGGCAGCTCTTTTATAAAAATAAATGCAAAATACCATGATTTCAATGAGTCACTAATACAGAAGCCTGGATAAACTATGAGTTATAAGTTAAAGATAAACTAGTTGACAGGGGACATTGAATATGTGTGTTTATGCCTTATTTTTGGATAATTAATTACCAAAGGCAAAAACTAATTCCCTATATTCCCTATGCACAGAAAAGAAAGTCACAATACCTCTACATGTGGGCATGAACTAAAATATGTGAAATAAAAATTGGTATAATCCAGAAATAAAGAAAAAAGATTTGCCTTACTTAAAAAACTTATATGTATAAAGTACACTTCTAGAAAAAGTGTTCAATGACCAAGTATCATGGTAATTAAGCACAGGCACCCTAGATTCAGATAGTCTAGGTTTCATACCTTATACCAGGTTATAATTCTACCACTTCCACTGGCTAATGTATGTCTTTGAATCAATTACTTCATCTCCTATTTCCTCCATTTCTTCATCTGTACAATGTAGATGATAAGAATAGAATCTATAGTGTTATTTTCATTTTCAGATGAGTTACTATGCCAAGTGTTTATAACTGCCTGGACTGTGGTAAATATACATTATTTGTTAATTTTAAAAGATTATTGGATACTTATTATTTCTGAATAACATGATTAGGAATTTTGCATAAGATGAAGCCGAGATTCTTTGATTACAACAAACAGATGCATTGGTAATATTCACTGTTCTAAGTTTAATGTACTTCACTGTTTGGGTCATGCTTGAAGACGAAATAAGTGGTTAAAAGATTTGTGATATAATATGAATTACACTAACTGGTTACCTGCTCTTATTTTAATAGCTACATTAGCAAAAGTACTTTCCATGATTATAAACTCTAGCATGATTACTATTTTACAAAGCTGACATATGATGAACTGCTTTGGAGAAACTGTATAAGTGTGCTGTGAACTGACAGTATGTCAGAGGAATGCTGATAACATTAACTCCACAAATTTGCAAAGTCCTAACAGCCACAAAGTATTATTGCTGCTTTTGCACATCCGAAGGCTCCTTCTGAATTCTACAACCCATGCAACATATTTTGCTTGACAAGGACACAGAAAATAATATTTCAAGAGTGTGACCTACACTTTGAAATATTGAAAGACAAAATATAGAGTAAAATATTTCACATTTCAGGACACAGTGAATATTTTAAAACATGAGAGTAACTTTCTCTTTGCATGATAATAGATACCAGATACCACACACATATTCTTGGCAGCCTTCTGTGCATCACTTATAAATCTCAGTATTAAATAAAAGATCACCTATATGAGAAGGAGCAAGAAACACAGGAGCAATTCAGTATGGTGTTAGGCTGAAAATGTGAAAGCTGATAACTTCAAAAAGAAACATGCTAGCTATGAAGAAAGACAGTTGGAAGATTTAAGGCCCTATCATTCAGTGTGGATTGATTTTTCATGTGTATGTATTTAACATGTGTTTGCCCCCTTGCTTATGTAACAACTTCTTATTAAACAATGATCCCATTGGTTTATATTTACATTCTACTCAGACCCTTCCTGTAATGTTCAGAAGACATTATATTCACAATGAGCTTTTGCCAAACCTAGGAAATACTTTAATGTTGACAACTGTTGCTTACATTCTCTTCACACCCCTGAACACAATACACGTCAGAACTGTTTGCGCATTGATAGCCTGTGCAAGCTGACATAGGAAATTTCTTCTATGGATCTTTCTCTGACATTTCCAGTTTGAGTCCTTACAGCTCAACATGAAGGTCAATGTCACAGGCATAAGACAAAAGTACAGTTCAATACAGGCAATTCTATGACAGGTTAACTTGATATGGTCTAAATATGCTGCTTCCTCAGGATTTGATTAAATGTGGGATGTAGGCTTCCTAGAGAACAGAATAGATGGGTCTCCTTTTGGCGATTCTCAATAAATATTCAGATAAGCTTGGAGTAATTTGTCAAAGGGTTATACTTTTCTGACAAGAACTAGGTGTATCAACATCCTGTGCTGTCAATTAAGGAAAGAGTCAGATTGTATAACTTCCAGAAGCTGGGGTTGATATCTTCTTAAAAACATGGACTAGGCCATTCAGAATAACTTAATATAAGGGCATCTTACATTTTCCTTAAGAGACAATTCTAAGTCTGCTCTAACACAGGAGTGAGCGCATGAATATGGCCGAGGGTTATTTCTACATGGTTTCACTTATTTATGAGTTAATTAATTAAATTACTTAACTATGCAACATATATAATTATATAAATATGTATGTTTATATATTTTTTAAATTATTGAAATATATATATATTTATTTATTTTATTGAAGTACACTTGATTTACAACATCATGTTAGTTTCATTTCAGGTTGTATGTTTGCATTAACTGATTATTATTATATGGTTGGCACTATAAGCAATAGCCTTCCTAATTTTACCTCAATGAAAGTTTAAAGCAGCTTTTACAAATTTCTCACCATGGTTATTAAAAAAAAACACTAGACATTGCCCATAAAATCTAACAGTAAGCAGGATAATATTCTAGTAAAGAGATTTCTAGGTAAATAAATGAATTAACTTAACTCTAGATATTTTCATTCTATTAATCATCAAAGATAATTCTTTTAATCTTAGCATGGTTCATCTTAGTTATTATTTCTGAAATCAGTTACATCACAAGTTTTGTTGGGAACTGGTGACATTAGGAAACTTCATACCTTTCTATTAGGTAACTAATTATTCTGAGTGATTCAGATAGTCACCTAAATCCTAAATTACTTAATCCAATATTTTGAACTTATTTTCTCCTTTCTTTCATTTGTAACTCTTAAAAACAACAGTAAGATTTAACTTAGCTATACTAAACAAACAATAACCAATAGGGAAGAGAATTAAAGAGCATATTGTGAGAGCCATGGGTATTTCCTCTGAATGTGATTCACTTTATTATTTAATTCTCCATTTTCATCTTCAATAATACTGTAAGATTTTTATTATCACATGGATGTTTCATGTAACTACATAATTATATGCACTTATATTAATTATGTATCATAATTAGAACAGGTAATTACTATGTTAACATATTTAATTACAAAGTTGAACACTTAAGGCATGCAAATGTATTTTGCACTCTTTAGAGTAATATATGCTGCACAATAAATAATTTTTCTTAAGCTCTTATCAAGTCAGACTCTTGAAATCAATAAAAAAGTAAAAATAAATTCGAATTTTAATAAACCTAACTTGGAATCAAACTTAGAAAGAACTAAAGTATCTTTTAAAGGAATAAAGAGTATTAATTGAAATTTAACTGGAAATTTCCAATTTATAAAGAAATATTTGATAGGCAGTATGTAAAACTTGTAAGTTTTAAATTATTTCTCAGTAGTTATGGTATTTTATATTTTTGATATTGAAATGAAAGCTTTAGTATGTCTGCTTTCTAAGTCAAGATAGACCATAGTCAAATATTCATATCTAGATTTGGTTTTTTGTGTTAAAATAACTGGATTGAATAAAGAGCTATTGGAAAACTTTATGAATAAAAGAGTCAATTATATATATTTTCTCATGTTTGTATGCCTACATCCTCTGTAAATGTATTAACTCCAGGTGCAGCTTAATTGGGATTTTTTGTGTGTGTGTTCTTGATAAACACTTTAAACTTGTTCCTAATCCAGAGTAAATGCTCTGTAAAAGTGGGAATTAGCAAAGTGTATTGCATACCCATTATTTCCACACACTGGGCATATAATTTTTTTCTGATATTCCTAACATTTGGCTTCTGTTCAAGTATTCTACTAAAAATTTACATTAATAATTATAAATGCTTCTTTACAAATTCAGTGAAAATTTCTCAATCCTCATATTAAACAATCTTTTCAGTTTCTTCAAAGTATTTTTTCTTTGAACTTCCTGAGTTCTTCTTCTATAAGATCTTTCTACTTGGATGATAAAATAGTAGATAATTTGAGATGCAGTATGCATGGACATTGAAGACTAACTAAAAGACAATTAGCAGAATGATTACACCATTTAACAGCTCTGCCTATGGTTGAGTTTTAAATCCTAGTTTATCTCTTGTAAATGTATAATTTACGTAAAATGTGGACAGCAATATTACCTACTAATAAGATTATTGTCTGGATTACTGAAATACTCCTGAAATGTAGAGGTTTCAATAAATAGAATATATGAAAAGGTAATACTAACATGTATTGAACACATTTTATATCAGGCACCTTTCTAGAAAGTAAATTAATTTTTAAAGCAATCTATGGGGACAGATGTAATTGTTACCCCTGTTTTACGATGACAAAAGTTAAAAGAGAGTGACTTTTTAGTGCTAAGAGATTAATGGCACAATGTATTATCCATGCAAATAAAGCTTAAAATAACACAGGTTAACAGAAAAACAAAACAAAAAGCCCCATCAATTACATGAAATGGACTTTTAAAAAGAATTTTGCTAATAGTATATAGTCCCAGAGTTGGGAAGATTTTTGTGTGTGGACTGATTTTTTACAATACTTCCAATGCAGTGTGATCCACACAACTGTCCTTTGTGATTATGTGTAAGTCTGGCTGTAATTACTACTGTAGACCAGGAAATGATAACTGCTTAAGTTAAAATAAAATATCTTGAAATTCAAATAAAAACAGTACACTAGAGCAGCATAGAAACACAAAGCATTTGTGAAAAAATAGTGTTTTTAATGATTGTACCTTACATTTGTTCTTTGCAGTTTCCTGGTGCAAATTGCCACCTGTAATCTCACTTCAATGGGAAAATCTTTACTATGTTTTTATCTTTTGATTTTCCCTGCAGGCATTCCATGCCCACAAAGGAAAATCACCTATTCTATTTCAGGAATTATATGCTGTAAAATATATCTATTTATTTACAGTTTCATATTTTACAAGGTAAAGCATCCCACATGAAAGATATAGAGACAAGAACTTACATGGCTGGAATATTGTGCTTTAAACACAACGTTGATAGAATGTTCTTACATGTCACGTGGTTAAGGACCCCAAAAATGATCAATTTTTTTGTTTTGTTTGTTTGTTTATTTGTTTGTTCTGTTATTGTTGTGGTTGTTGTTTTCCCTCAATGGGTTGTTTCCTACCTTTCACTTTCTTTGTGGAAGTAAATTAAGAATATAATTTTCTCAGAAACAAATGTGCAGAGTCCAAATAATAAGTAACTAGCAAAGAAAAAAAAAATAGGTGAGGTTATTTTATGTAAGATTTTTTTAGATTACTGTACTAGTAATAGTAATCACTAGGAAATGAAAGGACAATCATAATAAATTCACATTTGATACTCTTACTTCAGTCCAATCTAGAATTAAGACTTTATAGAAACTATATTTCTAAAGGAAAATTTTCTAAATTTCTTCAGTATTCAGACTTGGGGAGGACAATAAAATGATAGAAACATGATTCTTCCTTCTCATAGCCATAAAGGAATTAAACATAGACATCTCTTCTCCAATGTTTCTATTCCATTCTGCATTAGAGCTACTTAGATACTGCTTTTATCACCACCTTCTTAAAACATCTACTGTCAAATTTCCCAATGACTTTATCAAGATAAATCCAAATGATAATCATATCATTCTCTAGTCAGCAGCATGTGGCACAGACGGCCCCCACCCTCATTCTTGGTTATGGCCATACTTCTTTGATTTTCCTTTGGTTATTCTCAATTTTCTTTGCTTTTTTTAAACTGTCCCCTAAAATTTAATGTGGCAGTCCTGGTACTCAATAATATCAGAATACACATTCTTTTGAAGTGTACACAGAACAGTTGTCAAAAGTAATAATTTACTGATTCTTAAAGCTGGTCACAACGAATTTCAAAATATTGAAATCAAATGGAGAATTTCTCTGTTCACAGTGAAATTAAATTAAAAATTAAGCACAAAAATGATTAGTAGATAATCCACATGTTTCTAAATTAAGCAATTTCCTTCTAAAGAAACCAAGGGTCATGTTTTATGTTAAAACATTTGATAAATTTTTATACATTTGAAAACTTTGAACAAAATAAAAATACAAATAGCATACTCATGTTTTTACTAAAATGTTGCAAGTAAGGTGATGCATCAAGAAAAACTATTTACTCACATGTGACACTGGAATGTCTCCAATATGTATTACTTATTTTATTTTTTTAATTTATTTATTTACTTTTGGCTGAGCTGAGTCTTCTTTGCTGTGCATGGGCTTTCTCTAGTTGCAGAGAGCGAGGGTTACTCTTCGTTGTGGTGCACAGGCTCCACATCACGGTGGCTTCTCTTGTTGCAGTGGGTGGGCTTCAGTAGTTGTGGCACGCCGGCTCTTCAGTGCAGGCTCAGTAGCTGTGGTGCACGGGCTTCGTTGCTCCGTGGCATGTGGGATCTTCCCAGACCAGGGCTCAAACCTGTGTCCCCTGTATTGGCAGGTGGATTCTTAACCACTGCACCACCAGGGAAGTCCAAATGTCTCCAAAATATGTTCTTACAAATCAATAAAAAGGCCAATAGCCCAACAGAAAAATGCTGAAAATAGTGACTATAAAACTCACAACAGAATAATAAAAATAGCTAATGATCACATACATGAAAATATATAAAAAATGAGGTCACTTTTGTTTACTTATCTGATTGTAAAAAGTTTAAAATATTGACAACCTTGCATTGAAGACAATAGTGTGACTGTGATTTGATGAACAATATTTGGATAATGATTTGTCAATATATCTCAAAATCTACATATTGCATTTTCTTTGAGCTAAAAATTTGTTCTAGGAGTGTATTATGAATAGATAAAAAATGTAAAGGCAAATCAACTAATGAAACATTTTTGTAATGATGAGTCATTATACATAAACTAAAAGTTAATAGAGGACTGACTAGATAACTTTGGGATAAATACCCTGCATTCATTAATTAAATATTAAAACAACTGATGACATCAGACTAGGAAAAATTGTAATGTGTTACCTTAAAATTTTTTATAAAGTAAGGTAATGATTACTAATACACAGAATCTTTGTGATGATTAAGTGATATAACAACCAACATTTAACACCTATTATATGCTGCTTACATTGCTATATGTCTAGAACATAGTGCTCAGTAAATGATAACACTTTGTATAAGAGAAACAAATATTTATAGATGAAATACACATCATGCAAAAGTTTTTAGCTGCAAAAATATGTATAAAGCAGCACACATTTTGTTCCATTTTTGTTAATTATCTGATTATAAATGTGTATAACATAAAGTGATATCTGAAAGGTTTTCTTAAAAGTGCTGACAATGTTTAGAACTGGATAGTAGACCAGTGTAAAGCAATTATACTCCAATAAAGATATTTAAAAAAAAAAGAACTAGATAGTAGGTCTTGGAATTATTTTTACTTTATTGTTTGCATGTTTCAGTATTTGACAATTTTAAGATAAACAAGTTGTTTTAAAACTGAAAAATAAATAATGAAATAATTTTAATTTTGGAAAACTAGTAATGCATTGCATCAACAATTTACTTGTGAGGAAATTAGGAGTTTAGGAAATCCTGTTGCTATATTCACACACTTATTTGGAAAATATGGGTGAAAAGTAAGGATAAGAATTACATGATTAGATAAAACTTTCAGTAAAATGTAGTTTATATCCAAAGTTACTGTTCACTTTTAAAAGTGTGATCTGGCAATTCTTAGATTAGAATTAGTTCTAACAATACAATTTAAAATGCTGGTCAAATTTCAGTTTATATTTTTATGGAGCTACATTAACTTAAGTTTTTGAATGCATAAAATTTGTCTGATATATTTAGCTCTTATGGCTTTTAACCTTTATTTTCTCGAAAAAACATTTTTTTTTACTGTAATTCAAATACTCTTTATGAATTTTCTAGCTATGAATATGTGATTTTTCTATCTTTTTTCCAGGAGGGCAATTTCCATTGTATTTATCATTCTAAGAGACTGAAGTTTTCCTTCCTCTCAGCATGATCCCCATTTTTTTTCCACGATACCATCTGCCTAATAGGCGTTGTTCTTTGAGTCTGCCATTGTAAATTCTTCTGTGCATCCCCAGAGACCATGACCCATGTTTTCTCATCATTAATGAAAATCCTTCTCATTTGAAGCAGATTTTAGCAACAAGTTTTTTTTATAAAATTTACATGCAGAACAGCTCATTTTCTATCCCTCTGGCATTAACATATATTGAGCACACAGGATTTTTTTTGCCCCACCCAATTCACACTTGTAGCTCTCTTTAGGATTAAAAGATTAGTGTGTATTAGCATAAGCTATGAGAAAACAAGGTGTTGTGGTATGCGTGGATATTAATCAAATAAAAAGTTGTTAATCTCATGATTGTATCAGTAATTTGTAAAAGAAATGCGTTATGTCTTCAGGAAAATAATGCTTTAAAACATATAACAACTGAACTAGATTAATGACAGTTATTTTAAATAGGAATGGAAGGAAATTACATTTTGGCACTTACGTGTAATCTAATGATAATTGGAACTTGCATAGTCTTAGAATATGTGAAGGATTCCTTTTTGAGTTAAATCGGGACATTTTGCATCCATTAATAATCCTTCATTGAATTTAGGATTGAGACCCTGAGTTTTGTAATAACTAGCAAATCTTTCTTAATCCTCAGTTCCCTTTATCTGAAATCCTAATACATGTGGATTTACTTTATCTAACTTTTCAGCCTTTTGTGCCCTGAGGCAGTCTACCATTTGGAGTTCTGATTGAGAAATGATTAAAGGAGGAGTAAAACTTCATGAATAACCCCTTAGACTAGTGTTCTGATCAAAAACAATGTTGAAAGTACTCTATTATTTTGGGACTTCCCTGGTGGTGCAGTGGTTAAGAATCCGCCTGCCAATGCAGGGGACATGGGTTTGAGCCCTGGTCCGGGAAGATCCCACATGTCACGGAGCAACTAAGCCCATGTACCACAACTACTGAGCCTGTGCTCTAGAGCCTGTGAGCCACAGCTACTGAGCCTGCATGCCACAACTACTGAAGTCCAGGTGCCCAGAGCCCGTGCTGCACAACAAGAGAAACAACTGCAGTGAGAAGCCTGCACACCACAATGAAGAGTAGCCCTTGCTCGCTGCAGCCAGAGAAAGCCTATGGGCAGTAACAAAGACCCAACACAGCCAAAAATAAATAAATAAAATAAATAAATTTATAGAAAGTACTATATAATTTTGATGAAAAGATGCTATCAAGAGAGAGGGATTTTAATTCTGGTTCTGACAGTGATGGTGACCTTAGTTTCTCAGAATCTTAATTGGTTCTTATATGAAGTGAGGGGAGTATACAAGATAATTTTGTAGACCCCTTAGAGCACTTTAAAAAGTCAATATTTCTATGTTACATAAAATTATACTGTGATATTCACTGTACTATTAAAAAAAGACTTCGAGGTAAGAAGGGAAAGATTTAAAAATCTATGATTTTATTAAGTTACTTCTGGAATTATTGGAGCTCTCTGATGATTCTTATAACTGAACTTGTTCAAATTGATCATTGTAAGAGAATGTGGATATATAATTCTTATTTAGAAAAATACAAGAATGGAGGTCTCATTCCATGGTAAATCTGATGATTTCTTACATCCTTACTTAATAGCATGGAAATTTTGAATAATACCAAATGCAATATTCAGTATGTACATAATTTTATCTCTGGTGACCCAGGCTTAGTATGATTAAGGCAGGGCACATTCTTTAATAGGGATCAAAGTAAAACCTCAAATCAGTGGTGTGTCAGCTCTTGTCCTCTGGGAAGCAGATGCCAGGACAGAATTAGAAAAATATATATTGAAGGAAATGTCTATGAATGCTAAAGAGGGCAAGGAGCTGAGATAAGCAGGGAAAGCCTTCAGAACTCTTTGTTTAGCTGAACCTTGAGAAAGGAGAGAGGTCAGAGAGAAGGGTGGGTGGAAGGAAGCTCCCACTTCAGTGCAGCTCTGAGAAAGTCTCAGCCAGGCCATGGCAATTATTTCCCATTCAAGGTGCCCACATTTGGCAGAAATGGCCAAAGTCTCTTGCCCCTACTCAACTCACTAGTTCATTGCAAGCAGCCAGGAGAAAGTGTGGGCTAGGTGGGCCTGAGTACTTCCGTGAAACCAGAAGATGCGGCAGGTGAAGCTGTCATCTAGCTCAACCTCTCCCAGGAGGTATTGTCTTGGCAGGAGATCTGAGTGGCACACCTCCATGGCTACCACAATTAGTGTGACTTACATCTCTACAATTTTACATAGTCCAATAATGGCACTCAATGCATATGAAATATTTGACTCTCAGGAAAAAGAATGAAAACCTTGTAGAAAATCATTCAAAGTAGATAATCCTTTGAGAAAGAATTTTGTCCTGGACAATGTGCTGTAAAGTAAATATGTATTAATGTTTAGTAAGGCTGAGTGGCTGGCTGCTTTCTTTATGAATTAAAGAAATTGATTTGGAGGTAGAAACTTTATTGAGCATGGACTATGCCAATCTGTTTTACAGTTTACAAAAATTATTTCATTTAGTCTACACAATAACCCTGTGACATTTCAGTTCTACAAATGAAAAACTGAAATCTTTTGGTAGAAAAAATGTGGGCTAGTTGAACAACCAGCCCATTGATGCATACTTGTAGAGAGCCTCCAAGGAAATGTAATGTTTGATTGGATGCCTTGAATTTACTAAGGATTGTTTTTCATTAGGATAAGATGGTATCAAGTCAATCTTGCCATAGGAATTAGGGAGTTTTGACAAACAGTCCTGTAATCAAATATAAGTCTTGGATAGTGACATATATAAATATGCATGGGAAATTAACCTTGCAAGAAGTTATTCTAAAATTACTTTTCATGATGTCTGTTAGGCTTATCATCATTACTGTCTAGCAGAACACAAGTAAATAGGTATTACTGAGAGACTTAACAATGCAGGTGAGGAAAAGATACTGGCAAAAATATCAGCAACAGCATGTGAAGACACATGAAGTAAGAATACATGAAATGACTAAAGAGATGAAACCAACACAAGAGACAGAGTGATTGAAAAATACAAAAGAACCACAAGAGGAAGAAATTGAAAATCTAAAATTGAAAACTAATATGGAATCTAAGAAAAAGTACAAATGAGCTTATTTACAAAACAGAAACAGACTCACAGATACAGGAAACAAACTTATGGCTATCAAAGGAGAAGGGGTAAAAGGATAAATTGAGAGTATGGGTTTAACAGATGTACATTATCATATATAAAACAGGTAAACAACAAGGTCTTACTGTATAGCCCAGGGAAATATATTTAATATCTTATAATATAATGGAAAATAATCAAGAAAAAGAATATATGTGTATATATATACATATATATGTATATCCAAATCACTTTGCTGTACACCTGAAACTAACACAATATTGTAAATCAACTATACATCAAAAAAAACTGAAGAAATCATTAAGAAAAATTATAAAATGGTTTCAAAATAAAAAATCGGCTTACCCAATTACAGATTTGAAATCTACAGAAAAAGACAATGAAGAAAAAAAATCCTAACTCCAAAGAAATATTTCCTCTTTTCTCAGAAAAATAATGGGAAAAATTGTGCCCCACAGTTTGTTATAGTGTACTAAATTAACATAAAACAATGCCAGAGTGTGTGCCAAGCCATGCATGATAGATTTTACAAATATTTGAATAGTTGGCTTCAGCAAGGTGCCAAGGGAATGAAAAAAAGCTTGTATTAAAGTTCCTTTTGACTTGTATTACCACAGAGAACACAATAAAAGCTAATTAAAAGATTATGATTTTTTGCTTTTGAGATTTATAGTTTCATCTCCAAAAAAGATGTATATACCTGGAGTTTTAAATTGCTATATGCCAGACAGCTAAATCCTGAATAAAACATATTTTCTCCATAAGGATTGGATGTACATTTACTAGTTTTACTGTTTTTCATTTCAAATCTTCAGGGTCATTAATCAAACCTTAATTTACTTGTGATTGAAGTACATTATCTATTGAGTTAAAACATAAAATACATTGAGATATATTTACTAATAATTTAGCTGTCCATATGCACTACATTAATTTGCATTGAAATGAAACATTTATGACATCTACAGGTGTGACAACATATGATGTCATAATACAAAAATAATGCAAAAATAATTATAAACAAAACTATTTGGATTAACTAGGATAAAGAAGAAAGTTATAGTTGAAAATCAACTTCATAGGGCTCCCCTGGTGGCACAGTGGTTAAGAATCTGCTTGCCAATGCAGGGGACACGGGTTCGAGCCCTGGTCCGGGAAGATCCCACATGCCGTGGAGCAACTAAGCCCGTGTGCTACAACTACTGAGCCTGAGCTCCAGAGTACGTGAGCCAAAACAACTGAAGCCCTCGTGCCTAGAGCCCATGCTCCACAACAGAGAAGCCACTGCAATGAGAAGCCTGTGCACCACAACGAAGAGTGGCCCCCGCTTGCTGCAACTAGAGAAAAGCCCATGCACAGCAAAGAAGATCCAACGCAGCCAAAAATAAATAAATAAATAAATAAAATTTTTAAAAAAGAAAATCAACCTCATAAAATACCAAAGCATAATTAATCTAATTAATCAAAATTAATTAATCAATATTAAATTGGAAAGCAATCTTTATAAGTACAGTTAAAATAAATCTAAATAAGATAGTGTTGAATTTAACATATTTGTGCTCATTATACAATTGCTGATTTTTAACACTATTATTATGCTCCTTTAGTAATATAATTCAATTTTTTAAAAAAATTTATTCTCACAATTTTATTTTATCGGCAGATGCATAACTTAATCTGTGTGCCAAAATATTAATATTTGACATTTGCTAAGGATTTAATAACATATAAGGGTTAAATTTGCTAAGGATTTAATCACAGTAAAAATATTAAAATAATTAACATTAAGTGTTCATTCTCTTCTGATTCAGTTAAAGAACAATTTGCTAAAATGATAGGCTCTTGTACATGTTTTATATAAAAATGTATGTAGGAATAATTAAAATAATCAACATATGTAATTTAACATATTTTCACATATGATTTCAGTACTATGATTTACTTTATTGAGTATATTTCCACTCTTCTCTATCGGATTCTCTAGGTACATGGAAGCTAAACATGATGCCTTATAAATATTCATTTCTTAATATCAAATAGAGTTACATGGAAACAATAGAGTGTACTTAGAACAAAGGGCTAGGCCTACCTTGCTCAAATCTCACTAGGCTGCCGTTTCTGGAAAAGCCACTTAAACTGTCTGGGTTCTAATTTATTTACCTGCAAAATGAGAAAGAACATGGAACCTTTAGAAGGTTACATGTAACTGATATGTAGACTAAATTTCAGATATACAAAAAATACCTATAGAGCATTACATGTAGTAAGTGTATTGTAAATTCTGGTTTTTATTTATGACCAGTTATGTATTCAGTAAGTATTGGCCGACAAAGCAGATGCCATAAGATGGAAAATTTTTTAGGATAGAAAATTATACTTCCTACCACTGATTATTTTGAATCATATTATGCTTAAAACTCAATTCAAATCTGAGAAGAAAATATAAGATATATCTTTATTAAACTGTTGCATTTTGTCACTAATTCTACCTGAGGCGAAGTGTAATTGTTTTAACAATAATAGAACTGAAATTCTGTCTTCCAGTTCTAGATGAAGCATCATTGCTTATGTAACATAAAAAGTATCAAAATAATTTTTTCTCTCATGGGGAAACTAATTTTTATTTTCAGAAAACAATGACCTATTATAAATTAGACAATTTTGAAAAAGAGATTATCACAATTGCTGGAGCTTTTAATTCTCTTTTAATAGATTCCTTAATCTACTTCATCCTCATTAGCAGTCTTATAAAAGCTTAATATATAAAGAATTATGATGTCATCTGTTATTGCTCTGAAGCTTCTTTTTTAGTTTATCAGCAGGATTTTCTTTATGTTAAATTGAAAGATGTAAATTTAAAATATTAGATTTTTTTAATCACACTGAAGAGGTACAGACTGAGCATGGGTTAGAATATGAAGATTTTGTCTAATATATTACTTTTGTTCCAGGTTGGCTGAATTATAGAGTTCTAATTTTTGATCCTTATTTTCAATAGCTGTACACTGAATAAGATTTATTTATCATGTAAACTATTCCATTCACCTTAAAATGATTTTCAGAAATCTATTACCTTGCAATATTTCTCCACAATAGTGTTTGAAAGGGAGAAATGAAGAAGAGGGAAAAAAAAAAAAAGAAAGGAAGATATGTTGTTCAGTTGAACAAGGTTTTCTTTGAATTCATTTGTATGGTAATTTAATGCAATGAGATGTATTTCTAACTTCTTTTATAAAAATAATAAATATATATATATTGTAATAGCAAAAACAATACAGAAGGGTATAATCTGAAAAGTCTCCTTCTTTTAATCCCTTCCAAACAATACAACTTCATGTAACACTGTGAAAATTTAAAATATGTTAGCTCCAAAAGTTTAAATAAACTTTTATGAAAAGTAAATTGAGACCAGAGGCCATAAATTTCAATATCACGTAACTGAAGAAAATGGGAGATTTTGAGTTGGAGGAAAAAATCCTTTGAGATTACAAAGGATTAAACTTCCTAACATTGAACAACTTCTTGTAAAATGAAAAAAACAAGGCAAGATAATATTTATGTATGTTAGATACCTTAAAATACACTAAAATATAAACAGTATCTAGATTTGCTCCAAAGGTCTGTCAGATGTATCATTTCGACTTAATTTTACTTTGTCATTATCATGATTAAATACTGATTTTTTTAAAGGAAACTTTTCTATGAGTTTCTATTTTAATAGGTTTATTCTAATGTGCTTCTCAGTCTTAAGAGAATTATGTTTATAGTTTTGTTGAGTCAGCTTGGATTTGGAAATCAAATTTGAATTTCCTCACTAACCTTGCAATATTTACCTTAATGACAAAGCTGTCACAGATCTTGATGTAAATTAAAGTAGTATGACAGTTCTAATTTACTTGAGTTTAAAAAATCTGTGTTTACTTCCTTACATTAATTTGAATTCAAGTCAAAATTAATCTTTCATGTGAGAAAATAATTTAGTGTGGAAAGCATAGTCTTTAGGTTTATTCCTCCCTGGCGACAATTTCTTGTGTATCCATCCAGAAATGTGCTCTTCCTATCTGTACAAGAGAAGATGGATCCATATATATATATATATAAAGCAAATTTGAGAATAGATTGCATATATATATATATATATATATATATATATATATATATATATGCATGCAATCTATTCTCAAATTTGCTTTATGTGTATCAATGTATCTTGGATATTGAATTATCACTAAAGGCTGAATTGTCAAACAGACTCACACATTAGGCAAGATAGATCTTGCCTAATGTGACTACCAATAGAGCATCAGTATCTGCGAAGCCCCCAAACTATCAGACTTAGCTTCCTATAAGTCTCCTTTCCACCCTGGGAGACATTTGGGTTTGGAAAAGACAATGAAGCACCATCTGCAGTACAAGTCACTCTATCAGTAATGCTTATTTTCAGGATATATCATGTGTATTCTGCTAAAAGAACTCACTGATAAAAATCTGAGGATATCCTAACAACCTAGAGGTTATATCTCAGCTGGAAAATGCTACCAGTATACACATAGGAGGAGTGCCTAAGGCATCCTGAAGAAGGGAGTACCTAGCAGGCCTACTTTTATTCAGTCTTTCCTAGATATCCTTCCACATCAGTATCCAGAAATCTTCCTTATCCTTGGTAAATATATGGTTGTCTGCTATTAAATGGATGGTCCATTTTCTTTCTTTTTCTTTTCTTTTTTACCAGAGACTTATTGATGAACTCTATACTTACCTCAGATTCTATAATAAATAATGCTACAATTGTAACCAAATATTTTTATAGCTACTTCTCATGTGTGGCTCCTTGACTAAAGGTCTAGAAAATGATATATAAGCAAAAGTGTTGGAAAGATATCCAGGAAGTGTCCTTAGAAGAAAAATTTTAATTCCTAGATGTCTAACTGCTGAGGCAAGAGATACATAACTTGAAATTTTTGATAAATGTCACAAAATGATTTTCAAACAATTTTCACCAGTTTATAATCACCACACCATTGACAATATATGAGTGCCTGTTTTTGCACACCCGGACAAAAAATAAACAGTTTTAACCTTTAACATCTTTGATAAATTGATAATTAAAAGTTGTATTTTAAATGTGTTTTTCATTATTTGTAAACAAATTTGTGTATATACAATAAGGTTTGTGAGCATAAAATAAGAAAATCCAAAATATCGGGAGCTTAAATCTCATAATGTTGCATTTCTCTCCTATTAAAAATAAAACAAGAATTGAGAAGTAGTGTACCCAGGGCTGGTGTGGCAGCCCCTCAAAGTTGATTGTGATCAGTCTCACGTCTCTAACCTCATGCACATGTTCCAAACAGCTCCTGGAGCCTTAACCATCACAAGTGTGTTCAAAAAAGGAAGAAAAATCAAGTAGGAAGATGAAAGACATGCTCCTTCTCTTTAAAGGAGACTTCCTGGATGTGACTCCCCAACACTTATATTTACATATTTCTTTGAGACCTCTAGCCAAGTGGCCACACATAGCTGCAAGAGAGATAACTATATAATACGTTTAATTTAATTTAATTTAATTTTATTTTATCTGACCTTATTTTTATTACTGAGAAAAATGAGAGAATGGTTATTGGAAGACAATTAGAAGTATCTGAGTCTGAACGTCATTTTTATGGATTTAATAACCATTTGCATATTATTTTTCCTGTGTAATTCATATTCATGTTAATGATAAATTTTGTTTTTTGTTATGTTAGTTTTAAGAGCCCTTTCTATATTCAAGTATTAAAACCTTTATCAGGTGTTTCAGTTGCAAGTTCATTTTTTCCCTAGATTTTAATTTTTCTTTTGATGTAGTTGATGACTCAGTATGCTTTTAGACTCTATGGTTGAACTTTCTAAGGTGGTCATAATTTGAAAGTCACCAGGGTAAGAGATTTCTTATTTTTTTTAAATAAAGAAATAGATATAAACACTAACCCATGTACATTAAGCCAAATGGTATAAATTATTCTGACACTTGTTGAAATGGTAAGGAAGATTTTATTCAGGACTATTGCAATAACAGAGAGATGTATTAAACCATGACTACAATAAAGACAAGTGGGCATTTAGAGCCAAGGAGCAGGGTGAGGTGCCAGTGGATGGAAAATGATGCTGAGGAGATATCAAAGGTAAAGAGATGTTGCTAAACTGACCTAGAAGGATTCTTGTTACAACTGGACTAGGTAGGACAAAGACAAGCCCCAAAGATGAAGGCTAGTCAAAAAATGGGTTCAGGAGAGCCTAACTAAAGTTTGGTCAAAGAGAATTCTTAGCCAATATTTGTAAGATAGAAGGAGCTAGGTAATAAGTGAAACTTCCTTGCAAATAATCTTTTATTTAGACTGCCAGTGAGAGTCAAATTATAGTGGGCTATTGAATATCCATTGGTAGTAAAATGAATCTGTAATAAGCATTAGAAATAAATGCTGGAAAAGAAAAAGTGAAGCAAGAAGAACAAAAGGCAATCCATACAACTGTCATTGAGAATATCCAATATCCACACTTATCAGAAGGTATGTGAGTGGTCTCTTTATTAAAAAAATTAGTGTTAAATTGTTAAAGGTAATGTATTTTGTATTC
This sequence comes from Mesoplodon mirus, assembly GCF_964341445.2. NCBI lineage: Eukaryota > Metazoa > Chordata > Mammalia > Artiodactyla > Ziphiidae > Mesoplodon > Mesoplodon mirus. The sequence continues at coordinate 113,953,002 of NC_138982.1, forward strand.
ATAAACCATGACCTATAATTTTCAAGGAACATGCAAACTATAACCAAAATAAAATATTTTAAGGTTAGAAGATTATAACAATTTGAACATTATGTGCTTTGTAAAATTTCCAAATTAAAAAAAAATGCATGGAATTAGAAACAAGATTTGATGTTATTGTTAGTTTAAGCTAATGGATTATGACTTAGTTTGGAAAAACAAAACAGATATTGTATTGGCAAAAAATAAAGACACCAAAAGTATTGGGTTGGCCAAAAAGTTTGTTCAGGGTTTTCCATAACATTGTACAGAAAACCCCAAATGAAATTTTTGGCCAACCCAGTACTTCTCTTATGTATCACCTGAGATGTCAAAGGAAAATTACAACTAAGATTTCATTATGCAGTAAAAAATACATGTCAAACTTTTAATATTATTTTGGTGATTACTGTGCAATATGTAGAGAGAGTTTCACTAAAAGCAAAATATTAGTATTTTTAGGTTAATATAGTAGAGAAAACATGCACAATAAATTGTTACAGCATTTATCTGAAAAATACTCTTGCATAGGTAACTCAAAAAATGAAAATAATAATGTAAGTTTTAATATTTTGCATTAGAAATTTTTTGACAGAAATTTCTTTCTAATTCTGTTATTCTTAATGAGAATTTGAAAGGCATCATATCTAGAAACCAATTTCACTGTCATTATGTATGGAATAAAGGATAACCAAGTCTGTAAAATCACAAAGCTGTAATGTAGACATCTTTTTAATTTCTGGTGAATGAAGTGAAGCACTCATTACACCGCATAAATTAATTGGTAACCATCATAATCCTCAGAGTTCCAATGAAATCACAATGAACTTTGTGGAATTAAAAGCTTCAGAACATCTTGTAATTATGTTAGCAGCACTGTTTCTCGTGTAAAAATGTCATAGAAAATAAATGAAGTTAATATTTACCTCATGAACAACAGTTCCATCGTTCATATGGTGAGTTAAACCACTAATGGCTAATCAAAAACTATATAACAGTGATGACAATGGAATATAACTCACCGTGAGAAAAATTTTGCTATGGAATAATAAAGTACAAGCCAAAGTAGAAAACAAGTAACAACACCTCTTCATTCAAATAACAGCAGTTATTTGAATGAAGAGGTGTTGCTGTTTTCTTAAGACAGTATGTACAATAATCATATTTAGAGAGTTATATGGACAAATAACCACAATTTTATATCCAAAAACAGGGTCTGGAATGCAGAGTTCTATTTTCTAAATATAAGGTTGTATATATCTCTACCTTCAATGTGAATTTTGGCTTCACTGGGAGCATGTTTTCTTTTTCAATTATATAGCATGCTTTTTATATTTTTGTAAAATGTTGATAAGAGTTAATGTTTCTAAAGTATGTCTCTTTTTTTAGAAGTTAATGTTAGTTTTTCATAAATGTTAGGTGGGCACTCAGCAAATATTTATCATAATCATATTATATCTAATAATTCAAAGTAGTTAGAAAATAAAAATGGATTTTCCAAAATTGATTCTAATAATATAAACAATGACTTGAGAAATTCCAAAATAGCATAAACACAGACATACACATTCACGACATAGATACATACATGCCATCATACATACCTACACAATACACACACACACACACATACATATATATATATATATATATACACACACACACACACACACACACACACACATACATATAATTTATCTTCAGGGCATGTTTATATGGTTGAATGTAATTCATATTGGCAAGTAAACCTGACTTTCTCACTGGTTGTTCTTCCCAAGGTTGTTGTGCTAAATGTTCTTGGCAGATTACTCTTTAGTAAGGCTCTTACAAGTTCCATCAGAATTTGATCTACGTCAGCAAAGATGATGAAAAGTTTTCCTCCTGAGGGCCAGCCAACTCTTATTAATTGGTAGTGTCTGCCTGGATTGTTACATTGAGAAAAACCTGGTGTTGTATACAGGTTTAGCAAGAAAGTTCATTAACAATGGGGAAGAGGAGCCTACATTGTATTTTTTATCTATTCCTCTACTCATTACAACCAAAGACTTGGACCTGAAAGGTCATCTCAGGAAACCAATTATGTTATTCATGGCCAGATACTAAGAAAAAATTATTTTCCCCATCTTCTGCACACTCATAGGATTTATAAACATTATTTAGATATTATTACAACTTTTCATGATTTTAAAAGTCATTCTTTTCTATTAGAGTTTGAGCTTCTCTGCGGCATTATTTCTATGTGGTAATAATCAATAAATGTTCATTTCACGAATAAATGGATGAAAAGGTAGTGTCAGTCAGAGATTTTGACATTAATATTTTATTTGTGGAAGCAACCCGAAAGCAACTATTGTAGATATAATTCAGTCCTAGGGCCAAATACATGATCCAAGTGTTAAATCAAATTGGCATGATATATATTTCCTATCCTAATGCACTGTATAATTTAATTCATCAGAAAAGATCTCTTGTCTGCCAAAGTCAGCTTTCATTTAACCTTATCACATGGTTTGGAAAGAAACTTCTTTGTTTCCTGAATGAGTTCAGCTTGATTTCTCTTAAATGCAGCCAGATTTGAGAGAATGGCAGAGATGTAGATAGGGAAAGAAGAATACAACCATGAACTTTTACAGAATAATTATTACTTCAGAGGAGGACTGTTGAGTACTAGACACTATTGGAAAAGAGCCTTGTAATGCCACATAAAATGAAAAATGGCACAGAACCCTGAAATCAATATATTTCCCAAATTTCAAAAATACCAACTTTAACATAAGATGTGCCAAGTACACTTCATTGGCAGCCTTTGGCTGTCAAAGTTTATACATTTTTTATTCATCTACCTTCTCATTTATTCATACAACCTATTATGAGCTCTTTTTTTTATGGGCCATCGACTCTTCAAGACACTGAGGATTCAAAGAAAAATAATACAGAAAATCTTCCATGGAGGCCATTGATTTACCCTGCTAGATTGTTATGGAAAATGTGGTAAGTATGGGTTTACATTGTTTCAAGTGTTCAAATAATGAAATATATCTGGCATCACTGAATATATACTGTTTAGAAAGTAGACAGCAAAATAATTCTTTATACTGAAAATGCTGCAAATATTTTTAAAATTAAACATTTAATTCCATTTTTTAGAGGAAATAAAGGATCTATTTGAAGTCATAGAATTTTGTTCAGTAACTTCTAATTAATATTAATAATAAAAATGACAAATCAAAAATACTGTCACCCATTTTCTCATAAAAAAAGAGTATATGTTTCGTGCTAAGACCTGGGATTGAAAAGTATGAAAATATTATATTCTGTGCCCTTGATAAACACAGACATTAATGATTTTTCTAAGATATGCAAAAATACAAGCAAATAAGATGCTTGTTTCACACTGAGGTGTTCAAGGAAAGCTTAGCTGAAAAGTAGAGGAATAAGAATGGAAAAAGAAATTCCAATAGAGAGGCCAGCATATACAAACAATACTTTCACCATGACATGTTGGCAAATAATACTTTCCTAAAGAAGGAACATAAATTATTTTCAGGAGAGGGGCTAGAGTTGAGACCTTTTCCCTTTTTATAGGGATACCAGTTATATTGGCTTAGGGCCCACATCTTAACTAATTACATCTATAATGACCCAATTTCCAAATAAGATCACATTCTGAGGTACTGTGGGTTAGAACTTCAACATACGAATTTTCAGCTGCAGGGCCGGAGGGAGAGGAGCAAATACAACCCATAAAATCTCTAAGATTGTGCTCTATCAGCACTTTTCTATAGCTATAATTGAGCCACATATGTAATTTTAAAATATTTATAGCCACATTTAAAAAATTAAAAGAAATAGGAAAAACAATTTAAAAACTATATTTAATTTAGCCCACGTTTTGTCGACCTATCAGTAGGGATGCTGTCAGCTAGAAATGCCTGGGGATGCTCACCGGGGCCCTATTCCTTGAGGCAGCCCTCACAGACATTCCGTACGGGTGCCAATGTCCTGGCTGGACCAGCCTTTTTGATTCTTATTATGATTACAAGATACACTGTAGCAACAACCGTCAAAGAAGTCAAAAAACAAAGTTTATTATTCACAAGGGGCCACAGAGCGAGGTCTTTGGGAGAGGAGAGAAAGTGCAGGCATGGATTTCAGTCTCTGCCTTTATTGGGGTCAAGGCTGGGGTGTCTGGGGTTTCGAGGCTTCATTCTTTATTGGCAAATTTAAAACATAGGAGTGAGACTTAAGGCACAGGCAGAGCAAAACAGGGTCACTCAAGTGTCAGTTATCTAGGTCAACCAGGGGTTTCTGAAAGGGGAATTTCATGGGTAGGGCCTGAACTGGGTTCTTATCTAGTTGATTAGTTAGTAGCTGTGTCATAAAATTGGCAATTTGTTTATTTGAGATGGATGTCTTTGAAAGTGGATGCCTATGCAATCAGAAGCTTAATGTCAGGCACTTACACTATAGCCCATTATATACAAAATATTATTATTGCAATATGTAATCAATATAAAAATTACTGAGATATTTTACTTTTTCTTTCTTGCTCAAGTCTTTGGTATTGAAAACGAGGGCAGTTAGAGACATTAAACTGTAAGTTGCTTGATAAAAAATGAACTGCAACCTGCCCTTACTAATCAAGATCATTTTAATTGTTTTTACAGAAACTGGCATGCCCTCCAAGCATCAAGCAGCCTAATCAAGGTGTTTGCCATAGTTGTTCTTTCGGGAAGTTGGAGTCAGCTCTGTCCAGTTCAGGCTCCAGCCGGTTAGGACTGGTTAGGACCTGACTTCCCTGGTAGTCCAGTGGTTATCATGCTGTGCTTCCAGTGCAGGGGCATGGGTTCGATCTCCAGTAGGGGAAGTCCAACATGGCATGTGGTGTGGCCAAAATACAAAAAAAAAAAAAAAAAGACTGGTTGGGACCACCAACCATCCAACTGGGCACGTGTGAGTGTCCCACTGGTGAGCTTTTGACATCAGAGGGCCCAAAACTCCACCCTTAGAACATGCTAAGGCTGCCATTTTCTTGATATACGTCCCATGAAGAAGCCTGTAGCTTAGTTGCACCTGCGCAAGAGGACTATTACCTTATCCTTTTCTCATCTCCAAACACCTTTCTCCATGCTTTCCACACCTCAGGCAAACCTGATTCTTTATCTCATAAATATCCCAAGTCCCTTGCCCTCAGGGAGATGGATTTGAGACTTATTCTCCCATGTCATCGCTTGGCTATCTCGTGGATAAATCTTTTCAATGCTGTAAACCCTGGCATCCCAGCAGTTGGCTTGCTGTGCATTGGGCAAAAAAACCTCATTCAGTAAGAATGTCAGGTCTCTATTTCATACTTATAGTAAGTACATCTTTATCCAAACTAACCGTATTTAAAGTGCTCAGTAGCCACCTTTGGCTAGTGGCTACTGCATTGGGTAGAACAACTCCAGAGCACTAGTTCTTAATATTTTTGTTATATTTTGCTTTTCCTATGAACTCCTTGTTAGTCTTGCAAAACAGGGATTGTATCTTAATAAATGTGTTATTTATATTTTAGACATTTATCACAGAAACTGGCAAATCATCTGTGAAGGAAGTAAAACTAGCCTGAGGAAGAGGAGTCAATGTGAGATTGCTGAGAGCTGATGGGCCAATGGGAGGTCAGAAAGTAGAAAAAGTGTTTGCAAGCTAATCTAGACTAGCTGTTACTGTGATTAAATTGAAAGCATGGTTTTACCTTCCATTTTGTGTAATATGCTGTGTTAGTTTCCTATTGTTGCTGTAACATATTACCACAATTTAGTGTCTTACAGCAACAAAAATGTATAATCTTAAAGTTCTGGAGCTTGGAAATCTAAAATGAGTTTTAAGGGGCCAAATTGATGTCGTTGGTCAGGTCATGCCCCTTCTGGAAGCTTCAGAAAAGAATTAGTTTCCTTACCTTTTCCAGCTTCGAGAACTCTATTCCTTGCATACCTTTCCTCTTGGCTCATTTCTCCATCCTCAAAGTCAGTAGCTGAATATATTCAAATCTCTCTCTGCTTCCTTCATTATGTCAGCCTCTGTTTCCCTGATCCTGCCCCCTCTTACAAGGATCTTTGTGATTACATCATGTTCACTTGGGTAATTCCGGACAACCTCCCCATTTCAACGCCCTCGAAACAATCACATATACAGTCTATGTTGCCATAAAAAGTATACTTACAGAGATAAGAGTGTGAACATCTTTGGTGGCCATTATTCAGCCCACCACATATATCTATTGACTTGAACATTTATTTACTGAAAAAACATGGAGAAATAATTTTAAATATCTGTAAAATATAAATATTAATAAATCATTTGTTCATTAATATTAGTATTAATATTCACTAGTATTCATTAGTATTAAATTCATTAGCATTAAATAGCCATAAGGATTATATGTAGATTTTTTCAGGTTACACAATTATATTTTTTCTAAATATTTTCCAAATATACAGGTAAAGTATATATATATTTTTAATTAGCTAAATTGAATGTGATTTGAAAGAAGGAAAAAATAACACACTCGGAATTATGTATGTGAGAGACTTCTATTCCTTTACATTAGCATTTAGAGTTAATTTGTGTTTACAGCAGAGAGCTTAATAGTATTTTAATTAAAACTATACAGATCATAAATTTTAATAATTAATGTAATTTAATTTAATACCAGAAGATATGTGAGTAGCATAGAAATTGTCTTCCTGCTTTTTCTTTTTTTCCAATTGCTATCTCTAGTAAGGGAAAAATTTATCACATTATTTTTCCTACAAAGCCCTGCCTAATTCTTGCCACCCTCTTCTCACTCCTTCAGTAAGTGGAGACCTAGTAGGATAAAGCACAATGCCAAAGTATTGTCAATAATTATCTTGCCTGACATCAAGTATTTTATAACTCAGCAGGAGATAATGGCTAATAAAACCGATAAGACAGAAATGCTTCAAATAATTGTTCAGTGTCATAACCCCACTATGTGTTTCTTCTGTGCTGTTTAATAAATCAGCATGATCAAATTTTCCCAGTAATATTTTTCAAAATAACAGACTAGACTTGTCCTTATTTATATAAACACTGCACCTAGGATTTAAATGCCATTTCGTTATTGAAAATTATACTTTTTAGGTTCTATTGATAAGAATTATGAGCAGTTCTATAAATGTAATAAGTTGGCCTGTGAGCGAAAAAAAAGTCTTTTATAATAATATAACAATATCATCATTATCACCTAAATCATTTCTAACAGCATAATACTACTGTTAAACAACTGGGAGCACTATTTTAAATGACTTCTCTTAAATCTGTAAACAAATATTAAAGAAATGCTTTGAGTACTAGGTTTAAATAACACTAAACAGACCTATATCATTCCTTATAGTATTGATTTATGACTCTCATTTTATCTAGCTACAATTTACTTAAAACATAATGCCTAGAAAGTTATCTTTCTAGAAATTGTTGTAGAGATATTTTATGAGACTACCATTAAATCAATTCCCCTGGTAATAATTTTACTTTTTATAATAGTACAAACTATTATTATTATAATGGAACTTCTTCAAATTTGCTAAGAGTAGAAAATCCTTCTTGCCAATAAGTTGAAAGAAACTATCCTCATTTGAGAGACAATATATAACAACGGTTAAGGGCAGCCTAGCTTCGAATCCTGGTTCTACTCATGTGACCTTGGACAGATCCATCAGTTTCCTCACATAAATTGAGAATAATAGTTCCCACCTCATAGTGTTTTTGTGAGGAATAAATGAATTCATAAATGTGTAAAACTAACACGATTTCACATGCTCAGAAAATGTTAGCTGATATTAGGTCTTCTGTATTAAAAGACAATGATAGTTGGGGCTTCCCTGGTAGTGTGGTGGCTAAGAATCTGCCTGCCAGTGCAGGGGATACGGGTTCGAGCCCTGGTCCAGGAAGATCCCACATGCCCATGTGCCACAACCACTGAAGCCCACCCGCCTAGAGCCCGTGCTCCTTAACAAGAGAAGACAGCACAATGAGAAGCCCGTGCACCACAACAAAGAGTAACCCCTGCTCACCTCAACTAGAGAAAAGTCCGCGTGCAGCAACAAAGACCCAACACAGCTAAAAATAAAATAAATTAAATTAATTAATTAAAAAAAGACAATGATAGTAATTGTGATAAATCACTATATGATTGGTAAAAGAAAGAGAAATCCGATGGTCTTTTTTTTGTGTGTGTGTGGTACGTGGGCCTCTCACTGTTGTGGCCTCTCACGTTGTGGAACACAGGCTCCGGACGCACAGGCTCAGCGGCCATGGGTCACGGGCCCAGCCGCTCCGTGGCATGTGGGATCTTCCCAGACCGGGGCACGAACCTGTGTCCCCTGCATTGGCAGGCGGCCTCTCAACCACTGCACCACCAGGGAAGCCCTCGATGGTCATATTTTACGATACATTGAATTAGGGTATAATTTCAGAATTTATACAAGTGAAGCTTATAGAAAACGCCTACTATGTAATAAGTGCCCAATATACATAATAATTACTTCTATTATTAGTGGTAGTATTAATTGAGTTTTTTGAGACTGGTATAATCTTGATCCAAAACTGATACGGGCAATGCAAATATTAAAGAATACAGGACAGTTTGCCTATGAAACTGAGCCAAATTTCTAATTAAACTATTAGCTAAATGTTTCCAATGCTGTATTTAAACAATAAACCATAATTAAAAAGTGTTTATCCTAAGAATAACTAGTTTATCATCGGAAAAATCTGTCCCTGTAAAATACCACAAAACTAAATAAATAGGAATGTTTGACACAAAACATTTGATACATTCAACAACTATTTATTTCCTTTTTAGGAAAAAAGGAATAAAGACAACTTCTTTAATCTAATAGAGGTTATCTATATAAACCTTATAAAACATATAATTGTACATAATGGAAAAGATTTGAACCATTCAACTTATAATTGGGAAAAAATAAAGTTTTACAGTATTTAGGGACAACATTCAAAATATTTAAAAACTTATTCAGAACCAATACCAAACACTGAGATCTGATGCTGTCAAGTCCCACTGGAGTTTACCAGCAGATTTCCAGCTTTGCTACAAATTTGCTACAAGTATTAGATTTGAGTATCTAGTCAATACAACAAGACAAAAATGAAGAGTATGATAATTGTACCTAGAAAATCTGACACAATTCACAAATCATTAGAAACACTGAGTTTAGCAAGCTAGTTGGATATATACATACTCAGTGGAAGAAATAAGCACCGTTATTCTCCATTTGTGTTTAGTAGAAACTAAGATAATATTTACCATGTCTAGAAAAAATATAAATTAAGCAGTATCTTAAAAATGAACAAAATCCTTATGAAACATTTAAAGATATAGAATACATAGAAAACTTAACATAGTAAAGGTATCAATTATCATTGATCTAGACTATAAGGTGAATATAAATTCAACCATAAACGTCGCAGGATTTTGTGCAGAAATGTACAAAATTATTCTGAAATTTATATTAAAGAACAAAAGTTCGTACAGAATTTTTTTGAAAGAAATAAAAAGAGTAAAGGAGAGAATTCCCTATTATGGAATACATTGCAAATACATCATAAATAACACTGATACCACTAATGCATTCTCAGACAAACAGATCAATAGAACCAACCAAGGAAATAGACCCATGTATATTATGGGGACTTGTAAGTGATGGCAGGACTAATCAGTTAGAGAAGAATGGATTGTTTATTGCAGCTGGGAATATTAGTTCACTACTTGGAGAACAATGTATTAAACCACAAAATTATGTCACAGGAATAAAATATACGTGAGAAAACTACTGTATAGAACATTAAGATGTAAATAAAGAAAAACATCTATATTGGATTAAGGTGGGGGAAAGATGTTATTTAAAAAACAAAAATATACAACAAAAGAAAAAATGTGGTTTTAATCACATGGATGTGAATGGGTCATATGCTATAAAAGACACCATAGTAAACAGGTAAATGACAAAGAAATTTGAAGAAGATAGGTGCAATATAGCATAATGACATGAGGTTAAACCTAATATATACTTTTCAATCTATGCAAATTAACATAATTTGATAGACAATTCACAAAAGAAATAATTTACATGGCTAATATACATAGAAGATATATCAAAGCTCATTAATAACTAGAGGAATACATATTAATGCAATAATGAGAAGCACTTTCTTTAATCCACTAGAGAGACAAAAATCTAATTTTATTCTTGTATATTTATACACAGAAGGTCAAATGAAAAATTGAACCACCAGTAAAATGTTAGAGAATTTCTTTCTCTTTATTCATAGCCCCTTAAAATATTAACAAGTTTTAGGTAATAGATTTTTGCCTTTCTAGTGGATAATTTTATTATTAAAACAAGTAATAATTAGGAAGGAAAAGGTAAAAAGAAACGTGTTAACTAGAAAACATGACACATACTATACACTTTCAAATTTTAGGTTTAGGTAATAGATTTTTGCCTTTCTAGTGGATAATTTTATTATTAAAACAAGTAATAATTAGGAAGGAAAAGGTAAAAAGAAACGTGTTAACTAGAAAACATGACACATACTATACACTTTCAAATTTGATAAATTATATCAAATAGGCTCAGGGAACTTAATTGTTATATATACACTATAAGATTTGCATGAAATTAGTATCTTTAAAGTAAGGTTATCTGGCATTAAAAAATAAATGAGCATTTTTGGTTCTTTCTTGTCATTCTCCCATAAATTTTAAGAACATATATTACACACAGATAGAAAAGTATTTTCTATTACAATTGGTTAAAATCTCATATATATATATATATATATACATACATATATATATATATATATATATATATATATTTAAGCTATGGTCCTACGAAAAGATAGGTATGTAAGCTATAGTTCTGTGAACAAACGTATATGTATACATATTTAAAATATCTATATAAAGATATATATAATTTTCATAGAACCATAGCTTTATTTCCTGAAACTGATGAAGCACTGGTCTCAAATTTTAAAAATAGGATATTCCATATTCAAGGGATGAGAACATGAAAGAGACATTACTCCATAGGTCATGGGAAACTTCAGTGGGTGGTTGAGACAGCTGATGATCTTCAAGGGAACAAAGGGGATATGAGAGTTTTTCTAGAAAGCTGGAGCTGAGTCATGAAGTGCTATAATTACTAGGTTTAGAAATCAATTCTCCTCATCTTAGGAAGCCAGTATATTCTATCCAAAATTAGAGCTACATGAAATGGTAGCTCTGAGCTAGTTAACCCTCTTTACTGACTTTTCCCTTTAGTAGCTGAATGTGTACTGAATGCAGACCAGTTGGTAGCATCTGAAATGGTTAATGTTTGATGGCAGCATTCAGTACTAAATGAAAACCCTTGAGACTCAATATTGAAAGTTTCATGAGATAACAGAACCTGAAACCCGACCATCATTTAAACTTGCTCATCTATATTTTAAGTTTTTGTAGTGCCCTGAATTAGAGATTATATTTCTGGTGCATATTAATCTTTCAGTATCTACATTTTATTAATCTATATTACTAAAATATACTAAAAACATTTTTAATTGGCATTACGGATATACCTGAATAGCTATAGTTAAATCTAAAATATAAAATAAAGCTAAAAAATGTGTGTGAGCATGTATTTTAATGCACATACACAACTGAAAAGGAAAAAATGAATCGCCTTTACAGTTTTGTGTCTCAAGTATCTGACAACTTCAACATGTTTTACAACTACTTATAAAATGGAGAAACATTAAATAAATAAAATTATCCCTCACTTAGGAGAGTATGTTTCACAGCACAGACCAAAAGGAAATTTCTTCTTTGTGCCCACCCATGGATGGCACTCTCTGGATCTCTCTCCTGGATCGATGTCAAGTCAACAATAATTATTATTCCAAAACAAACTCTGAGGACAGCAAGCCTGGCTCAGGCAGCTTGTGCTCCAGCCAAAACCTGAGGCATAACTGCCAACTCTGTCATTCTTCTGGCTTTCAGAAATGTGAGGGAAAGTGTGAGAAGAGCTGTTTACAAACTCTCGAATATGCCCCTATGGATGACAATTCTGTAAATCATCCATGGAGCACAGAGATGCCAGGAAGTGAGTGTTGATGTGTAAAAGGTGTCTCCACCATTCTGTATCTTGTTCCCAGAAAATTTAAGGAGGACAGATAAAAATTCAGAAAATCAGTACTTATCACAAGAGTTTGTTCAGTATCTTAATTTAGGTTACTAGATCCTAGGTCAAAAATTTGAATGCAAGTAGTTTATTTCAAACATGATTCCAGGAAGCTTCCATAGGGGAGTACAGAAGTGAGATAGAAATGGGAAAATATTCGTTTCCTAGGGCTGTTATGACAAATTGCTACAAACTTGGTTCCTTAAAACAACAGAAATGTACTCCTTTACCCACGTTGTTGACAGGGACATACTCACCCCAAAGCCTCTAGGGTTAAATCCTCCTTTGCCTTTTCCAGGCTCTGATGGCTCCTGGCTACCCTTGGTTTGTGGCAATATACGTTGTCTCTACCACCTTCTTCACAGGGTTTTCTTCTCTCTTTGTCTGCGTTTTTTTGCCTCTTGTAAGAATACTTTCATTGGATTTAAGGCCCACTCTAATCCAGTATGATCTTATCTCAAAATATTTGACTAATTATCTCTGCAAATAGTATATTCTGCAATAATTTCCAAATAAGGTCACATTCTATGTTTCCAGGATTTGGGCGGGACACTGTTCAAAAGGCAGACAATTAAGTGTGTGCTGCTAAACAAGATCTCCCAGGAAGTAGCTGGAACACAATCTCAGTGGCAAATTCTGGAAACCAATGGAGAACTGGAGCCTCAGAGTTACAAGCCACACCCCGAAAGGGAGGCAATTGACACTAACTCTGTCAATCATTGGCTGCAGCTGTTACAGGTGAGGGGGAGGAGTTTACTGGAGATAGGGAGGAGGAGAAGGCAGGACCTGCTGACCGTATTCAGTGCAGAGTGGGTTTCCTCCATCAAAATAAGCTCCAGAGGAAAGAGATGCAGATGTTAGCCACTGGAAGTCCTCTGGTGAGCGCTACAATGGCGAGACCTGAAGCCATGTAAAGAGGGCACCAACAACTTTTGCCACAGGCAGTTAATCACACAAGTATCAATTCCATCCATCAAAACTCATTCTTTCAGAGGAAAATATTTCAGCAAATTTCAGTAAATACATTGACTAATTAATGCACAGATGATCTATATGAAATGATAGATAATAGAAAAAAAGTCAACTCATCTTTTTTAGGCAACTTGAAAAAATACCCATATGTAAGATTGGGTAATAGAAACAGTGAAGCTAAGGAGATTTCTATGCAAAAGTTTGAAGGTGTGGTGTGCGTCCTCCTGACTGCTTATAGTAAAGTGTGAAAGAAGAGCCATGGATTGAAGAAGGAATAGTTAAATAAAATGGGACCAGAACATGAAGATTTGGAAAATTCTCAGCCTATCCATACTGCAAAAAAAGGAGAAAGCTTATTCTTAAGAGAACACTGAGGGTATTGCTGCACAACCGTTTGATAAAGAAATTACTATGGATATGAAAGAAAATTTAATCAGCCACTATGCAGCAGGTGCCAGAATAGAAATGAGATTGTAGCAACAGAAACACTGTCAATGGGACTAAATGGAAAAGAGAAATGAGATGGAATGAAAGGCTGCTAACAGGTGTTATCTTTGAAGAAAAGGGAAGAATGACTCCTAAGACAATTCAAGGATTATGAGGGCTGCCACTCCCACCGCAGGCTCAGCCGGTGAGGCTGCTTGCTTTCTCCTTGGTTTCAGGGGGCAGAGCCCTCACTGAAAACTGAGGGAGCCACGCTCCACTGAACTGAAGGGGCAACTGCCCTGCAGATCCATGGGACGATACTGCCACTGCAGTGGGTCTGGAAGGCAGAACATCAGGCCAAAGAGAATTATTCTTGAGTCTTCACTTCTAATGAAATTTCCCTTGCTAGGCTTTCGACTTACTTCAGACTTGCCATCCCTTCCTTTTTTCCTATTTCTTCCTTTAAGAACGGGCATGTTTATCCTCTGCCTGTCTATCATTGTATTTTAAAAGCACATAACTTGTCTGGTTTTACAGACTCACAGCTGGAGAAGAATTTTGCCTCAGGATGAATTGTATATCAAGTTTCACCAGTATCTGATTAAATGATATTTATATGAGACTTTGGACTTTAGACTTTACAGTTGATGCTGGGATTTGTTAAGACTTCAGGGGTGTTAGGATGAAATGAATGTATTTGAATGTATTTGCACGTGAGAAAGACATAAATTTAGAGAGCTCAGTGGCAGAGTGCTGTGGACTGAATATTTGTGTCCCCCCAAAATTCATATATTGAAGCCATAACCTCCAATGTGACTATACTTGGAAAAATGGTCTGGGAGGAGGTGATAAATATTAATTGAGGTCATAAGGGTTGTGCCCTAATCTGATAGGGCTGGTGACCTTATGAGAAGAGAAGGAGACCCCAGAGCTCTCTCTCTGTCTCCACCTCTCCACCATGTGAGGACACAGAGAGAAGGCAGCAGTCTGGAAGCTAGGAAGAGAGCTCCTACCAGAACCTGACCATGCTAGCACCTTGATCTCAAACTTCCAGCCTCCAGAACTGTGAGAAAATAAATTTCTGTTTAAGCCATTCAGTCTATGGTATTTTGTTATGGCAGCCTGAGCAGACTAAGACAGTATCTTTCATGTCACTACTTACAGTCTAGTAATGAAGCCAACATGAAGAAAAATAGAGTTGAAATACCAGAGGAACTAAATCCATCTGTAAGTACACGAGTCTCTGAGTCAACTCAAGACTGAGGGAAAATTACTCCCTGATTGTTCAGATATATGACCAATATATGTATTTATTGTTTGAAACACATTGAGTTTAATTTTCCAGAACTTGGAAACAAAAGATTACTGGCAGTTTAAAAATTAGCACTCTTCATAAATGTGACTACACTGTACTCTCCATATCTCTAAAGATCAAATTGTTCTAATGGATAATATGCAATAGTACCTCTTTCCTTAACGTCTCAGATGGTTAATATTAAATCAGACTTTTTCTGTGGTGATCCTATTAACTGCATGAAGTTTAAAAGATAGATTTGAAAGTGTATAAGTGATGTGTAACTAGTATTGTCGTCTTAGTCCGTTTGGATTGCTATAACAAAAATATTGTAGACTGGGGCACTTAAATAACAAACATTTATTTCTCTGGTTTGCAGATGGCCACCTTCTTGCTATATCCTCATTTGGCTGAGACAGAGATCATCTCTCTGGTGTCTCTTATAAGAACACGGATTCCATTTATGAAGGTTCTACCCTTATGATCTAATTACTTCCCAATGTTCCCACTCCAAATACAGTCACAATGGGAGTTGAGCTATATCCTCACTTGGCTGAGACAGAGATTATCTCTCTGGTGTCTCTTATAAGAACACAGATTCCATTTATGAGGGCTCTGCCCTCATGATCTAATTACTTCCCAATGTCTCCACTCCAAATAAAATCACACTAGGAGTTGAGCCCTCAACATTTGAATTTTGGGGGAGACAACAATTGCCGTATATGAATATTAGTTTTAAGGGTTAAAACATTTAGTACATTAGCATGTTTTTTTCTGGATAAATTATTATATATTTCAATCTCTGTATGTCTGTATCTTTATGTCTCTATCTGTAGATAGCCATAGAATACATCATTCTATTTATCTATATCTACCTTTTTTCATATAAAATAGAATATATACAAGTAAGTCATTAGAACTGAACTCCCAGACTCCCCTGAGAAAAATATATAAATCAGAATATCTTTAGTTATTTTTTCTTATTATTTTGTTTTTCCTATATATTGCCTAGGACAATATTTCCTGTGTCACTGTTGTTTTGCTATTTTGAATATCACCTATTTTCTGTTATTCTGAGAAACTCTAATCACATATGAACCTATTGCTTACGTGGTTGCACATATTATAAATAATAACAAGTTACTCTTCGTGGAAAGTCTTTAAGAACTGACAGGTTAAATCTCTAAGGCAGGTCTTTGGGACTATTGGCACTCTTTCATGAAAGTGTACGTTTGTGTATAAGTACATTTTTCTGAAACGAAGATTTATAAATTTCATCAGGTCTTATTAAAGGCTCTTGACTTAAGTCTAGATAAAACTCTCTTTTCCAATAGCAAGAAGTGGGTTTTCTGACATGTTGCTGGGAGAAAGATGATTGCATGGACATCTTGTCCTATGCCTAATATCACAATAAAGAGTATTTGTGCCTGTCTGCTCCTTTTAAGGATGTGCCCTTTTTCTATTTTCTGTTTGCTGGTTAAATTACAGAAAAGCCATGAACAAGGTAAAAATAATGCATTTTTACCAAATTCCTACAAAATATAAAGCGCCAGTGATTAGAGAGTTAATTCTTTAAATCAGCATTGGAATGTGGCTCAGTGTCCCAAAGGAATTTAAACTATATTCCCTCTTTAAGCAGCTGTCACAGTTTTGCAAAATGCTCATATGACCTCCCCTTAGACTGCATCTGTTTCTTCAGAAAGGTCCTTGGAGCATTTATATAACTACTGAGAAGTAGAATTATCCCGTTAAATTTGCTTGCTTTTGAATTTATTTTAAGTATGTTCAGAACAAAGGTCAGTGCAAATAGATCATGTGAGGTCAGCCACCTACCCTGGCTCTGACTAAATTACAGAACTTCTTCCTAGAACCATTTTATTAAACAGTATTATTATATTTACTTAAAAGCAAAATTAGAAAAATCACAGCCCAGCCCTCCTTTCTAACCCCAGTGCCTCAGTGTAAATCTATTATATCAGCATATTTCTGAGATTTTATTATCTACAGAAAGAAGGGACTTATTAAATCCTTAAAATACCATGATCATTGTTTCTTACAAATCTGGTGTTATTATAAATGCTGAAAAGATACACTGCTTCACAGTGGTCCTGGTGCTTCCTAAATATTAGCTCTACCTCTTATTAATTTCTCAACTAGGTTAATTAATTAAAGACAGAGAGAATGAGAGAGAGAGAGAGAAAATAGTAAATACAGTGAGATATGTATTAACTTGCTAGTGTTGCTATAACAAAGTATCACAAACTGGGTGGCATAAACAACAAACATTTGTAGTCTCACAGTTCTAGAGGCTGGAAGTTCAAAATCAAGGTGTTGGCAGGGTTGATTTCTTCTGAGGCCTCTCTTTTGGGCTTTTAGATGGCCGTAGATTTGTTCTCACATGGTCTTTCCTCTGTGTATGCACATTTACAATATACATGTGTCCAAATTCTTCTTATAAGGACACCTGTCAGATTGAATCAGAGCCCATTGTAATATCCTCATTTTAACTTACCTCTTTAGAGATTCTAAATTTAAATACAGTCACATTCTAAGATACTGAGGGTTAGAGCTTCAACATATGAATTTTGGGGGGGAACACACTTCAGCCCATAAGAACATATAAATTATTGTACAAATCAAGATACTTTTGCAAGTAAATGGGAGAACTGTTGACAATTACACAGTAACAATATTGATTAAACATAACTGTCCAAGGCTAACAGTCTGCTCAACCTTGAATTTAGGAACAATTTATGAAATGACTTCACAATCAAGAATTCAAGTTATTCAGTGTACCTCCATATTGCCTCCATTGTGACTGGAGAAATTTGTTGATTTCAGTAGCCCTCAGGTAGTGAAGTATCCACTTTGGCTGAAAGGCCCAGAACCTCAGAGTTCCTGCCTTTTCTATCATTTCAGGCTGAGTGTAGGAAGCATATCGGTTCTCAGAGATTGGCCCTAAGTCATTTCTTGCTTTTTTTTTTGTTATTACATACTGAAGTATTCAATGTCTTCCTATGTCATTGGTCCTATAGGAAGTTGCACTAAGTCTTATTACAGCCACATTTGCAAACTGCTGTTTTGTGTTTTCCATGGAGCTATGCTCTATCAAATGCTTGAAAGGAAAAGTGTCCAATATAATTAATGTTTTTTAAGCTGCCACAGTTCCAGATGGGTTTTGGAATAGATAACTTCCCAAATTTTAAAAATATAAAAGCACATTTATATCATATTTTATGTAACACCACCAATATAGTCTTAGGAGTATTCCATAATAAAAATACGTTAACATTTATGAAGCAAAATGTACATTCTCCTTGAGTAAAAAATACAAATTATATGAATGCACACATACACATGTATACATATGGCATATACATATACATAGCACACACACAAATGTATACATGTAGGTCAGTTCAGGTCAAGTTCTGTTACCAAAACAATTTGACACCCACACAGACTATGTATTACTTGATTGGTCCTAGGAAATCTTGTAAATTTACCTTTTTGGGGAATGTCCCACATGAAATAGGACTTAGTTTCTCAAATTTGTGTTTTCCCCTCCTTTTCCTTTGCTCACAAAATTCTCTAAGGAAGTTTTCTATATAAGATATCTGCTTTTCTTTATTTTTCATTCCTTAACTCTTAAACCCAGTTTCTTCTGTCTACTCTCTCCTTTGCCTAATCCCTACAGAACAATGAGGCATCATTATCTTGTGGGTGAAGATCAGGAATCTTAACCTTATTTATTTATTTAGCCATGTGGCTTGCGGGATCTTAGTTCCCCGACCAGGGATTGAACCTGGGCTACTGCAGTGAAAGTGCCAAGTCCTAACCACTGGACTGCTAAGGAATTCCCAATATCAGGAATCTTGAAGGTGGGGAAACTGTTCCTCAGATTCAAAATATCAGGATTTATTTATTTATGTATTTATTGGTTAAAGGCCTCTATTAGACTGAAAAATCTATGAAGTCTGAGATTACGTTTGTCTCTCAGAATACTGTGTCTCTGTCACCTATTACAATGATTAGCACATAATAGTGTTAATGTGAAACAAATAGACTGCCAGATGCTTCTCCAGCAAAGATGGGTTCAGCAGAGAATTGCACTTTGTGGTCTGCAACCGTGCCAAGTGTAAGTTTCTGAATGGCAAGGGAAAGGGAATCTTTTATACAGGGGGAAAGGAAGTTTGGAGGGTTATAGTAAGCAGAGTCATGGCTTTTCACTGGCTGTGTCCTTGGCAGGAAAGGGGTCTTTCTTCTTCCTCATGGGCTCTGCTGTTGGGACAGGTCATGAGCACTTCCCCTTCAGGTCTCCCAACTCTATTTAATGGAGGTTTCTGTTTACTAATTTTTAACATTAGGAAGCAAAAAAAAAAAAAAAGAAAAACTTGTAAAAGGGAGCAAGTACAGATGGATTGAAGATAGAATTAAATGATAAAATAATGGAGGAACCAAAGTATCTCTAAACCTTTAAGCCTATTCCTTAACAGATAGAAAAAACAAAGAAATAGTCAAGAAAGAATGATAAAGTGCATTCAAATACATCACATTTGAGATTATAACAGAAAATGTAAAACGATATGTGTATTCATTTCCTAGTGCTTCCATAATAAGTGACCACAAACTTGGTGACTTAAAAGAGCAAAAATTTACTTTCTCACACTTCAGGAGGCCAGAAATCCTAAATCGAGTTGTTGTGCTCCCCTTAGAGATTTTAGTGGAGAATTGATCTTTGCCTTTGTTAGCTTCTGGTGGCTGCGGGAGTTCCTTGGCTTGTGGCTACATAACTTCAATATCTGCCTGCATTTTCTCATGACCCTCTCTTCCATTTGTCTCTTTTCCACTTGTCTCTCATAAGGAAACTTGTTAATGGATTCAGGGTCTGCCTTGAAAATCCAAGATGCATGTCATCTCTAAATCTTTAATTACACCTACAAAACCTCTTTTTCCAAATAATGTCATATTTATAGACTCTGGGTTTTAGGATGTGGACATATCTTTTGGTGGGGAGCAGGATGGGGTCATCACTTAGTTCGCTATAATTTGTCCAATAGGAAATTAGATCTAAAATTTAGGGAATAGTTCAGGACTTGGGCTATCAATTTTGGATTTATATGCATATGGTTATTAGCTTATTCTCCTCTAAGTGTTAAAATGCAGAATTAACTCTTAATATTTATTTCTGAAATCTTTTATAATAAAACTAAGTGCTGACCTAAGATAAGTAAGTGTCCAGATTTAGAACATACATTTAATCCAAGCCTTACTTGATTGGATTACTTTTAGCACAGTACCATGGGTGTTGGTTTTATACCTAAGCTGGTACCTTGATGATTTGGATCTTTTAGGTAGTCATTTGGGAACACAAAATCTAGGGATCTTTAGGAATCTGTCACTAGTAGATTTGGAAAACACCTTTAGCAACCAACTGAATAATAAAATCACAGTGTATACCATTGCAGCAGAAGATATGATGGGTAAAAATATGAATTTGCAGGCAAACAGGTCTGTGTTTGAACCTAGTCTCCAGCGTTATCACATTTCACACCTTGATAAGTCACTAAATACTCTTGAGTTTCCCTCCTATCAAACTGTAATACCCATATCTCATGAGATTGTTATAAATTTTAAATGATTAAGATATCTTAGCATACTTTTTTGCATCTTGTATATATTCAGTTTTCCATGAGAGTTCTAATGGCTATATAAAAAGGACACAAACACAATTAGCAAAATATATAAGTGCATCCTAGAAGAGAAAAGTGTGTGGTGTATGGATGTGATTTTTAAAAGTCCTTAGCAAAATTGTGAAGAAAGTGAAATGGGTCTTCATTGACCTAATTCAATAATTCCACCTTCCATCACATTCCCTCTGCTCTCAGGGTCTCTCTAGACCAGTCTACCAAGCCAAACCCCAACCAGTCGAATAAATCCATACGAAGGTATAGCAGTACTATTTGTAAAAACCTTACCAGAGATGCTTTAGAGGGAGAAATCCTGAAACTGAAAGAATGCATATAAAATGAAAGAAATTTAGTCACTAACTAAGGGTATGTGGGTATAATATTTTCAAAGATGGTGACATTCTGCATAACCTGTACTGTGTTACATCATATAATTAACTGCCTACTTTTAGGTATAATGTTAATTTCCATACAAACAAACTTCTTGTTCACTAACAGAACCTAATGTTTCTGCTTTAAGAGAACAAAAAGAAGACTGCATAAAAGAATATTAGGTAGCTCACTAAATCTCTGGGGGATATAGAGTCAAGCATAGCACTTATACTGCCAGGATCAATATCCAAACCACCCCCAAATGTCTACAGTTAAGTCACTACTAATCATATTCCTTAGCATGGATGCCATGTGTCTCCCTTGACTCTTGGTCCACTAACAT
This sequence comes from Mesoplodon mirus, assembly GCF_964341445.2. Taxonomy (NCBI): domain Eukaryota; kingdom Metazoa; phylum Chordata; class Mammalia; order Artiodactyla; family Ziphiidae; genus Mesoplodon; species Mesoplodon mirus. Next base: position 113,974,365 of record NC_138982.1, read on the forward strand.
CATAGTCTCTGAAAGTTGAGGCTCCCCCAGCATTTCTAGAAGAAAATTTCCACACATCATCCACTTCCTGCATTATTCTTCTGAAAAACAGGCTAGTGTGGATGCATGAGGGCCTAAGCCACATGCCTATACCTGGATCACAAAGAAGATTGAGATAGAACAGAAATTCATATATATAAATGAATGTAATTAAAATGAGAGTTGTTCTAGGTTTGCCATCTCCAAATAGATATTTTGCTCAGTAAAATCCTAAAGGGGGCCTGAATTGTAGAGAACTTTACTTTCCTATCATTAGTATTAACTAAATATGAAGTGGAAAATATATTATGATTAAGGGGTTAAAAAAAAACAAACAAAAACCCATTTATTACTCCTAACAATATTATCTATATTTTAAGAATTTCTTTGTAACAAAATGGAATTTTTCTAGATTCTATATTTTACCCTCAGTAAAACTTCATGTATTTAAATAATAAAATTAAAATCAACATAGGGATATATTTTACTCTTGCGTTTCTGTGTAAGTTATAAACTGCCAATGTGGCCTGTTCAAATAAACATATATATCTAAATAATCAATGGTCAGGTGCTGAAAAAAAAATCTGTTTATATCACCTAATAACTTCACCATGCCTCATAGTTACTTATTATAATTTTGATTGTCATTGGAAGAGATGTAATCTATTGAGATCGCTAGAAAGAGCTCCAGGGCTTCTGATAAGAGTGCTTAAATGGAGTATCCATTATACATTAGCTCAAATAATTTATCTAATAGGGATCATCAAAATGTCTTTTAGGGTAAATTTCCTCCAGATTAATTTTAAAAAATTTTAAACTCTTTTTTATTTTTCTGAACCGTGTTAGAATTTGATTTCATCATGTTCTCTTCCCAATAAAATATATAATAATTGACAATTTCCCATATAAGAATTGAAACCTATGCTCCCACAGCATTTCTTGGAAGTCTCTAAAAACTGACCAATAATCCTCCAGCAGCATAATCGTAGAACATGCATTTATTTATAGAAAACAGCAAAAAATGGTAGTTAATAGAGTATACTGATTAAGAAAATGCAGAGTGTAATAAATGAATATTCAGTCATAGTTTAATGTGATAAAAGTCATAAATACTTATGATGACAGTTTCAAAAGTTTTAAAATTAAATTATATGTCTCCAAAAATAAGAGAAAAATATATGCACATAGTTTGATGCAAGTTTATATTCTTTGGACATTTTCCAGGCACAGTTTTCCATTTGTACTAATAATCTGCCTGACATTAAAATACTCTCCAAGCCACAAATTTTTACAAGCCATTGGTAATTAAACAGGAATCATTCCTTGTGATATGGGACTCCGAATGTGTTTAAGATGCAAGGGAAAGCCTTTAATTAACTCCTTATAAATTTATGATGTGACAAGATATTGTCTGTTTCATTTTCGCAGGAGACCTCCCAGAGCCATGAGAGGCCCAGCTCGAGCTATTAGTTACCTTTCAGTGGCAGCAGAGCTACCAGAGAGTTGAATGGAACCACAGCATCATGCTGCACATAAGAACAACTACATAAAATATTAATCACTCCAGCTCCACATGTGAAATGTTACAAAAGAGAAAGTCAAAGAGTAAAGGGGAAAAAAATCACCACAGGGTGCCATACATTAGCATCAACAAACTACTAGTAATGGCTAAAGCAAAATGTGGTGGCCCGAGTCCCACATGCTAATAATTTTCAAACTTTTGTCATGGTTAAATAATGACCTAGCCACAGTGGGATGCCCTGATATAAAGGAAGGGGCTCTGTCCTAATGAAAACAGCCCTGGTGTCAATATAACAATTGAAACAATTCATCAAAAATGAAGCAAAATGCTAAGCTGAGCATGGTGCCTTCCTAAAGCTAGCATGGAAGAGAGTACTTTTTATGACTGTAGTAACGATGCTAGCTATTATCATTTTTAACAAATTTATCTCATGTAATCCATATAACAAGCCAAAAAGGTTGGTATTACTATCCTCAATTTTCAGTTGAATAAACTTGCCAAAGGTTTATAAGCGAGAATTCTGTGATTCAAACACAGGTTTATCCAACTCTAACCCATAAGCTTTTAGCCACTTAATAGAAGATTTAGCTAAATCTTACCTCCCTTTTCTCTTCAAGGAGGTTTAATTAATTTTGGCCTTATGAAAATTATGACTGCTTTAAATGCGATACTCATAATGAATATTATTACAAAGGGCCCACAAGCACTTCTGAAGGGATGGTTAGTTAAATTATATTCCAACACTGCTATATGATAATAATGTACAGAAGAAAAAGAAAAAAATATATAGATTTTTAATAAAGTTTAAACCTAGTTTAAAAGTAAATTTGTTAGTACCAAATTTATATATTATAAATACATCAATATATAATATATGTTTCAAATATATATTAATTATATATTTTTAGTTTCCAAAATATTTATACATGAAAACTTTCTAATGTGAGACAAAAATGACCATTTAAGAAAAAAGAAAGAAAAACATTTAAATCAATAATCAGTCTACAAAATATATTGAGGATATACACCTGTTCAGAACTGCCATCCTAAACTCTGCATGAAGTTGCAGACAGCAAATAGATTGGTAAATAGAGAGAATACCACATATAGAAAGACGCCTTCATAGGCACATGAATGTAAGCAAAAGTGAATTGAGGTTGGAAAGATAAGAGTGGTTGCAGTGGGGGGTGGGGGTGGTGGTAAGGAGAAGGGATGTTACTGGGAGTGTTTAAGAATCAGGTTAGTGCCTGACAGATGATGGGCTTGCTTTAGCAAGGCTTAATGGAATAAGGAAGAAGAGTTCCTTCAGGTCATAAAGCTACCAAACCTGAAACTCCCTTCCTGGAGTTTAAGCATCTTCTCTTCTGAGAATACAAGTCAGCTAGATTGTTGACTCAGTATACTTAGAACCTAAAAAAAGATCTTTAACTAAAAGCTTTTCTTTATCAAGTCAAAGGTCATATTTGGATGAATTGAAGCAAATACTGTTTGACTTAATGGGAATTAAGAAAAGAGATCCAGAGTTCTACAAATCAATCAGATAACATTCAATTGGCCAAAGCATATCTATTGGTATAATAACAATAACATAACTCAACACTTAAGTGTTTGCTATTTGGAAAACACTGTCCTAAGCACTTTACTGGAATTAGCTCATTTAAATACTCATGTTATTTTAATTTTTTTGATAAAGTTAAATAATCTACCTGAGGTCAAAATGTCAATGTAGAGAGATAACCAGAATTCAAGTTCAGGCAGTCTGAACTTGCTTGTACTTAGATTGTATTTTTAACCACTGTACTGTACAGACTTCCTTGGCAATATCTTTTATAATTAAGAGTATTTCCTTCTCTCAAGCTACCTTACCATCTATATAGAAGGCAGAATGACAACCCATAAATATATCCAGGTATCTTAAAAATAAAATAATTATAATTACTTTATGTTGGCAGAAGAAAGAATGGGTTAGGAGAACTAGTGTTTCTGTTAAGAAAGAAGATTAGGATGGAGTCTGAACTTGTAGGTCTGAGATTATGACTGAGTGAAACAAAGATAAAATTCAATCTATATTAAAAGAAGTTCATTCCTTTATAATTGTTAGATACCAATTCAAAGTTAAGGAGAAGGCATCAAGGAAAGGGAAGATTTCCTGTGATGAGAAAAAAAAATCTATCAATACTGAGGTATATATGGTGAGTTATAATTGAAGGAAAATTCCATTTTGATTCAGTGTGACACTGTTTATGAGGTTGGGGAATGTTAGGTCTCTAAGAGAAAAATTAAGATTACATGAACACATTTTTTACACAGTGATTTTCGAATTGGAAAACATAGTAAATGTCTTTAAGGAAAAGGAATCCTATGTTAGAGGTTCTGGAATTAAACCTGTTGAAATCCCAATTGAAATTTGTTAGTATTCTACAATACAGAAAGTTGAATTTGAAATTTGGTACTTGCTTTCCATATTGGTATCAAAATATACTTTATATAAAATTAAATATAAGTTTGGATCATATGAAATTTCCTATATTCAACCAATTTGGTCTACAAAAAATGGTCATTTCCTATATTTCAATTTAATAGATGTCACAATATTCTTGTCAAACCTTATAATAGAGACACATTTGAACATATGAATTAGATTCAAGTACGAATGTGTTTGGCTTGGTTTTACTGATTTCTTGATAACAAGCTAATTTTCAAAAAAGACTAATAGTTAAACCATGAGGTTATAGGCTTACCATGTTTGAATTATTTTAGCTCTTGTCACCCAATAAACCCTGTGTTTATTGACTTAACCATAATGGAACTTTACTTGATACAGAGCATGCAGGGTGTTGGTTTGTGGGTAATTTTCTGTCACTTAAATATTAATGTATTCAGTCAAGTTCATCTTTGATTCTGCTACCACTCAGGCCTCATCATCATCTGGCCACCTCTTCCCAGAAGGGTATAAAGATTATAGTATAACACACTTTTCAAAAGCACTGGCTTGAACATGATCCATATCACAGTGCTCACATTCTATTCATGAGAAATAGACACAAAGCTGCACTTAAATGCTAAAGAAACTGGGATATGCGATCTAGCTGAGTGCCTCAGAAGAGGAACTAGACCTTTGAGAGAGGCTAGGAGGACCTGCCACATCATGATGTAGAAAAATTACATATTTTATATATAATATGGCATATCTTTCTTAAAACATTTCCAAAAGTAATGAAATGGTTTTTACTGAGAATTATTAGAGGTTTCTTGTTCACACTGTCATTTAATCTAACTCTTAATTCACTAATGAAACTAGTTCTCTCTTCAACAATGTGTGTGATGGAAAATTATTGCCATTACCTTTGGCTAGTGACTTTCATTGACCAAACTGTGGTGTGTACACATTTCTTAAATCTGATATGCAAAATATGAAATTCATACTTTTTCATTTTATAAAGAAAGTGAATTTGAGAACATATACTTAAGCCAATACTTTAAAAATAGTGTTGTTAGTTATTTATAATCATCATTTCATAATAAGTAGGTTCAGATTCCTAGTGGAATATGTAATATGTAGTAATCAACTTAATTAATTTATTTATTTTTTGGTCATGCCTCGAGGCATGTGGGATCTTATTTCCTCGACCAGGAATCGAACCTGCACCCCCTGCAGTGGAAGCAAGGAGTCTTAACCACTGGACTGCCAGGGAAGTCACAGTAATCAACTTAATTTAGAGGGTAAATTAGGAATAGTAAATGATAAAAATTGAATGATAGAATGTCTTTCAACGGAAAAAAATTCATATGTATAGCCACTAACTTTAAGTCAAAAACTCTTTTTAGTCCTCACTCTGTCTGCCTCTTCTACCTTAAAGTGTGAAAACTTCATCCTCATTTAGTACACTAACAATTCTGAATTTTTTAAAATTTCCATTTCCATTTACCCAGTTCTTCAAATTAGTCTAAATAATCTAAACCCCAGAGAATAATTGTCTTTCTAAATAATCTAAACCCCAGAGAATACTTGTCTTACAGAAACAAGTTACTTGCTTTTTAAATTGTATATATTTATGTATTATATATTACATATATAGTCTCATGTTTATTATATATTTCTCTTCTTACATATTCATATATATGTATTCTTTCGCTAAGGTCAATTCCTGTTCTTCAGTCCTACACATTTTTTGTTGTGTTTGCTCCTTTTTGTTTTTAATTTTTGTTTTCTTTTGCTTTGTACCAGGACTGTTTATTTTAACCTCTGTGGTCAGGTTCTTTCTCATCTACTCACCTACCCTCTCTTTTTCAACATTTAATGGAGAAAAACAGATAAACAGCAGATACCATTACCATTTACACATAGCATCTGATATACCTTAGGTGTTTCATTTTCTGGCTCATCAACACTTGCCTTTCCCTCTGTGGTCTTCCTGGAGAAGAACTGGTAATCAGGAAAATAGGTAGCTAAATGTAGAGCAAAGAAATGTACAGAACTCCCAAAAAGTCATTGGTAATTCATAAATCCTGTTCTAAACTGTGAGTGCTATGGAGAGGCAAAAGCTTAGTCAGCTTTTTCCTGCGGACTCAGCATGTTGATTAGTACTTAGTAAGTAACATAATTAATGTATATTGGGGAAATAAATGAACAATTTGTTTCTGAGTAATTAATATTTAAGTGATAACAGAATATTGGAAAAAAATGACTCATGTAGAAATACTTTATCTTACTTAACTCTCTTCTATCAGATAATCATACTTATTTACATCACTGTAAAATATAATGAATAAAGAAATATCTATCTTTTTTACCTTTTAAAGTTATTATGATAAAGATTTTAGATCCTCTAAGAGGCTATACATTCAATTTAATGAGTTTTGTAAATGTAAGTTACTTAGCTAGAATATACAGGACGGATTTTGCTAGAAGGTTCTAACTACATATATTTCCTTAAGAAATGCTTTCTTAATCCAATAGTACTTTTCCATAAATGTATAAATTAAGCCAGCCATTGTTCATGTTTTTGGAGAAAGTAAAAGATATATTTTTAGGAGTTTTAATAATTATAAAGACTGTTGTCAATTAGAATTTAAGCACAAAAAAATCACCCAAGACGTTGACATTGACCTTTATAAAAAGAAACCTAACTAGGTCATAGTTATAGAAGTGTGTGTGTGTGTGTGTTTTATTTGGTTACTATCTTAATGACTTTAAACTATTTATTCTCTCACTATCATAAGGGGTTCTCCTACATCCTAGTTTTCCCTCTAATTTTCTTCACTCTTTGTCACACTGAAAGATCTCCATAGATAAATGAAAATATTAGAAAGGTCCTCTTGAATAGTGTTATATGAATCAAATATTTTCATTAAGAACTATTATTATTAGTAATAGAAGTTCTCCTATTTCCTGTCACTTGAAAGAATTTCATTCTTTCCTTCATTGTCTTCATCAATCTCTAATCAATAATGGAAATAAAAATTACTTTCTCCATAAACTGTAATCATATGTTATGAAATGATTAGTATTGGTCAAAATATAAAATAAATTAAGAAAGAATATGCATATACATTAATACATATGTGTACATATAAATATATATAGGAGAGAATATACACTTTAAATGCACTCTCAATATTAACTTCTTATTCCCTCTTCACCTTTAAATCAATCATTTTGAAATCTTAAATATTCTAGTGTTCCCTTCCCAAATTATTTGAATTAGTCTAAATTACCTCACCCATAGAAAACAGTCACCATATGAAAACAAGCTGTTGCAGGATATATATTATTTTAAGATCAAGTCCTTGCCTTCTCTCATAGCACTTTTTGTTTGTTTGTTTAGTTTTGCTATTCATCTTAACAAAGAACAGTCAGCTAGTGAAAAGAGTCTTAATATTTTAGTAGAAATTAATTTCACAACTGAAAATAAATCTTTTTTCACTGCAAGCAGGTGAATGGCCAGAATTTTCATTCATTCAGTGGAATGAATGAACTATATTGGATACACAATGCATTTATTCCTGCCTCAGCAGACTGGGATTTTTCTTTCTTTCCTATTTCTCTGCATGAAATGTAGATAAGGACGGGTGTAATAGGGCCTGGGCAAAAATTCAAGGTAGTTTCCAAAAACACATGTCTGTCCAACACACGAGGGAGACGATAGCCTTTATCTTTAATGTCCAAAAATTGCCAGTGTTTTATTACAATCTTATTTCATCCTTATTCAATTATAATTGCATATTTTTAAAAATAATGAACTATATACCCACCGCCAGGCAATTATGCTTATTTCACATGGTTCTCAGCCCTAATTTGATCTAGCCAAAGAATGGTTGTAAGGTTTTATTTGATTTGGCTTTGTCTTGTATTCTTTTGTAAAACAGATTAAACAATACACTCCCAAAGCTTGATTTAATTATTTGCAAAAAGCAATCTCTCCAGCTAATGATAGTCTTGGAAGGAGGTTTATAATTTTTGGCTGGGCTAAAGTTTTTTTCCTCTACAATTCTTTGAGGAAGATGCTTCCGGTTCTGGACTTCAAATTCTTGAAATTGAAGTAGAACAATTTTTTCCACAGGATTCTCAGCCAAAGGCAAAAATCTGGAAGCTAAATTAGAAAGAAAATAATCCCACTACTTAAATATCATAGGTAGATAATTCATATTCATTATGAATTAATAAGCAAAATTAAAGTATAAATGTAGGCATGCTACAATTACTTTTGTGAAATTAACCAAAGGAAGACCAAACATATAATCTATCTAGTATAAATGATAGTAATAATAAAACTTTTAAATAGTCACTATGGAAAAGGCACCATCCTCTATCCATATTTAATGCATTTAATCTCAAAAGCAACTTTATGAGGTAGATACAACTATTATCTTCATGGGGAAAGCAGGGACAGAGGGTTTAAGTAACAGCACTAAGGTCTTGGCTTTTCATAAATTTGAACTAGGTAGTTTGACTAAATTTAACTTTTAGCCACATTTAGAATGTTTCCACATTGAACCTAATGCAAGTAAACTTGTTCAAGTTGTGATTAACTAAAATATAATGCACACAGTGGTATGAGATGTTAACTTGATCTAGCAAACTTGTGGAGGTGTGAGGACTTTCTTCATGGTTGCAGAGACTGTCTCTTTTAGCTAAATACATAGCTGTGGGGAGAAGACAAAGTCACTTAACACTAAGAACAGAGTTGGTCTATTCAGAGAAGGTCTGTGGATACACCTATCACTTTTCAACTTTCTTTTCTATCCGGTACTAGCCTAGGTATTGATGTGTATGGAAACAATATGAGGTTACTGATATCCACATAACTGTAGAGATATTTGCTAGTAACTGCAGAGGGCATTTTATTTCGGTAATAGGAAATTTTCCAGATACTGTTTTAAAGGGCACTTATACAAACAATGTAGATTGCCAATTTGTGGTATGTGCTGGAATGCCTTAGGCTTCTACCAGGATCATATAAACCTTACATGGCCACTTCAATGACTCCTAAAGTCTCCTAAGAGAAGGAGCTGATTCGTGCCCACTCAAGTCCTTAGAAGTGGTGAAGAACCATAAAGAATGAGGAAAGTGACAACTGTTAAAATCATCTCTGTGTATTGGCTAGATCCTTATATGTAAGAATAACCATTCCAGGGTGTTCCCAAAACAAATTGGCAGGAATGTCAGGCTTTCATACATATATATCTTAATTGTATTATGAACCACTGTCACTGGATATCCTACCTTATAGGTGATATGCAGTCACTGGGAAACAGATTTAGCTGAAATGTTTATCATACCCAGAGCTTTTAGGGCACTAACTTCTTCATGAAATGAAACTGCTATGATAGATGGTTAGCAAAATTTATAACTATGTGTAAGCCTTCTATAGCCTTTTCTCTGCTCTTCTGTTCTAATTTCAGAATGTCCCTTCTATCTATAAAATGTAATTTTAAAAGTTGTTGATAAGTAGTGGATTATATCAGCTCAGCCCTCATGCACAATCCAATAACGAACGTGTGCCAGTGGTTCTCAAGAACTATGCAATCCCTGTGCATCCCCAAGAAAATTTCAGAGTCTGTTAGTTCGAAGCCAATTTCATAACAATATTACAGTGTTGTTTGCCTTTTCCGTCATGTTAGTATTTGCACTAAAGGTGGTAAAAAAGTGGGCACAGGGAGGGGGAAGGGTAAACTGGGACGAAGTGAGAGAGTGACATGGACATATATACACCTAGTGGGAAGCAGCTGCATAGCACAGGAAGATCAACTCTGTGCTTTGTGACCACCTAGAGCAGTGGGATAGGGAGGGTAAGAGGGAGACCCAAGAGGGAGGGGATATGGGGATATATGTATATGTATAGCTGATTCACTTTGTTATAAAGCAGAAACTAACCCACCATTGTAAAGCAATTATACTCCAATAAAGATGTTAAAAAAACATTAATTCGGGGCTTCCCTGGTAGCGCAGTGGTTGAGAGTCCGCCTGCCGATGCAGGGGACACAGGTTCATGCCCTGGTCCGGGAGGATCCCACATGCCGCGGAGTGGCTGGGCCCGTGAGCCATGGCCACTGGGCCTGCGTGTCCGGAGCCTGTGCTCCACAACGGGAGAGGCCACAGCAGTGGGAGACCCGTGTACCACAAAATAATAATAACAATAATAATTAATTAATTAATAAAAAAAGAGTGGGCACTTTAGCAGGAATCAAGGCAGCAGTACCAAATTGTATTAAGGCATTGAATTCTTCACCAAACACACACACTAAATAACAAAATTTCAATTTCACTTAAAAGTGTTCTTGATGAAGCAGTGGAAATTATTTCAACATTGACTCTTGAGTAAGCATATTTTTAATATTTTGTGTGATAAAATAGGAAACGCACACAAAGCATTTCCAATGTATACTAAAGTAAAACGATTGTCTCAAGGAATACAATTTGGGCAACTGTTTGAATTGTGAGCTAAACTAGCTGCTCCTCTCCCACTCGGTGGAATAACAGTTTACTTGTGAGAACATCTGTAAAACTTTGAGTATTTGGACTTGACAACTACTTTCTCAAAAAAGAACAGATTGAATCAGCCTATCACTTTAAAGAAAAGAAAAAACAAACTAGCATATTGATTTCATGCATTTGGAATTTGTGGAATTTGGAATTTTCTTGACATTGAGTTTCCCATTATTTAAGGACTTTTACTATGAGTCTGGTGGTTATAATAACAAAGGTAATTTTATTTGATATTTATAATGAAATGTGCCAAAATTATAACTCAATTAATTATTATTTTCCAAATGAACAATACATGATGTTATACAGTTATATATGGATAAAATATTTATTCAAAACATATAATATAACAATGGATTTTATTGGAACAGAATATGAGAAGTTCATTGATGTGGTTTCAGATTCCACATTGAAATAAACCTTTAAGAAACTACTGTTTGTAGAGTTTTGGTATAGTATCAACAGCAAAAATATTCATAATTATCTGAAAGTATTATGAAAATATTATTCATCTTTCCAATTACATATTTGCATGAGGATGTATCTTCTTCATATATTTCAGTCTAAACAATACATTGCAATGCATTGGTTGTGGAAACAAATTTGAGAGCCCAGATAGGATCTACTAAGACTGAAATTAGAGAAATCTGCAAAAATGTAGAACACTTTTATCATCATTTTTTTTTTTTGGTTTGCAAAATATAGTTATGTTTTATGTTAACACATTATGGGTTCTTTCTTTAAACATATTTATTGGAGTATAATTGCTTTACAACTGTGTGTTAGTTTCTGCTGTATAACAAAATGAATCAGCTATATGTATACATATATCCCCATATCCCCTCCCTCTTGCATCTCCCTCCCACCCTCCCTGTCCCACCCCTCTAGGTGGTAACAAAGCATCAAGCTGATCTCCCTGTGCTATGTGGCTGCTTCCCACTAGCTATGTATTTTACACTTGGTAGTGTATATATGTCCATGCCACTCTCTCACTTTATCCCAGCTTACCCTTCCCCCTCCCTGTGTCCTCAAGTCCATTCTCTAGTCTGCGTCTTTATTCCTGTCCTGCCCCTAGGTTCTTCAAAACCTATTTTTTTTTTTTTTAGATTCCATATTATTGTGTTAGCTGGGTTCTTACTGTTATTTTTAAATGAATTAATAGATATTTTAGAATATTAGTTTTCATTCTTAATCAGATATATAGAGATGATACAGATACATATATACAAATACAAATATACATATAGGTGTAGATATAGATACAAATATAGACATAAACATAGGCTAGAAATAGACATGACTCACACAGAAGTTCTTTGAGAGTCCCAGTAATTTTAAGTGGGAAAGGGACCTGAGAGCAATGTGTTTGAGAAATGTAACATGTGCTTATTCCCCTATACATGGTGTCATAGTTGCCTCCCACAGTAGATTTACATTTCTGTTCAAAATTAACCAAGTGAGAGAGGCTTTGTAACACAATAACAACATCACATTGCATCTCCTTGGCCTTATTTTATTGTTCACCATAGCATCCAACATTATTCAGGATTTTCTATTTACATTTATGTTTATTTGTTTATTTTCTGTATCTTCCATTGAAATGTAAACTCCATATGGGTGAGAATTTTATTTGTTTGTTCACCACTGTATCTGCAGTGTCCTGAATGGTGCTCAATAAATAACTGTTGCATAAATTAAAGAATAAATAAAAATTAATAAAATGGCAACATTCTCTCAAATCTTATCTTACTACACTCAACATATTTTTCACAGTTATGCATTTGATCATGTCATTCAAAAACTTAAAATATTTCATTGTTTTCCTGTCAAACTTCTTAACAAGACATTCAAAGCCCTCCATGGTCCATATGAAATCAATTTAAATCTCCAGATTTACATCTCCATACTCACTGCCTTATAATGTATGATCTAGTAACTTTTAATTATATGTAGTAACCCACATATCATATGGTTACTGGCTACACTTTCTAATGTTTATATAGCTCCTTTAATTATCCCCAAACCAAAAGTGAACAAATGTTTCACTAGCCTTTAATAATGATGATTTTTAAAATCTCAGTTCAAGAAGTCAAATAAAAGTACAGTTAGATAGCAAAAATTTCTATGAAATCAATAAAGCAGAGTGCTGTGGGTATGGGTAAGTATGTGTGTAACTTGGGTAAGGAGGCTACTTCCTGTAGCATAATGAGGAAAGCTCCTCTTCCCTGAGACAATATGTCAGTTGAGTGCCGAATTACAAGAAAGAGTCAAACATTTGAAGATCTAAGGGAGAATAAAGCAAAGTCATGGATGTGAGAAAAGGCTTGGTGTACATATCCTCATAACAGAAAATGTTCAGGGTAGCTGGAACCAGTGAACAAGGAGGAACGTGGTTTGAATTAAGGTCAAAAAGCCAGGTCAGGATAAGATGATGTAGTTGGATACAGACTTTGGGAAAGGATTTTATTTCTATTCTAAGCACAATTAGAAACCACTGGAGAGGTTTCAGCAGAGAAAGACATGGTATTATTTGCATATTAAAAAGTTGAAGGATTGGATGAGAGAAATGTGTTAACTGTGTTTGGATAATGTAGCCGTTCATATTGAACAAAAGGATATGGCCAGAATTGCTCATTTCTCTTTCTGCTTATTGAAGTATAATAGAGCATGAATTATGAGCATTCAGAATTGAGATGTTTGATGTGAATTATATTCATTTAGGAGAACAGAGATTCACAGATAAGTCTGTTAAAGCACTTCTGAAAATATCTCACCCAGGTATTCAATACACACTGCTAATTTTTTATATATGTGAGTTTATATATAATATATATTATATATGTTAATTATATATATGAAAACATACAAGAGAAAGAGGATAAAGTTGCTTATAAGATAAACAGTTTAGATAAATTTTATTTTGTTTTTTCAGAGATACATACTATACCTACTTTTAAGGTGTGTATGGGGCAGTTTTTAGAATAATTTTTGTAGTTTTAGACCTACCAATATTTATACTTAGGGATTCTAATAATATTGTTTTCCCCAAACTCACAGGCATTTAAATGAGAAATATGTGTGCTGTCAAACATAAGGAGACATCCCTGGTCCCCACAGAGTCATACTCTTACATCTCACTTCTCACTGACATTCACTATTATATTATTGAACCAAAAGTGTCTTTCAGGAACACATCAAGAGGAACACATGTGCTAAGTACTCCCTGATAAGAGCCCCAAGGTCCCTTTTGATCTGCTGTCATTTTCGACCTCTCACACTTTAGACTGGACGCAGGGACTCTTTCAAGCACCATCTGAAGTGAAGGTTTTCTATGAGGCATGCTTGCATGTTATTCTACCTTGAGAAATCAGACTGGTCACATCTACTCTGGAGTTTTTACTAGTGGGTTTTCTCTCTCACTTCTCACCCTTAATTTGAGGAGATTTTAGATACTTATTTTCTTTATGTTAGGGAAATTAGAAATTCCATTAGAATTTCTAATTTCTAATTCCATTAGAAATTCCATCTTTTCTTTTGGCTTTGTCTCTTACAGTCTTTGATGAGGTAAAATTCTACTTAAACTCTTTATATATCTATCTCTTTGGTTCATTGTGAAAACTCTATATACTTTGATTCAGCCATGGTCTAACTTTTATAATAAAATTAAATTGTAAGAATCAAACTCAAATACATTGTCTTTCAAGAGTCTGTATCTAACACCTTCATTTCAAAATGTTGTCTTGCCTACAACCTTAAAAACAAACAAAAAAAATCTTTCACAAAAAATTGTGAAATTTAATGTTATTTTTTATTCTGTATAGAACCATTTTCTTGGGTCTTCAAAAGAATGAAAGCCAATGACTCAATGGATTGAGTGTCATAGCAACTAGGAATAAGAGTTACTGAGAATAAAATATATTTATTAATATATAAAAATAAAAGCATGCATTTACAAGGGAAAACTTTAAATCTAGAAGTAGAAACAGAATATCTAAAAGTATGACAATCTTATAAAGAACATCTTTTAATATTTGAAAATAATGTGGAGATACAATGAAGAAAAATGTTGAATGTAATGTAAATTTTCACCAAATTAACAACTTCACATCTAAGTAAAATAACAAAATGTAGAAATTTATATTCGGTGGAGTCTTTTTAAATCTTAGACATTTTATATTAGAAAACATAATGATTATTATAAACCTCTAGTGAAATTGATGGGAATCCATGTTTCAGGATTCCCTTTTTATTAAAAAGAGAAAATCTCAAGCTTAATAATTTAATACAATTTTAAATATACACAATCACTTTTATAGTAGAATAAAAAGACAAAGAAGGAAAACATAAGAATAAAAATAATAATGAGCACTATAGCTTCCTATAATGCAACAAAGTGTGATAAATCTTTTTATCATCCAAATTTTATATATTACTAACTGCTTTATAGCTAATAAGAGATTACCATTATGAACAGTTATAAAATTTGTCACTTTGTAAGGCAGACAGTTCATTTTTACAGAAGCATACATCAAATTTCTTGTTCTTCATAAAACTTTCTCCTTGCCTTATGAATATTTCAGTTTTCATGAACATTTATATACCAATTATAAATGTAAATGCTTTAGAAAGAGACTATTATATAAAATGACACCCTATTAAAATGTCATATTTCTTTAAGAGGTCTTAGCATGCAATACCAATAGCACAAATTGTTTATAAATTCACTGTCACTAATATGTCATCTATCATTTATTTGTATACTTGGCCATAGAGTCTATATATTTTCTCAGTCATGTACCATATATAGCATTATTTCTCTATTTGGAAATGTGTTTTTTAATTATTTTTATTTTTTTTTATTGTTAATTAATTTATTTATTTTTTTGCGTTACACAGGCCTCTCTCTGTTGTGGCCTCTCCCGTTGCGGAGCACAGGCTCCAGACACACAGGCTCAGCAGCCATGGCTCACGGGTCCAGCCGCTTCGCGGCATGTGGGATCTTCCCGGATCAGGGCACGAACCCGTGTCCCCTGCATCAGCAGGCGGACTCTCTACCACTGTGCCATGAGGGAAGCCCGGAAATGTGTTTTTTTAAACAAAAAATAATATAACCACATTTACACATACATATACTAAAATATCACTTATGTTGCCCCCAGGCTTAAATAGAATTAGCTCAATTTGTTTTCCTGCATTATTTTTTTAAAACATGTATTTGATCCTCTTGGCCTGCAGTAGTGTTTCTCAAAGAAAATTTATCAGCAGAGTTATGTGGAATGTTTGTTAAAAGCAATGGATTCTTTGTTCTATCTTAGATTTACTAAATAATAATCTTTAATGGAAAAATCAGAATCTGAGAATGTATATTTTATAGAAACTTTATTTTTTCTTACATAGGACAAGGTTGAGTACCATTACTCTGGAGGATAAGATAACATACTCCTTAGTATAGTAGACAAATTCTTTTATTCAGCCTCCAGGCTAGTTTCAGCAAATCAATCTCATATCCCCAAGTACCACCTACCCAACCTTACACAAGCTATAACATTCCATAACTGTCAACTTTCAACAGCTGTTCATGTTTTGTCCAAACCATTCATGTTTCTTTGGGAAGGTAAGTGACTAAACAATGTTCTTAGTAACAAAGTGAAGACAAGAATCTTTGTCTCCTAATTACGTGCTCTGTAGTATATCCACCCTCCAATTTATTCAAAATATATAATAAAAAATGATGGCAAATGTGCACAGCATTGGAGGAAATTCAGAGAAAACCTCTTTCCAGATTTTTGAGAAATTTTGTTTCAGACCTGATTACAAATTGGAAAGCTTTCATTTATTGCATTTAAGGAGAGTTTTCTGAAATATATTAAACTAGATGTTAGTCTTACTTGTGAATATGCTATTTCTCTGAGTATTAAACCATAACCCAACATTTGTTTATAAACCTTTACTTTATGCTGATTTTATACTTTTATGTTGCTCCACATGCATTAACCCTGGAATAAGATCATTTAATTTTCAAATATGTTTGAGAATATTTGGTTGAACAGACTCAATACAATTTTTAAAAGTTACAAATTGTAAATGGAAACTTCATAAAATTAGGGTGTTATTAATTAATTATATAAACAGGAAATAAAATCTGATTAATTTTCAGTGGAGTAATTTTCAGTTTTTACTTTTAAGAGGTTTCTTGACATTGAGTATTTGAATTTTCTACAAGAATTTTGGTTACAATCTTTCACTGCTATGCAAAATAGTCATGTCAAAAATATTTTTTCAACATTTTCTACACTTATTTCAAGATAAGAAATTTTATGTGGCAGTAAGTGATTGCATGCATGGCAAGTGTTCACGTTTACAAAGAAAATTCCATGAACCCAATGAATCTCCATTGTTGGAATGCTCTAGAATGTGTAATTCCACAGTAAGAATTTGTCATTTTGACCTAAGTAATGCCAGTGCCCTGTTGACATTTTCAAAAATACATTAACATGTGAGAACAAAAATCTTATTATTATTAATTTTTACTTATGGGGTTGGACAAAATAGT
The DNA here is from genome assembly GCF_964341445.2 of Mesoplodon mirus. Classification (NCBI taxonomy): domain Eukaryota; kingdom Metazoa; phylum Chordata; class Mammalia; order Artiodactyla; family Ziphiidae; genus Mesoplodon; species Mesoplodon mirus. The sequence continues at coordinate 113,991,447 of NC_138982.1, forward strand.
TTGAAGGAAGAATTTGGGGACATGGAGTAGAGGATCAGTAATTTGGAGAATGATGAAAGTGATCAGGGCATGAAAAATAAAGGCACTAAACAAAGGCACTTGCAGAGGTTCAATCTGGGGATACAGGAAACACCAAAAAGAAGCTTTAAAATCTTCTAAATTTTGGTGAATATTAGCCTAGATTGTAGACAGGGACACATATCTGCCATATTATGGAACTGTTTTTACATTTAGAGGAATAGAAAGCCACTGACAGTTTGTAAGTAAATGGGTAATTCTACCAGATTTGTATTTTAAAATCAGCAATCTGGTTTCAATGAGAAAAACTTTCTGAATATGTTTCAGAGTGTTGTGGTTAGCTCATTTAGTGAAATCCGGAAGTGATTCTGATGAGAGATGCTATTTTTGAACTAACAGGGTGAATAATGATAAAAAGTACTAGAAAGAGAAGAGCCATAATATAAAAAAGACTTGATTATGTTCCTGAAGTGGAACAAAGAGGATTCAACAGGCTGAATAAGAGTCTATCCAGAGTGCCCATTTTTACTAGAAAAAATTCCTTGAGAAATTCATATAAAAGCAATATGTTTTCTCATGGTACACTATGTATTTGTGAAAAAAGTTTTTTCCTGGAATGAAATTACCATATTGATTTTTCTTCTGGATATCTTAAGCCTACTGAATGATTAAACCATTCTAAAGTAATTGAATGTCAAAGTATCACAAGCTACCTGGAAAAATATTTTTTAAAAAGACACAAAAACTAACGGCACAATCAAGTTAGGGCTACTTATTTCCTGATAGTGCTCTAACTCTTCATTAAAAAAAGAGGGTTCTGACCAAACCTCTCATCAACATTTATTTTTCCCAGGTGATTATTAAGTGCAGCCAAAGCTGTTATCTATTGCTTTATAAAATACAACACATTTAATAAAAAAAATCATATCCTACAAATGATATATCTATATGTATGTAGATAGATATTACAGAGGGCTAAAAAAGAAGAGTCTGGTAGAATAGAGCATAAAAAAGGAATCAAGAAAATAAACAGATTCCAACGTGACGTGTATCCTTATTTCTTTGTAGATCCACAGTTACTGGGGTGGGGGGGATAATCTCCTTAAAATTAATATAGAAGTAGACTGGAGCAGATGAAAGACACATAGTTTTTTAAATTATGTAAGTTTTCATACATCACCAGGGAAAGCAAATGTGCAAAAAGTACTAAGAGTTCAACAAGATAGGAAATTTTTAAGGATAGGAAAAGTATTTGTTTTTTAAAATCTATATAACATAATTTTCGGTGAGTTTAAAAATGCCATAGCATATAGGACTTCTAGGTAAAGTGGATAACTTGACTTAACTTCTATTTGAACTTTGGACTTGCAAATATGGCTATAATTTTGAGTAATCTTTATTCAGCTGTTATGAGTTGAATAGTATCTGCCAAAGAAATATGCTGAAGTCCTAATCTGCAGTACCTCAAAATCTGACTTTATTTGGAAATAGGGTCTTTACAAAGGTAATCAAGTTAAAATAAGATAATTAGGGTGAACCTTAAGCCAATATAACAGGTGTCCTTATAAACAAGGAAAATTTGGACCCAAAGATAGATCTGCACAAAGGGAAGACTATGTGAAGAGATATGGGTAAATATTATGTGAAAATTAAGGCAGAGACTGGAGAAATGAATCTACAAAACAAGGAATGCCGGGCTTCCCTGGTGGCGCAGTGGTTAAGAGTACGCCTGCCGATTCAGGGGACACAGGTTCATGCCCCGGTCCGGGAAGATCCCACATGCTGCCGAGTGGCTGGGCCCGTGAGCCATGGTCACTGAGCCTGCGCGTCCGGAGCCTGTGCTCCGCAACGCAAGAGGCCACAACAGTGAGAGGCCCGCGTACCGCAAAAAAAAAAAAAAAAAAAAAAAAAAAAAAAAAAAAAAAAAAAAAAACAAGGAATGCCAAAGATTGCTGCAAACCACCAGAAGCTAAGAGAGAAGCATGGAACAGATATCTGTTATTTTAATGCCACACACAGTTTTTTTTTCTTTTTTTTTTAGCTGCATTGGGTCTTCGTTGCTGTGCACGGGCTTTCGCTAGTTGCAGCGAGCAGGGGCTACTCTTCGTTGTGGTGCGTGGGCTTCTCATTGCAGTGCTTTCTCTTGTTGCGGAGCATGGGCTCTAGGCTTGTGGGCTTCAGTAGTTGTGGCACGTGGGCTCTAGAGCGCAAGCTCAGTAGTTGTGACGTATGGGCTTAATTGTTCCACAGCATGTGGGATCTTCCTGGGTCAGGGCTCGGAATTGTGTTCCCTGCATTGGCAGGCGGTTTCCCAACCAGTGCACCACTCGGGAAGTCCCACAGCATGAACTTTTTGGTATTTTATTACAGCAACCCTAGGAAACTAACATATTTACTCAGATGAATATATTTTCTTCAGAATATTTACAGATTGGTGAAACACTTCCCTAATACCCTTGTGATATTTCATACTAATTGAACATTATTATTTAAAATACTATTAATTATAGAAAATATTAATATAAAATATAGCCACCCCAGCCACCATTGAAAGCTTTGATCATATAAGTACTTAGCATACTGGAAAAAGTATTATAATTTGAATTTACTTAATACTAGAAAATTATGTTACAATCAATCTTGTTCAAGCAAGCATATACACTTTAAACTCCTTGAATTTGAGATCTCTGAGTCATTTTGGAGTCTTTGTCCAAATGTAGCACTGCATCTCATGTAATATTTAACAAATAGTTGTTTAATGTAGAGATACAAACAAGGGTAAAAATATGTTATCCTTAAGTTTTGAAAAGTAGACTAAAATACAGTTAAATATATCTCTATTTTTTTTTTAATTGAAGTATAGTTGATTTACAATGTTGTGGTACTTTCTGGTATACAGCAAAGTGATTCAGTTATACATATATATATATACATATTCTTTTCCATTATGGTTTATTACAGGATACTGAATATAGTTCCTTGTGCTATACAATAAAACCTTATTGTTTACCTATTTTATATATAGTAGTTTGCATCTGCTAATCCCAAACTCCTAATTTATCCATCATCCATCTCTCTACTTTTAATTATATAAGAAACAGATACATAAAGCAGATCTAGTAAGTTACTGTTTCTGTAACTTGTAGTTCTAGTCTTAGAAAACATGTGTACAGTGGTATATTTTGTGGTAAAATCTGACATTTTCCCTTTGTTCTGAGAGATTTTAATCAGTGCATTTTATGCAATAGAAATATTTTTATAGTGAACACATATTTTATATGATCTTATATTTGGATCTCAAAATCCATTCCTTTCAAAAAAAAAAAAGACAAAAAAAATGGCTGGCTTTTCTCTAAGGTTTAAATGCCACATTTTTTTTCATGCTTACCATGGGGAAGGGCTCCCATGAATTAGTATAAATAGGATAGACATAAGCAAGTTCTTCCCTAGGATTTTCTCTTCCCCAGTGTATTTTCTCTGAGGGTCCTTGAAATCTTTTGAAAATTAGCAGTACCAAACGTCTTGTCTCAGTTGAAAAAAAAAAAAAAGCAAGAAAACAAATATGTCTTACATTACAAAAAGTTTAGTATTGAAAAAAGTACAAGCCAAAGAAAAAAAGAAAAAGCAGTCAAAGCAAATATGCATTACCATGAACTGTGCTAATAGTCCATGTCACACAATTACTGAAATTAATTAGTAATGAAGAACTAACACTTGTTTCAATTTAAAACCAAGACCAACTCAAGGCCTTTCTGAACTGACTCAGACTACAATTATGATAATTCCTACTGCATGCATGGGGAGATTTTAGTGGGTTGGGTTTTGAATGAGGGTTCTAAGTTAGGTAGATATGAGTGATGGACACGTAGTAGGATGTGGCAGATATTGTGATATGCTGCGAGGTCACCTTTCATGGATGGATTTGTTGTCTCCGCTGTGGGAAGTGCTGCCAGCCTTCTCAGATAATGCCCAGAGGCAAGAGTTGCCTTGTCCAAAACCATGCCCCTTCCCAGGACAGTCACACCTGATAGCCACAAGTCTGACTAATGAAGGTGTTTTAAAAGCCTGGTCATGTCAGCCTAATTCTTGCTCCAAAGCTCCTGTATGGGGCTTCCCTGATGGCGCAGTGGTTGAGTCCACCTGCCGATGCAGGGGACAAGGGTTTGTGCCCTGGCCCGGGAAGATCCCACATGCTGCGGAGCGGCTAGGCCTGTGAGCCATGGCCGCTGAGCCTGCACGTCCAGAGCCTGTGCTCCGCAACGGGAGAGGCCACGGCAGTGAAAGGCCCGCGTACCGCAAAAAAAAAAAAAAAAAAAAAAAAGTATAAAAATAGAAACAGTGTAAAAGTCGCTTTGGTGGATGTGGCTGGGAACAGGTGGAAATCTGCCTGGGTGGAGGCACATTTATTTTGCATGGTATATATTGCCTTTTTATATTGTTCACATTCTAAAAACCATGATTAATGTATACTTATGGCTAATAAAACTTTTACTTTAATGTTCAAAGTAATTTTATTGATAGGAAGAACAGAGAAAAGAGGAATAACTCCTTTACATTTTTCTTTCCAATGTCACTGCTCGTTTGGCCAACAGCTCATAATTTCATATGCAGAAAACTATGTTTTCTGTTAAAGGGAAAAAATAAACCGACTCAGAATCCATTTTTTTTTAACCCAGGGAAACTAAATAAAAAAGAGATGAAAAGCATATTCAATACATCATCTTTCTGCTGACTGAGTTTCTTTACCTACAACTAATATTTGAATCACACTGGAAATTGTGTGTTTTTATCTGTTAGAGGAATGTGGGCTTCTCAACATAAAATTCTAAGAGAACTGTTCAAATTCATAACAACTATTCTTGTGCATACCTGTTAGCAACCACTTTACCTGATAAATTATACAAGACAATCAAAGACTGGCAATTTTAGCCCCCAAATATTAGTAACAATGACATTGTTTTCATATTCATTATTAAGAAAATGCACTTAAAAATTTTGCCTTTCTAAAATTTATCATACAAGTAGGAATGAAACGGAACATTATTCGTTCTCACAAGTTTTAATGGCTCATCTCAGTAGCTGGACTTTGAGAGAGCAGTTCATTGACAAATCCCAGAAGCTTTGAGAAATAAAATAATTAAATCTTATTTATAGGTTTATGCAATTATTATAAAAGAACTTGATCAATATGTTAATTGAACTTGAGCTTGATCACTATCTTTTGCTTATTTTAGACAGCTCTGACCTTACTAAATTTATGTCATAGCTGAAATGTTATGCTTTAGCTGGTTTAACTTATAAAAACCTGGGAAATACTGCAGATGTCTAGGATTGTAAATCATTCTAGTAGAATGAATACATATGGAGTATTATATTCAGTTCTTTAGTCAGAAGGCAAACGAATGAATAGTGTTCAGTAAAAAGGTTCATGGCAGCAGTGTGCATGTGGCATGCAGGCGTGTAAGTGTGTAATGTCTTGAAGGGATAAAAAAATGATGAAGAGGAAGTGTCACTAGGAGAACACTGGGGGATTTTACTAAAATCAGAATAAATTGAATACCATAAAATGTTAGCCAGCACCAAAAATTCTCTCAGATATGACATTTGCAGTTGGAAATTTTGAAATTTTTATAACCACAAATTCTTTGAAGATAGGGTACCAATTTCATCACTTGGTTCATGAAAAAACTGAATAAAAGGACAATGGATATGATAGTTTTAACATATAAAGTATATATTTTACATATAAGATATATAAATACAAATTATAAAATGCTGTGTTCTTGCTGATAGATAATAGGTCAAATAAATTTCTCATTCTCTATTTGTTAGCATCCTATGTTCTCTTCCAGGCATTATGTTTAGTATCCATGGAAAATTTAACATAAATAGCAGTCACACAAATACAGAATCTTTGGCTCTGTGGGGTGAGATTAAGATTCAGTAGATAGCTATTTTTATCCGATTTCCTGCAACTAGGTTTCTCTCAAAACTTAAAGTATATACGATACTAAATCTGTAGGAATAGCAGGTTTGGGAGAAAATGTGATGAATTTGATCTTAGAAATTATTAATCTATAATGCTTATAGAAATGGAACGGAGGCTTGGAAGGATAATTTACATGCTTAGACTAGACTGTTAATGACTTTACAAACTCTTCTATGGAAGAATGACCAAAGGTGTCTCTGTAAAGAAGAGGATAAGGATTAATATCTGTGAAGATATTTTCATTCAGAAGGTGAACAGAGAAAAGATAGACAAAATTAGTGATCACAGAGGTAGGAAGGCAAACAGAACATAAATTCTATGAGGTAACATAGAAGCCAAGGGAAGAAAGTATCTAGGATGAATTGGACAGTGTAAACAAAATGATGAAAATTGTGAAGGAGGAAGACTATAAAAAGGCCGCTGGATTCACCAAAATGACAGTTATTTGTTACTCCCCTTGAAAATATATTCAGTGAAGTGGTAAGAGAAATACTCATGTTCCAAGGTGTTCAGAAGTGTCTCACTGAAAAACAAAAAGTATAGATAAACATTGTATAATTAAAAATGTTATTGATGAGAGAGTAGTAGATCAAGAAGTAGATCAAGAAATAAGGTACTACAAGACAGATATGAGTTTGTTTACCATTATAAAAGAAATAGTCCCTAAAGAGTGAGAATTTTAAATGAAATTGCAAAAGTTGGTTTATATGACATATATACTGAATGGAATATGATTTGCCCAGAAACATCAAATCAGGTAATAGTAAGCAATGCAACCACTATTATTATATTTTAATTAATATATGGTTCAAAAGACAATGGTTAATTAGGTCACTTAGCTAAACCATCAACATGGGTTTAATCTTTAGAAAAATCAAGACTGCAACAGTAATTCAATTCAGTTATATACATTTAACAGTAAGAAGGACCATAGAATGATGGTGATCTTCATAGCATAAGACTTCTCCATGTATAAGCCCTTTTGCATCAAGAATAGTCACGTCCAAGGGTATTCTAGTTCTAGTATTTACTTCTTTGCTTCAAAACCCATTTGCCATTCTTTGTCCATTCAACATTGGAATCTCCATACTATGAAGACTCCCCCAACTAATGAGGCATATCCAGAATATACTGGATACTTACTTTCCCAGTTCTTTACAGTTAAAGTACAAACACCCGACTAAGGTTCTGCCAATCGAACATTGACTCTGAAACAGAAGCTAGTGACCTAAAGAAGAATGGGCATGACAAAATGCTTTCTGGTGATGGGTCTGGAGTGACGGTCACTAAATCCAGAGACCAATCTCAGCATGGCTGCCTCACTAGAGGAAGTTCCTATGACTCTGTCTCATGAGGCATCATCTGGTTTCCAGAGATAAGGACAGTTACGTCTTTGCTTGGCCAGATCTACATAACGATTTGGTAATTGTTTCTGGTTGCGTGGCCTCTAAACCTGGTTCTCTGGATATCTGGAGATACTATGGGCTGTCCAATACCTTTTTAATGAATTCATTTTCTAGAATCATTTATCAAGAATCAGCTGCTCTTTTTTTGTTACTATGATTTCTTGCAATCAACTCTACCTGAATCATCAATTGGGGCCTTAATATTTTACATTATTTATAAATTACTTTATTCATTTATAGTGTAATAAATGTATGTTATCTGGATATATGTTCAAACTGAAATGCATTATTTATTTTGCTTATTTTGTGTGACTTCCTCCCCATTCACCAATTTTTGTTCCGTAATACTCCACAGTTGGGGGAAAAGAAAACAGCTATAGTTACATGGTGTCTTTTCATTCTCTCTTGCTGTATTCACTTCACAGGCATCATTTGATACTCTAATTCTCATCCCGTCTTGGTTAGTCATCATTATTGACTCAGAACAGTGCTGTGCTGTGTAATACATTTCCGCTACAAAAATCATCCTTCTTCGTTAAATCCTCTTCACTCACAGCTGCCTGATGAGCTTCACTCTCTGCCAAGCTGCAGACGCTGCATGTTCTCTGATTGTATTTGTGGCACATTCATGAATGTTTCTTGGGTAAAAAAATAATTCCAAACCAATAAATCAAATCAGTAAATAAGTCAATACATCTCTTTTGCTTTACAAACATCATCACTCTTTAGCAGAATGAATCACTAGTTCCTGTCCCTACATTTTGGACTCTTTGAAACTATTTCATCTACTATTAGAAGCTCTTTTGCTCCTGTGTTAACACTCACATTAGATAACGCACTTGACCTTATACAAGATCCAAAGACACTTGACCCTAGGAGTCAATTTCAGTGAACTCTGTTTTTTTCTAAGTGATTTCCCATTGGGAATAGAATATATTGAAGAAACAAAATCGTATATATATATATATATATATATATATATGTGTGTGTGTGTGTGTGTGTGTGTGTGTGTGTGTGTGTGTATATATATAATGTAATTTAATTCTTGGGATATTTGCATTGTATATAATATGTATGTGCATAAATATATGTATTCTATATACTATACCTGAGAATTAAATTGGGATGTTATAGATATTTAATTTTCAGAATATTAATTTCCAAAGAATTAAATTTCATATTTTATGCCTATGATAAAATGTATGGTTAATCCCATTCTTTTTGGAATTTTATTAAATTAATACAATAGACTGGAAGTCAGTATCAAGCTTTCCTTCTTATATATTAATCAAAAAGTTTAATGACTCAACCACTTAATGATTCCAAAAGATTACTCTAGTTGGACTGGATACCTTTATTCCCACCTCTAATTTGTCACTCCCTACACATACGTACTCTCATTCCTTACATCCTCTGCCTTGTTTATCATTCTAAGAGATGGATTCCTGCAAATTACATCACCCAGCTTCTCTTGTCCTCTGGATTCCAAGTGGATTTGACAAAGGGAAGGCTCAGACAAAAGATCTGAGGGTTTGAGGACAGAGTTCAGGATATTTCATCCCCATTTCCTCCCTGTTTGTTCCAACAGTGGTTGATCCCTCTAGGTTGGGCAAAAGCTCCTGTGAAACTGCTTCATTTCAGTGATCTGGCTCTGAACTAGCTCTGGTGACATAGTTTTCTCTCCTTGTCCCTTCAGGGGTGTGGGTGGCTTCCTGCTGCTGCTAGTGCCTGGAAGATTGTTGATGTGTGTGTGTGTGTGTATGCTTACATTACACACACACACACACACACACATTAGCTTCTCTTCAAAATTCCAGTTAAGCGTGGTTTCTGTTTTCTGCCAGGACTTTCACTGATGCAGACTGTACTTATTTTAAGAACCAGAAACAAGGACTTAAAAAAAAAATGTTAGTGGTTTAAAATTTGGTCATGCTTTCAAGGTCCCAATGACCATTAATTCAACTCTCAGCAATTCCTGGCTGGCTGAATAATTCACCTCTTCCACCATGACTGTGTGTAATCAACTAATTATTTCTGAGAATCCCCTCATTCTTCTGCTTTTAATTTTAGTGTATGTGGTTTTCCTTTCCTTCTCTGTGACCTGCTTCTGATTTCCCAAATGTCTCTGAATGGCAAGTGCACTCTAAATTTTTCCACTCTAAGAGGTATTGATTGGCTCCTGCCTCACAGACTGTAATTTCTCTAGCAAGCGGCATCTTCCAGCTCTCCCAGTAAAGTCCAAAAGCACTATCTACTAAGTTACGAGTTTTTCTTTTCTATAGCTTTTAGCTTGCTCAGCTGGATGCAAGAATTTTAACTTATCTACCTTATCATGCCTTATCATAGCTATAGTTCTAGAATAACCCTTAACAATGCAAGATTCTGTAGCAATATGACCAAAGACACCTCATCAAAGATAGTTTCACAGAGAATGTAGTCTTGTAGCTTGAACTCAAAAGGCAGGATTTGACTACAGTGGTATTCTTGATACCAACAATAATTTGCTTGTATACATAGAAGACATATAGTTTTTAAATCACCCAATCAAGAAACTGAGACCTACAGAGGCAAATCTGTTTGCTACTCAGTTAGGCAGACAGAAAGCTGAGACTAGATGTCATGTGTCCCAAGTTCTTATTCTACAAAACTGCATTATAAGAAATACATATTTTAACTAACAGTAAATTAACAAATGTGTGTTATTCCAAAATTAATAAACATTTGAGACTTACAAATGTATTTTTCTCAATGAGGTTTTTCTAAATGTTTTTATTTGAATATTTTATAACTTAATGTGAGCAAAGTTCATGTAGTTTCTCAATAAAGTAGGAAGTACTATATATGTATATAAATAATTCCCCTATATACGTATTTTAAATATATCAAATTTTATGCATTAAAGAACTAGTGGGCTTGCTCAAATTATACTTACTATTCCATATTACATGTTTTAATTTTGTAATATACAAATTTGCCCAATGTCCAGAAAAATATATATTTATTAAATGTAGTTGCTAGCATGGCTATTCATTTCATATCCTTATAGTGTTATCCATTTCAGTATGAACAAATGATATTTAAAATAGCAATAAATGAACAGATGCAAATTAAAATATCTTTAATTTTTCATTTTTTGTATATGAAAAGTTAATGGAAATTTCAGAAGTCATAAGAAAAAGGAGAGTCGTTCTATTTTGGGGTGTTACAGTCCTGGGATAGTTAAAATCCTTGGGCAGTTCTGCTTGTGCAAATGTTAACACAGTTTTTAATCTGGTATTGCTGCTCCGGGTTTAGCAAGTATTCATGATGTTCACAGATATGGTGGATTGACTTGTGTCCAGGGACTGAGCATAAACCTGTGTGCATAGCTAGCAGTTAACAGTGAGCGATTTTGTTACATTGTTTAATTTTAGTTCTCTCCCTCTCTTCTTTCTCTCCAATGTCTTAGCTGTTTTTACAGCTGAGATGTCCTGAAGAAATCATGTTTTAATTAGTTTTATATTTTTTCCCTTCTGATAACATATTCTACTGCTTTTTGTTAGAAAACTTGTAAAGAAATCCAATAGTAAAAAAAAAAAAAAAGATTTAGAAAAGGATGTACAATATCAAACACTATATCATGAAAATGTTTCCTTTGAATGACATTTGGAGTCTGGGACTCAAGCCAGGAGGTAAAAGCATTTTGGCTGTGTGGTTTCAAGATCAAAAGATCAAATGTTTTTCATAATCTACCATGCAAAAGTTATTTGTTTGATTTATAGTCTGTTTCCTCCGTTCTCAGAGGGGGAAACTTGATGATATAAAGACACAAAATATATTAAGGGAAATGACTTGTTTGCATTATGGAAGTATCAGGATTTGGCGCTCATTTGGATAGCTTGATATCTCTGAAATTATGAAGTATATGTGGTGCTTTGTCTTTAATCTGTGCTCTTAATAATGCCCATAATTACAATATGTAGACAAGGTAGGCAAAAAAAAAAGAATTCTATTCTAAATACATTTTAGTGCATTTTACATCCTTTAAAATCAACACAGACCTGGCATTAAATATTTTTTCATGGATTTTTTATGTAAAAATAGAATAAAATTTTAGGACTTTTTTTTTTTTTACAAATTTTCAATAGTTTTTAAAGATTCATTTCAAAATTATGAAGAAAATCATCACAATGGAAAAAATAAATTGAGGATTAAAGATTACTAAAAGAAACTATTGCATTTTGCTGCTGTTTATATCCAGCCTTCTCCCATTTCCACAACTTATTCTTTAATAAACATCTTTAAAAAAACGCCTCACTTTAAAGCTGGTATATGGATAAAGACTTGACAGTTTTCTATGAAAAAATTGGGTATTCAATAGCATACTATAAGCAGCAAAGATTTCTTCAACCTTTATAGGTTTTACTCACATGGCACACTTTTACTTACATGACTAAGTAACTGAAAAATTTCAGTAAGAGAGTAAGAAAATCCATCAGGTCCTTCACTGATGTAACTACGTAACTTGTCGGATTCTAAAACTGTCTGTTTAGAATAACAGTAATTTTCCCAGAATATAGATGTGCACTGACATCATCTAGAATGATGATATTTTCTCTTGTCAACTTAACTACAGTCCCACTTTACCAGAATAGATTATGGTTTGACCATACAGCTATATCTTTTCAATAGCTATCATTCAGTAAATACTGAACGGATATGACTGAATATGGTTAAATGCAGTTAAACGGGTATGAAAAAAGTTATTTAATTTTATTATAATTAAAAGTGAAATGCTACTAGAAAAATTTTTAGAAGCAATTGACTTGAGAATTTTACGTGGGATTCAGTGTTTAGTAACAAGGAGTATGGGAGATTATGGTCCTGCCTTGAATCTGGTTAAGTAGAATTAAATATATTAAATGATTTAATTGATGTAATTAAAACAAAAATAATAGATATTATCAGTGTATTAATCCAGTCACACTATTGTTTTTATTATAACTATTTCAAGTGTTAAGGAAACTGTCCCCAAAGTTTTGCTAAAGGAATCTTAGACTTGAATGCTTACTATGCTGGGCATTGGTAAAAGTACTTTATATGTCTTAATTCATTTAGGCCTCACGACAGCTCTATTAGATTAATACTATTATTACATCTATTTTACACATGGAAAAATGGAGACAAGAAGATTTCCAAGGTCATACACCTAGTGAGTAATGATTATCAGAAGAGTTCTTTTCTACAAGAAAACTCTGGGAAGTTTAGAATGTTATAAAACGAATTTCATAAACAAATCTCTGTTGGCAGTGTCATCCTTGAATCCATACCCCTTACTACTTGGCTTTCAAACTTTCTATGGTTGAGCTCATAATTTATTTACTTGGTTAGAGCACCTTTTGTTGCCCACAATTAACATTAATCCCAGCAAAAATGTGTGGTGTGTTTTAAAGCGGCATCAGTGTCTCACAGAACACAGTAGCAAGAAGGCAGCTCAGTCTCATAGACTAAACCCAGGATGTGAAAATCATAGGGACCCCAAAGAGATGTTTCCCTCTCTTTCTCATTTCTTCCTCCTTCTGCATGTATGATTCCTTTTGTATCTCTAGATAGATAGCTTCCACCTCTCTCAGGAACAGTTAAAAACAGTGGCAGGATGTCAATGTCTGACGTGTATACAAGGAGCCCTATGGACTTGTTCCCCTGGGAAACAACCATTACTGGTGAAAATTATAAAAATAACCAGCACTTAATGTCTCTGGAAGTTGTCATAAGGCATACAGCAAATGAAGAAACATTTTTTTTTAAGAAAATCTACTAAATCTCTGTAAGAACAACAAGAGTCTATGGAATGTGAAACACAACCCATCCCCTCACTCCTCCCACACCAGCTCCTCACAGGAGTTTCACATTGAGTCAGTGTTGCCAAGATCGCTGTTCTTCTAAGAAGGGGGAGCAATCACACTCAAATACATCACATTAAAAATGCTGAAATTCAAAGACAAACAAAACAGAACAAAATAAAAACAACTTTTGAAAGTAGCAAGAGAAGAATGATTCGTCATATAAAAGAATTCTGATTTTTAAAAAATAACTATTTTTATCAGAAGCAATAGAGAAAAGAAGTCAAAGAGATTTCCTGATAAATAAAAGCTGAAAGAATTTGTTGCTAGAATATCCACCTTACAAGAAATACTAAAGGAATTTCTTCAGACTGATAGCAAGTCACCTCTGAAAACCAACCCCCAAAACAAAACAACAGCACCAGTAAAGATAATCATGTGATTATAAAAGACAGAAGAAATGCATACTTCTTTCTTTTCTGAACTGATTTTACAAGGAATTGTATAAACAATATGTATATAATTGTAAGGTTAGGCCTAAAACATAGAGAAATGTAATGTATTTGATAACAGAAATATAACAGTTGGATGGGATCAAAACTGTATTGGGATAAGGAAATGACACCAGGTGGTGATTTAAATCTATAGTAAAAATAAAAAGAACCAGATATGGTAAATAAGAAGGTTAGGGCTTCCCTGATGGCGCAGTGGTTGAGAGTCCACCTGCCGATGTAGGGGACACGGGTTTGTGCCCCTGTCCGGGAAGATCCCACATGCTGCGGAGCCGCTGGGCCTGTGAGCCGTGGCCACTGGGCCTGTGCGTCCGGAGCCTGTGCTCCACAACGGGAAAGGCCACAACAGTGAGAGGCCCGCATACCGCAAAAAAAAAAAAAAAAAAAAAAAAAAAAAAAAGGTTAATATAGCAAACTCCATAAATATACATTTGTTCTTCCCCTCTTTAAAAAAAAAAACTTAAAAAAAAAATAAACATAGTAGCCCAAATCTCCTGAGTTTATAGGTTAGATGTACAGGCCCAAACAAACAAACAAACAGATAACAACAACAGAAAATTACTGATCATAATTTCTCTGTATCTCCATTCCCCATTCATGGAGAAGGGATTTATTGACTTAGCTAATTCCAGATTCAACCCCACCTCTTCTACCAGCCAAAGCAAGACTGACTCTGGAGGTTGGCTCATGTTTTCTGTAAGGAATATGATTGAAGCAAAAGCCACTGGAGTCAGGGAAGAAACATCTTACCCAGGGATAGGGCTATTCTGAGGAACTGAGATGCCCAGAAATATGAAGACAGCCCTGAGCCTTATGAATATTGTAAGATTTCTTCTGGCAAACTATTTTCACACCTCAAACCCCAGTGGGTGTTTCTGTGCACACAGAGCAAGGGCAACTAACTCTGTCTGGATGAGGACTGGCAGGCTTCCCAGACAAAATGACACATGAGTTAAGTGTTGAAGGAAGCACAAGAGCCAAGCAGGATGGAGATACTTTTTCTAGGAATGGGGAGCAGAATAGGCAAAACATCAGAGACATGAATGAACATGTGTAAAAGGCAGGATATGCAATTGACAGACTAGCTTGTTTCCGTATGTTCCTCAGATTAGACTATCAATCCCAACTCAATGGTACTTTAAGCTAGAGACTGACATTAACAGAATTAAATTGTAGAAGATCACCCAAGCAGCATTATGGGGTATAAAATGGAAGATGACAGAGAAATCATTCCGGGTGTTGTGACAGTGATCCCACTGATGTAAGATCATGCTCCCAAATCTCCATATTATGTGCAGGATGAAGCCTGTGACTGTTTCTTAAGAGCCCACTGTCTCTAGAAACTAGGAACCACACTGGGATGGATAATTTGGGAATTGAAAATAAATATTCATTTCATTAAGTTTGTGTATCCTAGGTCATATAAGTTATACATTACTCTTGCTGAAAGTTTAATACTGCAAGAAAAATTAAATATAATTTTATATTTTAACTACTGATTATTAATTGAGTTCAACATTTTTAACACTTAATTTAGACCTATTAAAAAGAAATATGAGAGGCTAGATAGAAAAATACACCTACCACAATTAATGAAAGGAGAACAAATATTTATCTTGAAAAGTAGTTTTAGTAATCTATATAGAAAATAGCTTCAGGCTTACAAGAAAATTTTTACATGGTTGAGTTCTTTATGTAACTCACCTTCCAGCTTATCTACTGAGAATTATGTGAACAATTCTTACCAATTGATGGAGTAATTTCAGCCAAAATAAATTCAGATATAGAAATATAAAATGGCCTTAGAATTTTCTTTTATTTCCTGTCTATACACAAAACAAAAAGAACAGCTGCAAATAAAGAAATATTCAAATTTTTGTTTAAAAATATTTGTAGTGCTAAGCAGAAATTCATTTCAAATAATACTGGAAATACAGTTCTTATATATAACAAACAGTAAGAGCAATTATTGCACTAAAATATTATGTTTTATAACATTTAAAGGATTTCTGCTTGATGTTTATTTCCAGTTTGATTCTTTATTATAGTGTAAATATTTTGAGAAAGAACACATTTCATAAATTGCTTGTATTCCTTAATTTTGACACAATAATGTACTCATTGTAAAATATGTCACACTAAAGACAAAGACACTTTAACTTTTATCATTTCTAATGAAAACTCTTGGAATTTACGTTATCGTGAATTTACTACTGTTTCAATAAACTACATGCAGACATTAAGATATCACTAAAATGTTAATATCTGTCCAAATTTTAGAGTCCATATTAAATCCTTTGTTGAATCTTGCTATGAAAACACATTAATCTAGGACTCAATTATTATACAGTAGGTTATAAAACAGAGTAGGGTATAAAATTTGAATATGAGCACACAAAAAAGAGCTGTACAAATCACGATTAGAAAGCAAGGTTCAACTTGTCTATTGCAGAAAATAATGGAACAATAATTCAAACTATGTAGGCTTCCACTCCAAAAAAATAAATAAGAATTGTTTTCAAGTGAAAGCAAAATGTGAAGATTTTGAAACATATTCTTCAGAAAATATTGTAAACAGTGGCTCAAATATTAATATATTTAGTTATCCTTTTTTAAATTTATGAAACATACAAGAACATGTTTTTTATCAAAGAAATTTAGCTGTGTAAGTTTTAAGGAACACTTGCTTGTATTAACTTTGTGCTGAATTGTGTTGATTGGCCCTTGACAGCCGTTCCCAAATTATATTTTCAAACAAATTTAAGATGTTCTTCTCCTTCAATATATATTCAGAAACGTTTATTGATTATATACAATTTTTTTTTTATAAACGGTGTCTTTAGTGAATTACATTGACAAAATGTTTGACTTAGGTCCAAGGCATGGCCTGAACTAACTCATTAAATCTAGTGTACTCAATATGATCCACCAGTATAACTATTATTAAGATTGCTTTGGGAAATGACATCACTAAAATCAGCAGTAGTCATGTAAGCAAAGCCTTATTCTCATGGTATGATTTATTATATAGATCCAATTATATTTACTCAAAGATTCACTAGGGGCTAGTTTTATATATCCCCAAATTGTAATTTGCTCAGAAAAGGAAGAGGCCACGTTAACCGTGACATATTTAAACAAGAATGGCCACATTTTCTGCTTCATTCAGTACAAGGTTCCATTTACTGATCATCTTATCCTTAAAAAAAAGGTGGGGGGGAGCAGAACGTGGGCTGAAAATTTATGTCAGTTTTATCTAGTATACTTCCACCTCTTAACAATAACTGGTATTTTTAAATTGATGCATTATGTTATAAGCATAATCAAGAAATAGTTGAGAAAACCTGAACTTATCATATAGAATGAATTTTAAACAGTCCTATGCAATTACCATAAATCTGTGTATGGAGAGACATTAGGAATTGCTAATTATTCCAACGTGTAACTGATTAAAGCAACACTCACTCACAGTTACTGTTTTTTGGATTATTTTTTCTGGCACATTTTTTTTCATCATATTCCAGAGGTAAGGAAAGGGTAAACTTTTATTCCAATGAACCACAAAGTTGAAGTAAAGTAGTTACTTTCTTTAACATAGCTTGTGAATTGTACTACATGTATATTGTTCATTTATAAACTCAAGCCTTTTAAATAAGAATGGATGCTGCAACAGCTTGTACAGACTTTACCTCATTTCTGTAATGCTGAGATAAACGGTTTACACATTTTCCCAGTCCCTACTTTGACTCTACTGAATATGCTTTCTCAGCTTAGAGTGACTAGACAGTGACTTTGTCCTAATTCTGATAAGGACCTTTTCTTTCATCCCTCTGGCTCTACCTTGTTTGGTTGTATAACTTGTTCAGTCCACACCAGGGCACAACAAATTTGTTACATTCTTGATTGTTCCAAAGTAGTGATTATGAAGAGTATCCTATATGCATGTTACACAACAGACATTGGGCCTACCAGACGCTCATCCTATACAGGTCACAGCCCAGGCCCACTTTCTGTAGGACGCCTTCTCTTCCAGAGAGATGAATTGGGTGGCCTTTCTCTGAGTTTCCATGACAACCTATACTTAATCCCATCTAAACCCACATTTCAGTGTCTAGTGACTGTAACTATGCTCTATTGTTGCATCCACAATGGCAGGGCCTGTGTATTTTATCATTACTTGGCTAGTTACTTGCACAGTAGATGGACTGGAGCAGATATGAGCAAATGTTTGTAAATGATTTTATGAATAAAGTGAAATAACACATGCTCTAATCTCAAATTGTTTAGCCTCTAGAGTTGACAGACAATAAAATCAATAACAGTATTGAGTGCTAATGGAAAAATGCACAGGTGGGAGCACAAAGAATGGGTACCTATCTTAGTCTGAGTTACATAAGCAAAGCTTCCCAGAGGACAGAAGACACGAACTGAATCTTGAAGGATAAGATTTATTCAAGTTGAGAAAATAGAAAAGAGTTTCCAGGTAGAAGAAGCAATACCTGCAAAGACATGGAGGGACTTCCCTGGTGACGCAGTGGTTAAGAATCCACCTGCCAATGCAGGGGACACAGATTTGATCCCTGGTCTGGGAAGATCCCACATGCTGTGGAGCAACTAAGTCCATGTGCTGCAACTACTGAGCCTGCATGCCACAACTACTGAAGCCTGAGTGCCTAGAGCCTGTGCTCCACAGCAAGAGAAGCCACTGCAATGAGAAGCCCACGCATCACAATGAAGAGTAACCCCCGCTCACCACAACTAGAAAAATCCCATGTGCAGCAACTGAGACACAAGGCAGCCTAAATAAATAAATAAATACATAAATAAATAAATAAACTAAAAATAAAAAAATACATGGAGGCTGAGAGACCACAGAGAATGGGCAAATATGAGACTCTCAAATATGCTTTTTTGTCCCATGTTAAAGAGTTTGAATGTAGCCCTTTAATCAGGGGAGAATCATATTTTTTTAAGATACAGAATATTATTAGTCAGATTTTATGTTCATTAATTTTAATTAAATATAATTAGCCAGCAAGGTAGAAGCCTGGCTTGGAAGAAGAATAAGATGAGGATGGGGAGATCACATTCTAAGCAGGTGCCATAGGCCAAGTGGGAAATAATCAGGGTCTTGTAGTAAGATGATTGCACTGGGAATTGATGGTATTAAAACAGAATCAAATGGTGGCATTGGGAATCAAGATATTAAAATGGAAGAACTGATATTAGATGTACAGAAACTATTGGGTGGGCCAAAAAGTGCCTTTGGTTTTTTAAGAAAAAATAAAAGACACTTTTTTCATTTTCACCAAGAACTTTATTAAACAATGTATTCACCCTTTTGTTCCACTACCTTCTGCCATTTTTCAGGCAAATTCATAATTCCATCTTCACAAAACCTTTTATATTTTTTGAGCAAAGAACTGTTCAAGGTGCCTTTTACAGTCTTCCAGGGAATTAAATTTTTTTCCATTAAGAGAATTTTCTAAAGAATGAAATAAATGGAAATCTGAAGGTGCAATGCCTGGTGAATATGGCAGATGAATCAGACTTCCCAGCCAAGCTGTAATAGTTTTTGCCTGGTCACCAAAGAAACTTGCGGTCTTGCATTATCCTGATGGAAGATTATGCATTTTCTGTTGACTAATTCCAGATGCTTTTCTTTAAGTGCTGCTTTCAGTTGGTCTAATTGGGAGCAGTACTTGTTGGAATTAATTGTTTAGTTTTCCGGAAGGAGCTCATAATGGAGGACTCCCTTCCAGTCCCACCATATACCCAGAATCAACTTCCATGGATGAAGACTGGCCTTTAGTGTGGTTGGTGGTGATTCATTTCACTTGCCCCACAATCTCTTCCATTCCACACTGTTGTACAGTATCTACTTTTCATCACCTGTCACAATTTGTTTTAAAAATGGAACATTTTCATTTTGTTTCAGTAGAGAATCGTATGTGGAAATATGGTCAAGAAGGTTTTTTTCACTTAACTTATGTGGAACCCAAACATCAAAGCAATTCACATGACCATGCTAGTGCAAATGATTTTCAAAACTTGATCTGGATATTTTGAGTATGTCAGTTATCTCTCACGTGGTATAATGTTGATTGTTCACAATTATTGTATTGATTTGATCGCTATCAACTTCAACTGGTCTACCTGACCGTAGAGTGTTGTCCAGTGAGAAATTTCCAGCATTAAACTTTGCAAACCACTTTTGACACATTCGATCAGTCACAACACCTTCTCCGTACACTGCACAAATCTTTTTTTTTTGTATTTCAGTTGTGTTTTTACCTTTCTTAAACTAATAAAGCATAATATGATGAAAATGTTGCTTTTTCTCTTCCATCTTCAATATTAAAATGTCTACACAAAAATTCACCAATTTGATAAGTCTTTTTTTTTAAATGCACGTTGCTATGACAGCTGTCACATACAATCTAACAAAATTGTTTCAAATAAAGTTAAATACAACTAAGTGCTACTAGAGCCATCTTATGAAAAAAAAAAAAAAAAAACGAACCTTTTGGTCCACCCAATACAAGTCTGAAGACCTACCCACACCTGATAATTTTGGAGTCTGGGTCAAGAGTACAAAGGGAGGGCTGTATATCCCATGTCTAAATATTTAAAAACTTTAAATCAAGGTATAAAATCATTAAATACAATATATCTAGCCTTCTACCTTGGAAATATATGTTCATAATGACTGGGAAGACCAGGTTAAAGATTAAAATTCTAGTAGTCTTTGGAGTTCCATGCTGGAACGTGAAAACTCAAGGAAATCTTATCCTACCTTTGACTCCATCCTCCATGAGAAAAGGTCTCAAGCAGTCACATGTGGACCTCCAAGTTCTATCCAATCCCCTTTCCCAGAAAAACATCCTTTGGGCCCTCCCTTGGGCCTCAGAAGTCTACCCTCTGGAGGACTGCCCTGGAAAAGAGATCTGCACAGGCCTGGAGAGCAGAATCAGGGTTAATTGGGTGGAGGACTTGGGATTCCAGTAACTCAGAAGATGGTCTATAGGAGGGCTGCCGTCTCAATGGGGTCATGTCTGTTGATCCTGCAGATCTTTTGTCCTGACTCTGCACACCATTTTTACTGTAGGGTTGTCTTAGATTTGGTCCAAATGGAGTGTTTTAACATAGAGAGCTTCTTAATAGTATTAAACAAATCTCAGTGCCTACATTATTTGTTTGTTTGTTTTCTCTTTTTGCCTGTTCATTGTCCTATTTTCTTTTCTGTTAAATGCTGGCACTGAAGCTGCCTAAGTATTCTGTTTGAATGTGAGTGTTCTGTGTTAATACTTTCTACAAAATTCCTTAAACAAAAACACTGCATCTCCTGAGAATGCCTGTTACTGTTGCAATGAAAAAAGTTGAAAAGCTAGCCTGTTTTATGCAGGTAACTATGACCTTGCAGCTTGTTTTTGTCCTTTTAATTCATTCCTGAGAGTCACTATCACATGCCACAGCTGCATAAATGGGGGTTAAAAGCCCTTGGCTTGCTTTCTCATTGTGTTTTTCCTGTTTAACTATCATCTAGTCAATTATATGTATGTTACATTAATCCAGAGATTTTTGGTTTTATTCTGATCTCCTTTATTAGCTATCAGGATGACCTTGGACAAGTTACTTAATTACTCTGTTTTTACCTGTTCTCTTATATCTGCTTAGTCTTGTCAAACAGTTACCATACTAGGAGAAAGCGAGGTAGAAAACCTTACTTTTAGAAGTTTTATGAGGTATGTACAAATGCTGTGAAAATTGTAAAACACTATGCAACAAAATTTTTTTTCTTTTTTTAAAGAAGAGTCATGTCTCTCCATTGTGAAGAATGTTCCTATGCTAGATTTTAGATTTTCTTTTGCTTTATTTACTGAGAAGGGTGGAGATTCATACACACTATGGAATTAAAACCAATAATATTATCCTGGTCTTGCTAACATGAGTGGCTCTAATGGATTAGTATATTACTAAAAGCCAAATAATGGTTACCATTGTTAATAATATAAATATGACTTAATTAATTTGTTATTTTACTAAAATTAAACTAATATAAGTGTTTAGATTTCACATGAATTTTCTCCTATTTAAGCATTAAAAAGTATATTTTATTGAACTAATTTTTAAAAATTCATAATTATGTTCAATAATAAAAATGTCTAAAATAGAAACATTTAGAAACTTCCAGAGATTGTAAAATCAAAATTAATGTTCCATTTTTATATTAGTTTTAATAATATATTCCAGGGAGCTTTATATAGTATATCAATGATTTCATCAATATTGATTCAAGCTATCAAAGAGCTATGTATGGACAATCAAAGGTAACTACAATTGTTCCAATCTCTCTAAAAATATAAAAACTTTGTAGGTACATAGGACTTTCCTGGTGGTGCAATGGTTGAGAATCTGCCTGCCAATGCAGGGGACACGGGTTCATCCCTGGTCCTGGAAGATCCCACATGCTGCGGAGCAAATAAGCCTATGCACCACAACTACTGAGCCTGCACTCTAGAGCCCACGAACCAAAATTACTAAGCCCACGTGCTGCAACTACTAAAGCCTGGGTGCCTAGAGCCTGTGCTCCACAACAAGAGAACCACCGCAGTGAGAAGCCCACGAACTGCAATGAAGAGTAGCTCCCGCTTGTCGCAACTAGATAAAGCCCATGAGCAGCAATCATCAATGAAGACCCAATGCAACGTTGCAAAAATAAATAAAAATATATTAAAAAATTGAAAATAAACTTTGTAGGTACATAAAAAATATGATGCCATTTAAATTTTATGCAGTGTCTCTCCCCTCCCCTATTTTCTTTATGGTTCTGAAATGTTTGCTATGGGAGATTCCAGATTGAGCTTGAAATTAAAGTGGAGAGTCATGAAATGGATGTAGGTCAACTTGTTTGACAGAAGGGCGTCAGAGGTGAAGCAGTGGTCCCAAGTGTAATTCTCAAACATTTCAAGAATCAAGATCACACTTTGTCAAGGAAAAGAAAAGTTTGTGCTGGTATGACTCATGACAGTACTTGTACTTTTAATATATATTGACCAAAACAAAACAAAAACCAGAAACAAAACAAAGCAGAAAAAGATATTTTTGTGGAATCTGAATTTAACACATGACTCAGATGTTCCAAAATTAAATGAAAGAATAAAATAATTAAAGAAAGATTTTTTTCACCTATAATTAATCTCATCTCTGATTTTACCCACAAATGTCCTTAGTGGGGTACAAAAAAGTGAAAAAACTTGTTATTACTATTTCTTTTAGCGTGCATGCTCAGTCTTTCATGATTTTTCTTTCAAATAGCCTTCTTTTTTTTTTTTAACTTTTCCTGTGTGGCATTTTGGTATAGTGAGAAGTTTATGCAAAATCATGGTGGGGGTAATCTAGTCTATATGTTGTCACCTGTTGTCTCTTCTGGATAGTCAGTGGTGAGGAAAGCTCATCTCATCCTTTTTTGGGCATTGGTATCTGTCCTATAAGCATCCACAAGGAAGTGCCTGCAAATGGTGTGATTAATTATTCTCTTGGAAGGAGAAACACACCATGACTACTCACAGAGAGCTCGGCTATTACCTCTCGCTGACTCTACTTATTTAACAAGCACATATGCCGAATTTACCATGTACGAGGTACTATTCTGTGTTTTATAGTTATAATTGATTTAGTTTAATAACAGCCCTAAAAGGAAGGCTGCACTAATAATCTCACATAAACAATGGAATGGAAGTCTAGTGAGTTTAAGTAATTTGCCCAACGTCACACAGCTAGTAAGAGGCAGGGCTGGATTTAAACCCAAGCAGTCACTCTTTGGGTCCACGCAGTTAACACTCTGCTATGATATCTCTAGGCTCCTTTTCATAACCCTCTGGCACTGCTAAAACCAAAGACTCCATTGCGTTCTTCCCATAAGTATGGCTTACATCTACCTAGACAGGTGCCTATGTTACGGACTCCTATCCTCAGCCTTCAGCTGAACCCTAGGCAGTCCCACCACTCAATCCTCAGCTACTTAAAAGCAACCCCAGAGTTCAAGTGTTTATTCAATGTCACATGCAATCTATTTGGAAACAGAACTCTTGTCTCAGGTCTTCTTTCTGCCTAAGCGTGTCTTGTTATCACCTCTGTTTTAATGCAGCTACCCTCATGAGCTCTAAAGAGTAAATGGGACAAAGCCTCTCTCCTTTACACTTCCTCTACAACCTATATGGAGGGGTGAGTGTAGTTGGTATGTGCTAGGACCTTTCTAAGAGATTCTGGCAGAATTGTCACCTGGTATCATCACCTCCAGTATAGGCTTACCTTTCAGGAATTATCAGGACATCACACTTCTTCCTGTGGGGAAGAAACATTCCTTAGATTTATACTCTTCAACTAATGACATATAGCAAGATTTATTCTTGATTTTTTTCTTGATTTTAAAGAAAAAAAATCTCTATATATACATAGTCTATTTTGGGGATCTATTATTTCTCAATTGACTCAAAAAAGCAAATGAAAATTCAAAGATGAGCAATTCTTGTTTATAGTTCTAGCCACTTCCTTCAGCCCATTGGCATTTACACAATGGCTGGGGGGAAGGTAGGATCATGAGAGTAAAATGTGTTGGTTTCATATCTCAAATATCTCTATAACACCATTGTATGTTAGGTATCACTTTTAAATGCATTGGCATATTATATTTCACAAAAGCATCTTATAGTTGAGAAGGTTTGATACTAAATAGATGAGATAATACTCTTTTAGTCTATGATCAATATTTGATGGATGCAGGTATGTGAAGACTCCTTATAATAACCCATGACCATCACCTTTGCTCAGAGTCTAGTGCACAGGATGGAAAACTGGTAATGCATGGGCCTCAGTGGTACAAGGCAGCTTCACACAGTGGGAAATTTGATATTCTGTAATCACGAAGAATGAAATGAGGGCAACTGATTGTATCCTTAAAGAAAAGGTAGAAGGATACTGGACCCAAGTTTACATTTTATCCACATTTAGAAAGCTATATTTTTGGGTCAGCTGTTCCAAAACTGGTCAATATATACTTAGTAAAGTAATTGATTTGGCTAAGAAAGAATGTAGAAATCATAGTTTTATATTGTCAGAAGGATCCTGGTAGGTGACATCAGGGACAAAAGCAGCAACAATTTGATGACAGTTCTCCAAAGACCTTGTTTTCCTGTTTAGAGCCCTCAAAATGTTCCACATGGTGTGAATGTTTTATTAACATTTACACCTCACAAGGTGGTTTCTTTCTGTGGATAAAAAACAAAGGCACTCAGGGATTCCAGCTTCACTCACATCTGTAGCTTCTGCTTTTGTCTAAATTTGATATTTTTGACAATACACCCTTTAGCAAAAAGCTTCAACAGCTTGTGTAATTATTAACATGAGTGTTGCAAACCTCTTGTACTGTACTTAAGAGTTGCCAGTCTTCACTGTCAGGAAAATTATGGAAAATTAAATTAGGACAATAGATGAAATAATGGATGTGAGGGAGTAAAATCCCTAAGTGCTTTGGTCATGCTGCTAATGAAGAAAGACTTCTCCCCCGCTTTTCTCTCAGTTGTGAGCGTCAGATCTCAGCCATAAAAATTTACCTTATATGCGGTTTTCTTTTACATATAAGTTGTTAATGATTTCTTGAGTGGTTGATTTAAAATAGGCTCTTTACTACAGCGTTTCAAAATCACTGTTGCATTAACAGACTGCTTTAAAATAGACCAACTTTCAAATTACAAAAACTAACTAAATAAATAAAAAGCGAGAGAGAGACAGAAATAAAGATAGAAAGAGATGAAAAGAAAGCTATCAGATCAGGCCTATCTTTAGAGTTTGTGTCTAAAAGCATTTTTATGTGGCCCTCTATTAAAAATTACAAACAAAATGACCCAAACACAACTTTGATCCTCCAATAACCTGCTGCATGGGACAATATATTACTGATTGAGTCAGGAATAAAAACAGAGCTTCCCACAGAAACACTGAAGGAAATAATTAATGTAATATTAAACATGATGATCAGGGATTACAAGCTCTCTTCTAGAGCTTGCTTTATTTATTTTTCTAATTCTATATGAGCCTTTATATCAATTTTATCAATATCTAATTAATAGTGAAACATTAATATAAACAGAAAGGGACAGTTTTATCATTTTCCAAGTAAATGTGAACCATCAGTGAAAGGCAAGTGAATTCAGTTCGTGATTGAGTTTAATAAAAAACTAGAGACATAATTGGAGAGTTCACACACACACACAAAAGAATATGGATAAATGATTGAGGAGAGGGATAATATTCATGTTTGAGAAAAACAGACCCATTCTGTCCATTACCAGCATGAACTTGAGTTAATATAGCATCCTGCTAAGTGCTTTTGATACCCTTCCAGAGGGCTTAGAAGTACAAGCCTAGCTACCACTCAGCAATATGCCTCTTTTGGCATGTGGCACAGTGACAGGGGAGAATAGGGAGGATGGTGGCTGAGTTGATGGTACTGTTTCATCAAAAGTGTGCATAGTCTAGGAAAAGAGGTCTCAGTTGTCTCAGAACAAAAGCTCCCTTTTAATAGTAAATATTTTGTAACACCTTATTTATTGCACACACATATTTTAAAAACACACTAATGTAAGGGAGATAAAAAGATAATGTAATTTATAACAAAATAAGTTCATTTATAAATGCTCTAGTCTGACTACAGTAGAAAATCTAATGAATGATGCCTGTACACACAGAGACACACACACACATTTATAGGCATCATGAAACCCAGCTACAAATGCACAGAGACACAGGAATGTTCTGCTGAAAAGGCAAGTTCCATAATTACCATTGACTTCAAAGATGCAGTTTCTTGAAATGAACACTAATTCTTGGTAATTCTGAAAAATAACAACAGAATGCTATGTTCCCCCCTCAATGTATTTTGTAGTAGTCTACTCTTGAAATTTAGTATGTACTAAAAACTCTGAAAAAAAAATCAAAAACCTTTATGCTTGAATACAAAGCATATTACATATCAGGTAAGATTTCACATAAGTGATTAGCTGGGGGGAAATTTTAAATTTTGTGAAATTCGGAGTAATTCTTCATTATGAAGAATTGTCCCAGACATTTCAGACTGTCTAAGATACTTGACCTCTGCCCATTAAAAGTCTTTAGCACCAAATACCTATACCCCGATTCACTGTGGCAAGGAAAAGAGTGTCCACAGATTTCCAAAATTTTCTTTAGTGTGCAAAATTTTTTTTTACTTTAGTGTGCAAAATACTTTCACTTGGAATTCAGTTCTATATTTCAAACCATATGAAATCTATAGTAAGCAGATATTCTGGAACTGTTAGGCAGCTTCTCTTGGTAGAAGATGGCTGCAATATGCCCTCTGGCTGCACTTAATGAATGGATATCCAGTGCATGCCTACCTGGCACCCTCAAATTCTGTAAGAAGACCTGATCTCCATCTGATGTTTACAGTACCACATCTGGGAGTTCTTGTCTTTGTTGTTATTGTGGCACATTCCTGTGTGGTACAGCCATGAGGATCTTTGACCTTGTTCTTTAACTCTACTATGTGTAACTGCACTAACAAACAGTGAAACCCCCTCCAATTAGGGGAAGTAATTCCCAGCAGTTTCCTCTTGCTTTTCCCTTCTCCTTCTCCCTGATTCCTGGGAACCAGTGAAGTGAATGCTATCTAAACACAGAAACATGTCAGCTGTGATATATCAGATCCAGCTCTCTTTTCTTCCCAGTTTCTATTTTACACACCAAAACATAAATGAGAGCCATGGTTGAACAATATACCCCAGGGTATCTGTGAAGTAGCAAATTCTAAACTGAAAATAGTTATAGTTGTTTCCCTGAGGCTGGACACATAACACAGGTAACCGTTATTTCTGACAACACAGCAATTTTCTCTGTAAGTTTCAGGGTCATTATAAGTACACAAGAATAAGTGTAACATTATTCAGGTTTTCTGAAGCAAAGGTTATTTTCTATAGAATGAATAAGAGCCATTATATGTGGTTTCAACATTTACCAGGCATCAGTGAAGTGTGTGTCTTGGGTAGTGGGGCAGGAAAAATGATGTTTTCTATATCTCTTGTATTTTCCATACCTAGATTTGCATCGTTTTCCAAAACTTAGAAAAATTCCCCTAGGAAGATGCAGTTCACCATTCTTTCCATATCAGTATCAAAATACAGGATGCTTTTACTAAGGAGCTCCATGTACTCCAAGGATAAGACTTAGATTTCAATGCCTCACTGGCTTTTTCAAAACTGACCTGCTCTCTAAGGCTTTTTTTTTTTTTTTCTCTTACAAGGGCGGTAATTGCTTTTCTCATTCTACTTCTTTCTGTATCTTTTCATTTTCAGATAGGTTCAGCTTGTTTCTCTCTTGATAACATTATTTAAATCAATAGGGAAATTAATTAATTATAAGTCAGACTGACCCAAGGGGTAATGAAATCTTGAATTCCAACACATCATCACTTCAAATTTAAGTTTCTTCAAATTTTACATCACCCTTGTGTTTCTCAGTGTCCAAGATATTCCTTTCTGGTTATATTTGACTTTATTCAATAAAAATTCAAGTTCCTCTTCCCTTGGCTATGGTCTGAGCTCCCCACAATAATTCTAATTACTAGTATCCAACAAGGACAATATCATTTGTCTCATCACCCACCCAAGGCCATCTGCAATTTGGGTAAAAAGGCTGCGGTCAGATTTAAGACTGCTTAGGGCCTCTTATCATCTCTTCTCTTTTGTTCATCTCTCTACCTTCCACTTCTACAACTATTTAGCAACCTATCAAATTCTGCAACCCATAGTATTGGCCTAACTATTATTTCCTATCACTCATCATATCACAGTATTTTCAGTGGGAAGTTATCTGTAAAGGTTTGTCATTGCAAATAATCAATATACAATCTATAATAGGAATAGAAAATAGTTTTAGTCAAGCCAAAATGAGCACTATAGCCTGGGAGACACAGATTCAGAAAGTACTTGAATTGTGTTTTGCTGGACTACAGAATAGGGAAGGCTTATAGTGGCAAAATCCACAAAGTTACATAAATTTTTGGCCACAAATTAGGATTGGAGCTTTCATGAAGTTAAGCTGCTTGTTAACTAAGGATTTGTTGGGGTCCAAAATAGTTGCATAGTTACAAGGGGAAATCTTAAGACCATAAGTTTGCAACTAGGAGCTGCTAGTAGATATTGTTTTGAGAATGGCTGGTGGTGTCATTGAGTTTGAAACAGTTCAGAAAATTCAAGTTCTCAATAATACAGGAATGTGCCTGAAACCATAGCCACAATGGCCACCCAGCTCCATTTTGAATGCTAAACCACAGTTACTCCATTTTGATTTTTAAATTCATTATTTTCTTTAATGGTTAAAGCAGATACACAATGAATGTTTAGCAGGCTGTAAAATAGGCTGTTCTATTTAGCATAAAGTTCAAGCCAAATCATGTATGAGACAGAAAGACTTCCTCATACCTCAATATGTGAAAATTTCTTTTGTCAGCTTCTCATGTCACATTGCCAGATCTCTGGTTAAAACCTCTGTTTCTCAATGTTAGATAATCTATTCCATAGAAGAGGAAATTTGAACTAGTTTTATGACGTGATTTAGTCCACTCACAGCCAGAATGATGACCAAATCAGAATGCCCACTTTCTTCCTTAAACCATCACTAACAGTATTCCCATTGATAAGAAAAAGTTAGGGAATGGTAGAAGCAAGCTCTTCATTCCTTCATCAAACATTGACACCCATTTCTGAAGGATGTGCAAAAGAAACTTTATATAACAAGTATGCCTTGTATTTCACCTATTTAAAGCCCTCATGTGATAAGGAATTGGAAGTAGTGCTTAAGCCCAATTCTACCAGAGTCCTTGGCTCCTTAACAGTTTGGAACCTTAGGCAGTCTACATATCTACACTTATCCAATGCAACTTAAGTCTCTCCGATTCAAGTCAATTCAATATTCTTCCTTCCCCCAGACTGCTCAGTTTCTTTTCCACTTTTTGTCATGATATAGACCTGTGAGTTGTTTAAGATGTCACTCTACTTGCCAGCTTACAAGTTAATGTGCCACGGTTCATGAATGCTGACTGAAGACCCTGGATTCCTGGATCAGAGGCAAAGGACTTTATTACTCTTAGCACAACAAGTTTCATGCTTGTGTTTGCTCCCTTGACCCCCAAGTCCCAGGTCCCAGTGTGGAGGGATACAGATGGATGCTGTGTGCAGAATGGGTTGGTGTCACTGTTGAAGAGCCTCAAGCTTAGGGAACACAAATCTTTTATAATGGGCTATACACCTACTCGACCTATGCTCTGTAGAGAGACATTATCTTTATTAAGCTGGACAATAAAATACTTTGGGTTTGCTCCAGATGTTGGCACTACAAACGTTTTTGAAGAAATAGTCCAGAATAAAGACCACCAAGGCACGTACTAGCAAGACATACAGAAATGCAAGAGTCCCATGGAAATGTCCCTCCCAACAGAACCTCCTTGCTCTAGACCTTCAACACTGCTCTCCATAGTCTTCCCCTGCTTCAAAATAGACAAGTACTTTTTACTCTGTAAGTAACAGATAATATTCTGCCCAGATTCTATGTCCATTAGACTATTCTGATTTGAAGTTACCCTAAAAAAGTTGCTCTTTTTCACAGCCTTAAGGAATGAAAAATAATTTTGTAATTTTGGAAATGTTTCATAGATGTCAAATAAAGTAGAATGGGTAGAATTCACCTTAAATACAACAAAACTCCATTCCACTTTTGCTTTATCTGCATTCAACAAGTTCTAAAAGGTAGTTGTTTCAATGTTGCTTATTTCTAAGAAATTTGAACTTTTATTATTTATTTAGTTCTTTTATTTTATAGAAGTATTTTGTTTTGTTTCTTTTTATTTAATTCTTTTTTTAATAACAATTCTATTATGGTCACTGTGTTCTTTAAAACACCGATTCTTTTATATTTATTGAGGTTATGTCAAATAAATCCAACTAACCAAAGACCACCAAAAGCACATATTTGCTCAAGCTAAATTAGAATTTTCAATTTGATACAACAAAGGAGAAAACACACAGTTCTATATTTTTGTAAATATATTTTTTGGGAAAAAACAATGATTGCTTATTGCACAAATTAAACCAATATATAAATCTAGAAGATATAAATCATAGACAATTAATCCCACTGTTGTACTAACAGAATATTGTGTTTACAGGATTTTCACATGGTAAATAAAATGAGGGGGTATAAAGCTTTTTTAAAACTAAAACTGATTTTGTCAAGATGGTGTTCTCTTTACCAAGAATACTATATAAACTCTTTTTTGGATAAGTCGAAATTGTACAGACACTGTAAATCATGCCAAAATCTCTGAGTGTCTTGCTTTTCTTATCTTGTATCCTATAACAAAGGCCATTAATTAAACTCATAGATAAACTTTTTTTCCTATTTCTCATTTGCAGTTTTGCCAAGAAAAGTATTTATAAGAAAGCACATATAAAGAGAAGTTTCTGTTTCTTTTAGTTAAAATGGGGCAATTAATTTTCCATTTTCCAATAAGTCTAAGAAAAAGTCACAAAAAATTTAGAAAACATTTTGAACTGAATGATAATGCCAACACAACTTCTCAAAAGTTGTGGGGTGTAGTTAAAGCAGTGCTTAGAGGAGCAGTTATAGCTTTAAATGTACCTATGAGAAAAAAAGGAATACTTAATATCAGTCTTCTAAACTTCCACCTTGAAAAATAGGCAAATTCAAGCAACATTAGTAAAAGGAAAATAGTAATAATGGGAGAAGAAATATGTTATATAGGGCAGAAAAAAGCAATAGAGAAAAGTAAAAAAAAAAATGTTAAAAATCGGCTCTGTGATAAAATTAATGAAGTTGATAAGCCTAGAGAGAGACCCATCAAGAAAAATAGCACAAATTGCCAATATCAGTCTAATTACTACAGATCCAACAGCTAGTAAAATGATGATAAGAATATATTGGCAACAATTTCAATAAATTCAACTAATTTAATCAATTGAAAAATACAATTTATCAAAACTAAAACAAGTTACTAAAACAAGAAGAAATAAATGACCTGAACATACCTTAATCTATTGAAAAAACTTAATTCCCACAAAACAATTCAAAACTCAGAGAGATTCACCAGTGGAATTACTCAAACATTAAAGAAGGAAATAATACCAATTCGAGAAAAACCCTTTTAGAAAATATGGAAGGAAGTATGAAGTCCGGCCTAACCCTGATACCACAGAACTATGACAGAGAAATGAGATATTACAAGAGAGAGGAAGGGAGGTTGGGAGAGAGAGAGAGAGAGAGAGAGAGAGAGAGAGAGAGAGAGAATGAATTATGATCAAGTGGGTTTCATCCAAGGAATTCAAGATTGGGTTATTCTTTGAAAATCAATCAATGAAATTTATCATGTTAGGAGAATAAAGAATAAAAATTATCTTAATAATGCAATAAAAGTTATTGACAAAATTCAACACCGTTCCATTATAAACACTGTCAGCAATCTAAGAATATGAGAATTCCCTTAATTAGTTAAAAAGTATCTACAAAAGTACTACAATTAATATCATACTTAATTGTCCTATGTTACCATAAAGTGAGGGTGCTTGCTCTCACTAACCCTATTCAAAATTGCACTAAAGATACTTACTTGCTAATGCAATAATACAAGAACAAAAACTTAATTACATAAATATTGGAAAGAAAAAATTAAGTCTCTAGTGACAGATGGAATGATTGTCTACTCAGAAAATCCTAAGGAATCTA
Source organism: Mesoplodon mirus (assembly GCF_964341445.2). Classification (NCBI taxonomy): domain Eukaryota; kingdom Metazoa; phylum Chordata; class Mammalia; order Artiodactyla; family Ziphiidae; genus Mesoplodon; species Mesoplodon mirus. The sequence continues at coordinate 114,024,028 of NC_138982.1, forward strand.
CCAATAAAGGTACCATAATAAGCTAATTTAGTAAGATTACAAAGACAGTTTATAATTTTATTTTTAGTTATAAACACTAACATAGAAGATTTACTCAAGATCTATTGCATAGATTAATTTTACTCAAGACAGTTTAAGAAATCGACTCGTAGTACCCAACACTTTTAAATAACTCAAACGTCAAAGAATAGGGAATGAAAACAAATTGTGTTTTATTCATATCAACAAAACAAGAAATGGATTAGAGACATATACAGCACATGGATTAATCTCAAAGATATGTTAAACAAAAGAAGATATACATAAAAATTCACTCTAAGTGATTCCATTTCTATGAAGTCAAAGTCAGGCAAAATGAAGCTATGGTAGTAGAAATCAGAGAGTGGTTACCTCAGATAGTGGGATGGTGGTAGGAGCTGGGGGGAAAGGAGAATGAGAAAACTTCCCTGGGTGATAGAAAAATTTTAGTGATGGCTACCAGGTGTATAAAATTTCCAAAACTCATTGAATTTAACACTTGATATTCATACATTTTATTGAAGGTAAATTACAGCTCACTAAAAAAAAAATAAAAGAATAAATATCTGAGTTAGAGAGACTTTGAGTGACTCATTCAGTGCCAGAACTATCATCCATCATTCTAACTTTATCGTCCAGAAGAGTTTGAACAAACTACAAATTTATTATGTCCATTACTGTAAGGTTTAAATATGAAATATTAACACATATATTAAATGGCACTATCATACTTCGAAAGATGTCAAGTGCTGTACCTGATTACTTGATTACCTGTCAGATAAGAGGATAAGTGCTGTGATTTCAGAACAGAGAGAAGTCATGTAGGATAAAAAAGAGTCTGGAATATCTTCATGCTGGAACAGGACTTTAAGTCAAGCTTTGAAAGTTGAGCATGCATTTGAATTGTTATCCAACCTTTTAATTATTGTTACTGGTATACATTTTTTACTTATTATAAGCAATGTTTGCCATTTAAGTTGGTCAAAAATAAGCAAACTGGGTTAATTCTAGATTAAAAAGAGTTTACATTATAGAAATTAGAAAATAATAATAGATACCGTTGGGAAAGACTTGAAATAAAAATCTTAGTTTTCAATACCTGACATCTGCAAGTGATGTCAAAACAGTGTCTACTAACAACAGTGAAAGTAACCATGTTTAAAAATGTAGCACAAACCTGTATGTGCCCAGAAATCACTTAACTTTCTCCATAGCTAAGTAAAGAAAATATGAAACACAAACAAAAGCACAAATACGACCACCTTCAGTTTGTTCACTGAAACACCATACTTCTCTTTTCCTGACATCCAAATGTTATTACAGTATTAAATTTAACAACTGACTAAATACAACAAGCTGATGGATGATAGGCAGTAATTGTTGAAGAAAATCTTTGGAACAACATATTTTACAGGGTACAGTATCCAATTTCCTGAAGTGACAGTTTTCAGTATCTTAATAGTGAAAGGACAATAAATTGTTCACTTCATGAGCATTTTTGGCACAAACTTTTAGAAGCAATTTTCAAAGGAGTCGTATAGGATGAATGATATGATACTTAGTGCAGCACTGGAGTACAGCATTAAACAATCACCGGGTGCAGAATATGAATTGATATGGCCCTAATTGCAACTTGTTTGCAAGGAGAGCAAGAGTTGCTCATATTACATGGAATAAGTTTTATCTCTGTGACAAGAAAAAAGAACTTCCAGCCACTGTACACTTCTAAATGTTAAGGCTGGTATTTACTTGAAAGTTTACTTTCTGTGATGGGTGTGTTCAAGTTACTTTTTTATCACTAACCAAACAAAGCTGTGTATCATGGAAAGGTAGAGGTGCCATGTGTTGCTATTGAGATGAGTCTTTATCTGCACATATGCCTTAAACACACTCAGCAGTGGGTCTGCCCTGCAGGAGTCATTTCTCGTATTATCTCTAGGAAACTCACCCCTCTAACAACTTCAACCTCCAAGGAAAATTTGTTTAAGCATGTAAATTGTGGCACATACACCTATCTTAACTAGTAAGGTATATAATTCAGAGTGAAGGGGCTTAATGTTTTCTTTGAGATAAAAAAGACAGTATATTAATTAATATTTAGTCATATACTAATTCCCTTTTTACTTAACTTTTAATTTATCTGTTACAAAAAAGTAAATCTTTCAACATTACTTTCTATGCAACATGAAATACTTTGAGAAGAATAGGCATTTGATAATTTTTAGAAGGAGGTAATATGTGTAGTTAAGAATTAGGGATCCAGAGTCATTTATCTAACATTAAATCCTAGATCTGCCATATATTATGCCTGTGATTTTGAGCAAGGTTATTTAACTTTTATGTGCCTTCATTTCCTCATTTGAAAAATTAAAATACTATTAGAATATATGTCATAAGCTACTAGGAATATTGGATATATTAGCACATGTAAAGCATTTTCAAATGAGAACAGCACATAGGAAGAAGTCAAGATTTGCTCTTATTGGATAATACTTGGATCTCTTTCTCATATGTCATGTACCAGAAGGGTTGTTTTGGAAACCAAAATTTAAGAAATAGTGTAGGGCTTCCCTGGTGGCACAGTGGTTGAGAGTCTGCCTGCCGATGCAGGGACACGGGTTCTTGCCCTGGTCCGGGAAGATCCCACATGCCGTGGAGCAGCTGGGCCCGTGAGCCACGGCCGCTGAGCCTGCATGTCTGGAGCCTGTGCTCCACAATGGGAGATGCCACAGCAGTGAGAGGCCTGCGTACAGCAAAAAAAAGAAAGAAAAAAAATAGTGTAGATAATGGTAATTAACTTTATTCTCTTGGTATTACAGATTGATGTGCTATTTTTGTTGTATTCAAATTGAAAAAACTTAAGCTGAAATGTCATCAATAACTGATTCTAGAGTTCTAAAATTAGTTTTAAAACAAATTAAGTTGCAAATCAAGACATAAAGAGTGGGGTAAGTGAGGGGAACCAGGAATCAGAATATATTTCTTGTCACTTGGAACACCTCACTCATTCTGAAAGTCTAAAAATGTCACAAGGATCTGTGCAGATTTCTTGAGGAAAAGCTAATGCTTTTCACTCCCTTACAGAGAGAAGGGGTGGTACCAGTAGGAGAAATTTGAAGGAAACTCCCTTGGACAGCTCATATGGGTCCCCCTAGAATCCATCCCCTGGATGGATATGCAAGGAATGTCTAAAGAAACTCAAGATATGAGGATGTGGCTCTCAGCCTGAGACAGCTGGGCAGAGAGAGAACAGAAGCTTACAATTAGAAAGTAACTGCCTTTCCAACAACGGCAATGTAAAATATGTAACAGTGTGGCTCTCATGTGTGGGTCAAACATGGAAGTCAGTCTAGACTCATTTAAAATAGGATTTAACCCAAGAGAGTCAGAGAGTATGAGGAAAACCCTTGAGAATAAGAAGCTAAGGAAGACTGGAGAGGTGGCTAAAGGGGAGAAACTCCCATCCCATAGGTGTATAGTCATAGAAATCCAGCAAGTGACTCCTGAAGATTTCATGACATCACCAAAGGGCAGAGAGTGAGCTTCAAACATCTGCCATTTCCAAAGAGCCAAAGCCATCTTAAGACAGTTTCAGTTAGGAGAAGTACATTCCCTTTCCTCTTTCCAGGTATTTCCAAACCAAGAGGGATCAGTTACTGCACCAAGTGAATTCATGGGTATGGGATAAGGAAGGCCAACAGCATCTCCTTCTAAAAAGTCAGGCAGCCCACCAGCAAACAGTATCTCTATGAAAAGATGATATTGGGAAGAATGAATATTGAAATGTTAAATACATTGGACCCAACATTCTACTTTTGGAATCAAGACTTCATTTTGTGAATAAAATAACCCTGGGATTCTTTATTACCTAAGAGTGACAAAAAAATCATGAGGCTTCCAGAGTTATCATTTACTGGCAGAAGAAAAATGTCTCCCCAACTGAGGGGAAGTGGGAGACAAAATTACAGTTTCATTTTGATAACATCACACCATTTACACTTGTTCAAATTTACAGTCCCACTAATATTAATAATATTGTTTGCCATGGGCAAGTGTTCCTCGGGTCTCCCTTTTCCTTTACTCCTACCCACATGAACCTGATTTTGTGTGTGTGTGTGAAATGTGTCCTTCTCCCAGTCTTATTTGTGTTATTACTATGAAAATTATTTTATTCTCAGCTCAGAGAACGTGCCATGATTGATTTAAACCAGTCAGCATATCACATTCTTCTGGTCATTGAGTGACAGGGAAGATTTGTGACTGTAGATTTCAGGAGATATACCTATGCCACAGGTACTGCAGTTAGAGAGACGCATCGCTTTCCTCCAACTAATTGATGACATGGGAGAATGTGGAATATAAGTTGGTTGTAGTTACTTAGCTAACACACTGGAGGCCCCTTAGCTGGGTAAAATGGGATGTGGGGATAGAGCTGAATAAATAAGGTAAACATTGTTTGAGCTACTGTTTAGAAGTTAAGGAAGCTAGCTCTCTTGACCCTTGAGAAGATTGAAGCAGTAGATTTTACTTCTTGTTTAATACAATTTGAGTTATCCTTGTGTCATTTTAACATAAGAGGTCCTGAAAAAGAATTTAAGATTTTTGGTTCCTCAATATGAGCCTAATTTTTTTGTAATAACAAACATATTCTAACATGTCCAATGGTTTTCAACCAAATTAATGCTATTAAATAAATGCAAAGTTTCACAAAATTTATATATTTGGAGGTATACATCTTGAATTACCTATTTCACTGCAAGTAACTCCTATTACATTAGAGGAGTTTATTTTTACATATTTTGCATATTTTTTAAATAATTAAAACAAGAACAACATTACAATTTTAACTTTATTAAATGTTCTTGCAGGAAGTCAATTCTCTGAGGAAAACTGAGAAGAAAAGTAGTCAAGTTTATATTAAATTAAAATTTAGGTCATGTTAAACTAATTCAAATAAACTTTAAAAAAATGTATGTGGATGAAATATATCTAAAAAAAACCCATTGATCATTCCTATACACTAATGATGAAAAATCTGAAAGAGAAATTATGGAAACACCCCCATTTACCATGGCAACAAAAAGAATAAAATACCTAGGAATAAACCTACCTAGGGAAACAAAAGACCTGTATGAAGAAAACTATAAGACACTGATGAAATAAGTTAAAGATGATACCAACAGATGGAGAGATATACCATGTTCTTAGATTGGAAGATGGTGTCAGTTTATTTATCTCTTGTAAAAATAAAATACAGTGTGTGTGTGTGAGTTGTGAAAAAAAAGGAAACTTTTAAATAAATAAATAATAAAAACCTTTGAGATTTGAAGGGAGAATTTACTGTAATTCTACCTTCCCACAAGTCTCTCTATATTATAGAATTGTTTGATTTGTCACATTTGGTCCCTAGTCATTTATTTCTTCCTCATTACAAATTAACATATTGCTGAATGTTTCTCAATTTTGGATGTATTACTTGATTTTTAAAGTTATTATGTACTCAGTCATAATATCCAGCAAATGAATATTAATACCCAGAAACAGTACTGGATATCATTTGGCCTTCTTTTGAGACCTATTCCTGACCACCCAGCTCCCACAGGTTCAGAAAAATAGCACATTTTCTATTCGCCCTGATATTTATTTTGTTTTGCTCTGTTTTCTGGATCAAATATTATGCTGTAGCTTATGGTCCTTGAGGGGTAACTTCTTCCAATTTCATGTCTGGATAAATAATGCTGTATAGAGAATTTTTGCTTTTTTAAGATTAATTTTTATGTAGACTATATTTCAATGGAAAGATATGAACAATATAGCAACCCACCAGTAGTTTAATGAATCCATAAAAATAGCAATAGACTTTTTCTTAGGCTAGAAAGGTATAAATAACAGTATTTGCGAGAGCATATTCTTAGGTTATTTACAAGGATTCTTATTTATCAGGAAACTGAAACTCATTTGGACTTGTAAACCAAAATGACCTATACATACTAATATCATTAGCCTAGAAATATAAGATAGTGAGTTATTTCCCTGTCAGAGCCCATGAACTAGAGAAAGATGAAGTGCAGCAAAGTCTGATTAGGAGGTTACTCAAGAAAAATACTTGTGAAATGGCCTTTGTATAAAACAAGATAGATACTTGAAGAGAAGTTTTAAATATATACTGTTTCAATTTTCAACCCTATAAATATTTCAAAATTTAGACACGAGTATAAATCTAATGCAGCTAAATTAAATATTGGGGAACTCTTTGCTCTCCCTCATTGAGGTCAAATTTACCAACTCTTTGCTAAAAAAATTGCCCAGGTTCATGATTAAAGAATAGGCTGGTGGAAGCCAGAACTTTAGCTGGCCTGATATTTAGGAGGTGATATTGGTCCTGACATCAATATGGCTTTCAGGGCCACCCAATATTGGGATGTCTCTGACAAGAGACACTATTCATGCAGCTTTTTGTGATCTACATGTGGATTCTACAGTTGATGCTGTACATCCTAATTTTGAAACTTCTAACCAAGAGTATTTCAGTCAACTGTCACATACAATGTTCTTCATAAAAATGAAGACATCTTATCAAATAATTGGCTATAGCACTTTTATTAATCAAGTCATATTTTCCATTTCTTCTATTATAACATTAAAAATAAAACACCACTAATAAGAAAAAGGTTAAATCCTTAAAAGTAAATTAAATTTAGTGTGCTCAATGTTTATCTACGTTGTACCATGTGACAGGATTTTCTTCCTTTTTAAGATCAAGTAATATATTCATAGTTAACACTACTGAACTGTACACGTAAAAATGGTTAAGATGTTACATTCTATGTGATGTATTTCATCACAATAAAAACTCAAAAATAAATTAATTAGTTAAGATAAAAATAAAAAAGTACTTAATATTAAAATAGCAAAATATGTGACTAGAAGTTACTTTTTTCATAAAAAAATACATAAAATATAAATGCATAATAAAATATTAAAACTTATACATAACTCTTTCAATATCTTCTTAAAGAGGTGGTGATGCAATGAAATAACACATGCAAGTCCTTAGAACAGTGCCTGGTCTATTAAAACTGTTCATCAAGGTTAGATGGTATTATTAGGAGTTGGACTTAGAACTGGAATAAGAGTGGGAGGACAGTGAAAAAATATATATACAGAGAGATAATTGTCAGCCCATTGCAGCTAATCGAACACACACTCATAAACACACACACACATGTCCTATTATTATACCAAAGCTGCTGGGTGCAGAGACCCGCTCCAGCAAGTGCATGAGTGCACACATACACACACACACACGGACATGCATACACACAGGAACGCACACATGAGCCAGCCTGCATGTTGACCAGAGCCTTCAAACTGCAGATTCCACTAGGAGATCACCAGAGGCACCGAACTAATTAGTAATTAGTTGTCCCTACACTAACTACTACTTCCCCAAGCACTTTGGTGAAGAAATGAATCCCGCCCAGCTCGCCAGTCCAGCCAGGTCTCTGTTTGGTCTTGCTCTGCAGACTCATTTTCTTCATGAAAGCCTGATCAAGGGAAAAATCAAGCCAGTGCCTGGAATCGTACTCTGAGTGGAGTGCAGCTCTCTCCCCAGCTGGGGAACACTGAACCCACAAAGTGCTCCCCAACACTCCTGCCAGAACAGGCCAGGGATATTGCAGCCTGGGGAGGCAACAGGAGCTAATCTGGTGGCAGCCATGTGACTGACAGGGTCTTGGTGCTCCAGCCTGGGGTCAGGCCTGAGCCTCTGGGGTGGGAGAGCTGAGTTCAGGACACTGGACCACAAGAGACCTCCTGACCCCACGTAATATCAATCAGCAAGAGCTCTCCCAGAGATCTCTGTCTCAATGGTAAAACCCAGCTCCACCTAACGGCCAACAAGCTCCAGTGCTGGAAGCCCCATGTCAAACAACTAGCAAGACAGGAACACAACTGAACCCATTAGCAGAGAGGCTGCCTAAAATCATAGTAAGTTCACAGACACCTCTAAACACACCATTGGAAGCAGCCCTGCTCACCAGAAAGAAAATATCCAGCCCCACACACCAAAACATAAGCACCAGTCCCCTCCACCAGGAAACCTACACAAGCCACTGAACCAACCTTACCCACAGGGGACAGAAACCAAAAACAATGGGAACGACGAACCTGCAGCCTACAAAAAGGAGACCCCAAACACAGTAAGTTAAGCAAAATGAGAAGACAGAGAAATACACAGCAGATGAAGGAGCAAGGTAAAAACCCACCAGACCAAACAAATGAAGAGGAAATAGGCAGGCTACCTGAAAAAGAATTCAGAATAATGATAATAAAGATGATCCAAAATCTTGGAAATAGAATGGAGAAAATACAGGAAATGTTGAACAAAGACCTCGAAGAACCTAAGAGCAAACAAACAATGATAAACAACACAATAAATGAATTTTAAAATTCTCTAGAAAGAATCAATAGCAGAATAACTGAGGCAAAAGAACGGATAAGTGACCTGGAAGACAAAATAGTGGAAATAACTACCACAGAGCAGAATAAAGAAAAAAGAATGAAAAGAAATGAGGACAGTCTTAGCGACCTCTGGGACAATATTAACACACCAACATTTGAATTTTAGGGGTCACAGAAGAAGATAAAAAGAAAATATTTGAAGAGATTATAGTTAAAATCTTCCTTAACGTGGGAAATGAAATAGTCAATCAAGTCCAGGAAGCGCAGAGAGTCCCATACAGGATAAATCCAAGGAGAAACACACCAAGACACATATTAATCAAACTATCAAAAATTAAATACAAAGAAAAAATATTAAAAGCAACAAGGGAAAAGCAACAAATAACATACAATAAATAACAAAAGTAACAAATAACATTCCTTATGGGATTCCCATAAGGTTAATAGCTGAACTTTCAGCAGAAACTCTACAAGACAGAAAGGACTGACAGGACATAGTTAAAGTCATGAAAGGGAGAAAACTATAACCAGCATTACTCTACCCAGCAAGGATCTCATTCAGATTCGACAGAGAAATTAAAACCTTTACAGACAAGCAAAAACTAAAATAATTCAGCACCATCAAACCAGCTTTACAACAAATGCTAAAGGAACTTCTCTAGGCAGGAAACACAAGAGAAGGAAAAGATCTACAATAAGAAACCCAAAACAATTAAGAAAATCGTAATAGAAACATACATATCGATAATTACTTTAACTGTAAATGGCTTAAATGCTCCAACCAAAAGACATACACTGGCTGAATTGATACAAAAACAAGACTCGCATATATGTTGTCTACAAGAGAAATACTTCAGGTCTAGCGAAGGATACAGACTGAGGGTGAGGGGATGGAAAAAGATATTCCAAGCAAATGGAAATCAAAAGAAAGCTGGCTAGCAATTCTCATATAAAACAAAATAGACTTTAAAATAAAGACTATTACAAGAGAAAAAGGACACTACATAATGATCAAGGAATCACCCAGGTAATCAGTATTCCTCTTCTACAATCCTGACCTACCTCATTGACCCTGGTTTTCATTCCCTGTAGGTGGGATAGCTCTTCCTGGCTACATTTTGGGTACACAGTGCCTAACCAGGGGAACCCTCTTTGGGCAATGTTTCATGCTTCCAGCTTACTGACCTCCCCTGTGTCAAAATACACTGTGTTAGATATTAGTGGTCAGCTGGAATGCAAGTCAATAACTAAACACAACTAAATAAAGTCATTAAATGGTTACAAAATGAAAAGGTTGTCTCCTCTGAGGGTATTTATGGTCCAGCTGAAAACACTATTTAGAATGTAAGAAATGACTCCTGAGCAGTGAAATATCAAGTGACAGTATGAAAATATCTTCAGAAAAGTGAGTCTTTTCCTGTGCCTCTAGATCATAAAATCTATACATCAGTCCATTCAAAATTAACTCAATTATATTCTACAGAGTTTTGTATTATATTTATTCCCTAGTGGTCTTGACAGTGAAACAATGAGACAATAAAATGAGATTCAGAAGCTATATCATCAAATATGTATTTATATACTCTCATAAATCCTTAAAATCTGGCTTCCAAATTAGGATTAAGATAGAATTCTCAGTTCTTGATTATTTTTAAAGTGTTTTTTTCAGTTTTATTGAGATACAGTTGACATATAATATTGTATTGGCATATATCAAATCATTATATGTACAACATAATGGTTTGATATATGTATATATTGTGAAATTATTACCAAAATAAGTTTAGTTAACACCTTTCACTCATATAGTTACAATATTTTTTATGTTGAGAAATTTTAAGATCTACTCTCTCAGCAACTTTCAAATATACAATATAGTACTGTTAACTATAGTCACCATGTTGTACATTATATCCCCAGAACTTATTTATTTTATAACTGGGTCTTGGTTACTTTTAACCATTTTTTTAAGTCATTGACATTGAGACAATGAATAACACTTGGGATCCACAGTGGTTTTATAAACTAAATTACAATATAATGGAAATTGAAATTTATATTTCATAGAAACTATATTTCTAAGACTATAATTTATATTATTTGAAAATGTATTCTTTCTTATTACTAATTTCTAGTAAAATAGGTTGTGGGTGACATTTGAGAAATATAATTTACAGAGAGAGACCAATATTATTATAAATTCCTTATTACTTTCCTACACCTGGTGTTAGGGAACTACACGGTTAGGTTTCACATAATAATAATAATTATATCCCATGTTTCTTATTATTCTTGATAGATAAATAACATTGAGACCAAACCAGATTTTTTCAATCAATAAAATGGGACCTTTTTGTTGCCCTTAGGAAAACAGACCAGTAAATATATAGAATTTAAATAGCATTAATTTGAAAATTAGAAATGGTTGCATTAAATAGACCCTTTGTATAATCCTGGTCTTAAAAACTTAGTAACTAAGATGTTAAACATTTCCCCTTTGTATTGAGACAGTACACTATTCCATAGTATACACCCTCAATCTTCACTTGTCAAGATAAGGATAATCAATCTCAATTCCCCATAAAATGTAATTTCCATTAAAGCCAAGCAATAAACACTACCAATTTCTTTGTAGCATTGGACTTCTACAAAATAATCCCCTTTAAAAGAGACAAGGGGAAAAATTCTTTACTTTACCACTGAGATACTGGTATGTAGAAGCAGAAAAGTCAATTCATCTTCTTATCTACCTGAGATGCCTATAATTAATGTTTCTTTAGGTTTACTTTTAAAGGTTAAAATAGAATTCAGTGAAACTGATCTTTGCTAAGGAAAAGAGCAGCAGTTTTCACAAAGAGAGACTATTTCATATTAAAACTGCATTCCATGTAATCTGGCATGCATCCTAACATCCCCAAACAACAGTGACTGTCAATCAAATCAAACCCTGGTCATTAATATTTTATTTTGTAAAATACTCTGTGTGGAATAAAAGTTATAGCCTCCATCCTCAGGAAGTTTATATTTTACTAGAGTGTAGAAAATGCTACACTTCAAGGAAATGTATTTTTCATTTTTCCAAAACATCCAAGAAGGAAGACATATTTCTAACAAAAAGTTCAAGTGCTGCTAACATAGATTGACATACATGAGTGCTCACAATGGGTATTGCTGATGACTTTTCTAGAACTTCAATCTGGGTATCATGTCCTTGTTGCAATCTTTTAGAGGTTCTGCATTGTTTTCAGGGTAAACTTCAAAGGATCATAAAATGACCTTCACTTGAACATTCATTTAATTTTAGCACAATTCCAATTCCAGTGTCCTCTTTTCCTTTATTCAGGATCAGTAGGCATGTTACTCTCCCTTATTGCTCTGTCTCCCCTTCCCAAAAGTGTTCTTTTACCTTATTGGCTTGCATGTATCTTCTTTTTAAAATATTATTTATTTATTTTTTTTTTGCTTTATAACAAATTTAATCAGTTATACATATACATATGTTCCCATATCCCCTCCCTTTTGCATCTCCCTCCCACCCTCCCTATCCCACCCCTCCAGGCGGTCACAAAGCACCGAGCTGATCTCCCTGTGCTATGCGGCTGCTTCCCACTAGCTATCTACCCTACGTTTGGTAGTGTATATATGTCCATGCCTCTCTCTCACTTTGTCACAACTTACCCTTCCCCCTCCCCATATCCTCAAGTCCATTCTCTAGTAAGCCTGTGTCTTTATTCCTGTCTTACCCCTATGTTCTTCATGACATTTTTTTTTCTTAAATTCCATATATATGTGTCAGCATACAGTATTTGTCTTTCTCTTTCTGACTTACTTCACTCTGTATGACAGACTCTAGGTCCATCCACCTCATTACAAATAGCTCAATTTCATTTCTTTTTATAGCTGAGTAATATTCCATTGTATATATGTGCCACATCTTCTTTATCCATTCATCTGATGATGGACACTTAGGTTGTTTCCATTTCCGGACTATGGTAAATAGGGCTGCTATGAACATTTTGGTACATGTCTCTTTTTGAATTATGGTTTTCTCAGGGTATATGCCCAGTAGAGGGATTGCTGGGTCATATGGTAGTTCTGTTTGTAGTTTTTTAAGGAACCTCCATACCGTTCTCCATAGTGGCTGTACCAATTCACATTCCCACCAGCAGTGCAAGAGTGTTCCCTTTTTTCCACACCCTCTCCAGCATTTATTGTTTCTAGATTTTTTGATGATGGCCATTCTGACTGGTGTGAGATGATATCTCACTGTAGTTTTGATTTGCATTTATCTAATGAGTAAAGATGTTGAGCATCCTTTCATGTGTTTGTTGGCAGTCTGTATATCTTCTGTGGAGAAATGTCTATTTAGGTCTTCTGCCCATTTTTGGATTGGGTTGTTTGTTTTTTTGTTATTGAGCTGCATGAGCTGCTTATAAATTTTGGAGATTAATCCTTTGTCAGTTGCTTCATTTGCAAATATTTTCTCCCATTCTGAGGGTTGTCTTTTGGTCTTGTTTATGGTTCCCTTTGCTGTGCAAAAGCTTTTAAGTTTCATTAGGTCCCATGTGTTTATTTTTGTCTTTATTTCCATTTCTCTAGGAGGTGGGTCAAACAGGATCTTGCTGTGATTTATGTCATAGAGTGTTCTACCTATATTTTCCTCTAAGAGTTTGATAGTTTCTGGCCTTACATTTAGGTCTTTAATCCATTTTGAGCTTATTTTTGTGTATGGTGTTAGGGAGTGATCTAATTTCATACTTTTACATGCCCCTATCTAATTTTCCAAGCACCACTTATTGAAGAGACTGACCTTTCTCCACTGTACATTCCTGCCTCCTTTATCAAAGATAAGGTGACCATATGTCCGTGGGTTTATCTCTGGGCTTTCTATCCTGTTCCATTGATCTATCTTTCTGTTTTTGTGCCAGTACCATACTGTCTTGATTACTGTAGCTTTGTAGTATAGTCTGAAGTCAGGGAGCCTGATTCCTCCAGCTCCATTTTTCGTTCTCAAGATTGCTTTGGCTATTCGGGGTCTTTTGTGTTTCCATACAAACTGTGAAATTTTTTGCTCTAGTTCTCTGAAAAATGCCAGTGGTAGTTTGAGAGGGATTGTATTGAATCTGTAGATTGCTTTGGGTAGTAGAGTCATTTTCACAATGTTGATTCTTCCAATCCAAGAACATGGTACATCTCTCCATCTATTTGTATCATCTTTAATTTCTTTCATCAGTGTCTTATAATTTTCTGCATACAGGTCTTTTGTCTCCTTAGGTAGATTTATTCCTAGATATTTTATTCTTTTCGTTGCAATGGTAAATGGGAGTGTTTCCTTGATTTCACTTTCAGATTTTTCATCATTAGTATATAGGAATGCCAGAGATTTCTGTGCATTAATTTTGTATCCTGATACTTTACCAAATTCATTGATTAGCTCTAGTAGTTTTCTGGTAGCATCTTTAGGATTCTCTATGTATAGTATCATGTCATCTGCAAACAGTGACAGCTTTACTTCTTCTTTTCCGATTTGGATTCCTTTTATTTCCTTTACTTCTCTGATTGCTGTGGCTAAAACTTCCAAAACTATGTTGAATAAGAGTGGTGAGAGTGGGCAACCTTGTCTTGTTCCAGATCTTAGTGGAAATGGTTTCAGTTTTTCACCATTGAGGACGATGCTCGCTGTGGGTTTGTCATATATGGCCTTTACTATGTTGAGGAAAGTTCCCTCTATGCCTACTTTCTGCAGGGTTTTTATCATAAATGGGTGTTGAATTTTGTCAAAAGCTTTCTATGTATCTATTGAGATGATCATATGGGTTTTCTCCTTCAATTTGTTAATATGGTGTATCACGTTGATTGATTTGCGTATATTGAAGAATCCTTGCATTCCTGGAATAAACCCCACTTGATCATGGTGTATGATCCTTTTAATGTGCTGTTGGATTCTGTTTGCTAGTATTTTGTTGAGGATTTTTGCATCTATGCTCATCAGTGATATTGGCCTGTAGTTTCTTTCTTTGTGACATCCTTGTCTGGTTTTGGTATCAAGGTGATAGTGGCCTCGTAGAATGAGTTTGGGAATGTTCCTCCCTCTGCTATATTTTGGAAGAGTTTGAGAAGGATAGGTGTTAGCTCTTCTCTAAATGCTTGATAGAATTCGCCTGTGAAGCCATCTGGTCCTGGGCTTTTGTTTGTTGGAAGATTTTTTATCACAGTTTCAATTTCAGTGCTTGTGATTGGTCTGTTCATATTTTCTATTACTTTCTGATTCAGTCTTGGCAGGTTGTGCATTTCTAAGAATTTGTCCATTTCTTCCAGGTTGTCCATTTTATTGGCATAGAGTTGCTTATAGTAATCTCTCATGATCTTTTGTATTTCTGCAGTGTCAGTTGTTACTCCTTTTTCATTTCTAATTCTATTGATTTGAGTCTTCTCCCTTTTTTTCTTGATGAGTCTGGATAATGGTTCATCAATTTTGTTTATCTTCTCAAAGAACCAGCTTTTAGTTTTATTGATCTTTGCTATCGTTTCCTTCATTTCTTTTTCATTTATTTCTAATCTGATCTTTATGATTTCTTTCCTTCTGCTAACTTTGGGATGTTTTTGTTCTTCTTTCTCTAATTGCTTTAGGTGCAAGGTTAGGTTGTTTATTCGAGATGTTTCCTTTTTCTTAAGGTGGGATTGTATTGCTATAAACTTCCCCCTTAGAACTGCTTTTGCTGCATCCCATAGGTTTTGGGTCGTCGTGTCTCCATTGTCATTTGTTTCTAGGTATTTTTTGATTTCCTCTTTGATTTCTTCAGTGATCACTTCGTTATTAAGTAGTGTATTGTTTAGCCTCCATGTGTTTGTATTTTTTACAGCTCTTTTCCTGTAATTGATATCTAGTCTCATAGCATTGTGGTCGGAAAAGATACTTGATACAATTTCAATTTTCTTAAATTTACCAAGGCTTGATTTGTGACCCAAGATTTGATCTATCTTGGAGAATGTTCCATGAGTACTTGAGAAAAATGTGTATTCTGTTGTTTTTGGATGGAATGTCCTATAAATATCAATTAAGTCCATCTTGTTTAATGTATCATTTAAAGCTTGTGTTTCCTTATTTATTTTCATTTTGGATGATCTGTCCATTGGTGAAAGTGGGGTGTTAAAGTCCCCTACTATGATTGTGTTACTGTCGATTTCTCCTTTTATGGCTGTTAGTATTTGCCTTATGTATTGAGGTGCTCCCATGTTTGGTGCATAAATATTTACAATTGTTATATCTTCTTCTTGGATCGATCCCTTGATCATTATGTAGTGTCCTTCTTTGTGTCTTCTAGTAGTCTTTATTTTAAAGTCTATTTTGTCTGATATGAGAATTGCTACTCCAGCTTTCTTTTGGTTTCCATTTGCATGGAATATCTTTTTCCATCCCCTTACTTTCAGTCTGTATGTGTCTCTAGGTCTGAAGTGGGTCTCTTGTAGACAGCATATATATGGGTCTTCTTTTTGTATCCATTCAGCCAATCTGTGTCTTTTGGTGGGAGCATTTAGTCCATTTACATTTAAGGTAATTATCGATATTATGTTTCTATTCCCATTTTCTTAATTGTTTTGGGTTCGTTATTGTAGGTGTTTTACTTCTGTTGTGTTTCTTGCATAGAGAAGTTCCTTTAGCATTTGTTGTAAAGCTGGTTTGGTGGTGCTGAACTCTCTCAGCTTTCGCTTGTCTGTAAAGCTTTTAATTTCTCCATCAAATCTGAATGAGATCCTTGCTGGGTAGAGTAATCTTGGTTGCAGGTTCTTCTCCTTCATCACTTTAATTATGTCCTGCCACTCCCTTCTGGCTTGTAGAGTTTCTGCTGAGAGATCAGCTGTTATCCTGATGGGGATTCCCTTGTGTGTTATTTGTTGTTTTTGCCTTGCTGCTTTTAATATGATTTCTTTGTGTTTAATTTTTGACAGTTTGATTAGTATGTGTCTTGGCGTATTTCTCCTTGGATTTATTCTGTATGGGACTCTCTGTGCCTCCTGGACTTGATTAACTATTTCCTTTCCCATATTAGGGAAGATTTCAACTATAATCTCTTCAAATATTTTCTCAGTCCCTTTCTTTTTCTCTTCTTCTTCTGGAACCCCTATAATTCGAATGTTGGTGCATTTAATGTTGTCCCAGAGGTCTCTGAGACTGTCCTCTGTTCTTTTCATTCCTTTTTCTTTATTTTGCTCTGCAGCAGTTATTTCCACTATTTTATCTTCCACCTCACTTATCCGTTCTTCTGCCTCAGTTATTCTGCTATTGATCCCATCTAGAGTATTTTTTATTTCATGTATTGTGTTTTTAATCGATGCTTGATTCATCTTTAGTTCTTCTAGGTCCTTGTTAACTGTTTCTTGCATTTTGTCTATTCTATTTCCAAGATTTTGGATCTGGGAAATAGAATCTTGGATCATCTTTACCATCATTATTCTGAATTCTTTTTCAGGTAGACTGCCTATTACCTCTTCATTTGTTAGATCTGGTGTGTTTTTATCTTGCTCCTTCTCCTGCTGTGTGTTTTTCTGTCTTCTCATTTTGCTTATGTTACTGTGTTTGGGGTCTCCTTTTTGCGGGCTGCAGGTTCATATTTCCCGTTGTTTTTGGTGTCAGTCCCCAGTGGCTAAGGTTTGTTTAGTGGGTTGTGTAGGCTTCCTGTTGGAGGGGACTAGTGCCTGTGTTCTGGTGGATGAGGCTGGATCTTGTCTTTCTGGTGGGCAGGTCCACGTCTGGTGGTGTGTTTTGGGGTGTCTGCGGACTTTTTATGATTTTAGGCCACCTCTCTGCTAATGGGTGGCGTTGTGTTCCTGTCTTGCTAGTTGTTTGGCATAGGGTATCCAGCACTGTAGCTTGCTGGTCGTTGAGTGAAGCTGGGTGCTGGTGTTGAGAAGGAGATCTCTGGAAGATTTTCGCCATTTGATATTATGTGGAGCTGGGATGTCTCTTGTGGACCAGTGTCCTGAAGTTGGCTCTCCCACCTCAGAGGCACAGCACTGACTCCCAGCTCCTCAATTTGGGATGATATGTTGACTATTCATGTATTCCACAGATGCAGGGTACACCACGTTGATTGTGGAGCTTTAATCTGCTGCTTCTGAGGCTGCTGGGTGAGGTTTCCCTTTCTCTTCTTTGTTCTCACAGCTCCTGGGTCTCAGCTTTGGATTTGGTCCCGCCTCTGCGTGTAGGTCGCCGGAGGACGTCTGTTCTTCGCTCAGACGGGACAGGGTTAAAGGAGCAGCCTCTTCGGAGACTCTGGCTCACTCAGGCCGGGCGGGAGGGAGGGGCACGGAGTGCGGGGCGAGCCTGCAGCGGCAGAGGTTGGCGTGACTTTGCACCAGCCCGAGGCGCACCGTGCATTCTCCCAGGGAAGCCGCCCGTGGATCCCGGGACCCCGGCAGTGGCGGGCTGCACAGGCTCCCGGAAGGGCGGTGTGAACAGTGACCTGCACTCGCACACAGGCTTCTTGGCGGCAGCAGCAGCAGCCCCAGCGTCCCACGCCCGTCACTGGGCTCCGCGCTTTCAGTCGCGACTCGCGCCCGTCTGTGGAGCCCCTTTAAGCAGCACTCTTAATCCCCTCTCCTCACGCACCAGGAAACCAAGAGGGAAGAAAAAGTCTCTTGCCTCTTCGGCAGCTCCAGAGTTTTCCCGGACTCCCTCCCGGCTAGCTGTGGCACATTAGCCCCCTTCACGCTGAGTTCTCACCGCCAGCCCCAGTCCTCTCTCTGCGCTCTGACCGAAGCCTGAGCCTCAGCTTCCAGCACCGCCCGCCCTGGCGGGCGAGCAGACAAGCCTCTCGGGCTGGTGAGTGCCACTCGGCACCGATCCTCTGTGCGGAAATCTCTCCGCTTTGCCCTACCCAGGTATGTGGGGTGTTTCTTGCCTTTTGGGAGGTCTGGGGTCTTCTGCCAGCGTTCAGTAGGTGTTCTGTAGGAGTTGTTCCACGTGTAGCTGTTGCTTGCATGTATCTTGCAGGAGTCATTTTAATGTCTCCTCCCCCTGCCAAGTGCTAAGACCCTCCCTCAGACCTCCACCAAGGATTGATTTCTTTCTTCCAAAATTCCTCCACTGTGTATCTTATATTGTGCTATTTAGTATTGTAGTAGCTTGTTTGTTGACATTCTTTTCTACTATCTTGTGAATTCTTTAGTGACAAGGTTGTATTTTAATCATCATAATATTATTCAATGTCTAGCATGATACTTTGCATATTTGCATGCAACAAATTTGTGCTTACTGAATGAAAACTTGGTCAAACTTCATAAATGTTCCAAAAAATACACTAACAACAAATAGAATTAAAACATATTGACATGGGTATTATTTATTAGATATTTTAAAGATAGTGGTTTACTTTATAGGTTATTTGCAGTGTTTTGATTTCTACTTATTTGTATCAATGTTCTCACAAGATGGATTCCACTGTTATCAAAATAGTAACATTTTTGTTAAAATGTTTGTGTAATTTTAAAATAAATTGATGTAAACACATGGGTAAAAATATTTCCCTAAATAGAATAAATATATATAATGTAACTCTTATATGTAACTGTACATCTTCAATTATTTTTATATGAATCCAGTATTCCCCACCAACAAAAGGCTAATAAAAGGCAAGATTATTTATTTTAAATAAATTAGTATTGGATATTATAGAAATGGTGAAAATCAAACAAAAAAAGCAGATTTGTGAAGTAGAATATATAACAAAATGCTGAGGAAATAGATGAATTACAGTTGCTGAGTACAAGAACAACATTTACAGTTTAATTATTATATCTTACAATGTTCTATTGAAATGTATTTATTTAGATGTTTCTTTTCTCCTTTAGGCATACACCATTTAATATAATAAAACATCTCTTTCATTTTGTTCTATTCCTAGGACAATATCTTGTAAACAATGGGTCCTCACATAGTATTAATAATATTAATCAAAATTCTATTTTATCATCAGCAACACATAAAAAATATAAGAAAAAAGTCAATTAAATTGTGGCAACAAAATATTCATATTATAAGAAGGAACTCAGATATCAAAAAACCTAAAGAATAAGCTCATTCCAACAGGTTGCATCACTCAATATTTATACCTTTTAAATTCATTAAGTAGTTCAAATGTTAAGTGAAGAAAAATTAATCTGAAAAATTTTATACATTTAACTTTAAGTTATTCTTAAAACTTTTAAACTTAGATAACTTTGTTCCCTTTTGGTAATTTTCTTTATAGTTAAGGATACTATTTCCCAATTTGCAATATCAAATTGCAATCCAAAAAGTATTTTAAAAGGAAAGCAATAACTTTTTAAAAAGGTCATCTAAATCAAATTTTATTACTTCAAAGTTAAAGCATAATCCTTTGGATACCTTGTTAATAATTTTATATATTTTTTTAATTTTAATAACACAATTATTATGGAATAGTCTTATCAGAAGTAGGAAATGCATTTTACTAAATTATTCTTGATAGTGCTATGGCAAAGAAAAAGTACAAACAAAAGCACACATATACACATATGTATTAATATAGTTGTACTATATTTGCAATAATGTAGTATAGTAGCATCAGATATGCACAGATGACATGGTGTGTGTGTGTGTGTGTAAGAGAGAGAGAGAGAGAAGAGGGAGGTGCCAAATAACCAACCAGCTTTCACATCACTAAAATGTAAAGCTGAAGAATGGCTGTTCCTTATAATTTAAAGTGTAAAATTCTCCTAAAGGATATTAAAAAAATATTCCACCTTCTGAAGCCCTTTTAGGTCAGGATTTTTGAGATATTTTAGTAAGGTAATAATTCTATATATCTACCAAAATATTCTACTTTAAAAAAAAGAACAGAATATATAAGGATAAAAATAATCCTTTCTGTCTTATTTCCACAGTCTGAAATGCAGGTCTGGTTTATTTCCTACATTAGAATGAACACCTCCTATTTTATTTAAGAGGGGAGCACACATTTCTTATATACTTTTGCCAAGCTTTCACGAAGTAAGCTGTTAATATCATGACATATGATCTGTGGCATTTCCTTTAGGGAAGCTTATTCTCACAGGACAACAGACCTGTTTTAAAGATAACTTTATGTATTACAGCTAATATATCATCAAAGAGTCATAAAGCTTAGAAGATGAGAGAAAATGCACATCTTCTTTTGAAGGCACTCTTGAGTATTCATATAAAGTGGTTTAAGTGTATTTTGTTAATCATTAAATGTCACCAAGACTTTTCCAAGACAGTTCATTTATATATTACCAAATTACCATTATAATTTTCTGTATTTCTCCCTTCTATATAATCAAGTAATTACTGATATCTTAAGATTCCACAAGACAAATTTCTGGTTCATTAAAAAAGTGTTAAACCAAAGTAAAACGTTGTCTAGGGGAATTAGTTAAATCAGCTTAGCAACTGTTCTTTATATCACTGCCTATTTCATTTATGTCTCTTTCTTTCAGTTTCTGAGTCTCTCCCTCACTCCCTCCCTCCCTCTACTCACCACTTGGATGGAATTTATTCTCAGTGTAATTCATATGTTAATGTGTAATTTCTCCCCCATAATGTTATTTCATTGTTTGAATTCAAAACCTACTCACCACACTTCTGAAATTGACCCCAGGCATGGCTCCTACTTGCAACACTTTATAATGTTGCATTAAGTCAAATATGATATTTTCCAAATAAAGTATGCTAATATGTATTGAATATCGTTAATGCCAGGCTTTATCATCTTTGTTATTGTCATCTTCATCATTATGATCAATCAACAACCATTCCTTCAACACCTCCATTTTTCAAGCCCTGTGTTAAGTGTTTCACAAGTGGTATAAATGCTACTTTATTCAATTCACAAAACAATTCTAAGAAAGAATAATATGATTTGAATTCTGCTGATGGGGAAAATGAGTAACAAACAGGTTAACAAATCTAATTAATTAGTCCCCAAATTATGTGATGGGTTAATATTTGAATATGTATTTGCATGTCTTCAAAATTCAGATTTCCCACTATTCCATTCTGAAACAAGGCATTTAGAAAGTCCATTTAAACAACAAGGAACTACTGTATAGCACAGGGAACCATACT
Source organism: Mesoplodon mirus (assembly GCF_964341445.2). NCBI lineage: Eukaryota > Metazoa > Chordata > Mammalia > Artiodactyla > Ziphiidae > Mesoplodon > Mesoplodon mirus. The sequence continues at coordinate 114,045,614 of NC_138982.1, forward strand.
CAATATCTTGTAATAACTTATAATGGAAAAGAATCTGAATAAGAATATATATATATATATATATATATATATATATATATATATATATATATAGTATGTATATATATATATATATATAACTGAATTACTTCACTGTACACTTGAGATTAACAGAACATTGTAAATTAACAATACTTTAATTAAAAAAAGAAAGAGTACAAGCTAAAAATTAAAAACAAAAAATATGCTGTTTAAATGTTTTCATCAATTATATCTATTAATTGAAACATTTTACTTCTACCAATGGTTAATTTATAACCCAAATACACCATGATACTTCAAGAGGGAAAAGAAAAGAACATTTCTTTTCTCTGACTCCTAAAGCAATATCATTCATACATATGTTCTAAAATTTGATAAAATATCAACTTGTAATTTTTTCTAGTATCCTGAATGACTCAGTAAGACTGGAACTTCAGAGTACGTAAATGTGACCCAACAGGGAATTGTTAACATGTTAGTAGGTAAACTCTTGAGTGCTAGCATGACTCTTTCCCTATAGAAGAAGCCAGCGGTAACTCTGGGCTCGTCTGAACTTTCTCTGTTGGCTTGTGTTGAAAACTCACTTTGGTTAAGTCTCTGTAGAGAAGCTGGGTAGCATTGGAAAGCTGCAAACACCCATTTAGTTGTATGTCTCTGCACTTGCCTAGCTCACACTTAGGTAACTGACTAGATTTTAAATATTTCAGTGGATAGACCAGATGGTTTTCATCTTTCTTTTTTCCTTCTTCCTCTCATCCTTCTTTTATTTATTTCTTTATTTCTGACTTTCTTTCTTCCACTTATTTTTTAATGTCATTTTCTTTATCTAGTCCATCTGTCCTCCCCTCTATTCAAGCTCAATACATATACTAAGACAAAACTTAGCACACAATATTTATTTCTTAACAGATTAATTGAAGTCAACATAAGTAGCAGTAGAGCTTAGCTAAAGTTTATATTTGGTCCACCTTACAATGGATCATTTTGATATGTGCTAATTAATAAGTCAAATTTGTTTTCAAATTAAGTGTCCAAATTCAGTCCATTCAGAACCTTAAATCATGACCTGTACAATGTCTGACACATAGTATGGTCTAATGATTATTTATTGAAAGTGGAGAAATGAATGTTTTGAACCTTGCTCATTTAACCATGTATTTAGTTTTCACTGTGCATGCAACATATATAAGCACAATGCTGGTTTTGAAAGTAAAAATCCTCATCTGTACTACAGTCATCAATATTAATATTTTGTTTCAGTGACTGTTGAGCCAGAAGAAGGAAAATGCATACATTTACCTTAAAGAGAGGAGAAGATGAGGAAGATACCACTGAAGCATAATAGAAAAGAATAAGCAAAATATGTAAGGAACCATAAGAAACCTTAAGTATATGAGGAAATAAATTCAAAATATCAGTTAAGTATTAAGAGTGGGTTTCCATTTGATATTTCTATTTTGATTGTAACAGATTAAATATTCTTTAATAGGAGAATAACCTAAAGCAGACAATGTCTGTAATAAAAGATTAGTTCCCTAAATAAAAACAAGAAGAGTAGAAGTGAGAAAAGCCTGAAAGCAGTGTTACCTGTCAGTAAGTTATGGGAATTCACCCACTGGTGATAATGAGATTCTGACATAGAATTGATTATATATAATGAAAGACATGAGTGAACCCAAAGCTAGTTTGACAGCATTGTCAAATTTAATTTGGTTTTTACTTCTTTTAATATTTTTCCTTTTTCCTATCTTCTCTAACATAATAACCTTTGTTTCTGCATAGCTGCATTGCAGGAAGAAGAAATGTGTATCAGTTCTCATAGCATATATACATTCAAAGATTGTACTTATGTTGGGTTTTTTTTTCATCATTTAGAGACTAAGAAATTTTATGTCATTACACAAGATTTAAATTATTGTGTTAAGACAGTGGAAGTGTTTAAGAAAGATAAAAATCTGCCTTCTCTGTCTATATTTCAAATAACTATAGTCCAATAGAAGTTCTATCTTCTCTACTTCCTAAGGGTTTAGCTCATATGATGGATCAATAAGGTTATCTTTAGAAATTCCTATCAACATATGACATGATTATGATGAAAACTCCTTATTGCTGATAATGTGCCAACAAAAGTGTCAATGGGATAAGGATACAAAAAGATCATAGTGTTAGCAAAGAATAGCACCAAAAGACTGTTATAATAATGGAATCCTTAACTTATACTCAGCCTCAGGATATATGGATTAGTGATGAACACTGCCGATCATACCAAAGTGAACACAGTTTTCCTGAAGAACATCATTTGTATTGAAAATGGAAAACTCTTATTTCTGAAAAAAGTCAAGAACTTACAATATAGGCTGAAATTGAAGAGTATTTGGGCTGGGCCGCCATAATGTCTCCTTCCCTACTTACTTGCCTTCTAACGTGCTTTTCTTATATTGATGTCCTAGACCGTGTTGGTTCTACCAACACTGCTATTTCATTTAAACAGAGGATTACATTCTTTACTCACATGGGTGATTTACAAAATTACATATAAATATAAGTAGAATATGTAAGAGGCTGTTCTCTGAGAATTAAAATGAAATGAATCAGAAGTGCAAACATTTACATTTATTTAAGCCACACTTTTCTAGACTCTAACACTGTCTTACCTTGGTAAGCAATATGGTGCACTACAGAAAAGATATCATTTGATCTTGGAAACCAGCATATAGGAACATAGCATGGATTAAAAGGCCAGAAATATCTGCATAACTGTGTGGTATGGGGGGAGAGTCAAGTCTCCATTTTTCAATGATATATGCTTTATTGGCTTGGCTAGTTGTCATCTTTCTTTCCTATTGACTCCATCTCCCACCTTTACATCTTGCCCCACCTCCCCAATAGGTAAGCAGATAAGTAGGTAGTAGACAGATAGATGATAGATAGGCAGACGGGCCAATAGATAGACAGGTAAAGACATCCATGAATATGATGATGATGGAGCAGGGGAAAGTTTTATTTTTTCTGTTTTACACATGGGAGCAAAAAAAAGTAATCAATTTCACTTAATCTCCTTTAAAGGCAGAGAGATGTCATAGCTCAGAGCCAACAAACATCATTATTGAACAGAAGGAAATGGTGTCTTCAGAGTTCAGTGAGGGAAGAATAAGCACAGGGTGGAAGAAGATAAGGCGAAAGATGACTACATTTTTAAAATCTACTTCATGATTTCTGCATTTAACAAACTTGCCTGTTTAGGAGATAACTAAACTGGCACCACATAGATGTCATAGGCTCTCATAAGTGATTAACTTTAGATTTTGATAGAAATGCAGATCAGAATTATTAATCATAAGCCTTATTTCAGGGTGACATCTAATAACATGTGACTCATGGAGCTTCCTGCAAGTTTCACCTTAAATGCTTTCTCCATTGAGTGATTTTTCCTGATTCATAGACTATATTATTTCTCTCATTTTTATTTCCTATAATACTATGTATATTTCTTAAGTATATTTCCATATTAGAATATCATGTTTATGCAGTCATTTAATGTATATCTTTAATAATAAAGTCTAAAAACTCTTAGAACAAAGACATTTATTTTTACTTCCCTGCAGTATTCCAGTACATAGTAGAAATCCTGGTACATAGTAGGTTCTCAACTGATAGTTAACGATCCAACACAATGATACAACTCAATTCATCCTTAATCAAAAGTACATGTCAGCTATCACTTGGAAACAAGAAGCCTAACTACTGAACACTTTCCTTCTCCCCAGTAGCTGTTACAATGCCTTTGATTCACCATTTTCCTCAAAAATTAATGATGTCTCTGTTGCCTCAATTCTCTTTATAATTTCTCTATTATCTCTACAAACATTTATCAATTTAGGGTTGCTTCTGATTAAAAACTAGAGACATTTCTTTATAGTTAATTAAGTTTTAGACTTTCAAAACCTTTTGGAAGTTAGGATTCTACCAACCTATTTTTGCAGAGCATTTTTATGACACTTGTATTTAACCTATTGTTGGTTTTTGGTCATCTGTATTATCAAATCCAATTATCAGTGATGAGATTTGGAGAGAATTGTTTCCTCAGGGAATAATGTTAGTGGAGAATAAAAACTTTCCAATCATTCTACAATAAAAATTCATAGGCTAAACTAAAAAAATTAAGAGGGTAAATGCAGCTACCAAGGTTTCCTTTCTGGTCACTCAGTATTAGGAGGGGGAAAAGAGGATGTAATGCTGAGAGACCAGGAAAAAACTTCAGAAAATATAACTTATTAATCAGAGTCTTAAATATTTACCAGATACAAAGCACTGCTTCTCCCCTCCTGGCATTCAAGTCCTCACCATTTCCTTTTTCAAGCCTCAGCTAAGTTTACTATATGCCAGGACAGTGAAACTCCTGAAGATTAAAAAAAAAAAAAAAAATCCTACAATTGTCGACTCTTTCAGTTCTCAAAGAATAAAGAGAGCTTCTGGCTATAAAAGAGTGGTACTATTTGAAGAATATAAAGAAAAGAAAAAGAAGGCACAAAAGCATCTTTTAAAGTTACCAGATTAGACTCAAGATGGAGTCACTCATGCTAAGCAAAATGAAATTTAACTGAGTTTCTTTGTCCCACTCTCCCAGAAAAGGAAGGCCAAAGGCAACCCATCAGCTCTTGTCTGCTCAGCACAGGTTAGCTCCCCCATCTCCAATACACTGCTCCAATATAAGGAAAGTAACCCGGTTCTAACTAGTCAGCAAATGTATAACTTCCTTGTTCCTGCTCACTTTGGTCTATAAAAATTTATCCTTGTATGACTCTTTCAAACTCCTTTCTATTTTCTAGACTGGATGCTCTTGATTCATGATTTGCTAAGTAAAAGTCAACTAAATCAGCAAATTATCTGTAGAAATTTTTCATTTAACAAATCTCAGCAGTTCCAAAGCCAGATCACCTGGAGAATCAGAAATCTATACTTTGCCTTAAGAATAAAACAAACGTAATAAGCTGGAGAGAAATGCTAGTGATCCACATAAGCATTAGTCTTTCTACTCTTATCTTACACTCTATCAGAGGGAGGGAAAAAAAAGTAAGGTCATCAAGGAATCTATTAATATATCCAGGCATGCTGACCACAGGATCATTTCAGGCTGCTGTGATCCTCCACCAAAGGCCCTGTCCATATCTATCCATCTTTGGGATCCAATAGCGGGGAGCTGCTTCTTCCCTGATTCCTTCTCGCCCAGAGTAAGAACAGCACCAAGAAATGGATTATCTTTTTCTTTCCCCCTGCCTACATCCATCCTTTTGTAAATAGTACTGTAACTGTATTGTCTTCAAATGATCTAAAGCCTTGTGCCAAGAGAGTAATGGAAATATGGGGCAAATGTTTCCAGGACACTCACCTAAGCTTTTTTTTTTTTTCTTTCTTTTTTTTTTGCGTTACGCAGGCCTCTCACTGCTGTGGCTTCCCCCATTGCGGAGCACAGGCTCTGGACGCACAGGCTCAGCAGCCATGGCTCACGGGCCCAGCCGCTCCACGGCATGTGGGATCCTCCTGAACCGGGGCACGAACCCGCGTCCCCCGCATCGGCAGGCAGACTCCCAGCCACTGCACCACCAGAGAAGACCCTCACCTAATCATTAATAAAAGCAATGCCATTCTCATCTGCTTTTCGTCTTGGGTTTATGAGTACAAAGACTAATTTTAATAAAATGAGAAGTATGGTCTATAGCGAATATTTAGGTAGCAGTCACATATAAATACTAATACTGCCTGTAATGTACATACCTGCAAGTATATTTTCCCTAACTATCCTGTTAGGGAGCTACTTGAGGCTAGGTATCAAATTTTTGATACAATGCAGCTCAAATATTTGTTCCATGAATGCATAAAGGAAAGAATGAATCAATGGATATATTGCCTAAAAGTTAATGTTTCCAAGCAAAAGATTTTTTAAAAGGCAAAGGATTTGATTTTTTTAGCATTAACAGAATGTAAAAGAGTTTGCTGATTATATGTTTTCACTAAAATCTTGAGTTAGCGTGAGTTTTGTCCTGTTTAAACAAAATTTCTGTATTTCAACATCTAGGGAAAGCTATTAATTTCTTTTACTTTCCCTTTTCCTTTGCCTTGCTTTGCTTATTAAACCAAGACCACACCTACATGAGAGAAGAGGGACAACCTATTTTGGAATCAGCATTTGCATTGACTGTTTGTAATGAATATCCTGGTCAAGTCCAAAATTAAAGTCTGAGCAAGGGCACCATAATGAGGCTTCTCTATTCCATTCCTAGATTGCAATGCTATTGATGCCTGTTATATATCATGAAGCACCAACTGTGATTAAAGAACACTTTTATCAGAGTAACATTTCATTAAAAAGGAAAAAAACATACAAAAATATATTACCAACTTTAGGGATGAAGTAAATTATTTTGTGTTTGTGGACAAAAATCTCTTTAAATAACTTTATTTTTTTAATTTATGTTCTTAATTTATTTTTACTTTTCTTTCCTTATTAAATCACATTTGAATGGATTTTACAAAAATTAAAATTCAACTGTTTCTAGACTGTTAGCCCCTTAAGGGGGCTGACATATGACTATACAACCAGAAGAACACCATGCAGAGAGTTAAATTTTAAAAATCTTGACTTTAGATAAACTGTGGGTTGTCTTTAGGAGTCCAAAGATATTGGAGAAAAGCTATTGCATTTTAATAACTGCTGCCTCTAATTCATCCCAATAGTGGAATGGAGATTCTCAGAAAAAGGAAGAGATTGGGAAAAGGAGCCTGCTTTTGATAAGAGGAAATGACTCTCATAGGGTGGAAATCTATCTCGAGCACTTCAGCAATGCTATAATAAGCTCTTTGATTGGGGATGATGGAGGTACAAAAATAGCAGGGCTGTGAGCAGTAAATGAAGCTAGAGAGACTTGACTAAACGCCACAGCCCCAGAGCAAAGCATATGTCTCAGGATGACTTATTAAAGAACACATTTACTAAAGCTGCAAATAAAATTGGGATTTGGAACAAGTTGGTTATAATGATAACTGTACTAAGTGATAATATTTGGTATTTTAAAAATAATTTTATGATCAGTTAACCAATATTTATTGCTGAGGTACCAGGTATAATTTTCTTTTAATTAAAGAAAATTTCTGTGCATTGCTTTGGTCTAACACCTAATTAAGAAAAGAAGTTGGCTTAAACTGTGAGCTCAGTTTGTGCCTATGATTCTTTTCAAAGTTTGTGCCTATTAAATGCCTTATTATTCTTTGAGCTTAGAATGTTTTAAAAATCTCATTATGTATTAAATGGTAGAAATTTTCTTCCAAGTTTTACCTCTTCAACTTAAACCACTACAATGGTAGCAGTAATTTCATAGTTATAAAGGTATCTGCTGGGCTTCCCTGGTGGCGCAGTGGTTGAGAATCTGCCTGCCAATGCAGGGGACACGGGTTCGAGCCCTGGTCTGGGAAGATCCCATATGCCGCGGAGCAACTAGCCCCGTGAGCCACAATTACTGAGCCTGCGCGTCTGGAGCCTGTGCTCCGCAACAATAGAGGCCGCAATAGTGAGAGGCCCGCACACCGCAATGAGGAGTGGCCCCCACTTGCTGCAACTAGACAAAGCCCTCGCACAGAAACGAAGACCCAACACAGCCATAAATAAATAAATAAATATTTTTTTTTTAAAAAAGGTATCTGCTGAGTCAATGGAAATAATTCGTTTTATATATAATGACTAAAAATACTTATAACTATTCAATACTTAGAAACATAACTATTTTTATAATATTTGAAGAATACAATCAAGATGCATTTGTTATATATTCAGTATGTTACATTTGGGAAGAAAAGATAAAAAACATAGAAGATACATAATATTAAAAATGAATATATGAATTTTCAGACCTAGTAAGTAGACTTACTTCAAAAATATCTTACAATTTCCTTTGAAACTGTCTTAGTCAACATATTGCTCTTTGGTACATACAAAATATGAGAATTACTCATTCTGAATGATAAAGGAAACATGAATTAGAAAGGGTAAAAAATGTAATTTCAAAAGGTTCATGATGGCAACATGACTGTTAGTGGTATAAGGCTTAAATCTGCTAACTGATATTTTAAAGGCATTTATGTTCTTTTGCTACTGTGATCTACGCAGTATTTTTTTCCTTCCTTTACATGACTTCATTATTCCTCCAACATACAATCACAGTGGCTTTTCTTTCTCTGAGCTCCTGAGTGGCTGCAAGGCATAAATGTGTCTAAAGCAAATGTGATGTAGCCCCCTCGTAGACATCCGAGCTCTCACTCTGAGCAGCGTTGGAATGCAAGCTTGCCTCCCGTGAGCCTTAAGGCCACAAATTACTCATTTGGAACTAAAATGATGATGCTGTTTTCTTTTGAAAACAAGATAAATATTACAACTCTAAACTGCAGAAACTATTTGAAAAGCATTATTTCCTAGTCACTTCCATGTATTTATTACTCTGCAACCTACTTCTGAACAAACATTTTAGTTATAGTGCCTGTGACTGGATCCACAAAGATTCGTGGTCAGGATGCTAGGATTTCTAGCATCTGATCTAGAAAAGGCCTTCTTAGAGAACAGATCTCAGAGGCCAGGGCTAGTTCAGCAGTAACAACAACAAAAATGGGAGGACCTAAAGATGACATTTATTTATTAATATTATCTCATTTTCTTTTTCCAAATAAAAACCATTAGAAAACTACCATCATTTACCTCCATTACTTTTTAAAATGAAAAGACAATATCAACATATACATTTAGAGAGAAAATATTCTTAATTATTCTTATTAGAATGGATTTAGCTTATGAAAACTTGCTTCATTGTTTTTATGTTTAGGTTTAATATCTTATCTCTGTCAGGGGAAGTCTTCATCTTCAATCTAGTTGGTGTCAGTCAGGAGTAGAAGACTAGGAAAAATACTCAGGCTTTTCTGAGATTGCAGAGAGCATCATGTTCCTGTTGCAAGTTCCTGAAATCTTTAACGGAACTGAAAAATCACCTGATAGAACAGCTAGAAAAAAGTCTTTTCAGTAAAAGAGATACCTCTGTGTTAAGGAGAGATTAACTATTTTGGTAATATTTGAAGAATACCATCAAGATACATTTGTTAAATTTGTATTTAGAAGGAAAGTTAAAAACAGAAGAGACACGGTGATTAAAGAATACATATATGAGCGTTGCTGGACACACCTAGGCAGTAGGTGGGGAAAGTCCTGCTATCATGATAATTAGACTAAGAGAACAGGTAAGTGCAGCGTGGTTTGGTGAAGGGGCCGGTAGAGCAGGTGCAATGGATTTATTACAGGAGCCAGCATGCTACAGAGCTACTTAATTTAGCATCACAGAAGTGCTTCCTTCTAAGTTCCAAAAGAAGAATTGGTGTCGCTTTCTCCCCACATGGGAGGTAAAATGAATTCCAGAAAGAAGGGACATGAGCAAACCCCTGAGTCTATAAAAAAGTAAAGTAAACTTGAGGAAAGTAGATAAAGTACTCCATAGTCTCCCCTAGAAATTAACCATTCTTATAACTGGAATTTGGCCAATTAAATAGCAAGCTTGACACGTCAGGCAGTCTACTCAAGTCAATGTCAGGTCAGACCAGCATCTATGTACTTGATTGCCTACAGAGCATCATTGAGATGCTTGACCATAGCAAGAAGGATTTGTATTCTCCTTGGAGCACCCTCTATCTGATGACATTTTGCGTATATGACAGCACATCCTAACCTTCCTGGCCTCTTTAGATATGTCTATAGATTACAGGATGCCCTTTCATGGGGAAGCAGGATATGAGTAAAGGTCAACATGGGATTACTTACTACATGAGAATAATATAGAAAAAATTAAAATAGCATTGATATAAATGATATAAATTCTTTAAAGGGATTAGATCAGCTATTTCCACTAGTGACAGGAAAAATAATAGGCAAACTGCAAACATTCTCCTCAACTTGTAAAATTTTTGCCAGCTTGAAAATGTAAATGTAAAAGAAATAAGTAAATCATTTCAAATATTCACATCAAAATATTTGATAACACTTTTAAAGAACATTTGAATGTATTATTCTTATTATGCAGGGTATTTTTAATACCAAGTATCCCTATGAGTAAGTAGAGTTGTTATGAGTTTATGAATATGTGTACCTACCTATTGACTATTTATATAAAATAATCCTATCACAATTATGGATTTATGTTAGCAAAAATATTCCCTTTTATATTTAACATAAAATAAAGATTCTTATGTATCTCCCTCTCATTTTCACTGATTCATTTTATGGCTAAATCCTCAGAAGGGCAATGAATGACAACCAAATTGATTTTTAGTTTCAAATCTGTTAAATAAAACATCTGGCACCATGTGCAGGTCCGTGTTTTGGGAAATTTCTACTGTTTTAGTGGTCATTAACAGTACCAAGTAATGTGTTAAACCAAGTCTATGGAGATTTTTTAAGTAGATTATATATTTTCCTCAGGATTTCTTTTTAAATATAGCCTGAGCTTTCCCTTAACTAACTACAGGGACTTAACAAATAATAACAGTATCAAAGAAAGTGACTAAAACATGGAAGAAGACAAAACAATTGCTGCTTTACAATGTACCTTGCAGCTAATTACATTAGACTATTAAAACTTAATAATAGAATGTATGCCATCAGCATCAGTAGTCACATTCTATCTGTAATGGTATAGGATGTCACATAACTGAAGTTCATGATAATGAGTCCAAGTCATCAAGAAAGCATTAAATTATATTATATTTCATATGTTGAAGGAGCAGGGAAGCACAGAGTACAAGTTATATGGATACATGTATATATATATATATATATATATATATATATATATATATATATATATATATATATATATATATATTTAAGGCCGGTATTTTAGTAGTTAGTCCTGTGCCATGAGATTGTACGTATTTTCCTAGTATTATGGATTGTGAAGGATATATTATGTTATTAAGCCTTCATGCTTAAACATGCTTAGAAGTCTATTTGGTTAAACTTTGTGGTTAATAGTAGTTTGAAGGATATTTTCAATTTCTGTGAAATGTGTATAATTACCATTGGAATTACTAACATATCAGAGTTTTGTTTTGGTTTGTTTTTTTTTTTTTTTTTTTTTTTTTTTTTGCCGTACATGGGCCTCTCACTGTTGTGGCTTCTCCCGTTGCGGAGCACAGGCTCCGGACATGCAGGCTCAGTGGCCACAGATCATGGGCCCAGCCACTCTGCGGCATGTGGGATCTTCCCAGACCAGGGCACGAACCCGTGTCCCCTTCATCGGCAGGCAGACTCTCAACCACTGCGCCACCAGGGAAGCCCCATATCAGTTTTTAAAATATGACTACCCTTAGTTGTTATCTTGAATATTGAAAAGGTTCTCATTGCAGATAATAGCAGGTAAAACTGGATTTGCTCGTGCATTCAGCAATCATTTACTGAGCACCTTCTAAGTTCCAGGAACTAAAGAAATAAGGTTTAAAAATAATAAGTTACAGACTTTGTCTTATCTGCATAATGCTCCTGTCTCTGCAGTGGTGATGGGGAAGGTGCTAGCAGGAAACACACATTTTAAACAGAATATGAAAGAGCTTAGGAAAATCCATAAGGAATATATGAAAACTGTAAGCTTTAAGTTTCTATGTCACTTAAAACTGTTTTGTTGTTGAATTAACCTTGATTGAAAAGAAATTAGATCACCTTCAGAATAGTAATCCCTTCTACACTTTTCCTCTCCTGTGGATTTGTCCTGCTCTAGAGCTCGTGAGCCACAACTACTGAGCCCATGAGCCACAATTACTGAAGCTCGTATGCCTAGAGCCCGTGCTCCACAACAAGGGAAGCCACCGCAATGAGAAGCCCGCGCACCACAGAGAAGGGTAGCCCCCGCTCGCCGCAACTAGAGAAAACCTGCGTGCAGTAAAGAAGACCCAATGCAGCCAAAAATAAATAAATAAATAAATAAATAAATTTATTTATTTTAAAAAAAAGGTTCAGTGGTACCAAGAATAATACAGAAATCTACTATATATATACCTCTAAAGTTAAATTTATATCCTTTTCTAACATTTCATGTGTTTGGCAATAACATTATTTTTAAACACTTTATCATATAAATTTTATGGCTGCAAAGACAATGAAGTGCCCCCAAAAGACATTTAAATGTTTTTCATTTGTTAATATATTTTGTCACTACTGAATATTTTTGTATATTAAAAATGACAATCATTATGGCACAACATGCATCAGACAATTACCCAATTATGAACAGAGCAAATATGTGAGTCAGAAATAATTTAATACTTTAAGAACTAGGATTAATTTAGATGACATTTTCATATAGAACGTTTTCTGGTTCCATTTGTTAGAGTTTAATTTACTTGCAAGGATACTCATAACTGGGATGCATCTCCAGTATTTAGTTTAAGTGTATTTTTTAGAATATTTATTATTGGAAAGATATTTGGTGATATTTCTTTTGGAGACATTTTTATGGAAATTATAGTTCTAAAACTGTTTTACATATATACGTATAAGAACACATTGAGGGCCTCCCTGGTGGCGCAGTGGTTGAGAGTCCGCCTGCCGATGCAGGGGATACGGGTTCGTGCCCCGGTCTGGGAGGATCCCATATGCCGCGGAGCGGCTGGGCCCGTGAGCCATGGCCGCTGGGCCTGCGCGTCCGGAGCCTGTGCTCCGCAACGGGAGAGGCCACAACAGTGAGAGGCCCGCATACCGCAAAAAGAGAAAAAAAAAAAAAAAAAACACATTGAAACTTAATAATAGGTCAAATAACTTTTAATTGCTAATTAAAACTTGGAATGGAAGCTAAAAAGCTTCATTTTTTGCTACTTTCTAATAATTAGCATCAGTGTGATTATATTCTTGTTTAAAGCCTATCTAACTTAGCTCATTAGCCAGCATGGTTACTTACAAACCTCAAAGAATGAAAAAAAAATCAATTTCATCACATTTTTATACTGATCTCAGGGACCATGGCAAGTAAATTCGTCACCATCTGTGTCCATAGCCCTGTACAGTATGGCATATGTGTCACACCAATTACTATGCAAATCCCCAAATCATCCCTGCCTTAATTCCACAGTGACATTGAAATCTTATCTGGCTTAAATGATCACAAGGAAAAAGTTTATTCTTGAAATTAGTAATGCAGATTTTCCTCTAGCTGGAATTCATAGGCAGCTAATAGTCTCCCTTTTTAAAGTAGACACATTTCAAATACAACATAGTTAAATATATTCTCAAAATTAAGCAATAAAAATATAGAAAATGTGCTAGGTGACCTAGTATATTAAATATGCAAAAAATGTTTTAAAACATTGTTATAGAGGTAGTTATGGCAGTAAGTTAAAAAATGGTACTGTGAAAATAATTTTGTCAATATCCTCTCAAAGTAGACTAGAATTTAATGGGGATTGTATTCAGTTTAATTTAAGATTGATAAGTATACTAGTTAAAAATAAAGAGGATTTGATACTCTCCCTTTTTTAAAATATTGAGTAAATGACGGATCTTCTACTTAATTTCATTCGCTCTTTTTATCTCATGCTCTTCTTGATTTTTGACTTCTTCCATACAATCCAGTTCCCAGTATCCATAGACTTCAACATGTTTCTTCAGCATGTTATATTCTCAATCTATTGTGTCCTTATCACAGAATTATTTTTCCTATGAGTTTAAAATTTTTTCTAAGCTGATTTGTGGTATTTTCCTGCTGACTCTAATTTTTCTTTAGATTATCTATAGCAGGTGCCTTTATTAAGTGTTGTACTAGGTGCTTTTTACATAAATAAGAAAGACGCAGTTCCAATCAAGCCTTCATGACTAACCCTGTAGCACAAATAGACAAATACACCACTGTGCTAGTGCTTCCATTTTATCTATGACATTTCCCTCATCATAACACCAAAATTGCTTCTCAACTGTTGTGATTCATTAATGCAGTCATTCAACAGTGAATGAGCACCAGTTTAGCCATTTAGAGTGCAATGCTGAAGAAGAGAGATAAAATCCCTTCCCTCAGGAAGTTTACGTTCTAATGGTAAAGCTGACAGAACTGGACAAAAAAAAAATAAATACACAAGGCTTCCCTGGTGGCGCAGTGGTTGAGAGTCCGCCTGTCGATGCAGGGGACATGGGTTCATGCCCTGGTCCGGGAAGATCCCACATGCCGCGGAGCGCCTGGGCCCGTGAGCCGTTGCCACTGAGCCTGTGCGTCCGGAGCCTGTGCTCCACAACGGGAGAGGCCACAACAGTGAGAGGCCCGCGTACCGCAAAAAATAAATAAATTAATTAATTAATTAAATAAATACAGATTTTCCTCAATTTACAAGAGAGTTTTGTCCTGATAACACATTGTAATATCTTAAGTAGAAAATGCATTAAATACTCCTAACTTACCAAACACCATAGCTTAGCCTAGCCTACCTTAAACACGCTCAGAACATTCACATTAGCCTACTGTTGGGCAAAATCATCTAACACAAAGCCTGATTTAAAATAAAGTATTGAATACCTCATGTAACTTATTGAATACTGTACTGAAAGTGAAAAACAGAATGGTTGTCTGGGTACAGAATGGTTGCATGTGTATTGGTTGTTTGCCCTCTTGACCCCGTGGTTGACTGGAAACTGAGGTTATGAGTATCTACCAGATGTCACTAACCCAGGAAAAGCTCAACATTTATAGTATGGTTTCTACTGAATGTGTATTGTTTTCACACCATAGTGAAAGCCAAAAAAAAAAAAAATCAGGCAGAACCATCATAAGTTTAGGGATAATCTGTATATGGATTTCAGGATGGCCCTTTGTGAGGTAACAGTAAGCTCCATGAAGAAAAGTTAAGCAGGATAAGACTTTTGTGAGAGAGGCTCATTTAGATAAACAGGTAATTGAAGAAGGCCTCAATTACCACATGCAAAAGTCTGATTCCATTAACAGGTGACAATATTATAGACCATTATTTTTTTCTTTGCCCCTCTGAATTTCCTTATTAAAAAATCAGAATCTGTTAATCAATTAGACGCTCTTCAGGTTTTTTTAAAATTCTCCAGGTTTCAAATTAAGGTGTATGTTGAATTTACATCATTATACTACAGCTTTTGCAATAAATTCCAGCATCTTTACCAAGGACTCCAGTATCCAATGTTGTCCAACTTCTTCAATCCTTATTCCTTCCACTGCATACACATGCTCATCCATATCAATGCCTTGACGTTCACACAGATATGCCATGTATGCCTGGCTTTTTTTCTCAAGGCTTTTTCACTTGCTTTTTTTTTTCTTTTTTTCTATTCCTGGATGCCTTCTTCCAAATATTTGCATGGCTTTCCACTAATATCCACTACCATTTTCTTCAGTTATTTGTGACTGCTATGTCATCATATTTAAAATAGCAATACTGTCAAACTCTGTGCTCATATACTACTTTATATATATTTTTTCACAACACTTACAGCTACCTGATATTTCATATCTATTATTACCTGTTTCATTAAAATACACCCTCTGCTGAATCAGGAGCAGAGTCTTATTCATTGCTGTTTTCTCTGCCTAGCACATAGTGGTATGTAGTAAATATTTGCTTAATAAAGGAATTAATGAATAGATATTAAATAACTTGTAACCACTATCATTATTCCTTCTTTCTTCTACTGTGGGATTAGGTGCCCATTTTAGATCTCCCTTTGTAATTGTCAACTCAGGCTGTCATAACAAATTATCATGGACAGAGTAGCTTAAATGACAAAAATTTATTTCCTCACAGTTCTGGAGGGAGGAGGTCTGAGATCAGTGTGCCAACATAGATGGTTGAGTTCTCGTGAGAGCTCTCCTCCTGGCTTGAAGACTACCATCTTCTTGTGTCCTTACCTGTTGAAGAGAGTGAGCTCTCTTGCATCTCTTCAATTTTAAGGGCACTAATTCTTCAAGAGCCCCACTCTTATGACTTTATTTAACCTAAGTTACCTCCTAATATACTCTGTTTCCAAATACAGTCATATTGAGGGTTAGGATGTCAGCGTTTGAATATATGGGGAGACAAAGTTCAGTCCAGAGCACTCTTCAATCTTCAAATTTCTTAGACTGAAAACACTTCCTACTATAATCCTTAGTAATCAAAAGATGTTTCTTCCAAATGGTAATTTAAAGCTGTTATACTGAAACACAATTTTTTTAAATAAAAAAAAATGGTTATGCTATTCTTAACCACTTAGTGACAAATTTAACTGAATCTTGCCTAAATAAATAACTTCACAGACTTCTGTGGGGAAGAAAAACAAACAGGAAAGGGTCTTTTTTCAGAAATACGAGATAAAAAATTAAGATAGCTGTTCTTTAGTAAACTGTAGATTTCATAGGTTTTCGACCCACCAATATTTTCGTTATAATTATGGATGGGGAAATTCATTCTTTGTAAATCAAGTTTTCTGTAGGATAAAGTATGAAAAATATTCTTCTGTAAAATAAAATGCAATGAAAGGAAAATATTTTGCATATTTTATTTTGAAATATATCTAAAATTAAAACAAACAGAATAGATAGCTAATATTATTTAACAAATAATGGTTAGCTAATAATGTTGAAATAAGGCAAAGCCTTTTGGAAATGCCTGATTCACAATAGTCTATTTAGTGTTGATTCAGTGTAAAAAACCAACAGATTTATTTTCAGCAAAATCCATAAGTAATAATATTGGAATGAAAATGGATGCAATGAGTTATAATATATTTCCAAAACATTATTACCTGCTCTCTGAGTTGGAAGGGTTTTTTTTTCCCCTAATTTAATTGACTTTTTCTCTTTCTATTAAAAAAAATTCAATTCTGTAAAATTATTAATCATTTACAGTGGTGAATGTTATACATATATATTCCTTCAAGCTCAGGTGATAGAAACCTGTATTTTTAGTCACCATTATTTAACCTCACATTACCTCAGAAATGTCATTCCCTTGACACTTAATCAGTCAAAACAGTGGAATGTATGTCACATCTCCCTTGTGGCAAAGGTTTCTACAGGAACAACATGGAGTCATTGTGACATTTTTCTAATTATCAATAATTTCATTTCTGTGTAGGTAAAGGGCACTTGTTAAACATAAACATTCAGTTCAATTTTTGTATTCTAGATTGATTATGCAACTAGAAAAACGTATGTTAAATGTTTTTACATTTATTTCCTACTAATGTCTAAATTGCTTGTTCACTCTATCTGTGTTTAGTGTCATTAAAGACTGTGTGCATGCTGGAAGAGAACTAAACTGTAAACTCTGTGAGCACAGGTATTTACTTGTTCAATTTTTTATCTCCAGGGTAGACATACAGTAGATGCTTAGTGAACATTATTAAACAAATATGTAAGTGGATAAAACCAATCCCATCCCAATCTTTAAGTTTTCCTGCATATTTCATAACAGGAATCTTCTAAGGCATATTCTCTTTACTATTTTATTTCAATAGCACCTAAATTTAAATATCAATATTAATTGTGGGAGAGAAATGGCAGAATTCTATGTCAAGGTTAACTGAGTCAGTAAGATTGTGGTTGGAGAAGATTTGGAAGGGATAATATACACAGTTTTATCTATACTATGTATTTATTTATACTGTGGGGTTAGTAAAGCATACCTTGTTTATTGACATGTATCAGGTTGGGAAATTTTGTTTTCAAGTAACAGAAACTCAACCCAAACAGGCTGGAATATTTAAAGAAAAAATTTAGCAGAGACATCTGAATAGCTTAAATAAGGAATAATCCTATAGCGCTGTTTACCTAATTCTGTTTATGTTTTGTTTCTAAGATACATAAACTAGATTCCCCTTATGATGATAAGATGACATCCAATAGCTTCAAAGGGCTGCATTCTTCCTTGTTCACCTTTAGGAGAAATATGTTTCTTATGAAGAAGAATAAGGAATTTTTCTTACTCAGAAGCCCCCACCCAATACCTTCTAGGATGGATGTGCCTTTGTGTGTCACGTGATCTACAAACCATTCAGAGGTTCATGGGAAGAAGCTGTTGCTGATTGCTTTAAGGCCCACACCTGGAGTTGTAAGGAATGGCACAAGCTCCAAACTTAGAGGGAACCCTTGTTTGAAAAACCAGGGTGCTGTGGCCAAAGAAAAGGGTTAATGAATGTGAAAGACTAAAAGGCAGAACATGCCAAACAATGCAGTTTGAATGATATTCATGTCACTTACAGCATTATAAAAGTGTAGGCTCAGGAATCAAATGACCTCAGCTCCTACAAAGAATTAACAGTTTTTAAGTGTGAAATGTCTTTTTGCCTCACTTTTTACACCTGAAAATGAGGATAATGATAGGATCATAAGACATAAAACAAAGTTTTATTGTGCGTTTTAATTTAGTTAATAAATGCAAACTGCTTGGTAAGTTGCCTGACACAAAACAAATGCATGGTAAATGATCATATTGATGATAATAATAATAACAACAATTGTTATTATCATTACATGTATATATGTTCTACAATGGACATACATTACCTTTATAATTAGCAAAATAAACATAATACCCATCTCTAGAGTATTGTCAGGGTTGTATACAGTAATAACCAATGTGTTTATTTCCATTATAGCAGTTGTTTTATAGGGTTATAATCATTTGTTTAGTTGACACTAGACACTTTATTAAAGTTCTTTTTCTTTTCTTTTTTTTTTTTTTTTTTTTTTTTGCAGTATGCGGGCCTCTCACTGTTGTGGCCTCTCCCGTTGCAGAGCACAGGCTCTGGACGCACAGGCTCAGCAGCCATGGCTCACGGGCCCAGCCGCTCCACAGCATGTGGGATCTTCCCGGACTGGGGCACGAATCCATGTCCCTTGTATTGGCAGGCGGACTCTCAAAATGGCATCTACAATGTTTGTTATATAAGAGATCCCAGCCAAACGCTAATTGAAAATGTTGACTTAAAACAAATAGACTGCCAGTTATTTCTCCAGAAAAAATGGGTTTGATTGGGATCAACAGAGAACTGCAGTTTGAGTCTGCAACCAGGGTGAGCCACATGAAAGTCCCCAGCAAATATGGAGAGGGGAACTCTTAAAGAAGGGAAGAAGTTGGGAGGGCTATAGTAAACAAAGAGTCCATGGCTCTTCAATGGCTGAGTTGTGACTGTGACTTCATTGGCTGAGCTCTTGCCAGGCAAGAAGAGGAGTCTTCTTCCTGTTGGGCTCTGCTATCTCTTAGGGCATGAGAGCTCCCCCTTCTGGCCTCCCAACTCTATTTTAATTGAAATTTTTATTGATTAATTTTCATAAAAACAGGGAAAGAGAAATAAAAGAAAAGGCAGAGGGAACAAGAGAGGAAGGATATTGAAAGAGAAAAATGGGTTAAAGACATGAGGATGAAGATGATTAGCCTGAGGGAGCCAACTCTGAAAGGTATCTGTATACATTTTCTGTGCTGTCACACGATTGCGTGTCTTCTTTGTGTACTCACAGGCAGATCTTGTAAGGGACTACTAAGCAGAAATTTCAGGTAGGCAGTTATGTCAACATGAAAATAGCAAACAAAACAAGACAAAACACCAACTACCTCAAAAAGCAAAGTAACAAAGTAAGGGTTATCCAACAATAGAACGGGCAACTTGCTGCCAGACACTTACATATCTGGTGAGTGCTTGGGAAAACCTTCATAAAGGAGTTTTATCCATTAGAAATTCCTTGTCTTACTGATAATTAAGGTGCTCTTCGACTCTGAGATAAGACCTATAACTTGTCATATTTGGACATTAAATATTGAACACTACTAATGTTTAAATGCAATACACTCTATTTAGCACCAGTGCTTTTTTTCTGGTATTTGTACTCTGCTTCTCCACTACTCATCCTGCCATCACAGCTCAAGTGGAGAGAATTTAAAGCAGGTTTATGAATGTCAACACTACATATTTGAATGTAATATAATTGCACTTTTAATTTTTATTTAATTAAAATTCTTTTTGAGTAAGAAAATATTTTTAAATATAATACTTAAAAACCAAAACCAAATTCATTTTCTTCAGGACAAATCATTATTAGAATTTTTTTTTTAAATACTAGAAGGGACTTATCACAAAATAAACTGCAAAAATGTAGAATACTTGCCGTCTCATTGTTGTTGTTGTTGTTGTTTTTTAATAAAGGATAGCTGATCCAAGAATTCCGTACTTTCTCTCTGTATTTGAGGAACAAAGACTATATTTCACATTTGCTCTACATGAGGCAATGAATAAAAGATCATAGATAAAAGAAAACCCATAAATCATCATTTGCATTGTATTGATGTTTACTGAGGTATAAAATCCCCTAGAATTTAGATGTGCTATCACATTGTTATGAAGAAGGTGTTCTCTGCAAATAACATGGTATTCAAACCATACATTTGTGCGTGAGGATTGATCTGAGATGAGTGCTATCAGAAATTCCCAAGAAAGAAAAATATCACTGTGTTCTATTACACCATGAGAGATGTAGAATTTTCTATATTTTAAGCTTTTGTTTTTAATCTTATTTTATTATTTTTAAAAACACATATACTAACTAATAATGGCTAATTTCTAAGAACTTTTTAAATAGTAAAATGTGAAATTAAAATAGGTAAAATTTCTTGATTTATTAAGAAATTAATGTATGAATTTAATACATTTTTATTTTAATGAACTACAATTTAAAGAAATAAATCATTCCCCAATCTTTTCTCGAGATGTTGATGTTGAAATTTCAAAAGAAAATGATCAAAAATTAAATCAGAGTCAATGAATATGTCAGTTAAAAGTGTATATTACCAATTTATAGGATTAGTATCTGCTAATACTTTTCTCCCAATCCAACGTAGAAAAGCAGCTTACAATTGATGCGTGATATTGCTACTTTGGTCTGTTTAACACTTAAATTATAAAGCTTTATTGGAGGAAAAAAAAGAGATTGTTAAGATGAAGTTGAGAGTGGGGTAGTAGAAATTTTGAAGGCATAACTGTGAGTCAAATTATTCATTGAAGTTTTAGAGAATTACCAGGCATGAGAATAATTTATATTGATTGGGAAGCAGATGAAGCAAGGGACAGTATATAGACATAGACAAGAAAAATAATAAGAATAGGAGAGTAATTAAGGATTTCACAGAATCATAGAATTTTAGATTTGGGAGAGGTAATAGAGAAATATTTTGCATTATTTTTATTAGTATTAACCTATTTATCAAAGTATAATCTGCTAAAAGTCACATATCATAATGATACAGTTTGATGAGCTTTTATAAGTATATAAAACTGAGTTAATTGTCACTGGGATTAAGACAGAGAACAGCACAACATATCAGAATCATTCCTGTACCCCTTTCAGACACTAACTTTCCCTAAATGTAACACTTAGTCTGAATTCTATTACCTTAGATTATTTTACCCTGTTTTTAAATTTCGTAATTTTATTTTACTCAGTAATACCTTTGAAACTTCTCCATGTTGTTTAATGTAGCATAATTCATTCCTTTCATTGCTGTAAAATAATCTATTTTGAGACATTCTTCATTTTATGCACATTTAGCCGTTTTAAGGTTTTTTTTTTTTAATGTGGTTTCTGTTAATATTTATTTATTTATTTATTTATTTGCACTGGGTGTTAGTTGCAGCACACAGGATCTTCACTGTGGCATGCAGGCTCATTTATTTGTGGCATGCGGGATCTAGTTCCTCGACCAGGGATGGAACCTGGGCCCCCTGCATTGGGAGCTCAGAGTCTTAAACCACTGGACCACCAGGGAAGTCCCCAGTTATCTGAAATTTTAAACTGCTATATCTAGTACTGATATAAAGTTTCCTGTGAATCATACTACTGGACCTAAACACTTATCTGTCTTCGGTATACACCTAGCAGTGGAATTTACCAATTTGAGTAAGGGGCAGAGAAGTGAATTCTAATTCAAATTAAAACCTATAAACTGTCAGCTCTAATCACATTCTTTAAGAAGCAATTGGGTTAACAAAAGAAAATATTTCCATTTAAATGCAAATTTATATTGGTTATTTTTTATTTTATTATATTTTTATTGAGAGTAAACAAAAGTAGATTTACATTACCAGGTGTTAATTATTAAATAAAACTAGATATCATTATTGTAAGAATATTGCTTTGCTTTATGACCTTATGAAATGAACTTTTTCATCAAGTTTCTTGATCTAAAAGTAAATAACCTGTTTAAAGAAAATAGAATTGGTAGATTTAAATAACATGCCTATGTTTATTGGATTTTCTTCAGTGTTTTTAATGGAGTATTATGAAATGTCAAAGTGAAACTATGTGTAATTTGCCATTAATTATTGAATACTTATTTAATTTCCATGAATATGTACTTTATCTGAAGACCAATTAAATATGAACACAGAGAGGATAGTTAACCATTAATATTTATCATTTTTTTATCCTATCAGCCAGTTAGCAGTTCCTTTGGTTATACTGTAAAATACTAAGAAAAGATGATGTATTCCCTTATTTTCTGAATATGATTATAAAGCAGATTGTAATTGGACACATTTTAATTTATAATATATTATAAAATAGGCATCATTTATTATTCAAAAGTTATCAGAATGACATCTTACAGTAGATATTAAAAAGAGTGTTTGTCACCAATGTCCTTAAACTCAGAAATTAGAGTAGAATTTAATTACTGCTTACTCCAATTATGCAAAAGAATATGATAGAATGAAGATATCTTGATATCTATCAAAGGAATATAACATTTAACATTCATTAGTATGGCTATTACAAAGAACACAGAAAAGAACAGGTGCTGGTGAGGATGTGGAGAAAACTGAACCCTTGTGCATTGCTGGTGGGCATTTAAAATAGCGCAACCACAGGGACAAATGGTATAGTGATTCATAAAATAACTAATCATGGAATTACCATCTGATCCAGCAATTTCACCTCTGGGTACATACTACTACACCCCCTCCCCCAATTGAAAGAAGCTATTCAAATAGATATTTGTACACCCATGTTCATAGCAACATTATTCACAATATCCCCAAAATGGAAGTAGCCCAATTGTTCATGGATGAGTTAATAGATAAAATGGCATATACACATATAATTGAATAATATGGTCTTAAAAAGGAAGGAAAATTTGACACATGCTACAGAATAGATAAATCTTGAGGATACTTTACTAAGTGAAGTAAGTCACAAAAGGACAAATATTGAGTGATTCCATTTATATGAGGTTCCTAGAGTGGTCAAATTTATTGAGACAGAAAGTAGAATTGTGGTCAGAAGAGGGGCTGAAAGAGGGAAGAATAGGGAGTTACTGTTTAATTGGTACAGAGTATTGTCTGAGGAAGATAACATTCTGGAGATGGATTGTGGTGATGGCTGTCCAACAATGTGAAGTACTTGATGACACAGAACTTAACACTTAAAAATGATTAAAGTGGTAACTTTTATGTTATGTATATTTTACCACAAGTTTTACAAGGAAAATAAGTTGTAGAAAGTTTCATTTCCATAGAAAATGAAATTATCTATCAATACATTTAATTATGATTAGGTAAGAAAATAAATTTTAAAGGTTTTCGTTGTTGTTTAACTAAGATTTTTGACACAATTACTCATATTAAATGCAAGTTACTTCTATTAAATACAAAAAGTAAAACTTATGTACTAGAAAAAATATCTGATTGTAATAAGTGCTACAATAAAAACTGTTTGGCAGTGTATGTAGTTGAATAATCAGGCATTACTTCTTGCTTTCATTTTTCAAGGTAATTATATTTTGAAACAAATACTTTTTCCCTTCACTATAACGGGAAAGATCAAAGACTTCTACTAAGAAAACATCCCTGTACATGTCAATCACAAGCTATCTCAAGCTCTCACTGATGAAATCATCTTGCCATTCTCGATGGCAGGAATCATAATGTATTTTACAACATACTTCCATGTACCTCATGTTGTTATTTAGAGGGGTTAGGATTATTTGCTTGCTTAGTTGATTGGTGGTTTTTGTTTTTGATTTTTTGATCAGCTCTATTTTTTTTTCTCATGTCAAGGCTTGGTTTCATACTTCTTTGTAATCTTTTAGGTGTTTGGCCCAGTTGAAATTTAAATGAATTGATTGATATATGAATAAATGAATGGCTAAACATACTTATTGAGAGAAAGCTGTAAGGAACAAAAAGATTTCCTTGTGATTGGAATGGAGAGAGAACTGGTAGTAAATGTATAAGAAAATCTCTCATTTATCTGGTGACTAATACATATTTTAATATCTTTACATATTATATTTCTCCTGAATACAAAAGGTTTCTGGAGCAGAGATCAAAGTTACTGTCACTTACAACACTAACAGCATTGGATCCCCACCTCCCTACCTTGCCCCTCCCTTTGGTGATGCTATGAGAGTCAGATGGACCCCACATGTGCAGAGAAGGGGATGGTACACCACAAGAGAGGAAACAAAAGATAAGAATCTGTGTGCTTATATATGTGTTGTCTCCCTGTTAAGGAGAGGAAGAGAAGCTCTTCTTAATGTAAATAACTTCTCCTCAGGAAGAGAAAGGGAAGTCCCCTAAATTCTATCTCTTTGGAATATAAATAAATGACTTTGTGGGGAGAAGTGTGTAGAAAGATAAAATGATTGTCTCCAGATTTACAACCCTAAAAATGTCTCCATGGCTCCAGGTTCCATTCAATTTTGATATGTAGAAACACAGCTCTGAGAAGTTCAGTCTTTCCAAAGTTCTCACTATCGGTCTAGTCATCTTTTACGTTCCAAGCTTATCCCTTAACCGAAGTTCCTGTAAAATTTGCTCAGAAATCTCTAACCATGCAGAAGCATAAAAGTATTTTCTCTACAGTCTCACAGTAGAGACTGTTTTTATTCTCTTTTTGTTTTGCCTCAATTTTTCTCACCTACCTTTAGACTGACATTTCTATATTTTATTATCCTATCCAAATGTCTGTGTACTCTTTTGCCAGCCACTAATTCTAATATTGAAGGCAGAAGATGTTTCCAGTAATTTATAAATTAATAACCTTTATAATTTGATTATAATTTTACAAACTTTAAGTTGAATTCCTCTCCCCTTATCACAAACCTTGTTTAGACAGCATAAACCCTTACTACTATTATGTATTTATTTTCAAACACCTGTTGTATAAGTCCTATGTGACACATATGGTTGAATGGCATATCTCTGTGGCATCTTTGTCCAACTACTTCATGAATATTTGTTGTATAAGAAAACAAGGCATAAAGTTAATATATCACTGGACAAAATGAAAATAATTGCTAAAGACATTTTAGTGTAGTACTTGTTTACATTGAGTGGAACTAATATTCTTATCTGTTATATTGTCAAAGTGAACTGTAGTTTGTCTTTACTTTGAAAAATTAGAATGTGGAGGACATATTTTAAAGATATTTTGTGGGAAATATTTCTTTTTTGGGGAAATATATTTTATTAGGTTTCTTTGTTTAAATTTAAACAATACAAATTAACATCCACTCATGCATTAAACATTTTTAGCTTCCTAGTATGTATGGCACTGTTGTTGTCCGTGAGATAATATGAGATAACTCAACTACAAGTAGTCATACATAATTAGAGAATTCTGCAATTTGAGAGCCTAAAGGCATCTTCATGATCATCTTAAAAAATACTCCTACTTTACTGATGTGAAACTGAGTTCTAAGAGAATTTAAGTGATTCAAGTTAAGGAATGATCTTATAGTAATATTCTGAGTATTACTTATTAAAATAAGCCAACATTTACCCCAGAATTACATATGTTTTTATGGTTCATTAATGTATCTTGATAGTTTAAGACATATATGCATGTGGTAAGTATATAAAGCAGAAAACTGTTTTATATCTAAAAGGTTTTATTTTTTAAAAAACCTTCCAGTATTTCTATAGAGATATTTCAGCAGAATTACATTGGTTTAACTTTGGTTGTTAAACAATGGGTAGTATTTATGTGTTAGGCCACACTGCTCTCATCCCCACTCCAGAATTTTCCTTTTAAGACCAGCATGGTCAGATTTAGAAGTTCCAAGCCAAGCCTCAGGAGAGTCATGCACTACCTCATAATTCCTCCATTAATTTTTCACTAGTCTTTAGAGCAGCTCTGGCCTCATCTTCCTCTGTCTTATATCAGGAAGCAGATTTTTCTTTCAGTGCAACCTTTCCAATATTGTTCTCAGGTGAGTGTGTGTGTGTGTCTGTGTGTTTCTTTCTGGCTTCTGGAAGAAAGTCCCCAATTCGTGATGAACTTCATTGCAGGATTTGGTTAAGAATTTTATGACAATCAGTGCATACCATCTTTATGATAATCAATGTTTTGTGTGTCTTGCATTAGCAGAATCGATGCAGGCACCATGCTGGACTACTAAGCTCACCATCTCTCCCATTCCTGGTTGATGACCAAGTAATTTGATCTTCTGCCAGGAAACAATACCCTCGAACTCAGGTTGAATTTAAATCTTTGTGCTGCTGTAATATGAAAAGCCAACTTGTAAAAGGCCTCAGAATAGAAAATTACTTTCACTATACTACAAAGCTCATCATCCTACCTGACTCCTCCACTTCGTGGTTTGCTTTAGACAATAACCAAGCTCTCATTGTTGCCCTTCAGTGACTGGACAAAGAGTCACTTCCTCGATACATTTTTCCCACCATCTAATTTCTTCCTAAGGTTCTCCTTTCTATTTAAATTATTTTTAACTCATAACTCTGTTGATTTCATGGTTAACTTCTGTTTAATATATTGCCCACAAATACGTTTTAACTCATGTCAACCTTTCTCTCTCATGCAGTTTCCCTGATTCTCTCCACCTATCTCATATTCACTGAAATATTCATTCATTCATCAGGAAAGAAAAACTTTAAATCTGGCAATAGTATAATATAAGTCACAATGATACAAAAAATGAATTAAATGAAAGAAAATAAGTGAAAAAACGTGTGATAAAAACGAGATGAGAAAAATAGAGGAGTAAAATTAAGACAAAAATTGATTCTGAAATAACTATCCATGATAATCTATACATTCGTTTCTAACATTTTAACTCTTATTTGAGAACGTAAGTAGTTATATGATTCATGGTCTCCATAAGATAAAAACAAGATTGTTCAAAAGCTGAATTCTCTCAGTTAGAAACCTGAAAATAATATATTTCCTATTTGTCCTCACAAATAGCACAATATAATTCAGCAAATAACATTTCTACAAAACACATAGGATTAGTAAACATTATGTACAATGTCAGACGATAATTTTAGAAATATTTCTGTTAGTGTAGAAAAATAAAACATCACACTGAAATTCAGAAAAAAAAAATTCTAAGAAGGAACCAGAGCAAAGGAATTCCATCAAGAAACTCCAATAACCAGGTCTAATGTGGAAGAAGATGATCGTATGCAGGTATGGGACGGAAAATACATGCCATGTACATCTCTCACTGATGGCATCTCCAGGGCTGATGGTGTTTGTCTCTTTAACTGATTGTTAAATCCTGTTGCCTGGGTTCATAAGTAGCCCCAGGGGACCACTTGGTAATCAACTGAGCATGGAATTTGAGTAGAAACCTGGATGCTATCAATTTACATAAGCCATACATGTTCTGTATGTTCTCCAGGCAGTACTCCATAAATGTCATTTTTCTTTACTGATCTTGTATATGTAATGAGAAGAAGTGACAAACACCTACAGTGCAGCTATTCTAGACTGCTTTTTTAGTAAGAATTCAGTCTTATAACTCTTCTTTGTGGATGGAAATAACTTTCTCTTTTTAAAATGTGGCAGTCTAAGTGACAAGACATATGCTTTAGTATAAAGCCGCTCTAACATTGCTCTCAGGTATAATAGAAAGTACTTTCAATACAATATCTTAAAATCTTATCATTTTTTTTTTTTGGTGGGGAGGGGTGGGAGGCATTGACTGACAAATTATAAAAGCCATATGTAAATACAAAATGCAAATGTCAATCAAGAATAACCAAGAGAATTTTAAAGAATAAAAAGAAGAAAGCTAGGGCTTCCCTGGTGGTGCAGTGGTTGAGAGTCCGCCTGCCGATGCAGGGGACACGGGTTCGTGCCCCAGTCCGGGAAGATCCCACATGCCACGGAGTGGCTGGGCCCGTGAGCCATGGCCGCTGAAGCTGCGCGTCTGGAGCCTGTGCTCCGTAATGGGAGAGGCCACAACAGTGAGAGGCCCACATACCGCAAATTAAAAAAAAAAAAAAAAAAAAAACAGAAAAAGAAGAAAACTAGAAGAATCATATTCTAGATATGAAGACCAATGATAAAACTATATTAATTAGGTCAGTATAATATTGATAAAAGAATTTAAAAATTGATCAGTGGAACAGCATGGATACTCTAGTACTCATATGTCAATGGTTATTTAATTTATGATAAAAATAATGCTGAAAAATAATGAGAAAGATGGTATTTTCAAGAAATAGTGCTGGGTCAATTGACTACCCACATGGAAAAAATTTATTCTTGACCTCTACCTCAAAATCAACACAAAAATAATTTCCAGATGGATTATAGATCTAAATTAGAAAATTAAAATATAAACCTCTTAGTAAAAATTATAAGATAATATCAGCCACAACTTGGAGTGGGCAAATATTCTTCAAACTGAACACTAGGCACAGAGTGAAAAAAAATGATAAAGAACCACTCTATTCATTAAAAACTATTCTATACATTAAGAACTACTCAACTCAAAAGTCATCATTAAGGAAGTGAAAAGTCAGTTAAAAGTGGGAGAAAATATTTGTTATACATGAATCTGACAAAAAATACATACAGAATACTGTATATAAAGGGTTCATAAAACTCAGTAAGGAAAAGACAATTCCATTTAAAAATACACAAGAGTTGAATATGCATCTCACAAAATAAGATATTTAAATAAGCAATAAATATATTATTCATTAAGAAACTTCATTATTCATTAGGAAAATGCAAGGCCAGGACTAGGCTGTGGCCTAGGGCACCTAATTTAAGGAATCACTCACTTTCAGAGGCAAGCAAATGTCAAGTATTAATTGATACAGCCACTTTTTTTTTTTTTTTTTTTTTTTTTTGCGGTACGCAGGCCTGTCACTGCTGTGGCCTCTCCCGTTGCGGAGCACAGGCTCCGGACGTGCAGGCTCAGTGGCCATGGCTCACGGGCCCAGCCACTCCACAGCATGTGAGATCTTCCTGGACCGGGGCACGAACCCGTGTCCCCTGCATCGTCAGGCAGACTCTCAACCACTGCGCCACCAGGGAAGCCCGATACAGCCACTTTTGCAACTATTTTTTGTATCTACTCTTGCATATCATTTTAGTAAACAATTCTCCTTAGATATACACCCAACAAAAATAAAAGTACTATATTCACAAAAACAAGTACATGAATATTTATAAGAGCATTATTTGTAATAACAAGGACACTCCAAGCTGCTATCAAAAGAAAAAAGGTTGAGGAAATTATGGTATAGTAATAAAAAGTAATCCTATACAGTAGTGAGAATTTTGAACTACAACTATACACAGCAAACATGAATAAATCTTATAATATAGAGTGATGAAAGACAGACACAAAGAAATATGTACTGTGTTATTATATTTATATACATTTCAGAGACAGGTAAAACTAATCTATAGTCAAGATATTGGTCAACCCTGAAAGGAGATATTGTTGGAAGGGGCCAGAGTGGGTTCTGGGATGCTGCTAATATTCTGCTTATTGGTAAAATAACTGATTACACAGGTGTGTTCACGTTGTGGAAATTCACTGATTTACACATCTATTTTTAATTTACTTTTTAGTTGCATATATTCAATTTAAAGTGTATGCCAAATAAGTAAACAAACAAGTCGTATTAGAAGTGCTTAAAAAGAAACTAAACTAAGGGAGTCTGAAAGCCTGAATACAATATCTACAGTGTCTTTACACAAAATATCTTGATCCGTAAGGTTCAATATGACTGGAGTCATTCAAATGGCACCAGTCTCACATTTTCTACACTTCCATAGGCTTTCATCTATATACTTCTTCCACAGACATCTTTGACATCAATTTTTCAAACCTGGTCCTTCAAAGTCTCTAAACATGCTAAGATAATGATAAATAATCAAGCAGATTAGTAGTGTAATAAACAACTATTAGTACTGTTTATTCATGGCCATTTTGCTTTTTCCTTAATTACCTACTTTGTTGTCAAAATTGCCAATTTAAAAGTCACAGCCAGATGTTTAGAATTACAAGGAGTAAAATAATGTGTGTGAAATTCACTCTAAAATATATGAATAGGGCCTCCCTGGTGGCGCAGTGGTTGAGAGTCCGCCTGCCGATGCAGGGGATACGGGTTCGTGCCCCGGTCTGGGAGGATCCCATATGCCGCGGAGCGGCTGGGCCCGTGGGCCATGGCCGCTGGGCCTGCGCATCCGGAGCCTGTGCTCCGCGGCGGGGGAGGCCACAGCGGTGGGAGGCCCGCGTGCCGCAAAAAAAAAAATAAATAAATAAATAAAAATAAAATAAAATAAAATATATGAATAACGGTTTTATAAAATACAAGGACTGTGGAAAAAAAGACATGCCAGTGTAAAATCAACTGCTTTCTATACAATATAATGGAAAATAAGCATTTGATACTTTGCATAGTAGTCAATACAGAAGCATCCTATGGTTTACTCATACTTAGATAAAATCCATTTACAATTAGGATTATCATTGGGGAGTACTGGTCATGAAAAAAACAAGGTATCCTAGGATCCCCAAACACTGCCCTTATTATTGACACAATAAGTTAAAAGAGATAAATAAGAAAAATGTGGGCATAAGAAAAAGGAGGTGCTAAGGGATTCTTTAGATGTAACACGCAAAACCAACAGAGGTAGAAAGGCAAAATACAGACTCAGCTACTCAAGAGAACAAAAAATGGAGGGGGTTAATGTTTTATATAATTTACGTATATCAAAGCATGTGTTTTTGAGAAAATCAAGTCATTTCCCCCTTAACCTAGTTTCCTGTGACCATTAATAAATCTGTAAATAAGCAGTGTTAAGGAGCTTGAGTTGTTTTATCTCCTCTACCTATTAGAATTGCTTTGACTGGTCCTAAGAGGGGAATGCAGGATTGTTCATTTCCTTAGCAATGCCCCTGAGTTGAATTGGGATCCCAGCATTATAACTGCCTTCCAGGATCACAGAATATCCTCCCTCTTCTTTGCAGCAACCAGGAAGATAGAATCGATTTGGTATAAAGGGTAAAGAAAGACATTGTCAAGACAGACACTGGAGACTGTGTAAATCACACAAACCATGAAGTCTTGATCTTGGGGCTTAAATACAGGACTCTGCGGAGATCGGTTACCTGAACAAAATCAATGTTCCAACAGTAACCCTCTGTCATTAGAGAATTATCATGTGATATAGATTTATATACAGGTAAATGTTTCATACAGTATTTTATGATGTTTAACTTCCAGAAGAAAGAGTTTGTTGTCTTATCCAAATATCTTTTTTGTTTTCTAATAGTTTATACTACATTATAATTGGCTACATTAAGACTTGAAGGCTGGGGTTAATTCTGCCTGTTGTATTCTCTTCATATAACCTATTACATGGCACATAGTAGGTGCTAAATATATATTTGTTTAATTAACATTGTGGAATATTGAAAATTCTCTTAGTTTGAGTAATTCATTATATTCAAATAATGATAATTTCAAAGCAAATCAGTTTTCTTGTTAGTTGCTATTTGTTCAACTTATATAGGATGTTGTGAAAGAACTAGCCAATATTTGTGATTAAATTGCCTGTGTTAGAAAGATGAAATTTATTTTTTTATTTTATTCCAGAAAAGGAGATAAATTTCTATTTATATATTATTTAATTAGTTTTAACTGCCTTCCATTTGACTGATCACATTGAGATTAATATTTTTTCTACTAGCAAATTTTACAGGTATTTTAAGGTTCATATATGAATATATGAACGTTCTTATATGAATGTTATTCATATATGAATATCAGATATGAATAGGTATTTTAATGTTCATATACACACCTCGTATAGTATTACTTGATATATAAATTTAAAATGAATTATTTTAAACAATAGTGCCAATAACTAAAGTCCTACTGCAACAAAACGACATACCACAGATCAGGGCCTAAAACTATTGACTTCAATAGCTTCTGCTTCTCACTGGGCAGATTGCCTGAAGCAATAAGTCGAGATAGAAAGAAGGGTTTCTGCGGTTCCTGTGATCTGTGTCACTGCTGAGAGAGGTGTCCTTATCCTTATATTTCTATAGTTAGCTCTATTTGACTTGAATTCTCTCCAGGCTTTGTAAGCAATGTAGCCTCTTTTAGTTCCCTCTGAGAATAGTCTGAAGGGCTTTTTCCTTTCTCCATATGGTAGCCATAGTTGTGGAAAAGCTGCAAAGCCATGACATTCTTAATACTGACGAGACACATCTCTTTTACAATTTTCCGCCTGATAAATTTTTCACATTTCCTACGGGCAAAAACCATAGGAAATTGTGTGAGGGGGAAAAATGATTTCACTGTTATTTTATTTTCATCTAGATGGAAAATTCTTCTCTACCAGTCCATTGATATTCAGACCATCTCAGAACAGAATTCTCTGAGATAATTATTTTGTTCCTGAGTGAACAATAGGTATTAGAATTTTTTAGTATGCAGTGAATGGACTGTTCCACAGTTACAGATTATACACTACACCTATGCTTAATTGTTTTAAATATGTGCTCCATTGCTCAAGAGACTAAATGTGGTCGGAGGAAGAATGAAGTTATCTTTAGAGAGGCGTGACAATTCTGGCTTAACACATTGTCCTGCCCATCCAGAGATCCAGATGCAAGATAGATAAAATGAATATTCTGAGAGTAAAATGTATTATAAATTGATGGCAACTGCCAGGCAGGTAAGCAAACCTCATGTACCACCTGGTTGTTTGAAGGAATGGTGATTACATGAGCCTCAGGGTTTTTGTTTTTATTTTGTTAACACAGGCTGATAGGAGCCACAGCTTTCTCAATGAAACTCAGTGAATCACAGAGGCATATGCTAAGGGCAACACTAAGAAGAGTATGATAGAATCAGCACAAATTCATCATTCCACAAAACACCACTCTATACATCTCCTTTTTATGGTGGGTCACAAGGAACATCTTTTGTCTGTGTACACAGCATTATTTCTAGTTATGTCATTCACAGCAGTGAAGGAAATAACATAACTTACCTGAAAAGGTTAATGGTTTTCTTGGACACCTAATTTAAAACATTCATCTTTCTGGTTGAAAACATTGCTGTAAAGAGTTAGTATAAAAGCTAAACTTATAGCTCAGAAGTTCAATAAGCTTCTAAGAGCACTTAATGCTTAAACAGACTAAAAGTGTTTTTATGGAGATCAATGGGCAATTCACACTTTCCTTGCATTTTATTTTTCTTGTGAAGTGGAATGGTGGTATAGTTTTCTGTAATATTTAAGACACATAAAAATCTTGGTTAAAATCTATACACTGATGAAATCTTTCAACACCATGTGTTACAGTGACTGCAGGTTGATATAGGAGGTTAGAGAGGCAGTTAAGCATATGGTATCTCTTATGGGCCCCAAAGCCAAGTGAAATGAATTTTAACTCATTACTGCAAATTCAAAAAGATATATTTAAGAGAGAAGGAGAGGCTGGCTTTTCTGAAGCATCCTCACTTGACAGGAATTCCATTTCTAGGGCATAGCACTCAATTTTTTAGGCTCAGAAATGTGATGGTCGGTGCACCCTGAGTCCCTCTGTCTCCAGGGCATGAAGTCAGGCTAACCACACTCACAAGAGACTAATTTACAAGACAATCAAGTGAGACCTAATTCTTATTAAATAAAACATATAGCTATCAAGAGGAATGAATACTTCTATTTACAGATCAGCATATTCCTTCCCTATAGGCAAGTTAAATTATAATTATATGATTTCACAGTCAACATGGGAATAAAGCAGGAGCAGTTAATTGGATATTTTATTGCCTAATGTCATCAAGCCCTGAGAGCATGAAGTATTCGTCTCAACACAGATGCAGCAACAATGGTCAGTCGCTCCTGGGTGGAAGCTAGAGTTCAGAGGGAATGTCCCTAACAATCTTCCAAAGGAATAAAGATATAAATCAGTTGATAGTGTTTGGCCCACTGTGTTAGATCTGAATATGCATCTTGTTCAATTTAATATGCTCAGCTATGTGTTGCATTGATAAATATCACCTCTGCTTAGCACACTTCTTCAAACAAATCTGTAGAAAGTTTCTCTATATCTAGAGACTTATGAGTCTCTCACAACTTCTTGAAGCATCTGTCACTCTACAGAGCAGCAGTTATCAATATTTTTGGTCTCAGGAACCCTTTATACTCTGACAAATTATCAAAAACTCTGAAGAGTTATTGTTTATTTTGGATTAAAACAATCAATATTCACTGATTAGAAACTAAAACTGAATAAGATTTACTTATTAATTTAGTTAAAAATAACAATAAACCCCTACCTAACATAAATGATACATTTTCAAAATAACTTTATTTTTAAAACTTGCTGAGTATATTTTTACAAGAATTGTTGAAGTCTGGCTTAATAGAAGACAAGTGTATTCATCTTTCTGTTTCTGCTTTCAATCTGTTGATATCACATATCATGTAGCCCTTGAGAAAATATACTTCACAGTCATGATAGAATAAAAGTAAAAAAGGTAAATAAATGACCTCATGCAACTATTATTTAAATAGTTTTGATCTTACGACTCATTGGAAAGGTCTTTGAGGACCCCCAAATTTCAGAGATCACTTTTTTTTGTTATCCTCACATCTAACTTCCCAACTGCTCTAACAGTAGTTCTCATTCCTATCTGCACAATAGAATCATGTGAAACTTTAAAAAAAACTACCAACTCATGATTAAACACAGATTACTTTTGGGGAACTGGTACCACAGAAGATTAAGGCTTCTCTGATTGTTATAGTGACAAGTTTCTTTAGGTTGTTGCCTATCTCTTCTCTGCATTCTTCCTCACCTCCCAACCTATCTCCTTAAAGCTAAGTAAACCGTTGCTTGCTTACTGGTGCCTGATAACTGAGTGAGCCCCATCATTTGCTGCTATTCAGTGGACCACCCATTTAACTATAATTATAAGGCCATTCAACTAAAATTGCTGACTGAGAAAGCCAAAGAGGTCAGAAATCTAAAAGGACAAACAAGGAAGAAATATCTGTGTATATGTCAAAAGCATACACATTGGGAAGAAATCATATGAGAATAAGAAAATTCTAAGAGACGGACTGCTAGATCAGGAGAAACTGCTTGAACTATGAAGATTTAAGGGAGAAGGAAATCCATTCAAATTGTCAACAGGTTTTTAAGAATTGCATAGTACGACTGAGCACCACACCCACATTCTGGAGTTCAGCACTGTGGTATTCATGCTAGTTGACACTGGTTTAGCTTAGTACCTTTTTCTCAATCCCAGCATAAAACAAACAAAAGAACCCAATAATATCTCTTTTTCCCAAAATCCACCTTTCTCTATATGAAACTATCCTCAGATTTCCTATCTGTGCTCACAGTCTTTTATTCTTTAATTTTTATATATATATATATATATATATATATATATATATATATATATATATATATATATATATATATATATTACATTTCTTGCAATCCTGTTTTCCTAGTAGTATGGCTAAATCTGTTCCTCAGGTAGGTAAGTAATAAAAAAATTATGGTGCCCACTGGTTAACTACTGGGCCACTTGCCACTGTGTACTTCTTAGCAACATTTTGCCTGTTTCTTGAGGTGCCTCACCACCATAGTTTAGCTTATTGTTAATCCCCAATTTGCCATTTTCCTACTGACAACAGATTAAGAACCTAGAGATTGAACTTTCTCTGGAGAAGTATCCATGGACCCTGTCATTTGGTCCAGTCTCTCCTGTCCATTCT
Source organism: Mesoplodon mirus (assembly GCF_964341445.2). Taxonomy (NCBI): domain Eukaryota; kingdom Metazoa; phylum Chordata; class Mammalia; order Artiodactyla; family Ziphiidae; genus Mesoplodon; species Mesoplodon mirus. The sequence goes on from NC_138982.1 coordinate 114,081,715, forward strand.
AAGTAATGGGGTAATATTCAGCAGAGTCTCAAGATGTGCTCCAGATGGATGAGTGTGATATTAGCATTCTAATTCACTGAGGAAACTAATTTTTCCCAGTATGATTGGACAGACAGAGCCATTTGCAACACTCCATTTAGAATAACTTGGCTTTAAATTTTTTGTTATATTACCTTAGTGTCCATCAAAGCTCTAAGGTAATATAATAGTAAAGTGATGAAAAGAACAATAATTCTTCTCAGGTCACTGATATCTCAGAGGATGTTGTGCTTCAATATTTGTGCTTCTTCCATTTAAAGTCCCTGTAGTAACATTCTATAGTGAGCTAGGGCCTACTGTTTCCTATCTACTAACACCACAAGAGTCTCCCCATAATAATTTATATCATTTTAATCATCAAACCTGATTAACATTAATTCATCATCCAGAGAGGTTCTGATTGCCACATGATACAGAAAAATATAAGGGCTGTTTTTTTTTCACTTGTAATTCATGATGCAAATTCATCATGTTCAAAATGATGTTGCTTCATGGGCAATATGAAATAACGTTAAGAACCAGGGGTCTGTAACAGAATTTTCCAGACATTCTATATTTAAATTTGTTTATTTTGAATGGTAAGGATTTCTGCCATATTTTTAAAATAAATTACTATTCTTATGCTTTAAGTCTTATTTGGAAGTAGAATCAAAGTATAAGTTTTCCATTACAGATTTTCTTTCCTAAGTTATTTTTGATGTAAAAACATTTCAGAGAGAGATTTCATCTATGTTACATATGAGTAAAGTTACTATAAATTGATTAGGTTGGCTGAATAAAATCTAACAAATTTTACCATTTAATAAAATTTGTCTAGTGCTGATTCCCTTGGAATGTTTGAACATTTTGTTCAAATATTGAATGTTTCAATATTTTCCAGTGCTGAGTTGCAGAAGTGTTTCTGAGTGTGTAGTTGACTTTTGTTGCTTCTGGTGTCCTAGTTTCTATGGCCCATTCATAGCAGCACTTGATTTCCTTCTGGAACATCATCTCTTCCACACCATGTACCCTGTAGTAGTGGGAACATAAAGCCTGGTATTGTTTCCTCTCATCGTGGAAGAGAGAGAAATGCCTGGAAGCTCCTGACATCAGATTCCTTCTGTAAATATCAATCTCCAGTTGAATTTCAAGCATCCCAGTGGTGTCTCTTACATGACTAGCCATCTTTATTTTTGTCTGTTCCAAGCCTGGTTCTTAGTTTTTAATTTTTATTTCCAGTTTTTTGTTGTTAAACTTTGAGGCAATTTTCTCCTTCCTTTTTTGTTAGTTGGTTAGGGTCATTCTGTGCTACTTGCAACCAAAGTACCCTGAATTGCATAATGGAAAGATCAAGAACAGAGCTTTTAGATTGTAAGTTTTATTTCTAACGTATTTTGAGTCTAGTTTAGAGATAAAGAACGTAGTTAGATGCCAATGTGTCTGAACTCCATCCCAAAGTTTTTATTTTTTTTTCCTTCCCTTCTTAGTGTTTCAGCAGAGACTCAAAGTTGAAAACAGTATAGTAATTCCCAAGTACATAAAGCAAGACGCTAAATCATCTATGCAGTCAATGCCAAACCTCTGTAGCAGCAACTCTGTCCACATTACTCAGTATCCACCTGCAGGCTATATAAGGGAGTTGAATAACTTGGATAGTAGGGGCTATTTTGGAGAGAGTTGTCAGTGTTTTGTGAATTAAACACACACACACACACACACACTCACACATACACATATGAAGGGTGGTAATTTTTCCCCCTATCATCACTTCAGGCAAAGTAAAGCTTTAGAATCAGTTCTTGTAGAGCTTAATAAATGTTATCTGAAATTTGGGGGACAGAAAGACCCCAAATATAAATTTGAAATGTCTATATATATAGGAATTGAAGATTGGGTAAATAGCTATTATACATCCATTTCAAGGAACACTGTTTAGTTATTTAAAAGATGGCACATTTATAATCATTCATACAGACATATTCATAAAATATTTGTAAATGGAAATTGACTATCAACTATTCTTTCTGTATATTCATAATTTATGTATACAAATAATTTTATAGCAAAATAGTAGAAGAAAATAAAAATGATAATGCAAGTAGTCTCTTAATGTTTTTGTCAGGTAATTATTCTTTTTAATTTTGCTTATCCAAAAGTTTAGATTTTCTATATAAGATTTATGTATAAAAGTGTATATGCTTATTTTCCAAGACATTTGGCATTTTTAAAACAGTCAGTATGGCTACAGCTGCCACCCCAAAGTATAACAGAAAAAACAGAGAAATGATTGAAGTTTTCTTAATCTCAATCTGAAACACTGGTTCTGAGAAATAAAATCACAATTATGTGCTTGGGAGACTTGGGAGTTAAGCAGCCTAGGTTTGGTTTATGATTCTCAGTTTCTTAACAGTATTTCCCTGAGCCAGTGTCTTCACCTCTCGGTCCCAGATTCCTTATGTATAAAATGGACATGCTAAGGACAGCTGCCTTACAGAACTGCTGTGTGCATTAAGTGAAACAATGAACATAAAGCGTCAGCCCAGTGCACATGATAATATTACCCAATCATGTGATGACAGTGATGATGATGATCACTGATTTTGCTTCATGAAAACATGGTGATACAGATCTCCAGAGCAATCCAAGAGGTAATCTGGTCTTCTCCTATCTCTCCTGGGTTCAAAATATCTTCTGTTGTAATCACTTGGCACAGAAGTACTACATGACAATTCCCCTAATATAACTTTAAAGTACTTGCAGTAAAGGACAAATAGAATGATCTAACTGTTTAAGAGTTGGATCAGTTTTATAGTTCTTCATGTTGTTTTAATTAAGCAGTGGTATGTTACTTGTTGTATTAGGAAAAAGACCTCTATGAATGAATACGTTTGGGCAAACTGTTTTGGATTTTTTTATTATTATTATTATTACATGTCTCCTGAATGTGACTGATAATTCAATGCAAGGCATATGTGTCTGTGAATGGAGATTAATTCTTCAGCATTTTTCAAACTTATTTTTTCAGGAACTATCTGAAAGGAGTATGGGAAGCAGTAACTTAAAGTTTCACTTATATGTTTTAGAACTTTTATTATTAACAAAAAAAATCTCATCCCTCAATGGCTACTTAGAACTTCTAAGAATGCATTACCATGCTAAATGATTGAAATATTGAGTAGTTTTGAAATATATTTGCAGATGTCAAGGTAATGTTGAACATGCCAACTTGGTACCAGGTCCTTTACATCTTCAGAAGAGAAAAAAATAAAAAAGATGGAAATACAGTCTATACTGAATTAACATCTATAAATGGCTTAAATGAATTCTACAGTAAACCCCGAATAATCAGGTTATTTATTCCACTAAAATATTTGTCAAATACCTTTTTAAAGAAATTGTTGGTCTTAATTAATTAGTTTCTTAACACTACCTATTTTGAAAAGAAACGTGACTCTGGCTAAAATTAAATATGTCATAATTTATTTTGAGCCTCTCAATTCTCTCAACTGGAAACTTTAAATTACTTAATGAAAAACCCTAAACATTTAAAGCCATTCAAAAATCACATTTGGCTTCTTTCAGTTTCTAAAGTATATTGATTTGTTTCATATTTCCTTAGAGATACAAGTCATCTTATTAATGTCTTCTGTTTATTTTTGAGGATAAGTTGATGTGTATTCAGTTTGCAGCTTTTCCCTAGACACAAACAGCAAGGGTACCAATTAGGTTGGTGTTTCCTGCAAGGCAGGCAGTGCTTCACAAAAAACTGGAATAAAACCAGCTGAGCTCCCTAGGATACACCACTGAGTCTAGCCTCTGCCTCGGGCTACATTCAAAATTAAACTGAAGTACAATAACCACAAACCCAAGTTACCAGACAAGAGATAGAGGCAATTTCATAGTTTGGGAACTAAACCGGAATGAAACATAGTTTGTCTTAAAATCAAGAAATATTTATATATGAAAACCCCAGACATACAATGAAAATATCTCACCCAACCTTGTGTTATTCCTAACAAATAAGATGACGTGAAACTTACAAGATAGAAATGATTCTATGGATAGGTTTGAAATAATACTTTACAACAAACACCAAAAAGGCACAATGAGGCATTCTATATAAATATTCAAAAATCAATGTGTTCTTCATGCACAAACTAGAAAATTTAATTATATTCACCATTTTCTCTCCGAGTTTTTGATGTTTTCAATCCCAACATTTTACTGACTTCTACACTTCCTCTGGCTACTTACAGAGATTTTTTACTTTTTTCCAGTTATGAAATTTTTCAAACATATGGAAAAGTATAGAAAATAATCTAATGAACATACATATGATGTTTCTACCCAAATCTAACTGCCTTCATATTTTGAGACAGTTGTTCCAGACCTTTTATTAAACAAGCAAAACATAAATGATATAACAAGATTTCAACTCCATTTCCTTCCACTCCCTCATTCCACAGATAGTTTTGCATATACTTCAGTGTTGGGCAGTATGATAGAAGCAAAGGATTCATAGCAGTGAATAACACGGGCCAAGTCCCAGATTTCATGCGGCTTCATCCTGTTTTAGAGGAGACAGAAAATAAATGAATGAAATGTAATTATATGTCAATGACTGGTGAGTGCTAATGCCAAAATGTATAGTGGAACAAGGGACTCGGGTTTGAGAGAGGATTGTTTTTAGAAGAATTTGTTTTTATTTTCTACTTTTCCAGATTCTGATTTGAGACTGTTGGTGACCACAGACAAGTTATAGGTTCTTTACCCTTCCAAAGTCCAATATCTTATGACGCAAAACTTCAGAGATCACTTCTTTCTTATGAAAAATACCTGGTCAAGATATAAGATCTGGTAATCTTTAAAAATAAAATAAACTCTATTTTTAGAATAGGTTTAGGTTTGTAGAAAAATTGAGCAGAAAGTACAGAGAGTTACCATATACCCCCTGCTCCCATATACCTGTCCACTCCCCTCCATTAACATCTTTCACCAGAATGGTACAACTTGTTATAATTGATGAAACTGTATTGACACATCATTATCACTCAGAGTCCATGGTTTACATTAGAGTTGCTTCTCGGTGTTGTACATTCCATGGATTTTAACAAATGTATAATGGCATGTATTCACCATTATAGTATCATGCAGAATAGTTTCACTGACCCAAAATGCTCTGTACTCAGCTTATTCAGCCTTCCTTTCCCCCAGCCCCTGTAAACCACTGATCTTTTTGCTGTCTACATAGATTTACCTTTTACAGAACGTCATATAAATGGAATCATACACCATGAAGCATTTTCGGATTGACTTCTTTCACTCAATAATATACACTTAAATTTCCTTCATGTCTTTTCATGGATTGATAGCTCTTTTCTTTTTAGCACTGAATAATATTTCATTGTCTGGACGTAACATAGTTTATTTATTCATTCACCTACTGAAGGACATTTTTCTTGCTTCCAAGTTTTGGAATTATGAATAAAGGTGCTATAAACATCTGTGTGCAGTTTTTTATGTGGACGTAAGTTTTCAGCTCCTTTGGGTGAATACCAAGGACTGTAATTGCTGGATTGTATGATAATAGTATGGTTAGTTTTATAAAAACTGTCAAAATATCTTCCTAAGTGGCTGTACCATTTCCTAAGCGGCATACCATTCATTCATTCAATAAATGAGAGCTCTTATTCTCCACATGAATACCAGCATTTGATATTGTCAGTGTTTGGGGTTTTTGTCATCCTGATAGACATTTAGTGGTCTCCTATTACTGTTTTAACTTGGCGAATCTCTAATGACATATAATGCTGAACATCCTTTCATATGCTTACTTCCTGTCTTGTGTACCTTCCTTGGTGAGGTATTTGTTTAGATCTTTTGCTCATCTTTTTCATCACTTTTTTGTTGTTGTTGTTGATTTTTAAGAGTTCTTTGTATATTTTGGATAATAGTTCTTTATCAGATATGTCTTTTAAAAATACTTTCTCCCTGTCAGAGGTTTATCTTCTAATTTTCTTGACAGTGTCTTTCACAGACCAGAATTTTTTTTATTTTAATAAAGTCCAGCTTGTCAGTTATTTTTTCATGGATCATGTACTTGGTATCTTATTTTAAAAATCGTTGCCACACCCAGGGTTGTCTAGATTTCCCCCTATGTTGTCTTCTAAGATTTTTATAGTTTTGCATTCTACATTTAGACCTATGGTCTATTCTTAGTTAATTTTTGTAAAGGAAGGTCTATGTTGAGATTCACTTTCAGTTTTTTGCATGTAGACGTCCAGTTGTTCTATCACCGTTGTTGAAAAGACTATCAACTCTACATTGTATTGCCTTTGCTCCTTTGTCAAAGACTGTTGACTATATTTGTGCGGGTCTGTTTCTGGGTGCTCTATCCTGTTTCATTGATCTATTTGGTATTTTTTTTTTTACCAGTACTACACTGTCTTGATTACATTAGCTTCATAGTAAATTTTGAAGCCATGTAAGGATTTTTTTAAATTAATGATCAGTTAAATCTTTCTTGTGAGGTGGACTTTGATAAAAACGAAAGGAGCAAACAATGCAAATATTTTGAGGACAAACAGTTCAGTCAAAGGAAACTGCAAGTGCAAATATTCTGAAGAGAATCATCTTTGATTTCTTCAAAGAAAAGCAAGGTTACCTGGGAATCTGGGAAGGTGATCCTTAAGAAGAGTGAGAAGGAACAAAGTAGGAGTAGTTGCAAGCACTAAGTAAGGCAATGTAAGCCCTATTAAGGGCCCTAGACTGTATTTTAAAGATAACAGAACCCAGTAGAGGATTTGAGTAGGCAGTGAGTGAAATTATCTGATTTATATTTTTAAAGAATCATCTGGTTGCTTATGGAGAACAAATATTCTGTCTTGCATGGGACCAAAATGGAAATAGAGACACCATTTATGGTAACCTTGCCATAGTCCAGCACAGAGATAACAGGACCACAGATTAGGATGACAGCCATGGAGGTTTGGGGAAGTGATTGCATTCTGGATGTGTTCTGAATAGAATGCAGAGAAGATGGGCTGAATGTCAGAAGACGAGACACTGTAAATTTTGGTCTAAGCACTTGATGAAGGTAGATATTATTGAATTAAATGAGACATATTTATGGAAGAGCAAGTTTGGTGAAAAAAAATAAGTTCTATTTTCACATGTTAAGTTTTATAGCTTATAAGAAATCCAAGTGGAACTGTCAAGTAAGTATTAATATAGAGGTCAGCATGGAGATACATATTACAGAATCATCAGCACATGGATAACATTTAAAGCAGATAAGAGTCTGGCTCCACCAATCTGCATTTGCAAGAAATAAACAGTTATCCCACCAATATTTCTTCAAGTTTGAAAATTAGCAACTTAATAGACTTACTATAGCTTACTATAGCTTACTATCAATCCATTACTATGCCAAAGGGTAGTTACATATGCCACACCAGGACTCAGATTTCTAGTTAAGCATATACTGTCCTGTGAACTTAGCCTTTATTCTTCATAATATAGCTGAGCATTCCATCACTCTTATCTGTGATTTTTCTGTTTATCCCTGTTTTATCATTTTTGTGACTCTTAAGAAAGACCAGAAGCAGAGGTATCATTTGGAGAGATAACATGGATGCCAAATTGGAATCAATACTAGAGATGGAAATGAGGGTATGAATTCAAGAAATATAAAAGCAAAACAGACAACTCAGTTTATATTAGTTTCCTAGGGCTACTGGAACAAAGCACCATGAACTGAGTGGCATAAAATAGAAATTTATTGTCACACATTTCTGGAGGCAAGAAGTTTGAAATCAAGATGCCAGCAGGACCATCCCATCTCCAAAAATTCAATGGAAAATCCTTCCTTGCCTCTTTCTAGGTTCCAGTGATAGCTGGCAATCTTAAGCTTTTCTTATATTGTAGCTGAAACCTTCTTATCCCTGCTTCCTTCTTCACATAGCCTTCATCTGTGTGTGTGTGTCTTCTGCATCTCTGGATCTTTTTCTTCTTTAAGGCAATTAATCATTGAATTTAGGTCCACTCTAATCCATTATGACCTCATCTTAACTTGATTACATCTGTAAAGACCTTATTTTCAAATAGAGTCACATTTACAAGTACTAGGAGTTAGGATTTCAAAATATCTTTGGGAGGGAGACAGTTTAAGCCAGTTGAATGTGGAAGGTGAAGCAGAAGATATAAGGGGACAAGGAGAAGTAGAGGGAAAGAGGCGTATATTATTCCCAGGATTCTACCTAAGGAGAGGCTAGTTGGTGTCAGACAAGCAGCTTTGGAAGGGTGAGAGATAATGCCAAGTCTGTGTGCTTATAAAAATTTCAGTCTCAAATATCTACAAGTTCTGGATATATGTATCTGAAGCTTGGAAGATTTCTGGACAATGAATAGAGTCATCAACATATTGGTAGTAGTGGAAACCATGAAAGTAAATAAATAGCTGAGATAAATTAATCATAGTTAGCATGTGTTAAGCACTTACTGTGTGCTAGCCACTGTACCAAGCATTTAGTGTGTATTAACTAATGTAATCCTTCACAAACTTATAATTTGGTACAATTATTATCCCTGTTTCACAGATATGGAAACTGAGTCACAGAAAGTTTAAATACGTTACTTAAGCTAGTAACTTGGGGAGGCAGGATTCAATTCCAGGCTGCTTGAGTAGAGAGCACATGTGAAGAATATCTTCTTTAGAAGTCTCTTGACTTCTCAAAGGAGAACAAACAGAAGCAGAAATAAACACAACCCCCTACGTGGAGTCATTGACGAAATGATAGATCTTTAACCTGGAGATAAGATTCTCCTACTCTGAAGAATTTTTCCTCTTTTTCATAGGAAAATATAAGAACAGAAGTATAGACAATGGGTGGCAGTGTTGTAAGTCTAACATAAAATTAGAGCTATCTGAAATGCAATGTCATATCTTAAGGCAAAATCATCTTCTTACCCTTAAGATACTGGATACTAAGAAGTTTTTTTAAGGAATATTATAATATTAGACTGATGCTAGGAAGACTTTTGAAGAATGTTTAAAGGCATATAATAATGAATAATTATTAAGATGCATTCCAACTATGAAATTCCATAAGATATTAAATTTGATTTATTTTTTGGTCATGCCATGTGGTATGTGCAACCTTAGTTCCCCAACCAAGGATTGAACCCATGCCACCTGCAAGGGAAGCACAGAGTCTTAACCACTGTACCACCAGGAAAGTCCTGACATTAAGTGTTTTTTTTATTATTTTAAGAGTAATTACTGAATAAGTATGAAGGTACAATATGAAATACTATACAAAACATGCTATTGTAACCATGTCTATGCACAGAAAAAACAAAAACGACTATATCAAAATTCAAACGGATTATTTCTGAGTTGTGGGATTACCTTTGATTGAAAATATTGTCTTTAACTTTTTTAATAGCTATCCAGATTAGCTAATTTTGAAAATCCAGATTTTAAGAAGTTGTAATCGTAAAAAGAAATATTTATTGCTAAGAATGTAAGATCCAAACAATTGTTGCAACCTGATAATAAAAATAATTTGTATTGACACAATTGTATTTACAAAGCATCTATTTATAGAGGGTGAATCGAGGCCATTATTTTTTAGGTCTAGAACTAGTATATGTTTGCAACTCTAGTTCTGCAACTGATGAATGTGGGAGAAATATTTATCAGAGATTTTCCCCCAGATAAACTAGTATTGCTGAGTGGGAAGCAGTGACTTGTCTTTTAAAAAATATATTGTGTAGTGGAAATTGCTTATTCAAACTTACATATTTCATTGAAGACCTGATGTTAGATCCGGGAATTCCAGAATATAGAATATCATTAAGAAACCAAGAAAAAGACTAGAAAATTTTTAGAAACTGAAATGTGTGTGCAAAAACCACCCCAAATTAAAGACCTGAATGTAAGGCTAGACACTATAAAACTCTTAGAGGAAAACATAGGCAGAACACTCTATGATATAAATCACAGCAAGATCCTTTTTGACACATCTCCTAGAGAAATGGAAATAAAAACAAAAATAAACAAACGGGACCTAATGAAACTTAAAAGCTTTTGCACAGCAAAGGAAACCATAAACAAAACAAAAAGACAACCCTCAGAATGGGAGAAAATATTCACAAACAAAGCAACTGAAAAAGGATTAATCTCCAAAATATATAAGCAGCTCATGTGGCTCAATATCCAAGAAGCAAACAACCCAATCCAAAAATGAGCAAAAGATCTAAATAGACATTTTTCCAAAGAAGATATACAGATTGCCAACAAACACATGAAAGTATGCTCAGCATCACTAATCATTAGAGAAATTCAAATCAAAACTGCAATGAGGCATCATCTCACACTGATGAGAATGGCCATCATCAAAAAATCTACAAACAATAAATGCTGGAGAGGGTGTAGAGAAAAGGCAACCCTCTTGCACTGTTGGTCGGAATGTAAATTGATACAACCACTATGGAGAACAACAGTATGGAGGTTCCTTAAAAAACAAAAATAGAACTACCATGATGACCCTGCAATCCCATTACTGGGCATATACTCTGAGAAAACCATAATTCAAAAAGAGTCATGTATCACAATGTTCACTGCAGCTCTATTTACAATAGCCAGGACATGGAAGCAACCTAAATGTCCATCGACAGATGAATAGATAAAGAAGATGTGGGACATATATACAATGGAATATTACTCAGCCATAAAAAGAAATGAAATTGAGTTACTTGTAGTGAGGTGGATGGACGTAGAGAATGTCATACAGAGTGAAGTAAGTCAGAAAGAGAAAAACAAATACCCTATGCTAACACATATATATAGAATCAAAAAAAAAAAAGGTTCTGAAGAAGCTAAGGGTAGGACAGGAATAAAGACACTGATGTAGAGAATGGACTTGAGGACACGAGGAGGGGGAAGGGTAAGCTGGGACGAAGTGAGAGAATGGCATGGACATATATACGCTACCAAATGTAAAATAGATAGCTACTGGGAAGCAGCCACATAACACAGGGAGATCAGCTCGTTGCTTTGTGACCACCTAGAGGGGAAGGATAGGGACGGTGGGAGGGAGACACAAGAGGGAGGGGATATGGGGATATATGTATACGTATAGCTGATTCACTTTTTTATACAGCAGAAACTAACACACTATTGTAAAGCAATTATACCCCAATAAAGATGTTAAAAAAAAATTCCCTGAACTATGGAATTGAATATAATCATATTTTACTGGGATAGATAAGGTCCAAAATTTGTAATAAAAGACTTTACCTGGGCAAGGAGGCTTATTTTATGAAGAGTGCCTTTAATAACAGTTTTATTTAACTGTCTGTTCTAAGGACTCTAAATTAACAGTTTTTGCCTGGTAGTTATCATATTAGCTATTAGAAGTAAACAGAACTGAATCACAGCTGAAAGTCCTTCAATTTGTAAACAGTTTTTTAAAACAGTGAGCAATGGAATTGTGTGTGTGTGTGTGTGTGTGTGTGTGTGTGTGTGTAATGAAATTAAGAGGGAGATTGGTGGCCTGAACTTTGTTCAGGTCAGGAAGACTTATCTTCTCTTTCAAAACTATCTTATGTGGGCCTCCCTGGTGGCGCAGTGGTTGAGAGTCCGCCTGCCGATGCAGGGGATACGGGTTCGTGCCCCGGTCTGGGAGGATCCCATATGCCACGGAGCGGCTGGGCCCGTGAGCCATGGCCGCTGAGCCTGTGCGTCCGGAGCCTGTGCTCCGCAACGGGAGAGGCCACAACAGTGAGAGGCCCGCGTACAGCAAAAAAAAAAAAAAACAAACAAAAAAAAACTATCTTATGTAAAATTAAATTAAAACAAGCTCAGTTTTTAAACCCTCAGACCAGAGATGTCCTATAAGCAAACAGTTTCAATTATTATGTACATACATTTCCACAGTTTATATAGTCATACTCAAGTAAAATACCAGACCTGACTAGATATGTTATATGGAATAATAAATCAATGTTATATAGCATCACCATTACTTGTCTCCACTGCATTTATATAGTATGTTCTAGTGGTATCTGTAGTTACATATTGTTTCTTTTCCACTTAATTTGAGAATCTGTATTTGAAAATATTCAGTTGAAAGTATGAGAGATAATGGAAGACAAATGTATTTCATTAGACTGCACAATAGAAATGGAAATGTGGTCTTATGAAGTAAATAGACCATTATCATTAAAATAATATCTTTTTTTATAAAACAGTTGTATTTAAAGTAGATAACCGACCACACAGGTTTCTTATTTAAAATTTCCAGTGGTCTATATTTTGTCTAATTTTATTATAATTCTCATTCTGTATTATTATTCCAAGGCAGTAAGACCAGATAATTAAATTAACTGTGACTTTACAAGTAATTTTCATATTTTTGAGAACATATGCTACTTTTCATCCTCTAATTTATTCAAACTTTGACCTGGAAAGTTTTCTCCCCTCCTAATTCACCTAAGGATCAATTTCACAGAATAATAACATTTTAACAAAACTGAATAGCATAGTATGGATTATCATAAATGAATTCCAACATTCTTTTGATTATGAATATTCCTGAACACCTGGCAGGAGAGAGAGGCAGATTTGTAATAGCAGGACACCAGCCAAACACTGCCCTTCTTTTTAATCAGTGAATTCACTATTAGGTCTTGTCAGTCATCTGAGAAGTCAGATTTTTGTTCCTTAAGGCGTAAGTTTTCCTCAACACTACCATTACAACTAGTTCCTTTTCCAGTGAGAGATCATGTTTCTCTGCCTATAACAGATAATTGTCTATTGTGGCTTAATCACATAAGGGTTAATTTTACCGTATAGCAAGAGGGTCCAGAGGCGATAATAAAGTGGCTTCTCTAAAGTATCCGCATCCAGGCTTTTTCTAGATCTTTGCTCACACGTCCTTAACCCAAGGCCTTCATCTGAATATTCAAAAGTAGGCTTCCGTGCATCCAGATAGAGCATCCTCATTCCAAGTAGTTAAAAGAGGCAGAGGCAAAAGCAAAAGACAAAGGAATAAGGGCAAGATAAGTTAAGTCAGTTTTCTTTAAAAAACACACACACAAATAAACAAAACCACTACAAAGAAACCTTTGGGGGAATGCCCACCTTGCTACTTCCAATTATCATCTCAATGGCGAGAGGTTAATTGGACAGTCACATTCAGCTGTAAGACAGGCTTGGCTTGGCTGAGGTCACTGTCATGCAAAACAAAGTCACAGCTCTCTTAGAAAGGAAAAATGGGGAAATAAATATTAGGAAGCTAGGAGAGTGTTACAGAGCCCAGGTCTGACTGATTCAAGAACTCCTCAACCTAGACTCTGCAGATTAGTGGAATGAATTTTACTACCTTTAACTTACCTTCTAAATTTGTTACTTTGATCACTGCCAATCAAAAATGTTGCTTTGAAAAGTAGCTCCAGAATTTTTACATCCCCTTTATTCCACTGGCCTCCCAATTGCCCATTTCCAGTGATCTCGGCATTCACTATGCCTAAGCTCCCACCAGCATGGCTGTATCTCTTACCATGTAGAATTGATTCACTTCCAAGACTTTGATCTACAACTCCCTCTCAGATTATCATCTCCTGTCCTTTCACTTTCCCGATTCCCTTATTCTCACTGAATCAGATCTATGCCTTCTTTGTGATTTGTAGGCTTTCACACTTCTCCCAAGTCTGATGAACAGTCAGTTTGTTTCTATTTGCCAACATTCTTCTCCTGTTCTCACATCCCCATATCACTGATCTGGCAATCCAATTTTATCAATGCACTCATTTTATCAACGCACTCAATTATTTTCAAGTCCCTCTCTCACGGACTTTTCCACAGGATGCCTATCACTAAAACCATATGTAATAAGACCATATGTTTTGCTCTGTCCCAATGTACTGTGAATCACTAGATGGTTCTACACAACCCTGCCATCTTTATTCCCCAAGCAACTAGGAATGAAAGGGTTGGAAGGCCTTATTTTCATATCACCATCATCCCACCAAGTGCCTGAGGCATACCCTTTTTATATTAATATTTGGTACATATTGTGTACTTGTGGGGGGATGAGTCATAGGATTCTAGCAAGTAGGTCTAAGCAAGGACTTAGTAAAGGTTTAGGGGAAACATCATGGTCAAGAGAAGAGAGATATTTTGCCTTGTCCCTCTCAAATATTTTCTCCAAAATGAATATTCTCTATATTTCTTAAGGAACCTGAGACAGTTAAAACTCGGCTTTTCATGTCATCTCAACACTTACTTAAATCAATGAGCCCAAAAAGCCTATGTGTGTGAAAGGATAGGGATCAAACAGGCATAGGGAGGGGGATAATTCCCAGGGGATGATTAATACCTCAAAATAGCATCCTCCCATCCCACAGTAATGAAGAAGCCATCTGCTTACCATTAGGGTCTGGTTCCCCAGTGTCAACATTTTTGATCTCAGAAAAAACAAATATTTGACACTCAGTGTTCACCTGTCATTTATAATTCAATGATACAATATAGAAGGAAACGTTTTATGAAATTTCAGTAATGGAAAGTACTCTTTCCACTCCCCCAGACCACAGGAGATATATATCTCTCTTCCCTGAAACTCCTAGATCTGCAGAATATGAAATATTATAGGAAACATTTTAGTTTTTTTTTTTTTTTATTGAAGTATAGTTGATTTACAATGTTGTGCTAGTTTCAGTTGTACACAAAAGTGATTCAGTTAGGGCTTCCCTGGTGGCGCAGTGGTTGAGAGTGCGCCTGCCGATGCAGGGGACATGGGTTCGTGCCCCGGTCCGGGAAGATCCCACATGCCGTGGAGTGGCTGGGCCCATGAGCCATGGCCGCTGAGGCTGCACGTCCGGAGCCTGTACTCTGCAACGGGAGAGGCCACAACAGTGAGAGGCCCGCGTACCGCAAAAAAAAAAAAAAAAGTGATTCAGTTATATGTGTGTGTATTCAGTTATATATGTATATATATTCTTTTTCAGATTCTTTTCCCTTATAGGTTATTACAAAATATTGAGTATAGTTCCCTGTGCTATAAAGTATAATTCCCTGTGCTATACAGTAGGTCCTTGTTGGCTGTCTAAGGAAACATTTTTTTAAATGCTGAAAATTAGGTAGTTCGCCTGTATTTCTCACAGGAAAAATGTGATCAATTTCTCAACAAAATCACAAGCAAAGAACTCACAATAGAGAATAAACCTTTTAGGAATTAAAAATGACTATGATTCTAGGAGATGAAAACTTCTTGATACAGTTACTCAGTGCTAGGGAATTCGTTCTCACTAGATCTGTTCTGTTAACATGGGCAGCCTGCCAGCACTTCCATGAACATTTTGTTATGGTGAACTTTTTATTGCAATGGTGCATGTAGGAGGGATTTGACCTGTGTAGGTCCTAAGAATTCTTTTCCAGAATATAACTCACTTTGACAAGGCATTGAGATACACAAGTATACTTTAAAAAGAAATACCTCCAGGCTTCAGGATCCTATGCTGTCTAAAACCGCAACCACTCAAAGGAATAACTGTTTGGCTTCAAAACAAAATAAGATTAGAAATGTGCTTAGTAATTTTATCAATATAATTAATAATTACCACTCATAATGTATACTGTTTATTGGATATGATGCCAAAAATTTGAATTCAAGATTTCCTTCTTGGTACAAATGTCATTTGAAAAAAACTGTGGGTTTTTTTTTTTTTTTTTTGGTATAAATTCTGTATATTTACTTTCCAGATGCTTGTGAAGTAAGACCACAAGGCTATTTAATTCTATGATCTTATAGTTATAAATTTGGACATAACAGGAAAAAAAGAGCTTTCAAATAAAATTTCTGTAATACTGTGTTTAATATTCTAGTAAAGTTTGACATTAAGTAATAAGAAATCTGAATATGATCTATCTTATCAGTAAGAGAACATGAAAACTTACAAATTACCACCAATTATGTGCAAGATGCTCTTCTAGATGCTTCTTTTGCTTGGGCTTGAGGTGAGATGTTAAATGCATGTATGTATGTGTATATGTACAGGTATGGCTATATATAAATATATATTTAATTATAACTCAAGCATTCACAACATCACAAAATAGCCCAGGAGATACACTTGTCATTTGTTAAGTTCATGCTTGTGTTACTCAAGTATGTGTTGTACCTGTCATAAAACTAGCAATGGACTTTTCATCTGGGGTTAAAACACATCCAACATTAGAATCAGCAGCATTGGGCTTCCCTGGTGGCGCAGTGGTTGAGAGTCTGCTTGCCGATGCAGGGGACATGGGTTCGTGCCCCGGTCCGGGAGGACCCCACATGCCACGGAGCGGCTGGGCCCGTGAGCCATGGCCGCTGGGCCTGCACGTCCGGAGCCTGTGCTCTGCAACGGGAGAGGCCCCAACAGTGAGAGGCCCGTGTACCGCAAAAAAAAAAAAAAAAAAAAAAAAGAATCAGCAGCAAGAAACTGACCCTCCTTCTCCTTCCCATCTCCTACTCCTCCCTGACTCCCCCACACACACATTCTTTTTGCCAGTGTGAGAGATGGTGAAAGATCGCTATATTCTGATCCTAACGTCCTTTGAAAATAATTTGGTGTTGTAACAATCATTAGTACTTTGGCAAATATTCTCAGCTTTGCTCTTTCAGGCACAAGTTAGGATGCCTTCCTTCCCTTGGGCTTCTCTAATCTTGGAAGCAAGTTTGGCCTTGTAATCGGTTTTGGCCAATCAAATGTGAGAAGTGCTGTTAGTCACTGTAGAAAGAAGTTTTTAAAGCTAATATGTGATTCCTCGTTCTCTTTCTCTGACAACTGTCAGGACACTGGTGTGCCATCAGCCTCGGTTATTTATGGACCACAATGAGCAGGGACACCTGCCAACCAGGATAAACATAGGGCACGAGCAAGAAATAAACCTTAATCATTTTAAACCATCAAGACTTTCAGATGTTAAGAGTGCATCCTACGTTTAGCCTATCCTGACCAATACAAGTGGGAAAGTAGATTTTCTTCTCTGAGATTGAACTGCCATCTAAAACCTAGATAAACAATCACAGTGAATTATTACTTTAAGATCTGGATTCTTTGTATTTATTCCTTCATTCAGGAAACATTGGAGAGTCATGATGGTGTTGATCACTTTGCTAGACCTTGGGGTACAGAGATGAATGAGGTGTGATCTTTTGACCCCAGGGATCTGGCATTCCAAAACACATTTCTGACATGTGATCAGATAAATAACAGTAAATCAATCCCATGTACTTGAGTTGGCTGTGTAGTTGGTCAAGCACTTTATGGGAACCTTGGATATAAAAGAATCATCCTAATTTGAGAAAATGTTGTGTGCAAAAGAATAAATTATAAAAAAACTGTTCAGGTTATGTTGAAAGGCTCACTGCAGCTGAGAAACATGTCAAAACATTAACCTAATCATATCATGTATACCAAGAGAAAAAGAAGAATTAAAAGTATATTTTTATATTCTTTTATTATTTCCACTTACTTTGAAATAACGAAACAAAATATTTGGAAGTTGTGCTAAGTTCCCTCGGGGTCATTCAGAACTTCACTTTTTAATATACTTCATTTCCAAGGACATTTTATGATCAACCTTACTTGGATACAAAGATTGTAGACTCTTGGCCAGTATCGGTTTAAAAGAAAAATCTCTTGGTGTTAATTTAGTGCTTCTCAAACTTTCACATGCATACAAACCAACTGGAGTTTTGTTAAAATGCAGATTCTACATACCTAACAAGCTCCCAGGTGATGCCACTGCTGTTGGCCTGAGACCACATTTTGAGTAGCAAGGTGTTAACCCATCAATATTTGACATCATGTGGGAAGGATATAATCAATTACTCAAACTATTTACTGAACATCAACTATAACAGAAATATCAAGCATTTCACTATGCCAGATTCCAGTGATTAAATGGTAAGCAGAAAAAATAAAGTTTTCCATGTTCATGGGATTTAAATTTCGGTGGAGAAAACAGAAAATAAATGAATGACAATATAAACATTTTTAAATTTTTGATAAGAACAATAAAGAAAAGGAACATGATGTATCCTGCAGAGAAAAGGGGGAATATCTGGCCATATGAGATATTTAGGGAAGAACTGAGGAAGTAGCAACTAAAATGAGCTGAGGGACTTCCCTGGTGGCGCAGTGGTTGAGGGTCCATCTGCCAATGCATGGGACGCGGGTTCGTGCCCCGGTCCGGGAGGATCCCACATGCCGCGGAGCGCCTGGGCCCGTGAGCCATGGCCGCTGAGCCTGTGCGTCTGGAGCCTGTGCTCTGCAGCGGGAGAGGCCACAACAGTGAGAGGCCCGCGTACCGCAAACAAAACAAAACAAAACAAAACAAAACAATGAACTGAAAAAATGAAGGAGCCAGTTTCACAGAATGGAAGAAAACAGCCTCCAGAGGGAGTACAACATCTTATCTAGTAACATTTAGAGAATTTGACTAATTAGAAAGGAGACCAATACAGCTAAAATCAAGTAAGCATTTGGAGGAGAACTAGACTGGAGACAGACCCTGCAGTATACTTTAGATTTTGGAATTTTTTTTAGAATTCTAAGATCAATAAAAATTCACTAAAGGAACACTTGTCTATTTAAATAATAAATGGACACAACCTTTACTATTTAGAGAACACAAGGACAAAAGCAATAGTGGGGCTATGGACCCCATTGAGAAAGGGGATTTAGGAAGCTGTGTAGTGGTGGTAGTAATAGCAGTAAGTACTAGCCACAGCAGCAGAGAAGTTGAGATCAGAGATGATATCGGGGAGCTGACACTGAACCCAGGGAGAATAGGAGAGTTGGAGATGTATTTCTCATGAAAAGAACGATACAGAAGATGACCTACATGTTTGGCTTGAGGAAACAAGTGGCTAACAGCATGATTTACTGGTGTGTGGAACCCAGGACTAAAACAGGTTTGTGGAGGAAAGGCAGCATTTTAGTTGTAGATGTGTTGACACGTAGAAATAGTTAAGTAGTCATCTAGTTATACAAGTCTGGAGCTCAAGGCTGGTTCTAAGCAGTTGATTGAAACATAGAAATCATTAACCATGGGGCCATTGTGTCACTTAGGGAGAGGGCATAGAAGAGAGAGAGAAGATCCAGCCCTGGAGTACTCAAAATTTGGATATTCAGAGATATCTAAGATATCTTTTGCAAAGAATACCTGGAAGGAGGAAACACAGGAGAAAACTGATTTTGGTTTTGTTCTTTGATAGGACAGAGATAGAGCTTCTATTTAAATAAATGGAAAAACAAAGAATATGTGTATAAGTATAGGTGGGTGTGCTGATTTAAAGGAGAATATCAGTCCTCTGATGGTACCTATTCACTGAGGAAGAAGGAGCAGGGAGCTGTAAGGGTAACTAACGAGTGGGGTGAGAGAACAGAATAGCTGTGTTCTGGTAAATATGCAGGTAAATAACTATATTTTCTCACAAAAGAGTGTCTTTTACATTTAGAGCTACAAACTGGAATTGTTTCTCATATGTGAAATCGGAGCCAATATGCATTATTTTTCATATGGAAATCCAGTTATAATAAACCTTTATCAATTATTCTAATTACCACTCTTTCCCCACTAAACTGTAGTATCATCTTGTCAATTAGCAGTTAATTTTATATATGTGGGCCTATTTCTGGACCCTGTATTCTATTGGTCAGTTGAAAGCCTTTGTTTTTCAACAAGGTTTTCATTCTATATAATGAAGGCTCAAGTAAAATCTGTTGGTATATTCTTCAAACTACCAGGACATCTACTGAAGTTGAGTGTCAATATCTATGTATGAAATTGGATTCTCACACATTATGTTCTCCAAACAGAATGTGAAGTAGATATAACAGAAGTGGTATTATAAAACTGGTCCATACAAACAAACATTTTATGCTGAAAAGCAATATGTGAAAATCTTCAATTACAGAAATAACAAGTACAGTTACTAATCCTTTAAATATCTCATTGCAAATGCACAAACACCAGAAATAAGACTTTGTTAAACAAAGGGATCAACAAAGTAAATATCCATTAAAAAACCAAATTTTTGAGTTTAAAGCCATCAGTAAAGTAAACAATAAATTATGACTCAAATTTTACACAAAACCTTTCAATACAAAAAATCACCATGTCCTTGTTTGTTTTGAAGCTATGCAATAAGGGTAATCCTTTATTATTCTCTCACATCTGGAACTATGTCAAATATTACTTTGGCAATTCTAACTATAATGCAAATGCATTTCTAGAACAACTTAGTTAAATTGACATAGTGCCCTGAGATACCCTGATGATTTCATATATGATATATACTTTGTAATGTTGACTATTTCCCTTCATGCTTAAATGTTATTTCACTTGGTTTTTATATTCATGATTTATTCTGCACTGTATATTGCATTAAAGATCTGACATGAAAGCCAAGAGATAAAGTCCTATAAAATCAAATAAAGACTATTGTGAGCAGTTTTATTTTATTTTGTTTTAAATGGGGATGGATAGGGAATCACAGTATACAGTTACAACAAACCTTTAGTTCAAAAACATGATTGAATTAAATGGAACATTTATTTGAGTTAGAGAGATTAAATCTTTTGACAAGGTGAAGTCGAGTTGTTTTCTGTTTAGTCTACCTTGCTAGAGAGTAGATTTAAAGGGCAATAGAACTTTATGAGAATTCATCTCCTCCTCAAAGATTCTGGCTCTAAAGCAAATGCAGTTTCTGGTAGATTCTCCATTTCTATTACCTTACTTTCCATTTCAGTGTAGTATTAGAAAATTGCCCTCAAATCACTGGTTGCAAAATATTAACTGCATTTTTAAGCATCTTAATTTCACGTTGGAGAAGAATTGTTCTTCAACTTTATTTTTAAATAAAATTAAGCCTGACAGTAAATTCAAGGATAAAATTCAGACTTTATTTTTGGCCTCCCCATTCTCTAAGCACCAAATTTCTTTCTTCTTGAATCAGAGACTATATACTGAATATGTTTAAAACACAGCCAAGTGCCATATTTTTCTAACATGTAAATATTTTAACAGTAAATTTGAAATGCATGTGGTCTGATGAAGAAGAATAAAGAAAAAGAACCGATAATGATCTCTCACTTCCCATTAACAGAGGATTTCATATATTGTGGGCATTGAGCCCACAAATCACTTCCATCAGATATTCTGAGCCAGACTATTGTTCAAAAACATTAAAAAGGAGAACATATTAGCAGTTTTCATAACCCACAGATATCACTTGACTTCTTGTCTTATAAATGGAGACCTGGGAGCTGGGAATTGTCCTTGCCACACCCAGTCCCCAAGGTGGCCCTTCATTCTACTCACTTCAATTGAAACTCTAATATTCACAAACCCTGATTGTGTAGCTTCCTAGTTAGCTAAGAAAGCTTATTTCTGACGGTATGAGAAAGATAGCAAAACTCCAAGATTTCTCCTTTTTGTCAGAAATAAGAAATGCATTTAAACTTGGGCCTCCAGACAAAATACCACTGTGATGGTTAATTTTATGTGTCAACTTGTCTACTCTGTGGTGTACAGTAATTTTGTCAAACACCAGTCTGGATGTTGCTCTGAGACACTTTTGATGTAATTAATATTTAAATCAGTAGACTTTGACTAAAGCAGATTAACTTCCATAAATTAATCTCATCCAATCAATTGAAGACCTTTAGAGCAAAAAGTGAGGTTTTTAGAAGAAGGAATTCTCAAGATTGCAACATCAGGTCTTATCTGAATTTCCAGCCTGCAGCTTGCCCGACAAATTTTATACTTGTCAGTACCCACGATCGTGTGTCACAATTACTTAGACTAAGTCTATAAATATCACTCTAGATGTCACTTCTACAATTGGCCAAAAACACCACCTGTGTATGAATCTCAGCTTAATTGCAGAAGTTCACAGAATAAGTGTTTTAGAAAAAAATACATACAACAATAACGAAGTGGCAGTTACATAACTTTTTAATAGCTTATTTGATAAGCTTTATCAAATACTTTATCATAACTTTTTTTTGTGGAATATCCAGTAAAAACTACGTGAATTTAAAGGAAAAAAATACTAGTCCTTTAGCTTCAGCTGCTCTTATCCAATGACATATTATTTCTGGTCTCAAGAGTGTATCATAAGGAACAAAGAAAATTGGATTATGAGTAATTTCACTCCCTTCTCTCAAAAATCATATATAGAACAAAGCATTACACATTCAACTGAGATTTTTTGCATAGTAACTATCTTCTAGGCACTCTCTTAGGCAATAGGGATAAAATCATGAATACTGTATAGGTTGTTTGGGTCATTTTGTCACAGGTATATTTGTCTCACTGAGAGAAAGTTGGGAGCGAAAAAGTTTTATTAAGAAGTAAAACCTGTGGGGACTTCCGGGTAAGATGGCGGAAGAGTAAGACGTGGAGATCACCTTCCTCCCCACGGATACACCAGAAATACAGCTACACGTGGAACAACTCCTACAGAACACCTACTGAACGCTGGCAGAAGACCCCAGACCTCCCAAAAGGCAAGAAACTCCCCACATACCTGGGTAGGGCAAAGCGGAGAGATCCCCACACAGAGGATCGGTGCCGAGCAGCACTCACCACCCCGAGAGGCTTGTCTGCTCGCCCGCCGGGGCGCGCAGCGCTGGAAGCTGAGGCTCGGGCTTCGGTCAGAGCGCAGGGAGAGGACTGGGGCTGGCGGCGAGAACTCAGCCTGAAGGGGGCTAATGTGCCACAGCTAGCCGGCACGGAGTCCGGGAAAACTCTGGAGCTGCCGAAGAGGCAAGAGACTTTTTCTTCCCTCTTGGTTTCCTGGTGCGCGAGGAGAGGGGATTAAGAGCGCTGCTTAAAGGGGCTCCACAGACGGGCGCGAGTCGCGACTGAAAGCGCGGAGCCCAGTGACGGGCGTGGGACGCTGGGGCTGCTGCTGCTGCCGCCAAGAAGCCTGTGTGCGAGCGCAGGTCACTGCCCACACCGCCCTTCCGGGAGCCTGTGCAGCCCGCCACTGCCGGGGTCCCGGGATCCAGGGGCGGCTTCCCTGGGAGAACGCACGGCGCGCCTCGGGCTGGTGCAACGTCACGCCGACCTCTGCCGCTGCAGGCTCGCCCCGCACTCCGTGCCCCTCCCTCCCGCCCGGCCTGAGTGAGCCAGAGTCCCCGAAGAGGCTGCTCCTTTAACCCTGTCCTGTCTGAGCGAAGAACAGACGCCCTCCGGCGACCTACACGCAGAGGCGGGGCCAAATCCAAAGCTGAGACCCAGGAGCTGTGAGAACAAAGAAGAGAAAGGGAAACCTCTCCCAGCAGCCTCAGAAGCAGCAGATTAAAGCTCCACAATCAACTTGATGTACCCTGCATCTGTGGAATACATGAATAGACAACATATCATCCCAAATTGAGGAGCTGGGAGTCAGTGCTGTGCCTCTGAGGTGGGAGAGCCAACTTCAGGACACTGGTCCACAAGAGACCTCCCAGCTCCACATAATATCAAACGGCGAAAATCTTCCAGAGATCTCCATCTCAACACCAGCACCCAGCTTCACTCAACGACCAGCAAGCTACAGTGCTGGACACCCTAAGCCAAACAACTAGCAAGATAGGAACACAACGCCACCCATTAGCAGAGAGGTGGCCTAAAATCATAAAAAGTCCACAGACATCCCAAAACACACCACCAGACGTGGACCTGCCCACCA
Organism: Mesoplodon mirus; assembly: GCF_964341445.2. Lineage (NCBI taxonomy): Eukaryota > Metazoa > Chordata > Mammalia > Artiodactyla > Ziphiidae > Mesoplodon > Mesoplodon mirus. Next base: position 114,105,474 of record NC_138982.1, read on the forward strand.
GAAAGACAAGATCCAGCCTCATCCACCAGAACACAGGCACTAGTCCCCTCCACCAGGAAGCCTACACAACCCACTAAACCAACCTTAGCCACTGGGGACAGACACCAAAAACAACAGGAACTACGAACCTGCAGCCTGCAAAAAGGAGACCCCAAACACAGTAACATAAGCAAAATGAGAAGACAGAAAAACACACAGCAGGAGAAGGAGCAAGATAAAAACCCACCAGACCTAACAAATGAAGAGGTAATAGGCACTCTACCTGAAAAAGAATTCAGAATAATGATGGTAAAGATGATCCAAGATTCTATTTCCCAGATCCAAAATCTTGGAAATAGAATAGACAAAATGCAAGAAACAGTTAACAAGGACCTAGAACTAAAGATGAATCAAGCATCGATTAAAAACACAATCAATGAAATAAAAAATACTCTAGATGGGATCAATAGCATAATAACTGAGGCAGAAGAACGGATAAGTGAGGTGGAAGATAAAATAGTGGAAATAACTGCTGCAGAGCAAAATAAAGAAAAAAGAATGAAAAGAACAGAGGACAGTCACAGAGACCTCTGGGACAACATTAAACGCACCAACATTTGAATTATAGGGGTTCCAGAAGAAGAAGAGAAAAAGAAAGGGACTGAGAAAATATTTGAAGAGATTCTAGTTGAAAACTTCCCTAATATGGGAAAGGAAATAGTTAATCAAGTCCAGGAGGCACAGAGAGTCCCATACAGAATAAATCCAAGGAGAAATATGCCAAGACACATATTAATCAAACTGTCAAAAATTAAACACAAAGAAATCATATTAAAAGCAGCAAGGCAAAAACAACAAATAACACACAAGGGAATCCCCATCAGGATAACAGCTGATCTCTCAGCAGAAACTCTACAAGCCAGAAGGGAGTGGCAGGACATAATTAAAGTGATGAAGGAGAAAAACCTGCAACCAAGATTACTCTGCCCAGCAAGGATCTCATTCAGATTTGATGGAGAAATTAAAACGTTTACAGACAAGCAAAAGCTGAGAGAGTTCAGCACCACCAAACCAGCTTTACAACAAATGCTAAAGGAACTTCTCTAGGCAAGAAACACAACGGAAGGAAAACACCTACAATAACAAACCCAAAACAATTAAGTAAATGGGAATAGGAACATACATATCGATAATTACCTTAAATGTAAATGGACTAAATGCTCCCACCAAAAGACACAGAGTGGCTGAATGGATACAAAAACAAGACCCATATATATGCTGTCTACAAGAGACCCACTTCAGACCTAGAGACACATACAGACTGAAAGTAAGGGGATGGAAACAGATATTCCATGCAAATGGAAACCAAAAGAAAGCTGGAGTAGCAATTCTCATATCAGACAAAATAGACTTTAAAATAAAGACTACTAGAAGAGACAAAGAAGGACACTACATAATGATCAAGGGATCGATCCAAGAAGAAGATATAACAATTGTAAATATTTATGCACCCAACATAGGAGCACCTCAATACATAAGGCAAATACTAACAGCCATAAAAGGAGAAATCGACAGTAACACACTCATAGTAGGGGACTTTAACACCCCACTTTCACCAATGGACAGATCATCCAAAATGAAAATAAATAAGGAAACACAAGCTTTAAATGATACATTAAACAAGATGGACTTAATTGATATTTATAGGACATTCCATACAAAAACAACAGAATACACATTTTTCTCAAGTGCTCATGGAACATTCTCCAGGATAGATCATATCTTGGGTCACAAATCAAGCCTTGGTAAATTTAAGAAAATTGAAATTGTATCAAGTGTCTTTTCCGACCACAATGCTATGAGACTAGATATCAATTACAGGAAAAGAGCTGTAAAAAATACAAACACATGGAGGCTAAACAATACACTACTTAATAACGAAGTGATCACTGAAGAAATCAAAGAGGAAATTAAAAAATACCTAGAAACAAATGACAATGGAGACACGACGACCCAAAACCTATGGGATGCAGCAAAAGCAGTTCTAAGAGGAAAGTTTATAGCAATACAGTCCCACCTTAAGAAACAGGAAACATCTCGAATAAACAACCTAACCTTGCACCTAAAGCAATTAGAGAAAGAAGAACAAAAACATCCCAAAGTTAGCAGAAGGAAAGAAATCATAAATATCAGATCAGAAATAAATGAAAAAGAAATGAAGGAAACGATAGCAAAGATCAATAAAACTAAAAGCTGGTTCTTTGAGAAGATAAACAAAATTGATAAACCATTAGCCAGACTCATCAAGAAAAAAAGGGAGAAGACTCAAATCAATAGAATTAGAAAGGAAAAAGGAGAAGTAACAACTGACACTGCAGAAATACAAAAGATCATAAGAGATTACTATAAGCAACTCTATGCCAATAAAATGGACAACGTGGAAGAAATGGACAAATTCTTAGAAATGCACAACCTGCCAAGACTGAATCAGGAAGAAATAGAAAATATGAACAGACCAATCACAAGCACTGAAATTGAAACTGTGATAAAAAATCTTCCAACAAACAAAAGCCCAGGACCAGATGGCTTCACAGGCGAATTCTATCAAGCATTTAGAGAAGAGCTAACACCTATCCTTCTCAAACTCTTCCAAAATATAGCAGAGGGAGGAACACTCCCAAACTCATTCTACGAGGCCACCATCACCTTGATACCAAAACCAGGCAAGGATGTCACAAAGAAAGAAAACTACAGGCCAATATCACTGATGAACATAGATGCAAAAATCCTCAACAAAATACTAGCAAACAGAATTCAACAGCACATTAAAAGGATCATACACCATGATCAAGTGGGGTTTATTCCAGGAATGCAAGGATTCTTCAATATACGCAAATCAATCAACGTGATACACCATATTAACAAATTGAAGGAGAAAAACCATATGATCATCTCAATAGATATAAAGAAAGCTTTCGACAAAATTCAACACCCATTTATGATAAAAACCCTGCAGAAAGTAGGCATAGAGGGAACTTTCCTCAACATAATAAAGGCCATATATGACAAACCCACAGCCAGCATCGTCCTCAATGGTGAAAAACTGAAACCATTTCCACTAAGATCAGGAACAAGACAAGGTTGCCCACTCTCACCACTCTTATTCAACATAGTTTTGGAAGTTTTAGCCACAGCAATCAGGGAAGAAAAGGAAATAAAAGGAATCCAAATTGGAAAAGAAGAAGTAAAGCTGTCACTGTTTGCAGATGACATGATACTATACATAGAGAATCCTAAAGATGCTACCAGAAAACTACTAGAGTTAATCAATGAATTTGGTAAAGTTGCAGGATACAAAATTAATGCACAGAAATCTCTGACATTCCTATATATTGATGATGAAAAATCTGAAAGTGAAATCAAGGAAACACTCCCATTTACCACTGCAACAAAAAGAATAAAATATCTAGGAATAAACCTACCTAAGGAGACAAAAGACCTGTATGCAGAAAATTATAAGACACTGATGAAAGAAATTAAAGATGATACAAAGAGATGGAGAGATATACCATGTTCTTGGATTGGAAGAATCAACATTGTGAAAATGACTCTACTACCCAAAGCAATCTACAGGTTCAATGCAATCCCTATCAAACTACCACTGGCATTTTTCACAGAACTAGAACAAAAAATTTCACAATTTGTATGGAAACACAAAAGACCCGGAATAGCCAAAGCAATCTTGAGAACGAAAAATGGAGCTGGAGGAATCAGGCTCCCTGACTTCAGACTATACTACAAAGCTACAGTAATCAAGACAGTATGGTACTGGCACTAAAACAGAAAGATAGATCAATGGAACAGGATAGAAAGCCCAGAGTTAAACCCACGGACATATGGTCACCTTATCTTTGATAAAGGAGGCAGTAATGTACAGTGGAGAAAGGACAGTCTCTTCAATAAGTGGTGCTGGGAAAACTGGATAGGGACATGTAAAAGTATGAGATTAGATCACTCCCTAACACCATACACAAAAATAAGCTCAAAATGGATTAAGGACCTAAATGTAAGGCCAGACACTATCAAACTCTTAGAGGAAAACATAGGCAGAACACTCTATGACATAAATCACAGCAAGATCCTTTTTGACCCACCTCCTAGAGAAATGGAAATAAAGACAAAAATAAACACATGGGACCTAATGAAACTTAAAAGCTTTTGCACAGCAAATGAAACCATAAACAAGACCAAAAGACAACCCTCAGAATGGGAGAAAATATTTGCAAATGAAGCAACTGACAAAGGATTAATCTCCAAAATTTATAAGCAGCTCATGCAGCTCAATAACAAAAAAACAAACAACCCAATCCAAAAATGGGCAGAAGACCTAAATAGACATTTCTCCACAGAAGATATACAGACTGCCAACAAACACATGAAAGGATGCTCAACATCTTTACTCATTAGAGAGATGCAAATCAAAACTACAATGAGATATCATCTCATACCAGTCAGAATGGCCATCATCAAAAAATCTAGAAAGAATAAATGCTGGAGAGGGTGTGGAGAAAAGGGAACACTCTTGCACTGCTGGTGGGAATGTGAATTGGTACAGCCGCTATGGAGAACGGTATGGAGGTTCCTTAAAAAACTACAAATAGAACTACCATATGACCCAGCAATCCCACTACTGGGCATATACCCTGAGAAAACCATAATTCAAAAAGAGACATGTACCAACATGTTCATAGCAGCCCTATTTACAATAGCCCGGAGATGGAAACAACCTAAGTGTCCATCATCAGATGAATGGATAAAGAAGATGTGGCACATATATACAATGGAATATTACTCAGCCATAAAAAGAAATGAAATTGAGCTATTTGTAATGAGGTGGATAGACCGAGAGTCTGTCATACAGAGTGAAGTAAGTCAGAAAGAGAAAGACAAATACTGTATGCTGACACATATATATGGAATTTAAGAAAAAAAAATGTCATGAAGAACATAGGGGTAAGGCAGGAATAAAGACACAGACCTACTAGAGAATGGACTTGAGGATATGGGGAGGGGGAAGGGTAAGCTGTGACAAAGTGAAAGAGCGGCATGGACATATATACACTACCAAACGTGAGGTAGATAGCTAGTGGGAAGCAGCCGCATAGCATAGGGAGATCAGCTCGGTACTTTGTGACCGCCTGGAGGGGTGGGATAGGGAGGGTGGGAGGGAGATGCAAAAGGGAGGGGATATGGAAACATATGTATATGTATAACTGATTAAATATGTTATAAAGCAAAAAAATACAAAAAAGAAAAAAATATAAAAAAAAAGAGAAGTAACACCTGTGAAAGAAAAGGGGAGGAAGAAGAATGGGAGAAGAGAAGCCCTCAGATCATGATACAGTCTCTGCTAGTCAAATGGAGGAAAAAAGTTGAAAGTTGAGGAAAATTTGGCCCCCTTAGAAGAGTTTTTCCTTGGCAGAAATGGTTAGGACCTGCACTAACTCCTGGTTCAGCCACTGTCCAGGCCTTCCCCTGAGACGGGCAGGCTCTCAACTAAAACTACTGTATTCAGTCTTTGACTGGGGTCACCCACAGAAGAGCAGGAGCTCAACTCGAAAACCAGGGTGGATCTTTAAGGAGTTAATACCTGGACACCCTCCTCACTGCTGGGCACTGAGTCTTTTCTTAAAGGGATATCTGAGCAACACATCTCCATGTCTGACATGGTCTACCCATTGTACTTCACTGATCCACTTCTCTGTGTAGGTTTGGGATGAATCCTCTCCATGGTTCCCGTGTGAATCTCTTCCTGAGGTGAAACTCAGAAGTGGGAAAAAGAGAGAAGAACCACATGTTCCAATAGTCTCGGGGCTATAATACGTACTCATTTCTCCCTCTTTTACTGTCCATTCTAAATTCTCCCCATCCTCAGATACTCTTTTTGCTGGTCATAGTGGTTTATCTGGTGGGGTGAACCAAGCACTCATTCCTGAATTGTCAGAAGCCTTAGTAGTCATGCCCATTCCAGGCTGGAAATGATGCACTTTTCTGTTTACAGTTGCAATTAGACAAGGGAATATCATGAGTCACCCAAGTGAGTCAGCCAAGCTCCATACAGAGTCTTCCCTGTCCCTGTTGTGAAACAGCAGCCCCATTGCCTTCTGATAATCAGGTTCAATTATCCCTGAAAAGAAGTGACTCATCTTCTTACCCACTGATCCCTAAAAGGTCTAGGTGGTATCCTAGCTTATAGCACTTTGAGACTATTTTTGTGCTCCAGGCAAGACTGCATCTGTGTTTGGGACCAGATTCACAACCTCTAACTCAGCAGCATCCAAAGTTGAAGGGATGAGAACCATAAAGTCGCTTGTAAATCATGGGGCGTAGTGGAAGGTAGGGCAACTTCTGCTTCTATACCTTGGTTCCTGAATCTAACTATTGTTTCTATTGGGGGGGGTACAGTGTCCTTTAGTGATCTCCAGTTTAATGCTTGTACTGCATCTTGGTGAGTGGCACCTTACCCTTACAGACCATTGCCTTTAGGCTATCACTTCACCTTTGGCAAGCCATTATCATGCCCATAGTTTCCGGGTGATGCAGAATGTAAAACCAGTGGATCTCATGGTGATGGGTCCAATCCCACATCCCTTTTACTGTGAGGTTGTTCCCCTGATTGAATACTGTTGTGTGTGGAATGGCATGCCTGTGGATCAGGATTTCCGTAAGTCTCTAGACAAAGGTTCTATGGAGAGAAAAAACAAACACATGCATGGATTAAGTGTTTATTCTTGGGAAACAAACCAATGGTTCTTTCAAGACAAAAGGGGCAAGTGTAGCCACCTTGTCACCAAGTGGTCACAGCCTGTTTCTTTGAGGAATAGTGTCATAAATCTAACATGTCATTGGCAGGCTGGCCTCAGCGGCAGCAGTGGCAAGATGGCCCCAAGTGGAAATCTATGCTGTTGAGCCTTTGCATTGACTCATCTCTTCTACCGTGGCCCCTGAATTAATGTGCCCACCATCCCAGCATTGGGGTGAATTTTAGCAAATATTGGTTGATACCAACCAAGTCATTTTGTCTACTTGGCTCCTTAGTGCTTCTTCTCTGGGGGATGTTCCCTGGTGGGGATCAGCCTGTGAAACAAAGATCCTCACTTTATACCCACTCTTATTATGTTCATGTATGTGCCCTACCACAGAGCTCTTTGTCCCTGATCTTCCAGTACATTTCCTGCCAGACCCCCTAACCAGCCAGCCAGGCAATTTTCCTCTTTCTATAAAGTTTATATTATACATATTCTAAACTCAGGCCATTTCTCCTTCAAGTGATGGACCACTTGAAGTTCTTGAAGATTTTTTCCTCATGATGTTTTTTAAGGCCACTTCTGAGTGGTGCTGCACAGCAGCTGCCATCCATTTTTGGAATGCTTCCTCCTACTGAGCTTACCCATCCATAAACAAAGTTACACTTTTTTTCTTCATTTTATGTCAATTATACAGAACCCTTCAGAGATCAATGTGTGTGAGCTGAGGGAGGGATGTTGATACAATAATGGTGGTTACCTGGGAATCTGGGGTAACTAAACAGGCAGCTTGTTTGTGCCTTCTGACCAGGACCTTTTGCTTGATCCCAGATATATCATTTCCAGCTTACGATGGATGACCACTGTGCCCACTTCAATTTATGACTTATGAGTCCAAAATAACCCAAATAATAACTTTCTCACTCAGGTATTTCCACCTTGCTCAATGTGAGCCATCCTTGTTTCAAGTTTTCTAGGAGTCACCCTCTAACTTTGAGCTTATATTTACACAAATCCAAGACCCATCTTCTTGGGTCTAAGCCAAGGATTCCAATCTCTTTATCCCAAAAAATGTTTTCACAAGTCAATAAACTCTCCCTAGATGGGTCTTATTTTCTGGTCTCTTTATTTGAGCACTTTCAGTATCAATACAGTCATGTGGATAGTCCCAGGCCTCTACCAGTACAAGTTGGGTAGATTTCATTCCTTTGGGATTATACTCCCTTCCCTCCCTCAGCAGGCCCAACATTTCCCTGAGTAGATTATATGTTCCTTAACCTGATTATCAGCCTGGCAGACACCAGAGAAAGTAAGGTCAGCTGAAGACTGCAGTATCTATTTCTTTGTGGGATAAAGACCTCTAAGCATCTTCCAGCTTGGGGGCTGGAAAATGTTACCTCATTAACAAAAGACAGCTTTATCACTCTCATTGCTCAGGAAATTCCAAGAGTTTTAGAAACTCTGTACCAGAAATGGGAATGAAGACCAAATATATTCATCTTCATATAATAAATCACGATATCACAAACACATTTTAAGAAATGAATCAAAAGATGAATAGTCAAGCCCTGATACTTGGCACTTAACTTCAAGTTACATGTGATTTTTAAAATTTTAACACCATGAGAGCATAGTATACTAATTCAATTGATGTAGAACAATAAACAGGCACATTAATGAAGCAGCTTTTTACATTTGTCAAAATAAATTAAATTGGGGTTGGCAAACAAATAGGAGAGTTTCTATGAGTCTCCTAGATAGATTAACAAATTCAATTTATAAACTTAATATTATGGCAGGTGTAAAAGAAAATTAATAAACAACAACCTCAATTAAATAGAGTTGGGAGACCAGAAGGGGAGCTCTCAGGGCTTGAGATGATAGCAGAGGCTAAAAAGAAGAAGAAAGACTTACGGTTTTTATTTTCCTGTCAAGGACTCAGCCAATGAAAAGCCACAGACTGTTTACAATAGCTCTCCCAACTTCCTTTTCCTCTCCATTAAAGTGTCCTCCTTTCCTTGTCTTGTGGGAACTTGCATATGGCTTGCCATGGTTTCAGACCCCAAGTTGCAATTCATTGTTGGTCCCAAATAAACCTAACTGTGCTAGAGATATATCTGGCAGGCTATTTGTTTTAGGTCAACATACCAGAAATTCTGAAATTATTAACAGCAGAAGAGATTTTGTAAGGTTTTATTATGAAAACACTTTTAGAAAGAACATTTATTGATTATAGGAATGTAGCAATACTTATTACCATTCATTCATGTCAACCTAAATAAAGAGGTAAACTGAGGCAAGATTGAATTACCAGAAAATGAGTTTGGGGAGGAATATCAGAGGAATTGCACTTCAGTAAACTCTAATTGTGACAAGCTGCAGGCCAGTCCATTGAAAGTTTGGGGGTGGCTGTACTTATGGGCAAAGGATGTGTGCAAAGAAGAAATTATTTAGATGACAAAGAAAAGAGTAACAAATATGTTAACTCATTTTTTAAATATTTTGATACAAAGTATTTTAAGTTCTGAAAAACTGTATTGATTTCTAGCCAATTTATTTATTTTCCTTGAGTGTACTTGAGCCTTGTCAGATTAATAGACATCTCACAAGACATCTAAAAATTTGTGATATAGTTAAAGTTAATTTTTTTACAGAAATTTTATTCCTCCAGAAATCAAGATATTTTATGATGTTGAATTCTCTTAAAATACATTGCAGTAGATGTATAGTACTGTTACTGTGTTGCCAAGGTCATTAAATCCTTGAATTTCCTAAGAAAAAAGGACTATTGCATAATTTAGAGGTGCCTGAGGGTAACTCATTTACACATCATGTCTGTATTTACCCAATGCTAAGAATAACTTGTCTGTTGGCTATATGCTTTTCATAAAACTTCATTTCTTCTTTTTTTAAAGTTGATAGTTAAAATTAATGATAAATTATGTAAATTAGTCTTACAATAAACCAGGAAAATATGTATTACCTATTGATACAGCACACATTTAACTCTAAATATAAACATACTTATTTAGATTTAAGAACAGAAAACTGATCCTAAATTGGCAAAAGTGCCACAGGTTAAGTTAGTCCTCCCAGGAAACTCCAATAACTTCCTCATTAAGTTGAGCTTCAACATGCTATACAATAAACCGAAACTAGTGACATCATTTTAAGTCTTCATATTATGAGAATAATCTTCATTCCCCAGAACATGCTACCTTAGTAATTCTTGAGTAAAATATTTATCATTTAACAAAATTATAACAGCCACTACATGTCACATGTCTCATTCTATAATTATAATACTTAAGGTAGAAAAATTTTAATAGCTTCTAGTGGTTTTTGCCTGAGCCTTTAATTTAATATAAAGAAGTACATAGTTGGGGGTTTCCCTGGTGGTGCAGTGGTTGAGAGTCCGCCTGCTGATGCAGGGGACACAGGTTCGTGCCCCGGTCTGGGAAGATCCCACATGCCGCAGAGCGGCTGGGCCTGTGAGCCATGGCTGCTGGGCCTGAACGTCCGGAGCCTGTAGGTTGGACCACTAGTGAAAAGTTAAATTATATTGCCCTAGGGTTCTGTGAATAGTTCCATATATGTGAAGATTATCATAACATTTTCTGTATTGTATTTCATGAATATATTTTTAAAAGCCTTAGGTGAGATCAAAAATTGAAATAACACAGTGCATGATTTTATTTCAATGTTTTCATATGTGAGATATTGAGAAATCACACATTTAAAATGAATATTCCTTCATTTCCAATATGTGTGTTACTATAAATATAAATCTTTTTGAATGCAGAAATAATAATCATTGCCTGTAAAACATTGTTTCTAGAAATACATATATGAAATATTTTGGTGAGAATGAGTTTCAAATTTTCCAACATGTTATTGTCACTGAATTGTCTTTTATGTACTGAAGCAGAATTTATCTAAAATCTCAATAAATTCAGGTCATAATATGCTCATTTCAGAAAAAAAAAAGTCCCCTTTTTTCTATCAGAAACTAATATACTGTCATCCTGGTATTTAAAATCAAAGAATGCAGGAAACTTATGAGGATAATTATCTATTCCACTTCCTTTCCTCTGGGTGAGACTACATCCAAACAAAACCAAGAGGATTGCTTTCTTTAGAAATGAATAGGAAAACAGACTAAATCCCTCCAGAATATCAGTGTTTATATTCAAGGACATCTTCTAATATCTTGCCTACATCTTTTATTCTGTTTATATATGATTATTTTACTGGACTTCATGAAAAGCGGAATAACTACCTTGTTTTCTCCGCTCTCATAAAAATAACTTCAGTCTCTGATTTCCCCCACAGCCAGGTTGCTTCCAGCTGCTACCCTGCTATACATGAAAATGGTAATTTGGCCTCAACTCCTAACTAATGCTCTATCTCTCTGATTCTCTTCACCAACAAACTTCTTTCACAAGCTGCCTTACATCACAGCGTTATTCTATTAACTCCTCAGGAACTTCTCAACCTACCCTAATCTGTCTTTTGTTTTTATTACTCCAATGAAATTGTTCTTGCTGAAGTAAAAAATGGTTTCTTTGTCACTAAAGCCAATAGACATTTACTAGTCTTTATTTACTTGAACTCTTTGTTGCAGTTAAGACTTTTGACATTGCCCTTCTGGAAACACTGTGTCTTGTTTTCCATGATACCTCTTTCCTGATGTCCCTGGTCATTCTAAACAGTGTACTCTGTTCACTTATCCTTCTCAACCTAGTAAATACATTTGAAGTTCTTTAAGATTTGATCTGGAACCTGTTACCTTGTTACTGTATTTTTTCTCTAGTCAATATCAACGACATTCATGGATTCAATTATCATATATTACTCTACACCCATGTTTCTAGCCTAGGCCTATCTCAGTTTCAAACCACATGTAACTAAACTCTATACCAAACTTGACAATTGTATATTGCATATGAACCTGAAACATATTATTTCTGAAACAGAATTATTATCTTAGCTCATATAACTCTTCCAGTATTTTCTATATCAACAAACTGACATGGCCAGAAAATCAAGTACACAAGCCAGAAATCTGGAAATCATCTTAGACATTGTCTTTTTTTGTCTACATCTCCCCAATATTGTTGATTAATAACATTTGCAGGTATTATTACATTAAAGTTTTTCCGATGTCTCTACTTCACCCATACCTTTACTACAAATCTTATCCTTTTCAATCAACTCTAAGCTGGCCTTCAGGAGTAGCCCACTAGCTGTTCTCTTTGTCTCTTGCAATTGGGTCTCCCTTTCACAGTGTAGCTGGCATGATCTTTTCCAACTAAAAGGCTAACCATGCCATATACCGCCCACCCACACATTCATGCATGCAAAATCCTGTATTGGCTTCCTATGACCCTTAAAATGTTGTCCAAAACTTTAGCATGATCTTTAAGATACTTAATGAGCTCAGTGTTTCAAAATATCTTCAGTTTCATCTCTCCCTATTCTTTTCATTTGCTGGCTTCAGATGTATAAGACTTAGTTCAGTTTAGCAAATGCTCACTGCTCCCTTCAGCTACTCTGTTACTACATGTTTTCTCCTTTGCCTGGAATGCTCTTTTCCTTTTCTCTGAGTTAAATTCTTACTTATTAATTCCAACATCAGTTCAAATTTTCTCATAAATATCTTTTTTAATACCTCATAGTAGGAGGATCATTATGACATATGTTCTCTGATTAATCTGAACATACTTTTTATATTTTGCATCATAGTTCCTGTGGCTGAAATTATCATAGCCCCTCCACTAGGACGTAAGCTCCACAGTGGCAAAGTGGGATCTGCATTTCCTGTGCCTTGAACCATAGCCTGAGCATAGCAGATACTCAATATTATTGAGTATTAATATTTCTTTCACTCTGGTAAACACATGAATGAACTTCTGATCAAGGGAATGCCTGTAGCACAGCTACAGCATCAAGAAAACAAAACCTCAGGTTGACTTGCAGCTGGGGTTGTCACAAGCACTGTAGAAATTATCAGATTGTTGAGATAGTTTCAAGTACACCCAGGGCAATGATAATAAAGTCCTTGGCATCTGGTTTATTAAAGATCAGCCTGGTCCTTCTAATCCAGTGGGGAAACTGTTAGAGAAAAATATCCTCCAAGTGGCAACTACAGACAAATTGTTAAGCTCTAAGGATTGCTCTATGAAATGTTGCACTTATGCTAAACAGACGATGGTGCATAAGGAGGTGTATCCAGTTATTCCAGAGACCAGGGCACAATTACTTTTCAAAAAGCAATTGCCTAGCCTAGAATACCAGACCGAGAATATTTAAAACTTTGTCATCAACCCATAGCTCTACAGAATTGTGAAAATGTGTAGGTTAAGCAAATAATTAGGAATAGGAGGTCAGGAGAGTACTTTTATTCTATGGTAACCATTTTTCATTAAACATATAACAAATACCAATTATGTAATATTCTGTATATGGAAGTATGGAAAATTCTAATATCTAAAGAATAGTGTTACTGCCCTTAAAGGACTTATAAATTGTAGCATTCCTGAACTCAGACTTACCAATTTTTTCTCCACTGGTCCTAGATGTATGGACTTAACAAAATATTTTTGTGTATTTATATATTAAAATATATTGACAAGATATATAATTAAATTATATATGATTTGCATATATCATAATATATTTATATAATATATATTTATATAATATATATTTATATAAATATATATTTATATATCATTATATAATTAAAATATATATGATTTATAACTATATATAATTATATATATACACAAATATACTTATTTTCTCAAATGCACTTATACCCATATTTAACCAGATCCAACCCAAAAGATCATGCTATCAAGGCTGAAGAAACAGAAGGCATCTATTTAATAAAATATAAGTCTCTGAAAATTGATGCACACACATGTACACCATTTAGTCAGTTAATTTTATTTAATTCTCACAATAGCCCTAGGAGTGAAGAATCTGAAGTACAGAGAGGTCATGTAAATTCTCCAATTACCAAGAAACCCTGAACTACTTTATTCTAACTGCAATGCCTTTTTCACCCACCATACTAATACAGTGTTTCTGTGTCTCTGACACATATTAAATATTTTATAGTAACCCATATATATTAGTATCATGAGAGGAATACAGTGCAATATTATTTCAATTAATTTTAAAATGTTTTCAGATTACAAATTGGCTGTTAAACTGGTAAGAGAGACAGAGAGAGTGTATGTATACATGCATATGTGAAAATTCTTGGAAATAGGAGAGAAAAGTTGAGAACATTAATACCAGTTTCCTTCATTTTACAGAACGGAAAATTTAAATAGTTGCCCCAAATTATGCTCTATCTTTCTCTGTGTATCTAGTTTAGCCTACTACTATTATTGTAGGCATGATAAAATTGTATTGCGAGTCTCCAGGTAAAGTTCCTGAAAGTTAATTCTCTACAATAAGTGTCAAATCTAAAAAAGCCAATGACATTCTATAGAAGGAGCAGAAAAGTTGAAAGAGTCTATCATTAATTAGTTCCTTTTTCTCTGGTTAGAAAATTAACAAATATCAAAGGAAAATTATCAGGTCAGGAAAGAGAAGTATATTTACTAGAACCCTTGGTATCTAGTTACAAAAACACTTTGAGGACTATCTTGTAAAACCCAAGAATGGAGATCCTGTGGAATTTCAAAATGAAGTGTAAGCAGGGCCTTAAAACTCTTTTCTTTTTCTCTTGCATAACCACTGCCTACTAAAAATAAACAAACAAGTAGTGGAGTACATGCAAATTGTGACTCAGTTTCCTTGCTACAGATCTTGTTGCTTCTTTCTCTCTTTCTCTTTTGTCCCAAAATTCCCTCCCCACCGAGAGGGTTCTAACCCTATTGATTATATTGTTATTTATTTATTTACTTAGTTATTTTCAAGTATGCAATCCTTTTCCTTGAAACTGTTTAGGAAGATCTATTGATTTGTGAGGAATAGATACTAAAAGTGACCCAAAAAAGGGACTTAGGAAACATCCAAGAAATGTAAGAAATATATATTACAAAGAAGTTAGTGGGACAACCTGATAAAGGTATGCCCTTTTGTAATAGAAAAAAAAAAATCAGACACAAGTTAAGTAGTTCACAAGATTTTTCCACATAGTGAGAGAGAGATCAACCAATTAGACCCACTATTATTAGGTGACTAGCAAATTGCAGAGAAGCAGACCCACCCACATCTACAGAGCTATAGAATATGCTCTGGCCAACATAGTGATAGAATTTTGTATATATCGGTGGCCGGATATTTGTGACAGATGTGTCAAGCCGTGGCTTGACTCTAGATTACAAAAATACCCTGTATTCTTGCTTGCTACTTCCCTGTTGTGCTTTCTTGCTTGTGGGTTTATTTTTATATTTTCATAACAGAGTGATCTGGAAAATCTGAATAAATTATGGGAAATGGGGGATTTTTCCATTTTGAAGCTAGAATACACAACAGAAAAAGAGTAGCCATTAGCAGCAGGCCAAGTGGAGGGTATGATTATCTTATTTGGAAAAATGGGGAAATAATGACCCAACTAGGTTTGAAAGTAAACTATAACCTTGAGAGGGAATGCTTATGAGATAATAGTAGACCCTGGGAAGATGGCGGAAGAGTAAGACGTAGAGATCACCTTCCTCCCCACAGATACATCAGAAATTCATCTACACGTGGAACAACTCTTACAGAACACCTACTGAACGCTGACAGAAGACCTCAGACCCCCCAAAAGGCAAGAAACTCCCCACATACCTGGGTAGGACAAAAGAAAAAAGAATAAACAGAGACAAAAGGATAGGGACGGGACCTGCACCAGTGAGAGGGAGCCATGAAGGAGGAAAGGTTTCCACACACTAGAAGCCCCTTCGCGGGCGGAGACTGCAGGTGGCGGAGGGGGAAAGCTTCGGAGTAGCGGAGGAGAGCACAGCAACAGGGGTGTGGAGGGCAAAGCGGAGAGATTCCGGCACAGAGGATCGGTGCCCTCAGGCACTCACCAGCCCGAGAGGCTTATCTGCTCGGCTGCCGGGGAGGGCGGGGCTGGGAGCTGAGGCTCGGGTATCGGCTTTCAGTCGGAGCGCAGGGAGAGGACTGGGGCTGGCGGCAGGAAGAGAGCCTGAAGGGGTTAGTGCACCATGGCTAGCCCGGAGGGAGTCCGGGGAAAGGGTCTGGAGCTGCCGAAGAGGCAAGAGGCTTTTTCTTCCCTTTTGTTTCCTGGTGCGCGAGGAGAGGGCATTAAGAGGGCTGCTTTGGGAAGCACCGGAGACGGGCGCGAGCCGCGGCTAAAGGCGCGAACCCCGGAGACGGGCGTGGGACGCTGGGGCTGCTGCTGCTGCCGCTGCCGCGGGGCCTGTGTGCGAGCGCGGGTCACTGTCCGCCCCGTCTTCCGGGGGGCCTGTGCAGCCCGCCACTGCCGGGGTCCCAGAACCCGGGGACGGCTTTCCCGGGAAAGCGCACGGAGCGCCTCGGTCTGGTGCAACGTCACGCTGGCCACTGCTGCCGCAGGCCCGCCCCACACTGCGCGCCCCTCCCTCCCCTCTGCCTGAGTGAGCCAGAGCCCCCGAATCAGCGGCTCCTTTAAACCCGTCCTGTCTGAGCGAAGAACGGACGCCCTCCGGCGACCTACGCGCAGAGGCGGGGCCAGGTCCAAGGCTGACACCCGGGAGCTGTGAGAGCAGAGAAGAGACAGGGAAATCTCTCTGCGTAGCCTCGGAGGCAGCGGATTAAAGCTCCACGGTCCACTTGATGTGCCCTGCGTCTGTGGAGTGCATGAATGGACAGCGAATCATCCCAAATTGAGGAAGTGGACTTTGAGGACAAGATTTAAGACTTTCCCCCCTTTTCCTCTTTTTACAACGAATTATCCCAAATTAAGGAGGTGGACTTAGAGAGCAAGATTTCAGACTTCTCGCCCTTTTCCTCTTTTTACAACGAAGTATCCCAAATTGAGGAGGTGGACTTGGAGAGCAAGATTTTTGATTTTTCCCCCTGCTCTCTTTTTGTGAATGTGTATGTGTATTCTTCTGTGTAAGATTCTCTCTGTATAGCTTTGCTTCCACCATATGTCCCAGGGTTCTAGCTGTCCGTTTTTTGTTCAATAATTACTTTTTAATTTTAATAACGCTACTATATTTCATACTTTATTCTATTTTACTTTACCTGCTCTTCTTTTTTTTCCTACCTTCCCTTCCTCCCTCCCTCCCTTCGGCCCTCCTTTCCTTCTTTCTCTCTTTCTTTCCTTCCTCCCTCCCTCCCTCCCTTCTTCCTTTCACTCTTTCTTTTTCTTTCCTTCCTCCCTCCCTCCTTTCTTTCTTTCCTTCCTCCCTCCCTCCCACCCCTCTTCCTTTCACTTTCTTTTTCTTTCCTTCCTCCCTCCCTCCCTCCTGTCTTTCTTTCTTTCTTTCTTTCTTTCTTTCTTTCCTTCATCCCTCCCTCCCTCCTTTCTTTCCTTCTTCCTTTCTTTCTTCTACTAATTCTTTCTTTCTACTTTTTCTCCCTTTTATTCTGAGCCGGGTAGATGAAAGGCTCTTGGTGCTGCAGCCAGGAGTCAGTGCTGTGCCTCTGAAGTGGGAGAGCCAACTTCAGGATACGGGTTCACAAGAGACCTCCCAGCTCCACATAATATCAAGCAGTGAAAATCTCCCAGAGATCTCCATCTCAAAACCAGCACCCAGCTTCAGTCAACGACCAGCAAACTACAGTGCTGGTCACCCTATGCCAAGCAACTAGCAAGGCAGGAACACAACCCCACAAATTAACAGAGAGGCTGCCTAAAAACATAATAAGGCCACAGGCACCCCAAAACACACCACCAGACGTGCACCCGTCCACCAGAAAGACAAGATCGAGCCTCAACCACCAGAACACAGGCACTAGTCCCCCCCACCAGGAAGCCTACACAACCTACTGAAACAACCTTAGCCACTGGGGACAGACACCAAAAACAATGGGAACTACGAATCTGCAGCCTGAAAAAAGGAGACCCCAAACACAGTAACATAAGCAAAATGAGAAGACAGAAAAACACACAGCAGGTGAAGGAGCAAGATAAAAACCTACCAGACCTAACAAATGAAGAGGTAATAGGCAGTCTACCTGACAAAGAATTCAGAATAATGATAGTAAAGCTGATCCAAGATTCTATTTCCAAGATCCAAAATCTTGGAAATAGAATAGACAAAATGCAAGAAACAGTTAACAAGGACCTAGAAGAACTAAAGATGAATCAAGCATCGATTAAAAACACAATAAATGAAATGAAAAATACTCTAGATGGGATCAATAGCAGAATAACTGAGGCAGAAGAACGGATAAGTGAGGTGGAAGATAAAATAGTGGAAATAACTGATGCAGAGCAAAATAAAGAAAAAAGAATGAAAAGAACAGAGGACAGTCTCAGAGACCTCTGGGACAACATTAAACGCACCAACATTCGAATTATAGGGGTTCCAGAAGAAGAAGAGAAAAAGAAAGGGACTGAGAAAATATTTGAAGAGATTATAGTTGAAAACTTCCCTAATATGGGAAAGGAAATAGTTAATCAAGTCCAGGAGGCACAGAGAGTCCCATACAGAATAAATCCAAGGAGAAATACGCCAAGACACATATTAATCAAACTGTCAAAAATTAAACACAAAGAAATCATATTAAAAGCAGCAAGGCAAAAACAACAAATAACACACAAGGGAATCCCCATCAGGTTAACAGCTGATTTCTCAGCAGAAGCTCTACAAGCCAGAAGGGAGTGGCAGGACATAATTAAAGTGATGAAGGAGAGAAACCTGCAACCAAGATTACTCTACCCAGCAAGGATCTCATTTAGATTTGATGGAGAAATTAAAACCTTTACAGACAAGCAAAAGCTGAGAGAGTTCAGCACCACCAAACCAGCTTTACAACAAATGCTAAAGGAAATTCTCTAGGCAAGAAACACAACAGAAGGAATATACCTACAATAACGAACCCAAAGCAATTAAGGAAATGGGAATAGGAACATACATATCAATAATTACCTTAAATGTAAATGGACTAAATGCTCCCACCAAAAGACACACAGTGGCTGAATGGATACAAAAACAAGACCCATATATATGCTGTCTACAAGAGACCCACTTCAGACCTAGAGACACATACAGATTGAAAGTAAGGGGATGGAAAAAGATATTCCATGCAAATGGAAATCAAAAGAAAGCTGGAGTAGCAATTCTTATATCAGACAAAATAGACTTTAAAATAAAGACTACTAGAAGAGACAAAGAAGGACACTACCTAATGATCAAGGGATCGATCCAAGAAGAAGATATAACAATTGTAAATATTTATGCACCCAACATAGGAGCACCTCAATACATAAGGCAAATACTAACAGCCATAAAAGGGGAAATCGACAGTAACACAATCATAGTAGGGGACTTTAACACCCCACGTTCACCAATGGACAGATCATCCAAAATGAAAATAAATAAGGAAACACAAGCTTTAAATGATACATTAAACAAGATGGACTTAGTTGATATTTATAGGACATTCCATCCAAAAACAACAGAATACACATTTTTCTCAAGTGCTCATGGAACATTCTCCAGGATAGATCATATCTTGGGTCACAAATCAAGCCTTGGTAAATTTAAGAAAATTGAAATTGTATCAAGTATCTTTTCCGACCACAATGCTATGAGACTATACATCAATTACAGGAAAA
Organism: Mesoplodon mirus; assembly: GCF_964341445.2. Classification (NCBI taxonomy): domain Eukaryota; kingdom Metazoa; phylum Chordata; class Mammalia; order Artiodactyla; family Ziphiidae; genus Mesoplodon; species Mesoplodon mirus. The sequence continues at coordinate 114,124,995 of NC_138982.1, forward strand.
GATCTGTAAAAAATACAAACACTTGGAGGCTAAACAATACACTACTTAATAACGAAGTGATCACTGAAGAAATCAAAGAGGAAATTAAAAAATACCTAGAAACAAATGACAATGGAGACACGACAACCCAAAACCTATGGGACACAGCAAAAGCAGTTCTAAGGGGGAAGTTTATAGCAATACAATCCCACCTTAAGAAACAGGAAACATCTCGAGCAAACAACCTGACCCTGCACCTAAAGCAATTAGAGAAAGAAGAACAAAAAACCCCCAAAGCTAGCAGAAGGAAAGAAATCATAAAGATCAGATGAGAAATAAATGAAAAAGGAATGAAGGAAACGATAACAAAGATCAATAAAACTAAAAGCTGGTTCTTTAAGAAGATAAACAAAATAGACAAACCATTAGCCAGACTCATCAAGAAAAAAAGGGAGAAGACTCAAATCAATAGAATTAGGAATGAAAAAGGAGAAGTAACAACTGACACAGCAGAAATACAAAAGATCATGAGAGATTACTATAAGCAACTCTATGCCAATAAAATGGACAACATGGAAGAAATGGACAAATTCTTAGAAATGCACAACCTGCCAAGACTGAATCAGGAAGAAATAGAAAATATGAATAGACCAATCACAAGCACTGAAATTGGAAATGTGATAAAAAATCTTCCATCAAACAAAAGCCCAGGACCAGATGGCTTCACAGGCGAATTCAATCAATCATTTAGAGAAGAGCTAACACCCATCCTTCTCAAACTCTTCCAAAATATAGCAGAGGGAGGAACACTCCCAAACTCATTCTACGAGGCCACCATCACCTTGATACCAAAACCAGGCAAGGATGTCACAAAGAAAGAAAACTACAGGCCAATATCACTGATGAGCATAGATGCAAAAATCGTCAACAAAATACTAGCAAACAGAATCCAACAGTACATTAAAAGGATCATACACCATGATCAAGTGGGGTTTATTCCAGGAATGCAAGGATTTTTCAATATATGCAAATCAATCAATGTGATACACCATATTAACAAGTTGAAGGAGAAAAAACATATGATCATCTCAATAGATGCAGAGAAAGCTTTTGACAAAATTCACACGCATTTATGATAAAAACCCTGCAGAAAGTAGGCATACAGGGAACTTTCCTCAACATAATAAAGGCCATATATGACAAACCCACAGCCAACATTGTCCTCAATGGTGAAAAACTGAAAGCATTTCCACTAAGATCAGGAACAAGACAAGGCTGCCCACTCTCACCACTCTTATTCAACTTAGTTTTGGAAGTTTTAGCCACAGCAATCAGAGAAGAAAAGGAATTAAAAGGAATCCAAATTGGAAAAGAAGAAGTAAAGCTGTCACTGTTTGCAGATGACATGATACTATACTTAGAGAATCCTAAAGATGCTACCAGAAAACTACTAGAGCTAATCAATGAATTTGGTAAAGTATCAGGATACAAAATTAATGCACAGAAATCTCTGGCATTCCTGTACACTAATGATGAAAAATCTGAAAATGAAATCAAGAAAACACTCCCATTTACCATTGCAACAAAAAGAATAAAATATCTAGGAATAAACCTACCTAAGGAGACAAAAGACCTGAATGCAGAAAATTATAAGGCACTGATGAAAGAAATTAAAGATGATACAAATAGATGGAGAGATATACCATGCTCCTGGATTGGAAGAATCAATATTGTGAAAATGACTCTACTACCCAAAGCAATCTACAGATTCAATGCAATCCCTATCAAACTACCACTGGCATTTTTCAGAGAACTAGAACAAAAAATTTCAAAATTTGTTTGGAAAAACAAACGACCCCGAATAGCCAAAGCAATCTTGAGAACAAAAAATGGAGCTGGAGGAATCAGGCTCCCTGACTTCAGACTATACTACAAAGCTACAGTAATCAAGACAGTGTGGTACTGGCACAAAAACAGAAAGATAGATCAATGGAACAGGATAGAAAGCCCAGAGATAAACTCACACACATATGGTCAACTTATCTTTGATAAAGGAGGCAGGAATGTACAGTGGAGAAAGGACAGTCTCTTCAGTAAGTGGTCCTGGGAAAACTGGACAGGGACATGTAAAAGTATGAGATTAGATCACTCCCTAACACCATACACAAAAATAAGCTCAAAATGGATTAAAGACCTAAATGTAAGGCCAGAAACTATCAAACTCTTAGAGGAAAACATAGGCAGAACACTCTATGACATAAATCACAGCAAGATCCTTTTGGACCCACCTCCTAGAAAAATGGAAATAAAAACAAAGATAAACAAATGGGACCTAATGAAACTTCTAAGCTTTTGCACAGCAAAGGAAACCATAAACAAGACCAAAAGACAACCCTCAGAATGGGAGAACATATTTGCAAATGAAGCAATTGACAAAGGATTAATCTCCAAAATTTATAAACAGCTCATGCAGCTCAATAACAAAAAAACAAACAACCCAATCCAAAAATGGGTAGAAGACTTAAATAGGCATTTCTCCAAAGAAGATATACAGACTGCCAACAAACACATGAAAGAATGCTCAACATCATTAATCATTAGAGAAATGCAAATCAAAACTACAATGAGATATCATCTCACACCAGTCAGAATGGCCATCATCAAGAAATCTAGAAACAATAAATGCTGGAGAGGGTGTGGAGAAAAGGGAACACTCTTGCACTGCTGGTGGGAATGTGAATTGGTACAGCCACTATGGAGAACGGTATGGAGGTTCCTTAAAAAACTACAAATAGAACTACCATATGACCCAGCAATCCCACTACTGGGCATATACCCTGAGAAAACCATAATTCAAAAAGAGACATGTACCAAAATGTTCATTGCAGCTCTATTCACAATAGCCCGGAGCTGGAAACAACCTAAGTGTCCATCATCGGATGAATGGATAAAGAAGATGTGGCACATATATACAATGGAATATTACTCAGCCATAAAAAGAAATGAAACTGAGCTATTTGTAATGAGGTGGATAGACCTAGAGTCTGTCATACAGAGTGAAGTAAGTCAGAAAGAGAAAGACAAGTACCGTATGCTAACACATATATACGGAATTTAAAAAAAAAAAATGTCATGAAGAACCTAGGGGTAAAACGGGAATAAAGACACAGACCTACTTGAGAATGGACTTGAGGATATGGGGAGGGGGAAGGGTAAGCTGTGACAAAGCGAAAGAGAGGCATGGACATATATATACACTACCAAACGTAAGGTAGATAGATAGTGGGAAGCAGCCGCAGAGCACAGGGAGATCTGCTCGGTGCTTTGTGACCGCCTGGAGGGGTGGGATGGGGAGGGTGGGAGGGAGGGAGATGCATGAGGGAAGGGATGTGGGAACAGATGTATATGTATGACTGATTCACTTTGTTATAAAGCAGAAACTAATAAAAAAAATAAAATAAATAAATAAATAAATAAAAATTAGACCAAGGAGAGAGTAAAATTCAGTGTTAGTCAAAAGGTAGTTGAAAAAATAAACAGAGTAAGATACATTCTAGAAAGTTTGATAAATTAAAAGCAAGAAAAAACAGAATAGCAAAATGTCCTATGCTCAAAGACACAATATGCCAAATTTACCATTTCCATTTCCACACTCTCTTCAAGCATCTAGAGAAATCATACCCTCCACCAGATAATATACTTTCTATTTATACTCACACTCTCTTATTATTGATTATGACAAAATATTGGTTCATCTTTTTAGAGGAAGAAGAGTGTCCTACACATCTTTCTTATTTCCTAGAATACCAGGTACCTAGCCTGTGTTTAGTAAATCCTTTCTCATTGATAGGTGTAGATGACTCTATCAGCATGAACCTATACCTTATATGGCAGACTACACAGACATTTGAGAATACTATCAGGAGAGGTTGAAAATCAGTAGGAAAACTAACACTTCCATTAGGAAATAAACAAATAAAAATCACTGCTAAGCTGTTTCAGAATTAAGGTCCAGAGCTCTAGCATCCTAGGAAATTATTTTTTGGTTTGTTTATCAAAGATATTATGTTATTCAGGATGCTGTCAAGATGTGGTTTGCTTAGTTTTTCTTTTGTTTTGTTTCTCCTTTAAAGCCAGTGGATAAGACATGTACTTTATCTCAGGATAACTGGAAGGAAAAAAAATGTGGGGAGGAGAAGTTTCCTAACATCTCTGTCGTAATTAAGGAGAAACTTTGAAATGACTTTGGCTTCAGTTAAGACCTGTGGCTCTTGAATTTTCTATGCACAGCTGGAAGTAAGAAAGAAAACCAAGGGCAAAGATTCTATTTTCTAACTGAATTGACCTTGACATCTTCTCCCATTTGTGCTGACTTATGCTATCTTTAAACATTCAAAAATATTTTAAGGTCTAATTTCTGGGAGACTTATGTTAACTGTCTGTTTCCATACAATCCTCCAGGTCTCCTTTAATGTCAACAAGCACCTAGTGTCACAGCTCTCCTGCACTATTTTCATTTGCTGTATTTGTCAATCCATAGAACTTGATCCCTACTAGGACATGCCACATTCTTCCCAGTGATTATAGTATAACCCCTAACACAACCCACAGTCTACCTACTGACGTTGAAGAATCTAAGAAAATGGAGGCTCCTTCACCTGATTCCTGAGAAAGAAACCTTCTACTCAGCTAATTAAAAACCCTGATGTTGGCTAGTTTTATTACTCTCCTCCAACCACAGGGAGTGCTTACATAGTTGGATCTCTTGGCAGCCATAAACATTGATCCACATCCCAGATCAGACAGCAGGTGCCTTCTCTCCTGTGCTCCATGTTGCTGAGGACTGGAATTATCATATCTAAACCATCACTTTTTCTCCCAAGATACTGACATTAGTTGTATTTTTTTCCCAATGTAATACCTTTGAAGTAGCCATTTTTATCATTTGTATTGTGTTTTTATTCAAATCTTTCAGTTGCCTAAATATTTAACACCAAAGAATTAAAAAGCAATTATTTCCTCATATATAGTCTATAATAATCTTTTTCAAAGATACACAGATTTTTCAGTCTAAACCTATTCTTATCCCTAATCCTAATTCTGACCCAAATATGGAGATAGTAGAGTGACTGACAGCCTCCTTTACTTGGATAAGTAAAAAGCTGTATTGTAATTCAACTAATGTTAAAAGCCTTCTCTATGTTATGAGTTGTAGATACAGGATGTATAGGACATAAAAACCTTTTCTCCTCTTAGAACATAGTAATTTATAAAGGTCGGTGATGTTATGAAAAAGACTTTAAAACCCTACAGTTTAATTTCTAATCATCTTTTAAACAATGCTTCCTATATCCTAAGTAGTACCAGAACTCTATTACAATTTTGATATTGTCTTACTTTGTATTAATTATGATAAAAAGTTTACAAGCACATGAAAAATAAATGCAATTTTCTAATTCAAAACATAAGCAGATTTTTAGAGTTAAAGAATGCTTAAACCCAAATAAAATTAATTTTCATTTATTAGTTTAGTTTAGAAATTTTCATCAGGTGTAGCCAACAATAATGGAAATACTAATGCATAAAATATTTGCTATTAATTTGCTCTACTTATGTACACAACTTTGTCATAACAATTGCAAACAGGAAAAGGATCTTCAAAGTGGCGGATTCATGAATAATTAAACAGCTAAAGGGCCAAAATAATATAGCCAGTAGGGAGAGTTATAGATCTCATGTGTAAATTGGATATACAACTCCAGGATAATAGCTGACTGTATTTAAGATGGAGTTTTGATATATGCAAAATTTATTTAATAATTATATTAGGAAGTGTAATTTCCAAATTATAGACCTATCAGTTCAAGGTCATGGTCTATTTAATTACAACAACCCTTGTTTTAAGTGCTATTTCAATAAATAAAAGTGTGTAAAACTGTAAAATTGTACTGCCAAAAGTATGATTAAATATAAACCTGTAAAATAATGTAATTAAAAATAATAATCATTTCTTTCATTTAACTAAGATGATTCAACAGAGCTTGAATGACTTATCCATGGTCAGAGATGAAGGTTAGAATTATGAATTCACAAGATGTAGCACCAATATTCTCCTTTGCCTCATCTCATTCAGCTGACAGAAGGCTGAATGTGAATTCACACTCACATTAAAACTCACTTTGAGCTCTAGTAATAGTCTGCTAAGCTGAGTGTCCAGGTCACTCCTCACAGAAAAGTTTACTGAAAGTTGAAGTTAAATTTGGTTAAAAGCCAAATAATGTGTGTCCTTTGGGGTTTCTTGTTATGTTATTATTCAAAATCTACTACATCTTCCTTCCTTCCTTGTGGCATTTTCCTCAATTCAAAGTATTAGAATTTCAGTGAGTTAAGTATAGTTCTTACATTGTTATCATAGTAGCTTGCTCCTGTGTGGGTGCTTGCCTGTGTGTGTGTGTGTGTGTATGTGTGTGTGTGTGTGTGTATGTGGTGAGAAAAGTAAGCAGAATGCTCCATTTCTCTAGATTCCTGGGGGGTACTTCCACCTAAACCTTTGCTATCTTGCACAAGTTCTATAATTCCCCCAGAATGCTTACTTCCTTACGGTAGGTTCTCTCTTGCCCTACTTTTGCCTCCTTGACCTTCTCTTTTTAGTTTCCAGATTCTCTGGAGTGTCAACACTTCATTTACCTCTGAGTTTCGGATTCATTCACAGTCCTCCTGTGCCCTAACGTATTGAAAGACTTTCATTCTTTACTAACTGCCCTCCTCTTTACATATTATGAAGCATCTCAGGCTGCCTTAGAGGTGCATAGTATTGTCTTACTTACATTTTAAGTTGTAAATTTAAGGTCACTATGCTTAAGGCATGAATTAACACATTAAGTGAAATTGCCTAATGCATGTGTCATAACTTACAGTTGTTTGTTTTGAAATCAATGAGATTGCAGTTGACTTTACAAAATAAGGAAAGAAGTCATATACTTATTAGGAAAGTAAAATTAATTTGGGGATTTTGAAATTCGATTGCAGGCCAGTTGTAATGAGTTTTTTCCTTTACCCATTTTCTATTTTATCTAGAGTCATGAGTTAATAGTTAGCACCAATGTACTTTCTTGGCACCAAATTTTTCCTTTACTTTCTAGGTCCTATCCTTCATTTTAAAAAACACACTGACTGTAACCTTTATCTTGGCCCATTTCCCAGACTCATGTATCCTCTCAACATTGTTGCAGTTAATTACTTATGTTTTTTATTTGATGGTTATGTTTGCCAACCTCATTACTTATTGCTAATTCTGAAATGTTATGATATAAAACACACATGTCACTTTTCTCAAGGTCACTGCTAGTATTGGATTCTTTTGGTCAAGTATTCTAACTGGTAATAATGGTGACTTCATAAATGAACAATGCTTCATACTATTGATATTTAATTTGAATAAGTTTTGTCATTCAAGTTATTCTGCCACTTTTGAGTATACCATTATTTTATATAACAATTTTGTTAAGAATTGTCGACTCTTTTGAAATGTACCAAATCAAGAACAAAATAAAATAATGCTTGCCCTAAGAATCATAGTTGTGATTTTTCTAATACTTTTGCTACTTACATTAGTATTTAGTATATATGTTCTTCTTTTTTTCTTAAAGGAAGTAATAATTATATTTCTTTATCATGATTACAATATTATGTTTTATACACTCGGTTTTCTTCAACTTTCCATTTTAGGCTCTAAAGATTCAATGGTCTGATTATGGAGCTTTCCCTTGGGACAAGCTGATTTAGTTTTGTTTTAAGTTTATATACACACTCTCAAATAGTGTTAGCTAGTTACATGTAAAATGCTATTCTGGCTGATCCATAAGCAAGATTAAATATCCTGGGAACAGGAAGAGTCCTTACACCTGCCCCATCCCCATCCACACTTATGTCTCTATTTACAAGATAGATGTGTATGTATATATGTATATATTTATATATGCACTATATATGTATCTGAAGATGAAAAGATGGTTCATAAACTCATGGGACAAAACAATGAGAGTGATAAGGACAATCAAACAAAAAGTATGACATCTACTTTCTGCTAGACTCAGTGTTGTAGTTTTGAGTACTGATGGCAAAGAACTGTTTTTATGAGAGTTTTTGTCAGACTGAAAGTAAGAGCAATACTGCTTTAAGCCTCAGGTAACTGCTATGAACTGAATGTTTGTGTCCTCTCAAAATTCACATGTTGACCCTCCAATACACCATGTAATTATACTCGAAGTTAGGGCCTATATGGAGGTAATTATGGTTAATGAGACCATAAGGGTGGGGCCCTAAGATTAGTGTTCTTAAAAGAAGAGACACCCGAAAGCTTGCTCACTCTCTCTCTTTCCACCATGTGAGGATCCAGAAAGAAGGTGGTTCTATAAACCAAGAAGAGCTCTCTCACCAGGAATCTAATCAGCTGACACTTTGATCTTAGACTTCCCAGCCCCAGAAGTGTGAGAAATAAATTTCTGTTACTTAAGCCACCCAGTGCATGGTATTTTTGTACAGAAGCTTGAGCACAGAGGACTGAAAGGGTGCAGTGACATGCGACACAGGGTTGTACCAAGTTGAGGCCACAGAAGTACGCAGCTCAGGCAGAGAAGCAAAGTCCTTTTCATCTAGGACTCTGCCAGCAAAGGGATGGCAAGATCCACCCTCCCCATTATCTTGTAGGCAGTGAAACCTGAGGAGCACATCAGGGCAGGAGAAGGAGTTAATAACTAGTTCCTGAGTACTGCTGACCACTTCCCTCTACAAAGCCTGCTAAGAGGAGGTGAGGAGAGAGAGCCTGAAACCATGGAGATATGAGCTGAGAAGTCTCCAAAATGTGGGGATAAACTCACTGCATGATCAGGCCACTCAAGATGTCTACTCTCTTGCTCTCTGTACAGCCCCTCCCAACCAGTGCTTGCTTCACCTATATCCTACTCACATGACTGACCTTGCACATACCTGCCCCAGGCCCCAGATAGAACTTATCAAAGGAGCAGTGAGGGAAGTGTCTCTCTGCTGGTTCCCTTGGTAACCGATGAGCCAACCTGATGTCAATTGTGCCTATAACTGGCAATCTCCCCTTCCCCCCAAGAGTGAAGACCACTGCCATGTCCTGCCCACTGTCCACGGCACCTGGTGGGGTGTCACTCCAGGACCTTGCTTCAGACCTGTAAAACCCCACATCCATTAAACCATTGATGTCTTTATTGCTGAATCCAGGTTCTTTTTTGTTCTTAAAGCTAGGCCTGCAGGGTGCAGCCCGACATTCACTTATGCTCACATTACTTTTAATGACATCTGAATTAAGTTTAAGTCTGCAAGGTTTTTAATTTCTCCCTTAAAAAATGTATAGCTGATTGACATTTATAGCATTATCAAAGATATTATGTAAAAAGCTCATCTACCCATGCAATTTTTTAACCATTTGGACCTTAAAATTACAGAGAGTCAAATCAATCTACTTGTAAACTAAGGTCTACTCCACCTCTAAGACTCAACAGCTAACACTCTGTGGAGAAAATACAATAAAGTTTTAAAAGAAATGCATTTTAAATTGAGCATTGAGCATTTTAAGATAACTTATTTTAAACAATGTTTAATATAATGCATATTTGGGGCATTCTAAGTATCATATATATACATACATACATACATATATATTTTACATATAATGTATGTAATTCTCAAGTAATTCTGTTTTTTAAAGAATACAGATTTTGTTTCCTTTTTTGCTTGTCTTCTTTTCATCTTACCTTTCCCTTTTCTTCATATAAACTTTTAAAACTACTTCTTAGGTATATTTCCATATTTTTTCTCCAAGTCCATATAATTTTACACAAATATATGACATGCATTTATATACCATACATACATATCCTGTATACATCTAAGTAACTGTTATATGAATATAGAATATTTTATATATAAAAATCTTGACATTCTCGCCTTTAAAATAGTAACATACTTGTACAAATTCCATTGTAACTATCGTTTTCTACTTAACAATATCTTATGGATATGTCTTGTCATTAAATGAAGGTTTCAAAATGATTATTTTTAATGGCTACATAATATGCCAGTTTGCAACTATATCAAAATTTTCAATTACTCACATGCTTTGGACTTGCCAATGTCTGAAGTTTCTTGCTAGTAAAAATAATTCTGCACTAAACATCCTTGCATCTATATTTTCTCCTATTGTTGCTTACTTTTCTAAGAGTGGTAGATTCCCTGGAAATGGGTTTTCTTTGTTGAAGAATATTTGTAACTTTAACTTAATTTATGAAATCTAACTTAATTTATGGATAATAACAAACTGTTTTCCAGAAACTAACAATTGTCATTAGCACCTGGGTATGGGAGAGTATTGTTTTTCCTAAGCCCTGGCAGAAATATGGTATATTTGGTCTTCTTTTGATTTTCAGGAAAAGATAGGACATGATTTATAGTCATTAGTCATAGTTTTATACATATTTATTTTGCTTTGATTTAATTTTCTGCAAAAAGCTTCTTCATAAACATTGAGCAGTTTTTCTATTAGATTGTTGTGCTTCTCTTAGCAATTTATAAGAGCTCATGGTTCATTGAAATTCTTAACTTCCTCTGACAATGTCTATGTAGATTTTGTTAAAATTAAACATATACATACATATTACATTTTGCAATATTATATTGGTAAGACAAACCTGAAACATTTGAAAACAATTAAATGAAAATGATTAGCACATTTTCTGATAGCTACAATCAACCTAATTAGATCTTAGTGTGGGTAAGTAAAATTTAAGAAAATCATGTAGTGTGTTTACTTTTGTCCATATAATAAATGTACCAAATCACCAGATAAACTGTGCCACCACTGACCATTAATACATGACTGTTGTTAAAAAACAACAACAGGGGCTTCCCTGGTGGCGCAGTGGTTGAGAGTCCGCCTGCCAATGCAGGGGACACTGATTCCTGCCCCGGTCCGGGAAGATCCCACAAGCCGCGGAGCGGCTGGGCCGGTGAGCCACGGCCGCTGAGCCTGCGCGTCCGGAGCCTGTGCTCCGTCCGCAACGGGAGAGGCCACAACAGTGAGAGGCCCGTGTGCCGCAAAACAACAACAACAACAAACAGAATATTCCATTTTAGGCAGTATGTCAAATTAATGTTTCTGAAACTCTCTATTGTCAAACCTCTAAAAATGTTGGATAAAGACTTTAAAGAAAACATTTAAAATTCATTGCTGAGCTAATAGGAAAGAACCGAAATTCTCAAAGGCAGACGGAATACAGTAGTAAGAAAGCCTGAGTCCAGAGAGATGAGCGCTCAAGCAGGCAGCTGTCAATTCCTTGTAAACTATGTTTGAAAATTTAACGGACCACTTCTGGAGAATAGAACAAAGGCTGAGTATCACAAAAAGTTGGGAACTTATATCAGAGACCTGAGTAAAACCCAAAACTCCAAATTTGACATGAACAGTTTAAAGTAGGAAAAAAAAAAAAAAAACCCAACATCTGTTCTGTTCAAGGGAGAAGAAATCTTGCTTAACTAGGTCTCAGCTCTGGATGGTAGGGGAAAAAGCCTCGGTGAGAATTCCCACCCAAAAGACATAGCCGTATAGAAAAGTAAAAGAACGCATTTGAAATCAGGATATTTAATATTAAATCATATGAATATTTAGTGTGATCTTAATCTGGGTTTAAAATATCCACATGCCTCAGGTTACTCATCTCTCACACAAGAAAAACACCATTTCTCTCACTGAATAATTTCATGTTACAAATGCCTTAAATCTGTAACAAACTACTGGAATGTAAAATTATATGTTTATTCATACATACAGTTTTATTTCCAGCCACCAATCATTTCTATTTGTAACCCTTGGTAGTTATGCCTGTCGTTTTTGTACCTTTTATTTATTTTTTGTAATTTCCAACTTAGAGGAAATTTGCAAAACTAGCCCAAAGAATACAGGTGTATCCTTAACTGGGATTCACCACTTGTTAACATTTTTGATCCATTTAGTTTATATTTCACCATAATTAGATTTATGTTCACAATTTTGGAAGAAATACCACAGAAGTGATGTTGTCTTTCTCTGCGCTTCACATCAGGAGGTATATAACTTCGACTTGTTCCAATATTGTTAGTGTTATATTAATCACTTGGACAAAGTAGTGTCTGCCAGGTTTCTCCACACGAATATGTGTTTCCTCTTTGTAATGAATAAATAACTTGTGGGGAGATACTTTGAGACCACAAAAATATCCTGTTCCTCATCATATTTTTACCCATTAATATTAGCATCTGTTACTTATTCTTGCCAGCATCAATTAGTACTCTGATTAAGATAAAATATGATTTTCTAACTCCATCATTCAACTTAAATTTATTGTTGTGTGTCTGTAATGTAAAGCTTTCCCCATCCCCATTTATTCATGTATTCATTTCTTTGCTTATGTCAGTGTAGACTGATAGATTATTTTATTCAGTGGGGGGTTAAAACCTCTTACTATCATTATTTAATTGTTCAAGTTAATCCACATTTGGCCAGTGAGAGCCCATACAAGCTGATCACTGTGTCCTTTGACATGTTTTCAGCATTTTTTGAGCACTTTTTACTCTCTGACCTAATTTCTGGAATTTGATATTTCAGGCTTATTTTTTTCCTGCTCTAGTCCAGGAATAAGTCCATTTCTCCAAGAAACCCTTATTATTTTAAGTGACTATTAGGTGTATTCAGTGACATTGGTATGTCATTGGTTTTAGGCCCTTTTAGTCAACTGAGCTTGGAAATTATTCTCATACACATACTTACACACACACATGAACACACATACATATGGGTATTAGACAGACACAGATAAATATTATATAGATACAGATAAATGTACTATGAATTCATAAGATCATCTTAATACCTCCCATTCCAATCCAATAGCACAGGATTCATTCTAGTCTTCCTTCTTTATAATACTTTTCCTCAACAGCAAGAATGTGGCTTCCATTATTCTCAATATATTTTACTTATGTACTTAATTATAGACTATGCAGAAAATATTATGAGAATTGCTAACCCTTATGACTACAAATAAAAATAAATTCTTCATAATTTATTTAGAATACTGTTTTGTCCCCATCAATGTAGTGACGATTTATTGGAAACAAAGTTATATATTACTGTTTGGAAAATATTTTACTTTTTAAACCCATATTTGTTTGTTTTATTTTATTTCTTGAATAGTAAATTGTTTAGAGTGCTTATATGTTAGAGCCGTTAGGTTTTTATCGGTAGCATATACTGCAAATATTTTCTGCCAGTATTTTTTTCTTTCTTTTTTTTTTCTTTTTTGACTTTGTTTCAGGTGTTTTTGCATGAAAATTTTCTTATTATCATCGTTAATAGTATTATTAGATAGTTATAAGTATTAATCCTTACTTTTATTGCACCTGGATTTTGAGTCATAGTCAGAATACTTTTCCAATATATAAATTATAGAGCAATTTGTCCATTTTTTCTCTAATTCATGGTATTATTCTTTGCATTTAGATCCCTGATTATTTTGAGGTTTATTCTTAAGTTTGACACTTAATATGAGTCTAAACTTATTGTTTCCTAAGTGGCTATTCAGTTGTCCCAGACTCATTTCTTAAAATATTCAGTTTTTTCTCTCATTGTTGAATGACACTTTTATTATATACCAAATTTCTGAATATGTATGACTCTATTTCTGGAATTTTCTAGTCTATTTTACAAGTTTATATGTTCATATCTGTGCCTAGCATACTGTTTACATAGCACAGGCTTCATAAAATATTCTGGTTATCTTGTAAGGTAAACCCCTCCTAATAACCTCTATTTTTCAGTACTTTCCTAACTGTTCTTGAATGTTTCACAGCTAGTCTTGAATTTGTCTATAGTACAAAATCCATAACAATACTTTTCTGTGCAGTGGAACTGAAAAGACCTAAGAGCCTTTAGAAAGGAGACTTGGTTTTTAAATGTTAGATTTAAGAAAAAGAGTTCTCCCATCAGCAATCCAGGAATATGCATGGTAGACTAACCTGACCCCTATATTGATGTTGGGCAAGTAGGGAGAAACAGGATTGCTGAGCAATGGTGTGGGATTATAACGTAGCAGAAAAGAATTTCCTCTGCTTACGTACATGTACATATGTTCACATACATATATCTAGCAGTATTCTCTCAGTCTGCTAAGCTACAAAGAATTAAGTGAGAATAAGTGATAGCTAGACACAAAGTGGATAATGAGACCAGTTACAGAGTGTAGTGTGTGTCACAAGTCATTCATTTAAGATCTATTTTCATGCAGGGCATGGAAAAATCAGAAACTTCTCTCATCCTTTAAGTTAAAACACTCCAAGCAACACAATTACCTGTAAAAAAAAAAAGTCTTAGTTCAAAATATTGGCTTTAGGCTTCTGCTAAGTTAGGCCGTGGGGGAAACATAGGTCATGTCTTTTGTTATGCCCCAAGCTCTAGTCTGTCAGCAAAGCTTTGGCAGAAGAAAATTCCTAAGTTAGATGCAAAAAAAAAAAAAAAAGTGATGAGGAACTTAGTAATTGGAGAACTTCCGAGAGTGAGCAAAATTCCTTCTTAAGCCTCTGATATGAGGATGGTGGGGTATTTTTCTTCTTGTAATAAACTCTGCTTTAGAACTTGACACTGTGTCATCTGGGAAAAAGCCTTTAGGATTTCTATCATGACTGCAAAGTTCAGTAGGTCTGGCATATAAAAAGAAGGTTTCTTGTAAAAGCCCAGGCACCAGTATGGAGATGTCTTCTATGATGCTGCTAATTATAGAGCTGTAAACATAGGATCCAAAACATAAGAGAGGAAACGTTTGAACCCCTCAGCTGCCATTTCTTTAGCAAGCTGGCTGTGCAGGTGGCCCAGCTCCTCCTACAATTCTTAGGATTGGCTTAGCACTGGTACCTTAGCTTCTTCAGTACCAAGAACTTCTCCTTAGCTGTGTAAGCTGGGCACCAAGACATTGCTCTGCACGACAAATAAGAGGCTGCACTTCTAGGTGTGTCTTATGTTACTCCTGGTTCAGGCAGAATTCCCTCATCTACAGAAGTATATGCAATATCAGAGAGTGTATGTCCTGGGAGATAAGGAGGGAACATCACTCAGATTCAGCTCAGAGATGTTGGGCAGGGTATGGAAAGACTCATGCACATATGACTATAGAACAGGTGGATCCTAACTCTTGTTTTTCTTCTTTGGCTATATGGGAATGGTCACAAGCGCTGAGTCCACAAGATCTATGGACTTATGTCTATACTTGCACTTGAAGCACCAGGGAGCCACAGAATGGATCCTGGAAGTGGGAAGCTTGGCTCCATCCAAGATCTTCAAGGGGATGCCATTTGTCCTTCCTTGATTGACTGTTTTTGCCTATAATATCTTATACGATGTTGTAAAATCAGATTTGTCACATCTTTCCCTAATCACTATGTAAGAACAGGGATATTAAAAAACTTTTGGTCTTAAGGACTCACAACTATTCTTTTAAAAATAGACTGAGAAAATATCTTATTAAATGACCCTATCCACTTTGCTGCTGCATTGTTTTTTTCCTTTAAAATGGAGTAAAATAAAATTTATTATTTAGCAATGTTCTCTTGCCTTTGGTTTATATTTTGTCTTTATTCTTTAAGAAGCAGATACAAATCCAAATAAGCCATACAAAATTGCTCCATCACAACCCAGCTATTGGACACATTAACATCCTATTAATTAGTCAGTTAGTTACAGATTCATGCCACTTAGGTATTAAGAATGTCAATGTCTGTCATAAAATTGTTCAGACATTTATTTGGACCTGGTAGCTATTATATCTTTACAGTGGTATGAATATCTCTTCTCTGCAGTAGAAAAATCACCAGGGATATTGAACTAGTAATTATTTTAAAGAGCAGTTCCAACCTGTACACTCAGATGGAATAGGGTAAAAATTTTTAGTTAAATTTACAAATGTTTCTAAATAATGCCATCATTGTCATTTCTCTCTTTTTCTCTTCTTCCAAAGCAATTGTTATTTTCATACCATCCATGTTAGGTTTTTAAAATGTAAATGGTGTAGTAAACTGTCAGCTTTTATTATATCACTATGAAAGACTAGTAAGCATATATTCACAAACACAAAGAATCAACCAAGTCAAAAATAAATGTACCAGAGGGCAGAGAGCAGAAGCAAGAAGAACTACAATCCTGCAGCCTGTGGAACAAAAACCACATTCACAGAAAGATACACAAGATAAAAAGGTAGAGGACTATGTACCAGATGAAGGAACAATATAAAACCCCAGAAAAACAACTAAATGAAGTGGAGATAGGTAACATTCCAGAAAAGGAATTCAGAAAAATGATAGTAAAGATGATTCTGGACCTCAGAAAAGAATGGAGACAGAGATGGAGAAGATGTAAGATATGTTTAACAAAGACCTAGAAGAATTAAAGAACAAACAAACAGAGATGAACAATACAATAACTGAAATGAAAAATACACTAGGAGGAATCAATAGTAGAATAATTGAGGCAGAAAAATGGATACGTGACCTGGAAGACAGAAAGGTGGAATTCACTGCTGTGGAACGGAATAAAGAAAAAAGAATGAAAAGAAATGAAGACAGACTAAGAGACCTCTGGGACAACATTAAACAAAACGACATTCACATTATAGGGGTCCAGAAGGAGAAGAGAGAGAGAAAGGACCAGAGAAAATATTTGAAGAGATTATAGTCAAAAAATTACCTAGCATGGGAAAGGAAATAGCCACCCAAGTGCACAAAGGGCAGTGAGTCCCATACAGGATAAACCCAAGGAGAAACACGCTGAGACACACAGTAATCCAATTAGCAAAAATTAAAGACAAAGAAAAATTCTTGAAAGCAACAAGGGAAAAACGACAAATAACACACAAGGGAACTCCCTTAAGGTTAACAGCTGATCTCTCAGCAGAAACTCTACAAGCCAGAAGGAAGTGACATGATATACTTAAAGTGATGAAAGGAAAGAACCTACAACCAAGATTACTCTAACCAGCAATGATCTCATGAAGATTAGATGGAGAAATCAAAAGCTTTATAGACAAGCAAAAGCTAAGAGAATTCAGAACCACCAAAACAGCTCTACAACAAATGCTAAAGGAACTTCTCTAAGTGGGAAACACAAGAGAAGAAAAGGACCTACAAAAACAAACCCAAAACAATTAAGAAAATAGTCATAGGAACATGCATATCGATAATAACCTTAAACATAAATGGATTATATGCTCCAACCAAAAGACACAGGCTTGCTGAATGGATAAAAAAACAAGACCCATATATATGCTGTCTACAAGAGACCCACTTCAGACCTAGGGACACATACAGAATGAAAGTGAGGGAATGGAAAAAGATATTCCATGTAAATGGAAGTCTAAAGAAAGCTGGAGTAGCAATACTCATATTAGATAAAATAGACTTTAAAATAAAGAATGTTACAAAAGACAAGGAAGGACACTACATAACAATCAAGGGATCAATCCAAGAAGAAGATATAACAATTATAAATATATATGCACCCAATATAAGAGCACCTCAATACATAAGGCAACTGCTAACAGCTAAAAAAGAGGAAATCGACAGTAACACAATAATAGTGAGGGATAGTAACACTTCACTTACACCAATGGACAGATCATCCAAAATCAAAATAAATAAGGAAACAGAAGCATTAAATGACACAATAGATCATATAGATTTAATTGATATTTATAGGACATTCCATCCAAAAACAGGAGATTACAATTTCTTCTCAAGTGCGCATGGAACATTCTCCATGATAGATCACATCTTGAGTCACAAATCAAGCCTCAGTAAATTTAAGAAAATTGAAATAGTATCAAGCATCTTTTCTGACAACAACATTATGAGATTAGAAATGAATTACTGGGAAAAAATGTAAAAAAAGACAAAAACATAAGGCTAAACAATATGTTACTAAATAACCAAGAGATCACTGAAGAAATCAAAGAGGAAATCAAAATTACCTAGAGACAAATGACACTGAAAACACAACAATCCAAAACCTATGGGATGCAGCAAAAGCAGTTCTAAGGGGTAAGTTTATAGCTATACATGCCTACAGAAGCAATAAGATATATATCAAATAAAAAATCTAACCTTACACTTAAAGGAACTAGAGAAAGAAGAACAAACAAAGCCCAAAGTTAACAGAAGGAAAGAAATCATAAAGATCAGAGCAGAAATAAATGAAATAGAAACAAAGAAAACAATAGCAAAGATCAATAAAACTAAAACCTGTTTTTTTGAGAAGATAAACAAAATTGATAAACCATTAGCCAGACTCATCAAGAAAAAGAGGGAGAGGACTCAAATCAATAAAATTCAAAATGAAAAAGGAGAAGTTACAACAGACACCGCAGAAATACAAAGCATCCTAAGAGACTACTACAAGGAAATCTATGCCAATAAAAATGGAAAACCTGGAAAAAATTGACAAATTCTTAGAAAGGTATAACCTTCCAAGACTGAACCAGGGAGAAGTAGAAAATATGAACAGACCAATCACAAGTAATGAAATTGAAACTGTGATTAAAAATCTTCCAACAGACAAAAGCCCAGGACCAGATGGCTTCACAGGTGAATTCTAACATTTAGAGAAGAGCCAACACCCATCCTTCTCAAACTCTTCCAAAAAATTTCAGAGGAAGGAACACTTCCAAACTCATTCTACGAGGCCACCATCACCTTGATACCAAAACCAAAGACATCACAAAGAAAGAAAACTACAGGCCAATAACCCTGATGAACATTGATGCAACAATCCTCAACAAAATACTAGCAAACAGAATCCAAGAGCACATTAAAAGGATCATACACCGTGATCAAGTGGAGTTTATCCCAGGAATGCAAGGATTCCTCAATATACACAAAGCAATCACTGTGATACACCATATTAACAAATTGAAGGAGAAAATCCATATGATCATCTCAATAGATGCAGAAAAAGCTTTCGACAATATTCAACACCCATTTATGATAAAAACCCTGCAGAAAGTAGGCTTAGAGGGAACTTTCCTCAACTTAATAAAGGTCACATATGACAAACCCACAGCCGACATCATCCTCAATGGTGAAAAACTGAAACCATTTCCACTAAGATCAGGAACAAGATAAGGTTGCCCACTCTCACCACTATTATTAAACATAGTTTTGGAAGTTTTAGCCACAGCAATCAGGGAAGAAAAGGAAAGAAAAGAATCCCAATAGGAAAAGAAGAAGTAAAGCTGTCACTGTTTGTAGAATACATGATACTATAGATAGAGAATCCTAAATTGCTACCAGAAAACTACTAGAGCTAGTCAATGAATTTGGTAGAGTAGTAGGATATAAAATTAATGCACAGAAATCTCTAGCATTCCTATACACTAATGATGAAAAATCTGGAAGTGAAATTAAGAAAAGCCTCCCATTTACCAGTGTAACAAAAATAATAAAATATCTAGGAGTAAACCTACTTAAGGAGACAAAAGACCTGTATGCAGAAAATTATAAGACACTGATGAAAGAAATTAAAGATGATACAAATAGATGGAGAGATATACCATGTTCTTGGATTAGAAGAATCAACATTGTGAAAATGACTGTATTACCCAAAGCTACCTAGAGATCCAATGCAATTCCTATCAAACTTCCACTGGCATTTTTCACAGAACTAGAATAAAAAAAATTCACAATATGTATGGAAATGCAGAAGACCCCGACTAGCCAAAGCAAACTTGAGAAGAAAAAATGGAGGTGGAGGAATCAGTCTCCCTAACTTCAGACTATACTACAAAGCTACAGTCATCAAGGCAGTATGGTACTGGCACAAAAAGAGAAATATAGATCAATGGAACAAGGTTGAAAGACCAGAAATAAACCCACACACATATGGTCACCTTATCTTTGATAAAGGAGGCAAGAATATACAGTGGAGAAAAGATAGTCTCTTCAATAAGTGGTGCTGGGAAAACTGGACAGGTCCATGTAAATGTATGAAAATAGACAAATGGGACCTAATGAAACTTAAAAGCTTTTGCACAGCAAAGGAAACGATAAACAAGACCAAAAGACAACACGCAGAATGGGAGAAAATATTCGCAAATGAAGCAACTGACAAAGGATTAATCTCCAAAATTTACAAGAAGCTCATGCAGCTCAATATCAAAAAAAAACAAACAACCCAGTCCAAAAATGGGCAGAAGACCTAAATAGACATTTCTCCAAAGAAGATATACAGATTGTCAACAAACACATGAAAGGATGCTCAACACCGCCAATCATTAGAGAAATGCAAGTCAAAACTACAATGAGATATCATCTCACAGCAGTCAGAATGGCCAGCATCAAAAAATCTACAAAAAATAAATGCTGGAGAGGGTATGGAGAAAAGGGAACCCTCTTGCACTGTTGGTGGGAATACAAATTGACACAGTCACTATGGAGAACAGTATGGACGTTCCTTAAAAATTAAAAATAGAACTACCATAAGATGCAGCAATCCCACTATTGGGCATATACCCTGAGAAAACCATAATTCAAAAAGAATCATGTACAAAAATGTTCATTGCTGCTCTATTTACAATAGCCAGGACGTGGTAGGAACCTAAGTGTCCATCTACAGAAGAATGGATAAAGAAGATGTGGTGCATATATACAATGAAATATTACTCAGCCATAAAAGGAAACAAAATTGAGTTATTTGTAGTGAGGTGGATGGACCTAAAGTCTGTCATACAGAGTGAAGTAAGTCAGAAAGAGAAAAACAAATACCATATGCTAACACATATATATGGATGCTAAGCAAAAAAGAAAAAAATAAGAAAAAAGTCATTAAGAACCTAGGGGCGGGGCTTCCCTGGTGGTGCAGTGTTTGAGAGTCCACCTGCCGATGCAGGGGACACAGGTTCGTGCCCCATTCCAGGAAGATCCCACATGCCGCAGAGCAGCTAGGCCCGTGAGCCATGGCCACTGAGTCTGTGCATCTGGAGCCTGTGCTCCGCAATGGGAGAGGTCACACAGTGAGAGGCCCGTGTACCACACACACACACACACAAAAAGGAACCTATGGGCAAGACGGAAATAAAGAGAGACCTACTAGAGAATGGACTTGAGGATATGGGGAGGGGGAAGTGTAAGCTGTGACAAAGTGAGAGAGTGGCATGGACATATATACACTACCAAACATAAAATAGATAGCTAGTGGGAAGCAGCTGCAAAGCACAGGGAGATCAGCTTGGTGCTTCGTGACCACCTAGAGGGGTGGGATAAGTAGTGTGGGAGGGAGGGAGATGCACAAAAGTAGAGTTATGGGAACATATGTATATGTATAACTGATTCACTTTGTTATAATGCAGAAACTAACACACCATTGTAAAGCAATTATACTCCAATTAAGATGTTAAAAAAATTCCCATATATATGTATTACATGCATTTTTATATACACGTATGCATATTACATATACATATGTTCTATCTTCCATTACAGATTGTGAGTACTTTTCTCATTTCTAAACACTCTGTGTTTTATAAATTGCTTGGCCAAAGAATTAGTATACTTTAGTAAATATGCATTGAAAAATTAACCAGCAAAAACTTTTGTATAAATATATATAAAACAGATCTATTTGAAATTCAAAGAAGCTGGCAAAATATCAGTCATAGTGGGATAAATGATGCAGAGATATTTATCTTGTGGCACATGGATCAAATTTGGCCCACTATTATCTTTGCTCTATCTGCCTTACATTACCCTTCATCTTTTGTTTTATTTTAAATTTGATTGCCTGCCTATATTTTAAAATCCATGGCAAGATTTCAGTGGACAACAATGAAAATTTCTGTGGAAACTAATAACCTCAAAAATGTAGTGGCTTAGGTAGGGCTTCCCTGGTGGCACAGTGGTTGAGAGTCCGCCTGCTGATGCAGGGGACACGGGTTCGTGCCCCAGGAAGATCCCACGTGCCGTGGAGCGGCTGGGCCCGTGAGCCATGGCCGTTGAGCCAGTGTGTCCGGAGCCTGTGCTGCACAACGGGAGAGGCCACAACAGTGAGAGGCCTGCATACCGCAAAAAAAAAATATATATATATATATAGAGAGAGAGATAGTGGCTTAAAACCACAAAGATTTCATTCTTTCTCATGCCACTTATCCAAAGAGGGTTGGCAAAATCTTCTGCTCATTGTATTCATTCAAGTATCTGGGGTAAAAAATTCAGTCTCTTTTCATTATTCTAAGATCACCATATTCAAAGGAAATATAGGAATCAAGTTTAAGCAATTAAATTTTTCAACCAAAAATGAGTGACACATATCACTTTCCCTAATATTTCATTGTTCAATACAAGTGACTTGGGCAAGTCTAATTTCATGTGAATAGGAAAGAGCAATTTCATTTCATGCCCCAAATAAAGACAATCCAATAGCTATCAAACTCCTCTATCAGAATGTAAAATAATATATTTAATAGAATATAAATAAGGACACGGGGTTGCAATAAAATAGTAAAATAACTAATTAGGTCTATAGATAAATCTGCACACAAAAATAGAAAATATGCATCTTCATAGAAAGTCTGTGTATCATACTTTCACAGAATCTAAGGTAATTTACCACAAAGAAAATTCCAGCAACTTTAATAAAACTATTACAAGTCACATTCTCTGATCATATCACACAAATATTAGAAATAAGTAACAAAAGTAAACCAACAATTTTAGCAACTTAGAAATTCAAAAACAAGGGAACAATCTTGTAAATATCTTTTGAGTCATAGAAAAAATCAAAACTAAGATGACAAAACCAATTTACCATAACTAAATGCAAACATAAGTATAAATTAAAAAATATATTAAGTATAAGAGTTAAAATCAAGGTCATACATAGTTGATAGCTATGCTCTAAATAATTTCTGATTTATAAAGAAAGCCAAACTATATACAAAAGATTTAGATATTAATGACAGCACATTAGGTGCACTAATGCTAATATTTATTGGACACTTCCAATATCATAGGGAAAAATTCATGTTAAACCTGTTTATATTTTAAATGAATGAAAGTAACAAGCATTATGTTCAAGAAGCTATAAAAATAAATAAGCAACATAAGCAGAAAGAGCTAATAAAGACAAAAACATTTATTGTATATAGTTATTAGAATTAATTCATTAATGAGAACGAGGAAAGAAAAGAAGGTAGAATTTATGAATTTACATGAGAATTATTTGAATTGACCGGTGCAATAGTTAGACTTCTGGCTATTGTGATCAAGAGGAATAAGAAACAAAAATGCAGGCAGCAATAATATGCATAATATAGTTTTTAATAAAATAAAACTAGCAAAACTGTAGTGGGTAGTTTGAATTGTTAAATATATCAATCAAATAAATAAATAATAAATTAAATATTTAATAAATTAATATAACTGGTAACTTTTTAAACCAATTTCCTATCTCACAACATATACCAAAACACATTAAGATGAAGTAAATGTTTAAACATATATTATGCAACAGTAACAATATGTAATTTTTAGGAAACCAGAAAACTTATAAGTAAATATTTACATGGTATATTGATAAGGAAGCATCTGATAAAAATTATATCTGTGTCAGAAATCCTAAAGAATAATGTTTTGTAGACTGGAATACATACACTTTTTAGGCTTCTGAATCATAAGTGGACTATTCACCAAAAAGATAAATGTTCCCAAATATTAACACTTAATGATAAAATAATGCAAACTTAACCAATCACTAAAAGTAACAGTTCAGATTATTCAGCAAATGACGCTACTCCTCTTTGGGCAGGGTGGATGTCCTTTCCCATAACTTTTCCTTTTCCAGCCACTTTCATGTGACTTTGCCACATGACCCATGCTCAGATAGGGTATTGGCAGAAACAACAATACGTCAGTCAGTTCAAAGCCAAGGCTGCAGGCATCAGGTATTCCTGTTAGTCCGTGTGCAATCTGTGGTCATGAGAAAAACATGCCCAGGTAACAGAGTTCCCAGAAGAATTGAAGAGACATGTGAAGTAGACCTGAACCAGGAAGAAGCCTGAGAGCAGTCTGAAGCCTGCAACCAAACCCACCACTCCACAGCATGGATAAGTGCTGTGAACAAATAAGTAAAAGAAGGTTGTTAAAATCCACTGAGTGTTGAAGTATCTTATTATGCAGCATTATTGTGGCATAGCTTATTATTGTACCTGGTTTCATACTTAAATGATACTATGCAGTGAGGTCAAAGAGAATGGAGTAAAAAAATTCTTACACTGCAAATAAAAACTTTCAAGGACAATTTATGCAACAAAAATCTTAAAGAGGTAGGTACAGTTTAGTCCTGAGATTATCTTCTAGATATTTTTGTAAAGAAGTCACTGTATAAACAAAGATATAGTTACAATGATATTCACCGAAACTTTCTTTTCATCATAGACAAACACCAATAATTAACAATTGACTAAAAAATTTATTCTGTATCCATTCAATGGCATACCATGCAGCCACCAAGAAAGAGACCATAAGAGCACATTTCCTAATGTGGAAATATTACTAAATATGTTTAATTTTTAAAGCCAGGGTATAAAATTGTATATTCAGTATAAAATTGATGGGGGGGATTCAGAATTGGTTAAAGCAAAATATTAAAAGTGGTTATCTGGAGTTTCTGTTTTTCAAAATAAATGTCTTTTATTTGAAAAAGTACTTAGTATAAAATTTTACAATTCTTTGGTAATTATAATAATAAAATAATTAAGATAATTTGATGAGTTATATATGTTCCTAAAAATGTACAAATAAGGTAATTCTTTTTAATCTTACATTTAAGAAAATTGTGTGGTCATAGTTGAAATAGATTTCCAACATCACCTAAATACTTGACATTTCAAATGTATACAGTAAATTAGTTTCTCTCACTAATCATGGAGTAAAATTTTTAAGTTTTTTAAGTCTAAATTTTACATGTAGTTATGTTTTGCTGAATATTCCATCATACTTTTTTTTTTTTTTTTTTTCTTTTTGCGGTATGCGGGCCTCTCACTGTTGTGGCCTCTCCCGTTGCGGAGCACAGGCCCCGGATGCGCAGGCCCAGCGGCCATGGCTCATGGGCCCAGCCGCTCTGCGGCATATGGGATTCTCCCAGACCGGGGCACGAACCCGTATCCCCTGCATCGGCAGGCGGACTCTCAACCACTGCGCCACCAGGGAGGCCCCCATCATACTTTTAATCCAAAGTTAGTACTTAAAGAAAAATTTTATCTGAACTTTTGAAAAATAGTATTAATTAAACACTTCTAAGTATAATGAATAGTGCTGTAGATGTTTACTTTAAATGGAAAGTTTTCTAAAATGAATCAGGAGAGAGAACATTTATTCAAATTCATCATGTTAATGTGTTTACTTTAAAGCTATGTTTAAAAATGATTTCTGGGGCTTCCCTGGTGGCACAGTGGTTGAGAGTCTGCCTGCTAATACAGGGGACACAGATTCAAGCCCTGGTCTGGGAAGATCCCACATGCCGTGGAGCTGCTAGGCCCATGAGCCACAACTGCTGAGCCTGCGCATCTGGAGCCTGTGTTCCACAACAAGAGAGGCCACGATAGTGAGAGGCCTGCACACTGCGATGAAGAGTGGCCCCTGCTTGCCACAACTAGAGAAAGCCCTCACACAGAAACGAAGACCCAACACAGCAAAAATAAAAAATTAATTAATAAAAACTCCTACTCCCAACATTAAGAAGAAAAAAATGTGCTCTACTTAAAAAAAAAAACAAAAAAAAACAAAAAACGATTTCTGAATCATCCCAGTTTATGCAAGTCACACCTGGTTAAGGTTTGAGTTTAATGTGTTTAGATATGGCTTACAATTCAATTCAACCTCAGAATAAATTTCAATAAAAAATGCCACTCATATAAGACAGTCTCTGTTTTCATCTTCTGACTTTGCATTAAACACTATTAAATAATGAATGCAATATAAATATTCGTGAAAGACACAGCCACTGCATGTTAATGTTCAATATTATTCAATAATACATTGGACAGCAACATGATAATTTCTGGCTCTACTTTTACTATACTATTAAAAGGATTACTCCAAAATCAACCAACCACTTTTCTCAGTTTCCTCTACCTCTTGAAGTAACTAATACTGCTGATGTCCGTGTTTCCTCTTTCATCTTCTGATATATTGAAACCAAGTCCCCCTTGGAGACTTCCTATCTCTCCGAAAGCTCTCTTTGTAACTATTTCCTGGGTCTTCTTTTCCTTGCTCCCTAAAGGAGGGTCTCACCTAAAACACAGATCAATGATCCAATAAAGTCGTTAGAATTATGTATAAGAAATCTCACCCTCTTATAACATTTTGGACATTTTGTGAAATTTTATAAACTCATCAACTTCCATTCAATAAATAGTAGGAGAGTGCCTACTCAAAAAACAAAAGAACAGATCACCATATTCTGGAAGTCGATACTAGCAATTTTTTAATCTGCTTACTTACTCCACCAGGAAAGTAGAGAAAATACAATAACTTAAATAAATAACAAAGCAAAAATATACAAAAGAAATCATAGATAATATCTACAACACTAGATGACAAAAGATTTTGTGTATCTCTCCAATATCAATTAAAACCCAGCTTTGTGCACTGAGAGTGAGATATACATGGCATTCTTAGCAATTATAAATGAGGCCAATATGGACAGAGAGTGAGGTAGTAAGAAAGTAAACAGTGATGAGGACTATGAATTAGAGGGCTTGGGAAGGGTTGATCATACTTGAACTAACAGAGCATAGCAAGGATTTTGACTTTTATGATGAGACATAAGAGGCAATTGGAGAGTTTTGCCCAGGAAAGGGATGTAAGGTTAGAGCTGTAAGTGAAGTGGAGAAGAATTAAAGCAAAAAAACAGTTAAGATTCTCAAATAAGGACTATAGATAGGGACTTACTTAGTGGCACAGTGGTTAAGAATCTGCCTGCCAATGCAGGGTACATGGGTTCGATCCCTGGCCCAGGAAGATCCCACATGCTATGCAGCAACTAAACCCACGAGCCACAACTACTGAAGCCAGTGCAAGTAGAGCTGGTGCTCTGCAACAAAGGGAAGCCACCGTAATTAGAAGCCTGTGCACCACAATGAAGAGTACCCCTTGCTCTCCACAACTAGAGAAAGCCCACACACAGCAACAAAGACACAATGCAGCCAAAAATAAATAAATAAAATTTAAAAAATGTTATGGATACTACAAAAATTTCTGACCTAACTAGAGCATAGCAATAAAGCCTGGAAATACAGGTAACTGTACATAATAAATGTTTCCTTGGTATTACATTATAATACATGTTCTATTCAATTTGTTATTTCACTGAGTAGGCTTACACTTTTACCATATCCCCCAAGACCTACTCATGGTGATTTAATCTGTAAAAAATAAAAATAATAATTATTATTAATATATTTTTTCTGTTGTTTCCAATTCTGTGGTTCACATTGTTATAACTTTTTTGTACCTTGTTCTTTAGTATTTAATTTTAGTATTTAATTTGAAAACTAAGTTAGGTATAAAAGTAAAAAACCTCTGAAGTTAAAAATTAATTGAAACAACTAAACTTGGAAGAATAGAAAGGCAGATAGATAAATGATAGATAGATAGATAGATGATAGGTTTATCTCATAATCTTTAATTTGACTTATAAATATCAATATAAACTCATTTACCTTTCTCTTTCTTGAAAACAAGTATTTGCCAATATGTTTCAGTGTACACTGAAAAGGTCTAGAAAAAATAAAATAAAATATTAAGTAGCAATGAGAATTTCTAACACCTAGGTACCTAGATTGTAGACTCTAATAAATAAAATTTTCACTAAAATGAATCAGGATTCCATGAAAAAAAGAAAATTTCATTCCAGAAAACAAAGCTCTCAAATACTACCCAAGATTAGTTAAAGGACACAAAAGTCAACTTGAAATAACTCTTGTTGGCCAAAGATGCAATAGCTTGAGCATCAGACAGAATGTGTACATTAAATTTAAACATATCAACAACTATATTTTAAAAATCCTTGAGTTAATATGTTAAAAAATATATCATTGGTCAACTTTGAAAACTGTTATAACTTGACTCTATTCTAAAAATTAGTAAATAAAGGGAAATAATAAAAATGCATCCTGCTCCTCCTGTTTGTCCTGTATTTTACTATACCCAAATAGTTGATGAGAGGAAATCTTTGTTTAGAGAAGAATTCCAAATAATAAATGTGGAAGAAAAGGTAGAACTAAAACAAAACAAAATAAAACAAGCAATAACAACAGCAACAACAAGCTACTGTGAAATAACAGATCTAGGAAACATCATCAAAGAAAAATAAAACCATTAGGTGGTGGAAGGTTAATAGAGAATTTTATCACGAATGAAACTGGCACATGAAAACTGGATCCACTGATCAATTTCACATCAAGTGACAGAAAACATCCAGATGTAAAAGCAAAACATCTAGAAATTGTATAACTCTTAATGTGAAGGAAGGTAAAACAAAAAGCTCATCTACAAAGTATTCTCGTAGAATAAAGAAGAGATGGAGGAAGAGACGGAGAACTTAAATCTAATCATTCTTCTGGATCTAACTATCTTGTATAGTAAATTTGGGATAAAAAAATAATGATGGCTTACTACAGGGATGTAATTTACCAGATTCAGAATGTGGGAAATTCTCTAAAACAAATGACACTGACTGAAAAAAATAAATAAATAATGAGTAACAAAGAAGAATAAATGCCCTCTGTTTGTTTCACTGGCCTTTGAAATATAGCAGTCTATTGCCCCATCTCTACCTGCCAACTATCCTACCTCTTTTCTCTGGTTTCCCTGTACTGTTTTATGCGTATCTAGAATTGAACACTAGAAATTCTTTTTGATTGGATTGCAGAGCTAAGTGAAAAAGGTAAAAAACAAAACTTTTAAAAGAAAAATAGGAGAACTTCTCATGATGCAATAGGCAGAGATTTCCATGCAAGATACAAAAACACTTATCATAAGGCAAAAAATGTATAAACTGGACTGCATTTGATTTAGAACTTCTGACCATCAAAAGGCTTTATTAACACAGTGGAAAAAAAAAGTCACAGAGCAAGAAATGATATATGCAATACTACGTCCAACAGAGGACTCATTATAGTCTAAGGATTACAGAGCAATACCAGATCTGTCTCTGGTGTATTTCCAGAAACAAAGTGAATAAAGAGAGAGAGGAAAAAAAGAGAGAGATGATTTTCTACATCAATACATGAAAATATCTGAATAAATATTTCATAATGTTATAAATGGGAATTATTGATTTGAAACACCAGGGAAGTTTTTTGGAACTACATTTGTTGGGGCCTAGATTAAGATCAAAATTTCTGATGAGGCCCTGGTATCTGAACATTTAAGTGGGTTCCTCATGTATGGCTATTGTAAAATCCTAAATACAAACACTATTATAGAAAACTACTTCTTAATTTTGTTCTTGTCTTATGCACCTTTTGCTTATTATCTTTTTAAGTTACTTTATAAAAAAGGAGCACACATAAATGTATATCTAGTGTTTTTTCAGTTAAATAAGATTAACTTTTTAATAAATTCTGTAGGTACACTATGCATAATATTGACATTACTTAGATCCCTTGGAATTTAACCTCTAGTTGTGTACCAGAATAATAAAACGTTTTGAACATGTGCAAAAATATGCATAGTTATTTGTAAATTATAAGCAGGTACTACAATATTAATATATTATTTATATTATTAAACATACATGGATGATATACTTCTAAGGAGGAGATTAAAATATTATAAGCAAAATTGTAAAAATATTTTGATAGTCATTATGGCTTCATACCAGTATTAGATATGAGAATACATATTAGTGTTAGGGTGAAATTTATAATTTGCTATAAGGCATGTAATTTTGTTTCAAAGTGTCCTATTAAAAATTTCATTTTTCCAAATTATTTGCCAATATTTTTGATCATTTTTACTTTAAGATTTATTTTTACCTTTCTAATGTGACTTAAGAATGACCCACACTAGCAATGTCAACTTTGCCATTGTTGTTTGCTTGTGCTCTTATAGTTGGTATTAACCTGCATTTTCTAAGTGTCTATTTCCAGTTTTAAGTTATTTAAAACCAGATAATATAATTTAAAAACACAGTTAAAGTATTATACAAAAAATACAACTTGTTGCACTATGCTGAAAGTGGATGAATGAATCAGGATACTACTATCAATTCTCACCATTCTGGAATTCACACACTTTCCTTAAAATGAATCATCTAGCATAGAAAACACATGGATACTTGCCACTGAGACTAAGTAGGGAAGCCATGTCAACCCCTCCATTATGTATTAGAAATCTTGACTTGCACTTTATCCAGCAAAATATAACCAAAAGTACCTTGCTCACACTATGGGATGTGTTCATGCAACTCTTTCTGGTAGCATGATCTGGAGGGTGTTATTATTAAGGTTAACAAGAGAAAGTTGCAACACAACTTAAGTAAAAGAGTTTTTTAGTATTCACAGATATATTCAGCAACTGTCTCACTTTTTTAGTAAATTATTTGTTGAGTGTGTAACTTTAAGTGAAACCATGTAAATGGTCAGGTCTCAGCATCAGGGGCCCTGATGGGGAAACACAGACTGACTCATTCTTTTTAGCCTTTTTTTTTTTTTTTTTAACTCACATTTCCTTGATGAGGCTGCTTCTTTTCATGTTCCATATTAGCAAAATTAAATAAATACAATGTACCTCTGGAGGCTTTTTTCAAGACAGAACCAGTAGAAACACTTTCCCATAGAAAGACTCACACTAAAGACACTGGTCACGGTATTTTCAAAAATTGTTTCCAAAATAAAGTAGCAAGAGATTATATTTCTATTGCTGTGCTTCTTCATTTTTGTCTCATTGGAGCCAAAACTATAACCTTTTCTTGGAAGCTATTAAATCTAAATTTAAGCCAGGATTGGAAAAACGGAGAATTTTTTTATTTTATTTTATTTATTTTTTATTTTTTTGTGGTACGCAGGCCTCTCACCGTTGTGGCCTCTCCCGCTGCGGAGCACAGGCTCTGGACACGCAGGCTCAGCGGCCATGGCTCACAGGCCCAGCCGCTCCGCGGCATGTGGGATCTTCCCGGACCGGGGCACGAACCCGTGTCCCCTGCATTGGCAGGCGGACTCTCAACCACTGCACCACCGGGGAAGCCCAAAACGGAGAATTTTTTGATTCATATGACCACAATGTGCATTGATGAGTTAGAGATGATCAAAAATTTTGAATTTTCTAGACTTTCTGCCCATTGTCTGTAATCTTTGCATATGAGTTTCATTCTCTCCCCCTGCAGACTGGTGTTTTCCAGAAGACCAGAACTGGCATACTTTGGAATTTCTGGGCTTACATATTCTCAGCTTTCTCTCCAGAAAGAAGCAGTCCCTTCCCTCAGCTCTGGATCTAAAAATGTAGTGGGATGATTTAGTAAACATGCTCTCCCCTTAAGCAATCAGTTTGGTCAGGCATGTGAATATATTTAAGAAGAGGATAATCCTATTTGGACATGTTTAGATACTACAGTGAAAAGAGGAGGAGGAGTTGTTCCCTGAAAAATGTATATACTATTCCTGTGATAAGGAAGAGGTATTGGGAGGAAAAACAATGTCCACAGTCAGGGCTATGTGGTCAGGGGAATGTGTTTCTGCAGTGTTTGTCATGCCTGCAAATAAAGTCTGTTAACAAAAACCATGTCTCAACGCCACATTCTCAAGTTAGATGAAGTGACTCACATACATCATTTTTACATTAAGTAGTTGTTTGGACTGAATTGTGTCCTGCCAAAATTCATGTATGGAAACCCTAAACATTTGGAGATAGTGTCTTTAAAGAGGTAGTTAAGTTAAAATGGGATCATTAGGGCCAGTCTTAATCCAACAGGACTGGTGTCTTTATAAGAAGAGATTATGACACAGACAAACACAGAGGGGAGACCATGTGAAGACAGAGGAAGAAGATGGCCATCTGCAAGCCAAAGAGAGACCTCACAAAAACACAAAAATTCTGTGGACATCTTGATCTCTGACTTCTAGCCCAGAATTTATTTTTTTAGAAAATAAATTTCTGTTGGTTAAGCCACCTAGTCTGTAGTACATTTTTACAGCAGCTCTAGCAAACACAGTATTTCACGCATATTTGTTTCTTTATTACTCTGTATTAATATTACATAACTCTTAGGATTGGTTTAAATTGTGACATATCTTTTGTCTTGCTCAAATACAGTGCTTTCTTTTGGCTGAAATAGTTTGTTTGTTTGTTTGTTTATGAGGTCAAAATTCAAAGACATTTTTTTCTTATGTTTCCATTTCTCTGAAGTCAGTGACTCTGTTATTCATTTCTTTAAATAAGCTTATGTTGGCAATAAAATCAAGAAGTAGAAATCTAAATTGTCGTGCAGTGCCCCTAGGAATATCTAAATCAGTTGTAAAACAATCAAATTCCTTTTCTTTGCAATACTGAGAATAAGATTTGTATGCTTTCTAATGGAGCCCCAAGTAATGTCGGAATGAAACAATTTTATTTTACATTAGGATTCTTTGCTTTAAAGCAGAACTCTTATTTCTTTAAGATAATTCATTTAATCATTGTGGCAAAGGCAATATATCACAGAGTTTTCAACATTACATTAAACAGATAATCAATAGTTTGAGACAATAATATAAAATGTTTTCAGCTTTATTAAACTTTGGGGACATGTGGAGAGCAACTGGGAAGTAAAATAGCATTAAAAGTCAGTTAACATAGCTATTATAGCAAAGTGTGTCTGAGTCATCACTTAGCATGGGGTTTCTGTGGTTATTCAGGTGAAATCAGATTGAAAAACAGCCACACACACAAAAAAGAAGATAGAGCTAGCTAAAATATTTAATTCATCAATTTCCAGAGAATAAGCAATAATTAATTTTGTCTCAATGTACCATGCTTCATATTTTAATATTTTTCATTTTACTTAAATGCATTTATCTCTTAGAATTAAATTTTTAATACAGTATAGACTATTAGAGTCCAACAAATATCACTGAAAAAGCAATTGAAATTTGTGTTGAAATATAGACAATTAAAAGGCCTTGATATATAAGATAGTATGTTTAGTACTTTTTATGCATGAATTTATTTAGTACTCACAGTAATATTGCTAGGGTTATTTGACAATTGAGAAAAATGAGGCTTAGATGGCATGCCTCACCCAAGCTCAGCCAGCAAATGAAAGCCAGCTGGGACTGGTACCAGTAAAAATAAGCACTCTAATAAGGCAGATAATACTGGAATCTCTTTGTTGTCAATTAATCAGAACGTTGATTCAACAAACTTTGTTGGTAGCTAACTAGAAGTCCATTCAAAGCAATACTTTTACAACAAAGTTGAAGTTAGTTTTATAATGCAAACTTTGGTGGCCAATCATCGATCATCCCCACCCAAACGGTATGTCCCTTGGTGCCTTGCTCATCATCAGAAGCTGTTCTATCTGGGAGAAAAAAAAAAATCAATGAAAACATATCATATAATTTCAGTTTACTTTTCTCACTCCCCTACTAAGACTTTTAGGTCATAAGCCATAGATATGGCAAATATGCCCTGAATTCCTGGGGCAATAAATTCTCCTGGGTCTTTATCCCCAATGCCTATACTGGACCTGACACATATTACTTATCACTTGTTTAAACAAATTAATAGTAAATATTTGAAACCACTGACAAAAATTTCAGACAGCAAGATAAATTCTGTAAATTACAAAATTTTAAGGGAAGAGAAATTCCAGAGAGAATTTCCAGATGCTTTGAATTCCCTGAACATCAATAGTACTGGGTCAACTTCATTCATTAACTTTCTTAAAAGAGTAGAATTTTTAGAGATGGATTGGACCTTGGAGAACATGCAGCTTTACCTCTGCCTGCCTTGACGGGATGTCTAAAGAGGATGCACATGGAGAGAGTAACTGCAGTTGGGAAAACTACTGAAGCCAGTTCTGATGACAGCAGAGTGAAGAATTAGGACAAAATGCTGTTGCGTTGGAGTCTTAACTCTACTGTCTCTCTGCACTGCAAATTAAAACCCAATGTTACAGCCCAAGGTAAAAGAAACGGGAGGCTGAGGGTCTATAGTAGGGAATCCCGTAAGACAGGATCATTGGATGTATCTTATGTTGTTCAAAGGATTGGAGTTGAGGGCAGATATTCCCAGGTTTGAATCCTAGCTTCGACACCCACCAGCTATGAGTTTCAGTCTATTCATCTGCAAAATAGACATAAAAATTCCTAGTTCATGAAATGTAAAAATTAAATTATGTTATGCCAATATGTTATGTGCTAAATGAATTATAGCTATTTGTTCATTCTCTACCTAATTCCAAATCTATTTGAGGAATGATAGATATTTTCCTCTTTATTATTACTGTGATTGTTATCATTGTCTTTAGGCAACAATAGTAAAGATCACCTAAGTGATAGTGCTGGAGGTAATATGCATGAACAAATAAAACCTTATGTAAATAAAATTCAATATTCACCTGTATCTGGAAAGCTCAGAGGAAATCTTATTATTACACTAGAATTCTGTGTGACGATACCCACACTTGGTCTGCACTTAATTGAATAAATGTTTTTGAGGGTTTTATTTTTTCAATGTTGACTACCATAGGCATGAAATTTATGAAGGTTTTCACACTATCTTTGTCATTCTGTGAAAGATTTCTAAAATTCCTGGCTGGCCTTTACTCCAAGGTCACAGAACAGAATGAGTAACCCTATAACCCTGGTCTTATTAACATCATGTTAGTATAAGTAAATTAACTGTCCCAGAGTCATCTTATTTATGCATAATATTAATCTAAAGCTATAATTCTTTAGGAATAACTCTTTCTCACCAATAATCTATCATGCTTAAAAGAAATTGGCATCTGATTATGCCTCTACCACAAACTATATCTTTTACTACAATGTCTCTTATCTTTTCTACCCAATATCAAGTTCTTCTCCTCTTTAATTCATTCTTACATTAGTGTCAGAAGAATCTTTTAAAACATTATTTTTTCTTTCAAGACAAAACTCAGATATCACCTATTCTGGAGGCCTTATTGCAATTTCTCTGGTTTAGTTGTGCATATTTATATGTATCTGTTATTATATCTTATAGGCTATATCGCAGTAATTTACTTTAGACTACTCTTTAACATTGACTGCTGGGCCTGTGCATGAAATGTTTATAGATAATTTGTATAAGTCTCCCAAATAGTCAGTATCTCCCACTTCTGAGTGTAAAATCTATAATGTTTTTACTGTCATGAAAATCAATAAAATTCTGACCCTATTAATCCTACTCAATCTAGACTCATCTCTGCCCCCAGTTTTACCATGCCCATATGGTAAAAAATTTGGTCTTTGCCATAGGCTTTCCAGGCTTGTTAATACTATCCAAATTTGCATTCTTCTTTGAAACCTAAATCAAGGTCCACATATTGCATGAAACTTTTCCTGACCATCTAACATAGGCTGAGCTGTGGCACAGTGTATGAAAGCTTAGATGCTGCAGTAAGCCTGCTTGAGTTCATGAGTCTTTGATCAGGGCAAGCTTATGAATATGTTTTGATTCAGCTACCATCCATGTAGTCAGGAATCAGAAGAGTGCTTATCATATCGTAGGGCTGTTGTGATAAAGAAGGTAAAGCTCTCAATAAAAGTTAACGATTGTCATTGCACAGAATATATGAATTTAACACATAATAACAGAGTATTTTCTCATTCTAAACCGATTATTTTTGTCTCATTCTAAACCAGTTATTTTTTTCTCATTCTAAACCAATTATTTTTTTCCTAGTAAGTTTGTGAGCATTTTGAGGACATAAGTTTACACTTTCTTTGTATACTTCACAATACGAAAAATTCATTCTACTCAGCACATTTTTTTTGTTGTTGTCAGTGAATTAAAATGTTTCATAAGGTAACTGCTTAATCCTTTTAATATTATGAAAGTGATTTGCAAAGTCAGTACTTTACTCATTCACCAGGTATTTACCAAGACCTCAAAGCTTTTGCTAGATAGACTCTTCAAAGTTATTGATTTGGATTCTATTCTAACACAGTTTGTGGTAACATTTGTAAGCGTAAGTCACTTGTTTCCCAAGAATGTGTATGTATCTTCCAACTGCATTCATCACTGCAATTTTAAGAGGCATAATATTCTGAGACAGCACAAACCAGTGTTCATTTCTCTTTATTTTTTCAGCAATAATCACAGGGATACCCAGTGAAATATTTTTAAATTAAATTCTATATAGTATTTGCTGGCAAACTTCAAGGGATCAACATGAAAAATGTAGGTGCTTTGTTAAAAGTAGGATTTTAGTAAAATGTACAAAGAAAAGAAATTAAAATAAGAAAAATGATTCATTGAAAACCTCTTCTTTCATGACCAGCTCAGGTGATTTTCTATTTCTAGTACTCAGAAAAAAAAAAAAATCTAAAATCAAAAAAGTCAATCCAATTGAATATTAAAGGGAATTCTTGATTAAATGTTACAGTTAGAAGGAATCTTAAATGTAAAAATATATATTTATATATGTATATATCCTTCTTTTACTATGTTCAATCAATTTATTATTTTTTCATTTATCCTCAAACAGCTTATTTTAGAGGCTTATTTTGCCACTATTTGTTTTGTATTGTTACACATCTTGCCTCAGTAGAAATTTCACAAAAACCTTATACTGGAATTCATATCCAAGCTTAGAGGTTTCAAATTGAAATTCTAAGCACAATCAAGGTCATTTAATGTACTGATTTGGAAGAAATCCAGAAAAGCATTTGTCCTTTAGATTTTCTGGAAAATAACAAGTTACTGAAGAGGTAAAGCAAATATCTTTAGAATTACAGAAAAATTGTAATTTAGTTTATATACCCAAATGATTGACATTTTCAGAAATAAATTTTAACCTCTAAGATTAAATTTGTAATACTGATATTTTTATTATCTGTAGGAATGATTCCTTTTTTTTGTAAAATCAAAGCATGCTTCATCTAAAAGTGAATTATTTGGACTTTTTTATTACTATAAATCTATCATGAAAAGGCATCAACATTTAATGTCATTACCCTTAACATTCATTTTGAATTTTCCTGAAAACGTATTGGTGTGTTCAGAGCTATTATTTTCTATTATAGCTTACTTTCTTAATTTTAACCAGAAGTGTAAAGAATTTAATGACTATTCATATTGGGGTTAGTTTATATAGTCCACAGCTACTGGAAAATAGTAACTCTTCTTAATAATAAATAGCTTTGATCATCATTCCTAAGTGTGAATTATATAGGACTCAATTATTACATTTTCATTATTAACCTGAAAAATAAATATGCCCAGACCCTTTATGGATAAATAATTAATCTTATTACAATGACGTGTGGATTGTGGAAACAGCCCTGTAAACCAGGATGAGGAGAACTCTGGCAATGAAGAGGCAATGAATAGAAGAATGTTAGTATATCAAACAAGATAACCCCAAAAAATGAGAAAACTGACAGTGAGGACAAAGTTGAAAGTAAAGAACTATTATGAAACTTTGGACCATATAGAAGTAAAAAAAAAAAATGCAGATAGAACTTATAATAATGAGTTGTGTAGATGGAAAAGTCAGAAGTGTGAGACAAGAAGACTTTATAACTGAAAGAGAGCTTCTCTCAAACATCACATTTATTATATTTTTCCTATGTGAACACTACAGTGCATTTATTGCTATCTAGAACACATTCATATTTCAAAATTACTAAGACAAATGTCATCTTCCAAGAGCTAAAACAGTATGTCATTTGTATGAGCCTGCTCTTTGGAAGGCTGGGACAGTTAATTCCATCTCATTTGATTTGACTGTGGATCCTAAAGTCATCTGCAAAATAAATAGTGGCACAAATTTTTATCACCCACAGGGTAAGCCACAGTATGAACACACAGATTAATTAATTAGTGGTAGGCTAACAATTCTTGCCTGTGGCTTAGAAATCTCAGAATTCTAAAAGGTATATAATACTGTGTTCCCCCAGAAAAATAATCTGAGGCTTTTAAACACAGAGACACAGGACTTTTGCTAGTCATGATATTAAGATGATATCATTTAGGTGAAAATTTTAATTGCAGCCTTTTTAGATTTTTCTTTGCATTTGTAATTTTGCATGGAAAATTTATCTTTTCATTCATCTATTTTCTTTTTTGTCCTTATTTTATTTCTCTCTAAAAATTATTTTATGTAAATTTTAAAAATGAGATACCGCCATAAGAAAGCAGTTTTGAAGGTATTTTGAACCCTAAAAAAAAGATGCTTAGTAACATTTTTTAACCCCAGGCAAGTCTACAGAGTTGTTGAATTTTATTTAAGGTTCAAGGTTCTTGAATTGTATTTCTCATTCTGGCACCAGTTAATCTTGGCTCTAAAGTCAGCTCCTGGGACAGAATGACAGCCTCACATCCTTAATCACAGTTTCTGGTAACTCAGCAGAGCCACAGGCCAAAGTTCTCTCCCAGGAGAGCAATGGGCCCAGACCCAAATACAGCTGAGGAGATCAATTGTAATAAAGCTACTATTTCTTTTTCAGGACTATTCATTCTTAAATAAGGAAATATTTGAACTAAAATCCACGGTCTGCAACATATATTACTCCCTAACTTTTCCTAATCTTTTTGAACAGCACAGGATGAGAAGGACACTAAATTGGGAAATTTTAAAGAATGGCTTAATAAATAATTGTTTAAAAAATGGACAAATGAGTGAGTGAGTGAGTGAATGGAATGCTTACATAAGGATGACCACCTAACGCAATTATTCAAACTGAATTCAGGTGAAAAGTCAAATATATATTAAAGATCCTACATAGTTCATTAGAAGGAACCTCAATAGAAAATCCAAAAAACAGTATAATTGTATTCCTGTTATTTTGCCTGCTTATCAACTAAATGAGAAAATATATTTATCTTCTACTAAAGCAAGATTTCATCTACATAAAGTTCTGTTCACTTCTTTCTTTTTATCATTAACACTGAGCAAATATACTCTTCCATATCAGGATGGGATTATCTAAAATATGATAATCTTAGCCTTAGCAGGATTCAGTTTTGTAATGTTTCTTTTTATGCAGTGTCTTCTGATAACCAGGATTATTTGGAAACTCAAAGTCACTGAAGAATAGGACATCCACGTCCATCCTTATCACTAGAAATTCTATTCTACCAAGTTGAAAAATGTCTTCTGCTACCTCTGGAGACTGGGGATAGAGGATATAGGAATTAGGGCAGGAGCAAAAGACAAGTATTAGGTTAAGATGGATTTTATGTATACCATTTAAACTATGGTCATTTTTCCTACAAGTATTTTTATACTAAAAATGACTAGTTTAGTACTGTACTCAGATCCAGAAGCATAATACTTAACTAAGGGATATGTGGTTTGCTTATGTATAACTTGAATCTTTTTTCTGAAACAAAGCTATGACGTACTTCCTTCCAGTGGTTCATGCTGGATATACCCATCAGAATATCCTGGTTGTTGGTGATCATGACTCTAGGAGGTTGTGCGCTAGGTAGTTAATGGTCTTACACACACAGAGGCAAAACACAACACATACACACACCACACACACACACACAAATATACACACACACAAACACAGACACCATCTGGAGGATAAGGACCCATTGTAATGTAAAGACTTCAGTTAACATTAACCACTGCTGCTAGAGCAAGGTCCATG
This sequence comes from Mesoplodon mirus, assembly GCF_964341445.2. NCBI lineage: Eukaryota > Metazoa > Chordata > Mammalia > Artiodactyla > Ziphiidae > Mesoplodon > Mesoplodon mirus. Next base: position 114,164,891 of record NC_138982.1, read on the forward strand.
GTCGTTGTGGGGCATAACACTGAATTCCATGACACTTCACCCACATACTCACTGTGATAACACATATATGTGCATGAATCTTGTCCATTTAACAACATGCCAGAGATTCCCATTAGTGTTAATATGCTTATTATGGTCATTGTTCAATACACATCAGTTAAATGATTATTATGTGTCAGTCAAACATGGTCTGGAGATGCCAAGATAAAATATGATTTCAGTCCTATCTCTTAAAGAGATTTTGCATTTCCATGGGATGATCTCTCACGCAACCTCTGAATAAATAACTTGTCTTAATTTATAGCCCTGATGATGATTTCTACTCCCTTCCCTCATAATTACTTTGTGCGCAGACTACTAACTCCTATGATGAAGTCAACATTTTAATGAATTAAAGTATAATTTTACAAAAGAAACACACTGACTTCTACAAATTCAAGAAAACCCCTGAGCCTAGAATATTAAAATTGCTGATGCTTTAGCTCCATTTCATTGATTACTTTCCATCCTTCAAGCACTTAAAAGAAAAAAAAAACTTTAAACATTAAATACCTTAATCCTGAAACATGCACCTAGACTTTCATGCTTTCATTTTCTTTCTTGCCAATTTGACTACTACAAAATTCCTCACAGCCTGTACTAATCCATTTACTGAGAAAAATGAAGACTCTGTAGCTTAAAAAACTATGAAGACTTACTTATATTTATTATGTTCATAAGAATTTTCATATCTGGTAATTGGAAGTTTTCAGCCCCTTTCATAGTACTTCCTTATGAAGTCAGCCATAAGCAATGAATAAAAGAATGCACGTGTTCTCCCAGCTTGACAGAGCGGTATTACAAAAGGAGGAAGGATCACAATCCTGTGAAGTTTTGTCCTAAAGAATATGAAAAACCTAATAATCAGGGGGATAATGAAACTGAGATAATAGTCTGACCTGCCCCTCTGGGGTTTTATACAACATTTTAGCCAATCAAGTCAGGTGAGAAATATCTTTTCTATCTAATATAACGTAAGAAGACTTTTGAAAGAATTAAAATGGTTATTTGGTCTTAAAAAAAGAAAAATGAGTCTAGGCCATCCAGATACGGAGTATTAGAGTCCTGGCAGAGTGAGGACTTCTCCATGGCACTGTAGCTCAGCATGGGGTATCAGAAAACTAGTAGGGTAAGGATGATGTCTGCATGGATGGGGGACAGGACAGCAGAAGTCAAGGGAGATTTGATATATATAAGGGATTGAGTTAACTCTATTTATACATATATTTACACATAGAGAAACACACAAACATGTACATACATTTATGTATGTATTATGTGATAATAGGAGTCATGACTCTGAAGAAAATACTGATTTTAGGGTTGGGGCAGAGATGCTGTAAGATCAGACTGACACAAAGAGTTACTCATAGAATGATGGAGATATGTTTGTATGTATTTACTTTTACATCTGTAATTATTTACATACTTTCAAAATACCTCCCAACAAAACCTTGTTAATTACAAAGAGGAAAAGAGTAATACAATTGAGTAGCTTATCAGACATCAGTTTAATTACTGATTAAAGTTAACATCATCAACAAAGGGACAAGTCAAAATTATGCACAAATTGATAGTTACTCTCAAATGTTTTAGAGATGGGGAAACATCTTTATTATGCACTTAAAACTTTCTCTTCAATTGGAGAATTTTTCAAAACAAAAGTATTTTAAAAAGACAAATACTGAGTAAGCAAGGAAGGAAAACTAATTCTGCACCTGGAGAATGTAAAACTAAAAGACAGCAGATCAAATTCTTCAGAGGTTAAATTGAGCATTCCCAGGGAACTTTCCAAGTTAATAAATGAAACTCAACTAACCTGACTTTGACCTTTTTATCTGAAGCCCTCTTTTTTCCACCTGTCTTTTTTTTTTTTCGATAAGTCTATCCTCTTGACAGTAGCTATGACGCATTTTGCTGGCACCAATCTATTATCCCTGCCCCCATCCATAATTAAGTTTCCCAGAGAGTTAACTTTAACCAGTTTAAATTTTTTATCCTGTCTACATTTGCATACGCTCTAGCTTCGGCCCACCTTCTAAATGCATTTGGAGCTGTATCATTTAGCAATTAAGAGTAAGAAATTTTAAATGCATATTCCTGCATTTAAATTCTCTTATGCAGGTCTTCTTAACTACTCTGTGTTTCAGTTTATTCATTTATAAAATAAAGTTAATAATATTACTACCTCATGCAATTTTAAGAATTAAATGATTTATTATGTTTAAAGTACTTAGAATATTTCCTGAAATGTAAATACTATTAGAGTATTTGATGTTATTAATATCATTTTAACTGCACTGAGATATTCCAGATATTGAATATACTTTAGAAATATCAAAACCTTTGTCACCCTGAATCCTTTATGCACACATGGGAAAGTTCTAGATTGTAATGACAACTACTTTGGTTGAGGGAAATGGGGTAGAACAGAGAAATTTCATCTCCTCCAGTGTTGGGGAAGATTTTGTCTTTAAAGAGTTGCTATTCTTTCTGATAGAATGCATGCTTCCATTGCCAAGACACCAATATCCATCAAAGGCCAAGTAAGTCAAATTTGACACATTTGGTTGATAATTTTGCCATTAATGTCAAATGTCTTGAGACAGATAAATTGATAGTGTTAAACATTTTACTTGTTGTTAGCATAACCAAAGATGAGGTTTCTAGGAATGCACTGCATTATAAAAACAGGCGTATGTGATGACAACTAGATCCATCTTACTGATGTATTCCCTGAGGATTCAAACCCTTAGAAAATTATTTTGTTTGTATTTCTGACTGTTAGTAAAAAAAAAAAAAAAGGAAGAATCCTTACAGGAAAATACTTTGTAATTATGATAATCCCTGCTTATTCAAAACCATATATATACTTAAAACTAAATGGAAAAAAACTATATATATATAGATAGATAGATAGATAGATAGATATAGATATATAGTCTACTTAAAACTAAATGGGAAAGTGAAGATTATAAGTACCCAAAGATAACCACTTTCCATGAGAATGACAGAACAGGCATAGAAATGTCCATGGTACTTAATATTTTCTCTGCTAGAATAGCTTTGCTGGTTTGTCTTTACTGTATCTGACTTATGAATTGCCTATATGTTTCTTATATTTGTGAAATGTGTTTTATGTATCTTATGTATTTGAAAAGTGTTTTATGTATCAGAAAATATTATTTATTATTGTTATCATCAATAATAATTATAATGTCATGGTGCTGATACTAATCTTATAGAACTTTACACTTGCAACATGAACCACTTTAATTATGAAAAATTACAAAAATACAAAATAATATTTAGATAAGATATAAGTAAAAGAAAGAATACTCAAAAATAAATATCATGTACCCACTCATCATCTTAAAGGAGAGAATATCAATTATCTTGTAAATGCCTGAGATTCCATCCTCAAATTCATCTTCTTCCCTAAACCCTACCACCACCACAAATTCTACCATGGTTTTTGTTCTTATCATTGCTTTATTTTTATAAATAAATAGCTTAGCTTATCTGTCTGCACATATGAAAAATATCTATTTTTATACAGTTTGAGCACTAGATGAAAGGAATTTTAAAATATGTGTATGTGTGTATTATGATAGATTGATTGCTTTTCTTCATTCAAAGTGCACCTTAAAAAATTTATCCTGGGTTCAAGATAGTGGAGTAGAAGTACTTGCACTCACTCCCTCTTGAGCAGTGGAGTCACAACTAACTGCCGAACAATCATCGACAGGAAGACAATGGAACTCACCAAAAAAGATATCTCACATCCAAAGACAAAGGACAAGACAAAATGAGATGATAGGAGGGGTGCAATAACAATAAAATTAAATCCCATAACCACTGGGTAGGTGACTCACAAACTGGAGAACAATTATACAACAGAAGTCCAAGCACTTGAGTGAAGGTTCTGAGCCCAATGTCAGCCTTCCCAACCTGGGGGTCCAGCAATGGGAGGAGGAATTCACAGAGAATCAGACTTTGAAGGCTAACAGGATTTGATCGCAGGACATCGACAGGACTAGGGAAAACAGAGACTCCACTGTTGGAGGATACACATAAAGTAATGTGTGCATCAAGATCCAAGGGGAAGGAGCAGTGACCCCATAGGAGACTGAACCAGACCTACCCATTAGTGCTGGAGGGTTTCCTACAGAGGCGGGGGGCAGCTGTGCCTAACCGCAGGGACAAGGACACTGACAGCAGAAGTTCTGGGAAATACTCCTTGACGTGAGGCCTCCTTGAGTCTGCCATAAGATAAGACCCACCAAAGAGCCTGTAGCATTCAAGGCTAGATCATCTGAGGTCAAATAACCAACGGGGAGGGAACTCAGCCACACCCATTAGCAGAAAAATGGTTTAAAGTTTTACTGAGCTCTGCAACCACAGCAACACACAGCTCTACCCACCACCAGTCCCTCCCATCAGGAAGCTCCCACAAGCCTCTTAGATAATCTTATCCACCAAAGGACATACAGAAGAGACAAGAAAGTCTACAATCCTGCAGCCTGTGGAATGAAAACCACATTCACAGGAAGATAAACAAAAAGAAAATGTGGAGGAGTACATACCAGATAAAGTAACAAGATAAAACCCCAGAAAAACAACTAAATGAAGTGGAGATAGGCAACCTTCCAAAAAAGAATTCAGAATAATGATAGTGAAGATGATCCGGGACCTTGGAAAAAAATGGGGGCAAAGATCCAGAAGATGCAAGAAATGATTAACAAAGACCTAGAAGAATTAAAGAACAAACAGAGATGAACAATACAATAACTGAAATGAAAAATACACTACCAGGAATCAATAGCAGAATAACTGAGTCAGAAAAATAGATAAGTGACCTGGAAGACAGAATGGTGGAATTCACTTCTATGGAACAGAATAAAGAAAAAAGAAAGAAAAGAAGTGAAGACAGACTAAGAGACCTCTGGAACAACATTAAATGCACCAACATTTGCATTATAGGGGTCACAGAAGGAGAAGAGAGAAAGAAAGGACCCGAGAAAATATTTGAAGAGATTATAGTTGAAAATTTCCCTCACATGGGAAAGGAAATAGCCACCTAAGTCCAGGAAGTGCAGAGAGTCCCAGGCAGCATAATCCCAAGGAGAAACACACTGAGACACATAGTAATCAAATGGACAAAAATTTAGGACAAAGAATATTTATTAAAAGCAACGAGGGAAAAATGACAAATAACATACAAGGGAAATCACATAAGGTTAACAGCTGATTTCTCAGCAGAAACTCTACAAGCCAGAAGGGAGTGGCACAATATATTTAAATTGAAGAAAGGGAAAAACCTACAGCCAAGGTTACTCTACCCAGCAAGGATCTCATTCAGATTCGACAGAAACATCAAAAGCTTTACAGACAAGCAAAAGGTAAGAGAATTCAGCACCACCAAATCATCTCTACAGCAAATGCTAAAGGAACTTCTCTATGTGGGAAACACAAGAGAATAAAAGGACCTGCAAAAACAAACTCAAAACAATTAAGAAAATGGTAACATGAACATACATAATGATAATTTCCTTAAATGTGAATGGATTAAATGCTCCAACACAGAGACACAGGCTCGCTGAATGGAAACAAAACAAAACAAAAAAAGACTCATATATATGCTGTCTACAAGAGACCCACTTCAGACCTAGGGACACATACAGACTGAAAGTGAGGGGATGGAAAATGATATTCCATGCAAATGGAAATCAAAAGAAAGCTAGAGTAGCAATACTCATATCAGATAAAATAGAATCTAAAATACATAACGTTACAAGAGACAAGGAAGAACACTACATAATGATCAAGGGATCAATCCAAGAAGAAAATATAATAATTATAAATATATAAGCACCCAAAATAGGAGCCCCTCAATACATAAGGCAAATGCTAACAGCATTAAAAGAGGAAATTGACAGTAACACAATAATAGTGGGGGACTTTAACACCTCACTTACACAAATGGACAGATCATCCAGACAGAAAATTAATAAGGAAACACAAGGTTTAAATGACACAATAGACCAGATAGATTTAAGTGATATTTATAGGACATTCTGCTGGAAACAGCAGATTACACTTTCTTCTCAAGTGCAAATGGAACATTCTCCAGGATAGATCACATCTTGGGTCACAAATCAAGTCTTGGTCAATTTAAGAAAATTGAAATCATATCAAGCAGCTTTTCAGACAACAACACTATGAGATTAGAAATAAATTACAGGAAAAAGACGTAAATAACACTAACACATGGAGGCTAAACAATACATTACTAAATAAACAAGAGATCACTGAAGAAATCAAAGAGGAAATCAGAAAGTACCTAGAGCAAAATGACAATGAAAACACAATGATCCAAAACCTATGGGATGCAGCAAAAGCAGTTCAAAGAGGGAAGTTTTTAGCTGTACAAGCCTAACTAAAGAAACAAGAAAAATCTCAAATAAACAATTTAATCTTACACCTAAAGGAACTACAGAAAGAAGAATAAACAAAAGCCAAAGTTAACAGAAGGAAAGAAATCATAAAGATCAGAGCAGAAGTAAATGAAATAGAAACAAAGAAAAAATAGCAAAGATTAATAAAACTTAAAGCTGTTCTTTGAGAAGATAAACAAAATTGATAAACCTTTAGGCAGACTCATCAAGTAAAAGAAGGAGAGGACTCAATAAATAAAATTAGAAATGGAAAAGAAGTTACAATGGACACCACAAAAATACAAAGCATCCTGCAACTACTACAAGCAACTCTATGCCAATAAAATGGACAACCTGGAAGAAATGGACAAATTCTTAGAAAGGTATAACCTTCCAAGACTGAACCAGGAAGAAATAGAAAATATGAACAGAACAATCACAAGTAATGAAATTAAGACTGTGATTAAAAATCTACCAACAAACAAAAGTCCAGGACCAGATGGCTTCACAGGTGAATTATTTCAAACATTTAGAGAAGGGTTAATACCCATCCTCCTCAAACTCTTCCAAAAAATTGCAGAGGAAGGAACACTCCCAAACTCATTCTACAAGACCACCATGACCCTGATACCAAAACAAGAAAAAGATACTATGAAAAAAGAAAATTAAAGACCAATATCACTGATGAAAATAGATGCAAAAATTCTCAACAAAATACTAGCAGAAAGAATCCAACAACACGTTAAAAGGATCATACACCATGATCAAGTGAGATTTATCCCAGGGGTGCAAGGATTCTTCAATATATGCAAATCAACCAATGTGATAAACCATATTAACTTAGTGAAGAATAAAAACCATATGATCATCTAGATAGATGCAGAAAAAGGCTTTTGGCAAAATTCAACACCCATTTATGATAAAAACTCTCCAGAAAGTGGGCATAGAAGGAACCTACCTGAACACAATAAAGGCCATATATGACAAACCAACAGCAAACATCATTCTCGATGGTGAAAAATTGAAAGCATATCCTCTAAGATCAGGAACAAGACAAGGATGTCCACTCTCGCCACTATTATGCAACATAGTTTTGGAAGTCTTAGCCACGTTGATCAGAGAAGAAAAAGAAATAAAAGAATACAAACTGGAAAAGAAGAAGTAAAACTGTCACTGTTTGCAGATGACATGATACTATGCACAGATAATCCTAAAGATGCCACCAGAAAACTACTAGAGATAATCAATGAATTTGAAGAAGTAGCAGGATACAAAATTAATGCACAGAAATCTCTTGCATTCCTATACACTAACAACAAAAGATCAGAAAGAGAAATGAAGGAAACAATCCCATTCACCATTACAACAAAAAGAACAAAATACCTAGGAATAAACCTACTTAAGGAAGTAAAAGACCTGTACTCAGAAAACTATAAGACACTGATGAAAGAGATTAAAGATGACACAAACAGATGGAGAGATATACCATGTTCTTATATTGGAAGAATCAATATTGTGAAAATGACCATACTACCCAAAGTAATCTACAGATTCAATGCAATCCCTATCAAATTACCAATGGCATTTTTTACAGAATTAGAACAAAAAACCTTAAAATTTCTGTGGAGACACAAAAGACACCAAATAGCCAAAGCAATTTTGAGGGAAAAAAACAGCTGGAGGAATCAGACTCCCTGACTTCAGGCTATACTACAAAGCTACAGTAATCAAGACAATATGGTACTGGCACAAAAACAGAAATATAGATCAATGGAACAGGATAGAAAGCCCAGAGATAAACCCACACACTTATGGTCAACTAATCTATGACAAAGGAGGCAATGATATACAATGGAGAAAAGACAGTCTCTTCAATAAGTGGTGCTGGGAAAACTGGACAGCTACATGTAAAAGAATGACATTAGAACACTCCCTAACACCATACACAAAAATAAACTCAAAATGGATTAAAGACCTAAATGTAAGACCAGACAGTATAAAACTCTTAGAGGAAAACATAGCAGAACACTCTTTGACATAAATCACAGCAAGATCTTTTTGACCCACCTCCTAGAGTAATGGAAATAAAAAGAAAAATAAAAAAATGGGACCTAATGAAACTTAAAAGCTTTTGTACAGCAAAGGAAACTATAAACAAGATGATAAGACAACCTTCAGAATGGGAGAAAATATTGGCAAATGAATCAACAGACAAAGGATTCATCTCCAAAATATATAAACAGCTCATACAACTCAATATTAAAAAAATAAACAACACAATCAAGAAATGGGCAAAAGACCTAAATAGACATTTCTCCAAAGAAGACATACAGATGGCCAAGAAGCACATCTAAAGCTGCTCAACATCACTAATCATTAGAGAAATTCAAATCAAAACTTTAATAAGGTATCACCTCACACCGGTTAGAATAGGCATCATCAGAAAATCTACAAACAACAAATGCTGGAGAGGGTGTGGATAAAAGGGAACCCTCTTGCACTGTTAGTGGGAATGAAAATTTATACAGCCACTATAGAGAACAGTATGGAGGTTCTTTATAAAACTAAAAATGGAGTTACAATATGACCCAGCAATCCCACTACTGGGCATATACCCAGAGAAAACCATAATTCAAAAAGAGACATGCACCCCCAATGTTCATTGCAGCATTATTTACAATAGCCAGGTCATGGAAGCAACCTAAATGACCATCGACAGATGAATGGATAAAGAAGATGTGGTACATATATACAATGGAATACTACTCAGCCATAAAAAAGAATGAAATTGGGTCATTTTTAGAGATGGGGATGGACCTAGAGACTGTCATACAGAGTGAAGTAAGTCAGAAAGAGAAAAATAAATATCGTATATTAATGCATATATGTGGAACCTAGAAAAATGTTATAGATGAACTGGTTTGTAAGGCAGAAATAGAGACACAGATGTAGAGAACAAACATATGGACAAAAAGGGGGAAAAACGGGGGGGGGATGAATTGGGAGATTGGAATTGACATACATACACTAATATGTATAAAATAGATAACTTATAAGAACCTGCTGTATAAAAATAAAATAAAACAGGACTTCCCTGGTGGCGCAGTGGTTGAGAGTCTGCCTGCCAATGTAGGGGACACGGGTTTGTGCCCCGGTCCAGGAAGATCCCACATGCCGCGGTGCGTGAGCAATGGCCACTGCGCCTGCGTGTCCGGAGCCTGTGCTCTGCAACGGGAGAGGCCACAACAGTGAGAGGCCTGCATACCACAAAAATTAATAATAATAATAAAATAAAATAAAACAAAATTCAAATAATTTTTTAAATAAAAATAAAAACTTTATCTTTGTTAATGCAGGAATCTCTGATTTATTAATTTGTACTATGATAGAATATTCCATTGAATGCACATAAATAAAATTAATTTATTCATTTATCTATTCTCTAAATGCTTATTAGGATGATTTGCAGTTTTTTTTTTTTCTTGTTGTTTTTCTATTACAAAAAGTAAGTACTGTTAGGGACATTTTTGTACATTTCTCTAGGTTCACATGTGCAAACTCATCTTTAGAGTGTATAATTAGCATTGATGAGTAGTAGCATTTATCTTCAACTTGTCTATAAAATTCAGAGTTTTTTTCAAAATATTTTAGCTCTCACCGAAAGAGTAGAAATTTTTCCATTGCTTCTAATCCTTGATAACATTTGGTTTTGTCTGATTATTAAATTTTTGTCAATCTGGATGTGAAATGATATCTCATTATGTGTTTAATTTGCGTCTAATTTGCATTTCTCAGGGAACTGTCAAGCAGGAGCGACAGATCTGGAGGAAGCAAGAGACACAGCTGCTGTGAGAGTAGCCCCAAGTTAGAAAGAGGGTATGATATACCATGGCTTTTCCTCTCCTCACACCCAGCATTCAATAAGTGCTCCCAACTGGAAAAACCTCCCTGGGAGTCTGAGATTAAGGAAGCCTGGGGGATTAATTACATGATATACAGATCAGGGGAGAGAAGGGCAGGAAATGAATCTGAAATTAAGTAGGAAAATGACTATCATAGCTATACGACATTTAACGTGTTACTGAATGTTTCTTCCACTAGAAGACAAGCTCAATAACGAAATGCATTTGTGTTTATGTTACTCCCTTTACTTAGAAGAGTCCCTGGCACATAAGAAATATTCAGTAAATATTGCATAAATGAATGAATGAAGAATGGTCAAGACCCACACAGATCATAGCCTTTCACATATTTAAATATTATTATTTGAAAATTGAATTATTAATAAAGTATTATCATTTAATTTTTAAGACTTTATTTTTAGAGCAGTTTTAGGTTCATAGAAAAATTGAGAAGAATACACAGAGGTTTCTCATATACTTCCTGCTCTCCACACATGCATAGCCTCCTGCATTATCAACACCCAACCCCCCACCAGAGTGGTACATTTGTTAAAATCGATGAGCCTACATTGACACATCATAATCACCCAAAGTTCAGAGTTTACATTAGGGTTCACTATTGCTCTTGTACATTCTTATGGGTTCTGACAAATATGTAGTGACGTGTCCCCATTGTAGTATCATAAGGAATAGTTTCACTACCCTAAAAATGCTCTGTACTCTGCCTATTCATCCCTCCCTCTCACAACCCCTCGTGACTATTGATGCTTCTGCTGTCTCCATAGTTTTGCCTTTTCCAGAATGTTGTATAGTTGGAATCATACAGTAGTAGCCTTCTCATATTGGCTTCTTTCACTTAGTAATATGCATTTTTTAAGTTTCCTCCATGTCTTTTCATGGCTTGATAGCTCATGTCTTCTTGATGCTGATTAATATTCCTTTGTCTGGATGTATCAGTACCACAGTTTATCTGTCTATTCACCCACTGAAGGACACCTTTGCTGCTTCCAAGTTTTGGCTATTATGAATAAAGCTGCTAAAAGACATCTGTATGCAAGTTTTGTGTAGATAATGAATATGGGACATAGGAGAAGATGATTTTCAAAAGTCCCTGTACTTCTGAGATAATTTTCCAAGACTTAATAGTATTCTGAAATTCATTCTTCTCCTATCTCTGGCATAGATATCAGGAATCATTCACTCATATCTTACCTCCATGTTTATTTCTGCCACTAATAAAATAACAAGCCCCTATCCATCCATTTTCACCATGGCTCTTTTCCCCATGCATTCATTTAGATCCTCTCTTAGCCTAATCCTCTACCCTAGTTACTGATATTTTTTCATTATGCTTCCTAAATCCACTTTTTCTCCTCTTTCATCCCTGTAGAGTTGTGTTTCTTCTAGTTCTACACATGGCTGATTTGTTTTTATGTGTAAGATATTCACTTAAGTGTCATTTCCTCAAAGAGTCTTTCTCTGCCCATCTTATGTACCCTGGTATTTTTTTTTCTTGATTATCTATCTGCATTTTTTCATATCAATTGTCATGTTCTGTAGTTACTCTGAATTCTGTTTGTTTTCATATTTATCTCTTTCAATCCATGGGGTCAGGAAATGTGTAGGTTTCTTTCATATTGTACCTGCAGAGACTAACATAGTGCCTGACAGCTCCATACATTTATGAATCTTCCAGAGGTACCATTTCTTTCTTTCTCAGATAAATAAATTAGTTTAAAAATTACAGACATTTGTGATTTTCACTAATATATGACTATCATATCATACTGAATTTGTGTGTAGTAGTTAATGTTGCACAAGTGTGTACCCTCATGCTAAGGGGACAGAAAAAATTTGACCTTGCCTTAGCATGCAACTCTTTGTATTGGTACAATATTTTTTTCTCCAGGATATTGATCATAGTAAAGACAAAAGTAACTTATTGGCTACCAAAAATTATCTAAATCTACTTTTGCAATATAAACATCCCCAGTTTCTTCAATATTGTAAGCATATTATATTTTGGCTCTCCTTATCCCCCAAGTCATTCTTTAGAAATACCCCAGGTTATTATATTCCTCTTAAAGTGTCAAGTCTGGAAATTGATAATGCAGATGAGAGCAAGAGCATAAACTCTATCACTCTGATACTTTTGAAAAATATAAATCCCTATATTTTGAAAAATATAAATCCCTTCCTTCATGTTTTTAGTATCTAACAGGAGAAAATACAAATATTGATCTCACTCATTTCAAAAGCTGAAAATTTTTAAATATTTAAAACATGAAAATGTTAGAAATATTTTTACAGAAATTTCTTAATATTCATTATTAATTGCAATTTACTTATTCATTAAAAATGCCTATCATCTAGTGAGTTAATTTAATTTATTGGACAAATGAGGAATATTTCACGTTTTTTGACTAGCTTTTCAGAATTAAAGATAGTGTTAAATACAAAATTGTAATGATAAAATCAGATACATAATTTTTAAATGGTTTTACATTATTTGAAAGCTATGCCATTAGAGTTTGAATCAGATTTTGAGTGTAATAATATTCTTAAACTCTATGTAACCAAATATGTGATAGTTGAGGAAACTGAGACTCACAAAATTAAACCATTTACCCAGGCTATGACAGCAGCAGAACCAGTGGTAGAATTCCAGACTTCTGACTTACAGTCTGTTTCTTCTTCAGTTATTCCGTGTTGTTGCCTATCCAAGAAGGATAATCCCACAAACTGAAAATGAAATGATTATTTGAGAAAGTCTACTGCTTATTTGGTTATGAAAGATAAAATGATGCGGTTTAAAGATAACACTGTTTACAGTCTAAAGACAGGATTTCAGCATCCTATTCTGATATTGACCCAGTGGTACTGAGCAAGTCACTTAATTTTTTTGAGCTGGAGTTTCCTTAGAGGATGATAATGAAGATTACACAGGAGAATATTAGATATATCTTTAAAACCTTGAAATATTATCAACTATATTTTAGCAGCTCAGTCCTACTTTACTTCATATATAATGTCAAGTAAATCATTTTATGCTCCTGGATAAAAGCCCTCATAACAACAACAAAAAAATTATTAGGTTATTTAGACAAACATTTCTTATTTGTCCAGCACATCTAGGGACCAAGTTATTTTAGATGATAACTTTTTACAATGTTCATCAAATACATAGATTTCCGCCTTTTTAAATCAGATTGAATACACTAGAAAAACCCAAACTATACATGTTGTTAATGAGATGATTCTGAAGATATCTTACATGTATCACAAAATCATTTTTATGACTATCAGTTTCATGGGGCAATGTGTAAAGAAAATGATTTTATATGCTAAAAACTTTTCAGTTGTTTAAATACTAGATATGTTACAGGTTTATTATGATTGTAAGATATCTTGAAGGAATGATCAAACCAAAGGACTAATCTTTATTGAATTTTAAGTTCGTTAGTAGATCAATGAAATATGTCACTAAGATTCTTGTATTGCAAATCAAAATTTATTTGGAAATCATAAATTTGAATACCTCTCTTGCTTAAAGAATCTTAATTCACAAAAACTAATACAGTAAATAACATAGATATAAGGAAGTGATGCCATTACAAAAGCCATTGAAGTAGTACATTGAAGAAGTTCATTTTCAGGATCTTGTTCAGTGTTCTATCAGTTTTCCCTAAAAAGAGAAAATACAGAAGCTGGAAGCCAAAGAGTTATATGCATTAGAGACTTTTTGTGCTGGGAGGGTAGGAGCTATTAGATCATAATGACCATAATTTTGTGAATATAGAATTATTTCCTATACCATTACCCACTTCGTTGTCTGGTTTCCATAAATGGCTCAAGCAAAGGGGCTTTTTACTATGTCCTTTAGGAAACAATTCCTCAGCCTAATAGACCTAACAAGCCTTCCTTTTCTATGATAGTCACTCAAAAATTTCCTATACTCAATTCTATTCCATTACTTCTGGTTATTTTCTCTTGACTAACAGAAAATTTGCTCCATCTCCCCTCTTTTTTACTCTACAGATACTTTCAAGTGATTGAGTTTCCCATTAGTCTTTTCACCAAATTAAATGCCTGCTATTTTTTAGTCTCCACCCATTAATCATTTTATTTAGACCCTTAATTATTTTTATTGTTCCTTCCTGAAATTTCATTTGTTCACATTTTTCTCACAATGAGAAATCTATATTCCTTCTCTCTATTGTGGTCAGTTTTAAAATAAATTTCACTGGTTATATTTCTGCTTAGCCTAATCTCACCTCCAAGAGATGACTCTTTTCTGTTGTCCTCAATAACACTTATGCATAGTTGTACTTTACTAACCATGTTATTAATTATGCATCCTGATGCAATTTCATAAGCTTCTTAATAGGATATATTGCTTTCCCACCTTTTTGTGACCCATAGAGTTCACTGAACAGCTATGTACAGTTAATTTTAAAAAGCAACTGGTTCATCAACTTTAGCCTGGTACTGCTCTTACATAAGCCCCCAAAGGAATATCATACTTAAGAATGGAATCATGGAGTAGTTTTAGCTATCTAAATTCCTGTAACAATTACCTCCTTCCCACCTAAAAAATATGCTCAGGCTTTCCAACCTAGAGCAATCTCAAGGGAGATTAAAACATACTTAGCCATAGAATCTAGTATTTCACAGCCTATCAAGAATTATTGCTTAAAATTAGAGGACCATTGCATCTGATGAAGATTTCCAGATAAAATGCCAATCTTTGAAGCAGACATAAAACATGAGATGTTTATCAAGTGAAATATTTAGATCTCAATGGAGAGGTCACAGCTCATAATGAGAATGAAAGTACAGTAGGTTATTTGTTAGGTCGAGTGGAGACAGATCCAGAGAGTTCCTTTTCCATGTAGGGAAAGATAGTAGCCAAGATTGGAGTGTTCCATTGAAGTAACTCTTCACAGTCCTGGATAAAGGGCAGTGTCGGAGGAAAACTGAGGGCTTAAAAAATGTTGAAAATGGAGAGAGAAAAGTGATGTGCATTCCTTTTTAATATATGCTTCTACCTTAACTTTCTAAATGTCTTCATTTTCTAGAGGCTCAGAGAATTATGTACAAGAATAAATTCCAAAAGATAGAGCCCAGGTTGAACTATTTAAGTCCTTTTTATTTTTCTCTGGTGCATTGTCTGTAGACCAGCCATACAGTAATGATACTATTGTGAATATGATCTATAGTAATGCTGACCATGTTGGAAACTCAATCTGGAGTAGCATATGGTATGAACCACATCCTTCCTGGATAATATAAGAAGATGGGGTTATGATTTTTCCTATGCTATTTTAGTAACTCTTTGTAAGTAGAATTCCCTCTATGGAAAACCACACAATGGATACAGAAGATATTAATAATAGTGGTATTTCAGAGCAGTAATTTGTTGTCATGGGTCAATGATTCATTTCAGAATGCCCTATAACTTGAATAAGCAATAATATAATTAACATATGAGATTTAAAATATTTTAGCTGAATCGTTAATAAAAGCCTAATCAATTATTTTCTGCAAAATTAGTTCTCAAAATTTGTTGAGAGATTCTACATTGTTGCTCTTGATGATGATAATAGCAAAATCATAGATTTTTTCCATTTTACATACCTTTCTCTAATTTCTATTAAAATACATATGCCCAGTAAAAAAGCAAAACATTTAAATTTTGCAAATTTAAACATTGTGCTGTTTATGTTCTATATTAGTTCATAAATCCTTAACAAAAATCATCACTGAAACAGAGTTTATTATCTATTTTTGCAGCACACTCTTGAACACTGTATTTCTATGAAATACATTATCATATGATTTTCTATAACTTTTGTTTTACTTGTAGTCAATTATCAAACATACTTTCATAGTAATACTTACCTAAACATTTGTATATGAGTTATTTATTTGGTTGTGTCTACTAAACTTTGTGTTTTAAATTTTGTAAAACAAGCAAAGTCATTAGTGGTCATATTTTGTTGAGATTTATTATTCATGATCTGCATCTATTTCTTATACTTGTTTCCATTATATTCTAGGTGCTTTAAGATTTGTTGTTAATCCTTTATACTACCTCCACGATTTTCTTCTGTTTTGAACATGTTGGATTTAGTGATCTTTTTTTTAGTGGGGTAGTAATCAGTCTATAATTCTATAATGTGATAAATTTCATTTTCATATAAATTTTTAATCTGAAGGGAAGTTAATTTTATTTTTTAACATCAGTAAGTCCATTGTTTTTGTGTGATTATTTTAAAGTAAATATTGAATATAGTATATAAAATTATTTGTGGGAATTTCTTCCTGTATCTAAAAGCAAAACATGATGGCTTTAAGATTACCAGAATTTTATAATCAATTGAATATGTTTCTATCTCCTCTGCCTTCTACACTTTGTACGGGAAAAATAAATGTCTTGAAAATTCAAATCCAAGATGAGCCCAAATTAGGTAGCATGATCATTGTGGCCCCTAAATTAAGTGTTTCTTTGATAGATATTGTTTTCAATTAAGATACTGAATGGAAACTTCAAATACTGCAAATTTTGAAATGACTTAAAAGGAGAGTTAAGGCTATTCTTGATTTGGAGCTGTTGTCTTTACAATTACACAGATGTAGCTAAGGGGACATTGCATCTCAAATACTTTCAGAAGTGGTTACCAAGCACAAGGAACTCTGCTCAATACTCTGTAATGACCTATATGGAAAAAGAACCTAAAAAAAAAAAGTGGATATACGTATATGTATAACTGATTCACTTTGTTGTACATCTGAAACACACATTGTAAATCAACTATACTCCAACAAAAATTAAAAAAAAAAAGAAATGGTTACCGAGAATAGAATATATTTCTAGTTACTGTATACAGAACATATTATTAGTTCATAGAATCTAAGTTCTTCAATTCCATACTGTATCAGGATTTCCTAGACTGCTGTAGTGACTAACGCTCCCCAAGTCTCAGGTGCTTACCATAATAAAGGTTTATTTTTCACTCATACAATATGTCCATCATGAGTCATTTGTGGCTTTATTCCCAACCCATGTAAGCCAAGCAGCCTCTACTGAAAACACAACCCATCATCAGGTAATGGGGAAAAGACATTATAAGCCACATGCTATTCTTAAAATCCTGCCAAAATTTCATTGATCATAGCCTTTCACATAGAGATGTGTGATCCTCTTGAAAGAAGAGGCACTGCAGGGAGAAGCGCTGCAAATTAATATTTGTCAAACATTAATCCACTCTAGTACATACAGCTAAAGTATCTTACATTTTTTTAGGTGCCTGGAATACTCAAGTTTCTCTTCCATGCAAAATGATACTATAATAGATGTTCAAATATGCAAAGGTGTTAATACAGAGATAATTCAATCTAAAACACACACACACACACACACACACACACACACTATATGTGTCCTATAACCCATATGTGTGTACATAAATAGGTTGTAACATATATGTTATATATTTTTCCAAATACTTATTAAGTGAACTAAAATTTAAAAATGCAATTCAATCTAAAGTTTTTTCACCTGATATTCTGCTTATTGAACTTTTTATCTAACCATGTTTGCTAAAAAAATTTACAAGTATGTTTATCTTATTTAGTTTAATTATTTATTTCTCTTGATAAATATATGATTCTTGCAAACCTTGGTGATTTTTTAAAGTTTTATTTTATTCATTTATTTTTTATACAGCAGGTTCTTATCAGTTATCTAGTTTATACATATTAGTGTATATAAGTCAATCCTAATCTCCCTATTCATCATACCACCACCATCACCCGCTCCCCGCTTTCCCCCTGATATTTTTTACTAGGATATTTAATTATTTTCAAGGTATAATCATAAACAAAAGTTACTCCCTTTGTTAAATCTAGCATCCTAATATCATTTCAGCATGTGTTTTATATTGTTTATCCTTACTTGAATTTGTTCTAACTTTGTTTATTACTTGAATTTGTTCTTGCTCTTTTGTATAATTTAAGTTATGGGGTCCATTCCTTTTCAGTGAAGACTTTTATAATTTAGTTCATTGAATAATGTGATTTAACAGTCAATTGGACATATCTATATCATAAAATACCATGTGTAATAATGCCATTGTCTTTACCTTTTTTCCATCTGATCATAATTTAATGTTGATTCTGCATCCAGAGTTCTAGAATGCCCTCATTAAGTAAAGTTTTCAAACAAGAGTTTTCTTCATTAATGGGAATGGATATAGAAATACACACCAATATTTTAAAATTATTAAATATTCTTGTTAGAAAGAAATAAATTACTGGCTTAATTTGGCAAAGTACACATAAATTATCCTAGTGAAAGATTTTATATTTAGTTTTTAAAAGTAAACCTTCTTAGAATTATCATTTTGTGCCAAGAATTTACAGAAATTTATCATAATTCATGCCCTTATCATTAACTTTCTGACCAAAGAATATGTTTAACCTATTTTGCATATTTTTGTAGAATGATACAGTTAACATTTTAACTCACACATATCACGTCTTCATCCTTCTTGTCTTCACCATTTCTCTCTTTCTAGGCATTTTTGCACATTTATGTGCATAAATAGAATTGAGACGCTCTCACAGATAAATTGGCCACTCAGCTTAATTTAAACAAGCATCTTTTGTCCAAATATAAAATGGATTTTGTAACCCTGCATGGGATCTGAAAAGTACTTAGGTTCGAAGGTCAAATTATATTCAATATATGAGTGTCTATGGCCAATATCTCTTTTTTGATAGAAAAAAGAATCATAGACTCAAAGAGTACCAGAGTAATATTTCTGGGGGTGTCTTACCATCTCTTCTTAATGATAGCTCTGCAAATAGTAGAAGTCAACTATCATATTTTCTAAAAATATTTTCCCTGGGTTACACATCTTTATTTTATTAAGTCTTTTTTACATGCCATTGTCAGATCCATCACTATCTTGTTTTATAACTTGCTGTCTAGTTTTCTGTCTTTCTTCCCTTCTTTCTTTCTCCCTCCCTCCCTCCCTTCCTTCCTTCCTTCCTTCCTTCCTTCCTTTTCTTTCTTTTTTTCAATATGGAGCCTAGAATTTGATATGCTCTGAACTGTGGAGAGTAGTTTTACTACTATCTGCCTTGATCATAACACAGAACTTGGCTGACTGAAGCCTAAGATAGTGTTATTAGGTCTCACATCACACCATTAGCCTGTACTGACCTTGTGGCTGGCGTAACCATACAGGTGGTTTCTCATTGACCTCTGAACTTAACTTTCAAACATTCTATTACTCAATGCTATATTTCAGCATTAATGCATTTAGCCTTTTTTTTTTTTTAAGTTCTGAGTGTCCATTTTCATAGTCAGTTTTTCAAGTTGTTGGCTTTCTGGCTCAGCTATACCTCAGCTGTGCGTTTGATGAAGATTCTTTCACTGATAATATGTTAAACCTCACAGGATCAAGTGCACAAACTTGTGGCAGGACATCTGAGGTCCCCTCAGGTTGATATTGATGAATCAACACAGTAAGTCCAATTGTTTCATTAGCTACAAATCCACCTAAATGGACTATCATCCCGCCAATTTTTCTCTACCTTGTTTACAATGAGATTATTCAACCCCTGGTCAAATGCTTAGCTGGAATCAAGACAAATTTCTTCTAAGATATTCTCATGATCTAAGAGCTGCTAAACTTAGCAAAAATAGAAAGTAAGTTTTGCTATACATGATTCCTTCTCAATAAACCTATGCTCTTTCTCTCTGCTCTAAAATATACTAATTGTTTACAGATTATTTTAAGAGCTTATTCTTGAAATTTTCCTGGCAGTGAATTATTCTTATTTGTTTATTTACTATTTTAGAAACATGGTGTTTTTTTATATCTCCTTGTAAAGTTTTAAACAAATATTAAAGACAGAGTTGGTGATCATGTTTGTAATTTACAAAAATGGATATAAAAATTTTTCCACTACTAAATAGTTGACTACGGTTAAAATAGCTAGGTGTTTTTATTTTATTTTTTTAATTTATTTATTTTTGTAATTTTATTTATTTTAATTTATTTATTTATTGGAGCGTAATTGCTTTACAATGGTGTGTTAGTTTCTGCTTTATAACAAAGTGAATCAGTTATACATATACATATGTTCCCATATCTCTTCCCTCTTGCGTCTCCCTCTCTCCCACCCTCCCTATCTCACCCCTCTAGGTGGTCACAAGCACCGAACTCATCTCCCTCTGCTATGTGGTTGTTTCCCAATAGCGATCTATTTTATGTTTGGTAGTTTATATATGTCCATGCCACTCTCTCACTTTGTCACAGCTTACCCTTTGCCCTCCCCATAGCCTCAAGTCCATTCTTTAGTAAGTCTGTGTCTTTATTCCTGTCTTGCCCCTAGGTTCTTCATGACCTTTTTTTCCCCTTAGATTCCATATATATGTGTTAGCATACAGTATTTTTTTTTCTCTTTCTGACTTACTTCACTCTGTATGACAGACTCTAGGTCCATCCACCTCACTACAAATAACTCAATTTCGTTTCTTTTTATGGCTGAGTAATATTCCATTGTATATATGTGCCATATCTTCTTTATCCATTCATCTGTTGAGAGACACTTAAGTTGTTTCCATGTCCTGGATATTGTAAATAGAGCTGCAATGAACATTTTGGTACATGACTCTTCTTGAATTATGGTTTTCTCAGGGTATATGACCAGTAGTGGGATTGCTGGGTCGTATGGTAGTTCTATTTTTACATTTTTAAGGAATGTACATACTGTTCTCCACAGTGGCTGTGTGAAATTACATTCCCACCAACAGTGCAAGAGGGTTCCCTTTCCTCCACACCCTCTCCAGCATTTAATGTTTGTAGATATTTTGATGATGGCCATTCTGACAGGTGTGAGATGATATCTCATTGTAGTTTTGATTTGCAACTCTCTAATGATTAATGATGTTGAGCATTCTTTCATCTGTTTGTTGGCAATCTGTATATCTTCTTTGGAGAAACGTCTATTTAGGTTTTCTGCCCATTTTTGGATTGGGTTGTTTGTTTTTTGATATTGAGCTGCATGACCTGCTTGTAAATTTTGGAGACTAATCCTTTGTCAGTCGCTTCATTTGCAAGTATTTTCTCCCATTCTGAGGGTGGACTTTTTGTCTTGTTTATGGTTTCTTTTGTTGTGCAAAAACTTTTAAGTTTCATTAGGTCCCATTTGTTTATTTTTGTTTTTATTTCCATTTCTCTAGGAGGTGGGTCAAAAAGGATCTTGCTGTGATTTATGTCATAGAGTGTTCTGCCTATGTTTTCCTCTTAGAGTTTGATAGTGTCTGGCATTACATTTAGGTCATTAATCCATTTTGAATTTATTTTTGTGTATGGGGTTAGGGAGTTTTCTAATTTCATAAGTTTACATGTACCTGTCCAGTTTTCCCAGCACCAATTATTGAAGAGGCTCTCTTTTCTCCAATATATATTCTTGCCACCTTTATCAAAGGTAAGTTGACCATATGTTTTAGGGTTTATCTCTGGGCTTTCCTTCCTGTTCCATTGATTTATATTTCTGTTTTTGTACCAGTACCATACTGTCTTGATGACTGTACCTTTGTAGTATAGTGTGAAGTCAGGGAACCTGATTCCTCCAGCTTCGTTTTTCTTTCTCAAGATTCCTTTTGCTATTCAGGGTCTTTTGCGTTTCCATACAAATTGTGAAATTTTTTGTTCTAGTTCTATGAAAAATGCCAGTGGTAGTTTGAAAAGGACTGCATTGAATCTGTAGATTGCTTTGGGTAGTTTAGTCATTTCCACAATGTTGATTCTTTCAATCCAAGAACATGGTATATCTCTCCATCTATTTGTATCATCTTTAATTTCTTTCATCACTGTCTTAAAATTTTCTGCATACAGGTGTTTTGTCTCCTTAGGTAGGTTTATTCCTAGATATTTTATTCTTTTTGTTGCAATGGTAAATGGGAGGGTTTTCTTAACTTCATTTTTAGATTTTTCATTATTAGTGTATAGAAATGCTAGAGATTTCTGTGCATTAATTTTGTATCCTGGTACTTTAACAAATTCATTGATTAGTTCTAGTAGTTTTCTGGTAGCATCTTTAGGATGCTATGTATAGTATCATGTCATCTACAAACAGTGACAGCTTTTCTTCTTCTTTTCTGATTTGGATACCTTTTATTTCTTTTTCTTCTCTGATTACTGTGGCTAAAACTTCCAAAACTATGTTGAATAATAATGGTGAGAGTGGTCAATATTGTCTTGCTCCTGATCTTAGTGGAAATGGTTTCAGGTTTTCACCATTGAGGACAATGTTGGCTGTGGGTTTGTCATATATGGCCTTTATTATGTTGAGGAAATTTCCCTCTTTGCCTACTTTCTGGAGGGTTTTTACGATAAATGGATGTTGAATTTTGTCAAAAGCTTTCTCTGCATCAATTGAGATGATCATACGTTTTTGTTTCCTTCAATTTGTTAATATGGTATATCACACTGATTGATTTGAGTATATTGAAGAATCCTTGCATTCCTGGGATAAAACCTACTTGATCATGGTTTATGATCCTTTTAATGTGCTGTTGGATTCTGTTTGCTAGTATTTTGTTGAGGATTTTTGCATCTATGTTCATCAGTGATATTGGCCTGTAGTTTTTTCTTTGTGATATCTTTGTCTGGTTTTGGTATCAGGGTGATGGTGGTCTCGTAGAATGAGTTTTGGAATGTTCCTCCCTCTGCTATATTTTGGAAGAGTTTGAAAAGGATGGGAGTTAGCTCTTCTCTAAATGTTTGATAGAATTTGCCTGTGAAACCATTTGGTCTTGGGCTTTTGTTTATTGAAAGATTATTATTATTATTATTATTTTTTGCAGTACGCTGGTCTCTCACTGTTGTGGCCTCTCCTGCTGCGGAGCACAGGTTCTGGATGTGCAGGCTCAGCAGCTGTGGCTCATGGGCCCAGCCACTCTGTGGCATGTGGGATCTTCCCGGACTGGGGCACGAACCTGTGTCCCATGCATCAGCAGGCAGACTCTCAACCACTGCACCACCAGGGAAGCCCTGTTCGAAGATTTATAATCACAGTTTCAATTTCAGTGCTTGTCTTTGGTCTGTTCATATTTGCTATTTCTTCCTGGTTCAGTCTCTGAAAGTTGTGCATTTCTAAGAATTTGTCCATGTGTTCCAGGTTGTCCATTTTATTGGCATAGAGTTGCTTGTAATAATCTCTCATGATCCTTTGTATTTCTGCAGTGTGAGTTGTTACTCTCCTTTTTCATTTCTAATTCTATTGATTTGAGTCTTCTCCTTTTTTTTCTTGATGCATCTGGCTAATGGTTTATCAATTTTTTTTTATCTTCTCAGAGAACCTGATTTTAATTTTATTGATCTTTGCTATCATTTCCTTCATATCTTTTTCATTTATTTCTGATCTGATCTTTATTATTTCTTTCCTTCTGCTAACTTTGGGGGTTTTTTTGTTTTTCTTTCTCTAATTGTTATAGGTGTAAGGTTAGGCTGTTTATTTGAGATGTTTCTTGTTCCTTAAGGGAGGATTGTATTGCTCTAAACTTTGCTCTTAAAACTGTTTTTGCTGCATCCCATAGGTTTTGTGTTGTCGCATTTTCATTGTCATTTGTTTCTAGGTATTTTTTTTTTTATTTCCTCTTTGATTTCTTCATTGACCTCTTGGTTATTAAGTACTGTTTTGTTTAGCCTCCATGTGCTTGTATTTTTTACAGATTTTTTCCTGTAATTGATATCTAGTCTCATAGTGTTGTGGTCAGAAAAGATACCTGATACGATTTCAATTTTCTTAACTTTACCAAGGCTTGATTTGTGACTCAAAATATGATCTATCCTGGAGAATGTTCCATGAGCACTTGAGAAGAATGTGTATTCTGTTTTTTTTTTGGATGGAATGTCCTATAAATATCAATTAAGTACATCTTGTTGAATATATAATTTAAAGCTTGTGTTTCCTTATTTATTTTCAGTTTGTATTATCTGTCCATTGGTGAAATTGGGGTATTAAAGTCCCCTACTATGATTGTGTTACTGTCGATTTCCCCTTTTATGGCTGTTAGTATTTGTCTTATGTATTGAGGTGCTCCTACGTTGGGTGCATAAATATTTACAATTGTTATACCTTCTTGTTTTGATCCCTTGATCATTATGTAGTGTCCTTCTTTGTCTCTTCTAATAGTCTTTATTTTAAAGTCTGTTTTGTCTGATATGAGAATTTCTACTCCAGCTTTCTTTTGATTTCCATTGACATGGAATATCTTTTTCCATCCCCTCACTTTCAGTCTGTATGTGTCTCTAGGTCTGAAGTGGGTCTCTTGTAGACAGCATATATATATAGGTCTTTTTTTTTTTTGTATCAGTTCTGTCAGTCTGTGTCTTTTAGTTGGAGCATTTAATCCATTTACATTTAAGGTAATTATCGATATGTATGTTCCTATTCCCATTTTCTTAATTGTTTTTGGTTTGTTATTGTAGGTTTTTTCCTTCTCTTGTGTTTCCTGCCTAGAAAAGTTTCTTCAGCATTTGTTGTAAAGCTGGTTTTGTGGTCCTGAATTCTCTTAGCTTTTGCTTGTCTGTAAACATTTCAATTTCTCCATCAAATCTGAATGAGATCCTTGCTGGGTAGAGTAATCTTGGTTGTAGATTTTTCTCCTTCATCACTTTAAATATGTCCTGCCACTCCCTTCTGGCTTGCAGAGTTTCTGCTGAAAGATAAGCTGTTTACCTTGTGTGGATTCCCTTGTGTGTTATTCATGGTTTCTCCCTTGCTGCTTTTAATATGTTTTCTTTCTATTTAATTTTTGATAGTTTCATTAATATGTGTGTTGGCGTGTTTCTCCTTGAGTTTATCTTGTATGGGACTCTCTGTGCTTCCTGGACTTGATTAACTACTTCCTTTTCCATATTAGGGAAGTTTTCAACTATAATCTCTTCAAATATTTTCTCAGTCCCTTTCTTTTTCTCTTCTACTTCTGGGACCCCTATAATTCGAATGTTGGTGGGTTTAATGTTGTCCCATAGGTCTCTGAGACTGTCCTCAATTCTTTTCCTTCTTTTTTCTTTATTCTGCTCTGTAGCAGTTATTTCCACTATTTTATCTTCCAGGTCACTTATCCGTTTTTGTGTCTCATTTATTCTGCTATTGATCCCTTCTAGAGAATTTTTAATTTCATTTATTGTATTGTTCATCATTGTTTGTTTGCTCTTTAGTTCTTCTAGGTCCTTGTTAAACGTTTCTTGTATTTTCCCTATTTTATTTCCAATATTTTGGATCATCTTTACTATCATTATTCTGAATTCTTTTTCAGGTAGACTGCCTATTACCTCTTCATTTGTTAGGTCTGGTGGGTTTTTGCCTTGCTCCTTCATCTGCTGTGTTTTTTTCTGTCTTCTAATTTGCTTAACTTACTGTATTTGGGGTCTCCTTTTTGCAGGCTGCAGGTTTGTACTTCCCATTGTTTTTCGTGACTCTCCCCAGTGACTGAGGTTGGTTCAGTGGGTTGTGTAGGCTTCCTGGTGGAGGGGACTAGTGCCTGTGTTCTGGTGGATGAGGCTGGATCTTGTCTTTTTGGTGGGCAGGTCCACATCTGGTGGTGTGTTTTGGGGTGTCTGTGGTCTTATTTTGATATTAGGCAGCCTCTCTGCTAATGAATGTGGTTGTGTTCCTGTCTTGCTAGTTGTTTGGCATAGAGTGTGCAGCACTGTAGCTTGCTGGTCGTTGAGTGAAGCTGCGTCTTGGCATTGAGATGGAGATCTCTGGGAGGTTTTCACCATTAGATATTACGTGCAGCTGGGAGGTCTCTTCTTGACCAGTGTTCTGAACTTGGCTCTCCCACCTCAGAGGCACAGCACTGACTCCTGGCTGGAGCATCAAGAACCTTTCATCCACATGGCTCAGAATAAAAGGGAGAAAAAAAATAGATAGAAAGAAAGAAGATAAAATAAAGTAATTAAAATAAATATTATTATTAAGAAAAAAATTTAAAAATTAAAAAAAAATAACAAAAAATGGTAGGACAGAACCCTAGGACAAATGGTAAAAGCAAAGCTATACAGACAAAAATCACACACAGAAGCATACACATACACACTCACAAAAAGAGAAAAGGGAAAAAAAATATATATATATATATATCTTTGCTCCCAATGTCCACCTCCTCAATTTGGGATGATTCGTTGTCTATTCAGGTATTCCACCGATGCAGGCTATATCAATTTGACTGTGGAGGTTTATTCATCTGCTCCTGAGGCTGCTGGAGAAATTTCCCTTTCTCTTCTTTGTTCGCACAGCTCCCGGGGTTCAGCTTTGGATTTGGCCCCACCTCTGCGTGTAGGTCACCTGAGGGCGTCTGTTCTTCGCTCAGACAGGATAGGATTAAAGGAGCACCTGATTCAGGGGCTCTGGCTCACTCAGGCCGGGGGGAGGGAGGGGTATGGATGCAGGGCGAGCCTAAGGCGGCAGAGGCCGGCGTGACATTGCACCAGCCTGAGGCGCGCCCTGTGTTCTCCTGGGGAAGTTGTCCCTGGATCACAGGACCCTGGCAGTGGCGGTTTGCACAGGCTCCCGGGAGAGGAGGTGTGGAGAGTGACCTGTGCTCGCACACAGGCTTCTTGGTGGCGGTGGCAGCAGCCTTAGCGTCTCATGCCCGTCTCTGGGGTCCGCGCTGCTGGCCGCGGCTCACGCCCGTCTCCGGAGCTCCTTTAAGCAGCGCTCTTAATGCCCTCTCCTCGCGCACCAGGAAACAAAAGGGAAGAAAAAGCCTCTTGCCTCTTCGGCAGCTCCAGACCCTTTCCCCGGACTCCCTCTGGGCTAGCCATGGTGCACTAACCCCTTCAGGCTCTCTTCCTGCCGCCAGCCCCAGTCCTCTCCCTGCGCTCCGACTGAAAGCCGATACCCGAGCCTCAGCTCCCAGCCCCGCCCGCCCCGGCAGCCAAGCAGACAAGCCTCTCGGGCTGGTGAGTGCCTGAGGGCACCGATCCTCTGTGCCGGAATCTCTCCGCTTTGCCCTCCACACCCCTGTTGCTGTGCTTTCCTCCGCTACTCCGAAGCTTTCCCCCTCCGCCACCTGCAGTCTCCGCCCGCGAAGGGGCTTCCTAGTGTGTGGAAACCTTTCCTCCTTCACGGCTCCCTCCCACTGGTGCAGGTCCCATCCCTATCATTTTTTCTCTGTTTTTCTTTTTTTCTTTTGCCCTACCGAGGTACGTGGGGAGTTTCTTGCCTTTTGGGAGGTCTGAGGTCTTCTGCCAGCATTCAGTAGGTGTTCTGTAGGAGCTGTTCCACATGTAGATGTATTTCTGATGTATTTGTGGGGAGGAAGGTGATCTCCACATCTTACTCTTCCTCCATCTTGAAGCTCCACCGCTAGGTGCTTTTTAAATATTGATTAACCGCACTTTTATTTTTTTAAGTAAATTTATTTATTTATTGCCGCATTGGGTGTTCATTGCTGCTTGCAGGCTTTCTCTGGTTGCAGCGAGCGGAGGCTACTCTCCATTACAGTGCACGGGCTTCTCATTGCGGTGGCTTCTGTCATTGGGGAGCATGGGCTCTAGGCGTGCGGGCTTCAGTAGTTTTGGCTTAGTTGCTACCTGGCATGTGGGATCTTCCCGGACCAGGGCTCGAAACTTTGTCCCCTGCATTGGCAGCTGATTCTTAACCACTGAGTCACCAGGGAAGTCCCAACATTACTTTTAAAATCTGGACTCTACAAAACCTTATCACACATTTTATTCTTACCATAATAAGATTTAATTCCCACATTAGAGAGCAGTGATCCGATGTCCAAAAGGCTAGTGACCTTCCTACGATAATAGGAAATAAAACTGAAGTATGTGTTTTGTTATTTGATTTAATGTTCATATTTGCTTTTTAATTTATTTCTTTAACAAGAAAATTAATATATGTGCCTTATGGAATGTTAAGCAAACAAAAAACAGAAAAAGAAAAAAAGTCACCCATGATTACAATACACACATATCAATGATTTTTAATATGTTTAATCTCTTCTTAATCATGAGTATTATATCTCTTCAAATTTGGAATTGTTTTACCTCAATGAATAGAGTAAAATCAAACTTCGTATCTAAGTAGCCCCCAATTTTTAGGTACCTGTTAACTTTGTACTGTATCTCTCAGGAAATAGAGTATGGCTGCTCTACTTAGATTCTCCAAGCCTTACTTCTAGCTTTTAGCCTTTCCAAAACTATTCTTTCAGGGCTTCCCTGGTGGCACGGTGGTTGGGAGTCCGCCTGTCGATGCAGGGACGCGGGTTCGTGCTCCGGTCCAGGAGGATCCCACATGCCGTGGAGCGGCTGGGCCCGTGGGCCGTGGCCGCTGGGCCTGCACGTCCGGAGCCTGTGCTCTGCAGCGGGAGAGGCCACAGCAGTGAGAGGCCCACGTCCCGCAAAAACACAACAAAACAAAAAAAACCTATTCTTTCAGTCTGAACCAATCTTTATTTTTATAATTTTGTTATTCTTATCCTATTTTTTATTTTTGATATTAATTTGCTTGGCTGTCAGAACTGAATTACTAGGATCTCCAGCCCTTCAAAACCCATGTTCCATTTTTAGAGCTCTGTGTTTAAAACAAACATTGTGTGAATATTTAGTACTTTAAAAAAATTTACTGAATGTAATCATATTACCAAAATGTCACAGCCATTTTCCATCTACAATTCCAGAGTCCAAATCTGCTCTTAATCTACTTTCTTAATTATTTCTCTATTGCTCTTTATCCATCATCACCTCTCTCTCTCCCTCTCTACCTACCTACCTATGTAATCTAGAGCAACTATTATTTAACAAGTGGATCATACAATTGAAGACTAAGATGTATTTACTACATGAAGAAAAGAAACCAAATAGTGAGAAAACTGATTTGTTGGGCCTAAGTATTGCACAGATACTTCTACTGAAAACCACTAAAATTTGATTCTTTGCTCTAAACTAGGTACCCATTGATTACCTACATTTGAACGTTGCTTAAGAAAAAAGCTCCTTTCTGGGAGATATGATAGGGGAAGTTATTTTAAAAGTAGTGAAGAAAGGAACAGAACCTTATTTGCAAGGAGACTTTCTGTTATTAACCTCCCAGCATAGGAAACACAGACTACTATATTTACTATTATTTAACACTAAAATATATATATTTTGCAATCCCTTCCTTCTTGGAGGATCTTGGTGTTGTATTCATTGCTCTTTCCTTTTAAATAAAAATGTTTGCTCTTAATTTCTTTTGTAGCTTTATCTACTGTTATGTGTCCAACATAATGCCATATGAAAGTAGACTTAGTATTCACTAAGTGAGCAAGTGACCCTTAACTTTAATATTAGCTTTTGTACATACAGAGGTTGGTCTAGGACAAAAGCAAATAACATTACAATTTAACTGAGTTTAACAGCCTAAGAACTATGGTATATAAATAGAACATAGTTAAAATTCTTTTATTATGCAAGTCCTAAAGGAGTCCTTAAAACAGACTAAATGAGTGGCTTTTAAATACGTTAGAATTTTATTAGTACAGAGTTCCCTCTAAATTATCTTTTGAAGGGCAAACCACATCTGACTATTAGCCTTGCTATAACAAACATACAGAAAATTGATTGGATGTTTATCCCCCAATATGTAGAAGTGGTGTTTTAGATATCTACATCCATATTCATTTGTTTGTTTGCTGTAACTAAAAATTATCTGATAGTTTATAAGCATTATAGGTAAGTTTACATTTTTGGTCATTTTTTTGCAAAAAATATTTGAAGCTTTTATTCACAGATTTTGTAGGAAAATAGGTAACAATATGCTTAAGAATTTAGTACTTGAATAAAAACAATGTTTATTAACATTTTCTCTAATCTCAAGGTACTATAACAGATTCTTACCCAATTTCTCTTTTGTTTTGTTGTTTGTGCTTTCATCTTTTGCCAAAGTATTTCACTTCTACATTTTTATTGTCAACTTTTATCTTACTTGCTTTATAATCCTGTTTTATATAGAGTAAACTATCCTCCTCCATGCCTCTTTTTCTTGCCAATTTTTATTAGAATTCTACATATTACGAACATTCCATTCATGGTGATTATCTTACCAAAATTATGGTACCATGAAGTTCTCATCTCTTTTACTAAGTATCAAATTTAGTTCACTTTTCTTTTTAAATATTAATTAATTAATTAATTAATTTATGGCTGTGTTGGGTCTTCGTTTCTCTGCGAGGGCTTTCTCTGGTTGCGGCAAGCGGGGGCCACTCTTCATCACGGTGTGCAGGCCTCTCACTATCGTGGCCTCTCTTGTTGTGGAGCACAGGCTCCAGACTTGCAGGCTCAGTAGTTGTGGCTCACAGGCCTAGTTGCTCCGTGGTATGTGGGATCTTCCCAGACCAGGACTCGAACCTGTGTCCCCTGCATCAGGCGGACTCCCAACCACTACACCACCAGGGAAGCCCCTAGTTCACCTTTTTTAAGTTCCTTATTTCTTCTCAAGTTTACTATCTTATGCAGATTTATTTTTAACTTTTGAGTTGTACTTTCTTTACCTGATTTAGCAATTAATCCAAATTAGTGTATAAACTGCGTATGTAAACATAACCTCTTGCAACTTTCTACATTATTTAGAAGGCATTTTAGCAAAATTATTTAATATATCATAGCATATTAATTAGCAATTATTATACATATTGCTGATTTACACCCGAAAAAAACATGCCCATTTAACCACATTCTTACTTTTATATTTGTACTTTCAAAGTATAATTTATATGTCTGCTAATATTCCTTTTCATCTGTCAAAAATCAGGCACAAATGAATGTTCTATTTAAAGTAGACAAATGAATTATTGTCTATGGCTTTGGAATTTTTTAACCTATACATATTTCAAAATTATTAAAGATGCAAAGAACTTTTAAAAATAGCTTGCCTAGTAGCTGAATGTCATTAGAGCTCATTAAATTTTCCCTAATGGTATACTATTACATGTTTACCTATTTAAGTTTAGAAAGTAAGCTGATTATAGTAATGGCATACAGGAGTATGCCAGGTGTGTTTTGCTTTCCAACTTTTATAGACGTTCACATTAGCCACAATAAGGTATTGTCATCATGATCCAAGGGCATAATGGAAATCAGTTTCTGACAGAGCATATATTGTCCTTGAAAATTGCACCAACAAAAAGAGGGATCCAACAATACTTCAGAGAGTAAAGAATAGATCAAGGATATTCCTACATAGCTGAGGATGAAAACTCTTGTGACATCAATGTTATTGTTTAAAATAATTATTACCCTAATATCCAATAAGGTAAAATATTTTCAATATTTATAAATATATATTATATGCAATCATATATATTATATATTTCATAACATATAAGAATAACTGGGATAGACACCAGTAACTCATTGAAGAGATGTAGAATATATATTTTTCCTGAAAAACTCATAAGTTGAATTTATGATTCTTGTTACCTTGCTGTATATTTGCTTCAGCCTTTTATGCAGAAAGTGAGAACTGATCAAACAATTTTATGTTAAATGTGTTAATAGGCTTGTTTTTATTTATTTATTTTCTTTTATGCAGTATCATATTTGTCCACTATTCAACTTCTCTATTAAATTATAGTCATAGATAAATTGCATTAATTTTGTACAAGCTCTGCCTGAATAAAACACATATTTTCTCAGTTCTAAAAAAGATATTCATTAAATGCAGAACTTTTAATTTGCACTGAGACTGCAAACGATTATTCTTTCAAGTCCACCTGTAGCAAGAACTTGAAAGACCAATAATATACTTGTTTTAAAAAAAGAATTGACTATCAGTCATCTCCATTCAACTTTGCATGGTCATTGTGCTTTCCTTACTAGACCAAATAACAGCCTTTTTCTCTTTTACAGATAATGAGTCCTTTAGACTCTTATACCGAATACAGTCATATCTTGATATTTTTATGTTAACTCTATTGTAAATTGAAAATTTCTTAACCTGGGCTAAAGTGATTGTAATAACTCTGTGTAAAATGTCATTTCAAAAGACTATTCCAGAGACATAATAGTAATGGGGAAATGCAGCAAATTGACTCTGATGTAATGCCAATTGATCATGTCTTTTCACTCTGAATTAGTGGTCACAGATGTTTCCAATATATATGTTTGTTGAAAACTTTGGAAATACACCTAAGAATGCTGGATTTTCTAACTGCTGAAGGAAACTCTTCTTTTACTTCTCAGTCTTGTAAGAGTTAATTCTGTTCCCTACAAGGATGTAATCTGTAAGGTAGGTCTGGAAAGCAGCAAAAGCAACCTGGACTTGAAGTAACATTTCTGTTGTCAAGGGTTACTGATGGGGGAAGGGAAGAGGCTACAAGGGGAAGGAGTTATGGAAATGAAGAAGGATCCTAGCACACACTACAGAAATTCAAATGCTATACATGTGTTTGGAATAAGATCTCAATTCTGTTGTATTTTTGCATTTTGTCTTTTCATTTATTTACTTTACACATACATGGCTGGTGAATTTATGAGTTGGTTGCTGCTGACCTTATTCAGTGACCTTATCACTTTCTAACAACATTGAGCTGTAAATTACAGACATAATTTTGTAATTAAATTTACATTATTATTTACATCTAAAATCCAATAAAATTATGTTATTTCCTAAGTTGTAATATCAGCAAATATCTTAGATGGAACTTGGTGGACAGTCTGTCATTTCAGGCAGGATTTCTTGCCTTCCACAAAATTAAAGGCCAGGGAAAAGCATGCTTAAGGGCTTTAAATTTATATATATATTAAGATTCAGCTATTAATATTCTAATTTTTAAGATAACTACCTTTAATTACGATGTACTGGAGGGTTTTTTGCACAACATTACAATATTTCAAAATTGCCAGTCACCACAGGCCTGCCTCATTTTAAATCTCCATGTGCCAATTTGCATCACTAATGGGCTTGCAAAGAGAGAAACTGTAAAAAGAAAATGTGGCAATTAATAGTGAATGCCTGACATATTGTGACATCAATATCTTTATGCTGATTTATATTTTTGTGTCAATACTCACTAACAAAATATTTCTAAATTCCCTATTTTGCAAAATAAAAAAGATGCCCATGGCACCGTCATGGATGGCATTTTTTTCAGTAGTCTTTAAAAAATGTATCCCAAATATCTTAACATTCATATTTTAGCTTCTGCCATTTTAACCTGTTTATTTTGAGTAGCCATGCACTTTCAAGAATAAAATTAGATGCTATTTTATTTAAGTGAAAGGCAGAAGTATCTGACTATATAAATATTTCCTGGATTTACGTCCGAATAATGCATAATAGAAAAAAAAAGAGAGAGAGAGGGTTTTCCTTCCAAATGTATCTGTGTGGATTTTCCCCAGAAAATGTTCTTTCAAAAAGCCTTTGTATCTTCAAAGCCACTCCACACAGGCAATTAAAAGCAAATATGAAATGATAGATCACATGACATGAGTTTAAATGTGAGGGTTTTTTTTTCCTCCGTTAAACATCGCAGCAGGCATTACAATACCAGAGGTAACGAGTCAATTAAATCCATTTTCCTCTCTGCGCCTCCAAAGCTGCGTGCGTAGTGTTGCGGCATAGTTTAGCGCCAGAGCAGTAGGACCCAGGGGCCTCCGCAGCCACCAATAGAAGCGCGCACTTGGACCTATTTGCATGCAATGCCCTCTGCTCTGCTCATTAATAGTAATACAGATAACGGGGTTGAAAGAATCCTCTACTGAAGAACGACTGGATTCTTCCAGGGTGCTGATACTGAGAAGAATCCCGACTTCACTCTCTCCCTATTTCCCACTCTTATATTTGTAAATCACAGACAGCTTTTGCTTGGTTGAACTCGGAAGGTCTCCGTGCCCAGCAAAGTTGGAGGGCTGCGCCTGCACCGCGGAGCCGCTAGATTGCTGAAAACAGTCTTATCAAAGGGTAAGTCTCCCAAATGATGTCAAAGATAGTGACAGCCGGCTTTCGAATTGTCTAGAGGCACACGCTCGGTTTCATAGCGGTGGTGATTGGAGTGCAGAATGGGTGCGGAAAGCACTCTGCAGTTTGTCCAGGAATTGTGACTGGTGCACCGGGATGTTTGGGGGTAGAATCAAAAACCTTCAGGCTCAATCGGAAATTGCAGGCTTTCGCTCGGCGGGATTCAACAAGTTTCCCTGTAGGGGTGAGAGGTTTATTTATTTCCTTGCAAGTTGTGCTGAATGTCCCTTCAGAGTGGGCTTGAGCC
The DNA here is from genome assembly GCF_964341445.2 of Mesoplodon mirus. NCBI lineage: Eukaryota > Metazoa > Chordata > Mammalia > Artiodactyla > Ziphiidae > Mesoplodon > Mesoplodon mirus. Next base: position 114,199,555 of record NC_138982.1, read on the forward strand.
TGCTTCACAAAGAAGTTTCCGGGATTTGTATCTCTTGTGTTTGGTTGAGTTAATCCTTGTTGGCGGAGGTTACGTAGCGCATTTGGGCTTCGCATGTACATACAGAAGAACTGCCTCTTAGGATGCTCTTAGCATCAGCGGCCTGCGGGGTTGGTGCTGGGCAACTTTGCCGCGTAATCTTGGTGTCTCTGACCGCACCGCGGTTCATGATTGGGGACTGGGGTGCAGAAACCACCAGGTCCAAGGCCATTTGAGCTCCCAAACTTTGAAAGCATTTTCCAAGAAGGAGGATGAGAATGGGGGCTTTGAAAATCAGCATTACTAGGTGAATTTTGGTAAACTCTTCGTGATATGTAGTGGGGTCTTTCAAGACCTGTGTTTTCAATCTGCAGTTTTTGCCTGGAAATGGAGTGCTGATGTGGAGGAGATGGAGGCTTAAAGCTAAGAGAGGGGGAACTTTTTCTGAGGGAGACAAGAGGGTGAAGCGCACCTAGATGAATGAACAAGGTGCGTCCCATCTTTCACACACAAAAACCACAGTCGTGGAGACGTGCCAGGAAGCGCTCTAGTTGGTGGCGTTTAACTGTAAAACGTATTGCAGGGAGGTCCAGGTGCCTCTGCATTACTGATGAAGCGCTGTGCCCTTCTAGTTCCCTTCCCGGTCCTTCTCCCTGCCCCCTCTTCTCTCCCGGTCTCCTCCCGCCTGCAGCTCGGGGGTTGGCGCGGATGCGGCGGGCGCATGGCTCAGCCCCGCAGCACTGCGGACACAATGGGAAGAGGCGGGCAGAGCTCTGCGGGCGGGTGGAGAGGGAGCTCGGCTTGGCAAGCCGGCTGCCGCTCCGCAGGGGGTTACGGCGCTGCGGAGGTTGCGCCCAGCAGCCACGCGCCACAAGATCTCCGAGGGGCCGGAGCTGGACGCGCACGCCTAGCCGCAGAGGTCCCGGGTTATCTATCCTTCCAGGGGCCACAGGTGGGATAGGCAGACGGAATGCTAAAGCATCTCATTCCAGCCCCGGGTCAGAGCTGCAGCCGCCAACCGAAAATCCCTAGGGTGCACCCCAAGCTTCCGAGAGGACTTGTACCCTAAGGGGAAAGAGGGCGAAGACGAAAGAAGGGAAACGCTAATGAGGCTGCAAGAAGAGAACGGCAGCGAGGGATTTGGGCCAATTCTGGTCATCGGCCAGGCTTTTCTTGGCTCTTTTAAGTGGGCGGCTTTGAAATGCGCTTCCTAACCTCTCTGCGGCACGGAAGGGGCAGGCTTCCAGAGGCGGGAGCTCACTGGAGACTGCTTCTAGAGATGAAGGAAGGAGGTGGCAGGGCAGGGGGGCTTCATTTGGCAGTGTCATTTAACCCTGACCTCAGCACCTCCCACCCTTTCACGCCCCCACCGGGGAGTGCCCTGACCTTGTAAATTTCCTCTGGGTCATCTGTCCTGTTTCTTTTTAAGTGATTGTACCAAGCTGTGTGTTACGAAGGGCTGTGAAGAGATGGTTTGTGTATTTCCAAATAGTGGTGGGAGATTAATTCAAGGTGGATTGCCAACCCCCGCTGAGCACTTGGAGGAAGGGGCATAGATTAAGGACCCTAAGGAATGGACCACATGGGGATGTTGGTTGCTTGAAGGGGATCTTTCAGAGGAAATATACTCCTCAGAGCACATGGGATAAGACAATAATATTTCATTACATTTGTGCCCTTCGTTGTGGTTGTTTGGCAACTAGGATGTAATACTAAACAAAATACTGTGAGAATCCACCCATTTATTAGGCAGCCAACTAGAAGCCTGGCAGCTACGCTTTCAGACCCAAATTGGATGCTTCTAGCACCGAGTATTTTGAGACTTAGTCTTCCACCCATATCCCGGTATCTCCTCTTTATCTTGAAGAGGTACATGTAGTTCTTTTGAAAGCATTCTGGAAGGCATACAGCATGTTGAGTTTATTAAGGGGGTTTATTAAAGGATCCACTGGTGTTCCATCAACCCCTTTCCTTCCTCTCCCCAAACAGAAGAAATATCAAAATCATCAATAGCAGCAACCCAGAACAAATATCTAGTTAGTAGGAGGATTTTATTTGTTTCTTAGGCATCTAGTTTCTTCCCATAAGAAAGGGAAAGGGTGAAACTGAGGAGTAAGTAGGGAGTGAGGGCATATCATTGTCATGGATTTTGGACTTCCTTTAACCTTTCTCCACATGAGTCTTCCTTGCTCCATGAGTCTTCCAATTTACCCTTGTATAATCTGCAGAACCGAAGCACAATGACACAGCTGCAGATCCTTGATGGAGGCTTGCTTCAGAAAACAGCTGTTAATCATGTTTGCTCTATTTTCCCACTTACTTCCTTTTACTTCCCTTCCCTTCCCTTCCCTTGTCCTTGAACCAGTGTTATCATCTTCTAGGCTGTATCCTGCAAAGGGTTAGTGATTTCCAGTAATCCAGCACCTGTGTTGAGTGTGGGGTTGGGGGGAGAGACTCACAGCTGCCCAGAGAGTCCTGTAGGTTTAAAGCTGACTTTCTCTTACCCTGTACTGTACAAAATAAAGTATCCTAATATCTCCCCAAAGAGAATTATGTTGGTCTATATAGTTCTTTTATTTTAAATTATAAGATTCAATTCAAATACAAATAACATTGATCAGAAATGAAAGGGAATCTATGCACTTGTATGCAACATTTGGAAACTAATGTTATACTCAGCTGTGAGATCGCACCTTTCGGCATTATCTATACTTGGTACATTAGGAGCTATTTTTATTTAAGCAAGGTTTAATATGTTACTTACATTATGAGGCTGAGCAACTCAAGATACTGCAAAGCTGTGAATTTTAAAAGAAAAAAGCAAGACAGCGGGGGCTTCCCTGGTGGCGCTGTGGTTGAGAGTCCGCCTGCCGATGCAGGGGATGCTGGTTCGTGCCCCGGTCTGGGAGGATCCCACATGCTGCAGAGCGGCTGGGCCCGTGAGCCATGGCCGCTGAACCTGTGCGTCCGGAGCCTGTGCTCTGCAATGGGCAGTGAGAGGCCCGAGTACCGAAAAAAAAAAAAAAAAAAAAAGCAAGACAGTAAAGCCAGCCCTTGGCAGCTTGATAAATGAGCAGATGCAATGCCCCATTTGGGGTGGGGTTCCATCCAATCCACTAGAGAATGAGTACCTCCTTATCATCCAGAAAACTCAACTGATTTTTCTCTTTTTCTGAGATCTGTGAGTTCAGAAACAAAAACATAATAGCATATAGTAGGCTGGAGTTATGACCTGGTCACATTATCATTTCTCTCTCTAAACTTGCTATTGAGTTGAGTGAGTAGTAGTATTGTTGATGCATTCATGTTTATGCCTAAAATATATTAGTGCTATAGGGACCAGCCAATTATCCTAATTCTATAGGAAATAAAGGTCCTAGAAGAGTAACTGGGGAAAACTGTAGACACAGTGTTAGACACCCGAGTTGCAATAGATATTTCATTCAATCCTCACATCACCCTTTTGAAATAGACTATTAGATTTCTTTAACTTATGAAGAGATTGAATCTCAGAGAGGTTAAGCAAAATATACATAACCATTCAGCAAATAAGGGGCAGATTCACCATTGGAAACAAGCTCTTTTTCATGATATAGTACCTGCATTTCCTGCATGTCATGGACCTATTTTTCATTCATATTTAAATAAAAAGTTATTATTTTTTGAATTTTGTTTCAGAAGTCATAATTTCTGAACCTCTTAAATATCTTTTTCTTGTCCAAACCACTCTTTTCATTTCCCCCAGACCAATCTTCTATAAACAGTAACTTTCCAAGGATGTCATAGCCATAACTTCTTTAGTAAGAAAGCTCCAACTCTACCCCCCACCCCAACTGTATCATCATCTTTTGAGGTCAGAGAAGAGGGGTGAAATGGGGCCTTCATCATTTGCTTTGAAATGTGGACAAATATGGCCAAGCAGTCTGGGAAGAATCCATCAAGCTATTTTCAGGTTGAAAATTGTACACCTCCACTTTCACCTTTCTGTACATATGGCTCCTGTGATCTGGAAGAGCCTCCCATTCTCTTGGCCAAACCCTGTTCACTTGTAAGAAGGTTCATGCTTCTCCTCCACCATGAAATTTCTCTGTCTATTCCAATCCTCATAGTTTTTACACACCTCTGAAATTCCCAATGAATTACAACGTCTGCCATCTAATTTGGTTTTAATTTATATTATATATTTTACATAAATTATCTGTCAACTATAATTTTCTATTTGCTAATTATATTACTAAATTTAGCCCTTATTGTCTTCTCAGTCTCTTCAGTCACCCCAGATGGTGTGATGCAAATCTAGTGTTTCAATAATGAAATCTACATTTTATATCTTTATTCCATGTGTTGCTCCTGATTGCCACATTTATATTGCCAGGGAACTACTTGACATCTCCACGTAGAGATGAATTACAAATATTTTAAAGGAAAATACAGTAAAAGAAATCATTTGAAGCCACATACATTATCCTTCCTTCCAAACTTGATCTTCTACTTGAATTTCCAATTCATCAATAGCACATCATGCATCCAGACAAATTCACCTTTGACACATCCCTCTGTCGTATCCACTACATCCAAGCAGTGAAAAAAAATATGTACTGATGATTTTCTTTTTCTTGAACCCAACCTCTTCTTCCCACAGACAGACTTGCCCTCAATTCCTACTTATGCTTCCTAGGATCAGCCTTCTAAGCTATCACCTCACCTCCATTCTTGCCCCACTTGAATTCATATGTATTATGCCTGCAGAGTCAACTTTCTAGAGCACAATGAAGTCCAAACTCTTTATCATGTTATTTAAGGTACTCTATCATCTGGACCCAGAATTCTTCTCTTTTCAGCCTCCAGCTTAATCATTTGCTGTGAAAATCGACTTGCATTTTCTCAATTATTCAGGATATGTCATTACTCTCTGCTTTTGTTTATGTTGGAACTTCTGTCCAGAATGTTTCTCACTTTCTTGATCCTTGGGTGATCTTTGAAAACACAAAACAGTTGTCACCTCTTCTGTGAAGACTTTCATGTTAAGCAAATCGATTTAAATATGTCTCTTTCTAATCCTTTCTTAATAATGTCTCCAAAATTCCATTGCATTTGTTTATTTCATTTCCACCATGAGACTGAACTACTCGAAACAGTATTTCTCAAACTTTGTCCATTGAACCAAGAAGACCTCCAAATCAACAAAAATAACACTTAAAATACCACTCCCTGGACTCCCCTTCCCCACTAAATTGAACACATTAGAACATTATGGGAGTGGGATTCTGGAATCCACATTTCAGCAAGCATTTCAGGTGTAATCAGGCACTTGGAGTTTATCACAAGGCTTATTCCTCAGCTCAGCCAGGTAATATGGAGATTAATTTGGCAGTTGGGGAGGAACCATCAGCATAGCTTCTTAGCTCTTATTGAGAGCTGTGAGCATGGCTTCCTGGATTGCTGTGCTTCAAAGAAAGATTTGATTACAGAGTACAGTCAGTTAAATCATGTAATTCATTCTTACTGAAATTAAAGAGGCCTGCATCAGGAAGGCACACTTCTCAAGAGCAGAATTTTGAAAGATAAACTTTAGAGTTGAAGTGCTGCTATGCAGAGTTCTTGGAGCTTCTAATGACTCTGACTTTTTATTATTATGTCATGTTCATTTGGCAAAAACAGAGAAAACAGTGAAATGAATGTTTGTGAATTACCACCCAGATTAAGTAAGTACATATTAAAAATAAAATTGAACCTTTCTATGTACTTTTTCAGATTGTATCTACCTCTGAGGTAACCAGCACTGTAAATTTGCAATTATGATTCCCATACATTTCTTCTTGATTTTACTAAGTATATGTACACCCTTCAATCATATGTAGTATTGTATTAAATAAATAAATATTTATATAAATTGTAACATATTATATGCATCCTTGGAAATATTATTTTATGTGATTTATTGAAGTTGGTACAGAAAGATCTACTTCATTAATTTTCATTGCTGTATAGTATTCCTTCTTATAAACCTACTACAGTTTACTTTTCCCTGTCTCAGTAATAGGCATTTCTAATTTCCCACTATAGTAGACACTGTAGAAATGATTTTTTTTTGGAGGACATGTATTACAGTGCCAATATTCAGTACTTTTTAGACATATGACTATGAGTACAGTTGCTTGATTATGTGGGTTTTACTTCTTTCCTTTATTCAGATATTGCCCAAATCCTACACAGTTCTTGCAGCATTTACAGTTTGCAAGTGCATTCGTGTGATCTACCATTCTATCTATCCTTGTAAACATTTAATATTGTCACATTTCCCAGTTTTATCATTTGAATTGTTTTAATATGTCTTTTCTGATTATATGGGCAGTGAGCATCTTTCCTCTACAGTAAATTGCTAAAACATATATTTTACGCATTTTTCTACTGAGGCATTTGTCTTTTTCCTATAGATTTATTAGAAATTCTTTATATGTTCTATATTCTAATTCATTTTTGGTATGTGCATTGCAAACATTTTTCCATAGGCTGTGTCTTATCTTTTTTCATTATGGCTTCTCCTTTTTACATCTTGTTTTAGAAACAATTCCCTATTGTGAAATCATAAACATTTTTCCTAAAAGTTTTAAAATTTTGCTTTTTACATTCAGGTCTTTGATTGATCTGCAGTTGATTTTAGTCTTCCTATGCTAAGAAATGTGACAGTCATATACAAATGTTCCATATGTGGATGGATTATAAGACTACCTGGCAACTGTCCTCATTTGAGACACGTTTTTCTGGTCATTTCTGCCAGGTTGTTATGTGTCCTGTCATCTTACTGAATCATCAAAGTGTTAATGAACTAGAATGAAAAGCATTAATTAAGATTTCAACCAAAATAGGTTTATATTCAGCCATAATTAAAGATGAATGCCTTTTATGACAAACTGTATAATCTCTTTGAAAGGTATGGGAATTGTTCATGTGTAATGAACACTTAGCTATGCCTATAATCATTTACTTTAGTTTTAGTTCTTTATAGAGAATATTAATGAATATCCCAAAGACACACTTTCCTTGTTTATAGGACGCTAGCAAAGGTACCTTAGAAATGTACTTCAATAGATCAAAGGAAGAATCATGGCGCACTGTAGGAGTGAAGCATGATTGACCATTTGCCAGGTGAATTATAACCTGGAGGCAGAACATTTTAGCACAACAGCCAAGAGCTTCTTTTTAAAAAAAAAAAAAAAATATATATATATATATATATATATATATATATATATATATATATATATATATATTTATTTATTTATTTGTTTAGGTCGCGCCAGGTCATTGTTGCGGCGTGCGGGATCTTTAGTTGTGGCATGTGGGATCTAGTTCCCCAACCAGGGATTGAAACCGGGCTCCCTGCATTGAGAGAGTGCAGAGTCTTTATCCACTGTATCAGTCCCAGAAAGAGTTTCTGATCAATGTTGTAGCCCTTGAATAAGTACCCTAAACTATTAATCCAATCAAAACATTTTAGAAAGGAAATTGTTTCAGTGCACTGTACATATTATATTGAACTTTACTCTGGAGTCAGGAACTAGGAAGACTGTAAAACAACTCCACCTGTTTATATACTGTCACAGTCAGTTTCTGTAATACTTTGCTTTTTATTCTGCAGTGAACAACAGAATACCAAACAAACATGGTTTTTGCTAAACAAGTCTTAGATTACTTAAGTATTGAGTAGTAATTTAAAAGAGTTTAAGAATGGCCTGCTTTAGCCAATGAGATAATCTTCTATTTATAACCTTCCCTGAAAAAGGGTGAACTTATTTTAAAACCTCTACGTCAAAAAAATAATTACACCCAGGCCATTAATTTCAATTCCTTTCAATTAATGCTGTTTATCATTACTCTGATCAAGGAAAGGAATTATTTTAGGAAATGAACAAATTCATGATGTACCCTTACTTATTCGTTATTTTTGTTGACTCTTTATATTATGCAAGTCAGAAGTATTCAGTATATCGCCCTTCACACTCAGATTCTGGATTATTCTTCTAACTTTTTTTCCATTTCTCTCACTTCTCCCTAGGCATAGTGTCTCTTTTAATACACCACACACTTCACTATCCCTCAACACACCATTTTGTTTCCAACTCATTACCTTCGTCTTTCTATCTACTTAAAATATCCTTTTCCTTCTCTGTCTAGTGAGGTCATAATCATCCTTCAAGATATAACATAATTATTACCTCTTTTTTGAAGCATTTCCTAATTTGCCTCCAGGAAACGTGTCTCTCTTTCATTTGTGTTTCAGTAGGTCTTAGCACTTACCTGTACTACCCTTTATTACAAGCAATATTTATGTGTTTTAATGACCAGACTTTGACTAACTAGCAGAAAGATGATAAGCAGTTTCTCAGTGTATCCATCTAAACCTGCACTAACACTCTAACCACTAGCTGTTTGTGCCTATTGAGGACCTAAAATGTAGCTAGTGTGACAGAGGAACTGAATGTTTAATTATATTAATTAAAGTTTAATTATTTTAAGTTTCAGTGGAAGTAGTCACATTTTACATAGTCAATAGCCACATATAGCTAGTGGCTAACATATTGGATAGGGCAGATGTAGAATACCTCTATCATCACAGAAACTTCTATTGCACAGTGTTGGGGAAAATAAACTCACAGTAAAATCTGGAACAAATGAATGAATGAATGGATGAATGAATCCTATAGGGTATGCTGGTAACATTTGCTTTTCAATGGAAAACTGCCATTGTGTTGGATTATTCTTATATTGGGTTGGTGAGGATAATTTTGCAGCTTTATGGAAAGAAACAGATAATCTCAACCTGGCCAAGAAGATAAGGATGATATGAAGCACCAAAGAAACCAAAGGGAGTATTAAAGTTTATCTTTGGTGAATTCCTTATATATTCTCCCAAAACTTGCTTGTCTGAGGTGGCAGTATAGCAAACATCACCTTTCAAGACAAAGACATATAAGAAATAGGATTGAGGCAGAGGTAACAATTCTATCACTTAAGATTTAGATTTCTTCAGATGAGGACATAAATTCACTCACTCTTTTTCAAATTTAATTTTATGTTAATACAGATTAGGTGGCTATTATCAAAAAAGAAAAAGAAAGCGAGAAAAATGAAAATATCAAGTGTTGGTAAGGATGTGGAAACAACAACTGCTGTGTATTGATGGTGGGAATATAAAATGATGCAGCCACTGTGAAAAGTAGTATGGTGGTTCCTCAAAAAACTGAACAGAGTTACCATATGATCCAGCAACTCCACTTCTAGGTATATACCCAGAAGAATTGAAAACAGAGACTGGAATTGATATTTTTACTCCCATGTTCATACTAACATTATTCACGATTCCCAAAAGATAAGAAACTAAATTCATTCAACACATAAAGGGATCATCAAAATGTGATATATACCTACAAGTGAAGATTATTCAGCCTTAAAAAGGAATGAAATTCTGATACATGGTGCAACATGGGTGAGCCTTGAAAACATTATCTTAATCGGTGTAAGTCAGACAAAAAAAGAATAAATACTGTATGATTCCACCTATATGAGGTACCTAGAACAGTCAAATTCATAGAGACATTGAGTAAAATAGTGGTTATTGGGGCTGGAGTAGGAAGGAACAAGAGTTACTGTTTAATGAGTATAGACTTTCAGTTTAGGATGATGAGAAAGTTCTGGAAGTAGATAGTAGTGACGGTTGTACCACAATGTGAATGCACTGAGTTGTATACTTTAAAAGGTTAAAATGGTAAGTTTTATGTTACGTGTGTTTTACCATATTAAAAAATTACATTGATAAATATTTATTAAGTTCATTTATGGTTGGATACCTTCATCCCTTAGAAAAATATTTATCCTTCCAATGTGGTGTCTCAGTGCCCGTTAAAATGTTAATTTTAATGCAGCCCCACAGAATAGTCTCTCTGCCTATTAATAATAAGAAAAATGTGATAAGCCAAAAGAAATTTTATGGAAAATGAACATACATACAATGCATCTGGTCTGTGGTATGTACTGTACTAATCAAGGACATTTAATAGAGGGAGGAAAAAAACCCTTAACAATGAGCATTGTGCTTCTGGATACGACAGCTGCTGAGGTATGATGGTGGTTTTGGAATGAAATCACTGCATAACTGGATGCAGTGAAGTAGATGTGAAACCCCAGGAGGACTTTGTGCTGGGGCTGATACAAAGTGGCCAATAAGGCAATGTCTTAGCCACCTGCACATGCAAATTGCTAGATCAAAGACTAAATGATCAAATGGGATTACTCCAGTGACACAAATGTATGCAGATATTGTGAATTGAAGATTATGGAGCATCTGCTCCTTTGCTGACTCCTTGGGGGGCAGGAAGTGTACAAGGAAGGGTCTTACTGTAGTGATGGTGAGAACACTGATTGCTCTCAACGCTGGAAAAAAAAAAAAGCAACAGTCCTATCCTCCCCTTTTATGTTTTCTTTCCTTAGTGTGATGATTCACCTTCTAATATAATGCTGCTTTAATTCACCCTCCTATTCTATTACCAGTAAATTTTCTAGGCAGGTCCAACTTGGAATCTTATGGATAACTCTTCATCATGGCTGATGATCTATCATACTTAAAAAGCATCCTGAGCACACTGCTATATTTAAAATAGATAACCAACAAGGACCTACTGTATAGCACAGGGACCACTGAATAATATTCTGTAATAACCTAAATAGGAAAAGAATTTGAAAAAGAATAGATACATGTATATGTATAACTGAATCACTTTGCCGTACACATGAAACTAACACAACATTGTTAATCAACTATGCTCCATAAAAGTGAAAAGAAAAAGAATCAGGAAATTTACTGCCCTTCATACATTACACAAAGATAAGGCTATTCATGTACCATGCAAAGGTCATGAGCTGGGTAAATTTTTTTTTCAGGAGAGTAATACATTGGGTTGACTCGGTCATGCTCTTTTGCCAGATGCTGTTGATTGCAAGTTTTTTTCCACCAAATTGAATTCAGGTTAGTAAGTGCAAGAGTGTAGAAAGAAGAGCTTGATTTTATTAGTTTATTAGAATAATATTCTGACTTGACAAGTTAATTGATCACTTTAATTCTGATCATTGTGAGATTTGGGGGTACATTAAAAACTATTTTTAAAGTGGTATCCTGGAATGAGAGCTTGAGCAGAGGTAAGGGAAAATATCAGAAAAGAATTTTCTTGTTTGTAATTTTTTTTTTGTTTTTCCTAGAGCTGTAGTTATAGCTAATATACTAGTACATATATTCTTTATTTTGCCTTAGTTGCTACTGCCAGAGCAGCAAAGAAATGTTTTTGTCATAGAACTGCACAGCTTTGCCTATTCTTCTGCAGTCCAGGCACTTTATATATATTTTTTAAAAAATATTTATTTATTTTTGGCTGTGTTGGGTCTTCGTTTGTGTGAGGGCTTTCTCTTGTTGCGGCAAGCTGTGGCCACTCTTCACCGCGGTGTGCGGGCCTGTCACTATCGCGGCCTCTCTTGTTTCGGAGCACAGGCTCCAGACACTCAGGCTCAGTAGTTGTGGCTCACGGGCCTATTTGCTCCGCGGCATGTGGGATCTTCCCAGACCAGGGCTCGAACCCGTGTCCCCTGCATTAGCAGGCAGAGTCTCAACCACTGCACCACCAGGGAAGCCCCCCTTTATGGATTTTTAATTGAGATATAATTCTTATATAACATTGTATAAGTTTAAGGTGACAGAATGCTGATTTGATAAACTTATATAATGAAAAATGATTACCACCATAGCATTAGTTAACACCTTCATCGTGTGACGTAATTACCATTTCTTCTTTGTGGTGAGAACATTTAAGGTTCACTCTCTAGCAAGTGTCAAATATATAGTACCATGTTATTAACTATAAACACCATGCTGTACATTAGATCCCTAACTGGTACTTTCTTTCATCATTCTTTCTTTCACTTTCATTGTTTCTCTATTAAGTTCTTTCACTCTTCCTGAAAGAATTTAAAAGAGATAACATAAAGAAGCCTGGAAACTATGCACCACTGTGATGCCCCTGCATTCACAGGGTCTTCCCATTGGATCCTTGTTTTGCTTTGACATTCTTGTCTTCCGTTGCTTACTCTCCCAGAATAAGCGTGAAAAACTCATAGTTCACCTCATCATATGTGTGTTAAATAACAATCTCTATGAGTTAGGGTACTAGATATTGAACCTCACAGCCGTGAATGTAAGTGATCTCCACCCTCAGTAAATTCAAGTTCTAACATGGAGTAGCTTCAGCCCCACAGCATCAGTGGGGTCCTCTCTCTGCTTTCCTCTTCTCTTCTCCAATTTTGTGTAACACCTGCTCACACACTCTTGTCTCAGAAAAGTATCTGTTTCTTCTCTTCTGAGACAACTGTTCTCATTGGGGCCACAACACACCCATTTTCCCCTTTTGTGTATCTTTAACCTTTCCATTCCCTGGCTCCTTTACTTATTTTTATAATTATTTCCACTCTAGGAAAACAAAAAGTTCTTCAAAGTTTTCATAATCCTTCTTTCTCAAGTTATCCTCGTTTATCCTCCGCCGTCCTCTTAAAAATTAAACTTCTTGAAATAGTATCCTTCCCTTGTCTTCCTGTGGCTGTCTCTAATTCTTCACCCCTCCACCAATAGTAGATTGGTACAGCCCTAATCTGATCACATTTAGACCCCATAGATTCAAAATATGCCAAATCAATGGCCAAGCTTCAGACTTTATCCTAATTCAAATTTCTGTGACATTTGAAATTTATCTAATAAATTCCAAGACACCATCTCTTCTAGATCCACCCCATACATTTGACCATTCTGCCTCTTTCTTTGCTGCTTCCTTCTCCTCCACCAGTCCCTTAAGTGCTGCATTTTTCCCCAGATTCTGCCCCTAGAACTTTTCCCTTCAGATTCTACATATTCTCCCTCCGTGATCTCCTTCACTCCCAAGACTTTACAAAATAGAGAATGAGATTATGTGGTATTAATAATAATTGATGATGATACTTGTCCATGATATATATACATGTTCATTCAGCATTGTGAGAAGCACCTTTATATTATTTTTGTGCATAATCCTACAAATCATTGAGTAGACAATATTACCACTGTCTTGCAGATAAAGAATCTGTGGCTTTAATGTGCAAAGTTTCATGGATAACTGGGAGAGCTTCAATTCAAATACTGTTCTGTTTGACTTCAGAATCCAGCCTCTTAACATGAAAAGACCTCACGTATATATGTCCCTCCACGGCAGAGGTTCTCAACGTGGCTGCACATTAGAATCACCTGGGGAGTTTTTCTAAATCCTAATGTCCAGCCTGCACCCCAAATCACTTAAATCGGAATCCCTGGGGATGTGAAACAGGCATCATTTTTTTTTTAATGACTTAGGTGATTCTAATGGGTAGAAAATATGAGAACCATTGTTCTATAGTAAATATTTTGATGATACTCAAGTCTTTTTCTCTGGCACAGAGCTCTCTCCCCAGCTTTAAACTTATACTGTTCAGGGTTTACTGCATCTCTTCATTTGTCTGTCCTCACTCCCACCCCACCTCAGGATTTCTCCTGTTCCAAAATGAACTCATCTATCACTACCCGAATAGTTGCCTTCTAGAGCCTATATGTTATTTAATTCTTCACATCCACTACTGCCCTAAGTCTTATAAGTAAAATTTGTGGAACAGTCTCTCAAATTGGGACTTCCCTAACTCTTTATATTTGGGAATCTCTAATTTTTTATTGTATCTCAGAAATATTTTTCCAATTTTCCCTCCCTCTCCTCTTCATCACCTCTGTAGGTAAATTTACTCAGGCCGTTCTCATCTCTTATGTGGAATTTTGTGGCAGACTCCCTGTTTTCCATAATTTTTAGTCTCTCCTTGATTTATTTTCCTGTTTAACACTGTCAGTGATACCTTTCTAATATCCCATTAGTTGTGTCACTCTTTGATTAAAAACTTCTCTCCACTGACTGCAGAGAACATACATTATGAGACTTTTTACCATTTGGACACACCTCTCTCCTTCACCAAATTTCCTTTCTCTTAATGAAAATACCTTGCATTCTATACTCTACTTTCCCTTAAAAGAAAAAAAAATCACAATTATGCAATGTCTGTCTTTTCCACCAGATTTTCAGCACCAGGAGGGAAGGATGGCCATCTGTATTTTAGTGTTTTCCGCATTGCCTGCTGAATGCTTTTCAGAAAGGAGATATTCACAAAAGATGTGTTGAATGTATATGTGAAAGGATGCATGCAGGAACTTCTCACAACGCTTGTCATTACACAAGTTTTCCTCTCTGAATGAAATGACCAAATACTCTCCCTCCCTCTGGTTAACTCATATTTTTAATGTGACATACGCATATGAAATACTTCTAGAGATCGCCAGACAGAAATAATGTAGTAGATTTCTCCTCTTTGATTTCACATTGCATTTTTCCTATAACCGTAATAGGAGTTATATCAAATAGCACAGTGCATAGGCATGTGTCCCTTCTAAACTAAGAATACTGAAGAATTGGAGGTATATATTGTTTCTGTTTGTTTCCTCTGCACATATGATAGTGCCTGAAATATAGCTGACACTTAAATAGTTACCTTTGTTGAATGGATGTCTGATTTCATGTATTACTGAGTGGATTCAAAGACTCTGGCTAGTGGGTTTCTAGCTTCTAAATTTAATGGTAAGATTGCACACTTTTCTTCTGAGAAAAAAGAAAAATACAATAATATCTAATACTCTATGACCATTCATTAATGATCCTATGAGTAAGGAAAATTGTTGAATTTGTTGTCTGAGTAATCAGCTTGTCAATGCTTTGTAAGCCCTTGTCCTTATTATTGTAGACATAAATTACAAGATAATTGAAGTATGGCTGCTCTCCTTAAATATTAAAAAAAAAAGACAAGAAAAAAAAAAAGAACTTGGCTTCCCTAGTGAGAGAGGAATGATCTTTATTCTTCATTTACACCTTTAATAGTGTGTACTAGTCCATATACAGACCACAGGATACTGTAGATATATACTTGGTTCAGTGGCCTTTAATTTGTGCCTTTGGATATCTTCAGTTTTGCCAACCTACTATAAGTCATATGCACAGCTGTTTACTCTTCTGTGTATAATTTGTAGTTTATCTGCATAATAAGACTTAGCTAAATTATCAAACACACACAAGGGATTTTAACTATTGGATTTTACTAATACCTTTCACGTTGATGGGGATTTATTGAAAAAATGAAATTTTAGACTTCAAGTAAATAATAAATTGATAATCCTACATTTAGATTGCAGTGCTGTAGAATTATATTTTTTAATGTACAGACATCTTTGTGTTTAGTAGTGAATTGAAGTAGTACAATAATAGAATAACAATTCACATTTATTTGAGAATGAAAGGCAGTATAAATAATGAACCCTCTATAAAATTTGTATTTAATTACAGAGGTTTAATGACCAACTCAGGTTCCCCTTGTATATTGAAGTATAGAATACTGAATGAATTAAAGGAAAATATTAAAGTATTAAGATTTAACAGTAAGACAATTTTTCCTGTGATGGACAAAATTATAAAACTAGCACACCACTGTGGGCTCAAGCATATTTTATTTACTCTTCCTCTTGTGCATGAAGAGTAAAACCGTTCCCATACTTGTGTTCTCTACCCTCACTGTCAGCCAGTGTTTCCTACTAGAAAGAATGATATATCCCCAAGCTACTGCCCAACGTACTTAGACTACATTCCTACATAAGAAAACTCATTGAAAAAACAAAATCATCTCTCTGGTGCACTCTGGAACAGCTAAATATTGATAGATTGCAGAATTAATTGTTTTAGTCATATAATTTTTGATATAATACACAGGTTGTTTCATTATACCTGCATGTTACAGTGGCCTTACCATCTAAAAAATGCAGATAATCTAAGAAAAGAGAAAAGACCTGAAAAGAAAGGTAGGCCTTTGCCATTTCGTAACATATCTGCTTTTTCAAATGAAAACTTTGGAATAAAATCAATCGTATTTAAACAACATAATTTAAACGTGCATGAAGATCCATACTAATATTATAATTCCACATGTAAAGACTACAAATGCTTTATAGTCAATCTCTTCCATCTGTTATAAAGATAATAAAACTGTGCTTTTTATGATATCATTGAGATTTAATTTTTTAAATATTTGTAACAATTTATCACACTTTTCCCTTTTGTTCGCTACTGCTTCTGAATACTTCAAACAGCATTTCACTAAGCATATAACTCACTATCAGACAACAGTTTCTTGAATTTATTTTACTGTAATCTGAAGATCTATTTAAAATTTTACCCCTATTTGTTGTTATTTGAAATAACTTATATATGTAAATATGTATATAAAACTCATTAAATTTTTTTCAAAATGGGAAGTACCAATATCTTTGAATCTAATAAAATCTGTAATAGTATAGTTTTCACTGTTATTAAACAGCTATCTTTTTTATGAGCAGTCAGAAATCCAAGTAATAAAGTAAAAGAAAATATGAGAACAGTTTTTCCAATCAGATTATAAATAATTTTACAGTGTACAATACATATACACATGTACAGAAGCCTATTAGGTTCATTTCCAAACTCCATGTAGGAGACCCAATATCCTATATAAGTCCAGATAAACATATTTCCATAATAAATTAAAATGAAGGACTGAATGTTCTAAAACTCCTTGAGCACGTTGTGTTTACAGCTCACATTCTCTTTAATTAAACATTGAAATTGAGAAATATATCTACAACTGAAATACACTTGTGTCTGAAAAAAAAAGAAAATCCAATTTGCAAAATGAAAGTAAGTTTATACTCTCTACTTAAGAGTATATGATTTGTGGGTTGAAATTCTCCTTTGTATACAGAAAATAACATTGAATACATGACTTAGAAATTAAATAACAACTTAAGTTTAGCTTTTTAAACTTAGAAATTAAATAAAAACTTAAGTTCAGCTTTCTTACTTAGGAGATGATGATGATGGACTTAATCTTACTTTGCATAAAGAAAATAATATTGGAGTAATGCATAAATTAGAATTAACTTATGCTAGGAATCTAATTATGAACCAAGTCTTATGCAAATATAAGCTGTTACTGCAACAAATGTGTATTTATTAAAATTATTACTTTTGACTATCTGTTTTTAAAAGCTGTGCTTCATTGTAGGTTCAATGATGATTTTGAAGGGTTTTGGTGATATAAAACATTCAAATTAAGCAAAAATATTAGATATAAAATTCCAGAACATTAGAGGTGGAAGAGAATCTGGGGTGGTATTCCTGATCCTATTACTTTATGTCTGAGAAACTAGAGACCCAGAAATGGAAAGTGGCATCAAGGGAGAAAAACTGAAGTAGAAATTGAGCTAATATAAACATAAAAGTATATTATAAACTGATGACTGAAATGATGTTTGTTTTGAAAATACCTTCTATAAACATGTTTTAGAAGATGTTGGAAGAATTCTAAATTAGAAGGTGGGTTGTAATAATTTATGGTTTAAGTGTACTAAAGCAGTAAAGTGGGCAGAAATTGATAAATCGAATGCTTGTATCAGAAGTTATTTGTATCTTTCAGTAAGTCATCTTAAATAGCAGCCTATTTCTTTCTTCCTAAAAATTAATGTAGATTTTTAAACCTTTTATCTCCAAAATTTCAGTATTTTTAAGGATTAAAGAGAATGTGTTAATCACATCTGTGTTTTACAAATTATACCATTTCATTTCTGGATGGGTGGATTGGATGGATGGAAAGGGTAGACTTGAATATTTTTTTCCATAAAATTAGTCTATGATGAACTCTGAAAAGGATAAATCTAACCAAATGTCCCACTTTCTTTAGGAATAAGGGGAAATTATATGGATTGACTCAAATATTTACTTTCTCTTTTACACTTCACTATAAAAAGCATGTTTTTGTATTCTGTTGCCAGTGTATCCATAAAGTAGCACAAAAGCAAAGCCAAAACAATTTACAGTATTGCACCTTTATATGAATTATAGCTATGTGAAGAACAGCTAATTCTATGAAGAAAAACATGGATTCACAATCAGGAGCATTTTTAAGGAGCAAAACAAAGCCATAGATGAAAAAAAAAAAGAATAAATTAATTTGACCTTAAGCTAATTATATACATATATAGTTCCATTGGTCCTTAATGGCCTAATTAATTTCCTTAAAATTGTAACGATATTCTAGTTAACTATAATTAAGTATTTTGTTCCAAAGAGGAGAAGGCACATGGCATTTGTTGAATCTTTGATACTTGTTCAAGGGTTTTTTACATGGTTACGTTGTTTAATATTTTCTCAAGCTTGTAGAATTGATATTATTACACTTATTTTCAAATAAAAAAAGAAACAAAAGCTTAAAGATACAACGTGTAAGAAGCATAGGTAGGCTTTGCTCCTCCCTCTGTGTAGTTCCAGTTTCTCTAAGCCTTACTGCCTCTGTATTGCTTCCTTTGAATATGAAGTAATCTCCTTATAGACTGATCTGATACATTTGGCAGTCAGCGACAGTTATTATAAGAACTGAAGAATTACATTAATTTATTTGGCCTGTTAAAAAAAATGCAAGAACTAGATTTTATTTTTTCCAGAGTTGGTAACTGATAAGAATGTACATTAACACATTAACATGATTCTTTTTGTTTTTTTAAAAACACCTGATAAGTAATATTCTATGTAGGTGTTATATCTCATAACACAGTATCTACCAATGCTGTGATTAAGAATTTGATCTCAGCTAGGATATTCCAGGACAAAGCAGGGACAACCAATGACAATGTGACAATAAGCACCTTCTCTGTGACTGACTGGGTAGGATAATGGATGTAAGCTCTACTTAAAGCAAAAACGCTCTGAGTGCTTGCAGGGTCACCTTTTAACCTTCTAAATCACAAGGACACTTAACTAGCACACTAATGACTGAAATAGAAGGTTTAAATAGGAATAATCACTGGATCTAATTTATATCCTGGATTATAGAGATGTGACCGTTTAAGACATTTAGCCTTTGGAGGAGGATATATATATATATATATATATATGTGTGTATATGTGTGAAGTGTATGAATAATATGTTTTTTCCTTGTTCACCATACCAAAAGCTACTAGGAGTTTTAAAATATAGTAACTGTGTAAATTTTTAATAAAGAGCCCCTTGCTAATATTTATTTTTCTCCATGTGTAACACATTTTCTTGTGGAAATAGAGAGGGTAAGTTTTCCTTGAGGACAGGATTTCTTTCTTATCAGTCTTTGAATGTGAAACATCTCACACAGGTACTTGCTACTAAATAAGTGTTTTGTATATTATTTTCTTAAACAAATACATGGGTGGATGGATGGTGGCAATGAAACAGAATTCTACCTCAGGAAGAGAAAGTTACTTTTTGGCAAGATGTTTGCCGAAAACATGAAACGACGGTAGATGCAAGAGATTTTAGTATTAGGGACAGTCTCCTTGGCTTGGCCTGAACCTAAAAATATTGCCTGATTAAAGTCACTTGGGGGCTTCCCTGATGGCACAGTGGTTAAGAATCCACCTGCCAATGCAGGGGGCAGGGGTTCGAGTCCTGGTCCAGGAAGATCCCACATGCCATGGATCAACTAAGCCCGTGCGCTACAACTACTGAGCCTGCACTCTAGAGCCCGTGAGCCACGACTACTGAGCCCATGCGCCTAGAGCCCGTGCTCCGCAACAAAAGAAGCCACCGCAACGAGAAGCCTGCACACCACAATGACGAGTAGCTCACCTCGCTGCAACTAGAGAAAGCCCACGCACAGCAACGAAGACCCAATGCAGCCAATAAATAAATAAATAAAATTTATTTAAAAAATAAAGTCACTTGTTCCCCTTAAGCACTCATCCCCAAACCCTGCAATGTATAATTTTTTTTTTCACCATCAATGCTTAGGGCAGAAAGCATTTCATCAAGCACATTTGCTTTTGAAGGAAGTCCCTGTAAGAACAATTGCTAATGTTGCAGTAATAATTAGAGAAGGAAATAACAAAGGAAGCATAGAAATAGCTGTTGAATTTTGCAGCAAGCATAGAGAACTTTTCATTTACAAGTTAATTTTTTAATTAGTGAGGGAACAAAAGCTGAGATCTGATAACTGGAAGCAATCAGTCTGGTTTGGGACAGAAGCTTAAAAAAAATTCTTATTAGAGATACAGAATTAAACAGACAATAATTAAAATTAAATAGAAGAATATCTGGATAGAGAAGTACCAGGAGAAACACATCTCCACTGCAATGCCCTACTAAGTGTTTTACCAGTATCATAATGAAGTGGGTCTGATATTTACCACCAGAACTTCTATAACTGGCTAATGGCTGGTTGGGGGACATGACTAAGCTGAGATGGGTTATCTGTGTGCCAAAGGATCTCTCATCCTCCAGCAGACTTCCAGAGCTTGTCAAGTGGTGGCTTTGGGTCTGCAAAAAGAGCAAGTCCCAAAGCACAGTCTGTTCCAGGGGTGCTTCTGTCAAGTTTGCTAATGTTTTCTTGGCCAGACCAGGTCACATGGCAAACCAGATTCAGAGTTTGGGGAAACAGTTCACTTCTTGACTGGAGAATCTGCAGTATCTTATTGGGAAGGTTTGGGTTTAGGGAATGGAGTAATTTGCAACCATTTTTATAATCTACCATGTAGTCTTTTCAAATCTATCCAGTAGCTATTTTTTATAATTTTTTATAGATGTTGATATAGTCAATCCTGCTGTGGTATACAAAAAGTTGACAGGTAGAAAGAACTAATTTTAACTTTTGTGTATAAAACTAAGCGTTCTCCATTCAAAATATTGAACACTGTTTCCTTGTAAAAATTGAAAACTAAGAAACTTAAAAGATGAAATGCACTGATATATATTTAAGGGATTCCTATATGCAATACCACTCATTTATATGAATCATATGCAATCTGAAAATTCATCAGGGTATGCAGTTCAATATAATGTGCTTCTTATATAACAGAGGATGAGGTAAAAGAGAGATTACCAGATCTGAAGGAGTGACTTAAATGGGTATAGTAGGACCGCCTGAAGTGCATCCAATTTTAGAAGTGGTACACTTTACTGTGTTTATATCAAAGTTAATGATTAGAACTTTAATATGTTTTAGAAATGCATTGTCATAAAACTTAGAAGTAATTTAAATTGTATGAGATTGTCAGCATGAAATAGGTCTTAGTGTTGCTGAGACTTCCATTCTGAACAGGATCATGTTTTTTCCCCAATACACGTAGATAATGTAAATCTCATGTAGTAATCTGGAAACTTGAAATCATCAAAATTGAGTGCGGGGCTTCCCTGGTGGTGCAGTGGTTGAGAGTCCACCTGCCGATGCAGGGGACGCGGGTTCGTGTCCCGGTCTGGGAGGATCCCGCATGCCGCGGAGCGGCTGGGCCCGTGAGCCATGGCCGCTGAGCCTGTGCATCCAGAGCCTGTGCTCCGCAACAGGAGAGGCCACAACAGTGAGAGGTCCGCGTACCGCAAAAAAAAAAAAAAAAAATTGAGTGCGTATTTACAATATTCCTGATTTAATGAATGGTACATTGCTTTAGCAGTGTAACCTATGAAAATTATTCACATACACTAATCTGTGATCCTCCTTTTGGTGTCAACAACACAGCATGGGGCACTGTATCTAAAGTGCCTTAAGAACGGCTGGCTCTTAGTACATTTCCAGCAAGGTTCCTTGAACTTCTTCCAAAAAATTCTTTTCCACAGTTTTTTAGTTTTTCTTTTTTATTGTCTTTTTGCTTTTAATCTTTTTTTTAATATATTTTTTCAAAATAATAAACATGGATTGACCTCAGTTTACCAACTGAAATATTTTATTTTCTGTTTTGTGGCAATTTAGTATATTAACATCATTCACACATTGTTTCTTTTGACTTGATGACAATTTCTTTGTGTTCCCCAAACTTGAACTCCCTCTTAAAAACTCAAACCCCGAGAATTCCCTGGCAGTCCAGTAGTTAGGGCCCAATGCTTTCACTGCCAGGGGCCAGGATTTAATCCCTGGTCAGGGAGCTAAAATCCCGCAAGCCACACCATGGACAACAAACAAACAAAACAAAACAAAACAAAAATCTGATTTAAAAAACTGGTTATTGATTTAGAAAATGTTACTAAATTTCTAAAAAAAAAGAATCTCAAACCCCAACCCAGACCATATAAAAAGAAAGCTTAATGTGGGAGTAGTATTTCCAGAATTAACTCCAGAACCACTTTTTTAAAAGTATACTTTATTTCTTCTCTCTGTCTGCTCCATCAACCATTAAACCTTTTCCAGACATCCTTCTGACTAGCCACTCTAGCTCTGGGCTCACTACTAATTGACTATTTTAGCAGCTCTTGTCTTTAAAGTCTCTTGATCATGTTACTCCTGTACCAGAGAAAAAGATGAATGACTTCAGACTTCAGGCAATGTGCTAGCTCTTATCCTTCGTGTAAAACCTTACATTCCCCTGCCTCAATTCTATAAAACTTCATACACTGATATATCCTGTTAACAAACATAAATCTACCTGCATGCGTTTCTTTTCCTAAAATCTGAGTGATTGTGAGAAAATCAGAAACAGTTTGTGTGCTACCCATTAAACCACCATATGTATGTGGTTTCCTATGCACTTGCACAAACAAGTAAACCAGGACATGATTAAATTGCTGGTGTTCCAGCAGCAATCAGCACATATTTTATAACATGTATGGCATTGTACCAGCCGTATCTGTTTGGGGAGTCTGTCTCTTCCGGTGGTCTGTGAGTAACTTGTAGGCAGGGAATTAATTCCTCAGGATGCCTTGTGCCTGAGATTGCTTACAAGTGAATGAATGATAGGAATGAAAAGTCTAAATGACATTGAATACACAATGCAACAGCCCTAGTATTTTTATTACAAAACTCTGTGGCAAAATAGCATCACATTTCCTTTGAATATTTCCCCCCATTTCTACTCAAAACAGCATAATGCAATTAACCAAACCTGTTCATAGACATCCTGCTAGTCATGAACTGTTTGTTGTTTATAACTTTGGAGAAAATGATTGCAGCTCTCACACCTATACGTTTTCCCTCTGAGTGTAAATACACCTGCAGACCTTTTATGATTTTCTAACTGGAGGGCTGGTGAATAAGCTCAGCATGGTTGAGTGGAAAATGTTGGAGGATAGTTGGATCTGAAGGCTAAGATGGTGGGGATGTTAAAGGTTTTATGCGTGAGATTTATTTGTATCGCCTACATTATATTTGAGAAAATTCAGATTTATTTTGGCATCTCCATTCTGGATTTTAAACCCCTAGTTAATGTTTTAATGTCTTTCTGGAGAGCCTCTTACCTTACATTGTCTTTAAATCTCAGTAAAATGTTTATTTTCTTAGTGGGAAAATCACTTATTGTAGAAGCTGGGATTCTGAAATAGCACACTACTGAATTGAAACGACAAACCATCCCATCATTTTATTTGGTGTTCAACTTACTCAATTATTCAAGAGAAAACATAAAATTGGCCCTGTGAAACTTCTGAGCATCCTCCAGGATGAATGGTCCCCTCTGGCTCACTTGAAGAAATATGTTGCCAATCCTCAAAGGGATCTTGGGTCAATCTTTGACAAGCAAACGGCTAAGAGGCTGGTTGCCAGTATGGGTGTGGAAGTGGAATGGAATAAGATGTGGGGATAGATGACAAAAGGAAGAACTAATTCAAGTCAAAGGGAAAAAAAGAAGAAGAAGATACTTGGGATGGTAGAAAGACTCCAGGGAGAAATAATTAAAGCAGGCTCATTCCTGTGACATTCCTCACTGGGTGAGCTGAAAAGCC
The DNA here is from genome assembly GCF_964341445.2 of Mesoplodon mirus. Lineage (NCBI taxonomy): Eukaryota > Metazoa > Chordata > Mammalia > Artiodactyla > Ziphiidae > Mesoplodon > Mesoplodon mirus. The sequence continues at coordinate 114,223,468 of NC_138982.1, forward strand.
CTGACAGCCTTGTCATATGTGTTTCATGTGCTTAGCTCTGTCAATGATTCTATGAATCACTTCCTTTCTGACAGACCTGTTCAAAAAACTGTAGACCGTCCCACAGGTGGAATTTGTTGATAGAACAAAAAACATCTGTTATATTTTTACACTTCTGACTTTAAACAATGAACTGGGAAAAAAAAGTGGCTTATTTGTCCACTGACTGCCTGTCCACTGTCTCCCAAGCCCTAGGAAAGTTAAGATCTTGGGAATTTTTCTCTTACTTCTGTGTTTCCAGTTACTAGTGTCCAGTATGTGGTAGGCACTCAATAATATTTGTTGATTATTTAACATATGAATTAATTAATCTTTGTCTCTCCTCCTGCTTCAATGAAGGTAGGCTTAGATTAGGTATCAGCCATGACTCATGGAAGGTTTTTATATATACATTTAGAAAATGTTGATGGTGCCATAACCTTTTTCAATTCTGGATATTGTTTTCTTTCTCTCTCCTCTCTCTTTTTCCTGCGTATTATTTAGCTCACAGTTAGAGCCTTCCTTTCTATAGTAAGGCTTTCCTAACTTTCATGGAGAGTACCCCTTATGGCACTCTGTTGGGATTGTCTGTACTTTGGATGTATTCTCTTAGTAAACAATATTATCTATGAAGATAACCATGTATGTAATCTTCGCCACTGAATTTTCCCTAGTATTTAGTTTAGTACCTGGATATATAAGCAAATTAAGAAATAACACATGAAAGAATGCTCAACATCATTAATCATTAGAGAAATGCAATTCAAAACTACAATGAGATATCATCTCACACCAGTCAGAATGGCCATCATCAAAAAATCTAGAAACAATAAATGCTGGAGAGGGTGTGGAGAAAAGGGAACACTCTTACACTGCTGGTGGGAATGTGAATTGGTACAGTCACTATGGAGAACAGTATGGAGGTTACTTAAAAAACTACAAATAGAACTACCATATGACCCAGCAATCCCACTACTGAGCATATACCCTGAGAAAACCATAATTCAAAAAGAGTCATGTACCAAAATGTTCATTGCAGCTCTATTTACAATAGCCCGGAGATGGAAACAACCTAAGTGTCCATCATGGGATGAATGGATAAAGAAGATGTGGCGCATATATATAATAGGATATTACTCAGCCATAAAAAGAAACAAAATTGAGCTATTTGTAATGAGGTGGATAGACCTAGAGTCTGTCATACAGAGTGAAGTAAGTCAGAAAGAGAAAGACAAATACCGTATGCTAACACATATATATGGAATTTAAGAAAAAAAATGTCATGAAGAACCTAGGGGTAAGACAGGAATAAATACACAGACCTACTAGAGAATGGACTTGAGGATATGGGGAGGGGGAAGGGTAAGCTGTGACAAAGTGAGAGAGAGGCATGGACATATATACACTACCAAATGTAAGGTAGATAGCTAGTGGGAAGCAGCCGCATAGCACAGGGAGATTAGCTCTGTGCTTTGTGACCGCCTGGAGGGGTGGGATAGGGAGGGTGGGAGGGAGGAGATGCAAGAGGGAAGAGATATGGGAACAGATGTATATGTATAACTGATTCTCTTTGTTATAAAGCGGAAACTAACACACCATTGTAAAGCAATTAAACTCCAATAAAGATGTAAAAAAAATAAGAAATAGTTTTGAATGAATGAATGATACACACAACATTTTTAAAACTAAAGTTTTCTTTGGAGACTAGAAGCAGAGAAAGGAAACAGTTCAAATATAGTCAGTCAACAATTACACTGAAGATACTTTGCTTCTACAGTTCTCCAAATTACTAGGGAATTAAGTTAATTAATAATTCAGGGACATTGCCATTAACTAAATGCCTGCTGAGTCACAGAGATGGAGCTATATATCTAGGGAAACCTTTGGAGCTCAGCTATAACTCACCCGGTAGTTACTAGAATATGAATGTATTGAAGTCTATATGGTCGTTTCTCATAACTAAACCATAGGGTAGGAACCTGGATGACCCTAAGAGTAGTCTGATATGGAATGTCACTAACACTGCCCACTGACCTACTAGACAAGGAGGTACTGGTCACTTCGAGGAGGTACATGCAGGAAGTACAGAACGAATGACAGACATTGAAAGTTAGGACTTTTTTGGTCTAAATGATCATTTCTCACTTGTATTGCTACAGGCATATAATAACATAACTGGCCCTAGTATTTTCATTTAAACCCCCCTCACTGTAGTCAGTTCCTCTCACAGCAGCCAGACAATTTCTTAATAATGAAAACAAGATCATATCTTAATTGAAAATTCCCAGATCTCCCCTGTGCAATTAGGATAAAATGCAAACTCCTTGTCCTTTTCTTGAAAACCTCAAATGATGCAGGTCTTTCCTAACCCTGCAGCCTCATTCTTACCATGCTCTCCTTTCAGTTGCTAGATGTCAGCCTCAGAGGCCTGCTCTCTGTCTGCTTGGCGTGTCTGGGGCACGCCAAGTCCTTTCATGCTTCATTCTTTGTCGTTGCTCTGGTCTCTACCAGAGCTCTTCTCCCCAGATTTACACAGGGGTGAATTCTGTCCTTATCATTGAGGCCTCAAAGACAACTTGACTGATTTCCCTTTGTAAAGTAGACTCACACTTTCTTAAGCCTTCTCTATCACATTTTCTTATTTAATTCTATACACGCACACACAAAGACAAACACATACACACACACACACAGGGGAACTCTATAAGAAAACAAAATCTTTATTTCTTTTTTAATTTCTCGATTTCCTTAATTATAATATTAAGTGCTTAATAAATAAATAATTGTTGGATAAATACCTGAATGGAGCTATGGGCCATTTTGCAAAAGTGTCAAGCATTTTTGCAAAAATTTTCACTTAAATTCACAGTGATATCCCCAAGATATCTATTCACTTTAAAATTAAGGAAAGTAGGGCTTCCCTGGTGGCGCAGTGGATGAGAGCCCACCAGCCCATGCAGGGGACACGGGTTCGAGCCCTGGTGTGGGAAGATCTCACATGACGCGGAGTGGCTGGGCCTGTGAGCCATGGCCGCTGAGCCTGTGCGTCCAAAGCCTGTGCTCCGCAAAGGGAGAGCCCACAACAATGAGAGTCCCGCGTACCACAAAAAAAAAAAAAAAAAAAAAAAAAAAAAAAAAAGCGTCTAAATAAATAAATAAATGCCTATATGAAATAATAAAGTGCCTCAAACCAGCGCTTCTCAAATTTCATGTGCACATAAACCACCCGACAATCTTGATAAAAAGGCAAATTTCCCAGGTGGTGCAGATGGTGTGGATCCATACACCTATGCTTTCTGAGAAGCAAAAGCTGAATGAATATTAGTTTACACTCATAATTCACATATTCTATTCTGCAATGATTAGAAGAAGAGGTTGTCATGACTTAGAATCGTGGTTCGCGAGCTTTGAGCATATTAGCATCACCTGGGGAGCATTGAGAACTCCCAGGAACCACCTTGCACCCAGACCAATTAAATCAGTTTCCAGGGGTGCCCAGCGAATAAAGTTTTTAAAGCTCCGTAGTTACTCCACTGTGATTGTAGATACTTGCTGCCAGCAGCTTTGACATGGGAGTTTGTTACAGAAGTGGAGACTCAAGCCCCAACCCAGACTTGTTGAAGTCCTGGCTGCATTGCAAGAAGACTCCAGGTGATTTTCATATACTTTTAAATTTGAGAAGTACTGATTTAGAGCAAGAGGTTGTTTGTTTGTTTGTTTACTAAGCTCTCTATTCTTGGTTATGACTAGGCATACTGGAAGAAAGTGGAGCTTTTTAGTACTGTCTAAGAAAGAGTTTTAAGGATGATAGCCAAAATTCAAAATATAAATGCTCACTTCATTTCGCAGTGGTAATCTGTCACATTTTGCACATTGTTTTAGTTTTGGAATAAAAGTGTAAGTGAAATTACAGTCAGAGAAATATTCAGTGTATGGTAAAACAAAAGAAAACTAGAGATAGCCAGTGAAATCAAAATTTTCATGAAGCTTAACAGGTTGGTGGTACCGAGGGGCTACTGGGTTGTGCGTTTTTTGTTTTGGTTTGTTTGTATGTTTTTAATGAGATGTATGTATATTTATAAACAAAGAAGGAATCAGAAGAAAGTGGTTAACATGGAATGGAAGGATTAAATGTTGGTGGGTATGGTGGATCCTATCACAAGGTGATTAGGCAGAAGAGTGCTATGAGGGGTAGGGGAACCTAAGAATTGGGCACAGGTGGGAACAATAAAGCCATGGTGTCTGCTTTCAAGGGGAATACACAATAATACAGGAAAACAGGCAACCACAGAGCAGTGTGATAAGCAATATAATAGGGTAAGAACAGAGAGTATGATAATAGAGAAAAAGCAATCCTATACCATGATTGGGATTGCTCAGGGAGGGCATCTGGAAAAACTAACCTCTAAACCCACACCTGACTGGAAGAGGATGATAGGAAGGGGGGATCTGGCCAGAGCAATACAAAGGGAAATGGCCTGGAGTTTAGAAGGAACAACGTGTGTTTAAGGATTTGAACTGAGTTCAGTCCAACATTAGCACAGAGTGCTTTTATAGGTAAGTGAGGGAAGAGAGGTGGGCAGAAAAAGGAGAGGAGGTGGGTGTGGTGAAAGATTAAATTGAAAAGAGGTGAGTTTATGGGGAGTACTTTCTCCTGAGGGAGAATTTTATCATGCTTCTCCCTTGACTAAAAGATTTTAATATCAATGGAAATAAAATAATATTTGCATATGAAAAAGTTTTTCTAACTGTAAGGATAATGGGAAATATAGAAGATTAAAAGATAATTGGGCTCTTGCAGTAATTCAGAAAAAGTTAATGGTACCCTAAACTAGGTGGTGATGGAAGAATGGGAAAATGGTGAAATAAATCCAGATTTTAGGAAGTAAAAACTGTAGTGCTTGCAGATTGATTGGATTGGGAATGGGGAAGATTCAAAAATAATACTCAGGTGTTTGAATCAGGCAACTCCATGGAAGATGCCATTCATGGAATAGGACACACAAATCTTTTTGTTTTGTTCGTTGGTTATTTGGGGGCCTGGTAGGGTGGTATAGATGATGAATGTTTTTTTTTTTTGGAATAATGGTGTTCAGTGGATAGTGACATGTATGGATGTGAGGCTCATCATGGAGTTATGGGAAAGAGAAACCTATTGAGAGTCTTCAACATAGATATAACACTTTAAACCATGAAAATGGAAACATAAACCTAGGAGTACCATATAAACTGGAAAAAAAATGTAGAAAAAAAAAAGAAATGGCCTAGGACAAGATCTTTAGGATTATCAACTTTTAAGGGATGATTAGAATTTTAAATCAAGCGGAGAAAGGTAGAGGGAATATATAGATATAACAGTCTCACAGAAATTTATCAGCTCTTTTTGAAATGTGAAAAAGGGGCAAAAGTGACTATTGAATTGCAAATAAAGGAAGTTCTTGATCATAGATAGAAATTTTCACTGATTAACAAGGGAGCATAGGAGAGATGGATTCAAATTTGTGACTTGTAGACCACAAAAGTAGAAAAAATTTTCAACATATTTAGCTGAGAATGGGAGAGAGAGAGAGAGAGAGAGAGAGAGAGAGAGAGAGAGAGAGAGAGAGAGAGAGAGAGAGCCCTGAGGTTTAGAAGGGTATATACCGTTGTGGAAGTATATTTATTCCTGCTTTTTTGTGTCTACCCAAGGAACTGTTTTGGCCCCTTTTTTGGTGAATATCTGAGGAATTATTGTTCTCTTTCCTTGTCATAAAATAACGATTTCTTTGAAAATAATAATTTTAAATAAGGAATACTAACATCCTTACTTTAGGTTAATATAATTTAATGTAATTTTAAAGTAAAATATATATAATATTTATATTTGAATAGCTGATCTAGTCTCAAATTTTAAATATTTTGATTTTACCCTCCTCCCTAGGAAATTAATAAGATTAAAAATATCTTATTTCACACTCATATTTGCTTTCAAAACAGCTGAACAGATATACATTCTCAAGGTTGAGTTTTATTAACAATATACACAACATACACATTCGAAACCCTTTAGGCAGAAGTTATAATTCCTGTTTCACTTGGGTATACTAAGTGCTCCATCTATATTATATTCTCATATAACAATTTGGAAAATGTGTATATCAATCTAACATGTAGTATAGGCTTTGCTAACTTTTATGCCTACTTGACATGTAGTTTTTTTTGGTTTTTGTTTGATTTGTTTTTTGAATGTGACACAGATTACAGACTTCACAATGACTGGGATGCTTCAAGATGGAAAGTGTTGGGTAATCTTGTTTGCTTCCTCTCTCTGTTACTTTAATATAATGGCTTTTGGGCTTCCCTGGTGGCGCAGTGGTTGAAACTCCGCCTGCTGATGCAGGGCACGCGGGTTCGTGCCCCTGTCAGGGAAGATCTCACATGCTGCGGAGCGGCTGGGTCCGTGAGCCATGGCCACTGAGTCTGTGCGTCTGGAGCCTGAGCTCCACAACGGGAGAGGCCAGAGCAGTGAGAGGCCTGCGTACCGCAAAAAAAAAAAAAAAAAGGTGTCTAAATAAATAAATAAATGCCTATTTGAAATAATAAGGTGCTCAATCCAGCGCTTCTCAAGTTTAATGTGCACATAAACCATACGAGAATCTTGATAAAAATACAAATTTCCCAGGTGGTGCAGATGATGTTGATCCATCCACCTATGCTGACTGAGAAGCAAGAGCTGAATGAATATTAGTTTTCACTCACAATTCACATATTCCATTCTGCAATGATTAGAAGAAGGACTTTATGGAGAAAGAGGTTGTCAAGACTTAGAACCGTGATTCGCGAGCTTCAGGCATATTAGAGTCACCTGGGGAGCATTGAAAACTCCCAGAAACCATCTCGCACCCAGACCAATTATATCAGTTTCCAGGGGTGCCCAGCGAATGCAGTTTTTAAAGATCCGTAGTTACTCCACTGTGATTGTAGATACTTGCTGCCAGCAACTTTGGCATGGGAATTTGTTACAGAAGTGAAGACTCAAGCCCCTACCCAGACCCGTTGAAGTCCTGGCTGCATTGCAAGAAGACTTCAGGTGATTTTCATATACTTTTAAATTTGAGAAGTACTGGTTTAGAGCAGGAGGTTGTTTGTTTGTTTGTTTGTTTACTAAGCTCTCCATTCTTGGGTATGACTAGGAATACTGCAAGTCAGTGGAGCTTTTTAGTACTGTCTAAGAAAGAGTTTTAGGGATGATAGCCAAAATACAAAATATAAATGCTCACTTCATTTGGCAGTGGTAATCTGTGACTTTTTGCACACTGTTTTAGTTTTGGAATAAAAGTGGGAGTGAAATTACAGTCAGAGAAATATTCAGTGTATGGTAAAACAAAAGAAAACTAGAGATAGCCAGTGAAATCAAAATTTTCATGAAGCTTAACAGGTTGGTGGTACCGAGGGGCTACTGGGTTGTGCGTTTTTTGTTTTGGTTTGTTTGTATGTTTTTAATGAGATGTATGTATATTTATAAACTAAGAAAGAATCAGAAGAAAGTGGTTAAAATGGATTGGAAGGATTAAATGTTGGTGGGTATGGTGGATTTTATGGCAAGGTGATTAGGGAGAGGAGTGCTATGAGGGGGAGGGGAACCTAAGAATTGGGCACAGGTGAGGACAATAAAGCCATGGTGTCTGCTTTCAAGGGGAATACACAATAATACAGGAAAACAGGCAACCACAGAGCAGTGTGATAAGCAATATAGTAGGGTAAGAACAGAGAGTATGATAATACAGAAAAAAAAATCCTATACCATGATTGGGATTGCTCAGGGAGGGTGTCTGGAAGAACTAACCTCTAAACCTACACCTGACTAGATAAAGGATGATGGGGAGGGGGGATCTGGCCAGAGGAATACAAAGAGAAATGGGCTGGAGTTGAGAAGGAGCAACGTGTGTTTAAGGATTTGAACTGGGTTCAGCCCAACTTTAGCACAGAGTGCTCTTATAGGTAAGTGAGGGAAAGGAGGTGGGCAGAAAAAGGAGAGGAGGTGGGTGTGGTGAAAGATTAAATTGAAAAGAGTTGAGTTTATGGGGAGTACTTTCTCTTGAGGGAAAATTTTTATCATGCTTCTCCCTTGACTAAAAGATTTTAATATCAATGGAAATAAAATTATATTTGCTTATGAGAAAGTTTTTCTAACTGTAAGGTTAATGGGAAATATAGAATATAAACAGATAATTGGGCTCTTGCAGTAATTTGGAAAAGTTAATGGTACCCTAAACTAGGTGGTGATGGAAGAATGGGAAAATGGTGAAATAAATCTAGATTTTAGGAAGTAAAAATTGTAGTTCTTGCAGATTGATTAGATTGGGAATGGGGAAGAGTCAAGAATGATACTCAGGTGTTTGAATCAGGCAACTGCATGGGAGATGCCATTCATGGAATGGGACACACATCTCTTTGTTTTGTTGGTTGTTTATTTGAGGGCCTGGTAGGGTTGTATAGATGATGAATGGCTTTTTGGAATAATGGTGTTCAGTGGATAGTAACATGTATGGATCTGAAGCTCATCATGGAGATATGGGAAAGAGAAACCTATTGAGAGTCTTCAACATACATATAGCACTTTAAACCATGAAAATGAAAGCAATAACCTAGGAGTACCATGTAAACTGAAAAAAAGAAAAAAAAAAAGAAAAGGCCCGGGACAAGATCCTTAGGATTATCAACTTTTAAGGGATGATTGGAATTTTAAATCAAGTGGAGAAAGGTAGAGGGAAAATATAGATATAACAGTCTCACAGAAGTTTATCAACTGTTTTTGAAATGTGAAAAAGGGGCAAAAGTGGCTATTGAATTTCAAATAAAGGAAGTTCTTGACCATAGATAGAAATTTTCACTGAGTAACAAGGGAGCATAGGAGACATGGATTCAAATTTGTGATTTGTAGACCACAAATGTAGAAAAAGTTTTCAACATGTTTAGCTGAGAATGGGGGGGGAGAGAGAGAGAGAGAGAGAGAGATAGTAAGTGAGCGAGCACTGAGGTTTAGAAGGGTATATACAGTTGTGCAGAATATTTATGCCTGCTTTTTTGTGTCTGACCAAGGAACTGCTTTGGCCCCTATTTTGGTGAATATCTGAGTAATTTTTGTTCTGTTTCCTAGTTATAAAATAACCATTTTGAAAATAATAATTTTAAATAATGAATACTAACATCTTTACTTTAGGTTAATATAATTTAATGTCATTTTAAACTAAAATATTTATAATATTTATATTTGAATAGTTGATCTAGTCTCAAATTTTAAATCTTTTTATTTTACCCTCATCCCTAGGAATTTAATAGGATTCAAAATATCTTATTTCACCAAATATTTGCTTTCAAAACAGCTGAACAGATATACATTCTCAAGGTTGAATTTTATTAACAGTATACACAACATACACATTTGAAACCCTTTAGGCAGAGGTTATAATTCCTGTGTCACTTGGGTATACTATGTGCTTCATCTATATTATATTCTCATATAACAATTTGGAAAATGTGTATATCAATCTAACATGTAGTATAGGCTTTGCTAACATTTATGCCTTGATATGTAGTGTTTTTTGGGGGTTCTGTTTGATTTGTGTTTTGAATGTGACACAGATTACAGACTTCACAGTGACTGGGATGCTTCAAGATGGAAAGTGTTGGGTAATCTTATTTGCTTCCTCTCTCCTTTACTTTAATATAATGGCTTTTGGGCTTCCCTGGTGGCGCGGTGGTTGAGAGTCCGCCTGCCAATGCAGGGGACGCGGGTTCGTGCCCCTCTCTGGGAAGATCCCACATGCCGTGGAGTGGCTGGCCCGTGAGCCATGGCTACTGAGCCTGCACGTCTGGAGCCACTGCCACAGCAGTGAGAGGCCCGCGTACCACACACACAAAAAAAAGTGTCTAAATAAATAAATGCCTATTTGAAATAATAAAGTGCCTCCATCCAGCGCTTCTCAAATTTAATGTGCACATGAACCACCTGAGAATCTTGATAAAAATACAAATCTTCCCAGGTGGTGCAGATGATGTTGATCCATCCACCTATGCTTTCTGAGAAGCAAGAGCTGAATGAATATTAGTTTACACTCATAATTCACATATTCCATTCTGCAATGATTAGAAGAAGGACTTTATGGAGAAAGAGGTTGTCATGACTTACAACCGTGGATCCCGAGCTTTGGGCATATTAGCATCACCTGGGGAGCATTGAAAACTCCCAAGAACCACCTCGCACCCAGACCAATTATATCAGTTTCCAGGGGTGCCCAGCGAATGCAGTTTTTAAAGATCCGTAGTTACTCCACTGTGATTGTAGATACTTGCTGCCAGCAGCTTTGGCATGGGAGTTTGTTACAGAAATAAAGACTGAAGCCCCAACCCAGACCCGTTGAAGTCCTGGCTGCATTGCAAGAAGACTTCAGGTGATTTTCATATACTTTTAAATTTGAGAAGTACTGGTTTAGAGCAGGAGGTTGTTTGTTTGTTTGTTTGTTTACTAAGCTCTCCATTCTTGGGTATGACTAGGAATACTGCAAGTCAGTGGAGCTTTTTAGTACTGTCTAAGAAAGAGTTTTAGGGATGATAGCCAAAATACAAAATATAAATGCTCACTTCATTTGGCAGTGGTAATCTGTGACTTTTTGCACACTGTTTTAGTTTTGGAATAAAAGTGGGAGTGAAATTACAGTCAGAGAAATATTCAGTGTATGGTAAAACAAAAGAAAACTAGAGATAGCCAGTGAAATCAAAATTTTCATGAAGCTTAACAGGTTGGTGGTACCGAGGGGCTACTGGGTTGTGCGTTTTTTGTTTTGGTTTGTTTGTATGTTTTTAATGAGATGTATGTATATTTATAAACTAAGAAAGAATCAGAAGAAAGTGGTTAAAATGGATTGGAAGGATTAAATGTTGGTGGGTATGGTGGATTTTATGGCAAGGTGATTAGGGAGAGGAGTGCTATGAGGGGGAGGGGAACCTAAGAATTGGGCACAGGTGAGGACAATAAAGCCATGGTGTCTGCTTTCAAGGGGAATACACAATAATACAGGAAAACAGGCAACCACAGAGCAGTGTGATAAGCAATATAGTAGGGTAAGAACAGAGAGTATGATAATAGAGAAAAAGCAATCCTATACCATGATTGGGATTGCTCAGGGAGGGCGTCTGAAAGAACTAACCTCTAAACCTACACCTGACTAGAAGAGGATGATAGGAAGGGGGGATCTGGCCAGAGGAATACAAAGAGAAATGGGCTGGAGTTGAGAAGGAGCAACGTGTGTTTAAGGATTTGATCTGAGTTCAGCGCAACATTAGCACAGAGTGCTTTTATAGGTAAGTGAGGGAAGGGAGGTAGGCAGAAAAAGGAGAGGAGGTGGGTGTGGTGAAAGATTAAATTAAAAAGAGGTGAGTTTATGGGGAGTACTTTCTCCTGAGGGAGAATTTTATCATGCTTCTCCGTTGACTAAAAGATTTTAATATCAATGGAAATAAAATAATATTTGCATATGAGAAAGTTTTTCTAACTGTAAGGGTAATGGGAAATATAGAATATAAGAAGATAATTGGGCTCTTGTAGTAATTCAGAAAAAGTTAATGGTACCCTAAACTAGGTGGTGATGGAAGAATGGGAAAATGGTGAAATAAATCCAGATTTTAGGAAGTAAAATCTATAGTGCTTGCAGATTGAGTAGGTTGGGAATGGGGAAGATTCAAGAATGACACTCAGGTGTTTGAATCAGGCAACTGCATGGGAGATGCCATTCATGGAATAGGACACACAAATCTTTTTGTTTTGTTCGTTGGTTATTTGGGGGCCTAGTAGGGTGGTATAGATGATGAATGTTTTTTTTTGGAATAATGGTGTTCATTAGATAGTGACATGTATGAATGTGAAGCTCATCATGGAGATACGATAAAGAGAAACCTATTGGGAGTCTTCTACATAGATATAACACTTTAAACCATGAAAATGGAAGCACTAACCTAGGAGTACCATGTAAACTGGAAAAAAAAAGTAGAAAAAAAAGAAATGGTTTTGGACAAGATCTTTAGGATTATCAACTTTTAAGGGATGATTGGAATTTTAAATCAAGTGGAGAAAGGTAGAGGGAAAATATAGATATAACAGTCTCACAGAAGTTTATCAACTGTTTTTGAAATGTGAAAAAGGGGCAAAAGTGGCTATTGAATTTCAAATAAAGGAAGTTCTTGACCATAGATAGAAATTTTCACTGAATAACAAGGGAGCATAGGAGACATGGATTCAAATTTGTGACCACAAAAGTAGAGAAAAATTTTCAACATGTTTAGCTGAGAATGGGGGAGAGAGAGAGAGAGAGAGAGAGAGAGCGGGCAAGCACTGAGGTTTAGAAGGGTATATACAGTTGTGGCAGAATATTTATGCCTTCTTTTTTGTGTCTGCTCAAGGAACTGCTTTGTCCCCTTTTTTGGTGAATATCTGAGGAATTTTTGTTCTCTTTCCTTGTCATAAAATAACCATTTCTTTGAAAATAATAATTTTAAATAAGGAATACTATCATCTTTACTTTAGATTAATATAATTTAATGTAATTTTAAAGTAAAATATGTATAATATTTATATTTGAATAGCTGATCTAGTCTCAAATTTTAAATATTTTGATTTTACCCTCATCCCTAGGAATTTAATACGATTAAAAATATCTTATTTCACCCACATATTTGCCATCAAAACAGCTGAACAGATATACATTCTCAAGGTTGAGTTTTATTAACAATATACACAACATACATATTCGAAATCCTTTAGGCAGAAGTTATAATTCCTGTTTCACTTGGGTATACTAAGTGCTCCATCTATATTATATTCTCATATAACAATTTGGAAAATGTGTATATCAATCTAACATGTAGTATAGGCTTTGCTAACATTTATGCCTACTGGATATGTAGTGTTTTTGTTGGTTTTTGTTTGGTTTGTGTTTTGAATGTGACACAGATTACAGACTTCACAATGACTGGGATGCTTCAAGATGGAAAGTGTTGGGTAAGCTTACTTGCTTCCTCTCTCCATTAGTTTAATATAATTGCTTTTAATCAGATGTCACCATCCAAGCATAGGCATTTAATAGTATGTCTTTACCGTTTTTGTGATTACAAAAATATTGGTATACATATTATATAAAAGTAAAACATTACAGAAAAATGTAATCCTGGAAATGAATATATGCAGTAACTCTGTCTCCAGAGATAACTCTTGTTTTCTGTGTGGCATGGTTTTGGGCAGAATTTTTCCCATGCAGTAATAATATAAATATCAATAATAAGAATATGTAAATAAATATTTTAAGGGGTCTTAACCACACATTTTGTTTGTTTGTTTGTGGTACGCGGGCCTCTCACTGCTGTGGCCTCTCCCGTTGCGGAGCACAGGCTCTGGATGCACAGGCTCAGCGGCCATGGCTCACGGGCCCAGCTGCTCCACGGCATGTGGGTTCCTCCTGGCCCAGGGCACGAACCCGTGTCGCCTGCATCGGCAGGCTGACTCTCAAACATTGCGCCACCAGGGAAGCCCCTAACCACACATTTTGTTTTATAATTTTTCAAACAATATATCCTGGGCATATCTTCTCATCAATGTGTAGAGATTGTTTTTAAAGTAACTATAGTTTTCTATTTCCAGTGCCGAAATAGAGCCATCCTCTTCATTACTGTTATTTTTTGTTTGTTTTTATTGAAGTATAGTTGTTGTATGATGTTATATGTTACAGGTGATTGATTCACAATTTTTAAAGGTATACTCCATTTATAGTTTTTATAAAATATTGGGTATATTCCCTGTTGTACAGTATATACTTGTAGCTATTTTATACCTAAAAATACATAAATAAATAAATAAATAAATAAATATTCATATACTTAAAAAAAAAGATGTCAACATCCAAATCACCTAGTTGGGCTTTTAAAAACTTAAATACCCAGACCTTATCCAAGCCTTGGAGAATTTGAATTAGTAGGTCAAAAGAGTCTAGGGACATATTTCAGATGCTTTGCAGATGATTCTGATGCATACAAGGTTTTCTCTTTTGCAAAACAAGAAGGTCCCCTAAATATACCATTTAATTGCCTTGTATTTTGCTATTCTAAGTGGAATAGGAAAAAAAAAGGCATTTAAGAATTGTTCACTGCCCCTCCCATATACACTTTTTAAAATATTACTTTCATTATTATCTGATATCACAATTTCATCTCACAAGAGATAAAGACATATTAAAGGGGGAAAATTATATGAAACGGTCATCACATTATTTTAAAAGTCACCCGGGTAGCATGTTTTCTGACTGTCAAATGTGGAAGAGGAAATGACCTAACTTTGAATATAGGAAACAGACATTTTCACAGTGATTACAAGTCATAATTTCAACTGCCAGTCTTTGGAAGAAAAGAACTTTTGGTACATGTTTTTGCCAGATGTTAGAGATTTGATAAAATATATTCACTCTGAGGAAATTGAATATGCTTTGAGGAAAGCATTCTCAGATCAAATATATCTACCTCTTAGCTCTTTTTGTACCAATCTGTTCATTCCAGGTTAAATTTCCCTATTGTTCACCACTGCAGTCGAGGGGGTAGGGAGTGAAATTGCTTTGTAGATATCTCAGAATGAACAAAATGGATACTAAATTAAAATATGTAGGGTTTATGGGTAATTACTAATTATGATTACATGCCTCACTGATTTTTCTGCATTATAATCACCAATCAGTGGGGTGACTATAGAGTTATATAGGAAGTACCTAGCTGTGATTTTGGCAAAAAGAATGTCCTCTGTTGTTGATTCTTGATTATCATTTCTAATAGAAGATAAAAACAGCAAAGATAATTGAGAAGGGGATACTCCATAAATCATATCTTCCCTCCCCTCATTTAGGTACTATGATTATGAAACAGAACAAAACAACAAAGCAAAAGAAAAAACCTACATATATGTACAACCTGAATGAAGAAGTATAAGATTTCCTGAATTATAGTGTATATGATAATGTATAGATAGATAGATACGACATATATTAGAAAGACTTCTCAGAACCACGATAGTTAGGGAAGGATCCTTGACACCTGTTAGATGAAGGAACAAAAATGTTAATTTGGGATCAACTACAGAATCCTCAGTGGGTAATACACAGGTGAATGCTTGTTAATTTGCTATGTAATTGTCTCTGTAATGAATTTAGCAAAGTATAATGTTATGTAAGGGCAATGGTTAGCAAGTTCTTTCACAGAGAAATCATGGGTCATAAAATATGTTTCTGGGAGGTACTGCCAATTTATTAATTTCAGTCACTCTATAATTAAATCTACATATGCAGCAGCAGAATCTACCAAATCATCAACTGATGCGTATTGAGCCTCTAGACTCAGTGGCATTTAATTAGTTAGCACACAGCCAAATGCCAACCTTTCTTTTCCAGTGGCAGACTGTTTCTTCTTCACAATCTCTCTCCCTTATTTAATAAAGCTTGACATAATTTCCACAGTGATGCAACAAGAAATGAAAAGCAAATTATGAGTAAAACTTTGGGCAATTGAAAATAAAATAAATATAGAGATTATATATAGATATAAATATAAAATGCCCTTCTGAATTTGTTTTAATTTAATGAAAAATTGCTCTTCCAAGGACTGGAAGCAGTCAGTATGAAACTAATAAGGCATTTTTTCTAAGCAAGGTTGTTTTTCTCAAAGAGACATATACTAACAAGTCTTGATTGTGGCCTTTTGCCTCATATGGGAATTTTAATTAGCTTTATAGGAATTTCCATGTACTCTAATTCAGGAGCTCCTTTCAGCCAGGAAAATTGCCTGTCAGGGTGTAGGCTTTGATGCAGGTCTCTGCTCATAACCTCGAATTTCCCCTCAGATACATGTTGACTTAATCTCCTAGAGCTAAGCCAAGTGATGCTGTTAGAGCCAAGCAGTGGATGGAGACGGCAGGCTGATTCTCTGACAGAAGTTAGTTGTAACAAGCAAAATATTGATATATCTTGAAGAACTGTTTTTTTTTAAAAGAACATTAATTCAGAAGTAAAATGAGCACAATACAAACATTCAAAACTAAGAATAATACCTGATTATTCATTAAGAATTGAATTTCAACAATTCTCAAATACAATGAGCTGTGTAAGAACAATAATGGAAATTAGAAATATATCTAACACAGAAAATCTTTTATTTTTCATATGGCCATCATTTGATGATGTATTTTTATATACTTAGCATTTTACCCAATTATGTATGATTTCCTAAAAATAACAGATGACAATATTTCATATTAATTTTTATATCATCTGTGAAGTTTTTCAGTCAGAAATAAAGGAAATCATGCCAAATTATAGTGACTTATTGGAAGAGGGCTTGCTATATAAAGATTTTCATCAAATAGCTTAATATAGAACTTGAAAAAAAATTAGTGAAATCCTGATTTTTAACCGGAAACAATTTCTAGTGACTGAAATTAAGTTTTTTTGAGGCATATGCTATTGAAATTTGATAAGAGAAATGATTATATAAAATATATAGAAAGTTTATGTACACATTTTTTACACCAAATGGGAAAATGCAGTCATATTTTAGAGGTAATATAACTCTGATATGTGTAATTATCAATATTAAAACTTGATTTATTTTTAAATGAGTTTGTCATGGTTGGCATACAAATATTTCACCTTTTTAATTATGATTTTTTACCTTTTTAATCCCCCTCAGTTAACAATAAAGGTTAGCATTGAAGTCAGAGGTAATAATGAAATAAAGAAATATAGATGAAATATGAATAGAGATGAAAACAATTTACAGTTTTCTAGGATGTGGCATTAGGTGTCTAAATATTCCTTATTAAGTGACAACCCAGTATTGCCATATTGTCTGCTTCATGACATAGCTGAATCCTCATAAATGTAACTGTGTATAAGTGTGATAGGCACTTAAAATGTGATGATTCTTTTTAATTTTGAAACCACTAAAGTCTTGAGGAAAACCAGCCTAGTGATGACTCAGCAATTAAAAATAATATTTAAATTTAAAGGCAGATTACAATATATGGAGCTTTGCTCTACAGAAAAACATATTATTAAATTTTGGGAGATAATATATGTCGTCTCTAAAATCTGTCTTGAAAAATGTGTTTATGTTTATTTTCTTTGTAATAGGACATATTACATATTAGTCATGTTAGTAGGAAGAATCATGGCCAATAGTTTATATCTCTACTGAGATGTGGAAAAAAGGGGGAAAAGGATTAATTCATTCCCAGTATAAAGGATTAAAATATATAAAAAAAATATTTTTTATGGAAAAGCTTTTTATATCTTGCTACAGAAGCAGGTTGTAGAAAATCCTTGTACCTGTCTGTATAAATTAGATGATGTTTGTATGAAATAGCAAGATGGCTGAAATCTAGCACAAACATAGAAACACTTATGGTTTCACTTTACAAAGTAGGTATTTAATAAATATGTGGGCTTTGATGAATGATATTTATTATTGGCTGAATGTGAATTTTAGTTGTCTAAGTGATTCCTGGCTAAATATGAGACACTCGGGAAAAGCTGATTTAAAAAACATGTCTCGGGGGCCTCCCTGGTGGCGCAGTGGTTGAGAGTCTGCCTGCCGATGCAGGGGATACGGGTTCGTGCCCCGGTCCGGGAGGATCCCATATGCCGCGGAGCGGCTGGGCCCGTGAGCCATGGCCGCTGAGCCTGCGCATCCGGAGCCTGTGCTCCGCAACGGGAGAGGCCACAACAGTAAGAGGCCCGCATACCGCAAAAAAAAAAAAAAAAAAAAACATGTCTCGGGGGCTTCCCTGGTGGTGCAGTGGTTGAGAGTCTGCCTGCCGATACAGGGAACACGGGTTAGTGCCCTGGTCCATGAAGATCCCACATGCCACGGAGCGGCTGGGCCCGTGAGCCATGGCCGCTGAGCCTGCACGTCCGGAGCCTGTGCTCCGCAACGGGGAGAGGCCGCAAAGGGAGAGGCTCGCGTACCGCAAACAAAAACAAAAACAAACAAACAAAAAGAAACATGTCTCCAAATTACGATTTCAATATTATCACCTTTTGTATGAAAATTATACAAAACTAATTATATTATCGACATTGATGTATTAAAAATTCAAAACTAATATTACACATATTTTAGGTAAAAGTATATCTGAATGTAGTTGGCAATTAATGTAGCTGCAGTTCCCAGCTTTTCTACCTGGTTTTTTGATGGGCTTCAATTAATGTTTGCCAGAAAGTACATTAACATAGCACCTGAGGCATAATACTCTAGTGGATCATGGACACTGAATTCCTCCCATTTTTGCTGGTTTAACTCCACCCGAGAACATTGCTAGTAGGTACATTTTAATTCAGTCCAGACATGGATATTACCCGTGACTTTAATGACAGGTCATTTACAGCAAACTCATGTTTCACTGCAGAGATGTCTCTTTAAGTGACATCTTATCAATAGCAATTCAATTAGTCAACCCTAAGACTATGAGTTGGAGCTTCAACTGTGTCACAAAGTGCTCTTTGAATTTGCATTTGAAATGTCCTTATTACCCTTCTTTTCCCACCCTGCACATAAACATAAGCACTGAAGTTTAATTTCAGATGTACCCTGTATGGCTCTGATTCCCTTTTATATACCTTATTCTCATAGGATTAGATATCAATTGAAAAATATGTTCTCCCTTTGCAAGAAATGTAAGCACAAATATATTTGGCTTAATTAAAAACACCATCAAAGTGTTGATGTTGGCAAATAGAATGGCATATTGTGAAAGGCCATTTTTTCAGACATGATATCAACAAAATAATTTAACAGTAAAATACATGTGAACAATAAGATACTGAACTATTGAATAACAAAATCAATTTATCATTTCTTATTTAGCAGAAGTTTGGAATTTGCACTATGCCATAATCATAATGGGCTCATGTACAAGCTTTTTGATCTTTCAACATTGAGCATTCATTAAAATTCTAATACATATCAGGCATTATAACATAGATTAGAATCCATATATGATGTCATTACAAAAAGATAATTATGGAAAAGCTGACTGGGTGAAAGAATTTTATATAAAGTCTTATCCTGAGAACAGAGAGATCAAGAATATTCCACTGCTACAGGTTTTGTTGGAAAAAAGATAAATGGAATGAAAGGTGAGGGGGAGCTAGTGTAGCTGAGGAAGTATGGGATTAACAACCAGAATGTCCTTTCACAACTGGTGTCCCAGGAGTGATTTAAGTCCAGATGCCTGCAGGCATCCCTTGCCTGTAATGAATTAACTTCTATACTAGCATGGCAATAGCACAATACTTTTGTACTCTTCTCCACAGAATTGATAAAATAGTCATTCACATCACATATTGTGCTCTGCCATTCAGATGAGGAGACCAGTTGAGAAAAGCTGCTAAAGTCTTCTTGAGTTTAGTCTTCCATTCCTTATTTATCTGAATGAGATCTCTTAAAGTTCTAGAGCTGCAAGTTGTGGTTGAGATCAAATAAATGCCACCTATAATTTTGGGGTTTAAAGAAAAATTTTCAAAACAAGTATCTGTATGTGAGCTTGATTGTATTATGTGATTCATGCTGTTTAAAGACAGCTGTTACCCTGTGCTGGTACATGAACAGAAAGCTCTGCCTATATTTAGTATCAGTTAAAAGTCATACATTCTGGCAAGATGTAAGGATGCTCTTAGCTACAGGTTACGGAAGACCCATATAAAATTAGCTTAATTGTGCCACATAAAGTAAAAGATGGGAGGCAGGGTGATTCTAGGGTGATAATTTAGTGGCAACATAACATAGTATCACAGGCATCATGTTCATCTTTTTCTACCACTCTTAATATGACAGTGGCTCTCTTTGTGGTTGCACGATGGTGGTATAACCTGCAAATATGAGTAAGAAGAGAGGTGTTTCTTCCCACTCATTTTTTTCATTGCATTGGCAGACCATTCCTATGAGTGCTCTAGTCGACTGACACTCAGATCTCATTGGCGAGGATGGAGCCATACACCAGTGACTTGTCAGCGGCAGGGAAAAACAATCTACGGTGATTGTTTTAGGTTTATATTGATACAACCCCAAGGTACTGGAAAAGGAATCATCTTCCTAGAGCTTATGAGGTAATGATAACAAAAGAAAGATTGCAGTCTGGGTTGGCAAGGAAGAAGGGTAAGGACTGACAGTGAAAGGGGTCTACCACTTCAGTGTGGGATTACAGGAACACTCTAGATTTTTGAAAAGTGGCAGGAAACCCCAAGGTAAATAAAGTCTAAGGAAGTGTGTCATTTATCTATTGATAATTAACCAATTACCCTCAACACTTAGTTGCTTAAGCACGTTTATTTGTCTCAGATTCTCTGGGGGTCAGGGATTCAGTTATGCCTTAGTTGTTCCTTTGTTTCATCATCTCCCATGAGACTGCAGTCAGGGTGTCTGCTGGGACTTCGGTCTCATCTGAAACCTTAACTTCTAAGTTAACTCACATAGTTGACAGGTTTATTGGACTGAGGGCCTCAGTTTCTTGTTGGCTGTTGGCCAGAGGTTACCCTAGGTTCCTTGCCATATGGGCCTCTCTAACATGGCTGGTTGTTTCAGCAAGCATGCATGCCAAGAAATAATAAAGAGAGTCTGTTGACAAGACATTCATCCCAATATTTTGTAACCTAGTCATGGACATGCCATCTGCTTCACATTGCCACAATCAGTTGATTGGAAGTGAGATGTTTGAGGGGAGGGAATTACACAAGGCCATTTACAACAAGAGGCAGTGATCATTGGGGGCCATTTTAGATGCTGCCGCCTCTAGGTAAAAAGATAATAGCATAGAAATACAAAGATGTAATAAATATACTTAAGGTAAAATGAGTTTTAGGTCTCTTGATTGCCTATGATTTGGTCCATTAACTATAAAAAATAAAGTGTCTAAAGGGATTTTTAATACTTCTAATGTTTGTTCTTTGTCTTAACTAGAGTCAAGGAGATGAAATAAAAGAGGAATTTTAAATACTGATATAACAAGCAGAGAGGTCCAAAATTAAGCTTTAGAAATAGTATCAAACGTTAGTGATATGCTAAAAAAACAGTGAGAAATGGAGAACTCTAAGGGATGAACATAGATCTAGGACAATTATATTTTAAACCAAGATCCTCTATTAGTACAATTCATTAGAATAATATAAGCATCACTAGAGAGCTTATAAAAACACTTAGCATGTTTTAATCTATAAAAGACAGTTAAATGTTTTTCTTCTCTACTTTTAATGTTGGCATAACTTAAATAATATTTGTCATATAATAATTTAATTCCCAACTGAATATGGCTTATAACACATAAGGTTAAACTTAGTATTTATCACAGAAAATAAATGTCATAGAAAAAATTCTTAAAGTAAATGTTATAGAAACCATTCTTAAAATTACTCTAAGTTTTAAATTTCACATTACTGTGAAAAGTTTTCTGTTGCTTCTGGCTGTATGATTAAAAAGAAATAATTGGGGCTTCCCTGGTGGCGCAGTGGTTGAGAGTCCGCCTGCTGATGCAGCGGACACAGGTTCGTGCCCCAGTCCGGGAAAAACCCACATGCCACGGAGAGACTAGGCCCATGAACCTGCACGTCTGGAGCCTGTGCTCCGCAACGGGAGAGGCCACAACAGTAAGAGGCCTGCATACCGCAAAAAAAAAAAAAAGAAATAATTTTTATTCATGTGATTTTGATACAGTATTATTGTCTTAACAGAGATGCCAAAGTATCAAAATAGCTAAAACACTGAAGCTCGGTATGACTAATATATTATCTAAATGTGAAGTCTATAAAGCATTGAAGCATATAAAGCACAGTATGTCCAATTCTCGTAAGAGCTGTAATGACCTATTTTTAGGGGGAACGGGGCTAACTGCATTCACTGTAAATTTATCTTAAGGATCTGTTAAGTATTATCTAATGCATCTGATCTTCCTTTTATTGCCTATAAAATATTGTCACTTCATTATTCTAGGATTCTTTTTTTATTATTATTGAAATGAATCTGATTAAATCACAGTCTCAAGGGAACATCAGCTCACGTTTCAAAACCATCATATAATTCAGCAGAAATGCGGCAGAGTTGATAGACTCTGCCTCAGAACAAAGAGTTAGCATGGAAAATAACTTCACCTTTGATCCCAAGGGAAAGAAGGATGCCTTTAGGTCATAATAAGGGCACTCCCATAACACATTCCATCTGTTTAAATCCCTGTACATCTCAGCATTGCCAGGGGAATAGTGGGGGTCATGGTATTATTGGTGTAGAATGGGCTTTCTTATGAAAAGGAAAACTTATAATACTAATGATATTTTATCCAAAATAACTGTGGTTGGTGGTTAAAAGTATAAACATTGCCCATTAAGTAGACTGGGCAACATATCACTATCTTTTTAAAATACATTATCTGCACGTCAAATGCAGTATCGTGGGCAGTAACTGATGATTATAAACAGAGCTGCTGGCGCTTTTTCTCTAGACTCAGGGCATAGGTGACCTCTTGACACGGGATTGATGGTAATCCAGATCATTGAGTATGCTGCGTATTGTTATTCACAGAGACTACACAAATGTAATGATTTAAAAAAGTCAGCTGCTGATTAAATGACTTCAATTTGTTTGTTAATAATGCTTCTGAAAGCTATAGGAGATTATCTCTAACCAAATAAAGAGTCAGAGCTTTCACTATGCAACAGGAGCTTTCTCTGAGGATGGTGATAATTAACTTGAATGACCAGCTGCTCAAGGATAAACAAAATGTTGGCTAAAAGCAACAGTTGGTAATTGAATCATGATATCTCCATGAATGCCTGTGGACCTCAAGAGGAAACCACTAGCAACATATATTTAGTCCACTCTTCTTGTACACAAGGCATCATTGCTTTCAGTTCTATATTGAGGTCAAGTGGAAATGAAACATTTAATAAAATGATAGCTCAGAAACTTGGAAATTAGGAGAAGATAGGAGAGAATGAATTGAATTCTTTGACAGCAAAATTAGATTTTTGAAAAGGCAGGAGAGGTCAATTTATTTTGTAGTTTTCTCTTAGATACCTGAGCCTCTGATATATATTGACAGATGAGCTGAATCTTTCATCTATAACTTTTAACATTTTAAATTAGTTTTCTGAAGATGTCATATTCTCTTGGTTCCTTGAAATATGTTGTGGTATTATTTTTTGAAATGTTTTCTGTAGTCTACTATTCTAATGAATAACAGTAAAAAATAAATTTCCTGTCTAACCTGGTGATCTAAACTGATATTGAAAAAAATTCTGCAAAGATTATGAATTTGAAGGTGGTTATGGGACTCTGGGACTCTGATCTAGCCTTCAAATCATTAGCATAAGATTCCAGGTTCAGTCAGCACTCAAGATTAACCATATGTGTCATTATGCATATAGAATATGTAGGGGGAAAAATGCAAAACATGGGGGTAGTGATGAAGGTACTGTATCACTTAATAATTTCAGAGATATATTTCAGTAAAATTTGAAAGTGGGCCTAGAAAAAGTAAGCATAGACATATGCTAACTGAATGGAATTAAGTTTGGTGACAGTAAAGTGTCATTCTAGAACTTTTGATATTTTCTTAGTTCTAAAATCAATATTTGAGCTGCTGATTCAATTAAATAGTCAAGAGGGATTTATCATTATGTCAGTGCATTATACAATCTTTACATCATAAATAGTAGTCTTATAGTTTTCTTCAAAGCTTGGATTAAATATCTTGCTGCAATTGTTTTCCTATTTAAAAAGCAAAGTTTATGTAATACATAAGAGTTATCCTCTCCACAATTGTCACATCTCCAAGCAGTGGTTTAGCTCAGGAGTTCTTAATATGGAGTCTACAATCATGCTTAGAATTCAGGGAGAACCCATGAACATGGAAACAGGTGGAAAAAAAGGGTTCATTTTTTATTTCTAAGTTTTAATTAAATTGAACATTTCCTTAATTATTTACGTGAGCAATAAACCAGAGTATTGTATGGCAGTATCTGTGACTTTAGCCTGAATAGAAATTTCAGATATTTCCAAAGAACACTATGGATGTAACAAAAATCTTGACTATCCTCATCACTGATTTGAAATCACTATGGTTATTAGATATTGTGTGATCTTATTATTTACTGCATTAATAGAGAATCATATTTCTCCAGTCATTTATGACTGTCTCATAAATCACCCAAGAACTTAGTAGCTTAAAGCAATGATTTATTCTTTCTTGCAGTCCATTGCTTTTACTGGACTAAGTGGTTCTTGGGGGTCTCTCATGAGATCCCAGACAGATGTCAGCTGGGACTGCAGTTAGCTGAAAGCTCAACTAGGCTGGTTGTTCCACATGACTCACTGACAAGACTGATAATTGATGCTGGCAGTAGGCTGCTAGATTAGTGGCGACTGACAACCTGAGCACCTACACCTGGTTTCTCTCTGCCCTATAGCAGCTAAATTCTGAAAGCGAATGTTCCAAAACATTCCTTGGTCTGCGAGACCAAGGCAGAAGCTGCAAGTTTTCTGATGGCCTAACTTTACTAATCCCACTAGCCCAGATTCAACATGAGAGGCATCTATACAATGGCATGGATACTCTGGAGTGTGATTCACTGAGGGCCATCTTTGAAGAATAGCTACTACACATTATAATCGTATACATCAAAAATATTTTGAAAACTGTATTTTGATGTAGTTTTCTTTGCAATGTTATTTTTAAATATTACACATTTTTAAACCTTATTCTGAGAAGAGTGTCTAGTCTTTATCTAGCTGCTAAGGGGATATGTGATATCCGCCAAATATTAAAAAGCCCTGGTTTAACAGAAATATCATTTAATAGCACAGTGTTGTTTTTCTTTTCTGAGACAAAATTTGAAAAAGCTCATATCAAAATCATCTTAGTAATTTTTAATAAGCCACACAATATGTTTTATCAAATTTATTGAGCACTTAATTTGTACAAAGCATTTGGCAAACATTGATTATTCTGCTGAGTTATTTTCCCTTTTGAAAGAATGCACAATACATTTTTAGCATTAGAATTGATAAAACATTTTGTCTCTCCGTCTGAGTTCATGTGCTTTTTGTAATGTGATATGAAAGCCACATAACCTCAAAACTTCGTTTTCCCTTTATTACTTTGATTGCCAGGAAGCTCATAAGCATTGGTTAATGCTTATATTTTAGCATTATACGAAGACAATGAGATTTTCCTGTTTTGTAGAAAATTTATTTCTTCACAAAAGTTCCCTTTTTTAAAGATTCCATGAATAAAAATAAAGTCAGTGTTTTGTGTTGTTATTTACTGCATGGCTAAATATTTCTGAAAAATTTATCTGATTTAAGATTTAATTCTCATAGTCTATTATGTCAGTGGAACATGATTTAACTTTAGTTTGCTCAAAATAGTGTTTATGGCAAATAAACATTGTATGAAAATGGACCTAAATTAATGTTATTGAAATAGTGGACTGCTGAAGCATAATTGTGCATGTGCGGTCATTCTCATTAGAAGGAATTAGAATTTTTCTACCTATATTTAATCATCTCACCCCAACTGATTCATTTTTAGACTAGTTTCTTAGAACTGTACTTAAATTCTGACAGGAGCCCATAAATCATCTCTTTTTGACTTTTCTTGCCAAAAAACATTGTGAAACTGCCATTGAGTGTAAATAATGTCTTTATTTTCCACACACATTCAGCAAGACACTCTTATTTATGCTTGCCGCAGTGACTGTCAATATTCTTTCCCTTCCAGATACCTTCTGCTTCAGCATTTCTTGTAGTTCAACAAGTGACCAATACAAAATCCATCGGTTTCCCACTAAAACAGAATCTTTTAGCTGAAATTAACTTTATAGAAATGTTAACATCAGCTTGGGGTTTTAAGCCATAAATATAATATTTCATTAGCTTCCTTTGCAAAATGTAGCATTATTATTTATTTAAAAGAAATGCTGCTACGTTCCTTCTACTCTTTAATGAAAATATCTTTAAAATTTACTTTTAACCTCTTTCAGTTAATAAGAAGTATTCTATTGCCAGGCCTACCTTATATTTATTGGTGGCTGTGGGTTATTTAACATCCTTGCTATGCTCAAGTCATTATTTCTTTTATGCTTTAGACACAGTGTAGAGGAGATAAATAATTCCACAGTGGCTTATCACTGTGACCAACAGATAAGTATAACATTACAATAGTATAATTAATGGCGAGAAAAATCAAAGAAAGGGTACACATCCTATTATAACTTGTTAGAATATTCTTTCTTGCACATAGTTTATGGTTATTTATTCCCTGTCGAAATTTAACACCCCCCAATGTGAAAGTTAAATGCAGCAAAATATATTTCATGCTGCTTTGAAAATTTTCTACTGATAGATTTAGTTTATCTCAGGTCACAGAAAGAAAGAAAAATTCCACTGTTTCTTTGACGATTCTCTTATTTAAAATATCATAAACCTGGATATATTTTAGGAAGGGTATACAATGTTAGAAAATACTGTTTCCGTGCTTAAATTGTTTAAGTGTTGGTAGAAATTCGGAATATATCTATACTTGATAGTAATTCTATCATTGCCTTGAAACAGGTCCTTGTCATTATGGGTAATGAAAATTGAATATATTTAAGATGAAGGCAGTTTTCTGAATATCAGTTTCTTTTTATACAGTACTCTGAAATTAGTATTAAAACAATGCTATTAGAAGACCTTTGTAAGTAGCTCAAGTACTTCATCTCCCTTTTTGTTTGCCTATGTCCCATTCCCTGGTACTCCTTGACATTTCCACTTCCATTCCCCAATTTATGCTTTTCCTTGTTCTGTCACTTTATGACATTCCACTTTATCCTTTCAATGATAGTGCTCCTTTAAGAATTGGTGGAACTGCCCAAAAGTCAAACAAAAGGCATTGAAACAGCTCTATTTCATTTTCTCCTACTGAACCCATGAGACAAACATACTGACCACACAGAGATACATGAATACACTCACACATAAACACACTATCTAGTGTAATTATTTGTGACTATTCTTTCTCTAAACCTTTGCAACAGAGTACTGTTAAAGTTAAAAAAAGAGCATGCACTTCTAATATGTGTGCATTACATAACATGCACAAAAATGCAGTTGACAGAAAATTTTGTAGTACAGATAATTCCTTTGCAACTGATAAAACAATTGACTTGAGTATTATTTAAAGGTTGAATAAGATATTTGAGAAAAAAATAATATTGTCTCAAATTATTTTATAATTATCTTTTTGAATGTGCACGTTTTCAAGTCGAGCAATGAGAGTTTGAAGTAAAATAGTCAAACATGTATGTCCAGAAAATATTTATTTTCTGCAATATGTTTTCCTAGCTCATCAAGATTATTTAGGGTCTACAAATGGTTTTAAAGATTTTCAACTAAAAATTCATTTGTTTGACATTTGATTATTCTAAGTCACTTACCAAATAAATTCAGAGATGCTGTCTATAAAATCGTGCTTTCTTAGAGCAAAACAGGTAAATTATTTCATCTATTCTTACCTCTAAACCCTGCAGATAAAAGCTTTTATTCAGAAGATTTCAACAAAATAACATTTAAAACAGAAAAAAAAAACATATACTTTCTAGGGAAAAATAGTTGGGAGAACTCTAATACTATTTCTTTGACGATAAGAAGGAATCAAAATCTATAGCTTACTTTCCTTCAGGCTTTTTGATTGATATTAGCTGTCACCGTTTTCATAAATGGTTCTCTGTGTGATGGACTGATTAACTCTAAGCAGAATCGAGTTCAAAATTTCTGTGATTAGGTATCCACACATCTTTGTCCAAAATTCTAAGCTATGTATTTTGCCGGTGGTATTTATGTAATATCTTATTACTCGTAATTAGAATTTTTGTCCCACACCTCATTCTTCTTCCACCGTAACCAACAAAATATCATTGACTCTCCTTTAAATTTCCATGAGACTTCAGGCATCTCTTAATAACCTGGTTAATTTTAGACCTGAATACTCTTATATTCGTGAGCTGTGCTATTAAATTATTTGTGGTTTATGAATTTTACCTGCTGTCTTCTAGTTCTAGTGCAGCTGGTATTATTGGCTGATGACCAACATAGTTGGTATCAGGTCAACTGAATTCATATTTGCTCATCTTCATGTTTGCCATTGACAGACTGACTCTTTTCTAATTTTCTATACCACAACTGAAAACATTATCCAAAGCTGGCTTCAGTTATGGTCCAGAAGTTTAGAAAATTCTTATGGTATTGTTTTTTTTATACAACAGATTAATGAAAAATATATTTAGTTACAAAGGCACCATCAATAAAAATGAGAATATAACATACCAATGCTTTACTGTATTAAGACCAAGTCAAAAAATATATATTTGAGATTCACAGATTTTACTGTTCATCACATCCACATCACATGCCCAAATTATTCCT
Organism: Mesoplodon mirus; assembly: GCF_964341445.2. Taxonomy (NCBI): domain Eukaryota; kingdom Metazoa; phylum Chordata; class Mammalia; order Artiodactyla; family Ziphiidae; genus Mesoplodon; species Mesoplodon mirus. The sequence continues at coordinate 114,252,001 of NC_138982.1, forward strand.
GAATATATTATATACTATTTCATAATGTACCTATTATTCATATATTAATCTAAACCATCTTGATATTGTATATATAATCCAGGGTATCTAGATTGAAAAGATCAGTGTGCTTATTTCCTATAATGTAATATAATACAATATGGCCACATTTATCTTAGCATTAATAACAAATCCTATATAATAATAATTATTAAATTTCCCAGATATATGTAGTCAGCCACTTAAGAAAATTTATTATTTTTATTGACACTTTTCTACACTGTTGATAGCCTGCTGCCTCAATAACTTTTCTGGAGGGGACTTGACTCAATGCATCTTGAGCTTTATGTTTATACCATTTGGAAAAAAACTTCATTCTCATTCACCTTGAAGGAAAAATAGTAGATTCACACAAACATTCTATAAATGTTTATTTTCATGTTATTTTCATTAGTAGGAATTGAGAAACTACCTATATCCAGCAGAAGAGTACTTAAATATAGTTACTTCATTGCAATGCAGTGCTGTCTAGCTATCTAAAAATAATGTAGAATGAGAAATTTTAAAACTGTGGCATATTTTCTACCTGTAATGGTGTGTAAAAAAGAAAGCACAGCACAAACATGATACATAGCATAAATATATAATTACTATAAGTTAATTACAACACCATGTATATAGGTGTGTTTGTGTGTCTGTGTGTGTTTTAGTAGCATTAGCAGCAGTGGTACAAATAGATGGAAGAAAGTTGACCACAATATTATCAGTATTATAATGGTTATCAATGCATGCTTGGATGTCAGGTGAATTTAAATTTTTCCTTTTTTTTACTTATCTGTTTTTAAATTTTTCTACAGTACTGTAATTACTTTTTCTCATCAGTGCACAAACAAGAGATATTTACATGCTTTTAAAAGTGATTTCTCATTTAAAATAATCCTTATATATAATTTGTGTATAATAATGATGATGATTTACTTAATATCTTCAGTGTTTTTATAACTTCCTAAACATTTTCTTATACATCAGTTCATTTGCTTTTTCATAATAATAACTATGAATAGTATAGGTCAGCTATTACCCTGTATTAGGCATAAGGAAACTGAGACACAGAGAAGTTTAACAACTTCCATAGCAGAACTATAACTGAATCCAGATCTACAGAGGTCAAACTGAGTGCAATATCTCCTATGCCAACTCAGTAGTCACTAGCAAATTATAAATGTTCTTTATTTTTTATACAAAGTAAATGAAATTACATCTTTGGTTCATAAATTCTGATTTCAGCTCTGATTTGGTATTTAAAGCATCTATTCTTATTTCTAAAATTGTATCATTGTATTGTTATTTTTTACAAATATATATTCTTTTTCACTATCTATTGACACCTGTCTTCAGGTGTGCTTATCACTTTCAATTTCTTCCCCTGTGTTTTCATTGATAGCTCCAGTTTTAGGTCTTGGCTTTTTCCTTTTATCTCCCGGGCTTGTTAGACAATTAACTCTCTGGGTAAGCAAAGCCAACGAAAGTGTTTTATGCAGAATTTAGTTACTAAGGATTTGGAGTACCTAATAAAAATAGATGTCTGGCCTATTGATAGTTTACATGTCTTCAGATATATTTATTATATTAATGTCATTTTATGTCAGTATATAATGATAATCTTCTGAAACATTAATACTTGTTTAATAAAAAAAATCTTTCTGTATAATTTATTCTCTTCCATGTATTATCTCTCATATCTAAATGGAGACTATTTGTTCATATACTTGCTCAAATAATTATGTTGCTGCTGATTCTCTGTGTTCTAAATTCCAATATATTTTTGGAAATTATTGCTTACATATTAGACTCTTCTATGTAAACTACAAAAAATTAGTCTTCAACAAGTTGACATATTTTAACTATAATATAGTGGGTTAGACCATTCTGGGGAAACAATTCATATCTCTGGAAATAAAAAGGAGATTAGGTAGGACATATATTGACATGAGACAGTGGTTCTCACATATTAGTCCTACATTAACTGTTGGTCTACACTGTTCCACTGAACATTATTTAATCTAATTATATATAAAGTTAAATTTTATCTATTTTGTGGATTATAGACTTCTTAGTCTTCTACATTAAAAAAGATTGCGTGTGTGCTTCAGTTCGAAAGTTTATAACTTTCCCCTTACAGCTTTGAATACTTTATGTAATTACTATCATTTTGACTGGCCCAGCAATAAAAAAAGTATTTTCAAAATATAACATGACAGATGGGAGATATGGCTTACAGCTTGATAAAAGCCACCTTACTTATGGTAAGGAAAAGAGTAAAAAAAAATATGATTGCAGGTGTCACCTGCAAAATAATATAACTGTCCAAAATAAAAATATTTGCCGAAAAACATCATCTATCCATTTCTCTTTATCAAAGCCCTTCTTTGGACCAAGAATTTCAATAACATAAGAAAGGTATTTGCTTTCTAGCTGTAATGTACATAATAGCATTCTACAATACCTTAGCAATGAATAAAATATCGTACTAAACCTTCCATTGTTTTCATACTGGTACAGTGATATACAGGAAAAAAATCCCAAAGGCATCCAATGAAACTTTTAAAATAATCTTGAAAAATTAAAGAATTAGGTAAATTTGTCATCTAGTTTTATCACAAAGAAAGGCTTAAAATAGTTTCATCATTCATTCAGAGATGTCCTTTACCATTCCATTTCTGTAAATTGGCATAAAACTCATTCAAAAATTTTTTTTTATTTCCATGTTAATCATATGAGACCATATAGATTTTTAAAAATTAAAATTTTCCGAGTAAAACTTGAGAGAAATCATAGAAACAGTACACATGTTAAATACTGTTTGTCTCTCTTTATTGTGATGAGTTATTTAAAATTATAATGATAAAGTAGTTTTTCTTAGACAATGTGACATATTTTTCCAGAAACATTATTTTTCTACAAAGTATGGACAATTCATAAATTTTTCTACCCTAGACATTAATAAAATAATTAGTTTGGTATTAAGAGATTCAAGATTATTTAAAATGTTTATCAGATACACATTGGACTAAAAGTTGTATTTAAGAAGAGAGATAAATTATTCTTAAGTACTTTAAAGGAATTAATTAAGATTTTAAAACAAAGCATTCTGTTCTAAGATACAAAGATAATATATGATATAAATCAAACTTTCAAGTTAGGACACTCTGCCGGGATTTTGGACCCTCTAGAATTTTTAGAATTTTGGACCCTCTAGCTCTATATTTGTTTATGTCTTCTCTATTTTTCTTGATGCTAGATGTTAAGATTACATGCTTCCTAATTCATAAGCAAAAGAATGGTTTTTCACCTTGTTCATAGGCAAAGTCCTGAGAGACACCCTTGTTGACCTGCCTTAGACCACACACCCAGTATTGGAAGAATCATTGAGGTTAGAAGCGAAGAATAGGTTCCTCAAGAGTGGACCCAGCTGTCCAAGATCCACAGGGATTCCAAAATATATTTCAACTTTTGGTTAAAAAAAATAGAGAATGGATGCTGGGAAGTAATTAGTAATTGGCTACTAGGCCAGAGACAATAGACCATAAAATATTAAGTGCTTGAGGTTAAAGCCAATTTACCTGGATTGAAATCTATCTCTGCTACTTCCTAAATGTGTGAACTTGGGTGAAATTTTTTAATCATTTTGTGCTTGGTTTCCCCATCTTTAAAATAGAGATGATGATAATAATGATAATAACAATAATACCTTTCTCTTAGGTTTGTGTGAAGACTAATTGGATAATTGATAACAAGGATAGAAGGGGGAAGAGGAGGGAATGGGTTTTGGATCCCAGGGAAAGTAGCTGGGTATGCAGGGGCTACTGAGAGAAGCAGTGGACTTCGATAGATCAGAAAATATCTAGCATCAGCATTAAGCTTGAAGAAAAATAGGAAGCAATGAGAATGAATAGAGAAAATGTAGTATGTACATATAGTGGCATATTATTCAACTCTAAACAAGAAGGAAATTCTGCAATATGCAACAATGTGGATGAACCTTGAGACATTATGCTAAATGAAATAAGCCAGTCATAGAAAGACTAATACTGCATGATTGAACTTATATTAGGTGTCTAAAATAGTCAAATTTGTGGAATTAAAGAGTGGAATAGTGGTTGCTGGGGAAAGAAGGAAATGGGGAATTACAAATCAATAGGTCTAAAGTTTCTGTTTAACAAGAAAAATAAGCTCTAGAGATCTGTTATACAACATTGCACCTATAGTCAGCAGTACTGTATTATACAGTTAAAAATTTGTTAAGAGGGTAGATCTCATGTTGTGTTCCTAACACAATAAAATAAAATTAAAAATGGAAAAGAAAAAATGAATTATAAATTATTATCAGAATTAAATTTCATAAAAATGGGTTAACCCAGCGCTTTACAAATTTCTTGACCACATCATCTCAGCGTTTTCACCTTCTGTCCACTTAAGCAAACCATGCCCATTCATTCCACCTAGACATTTTCATTACTTAAAATTTTATCAGTTTGGAAAGCTTATCATCCCCGATTCTATTATCTGACCATTCCAGATGAGGTTGTGCTGCAAATATACATGTTCTTGGAATTATTCACATCCTTCTGACTTGGGCCCTTTTTTAAATTAGATGAAGTCATGCTTTTTATGTTGCTAATTTCAATCCTGATGACATCTACCAACATAACCCGACTCTACCCCTTACCACACAGTAGAAGTTGTTTGGTCTGACAAAGAAAGTTTGTAACCGAGAGGCAGGAGTTCAGATATCTAGTCTGCTTTGTAACCTCTAGAAAAGCTCTGCCCAACAGAAATATAAAGCCATACAAGTAATTTAAATTTTTCTAGGAATGACATTTAAAAAATCCCCACATATTAGGTGTACATAATTTTAGTTGTATATTTAACATAATATATCCAAAATATTATTATCATAAGTCTTCAAAATGTGCTGTATATTTTACACTTACAATACATCTGAATTCTAACTACACGTTTCAAGTGCTCAGTGTCATGTGTGTCTGGTAGCTACCATGTTTAGCAGTGAACCTCTAAAGGCACTAGATATGTGCAAGCTTGTATTCTCACCTGTAAAATAATAGTTAGAATTATATTTGGCAGTAAGTTTCACTGACCTATAATAACAGTGGCTGATCAAAGGGCAGAAATGTATTTTTGTCTTTTGTAAATGGCTAGAAATATGGGGTTAAGTGTTAGTAACTTGGCTCAGCTCCACGAACTGTTCAGGAACCCAGGCCCCTTTTAGCTCACAGTTCTTCCATCTCTGTGGTGTGACCCTTGACATCCTTGTCAAAAAAAAAAAAAAAAGTAACATTTATCTTCCAGGCAGCAGGAGAGAGAAAGGAAATGTGAGAATGGGCCAAAGGCAAAATAGCAACTATGCTTCAGAGAATGTTCACAAAGGCTAACACCTATCACTTCCACTTATATCACCCTGGCCAGCACTTGCTCCAGAAAATTAGTCTTTTTTGTAGTCAGCCAGTTAGTCAGCTGAAAACTGAGAGTTCATTAGTTCTGAAAGAAAGGAAGATATATATTTGAATAAGCAGCAGCCCCTATCTTAGGCTTACTCTGAGACCACACCCATGGACTCCAGGTAATTTCAATCTTTGCATCCCTGGAGGACTGTGAGAGGATCCAAGATGTCTCAACAACTTAATACATTGCTTCCTCCAGAAAAGTTCATATTTAAGTATGGATGCATGCCTCACTTTGATTTAGATTGTTATTGTATTCATGGCATTTCAGGGTTTTGGGTTGTCAGAGAAAACTTGATGGCACACAAGTAGCTCTGTTTCTAAGTAGGGGAGTCCCTATGCTTGTACTGTGTTGTTTAGTAGTTACCCTGGAATTGAGGAAATTTCCATACTAAAGATTATTTTCAGGCAAAAAAAAATAGTCATCAATTTTTATTAAAACTTTTCAAATTTAAACCACTGGTATTCTTTAAAAGTTCATTTGTTCACTCAAAATTATTGTCTTTATTTTAGATTCTGTTACATTTCTTGCCCTACCTAGAAACAGATATGTAACCATCTTAGTAATAAGAAGAAATCTTATGAATAAGTACCATCACATGTTCTTTCTTTGAAAAAGAATATGATTAGACTTTGTACATAGTCCATAATTGATGTTATGAACAGAAAGATATGTTCTAAATATAAGACCTTTCTTAAACATTAATTTTGTGATCAAATGTGGCAACTGTTTAGAGAGGTCAAAAAAGCCTATTATTTTGAAGCTTATCAGCACTCTCAACATCTCCTCAGCAGGTTTCTTGATTTATTCTATTGTGGTTGAAAGTCAGCTCTTTCTGCTTTATGTGCTGACTTACTTTATAAATTATTAATGTCCTCATTGCCTGGCTAAACACTTTAATTCCTCAAAAAAATTTTGTTCGTGCCAGCAATTCTTTCTGTCATTAGTGGTTCCCTTTAGGAACACTTTCAGACTGAATTAAGTAACTTGATGGAAGTTTAGCTACAAATCCACCTCTTTGTTAACTAAATGGAAAATAATTCAGGAGGGAGGGAAATGCAGACAAAATTGACAATTAACCTTCTGGATTTTCTCAGTTGAAGCATAGTTTGGGAGAACTAAACCATATTAAAAATAATCTAAAATGCGCTTCTAATTAAATGTTTATCTGTCATATATGTTTACTTATGTGTATTATAAAGAGGAAAATCAAATTAAAAGAGGTGAATTTACCTCCTTTACCTATCCATCTGCCTGTGATTGTTTATTTAACTAATAATAAAAGCAGAATAATCACATAAAAAATATGAATGACAAAATGAATCATGTCTTCGTTAACTAATCACACCTGCTATTACAATTTTGATATATGTTCTCCATTGTTTATTACTATTAATAGTTTTAAATAGGTTTTAAATAGTTGCAGTCATAATCTATATACTCTGGAATACTATTTTCTATTTAAACTGTGTCAAAGAATATTTTCATGCCACAATTAGTTTTCAAAATCCCCATATTAGCTGCATACTCTTCCTTTGAGAGAAAGTAATATAAATAATTAATTGTTTCCTAATTGATGGAAAGGTAACTGGCTCCTAATTTTTGATGCTTAAAATAATACTGCAATGAACATCTTCATTTAAAACATATTTTGGATTATTTTGTTGTGATAGACATTTTGCAACGGAATGGGATGAGTATATGGTTAACTCTTCTATTGTATTACCAGTTTGGTTTTTGCAAAAGGTTGACAATATTTGCAATAAGACCTCCTTCCACAGAATTAGCCATAATTATTGCCAAGTTTTAGGAGTTAATAAAATACTAGCATATTGTTAAATAAATATTTTGTATTTCTGACTAAAATTTTCTGTTTCTTAATTATATTTCCTTTTCATGAACTTTGCATTTCATCATTCGTGAGACTCTTAAAATTTTATTATTAATATATGAACTCTTTATATATTTGTTGTGTATAACTTTACAGGTTTTTGTCTCACTATGTTTGGTCATGTTTTTTATTCTTTTTCCACGTTAAAGTCCTTTAGTTTTAAACAATAATATATATGTATATCCTTTTGCCATTATTTGTAGTCTATATGGCATTTATTCTCCCTTTCCAGATGATCCAAAATGATTGAATAATTTTATTCTCCTTAAAATACCTTAACCATTTCAAAATAAAATCTAGTTGATTTGAAATTACTTGTGTCATATGTATGTGTGAAGTAGGTATTTACATCTTTTTCTCAAAAACTGTCATTCTTTAATTAGTATTTTTAAACACCAGAACAAATGGTGAATTGATCCATCTGTTCCATCCATCCATTCATTCAGTCATTTAGCTATTCATTCTTTTATAACAAATATTTTTGAATGACTACTTGTAAGCTTTCTTTTATTATACAATGAGAATTTTATGTCATTTCGAGTCATTTTTCTTAATCACTCAGTTGGAAATAGCCCTAGTCCATCTATCTGCATAAAACCATCTACCTGCCTAACACCAGTTACAGCTAGTTGGGTAGTCAGAATCAAGGAAACCCACAGAGACCATGCTGAGAGCTCGAAAGAGCTTTTCTTTTTCTGGACATTTACCTCTGCCTTCCTCTACTTCTAGCACTTGTCTGACACTAGATCTCTTGATTCTCTTCTTAAAAAAATGAACCAGTATCCTTTTTGAGACAATATATCTACCTGTGATTTTTTTCATTCCTTAAGGAGGGATCAGAATAATTTTCAGAAAAAGATAAGACAAAATTTGTCAACTCCTCATTCAAAACACTAGAAGGTAAAACAAACAAACAAAAAACCACTAGAAGGTAGTGATGACTTTATGTAATATCAATCTGAGAATCTCTGTGAGACCACTACAGATGCCTCTTTTTCACTGTGACCGTGAAGTGATGACAATGTATAAGGACGTAAACTTGGAAAGAGAGACTTAATGAGCAGGCAGATTACCTAGGCGCCATTTTCTTCACCTCTACTCAATTTTGGGAGATCAGTTTAGCTAAAACCAATGCAGATATCATGATATTACCTTTTACTCATTTGAATTAGAGCTGTTGAGAAAACAATACAAATGCATAGATGCTGTTTCTAATTTGTTATATGTGATTTATTGCCATGGATATTTTTTCCCCTTTTATCATCTGTTTATATAAATCACTCACATATAATGAGTTATAGCTCAGTTTCTAAATACAATCTGTTATTATAATAAGATTCATTATTTATATCTTATACACAAGAAAAATAGGCTTTCCTGTTAGAATTAGAATAGGCCAGATTCTTCTTAGGACAAGTAAGCAATTAGGAAAGGCAATAGTACCCGGAAAGAGGAGGCAATAAACATACAGGGATTTGGGAATTGGCTAAAGGGATTGCCCTAAAGCTGACAGCTCTCTTCTGAGGAAAGTTAAAGGCTATACAAATGTACAATTGAAAATTTTAGGAAAGCATACAAATTATTACTATATCACAAATATAAAAATATACTCACATATTAACATTTTAGTGACAAAAAAACCGAAATATCTCCTCAAATGATACCCTGATGCTATTTTTTAATTTTAAATGGGGGGGGGGGAGCCACAACTACATACACTTAAATTTTACTGAGACTAAATTCTCCATAATACAATTATTTTCCCAACAGTGTTTTAGATTGTGAACACGACAACACATTTTTCATATGCTGAACATTTCACTCCAGATCCTACATTTAGTAATGAGATATTTCAACATGTACTTTCTTGTTAATAGACTCTTAATCCACCGCAAATCACTTTAATGTTTTTCAGTAGCCCTTTTCAGGCTGCTGGAATTTTCTGCACTTTAAGAGATTTTTTTTGTTAATAAAATAAAAGAATAATAGAAAGCCAACACTGTTTCAAAGGGGTATATTAAATTGGTTTAAATAGTACACATTGGATTAGTATAATTAAATTGGAATTCAAGGTAACCTTTTTATAATTTTGTATCAAACAGAGAAAAGCAAAGCTAGTGTATTGAATGCCCCACATATTCAATGGGTTTGTTTAATGGTGCATTGATTTGTTATGCACTATACAGAGCTAAAGTCCTTTATTGGTTTATTTTAAATATTTTTACTTTTAATAAGAAAGACAACATATACTGTTTATCAGGTGTTCATATTTTACCTCACTTGCTTCTAATCACTGAACAAAATATAACAAATAGCTAGCAGGCCTCAGATTCCATCTCCTTCTTTCTCCCCCTGGACCTAATCAGTATACTGACAAGGGCCTACAGTTTTAAAACTGTATTTTTCTTCCTTTGCTTTTAAAGTAATTGATTTTCTTCCAAGAAGTGGGAAAACAGAGAAAAGTCTGTATTTTTATTATGACTATTGTCATAAGGTAGATCCTAGAAGCAAAATTACATGGTCAAAGTTTATAAAATGTTTTAAGCTTTTAATATTTATTACCAAATTGCTTTTCAGAAAGAAATGAAGTTATACTTCTAAAAATGGATTCTTTATTTTTTGTACTTTAAATATTTTCATGATTATGTTACTAAACACTTGTAAATGTGAAGAAGCAGTTCATATGAATTATATGTTCTTACAAATATCACTGCTAGCAGCACATTACTTAAGGTGAATGAATACAGTTTCAAAAAGGCAGATTCCAGAATTTACACACACCCAAGTATATATGAGTATATAGTATGTACTAACACCCCTTCAAACATTATTTTAAAGATAACGTTTGAAAGTAGCATCAACTTCTCTTTTAACTGGAAGTTGATAGAGAAAATATGAGCCATTTAATTTATTAGTTTGAAGCATTTTGTTTCAGATAGGAGAATGTAAAAAGCAGGACAGAAAAGCTGATCTTGAGATAGGCCAAGGTGGGTGGTAAACCACATTTTATCCTATCATGAGATACATCATTGTGTCACTAATACCTCTGGCTTAAAATCCCTTAAATTTTGTCATGACATTATACAAATGTGGATTTAACAACAAATCACAGCTCCTTTTATTTCTCCTAAACATGTTACCACATCTCTTGTTTCCTATTTTGAGCAATTCTTGCTCCCTATGTCAATAATAGTTTCCCTCCCCAATGTTGTTTTTTCTATATAATTTCTGCTTTTCTTCAGGCATATACTTGGTCCTATCTACCAAGAAGTTTTCTCTCCTGAAATTCTATAAAAATTTAATTATGTCTGTTTCCCACACTGTAGAGTACTCTCCATGAAGGCAAGATTCAAAACAATTTTGCTCTCTGATATTCTGTGGCTGATACAACACTAGACACAAAAATGCTTTCTCAAGAATGAGCATCAAATATATGATTCACAAGCTGAATTGTTTGAAAAAGAAACATCAAGTCCATCAAAAATTACTATAGACATATAATAGAATATCACAATTTCAACGTGCTACCATTGAAATCATGAGAGTACTAGGAGTTCTTGGCTAGAAATTAACTTTGTACTCATTATTATAAGAAAACTTGCTAACAAGCTTTTCATGTAGATGGAATTGGTGAGAAACTTGTTAACATAGTAAATAAAGCAATTTCTAAACACTTAAATTCACATTAACTACACAGTAGGTCTTAAGAATAGAATGTAAGTCTGTTAACTTTTTGCTTTTATTTGTACTGAGAAAACAAATCCTTCCACCTGGACACTTTTGTTGAAGATAGTAATGATACATTTTTCCACGCTCCAATTATATCCTATTGCAATAAATACATAAATCTTTATATCTAGTCTACAAAAAACTATATATTCTGTAAAAGGATATCTATTCTATATATCCAATTATCTCATAGATAATGTCCCACCTTATATACTAATATCATGTGCTGTTGTTTCTTTAATAACTTTTGTAGAGTTAGGCTTTTTTAACCTTTCTCCTTGTGTTCTGGAACGTTGAGATGATATGTAGTGATTTTGTGAAGGGCAGAGTTGATGTCTCTGATTTCCCTGAAATTCTGTGCTATGGCTGTGGATATGTCTGGCTTTAGAAATTCCACAGCTAGGGAGCTATTTCTTTAGGTTAGGGATCATCTGATTAATGCAAAATGTTATACAACATAAGGATTTGTTCTCAAGCAACTTAAGGTTTCACAGACCTGGGTTTAAATCCTCTTACTGGACAAGGAAAACTATGTCTGTTAAAGCCACAATTTTTACACCTCAAGAATGTTTATAGGGCTTCCCTGGTGGTGCAGTGGTTGAGAGTCCGCCTGCCGATGCAGGGGACATGGGTTTGTGCCCCGGTCCAGGAAGATCCCACATGCCGCGGAGCGGCTGGGCCCGTGAGCCATGGCCGCTGAGCCTGCTCGTCCGGAGCCTGTGCTCGGCAACGGGAGAGGCCACAACAGTGAGAGGCCCGTGTACCGTGAAAAAAAAATGCTTATAATAATACTTATCTTGCATTTGACTGTGAAAATAGGAAATTACATATATAAAGTGTCTAGAACATACTAGACATCCTATAAACAGTAGCTGTTTTTAAAATGTTATTACCAAATGTTGCCTTGCTTTTCATTCATTTATCTTATAACTGATAAGGTATGTGGTTGGGATATTTTGGATACAATAGAAAAAATGAAAAAGTACATTGGAGATCTAGCATCTGAGACTTGTCTAATTTGGAGAATGTTTATTAAATGAATAAGTGAAAAAGTATAGAGACGTTGAGGTTAAGAACTACTATGCAGCTGGAAGTGGGTATAACAGTACTAGGTAACTGTGGGATTATAGGTTAGGACATGCCCAGGGGAAAATATATATTTGTACCTGTTTTCTATTGCTGCTGTGACAAATTATCACAGATTGAGTGGCTCAAAGCAATGCAAATTTATTATCTTAGAGTTCTGTAGGTCAGAAACCTGACACAGTCTCACTGGGCTAGGATCAAGTTGTAGACAGGGTTGTGTCCTTGTCTGGGGGCTCAAGGGGGAGAATCTGTCTCCTTGCCTTTTCTTGCTTCTGGTGACTCTATTCTTCCTTCTTCAAAGCCAGCAATGGCAGGTCGAGTTCTTTTCACACCGCCATCTCTCCTGTATCATCACATCTCTCTGTCTGTCCCCAGTTGAGAAAGGGTCTCTGCTTTTAAGAATTTATGTGATTATTTTAGATCCAACTGGGTAATCTGGGGAGACTCTCCCCATCTCAAAGTCCTTAACCTTAATCACATCTGCAAAGACCTTCTTCCATATAAGGTAGCATATTTACAGGTTCCATGCATTAGGATACAGACATTTTGGGGGAGGGCACTAGGGGCTTTGTAAAAGTTTTTGGGGGTGATCAGAACAAACAGGCAGCATTATGGTTTTTCCAGAATCCAAATAAAATATGGATGAATAGAAGGTGATGTTTATAATTTAAATCAATTTGGTTTGTCTGGACACTCATTCAGTAATCACTGTTCTTTCTACAACAGAAGAAACAAATATTTGATAATTCAGAATTATTTCAACTTTACAAAGACTCTCCCTTTAACCGATTCTGAATTAATAAGATTTTAAGTTTGGGATTTCATTTTGAAATATTTCTTTCTCAAAGTGTGTTATTCTAATCTAGCCATTCTGTCACAAAGTTGTTTTTTTTTTTTTTTAACATCTTTGTTGGAGTATAATTGCTTTAAAATGGTGTGTTAGTTTCTGCTTTATAGCAAAGTGAATCAGTTATACATATAAATATGTCCCCATATCTCTTCCCTCTTGAATCTCCCTCCCTCCCACACTCCGTATGCCACCCCTGTAGGTGGTCGCAAAGCACTGAGCTGATCTCTCTGTGATATGCGGCTGCTTCCCACTAGCTATCTATTTTACATTTGGTAGTGTATATATGTCCATGATACTCTCTCACTTTGTCTCAGGTTACCCTTACCTCTCCCCGTATCCTCAAGTCCATTCTCTAGTAGGTCTGTGTCTTTGTTCCAGTCTTATAGCTAGGTGTTTCATGAACTTTTTTTTTTTTTTTAGAGCCCATATATATGTGTTAGCATACAGTATTTGTTTTTCTCTTTGTGACTTACTTCGCTCTGTATGACAGACTCTAGGTCCATCCACCTCACTACAAAAAAAATCAATTTTGTTTCCTTTTATGGCTGAGTAATATTCCATTGTATATATGTGCCACGTCTTCTTTATCTATTCATCTGTCAACGGACACTTAGGTTTTTTCCATGTCCTGGCTATTGTAAATAGAGCTGCAATGAATATTTTCGTGCATGACTCTTTGAATTATGGTTTTCTCAGGGTATATGCCCAGGAGACGGATTGCTGGGGCGTATGTTAGTTTTATTTTTAGTTTTTTAAGGAACTTCCATACTGTTCTCCATAGTGGCTGTATCAGTTTACATTCCCACCAACAGTGCAAGAGGGTTCCCTTTCTCCACACCCTCTCCAGCATTTATTGTTTCTAGATTTTTTTTTTTTTTTTTTTTTTTTTTTTTTTTTGTGGTACACGGGCATTTCACTGTCACGGCCTCTCCTGCCACAGAGCACAGGCTCCGGACACGCAGGCCCAGCTTCCATGGCTCACGGGCCCAGCTGCTCTGTGGCATGCAGGATCTTCCCAGACCAGGGCATGAACCCATGTCCCCTGCACTGGCAGGCAGACTCTCAAACACTGTGCCACCAGGGAAGCCCTGTTTCTAGACTTTTTGATGATGTCCATTCTGACTGGTGTGAGATGATATCTCATTGTAGTTTTGATTTGCATTTCTCTAATGATTAATCATGTTGAGCATTCTTTCATGTGTTTGTTGGCAATCTGCATATCTTCTTTGGAGATGTCTATTTAGGTCTTCAGCCCATTTTTGGATTGGGTTATTTGTTTTTTTGATATTGAGCTGCATACTCTGCTTGTAAATATTGGAGATTAATCTTTTGTCAGTTGCTTCATTTGCAAATATTTTCTCCCATTCTGAGGGTTGTCTTTTCATCTTGCTTATGGTTTCCATTGCTGTGCAAAAGCTTTGAAGTTTCATGAGGTCCCATTTGTTTATTTGTGTTTATATTTCCATTTCTCTAGGAGGTGGGTCAAAAAGGATCTGCTGTGATTTATGTCATAGAGTGTTCTGCCTATGTTTTCCTCTAAGAGTTTGATAGAGTCTGGCCTTACATTTAGGTCTTTAACCCATTTTGAGCTTATTTTTGTGTATAGTGTTAGGGAGTGTTCTAATTTCATTCTTTTACATGTAGCTGTCTGGTTTTCCAGGCACCACATATTAAAGAGGCTGTCTTTTCTCCACTGTATATTCTTGCCTCCTTTTTCAAAGATAAGGTGATCATATGTGTGTGGGTTTATCTCTGGGCTTTCTATCTTGTTCCATTGATCTATATTTCACTTTTTGTGCCAGTACCATACTGTCTTGATGACTGTAGCTTTGTAGTATAGTCTGAAGTCAGGGAGCCTGATTCCACCAGCTCCATTTTTCTTTATCAAGATTGCTTTAGCTATTCGAGGTCTTTTGTGTTTCCATATAAATTGTGAAATTTTTTCTTCTAGTTCTGTGAAAAATACCAGGGGGAGTTTGCTAACGATTGCAATGAATATGTAGATTGCTTTGGGTAGTAGAGTCATTTTCACAATGTTGATTCTTCCAATCCAAGAACATGGTATATCTCCCCATCTGTTTGTATCATCTTTAATTTCTTTCATCACTATCTTATAATTTTCGGCATACAGGTTAATTTTCTCCTTATGTAGGTTTATTCCTAGATATTTTATTCTTTTTGTTGCAAAGGTAAATGGGAGTGTTTTCTTCATTTCACTTTCAGATTTTTCATCATGAGTGTACAGGAATGCCACAGATTTCTGTGCATTAATTCTGTACCCTGCTACTTTACCAAATTCATTGATTAGCTCTAGTAGTTTTCTGGTAGCATCTTTAGGATTCTCTATGTATAGTATCATGTCATCTGCAAACAGTGACAGCTTTACTTCTTATTTTCTAATTTGGATTCCTTTTATTTCTTTTTCTTCTCTGATTGCTGTGGCTAAAACTTCCAAAACTGTGTTGAATAATAGTGGTGAGAATGGGCAACCTTGTCTTGTTCCTGTTCTTAGTGGAAAAGTTTTCAGTTTTTCACCATTGAGGACGATGTTGACTGTGGGTTTGTCATATATGGCCTTTATCATGTTGAGGTAAGTTCCCTCTTTGCATACTTCCTGGATGGATTTTAC
This sequence comes from Mesoplodon mirus, assembly GCF_964341445.2. Taxonomy (NCBI): domain Eukaryota; kingdom Metazoa; phylum Chordata; class Mammalia; order Artiodactyla; family Ziphiidae; genus Mesoplodon; species Mesoplodon mirus. The sequence continues at coordinate 114,267,688 of NC_138982.1, forward strand.
CATAAATGGGTGTTGAATTTTGTCGAAAGCTTTCTCTGCATCTATTGAGATGATCATGTTTTTTATCCTTCAATTTGTTAATATGGTGTATCAGATTGATTGATTTCCGTATAATGAAGAATCTTTGTATTCCTGGAATAAACCCCACTTGATCATGGTGTATGATCCTTTTAATGTGCTGTTGGATTCTGTTTGCTAGTATTTTGTTGAGGATTTTTGCATCTATGTTCATCAGGGCTATTGGCCTTTAGTTTTCTTTCTTCGTGACACCTTTGTCTGGTTTTGGTATCAGGGATGTGGTGGCCTTGTAGAATGAGTTTGGTAGTGTTCCTCCCTCTGCTATATTTTGGAAGAGTTTGAGAAGGTCGGTGTTAGCTCTTCTCTAAATGATTGATTGAATTCACCACTGAAGCTATCTGGTCCTGGGATTTTGTTTGTTGGAAGATTTTTAATCACAGTCTCAATTTCAGTGCTTGTGATTGGTCTGTTCACATTTTCTGTTTCTTCCTGGTTCACTCTTGGCAGGTTGTGCATTTCTAAGAATTTGTCCATTTCTTCCAGGTTGTCCATTTTATTGGCATAGTGTTGCTTTTAGTAATCTCTCATGATCTTTTGTATTTCTGCAGTGTCAGTTGTTACTTCTCCTTTTTCATTTCTAATTCTATTGATTTGAGTCTTCTCCCTTTTTATCTTGATGAGTCTGTCTAATGGTTTATCAATTTTGTTTATCTTCTCAAAGAACCAGCTTTTAGTTTTATTGATCTTGGCTATCATTTCCTTCATTTCTTTTTCTTTTTTTTATTACTGAGCTGATCTTTATGATTTCTTTCCTTCTGCTAAATTTGTGGTGTTTTTGTTCTTCTTTCTCTAATTGCTTTAGGTGCAAGGTTAGGTTGTTTATTTGAGATGTTTCCTCTTTCTTTAGGTAGGATTGTATTGCTATAAACTTCCCTCTTAGAACTGCTTTGGCTGCACCCCACAGGTTTTGGGTTGTCGTGTCTCCTTTTGTTTCTAGGTATTTTTTGATTTCCTCTTTGATTTCTTCAATGATCACTTCGTTATTAAGTAGTGTATTGTTTAGCCCCCATGAGTTTCTATTTTTTACAGACCTTTTCCTGTAAATGATATCTAGTCTCATAGCGTTGTGGTTGGAAAAGATACTTGATACAATTTCAATCTTCTTAAACTTACCAAGGCTTGATTTGTGACCCAAGATATGATCTATCCTGGAGAATGTTCCATGAGCACTTGAGAAAAATGTGTATTGTGTTGGTTTTGGATGGAATGTACCATAAATATCAATTAAGTCCATCTTGTTTAATGTATCATTTAAAGCTTGTGTTTCCTTATTGATTTTCATTTTGGATGATCTGTCCATTGGTTGATGTTGGGTGCCAAAGTCCCCTACTATGAATGTGTTACTGTCGATTTCCCCTTTCATGGCTGTTAGTATTTGCCTTATGTATTGAGGTGCTCCTATGTTGGGTGCATAAATATTTAAAATTGTTATATTTTGTTCTTGGATCTATCCTTTGATCATTATGTAGTGTCCTTCTGTGTCTCTTGTAATAATGTTTATTTTAAAGTCTATTTTGTCTGATATGAAAATTGCTACTCCAGCTTTCTTTCTTTTTTCTGTTTTTTTTTTTTTTTTGGTGGGGGGGGAGCCTCTGGACATGCAGGCCCAGCAGCCATGGCTCAAGGGCCCAGCTGCTCTGCTGCATGTGGGATCTTCCTGGACCGGGGTACGAACCCATGTCCCCTGCATTGCCAGGCAGACTCTCAACCACTGCACCACCAAGGAAGCCCCCAGCTTTTTTTTTTTTATTTCTATTTGCATGGAATATCTTTTTCCACTTCCTCACTTTCAATCTGTATGTGTTCCTAGGTCTGAAGTGGGTCTCTTTTAGACAGCATATATATGGGTCTTGTTTATGTATCCATTCAGCCAGTCTGTGTCTTTTGGTGGGAGCATTTAGTCCATTTACATTTAGGGTAATTATTTTTTTATTTTTATTTTTTTGTTTTTGTTTTTATTATTTTCTGCTTTATAACAAAGTGAATCAGTTATACATATACATCTGATCCCATATCCTTTCCCTATTGCATCTCCCTCCCTCCCATCTTCCCTATCACACCCCTACCGGTGGTCACAAAGCACCGAGCTGATCTCTCTGTGCTATGCAGCAGCTTCCCACTAGCTATCTACCTTACGTTTGGTAGTGTATATATGTTCATGTCTCTCTTTTGCTATGTCACAGCTTACCCTTCCCCCTCCCCATATCCTCAAGTCCATTCTCAAGTAGGTCTGTGTCTTTATTCCTGTTTTATCCCTAGGTTCTTCATGGCATTTTTTTTTCTTAAATTCCATGTATATGTGTTAGCATATGGTATTTGTCTTTCTCTTTCTGACTTACTTCACTCTGTATGACAGACTCTAGGTCTATCCACCTCATTACAAATAGCTCAATTTTGTTTCTTTTTAGGGCTGAGAAATATTCCATTGTATATATGTGCCACATCGTCTTTAACCATTCATCCGATGCTGGACACTTAGGTTGATTCCATCTCGGGGCTATTGTAAATAGAGCTGCAATGAACATTTTGGTACATGTCTCTTTTTGAATTATGGTTTCCTCAGGGTATATGCCCAGTAGTCCCATTGCTGGGTCATATGGTATTTCTATTTGTAGATTTTTAAGGAACTTCCATACTGTTCTCTATAGTGGCTATACCAATTCACATTCTCACCAGCAGTGCAAGAGCATTCCCTTCTCTCCACACCCTCTCCAGCATTTATTGTTTCTAGATTTTTTGATGATGGCCATTCTGACTGGTGTGAGATGATATCTCATTGTAATTTTGAATTGCATTTCTCTAATGATGTTGAGCATTCTTTCATGTGTTTGTTGGCAGTCTGTATATCTTCTTTGGAGAAATGTCTATTTTGGTCTTATGCCCATTTTTGGATTGGGTTGTTTGTTTTTTTGCTATTGAGCTGCATGAGCTGCTTGTAAATTTTGGAGATTAATCCTTTGTCAGTTGCTTCATTTGCAAATATTTTCTCCCATTCTGAGGGTTGTCTTTTGGTCTCGTTTATGGTTTCCTTTGCTGTGCAAAAGCTTTGAAATTTCATTATGTCCCATTTGTTTATTTTTGTTTTTGTATCCATTTCTCTCAGAGGTGTGTCAAAAAGGATCTTGCTGTGATTTTTGACATAGAGGGCTCTGCCTATGTCTTCCTCTAAGAGTTTGATAGTTTCTGGCCTTACATTTAGGTCTTTAATCCATTTTGAGCTTTTTTTGTGTGTGTATGGTGTTAGGGAGTGATCTAATCTCATAGTTTTACATGTACCTGTCCAGTTTTCCCAGCACCACTTATTGAAGACGCTGTTCTTTCTCCACTGTACATTCCTGCCTCCTTTATCAAAGATAAGGTGAACATATGTGCGTGGGTTTATCTCTGGGCTTTCTATCCTGTTCCATTGATCTATCTTTTTCTTTTTGTGCCACTATCATACTGTTTTGATTAGTGTAGCTTTGTAGTATACTCTGAAGTCTGGGAGCCTGATTCCTCCAGCTTCATTTTTCATTCTTAAGATTGCTTTTGCTAACCGGTGTCTTTTTTTTTTCCAAAAAAAATTTGAAATTTTTTGTACTAGTTCTGTGAAAAATGCCAGGGGTAGTTTGATAGGAATTGCATTGAATCTGTAGATTTCTTTGGGTAGTAGAGTCATTTTCACAATATTGATTATTCCAATCCAGGAACATGGTATATATCTCCATCTATTTGTATCATCTTTAATTTCTTTCATCAGTGTCTTATAATTTTCTGCATATAGGTCTTTTGTCTCCTTAGGTAAGTTTATTCCTAGATATTTTATTCTTTTTTTGACAGTGGTAAATGGGAGTGTTTTTTTTTTATTTCAATTTCAGATTTTTCACCATTAGTGTACAGGAATGCCAGAGATTCCTGTGCATTAATTTTCTATCCTGCTACTTTACCAAATTCATTTTTTAGCTCTAGTAGTTTTCTGGTAGCATCTTTAGGATTCTCTATGTATAGTATCATGTCATCTGCAAACAGTGACAGCTTTACTTCTTCTTTTCCAATTTGGATTCCTTTTATTTCCTTTTCTTCTCTGATTGCTGTGGCTAAAACTTCCAAAACTAGGTTGAATAAGAGTGGTGAGAGTGGGCAACCTTGTCTTGTTCCTGATCTTAGTGGAAATGGTTTCAGTTTTTCACCATTGAGGACGATGTTGGCTGTGGGTTTGTCATATATGACCTTTACTATGTTGAGGAAAGTTCCCTCTGTGCCTAGTTTCTGCTGGGTTTTTTTCATAAATAGGTGTTGAATTTTGTTGAAAGCTTTCTCTGCATCTATTGAGATGATCATATGTTTTTTCTCCTTCAATTTGTTAATATGGTATATAACGTTGATTCATTTGCATATATTGAAGAATCCTTGCATTCTTGGAATAAACCCCACTTGATCATGGTGTATGATTCTTTTAATGTGCTGTTGGATTCTGTTTGCTAGTATTTTGTTGAGGATTTTAGCATGTATGTTCATCAGTGATATTGGCCTATTGTTTTCTTTCTTTGTGAAATCCTTGTCTGGTTTTCGTATCAAATTGACGTGCCCTCATAGAATGAGTTTGGGAGTTTTCCTCCCTCTGCTATATTTTGGAGGAGTTTCAGAAGGATAGGTGTTAGCTCTTCTCTAAATGTTTGATAGAATTCGCCTGTGAAGCCATCTGGTCCTGGGCTTTTGTTTGTTGGAAGATTTTTTTATCACAGTTTCAATTTCAGTGCTTGTGGTTGGTCTGTTCATATTTTCTATTTCTTCCTGATTCAGTCTTGGCAGGTTATACATTTCTAAGAATTTGTCCATTTCTTCCAGGTTGTCCATTTTATTGGCATAGAGTTGCTTGTAGTAATCTCTCATTATCTTTTGTATTTCTGCAGTGTCATTTGTTACTTCTCCTTTTTCATTTCTAATTCTATTGATTTGAGTCTTCTCTCTTTTTTTTTTGATGAGTCTGTCTAATGGTTTATCAATTTTTTTTATCTTCTCAAAGAAGCAGCTTTTAGTTTTATTGATCTTTGCTATCGTTTCCTTCATTTCTTTTTCATTTTTTTTCTAATCTGATCTTTATTTCTTTCCTTCTGCTAACACTGGGGGTTTTTTGTTCTTCTTTCTCTAATGCTTTAGTTGCATGGTTAGGTTGTTTACTCGAGATGTTTCCTATTTCTAAGGTGGGATTGTATTGCTATAAACTTCCCTCATAAAGCTGCTTTGGCTGCATCCCATAGGATTTGGGTCATCGTGTCTGCATTGTCATTTGTTTCTAGGTATTTTTTTAATTTCCTCTTTGATTTCTTTAGTGGTCACTTCATTATTACGTAGTGTATTGTTTAGCCTCCATGTGTTTGTATTTTTTAAAGATCTTTTCCTGTAATTGATATCTAGTCTCATAGCATTGTAGTCAGAAAAGACACTTGATACAATTTCAGTTTTCTTAATTTTAGCAAGGCTTGATTTGTGACCCAAGGTATGATCTATCCTGGAGAATGTACCATGAGCACTTGAGAAAATTGTGTATTCTGTTGTTTTTGGATGGAATGTCCTATAAATATCAACTAAGTCCATCTTGTTTAATGTATCATTTAAAGCTTGTGTTTCCTTATTTATTTTCATTTTGGATGATCTGTCCATTGGTGAAAGTGGGGTGTTGAAGTCCCCTACTATGATTGTGTTACTGTCAGTTTTCCCTTTTATGGCTGTTAGTATTTGTCTTATGTATTGAGGTGCTCCTATGTTGGGTGCATAAATATTTACAATTGTTATATCTTCTTCTTGGCGATCCCTTGATCATTATGTAGTGTCCTTCTTTGTCTCTTCTAATAGTCTTTATTTTAAAGTCTATTTTGTCTGATATGAGAATTGCTACTCCATCTTTCTTTTGATTGACATTTGCATGGAATATCTTTTTCCATCCCCTTAGTTTCAGTCTGTATGTGTCTCTAGGTCTGAAGTGGCTCTCTTGTAGACAGCATATATATGGGTCTTGTTTTTTGTATCCATTCAGCCAATCTGTGTCTTTTGGTGGGAGCATTTAATCCATTTACGTTTAAGGTAATTATTGATATGTATGTTCCTATTCCCATTTTCTTAATTGTTTTGGGTTCATTATTATAGATATTTTCCTTCTGTTGTGTTTCTTGCCTAAAGAAGTTCATTTAGCATTTGTTTTAAAGCTGGTTTGGTGGTGCTGAACTCTCTCAGCTTTTGCTTGTCTGTAAAGCTTTTAATTTCTCCATCAAATCTGAATGAGATCCTTGCTGGGTAGAGTAATCTTGGTTGCAGGTTTTTCTCCTTCACCACTTTAATTATGTCCTGCCACTCCCTTCTGGCTTGTAGAGTTTCTGCTGAGAGATCAGCTGTTAACCTGATGGGGATTCCCTTGTGTGTTATTTGTTGTTTTTCCCTTGATGCTTTTAATGTGTTTTATTTGTGTTTAATTTTTGACAGTTTGATTAATATGTGTCTTGGCATATTTCTCCTTGGATTTATTCTGTATGGGACTCTCTGTGCCTCCTGGACTTGATTAACTATTTCCTTTCCCATATTAGGGAAGTTTTCAACTCTAATCTCTTCAAATATTTTCTCCGTCCCTTTCTTTTTCTCTTCTTCTTCTGGAACCCCTATAATTCCAATGTTGGTGCATTTAATGTTGTCCCAGAGGTCTCTTAGACTGTCCTCAGTTCTTTTCATTCTTTTCTCTTTATTCTTCTGTGCAGCAGTTATTTCCACTATTTTACCTTCCACGTCACTTATCCATTATTCTGCCTCATTTATTTTGCTATTGATCTCATCTAGAGTATTTTTAATTTCATTTATTGTGTTGCTCATCACTGCTTGGTTCATCTTTAGTTCTTCTAGGTCCTTGTTAACTGTTTCTTGCATTTTTTCTATTCTATTTCCAAGATTTTGGATCATCTTACTATCATTATTCTCAATTCTTTTTCAGGTAGACTGCCTATTTCCTCTTCATTTGTTAGGTCTGGTAGGTTTTTATCTTGCTCCTTCATCTGCTGTGTGTTTTTCTGTCTTCTCATTTTGCTTATCTTACTTTGTTTGGGGTCTCCTTTTTGCAACCTGCAGGTTCATAGTTCACGTTGTTTTTGGTTTGTGTCCCCAGTGGCTAAGGTTTTTTCAGTGGGTTGTGTAGGCTTCCTGTTGGAGGGAACTGTTGCCTGTGTTCTGGTAGATGAGGCTCAATCTTGTCTTTCTGGTGGACAGGTCCATGTCTGGTGGTGTGTTTTGGGGTGTCTGTGGACTTGTTATGATTTTAGGCAGCCTCTCTGTTAATGGGTTGGGTTGTGTTCCTGTCTTGCTAGTTGTTTGTCATAGGCTGTCTAGCACTGTAGCTTGCTGGTCGTTGAGTGAACCTGGTTGCTGCTGTTGAGATGGCGATCTCTGGGAGATTTTCGCCATGTGATATTATGTGGAGCTGGGAGGTCTCTTGTGGATCCATGTCCTGAAGCTTGCTCTCCCACCTCAGAGGCATAGCACTGACTCCTGGCTGCATCACCAAGAGCCTTTCATCCACCTGGCTCAGAATAAAATGGAGAAAAAGTAGAAATAAAGAATTAGTAGAAGAAGAAAGAATGAAAGGAAGAGAGAAAGAAAGAAGGAAAGAAAGTAAGAAAGAAAGGAGGAAGGAGGGAAGGTAGGAAAAAAGAGAGGAGATAAAGTAAAATAGAATGAAGTATGATAAAATAGAATAGAGTTATTAAAATTAAAAAATAATTATTTAAAAAAATTAAAAAAAAAAACTGATGGATAGGACCTTGTGACAAATGTTGGAAGCAAAGCTACACAGACAAAATCTCCCACAGAAGCATACACATACATATTCACAAAAAGAGGAAAAGGGGAAAAATCATAAATCTTGTTCTCAAAGTCCACCTCCTCAATTTGGGATGATTTGTTGTCTATTCATGTATTCCACAGATGCAGGGTGCATCAAGTTGATTGTGGATCTTTAATCCACTTCTTCTGAGGCTGCTGCGAGAGATTTCCCTTTCTCTTCTTTATTCTCACAGCTCCCAGGTCTCAGCTTTGGATTTGGCCCCACCTTTGCATGTAGGTTACCTGAGGGCATCTGTTCCCACTCAGAGAAGATGGGGTTAAAGGAGCCGCTGATTTGGGGGCTCTGGCTCACTCAGGCCAGGGTGAGGGGTGGTACGGAGTGCAGGGTGAGCCTGTGGCAGCAGAGGCCAGTCTGACGTTGCACCAGCCTGAGGCGCGCTGTGTGCTCTCCCAGGGTAGCCGTCCCTGGATCCCGGGACCCCGGCAGTGGTGGGCTGCACAGGCTCCCCAGAAAGGGGGCATGGACAGTGACCTGTGCTCGCACACAGGCCTCTTGGCGGTGGCAGAAGCAGCCTCAGCATCCCACGCCCATCTCTGTGGTCCGCACTTTTAGACTCGTCTCGCGCTCGGCTCTGGAGCTCCTTTAGGAGGTGCTCTTAATACCCTCTCCTCGCTCACCAGGAAACAAAGAGGGAAGAAAAAGTTTGTTGCCTCTTCAGCAGCTCCAGACTTTTTCCCGGACTGCCTCCAGGCTACCCGTGGTGCACTAACCCCTTCAGGCTGCGGTCACGCCACCAGCCCCAGTCCTCTCCCTGTGCTCCAACCGAAACCCTGAAACCTGAGCCTCAGATCCCAGCCCTGCCTGCCCTGGTGGCTGAGCAGACAAGCCTCTCAGGCTGGTGAGTGCCGGTCTGCACTGATTCTGTGTGCGGGAATCTCTCTGCTTTGCCCTCTGCACCCCTTTTGCTGTGCTCTCCTCCGCTACTCCGAAGCTTTCCCCCTCTGCCACCCGCAGTCTCCCCCTGTGAAGGGGGTTCCTAGTTTGTGGAGACCTTTCCTCCTTCACGGCTCCCTTCCACTGGTGCAGGTCCCGTCCCTATCCTTTTTTCTCTGTTTATTCTTTTTTTCTTTTGCCCTACCCAGGTATGTGGGGTGGTTCTTGCCTTTTAGGGGGTCTCAGGTTTTCTGCCAGCGTTCAGTAGGTGTTCTGTAGGAGTTGTTCCACGTGTAGATGAATTTCTGGTGTATCTGTGGGGAGGGAGGTGATCTCCATGTCTTACTCTTCTGCCATCTTCCCAACTCTAAAGTAATTATTGATATTTATGTTCTTATTCCCATTTTCTTAATTTTTTTGGATTTGTTATTGTAGGTCTTTTCCATCTCTTGTGTTTCTTGCCTAGAGAAGTTCCTTTAGCATTTGTTGTAAAGCTGGTTTTGTTGTGCTGAATTCTCTTAGCTTTTGCTTGTCTGTAAAGGTTTTAGTTTCTCTGTCAAATCTGAATGAAATCCTTGCTTAGTAGAGTAATTTGGTTGTAGGTTTTTCTCCTTCATCACTTTAAATATGTCCTGCCACTCTCTTCTGGCTTGCAGAGTTTCTGCTGAAAGATCAGCTGTTTACCTTATGAGGATTCCCTTGTGTGTTATTTGTTGTTTTTCCCTCACTGTTTTAATATTTTTTCTTTGTATTTAATTTTTGCTAGTTTGATTAATATGTGTCTTGGTGTGTTTCTTCCTGGATTTATCCTGTATGGGAATATCTGTGCTTCCTGGACTTGATTAACTATTTCCTTTCCCATATTAGGGACGTTTTCAACTATAATCTCTTCAAATATTTTCTCAGTCCCTTTCTTTTTCTCTTCTTCTTCTGGGACCACTATAATTCGAATGTTGGTGCGTTTAATGTTGTCCCAGAGATCTCTGATAGTGTCCTCAATTCTTTTCATTCTTTTATCTTTTTTCTGCTGTGAAGTAATTTCCACTATTTTATCTTCCAGTTCACTTATCCTTTCTTCTGCCTCAGTTATTCTTCTATTGATCCCTTCTAGAGAATTTTTAATTTCATTTATTGTGTTGTTCATCATTGTTTGTTTGCTCTTTAGTTCTTCTATGTCCTTGTTAAATGTTACCAAGTTATGTTTTAAACTAGGTACATATGAACACAGAGTTTGTAACTTCATAAATGCAAAGAGACATTGGAGAAAAACTGTTAACATACTGTTGTATAATAGATTAGAAGTAGAAATATGAGAAGAAAAGGCAAGATGATTTTCTGGAATGTATTGAACTAATTGTATTCTCTACTGATTCATATCTTTTTCTGTTTGGTTGATTAGCAACTGTTGTTGCAGTTGACTCTATTCCTGATTAGTCTTATTTGCCTCATGGGGAAACGGAATGGTGATTAATGTTTACTATGCAATTACATTGGACTATATATCTCACTTAATCCTTATATCAGTCTCATGTAGCAAATTTCTTATTCCTCTTTAAATGATGAAGAAACATTGGGGAAAGTGATTAACTCAATATTGTAAGACTTGTGATGTAGATGGCATTAAGCTCATATTTGTAAAGTTCCAAAACTTCAGCTTTCCCATAAGCCACAGCATCTAATTATTCTACAGCACAACTTTTTTTTTTTTTTTTTTTTTTTTAGTGTTGTCTATGCTGCCAAATCATTTTCTGGAACATTTATTATTTTAAATAATAAATTATTTTAAATAATAAATTATATAAATACTTAAAGTTTTGATATACTGTATTAAGTATAAATAGTTTTTTGCAAGTTCCATCCACTGCTTTTTAAGTTAATACAAATTAATCTCTGGAAGATCATACGTAAAAGATACACATTCCATAATCAAAAATGATATAATGGGGAAATTGAAACTTCGTATAGTTGAATGACAACTCAGGAAACTAAAATTTTTTTTTAAAAAAATAGAGAACATCACAAAGTAATAGGGAAATTAAGAGTAAATGAAATGATATATGATAAATGATAGATGTTTTACATTTGATCCTTCAACAATGTAGGGATTATGGGCACCAACCCTCCACACAGTTGAAAAATCCATGTATAACTGTACAGTCAGCCCTCTGTACCTGAGGTTCCGCATCCATGTACTCAACCAACTGCAAAATCATGTAGTATTGTATTAGGTATTTAGTGAAAAAAAAATCCACCTATAAATGGACCATCACAGTTCAAACCCATGTTGTTCAAGGGTGAACTGTATTTATTTTTGTCTATCACATACGTTTGTGTGTGTGTATATATATATATATATATATATATATATATATATATCATATATCTATATCTATCTATATCTATCTATCTGTCTATATCTATCTATCTATATCTATATATCTATATATAGATATATATATCTATATAGAGAGAGATAGATATATAGATATCACAGCAATTAATTTCCAGGTTTGACCACATAACTGATTTTGAACCAGCAATTCTACTTTTAGGTATGTACCCAAGAGAATTGAAAGCATATGTCCTCACAAAAACATCTACATGGATGTTCATAGTAGCATTATTCACAGTGGACAAAAAATTGGAAACCTTAATTTAATCATTTTATGAATGGATAAACAAATTACATATAGCCATACAATGGAATATTCAGCCATAAAAAGGAATGAAGTACTGATACATGATAGAACATGGATAAACCTTGAAAACCTGCTAGGTGAAAGAAGGCCAACACTTAAGGCCACATATTTCATGATTTCATTTATGTGAAATGTCCAGAATACGCACATCCATAGTGACAGAAAATAGATTAGTGATTTCCAGAAGGTAGCTGTGGTTAGGGAGAAATGAGGAATGCCTGCTAATGGGTATGAGGTTTGTTTTTGTTATGATGAAGATGTTTTGGGATTAGATCATGACAGTTGTTTTGTTGCTTTGTGAATATACTAAAAATGACTGAGTTTTAAGCTTTAAAAGGGTGAATTAATATTATGTTAGGTATATCTTAATAAAATAATATTCTGATTATCAGCTAATATCACATGTACTTGATCTTTTTTATATTCTGATTATAGAATATACAATATGAAATTTAATCAGTATAATAAGGTTTAAAATCATGTTAGATTTTTGTTTTCATTTTTATGAAATAAGGATTGTCAAACGAAAGTTAAAAATATATATCCATTATATTGTAATTTTTTGGGGACGGGGAAGGAAGAGGAAGGAGAGGAACTAGGAGAGGGACAGTTTGCCATATCTCTCAATTTTTACATGGATAACACAATGCACATTAAATTTGGAGACATCAAACTATTATGTTTTGTTCACTTGAAATGCAAGGGTTTGTTGGTTTACATGGGATAGAAAGAATCAAACATTTTAAATTATACCTTCATGTTAAATGAGCAAACAAATTAAATGGGACTGCATGGTATTTTTTGTAAACTATGTCTAATATGGTAAAAAATAGTTCTAAAACTATTTTACATTTATACGTTTTGAATAAGATCATAAATTTGATTCTCAATTTTCTGACTCACTTTCTTCAAGACAAATGCATTGCAGCAACCTGAAGCCACTCTGAACTTAGAATTATGAGATTTAGTATTTCCAAATCTTTCACTGGCTAACTTTGTAAACTTTTTGAGGTATCTCTATATTCTTTAAAAACCTTAAAAATAGAAGAAATGTAAAAGATGCAGTTATGCCCATGTAGGGGCAATAAATCATGAGCTGGTTCTATTTTTCTTCTTAATATTTAGAGCCATTTACTATAAACTTCCTGTATAGTTTGGGTGTGTGTGTGTATATATATAAGAAAAAGTAGGTCGTATTTGGGTGATGTACTTTTCTTAAATTGACAGTTGACATTAGAAGGAGTAATAGAGTTTTCTGTACAAATGATGAAGAAAAGGTCCATTTATTCCCATATTGACTATGGCTGGATGGATTTGATATGTCATCCCACTAACCTATGATGTAGAATTGTGTTCATAATCTGCCTCCATTTATGTTCACCTCCTGTGAGCCATTTCTTGGTGAATTAGCCAGCCATGTTAAAATCAGTGAGAGCAGAAACTGGAGAAAGGCTATGCCTTTATTGGAAATCATATGCTGTTATTCATGTTTCATGTTAGGCAGTCACTGCCATTTTTTCAAAGACTGTGTTTTCTAACTTTTTTCAAAATTCCAGAAAGTGTATTAGTTTCATCAGTTTTGGAGCTAAAAATGGTAATGATTCAGGCATGAGAATTAGTACATTGGATTGTTTTTTCATCCATAGAAAATAAGTTTCTGAAGCGTAATGTTTTCTATCCTAGATGCCCTTTAGGAATGTGTCTGTTTAATTGAAAATATAGTATTAGTTTATTATTTATTGGCTGGAAGCTCAAGCAGAATATTCAATGCCTGAAGCAGAGATTTACTTTTAAAGAAGAAAATTACATTTTCTTTGATTGATCCATGTTCTGCTAAATGCTTAGATTATAAAAGACCCTATGTTTGAATTTATAATACTGTTAGGGTAAAAGTGATTTATATGTGCTGTAAAAATATAATAGAAGAAAAAAATTCATATTTTACTTCCAACAGGCACACAGATATAATTAAATAAAAATAATATAACATACTCTTCTTGGTAAAGTAAAGATCTGTTTTCATGATTTTGAATGATAACCTTAGTCTCTTTCATTGTTTGTGAAAAACACTATCCCCCTAGGAGTTTCCTTATATGTATTTGAAAGTGAAGAGGAAGCCCAGTTCCCACAGAATAATCTCCAGGCCTCCATGTCTCCTTTGAAAGGGTTTTGGGCTCTAAACACTCACTTTTCTTTACTTCCTAACCTTACCACTACTATCTGCCAGCAATTCAGCAGAACTAATCTGATTATATCTTTTATCTCCCTTAATGCCAGTTAACACCCAAATTCCATGCCTCCATTATTTTTTCACTCTTTAAATGTCATATGGCTTCATGTTTTCTTATTCTACCTCTACCTCCCACTCATTTACAACTTTTGGATTTCTTTCACAGTGGACTCTGGCACTTATTTCCCATTGTCACCAATATTGTCTATATACTCACTAGCTGTAATTGAAATCTGGATATTCCCTGAGGTCACTAAAACTGTGCCTGTTTTCAGTCCTACACCTCCCCTATCACTGAGCTTGGAGGTGGTATAGGAGTGCTCTTTGCTCTTCTTTGTCACTTTTAAAGCCATTCCTACCCATATCTTTGAATTGCATATGTTCAAACTAGCTACCACTCACTCCTTTATCAGTTATCTCTTAATCCTCTTCCTTTTTTGAAGATTTTAGCAAATTCTCACTATCAGTTACTCTTATACTGTCCCATCTCTAACCTTAGTGATTTTAGTATAGACATAACTAAAGGACTCTTCTAATACACTGTCCTCTCAATTCCTTGAATTTATCTACCCCCAGAGATCTTGCTTGTACTGCACCCAACCACTATCTTCCAGTCATTAACAATAACTAATTCAACATCTCACTCTCTAACCACCATTTCTACAATTTCCATCTCACTTTCTCTGGCATCTCAACTCCATAAAATCTTTGACCCCCAAGTACTTCATAATTTTTCTTTTAAAAATTTTCACCCTGCTCATCCTCGTGCATTTTTTCCCTCTTTCGTACGTTATTTTTTTTGTGGTTTATCATTAAAATGCATACATGCTCAGAAGCTAACACAACATTGTAAATCAACTATACTTCAATAAAATAAATTTTTAAAAAATGCATACACTCTCAACTTGTTTGCCTCCTTCTCCCTTGGATGCTGTCTTGGTAAATCTGTAACCTTTTTAAATACAACTTTCCCCCTTTTTGTACCAGTTAGATGTGACTGGGAAAAACACACAATCCAGTTAATTGTGCCCATTTAATTTATGTTTTTTAATATCATGTAAGTACTTTATGCTGACTGAAAATCATAATTATTTCTCTAGTTCATTTACCCTATTTTTCTGTTATATTTCATGTCTTTTCCTCTCTTGTCTAATGCTTCATACATCTTCTTCAATCTCAGACAGTAATCTTGTTTCATATGAAGCAATCAGGAGAAAAATTCCACTAGAACTCACCAGCACATCTACATATGTATCAACATATGTTTCATTTGTTCTTTGACATTCTTCCTGTTAAATACATTAATTGTCCATATGTGGTAGTCATTAATAATGTTTTCCAAGATTTCAGGTTATTTCTTCCTCTGAGCACATGATGATTAATAGTCCCTTAGGGGTGGGTTGGTCCATGAGTTAGTTCTGGCCATTGACTGAGAATGAAAATAATATGTTCCTTTTCTAGACCAGACCACTTAACGACAGTGGAGGCCCTCAGAGATCTCTTTCCTTGTGATTTGATGAATGTTCTAAGTAATGGCTATTCCATGAGTGTAGTCATGATGAAGACAAAACCTCCAGCCAGCTAGTGTTTAACATATAGCACAGATAAGAAATAAACTTTTCATTTTAAGCTACTGGAATTTAGGGGTTGTTTGAAGCACCATCTGTGCTAAATTGATATCTATGATTTTTTTCTAAATGGAAACACTGCATGTTTTAGATCCCATTCTATTACATTTAAGAGTATTGTCAATACTCCCCTTGATAGCCTGCATTATCTTATTTACCTTCCCTTATTAATGAATTATTTCCATAAAATCTGCAGTTTATGTTGTAAAAATCCCTTTTTTGTTGTTCCTCATTCATGATATTTATCTCCAGTGAGTACAGAATTCTAGCTTGATAGGGATATACTCTTAGCATATTGAAAATATGATTCCACTTTCATCTGTCTTCCTTTCCTGCTGCTATGAAATTGAACATCAGATGATTACCTTTGAAGGTAATCTGTCTTTTGTCTCTGGCACATGTTAAGAATTGTTTGACTTTAGTGTGCTGAGGTATCACCATGATCTGGCTAAGTTTGGATTATTTTTTATTCATTGAAAACTTATATTTTTGGTATTTTTAATCATTTCTGAAAATTTTCAAGCTATTCCACTTTTAAACAATACCTCAGTCCAAATTTCTATTTCCTCTTGGTTTGGAAATCCAAATAGATTTACTGTAAACTTCCTTACTCTGACTGTCCTGTCTGTTGACATATATTTATGTTTTCCAAAACCTTATCATTTGTTTTGTGCTTTGGATAATGTATAATGTTATTATCCTTTGGTGGTTATTTCTTGTGCTCTCTGTTTTCAAATGTGCTTTAGATTTCAACGGCTTTTTTTTTTTTAATTTCTAAACCTTCTATGTGGGTTTTTTTTTTTTTTTTTTTTTTTGCAGTATGTGGGCCTCTCACTGTTGTGGCCTCTCCCGTTGCGGAGCACAGGCTCCAGACGCGCAGGCCCAGCGGCCATGGCTCACGGGCCCAGCCGCTCCGCGGCACATAGGATCCTCCCAGACCGGGGCACGAACCCGTATCCCCTGCATCGGCAGGCGGACTCTCAACCACTGCGCCACCAGGGAGGCCCTCTATGTGGGTTTTAAAAGAAACTTTTTGGAAATTCTGTACTTTTCTATAATGTTTACTCATATTTTCATTATTTTTCATTTATGAGAAGATATTGAAATCTTATCTGGTAATTTAAATATCTAGGGTTTCTGTTCATTTTCAATCATGGTGCCGTGTGTGTGTGTGTGTGTGTGTGTTTGTTGTTTAATTTTAGAACCACTTAAAAATTTTCTGTGGAAATTATTTGAAGCCAGAAATCAAAATTTATTTTTATTTAAGAAAGTATTAATATTTTTTGTACCATACATTCATGGAGATTAACCGCTCAGAAAGACTTTAAACCAATTTATATGCTTGAAGATTTTCTGACTATCTTGGTAGTGTTCATTTGGTTTAAATACACTCAGGACATTCTCTTGTATCTTGTAATTATGAAATCTCATGAAATACATTTCTTCATTCAGCAATAAGTTTGAAAAGAATATTTTTCATCAGATCTCTTGCAAGGTGTAGGAACATTTCTAATTCACTCATGTTAAGAGTAGCCCTTCACAGTCCAGCTCTTTTGAAGCATTTCCACAAAATTTGTCACCTTTGGCAGACACCGGAATTTCTCTAGCTTCCCTCTGATCTATAGAAGGAAATTGAAAACGAAAATCAAGCTAAAAATTTTATCAAAACCTTTCAGTGCAGAAGCTTAAATTCACTCTTTCTTGCATCTTTGAGGGTCTCACTTTCTCTTGACTTTTTTAGACTCAGTTTCACTTAACCTTTTATTATGTCTCTATTTAATTTTATCTTCTGCCATTATGTGGTTTTATAACTTTCTTTTTGTATTTTTAATACATCATGATTAATATATTTCAATGCTATGTTGAATGCTGCAAACATATGTTATAGATTATTGTCTATCAATACATTTATCAATATAAAATATCTTTTGTTCCCATTTTTTATCCTGATTCTAGATTGTTTACTATGAATATTGCCACTCACGATTTCTATTTGTAAGCATTTATCTTGTATGTATTTTCCACCTTTAGTTTTGAAAGTTTTGCTGTCATCTGTTTTATTTCTTTAAAAAAAGTGTTTACTCAAGATTTTTGTTGGCTGTTTGATACAGAATTAAATCCTAATTTTATAAGAAATTTAAACCTATTTATAGTTATTTAATAAGTTATATTTATGGGTTTATTTATGTTATTTTCCATTTGATGTATTGTTTCCTATTCCCATCCATTTGTTCTTAGTTTTACTAGATTGATCTGTTTTTCTTAATATAGTCCTTCTTTTTATTCCAATTGTTTGGACAGCTTGAACATTATTTCTAGTTATATAAAGTTGCACCTACACATGCCACAAACATATATGTTCATGTCTATTATACAAATTCAAATAAGAGGAATCAATATCTATAATGATTTTCTCAACATGACAACGTTTTAATATACTTTACCTTTCACTCTCCCCCTCATCTTTCCCATCACCATCACCCAAATATGTAATTACCTCCCTTTTACTTATAAAAAATGTTGTTTATCAAGGTAAAGTGAAACTGTTCCCACTTAAATGTGACGTTTTCACTAGCTATTCTAAGACCTAATAATTTCTTTCTACAAAGTTTACAATGTTAGAAATACCTGCAAAATCTCTATGTTAATATATGTAAGATTCTGTTTTATATTGAAATTTGATTTTTAACATCATGTAAGATGCTGTGTCTTTTATATTTTTTGCCATGATGAAAATAACCATAGTTATGTGTCATTTTCAAAAAAGATTAATTAGTTGTAATAGGTGATAATTTAATTTTGCTAATTAGTTTTCATCCCTGGTAGGAATGGAGATTAATAAATCTTTGGCTCTTCTCATTGCTAAATTGTAGATTTTGACACAGTAACAATACTGTGAATGTCAACAACTGCTTTTTGGGAATACCTAACATGTTGAATCCTTTAATAGACATTTCTAGAATTTAACTGAATATTAGCATTATTTAATTAACATTTGTATTTTAAATAAATCCTTTATACATTATATAAAATAATGAAAGGTAGCTTTCATTTAAGGAAAAGTTTCTTTTTAAAACTGATTTTTAAAACATTTTCAGAACAATTTCAGACAGCTATATCAGCTATTATAGCTATAAAATTAATAACTTTAATAATAGTGAGCATTAAATTAAAATAAAGGAAGTAGTGATTTAATAAGGAATCATATTATGAAATAAATCAGAAAAGCAAAATATGCTAGAAAATTTACACAACTATATAGCAATAAGTTTTAATACTGTTAAACAAAACTTACTTATCATAAAAAGAAAAAAATCCTGAGCAAGGCCTTGTTCACTGGGTTAAATCTAAAGCCCACAATTAATAATGGTATGTTTTGTCTTTAGAATACCATTGCTAATGTTATTTTTGTGAGAGAGGAAAAGCTAGCTGCCATGATAAATAATGACCAGCATGAGAAAACCTCTTAATTCAAATAATTTTGTACAATTGCTATGATATGAATTTGTTGTACAGGTAAGAACTATTTAATAGAAAAACCTTTTTCACGAATGCTTGTGCTCCTGAAATAAAACATCATCAGATGATTGTCAAAATTATAAGGATGACAGTGTTACAGAAAATCCGTAACAAATTTAATGCTGGAGCAAATGATCAAAGTGTTCATTGTTAATCTGTGGCTATCATCTATTATGCTAATGTTAGAGATGTGCCGGGGCTCACTGCTTCTACTGGGCCATGAATGAAATTATTTTGCTTAGGATATATAGTGTGGTCCCTTTGCAGTTGTCCATGCTTTCCCACCATTCCTCTACTTTTAATTGTAAAACAGTCATATTCTTGAAAAATGTATACAATCAGTGAGAGAGTGCTGAGAAAACTCTTAGCAAACACTTTTTTCTTGCTCGCAGCCAAACCACAGAGCAGTAGTATACCAAGGTGTGTGTATGGAGGTAGTTAGGGTGGGGATGGGATGGACTGGGTACTTGTGGGAGCAGCCAACCCTCCGTTCAGACAATAAGGCAGTATATTTTCTAACAAAAAAAAATGTAAAAGCGATAGTAAAACTGACCAGAGCCAGAAATTCTGAACATCAGTGATAGAAATGATTTTGGGAAGAACTGTTCTCACTCTCTACTCCCCCTACCCTACTCCCATTGCATATATCAGAGCTGTAGAGCTTCTTCCCAGAGAAGAACAAATTGAGATTCAAAAGATGATTTTAAAATTACCCTATTAAGTACATTGCTTGTTAAATTGAGTTAAATTAACATGGAGAAGAGAAAAATATTAAATTTGAGCACTTACTTAGTTTCAGTTCTTATTTAAACATATACATATATCCTTCTTAACTAAAATTGTGCACAACTTTAATACATCTTACCGAATCTTACAGTAAATATCAGTTATTCACTAATATATTTGAAAAATGATGTCGATCGTGCAGTACTTAAATAAGAAAATTATTGACATCACCTAGATGTTCATCAATTGAGGGACTTCCCTGGTGGCACAGTGGTTAAGAATCTGCCTGCTGATGCAGGGGACACAGGTTCAAACCCAGGTCTGGGAAGATCCCACATGCTGCGAATCAGCTAAGCCTGTGTGCCACAACTACTGAGCCTGCGCTCTAGAGCCTGCGAGCCACAACTACTGACCCCACATGCCACAACTACTGAAGCCTGTGTGCCTAGAGCCCATGCTCTGCAACAAAGAGAAGCCACTGCAATAAGAAGTGCATGCACTGCAACGAAGAGTAGCCCCCGCTCGCTGCAACTAGAGAAAGCCCGCGCACAGCAACAAAGACCAAAGTTAGCCAAAAGTAAATTAATTAATTAATTTCAAAAATGTGTTCATCAATTGAGATTAATATATCATGACATACCTATAATATGGAATACTCTAGAATTAAAAAGGAATGAGGAAACTATAAAATATCTGGTATGAAATTAATTTAAAGATATGATGTTTCAAAATGCATGAACTTTTCACAACTTAAATGTTTCTCTACCCTCGCATAATATAATGTATTCAGGGCTTTCCTGGTGGTGCAGTGGTTGAGAGTCCGCCTGCCAATGCAGGGGACGCAGGTTCGTGCCTCGGTCTGGGAAGGTCCCACATGCCGCGGAGCAGCTAGGCCCATGAGCCATGGCCGCTGAGCCTGCGCATCCGGATCCTGTGCTCCGCAATGGGAGAGGCCACAACAGTGAGAGGCCCACATACTGAAAAAAAAAAAAAAAAAAAAAAAAAAAATATATATATATATATATATATATAATGTATTCAATACACACACATATACATGTATTGTATAGAAAAAGTTCAAGTATCTTATCAAAAAGTTACCAGTTGTTAATTAGAGGAAGTACTGTAATTTGTGGGCTTCAAGTAAAATGAGACTTCTACTTTATTCCATCTGTCCTTATTGTTTTAATATTTTCATGAACTAGTTGTGTAATTTAAAAAATAGAAAAAATAACATTTAAAAATTACCTCTTCCAGTAATATTCATTAAGTGTTCATTTTGTAACGCTTTCTTAAATGTCTTAGAAAACAGTGTGGAACAAAGTATACTGGATTGTATTACAGATGATAAAGCAATTGGTTGCCTGGTATTCTACAGTGGCTGTAGACTCCTCATGTTAGAACTAAGCATTGCCCCCTTTCTGAAACTATAATTACTAGCAATCTGTGCCTACCGCATTGTGGTATCATTTCTACCAAGTTTCACCCTACGCCCTGGAAAGCAAATGCCTATTGTATCATTTCCTAGTACTTCAGAGAAACCAAAGAAACTACTACTAAAATATTAAAAGTGTAAACTTTTCTTTTTTTGTGAATTCCTAAAGAATTCTAAAATCCCCAAGGAATTCCTATCTGAAACAAGAATTGGAGATTTTTAATTACCTGACATTTTAAAAATAAGTACTATTAGTATTCCTTAAAGCAGGGATCCACAACCCACGGTCCACCATCTGGCAGCTGGTCCGGGCCTCTTAGGAACCGGGTCGCACAGAGGTGAGCAGCAGAGAGCAAGAGAAGCTTCACCTGCCACTCCCCATTGCTCCCCATTGCTTGCATTACCGCCTGAGCCATCCCCGCCCACCACACCCCCGCAGCAAAATTGTCTTCCACAAAACCGGTCCCTGGTGCTAAAAAGGCTGGGGACTGCTGCCTTAAAGTAACTTCAATTTATTGCAAAGAACTATCTTATCTAATACTTTCTCTACTAGAAAAGACAGGTTAAGAAAGACTACAGGGAGAGCTAATTCAGTGACTATAATAAACCTTTATCCACATAACAGTAATTTTAAGGTGTTGGAACTTTGTATGTGTACAGGATTTTCGAGTGATTTACATTATTAACTTGCTAGATCTTTGAATTCAACTGTACGTGGTACACGCTGCTTTTATTTCCCTTATACAGATGGAAAACCAAGGCTCAGAGAAGTTACCTATCCACTGCTGAGGGACCAATAAATGTTAGAGCCAAGTTTTTAACTCAGGGTCTCATTCTAGAATATACTCTCTGAATCCTGATATTATACTCCCTCTGTGGGGAAAATAAAATCAAGAGCTAATATTTATTGAATTCTTATGATGAGAACTCACTTTGTAAAGAACTTTCAAGTGCAATATTTATCTATTTCCATGTAGCAAATTACCATAAACTTAGCAGTTTAAAACAATACATATCTGGGACTTCCCTGGAGGTCCAGTGGTTAAGACTCCAGGTTTTCACTGGAGGGGATGCGAGTTCAATCCCTGGTTGGGGGACTAAGATCCCACGTGCTGCGTGGCCAAAATATACATGAATACATAAATTTTTACAAGTAAAAATAAAACAATACATATCCATCATGTCAATGTTTCTGTGGCTCAGGAGTCCAGGTGTAGCTTAGCTGGGTCCTCTACTTAGGATCTCACAAGGCAGTAGCCAAGGTATTGGACTGGCTATGTTCTAATTTAGAGGCTCGACTGGGGATGAATCCACTCTCAAGTGGTCACAGTTAGTTGTCAGGGTTGATTTCTCTGTGGTTGTTGGGTTGAGGATCTTGGCTTTTTGTTGGCTGTTAGCCACTCTCATCTCCTACTGGTCAGCCCCAGTTACTAGAGGGCATCTGCACTAACACTTAGTAGACACTATGTGGGTTAATTAACATGGCTATTTACTTAATCAAACCTGCAGGAGGAGTCTCTAGAACAAGCTGGCTAGCAAGATAGTCTTATATAAAATGTAATGTCATGGTGACATCCTTTTACCTTTGCCGTATTGTATTGGTTAGGGTCAAGTCACAGATTCTCATCACATTCAGGGGAAGGGGAATTCACAGATGTGTGACCTTTAGGAATTGGGATCATGGGAGGGCCATTAGAGTATGTCCATCCCAATATGCCCTCTGAACCAAAATGACTCACATCTCTCTCACATGCAAAATATATTCATCCCTTCCCATGGTTTCTAAGTCTTATCCACACATTACAGTATTTGCTCAAAGTCCAAAATTCTCAACATCCAAGTCAGGTCAAGACATGGGTGAGCTTCTTCAGGTGTGGTTCCTCTTGATCTGTGGTGGTCAGAAGCTAAGTTGACTCTCCATCCTTCCTGCCTCCTGGTATTCATGCCCTTGTGTAATTGCCCCCTTCTTGAGTATGAGCAAAACCTGTAACTTGCTTTAAATAATAAAATATGGCAAAGGTGATGAGGTGTTATTACCAAGACTGCATTACATGATAAAAGGCTAACGGATTGGCAGCCGTGCTCTAGAGACTTTGTCTCCCTGGCTGTGTTTGAAGAGGAAAGAGGCCATGTTGAGAGTCACCTATGTGACAAGATGCTGAGGGCAGGAAAACAATAGCCATCTGAGTGTAGCCTTCAAACAATAAGTAGCATGAAGCCAGCGCTCTCAAGGAAATGAACTTTGTCAACAGCTTGAGTGAAGGTGGAGCCTGGTTATTCCTCAGTTGAGCCTCTAGACTAGCCTGTCAGACACCTTGATTGAAGCCTTGTGAGGCCCTAAGCAGAGGACCTAACTAAGCTGTGCCTGGAGTCCAGACTCATGGCAACACTGAGAAAATAAAATGCTTGTTTTAAGCAACAGAATTTGTGGTAATTTATTACACAACAGTAGGTAAGAATACAATATGTACTAGTCTCAATAATTCTCACAACAACCCATAGAGGTAAGAACTATTGTTATAGATATTTTGTAGTTGTAATAATAAAGGTAACAGAAAACATTAAGCTACTTTCCCATGGTCACCAAGGCAGTTGTGACAAAACAGGGACTTAAACCTTCTTAGTCCATCTTCACAGTTTGCCTTCTTCCCCATAACAATACTACACTGGCTTTTTTATTTTAATTTAAAAAAGTTTTCTAAATATCAAAAGAAGATTTAGTCAACATTTTCTTCTTGGTATCAGTCACTTACAGTTCTGTAAGATTAAACATGTTTTTATCCCCATTTTCTCAGCAGTCAAGGGGAATAATTTTAGAATATTAATTATAAGTTATCCCTATACTTTCTCCATCAGGTCCCTCTCTGTTAAGAAGTGCTGAGGGCTTCCCTGGTGGCGCAGTGGTTGAGAGTCCACCTGCCGATGCAGGGGAAGCGGGTTCGTGCCCCGGTCTGGGAGGATCCCACATGCCGCGGAGCGGTTGGGCCCGTGAGCCATGGCCGCTGGGCCTGTGCGTCCGGAGCCTGTGCTCCGCAGCGGGAGAGGCCACAGCAGTGAGAGGCCCACATACGGAAAAAAAAAAAAAAAAAAGAAGAAGTGCTGATTATTCACATATAGATTGTTCAGATCACTTGGTATTTTTCTTTAGCCTCCAGCTACCTTCCATTTTGTCATTTGCCTTCTCCCTTGGAAGCTGTCCACGTTCACGGAGAGGAGGGGAAACTCAAATCTATCTTAACAGCAGCTCTTGTAAATGCAGCTGTGAGGGAAGAGTGAGCAACTATTTTCTGACGTCTTTATTGTCTGTGAATTTCAATTATCTATATGATCCCCACGTCCCATTAAACGGAATAATTGAGAGTTGGATTCAATGTATCTTAGAGAGGTTTTTGCATTCTTGAATATTTAACACTAAGCAAATATAAGTATGTAAAATTTCAAAGCAAACATATAGAAAATACTCATTCCCTCTCGTTTTGTGGGATGTACAGACTCATACACATACTGCAGTATTCCAATGACCAAATGCACTTTTAATGGGTTTTCCCATAGCCACTTGAAAATTTGGCTCAAATTTGAGATCATTAAATAGCTGTAATGATATCAACAGAAACACCATGCTCAACCAAATGCAAACATAATTAGAATTTAAATGTCACTTTCACTTTTTCTTATATAATTTTCAGCAGGAATTAATATAAGAATATTATGATATTAAAATTATGTAAGCACTGTATCCCTGTGAATTACCAGGGTTTTTCCAACTAAACGCATTGTTTGGATTGATTGATATTTCTTCTTTTCTGTAAATACATAGGAATGCATATGCAGATATAGATAGATAAGCTGTATTTTTGCTACAATTTCAGAATGCAAAGCAGAAATGTTACTTTATACAAAGAATATAGGATATTCTTTAAATCATTGTCTGGGAAATGAAGTATTTACATATAGATAAAGTGAATCCAAATTTCATTTTGCTCTGTACAAAAATTATAAGTTTTATGATGATAAGAAATTATATTCAAATTGACCCTTTCTGGAGGGGGTCAGGGAAAGGGAGCAAAGGACTATGCAACATAAGGAAAATATTATGGTTTTCATATCAGTGTAGTATGATTATGGGTTATTTTACTTTTCACTTTTTGTATTTCTCTATTTTCCAAAATTCTTACAACAAATATATTAATTTATAAAATTAAAAAAGTATTATTTAAAAGGACAATATGAAGGTCAAAGTGGATTGCTGGCTTAATAATATTGACTGCTTACATGTGTTGAGAACAGTCACGTGTTGGGCTTAGTATTAAGTACTTTAAAACATTACACAATTTCTGTTCTCTCAGCAACTCTTATAAGGTCATTTCCATTTACAGATGAGAAAACTGAGGCTTAAAAATAGTTTAAATAACCTGTGTATTTTCCCAGAGCTGTCAGTCTCAACTGTGTGTTCTTAATTACTCTGAATGCTTAGTAGAAAATTTAGCCACTTGCTGTTTCATAAAATATCAGTACTGTATTTTCAGGAAAGAAGTGAATTATTGTCATGTGATTTTTGTTTATTAGTGATGAAAGGACTTTCTGGGGTCTTTCTCTTTTTTTTTTTTTTTTTTTTTTTTTTTTTTGTGGTACGCAGGCCTCACACTGCTGTGGCCTCTCCCGTTGCGGAGCACAGGCTCCAGACGCACAGGCTCAGCAGCCATGGCTCACGAGCCCAGCCGCTCTGCGGCATGTGGGATCTTCCCGGACCAGGGCACGAACCCGTGCCCCCTGTATCAGCAGGCAGACTCTCAACCACTGTGCCACCAGGGAAGCCCTGGGGTATTTGGTTTGTAACTACTAATTCCTTGTGAAGAAAATTTTAATTTGTTATTAAAATTTATATTTATATAAATATAAAATTTATATTAATATATATATAAGGTTATAAAGACTTCCCCTATTGGGAAAATTGAAAATAAGGAGAGGGTTTTGTGTCTGTCTCTCTTTACAGTTGAGTTTACGGTATTCCAATGACTGGTGTGTAGCCCATAGGATGCAACAGAATCAGTGTCCTCAGCCCCTGAAGGGGACTTTACTTACTGAGGAAAACTATAAATATCTTCAATACAGTAAGTGAGACTGCTGTTAGCAAGAGACTTTGCCTCAGAAATAGTTGAAATTAAAAAAGCCCAAAAAATGCCTCAGACCAAGAAAACCTTAAATTTATTGTTGCTCTTCACAAATAAAGAACCAGATTTTCTACCTAATGTAATTTCCATAAACAAAGCCCATTCATTTCTTTCTCTAAACTCTCAACTACTTTTCCTCCCAAACAGGAAATCAAGGCTAAAATGAAATTTGACTGGATCTTTAGCCTAAACAAATTGAACTTATATTGACACTAGCCTTGTTCATTACTACTCAAGTTGAATTGAGGCTGGGTTTCTTACTTATCCATGATACCTGACCTACATAAGCCAATTCTAGGATGTCAGATTCTCACATTTTTAATATGTTAATTACAACCTAAAATTTTACATGCACTCACACACTCACATACATATAAAATATCCATATATTATCCACAAGGGAATTCTTAATGAATTTATATAAATTATTACTGCATGATTAAAACAACATTACCGCTAATTGTTAAATCTGCCATTTAGCAAGAATATTAAGGAATTTAAAGAAGTTGTCACATGACATGACAAATAAAAATGTCTTTGTTTTTGAAAATAATCCCATCATTTTTTCCTTTATGTAAAATGACTGGTTCTCAGGCAGATTGGAAACAGGAGTAGAGGAAGAAATATTCTTTGATGCTATGAATGCCCACAAGCATCAGCAGCTGTGAAGACTAGTAATGAAGCATTTGGCCCTCTTTTGGCATTGCTTGTTATTGAGAGGATTTTCTTACAAAAGATCAGCTATTTGATGAGTCCCACAGGCTATCACTTTGACTTCCACATATTGGCATCTACATGCTGTTGAAATTGATGTTCTACCTTCTGCATGGCACAGTGCCTGTCTCACAGATGGGCCCAGGTGTTGGCATGACACAGAGACAATATTGCCATTACATTCAAGTGTTAGGAACTAGATTTATTTCCTTGAGAGTCAAATTGCAATTTTTGAGGTCACTTCATCCTCGAGAGGAATAATAGTAGGCATTTTTTAGGATTTCATATTGGTTGAAGTGTATGATGGGCAATGACTACAGAATTACTAATAAGATGTATTCTTATGTCCCTAAAATTTAAAGTATAATAGTAGACTGGAATTATCCCAAGGTCAGTCCTCCAGTTTAAAAAATAAAAATAAAAGGGTTTAAATTTAATCTGAAATACATCCTATGTGCTTTAGTTTCAAGATATTAGAATACACATCTTTCTTGAGTTAAATGATACCTAAGAAATAAACTCATTGGATGAGTTATTAAACATTGGGTAAATCAATATTAGAATTCTATCTAAAGGCAGAGAGGGATACTTAAACTGTTTCCAAATAAAAACTATAACTTTAACTGAACTATTCTTCAAAGATAGGCTGGGAGAACATTATCCTAAATCAGTTTTCATTGAGTGAAAAGTGCCTCAGCTGTGTCACTGGTAAGGTTAAAAGGTGTTAGTGTGTGTGCCTATTAAAAGAGCATAGTGAATGCAAGTGAACAATTCAGGCAGAAATTTGGCTTACTGCCTGTGCACACTGTGCTTTATTGAGGTGCTGCCAGCTTCTCTGAGTGAAAAGACAAGAGCAAATTTAACAGCTTTATGAACTCACAAGGGGAACAGTTGTTCTAGTGGCTTTCACACAAATGTCTAATTAATTCTTGAAGTAACCCAAATTGTTCTTTTGTGATCTATGAATGAGAATCTAAGAGAAAACCTGTGCAGAAGAAACTTAAGTGAAACAAGAATAGGGATTTCATGATTAGCTTACAGGTCACAGTTTTGGGGACCAGCATAATTTAGTTATTTTCCTCATTAATATTACATTAGGAAGCTAATGAAACCTTTGGGTGAATACATTATGAGTAATAAAGGCATTAATTTTATTTTTCTGAACACTCAATTATGCTAATTGGCATCTGTTATTGTTTACTATATATATTTATATATGAAAATTGAGAACAAATATGGAACACACAGATGATCTTTAAATTCTGCCAATACATTTCAGTACTTTCTACACTTTTTTTGTACTTTTGATATTATGACCAATTTAAACTTAACCATATATAAATTATATTTCCATTTAAGTTCAACTTCTTTTTTAATTCTAAGTATATTTTGGTTGTTTTAAGGTTAACCATTGGTTTCTGTTAGAAATAAATACCATTCTTTTATGGACCAACTCAATACAACATGAATATTACCCATGTAAACTATTTCTAAGCATGAACTGTGTAAATTTGTCAAACTCTGGATGAGTTCAAGCTTTTATAAATTATCCTATTTCTAAATTTTCAAAGAATTTAGTAAAAAAGGACTTCCATATAAATTTTATCTGAGATTCTTATTTGTTTCAGGGAGTCTCTATGATATTTTTTAGTCTCTCTCACAGCTAGAGTGCCTTTATTCTAGGTAGAAGATTTCTATTTAAAGGAGTATTTATTTCTGCAACATTTTCCTTGGTTACCTTATTGTAATGTTCCATTACATTCATAACAAACTCAAAGACATTATATTTAACCTTTTAAAAAAAATAATTTATGGAATTAATTACCTATCACTAGGAAAGCATGAGTTACAGCTGCTAAGTCTTAAACACTATACATATATCAGTATCCCATTTCTATACTGTCAATATATTGACTATTTTAATTCCATATACCTGCCTCATTGTTAACTAGAAGTCACCCTCCCACCACAGTGTATGTATGCATGATATGAAATGAAGCATAGAAAGAAGCTAATTAAATAATCTGAGTGAGTGAGTTGCTTGCCAAAACCAAACTACTTAATTGAAGCAGTTATATTAGTTCTTCTTGTGTTTTGCTCCTTGTGAGTTTTAGAATCAATATAGTTGGAAATATTTCAATAAATTGCTGCCCAAATACACTCTAGGGATTTGAGCCCTAACTAATCTTTTAACATCTTCTATAGCCTTTTAATCTATTCTTTATATTTATCTGACTGGACTAAGTAGCCATATGTGGTTTTCTGTCCTCCTGATTCTAGCCAAACCACTTCAGTTTAAATGGTGAGGCCTGTACGTGTCCTGTGCTTTGTAAGGCTTTACTGAAAAATGTCAGTGTTCACCTAAAAGGTCGGCTTATTAAGTGAATGTGTGCCAACATGTTTTTTGCTTTTGTCAAAAAATAGAGATCAGCATATCACTTTGATAGTTTAGCTGTGGCAGGTTCTACAGTGGAGTCTATAACGTTATCCGTGATCAGTGCCTTAGAGGTGAAGGTTATAGTGTTAGTTAATAGACAATTTTGGATATCATCATGAATCATCAGTTAACTGTTATATATGTCTGAATTACAACTTGAAATACTATTTTGTTATATGGATAGAAGTTTTTGCTTAAGATGCTGCTGCCCATTCTCATATGAAGGATCATTAATGATACTTCTCTTCATTTTACTATATTTCTGACAGGTTTAAATCTATTTTATGTACTGATGTGAAGTGTAAAAGGCATACATTTGTGAAAATTTTCTAAACCAGCTGAATTTGAATTATAACTTATTTTAAATTATCTGACTACAGGTAAACCATAGTTTATGAAACTATCCTATAGCTTTCCTTATAGCATCTCTATTGGTAAGAATGCGGATTGTTATCCTGCCTGATGAAGCAACATTTTCTAAAACTTTTTACTCAAAATCCTGCTCATAATTTGGTTACCTTCATCACTGTGTTATTTGTTAAAAAAAAAAAAAACTGGTTGTATCTCCTGGAATATAAAGCTATATATGAAAATTTACTCTCTTTGAACACTTTATATTTTGAGAGAATTTCTAGTCTAAATCTCACACAGTGGAAGAGATAAAATGTACAAAAACACAAACTCAGGTGGACAAAACAAACATTTATTTTCTCTAACTCAAGCACTATCTGGTTAAAACTTAAAAGAATTTCTTTTGGTTAAAATCAGGAAAAGTCATTCTTTCTTTCAAAAGCGTTGATGGTTTCTCACTAATTTGGTATGTTATTAGATCAACCAGGAATTTTTTTTTCTCCCTCTTCTCTTTTTCTTCTACTAGGTGTGATAGGGATTAGAGTCTCTTACATATAATACTGTAATTGTACAAAAGGTGTCTATTTCCTCATCATGGAATTTGTTTACAATGTATTCACCATTGGTCTGTGGTTGTTAATATCTACAGCATTCTCTTTGAAGCTGAAGTGCCCAAGGCTGATCCATGCCACACAAATTATACAACTCAGAGTCTCTTTTTTATCCTAAAAAGAAAGCTTCTAGGCTACCAAGTGACTGTTACACACATATATAAATTACGTATATATATAATATATGTACCTATATTTAATATATGTAGATATATAAAACTCAATTTACTACTTTGATTTCTCTGGTTTGCTTATTTGTGTGTTTGTTTTTGGATTGACGTGGGGTGTTGGTCTTTCCCTTGGGTGATGAATGTCCTCTAATGTAAGGAAAACCATTGATTCATTAAAGGAAAATAGAGTCTTAATATAGTCAAATTTATTATATTTTTGAAAAAATATATTTGAGATGTTGCTTGTAATTTTTACATATTTTTATTTCACTGGCTATTTCTCGCTTCACAGATATTTCATCCTAATCTAGTCAACAAGCTTAATATTAATTCAGAGAACTATTGAGTTAAACAAACAAACAAACAAACAAAACAACATCCTTTAAAAGGGTGGTTTTTAGTATGGAAAGCTATCCTTTTCCATTGACAGGGTCATGCTTCCCAAATGGTGGAACCCAGTTTGACCTCAGCATTTAATTTTGAAAAATATCCTACACATAGAAAGTCAATTCAAAATTTCTTCATACTAAAACTTACAGTAAAGCAGAAAATAAGGCCTTGCAAATATTCTGTATTTAAGATTTTTATCATAACTTATGCATTTAAAAGAAAGGTTTATTAATATCACATACTTGGTCACAATCCATTATGTCATAATAGCATCAGTCAATTTAGCAGCAATTAAAACAACAGCTGTGTTCATTCTGAAGGTTTTATAGAAATAACTCTTGGTCATAACTAAGATCAACAAGAGCTAAAAGGCAATATGCCATAATTCCTAATGTACAATATTTTTCTCCTTATGGGAAGTATGAGTTCTTTTCAATTGCCAGATAAGAATTTTTTCATGAAGGAATATAATTTTTAAACATAAAAATAAGTGATTTTAAGGAAATTGGAAAATTTTACTTGAAAGTTAATTTTACATAAGAATTGAAAATACAAATCAAGCTAGTAGTCTAAGAAGTTTCAAAACATGACATAATGGCAGTGATTGCTTCATTATGTCATCACTGATAAAAATCTCTGATATCTTTATGAATCCAGCTGTCTTGATTATATCAAATTACCCAAACAAATAGGGTCTACATTAAAAATATATTTATCTTGTTTCACTAAAAATGTTCAAAAGTAAAAATTTTCATGTCTTTCAAGTGGTCTTAAGATTTTTAAGAATGATGTTCAGAGTTAGTGCTTCAAGGTGCATTAGTGCTCCTTAAGACAACCCTTTTACAACCCAAATCCTTGTGAATTCTTTTTACTCAAATATCCAAAATCTCAAAGAACATTGTTTAGTTATAATATATAATAACATTTTAATCTCAGGAGGCAATTACTTTAGCAACAAACTAGATTAGAACAAAACAGTGTTCATTGGATTGCCAATATATTATTTTGAATTTGCTGTGATGTGGAAAGAGATGGTATAGTATCTTTTGAGAAATAATACTTCATGGACATTTTTAAGAAATGGAAAACTGTATTAAAATATTTTAAGTTTTATAAAGGTATATAGATTTTCATTCTGTGGCATGTTGATGTGAAATAGAAAATCAAGAGAGCTAGGTGACATATGTCATTTACCAGCCTGACATATATAATCTGCTAACTGGCAGAATAAAAAGGATTTGTAATAAACATGGATATTTCATGATTTTATAACATTTTAAGACAGTTTCATTAAACATTTAGTAATATTATTATTAGAATTATAATATTTGAGAACATAAATGCAGTTAATTTATTACCTTACTCAGTGGTGACTTTGTCACCAAGTTAATATAAGTAACTGACAATTTTTTTAATTCATGTATCTAAAATTAAAGACAATGGAGTCACAGGGATGAAGGTAAAATAAAAACCAGATGAGAGAAGGAAAATGAATGCTGATAAACTGGTAATAAATAAAGAAATGAGAGAAGACGTCAAGTTATATCACAGGGAAATGTGGTACAATAGAAGTTAGTCAAATGTTAAATTGTTCTTGTTTTAAATTTATCAGATTGACCACTAAAACAAAAATGAGTTTTTGCTTTTCAGTTTCTAGCCAGATTTTATAAATTGTCTGAACTAGTCATTCTCAGAGAAGATTCACAATCAATATTATACTAGTGGTGAGAGTGACATCCTTGTCTTCTTCCTTATTGTAGAGAAAAAGCTTCAACTTTTCACCATTGGGGATGATGTTAGATGCGGGTTTGTCCTAAATGGCCTTTATTATGTTGAGATATGTTCCTCCTAAACCAACTCTGATGAGTGTTTTATTATGAATGGATGTTGAATTTTGTCAAAAGCTTTCTCTGCATCTATTGAGATGATTGTGTGATTTTTATACTTCATGGTGTATCACATGATTGATTTGCAGATATTGAGCCATCCTTGCATCCCTGGAATAAATCCTACTTGATTATGGTGTATGACCCTATTTCTATATTGTTGAATTCTGTTTGCTTATATTTTGTTGAGGATTTTTACATCTATATTTATCAAAGATATTGGCCTGTAATTTTCTTTATTTGTAGTTTCTTTGTCTGGTTTTGGTATTAGTGTAATTATAGCCTTGTAGAATAAATTAGGGAGTGTTCCCTCCTCTTCAATTTTTTGGGATAGTTTGAGGAGGACAGGTATTAGCTCTTCTTTTTATGTTTGGTAGAATTTCCCTGTAAAGTTGACTGGTCCTGGACTTTTGTTTGCTGGGAGGCTTTTGTTTGTTTGTTTTTTGTTGTTTTGTTTTTTTACAGATTCTATTTCACTACTAGTGATTAGTCTGTTCAGATTGTCTACTTTGCCCTGATTCAGTCTTGGAAGATTGTATATTTCTAGAAATTTATTCATTTCTTCTACATTGTCCAATTTGTTGGCACACAACTGTTCATACTATTCTCTTATGATTTTTTTTTTAACCCACATTTGTTTATTTATTTATTTTTGGCTATGTTGGTTCTTCACTTCTGTGCGAGGGCTTTCTCTAGTTGTGGCAAGCGGGGGGTCACTCTTCATCGCAGTGCGCGGGCCTCTCACTATCGAGGCCTCTTTTGTTGCTGGAGCACAGGCTCAAGATGCGCAGGCTCAGTAGCTGTGGCTCACAGGCCCAGTTGTTCTGCGGCATGTGGGATCTTCCCAGACCAGGGCTCAAACCTGTGTCCCCTGCATTAGCAGGGAGATTCTCAACCACTGCGCCACCAGGGAAGCCCTCTTATGATTTTTTGTATCTCTGTGGTATCTGTTGTAATTTCTCCTCATTCATATCTCTATTTGTTTATTTGGGCTCTATCTCTTTTTTTTCTTGATGAACCTGGCTAAAGGCTATGAATCTTTGTTTGTCTTTTCAAAAATCCAGCTCTTGGATTTATTGATTTTTTTTTTTTGGTCTCTTATTTATTTCTGATCTTTATTATATCGTTCCTTCTGATGAGTTTGGGCTTTGTGCTACTTTTTCTAATTCCTTTATATTGTAGGTTAAGTTATTTATTTGAGATTTTCTTGTTTCTTGATGTAGACCTGTATCACTATAAATTTCCCTATTTGAATTGCTTTTGCTGCATCCCATAGATTTTTAATTACTTCATTGACCCATTGTTTTTTTTAATAGCATATTGTTTAATCTCCACATATTTGTGTTTTTCCCTGTGATTGATTTCTAGTTTTTTATCATTTTTGTCAGAAAAAATGCTTGATATAATTTCTGTCCTTTCAATTTTTTGAGACATGTTTTGTGACCTAGCATGTGATCTATCCTGAAAAATGTTCCATGTGTACTTAAAAAGAATGTGTGTTCTGTTGTTTGGGGATGGACTGTCTTGTACATATCTATTAAGTCAACTGTGCTAATATGTCATTTAGACTACTGTTTTCTGATTTTCTGCCTGGATGATCTATCCACTGTAAATGGGGTGTTAAAATCCCCTACTATTTTTCTGTCATTAGCAATTTTTTCCCTTTATGTTTGTTAATATTTGCTTTATTTAGGTGCTACTAATATAGGTGCATATATGTTAACAAATGCTATATTCTCTCTTGTATTGCTCCCTTTATCACTATATAATGCCCTTCTTTGTCTTTTGTTATAGATTTTGTTTTAAAGTCTATTTTGTCTTATGTGCACATTGCTACCCCTGCTTTCTTGTCATTTCCATTTGCATGAAATAGCCTTTTCCATCCCCTCACTTTCAGTCTATGTGTGCTTTTAGTTCAGAAGTGAGTCTCTTGTAAGTAGCATATGGAAGAGTCTTGCTTTTTTTTTTTTAAATCCAATAAGCCACCTTATTTTTTAATTGGAGCATTTGGTCTATTGACATTTAAATAGGTATGTATTTATTGCCATTTTGTTACTTGTTTTCTTGCTGTTTTTGTAGTTCTTTTCTGTTCTTTTCTTCTTTTAGTTTCTTCCCTGTAGTTTGATGACTTTCTTTAGTTCTATGCTTGTGTTCCTTTCTCTCTAGTTTTTGTGTATCTATCATAGGTTTTTGATTTGTGGTTAACATAGTGGTCATATATGTTGCCCTTTACTTTGTATACTTATTTTAAACAGGTAGTCATTTAAGTTCAAATACATTCTAAAAGATCTTCATTTTTTACTTCCCTCCCCCCATATTTTGTGTTTTTGATATCATATTTTACATTTACTTGTTTATCCCTTCACTGTTTATTGTAGTTATAGTCGATTTTTGTCTTTTAATATTCATACTAGTTTATTTACTTGGTTGATCCACAGCCTTTTCTCTATATTTGTCTTTATTAGTGGGGTTTTTTCTTTCCAATAAATACTTACTTTTTGTTGGAGCTTTTACTTTTCCACTTAGAGAAGACCATTTAACATTTCTTTTCAGGTCAGTTTAGAATTGATGAACTCTTAGTTTTTGCTTGTCTGAGAAGTTCTTTTATCTCCTTTAATTTTGAATGATAATCTTGTTGAGTAGAGTATCCTAGGTTGTAGGTTTTCCCCTTCCAGTACTTTAAGTATATCATGCCACTTCCTTTTGGCCAGCAATGTTTCTGAAGAAAAATTGGCTGATAGCCTTATGGGGGTTCCCTTGTATGTGACTATTTGTTTTTCTTTTGCTGCCTTTAGAATTCTCTCTTTATCTTTAACTTTTGCCATTTTAATTTTTGGTGTGGGTATCACTGGTTTCATCTTGTTTGGGACTCTCTGTGATTCCTGCACTTGGTTATATGTTTCCTTCTTCAGGTTCAGAAAATTTTATTTCATAATTTCATCAAATACCTTCTTGACCCCTTTATCTCTCTCTTATCCTTCTGGGACCCCTATAATACAAATGTTGGTATGCTTGATGTTCTTTCAGAGGTCCCTTAAAAGTTCTTATTTTTTTCAGTTTGTTTTTCTTTTTGCTGCATGGTTGGGTGATCTGTATTATTCTGTCTTTCAGATCACTTATGGATTCTTCTATATCACCTAATCTGCTGTTAATTCCTTCTAGTGTGTTTTTCATTTCAGTTATTGTATTCTTCAGTTCTGTTTTTTTTTCACGTTTTTACTAGTTTCTTCTTAAAATTTTCACTGTGTTCATCTGTTCTTTTCCTTAGTTTAGTTTAATTACCTATCCCAGTCTTGAGGGGTGTCTTCATGTGGGAGCTTTTCTGAGTAGTCTACCTGTGCCCAGTGGCTTTGGTGGGAGATCTGGATATGAAATGAGCACTAGTGGCTTTGGTGGGAGATCTGGATATGAAGTGAGCATTAGTCATGTCTTCCCCCAGGGTGTGCTACAGTTCTCCCCTTAGTGGGAGGTGGGGCTGGAGAGGGAGGAGCTAGAGCCAGAGCCTGGTGTGAGCCAGGGCTTCTCCTCTGCTCAGTGGCCAACAGGACCCTATGGGGGTGGGGTCAGATCCCAAGTTGCTAGAACAGAAGCCCTGAGGGTCAGATCCAAGCTGGCTCTGTTCCCTCTAAGTGTGTGCTCTACCCCCTTCCAGCATTTTCACCTTTGCTACAGGGGAGAGCCATGTTGGAGTGAGCACCTTTTGTAGACCAGGGCACTCACTGGGATGGTCCAGGCATACCGGTTAGAGTTACAGCTGCTCTGGATTTGCCCCCACATTGAGCACCAGTAACAGCTGCCCTCACCCTTGTTCAGATGCTCTGCTATGTCTGAGCCGACACAAATATGCATTCTCCTTGGCAGCAGCAGACTTTGCCCTAGAGGAGAGCTACACCACAGAGCAAAAGGGGCCTCTCTGGGTACTTGGCTTGGGCTTGAGTTTGCACTGGGGCATTCCCAAAACCACTCAGAGCTCCAGACCACTCCTGATCTGCTGCCCCTGTGAGCACCATTAATGGCTACTCTCGCCCATTTGGAGGCCATGTCTGATCCAGATGAGTTTTGTCCCCCACAACCGTGCACTCTCCTTGGCTATGGCAGACTTCACCTTAGTTTTTCTGGTGTCAGACCAAAGGGATGGGACACCCAACATGTAGTTTGAAACACTCCCCAGGGAAGATTTCTGAGCCTGTGTAATCCCTCTCTTCTTCTGTGTCCCCTTCCATCAGTGCAGATCCTAACTTGATCCCTTCTCTTCCCTCTCTACCTGATTCATTGTGGATCATTCTTATAGTCTTGGTTGTAGGAGAGTCTTTCTGACAGTCTCCAGTTTGTTTTCAGTGAGAATTGATCCACATGTAGTGTATTTGTATGTGTTCTTGGGAGGAGAGGAGCTCCACACCCTCCTACGCCATCATCTTGATCTCCTCCCTGGGCGTCTTGAGGAGGCTATTTTAAATAAAATGCCACAGCAAAACAAAGTACTAAAAGTAATCTATAACAGTATATGAAATCATACATATCTCATACGAAATCCTTGACTTTATAAATACACACAAAGCTGTTCTTGACCTACGCAGTATTTCACAACTATAAAATGCTGAATATACTCCTATAATATGGTTCTGTAATTATATTTTAATCCATATCCAGCATACTTACCACAATTATCTTTTAATCATATCTTAATGAATGGAAACCTAACTGAAGAGTAAAATATTCAAATTCATCGTTTCTCATTATGTAGCTCAATTTGAGAAGTTATTTTAGAACATCAAAGTAATTGTAATATATATGCAAAAATTATGGAAATACTTATTAAATTTATTGTGCTTCTTTAATTCTTATATGACATAACATAGAGAACATCTAATATTCTCCATTCAGGGATAGACATACAATCTGTTGGTCAAGAATGCTTATCATTATGGCACCTTTAATCTTCAGAAATACTGCCTACAGTCCTGGTAGGCATTGAATATTTATTCTTAGTTTTTGTTTCTGTAGAAAATTTTAGTGGAGAGTTAAAGATATCAGGAGCAAAGGGGACATAACCATCCATCACAGCACAGAGCTAGAGTATAACACACCCCAAGAATGCATGGAACATACCTTCTCTTGTACAGTGTTGTTCAGGTATTGTAACCATAAAATGTGTACTCTGAGGGGGCTAGGAAAAAAATAGCTTCAAATGGTGGAGAAGAAATTGTGCTTTGTTATGGGAAAAAAAAATTAAACCCAATCCTAGAAGATATGTTAGCTGGAATGAGATACTGAAGGATGTGCCTGTCAGTAAATGAAGAGGGAAAGATGTGGACCAAGGCAGGCTCCCAAGAAGAACCAACAAGGGAGAAACTGGGAGAAACAACAAGACTATCTTCTTCAGAGGGCTGGGGTCAGAGGGCCATCATCAGTGCTCCAAAAAGTCATATAAAGTTCGGCTTCTCTCCAGGTTCTTCAGTTCTCAGCACAAAACATTTTCTGAACCACCAGCTAAATTTCATCTCTGTGAGAGATTGTGTGT
Source organism: Mesoplodon mirus (assembly GCF_964341445.2). Taxonomy (NCBI): domain Eukaryota; kingdom Metazoa; phylum Chordata; class Mammalia; order Artiodactyla; family Ziphiidae; genus Mesoplodon; species Mesoplodon mirus. The sequence goes on from NC_138982.1 coordinate 114,305,991, forward strand.
GTATTTACATTACACATCATTAATCCTGAATATCTAGGATTGGGACTGGCATACAGAAGGCATGTAATTGTCTATTAAATGCATGTAGGAATGGAAAGGGTAAAAACTCTTGACAAAGAAACTCACTTGATACATTTAGAGGCCAGTGGAATCTATGGCATGTATACACTGAGTATTATGTGGAGCTAAAATGGTGATAGTAGCATGTATGTGATTGACACAATCCAGCAAGTATTGATTATCTGCTAATTGCAAGACATGAGACATGATGCTTACTGATATAAAGATAAATATCTGCCCTCCATTGCTTATAGTCTAATTTAGAAGATACAGGTCATTGGAATTAAAAACAAAAAAAACAAAAGCTACTAAGATGACATCATTTCCCCTAGGGATTTTCAAACTAATAGAGGAAAGAGACATGCAAATAAAATAACTGTAACTAATTACGATACCAGAGACACATAGAGCAAACCTTCAACGTGGTGAGTATTTAAAAATTGTGTTCTATGAATCAATACAACTTTCAACTTTTTGTAGAAATACAGAAAAGTAATTCAAAAGTATATCTAGAATGTTTAGCTTGAGCTATTGGTGGATACTAGAATAAAAGGAAGGAACAAGTTTGCAAGGAAGATATTGATTTTGGACCTATCTTAGGATATTTGAAGACAATAGTATAAGACAATTGACATAGATTGAGAAAAGTAGACTACAAGAGCAAGATTCTGGAAGACAAAAACAGTGAAGGGGCCAACAAAGAAAGAAGTTGGAAGAGAACCAAGGAATAGATGTTTTCTAGGACAGAACAGTCAACAGTGTCATCAGTTATAAAATGATACAACTAAGAAGACTATAGCAAATGCTCATAGGCTACTGCTAGGGAGGAATAAAAGAGGAAAATTTGTGGATTAAGAAAACTCAGCGAGCATGTAGTAGAATTGGTAATGGGCAGATGACAATATAAAAGCAAGACTAGGAAGAAAATTAGAGGAATTACCAGTTATAGAATGTTTTTAAAATTTTTAGGTGGGAAATCTGAGGCACCATTGTATATGTTCATATCAATAAAGATTTGCGAGCATTGCCTTCTGACAAGAATATAATCCAATAAATAACTTAATTTTTTCCATTATATCACAGCATTTTTCATGGTAAATACTTCTGTAATAATGTTATTAATGACAGTGGTGTGGCTCTTTCCAATGAGCAGTGTAACAATTATCAGAGTATGTTATGGAGTAAATAAAATGGTAGAAAACCAGGAATTCAGGAAGTGATGCCCCACAATCTAAAACAGAATTATGTCCACATTTGTGGAAATTATTTTTACAAAGAAAATCTCTGTATTTATTTGTTTCTACTTAGAATTATAGCTTCTAAATTCTAGCATCACATTTTATTTGTTTGTTTGTTCCTAGTAGTCAGTGATAAGTACCACCTTATATGCCATGATGATTTTATATAGTAATTCCTTTGGTTCACCTTGCAGTTCTGCCAAAATGCCATGTTATTTTCTTGGACTCACAACTTCCTTTGAGATTCTCCCACTGGACTCTAAATGACAATCTTTTAAAGACACTCATTTCTGCCACAGCTGTGTGGCAACTCCAAGGCACATCTTTGTATACCTGTATTCCTATTCCTTGCCATTGTTCCAAGCAATCTTACTAGCTGAGCAAATTATGATGGTGTTGGGGCCCAGTGGGAATCTAAGAGGCTGAGGGGAAAGGCCAGGCAGGAAGAGATATCAGATGATGATGTTTATGAAGTCTCTTTCAAATGGCAGGTTTTTGATCCTATAATTCTTCCTATACCTAGATGAAGCCTCCTGAGTATTGATGGAGGCAGCTTCCTTTACAAGGTAGAAATTCCACTGAGCACTAATTAAAATAGTACTGAAGCTTCTCCTTCCCTCTCCTTTTGAGATTTGGGTTTTTTCAAAACAGGATTTTGATAGTTAAAGCAGGAAAGTTTAATGATATGATTAAACAGGGATTGATTAAGACAGTCAGATTACCTATACTGGAGCAAAATTTGCAAGAGACTGAAAACATTTTGAAGGTTGCAATTTGGCAAGAAAAGCGTTGGAGATCTCAATCCTGAAGAATTATCTCAAGTCCATTTTGCTGCTTGCTTTGATCATTTTTCAATGTGAAGTTAAATCTTTCAAAGCTGCTAATTCTCATTCAAAGTGCAGAGGAGTTCCAAAGAATTTAAATCACATCTGTAAGTGTGTGTAATAGCGTCCATGGTTATTTCACAGTAATTTAGAAGACTACTTTCAGGATGAGTGACTCATTCTAAGTATTATCATAGAAAACCTGTTAAAAAAAAAAGACTGCTGTTTGCATTTTAAACTTCAGAGGCACTGCTCAGATTTTAAGTTTTCACAGAAGAGGATTATTATGGTTAGGCATTGAAAGAGACAAAAAGAAAAAATATAAACAAAGTACAGTGAAAAATGCAGTAAAAATCATTTCATGTTGTCTCTGTACTGGGGTATTTGCTACATTCCCTGCTGTTAACTAGCTGACAGCATCTAAGTTATTTTAAAGACATGAAATTTCAACATGTAAAATGTGATAAAGAAGACACATTGCTTTGGAACAAGGAATTTTCTTGTAGGCAAAATAGGTATCTATGGCAATTTTAAATTTAAAAATTTAATTATTAAATTTTTTAAATCTGTTAAATCTCTAAATGTACCCTTGTTTCTGTAAAAATGTAAAATATAAAAAGAAAAAGGGGAGAAAGGGAGGGAGGAATAAAGAATGAAGGAATACTGGTTGTTGAAGGAAAAAAGAAAAATACAGTGAAGGCTGAGAAGGAAAGAAACAGGAAGAAGGAGGTAGGGAAGAGAAAGAAAAGAGAGAAAGATAAATACAAAGAGTGACTGTTAAATTGAATGGGCAGAACTCTTGGATTGCAATTCAGAGAACACTTTAGTAAGACTAAAATAACCTGTAATATGGTAATCAGGCAGTATTGCAAGCTGGTTTCCCTGAGAAGCTGGCTCTGAATCAGAATATGGTGTGCAGGATGCTTATTAAGGTTGTACTTTTCAAATAAACTCTTGTGGAAGCCAGGGGACAAAAAGGAGCAAATAGCCAGAAAGAAATTTAATAACCTCTGCAGCCATCAGTCATTTGATTTGGGCCACGCCAGGGAAGTGTATGATCTTGGGTGAAGTGGAGCTCTGAAGTCAAGTAATTCCTGAAGACATTGACAGCTGAAAGCTGGCTTTTGACAGCACTACCAGGAGGTAGGACAAAAAAGTCCTTCAAAGAAGGGACATATAGATAGTGAGCACATTGTAACACTCACAAAAGTGTATCCCTTGCTCTGCGCTCTGTACTTCTTAGAGTAAATTCCTGCAGCAGATCCTTCAGGATATCTGGAGGGCTGTCTTCCCTGGGGTAGATCAAAAGGGGAAGGGTAGGGTGATAAACTATTGCCCACAATGCTGAAGCTTATCTTGGGGTCCACAACTGATATTTTTTGTCTGCCTCAATATTCATTCTAGATTTCCTTTATGCTTAGCCAGCACCTCAGATGGTCTTGGTAATTACTGGTGGCATGCCACAGCCCCTCATGATGAGGAGTCTGAATCCCAAGTCATTGTGCTTTCTTCAGGGTGAGGTTGCTATATTTGTCTATATGGCATTGGAGTACCAAAGAGGCACATAAGTGGATCACATAGGTGCTAAACATATTTCTCCCTGCCCCCGTCTGTTATAACAGACTACTGGTATTCTGATGATCATAGTCAATTATCCCCACCAGAGAGAGCTTTATGTTCTTCCCATCTAGTCCCTTAGCAAAAGGAATCTAGAGTTCCCAGGTGATGCGCATAGCTTATAGCTGAATTAGTCACTTGCTGTATCCCCTGGTGAAAGTTGCTCCCTCTTTAGGGGTCAGGACATCTATACTATCAGAGCCCAGATTTAATGGAAGGGGAAGCACAACTTACCAAGGAGGTCATGCAAGTGAATACAGTGCTTCTACTCCTTCTAATTCTTGGTTCGATTCCTTGGTTCTCCGATTCATGTGTTCTGCGTTATGGAGCAATAGCATCGTATAAGTATCTCTGATTTCAAATGTATGCTACTTCTGGGAATATGGTTCCTCATCCTCTAGAGTATGGTCTTCAATCTAGAACTTCAGTTGTGCCTTCTGCAGGATGTCCTAAAGCTCTCTCAGACCTGCAGCTTCTGGATGGTGTGGTATGTGATCCTATGTTTTGGGACCTAGTCTCATATTTCTTTGCTATAAAGAAGGCCCCTGGTCTGATGCAATATGATGTGAGATTCCATTCTGGTAGATAAGACATTTGGTAAGCCCCAGGATAGTGATGCTAAGTGAAGCCCATTAGACAAAAAGAAACAATGCACATCTGATGAAGTATCTCCTCCTGCCAGAATGTATTTTTGCTCAGGATAATCAGATTCCCACTAAGTGACCATGTGGCCTCATTGGGAACTGAGCATTGGTCTCATTCTCTGGAAGGTTGGGCCTTTGGCAGCAGCATTGTTAGATCTGCTTTGACGTCTGTGTTTTTATTGCTGGGGTTATGCATAGTCTCAATCACTGACACCATGATCCCTTTACTCATGTATGGATTGTGCCAGCACTGGGGTGGCCAATGACAAAGGCTAGAAATCAACTGGTCAAGTAATTCCATTTGGTGGTTTAATGTCTCTCTTGTGGCAGATGCTTTCTGGTAGACATTAACATAAGAAAGAGAGGTCATCACACTTTACACATACTCTCATGTGTCCATCCATCGGCTGTAATATTAATTTTAATTTACCTACTTTGTAGGTAGCACACAACCCAAGGTACTGTTACACTTCTTAGTTATCCAAGACTAGTGCTGAATTTTTTTCTGTAAGGTCCATAAAACCTAAAAATCGTGTTCTTTTCTGAACCCTAAGTCCTTTGTACATTGCAGCTGTTTGACAAATGCTCTTTGAATCAAGAGCTCTTTGAATCAAAACTCTTTGATTCAAGTTTAGTTGTATATAAAAATTGGCCTACTGGGCCTTATCCAATTTAAGGAAGTGTGCTTGGCCACTGAAAATCATTAGACCATTATTTTGGGTGAGTGTTTCCAAAAGAAATCAATTTCTACACAAGTAAACTCTAACCATGTTTATGTTTAATTTGAATTTTTTAAGTCATTAAATCTAAATCCTAAAAACCTGTCTATTTATAGTATATTTTAATTATTAAAACTCTTCTCTAATTTAGTTGACAGTTATATGTCTAATTCAGTGCATCTTAAGTAAGGTTTTCAGGATGCCTGTGTTCTAAAATTTCAATACCTTTGAAATTTTAATAATGATTTTTAAACATTACATTTTATATTATATGTTAATCTTTTAAAATGTAAGTGTACTTTGAGTAAACTATATGGTGAACATAAGTTCTACGAAATTTCAGGTCTTAAATTTGCTAATTATATTATGATATGCACATATGAAAATGAACACTTATTGATGTTATTTTAATTGACATTATTAAAAAATAGGGCACCTAAAAACACAACAAATGCATTAATGGCAAGTGAAGCCTGAATGGTACCATGGTATGTTGCGTTGGAAAGCAAAAATGTGGAGGTAGACGTTGGTAATATTTTCTTGTCATAGAAAATAAAGATATTTAAATTTATTGGAAGTTTAGAAAATTAGTATCATGCTTACATTTTTACAACCTCATCATTAGAAATATTCCCACTATTACTATCAAGGAATAATTAACCATTCGTTCTGTGATGTCAGGGATATTGTGATGTAGAGAATTATTCTCTCAAACTATGGTCATTCCATCATTGACATATGGGTACTCCATCAAGTCATCTAGAATTACTATATGAAGTGCTCATTATTCAAGCTGTCAAATTTGATCTAAACATTATTTTTAGGACATAAGATTTTCTCTTTTCAATCAAAGAAAGTAAATTGTGATGGCCAAATGTGTATATTTTTACTTTGACTAGCATTTTAAGTAATTATTTTTCTTACCTGCAATTGTCTGCCTGTACTGTCATTACCATATATCTTTTTCCTGTATTCAGCCACCTGACATTACATACAATTTTTCCTTCATTGCCTGCCGTCACTGATAGAAGTTTTTTATGGTTCCCTCAAGTCATAGAGGGTAGATTCATTTACTAATTCCGTCAATGGAGTGTAAACTGCCTGGAGCAATATGTCAGTATATAAGCTTCAAATCAGGTCCCAAGCAACAAAAGACCAAATTAAGTCTACTAGTGCTTGGATTCATTCAAAAGTTAGATACGATTCCCTTTATCTTTAAGAATATAAATTAGATAGAAAAATAAGCAAAAGAAGGAATGCCTCTAAGTTACATTATCAAGTAAATTTTAAACTCAGCAATTTTTTATGTAGAAATCTTATATAAGTGATCATAAACATTCATGAGTGGTGCCAATCTCTGTCCTTTTTTAAAAAATAAATTTATCTATTTATTTTTGGCTTCATTGCATCTTTGTTGCTGAGCGCAGGCTTTATTTTGGTTTCGGTGAGCAGGAGCTCTCTTCAGTGTGGTGCACAGGCTTCTCATTGCAGTGGCTTCTCTTGTGGAGCACGGGCTCTAGGCACGCAGGCCTCAGTAGCTGTGGCACGTGGGCTCAGTAATTGTGGTGCATGGGCTTAGGTGCTCCATGGCATGTGGGATCCTCCCGGACCAGGGCTCGAACCCACGTTCCCTGCATTGGCAGGTGGATTCTTAACCACTGTGCCACCAGGGAAGCCCTCTCTGTCCTTTTTGTGTTCAGTTTTATTCTACCATTTCCCATCATTCAATATCAACTAGTTTATTTCTTTAAAATTAATGAATTATAAAAATAGTGTACACTGTTATTTTATGAATTGGTTTTCCAGTTTTTCTTTGTATTCATATAGACAATTAGAAAGAAGAGTTAACTCTCCTAAACATGTGTAAAGCATTTCCTGATACCCTAAAATTCTACAATATCTTCCCAATTCTATATGTCTTAATGGGTAGAAATTTTACCATCATTAATTCAAAAAACAAATCATCTTTTACCAGACTTAATATTTTTTGTATTATTTATGAAAATAAAAATCAAAACCAAAACAGCATCACTTTTCCTTTCCAATATTTAACTACACATGATAAAAACTGGTTTAGAATCATTGCAGAAGATAATAGAAAAAATATTTTGTGTACTCACTATTAAGCAGTCCTCATGCTAGGAGTTGTTTCTATCCTCACTTTACAAATAATAAAGCTTTTAAAATGTTAACTGACTAATTAATGAATATAGAAGTCAGTGATTCAGTTGGGATCTTCCCCCTGTTCCACAAAATCCTCAAATTCCTACCCTTATGTACTATTTATGTATTAAATGTACTATCATTTTATTGAAACATCAAATAATAACCCTAACAGCTTAAAAGGACAGGACAGCTACTGGAATGGCTGGACCAGGTTTTGAGAATACTCTAGTGGACATATCACTGGTAAACATGGTTCCGTCAGTACCTTCCTTGGTTTGAGATACATCCCTTAACTCACTTTCCTGCTTTGTAAAATATAGGTCTTTACCTAAGAAATATTTAGGTTCCAACCAGCTTTGCCATTCTCTTATTCCTTAATTATTGGAAATAAAAACCCTATTTCAAAAACAAATATGTAGAATCTTTCTATAGCAGCTAATTATACTTTTGATGATCCTATTTAGGCTCCTGGCATTTCCTGCTTCTATGAAATGCAAATGCTGAGTATCCTACTGAAGATCCAGGATCCCACCCCCCCACCTCCTACCAGCAAAATCCATAGACGCTCAAGTCCCTTCTATAAAATGGCATAGTATTTGCATATAACGTATGCACATCTTCTGATGTACTTTAAATCATCTCTAGATTACTTATAATATGTAATACCAATGTAGATGTTATGTGAATTGTTGCCAGCACATGGCAAATACAATTTTTCCTTTTTGGAACTTTCTGGAATTTTTTGTTTCCCAAATATTTTCAATCCAAGGTTGATTGAATCTGAGGATGCAGAACCTGCAGATATGGAGGACTGATTGTTCCCTTGGTTTCAAGTATATGACACTTCGAAAGAAGAGGAGATGGCAATGTAAGGGAGCTCAGGAAGAGGAGTCAAAGGACGCTTGACTGCTTAACAAAGGTCAACTCCTACCCATGGGCCCAATCCTTCTGCCTCTACTCTCTTTTCCCAATTTTAAGAAACGTTAAAAAATAGTTTAACCTGGAGTTAGTGGCATAATGAAATAAGCAATGTAGGGATTCATTTTGTCATATAGAATTTATCAAAAACAGATGTTGATTGCTTAGATCCTTACCATATACTGTAGAATGAGATTTCGTACCTCTTATTTTTTATTTTTTTAATTTTTTTAAAAAATTATTTATTTATTTGTTTTAATTTTTGGCCGTGTAGGGTCTTCATTGCTGTGCGCAAGCTTTCTCTAGTTGCAGCGAGCGGGGGCTACTCTTCGTTGCGGTGCGTGGGCTTCTCATTGTCGTGGCCTCTCTTGTGGAGCATGGGCTCCAGGCATGCGAGCTCTAGGGCGCAGGCTCAGTAGTTGTGGCACATGGGCTTAGTTGATCCATGGCATGTGAGATCTTCCCGGGCCAGGGATCGAACCCATGTCCCCTGCACTGGCAGGCGGATTCTCAACCTGTGCCACTAGGGAAGCCCTGTACCTCTTTTAATATTAGCTAGGGCAAAGTCATCCTTCTATCTATCAAACAATGGAAGGACTATTTTGTTAACTGCTACATATATATATGTAGTGCCATCCCACAGTTGCCAGATTGAAAGTCTGTTTTCTTTGATCTTCATATTTATTGTCTTCTGGCTTCTGCAGAGTAAGTGTCAAACATTCTACAGTGTATACATATTCCATGCAGCATTTAAAAACTGGAGACTTTTCTCCTTGTTCCAAAGAAGGAGGGTAGGGAAGCCTACTAAAATCTATTTTGCATATATAATTCAGAATTAGCTATAAAAATATCTACTGATTGTTTATTTTCACAGTATGACTGGTGCAATGGGTGTTGGTAACCAGTTCTTTTGTATTTATTTGATGAAATTTGAAATTTTTATATTACTTACCAATCTATGTTAGAAAAGGGAAACTATGATTTCATTTTAAGTATTTTGCTTCATTATTATGAGTTAAAATTCCTATTTATGCCCATTAGTATAAATAGTATTATAATCCTTATTAAAACCTCTAAAATCTTACCATATATAAGTGTAATGTTTTATTTCTTTCTCTCCCTCTTTTTCTTTGTTTTATTGAGATATAATTGACATACAGCGCTGTATAAGTTTAAAGTGTACAGCATAATGATTTGACTTACATACATCATGAAATGATTATCACGGTAATTTTAGTGAATACCCATCATCTCATATAGATTCAAAATTAAAGAAATAGAAAAAATATTTTTCTTGTGATGTTTCATGTAGTTAATCATACTTACCGTGTTGCATGTTACATGCCTAGTACTTATTTGTCTTATAACGTGTACCTTGACTGCCTTCATCCAATTCTCCCTCCCCACAGCACCATCTGGTAAAACACAAATCTGATCTCTTTTTCTATGAGTTTGTTTGTTTGCTTCCTTGTTTTTGTAGTATAATTGACCTAAAACACTGTTACTTCCTAATACACAACATAGTGATTCAATATTTCTATGTATTTCAAAATGATCATCACAATAAATCTAATTATGATATATCAGCATGCAAACATATTACAGAGTTATTGACTGTATTCCCCACACTATACATTTCATATCTGTGATTCATTTATTTTGAAACTGGAAGTTTGTACTTCTTAATCTCCTTCACCTATTTCTTTCCTTCCCACACCACTCTCCCCTCTGGCAACCACCTGTTTGTTCTCTTTATCTATACCTCTGTATCTGTTCTGTTATGTTTGTTCATTTGTCTTGCTTTTTAGATTCCACATATAAGTGAAATCACACAATATTTGTCTTTATCATCTGGCTTATTTCACTTAGCATAATCTCTCTAAGTCCATCCATGTTATTGCAAATAGCAAGATTTCATTCTTTTTGTGGCTGAGTAATATTCCATTGTACATATATATACTGCATTTTTTTTATCCTTTAATCTATTGATGAGCACTTGGGTTGCTTCCATACATTGGCTATTATAAATAATGCTGCAGTGAACACAGGGGTGTGTATATATTTTCTAATTACTGTTTTCGTTTTCTTCAGATAAATACCCAGGAACAGAATTGCTGGATCATATGGTAGTTCTATTTTTTATTTCTTGAGGAATCACCAAACTGTTTTCTGTAGTGGCTACACCAATTTAAACATGCACACACAGTACATTAGGGTTCCCTTTACTCCACATCCTCACCAATATTTGTTATTTGTTGTCTTTTTAATAATAGCTATTCTGACAGGTGTGAGATGATATCTCATTTGTGGTTTTGATTTGCATTTCCCCGATGACTACTGATGTTGTACATCTTTTCATGTGCTTGCTGGCCATTTGGGTGTCTTCCTTGGAAAATTGTCTATTCAGGTCATCTGTCCATTTTGTAATTGTATTGTTTGTTTTTTTGATGTTGAGTTGTATGAGTTCTTTGTATATTTTGGGTATTATCCCCTTATTGGATATATTGTTGGTAAATATCTTCTCTCATTCAGTAGGCTGCCTTTTCATTTTGTTGATAGTTTCTTTTGCTGTGCAAAAGGCTTTTAGTTTTATGTAGTCCCATTTGTTTATTTTCACTTTTGTTTCCCTTGCTTAAGGAGATATATCCAAAAAGATATTTGAGACTGATGTCAAAGAGCTTACTGCTTATGTTTTCCTCTAGAAGTTGTATAATTTCAGGTCTTACATTTAAGTCTTTAATCCATTTTGAATTTGCTTTTGTGCATAGTGTGAGAGGGTAGTCCAGTTTGATTTTTTTGAATATAGCTGTCCATGTTTAACAACAACATTTATTGAGGAGGCTGTCTTACCCTAATGGATATTCTTGCCTCCTTTGTTCTATAAGTGATAGTCTTATGGGCATTCCGTTATATATGACTCTGTTTCTTGCTGCCTTTAGAATTCTCTCTTTATTGTTCACTTTTGCCATTTTAATTATGATATATCCTGGTGAGGGTCTATTTGTATTCATCTTGTTTGGGACCCTCTTTGCTTCCTGTACATGGGTATCTTTTTTTTTTTTTCAGGTTTTGGAAGTTTCCAGCTAATATATTTTCAACCCCCTTTTCTCTTTCTTTTCCTTCTAGGACTGCTATAATGAGAATGTTGGAATGGTTCACGTTATCCTAAAGATCTCTTAAACTGTTCTCATTTTTAAAAATTTGTTTTCCTTTTTGCTTTTCTAATTGGATGTTTTCCATTATTCTATCTTCTAAATCACTTACGCATTCTTCTGTATCACCTAGTCTGCTCTTTTCTCTTTTTTTTTGTACATCTTTATTGGAGTATAATTGCTTTACAATGGTGTGTTAGTTTCTGCTTTATAACAAAATGAATCAGTTATACATATACATATGTTCCCATATCTCTTCCCTCTTGCATCTCCATCCCTCCCACCCTCCCTTTCCCACCCCTCTAGGTGGTCACAAAGCACCGAGCTGATCTCCCTGTGCTGTGCGGCTGCTTCCCACTAGCTATCTATTTTATGGTTGGTAGTGTATATATGTCCATGCCACTCTCTCACTTTGCCACAGCTTACCATTCTCCCTCCCCATATCCTCAAATCCATTCACTAGTAGGTCTGTGTCTTTATTCCCATCTTACCCCTAGGTTCTTCATGACTTTTTTTTTCTTAGATTCCATATATATGTGTTAGTATATGGTATTTATCTTTCTCTTTCTGACTTACTTCACTCTGTATGACAGATTCTAGGTCCATCAACCTCACTATAAATAACTCAATTTCATTTCTTTTTATGGCTGACTAATATTCCATTGTATATATGTGCCATATCTTCTTTATCCATTCATCCAATGATGGACACTTAGGTTGCTTCCATGTCCTTGCTATTGTAAATAGAGCTGCAATGAACATTTTGGTACATGACTCTTTTTGAATTACGGTTTTCTCAGGGTATATGCCCGGTAGTGGGATAGCTGGGTAATATGGTACTTCTATTTGTAGTTTCTTAAGGAACCTCCATAATGTTCTCCATAGTGGCTGTACCAATTCACATTCACACCAGCAGTGCAAGAGTGTTTCATTTTCTCCACACCCTCTCCAGCATTTATTGTTTCTAGATTTTTTGATGATGGCCATTCTGACCGGTGTGAGATGATATCTCATTGTAGTTTTGATTTGTATTACTCTAATGATTAATGATGTTGAGCATTCTTTCATGTGTTGGTTGGCAATCTGTATATCTCCTTTGGAGATGTCTATATAGGTCTTCTGCCCAGTTTTGGATTGTGTTGTTTGTTTTTTTTGTTATTGAACTGTATGAGCTGCTTGTAAATTTTGTAGATTAATCCTTTGTCAGTTGCTTCATTTGCAAATATTTTCTCCCATTCTGTTGGTTGTCTTTTGGTCTTGTTTATGGTTTCCTTTGCTGTGCAATAGTTTCTAAGTTTCATTAGGTCCCATTTGTTTATTTCTCTTTTTATTTCTATTTCTCTAGGAGGTGGGTCAGAAAGGATCTTGCTGTGATTTATGTCATAGAGTGTTCTATGTTTTCCTCTAACAGTTTGATAGCTTATGGCCTTACATTTAGGTCTTTAATTCATTTTGAGCTTATTTTTCTATATGGTGTTAGGAAGTGTTCTAATCTCATACTTTTACATGTACCTGTCCAGTTTTCCCAGCACCACTTATTATTTTTTATTAGTTTCTGCTTTATAACAAAGTGAATCAGTCATACATATACATCTGTTCCCACATCCCTTCCCTCATGCATCTCCCTCCCTCCCACCCTCCCCATCCCACCCCTCCAGGTGGTCACAAAGCACCGAGCTGATCTCCCTGTGCTCTGCGGCTGCTTCCCACTATCTATCTACCTTACGTTTGGTAGTGTATGTATGTCCATGCCTCTCTTTCGCTTTGTCACAGCTTACCCTTCCCCCTCCCCATATCCTCAAGTCCATTCTCAAGTAGGTCTGTGTCTTTATTCCCGTTTTACCCCTAGGTTCTTCATGACATTTTTTTTTAATTCCATATATATGTGTTAGCATACGGTATTTGTCTTTCTCTTTCTGACTTACTTCACTCTGTATGACAGACTCTAGGTCTATCCACCTCATTACAAATAGCTCAGTTTCGTTTCTTTTTATGACTGAGTAATATTCCATTGTATATATGTGCCACATCTTCTTTATCCATTCATGTGATGATGGACACTTAGGTTGTTTCCAGCTCCGGGCTATTGTGAATAGAGCTGCATTGAACATTTTGGTACATGTCTCTTTTTGAATTATGGTTTTCTCAGCACCACTTATTGAAGAGGCTGTCCTTTCTCCACTATACATTGCTGCCCCCTTTATCAAAGATAAGGTGTCCATATGTGAGTGGGTTTATCTCTGCGCTTTCTATCCTGTTCCATTGATCTATATTTCTGTTTTTGTGCCAGTACCATACTCTCTTGATGACTGTAGCTTTGTAGTATCGTCTGAAGTCAGGGAGCCTGATTCCTCCAGCTCTGTTTTTCATTCTCAAGATTCTTTGGCTATTTGGGGTCTTTTGTGTTTCCATACAAATTGTGAAACTTTTTGTTCTAGTTCTGTGAAAAATGCCGGTGGTTGTTTGACAGATATTGCATTGAATCTTTAGATTGCTTTGAGTAGTAGAGTCATTTTCACAATGTTGATTCTTCCAATCCAATAACATGGTATATCTCCCCATCTATTTGTATCATCTTTAATTTCTTTCATCAGTATCTTATAATTCTCTGCATACAGGTCTTTTGTTTCCTTAGGTAGGTTTATTCCTAGATAATTTATCCTTTTTGTTACATTGGTAAATGGAAGTGTTTTCTTAATTTCACTTTCAGATTTTTCGTCATTAGTGTATAGGATTGCCCGAGATTTCTGTGCATTAATTTTGTATCCTGCTACTTTACCAAATTCATTGATTAGCTCTAATAGTTTTCTGGTAGCATCTTTAGGATTCTCTATGTATACTATCATGTCATCTGCAAACAGTGACAGCTTTACTTCTTCTTTTCCAATTTGGATTCCTTTTATTTCCTTCTCTTCTCTGTTTGCTGTGGCTAAAACTTCCAAAGCTATGTCGAATAAGAGTGGTGAGAGTGGACAACCTTGTCTTCTTCCTGATCTTAGTGGAAATGGTTTCAGTTTTTCACCATTGACAGTGATGTTGGCTGTGGGTTTGTCATATATGGCCTTTAATATGTTGAGGAAAGTTCCCTCTATGCCTAATTTCTGCAGAGTTTTTATCATAAATGGGTGTTGAATTTTGTCATAAGCTTTCTCTGCATCTATTGAGATGATCATATGGGTTTTCTCCTTCAATTTGTTAATATGGTGTATCACGTTGATTGATTTGCGTATATTGAAGAATCCTTGCATTCCTGGAATAAACCACACTTTATTATAGTGTATGATCCTTTTAATGTGCTGTTGGATTCTGTTTGCTAGTATTTTGTTGAGGATTTTTGCATCTATGTTCATCAGTGATATTGGTCTATAGTTTTCTTTCTTTGTGACATCCTTGCCTGGTTTTGGTATCAGGGTGATGGTGACCCTGTAGAATGAGTTTGGGAATGTTCCTCTCTCTGCTATATTTTGGAAGAGTTTGAGAAGGATAGGTGTTAGCTCTTCTCTAAATATTTGATAGAATGCAACTCTGAAGCCATCTGGTCCTGGACTTTTGTTTGTTGGAAGATTTTTAATCACAGTTTCAATTTCAGTGCTTGTGATTGGCCTGTTAATATTTTCTATTTCTTCCTATTTCAGTCTTGGCAGGTTGTGCATTTCTAAGAATTTGTCCTTTTCTTCCAGGTTGTCCATTTTATTGGCATAGATTTGTTTGTAGTAATCTCTCATGATCTTTTGTATTTCTGCAGTGTCAGTTGTTACTTCTTTTTCATTTCTAATTCTGTTGATTTGAGTCTTCTCTGTTTTATTCTATATGCAGCTGGCTTATGGTTTATCAATTTTGTTTATCTTCTCAAAGAACCAGCTTTTAGTTTTATTGATCTTTGCTATCATTGCCTTCATTTCTTTTTCATTTATTTCTGATCTGATTTTTATGATTTCTTTCCTTCTGCTAACGTTGGGGTGTTTTGGTTCTTCTTTCTCTAATTACTTTAGGTGCATGGTTAGGTTGTTTATTTGAGATGTTTCCTGTTTCTTAAGGTAGGGTTTTATTGCTATAAACTTCCCTCTTAAAACTGCTTTTGCTGCATCCCATAGGTTTTGGGTCGTTGTGTCTCCATTGTCATTTGTTTCTAGGTATTTTTTGATTTCCTCTTTGATTTCTTTAGTGATCACTTCGTTATTAAGTAGTGTATTGTTAAGCCACCATGAGTTTGTATTTTTTACAGATTTTCTCCTGTAATTGATATCTAGTCTCATAGCATTGTGGTTGGC
Source organism: Mesoplodon mirus (assembly GCF_964341445.2). Lineage (NCBI taxonomy): Eukaryota > Metazoa > Chordata > Mammalia > Artiodactyla > Ziphiidae > Mesoplodon > Mesoplodon mirus. Next base: position 114,321,600 of record NC_138982.1, read on the forward strand.
AAAGATACTTGATACAATTTCTATTTTCTTAAATTTATCAAGGCTTGATTTGTGACCCAAGATATGATCTATCCTGGAGAATGTTCCATGAGCACTTGAGGAAATGTGTATTCTATTGTTTTTGGATAGAATGTCCTGTAAATATCAATTAAGTCCATCTTGTTTAATGTATCATTAAAGCTTGTGTTTCCTTATTTATTTCCATTTTGGATGATCTGTCCACTGGTGAAAGTGGAGTGTTAAAGTCTCCTACTATGAATGTGTTACTGTTGATTTCCCCTTTTATAGCTGTTAGTATTTGCCTTATGTATTGAGGTGCTCCTATGTTGGGTGCATAAATATTTACAATTGTTATATATTCTTCTTGGGTCAATCCCTTGATCATTATGTAGTGTCCTTCTTTGTCTCTTCTAATAGTCTTTAGTTTAATGACTATTTTTTCTGATATGAGAATTACTACTCCAGCTTTCTTTTGGTTTCCATTGGCATGGAGTATCTTTTTTCATCCCCTTACTTTCAGTCTGTATGTGTCCCTAGGTCTGAATTGGTTCTCTTGTAGACAACATATATATGGGTCTTGTTTTTGTATCCATTCAGTCAGTCTGTGTCTTTTGGTGGGAGCATTTAACCCATTTACATTTAAGGTTATTATTGATATGTATGTTCCTATTCCCTTTTTCTTAATTTTTTTGAGTTTTTTATTGTAGGTCTTTTCCTTTTATTGTGTTTCTTGCCTAGAGAAGTTCCTTTAGCATTTGTTGTAAAGTTGGTTTGGTGGTGCTGAACTCTCTCAGCTTTTGCTTATCTGTAAAGGTTTTAATTTCTCCATCAAATCTGAATGAGATCCTTGCTGGGTAGAGTAATCTTGGTTTTAGGTTTTTCTCCTTCATCACTTTAAATATGTCCTGCCAGCCCCTTCTGACTTGCAGAGTTTCTGCTGAAAGATAAACTGTTAACCTGATGGGGATTCTCTTGTGTGTTATTTGTTGTTTTTCCCTTGCTGCTTTTAATATGTTTTCTTGGTATTTAATTTTTGATAGTTTAATTAATATGTGTCTTGGCATGTTTCTCCTTGGATTTATCCTGTATGGGACTCTCTGTGCTTCCTGGACTTAACTTTTTCCTTTCCCATATTAGGAAAGTTTTCAGTTATAATCTCTTCAAATATTTTCTCAGTCCTTTTTTCTCTTCTTCTTCTGGGACCCCTATAATTCAAATGTTGGTGCATCTAATGTTGTCCCAGATGTCTCTGAGACTGTCCTCAGCACTTTTCATTCTTTTTTCTATATTCTGCTCTGCAGTAGTTATTTCCACTATATTATCTTCCAGGTCACTTATCTGTTCTTCTGCCTCAGTTATTCTATTGATCCCTTCTAGAGTATTTTTAATTTCATTTATTGTGTTGTTAATCATTGCTTGTTTCATCTTTAGTTCTTCTAGTTCCTTCTTAACTGTTTCTTGCATTTTCTCTATTCTATTTCCATGATTTTGCATCATCTTTACTATCATTATTCTGAATTCTTTTTCAGGTAGACTGCCTATTTCCTCTTCATTTGTTAGGTCTGATGGGTTTTTATTCTCACTCCTTCATCTGCTGTGTGTTTTTCTGTCTTCTCATTTTGCTTATCTTACTGTGTTTGGGGTCTCCTTTTTGCAGGCTGCAGGTTTGTAGTTTCTGTTGTTTTTGGTGTCTGTCCCCAGTGGCTAATTTTGTTTCAGTGGGTTGTGTAGGCTTCCTGGTAGAGGGGACTAGTGCCTGTGTTCTGGTGGATGAAGCTGGATCTTGTCTTTCTGGTGGGCAGGTCCATGTCTAGTAGTGTGTTTTGGGTTGTTTGTGTCCTTATTATGATTTTAGGCAGCCTCTCTGCTAATGGGTGGTGTTGTGTTCCTGTCTTGCTAGTTGTTTGGCATAGGGTGTCCAGCACTGTAGTTTTCTGGTCGTTGAGTGAAGCTGGGTGTTGGTGTTGAGATAGAGATCTCTGGGAGATTTTTGCCAATGGTTATTATGTGGAGCTGGGATGTCTCTTGTGGACCAGTGTCCTGAAGTTGGCTCTCCCACCTCAGAGGCACAGCACTGACTCCTGGCTGTAGCAAGAGCCTTTCATCCACACGGCTCAGAATAAAAGGGAGAAAAAGTAGAAAGAATGAAAGAAAGAGGATAAAATAAAATAAAATGAAGTAAGATAAAATAAAATAATGCTATTAAAATAAAAAATAATTATTAAGAAAAAAAATTTTTTAAGTAAAAAAAAAAAAAAATGGATGGACAGAACCCTAGGACAAATGGTGAAAGCAAAGCTATACAGACAAAATCTCACACAGAAGCATACACATACACACTCACAAGAAGAGGAAAAGGGGGAAAAATAATACATCTTGCTCTCAAAGTCCACCTCCTCAGTTTGGGGTGATTTGTTGTCTATTCAGGTATTCTGCAGATGCAGTGTACACCAAGTTGATTGTGGAGATTTGATCCACTGTTTCTGAGGCTTTTGGGAGAGATTTCCCTTTCTCTTCTTTGTTCACACTGCTCCCGGGGTTCAGCTTTGTATTTGGGCCCGCCTCTTTGTGTAGGTCACTGGAGGGCGTCTGTTCTTTGCTCAGACAGGGTGGGGTTAAAGGAGCAGCTGATTATGGGCCTCTGGCTCAGTTAGGTCGGGGGGAGGGAGGGGCATGGAGTGCGGGGCGAGCCTGCGGCAGCAGAGGCCAACAGGACATTGCACCAGCCTCAGGCGCACCATGCATTCTCCTGGGGAAGTTGTCCCTGGATCACGGGACCCTGGCAGTGGCAGGCTGCACAGGCTCCCAGGAGGGGAGGTATGGAGAGTGACCTGTGCTCACACACAGGCTTCTTGGTGGTGGCAGCAGCAGCCTTAGCGTCTCATGCCCGTCTCTGTGGTCCATGCTGTTAGCTGTGGCTTGGGCAAGTCTCTGGAGCTCCTTTAAGCAGCACTCTTAATCCCCTCTCCTCGCACACCAGGAAACAAAGAGGCAAGAAAAAGTCTCTTGCCTCTTTGGCAGGTCCAGACATTTTCTCGGACTCCCTCCCGGCTAGCCATGGTGCACTAAGCCCTTCAGGCTGTGTTCACGTCACCAACCCCAGTCCTCTCCCTTCACTCCAATGGAAGCCCAAGCCACAGCTCCCAGCCTCGCCCACCCTGGCGTGTGAGCAGACAAGCGTCTCGGGCTGGTGGGTGGTGGTTGGCACTGATCCTCTGTGCAGGAATGTCTCTGCTTTGCCCTCCACACCCCTGTTGTCGTGCTCTCCTCCGTGGTTCTGAAGCTTACTCCCTCCACCACCCACCATCTCTGCCCACGAAGGGGCTTCCTAGTGTGTTGAAAACCTAGTCTGCTCTTAATACCTTCCATTGTGTTTTTTTTTTTTTTCATTGCACTTATTGTATTCTTCAGTTCTGACTGGTAATTTTTAAAATTTTCTAGTTCCTTTTTAAAATTCTGTGTTCATCTATTCTTTTCCATAATTCAGTTAGCATTCTTATTACTAATGTTTTGAATCCTTTGGTAAATTCTTTATTTCTGTTTCATTATTTGTTTTTTTAGTGGTTTTCTCTTTCTCTTTTAATTGAGACCAATTCCTCTGTCTTCTCATTTTGCCTAGCTTTGACATGGATTTTGCTGAATTTGACATGGACAGAAGTCACATCTTTCCTCAGGGTGTGCTGGCAGCTATCACCTTGTTAGGAGATGGGGCTGGAGATAGTGGGGCTAGATCCAGAGCTAGGTGTGAGCCAGGCCTTCCCCTTCATTCAGTGACCATCACCACCCTATCTGGGGTAGGGTCCAGTCCTAAGTTACTGGAGCAAAAGCAGTTGAGTGTTGGGTCTGAGCTGGCTCTGTTCCCTTTAAGTATGTGGAAACATCAGCCAAATTAGCATGATAAATAGGAAAACTAAATTGAGGGATATGTAAAACAGATGCCAGCAACCCAGAAATAGAGATGCAGATATGATGTAAGTATAGGGACTTATTTCTTTGACATCATCCCTGAATGTGTGATACCTAGTTAGAATACTTGGATGAAAGGATTTAGGTAAACAGAAGAATGCTAGAGGAAGGTATTGGGTAATGTCAAACAGAGTTAGAAGGCAAATGCAGGGGTAGGAATGAGATTGTCATCAGTGGGTGTTTCTAATCCAGTCCAGTATCTGACAGATGTAGAAACATAAGGATCATGTGTGTATGTATGTGTAGGGAAGTCATTCATAATTTTGAATAAGGCAGTGAGGAATTGCTCCACTAGAAGGTAACATTTGAAGAGTAAAGTGGAAAAGCCACACAGCTATCTGGTAAAAAAAAAATTTCAGGCAAAGGGAAGAGCAAATCTAAAGGTACAGGGCAGAGGACATAGTTCTAGAAAGAGCATGGGGGGAGACATAGTGGCTAGAGCAAATATGGAAGGAGAAGAAGAATATGAGGTCATAGAAGCAACAGGCATTCTGGACATATAAAGGCTTAGTGATGTAAGCTTTTCCTCTGAGTAAAATAGGAAGTATTGGACAGGTCTGAGCAGAGGACATATTCTGATGATCTGATTTTTGTATTAAAAAGAACACTCTCTCAGCTGCCTCTGTTTTAAACATAAACTAGACTGGGGGCAGGGCACCAAAAGAACAGGGAGAGCAGTTAGTAAGCTACTGCATAAAACCAGGTGAGAGATGATGGTGCCTTGGGCAATAGTGGCAATGTGGAGGTGGTGAAAATGGCTGGATTGTAGAGATATATTGAAGATGAAATCTACCAAATTTGCTTTCGAATTTGATGGAGGGGTTTGAAAGAAAGAGAGAAGTCAAGGATTACCCGAGGTTATCAATAAATGACCCATAGCATGGATCCATCATTCTTGGCTGCTAAGTTTTTATCAGGTGGGTCTGGGTACTTTTATTGAAATCAAATGTCAACTCTGAACCCCACTGAGAGCTGAATAAAAGCAAATGACGTGCTTACCAAAGAGGGTTCTGTGGTTTTGGTGAGAGGGTGAGCCAACTGCTAATTTGAAGAACATCTAGAATTTGTCAGAAACTGGAAACAGCCACTGAGAACAGTTATATTTTACAGAAGAACAATTTTTGTGGACTTATAAAAATTTAAGACTTGGGAATGAGGTGGGGAGGTTGCCTTTGTCAGCTTGAGCTGCTCTAACAAAATACTGTGGACTAGGTGCCTTAATAACAACATTTCCCATGTTTAACAACAAACATTTTCCACAATTCTGGAGAGTGGGAAGTAGAAGATCAAGGTCTCTGCTGAGAGCCCTTTCCTGGTTTACAGAGGGCAGTCTTTTTGTTATGTCCTCACATCACCTCTCCTTTGTACATGCATGCGCACAGACAGGGAAAGAGTGAGATATCCTGTCTCTTCCCCTTTTTATAAGTGCATTAATCCCATCATGAGGGCCCCATCCTCAAGCTTCTTCTAAACCTAATCACCATCCAAAGTCCCTACTTCCAATACCATCCCATTGGAGGTTAGGTCTTCAATATATGAATTTTGAAAGTATGGGTAATGTCGACAGTTAGGAAGCAAATGCAAATATATAGATCAACACTCAGTTCTAGTAGGGACTCTTAGAATCTCTGACACATAATGTTTATTTAAAATGGTGGATAGTATAGATCACCTTGGGACAAGAAAGAAAGAGGGGTTGACCTGTTTGAAATACCAGCTCGGGTGATTCAGACATTTTTGCCCCTACCACTTGTTTCTTCTTGCCCACCTCTTAGAATTACAACTCTACATGGATTGTTTTTGATGTAAATGTTTAGATTAGTAAATGCATTACCTTTTCACCCTAAGAAGTCTTGGGTCTTGGCAAAGGTAAAAAATAATCTGTAAGAGTTAAGGGCAGTTTTATGTTACGTGTAAGAAACTGTAAATTAAACTTGGCTGTATAGAGAAGTATATATTATCAATGGGCACAGTGGCAGGAAATGAGCCAATAATGTTAGTATTAGAGCTCCTGTGTCAAAAAGGCAAACAGTTAATACAAGGAATTTTTAACTTTTATTCAGATATCTTAGCATTTGCTTTATTTTATGTGTGTATGTTTGAAAATTATTTTTTTCCTTACATTATAGAGGTTAAGTATATGTTACAGGTTAATTATATACATTAAGTATAGATTTTGGAGTCAAAATACCTAAATTTGAGTCTTAACTATGAAATTTGTTGTTCTTATGTTCATGACAAGTTATTTAATTGCTGTGATTTAATTTCTACTGCTATATCTATATATATATATCAAATGATTCTTGTGAAGTTTAATATATATTTAAAGTTGTGGTATATGTTAAGCATTCAAGTATTATCTATTTCCTTCTTTGCTCTCAACTGTGTTCTGGATAGTTGATGTTGCCAGATAAGTGATCTTAAGACAAATGAGGTATTAAACTACATGTCTGCCTTTAATGTTGTCCAGAACTTAATTGAAGATTTCATTAGAGCTCTAAAAATTGATTGATTTTTATACTCCAATATGCATTTCACAGGCTTAAAACTTTACTAGTCTTCCATGTCAGAACAGTACATGTTTTTAAACTTCCTTTTTGAAGATAGACTGTTATTTTCTACATTCCCTTCTGTCAGAAAAATGTTCAGTTAGAAGAGTATTTATGTTTAGCATTGATCTGCCATTTATATCAGCAAAGTCTCTGTTGCTAGTCTCAGTGAAAATGAGGGTAGGCTTGAGCAAGTTTTAATATATAGCATTTGTCATTAAGATGATATGGTAGCAAACCAGATAAACTGATGTTGATAATAGTTTTGATTTTGAATATTCACTAATGTCCTGGGATTCACTTTATATGGTCTGGTGATAAAATGTCTAAGCAGACTTACTCATATTTTTAAGTAATTGCTTTGTTATTAAAGTAAAGGGAGGGAATAATTATGTAGGACAATTACCCTCAAATTATCCTGTGACAGTTGACAGTTTATAAAGCAGTGGGCTATTAATGAGTTTCCTAAGTAACAAAATACCAATTTCACTTCTCACATTATACTTTAGGATTGAACCATAAAAGGGGAAAAAATGAAGGCACTGCATACCTCATTACCCAGACTTAGGAGGTGGTGATGTAGCAAAGGCTACAAAATTACTGTGGATAATTAGAGCCAAACAGAAGAGGTGAAGTAGGAAAAGTCTATCAGAAGCAGTCAATCCAAGAAAGCAAAGGACTTAAATCAAAATGATAATAGAGAGGCTAAAGAAAATGTGCCCTGTGTGAGCAAATGGAAGAAACAAATATTGATATAAAAGGAAGAGCTAGATGGAATGGAATTCATATGTTAATGATTTTATGAAATTAGAAAGACAGTCTGCCAGTGAGTAAATGTGAAAAGTTTTGTTTTTATATGCATCTTTTAAAAGGAAGTTGAATAAATAGAAAAATTAAAGTTGTTCTTTAATACAAATTTTTAACATATATCTCCAAATATACGGAATGTGATTTCTACTTTTCACTGTGGTTGTTTTATGGGTAAAACTAATTAAAAATCATTTTATTTTATATTGAGAGAGGAAGTCACTTATTATATTTGACATTCAATTTTCTTTTATAGAAAATGACAGTATTGGAATAGATGCCCATCTTAGTTGCTTCCAGTCTCCAATTTGCATGATTCCATGAAACATGATTTTCCACTGTACTGAAATAACTTTCCATCTTTCATAAGTATAGTCATTTTAAGTGTTTTATTTTGTAATTTGTGAAAACTTTTAGTAACATTTGTTTGTGATGCTGTATTTGATTTCTCATTCTTCTTTGGTAATTAATTTCATGTGAATTGTCCTTAAATATCAAGTTATATCCATAAACTCAAGGCATCCTCTCATAAATAGATGGACAAATATATCTATGTTTGTAATAAATATTTTATCAGTGTGCTTATCACTTATTTCTAGGTCCATCTCTCTATTTAATAAGAGACATACGAGGTAAAATTCAAATTCAATCCTTGACATATCATGCTGTCTTTAAAATCACAAATTGATAGCTTCAATTTTCAACAGATAGGCTTTGTGTTTTTTACAAAGCAAAATATGATTTTCTTAACCTTTATTTTGTAGACGTTTAGGGAAGTGTACCACCACTCCCAGTTACAATTTGCAAACTTAAATTACCATGTTGATATAGCTATCAGCTGTCCCTTTTGATAATAATGTATAGATGAATAGAAACTGAAGATTTATTCCGTTTGTGTCAACATTAGCAGAAAATAATGTGACAACGTGCAAGACTCAAGAGATTCACCTGACATGATTGAACAACCTCTTACCCTAGGAACTGCCTTTTGCTGGGCCTTCTCCAGACACATTACACAAAAGAAAATCTTCTGATGGCCTTTGAACAATCTGAGACACTGATCTATGCATTTTAGAAAAGATGCCCTAATGGGAATGCAAATAATTTCAACTTGATATCTTAGTCAAATGCCTGAAAAATATTTCTTTCATATGGTTCTTTGAAGAACCTTTTATAATGACTATTCACATCAATGCAAAATCCTTTGTGGAGAAAAAAAACCCTTGGCATAAAATCATAAAATACAAATTAACATTTTATTATTCAATTTAAAGGCAGTGAAATATGAGAGAGGTTTCACCTTCCTGGGAAATGAAGTTGAACAAGAGAAGCAAAATGTGTCTAACTAGTAGACATGGATTTTTAGCTTCTTAAGAGGTAGGTATCACTGTCAAGAGTTATATTTGACAGAACAGTTTTCTGTTTTGTTTAATAAACAAAAATCATTCTTTATTATTAAATGAATTTATTTCTTACTTTTTCTTGAAATAATACTGACATGATTATTAAATATGGATATTTATGTAAGATATAGGCACATGTATAGTAATTTTATATATGATAATTTTCCAATAAATTATCTCCTGAATTAGAATTGATTTTTTTTAGTATTTAAACTTAAACGATAATAAAAATTCCTAATTAGTCAGGAACATTTTAGTGGTTTCTTTGATTAGGTAAATAAATATACTTAGTATTCACTGGGTAATATGCAAGTCTTCTTAAGACAGCACAAATAAAATGCTATAGTGACAGAGCTAAGCTTTATTATTTTCATTAATAAAGATTATCTGTTCTTTATTTATGGCTACACATTCTGAAAAAGAATACTTGAAAGATAACTCTTAGAATAATTTCAAATTCAGAAAGTAACACAACAGATATATTTCCTATGGGACAGTTTGTTTCATAATTTTTCATATTTGTTATTAACATCTTATTACTATTAAAATAATAACAAATACACCTTCCACCATCACCACCACCACTGCTACTATTACTATCACTATGAATACCACCAACGCTGAAGCTCCTTCTAAAGGTAACATTTATTGCATAGAAAATATATGTCAAACCCTGAGCCAAGTAACCTTCATAGATTATTTTATTGAAGCTTCATAAAAGTCTTGTGTAGTAGACTCTACTATTTAATCCTGTACTCTAAAGCAGTTGTGATCATGCAAAACCAAAACAAAATTCCAAAGTCATCTGAACAATTTTAGACCCCATAATAATTTTGCAGGTAGGTTACATATCCAAGATTACACTGGCAGCTACTTCATTTAGCAAACAGTAGAATGCTAACAAGTGTAGATGAGGTATGAAAATGGAAATAGTTTTTAGAGACGGGGTGCAAGAGAGATGAAATGACACACCTTAGTCATTCATGTGAGCACATAAGAGCTCAGTCACGTTAAAGAGGATTTAAATGATTCTGCTTTAAATTTCCCTTGAAGAATCCCACCAATTGTTCAATGGTGATTTACAAGGATGAATGTCCATTCTATTCTAAGGAACTAGTGTGACACATTTAAAAAAATCACGAGAAAAATCAGCTTGAGAATAAAATAGTACAATAATAAATCACTAATATACTGAATGTGACACTTGAGGGCTTCTGTTTCACTGACATGTCTGACTTTATATGTGAAATTAATCCATGGAGAGAGAGTTGAGCATTTTGCTATCTATAAAAATTTGGCATTACAAAGTATAAGTTGAACTGTACTGTGACCTGGATTTCAATCATAATGCAGCAGGAGGAAAAATGTCAGTGATTCTGGTAAAATAAATTTTATTTTGAGCAATATTAGTTTCTTTTCAGTGATCTTTTTTGACATTTAATAGATTTTTCGGTCATGCACAAATAAAAGAAGAATGTAAGTGGAATGAAAATATAATACTTTTTGGTACCAAATGAAACATTAAACCATGCCAATGAGAGCCTCTAGATGTGTCCATTTCACCCATGAACGCTTCAGCCTCTCCAGACCTAATGTGGAGGGAAGTGGTACAGTGGCTGTTCTCCTGGGGCACTTACGTTGCAGACTAGGGCTAAGAGGTGGCTGACTATATGATGCACCGATGAGTTCTGCAAATAAATCAGTTGACTTCAGTTTTAGGAAGTGGGTTTTCAACCTGCCAGTTGTGAAGTAAATTTGAACAAACAATATATATATATATATATGCTGCTGCTCCAAAATTAACTTGCTTACACATAATTTTAGTCATAGGTGCTTTTTACAAAATAGCAGTGCTCTTTTTTTAAATATTGGGAAGTATTTATAAGCCTATAAAACTGCACAGAAAAGAATAATGACTATTTCTATACTATCAATCAGCTCTTCAAAATTAATATTTTGCTATAATTTTATCACTTCTAAAATTTTTGGATGTAATAAGTTATGAAGTATACAGTTGAAGACTCCTACAAACCCCTCCCTGAAATTTCCATCTCCTCCTAACCTTGAAGAGATAATAACCATCTGTGGTTTGGATATACCATATTTCTATTACACATATATTTACATTAAAACTTAAAATTTAATAACTTCCCAAATTTCCTTGCTGAAAAGACTACAAAAGCTTGTTTTTCTACTCTGGCTGACCATTAACATTACTTGGGGGACATTTTTCAGATACTTGGTTCTGAAATTCTTAAATATGTGTATTTTGGGCTACTTTTTAGACTCTGAATTATTATATTACAGTCTGAAAACATGGTCTATAAGTGGCAAGTCATTATTCTTTTATATTTGTGACATGAATATATGTTATATATTATATATGCATGTATATATACATACATATATAAGATTAAATAATATTATTATTGTTATGGATTGTTATTGTTGTATATTCAACAATTATTTACTTGCCAGTTTCTTGCTTACTTCTACCTTCCTTTTGGTTTTGACTGCTTTCTTGCTACAATACATGTCTATGGGTGGTTCTCAACCAAGTTGTATATTAGAATTATCTACAGAACTTAGAGAAAGAAAAAAAACAGGTAACTCAGTCCCACCCACAGGGATCCTAATTTAATCAATCTGAGCTGTGGCTTGATACTGAGAACTTTAAAAAGTCCTCCAAGTGATGTTAATGGTCAGCAAGATTTGAAAAGCAAGTTCTTGTAGTCTTTTCAGCAAGGAACTTTTGCGAAGTTTTTTTTCCAAATATCCTTTGAAAATATCATTAGGTTTCCAAGACATAGAGTTCCAGGTTGACAGTTACTTTCTTGCTGCACTTTGAAGATACTGTGTTGTCTTCTACTTTCTAGTATTTCATTTGAGAAACTTGCAGTTGGGATAATTGTTCTTTGCTGGGCATTTGCCTTTACTTCTCTAGTTGACTTTAAGAATTTCTATCTACTTTTGGTCTCCTGCAGTTTCACTAGCATGTCTCTTGATGTGTGATATTTGTATTTTTCAGGACTTTCTCAGACTAGCATAATATTTAAATCTAAGGATTCATGTATTTTATCAAAACTGAATAAAATTCAGCCATTCATTCTTTGAATACCACCCAACTCATTTTTGTCCAGGTTAATTTTTTAAAATAGTGCTTTCTTCTTTTCATTTATTTCTAAACTTTAGTTTATATATTTAACTATTTTGAACACATCTGTTTGAAAAATATATCTGTCTGGAAAAAGAAATCTGTTATCTGAAGTGCTTAAGAACTTCATCCTGTTGTATTACCTGTGAACTCTTGCTCATGGTGTGTTTTATGGTTTAGATTATGAGTTTATCTTTAGTGAGCCTTTATGTATGTGTGACTGTGTTGAAAATACTTTTCTACACTGCTGTTTACACTTGCTTCTGTTGGAATCCCAATGTTTTACTACAATAGAATAAGTGTTATGCCTGGGAGTTATCCAAGTTATCCAACAGAGTATGCTTGAAATGCAGACATGCCTGAAGGCATACCACGGCTACAAATGTTCAGTCCCAGGACAAAGTGCTCAAATACCCTTTTGTCTGAAAAGTAGACTTGTTTCTAGTTCTCTATTTTACTTAGAGTTAGCCCTGAAAAAGTCATGACTTTGTAACGTAAGGTGTCTCAGTTCTAACTCCCTAATCTTATTAGCCCAATAAGCCCAATTTCTTTCCCATCTTCAACTAGGAATCAATCTCTAGGCTATAGAGCAGGATTTCTATACATTAACACTGTTGACTGAATTTTGGAATGGATAATTTTTAGTGGTGGTTGTGATGGGCAAAGATGGGAGGCTTCTATCCTGCGCATTGTGAAAAATTTAGTAGCAGTCCTACTCTGTACCCACAAGATGCCAGTAGTATAAACCCCTTCCCAGTCATGACAACCAGAATGTCTCCATCCATTTCCAAATGTCCCCTGGAGGACAACGTTTCCCCACTTAAGAACCACTGTCCCAGATGATTGAGATCAGCAAGCCCTCTAGAGCAACCTCATGACTGAATTAGCTCATGTACTTAATGTTCTGGTTTTCAGTTGGTTCTTATTTACAACTCCTAGAAATTCCCCTTACTTTCTTGTGAGCTCAGTTACATATTTAATAGGAGGTCTAATAATATTCTATCTAATATCTGTAGAGGGAATTTGTATAGCAAGGGAGTTTTCAGTTATTTAATTTTTCTATATTGTCAAAACTGGAGTTTTAAATTATTTATTATTATTGTTTTTTTTTTGTTTTTTTTTTGTGGTACACAGGCCTCTCACTGTTGTGGCCTCTCCCATTGTGAAGCACAGGCTCCGGACGCACAGGCTCAGTGGCCATGGCTCATGGGCCCAGCCGCTCTGTGGCATGTGGGATCTTCCCAGACTGGGGCATGAACCCGTGTCCCCTGCAGTAGCAGGCGGACTCTCAACCATTGCACCACCGGGGAAGCCCTTTAAATTATTTTTTAATCTGAAATAATGTGACAAGAAGATAAATTTTGACCATGGGTTAATTGGTCATGTAAGTAATTCTGATGTAGTATTTAGATAACCATGATTAGACAGAACACCTGTGTTCTAGTTCCAATACAACAAATACTATCTACTATGATGGGACACAGCTGAAGAGTCAGATAACCTTGATTCTAAATGTTGGCTCTACCTCCAGCTAGCTCTGTGATTACAATCAAATAAACAGCTTAGCTCCTCTATTTTTTTAGTTCATTACTATTATTCTATTTCTTTTTTACCAATTACCACTTGTCACTTATCTAATTTGATTAGAGTAAACCCAACCAGACTCAGATATTATAGTTTGCCAGTTTATGAATGTTAAAGTGATGGTATCAATGGAATGCATATTGGTTGTTGCTTTATCTCCCCTAAATGACTATCATGTCATAATATAGTCATTCACTGAATGACTGAACCTTTTATTCACTGAAATATTTTTGTTCATCTGCTATATGTTTTAAATTTTTTCTATATGGTTTTCCTATATGGTTTTAGATTGAAAACAGTGTCTACTATTTCACTCTCATGGAAATTATGAATCAGATAATTTAAAAATAAAAACAGAAAATATTTTAAAATGTGAAAAATTCTACATATTTAAGCTAGGTATTTTAAGATATTTAAAGAGAAGGAGATTGGTAAGTGAGGTTGAAGAGTAGTGGTTTAAAGTAATACCAGTTAAGCTTTGTCTCAAAGCATTATATTATCTTATATTATATAAGATTTTGACTAGTAAAAATGGAGGATGAAAAGGGATTTCTGAGCAGCATATTTCATGGAAAAAATAAATGCCTCATCAGATGCCTTCTCTCATTACTCTTCGTCAGTAGAAAATTTGAGGAAATTGTTTCAGGTTATCCCATGAACAGAGCCACCACACTACCATCACTATCCCCTTTGTTCTGTAGCACAGACCATTCTTAAATATCCCATACAGGTTGGAGGAAGTACACCTTCCCAACACCCATTCGACCTGGACAAGAGTAAAAGCAGGCTTAGTTTTAGTTATTGAGGAGAGTCTCAGGCATATCAGTAAAGAAAACTTGAGGAATGCAAAACCTAAGAAGACAAAATCCAATGGTATATTCTTTGGAAGTTCAGATGAGGTTATAACTTGAGAAATTGTAGTGAGCTAAGTAGTTAAGCTTTCTTGACTTTCAATATTGATGCTCCCTAGGAGGTGAAAAAACCCAGGGGGACAAATTACTCCTCAATGGGGTTTATCATGGCAGTTCAGTAGAGGATTGTGATATTTACAGAAATCACAACAAAACAAAATGGCAGATGGTCAATGATATTGTAGAATAGTGCCACAATGTAGCATGGGAACTGAATAAAGATAGAACATTAAAGGAATCTTTCCTTGAAGTTGAAATATATGAGTCAGACCCAGAAGGGTGATTAGTATTTGAGATGACTGATCAATGATATCAAAACTGAATTGGGTTATAAGTGAAATCAGACAAAAACAAAAGTCAGGGAAAAGGGATATAATAAGAGCCAGAGGTATCAATAGATAAAAGTAGTGAAAAAAAAGAAATGATTTAAGGTATAGATTCTAAAAGCAAAGTACTTCCAAGCGATTTAGAAACTGGAAGTATTTTTAAACTGGTTACCAATATGTGTTAAAAGCCATCAGTATGATTTATCAGATTGCCTTGGACAAATATCTCCATTTAAAAAATATCTCACTTGAGATAAGGTCCAGGCCAAATAATTCAGAATCCTAGGAAATTCATCTCAAAGCATTCATTCTCTTCTGTATGATGAACAATTTTCTTCGAGAGAAAAGATTCAAAATGCTAATGTGAGAATCCACTTATAATAATGATTTGTATTGATTACCTTTCTGTTGAGTAGTTTCAAGCACTTTGGTGATCTAGTCTCCTAAACTTTGGTCAGGGTTAAGTACCATTTAAAGGAGTTCACTATTTCCATAGTAGGAAAAGCTTGGCAGAATATTTTGACATCTATCATGTGCTTTGTCTGCATTTTCTTCAATTCCCCTGTGAAAGACAATGAAACGAGTAAAGACTGGAGATTAAATGAAGAGA
The DNA here is from genome assembly GCF_964341445.2 of Mesoplodon mirus. Lineage (NCBI taxonomy): Eukaryota > Metazoa > Chordata > Mammalia > Artiodactyla > Ziphiidae > Mesoplodon > Mesoplodon mirus. The sequence goes on from NC_138982.1 coordinate 114,336,910, forward strand.
AAAATAAAATGAAACCATGAAGAATCCGAGAATATTCTAAATTACTAAGATTTTATATTTTCTCTTTCTTTGAAAATGTTTCTCATCATAGGCTTTAACCATTCTTGATTTTATGAGTTTACAACTATAAAAATTCTGGTGTGTGCAGGGCTTTTTCAAGTTAACCAGCACTTTACATTTGAACAATAAGCAAAAGGAGAAGAAAGTTTCTACTGTGAATCTTATACTTTTTAAAATACAATTTTACTACTTTGCCTTTATATAGATTGAAGATCGCTCAAGTAAAACCAATCACTTCTGATAATTCTAAAGAAAACAACCAATTTTATGCATAACACCAAATGAAAATGGGTCTTTAATAACCTTAAAGCTAACGCTATGACTATTATTTTCAAAAATGTAGACATTCTTATCATATCAAATATATATTCTGTAAATTTTCCTTCACAGGTCCCTGAACCTGGCTCCTGATTTCTAAATAACTTGAGAGAGAGAGAGAGAGAGAGAGAGAGAGAGAGAAAGTTAGTAGATTAAATTCATAGTGTTGTTCTTGCAATGTCAATGGTATTAAAATTGCTGGCTCAATACCCATTTCTTTTTTTACACTTCTTATTTCTCTTTCTCTTTGGGTGATGGAGCAAAGAGAACTTTAATATGCACATACTTAAAAGAAGAAAACTCATTTTAACTCTTAAAAGCTACTGATGCATATGCTCACTAAATATTAAGGAATCAAATCATTGAAACATCTGGAAGGATGGATGATTAAAATCCTATGAAAATGTATTACTTCAATAATTTAGGAGAAATTAGGAATGCTCTCAAATAACCATGCCATAATAATGAGAGGAGCACTAGGTAGCAGTCTCATTTTAATACTCAGGATGTCTTTTTCTTTCCTGAAAAACCTACTTTTACTTTATTGATAAAGATCATTAAGTGATAGTTGAGTCTGCAGAGAAGGCAACATCAAAACTAGTAGCATATCCAGGTAAATACCAGAAATTTCCCTTGTAGTATGGATTAAAGGTAGAGAAAATTCTTGCCATTTGCTTATGAATTTTTTTCCAGCCTAGTTTTATTTAATGTGAAATGCTACTGCCTTATGCCTTACTGGAAAATATCCTTTATTCTCACAGTTTACTTAATTACATAGTTTGAATATTGTTTGCACTGCAAAATAGATATATACTACAGAGTCCTCCTGAAAAGACAGGTTTTTTTTTTTTTTTTTTTACTTTAAGGAAGGTATCAGAAATTAATGCATCAAGATACATTTAGAAATGCATTCCTCATAATGAAATAAAGGGCACTGTCTGCATAAAACCTTTTAATTTAGCTGTGCTATCTCTATCACATACTTCAAGAATATCATTTGATTGTATATTTTACAATATTAAAACCTAAAATGCTACCTAGAGAATTATTAATGCAATCTGAAACTGAGGTTATAATTTTCAGATAAAATTCAAATTTATATAGAAACTCTCTTCTGGAAACCATTGATTTGATGCCAGTGGACATTATATCATTATATATATATATATATATATATATATATATATATATATATATATATATATATATAGCTGTTCAAACACTATATCTTCTTCCATTTTATATTACTATTTTTTTAAAAACAAATTTAACAAAGATAAATTTACAGCATGGTGGTTTTTGATATTCTGAAAGCAAGGAATTTTTATCTTGAATCTCAAGGGTCTCAGGCACATGGTTCTTTACATGGTGCCAATATTGGGTTATGTGGGACCAGATTGGAAGGAAGATTGGAAAAGAACCAAGAAGCACCTTTTACTTCCGTGCTTAGAGAGTGAGTTTTCTAGCTTGGTAAGGAAAGGAAGAGTATTTCAGCTGCATCTGTCAAGCTCTAAAATTGAAAAAGCTTTTCCTTTTTTCAAGGAGTCCTTAATTCTGTTCTTTTACTCTTTCTTGGAAAAACAATGAGACTTATCTCCTCATACAGAAATTAGTCTGCTTGCCAGGTTCTTCAAAAATCAGACCATGATATAATTAAGAAGATACGCATGGTTGTATTTTGGCAAGTTAGGAACTGAGATTCACGCTAAATAAATTAGAATTACTATAGGGAAAACCAGACATCTTTTTCCTGCTTTTGCACATATAATCTGACAGATGAGGCTTCTCTGATACTGGATCTTTTGCAGTACTAAACATGGCTGTTTTTCATTTGAATGGTGTTAAATATCACTACTACTCTGTTATATGGCCTATGCCAATTTCAATGGCTGCCATTCCAGTGTTTTAATCTTACTTTCCTAATAAAGTAGCCCAAGTCTATTGAGCTTTCTGAAGCTTTAGGTGAAAATTAGAAAACACCATATCTGTTTGCATTTGATCCTGTTTAACTGATGGTTATTTCCCTCCTTTTCATTTTTGTTGTCACAGTAAAATAATTCAGAAAAAAAAGTTCAACAATTTCTCATCCTAGCCTTGATATGTATATCAAGGAAAAAAGATTACAGTATGCTCAAGTCAGAATTCTTTTTTAAAAAGAAGATCAGAGGGCTACTATACTATTTATGGAATAAACAGAGTGCTTGATAGTGCTATTTATTACCTCATTTAGAATTGCTAATATGACTCAAGACAGCCCTAACACCTTTAGGACATGGAGTCATTTGAAAGTCATGCTGTAGTAATAAAGCATCGTACTACATGTTAAACTATCGAGTGATCACAGTCCAGTCCCCTTTATATAGATCTCATACAGTATGAAACAGTAAACATAGCTAAAGCTATCTGAAAATGAGATTGTACATTAGCTGTAAAATTGCAAATGTAAATAAGACTAAACCACCATACGGTATTACTTACTTTTGCTTTATTCATCATATATTTTTAAACTTTTTATAACATTGCATATTAAAAGTTGGAAGCATTCTCAGAGACTTTTTGTCTAGTGTAAAACTCAAACGTAAGTTTTTCTTTTGAAAAGTGTTCTCAGGCACTTGGGGTTTGTGAAGGAAGCTCACGTTTTAAGATTTGTTTTTTACTATACATAAAATTAAGGTATACTATATTAAGAAGTGGTAAACACAACAGAAAAATTTGGAATATAAATGTTTCAAAATTACATGTGCTTCTTCCCCCATATCTTACTAACATTTTATTAGTATGCAATCTTTTGAAAAGTATTTTTTAATCTGTAGAAATAAGTCACTAAATATCACTGATTTAGTATTGCACTGACATTTATTGCCTTGGGTAATATGGTCATTTTAACAAAATTAATTCTTCCAGTCCAAGAACATGGTATATCTTTTCACCTGTTTGTGTTGTCTTCAATTTCTTTCATCAGTGGTTCATAGTTTTTAGAGTATAGCTCGTTTGCCTCCTTAGGTAGGTTTACTGCTAGGTATTTTATTCTTTTTGGTCAATGGTAAATGATATTGTTTCCTTAATTTCTCTTTCTGATACTGTGTTTTTAGTATTTAGAAGTGCAACAGATTTCTGTATATTAATTAACTGTGATCTTTTAGATCACATCATAAATAAGTACATACATTTACAAGTCTGCTGCACAAAATTTATAAAATTTCCATTTCATATTAATTACTTATTCTATATCAGGACTGCCCAATAGAACTTTCCATGATGATGGAAATATTCACTCTGTTGTCCAGTACTACAGCCTCTAGCCACATGTGGCTGCTGAGCTCTTGAAATTACTGTGAGTTTCTAATTTTATTTAATTTTAATTTTAATGATCACAAACTCATTGCTCTTCATGGGTTTAGCCTTTATCATGTCCAACAAAGCTGTCCCTCTTTTTCTTAGCTATCAAAATGTTTCATAATTTTTTAAGATAAGAATATTTGATATCTGTAAAGAAGCAGTGTAGATGTAGAATTAAAATAAAATATTCTGCCTTCATAGTTTGGGTTTTTATTATATAACTAACATGCTTCAGTCATTCCTGTAAATCCTGGTCATGCAAAATTATTTCAGGAACATCCTTGCTGTAGCCTCAAATCCTCCTTTGAAGCAAGTGATAGTGCCTTCAATATTCATGTCAGAAACAAACCATTTGTTGTTGCCTGTGTTATCCAGTGAGCTTCTAAAACTAGGCTTTTATAAGATAGAGATAAAAAGTATATGTGAAGGGAGCCTTGTTCTGTCAATGTCTTGCACCAGGAACACCTCACAAATAATGCAATAAGAAAAAAGTAAGGGGCTGTCATAGGAAGCTTCAGAAATCACTTTCTGACAGGATATTGTGATGGGCAGAGTAACTGCCTTGGGGATTGTGTAAGAATAGGGGAGAAGAAAATCTGTAACAAGTCAATGTATTCAGGAACTTTGAAGAGAATACCTAATGAGTGTCTTGTTAAAATTCATATATACACAAAGTTTTTGTCTTTTCCACATTCGACATAAATTCAAGATATTTTGCACCGTTTCTTGGTTGTTGTTTCTCTAGTACATATACACTTATGAATAAATTCAGGGATGGAACTTTTGTATTTGATGAAAAGATGAACTAGACAGCCCCCGACATCACTTTCAATGTTAATATCAAGACTTTCATATTTAAAAGGAAGCCAAAGTATAAGTGAAATTTTTCCCTAATGAAATTCTGCTTCAATTCTCCATAAAATCTAACTGCATTATATTATTTTATAATATAAAATCTGTTCTAAAGGATTCCATATATAAATTAATTAAGATTTCAATCAGATAAGTACTTAAAATGATGGAGGTAGGGATAACTAACGTAATGGACATAATAGAAGTGGCAAAATAAGTGAAGGAAAATTCTATGGAAAAAATAACCAAGTAAGATATGTGTGTATATTTCAATTGATATTTATTTACTGCTAATTTTCCTTAGTTACAGGAAGCTATGGTTAGAAGAAACAAGAGACTAACTAAAAGAATAAGTGCAGGGCTTCCCTGGTGGCACAAGTGGTTGAGATTCCGCCTGCCAATGCAGGGGACACGGGTTCGTGCCCCGGTCTGGGAGGATCCCACATGCCGTGGAGCGGCTAGGCCTGTAAGCCATGGCCGCTGAGCCTATGCGTCCAGAGCCTGTGCTCCACAACGGGAGAGGCCACAACAGTGAGATGCCCGTGTACCGTATAAAAAAAAAAAAAAAGAATAAGTGCAGTAATGAAGAATCCCAAGTATCCCAACTGTATCTCTTCCCTCCATACTCCTTCACACTCTTTCACTCCTTTTTCTCTGCACAGCTCTGCCTTCTGGTTTAACATCTAGTTTGTGTGACTGTGTACACATCTGAGTTTAACCTCTTTTACTAACAATGAGCAACTTTATTAACAATCAAAGTAAGAATAATCCTGCAACATATTAGGAAGGAAAATAATTCCCACAGAGTTGAAACAAAAGTGAAATTCAAAGAATATTCTCCACTTTTCAGAGTAAATATTTATTTTAAGTAACTTCAGAAAATGGTTTTCAATAATCCTTATTCCATATATGATTTCAAAACTTACCATGCTGTAACTCACTATTTTCTACTAAGAAGGAAGAGATATCAACCATGTTCACTAGCAATAATGGGATACCTGTTAGCTGTTGAGAGCAGGAAAATTACAGTTCTACTTATGCCATTTTACATAACATTAGAAATCAAAAATTTCATTTTTTCAAGTTTACAGAATTTGCTATTTGATGGCTTATGTAAGCATCATGCACGTAGCTTCAGAGTATAATCCAAAGGCCACACCACAAGTTACTAATGAAAAAAGGACTGTAAAATATGTCAGTTAAATGTATTTATGTGAAAATGTGGCCAGTTTTGTTTAAGTCCACACTCAAGCATCTGCATTTAAAAGTTGAGACTGTTGAAACAGAGCATACAGGAGGTCTGACACTTCAAATTATCCTCAAAGAACCCATCTAATATATCATAGTGTTGTTATGAGGATTGAAGGGTTGGAAGTGAAGGGTTGGAAGTGAAGTGTGGAAGAATGCCTGATACATATTAAGTGCCATACAGCATTAACTGCTAATTTTTCTTGGACCTGGGCTAGAAGGCTTTATACAAATGGTTTCCATCCTGATGTTCCCATTCTCCTATATGATGGGAAAACATTATTAAATTATAACTGCATTATAAGTATTGAAGGCACAGAACAAACACTTTTTTTCAGTCCAATAGATGATGTAATACGCAGGAAATTAAATGACTTCTGCCCTTTTTTCAATCGGTTTATAATTTTAAATTAATTTATGATGGTGAATTTTAATGGATTAGATACAAATCATGCTGTGCCTCTTTATATTTTTAATATTAGGCCAAAATGAAAATTTACCAAAGTGGAGTTAATATTTTGTAAAAATAAATACAAGATATAAGTATAAAAGGATTCTCAAAGGAAGTTATTAAATAACTCTTAACCCTTTCTTCTCCAGGTTATAGAAAATTTTACTTAATTCTCAAAGAAAGAGCTTTAAAGTAATAAGATATTGTATCTTGGGGAAATGAATTTAAGAGCATTGAATGTTGGGCTTCCCTGGTGGCACAGTGGTTGAGAGTCCGCCTGCTGATGCAGGGGACACGGGTTCGTGCCCTGGTCTGGGAAGATCCCACATGCCGCGGAGTGGCTAGGCCCATGAGCCATGGCCGCTGAGCCTGCGTGTCCGGAGCCTGTGCTCCACAACGGGAGAGGCCACAACAGTGAGAGGCCCGTGTACCGCAAAAAATTAATAATAATAATAAAAAAACAAAAAGAGTATGAATGTTGACAGAATTATGAAGTGTAACCCGTTTTTGTTTCTTGCGTCACCACCTTCTGATGCAGAACAGCAACCCTGAAGAGTCCCAGAAATACTGGGAGTCCAGGGTGTCTCATCTATTCATCAACAAACCCAGGTAACTGCCTGGCACTTGTTTTGTTCTCCTGCTTTGTTCCCCAGCTGCTGGATGGAACTTTGACCATGAGGAACCCAAACAAACGCCCCTTCTGAGCACTGTTGCCACTTTTCATGTCACCTCTTGCGTGCATACCCTGAACCTTTGCATGTCAGGTTTAGGCATGTCAGGATTATGCAATGTTTCTTGGCAAAGAGGGACAGAAATTTGCAGAAAGTAGTCTGTTAGAGTGAATTACGGAGTGTTCATAGTTATTAGCAACAGCCTTCTCTCTCGACCACCCTAAGCTCCTTAGGTCTGAGACAGAGCTCAGTTAATATTCCAAATCTTTATTCAAACTCACTTCTTCCTTACCAGTGACTAGACGTGTACTGAGTCAGGCTTGTTACACTTGGCTTGCTCTTTTCCTGAATGAGTTCCCAACGAGGAAACACCTGAGTCCAGTGGGCCTTGTCCTACAGGGTTGTCAGCCAAGCCCAGACATGTCTGAACCACAGAGATAGACATGGCTTCAGCAGCTGAAGCTGGAACTTTTACCAAACAAGAAAGATTTTTTGCTTCAATTAGAGATGTGTTAATAATAACTTTGAGAATTGACTGGTGGTTATCTGAGGTTGTTTTTCTTTATTCTTTTTAAAAGCACCATTCCAGTACTAATATAAAAGGTTTTATTCCAGAGGAACAAGATACCAAGCCCTTAGCTATTAACAATTAAGGATGGGTTACTGGGTCAGAATTATGCTGAATATAAGGTTTACTCTAGATGTGACTCCAGATTTTTTACTACTTGGAGAGAAAAACTAGGACTAGCAGTAGTTAATATTAGATTTCAATTCCATTAAATTAGACATCTATTCCAGTGATTCTGAAATAAGAACAAACAGGTATGCATAGAAATCAGACTATTTTTCTTATAGTACATAGCACTGCATGGCATTTTGTATTGCCCTATTTGAAATTTTAGTCATACCATTATGTATGTAGTAGTATAACAATGTGTTTTACTCTGTATTTCTTTTATAACTCAGTGTTGAACTTTTCTTTTAATCTGATGTTTTTGCCATCTGTATCTCTTCTTCATTAATGTGTCCAAGATTTTTTCTTACTTTTTTATTGGGTTTTTGTTTTTTTCTTATTATTGAGTTGGAAGAGCTCTTTATGCATTGAGGATCCAAGTCCTTTATCAGAAATCTATTTTGCAAATATTTTCTCATCATTTTCTAGCTTGTCTTTTCATTGTCTTAGTGGTGTCTTCTGAAGAACAAGAGATTTTAATTTTGAAGGAGTCCAATTTTTTTCTTTTATGATTAGTGCTTTTTGTGTCTTGTCAAAATATTTGTTTAACTTATGGTCACACATATATTCTCTCATGTTTTCCGCTAGTACATATGTATAGTTTTAGTTTTTATGTTTACCTCTGTGATCCATTTTGGGTTAATTTTTTATATGGTAAATGTCAAGATACACTTTTGTGCAAATACTGACCATTTTCCATTGAATCACCTTGGTTTGACAGCCTATGTACAGTCTAATTTTATGTACAGTCTAATTCTGGATTCTCTAATCTATTTCTTTGATCTACATGTTTATCCTTAGGTCAATATAAAACTGTCTTGGTTTTTGAATCTTGAAATCAGATAGTTTGAATCCTCTGATTTTGTTCTTTTTTAGAACCAAATTAGTTAATCTAGTTAATTACCTTTAATTTTCACGGTGAATTTTTCAAATCAGCTTCTTTCTTTCTATAAAAATGTTGCAGTGATTGTAACTGGGGTTGCAATGAAATTATAGATCAATTTCATAAAAATTGACATTATAATAACATTGTCTTCTGATTCATGGAATTAGTATAACTCTCCATTTATGATGGTAGCTTTCAATTTTTCTCATCAACATTTTTGAGTTTTCAGCATACAAATCTTTCACATATTTTCTTAAATGTATCTTTAAGGATATTATGATTTTTCATGCTTTAATAAAACATAGTTTTAAAAAATATTTTCATATCCAGTCATTATTACTAGACTATATAAATACAACTGATTTTTAAGTTTTGATCTTTTATCATGAGGCACTGCTAAATCCATTTATTATCTTAATGCTTTAAATTTTACTCTAAGCACTACTTATTTGCATTCCATGAATTTTATATGTTGTAGCTACCTTTCCATTTAATTCAAAATATTGTATATTTGTTTTGACTTCCTCTTTGGGTACATGGGTTATTTATACATGTAATATTTAATTTCCAAATATTTTAAATTTCCATGTATCTTTCTGTTAGTGTTTTCTCTTTAAACTCAATTTTGTTTAGGAAAAAAAAACACCTCTGTATGACTTTCATTCTTTTCAATTTGAAGTTGGTTTTCTGGCCCAGGATAAGATATATCTTGGTAAATGTTCCATATGTAGTTGAAAAGAATGTGTATTCGCTGTTTGATCAAGTGCTCTCTAAATATCAGTTAGCAGGTTGATTGGTAGTGTAGTTCAGGTCTTTTGTATTCTTAATGTTATTTGTTCTTTTTCTATGTGTTTTTGAGACAGGAATCTCCAACTATTATTGTGGTTTTATCTATTTCTTCTTTCATTTCATTTTTTTTCATGCATTTTGAAACTCTGTTGCTCTGTGTGTATGCATTTAGGATTTTTGTCTTAATGAATTGAGCCATTTATCTTTCACTTTATGTCTGGTAATACTGCTTGTTCTGAACCTGACTATGTGTGATATTAGTATAGCCACTCCGCATTTAACTGGTTTAGTGTTTGCATGACATGTCTTCCTCTGAACTTTGACTTTTATTCTATTTATATTATTACCTTTATTGTGTGTTTCTTATAGACATGTCATCTAATTGGTTCTTTTTTTTTTTTATCCAGTCTGACCATGTCTGTCTTAATTGACATGTTTACACCATTTACAATTAATTACTTGCTTTAACTTATATTTACCATCTTACTAGCTATTTTATTTAATATTATACTTATTTACCTGTGTGATGTTGATATTGCAAACTCCTTAAGCCCAAATATGTCATGCTCTTAAGAATTAGAGCATAAATCCTCTCTATCGTTCTTTGTTAATTAGTTACTGTAAATGATTCTCAAGTCACCTTATTGGTAACATTGGGTCTATAATAAATGATAGGATATTTAATTATTCTTTTTAATAAAAATCATATTTTGATATAATGTGAAGAATAAGTTAATATCTCTTTGTCTTTCAATAATAATTATGGACTCCTTTGGGGGTTATTTTCAAATTTGCAAAAACAGATGATCCATCCTGAAATCTCTTGTTAGAATAAATTCATCCAGCACACTGTTTTCAATTTATCAAGGTATACACAGCCCAAATGAAAACTATTCAAATGCCCTTATCATATTCCCTTTGTCCAGGTTTTAGTGAAAATATAACAGTACTCAGAGGGCATCAGAGAATAGTTGTGTTCAGACACAAAAATTTCCAATACTTTTTCTTTTCCTTGCAATATAAATGGATTTATGGACCTTCTGTTTTTATCCAAATTCCAAAATCAAAATAATTATGATTTTTCTTATTTAATCTCTCTAACTTTTCCATGTTCCCAATTTATTATATAATTCAGAGCTGAAGCCATTTTTAAAAGACTATGAGCAACTATGGCAGATTGTGGGGGAAGAACTCTTTTCTATACATTTTCTTTGTACTTAGTTTACATTATATATTTTAGATATTTACTTCCACTGACTCTTTGAAACCATTCATTTGACACCATTTGTATTCTAGGCTGTTTTCTCCTCTTCTCTACAGAAAGTCCTACTTAATCTGATATTTTAAAATTAATTTGTCTCCTAATTCATGAATGTCCATACATTTGGATCTATTGATTTTCTTTCTCTTAATTATGCCTACCATTCAAATTCTTGTTAAAATAGTTTTTCACATTAATGTTATATCCTTATGTCACTGTCATATCATCAGAGAGATTAGTGAACATCTGATACCTGTCACTAATAAAACTTCTGCTTATGTTAGGCTAAGATTCAGTCCTTTTGTATGACAGTCTTCTCCACATTTCTTCTATGTATACATATAAATGATAGTGAACATTAATAGCTATACTGAGAGAGTAATCAGTTTACTAACAACTTGATGATAATTGATTCCAAAAGGCTTTAAAATCTTTATTTCCAAGTTTCTATACTTTTACTTGTAACTAAATCCCATGGTTGGGAGAGGAAAAACATTTTTGTTGAGTTCTTACATTTAGAAGAAAAGACTAGAAAGTTTAGATATCACAAATCAGAATTGGATGCCACACACATATTTTGTCCACCCTACCAAATGTTATTTCCATATATTAGAACAATAATTCTGATTGTGAATTTTATATCTCTTATTGAATTTGTGGAAAATTTCTAAAATAACTGAGATCAGGAGGACAGATTGCCAGTTGGTTGGTAGCAAACTGCAGACTGAACAAATGCTTCATTCTGGTCTCCTACTTATCATTACTGTTCCCTTTACATTCCTTCTTCCCAGGATTTTGATTGTATTCCATTCCAGAAATATGGGCTTTCTGGTATAAAAAAAAACTGTAGGAGTTCTGTAGCAATATATCAGGATTTCATATGATAAAGTTATGTATAATAAAAGTGATAAAGTTTGCCAGCAGTATGAAGCAAGTATAAAGCTAAAATACTAGAAGAAGAAAGTATATTTGACACTGCACTATGCTTGGATTCTATACTTTTTTAACTTCTTATTTTATATTGGAATATAGTTGATTAACAATGTTGTGCTAGATTCAGGTATATAGAGCAGAGTGATTCAGTTATACATATATACAATGGAATATTACTCAGCCATTAAAAGAATGAAATAATGTCATTTGCAGCAATATGGATGGACCTAGAGATTGTCATACTGAATGAAGTAAGTCAGACAGAGAAAGAGAAATATCATATGGTATCATTGATGTGCAGAATCTAACCAAAATGATAAAAATGAGCTTATTTACAAAAATATATTTTTTTTCAACTTGTTAATATTTTTGTACTTTTATGTCTATCTTCTTTTTTTAATTTTATTTATTTATTTTTATACAACAGGTTTCTATTTTTACCTATTTTATATGTATTAGTGTATATATGTCAATCCAGTCTCCCAATTCATCCCACTACCACCACCACCACCCTACTTCCCCACCTTGGTGTCCATACGTCTGTTCTCTACATCTGTGTCTCTATTTCTGCCTTGCAAACCAGTTGATCTGTACCATTTTTCTAGATTCCACATATATGTGTTAATATATGATATTTCCTTTTCTCTTTTTGACTTACTTCAATTTCTGTGACAGTCTCTAGGTCCATCCGGGTCTCTACAGGTGACCCAATTTTGTTCATTTTTATGGCTGAGTAATATTCCATTGTATATATGTACCACATCTGCTCTATCCATTCATCTGTCAGTGGGCATTTAGGTTGCTTCCATGACCTGGCTATTGTAAATGGTGTTGCAATGAACATTGGGGTGCATGTGGCTTTTTGAATTATGGTTTTCTCAGGGTATATGCCCAGTAGTGGTATTGCTGGGTCATATGGTAGTTCTATTTTTAGCTTTTTAATAAACCTTCATACTGTTCTCCATAGTGGCTGTATCAATTTACATTCCCACTAACAGTGCAAGATGGTTCCCTTTTCTCTACACCCTCTCCAGCATTTGTTGTTTTGTAGATTTTCTGATGATGCCCATTCTAACTAGTGTGAGGTGATATCTCATTGTAGTTTTGATTTGCATTTCTCTAATAATTAGTGATGTTGAGCATCTTATCATGTGCCTCTTGGCCATCTGTATGTCTTCTTTGGAGAAGTGTCTATTTAGGTCCTCTGCCCATTTTTTGATTTTTTTTTTTTTTTTTTTTTAATATTGAGCTGCATGAGCTGTTTATATATTTTGGAAATTAATCCTAGTTCATTGATTCATTTTCAAATATTTTCTCCCATACTGAGGGTTGTCTTTTAATCTCGTTTATAGTGTCCTTTGCTGTGCAAAACCTTTTAAGTTTCATTAGGTCCCATTTGTTTATTTTTGTTTTTATTTCCATTGCTCTAGGAGGTGGGTTAAAAAAGATCTTGCTGTGATTTATGTACAAGAGCGTTCTGCCTATGTTTTCCTCTAAGAATTTTATAGTGTCTGGTCTTACATTTAGATCTTTAATCCATTGTGAATTTATTTTATTGTGTGGTGTTAAGGAGGGTTTTAATTTCATTCTTTTACATGTAGCTGTGCAGTTTTCCCAGCAACACTTATTGAAGAGACTGTCTTTTCTCCATTGTATATTATTGCCTCCTTTATCAAAGATAAAGTGACCATATGTGCTTGGGTTTCTCTCTCGGCTTTCTGTCCCGTTCCATTGATCTGTTTCTGTTTTTGTGCCAGTACCATATTGTCTTGATTAATGTAGCTTTGCAGTCTAGTCTGAAGTCAGGGAACCTGATTCCTCCAGCTCCATTTTTTTCCTCAAGATTGCTTTGGTTATTCAGGGTCTTTTATATCTACATACACATTTTAAGACTTTTTGTTCTAGTTCTGTAAAAAATGCCACTGGTAATTTGATAGGGATTGCATTGAATCTGTAGATTGCTTTGGGTAGTATAGTCATTTTCACAATATTGATTCTTCCAATATAAGAACATGGCATATCTCTCCATCTATTTGTGTCATCTTTGATTTCTTTCATCAGTGTCTTATAGTTTTCTGAGTACAGGTCTTTTACCTCCTTAGTTAGGTTTATTTCTAGGTGTTTTATTCTTTTTGTTGCAATGGTAAATGGGAGTATTTCTTTAACTTCTCTTTCAGATTTTTCATCATTAGTGCATTGGAATGCAAGAGATTTCTTTTTTTTTTTTTTTTGCGGTATGCGGGCCTCTCACTGTTGTGGCCTCCCCCATTGCGGAGCACAGGCTCCGGACGCGCAGGCCCAGCGGCCATGGCTCACGGGCCCAGCCGCTCCGCGGCATATGGGATCCTCCCAGACCGGGGCACGAACCCGTATCCCCTGCATCGGCAGGCGGACTCTCAACCACTGCGCCACCAGGGAGGCCCTGCAAGAGATTTCTGTGCATTAATTTTGTATCCTGCAACATTACCAAATTCATTGATTAGCTCTAGTAGTTTTCTGGTAGCATCTTTAGAATTCTTTATATATAGTATCATGTCATCTACAAAACAGTGACGGTTTTACTTCTTCTTTTCCAATTTGTATTACTTTTATTTCTTTTTCTTCTCTGATTGTCATGGCTAGGACTTCCAGGACTATTTTGAATAATAATGGCGAGATTGGACATCCTTTTCTTGTCCCTGATCTTAGAGGAATTGCTTTCAATTTTTCACCATGGAGAATGATGTTTGCTGTGGGTTTGTCATATATGGGCTTTATTATGTTGAGGTAGGTTCCCTCTATGCCCACTTTCTGGAGAGTTTTTATCATAAATGGGTGTTGAATTTTTGTCAGAAGCTTTTTCTACATCTATTGCGATGATCATGTGGTTTTTATTCTTCAGTTTGTTAATACGGTGTACCACATTGATTGATTTATGTACATTGAGAAATCCTTGCCTCTCTGAGTTAACTCCCACTTGATCATGGTGTATGATCCTTTTAATGTGTTGTTGGATTCTGTTTGCTAGTATTTTGTTGAGGATTTTTGCATCATATTCATCAGTGATATTGGTCTGTAATTTTCTTTTTTGGAGTATCTTTGTCTGGTTTTGGTATCAAGGTGGTGGTAGCAACGTAGAATGAGTTTGGCAGTTTTCCTTCCTCTGCAATTTTTTGGAAGAGTTTGAGAAGGGTGGGTGTTAGCTCTTCTCTAAATGTTTGATAGAATTCACTCGTGAAGCCATCTGGTCCTGCACTTTTGTTTGTTGGAAAAATTTTAATCACAGTTTCCATTTCATTACTTATGATTGTTCTGTTCATATTTTTTATTTCTTCCTGGTTGTCTTGGAAGGTTATACCTTTCTAAGAATGTGTCCATTTCTTCCATGTTGTGCATTTTATTGGCATAGAGTTGCTTGTAGTAGTCTCTTATGATGCTTTGTATTTCTGCGGTGTCTGTTGTAACTTCTCCTTTTTCATTTCTAATTTTATTGATTTGAACCTCTCCTTTTTATTGATGAGTCTGGCTAAAGGTTTATCAATTTTGTTTATCTTCTCAAAGAACCAGCTTTTAGTTTTACTGAACTTTGCTATTGTTCTCTTGGATTCTATTTCATTTATTTCTGCTCTGATCTTTATAATCTCATTCCTTCTACTAACTTTGGGTTTTGTTTGTTCTTCTTTCTCTAGTTCCTTTAGGTGTAAGTTTAGAATGTTTATTTGAGATTTTTCTTGTTTCTTGAGGTAGGATTTTATTGCTATAAACTTCTCTCTAAGAACTGCTTTTGCTTCATTCTACATGTTTTGGATCATTGTGCTTTCACTGTCATTGGTCTCTAGGTATTTTTTGATTGCCTCTTTGATTTCTTCAGTGACCTCTTGGTTATTTAGTAACGTATTGTTTAGCCTCCATGTGTTTGTGCTTTTTACTTTTTTTTCCCTTGTAATTGATTTCTAATCTCATAGCATTGTGGTCAGAAAAGATGCTTGATATGATTTCAGTTTTCTTAAATTTACCAAGGCTTGATTTGTGACCCAGGATGTGATCTATCCTGGAGAATGTTCCATGTGTACTTGAGAAGAAAGTTTAATCTGTCTTCGGATGGAATGTCCTATAAATATCAATTAAATCTATCTGGTCTCTTGTGTCATTTAAAGCTTGTGTTTCCGTATCTGTCTGTATGATCTGTCCATTGGTGTAAGTGAGGTGTTAAAGTCCCTCACTGTTACTGTGTTACTATCAATTTTCTTTTTTATAGCTGTTAGAATTTGCCTTATGTATTGGGGTGCTCCTATGTTGGGTGCATATATATTTATAATTGTTATATCTTCTTCTGGGATTGATCCCTTGATCATTATGTAGTGTCCTGCCTTGTCTCTTGTAACATTCTTTTTTCTTTTAAGTCTATTTTATCTGATATGAGAATTGCTACTCCAGTTTTATTCTGATTTCCATTTGCATGGAATATCTTTTTCCATCCCCTCACTTTCAGTCTGTATGTGTCCCTAGGTCTGAAGTGGGTCTCTTGTTGATGGCATATATATGGGTCTTGATTTTGTGTCCATTCAGTAAGCCTGTGTCTTTTGGTTGGAGCATTTAATCCATTCATATTTAAGGTAATCATCAATATGTATGTTCCTATTACCACTTTCTTAATTGTTTTGGTTTTGTTTTGGTAGATTCTTTTCTTCTTTTGTGTTTCCCATGTAGAGACTTTCCTTTAGCATTTGTTGTAGAGCTGGTTTGGTGGTGCTGAATTCTCTTTGCTTTTGCTTGTCTGTAAAGCTTTTGATTTCTCCATCAAATCTGAATGACATCCTTGCCGGTTAGAGTAATCTTGGCTGTAGGTTCTTCCCTTTCATTGCTTTAAATATATTGTGCCACTTCCTTCTGCCTTGAAGAGTTTCTGTTGAGAAATTAACTTTTAACCTTATGGGAGTTCCCTTGTATATTACTTGTCATTTTTCCCTTGTTGCTTTTAATAATTTTTCTTTGTCTTTAATTTTTGTCAATTTGATTACTATGTGTCTTGGTATGTTTCCTCTTGGGTTTATCCTGCCTGGGACTGTCTGTTCTTCCTGGACATGGGTGGCTATTTCCTTTCCCATTGTAAGGAAGTTTTCAACTATAATCTCTTCAAATAGTTTGCCCAGTCCCTTCTTTATCTTTTCTCCTTCTGGACCCCTATAATGCAAATATTTGTGCACTTAATATTGTCCCAGAGGTCTCTTAGGCTGTCTTCATTTCTTTTCTTTCTTTTTTTTTTTATTCTCTTCCATGGTAGTGATTTCCACCATTCTTTCTTCCAGGTCACTCAATTTGAATATTTGTTATCCATTCTTCTGCCTCAGTTATTCTGCTATTGTTTCCTTCTAGTGTATTTTTCATTTCAGGTATTGTATTGTTCATCTCTATCTGTTTGTTCTTTAATTATTCAAGGTCTTTGATAAACATCTCTTGCATCTTCTTGATCTTTGCCTCCATTCTTTTTCCGAGGTCCTGGATCATCTTCCTTATCATTACCCTGAATTCTTTATCTGGAAGTTTGCCTATCTCCACTTAATTTAGTTGATTTTCTGATGTTTTATCTTCTTCCTTCATCTGGTACATAGTCATCTGCCTTTTCATTTTGTCTGCCTTTCTGTGAAAGTGGTTTTTATTCCACAGGCTGCAGGATTGTAGTTCTTCTTGCTTCTGCTACAAAACTATAATTTTTAAATTACTCTTCTTGTGCTTTTTGAAATAAAAAAGTGTGTGTGGTGACATCTAAGGGAAATCTGGGATGACTTTTTCAGTCATTTTTAACACAAGCCACATTCTAGAAAAGATAGGTTCTTCTCCTTTTGGACATTGGATGTAATATTAATCCAAAAACAATTGCTGTGAATTATCAATGAGAATATAGAATTTTGGTGAAGTCAGTAAGTAATGTATATGGTAATTCTAGCAAATGTCAGTTTTAAAGCTGAATTTACCCTTCACATCAAGTAGTGTAGCTAAATGAGGGAAATTATGTTCATTCTCCAACATATACTTGATTGTCTTTCATTCTGTCTCCACTCCTCTTTCTGTTTTGACTATAGTTTTATTTCTGTGTTTCTCAAGATAAGGACATGTATTTTATGTTGTAATACTTTATGTGTTATGTTTTAGTATAACAACTAATTAATAGTGTGAATTTATGTCAATTATTATCTAAATTATATATCCATATTCTGCAAAATATGAAAAACCAACTTTGGAAGTGTGTAGTACCACATTACTTTCATGTTTCAATTTTTGATCCTCTCAGTAACTAACAGTAACACTTTAAAAGTTATACAACAATGTGAAAGTACCAGAGGTAAATATGATACAGAAATTATGAGTGAATGAAGGCCAAATAACAATATAGTACTATGTAACAATGAGTTCTGCTGTGTTTGTACAAGATAATATTCGTAAGAGAATTGCCATCACAATTTATATGGTATTATATACATGAAAGTTGTAAAACATTGCTTCACCATCATCAGAATAATATTCAAATTGAGAAAACATTTTCATTACAGAAATATAACATCATCTATTACATTTAGGTAATTTAAATCAAATGCCTTTAATTTTATTGGTTTGTTAACATTTGTGTTTAATTATATATTTTTTAAATATTTTATGAGCTATAAGCATAATGAATTAATATAGTTTGTACATATTTAAATGACATGATCATAAATATACTGTATATTAACACTAAAAAACCATGGAATTTTTATTTTAATTTATGTGTATCTATTAGTCAAGGTTGAAAAACAATCCATTTACAGCTTTCCTGAGACCAGAAATAAACAAGGAAAAATTATCGTAGATAAAAAGAATAAAATGCAAGAAATAGAAGTGTGAAATAAATACCATAATAATACTATATTAATAAATAAAATACAGTTTTGTCTGCTCAGCTTAGCCTCTCTATATCTACCATCCCTTTTTTCTAGAAATTGTGTCCTTGACTCTTTTATCCATATGGGAAGTATAAGGTTCTCACAAAACATCACATTCTGGTGATAATAGATTGATCTAAAAGCTAGTTACTTGACCCAAGCAAGCACAATGAATTCCTTCTCTAAGACTTTGGTATCTAAGATCTAAGAAGAGTTGACCAGTGTCTCAAGATCTGAAGATATTAGAATAAAGCACCTCCTGTTAGTGGCTATATTTTTTACCATGTGGAGAGAGAACTTCAGTAGAGAGGGATGGAGGGCAGAGAGAGAGAGAGAGAGATAATGAAGCCAATGCTCAGATAAGCACATATAGTTGATAACATCCTACTGTTTTGAATAACTCTTCTCAGTGAAACCTGTGTTACAATTCCATCCTTCCTGTAGTATGATCATTGAACACATCTTTGGATTCCAAGAGCTAGCCTACTATTCTTTCTTTAATTTCTTTTAATATTTGAAGTAGACTGAGCTGGGTTTCTATCACTTGAGGCAAAAACTGTAACTAACTAGTAAAAGGGTAGATCTCCTTTTTCATTAGTATGAATTTGATGGCTTACCCACAGAATCTGAACTTCTGTGTTAACTGGAAACTGATCTTGCTTCCCAAAGCCCTTTGGCCCTCCAGGATAAACTTTTATCAGTGTTTGAATGTGACATTTGTTTTCTAGGCCATTCAATGTGGTCCACTATTCTATAAAGTTTCAGTCAATCCAAATGCCTCCATTATCAGAAGAAAAAAATCTCCAAATCTTTTAAATATTGATAATCTGGAGTTTCATAATGACCTCAGTTAAAAACACCTTATTAAAATAGCCTAATTAATACTTTAGTTCTTTAGGCAAATAATAAAGTAATATACTTTAAATCATGGTAAAACACATAATATAAAATTTACCATTTTAACCATCTTTAAATGCACAGTTCATAGGCATTAAGTGCATTTTTGTTGTGCAACCATCACCACCATCCATTTCCAGAACTTTTTCATTTTGCAAAACTAAAACTCTACGTGCATTGAATAATAACTCCCCATTTCCCTCTCCTTCCAATCCTTGGGATCCCCCATTCTGCTTTCTGTCTCAATGAATTTAACTACTCTAGGTTTCTCATATAAGTGGAGTCATATAATATTTGTCCTTTTATAACTGGCTTATTTCACTTAGCTTAATGCCTTCAAGGTTTTTCTGTGTGGTACCATGTGTCAGAATTCCCTTCCTTTATAAGGCTGAATGATATTCTATTATATGTATGTACCACATTTTGTTTATCCATTCATCTGTCCATGGACAATTGGGTTGCTTCAATCTTTTGGCTATTGTAAATAATGCTGCTATGCTTTGGTCGTGGAGATGTGCAGACCTGTTGAATCACTCTGCTCTGCACCAGACAAGCACCAGCACCAGTGAAAACCTAGGCTTTGTAGAAACAACCACAGGAAGGAATCCCCTGGGATGCACAGTGTGGAGGGGAGAGCAGGGAGATGAGGCCAGTACAGAGGGAATCCATCGATTCTTTGTAAAGACCTGGCTTCTCTCCTAGTCTGTGCTTGTATGATGGACAGGGATCCACAAAACCAAGTTTCTTAGAACTGCAGCGTGCAGTAGACTACTGTAATGATTCCAGACTGCATCCTCAGTGTGGAATTGTGCTTCAAAACCTGAAAAAACTCACATTGGAGCCAGAGCCAACAGCAGGTGGCTCAGGATTGCAGTCTGCCTCAGACTGGGGTGACATCAGCCAAAGAATCAAAGAAAGGAAAGCCAGCATTCTCCAGGAGAACTGACATGAACCAAAGTCAATAACAAAGTGACAAGGGTCAGGTTCAGAAAGAAATCACTCATAGTAAAACATAATAATAATAAAATAAAATATTAAAGTTCTCAATTTGAGAATTCAAGTACAAAACAAATTTATTTTGCAGAGCAGAGGTGTTTTTTTTTTTAACATCTTTATTGGAGTATAATTGCTTCAGAAGTTGGTTTATATGTTTTTTTTGTTTTCATTTTGGTGGGTTCTCATTATGGATTTTTTTCTTCTATTGATTCTGCATCTAATGTTGCCTCAAAGAAGTATTCCCAAGATCTATGTAATGAAGAATTTCTGGAATGTTATATTCAGAGCTTATATAATCTCACATTTTATATTTAAATCTATGATCAGTCAGTTAATTTTTATATAAAATGTGAGATTAGGGTTCACATTAAAACAAAAACAAACAAACAAATATAATGCTGCTATGAATATGGGTATACAAATATCTATTCAAGGCCTTCCTTTCAATTCTTTTGAGTATATATCCAGAAGTAAAATTGCTAGATCATATGGTAAGCCTATCTTTAATTTTTTTAGGAATCACTGTAGCAGCTGTACCATTTTACATTCCTCCAGCAGGGCACAAGAATTCCAGTTTCTCTACATCCTCCCTAATACTCATCATTTTCTGTTTCTTGGTAATAGTCATCCTAGTGGGTGTGAAGTGGTAGTGCCTTTTCCTCTCTCCCTTTTTTTTAACCATAGACATTGCTAGCAGGAAAAACACTTTTATTTGGGGAAGACAGTGGTGATATTTTGGTAAGGTGAGCCTTTTGCTAGTGATAAAATCCACCACAGGGCAACAGTGATATATTAAGGAACAAATAAAGTGCTTTAAACAAGTAGAGATTTGGAATTAGGAAGAAAATTGCTCCCTTGTTCAATTTAATCATTTATTTGACTGTGGCTCTGTACGTGATGCTAAACTAGTAGGTAAATTTGCTTTATTTAGTTAATCTAATGGAGAAAAAAATCCAAGGAAGTCTATTTAGGTAAATAGCATCTTAAGAATTGCCTATTCAATAGAACCTGTATATATAAACAGCCTCTGCCAGTACATTATGACCCAACCCAACTACTCCTTTCCCATGTCACTTACTTCTAAAGTATGAGTGTTTTCTCACGCTCATGGCAACATTTCAATACCTCACTTCAGGCTCTTTTTTTAATATATCAGAGACATAGTGCAGAACTCAAAATGAACACATCTTGAAAGAGATAAGGCTCTAAATTAAAGTGGTTCTGAGCCAGAAAATGTCCCTTGCCTTAAACGTTGTACAAATTTGAATAAACATAATATCAAAGAAAGGCTAAAGGGCTCAAAATGACTACAGACACATTTTTGGTTCAAGAGGTATATGTGGACTGCACAGTAAACTTAATCATAATTTCTACAAGAAAATATAATCCTGTTCCAAATGACCAACTCGTAAGCATGTTCATGTAATACAGTTTAGTTTTATATCAAGGACTATGCGTACTTGACAACATGAATATTTATTTTCAAATTTTGTGAAGAATACAATTCACATAGTTATATGATGAAATTAGACTAATGGAGCAGTATAGTACCACATACATACAGTGTAAATGTGGTTTAGCTTCAAGATTCTGTTTAGTTTTAAATCCTCTGAGACTTTTATTACACAGGCAATTCTATAATGACTGTAAATATTCAACATCCTGGGTATGACAAACATGTCTTATGGCTGTAAAATATCATGTTCAATTAGATGGCTCCTCTCCTGGGAGTGCAGTGTGTGTGAGTATGCATTTAAACAGATAGCCTGAGTGAAGAAGAATTTATTTTAGAAATTAAAAGCTATTTAAAATAGTTTCCAGTTTTACAGCTTCTTAAATTGCCATGTTTATCTACATTCAGTTTCATCAATAAACAGTTAATCCAAGAAGCATTAGGGGATAATAAGAAATGGATACAGCTGAAGTCATTGCACAGTGAGAACACAAAAATATCTTGGGAAACAAAATTATCAAGTTTTTAACTGAAGACAATTTTGTAATACAATGAGTGAAAAATAAATATCTTGGAATTTTTTCATTACTGAGCAGGCAATCCTTTAATGTCAATATATTTTAAAATGTACTAACTATACCCTTAAATTTATCTTATTCTTTTGATTTTTTGGCTTAAATTTAACGGTCCATCAAATGAAAAAAAACACTGATATTTAATGGATAATTTAAAACCTGTGAGAGCAACAGATTTGTCAAAGGTGAATTTTTCAGGTCACTGTAATACTAAATAATATTAGTATTATGAATAGATATTGTTCTATAATTTATTCATAAGGGTCAACATTTGTATTAAGAAAATTAAAACATACAAACGTTAACAATGTAAAAAGAAAGTGTTCGATATACTAAAACATGCCAGTTTTCAATGTTCTTAGTGGTAAGATTATTTTAAAGTTCCACTATGTTTTTATTTTTAAATGACAATTAAAAAATAAAAAAGTAATGATGAAATTAACTATACAATACTTTGAATTATACATTAAGGAAATTGCTATCTAGAATCACAGTGAGGAAAATTATGGGATTTTGAGTACTAATAGTGGTGACTATTTATATAAAAATTATTGATGTACCTTTTATTGATGGTGCTCCAATAAATAAAGTGCAGTTAGCAAAGCAATATTTTATTTCAAAAATTCAATATGTTTTAGGAGTACATTGTTCCTTTTTATCCTTCTTTAAGAATATGTTTTTCTTGAAACTGTTGAGTTGCTTTAAAACTTGAAACATGTAATAATACTGATATAAATAATGGCAGAATCCCTAAGTGATCCAAAAGATAGAAATCTGCCAGGCATGAGATCACAGGTGACCATTGGTCTAGTAATATGTCCCCAGTCGATGGGAGCTGAAGAAGGCTGTCCAGTGGGGTTACAGGGCTGACAGAGTCAGCAGCAGTATGATAGGATCACAAGTTAAGAAATCCACTCACGCAGACCAGGTAGATTCACAGTGAAACAAGCAGAGGGGTATTCATGATTGATCTACTAAAAAATGACTTATATTCATGAGTTACAGTGTTCAAAAGAGACTATTTCATGAATGAGAACACACGAGGGAACTGAAGCCTTAGAAAAGACTGTGGCTTGGTTCAAGAATAAATGCTGTTCTGAAGAGGCCCAAATTTTTAAGTTTGTTTAGGATTTTACAAAATACTCTGATAACAGTTACCTATTCTCAAAATTTCAGTTATATATATATATAACCTCCAGATTAAAGAATGGACCATGAAATTGGTGTTGAGTGTGAGGTAGTGGTGCTCATGAGAAGGTGGTGGTAGGTAAATTCTAGGTGAAGATCCCATGTCTGTTCTGTTTTTACAATTCTATTGAAAGGAAAAGTGGCCACAGTAACAGACTGCTTCCAAGTGTGCCTGTTCAATCAAGCTCAGCAGTTACAGTGTCCTCATTTTCAGTTGCAGTACTCGGTGGACTTGCCACTACCTTCTCTGGTATGGTGTATCTCTTGATCCTTTATTTCAGGCCCTCAGCATAAGATCTAGAACTGATACCACAAGGTCTTGCTTTCTATTCCTACTTTTATAAAACCAAATACAAATCATAAAATGATACCATGTCATTTGATGTAACCTTCAATACTATTAGAAACTGTACTGACATATAAGCTCAAAATTAACATGCCCATCAAAATATTATGAAATGGTAGACTTGATTGGGAGAATTCTTTAACATTAAAAAGTACATGGAAGGTTTGGTCTCATTATCTAGCTTTAGTAGTTGATTAGTTATAAAATAGAAAAAGGAATGCAGACAATCAAGTACTAAATTGAAGTTTTGCCCATACTCTCAGTCAGAGGAAACGTCTCAACACAAATGTGGCTTGAGTAAGATACCAAAGACAATGAAAGGACAGCATAAGTTGAATAGGAAAAGAAGGGATACACGGTTATCCTTGAGTAAAGAAACACTTAGGAAAATATATTGCTAGGAAATAATAAGAGAAAAAAAGAAGAGTGTAAAGAGAAAAAAGAAGTACAAGCTGGTCTGTTGGGCAAAGGGTCCTTCTGGAAGAGTGTTGGCAAATGAACCTGGAAAAATACAAGATAGGTCAATTATGGGAGCCTTTGACTGGGATGAACACTTAACAGACACTGTAAAAAGTTTTTGGAGAGAAAATGGCATATTAAAATCAAGCTTTTATAAAGATTTCCTTGAATTTATGAGACGTTTTGTGTGTGTGTGTGGTACGCGGGCCTCTCACTGTTGTGGCCTCTCCCGTTGCGGAGCACAGGCTCCGGATGCACAGGCTCAGCAGCCATGATTCACGGGCCCAGCCGCTCGGCGGCATGCGGGATCCTCCCGGACTGGGGCATGAACCCGTGTCCCCTGCATCGGCAGGTGGACTCTCAACCACTGCGCCACCAGGGAAGCCCGAGATATATGTATTTTGATGGAGATAAGGCTGTAAAGAAGCCCATCTAATAGTCATGTGTAAGTATAGCCACATGGATAGGAAACAATCCAAATGCCCATCAGTAGGAAAAGGGGTAAATAACTTGTGGTATAGTCATATAATGGAGTATTATGTAGTATTAAAATACACTAAACAACCACTACCGACAACATCCTGAAAAAACCCTGCAGACATTGTATTGTGAGACATAAATCACGTATGAGTACATATGATTTAGTTTATATGAAATTCAAGAAAAGACAGAACTGTTTATGAGACATCAAAATAGCAGTTTCTTCAGATAGGGGATGTGACTGGAAAAGAACATGAGGGAGACTTCTGAATATAGGAAATATCTTATATCTTGATCAATAGTAAAAGTTTTTTGAGCTGTGTACTTAAGATCAGTACTTAAGTATATACTTTATATATATTATAGTACATATGTTTTACTCAAAAATATTTTTAAACAACTATTGTTTTTGTTTATCTATTTGAGCATGGATAATGGAAGCTAGGATAAGAATAGAGGAAACAGTTAAAAGGCAATTGTCACATCCAGGCCAGAGAAGATGGTGATTTTTGGCAAGAATGGATATAATGAAAATGGAGGGAAATTGGAAGATTTGATAAATAATTTAGAGATAGAATCAATAGGACTTACTTAGTAATGGTTTAGATATGACAGGGAAGGAGGGGAGATGATGAACTCAAGTTTCTATGAATACCTAGTGAAATCAGTAGAAACTAATGATGGTTGAGGTATGGAAAGTAGGGCAAGGGTAAAAGGGTTCTCAGGTATATAATATGAGGACCTGGATGGATGAGCTGGGAGAGATTGGGCAATACATATATTTAGTTGAAAGGTGGGGTGAGGAGGGATTTAATCAATAATTCAATTTTGGACATGTTAAATGAGAGATGTCTCTAAGATGGCAAGTGAAGATACAAGTAATCATTTGGATACATGGGCCTGAATGTCATGATAGAGGGCTAAACTGCAGAAATACTAGCACATAGAGAGTATTTATAGGTGAATTCTCCAGAAAGAGGGAAAAGGTTCAGGATTGTCTCTTTAGAGACTTCAATATTTAGGAATAAGGTAGAGAAAGAGGAAGAGGAGGATCCAAAAAGAGTACCCTAAAATATACTAGCTAGATGACAGGAGGAAATCCAAGAATAAGTGGTGAAACAGAGGCCAAGAGAAGAGAGGATTTCCAAAGAACAGGCAAGAAAATGTGTTAAATATTTCCAACAGTTCTTCTTTAGCATGAAGAAAGTCATTGGCTACATCAGTAAGAAAAATTTAGCACTGTACACTGTGATGGGAGTAGCAGCCAGATTAGAGTGTCAGGAAAAGTGAAGGAAGTTAAGGCAACAGAGAGAGTGAAAACAGACGACTCTTCTAAAGAAACTTAACTGCAAAAGAACCATAACTGGCTTTGGCCATAACTGGAATAAGGAGTCAAGCAACAAATACTTTATTTTTTTTCTTTTTGGTCACAGATTCAGATTTAATATATATATTTTTAATTGAAATAAATTTAGCATATAACATTGTATAAAATTAAGGTATATAAAATATTGATTTTATATATTTATATCAGTATATTGTAATTTGATTGCCAGTGTAGTGATAGTTAACACCTCTATCACTACACATAATTATAATTTCTTTTGGGGGGTTGGAATAATTAAGATCTAGTCTCCTGGTAATTTATATGAGTATAATACAATATTGTTCACTATATTTGCTATACTGTGCATTATATCTCCAGTTAAATTTGTAGTATTTGTCTGCTAGTTGCAAGTTTGTACCTTTAAACAGCAGCTCTCTGATTCCTCCATCCCTCTGCCCCTAGTAACCACCATTTTAATATTTCTTTTTTTTTTTTTTTGCCACAGAGTGAGCCTTGTGAGATCTTAGTTCCCCAACCAGGGATTGAACCCGGGTCCTTGGTAGTGAGAGTGTGGAGTCCTAACCACGGGACTGCCAGGGAATTTGCCATTTTACTTTTTATTTTTTAATCAGTTTGGCTTTTTTAGATTCCACATATAAGTGATATCATACTATTAATGCATCAAACTTAAAAACTTCTGTACAGCAGAGGAAACAATCAACAAAATGAAAAGACAGTATATAGAATGGGAGAAAAATGTTGCAAACCTTATACCAGATAAGGGGTTAATATCCAAAATATATAAGGGATTCAGCAACTTAATAACAACAGCAACAAATCTTATCAAAATGTGGGCAGAGGAACTAAGTGAACGTTTTTCCAAAGAAGACATTCATACAAGGTACATGAAAAGATGCTCAACATCACTAATCAGGGAAATGCTAATCAAAACTACAATGAGATATCACTTTACACCTGTTAGAATGACTGTCATCAAGAAGACAATACCATAAACAAGACGAAGAGACAACCCTCAGAATGGGAGAAAATATTTGCAAACAAAGCAACTGACAATGGATTAATCACCAAAGTATACAAACAGCTCATGAAGCTCAATATCAAAAAAGCAAACAACCCAATCAAAAAATGGGCAGAAGGCATACTCAGATAGATAGACATTTCTCCAAAGAAGACATACAGATGGCCAAGAGGCACATGAAGTGATGCTCAACATCACTAATTTTTAGAGAAATGCAAATCAAAACTACAATGAGGTATCACCTCACACCAGTCAGAATGGCCATCAAAAATATCTACAGACAATAAATGCTGGAGAGAGTGTGGAGAAATGTAAATTGATACAGCCAGTATGGAGATTCCTTTAAAAACTAAAAATAGAACTACCATATGACCCAGCAATCCCACTACTGGGCATATACCCAGAGAAAAACATAATTCAAAAGACACATGCACCCCAATGTTCATTGCAGCACTATTTAGAATAGCCAGGACATGGAAGCAACCTAAATGTCCATCAACAGATGAATGGATAAAGAAGATGTGGTACATATATACAATGGAATATTACTCAGCCATAAAAAGGAAGAAATTGGTTCATTTGTAGAGACATGGATGGACCTAGAGACTGTCATACATAGTGAAGTAAGTCAGAAAGAGAAAAACAAATATCGTATATTAATGAGTATATGTGGAATCTGAAAAAACTGGCATAGACCATCTTATTTACAAAGCAGAAATAGAGACACAGACATAGAGAACAAATGTATGGATACCAAGGGGGAAAGGGTAGGAGGGTGGGATGAACTGAGAGATTGGGATTGACATATATACACTATTGATACTATGTATAAAATAGATAACTAATGAGAACCTACTGTATAGCACAGGGAACTCTACTCAGTGCTCTGTGGTGACCTAAAGGAGAAGGAAATCCAAAACAAAACATGGGATATATGTATACATATAGCTGACTCACTTTGCTGTACAGTATAAACTAATGCAATATTGTAAAGCAACTATATTCCAATAAAAATTAAAAAAATAAGACAATAGGTAAGTGTTGGTGAGGATGTAAACAAAAGGGAACCTTGTACACTAATGGTAGGAATTTGTTCATCCACTATGGAAAACAATATGGATGTTCCTCACAATATTAAAGGTAGATCTACCATATGATCCAGTAATTCCCTTTCTGAGTATATACACAAAGGAAATGAAAACAGGGTATTGAAGAGATATATGTACCCCATGTTTATTGCAACAATATTCACAATGGCCAAGATATGGAAAAGAACTAAGTATTCATCAGTGGATGAATGGATAAAGAAAATGTGTGTGTACACATACACACACACACATACACACACACACACACACACACTGAAATATTATTCATCCATGAGAAAAAAAAGGAAATCCTGCCATTTTCTACAACCTGGATAGACCTTGAGGACATTATGTGAAGTGAGATAAGTCAGATAGAGAAAGACAAATACTTTTGACTTTCGTTTGTCTTCTGTATTATTTTTGCAGTCGTGAGATAGTAGAACACATTTGAAGGCTGGTGGAAATAATTGATTCAAAAGGAAAAGATAAAAAAGACAGAGATGATAAGATTGGGTTAAATAAAATAAGAAAAATAGCTTTTTATATTAGGATAGCATTTTCTAGCAAAAGAACCATAAAATGAAAAGACTAAGTAATGATTTTTCAGATTTTTTTTTACTATGCAAAAGACAAAGTATGTGGAAAGTAATGAATTCTGTCTAGTACTGGGGAATAGGGGATCACCCTAAGCATAAATTTTAATCTTCGATGTAATTATCAGGAAAGGATCATGGACTCGAGCTTTAATTTTGCAAATTCTATTTAACTGTGTATTTACTTGCAACAAAAAAATACTCTTTATACCTTGCATCTCAAACCAGTTCCTGGATTTAAAAGTGACCAAGATAGAAAAATAATTAACCAAATACCTACTATTTCTATGATCTTGCAATTGCTAAAATTCACTATTTTACCCTTGATTGCTTTGTAATATTTCACTATTTGAAAAACTGAGAAATCTTTCAAATGCTTTAGTTTAATGTATAGATGTGGAGACGTAACAATTACCTTCAAATAATTATCATAACCTAATTTTAACAGGAAAGCATATATACTTTCCTTCTACTTCCTGTAGCTATTTTTGTTTTAATATTTTTCCACCTTTACACTAATTAGGCTTTTATCCTCTGATCTCAAACTGGCCTAAAATAGGGGTACCTTGAGGACCAAAAATTTTGAAATAATGACAAATAGAGACAGTGTATGGCAAAATGTAAAAGCAATGAAAAGAAAACAAAATTGTCACTGCCAAGCACCCATCTGCTTATCTTTAAGATGAAAATGCTTAAAGAATGCAACCTGTTCTTTAATCTGTTATGCATAATTTGCTGAGATTGCAGTGAGCTTTAACTTTTCTGTGGATGAATCCTTTTTCTGATTATCCTTTGGTAATGGACCGCCTCGTTTTTGTTTTTTTGTAAATATTGTCCTCTTTTGATTTTATCCTCTATCATTTTACATAAGTAGCTACTAAGCCAATAGGAACTATCTGAGGGAATGGGAGGAAGTGTTCAATACATGTTCAGTATATGTTATTCATTGACATAGGTAGGCATTCTACTCAAAGCCTCCAATCATTTTATTTGCCTCTCCTGATCTCCACAGTTTGGCAGTTACCCGGAAATATACCAATCAAATGACATATTTATTTAAAGAAAGGGAAAGTCTGTGCTTTAGACCAATCTGAGTTGTCCTATGATGTTTTAATCACCTCATATTTTCCCCTTTGGTGAGGGAGAGATTCTCACCAAAGAGACTTAGGGATGGTTGATCCCATGGCATCCAACACTGGACAGAGGAGACCACCAGGAAATTATCACTCACACTCACAGCCTAGGGGAAGAGGACACCACGTGCCCCACAGGGTCACATGGGGGTTGCATTCTGGAGTAGAGGAAAGAACTAGAGTCTGTGGGAGGTAAGCTTTGTATTATCAAGAGAGTGATGTGCACTAGTTCTCCTTGGAGAGTGTGATTGGCTTGTCTGAATAATTCCATAGGCTGACTGGGTAATGAAACCTCATCCTCAAATATAAGCAAAAACTGTGGCTGTTAAGGAAGCGGTTTGGATAGAGGATGTTATTTACAGGAGTAGAGTGGGAAGGGAAACGTGCAGTTAGGTCACTTGGGGCCATATCAGTTTCACCAGATGTCAAGGCAGCACATAATATTTGGCCTTAATTTTAGGCCTTACACTATATATGACAACATGAAACCACAAGTAAAGACCAGGGGTATGATACGGAATCACATGTAGAAATAACGGAGAATTCAGCTGAGTGTGTATACATATGCATTTGAAGGTGAATACTCATGTATTTATGGCTAACATCTTTTATTAAAAGAGTTGAACCAAATTCTTTTTTTTTAATAAATTTATTTATTTATTTTTGGCTGCATTTGGTCTTCGTTGTTGCGCACGGGCTTTCTCTAGTTGCAGTGAGCAAGGGCTACTCTTCATTGTGGTGCGCAGGCTTCTCATTATGGTGGCTTCTCTTGTTGCGGAGCACAGGCTCTTGGCGCACGGGCTTCAGTAGTTGTGGCACATGGGCTCAGTAGTTGTTGCACGCAGGCTCTAGAGCGCAGGCTCAGTAGTGGTGGCGCACGAGCTTAGTTGCTCTGCGGCATGTGGGACCTTCCCGGACCAGGGCTCGAACCCACGTCCCCTGCATTGGCAGGAGGATTCTTAACCACTGCACCACCAGGGAAGTCCCTGAACCAAATTCTAATATCTAAAATTATTAACTTTATGCTTTTTTCCGGCGTAATAGATAGCATCCGTATACTTGCACAAAGCTTGCCCAAAGAAGATAAACTGCCTGAAACTCCAACTGAATCTATTTTTATTTTCACTTGCTTGTTTTAGATGTGCTGTGGTGAGAGTTTATTTTTGTGGCTATAATTGATTTTATGATGAAATTTCTGCTCTTTTTAAAAATAATAAATTATTTCTTTAGGATAGTTGATAAGATTTCATTGGCCAAATAAATGAAATTAATTTACAGTCCAACTACATTTCCTTTCTGATACATTGAATGACCAGGTCTTTCTAGGTAGCCTTCACATCAGCCCAGCAATGTAGCTCTAAAATCACTTGGTTAGTAATTAGGTGTTTATCAGATTCTTGCTGAAAAAGCATGAGACAGTTATCTGACACAATTATCTTTGAAAATTGAATCCTCCATTTCTGGCCCTGCTGAGGACATTCAAAGGAACACTGAGTAATTTAAAGCTAAATGCCTTTCAAAAACCCTTACCTTCTAGAATGCATGCAACACAATCGCCAGCCACAGAATTTTCCCTACATCTTTTATGCACAGCCTTTTGTGTGTGAATCTTTTTTGTTGTGTATTTGTGCATGTTGACATATTAAAATGACTTTTGGCCTGCTCTTCTGTTACTTCATTAATGTCTTTTTTTTTTTTTTTTTTTTTTTTTTTTTTTGCGGTACACGGGCCTCTCACTGTTGTGGCCTCTCCCGTTGCGGAGCACAGGCTCCGGATGCACAGGCTCAGCGGCCATGGCTCACAGGCCCAGCCGCTCCGCGGCATATGGGATCCTCCCGGACCGGGGCACGAACCCGTATCCCCTGCATCGGCAGGCGGACTCTCAACCACTGCGCCACCAGGGAGGCCCCATTAATGTCTTTTTTAAGGTAGCATTACTGATATTCTGTCTGAGATTTAATGCTTGCTCCTTCTGCCCCCTCTCTGCTGCTATATCTTCATAAACTAACCCAACAAAAGTGAAGGCAATTGCTAAGATTGACTGGGCTATATGTGCATTTTGGATAATAATATTTCTAGAGTGATTTGCTCTTAAGCAATCTAAAAATTTGCAGCTCATTTAACTATTAATGTGCAGTGCACTCACAGTTTGGAAATTAATATTGAGCTTTAATATGGATAGCTGTAAAAAACATAATTATTTAGGCACTAAAAAATCAAACCCGAAGTAGTAGATTTGAATTTAAATGTCACTTCCATTTAAAAATGATGCTGTGACTCATCTCCCAATAGAATTGAACCAATTTTAGGTTTCCATTCACATTCAAGGCAGTGTGTTTAAAATCAATTTGCTTAGAAAATAAAGGCACGTAACACTGAAAACTGAGGGCATTTTGCTCTGGTTAATATTGGTAAGTAATTTTGCTTTCTGTAAGCATCCTCTGTCTTAATCACTATGATTTCTTGCCTAACATAATGGCCATTTTCATAGACATGGACTTCATGACTATTATAGTTTTCGTGTGTATTTCTGTCTTCTCTACAAGTACATTAGTTCAGATGACTATCATTGTGTTCATATCATTGTGTTCATTCACCCATCATTAATTCAACAAATATTTAGTGTTTGCTACATGGCAGGCATGGTGCTGGATTGCAGAATATTGCAGTAGTGACCTATGTGGCCTCATGGGTGGTCTGCAGACTTTCCTACTTCATGGCCATGATTCACAGAGTTTTTGGCCTAGAAACCACATTTGTTCAATTCATTCTTCTGATTAAACATCTATGTTTGCACACAAAGCCCTTTACATTTCAGCCTAGTTCTATTTTTTCAGCATCCTGTCCAATCACAGCCTCACACATATAGGTCAACTGAAATCCCATTTAAATAAAATCATTTATTTTTCTTTAAACAGACTC
Source organism: Mesoplodon mirus (assembly GCF_964341445.2). Taxonomy (NCBI): domain Eukaryota; kingdom Metazoa; phylum Chordata; class Mammalia; order Artiodactyla; family Ziphiidae; genus Mesoplodon; species Mesoplodon mirus. Next base: position 114,369,846 of record NC_138982.1, read on the forward strand.
TTTGCTTCATACTTTTGCACAGTTGGTACTTTTGCTTAGCATTACATTCTTCTCCAGTCCTAAATTCACTTGGCTTGATCAACAACTATTATTCCTTCGAGATCCATCTGAAATGTTTACTTCTGTGATGAACATTTTCCAATTTACCAGAAGCCTGCTTGCCTTGTTCTTTCTTTGATCTCATGGAACAAAATTTAAACTCTGTTATGGAAATTACCATTCTGTATTTAGTTTATGTGGGTCTGCTTCTCCCTGACATAATATAAACCCTTCTGGGGCAAGGACTGTGTCCTATTAATTTTTGAATTATAAGATGCCACATAATAGGTTCTTGGAGAAATAGTGTTAAAAGTATGAACTATAGGCTCATGAATAAGGTCATTTTAATATACTTTTGGGTATATTCTTGTTTTGTATTGGTTTTAGAGAAAGTAATCTAATAGTGACATCATATTCTGTTAAATATACTTTTTTTAACCTCATCAGATATTTTAACTGGCAGTGTAGCTGGCTTTAATTGAAGTCTTGGTCCCTAAAGTGAAAAATAATGTCACCAGTCATTCCTTTTCAGTTAGATTAAACAGAGAATAGAATTATCAGGACAGCACTTTCTAAAAGTTGAAGATATTCAGAGGATAACTACCTCACTTGTTGTACAATTTGTTTGTTGTTCATTTCAGGAACTGCCAGCAGAACATCCTTGCTAAATCAACTGTTCACTTCTCTCATTTTTGTGCGCTCTCATCCTCTGCCCTCTCTACCACCTACATTTCTCACTCTCAACATAGGTGTCAAGCCAGACCAGCTTCATATGTAACTTTCCTTTGACCAAACCAATGCCCGGACAGTTTCCTCTATTTTTGTTATCAGTGCACGGATAAATGTAAGTTATCAAAGGCAAAACGCATTTTAGAATAGTGAATCTATTGATGTTTATTTCCGTGCTACATTACTTGAAAGATGATATTTTCCAGAAACATAGGTCTGCAACTGGATTCACTTTCAGCTAGGATGACCAAATATCATCTGTCCCACTAATTTTCATCAGAATGATGAAATGAAAAATATGATTGAAGGTCAAGTGGGCATAGAATTCATCTGACTGATTCAGTGTGAGCACACCATTTTGAAAATTGCTTTTGTTTGAAAATTGCTTTTTTTTTTTTGTCTGTGTGCATGAGTATACTTTTAAGGAACAATCTTTGAGAATTTGAACATTCATTTTGAAAATTTCCTGACGTAGACGGCCTTTGTTTTAGCTGCAAAATAAGAAAAAGAAAAAACCAAAAAACCTTGTAGAATCTTCTTCATATCAAATATTTACACTCTACATCTTTACATGTAGAATTTCTTTGCATTAAATCATCTTTTTAACTTTTTATTCATAATACAATTCCACTAATATATTAATACAATCTTTTTTAACGAGTTAGAAAACTAGGTTGCCTGAGGCAACCCTATAATTAAAGTGAAAAGAAGATAAAATCTTCATTTTGCTATCTTTACCTTTGCCTTTATATTAACAATACTAATGAACTTCACTATGTTTAGGGTGAAAAATTGATCTGAACCTTTCTGCATTTACTGCTGTGCTTTTTTTTCCCCTCTCCCCCTAAGGACTTGTGCAGTTTAATTGGCCATCAATTCTTTAATAATTATGGTAGCTACAGTAGAGAAACTGGTGTTTATCTTCATCATGCCCTGTGGACAGTACATTATGTTTATTTTTATACATAACTTCATTTCCATCATTTTGATAACATAGTCTAGCCAGTGGATGACAACCATCTTAGTGTCATTATTGATTTTATATTTTAATCTTGAAATGCATATGTGAATTCTTGGAATGAACTACATTAAAATATATCTAATCCAAAAGTCATGCCACCGTGGCTTTAAACCACTGATGAAGTAGCAGCTTCAACGTGCTGAAAGGAGACCAAACATTAAGTAGAACTTTTAGTGACCATTAATTTGGCTGTCTTCAGGCTGCTCAGAGTACTTTCTCTGAAGGTGTCAATTAGTATTTTGAATATGCTATGTGCAGTGTTTTAAGAACCATCTGATGCTTCTGATTCTCATTTTGTAACCATAAAATAATTATATGTCCTTTCTTTGTGATGATTCTCCTAAAATTATAGCATAGTAACATCTTTAGGTCACAAAATGTGTTGGTGAGGTGATGATGTTCATTTTTACTGCTCGTTGATATCATTTCTTTTAATGTTTTCCTTTTAAGAAATATTAATAATCCATTCTATTGCTATGTCTTTAAACATTCTAATGAGTGAAATGTACCAAGCGGAAGTTCAAGATTTTGGAAGTCTTTAGAAGTATAACAGATCCATTACATTTACATTTAGTTCTATATGGCAAAGTGTTTCTTGTATTAGTCAGTTCAGGGTGCTGTAACAAAATGCCTTAGCCTAGGTGGCCTGTAAACAACTGAAATTTATTTCTTACAGACCTGAGGCTGGGAAGTTCAAGATCAAGGCAGATTTGGTGTATGGTGAAGGCCCACTTCCTGGTTCATAGAGGGCCATTTTCTCTTCTCACTGTGACTCTGGGGTCTCTTTTATAAGGATGCTAATCTCATGCATGGGGACTCCACCCTCATGACCTAATCACCTCCCAAAGGACCCACATCCTAATAACATCACACTGGGGATTAGGTTTCAACATAAAAATTTTAAGCAGATACAAAGAGTCTATGGAAGTTTCTCTGAATTTGATATAGGCTGAAGAGTAAGAATTCTAAAAATAGTATGTCTCAGATAACTTTTTTTTTTTATTTTCTCTCTGACTGTTAATTATGGTAACATATCTGTCTACCTGGCACACGTAGAAGGACTATGTTAAGTGAACTAATTAAATAAAAAACTAGTTTGAGTCTTCATCCTGACTTGATAAGCTATTTTAGTACATTTTGGACATAGAATAAAGGTTTCATTCTTTATATACAACCTGAGGTTTGTCAGCATTCCCAGAGTTTCTTCACAGTATGTTTAAAATGTTGTGTTTCCTGGAAACCTGATAAGAATTAATTAATCTTTTGTGAAATGAATGAAGTCTTAATTGGATATAAGGTCCATGATCCATTCAGATAAAACTGTAATGTAGCTATGCATACATATCCAGGATCTTCAAGAAATTAGGTGACAAACCACTGAGAAACTTGCTAATTTTCTTATTTCTTCTTCTCCTGATTAGCTCTCTACCCAATTCTCCAGGGTTGTCTTAATCTTGTCTTCACTTCTGTACTTTTTTAATGTATTTTATTCTCAGTATTGATTTCAAACTTACTTTCCAGAGTCTCTTGTTCTTAGTTTCTTTCCTTTCCACTTGTTTTGCTCTACAAAAATCTATGTATATAAATGAAGTCAGAAAGTTAATAGTGACAATAAGTTAATAAGTCTAGGATATTAATATTTGGGGTTTAGGATAATTTAAACATTTGACTAAATATATAGTATTTCACTTCTTCTATGAGGGAAGGGTTCTCTAAGTATATGAGAAGCTAAATGTTTCATAAATTAATTATAATATATACATAGGTGCTCTAAATCTGTGGTTTAAGTACTTGGCTTTTATATGCACTATGCTATTTTCAAATAATACATTCTTTCTAGGAGATGTGAAAACTTAAGAATTTGGTAGAAATTTTTCCAGTTTGCCTTGTCGATTTAAAAACATTAAGCCTACATTTTTAGAAGGTATTATACACCTCTGACTTCTTATTATTTCAAATTAAATGCATCGCAACTAAATAGAGTAATAATAAATTCTTAGTAGAGTTAACTATAGATTTATATACATATTATTATTCTAGAGAACTCCAGAGTAAGAGTAGATTAGCCAGTCACTTACAAAGATAACACACACAAAGGCACAAACACACACACATTTCTTATTAAGCTTTTTATTTTCTAGGTTGAAATTTTGGGAATGGCACTATACATTTATGTTTATTTCTTTTCTTTTTTTCTTTTTAACCTCCAGTGTTCTGTGCATCATCAAATTCCATTGCCTTTCCTTTGCAATGTCTTAATATTTATTCCATCTTTTCATCCACTTAGTAGACTTTTATGTAAAATCCTATTAACCATACATACCAGAACATACTCATAACTTTCTACATGGTTTCTTTTGTCTTGATTCACTTTCATTTCCAAGTTATATATTTGTTACCAAGCTTTATCTTTCCTTACGCCATCACACTGTGGATAAAGAAAAGCCTTGAATTAGTCTTGTATTCAAGACTTTGCAATTCTTTGACATTTTGATTTTGTAATAAGAAAAAGCGTAGATTTGATTCCAGTTCACTTATTTTCTAATACATGTATTCATACGGACAAGTCTCATAAAGATCTGAACTTATATTCTCATGTGAAGGTAATATTTAATGACTTATTTTCCTAATATTAAATCTGATGGGCTAGTAAAAAAGTAAACCTTGAAGTACTGCATATATATTATGTATTATTTAATTTTACCTTTTTATACAAACCTTCCATTTTTGCCATACTTATCTACACCTTGAGTGTGTCCTCTCACTGAATACCTTTTACCAGTTTCAGCAGTTGTGTAACTTCAACAGACTCTTTAAAGGCTAGACCAGCCCTATCCCCAGACCACCTTCAGACTACTTCCACCATGTCCAACTTAATCATTTTTATCTTTGTCACTAGTATATAATAAATTATCTTTGGCTCTTACATTAAGAAAGTAGATTTGTTTCACACCTATTTGAATCTCCACTGCCTCCATATATTAACTATTCAAGAGTATTTATTGATTATTTGTTTAATGATAATTCTCTTACAAAACCTAATTTTGGATTTTTAATTTTTTTAAGTTCCAGAACTTTCCAAAGACTGATTTAAATAGAGACCTTCAATTTCTGATGATTGGTTTTCTTTTATGAGCTTTAGGTGGATAGTCCTATAGGGTAGACCAAGCTTCAGTCTATCCAATTTGTAAAGGTGGAGAATATCTCTTTACTCCATATGTAGATTGATGACTGATTCATCTGTTACATGCAATATCCAAAATGAGGCTGGCCATTTCAGCTCATTGATCTCACAAAGACAAATGGTTTTTAGAAACAGCTATTATTTGCCACTGTTGTTTCTTTTATCCAAGACTAGGGCAGAAATAATCAACAGTTGTTGATCTTGTTGTATTATTGAAAATTTCCAACTTTTTCCTAACTTTTGACCCACTGAATGATCAGCAGTTATAAATTAAGCTGAATAAAATGAAAAGGCTGAGAAGACAAGACTCCAAAAATATTTTGGTTCTCTAGAGCAAGAGAGTACTGTAAATTAGATAATAAGTTTTGGTTAATAACGAGGAAAGCCTCAGTAAATACAGTTTCTGTCCTTCCAAATATGAAAAAAAGAAGAAGAAGGAAGAGGAATGGGGGAGAGGTAAAGGAAGGGGGAAGGGAAAAGAGGAAGAGGAGGAGGGGGTGGAGCTACCTATGATGAAGTGTTTCAGAAGAAGCTGAAAAATAGTCATCATGATGCACTGATAAGCTTAGGAAATGTTTATATGATCTTAAGTAATCCAAAATGCGTGCCTAAAGAAATATTTTTATTTTGTTGATCCATGCATTTATCAAAATTAATTTCATGTGGAACATTTTTACTTTGTAAGAAATTTCATTAGTAATCAATGGAACATGATTATCCCAAAATATATTTTCAAAAATTCTCTTTGAGCAATCATCCTCTTAAAAACAGGGTATAGACCAGTCTATTATTTGAAAATCTGCATTAGCAACATGTACATATACACAGCATATGCATATAACATATTAACTTTCAACACCAAGGCCCCTGTAGAAAGCATCTGCATCTTGATTGGAGTGGAAGTCATATGGATCTCTATGTGTGACAAATCTGAACCTTACACTTTAAATTGGTTCATTTTATCATATATAAATTTCATCTTAATAAAGTTCATTAAAATAAATCAAGACTGCTAACATCTTGCAAGTTAAACCTAGCATAGACACTATTAAAATGTAAAGCAAAAAATAAAATAAAATAAAATAAAATGTAAAGCAACATGTAAATACAAATCTAAGATTGGGTCCATCATCACTGAGGAACCTCACTGGATTCTATTTGAAATTGGGTGTCATGATGATATTAATATTTATAGATATCAAATGATGGAACAGACAGTCTTATAACACTCCATGTATATTAGCTCAACCTATGTTGTGACTGTTACTATTACTTTACATTTTATATTTGAGAAAGATGAAACTATGAGAGATTAAATAGTTTGTTCAGCATCAAACAACATCTGAGTTGTGGAGCTGAGATTCACACCTGAATAATTTGGTTCTACCATCTATGCTTCTAAAACACTACACTATATTACTACTATATACTCATCAATCCCAAGTAAATTATATTTCAGAGCATTTATATTGCACTAAATAATTCTGTAATGTCTAGTTAGCTTAATATTTCACAATAAAAAGGGATATTGTAGCTTGTTTTTCTCTTTTCCCATATCATGTTAGTTTTTTTAATTCTAAACTGTATAGATATTCATTTTTAATACTTTGACAGTAGGCAGTACTGTGTATATATACACATCTATGGGGAAAAGTGTTCTTATAAGGGGTTGTGGTTGTGGTTGTTGAGTTCACTATTTTGTAATACTCAGAATCTAAGCACAGTGGCATCACATTCTTCACTAACATCAATTGTCCTGTTGTTAATATGTCAAAAGGTGTGATTTTAAACAAAGGGTCATTCTATTTGCTATTAAGCTTATATTTTATCTTGGGTTACTTTACTTTTCAGAGAGGACTCGAAGATCAAAACTTCAATGTATTGTGATGTGCATACACAGCAAATAATGCAATTGCCACTTTTGATTTGTGGATCCTAACTCAAAATCATGTTATATTACTAGCCACTGACTATGTAAAGTCACAAAATTGTCCTTAGATAATAAAAATTTGTTTGATGAATATTCTTACTAAAACATTATAGAAGTTTGAAATAAATATCTTCCTGTTAACATAACTTCTAGCAGTTCAACCAACTATAATAAATGTTTATACTTTCAGTTTTACTTTCTTATGATCTTATGATTATTGCATTGATTTAAATGAAGAATGTACATGTTTGATAAGGGCCTTTATTTTATCAAGACTGACTGCTACTAACAGGCTATATATAATTGTTAATGCAATTGTTGGACTATAATTAACCCCAGATATGAAAATCTCAGTTTCTATAAATAATCTTTAAAATGTCATTTGACTAATAAAATCATTCTAGATCTTCAAATAATAACCAAATTATAAACAGCCTCTAGATTCATACATGATTTTATTTATATCAAAAACTGAGACAAAACTGCTTATGCACATTTAAGGAATCAGAGGTCTAGGGTTTATTCCAAAACAGGGACTCTAGTGTCTAGTGCACACAATAATCAAACAGACTGAGGAGGAATGTGCAAAATCCCTAGGCAAGCAGGATCCAAGAAGACAGGGTAGCTATTATATCAAAACCCAGTCAAGCAGAAATTACTAGAATACAGTATATTTACACATTATCTCTGGAAGAGCTAATCATGGGTACTTCACTGCAAAATGTGACTCTAAGCCAGAACATTCAATGGATAACCCTGGAAAAGAGCCTCTAGACAAACTAACAACTGCATAGTAGAAATTGAAGAGTAGAACTGTCCATCTAGGCTTGTACTTTTCTGTAGAAATCTAATCTACTTTTTATTCTCATTTGACACTTAAGACAGATAATGTAGGAAAGATAATGTGGGTATATAATGTCATTTATGAGTGTCATTTATACCAGGATAAAGAAAGTTGCAGAGTAAATCAACTATACTCCAATAAAAATTAATTTAAAAAAAAAGAAAGTTAGAGGGACATTAGCCCCAAACAAGGAAGACAGACCACAAATATGAACCCATCATAACCAGGAATATTTCTTTGGAGGCAAAGTTCTTGCCTAGACAGGAGTCGCTTGCAGAATTCTTAAGAGAGAAGAAATAATCCTCATATATCTTCAGTGAGGTCAGATGATTATAGCTGTCTGGCAGGAGGATTAGGCAGCTCTGCTAAAGGAAAAGTTGGCAATTAACTCTGCAGTAATAAGTAATAAAGTAAGGACAGTTCAGCTCAAGTAGACAGATTGACAATAGCTTGGCACAGATAAACCGGCAGAATGAAGTCAGTCATCCTTTTTTCAAGTTGGAACTCTGAGAGCCACAAAAATGAGAGATAGAATTTTATTTTCCTTTGGGGCTAAATTATATTTTATATTGTGCTAGACTTATGTGTGTATTCTTGGGTAGATGAATAAATGTCCTTCCACTTCCTATCTCCCAGATCTAATCAATTGCCAAGTTTTGCAAAGTATATTTGTTTGGTGTCACTTATGTGCCTCCCTACCCTACCACCAGCCATTTGTTCCATTTCCTCTGCCAATGTCCTTTGTAAGCATTCATTATACTTTTCTGCACTATTATTATGACCTCTGTGCTAATTTTCCTCAGAATGACTTTATCCTTCACATGCTCATTAGATTTATCTTCTAAATAACAGTTGATCCTCCATATCCGTGGGCTTCATCTCTGGGTTCAACTAGGGATCAAAAATATTTGAAAAAAAAATGTCCAGAATGTTCCAAAAAACAAAAGTTGAATTTGATGTGTACTGGCAACTATTTACAAATAATTTATATTGTATTTAAACTATTTACATAGCATTTATACTATATCAGATATTATAAGTAATCTAAAGATGATGTAAAGTATAGGAGAGCATGTGTGTAGGTTATATGCAAATACTATGCTATTTTATATAAGGGACTTGAGCATCTGCAGATTTTGGTGTCTGCGGGATGTCCTGGAACTAATCCTCTGTGGATACATAGGGACAAGTATAATTTAGATCATATTATCATCTGTCATTAAACTCTACACTGACTCCTCATTACCTGTTTTATCTTCTCAGTTTTCAATCATATTATATCCTGGCAAACTATCACCCAGGCAAACAGCTCCCCTTAAAGTTTCCTGAATATACAAATATACTATTAGGGGAAAAACATACACACACATATTATATATACATATTATATATAATTTGGTACTTGGTTATTATGTTCTCTAATTCTGAAGAGTATTTTCTACAGGTAGCATGCACGGTACCCTGCTTTTGTCCCTGTGTTTGCTTGGGGCTCTTCAAAAGTGGCAGTATCTTTTGTCCAGAATTTGCCCCAACTGCTCATGCATGCAGTTATTTTAGTCTCATACAGTTTCTTTGTATTTTCTTTGTCCAGGTGCAAACATTGCAACACTGTAGCAAAGGGTCCCAGGTCCCAGCCTGTCTCAAATCCTCCCAGGCAAAACTGATCAGTCATCTACTTGAATACCTGTAGTTTTATTATGCCATTGTTAGAGTCATCATCTTGTCAAAGGCCTTGTTGACTGAAGACTCTGTTGCCTACAAGGCACTTTCTTGTGTTTCTTGGGCCCTTTGAGATTGATACACAGTGCCTCTCAGAACAGCTACAGAAGTTGTTTGGGTTTTTGTTTTTTGTTTTTTTTGAATCTGTTTATAAAGAGATGTAACTAAAATGGCCTCAAATTGCTTATGTACCTGAATGAAGAAAGAATTTAGTTAGTTTTTTTTTTCTGCTGTGTCCCCAAAGTAGCATAGTGACTGTCTCCTTATGAACAGTCTGTAAATATTTATTTATTAAATGAATAACCATTGGGTTTTCTAGACCTGATGAGAGCATTCTAACTCAATTGGTGGGAAATCAGAAACTGTCATCCCCTAAAGGGTAGAGAAAACAAAGGAATCGTTTGTTATTTATATCTCTTTGAAAGGAATTTTCAAAATTAATAAATACTACATTTGTTCAAAATGTATATCCTAAAATATAATTTGTGTTGTTATATTCATTTTAACTATTTGTTTTATCATTTTGAAAAATGACATTTTAAATGCATTTGTACTGTGATTTTTCACAAAATATTTTTAATATTGTCTTTATCTCAACATTAAAAAAATTCTGTTGATTTTTTTCTTGCAGATAAAACATATCTGTATCACTGGCTGGGTGTAATGCAAGGAAGGGACAAAGATGAAATGGAAACATGTTCCTTTTTTGGTCATAATATCACTCCTCAGCTTGTCAAAAAGCCACGTGTTCCTGGCACAGCTTATTCCAGGTAAGTGCCATGTATTTGTTTCATCAAACCTTGATCAGTATTCGTTCTTTGCTTTAAATTCATTTTTTATTGTGAGTGTTGTAAATTGAATTTGTTCATTTTCTTTAGACCTTGTAAGTCTATGTGAATGGTTTCTTAAGTATGTGTGCTGATAAATTTCAGGGATTAAATATTATTCTTGAATACAGAGGACTTTATTAATTCCCTAGAGAAACTGAGAAAATTCAGAAAAATTTACCATTACTGAAACATGTAAGAAGTTACAATATTAAGTGCAAGAACAATTGTAATAGGAAAAAATGGGTAACACAAAAAGAAGAGCAAGGTCATAATACGTGTTAGTACCATGGAAAAGGAACTTCAAAAAAAGTAAAATATTTAAAACTGAAATTCCTTTGGATCAGTGACATGCTAATTTGTCTGAACAAGGTCAGAATAAAAATGCAACATGCTGCTCTGTTGCTGCCGTGGTTACTGTTGTTTTTGGTGATGTTAGAAATCTGGTTCCTTGACGTCATAATTTCATTAATGGTGCTGTACAAAGCTTTACTTAAACTCTTTTATAGGAAATTGACTAAATCCCATGTTATGGTAGAGGAAAATAGAAAAATATGTTGATACACTAATCACAATGTAATTTCAACTCTCCTCTTAGTTAAAACTATGGGAAAATTGTAGTTAACTTTGATATATTTAATATATCATAATAATTTAGCCAAGTTATTCATAAAAGAATGGTATTTGGTGTTTTGTTAAACCAAAATGTGAAGCTTGATTTTTATTTGTTTATTTTATTGTTGTATTTATTTTAATATTCAGCAACTATTTGTAACTTATGTGTATCCACACACAAATCAGGATTTTCAAATAATATTGGGGCTTGAATTTTTTCCTCTGTTGGGTTGACATTTTATTTAGAAGATAAGGGAGTTGTGAACAAAAAGTATGTTTAGATCTGATAAAAATATTTCCATAGGGTGGTAGTATATAGAAAATTTAAATTCTGTTGTGACAGAGTTCATTTAGCTGCTTTGTACTGTATTAGGTTAACACTCTGAAATTACTACAAGTTTTTAATTTTAACCTGTTCCTACATTCTATTCTCTTACCACTACTCTGTTGAGTATTTATTAAAATGAATGAATGAACCCAATATCAAAAAATGACAATATGAAAAAATGTTAAGCATTTTTGATTATATGAAACATGCAAATATAAGTACAAAGTAGTTCATTGTCTTTCAGATCATCAGGATAAAGAGGTTATATGAAAGTGTTTTGGAAACTGTGATTATAGTTTTAGATATAGATATAGTTTTAAGGGTTTAGGTATAATTGTCCTTAAACTGTCTTGCCAGATCATAACTGCTCCAGGTCAACAAATTCAGTCCATGATCTAGTTCTTGAGCAGGTAATCAAATCTCAAAATGGTCAAGTGTGGTTTGAATCATCTTTACTTATCTAGATATATGGAAGAAGGAATGTGTGCATACAGTGTGTGGCAGGGATGTAAGGTTTATCTGTGGAATACAAAGTTACCTTTTCATTCAAGAAGATACTGTATAATTTCAGAGAAGACATATCAACTTGAACATTTGGTTCCAAAATTTGTCAAAACTCTGCAATTGCTATCTTACATGCAAGCATTTTAACACTAAAGAGAGCTTAAAATACATGAATTTATTGCTTAATGCAGTGTGTAGATCAGGTACATAGGTGATCAGTTGGTTAGCATTTAGCAAAAATATGTCAAACGGATTAGTAACTAGGGGCAACACCTTGAAAAGAAATAAGGGTACCCAAAAATGGGATTTACAAAGCTAAATATCTTTCCTATTCAGGGCCAAAGAGTTCAAGAATTATTTCAAAGCAATTTACCTGTCAAAAGAAATATGCTGTTAGCTTTTCAAAAGGAACGTCTGTGGAGTGGAAGTCATTTTCATAACTGCCTTCCATCCAGGAGCATTGGTTTCAGACTAAGGAGCTTAGAAAACCTGCTAAAAGGAGTCATCAGCCTCAGAATCTCTTCTCCTTCACATTAATCTCAGAATGAAGTGAGATCCTGATTCTTTCTGTTGTCGCTGTTACAGCTTTATTATGTTCAGTAGAGCCCCTTGACCTGGACTGAGTTTAGCATAGCTCAGAAGATCAAAGACAGGAAGATCAAATATTAGCGACTTTTGCAAAAACATAGTTTCTCATTCAGCTGATTTACTTCCAGTCTTTCCCTTGAGGAAAGAATACCCTCCTTCATCAGAAATTTATTTCAAAAGTCAGATAATTAAAAAAAATAAATGTACCACGTTTCTAAAAAACTAAGGAGCAATATATGGTCTATAGAACATGGTGAGTTATTAGTAGAGAATCTACCAGAACAAGATGCCTCAGGGTACCAAATAGGGAGCAATGAAGATAACCACTGTAATGTAGATTATTTTATTACCACAATAATAAAGAGGTTTTCAGTCAAACTGTGATGTGGTTACTTGGTGTAATTAAATATTAAAACAATGCTTGAATTGATGGATTACCCACTTCCTTTGTTTATTTTCTATTTTGTTCCCCTGTATAATACATTTTTAAAACTGCTGTTATGTTTTACAATATTGTATATGAAGTGGTTGGTATATTAGGGAGATGGCTAGAAATTACTTGTACATTTTAAATGAAGAAATACTCTTGTTGGTGCAAAGTAGATCCTTTTTAAGAGAAAAGGAATAATTAAGAACTGAATTCTAAGAAAGATTGAGCCTCTCCAACCATGTGAGTTGTTGCCTTCCTTGCATATAGAGCTCATCAAAGGCTCTGTAGTAAAACCACTGTTAGATGCTCATCTTGTCAATTTTTCTCAACTCTTATTCACATATAAAGTACTCTTAAACCAGCTGTGGTTATCTTTGAGGCATGCTGTTTCTGGGCTAGGCCAAATCTTTACCTAATCTGCTACAAAGAAATCTGACAGTTACCTATCTTTCCATCTTAAACATCTACCTCTGATTGCAACAGATGTCAGAAAGACAATAAATGATAAATGTTAAAGGATATGTTTTAAAAGTATACATTTCACACATAGTGAATTGAATTGAAAATTTGAAGAACTTCGACGGTAAAAAAAATGTTGAATTCTAGCTGTATATTGTAAGATTTTAAATGGCAACATGTGGGGATGGGGAAGCATACAAGGTTGCATTTCTGTTTGAATAAATCCAACAGCCCCCTTTTAAGTTAAACGTAATTTATTTTTCCCTCTCTCTTCTCTAAATGTGCAGCAGCGCTGTCCTTCATTAAAGATGCAGGAGCTGACAGGGTTATTTCCTTTGCCCTGCCTCATGTCAACAAGCCTTGAGTGTGAAATTGTCTGAAATGAATTACTGCTTACCCTCCCCACCCACCCCACCACTTCCATACCTTGCTGCTTTATCCAAAGGAAGGTAATTCCAAGGAGCTAAGTGTTATCTTGGTTTGAATCATCCACAGATAAGCTGTACATTTTAACAAGAGTATTCTTTATGTAAAATTCTAGAAATAATAGGAAGTATCTACATACAAAACTCATATATTCCTAATTTTTGTGATTTATTTTTTCCATGCCTAACAGATTTTGAATAGATTTGAGGAATTATTTCAAATTTTTAAGAACTGCTATCCAAAAAAAAAAATCGAAAGTAAATTTCTAAAATTGAAATGTGATACACTCTTTAAACATTTCTTTCATTATTCACCAAATTTATTTAACTAATAATATTGCATATATGCATTCTACAAAGGGTTTTATCCACAGAAGTGTTTTTTCAATAGTTGTGATTAGTTTCTGTAAACACAGTAGCCATGAGCAGTGATAAGAAAAATGCATATTACTTAGAAACTATAGTGTTGCTTGTTCATAGACAGTTTGCTTTTTTTTAAATTGCACTGACTATTCAGACATTTATCAATTAATTTAAAACATTTACAAGGTTACTTGTCTCTTCTATTAGAATATAATATTTAGGTTTAAAAGTACTTTAAAATGTTATTTAACTCTTCTAATTATACATTGATAGAGTTTTTACTATTAAAAAAATACGATTTGATTATAAATGCTACTTAATCTGTATGACTAGAGAAGTGTTTCTCAGCATGTCTTCCATGATTTTTTTTTCAGAAACACTTTGAATGTTAATTAAAAATAAAGTTTCCAAGGGCCCATGATAGAATCTCTGCAACAGAGAGCCTGGTTTTGGAACCCAGGAACCTGCAGTTTTACAAATATCCCCAATTAATGTAATACCCAGAAAACTTAAGAACTACAGCTTTTGACAAAAGTTTAGGTTGATATAAGAAATAGTTGAATACATTCAAAATTATGTAGTATATAGGAAAGATTTCCTTTAGAAAGGGGTGAAAGTATTTGAAGACATTTATATATTGCAGGGATTTGGGGAGCAGATTTAAGGCTACTGTTGGTTTATTTTGTCTTGTTTTTACTTACGTTTCTTGCTATTTTTGTCTCATAATAATATTTACAGTTTCAAAAATATAATTTTGAAACGCAATAGCTCAAGAAAAAAGCCACTGAACAAATGAATAGATCAATGAAAATTAACCTGTATAATGAAAAATGACTTTACAGGATTCTAACTTAGTTTTGCCTAATGGGTACAATTTTTTCCTAAACTTTGTCCAAATCTTAATAAAGTATTGACTTAGACACTAAGTGGCTGGGAATTTATATCCAAATTAGAATAATGTATCAATTATGCAAATGTTCTGTATAAAAGGACTAAGAATCAGGGTTGCATTATGACTAATGGGTACTTCTGCCTTTCTGGGTTTTTTGCTATAAAGTAATATAAAGCATTATATTTTAAAATTGTGTTAGCATCAACATGAATATAATCTTTGGCTATAAATGTTTATTTTATTCTTTTGATTTTAAAATGAATTAAAGTATTTTCTTGGGCCCCAACTGTATTGTTAGCTGACACTATATCATTGTGTCTAGTAGGTAAGTCAGTTCTGTTAAGGACCATGAAAAGACAAAGTATTAATTTATGACTTATGCTTAAATATGATATCTAGAAACAATATTCACTACAAATGAAATAGAATAAAAATTTAGTTTTACACATTTCTATAAGCATTATAGAAAGCTAGAAGAAAATCATGCAATGACAGAAACCAGATATTTTCTGAATGTTACTTCTCAGAATTTAAGTTTTACAAAAATATTAAAGAACACACACATACCAAGAAAAGAAGAAAGGAAGGAAGGAAGGGAAAGAAAGACTACTCAGGAAACATCAAGATTATCAGAAGGTCTTAGTGGAGAAAAGGTGGCTTTTGGTTCAAAAGGGCTATATTTGAACCATATCTCTTCTATGTATTAGTTTTGTTACTTTGGTCAATAACTTAATCTATCCCTATGTCAGTTTACTCCTCAGAAAGAATGTCAGAATTACCTTGTGTTATTTGTATCTGAATTATAGATACAACAATCAAAGAATTTGGGACACTGAGAGGATTTTCTGTATAGAGTTGCTCTTACTAACATTGATAATAATCTCATTATTATTTATAAATGAGTGTCACTGGCATAGTCTGTGCTATATGGTTGTAGTGGGACAGTAGCTAATTACAAGTGTCACCGAGGGAAAATAGGCATGTCCTATAAGTAAGGATGAGGTCCTGTACAGCAACAACTTGAGGAACACATGGAAGTCTTCATGGAGCAGGTGAACAAGAACGTAAGAGTCCATTGGAAAGTTAGCATTTATTAAGCACCTACTACGGGTTAGATACTTGAGTCTTAGGAGTTCTCTCTGGTTGAAAAGGAGTGAGCAGGAAAAAAAATCTCAGGCTGGTGCCAAGAGACACAGCTATGATGAGTGTGAGAACCCTTGTTTGGCTTGGTAGAAAGGAAAATTGCATATTAAGGGATATTTGGAGATGAGTCCAGAGAGTAATTTGAAGTTCAAATCTTGAGGAGCCTTGTATACTAAACTAAGCAGCTTTAAATGTCAACTCTGGTCAAAAAGGAGCCAATGAGAGAGTTAAAGGTGGGGAGTAGCCGAGTAAGATTTTTTTTAACTGTAATGTAGTGGAAATGTGGTGCATCAAATTGTTTCCTTTATTTTTTATTTATTAATTCAACAAATATTTATTTGACATCTAATACTGAACGGTACTGTTGTAAGGTTGGAGGAGACGGTGGAAATGAAGATAGTCTTGGTATCTTCTTCCTTTCTCTTTCTCTGTGGAGGAAAAATAATAAAAATCAGTTACACACTTAATTTTCTAATTTTAAATTATCATAAGTTATCATTATGATAGAAGAGAAGAAAACACTGTTGGAGATTTGCAAAAGTATTATCAATACCTAAAAATGTAAGTAGTACATAGAAATTATTCATGGAATGTTTCTTGATAAATGAATAAATTAACAAGAGGAAGAGGTTGCTAAAAAATACAGCAGATGCCTCACTATCCATGGGACAACAGAGATAGGAAAGGGATAGGTTTGGAAAAATGTATAGGTTATACAGCCAGAAAAACTGGGTGATGATGGGAAGTGGAGGGAGAATGAGAACAAGGCATCAAGAATGACCCCAAAATTCTTTGCTGGAGGGTAGGTCATGGTGACATCATTAATGAAATTAGGCAGGCACAGCATGCTACACTGTGATTTGATTTTATATATTTATTGCTTGATGATTTACAATATATAATTATTTTATAAGATCAAGTAGAAAAAATATTTGGGTAATAGTATACTTCCATTTGGTTTTAGAACCAATATTTGCTGTATGTTGTTTGCTGGATTTAAATTCAGAATGAATTTATAATGTGATTTAAAGTCACAATTCATATATATATTCATATATATGTATTATTTGCTATTATCTCTTGTATGGATATTAATGTCATTCAAACTTTTCTGGACAATTAACCAAGTTAAACTTAGTGTTCATAAGATCAATAATACAATCAAATTATGGAGTAAATCATTGTTAAAATATCTAGTACACATGATTTAGTCTCTCAGTGTAATTGTGTTTCTCAGGCTTTTCCCTCATATTCCTTCATGGACACAAACACATTTTTAAACTTCTTAGATTACATGTCATTTGGCATCATGATGTGATCTTTGTTTACTTTTTGTTTATAATATATGCTGTGGATGTTAAATAGGATTGGAAACCTTATCAATAGAAGTGTCAAGTCTCTAAAAAGAAGAAATACTTAAAGAAAAAAATAAAATGCATTCCTTACTTTCTAGAGAACATCACTCAGTTACAGATGAGATGTTAATTAAGAGAGGAATTGCCAGCTGTACTCAGTTCCATGGCTCTTCATTAGCCTTGGTCTACTAATGTAAGACTTCATCTAATTGTTTAAGTAGATGGAAGCAAACTAACAGGCGCCGTTAGCTGCACTCAATGAAGAAGCTCATCTTTGTAATCTAGCTGTAGAGCCCAGGACCATTCTGCTTTGATGATATGGCCTTTGTGATGAACCTGGCTTGAAAAACCCCATGTGCCCCATGCTTCACCTAATTAAGCCATCAGAATGCATTGCAGCCAAAAGAGTGCCTCATATGGACTAGTCTAAGTAATTTTTGCTCCTCTATTGCCTGGTTAATAGAAAGAGGCTCTGTTCTAGATTATGACTGATAGAGGCTATATGGTACAGCTGTTGTAATTGTGCCTGAGGGTAGAGAAAACCTTTCACAAAAAATTCTCTATTTGCCAGAGATACTGTCATTAATTCATTCAACTATTTTCCCTAGATTGCCTAGTGAGCATTCATTTATTCTTTCTCTTTACTTGCAGGTTTCCTATGTTGACACACTTGTGTCCTTTGTTGTATGAACATACCCAGCCTCTGCCATGTTTTCACATGGGAGAATTGCTTTGCAAATGATTTCTTTTGTTGATTGAATAGTAAATAAAATGGATATGTTGGACTACTTAAAAGAACATATAAATAATTCAACACAAAAATTTGAATGCATGTGGGTCTTGAAAGCATAAAAACCTGACATTCTTCCTAAAAAATTGTCCACACTGCAAATTTTGAAAGACATGACATTTTATGATATGACATATTATAACTATATATGTATATACATACATATATAAGAAATAAATGTCACAATATAAATATATGTGTATGCATGTATATATACATATATAATATTTGTATTTTGGTACATATATTTAAACACAGGTGTACATATAAAGCAGTATTTATGTTTATTCTGAAGTATTCATATAGGTCTGGTTAATACATACAGGCTGCTATAGAGGTTAAAAAATAATTTTTATCCTCTTAAAAGTAAGATAAAATTTATCATGACATGACATTTTTTCCATCTATGTTAATAGTCGTTCTCTAAATTCCTAAGGTACTGGTGTGAGGTTTCTATACAAATGACTGAATTATTTGTACATGAAAATAATTCTGTAGAAATAATTTCTCATTTTTCTATCTAAATGGTCTTTAATGTTTCACCTAATATAGGTTCATAGCTTGATATGCAATTCAATCAGAGTCATAAACATGGCATAGCTGTTACAATAAGATGGGGGTAGGGGCCCTACAACCTATGTTGTTATTTTTGTTCATGACGTGTCATTACTCACTGGCTCATAGATTTTTCTTATAACTCTGTGACTCTAATCACTCTTATCTCTTCCACTACACATATTTTTTTTCTTTTCTTGGATTTTTATTTTCTAATATGGTGAGAAAATTGTGGTTTTTAGGTAGTTTCAGAAGAGGAAGTGTTACTTCTCTTTAACAATTTACAGCTGATTTCATGTTCTTTAAATAAACTGAATTTCACCAAATATAAGGTGACAGTGGTATCTCTATTATGTATCTCAAAGAAAAATATATAACTACCAATTAAGCCATGACACAATGTCTTAAGGATAGTCCTGTGTGATGAATTAGTCAGACCAACCTCTTAATGCTTTGAAGATTCTTTCAGCCCTTCTAAAGGAGTAGCCAATTTCTCTTGCCTTTAGTTTGGTGGTGACAAACAATCCTTTTGAAATATCTCAGGAAGCAGACACTTTGTGCTACCTAAGCATGTCTTCCTTCCTTTATTAAGTAGCTTAATTTTTGTTTCACAAAAAACATAGTTTTGTGGCCATTTCTCCAACAATAAATACTTCCTCAACAATGTGAAATCTATGCCTGAATTTTTGTTTCTAAGCCTCGAATAAAAATAAGGTTTACTAACAATGTTCAATTGTAGAGGAATTGTGGAAGACATTTTAAATTATAGTTAAACTCAACTTGTAAATCCCCCATAATGTACATAACTTAACTGGAATGACAGCAATGTGAGCAGTTACAACCAAGGATTCACATCACAGTCAATGACAATCATATCAAAATTGCTGTCTGGCTCATAGCTATTGTAAGATGCCATCAACTATAAAAATTTAGAACCAAAATATGAAAAAAATTACTTCAGACCAATGAAATATGATATATGGAGGGAAACTGAGCCTGATGTAGTCCTCATGTTCCTCAAAGCTATTTTATGTAAAGGTACAAATATTTGCTGGTTCCCAGGTCTTCTTAATAGATCCTTATTTTAAAGCCACAAGCTTAGCGAACGTAAAGGAAAACAATAGTATAATAAGAATACAAGCGTGATTAAAATTTATCCATTCAGAGGCTCAATTTTTTCTTCCAGATGTTAATGTCTTTCTCAGGTTTAGAAATCTATTCATCAGAAAGCTAAGCCTATTCGCTTGCGATCTTACTACTATCATGAGAGTTAAAATTCCTAAGCAGTATATGCACAGTGCTGAAATGAATGTAACATGTCTTAATTAACATGGCTGTGTAATTTTTTCACAGAAGTTCTTAGGTAGAAAAAAAATAGCTTTAGTTGATACTGTGCTCTTTTCCCACAAGTTTGTGAGATTCTAAGTAATGTCAATTGAATAATAAGAACAACTTTATAATCCTTTACTTTCAAAAGTATACTAAAACTTAATTATGTACAGAGGAGTAGTTGCTAAGTATTCATCAGTTAAATAGTGGATATAATTAAAAAATTGGTTAATACTGATTAGAAGGTAATGTTAATCTTTAACTCATATTTAATTATATTCACTTAATCAATTTGCCAATGGAATAAAATTTATTTTATTGAATCCTATGTTTAACATCACCACCAAAGAACTTTTTTGGTAAACCTAAGTTTAGCTTTGTAAGAAAATGCCAAACTGTCCATGTACCATTTTGCCTTCCCCCCAACAATGAATGAGAGTTTGGTGTTGTTCCGTTTCCCTGTCAGCATTTGGAGTTGTCTGTGTTCTGGATTTTAGCCACTCTAATAGGTGTGTTGTGGTAACTGATTGTTACTTTAATTTGCTGTTCAGTATTAACATCTGATGTTGGGCCTGTTTTCATATGCCTATTTGCCATGTTTTTTGTTTGTTTGTTTGTTTTGTTTTGTTTTAGTGAGGTGTCTGTTCAGATCATTTGTCCACTTTGTAATCAAGTTGTTTGTTTTCTTACTGTTGACTTTTAAGAGTGCTTTTTATATTTTGGATAACAGTCTTTTATCAGATGTGTCTTTTACAAATATTTTCTCCCAGTCTGTGGCTTATCTAGTTATTCTCCTAGCACTGTCTTTTACAGAGCAGAAGTTTTTAATTTTAATGAAGTCCAACTTATCATTTTTTTCCTTTATGGATCATGCTTTTGATGTTGTATCTGAAAACCCATTGCCAAATTGAAAGTCCCCTAGATTTTCTTGTAAGAACCTTTAAATATGTGGCATTACCCTGCTTTACATAAGATAGTGTATTTTAAATATATAGTCCCCTTGTAATATTTTCAGTGTAAAGAAATGATATTTCAGAGAATATCTTCTGTAGCATTGATATATGAAATCAGAATCATATGTGAAAATGGTAATATTAATGTTATTTTTGTCAAGATAACCATAAAATTTAATTTACACATTAATTGGAAATGATTATCTTATCACAAAATAATTTTTTGGCATTTTAAAATATTAAATGCAGCTGAAGACAAGACAAAAAATAATTAAGTTTGAAAAGAAAGACCAGAGACAATTTATGTGAAAAGGAAAGACTTGTTTAAGAAACTAGTAGTTTTAGTGGAAACAGGGGGACAAATTCAGAAGTGTTACTTGGGTAGAACAAGTTCATGTGGGTCAAGTGTTTATTAATGTGCTCCAGATGCACAGGAAGCAGTTCCACACACTCTGGGAAGTTCTGGAAATTGATTTTTAATCATTACAAAGTAGATAGTTTATTCAAGTTTCAACTACAAGGTTTAACATTAATCTTTCTCTAAATTCACTTTCTAACTATCTGTATCATCCTGCCTCTTTCAAGATGAGCTGCCCTTTTTTTCCTATTTCATTTTTGTAAGTATATGTAGTATACTTTTCTAAGTATATATGTACTTTTATAAGTATATATGTAATCTTATCAACTATATGTAGGAATCAGTCATTTTAACAGGTTGTTTTATTATAGTAAATAAGCTAGATGATATTAAACAAAAGCAGTAGCTTTAGTGTCAAAGTTACTTGGATTCTGTATGAAATGTGTGAACTTGGGGAACTTGCAGACTGGTTTTTGGTTTACTTGTTTTGTTTGTTTTTTTAAAGGATACAATATTTACCTTGTGGTGTGGTTGTAAAGATTACATAAAGACTATAAATTATCTAATACAATATCTCATCCATAGAATGTACTCAGTAAATGGTAGCTACTATAATTTGAAAAGCGTGTATTGCTAGTGAATCTTTGGAAGGGGACAGATGAAATAGATGAGGGAAAGATTATCAGATAACTTTGAGCCTAGATGATGATGTCAATGACTGAAACCAACAGTGTTTGGAGAGTTGCTCCAGACGCATGGAGGAATTAAAAGAGAAAACACGGTGGCCTAAAAGAGGTGGATTTTAATGTGGATAATGGATATGAGAATAATCACTTTTTCAGAATAGTGGATCTTATGCAATGCTTTGAACCCCTTTCGGATGTTGCAACAGACTATGCAGTGTGTAATGTCAGAGTATTCAGTGAGCAGAAAATATGAAGTAGTGTAAGGAAGTTATAATTTGCTGTGACAAACAGATGTGACACAACTTCACTACAACAAAAATCAAAGAGAAGAATGCAAATTTAACAGGATATGTATGAATTTGGCTTGTAAGTATATAAGAATGTTAAGTCATAGCTATTAGTTCTACTCAAACATAACATAATGCCTCAGGGCAAAAAGGGAAATGTGACAATTGTGAATGCTTTTATTGGACACTGTGACATATTTTTAGACTACAGTGGTGATTTTGTTATAATTATAACTGGATTGTTTAGCATGATGACTAATTTAAAGTTATAAATATGTCACCCAAAATTCTAGTTTTTGAAAGCATGGCATGAAACAAACAGAGAATGCCCTCAAGTTAACAATTATCTTCTTAGGTGTCTTGGTGACAGAAGAAATTTCATAACTTTGTACTGTTTTAGTGAAGTATTTTACAACAAGAAAACTATAAACATATACCATTTGTGCTTGTATTTCTTTGCATTTTCTCTTTTAAAAAGCACACAAAGACATAAAATATATATTAATTGCAGAAAATATTTGAAAATCACTAGTCTAAAGAAACTAGAGAAGCATATAATGAAACATCAAAATGTTGACTAGAATTGGCCAAGGAAAAGTTTAGTCAGTTGCTGTCTAGTAGGACGTAAATGTTTAGTTTTATTTTGCCTGTTTATCAATGTGTACTGTTTATGTTTGCGTTTGGTCCATTCTGAGTTTTGGAGGAGTTCAATTATTAAAATAAAATTTGATTCACTTTAGTGGTATATCATAATACACTTTGATTTTAACGGATGGGAAATAAACTATAATTTATCAAGAATGGCATTTTTGGGGCTTCCCGGGTGGCGCAGTGGCTTAGAGTCCACCTTCCGATGCAGGAGACATGGGTTCCTGCCCCGGTCCGGGAAGATCCCACATGCCATGGAGCAGCTGGGCCCATGAGCCATGGCTGCTGAGCCTGCGCGTCCAGAGCCTGTGATCTGCAACAGGAGAGGCCACAACAGTGAGAGGGCCACGTACCGCGAAAAAAAAAAAAAGAATGGCATTTTTTAGTTAAATTTATTATATGGTAAACCTGAGTGGTCTAATTGATGTAAAAGTCACAGACCCACCAATCTTAACTAAAATAACTAAAATATTCTTAATAGAAAAAAACACAACATGGTATTTGATATATATATGCAGTCTGATTAAAGTAGATAATAAAAAGTAAAAGTAAAATGACTATGATAATTATTTGGTAGAATTGCCACTGATTTAATTTTTATGATTCTATTAGTTATAAGAATTAGATAATAAATTAATAGTATGTTTTAATTGAATGGCTACTAAAAGAGGAAGAAAAGTGAAATTTAAGGTAAAAATATGATTATGAATTAGAACAGTTAGTTAAAATTACTAGAGTTGTCAAATTTCAATAAAGGCTGAGAAAAGTGTTTAGTGCACAAAACACAAAAAAGATACATAGTAACATGGATGAAGAGAATGTATCTAAATGAACAAATTATTTGTAAAACTAGAATCAAAGGAACTAGTTTGACCAATTCAGTTAAAATATAGAAAATGCTATAGTAAAATCATTGAAACATTGAACCCAGAAATGTCATTATTTTATATAAATATAGCAAGTTACATGAGAAGCCAAGTCATATGACAACAAAATTTATGAGAACTGATCCAACATAACCACCCTAGAAAAAAGAAGAAAGAAAAAGCAAAAAAGCTTATCTTTTATACAGTGTTGTTAGTACAAAAAAAATCTGTGGACTCAGAGTAAACAAGCGACCATTTGTCTCAGGTTTCTCTGAATAGTCCCCATTTCATGCTTAGTGTTCCTGCATAATATATATTTTATATGTTAGGTTACACTATATATGTAACATTATATATTTATTATATTACTTTTATATCTCCACTGTAAGTTAACCAAACAAAACCAATTACCAATTATGTAGCATATTTGGACAATGTGTTGCTCTTCATCTGGTTTTTATAGAGTAGAATTTGCTATAAGATAGGTGTTTAATTATTATATCTTGGCTTCTGATTGATTAAAAGATATTTTGGAAATTAGTGGGAATTTAAGGCAATTTTAATGAAGTGACTAAGATTATTGGGTGGTCTACAGAAATAAAAAATAACTATCTGAAATGAAAGCTAAAAGCTAAATTTGATTGAATGTGTTGGTAATTTGTCATTTTTCTTTAAATTATCAATAATTTCATATTGATAATTTAATTAAATGACAACTTTGTGGCATTTTTCTAAAAGAATTATTTACATGAATAATCTCTATTGTTACAATGTTTAGCCATTGGTAATTGAGGATAAATTTTATAAACAAATTTTAAATATTAATAATAAATATAATTAAAGACTGTAATATATCTAGTTTACTGTGTCTTTAATTCCTGAGTAACAAATAATACATTTATCATCAATGGATACCATTCACTGAGCACTCACTATTTGCTCTTCTCTGCACTGATTTCATTTAATTTTTGAAAAATCTTTGTGAAAGAGAATTAATTCCATTTTAACAATGAGTAGAGACAGGATTTGAACCTGGCTTGGACTGTCTGACTCCAAAATTCATGATGATATTGTTCACCCTATGTCAGTCCATTCTGCCACCTCACTGGTGGTATGTAACACAGGATCTTCCCAATCTTGTTTGGTATATCTAACTGTGAGTAGGATAGGAAATGGTCTACACACTATATTAGGAAAGTTGAAAGGTGAAAGACTCCCTGGACTAAATCTCTCTTTCCTGCCAGGAAAGAAAAAGGAAATCATGTTTCAGATTTTTACTGGATTTTTTTTGTGTGTGTTTTTCTTGCGTAGAAACCTACTTTTGTGTTTCTAACTTTTACTCTTTTGTTTCACTACTTCTTCTTTAGCTGGACAATGGGTATTATAATTCAGATTATAATATACACATGCCATAAAATAATTTATTATTAATTTAGGATAGCATTGTATCATTTCAGAATGCCATGTTTTTTCCCTTAGATACCACGTAATAACTTATCTTTAGAGAAAAACAATCAGCATAGTTTTAGCTAAAATTTTATAAATAGATAATAACTTTTCATTACATACAATTTTCATTACTTAATCATATATTTTCTTAGTCTTTTTAAAAAATTCAACCATAGTAATGTTAGTATATTTGTCAAACAGCTATAATTTAACATTTCTAGAATTATGTCACAAATATTTTGTTCAATATTTATGATTATATGGATTAAATTAATGTGTTTCATCTAATCAAAAAAGTGTTGTGTTATGAGTGTATTATAAATACACATACTGACACATAATAAGATTTTTCATTGAATATTGCATGTTTAATCTTTTTGAGGTATCACATTTTTTCTAATAAAGCTTTTTAATGTTCAACATATGCTATTGACATATTTTTATAAATCATTTTCTTATTCCATCAAGAATGACTTTACAATTAGAGTGGCACAATTTATTTCACAATTCTATTATCATGTTAAAATATATCTCTTCAATTCCACCTCTTTTTTTCTTTAATCTTCAAACTTGTATTGAGCCATTTAATCTCTGGTATCAGTATAAAAGGCTCAGAAAATTATGTTAAATTTGGAAAACCTGAAAAAATATTTCTATGATTTTCCAGAATATTCAATGGATTTTTTGTCCACAGATATCATAGTGTTGTTGCTAGAAGTAAATCAAATAGACTGTCCTTCCATTGAGGGTTAATAATTGAGCATGTATCACATAGACATGTGAATTAATTATAATTCAAAGTAGTCTACTGTGTAATGAACCAATTTAAACTGAAATTTTTACTAAATCAAAACATGTAGGGAGCATTTATATCACATTATTTTCTGAAACTAACTGCCATTTTTTCCATTTTTATAAATGAAGTAATGGTAGTATTTTTCTATATCAACTTAGGCATTTATTTTCATATTTTTAGAAAATTGATTCCTTTTATAAATTTACTATTTGAACCTGAGTTGCACTAAATGCTGTGTTTATTAGGTTTGTTTACCCTTTGACTTTAAAAAGGTTTTTATCTTTAAAAAATTCTATATTTTCTCCCATTCTGAGGGTTATCTTTTTGTCTTGTTTATGGTTTCCTGTGCTGTGCAAAAGCTTTTCAGTTTCAGTAGGTCCCATTTGTTTATTTTTGTTTTTATTTTCATTACTCTAGGAGGTGGGTCAAAAAGTGGTTTATGTCAAAAAGTGGTTTATGTCAAAAAGTGTTTTACTTGCTGTGGTTTATATCAAAAAGTGTTTTTCCTATGTTTTCCTCTAAGAGTTTTATAGTGTCTGGTCTTATATTAAGGTCTTTAATCTATTTGGAGTTTATTTTTGTGTATGGTGTTAGGGAGTGTTATATTTTCATTCTTTTACATGTAGGGGGTGAAGTGAGAGTAGTATTGACATATCGACACTACCAAATGTAAAATAGATAGCTAGTGGGAAGCAGCAGCATAGCACAGGGAGATCAGCTTGGTGCTTTGTGATGACTTAGAGGGGTGAGATGGGGAGGGTGGGAGGGAGGCTCAAGAGGGAGGGGATATGGGGATATATGTAGGCATATAGCTGATTCACTTTGTTGTACAACAGAAACTAACACAGCATTGTGAAGCAATTATACTCCAATAAAGATGTATAAAAAATAATTTATGAAAAAGTTTTAAAAATTTCTATAAACTATTAACATTCTACACATGCTATCAAACATTGGCAACATATTTAATATTATATTTATAGAGTAATGGTTCTAAATAACTTATTATATGATTTGAGCTCAAAATTATATATTATTCCAATATCTGACTTTTAGTAACTTAGGTTTCATCTGGAGCCCTAGATATGCGATGATTTTACCTTGGAATTACTTTTGGCCTTTGGAAGATCACTCATTTACAGTTTATTGCCTCTCATAAATTGATCTAATCTTCTGAATAATGGCTGGACAAGCTGAAGATCAATATTTTATTGCTTCTACAACCTAAAACACACCATGAATTACAGTCAAAATCGTTATCACCCAACAGTGCAGACATAACAATAATATGCATGTGATATTAGTCCTCAGCTTGTGGTACTGTTTATGAAACAAGATTCTGCTTGAATGATTTTATTTCAGCACTATTATAATCCTCTTTAATTTATAGCTAGGAATGCTACTGACAGTTATCACTCAGTTCTATTCAAGGCCAGAGAAGTAACTCATTATGGGTTTGCACTGTAATAATCAAATCTAAATTTTCCTTTGATTCAAATTATTCTAAACATGAGTCACTTTATTATATTTTCAAAGGGTAGTTTGAATTAAAGATAATCACTAGTATATTTTAAATATAAGGCACAAACTAGTACTAATAATTTCTATTAAGGAACACTATAAACAAATATAAAACACAGTGTTGATTCTGACTATAATTATTTTATTATTATCATGTAGTCATTTTCTTTATCAAGACAATGTGTGATGCACATTATATACATTTTGTCTTTTAACTATCATATTTTTACAGTTGTTTATTTTCACCCTTTTCATAATATTTTAATTTACTTTTGTGAGATTTTTTTCCTTATTTTTCTTTAATTTTACACACACATGCTCTGATCTCCCCTAGTCATATCCTCTTGTCTGTGCGTTACTTGTCAGTGTCAACATTTGCTTTTTTGATGTGTTATGACCATCAATATTTAATGATGTGAGTGCTTCTAGTGATCCACAGTTTGTTTGCATCATGACACTGATTGAAAAATGGAAACTTTATCTCTTGGGAGACTAAGCATGGATGTAAAAATAGCTGCAATCAGAAAATAGTTTTTGCTCATTAAAATCCTAATCCTATTATCTGTAATTTTCAATCAGTTTCACTCCCACAGACACACAAGACACAGACACACATCCACACGTTTTAATAGTTCAGTTTTCTGGAGGTAATAGAGAATAGGACATCTATTGATAGACAGTGAACCTAGTTATGCAGTTATGTAGTTGAGGTGAGTGCTTGCCATCAGTTTTGGCTGCTTCCTTAGCTTTCAGTTTACCTCACAGAAGTCTGGTACAGCAAAGCTTCAGGAAGTGTCTATCTACATGAGGTCATTCAGGTGAGTTGCTTTGATCTTATTAATATTTACCAGTTCTTTCATTGATTGCATTGACATATTTCACTTTTAATTGTACCACCTTATTAATGTGCTCTGTGTTGGGCAAAATAGTGTACATGTAAACATTGAAACATGGGCATTTATATGACTTGAGTTCATACAGTAACTGAATTCTGTGGATATAGAGAACATAATTTTTAAATAGAAAAATATGACTGAAGACTATAGTATAAATTGAATTATTATTCTATGAGAATTTTAATGGTTTAATCACTTGTCAGCATAGATATAAAAGGCTATTAGTAGTGCTTTTATATTTGCTGGCTTAAGCTCCAAACTTTTTCAATTTATGTTAGTCTGTAGTTTTAATAAAAACGCTTTTGACTCAGCATTAGTTTTATTAGTTTGAGAGACTATACATTTAATAAATTGTTAGCAAAAGAAATCAACATGTTTAAAATTTATTTGGGGTTTGGTTGAATAAATAGTCCAATCAAAGTAAACTATCTGATTAACACTTCGATCAAAAGGGTGCCCAGCTGACCCAACATGCATTTTTTTCTTTCAAAATAACTAAGTGTGCGTGTGTGTATGTGTGTGTGTGTGTGTGTGTGTGTGTGTGTGAGAGAGAGAGAGAGAGAGAGAGAGAGAGAGAGAGAGGGAATGTTAGGGGGTAAACCTGGTTAATAAGGAAGAGAAGAATTTGGATCTCCAAATACAAATCTATTGAGGGTAAATTTAATAAAATGTGATACTATTGGGAGATTGGGGTTGACATAACACCCTATGTAAAATAGATAACTAATAAGGGCCTACTGTATAGCACAGGGAACTCTACTCAGTACTCTGAAATGACCTATATGGGAATAGAATCTAAAAAAAAGTAGGTATATTTATATGTATAAATGATTCACTTTGCTGTACAGCAGACACTAACAACATTGTAAATCAACAATAGTCCAATAAAAATTAAAAAATTAAATGTGATACTACATTCTTCTAAAAGAGGTAATAGCCAGGTATGTGGCCCACCTAGCTCCCCTTAATGTGTTATATTTCCCAAAGAGTTGAGTTAAATACATTACATACAATAAAAGTATAACAAAATTATAAGTAGATTGTAAACTCCTTTTCTGAGATTGTAGCTGGACTTTCTGTTTTTAAAACTCAGAGTATAAAACAATATTAATGTAACATACTATATTCATAACTATTTTACTTTAAAAAGCAATTCCCTATTTGGGATTATTTAAAGTTTACTTTTGCACTGTGACATGGCAAGTCATTTCAACTTTTCGCCTTTTGGGAAGGGGTCGATTTTATGTAAATTCTGGAAACTGTGGTTTTTTTCTCCCAGAACAAAGGGCATGCAGGCATGAACTTTTACAATTTTACATATAATTTCTGGAGGATGAGAGATTGTCCTAAAGTTGATTCATGGACGCCCTATTTATTCAATGATGAGACAGAAAGAAATAAAGAGTTAAAATTATAAAAAAGTTATGCAGTTGGTCTGCTTTTCTTCATGTAGAAAACAGAGGTGAAAAATTTTTATGGATTAGTCAAGGCTGAAAATGAAGTTCAGGCATCAACAATCAGCAGATCCAACTTTTTCACTTTCTAATTGTTTGAAGACTTGTAAATGGAGAGAGCTCATTTGATTATGGTTCATTAAAACATTCAAATAATTTTCCTTTTGCCCACCTGTAAGTGTATTATCTATCTAGTTGGCCTCTACTTTGCTGATTGACAAGAAATAGTTTATTTTCCCATTAAATTTTAGCACATGAATTATTTACAGATTTTGTTTCTGTTTAACTACAGATTTGCTGGTTTCCTTTTTAAAATAGGAACAATAACATCAGAGTTGATCTACTTTCCAAAGCACATCTATATAGAGAGGTAGAATTGCTGACAATTCACAATATAAAGAATCAGGCTTGATGTTCACTGCATCAAACCTTACATTTACCAAAAACATTTTTCTTAGCTATGAAAGAAGTCCTGGGCCACTTAATGTTTAAAATATATTTATGTAGACTGATATGGATAAAAATCACACTTTTACAGGGAGAAATATTTGATCAGTTTCTTAATTTAAAAATTCTGAATGAAACACATTAGAAGGAAGTGCATCAAATCCTTTGCCCTAGCTTCTCAAGAAGTTATAATAATTCATGGACTTAATGAAAAGACTTGAAGCAAGACCAAAATAACCATTTTAGTTTGTCAATACATTTTAAAGTGGTAAGAATACCAGGTACATATCATTCGATGCTACTTGTGTTTGCAGAAAATATCATATGAGCACAGTTAATTTTTTTCAATATTCAGATCTTCCAAATTAGTTATGAGAAAAGAGGTAAATAGTTCCCCTTTTCATTATAGTTTGTGTCATAGAGTTTGCAGATTATCATCAATCTGTTTAAACCAAATAGTTTTGGTTTGTTACATTCAATTAAAGCCAGATCTGGCAAATATATTTACTAGGTTAGTTTTAGTAGTGAAACAGTTGAACTTAAAAACTAATGCAAATTATAATTTTTTCTGCTTTTCTGTTAATCTACTTATATTTTTTCCAGATGTGTAGTTGTTAATGTCTGCTATGAGATACATGATACTACATGATTAGACTTAAGTTAGAGTGGGTAGCATTATGATCTAAGTTGAATGAACTAACATGATTAAGTTGTTCCTGATCACCTTACAAAAGAGAAAATATTTTCCTTTGTTGGTCAGTGTTACTCAATTTGTTTTGTTGTTCGAGAGTAAATTCAGAGCCAAAGAGTGCTCTCTAGACTTCAAATACTTTTAATACTCAGAGGAATACCCAGGGATTCATATTTACTTAAATGGAACAGGAGACAAGGACTCAAGTCAAGTAGCTCTATGAGAGTTCTTTACTGTGAGAATTTTTTTTTCTATCTTTTCTTATGTCTTTTCACTTTACTCAGTCTAGAATTAAGTAGAATTTGGAGGAAATATTGCCAATTCAGTGAGAATTCCAAGATACCTCCATATCAAAATGGCCCTATGATGTTTTCTACTAGCAGTTGGAAATTTGTTATAACAGGTGTGATTTGATTATGAGTGTATCCCAATGCACAGTGCTCTGTGCTGGCTGGTAGGAGAATAAAAAGCTTCCAGGAGCTTGCCCAGCATTTCTGGACTTCTCAACCGATGTGACATATGCTGAGCAGAGCAGAGAATCAGCTTTCACTCTCATGAGTCTCATTTGACCTTGGAGGTGTCTTTCCTTTTTTTCTATATTCATTGTATGATATGGTCTTTGATAAAAAGTACTTTCCAGATTTATTCTCTAAGACCTATCTCTGAAGAAATGAAGCGGATTTGAGCAGATGTGGGTTTGTGAGCCTATACTTCATCCATCTCAAAATTTTCATTTTAGGGTCATCATATTAATAACTATTATTAACACTTGTTTAATTGCTTACCATGTGTTCCAACTGGCATTTTACAGGCATTTTCAAGTTTAGTTTTCCAAATTCTTTTATGTACTAAGTATTAGTCTCTCAATTTTGCACTCAAAGAAACTGAAGTCAAACAATATGTCACTTGCCTAGATCACATGTAGAAAAGATGTAGTAGTAAAATGTAATCAGTTTTCTCTGATAGCTGAACCTGTGTTTCATCCCACTGCACTTATGTTCCTCTCAAGTTTCGCGTTCTTTGTGGTGAACAAGATACCTGTGCAATGCTCTTCTCTACCATTAACAGTGATTCTAACCCAGTATCTTGATGGGCTGGACTCTAGGACTTGAAAATAGAACTTTTCAGTCTCTTCTAGCAGTTAATGTTTTTGTAGTTGATGCCAACTCTGTGATTAAAGTTCTACAGTTTTTTATAGGAATTAGTGTTGATTGCCATTCATATATAAATATTATGGAGCATAAATACATTCATAGGAACTTGATTCTTTTTAGCAACTTGAAATTTGTGTGCTAGCATTTTACTTGACAACTCCTTTTTCATCGTTACTGAAAATTTACTTAAAAACCTGAAGGAGAGTTTCCCTGGTGGCACAGTGGTTGAGAGTCCACCTGCCGATGCAGGGGACACGGGTTCGTGCCCCGGTCTGGGAAGATCCCACATGCCGTGGAGCAGCTAGGCCCATGAGCCATGGCCACTGAGCCTGCGCATCGGGAGCCTGTGCTCCACAAAGGGAGAGGCCACAACAGTGTGAGGCCCGCATACCGAAAAAAAAAAACAAACAAACCTGAAGGAAACTTATACTAGGTAATGATATGAATTGTATCCCACTGGCTATGCTTGCCTTCAGATATATTATCAGGGCATTCTTCTTCTACATGCAGACTAATATCACTTGATAAATATCTTTTGTTGTGAAATTTAAAAGCATGAAATATTCAGGTAGTTTACTAATATATCAATGTTATCAAACCTCTGGCAATATATTTTACATGAATTTGCACTCTTACACAAAGCAGCATGTTTTTAACCAACAAAAGATTTTTTTAAACTTTCTTACAAAGGCATCTTAATACATGCTTTCTGAAAGCACATTATAAATTTACAAAATTATAACAGAAATAATTTTTGATACAGTCTTTGCAAGTTCACAATTAAACTGACCAGCATTAAATATATAAAAGGTCACCTTGGTGGATAATTGGTGTTTGACTTTGGCCTTCCATCCTCCATTACATATTTTCTTTTGACTGAAAATTTCTGACAAACAGAAATTTATGGTGGAAATGACCTCTCAACTTTATTTATGTAACCAGTAGCGGAACACAGCAGATCACAAAATGCCATATGATTACTGTTTCCTAAAAGAGGTAGAGTATCATGCATTGCAGTGAACCATGCTTGATACTGAAAATCCACATGCTCTGAGCTACACCAGGGATGGCCTACACTCTTCTTAGTAAAGGGAAATTTGGCAGAATTAGTTCACCACAGAAACCTCAGATTTCTACTAGAAGTGTGCTATTTCACATGAAATATTGCAGAAAAAAATATTTTTTCAATTTTCCTTTATCCATTGTTGTTCTACCTGAATTTTCTAATTATACATAAGAACAATTTTCCACTTAAGAGTGTTTACTGTGGAACTGGAGTCCTTGCAAATTCTTACCACTTTTCATTATTTTTTCTGTCTTATATCTATCTTTAGAATGACATTCCACTGAATAATTCTTATTTCAAAATTCATTATTAATTTTCTAAGATCTATATTATGGAATAAATGTTCATAAAGTAAATCTTAATTTTTAAAATGTCATATCAAGGCAAACCTAGTTCCATTTGTTAGACATTTTTTAGCAAAAATATGAATATTTCGGGGCTTCCCTGGTGGCGCAGTGGTTGAGAGTCCGCCTGCCGATGCAGGGGACACGGGTTCGTGCCCCGGTCTGGGAAGATCCCACATGCCGCGGAGCGGCTGAGCCCGTGAGCCATGGCCACTGGGCCTGCGCGTCCAGAGCCTGTGCTCCGCAACGGGAGAGGCCACAACAGTGAGAGGCCCGCGTACCGCAAAAAAAAAAAAAGAAAAGAAAAAAAATCTGAATATGTCAACTAATGTTTAAGGCAGAAAAGAATAATAAATGTTACTAAATCACTTTAAATTCTACTTTTTTGCAAAAATTTAAGTATGAGCTTAATTTATTTATTTTACTTTGACGTGAGATGTTTTTATGTAAAATTGTCCAAATTTGGCTCCCTGATATACTGTGCAATATATGAAATTTAAGTAATTTTATAACATGAACAAAAATGATTTCATTTTCTACAATGGATTTTTTAAGTTTTATAATTAAGCTCTAAACTGCAAACAGTAATTTATTTCTTACTGGATATCCTAATAGATTTTACTGATTTTTACTATTTTTCACCTCTATTCTTTAATTTGCATTATATTTACAAAAGTCTATGACAAGCCTAGCTATTTTTTGAATAAAGATAGTAAAACCCCATTTGGCATAAGCATACTTACCACCAAAATGACCTTCAATGCCAAAAGCATAAATTACTATCAACAAAGGTATAAGCAATAAACACTGATGCAAAAGCGAGGCAGTAGGCCTAAATGGATGGACTTGATTTTTGAGGTATTTCTGAGTACCTTACACCATATAGTTGACATTCATCTCTTTTCTTTAGAAACCATGATCTAATTATCTGAATCATTTTTATGAAACTTCTTGGTGTCAATTTTATTTAATATATTTTATACTTTTCAAGATCAGGTTTGTGTGCTACAAGTAGAAGGGAGTTACAATAGAACAAAATAAGCAATACCAAAAAGAAAAGGATATGAAATGTCCAGGCACAATCTCTTGCTCATAGATGATCATACTCTGACAGTAAGTATAGTAATTCACTCTAGCCACATATGTATTCCCAAGGAAAAGTGTCTGAACCACTAGATACCACATACTGATGAAATAAATAGGATACTGGAAATACAATCTCAAACACTTTTATAACTTTGTTATTTTTAAACTGAATTTCTTCAAATGTTTCACTTATCACAAATCTGCTACAGATATTTGTATAAAAATAAACTATTTGAGGTACATGAGAAGGGTAAGACCCACTGGAGGTTTGCTTTTTTGTTTGACCTGCTTTTTGAAATGAATATCACCTTATATTAGTATGAAAACTTCAGTGTAAATGTGGAGTTGTTTACTTACCACATTATATTGAGAAAATCAATGAGAAATAAATTTGGCAAGTTAAAAATAACCAATTCAGTAATCTGTTGGAACAGCATGTTGTCATTTTGATTGTGTGACTATTTTGGTTGCACCTCATTACTATTTAATAAAACTAAATATTCACTGAACATATTCATCCCTCAACTCAGAAGAGCATTATTCTAGTCTTAAATTTGTTCTCTTGGACATATTTCAACCTAAATCTCACCTGAACATCAGGACAGAGAAAGTTATAATACCCTTTGTCAGATGATCTTTAAATGATACATACAAGAAAAAATCGTTAATACTCAAATCTTTGTGCTTTCTCCTGTGCTATTTCTTTTTCTTTTTCTTTCTTTTACTCCTTTTGTGTGCATGCATATATGTACATATGTGGAATGTTTGCCACATTAAAGATGGGAATGATTTTAGGTACACTAAAGTGGCAAAAGTAAGCTTTACTTATGGTTAAGTGACATCTTATGACAACAGTGCATGACATAGTTCAGAGACTATATCCAGAGAGAGCATTTTGGCCTCTGACCTTTGTCATTGAGCCTTTTGACAAGAAGTAGCCATTTGTCAAAGGATAAAGATTAATGGCTGAGTTTATCTATGGAGGCCACATGTATAGACTTTAGATTGGGAAGTTAAGAAGTAAAGCCAGTTGTCACCTAAGGGTTATTAATTCTAATCATGTAGAAATGACGTTTGTCCTCAGGAGATCAACAAATAACCCTGAGATGATAGAAATTATCCTTGTGCTCTCTTCCATCTACCCCTTTCTTCTCACCTCAGGCATTTTATATGTAGTAGACAAGTGGGATTCTTCTAAACCCAGTGATTTGTATTATGTTGCCTCACTGCAGTCTTCATCTAGCTGTTGTTGAACATAATGGTCCAAATCTCTTTGTTCACTGTGTTGTTTGCTTGCTTTAGTCTTTCATCCTTTCTTACTTGGATTTACTGTAACCTGCCATCTGTCTTGTTTAACTTCAACTCATTCTCCAAACAATGTCACAGTCTTCTAAAACTATAAATCTGACCAAGTTACTTTCCTGTTCAAAATCACTTACTGGCCTCTTGGAACCTCAGGGATAAAATTTACCATCCACCGCATTGCTTACAGTGTCCTGATCTCATCTATGTTTAAATCTACATCCTCACCTTTCACTCTTGCCTTCAGTCTGAGCCTCAACAGCAGTACACTGGCGAAAGCCCTCAATCCCAACTTTATGTTTCTTACTTCTAGGGCTTCCCATAAGCTGATGCTCTGCCTAGAAAACCTTATGCATGCCCCCATTGTCACAAGACTAAGCTCAGATATTTCTTATTGCAAGAAATCTTACTCTAAGCCATATCTTTCTTTCAGGAGGCCTGCATCATGAAGTATTAATTTTTAGTACCTTGAAATCTGTTTATATGCTCAAAATCTATTTTCATTTTGTAATGTAGCACTGTGTACATTCAAGGTGTATATTTATACTATAATATGACCCACAGGTGATTAGTCGTCTGTGATTGGACATAAATTTCCAGTGTTGTGTGCCAAACAAATATTTCACTCAAGGAGGGAAAATAGTATTTGGAAAGATGTATAACTTAGGTATTCTGTGTGTTTTTCTCTTCTGCACATGTTATGCTAATGTGATCACATTTTATTTAAAATTATATTTAAGTAACTGTATTATAGAGTTTTAATTTAAACCAAGACCATATTTGTAACAGAAAAGTATGATTATATAATTTGAAGGAATATTTTTTAACATATCTAATGTGGTTCAGATATGAAAATTCAATGATATTTATCCCCAAACACTGGTTAAATTAGAGCTAATGCTAAACTACGTTAGCTGCAAATTCACTAAAACAATTCACAAGTTTGACAGGCTCTTCTAATCAGGCTCATTATTACACAACTAAATAACAATGAATCAAACGCTGACTGTATGCTTGAATGAAGAACTCGAGGTCTTTTAAAGTATATGGATTCAAAGCATGACTCCCATGGCCTGCTCATCAAAGATGAGATTTAATAGAGCTGTGTATCTTTCCCTCATTTGTCATGTTGTCACTGGCTTGAGGGCTCTGGAAAACAACTTTTCATAGAAAAAAAATATTGTCTTTCCAAGTCTAATGGGAAATATAGACAAAGTTGCAGCAGAAATTATTCTTCTAAATTATGTATCTAAAGATTTTACAGCCACTAATTCATATGTGAATACGAAATTTAAAGTTGAAGTGAATGAAAATGACAGTGGATATGCATTTTTTAATCTACATGATTTTCTCTATATATACACAGATAATTGGATTAGATACTAGACTAAATGTTAGTCGAAAAGATCCTCAAATAGTTTGATTAAGGTATGTACAAAGATACTGCTTGAAAATTGAGTTGCTTTATTTATTTAAACATTTTCTGACATTACAGGCTATTTTTTCTCTTTTCAGATTTTGAATTTTTTTAGAATAAAAAATATTTTTTCTCTTTTCAGAATAAGAAAACTCCTATTAAAGTTAGTGTTTCTTTTGTTAATTGTTAAAGTGCTGGAATTTCTTGACCAAAGATTTTGATATCAGACAGATAATGCAATGGGTGCCAAGTGAGGCAAAAACTCTACAGAGTTTTATATAGAATAAAAGAGCTTAAATTCAACTATAGGAACCCTGCTGGTTCCTATAAAATGTCAGGGAAGTAAATTATTGGAACTCTTTGAATTAAAAGTCATGGAGAGTTGTTAAAGAGCTATGGAAGTGGTTAAATGGCAAAATCTTTGTATGAAAATGATTAATTTTCTATACAAGACAAGAGATAACTAAGAGTCCATAGTAACAAAAAAGTGAGAAAAACAATTTATTCTTTAAAAAATAAAAATATTGCATTGAGTATAATTGTGGATGACAATGTGGCTAAATTTTATATGTATGGATCAAAGTAAGCAGTTGATTATAATTTAGTGGAAATTAAAGTATATGTTCTAAACTTTATTAAAATGTGAATAATCTGGCATAAAAACTGTCAACAGAGGTGGGAAGTAACATTTCATTTAGTTATAGAAATGATGGTGTGTTACTAATTTTTATATTAGTATGTATAGTGTATATGTATCTTACATGTGTGCATATATGATATAAAATATTTTTTGAAGTCTATTGAATAAATACATTAATACAACTTAATTTGTCAGAGTAAGTAGTAAAAATAATTAACCTCTTTATAGATTATTTATAATTTCATGCAATATGGTGGGTGGAAATTATATTGAACTACGGTTGTGGAGACTCAAGTTTGAGTTTTAATTGCCAGCATCTAGTCCATTCTTTGTGATGGTTAGTTTTTAATCATCATCAGAATGAACATGTTGAGTAACAAGATGATTTATTTACATACTTTTCCAACAATTCTAAGATATACATTTTTTCACGTATTAACATTTCTGATATCAGATGACTTTCACAACCATA
Organism: Mesoplodon mirus; assembly: GCF_964341445.2. Taxonomy (NCBI): domain Eukaryota; kingdom Metazoa; phylum Chordata; class Mammalia; order Artiodactyla; family Ziphiidae; genus Mesoplodon; species Mesoplodon mirus. Next base: position 114,408,448 of record NC_138982.1, read on the forward strand.
TTTGGCAGTGGTGACTTTGGGAAAGACATACATACATATTGTATCTTACAAATGATGGTAACTTAGATTTGATCAAATGTGGTATTTAAAAATCCCTTTAAGAACTGAAGTTGTCTGATTCTATGTATTCAAAAGATTAAAGATAAAGATTTACAGATATGCATTACCATACTGAAAGACACTTTGATATGTAAATTTATGAAAGCAAATGTAGAACACATCCTCCTACACGAATCCACTGAACAACAAGATTAATTCTTAGAGAATTATATAACATAGAAGCTATATGTTTTGATCTGCTTCAACACATATGACAAATCATATTAGCATGCATGGTGCACTCCACTGGATCTACCCTTTGATTGGATAAATTGTAGGTTATATGCAATTCCTGGTATATTAGCTCTAACATCATGATTCTGTCACTCAAGGTAGATAATAGAATGGATTTTGTCGAGAGAGTTATAATTTTGCTGTTGGTTACATTCTTTTGCTAAGGAAATTCTTCAGGTTATGTGAAATCTTTAAGGTTTTATTGAAAAAAAATGTGATGTCTATAAAGAAGAGCAGAATGTAAATCATAGAACCAAGCCTGACAGAAAACCAGGAAAAGCTTGGCTCCATAACAAGGCTGAAATCTCAATTCTTATTGGTCACAAGGCCTGCTGAAAATGCAGCTCAGAAACTAGGAGATCTGTCTAGGTTCAACACAACTTTGGCAGTCAATTTACATTGCTGCCAGAATTTCACTCATCTTTATTCTACTGCACCATTAATGTAAATCAACAAAACGTTCTCTGTCTTTCTGCTTCTCCCCCTACCAGCTCTGTATTTCACATTGGACATTAATAGGGATAGCTTTACTAGCTTAATTAATGATTATTCATGCTATAGTTTGACTGCCCAGGAATCAGTTTTCTTCCTGCTTCATATAGCTTTGGCCAGGGTCATCAAGAATGTGGCCAACCTTGGCATTTCTCCCAACTGAGGTTCTGAGCTCATCAAGCATTCTGAAGCTGGATCAAATAACATGAGGCAATATAAGGAGTAATCTCAAATACAGTCTAATTTATATTTTAAAAATATGTAAAACATTGCAAATGTCAATATAATTAATCACAAATTACCTCTCTTTAAACAACATGGGACTGTAGTGGCTAAAAGGCTTTGTATACACGTAATAGTAGTATTTTTATTTTCTTTTCCCATTGTCACCCCAAGATTTAGGACCAATTTACCTCAGCAATTTTTTTTTTTTTTCGGTACGTGGGCCTCTCACTGTTGTGGCCTCTCCCGTTGCGGAGCACAGGCTCTGGACACACAGGCTCAGCAGCCATGACTCCCGGGCCCAGCCACTCCGCAGCATGTGGGATCCTCCCAGACCGGGGCACGAACCCGCGTCCCCTGCATCGGCAGGCGGACTCTCAACCACTGTGCCACCAGGGAAGCCCTACCTCAGCAATTTTTTAAACACAAATTCAGCCATTCCATACCCTATAGTCCAGTTTAACTGTTTTAAGGCTAAGTTCTCATACCTTTTGAGATATATCTTCTTTGTGCCATGTTCATAGAATCTCCAACCTTTATTCTCTCAGTTACCTCTTACAGTAAGCCCCGAGTTGCTCTATTTTACAGATGAGAACTGTGACATTTAAAAGTTTAAGGGATGGGACCTTCCCGGAGGTCCGTAGTTAAGACTCTGCACTTCCACTGCAGGGGCCACGGGTTTGATCCCTGGTTGGGGAGCTCAGATCCCACATACTGCATAGCGTGGCCAAAATAATAATAATAATAAAAGTTTAAGCAACCTTTCCAGATCTCTGAGATGACTGCAGTGCACATCTTCTGGATCCAAGTGCAATGTTCTTTCCACCATATCAAACAGCCGACCCAGAGCTTTCCTTTTTCAGCAATTTGGCCTTATAAATAAATTAATTCTTCCTAGAGTGTCATTCTGTTTTTCTAGAGTCTTGCTTGACATATCTTTTCAAATCTTTTACTATGTATCTTAAGTTTGAACATACACAATTACACATAAATGTGCCATATCTTTCTTTTTCTATGATTTTGGCTAATATCACTTCTACTGCCTGGGATAAGTTTCTGTGCATTTATCTTAAGCATACATTTGAACCATCCTTTAATACACTGCTTAAATGTTTACTTCCTCTCTAATCCCTCTTGTTTTGTCGTCACCAGCTAGTAATATCTATTTTTGTGCAGTTCCAAAACATTTTATATGTGCAACGCTTATGGGACTTAATACAATATTATTCAGAAAGAATTATCATTTATATAGTTACAAGTTATCACCCATTACACTGTAAGCAATTTAAGTATTAAATTCTCCTTTTCCAGTATTATTCCCCTTTTCTAGGTTCCATGATATCTAGCTCAATATCACAGAATTTCACAGAATAAGTGCATATGGGATAGCAAATGTGTTCTCTGAAATTAACTGTACATATTGAGACATTTTGAGCTAATGATATCCTAGATTATTTAATTACTAAAATTAGAGATTAGAGTGAAGCTACACTTAAATTTATTGGTATAAAATAACTTATCACCACTATTATTATTTATCTGTGCAACCAAAAATGCTAAAATACTCTGAGTTTATTGATTTCTCACACATCAGTTCACTGTTTATTTATTAGCTCAACATAAAATTTTATAACGAGTAATGGGAAATCAGTTGTTTTTTTCCTTTGTAATTGTAATGCAGTAAGAACGAATCTATATTAAAATAGTCAAAAAGCAACAGCCTAGGCCCTCCTCAACACATAAAAAAGAATAATAATCAGTATGCCTATGTCACAGATGCATTCTGCATTGTTTGAGATCTTCATTGGAATTAATATTGTAATATGTAAAATTAGGTTGACCATAATATTATAAGAAGTAATCCTTTAATTTTTGACACTGAAAAGGAAACTACCCTTTTAAATGTTATGGTATTTAGTAATAATGTAGAGTTTAATATAATTTTTAATAGTAGTTACTTTCTTACTGATGACCATATTTACATCATCCATTGTACTGTTCAAAAAAATTACTGTTGGTGATATACAGCATTTTGTGACCATAGAGTGAGAAAATTTTCCTTATATGCTATTTTAAATTCCTGGAAATTGTACTAAGATTCATTTTTGAATGAGCATTTTATGCATACTCTAATAGAAAATGTTCAGATTCTTACCTTCTCAGAAAGAAATCACATGAAATGATAAACCTGTACCCTGTACATTTATGTGGCATGATATAAATTCAGTATCTGTCAGAATACCGCATTGGAAATCTGATCAAAGAGGAGAATTATTGAAAGACAGTGTTTTAGAAGTGGAAATTTTGTTTTGACAAGTCAAGTCAGGAGAGAAATCACCCCAGCTTGCTATGAAATAAGCACAATTAAGGTTTGTTCAAATTTAAAACCCACTCCCTGACAATAAATAAATGGAGGTGTCGCATCTCATTGCAATCACATTCAGTAATGACCTTGAATGCATGCAAATGTGAGATTTACTCAGTGGGGCTCTGTGACAACTCTAGGATTCAACTGTGAAATTGGAGTAGCTTGTACCTAAAGCGGAATTTCACACCTACTGAAGAGCAGTCTGTTTCTGTAGTTATGGTGGTTAGAAAAATAATGCAGAGGTTTGTATTTCCATTTGTTTATGTAAGCTATAATAGCTCTAGCAATAGTGAATGTTCAATATATATTTAACACCCCAATCTGTTATTATATCCTTGTAACTAAGTACCAGTTGTAGCAGTAATAAATACCTGAGCCCCTAGAAAATTGCAGTGTGAAAGTTTACAAAATGCATGTATTGAGCACTGCTGCATTTTCTTGGGATTTTTAACACATCCAGGAAGGAACTGAAGCCTAACGAACAGAAATGATCTGCTTCTTATTTCCTATATAAACTGCCAACTATTTGCCAATGCCAAGCTAATTTAATGAACTATTAAATTAGAAACTAATTTTTCTTGGTTCAGGGAATTCAGTTGGGAATGAACATCGGAGTGTTTCACATGGTTATACTTTGCATATTTAAAATGCATGCTTGTTTTTCTACCCGTGAAATTTGTGAATTTACCATTCCGTAAGAGACTAGAGGTTGCTTCTATAAAACTTAGTATCAGGACAGCCTCCTCTTTAAGCCCACATTCAATTTAAAAAGATAGAATGCATAAGAACTGATCTGAGAGTGAGGCGATGAATGCTCTTATTGCTCGAGACACAGGAAGGAAGAATCGCTACTTTACTTTGTGTGAATGCTGCATTGAATCTCACATGTGAAACTGAAAATAACTTGAATCACATAAGAAAATATGTGCACCTTTTTTGTATCTCAAATATGTTAATATTAACAGTGAATATTCATGGCAGTATGTATTCTTGTTGAAATACGTTTAACCAGAGGTCTAGTGTGTGTGCGTGGAGTGTGTGTGTGTGTGTGTGTGTTTGGAATTATTGTTCTGCAGAAGACATTTTGGGTGATAGTGTCTAGTAACTTTTCTATTGTAGTAGGTAGCCTCTTAACTCAGAGTACAGTTTTAAGATGAAAGAAGGCTCTTTTTCTCACTTTTAGTAGCACTCTATGGAAAAATACTCATACCCTTTCCTTCTTAGTCTATAGAGGGATCATAGGATGTAAGATGAAGTCCCCCATCATCCATATATTGTTAGTTTTAAAGGAGCACATGAGTGCAAAAAGAGGAAAAAATATTTTAATTCCTAGGTGGCCTTAGTTTGCTCATCTATAAAATGAGGTGATTCTACTTTACATGCCTGAATGGGCCCAGCCGCTCCGCAGCATGTGGGATCCTCCCGGACCGGGGCATGAACCCGGGTCCCCTGCATCGGCAGGTGGACTCTCAACCACTGCACCACCAGGGAAGCCCCCTTACATTTATTTTGTCACATAAAAGACCAGATGTTTAAGTACCACCTCAGGGATATCGTAGTCACCAAGAACTTGCTGTTCTGCCAATAGCTGGATACCACTCAAGCGGGGACATAAATCTTGAATAGTTAAGACGTTTTCTTTGTCTTGATTAATATTTTCTTTCTTTACCCCTGCCCATACTTTGCTTGTTTTGACAGCCAGATGGGTCTGCATAATTTCCAGTCTTGACTAGAGGTAGAGAATAAAGAAAACTCAGCAACAACACATTTTTATTTTACAAAACTTACAATATAAAATATATAGTATAAATCTAGAATAGCTTTCACTCTTTAACTGCAAAGTGAATACATTTCTTACTAAGTGGATCTACTTTTTGCCACCCCTATCTCCAAATTCAATTTCTTGATTAGAAAATATTTACATGTTATCAACCCTTTAGAAAGATTTTCTTATGTGTTCCTCTAATTCTTATTCCAAGAGTCATTGTTTTAAAGTGACTAGACTGACACATATACACTATTGATACTATGTATAAAATAGACAACTGATGGGAACATACTGTCTAGCACAGGGAGCTCTACTTAATGCACAGTGGTGTTCTAAATGGGAGGGAAATCCAAAAGGGAGGAGATATATGTATATGTATATGTCAGCATTAGAAGCTGACATAGCATTGTAAAGCAACTATACTCTAATAAAAATTAATTAATAAAAAGAATTTTTAAAAAACCAAAGTGACTAAACTATTCATTCTGGTCTTGACCTATAGTAGGAATGAGTTTTCCCCAATATTTCACCATTGTGCAATAAATTATTCAAATTTTCTAAGCATATGCTGAAACATAAGCCATAACTTTAGGAAAAAGATGTTTTTTTGTCTACTAAAACAATTAAATCTGTTCATATTAAAGACTGCAGACTTGGCTGTTGAATAAAAGTTATTTTATTTTCCAAATGGCATCACGACTTGTATAGAGCCATTTTCTAAAGTGTTTCCCATTCTCTTCATCCTGTGAGAGAGCTCTGTAAAAACCATGCTTATTATGTACTTTGGCTTATCAACCCTGCTGATTCAGAGAGCAATAGCTTTTCAGTGAAGTTAGGTTGCCTCTAGAAATGTGTTAGTGTTAACCGAGGAATAGTGCTTCTTATATATGAGCTGAAGAGGAAGACAGATCCTTAACTCTGAGACCCTATTTTATATTGAATTATAATTAACATACAATGCTATATTACTTTCAGATGTACAGTATATCAATAGGTATGTCAATAGTGATTCAATATTTTCATAATTATGAAATGGATCAGTTACCATCTGTCACCATACAAAGCTGGTATGTCATATTGTTGGCTGTATTCCCTATGTGTACATTTCATCCCCATAACATTTATTTATCTGAAGAAAATGAAAATACTAATTGGAAAAAGATACATGTACCTCTGTGTTCATTACAGCATTATGTACAATAGCCACAATGTGGAAGCAAGCTAAGTGCCCATCCATTCATCCATAGATGAATGGATGAAGAAGATGTGCTGTATGTGTGCATATATAGATATAGATATATACACACATATATACATAATGGAATAATACTCATTTATATGTATTATGTGTACATCGTATATATATATATATATATATATATATATATATATATATATATATAATATCAAAAATTATATGTAAGTTCCTTGAAGGCAGTATGTTCTTTCTGTCCTCACCTCCATTCTTTTCATGTCTAAGTATAAATGGCACTTAGTAAAAGTACAATTAATTAATGAGTTCAATACAAGTAAAATCAATCTGCTCAAAATTGCTTTGCTTGAAATCTTTATTTTCCCCCTCACATATTTATTTTGTTACAACTGGATTGTTTTTTACAGTATTTCTTAGCCAGTGAGAGACCAGAATACTTTCTAAAGCAAATGTCTCCTGCAAAGAGCAATTCAGTTAGAAATAGTGAGTACAAAAACCCTGCCTCATCATCCACTGGCAATGACCCCAGATTCTCCACCAAGAAGAAAAGAAGAGCATCAAAGTTCCTCTTCACACACTTTCTTCTACTTGTGCACTAACCAGTACTCTCACCTTGCTGATTGCTTGCCCCTCCATGACAGAGGCAGGCAGTGATTCAAAATTCTGCTGTTGCCAAGCATGAGTATTGGTATCCAAGTCTAGTTACCACTCTCAGAGGGTAGCACAAAATCATACTCAGGAATGGCCACATTGGAATTAGAGAATGTGCTGCTTCTTTTTACAGAATCTAGTGCTTATATGTAGATCTATACACAGCCCAATCCTATTCACATCAAATGAATCTTGAACCTTACCACCATAAAAATTGTCTTAACATTGTTGCTGTTTTATTTTATATATTGAAAGTTGTCAGTGAGAAAGAAGTACCAATTTTGATGTACTGTTCATTACTACATGAATACAGCCATTAGCGTATAATATGCAAGTGTTTGTTCTTCTCAGATCAGTGCTATGTTCCTCATCTTTACAGTGCTCTTAACAGCTTGGTTCTACATTAGTTGTCTAATTTTATGTGAACCATGTTGGTAGATTTCTCATACCCAGAGAAACTCTATGATACATGCTCTAGGCTGAGTATTCACACTTCTTGGGGCATGGGAAACTCATTGCACAGTGTCCTGCTTCTGTCTTGTAACTACTCAAGCCAGCATTTTGTAAGAGATTTAGTGAAAGCAAAACAGACCAGCAAAAATGCGGATCAATGGTGAACCTGGTGATGGAGTCTCACTTTCAGCACCACAGGCTCATGGACTTGTGCAGTGAGGGTCAGCAGAGGGGAGGTAGGGAAACCTTCTCTTGAATGAGAAAGGTGTTTGCTACCATCACTTGATGAGTGCTTTCCTCTCAGATGTTTTGATGCTCACCCATTGGGAATTTTGCTAGTGATTCAATCAAGAGTGACAATGAATATCTGAAACTGTTTCTACACTGATATGGGGAAGCCTCACTCATATGTCTTCAACATCAATGAAATCACTATGCTTCTTCCTCTGGAAGTTTCCATCCCACTGGGAAAGCAGATGGGAAGAAACTGTCACAACATGAGACATTTATCATCTTGAGATTTAGATATTAGTCCTCACTGAACTTCAATTCTGTTAAAACAACTGTGTAGCCCTGGGAAGACACCATGGGACGTGCCATTTTCATTATAAAACATTAATTCAGGAATGAGATTAAAAAGACAAATTCCCATTTCCTTGGGTCCCACCATCCTGGAAAGGATTTTTTTCTAGAAATCTTAACATGTTTAGGAAGCATTCCTGGAATCCTAAAAAATCATTGAGTATTATGCTGTATCCCCAATACATACAATCCTCTGTATACTTCTGTCTGAACAAATATCACATACATTCCCACACCTAAACATTGTCTCATAATATTTTACTAATCAAGAACTTAAAAATAGCACAGTAGAGAACAAGTTCTTTGCAGTCAGGCTAAACTATATATACTTGGAAAATTCCTAAAACTTTGTAATCTCGCTTTCATCATTTGCAAGGTAGAATTAAAATTAACTACATCAGAATTAGAAGAAATGAAATGTGAGAACATGTAGAAGGACCTGGATCAATGCTCAGTAAACTTAGTTCTCATTTTCCTCCATTTTATATAAACAAATACTCTGCAAACCCCTCCAAATCCAGTTCAAGACCCACCATTGTTGATCGTTCACTGCCTTTTAAATCTACATTAGCAATTGCCATAATAAACTGTTTGTGTTTCTTACCTTAAATTCTAAACTCAACAGCTTTGGTTTTAATCCCAAATTATTTAGTATTTTCTACACTGCATGATAAAATCGCGCCAAGTTAGTTCAGTTATTTCACTTCAAGAATCAGCACTTTTCTATTTTAATTGCCTTTGATAAGTATTTCAAAACATAACTGTTCTAAAGAACATTCTGATCATAACGTGTTCACAGTGCCTGGAGGCCATCATTAAATAACCTGTTACTGTGAGACACTGTCAATACACTGGACATAATGCTGAGTGGACTTGGTCAGTAATGATTGTCCTGGAACTTGCTTTCAAAGAAAAATTTCCCATTATCAGTAAGAATTTCAGTCATCTTTCTCTTCCTGAGAAAAGTGGAGTGTGCCCTGTGCAGCAGCAGGACACCTAGTCATGAAGCAATGCAAACTTTCTAAATATTTAACCAATTTTGACTCTTACAAATCATGTGCAAATATTCATTTTGATCAGAAATGAAAACCATTTTTTTGGTTGTACTTTCCAACTCTTGTCATTTTCTTCCTATAGGAGGACTGGGTTCTTTCACTGTATATAATCCTAGGATAGTTCTATCATACATTTACCTCTTAATCTGGCCAGACCATCTATGCAAACCAATATGCAGGCCTTATTACCAGACTCTGCTTGTGTTTAATGAATGCAGATGTTTTCTGAAAGCAGATAAATAAAAATCATAAACAACCTCATTTTCATATCAGTGGCAGCTGTATAATTTCTATAAAAACCCTACTGTCTCAAGTTTTGTAATCTTGTAGAGCACACTTATCGCCCTGTTCTTTATTCATAATTGACTAAATATTGTTAAAAATAATAATCACTTCATTGGGGGATTGGGATTGACATATATACACTAATATGTATAAAATAGATAACTAATAAGAACCTGCTGTATAACAAATAAATAAAATAAAATTCAAAAAAAATCACTTATTGAATGCTACGAAGTGTTGGGATTAAAATTCAAAAAAAATCACTTATTGAATGCTACGAAGTGTTGGGATTAAAATTCATTAAGATGGCCGCCCCCCCAGGATAAAATCTCCATTTCACAGATTGAAGACACTTGTTCAGGAAGATTAAGTGACACAGTAAGTGGCTGGGCTGGGACTGAAATCAGTCCTGTTCAACAAGAGACCATAATCTCTCCTTGGTGTCATGTGACAGCTTCTGCCAAGGGCAACAAGAGTGACAGTGAGGGACTCTGTCTCCTCTCTCACAAGCTAAAGGTTCAGCCTTTCTTTGTTTCTCACTCTTTTCTTCTCAGGTATAGGAACATGTATCCCCACCAATCCATTCTAACCATCCCCAGCACAAAGAGAGGTGTTCCTCTTCATGTTCTGCTTCTTTTTCTTTACATTTTGTCATATTTCACTTTTCTCATTCTTTTCCACTTTCACAAGAAAATGCTTAGTTTAAAAGTATCTACCAATAAGAGAATTCATTTCCCTTTGCATAGTAAACAAGCTCTCACACAATACTGAGTGTAAGTTTGTTCTTTTAATATCTTTTTAAAAAATTCCATGCTTGCTGTGGCTGAAGGCATAGGAAGTGCTGCTTCATTTTACTTTTTTGAGGGGATATGGAAGGGAAAATCACTTTTGCATCTGGAGCCAATTTAAAATGTTAAGGTCCAGAATGATGTCATTATTGTTTTTGATTCATAAGCAAATTATTCATTTATTAATTCAGTAAACATTTATGGAGTGATTACTAGGTACCAAGCATTGGGGAAAAAACAGAGGACAAGGCAGTGGAGTAGGTTGATATCATGAAATTCACATCTCTGAGAGAAATAGAAAAAAAATCAGTAAGGCAGTGTACAAGCTAGCCTGTTCTAGATATTCATAAGTGCTGTGAAGGAACCAAAGCAGAACAATATGGTATGAAAGAGGCTGGAGGAGGTTGAGGGGTCAGCAAGGTTGGCAGAGGAGGCTGTTTTAGTAGAGAAGCAAATGAAGAAGAGGGACCAAGAAAGCACAGGCCTGGGGGAAGAGTTTTAGGCAAAGGGAATATACATACAAAGGTAAGGGGGCAGGAAAGAGCAACTTCTGTTCCTGGAACAAAACAAAGCAAAACAAAACAAAACAAACAAAAAAAAAAACAAAGGGGCTGGAAATCTACTAAGCAAAATTGAGAGTAGTGCATGATGAAGTATTTGGGGTCTAGATCCTATAGGACTGCCATAGACAGAATTATATCCCTGAAAATTTGTATCTTGAAGCCTTAACTGCCAATGGGATGAAATGTAAAGATGATATCTTTGGGACATAATTAAATTTATATGTAGTCATGAGGATGGGGCCCTCATGATGGGATTAGTGGCCTTATACAAAGAGAAATAGACAGCAGATCACTCTCTTTGTCCATGAGAGGGCATAGTGAGAAAGCAGACATCCACAAGCCAGGAAGAGCATTCTCACCAGAACCCAGCTATGCTGGCATGCTGATCTCAGATTTTCAAGCTCCAGAACTGTGAGAAATACATTTCTGTTGTTTAAGCCACCCATTTTATGGTATTTTGTTAAAGCAGCCCTAGCAACTAAGACAAGGGCCTTCAAAACCATATTAAAGCCATTTGTATTTTATTATAAGTAGCAAAGAAGTTAGTGAATACATTCTCCATGATGAGTTTCTGGTTTAATAACTTTCATGCACCCTAACAATTCTAAGCAAATGGGGAGTGTAGACTGAGACACAAGCCAATCTGTGATTGAATTTCTAGATTTTCATTAAAAGTTCAATAGCACCTATTGTTGTTATTATTGTTATTATTATTATTACTATGATTAGTGCTCAAATACTTGCTGGAAAAGTGTTTCAGTCTTTTTCATCAAAAAAATTGTCATTCCATGTTCGTTAAATGCAATCACACATTACTTAGTTCTTAATTTACATTGCAAATGAATAAATGTTCCAAAAGGTATAAAAATTGCAAGAATAAAAAATGAACACTTTTGTAAATTTAGCATTATTTGATAAATCTTCCTAAATCAAACATGTCATTCATAATGTAGATTGAATTGTTCTGTTCCTCAGTAATCAGTCCCATGGAAATGTGAAAAAGTAGAGCCTCTGTTCTATTTATTTGGACAATAAAAACAAAATATAATAGTTGATGCCCCTGAGGTTTTCTTGTTTGTTTTTTTGTGTGTGTGGTATGTGGGCCTCTCACTGCTGTGGCCCCCACTGCTGCAGAGCACAGGCTACACAGGCTCAGCAGCCATGTCCCACGGGCCCAGCCACTCTGCGACATGTGGGATCTTCCCAGACCAGGGCATGAACTTGTGTCCCCTGCATCGGCAGGCAGACCCTCAACCACTGCGCCACCAGGGAAGCCCCCCTGAGTTGTTTTGATTGCCAATAAGAAAATGTAATTATTTTAAAGTACATGTGTTCTGTGAAAAACAAAAAAGATAATTGAATGTAATTCTCATAGCTAGGTAGAACTATTTATTAGATAATGAATTAAGCCTAGTCGGTTCTCTTATTTCAGGTCCAAAGCCTTATCTTTAACTACCAATTGGACATGTTTAGATGATCTTCCCATCACTACCTCATTCTCAGAATCTATAATTCAATCTTCCTCCACCTCTTTTTCTCCCCCCAAAACTAGGGCATCATTAGAGTATTCAAGAAGCAGACAAATGACTCATTTTGTGTATCCCAAATATTGTATATTCATGAAATCAGGTTAAAGTTATATAATATAAAGACTTGGAAGAAAAATAGTAACAGGGACGGGGTAGATGTCATCTTCCTACTGTCTAATCTGTTCAGCCCATCTGTTTGTGAGGAAATAGAAAATGGCATTCCCATGCAGACTGCTTTAGTTAACTGAGAAAATTACAGATTGGAAGAATATATGTATATGATTTTCAGGACTTGATGATTTTATTTGATGCATGCTTCTCCTCATCCATCACTTTTTCCAGTTATCATTGCATTCTCTGAGGTACCAGTGAGTTCATTCAGTATCAACTAGCAATTTTCTTGGAACTTTGCAGTTTATTTGGTTTCTGTTCACATGCTGCTCATTGAGTAAAACTTGCTTTTTCAATCCATTTCTAGAGAGCTGCTTTTTAGATATCTATGTATGTTAGGAACATATTAAATATCAATTTCTAAGAAGCCATCACCAAATAGCTTTTTAGAGATTAGAAAATGGTATAACGTATATTATACCATTTCTGTTGAGTTTCCTTTGTGTTTCAGAAAAAGCCTACTATGCAAATTGGGCAGATATCATGTCATTTTAGAGATAAAAGGAAATTCGAAGTTCATGCTAATTAACAATACGAAGTCCAAGGCTAAGAAATTAGCTCATAATTCCTACCATACTCTTTACTCTGTACCCTAACATGAATGGTTATTTAGATGCAAGACTTTGGCCAAAAAAATATAATTTGCAATATTCAATATGTGTATGTTTTTAAGTTAATATTTCTTCAACTTGAAAGTATATTGTTTGCTTATTGGGAAAAATATATTCAAAAAATTTAGAAAGCACACAGCCTATAATTTATACCCAACATAGCAACATATAGCATTTCAAACTTTTCCCACAACAGATACTGAGGTTTTGTGAATATAACCATCTCTGCACTTGTATTGGTATCTGCAGTGCTGTTTAAAAGTGGCATACTTTATATAAAACATTTTATCTAATTGATTAATTTCAAATTAATTTTGAAGGTAAATTAATCTATATGGGTGGGCTAAAATTGATTTTCAGTAACTATAACCTATGGATTGAGTGTTCAAAATGTTCATGTAAATATTCAAATTTCATGAAGACTGAAATAATCTAAATGACTCAAAACATAAAAAGGAAAAATAAGTCATAGATTAAAACCTCAAAATGAGACTTAAAATATTCCTCTTAGAAAAAAAACTTACATTATTTATCTAGATAAAGGGCTCTGAAAGAGAATATGATAAAAAAATTTGTGCTTCTTCAAAGTAGTCTTTAGGCTAAAGGAAATAAAGGTTTTATATTAAATGTGAATTTTTTATTCATCTGAATTACTAATATTGCTTATATTATTCAGTCTTCAGTTGGGTGAGTCTAATGAAAACCCAACTGAATACTATATTGTGTTGTATTAAATATTCTTCACTGCAGTGTGTACCACGGGGTCTCACTTTATTGTGTGTAATTTCCATGCATTCTGGAATCATTTTTTTTCTCTTATTCTAGCCATTTTTGCTTATTTCTGCTTCCATCAAGCTTAAAAGGAAAGACAATAAATACACGGAAGGAATAGATGATGAAACTGTAAAATTCACCAACACATTTACATGCACAAGACTACCTTGAATCCTAGAGTCTATTTCCATAAATGCATTTAGAAAACCTCATGGGGACTCCAAAGGAATAGAATGGGAACTAGATGAGTTCCCTTTTTGAATCATGAGTTGCTTAGAGTGAAGGATTTCACAAGTCAGAGCTGAACACAGCTAATAAAAAGGGTTTGCTTCTGTTGGGGGACAAAATCTTATGTATGCTTTTGTATGGATTAAGTCCAGATTTATTATCCTGAACTATTCACCCAGCGTTAATCATAAATCAATCTAGTGACAACTTTAAAATATGATAAAATTGTATATGCAACTTGAATAATCCATTTAACAGGTCAAATCAATGATTTTGCTCCAAGCTTTCTTTCAATTGGGTTCTACAGTGATGCATTATCTCTTTACAAATTTTATTCTCCCAAGCAATCAAGGACAGAGGGTACCCCACAGTAATTTGATGCCCCTGTGTCAGGGAACACAAATCAACTTGAAAGGAACAGTATGCCTGGTTTAATGCCATATTTTATGCAGAACAAGAGAAACGACAGTTCCTAAGACTAAACTTAAAGCCTTGAAAAAAGTGAATCTGGAGAATCTCACCCTTGAGGATTGCTTAGCTGTTACGTATACATATATTTTCCCCTAGAAAAATATTCCCCAAAGTGATTCCAAACGTGTATCTCCAGAAGATGATAGCTAATGAATAACTTCTCTCCCTCCTGCATGTGTGATAAACAAATGCTTTCCAACCAAGTCAGACATATTATGCAGTTCATTGTCTGAAATAAATACACATAGAGGTTGGTATTTTAATCAAATAAATATTAAAAACTTTTAAATTAGATTTTTACATCATTCTCATGTATAGATATGAATTGTCATACTCTGTAATGTGACATATTCCTGTGAAAGGCCATTATGTTTAAATGTATCTTATTTAGTTAATGTATATTGATATATTTTTTAAAATTATAGCCTGATGATTTGGCATGTAGAACTATCTGAAGGGCCACTCCTGCACCTTCCTGACTACTGAAAAATAAAGCAGTGGGGAAGAAGTAAGCTATGAAATTAGAGCGATGTCTGAATCTTGGAGCATCAGCTTACTAGCTGAGTGACTGGGAGCTCAGGTGCTTTAAATCTCAGTTACCTCATCCATTAAATGCAAATAATAGAGTTTTTTGTGAGGATTAAATGAGACATGCCATTTAATTGAGAAGCAGATATTTTAATTTTATAATCAAAATCATGCATTTTTACTAGTAATTTTATTTATTTCTAATATGTGGATCCACTACAAACCTCTGAATATATATTATGTATTGATGTAGGTGAACCTTGAAAGAATTTCTGTTAATGCTAATTAGCTAAAGTTAACTTTAAAAAAATGTTTGTGTTTTTTAATGCACCTCTGGTGAATAACTTTATTCAGAAAGTTACAGTGAGACTTTTTCTTGGCACAATTTTGTAACCTGGAAAAGCAAATGAGAAATATGTGACAATACACTTGTTAAGACAGAGAATAAATACTTTAAGTTTGGTAATACCTTATACTTCTAAATTATGTAAATTCATGAGCCAATGTAACAGTACAGACTCAAACACTGAAGCAGAAAATTAGAATCTGTGATCTTAGACACTTTAATAATAAATCTCATTAATTGCTACTGACAGTCCTTTAGAGATGAAAAATCATTATATTTTCAGGTTTAGCCCAATGGCTGTGGAAAAATATTATTCCCTACCAGTGGATGATCTAATTTAACTGAAGAGCAAACCCTATAAAATCAGAGTTGATGACCTGGTTGATCAATATGCTTAGTAATTCTATTAGAGTTAAATGTAATTTAGGAAATCAACCACTAAAAAATCACCATTCTTTTGGTTAAATTATTCTTAATTATAAAATTCATATATATTTTAATGTAATATTTAAATTAATATATCATATATATTATAGATACTTATAGAAGTTGCATGTAAAGATATATTTCCTCTAGAGAATGCACAGATGAATTTTGGGGAGGCAAAAGAAAGTGGATGAACTTTAGCAAAGTATTTTGTGGGGTTTTAATCTCAACTTTAAAAATTTGATAAGATATATTATGAAGAGAAGCATATTATATATGCAGATGTGTGACTGCAACTATTTCACTTTCCTAAAATGAACACTTTATCTCTCTTGAAACTGTGAAATAACTACAATACCCCCATTCTTACACACACATACCCAAAAAACTCTCCGAATTTCTACCATGCTCTTTGTCAGAGAAATCACTGGGTAAGGGGGGGAGGCATGTTTGAAACATTATTGTGGTAATTTCAACCAAAATCAAGGGGCAGAAACAAGGTCAAATCAGTTGCTTGAATTGACCTCTCACTTCACTTAAATTACAAGTGGTTCAATAACCCTGTGAACCAGGTAGTGAAATGTGGGTGAATGTGGGTGGATTAAGATCATAGGAATTTGTAACTGGTATTGCTGATGCCGTTTTTAGACTTAGTACAGTTTCAGACATAAACTTCGATTTAAAGTGAGGCAAATATGCATATGATTACCTATGTATTTTTATAACCAATATGAAGTTGACACTGTTTCATAATTTTATTTTAGCCAGGATATTAAGATGAAAAATTACTCATGAGAAATATACTCAGATAGAAGTATATTTCATCCATTACATCTAAAAGAGAAATGCAGTAGAAAATTTCATTTACATTATTATACAAAATGTAATAAATACTGTAATTATTAAAAGTCTGTGATAATATTCATTTCAACACTTTTGAACCTTAAGAGCTATAAACAGAGAGTAAATACATTGAAAATATCATCTCCATGGCTTTAAGTAAGCACTACCTAATAAGAGCATAGATGTGCACACAAAAAGTATAACTTAAAAGTTTATGGATGGGGCTTCCCTGGTGGCGCAGTGGTTGAGAGTCCGCCTGCCGATTCAGGGGATACGGGTTCGTGCCCCGGTCCGGGAAGATCCCACATGCTGCGGAGCGGCTGGGCCCGTGAGCCATGGCCACTGAGCCTGCACGTCCGGAGCCTGTGCTCCGCAGCGGGAGAGGCCACAACAGTGAGAGGCCCGCCTACGGCAAAAAAAAAAAAAAAAAAAAAAAAAAAAAAGTTTATGGATAACTTAAAAATGCTGAGGGGGCATACTAAAAAAAAAATTGGTTTTCAGGTCACACTTCTCAAAGAAGATAAAAGTGAAACTAGACAGTGAAGGAGTCTGCTGAGCTGAAAATAAAGGACTGAGATTGTTAGAGAACTTCAGACAGAAATTAGTGGAAGAAATGAGTGAAATGCATGTGTTTATCAGAGAGTGGATTGTTATGTTTAGAGCATGAATGTCTCTTGGTGGGGTTGGAGTGGTAGATGGGATTATGAGTTGATAATTGCTGATACTGGGGGATGGATGCATGAGGGCTTATTACATAGTCCTCTAAACTTTTTGAAATTTTAACATAAAACACACACTACACACTCACTCACACACACACTCAGGGGCACCAGGGAACTAAATTTGGGTGTTGTACATGTTTCACTGGTGCTTAATTACTACAGTGACACATGTCAAGTAGCAGGCTCAGACTATAAGAGACAAATCAGACAAGAATATCTCCCATTAGACATTTACAGATTTAAAAAGTGCACTCAAGGAATAGTCACATCAGCACATTGTTGCAGATGATATCCCTGAATAAGAAGGGTCATACCAGACCTCCCAGAAGCTTATCTATTCCCCACTCCCAAGCCCAGACTTACATAGGTAGGATGTGTGCTGGAGACCACATAACCTGCCTCAGGTGCAGCTCATCAATATTGACAGACTCTAAAATGCAACATGATGACAGTATTCACTAGAGTAAAGTCCATCAGGAATGAGTTTCTCATTGTTGAACCTCAGCACCCCCTCGTCAACCTGGTCAGGACCTAGACAACCTAGTTGGGTACAAAAACTTACTTGATCTTATTGTTGAAGAACTAGAAGAAATAGACATTCTAAAAGTCATGCTAACATATACTATTTTTTTATTGGACCTTGAGTTGATAAGTAAAAAATTGGATACAGTCACACAATCAGAGAGGTTTGAGGATATCAAAGACCCTGGAAAAACTTGACCTTTAGGATGGTTTAAATGTAACCTGTAAAAATAAAATAATTTTAATCAATGGCTATTTTATCAACTGAACCTGTGTTGCATTATTTAGACAACTTTTTAAACTTATAATCAATGGACAATTTATAGTCAATATGTAACACTCTAAATTCTGGGCTTATAAGCTAAATCATGTTTTATGAAAATGTTGCTGAGTACTGTTAAACTCTCCTTTCCATTATATTTTACAATATAAATGTAAGATAACAACTTTTTGAACTGCTGTGTTATAATAATTTTATCAGCTGTTGTAAGAGTAGACTTTGAAAATCTTCGGTAAAATATGCCAAATTTCAGTGCCCTGAAATATGTCATTACTGCAACGTCTCAAACAGTGTTGGCTCATGTACTAGAATTACAGTAACCTCCAAGGAATTATGAAAAATAATCGTATTAGTGAAAGAATTGTTACATGTTTCAAAGCCTAGATTTAAGTCCAAGTTGGTGCCACATGTAACATTAATCTTCAGATCTTTGCAGAATTCCTCTGGGCAATAGCCCACATCATAAAATCAAACATAATGATGAATAGACACTTTTTACTCTGAAGAAGTCCAGGAAATAAAATTTCACTGCACGATTTGGCATATGTGTTATGTAGGATTTTCTCTTCTTCTTTAGCATGAAAAATTATATGTGATATTGGACTAAAAAGATTAATAGTCTGATGTACTATGCAAATCTTAACATAAAGCTCAAAGATGTAACATCTTTATTTTTTTCCAAGCCTCAGATGATTTAAGTAAACAGCCCTTGCTTGTCCAGGCATGATATCAATTAAGCAAAGACTTAGTATAAATACTCATATTTTATTTTCATTTTTTCATATTCATCTACCAAAACATATACTTTAAAATGCAGAGAATATTGCAGCATGGTTCTTTAGCAAAATACCTAAAAATATATTAACTTATTCGATAATTATTCTGGACACAGCATATTCATCATAAGCCTTAAAAAGATAACATACCATATATCTTCCCTAAAACAACTAATATAAATGTTAACTTAAAAGTGTTTTCAATTTTTTTTTTCATTTTTCTATTTATTCTCAAATGAATGAGGTGTTGAGGAGTGTTTCCATAACAAAATATCTGATAACTCTATGTTGTAAAACTTGCAAAATGTGCAATCTTTTTTTGAAAAGATTGCATAATAGAAAATACATTGGTAGTCAGCTTAAAGATATGTTTCAGCTGATAAAGGATTTGATTGCCATGATTTACATAGTATGCTAATCTCTGCCAAACTATGGGATTTTTTTTTTTTTTGACTAACACTATCACAGACAAAATATTAGCGGAAAACCCTCATCAACACTCCACCATTGTCATCTGGTAGGGCCTTTTTTCATTCTAATGAGCATGGTCTGTCTTGTCTACAAACACTAGCCTCTCCTATATGATATGTACAGACATTCAATCAGATATTTAGTTACATCTTAACATGAGTTCCAAACAGCTGGCTAATTCCCTTGTTTCTGATTAAAGACATTACAAAAAATAAACCTAACATGGCATTTACATATGACTCTAAGTTGAAACATTATTAATAAGTTTTAAGCATTTAAGAGATAAAGACTTTTTTAAAGCATGGGGACAACAGTTTCTAAAACAATGAAACACTTTCACAAAGTGGCGGGGAAGAGGGATGAAATTGATTGGAATGTTAGCAGTTTGAAAGGGGAGATCCTGGAAAACTGTCGGATAAGGATTTGCTAATGCAATGTATAGTCTTACTGTCACTGATGTGCCAAAGTCAATAATGTACATTTTGGGCTGCAATTGACCAACAGTGAATATTTTAGAAGCAAGAAGGTAACTGCCTAATTTGAGGACAGATGACACAACGTGATTTGGGGTCATACATTTTTGTGGTACTGTCGATTATAATATGCCCTCCTTTTTTTCATATAGACAAAATTTGGGGTATATTTAGAATTATCAAATGAAATATTATTCTTTTAAAATCTCCTGGTAATGCGATAGTGAAGTATATTTTCGTTGCCATAAACTTTAACATCTTCAAAGAAGGGGAAAGTGAACCAGACACTCTTGGTTTTTGTGCTACTCCTTATGACTTGGACAGATACATTAAATCTGTATTAACTCTTTCAGACATGAAACTTTTAAGTATCCAAAGTCCAAAGGCTATCAAACACAGATGTAAGAATGTTACCGAAAATTATATAATGTGTGTAATATCTGACTTTTATTCATGTTTTTGGTGATAGTGTTCATGGAACTTACTCCCTCAGAAACATTTCACAAAGCTACAGTGCATGGTACTGACACCAGACTAGACCCATAGACAAACAGGACTTAGACTAGCTTACCATATACATGTATATCTATTCGGGTGTGTTTGTGGATATACATGTGCGGATGTATGCATGGGTGTGTATTTGTATTAGTATATACAGGCATATGAATTTGGAAAGCTCTCTGTGATATATATCTGAAATGTGAAAATGTGAAGAACATTTAAGAGCAATCCTGATTGAAAAAGAACTCTCACCTATACAAAAAAATATTTTGTTGCATATATACATTTATACAAAGTTATTTTGAAATATTATGTAGCAGTTTAAAAAGTGTGTGTGCGTGTGTTTATTGATGGAAAGATCTCCAGGATATGTTATTAATAGATAAATCAAGGCACAGAACTAAGGACTGATAGGTATTATTTAATCTCACTATATTATAAAGTATTTGTAAGTATATCATAAATGCATAGGTATACAGACAAAACATATGAAAAAAACACCCTCTGTTTTAGACCATTTGAGTGTCTATAACAGAATACCATGGACTGGGTGGCTTATAAACAACTGAAATTTACTTCTCAAAATTCTTGAGGCTGGGAAGTCCTAGATCAAGACTCTAGCTGATTTGGTGTCTGGCAAGAACCCATTTCCTGATTCCTAGACAGTCATCTTCTCTCTCTGATTATCTGGAGCCTTTATTCTTACTTTCTAGAGGCCACAAAAGTATATGTTTCCAGTTACCTATAGATGTCTAATACAAAAAGAGTAGCAAGAATATCGCCCCATAAGTAGTTAAATACTTACTAGTAATTTGATATTTCAACTGTTGACTTACTGCAAAAGAAAAAATTTTTAAGTAAGAAAATTTAATTACTCTTATCCCATTAAGTCATCATGTTGAATTAGAAATTATGTGAAAAGTGAAATAATATTAAGATAAAGGTTTTAAAATAGTTTTATAAAGCAAGTGAAAAGAAACTACTAGGTACTACATAATTAATGATCAAATGGATGACATAGAAAATGTTTTAAATATTCACAAAAATAAATAATCAATGTAGTCCCTAAAGATTGGAATTGTAAAGTCAAAGGAATTGTATTTTATTCCTTTCCCTTTTCTTTTGTACACTGCTTCCCGCCCCCCACCCAGATATCACAGCATCGACTTCGTGTGCCCCTTCCATGGCCCAGGCCTACCCAGCACTGGGAAATATTCTATCGTGGAAGAAAATCTCCCTCCTTATATTTAAAGGAGACTAATCCTTCAAAATAATTAAAATGTATTTTTTAAAAAGCAGTCCGATTAATTTAACTATTACAGATAATGACTGAGTGATAATCTCCTAAACCTAATTCAATGTAAAAGGATTAATCTAAGAGAAACCACTAATGATAGAATTTCTAACAATGTAAGATAATGGCATGAAATGGCTTCTGGGATGAAGGAAATCATTTTAAGGCTGAGTTTGAGAGCAAACTCTTTTCTGAACAGTTCCTGATTTTTGCTTCCTTGTTTCTTCTTTCTCTGAACCTGTAGACTCTTAAAATTCTAAGTTTCTTTGATGGTAGTTCAGGATACAGAGAAGATCAGAGCTGTGCATTTGTATTTGGTTATGTTTGTGAAGTATATAAGAAAATATCAGTGGTTTAAATATACACTGCCCGATGGCCTTCTCTCTTTAACAGTTCTAATGTTTGAGAAATTCTGGATTCATATTGAGTTTAATAATAGTCGCTCCTGACCTATTTACCAATTTTTGGATTCATTTTTTCAGTTACTTGCTATATGGTTCTACTTGTATGCCTTGTCATTTTATAATAAATCTATAATGCAATTTATCTTTCTTTAACCTTTATTTGGAAAAATATAGTAAGCATAAAGCTTTGGAGTCAACTTGTGTTTTAAGGCTTAAGTGGATGTCATTCTCCTTTTCCTGTTGGTTCTAGTATGTTCCAGTTATTCCCTCTCCTTCATTCATCCTGCTATACTGTAATGACCTTCACTTCATACTGAATTATTGAAATAGCCTAATGTCAGTCTCTCTCTCTCTCATCTAATTTGTACTATCCAAACCAAAAACCCCTGGAGAACTCTCATTGCCTTCAAGACAAAGTCAAATTATATCACTCAAATTCCCTTCCAGAGTCAACCAGCATCTCCTTACCTTAGCTCTGGTCAAACCCTCTATTCATACACCATCCACCTTAACTAAAAATCCAATGCCAGTCAAACGTCTTGGTATTTCAGAACAGATCTTGAGGTCTCTCTCCAACATACCACCTTCTCAAGTTCTAAAACTCTTTATTTCCTCTCAGTTCTCCTGTGCCTATTGTCTATGCAACTTATCTGATGATAATTCTGGTCTTTCCCTAGTGATAACTTTTGATTTATGCTTTCAAACCCATGGCATGGTTAATGTTTCGTGCTTGGAGTTTGATTTTCCTAGTTCAATATGCCATTCTTAAGGCAAATACCATGTTTAATATAAAGTGTTTACATATTGAATAAAGGGATGTCTAATTCTGCCAATCTACTGAGCTAGGTACTGGGATTATAAATTCCTGTAGAAAGCACAAAACAGAGGTCAAGGATCAATTTGTTATATTTCCTAGAGTTTTGAATATCGTACCTTTATATTCATGTTGTGTGTGTACATCTAAATATTAAGACATAGATAGAAGCTTACATTATTTCAATTTGATTGTTACAGTTTATGTCAAGCATTTACATAGCTGCTAGATAATATTTCATTAATTTCATTCAGTATATTTACTGAGCACCCACCATGACTACTACTGGTTCCTATTCTTAAAAAGTTTAGGACTTATGGAAAAATCGATTAATAGATCATACAAATTGATTTCAACTGGAGGTATAAGTACTATGAAGAAGAGGAGCTTAGTCCATTTGGCCTGTTGTGGAGCAAAAATTCCATAAACTAGGTAGCTTAAACAACAAATGTATCTTTCTTACAGTTCTAAAGGCTAAGAAGTCCAAGATCAATTTGCCAGCACATTTGATGTCTGGTAAGGACCCACTTTCTGATTCATAGATGATCACCTTCTAACTGTATCCTTACATATGAAAAGAAGAGCTAAAGAGCTCTGTAGGGTCTCTTTTATAAGGGAATTAATCCCATTCATGAGGACTTCACCCTTATGACCTAATCAAAATCCCAAGGGTCCCATCTCCTAACACCATCACATTATGGATTAGGATTTCAACATATGAATTTTGGAGGAACACAAACATTGAGTTCACTGCAGAGCATGTCTGCCGACATGTAAGTAGAAAGCAAAAGACACCAACCACGATGGAGCTGTCAAGGAAGGGTTTCCTAGAGATATGAATTCTGATCTGATGAATAATAAAAAAGTTTGGGTGACTGCTCAAGGAAGAGTTTCCAGGTAAAGGTAGCAACATACACAAATAACATTTGACAGGACTTCCCTGGTGGCACAGTGGTTAAGAATCTGCCTGCCAATGCAGGGGACATGGGTTTGATCCCTTGTCTGGAAAGATCCCTCATGCCATGGAGCAGCTAAGCTCGTGCACCACAACTACTGAGCTTGCTCTCTAGAGCCCACGAGCCACAACTGCTGAGCCCGTGTGGTGCAACTACTGAAGCCCATGTGCTCTAGGGCCCGCATGCTGCAACTACTGAAGCCAGCTCAACAAATGTGCCCACACACTACAACTACAGAAGCCTGCTTGCCTAGAGCCTGTGCTCTGCAACAAGAGAAGCCACCACAATGATAAGCCTGCACACCATTATGAAGAGTAACTGCCGCTCACACAACCAGAGAAATCCTGCACAACAATGAAGACCCAATGCAGCCAAAAATTTTAAAATTAAAAAAAAAAAACATTTGGCAGGCGGGAGAATGATGCATTTAAGGAAGTGAAATTTAGCTAGTGTGGCTGAGCAGAAGGAAGGGCTGTGTTCTGCAAAATGAGGTTAGAGAGTAATTGAGGACATATCATGCAAGATCAGGTAAGCTATGTAGAGAACTTCTATCTTTATTCCAAGAAAAATGAAAATCCATGGAAGGATGTTTGTGTATGTGTGGTTGGAGGGTGTGAGTGTGGGTGAGTTAAACATTTGCAATTCAAAAAGATCATTCTGACTGCTCAGTAAGGGGTTAGAGTGGAGGCCAAGTCATCAAGGAAACTACTATAGACATGACCCAGCTTTGACCAGAGTAGTCTTGAGAGAGTTTACTAAGAATGGATGGATTTAAAAGGTGCCTAGGAGGCAAAATTGACCAGAAAAAATATCAGTGCTGTGAGTGCTCTGACAATAATAAAATGCAATATTAAAATAGTTCTGTTTTAGATTAGAGAAAGTTTGAGATTATGAATGAAAAATTTTGTTACTTTTATAGCAATTTTATTATGTGTTATGTTATTTTATACTATTATGTTAAAGCAAAGTATAACGTGAGAGTTTTAGCTTTACATGAACAAAGATATTTCCTTGGTTAGGTTGGTAAGGAAGGGAGGATTCTCCAAGTATCCACCCCATGTCCTAAACTATTTTACCTTAAAATGACCAACAATTACATTTTCTCTATGAATGCAAATAAAAAGGAACAACACGAATCTATTAATTAAAATTTATTATTGGAAGATTTTAATATATTAACTTATTATATTACAATCAATAATACATTTTTCATACTATGACTTGATTTCTATAGAAATTTTGATGATTTTTTAGTTAACTCATTTTGATCCAATGCTCAGTTTTCCTTAAATCTTACCCAAACTTTGAATTCATTCTTCTTAAATATTGTCCCTATAAGAAGTTACCTTTCTCAAAATATCTTTAGGTAAGACGTTATTAGAGCTCAAAAGCCTACTTGTTGCTATATATGACATATAAATAGAGACCACAGAATATTAAACTGTAGATTAAGTCCTATGAGGCATTCATTATCTAAAAACCAACAAAAGGTGTTATGAAATGGCTTTACTGTCATTGAGTTCAAGTATGTGTTGCAGAAATAATTTTATGCATTTAATCATGCATAATGGGGGTATTATGTGTCTTAAATACATAATATGTAAATAAGGCTTATCATAAATTTTTTTAAATAGGATATTCCAGAAAGATAGTTGTTTCTCCTTTATAATATCAAGATATTTCTCCACATTCCTGTGATTGGGACATTCAACTGTATCACTGACAATATTTCCAAAAGACATTGAATTCTATCAGGAAAAACATGAGGCTTTTTTCTTTTAATCGATTTTTAAATTACATGTTTATAAATGAGCATCATTTTGAGCCTTGTCATTTGGTCTAGGAAGCTATTTAGGAGCAAGAGCCTCTTTTATTTCAACAGACAGTAACTGTTGAAATGATTCAAATACTGATAGAGATAGTAAATACTAATCTTTGGGTCTCAAATTCCCATTAAAAACATGAAAGATTCTCAGTGCTGAGACTGAAGGATTTAGCTGCTTTGTTGTAATAACCAAAGCGGTTTCAATATTTGAATGTGCAATATTTTGATAAAACCACACCTATTTGTATATGCATATTTATTTTGCTGTCTACCTAAGGTATTCCAAACAGTGAAAAATGTAGATGAAGCAAGTACAGTGGTCTTTTATATTGCCAGAAACAGGGATTAATACATTTTCATCTGAATTTATTTAATCCAAATCTCATGGCAATGTTATGAAAACTAAAGTTCGTATGATAACCCGGAAAGCATTTTCCATAAAGTGAAGCAATGAAAACAAGCAAAGCAAAAAGTAAAAAAAAAAAAAAAAAAAAAAAAAAAGATATAAGGTCAGTAAGATCTCTGATTACTAAATGGGATACAAAAGAACTTTATGATTTTGCATAATTAATCTGTTGCTATTCATTCATTTGTTTTAATATAAATGACAAAATGTTTTTATGTGTGTTTTATTAACTTACTATAAGATTTAAATAATTGGATATATATTCATATATCATGATAGAAAGATTCATATAATCTAGTCTTCAACAGTCATCAACAAAAACCTTGAGATATGGAATCTGAAACTTCATATTCAGAAAATTATTCTTATATTTTGGACAGTAAAATATCTTTTCAGTTCGGTTGTTGAGAGTCAGTTCTCACACATCCCTTATTTTCTAACCATGTGTGGAGTGGGCCCCCATTATTGTACTCACACATGAGTGTAAATACTTGCCATACCTGAATCAAATTATAATAAGATGTTTTACAGTACTTTAAGCAAAGTGTTCTTTTTAATTATTGGTAAAGCCTTTCTAAAATTTTTTGAAAATTTACTCTAACATTACAAAAAATCAAATGATGAAATGAACATTGAGCTATAGACCTCAGTTTACATGTATGGGAAAAATGTGATTCTTGTTGAATGGATTTATTTGAGTAAAAAATGCAGTATCTATTCAATTTGGTTTCAGAATATATTCCCAGGCAACTATAAGACTGATTTCTTCAAATAAGTACCCTTAGGTTTCATGAAAGTTATGCATGGGAACGTCCTGTGGATTCAGAAGAAAATTGATTTCAATGCATAGGAAGAGTGGTAAACCCCAGTTCATATTTAGACTAGGTAAAATTTTTGTCATATTTAGACAACCTGTTAGAATGCAACATGGGGAAAAATCTGTAATGTTGGTTCATACATTTTTAACAACTGGGTTTGTTTTTATCTTCTAGATTTATCTTAATTCTTTAGAATCATAATTGCAAGAGGTTACTGAATCAAATCTCCTTATTTTACAAATTAAAGCTCTGAAAAGTAGAAAATCTACCTAAGTCACTAGATCAGTGAATAGTTAGACAAAAATAGCATTCTCATAAATTGTAAAGGCATTCGTGGTGTGGGTTTTAAATCAAAAACTCTGAGATACAAAGTTGGTGTTAATTTGTTATTAAATGCAAGTAAACCATCATCTCTGAACTTTTGTTTCTTAATAGAATCATTGAAATCAAATGACATATATATTCAGTTAATAGAGAGCATATAATACTTGTTGCCACTTTTTAAAATACCTGCTACTTGGTAAGCACTGTGCTATTAACCTTACTTATGTTCTTTTTGAATCTAACAGGCCTCTCTACAAGGTGTTATTGCACCTAATTCATGGCATATTCATCTCAGTTACCACATATAAGCACTTGTGAAATGGTCACAACGCTAGTACAAAGCCAGGTTTTAAACCCATGTATATCTCTTCTCTGTGCCTTTATTGCCCAAGAGCATAGTAACTCTTAAAGTGTATTTTTTCCCCTTTTAGTTAAGTTATTTATGCAATATATATAAACTAACATTACTTTTAAACATTACATGATTTTTAAATTTTAAGTAAACAATAAGATTCAGGATATTTTAAAACATTGTGCATTTACGTAAGTTTTTCCAATTAGAAGATACAACAGCTGCCCTCTTAAGGTTTCTGGCATTTGAAATTATCTAGGGGAATGGAATTTTAATAAATGTACTCTTCTAAATTACCTCTGAGATTTCATTGGGATGAATGCAAAAATTCTGGAAGCACTTTATTATTAGTGGCACTTTTTTTTTTTTTTTTTTTTTGCTGTACGTGGGCCTCTCACTGTTGTGGCCTCTCCCATTGTGGAGCACAGGCTCCGGACATGCAGGCTCAGCAGCCATGGCTCACGGGCCTAGCCACTCCGCATTATGTGGGATCTTCCCGGACCACGGCACAAACCCGTGTCCCCTGCATCAGCAGATGGACTCTCAACCACTGTGCCACCAGGGAAGCCCAAGTGGCACATTTTAACTGAGAAAATTAACAGAGAGTAAAAGCATTGAAATGAACATGGGATTCTAAAGAAACTCAACACATAAAACTTATTTTTTCAATAAAAAAAATTGTCTCTGATACTTAGGAAACAAATGAAGAAAAATAAATGTGATTATTGATAAAATATGTATGCAAAATAAAATTATACAAGTATAAAATTGTCAGAAAATATACCTACCAAAGGGTATAATTATTGTATTGTCATGGTACAACTGGAAATTCTTATCTTTCACAGTAACTTCAATAATAATCACTGCAATTAAGGTTTTTAATTATTTAAATAATAATCACTGACTCTAGGTTATGTATTACAGCCTGAAAATTTCAATGCCATCTCCTTCTAGTGGACGTTTTAATAAAACACTTCTACATTTAATATTGCTTTCTACCCTACAACCAAGATTACTCTATCCAGCCAGAATCTCATTCAGATTTGACAGAGAAATTAAAACCTTTACAGAAAGGCAAAAGCTAATAGAAATCAGCACCACCAAACCAGCTTTACAACAAATGCTAAAGGAACTTCTCTAGGCAGGAAACACAAGAGAAGGAAAAGACCTACAATAACAAACCCAAAACAATTAAGAAAAGGTAATATGAACATACATACCGATAATTACTTTAAATATAAATGGACTAAATGCTCCCACCAAAAGACAGCCTGGCTGAATGGATACAAAAGCATGACCCGAATATATGCTCTCTACAAGAGACCCACTTCAGACCTAGGGACACATACAGATTGAAAGTGAGGGGATGGAAAAAGATATTCCATGCAAATGGAAATCAAAAGAAACCTGGAGTAGCAATTCTCATATCAGAAAAAATAGACTTTAAAACAAAGGCTATTATAAGAGACAAAGAAGGACACTACAAAATGATCAAGGGATCAATGCAAGAAGAACATATAACAATTGTAAATATTTATGCACCCAACATAAGAGCACATCAATACATAAGGCAAATGCTAACAGCCATAAAAGGGGAAATTGACACTAACACAATCATAGTACGGGACTTTAACACCCCACTTTTACCAATGGACAGATCATCCAAAATGAAAATAAGTATGGAAACACAAGTTTTAAATGATACATTAAACAAGATGGAAATAATTGATATTTATAGGACATTCCATCAAAGAACAACAAAATACACTTTCTTCTCAAGTGCTCATGGAACATTCTTCAGGATAGATCATATCTTGGTTCACAAGTCAAGCCTTGGTAAATTTAAGAAAATTGAAATTGTATCAAGTAGCTTTTCTGACCAC
Source organism: Mesoplodon mirus (assembly GCF_964341445.2). Taxonomy (NCBI): domain Eukaryota; kingdom Metazoa; phylum Chordata; class Mammalia; order Artiodactyla; family Ziphiidae; genus Mesoplodon; species Mesoplodon mirus. The sequence goes on from NC_138982.1 coordinate 114,437,969, forward strand.
AAATGCTATGAGACTAGATGTCAATTACAGGAAAAAATCTGTAAAAAAAAACAAACACATGGAGGCTAAACAATACACTACTAAATACCCAAGAGATGACTGAAGAAATCAAAGAGGAAATCAAAAAATACCTGGAAACAAAAGACAATGAAAACACAGACGCGAAACCTATGGGATGCAGCAAAAGCAGTTCTAAGAGGGAAGTTTATAGCAATAAAATCCTACCTTAGGTAACAATAAACATCTCAAATAAACAACCTAACCTTACACCTAAAGCAATTAGACCAAGAAGAACAAAAATACCCCAAAGTTAGCAGAAGGAAAGAAATCAGAAATATGAAATCAGAAATAATGGAAAAAGAAATGAAGGAAACAATAGCAAAGATTAATAAAACTAAAAGGTGTTTCTTTGAGAAGATAAACAAAATTGATAAACCATTAGACAGACTTATCAAGAAAAAAAGGGTGAAGACTCAAATCAACAGAATTAGAAATGAAAAAGGGGAAGTCAAAACTGACACTGCAGAAATACAAAGGATCATGAGAGATTACTACAAGCAACTCCATGCCAATAAAATGGACAACCTGGAGTAAATGGACAAATTCTTAGAAATGCACAACTTGCCGAGACTGAACCAGGAAGAAATAGAAAATATTAACAGACCAATCACAAGCACTGAAATTGAAACTGTGATTAAAAATCTTCCAAGAAACAAAAGCCCAGGACCAGATGGATTCACAGGTGAATTCTATCAAACATTTAGAGAAGAGTTAACACCTATACTTCTCAAACACTTCCACAATATAGCAGAGGGAGGATTACTCTCAAACTCATTCTACGAGGCCAGCATCACCCTGATAACAAAACCAGACAAAGATGTCACAAAGAAAGAAAACTACAGGCCAAATGTCACTGATGAACATAGATGCAAAAGTCCTCAACAAAATACTATTAAACAGAATCCAACAGCACATTAAATGATCATACACCATGATCAAGTGAGGCTTATCCCAGGAATGCAAGGATTCTTCAGTATATGCAAATCAATCAATGTGATAAGCCATATTAACAAATTGAAGGAGAAAAACCATATGATCATCTCAATAGATGCCGAGAAATGTTTTGACAAAATTCAACAACAAATTATGATAAAAACCCTGCAGAAAGTAAGCATAGTAGGAACCTACTTAAACATAATAAAGACCCACAACCAACATCATCCTAAATGGTGAAAAACTGAAACCATTTCCAATAAGATCAGGAAGAAGACAAGGGTGTCCACTCTCACCACTATTATTCAATATAGTTTTGGAAGTTTTAGCCACAGCAATCAGAGAAGAAAAACAAATAAATGTAATCCAAATCACAAAGAAGAAGTAAAGCTGTCACTGTTTGCAGATGACACGATACTATATCATGAGAATCCTCAAGGTGCTACCAGAAAACTACTAGAGCTAATCAATGAATTTGGTAAAGTTGCAGGATACAAAATTAATGCACAGAAATCTCTTGCATTCTTACACATTAATGATGAAAAATCTGAAAATGAAATGCAGAAAACACTCCCATTTACCATTGCAAAAAAAAAGAGTAAAATACCTAGGAATAAACCTACCTAAGGAGACAAAAGACCTGTATTCAGAAAATTATAAGACACTGATGAAAGAAATTAAAGATGATATAAACAGATGGAGAGATGTACCATGATCTTGGATTGGAAGAATCAACATTGTGAAAATGACTCTGCTACCCAAAGCAATCTACAGATTCAATGCAATCCCTTTCAAACTACCACTGACATTTTTCACAGCACTAGAACAAAAAATTTCACAATTTGTATGGAAACACAAAAGACCTCGAATAGCCAAAGTAATTTTGAGCAAGAAAAAAGGAGCTGGAGGAATCAGGCTCCCTGACTTCAGACTATACTACAAAGCTATAGTCATCGAGACAGTGTGGTACTGGCACAAAAACAGAAATATAGATCAATGGAACAGGATAGAAAGCCAAGAGATAAACCCACGCAATATGGTCACCTTATCTTTGATAAAGGAGGCAAGAATATACAATGGAGAAAAGACAGCCTCTTCAATAAGTGGTGTTGGGAAAACTGGATGGATGCATGTAAAAGAATGCAATTAGAATACTCCCTAACACCATACACAAAAACAAACTCAAAATGGATTAAAGACCTAAATGTAAGGCCAGATACTATCAAACTGTTAGAAGAAAACATGGGCAGAACACTCTATGTCATAAATCACAGCAAGATACTTTTTGACCCACCTCCTAGAGAAATGGAAAAAAAAAAAAAATAAACACATGGGACCTAATGAAACTTAAAAGCTTTTGCACAGCAAAGGAAACCATAAACAAGACCAAAAGACAACCCTCAGAATGGGAGAAAATATTTGCAAATGAAGCAACTGACAAAGGATTAATCTCCAAAATTTACAAGCAGCTCATGTAGCTCAATATCAAAAAACAAACAACCCAATCCAAAAATGGGCAGAAGACCTAAATAGACATTTCTCCAAAGAAGATATACAGATTGCCAACAAACACATGAAAGAATGCTCAACATCATTAATCATTAGAGAAATGCAAATCAAAACTACAATGAGATATCATCTCACACCAGTCAGAATGGTCATCATCAAAAAATCTACAAACAGTAAATGCTGAAGAGGGTGTGGAGAAAAGGGAACCCTCATACACTGTTGGTGTGAATATAAATTGATACAGCCACTATGGAGAACAGTATGGAGGTTCCTTAAAAAACTAAAATAAAACTACCATACGACCCAGCAATCCCACTACTGGGCATATACCCTAAGAAAACCATAATTCAAAAAGAGTCATATACTACAATGTTCATTGCAGCTCTATTTACAATAGCCAGGACATGGAAGCAACCTAAGTGTACATCGAGAGATGAATGGATAAAGAAGATGTGGAACATATATACAATGGAATATTAGCCATAGAAAGAAATGAAATTGAGTTATTTGTATTGAGGTAGATGGACCTAGACTCTGTCATACAGAGTGAAGTAAGTCAGAAAGAGAAAAACAAAGACCCTATGCTAACACATATATATGGAATCTAAAAAAAAAAAAAAAAAAAAATGGTCATGAAGTACCTAATAGCAAGACGGGAATAAAGATGCAGACCTACTAGAGAATAGACTTGAAGACACGTGGAGGTGGAAGGGTAAGCTCGGATAAAGTAAGAGAGTGGTAGTGTATATATGTCCATATGTACACTACCAAATGTAAGATGGATAGCTAGTGGGAAGAAGTCGCATAGCACAGGGAGATCAGCTCGGTGCTTTGTGAACAGCTAGTAGGGTGGGATAGGGAGTGTAGGAGGGAGGGAGATGCAAGAGGGAAGAGATATGGGGATATATATGTATATATATAACTGATTCACTTTGTAATAAAGCAGAAACTAACACACCATTTTAAAGCCATTGTACTCCACTAAAAACGTTAAAAAATATTACGGGCTTCCCTGGTGGCGCAGTGGTTGAGAGTCCGCCTGCCAATGCAGGGGACGCAGGTTTGTGTCCCGGTCCGGGAAGATCCCACATGCCGCGGAGCAGCTGGGCCCGTGAGCCATGGCTGCTGAGCCTGCGCATCTGAAGCCTGTGCTCCGCAACAGGAGAGGCCACAACAGTGAGAGGCCCACGTACCGCAAAAAATAAATAAATAAATAAATAAATAAATAAAATAAAAATATATTGCCTTCTCCAATTTTTATTATATTGACAATTATGATAAATAATATGAATCTTTTTCATTAAAGAAATTGGGATTGCATTGGCAATAAATGAAGAATTTAAGTTAGAAAAAGCATATTTTTTCTGTTCAGTGCTTGAGAATTTTCATGACAGATGTCCAAATAGATTTAATAGCTACTAGTAGAATGTAGAAATGTAGAATGTAGTAGAAATCTCTAGAATGTCATATATGACCAGAGGAATAACAGAAGTTAGTACCTTGGTGTTACTGGAGGTACAGGTTTTGTTTTAATTCAGTTAAAAATATATTATACACCTTTATGTCCAACCATTATGATACAAAATGAATAAGACATGCTCCCCATTTTTGAAGACCATTCAAGTCTGGTTTGAGAGATACATATACATAAATTAACATACATAGATCAATTTAACAAAATATGATTAACTTAAGATGAATCCAGTTTCTTCTTTGCTTTGTTCCCAGTTTTTAAATAATTTTGATGTTATTAAGACATATGCTGTTCTTAGCTTAAAAAAACCCTGGAAATCCCTTAGAATTGTCACTTGAACAGTATTTATCAATTGTAACATAGAAAAGAATTCATCTTCAACAAAGTATAGCCATACCCATTCACAACTATTCATATTTTTCATTTTTATGATAGTATTTCGTCTGATTCAAGTGGGAACTATCAACTCTTTACTTTTTTCTATATACACTCAATCGCTTACTAAAAATTAAAGAGCTAATTTTTGATGCTTTAGATGTGTATATATGTAGAGTGTTAAATTTTATGCCTAAAGTATGCTTTCTAAATGGAATTTTAAAATTCTATTTAAGAAATATATAATTAACGTTTAATTATTACATATTCATTTATTTATTAGGTTTAAATAATGCTGATACATACTCACACATACATGCATGCACATCAAATGGAGGAAATTTAGTGGGAGTATTCAATCCTACCCTTACCAACGTTCTAATGCTGGTCCCAAACTCCTTTTCTGTTAGGTGACTCTAGGTATCTCTTCCTTCTTGTCATGAAAAAGTATTTTCAGGCAGGTAACTGATGCCATCGATGGTGTAGATTACCTTGTCAAAATGTTAAATCCCCTCCAGAAATCTAAACATCAAACCACATATCCCCAGATACTGAAATAAGTTTATGAGAGTCATAGATTTCCTGGACAGCAGAGTGTACCCATAGTTCTGAAGTAATGCTGACTGCTTTTCTGATTGTAGAGTCAGTGTTGTAACATTCTCTTGGTGGAGTCTCTTCTCCTGGACACTTTTGCATGAAAAATGCAAGGTCTGTGTTTTCAGTTATCTTAAAAGGAATGTCATTGAGACTTTTTTTTTTTTTGACTAAAGGATTAAGTCTATTAATGTTATCCAGTTTATTTGGATAAAGGTTTGCTTAATTACTTTTTATGACCCCCCCATCATGGTCAAGCTGAGCTTGTTGTTTTAAGGACATAAACATCGGATAATTTTCTCTTAAAACCATTTCGGTCAGGACTACTGTCCACAGAGTAAGTACAAAATGTTATTTATTTGATGTAAGGTATACCTGGCACATCACCTTTATCGTTTTATGGGATTAATAGGTGTTTGTTTACTCAAAATATTAAGGAAATACTAAAGTTTTGTACTTAGGAGCAATAATCTCCACAGGATATGTTATTCAAATTCCAATTTTAATATGCTGAATTTATATATATATATGACTTCAGAAGATGTGAGGAGTTGAAAGATAATGGCACAAAAAATTTGTGCTCTACAATTTAAACACAGTTGGAAGTTTTTTTCTGAATTTAATATAAAAATAAATCAACTAAAGATAAACTCTAAAAACATACTCTTCTTTGACTATAAATGCCATCTTCAAATAGAAATGATAATGTAGATTTACATTGAGCTAATTGCTGCATGAATTTATAGGTGTTATTGGCTCCTTCATTCCTTCACTGAAGGGCTTATTGAGTGCCCCTTCTGTTTTACATCTCCCCAGTAGGTATGAGATACAAAACTGATGAGATCAGATTCCTCTCCTTGGGTAGGCATAAATGTACAAAAAGCAAGTAGAATTAAATGATCAAAGTGATGAAGATAGATACAATGATTCTAAGATTGCAAAAGAGGAAAATATTATTTCCACTTTCAAAGCACAATTCAGGAGAGATTTCAGAGAGATGATATCTTGAGCCATTTCTTGAAGGAAAAATGGCAACTTGCCTGTTGCAGGAACAGAGGAAGAAAGGGCATTCCAAGTAGTAAGAGTCTTGGCAAAGACAGTAGTGTAAAAGGCCATGGTCTGCTTAGATAAACATAGAGAATGATTGCCTAAGAATAACAGATAACAAAGGGTCTTGAATGCCATTTGAAGAAGGTTGGATTTCCTTCTAGCCATACAATTGCCAGCAAGTTATTAAAATACGGAACTCAGCATTTATTATATCAAGACAACCATTCAGTTATGATTCCTTCAGAGTAACATTGCCTCAGATGCACTGAAATATGTTAGTTGATGACATCTTGACTGTAGTGTTGTTGTTAACTTTGTATATTTGGCCATATTGGAGGTTATGATAAATTATAGTTTCTTTTATTATTTTAGGATGACTATGTTACTTCCTTTGGATTAGTTTCCAAAGGTAAATGTGTGTTTTATGTTTCCACAAACAGTAGTGCTGGGTAGGGGGAGGGAGGAAGATAGCTGCTTCTCTCTACTGGCACAGAGGTTCAAGGCATCTTTTAGTGGCACCTCCCTGGGCATCCTCTGTGTGATCTCAGGAACAGACTGTGGAGAGAACAAGTCCCTGGGTTCACAGTGCAGGAGGCCAAATATTGTCACAGTGTTAAAAAGTCTGCTATGAGAAAGTGTCTATTTGAAACCAACCCGAATGTTTACTAGAAACTTTAAAATACCTTTTGAATGTGATTTGTCTTGACAATATGAAAGAACATTCAGTTGTTTTAACTTCTTTCAAAAGCTGTTATTTATATAGTCACTTGTCTTATGCGCGTGTCCAGGTCAATGAAGGCACGTCGTACACTTATTTTGGCATCTTTCGTCTGAATTTGATAGAACTATGTGTCTGAAGATACTTTGAGAAATTTGGAAAAGACACATGGAGCACCTAGCTTATTCTGCCACCTTGTGGTTAAAACAGCAAACTTTTATTACACCAACAATTTCCAATTAAGTATTTTTTACCTCAGGAAATTTTCACTATTTCATAAATAGGAATCACTAAGAACACTGTTTTTAAATATAGTTTCTGAATAAACATGTACATATTTAAGGCAATATAGTGCTTTCTTTGAAGTGCATAAAGAAATGACAAAAAAATTAAATCACATGTTCTTGGGACACATTTAAGAATAGAAAACTAATGTAATTAGGGCTTACCTGGTGGCACAGTGGTTAAGAATCCTCCTGCCAATGCAGGGCACATGGGTTCGAGCCCTGGTCCAGGAAGATCTCACATGCCTCGGAGGAACTAAGCCCGCGTGCCACAGCTACTGAAGCCTGCACGCCACAAGTACTGAAGCCTGCGCGTCTCGAGTCCGGGCTCTGCAATGAAGAGTAGCCCCCTTTCGTCACCACTAGAGAAAGCCCACACGCAGCAATGAAGAGCCAACGCAGCCAAAAATAAAATAAATTTATTTTAAAAAAAAGAAAACTAATGTAGTTAAATACTGCAATTAGTAAAGGAGCAATTGAAACAGGGAGTGATTCTTTCCCAAGGCCACCACCTGTTTAGGTTTGCTCTTTGAATGGGGTCAAAAAAAATGATACAGTACTATTAAGATCAAAGTGTGACAACAAAGTGTGTCACTTTGTTCGGTGACAACCGCTAATGTCTAGAGAATATCTGAAATACATATTCTCTCTTTAACACTGTGAATTGTTTTCTAGAGAATTTCATTTATTAACTACGTGTCTCTTCTTTAAACCACATATTTTTGTACTACACCCTAAAAGAAAAAATTTGATTTTAATCTTGTCACTCAAAAATATTTTTTGTCACAAAAAGGTACTTGTTTTAAATGGCTCAGGATTGCTTTTACGTTCATGCTCTAAAAGTATTTCTGAGCTAAGAAACATTAATTTGATTAAAATCAAATTTTAGCCATAGAAATATGTTAACTTCTAATTCATTGGTTGGCTAATTGATCTTCCCTCACATGTTGTTATCACTATTCAACTCCATATCAATCTGTATATCATCCAGGTAATTAATCTCTGTTATATTTTGAATCTCTAATTTTTAAAAAAATAGCCTAGACCCATAAGATTTGTGGGGGTTTTCTATATTTATCTTAATTCTTCAATCTCTCTCATTGTAAATGATTCCAATTTATCTCATTTGGGAATGTAATTGAATAAACATTTTTGTTTTACATATTAAACACTTGCAATCTCTGAACTAACCAACCTGGATCCTTTATGCCCTCTTGTCCTCTCCCACGAAGGCCTTGAGCCCCGGGGCAGGTGACTCAACCACTGAGGCCAGAGAAATGGCACCCAGGCTCTCCTTTTCTTACCATTGCTGATCTTTTGAGAAGCAGGACAGTTAAATCGAACTACTCTGGGTTCATCATCCTTTGTCTTGACCTCTATTTCAGGAAAGATCTCACAGCCCAAGACTAATATCTAGCTTCCTGATGCACCTGATCTAGTCTTTCTTCCTGCCTGCTTTCCCTTGCTTTCCTCGTCCCAAGTGTATGTATCCATATGTATTTGCCAGGTTTTTTAATCAAGGCTTGTGATTGACTCAATTATTCTCAATTACCTGCTCATTTTTCGCCTGTAAGAGGATTATAAGAAGGTGACAATATATCCAAGTTTGCCAGGACAATCCCAATTTATGCCTATTGTCCTGGCTTAATTATTGAAAAATATTTTCACTCTCAACATTGTCCTGGTTTGGACAATAAATTATGTTGCACTTAGTATATATCTATTTTTAAGTGAGAGTATATGTACATCTCCATCAGTATCAGGCTTGGCCATGTGACATGTTTTATCCAATGAAATATGAGGGAAAGAGACCAACGCTGGCTCTGAGAAGGAGCTTTAAAAGCCAGTGAGAGTGTCTTTGAGATCTCTTGGTCTTTTCCCTCTGCCACAGGAAATAACCTGTCTCATAGTTGAACTTTCCCTTCAGCCTGAGTTCTGGATTGAGAAGCATTCCATTCTGAACAGAATAGAGCTACAGCCACCATCCACATGTCACATGAATGAGAAATGTATACTATTGAGAACCACTGAGATTTGGGGATTTTTTATTATCTTAGCATAATGTAGCAAAAGTTTCTTTGTTTATAGGCCTTTCATTCTTAAATCTTAAAAGAAATCCTCTGAGGTCTCCTGACTCACTTTGTTTTATGGACAATTCTGAAGCTATCTCTGGCATACACCAAGAAGCTGCATGTTTTTAGGCAATAGTTAACTCTGAAACCACATCAGACAGTAGAAAGATGGGAGACAAGGGAGGGAAGGAGGCTCTTAGCAGCAACTTGTGCCATTACTGCCCCCATCTCTAACCCTCTGATGGGATAAGCTCAACCATCATTTTGGTTTGTTTTGTTTTTACATACCTCACTCTCATGCATTTCTTCTCCCAATTCTGAGTATTTACTGCCAGGTTGATAAATTAAATAAACCCATAGGAAAGTAATTATGCTTTTCTGAAAACGTGTAAGGAAAATCAGATAAGCTGGTACAGCAAAGTTATAAGAGTAGAATCCTGTATGAAATCTAGTCAGATCCTAACAGTTCTGGCCCGAATCGTTCTAGGTAAAGCAGTATACTTCTCAGGGGATGCGATTTTAGGCTCAGTGCAAGCTCCACCTTTCCTCACATATTCTCTTACCACCAGGTGGCTCTCCAAGCCAACCAGTTCAATAAATCCTACAAGAGATCTTTTCAGTATATATTTCCAGTATTTCCAGAAGATCATGTTTTCAGTTTTCTGGAAGAGATTAGATGATCATTCCCTAGAATACTAAATATTCATTCAATCATTGTTTCCTCATTCATTTCTCAACAACTGAAGGCTTAAGTGAGGCTCTGCTATGGAACTTATTTCATAGTGTAATAACAAAATGTCTACAACTCATACTTTAGTGCTTGCCACATACCAAGCCACTCCATAAATGTTACTTATTATTAATAATTTATACAACCCATTTTCCATAAGTCCATAATTGAATATTTTAACTTAATATTTTACACCTGTGCCGTTCTCTATTCCACACATACCCAGAGCAAGGTGAAAGCAGATGTAAAGCCTACCAAAGAGATTGACACAGAGCAACCAAAGCTTTAACCAAAGAGATTATAGAATAATCAGAAGAGGTTTTCCCCAAAAGTCAATGGTAATAAATTTTTAGAAGGGAGAGCATGATGGTAAGTTTCAAATATTCCAGAAAAATCAAGTGAGATAAGGACAGAAAATCCTCCATGGATTTGGAAATTAGGAAGTTATTGGTAACCTTTATAAGAGCATTAACAGTAGGGTGATAAGAATACTAGTCAGATTAAAACGGGCTCAAGAATCACTGATTGTAAAGACGTGAAGGAAAATGAGAAAGAGAGTGATAACAAGGTGGAGAGATAATCAAGTTGGGGAAATATTTTCCTTCATTTAAAGTAAGGAAAGACTGAGCATGTTTTTAGGCTAAGAAAGAATTCAGGAGAGTGGGCAATTGTTATGGTATGTTAGAGAGAATGATAAATATACTGCAATGCCGTTTTTCACTCACTGGCCTGACAAAGTTTCTAAGTTTGCTTATATACTTTCTTGACAAAAATGTGGGGAAACAGCTACTCTCAAATATTGCCCATAAAAACGTGCATCATCTTTTATCAAGCATCTCCACTTTAAGGAATTTATCCTAAACTCACACATATGTGAAACAATGTATACTCAAGATTCCAGAAATATTTGTTTGTATCAGACACAACTGGCATATCCATCAATAGGCAGTGATTTAATCAATTTATGATACAAACAATAAAATAGAATGCAGCTTTCAGAAGCAAATGATTAAGCTGTCTATTTACTAATATACAGAGACCTCCAGAACATATTATGATAAAAAAATAGTGTGTAATTGTATGTATAAACTGATGATACATTGTGTATAATTTAAAAGGAATCAGAATATACATATTCATTTTTGTTTGTAAATAGACAAAGGGACTATGCAAAGATTCAAAAGTAACTAAAATTAATGGCCACCTAGGTATGGCAGATGGTGGTAGGGAGAATTGTGGGGAAATTTGGCTGGAGGGGAACAGGGGTAGGTGGGAGACTTTCTACTGCATTACTTTATATTCTCTTTTTTTTTTTTTTTTTTTGCGGTACGCGGGCCTCTCACTGTCATGGCCTCTCCCGCCGTGGAGCACAGGCTCCAGACGTGCAGGCTCAGCGGCCATGGCTCACAGGCCCAGCCGCTCCGTGGCATATGGGATCCTCCCGGACCAGGGCACGAACCCGCGATCCCCCGCATCGGCAGGCGGACTCTCAACCACTGCGCCACCAGGGAGGCCCTATATTCTCTTTTAAAATTATGTGTTTTCTTTCAAAAATTTTAAAAATCCATTTTAAAAACATAATTGTAGATGAGTTGAGACCTTGAAGAAAGAATGAAAGAGTATGGGATTATAGGTTAAAAAAAAAGTATTTAATCTGGTTAAGGGAGATAGCTTTCTGAAAGTAGCATTTATACTAAGGCTTGATGTGTAAACAGTGGACCAGGTGAGGGGGGACAGGAGTGTGACCAGCAAGTGGCTATTCACTTACAAAGAGAAGAGAGAGGCAGGCAGAGAAAGGGAAGTACAGACATAGGAAACTGGACAGACAGCAGAAACTGGACGGACAGCAGGAATAGAGAGAAGAGGATAGAAAGATGGTGTATTTCTGAAGATTGAGGTTGAAGGAAGGGGTAAGAAGAGTAGAGAAGGAGAAAATGGTGGTCAGAGAGCAAGAGGGCATGAGAGAAAGGAAGCTAGAAAAAGGTAAAGGAAGATAGAGACAGAGAGGTGAGAGAGAGGAAACATCTACCTGTGGGTACAGAGCCACACTGAGGATGTGAAACGAACACCCTCAGAGAGACAGAAAGAGGCAAAGAGACTTACAGAGGGTGTGAGGGGGGAGGTGAAAGATCAGATGGCCTAAAAAGACACTTGATATGCTAAATAGCAAGCTAGGCATCGCTCCTCCCGCTGTGAGGTCCTGGATGGCAGAGGGTGAGCTGTAGAACTGGGTATTCTCTGCAGGGTTAGTGGACTGCTCTGCAATAGTTGGCACACAACACATGCGGTCTTGAATGGGCAGTGAGTTCAAGAATGAGTGAATAGAATTTCTGTGTCCCCTGTATTCATATTTATATGCTTGCTTTTAATCTACTAACAAATTAAAATTTAGTAATTATGCTGATAGTAAATCTAGTTGTCAACTTGATACGAATGGTCAGGTTTCAAAAGTAGTTATGGTGAAAAGTTAAGGTGTGGAAACCTAGTATAGGGTCCTATAATTATGACCTTTTCTTTTTCTTTATATGCATTGATCATTTCTAGAAGGAAAATCAAGTATCTAGAAACACCAAGGGAAGAAATTTGGAGAGTGAGAGTCAAATGTGTGACCAAGGTTATTTTCTTTTCCTTGTAAAAGCTTAATGATTATTTTAGAGCATATATGCACAGCATATATGACTTAGTAAATGAAGTATACTGATGGGAACAAAATTACAAAATAACCTATGTGAACAGTGTAAACACATCAGCCAGATACCTTTTAAAAATAGCTACGTACCAAGTAGCCAGAATGATGCATAGATACTTAATGACTCTTTTTGTGGGATATTACTTAATCAAAATGTGGGTCTGAACAAATGACTTTATTCAGTTTTACTAACTTAGGTTTCAGTGAAGTGAGCATGGAGTAGGACAAATCCCTGGTTATGGCATTTTGAATATACAAATAATACAACACAAAGGATATAATTTGATAGAATTTACAAATATTTGTGAATATATGTCTATAGAGAATTCTGAGAAGATGTTATTATATCATCTCCAAATGGAATTGGAAAATATTGAAAAATAAGACACTGGGGACACAAATTGCTACCAGCTAAAGGAATGTCTGCTGAGCAGCCACAAACATAGCTTCTGGTTGAGAGGAAATTTGCATCTTCATAATAAGTGTTACATGAAAAGAAGAACCCCTTTCACATGCCAGCTTAGCTATTCAGGCTATTCTTATCTTCTATCTCGAATACTGCCTGGTAAGAATAGGAAATTCTTCATTCAGTTTGCCAATTATATCTGCCATGTGCAGGTGACACAGAGCATTGGCGAACATTCAGAAGCCTGCGGATGGAATTCATTGGTGGAGGATGGTCAGCTTTATTCAGCCGTCCAGGAAGCTCTACTGGCTTTAATAATACATGAGGAGGCCAGGCGGGAGATGGCGGAAGATGGGTCTAGGCTATTTTTCAGGCTCTTGTGCTGACCATGTGCACGCTGCCTTGAGCCACCAAGTGTCCCATCTCCAGGCTCTGTTTGGAAGAAGAAGTGAGAAAACAAGGCTTGGAGAACTTTACATTTAATAGAGTGAATCTTTTTTTGCAATAAAAAATGCCCAGGAAGGAATAGTAAGACGGTGGCCGAGGATTTATATGAATTATACAGAAACCTTTCTCTAACAGAGTAAAATGAGAAAATGCAGTTGAAAATGTGATAACGTAGCTTTAAAAGTTAGCTAAATAATGAAACTTTTTTGCTATAGAGAGAAGGAACCTTAAGAACAAAGATGTGTTTCTTTACATTCTATAAAATTTCAGTGAGTAGCTCAAAATATTATGTGTCTATTTTAAATCTGTACATTTTAGTCACTGTATATGAATTTGCTCAACATACGAATTAAACCAAAAATGTCATTTCTCAATCTTTAGCACTGAGTATATATTTCTAGGGACAAAACATCCAACATTACATGGAAATTACTACAGGTTCATAAACACACACACACACACACACACACACACACACACACACACCCCAATAGGTTAAAGGTTTTCCAGTGATAATAGTGTTTCTGGAGTTAATAGCCTCTAACACTAGACTCCTTGTCCAGTGCTCCAGAAAAGGGCTTGAAAACTCACATGCCTTCATGCCCCCCCATTTTTTTAGTTGCATTTGGTCTACGTTGCTGTGCATGGGCTTTCTCTAGTTGTGGTGACTGGAAGCTACTCTTCGTTGCGGTGCATGGGTTCTAGGCATGTGGGCTTCAGTAGTTGTGGCACGTTGGCTCAGTAGTTGTGGTTCACAATCTCTAGAGTGCAGGCTCAGTAGTTGTGGCTTGTGGGCCCAGTAGTTGTGGTGCACGGGCTTAGTTGCTCCACAGCATGCGGGATCTTCCCGGACCAGGGCTCCAACCCGTGTTCCCTGAATTGGCAGGCAGATTCTCAACCACTGTGCCACCAGGGAAGCCCCCCCCTTCATGCCCTTTTGAAGAGGACTAAGTATAAGACAACAGAGGATGTGTGGACCTTAGCAAACCCAAAGTATTAAGAAAAAAAAGGTAAAACATGGTATTGGCCAAACTGAACTTTTAACAGGTCAATCAGGTCTACCAGTTTGCTATCACAGATTGAACACACTTCTTCCTTATCTGAATTCTTCCAGAAACACCTTGAAAGGACCGGGCTATAAACCAGGCTGTAAGAATATCAGAGGAACTGATATTCTTAGGAACTGAACCCACACACACCCCCATGGATCTCGGAGTTAAATGTGCCTTTCGGAAGCTACAGATAAATGCTAGGCTCTGTTCCCTTCCTCTCCTCTCCAAAAGAGCAGGCGGGCCTTCTCTACGAATGCCGTTGGCCTGACCTACCTCCTTCCATCTTCCAGCCTCCCCCTGCTTCCATCCTACAAACCTCCCCTTTCTCTGCGTCAGCCCCACCCTCCAGTTCCACTTCCCTGTGGGTCCCACTGTCCTGAAAAACAATCGTCAAGCACATAGAATCCTGATGAGAAGTGGTGGATAAAGGTCATGGCCTTGAAAACCAAAGGCTTTGATCTCAGTTGTGTTCACCGGGGAAAAGAGAAGGAAGAAGCTCTCAGTAAGACTTATAGCTACTATTGGGCTGTACAGGAGTATTTTCTCCTAAAGCTTCTGAAATGCCACCATTTAAAAAAAACTCATCTCTCAAAGGGGAAATGTTGGGGGAGGGATAAATCAGGAGCTTGGGATTAGTATACACAGACCACTATATATAAGACAGATAACCAACAAGGACCTACTGTATAGCTACTCAATATTCTGTGATAACCTATATGAGAAAAGAATCTGAAAAAGAATGAATCTATGTATATGTATAACTGAATCACTTTTTGTGCACCTGTAACTAACACAAGACTGTAAATCAACTCCAATAAAATTTAAAAAAGGAAAACAACTCATCTCTTTGGGCTCTTTTAGCCACATAATTTTGCCAGAGAGGTATTCAAATTTGCTATTTCATTTCATGTAAATTAGACAATAACACTATCTTTAAAAAATCACTACTATACATATTGATAAGTTGTCAGACCAATAAATCCAACCATGAGCAATCATGGGCCCAGAGAGTGGGATTTCTCTCTCTTACCATGGTTAATTCAGGTTATTGTTATCAAGTTTTCTTCAATGTAAATGCTGACTCTGATAAGGCAACATTCTTCTTAGCTTATGTAGGTCAAAAAGTGATCTAATCATTCTATAAAGATGTCATTATGAATTGAATTACTTCTCAGTTATATAGTGAGTCTTGTGATTTTACTAGAAGGTGGGTGGGGGCTGACTTGCAGGAGAACAGTAATTTGATTACTTTTCCCCCGTAACTGACGGTATGGTTTGAGCCCATGATAATCATTTTAGTACAGTGTTTTTTCTCTACTGATGTTCCTTGAAACTTAAAAATTATTTTATTTAAAAGATGGTTGAGCATTATTATACCTCTGGAAGAAAATACATTAAAATATGTTTGTTTATAGATCTATAGATATATTTTTACATATTCTGGTTACTTTAAGTCATCTGCTAGTTTTCTATGGTATAATATATAATAGTTTATTATGTTTTAAAATATTTTCTTATAAAATATGAGACTTTAAGTTCCATAGATCAGTCAGAACACTTCAAAACGGTTTCTTATGCTCCATTAAAGACACTGTTGGTTTGTTTGCTGATATTTCCTTTTGGTTATTTGTTATCTTCCATAGGATTTTCTAATGTCTCCTAGAATTTCACAGATGAGTAATCTGAAATGAGATTTTGATGTTCAAAGCCCAAGTCCTCTGCTAGATATTAAATATTCCATGTGAAGGTCAGGTTAGGGTTGATTCATAGTACTTGATACAAACAGCAGCTTTCAGTCCCTTTAAATCATGATTTCTTTATTTTTTTTCTTTCTTCTTGTACATTATGGGCATTTTAACGTGGAAGATCTGCTTTTTGCATTATTGAAGAAAGGCATATCATATTTTCTAAGGAAAACTTTGAAAGGCTTGGATTAAAATCCTGCACTGTATATTTTGTTTTTATGGTACTGCTTATAGTTTAGGACTGTTTATTTCTGAATGTCTAACGCCAGATTTTCCCTGTAAGTTCTCAGTCTTTTGTTTGTTTCTCTTTCTTCAGAGTGATGCCAATTTTTTTTTTTGTTTTGTTTTGGAATATATTATCCTATGTGATGATAGTAATTAAAGTCTATGTGATAAAATATTTCCTGTTTAGGAAAAGGATATTATCATTAGCATTTGTTTGGTTTATTCCCTTTGGTAAGGTCCATTAACAATAACACTCAAATTTTAGAAAAGGAGTGAGATATAGAACAAAGAATTCTAGCAGCAGAAGCCTTAATTGCTCCTTTTTATGAATGACCTTGGGCAAATTACCAAGATTCTCAGAACTTCTTTTCCTCATCTTTGAAAATAGGACCAGAGCACCAAGCTACTTCACAGGTTTGAGAGAACCAAGTGAATTAGTATAGGTAAATCCCCTTGAAAAAGATAAACTAAAATAAATATGTAAGGTATTCTAATTTTAAAGGTTAAGGTATAATCACAAAACAGAAACATTTTAGATACCAAAATAATCATAAGTGATCTTAAATAAGCTTAATCTCTCTTTGTTTTTCATAGTTTATAAAATCTTGGTGGGACTTTTCAGCTCACGTTAGCCATGTTCACATAAAAGCAGTATCAGTTGGAGTCATTTCTTTTTCATAAATTAAAGTCTGCCCACACATACATGTGATATAAACCGATTAATTTCTCTTGTTACCTAGACATTTTAGACCTTACAAAGATTTTATTTTCTCCCAGCTCATTTGATTCTGTTTGGTGGATCTGGAAATCAGTAGTGATATTTTTTCCTAGAATGGAATTACCCTATCACTGCAACTGGCTATGGATGGCTGGGATCATAAAGGAGTTTAAGATGCTCTCTAACCCCACTCACTCAAAAGATAAAAGGAAGAAGAGAGGATGTTCAAAATAATCATGCACTCAAACATGGATATCTGGTTGTTGATCCCAGGGATGTAGGTTTATCAGACCCAATTTCCCATCTTGTTGTACTCATTTCCTACACATATTGTCTTAAAGATTACCTATTCCTTCTAAACATGAATAGCATTTTTGTTTGTTTGTTTGCTTTTTTTTTAAATTAGGGATTCTAATCATTCATACCTTAGATGCTTCTGTCATGATACATGCTTTGTACAATGCATGATATATAGTAAATATTCAATAAATGGGAAGAATATTATGGCCCTGAAGTATACATCTTACAGTGGAATCAGATGATTTATGATTAACAAAAAGAAAGATTACCAAAATATCCACAATTCAAGTCTGTTTTTCACAGAAATATGTTAATGTGGTTTATAGAGGGAGGTTAAGATCAAAGAAGAGTTTATTCAACATTATTTATTAGACTGTACAACCTAGTTTAGAAACCAAGATTTACTGGGGGCTTGTTATGTGTCCATCTTGAGCTAAGCACTGAGCAAGGTTAAGCAAAATGCGTGTAGTCTGGTATATAAGGGAAACAAACTGTAATCAAATAATCTCATAAATGAATATATAATTACAAATTTGCATATGCACTAAAGGGGAAAGGATGAAATAGTGGAAAATTCAACACTGTTCCTAGACTTATGCTGTATATGATCATGCAGAGAATGAACTCTCCAAATATTGAAATTCTGAGTTTCCTAAAAGCCCCAAATCCCAGAAGCTTCTTCAGGCAGGACACAACGTGTAGATTAGCTTTGAAGTAAACAGGAGACCACATTTAAAATGAGCATAAACAAGGACTTTAAAAAGAAAAGTGTTTAAACTACAGCAATGAGATTTAACCCAGCTATAAATATTGTTAATTAGTGGAATTTGGCTGCTTTCCTGGAAAAAAAGTAAAATAGAACCATCCATAATCACAGGGTATGTTAGGCGAGTTCTTTCAGAAGAAAAAAAGTCTAGGTGATTGCTTTAGGTTCAAGATAATTCTTACTCCATGATAGAAATGACCCCCCAAAATAGCATTTTATCTTTTCGTAATAAATTAGCTATGTGTCCCTACATGTAGAAGTTACGTTTGCTAAGGAGTTACAAATGTATTATTAAAAATGCTGAAAGATATTAAAAGTACCCTGAGAAAAAAATTACTCTTTTCTTCAAATGTGTATTCTTTTCAACAATACAATGCTGTAGGACATTTACACTTTGCTTTATCAACTTCCTCCTTAAATGAAATATTTGGATTCTAACAAAAGTAAACCAAACTATTATATGTCCATAAAGCATATTTATTATGAATCCCTGGCTGTTTACTGAATGAGAGGATGCTATGTAATACTTGACCAGCCTCCAACAAAAACTATGCTCTGTGCAAACTCACTCATTTTTTGAGCAGAATCCAATTGCTTCATTTATAACTTTGAATTTTTTTTTCTTAGAGATAATTAGAAAACTGATACTAGATACTGCATTTTGTTTTGTTATACTAACACAAGTTTTAAAAAGAACATGCTTTCTAAGAATTCTCATTCTCTATATTTTTTATAGAAATTGCTTTTATTTATACAATATAAAAGCATTGATCATATTGCTTTCATTCTATTGAGCAGTAGCAGTTCAAAGGCTATATCGTTGTTGCTATGTATATTAGTTTGCTAAGGTTGCCATACAAAGTACCACAGATTGGGTGGCTTCCACACAGAAATTCATTTTCTACAGTTCTGGAGGCTAGAAGTCTAAGATCAAGGTGTTGGCAGGTTTGGCTTCCACTAGGTCTCCCTCATTGATTTATATATGGTTGTCTCCTCTGTGTGTGTCTATGTCCTAATTTCCACTTCTTATAAGGACACCAGTCATATGGATCAGAGCCCTTCCTATATTAGCACATTTTAATGTAATCACCTCTTTAAAGACTCTGTCTCCAAGTACAGTCACATTCTGAGGTAATGGCAGTTAGGGCTTTAACGCATGAATTTGGAAGGGACACAATTCAGCCCATAACACCATGGATTTTGTTAAAGTACCTTCATAAGTATTTCTAAACAATGTTATTTGAAGAAAAATTATAGATTGGTAAATCCATGACACTACCAGCTTATACAACAGAATCACACTCACGTTGCTGCAAAGAAACTGAGATTTGGCTGTACACAGATTTGTAAAGTTAAAAATGTTGAGACCAATTTTTCTCGATGACAAACAATATGATAACTTTATCAAGTGTTTAAAAGGACTACCAAAAACTGTTCTACACTTCTAATTTTCACAATATAAGAAATGTATGAAGTCAGAAAGAGAAAAACAAATATCTTATTAACACATACATGTGGAATCTAGAAAAATGGTATAGATGATCTTACTTGCAAAGCAGAAAAAGAGGCACAGATATAGAGAACAAACATATGGATAACAAAGGGGAAGGGGGTGGGAGGAATTGGGAGATTGGGATTGACATATATACATTATTGATACTAAGTATAAAATAGATAACTAATGAGAACATACTGTATAACATAGGGAACTCTACTGAATGCACTGTGCTGACCTAAATGGGAAGGAAATCCAAAAAAGAGGGAATATATGTATATGTATAACTGATTCATTTTGCTGTACAGTAGAAACTAACACAACATTGTAAAATAACTATACGCCAATAAAAATTAGTTTTAAAAAAGGAATGCACATTTGGAGAGATTGCTGAAAGGATATAAAGACCTTCCCTACAAATTTATATCCTCTTGCTCTCACCCTTCCTTGAAGAATTGCTATTCAGCGATTTGAATGGAGAGATAAGTAAGTAAACCCCTACCCACCTTTATTTCTAGTAGCCTGGGTAGTATTTGTAATATTTGGAGACCAAATTCATCTAAAATTACTTAAATTACAACTTAAATATAGCTATGCAAATGCTAACTGAAAATCCACTGGTAGGTTTAAGATGATGAGCTAAAGCTGTACAAAGTCATCTCCCCAGCCCACTGTGTCCGGGAAAACCTGCATTGTATGTACTTGGGGTTCATGCATAGTTGTGTTCAGGGTCTTTAGAGACGTTGGTAGGTGGCTGTTTCTGAGCTACATCTTTATCAAGGAGCCCACTTTCAAGCTGTCATATTAGATTTCAAATGACGTAGTCCTAGTTTCATACACCATCAAATCTCTCACTCTCTTATTTTTAACAAGCTGGTTAACAGACTCTAAGCATTATTAGTGGGTTCTCCATCTAACACAAGCGTTCATCTCATTATTTAAAACAGTGCCAGGTCTCAACAGGAGCTCTAGGAAGTCTGAATTGATGGGTCAGATAACTGACACTCCCAGAATGTCGGTGATGGTGCTGCATAAAGTACTGGCAGTGTGTACTCACCTACCACATAAATGCCTCGTAGTCACCTCCTATGAACTCTGTAACTTTTCAGGTGTGAGGCTTAGATATTTGGTTAATGGATAACAAATTCAAATTCCTCATAACTCACAAGTTTCATATTTTCACTTACCTAAATTTCAAGAGTTGCATGTAGGTCTCCATGACACTTGAAACTCAACATATTCAAAACCAAACTCATCAATTCTTTCTTAAAATTGCTTTTTCTCATTGTTTTCCTATTTCTTTTATCTGAAACTTAGTATTGAACTTAGTACTGGCATCTTGTAGGTTATTTGACCCATTTTCCTTGTTCCTACTTTCAATCTACAGATAAATTCTAATTATTCTATCTTCAGCATCACTTCTGTTCCACCTTCTTTTCTCTTGCTGCATGCTGATTAGGGGTCTTACTGTTTGTCACCCATATATTTAATCTTCTAATTACTAGTACTGCCTCCAGTCTTTTTCTATTTTAAGTCTTCTTCACTGCCATGAGAGACTTTTTTTGTAAAGCCAATATCTAATCATGAAATCTCAACACACTTGCATATTAAGAACAGTTGTGTGATAATAATAACATTAACAATAAAAACAAAGCCCTCTG
Organism: Mesoplodon mirus; assembly: GCF_964341445.2. NCBI lineage: Eukaryota > Metazoa > Chordata > Mammalia > Artiodactyla > Ziphiidae > Mesoplodon > Mesoplodon mirus. The sequence continues at coordinate 114,459,272 of NC_138982.1, forward strand.
CAACCCCGTTTTTTGTCTTAATGAAATGCTGATTCTTTATTTACTCAACAAGACATTCTCCAAGCTCTCCTCTAAATATATTTCCAGTCAGTAACCCTCTTACTCGAGATTACATTTTGTCCTGCTTGAGCCAATTACTGTTCCCCAAATGCCCCTGATTATCCCTTTGTGCACTCACACACACTGTTCCTGTGGCCTGGAATTCCCTCTTTTACCCATACCTAATGCCATATCCATCCTTCAAGACATACCTCAAATGCTAACTCTTCCCTGAAACTGTATCTTAAAGTCACAACCATAAATAACCCCATCATTCTGTAAACCCAGCACTGTGCATGTTACTGACAGCAATCTCTCTTTTGTTATCATCCTTTGTCTACCTGTTTGATCTACTTTACCAGAGAGTAAATCTATGGAGACATAATGTATGTCTCCTCTTCATCTTTATTGCCCTTCTTATGCCTTTTATCTAGTAGATAGACTGTTAACTTGATGAACAAGATATTGCAAACTACTCTGAACTAGGGTAGCTTTCCTTGTTATTAGGCAGCCACTACATTTTTCTCTCCAAACCACCAATTTTTGCTTGCCAAGGTAAAGCTCCCACCCCCCTAGTTTTCTCCCTCTCTTTCCTTTTTCTTCTTTTTTTTTTTTTTTTTTTTTTCGGTACACAGGCCTCTCACTGTTGTGGCCTCTCCTGTTGCGGAGCACAGGCTCTGGACGCGCAGGCTCAGCAGCCATGGCTCACAGGCCCAGCCGCTCCGCAGCATGTGGCATCTTCCCAGACTGGGGCATGAACCCGTGTCCCCTGTATCGGCAGGCGGACCCTCAACCACTGCGCCACCAGGGAAGCCCCCTTTTTTTTCTCTTCCTCCTCTTCCTTCTTCTTTACTCTTTCTTTTCCTCTTCCTCTCTTTCTCCTCCCTCTCCTTTTTCTTCTTCTTCTTCTTTGATAGAAGACTGAAAAGGATCTGGACAGAACAAGTAAGTCAATTAAAGGAAAGGAAAAATATATTGAAAGAAGTTTAATACACTAGAATGTCTTTGTCTGGAGATGAATATTTCCATTAATGATGACTCTTTGTGCAGCAAATTCACACTAATTCCACCTCAACAGTGCATTACACAGGAGTTCATTTTAGTGTAAGTAAGAACATAATTTTTATGGAATTGCATATTTAAAAGGTTATTACAGGGAGGCACATGTGGCATCTATAGAGTTTGAAGAGCTATAAAATGGAATGTGCCTCCCATTCCAATCATATGACAATTTGCCTTACTGAATAAAGTTACACCAGAACTTCACATGCTTTACCAAGCAACTCTTGCACACACACACACACACACACACACACACACACAGAAAAAGAGAGATGAACACACATACACTAAGCTACTGCTACTTTTTCTTATTAAAGATTTTGTATTGGTAAAATTGTTGCAGTTGTGAATATCTGTGTGGCAAACAGGAAATAAGAGCAAAGCATTTAAACAGACATTGGGGAGACAGCATGGAATGTGAAATTTGTATTGTCCATTCCAGTGTGCTAAAATAATTAAGGGATAAGTATCAGTTCAAATTATGAGTCCTTCAATCTTTACCTTAAACAATATTGAAATAGAATAATCTATCATAATATTCATTAAATTAATTCACTCAACTGCTTCTTTAGAAAATGCAACCATTCTTCATGTAGTTTTTTTTCAAGTGTTCAAGTTTAGAAAAAAGATAGCTTTAAATTCTATTTTTACAATTTCTTTAGCTTTAGGTTCTAGGCATTCTTTTTTTTTTTTTTAAGAAGATGTTGGGGGTAGGAGTTTATTAATTAATTTATTTATTTTTGCTGTGTTGGGTCTTCATTTCTGTGCGAGAGCTTTCTCTAGTTGTGGCAAGCTGGGGCCACTCTTCATCGCTGTGCGTGGGCCTCTCACTATCGCGGCCTCTCTTGTTGTGGAGCACAGGCTCCATATGCGCAGGCTCAGTAGTTGTGGCTCACGGGCCTAGTTGCTCCGCGGCATGTGGGATCCTCCCAGACAAGGGCTCGAACCTGTGTCCCCTACATCAGCAGGCAGATTCTCAACCACTACGCCTCCAGGGAAGCCCCTCTAGTCATTCTTTATAGAAAATATAATCAGAAAATAGGTCTTTTATTTATAGCATTTTACAATACAAATTATGTTTCTAAAAAAGTTTGAATACATGTTTACACATTTATGTTACAATCTGAAGTTTGCTAATATTTTCTCATCTTAACAGATATTTATTAAGCACAAAATATTTCCAAAACAAAAAAGTATTTCCATAAACAAAAGTTTATGCCCTGAGGACAATGATTTTACCTCACAAAATCAAGGGAAAGATAAAAAAGATATATATAGAAAGTTATTTTAACATGAATGTTTATTAGAATTAATATAACAAGTTCAATACCATTATAATGTTACATATAAATTCAACTTATAGATTTTCAAATGTGATTGCTATAATTTTTGTTAATTCCTTGATATTAAGAGAATGAACTTTTAGTGCACCATCACATTTTGGTTAATGTAAAGACAGTTTTACAGAACCTCAAAGGGAGCCCAGACCTTGGAAGTTCCATCAATTATGATCAAATTCCTTCTGTGCCTTGTGAAAGTAAAGCTGGTAAATTTAAACAGTAAGAACATAAAACCTCCTTCGCAAACTGTAAGATGGCCATTCTGTGAGAGTTAATCCCAATTGAGAGAAGTCTTTGTTGAATAAATTGCAACAATTTCTGACTTTTTATAGACAACTTCAGACGATGGCCATTGTTTTAAAATATGATGGGAAAAACATGCTTCCATTTATCATGATTTTATACAGTAGATTGAAAACAGATTTCCCAGAGAAAATTATGAAGTTATAAACATGCTTTTGTAGTTGCTGCTTCTTCACTTACTTCTTGCTCTGACTATATCATGTCACTCCATCTACACATGTACCATCCACTATAGGGGGCTTATGATTTTGTTATTTATAGAGGGGCAGATAATTGAATACACGTTGAAGTAACTTACCTGAGGGTACTCAGCCTCAACTGAGCTGAGTTTTCTGAGAGCTGCTCTATCACTGGACAGCATCGTGCATTATTTCCCTGAGCCTTACTAGTGGCTTCATTCCATATAAGGTAAGCAAAAGACTGTGCTTTCTCTCAGCTGACGTGTGTTACAGTTAGAGTTGTCTGACTCAAATAGCTAACTCAACCTTACCTTTTTTAGTCAACCTAGGGTCATGGTTACCTAAAACAACTCTACATATTTCCTAAATTCAACTAAAGGGAAAAGGGGCATTGTTCTATATACTCAAAACTGATAATGACCATTATTAGTAAGTGGAAGTCTCATGGCCTTGGAAACATACCTTTGAGAGACTTAAGAAACATAGAGATTGGGTTTGCAAAAAAAAAATTTTACAGCAGCAATGATAGGATGAAGATTACTTCTTGCCTGACTAACCTGAAAGCAATATGAAAAAGAATGTGTAACGTGTTTAGGCTAAAAATCTAACCCTTTAAATGAGTTTGACTGGTGCATAAAATTTTTTTCCTAGTTTATTCTAAAAGTTCTGATGGCAAGGGAGAGAACACAGCTGACTGCTTCTCTTTTACATCATTTGATCTGCAGGGCTGCTCTGTCCACTGACAGAATGGGTGAATTGGCTTAGAGACACTCACTTCTAAGGGTCATCAGCATTATCAGCTTTAGCAGTCGTGGGATCAGATGTGCACTTCATACTATATCCCCTCAGAAGACATCAAGGCCTCGAATTAACTTTCTGCCCTACTCTGTTCTGAAAGATGAAAGGCAGGATCTCTAGAACTGTGATGGGTCAGTGACAAAGTCATCAATGGAGAGCTTCATGGAATTGGTTGAGAAAACAAAAATATTTTAGAGCAGAACTGGGTAAATATTATCTGTAAATCTTTTAGGCCTTGTGAGCCGTAGTTTCTGTCACAACCTCTCAGCTCTGCCATTGTAACAGGAATGCAGCCACAGGCAACACAGAAACAGAAGAACGTGGCAGTGTTCCAGGAAAAATGTATTTACCAAAAGAGGTGGAGGGCTATGCCATCCGTGCTTTGCCAAACCTTGCTTTGGAGGCATGGTGTCTCCCGAAATTAGTCAGCCAAATGTATGATGCATGTCATGATTTAGGGTGTCTGCGTGGGTGGTGAGAGGTGAGGAAGGTGAGAGAGAGGTGCGGGGCGGGGGGGTGGAGGGAAGAGGATCTGAATTTACCAGTATTAATGGCTGTTTTGACCCGGTCACTTGAAATTTCACTTTAGAGCCCCATTCAGTTGCTAAGGTCACCTTGCTATAAAATGCCTAGGACCTTGAATCGATGCTCTACTAGCCCATTTAATGTTCAGCCTTTCTAAAAGTATGATAAGTAGAAAATTGTAGTTAAGCACTTGGGGTTTCTCAACCATATTTGTATGTAGACCTCACTAATACCATCCCTTCCTGCCCTCCCACTTTAAAAATTGATTAATGAAATAAATGTTTCCTAAAACACACTTTGAATAATAGAACTCTAATTCATGTTAGTGACTTAGTGATGGGCTTTTCAAATTATTGTTTTCCACCAAGAAAGTGAAATACATTTTTAGTCATCCTAGATGTAGAGATGAGCTTTTTTCTTTTATAAATTTATTTATTTTTATTTTTGTCTGTGTTAAATCTTTATTGCTGCGTGTGGGCTTTCTCTAGTTGTGGCGAGAGGCGACTACTCTTCGTTGCAGTGTGCGGGCTTATTACGGTGGCTTCTCTTGTGGAGCACGGGCTCTAGGTGCATGGGTTTCAGTAGTTGTGGCACTCGGGCTCAGTAGTTGTGGTGCACAGGCTTAGTTACTCTGCGGCATGTGGGATCTTTCCAGACCAGGTCTCAAACCTGTGTCCCCTGCATTGGCAGGTGGATTCTTAACCACTGCGCCATCAGGGAAGCCCTAGAGAAAGGTTTTTGATGACAGTTTTATAGAGTCAGCTTTGATAACATTTCTTTCCAAAGATCCTAAAGAAATAAAATTATATGCCTGAGTTCTGTATTTCTACTTTCCATTTTACATGAATCACACCTTCTTGGTCTTTAATGGCTAGAAGAGATATTTTTGTTATACAATTCTTGATTTTTAAAAGTAAAACCTATCAAACAATTAACAACCTGCAAACAATTAATGGAAAATTATTTTATAGTTCTTAACATTTTAAAAGAAATAAGTTAATTTGTCTTTAAAAGTATCTGTTAAGTAAACTTTGTACTGCAGCCATTGAAAGGGTACTAAAACATAATTTAACTGCCTATTTTAAAAACTCCACTAGAGGGCATCATGTACCAAGATTTTTGTCCACTTGTAATTTCATCAGGGAAAAATCTCCAGTTTTATTCTTTATCATGAATAAATGTCATTGATTTAATATTTACCATGATTCAGTATTGAATGGTTATCTTTATGAGGCACATGTGGTCTCAGTGAATGCTATCTCATTTATAAAAGATAGTATGGGTGTTACTCCACCTGATTTTAATTAGTTATAACCAACACTTCTCAGTTATCATAATTACTAGAATAAACACCAAATAAAAAAGGCATTATTTTATATGTAATGAGTTCATGTGGTGAGGTATTTAATGCCATATGTGTTTTAAATTGTAAATATATATAAACAATTCTAGGTTAAAGAAAAATAAAGTAAAACCCATAGGAGATACTGGTCATAAATTTGAAATTCAATTTTGAAGAAATAAAAGCATTTGCTCATTATGCATCCTCAGAGATTATTTTAAACATGAGTAGGAAGACCAGTTGAATGGTATGTGTCAGCTTTCTTAATCCTTGCTGAGAAATGGAACCTGCTTAAAGCTGGCAGCATCGCCATGTTTTAGAAACCTTCCCAAGCACTACTGTATACAGGCTGTCCTCTTCAGTTCCCTACTTCTCCACTTGCCCATTAAAATTTACTAAAGAATTCTAAATATAGGTAGTTGTCACTAAGGCACTGATATTAGCAAGAACATCATGCTTTATTTCCAAATAAGTTTTCTGTAGGAGAGAGCAAAGCAACATTGAAAGGCAGGGGGAGGATGTAGATAACCAGCTTTGGAAAATGATTACGTGGGTTTTAATAGATTCATATTTAGAAACAAAAAAATTATAAAAAACGTACATCCAGGATAGTGAATTTTAAAACTCTAAGACCGATATTATACAGAAATAGACATAATTGTCACCTATTGCAATAAAATAATATTTCCCCATATTTCTTGTTCAGTTAATAACAATATGTATTAAAGGTTATTTTTATTTTCATAGAAATAATAAGTGTTCATTATTTTAAAAATTTAAGCAGCAAAGTTTTAGTTTCACTATTATCAAATCATCCCCCTGATAAACTATCATCTTTAACATGCATGTTATGCAAATAGGTGATAGCTGGGCCAGGATTTAAGTTCTTAAATGTGTATCAATTATTTAATCCTTCTACTTCCCTATGCAATACATACTATTTTTATCCCCATTTCATAGATGAGAAAATGGAGGCATCTATGTTAATAATATGTATAATTGGAAGAATATAGAGATGTACATAATGAGATACATAAACATACACAAATAAAAATATAAAATATTATTAAGCTCCCAGTGATACCTCTAAAATTAAGAAAACAAGATTATAAAAATCTTTTAAAAAATTGAATTAGTTAAACATCGTATTTCAAATTTAAATAGTGTCAGTTCCCAGCAATGGATGATAGAAATTAGAATCTTTGCACACAACCATTCCTCCCATATATCTTTCTTTCTTTTTTTTTTAACATTTTTATTGGAGTATAATTGCTTTCCAATGGTGTGTTAGTTTCTGCTGTATAACAGAGTGAATCAGTTATACATATACATATATCCCCATATACCCTCCCTCTTGCGTCTCCCTCCCACCCTCCCTATCCCACCCCTCTAGGTGGTCACAAAGCACCAAGCTGATCTCCCTGTGCTATGTGGCTGCTTCCCACTAGCTATTTTACATTTGGTAGTGTATATATATCCATGCCACTCTCTCACTTTGTCCCAGCTTACCCTTCCCCCTCCCCACGTCCTCAAGTCCATTCTCTAGTAGGTCTGCGCCTTTATTCCCGTCTTGCCCCTAGGTTCTTCATGACCATTTTTCTTTCTTAGATTCCATATATATGTGTTAGCATACGGTATTTGTTTTTCTCTTTCTGACTTACTTCACTCTGTATGAAAAACACATGAAAGAATGCTCACCATCATTAATCATTAGAGAAATGCAAATCAAAACTACAATGAGATATCATCTCACACCTGTCAGAATGGCCATCATCAAAAAATCTACAAACAATAAATGCTGGAGAGGGTGTGGAGAAAAGGGAACCCTCTTGCACTGTTGGTGGGAATGTAAATTGATACAGCCACTATAGAGAACAGTATGGACGTTCCTTAAAAAACTAAAAATAGAACTACCATACGACCCAGCAATCCCACTACTGGGCATATACACTGAGAAAACCATAATTCAAAAAGAGTCATGTACCACAATGTAAATTGCAGCTCTATTTACAATAGCCAGGACATGGAAGCAAATGAAGTGTCCATCAACAGATGAATGGATAAAGAAGATGTGGCACATATATACAATGGAATATTACTCAGCCATAAAAAGAAACGAACTTGAGTTATTTGTATTGAGGTGGATGGACCTCCCCTATATCTTAATTATCAGTAATTTTATTAATATTTTCTTGGTTTCAAGGTTTATAGCATTCCCATTTCATTCTTTTTTTTTTAATTTGTATTTAAATTTTTTTTATTGGAGTATAATTGCTTTACAGTGTTGTGTTAGTTTCTGCTGTACAATGAAGTGAATCAACTATATGTATAGCTATCTCCCATCCCTCCTGGACCTCCCTCCCACCACACCCCACCCTGTCCCACTCATCTAGGTTGTCACAGAGCACCAAGCTGAGTTTCCTGTGCTTTATAGCATGTTCCCACTAGCTATCTCTTTTATGCATGATAGTACATATATGTCAGTCTTAACTTCCCAGTTTGTCCCACCCTGCCCTTCCCCCACACTGTGTCCACATGTCCATTCTCTACATCTACATCTCTATTCCTGTCCTGCAAATAGGTTCATCTGTACCATTTTTCTAGATTCCACCTGTATGTGTTAATATACAATATCTGTTTTTATCTTTCTGGCTTACTTCACTCTGTATGACAGACTCTAGATCCATCCACATCTCTGCAAATGACCCAATTTCATTCCTTTTTATGGCTGAGTAATATTCCATTGTATATATGTACCACATCTTCTTTATCCTTTCATTTATCATTGGACTTTTCTGTGACCAGAATTCGCAAGGTTGTTTAGCCTTATGTTTGAATTAAATAGATCATGCCCATTCTTTATCAGGATTTCATTGTTGAAATGTTTAATTTCTTGACCTTCTTGTATCTTCAAAAATATTTTTTCAAGAAAGAATCATGTATTTTCCAAACATTCTTGTGAATTCCTGTCTATTATCTTTACACTTAGAAGTTAGTTGTCAGGATACACTTTGAATAAATGTTTCCTTGTCCCTCTGTTCTTAAGCAAGTGTATTTGCTTTGGAGAACTCAGATCAATAAGGTTTTGCCTCTTGAATGTGATCTGCTCTTTGCTGCCCATATTACTAAATGATTCTTTATATATTAAAATTATTAAATTTAATTTGTTTGCTCAATAAATACTTATTAAATACTTTCCACGTATCAGTGTAGTCACTGGAGATAAAATAGTATAAAAAAAGGTTGCCTTCTTGGAGCATGCATTCTAATTGGGGAGAGAAGCAAGAAACGAATATCTATTTACTTGTCTGTTTATCTATGTATCCATCTAATGTCAGTGATCAGTGCTTTAGAAAAAATACATAAGTCAAGGTGTGGATTCATGGACCAAGTATAAGTGGTGATGTTATTTGATGCAGAGTCATTAGCGCAGCCTCCCTGTTAGGGGATGTGTGAATGAATTAGCTATGAGGATATTTATGGGCATAAACACACAAAGTGATCATTTCGTATAAATTTTTCCTAGAATAAATGTTTCCTTTCAATTTCTAGCTTCAAACACTCATTTAATCAATGTTTATGTTTTGCTTGTTATGATTTTGAATTATTTTCTGTTCCTTTTAATTTTTGTACATTTCTATATGAAAACCAGTCAACTGAATGTCGACTGTCTACACTATTATGTATACCTGTACATCTTCGTTCTGTTTCATTTTGTTTTGCATGAATTCCTCACGCCTGAGTACCCCGAATCTGTGTTAAGTTGTATTTCTTCTTCTCCTTCTCCCTTCACGTCCTTCGCCTCTTTCTCCTTCTCTTCCTCCTGCCCTTGAAATGCAGCTATTTTTTCTTCATTCTTCCTCCAAACTGTGTCAGCTCACTTTTTATCCTCTTATTTTGTCTTGAAATTTGTCCTCGCTACCTTCCTTCCTTCTTTCTTTCTCTAGTTTCTTTTTTTTTTTTTCTTAATGTACTTTTTCTTAAAGGCCTTTTGGTTCTTATTGTTGCTCTCTTTTTTTTTTTTTTTTAATGTATAAAACTTCACTGAGGCTAGGGCTTCCCTGGTGGTGCAGTGGTTGAGAGTCTGCCTGCCGATGCAGGGGACGCAGGTTCTTGCCCCAGTCTGGGAAGATCCCTCATGCTGTGGCTGGGCCCGTGAGCCATGGCTGCTGAGCCTGACCATCCAGAGCCTGTGCTCTGCAATGGGAGAGGCCACAACAGTGAGAGGCCCGTGTACTGCCAAAAAAAAAAAAAAAATCATTGAGGCTAAAGGAAATTATTTATCTAAAGGACCTATTCTATTTTTGTGATTTTTAAGTGCTATATAGTCATAATGTGTTTTTTTGTTGTTTCATCTTTTATTATTTTTTCTGGGTCTTTATGTCATTCTCATGCTGACTTTCTTCTGCTTAAAACTCACTTTTGAAAGTGGGTGTCTATTTGCTGAAAAGAAGTGTAAGGCATGGAGGAAAGAAGGTGTGGGGAAGGATATTCTTGAGCAGTACAAAATCTGACTTTCTTAGTATTTGGCAGATATTCTTCATGGGCTTTTTTAAATCAAAAGTTTAGCTCTTATGTGACTTTTAGAGTGATGAATTCAAAAGACCATATGTACATAAGACAGAATTTCATAATTTCTGCCATGATTATCAAACTTATATTGGTATGGAATTTATAATTAGTTTGATTTTTGAATCATCTATTAAATGAATGGGGAAAAGCAAACATTTTTCTAATAAAATTTCTGATATTTTTAAAATTAAAAAAAAAACTTAAATAATCAGAAAGCATCAGTTAATTTTAACCTCAATTTGATCCTTTCAGAAATTACATTTTTGAAATATACATCATCAGGCCCTAGCATGGTATCTGACAACACAGATGCTTAAAAAAAGTTTGCTTAATGAATCAATTATTTTAAAATTTTATTTTAACATCTATCCCTTTTTTTCATACATTCAGTATGGAGTTTCATCACATATTATAAATTCCAAAATATAACAATAATTATTTTTTTTTTAAATTTTGGACCTGTAAAGTTCCAAATCCATTATAATGTTTGATGTTTTTGTAGGAAATATGTTCTTGAAGTTTAACCAATAATTAAGAGGGAGTATGAATAGACAGTAAAACCAAGAATAATATGTTTTTAAATTTTAAATATTAATAATATCCTACATTTTAATCTATAATAGTTCTCTTCTATCTTCGGCATTTATTTTAGAGGGTTATTTTTTGTGTTTTTTTGGTTTTTTTGTTTTTTTGTTTTTGGTTTTTTTTTACTAAAGCTTTGATTTAAATAATACCTGACCTCTTGTCTTCCAAAAAATTTTAAATTGCTTCTTATCAATTATTAGTATTCTGGCTTCATTTTATACATTAACATCTAAAATTGGATCTTATTCAATTACTCAAAGTAATATTGATTTGTGCTCTCAGTTTCTGATTTGAAAAGACTATTATGGATATGTAATAGGAACCTTAATTACAATAGTGTTGAGGATGTTGTCATGTGACTTTCAGTAAGAAATTATTGTAAAACTATTATACCAGTTTTACAAATATATACCTTAATTCCAGGTGGAATTAAAGAATTTATAAATTGTGGGTCTCATGCTAATTCATGCAATGCTGAGATAAATATCTTTGCTCAGCTTATGGAAAAAATAACTCATAAATGGTTTACAGAAGTTTAAATATGTACCTTTAGATTGCATCCTACTGCCTTTTTTGTGGTGTAAAAACTTACCCCAATTCAACTTCAGGGCTCTCCAATCCTTAGTCCCTTTGACATGTAGGAAATCTAGTACACCCTATATCTTGAATAAACCTCAAATGTGAGTGACAGCCAAAAAATAACAGCTGGCCTAGAGTGTTTAGGTTGGAATTTAATGGTCCTCTATTCTGACTGCTGCTGTACGTATTGTCAGATGCCTTATAGCAAGTGCCCATTCCCCTGTTCACATGAAACAACCATTTCCAACTACAGAGCATCCTCAAAACACTGTGACAGTGCAGGCCAACTGTCCACTCACAGATCAGATCACTATACCTCCTCCTCTCTTCTGCCCAAGGATCTGGTTACTTCCTTTTTAGGCTTTTAAAACAATAAAATACCAGATTCAGTCATTTGCCAAGAAAATGTAACCATTATATTGTATATCTCCGATCCTACCACCCTACTTCCCATTCCCATGTGGAAGAAAGTTACCATCAGAACTCTAAATAGATTCACCCTTTCAAGGATGATGGCCAAAGTAAATGTAATGTACCTCTCTTACTGCAGAAGATATTATCAGCTTCATCATTTTTTGTCATTCCTCAACTTTGCTCTTTAGTTTTTAATGTATATGCCGAAGACACTATGATTTCACAAATTTTACAAATGTATTACTGGCAAAGGTGATTCATGACAGAGCCAGGGTAGTATTTCATTTTTGGTTCTATTTCTGCACTTCCATTTACTGGCATCTTCGAGTTGCACAGAAGCTCCCTGGAGCTCATTACTATCTCGCCATCCCACTGTCAGGATCTCAGCTGAGCTGGAGAGACCTGAACTGCCAGATGTTAGAGTGATCAAGCCAAATGGGAAAGTTAACAGTCCCATCTTTAAACACTTACCACAGTCGCATAAGCAAGAGGCTGAAACCTGAAAAAGTGCCACTCTCCCCCACCTCTCCTTCCATGTTTCCCTATTGAATGTCATGGATCAAGGTTAAGGGGGGTCAGCATGGACTTGGGGGTCATCTTACTATTGAGGGAGTCCCAAACAAAAAACTTTTGTTGTTCTATGTACCCAAGATCCAAAGAAAGGAAGAGGGAGAGCAGGAAGGGGGAGGGAGGGATAGGAGTGGAGAATTAGTCAGCACTAAGTCAGAGTGAAGAAAAGTGTCTTCAAGCCTTTCCCCTCTTCCCCAATCTCCCCCCTCCCCAGTAAAGAAGCCTCAGCAGAAGCACCTGAGGAACGCCTCAGCCAAAAACCCCCCTTAAAGAGGTTTCTGAATGAAGGAGCCTGGGCTAGGAATGCAAATATGACCAAGCACAAGGCTGGACAGAGGGGCCCACTTCCTTGACTGCAACTCAGAGACTGCAGTGTTTGGCTGTGCACTAAGTCTGGTGTGGAGAGCGCAGCTTGCCCTATGAGGCAGGCCAGGGGAGGATTTCCAGTAATTGCCTTTGTAATTGTAACTCAGGTCAGGCCTGAAAAACCAGGGAGAGGTTCTTAACCAATCTCCTGTACTCTAGTTCTTTCCATTCTTCTCTCTTCACTTCTCATGCATCTGGTTTTGGTTCTTTCTCCTTAAACATAATGAGACAGTGGTCAAAGCAACTGGAATAGTTCAGAGATTTATGGTCAGAAGGTGAAATGAATTTATTATTATGCAGAGATGAGGGGGAATCCACCTTATGGAAGGTGGAGGAAAGGAGTACAGCTGAGGAATAGTATGTACAAAGGCTCTGACCCAACGAGGGGAACTACAATGATTTAGGTTTGACTGGAGTGCAGAGTATAAGGCAAGGGCAGGCAATAGATGTCTTGAAGAGGCCAAAATATGAAGTGCCACATATACCATGCAAAAATTTAAAGTTTTTTTTTTTTAGTAAAAGAAAACTATTGAAAGCTTGTAATAGTGAATAATATGATCACATTTGTATTTTCAGAAAATTTCCAGGCCAAAGGTAGTTAACAGAATACTAATGAGTATAAAATAAATAATGAGACATTTAAATGTTTAAGTAGAATCCAAAGTTTCTTTGCACCAAGGCAGAAATGATTGGGATTTGTCCCTGAGGGAGACATTTCCAAAGAGCAACAAACAAGTTGTTAGAAGAGTTGCTAATTTCTTCATTAGCATGTGAATACTTCCTTGAAATACATAGTATATAAAATCCCCATATGTGGGAATATACTTATGAATTGTATATTTCTATGTGTGTATGAATCGTGTATGGAACTGTATCATACCTCCACCCTGGGAATGGTGATTTGGAAGAATGGTGAGTGAAGAAAACATGCTGCTAACATGGCGGAAAAAAACACAACCCACGTGTAACCAGAAGAAACCTGTGGTTTTACAAAGTCTGTTTAGTATCAATGTCTTGATAAGCTCTAAATTTGTAAGAGTAGATTTTTTTTTAATTTGAAAAGTATTATCTAGTTTCTTAACATTAAGCAACACTATTTCTGATAAACAAAATATGTTATAATTTTAAATATTTTTAAACTTCTTATTAATGCCATTCTGTTTTTTAAATGTTTATGCTATACAAACTCACGTTAAGAAATAACTAAATCTATCTTTTTAATTCCACAATTGTAATTGCCAATTTTTTCTCTTGAGTTGAGAGTCTGTAGTCCTTTTAAAAAATATCTGATTATATTCTCACCCATATAAATATATATTACTTTCATCTACATGTGTGTATTTTTAGATTTAATTTTTATTCATTTATAATATATGTAAAATCATTTAAAATTTCCTATCTATGTTGAGTATTGAGCCTAAATGTTCAGGTCTATAGTTATTTGTTCTTTGTTATTATTTGCTGTGTAAATGGGAAGGGAGAGATCCAGTTCTCCAGTCTGGATCTTGAAGACCCAAGAGTAGATCTTATTGAATTCACCAGAACTTATGCATAAAGCATTCAAGGACAGAAGCTGACCTACAAAAAATTAAAGCTGATTTCCTTGTCACTTTACATGCATATATGGATCTTAATCTAGACTAAAAAATATATTTTGTCTGAAGTGCATGTCTCTAAGATTTAGTATTTGCTTTATCCTAATTTGCTGTCTATCCATTAGATTCATAGAATCGTATTCATTGTCTCTGGTGGTCAATTAGGCATATGTAAAACAATCCAAGGATATTAATCCAACACAGTGTTTCCCAGCCAAAAGGATTTTTATTTTCCCAATAACAAGTTGAAAATATTGTATGGTGTAACTTTGAGACAGTAGTTCTGATTTTTAAAAATAATACCATAGGAAATGTTACTTTTGTTTCATTATCATGATTTCTGTTGTTTTTATTTTGGAGGATATGGTTATTTTAGGAAAGAATGGAAAGCATAAAATACAGCATTTAGCAATAGTCACCACAAGAATACAGGTGTTTGTGATGTCACTCATCATCTGTATCTTCATGTGTACACTTTCTCTTATAGAGGTTGGCCAAAAGTAGCATAAACAACAATTTGTTATGACCTGTGAAAGTACTCTATAAATATTTTAGTGATATGATAATATCTTGAGGAAAAAAATTTCCTATTCGTGAGGCCATAGGAAACAGAAAATATTGGATGTTTATTTTTTTAATGCTAATTATATTATTAACAAAATTGAGATTATTGTTTTTTACCATTCAGATATTCATTTTGGTCTTATATATTTAAATTCAGATAACTCTCAGAGTTTTTTTTTTTCCTTTTCTTTAACTTTATTTTAACATGCTTTGTTTACATTTTTCTTTTTTAGTTAAAAAAGAAAGCATGAGTTATTTTTTTGTTCAGTGAGATTTAACAGATCCTAAATACAAATATTTTGTTCCCTAGAAAGTAATAATGCCTGTTAGATAGCTCATTTTAACCACTCAATTGTCTTTTGTTTTCATTGGCTATCTTTTTAATATTTTTCATAATTTTTCTGCAATTTTAAATACCACTGCCTTTACAGTAAGAGGGAACTTATTGTAAATAATTGTCCTCATTTTCCTCTTTTTAATCTAAGGAACATGAATATAATGATCATTTGGAATTCATAAAATTCCTCAGCTGCTAAATCTTGAGAAATGAGTTGTGTGTGTTAAAATGAGATGCTCTCAATTTGGCCTCAGAAGTTAATTCAACAGAGTAATGGTAAATTTCTTAAACTACTTACTTAAGGGCTCAGGAAAGCTATTAAGCCTGTAGGCTGAGTGACACCAAAAGGCTGAGGTGAAGGCTGAGAGTTAAACCTCTCTTAATAACACAGACCCAAAACCTAGTATTAGGGAAATAAAGAAGATTAAGGTGTCAACTCAACCTTAGCTATACTGTTGGTCTATACCCTTTATAGGTGGGGAAAAAAATAGAGCAAAGAGAACAGAAAGTCATCCTGTCGTTTCATCCCTATTATCCGTTCAACCCCAAATTTTGTACATACTGGCAAAAACACATTTGGGAGCAATCATTAAGATAGGTGTGCCCCTGAAACCCTACCTAAAATTTTTTCTGAGACACCCCAAAATCAGCACTTATTTGTGAAAGTGCTCTATAAAAAATAGACATTCCACCGTTCATTTGCTCAGTTTTTAACATTTTGTCTAGTCAAGCAGTATTGGAAAACTAGGCATTTTCCTGGGAATAGAGACTTGACATGAGTTAACAGACAGAAAATAATGAAATAGTTGCAATAGATTATGATAGATAGTATAATAGAGGTACTTTTCCTGGGAAAGTGGAAGACAAATGCCTAACAGCCTCTGGAGTGTTCAGGAAAAGTTTTGAAGGAGAGTAGGAGTTTACCAAGCAATGAAAGCATGGTGTATAAAGGTATTTCCCTATATTTACTTGTGTACATTAACGAAGACATACTTTTAATGAACTACAGGAAGTTCAGAATTGTTTACATATGAGAGGGTTATGCATAGGAAGCTATAATAATGTAGGAATAAACGTATAAAAAGAGCCAATACATTGTAAGCTCTTCACTAAATGCTAGTCACTCTACTGAGAGCTTTCCCGGAATCCTTATTATAAAATGTTGGCACTGTTTTATAGGTGTTTTATGGATGAGGAAACTGAGGAATTGAGGGAGTAACAATTTTTCCAGGATTCATGGCTACCAAGCATCAGAACTGGTTGGAATTCAAGCCCAGGCTATGTGGCTCCAGTGTCTATGCTCTATTATGTGGAGGGGGTGAAATCAAGGTGGGAAAGAATTTTGCTTAGGAGTCTACTCTTTATTCTCTAGGTAACAGAGACCCATTGAAGTCAGGCAACCAGTTGAATGTGGGATATGAGAAAGAGGCTTGGAGGATGACTTCCAAGCTCAAGTCTTCAAAGACTGAGTCGCACATGGCTACCTTTTTAGAGGCAGAATTGAGTGGTAGGGTCAGGGGTTAGAGAAAAGAAAATGCAGTAAGTTTGGGGCATGTTAATTGCCAACACTGTCTACAATTTACAGTTACTGGTGGTTTGACCCTGGGTAAAATACAATTCCTCTCAGTGCCTCAGTTTTTGCATCTGTAAAGTGGGGATGAAGCTGTTATGAGGATTAAATGAGTTAAAGATTTTAAAGTGGTATAAATAGCATCTGATTAATAATATATATTACCTGTGTTGGTTAAAAAATACATTACAGCTATAAATTTTAAACAGCCTTGAAACAGACCAGAAGTGAATACTAAGTTGTGCATTTTGTTAGGATACTTTGAATTGACAGTACTTTACTAACTTTTATTCATGTAGGAAATAGTTATGGTTTTCATTTTGAATCTTCTATAATGATGCCATTAATTCTAATATTTTTCAATATATGTGATTATGTTTTTCAATTTAAAATTATAATAAATATGACTACCTTAGATGGATCAGAGGGAAACTGGACCAGATTAACATTATTTTAAAATAATTTGGTTCTTTGAATTAAAGTACTAACAAAAGAGTTGATGCATTGTCTCATTTTATCCAAAGCACTCACTTATTCAAAAATCCTGTTTTTCAAAAAAACTTATCTAGTATCTACTACATAGCAGTCACCCAGCTCAACACTGTGCTTAGTGAGATTAATAAGAAAAGTTCTCCCTCCTAAGAGAGTTCAGAATCTAGTGTAAGGGTAAGGGGATCCAGTGCAGTGCTATAGGCTTACAGACCATGTGGTTTGTCACAATACTACTAAACCATCTCCATCAGTTGATCTTCAAATACAGTAGAACACATGATAAGACGTTACATGCATACTAAGGCTTTTCAGACTTTCAGTAGATGGCACACCAAATTATTGCCTCTAAATTAATGCATTCTTTCTAAAGTCCAGCCTCTTATAATAACCATTATAATTGTATTGCATCATCATATGTATGTCTGAAATTCTTATTTGTGCCATCTACTGAATAAATAGACTTTGTTATTACAGTGAGTACATAACCAGCAGAGCGACTTTAATCCGCAAGAATAAATGACATCTTCTCTCCAGAAACACTGTTGTAAATATATCAGAATCAAAAGCTGTGAATTCTTCCTTAGGGTGGAGGCTTCACAGAGGTGCCAATGTCCAAAGGTTTTCTTGAACCGTGACTAGAAATTTATCAGCCAGAGAAGAGAGAAATTAACAGCCCAGTGCTTCATCACCATTTTAAACATATATCATGTCACTTTATAAAGGAGGACTTTGAGTCACAGAAAGACCTGTGACTCCATTGATCCCCATGCTTCTCTAAGGCAAAGCAAACATCAGCCCATGGCAGATGATCAAGGTCAGAGAGCTGCTTACTTTCCTGCAGTGACCTCATCTAACAAATGCGATGTTAAATGTACATCTTTAATTGCTGACTATAACCTTGAAAGCAGTTTGGTCATCTGACTCTTAAATGCCTTGTACCTTATGGCTCAATACTCAGCCAGGCCCATGTTTCTCTTTCTGAGATATCTTTTGTGTGTGTGTGTGTGGTACGCGGGCCTCTCACTGTTGTGACCTCTCCCGTTGCGGAGCACAGGCTCCAGACGCGCAGGCTCAGCGGCCATGGCTCACGGGCCCAGCCGCTCCGCGGCACGTGGGATCTTCCCGGACCGGGGCACGAACCCGTGTCCCCTGCATCGGCAGGCGGACTCTCAACCACTGCGCTACCAGGGAAGCCCCTGAGATACCTTTTTGATAGCTATGTGTCTGGCTGAAAAAGCATCTCTTCTCCTGCTTACCACTACCACTCTTATATGAACAGATCCCATATTTGGAATTCCTACCCTGCCTTTCCCTTTGACATGCAGCCCTAGATCCATAGTTGACTGCTACGACCCCTAACGCTTTCCGCTCACTCCTCCCTCGTTCTTTATTATGAGTAAATGATCATTCTTCCACTTTTTCACTTCATCTCTACCATCTGCCCTTTGTGGCAGTGCCTCTGGATGGTGTCTCTATCATCCGTGTCAGGAGTTATATTAGATGGGGCAAAAACTAAACTACTGTGACAAAAACAGACAAGAAAAATTACACTGGTTCAAACAAGTTAGAACCCTATATGTTCCACATGAAGCAGCCCAATTTCAGTGGACAGAGCAGAAATGGGAAATTCTCTAGGAACCACGTGATTTTCTTCAGCTGCTCCATCACCCCCTGGATTGTTGTTGACTGAGTGATACTGATAGGAGCTGGCTCAGTCACGTTGCATTCTAGCTTATGGGGAAGCAGGGGAAGGGGCTATGGAAGATTGAAACAAGAGCTCTGGAGGTTGCACACGTGACTTCCAATCACATTCCTTTGGCAAGAACAGTCACCTGGCCCACATAGCTGCAAGGAAGGCTGGGAAATCTCCAGCTGAGCAGCTGATGGCAGGGTAAAAATAATGATTATGAAAGAAAGGGAAAATGGATTTGTGAATACAATTAATCATTGTCCTACTTGTCACACACTGTTGCCCACATAGACCGTAAACATGATTTTCCTCATTTATTCTGAGGTTTCAAGACCAAACCCAATTCTGCCTCCTTTTCTGGTTTTCATGGTCCTTGGCAGCTCTGTTTCCTAGTATTTACTTTCCCATTCATTTTTCCATTTATTTTATACTACCTTATTTTGCCTCTGTAAAGCTTTTCATAAATGATCCTTCTTATTACTTATATACATTCCCAAACAAATTTTAAGTTTTTGGAACCAGGGAGCACATTATATACTTGTTTGCATAGGCAAGGCCTATCAGTGTATTATCCAAAATAAGCAACAGACTTATGCACAAGGGCTTAGTTTTACTTATAATACTGACAGAGTCAATATTTTTGGCAGTATTCTTATAGTGTACACAAGAAATGAATAAAATATGTATTTGAATGAGTAAGTCTATGAATGATTGGATGAATCCCCAAATATTCATAAACTGAGATTTAAATGAATCTAGATTATACAGATCTGATTTTTTTGAGGCAGTAGTAGAAAGAACATAGAACATATGTTTTCTATGTAATATTTATATGGAGTCATAATTCTCAGTTTATTTTCTATTTCTGTACTATCTGATTGTGCACATAATCCTTGCCATTTAGCATAAATAAAAGTTTCTGAATTTTCATGACATTAAGAAAAGGCATTATAGCACTTTTGTTTTGAGTTTGATAGAAAAAATATCAAAAGTTCCTCTGAACTATAAGTAACAATAGCGAAAATGGAAGCAAACAAAAGATATGGTGGTAAAAAGGAGGACTAACCAGGGGATGAGATAACAGATACAGATCAGTAAAGAACAAAGTAAGAAATAAAATGGTTTAAAAAGTGTCCTGAAGTTCCAGTAGCACAGAGAAGCCAATTCAAGAAAGACTTGACCGTTAGATTTGAGAAACATTCATTTATAATACATCCTCTTGTATTAGTGGCTTGAACAAGTTAATAAACAATGAAAAGGAATGCATTAATAGGCAATTTCTTCCTTTTTGAAATGTCAGTGTTTCAATAATGTGAATAATGATCATATAAGTGCACCTAGGCTACTCACAGAATCAGCTCAACAGATGAAACTAGTGATAAAATAAATGTTCACTTTTACCTGGTTTTCATTATTTTTAATTTTTTATTATTCTTTCCAAGGTAGCAGGGTGTAAGAACTAAAGACTAAATACTATCAATACAGGCCTCGCATAGTTTACAGAAAGTAGGTAAAATTGTGTTGGACAAAAGTCAAGAGGGCTCTGTTCTCCAATGGCTCTTTTTCTTTTGTGGAACAAAGGAAGTGAGTTCACTTTAAGTATAAATTCCGAAGTCTTTTACAATTTCTGCTCAGACTCTCCTCAGCATTTTCTTTGGGAGGCAGTTGATTTCTTTCTATAGATGGATTTCATTATTCAGCCTTCACCATCAGTAGAATACATTATAAATTTAGCAGAATGTGATAATTAGTCACAAGCAAGAATATAAATAAAACTGCATAACCAATAAAAGGTCATAAAACCTGGCAAGTAAAATTGGTTACTGTGTGTTAAAATAGGAAATGTATGGAGGAAAAAAATTGATCTCACTTGTCCTCTCTGTGCTGGAGAGAAATTGCTATATTACGCATAGCTGTGGAAACGCATGTGTATAGCCTATTAGAAATAAAATAAAATCATATGTAATGCAGTGATTTAGAATGATCTAAGAACAAAAGAACCATAGTCCCATGAAGGTAAATGGTTCTTTTGTTAAAGCAAAGTTGATAACATCTATTCCCTTCCACACTAAACCAGACTCCAATTTTTAAAACGTGCATCAATTTCCACAGTTAGCTTTTGCAGTTTTAACTTTGGAAAATAACATTGAAAATATTAATAATTTATATATGATTAAGAAATACACATGCACACATGTACACAAAAACTATATTGTATAGTTCCTGGAAATCTTTAGCCAGTGAAATGGCATATCAGCAATACTGAACAAAAGAAATCTGGTATGTACAGTAATGTGCATTAAGTGAGCTAAAAATATTTACCTACCCACCCAGCAGAGTTTGACTATAATCAAGGGAAAAATTGCATATGAATTGTGCCCATCTAGACGTGAAAGATCTTTAGGCCCATATTGATTTCATAGAATCCCCTATAGATACACATGAGAAATTGTACTATAAAGGTTAAAGCAAGGGCTAGAATTCATTTGAATAATATATTCTAACATATTCTATAAGACCCAGTTCACTGCATCAAAGAATCAAAATGTGTATATTGAGTGTGCCAATTACATAAAAAATGCCAAAATACTTTGGAAAGGATTATTGTCTTCTAAATAATGTTGGTGTTTGTTAATAAAAGAGTATTTGGCATCCCAAAAATAAAGCTTTCAAAGATTTAAAAAACAATTGCAGCTAAAACCAGACTTTACTGACTATGGAAACAATTTAGAATTTGTGCACCAAAAATAACCTTTGGGATACTTTGTATTGTGTGTTTTTAAACTCATTTTTCCTTTATCATTAGTTTGCTTAGATTTCAATGTCAAAGGAGTCAAAATACCTAATATAAGTGCTAATTTCCTATTCATTTTCTAATTAAAAAACTAGACAACATGAACCTCAGTGTTTCGGTGGTCTGAGTAGGTAAATGTATATTGAACTAAATACAACATGATAATATTATGAAATATCTTAGACTACTTATGCTTAGGGTCTAATATAATGCTAAGGTGCTTGATTAATGATATAATTACAGAGGACTAACCATCAGTCCAATTGATATAATAATATATTTGATTAATTTTAAGAGACAATAATCCCACCTAATTAATGAGAACTGATCAGTGAGTTATTTGGAATTCCATTAAAATATGGTTATTTTGATACTGTAGATTTCCTATATTCATTACCCTTCATCTTGAGGTAGCTATCTTAGGACTTGACAGATAAGCAAGTTCTACAAGAGTGACTTCCAGACACCAGCTTTGGTCCATTTTCCTTTGCATTATTCCTACTCTATATCATAGATATTTATGGAATATGATTGATTTTCCATCATCATTTATTTCTTGATTTGTGCAATAATTGTTGATTAAGTTCAATTTACAGGCTAGGCTGGAAAGGACTAAAACAGATGAGTGCTACAGCATCGTGTGACTGTCTAAGATCCTCTTCTGATATGTCTATAGAACACTCTGCATTTTCTCCATATAAGTACTCAATATGATGCTCTTTTGTTTTTGTTGTTGTTATTTATCTGTATCTCCTCCTAGATTTTAGGTGCATTGATAATAGGAACCAGGTCAGGTCAGTTTCTCTATTGCACACCAAGAGTTTAGAAATCTCAGAAATATATGGTGGAAACAGTCATGCATAGAGGCATTGATCAGGGGAGGCTGAAATAAAGCACTAAGCAAAGTTTCCAGGGAGCACTGAAGAGGGGAGTCATCAATTCTACCTGGCAGGTAAGAGAGAACAATGAGAAAGCCTTCACAAAGACAGATAACATTTGAAATGGTTGGAAGGTGGGATGGGAATGGTATAAATTAAAAAGAATAAAATAAAAGGATAAAAACTTGAAGTAAGCATTATATTCTGAGAAAGTTAAATAACCCTCCTGAGGAGCTGAGGGTTTTGGGGAATTGAGTGACATGAGTTTGGAAAGGTAGTTTCCTCACAGTTGATGTGTGAGAAATGGGGGGCAGAAGCAGTTCAAACCACATCTGTTGAAATATTCCAGGCACATTGTTCAGTAACTGTCATATATTGGAAAGCTTAGCATGTATGTCTGATTTCTCTTTGGTCTACACTGTCTCAGTTCCAAGTCGGCTGAGCTGTATTCCCTAACTCTTAGTTATTGAAGAATACTTTCAGTCTAGAATCAGGTACAACTTTAACAGGGTTTGTTCTCATAAGCACTGATTTTATATTATTTTCAAATATTCTTACAGTTATGCAAAATTATTTTTCTATTTCATAAATAAGAAAACTAAACTTACAGTAGTCAAGAACACTGCCCAGGCAAGCACAGCTGTGTAGCAGAGCTGAGATTCAAATCTAATTGCTGTTTTTCACTTCAAACTCATGATGTACATGCATGTTATACCTACTTTTCTTCTCCATTTTTGTAAAACAAGTGTTTGACATCATTCAATAATTAGGGGAAACCCATACCAATTATTCTTCTTGAGTTTTGGGTTTTTTGGCTTTTGCTTGGTATTTTTTTTTGTTTGTTTTGTTTCTTATAGCCCCACCACCATCCTGGCCTCTTATCTAATTAATTCACTCTTGGTTTTCTGCAGTAAAACCTAGTTACTTGTCATTATTGCAGTTTATCAAATTCAAATTATTCTGTACGCTGCTGTCAGATTAATCTACCTGACTTTTTCTGCCACTTAGTTTTCCTGTCGTATAGTTTCCAATAACTTTCCTTGAAAACTCACATACTCTTTCCAGTCTTTCTGAATTCTTCATAAACTATTCTTTCTCTCTTGTCTAAACGTATGTCCCATTATTTTCCAACATGAATCCACCACTGGTAACCAGACTCATCTCCAAGTTGGCCCATCTGCAGGCACTGAGGATTTTTGTCTCACCATTTTGTCTTTTAAGTATGTTTTAAAATAGATTACAAATACTTGCTAAGTAACAAATACCTTTAGATGAAATTTATCAACACTTGTATAATCTCATTTAGTGTACACAACACTCTTTTGAAACAGAGGGAAAAGTAAAGGTAATTAATATTTATTGTCATCTTATACTTTAAATGATCTTTGTTAACTTATCTCCTTTAAACCTCAAAATGGCCCAGGATGATATCAGGGAAGTTCAAGAGCTTCCGCAGGCATAGTAAGTAAAAGATGAAATGGGTTTAATCAAGGTTTGTCCAAATCCAATTCCAGGCTCTTCCTACATTATACTTCCTTCTTAGAGGCAGGAACTTGTCTAAGTCTTTCTCATATTTTTCCAGTGCTTCATATAGTATATGGTTATTTCAGTGCTCACTAAATAAATGAATGAATGCAGTTTTCCTTCACCTTCTTTATATTTTGACTCTGCTCTGTAGCTTGTTTACTTTCTCCCCAATTTCAAGTTTTATTTATTTTTTCAAGCTTGCCACCTAAAGACATTTTTCTTTTAACTGCTTATGACTTACCTCTAATAATTAACATATTTAATTTCTATGAATTAAGGGGCAAAGTAACTGGTAAAAACATGGACTCTGAGCCACTGTTCAAGTCCCATTGTGTCATGTGATTTTGAAAATTTAATCTCTCTGTGCCTCAGTATCCTCAAATGTAAAATATGGATTATTATAGTACACTTCTCATAGAATTGCTAAGAGTATTAAGTGAGCAGTAATGATTTCTAGTCAGCTCAGGGTAGTGTCTGACACAATATAAGTATTTGTTAAAGAAAGAAAGCATGTACTTAGCATTAGGCACTGTAGGTACTATGGCTACAACAGTGAATAAAATCAGTAGAGTCCTTTTTTCATGAAATTTTTAATCTGCAACTTAAATGCTATTGGATTGTATGATTATATATTTGTTTTATGATTTCTAGGCCTTTTTATCGATGTTTTAAACTTCTAGAAGTAGCACAGAGTCCAGATTTTCCTCCCAAATGTGCTTAGCACAGTTGAAGGCATATAATAAGAATGCAGTAAATCCTTTGCTTCTTTGTACTGATGCCAAAGTGAAAAATGAAAGTTTAGAATCATGGTCTACTCGAGGTTCTCCAGGTCAATACCCACTGTAAAATCCCCTTCCCCAGGATCTGCTTGTATACTTCCAGGGACTGTACTGTTTCTGGGATGTCCCCCCATTTCTGAGTACCTCTAACTTCTTCACAAAGAGCCAACATTTGCCTTCATGTAACTGCTGCATTTTCCTGCTAGGGCCATATGTATTTTCCATGAGCCATGCCTTCAAATACCTGGCTGTTTTTATAAGCCAGTCTTCATTTTTTTTTTTTTTCTTTTTTAGGCAGAGTGATTCCCTTCCCTTCCCTTAACCTTTTGTCATATCAGAGTTTCCACCCACTTAGTCATTCTGACCACCTACCTCTGTATACCGTCTAATCAGTTCCTGAGATAGTCTGACTCCTGAAAAAATATACTACTTCTGATGATAGATATTGACACCAAAATAATATAAAATAGTAATAATTTATTCCTCTGCGTTAATCAGTAAATAACTTTTTAAGTGAATTAACACTTTCCTGGCAAACACTAAGAGATATGCTGTATTCATTATATGCTGTATTCATTATACCATCAGTCCCTCCTAAGTGCCTAATGTCCGAGATGCTTCATTACTCCAGTGCCTAACTTATTGAAAACGACACATGAAGATCCACTTGAACCTACAAGTTGTGTCAAAACATCAGGCTCCCTGACTACAGATTTAATATCTTATCTCGTAGAAATTCTTTTTAAACATAATAATTGAGCATCATTTTGCGCTTAAATAAAAGTAGCTCATTTAACTTGTGAAATGGGCTGTATTGATCTCTTTGTCCTTGGAATTTAAAGGTACAATCTTATTAGGCTTCAGTCAGTGCTATTTGTCTTTTAAGAAATCTAAAGAGAGTAACAGCTGAAATTCAAGTGAAAGGAATTACAAATAGAGTGACATATGAGTTTTTGAAGTAAGAGGGATATGGCCATTTGTCTGATCATATTGAAAGCTTTATTTCTTTAAAGGAAAATGTAGATTGTTTTAAATGTCAGTAATTATAGTCTGAATTCTTTAAAAATCTGTTTTCTTATAAAACTATGTGTTTTTTAAGAGTACAGACTTTGTGAAATATATGTCCATAGCCTTCAGCAGCAAAGACAATCTCTTGGCCCCAGAGAAAAGAAATAAATGGCCATTTTAGAGAGGATTTGGGGTGGATCTCAACCCTTTAAAGTAAGAGGCAAGCCTGGTTTCTTTCCAAGCATATTGACAATATGAACACCAATTCATTATCACATGTTTAAGCTGCCTAGAACCAAGATTGTTTAAAAATGACCAGATGAAAAATGAAAGAGAAATCTAGCTATCATTGTTGTTAATTTTTGGAAGCTTGTCATTTTCTTAAGGAAAAGGTAATGAAGGAGTAAAAACTAACCTTTTTATAATAGATAATGGCAGTCTTCTGTCCCACCAAGAAACAATCCAAGACTTTAATTCTTTTGTCCTGCAAAAATATTTAGATATATGAAGAAACATTTTCTTATGACTTCAAAGAATTTGATCATATAAATATTTTTAACAAAAGAACCTCCAGGTTGCATTGTGGAAAATCATTTAAAGTTTTTAGAAACAGTATAAAATCAGGGTCACAATGGAATTGGCAATCTATATTTGACCACTGATGATAAATAATGAAAATATTTTATAAGAATTGATTAAAATGATTACAAATCTCTGAACAAGTATACTGTATCCAGCAGTGACAGTAAATATTTAACTGGTTATTAAAATAGTATATTATTTAGGAATTCAAAAAGTTGCCAACTTTAGCTTTTGAAGCAGAACAACATGGAAACCTCTGAAAATCTGTTTACTATTATAGATAATAATGTATAACTAATAAAATAAAGGAAAGCACCATTAAGAAATGAAATTGGAAGACATAAATGACATGTTTGAAAGGATCTTATTTTGTGATAAGTTTGAATGGAGACAGTTTAGAGAACCATCTGGCATTCCAGGAGACCCATTGTTAAAATATTATCAAGTATTTGATAATTCTTTGATTCATAATAATCACTTTTACATATAAAAATAGCTAATAACTTACAGTATCTTTATAGAAAGTGAATGAAATATTTATTCAAAGAGTTTATGCCATACAACCTGAAAGAAAACTAGTTGGTCAAGCAGTTTAACATATGCAACCTGGATTCCATGTATATATTGTTTGAAAGGCAATTCAAGTTTAACCAGGGGTCCCTGAGGATTCTGCTTTTTGGACTACAAGAAACATGTCACATTCTTTAAGGATTAGGGTCTTTGTCTCCTCTTTGCTTTCTAATCCCATAGAGGTGCCATGAGTCTACAGCTGCAAAAAGACTCTGGTATGTGATTAAGGCCAGAAGAGTTGCTGGAGGATTAGAGTCATGCACAAGGCACCTGTGTTCTATGGACAAAATTCATAGCCTCTGGCTCTAAAAATGTTCACCCAAAGTACTGATCATAATCCTCTTCTCAAAAAGCCATCTCACACCAGTGAGAAAAGAAATAAAATCGCTTAATTGGAGTTTATCAGAATTGTATATTTTGGTGTTTCAAAGAACATCATCAGCTAAGTGAAAAGGCAACACTCATAGTGGGAGAAAATATTTGCAAGTCCTATAACTGATATGAGACTTGTATCCCAAAAATGGAGCAAATACTTATAACTCAATAACAAAAGATAATTCAATTAAAATATGGGTAAAGGATCTGAATAGACACGTCTCTAAAGAATATATGCAATGGCCAGTAAGCACATGAAAAAATGTGTAACATCATTAGTCATTAGAGAATTACAAATCAAAACCAAAATGAGGTACTATTTTACATTCAATAGGATGGCTATAATCAAAAATTCAGATAATAACAAATACTAATGAGGATGTAGAGAAATTGAAATCTTTATACCCTGCTGGTGGGAATATAAAGTAATGCATCACTTTGGAAAATAATTTGGCACTTCCTCAAAAGGTTAAGAAGCTATAGCAAGTATTTTCAGACAAACATCAGTTCAGCTACTTCAGTATTCCTTTGATGAGAACAATGATTAAATATGGACATAAGAGTAATTCACTCATTTTTCTGTTCATCTGTTTTATCTTATTTTGCTTTGTTTAGTAGATTCCTCCATGTGCTAGGAGTAATGAAGTTACAATCTAAATTTGACTTCAAGCTCTTCTATGTAAACTCACCAGAGAAAGAATTAAATTTTAAAAATCATTTTGTTCCTCTTTCTTTTAACTGTCTTTTAATGTTTCTTCAGTTGGGGGAGGGAGTCACATCACTTGAGTAATCATTTATTTTATTGAAGTTCATTGAAAGATATTGACACAGAATAGACAATAGAAAAAAAGCCAACATGTAAAAAAGCACTTGAATGATCCTCTAACAAGAAATAACTCGTAAATCAAAAAAGTTGACATAAAGAACATTCTATGTCTTAAAAATGTTAGATGAATCACAAATCATTTCTAAAGTATAAGAATGGTGCATCTATGTGCACTGTATGCCATATGTGCAAATCATAACATTAATAACTATTCCAGTGGTAACATGATTTGCCACAGATTTTCATTTATTCATAAAACTCTGAGTGCTAACTACATATTAGGATTTGTCAGATACAAGAAATACAAGGTGATTATGGTATAAATCCTGTTGCAAACTGTCAGATTTCCTAAAGTTACATAGAGGAGAACTAACATTTGAAGAGTTATATATTCCTTTTATTGTTTCATGGGTAACTTTATTTTCTTTCTGAAGTTGCTTCATTGTCTGGTAATGCTACAAAACTCTTTGAAATTGCCAACTGTTTAACAGGTCATGCATATATAGCATTTGTTGTGTCAGTCCATATCCTTAAGTTATTACTTTTCAAAATCTACTTTACTACCCAAGGAATATAACAAAAATATTAAAGTTTACAATTCTCCAAAATTTTTTATAAGTATATTGTTTTTATTTGTTCATGCTCTCTTCTAGAGTAGTGTATGTAACTTGCATATGTATTTAACAGTAGAATAGATACAAGTGTATAGTTTGCTTTTTCCACTACACAATATATGCATAAATATTTTTCAAATAGCTACAGTCTTCAAAATTATTATTTTACTTAATATATAATACCGGCCTCCTTGATACACCAGAACTTATTTCATTATACCTCATTTTTACTAATCATAGTCACTACTTTCCACTTAATTATATATATATATATACAATGCATAATATATTTATATATAATTTATATATAATATAATATACTTTATATATTTATATATAATCATTACCTATATTTTTTGCTTATTTTGAATGACTTCTTTAGATCAAATTCTTCAGTTTTTTTTTGAGACAAAGCATAGGAGAATCTTCATGGTTCTGGAAACATATCACATTTCACCACACTTCTTTTCAAAATGTATGTACTAATGCACTGTCAAAAAGATAGATAAGTGCCAGTGTTAGAATACTCTCGCTATCTTTGCACGGTGTCTTAGTTCTAAGAGCTTATGTTTTGTGGTTAGTTATTGCTGTTTAATAAACTACTTCAAAGTTTAGTGGCTAAAAACAACAGCCATTTCATTATATCTCACAATTTTGTGGCTGAGGAATTCAGGCAGGGCTTGGATGGCTGATTCTTCTTCTAGTTCATGTGGTGTCAACTAGAATCACTTGGTATATTCTCTTGGCAGCTGGGCAGATAGGCTATAGATGAGGCACCAGACAGTTTCACTTCCTTTCTGGTGACATGGTGGAGATAGCTAGAAGACTGTGTTCATCTGTGTCCCTCTCCCTATTCCCGTATTTTTAGGGTCACTTCTTGTGGGTCTCTCCAGCAGAGTTGTAACTGAAAGAGGGGTCCGGCTGCTTACCGCTCAAAAGCCATTAAAGAGGCCAGGTTGGTGGAAAGGACAGTTTGCTTTATTTTGGATGCCGGCAAGCAGGGGGTGGGGGGGAGGCAGATACCTGTCCAGAGGCCGACTCCCCCCTACTGACAATCAGTGGGTAAGAGCTTTTATAGACAGAGGGAGGAGGCTACATGCAGAAACAGCACAGTCAGCTCTGACAGTCATCTTGAAATTGGTCATTGGTGGTCTGACCAGCATTATCTTGATTATTTTAGGTACGGTTAATCTTCAGTTCCAGGGTTGGTTTGTTTCCATTTCTTTGAGGCCAATTCTCGGAATTGTGGCAGCTTATGTCATGGCTACAGTCTGGTCATCATGTAGTTACCTTCTTCCACCTGGTGGGGCTTTCAGTATCTATAAGACAGCTCACAGGTTATGGCTCAGAATATTATCTATAGCCCTTAACAAGGAGCTAATAACTTTGACTATGCTAATGACTAAACTATTATTATTTGGTCTTCTTTGACTGTTTTACTTTGTTTCTGCATTTTCTCACTTCTCTGATTAAACTTATTCTTTGGCTAACGTTTTTCCACAGACGAAAGGTAGGCTGAGGACATGGGGGATGGGGGCAAGGACCATAGAGTCTGGCTCCATTTCACAGTTCTCAGACTTCTTATATGGCAGTTCCAAAAGGCTTCTTATGTGACAACTCCGAAAGGCCAAGGTGGGAATTGCCATTCACCTCAAGGGTAGTCCTGGATCAGGCATGGTGTCATTTCTGTCCTAGTCTACTGGTCAAAGTATCGCAGGCCAGCCCAAATGCAAGAGAGGGGAAATAGACCTCAAGTCTCCAGAAAATGTCAAAGAAATTGTGACCTTATTAGTCTACCACATGATGATTTTATATATCAATAAAATAGATTTGGGGCTAAAATTTAGCTTAAAAAATTGCAGTCAGACTAAAAACTTTCTAAAATGTTTTTATTTTAATAAAGTAATTTGATACAATGCTTTCATCTCTGATAAACTCAATATGATTTTACTAATTTTTTATTGATTTTGCTGTAGCTAAGCCAAGTAAATGTGCAGCTAGTATTTTTCTAACTATCCAACTTAAATATGCTATGGCAACTAAAGCAGGTGAGGTTTTGCTGTTTACATTGTTGTATGTTAGTCATTAAAAGAATGTTCCCAATTAGGTTTATAAAAGGCTAAATTTAAATTTTCTGGTTGGCTCAGAAAGATCAGTGCAATTTTTAAGTCCTTTGTCTGCTGCTGTATTCTGATTTTTCTTTCAGATCTATAAATATTCTTGACTTAAGGATCATTAGACTTCCACAAAAAGTCATCTGGTTTAGTCCTAAGTGTGGCTATTTTGAATTTATAAGCATTTGCTTTATTGCTGTAAATTTACTATGCAGTCACATCAGAACACTACCTAAAATATATTTAACTCATGAAAAGCTTTTCTTCCCTTTGGAGAAAGTGTGTTAGATGGGTAGTAGATTTTCTAAATGGGCCACATGTTACATGGTGAATTTTAAACACACTTGGATATTTACTATCAGTGTTATGGCAGAATTACCATATAATAATGAAAAAACTCTTAGCAAATGGGAAGTGTACATTAGATTTATCAATGTATATCTAAATTATCAACATTTCTGTTTCTTTCTAACCAGGCACTTTTTTAAAGCGAAAGATAACTAGCCAGAGTAGTGGTTGTATTTTCTAGGGGTAAGAATTATAATTTATAAGGAACTGTATCTCAAGTAGTCCTGGACTTCTGGATCAAAATGAATGATTAATTTTATTTTTTTTGTCATATCCATACATTACTTATAATAGATCACTTCTAAGGAAAAATATGAAAACCTAAGTTTATTACTAATCTGGCTTTATTAAACTTTAAATATTTACAGTTTCTTATTGTTCATAAGCAGAATTATAGCAACCATGAATTCACAAACATTTGCTGTCTTTCTCTGTGGCCAGGTTCTGAATCACTGTATCTTATTTTATTGTTTTATGCCTCTAACATGTTATGTAAGAAATTTTATAATTTATTTATATTTCCTTTTAAAATAATGAGTTGTATGTAATAATGAGTTATATATGCAAGGGTCCCCAAATGTAGATTATGTTATTCTGGATTTATTATTAAAATGTATATAGTCATCACTGTCTATAAAGACATCTTAGAGTATTTAGAGTTCAATTAAACAAGCTTTTTTTTAATTGAAAGACTTTTAAAGTGACAGTAGGTTTAAAGAAGAAATACATGTAAATAGGTTAATTAGCAGTGGGGAGAAGTGAAGCATAATGACTTGGTAAATCACTATAAAAATTTTATTATATATGGCCTCTCCTTGTCTTTCTCATCTAATCCTTTATCAGGACTAATTTCCTTTAATCTGCAGTCAACATGTACAGTAAATTAGATGCAGGTACAAAGGAGCTTCTGAGCCACACACTTAATACATTTGGCATTTAAAAAAATATATGTCATCATTTTCTGTAGATAATAACTATTTCCAGTGCTTCTTGTATGGTCATGAAATCCA
The DNA here is from genome assembly GCF_964341445.2 of Mesoplodon mirus. Lineage (NCBI taxonomy): Eukaryota > Metazoa > Chordata > Mammalia > Artiodactyla > Ziphiidae > Mesoplodon > Mesoplodon mirus. Next base: position 114,491,619 of record NC_138982.1, read on the forward strand.
TGCATGATACCTATTGATGGATTGATAATGTTTTCAAGATGAATGTGTTTGTAATAATTAAGCAACTACAAAATGAGTAAAATGAGGAAGGCAGTTTTAGGGGGAAAGTGAACATAGGAAAGTATCATAAGTAAGGTATATATTTTCCCTATTATTAAAGTATAAATAGGATGCATACTGATAGAATTCTACTTCATAGAAAAACAATATAATCATAAGAAGAAAAATTCAATTCCTCACTTAAAAAGCATTTAATAAATTAAATAAAGTTGTATATGGTTTCATAAGGGTCACAGAGTACAAATTTTCGGTTCTTAGAAATGATATTTCATTTAAACTTATTATTGTTTTCCTAGTAAACATAGTATAAAAGAGAGTTTTATCTGGGTTTTAATTTGACATTCTTTAAAGTTTTGTTTGAAGAGTTTTACTTCCGGTCTGATAAGGATAATGATGAAGGCCATAATAGCCTTTTATTATTAAAAGTTATTATTTTTTATAATTATTATTACTATCATCAATATTAAGTTATTATTATTATTATCGATATTATTTTAGTTCTTAGGTACTATCTTAGTCCCTTTATAGTGCTGTAACAAAATACCGCATATTGGGTGGCTTATAAACAACAGAAATTTGTTTCTCATAGTTCTGGATGCTGGGAAGTTAAAGATCAATGTACCAGCAGATTTGGTGTCTAATTAGAACCTGCTTTCTTATAAACAGCAGTCTTCTCACTGTAACCTCACATGGTGGAAGGGGTGAGGGAGCTCTTTAGAGTCTTTTTTATAAAGACACTAATCTCACTCAGGAGAGCAGAGCCCTCATGACCTAGTTGCCTCTCAAAGGCCACACCTCCTAATACCATCTACCTTGAGGGTTAGGTTTTCAACATATAAATTTGGGGAGGAGGGACAAAAGCATTCAGTCCATTGCAGGTACTGAGCACATTTCCAAGTACTTTCCACTTATTATCTCATTTTTTTAACAACCCTCTAAAGTATTTTTAATTGATGATTATTAATTAAAAATAACTCAGCTGTAGTCACAAATCTAGTTATTGGTAGATTCAAATCCAATAGTTTGCTAAACTCATACTCTTCTTTTCAGTATAACTCATCTAATGGTAACATCTTCAAAACATATTATGCACATGTTATATAAGTTATACCATTAGGTGTCTATAGTTTAACTGATATAATCCAGTGAACATGAATTACTAAGAAGATAGGTCTCTGGTAATAATTGAACTTTATTTGTAAGAAATTATATCCATATTTAAATATATCACTTCCAATTTTTGTAATAACAAGATATATATATATATTTATTTATTTCTTCTTTGGCTGTGCCATGCAGGACATGCAGGATCTTAGCTCCCTGACCAGGGATCGAACCCATGCCACTTACAGTGTAAGTGTGGAGTTCTAACCACTGGACCACCAGAAAAGTCCCCAAAATATACAACTTTATAACTAAGTCTTTCTACATATATTTGTTTCCTTAAGATTTCCAGAAATTAACTTTTTAAAAGCTTTTGAAACTCACTTCCAAAATTTCTTTCAGAAAATTTGTAGGAATACTAATGTGTAGTATGTGAAACAATACATATCCTAGAATGTTTAGTCAAAAGCTGGTTGTTAGGGACTTCCCTGGTGGTGCAGTGGTTGAGAATCTGCTTGCCAATGCAGGGGACACGGGTTCGAGTCCTGGGCCGGGAAGATCCCACATGCTGCAGAGCAACTAAGCCCGTGCACCACAACTACTGAGCCTGCGCTCTTAGCCCGCAAGCCACAACTACTGAGCCCGCGTGCCACAATTACTGAAGCCTGTGTGCCTAGAGCCCGTGCTCCACAACAAAAGAAGCCACCGCAGTGAGAAGCCCGTGCACCACAACAAAGAGTAGCCCCCGCTTGCCGTAACTAGAGAAAGCCTGCACACAGCAACGAAGACCCAAGGCAGCCAAAAATAAATAAATAAAAATATAAATTTATAAAAAAAACTGGTTGTTACCACTTAAAAAATACACTTTCATAGGTGAAATTAGTATTTTTAGTATGCATTTTTGATGACTAAAAAGATGTATAAGATTTTTAAATATCTTTACTATAATACTCTGGCAAATTGGATATGTGTTCTTTTTTCTCATTTTTTAAAAATTGTAGTCTTTTTATTTTTATAGGTTTGGTACTCAAATATATTTTTCCCATGTTAAAAAAAATAAACATTTTGTTATGCTGGAAATGTCCCCCACCCCCTTTCAGCTACCTTTCATTTTTTTTTCCTTATGGAAAGTTTTACAGTGCTTCATCTTAACATTTCTACATTTTGTGTCATGCTTAGATAGTACTCCTCTCTCTCTATATATATATATATTATTCTCTTTTTTAGATACATTTTTTGTTATCCTTTCTGTTCTTTCTCTTTTTTTTTAACATGATAAATCTTTAATCCCCAGTACTTATTTTTGCAGAGTTACATCTTTGTAGTCCTGTGGACATATGATACTGTTATACCCTTATTTGCCTTTTGTACATATAGAACTTATAATATAGCTATCCTCTCATCTGTTTTACAAGCAACCCTTCAGAATGGATCATTCTTCCAAATTTTTCACCCTCACTATTGTGTTACAACAGTCTGAGGAGAAATCAAGGGGCTTCATAAGAAGAGCTGTTGCCTTGGTATCTTGGAAGGGAGGAACATTCTCAGGCAAAAATTACCTTACTGCTACACCCACTCCAGGTTCATGTTGTGTGGTCAGCTCCATCTGTCTACCCATTAGCTTTTCCTTCACTTTAGTGCTAATTAATTTAATCATGAGGAAGTTATATCTATCTTGTATTTATTCCCTTTCACCTTCTTCTATGTGTAAACAAACAAACAAAAAGGTTTTTTCTTATTTAAACTAAGATGTGAAGATGCATTATTTTCCTCCTTCTGAAGCCTCTTAAATCCTAGGATCACCTAGTTACTCTCTTTCCTTCATGAAGAGTTGAATGGTACAAAACCATAATTCATTTTTTTTCTCAAGGCCCAAATTGTGAACCAGTTCAGAGCTGACCTTAGTCTTCTTCTTCTTTCCCTGCCCTTCCCATGTGGGAGACAATGTGGGAGATGACTAGCATTGTGTTGGCAACACCTGTGCCAAAGGTCTGACATGAGAGGACAAAGGAAGCAAAAGAAACAGGGATACATTCACACACACACACACACACACACACACACACAGGTTTTATTTGATTTCATCTTGTCTCACCATGATCTTGCTAATCATATTTCATAATAAAATATTATTTGTAAGTGAAAACAACATTTAGAACTAATAACATAGCACAATAGAAACTATGTAATTTCATGTTTCATATAAATTGGGTAAAAGAATTACTTTTCAAAAGAAGTTCAATTGATGAATGCCAGTTATTTTTAGTTTGTTTATACTGATTATTATGTACTTCTAAATTTTAATATGGCTGTGACTTCCTGTCTAGAACATCATGAGGAAAATTAATGGCTTCCTGATGATTCTTCCAAAGTAAAATTCAACAGTATTGTTGGAATCTGTGAATTTATGCTTTGAGAATCTAGGTACCCAGTGTTAAGTACTTGGAGTCTTTGGAGTGGAAAGATATTAAGCCATTATTTGTAGGGCATGAGAAAAAAATTAACTCTGGGGAATATATTTACCTGAAGGGAAAGATATATAGGTAACAGAAAGAAAAAAAGAAGAAAATCCTATCATGAGGCAGGAACGGTCCTGGAAAAGTCTTTGTTTTGTGGCAATTTTAGAGTAAGATTTAGAAGCTTGAGGGTTATAAATATTCAGGGGACAGAATACTATATGGATTAAAATGGCAAGTAATGTTGATACAAAATATCACTAAAGCAACTATCTATTTAATAAATACTTATTGAGTGCTTACTAGGGGTTATACATAACTTTCTAACTTGGGCAAGAGGGCTAAGAAGTTAACCTAAAGAGTACTTACTATTGGTAGTTGTAACTGATTCACATAGAGAAAACTTCATGTCTGTTCTTATTGTACTTTTTGTAGAATAACCTTCCTTTACTTTGTATAACAATCAGCTAAAAATGGTTAAAAATAGGAAATAGCAGAACTGAATAGAGCTAACAGCTATAGCTTTTTTTTAACTTAAAACTACACAACCACTTACCATGCTGTGTCTCCACCTCCAAACCACTCTATCGCTGCCTGCAGAACTTTTGTTTGACATGCTGCGTTTGGGTAAAATAGTAACATTCTTGTTTCTCAGTAAATGTTTTGATGTTTTCAAGTAAGTTAGGCTCACTGTTAAGTCAACAGACTGAGCTAAAGGCCTCAGAAATATGCTTAAATTTCATCTTCAAAGGGCTTTTGATTAAACTATTATAAAGGACCCAATGCTTGACTGACTGTTCATCTTCAGGGCCATCTTACTTTTCCATTAGATATATTTGAACTTCTAATTAATATCTCTTATTACAATTAAGGGAGTAGAAATTAAAGATAACACATTAAGAGACTCAAACTGTAAAACTATGGTCAAGCAGATTTCAACCCGTACTTATGCAATGCTAGAGCATGAATGCAAAAAGGTTAGGTACAAGAAGCTTAAAACTAACTAGAGCTGCTCAGCACATGGTGCCTGTAGGATAAAAAGAAAAGACATGAAGGTAAGTGCTGTGCTATTTGGATGGCTTTACTTCTGATATACAGATGGAAGCTTAGTTCTATGAAATCTTCGGACATTTTACAGAATGTCATGTTTGGTATTCGGCAGTCATCAGCAAAGCTATATCTATGTAATTCTCAAATATGAGCGCTTTTTTAAATAATTGAAAATTATTAGTATCATAGCGGAAAAAAGCTCATTTTTGGACTAAATCCTTCAAGCAGTTGTGTCAAGAACATAGAGAAATAGCCAATGCATCTCTGTTTATGGACTTTGGAGATTTGACTTGAGCAACTCATGAATCAAATAACTCTTCCCAATATCTACAATCGAAGTGCAGGGAAATTACTCAGAGCCCTACAGTTGAAGTAATTACAATGATAGATGTAAGGGAATTACAGGTAAGTGTTTAAATGTCTCTTTAAAACTTTGCACTACTGAAATATTTTACCTGTATTTTAGAAACTTTTTTTGAATGAATCCAAAGTTACTCTTAGCATCTCTCCTTGAAACCACCTTACTAGTATGACATTTTACTTTTTTGAAAAAAATGTACATTTCTAGTCTTGTAAAAAAAATTATGCAGGAAATGGCAGAACAGTCAAGCCAGATGGTCCATAATGAGCTGTATTAACTGAAAAGTAAAGATTGATGTTAAATGTTGCACTTCACCTGGTCTAAGGAGGTGAGCATTAAATCTCATAGTCTAGCTTCAGGCCCTACTTTTTGCATTATAGTGAGTCACTCAAAAGAGCAGCACTGCTTGTTCTGTTGCAAAAGACTTCCGTGTGCATAATTTAGCCTTTTCTACAAGGTGTGAGTTGAAACTCAACTCACTGAGAAGTTTTTAATAACTTCAGCCAATTAGGTAATAAGAAAAGGTATTCAGAGTGAGCATATTATACTGTAATCCTTCTTGAAAATAGGATACTTAGAATGTTCCCTGAGAAACTGTTACCAGTCTCTGAAAACTAGTTCTGATGACTTTCCCAGGGGTGTCTGCCTGGTTGACTGAAGAGTCAAGCAGTAAAAGAATATGTTAATCAACAGATTCTGTGTTTTACTTCACTTCTGATACACCACCAGAGCAATCTGGGCTTGACCACTTCTAAAGAGCATGTTTTAGTTGAAACCTTTCAACTGATTTTGAGAGAATCAATCTTTAAATTGAAACTGATGAAAGAAATGTAAAACTGTATGTGATGAATGAATGTGAGATAATGTGAGTTTAAAATAAAACATAATCAAATAAGTGAGGGAAAATAATAGTTCAAGGGCAAACAAATTATCCACTTTGGAATTTTCTTGGGCATTAGTTCATAGAGAGTACAGTTTCTGACCACTGTTTTTTGCCAAGATGTTTATTCTTCCTTTACCTTTGAAGGACATCTCCTTATCTCACACTAGAATATATTACTAGGAATTTGAAGCTGTCAACTGATAGACAGGGTGAATAAATTGCTTATGTGTGTCTGATGTTTGCGTTTTTTATTTTTTCCTTCAATTTATGGCTATAAATCAAAGCTCATGTCAAGTATAGTAGGTTTCCCTTGTTAACATGAAGTAGAATAACTGAATGAGCAATCATCTAAAAATAGTATGTCAAGGAAAAAAAATGCCTTGCCAAATGAATAGAAAATAAACACTTATAGCACTTATTTTCCTATCTTTATTTCTTGATAATAGCATGCTGCCATATTTAATTTTTCTTCCTCATGTAATGAAATCATTTGCAGTTACTTTTCTGTTTTATCCTAAATAGTGTACTCTCTCTGGCAAACTGTGTTTCATATTTTGGCAAAACAAGCTTAAATATAGTTAAATAGACTAGAGAATTCCTCACCAAAATACCTTATTTTTGAAAAGCCAACTGGACTTACAGCTGAGCGTCAGCCTTTTTTTTCACAAAGTCATATTTCACTCCAGTCACATACTCCTATTTATTTGCTCAGACTGACCAAGTACAGGGAGGAGTTTCTATCACATCAGAAAAGTCTAAAAGAGGCTAAACAGTTGGAATTCATAACTACTGGAAAATCTATCACTCGTCGTTGCTGTTGTCTGATCCTTCTTCTATCATGACTTTTTCTCTCACATAAAGATGAACTGGTTTCTGAGATTCAGTGCAGTCTTTTGAGCAGCTAGCTTGCCTTGTTCTTGGATACTTATTTCCTCTGGGTTTCTTCCTCTGATCTGGCCCTTTGACAATCTTATGTCTCTGGCTATGATTTATTCTAGACTTGCTGCTTCTCTTTGTTCTGAGTTTTCAGCACTCAGCTTTTGAGGTGGGTCTGAATCCTGAACAACTCTTTGAAACTACTAATATTGGCAGTTTCTGACTCTCTCCTTGTGACTACCCAAGCTGTCTTTCTCTCAATAATTCTTAAATTTCAGTATGCTCAAATGAAGTTTTTAAAAACATGAAGTTTAGAGCTACAACCCCAAAGATTCTGTGTTAGGTGGTCTGAGTTGGATCCCAGAAATCTGTGTTTTGACAAAACTGAATGGTTCTGTCATCCAACAACCACCCTTTGAGAAGGATCATCCTTCTTTTTGTTGGCACTCTATTCCCTTAAGTAAGGAAAATGGCAGAAGGGTTTTAGTTATTCAGTCCATCATGGTGTCTAATGATATCCTATTTGGCAATGTCAAGTGGTCTTTTGAGTTTGATGGCAAGTGTTTTGCTTAGTCTGGAAGCCCTGTACTTAGAATTAGCTTCTGTTAGAGCATCATGCAATGTCGAGGTCTTACCTTCTTTCTTGGCTGTTTGAGAGAGGGACATGGGTTCACAACTTGCTTTTGGATACACCAGGCACCTGTCCATCTGCTTCTTTACATTTTTTGAGAAGTCAAATTCAACCCCTCTCCATATGTGTACAGGTATATATCTCCCTGTCTGCCTATTATGTCCTCTGTTGCTCCCCTAATCCTCTCTCTTTCAAAATCCTTTCCCTCTTTATACAAAACCTTCAAGATTGTGGAAAACAATAGCCAGAAATATATGTTATCCACTAATAACTTCTGTTTTATGCCCCACAATAAAAATCTCCTCCAGTACTAGAGACACATAGCCTGGATGTGTGTTTTGAAGAAATATGGGAGGAAAAATAATAAAGTAGATAAAATGCACACTCATGGATATATATTTCAGGTAAAACTCTAAGTATTTTCCTAAATAAAAATCTTCAGATAGGTAACGTCTACCTGCTTTATTAAAGTCTCTGTTTTAGACATAACTAAGTGCTTTTACTTTTTATTTAGGTAGTTGAATATTTCAATTATTCTCATTCAAAACCTACTGTGAGCCAAGTACAGGGAGAAGATAAGCAAAAGAAGTCCCAATTGATGTCTTTGTGGAGGCTAGATTATAATGGTGGTATGGATGGTAACCAAATTATACAAACAAATGTAAAATTGAAAGTATGATATATGTTATATTAAAGAGTGACATATAACACCCTAGCCTACTCACCTCCCAAAGCTCCCATTTCTAAGTATCATCACATGGGGGATTAGGGCTTCAAGATATGAAGGGACACACACATTCAATGTCTAGTGTGTCTTTGATCCTATTGTTGTGCTTGTGTGTGTTCAACTCACAAAATTGATAGTATGCTGTAAATCTCATTGTTTTCTCCTATGATTTTCCCTCTGTGTTGTTTTTAGTTATATGCAGGCTATTATATGTATATCTAGACCATTGCTTTATTCTGATGCATGGTGTTGCATAGTAACCATCACCATATTTTCATTATTCAGTCCCCTAGACATGAACATATAGATTGTCCCAACTTTCCACTAAACACAGTTGCAATGAATTCTGTTCTCTTACAAATTGACATAAGAACTTTTCTGTGGTAAAATAGCTGGATTTAAAGCAAGTATGTAATTAGTTTCACTTAATGTATCCAGAAAACTTTTTATAATAGATTTACCAGTTTACACTCCTACCAGCTGTGCATATCTACCTATATCTCACCGACATATGGTGAGGCTTCCCTCTTTGCAAGCTGACCATTCTGATGGGTATTATGTAGTACCTCTTGTTTACATCAACATTTCCCTGATTATTAGAGACCTTGAGCATCTCTTCATATAGTTATTATTCATTTGAGCTTCATCTCCCTAAGTAAGGTTATTTATTTATGGTGTTTCCACATTTTATATAAAGTTTCCAATATATTCTTCAGTGAAAATGAAACTTCTGTATTGATTTTAGATATTGTAAACTTCTTCTAATTTTCAGGAATCTGGGTTTTTTTTAAAGGTATATATAATAATAAGTGTCACATAAATTATAATATGCCTATAAAAACAGGGACTGAAAAATTGAAAAAGAGAGAAGAAAAACCTGGAATACATAACTTTCATATTGTTGGAAGAAAATTCAATATATCCAGTTGAAAGGAGGATATTTTAAAAAATTAATAGAAAATGCAAGTTAATTTATGCAAAGGGCCTAGAATAATGTCTGGCACAGAATCAGGGTGGAATAATTGCGAATTTTCCCCTCTTTCTTCAGTGTGAAAATGTACTTTCTGATAATCAATGGACATATTTTGATCTTCTAGTTTTTTATAAAAAAGGAAATTCAGAATGTTAGAGAATGTTAGAGCATGAAAGGTTGTTCAAATTTGTAGTTTTCAAACATGTTGGTGACTGTTCACATTTCTTATATAAACTATTTTTAAAATTTTTATTGGAGTATAGTTGATTTACAATGTTGTGTTAGTTTCAGGTGTACAGCAAGTTTATACATCTACATATATCCACTCTTTTTTTTTTTTTAGTTTCTTTTCCCATATAGGCGATTACAGAGTATTGAGTAGAGTTCCCTGTGTTATACAGCAGGTTCTTATTAGTTATTTTATATATAGTTAAACTATTTTATAAAACCTTAATATTTAAAAGAGAACAAGAGTAGTATTTTCTAATACAAAGAATCAAGATGAGAATTTCAGCATTATATTTGCTATCAGGTGCTTTATTTAATTTTGTGTCCCAAACAAATTAAGTACCCAATATGCTTGTGTTTGTATGAAACAGAAATCTGACTCAATTGGCCTAATAAAAATAAACAGTTCATATATCTTAAAGGTCTTGGGGCTTTTATTTGTTCAGATTCGATATGTTCAAGAAACTTGTCTCTATCTCTCCATGCCTTTGCTCTTTGTTTTCCTTCTCTTCCCTTTCCTTTCTTCTTTCCCTCTTCCTCCCCCACTCTTTCTTTCTTCCTCCTGCCCTTACCCCCCCCGCCACCACCTTTTCTTCCTTCCTTCCTGTCTCTTCTTGTTCTATTCTCAGGGAGAGTCTTTTCTGACTTACAATCATTTCTCTTTGAAAACCCAGTAAAAGCAGTTTGACGTTCTCTCTCAACAATCTAAAATTCTGTGAAATTATATGTATTACCTCTAGTTGGTTTGGCTTGAATTGTATGCCTATTTCTAAACCAGCCATTTTTTTCCGATAACTCTACTGGCAAATTCATTGGGAAGATTCAAGTCATAAACTGACTCTTGGAATGGAGCGTGTTTGCTTCTCTGTAAGGAAGTTTAAAGGAGAAACTATGAAATCATCTACTTGAAGTATTTATACACAGTCCAGACTTTGAAATCAATTTTGGGTAAGTTTCTTAACCACTCTCTGCCCCAGTTCCCTCATCTCTAAAATGAGGATGATAATAGCCCCTCATGCATTACGTGATACACCATAAACATCATATATGTGTACTACTAATGAGGGACTTAAATTCAGTAGCAACATGGACTTTTGTTTAAAAAAAAATTTCCTTTTTTTAAATAGGTTTTAGGCTAAACGTATTAACTGTTTATGTGTTTATCTTCAGATTATTGCATGATTTTCCTTTTCATGACTCCTTCTAGACAGGACTAAATAATACATTTTATACCTAGTTTTTGAATACTAATTAAGATACTCAAACATACCTTGATTGAAGAGACAAATATGGTCATTTGAATATTTCTATTGTATCATCAATGTATGCATTTATTTGATTTTGGCTTTCTTTCTTTTCTTTTTTTTTTTTTTTTTACCAAGTATATCCAGTATGTAAGCAAAGGAATTTCCCCCTCATGTTCTACTTAGAGTATACCTATTAATAGATTCTTTGTAATAAATTCTTTTTCTTGAATTAATATTTAGTCAATGTTATTTTCTGTTCCTCTAGTGAAATGAATGTTCTACCAATTTCCAATAAATCAAATAACTTATTTTTGTGATTTTTCCCAGTTTGCTAAAATGTTTGAAGAAGTACAAGATTTTCCCTACTTTATTTGTGTCTGGGGATCTCCCTATGTATAGTGCTAAATAAAGCTTGTAAGTAGAAATTACCATAACCTCCAAAAGCTTAGGTACAAATGAGGGAAAAGAATCAAGAGGGGAGTTATCATCGAACGAGGTATCTGATGGCTAATTCACTCAATCACAGCTTCTTTCAAAAGTGTGTAACTTCTCAGGTGGTAACATGTTGATACTCACGGAAGTCACTAAATTTCTCTCTACTTAATTATGTGACAACAATGACTGATTTTTAAAATCATTAATTTTTATTCTTGATATTAATCAAAGAAAAAAGTCCCTATCAACTTTGGTATTTAAATGACATCAAGCTCATATTATAATAGAGAGAGCTACTCTCTGCAAAACATAAACTTGGGTTCTATGGTGGGAGGCTTGGGTACCCTATCATAGGCAAGAAATACTGAAATGTAGTAGAGGACAAATACCAAGCATGAACAACCAATTAACTGGTACTTAGGTGTAACAGCTATGCTATGAAATATTAGATTATATAAAAGACACTTACAAAGCACGAGGAAAATAAATTAACCGAATTACCAAAGAGATTGAATTTACAGGTGCTAAGAACAGTGCAAAGATGTGATTAGAATAATGTGCTATATTTGGAGAAAACGTCCTCTATAGATGCATATTACTTTTATGTCAAAAATCATACTCATATTACAGCTCATATGAGTTTTTGACCAGAATATAAATTAATAAGAGCATAACATCTAAAACCATTGCCTTATTTCAAATGATGGTCATCCCACTTTTAACCTGTAAGATCTTGGAAAAGTTGCTTACGTTAAATTTATCTTTAAAATAGAGCTAGTAATAGTTCCTACTTCATAGGGCTGCTTACACTTGGTTTATCTAACATTCTGATAAGAGTACATAGCACATTATATTATAACAACTCAATAAATGTAACTTCTTAGTAGTAGTACTTATAGTACTAGTAGAAGCTATTATCATAGTAGCAGTAGCAGTAGCAATAGTAGAAATGGTTTGAGTTAGTAATAGTCTTAGTAGTAATAGTAGTAGTGGTGGCAGAAGCTGCAACACTGGTAGTACAGTGGCATAGATTATCCAGACAACACAAGCCCATTGTTTTGTCATTGACAGAAGTTGAAAAATCTCACCAAGCTGTATCTTTTATAATGCATACAGTACAATTAATATTACCTAGTGTTAAGGAATAAAATAATAAGCAACTTGACCCAATATATGTGTATATAACATTAGCATACTTCACAACTGGTTTTTGTTTGTTTTTTAAAAGACTAGTGTTTATAGCTTTATATTTACATTTCTCAAGTATAATCATTTGTTTCAAATTCACTCACACTGTAGTCAAATGAATTTAATCCTTCTACACTTTGTCTAGATTCCAGAAGCTTATTGCTTTTGGTTAAGCCTTAAGCAAATAAATTTTAAAACAATCTATTGTATAAAGCAATGCATCTAAAGTCTGAAGAGAAGCTAAGAGTTTATTTTGTTGAATCCTTATCCAATACTTGAACCCTTTTTTCAGTGCCACTAATTTTGTTCAGGTAAAGCTGAACATCTATGGATGATATCATTATACGTTCCATTTTTACCAGTTTCTTTTGTTAGAAAATACTTCTGTCAAACTTTTCCTCTAAAGCCACTGAAAACAAGTGTAGCACTCAGCTATGGGAATGGCCTTACAATATTGGAAATCATCTCTCATGTCCCCCACGTCTCTCTGTAGTCTAGACCATACAGTCTCATTTCTTTGATGAGGCTCATAATGATCATATGATACAATTTTGACTTATCACTGGTCTCTTTTTGGAAGCCGTCCAGTTTGTGAGCATTCATACTAAATTGTAAACTATCAACTCTTTGTTCTAAATAGTTTTTCTTTCTGTTAATGAAACCCAAGATCATATTTGTTTCATTTTCTTTTGTTTGTTTAATTTTATGTTTGCATTTATGTTACACTGTTGACTAAAATTAAATTTATAGTCAACAATAACTTCTAAGTCTTTTTCCCTTGTGCTCATTTAACATGCATTTTTATCCTCTTTTATGCTTGGACAGTTCATATTTCAGGTTCATTTTCAAGATTTCACATTACAAGTTGCCATTGACTTTTTCTCTCACATACTTCCATGTTGACCTGCTGAATAGGTCAGGGTACCTACCAGTTGATACCTCCCTCTAATCAGTTTGTCACTACGAAATCATATTAGCATTATAGTAACAGGATTTGAAATTATAAATATATATTATTAAGGTAAACATATTTTCCTATTGATTTAAAGTTTACATATTTTCTTTATTTAAAAAAATATAGAACAAGTAAAAAAGTGTTAGGTATTCACTTTTAAGCCAAGAAGACTAGATTAAGAAAATAAAATGTTAACTTAAACATACTGATATGGTCCAAAATGTATAGTTACATAGCTATAATTGATCTTGTACAAGTTCACTGGGGCATATGTTTATATCATTAGCATGCACATCAAGAACAAGATATAAACCATGGTTTGTAAATAAGCAGATGTTCTCCAAAAATTATGTGACAGCTTGGTGGGGGAAAATCTTCCTTTCATATTTTAATTAAGTTTCATACTTATCTATTACAAGCAACACTAATTGCCTCATTATCTTATTTATTTCAAAGCACTAAAAACTGTCTATAATGTGTATGGTGCCAAATTCAAGTGACTATTCAAATAATGTATTGAAATATTATTATATAGGGCATGTTGCATAGTAAAATTTCAGACATATATTTTAAGAAAGATGATCTGCAATTATGGACTCATAATTTGATTTATGAGAAATGGAATTTTAGAGGATGGTAGGGATTTGGAAAATTTGCTTTTGATGTTACCCAACAGAAGTAAAATTTTGAACTGAGCAATTACATTAACTCAAGATTTGTTTAGAATAAAGAGACTCAAATGGTAAAATAAAAAGGCAAGATGAGATGCTTGTGTTCTTATAAGTACCAGAGAAAAGGAAAAAATAATGAGAGAAAACAATTTCTATATTGTTTAGGGAAAACAACTAAATCAAAAATGGAATATGATCTATGAAAGTTACTATGAACATAATTCTACTTATGAGTTTCTAAGGATGAACAAGACCATTGATGTGAGTTTTTTGGTGTCACCAATGTAGCTTTTTGACATAAAAACTTCAGAAGTTCATATTGGGGTTAAATAAAGAGGTTCAATATATTTATGCATTATATACAATTTATTAATATAACTTTTATAAAATTTTATACACATTAATTTGGATCTGAGGTAAATAAATATGGTGTTTTGTGTTGAGCAGAGAGTGGTGCACCAGTTATCAGTCTGAAGGAAGTAGGGTACTTGTACCAGTTACCAATCCTGGAGAAGGGCTCTAAACACTTGTGCACATTGCACCTTGGTATTGGAGTCACCAAGGAAAAGAAAGTAGTCAAAAACTAGATGGAACAATGCTTTGCTTACATAGAGAAGAGCCAGAGCAAGATTAGTTTTAGTAGCTTGAGTCAGTCCACCATAGTCAGCAGGTCATTCTCAGCATTTGCCTGCACACAGCAATTTATGTTGTGCTGGAGTGGAAGAACGCAGCCAATACCCCTTGGAGGACAGATATAACAGTGGTGTTGCCCAGGTGCCATATGACACATGCTTTTCAAGCAGAGACAAAAGAGCATTAATTGAGCCTGAAACAGAGAAGATAATCCCATGCAAGGTGATAAGCATGGCACAGGTTGTGTGAGCTCTTTATCTGTTAGTAAGGAAGTGTTGCAAACCCACCTAATTAATACTCAGTCTTACATGGCCAGGTGGGAGCCAAGAGACTGCATGCACAAGACTGCCTTTCCCAACATTTTGAATGTAAATAAAAAATAATGAATGGGACTCCAAGGTTGAAATAACTAGGTAATAGATGGGCCTTTATATGTGTGTAAGCAACTTGGATAAGGCAAAGGGGATACAATAGGGCCGACAATAATAAAACAGACATTACTGAGGTTATCAACTAATGAGGTTAAAAAAAACAATCATCATCTGTAAATTAGGATCCTCCCAGCTCCACTGTTTTTGGATAGCGTCTTCCTCACTGACTTCCTGCCATCACAGTCATCATTTTTCTGTGTGTATTAATCTTTCTCCTGCCTTTCCTTATAACTTTAAGGTAGTTTATTTTGCCAGTTGTTAAAAGTAACATGAATAGAATATATTTTATGTGTTCTTCCATGACTCCTTTCTGTCAACATTATCACTGATATTTATTTATGTTGATGCATGCAGCATAATTTAATTTATGTCATTGCTGTACAGTAGTTAACTGAAAATACTGCATTTTATGTATCCATCTTATCATTCATGGTCTCTTATTTGTCATTATTTTAAAATAATAAAGTTTAGACAAAGCTTTTTGATTATTTAATATTTATCTCTTAGGGCTCACGTTCAAGAGTTTCTTTGAAATATAAGTCTAGGAATGGAGTTGCTTTGTTGTAGGACATGTGAATGTTCACATTTTGTAGGTAATGCAAAACATTTCTAAATCTTTTGTTTAAATTTACACTTTTGCCAACAGTAGATGAGAATGTCAGCTTCTCAGTATCCTGGCAAACAATATTGATTGGCTTTTACATTTTTGCCAATCTGGTAATTGCCCATTATAGTTTTAATGTGCATTTTTTTAAATTGCTCTTCATAGGTTTATAGGCCATTTGAATATTTTCTTAAATTAAATATCTAAAAAAATTTAAAAATTTTTTTGCCATTTTATTTTAGATTTTTAGCAGTTCTTTATATAACCTTTACATTCACCTTATTTCTGTAAAATCTTCTCTTGATTTGAGATTTCTCTTTTTGTTCTTTTTATGTCTTTTCATGAAAATAAGTTATTAATATAGTTGAAATTAACAATCTGTTTTACATAATTTGTAATTGTGTGATCCCTTTTAAAAGCCCTTCACTTTATAGTGATAAAGATATTCTGTATGGTCTCCTCAAGTTTTGCCATTTAGATTTATAGTCAAATACTTAATCCACCACAACAGATTTTTTATTATTGGTGTGAATTTGGGATTCAATTTAAGTTTTTTCATGTGGACAGTCAATTATACTGCCTTTATTTCCTGGAAAGTACATCTTTTTCTTCACTGACTATCATATATCAAGATCCCATATGAACCTAACTTTTTTTCCTATGTCCTCTATCCCATTCCATATGTACATTTTTCTACTTCAGTAACAAAACCATTGTCTAAGATGGAATAAGTTTTTATTATTCAGTAGGATAAAGTCCCCACCTTGTTATATTCTTGGCCCATGTAGATTTTAGAATAAGTTTGTCAAGTTCAATGGAAAATGATAAAAGGATTTTCATTGATATTGTATTGAATCTTAGACCAATTTGTTGAGATTCAATATCATTGCAATATTCATTATTTTAACAAAAGTGCACTGTATATTTCTCCATTTATTTAGGTATACTTTAATATCTTTCTATAAAACATTTTCATTTTTTTCCTTAAAGGTCATGTATATCATTTTAAAAATTATATCTAAATCCTTATTGATTTTCCTTATTGTTTTAACTGGTGCTGCTAACATTTTTTAACTCGTGACTTTTTAATAATTCAGCAACATTGTTAACTATCATTATTCTATCCAAATATTCATTTATTATATTATTATTCATAGAATCTTTTGCCTTTCAGACTTTTCTAAAATGTTACCAGTACATACAATGTTTTAAGTTCACATATTTCTGCTTCACAAAAGTATTAATGTATGATTTTGATTTCCTTAAACCAGTGTTCCTTACATGTATCTAATCCAGTCTCCCTATCATATGAAGAAAAATATCCCTTTCGTTACACTTAAAGGAAATTCATAATTCATACAACTGAAATGTATTACAGTATTAAAAAATCTAACTCAGTGCCAAAATTGTAATATGAAAAAGAAATAAAAGAACGGAAAATTATATACAATAATAAATGCACTTACTTTAATATATAAATTCTCAAACATAATATATTAGAAAACTTAATTAAGTAATAAGATGCTTACCCTTAGGCTTGTGAATCCAGTGCCATATATGTGACAGCTTAAAACACTGACAGATAATGGTGTTTTGTGTTGATGACTTAAATGCAAAAAACTTTGTGGTTCTTGGCAATCTGATTGTCTAAAATGGTTAATAGCTCAGGATAAATTTCAGACATGGGAAATTATAAACTCCTCCCCATTTACATAGTATTGCAATTTAGTTATGTTTAAGCAAATACAAATGTTTTGTATTGGTAAGTGAAATGAAGTTATGTTGTAAGTAATACTATTTAAAGACTGTCTATTTTCCTATGTTAGTGGCTGGTGGGACATTCTCAAGCGATTCTTGACACACATTGTAGGACATCTCTCTTCCTTGGTTTCCTTCCACTAAATTTTAATATCATCTCCCTATAATTTAATAACCAAAAAGTTCTCCCCAAAATGTTCAAGAAGCACCTCTCTCTAGAAGGTACTATTGCCCTTGTTGGGAGCAGCCACAACTCTCTGCTACTGGAATATGAATGCACTTTGGGGAAAGGGGATTTGGGTGCAGAAAAAACAGTACCCACCACCAAAATATATTCCCTAAGTCCAACAATAGGTAGATCACACTGACCTCTTAGTAATCTTATATTAAAATAGAAAAGAAACCATGATTAGTTACATGATTCTTTAAGTCTATGAGGTAAATAGAAACCAGATATGCAGGA
Source organism: Mesoplodon mirus (assembly GCF_964341445.2). Classification (NCBI taxonomy): domain Eukaryota; kingdom Metazoa; phylum Chordata; class Mammalia; order Artiodactyla; family Ziphiidae; genus Mesoplodon; species Mesoplodon mirus. The sequence continues at coordinate 114,509,353 of NC_138982.1, forward strand.
AAAGCCTGAGAAATTTCCTCCAGAAATCCTCATAAAAAGATACTCTGAAATATATGGGACTGTGTTTTCTATATCATCTCTACAATAAGTACAGTGATACATTACATGAATTTTCTATCTATGCTCGACAGGTTAATAGTATTCCACCAAAATGTAACCTAGGGAAAGAAAATCTATGAGAAGACTAAAGAATGGTACATGAATGACTCTTAATAGTTTGAGGTGATCCATGGATATCATCTAGCATATAAAGATAAGGATGGACTGCATATATGCAGGCAATTCTCTATTCATGTTAATTATTTATTTATATTTTTGCATCTGGGCAAAATCAAAAATAAGATTCAGGCAGCTTAAGAATTATATTCTCTTATAAGGACCAGGATTGCCATCATTCTATGTTGTTGTTGATTAAAAGTGTAATAATGAATGATTGAAAACTAGTTCAATTACATTTTTTCCCTCTTGGAAAAATTGATCTTTTCATTTTCCTATAAGTCAACCTCTGAAGCCACTGTGATCAGCATAGCTTACTTGGTGAAATCAAATTCTGCTATGTCTACAGCAGATAAATTTATAGAACTATTGCTATGTTAAATACAAAATCATTTTATGTTGTGGTTATAAGTTCAATCAATTTTGAAGTAATCTCTGGAGCACAGATTCAGTCCTTTAGAGTGTCTTACCTATTACTACTTCTAAATCATTTTCGTTTTCTTTTAGCCTTCCTTTACACGAGCAATCTGCAGACTCTAGGAAATGAGATCCATTTTTTTTCTTTTTGACATACTATACATGTAGGTGTACCAGAGTGATATCATTGTATCTAGGATGACCAGTCGCCTTTTTCTGAGAATAGTAATTCAAGATGTGGCTATTTGAGGGACTAAGGAAAGTAATAATGAGTTTTGCACATGCTCATATTCTGTTTTCTTGCTGTGAAAATGTCTAAAACAGATCTATTCCAGCTCCATAGTTTAGCCCATAGAACAGAACTACAAAAGATGCTGCAAAAGTAATACACTTACAGGAAATTCATAATTCTGATTGGGCATGATTGTAAGAAATGCTAATAGGGCAAACGAAGAGGAACACATAGATACTTGAAATCATATAAATATAAATAAACATACACAAAATATCAGAAGAGCAAAATTGACCTAGTGTTCAGTACCAAGGAACTACAACTCACTAATTCATTATTTAGAGTTCTGTTTGTAGTTAAAATTGTCAAGGCTCATTGAATGGCATTTTGTGTTAAGTATTTTAACCATTGCCTTTTTAAAGAATGGTTGAGGTTGTCTGTTACTAATAAGTGTAATATGCTCTAACAGGTTCTACACTCTTGCAAATTTCAATCTCAGCATCTCTTATTGAGAGACTTTAACAACCACAGTTAAAGAGACTTCCCTGTAGCATATATGTTTTATGGTTGACAACAAAATAATAAGCATGACTTTAGTTAATAAATGCAATATGAATCGTTCTCTGCACAAAACTCTAATTTGATAGGAATGTTCTCTGTTTAAGATTTTAAAGTATAAATCGGATCATTCATCTGTTGAAAACATTTACCAGAAAACCTACGACAATAGAATTGATGCCTGTGATGGCATGCCTATGCCATTATTTCCACGAACCATGTTCTTCAGCATTCTAAAGGCTTTGTTTCTCTTCTGCACCCCAACCACAGAGGATCAATTCTTGATCCCCAAAGAGTGTCTGTATTTTCTCATTTCCATGCCTTTGCTCAATTCAGTCTAATTTAACAACAGTCAAAACAATTGAAATCCTATTTTGTATTAGGTTATAAAGGAAAAAACTCCAGGCCACCCAGTAGCTATGGTCCAGAGGAGAAACAAACAAGCAGTCAAGTGCAATTTTCAATAGAGCTAAGAAGTGCACTTAGGGTAACATATAAACAAGGAGGATTTATCTGAGTACAAAGACTCTCCTAGTCCTCACAGGTGACAGAATCAGCAATTTTAATCTTACATTAGTAAGAGCTTCCTAGTATTTGCAGTATTATTCAAGCTGGTTTTGAAAAATGAATTAAAATCAGGGACATAAATAATGAGCAGAAAATCCTTCCAAACAGAAGATGAAGCCTATGGCAGATCATGGTGTCTCTGGGAAACTACAATAGTTTGGTATGTCTGGGGTAAGTGGGGCAGGGAGAAGAAGAGCAAATAGCAAGAGACGGGGCTAGAGAGATATACTGGGCCCAGTTGATGATAAACCTTTCCGTGCCATGGTAAAGCGTTTTTATCATGCTTTGAACCACTGGGGAGTGTGACTTGATGTTATTTGCCTCCTTGAAAGATCACTCTCACAACAGTGTGAAGGATAACTTGGATGGAGTTCAGAATTAAGACCCTGGTGTTACAGAGTATTAGACAGATGTTTTCCATTCACTCCTCCATGCCTGGAATACCTTCTGTCTTTCAGTTCAAGATGTTGGAGTCCTAGGTACCTTTCAAGGTCTGGGTCCGATGTTACCTCTCAATGAAGTCTTCCTAGATCTTTTGCCGGTCAAAATATTGTCTCTCTCTCTCTCTACCTCTCTCCTTCTCTCACTTTCTCTCTAATCTTCATTTTAGCTCTTGCACTAGAATTGACATATGTTGGCTGTCTCTCCAAATAAAAATGAACATAAAAAGGGAATAGCCACTCAATAAATATTTGCAGAACTGCAGTTAAGTTTTTAAAAGACAAATTAACAGTAAAATCTGAAAATGATGCATTGATATAAAAGAGAGGAGAGGTTTTGGAAACTGTGTATGTAAAATTAATTTTAAATCTTGCTTATATTGTAACTATTAATTTTGTTTCTGTTGTTACTTCATCAGCCCTCTGGTGTCCACCAGTTGGGGAAAGAATTTCCTTTTATGTCAGATAATTGTTGATTTTAGAAAACAAAGACAAAAAACAAGTGTCTTCAATTTACTTAGTTTCAGCTTCAATTTACTATGAAGAACATAAGCATGCCTAAAAATAGATTTAGATAATAATGCTTTCTTGTAAATTAATTTCTGTCAATTATTTAAATACTTTTTTTTGAGATTAAGGGGGACGTGAATTTTATACCAAAAATAGATTCTCCCCAAAAGGCTGGCTTACTCTGAAGCATTTTTCTCTAAAACTAAAGGGGGAAAAAGAGTATCTAGGGCTTTATTGACTTAAGCTAACTATCATTTGTAATATTTTACAGCACTAAATTTTCCTGCCTTCACTTTGTAAAACAGATTCATGACTTTATATAAGTATTTTAGACATATTTTTCTAAGTTGTATTAGTTCCATACCTAGAAGTGATTAATATTTATGAATTATTACAGATGACTATTTTTTATTGAAGTATAGTTGATTTACAATGTTGTTTAATTTCTGCTGTGCGGCAAAGTGATTCAGTTATACATATATATACATTCTTTTTTACATTCTTTTCCATTATGGTTATCTCAGGATATTGAATACAGTTCACTGCATGTTGTAGGGCCTTGTTGTTTGTCTGTTCTATATGTAATAGTTTGCATCTGCTAACCCCAAACTCCCAGTTCATCCATCTATTAACCCTCTCCCCCTTGGCAACCACAAGTCTGTTCTCTATGTCTGTAAGTCTGTTTCTCTTTCACAGTTAGAATTTTGTAGATAGGTTCATTTGTGTCATATTTTACATTCCACATATAAGTGATCTCATATGATATTTTTCATTCTTTTTCTTTTTTTTTTTTTAATTGGGGTATAGTTGCTTTACAATGTTGTGTTTCTGTTGTTCAATGAAGTGAATCAGCTATATGTATACATATATCCCCTCCATCTTCGACCTCCCTCCCACCGCCCCCCATCCCACCCATCTAGGTCTTAACAGAGCACCGAGCTGAGCTTCCGGTGCTTTATAGTATGTTCCCACTAACTATCTGTTTTACACATTGCAGTCAATCCCAATCTCCCAATTCATCCTACCCCACCACCATGTCCACAAGTCCATTCCCTATATCTGCATCTCTATTCCTGCCCTGCAAATAGGTTCACCTGTACTATTTGTCTAGATTCCACATACTTGCATTAATATACGATATTTGTTTTTCTCTTTCTGACTAACTTCACTCTGTATGACAGACTGAAGTCCATCCACGTCTCTACATTCTCTTTTACTGACTTCACTTAGTATGATAATCGCTAGTTCCATCCATGTTGCTGCAAATGGCATTATTTCTCTTTCTTTTTCTTTTTTTTTCTTTTTTGGCTGAGTAATAGTCCATTGTACATATGTACCGCATCTTCTTTAGGGGTGCAGTTATCTTTTTATAAGTTTGTCCAGATATATGCCCAGGAGTGGGATTGTTGGATCCTATGGTAATTCATATGGTAATTCTATTTTTAGTTTTTTTAAAAAATATTTATGAATTATTATTTCACAAGCATGTCTAACTCAAACAACATTCTTAATTTATTTTTAGAAAAATATTTCAAAAACACAAATATATTTTTTCCTTTACCCATCTAAACATTAAGACTCTGATGGTATAGATGTAGAATGTTGGACAGATTTTTCCATTTACTCTTCCATCTTTTTGGTTCAAACTGTTGGTGGCCTCACTATCCTAGTGACCCTCCTGGGTTCTAAGCTCCCTGAGTCTGCAGCGACTTAATGAGGCAAATAAATTGATGCTTAAAGTTAATGATTTCATAGCCATTTCGAATATTAAAAAAGAGCTGGCAGGCATCAGTGGAATTTGCCTAATAAATGCATTACTTTCAGCTACTGATTATTTACTCAAGTAGAACCACAGGAGCCAGGACCCTTATTGAAGGAAATAAAAAACAAAAATGATCTAATTGGTTGAAAATGTTTTTACATAGCTAAATATTTTGTTTTAATTTAAATGAAAACGAAGGATTCTGATCATCATAATGTACGTGATGAATGTATGGTGATAATTTGGGCAGGGAGCGGGGAACCAACTTACTGTCACTCCTTTCTACAAAAATGAGAAATGAATTATTGAGTTTCCTGCACTGGTTTATATGTGGGTAGTTAAGAATTCACATCAAGCAATTTGACATCTATACTTTAAGTACCAATGGCCATAGGTCAGAATATTTTATTTTATATAGATAAGAATATTTTAAAATATAAATATCTCAATTTTTATTTTATCATCCATATTTGATTTAAAGAACATCATTTTTGTTTTCTGGTTTTTGGCCATGCCGCGCAGCATGTAGGATCTTAGTTCCCCGACCAGGGATTGAATCTGTACCACCTGCATTGGAAGCATGGAGTCTTAACCACTAGACCACCAGGGAAGTCCTGGGAACATCATATTTTAATATTACACCTTTAAATTTTAAAATATTGCACATTTAAATTTTAAAATTTTTAAAAGTGCATTGGGGAAGAAACATTATTTTGTAATGATTTTTAAAAAAATAATATAATATGATGTTAGTGTTAATACAAATTGGAGTAGATAATTTGCTTGGCAATATCAAGAGCCTCGAAAGATCAAGACTCTTATAATTGGATAAGTCTTTGGCTCATAATTATCCTTCGAAGAATAAAAAGGAAAGAATAGAAAGGCAGATATTTAAATTATGATACATTGATATAATGGAATATCAAGAATTATACTTAAAAGACATGTATAAATAGTTTATACAACATTAAGGGAAATAAACAGTGAGCAATACATAGATAGATAGATAGATAGATAGTTAGGAAATAGATATTCTAATTTATGTCCCTGCATTATACTAGAATTTATTTTATTTCAAAACTGGAAGAAAAAACACCAGAAGGTTCATAGTAATTATATTTATGAGGCTTTGGGGTTTTTTTTAGTTTTTTGTTTTGTTTTTTACATTTAATATGATCCAACTTTTCTGTAAGGGCATGTGCTTTTACTGAAGTATAATATATATATATATATAGATAGATAGATAGATAGATAGATATAGATATAGATATAGATATAGATGTATAACATATATATATATGAAAGTATACAAATCCCAAGTGTACAGCTCACTGACTTTTTGCACAGTAAGCACACTTTTTTGTGTTCAGTAAATAGAACATTAACAGCTCCCCAGAAGCACCTCTCATGCCCCACACTAGTCACTTTTATTCGTATCATTTATAAGGTAGATCCGCTTTCCTTTGATTCTCAATCTGATCAATCTGATCTCACTTTGACTTTTATTAGCAGTGACTAACATGAGAGGGGCAGTCTGTACGCCAGTATTACGATTTAGAAATTAATGATGACATGTAGATTAACCATTATAATGCATGCTTTAAATGCACAAAATTAAAATCTTTACACTAAGACACATCAGGATCCAGAATAAGAGAACTCAGAGATTTACCTGATCAGGAAATCAGGGTACAAGACAAAAGAGGTGAAACCAATATGCATAATTTGAGAGAAAAAAATAAACACTCTAAATATCACGTTAAGGGCATGGGATAAAGTTTTAATTTTGAAAGCTAATTTTTATAACCCCAAATGCTATAAGCATCTTTTTATAACTACCTTCACTTTTCACAATGATTCTTTTGATACCAGGAAGCTCAGCCTGAAGTTTTTGGAATGATCAAGATTAAGAACATGATCTTCATTTTTGTTGGCCCAGATATATGCTTTAACACTTCAAACACTCTTTTAAAATATCTCACACTGTATCAAAAATAACTTTCCTTAGCCACAAAGAAATCTGAGAGCTCTGTCAGTCAGCAAGCCCGTATGTAAGTGAGAAAGAAATGTGCTGCTTAGTTTACATGACAACCTACAGATCAAAGCAAAATAAATAAATAACATTGAGTCGACTAAGCCTTCTATTTCTTTGGGAATAAACATTGAATATAAATACTTTGAAATGGAAGACTGAAGATGCTGCAACTATCCGTTGAAGGTAGATAGAAAATAAAAGTCCCTGGCAAAGGGGAATTATAATCTTTGATATAGAATTTTAATGTTCATCAAAAAGTACAAATCAAATGTAGTACAGATTGGTAGACTAAAAATAAAAGGTTCTATGCATTGTTGTAGAAATCCAAACATTGCTGTGGAAGATAATTTAGGCTTCTATAAATGCGAGCTAACCATATGTGATTTGTTTCATTTCATTGAATATTTTTAAAATGGCATCTTATTCACTAGCACATACTATTAAGACTTGGTTCAAATGAAACCATCATCTGTAGAAGAGAATTAAAAGTAGCTTTTTTTTTTTTAACTGAGAAGGTGTTATACTTTCTTTACAAGGGTCCAATATGTTTTTTGAAATATAGATCTTTTAACCTTCACATCAAGTTTTATCTCTAGAGTGGTTTGAATTCACCATGAGTTCTTCTGACTTGCACAATAGTTTCTTCCTTTCTTTAGGCTTCAGACTTTAGGATTAATCAACTTTTTAAAAGAAGTATCTTAAGGAGGAATCTCCTCCCCTCAGAGAAATAAGCTCAGAAATGTAGTAAAAGTTATGTCAAGGAGGGTTCAATTATTTTACATTCACTCTACTCTTGGCCTACATAGGAGTTCTCAAAAGAAGGGCCACCCTCTGATACAAGTTTAACAGGAAGTCTGCTCCATTTAAGAGGATATCCACAGTGTCAGAAAGCCAGAATTTTATAAAGAATGTCATAAGATGCTCTCAACAAAATTCCTTTATTCAATTTGATCAATATTTTACAGAGCTGAAATTTTGAGTTTTCCTCCTAGAAACTCAGTAGTATTGCTGGGTACTATAATTCTGTATATATATTGTCATTCCTACATGGATTTCACCTCAAGTGCTCTAAAACTTGTTGTTTTTACCTAAGTAAAAGAGAAGAATAAACTTGAAGAAGAATGTGTCTGCCACTCTGGTTGCCTCAGATTAATAGGAGGCATTCCAGATTTTTAGAGGAAAAATGTAGATGTATGATTCCAAACAATTTTAAAAAACAACAAAAATATTACTATAATTAATTTTATTTTACAGAACTTTTATTTTTGGAATATATTAATTTTTTGGAAACAACTTTAAATTTAATATCAAAGATAGCTCTTTCTAGTATTTCAAAGCCAGTATAATAATATATAACTTAATTAAATTATACATGTGTTGGTAATATTTAATCAACCAGGATGCCATTAATGAAGGCTGAGTAAAAATAAATGTTTTAACATTCATTTTAAAAAAATCGTGGTTCAGTAAGCAGTGTGACAGTAATCAGAACTTTGTTGGGGGGACATATATTTGGGGAGACAGAGACTGAGACAAGTATGCTCTTGTTTCTCTTGCTCAGGTTATGATTGGAGCTAGTGACAGTCATTAGTAAGCACCTGACAACTCTCTGCAATAGAATTAAGTAGTTCAAAATAGTTACCATGGTTTCCTCACGTCAACTATTTTATTTCCCAACATATTTTTAAGTGCATCAAGATTAGGGCTGTGTACTAAGAATGTGAAATATTATTTTTCAGAGTAGAAACCTATCAATTTAAAAAGATGGTTTAATCTCCATTTAGGTGTGCAATCCCTACGAACAATTCAGTGTTGTCAAGTTTATTCCCTACCCTTTGGATCAAATCATCTAAACCCATTCACACAGAACACATAAAAATATTTATCTAGCGGTAAGGAATAAGGTGGAGAGAATTTGGAGTATCTATATGCAGTTTGGTAAAAAAATAACATTATGTAACATTGATATTATTAAAATACAACATAAAACATTAGAGAAATGTTAATATTTAAATTGTATAAACTGTACAAGTAAAATATTTTCATTTTTAATGAAAAATGAGCTTACTTTTATAAATATAATATTTTAGTATATTATAAATCCTTGAAATAGCTATGAGAAATTCTAGATAAGAGGGTTTTTTTTTCCACTTTATTGGAGTATAATTGCTTCACAATGGTGTGTTAGTTTCTGCTTTATAACAAAGTGAATCAGTTACACATATACATCTGTTCCCACATCCCTTCCCTCATGCATCTCCCTCCCTCCCACCCTCCCTATCCTACCCCTCCAGGCGGTCACAAAACACCGATCTGATCTCCCTGTGCTATGAGGCTGCTTCCCACTAGCTATCTACCTTACATTTGGTAGTGTATATATGACCATGCCTCTCTCTTGCTTTGTCACAGCTTACCCTTCCCCCCACCATATCCTCAAGTCCATTCTCAAGTAGGTCTGTGTCTTTTTTCCTGTTTTACCTCTAGGTTCTTCATGACATTTTTTTTCTTAAATTCCATATATATGTGTTAGCATACGGTATTTGTCTTTCTCTTTCTGACTTACTTCACTCTGTATGACAGACTCTAGGTCTATCCACCTCATTACAAATAGCTCAATTTCATTTCTTTTTATGGCTGAGTAATATTCCATTGTATATATGTGCCACATAGATAGAGAGTTTTTGATAATGATCTTTCAAAGCCATTGTAGTCACTATGGGCAAACATTAAATTAGTAAATGGTAGCAAATATCAGGAAAAAATGTTTTCACTTTTTTTCCAATTAGCAAAAACTCTTACATTTTTTTAAAATTAAAGGATAGTTGATTTAGAATGTCATGTTAGTTTCAGGTGTACAGCACAGCGATTCAGTTTTATATATATATTCTTTTTCAGATTCTTTTCCTTTATAGGTTATTACAAAATATTGACTATAGTTCCCTGTGCTATATAGTAGGTCCTTGTTGGTTATCTATTTTATATATAGTAGTGTGTACATGTTAATCCCATCCTCCTAATTTATCCCTCTCCCTCCTTCCCATTTGGTAATCATAAGTTTGTTTCCTATGTCTGTGGATCTACTTCTGGTTTGTAAATAAGTTCATTTGTATCTTTTTTTTCAGATTCCACATATAAGAGATATCATATGATATTTGTCTTTCTCTGTCTGGCTTATTTCACTTAGTTTGATAATCTCTCGGTCATATATATACAATGGAGTATTGCTCAGCCATAAAAAAGAATGAAATAATGCCATTTGTTTCAACATGGATGGACCTAAAAACTCTTACTTATGACAAGAATTCAGTTAATTTGATCTTAAATGGTACATAAAGTGTGATTACTTTTTAAATCTAAGAACTCTTCCATTTCCTTCTTGACAAATGCAGAATTGAAATTGAAATTTAAAATTGAAATATCTGGTGATAATGCTAAAGGATTTTGAATTCAATCACTTTCTATATCAAATATTTCCAAATAAAGCAGAATCTTGTACTCTCAATAATTTTTAAGATTCAATAAGTTAATTTAGTATTTATAGCTGATGAACGATTTTATCATCATTTTTCAACTGAATTTTCAGTTTGACTCCACAGATTTTCTTAGCACATGGTAATGTAGTTTCACATGGGCATTGCATATTTTTAATTAATTTTATTGTGATGCTGAAAAATATCAAAATAAGTCTTTTTTAAGCCAAACTATTAAATATAATTGAATGATCAAGATAGTTTGAAATCAGTTATTTTAAGCTTCATGGTCTATAGTCTCTTAATGAGCTAATTAAATTTTATTCATTTTTGTTTTATAATATTATAGAACACTTTTTATCCCTAAAAATTATAATCATCAATTTTAAAATTACATCACAAAGCAAACTTTGGCTAATTGTGAACATCAAACGCCAGTAAGGAGGTAACAGAAAAAGAAAAGAGTGAAATGGGAATGAAGAAAGAACAGTATAGCAATTCAGAAAGTTTACAAAAGCAATTACAGGAGCATCTGGCATATAACAATAATAAAATAATCATATATATCTTGTATTTAAGAAGAAAAATGAAATTTGAAGAGCAAATTAAATCAAAGAATGCTATATAGTTTGCTAATTGCTTACTAAACAGAACTTCCAACTAATAAAATGCTGAAGCTAACAGACATAATTCAATATGGAGAATTGGTGCCAAATGCAGTGGTCAGTTCAGAGAAGTATTTGATCCCCAAATTGTTTATTTTTTAACTGCCACTACAACAATATTTAATGGGATGTTGCCAACAAAACTTTCTGGCTCCAAACCTGCACAGTTTATGAATTCAGTGCCAGTTGGTTATTTTGTCACTTGCTGCCAGGAGCTTCCTTGCTTGGCTCAATGCCAGTTAATCCTGATTCTTTTACCCCTTCAGGCTGCTGAACTGACCTCTGTCAATAGCTATAAATTGAAATAGACTGTGTAGCTTTCACGGTTCTCCCTTGTGAGTCAAGTTCTCTGGCCCAGAACCTGAGGGCTGAGATGGGCTTTAGAATTTAAGCAGAGCTAACTTTATATCTTGGCTCAGGAAGCGACATCATAGAGGCATAACCATAAACTCTGTGGACATAGCTTGTTTGTGACATAACGTTTTAGGATGAACTAGAATCTCCAATCATAGCCTAGCCTTTAGTTTACGGGAGTGTGTGTATAGTCCTCAGAAGCCAACATTAATATTTCCACATATTCCTATGTGGTAACTTGACATGTATGTATTCCTGTTTTCATTTTTTATGTCATGTTATTGAGGTATAATTGATATACACTAAAGGTTACTCTTTATAGTTGTATATTTCTTTACATTTTGAAAAATATAGTAATGTGACCATCACCATAATAAAGACAGAATATTTTTATTACCCCCAAAAGTTTCTTTATGTCCTTTTGTAATCAGTCCCCCCTGGCAAACTTAGATCAGATTTCTGTCCCTATAGTTTGGCCTTTTCTAGAATATCATCAAAATCAAATTTTATAATAAGTAGCTCTTTCTTTTTTTCTGGATTCTTTCATTTAGCATAATGCTTTTGAGATCCATCCATGATGTTACTTGCATCAGTAGTCATTCTCTTTTTAAGTTTTGATTTGTATTCCATTGTGTGGATATGCCACAACTTCATCATCTAGTCACCACTTGATGGACAGTTGGTTTGTTTGATGATTGAGGTGGTTCTGAATAAAGCTGATATAAATATTCACATACAGTCTTTGTATGAGCATAAGCTTTCTTTTCTAGAATTGCCGGGTTTAGGATCAGAGTATGTTTAAAGTCATAAGAAATGGTCACATTACTTAAACGTACTGGCTTTAACATTTTACATTTCCATCAACAATGTATCAGAGTGTGTACTGCTTAATAATAATAACAGCAGCAATAATAGCAGTAATAACAATCTCCCAGATAACAGACACTATGCTAAGCACTTTATATATTTTTAATTCATCATCACAGGTATACATGAAGTGAATACTCTTACAATTATTTTTAAAATGAGGAAATTGAAACCCAGAAAAATGTCATGTAACTTGCCCAAATTGTCTCATCCTACAAGTGGTAGAGCTGATATTCTAACCTAGACAATCTGTCAATAGGGTTGCCTCCCCTAAATACAGTGTTCTACTGTCTTTTCATTTACTGGTTAAATAGACATTAGGAATAATACAGAGTTGGCTCTCCTAAAGAAAAATAGAAGAATTCTAAAAATTGCACTCTTAAGGAGGGTGTTGAAAGCCATCATGTGCAGAACATAAACTGAAAAATTTAGTATCCAAGAACTTGAAAAAAATGTCATTAGTATGTGCATACAATAGCTATTCATATATACAAGTTGCCCTATTTTTCTGCACTTACACAATCCCTTTGCAAAGGGGAGCTGTTTTCTTCAAACTGATTGGAGGTTTAGATGGAATTTTACATTTATAATCAGAAAAGAAAATAACTTTAATCTTTGAGAATAAGAACAAAGTTTGAAAGAGTCAGACTCCAATACACAAACAAAATTCTATTGAATCTGAGAAATAAATAGAACATGATATATTTTTATTATATAAAAAGAGAAGTACTTGGTGGAATAATTAAAATAGACTTTTTATTTTTATTTGCAGATTACATAAAACTGCTCATGGCAATTGACAGATACTAAATAATTTGGCAGTATTATGTTGCTCAGAATTATTAGTGGTTATATTTTCATTAATTATTTTTGAAAAATTTTAAGGCCTATTTTTTGACAGTGTATATAGAACCACTTTAAAAAATCTTTCTCAAGCTTCATTAATGGTTTTCTTGTCATTTAGTTGAATGCAAAGGGAAAGACAATGAAATTGGTTCTAACAAACTTCGCTGTAACCACATTTTTGGAGATAGGCCTGATAGAAATTGATGAAGAAAGAAGGAAAAAAGTAACAGTCATGTTGGTTTCTAAAGGACCTGGGCTTATTATACTGTGTATATTGTTTATGTTAAGCCACTGCATCTAAGAAGGCTTTGCATCTTCTCTCCTACTTTAATGTTTTCATCAGGTGTTGATACAGTGCTATTTTTACCCTTACTGTTTTTTTTTTAAAACATTCAGAGTGGAAGTTCAAATATGTGCTTATATAACACATAGTGTGTCTAGACTGAAATTATATCAAATGTGGCAGCTACTTACCTCCTCAGGTCATTCTGGGTACTAAATAAATGTAGGCGAAGAGGGGCCACTCTGCCCAGATTCCTGTATGATTTTCAAATCTCTGTGAAGATTAAAAAAATTTCTTTGAGAATGGCTGAAGCTACAATATGGCATGAGAACAAAATATATTCAGTTTCTAACAACAAGCAACATAGTGTGGAAGCCAGATTTTTATTTCTAATTTTTCCTTTATCCAGATTGTGGCCAGGAACATGATCTCTCAGTTTTATGGTCTGGTCTGCATCACTCAAGTTTTCGAAACTCTTGAGTGTGCATGTGTGTGTGTGCGTGTGTGTGTGTGTGTGTGTCTGTCCCACGCTGTTCTTATTCTATGAATTCTCATTCTTATTCTTATTTTTGTGTCATGGTCTTTACTGTTTCAGGAGATTTCAAGGTTTTTTCTTTCTGTAGACTTTATCTGCATAAGACTTTATGTCTGTCTTGGATTTTTTGTGTCTATTTGTTTGGTGCTAACCAGGGAAAATCTGGAATCTCTAACCAGCCTCTGGTCTTCTCCACCTCTATTTCTACTACACTGTACTATTGTGGGATAAGTTGAAAAGAATCCTAAATGTTGAACTATCATGACATTTTCAATATTTCCCCTAGCTTCCATAGATCAGGGATGTTTAAGCATTTTGTTCTTAGTGTCACATAAAGGATACTTATTCATAAAGCAGCTTTGCTAACCTCTTGAATAGACCAGATGAAATAAATTATCATTAAAATTGGCTTCTGTATTACCAAGGAGGCATTGTTCATTTACTAACAAGTCTCTTTCCAAGACTTTGTTCTCCCTATGATCCAGCAAAAATGTACATCTTAATAAATGAATAAAATGTGAGGGGGTACATAGTGGAAACTGAAGGAAGGAGTCATATGCATCTTTAGAAGATATGCCCTATGGTTAATTTAGGCTCCTTATTTGTTGCAAGATAAAGAAATTCACCCCAAGTTGGCAACAGTAATCAGAGTTTATTGCAAGAGTACATACACATGGTTTCCCAGGAACACTCCTTAGGAAAAGCAGAGATAACATGAAGGCCAAGAAGTAGATGAAATGATTTAAGATTGAATCAAATGAAGCCTAGCTGCAGAATCCCAGGCAGTTCTAGGTGTCTCAGAAGCATGTCTCTATCAGCTGTTTTCCTCAACTTCTACTCTTCTCAGTATCATGGTTCGTTCTTTCCTGTCTTCTCTACTTTCTTCTAACATGACCTCTGCTCTCTTGCATAACCTCTCTTTACCTCATTTCCTTTCAGTCTTTCTTCTTGTGTTCTCTGCATTGTGTATTTGTACTTTAAATTCATATTCTTAAAAATTAAAATCTAACTGACTCAGTACATCACAGAACAGATCATTAGCCAGACTGTGGACTGGTTTCCCCTAGATCAAGTTCCCATCAGATCTTCACAGAAAGATACATAGTATAAAACATTGGTACACCTTCTTCAGAGGCTGTGGTCTTGGGAAGCACCATGTTTGGATGTTTTGTACATCTTCATGAAAAGACAAAGGAAAATTCAAATGTAAGCTCCATGAGAGCCACGTCTTTCTCTTTTTGTAACACATTGCTCTGTCTACTTGTCCTAGAACAGTGTCTGGCACATTGTGAACACTCAAATATCTACTGACTGCATGAATAAACGAATGACTAATGCATCACTTGGATTTGCTTAAGGAATGTGCAATAACTTCAGAATGGTATGGAACCAGGTGATACAACCTGGTCCAGGTCATGTTCAGTGTGAACCAGCCTCAAATGGTTTCTTAGGTGTGGAGACAGTGAATAAATTTGTGCATGAGTAAGGGGAGGGAAATCTCAGACTTACCCAGACCAGAGAACAGAATGCATCAGTCACCCTCTTCCAGGTCATGTATATCAGAATATATCTTCTATAATTTAAAAATATTTAATTTTGTTGTTTAGAGTATAAAACAATAATAAGAGCAAGAGCATGGACTTGGTTCCCACATAATGCAGGCACTGTCTCTTGAACCACACACAGCCATCTAACTACCAGAAATGTTCCTTTAGAGGCATCTGTAAGAGAAGCAAATTCAAGAATAATCTTACTGAAGACGTATCCAAGGCACCATAATTGCACAGAAATGAAACTCATCTACATCTCTATACATAGAATGTCCAAGTGAAATCCTAACCAGGAAAGAAGAGAAATCTTATGGACAGAACTGTATATCAATAAGGATGTTGGGAGAATTATGAAAGAAATATTTTCAGTACTTCTCCATATCACCCATATTCATCCCTGTCCTTCTCACTCTCCCCACAATTCTACTAATCAGAGGTTTCCATGCATATGTGCTTATGGATCTCCACTGGATATTTCCTGAGAGCTACTCTTTATGTTTTTCATTGAAATGCTAATGCTAAATCATTCAATACTTTTCTGTTAGGAAAACTATTAAAAACAGTACCAATATACTTATTTAGAGTCATAAATCAAATGCCCATGTATCATCTCAATTGAGCCAAGAAATTTGATGAACCAAGTATTCTTAATAAACACATTTCACAGTTGAGAAAATGGAGGCTCACCTAGGAGGAATAACCTACTCAGATGCATTTATCTATAAGTTGTATCATCAAGATCTGAATGTAGGCCTATAACACCCTAAAGCTGTCTTTTGAAATTTCACACTTCATGAAAGTGTGATAACAATTTAACATATCACTACTTCCTATGAATATTTATACTTTAATGTGAAAGTGAAGTCTGGCAATGTATAACCCAAAGTTTCCTTAGTAGTAAAAATAAAATATTTTGACAGCTCTTGAGAGATTTTATTCCTGGGGAGGGTTATCTTCCTATTTTCTAAAGGTGGTTGACTCAGATCTGATTAATCCCACTTATTTTCAGACTGCCTCTTAGTCTGTAAATGATGAAAACAGATTTTTTTAATTAATCTACTTATATATATATTTTTTAATGGTGTAGATTGACTCTGATTTTGAATGTTTCTATTATAAGCCATAAGTTTGTTTCAGGATGTATTAGACACATGAGCAGAATGAATAATTCTCTCAAGTCACTACAGGGTATTTTCTCCTCTGCAGTATTAGAAATATATTAAATAAAGTTGTATTGGGAAACTGACTTGCACCACAAGGATAACATGAATTAAGCCCAAGACAGTACAATCAAAATAGAGGGAGAGGGAAGAATTCTGGGTAAGTGGGAGTTTTATCACACACACACACAAAGTGAACAAACCTGGAGAACTCTTGATTCTACTTCTATATTATATCCTCATATACTTGTTTTGTTCTGTTTAAGAATGACACAGTTTTAAAGAGAGATTGGGGACTTCGGTGTGACCTCTGCTAAAACTGTGATTACAACATCCAATTTGGATTTAAGTAGAGCCCTCATTTATCACCAAATCATCCTAATTTCTAAACTCATTGGGCTATCTCTGTTTTTACTATTCTGTACCCTCTTCACACAAAGGCACTAAGTCAAGCATTTTTAACTAACATGGTAGTAATTGAATATATATATTTTTTTATTTTCTATAGTAAAAAATCCAATGGTACAGTCTGGCAACTTTCCTGAAGAGTTAAACTAAAATAATTAGTACATCAGCTGAAGTATTGTACTTAGCAAAGGCTTTGAATTTAAATTTTTATAATGCTCCCTTTGCAAAGAGTTACATATTATGTCACTATCATTCCCTGTTTTTTTCAATAGGTAATCAACTCAAAGCCAGAAACAGCCTGGCTACATTTTTTGATTCTTATGATATAGGAAAAATTTCTGTTGCTGGTTAAAATGCTTTTAGCAAATCAAGTGCACTATTTTCTTTTCCACCTTCTAAAAATCACTGGGGTAATGGAGACAAACTCAATGTAGAATAGAGTACATTAACTAATAAGATAGTTAAGAGAACCATATTTTAGATATGAATTCAATTCAAATTTATAATAAAAATTTCATTTGTGTAGGAAATCATTTAATTATCAATAAAATATCAAAATGAAGTAATCAATGCCAGCGAAGGTAAAGCACTATAATTTTCTGTATTTGTGTGTGTGGCAAGTTAAGTGAAAGTCTATATACTACTACTCCAAAAATCAATATTGTCTTTTCTATACTGGCTTCTTAAAATAAACTACAAAAGCTAGTGTTAAACTTTTATCTATTGGATTTATTTTCAAAGTGTTTTTTCCATTTGAAGAAAAAAGTGTCTTACAATATTCTGCAATTTCAGCCATACAGCTTTTTTATTAAGTCTGGAAAGATGCATAGATCTTTTTATATAGTTTGAAGCACAAGATACATGAAGAGATGTACTGATTTTTCTCCATACAAAGAGGCTTGAACCTTTAGATAGAATCCCTGTTGGCTTTAATTGTATTGAACAAAAGCACGGAAATTTGAGGTAGCTGAATAGTTGATAGAAATGTGGCAAAAAGATTTCTTAAGGGCAGTTAATGATGTATAAAGTGTCAGCAAAGTAAAGGTTGTAATCATGAAGGTAAGAGATGTAATAGCAATAGTATTCCTGTATCAATAAGCTAATACAAATAACTTTATTTTTTCTCAAACATAAATATTATTATTTAGTAATTTAGTTTATAATACATTCAAAATATACATATACATAAACCTATACATCTCCATATATACATATATACCTGCATGTATATGCATATATACATACAGATACATAAACTTTAAATTCTATTTATAGTATTTTAACTTTTAAGTTGATTGTATGCCATGTTTTTGAAAGACCAGACCCATCCAAGAACAAAAAGCAATAATAATGATATAATAAAATATTGGGGAAACAAGATCTAAAAATACTTTTTTGGTGGTGTTTGTTAGTTTGGGTCTTTGTTAGTAGATTTGCATTGTTTGTAACTGTACTGTCAGAAGTTTTCTGTTTTGGTGTGCTTGTGCTAATATGTATACGAAAAATTAAGCTCTGGTTATAAAAAAATAAGTTTTGTCTCTTTAAAAATTGAATGACTATATCTGGATGCTCTATTCTCCTATCTTCTGAGTCCGCTAACATCTCATTATTCTTATAAATTCTTGGGCTCTCTAATGAATGTACTGTTTTTAAATTTTAACTAATGTCCACAGGACAACAGAACAAATCTTTACCTCTTTCACCTATGTGAAAATATTAAAGCAAAGCAGCCCTTCATTCATAAAATCTTCCTTAATGATGATAATAACTTTTACAGACGATTGAGCCACTACATACTCAACGCAGTTTGCATATCACAATGAAATTCATCTTCACACTTCTTTATATACACATACATATGTGAATTCTGCAACATAGCTATTATTTTTCTGGTTGTTTGGAAGTACACTGAAGCATAGAATTTACATCACTTGTTCAAGTTTGCATTGCTAAACTAGTGATGGAGTTGAGATCTGAGCCCAGGTCTGACTCTCTATAAATCCAGCTTTTTACACTAAACCATGATTCTCCTCTATAATCTCAAATAGTAATTTTCAATATAAAACATGATGACATGCATAAGAACATAAACACAAGAAAAAGGTCCAGGAATGCAAATGGTATGTGTTGCACCATAAGAATGCACTCAACCAGATGTTATTTATTGAAATCCAGGAATATAAAATAAAAAAAGACAGAGTCCTGCTTTCTATAGCTCACAATCAATGGGAGAGACATAAGTAAACAAAACTTTCAAAACACTTACATATCAGTTTAGCAATAATATGTTGACAGTGACTATGGGAGCAGAGAGAGTACCTGAGAACCTTCTAAGAGTAAGGAAGTAAAATCTTCACAGAGGAGATGTTGGGACAGAGTCCTGTAGTAAAAGTAACTGTGAAAGTTTCTAAAGAAAAGGGAGAGCAAGGGCATCGTAACCAGAGAGAATGGCATGCACAGAGGTACATGGAAAAGATGGGCTGAAATCCAGGGAGAGTAGGAGGCAAGGAGTCATGGAAGATGATGCTGGCCAGGTAGGGAGGGCCTGGCATGTTGTACAAAGTCATATTAAAATGGTTAATTTAGTTACACCAGGCTAATTACAATATTGATGATATTATATATGTAAACTCATTGACCACAATGGCTGGCATATAGTATCTCTGAATAAATCAGAGTCACAGAGTGGATGCAAAAAGTTGTGGTGGTCAATAGCTAGCTAAACTCTGGACCAAAAAGTCTGGATCCTGGTTCCACAGCTCTGTGGCTTTGGCAAAAACATTTAATCACTCTGAGTCTTGTTTCCTTTTCTGTAAAAGACAAATAAAAATTGCAGCAACAGCAAAAATAACAGCAATACTAATATTGTAGAATAAATTACATTTTATTCATGTGTGTGTTATTCCAGGTAATATTTTAAGATGTTTAATTGCATTTACTCATTTAATATTCTCACTCACCCTGCAAGTCAGAAGATATTGTTATCCCCATTTTACACAGCAGAAAGCTGAGACCAAAAAGAGGTTAAATACGGACACAATTAAGCAGATATGTATTTAACCTAAATCATTCCATTGCAGAACACATACTGCTGCTAATAGCTGGGGTGAAAAGTTTGTGGTGGTGCCTTGCTCCATGTTTGGCAGGTGGTGGAAGCTGTCTTGCCTCTCAGCCTCTGGTAGGATAGACCAGATTCCTTTTGTGGCAGTCTTTGGGCAGAGTGCCAAGAGAGCCAAAGCAGATGCCATTAAGACCTTATAAAGCTCAACCTCAGTAGTCAGACATTTCAATTTTGTTGTACTCCATTGATCAAAATAAGTCACCAGGCTAGTCCAGAGTCAAGCAGTACTGAAACAGACTCTGCCTTTCCATGGGAGGATTGCCAAAAGAACAATGTAAATGAGCATTTAGGATGGCAGGAACTATTGCATCACCTTTGCAAACACTATTACAACACTTTCACAGTACCCTTTATCTTGATCAACGGCCACTGTATTCACTGTTCTTTGCAAAACATTGCTGAAGTTCATGTATCACAAAAGCCTCAGTCGCTAATGGAAAACTAAATATAGTATGCTAGACTAAATATTTATTTGTAAGATGTATTATAGAGAAGTTATAATAACATGAGTTGAAGATTCTCTGGCTTTCTCTCATTTAACCAGAAAGTTAAATTGAAAAACACGTTCTTTTTTGTAAATATTGACTACTCAATATTCCTTTGTATATAAACCTTTCACTTTCTTCTGTTGATAAAATTAGGTCTTTGTCACTGTTCTAAAGTTGTAGAATCTCATAAATTCAGAAACACCTATTAAGGAAGGAAAATAACAAAACTTTTAGAATTAGATTAAACAATATCTGGTGTCATACAAAATGTTGTTACAATGTGATGTTGCACATTAGTTTTACTTTTTTTTTAACGTCTTTATTGGAGTATAATTGCTTTACAATTGTGTGTTAGTTTCTGCTTTATAAAAAAGTGAATCACTTATACATACACATATGTCCCCATATCTCCTCCCTCTTGCGTCTCCCTCCCACCCTCCTTATCCCACCGCTCTACGTGGTCAAAAAGCACCGAGCTGATCTCCCTGTGCTCTGCGGCTGCTTCCCACAAGCTATCTATTTTACACTTGGTAGTGTATATATGTCCATGCCATTCTCTCACTTTGTCCCAGCTTACCCTTCCCCCTCCCCGTATCCTCAAGTCCATTCTCTAGTCTGCGTCTTTATTCCTGTCCTGCCCCTAGTTTCTCCAGAACCTTTTTTTAAAATTTTAGATTCCATATATATGTGTTAGCATACGGTATCTGTTTTTCTCTTTCTGACTTACTTCACTCACTGTGACAGACTCTAGGTCCATCCGCCTCACTACAGATAACTCAATTTCATTTCTTTTTATGGCTGAGTAATATTCCATTGTATATATGTGCCACATCTTCTTTATCCATTCATCTGTCGATGGACACTTAGGTTGCTTCCATGTCCTGGCTATTGTAAATAGAGCTGCAATGATCATTGTGGTATATGACTCATTGTGAATTATGGTTTTCTCAGAGTATATGCCCAGTAGTGGGATTGCTGGGTTGTATGGTAGTTCTATTTTTAGTTTTTCAAGGAACCTCCATAGTGTTCTCCATAGTGGCTGTATCACTTTACTTTCCCACCAAAAGTGCAGCAGGGTTCCATTTTCTCCAAACCCTCTCCATCATTTGTTTGTAGAATTTATGTTGATGGCCATTCTGACTGGTGTGAGGTGATACCTTATAGTTTTGATCTGCATTTTTCTAATGATTCGTGATGTTGAGCATCCCTTCATGTGTTTGTTGGCAGGCAATCTGTATATCTTCTTTGGAGAAATGTCTCCTTAGGTTTCTCCCCATTTTTGGATTGGGTTTGTTTTTTTGATATTGAGCTGCATGAGATTCTTGTATATTTTGGAGATTAATCCTTTGTCAATTGCTTCATTTGCAAATATTTTCTCCCATTCTGAGGGCTGTCTTTTCATCTTGTTTATGGTTTCCTTTGCTGTGCAAAAGCTTTTAAGTTTCCATGAGGTCCCATTTGTTTATTTTTGTCTTTATTTCCAATTCTCTAGGAGGTGGGTCAAAAAGGATCTTGCTGTGATTTATGTCATAGAGTGTTCTGCCTATGTTTTTCTCTAAGAATTTTATAGTGTCTGGGCTTACATTTAGATCTTTATCCATTTTGAGTTCATTTTTGTTTATGGTGTTAGGGAGTGTTCTAATTACATTCTTTTTCACGTACCTGTCCAGTGTTCCCAGCACCAGTTATTGAAGAGGCTATCTTTCCTCCATTGTATATTCCTGCCTCCTTTATCAAAGATAAGGTGACCATATGTGTGTGGGTTTATCCCTGGGCTTTCTATCCTGTTCCATTGATCTATATTTCTGTTTTTGTGCCAATACCATACTGTCTTGATTACTGTAACTTTTTAGTACAGACTGAAATCAGGGAGCCTGATTCCTCCAGCTCCATTTTTCGTTCACAAGATTGCTTTGGCTATCCCAGGTATTTTTTCTTTCCATAAAAATTGTGAAATTTTTTGTTTGAGTTCAGTGAAAAATGCCATTGGTAGCTTTGTAGGGATTGCATTGAATCTGTAGATTGTTTTGGGTAGTACAGTCATTTTCACAATGTTAATTCTTCCAGTCCAAGAATGTGGTATATCTCTCCATCTGTTTGTATCACCTTTCATTTCTTTCATCAGTGTCTTATAGTTTTCTGAATACAGGTCTTTTGTCTCCTTAGGTAGGTTTATTCCTAGGTATTTTATTCTTTATGTTGCAGTGGTAAATGGGAGTGTTTCCTTAATTTCTCTTTCAGATTTTTCATCATTTGTGTGTAGGAATGCAAGAGATTTCTGTGCATTAATTTTTTATCCAGCTACTTTACCACGTTCATTGATTAGCTCTAGTAGTTTTCTGGTAGCATCTTTAGGTTTCTCTACGTAAAGTATAATGTCATCTGCAAACAATGACAGTTTTACTTCTTCTTTTCCAATTTGGATTCCTTTTATTTCTTTCTCTTCTCTGATTGCTATGGCTAAAACTTCCAAAACTATGTTGAATAATAGTGGTGAGAGTGGGCAACTTGTGTTGTCCCTGATCTTAGTGGATATGGTTTCAGTTTTTCACCATTGAGGATGATGTTGGCTGTGGGATTGTCATATATGACCTTTATTATGTTGAGGTAAGTTCCCTCTATGCCTACTTTCTGGAGGTTTTTTATCATAAATAGGTGTTGAATTTGTCAGAAGCTTTTTCTGTATCTATTGAGATGATCATATGGTTTTTCTCCTTCAATTTGTTAATATGGTGTATCACACTGATTGATTTAAGTATACTGAAGAATCCTTGCATTCCTGGGATAAACCCCACTTGATCATGGTGTATGAACCATTTAACATACTGTTGCATTCTGTTTGCTAGTATTCTGTGGAGGATTTTTGCATCTATGTTCATCAGTGATATTGGCCTGTAGTTTTCTTTCTTTGTGACATCCTTGTCTGGTTTTGGTATCAAGGTGATGGTGGCCTCATAGAATGAGTTTGGGAGTGTTCCTCCCTCTGCTATATTTTGGAAGAGTTTCAGAAGGATAGGTGTTAGCTCTTCTCTAAATGCTTGATAGAATTCGCCTGTGAAGCCATCTGGTCCTGGGCTTTTGTTTGTTGGAAGATTTTTTATCACAGTTTCAATTTCAGTGCTTGTGATTGGTCTGTTCATATTTTCTATTTCTTCCTGATTCAGTCTTGGCAGGTTGTGCATTTCTAAGAATTTGTCCATTTCTTCCAGGTTGTCCATTTTATTGGCATAGAGTTGCTTGTAGTAATCTCTCATGATCTTTTGTATTTCTGCAGTGTCAGTTGTTACTTCTCCTTTTTCATTTCTAATTCTATTGATTTGAGTCTTCTCCCTTTTTTTCTTGATGAGTCTGGCTAATGGTTCATCAATTTTGTTTATCTTCTCAAAGAACCAGCTTTTAGTTTTATTGATCTTTGCTATCATTTCCTTCATTTCTTTTTCTTTTTTTTATTACTTGTCCCTCAGTATTATTTCATTATGGAAAAATATTAAGGCCAGAGTCCTAAGGCTACTCTTCAAAAAGTTAGTCTTTATGAAAATTACTCTGTTTAAGAAAAATTTTAATCAGTGATATTCAAACCCAATTGCCAGGTATGCTTTGACTATGGCATGCCTGTGGGTTATGAGCCCCCCATACAACAGGGACCAGCAGTCTCCTTTTCAGATGCATTTTCAAGGAAAGTGACAAGATGAGCATCAGTTCCCTATCATCAATCCCTGATTAACTGTCCCAAACCCTCTCATAGCTTTACACTTTGGAGTAAATTAGAACACAGACTTAGAATTCAAAATAAGCCTTTTATTTATTTATAGTTGATTTACAATGTTCTTTTAGTTTCTGGTGTAGGGAAAGTGATTCAGTTATACATATATATACATATTCTTTTTCATATTCTTTTCTATTATGGTTGATTACAAGATGTTGAATATCGCTCCCCTGTGCTATACAGTATGGCCTTATTGTTTATCTATTTTATATATAGTAGTTTGTATCTGCTAATCCCAAACTCCTGGTTTATCCTTCCCCACCCAGTTTCTCCTTTGGTAACCATAAGTTTGTTTCCTGTGTCTGTGAGTCTCTTTCTGTTTCATAAAGAAGTTCATTTGTGTCATATTTTAGATAACCCATATAAGTGATATCATATGGTATTTGTCTTTCTCTTTCTTTTTTCTTTTTTGGTAGTGTCTGACTGGTTTTAGTATCAGGTTGACAGTGGCTTCATAGAATGACTTTGGGAGTGTTCCTCCTCTTCAGTCTTTTGGAAGAGTTTGAGAAGGATTTGTATAAGTTCTTCTTTGTGTGTTTGGTAGAATTCCCCAGTGAAGCCGTCTGGTCCTGGACTTTTGTTTGCATGGAGTTGTTTTAATTACAGATTCTATTTCACTTCCAGTGATAGTTCTGTTCAAATTATCTATTTCTTCTTGATTCAGTTTTGGTGGGCTGTATGTTTCTAGAAACTTATTAATTTCTTCTAGGTTGTCCAATCTTTTGGTATATAATTGTTCATAGTATTTTGTTATTATTATTATTATTATTGTATTTCTGTGGTATCTCTTGTTATTTCTCCTCTTTCATTTCTTATATTATTTATTTGGGTCCTCTCTCTTTTCTTCTTGGTGAGCCAGGCCAGAGGTTTGTTGATTTTTTTTACCCTTTCAAAGAATCAGCTCTTGGTTTTATTGATTTTTTCTACTGTTTTTGTAATCTCTATTTTATTTATTCCTCTCTGATCTTTTTTATTTCCTTCTGCTGACTTTAGGTTTTGTTTGTTCTTCTTTTTCTAATTCTTTTAAGGTTAGGTTGTTTTCTGAGATTTTTCTTGTTTTTTGAGGAAGGGCTGTATTGCAATGAACGTCTCTCTAATAACTGCTGCACCCCATAGACTTTATTTCATTGTGTCTTCATTGTCATTTGTCTCAAAGTATTTTTAAATTTCCTCTTTGATTTCATTATTGACCCATTGGGTTTTTAGTATCATGTTGTTTAGTCTCCATGTAATCGTTTTTATTCCCCTCATTTCTCTTTCTGTGGTTGATTTCCAATTCCATGCCATTGTGGTCAAAAAAGGATGCTTGAAATAATTTCTATCCTCTTAAATTTGTTGAGGCTTGTTTTGTGTCCTAGTATGTGATCAATCCTAGAGAGTATTCCATGGGCACTTGAAAAGAATGTGTATTCTGTTTTTGGGGGGCATGTGATATCCTGAAAATATCAAATAAGTCTAACCATTCTATTGTATCATTTAGGATCTCTGTTGCTTTATTGGTTTTCTGTCTGGAAGCTCGGTCCATTAATGTGAGTGGGGTGTTAAAGTCTCCTACTATTACTGGATTCCTGTCAGTTTCTCCCTTTATGTCTGTTACTATTTGTTTTATGTATTTGGGTGCTCCTATACTGGGTGCATATATGATAATGAGTGGAAGATCCCCTTCTTGTATTGATCCTTTTGTCAGTATATACGCCCTTTTTTATCTTTCATTATGGCCTTTGTTTCAAAGTCTATTTTGTCTGATATGAGTATTGCTACTCCCACTTTCTTGTCATTTCGGTTTGCATGAAATTTCTTTTTCCATCCCCTCACTTTCAATCTCTGTGTGTCCTTTGTCCTAAAGTGGGTCTCTTGTAGGCTTTTTTTTTTTTATCCCATCTGCTACTCTATGTCTATTGATTGGAGAATTTAGTTCATTGACATTTAATGTAATTATTGGTAGATGTGTATTTATTGCCATTTTAAATCTTGTTTTCCAGTTGACTTTGTATTTCTTCCTTGTTCTTTTCCTTTTGTTTTTGTTTTTCCTTTTGTGGTTTGATGGTTTTCTTTTGTATTATACTTGTGTTTTCTTATTTTTGTTTTGTGTGAATCTGTTGTATATTTTGATTTGTGGTTTCCCTGTTTTTCAAGTATGTTAACCCAATACTATATATATTTGCTTTAGACTGCTAGTCATATAGGCTCAAACACATTGTAAATAAAAATCTACCCTTCCTTACGCTTCTCCCCCACATTTTGTGATTTTTGATGTCCTCCTTTACATCTTCATGTTTATCCTTTTAAAGTAATTTACTTTCCAGTTGTTACTTTCTCTTTCCTATAGATTCTTGCTTCTTTTCTGTTTAGAGAAGACCTTTTGATATTTCTTTTAGGATAGTTTTAATATTGCTGTATTCTTTTAGTTTATGCTTGTCTGAGTAATTCTTTATGTCTACTTGTATTCTGAATGATAATCTTGATGTGTAGAGTATCATAGGTTTCAGGTTTTTCCCTTTCAGGACTTTGAACAAAACTTGCCACTCTCTTCTGGCCTACAGCATTTCTGTAGAGGAATCAGCTGATAGCCTATGGGGGTTCCCTTGTAATTAACTCTTTGTTTTTCTCTTGCTACCTTTAGAATGCTCTCTTTATCTTTAACTTTTGTGATCTTAATTATAATATGTCTTGACGTATGTCTGTTTGGGTTCATCTTGTTTGGGATCCTCTGTGCTCCCTGTACCTGAATATCTAATTCCTTCTTTAGGTTGGGAAGTTTTCAACCATAATTTCTTCAAGTACATTTTCAACCCCCTTTTCTCTTTCTTCTCCTTCTGGGATACCCCCTATGCATAGATTGGCACACTTTATATTATCCCATAGGTCTTGTATGTTGCTTTCATTTTTTTTTCCATTTTCTATCTGCTACTCTGGATGACTTCCATTATTCTATATTCTAGATCACTTATTCATTCTTCTGCATTATCCAGTTTGCTATTTATTGCCTTTAGCTCAGCTTTTGTCCCAGAAAATGAGTTTTCTAATTTTAATTGGCTCCTCTTTATAGTTTCTAGTTCCTTTTTACAGTAATTTACATTTCTATTGATAGCCTGTCTTAATTCCTTCAGTATTTTCATCACCCCCGTTTTAAACTCAGAATCTGGTTGGCTGGAGATGTCTGTTTCATTGTTTGTTCTTTCAGGGGAATTCTCTTCATCTTTTAATTGGGAGTGTTTCCTCTGCTTCCACATTTTACTTATATTTCTCTGACTCGATGTGTTTAGGAGAAATGGTTAGGTACTGTGATCTTGAAGGGATGTTTTCATGTGGGAGTATCCCTGTGTAGTCTCTGTAGGTCTAATATTTTTTGTGTGAGGGCTGTTTTTAGTATGAATGCCTGCCACATCTTTCCTCAGTGTATGTTAGCCCTTATCCCCTTGATAGGGATGTGATTGTTGTTATGGTGACCAAAGCCTGCACTGGATGTTGAGCAGGGTCTCCTCTTTGCTCTCTGGTTGACACAGTCCCATTTTGGGCAGGGTCTGCTCCTTAGTTGTTGAAGTAGGTGTCCCCAGATCTGTTTGTGAACTTCAGTGTGAGGTAGGTGGAACTGGAATGCTCTCTCTAGAAGAAGAGCCACTGAGTATTCTTCCACAGGAGCTGTCCACTGGGAAGTGTACTCTGCGGGGTCACCTGTCACCCATTGTGCAAGCTAACAAAGTACACTGTTTTGGGCTCTGCCCTCAGTCCCACCTCAACCATGGGAATTAAGACAATCAGCCCAGGTGACCCTCAGGTGCTGTGCTCACAGAATCACTAGTGCAGATCCTTTGGTGCAGAACTGCTGAGGTCAGGCTCTGCGACCACTGTAGTCACACACCTGGACCTGCCATGGGAAGCTACTAAGTCAGAACTGATCCTGGCCCAACATCTACATGTGTACCCACAAAGCCTACAGCTGCTATTACCAAACCCGCCCCACCCATGGGAGCACCAGTAATCTGCTCACATGTCCTGCAGGCACTGAATTTGAAAAGCTGCCTACAGGTATAGATCCACACAACTGCTGGGACACTCAGATTTTAGCCCTGCTTCCAAGTCATATGGCCCCTGGGCATCTGCCTGGATTTCAGCCCCACCTCTACATGTGGCCAAGCCATTGGTGCTTGCACCCTCCCAGAACTCCTAGAGGTGGAACTGTGCCCACTGTGAACACATGGAGAATGAGGTGGCTCTGGCAAGCTCCACCTCTCACCTGAAGCATGAAGGTTCACAATGGTGCCTCAGTGGTGGACCCGGGCTCCTTCCTTTGCACACCCCCATTGCCACCTGGACCACACTCCAGCCCCCTCAGCCTGTCTCTTCACAGCCAACCCCAGTCCCCTCCCCAGACCTGTCCTCCAAAGCCTGAGCCCCAGTGCCCAGCCCCTGCCCACACCAGCCGACATGCATCTCGGGCTGGGGACTGCAGCAAGATTGCCAGTACTCCCTATGCAGGTCTCTACGTTCCACCCACCACAAACAGGCTGTTGCACTCTCCTCCAAGCCCCCTCTGTCCTGGCTGATCCCCCTGCCAGTGAAGGGGCCTCACGGGGTAAGGGAACCCTCAGCTTTCACAGCCCCCTCCCAAGGGTGCAGGTCCCATCCCAAATCCCTGCCCTTTGTTTTTTTCTGTCCCACCTGGCCATCCTTCCCACAACGTTGGTTCTATGAGCTCCTTTGCCAGCAGCATTCAGCAGATATTCTGTGAGAGTTGTTCCATGTGTAGATGTATTTTGGTTGTTGTTTGTGGGAACAGGTGAGCTCCACTTCCTTCTATTCCACTCTCTTGATGTGGCCAAACACTTTTCACTTTAACGAAAATTTTGCCTCTAAAGAGGACACCGAGGAGTTATCAGGGTGGAGCTCACCAGCCACAAGCTAAGCAATGGACACTTTAATTTCCTATCCTGTTCAAACTGTAGTTTTTCTTTTATATATACACAACCTTACAATCCACTTGAAATAATGACTTGTCACCCTTTAGAGGGTGGAACTTGTGACACTCAGTGGAGGGAAACCTGTGATACTCTGGTCAGGTGATTCCTGTATGGAAGAGCTGCTGATTAAAACACATGACAAAGAGATCATCTTGTTTGTCTCATTAAACATTAAGGATCTATCCATATGCTGAGACTCTACCTTTCTGTTCATGATAGCGGTGGGCCTCTTCCTCACACTGCCTTCCCAGAACTTTTTAGATTTCCTCCTTTTTCTCAGACTGAATTTCCTGCTCCTCAATCAGCTTTGTGGGTTATGTGACACTAACCTGCCTTTTACTATGGCTTTCCTACAAATTCCGTCTGCTCCAGCCCCAGAAGGACCTCATTTTATTATTTTTTCTTTTTTCTTTCTTTTTTTTTTTTTTTGCGGTACGCGGGCCTCTCACTGCTGTGGTCTCTCCCGTTGCAGAGCACAGGCTCTGGATGCACAGGCTCAGCGGCCATGGCTCACGGGCCTAGCCGCTCTGCGGTATGTGGGATCTTCCCAGACCGGGGCATGAACCCGTGTCCCCTGCATCGGCAGGCAGACTCTCAACCACCGCGCCACCAGGGAAACCCCAGAAGGGCCTCTTGATATAGCCTTACAAATGTATATCCAGGTCTCTTCTCTTACCATTTACTCCTGTGTTGAATGTCCTAACCCTCATCATCATTTGTCCTTCACCAACATTTAATTTTAGCCCTGCTTAAGTCCATACTTCTCCCACACATTTCCTTGATACATAATCCATTTTCCAAACCCCTTTAGCATTAAATGTTTAATTCTTTAGAATATGATTTATTTATGTTTTTATTTTTTTTTTTCTAAATTTGCTTGGTGTCTGATCATCTGTGAGTTTATGAACATGATTATATCTAATACCTGTTTGGTACCCAAAACAGTGTCTCTCTCCATCCAACTAGCTACCCACCTATCTATATATGTATGTATCAGTTGTGCTCCAATAGTTACTAAAAGAATTTCAGGCCTGCTAGTAGCCTATTTTGTATACCTATGTGCTCAATTAAAAGTTGGTGTTAATGTTATTTGCATAAAACTGTTCTCTTTCTTTGCTTGTTAATTTATTCATCCAGTTAAGTCATTATTGCAACTATGTATAAATAGCTGTTCTAATTACTGGTGGAATGAGTGAAATGCTACTGTGGCTGAAGATTTTTCATCGATCATGGCATTAGGGGCACAATAAAATCATTTTTGCAAAATTGTCTTCAGCCCACATATATCCTTATAGATCTAATATGCTGAATCCAAGTCAGGGATATAAAAGTAATTGTGTTTGAGCTTTAGGTTCTCATCTATCTTGAATGTCCCATGATACTATTGACTATTATAACATGATACCAAAAAACAAACAATAGGCAGAATATGTTTAAGAAATGAGGAGTCCTCTTTCATAAGTCATAAAAAGAAATTCACTGGTGTCTCTTTAAAAAGCAGGGACCAGGGATGGCTTTAGGGCTTCCTGGAGAAAGTAAAAATGATAAAAACACAGGACACCACCAATCACAGTTTTTGTTCCATCATGTTGATGTTCTTCTTAAGTGAATATCATGCCAATGAATTACTTATGTGAGATGTTTATTGAGGGTCTGCAATGTGTTAGTTGCTGTTCTAGGGGCCTCGTGGGTAGATATTCCTTAGAAGTAAGGCATTTTATCAAACTCTTAGAAACAGAGACTGGCCTGGTGGTTACCAGAGCTTGGGGGAGCAGGAGGAAAGGGGACACATTGGTCAGAGTACAAATACCCAGTTATAAGATAAATAAGTTCTGGGGATCTAATGTACAACATAGTGATTTTAGTTACTAATACTATATTATATACATACTTGAAAGTTGCTAAGAAAATAAATCTTACATGCTCTCACCAAAAGAAAGAAATGGTAATTATGTGACTTGTTGAAGGTGTTAGCCAGTTCAACAGTAATCATTTTGCAATATATAAATGTATCAAATCCACATGTTGTATACATTAAACTTATGCAATGTTATATGTCAATTATATCTCAGGAAAGCTTGGGGAAAATTTATTTTTAAAAGAAATAGAGCATTTTATGGAAGACAGTGATGACATTTTTATGATAATCTGGTTATAAAATACATCCTGAAACCAGGCCCCTAATCTAAATGTGCAAGGCCATCTAACTGGAGTGAAAAAATAAGGACTCTCAGGGACCGTATGAACTGGGGACTATATGCCTGACCTAAACATATGCAAATGCAAATGTTCAAAAGCACTTTGCCAGTCAAATAAATCAAACAAAAGAAATTGGTGGCATTGATTAGAATAGAGTTCTGCAATTTGATGTCCCTCGAATTAATATATTTTCACCTGACCCCGGCTCATGTAAAGGAGATTAAATAGCGATGTGATTAATTGGAATTATGACTGCAGCCATGGCCTTTACCAACCAGCTGATGTGAGAATGAAAATCATGGTTTATCATGGTTTTGGAAGTAGTTGTGAGGAAAAGAAATGAGAGGATCCTTCTGACCCAGGTTACAGTAGTTATCTATTGATGTGTAAAAATTACCCTCAAAGTTCAGCGACTTAAAACAACAAACATCTATTACCTCATATAGTTTCTGAGAGTCAGGACTCTGGAACAACTTAGCTGGTGATTCTGACACAGGGCCTCATGAATTTGCAGTCAAGCTGTTGGCCAGAGCCTATAGTCACTGGCATGGGTGTTGGCAGACCTCAGTTGCTTGCTGACTATTGGACTAATAACCTTAGTTTCTTGCTATGTGAGCCTCCCCATAAGCTGCCTGAGTTTCCTCACAATATGACAGCTGGCTTCCCCACAGTGAATGATCAAAAGGCGAGAGAGAGTGAGAAAAGGAAATGCCAGTGTCTTTCACAACCTAGTCTCAGAGTCACGCCATCACTTTCACTTTATTTTCAACAGCTTTTCTGTCTATACTCAGGACTGGGTATTCATGTCCTCTTCTTGAAGGAAGGAATATTAAAGAATTTTTGGAAATATTTTAAGACCACCCCAGAAGCTCTGTTGTGTTCTAATCTAGATCTTTGATGCTGGAAAAGTATTTCAGCCTCTCAAACTTCAGGGGTTTTTTTTTATTTGTTTGTTGAATATTTTTTAACTGAAAAAGTATGAACAGTCAGTCTATTTCCACAAAACTGGTTTAAAGATTAGGGGAGGTAATGTTTATACAAGCAACTTGCAAAGTGCCATAGGCATCAAATGTATCTTTTAATAGCATCTGCAGCTATAGCTGGGATATCATCCTCTAGACAAGTGCAGTCTCCTATAAAAGATGGTATGGAGATATCATTAATGTTACTGTTGGTTTATAGTTCAAGAATTAGCCACCAGTATTACACATGGCTGGGTGACACTGTCTATAACTGACAATCATGGATGCATGTTTCTCAACCAGAGGAGCGTCAAGTCTTATCAATTTTATTTCTTTCCAATCTATCCATCTGTCCATCTCTATTGCCAGAGCCCTAGGCCATTGTCCTCTCTTGCCTGGACTGCTGCAATAAACTTTAAGTGGTTTTCTAGTTACAACTCTTACCCTTTCAAATCCATTTACCACAGTATAACCATTATGCTTTAGTTAATTTAAATCTTTCTTATATGAGAATTAAGACCTTTATGTTGTGGAGAGATATGCCCATCCTCACTGGATTTAAGGTCTTATTTTTTATATTGGTATTATTTTTCTCCTTCTCATTCAACTTTCTATATTCTTTCCCTAGCTGGTTGGAAATGATAGTGACATTTTGAAAAGTTATTTAACAAAGAAAAGAGCTTTAAGTTCAAAAGACTACTGGTCATCCCTGATTCTTGAATCTGCTTAGATAGTTCCACCCCAAAATGTCCATCCCAGAAACCTAGCAGCAACCTTGGAATCCTTTTTGTCTCACCCTCTATGTACAATTTATTAACCAATCTTGTTGATTCTGCCACCAGAATATGTTTCTAATATATTCATTTCTATTTTTCTTTATTTCTATACTGCTAGTATAAATTTTTCACATAAATAATGATATGCTCTCCTAATTGGTTTTCCCATTTCCATTTTGACACTCTCCATCTTTTTCTCTCTATTGAAAGGAAGGAGTGTAATCTTTTAATGCAAAGATCTATTCCTTCTTAAAACCCTAGAATAAAGTTCAGAATCCTTAACAAAGCTTTCAAAACAAAAGGCCCAAACCAAAAATGTATCTACCTATCTCTGTAGCTATTCTTTCATCCTAACATGCGCCAAGCTCTTTTACGCCTGAGAAAATTTTGCATAAGATTTCCGTCCAGCTGAACCTATTTTCTGCATTTTCCACTTTTGCCTTGTATGTGCTTATTCATCCTATCTCTGCTTACACATTACTTCCTCAAAGAACCTTTAAGTCCCCTTGCTATAATCTCTTTATGAAACCTTCCCTTTCACTTCATTGCAGATTCAATTTAAACATATGTATCTGAAGGTGGGATTTTGGTGGATATGGTGTCTATTTCCATTTACTAGAATATCAGCTCCATGAGGGCAACAACCACATTGATTGATTGATTGCAACTCCTCTCTAATTAGCCTCCTGCCTGACACATGTTGGGTGCTCAGAAAACATATGTTGAATGAGTGAATTGCAGGCGGC
Organism: Mesoplodon mirus; assembly: GCF_964341445.2. Lineage (NCBI taxonomy): Eukaryota > Metazoa > Chordata > Mammalia > Artiodactyla > Ziphiidae > Mesoplodon > Mesoplodon mirus. The sequence goes on from NC_138982.1 coordinate 114,543,247, forward strand.
TTTTGACTGTTCCCATTAATTTCCGTGAGACAGGATCTATTTATTAGGTTAGTTGACATGATGGTACTGATCAGTTTCATTTAGGAAGAATGAGATTGCTCACCTGCATTGGCTAACACTAGATTGTTTGCACAGCCAAGTAGAAGGAGAGCTTGGAGCAGGAAAGAAGAGAAGATGCAGAAATGCACTTTGCCTGTTTAATATTTTAAGTTGAAATAGTTATAGACATGTGGGATTTAGGATGTGACTAAATTCAGCCAAATAACTGGCTTTGTACCAATTTGTAATTTTAGAGCAGACTAAACCCATCTGCTGATAATCCTCAGTGTCTTTATGTTAGAAAGTTTGCAGATTTGAAAGCTGGTCTTGGAATGTAACTAGAATTCCCTATTTATTATAATATCTTGTAATACTAACAGCTGAGGAAAGAAAATGAGAGCATATAAATGAATACACACCCCATATTTATAATTATTCCCTCTTGATGATCTCCCAATTCTTATCACCTAAAATTTAATATACTATGTGAGCTTTGAGCTTTCACTGGTGTACCATGGATTATAGGAGACTAAGGTGCTGCTTTTATTTGATGGTTGAAATTGATTTTAACTGAAAGGGAATATATGTAAGTAGGGTTTCCTATTTATTTGGAACATCTTGTAATACTAATGACCAAGGAAAGAAAATGATGGCATGTAAATAAATACACATTCATAGCAGAAGTTATCCTGGCTCTTTTAAAGAGTCATATTGTAATTTAAAACCTGACCAACTCAAATTAATACCCATAACGTGGGGAAAATGTACTATCAGTTCAATAAACTTTTGATGATTTTCTTTTATTTACAGCAATCATTACTGAATTTAGGGATATAAAGAGAATATGATACAGTCAGGCCTCCAGTGAGCTATATACCTCCTGTTGAAAACAGAGGTACACACACACACACACACACACACACAAACTGTAAAATAATTGCTGAGTTCTCTACTTCCAGGTGAAGAAGTCATGAGAAAAAATGGATAATTATGCCTGAGAAAGTCTGAGAAGATAAACTTCTGTTAAAGCTATTAAGCATTAATAGGATTATACAAAGTTGAGATGGGTAAGAGGTATTTCAAGGAGAAGGATAATGTGTAAGAAGACCTGACAGTCTGGAAAGTTCATGTTCTTTTGGAGAATGGGGAGTTTCCTAGTATGGCTAGATTTTACAGCTTATAGTAGGAATGAGAAAAAAAATAAAAAGCCTTCTTTAATGTCTCCAGAAATTCAGCCATTTTCTTCTCTCTGATTCCATAGAAATCTCATGTGCATTTTCACTGCATTTATCATATCACATGAAAAATTATCTGTTTAATGTCTATCTCTTTAAACTATGAGCTTATTTTATGGATGTTTTCTATTAATAATATATCTGATATGTCTTAGGCATTCAAGGAATATGTCTTGAATCAGAGTCTAGAAAATTTAACTTAGAACCAGATTCAGAATGTTCTGTCTTATTTGACTAGTTAAGAGTTTTAGGGTTGTGTCAATTTTGCTTTAATAATTAGGAGATTCCTTTTAATAATCTGAATGTCTAGCTTCTATTAGAAACTTAAAATATCTGGCAAGTCAGAATCTGCAATTCCCATGGTGACATTCAGCTGGGGTTGAGTGACAGCGGCACTTTTCACAAGGCTTTATCTGCCCAGAGTCACAATCCCCACCTCTCCCCCTTGTCTCCCACTTAGGCTGTTTCACCTATTTATGTTACCTGCTTGGCTGCTGCAGACATTTTTTCCCCTCTTCTGCTGCAGTATAGGGGACTAACAGTAAACAGCACATTCTCAGGTATGCATTTTAGAAATATGTTTTGGCAGCTGTGTGAACTATTTCACTGTAGAATTAGGTCAGGTTGTAGAATATTATTATGTGTTTAGCAGCATCCTAAAATAGATTTATATGCTTGTTAAAATAAATGTATGTATATTATTGTTCTCTAATGCTCTTAGAAGCATAACATTCATTTATTATTAGAAAAATACATTTTGTCCCAAAGCAAAAGGGAGCATCTCACATGGGTACAGTGTAGTTCCAAAATAATCAAGACAACATTGCAATTTGCCTATGGGAAATAGACTTAATTGTAAAACAGAGAAGTCTAATTTGCCAAAATGTCTGCTCAGCTCACGAGGTGATAAGAATCGTTCTGCCGGAAACAGGAGAGATGGAATATACCAACATGTATTTAGAAAGAAACAAGTGTTTAGGATGCAGTGCGGATGAATGTGCAATGTACACGGGCAATGTACTTTACATTTGTCTGCTTCATGCGTTTGGGATATTTTTGGCAGATTGTCTTTTTACATTAGTCTTTGAATATATAATTTACATAGTAAGAGCTAAGGAGGAAAGATAATTGTTTATCACTCCCCATTTTCAGAGGTATTTTTGTCATGTCTTAGCAGCAGATATTTATATATACATCTAATCCCTTCTCCAAGACATTAGACAGAGCTTTGAGAACAAGCAGGTTTTTTTTTTTTTCCTTTCCTTAACAACTACCTCTGTTTGAAATGAGGTGTGTTTGCAGTGCCAAAATTAAATATTCAGATTCGTCAAGTACTGTAATCTGTGGTACAGGATGGGTAGGTGGGAAAATGCTGAAATCTCAGCTTTTTCCTGTTACTGTGTTATGAAAAATGTTGACAAACATTTGGAACAAGTGAGAGTTGGCAGGTGCAGGTTAGGAACTGGTAGCTGCAAAAAAGACCAGAGAAAATTGTCAGCTCATCTTTCCTGACGTTTTGCTTATGTATAGAGGAAGGTTTTACATCCCTTCTAATTTTTGTTAACATTCCCTGTATAATTCAAATGGAAATCCTGACGAGAACATACCTGCTTTTTAAAAATTTATGGGAAAAATAGCCTTTTTGCATTTCTGCTGAATAAAATGACAGGATTGGCTCCAGGGTTTTCTACTCCCAGGAAAAACCTTCAGGTTCGTTTGTGACAGGACTCTCCACAGAGGTTATTTTTACCTGGCATGGCTGTGCTGTTACTGATGCTGCTGCTCTTGATGGCAGAAATAACTTCTCCTGTGGGTGTCTCAGGCAGAATGAAAGCTGGATCAAGGTGGAGAGGGGAAAAGAATCGTGAGTAACCAGGAATTTTTACTCTTGGTGCATTTCTTTCTTTCTTCTTTCTATTTAGGAATACATAGGGTCCGCCTAGCTTTGCAGTTCACAGCATTTCCAAGACGTGGTTTTAAGATTTAAAAATAATTTTACACATTAAATATGCATGCAGAATAAATGAGCTCAACCTTCTGTAGGCACCACACATCTGCAATATTGTTCTGGATTCCATTGCGAGACTTTTGCTTGGCTTCTCTAGTTAACTCTTACAATTCCTGAGTTTGGTAAAGACTTTGAGCAGATAGATCCAAAGGCTACATATGTAAGTGAACATTAGCTCTTCTACATAAAGTTCAAATATGTTGCTCACATTTGTTGATATTCAAATGCTAGCTATGTAATACGGTTTTTTATATCTAAGCATTTTGTTCTGAGGGTATCAAGAAAGGAAACTTAGAAATAGCAAATGTCATAGGCACTCTGATTTGAATAACTTAAGAGTCTATGCTTTACAACCGGGAATTGCAGGTTGATAAATATATTAATCTTTAGAGTCATTAACTTCTTTATTCTCTCCTTATGGAAATGCAAGACCTACAATTTCACTACTAAATGTGTTTATATGTGTAAGGCATATAGTAGTTAAACTACTATTTTAGTCTTAGAACTGAATCTGTTTCTGGTATTATTACAGGGGAAAGAAATTGATTTGACGTTTGTTTCCCTCGAGCTAATTGGCCAGATATAGCCATTGTCTTTTCTCCCTTTTATCCTCCCATAGACCACTATAGGTGGAAGGGTCCCGTGTGTGTGTGTGTGTGTGTGTGTGTGTGTGTGTGTGTGTGTAGAAAGCTTACAAGTAGCTATATTCCTTTTCTCCAAGTTAGAAGTAGATGCATTCCTCTTCTCTATATCTCTCTTCAAAAATAGAATATAGAAATGGACCAAGGAATCTGCTTGGAGAAGGGCAATGTTTCTTTCAAAATGTCATTGAATGTTCAGAGGAGGCATACAAATGAACCTATTTTACTGGAACTATAATACAATTCAGAAGATTCAAGTAACCTTAGAGATAATTGCTAAGCTTATGACTTTTGCTTTAATCATGCCTTTGGCCCATTTACAGTTTTTTTTTTTTTTTTTTTTACTGACATGGAGTGCTCTGATGGATAGATCAATAGGGACTGTAGGCCTGATAAGCTGGAAAAGTTATAGATTTAATTTGCTCAGCATCCAGTTGAATTTCTCAGTAATCGATTATTACTGGCCTTTTATCTTCCTTCCTCTTTCTCCTTTTTCCTTTAATCTCTTTTTTTTCATTCTCATGATTCATAAAAGGCATACACATACATCTGATATTTACACTTTCCACAAATAACGAGTGATTGTTTTTATTGACCATTTCTTCTCTGGACCTGAAGATTGTCTTGATGTTCTCCCTCACTGTTCTAAAGTGGAACCAGGAAATCTAAATTTTGCATCCCCACTGGAGAATATAAGGAGGAATTCATTCATCCCCCAAGTCCCAGAGTCATCAGTTTCACTTCACATTTTGGACTTAAATCTAGTCACTCTAGCCCAAAATATTTGTTATAATTTTTGCTTATGTAGCCTTGTAAGTTTATAATATTTTCATGTCCATTATATGAAAATGTATGTACAATACTTTCATCATTAGCAAGGATAGATACGACTACTTGCATTTAAAGAAGAGGAAACTGATATACTAAAAAGTTAAATGACTTGCACCAGAACATTCACCCAGTTAAGTTACAGACAGTTCTATAAACCGTGTTTAGACTTCTAATTCAGTGTTCCTTCCATAACACAAAGCTCCCTCAGAGTACAGTCTGACTGTGGGAAATCCAAGTTGCTGAGTCAGTTTTGGGTCTGTTTTTAAACAATAGCCTCCAAATGAATCTGTTTGAGAATATTCGAGATGTTACTTTTTCATGTAGGCACTCCAGAAGTCTTTGTTTTGTTTGGATATAAATAAATATCTTTAGAAGAACATTAGCAAGATACATCCAAACTTTCAAAAAATTATTTTTAAGGAAATAATGCTTGGAAAAAATTGAGGATGCGGAATGGGTTGGGGAAAATGGGTGGAATTTGATAAACCAATTGTCCTAATGTAGAGACACAGTTTTCTGTTTTTAAATTATTTGACCTCTCAAGAGGTGACTGAACTGTAATTTCCTGTACTATGATTACTGTGGTGATCTTCAGTGCCCAAAACAACAGAGTAAGGGGGTGCACTTCAACATCTTAAACCCTTGTGCTTCAACCTTTGACTTTTCAAATAAACCTCAGGGAAACACAAAATTGAGTGATCCAAGCTTACCCTTGCGTTGAAGAGTTTGTGTGAGAAGAGCTGAGGAAATTCACTGAGAATTTCTCAACTAATAGAATTCCTGTTGGGTTACAGATCAATTGACTCCCAACAATGATGTGACAGAAAGCTGTGCATCCACTGGGGGAATTTGTGAATATATTTAGAGGGATATTCAATTTCCTAACTAATTGAGAGTTCTATATTACACTTTAAAAGACAATGATAAAAGTCAAGGTAAGAAATCTCAGGGTTTCTAATTTTCAAAGAATGTTAAGTCACAGATTTTGGCATGGATCTTCATGTCGAAGGAAGTTTATATTCTCTGTTGCCAATATCAGAGACTTTATTCATCTTTTTATTTTTTTGGTCACTTTCTATTCGTGGACTTCTAAAAGCAGAAAAAGACTACAGAGATCATTAAAGACAATCTTCTACTTCAAAATGGATTGCTTATGTTCTTTAAGAGATTTTATTGCCCTTAAATGTTTCCGTTGCTTTCATTTTTTTCAGTAACTAGAATTTGATCATTTATTTTAGCATTTATCCATCTTTTTACACCTGCTTATAATTTTGTCTATTTCTTGAAATCATGAACTCAAGGAAGAGACTCTTTGTATCGTTTTCAGCATTTAGTAGAATTCTTCACACATTGTAAAAACTCAATGATTGTTTGCTTAAATAGTATATCATTTAAATAAGTTCTGTGGAATATGTAAAATTATTGAATATGAACTTACCCTTTGACAAAAAGTATTGATGTACAAAGTTATCCATCAAAATATTAGTTATTGCAAATATATATATAAATGTAAATATAGAAAGGTAAGTAAGTAGAGTAGATCCTGTGAAATTAATCATTTTCAAACATTAAAAGTAAGTTTTAAAAAATAGCAACATAGTTAATGCTTAGAATGAAACATTTGGTGAAAAAAGCCTGTACAGATTTATATACATTATATGACTCAAAAAAAGAACCCATAAGATCCTTCTTAGATAAAAAAGAACTGCATGCCATATAACTTTCAATTATCTAGTCCTGTGTTTTATAGCACTTCTTATTATCTAACTTTATCTCATATATATTTTTGTATATTTATTTCGCCACCAATAGAATATAAACTCCAAGGAGGCAAGAACTCTGACTCCCTTATTACTGTTTTTTCCCTTGGCTTTAGTAAAGGATCTAGGAAATACATTTATTCAATGAATATATATCGATTGACTAACATATGAAAAGAAATTAAATTAAAGGAAATGCCCCAAATTAAGAGTTTTCATTAGATATTGTGATTATATATGATCTCTATTTTTAAAAAAATACTTACTGAGACTTTTCTCGATTTTTTTAAAATAAAAATAATACTTTTTTTTTTTTAAGGCAGCCTTATCATCCAAGGAAAAGACTAGATAATAGACATAGCATATATAGAGAGAGATCTGATGCTTTGGATCAATTTAGAAGGTTTGTTTTATAAAGAAAAAAATGTCTCTAGTTTACAGCATCCCTTTAAGATTGCCAAAACTTCTATCCTCTGGGGGAAAAAAAATCCCTCCATGAGTGCATTTCTTATCTTGATATGTTATTTTTAACCTCTCATCACAACATTTTTAAATGAACTCTCTACAATTATTTTTAACATTTGCTTCTTTACTTCGGTCACTGGCCACAGGTCAAGTGTTTCTTGTAGAAAATGTTTGAAATATTAGAATTACTGAAGGCAGAGTCCTTCAGAGATGCCCTGAAATTACTTAAATTAAATTTTAAATCTTTACAAAAAGCTTAGCTACTATTGCTCTTTCTCCAATTTTATGTTTCATCTTCACCACTTTATTGACAATATAATACACTACACAATCCCCCAAGAGCTTACTACTGCAAAACAGTTTTTAACTCTTCTTTCAAAGTACTAGTTTTGTAAAGCTATGAGACATTTAAATACACTTTAAAAAAACAACATTTCACTGTTTATTCTTTATTCTTTATCTCTTCTCTTTCTCAACAATTCATTTTATGAATTGTTGAGAAATACCACTTGTAAAGAAATAACCGTGTTCAGTAAGTTAAAACTGTATATAACTTTAATCCACCATGTAAAGTTACTGAAGAAAGAGGTTTTAGTATTTCTTGTTTCTTTTTTTTTGTAGCCAATGAGAAGATACTCTTGCAATGTTGATCACATAAGTTTCACACCAAAAATCAATAGATTTATGGTGAGTTAAAATACAAGTAGCGAGTTACCCTCAGGGAAAGATTAGTATCAAAGATACACTAAAACACAGCCTGAAGCTGACATACAATACAGACATCTGGAAACATGAAAAACTGATAGAATTTGCTCGTGAGCAGCACAGAGGTGATTGTGTCCTATCAGAGAAAGAGTATAATGTGCTTCCTTGATGATAAAGAGACAGAACCGGATGTCATAACATACAGCTGACAGTATTCCCTTGCAGCGGAAGTTTTCTTTTCTGCAACCATCTGAGTTACTATATACAGTCAGAGGGTAGAGATCGCATGCATCACATTAGTAAAGTTCATGGAACCCAAGAGGATTATCTTTTTATCATGATACTTTGAAGATATACAACATGTCATAATGAAACTCTGGAAAGTGTACAGCATTTCTTTTAATGGAGAACAGTATAGTGTTGCATGTCTACAATCATTTGTGGTGTGATACTTTTGGAAGAACTAATGTGTTCTCTATCACTAATTCTTTATAAATTATAGCTGAAATAAATGATCATAATTTTAGAGGGAAAATTCAGGCACTTTCCATTCAACTCAAAGTGATGAAGAATATTTATAATATTTAAACTGTCATTTCTTAATACAAGAAAGGCACAGAGAGACTTTTTAATAGTTATAGCAAGAGAAGAACTCAAATAAAATAAATTTGACCACATATATCTATTTTGTTACTCTGTTACTGCAAGATACATTTGAGCTGAAGCCATTTAACATTTATTAAAATAATATTTTTAAAGGACAAATAATTTTATTGTATTCTAGTTTTATTAAATGGTTATGGTAAGGATATGTTTTGTAAACAGTTAAATAATTATTCAACAGCACAGGCCCATTCTTCCCTTGTCCCTTCCCATTCGGTCAATACTTGATTGTCCAGAAAACCAGGTTTAACTGATAGCAGAATATGAGCTGCCTTTATTGGCTGACACCTAATCATTTTATCTACTCCCAAGGAACTCTAGAACTAGGACATAAAAGCAACTTTGTTTCATTTCTTTACTTCAGATTGCTAGGCCTGTTGTCAGAGGATAAATATAAACACCAGGGAACAGATAAGGACTTTACAGTTACTTAAGTTTTGTAAGACTGAAACATGAATTTGGAGCTTGCCTAATTTGTGTTTGTATTGCACTGAGCCTGTACTTATGGTGAATATAGTTTTGTTAATTTATACACTCATAGTTAGGGAGGACAAGAGATATAGAAGATGACTTTGCATATATATGTGTCACAAAGGTCAATAACTTAAAGCTGTAGCAAATGAAGAGAAAATCAATTCCTGGATCATATACATTCCAAAGTAAATTTGTTGTTTCCAGTTCCCTTGGTCTCAAATCTAGGAACCAGGAGAAAGCACTCAGCTGTTCCATAGATGCTTAAGAAAACAGCTGAAGTCAGCTGTCACACACATGAATAGAAAAGCAATTTCCCAGGTAATCCTTTCTCAAACCATTCCATATTGAAAGGTTAAAATTCTACAGAAGCAGAATATCAAAATAATTAAAGAAACAACAACTTTGATTCTATTTTGATAAAGATGATAGAAATTAAATGTGTACAGATATTATAAAAAGGTATGTAATCCAAGAGGATGAATTGGATCAATATCTGTAACCTCAGTTTTGGTAAGTCCAGCATTCATCCCAGCTTTTCCCATAGAGAAATGACTCTAAATTATTCCAGCACAATGATTTTAACTCTCTCTTCTATAATTATTTCAAATATAATGTTTTGGTTCTAACAAATTTATTCATAAATTTAAAGGACACTGAAAGAAAGGGAGTCTATAAGATTTTATTTTTCTTATTTTATGGTACAGATGTGAGCCAACAAATTTGGCTATGTAGCTTATTTCTGTCAGTTGACTACTATTTTCTGATTGACTTTGATTTTAAAACTAGGAATTTAAACTCATAAAAATTTAGCCCAAGGGTAGAGTAAAACCACACCGAAGAAAATAATGTCTTTGAAAGCTTGCTATTTTGAAAAAGAGACAAGTTCAGAATTTTACTATTTACTAGTCCTTCTTAGAAACTACCTATTTTATTTGCCATTTGAAATTGTTCTTAGGTCACAGAAGTGTTAAAATTGTTTTGTGTGCTAGAGTCCAGTTAGTTTTGGACAGTTTAATGAAGTAGAACAGTGTGCCCATGGAAATGTGGTAATGAATGTAACACTGCTCTAACTTGTCCAAAATCCCTGCCAAAGTAGCAACATTCTCCTCTATGAATCTGTTTAACATTCTCACCATTAAGATTTTCTCACTATATGTCAGTTTGGTGTGTTTAAGTAATGTAAGAAAACGCTGAACAGGCTCAAAAGTAGCACAGTCTTGGTTTATCTCTCATTGTTACCATGAAGAAAAGAATCCACAAAACTATTAGCATTAAAATTTCTAGCCTTCTTACATTTTCTAATCAGAGAGAAACAGAGACAGAGGGAAGGAATGGGGTTTCTTTGTGATGTAAGACTGTACAGCTGAGAAGTGGATTGAGAGAGAAAGAGTGATAATTTGAAGACATTTTCGCAGCTCATTAACCTGAAGCATTTAATGGTTAAATATCATAGAGTGCACTGTAACCTGAACAAAGTTTATGGGCAAGAAGGTCATGAGCTCTGCCAGAAATTTCATCAGTCACTGCCAAGGAAATTTCTTCTTTGATAAATGAAACCATCATGAAGATAATCATCAAAATCATTTCCCCATGAAAAGTAATGCATACTTTACAGGCCATCCACCCCAAATTTAATTTTGGAAAAAACAGTTAAGTCTCCAATATGTTTCAAAATCATTATATCATATGGAGTCGATAAGAGCAGGCACCCTGGAGACATACACACCAAGATCCAAATCCAATCTTTCAACCTACAAACATGTTGTGAGAACTGACATAATCTCTCTGGGTCTCTGTTTTTATTTGTTAAGTGGAAAAAACTATAATTTTTCCCACAAACTGTTAAGATTTACCACACTGACCAGAAAGTTTGGTACACAAATGTTCAGACACTAGGATTCTGATTGTGGTGGTTGTAATAATTATTATTATTGTTGTTGAGATTATTAATAGTAAATTTTTCTTCCCCCGAAAAAATGCCTTTTTTGTTTGTTTGTTTGTTTATTGCTCATACTTCTCTGCAATACCACCAACAGGAAGAAATCTCTTTCCTGAGAGCATATTACTTGGTTGGTACAGAGCCCAGATCATTGTATGCAGTGAGAAAATGTAACAATGGCAATGAAGGAACACTGATACGTGTCTATTATGGTCTACAATACCAAGAGATATGTTGGCAACCTTTAAAGACAAAACACCAGGAAATATATTTTAATGCAATAAGAATTTCTCTCCAGACTGAAAACATTAAAAATTCAAATCAAACCACAAATCTAATCTTATTTATGCTTATTTTTTCGATTCTATTATAAATTTATAAGGTACTGTGATAAGTGCTGAGCAAGGAAATTATCTTGTATTTTGAGATTCATACCCTCAAAAAATAAAGACAGAATGAACAATAGGTCATATATCATATCAAATAATTGTAAAAAAAAAAAAAACAGTCAAGTGTGTTTAACAGATACAAATTAGAAACCAGTTAAACAATATGTCCTATACATGTGTGCAATTCATGCACAGACACAGTTAAATAAATATTATGCATATATACATGTATATGATACAATATACATATAAAACATCCAAGTATAACTATGATTATTTCTCTCTGAAAAGTTACTTGAAAGAGAACTTAAGGTACCCATAAATGATGCCAGGATTAAATCTTAAAGGAAATTAGAGAAATTCAAATACTCTGTCTTTGCCAGGAATTCACTTTATTTTTATGGCTATATAATGTATTTTCATTTTATGTGCTAGAAATTATTGAAGATCACTTGGCTTTATTTGCAGAGTGCCCATATTTATCTCCCTCCCCCCTTTTCTGACATTGTTGATTAAGAAGTATACTGACTTCACTGATCATTGATTCATGATAGGCCTACACTTGAGTTTACAAATTCACATTGGATGTGTGTGAGTATTCAAAGTCATTTAAATTCTTTCAGGAACTTAATATAATGCTTCAAAGCTTAAGAGACGCTGTATATTCCTCTTCATTGTCTAAAACCATGTATCCCATATTAGCCATTTACCAAAGGACTTAATTTTTCTTCCTCTATTATTAAACACTTCTTATGATGAAGAAAGCAGACTCAGTTCACATTTTTAATATCTACTCTCAGAAAATGTTAAGTGCTTTAGTCAGCAGTGTAGAAGCCTAAACATCATTTCTTACACCTTTCAGTCTTTAAATTTTAGGTATCTGTAGAGTCTTCATACTAAAACCCAACTTAGCAACACATTTTAGAGACTGATCCTAAGAGAGAGAGAGAGAGAGAGAGAAAGGAAGAAAGGAAGAAAGAAGGAAGGAAGGAAGAAAGAAAGAAAGGGAGGAAGAAAGAAAGGGAGAAAGAAAGAGAGAGGGGGAGGGAGGGAGGAAGGAAGGAAAGAAGGAAGGAAGGAAGGAAGGAAGGGAGAGAGGGAGGGAGGAAAGGGGGCAAAGGTGGAAGGAAGACAGAGAAAAGGCAAACATTCCACGGTCAACCAGTAAGCTTGGGGAACCTACCCATCTTGGATTTTGTTTGTTATCTCAAATATAAATATGGTTGTATATATATTTCCTCTGCTTTTAATCTGTGCTCTGTTAAGGAGTTAGTAATTATTCAGCAGGTGGTCATTTTTAATGGCACTATTTCTTCTCCTTTTGTCAAATTGTACTTCCAAAATTAAATTATTTATTATAAGATGAACAGGCCCATAAAGCTTAGGGAAAACTGTGAGGCTATGTTAGAATTATATTTACCAACTCATTGACTTACTTAATAAAACCCATCCAGTAACACATTTAAACACAAATTAGACAACTAGCCAAAATTCTAATATTGATTTTTTTAAATGCCTTTATGTCTCCCTCCAATACAGTACACTTATTTGAACAAAAAAATTCTTTAGAGTATATACTATTTAGAATGCACATATTTCCCAGTAGGAAACCCACATTATATCAAATGACATAATGCCGTTCTAATATAAATGCTATAAAATCAAGTTCTCATCTTTAAATACTAATGTTATTAATACTTAGATGGAAAAACACAACTGAATTTTATTCTTATTATGAAAGATTGTTTTAAGAGCTGTAAAGTGAAGACTTCAACATAGAAGTGCAAATGTTTACTATGTTGAGGGGAAGGGAAGTAAAATATCTTTTCACATAGAAAAGACCTGAAATGTGAGGATAGTTTTGGGGATTCACATAAAATTTTTGTCAGATTGCTGCCAGAAATAATGCAATTAGACCATATGTTCCCCTGATATCACCATTTGTTAAATGTGCAATCGTGTGGGTGCGGGGGGGTACCGTCATGGGTGTATTTCTTATAGAGCGACTCACGAAGCTGATAGAAGAACTTGGAAAAATATTTTAAGATTTTGTCTTTTCAGCCCTCATAATGGGAGAAAATATTTGCAAACAAACCAACTGACAAAACATTAATCTCCAAAATATACAAGCAGCTCATGCAGCTCAATATCAAAAAACAAAACAAAACAAAACAAAAAAAAACCCAATCCAAACATGGGCAAGACCTAATTAGACATTTCTCCAAAGAAGATACACAGATTACCAACAAACACATGAAAGGATGCTCAACATCACTAATTATTAGAGAAATGCAAATCGAAACTACAATGAGGTATCACTTCACACCGGTCAGAATGGCCATCCTCCAAAAGTCTAGAAACAACAAATGCTGGAGAGGGTGTGGAGAAAAGGGAACCCTCTTGCACTGTTGGTGGGAATGTAAATTGATACAGCCACTGTGGAGAACAGTATGGAGGTTCCTTAAAAAACTAAAACTAGAACTACCATATGACCCAGCAATCTCACTACTGGGCATATACCCTGAGAAAACCATAATTCGAAAAGAGTCATACAATGTTCATTGTAGCTCCACTTACAGTAGCCTAGACATGGCAGCAACTAAGTGTCCATCGACAGATGAATGGATAAAGAAGATGTGGCACATATATAAAATGGAATATTATTCAGCCATAAGAAGAAACGAAATTGAGTTATTTGTAGTGAGGTGGATGGACCTAGAGACTGTCACACAGAGTGAAGTAAGTCAGAAAGAAAAAAACAGAGAGTGTATGCTAACGCATATATATGGAAACTAAAACAAACAAAAAAAATAGTTCTGAAGAACCTAGGGGCAGGATGGGAATTAAGACACAGACGTAGAAAGTAGACTTGAGGACACGGGGAGGGGGAAGGGTAAGCTGGGACGAAGTGAGAGAATGGCATGGACATATATACGCTACCAAATGTAAAATAGATAGCTAGTGGGAAGCAGCTGCATAGCAGAGGGAGATCAGCTCAGTGCTTTGTGACCACCTGGAGGGGTGGGATAGGGAGGGTGGGAGGGAGGCACCAAGAGGGAAGGGATATGGGGATATATGTATAGGTATAGCTGATTCACTTTGTTATACAGCAGACACTAACACACCATTGTAAAGCAATTATACTCCAATAAAGATGTTAAAAAATATATTTTGTCTTTTATGTCTAGGAAATAATGCAAACTCTTGAATTTACTATAACTGGTTGAAATGTTTTTCTAATTTAATAGTTTGGCTGAGAACTCACATTTACTGTATTTTGAGGTAAATTTACATTTGGCGACATAGCTTGGAGAACTGATCCACACACAGCAAGCTTTTCTGAATAAGTAATTAAGTATAAAACCATGAGTAAATGTGCACCTAATAAACCTAAGTATTATGAGTTCTGCTCGGCTACACAAGAATCTTGTGTGAGTGAATCAGCAACTCGGGTCTTTAATGTCATGTTTGGATTATGCTTGGAAAACATCTGTAAAAAGTCTGTCACAATTTTAAGAATAAAAGACAATGTCGATGTGTTTCATAGTCGTGTTCATGTAGTGTTATGTAAAGAGAAAATGAAAATGTCTACAGGTGGAAAAATATGAAACACCTTTCATTTATGCTCAGTGCAAGGAGCCATGCTCTCTTGTCAACTTGAAAGCATCAGATGTTTTTCCTATAAAAAGCAATCTTGCTGTTTTTAAGGCAAGTTTTACGGAGTGCTAGATATGTGATCATTTTCAGTTTATAAGTAATTTGAAGTATTCTGGCAGTCCTCGTAAGCTAACACGTACATGCCAGAATGTGCCTAATCACCTGTGATTTCAAAATATATATTTAATCAGTATATGGTCACACACTGAACAAATTAAGAGACCTGAAAGAAGTAAGTGAGCTATGCTCCTATCAGAGGGAAGGTGTTCCAGAGAAAAGGCAGAGTAAATGCAAAGCTTGCTATTAAGAGCATGCTCAGCTTGTTCTCAGGAGCAGGTCCAGAAGTCTGTGCGCCCAGAGGTCATGAGGAAGTTGAAGCCGGGGAACAGATCATGTAGGCCCTTACAGACCAATGTAAGGGTTAGAGATTTTAATCTAAATGGAATGGGAAGTCACTGGAGGAGTTTGAGCTAAAGAGTGAAATGATCTAATACTTTTACAGAACCACTCTGGTTATATACATATACAAACTGACAGCAACTCATATTTCTCTATTTAGTACTGTCTCAGAGGACCTGCAGGTGCCCGCAGCCCCAGACCTGGGAATGTGTTACTGATCAGAGGACCCCAGTGGGCAGGCCTTACACAGGTCTGGCACCGGGAACTGTTCTTTCTCAGCACAAACTATGGCTCTTGGTGAGGGTGGTCCAGTCCTCTTAGGACAGACATTCTCTTTGAGGAAGGTTTCACCCCCAAAAGGGAGAAAATTTGATCATATGGGGTGAAAAAAATTGTACTTTTATATGTGCAAAGCACAGTGTATCTGTGCTTTGAGGAATACCATTGGGATAGAAGTGTCTAAAAGGCTGCTTGGGGCTGGCAATAACAAATAACAAACTGAGAATCACTGCTCTTCGGCAGACTTCAGAATTCTGTAGAGGCATTTGGTTGTTGTAATTACCGAAGTAACGTTGCTGCCAGCACTTAGTGGGTAGAAACCTGAGATACTGTATGTCCTGCAGTCCTTAGGGCGTTCTACCAAATGAAAAAATTTCAAACATCCCATTGAGAACTCATGTGGTCAAACAAATATAATTATTTGAGCTTAGAAACTAGTTCTGTTTTCCATAGTAATTCTTACTATGCAACTGCCTTGTGAAAGGAGGTAAGAATGTAATTTATTTTGCTCAGATCACATCACAGACAAAGGTGTCACATTTTGTATTGGAATCAATGATACCTGTAACAGTCTACATCCTTGGCTGTCATATTCACAGTGATTCTACATATAGATGCAAACATCTGACTACTTCTTTATGTCAATGTATGCCCAAACATTATTTGTTGAAATACAAATAATTTTAGTATAATTCATCTTGCTTTCAATTTGCCAGTTTTGTGAGTGTGTGTGGTGTGTGTGTGTATATAATTATATGATAACTTATTATGTATTTATTTTATTTTCAGGAAAATGAAGACAGTGTAATAGAAAGGGTGTGCTGAACTAGAAGGAAGAAACAGAACAGGGAAGACATCTCTAAATTTTTCAAATTGTAGAAATTAAATGATTGAAAATCTAGCACTACTAGATAGAAATTTGGCAGTGGATAATTAACAGTATTTAAAAGCTAATATTATATGGAAAAGTAAAAAGTGTTTGCTTTCTAACTGCTAACTGCTAGTTGCTAACTATGTATGATATATATATATATATATATATATATATATATATATATATACATATATATGTACACTTTACTCAGTAAATGCTCATTCTGGACCAGGCCCTGTTGTAAATATTTAATTTATTTTCATTTACTTAAAATTTTCAGTAAACCCAGGCAGATTTTCCCATTTTACAGATGAAGACGACGAGGTACAGAGAGGTTAGGTAACATAATCCAAAGATATGTGGCTAAGAAGTGGTAGAGATGGGATGCAAAAAGAGAACCCTTGGTTAAAGTTTAATCGTTGTCATTTGGCTGACATTAGGCTTCCTTAGTCTCTGAATGGTTGTTGTTTTTTATTGAATATTCAGGAGCACAATATATCAGGCTTACCAGTTGCATAAGTCATGATTAATTGTCTGCCTGTCTGATTGACATCTTATTTGTTTGGCTGCTTGTTTTGAATTTAAGATAAAGTTGCTAACTTGTTTCTTGAATAAGTGAAGATCTTGTCTAATAGGATGGATCTGATCACTTATTAAAGTTGTTCTTAATGAATCTTGCTTGTCCAACGTGCTGATACTTTTCAGATATTTCTGCAGAACTGGAGAATCCCAGAAAAGGTCCAATGTCACAGATGGTGAAATGGTTAGTGACTGAAAAACAAGTATTGATTACTGAGGCAAGACAGCTAATAAGTGTGTCTAGCTTCCAAACTGCAAATTTAGCTGTAGTCTTTGGTGTCAACTGGCTAATAATTATAGCAAACTCAACAAATATATATATATATATATATATATATATATATATATATATATATAGAGAGAGAGAGAGAGAGAGAGAGAGAGAGAGAGAGAGCTTTCAAAGTGCTTTTAAAGTTTTATAAACTAGAAATATTCTTAAACAATAAATGTGAATAATTTACTATTTCATTAGATATATTTTTAGTCTATTTTTCCCAGAGTTTTTTTTTTTTCCTTTTTTGTAATCAGCGAATATTTTTAATGAATGACAGATGGACTGATGCCCTGGCAGAGGGTTAGTTAAATAAATTAGAACATAATCCCCAAATAGAATCCTAGAGCAAATAAAGCAATGTTTATGAAGGGTACCTTTTTTAAAATAATGTCAGAAAAGCTCATATATAATGCTGTTCAAAAAAGCGGGATGTAAAGATTTGTATTCAGTGTAATCTCCTCTATATAAATGTAAAAATACACGCCTATGCATAGGATTGTAGTAAGCTGCATACGCACAAGATGCAAATACTGGAAGGGAATATATGTAAACATTAACGGTGGTTGGAACTGTTAAGATTTTTTTATTTGCTTCTTCATATCTTTAGGCTTTATACAGTGAGTATAGTAAATATCCTATTTGAGAAAGGAAATTAAATGCTTTTCAGATATTTCTACATATGTATTTCTTTTTATCTGACCTCTCATAAGATGAGAAAATTATTATCCTGTTGAGGTTCTGAAAAGACTATGGAGATCTATGATGGCAAAAATTCAAACAGTTCTGCTTCTAAAATCCAATACAAGGCACTGAAATATTGTTCCTTATTATTTTAACTATTAAAAATAAAATTGATATTATACTGATCCAGATCCCATAGTTCTAGAAATAATTAATACAGACAAAACTGCATTTTGTGTCACCATAAAACGTGCAATGTGCTAATAACATAGAATTCATATGTCAGCACATACATATTAGAAGACCACATAAGATAACTGATCAAGATTGTGACTCCAATTTTAAAATATTCTACTTTGTTTTAACACTCACTAGCACCTGCCAATTAATATCTTAAAGTTGACGATAGGCTTAGTTTTCACAGATGACATTTCTATAGGGAATAGGAGGTCCAGCAATAATTTCATTTATTCCATTCTACTTAGAATGAATGATATCTAGGTTACTAAACTGTGTTCCTATCAACAATATTAAAAATGAATAATGAATAGAAACATGGCACTTTACTTATGTATCTGCTTTATTATATAGTTTCCTTATTATAAGAATTATTTATATAAAATACATATATATATAAAATATATATAGAACTTTCCTTTACATTATTTCATTTGATTCGGTTTTTTTTTTTTTTTTCTTTCCGTACGCAGGCTTCTCACTGTTGTGGCCTCTCCCGTTGCAGAGCGCAGGCTCTGGACGTGCAGGATCAGTGGCCATGGCTCACGGGCCCAGCCGCTCTGCGGCATGTGGGATCTTCCCAGACTGGGGCACGAACCCGTGTCCCCTGCATCAGCAGGTGGACTCTCAACCACTGCTCCACCAGAGAAACAGGGAAGCCCTTCATTTGATTCTTTAAAAGACCTCTATAATAGCTAGTACATATACCGAGAGTGTTTAAGTGATTGTTAAAGTTGACTTAGTTTACTTGTGCTTTCTGTCAAAGTTTTTTCATGTTACTGCATTTTTTTTTTCTGTGAATAGGAAGCTCAAAGAGTGAGAGCCTGTTAATTGGGCATATACACATCTCTAGCTGCTCCTGACACACAAACTATTCACTCTTTTCTGATGTGAAAATTTCTGTTATGTGCAAGGTCTCTTTCAAAATCTTCAATTAAAAAGAAAATTCTAGGTCCTCCACCAAAACATAGATCTTATTGCCATCTAACTTCCCTGGATTTGCTTCATCAAATATTTCCAATTCTCTGGTCTCTTCCTGTGGTACTAAGAGACATCTGAATTCTCAGGGTCATCATTCATTGCCCTGTCATTTCATTCCCCTGCAAAATCCTAAAGCATTCAGTCTTGCCCAAGCTGCAGGATTTTCTTTTTTTTCCTATTGACTTATGTTTCTATTATAACCATGGCAGCTTCTTCAGAGTCCCTCTACTTTATCCAGATGTTCAGGTCTTAGTGCCCTGCCTACTAAACTAAAGTTAATTATCTGCCCCTTCAAAGCTGACTTTGGTGTTTTCCTTCTCTTTCTTGTTAATTATGTAACATCTTGTCAGACATATCAAATGCCTGTTAAAAAGATAGTCTCTTTATAATAAGACTGCACTTGAGCATGGCCCCCTTATATTAGTCCATTCCTTTCCTATCACTTCTCCTATTTCTGCCATTTGTGATGGAAGTCTTAGCCGGTTAATGCATACCAGTCACTTTCCTTAGTTTAGACCTATTCCATCAGAAGTTTCAATCCTTCCCAAGATTTTAACTACATTCTCTTCTCAGAAAAGTCCCAGATTTCTTTTTCTAGTCCTCATCTCTATTTAATATCAAGCTAATGGATTTTTTAGAACCAAAATATGCTAATTTTTAATTTTTTCTCCAGTTCTCCCCAAATTTCTCTTCCATGACAAGTGGCTTTAGGCTAATTGAATAGTGATTGCATTATATTCTACAAGAAAAGGAGGCAATGTTTCTTTTTCTCTGTAAGGTTTGTGGATTTTAAAATACCTTTCTATTGACCTACTAAAAACTCTTCTCACCTCCCTGTCTGCCTTTGTTCCCCTTTTCTTACAAACATTGCCCTCTCCTCCATCCTTTCCTTATCTACAATATTTTCTGTTCTTTTAATTGTTTTCTAATTATCTACAGACACAACTTTCATAGATTTTCCATGTTTACCAGCAGTTCACTTCAACCTTTCTGGTTCCTCTCACCTCTTAACACTGACATGTCCAATCGCCCAATCCTGTACTGTTTCATTGCAGGCAGGTAAAACTATCCTCTATGATTCTTGGATACTTTCATTTAATCCTTTGAGAGTCAAGTCCCCTAGAAAACCTTAAGCAATTTAAATAATATTCCCCAATAATAAGATTGTTTTGCCCTCCAGCTTCTATTGGAAGAGAGAAAGAGTGAAAGAGAGAGAGAAAGAGAGAAGAAGATAAGATATAATTTGTACTTGTCTTGTAATCATAACTGCTATTATGGATCATTTTCTACAACATTTCACTGTTACTATAAAATTCCAAATGGCTTTAGATAACGAAATATTTGAGAAATCCTGTTTGAGAAATTCTTCATAGACTAAAATTTCCAACTGTGTTAGGAACTCGTTGAATTATTAAACCAAATGATTTTTAGCTCTGAAAGTGAGAATGGCTCAGTTCTTTTGAAGATTTGACATTCTAATAAATTTTGAATGAAGTTTATTTAAATGCAACTCTTTGTGATAACTAAAACAACTAATTCCATTGTAAGACCTATAATGGAAATTTCTCTCTTTAGATAAAAGTTTAGTGCAGGGCTTCCCTGGTGGCACAGTGGTTGGGAGTCCGCCTGCCGGTGCAAGGGACACAGGTTCGTGCCCCGGTCCGGGAGGATCCCACATGCCGCGGAGCGGCTGGGCCCGTGAGCCATGGTCGCTGGGGCTGCGCTTCTGGAGCCTGTGCTCTGCAACGGGAGAGGCCACAACAGTGAGAGGCCCATGTACAGCAAAAAAAAAAAAAAAAAAAAAAAAAAAAAACAGTTTAGTGCAACAATTCATTGCCTTAGAATGGTACTGTGTGTTTTGGTATAATGAACTGAAGACCAAAATCTCTTATTTTTATATTCATTAATTGCTTAATTTTTATTCAAGCTTGCCATAGACAGTTACAATTGCTGTCTAGAAACACCAAATTCCTATTCATTTTTCTTTTAATAGTCATATGTAGTCACATAGAACATTAGCTGTGGGCTATATGAAAATATTTTTCAAAATAAGTTTAATTTGTCAAACTATTAATTTTGTTATAATTCTGTTTTCTCAAAGCATCAGTGGGGTTTACTTTGCACATCACAATTTATAAAGGGCTATTCTCATAGGTCATCTATTCTTCAATGTAATAACCTTGTGGATATGTGTCATTATTATCATCTCCATTTCCAGATAAGTAAACTAAAGGGTAAACATTAAAATAACTTTTCTATAATCACACACTGTATTTGCCTATAGTAAATAATTGAGTTTGACCTTAAACTCATGTCCTATAACTTTTGATTTCATGTTCTTTTCTCTAAAACTCAATGCTGAAGATACATGTGACTACACTGCGTGATAACTGATAAAGCATAGTAGGAAGCTACAGAAGTTATGTGTCTTAGAGGCTTCAGAGAGACACAGCTTGATTCCGAAAGTGGAATTATCAGAGGATTAAAAATCACACAGAAAGGGCTATTTAAAGAAATAAAATTAATAAGTCTCTTCTTTGAAATAAGAAAAATATCCTGAGAATCAGAACATTATTACAGAAGTTCTATGATCTTACTTCTTAACGCCTACACTTTAAAAATCAGCCTATCTCCCCAGGCCCTTGCCGGAGTCCAGCTCCAGAGAGTCCAGGGATACCCGAGGGATGGATAGTGTCGGCGAAGGAAATAATTCTATTACTTCAGCATTGAATGTTTCTCTTTCTCATGTCTTTATTCTTCATTCTTCCTCTACTGTTTACAATCACAGGTTTATATATTGTAGTTGATTACATTACCAGGTATGTGGCCAAAGAATCTTAGCACAATCAAACCTCAAAATGTTCTATAAAGATTTTTTAAAACAAATATCCCCTAGTTTCTAGATGTCCTATTAAAATATTTCCCCAAGTTCCCATTAATCACAGGTTGTTTCTTAGTAACCAAGCCAAGCAGTTATATGATTATTTCAATTGTAAAAGTTGGAGCTACTTGTTCCTATTTTTCTTCTTGCATGAGCAACCTTTTGCAATGGTTCCATGAAAATATTTACAATGTACCTGCATGCTCTTTCTCATTGTTTCCTTCAACTGAGACAGTGTTTTCTCCCTATCCTGGCAACGAATTCTGCTCTAGTCATTTGTTTTTCTATAATTAATTTTCCTTTATAATAGAACCATAAATTTCCTATGTCATCATCAGGAACTCCGGCCCATGGCCATAACTCCATACTAGAGGGTGTTTTTCATAAAAACATCCCCTTAGTTCCAGGGTCTTAATTCTTTACCTATTTCCCCGGGGCTTTAGTGGGTACTTC
This sequence comes from Mesoplodon mirus, assembly GCF_964341445.2. Lineage (NCBI taxonomy): Eukaryota > Metazoa > Chordata > Mammalia > Artiodactyla > Ziphiidae > Mesoplodon > Mesoplodon mirus. Next base: position 114,565,691 of record NC_138982.1, read on the forward strand.
CCATTCTGTAGTAGTTTCAGGAGGGGGAGTCCTAGAGGAAATTTTCTTTCACGTGGAGCAACATCCCCCCAAAATTGCCCCTGTATGTAAATTTATTTTCATAAAACATAACAACGGAGCTGTAGTCCACCTTCCTGGCTCGGCGCTGCCTTGCAGTTTCGCCTTCCGTTGCTCATGACTTTGTCATGGTGCAATGGCTCCAGGATGGCTTCCGACAGGCTCTGACAGGGAAATACAGTATTTGTAGCAGACACCGTGATAGCAAATACTCATCAGCCAGGGCATCCTCTCACCAGGAAAGGTTTCAGTGAGATGAACGCTTCCATGTCTTGACTATTGTAAATAAAGTTGCAATGAACAGGGAAGTTCATGTATCTTTTCAAGTTAGTGTTCTCATTTGCTTCAGATAAATACCCAGAAGTGGAATTCCTGTCATATGGGAGCTCTATTTGTAATTTTTGGAGGATCTGCCTCCTGTCTTTATAATAGCTGCATCAATTTACATTTCCACCAACAGCTCACAAGGGTTCCATATTCTCCACGTCTTTGCCAACACTTACTTCGTGTCATTTTGATAATAGCCATTCTAACAGGTTGTGAGGTGATAACTCGTTGTTTTGATTTGCATTTCATTGATAATTAGTGATGTTGAGTATCTTTTCATGTGTCTGTTGGCCATCTGTATGTCTTTTTTGGAAAAACATCTCTTAAGATACAATACCAATTTTTAATCACATATTTGTTTTTGATATTGAGTTTTGTGAATTATTTACATATTTTGGATATTAACTCCTTATCAGATTTCTGATTTGCAAATATTTTGTTCCATTTGGTAAGTTGCCTTTTCATTTTATTGACGGTTTCCTTTGTTGTGCAAAAACCTTAGTTTGATATTATCTCACTTGTTTATTTTTGTTTTTGTTCCCTTTGCTTTTGGTGTCAAATCCAAAAAAAATCATCAAGACCTATGTCAAGGAACTTACCGCCTATGTTTTCTTCTAGAGGTTTTATGGTTTTAGGCCATATGTTCAAGTGTTTAACCTATCTGGGGTTAGTTTTTGTGTTTGCTATTAAGATAGTGGTCCAGTTTCTTTTCTTTTCATTCTTTCTGTCCATTTTCTTTTCTTTTCTTTTTTTTTTTTGGCATGTGACTGTCCAGTTTTCCCAACACCACTTGTTTGAGAGACTGTCCTTTCTCCATTATATATTCTTCACTCCTTTGTCCTAAATAAATTGACCATATATGCAGGAGCAGAATTATTTAAATGCTCTTAGCCAGTTCCCATTTGCTATTAATTGAACCATAGGAAACTGTTGATATTCAATTCCCTTTTAAAACTCCATTTCCTATAGTCTAAGCTAATTCATTTGAAGGTACGTGGTCAGTAATCTCAAAAAGTCAGTTTATGAGCATATGTATCCCCTTAGCTTATGGAATATATATATATATATATTTAATAAAGCTATGGAATATATACATGTTATATAGTAGGAACACATGCACACAGACACACATATATAAAATGTAGATATAAATATCTAAAAGGACAAAAATAAATGAACGACCACCTTCACATTTATTTTTTGAGCATGGAATTTATATACACACATATACTTTATTGATTCTGCATTTTTAGGATGTTTTTGATCTTCATATTTTTGTTTATATGCATCCCTAATCCTGGGTTGTCAATATTAGAAGGTGAGGTCTGTTCTTAATATACTCATAATTTATTGCTCTCTAAAGGTAATGGTGATGAAATTTGGACCTATTTCTGATGAGGTATTGAAATGGAGCAGGACCCTATGGTCCTCCCCCACCCACCCCCATGTCCTCTGCCTGCCTTTTGTCTGTGGAAAAACTTTAGCCAAAGTATAAGTTTAATCAGAGAACTGAGAAAATGCAGAAGCAAAGAAAAACAGTCAAACAGGACAAAAAAATAATAGTCAGTAAGCAAAGTCAAGGACCTTTAGTTCCTTTTCAAGGGCTATAGGTAATATTCTGAGCCATATCCTGTGAGCTGTCTTATAGATACTGAAAGCCCCACCAGTTGGAAGAAGTTAGCTACATGATGCCCAGGCTGTAGCCATGACATAAGCTGCCACAATTCTGACAGTTTGCCTCAAAGAAATGGAAACATACCGACCTTGGAACTGAAGACTAACTGTACCTAAAACAATCAAGATGATGCTGGTCAGACCACCACATGATCAATTTCAAGATGACTGTCAGAGCCGACTGTGCTGTTTCTTCCTGTAGTCTCCTCCCTCTGTCTATAAAAGCTCTTACCCACTGTTTGTCAGTAGCAGGGAGTCAGCCTTTGGACAGGAGTCCACCCTCCCCGCCCTTCACCCCTGCTACCCCCTCCTGGGTTGCTGGCATCCAAAATAAAGCAAACTTTCCTTTCCACCATCTTTGCTTCTTTATTGGCCTTTGAGCGGTGAGCAGCTGGACCCCACTTTCTGTTACATTATCAGCCACCCAAATATAGCTTTAAAAATCAGGAAAGTAATTTGACTGTCTATAAATTTGTGAAAGGTAAAATCTTTAAAAGGTTATGTTTAATTATACATTTATAGCTAGAAAGATTTCAATTGCTATTAATATTGGGGAAAGTGTAAGTCCTAAATATATAGTTTTATACCAAAGAAAGAAAATTTTGATAATGGAATTCTCACAAAATTTATTTTTTTGGAGAGTGTGTTTCCCCCTGTGAATAGCAGAAACACTCATATGAATATTTCTATTGTTAACAAAAGCATCTATTAATCATAAATGCATTTGGTTTGGCTAGGAGAGAGATAAATCACAATAACAGAAACAATAGTCATGCACCTTGAATGGTGATTTTAAACATGCTCATGTTGTCACATTTGAGTTTTACAATAGCCCTGTTGGACAGGTAAGAATGCATATTATCCCTTTTCAGTGACTGATATATAGTGTCAGGAAATGTTATAGTCTGCTAGCATTTATTTCATAGCTGTTATTGTAGAAAGACACTACTAAATGTCTACTCTTTTTTTATTAACTTATATTCTCCAATCTAAAACTACTATTCTACTATATGGCCTATCTTTGAATGTAAAGGTAGTAGGGAAGGGAGATGAGCAAATGGAAAATAGAAGAGGGTACTGGACTTTGTGTTGTAGGCCACTGAGAAAGAATGAAAATCATTAGGAAGGGAAGAAGCAATACTAGGCTTGTGTTTAGGAAGATCAGTTTAGTAGCCATTGGAAAATATAGTAATCAGAAGTATATTGGTATCAATGATCCTTAAAGAGACTGTTAATAGTGTCCAAAAAGAAAAAATGGAAGCCTACACTACAGAGGATGGAAAGAAATATCAAGTTTCTGATAAAGATTGTGAAGCAGATTGGATGCCTAACATGATTAGGATAATCGTATGATTTATCATCCACACCACAACACCTTTAAGAATGAAAGAAATTTCTGTTAATAATGGAGATGAAATGGCAGGTATAAATTGAAACTGTCCCAAGCAAACAGGGATGAAATGTCATTCAAGGCATGCTGGAAAGAAGAATCAAAGAAACCTTTGAGAATTTCAATGAAGTGAATGGAGATAAAATTTCTAAAGACAGGGAACTCAGGGGAAGTTAGTTGCAAGAACATTTAAAGAGTTCTGTTTTCTGGTCCCATGCATTAAAATAAAAATATAAAGAATTCAACTTGAAATTAGGTCTATACATATCTCTGGAGCTAGATAAATGCTAGAAACAGACATCAGAGTTCCTGGCCTACTGGGAAGGTTTGCAAGCTTTGAAGTAAATGACATCATCAGGAAAAAGGGTAGAGAGGGAAGAAACGAAGGGTCTAATATATAAAGAGCTGGGGAGGGTGGGGATTCACAAAAGTCAAAAAAGGAGAGAATTTGGTGGGAGCGAGATACAAGAGGGAGGAGATATGGGAATATATGTATATATATAGCTGATTCACTTTGTTATAAAGCAGAAACTAACACACCATTGTAAAGCAATTATACTCCAATAAAGATGTTAAAAAAAAAAGGGAGAGAATTTGAAGACACTCAGAGAGGTAAATATTGTCAAGTGTTGGAGAGTGTTGTTACAGAATGGGCACTAAAAATGGGCCACTGCATTTGTCATTTAGTTGGTCAATGGTGACCTTTGTAAGGGCAGCTTCAGTGGAATGACATGGAAGCCAGATTTTAACAGGATGACAACAGATGGAGGAGTTGAATAATACCCACTAGATATAATAATAACCTAACATTTAGTTTTTGTTATGTGCTCATTTTTACTGTAAGTACTTTACATAGATAGTCTCATGTAATCTTCATGCCGTCCTGATGAAGTCATTGTTTAAAATCACTGCTTATAACAAATTCCCCGGTGGTCCAGTGGTTAGGACTTTGCGCTTTCACTGCCAAGGGCCTGGGTTCAATCCCTGGTCTGGAAATTAATCCTGCAAGCTGAGCTGTGTGGCCAAAAAAAAAAAAAAAAAAAAAAAATCACTGCTTGTAGAAAGTGAAACCTAAATTCAAGCCGCACAGACAATTTTAGAGTCTATTCTTTTAACCCCTGAGTGTTGGCTATTTTCTCATCCATTAAGAGTAACCAACACATAGCGGTTAAGAGACTGGGCTCAAAATTCCCATTATTCCTTTGAATTGTTAAAGAGTGATGGTCTCCTTAAAGAAGTGATTATCAAAATTCATGTCCCCCCATCTCCCATGCACCCCTCAAAGTAGAAAAACTGTAGTGTTCTGCACAAGCATTCCTCAATTTGTAATTTACTCTATCAGATAGGCTTAATGGCACTGGGGAGGCTTGAGATATGGGACAAGTATGGAAGACAAGCCCAATATGGCAGTGACTTCGTACAGAGAAGGAGGTCTTGAGTAATTTGTCATAGGTAGACACTGAAAGGGTAGGCAAGAGAAAGGGTCAATTTGGAAGAGTGGAACAGATTATGTTTCAAAGGGAAAGCGAGAGACTTTTTCAGATTTCACTTGGTTAGGCCTGATGCTGACAGCTGTTCCTGATTTGTGTCCTTGAGCAAGTCATTTAATTTTTCAGTCTCAATTTTCTTGTTTGTAAAATGAGAAGTTTGGGTTAAGTGATCTCTAGTGTTTCTTCTAGTTGTAATAGTTTTAAATATTTGCTTAGGCTTTTCATTATTTTGTTTGATGATATACTGTCTGTGTCTGTTAAAAAACAATGGTTGTTGGGACTTCCCTGGTGGTGCAGTTGTTAAGAATCCACCTGCCAATGCAGGGAACATGGGTTCAAGCCCTGCTCTGGGAAGATCTCACATGTTGCAGAGCAACTAAGCCCGTGCACCACAACTTTTGAGCCTGTGCTCTAGAGCCTGCGAGCCAAAACTACTGAGCCCCCACGAGCCACAACTACTGAAGCCCTCGCACCTAGAGCCTGTGCTCTGCAACAAGAGAAGCCACCACAATGAGAAGCCCACGCACCACAATGAAGAGTAGCCCCCGCTCGCCGCAACTAGAGAAAGCCCATGCGCAGCAACAAAGACCCAACACAACCAAAAATAAATAAATAAATAAAATTATTTTTAAAAATGTTGTTTTATTGCCTTAGGAGGAAACCACATGAAAATATGAATTCGGTACTGCAATGGGTCCTAGCTTTGAGGTTTCACATGAGATGTTTTCTTTAGTTATGGTGTAGAAGTATATTTTTATATCCAGTAACCAGAAATGTCATTAATACATTGTCTGTTGTAAAATAGTGCCACTCACTTTTGGAATATCTTTCTCCATGAAGTTAAAACCCATTCTAATAATCTCATGCATTAAGCCTATATATCATTCCTATCACTCATACTTTAATGTCTTTCTCTTGAAGTGCTGTCGAGGGAAATTTATGACAGCAACAGAGTCATCTCACCTTGTAACTACATGGCTTATAGCATTCTCTCCAAAATTGGTAATTATTTCTTACAAAAAGTAACTTGTTCTTCAGGCTTTATTCTTTTAATAAAACTGTGATACACAAAATGTTTTCTTTGACCAAGAGGACCTGTTTGTCCAACCGATTACGGCAAAATCTTTGGGGTGAAGGTTAAGGTTACCCATTTCCATTGTTGGCAGGTCTGTGGCAGATGGTTTGGACATTCATTCTGTGATTGCTTCTCTGACATCTTCTCAGAGGATCAATTCGTTGAGTGATAGATGAGAAATGGACCACTCCCTTTGGCTTCTCTTTGTTTTTCCTCTTTAAAGGGGAATTCTGAAAAAAAGAAATCTGGGCTTCTGGTCTAGTGTTCTTTCCTGCTTCATAGTGATTCAGCCTTCAAATAAGAGGTAACACATCTTCATATATGGACACGCCAATTGGAGGGTCTTAGAAATTTGGATACGGGTTAAGGCAAAAATGATACTTGTGGGTTTACCTTTTGGAAGCTATAGTTTTGTTTTACTATTGATTTCTCTTTGATCTTGTCATAACAATTTTTTTGAACCCAAACTGAAGCCTCTATTTGCAAGTACAATAGTTAAGAATTCCAAAAAATTACAATTCTTACTAAGTGATTCTCACTTGCATCATGTGGCCATATGATATATCTCTCTGTTCTGCTTATCTCCTAGTGTTAACATCAACAATAAAACCCATTTATCAAAAGTGTATACCTCAAATTAATTTGGAAGAGTACTATATATAGTTCATATATATAAGTATCTCTGCATATTATACTGAAGATTTTAGTTCTTTGCATTCCTAGATGGGGTTTTAGTGGTGGAATGCTATATGAGGGTGAGGATGGGGAAGTGGGAGGTTTGGGAGAGTTTCTGAATGAAAACAGTTATACCATTGCCAAAAAATATTATTCTTCACTTTATAATTAGACTAGGGGCCACCAGCTATTGAAATTGTCATGGCTTGTACTATGTATTAGACTGAAAAATAAATGCAACCTTAATATGATAATATTAAATGTGTATAGAGTTTTGGGTCCTATATGAGTACAACCATAGGACCTATCTTATGATCTGTTGCTGTTATTTTTAATGATTCATTAAAAACTTTGCTATTTTGTTAGAGCAGTGCTTTGGGGTGTGCTTGAAACTTTCTTCCTCCTTCTCCATCTTTGAAAGTGTTCTGTTTCAGATCTTCACAACACAGCCCTCTATCCAGAATGCTAGCATCCATTCCCTGCACATACCTAAACTAAAAGTATTGCTTTGCGAGTGGGGCAAATATGTATGGAAAATTGGCTGCCAGTCCTACTGCATATTCTTTTTGGGTTTGATTTCCTACACTCTCACTCTCTTTAGGCTTACAACCCCTCCTTCCACCATTCTTCCTGTCCCAGGCATGCATGTACCAATATATACACGCTCCTAATTCACATTCTGAAATATGAAAAATCGTCTGTAGGAATCATTTTCATCTTGCCATTGCTAAATCTACCAAACTATGTTCATATTATATCCATATTCTCTGCCTTCCATCCTAGTGCAAAAGTGCCCCTATTTTTATTAAAAGCTACTTTTGCTCTGCATCTAATCATGTCTTACCTTAATTAATTTTTTTCCTGCAGTCATTTTTTTTCTGCCACTAATATCTGTCTTTCAAAAGGATCATTCTAGTCATGCTCTACTAAGATCCTCCATCTTAAAAAAAGATTCTCTCTTAGAATATCTCCCTCCATGCTCTCCTTTTCAACAAAAATTCTTAGGAGTTGTTTATGCTTCCCTTGCCCCTTCCTCACCACACTCTCTCCTCGTCATATTCAGATAGGCACCCACAGTAATCGTTCCATTGAAACTGATCTCACTAAAAACATCAGCTGTCTATATAGTGCCAAGTACAGTAGTCACGTCTCACCTTACTAGGGATTCTTAGCATCATTTGACAGTTCTTCACTCTTTAAAGACACACATCTCTTGGCTTCTGTCACACCACACACACCTAGCTCTCCCCATACCTTGTTAGCTTCTCTCAGTCTCATTTTCATATTTCTTCTCTTTTTCCTTGTCTCTAAATGGGTGCCCCCTTGGCTTGGAGTGTGCTTACAGTCATTCTCTAAATGATCTCTTATAGTCACTTGCTTATAAATATTAGCTTATGTTTCTGTAACTCACAATTTTATATCTCTAGCTCTGGACTTCCTGTCTTCCTCCCTCCCTCCCTCTCTTCCTTCCCTCCTTCCTTCCTTCCTGCCTTCTTTCCTTTTTTGGTTGGAACTCCATAACGTTGTATCCAACTATATACCAGACATTGCCAACTGAATATAAGGTAGGTATCACAGGCACTATATGGCCAAAATAAAATATTTGATTCTCCCACCACTTTTTCTCAGCCTGGTCCTCCTGTGTCTTTCCCATCCCAGCATTCACGTCCATTCATCCGGTAGCTTAAGATAAAGCTATTGGATTTATCCTTGATACTTACTCTCTCCCACCCAATCTAGCAGCAGATTTGTTTGATTCTATCTCCCAAATATATCTTACATTAATCTACCTTCCTCCATCTCTACTATTACCATCCTAATCCATGCTTGGATTCTTATACTCCATTTCTCACACAGAGACAAAAATGATTCTAATAAACCCTAAATAAAATTACATCACTCCCCTACTTAAAACTGTCCAATAACATCTTGTTTCACTCAGATGAAAATCCCAATTCCTTTTTTTGGCCTCAGGACCCTTACTAACCTGGACCATACCTATACCTCCAAACCCAACTTCCGCAACCATCCTTCAGACACAAGAGAGACATAGAACTCTCACGTGTGACAAGTCTGATCCTATCCCAGGGCCTTTACGCTTGCTGTTCCCTTTGTTCAGGATGCTCTTCTCACAAATTGGATCATGGATGCATCTACTTAGGTCTTCAGAGTTCACCTCCAAACTTGCCTTTTTAAAGTGACTTTGGCTTATTTTGGCTATTATCGCCTCACTTATTTTCATGTGACTCTGTCTTGTTTTCTTTTTGGGTCTTATTAATATTGGAAATCAGATTGTGTATTTCTGTGTTTCCTTATTTATTTTCTATATCCTTTAACCTCAATTCCATATTCGTAGCTCCATTGCCCATCATAAGAATCCTGGTTCCCAACCATACTAATATAGGCATTTATTTGTTCTACCCTGCAATACACATAAAACAACTACTACTAACAACTACAATCCTACCAAGTACAGTTCAAATTTTCTTTGCACTTTTTATCCTTAGAATCTATGCTGCTAAAGGTGTCAAGTCAAATTTTGTGTTCATAAGTTAGGTAAAAGTTTTCTCCCTGTGGTTGTATTATGTATCTGACATATAGTTATGTTCATTTGTTGATATTGCCATTCCAATTCAAGGTTAGTTTTTCATTCTTTTTTATTGGATACAGTTTCTGAGTAGGACAAAACATTTACATAATAAAAAGTCAAAAGTTATGCTCAAAGAAATCTTGTTCGTCTCCAAATTTTAATAGATTGGAAACCATACTCAGTATACAATTATGAATCTTTCATTTAATTATTTTATTTACAAACTATCAATTATCCTATTATTGGACTTCTAGGAAGTTTCTTGGCTTTTTCCTTTTTAAAATTATGCTAGCATTAACAAACATGGATTTTTTTTTAAATTCTGAAATATTTCTCTGACCTTTTGTTTTAATTGTGACACAGAATATATTATCATTATGAGGTTTTGTTACTTATTATTACTCTGTATCAGATATCTTCAATTATAGTTAGTATATTAGAATTAGTCCAGATGTAGGGGAATATTAGTTATTCCAGATAATAGAGTTTCTCTCCGTATATGCACACATCATGAAGCAGATAATAAGGTCAAAGATCTGGACTTAGGTCCCTGTTTTCCCCTGTAGTACCTGTGCATATGGATAGCATTTAGCTGAGTCTAAAGTGGACTTAATAGTACTTGCCTTGTGGAGTTCACTACATAGGTGTTCTTCTGACCAGGGTGATTTTTCCAGAAGTGACTCATATTCTAACTTATTCATGGCCCTTTTGGGAAGATTTTTTTCAAACTCACAATCTTGGAAGATAATCTCTTTTCTCTGTGTTACGGAGTCGTCTTGCCGGAGTGAAGATGTTCCAGCAGACATGTTCCCCTCTTCACCTGCCTCTCTCACACCTCTCCCCAGGGAAGCTGACTAGGGGAGGTGGGAGAGAGAGGGAGAGAGACACCCACCCACTAGAGTCCCTGGCTCTATCTCTCTTGACAGTTCTCTCTATCTCTGTTTAGTTATATGAACATTAAACTTCTCATTTAAGTAGTTGGATCAATATTGTACATTCCCCTTTGAAAGAGTTTACATTCTAAATTTGCTTGAAACTTATTCATGTGTTACGTGGATAAGTATAGCATAAGGCAGAATAGCACAGGGACTGTAGCAGAAGTATCAAATATTCTAAGAAAGGGAGAGAAGATAGTAATTTCAGTAGGAAGGATTAGTCAAAAGATGACACTAACAATGGTCTTTCAAAGGCTTAACAAAGAAATGAGCTTGTGAATACTCCATTCAATTTAACAAATAGGTGTCAGGAACTTCCAATACGCCTCTATGCATACAGATGTTAGGAGAACACAGAACTGCTTGAAAGGAACTCATAGGCTCTCCAGATGACGGGTCACAAAGACTCTGCTTTGACATCATCTCTCAAAGCCATTATGCTACTCTAATTTATCTTACACACTGCAACCTGAATAATATTGCTAATGCAAAGTTTTGAACATTTGGTTCCTGTACTCTAAAACATTTAATGGTTTTCCATTCTCTAGATAGAGTCTAGAATGAGTGTTTTTATTGCTCATCCTTATAATTGTTTTAATTTGAGCACTTCTCATTGCATATTTTAAAATTCATTTATAAAACACATAAATGTGTCACTGTGCTGACGGGCATCACAAAATGTACAAAAATAGATAATGGGGAATAAGCAATAATGAGATCAACATGAAATAAGCCATATAAAAATATCTTACTAAGCACAATAGCATTTTACTATCATTAGCTAACATTTGAAGGCAATATACATATATACACACACACATGCATGCAGGTAAAGTCATAATTTAAATAGTCTGAACATGATTTCTTTTGATTTTTAAATAGCCATTGTTTATATCCAGTATGTGATGGATGAAGACCTCAGTCTAACAGTATTAATAATTGCTGCTCCTTTTATTTCCACTGCCACTTTCTCATTTACTTATACTCGCATTGCTTGCATTATTATCAGTCCATAGTTTCTCTGCCTGGATCTTTTCATGTACTTGCTCATCTCATGAGGTTTAATTAGTTAAAACTAAATATGGTAAACCCAAACTTCCTTCCTTAGGTACGTCTAAACTATCAAATCATTCACAAAGTGCTGAAAGCAAAAAGATGAAGGAGGCTTCCACTTGTCACTCCATCTACATTGCAAAATTACTACCCTGCTCTTTTCAGGGAGCTGTGCCTTATATACGACAAGTGACCATTCTGATATATGGCTGGCTGAAGAAGTCAGTGTAAATCTGCGCAATAAATAAGAATAAAGCCTAAGTTTTCTTGTCTTTTTGGTACAAAATAAGAATCAAATAGGTCTATTATTATCTTTTCACACCCAAAACATCACCTTGTGCACTCTGTAAGGTGTACGTACTCTACTGTGCCAGGGAATTAAGCCCCAAATCCTTTTTCTGGCTTCAAACTTCTCTGTGACATGACTCTAATCGATTCATCTTAGTACAGACAGTACTTATTTGGAAGTGCTGCTCCCCATCTCCTGCCTGGACCACCCTCTCCTGCATCTGTGCTTTGATCCATGTTATACTTCTACTTGAATGCCATGTCAGCTGTAACGTGAGAACAATGAGCATCTTTTAGTCATCTTTCATTGCCTCACATCTAGCACAATAACTGTCAAAGAGTACAGGTCTAGCTGAGAACTCATTCTTGATCTTCCTGTATCAGTTGATAGTAAGATCTCCCTAATTTCAAATTAGTGAGATTTTTACCCTAGCATCTGCTAGTACTTCTTCCCTTCATGAACAAAGCAGCCTCAATATTACTAGTATATCTGTAAAATTTATGTTCCATTCTCTTCCCTGCATCTTAAATTCTCCATTACACATTCAATGAGTTTGTATAAAATAGAAACTATTTGGATAAATGAATTAATAAATGAATAAAAGTACCTGGAATTTCATATAAACTGACATTTCTTTTTTTTTTAAAGGGCTTCAAATGCTTGGCTTTTTATTTATTTATTTATTTATTTTTGGCTGTGTTGGGTCTTCGTTTCTGTGTGAGGACTTTCTCTAGTTGTGGCAAGCAGGGGCCACGCTTCATCGCGGTGCACAGGCCTCTCACTATCGCGGCCTCTCTTGTTGTGGAGCACAGGCTCCAGACACGCAGGCTCAGTAGTTGTGGCTCACGGGCCTAGTTGCTCCGCAGCATGTGGGATCTTCCCAGACCAGGGCTCGAACCCGTGTCCCCTGCATTAGCAGGCAGATTCTCAACCACTGTGCCACCAGGGAAGCCCCTGACATTTTTTTTTCCTATGTATTTTTTAGTGTAAATCTCACATTCTGGTGTGCTGTGTTTATTTCTCATTAAAACATCCTTAGGTAGCTCATGTAAAAAGCAATCTTGGGTAAAATCTATAACTGTGATGTTATGGTGTCCAGGCATTTTGATACTGAGATACTTTCCCAGTAGTTGAGGACTGACATAAAAATGACTTCAAAATACTGAATTATTTTTTAAGAGCTGTCCGAAGCAAGAACTTTACATTGGATTTAATATCACACCCTGCTCAATGTTTTTTCAAAAGGGAATCATTAAAATGTTTAAGTTGTAAAGACCATTTGAATTGTTCTCTGTAAATCTGTATCATGGAAACTAATTCCTTATCACAGCCTGCACCACTTGAAGATCTGTATTTCTGAAACTATCTCCATTGAGTTTTTCTATTTTTTCACTAGTACATTTTTATATCTGCTTTATATTCCTTCACCTGAGAATGATTCTGCCAACTAACTCATTTTTATTTATTCCATGTTCTACCAGTAGCAACTGATTCCCAAGGACCAAACGAGATCCTTTCTTTTATAGAAGTTTAATGTCCAGCCCAGGGAAGGGTTCATAAGAAGTTGCAAGTTCACAACTGATTATTGCATGAGAGTCTCAGGTTCCACAAGTTTATCCAGCAAGCTTTATGTCGCCTCTAGGATTAGATGGTCTTGGGAAAGATAACCCATGAAGGCATGGACTATTTCATGCAGCAGTGTAACATTACAATGATGATACTCACTTATTTAAAAAATCCTGTTTAGCAAGAATTTATCTTCACCAACATAGCAGTCCCTACACTCTTCAGCTCCAGGTGGAAGGTCTTAAACTTCTTGAATTTGCAGTACTAAAAGAATTTCCAAACACCTGTGACAACACTTGAACATAAGGCCATGTAGGGTTCAGGATTAGATATATACAGAAAGCTTCAAGATAACTGAAAACATCTAATATTGATAAGGTATGCGTTAGCTTTTTCTTTTGAATCCAAACTCAACTTCAAGTGCCAAATTTTAAGAAACACATTAGTCAAAGTCCTAATGAATGAAAAACATTCTCACTCATATTAGAGATAGATCTTTCTGAACATACAATTAGAAGCAAGCAGGCTTTTTTGTGGCACCCTTCATTTCAGAGTAGCTGACTTTAATGTTCAGAACATTATTGTAATTCTCTCAGTATCATCAAATTTCTGTCAGTGAAACTTCACACAGTGGTTTCTGTTTCAACCTCCCTGTGTAAGAGAGCAAGAGAAGATGCCGAACTTTCCCGTATCAGACAAGGTTTCTTGAGTAATGACTGAGCCTCATGCCTTCTCATCTTAGAATATTATGACATCATCTTATCCTTAACAGATCCATGATGTTTACCTCCATGTAATCATGACTATGTCTATACTTTAAAAACCTGTGTGTGTGTTTGTGTGTTGGTTTAACTTCCCATGACCTAAACATATACAGATCTTAATGCAGCATTTAGGACTTAATATCATATTGGTTTGCTAAATGAGATTAGGCATGTAAGCATTAGAAGGAAGCATTCAAAATCAAGCTCAGCTTTATTGTTTACTGATAAACTTTCACTTACCTCATAATACAGTAATTTCAAAAATCTCCTCTCTTCATTGCGTGATTGGATTTTCTCAGATTTTTGTATTTCCTTCCTCTTGATTTCTTAGTTATTCCCAATTCTTATATAATTGAACTTTACTCTGTGACATAAACATTTAACAGATGAATGGCTATTTAAACATTATTTTCATTGCTGCTTATATTTAGCTGGATATATATCTTATGTTTGTTTTTCCTGCATATTTTACAACACGAAATTTCAGAAAACAATTTTGATCATTGCGTTTTTAACCCATATGTGGTATTTAAACAACAGGATTTTAAATTTAGAAGGCAAAATGTGACAAAACTGTTTGAAGAATAACACATTGAAACTGGTAATTAGTTATGGAAGTATTAACTTTAAAAAAATAATAAAAATATAAAATATTTTCTGTAATTCTGGAATATTATTAAATTTTAACTTAACCCACCAATATTTTCTTTTAAGCATCAGTTGAGTGCTCTCAATAGCTTGTTTTTAAATGGCTAAGATGTTTTGATGTACCGCATATGTGATATATCCAGCCCATCTGTTATGAAAAATAAGTGAAACTATCTCTAAACTAAACCAGTAGTCTTCAAAATAAACAACTAACTATATAAATAAGGTATATGGCACAAACTATTACTTTGGTGTATTGTCTAATCTTTAAAAAAAAAAAGGCTAATAACTAAGCATTTACATTGGAATTCACAAAGAACCAAGGCTACTCATAGTTAAAGGGACAGTTAACTGACCTGCCCAGTTATTTATACTGGCAATTCGTTTAATGAAACTTAACAAATGAAAGAAGGGGAAATCATTGGTATGAAAGCCAAGTGAGACATGGCTCTCTATTCAACTATGTTGAATTTTTAAAGGAACATGGAAACTGTCATACCTACTTTTCTTATGGAAGTTTGCTACAGATTAATAGACTAAAAAATGTTCCTTTCTGGGGAATGTTTGGCCAAGTAAGAGACGGAAAAAAATGTGGCTTCATTCCAGCTCCTAAAGAAAAACAGAACTGAAAGGAACAAAAAGATGAGACTAAGTGTCATGGGCATGTTTATAATATACCATCCTGAAATTAAAGAATCACAATAAAACTAAGCCTCCAGGTCCATTATTTTACTTAGTTTTTAACGTTCAAAGCTACTTACTGTATTTCAATTATTTAAAAATCTTGATAATATAATTTATTCTCATATTTTTAAACATGGAAAATCTTATGGAGATTCTTTTCTCACGTTAATATGAACATTTCAGGGTTAAAAATAATAATAATAAATAAAACTTTTTAAATACTTACAGCTCCCCAATGAACTAAAATCAGTACAAAAGCTCTATGCAGCATGTGAAGTAGTCAAAAATGATGACATTTCATTGTATGGCATTGATCTCGCATACTTTAACTTTGATTTAAAAGGAAATCTTGGCAGGCAATTAACCTACTTATAAAGATTTGTATAATAGAAAGCTCTTTTTGACTTGCTAATAGGTAATTATTTTTCTCCCCAGCAGCCCACTGAGGACTTCTCTTTCTTAAAGTTAACTATATGTTCCATAGTTTATTAGCATCAACTCTTTCAACTGTCCTTGGTGGCTACTGTTACAGGAGTCCTCCTTATATTTGCTTCCCCTTTCTATTTCTTAGGATATAGATTCTGTATAAGGGGGAAACAGCTGAATACCAAGGCCTACTGGAAGATGCCAGCAACTAAATACTAGTCACCTCACCTATACACCTTATCAACTAAAAGTTGATTGCAAGGAATTGAGAACAGAGGAAATATAATGATATAAGAACAAATATTAGATTTTGTTGTTTTAGGGAAACAGACATTGTATATCAAGAAAGACCAGTTATTGATCAAAAAACTTAAGGGTATGAAATGAGACTCTGATAAAATTTGGTTCAGTGGCCACATGTTTAAGATAAAATGTTAAGAAAGTAAGAAACTTATTAAGAATCATGCCTTCAACTTAACTTTCAGTAGCATCTGGCCTAAGAAACATTAGGTCCCTCCTTATAGCCCAAGTTGTAGTCAATGTTATCAGATTTTTTCACAAGAAAATTGTTTAGTTATTTAGCAGCCTGTTATAACTCTGCCCACCATCTTACATTTGAGACCTTTGAAAATCTGGTCATGCCACAACTTTCGAAACTTATGTTCTGAATCTTTTGCTAGTCAAGTTTATCTTGGCCAAATGAGTTTGAATTTTCCTTATGTATATGTTTATCATTATTTCTACTTTTATGTAATTCTTCTTGCAGGTGTCTTCAATTCTAATCTGAACAATAAGTTTATTGTTATTAAGTGCATATTTCCTACAAACAATACTGTTGTTGCTTGTATGTGTTTCTGTCATCAGATAAGTTAAGAAGGAAGTGGTTGGCAAAGACTACCTTAGATCTTGGTCTCCTGTTCAATTTTCTTGGAGATGATAACCTCTCATCCATTCCACTCCTCTCCTCAATTAAAGAAAAGTTTGAAAAGAAACTATTAAACTCATTCTTACTAAGTTTAAAACACTACCCACCACATATTTTCTTTTTTTTTAACAGCTTTATTGGAGTGTAATTCCTTTACAATGACGTGTTAGTTTCTGCTGTATAACAAAGTGAATCAGCTATACATATACATATATCCCCATATCCTCTCCCTCTTGCATCTCCCTCCCACCTTCCCTATCCCACCCCTCTAGGTGGTCACAAAGAACCAAGCTGATCTCCCTGTGCTATGCGGCTGCTTCGTACTAGCTATCTTTTTTTTTTTTTTTTTTTTGCTGTACGCGGGCCTCTCACTGTTGTAGCCTCTCCCATTCCGCAGCACAGGCTCTGGACACGCAGGCTCAGCGGCCATGGCTCACGGGCCCAGCCGCTCCTCAGAGCGGCATCTGGGATCTTCTCGGACCGGGGCACAAACCCGTTTCCCCTGCATCGTCAGGCAGACTCTTAACCACTGCGCCACGAGGGAAGCCCATAGCTATCTATTTTACATTTTGTAGTGTATATATGTCCATGCCACTCTCACACTTCGCCCCAGCTGTATTTTCATTTTAACATGGAGCTAATAGATGGATTTAAATTATGGAACTTGAGGCATCCATAAAACATATGAAAGAAAGATCTTAAGGGACAAAAAACTTCTGAACACAAGTATTATGGGCGCCAAGTAATAATACTGGCCTTTGGTTGACCTGTTGTTAATAACTAAATGAAGTAATGTTATATACAATGCAAAGGTTTGGGAAATAAGAAGAACTTTGTAATTTTTATATGATTTTTTAATAGGTTGAGTGTCTCAAAAATGAATTAAGTTCAGACTCAGTAAAAATTAAGAGATTTTTTAGAATATTTTAAAGAGTACAGCAAGGTATTAAAAAGCACACCTTTGGTTATTTAACCTTAAGATAGTAAAGTTACATGGACTGGAAATGATGTACAATATAGATCCTACCTACCAAAGCAAAGAGAACCCACCAGACCTTCTGATATCACCTGGCCTCTAACTGCTGTGAAAATTTTTCATGCTCGGGCCCAAACCTGGTTTGTAATACAATGTTTACTTGTCATGCACTCCTAAGAGATAGCTCTTAACTCTTTCGTATTTATTTTAAACCTCAAATACAAACCAACCACAATCCCATAGTTTCACATTTTTCTGTGGTCATTTGTGTAAATGTAGAAATTCCCTTCTTTCTAAATAAATTCATAATACTCATCATCTAGCCAAACTGAAGAGAAACATCTCAGATGTTCATCAGTTTTCAGCTCTGGGCACTTAATTAAATCTGTGAGTTTTTCAGTGACCAGCTGTTGCTTCACACTCAGACACACTCTCAATGAGGGTAAAAAATGCTGATTTACTTGGCACATGCCTGTTTGTGGCCCTCTGCGCAAAGCCCAGTCAGAGCTTTCAAGCTATTCTGATGGTAGTTTTATGTAGATAGATCCTTTTCAAACTTAATCTAAACCTTTAATCTTCTAACAAATTTATTTCACATTAGTTGGTTTCCATCATACTACTTGACTTGGAATGAAACAGAATATGGGAAATACAAGGCTTGGGCTAAAGGTCTAGTTATATCATTTCCTGGTTGTATAATATTGAGCAATTAGCTTCTCCCAGCTCTGGTTTCCTAATCTGCAAAATTTTAACATTGTTAGTACTGTGAGGACTAAAGGAGACCAATGCTATACCATTTAACCCTCTACAGATATCAGCTTTTCCACTTTTTCCAGTGGTATTCTCAGTCCACCTGACTAAGTTCCTCTTGGAAACTTCTTTTCTGGTGGCTCCAACCTGAATTTTAGCCCTGGGGGCCCCTAAGAAGCATAGAATTTCTCTGAAGGGAATAGACCAGGTCTATTCAGGGCTACTGGCTGGTAATTACATAAACTCTGAGCCCTAGAATTGAAGCATAGATATTTCCATTACTGGGCCTTTGCCATTGTGCAAGAACCGGCATGGATGTGTACTCTTCTGGCCAATAGATAGCAACAATACCATTGTAGATTAAGAAGTACCTATTTTAGTTCACCCTGTTGGACCACTGATCATTCTGATGCTTGGAGTCTGTTCCACAGTAGTCTCAGTCCTTCTGGCACCAAACTGTTGCCTTTCCTAACCTCCCCAAAACCTATCTATTTTGTTCTCATCAGACTACTGAATTAACAAGTTGTACAAGCTCTACCGACCCACAGGATACACGAAGCTTCCCTGATCCTCCAACTAACAGTTACCTTTCCCATATTTAAACCCTAGATTCATATTCAATTTATGTCACTTAATTTGCCCTCTTTGATAATGTGAGTATTTTTTGAATATCTGAATTTCCATAGTAGATTTGAAGGCACAAACTTTGTCTTCCTGTGATGTTTAGGACTATGTTTTGAATATAGTCAGTACTGAATAAATAAATATTGAATAAATGAATCAAAGAATGGGCAAATGCAAAAGTTATATTAAGAATACTCTTTAGGGCTTCCCTGGTGGCGCAGTGGTTGGGAGTCCGCCTGCCGGTGCAGGGGACGTGGGTTCGTACCCCGGTCCAGGAGGATCCCACATGCCATGGAGCAGCTGGGCCCGTGAGCCATGGCCGCTGGGCCTGCGCGTCCGGAGCCTGTGCTCCACGGCGGGAGAGGCCACAGCAGTGAGAGGCCCGCTTACCACAAAAAAAAAAAAAAAAAGAATACTCTTTAAATACATATGTCCTCTGTAAGAACAAGGAACCATAAAGCTTAAGTTCACTGCCTAAAGCTCACTTTCTGGTGTAATTTATGTCTCCTGGTTGCGTATGACCTTAAAATGCTGGTCCTCTGAAAGCTACTGGAGAGACTGACAGATTTTTTCCAGGGATTAAATTTAAGCCAGTTTTGACTATCAAGAAAAGCCTGGGGGGCTTCCCTGTTGGCTCAGTGGTTGAGAGTCTGCCTGCCGATGCAGGGGACACAGGATCGTGCCCCGGTTCGGGAGGATCCCACATGCTGCAGAGCGGCTGGGCCCGTGAGCCATGGCCGCTGAGCCTGCATGTCTGGAGTCTGTGCTCCGCAATGGGAGAGGTCACAACAGTGAGAGACCCGCGTACCACAAAAATTAATTAATTAATTAATTAAAAATTAAAAAAGAAAAGCCTGGGGACTTCCCTGGTGACGCAGTGGTTAAGAATACCCCTGCCAATGCAGGTGACACTGGTTCGAACCCTGGTCCGGGAGGATCCCACATGCCACAGAGTAACTAAGCCTGTGTGCCACAACTACTGAGCCCACATTCTACAACTACTGAATCCCATGCACCTAGAGCCCATACTCCTCAACAAGAGAAGCCACCGTAATGAGAAGTCCGCACACCTCAACAAAGAGTAGCCCCCACTCACCACAACTAGAGGAAGCCCATGCACGGCAACGAAGACCCAACGCAGCCAAAAATAAATAAATAAATAAATAAATAATTTAAAAAAATAAACATAAGACCAGCGTTCCTCTTTAAAAAAAAAGAGAGAGAAAGAAAAGCCTAAAAAAAGATAGGTTAGGCATACCTTCCATTAATATGAATATGAAAAAATGGAATAAAGCCCAACCATTATTCCAACAGAGGTGATTTTAAATAACTTCAAAAAAAATTTAAAAATCATGAGTTTGAGGTGCTACATAAGACTAAATACTGAAATTAAACAGTGATACCATTAAAGTATATTACAGTTGGTCAGTGCTTGTAGATCTAATGACAACTAATATGACAACTAATCATTTTATGTTTGGCTACTTAAAATGTTTTATAGTTCAACATATTATCCATTAGATGAAAATAATTTATATTTAAATGGCTGTCCCTCCAAAAAAAGTGAATCTCAAATACTATGTCTTTCTTCTTCTTTTTTTTTTTATTAGTTTCTACTTTATAACAAAGTGAATCAGTCATACATATACATCTGTTCCCACATCCCTTCCCTCATGCATCTCCCTCCCTCCCACCCTCCCCATCCCACCCCTCCAGGCGGTCACAAAGCACCGAGTTGATCTCCCTGTGCTCTGCGGCTGCTTCCCACTATCTATCTACCTTACGTTTGGTAGTGTATATATGTCCATGCCTCTCTTTCGCTTTGTCACAGCTTACCCTTCCCCCTCCCCATATCCTCAAGTCCATTCTCAAGTAGGTCTGTGTCTTTATTTCCGTTTTACACCTAGGTTCTTCATGACATTTTTTAAATTCCATATATATGTGTTAGCATACGGTATTTGTCTTTCTCTTTCTGACTTACTTCACTCTGTATGACAGACTCTAGGTCTATCCACCTCATTACAAATAGCTCAGTTTCATTTCTTTTTATGGCTGAGTAATATTCCATTGTATATATGTGCCACATCTTCTTTATCCATTCATCCGATGATGGACACTTAGGTTGTTTCCAGCTCCGGGCTATTGTGAATAGAGCTGCAATGAACATTTTGGTACATGTCTCTTTTTGAATTATGGTTTTCTCAGGGTATATGCCTAGTAGTGGGATTGCTGGGTCATATGGTAGTTCTATTTTTAGTTTTTTAAGGAAACTCCATACTGTTCTCCATAGTGGCTGTACCAATTCACATTCCCACCAGCAGTGCAAGAGTGTTCCCTTTTCTCCACACCCTCTCCAGCATTTATTGTTTCTAGATTTCTTGATGATGGCCATTCTGACAGGTGTGAGATGATATCTCATTGTAGTTTTGATTTGCATTTCTCTAATGATTAATGATGTTGAGCATTCTTTCATGTGTTTGTTGGCAGTCTGTATATCTTCTTTGGAAAAATGCCTATTTAAGTCTTCCGCCCATTTTTGGATTGGGTTGTTTGTTTTTTTGCTATTGAGCTGCATGAGCTGCTTATAAATTTTGGAGATTAATCCTTTGTCAGTTGCTTCATTTGCAAATATTTTCTCCCATTCTGAGGGTTGTCTTTTGGTCTTCTTTATGGTTTCCTTTGCTGTGCAAAAGCTTTGAAGTTTCATTAGGTCCCATTTGTTTATCTTTGTTTTTATTTCCATTTCTCTAGGAGGTGGGTCCAAAAGGATCTTGCTGTGATTTATGTCATAGAGTGTTCTGCCTATGTTTTCCTCTAAGAGTTTGATAGTTTCTGGCCTTACATTTAAGTCTTTAATCCATTTTGAGCTTATTTTTGTGTATGGTGTTAGGGAATGATCTAATCTCAAACTTTTACATGTCCCTGTCCAGTTTTCCCAGAACCACTTATTGAAGAGGCTGTCCTTTCTCCACTGTACATTCCTGCCTCCTTTATCAAAGATAAGTTGGCCATATGTGCGTGGGTTTATCTCTGGGCTTTCTATCCTGATCCACTGATCTATCTTTCTGTTTTTATGCCAGTACCACACTGTCTTGATTACTGTAGCTTTGTAGTATAGTCTGAAGTCAGGGAGCCTGATTCCTCCAGCTCCATTTTTTGTTCTCAAGATTGCTTTGGCTATTCGGGGTCTTTTGTTTTTCTAAACAAATTTTGAAATTTTTTGTTCTAGTTCTGTGAAAAATGCCAGTGGTAGTTTGATAGGGATTGCATTGAATCTGTAGATTGCTTTGGGTAGTACAGTCATTTTCACAATGTTGATTCTTCCAATCCAGGAGCATGGTATATCTCTCCATCTATTTGTATCATCTTTAATTTCTTTCATCAGTGTCTTATAATTTTCTGCATACAGGTCTTTTGTCTCCTTAGGTAGGTTTATTCCTAGATATTTTATTCTTTTTGTTGCAATGGTAAATGGGAGTGTTTTCTTGATTTCATTTTCAGATTTTTCATCATTAGTGTACAGGAATGCCAGAGATTTCTGTGCATTAATTTTGTATCCTGCTACTTTACCAAATTCATTGATTAGCTCTAGTAGTTTTTCAGTAGCATCTTTAGGACTTTCTTCTTTTTAAAAATTAATTATTTTCATTGGTCAATGTCATTAAATACTCAAGAATAAGTTTCCTCTTTCTAAAGAGAGAGAGTCTTATTTTTAAAAAGGTACTCATTATTCTATTTTTAACATTTCCATGTGAGAGAATGTATAAGCTGTAAGAATATTTATTTTATTATATTTTTTATCCAGGTGTCTATGAAATTTTCAGAATCTTAACTAGACACTCATTTACATATTCCACAAGGGACTAACATATTTGTTAACTGTCATTGGAATTGGGTGACAAATTAAATTTAGCTGAAATATCAGCCTTTATACACTGAAGGAAGGAGCTTTGAATTTCGCCCCTAAGAGGCTCCATGACAAATACTTTTTCTTTTGTTCTACTTTTTATAAAGTGCTTTCTATTCCCATAACTTTTTTATGTAGTTCTTCAACAGTTAACTGAGACTTGCTCTTGCTTTTAATATAAACTTATGATATAATTACTAAATAGAAAATAAGAATGATGGTCCTATTAAGTATAGTCAATATGAAATAAAAAGCCAATTAAAGCCCCAGATGGAAGTGATCCATGAGAGAAAATAGCATAAGTGGATAAGGGTAATCAGTTGATTGGTTTATAGATCTAAAGCTCCCCAAGGGATGTTTTAAATCCACACAT
Source organism: Mesoplodon mirus (assembly GCF_964341445.2). Taxonomy (NCBI): domain Eukaryota; kingdom Metazoa; phylum Chordata; class Mammalia; order Artiodactyla; family Ziphiidae; genus Mesoplodon; species Mesoplodon mirus. The sequence continues at coordinate 114,588,889 of NC_138982.1, forward strand.
TGTGGCCCAGAATGCTGAATTTTGCATGTGGGAGCTTTTATTGAACTAAAAGATCCTTAGAAGGCTATGCTCCCTCTTGGCTTTGTATCCACGGAAGACACAAAAGTAAGTGAATTCAGTCAGGGTCTGGAATAAATTGTACACAAAAAATTCATTTCAGAAGATCTTCCTCAAATAAGCTGGAGGCTATCCCATTATAAATACTGAATATCAGCTCAAAGCTATAATTTTAGGGAAATGGCAGAATTTCAGTGGCTCGATATTAGACAATGTGTTATAGTTCTCTGTAGAATTGTAGTCATTGTGTGTATCTGTAGACTACAGGATGATATAGCTATGCTTGCAATGTATGACAATAGAGAAATATTTGTGGTTTTTTACTCCCCTTCTCTTTAAGCTGGTCAGAATTAATAACGCAGTTTTCCAAGTGCTGTAAAAGAGAACATAATCCTTAGATCATCTGCTACATATATCCTGAGTCGGAAGTAAGACAAAATAAAAAATATAAAGAGTAGACAGGTGACGTAGTCAAGAGACACATAGCTTACATATAGGATCAAAAACATATTTTATAATTTAATACTTTAAGCATGAAGCAAATTGAAGCAGACATCATTGGCTTTGCTTCTTGCTAGTTACAAATATTGAACAATTATTATTTTTTTAATAAAGATGAAGGAGTACGGATTTACTTGTCTGTTTAAAAAAATTAAAGTTTAGTATTAAATATAACTTCAGCCTCTCTTTTAGTCTGTTTAGGCTGCTATAACAAAATACCACAGACTGGGTGGCTTAAACAACAAACATTTATTTTCTCATAGTTTTGGAGGCTGGAAGGCCCAAGATCAAGGTGCTGGAAAATTTGATTTCTGGTGATAGCTCTCTTTCTGGCTTACAGATGGGTACCTTTCTACTGTGTACTCACATTACCTCTTCTTTGCACACTAGCAAGAGGCAGAGAGACAGCAAGCTCTCTGCTGTTTCTTCCTCTAAGAACACTAATCCGATTGGATCTAGGACCCACCCATATGACATCATTTAACCTTAATTGCTTTCTTAGAGGCCCCATACAAATACAGCCACCAAAGCTTATGGTTCAATGTATGAATTTGGAGAAGACACAAACATTCACTTCATAAAAGCCTGTAAATATATTATTTTGTTCTCCTGCACTTTTTTAATCCTCAGTGTCTGTGTATTACCCCTTACACCTCATATTCCTTCAAAAACCAACCTTTTTTTTTTGTTTATATGTGTGCATTTGTAATTTGGTGTTCTGTACCTTTATATGAAATCAAAATTTCCTAAGCTGGATTAGTATTTACTATGAATAACAGCTTTTCTTATCATCATTTTCCATCTTCTACATAAATGGAATATATCTATACAGTAGATACTTTAATTTCTTTTACATGTCTCTAAATTCTCTAAAGGATACATTGGCTTATATTCATTTGAAACTTTAAATTCTACCCTCCTTTTAGAAATAAGTATTCAAATATGATTCCAGAAGATATATCTTGCAGTTTGATTAAATATTTATTTCCATTGAGTATAAATTATAACATTCTGTTGAAGAAATAGGGAAGGTGAGAAGTAATTAATGTAGTACATTGGAAAGACTTAAATATCAATCCCAAGTTTGCCATTTTGTGGACGTATGATCTTGGTCTTTTCATTGAGCCCACTGAGTTTCTGTTTCCATATCAGAAAATACGGAAGTTATATAATAATTGTCCTACCCAAGCTTAGGGTTGTGGTAAGGATAAAATGAAACTCTCTATATACAGATAGATAGATGATAGACAGATATATAGATGATAGATAGATAGATAGGTAGATAGATAGGTATGTATATAAAATGTCACACAAAAGTGAGTTATTATTCAAAGAAGCAATTAAACATAAGAATAAGTTTTATAATTTCTTTTCCTTTTCTTCAAATGAAATATAAACATGGAAAATACAAACTGCAAACTTCTATGTGTTCAAAAACTTAAGCATGGCAGGATTCTCTCTCACTTTTATCAGGTCTTGAGAATTTCCTCTTATATTTTTAACTTATATTTTACCTATATTTACTTAATTTTAAAATGTATCAACTATATGCAAAATTTTTAAACTATCAATTTAATCAATTATTTTTGGTAAAGATTTCATCTTTAATCAAATTTAAGAATTATAAGTGACAAAATTTTTTTGTATTACAGTGGCCTTGCTGCAATAGCATAATATTAGAAATAGATTAGAAATCTGCAGTCATTTAAGACATCCCCGCCATAAAAATCAAAAAAACAAAAAAAAACTTTTTAGAATTTGCAAGAAATAGCAGACCCTGAAAATGGTCACATGTTGGTTAAACAAAACCTAACTGTTTAATAAAATTTTCTGAGAAGTTTGCTCATTGACCCACAAATGCCACAAACAATGTAGCAAATAGGAAACAGGTGTGTGTGGATCATGCTTGGGAAAATCAAAGCAAAGGATTATTTAAACTACCTTTGTGAGAATTTTATGAGGTCAGAGAAGGAAGAATCAAGAAAAGGAAGAAACCACTTCTGGTTACTTTTCTTCTTTTCTGTGGATTTTGGTAGTCTGGATCCAGGCATCTTCTCGATATTAAAATATATTGAGAATTATACTCAGACTGGAAGCTTGGTGTTCAGTAAGTACAATGAGCTGACTTTTCCCAAAATGTGTAAGGGAAGTTGCTTGTGTAAATGGACCAAAGGGACTTCACATATGGAACTTATTTGGGTTTTCCCATATTGTATTCTTTCTACATGGGGAATTTAGATTTCAGTGTGACTAAGGATTTGCAGATTTTCTACAGCTTGCTGTATTTTAAAGCAGAGAGAAGAAAAAAAAAAAATAGAGACACAGTATCTTCCTGAACTGAGTTTTGTAGATCTCTTGTGTCTTTATATTAACCAGCGTGATTCATTTAAGACATGTTAATTTTGATGATGCACACACAGAACAAGATTTTCTAATGTGTTTCCCACTGTTTAGTTTGCCCTATAAGTTGTGGAAGCTGACTTCTGTGACTGTTATGATATGAAATCACAGGGTATTTGAAGGTGTTAGTTATGCAAAATTGGTGTGTTCTTGCGAAGCTTTGTATAAATTAAACATCTATTAATCAAATCAGATTAAAAAGCATGCAGGAGCAGGTATTACCTAAGGCATTGCTTCTGTGAGTCATCTTAAAAAAACAAGCCTTTTGTACGGTAAACAATTAACCGATGTTTTAGTCTTTTGTGGAGTATCTAAGTGCTTAAAATCATGCCCCACCTGTATTTAATTTCTTTCTGAATGAGAAAGGAGCAAAAACAGTAGAAGTGGGTTGAAATAGTCCAAATCAGAACAGGTAGTTGAAACCACTCTCTGAAATCAGAGTCGGATGTGGGGGGGAGTGAGGACAGCCTGGTGAGACAGGCTGCAAAGGGTGCCTGAGGGAGAGAACAAAATAGACTTTTGCAGCAACAGAACAAGTTCCTGTGGTTAGAACAAGCCTGGCTCTCAGGAGTAATAGTCTCACACCTGGCAGAGTTTTAGGAGGTTGATTTGTGGGAGCTCTGAGCACCCAGCAAACTCTGTCACCAGCCCTTGGGCTGGTCATTAAGACCAGAGTTTCTGGTTCCATGGATTGCAAACACAATAGACTTTCTTAATGTGCAGGTGGTAGTAATAGCATCTATCACTTGCATAATAGTTTGCAAATATTTTTAGAAAGCTGTTTTCCAGAAGTCTCTCTTATGATCCTGGCAGAGTCTCTAGGACTTTGGTATGCATGAGTTTATCAGGTAACTATGAAATACACACTAACCATCTGGTTGTGGGAAAAGACAAAGGAAAGGCAAAGAGAAAAGGGCAGAAAAGAAAGGAATCATATATCATTCACACATCCCTTCAGCGTTCTCTGTGTGACAGGCGGGGCATGGGCACAAAACAAGCATAATCCTGTCTACTTTCATGAAATGCACAGCCTCTTAAAAGAGAGCAATATTAGACTAATAAACACACAGCACTTAATCACAAAGTGTGACAAGGGTGGAAAGTGTTAATCAGGGAAGGCCTCTGAAGAAGCGGTCTTTAATCTGAGACTTGAATAGTAGTGTATACTTACTATGTGCTCAAATCTATACTAAGAGGTGCTATTATTATCCACATTCATTGTCCATTATCATCATCCATATTCTCTAGATAGAGAAGCAAAGTTGTCAAGAAGTTGTAAGACTGTTCAAGGTCACACATTCTAGGAAACAATGAATTTGAACCAGTTCTCTACTTTATTGAGCTGCCTCACAAGGAAAGGGGAATAGACAGCAGTCTGGCAAGTCAGGAAAGCAGAGAAATCTAAAGATAAACCTCCAACTCTAAGTCTTGCATGGAACCTTCAAGCAGTAGGTTGAATACCAAAACATCATCGCAGTTGATACTACTGGCTATAAGATTCAGGAACTCTAACTGTACAAGTTGTCTGAAACTGTGCTTACTGTAAAGAAAGAGTTGCTGTGGGTGGCCCCTGAGCCAGAAGTCACCTAAAGCTGGAAATTCCCTTATCCCATTCAAAGTGAACCAGGCTTTATCTTATTTTGATAGATACCAACGACAGTGAAACAAGTGAAAAAAATTAACATATTATACACGACACTTCCTGCATGTAAGATTTTTTAATTGTGTTCAGCTATTTAGGATAATTATACCTAATCACATAATTCCTGTAAATTGATGAAGTGACATAATTTAGATGTTTAACAAGAAATGTAGATTAAATAATTATAACATATAGCTGTAATTTATGGATTATGACAGGCAAAAATTTAAACTTTGCAAAATAGTGTAATTTGAGCCTTCATGGAAATGTTTCACCATTTCTGTTTCCTATTTCTGACCAAGTGCAACAGCTTTGAAAGCTACGTAATGTAAACATAAGGGCTTCCCTCTGTTTCTAGGATATCCTAAATATAGACTATGCTCAAGAGACTAATGTGGTTTTAGCCTCTTCCCAGGAATCTAATATGAAATGAACTGCCTTAGAAGGAATTCAGGGCTCCACCTGTTTCTTGAGTGAAGTGACCATTGGGACGACTGAAAACTGTGTGAAAACAGTGGTGACTTTGACTCGGGGGCTCTCATTCATGTATTAATTGTTAAATTATGCAGTGCTTATTTATCAGTGGCCATGATGTATGTTTCGTGTCCCCGCTGGGTGCTGGACATTCTGTAGGGAGTAGAGTCCAAGAGAGCCAAGAAAAGAGAGGGGAAGAGTAAGTAGGGCGCATCCAACATTGTTAAGTCTCACCAAGAGAGCAACTAAGATAAGATTCTTTCAACAGGGAGCTGATGTTGGTGACTTTTATGAGGACCTCCAGTGGAGTGGTGAATGTCAAGGCCAGAGGGAGTAGGCTGGAAGGCAAGTCAGAGGTGAACTGGAGAGAGCACTTCTTTTAAGAAGTTTCATAGTGAAGTAGAAGAGTGAAATCAGAAAAGGGGGTGTTGAGTTTAAAGGAGACTGCTGTCTTCCCATACCCCCAGTGGGACAGGTATATTTGAATCTCGATTGGAAGTATAATTTAAGTAGAAGTAAAGGTGCAAGTTGATAGACTCAGTGGAGGAGGTCAGTGGCACCTTCCTGTGATGGCTTCTATTTGTTTATAAAGTTAAAGGTCCTCTGATGACAGAGCAAAGAGGTGAAGGAACCAAGACTTCAGACCGAGTGGCAGATGGCAGGCAAAGCCTTAACCATGAACAATAGGCTTAGGAGCTGCCCCAGAACTGCATTTGTTTATCCTCATTCAGGACCAAGTTAAGGTTGTTGACAGTGAATGTAATGGGGATGTGCAGGTGTGAAGGCCAAGAGCTTGGCTGATACACACTTATGGCTTTGCCAAGCAAGTGAGAAGGAATATCAAGAAATCTGGTAAAGGGGGGTTATGGTCATGGATGAGGCTTGGACTTCAATCGGGAGAGGAAAGGAAGTGAAACAAAGAGAGAGCCAATAGAGAAGAAGATATAAAAGATTCTGAGGACTGGAAATTCTGATGCAATCCAAATTCAAGTATGTTTGGAAATTGAGTGACAAAACTGAAACATTAAAATGAAGAATGACTGAAGCTATTATTTCAGAACTCAGCCAGCATGGAAGTTGCCCCCAGGAATGAGGACAGAAGTTAGCCCCTAAGAGGTACTATTTCTAAGAAGGTTGACTCCCACGGCTTTCAGGGTTGTATCAGATACCACAATCTATCCTCAGTCAATTCCTTAGAAAATAAATATACATTCAGGAGGTGTACATGATTGTTAAAGATGTTAAAGTTAAGTTTTCCAGCACATGATTAGCGTGAATATCTGTGGGAAATATTAGGTACAGGTTCTTGATGCCAAAACCTTTTTCGATAAGAAAATTATGTTAAAAAATGTGGTTGAGAATCAAAACTATACAAAAATTGGATCATTAATCCCAGATTGTGATCACAGCTGCTCCACACTGTCACCTAGACAGAAACAAAAAACAGTGGCCTGGTAATGTCTGATTCTCCATAGATAGAAGCTAGAGAAGGAGAGATCTATTAGTAAAAAAATAAGAAAATAAAACTGAAATTGGAAGAAAGGAAACAAAATCCGAGTATGGTAAATGTATGTGAGTAGCATGAGGGAAGAATTATTAGTTTTTAAACCAAATGAAGGTACTTCTGAAATGTGATGATAAAGTTCAAATGATAAAACCAAAACCATTATCAGACCATCATTGAAGCATAGAGAATATATAATAAAATTATGATAAAATACATAATTATCAATTACTTAGAATTCCTCTTTTCTAGAACTTAACAATTCACCATATTTAAGGTGAACATAAGGTCTATTTTTTAACCTTTATTACATTCTAATCCTTGAGAATTTGGATCATGGTTCTTATGAAAATTGCTTCTTGGAAAATGATCACTAAAATGATTATTGTTTTTCTTGTAAACTTGATATTGGGGCTTTCAACTTGTAAGTCAGAATAATAAAAGAAATGTAAGGGCAAATATGTGTGTGCACATATGTGTGTGCTTACATGTACGTGAATGTGCACATGTGTAGGACTTGTATCTGTGTGTGTATCTCTACGTGTAGGCCTAGGACTTAGTGTCACTGCTCTATTTGCAAAGAGTGAAAAGTCATTTAATTATGTACACTTTAATTATATGGGCTTCCAAGTAAAATTTGTTGAGGAACCATAACCATGTAATTCTCATTTATATTTGAATCATGATGTGTAATTCGACAGTCCATGTAAAAATGGCTTCTTAAAAGTTATAAAATCTTTGGTATTATCAGTGAGAAAATTAAAGATAACTCTTAAAAGGCAGCATTACCACAGTTTCCGACACTTCTTTCTTTCTTTTTATTTCATGGTCATGTTGAATACAAGGCAAGAATGGAACAAAGTGCTTTAAGTCACATGCAGAAAAGGAGAGAAATCCCCACGGCTTCTGTGTTTCAGAGGCTGGCCAAGAAAAGCCATCATGGCTAAGACTGGGGGCAAGGAAAGCTGCACAGCTGGCCTTATTCTTAGCTGTGTTTCATGTAACCATATTGTTTCCTCGGAGTGGCTGAGCAAAAGAATGGCTCTCCCCTGTTCTGGTAGCTCATTTGAAACATATAAAAGCCATCCTCATCAGGATGAGAAAATTACATCACTGATAAGTCAACCTTCTGTACCCTTTTGGATCCTAGTCTCTAGATAGAAAATGTAGCATTTTTAGACATTGGGACTATTTTGGATTCTTTGGAATTCCTCTAAGAGTAATTGGGTCTGATGTGATGGGTTTTTCCCTTATCTCCCAGGCTATGAAGAGTTCTTTTAATCATCCCGGCATTTGAGTTGTCAGAGTTCCTAGAATAGGTCAGAAAAAGCTCCTACAGAGATTTTTATACTATAACATTGTTAGCTAAATTAATCCTTTTGCCTAGATTTTTTCCCCAAAGAAAAATTTTGTAAAGTCAATTGGAGTCTCAGGAAAAGAACTAACAAAAGGCAGAACTTCAGCTGGGTTAAATAGGCATATTATTTCAAAACCAAAAAGATGAATTATGAGGGAGGATACTTGGTTTTTAATACAATTAAAGTCTGAAAGAAAACTTAATTTCATCTAGTCCATTCCCTTTTCCTCAAGATAAGACCGTTCATGAACATTTGGAGAGGAATACTTTTTTATCTTATTATTCAGGATCTACAGTGAGAGGAATTACATAACCATTCATAAAATCTCATGGCTACTAAGTATTTTACTCAGTAACTTCTCCTCTTCTCTAGCTTAAATATCATGTTCTGAAATTATATACAATTTTTGCCTAGTCTCTCCTATAAGGACACAGAAAAACAAATACTCTTTTTTCATTGTGAATTGTTAGCCATCCTATTTATAATATCCATAAGCACAATCTTGACACTAGAAACATCTTTACTATTTTTTGAAAACAGTTTTATTATACTTTTCCAATATGAGGTGTTGTTTATCCATTAAAGCTGCCTTCTTGTATCTTTCACATGTCTATGTCTTAAGACACATGATTTCTCATTTCTTATTAAACTGTTAAATATTAAATATTAAATTTTATTTTAGTGTAATTATTGTATATATGTCTTTATTATACACTGAACTAAATATCTTTAGGAAGTAAATATACACTTTTAAATTTATACTTATGTATGTATGTACCATGTAGATTTGTGTGACAGGCACCCTCTACTGAACATCAGAATCAGAATCAGAATCTTTTTATTTATTTGGCCACTAGATGGCACTGATCTGCCTTTCGAAGCTGCTACCTTGCTTAATAGAGAAAAATTATTTTTTAATCAAGAAATATATCACTTTTCTTAACCAATAAACTTTTAAGTTTGCAGTGAGTTTTTAATATTAACGAATATCTGATATTTCTTAAAGCAATAAACAACAAACAACAAATAAGCACTGTCCTTTCTATACTAACATTTTCATCCGTCCAACTTTGTAGTATATGCAGGAAACAAGAGTTCAACGTTGAATTTAAAAATTTTCATCCTTGCCAATCTTCATTAGTGTCTTCTAAAAAACCTTATTCATTCTCTTTTCCAGTTTAAGTAGCTATTAGTCCCAGAGTTAAAATTTAAAATTATTTAATAAGCCCCAGTTATGCAAATTTGTCTATCAACATCTTTTCAGAGAAGGAATTTGTTTGCTTTTTCTCTTTTAGCTACCTGTAACGAATCTTAAGGTAAAACATGATTGTTTGCTTGTGTCATGTTCACCTAACTCTGGTTCCATTGGGATTACTTCTTAGACGGGAAGTTAATTTTTATCTAACACAAAGATGCATAATAAGAAAATTCTATTATTTTTTTAAAAAATAGACATTTTATTCCTCCCAAATTAAGATTCATTGTAAAGTATATCAAAAGAAATATTGGAAATATTTGTCTTGGTTCATTCAACTTTAATTTGCCCTTATGTGAACTAATGAAGGGTGGCAAATGCAATGTAGTAAATTAGTTTAGGATGTGGCATGTCCATTAGATACCACAGTGCTTCGGACTAACAAAGAATCTACCTCAAGGTTCACTGCCCTGGAAATCTTCGTCAGAATTACCTGTGGAGCTTCTTAAAAGTACAGAAACACAGACTCAACCGCATACCAATTTACTGGATCGGAAACTGTTTGATGCAAGCATGGCATTTATAGTGGTTAAAGGCCTTAAATACTGCTCTAGTTTGCAGCCAGAGATGAAAACTACTGTCCTCAAAGAGGAGGTTTGATTCAAGAGCATCGTCTTATTTAAGCATCCTGCACCATGGCTCAGCGCCCTGGAATCTGGAGCCAGCTTGCTCCCAGCATTGCCACTTATTAGTTCTGGGACCTAAAGCAAAAGTTATTTATGTTGCTATACTTCACGTTTCTCAATCATATAACAGTGACACTAAGAATGGCCACCTTATATGAAGTTATCCTGAGGGTAATCCATGTAAAGTGGCTGAAACTTAGCCCTCAACAGGTGAGATCTATTATTATATTTTAATTACTATTGCTATTGCAAAAATATAGTTGCTCTGTATATTGATAAGCTATACGTTTCTATAAATTTATATTATTTTTCTGTATTTATTTATTTTAATTATTTTTGCTACATTTATGTTTATTTTCGTCCTACATTGGGTGAGAGTCACCTGGATTAAATTTTATAAAGAATGAGGAAAGTGAGGTAACAATTAAAAAAAAAAAAAACATAGTCTTCATAAATTTTTTTTTTTTTTTTTTTGCTGTATGCGGGCCTCTCACTGCTGTGGCCTCTCCCGTTGCGGAGCACAGGCTCCGGACGCACAGGCTCAGCAGCCATGGCTCACGGGCCCAGCTGCTTGGTGGCATGTGGGATCTTCCCGAACCGGGGCACGAACCCGCGTTCCCTGCATCGGTAGGCGAACTCTCAACCACTGCGCCACCAGGGAAGCCCTTCATAAATTATTTTATAAGCTTCTGGAAATACAGAAAATTGGTCACACAGAAAATTAATAGTGAAGAATTGATTACAGATCTGTTTCCTTTTTTCTACTGTCATCTGTTTCATTCAGAACTCCCATTTATAAAAGTAAAAAATTAAACGTAATTTATGTATAAGGGATTTACTTTCTGATATGATCATCAAGACATTGCGTTAATAGCATGAAATTAAAACTACACTCTTCTTTTTTTAATTAATTAATTTATTTATTTATTTTATCTTTGGCAGTGTTGGGTCTTCATTGCTGTGCGTGGGCTTTCTCTAGTTTCAGAGAGCAGGGGCTACTCTTCGTTGCAGTGCGTGAGCTTCTCATTGCAGTGGCTTCTCTTGTTGTGGAGCGCGGGCTTCAGTAGTTGTGGCATGTGGGCTCGTGGGCTCGGTAGTTGTGGCACATGGGCTTTGTTGCTCCACAGCATGTGGGATCTTCCTGGACCAGGGCTCAAACCCGTGTCCCCTGCAATGGCATGCGGACTCCCAGCCACTGTGCCACCAGGGAAGTCCCTAGCTAGAGTCTTCTTACAAGAAGCATTTAGTAATCAAACCTTACTGAAACTTAAAGTTGGGATTGTTTGAACTCCCAAAAATTTTCTGCACTCTTTCTCTTTTGCTCTCATAGCTCTTTGATGGCATCTACCTCTGCAGGAGTGAACTTGGGGGAGAGCGTCATAATCAAATTCTTCATCAAGTGAGAAGGCCCGAACTTTATCTCCGACTATCTCTCCCCTTTGTCTACTCCTTTTCCGGTGGGCCTTGGCTTCACTCCAGGGGTAAGAGGCTGGTCCACAGAAGGAATGTAAGAAGGAACACTCATGCTCACGTCCTGTTCCACCTCTCCTGGAAGCAGCAGCAAATCCTTGCTCTTTTGGGGCTTAATCTCTTCATCCAAGTCCAAATCTTCTAAATCAAGGAAATTGTCTACCTTCACCTTTCCTGCTCATATATCATAATCTCTTATTATATTGTCTTAGGTGTTACTGCCATAATAGAGTCCAAACAGTATTTTCCACAATTTCCTTTGCCTGAAATTATCCTTCTTTTTTTATCTAGGATTAAAGTTCTCTTATTCAAACTTAGCTCAATTATCACCAACACCAGAAATCCTTCCTATTGTCCTTCAAACCACTTCCTCTGAAGTCCACCCTTCCCACTGTCTTTAGGCCTCTTGGGATATTCTACTTTATAAGGCTAAGTTTATACAGCTGTTACATCTTCAGCTGTATTATAAGCTTAGAGAGAACAAAAATGCACAACTGGTATAGCTTGGTATTTTTAGCTCTAGCATCATGGAGCCTTTTAATCAGAAATGTATAATGTTGATTTTTTTTTCTCTTTAGGATCTTCTTATAACACTAGGTATGTTCATAGTCATAAAACTGGAAAATTCTAGATTACATGCCAAATGACCGAGGCTTGGATAACTGTTTTCATAGTTTATTCAGTAGGTTGAGCAATGAGTGAGCAACTCTAGCATTTAGAATGAAACAGAAAATTTGACCCATCAGGATTGTGGAAAATTGGTAATTAAAACCCGTAAAGCAAGGTCTGCATCAACCACCAATCCCATAATAACAGGAAATACTTTGAAAACAATTCATATACAGACAGAAAATGAACTAACTGTAATGTATGTGTATATATGTATTTATAGCTATATAGTTTTAACTATCAACTCTATATTATCTATGAATGGAGACATTACATGTGAAACGATATTAAATATGGTACCCCTTTGTCTGGAAGCTCAGTCAGTAACTGAATTAAACAGCTTTTTCTTTTTACCTTGTATGCAAAATGCACTTCATGACATTCATTCTCCAGAATTTAGCCATTTTTTAAAGGCAGACTGAAAGAAAGGAGAAAGTCTTATTTTGACTTTTAAATGATAGGAGCAAAATATGTTTTTGATATTTATCAGGGAGTTAATTGAGTGATTCAATTGCTGTTTCATCATTATATTGTTATAGCATGTTGATGTGTGATTTAGTTTCCATTAAGTGTTGCTAGAAGATTAATCTAGTTTAAGATGCTGACTAGGCAAGCAAAACGCTTGCTCACCGCAAGCATTTTTATAATTAACTCAGCAGCACAGATAAACAAAGAAGTAATCGTATAGTAGCACAGAGAACATGATATGACTGGTCTCTGAAGAAACATATTTTAAATAACAATTCATTGATTTGTAAGTGGATACTTGTAGGTAGGAAAAAACACCTCTCACTTGATGTTAAACTATGACATGCTGTCCAAACTTGAAGTATTCTTTAATTTTCATGACCAAAAATATGTTGAAGACAATAAAATACATGTTAAATAATGCAGTACGTTACTGATTTGTAATGGCAAAATGTGTGAATGGGTATAATTTTATATAATCATTTGTGTTTTTCCATGTAAAGGAAGGAGGCTACTATTCCAGTCTTAAAATTATAGATCAAATGTAAGAAAGGAGATATTTAGTTTAAATTATCACAGTTCTGGAATTTGTCTCCTTTTTCGAAATGAACAATGGGTCTCAAATATGTAAGTCATATTAAATGCACAGTGAGACTACTATCATGAGAAAATATAACTAAAGCACACCCAGACACACCTTGGATTCCAATACATGTGCTGAAATCCCAAGACAGATTTCCAAGAACAAAAGGTATTAGCTGGGGAATCAGCAAATTAAGCAGAGCACTAGTGACTTCAAACTGCTCCCAGGATAACCAATTATGACCCCTTGGGATATCAGTCAGTCTTTCTAAACCAAATCCAAAGAAGAGACAGAGATTGTACTCAAGTAGGACCTTTCCACTGACCTTTGCTTGTTCCTTTGGACCCCAATGACTAATACACCTGAATCATACTCCATTTCCCTGTACCAATAATAATAGTTGGCATTTATATAACACTTATCTTATGCCAAACACTGTTCTTAGCATTTTACAGCTACTAGAACACTTAATCCTGTAACAACCCTATGGGGTAGGTAGTATTACCTTTACAATCTCATTTTACAGGTAAAGAAGCTGAGACAACGAGAATAGCCAACATGACCATGTCATGCAGCTGTGTAAAGCAGTGGAGGCAGAATTCAAACCCCAAAGTCTGCTCCAGAGACTGTGCTAAAAGCCAGTATTCAAACACACACACACACACACACACCAGCAAACAAACTCTAATCTTACTTATATTTCTTCTGGGAATGCAAAGAAGAAACAGAAAAGTTTATATGTAGAATGCTGTCTCCCCCCTTTAATTTCATGTCTTATTCCTTGCTGCATTGATCCATAGATGAAATTTGATCCTATTTATTCAGCTTAAGAGAGTCAGGAACCAGATTTCCTATTTTATATGTGCAGAAATACCTTCCTGATTTACAACTGGAGGTTCATGCTAGAGGTTAGCAATTATACTTACATGGGACTCATTTCAAACAAAGTCAAAATTAAATAATCTGATTTGGCGCTATGTTGTGTTTTTAGAAGTCTTGTATTCTCTCCAAACCACTCTGTCCTCAGGGAATTCATTAGCTCACAACTAGACTTGTGGCAGATCCAGCTCAAATTGGTATTTTGAGTGTTTATGTGTAGCCTCTCTGTAGCTGCAGTATTCAGTTTGGTAAATACTTCAGATAAACAGCTTCATTATTTTTTTCTGTATAGCTGAAGATAATTGTATAAATTATAACTAAATTCTATATAAACTATGATCTCCTTATAATTACCTCAGTTAATGTTTTTAATTGTCATAATGATTCACTTATTGGTTTAATACCTGAGGCGTTTCCATTAACTCTCTGACACAAAATCGTATTGCAGTTGCTCATGAGGTATATGTCTAACAGACATTTTCCCCCTTAAATATATATAGAAGCTTCTTGACTTATAAACAGAGTAAGTTCTGAAAGGTTAAGATCACCCCTTTATAAATCTAAAATGACATCATTCAGATGTGTGCTTTCACTACCTGTTAGAGACAACAAAGAAGACAAATAGTAGAACATGTTTTATAATTTTTTGAAGGGTACATTTTCGGTTACAGAATTTTCTTAAACTTCTAGAGTAAAATTCCTCATTCCTTTTATATCACATTCTGACACTACACTGATCATCAAAAAGACAAACTCTTCTAGAAGCAGAAATAAAAAGAAAAATTGGGACTTCCCTGGTGGTGCAGTGGTTAAGAATCTGCCTGCCAATGCAGGAGACATGGATTCAAGCCCTGGCCTGGGAAGATCCCACATGCCGCAGAGCAACTAAGCTTGTGAGCCACAACTGTTGAGCCCGCGTGCTACAACTACTGAAGCCTGCATACCTAGAGCCCATGCACCGCAACAAAGAGTAGCCCCTGCTCGACACAACTAGAGAAGGCCCGCGCACAGCAATGAAGACCCAACGCAGCCAAAAATAAATAAATTAATTAATTTTAAAAAGAGAAAAATTAATGAATCTCGAAGTTTGACTGACCTAATTAATATATTATGGCTCTCTGATTGCCCAGCTCATATGAATACACAGTGAAAGAAATCAGTACCTTCTGGCCAAAATTGAAAGTACCCAGGAACAAATAACCATTACATTAATTCAAAAAAATAAATGGCCTGAAGCCAGAGTGCAACTAGAGGAGTTTTGAAAATTTCTGTTAACTCAGGGAAATTCTAGTTTTTTGTTTGATCTAATAAACCTACCCTGAATGCCCTGAGAATGTCTTCTGGTCATTGATTTCCTTTACAAATGAAAAGACAAACTGCAGACTAGCACATTTACTAGCAAGTGTCAGAATTAGAGAAGCAGAGACAAATTCAGGTATTGGTATATGTAAGGGCATAAATAAAGAAGTAAAAGCAGTGATGTGAGGTTAAAAAGTTGGGTGATACTGAATCATGAGCCTTCTTACAGAATTATGGTGTCAGATATATTATTCATCTTGAATGAAATTCTATCATGTCAACATTTTGTTAACTTATGTGTCTTATGATTCTGACAAGGATTAAACGTCAAGGAGAATGAATTTACTGTTGAAAAGTCCTTAAAAATAAGGAGGTTATAAGAGGGGGATGTTTGTAATTTCATCAGAGAATCTTATATATTTTGAAAAGGCGTTAGGTTTTCATGTTGGAATCTACTCTCTTAATGTATTGTATATAACTACACTGCACATCTGAGGTCAAAAGTTCAATCCTGTGAGCATTTCTTCTGAAATGATAAATAATGTCTTCTCTCCATTAAATAAAAATTTAAACACTGTGAATGGTGTATGGATGAGAAACTGAATTTCTGAACTCTTACATTGGAAGCATAGAAATGAACTTGTGAAATACTACTCTGATGGGTGATGTTTATGAAATGCTATGTATGGGTAATATTTATGAAAAGAAAATCCATTTATGAAAATGGGGATTCTTCTCACTCGTACAGTTTCCATTAAGATCTATATGTTAAAGACTCCAAAATCTACCTCTCTAGACTTGATCTATTATTATTATTATTACTATTCTTATTTTCAAGAAGCTGTAAGTAGAGGAGCACTATGATTAGCTTTAGTAATTTCACTCTGTTGCAGTGGTGCACATTATCTGTTTGAGTAGATGACTCATGAATTGCTGCCAATGTGTCAAAATTTGGCCAAAATTGAAAGTGCCCAGGAGCAAATAACCATTACATTAATCCAAAAAAAATAAATGGCCTGAAGCCAGAGTGCAACTAGAGGAGTTTTGAAGGCAAGGAAGTGAGAGGAAGAGCTGATGACAAATCTATAAGGTTGGTCAGTGGTGCTGAAAGCCCTGCTATGATTGGAAACCTTGAATTGCTATTATGCCAGTCAACATATTTGAGTGAGATTATCCAGAATACTCAGCTGCATAATTGCAGAACAGAGATGTGGGATATAGCACTGGTTTAAGTTTGGAATTCTGCTGGGCAGCTCCAGTGGAATGATAGGTGTGCAAAGTAATGAAGGATACTGATGTAAGGGCAGTATGGATGGCAAATCAGGCCTTTGGAAAGCAGAGCAGTGGAAAAGGTCAGGAGGAAGTTGATTGAGATAAGATAAAGGTAAGACGAGCTCAAGTGGCAGATACAGAATGCAGAAAAGAATGGGGAAAACAATGTTCCTTATCATTCTCCTTGTCACATGAACTGTGGTGATGATTTAGTCTGTACATGTTAAAAATTTAGAGGAATCACTGGCACAAGGTAAGTACTCAGTACATTCTATCCAATAGTGGTGGTGGTGATGGTAAAAGCAGTAGAAGTAGTAGTAATAGAAGTAGCAGCAGCAACAGCAGTAGGGTAGTGCCTTTCCTACTAGACTATGACAATAACTTCTTATATATTTCTTTGGAACCTAACTTCCAGTACATCCTCCACACAGCAACCATAGCCCTCTGCTTAAAATTTTTATTAGCTTCCAATTGACTTCTTATTGACTGAATAAATCAAAGTTATTTAGCTGGGTATAAAAGAACCCTCTCAGTTTAGCCCCAGCACTTCCATGGCCATACTCTTTTTTTTTTTTTTAACATCTTTATTGGAGTATAATTGCTTTACATTGTTGTGTTAGTTGCTGCTGTATAACAAAGTGAATCACATGGCCACACTCTTGAATTGAGGGATTGGGCAGGTAAAAGATCATCAAATACAAGCATGCTGAACTTCCCATCATTTCATAATACAGTAAGGAGTCACATGACTAAGTTTAGTTACCTATGCATGATTATTTTTGTGTGCATGTGTACTTGTGTGCATGTATGTGCATGTGTTTGTATGTATATTTTTCTCTGTGAAATTAATTCTTTCAGATTCAACCAGTCAGAATTAATTTTTTCTTCCTCTTTACTCCTACTTTAATCATACACCTATTATAGCATTTCCCACATAACTTAGCAATTTGTCTGTCTCTCCCACTGAATCCTTAACAATTTGTCTCAAGGACTCAAAAAAGTACTTTATATCTAATATCAACTAGCTAAACATTTGGAGAATAGAATGCTACAGCCTGAATATAAAAAATAATACATTCAATTGACTACATTATATCCTTGTACATTTGCTCTGGTATCAAGCCTCTTTATTTACTGAAAATCCAGGTTATTTTCCATGTTGTAGACAGATCCAGTCAGTGTGATCAGTTTTTCTGCATGTGTAACAATTTATCAAAATAGTTTTTTCACAAGACTCTTTTCCATCAACTCTGAAAATACTCGTCTGACTACATACCCAAAAAAACTCTTAAAATTTGGAAGAAAGTGTGGCAAGTCTTTCCTGTAACATTTATTATGGATAGACACTTTTAGGAAAATAGTTTATCAATAAACAAACTGTCTATTATTAAAGAGTTAACATTATCCAGTTGCACAAGTTTAAAAGTTAATATGATCCTTAAGTCTTTCTAGACAGTATAATATTAATAGATTGACTAATTTAAAAATAGCTTTGGTTCTTTGCAATACATGTAATAGTTACATTCTGTATATTAAAACCTGTGTATATACATGAAATTATTTTATCAAGTTTACAAACAATGAGCATCCATAAATCTTTTTTATTTGATGAATTAAATAGTAAAGAAAGGCACGAGAACAGAAAAGAAAAAAATATAATTTGTCTGGACATTGTGCAGAAATTTCTATTTTTTTCCTCCATGACTTTCACACATAAGTAAAGTATTATAGAGGCCTGTACTCTAAAGGAAGGTAAGCCTAACAGTTTGATGGGATACTTCCATTTCTAGTTAGCATTCCTGCAGTTCAAAAGGAAGAAACTCAGCAAAAGGAAAATGTAGCAGCAGGATGCTCTGTTAGTAATTACCTTTGTTGGGGTTTTTGTTTAATGGAATTAACTCAGCAGAGCCAGAGGAACGCTTAAAAATGGCAGTTAGCTTCTTGCTGTTGCAAAGACATATGTCTTAATTTGTAATTACCAGAAAAACAGGTTGCACATACTGTACTTTAAATCATCTTCCCAGCTATGGGAACTAGTAAAAACATGCATGCAAAGGACATATTGTGCCCTCCTTTTAATTTCCCACAATTTTTTTTCTTTTTAAGTCAGATCCCTTTTGTTAGAAATAACCACTGGATAGTGAATTAGCTTTTATATAGCTTTATCTTTATTTTTTTAAAAAAAGGCAAGATGCAATAAAAAATAGACATCATATGCAAACAGTTGAATTGAATAGGGATGAAATGAGTACTCACCATAAATCTTACAGGGAAAGAATTATGGTCAGTGTTATCTTCATATCGTTAGGAACTTAAAGGAACCAAAAACTTGATTTTGTAAAAGTAAAATACCTTTTGGATTTCTCTTCACTGTTATTGAAGATCAAACAAACAAATTACAAAAAAAAATAAATAAATACTTTGCTAAACTGAGAAACATCGAAATCTGTGAGCTGCTTAATTCCTATCAACTACATAGACAATTTAAATTTGAATGAAATTTTGACATTTAACAGAATATCAATTTATATTATTGATCTTTTAAAGAAAACCTCCTCACAAAGTTAAGAGATCATTGGTGGCTCCCTGAACTACTTTATGGAGTTTAATTTTTTTTTCTCATGGTTGTCTCTAAGATCAAATGAGATAATATATTTTAAATGCATGGGGCAATATAAAACTGTGAAGCAAAATGATTTTATTTAAACAAAATGTCCATTTGTCTAGTAGAGACCTTGAATCTCGTTTCCTTAAGAGATTTTTGAGATACAGTTCACATACCTTGCAATTCACCCATTTGAAGTGTACAATTCAGTGTTTTTTAGAATACTCATGAGCAGCTTTCACCACAGTCAATTTTAAACATTTTCACCACTGCAAAAAAATGCTGTACTCTTTAGCTATTACCTGTCTATCCTCCAATCTCAGCAGCCCTAGACAATTACTAATCTACTTTCTGTCTCTGTAGAATAACCTATTCTGGGTATTTCAGATAAGTGTAATCATATAATATCTGGCAATTTTGTGACTAGCCTATTTTACTTAGCATAATGTTTTCAAGTTTCATCCATGTTGTAGCATGTAGCATCCATACTTTTTTCCTTTCAGTGGCCAAATAACATTCTATTGTATGGATATACCAGATTTTGTATATCCATTCATCAATTAGTAAACATACCACCTTTTGTCAATTGGGAATAAAGCTACAATGAACTTTTGTGTATAAGGTTTTGTGTGGACATATGGTTTCATTTCTCTTGGGGGTCAATATGCTGTGTCAAATAAAACCCTATGTTTAATATTTGGAGAAACTCCCAGAGTGTTTTCCAAAGTGACTATGCCATTTCACATGCCCACTAGAAAAGCATGTGGCATCTGATTTTTCCATATTCATACCAACATTAATTATTGTCTGTATTTATAATTATAGCCATCCTGGTGTGTATGAATTGGTATCACATTTGGTTTTAATTTGCAGTTTTTTGATGACTATGATGATGAGCATTTTTTCATGTGCTTATTGACCATTCGTGTATCCTCTTTGGAAAACTATATATTCAAATCCCTTAGCCATGTATTTGTCTCATTATTGAGTTCTAAGAGTTATATATTTTAAATATGAGTCCCTGACTAGATATCTGACTTGCAAATATTTTCTCCCATTCTCTGGGCTGCACTTTCACTTTCTTGCTAGTGTCCTCTGAAGTGCAAAGGGTTTCAGTTTTGATGAAGTCCTATTTATCTGTCTGTTGTTGTTGCTCATAATCTTGGTGTCATATCTAGGAATCCATGGTAAAATCCAAGGTCATGTGGATTCACCCCTATGTTTCTTCTAAGAGTTGTATATTTTAGCTCTTACATTTAGGTCTTTGCTTTATTTTGAGTTAAATTTTGTATATAGTGTGAGGTAAGAGACCAATTTAATTCTTTTGCATGTGAATATACAGTTCTCTCAGCACCGCTTGTTGAAGACTATTCTTTCCCTGTTGCATGGTCTTGGTATTTTATTGAAAATCAGTTGGCCATAGAGACACAAATTTATTTTTGAAGTTTCAATTCTATTCATCAATCTACCTTATGTCAGTACTATATTGTCTTGATTACTGTTGCTTTGGTGTACATTTTAATATTGGGAATTAGAAAGCTTCCAAATTTGTTCTTTTACAAGATTATTTTGACTATTCTCAGTTCCTTTTAATCCATATAAAATTTTTAATTAGCTTGTTGATTTTTACCATGAAGCCATCTAAGATTCTCATAGAGAAGCACTCAATGTGTAGATCAATTTGGGGAGTATTACCTCCTTAAAACTATGAGATCTTCCAATCCATGTGATGCTTTCCCATTTATTTAATCTTCCATTTAACAATGTTCTGTAGTTTTCAGAGTGTACATTTGCCCTCCTTTTGTTAAATGTATTCCTAAATTTTTTGACATAAAAGTAATTATTTTCTTAATTTTATTTTTGATTGTTCATTGTAGTTGTTAGAAGTATAATTGATTTTGTATATTGTTTTTGTACTGTGCAGCCTTACTAAACTCATTTAGTTCTAATCATTTTTTAATGGGTTGCTTAGTATTTTATATATACAAAATCATATCAGCTGTGAATATGATAGTTTTATTTCTTCCTTTTCAATCTGGATATCCTTTTTTTTTTTTTTTTTCTTTCCTAAATGTCCTGGCTAGAACATTCAGCACACTGTTGAAAAGAAGTGGAGAGAGCAGACATCCTTCTGTTGTTCCTGATCTTAGGGGGAATGCATCCAGCCTTTCACCATTAATTATGATAGTAGTTACGTTTTTTTTTGTGTGTGTGTGGATATCCATCATCAGGTTGAGGAAGTACCTTTCTATACTTTTTTAAAATTTGTTTTATTTTTTAATCACGAAAGGGTGTTGAATATTTTTAAGTATTTTTTCTGTGTCTATAGAGGTGATCATATGGTTTTTGTTTTTTGTTTTATTGATATGTTGTATTACATTATTTGTTTTTTGCATACTAAACCAACCTTGCATTACTGGGATAAATCCTATTTGGTCATGTTGCAGTTTTGTTTTTTTTTTAACATGTTGCTGAATTTAGTTTGCTAGTATTTTGTTGAAGATTTTTACATCTACTTTCACTAGAGATACTCATCTGTGGTTTTTTTTGTTGTGATATCTTTTGTTGTGATGTCTTTGGGTATCAGGGTTTTATTGACCTCATAGAATGAATTGAGAAGTTTCCCTTTTCTGTTTTTCACAAGGCTTTTTGAAGAACTAGTATTAATTTTTCTTTAAATGTATGGTAGAATTCACCAATGAAGCCATCTGGGCTTGGCCTTTTCTTTGGAAAAAATTTAATCGATAATTCAATATCTTTCCTCTTTATAGATCTGTGCAATTGTCTATTTCTTCTTGAGTCAATTTCAGTAGTATATCTTTTTAGGAATCTGCCCCTTTCATCTAAGTTATTTAATATATTGGTGTATAATTATTCAGAGTATTCCTTTGTAATGCTTTTTATTTTAGTAAGTTTGGTAGCACTGTCACCTCATATATCTGATTCTAGTACTTGAAGTCTTCTCTCTCTCTTTCTCTCTTTCTCTCTCTGGACAATAGAGCTAAAGGTCTGTCAGTTACACTGATCTTTTTGAAGAATCATCTTTGGTTTCATCTATTTTCTCTATTTTCTACTTTCCACTTTACTCTTTATTATTTCCTTCTTTCTGCTTGCTTTAGATTTACTTTACTCTTCTTTTCACAGTGTCTTATGTGGAATGTTAGGTTATTAATCTGAGATTTCTTCTTTTTTATATAGGCCTTTATAGTTATAAATTTCCCTTTGAGCATTGCTTTAGCTCTATGTCATAACATTTTATATGTTGTTTCTTTACTTTTATTACTCTCAAAGTATTTCCTAATTTCCCTGTGATTTCTTCTTTGACCTATTGGTTATTTAAGAGTATGTTGTATAATTTCCACATATTTGTGAGTTTCCCAAAATTTTTTCTGTTATTGTTTTCTAATGTCACTCAACTATGATTGGAGAACATACCTTATATTATTTCTATATTTTTTTAAGTTTAATGAGGTTGGTTTTATGGCTTAGTATATGGTCTAACCTAGAGACTGTTCCATGTACACTTGAGAAGAATATATATTCTGCTGTTGTTGACTGAAATGTTCTATAGATGTCCATTAGATCCATTGGTTTATAGTGTTATTCAAGTCTTCTACTTCCTTTTTGACTAGTTTTTACTACTTGACTATCCAGTGTTGAAAGTGGATATTTAGTTTTCCAACTATTATTGAAGTGCTGAACCCCAGTGAACATTTAGCTAATGCTATGTCTGGTGAGCAAGTCATTTAAATTCTCTCTGGGTCTTAATATCCTCATGAGTATGAGCAAGAATTTACTTCCAGTTTATCTTCATAGGCTTCTTACTCCTCTGTGATTCTATTACTTTTATTAGGCCTAGGTCATGGATGAAATAAATAGGTAATTCATTAATGTTTATGCAAAAATATCACAGTCATTTTACTTTCTTTTGCAAAGATTTTTCAGAGTTATCGTCTCAAGTATAGTCAGAATCAGAAACCCTAAGAAATCAAGACAAGACAGAAACAAAGATTGGAATAGATTGTTAGCCAACTACTATATGTTGTTTGAATGTTATTAAAGCAGTAGCATGTTAATATTTAGACTCTACTGATATAATTTTTCTAATTAAATTTTGGGTTTTAAATTGAATTGTTATTCAGCCGTAACCAGGCCTGTTTTGGAGAAGAAACTTGAAATTTTGATTGTAAGTTTCCTGTGTTTGTTTTGTCCCTTTGGAAGTGGGAGAAAGCATATAAACATTAGTTCTGCCATATGCATATGAAGTTTCTAAAGTATTTGTCTCTTTTTCCACTCAAAAACATACAATGCATGATTCACTGTTAACTTTTGCTGAGAAATGTATCATACAGCATCAGCCAAATGTCTGCCTGAGAGAGTTGTCTTTGGAGAGAGAGGACTGTTTATAATTCGACGTCCAGCACAAACATGACATCCAATGGGATGCCTTTTGCATATGTCAATTAGAATTAGTTTCTCAGTCCTCTGCCTCCAAATAACTTTCTACGCACCTAAATTATGAAACTTTTTCCACTGGTGTGTTTCCTGTATGCCCAGATACCCAAAAGACTGAATGTGTGAAAGGGAAACATTACCTCACTTCTGCTTGTAACCATAGAATAATATCTCACATGTAAGAGGTGAAAATAAATGCTTGTATTTTAATATTAACACCATTTCTTGTCAACTTGGCTGTAATCAAAGATATTTCTGATATTTGTGTTATTATCTATGTGTATCTCAACGTAAAAAAACTAACAGAGTCTGCGCTCCATCCCACCTGAGCCCATGTGTATGCTCTCCCATGTACAGCATCTTAACTCCTATTCACAGTATACTACATTTGGTTTTAAGGTCTGTGCTTCACTGGGTACCTTTGTTCAAAGTGAACCTCTTTATTTCTGATTGGTGTGCTCAGGTGAGTGGGCCAGCTACGTTTTTTCTTTGACACTTGAATGTTATATGCTCCATTTGTTGTTACGCTTTGGCAAGACTTTAAAGCAGTTGTTCTGCCCCTGCTTGTGGTGATTTACCATCAGCTCACCTGTTTTCCGGGTATTCTCGGATCCTATCTCCTCTATAAGGGTTCTAAGACGTTTTTGCCCATAATACTGTGTTTCCATTTATTGTCTGTAGTTGAATATATCAAAATTATTTGACAGGTCAGATATCACTTTTGTTAAATCCCTTAATTAACTTAGTGACAAAGAGGGATTTATTTCTCTATCACGTCGTCATTATTTCGTGCAATTCCTTGAGAGGATAATTTTGGCTGTGTTGCATGCAAGCTAACACTCGACGTTGACAGTCATCAGAAAAATTTTCAATCCAACAAATATGCTGACATCTTAGAGAAGTTTAGAATCCTAATATAAACCAGCATAGGTGTTCAGTAGTTTTTAAAAACATACGAACACACATTAGCATTTTATGAATGTTACTACAATATTTAGAAAATAAAACTAAACACAAGGGAAAAATTACCACCTTTCCTCATCCCCTCTGTATTGTCAATCCCTGGATATAAATACCATTAAAATACCATTAAAATCTATCTATATACACTTTTGCTATTTAAAAAACTGCATACTATTTTGTGCCAATTTTTTTTACATGTCACCAAATTGTAAACCCCAAGAGAAAGTTAAATTAAATTTAATATTTTGATTGTCTACAATTTAAATTGTCATAATTATCACAGCATCAAATAAAGTATACATTAGAAAATTATTTCAATTCGAAATCTAAAGTATAACTCAACTCTTTTTTCTGAATAATTATTCAAAATAATCATTAGTGTGATACATATGCATTCGATTCTAAAATATGTATCATTTTAAAAAATGCTTAATTTAAAAACTGATATGCCTTAGTGATCTAAGAACATATTTATGAATCTCTCCTAAGAAATAGAGATTCACACTGGAACTTTTTTAATGTAGGAAATTTTATTGGAAGAGTCAAGCTTCAGTTAGAAAGTTGATGCTAACTTTGAAAAAATTTTGAGAAGTGGTTTGATCTCTACACAGAAAAGAATTGAAGCCTAGAAATATTCACTTAGATGCTACATATTCACTTAGACTACTGTACTAAACATATGTGTTCAGACATTTTTATTTTTATTTTTTAAACTTTTATTGGAGTATAGTTGATTTACAATGTTGTGTTAGTTTCAGGTATACAGCAATGTGAATCCATTATACATATATCCACTCTTTTTTAGATTATTTTCCCATATAAGTCATTACAGAGTATTGAGTAGAGTTCCCTGAGCTATACAGTAGGCCCTTATTAGTTATCTATTTTATAGATAGTAGCAGACATTTTTTTAAAATATGACTTTTTTAAAGAGTTACTGAAGTCAGATTCTGATAAGAAGTCATAAAAATACCATGATTCAACCTGCCTGTTTAAGACATATTTTCCACATCATTATAATTGCAGAATTAACAATCAATCACAACATACTTCTTTTCGTTCCACCAGCGTCTCAGACCTCTAAAAAATTTAAAGTATGAGAAAACAGCACTTAGAGCATCCTTAATTCTGATCTGAAAAGTATAACATCTAAAATTTTGTCATCATCAGAAGCCACTTTTGTTAAGCTACTACCAGCCCTGTTCTGTAGAAATGTATTTTATTGTAATAATTTAACTCAAAAATCAGATAGCAAGTATTTCTCTATGAATATAAATAGTAACCAGTACACAGCCATTTACACCAAAGGCAAGAAAGTAAATTCAATGAATTGACATCACTGCATCTGTTTATCTAGGATTTGGTGTATATGAAACTGACTTTATTACACTCTTCTCAGAAATTATTCTTGACCTAATCCCATATGAATTCCCTCCATCTTAACCCCTCAGTACTATCTGAATATGTTAACTAGTTGTAGAAAATACCATATTAAATCATGAAGTATCTGCAGGGTACTCCAGTATGCAAGGCACTATGAAACACTCACTGAGAAAGTATATTTTAGTGTTTAGCAAGAGTAAAAAAGCAACAGTATCTTTAATAAAAGTGGCAACAGTTTATAAACTGTTCAAAGCTGAAAGATTTGCTTCAGCAGAATTGTTGATTACCTTGGAATGTGTGGCACGGCAAGAAGAACAGAGGAGAGATTGCAGCTTCACTGCAGCAGGAATTTAGTCCCTGGAGTTATCATATCATTAGAAAGTGGCTGTGGTCGGGTCTAGATAGTATGAGGGAAAACCAAACAGTACGGGTCTTTATCTCTTTCCCTATTTTGTGTGCCTGAAGGGACAGTTTTTGAAAGCCACTGGGTAGTTACTCATTCACAGGTACCGAACAGGTAATTAGACCCAGCAGTGGAAGTGAAAGACTTCCTTCTAGTGAGGCAGTCTGGAATCTTTTGCCCCCAGAGAGCAAAAGGCATCTAGATAAAAGGAAGAGGGAAGAGAAGTGAAATCAGAGAAGATTGGCCAAAGTTGTCAGATTCTTCACTGAGTCACATGTCAACTGCCTAAACCTCTGTTCCCACACTTTCCACAAACTTGTGGTGACCAAATTTTAAACAAATCCCAAAATTGATAGAATAATAAATGAACATTAGTATACCTCTTCCTATATTTAAAATTGTTAATGTTTTGGACTTCCCTGGTGGAGCAGTGGTTGAGAGTCCGCCTGCCGATGCAGGGAACACGGGTTCGTGGCCCGGTCCGGGAAGATCCCACATGCCGCGGCGCAGCTGGGCCCGTGAGCCATGGCTGCTGAGCCTTTGAGTCCGGAGCCTGTGCTCCGCAGCGGGAGAGGCCACAGCGGTGAGAGGCCCATGTACCGCAAAAAAAAAAAAAAAAAAAAAACACAAACAACAAAAAAATGTTAATGTTTTATCACATGTATGTTCTTTCTCTCTAGAGATATATATGGATATGTGTGTGTACACAGTTTCCTTGGCTCCCTCTATCATTTGAAACTGGGTTGCACACTGCAGCGTGCATGTCTTAAATGAAAGTATTCATTTTTGTAACCATAATAACATCATTCCTTAGAAAGAAAACAATAATTCTATATTATACACTGGCTAGACCATGCACAAATTTCCCACAAGTCTCCTGAGAATGTCTTTTATAGCTGCCACTGATGTTATTTTTAATTTTAAATTATAAGTCAAACTAGATTCATATATTGCATTTAATTGTTATTTCTCTTTATTTTAGAGTTTCTCAGTCTTGGCACTGTCGACATATTGGGCCAATAATTCTTAGTTGTGGGGAGGGTGAGGGCTGTCCTTTGTACTGTAGAATGTTTGGCAGTATCACTGCTCTGCACCCACTAGATGCAAGTTAACATTCCCCCCACCCCAATTTGTAACCATCAAAATTGTTTCCAGATGTTACCACATGTCCCCTGGGGGACAAAATCACCTCAGTCTGGGAACTACTGCTCTATTTTAATCTAGAAAAGTACAGCTGTCCACACCTTACGTAATGTCAGTTAGCTATGCCTGGAGACAAGTCTATATTTTACATCTGTATTATTTCAACATATACCACCATCCCTCTGTGGACTGTTTTGGGAATTATGAATCTCATTAAGAAATAATCAGCCTCTAGGCAGTCATAAAAATCACCTGAGAAACTTGGCAAATACCAGTTCCTGCACTTGTCTCCTAGATATTCTGACTCAGTTCTGGATTGGGACCTGGGAATCTGAGTTGTTTTTTGTTTGCTTGTTTGTTTGGTAGGTTGGTTTTTTTGCAGTACGCAGGCCTCTCACTGTTGTGGCTTCTCCCGTTGCAGAGCACAGGCTCTGGACTCACAAGCTCAGCGGCCATGGCTCATGGGCCTAGCCGCTCTGCGGCATGTGGGATCTTCCCGGACCGGGCCACGAACCCATGTCCCCTTCATCGGCAGGCGGACTCTCAACCACTGCACCACCAGGGAAGCCCTGAGTTTTTTATAAGCACACGAAGTTATCCCTATCCAAGTCTAGTTTAGGAAAACTATGTCCTGTGACATAAAACCCAAGTCTCTTAGAAAGTTCACACCTAACAAATTCCTCCTCTCGGTTTTAATTATTTTAAATATTTCTCCTTCCTAGGTTTGCTCAGAAAGCAGCTATAGATACTTTTCTACATGTTTGTTTGCTAGTCTTCATTTTCTGCTGAGTTTTTTTCATTCCACCACCTAGACTTGGGGACATCTATGTCTTGAACCTTGTATTTTTGTATAAAGCAGCATCCATATGTCGTAGTTTCAGATGTCATCAATAGTGTAATATTTTCCATGGATGAACCTTAAATGCATATTGCTAAGTTGAAGAAGCCAATATGAAAAGGCTCCATACTGTGTGATTCTAACCAAATGACATTGTGGAGAAGGCAACACTATGGAGATTAGGAGTTGCTAGGAATTTAGGAGGAAGAAGGAATGAATAAGCAGAGCACAGGATTTTTATGGCATTGAAACTACTCTGTATGATAGTATAATGGTGGATGCAACACCAAGAGTGAACCCTAACATAACTTATGGACTTCGGATTGTAAGGACTTGTCAATGTAGGTTCATCCACTGCAACAAATGTACCACTCTGGTGGGGGATGCTGATCCTGGGAGAGGCAGAAGGTATGTGGGAACTTTCTGTACCTTCTGCTCAATTTTGCTGTGAAGCTGAAACTCCTTAAAAAATAAAATCTATTAAAAATTTCTCTATTAATTGCTCTGTCATTTTTCCTAATCCTTAGACTGGCTGCCATGTAATCATTGTACTCTTTTCTTCCTCCTTCATTCTCAAGTATAGTCACCATGTTCTTTGCATACTTCCTCTAGAGCAGAAGTTCTCAAGCTTTCACGTGAAAAAATAATTACATAGAAAATGTGTCTAAATGCTCATTCCCAGTCCTCACCCTGAAGAATCACATTAAAGAGTTTTGGAGTGTAGAACAGGAATATGAATTTTTAACAAACATGCCAGGTGATTCTGAAATTGGTGATTCAGGAACCAACCTTTGAAAACTCTTCCTTTATAGTGTCTGATGTAGTCATCATTTTCTCCCTTTTTCTATAACCTCAGGCCTGTTCTATTCACACACGGGTTACAATCACTTCTTTCCTGGTGATCCTAATTCCAGTCTCCTTTTGCTACAATTATTCCTTTGTAAATTGCTAAAATAATCTTTTGCAAATGCCATTTTTATCACATCACCTTCCTGCTCAAGAATCAGCTACTCCTACTATATCAAGTCTAAACTCTTGGCCTATAATTCAAGGTCTGCTGTCAACTGGCACTTTTGTACCTCTCTAATTTTATCTTTTTCCACTACAGACTGACTCGCCCCTCTAGTTAAATCCAGCCAACTTTCCATTCTTCCATGCTGCTTATTTGCATGCCTTTGAATCTCCCATCAATTGGAATGCCCTCCTTTTTTCTTTCCCCTGCCCAATATCTAATAAGTATTTGTCCCCAACTCACCTACTTTAGGCAGATTTTTCCTGAAGAAAATTTTCCACCAAATCATTGTGCTGACTGAATCAAAATGAACATACTAAACTATAATTCAAATGATTAGAAATAATACAAGAAGCCTCTAATATTATAAAATAGGAATGGTATGTCATTCTTCCAATTGACTTACAAAGAATTACTGCAATGAAAATATTAATCAGAATTGTAATGTATAAGTACATGAAATAAAATATTAAAAATAAGTGAGCTTAAAGTTTAGTATAAGTGTGATGGTTGGAGTAAAGGCTACAGTGAGACAATAAGTCATAGAGAATCATTAGGTAATAAGTGAATGGAGAAAATAAGATAAGAACTGCTGAGATGTGAAACGAATGTGATGGCAAAGTATGACGTCTGATAGAAATGAGACAAGAAGCCAAAACCTCAGTTGCCTGTCCAAATAAATCTAAACTGTTCCCAGAAGCAGTTTTGGTAATGCATAGATATGAGTTTTATTATGTTCTAGACATAGCTCCCATATCCAACCAACTTTTGGCCTCTTCAAAGAAGTCATTTCCTGAGCCTGAGTAGCAATAACACTTCTACAGAGATTCCATTCCAGTGACATGTGATGTGCATACCTAATTCATTGAGTACAGCTAGATTTATTTCCACACAGTTCTATGATTGAGGAATTCATGAGAGTTCTGGGTTTTCCAGGCCCTCACTTACACTTGGATCTACCCATTTTCAAATGTTGCTAATTGAATGAGTGCATTATGATATTGCATGGTGATTTTTTTTCTTGTATTTACATAATTACTATGGAATTTGTGCATTCCATAAAATACTGGGAGCCCTTCTGGCTTCTCTATCTAAGAATTGCCTCATCACATCTGCCTGGCTCTTTTGTATTATCTCTAATCACATCCCCTTAGTAACTCTATATCAGCCATGTTGAACTCTATAATTCACCCAGAATAACAGGTTTTAGCCAGCCTCCCTGAGTTTGCTTATGTTCTTTTCTTTCCCTGCCAAACTCTAGTACACTTCCTCTACACAGTTCAATAACACTTTACGGATTTCATGAAAATTATTTATATATTTATGTCTACATTTTTCTCACAAGATCTGGTCTTTAAAAAGAAAAAAAATATATTGCTTTCCTAGCTTCTAAGAAATGGGAGGTACAAAGTAATAAAAGTGGTACAAAGATACATTCCCATGTGAAGTTTTCTTCTTAACATCCTAAGAGGGGTAATTACTTTCTCTGTCTCCTAGGATGAGAGAACCAAGACAAGCCATCATGAGGTGCCCACTCAAGGGATCGATCAGACTCTTAAAATGGTCTGCAACCCATAGTCACAAACACTTGAACCCAGAAGTCTCACATTTCCCTTTTCCTGACAACATAAAATTTTGAGCTCCAGAAGTTCTCTCTCCCCTCACTCAGGCCAAGATACTAGTTCACCTGAAGTGGCTTGAACCTGAAAAAGCAAAAGGTCCCAAAGCAGGAGTCAGGCACTCTGCATACTTGTTTCTTGCAGGATAGCTAGGGAAGATTGCAACAGTATGAAGCAGTCAGGGAAAGGGAGAGAAATGGAATCAGACATGTCTTTTGGGGTGAGGCAGATACTTTCTTTTGTGGTGCATCTAGAGGCAAGAGAGACAAACCCATTAACGCAGTGGGGAAAAGTCCAGCCAGACTGGCATAAATTGCTGTTGAGAAACTCAAGGGAAAGACACTGGGTGGTGGAACAGCCAGTGCCTTCTGACAAGGCCAGTAGAGCAAACAGGTCATCCACCTGCCGAGTGTGAGCAACCAAGATGCAGGGAATCTAGAAGCAAGAATATATAGTGTTGGAATTAGATGGGCCTGTCCTTAGAATATAAGATTGAAATCACTGGAGTGGAATTCAAGGTCAGCCAAAAACAAGAATCATTCCAGACCTAGAGAAGCTGGAGTGGTAAAGACACAAAATGGGAATCAAGATATCTTCTTTAAATAACTACATGAGTTATAAACTTTTGTTTATTTATTTACTTCTTTAACAAATTTTTTGAGTGCCTTTTAGGGGTTGGGCGCTGACATGGTTTGGGGATGTGGCAATGAACACACAGACTTCTTGGTTCTCACAGAGCTTAATATTTTAGTAGGAGAATACGGACAATACAGAAGTAAAAATGTAACCTATATAGCAAGTCAGATGTTGATAAGTGCTAAGGGAAAGATAAAGCAGGAAAGAGAAATAGGAGGTGCCCACAGGGAGGATGGGATTAGGTTGTCATTCCATTTAGGATGACTAGGGGAGAGGACAACTAGCCGACTGTGTGCAGGTGGAGAGGGAGTGAGCCATGTGTTCAACAGCAAGTACAAAGACCCTGTGCCACAAAGACCCTGTGCCACACAGGTGTGTTTGTGAAGTGTTTGTGGTAGAGCAAGCTGGCTAGTGTGGCTGGAGAAGAATAAGTGAGGGGGAGAAAAGGGCACACAAAGTCAAAGATGAAAAAGGATGAGAAGATCAAGTAGGGCCTTGGTTTTTACTTATGATGAAACACACTTGGTGCAGAGAAGCATGTTATGAGCTGGCTCACAGGGAAACCTGATCACTCTGCTGTATTGAGAAGAGATGGAAGGTAAATGGAAGCTGAGAAAACAGTCAGAAGGCTATTACAATAAACCAGCTGTGAGATGTTGACGCAGATCTGGTGGTAACAGTAGAAAGAGCGAGAAGTGTTGAGAGTCTGGACACATTTTGAAGATATAATCAATAATATTTGCTGTTGGATTGGAGGGTTGTATATAGAATGAGAGAAAGAGATGAGTCAAGGTTAATTTCAAAATTTTGCGCCTGAACAACATGAAGAATAGAGTTGCCTTTTATTGATAAGAGAAAGGCTGACTAAGCAGAGACTAAGATGATTATCAGATGTACAAATGGATATGTCAAGTTAATAGTTGCATACCAGAGTGTGGAACTCAGAGGAGAAGTATGAATAGAAATACTATAAATGTGAGAACCATTAGAGAACATTTATTTGGCACTTAAGTTCATCAGACCAGAGGAAATCATCAAGCTAGTGAGTATAGAGATAGAAAAAAGAAGAGGTCCAAGAGATGTTTAGAAGTTGAGAAGGTACCAGCAGCAAATGAGAATGAAAAAGAGCAGAGATGTAGGGAGAAAACCAGGAGATACAAATGTCCTGGCATCCAAGTGAAGACAAAAAATCAAGGGGAGGAAACGATCCAAGGACTGAAAATTAAACAGTAAATTTAGTGACATGAAAATTACTTGTGGGGCTTCCCTGGTGGCACAGTGGTTGAGAGTCTGCCTGCCAATGCAGGGGACACGGGTTCGTGCCCCTGTCCGGGAAGATCCCACGTCCCACGGAGCGGCTGGGCCCGTGAGACATGGCCGCTGAGCCTGCGCGCCCGGAGCCTGTGCTCCACAACGGGAGAGGCCACAGCAGTGAGAGGCCCGCGTACCGCAAAAAAAAAAAAAAAAAAAAAAAAAAAAAAATTACTTGTGACCTTAGTATTTTTCTTCCTGATGGTGAACATATTTTTTGCCAAAATCTGAGAAACTTACAGTGTTATGGATTGTAAATGAGGTGAACAGTTAACCAGGATAACACCATTTGTGGGCAAAATTAAGATGTGCTTATGGAGATGATACTGATTTTTTTTTTTTTGTAACACATTCTGACTAAGGAGATAATCCCAAAAGAGTAGCTGTTCAAATTATGTAAAAAATGACAACATTATTGAAATTATTTACTGCCTCCCAATATAGCTAGCTTAAGATAAAATATTTATTTAAATTTGTCTCATTATTTTGTAGACTTCTGAAATATTTAATCTTGACTAGTATATTTTTAGTTTCTCTGGTAGATCATTAACAATGACTTATTTATTGAATACCAAGAGACAATAACTTTACATGAATCATGTCATTTGTAGTTTGACATAGGTATTATCATCATCACTTACGGGAGAAAACTAATCTAGACTATTCTGGTTAATAGCATTTCATGTGAAGTTGATATTTAACACAACATAGTAGGAGAGCAGGTTCCCTTGGAACAAAAACAGACTGGTTTTAAATTTTGTATTCACACAACACTTGCCTTAACACTTCATCCACCAAAGATCTCAGCATGTTTATTCAATTATATAAAACTAAAAGCTAAAGCACACCTTGGAACTATACAGTTGTCTCCAACTCTGGTAGGTGAAACCATTTTCTGGCAAGAAGTGTTAGAAACGGGCAAATGTTTTGTGCAAAGTGATCATACTGTGTGAGGTAAGGTGATATGATAGTAAACAAATAGGCAGTTTCAGGAACAAAGTTAGCAATTTCCTGAGACCCGTTCTTGAGAGTAAAGTAAATCTATTTGGAAAATATGACTGGTGCTGTTTGACAGAGGTAAAAGAAAATTAAATGCAATCTTGAAAATATAGTCACTTGTATAATTCATGCCTAAATTACTTTTTTTAAAAAAATATATTTATTTATTTATTTATTTTGTTGCTCTGGGTCTTAGTTGCAGCAGGCGGGCTCCTTAGTTGCAGCATGCAGGCTCCTTAGTTTTGGCATGAAAACTCTTAGTTGTGGTATGCATGTGGGATCTAGTTCCCTGACCAGGGAACAAACCTGGGCCCCCTACATTGGGAGTGTGGAGTTTTAACCACTGTGCCACCAAGTAAATCTGCTGGTATGTTGGTTTAAGATTACTTAATTAAAATTCAGAATCAACAAATAATAAATAACATCAAGCATTTACTTTACTGGCATTTTAAATTAGGTAAGGTTAGAAATTCAATGAATTTTATTTTATTTTATTTTTAACTGAAGTATAGTTACTGTACAATATTATATAAGTGTACAATATAGTGATTCACAATTTTTAAAGATTATACTCTATTTATAGTTATTATAAAATATTGGCTATATTCCCCACGTTGTATATATCCTTGTAGCTTATTTTATACCTAATAGCTCATACCTCATACATTCTTACCCTTATATTGCCCCTACCCCCTCCTCTCTCCCCACTGGTAACCACTAGTTTGTTCTCTAGATCTATGAGTCTGCTCCTTTTTTTGTTACATTCATTAGTTTGTTGTAATTTTTAGATTTCACATATAAGTGATATCATACAGTAATTGTCTTTGTCTGACTTGTTTCATTATGCTAAAATAATGCTCTCCAAGTTCATCCATGTTACTGCAAATGGCAAAATTTCATTCTTTTTTAGGGCTGAGTAGTATTCCATTGTATGTATATATATATACACCACATCTTTATCCATTTGTCTGTCTTAGGCTGCTTCCATGTCCTGGTTATTGTAAATAGTGCAGCTATGAACATTGGGGTGCATGTATCTTTTCAAATTACTGTTTCTGTTTTGGAAATTCAATGAATTTTAAATTGTAAAATATTGAAAACAATAATTACAATTGATTTTGACTTTTATACATGCAGTATAAAATGAAATTTTTATTATAGCTTTTATTGATTTATCATCATACCTTAGTATTTCCTTGTAATTTATAAGCTATTTGTTCAAATAATTTTGTAAATAGGATGAAAAGAAACTTTTAAAATGTTGCTTGATTGTATTAAAGCCTTTAAAATAATTATAAAGTTTTATTTTATTTTCTCTGTGATAACTTCCCTTCATTATTTTATAATTTCAGGATAAGTTGCAATAAATATTTTAGCATATCATGAGGCTATGTAAGCACATGATTTAGCTTGTATTTAATTTGTTTAAATAAATATTTCTGTGTACAATTTGATGAAGTAGATTAGGGTTATGAGAAAGTCATTCCTAGATCATTTCTGAATCAATATGATACTGTCATTCCCCGGTCTGATTTTCTTGAGTAAATATTTGTTTCTGTGGTATGCTGTACAAACATAGAAGATTATTATAAAAATAATATACCTAGAGAATTGGTGCTAATGATATCTAACTAAATACCTTTTAAATTGTGATACCTCTGAAATAGTTTCTTTAACTTTTAATTTATAAAAGCAGATCCAGAAACTTTAGTAAGACGGAGGAGAAAACAGTTTCACTTTTTTTTAATGTAGCAGAAAATAAGTGAATTAAAGATTTGTTTTAAATTTGAAACATTCCGGTGCCACAAACTAGTAACTTACTAGTGTTTCCCAGTATATCTTTGGGTCGAAGATAGATGAATCAAAGATATCTGTGAACATTTTCAGATCTTCTCTGCTGAGTGGACTCATTCATGCATGTATTCATCCCGTCATTAAACATAGATTTATTGAGCATCAACTAGTGACACAGGCACTGTGTTGGGATGGAACAGTCACCCAGAAAAAAGTCTTACCTTCATAGATCTAATATTTTAGTTGTAGAAGACAGTTAAACTAAATAAAAAGAAACATAATAAGTTAGGTGGCGATAGATCCTATGCAACCCACTGAAAATAGAAATAGGGATGGGGCTGGCATAGGATGTTGTAATATTAAATGAGAAAGTCACAGTAGGCCTCTCTGCATGAAGACCTGAAGAAGGCAGGAGAACGAGAGTTGTGTGTCAATCTGGAAAAACTTATATAAATGTTACCACGTGCCAGGCACCGTTTACATGCTTTGCATCCATTAACACATTTACTTCTTACAATCCACTTGTGAGCAAGGTAATAACTCCATTTTAAGGATGAAGAAACTGAGGCATGGAGAGGAATAGCAACTTGGCCAAAGTCATAGGCTAATAATAACGGAACTAGGATTCAACCCAGAGAGTTACTTCCAGATTCTAAGTGTTTAAATGTAACCAAAACATCCCAGGCATAAGAAACACCAAGGGCAAATGCCTGAGGTGTAGGAGGGTTTGGTGTGGGTGGGTGGAGTTGGAGGAAGTAGGGGAGGCTGGAGTGGAGGCCAGTGGGATACAGATCATGTGGGACTTTGTGGATCCATGAGGACTGTGTGATGGGCAGGCATTTTAGGCTTGATAATTAATAACGATATGTCCTATCAATTTAGCTAATGTATGTGTCAAATCAAAGACATTTTATAGGTTAGAAGGAAAAAAAGCAGGAAAATAATAATAACCCAATAAAAAGGAAAGATATATAAAAACGTTCAGGTGATTTTTGTGATCATAATGTATCTTTTAAATATCTCCTACTACTTCCTATCCTTCTCGTCCTCTTTACTTTTTCTCCAGCGCACCAATCTCCATCTAACCTAACAATACATTTCTTAATAGACTTTATTTTTTAAAGCATTTCTTGGTTCATAGCAAAATTGAATGGAAATTACAGAGAGTTCCCATGTACCCCCTGCCCTCCTATATGCACAACCTCGCTACGATTAATATCCAGCACCAGGCGGTACGTTGGTTACAGTTGATTAACCAGTCCATAGTTTACATTAAGGTATTTTATTTTTTATCTATGTCTTGACTTCTTCCACTTGAGTATGATCCATGAAATCAGAGAGTATGTTTGATTTATTGCTTTATCTCCAGTGCCTAGAAAAGTACCTTGCAAAGGATTGATATTCAAAAATTATTTAGGAATTAATTAACTCAAGCAGGATCTTTGTTAACAGGAAAGATCACTTAAGGCAATAAGGCAAATTTGGCCATTTTCAAAACACTGACATAGCGTAGGTTTTCCAGTCTACTGTTGTAGCAACACCATCGCACCCCTTGCTTTTTCAATAACTGTTTACTGAGTGCCTGTTTCCAGCCAATCATGCTTCTAGAGGCTAAAGATATAGAAGTGGAAAAGCAGTAAAGGTGCACCCACAAGTTGTATATTAAGTATTCTACTGGAAGAGCTTTCACTCAGAAGTCAGAGATTGTATCAGCTGTCTCTTCTCCCCATTGGTGCTGGAATCCTTCCTTCTTGCAGCTTTCAACCTGGACTGCTCAGGATGTTTCTATAAACCTCCAACAAGACAAATGTTATTCTCTGTCCTGCAACTTTTTATCTTTATATGAATGGAAAACTGTTATACCTTTAAAGGTCAGAGCCTTGAGAATGAACTATCCTCTAGATTTCAGGCTATAGGCAACATTCTTTTACAAAAGATGCAGAGCCAGCCTGACTATGTGCACACAGGCAACAGACCACAAAGGTTAGAGCTAAAGGAACAGATTCAATATGGAGTCAGGTTTGTTCTTCTCTGTTAAAATGGCAAGCAATGAATTGTTCAACAGCAAGCCGTAGAATATTTGTTTTTGATATAAATTAATTTGCACATTGATATAATCATGTTTAGGATTCATTTTTGATACTTCATATAGATGTTGCAATTGCACATCTTAGATTTTCTGGGACAAACCTGGCATTAAATACCTGTCTCCTTTTGTTTGTTTTTTTTTTTTTAAATATGTCAGTGCTTGTTAGAACCTGCATGCTAATTTTTTTTCTTCTGAAATTAGGTCACCACACAAATAGAGTCACAATCTCAATGTCTGAGAATGTTATGCTCCTTCATTATCACCAAGAAACTTTAGTCAGACAACTGACTCTAAAGCAGGAGAGAAACTGGTAACCTATTGTCCTCAAAGAATTCATTTAGATTCCAAATGTTTTTCACAGAAAGGGGATTTCCTAGGCATCTGGAAAATCTACCTCTGTTATTTGGCATTCTTTTCCTGTAATACTTTTACAAGCTGTAACTACTCCACGTGGAAACATTTCTTAATCACCATTACATGCCTTTTACTAGAAGGTCTACAATATTTGTTGCCACCATTAACAAATCCAGAGAAGTAATTCATAAAGTTGAAATTAGCACACTTGCATATTTAAAAGTACAAGGAACTTATTCCTATTTATTAAAAAATTTTGAAGTCTCTTATAAATAGCTTGCTTTTTATATTATATTTCATACTGTACTTGCTTATAGAACGATTTTGGTCTTAATTGTTTTTCAAGTAAAAACAAAACTGAATGGGTAAAATAAATCCAGATAGTAACCTAGAGGGTTTCAGAAATATTTGTCTAAGACTCTCTAAAAGGTGAAATAAATTTTATAGTGTCAAGATCAAATTGTTGATTTAATGGTAAGTTCTAGGGTATTTAATTCCTCATTAAATTTGGATTTACATTTTTATGATCTTGAAGGTCGTAATTTATTTATGCTGTAGCGTTCGTTTTCCTGAATTGCATGTTCTGTTCTTTCAAGCATAACAATTTGAAAATGTGTTTTTTAGCCCTACACTAAATGATGCCAACTGTATTATCAGTGCTCAGATTTATTTTTATTATTGCTATAGTTAGTTATCCCATCAAGTCTAGAAAGACTCTTTAAACCATATATGTCTGATTCTTATTGCAGTGCATGCACATTAGGTATATTTGTACATGCATGGCTCATTTCAGGAGTATTAAACTGAAGAACTTGGAGCACAGAGGGCTCATCCAACACAATGTCATCATTTCACAAATGTTGAATTAAAGAACCAGAAACTGAAGATCCTTTCTGAGGGGCATGTGGCTAACAAGAACTAGGGTATAACCTAAGTCTCAAACTCTGAGGCCAGTTAGAGTCTCTCTAACTACACAAGTTTGTATTTCCAGTGACTGTATCTATACTTTTGATATAAATAAGATTTCACTGGCTTACAGCAGGGATTGCAAGCTTTTTCTTTTAAATGCCAGATAGTAAATATTTTAAGCTTTGTGAACCATACAATCTTTGTGACAAGCATTCATCTCTGTAGTTGTAGCATGAAAGTAACCATAGACAAAGCACAAAGAAAAAAGATGAGTGGGACTGTGTTCCAATAGAACTTTAGAAACAATGAAATTTGAACTTCATGTCGTTTTTATACCCTAATATTCTTTTATGCCATAGTATTCTTCATTTGATTTCTTTCAATCATGTGACAATATAAAAGCCATTATGAGTTCATGGCTGTACAGAAATAAGCTAAAAAAAAAAAAAAACTAAAAAACTAGTTTTCCAACCCAATATAGAGGAATAGTAGGGATGTTTTAAAGCATGTTGCCCATAATCCACAGACACACAGGATATTCCACTGAAAAAATTTTAGAATTTTCATTTATATTTAGATCATCCTTTTAGATTTCTAATTTTACTAGTGTATAATATATACTAATACATCAGTACATACAAATATAATCTATAAACAGAAATATATAGATTTATTGAAATTTTGCTCAATTTTTAACAAACAGTGAGTTGCAAAGATGTTTGAAGTCCGTTGGTCCAAGTTAACAGT
The DNA here is from genome assembly GCF_964341445.2 of Mesoplodon mirus. Lineage (NCBI taxonomy): Eukaryota > Metazoa > Chordata > Mammalia > Artiodactyla > Ziphiidae > Mesoplodon > Mesoplodon mirus. Next base: position 114,628,606 of record NC_138982.1, read on the forward strand.
GATCGAAAAAAAAAAGAGGGAAATTTAATAAGAATATAAATATAATCTTGCATAAGCACATGTTGGGAATTCCCTAATATAGAAAATGGAGGTAATTGTACTTTCTCCACAAGGTCATGTCAGTTAAATAATACATTACAGGTCAAGCGCCATATGGTGCTTGGGACTTAGTATATGCTAAATCATAACTAGTATTATTATATCACATGTTATAACAGTTTATGAGTAAAAAGTAGATATTCAGCCACTTATGATAAGAAGACTGAATTAATCTTTAAGAGAATGCTAAAAAATAATAACAATATATTTACTCAACACTTTTTAGTTCTTTACAATTTTCAAAGCACTATCAATTGTATTTATTTTAAATTTGATACAGAACACAATTCTGTGTACTAGGCAGGGCTGACATATTTTGAAGAGTAAGAGACAATTATTTCTATTTTACAAAAAGAAACTAATTCCCAACTGCAAATGATGGTGTTATTCCAGAACCCAGGTCTTCTAACTTCCACTTGTTAAGGGAAATGATAAACCACAATTAAACATTCATATTGTTCTGATCCCACATATTTAGACGACTATTGACAACCTTGATGAGTACAAACAGGAAAGTTTTCTGTTACCTGGTAACTTGAGAAATGATTAAGGGAACTGGGAAAGTTTGACCTAGATAAAAACTTCACTGTAGAGAAGATAACACTCTAAAAATTTTTTCAAGACTTCTCATGTGGAAGAGAGCATAGACATTATCTTATTGCCCAGAAGAGAGAACTAGAACAAATAAGCAAACAGCCCTTGACAAAATGCAAGGAAGGATTTGTAATAATGGAATAGTATTACAGCTCATGGTCTATCCTTGAGAGAGTGAATTCTTCTAGAACCTGTAAACCACCTGTTAAAGAGAAGATTCTCATAAAAGAAGTAAAGTTGTATTAGATTTCTTTTATGGCACCTTCTATCCCCCAAAATCCATAATCCTGAATATTTTTAAGATTACAGACTATAAATTTTATTATTTATAGATTGATTTTACATGTATAATTTTATTAGGATTTTCAAATGTTTTATTTTAAAATTTTGTCTCAATTCAACTCCTCGCTATTACTTTGACTCAAATACCCTGCCAGTAGTTTTGAAAAATCACTGTAAACAGATTTAAAATGTCTTTCATTTTAAAGGTTTAAATTGTTCCCGTTTGTAAGATTGACAAGTAGGAAAATTAAGGTTGATTTCTTATGAATTTCTTACTAGAGCTGCCAACTGTCCTTTCCAAATATCATTTTCAAAAGATGATGATATAAATTAGAGCATACCACAGAAGGGGCCTATGTGTATTAATACAGGTGGTGCTACTTTTATGAGACATTGCCACTTAAAGTAAAACCTGTGCTATGTCTAACTCCTTTGATCTAAAAGAATTTATAATGTACCTTTCACTTTACAAAAGAGATATTGTGATAATTAATCCACCAGTTTTTGCTGCCAAATAAGGTTACCCATTTTAACTAACTCATTTTTTATCTGTGTTACGAAATTTTGATTAAGTCTGTTTGATTAAAGCCCCTGAATTGTGCAAATGAGCTAACAGAACAACAGAGCTTGATTTTTCTCATTATGTCTACATTTATTATATAGAAAATTTAAATTGTTCTAGCCCACCAAAGCAAACAAAAATGTGGTCAGATCCATGATACTCTGTTTCACGCAGAGTTGTGTTGTTTCCATTGCTGCATTGTCAGGAGGAATTGAAAAGAAACAGATTTTGTCTGTTGTTTTGGGGTTGTCATATGAATCATTCCCAAGGAATGAGCCCTTAGCGCAGGATTGGTGGGGACTAGAGAATGGTCTCTACTTTCTTCTGTACCTTTTGACTATGAAATTTACTGCTGGACACACGAAAAGAGCAGCAAATGGTGATTTATTTCCACAGGATAGAGGACATTACATATTTTCCTGTTCTCTAGACATATTTTTAAAATTTATTTTGAGAAATCCATCTTCATTTATAGAGTGCTGATTAATGGCAGTGGTGCATGTTTGTATGATCTGAGTATGATGACAAACCTGAGGAACTCGGGGGCTCTATTTCAGTTTAAAATAAAATCAAACAATCCAAATACATTAGCCACTTTGTAACAAATGCTTGATATGTTTTCTCCAATATGTATGCCATACTTAAAGCTTTTTCTTAACAGTAAGAAACATATTCAACTGTGTATTTTACTGAGTATTCAATTGCCAAAATACATTTTCATATTCAGTTAATACATTTTATATGTAATAATTGTCGGACACGTTAGTTTTATTTGAGCTTATTTGTAGTATTTCTCATAGACTGAAATACGTGATAATTTTTCAGGAAAGTCCTGAAATATAAGTATTTCTAAAGGAAGGACTGCAAAGTGGCCCTCAAATACTTCTCATGGTGACTAAATTATCTTTCTTAAAAATTCCAATTTGCTTCATTTTTCTTTGTCTCTCAATTAGGTATAATGTAACTGATAACAGTTTCTAGATTCTTAATGCTAATCAAGTATTACACATAAATGAACTCATCTGAGCATCACAGTGCCCTCCTTTACTGAGGAAGAAAGGGAGGCTCAGAGAGGTTAAGTGGCTTGCTGGTAATCACACAAGTGATAAGGGGCAGAGCTGGAATTTGATCCCAAGGTCTTTGGCCCCAGAGACAACACCCGTCACCCCTAAATCATATTACCTGCATATCGGAATCATTATGTTGTATTTGTTCTTGAGAGGTATGTTCATATATAGCTTCCTAGCATCACAAAATCATATAATAATCCAAAAAAGTACAAATAAATTTACTTTGTTTAAAAAAAAAAAAACTTCAAACACTCTTTGTTCTCCATGAAGAAGAAAAATTGCCCACTGTCCTATCAAGAGGACCCTGGATGTATCTGACAATTCAGATTGATTTTCCTCCTTAGGTTATCTCACACAGTTATTCCTTAATTTTCCATTGTGTTTAAATTTTCAAACATTAGAAGCTCCTTCAAATTCCCTTCCATTATGTCAATATTTATGTAATTTTAAGCCAGAAGATACTCTTTGACAGTGAGAGGATATTGTTTTACCTTTTGAGAAAAGATTTTATGTACTGCCATGATTCATCTTATCTTCTCCAAAGTGTATGGACACTTGTATTTTTTTTTTTTTGAGAGTTGAAAGATGAAATAAAATGAATTTTTTAAAATGAGATCATTTGGGTCATTCTATTGGATTTACCAAACCTGGATATTCAAGCATCATTCTAAAAATTTAAATGTAGGGACCTTTGGGTCTAGAGAAAGTTTAAAATATTGTGATGCCCAACTTTGTACATTCAAGTACAAACTACTTTTGTACAAATCAGGGTGTGTCTAGTTCTTTCTGTCTTCACTGCTGCCATGCAAAGCCACCATCAACTCTCACCCTGAAGATTGGTCTTTTCCTCTCTGATCTCCCTATTTCTACTCTTGTCTCCCTGAGCATCATTTTCTGCATGGAAGCCAAGTATAATCTTTTCAAAAGCATAAATCAAAATATCTAACTCTTTGCTTCCAACCCTCTGCAATTTCCCATTGAACAAGTGTTGAAATTCCAAAATTTTGCAAAATTTTTATTGGAGTATAGTTGATTTACAATGTTGTGTCAGTCTTAGGTATACAGCAATGCGAATCAGTTATACATATACATATATTCACTCTTTTTAAGCTTCTTTTCCCATATAGGCCATTACAGAGTATTGAGTGGAGTTCCCTGTGCTCTACAGTAGGTCCTTATTAGTTATCTATTTTGTATATAGTAGTGTGTATATGTTAATCCCAATCTTCCAATTTATCCCTCCCCCAGCCAAAATTCACACATTTTAACTTGGGCTGCACGTACATGATCCTACTTCCATTCCAGCCTTACCTGATACTCTTCTCTCATTGTTTACTGTACTCTGACCATATGGCAATCTCTCTGTGTTTCCAATACTCAGAACTACCTGAAGGCTTATGGATTTATGCCCCTGATGGGAAATTTTCCCCCAGAAATCTCATCATTCAGGTTAAAAATTTAGTGTAACTCTCAAAGAGGTTCTTTGCCCTCCCAACATTTTCAGGAGCTGCTTCTCGTGGCCCCCATTGCCTGCTCACATGTTCTGTGATTTTTAGATTTTACAGTGTTAAGCTTTTTCTGCAGTCATTTTCTTTATATACTGAGGATTTTGTTGTTGTTAATCCATTCTGTAAGAGTTGTCTCTTCATCTCCATGAGAGCAAGGGCCATCTCTTTGATTTGATGCGGACTTTTCAGTGCCCAGTAAATAGTAGGTGCTGAGTAAATATTCATTGAACTGAACTATCGAATCATTTCCATTGCACAAGTCACCACAGTAATCTGTGTGAGGTTGTAGGATGGGCATTATCAGAGATGGGAAATGTCAGAATTGTTCTTCACCAAAATCTTGATGGCCAGTGTGAGACCAGGCTGAGAGAAGGGCATAGGTGTCCTGGTTTTAAGTCAAGTTTTCTCACTCAAATACCCTTTGTGTTCTTTATTGGTTCAATTATTTGGGCAGCATCTGTTAGAATTTCACAGTTAAAAAAAATAATTTCTTTTAGAGCACTGCACTTGTTACACTTGTGCAGTTTTTGTAGGAACTTGTCTTCCCAGAAGAATTATGGTAGTTGGACAAATGCTTGAGGATTTACTAAAGCAATAAACAGATTAACACTGCTGTGGGGTACACATCTGTATTACTCAGTTAAGAAAAATGCATAATTTGGAAACTGAACTATTTCTACCATGCAATACTGGCTGGCTGATGCAGTTTCACTTGGGCTTTCTTAATAGATGAAAGCTTGAATTTCCTACAAGTTGATTCTAAACGCAGTTATAAAGAAGGGATTTCGATTTCTTATCATATCAAAAGATATAGCAGTGTATATAACCCCCAAAACATAGATCGGTGCTATACCGATTGCCATTAGCATAATCTACTGTTCAGATGATATGATACTGTGCCACTCTTTGCAAATGGTATTTAACAGTCTCATTTGTGCTTTGACTTTAGAATTGATGATACAATTAGTAAATGTACTCATGGACAGGTGCATGCATAGGTAGTTTTCTGTGGAAATGAATGCTTAATAAGCTAATGGTATGTTTAATTTATCATTTTAATTGGAAATTAGAACAGATATACCACCTCAAAAAAATGACAAGCTATACTACCTTAAAATCACTAAAATTTAAAGCATTCTGGTGCTTTAGATATTCCAGAGAGTCTTTTAATAATAGGACTTGAAATCTACACCTTAGACTTCTGTAATTATAACTGAAGAATATCCTAAAGCAGAGTCACCAAAATTTTTCCTACATATCTCATTTACCACAATTTTAATTTATTTAAAAGAAAAAGAAATTAATGCAAATTTGAAATACATGCATAATTATTTTTGCTTGTTTTGTTTTTGCTTTAGAAATTGTTTTAAATCAATAATTATCTTAAATGGTATAATTCTTCCTATCCTTTCTTCCATTTCTTCTTTCATGAAAGATTTCTTGAATATCTATACGTCACCCCTCATCTGAAAGGATGTGAATAAAAAAGATACACAGTGCTCAGAGAGATCTGACAGCAAATGGACCAGTATAAGACTAAATAGTCATTATTAACAGCCCACTGTCAATAAATAAGGAATATGCTTTGAGCTGTATTTTCTAGTGATGGGAATGGCTTTTATAATGATCCCATTTACACTTTGTGACCTAGTTTTCTCTGCTAGCAAGTGCAGACATTTGTCAGGAATAGTATTAAGGTATATGGCCTTTTTCTCTAGTCTACCTAATGCCTACTTATCCTCCAATCTCCCAGACTCATTTCAAGCACCCTGTCATTCTTGACGCCTTCCTCGACCTCCCAGAATGGACTGGTTGTCTCTCATTTATGCTTCCGTAGTCCTCAGTATATTCATTGAATTTACCACAACAATTAATAGTTTTTGGTTTTCATTTTTGGTTTATGTATGTTCCCCATTTAATTCTTCAGAAAGGGATTTGTGGCCTCCTTAAATCTGAGGGCTTTTTCGGGAAGAAGACTGTCATATCATTTGCTTTACCACAGTTTCTGATGCAATACTGTGTATTCATGTGGCCTACACAGAGACTGCCTGAGTACCTGGGTTAAATCAGATTGATAACATATTTTGTTCAAGTAAGCCCCAGCCCCAGCAGCTATTAATCCAAATATTATGCACATTGTCTAAATCAGTTGTTCTCAGTCTGCGGTCCCTGAACCAGCAGCACTAGTAGCATCTTGAACTTTTAAAAAATGCAGATACTTGGATCCCAAATCCATCATACTGAATCAGAAATTGGAGGTTGGATGCAAATGTCAACTGATTCTGATGACTACTAAAGTTTGAAACCACTGATGTAAGCTGATACGAATGAGTAATAACGTATATAGTCAATATACTATATTATACCCAAACTATGGATTTGGTTTGTATTTATTTATTTATGAATATGGACTCATGCCTATTAAGAAGAACATTACAAATATCCAGCCCCTCTCCTTTCTCTGCTTTGATCCATGTATAAAGCAGGAAGCAGTACTGAGGAAACAAAAGTGCAGTTTAAGCTGAAATGGAACTTTCTTTGTCTCCAAACTTGCTTACAATGGGGTCCATATCATTCTAGGCTGTAATAATGACGTTTTGCTTTCAAAGGAGGAAAGCTCAGACCTCATCCTCTTGCAGTCCTTGCTGAATTGCAGTCTGCAACTTTGAATAAATGAGTGAGGAGAAAAGACACCAATGTATGTTGGCTGCCCTCTGAATGAGAGAAGTATATACATTTTATGATACCATATTGCACATAAGCAAAATAATTCTCTAAATTAAAGATTGATACCATCACAAATAAAAGAAAGCCAATGTGAGCACAAAGGATAGTATGTATAAAGTACTTGGAACAGTGCCTGGTACAGAATAAGTGTTCAATATCTATTAGCTACTATTATTACAGATCATCTAGATATTTAAAAGATAATCTAAACTCATGAGAAAGGGCAAAATATATCAGCCATACTTTACAATTTTAGTCAATTTTGAATGCAAAAAGGGACGGGGTGGGGAGGGCTGCATTTATTCAGTACGCATTTCAATTAACCTTACAAGTTGACCTTGAACAGAAGGATAGAAATGAGTAGTATTTATTACATATCTGTAATTGGCAGAGGGAAAGATTCTAAACGTTCTTGCTTCAGAGGCTAGAATTTAGCAAGTAGTCACGTATTTTATTGAAGATTACTTTAGCTTAATTAACACCTTTATCTACCCTTATACTTAGCAATAGTTTTTACATAGAGAATTTCAGTTTTCAGCTTCAAAGTTCCAAATATCTATGAAATAGCAAATTTAAGCAATGTCAGCAATGTTGCTTACATTTTATAAGAATAATCATATGACCAATTTTGCATAAAGTTGACCGTCATCAAAATCTTTCTACATATTGTTTATCTATAGAATGCAAGTTTTCTCAAGGGCAATAATTTATTGTGTGATAAGTATCATATTTCCAGTACCTAGAAAAGTGTCTGACACATAAGAGACATTGAAAATATTTAATCATGATAATTAATTGAATACAAGAAAGAATTTGTGTGAATCCCCATTATGACAGAAAGCAAATATTTAAATTTCTTTTTAATTTTGGAGGATGATGAATATTTATACTTTGTATTTTCAGCTATTATAGTATTTTAAAAAACAAAATAAAAATTGGTACCACGTATCTAAATTTATATTCCTTATTTAGAAGCATGCTATTATGATCTTGAACAAGATTAAAAATAACTCTTCTTTTAGAAAACAACAAAAACAAAAAACAGTACATTGTCTTTCCTTGCACCCCATTACACACATTTCCATAAACCTCTTACATTTAAAACTTTCCTCAACTTAGGGTGATGGTGTCATGAAAAAACATAGAAATGTAGCCAGGCAGACATGGTAAAATCTCAATTTGCCACTATGAGCAGGAACTCTTCTAAGCCTCAGTTTCCGCATCTATAAAACAATGTTAATATCAATCTTGCTCTGTTATTTTAAAGATTAAATAGAAACAAGTGTGAAAGCATCTAACATTAAATGTAATTTTCTTATCTCAAATTCATTTGAAATTTCTTTACAGCCACCCTGAAGTAAGAAACAAACAATGGCTTAATCTTCTAAGATTAAGTAGCCCAAAGTAGAACCTTCCATTTAATATATTAATGTATTAGATATATATTATTCTAAATTATATGAAAGGTATATTAACATAATAATACATTACTTAAAGCATTACATATGTCTCTCCATGAAATTGATTAACTATTCTAAAGTTAGAAAACATATGAAGGGTCTACCCTGGTTATATATCTTACCAGCTCTTGACCTTGAACAAGTTACTTAATGTCTTTAAGACTCAGTTTGTCATAGATAAATAGTAGAATAACAATAGCTACTTAATAGAGTTGTTGGGAGGATTAAAATTACTGTAAGGAAAACTTTAATAAACTTCAGTAAGTGACAACTCTTCTTAACTCTTTATTCAAGTACTTACAGAACAAATTTTATGTTAGGCATTTGTTTTTCTTTTCACTGTACTCCAAGTTCCATGTCGGTCATAAATTCAATAACAGAAACAGGAAATCTCAGAGTTTAATATTACAATGTTAACATTTAATGCACATAAGTTGTTTTTCATATTTTCACATGAAGAAGCAGCTCCATTTCTACAACTATTTTCATACCCACTCTTAGGCACAGTTTTCACTTTGTTTTTAAATAAAAATAAACATTAGGGAAATATTTATTTTGCCCTTAAGCCATTTAATTATTAATTATGTCCAGTTATTTCTCAGCAGTACCCAAGAAGCTTATTAGCAGACTGACTTAATAAATGTGGAACCTACTGTTAAGCCCAGATATTCTGCTAAGCCTGTATTTCTAATTGCACATATAAGATTTTCAAATGTATTACAAAGCTATTTTTATATAACTTTTCCTTTATTTCTATTAAGAAAATATATCGATCAATATTAATAGGCAGAGCAGAATTGAGCCACAAATTAGTTCAGACTTGTTCTGTCCAATGTGATAGCCACCAGCTAATGAGTCTATTGAGCCCATTCAGAAGCACACACTGGTTTTCAAAGACATAAAATTATATTAATAATTTTATATTGATTTTATGTTGAAATTATATTTTGTACATTTGTGTATTATGAAAATTAATTTTGCCTGTTTATTACTCTCTTAAATGTGGCTGCTAGAAAATTTTAAAAGATGATGTAATTCATGTTTGTGGCTCCCTGGTTTAGAATTTTACAAAAGAAGTCGGTCAAAAAGATTCCCTTAAACTAGGAAGAGACTTTATAACTACATACGTTTGTGTATGTTTATGTGTCTGTATACATGTATAATGACTATAGGTAAAACAATGAAATACATTACTAGCACAGTAGAAATATATATATGAATATACATATTTATGAATGAGAGTTCTATTTCAAAACTCATTGTTTTGTCACAAGTTGACTACTTATTTTGGGATTCGTAACTTGATTAGGTGTGTCACCTCCTCAAACAATTGACTGAATAAGATATTAGATTTAGTTGGAAATGGTAGAGACCCCACTCTACCGTTCTTCATTAATCGAGGACAGGAAATGCATATCTGGTCCTCACTTAACTAAGATGCAGGTAACTGAAAAGATTAAAGGCAGATTTTATTTTATTTTATTTATTTTATTTAATTTTACTTTATTATTTTATTTTTATTTTATTATTATTTTTTAACATCTTTATTGGAGTTTAACTGCTTTACAATAGTGTGTTAGTTTCTGCTGTATAACAAAGTGAATCAGCTATACATATACATATATCACCATATCTCCTCCCTCTTGCGTCTCCCTCCCACCCTCCCTATCCCACCCCTCTAACTGGACACAAAGCACAGAGCTGATCTCCCTGTGCTGTGCAGCTGCTTCCCACTAGCTATCTATTTTACATTTGGTAGTGTATACATGTACATGTTACTCTCTCACTTCATCCCAGGTTTCCCTTCCCCCTCCCTGTGTCCTCAAGTCCATTCTCTGCGCCTGTTTCTTTATTCTCCTGTCCTGCCCCCAGGTTCTTTAGAACACATATATATTTTTTAGATTCCATATATATATGTTAGCATATGGCATTTCTTTTTCTCTTTCTTACATATTTCGCTCTGTATGACAGACTCTAGGTCCATGCACCTCACTACAAATAACTCAATTTTGTTTCTTTTTATGGCTGAGTAATATTACATTGTATATATATGTGCCACACCTTCTTTATCCATTCATCTGTTGATTGACACTTAGGTTGCATCCATAACTTGACTATTGTAGTTACAGCTGCAATGAACATTGTGGTACATGACTCTTTCTGAATTATGATTTCTCAGGGTATATGCCCAGTAGTGGGATTGCTGGATTGTATGGTACTTCTATTTTTATTTTTTTAAGGAACACCCATGCTGGTCTCCATAGTGGCTGTATCAATTTACATTCCCACCAACAGTGCAAGAGTGTTCCCTTTTTTCCACACCCTCTCCAGCATTTAATGTTTCTAGACGTTTTGATGAAGGCCATTCTGACGGGTATGAGATGGTACCTCACTGTAGTTTTGATTTGCATTTCTCTAATGATTAGTGATGTTGAGCATCCTTTCATATGTTTCTTGGCAATCTGTATATCTTCTTTGGAGAAATGACTATTTAGGTCTTCTGCCCAATTTTGGATTGGGTTGTTTGTTTTTTGATATTGAACTGCCTGAGGTGCTTGTAAATTTTGGAGATTAATCTTTTGTCAGCTGCTTTGTTTACAAATAGTTTCTCCCATTCTGAGAGTTCTCTTTTTGTTTTGTTTATGGCATCCTTTGCTATGCAAAAGCTTTTAGGTTTCATTAGGTCCCATGTGTTTATTTTTGTCTTTATTTCCATTTCTCTAGGAGGTGGGTCAAAAAGGATCTTACTGTGATTTATGTCATAGAGTGTTCTGCCTATGTTTTCCTCTAAGAGTTTTATAGTGTCTGGCCTTATATTTAGGTCTTTAATCCATTTTGAGTTTATTTTTGTGTATGGTGTTAGGGAGTGTTCTAATTTCATTCTTTTATTTTATTTTATTTTATTTTATTTTATTTTATTTATTTATTTTTTTTTGCGGTACGCGGGCCTCTCACTGCTGTGGCCTCTCCCGCTGCGGAGCACAGGCTCCGGATGCACAGGCCCAGCGGCCATGGCTCACGGGCCCAGCCGCTCCGCGGCATGCGGGATCCTCCCAGACTGGGGCACGAACCCGTATCCCCTGCATCGGCAGGCGGACTCTCAACCACTGCGCCACCAGGGAGGCCCTAATTTCATTCTTTTAAATGCAGCTGTCCAGTTTTCCCAGCACCACTTATTGACGAGGCTATCATTTCTCCATGCATAAATTATTGCCTCCTTTATCAAAGATAAAGTGACCATATGTGTGTGGGTTTATCTCTGGGCTTTCTATCCTGTTCCATTGATCTATATTTCTATTTCTGTGCCAATACCATACTGTCTTAATGACTATAGCTTTGTAGTATGGTCTGAATTCAGGGAGCCTGATTCCTCCAGCTCCATTTTTCTTTCTCAAGATTGCTTTGGCTATTCAGGATCTTTTGCATTCCCATACAAAGTGTGAAATTTTTTGTTCTAGTTCTGTGAAAAATGTCTTTGGCAGTTAGATAGGGATTGCATTGAATCATTAGATTGCTTTGGGTAATATAGTCATTTTCACAATGTTGCTTTTTCCAGTCCAAGGACAAGGTATATCTCTCCATCTGTTTGTATCATCTTTAATTCCTTTCATCAGTGTCTTACAGTTTTCTGCATACAGGTCTTTTGTCTCTTTAGGTAGTTTTCTTCCTAGGTACTTTATTCTTTTTGTTGCAATGGTAAATGGGAGTGTTTCCTTAATTTCTCTTTCAGATTTTTCATCATTCATGTATAGGAATGCAAGAGATTTCTGTGCATTAATTTTGTATCCTGCTACTCTACCACATTCATTGATTAGCTCTAGTAGTTTTCTGATAGCATCTTTAGGATTCTCTATGTATAGTATCATGTCTGCAAACAGTCACAGTTTTACTTCTTCTTTTCTGATTTGGATTCCTTTTATTTCTTTTTCTTCTCTGATTGCTGTGGCTAAGACTTCCAAAACTATGTTGAATAATAGTGGTGAGAGTGGGCAACCTTGTCTTGTTCCTGATCTTAGTGGAAATCGTTTCAGTTTTACACCATTGAGAACAATGTTAGCTGTGTTTGTCATATATGGCCTTTATTATGTTGAGATAAGTTCCCTTTATGCCTACTTTCTGGAGAGTTTTTATTATAAACAGATGTTGAATTTTATTGAAAGCTTTTTCTGCATCTACTGAGATGATCATATGATTTTTCTCCTTCAATTTGTTAATATGGTGTATCACATTGATTGATTTGTGTGTTTTGAAGAATCCTTGCATTCCTGGGATAAATCCCACTTGATCATGGTGTATGATCCTTTTAATGTGCTGTTGGATTCTGTTTGCTAGTATTTTATTGAGGATTTTTGCATTTGTGTTCATCAGTGATATTGTCCTCTAGTTTTCTTGTTTAGTGACATCTTTGTCTGGTTTTGGTATCAGGGTGATGGTGGCCTCATAGAATGAGTTTTGGAGTTATCCTCCCTCTACTATATTTTGCAAGAGTTTGAGAAGGATAGGTGTTAGCTCTTCTCTAAATGTTTGATAGAGTTCACCTGTGAATCCATCTGGTCCTGGGCTTTTGTTTATTGGAAGATTTTTAATCACAGTTTCAATTTCAGTGCTTGTGATTGGTCTGGTTATGTTTCCTAATTCATCCAGATTCAGTCTCAGAAGTTTGTGCTTTTCTAAGAATTTGTCCTGTTCTTCCAGGTTGTCCATTTTATTAGCATGTAGTTCTTTGTACTAATCTCTCATGTTTCTTTGTATTTCTGCAGTGTCAGTTGTTACTTCTCCTTTTTCATTTCAAATTCTCTTGATTTCAGTCTTCTCCCTTTTTTTTTCTGATGAGTCTGGCTAATGCTTAATTGATTTTATTTATCTTCTCAAAGAACCATCTTTTAGTTTTATTGATCTTTGCTCTCATTTCCTTAATTTCTTTTTCATTTATTTTTGATCTGATTGTTACGATTTCTTTCCTTCTGCTAACTTTGGGTTTTTTTTTTCTTTCTCTTATTGCTTTAGGTGAAAGGTTAGGTTGTTTATTTGAGATGTTTCTTGAGGTAAGATTGTATTGTTATTTAGCAGTGTATTGTTTAGCCTCCATGTGTTTGTATTTTTTACAGATTTTTTCCTGTAATTGATATCAGTTTCCTACTGTTGTGGTTGGAAAAGATACCTGATACAACTTCAATTTTCTTAACTTTTTGAAGGCTTGATTTGTGACCCAAGATACGATCTATCCTGGAGAATGTTCCATGAGCACTTGAGAAGGAAGTGTATTCTTTTGTTTTGGGATGGAATGTCCTATAAATATCAGTTAAGTCCATCTTGTTTAATGTGTCATTTAAAGCTTGTGTTTCCTTATTTATTTTCATTTTGGATGATCTGCCCATTTTTGAAAGTGGAGTGTTAAAAGTCCCCTAATATGATTGTGTTACTGTCAGTTTCCCCTTTTATGGCTGTTAGAATTTACCTTATGTATTGAGGTGCTCCTATGTTGGGTGCATAAATATTTACAGTTGTTATATCTTCTTCTTGGTTTGATCCCTTGATTATTATGTAGTGTCCTTTGTTGTCCCTTGTAATAGTCTTTATTTTAAAGTCTATTTTTTCTGATGTGAGAATTGCTACTCCAGCTTTCTTTTGATTTCCATTTGCATGGAATATCTCTTTCCATCCCCTTACTTTCAGTCTCTATGTGTCCCTAGGTCTCAAGTGGGTCTCTTGTAGACAGCATATATACACGTCTTGTTTTTGTATCCATTCAGCCAGTCTATGTCTTTTGGTCAGAGAATTTAATCAATTTATATTTAACTAATTATCAATATGTATGTTCCTATTACCATTTTCTTAATTGCCTTCGGTTTGTTATTGTAGGTCTTTTCCTTCTCTTGTATTTCCTGCCTAGAGAAGTTCGTTTAGCATTTGTTGTAAAGCTGGATGGTGGTGCTGAATTCTCTTAGTTTTTGCTTGTCTATAAGGTTTTAACTTCTCTGTCAAATCTGAATGAGATCCTTGCTGGGTAGAGTAATCTTGGTTGCAGGTTTTTCTCCTTCATCACTTTAAATATGTCCTGCCACTCCCTTCTGGCTTGCAGAGTTTCTGCTGAAAGATCAGCTGTTAACCTTATCGAGATTCCCTCTTATGTTATTTGTGGCTTTTCACTTGCTGCTTTTAATATTTTTTCTTTGTATTTCATTTTTGATAGTTTGATTAATATGTGTCTTGGCGTGTTTCTCCTTGGATTTATCCTGTATGGGACTCTGTGCTTTCTGGACTTGATTGACTTTTTCCTTTTCCATATTAGGGAAGTTTACAACTATAATCTCTTTAACTATTTTCTCAGTCCCTTTCTTTTTCTCTTCTTCTTCTGGGACCCCTATAATTTGAATGTTGGTGCATTTAATGTTGTCCCAGAGGTCTCTGAGACTGTCCTTAATTCTTTTCATTCTTTTTTCTTTCTTCTGCTCTGAGGTAGTTATTTCCACTATTTTACCTTCCAGGTCACTTATCCGTTCTTCTGCCTCATTTATTATGCTATGGATTCCTTCTAGAGAATTTTTAATTTCATTTATTGTGTTGTTCATCATTGTTTGTTTGCTCTTTAATTCTTCTAGGTCCTTGTTAAACGTTTCTTGTATTTTCTCCATGCTATTTCCAAGATTTTGGATCATCTTTACTCTCATTACCCTGAATTCTTTTTTAGGACACTGCCTATTTCCTCTTCATTTGTTTGGCCTGGAGGGTTTTTACCTTGCTCCTTCATCTGCTGTGTATTTCTCTGTCTTCTCATTTTGCTTAACTTACTGTGTTTGGGGTTTCCTTTTCACAGGCTGCAGGTTCATAGTTCCCGTTGTTTTTTGTGTCTGCCCCCAGTGAGTAAGGTTGGTTCAGTGCATTGTGTAGGCTTCCTGGTTTAGGGGAATGTTGTTTATGTTCTGACAGTGAGGCTTGATCTTGTCTTTCTGGTGGGCAGGACTGTGTCTGGTGGTATGTTTTGGTGTTCTGAGAATTTATTATGACTTTAAGCAGCCTCTCTGCTAATGGGTGGGCTTGTGTTCCTGTCTTGCTAGTTGTTTGGCATAGGGTGTCCAGCACTGTAGCTTGCTGATCGTTGAGTGGAGCTGGGTCTTAGTGTTGAGATGGAGATCTCTGGGAGAGCTTTCACTGTTTCATATTACGTGGAGCCAGGAGGTCTCTGGTCGACCAATGTCCTGAACTTGGCTCTCCCCCCTCAGAGGCTCAGGCCTGACACCTGGCCAGATAAGAAGAGACTGTCAGCCACATGGTTCAGAAGAAAAGGGAGAAAAAAAAAAGAAAGGAAAGAAGGAAGGAAGGCAGAAAGAAAAGAAAATAGTAGAAAGTTATTGAAATTAAAATAAAATAAATATATTTTAAAAAAAGAAAGAAGGGAGCAACCAAACCAAAAAACACATCCACCAATGACAGTATGCACTGAAAACTATACTAAAAACAAAAACAAAAAAAAAATGGACAGACAGAACCCTAGGACAACTGGTAAAAGCAATGCTATACAGACAAAATCACACAAGGAAGCATACACATACACACTCACAAAAAAGAGAAGATAGAAAAAATATATATATATATAAAGGAAGAGAGCAACCAAATCAATAAACAAATCTACCTATGAGAATAAGTTCTAAATGCTAAAGTAAGATAAACATAAAACCATAAACAAATTAGATGCAAAAAGCCAACCCCAAGTCTACAGTTGATCCCAAAGTCCACCACCTCAGTTTTGGGATGATTCGTTGCCTGTTCAGGTATTCCATAAATGCAGGGTACATCAAGTTGATTGTGAAGATTTAATCTGCTGCTCCTGAGGCTGCTGGGAGAAATTTCCCTTTCTCTTCTTTGTTCGCACAGCTCCTTGGGTTCAGCTTTAGATTTGGCTCCCATCTGTGTGTAGGTCACCTGAGGGCGTCTATTCCCTCCCCAGACTGGACGGGGTTAAAGTAGCAGCTGATTAAGGGACTCTGGCTCACTCAGGCACAGGGGAGGGAGGGGTATGGAATGTGGGGTGAGCTTACGGCAACAGAGGCCAGCGTGACATTGCAACAGACTGAGGCACGCCATGTGTTTCCCAGAGAATTTGTCCCTGGATCATGGGACACTGGCAGTGGTGGGCTGCACAGTCTCCTGGGAGGGGAGTTTTGGAGAGTGACCTGTGCTTGCACACAGACTTCTTGGTGGCTGCAGCAGCAGCCTTAGCATCTCATGCCCATCTCTTGTATCCACGCTGATAGCCGCAGCTCACGTCCGTCTCTGGAGGTTGTTTAGGTGGTGCTCTGAATCCTCTCTCCTCGTGCACCCTGAAACAATGGTCTCTTGCCTCTTAGGCAGCTTCAGACTTTTTCCCAGACTCCCTCCCTGCTAGCTGTGGCGCACTAGTCCCCTTCAGGCTGTGTTCACGCAGCCAACCCCAGTCCTCTCCCTGGGATCTGACCTCTGAAGCCTGAGTCTCAGCTCCCAGCCCCTGCCCACCCCAGCGGGTGAGCAGACAAGCCTCTCGAGCTGATTAGTGCTGGTCAGCACCAATTCTCTGTGCGGGATTCTCTCCGCTTTGTCCTCTGTACCTCTATTGCTGTGCTCTCCCCCGTGGCTCCGAAGCTTCCCCCACCCCACCAATCCCTGTCTCTGCCAGTGAAGGGACTTCCTAGTGTGTGGAAACTTTTCCTCCTTCACAGCTCCCTCCCAGAGGTGCAGGTCCTGTCCCTATTCTTTTGTCTCTGTTTATTCTTTTTTCTTTTGCCCTACCCATGTACATGTTGAGCTTCTTGCCTTTTGGGAAGTCTGAGGTCTTCTGCCAGCGTTCAGTAGGTGTTCTGTAGGAGTTTTTCCACATGTAGATGTATTTCTGATGTATTTGTGGGGAGGAAGGTGATTTCCACATCTAACTCCTCCGCCATCTTGAAGGTCCCCCCAAGGGCAGATTTTATATACAGTTTGATCAATCAGGTAAAAGCTTGTTTAGGGCCTGCACACTCTTCTTCCACCATTACCTCTAGCATCCTCTTTCTCCTCTTTTCTACCTCTGTGTCTATACCTCCAGTGCCTATCTCTTGATCACCCTTGAGCTAATAAAATGAAATTTTCCTCTTCAATTTTTTGGAGCAGTTTGACAAGAATAGATAATAATTCTTTAAATGTTTGATAGATTTCACTTATGAAGCCATCTGATCCTGAGCTTTTGTTTCTTGGGAGTTGCTTGATTACTGATTCAATTTTATTCCTAGTGATCAGTCCATTCAGATTTTCTATTTCTTCCAATTCAATCTCAAAAGAGTCTATATTTCTAGGAATTTATCCTTTTCTTGCAGGTTGTCCAATTCGTTGGCATATAATAGTTCATGGTAATCTCTTATGATGCCTTGTATTTCTGTGGCATTTGCTGTAATTTTCTCCTTTTATTTCTGATATTATTCTTCCTAATGAATATGGCTAAAGTTTTATCAATTTCGTTTGTTTTCAGAGAACCACCTATTAATGTCATTCACATTTTCTCTTATTTTTTTAAGTCTCTATTTCATTTATTTCCTCTCTGATATTTGTTATTTCCTTCTTTTCACTAACCTGGGGCTTTGTTTGCTCTCCTTCTTTAGTTCCTTTAGGTGTAAGGTTTTGCTTTTTATTTGAGAATTTTCTTGTTTTGTGGAGGAGGGCTGTATCTCTATACTTCCCTCTTAGAATTGCTTTTGCTGCATCCCATAGATTTTGGAATTCTGTTTTTCATATTCATTTGTCTGGAGGTAGTTTTTAATTTCCTCTTTGATGTTTTGTTGTTGTTTTTGTTGACTCATTGGTTGTTTAGTAGCATGTTGTTTAGCCTCCACATGTTTGTGTTTTTTTCCAGTTTTCCTCTTATAATTGGTTTCTAGTTTTGTATTGTTTTGGTTGGAAAATATGCTTGATATGATTTCAGTCTTCTTAAATTAATGAGACTTGTGGCCTAACATGGGATCTATCCTGAAGAATGTTCCATGCACACTTGAAAAGAATGTATTCTGCTGTTTGGGGATGGAATTATATATATATATATATATATATATATATATATATATATATATATATATATATATATATATATATATGTATATATAATCTAGTGTCTAGTTTAAGGCCAATGTTTCCTAATTGTTTTTCTCTCTGGACTATATTCATTGATATAAATAGGATGTTAAACTCCCCTACTATGATTGTATTACTATCAATATTTCCGTTTATGTCTATTAACATTTGCTTTATGTGTTAGGTTCTTCTATTTGGGGTGCATAGATACTTAGAACTGTTACATCCCTTGTAGAATTCATTCTTTTGTGATTCTGTAATGTTCTTGTCTCTTGTTACAGTCTTTGTTTTAAAGTCTATTTTGTCTGATATATGTATTGCTACTCAAGCTTTCTTTTTATTTCCCTTTGCATGAAGTATCTTTTTTCATCCCTTCACTTTCAGTCTGCTTGTGTTTTTTAGGTCTGAAGTGAATTGCCTCTTGTAGGCAGCATACACATGTGACTTTTTTTTTTTTTTCAATTCAATTAGCTACCCTATATCTTTTGACTGGAGCATTTAGTCAATTTACATTTAAAGTAATCATTGATAGGTATGTACTTATTGCCATTTTGTTGATTGTTCTCTGGTTGTTTTGTAGTTCTTCTCTGTTTCTTTTTCTCTTGTTCTCTTCCCTTGTAATTTGTTGTCTTTCTTTAGTGTTGTTTTTATTCTTTTCTCTATTTTTTGTGTGTCTCTTATAGGTTTTTCATTTGTGGTTAACATGATGTTCATGTATAACAACATATATTTATAGCAGTCTATTCTATGTCGATGACTGCTTAAGTTTGAACATATTCTGAAAGCACTACATTTTTATTCCCTCCCTCACCCCACATTTTATGCTTTTGACATCATATTTTACATCTTTTTATTTTGTGTATTGATTAATTATTTTAAATATAGATGATTTTACTAGATTTTTTAACCTTCAAACTAGCTTTCTAGGTGTCCGATCCTCTACTTCCACTATATGTTTGATTTACCAGTGAGGTCTTTTTTTTTAATATATAACAAATTTAATCAGTTATACATATACATATGTTCCCATATCCCCTCCCTTTTGTGTCTCCCTCCCACCCTCCCTATCCCACCCTTCCAGGTGGTCACAAAGCACCGAGCTGATCTCCCTGTGCTATGCGGCTGCTTCCCACTAGCTATCTACCTTACGTTTGGTAGTGTATATATGTCCATGCCGCTCTTTCACTTTGTCACAGCTTACCGTTCCCCCTCCCCATGTCCTCAAGTCCATTCTCTAGTAGGTCTGTGTCTTTATTCCTTTCTTACCCCTATGTTCTTCATGACATTTTTTTTCTTAAATTCCATATATATGTGTCAGCACACAGTATTTGTCTTTCTCTTTCTGACTTACTTCACTCTGTATGACAGACTCTAGGTCCATCCACCTCATTACAAATAGCTCAATTTCATTTCTTTTTATGGCTGAGTAATATTCCATTGTATATATGTGCCACATCTTCTTTATCCATTCATCCGATGATGGACACTTAGGTTGTTTCCATCTGCGGGCTATTGTAAACAGGGCTGCTATGAACATTTTGGTACATGTCTCTTTTTGAATTATGGTTTTCTCAGGGTATATGCCCAGTAGTGGGATTGCTGGGTCATATGGTAGTTCTATTTGTAGTTTTTTAAGGAACCTCCATACCGTTCTCCATAGCGGCTGTACCAATTCACATTCCCACCAGCAGTGTAAGAGTGTTCCCTTTTTTCCACACCCTCTCCAGCATTTATTGTTTCTAGATTTTTTGATGATGGCCATTCTGACTGGTGTGAGATGATATCTCATTGTAGTTTTGATTTGCATTCCTCTAATGAGCAAAGATGTTGAGCATCCTTTCATGTGTTTGTTGGCAGTCTGTATATCTTCTGTGGAGAAATGTCTATTTAGGTCTTCTGCCCATTTTTGGATTGGGTTGTTTGTTTTTTTGTTATTGAGCTGCATGAGCTGCTTATAAATTTTGGAGATTAATCCTTTGTCAGTTGCTTCACTTACAAATATTTTCTCCCATTCTGAGGGTTGTCTTTTGGTCTTGTTTATGGTTTCCTTTGCTGTGCAAAAGCTTTTAAGTTTCATTAGGTCCCATGTGTTTATTTTTGTCTTTATTTCCATTTCTCTAGGAGGTGGGTCCAAAAGGATCTTGCTGTGATTTATGTCATTGAGTGTTCTGCCTATGTTTTCCTCTAAGAGTTTGATAGTTTCTGGCCTTACATTTAGGTCTTTAATCCATTTTGAGCTTATTTTTGTGTATGGTGTTAGGGAGTGATCTAATCTCATACTTTTACATGTCCCTATCCAGTTTTCCCAGCACCACTTATTGAAGAGACTGTCCTTTCTCCACTGTACATTCCTGCCTCCTTTATCAAAGATAAGGTGACCATATGTCCGTGGGTTTATCTCTGGGCTTTCTATCCTGTTCCATCGATCTATCTTTCTGTTTTTGTGCCAGTACCATACTGTCTTGATGACTGTAGCTTTGTAGTATAGTCTGAAGTCAGGGAGCCTGATTCCTCCAGCTCCATTATTCGTTCTCAAGATTGCTTTGGCTATTCGGGGTCTTTTGTGTTTCCATACAAATTGTGAAATTTTTTGCTCTAGTTCTGTGAAAAATGCCAGTGGTAGTTTGATAGGGATTGCATTGAATCTGTAGATTGCTTTGGGTAGTAGAGTCATTTTCACACTGTTGATTCTTCCAATCCAAGAACATGGTACATCTCTCCATCTATTTGTATCATTTTTAATTTCTTTCATCAGTGTCTTATAATTTTCTGCATACAGGTCTTTTGTCTCCTTAGGTAGGTTTATTCCTAGATATTTTATTCTTTTTGTTGCAATGGTAAATGGGAGTGTTTCCTTGCTTTCACTTTCAGTTTTTTCATCATTAGTATAAAGGAATGCCAGAGATTTCTGTGCATTAATTTTGTATCCTGCTACTTTACCAAATTCATTGATTAGCTCTAGTAGTTTTCTGGTAGCATCTTTAGGATTCTCTATGTATAGTATCATGTCATCTGCAAACAGTGACAACTTTACGTCTTCTTTTCCAATTTGGATTCCTTTTATTTCCTTTTCTTCTCTGATTGCTGTGGCTAAAACTTCCAAAACTATGTTGAATAAGAGTGGTGAGAGTGGGCAGCCTTGTCTTGTTCCTGATCTTAGTTTAAGTGGTTTCAGTTTTTCACCATTGAGGACGATGCTGGCTGTGGGTTTGTCATATATGGCCTTTATTATGTTGAGGAAAGTTCCCTCTATGCCTACTTTCTGCAGGGTTTTTATCATAAATGGGTGTTGAATTTTGTCGAAAGCTTTCTCTGCATCTATTGAGATGATCATATGGTTTTTCTCCTTCAATTTGTTAATATGGTGTCTTATGTTGATTGATTTGCGTATATTGAAGAATCCTTGCATTCCTGGAATAAACCCCACTTGATCATGGTGTATGATCCTTTTAATGTGCTGTTGGATTCTGTTTGCTAGTATTTTGTTGAGGATTGTTGCATCTATGTTCATCAGTGATATTGGCCTGTAGTTTTCTTTCTTTGTGACATCCTTGTCTGGTTTTGGTATCAAGGTGATGGTGGCCTCATAGAATGAGTTTGGGGGTGTTCCTCCCTCTGCTATATTTTGGAAGAGTTTGAGAAGGATAGGTGTTAGCTCTTCTCTAAATGCTTGATAGAATTCGCCTTTGAAGCCATCTGGTCCTGGGCTTTTGTTTGTTGGAAGATTTTTTATCACAGTTTCAATTTCAGTGCTTGTGACTGGTCTGTTCATATTTTCTATTTCTTCCTGATTCAGTCTTGGCAGGTTGTGCATTTCTAAGAATTTGTCCCTTTCTTCCACATTGTCCATTTTATTGGCATAGAGTTGCTTGTAGTAATCTCTCATGATCTTTTGTATTTCTGCAGTGTCAGTTGTTACTTCTCCTTTTTCATTTCTAATTCTATTGATTTGAGTCTTCTCCCTTTTTTTCTTGATGAGTCTGGCTAATGGTTTGTCTATTTTGTTTATCTTCTCAAAGAACCAGCTTTTAGTTTTATTGATCTATGCTATCGTTTCCTTCATTTCTTTTTCATTTATTTCTGATCTGATCTTTATGATTTCTTTCCTTCTGCTAACTTTGGGATGTTTTTGTTCTTCTTTCTCTAATTGCTTTAGGTGCAAGGTTAGGTTGTTTATTCGAGATGTTTCCTGTTTCTTAAGGTGGGATTGTATTGCTATAAACTACCCTCTTAGAACTGCTTTTGCTGCATCCCATAGGTCTTGGGTCATCATGTCTCCATTTTCATTTGTTTCTAGGTATTTTTAATTTCCCCTTTGATTTCTTCAGTGATCACTTCGTTATGAAGTAGTGTATTGTTTAGCCTCCATGTGTTTGTATTTTTTACAGATCTTTTCCTGTAATTGATATCTAGCCTCTAGTGTTGTGGTCGGAAAAGATACTGGATACAATTTCAATTTTCTTAAATTTACCAAGGCTTGATTTGTGACCCAAGATATGATCTATCCTGGAGAATGTTCCATGAGCACTTGAGAAAAATGTGTATTCTGTTGTTTTTGGATGGAATGTCCTATAAATATCAATTAAGTCCATCTTGTTTAATGTATCATTTAAAGCTTGTGTTTCCTTATTTATTTTCATTTTGGATGATCTGTCCATTGGTGAAAGTGGGGTGTTAAAGTCCCCTACTATGAGTGTGTTACTGTCGATTTCTCCTTTTATGGCTGTTAGTATTTGCCTTGTGTATTGAGTGCTCCTATGTTTGGTGCATAAATATTTACAATTGTTATATCTTCTTCTTGGATCGATCCCTTGATCATTATGTAGTGTCCTTCTTTGTCTCTTCTAGTCGTCTTTATTTTAAAGTCTATTTTGTCTGATATGAGAATTGCTACTCCAGCTTTCTTTTGATTTCCATTTGCATGGAATATCTTTTCCATCCCCTTACTTTCAGTCTGTATGTGTCTCTACGTCTGAAGTGGGTCTCTTGTAGACAGCATATATATGGGTCTTGTTTTTGTATCCATTCAGCCACTCTGTGTCTTTTGGTGGGAGCATTTAGTCCATTTACATTTAAGGTAATTATCGATATGTATGTTCCTATTCCCATTTTCTTAATTGTTTTGGGTTCGTTATTGTAGGTCTTTTCCTTCTGTTGTGTTTCTTGCCTAGAGAAGTTCCTTTAGCATTTGTTGTAAAGCTGGTTTTGTTGTGCTGAACTCTCTCAGCTTTTGCTTGTCTGTAAACGTTTTAATTTCTCCATCAAATCTGAATGAGATCCTTGCTGGGTAGAGTAATCTTGGTTGCAGGTTTTTCTCCTTCATCACTTTAATTATGTCCTGCCACTCCCTTCTGG
This sequence comes from Mesoplodon mirus, assembly GCF_964341445.2. Lineage (NCBI taxonomy): Eukaryota > Metazoa > Chordata > Mammalia > Artiodactyla > Ziphiidae > Mesoplodon > Mesoplodon mirus. Next base: position 114,652,340 of record NC_138982.1, read on the forward strand.
CTTGTATAGTTTCTGCTGAGAGATCAGCTGTTATCCTGATGGGCATTCCCTTGTGTGTTATTTGTTGTTTTTGCCTTGCTGCTTTTAATATGATTTCTTTGTGTTTAATTTTTGACAGTTTGATTACTATGTGTCTTGGCGTATTTCTCCTTGGATTTCTTCTGTATGGGACTCTCTGTGCCTCCTGGACTTGATTAACTATTTCCTTTCCCATATTGGGGAAGTTTTCAACTAGAATCTCTTCAAATATTTTCTCAGTCCCTTTCTTTTTCTCTTCTTCTTCTGGGACCCCTATAATTTGAATGTTGGTGCGTTTAATGTTGTCCCAGAGGTCTCTGAGACTGTCCTCTGTTCTTTTCATTCTTTTTTCTTTATTTTGCTCTGCAGCAGTTATTTCCACTATTTTATCTTCCACCTCACTTATCCGTTCTTCTGCCTCAGTTATTCTGCTATTGATCCCATCTAGAGTATTTTTTATTTCATTTATTGTGTTTTTAATTGATGCTTGATTCATCTTTAGTTCTTCTAGGTGCTTGTTAACTGTTTCTTGCAGTTTGTCTATTCTATTTCCAAGATTTTGGATCTGGGAAATAGAATCTTGGATCATCTTTACCATCATTATTCTGAATTCTTTTTCAGGTAGACTGCCTATTACCTCTTCATTTGTTAGGTCTGGTGGGTTTTTATCTTGCTCCTTCTCCTGCTGTGTGTTTTTCTGTCTTCTCATTTTGCTTATGTTACTGTGTTTGGGGTCTCCTTTTTGCAGGCTGCAGGTTCGTAGTTCCTGTTGTTTTTGGTGTCTGTCCCCAGTGGCTAAGGTTGCTTTAGTGGGTTGTGTAGGCTTCCTGGTGGAGGGGACTAGTGCCTGTGTTCTGGTGGGTGAGGCTGGATCTTGTCTTTCTGGTGGACAGGTCCACGTCTGGTGGTGTGTTTTGGGGTGTCTGTGGACTTCTTATGATTTTAGGCCACCTCTCTGCTAATGGGTGGTGTTGTGTTCCTGTCTTGCTAGTTGTTTGGCTTAGGGTGTCCAGCACTGTAGCCTGCTGGTCGTTGAGTGAAGCTGGGTGCTGGTGTTGAGATGGAGATCTCTGGAAGATTTTCGCCGTTTGATATTATGTGGAGCTGGGAGGTCTCTTGTGGATCAGTGTCCTGAAGTTGGCTCTCCCACCTCAGAGGCACAGCACTGACTCCGGGCTCCTCAATTTGGGATGATGTGTTGTCTATTCATGTATTCCACAGATGCAGGGTACATCAAGTTGATTGTGGAGCTTTAATCCGCTGCTTCTGAGGCTGCTGGGAGAGGTTTCCCTTTCTCTTCTTTGTTCTCACGGCTCCTGGGTCTCAGCTTTGGATTTGGCCCCGCCTCTGCGTGTAGGTCGCCGGAGGGCGTCTGTTCTTCGCTCAGATAGGACAGGGTTAAAGGAGCAGCCTCTTCAGGGACTCTGGCTCACTCAGGCCGGGAGGGAGGGAGGGGCACGGAGTGCGGGGCGAGCCTGCAGCGGCAGAGGTCGGCGTGACGTTGCACCAGCCCGAGGCGCACCGTGCGTTCTCCCAGGGAAGCCGCCCCTGGATCCCGGGACCCCGGCAGTGGCGGGCTGCACAGGCTCCCGGAAGGGCAGTGTGGACAGTGACCTGCGCTCGCACACAGGCTTCTTGGCGGCGGCAGCAGCAGCCCCAGCGTCCCACGCCTGTCACTGGGCTCCGCGCTTTCAGTCGCGACTCGCGCCCGTCCGTGGAGCCCCTTTAAGCAGCGCTCTTAATCCCCTCTCCTCGCGCACCAGGAAACCAAGAGGGAAGAAAAAGTCTCTTGCCTCTTCGGCAGCTCCAGAGTTTTCCCGGACTCCCTCCCGTCTAGCTGTGGCACATTAGCCCCCTTCAGGCTGAGTTCTCGCCGCCAGCCCCAGTCCTCTCCCTGCGCTCTGACCGAAGCCCGAGCCTCAGCTTCCAGCGCCGCCGGGGCGACCAGACAAGCATTTCGGGCTGGTGAGTGCCGCTCGGCACCGATCCTCTGTTTGGGGATCTCTCCGCTTTGCCCTACCCAGGTATGTGGGGAGTTTCTTGCCTTTTCGGAGGTCTGGGGTCTTCTGCCAGCGTTCAGTAGGTGTTCTGTAGGGGTTGTTCTACGTGTAGCTGTATTTCTGGTGTATCTGTGGGGAGGACGGTGATCTCCGCGTCTTACTCTTCCGCCATCTTACCCGGAAGTCGAGGTCTTTTTCTTTCATAATTTCCTTGTTGCTAGTATGGTCTTTCCCTTTCTATCTAAAAAAGTCTCTTTAACGTTTCTTATAAGGCCAGTTTAATTGTCATGAACTTTTTTAGCTTTTGCCTGTCTAGGAAACTTTTTATTTCTCCTTTAATTCTGAATGATAATTTTGCTGGGTAGAGAATTTTTGGTTGTAAGGTTTTCGTTTTTTGGTTTTTTTCTTTTAGCACGTTGGATATATCATGTCAACCTCTTCTGGCCTGTAATGTTTCTACTGTAAAATCAACTGATTGTCTTATGGGGAGTTCCTTCTTCATAACTAGGTGTTTTTTTTCTTGCTGCTTTTAATATTCTCTCTTTAAGCTTCATATTTTAATTTTACTGTGTCTTGGTGTGAATCTCTTTGGGTTCATCTTGTTTGGGGATTTCAGTGCTTCCTAGACTTGGATGTCTGTTTCTTTTGCCAGGTTGGGGAAGTTTTCAGCCATTATTTCTTCAAATATGGTTTCTGTTCCCTTCTCTCTCTCTTGTCTTTCTGGGACTCCTATAATATGAATATTAGTATGCTTAATGTTGTCCCAGAGTTCTCTTAAACTATCTTTTTTTTTTCCTTTTATTTATTTATTTATTTATTTGACTGTGCTGGGTCTTAGTTGTGGTATGCGGGATTTTTAGTTGCAGGATATGGGATCTACTTCCCTGACCAGGGATTGAACTCAGGCCCCCTGTACTGGGAGCATGGAGTCTTAACTGCTGGACCCCTGGGGAAGCCCCCTCTCTTAAACTATTTTCAACTTTTAATTATTTTTCCTTTTTGCTGTTCTGATTGAGTGATTTTCACCATCCTGTTTTCCAGATTGATGATCCATTCTTCTGAATCTTTGAATCTTCTGTTGATTCCCTCTAGTGTATTTTTTATTTCAGTTATTGTACTCCTAGTTCTGATTTGCTCTTTTTTATATTTTCCATCTCTTTTTACAACTTCTCACTGAGTTCATCCATTCTTCTCCCAAGTTCAGTGAGCATTTTTATACCTATTACTGTGAACTGTATTTGGTAAATTACTTTTCTCCATTTCTTTTCATTCTTCTTCTAGGGATTTCTCTTGTTCTTTCATTTGGAAAGTATTACTTTGTCTCCCTATTTTGCATAACTCTCTGTGTTTTCTTCTATGTATTAGGGACTATATTCCCAGTCTTCAAATAATATCCTTATGTATAAAGTGTCCTGTGCGCCCAGTGGCACAATCCCTTCTGGTCACCAGATCCAGATGCTTCAGGTATATCCTCTGTGTAGGCTCAATACATCCTATTGTTGAGATTGGGTCATCATTGTTGCAGGTGCACTAGTGAGCAGGATGGCCTCTGGTTCAGCTGGCTGAATGGCTCATCCACATCTGCTGTGGATGCCCTGGTGGGTGGGGGTTGGTCCCCAGTCTGGCTTCCTATGAGCTCTGACCATGTCTGCCATAGGAATGGTGTTGGATAGGGTTGGCCCCCAGCCTGCCTGGCTGCAAGGCCTGGCCATGACTGTTGTGAGCACACTGGCGTACAGGTATGGTCCCATGGAGCAAGAGCCACCTTGGAGGGGTACTAGTTCTAGCTGGGTCTGCCCACCAGGTGGAGTGGGGCAGGGGCAGCTTTGGAAGGGCTGGTCAGGGTGGGCAGTTTGGTCGGGGCAAGTCCTCAAGGGAACACGGGGGTGAGGTGCATGACTTTAGCTAAGTTGATTAAGAAAGACAGAAATGTCACTCTCTAGCACCAGGCCAGCTAGATGGAAGGAGCATTTTTTTTAAAATCGTGCCCACCAGTACTTCCATCACTAGAAAGTTCCTGCCCCTCCAGCACCTGCCCCAGTATTAGTCAATGACTCTCCTTTTTGTATGACCCAGTGCTTTCCAAACTGTTGCCTCTTCTCTGGAACTTGGAACCAGTGAGTTTGCACGCAAGTCCTTCAAGAGCAAAATCTTGATTTCCCATAGCCCTCCAGCTCTTGCAGATGTAAGCCCCATGGATTTTCAACGTCCAATGTTATTGGGGCTCATTTTCCCAGTCCAGGTCCCCTAGGCTGGGAAGCCCATTCTGGGGCTCAGTCCCCACTGTCCTCAATGTGGAACTTTGCTGTTGTGACATTCCTCCTGCTTATAGGTCACCAAATTGGTGGTGTGGGTTCTGTCTAGACTGAGTCTCTGCCCTTCCTACCTATCTTGATGTTGCTGTTTCTTTATAAGCTTTAAATAATTTGTAGAACATGTAGAAATGATCTGCTAGTCTTCAGGTTGTTCTCAGAGATAGTTACTGTATCTATAGTTGTAGTTTTGGTGTGTCTCTGGCAGGAGGTAAGCTCAGGATTTTTCTACTTCACCATTTTAATCCACAAGTCTTCAAGACAGTATTTTAAGCCCTTTAATTTTACTATCTATTTTAGTACTCATAAGTCTGTAAGTTAAGAAGTACTATTATGAGCATTTTGCAAAAGAATAAGTTCATAGAAATAAATCATTTTCCCAAGATTACTCAAGTGGGAAGTGGCAGTATTTGGTTGGTCAGTTTCTGCGTGCATAGGTGGGTAGATGTGTCTGCGCGCAAATGTGTATTAATCCTGAAGTAAAGTAAGCATGTGCTATAACCTGCAAGGGAAAGGAAAGTGCCAGATTAGGGTTTCAAATCCAGATAGTCTGGCTCCAGAAATGATGATCTTAATCTCAGTGCTGTACTTCTCTGAGAGACCTGAAAATCTAGTTGGGTAGCTAAAATGTACTTATCAGAACCCTACCCAACAAAACTAGGGGGTGGGAATATTTAACAAGTACATAGAGAGCTATGGGAATTCAAGGAAGAAAGTTATCACCTCTGCCATGGTTAGCTGGAAAGATAATATGTGATCGGGGGTGGGATAGTACTTGCGATGATTTTTTTTCTACTTGGTGTCATCCTTAACATACATGCATACATACATGCATAGGAAATGACTTTTACTTATTTGAAAATACAGATGTTCATTCGTTTAGTTCTCTGTAAAGAAACAGGAGCTAATCCATAGAATACAAATATGTCCAAGTTCATTGTAGAGATAAAACACATTTTTAGAAAATTAAGTTCTTAATTGTGTATGTGTGTGAAGATAAAATTGTAAACTGGCATGCATTTAGCATTGCAGTGTGTAATAAGAGTGTGTCACTATCTTTATTCATTTGTTTGTTCTTTAGTATTCTAGAGTAATGAACAATGTGCTGTGATCTAGAGGACAGCTGCATACTTTCTTTATAATCATTATAGTATATGATATAATTTCAGAATGACATAACTTTGCCAAAAATAAGCAAAATAAGGAAAGTAGAAAATAAGTGAAGGAGTAAAATGCTTAAATAACTTTAGGTGGGCCCTTGATGCTCTTGAGCATTTATATTTAATTCCTTAATCTATTTATTAACAACTCCTTAATAATTTCTCACCCCTTCAGATTACATTACTTCATGCCATCCTTAGCCTCTAAGAACATAAAAGCAACCAGAAAGAATTCCAACAAACCACTACCACAACATTCACGTATCTACCTACCTGTCTGCCAACGTAGATGAAAGTCTCTCCCAGTACCAAAGATAAACTTTCCATGTTTCTCATTAAAGCTGCCCTTTATGCCCGATCTCACTTCCTCTCTGAAAATACTCTGAAAATTCTCCCCAAAATCACCAGATTTTCTTCTCTAAAAATCCTTCCCATTAACATTCACCACTGTCTAACATACTTTACATTTTCTTGTTTATCTCTGGTATGGCTGTTGCCTCCACTACATTGTAAGCTCTGTAAGGTCAGAGGTGTTTGATGTGTTTTCTACTGCTCTACCACCCTATGATAACTCATATTGCACAATAAGCATTTATTGAAAGTATAAATGAGTAGGATTTTCAGAAGCTTGTGTCAGGTTTTACATTGGAAACTCATCATCCAAATTCAAAATAAAATAAAAAATGTAAGCCTGAAGGGGGAAAATCCAAGCACAGATAATATGACTACAATTTTAAGCTTGTATGTGAGAGTACGAGACATGGATAGAATCAGGAGGTTATAGAAAGGCAATTCACATTCTTCAAAGTTATATGAATCACCAAAACTTCTTAGCTTTCTATGGCATCAGCCTAAAACCTGAAGTTTAGGTTGTATTTTATTCTAATTTTAGGTAAATACAAACAAAAGGAATAGGACCTTTACAAATAATGCCTGTGAATTTAAGCTGCTAACTTTAACACAACTCTATAGCCTCATGTCTTCTTTCATTTATCTTCATTTCTCATCCTCAATTGTCTAGTTTTCTGAAGTAACTTTAAATAGCTCCTATATGACTCATAAATGCATATTGCAGATGATATACTCTAAAAGCATTTTAATCGTTCTTATTCATCTAGCTTTTCTTTTAACTGGTTAGTAACTTAACAACAAGTGAAATAAGTTTTCTCAGGGGCCTATTTCCCACCTGTGTATGGACTGGGTTGTCAGAATTTAGCTAAATAGGGCTAAAAGAGGATTGTTTCATCTACATAATGACCATAGGATTCTTTCTATCTCTCTGCACAAAACTCATAATCTCTGAAAGATTAGCCATATATAATCATTCTGTTTATGGGGAGCTCAGACACTAAGAAGTAATAGAACCTGGCAGTCTTTTCTATTTGAACTACATAGAAAGGGATTTATAAAGTTTTAGAAGAAAGCTCCCAAAAGCATTGAAAAAAGAATACAGTTTTCTTGGCTTTTCTGCAGACAATCCATTGGTTTTAATTGCACAAGAGGTTGCACGTTAAAAGTAGGGATAAAAGTTTGTGAAATAGGATGGTGCTTTTAAATCTGTACCCTTGTCAAATTGTCTAATGGAAAGGCATAAATAGTACTGCAGTCTATTTTTGGCCGGTATTTTAAAATTTCCTTGGAATGTTATTAACTCTTTAATTATATGAGTTTTTTCAACAACTACATTTGGAATACATCAATTTTTTTTACAATCTATCATACTTTTGAAAAATTAAACAGTATTTTGGGGGATATAAATGACAACTTTGGTCTTATTGAATGACAATTCTTTCACCTCTGTTATGTGTGTATGTGTATATGTATGTATGTCTATATTTTAATACCTAATCTGCTGAAATTAAATAGAAATTACAACACTCAAAAGATTGTACCACTTAAGGGTAGATATTCTATGTTATTCTTTTTTTGTAACCAGTTATCATAGTTACAAAAACACGTTAAATGAATGAGGTAATAAATGAGTGGATGCACTTTTACAAATATGTGTATGGTGAAACTAGGGACAGATAGAGCTGTCTGTATCTCAACATGAATCTAAACTACTCCTACTCCAAGTTCAGAGAGGCCTGAAGATGCCTAAAAGCTTGATTGATGGTTTGGTCCAAATTTCATTGGATTAGGTCCATTTACATGAAAGAGCTTTGTTTGAGTATACTATCTTAGCTTTAAAGAAGAGTTGCAATTTTGAGTATAACATATCTCATTCATATATTTTTTTATAAATTTATTTATTTATTTGTTTATTTTTGGCTGTGTTGGGTCTTTGTCGGGTCTTTGTTGCTGCACGTGGGCTTTCTCTAGTTGTGGTGAGTGGGAGTGTGCGGGCTTCTCATTGTGGTGGTTTCTTTTGTTGTGGAACATGGGCTCTAGGCACGCAGGCTTCAGTTTTTGTGGCATGTGGGCTCAGTAGTTGCAGCTCTTGGGCTCTAGAGCTCAGGCTCAGTAGTTGTGGTGCATGGGCTTAGTTGCTCTGTGGCACGTGGGATCTTCCCAGACCAGGGCTCAAACCCGTGTCCCCTGCATTAGCAGGTGGATTCTTAACCACTGCACCATAAGGGAACACCCCCCATATATTTATTCAACAAATAATATGTGAACAATTATTATCTGTCAGTAGCTGCTCTGGGCACTGGAATTGACCTCAATGAACTCATATTCCATTGGGAATATAGACAATAAACAAGCGTACTAATGAATAAAATATGTAATCTCTGGTAAGGATAGTTTCATTGAAATAAATAAAGCAGGAAAATGAAGCTGAAAATGGTCCATGATGTGAGGGTCTACATCTAAATATGGAGGTCAGGAAAGACCTCATTCTGGAGGTCACAAGTGATTTGAGAGCAGGATATTGGGAAGAATAGTGCATTAGTCCAAGTGGGCAATGATAATTGTACAAACCTTGGTCTGTGAATGGAAATAGAAAGAAATGTTTGGATTTGAGAAACATTTTGGAAATAGAGTCTACAAGACATGCTGATAACATTTTCTAAATCATGCTTGTGGGGGGTCTGAAGTTGTGGGGAAGAGTGTTGCTAAAGGACCAGGGATATAAAATAGCCCTTGAAATTTGATTTCTCTATGTGAAAATTATTGGGGGTCTGCATAAGTGGATCTGAAACTAAGCAGATAGGTCTGGGATGGATACAGGAATTTGGAGACATTCATAGTTGGTTTTTAAATCTGCCTCAGGAGATAGAATCTACAAGATAGTATATATAGAGAATAGTAAGTTAACTGTGGTGTCCTGGAGTGTAGCCATATTCAAGTATCAGAAGAAGAGCCAGGGATATGCAAAATTCAGGCAGTCTGCTTAGCAGTAGTCATCCAAATGAATAGCATAAAATGGCTCAGCCCTACTCTGGTATTGAGGCCCAGCAGTGATACTTCAGTACCTATTAAGGGGGTTGGTAGAGGGGTGGGTGTAGAACTGGGAAGTTGGAGAATGGAAAGAAGTTATGTACTTGCCCAAAACAGCTTGGTATACTAAGCACATTTTCAAGACTAGCTCTCAGGCCCAGAGAAATGAGACTGGAAACCTTATACCCATTAGGGTTACAAACTGGAGACTAGATGTCAAAAACAAGGCAGGAGAGTCAGAGCTCTGGTGTCTACTTCTCCTCATTGTGAGGGCACTGGAGCTCAATGAATTATGCCAACCTTACTAACTGTGGGCTCTGGCTGTATTCTTTGAGGTTAGATAAATGACTACTTGACTATAATTCTTCAGTTTCCCCCTTCGATAGTATCGTTAGCTTTTTTTTTTTTTTGCGGTACGTGGGCCTCTCACTGTTGTGGCCTCTCCCGTTGCGGAGCACAGGCTCCGGACCTGCAGGCTCAGCGGCCGTGGCTCACGGGCCCAGCTGCTCCACGGCATGTGGGATCTTCCCGGACCGGGGCATGAACCCGTGTCCCCTGCACCGGCAGGCGGACTCTCAACCACTGCACTACCAAGGAAGCCCAGTATCATTAGCTTTTAATAGTTTATCTGACTGTACATACTCGAAGTATTTATTGAACCTACCTGTGCCAAATACTTTTCCAAGTTTGAGGGAAACAAGCATGAACAAGATCAGTAACTCTGCTTTCATGGACCTTATCAGACTCCATAGAAGGAGTAAAGGATAATTAGGATAGTATTAGCTGTGGTAAAAATTTAAATGTAGAGAATAATGTGAAAAATTGATGACTAGGGAAATACTATTATCTTTTGGGCGAAAAGGTCAGAGAAAGCTTTTCTGAAGAAGTGAGATGTGAGCTGAGATTAGTGATAAGATATGACAGGAAAGAGGACCCTGTAAATATTCAGGGTTACAGCTCTCTACACAAAGGGAACAGCTAAGGGCAACAGCTCTTACGTTGATGTGAACTTGATATGTGTGAGAAATCAAAAGAAGGCTGGAGCTTAATGAGCAAGGAGGTGGTGGGTTTCAAATGAGACCAAAGGTATAGTTACACGTCTTATTTTACAAGTGAATCCTAATAAAGTGAGGAAAACCCCATTTTTCTATCCCTAGGATACTAAGTTCCAGGCTAAATAAGTCTTATATAAGGCCCATTATGGTAGAAAGCAATTCAAATCCTACCTATGCAATTTTGTAACTGGGTGTTTGGGCAATTTATTTAATCCCAAATTCTATGTATTTGCTCACTTTAAAATTGGATTTAAGTACTCCATAGTGTTAAAAATAGTGGTATATCCCTTTTAGAGTTGCTATTTGGATTAAATTAATATATGTAAAAACACATAAATTGAATCTAGCATAGAGGGTACAATGTGTGCTACTATTATTACTGCTGAAGACCAGTGAATCAGATAACCCTCAGCTATTACTCACAACTAAATGAGAATACCCTTCAACTATAGATAAAGATGTCAATCCCCAGTATTAATTCAACCATTATCAAAATGCCACCCAGATACAAAGCAGAGTAAATTAGGATGTTCTGATGGCTTGTGAACCATTAGTCATGAAACAAGCTCAGTGTTATCAAATTAAAAAAAAAAATCAATACAGACATTTTCATCTGGTGGCTTCTGGAAGCCAATCGGAAATACCAGAGGAAAAAACCCCCAGTGGATGTCACCACACATGTTGTTTAAGAGTTACCAACTCTTCTTTTTTATATCAATGAAATTGGTAACACTGATTATACCTGTAAATGGATTTCAGAAAATGCATGACAAGTATTAGTTTGTATAGTCTTCTTGTAATACAGACTTAAAGAATGCATGCGATGAGTAAGTCAAGCTCTGCAAAACTTAAAATTGACAATAGTCCTGTAGAATGTCATTGATTGGGAGAGTAGGACATGCTCACAGTGCTCGCAGTAGTAGCCCCTGAGCAGCTGAGGTTTCCGTTCCCAGCTCCGCCATACTGCCAGTGATAAGCGAGGTGCTTTATTTGGCTGATCCTATGGAGCTATGGAATATCAAAAGGCCCAACATCCCAGGAGAGAAAGATGAGGGAACACACTCTTTTGCAGCATGATGAATAAGGTTCTTCCACACCAGCAGCTGCCAAACAGATGAGCAGCTTTTTACAGAGTCAGGGTACACAATGTGAGCTAGGCCCAGAACTAATCAGATGTAATTAAGACGGACATGTTATGGTCCAGTAGTGTTGACAGGGTTGGGATTCCTGTAGCTTTAAATGAAGCATGTTATAATCAGGATCTAATTGAAAATCTGGAAGTGATACAAAACCTTTACCCTTCAGGGCCTAACAGGAGGTCTCTTTGGGTCCTGGTGTGCACCTTATTAGATTGTGAATGCTCAATTAGACAGTTAACGTAAAAAAAAGTAAGCAAATAGAACAACAGTTATACATGGTTAAAAGGAGCTCAATTTAAATTCACATCTGTTTGGATAGGATTCCGAGTTGCCTCTAAATTTAAAATTTAGAGTTTGTCTTTATTTCATATGTACTATTATGTTGTAGCTACTATTGTATACAGCCCCCCAAAAATGTTTGGACAATTGGCTGGATATAATATGTTTCATTAAATGCTTCTGATTTGTAGGATTTGGAAGAGGTAGCTCATCCAAATTATTCTCTAATAAACATGTAAAAGATAGTCATATTTCACAATCTCATACAACATGTTAAAATTAGCTTTGACTAATACAGCTGGCCACAAATTTCACTAGTATGCCTTTTTCTTATTCAAGTTGTTTGATTTTTGAAAGTTATTTAATATTGTTATAGTGTGACTCGGATTTTAAGTGTATTATATTCATTTAGCTCTCCTCACCTTCCTTGCCACACGTACAAATAACATTAAATAGCCTAAGAGGATCTGGATTTTACTCTTCACAAACCTTCAGGTAATTCTTTAGATCACTCTGTTTAGTACTTAATAACATTAAGGTTGTATTTGTTTGTTTGTTTGTTTAGTGTAGCATTCAGTTAGATTGGGGGCAGTGTCTCTGTGGCCATGTTTTAGCTGTATATTCATCAGGAAATATCTCCTAGAGATAGCTCTTCATTTTAGAATTTGTTCTCTAAATGCAGTACTAACAGCTAACCTTGAATATTTTCCAATTATTTCATGTTAAGTTTGGGAATAGATTGATTGTTATCCAGTAATCCTAGTGAAAAATTCAAGATAACATCAACTCTCCCTAAAATGTCATCTTTGTTGATTTGCTGTCTTATCAATTTACAATTTAATTTTACAGAAGATCAATTCAAAATGCCAAGTAACAGATTCAGGGCCAAATGTCATGCTTGCTTCTCACTGCATTCAGGTCCCCTTCCAAGTCTCATTTTATCAGTGAGGACCTCTCAAACCAGAGTCCATAAGATACCACTTCAGTCCCTTGCTTGACCCTGCTTTCTTCCTTCTTATAGAACTTTTCATCCTATGGCCTATATGTTCATAGTTTATCATCCTAACGTCTGTTTTCCTCCATGAGCAAAGGGACTTTGTTTTGCTCACTGCCATCTCCACACTGACTGGCACAACACTGGGCAGCATAGAAAGTCCACAGGTGAATTTGAATGAATGAATGAGTGAAAAGATTACAAAGTCAATGCTTGCCTTTGGAGATTTATCCTGAAAATTAAATTTGAGATTTACAGACTGAAAATTGCACGTTGCAACACAACTAAATGTGCAAGTTTCCCATGCCTGAATGATTTCATTTTTGTCCCAGTTGTAGTCCCTAATTTGAGTTCTTGAATGTGTGGAGCGATTTAATCTGTTGGCTTTTATTTACTTTCTGAATTTTTATTTTCCCTACACGTGTACTCTTTACATTGTCAACAAAACGTATGCAATTTCTACTTTACCAATTAATTAGTGCACACATGTTTCAGTGGGAAAAAAAAAACTTGTTACAAGTATTTAGAATAAAATAATGTAACATGTTTGAGGAGACAGAACATTTGTTGCTCTTGTAACCTGATATAGAGATGGTTTCTGCCATGCAGCAGTCAGCTTGTGGGAATTTATAGGTGTGAAATTGGCCACAGATTCTAGAAATATTTTACCTATAAACAGGACACTCATTGTCATGAAGAGGATAAAAAAATTTAATTTAAATCATGCTTATTGCTTTCAAATATAAGATGGTTTCTAGTATAGATAAGCACATATATCTTGATAGAATTTCTTTTTTTTTCCTGTTTTTTGTTACTATGATGTTATTCATATCAATATAGACATTTTTTCCAAAGTGGATCAATTCACTAAATGGACTTTTTCTGACGCAATTAACTCAAATCAACAAAGAAATCTGTTTTATTTCTACTGTATTTTCAGCTATACTTGACATGTTACCAAGAGATTCCCATTGTGTGAATACAACGTTGAAATAATTGTTTAAAATTCTAATAAAAACATTTAATACATTATTTTACATTTATTTTATTCTGTAATTTTACCTAATAAAAATAATTTTAACAAGTTTGGATTTATCAGAGAAATGAATTAAAAGAAATGTTAAGTAATTAATCCACCCATTAAAATTCTGAAATGTACAGTTTATTTCAGTTTATAGTCCAGTGATATTTTGAAAGGTATTGCACTGTTTTCTGAGCAGTAGACTTTAGAGTTGTTTTTACAGAATGGCAGCTTGAATTTCACCAGATGTGAAATCATTTGGTTGTGTAAACACATTTTTTTCTGAAATGGCAGGGTTTTCATTTCACTTTGAAAAAAAAACCAAAAAGAGAACTTGTAAATGGGTAATGTCTATAGGTTGAACAGGACATCTCAGAGGGGTCCAGGGCTAAGATCCACTGAGGTGATTTACAGTCTGAGGTAAACAGATTGGCTCAGATAACACTGGCTGATCGATGCTCCCCATCTCTCCAGCAGGAAATGTCTTGGGGAGGCAGGGGAATGCCTTTTTCAAACCCTTCTTCAAATTCTGAGCTTCCCTGACCCCACTCTCTCCTTTCCCTGAAGAATTGAGAACTAAGGAAATAAAGATTCTCTTTCTTCTGCTTTGAAATATTCTACCAAGTTTTATTTTCTATACACTCCTACACCTGAGAAAAGAGCAACTGAATGAACTGTTTGACAAATTTACCTTAAATAATTTTTCATAATAAATCTTGAGCTATCTGTCCCAACAGTTCAGGCAAATGTGGAAATGTGCTTTTTACATTGTTATGGGGTGTTATAAGTAATTGAAAATGATGTTTGCAATAACGTTTCCATTTTACCATTTAATTGGCCTAGTAAATGAATATTACTTTCTTATTTAACTAATTTTTCCATCCCTTCTGGGAACCTGTTTCAAGAATTTCAGACTACTTTATCACATAGATGAAACATGTTGTTGAATGCTGTGATTGTCCTGGGAGGGAAAGAATACTGTATAATGATATCTTGAGAAGGAAAGGCTCAAAAAATGATGCTTACCAAATTAAAATCTCAGCTTCTGAATTTTAAGGTCAGTTTTATTTATTTTGTTTATTTACCACCTCTATTTTACTCCTTCTGACACCATATTCTATCAAGAACATGTAATAGAGTTTTTACAACTGTCTCAAAAGACTCATTGAAAATCTGTGAAATTTAAAAGGCTGAATTTGTAAAATCAATTCAAAGAAAGCCTTACAAAAACACCCTGCATTATTTTTATGTATTTTGCTGTTGAGAAGGTTTGTGTAATAAGTATCAGCTTGCTTATTCCTCTGAGAAAAACTATCTCAGATTTATATCCGGTTACTAATTTTAAGCATCTGCATATCTGTTTCAGTAGGCTTTTGGAGATTGAATATTCTGCAAAATTGATTCTGATTTTAATATTCTCTTTCAGCTGTATCCTAAGGTTTTTCCACTTTCTCAAACTTCATCCAGGTACATTTTTAAAAGTTAACATGAAAGTAGAGAATAAATTGGAGAGAATACCATTCTCAGCTTTCGTCACTTTATTTTGCCTTAATGAACCATATCAGGTGGTGAGCAGTGTAAATGTGGAAATGGTCAGAAGGAAGCAGAGCTGTGTATGCAAAAGAGAGCAGAGACTGATTAGATTACTCAGACATGTGTATGGTGTATATAGTTCCTGTACTAACACTCAGTTCCTGGAATTTTGTCTGCCCCCTCCATTTTACTTTGGCCAAAAATAAACCCTGTGTGGTGTATCTGTTCTCATTAAACATTTTACTTATCTCCTGCTTGGAGTACTGTGGAATGTAACATATACAAAGACAATATTGTAGATGGTGAGTGAGTGAGTAGAAGTCATAGAGTCGAAAGAGGTAGCATTGTATGCACCCATCCTAAAATGTCAGGCTTGTATACTAGGATTGTATTATATTCATTTTATGAAGTTAGACAATTTTTCCCCAAAAGTTTGTTTCCAGGGTCAGCTCCATAGTTCAGTATTGCCCATTTCTTATTTTCTTTAGGTATTCCTTTATTTAGTACAATATGATTAAAGGACAGCTCTCAGCTTTTGAAGGAAAAAGGGAAAAACCCTTCATTTTTATTCTTGTTTTGGAACATTTATTATATATTTCTACCCATTGGGATAGTCCTTTGTTTTATTTTTTGTTTTGGAAAAGTTATTACATATTTCTGTCCACTGGAATGCACGTGATTGTTTCAAGTGAGTTAATGAAGCATGCCGAGGGCAAATATCAATTCACAGTGTAATCAATTCACCCTACAGTGGGTGAAAAACTGAAGATAGGAATTTACCTTTTGGCTTAGAATTCTAAATTATTACAAATAAAGGGTGTTTCTCAGCATAAAGGATTTACTTGAAGAAAAGTTTAAGCATAAGCCTTCTAACAGGATGTGTCTATACCACAGTTTATTCATTGAAAATCTACACAATCACATTTCACAAAACTATATATTCTTTGTAAGACATTTATCTCATGTTAAAATGAAATTCTCATTTATTTTTTATAAACATTATTTTGATTCTATTTATTTTCTTATATAATTAATATTGTACAGGTTTAAACATCTTTTTGAGGATTTAATACATCTTTTAGCCCCAGTGATGTTTTTTCAGTGTTTGTTTTATTGTTTTCTATAGTGGTTGATATTTAAAACTATCTTTCATTTTTGGTCCTTGCTCAAATGCATCTCACCACTTTAATTACAATTCTTAACTCTTCTTAAACTTTTGGATGAATTCTATTGAATTGGCAAGAATTCATGTACATATGTAAAAAAAAAAAACTTGTTTTCTCATTTTAATTTCTTCCAGTTAAAAAAATTATTTTACCTCAGATATAAGATTCCCTCCAAAAATGACTGTATTTATTGGCAAACACTAATACTTTTAATTACTTTATTTTCAAATCGTATCAGGTTAGCAATGGTAACAGTATCAATTCTGAGATTTTATTTGTGCCTTTGAAAGAGCATATATAATAGCATGCATGACTTATTTCTATAAGAAATGAAAATGACAGCACCTTCACCATGTGTTAGGAACTCAGCCAAGCACTTTACATATCTTCATAATTCCCACTAAGGCATATATTAATCCCCTTTCTTGATGAGGAATTCAGGACCCAGAGAATTAAATAATTTACTGAACATCAGACTCTCATCTATGTTGCAGTCAGAATTCAGACTGGGTCTCTAAAATTCTAAAGCTCGTGCTCTTTTCTCTGAATTCCATTATGTCTAAAAAAATTAATTGAAAGCATGAAGACTGATTTCTGGCAATGTGACCTAAACTTCATTTTACCTGATAATGTATATTTGATGATGAAAAGAATACAGCTCCTTTACTTCACATGGCATACTATGTTGTCATAATGCACAGATTTGGAAGGTTCAATTGTGCCAGAAGAAAGTATCCAGCTTCTTTGTGTGTATTTATTAAATCTGTTTGCTTTACATGTAGAAGTATTTTCAGTACAATGAACTCAAAGGAACTATTCATAACCTATGTAACCATTAGATTGTCATGATATTGAATATGTTTTGAAATTTTTGTAGCACTCAGATATTTTGGTAGTAACAAGTTTTAACCTGTAGCTTCCTTCTCAAAATAGGTGAAAATGGAAATTTTCAAATGAAATCCTTTATAGATAACTCAATTAGTGGAATTCCTTCAGCAGTATAATTAAAATACAAATTATCTTCTTCCTTGATAAGTTTTTTAAATATATGCTTTAATGAACAACTTACACTTGGAATATTCATTAATTTTAAATTATTTAAAACTTGGTTTACATATTTTAGCCAATTAAAAGAAATAAAAAACAACTTTTTGTCTTGCAATTTTAAAATCATTTTAGAGGAAGTGTAAGAGGAAGCTGCCATTCTGTTTCCGAACATCCTAAAATAAAAGAAAGGAACTCTACTCCCATGCTAAAGTAATATTTCATTACTATTTGCTGAAAAGAACAATTCAGTCTTTTCAAAGGGACCATAAAATAGAGAAATAGACAACATGGACCACTGAAAAATTCTGACACTTAAACCCTGCTTCCTGAGGGGAAGCATATTATCATTTATAATGTGCTTGGTCCTTCATAATCTCACCAGGGTCAGGGACCACTTTTTTAAAAGAAGAAAAAAAATATTAAATAAGCAGTACAGAATGAGCTAGGTGGGGGGAGGAGGGGAATGTACGTTTAAACCCAGAGGCTTTTTGTTCGTGTGTTGCCAATCGATCACACCAGCTGGTGTGCTTATAGGTTCTCTTGATGATTTGTTTTCACAAGATCCTTAGAGAATTCTAATCATAAAAGGACCTTCTCCTCCCCACCAAGAGGTATATAAAGTAAACTGACACTTTAAAAAATATATCCACAACACGGAAGTCTACATTAGTGAAGTTAATTTAAACAATTATGAGAACAATATATCTCTATTTCACTCATCCCCGTACAAATGATTTCACATACAGTGAAACACTAAAGTCTAAGACAAGACATTGGACTTTTGGGGGGAGAACTCCTATAGACAAGAGAAACTGGTTTTCTTAGGCTTTCCTGAGAGTGTATCATTTTAATGATCTTCATTGCTGGTTGCATTTCATAACAACATCATGCAATATTCGGACTTGGGTTTTAGCGGTGGGATGATAAAGTTGCACCTTCAGAACACTGTTGATTAAAAGAGAATTCTAGCACTTTGTTTATTAGAATGTTTTTAGTCGTCCTCCCTTCTAACAATATGGTAACAGGGTCTCACCATATTTCAATAAAAGAAATGTATCAGTATATTCAGACAATTTCTTTATACAGCTTGGAGAAATGGTATTTTATTTACACAAAGCATCCATTTTTCATTTCTCTCTTCCCATGGGAGTTAACATAAATCAAAACAACTCAAATGTTTCTAATTTCAGTGTGAGATCAGCAGCTGTTCCTCAGAACTCCAGTTGCCACAAAAGAGGGATTTTTGTGAGCCACAAGTCAGACAGACAATGTAGTAAGATCTAGTTACATACTATGATACTTACTGTGCATATGCCCATTAGAGATCATAATAACAAAGAATTGTGTTTACTTAAACTCACAGTTTTGCAAAAGTCAAACAGTTATGTAATTGTCCCTATAGCGCTGTGAATCATGGTGGTAGAGAAATGTAATCAATTAGTGACAAGCTCCTTTGATGTACTCTATAGTGGGTTGACATAATAAATGACCCATTGAAGAGTACTGGGCTAAACTAGACTGCTTAAAAGGAAATTGAGTTCAAGTGAATATTTCCAACAGTTTATTCTGAATGTTTATACTTTATTCAGTTCCTACAAAATGTGTAATTAGGCTATCTGCTTAGTTTACCAGAGGAAAGAGAAGTAAATGTGAAAATTTCAACTGAATGCCAGACACATCTTTTATTTAAAAATAAAGAAACCAAAAGCCAGAGCAGTTAAAGCCAAAGCAGAATTGAGAATTAGACTTTGAGATTTTGTGAGTCTTAAAAATTAAACTTATATTAAAGGACTATGACAACATAACATTTTCCATTCTCCTGTTGTAAACACATGGCGTTAAAAGCTAGTTTTCATAAGATTAGATGTACCAGAAAAAAATGTGTGTTTTACAGTTCGAACACATTTTGGAGTAGCTACAAAAATTAGGGAATGATGACCAGCATAAAGACTATGGCAGATATGGCTCCAACTCAAAGTTAGTGATTCTGTAAGCACTTAGCATTAGTTTCTGAACCCGCTTTAGAAGTTAAAGCTTCTCTCAGAAAAGACCGATCTGACCCTCATGACCCAGGGTCTCTTTTGATATAACTTAAACTCTAAGTGGAAATTTGACCTGGAACTAAACTAATCTCTTTAAATTCTTTTTAAATAAGACAAATCCATTTCAATTGGAAATCTATATAACTTCTGCTTCCTGAACATCTCACAGAACCTGTCCAGGATTGAGCAAGTGAGATCCAAACAGAAAGCCTTGGTTTCAGCAATTGATGGACATCAGGTGATCCCAATGAGTCCAGGTTCTTCTTCTAGAAACTAAATGGCATCTTCAAATTGTAATTGTATTGTTAAGTCTACACATAGGATGTTACCTTTAGTCATTTAAATCTTGTATATCTGGTAATTGGCCCAACAGTGCTGCTATAAATATGAAGATATGTAAAAGATGGTTCATTTCCATACACATTCTGCTCTCTGGTCTAAGGAAACTTGACTATTGATGTGTCACAGAGTTACATTTTAACTTTTAAATGAAAAAATAAATAAATGTATCTGTGCCAACATTCATGTGCCTTATGAAAGGTGTCTCATAAGAAATTTTTGACACAGTTTGATTGGAGGAATCTTTATCCCACCTCACCACCAGAGAATGAGTTTGAAAATATTATGATTCCATTCTTCACCTTGATTTCCAACAGTTTTGGTGTTCAGTCATAGCTACTGGATTTGCAAGTATAGATTTCATAATTGCTTGTATCTTGTTTGTTGATCTCCTTTTCTATTTTTCACCTCTGTATACACAAATGTTGCCAAAACTATTGTGATTTTAAAACATGAGACTTGTTATTCAGATATATGAAATTTTAGGCTCACCTTTATCTAAATCCACTAAATCCATACACCTTAGATTTTGAGTATTTTGTCCTTTTTATTATTGTTTTGGGAGAGTGGGAGACAAAGGATTCCATCTCATTAAATGAGTCAAGGTGGCTGTTTTTCTTTACTCTTCTGAATTAGGTTCACATACTTGCTATCTTATTGGTTGTAAATAATAAATATAAGACCATGACAATTAAAATAGCTATACAAACTTCAAGGAGATGATGCTTTTTAAAGCATGGTTCTGGTTATTCAATTCATTCACTCAGCCGTCTTTTTCAAGAACTATTTGTGTGATAATCACTTTCCTAGGTACCAGGATATATAGGGATGTTCGGCCCCAAATTATCTGAACTCTTTTCTTACATTATAGTTTTGAATTTAAGTTTAAAACATCACAATTTGTTGTTTATACAGTTCTGAATCCAAGAAAATTAAAACTCAGAATCAACTATTCTTAATTGCCTAAAATCAGCTTTGTAGGATGGATATGTGTCTTGCCGTCTCTCCAAATGTTCGACATACTGATTAGTGACAGATGGAACTTGCTGTCATTTGCAGCCAGCTATCATAAGAATACGTATAATTGGGGAGAGTGTAGTTAATTTTAACCTATAAACAATCTTCCTGAAAGAAAGACTATCTTATGATAGTCTATCCAAAAGTGATCAGAATTCACAAGCATTTAGGTAACAATAATATATTGACAACCTACAACAAGCCTGGTACTGCGCTAGACACTAAAGATATAAACGTGATTAAAGTAGCCCTTGTTATTGAGGGCCTACACTCTACTGGGGGATCCTGAGCAGTGCAGGTGTGGTAAAGTATATAATGAGAGAAATTACCATATCTGTTGTGTTATAACACTATGTGAAAGAAGTACCAAGCCTTTGAGAGAGCCATAGAAAACATAACTAAAAGGATAGGCTTAAGGTAGATCTTGGAAGGTGACTTTGGGGGTTACCATGCAAAGATGGGAAAGAGTGTCTGGCATATTTAAGAAATATTTAATATTTAAGAATATTTAAGAAATAATATGAAATAATAATAAGATAAGATAATAAGATAAGATAATAAGAAATAATATGGGAGCTGGAAAACATCACTGAGGGATGTAGAGAGTCAGGTAAAATTTGATATGGGTTATATTGTGAAAGTCCCAGTACACTGTGATTAGGTACCAATAAGGTGCAAACATGGTGCAAGTTTCTATCACGGAGAACTCAAAGGGAAGCAACCAGCGAAAAATTCGGAGGCTTGCTAAGCAGGGTTTTGATTCAGTTAAATTTTGAAACTAAGCAACTGGGAGAACTTTGAGTAGTTAAGAGCTAGATTTTCATTGTGGACAAAATTAGTAGTCAATATGGAATACCAAATCAATATATTGAGGTCACAGAATTTAGGTAAGATGAAATTATGTCTGATGACAGTTCAAATTTAGTTTAGGCTTATATTTTTATGGAACTCAGAGGCCAGGGTCATAGATCTCTTTTCCACATGGATATAGAAATACCCCAGGATAATGGCAGGAAATAAATAGATTAGATCAATATCTTTTGTTAATCTGGGGAGTGACCAGGAAAGAATCAGACAACAGCACTGGGGGGAAAGTGGTTTAATCAGATGGGATGTACCTCTCAAAATAGAAAGATCTTTGCATAAATGTGGAAAGCTACCACCCTATAAGTAGAAGCCTGAAACAAAAAGAACGTGGCCCCTACCTCCCAGTACCAAGAACCAAGGAATGTAGAAATTAAGCACTTTTTCTTTAAGCAGGTTATAAGATTGGATGTTCTTTGATTAAGAAGTAGGGTTTAGCTAATGATAAGATTAAGATAACATTCTAGGGAAAGCCTGAAGATATGTGTAAGCTAGTGGGTTCATAGCAGAGAGAGATGTCTAGAGGACAAAATGGAAGGGCTTCAAGACTGAATAAGCATGTATGGCCCTGAAATAAATGGGTTAAGGATAAAAGACTGGGCTGTATAATAAGAGAACACTATTGAGATGAGCAGATCTGATGTTAAGGGTATAGGAGAGAAGAACTTGAACATATTAGGGATCATGTTTGAAGCAACATCTCTGTCCCAGAAGACCATGAGTATAATAGAGGCAAATAGAAGTGGAACAGAGGAACACAGGAAAAGAATTGCATGGTTGAATATTCCATTCGAATTTTTTTTTTTTTTTTTTTTTTTTTTTTTTGGTACACGGGCCTCTCACTGTTGTGGCCTCTCCCGTTGCGGAACACAGGCTCCAGACGCGCAGGCTCAGCGGCCATTGCTCACGGACCCAGCTGCTCCGCGGCATGTGGGATCCTCCCGGACCAGGGCACGAACCCCTGTCCCCTGCATCAGCAGGCGGACTCTCAACCACTGCGCCACCAGGGAAGCCCTCCATTCAAATTTTGATGACAAATTCTTTTGGTCCAGCTGTTTATGTGTGCCCTCAGAGAAGCCATATAACTATTCAAATTTCATCTCTCCCCATTGATGGACATAGAAGGAAAATGAAATCTCAGCCAATGAGAAAAGGACAGACTCCTTAGTACAATATTTTGGCAATAGTAAGCCTTTTCACCCTAACAAAATACGTTATTTGGTTAACGTCATAAAACAAAAGTTCAAGCTGATATTAGTAATTGTAAATTAACTATAAGCTATGGTTCTGGAAATTTCTTCCCTATAGTCACAATTATTATTCCTTGCATGTTGTTACTGCAACATAAAATTTATATTATTTTTACCAGGAGATTTGAGAGAAAGATAAAATTTAAATCAGGCAGCTCAGCAGTGGCATTACTGACAGTACCAACATAGTAACCAGATCAAATCCAAGCTCATATCTTCCTGGGTGGGAGGAACTACAACTGTGTCTGAATGACAACAGTGAGACAGTGAAACTGGTAAAACATTTTTACCTACAGGAAAACTAAGAGGCAGCCATTGGTTTGAGTTACACTCTACTGAAGATACCCTCAAAATAAATCTAATATTGGTATGCTGTTTTACTGGTTTAATGCCAATCATTATGGCCTTCAATAAATTTCAGACCAGAATATGCAAAATGGAGTTTATCTTAAGGATGTAGTCTGGAAATTGAGACAAATGATGCTATTATCAAAAAGTGTTCCATTTTAATTTTTATTATTGTTTTAACAGAGAAGGGCATTTTTAATGTATCTTTGAACTTCTACCATAGGAAGCACTTACATTCTAGGGGAGTTTTTGATTTTCTAGGAAAATAATTTAACATGGACTTACATAAATTAGACATTTTAGAGGTTTCTAACTACTCTTTTGTTCTGAAATCATCATAGTCTCTTAGGTATTGGAGCAAAACCCACTTAGAGTCAGTGGGTTCCAAGTTGCATTTTGTAGAAAGTCACATGTTGTTTGCTAATTGAATACAACATCATCAAATATCCTTGTCAAAATTTAATATCATTTCCTAAAGGATAAAAAGACTAATAAAGCATTTCCTTTTGGTGTAGTAAAATGGTTCTACTATACAAATGAGAATAACACAAATTCTTTTTATCTGGGTTCTACACACTTTAAGTACTCTCTGAAATGGGTGGAAATGGGAAAAAATGTGAGGATGTGAAAGGACAATAACAGGTGAGGAGAAATAAAATACTCAATGTTAATAATAGTAATGTATATTGGAACAGAAGGGTGAAGGTCATTTTAGTGGGCAGCTGTAGAATACTAAAGGAAGTTGGTCCAAAAACAGAGGTTTTGAAAGTAAGGAAAGATTGATCAACAGTGTTTCTGCATCTGGCCTCCTTGATTTCAAACATTTCCAGATTGTTATCCAAGATTGCAACTGGGCAAACTCTGTACTCAAGTTTGCAATTAGGAAAACACAAACACATAGCAAAATACACACACATCAAAAGAAGTCATAAGTTTGAAGTATTCTGAAGTAAGAATGCTAAATGTTGAGTTGTGATGTTGTTTGTTTGTTTTTTTTAATTTAGTCACTATAATCATGCCTTGTGCTTTAAAGTTGGAAGTAATGTTGTTAAACTTACCATTAGGAATTATGACACCCCATCAAAGTGGGTCATTCAGAAAAGAGTAAAAACTGAGGTCATTCAAAAGGATTTCCTTACTTTCAGAAGTGGTGTAATAATAGTACATTACAAGTATCAGGGGAATGTACTTTTAGAACTTTTAAACCTTTCACTAAGAAAAAGGAAATGGTGGGGTTTTTCCCCTATTATTAACTGGTGCGAAGTTTGAAAATTGAGGAATATAGGATTTTTTATTTTCAGTGGAAAATACTTAGATATCTTAAAAACAAATCAAATTAATATATCATGTAGAGTTAGCTGAGTTTTTAAGAAAATTACTATTTAAGCTATAACATCTTACACATGTGCACCCAAAAAATAGATAGCTGGGTGTTCCTTTGTTTCATGTTGAATGACCAAGATGTTCTCATTTATGTCCATCTGAATTCACTTTAGATCAACAATATGTATAAAACATGACTACATACAAAAAAAGACCAAAAAATGACTGCAAAGAAATGTAGAAGTTACTACCCTGGGAGTTACACAGCAAGTTAACAAAATGGAAACGTGTAGATCAAAATCAAACATTAGTATGTTTAATTTACTTTCCCTTTCCTTTGAAATTCAGTACACACAATGAAGTGATAAGGGCAGGAATAAAAATTAGAATAGAGCGGTTCGAGAAGACTGAACCAGGCAAAGAAGAAAAATAACAAGATTATGGGTCTTAAAAACTGGAATAAGATATGTTAACATGAAATTTTGGTGGTACCACTCTCATAATATTTAAAGGAGAAGAACCATCTGGAAGATGGGGTAACTATTTAGTCATTGTGTTTCTCATTTCTCTAGAGTCTGTAAAACACACTTGTGAATGGAAATGCAAATGACTAGTGTGTTCTTTAAATATGTTTGTGCTAGCATTTTTCAGTATCTTCATCGATATGGGAATATACAGTGATAAAAGTAAAGAAGAATGACATAGTTTGCATATATCTGGGGATGACTAGGGACTTCGCCTCATGTGCCATCTGTGATTCAAACTATTCTTGTTACCAAGGCAATAGCCAAAGCAGAGAGATTGATTGGTTATGCTATCAGATTGAATGTCAGCGTCCTAGACACATGACAGAGGCTACATCTGCAATGAAGAGCAAAACTACATAAATTCAAAATATTTCCACATCTAGAAAATTTTATGTATATAATTTAATTCAGATGTTGAACTAGTCTATTAGGCATCCTCTTCAACAAACTGAAGAATTTAGTGTTACTGTTACATGATGTCATAATGCTAAATTTTTACAGGACAGAGTGATTCATTGTGCTCTGGAAATCTTACCAAAACTGGCAGGCAAAAGGACATATATGGACAATGATGTCACTACTTGCATGCAAAAGATGATGGAGAAAGGTTTACAAAAATAACTTATTGTTTTGTGTTCATTGTGATTAAAGTTTATATGGCAGAGCATAAAATAGTTTATACCTTTATAAGTCTTGTGGATTTGAAAAATTATATGCCATATAATGAAATCCTTCTGTTTATCTGGAATTTATAAAAGGAAGATCAACTCTAATTACTCTCTGTTCAGGTATTGGTTGTGATTATTATTATTATTATTATTATTACACTGTAAATATTATATATACATGTATTTATAGATATTCATTTTGTGATCATACACTTCGTCCTCAGGCAGGCTTTTGGAAATGTCCCTCAGGCGTTTAAAACCCATTCATTTCTCATACCTCTATCCTGCTTCTCCACAGATCCAGAACAAACACATAGGAGTTAAATCTAGATGAGTAATTGAGGTTGGTGTGCATAAAAGCCCAACGGGTTTTTTACTACGAGTATAAATGTTTTCAGTTCTTTGCTGTTGAACCTGAGTTTCCTCTGCTTCTGTGTGGCACTTAATACAAGAGAAAAACTTGGCATCTTTTAGTTGAATTGAGTATAACTATATCTCCATGAACTATTTCTTTAAAATGTGAATAAAGTAAAGAAAATTACTGGACAATTGAAAGAAGATGTCTCTGGGAAGTAAATGACATTGACTTTGGGGCATGTTTGTGGATTCAACTCTTTCATATTTGATTTCTTGTTTATATTTTGGAGGCTGTGGCTTTTATGCTAAAGTATCAGTGACTTGCAAATTTAAACATAGCTGGTGTTCAAATCACTTGCCAGGATCATCCCCATATAATGCAAATGAAGTTGGCATATTTTCCCCTCCCTTTGCCATATTTTTTCATTTTGTCTCATCTTTTCCTTCACCTTGTCTATCTTTCATTTTTTTATATTTCAAAAAGTTATGTTTCCAGATGTTAATATCTTATGGTAAACCATTATGAATAACAAAGTTTAAACATATTTTCATATTTCTTTCAAAGATCCACTAGATTGTTTATATTATCTGACTGCTTGGAATTTTAGGCCATATATGTGTTAGGTTATTGAGAGACACAGTCTGTAATGGTCTTTGCAAAATATTACCCAATCTCCTGTATCCTTTCCCTTAGGAGGAATTTCACATAACGTCTGCAGAGCTAAGGAAAAATCCAAGGCTTTGATATGTTTCCTTGGCCCTGCTTCCTGTTTTATTGCACAACTTCCCTGAATGGTGCCATGATCAAGCCTTCTTTCATGCCTCTGGTTACCAGACAAGACATGACCATGAAGAACCAGATAACATTGCTTGCATTTCTAATTTTAGGCACAGATTACGTGTATGGTTAAAATGAGACACTAGTTTTCTGGGTTTAAAGGGCTATTCTATGTGAAATAACTCTACAACCTTTGACCTGTTTAGTAATGCTTTGGGAAATTACAATTATATACAGGTGCAGGCAATATGGTCAGAAAAACACTGCAAAGGTTTTTTGCTTTCCACAATTTCACATTCTGCCAAGGGACCTATAGATTTTAAGTCAAGTGAATGTAAGATTTAATAACATTTATCCCCCTTATTGGTTTTCTTATAGCTAAAATATTACCTTTGAATAGCTTTAATCAATTACCCATACATAGACTTTTGAATAAATGTATTTGAATAGCATGTTGATTTATAAATCACTGGGAATGTTAAATTATAATTTTCAATAAGTTCAGTTATTCAACAGTACCTAATATAATAATCTAAAAATCAACTAATGAAGCTATAGGTATAAGTAGACATGGGAAATATTTTTAAAAATGGGAATTACATGAAACAAACTTATGTGGTAAAATACGTGAAGAAAAAGTTCTTTTTTAAGCCTTATTTTCTCACTTGTTCTAAATGTTTTGAACAATTAAATTAATTTAGAAATTTTATTTTATTCCTTTTATCCTTGGTTTCACATTTTATCACCTTATTTCTATTACAAGTGAAGATTCATGAATTTAGAAGATTGACCAATAGCCATATTACTACATTTGCTTTAGACACAATCTCCCTTCAATCAAATATAGACTTTCTTGTAAGGATAGCTAAACTGTTTGTCAGCCTTTGTTAATTTTATACTTAGCTTGATAGTATTTTTATGTCAATTCTAACTCAAAATTATACTTTTAAAACTTAATCACTATTTTTTTCTCAGTTCACCTATATAGAGTAACTATTTTACAACAATTACCAAAATTGCGACATAGGTTTGTATGGTATACTACAAAGTATTTTTACTATAAAAATATATTTATTTTAAATAATGAAGAATAGTTTCTCTATAAGTAACCTATGTCTTTTAAAAGATACATTTAAGAAATACTTTATGGTATTATATTACCTCTGGGCAGTGATTATTTATACCAAGAGGAAATGTACACACATGTTGAGTTTATTTAGACTCTTCTTTTTTTCCCACTATTCTCAGGCCCTCAGTTCATCACAAACTAGAATATATAGAACCTTCACAGATTTAGAGCAGAAAATTGGCTAAATTCAAGAGAAACATTTATTCCAAATTTGACCCCAAATGTGAGTGTGTGTGTGTGTGTGTGTGTGTGTGTGTGTGTTGGTGGGTCTATCACATGAAAGAACCCCACTGGTGTTCTGGAACTTCAGAGCAGAATGTTCCTTTAATATTTAATTATTTTTCACAGTCACCGCATTTACCACATTTTAAAATTTATTTTAATTTTAAAAAGATAAAAAATTATTCCATCATCTGATACAAAATATGTGAAGTTGAGATAAATATGTCAACAAAATAAAGAGATACATTTGGTTTTCAAATGCATATATTGTTTTTAATGAATTTCTTATAACTTTCATAGTAACCCCAAAACAGATGTCTTATATTTTACTTTAATCAAATATTTTCTACTCCAAAACAACGTATCCACCAATTTAAGCTTTTAAAACTCAGAAACTCAGTATCCGTCTATTGCCTTAACATCTATTTTAGAAAAGAACCCTTATGTTGGAGATTTGGTGATAAAAATCTATTGTTTGTGTTATCATTTTTACTAATTGGGATATTGTCTGAGATAGCAATTCAAAAGTCAACTTAAAATTAAAGGATAGTGAATATAATATTAAGGTATAAGGAAATCTTAACTCTCTCCACTTCCACAATCATCCTAGTTTAAACCAGGATCCCTTCTCCAAACAGCTGTAGTTAGCTGTATTTCATCTGCTTTCTCTCAGATGTGTCCTGGTGGTCTTGATAGTAGATAGTGAGGGCTTATCTACCTACCTGTGTGTGTGCTGCTTAAGTATGTTAGATTTTAACATGTGGATGTAGATTCTGCATAACCTCTAAGTAACATACTCATAGAATTACATTCCCAACTCTCCATGTCTTTCTCATTAGCTAGTAACGATTGGATGCAAAGATTCTATATATCCCAAGGGTTCTGTCTTTACACTTTTTTATTAGAAGTCTTCCTTTTTTAACGAGTTCATAATTTTTTCTTCTTTTTCTCAGTACACATTAAAGTGCATGGCATAATAGAGGTGCTCAGTAAATATTTTTTGAATGTTAAGATACTTACCCTTTAAAAAATATAGTTTTATATTTTGCTTTTATATTCCTTAACATCTTGACTGCAGTTATAGGGTTATACAGCTACACACACTTAGGTAGATTTCCATATCATCATTTTTACTTGATAATTTATTCCAGAATCCACATGTCAAAATACATCGGAAAATAAATGATTAATTTTAAAAATTTGATAATTAAGGGCTTAAGTTGTAGTTGTTATTTATTCAATCAGTCATTCATTTAACAATGATTAATTCAGTAACTCCGATATGTCAGATGTTATAAATGCTGGGAATTGTATAATATTTAAACATATCCAGGCCCCAGATAAACTAATGGGAGAATATTGAAAGATACTTGCATACATATATGCATCCATCCATACATACAAACATACATAACATTGTAGTCTCACTGAGGAGGAAGGTACTAGTTCTCTGTGGGAGTTAAGAAAGGCTTTGCATGGGAGGCAATCAGTAACTTGAAGGATTGATAGGAGCTTGCCTGGCAGGAAAGAGGGGGAAGCCATTGTAGGCAGAGGGAAATTGAGTGATACACCTTTAAGAAGTAATAGTTGCCACCAGCAGTTCTCTTTTGAATGTCCCAACATCTTCTATTTGAAAAATTTATTTAAGCCACATTATTATGGCAAAGAGCTTCAACAACTTGTTGGATCAGCTTATTTGCTCAATTCTGTATGAGTCAGCTGCAGTGTTAGCAGCAAGAAAAAGAGGCTATTCTCAGTGGTGAATTATTTGAAGGAGGACCAGTGCTTATGATCAAAAAGACACTGGGGAGACCTGAAAAATAAGAATAACCTTGACAGATTTGGTCATATATATTTACTTCCTAATAGTAAATTCTGGTAATGGTTTGTTTACACATGTGCAGTTTTCTTCGGAGAGGAGTTAAAGAATGCATGACATACAACAGCTGAGTAATTTGTTTTGAAAACACATATGTTTACAGCTTACTTTTCTACCTTCTGCTAAATAATAAAATAGGTCAGTTAATTGGCTATGGCACGATAATGTTATTTCTTCTTGATCTAAAACTCTATTATTTCCATAGCCATTTAAATATTAATATAACAAGTCATAGTACAATAGTAGTGTAAATACTTTGAGTGAATGCTGGAAGCTATTTGCTATGAAATATTACTATTTCTTTTGTGATAAAAATAGATGCTTATATAAGATAAATATGATTATATTATATTAGAGTTCAGAAAGCATCCTTTAACTACTTGTCCACCCAGAAAGCATTCTCTTGCTGCATTGTGGCCCAGGGAGATTTATATACAGACATCCAAGTACACTATATTGCAAATGGATCAAACTGACTGGCCTAAAACAGAGATCATAAATTGGCATCCCTGTAGCTTAATATGGCTGGCAGATGTGTTTTTTTGTTCTGTTTTTTGGGTTTTTTTTTTTTTTTTGCCTGAACCATTTATGAACAGGGAAAAAGAGGCAGGGATTTAACCATTAGAAGATTTCAAGCTAAAATTCTGACTTCTGGATTCTCTTGCAATAAGGAAAGATCCAATAGCCCTGGCATTCCTTCCTTTATGACAACAATTCAGGTGAAGCTGAGTCAAAAAACCGCCCATCTGCCTTTCAGCAGTGGATACCACTTAAGGTTCGCTTAGTTCTTACTGGGCCACCGGCCCAACTTATCTCCTTTACTTACTTACTTATTTATTCATTTAGAAATTCTGACACTTTAATACTAAAGTCATAAATGTTGCTGAATATATTCTTTCCCCGTCATACCTTTTGAAGGTCTCATTGTTAGTGGTATTAAAACTATACGATTGTGCCACGATTTAATATGCTAAGATCCTCTTCTAAACTAAAACAAAAGGGAAAAACCTTCCATAACTTTTAAATTCCATGAAATTGTGTGTACATATGTGCAGGTGTGTTTGTCTATAAACACATTGTACTTTTAGCCTATCTAGATTCCCCCCAAAATGTCAGTTTGTCACTTTTCGGGCGGCAAAATAGAAGCTACACTGCGGGGATGTTAACCTCGCAGCATCAGACACTCTTTGTACTGATGAATTTGTTTCCTCGTAGGCTATCTTTACTGCAAAAGCTTTTCAGATAACTACTCTTTTAGGAAAAGGTTTGGATAAATTTTTATCTGTATCACTTAAAACAATTCTGTAAACACTGCAGAAGTGCACTGAAATAGTCATTCTAAAAGTAACATGAGAATGGAACCTAGGGCTTTAGGGTGGAAATGGCTTTTTCGCCCTCTGTTTATGGGAGTTGTTTTGATCTTGAGTCTTTTGCCAGAGTAAACACATCTGCAGCTCATATTCCACAGTATCTCAGGGAAGGACAATCTCAAATTTTGTTAAAAAACAGTGCTAATTACATTTTTAACTCCCATGTGTTCCTTTGAGATTTCACAGACACATTTTTAATTTTCAGCAAAATGTTGAAGCTCACCTTTAATAAACTGAAGAGGTGCAGAGAATGGACCCTAATAAACATAGGAGTAACCGGTATTCTCAAAGCCATTATACAATTGACATTAACCCTCATAGGTGAAATCATTCTAACTAAACTGGGTTGCTCGCACTACACATATCCCTTCCCTTTGTCTCCAAACAGTACAAACCTACACTAATTCTTTTGTGTGACCATATTACACAAAGGCGGGTGGCAATCAGTGATATTGTATAGGTAAAATAAGTCTCATTCATTTATGCATTAAGATAGTAGGCTTATTCTGAGACAGGCCCTATTCTACACACTTGAAATACTAAGATGAATGTGACCCTGATCTTCTTCTCTAGGAAAAAAAAATGTAATCTAGTGTCACTTCTTATTTTCCTTCACATTTTAATATCATATTCCCCTTTGAATAAATATGAAGCCTAGAAAATTTAAATATGTCACATACACATATATAGAGGTTAATTGTACATGTCAGGCTCTTTTTACACACAGCTGCCTTCTCTAGTTGGAAGAAAAATTCATTCCCACTAGCCTTTTAGGGTATTATTGAATAAATGCAACTCTCTTGAAGGATGTCAGTGTTCCAGAAAAAGGACTAGAAAGGACATTGCAGTTCATATCTATAAAGATGAGTTAATATTGTACCACATTTTTTATTATGAAATATTCAAAATACTTAAAATGTCCAAAAGATAATATAGCAGACATTTGTGTGAGCAAACATAGTTAATTTTGGTATTTTGGAATCAGAATAGTATTGGTTTGGCTAGTACTCAGAACCCTTGCTAATCAATTGATTTCCCTCAGCAGTGGTGGTTGGGATAAGACTGATGCAGGTGGTTTCAGCCAAGCAGAGTGATACAAGGTTAGGGAGCAAGGGTCTGGGGGAATAATTAGGCTATGTGTTTATCTAAAGGAGGTGAAATCAAGTGGCCAATGCAAACCAACTTACCCTGCAGCGTATCAGTCCAAGTAAATGCCTTGATTTTGGGTCAAGCATGAGCTTGATACCAAAAGGTAAATTTGAAACCAAGATGGTGTGTAAAAGGAGAAGTGAAGCTACATAAGTCCGAACTATCAACTAGGTGGGTGTGACTAGACCATATTGTTAATATTCTCATCAAGTGGCACAGACAGGTGTAGAACTTTCCCAGATATTTTTAAATGTTTTTTCTTTTGAGATTTAAAAGTTTGGGCTGGCTTCCCTGCTGGCGCAGTTGTTGAGAGTCCGCCTGCCGATGCAGGGGACACGGGTTCGTGCCCCGGTCCGGGAGGATCCCACATGCCGCGGAGCGGCTGGGCCCGTGAGTCATGGCCGCTGAGCCTGCGCATCCGGAGCCTGTGTTCCGCAACGGAAGAGGCCACAACAGTGAGAGGCCCGCATACCGCAAGAAAAAAAAAAAAAAAAGTTTTGGGACCTTTAAATATCATTTTCAATGCAACTTTGATCTTGTGGAATAAAAGTTTGGTGTTGTAGTAGGGTTTTGTTTTGTTTAAATCTGGATTTTTGGTGCCTATGAATCCTGAAGTATCAAAAGAATGATGACATAATAAGATTTGTTTTACAGCTTATTTCCAATTAAGTGAAGTATGATATTTCTTCCAGAACTCAAAACCACTAGAAAGGAGCCTTGCCATAGTGTACCTGTGATTATTGTTCTTTGCACACAATCTTTTGCAAGTGAACTTGACAATGAATTTTTCTGATTGTTCCTTTTCAGTTCATGAATAATGAATTATTAGAAATACATCATTCTCCTAATTTAACCTGAAATATGATTTCCCCAACCATAACGAAAGACTCTTATGATATACTTAAATCCCTAAATGACAGATTGATATTCATCAGATTTCTGTTTCACTAATTTTAGTTGTGCTTATATTGTACCAAATAAGAAACAATCAAAATTAGATCAAATTGAAAATTATATTCAAAATAATAAGCAGTTGTGGAAAGGTGATGAAATTACAGGAGGGGTTGCATTGACTTTAGAAAACAAAAGAGCCATTTATTTTATCAGCAAAATGAACTTATTTGGGAATAGTAAAGGAATTGGAATTTGGGACATGCAAACTGTGGCAAACCATAGGCAAGTCCAAGGAAACAAAGGGAAGGCCAGTTTTTATTAGATTTTAGGAGGAAATTGAAGAGTGCTCTGGTGGTTCTTCAATGGCTGCAAGTGGGGGGGCAGCTTGCTATAGATGCATTAGAAGGAACTCTCTTCCTAATGAGGTTTGTAAGCTTTGGTGAATGATATGTGACTGACAGCCCCTCCCTCTAGGCTTCCTGACTCCATTTTAAATGAGGCTTCTTTTATTTTCACTTTTCCCCGTTTTGATCAAGATCTTCCCTTGAAAGCATCTTTGATGAAGAATCAGTTTATCAATTTTAGTGGAATTATATTTTGTCCCTTGATACCAGGAAGGACCTTTCCTGCATGTCATGTCCCACCTTGGAGGGGAAGTATACAGATTGGAAACCATTGAGGAACTAGAAAAGGTAGGAGGAAGAACTCTCAGGCATTTCCCAACTGAGGTCTATATTTTATCAAGGTCATAAGCCTTGGAGATTATCTCAAAGCACTGAGCTAGCGTCACCCTATTGGGCATTTTGTTTCTACAAAATCTGATAGGCAACAGGTATAAAGCTTAAAATGATTATATAAGAATTAGATGCAGAGTAGACATTCTGCAAGCAAACATCCCAGCCTAAAAGGGTCTTTTCTAAAAGCCTGGCAAACAAGAGTCAGCCCGTTTGTATAATATTTCCCTTGGGTTCAAGGGAACAGGACCTATTTAAATAGGGAGAGGAGCAAATGTCATAAGATGGGAACTCATGTGGTCATGGTCAGAGAAAGGTTGAAATAAGTTATGGGAGCACCTGGCCATAACAGCCTAATCAAATTGGTAACACCCATAGGCTTGTGGGTATAATCAACAATGGAACTTGAGATCAAAGAGGTGGATAAGATCAAGGGGTCTCCAACATCATGAACAGATTGGAGTTTCTGGTGACAGATCCAACAGTCAGAAAGGTTTTCCCTTTTTGCAATAGACTCGGCCAAGAAAGAGAGGGAGGAAATAAGGGTGAGAAAAGGTATACAAGTATACAAGCCTGGGAAAGGCGTCTCCTTCAACTGTTGTCTGCTTCGATTCCTGGAAATCCTTATTTTCAGGTAATCAGTTTGTGTGCAGCTCCAGTCAGGGTTTGGTGCTTACTTTAAATGTGGCACATGGGGCTTCCCTGGTGGTGCAGTGGTTAAGAGTCCGCCTGCCGATGCAGGGGACATGGGTTCATGCCCTGGTCCGGGAAGATCCCACATGCCACGGAGCGGCTGGGCCCGTGAGCAATGGCCGCTGAGCCTGCACGTCCGGAGCCTGTGCTCCACAACGGGAGAGGCCACAACAGTGAGAGGCCTGCATACCGCAAAAAAAAAAAAAAAAAAAAAAAAAAAAAAAAAAAAAAAAAAAAAAATCTCTGCACTGCAAGGTGTGATGCTTAAGGTCTTCATCTCCCCAGAATACACTGCAGAAAGAATGTTCTATAAAGTATGGTCATTCTCAACAGAAGCAATAAGGTTTTTGAAATATTGAAGAATATCCCCTTTACCGGCTGTGGATTGAAAGCAGCAGGGGCCAAGTGCATTTTGAATCCTGTGATTATCGCAAAGAGTGAGAGTTTATGGGTTCCAAAAGGGGTAGACCTAAGATTTGGAAGGACTAATGTTTTGGGCCAGAGTATTTGAAGGATCTCTACGAATTGCGAGTTGAGGCTTCATGATGCTGTTGGTGCATTTGAATAGCCCTGATGATTGAGGGTGGTCAGCACAGTGAGAGTGTTGTAAAACTGACCATACAGGACAGCCTTGTCAAAGCACTTGTCCAGGGAAGTGAGTTCCCCAGTGAATATGAATCCCCAGGCCATCCCCAGGGGGATGATTTTTCTAGTAGAATTTTAGTCACAGAAGTAACAGTAGCCAGTCTGCAAGGGAAAGCTTCCGTCTGGTGAGAAAACATACAGACCATTAATGGGAATTTTAGACTCTCTGGCAGGACTGGATTATTACTTGGCCCAAGCCAGAATTCTTTTTCTGTCTTGGGCCAAGGAATAGAATAGAATAAATAGTATAAATTTCTGTTTATTCTTTAATAACTGAACTAACAGTCATTAGATTTAATACCCCTTTGGCACATGACAAAGGTTCTTTGAGAGCAGTGTTTTTTTGTGGAAATATCAGTGA
The DNA here is from genome assembly GCF_964341445.2 of Mesoplodon mirus. Lineage (NCBI taxonomy): Eukaryota > Metazoa > Chordata > Mammalia > Artiodactyla > Ziphiidae > Mesoplodon > Mesoplodon mirus. The sequence continues at coordinate 114,688,034 of NC_138982.1, forward strand.
CTTGGTTTTCTTTAGCCTCCTTGGAGTCAAATTTGAATGCACAGGGCCCTTGATTATAGCCAAAGCAGCTGGCAAGAGTATGGTATTGAATAATTACTGGACACAAGGGCCATTTTAAATTTGGTTTCTGCTGGAAGTGAGGAAGTCTCCCTGTTTCCATAACATTCCAAAGTCATGAACTACTCCAAAGGTGTACCTACTGTCAGTATAGATATTTGCAGTTTTGCCATTGGCTGAAATGCAGGCCCAAGTAAGAGCGTACAATTCAGCCTTTTGGGCCCATGCAGCTGAGGGCAAAGGTGCTGCCTCAATGCCTTTAAAAGGAGTTACAGGGCTTCCCTGGTGGGGCAATGGTTGGGAGTCCGCCTGCCGATGCAGGGGACACGGGTTCGTGCCCCAGTCCGGGAAGATCCCACATGCTGCGGAACGGCTGGGCCCGTGAGCCATGGCCGCTGAGCCTGCGAGTCCGGAGCCTGTGCTCCGCAATGGGAGACGCCACAACAGTGAGAGGCCCACGTACCGCAAAAAAAAAAAAAAAAAAAGGAGTTGCAATAGCATAACAAGCATAATATTTACCATTTTCACCTTTAAAATTGAGGTAATATTATTTTGTATCATTATACAATTTTCATGTGTACATTATAACCTGACTCCTGCATACACTACAGCTTTCTCACCGTCAGAATTCTAGTTTCCATTCATCACCGTACAGTTGACCTCCTTTACCCATTTTGCCTTCCTACCAAAGTACCCCCTTTCTCTCTGGTAACCACCAATCCATTCTTTGTATCTGTGTTTTTTATTTTGTTTTGCTTGTTTACTTTGTTTTTTTTATATCCCACATAAGAGTGAAATCACACAGTTTTGGTCTTTCTCCATCAGAGTTATTACACTTAGCATAATACCCTCAAGATCCATGCATATTGTCAAAAAATGGCAAGATTCCATCTTTTGTTTTATGGCTAAGTAGTATTCCATTGCATATATATACACCACATCTTCTTTATCCATTCATCTGTGGATGGGTACATGGATCTCTTTTTATCTTTTTTTTAAATTTTTCAAATAAAAAAAAGAGGGCTTTATTCACTCTAAGAAAACAATGCAAAAGAAAGAAAATTAAATTATACTACACTTCATAGTTCTGCTGTATGTAATGTTTACAGGATCATGAGGTCATAAACACTGTGTGTGAGGAAGAGTGGTAAGTTGAATCTTCCCTAGCAGGAATTTTCTTTTTTAACATCTTTATTGGAGTATAATTGCTTTACAATGTTGTGTTAGTTGCTGCTGTATAACAAAGTGAATCAGCTGTATGCATACATATATCCTCATATCTCTTCCCTCTTGCATATCCCTCCCACCCTCCTTCTCCCACCACTCTAGGTGGTCACAAAGCACCGAGCTGATCTCCCTGTGCTATGTGGCTGCTTCCAACTAGCTATAGATTTTACGTTTGGTAGTGTATATATGTCCACGCCACTCTCTCACTTTGCCCCAGCTTACCCTTCCCCCTCCCCATGTCCTCAAGTCCATTCTCTACGTCGGTGTCTTTATTCCTGTCCTGCTCCTAGGTTTGTTTTTTTTTTTTATTTTATTCCATATATATGTGTTAGCATACAGTATTTCTTTTTCTCTTTCTGACTTACTTCACTCTGTATGACAGTCTCTAGGTCCATCCACCTCACCCCAAATAACTCAATTTCATTTATTTTTATGACTGAGTAATATTCCATTGTATATATGTGCCACATCTTCTTTATCCATTCATCTGTCGATGGACACTTAGGTTGCTTCCATGTCCTGACTATTATAAATAGTGCTGCAATGAGCAGGGTGGTACATGACCCTTTTTGAATTATGGTTTTCTCCAGGTATATGCCCAATAGTGAGATTGTTGGGTCATATGGTAGCTGTATTCTGAGTTTTTTAAGGAACCTCCATACTGTTCTCCATAGTGGCCGTATCAATTTACATTCCCACCAACAGTATAAGAGGGTTCCCTTTTCTCCACACTCTCTCCAGCATTTATTGTTTTTAGACTTTTTGATGATGGCCATTCTGACTGATTGTGAGGTGATAACAAATTGTAGTTTTGATTTGCATTTCTCTAATGATTAGTGATGTTCAGCATTCTTTTATGTGTTGGTTGGCAATCTGTATATCTTCTTTGGAGAAATGTCTATTTAGGTCTTCTGCCCATTTTTGGATTGGGTTGTTTGGTTTTTGATATTGGGCTGCATGAGCTGCTTGTATATTTTAGACATTAATCCTTTGTCAGTTGCTTCATTTGCAAATATTTTCTCCCATTCTGAGGGTTGTCTTTTGGTCTTGTTTATGGCTTCCTTTGCTGTGCATAAGCTTTTAAGTTTCATTAGGTCCCATTTGTTTATTTTTGTTTTTATTTCCATTTCTCTAGGAGGTGGGTCCAAAAGGATCTTGCTGTGATTTATGTCATAGAGTGCTCTGCCTTAGTTCTCCTCTAAGAGTTTTACAGTGTCTGGCCTTATATTTAGATATTTAATCAATTTTGAATTTATTTTTGTGTATGGTGTGAGGTAGTGTTCTAATTTCATTCTTTTTCATGTAGCTGTCCAGTTTTCCCAGCATCACTTATTGAAGTGGCTGTCTTTTCTCCATTGTGTATTCTTTCCTCCATTGTGTATTCTTTCCTCCTTTATCAAAGATAAGGTGACCATATGTGTGTGGGTTTATATCTGGGCTTTCTATCCTGTTCCATTGATCTATATTTCTATTTTTGTGCCAGTACCATACTGTCTTGATTACTGTAGCTTTGTAGCATAGTCTCAAGTCAGGGAGCCTAATTCCTCCAGCTCCGTTTTTCTTTCTCAGTATTGCTTTGGTGATTCAGTGTCTTTTGTGTTTCCATACAAATTGTGAAATATTTTGTTCTAGTTCTAAGAAAAGTGCCATTGGTAGTCTGATAGGGATTGCATTGAATCCATAGATTGCTTTGGGTATTATAGTCATTTTCACAGTGTTGATTCTCCCAATCCAAGAACATGGTATATCTCTCTATCTGTTTCTATCATCTTTAATTTCTTTCATCAGTGCCTTATAGTTTTCTACATACAGGTCTTTTGTCCCCTTAGGTAGGTTTACTCCTAAGTATTTTATTCTTTTTGTTGCAGTGGTAAATGGGAGTGTTTCCTTAATTTCTCTTTCAGATTTTTCATCATTTGTGTCTAGGAATGCCAGAGATTTCTGTGCATTAATTTTGTATCCTGCTACTTTACCACATTCATTGATTAGCTCTAGTAGTTTTCTGGTAGCCTCATTAGGATTCTGTAGGTATACTCTAATGTCATCTGCAAATAGTGAGTTTTACTTCTTCCTTTCCAAATTGGATCCCTTTTATTTCTTTTTCTTCCCTAATTGCTGTGGTTAAAACTTCCCAAACTATGTTGAAAAATAGCGGTGAGAGTGGGCAACCTTGTCTTGTTCCTGATCTTAGTGGAAATATTTTCAGTTTTTCACCAGTGAGACCAAAGTTGGCTGTGAGTTTGTCATATATGGCCTTATTATGTTCATGTAAGTTCCCTCTATGCCTACTTTCTGGAGAGTTTTTATCATACATTGGTGTTGAATTGTGTCGAAAGCTTTTTCTGCATCTATTGAGATGATCATAAGGTTTTTCTCCTTCAATTTGTTAATATGTTGTATCACATTGATTGATTTGTGTATATTGAAGAATCCTTGCATTCCTGGGATAAACCCCACTTGATCATGGTGTATGATCCTTTTAATGTGCTGTTTGATTCTGTTTGCTAGTATTTTATTGAGGATTTTTGCATCTATGTTCATCAGTGATATTGTCCTCTAGTTTTCTTTTTTTGTGCCCCCTTGTTCTGACATTGGTATCAGGGTGATGGTGCCCTCATAAAATGAGTTTGGGAGCGTTCTTCTCTCTACTATATTTTGGAAGATTTTGAGAAGCTCTTCTCTGAATGTTTGATAGAATTTGCCTGTGAATCCATCTGGTCCTGGGCTTTGTCTGTTGGAAGATTTTTAATCACAGTTTCGATTTCAGTGCTTGTGATTGGTCTGTTTATATTTTCTATTTCTTCCTGGTTCAGTCTCAGAAGGTGGTGCTTTTCTAAGAATCAGTTCTTCCAGGTTGTCCAATTTATTGGCATATAGTTGCTTGTAGTAATCTCTCATGATCCTTTGTATTTCTGCAGCATCCGTTGTTCCTTCTCCTTTTTCATTTCTAATTCTATTGAGTTGAGTCTTCTCCCTTTTTTTCTTGATGAGTCTTGCTAATGGTTTATCAATTTTATTTGTCTTCTCAAAGAACCAGCTTTTAGTTTTATTGATCTTTGCTATCATTTCTTTCATTTCTTTTTCATTTATTTCTGATCTGATCTTTATGATTTCTTTCTTTCTGCTAACTTTAGGGTATTTTTTGTTCTTCTTTCTCTAACTGCTTTACATGTAAGGTTACGTTGTTTATTTGAGATGTTTCTTGTTTCTTGAGTTAAGATTGTATTGCTATAAACTTCCCTCTTAGAACTGCTTTTACTGCATCCCATATGTTTTGGGTTGTCATGTTTTCATCGTCCTTTGTTTCTAGGTATTTTTTGATTTCCTCTTTGATTTCTTCACTGATCTCTTGCTTATTAAGTAGTGTATTGCTTAGCCTGCATGTGTTTGTATTTTTTACAGATTTTTTTCCTGTAATTGATATCTAGTTTCATACTGTTGTGGTCGGAAAAGATGCTTGATACGATTTCAATTTTCTTAAATTTACCAAGGCTTGATTTGTGACCCAAGATATCATCTATCCTGGAGAATGTTCCATGAGCACTTGAGAAGAAAGTGTATTCTGTTGTTTTTGGATGGAATGTCCTATAAATATCAATTAAGTCCATCTTGTTTAATGTGTCATTTAAAGCTTGTATTTCCTTATTTATTTTCATTTTGGAAGATCTGCCTATTAGTGAAAGTGGGGTGTTAAAGTCCCCTACTATGATTGTGTTACTGTCAATTTCCCCTTTTATGGCTGTTAGCACCTTATGTATTGAGGTGCTCCTATGTTGGGTGCATAAATATTTACAATTGTGATATCTTCTTCTTGGATCGATCCCTTGATCATTATGTAGTGTCCTTCTTTGTCTCTTCTAGTAGTCTTTATTTTAAAGTCTATTTTGTCTGATATGAGAATTGCTACTCCAGCTTTCTTTTGGTTTCCATTTGCATGGAATATCTTTTTCCATCCCCTTACTTTCAGTCTGTATGTGTCCCTAGGTCTGAAGTGGGTCTCTTGTAAATGACATATATATGGGTCCTGTTTTTGTACCCATTCAGCCAGTCTATGTCTTTTGGTTGGAGCATTTAATACATTTACAGTTAAGGTAGTTATCAATATGTATGTTCCTATTATCATTTTCTTAATTCTTTTGGGTTTGTTATTGCAGGTCTTTTCCTTCTCTTTTGTTTCCTGCCTAGAGGAGTTCCTTTAGCATTTGTTGTGAAGCTGGTTTGGTGGTGCTTAATTCTCTTAGCTTGTGCTTCTCTGTAAAGGTTTTAATTTCTCCGTCAAATCTGAATGAGATCCTTGCTGGGTAGAGTAGTCTTGGTTGTAGGTTTTTCCCTTTCATCACTTTAAATATGTCTTGCCACTCCTTTCTGGCTTTCAAAGTTTCTGCTGAAAGATCAGCTCTTAACCTTATGGGGATTCCCTTGTATGTTATTAGCTGTTTTTCCTTTGCTGCTTTTAATATTTTTTCTTTGTATTTAATTTTTGATTGTTTGATTAATATGTATCTCGGTGTGTTTCTCCTTGGATTTATCCTGTATGGGACTCTCTGCCCTTCCTGGACTTGATTGACTATTTCCTTTCCCATATTAGGGAAGTTTTCAACTATAATCTCTTCAAATATTTTCTTAGTCCCTCTCTTTTTCTCTTCTTCTTCTGGGACCCATATTATTCAAATGTTGGTGTGTTTAATGTTGTCCCAGAGGTCTCTGAGACTGTCCTCAATTCTTTTCATTCTTTCTTCTGCTCTGTGGTAGTTATTTCCACTGTTTTATCTTCCAGGTCACTTGCCCATTCTTCTGTCTCAGCTATTCTACTATTGATTCCTTCTAGAGAATTTTTAATTTCATGTATTGTGTTGTTCATCATTGTTTGTTTGCTCTTTAGTTCTTCTAAGTCTTTGTTAAACATTTCTTGTAGTTTCTCCATTCTATTTCCACGATTTTGGATCTTCTTTACTATCATTACTCTGAATTCTTTTTCAGGTAGACTGCCTATTTCCTCTTCATTTGTTTGGTCTGGTGCATTTTTACCTTGCTCTTTCATCTGCTGTATTTTTCTCTGTCTTCTCATTTTGCTTAACTTACTGTGTTTGAGCTCTCCTTTTTGCAGGCTGCAGGTTCATAGTTCCTGTTGTTTTTGGTGTCTGCATCCAGTGGGTAGGGTTGGTTCAGTTGGTTGTGTAGGCTTCCTGGTGGAGGGGACTAGTGCCTCTGTTTTGGTGGATGAGGCTGGATCTTGTCTTTCTGGTGGGCAGGTCCACGTCTGGTGGTGTGTTTTGAGGTGTCAGTGCACTTGGTATGATTGTAGGCAGCCTCTCTGCTAATGGGTAGGGTTGTTTTCCTGTCTTGCTAGTTGTTTGTCATGGCATGTCCAGAACTGGAGCTTGCTGGTCATTGAGTGGAGTTGGTTCTTAGTGTTGAGACAGAGATCTCTGGGAGAGCTCTCACTGACTGATATTATAAGGGGCCAGAAGATCTCTGGTGGACCAATGTAGTGAACTTGGCTCTCACCTCAGAAGTCAGGCCTGACACCCTACTGGAGTGCCAAGACCCTGTCAGCTACATGGCTTAGAAGAAAAGGGAGAAAGGAAAAAAAAAAAAGAAAGAAAGAATAAAATATATAATTAAATTAAATTAAATTAAAAGTTATTGATATATAAATATATATATTATTAAAATAACAAAAATAAAGTAATTTAAAAAAAAGAAGAGAGCAACCAAACCAATAAACATATCCACCAATGATAACAAGTGCTAACAACTATACTAAAAAAACTGGACAGAGAACCCTAGGACAAATTGTAAAAGGAAACCTACACAGACAAAGTCACAAAAAGAAGCATACACATACACACTCACAAAAAGAGAAAAAGGTATATATATTAAAAAAAGGAAGAGAGCAACCAAATCAATAAACAAATCTACCAGTGATAATAAGCTCTAAATAGTAAACTAAGATAAAGATAAAACTAGAAACAAATAAGACACATAAAGAAAACCCCAAGTCTAGAGTTGCTCCCAAAGTCCACCGCCTCAGTTTTGGGATGAGTTGTGGTCTATTCAGGTAATCCACAGATGCAGGGTACATCAGGTTGATTGTGGGGATTTAATCCGCTGCTCCTGAGGCTGCATGGAGAGATTTCCCTTTCTCTTGTTAGCACAGCTCCTGAGGTTCAGCTTGGATTTGGCCCTGCCTTTGCGTGTAGGTCACCTGAGGGCATCTGTTCTTTGCACAGGCAGGACAGGTTTAAAGGAGCAGCTGAGGAGGGGAGTCTGGCTCCCTCAGGCCGGGTGTAGGGAGGGGTATGGAATGTGAGGACAGCCTTTGGCAGAAGAGGTCGGCATGATGTTGCAACAGCCTGAGGCATGCCATGTGTTCTCTTGGAGAAGTTGTCCCTGGATCATGGGACCCTGGCAGTGGTGGGCTGCACAGTCTCCTGGGAGGGGAGGTGTGGATAGTGACCTGTGCTTGCACAGAGAGTTCTTGGTGGCTGCAGCAGCAGTGTTAGGGTTTCATGCCCGTCTCTGGTGTCTGCGCTGATAGCCGTGGCTCGTGCCCGTCTCTGGAGCTCGTTTAGGCGGTGCTCTGAGTCCCCTCTCCTCACGCACCAGGAAACAATTGTGTCTTGCCTCTTAGGCAGTTTCAGACTTTTTCCCAGACTCTCTGCTGTCTAATTGTGGTGCACTAGCCCCCTTCAGGCTGCGTTCATGTAGTCAACCCCAGTCCTCTCCCTGGGATCTGAACTCCGAACCCTGAGCCTCAGCTCCCAGCCCCCACCCACCCCGGTGGGTGAGCAGACAAGCCTCTCAGGCTGGTGGGTGCTGGTCAGCACTGATCCACTGTGCAGGAATCTCTCTGCTTTGCCATCTGTACCTCTATTGCTGCGCTCTCCTCTGTGGCTCCGAAGCTTCCCCACCACCACCAATCCCCGTCTCCGCCAGTGAAGGGGCTTCCTAGGGTGTGGAAACTTTTCCTCCTTCACAGCTCCCTCCCACTGGTGCAGGTCCTGTCCCTATTCTTTTGTCTCAGTTTTTTCTTTTTTCTTTTGCCCTCTCCAGGTACGTGGGGAGTTTCTTGCCTTTTGGGAAGTCTGAGGTGTTCTGCCAGTGTTCAGTAGGTGTTCTGTAGGAGCTGTTCCACAGGTAGATGTATTTCTGATGTATGTGTGGGGAGGAAGGTGATCTCCATGACTTACTCCTCCACCTTCTTGAAGGTCCTCCCTTTGTTTTTATATCTTGGCTATTATAAATAATGCTGTGATGGACATAGTGTTGCATATACATTTTCAAATTAGTGTTTTTGTGTTCTTCAGTTAAATACTCAGGAGTAAAATTGCTGGACTGTATGGTAGTTTTTAATGCATTCTTCATCTCATTGAGTTCTTCAAACCCAGAATTTCTGTTTGTTAAAATATTCCATCTATCCATTAATTGTATTCCTGAGCTTATTGAACTGCCTTTAAGGTTTCAGAAGTTCATTGAGTTTCTTCATGACAGCTATTTTAATTCTCTCAGTTAGATCACAGTCTTCCATGATTTTATTTCTTTTTTTTTTTTGCTTTATAACAAATTTAATCAGTTATACATACACATATGTTCCCATATCCCCTCCCTTTTGCGTTTCCCTCCCACCCTCCCTATCCCACCCCTCCATGCGGTCACAAAGCACTGAGCTGATCTCCCTGTGCTATGCGGCTGCTTCCCGCTAGCTATCTACCTTATGTTTGGTAGTGTAAATATGTCCATGCTGCTCTTTCACTTTGTCACAGCTTACCCTTCCCCCTCCCCATATCCTCAAGTCCATTCTCTAGTAGGTCTGTGTCTTTATTCCTGTCTTACCCCTATGTTCTTCATGACATTTTTTTTTCTTAAATTCCATATATATGTGTCAGCACACAGTATTTGTCTTTCTCTTTCTGACTTACTTCACTCTGTATGACAGACTCTAGGTCTATCCACCTCATTACAAATAGCTCAATTTCATTTCTTTTTATGGCTGTCTAATATTCCATTGTATATATGTGCCCCATCTTCTTTACCCATTCATCGGATGATGGACACTTAGGCTGTTTCCATCTCCGGGCTATTGTAAATAGGGCTGCTATGAACATTTTGGTACATGTCTCTTTTTGAATTATGGTTTTCTCAGGGTATATGCCTAGTAGTGGGATTGCTGGGTCATATGGTAGTTCTATTTGTAATTTTTTAAGGAACCTCCATACCGTTCTCCATAGTGGCTGTACCAATTCACATTCCCACCAGCAGTGCAAAAGTGTTCCCTTTTTTCTACACCCTCTCCAGCATTTATTGTTTCTAGATTTTTTGATGATGGCCATTCTGACTGGTGTGAGATGACATCTCATTGTAGTTTTGATTTGCATTTCTCTAATGAGTAAAGATGTTGAGCATCCTTTCATGTGTTTGTTGGCAGTCTGTATATCTTCTGTGGAGAAATGTCTATTTAGGTCTTCTGCCCATTTTTGGATTGGGTTGTTTGTTTTTTTGTTATTGAGCTGCATGAGCTGCTTATAAATTTTGGAGATTAATCCTTTGTCAGTTGCTTCACTTACAAATATTTTCTCCCATTCTGAGGGTTGTCTTTTGGTCTTCTTTATGGTTTCCTTTGCTGTGCAAAAGCTTTGGAGTTTCATTAGGTCCCATGTGTTTATTTTTGTCTTTATTTCCATTTCTCTAGGAGGTGGGTCAAAAAGGATCTTGCTGTGATTTATGTCATAGAGTGTTCTGCCTATGTTTTCCTCTAAGAGTTTTATAGTGTCTGGCCTTACATTTAGGTCTTTAATCCATTTTGAGCTTATTTTTGTGTATGGTGTTAGGGAGTGATCTAATCTCATACTTTTACATGTCCCTATCCAGTTTTCCCAGCACCACTTATTGAAGAGACTGTCCTTTCTCCACTGTACATTCCTGCCTCCTTTATCAAAGATAAGGTGACCATATGTCCGTGGGTTTATCTCTGGGCTTTCTATCCTGTTCCATTGATCTATCTTTCTGTTTTTGTGCCAGTACCATACTGTCTTGATGACTGTAGCTTTGTAGTACAGTCTGAAGTCAGGGAGCCTGATTCCTCCAGCTCCATTTTTCTTTCTGAAGATTGCTTTGGCTATTTGGGGTCTTTTGTGTTTCCATACAAATTGTGAATTTTTTTGTTCTAGTTCTGTGAAAAATGCCAGTGGTAGTTTGATAGGGATTGCATTGAATCTGTAGATTGCTTTGGGTAGTAGAGTCATTTTCACAATGTTGATTCTTCCAATCCAAGAACATGGTATATCTCTCCATCTATTTGTATCATCTTTAATTTCTTTCATCAGTGTCTTATAATTTTCTGCATACAGGTCTTTTGTCTCCTTAGGTAGGTTTATTCCTAGATATTTTATTCTTTTTGTTGCAGTGGTAAATGGGAGTGTTTTCTTGATTTCACTTTCAGATTTTTCATCATTAGTATAAAGGAATGCCAGAGATTTCTGTGCATTAATTTTGTATCCTGCTACTTTACCAAATTCATTGATTAGCTCTAGTAGTTTTCTGGTAGCATCTTTAGGATTCTCTATGTATAGTATCATGTCATCTGCAAACAGTGACAGCTTTACTTCTTCTTTTCCGATTTGGATTCATTTCCTTTTCTTCTCTGATTGCTGTGGCTAAAACTTCCAAAACTATGTTGAATAAGAGTGGTGAGAGTGGGCAACCTTGTCTTGTTCCTGATCTTAGTGGAAATGGTTTCAGTTTTTCACCATTGAGGACGATGCTGGCTGTGGGTTTGTCATATATGGCCTTTATTATGTTGAGGAAAGTTCCCTCTATGCCTACTTTCTGCAGGGTTTTTATCATAAATGCGTGTTGAATTTTGTCAAAAGCTTTCTCTGCATCTATTGAGATGATCATATGGTTTTTCTCCTTCAATTTGTTAATATGGTGTCTTATGTTGATTGATTTGCGTATATTGAAGAATCCTTGCATTCCTGGAATAAACCCCACTTGATCATGGTGTATGATCCTTTTAATGTGCTGTTGGATTCTGTTTGCTAGTATTTTGTTGAGGATTGTTGCATCTATGTTCATCAGTGATATTGGCCTGTAGTTTTCTTTCTTTGTGACATCCTTGTCTGGTTTTGGTATCAAGGTGATGGTGGCCTCATAGAATGAGTTTGGGAGTATTCCTCCCTCTGCTATATTTTGGAAGAGTTTGAGAAGGATAATTGTTAGCTCTTCTCTAAATGCTTGATAGAATTCGCCTGTGAAGCCATCTGGTCCTGGGCTTTTGTTTGTTGGAAGATTTTTTATCACAGTCTCAATTTCAGTGCTTGTGATTGGTCTGTTCATATTTTCTATTTCTTCCTGATTCAGTCTTGGCAGGTTGTGCATTTCTAAGAATTTGTCCATTTCTTCCACGTTGTCCATTTTATTGGCATAGAGTTGCTTGTAGTAATCTCTCATGATCTTTTGTATTTCTGCAGTGTCAGTTGTTACTTCTCCTTTTTCATTTCTAATTCTATTGATTTGAGTCTTCTCCCTTTTTTTCTTGATGAGTCTGGCTAATGGTTTATCAATTTTGTTTATGTTCTCAAAGAACCAGCTTTTAGTTTTATTGATCTTTGCTATCGTTTCCTTCATTTCTTTTTCATTTATTTCTGATCTGATCTTTATGATTTCTTTCCTTCTGCTAACTTTGGGATGTTTTTGTTCTTCTTTCTCTAATTGCTTTAGGTGCAAGGTTAGGTTGTTTATTCGAGATGTTTCCTGTTTCTTAAGGTGGGATTGTATTGCTATAAACTTCCCTCTTAGAACTGCTTTTGCTGCATCCCATAGGTCTTGGGTCATCATGTCTCCATTTTCATTTGTTTCTAGGTATTTTTAATTTCCCCTTTGATTTCTTCAGTGATCACTTCGTTATGAAGTAGTGTATTGTTTAGCCTCCATGTGTTTGTATTTTTTACAGATCTTTTCCTGTAATTGATATCTAGCCTCTAGTGTTGTGGTCGGAAAAGATACTTGATACAATTTCAATTTTCTTAAATTTACCAAGGCTTGATTTGTGACCCAAGATATGATCTATCCTGGAGAATGTTCCATGAGCACTTGAGAAAAATGTGTATTCTGTTGTTTTTGGATGGAATGTCCTATAAATATCAATTAAGTCCATCTTGTTTAATGTATCATTTAAAGCTTGTGTTTCCTTATTTATTTTCATTTTGGATGATCTGTCCATTGGTGAAAGTGGGGTGTTAAAGTCCCCTACTATGAGTGTGTTACTGTCGATTTCTCCTTTTATGGCTGTTAGTATTTGCCTTATGTATTGAGGTGCTCCTATGTTTGGTGCATAAATATTTACAATTGTTATATCTTCTTTTTGGATCGATCCCTTGATCATTATGTAGTGTCCTTCTTTGTCTCTTCTAGTAGTCTTTATTTTAAAGTCTATTTTGTCTGATATGAGAATTGCTACTCCAGCTTTCTTTTGATTTCCATTTGCATGGAATATCTTTTTCCATCCCCTTACTTTCAGTCTGTATGTGTCTCTAGGTCTGAAGTGGGTCTCTTGTAGACAGCATATAGATGGGTCTTGTTTTTGTATCCATTCAGCCACTCTGTGTCTTTTGGTGGGAGCATTTAGTCCATTTACATTTAAGGTAATTATCAATATGTATGTTCCTATTCCCATTTTCTTAATTGTTTTGGGTTCGTTATTGTAGGTCTTTTCCTTCTGTTGTGTTTCTTGCCTAGAGAAGTTCCTTTAGCATTTGTTGTAAAGCTGGTTTGGTGGTGCTGAACTCTCTCAGCTTTTGCTTGTCTGTAAAGGTTTTAATTTCTCCATCAAATCTGAATGAGATCCTTGCTGGGTAGAGTAATCTTGGTTGCAGGTTTTTCTCCTTCATCACTTTAATTATGTCCTGCCACTCCCTTCTGGCTTGTATAGTTTCTGCTGAGAGATCAGCTGTTATCCTGATGGGGATTCCCTTGTGTGTTATTTGTTGTTTTTGCCTTGCTGCTTTTAATATGATTTCTTTGTGTTTAATTTTTGACAGTTTGATTAGTATGTGTCTTGGCGTATTTCTCCTTGGATTTCTTCTGTATGGGACTCTCTGTGCCTCCTGGACTTGATTAACTATTTCCTTTCCCATATTAGGGAAGTTTTCAACTATAATCTCTTCAAATATTTTCTCAGTCCCTTTCTTTTTCTCTTCTTCTTCTGGAACCCCTATAATTCGAATGTTGGTGCGTTTAATGTTTTCCCAGAGGTCTCTGAGACTGTCCTCTGTTCTTTTCATTCTTTTTTTTTTTTTTGCTCTGCAGCAGTTATTTCCACTACTTTGTCTTCCACCTCACTTATCCGTTCTTCTGCCTCAGTTATTCTGCTATTGATCCCATCTAGAGTATTTTTTATTTCATTTATTGTGTTTTTAATCGATGCTTGATTCATCTTTAGTTCTTCTAGGTCCTTGTTAACTGTTTCTTGCATTTTGTCTATTCTATTTCCAAGATTTTGGATCTGGGAAATAGAATCTTGGATCAGCTTTACCATCATTATTCTGAATTCTTTTTCAGGTAGACTGCCTATTACCTCTTCATTTGTTAGGTCTGGTGGGTTTTTATCTTGCTCCTTCTCCTGCTGTGTGTTTTTCTGTCTTCTCATTTTGCTTATGTTACTGTGTTTGGGGTCTCCTTTTTGCAGGCTGCAGGTTCGTAGTTCCTGTTGTTTTTGGTGTCTGTCCCCAGTGGCTAAGGTTGCTTTAGTGGGTTGTGTAGGCTTCCTGGTGGAGGGGACTAGTGCCTGTGTTCTGGTGGATGAGGCTGGATCTTGTCTTTCTGGTGGACAGGTCCACGTCTGGTGGTGTGTTTTGGGGTGTCTGCGGAGTTTTTATGATTTTAGGCCACCTCTCTGCTAATGGGTAGCATTGTGTTCCTGTCTTGCTAGTTGTTTGGCATAGGGTGTCCAGCACTGTAGCCTGCTGGTCGTTGAGTGAAGCTGGGTGCTGGTGTTGAGATGGAGATCTCTGGAAGATTTTTGCCTTTTGATAGTATGTGGAGTTGGGAGGTCTCTTGTGGACCAGTGTCCTGAAGTTGGCTCTCCCACCTCAGAGGCACAGCACTGACTCCGGGCTCCTCAATTTGGGATGATGTGTTGTCTATTCATGTATTCCACAGATGCAGGGTACATCAAGTTGATTGTGGAGCTTTAATCCGCTGCTTCTGAGGCTGCTAGGAGAGGTTTCCCTTTCTCTTCTTTGTTCTCACAGCTCCTGGGTCTCAGCTTTGGATTTGGCCCCGCCTCTGCATGTAGGTTGCCGGAGGGCATCTGTTCTTCGCTCAGACAGGACAGGGTTAAAGGAGCAGCCTCTTCGGGGACTCTGGCTCACTCAGGCCAGGCGGGAGGGAGGGGCACGGAGTGCGGGGCGAGCCTGCAGCGGCAGAGTTAAGCGTGACGTTGCACCAGCCCGAGGCGCGCCGTGCGTTCTCCCAGGGAAGCCGCCCCTGGATCCCGGGACCCCGGCAGTGGCGGGCTGCACAGGCTCCCGGAACGGCGGTGTGGACAGTGACCTGCGTTCGCACACAGGCTTCTTGGCGGCGGCAGCAGCAGCCCCAGCGTCCCATGCCCGTCACTGTGCTCCGCGCTTTCAGCCGCGACTTGCGCCCGTCTTTTGAGCTCCTTTAAGCAGCGCTCTTAATCCCCTCTCCTCGCGCACCAGGAAACCAAGAGGGAAGAAAAAGTCTCTTGCCTCTTCGGCAGCTCCAGAGTTTTCCAGGACTCCCTCCCGGCTATCTGTGGCACATTAGCCCCCTTCACGCTGAGTTCTCGCCGCCAGCCCCAGTCCTCTCCCTGCACTCTGACCGAAGCCTGAGCCTCAGCTTCCAGCGCCGCCCGCCCCGGCGGGCGAGCAGAGAAGCCTCTCGGTCTGGTGAGTGCCGGTCGGCACCGATCCTCTGTGCGGGAATCTCTCCGCTTTGCCCTACCCAGGTATGTGGGGAGTTTCTTGCCTTTTGGGAGGTCTGGGGTCTTCTGCCAGCGTTCAGTAGGTGTTCTGTAGGAGTTGTTCCACGTGTAGCTGTATTTCTGGTGTATCCGTGGGGAGGAAGGTGATCTCCGCATCTTACTCTTCCGCCATCTTACCCGGAAGTGTTCCATGATTTTAAGTTTGGTTTCTCGAGCACTGTCATTTTCTTTTTGTCATATTGTGTTACCATGGTTTTTCATGGCACTTTATAACTTTTTCCTTTGTTGGCACTTTTAGAGTAGCCAACACCTTTCTTATTTAGGTAAAGGTTTGTTTATTTTGATTCTAACAATCAACAGGTTGGGAATTAGAGGCCTTTCTTTTTTCAGTAGGTGGTGCTATGGCACACGTTTTTGGTTTCCCTTACCTGAGCTGCCTCTGGTTGTATTTGAGAATTCATGCTTTCACCCTCCACTGTCTCTGCCAGAGGTGTCACAGGTGTCCTCAATTTTACTTCTTGTGCCTCCAGCGTCTTTGGCGTCTTGCTGTTGCTGGTATCACTGTAGTCACTGGTGTCACTCCTGGGGGCATCAGGATGGCAGGCACCTCTGCCACATTCAGGGTTGCCTGTTTAGCAGGCACTACTGCTGTTGCAGGGGGAGAGGGAGGATGGGGAAGAACAAAGGTCACAGGTATGGAGGCTGGAGTCCTGGACACCAGTGCATCTGGAGGGACCAGGGTCATGGGTCACACCACACTGCTACCTTATTCCCTGTGGCTATGGGTTCCACTGTAACCAAGAGGCTGGTATCATGTGCATCAGTCCCCTTCCTGCTTCTAGTTTCTTTGTGACTACAGCTTTTGCTACTGTGGCTGGGAGGCTGGGAATGCAGACACCACTTCTGCTGTTTCTCTGGTTTCACCTCCTCTATGTCTTCCCATCCACCATCAGATGTATTAGGTGTGTGGATCTCTCCAGCCTTCTGGTGTGTTGGGCAGAGGTACCTTTGAGTTATGGTTGTTTTGCTAGGTGTAGCTTGAAAGGGAAAGAAGAGTCAAAGGTAGCCTCTCATACCATCATGATGCTGACATCATCAGACTCATCAGTAAACCATGAAAAGACAGGGTTATCCAAAGGAGTTTCCTGTAGAATATCCTGAGGGGTCAGGAGGTGCTCTATCAGATTCAATCAGTAATGAGATGTATCATCCATAGAGTGTGGAAGAAGGGTGGAAGTCTAAGGTTATTATAGTGAGAAAGAGTTATATGAGGAGAAGTTAGCAAGAGGATTTCACAGGAGGTGAGATGGCTGACCAAAAAGTGTCAAGTATGATGAGAATTCAAGAGGACTTCTTTTGTACCAAGTACAAAGATGGTTAGAGGTGATTGCATGACTATCTTCTTGGTGGGATTTACTAAAAGGGCTGTGGCAAGAATGTGGCACAGGGTCTAGCTTTGGCTATAATCCTCTATGCATCTATGGTGGCCCCCATGTTTTTGGGTGACTACCCTAAGGGCATTCCCTTCCTTTTCAAATACAAAAAGAAAAAAAGTGATGTTGATAATTGGGATGTCCAAGGATGAGGGATGTATCAAGTTTTCCTTTAGGGCTTTACAGGCTAATTAATCCTGATTTTCCCAAATAATAGGGTTAGGTTTGTTGTTTTTAGTAAATCATATAGAGGTTTGGAATACAGTTTCAGCAGTAGCCAAGTAGCTGCAGAAAACCTCATAATTGACACTTAGTTTTGGGTTTAGGACAGTTCAGAATGTCAGGGTGGTTATTTGAATATAAATGTAGTCATTTTTCTGAGATCAGGTGCCCCAAATATCAAACCTGAGTTTGAGCAAACTTCGATTTTCCCTTGGAGAATATGTCATTTAAGGCTAAAAGTTTTAACAGGTGGATGCTCTCTTCCTGTGAAGAGGCCTGAGAAGGGAAGCAGAGTAGCAAGTCATCTACTGTTGTAATATAACAGAGCCCCCAGGTAACTTTATATCATCTACACCTGCTGTATTCCAATGTCCTGGCTTTTGGCAATCATGACAGAGATCAGGAGGGGTTTGGGTTTTTTTAGCGGCCTCCATTTGTTGGAGTTGAAAATTAAGGATTTTCGTGATCTTCCTTTTATTCAAATCCTCTAGGGTGTAGGTGAGCTGATTTGCTAAATTAACTAAATCTGGAGAGACATGGTTTCTCATTCCATCCTGGTCCATTTTACTAGAAGGGAAAGATCCTGGTTTTGCCCATTAATGAACAGTGTTGAATGCTACCCAAGTGGATTCAACATGGATAGGAAGACTACAATTTTACTTAAAAACAATTTGGAGTCTACTGTAATGGTCGTGCATAGGTTCACTGGATTTTGGAATGCAAACCTGAATCTCATTCCAACCAATAGGTTTGGGAAAGTCCTAAGGTTTCCAGGTGAAGTAATTTAGTGATGGCTAAGTCTGATCATATAACAAGGCAGAGAATTGGTCTCCCATTTGAGTTCTAGAGATTTTTCAAGATCATCTCAATTAGTTCAGTTTAATCCAGTGATGGTCCTGGCCTTTGCCAATAAGCATGTGAACTAGCTGGTATTAATATGAAAAAACTGTTTGCTAAGTCGGGATGACTATATTAAATTCCTTGGAAAATTTATGAGCATCTTCAGTAACTCTTGGAAAATCCTTGACTATGGCTTGTAGTTCAGCCTTAGTCCAGGGGACATAGGAAATTAGGGGCTAGGCATTGGGATCCTCAGAGGGTCTGATCTTAAAGGGGTAGGTTCTAATGGGTTCAGAGGAGGGGAGACTGGGGAGAGGTTCAAAGAAAAAGGGAAGTTCATTGAGAGAATGAAGGAGGGGAGAAAGAGACCTCAGAAGTGTTTTTGTCTTCTTTCAATTGTTTGTATGCCTCATTATTTTGTAAAGAGACACTTTTAGAGTCCTCAATATTCTTGGAAGCCACAAGATATCAATTGAAATAGGCATCCTTTCAGTTGGTTTTCTTTTGAAGCCACTGTCTTCTATTTTTGGTTCTAAGAAAAGTTTGGGAATATTGAAAGTTCTCCATAATGGCCTCTGAATTATTTTTAAGTTGGTCCATTTCAATAAAATTTCACATGAGGAGGGATTGTAGTTTTTAAACATAAGACCATCTGACTTTCCAGAAGGAGGACCTCCTAAGAGAATTTAGCAGATTGGGAGCCCATTACTCAAAACCAGAAGTTCAGAAAACAGGAAAGTATTCACCAGGAAGGACGGTGCCTTCATAAAAACAAAAAAACAATCCTGAATAAAGTCGGAGAGCTCAACCAAAAGGAGAGAGTTGGGATCTGAGAGGACACTTACAGAACAAAAAGGAAAAGACAACTCACCGGCAGAGAGCACAAGGGGTTCAAGTAGGTACCTTGCACAGTCCTAGAGGTTGTTAGTTCTATATGGGTTTATCTCCTTTGGGTCCCTTTGTTGACCTTAAAAAACAAAAGAGCCAGTTATTTAACCAGCAAAAAGAGTTTATTTGGGAATGGCAGAGGTATTGCAATTCAGGACATGCAAACCATGGTGAACCATTGGCAAGTCCAAGGAGACAAAGGGAAAGTCAGCTTTTTATTAAGTGTTAAGAGGGAATTGGGGAGGGCTGTGGTGATTCTTCATTGGCTGCAGGCGGTGGGCAGATTGTTGTTACTAGGTCATAAGGAAATCCCTGCTGGGGTCTGTAAGCTGCTGTGAGTGATAACATGCATGCATAAGAGCTCCCTTTATTTTCAGTTTCTATGAGTTAGGAACAAGGCTTAAGGTAATTGCAAAGCAGACCAATGACAGAAACCTTTTAAAGTCATACTTGATGTTCTGCATTATGACTATAAAGCGAAATGAAAGCTTCAGATAGATTGATTTCCCTGCATATTTATAAGAGAGATGGGTCTTTTTGAGTAAAGTTTTTAGCAGTTTAACAGTGGAGTGGTGAAAAACAAAAAGAAAGATAAAGCATAAGATTTCCATCATCATTCTCCCCTATCAGCCGAGACCACTTGAGTCACTGCTTACGGTTTCCCAAACTTTGTAGCACAGTGGCCACCAAGTAAGGCCGCAAAGTGTTGTAAGATTTGTGACAGTGTAAAAACTTCTGAAAACCTAGAGGATCATCTTGCCTGGATGGAATTCACTTTATTTTTGGAAGCCACTTCTGGTGTTCTGTTCTAGAATGGGCTCAACTCTGAGAATGGAGTGGCAAGATCAGTTCAGAGCACTTCCAAGAATGGAGTGTCACTCAAACTGGATTTAGGGCTATAAGTAAGAGAGAGTATATTTTTATTATATATTTCTCTATTTTATATTTAGCCTTTTAGCACAGCAGAATGCTGTGAAACTTTTTATGATGATGGAGATACGTTAATGTAGCTTTCAAGCACTTGAAATATGGCTGGTGCAACTGAGAAACTGATTTGTAAGTTTTATTTTATTTTCATAAATTTAAAGTTAAATAACCACTTACTGCCATATCAGGTAGTGCTCTTTGATTATATAGAGTTCACATCTTCCTCTAACAACACAAAGAAGAACTAAATAAGCAAACAAAAAACATAAATGAAAGGGAGAATGATGGGAGAAACTTCAAAATACATTAAAAGAAATTTTTTTCTATACAATATGGGAGAGCAAACTTCTAAATAGTTATTCATTGTGTCAGTGTTTGGAAAGGATTTTTAAATGTTGAGCCAAATAAGTGCAAAGTTTATATCCACTTTGATTAGTATAAAATGGATTGGGCACCTTTTCAAACAGAAGGCTATGAAACCAGTTGGTTATGACTTCTTGCAGCTGTATGTAACCATTCATTGTCATTGGACACAAACCAAACCCATCTACTGAGAGTTTGGGCATCAGTTTATTTTATATCATAACAATGTGCTTAAGATTTCTGTTAAAAGTCAATATCATTGATAGAAAAATGATCTTTGGAAAAAAAAAAGAAAAATGATCTTTGGGCTAGGATGTGAAATCCATCCTTACATGCATCATTTATGTTCTCATATACCACAAAATGTTTGGGATTCTTAAAGCAGCTATAGCAATCACCACCCACAGAGAAGAAAATGCATCCACGTGTCAGTGTCCAGTAGCCAAGAAGGATATTTTCTATCTCCTGCAGGTTTTTCTCAATTTTGGAGGCTTAAAACTATGATTATTCATAATTTTCACATTACCAAATAGATTTTGACTAGACCTTACTTTCTCTTTGCTGCTCTTTTAGTCTTTATACAATTAAATATCTTAACCAAAATAATACAGATAGGAATTACATGTGAACTCTCACTGGATTTCATTCTGATTGACATGCAACTGAAATCATTTATTGTCTTAAAGAATATCTGCTGAAAGAAACAGATGTGTGTGGGAAGATTCCAAGAGAAAAATAAAAAAGATTTATTTATATACACATGCATACAACAGTTCATAGATGAATGCAGTGATTTACAGTGGCATTATCTTTCACAAATCTATCCTAAACTTTAGGAAGAAAAGAAAAGTACATAAAATTTTATGTACTCATTACTAATGTTTATTACTCACAACTTTTTGATGCTTTGCTCTTTTGTTATGAACTAGTGTTGCAAATTATGTTTTCTCATTCATAAAATATGTATCTGACTTATTAATATTAAGTATCATTATGTCATAAAACATTTGTAACTGCATTAAAGTTATACAAAACAAACAACTTTAAAATATTTTAATTAATATGACAAATTGAAAAATAAATATATTAAATGATTAACCTAATAAGTGAAACTCTATATAGTAATATCTACATAATAAAACTATTATATATTGGTTTCCCCATTTCAGCAGAACATGCAAATGAAAAATAATGTTATTATATTTTTATTATTACTATCACAAAATAACAACTAACTCTGAAAGCTCTTCTCTTACCCACTATAAATTTTTCCTTATTTATCACTTATAATACCTTATTATTTTCCTTCATTTAACTTAAAACATTTATAAATAATTGTGATCTTACATGTTTAATCTCTCTCTCCCCTCTAGATATTAAACTCCATTAGGCAGGAATTTGCTTACTTTATTCACATTGTGTAACTGTGCCTCACTCAGTATTTTACATATGATAGATTTCCAAAAAGAATTTGTTAAACACATGAATGAGGATGGAATTTTAAAGTAAATAAGGACTACAATTTGCTAAGTTATGACCTAGATACCTCAGTAAATATCTACTTTTCCAGTTTGGAAATTAAACCCTAATAATCTTTCCACAAGAAAATAAAGATACTCATCTCTAACCCCATGAGAAAGATAATAGGAACAATTATATATATATATATATATATATATATATATATATATATATATATATATATATATATATATATATATAGGCTTTGCCTGGTTTAGAACAAAATTTATATTTTCTGATTTGATAATTTCAGAAACTCTATGATGTAATTTTGGCTTGATAAGATTTTGGATGTTATTTCCAATAAGAAATAACTTTCCTAATCCTCATGGTTAAAAAGTAGAGGCACTAGCATTTAAATCAAGTTATTCTGACTCTAAGTTCCTTTCCTCCCCATTCTGTTGCCAGTATAACCCAGAAACAATTTCAAATAAACTTAAGCAAACTAATGTTAAAACAAAGTTCCTGGGAGAGGCATAAAATAAATCATGATCATGTTATCTTATAATACAACTGAAATTATTAGTAAGTGCTGAATATCTCTAAAGACTGATTTTTGGTGCAGTCATAAATGTCAGACCTTACTTATTCCAGTCCTACATGTCAGCAAGTAGTAATGTTCCTTAGTACCTTTGGTCTGAAGCCTCAAAATATTTTTTAGAAAACTTTAGCCAGACCTAGGCTTTCTGATTTAAGTCCAGTATTCTATCCCTGGGTTGAGGGTCATATTTTCAGGGGTAATTATTTTAACACACATTTCAGAAATACCTAGATGCCAGGTATCATGGAAAGTATGGGTATAAAATACTAAATTAAAAGGCATAGTTCCTGCCTTTTGAGGACCTTATAATGTGGTGAAGGGAAAAATAATAAAAAGGATAGATAATAGATAATAGAATGGATGAATGGGTGCAGAGAGAGAGAGAGATGGGACAGAGATAAATTTTGATAAAAAAATTAAATAATAGATGATAATGAGATCAACTTAAACTAGAAGAAGAGGTTCTTGAGCAATTATATATTTAGGTTGAGAAAGACTAGTCATGAGAGAGACTGAGGGAGAAGAGGACACTGTTTCATTTAGAAAGAACCATATGAACAAAGGAACTGTGGTGGGAAACATTTGGCATGTTAAACTGTCTCCATTAATGTTGGATGATCAGAACCTAGTGGGCTGAAAAAGCAAGTTGAGTGGGTCCTGCATATTCAAAATATGACCATGATACAAACCTTGGAGTAACTTGTTCTGATGTTTGTTGTTGAATTTAAAATCATTATTACTAATCGGGCATGTGTAGAAGCTTAGAGACCAGTTAAGTGTTTATAGTTGTTGTTTGGACAAAGATGGTATGAGGATGGGGAGAGGTACATGGGTTTGAAATAGATTTTGGAGGTAGAAATGAAATAACTTGATGCCGAATAAGATATGAGTCAGAGAAGTGGAGTAGTTAAAGATGATCAACAGGTTTTTGGCTTTAGTAACTGAGTGGATGGTGATACAATTAGCTATTATTTGCCTTGAGATCTAGAGAATGTACATTATTTGTAACGATTTACATGGGAGGGAGAAGAGGAAGGGAAGAAAAAGAAGAAACAAGACAATCAAGGAGGGAGATGTAGAATGGGACAACTGATGATGAAGGAGACAGAGTGAAATGCCAGAAGAGCAAAAGTCCTGGAAAAAGCAAGAAGAATGGAATCCAGTGCATGTATGGAAGGATTGGTCTTTGTCATCAGGAGATACTTTGTTTTGTTGTAACGGGAAGAAAGATGAGGAAGTTGGCTTATATAGTTTAGTGGATTTGGTTGCAAGAATATAACGGTGTTCTCTAATTGATAGCTTCCATTTTCTTTAAACGCTGTGTTCTAAACTGAGAGTGCAGATTAGAAGTAGCTGTAGGAAAATTGAAAAAAGAGAAAATATGAAATAGATGATATTAAAGTGTATAAAAGCAGTTCTTTTGGGAAAAAATAAATTAAGACTACTCTCAATGTTGAGTGCCTATTTGAAATCTTGGATTTTAATTAAAGCCAATCACTAAAACTGTATAATCTTATTATCTTTTCTATTGCCAGTGAACATTTCTGGTTGAAGTTTGGACATCAAGGATGGCTAATTTCATCCAGTAATAGAGAGTCTTACATTTCAAACATCTCAGGAAGACTCAGGAGTTGTCTGGTCTCTTTGAAATAAAATAAATGAAATTTGTAAGAGCACACTCTGGAAACCCCAATTTAGCAAACAACTTGACACCTTATTATACTATATTCTGTAAATACTTCTTCATTTTATCATTTATATGTAAAGTATATATAGTATATTGTTTCCTTTTATAAAAAGGAGGAAAAGAGTTTTCATGTAGGATACTTTAAAAAGAACTATTTGTCCTTGTTTTGAAATTGATGACTCAATGGTTTAAGCCATGTTAATTCTATTTGCAAAATGTTTTCTTATTCTGTCTTATCTTTTCATTTCCCACTGATTCAATCCAAGCTCCCTCTTTCTTCATCTCTTGTCTGGAAAACTACTTTTTCAGTAAGATACCTTAGTTTTGATGCAGTAACAAATAACCTCAAAAGTCTTAAAGCAATGAGTTTAAAACAACAAAAGTTCATCTTTTTCTTGCACTGGATATCAAATGCAATTCAGAAAAGTGACTGTACATTTCAGTTTCTCAAGGATGCAAGTTGATTGAGGTTCTAGCACCAATGTTGCAGATATTTAAATTACCTAGCCAAACACCTTTCTTTTCAGTTTTTTCCCAATTTTACTTACTTTGGTTTGGAAAGAGTCAGTGAGAATGTGGAACTAAAGTTAAGAGTCCTCAACTTCCTTATTATTTTCTAGAACAAAAAGACTTGAGTGGTTAAGAGCTATCCCTTAGAGATAATACTTCAAAGGTCATATTGCTTGATAAAGGCCAAATGAGTTACCTAGGGAATTCTATCCATCAGGGCATTTATGTGTTTTCATTTTGTTTTGCTCTCTCCCAGATTCTAGCTGACCTGGCCTTTCAACCAAGAAAACATTCTGTTAGATCTTCTCAGACCCACATAATCAAAGAAGACCCTTAATTTTGCCTCAGATGAGTACCTCATATAAAGTACAAATTTCACATTTGTCCAGAAAGCTCTTTTCTAATCTTGAGTAAACCATAGCCTTAATCTCACTAAGTCTGCTAAAATGTGGAACAACTCTAGGAAATAGCAGTTGATTCCTGACTATTTTCAAACTAGGTAGAAAGCATTTCTTCTCCATTTGGTTACATAGTGATGACATTATGTAGTTCTCCGATTGGCTTATATTGAATTCCCTTTCAGATCTGATACATTATCCCTGTGTCTTTTACAAAAGAGATTTAGAAATATCTTTTGCAAGTAAATTAAACATTTTTAATACCAGGATAGCCTGACCAATCATATAAGCAACTTAGGTCAGACGGCCAGAAAATACATTGGGTGGGGATGGGGGTAGAGATGGAGAATGTTGCAAAAGAGTAGATTTAATACCAGCTCCCAAGAAGATGGCCATAAAAATGCATGATGGAAGAAAAACATTTTCTTTCTTCTTTTACTTACAATATGTTTGAAAATCATTATACTGAATATATACAACCTATTTTTACAGTATCTGGTACTATTTAGTTTTTATATCCGCTAGATGTTTAGTTCTGAAAATAAAAGCAAAATAGAATGAAAGTTTTTGCAACAATTCTACATGACATGAAAATGGGAATCTGCAAAGAGATATTCACATTTTGATTTCCTTTGGTTTGAAATGTAGCCGAATTAGCAAGGTAACATATACTATAAATTCTTATAGTATAAGATATACTGTGTTCCTTGAAAGAAAGATAATCCTTAAAATCAAATGTAAGGCAAACAAATTGGTTCAGTATTTGTCAGGGTCTTATCT
The DNA here is from genome assembly GCF_964341445.2 of Mesoplodon mirus. Lineage (NCBI taxonomy): Eukaryota > Metazoa > Chordata > Mammalia > Artiodactyla > Ziphiidae > Mesoplodon > Mesoplodon mirus. The sequence goes on from NC_138982.1 coordinate 114,713,376, forward strand.
ATAGAGAAAAGTTATTCTTTAAATATCACTTGCATGTGATGGTAAAAAGGAATAAAAAGGTAATTTCTGGGGAGAAGATTTACAGGTATTGTGAATAGCTTGCTTTCTTTTGTTTCTCTTTTCTGTGAGAGAAAATTGATATTAAGCATAGAGTTGCTCAGGGTTCATTTTTAATTTGGTAGACTATGTATAAACAGTTATGAATATGTTTTAGTTAAATTGTTATATTGAAAATTTTGGTGGTTTTTGAGATCAGATATGATGACTTGGGGTCCTAGATAATTCAGTATGCCACTTCAGTGAAATTGTGATTGTTACTATCAGAATTTGAAGTTCTCTGTAACTTTTCATTAATACCATTCACAATAGAGCAGAAGGAATCATTGGCCTCAACTCTGCTCAGGTAACAAACTAATTCATTGGAATATCTCTGTGCTGATTCAACATTGTAAGACTTTCTGTAAAACTCCTTGTAAAGACAAGAAAAAAATGACACTACAATAACTAAATTTCCTTATGTAAGCTTTAAGCCAAACTTAGAGTTAAAACTTGTCACAAGATGATTTTTTTATAAATCAGTTTGTGTACTTCAATAAAAAACAATTGAATTCTAAGGTTGCATAATTCCATGTTATTAGAAAATTCATTTTCCATGCATACTTGGGTCCCAGATAATATTCATACATACATACACACACACACAACATATAGTGTATACGTTTATATTTAATGTATATTAAAAATAACAAAAACAAGATTTTTACATATCTAAAAGAATGATTCTGAGCTCTATCACAAAATAGCAAGTAGAGTATTTCCAAACACATTTGAAATTGCATATTTATGATAAAGAAACTGGAGTGATTTTAGGTATAATTTTCAAGAATTCTTTGGTTTTATAACTAGGATAGCTTTAAGTTAATTTTAACTAAATCAGCTGACTTTTTCAATAAAATTGCAAGAGCTTAGATAGATAAATAGATAGATAGATGACAGACAGAGATGTAGATATATATATAGATAGATAGATAGATAGAAAGATATAGATATCTAAGGATGAGTACAGTGCATTACTGTTATGTTAAGTTTTCTGTTCATTCTTCTTACTGTGTATTTTTAACATTCCTTTACAACTTGATAAACTGGTGAAAAGAAAGTGAAGTTTGTATCTGGCCTTGGAAGCCTAAAAATACCTGTTGATAATAAAAAATACCTGTTGATAAAATACCTGTTGATAAAATAAGAATTAAAATGCATTTTACATTTTGATAAAATGTAAAAATAAAAAATTCTCTAGTTGCAGCGACCAGGGACTACTCTTCATTGCAGTTCACGGGCTTCTCATTGGGGTGGCTTCTCTTATTGTGGAGCACTGGCTCTAGGCGCGTGGGCTTCAGTAGCTGTGGCATGGAGGCTCAGTAGTTGTGGCTCTCAGGCTTTAGAGCGCAGGCTCAGTAGTGGTGGCGCAGGGCTTAGTTATTCCGTGGCATGTGGGATATTCCTGGACCAGGGCTCGAACCCGTGTTCCCTGCATTGGCAGGGGGATTCTTAACCACTACACCATCAGGGAAGCCCTGTGCTTTGAATATTAAAGTTTAGGACCAAGATACAAAGTTCACAAATTCTTAGCTACACACTTTTTTTCTCTACTATTCAAGAAAAGCATCTCTACATGACATCACATTTTGAAAATGGCACATACTAGCATAAATATTATAGCATGTGGTATTCAAATGTGTTGCCCATGGTGAATAACATTTTTTAATGGATTTTTAGGTGATAGTCTAATGTTCTCAGCAGCCTTTACCTGGAGTGATTGTCCAACATTATAATTATCATTCTTAACAATTACAGTCTTTGAAAAAGAGTTTGAGTTTGGGGTCATCAGCATTTTGAATTGACAAAGTTTGTGGCCATCTGAGCTTGGTGTCTCCCAATGGAAATAGAATATTTAAAAGATTAAACAATAGCCAAATGAGTTGAATAATTGAATCCCAAACTGTACTTCAGGCTAAGGTACTGATGTATTTCCAGAGGAATTCACTCTGAATTCACTCTGAAGCTCTTTCTTCATTGGTGCTGCTGTGACACTATACTCAAAATATTAATATTGGCATAGACAGCAGTAAATAAAGCCATTAGTGTGATCTTTGGTATTCAAAAACAAACTGAGATATGTACAGTATGCCTAAAGCATATTAACATGGGATGAAGGAGAAAACAGAACAGGAAATCAATTTTATTTTAAACTTTTAAATGGAGAAACTACAGGATAAACCTATAAATATCATATTTCCATACTGTGTCTTAATTTCAAAATGTACATATGTATTTCTTGTGTGTTGATGAATTAAAACATATTTCACATGTGTACACTATAATCTTTGAGGAGAAAATATTTAATTGTTGCCATACAGGTAAAATATTAAGAGGTTAAAATAACAAAGACAAGAACAAAAAGAAATCAAATTGTAGGTATAAGAAGTATAGCAAGGGTATGAAATTAGATATGCAGTGGGAGAGGGATACCAAATTCCAAAATTCTTCATTTAATTTAGTCTCTGGTTGAAGTTGTTGTAGCTAAATGTTTAAATATGACCAACACATTTTAAGGGAGAAAAACACACAACTTAGATGGAGTGAAACACAGTCCAAAGACTGAACATCATTTAATGTCTAGCTGAGATTTCAGTGATGTCTCTATTGCTAAACAAAATGTTAATTTATGTCAGAAGTTTTAAGCCAAATAAGGCACAACACTGAATCTATAGTGGCTGCTTTCCTGCCCTAATTTCATATTCCAGTCATTATTTGTGGTTTAGGAGAATAACTCTGGTTATCATTCCTAGGTGGGAAAAAAAAAAAAAAAAAAAAAAAAAAACACAAAACATCAGAGTATGTCATGGTGTAGCAGTAGCATAGAAAACCACTGTTCTGATGTCAGTTCAACCACTGCCTTGCCAGGTGACCTTGAAGAAGTCAACTTGATCTTTCTGAGCCACTTTTCTTTGTTTATAAAATGAAGGCAATGTTCTCTTTTCAGCTTACTTCAAATGATCATTATGGGATATAATGAGCAAATGGAATGTGAACAACTTGTGTAAACTGTGAGCTGCAGTAACTGAAAGGCATTATCCTATGCCAGACTAACCGAAACTGGGCCAGAAGGTGGAGGGGCTTCCCTGATGGGGTAGTACAAACCAGGGATTCATTGCAGTCCAATTATCAGGCTGCCTAAAAGAGTGACAGTTCCAGTTTATATGATTATTTCAAGATCGGCTAATTTACTCCATCCCTGCCCAGAGAGTCAAGTTCAATTTGTAATTTTGTGTTCTACTGGATATTTTTAGCAAGTGAGAAGGACTTTAAGGATTTTTTTTTCCCTGAAAGTATGATAAATTCCTCTTTCTCGATCATGTACTGGATTTAATAGAAATCAATCATGAGTCTAAACATCAAGTTTACACCCTACTTCGCCAGTTGCCAGAATTCCCAAACTGACTGTCTAAAAATATGCTTAAATTATCCTAGTTTATTTTACCTCGTTTTTAGCATTTGTTTATTAATGGATTATTTTTGCCCAGGGTTTAAAGGGACATTATTACAAAAGGCTTATAACCTCAAACTTATTTTCTGGCAAGTGACTGTTGGTATATGTGATAGGCCTTAGAATATGTCCTTTGTGAGGATATAACCTATTTATGAAAAAGATCATTCGTGCCCACAAAATAATGTACTGTGTTTAGGTACATTAATTGATTTAACCAAAACTACTGAATACCACGTACAGAACTTCAGTTAAAATTGAGAGATTTGGGGGTGACCAACACACATTCTAATTACACTCAGAAGCTCCCCAAACAGTAGAAGAAGGTACATCTTGAGATCCTGCTTCAGAATAACCTGGAATGCTTTATAAAAATGCGACACTTCTATTTTTTCTTTTAAAAGTTAAGATATTGACATCTGCAGTATCTTTATCACAGGGTTGTCATAAGAATAAAAAGTCACAGAAATGAGTAGATGTAAAGACACTACTTTTCACTTGTAAGACTTTTTACAAGTTAAAGTCTTATTATGAGTTCATCAAATGTCTCAGTGGCAGAAATTTAGATGAGTTCACAAATTTAGTGTGAGTCCAAGGTCCTAAAGTTATTTTCTTCATTTTTACTGATGTATCTGTCATATTAATGAAAGTTCTATCTCAAATGTCAGTAAAATGTTGTTGAAGTTTTTATTTTTCCTCATTCCTCATTTATTGAAGACCTACTCCTTTCAATCGCATAACGTACAAACTTTGTTAATTCTAAACAGTGACTAGTTCCCCTTGGTTTTAATCACAACTGGATTAACATGGTCACGCTGTTTCTATTCATTACACTCTCAAGCCCTGTCTACTGAAAATGCTTGAAAATGTGAGACTGGTGTTGAGCATATGTACCATGTGTCAGCAGCCTCTGAGGAAAGGGTGACTCTTCCTAATTAAAAAGTATTGTTTTACTTTTACACAAAGTTCCAAAAGGAAATCCAGAAAGTCATTATTTAAACGTGTGGATGGAAAAACCTCTGTTCTTAAGTGTTGTTTTTATTTGTTTGTTTGGTTGGTTGGTTTTTATCATCATGATTCATGGAGTTAAAAGGAAAAAAAAACAATGAAAATCGTGTGTATGAATTTTGTACTCAGAAGTCTTTACTCAATGCAGATTACTGATGTGCCAGACGATGTTTGCTTTATTACAATTTCTACCAAATTATGCACCCCAAATCGTGAAAGAGTCCTCAGGCAAAACCGTATGCCTCTGTTATGTTATCCCACATGGACAAATCTTGCTGAGGAGATGGTCCAGACTCCATCCTCACCCAGCTTTGAGGCAGATGTTACCTCACTTAATGGGGAAGTAATTCTCTTAATGTACTTCTTCCTGCTGTCAGTGGAAGGTGGAGGTGGGGGACTGATCAATGATTAATATTTGAAGTTTTGCAGTGTCTCAGCCTAGATTCTGACAACTGAAATCTCTCTTCATATACTACCATGACAAAAGACTGTGTGTGTGTGTGTGTGTGTGTACCTATACTTCCAGAGCAGTAATTTGTTTTTACTATGAAAGTGAGAAAACACATAGACACTAATGAATAAAACGTAGAATTGTTTTTGCTTATATAAATACTGCTTTATTGACAATGCAAATAGATTGCCTAATGTAACCATTATATGTTGATTCAGAAAATTATTTAGCTCAGCAGTAAAACAATAGTATTTTATCCTAAGATTAAGCAGCATTTGGGGATATGGAAAGAGATTAGTGAGAGAGCAGGAACATTTTTCCAACCCAGCTTTACGTGGGTGATGGACTCACACATTCAATTAATCTGTTCTCTTTATTTTGGTATATAAGATAGATGATAACATCGCGCAACAAATGCAGAGGTTATTTTTTTTCTTTTTCTATTTAAGAAAGAACATATTGAAATTCTATTTATTTACCATGTGACAGTTATTGTTTTAGATGTTTCTGCATATGCCATTTGATTATTGTAACAATCCCTGTACAAAAACATTATAATATCTATTTGCAGATGAAGAAACTGAAGTTCATTCATTCATTCTCTGATTCTACAGAGATTCATAAAGTTACTAGAATATCCTAGGTATGGTTGTGAACACTGGGGAACACCACAGAGAAAATGTATTACGACCTTGTCTTATATGAATTTACTTCTTAATGGGAAAGGTTTTCATCCAATGAGACAAGTTTAGATAATGAAGGAGATTTTCCTAAGGATACATAGTTAATGGGAGAGCTGGTATTTCAGATTAAGCCTTCTTTCTGCCAGTTCACTATTGAACTATTTTCATAACATGGCATTATAAGTCATGTCAAAAAAAAAAATGCTTGGGCCTCCCTGGTGGCGCAGTGGTTGAGAGTCCGCCTGCCGATGCAGGGGAGACGGGTTCGTGCCCCGGTCTGGGAGGATCCCATATGCCGCGGAGCGGCTGGGCCCGTGAGCCATGGCCGCTGGGCCTGCGCGTCCGGAGCCTGTGCTCCGCAACGGGGGAGGCCACAACAGTGAGAGGCCCGCATACCGCAAAAAAAAAAAAAAAAAAAAAATGCTTGACTCTCCTGATTTCCCAAGTTTACTGGAACAGATATCATCTCTGTTAATTCCTCTCTTATTTCAGTCATCAATTTGTGCTGGAACAGTAATAATATTCTGATTGTGTGTGTGTGTGTGCGTGCACATGTGTGTCCTTTCTCTGGGGGAATGAAGACATTATTCAAGGATTGGAGGAAGCATAAAAGATTCAGAGCACAAAGTACACTGAAAAGTCTAAATAACTAATTTAAATAAAACAAAGAGGCCAGAAAGGAAATTTCCTGTTATGCAAAGTAGTTGTTTGAGCCAACGTGGGTTGATACTAAGTGTATAAATGAAAAAAAAATATATTTCTCATATCAGAAATAATATTGGCCTCATACCCCTGAATGAAGGTACAGTTAAATGGTCAGATGTTTCAACAATAATCCATTCCTCATTAATTACAGATATAGCTGTTCTGAGCCTATATTGGAATGATTTCCCAGGGTGGGATGCTGTTTTAGAGTCAAGGGAAGCATTTCAAGAAAATTAATCAATAAAAAAAAGTCTTGCCAGAGCTTTCTTGCCAGGTGGATAAGTACTCCTTACAAGGAACACCAGAAAATTGAATTGCAGGGAGGTTAAACCACAGAGCAACCCAAATGACATAATAAGAAAAGTGGCAGAACTGGAATTACTATACAGTCACACTCTGCTTTAATCACTTGAAAAAAATCCATATGGCTTACACATGAGAGTCACCCAGTTTAGACAGAATGTTCATAATTACAGAAGGGTGGGGAGAAGCTGTAAGTTTTAGAAGCTAAGTTATAATCACTGTCTACTCTCTTTCTTTTTTGCCCTTCTTCATTAAGATTTAGCACTTGTAAGAGTTTCATATCTTATGAAGATGTAGTCCCACGACCAGATCGGTTTTGCCTTTTGTTTGACCTATATAACTATAAAAAAAAAAAAAGTGGCTATAACTTTTAATGTTGTTTTTGTGTATCCTTGTTCTAATTGGCGTGGAGGAGTTTCTGAGAGCCTTGGAGGCCATCTTAAACTGAAGGAACATAAGTAGGCAATAATTATTTTTGTCACCAAGCCAAAAGTAGTCAAAAATCCAGCAAGTGACCTAAGTCTAAAACAGCTCTTTTGTACTTCTTCATTCAGTGTCACTGTTTTTGTTTTGTTTTTGTTTTTGTTTTTGTTTTTGTTTTCGGTACACGGGCCTCTCACTGCTGTGGCCTCACCCGTTGCGGAGCACAGGCTCTGGACGCGCAGGCTCAGCGGCCATGGCTCACGGGCCCAGCCGCTCCGCGGCATGTGGGCTCTTCCCGGACCGCGGTGCGAACCCGTGTCCCCTGCATCGGCAGGTGGACTCTCAACCACTGTGCCACCAGGGAAGCCCCAGTGTCACTGTTTTTAAAATGTTTGATGATGAATTGGAACAGGTTGTTAGTATTGTAAGAACTAAAGTATGTTATTATGAGTGCAAAGGATAGCCTCTTTCATTCCAAATGAGGTTTATTTTAGCAGAGTCCTTCTTAATGCCCAAGCTACTGGGAGCTTTCCTCAGGGTCTTCTAATGAAACATCTGGAGTCTGTTACTGACCTTGTTATCATACAAACATCTCTCTGACTCGGTATGACTGTGTACTTTGACACTAGTGCAGATTATTTTTTTTTAATTTAGAGAATTTACTTAACCAATTTCTTTTTGATCTACACACTAATCATCTATATGTATTGCATTTAATGGTCATTTTGGTGCTTCATAGATAGAAACAAATGTTATATAAATTTCTGCAGTGTATAAACAAATGTGAATGCATTTTTTAGTTTGGAAAGCTTACAGTATATGCTTAATTCCCAGTGCCCTGACATTTGTTAGGTCACACATGTAAGGTTAGCTGAGTCTTGTAGGCCAGTTTCATGGTCTGGTAAGTTTGATAGAACAGGAATATAATTTAATGTAAGATGTCTCCCTGGGTAGCAAATGTGAAAAGTTGTAGATTAATGGGATGCTTCTGTATGTGTGACTATGTACTTCTTTGCAGGGTGTATTTTCTGATTTATAAACTGATGATAAAAATTTTAAATGACATCAATTTTTGCTATATTAAGGGTATAAGCAAAATTATAAGTAATCTTGATAAGAAATTTTTTTCCAAACTTTCATTTAACGTAAAGCCTGATACATAATGATCATTGAATAAATGCTAGCTGCTATTTATTGTTGCATGCTATATGAGTTTCCTAAGGCTGCCATAACAAATTACCACAAACTGGGTGCCTTAAAACAAGAGAAACATTTTTCTCTCACAGTTCTGGAGGCAAAAAGTTCAAAATTAAGGTATCAACAGGGCTATGCTCCTTTCAAAGGCTCTAGCAAAGAATCCTTCCTTGCCTTTCTAGTTTCTGAGGGTTGTTGGCAATACTTGACATCCCTTGGTTTCTGACAGCATAAGTCCAATCTCTGCCTTCATCTTCACATGGACTCCTCCCCTGTGTATCTTTGTGTATGAGTCCAAATGTCCCCCTTCTATTAAGAACACCCGTCATAAAGACATCTTCCTTAATTCAGTGTGCCCTCATCTTAACTGGATTTCATGTGCAAGACACTGTATCTAAATAAGAGCATAGTCACAAGTCCCAGGTGAACATCAATTCTGGGGGAATACTATTCAACCCAGTACATATACTAAGTTGTATAATTATTTAATGTTCAATGATTTCAATGATGCGACCATAAATTAATGAAATAATGGTTAGCCAGTAAAATTCAAAATCCTAACATGCATTATTCATCCAAGTATACACCTTGAGATACAATATAGTCACCACCCTACAAAATACTTGTTGTTAGAGAACAACAAAGTTTTTCTTTATACTTGCCTCAAGAGTTTTCTCAAGAAAATCTGAATTCTTTGGTCAAGTGAATTTTTAACACAAAATTTTATTGCCAAACTTTCTGGCCTACATGATTCAATAGGCACGTTTCCGAATTTCTTTTTGAAGAAACAAAGACATAAATAAATATGTACATGAATAAATATACTTTAAGATCAGTAGCAGTAGTTATTTTAAGATGGGTACTTTTTTAAAAGTTGAAATCAGTTCAACCACAGCAAAATAAGTTCTGATAGAAAGAAAATAAGACTGAGTAACAGGTAGATTCCTAATAGTATTTGATGCACATAAAAACATATTTATTTTCTGCACTCCTCCTAAGAGTCTGAGTTGCAGTATGTTTAAAAGGGAACATTTTCTCTTCCCCCTTCTCCTAAACCTGACCCCCTGTAAAATCTTTAGTAAACAAAATAATGCTACAGATGTTTCAGTTATAAGGTGAATAAGGTCTGAGGTTCTAACCTGGAAACAAAACAAAATACTATAGATCTAATTACAAGCTAGATATCTATGAGCTGCCTAGGATTCTTACCTTACGGTCAATCCCCACACCCAGTTCCTCTGCAGCAAGTCCTACTGACTTTCCAAAGTATTGCTTTAATTTGAGGTTTTATGGCATTCTATTCTGACATCTCTTTGAGCAAGCCACCTCCTTTTTTGGCCTAGACCATTGCCACAAAATCTTAACTTCCCCACTTCCACCCCTGCTCCCAAACCCTACTACACATCTTCACTCAGTAGCAGAAGTGATCTTTATTTACTGGATCACAATATTTTGCTCTTTAAATTTCTTTCTTTTTCTATTTTGGCTGTGTTGGGTCTTCGTTGCTGCGCGCGGGCTTTCTCTAGTTGCGGTGAGCGGGGCCTACTCTGTTGCTGTGCGCGGGCTTCTCATTGCGGTGGCTTCTCTTGTTGCGGAGCACGGGCTCTAGGCACGTGGGCTTCAGTAGCTGCAGCACGCGGGCTCAGTAGTTGTGGCTCACGGGCTCTAGAGGGCAGGCTCAGTAGTTGTGGCTCACGGGCTTAGTTGCTCTGCAGCATGTGGGATCCTCCCGGACCAGGGCTCGAACCCGTGTCCCCTGCATTAGCAGGCGGATTCTTAACCACTGCGCCACCAGGGAAGTCCTCGCTTTTTAAAAACTTCTGATGACTTCCTCTCAGACCTCAGATAAAATCCAAACTCCTCATCCTGTGTTCATTTGCTCTACCTAAAACATCATTCTCTTATCCTTTCTGTCAGCCTTTCGTTTGATTTTTCCATGTTCCTTACTAAAAATTGCAATTATCTTTCTGGTTTACTCCCTTTTGTCTGACTCCCCTCCCCAGGACCTTACCTCTCTTAGGCATAAACTCTGTCATCTTCACCCTTGCACCCCAGAGTTTTCTGTGACGTCTGGCACACAGTGGGCATCTGATAAATATGTGTTAAATGAATGAATAAATCTACTCACCATCATAAAAGTAAATGTACAACCACTTATCTCAAAGTAGAAAAGAACTAAGAGCATCCAGAAACGTTTCCCTTCTTACTAGAAAAACAAAGCTGGAAGCTGATGGCAATATCTTTAATTTTCCCAAAATCTATCCAGAGTTCCCTCACAACTCCTTGTCTAACGACTAACATAGACCACAGCCTTCCCTCTCTTCTTTAAACATCAGGAGAACATCATTAATGTTTAATATTTGAACACTGGCCAAGGTTTCTGTTTGTAAGTCTCAGGGGGAAAGAATTTTGATAATTGACTGATTTCCGGCAGGGAAGCACATTCCCAAATCCACATGCACTCATGTCTGTCCCAGTCTCCACTGCCAAGATGCTTATTTATACTGTGTCTGGGGCTTTCCAGTTTAAACAAGTCCTTCTGCCTCATTACTGTGTCCACTTGTATTTGGTGTGCAAATTACTTTCTCATTGATTCCGTGCCACCATGTATTACTTGAGGAGTAGGTCTTGGAGCTCACAGAAGTTCCAAGGTGCCGGTGAGCATTGTCACAGAGAATATTGACTAATTTTTCTTGTTGTGGACTGAAGCTTAAAATAAGATTTTCTTCTCTTTATGATCAGCAGCTGAAAAGCTTCTGTTGTCAGCAAAGCTCAAAATAGCAAAGAAAGTTGGGGAGATTGTTATTGCTTTTCCTTCTCTCACCGCCTTAAAAAATGTTTATTTTGTGTTGCTTAAACAGAGTTCTTTAAGTAAATGTACCTCCTTAGATACCTTTGTAAGAGTCATGGCTGCCAAACCGTAAATTTCATTATTCCAAATAAACTGACTCTTCGTTTCGTCTCTGGTTTAAACCTTTCAAACCATCTGAAAAGGATGAAGTTCATAAGCTGCTATTGAGGACGCCGGTATGGAGTTCGGCTATCAGGAAAGTCGAAAGTTGTTTAAAGTTGAATATTTTGTGGTACGTGCACTTGGGAACTAGGTAATGGTTTGTTTAGAGACAGGAAAGGATGCCACATTTATGTTACAGTATTTTAAAAGACCTCTCTGCATTTATAGGTTTTCCCCATTGTGTCTATCTGGTTCTTGCAAAAACTAAACAGAGCCTTGTTGTTTTTCTCCAAAGTTTTATGCAATAGTAGGAAATGTAAGGTCTGCATAACATTAGAGGAGCATGAGATGAGTAGAGGACTGCCTCACATCCGTGACAGTGATGATAACTGGTATTTATTGAGTGCTTACTTCATGCCAAACCCTGTAGTAAGTGCTTTATATGGATTAGCTAGTTTAACTTTCACTAGAACTCGCTTGGTTCTAGTTACATATGGATACTGTTATTCTCCTTATTTTGCACACGAGGAAATGGGACAGAGGGACATAAGCAACAGTGAGAGTCACACAGATAATAAGAGGCAAGGCCAGGTGGTTCCAGAGCTGTGTGGTGCAGACCGCGGTGAGGAAAGGACTTGGAAATTAAGCTGTTGCATGATCAAGATAGCAAAGTCATTCGTAGAAATACTTCTGAGAAGGCTTTCCAGTCAAATAATGCATTTTAAGAGGTGAGATTCTCTTCAATATTCATAATCAAAAAAACAAGCTTGTGTAATATCAAAACTCGTGTGTATTATTATTTCAACACAAGCGCAAGACTGTTGAATTCAGTTACCGGCTAGACAACTCATGAGCCATGAAGTGTTACTTTGCCTTATGTTTCTCATCTGTAAACTGGGGATAAAATTAGTGCCTACGTCATAGGGTTGTTGTGAAAATTAAGTGACACATACATAGAGTCATAGAAGATAGCATGGCACATCATAAGTTATGTTTTAGTTATATTATTACTCCAAGTTTAAAATTGTAAGACATCCAAAATAAAATACTACATCTATACACACAAATTAGTGTCAATGGCTTTAATTATCAGTTTTTAGAGAGCATAGTGTACATACTTTAAATATCTGATACCAGAGAGACAGTTTAATTAAACATTTTCTTTCCAGCCCATCATTGGGCTGCACTTAACTAGAAACAGACTGAGTCAGAGACACAGCCAGACCCCACTCAAGGGAAAAACGTGTTTTTGAGATGTGATCCCGAATGGAATTAAAGTTCTGTGAGTCAGTGTGTGTGTTCTTTAGGGAATGTATTGCTCAGTGATTAAATGTAGGATTTTTTTTTTCATTATCTTTTTCATCAATTTAGGACAAACCTTTCACATGTAGTTTTGACTCTGTGCAGGTTACTTGTCATTAGGCATGATAAAGCATTTCCCCCAAGGTCTCCAGTGAAAGGAACTGGCAGTTTTCCTAATTACTCTTCCTTTGTTTCATTCTACCTTGCACACTGTACCTCTGCCTTTTTCTCTTTACGCTTTTTTCTTTGCTGTAGTCATGACCTAATTTTTTTTTAACTTTGTTTTTCTGTGGACTCTCCTTTTCAAGGTTCACTCCCTACCTCCCCCACTCCCATATCTGGAAAGACCTCAAAACTAGCCAGCTGGTTGCCTAATCAAATCAGATTCTAGGTTAGCTGAAAGTCTCCAATACTCAGGTAGATGAATGTGTAAATGAACGTTAGGAAGGATGCAAATATCTGACTTTGCAGTTTCTGGCCGCATTCTAGTGTAATTTTAAAGGATCCATTACAAGTCCTATACAAAGTATAAATTCAAAAGAATATGTAGATGTCTCCCCGTAGTTTTCCATGTGAAAATATTTTGTTTGAAATTCAGTATTAAAGAGTATCTGGAGTTCATAAAAAGAAAAATCTTATTCTGTCCTGATGAATGAATTTAAAACCCAATTTTCTTACTGAAGAATAACAGACTGTGATCTTTTGGAAGCAATGTTAAATAGATCCAGTGGTTTTAAAAATGTGTATGTTATGACTAGATTAATTTTCTTGGAATTGAAACATTTAAGCAATGAACCAATATTTAGACATTTTAATCATGTACGGTAGTTAATTTAAAATTTACTTGATGGGCAAATCTCTTGATATTCTTTCATGCCACTTCTGACTTCTTGTAAGCAGACTTACAGCTGTTAGCATTCTATTTTCAGAATGCCCTTATGTCTTAAAAGAAGAATGGGGGGTGGGGGGAATGAAACAAGGTATAATCAAACAAAGAAAAAAACTGAAAACAACTCATTATCTTGAAGACCTTCTATATAAAGATATATATATATATATATATATATATATATATATATATATGTATGTAATATTTTATTCAAATAAAGAAATACAGTAAGGGAATCATTTTTAAGCTCCGGCTTGATACTGCTTAGTTTCATATGTAGAACCAGAGCATAGATATTCAATTCTTTTTATTGCCTGATCTAAATATGCCATTCTCCTATCTGTTTTGACCACAGGTGTACAGCCTGTGGGTGTCGTTACATGATGCCATCACAGAACATGTTTTATCAAGAACGTATTTGGCAACTCTTTTTCACGAGAGCAAAGCGTGATAAATTTAGGGACAAATGGAGAATTTTGCAGGAGACCTTCTGCTTGCTGACTGTGGTTTGGAAAGGCAATATTTAAAAGACCATCCAGGCTGTATTTATGTTTAAGTACACAGCTTAAAGATGGATTGTATTTGCCTTAAAGAGGCATCCTTTCCTTTCAAGGACTGTCTGAGTGAAATTTTCTTCAGCACATGTCTTTCATTACATAAAATTCATCGAGTGCTCCAAGCATTAAGGAGCTAACAGTCAGCGGGAGAAGAGGGAACAGTTAACCTACATGAATTCTTATTATGCAGTAGGACCAGTGGTGTAATAAGGAAGTGAATCAAGGATGAAGGTTACATAATAGAAAGAATGTGGACAATGGAGTCTGATGAACATAGGCTCAAATCCCTACTTAGATACTTCTCATCCATAAAGCATCAATAATAGTAACACCTGCCTCATAGGGTTATTGGTGGAACCAAAGAAATAGTGAGGATTAAGTACCTGGGACATCATAGTCACTCAATGCATAGTAACTATTATCAACTATTTTTTTTTACAGTGGTTTCAAAAAAAACTGTATTAAATAGAATTGAATAGAGCCTCAAAAACTAACTGGAAAAAAATATAAAATACCAATAATTTAACAATATCAACATAGATTAATAATTAAACTGTAACTATTATCACCCATATTATGAGAACATTGGACTGAGTAAACATATTTTTTCCTTTTGATAAAAAAGACTTCTTACTTGTCAAGCAGCATTGGATAATTAGTAAAAAACTGAAGTGTATATATGGTGAATGTGATAAGCAATGCAAGGTTTAAATAATCCATTTTTATTTGCTGAGGTTTAAATAATCCATTGTTCTCTTTATGTTGCCATTACCGCATCTTGTGTGTTCCTTTCTTTGTATCTGTTTTCCTATATGTGGAAATTCCTGAATCTGCTGGTAACTTTCTTGAGCTCATGTTTCTTCAGAGGAAGAAACACATACTATCCATTCATTCTGTGTAAGCACAATTTGTTTCATAGCAGGTACCTAATAACATCTGTATTTGTTACTCTAAAAAGAGCCATTCTAAAAAGAAATGTTGTGAATTTCTTAATCATCAAACCCACATTCTACCACTCATGAAATTTCAAGCCCCTTTGGAACTGTCATTTAAATACACCCAGCACTGGAAAGACCTCAAAGCTAGCCAGCTGGTTGCCTAATCAAATTGCCTTCCCACTTAGGGAAGGTAACAATAAAAGTATTCTTAATTCATAAAATATCTGCACTTTTTAAACATCAGATTTTTAAATTGTGTTTTGAAATTATATCTTTTTTCATCTGTTTTTAAAATTACATCTATCATTAATTTGCATATTAAAATTTGAGATCAATAGTCATAAGAATATATTTTCTCACTGAAGCTAAATTAATATCACACTCAAGACAGAAGCATACTCTTGAAGCTCTGTCTTTAAAATAAAATGAAAAAAATAATTGAATAGACATTAATGGATATCATTTTAAAACACTAAATTTAAAATACAAAACACTATTTATTTTACCATGTTTATGTGGATAGAATGCAAATTTTATAGGTAGGCAAGCCAGATCTTTAAATATGGGGTTTTTAAGTAGAGAATACTGGCATAGCTACTGTAGCAAATACCTGATATAGTATCTTAAATAAGTGAGAAATTTATTTTTTTTCAGATTACAATCTAAGTATGGGGTCAAAAGACACAAGCTTCTTTTATCTTGGTCCTCTGCCATTCTCAACACAGAACTTTCACATCTTACTTCAAAATGGCTGCTCCAACTCCTGCCATCATGTTCACATTCCAGACACATAAAGGGGAAGAAAAAGGCAGGGGAATCCTCCCTTCAAGACTACCATACAGAGTTTGAGTCCTGTTTCATTTCATATGCCAATGCCCAAATGTATTTACATTTCATACCTAGCTGCAAGGGAGTCTAGAAAATGTATCTTTTGTTGAAAAAAAAAAAAAAAAGCTAAAACTCATAGGACTTATTACCAAAAGGACGAAGGAAAAATTGGATATTAGGAGACAGCTAGCAATCCCTGTTACAAGAGTTTAAGTCAAGAGGGATTTTGTATGGGATTTGCATCATTACTCTTATTCTTGCCTTTCAAATTACCCCAAAGCACCATCATGCTAACTTTTCAGGGAAAATACATGTGAACCATGAATCTTATATACTACATGAGTATTGATTATTACTATTTATCTAAAGTGAGTCCAAAAATCCAATATTGAAGACTAAACATATATCAAAATTCTATTGTTGTTTATGAAATAATAGCCTATAATAGCTAACAGTTCATGAGAATTGGTTATTTGCCAGGCACTGTTTTAAGCATAGTAATCTATTAACTCATTTAATTTCACCACATCTCTTTAAGGTAGGTTACTATTTTTATCCCAGCTTTACAGATTTAAAAAAAAATGTTTTTTTGAGGAAAAATGTATTTTCCCTTTGGAATACAAATGCTAAGAAAACTCAGTACTTGCGTTTTCTTGACGTATGAGGTGCTGCATGTGTGAATAAATAAGTGGATGAATGGCAAGCCAAAACCCACATACAGGAACATAAATATTCAAATGATTATATCCCCTTGGAAGGAATCATCTTCTTTAGCAACATTTCTAGTGATCAAAACATTCTTGGCTTTCCAGTTATTAAGCTGTCTAAAAATTTAGTGGCATAATCTTTTGGAAATGTATAATGATGAGGGAGAGAGGGTCCTTAGAGTATGATTCTGATTTCACTTTATGTTTGAAAACAATGAGGTCATTCAGGAAAAGTCTGTTGGAAGATTAAGCCAGCAGAAACCAATTTCAGTCAAAAATGAAGTGTCCTGGGCTTCCCTGGTGGCGCAGCGGTTGAGAGTCCGCCTGCCGATGCAGGGGACACGGGTTCGTGCCCCGGTCCGGAAGGATCCCACATGCCGCGGAGCGGCTGGGCCCGTGAGCCATGGCCACTGAGCCTGCGCGTCCGGAGCCTGTGCTCTGCAATGGGAGAGGCCACAACAGTGAGAGGCCCGCGTACCCCCCCCCAAAAAAAAAAGAAGTGTCCTTATACATTAATGAGAATGTTTCTCTCATTTGGCAGATAAATTGATTATTTCTGTGTAATTCTAATATATTTGGGTTAAAGATGAGACTAAGTGTATATATTTTTAAAGTAAAAATAAAATACGTCCATATAAGTGGTAGCAATACAAGTATTTTCAGAGGCAAAGACATTCTTTGGCGTGTGTGTATACAGTAAAAAGTTTGGTTTCATAGTTCTCTCCTGCAGTTCAAAAATGATAAGGTCAAGAAGAAAGCAAAAACTTAGCATGAATAAACTGAAAGGCCAAATATGTTTAAATGTTTAACATATTCTTTGTTGACTGAGATTTGATCATAAGTCAATCCAATCAGTTTGTATAGCTCTGAAAACAGAGTGGCAAGAGTGAGGCTGGAAACCATGCAGTAGCTTGATCCCAAAGGGCTCTTGTGCTGTGTTAGTGATTTTGCAGTTTATCTTTAAGGGAAGTGATGTGAACTGATTTCTATATGACTAAATTATTCTATAGGATTAAACTACTATATGGAAATTAGATTTGGAGCAGAGGCCTTGAAACTAGAGACCAGGAGACAAGTGTATGCAACAGACAGCAGAATCTAAAGTGAAGCAGAGATACTGGACAGGGAATGAGGATATAGATTTGAAAGATATTAAGGAGATAAAAATGAGTGAGACTTGGACACCACATACATCCATCAGGACCTGAAAAAGGGAGGAGTCAAGAGTGATCCCTAGGTTTTTGCATCTGCCATCATGTAGCCTCATAATAGCTCACTTAGATTGAGTACTTAGGCTATGTCAGCAGTTGGCTGAACTCTTCATATTTGTTACTTTATTTAATGCACAAATAAAAACTACTATTCTGCCCTCTTTATAATTAGGAAAGTGGAATGTAAAGACATTGAGTAATTTCCTAGGTCATAAAGCCAGAGTGTCAGAGAATATTGAACCCATAGCAAAGAGTTGTCCACTTTGCCTTAGAAGAGATAGGGAAGCCAGGCTAGAGAGACCTCACGAAAACAGGACTTTAGAAATACTACTTTGGCAGTCATATGAAAGGTAGTAAATTTCTAGAAATTTCAAATATATGAATTTTTCATTTAAAAATCTGGAACCTTGGAGACAGGGTGGAGTATAGGTGATGTTGAGGCAGGCTGGAATACAGGTCATGTTTTCATTACCCTCTATGTAGCTTCTTAGTTCAGAAATTGTTTGTTATATTCCATTTAAAAATTAGATAACACTCAAAGATAATTGAAGATTTACTAATTAAATTTATTTTTACACGGCTTCATAGTTTGTTTCTTTGCTTGATGTGACTGTTTTCAGATATAGACAAAATTTTATTCCCTGAAATAACAGGGAGGCCTCACCAAGGTAAAAAAAACAAGAGGAATCAGAGTGTACTGTGCCAGTGTTGAATGGCATGAGTCCTGCAGGCCATGCTTGGCATGATTCCTGCAGGCCATGCTTGGCAGGTCATGCCACACCACATTCTTGGTACAAGCTCTTGAGAGTGTTCTCTGTTTTACAGTATGTGGTGGTGTCTTTACAATATCACCTCCGGAGTGGGCTGCTTTTGTCATAATCAAGTAAATTTGATCATGGTGCTGCTATTACTGGAATTTGGATCCAAACACTTTGGTCGATTAAATTATTTCAGTAAGATTTTTCACTTTTATTTCTCCTGTACTTAAGAGCAGCAACAGCCTGCTCAAGAACAGTTGTGTTTTTTTTGCATCATTTGGCACAGAGTATTCGACAAAACCGAAGTGTGTGATTCAGATAGAATGATTACTGAAGAAATTTACTCTAGAATTTTCAGCAATTCCTGCAGTTGAAACCATAGGTCATTCTCATCAAGCATAATACTCTCTTTGCCCCTGGGTATTTTGATTCTCAATGACTTCTATTTCCTCAAGGATGTCTCTGAATCTTTAGCACATTTCAAGAACATTATTACTAATAAATAACATTGAGTTTGATAAAAATCCTTAGATTTCATTTTTCCTACTCGCTTGCTTCTCTTCTTGCTTCATCCTGTTGAGGGCAATTATAGTATAGTGATCTGAGATGTTTTGTAACCTCTTGTTCATTTCTACCATTCTTTGAGAGTGCTCAAACTCATAATTTTAATAATCAAGTTTAAGTCATGAAATCTCATTCATACTGTAGTAAAATTTTAATTCCTATTCGATATTCTTTCTTCAGTTGTTTTCATTTAATTGCAATGTAAGTAAATGCCAGCAAATTGAATCTGTGCTGCTTATTATCTTTATATTCAATAACTCTGATTTCAAATATGTTTAACATGTACATTGTTCTAGTCTCTCCTTGCTACTACTAAATTTAAAAAAATGTTAAAGATTGAGTCTGTGTATGCCACAGAGCCTATGCTTTCTTTTTCTTTTAGGTATGTTTCTGCAAATACCACAACTGTGGTGATTCATTGTTTAGAAGGCACAGTACATATTCCAGTTGTGATTCTGAAGACTAATTTCATTAAAGAATATCTAATATAGACCAATAGTAAAATCACTTACTCATTCAAACATTCCTAGTCCAAATGGATTTTAACTTGTTGGTAGCCCCAGAAAAGGTTGTTCTTGGAAGATTTTAATTTGCATATGTCAGTTGAAGCCAGTGAGAGTTGGGGGTATATCCAGAAGGAAAATGAAAACTAAAAAGGACCCCTGTCCATTTGGGATTTAACAACAGGAAGCCATTAGTGACTGGCAAACACTGTATTGTGAAGATGTTGGGATTGAAGCTGGAATGCAGTGATTTGTAAAGGAGATAAGGAAGTGGAGAGGATAAGTAGAAAGGGCAAGTAGAGGTAATTCATGAGGTAATTCATGTGGTTTGTTTTAATTTGTTTATTTTTCAAGGATGGAAATGCCTTGGGTGTGTTCCTATGCTATTAGAAAGGACCTAGTATTGAAGGAGGGTGTAGATAGTCAAGTGACCACAGAGGCCAAGAAGCAGAGGCCCAGAGCACAGCTTTATGAAGGGGAAAAAAGGGTAAGTTGGAAAAAGTCAGGCCATGCCTGTAGGTTTGAAGTCAGGAATTGTTGGGATACCATCTGTTTTCTCTGTGAATCAGAGGGTCTGTCCTCAGCTGTAAGATAAACAGAAGTAGTGACAGTGGTATATTAGAGGTTAGAGGTGAATAGGTAATATTGGAAATAGCCATTATGAATAAAATAGAAGTGAACTGCCCGGGTTATTTTAGTCAATAAGCTAAATAAATAATTATCTACTTTTTTAAACAATTTAAATTTTTAAAAAGAGATAATTACCCTCAATCCTCCTCACCCCCTGTATACCTCTGACAAAGTATATATTGGAAAGAAAAGCTAAGAAACTATCAAAAAGATGTCCAGGCTTGAATGGCTAAGGGTTTGGACTAGGGTAATGGCAGCAAGAGTAGATAGTAAGGGCCAATTTTTTAAAATTTTGGAAATTAGGAAGAGTTAATGCTCTAGGAGACTATTCAGGCAACCATAGACAAAGAAATGTAATCGCAGCATACCAATAGACTCTGCTGTAAACAGTATTTACCAATAATAATAATTTAATCTCTACTTAATGGTTTTAACTTTTAGATACAACCTACGGATGAAGTATAGAAAATAACTATGGTAAAAATAAAAATATAGCCAGCTGCCTGAGTTTCTCCACCCCTTCCTTTTCTCTTTCTGTCCCTTATAATAGAAAATTATCCTTCTTTTTTTCCCCCCCTTCATAAAGCTGTACTCTGGACCTCTGCTTCTTAGCCTCTTTCACTACAGCAATCTACCAGCGATAAAATATAAGACCAGAAATAGAAGACAGGACAATTTTGAAACACTCTAAAAAGATATAAAATTAAAAAACATAATTTTAATGTTACAAGATGATATATGCCATAAGCATTCAGCAAAAGAAAAATAGAGCTTTAAATCCCTAGAAAAGCTTGATAGAGGGGTTAGGCTTTACCGGGTTACTAAAGTGGAGGAATTTGGACGGGCCAAAGTGACATGCAGACTCGTGGGCAGATTGAAGGTGTGGAACACCAAAGGATAGTGGGAGGGAACTGGTTAATTTCACCGTATTTGAGGATTTCCTCTGTGAAAGACTAGAAATGATAGTACATATTCAAATTAAGGTTAGTTGTCAGAAGGCCACAAATGGCTGATTGGAAAACCTTCATGTTGATGACATTTTAATGGTAGATAAAAGGAAAGAAAAAGTCCCTGCTGGCAAAAATATATTTTTGAAGTTAAAAAAAAAAAATTCTCAATCATTTTTACAGAGATCTTTCATAAGGAGAATTATGACTTGAGAATTAAGGACATTAGATATTTTGAATAAATATAATCTAAGACTTATACAGGAATAAAAGAGACTAAAATTTACTTTTATATTTATCTTATTTTTAGCACATTGGAAGATATCTTTCAATGATGAGCACTAAGCTATTTAGCTTATTATAAACATAGAATGGAACCCTAATTTTTGAAGACACTTGTGAAACCCAAGTAACCCTTTTGTGCAATTGACACAATTTTAGCATTTCTTGATGCTTGTAATATGACTGATGCTTCTCCTAGTTAATCCAGCTTACTTAGGATTTTTAGCCAAAGAATTATTGTTCACTGAAGCAAAAAAAAAAAAAAAAAAGTACTTAGAGTTGTCTACCAAAGATTATTAAAATAAAATAATTCATTTGGAATTATTTAAATCATATACTTAATTCCCTATAATGCAGTAAATCAGGGCCTGTTTGTAGAAAGAATGTTAAATATGTTTCACTTTTACACGGCAAATATATATTTTATTATAGTAAATTATAAACATTTTTCTTTTATGGCTATTTGGGTATCTTCATTTTAAATAACATCATTGAAAATATATGTATAGATATATATAAAATCATGCTAATTAGACTATCCTTATTTATATTAAAATACTTTAAGAAACCAAAGGGTTGCATTGGCTTTAGAGTTCAATGTGATGAATCTCTAAAAAGGTAATTTTACTAACAGATTTTTTCTTCCTGAAAGTGAAATTAGTTGGGGTCATTGATAATTAGTCTAATCTCTATTACAAGTGTCAGTGCCTTACAAGTTTTATCATTTGCTGTTTGCCAAAATTCAGTTTTGAAAGGATGTGTGGCATAAGTAATTCGAGGTTAAAGAATCTCTCCATATTTAGCTAGAGCTCTATGCATTAGTAAACCATACAAATTTCATGACCATATAATATAAGCCATCTGTAGACATGAACTTAATCCCTCTCCTAATTTGGAGAAGTATTTGTAACCATTCATGCCAAAGGAAGCATTGGCCTTTGCACATACACAGGTTTAAAAAAAAGAAATCACCATGACCACTAGAAATAATACTGATCTCCTGCACTACATTTTAAGTATATCAAAGTCAAATCTCATTGTCTGATTGTTCCAAATATACCCTCAAATGGCTTCTCATCTTGTTTATTGTCCTTATCGCAAGGTGCAGGATAATTTGCATTCACATTAATTATAAAACTGTCAGAGGGTATTGATGTTTCACATGATTTCGAATGGCCCTTAATCTTTTTCTCCATTTGGAGAACCTTGATTGACCCTTCACAAGATAGAAATAACTATAACTATATGTAAATATTGTCTATTTTTGCAGCTGGGTTAAGCTATTTCTCTCTCTTTGTACACCACCATCAGTATTGTCCCTTCATTTTCTTCTTATTTTCTACTTCTTTTTCTTTTCCTCCTTTTTCTCCTCCTCTCCATCCTCCTCCTTTTCCTGTTCCCACCCCTTGCAAACAAACTCTTTTGCACATATAAACACATAGGGATGTATGGAATTTCTATGAGTTAACAACATTGATTTTTTTCCCCTCTGTCATTTCAGTAGAAGTGAACATTAAAACAAAATGTTACAGAAACCTATTTCAATTTTTTTTTTAAATCTGTAAACCAGCCTTGCACCATCAATCATGATTTTTGTCTACATAACAAAGACCCTTATGTAAAACATCTTCAGTAGCAAACTTTCTTTGAAACTAATCTGCAATATCAAATTAAAGGAATCCCATACAGATGGAGTTATCATATCAAGAAAGAATTTTGATAGGTCTTATTATTCTTATTTCCTTTAAGGTATGAAAGTAATTAATAATAACACCACTAACAACTACCATTTAGTGTATATGTATGTTTATTCGGTATCAAGATCTATTCTAAACACACTACATCATCATCATCAATGCATTTAATCTGCAAAACAGCTCCATGAACAAGGGTTCATTCTATAGTTGAGGAAACTAAAGCACAGTAAAGTGGTAGAGCCAGGGGCTTTTTGTTTGGTTGTTTTTTGGTTTTTTGGGGTTTTTTTCTTGGTTTGTGGTTTTGGTTTTTTCTCTGATACACAGTTAGTATAATTACCTATGGGACTGAAGAGTTTTTATACATTGCTAAAAGTATAGAATAGTATTAGTATAGTACAAAGTATAAGTACATTGCAAAGACCATCCATAACTTTATTCATCTATTTAACATTTTACCTAATTTTCCTTTCTTCTTACAACATCTTGGTTTGTATTTCCAAGAATAGGACTATTCTCTTATGTAACCACAGGAGAGTTCTCAACCTTAGTAAACTTAACATGAATACAACCACTTTTATGGAATCCATATTTCAATCTTTTCAACTGACCCAATAGTGTCCTCTATAGTATTTTTTACCAACAGTACAGGATCCAGTCCTGGACCAGGTATTGCATTAAGTTATCATGTCTCCTTAGTCTCTTTGAATGTCTTTGCCTTTTATGACACTGATATTTTGGAGGAATATAATGAGGCTGAGGTCTTTTGTACAAACAAGTGATTAATTGAGAGGCTGGTGGTGACTGAGCATATAGAATTCACCCTGCAAGATCAAATAGTTAATCATGATAATGGCAGCTTAGATTAAACTACTGGTAGTGGAGATAGAAGTGGATGAATTTGAGTGTAATGAAATTGACAAGATTCGGTGATGAATTAAACTTGGGAGCTGACCTGGAGGTCAGGATCAGGATGACTCCTAAGGTCCAGGTTTGCATCTCTGACTCAATGATTTCATTCACTGAGCCAGCCAAAGAAGGTAGAGGACCGGGCTATGGGAGAGAAGGTCAAAAGTGCAGTTGGAACATAGTCTCTTCTTAGATGTTTGGATAGTGATTCTGCATTATATTAATTTATATACAGATCCAAAGCTCAAAAAGGAGGGTTGAGGTAGAAAAATAATTCTGGGAGTCACCTGCCTATAGGTGATGGTAGAAAAGTTTAACATGGAAGAAATTGCCTACGAATACCCTAGAGAGAACAAAGGAAGGAAAGTCCACCCATGACATAGTCTTGAATAACTCCCACATTAAGGGGTCTGGTGCAGGGTGATTAGACTGCCAAGGAGCTTGGAGGAAAACAGCAGCAGAATAATAGCAAAACCAGAGAGAAGATGTCACAGGGACTGGAAGAAGAGTGCTTGAAGCAATTAAGAAATATTCACCATTGTTAAAGTGGTCGAGAGGGCAAAGAAGTTAAGTGTTGAAAAACGACCTTTGACTTTGGAATCACTGTGGCTCTGGTAACTTTATTCAGAACTTTCACTGAGGAGTGATGAGTGCAGAAGCCAGACTGGACTGAGTGGTCATGGGAAAATGATAGTGAGGAAAATGAATCCACAGACAAATGTTTTAAATAGTGACTGGGAGACAACAGGATTGGTGGTAGCTGGAGGCATTTGTCAAGTTGAGAGAGGTTTGAGCACTGCTTCTCTTTAAAAAAATTAGCTATTGGAGTAAGTGTAACTGTCATTGGAAAGAATCACACTGAGAAGGTATGTTTGAATGTATAGAAGCATGAAAAGTTAATTGAAAGGATAAGTTCTTTGAGAAGGTGGGGAAGGATCATGATTCAGAGCAGAGGATGTCGGATTGGCCTTAGGTGTAAAAGCAGCCCTTTTGCTGTAACAGGAGGGAAAAAGACAAGGAGAAGTAGAAATGTAGGGGGAGTTGTTTGGAAGAAGAAAGTCAAAAGAATCCCTGTGAAAAATTCACTTTTCATTAGGAGGTAGGAATTGGGGTCATCTATAGAAAGTGAGGAACCAAATGGAAGTGGAAGTTTCCAGGAGCTCAAAGAAGACTTGCATGTTATTCAGAAGAGTGGGATAGGATTTCTCTGTCCAATGGGCAGTGTTCAGGGCCTCTTGAGTTTGGAGATTATACATTTATTTTGAGTGTCTGCCCTGTTGTGGGACATTTCTCAGCATGAGATGGCTATTCCTGAGCAGTCTGGAGAAAGTAGGTAGTTTATGTAAAATTGGGTTTTTGCAAGGCAAGTTTAATAAAGAGACCAACGAATTTGGATGTGCTAATACAATTATTGAAATGAAGGCTCAGGGAATCTATGCTAAATATTAAGAGAAGTGAATGAAAGGTAGCAATGATGGTCTGAATGAGGTAAAAGAGGCTGTGTTCTGTAGGTTTTGATGAGGTTAATATATCGGTTATCTTACAAACTCTAAGAGGTGCTTGTGCTTGAATTTGTGGTTTTAGATGTGCAGCAATCTCAGATGATGCTAAGTACCTTCATGTGACAGTGGGAGATTGTGGCTGAGAGATAGGACAGGAGAAATGATCCCTCAATGGGGAGATCAAGGGTCTGAGAGATCAAGGTTCATGGATGATGAATGCAGCCTGAATGGCGGAGGGTCATCCGTGATTCAAGGAAGTCTGGGAACCACTGACAGAGATTTTAATTATATTTATATAAAGGGAGGCAACAGAGAGGCTGGAGATGGCAGCCAGAAAGAGAAGAAGACCATGATCTATAAGAAGCAGGAGGAAAGTTTTTGATTTGTTTTGTTTTGGTTTGGTTTTAACAAGAGGGCAGGGAAGTAATGGTTTTGGAGGTGGTAAAGGAGAATGTGGAAGAACCAGCCCATGACGTATCTAAAGTATTAGAAAATAAATACAAAGCTCTTGAGAATGCTGCTGGCTTAGTGGTGTCTCCACAGGTGAGCCAAGTTTCAGTTAAGGTGAAGAGGTGGAGAGGAAAGTCCAGGAAGTTGACAGTAAATTGGAATTGCTAAGTCAGGAGTATTGGTTCTAAACATGCAACAAAATATGAAAGTGGGGAGAATCATAGGACTGGTGTGAAGGAGAACTTCTAGGCAATAAAGAAAAACTCAAGCCCAGCAATTGGCAACTTCCTTATAACAAAACTCTGTTGTATGTTATATGTGTCTCTGTGTGTATAGAGGTATGGTTATATGTGCATAGTCGGAGAAACATTTTTCCAGTTTTATTGAGATATAATTGACATACAGCACTGTACAAGTTTAAGGTATACAGCAAAATGATTGGACTGCAAAGATTTTTTTATTACCACCCCCAAATTTCTAAACTTTGTTTCTATTTCCACATTCAAATTCAGCTAAAAAAAAATGCTATAAAAGACAATTTGGCATGTGCTGTTCTTTCTGCCTGGAATGTTCTTTCCTAAGATACAGACCTGGTTCCCTTCCTCACCATCTTTAGGTCTTTGCTCAAATGACACCCTTACCGTGGAGCTTTTTCAGAAAGCTCTTCTTCCCATCCAAGCCTTTCATATCCTCCTTCCTAGCTTCATTTTCTCCTTAGCAGTTTCTCTCCTCTGGCAGATCCTTGATCTACTCGCTTATTTTTGCCTCTCTTCTCACACTAAGATACAAAGTCCTGGAGGGCAGGTTTTCATCCATCTCTTTCATTCACTGCTCTATCACCAGCAGCTAGAGCTGTACCTGAATTATAGTGAGGTTCGAGAAATCATTGCTGAATGAATTAGTTAAATGAAATAATAATAGGCATAGAAATGCAATGGGATCTGAGGACAATTCCAAAAGAGAAGCTACACAAATATTTGGATCAATGAATACATTGTTGGAATAAATGTGGGACCCTCCAGGGTTATAGGGTACAGCACAGATGTGGATGCATAAATTGTGCTGTGAGCTTTTTAAAGTGAGCTCTTTATTTCAAAGTTACCTCCGGATTACAGGATGATTTCAATGTCATTTGAGAACTTAATTCCCTATCAAATAGCCCACAGAATAGTTGCCTTTTGGTTTAATTTTCAAAACCAAATAAAGCAAAGTGCTGTTACCCTGCATGAGGCTGACTTTGCAGCTGAGCGCCTCCGGGCATGTCAAGGCCTGGGCTTAGATTAACTGCCAGTTTAAAATCAAGTTCCACGAACTTCGAAAGCATGGGAATGGCTGAAGAAAGTAAGGCTCTGTTTCACTCCTATAAACTTCTCAGCATTCCTCTCAGAAAATAGTTAAGATTCCACTTGACTGAATGTAAGACATATTTTAGTATTTTTAAAACTTTCTTTTGGTTAAAAAGCTCTGTATTTTCCATCTTTTAGAGTCTTCTTGTGTAAGTTCGACTGACATTAAGTGAAGGGAGAATGTAGTAATTTCAAGATAGAGTAATGCTTGACTACCCATCTTGTGCCCTCGGCATAGACCTGCAAGAAGATCCATCACTAATTTCAAATTTCCTTTTGAACTGGATGGTACTGGATTGTTAACATGTTGTGTAATGACCTACGAATCAATAGGGTGTCTGTCCAAACCTGGGAAGATAAATAAGGATGAGTCCCATGGCATCAGTCATTTGGCCTGCTGATGTTAATGCATATTCGGACTCATTGAAGTCTTTCAGGAGAGGGAATTGGTCCCAGAATAATCCTATTGCTGCCTTTGGGTCTCAAGTATCAGGAGATAGATCAGATTCTTTATATTTGCACATGGAGAGACTGAGAATACAGCTGGACAGTTTCCTTCTGGCTTTTACTGGAATAAGATAGATATTGTTCATCAACAGTGACTACAGGGTTAAAGGAAATGTTTTAAAAAAAAGAAGAGGAAAACCTAGATTTTTCAGAAACAGTTCAGATGTTTCAGAAATACATTTTTCCATGGTTCTGGTAAATGTTCTCTGATCCTCTGATATGCACTGTTCCTTTTGTGTCCCTTGCTCCCAGGTTTCTAAGTGTGTGCTCTCCAAGGGAATTGGATTTAAAGTTTAAGGAAGCTTAGCTTTTGAACAAAATTGAGCAGGAAGGTCAGAAGACACGTATGAAACAGGCAATTTTGTTTCCAAATTTCTCTGTCCCTCTTTCTTTCAGTACCCACAGGAGAACTTAGGCTCAATTTATATCATTTGTAAACAAATATCTCTGAATGGTTTTGTTACTAATTCCTATAATGCTCTGTTGATAGATAATAATTGTGACATACTGGCTATCAGAAGGAAAATCAAGCTAACAGCACTAGCTTCCAAACCTTAGAAAGTCCTATCTGATCTAAAAACACTTCTCATTTTTTTAAACAAAATAATGATTTAGCTTAAATATTTTAAATTACTCACCAGACATTTGCAGTATTTTTATAATACATATTATAGTAATTCCATTCAAATATGGAATATAATCATATTGTATTTAGAAACATAAATCTTAGTGCTCAACAAATTTTTAGAAAATCTGGAAATCTTGTTGGTAATAAACAAATGAGAAAATGTCCTTATGGTCTTTTTCTTTTTTTTAAGGTCTTTTACAATCCACAGATGCTATCAATTTAAGAGACAAAGGCGATAGAAAGAAGAAAATTAAGACCCATAGTAAATTATGCCTAACCCTAAATTTATATGAAAGGCATTTCATGTTATATTAGATTTCTGCAACATTTTATTTTATATGTACTATAATATATAATACCCTTTTCCCAAAGGGGTAAAACGGTCTTGAATTTTCAACCTAGTGAAGAAGGATAATGTTTACTCTTTATGGAGAGTCTACTTTCTGACCAAAAATGTGTTAGTATATACATGAATTAATAGTAATTATTATACTAGTCTTATACTAATCATATAAGATAATTTCACTTTATCATTTTACACATGAAAACACTGAGACTTCAGGGAGTTAATAAATTGGCCAGGTTCACATATTTGATTATAGAAATTGTGTTATTTGAATTTATATCACATGTGCAGTATTTCTGTGGTTTTGCCTGGGAAAACAGAGGTGAAAAGCAATAATAACAACTGGAAAATAAGATGATGATAATTATAGGAAAAAAGAGATCCAAAGAGAAATAGATAAGAAGGCAAGGTACAATACATTCAGTGTAAACTCCAACTCTCTATTTAAGAACTACTTCCCATGATATTGAGTGCCCCAGAATATTTGTAAATATTTTACAGCTTCCCTTTTATAAACAAGATGTTTTTAACATAATAGAACTGAAATGTATGTATAAAATTCTCTGTATTTGAACAGTATTAGTGTACAAACCTAAGAACATTTTCTAACCAGTGTCTGAATCTCAGAGAGATATCATCTTATTTCCACAAAAATAGATAATTAAATTAACCTAATTAGAATAATTGTAAGATCTATTAATGTTTACTTGAATTTTTAATGAGTCCTTCTAGGTTGTCACTTCAGCTTAGAAAATGTTGCTTCAAAAATTACTAAAGAGAAAAAAATTATTTTTTCCTCTCTTCACTCAAACTTTGAGTTAGATATAAACTTTTGCATGATATGTAAAATGGTATGGTGGTAAATTATTTGCCATTATTTGGAATTGAAAAAGCCATTTTTGAGTTTAATTCTATACCTTTTAAAAATTAGATGAATTCACCCAGACACTAAGCTTTGAACTAGGATCCAGAAAACTATGGGAATTTAGGAAAAATAATTGACTAATTTAGAATAGTTAAGCAAGCTATGTGAGTATGTTAAACAGGTGCATTAAATGTGACAGTATGTCCCCTTAGGATGGACTCGTTCTGAGTGAAACTTGAAAATAAAACTGGGTCTGCTTCTCATCAGTGACAATATATCATATAATTTTCTATAAAAATGTATTTTCTACAATTACTGATGCAGGTTCCCTCTTTTTTCTCATCCCAGGAGTACCCACATTCTGGGAATGATTTAAAATGATGATGCAAATAATGTACTTGGAGCCGTAGATTACTTTCTTTTCTTTTTTCTTTTTTTTTTTTTTACTGATTGTCTCCTCCTTGTCTGGAGGACATTACTACTGGTATTTGGGGAATAGAGGCCCCTACAATTCACAGACCATGTCCCTACAGCAAAGAATTATCCAATGCAAAATATGAATACTGTTGAGATTAAGAAATTAAGAGGTACAGACTTCCAGCTACAAAATAAATAAGAGGATGTAATGCACACATAGGGAATATAGCCAGTAATATTGTAACAACTTTGTATGGTGACAAACAGGTAACTGGACTTATTGTGGTGATCATTTCATAATGTGTAAACATATCGAATTATGACGTTGTATACCTGGCACTGATATAATATTGTACATTCATTATAGCTCAGAACATTTTAATAGGTAAATAAATAAAAAGAAATCTTGATCTACAGCATAGAAATTCTGAGGGAACCATTTGAAAATATTTGCCAACTACCTGGTTTGGCCTGAAAAAAATTCACACAAGGAGGCAAAGGAAAATCTACTTTTTGTCATTATTTATTTAGTAAAATACTCATTCTGTTTTTCCTCTAAAGGTGTATCATAGCCTAATCTTACTCCATGACACAAAGTTGGACCCTCATCACACACTGTGTCATTGACTTCATCTCTTTATGTTATATCAGGGAATTCAGGTGATAAATAATTAACAAGCACAATGAATTGGAAATAGAAATGGATAT
Source organism: Mesoplodon mirus (assembly GCF_964341445.2). NCBI lineage: Eukaryota > Metazoa > Chordata > Mammalia > Artiodactyla > Ziphiidae > Mesoplodon > Mesoplodon mirus. The sequence goes on from NC_138982.1 coordinate 114,744,131, forward strand.
TTCAACTGTTTAACTCATTGATTTTTTTTGTTCGTTTATTTATTATACTTTAGAATTTGATCTCATTGTTGAAAACACAACAGAAACTCAAGCTGGGAAACAGACACATAAGCACTAAGAAAATGGAAGAGACAGAGAGGTTCAGAGATAAGGAGATAAGGAAAGAAAGAGAGAGGAGAGAGGAGAATCTAGATCTAGTAGACAAAGTCTGTGGCCATATATTTTTGGAGTATTTTTTTCTTCTTGCTCTGCCTGGCTATTGCTCCTCCATTTGTTTGTTCATAAAATAAATTCCTAACTGAGCACAATGAATAAATATATATAGTAACAAATTGGAATTTTTTCATCAGAATAATTTCAATACAAAATCTTTATTCTATTTTCTCTCATAAGAGAAAAGCATACATCCCTTTTCCCTTCACTTACCACACACCCACATGAAATTGAAATCTTTCACCTATATTCTAGCTGAATAAATGAATACATTTGTTTCATCAATTCTGCTCCTTCTGCATTCGTCTTCACCATACCATAGATATGACTAGATTTTACTAAATACCTTTACAGTTTTAAAGATATGGCTTACATTTGTACTTCATAAATAAGTGGGGAAGGAAATGTTTTGTATTATGACTTTAGGTGATGATCAAAAAAAATTTATCACTGCAGTAAGGGAATAGCTGCTGTTAACGCTGTCTTTTGGCTGCTTTTATGGGACTCCTATAAAAGAATTATTCATGTCAAGATTAAAAGTAGTGTTTCATAGCAATGTGGAAAGTGGCCATCAGACCAGTTAATGTGCAATTCTGGTCATTCCCATCAGAATCAGCAAGAGCATATCATCATGCGATTACTAGAAAAATGAACAGCACTGTTCAATTAATTAAATGATATGCTTGTTCATCTTACAGGTCAAGCAGATAATTGTGCTGAGAATTACTTTGAAATCATGCATGGTTCAACATATCCCTTTTCAATCCCAGGAGAGATTTGCAGGTCACACTGCATATCACATTTCTTGTGGATGAGGGACTAATACTAGCTAATCCTGTTAGCATACACAATGGGATAAGAGATAGCTAAAGATTCACATTTACTGGTACAAGTTAACATGCCCATTAAAGAGGCATTGCATGCTTTCATCTACTTTTTTGGTAGGCCATTATAATATAATAATTATATTAGATTTCACTGGGTATATTTTTCTATGAATGTTTATAATGCCATCAACTTCACTTGATCTTTATGTAACTTTGTATACCCAATAATCAATTGCACAGATAAAACTTAGTACCTTACCCCCCAAAAAACAAGCAATTGAAAAATAAGGGCAGATATTGATTTGTCCCTTAATGCTGAAATTCCTAGGCATCTTTAAATATAGTATATTAAGTAAACATTGAAAAATTTTTTTAGAACTAATTTAAGCGAAATGCAATACCCACATCAGTCAGAAGATATTTAATAGTTTAAATGAATACTTTTTGTTGACCATATAATATGTTTTGTGTCTTTATTACTTTGGAGCATAATTTTTATTTATTAAGTGTTTTCAAAACAGCAGTAAACAAACACACACAAAAAAAGCATCCCTATCTTTATTTTCTATATAGTACAGAAAGTTCTTTTTTTTTTAACGTTTTTCTTGGAGTATAATTGCTTTACAATGGTGTGTTAGTTTCTGCTTTATAGCAAAGTGAATCAGTTATACATATACATATATCCCCATATCTCTTCCCTCTTGCGTCTCCCTCCCTCCCACCCTCCCTATCCCACACTTCTAGCTGGTCACAAAGCACCGAGCTGATCTCCCTGTGCTATGCGGCTGCTTCCCACTAGCTATCTATTTTATATTTGGTAGTGTATATATGTCCATGCCACTCTCTCACTTTGTCCCAGGTTACCCTTCCCCCTCCCCGTGTCCTCAAGTCCATTCTCTAGTAGGTCTGTGTCTTTATTCCCGTCTTGCCCCTAGGTTCTTCATGACCTTTTTTTCTTTTTTTTTTCTTATATTCCATATATATGTGTTAGCATACGGTATTTGTTTTTCTTTTTTTTTTTAACATCTTTATTGGAGTATAATTGCTTTACAATGGTGTGTTAGTTTCTGCTTTATAACAAAGTGAATCAGTTATACATATACATATGTTCCCATATCTCTTCCCTCTTGCATCTCCCTAACTCCCAACCTCCCTATCCCACCCCTCTAGGTGGTCACAAAGCACTGAGCTGATCTCCCGGTGCAATACAGCTGCTTTCCACTAGTGATCTATTTTACATTTGGTAGTGTATATATGTCCATGCCACTCTCTCACTTTGTCCCAGCTTACCCTTCCCCCTCCCCATGTCCTCAAGTCCATTCTCTAGTAGGTCTGCATCTTTATTCCCCTCTTGCTCCTAGGTTTTTCATGACCATTTTTTTTCAGATTCTATATATATGTGTTAGCATATGGCATTTGTTTTTCTCTTTCAGACTTACTTCACTCTGTATGACACTCTATGTCCATCTACCTCACTACAAATAACTCAATTTCGTTTCTTTTTATGGCTGAGTAATATTCCATTGTATATATGTGCCACATCTTCTTTATCCATTCATCTGTCCATGGACACTTAGGTTGCTTCCATGTCCTGGCTATTGTAAATAGAGCTGCAATGAATATTTTGGTACATGACTCGTTTTGAATTGTGGTTTTTTCAGGGTATATGCCCAGTAGTGGGATTGCGGGGTCATATGGTAGTTCTATTTTTAGTATTTTAAGGAACCTCCATACTGTTCTCTATAGTGGCTGTATCAATTTACATTTCCACCAACAGTGCAAGAGGGTTCCCTTTTCTCCACACTCTCCCCAGCATTTATTGTTTTAGATATTTTAATTATGGCCATTCTGACCAGTGTGAGGTGATACCTCATTGTAGTTTTGATTTGCATTTCTCTAATGATTAGTGATGTTGAACATCCTTTCATGTGTTTCTTGGCAAACTGTATATCTTCTTTGGAGAAATGTCTATTTAAGTCTTCTGCCCATTTTTGGATTGGGTTGTTTGTTTTTTGATATTGAGCTGCATGAGCTGCTTGTATATTTTGGAGATTAATCCTTGTCAGTTGCTTCATTTGCAAATACTTTCTCTCATTCTGAGTGTTGTCTTCTCATCGTGTTTATGGTTTCCTTTGCTCTGAAAAAGCTTTTAAATTTCTTTAGGTCCCATTTGTTTAGTTTTGTTTTTATTTCCATTCCTCTAGGAGGTGGGTGAAAAAGGATCTTGTGGAGATTTATGTCATAGATTTTCTGCCTATGTTTTCCTCTAAGAGTTTTATAGTGTCTGGCCTTACATTTAGGTCTTTAATCCATTTTGAGTCTATTTTTGTGTGTGGTCTTAGGGAGTGTTCTAATTTCATTCTTTTACATGTAGCTGTCCAGTTTTCCCAGCACCACTTATTGAAGAGGCTGTCTTTTCTCCATTGTATATTCTTTCCTCCTTTATCAAAGATAAGGTGACCATATGTGTGTGGATTTATCTCTGGGCTTTCTATCCTGTTCCATTGATCTATATTTCTGTTTTTGTTCCACTACCAAAGTGTCTTGATGTCTCTAGCTTTGTAGTATAGTCTGAAGTCTAGGAACCTGATTCCTCCAGCTCCATTTTTCGTTTTCAAGATTGCTTTGGCTATTCGGGGTCTTTTGTGTTTCCATACAAATTGTGAAATTTTTTGTTCTAGTTCTGTGAAAAATGCCATTGGTAATTTGATATGGATTGCATTGAATCTGTAGATTGCTTTGGGTAGTAGAGTCATTTTCACAATGTTGATTCTTCCAATCCAAGAACATGTTATATCTCTCCATCTGTTTGTATCATCTTTAATTTCCTTCATCAGTGTCTCATAGTTTTCTGCATACAGGTCTTTTTTCTCCTTAGGTAGGTTTATTCCTAGGTATTTTATTATTTTTGTTGCAATGGTAAATGGAAGTGTTTTCTTGATTTCACTTTCAGATTTTCCATCATTAGTGTATAGGAATGCAAGAAATTTCTGTGCATTAATTTTGTATCCTGCTACTTTACCAAATTCATTGATTAGCTCTAATACTTTTCTAGTAGCATCTTTAGGATTCTCTATGTATAGTATCATGTCATCTGCAAACACTGACAGCTTTACTTCTTTTCTGATTTGGATTCCTTTTATTTCTTTTTCTTCTCTGATTGCTGTGGCTAAAGCTTCCAAAACTAAGTTGAATAATAGTGGTGAGAGTGGGCAACCTTGTGTTGTTCCTGATCTTAGTGGAAATGGTTTCAGTTTTTCACCATTGAGGATGATGTTGGCTGTGGGTTTGTCATATATGGCCTTTATTATGTTGAGGAAGATCCCTCTATGCCTACCTTCTGGAGGGTTTTTATCATAAATGGGTGTTGAATTTTATCAAAAGCTTTCTCTGCATCTATTGAGATGATCATATGTTTTTTCCCCTTCAATTTGTTAATATAGTGTATCACATTGATTGATTTGCATATATTGAAGGATCCTTGCATTCCTGGGATAAACCCCATTTGATCCTGGTGTATGATCCTTTTAATGTGCTGTTGGATTCTGTTTGCTGGTATTTTGTTGAGGATTTTTGCATCTATGTTCATCAGTGATATTGGCCTGTAGTTTTCTTTTTTTGTGACATCTTTTTCTCGTTTTGGTATCAGGGTGATGATGGCCTCGTAAAATGAGTTTGGGAGTATTCCTCCCTCTGCTATATTTTGGAAGAGTTTGAGAAGGACAAGTGTTAGCTTTTCTCTAAATGTTTGATAGAATTCGCCTGTGGAGCCATCTGGTCCTGAGCTTTTGTTTGTTGGAAGATTTTTAATCACAGTTTCAATTTCAGTGCTTATGATTGGTCTGTTCATATTTTCTATTTCTTCCTGGTTCAGTCTCAGAAGGTTGTGCATTTCTAAGAATTTGTCCATTTCTTTCAGCTTGTCCATTTTATTGGTATATAGTTGCTTGTAGTCATCTCTCATGATCCTTTGTATTTCTGCAGTGTCAGTTGTTTCTTCCCCTTTTTCATTTCTAATTTAATCTTAAGTAAATTCAGTTTTAGAAATGAGTTAATGATCAGAAAGTTGAAGATAAAAAAAAAACTATTGAATATTATTTATTCCAGCAATCTTTGTTTTCAAGTTGGAAAACAGAGGTCCAGAGATGTTAAGCAGTTTTCAGAAGATTACACAGATATTCAGTGGAAGCATGTGGAATGACCCTCAGGTCTTTTAACCTCTAAGTCATTTTCTCTTGAACCACAATTTGGCCCTGATACAAGTTACTTAATAATTATTTCTGATCTGAGTCACAGACTTTCTGTATAGTAGCACAAAAATCGATCATTAAAACCACCAATAAACCAACTGAATAAATGTAGTAGGATACTGGATTATTAGACTAAGAAAAACTAAATGGCCTGGGGAGAAACAACCAAGGCTGCTTCTGTCAAAGAATATTCTCAGAAAACTTGCTGAATAAATATAATTTATGTATTATAGATTGGGCTAGTCTTTATTTGGAATACTTAGACATTATTCTATCTCAAATATCCTATAGAGTTGGATGCTTTTTCATCTATAAATGACTAATATTCCTATACTTACCTTGTTCCAGATAGCTATATGAAATGAACCTCAGCCTTACTACCCCCAGAAATAAATAGTACTGTCTGTGTATATTTGTACTGGTCAATAATAATTTTATTTTAGCAAAATCAAGACAGTAGCATCTCAAGGTGAAGGGAGTCGCTTTGTTTGTTAAAATCGGAAAATAAAAGATTCATTATTATTTAGAAATTCCTTTAACTGTAACACTTAAAATACTAATATAATGTACTTAGTTTTATCCTGATATTCTGGAATAGGGTTGTGAATAATTTATGTACAATCGTGTTAGAACATGGATTTTTTTTCGATAAGGTTAAATTTACTTTTTTTAAAACATCTTTATTGGAGTATAATTGCTTTACAATGGTGTGTTAGTTTCTGCTGTATAACAAAGTGAATCAGCTATACTTATACATATATCCTCATATCCCCTCCCTCTTACATCTCCCTCCCATCCTCCCTATCCCACCCCTCTAGGCAGTCACAAAGCTCGGAGGTGATCTCCTTGTGCTGTGTGGCTGCTTCCCACTAGCTATCTATATTACATTTGGTAGTGTATATATGTCCATGCCACTCTCTGACTTCGTCCCAGCTTACACTTCCCCCTCCCCATGTCCTGAAGTCCATTCTCTATGTCTGCGTCTTTATTCCTGTCCTGCTCCTAGGTTCTTCAGAACCTTTTTTTTTTTTTAGGTTCCATATATATGTGTTAGCATATGGTATTTGTTTTTCTCTTTCTGACTTACTTCACTCTGTATGACAGACTCCAGGTCCATCCACCTCATTACAAATAGCTCAATTTCATTTCTTTTTATGGCTGAGTAATATTCCATTGTATATATGTGCCACATCTTCTTTATCCATTCATCCAATGATGGACACTTAGGTTGCTTCCATGTCCTGGTTATTGTAAATAGAGCTGCAATGAACATTTTGGTAGATGACTCTTTTTGAATTATGGTTTTCTCAGGGTATATGCCCAGTAGTGGGATTGCGGGGTCATATGGTAGTTCTATTTTTAGTTTTTTAAGGGAGCTCTATACTGTTCTCCATCATAGCTGTATCAATTTACATTCCCACCAACAGTGCAGGAGGGTTCCCTTTTCTCCACACCCTCCCCAGCATTTACTGTTTGTAGATATTTTAATGGTGGCCATTCTGACCAGTGTGAGATGATACCTCATTGTAGTTTTGATTTGCATTTCTCTAATGAATAGTGATGTTGAGCATCCTTTCATGTGTTTGTTGACAATCTGTATATCTTCTCTGGAGAAATGTCTATTTAAGTCTTCTGCCCATTTTTGGATTGGGTTTTTGGTTTTTTTTGATATTGAGCTGCATGAGCTGCTTGTATATTTTGGAGATTAATCCTTTGTCAGTTGCTTTGTTTGAAAATATTTTCTCCCATTCTGAGGGTTGTCTTTTCGTCTTGTTTATGGTTTCCTTTGCTGTGCAAAAGCTTTTAAGTTTCATTAGGTCCCATTTGTTTATTTTTGTTTTTATTTCCATTTCTCTAGGAGGTGGGTCAAAAAGTATCTTGCTGTGATTTATGTCATAGAGTGTTCTGCCTATGTTTTCCTCTGAGAGTTTTATAGTTTCTGACCTTACATTTAGGTCTTTAATCCATTTTGAGTTTATTTTTGTATATGGTAGAACATGGATATTTAATCATGTACTATAAATTTATCACATCCCTCTTTGCAATAAAATAGTACTCAGTGTAAGAGAGATGCAATTTGGACTTTGTCCAAAAGAATTTATTTATTTAGTTGATACAAAGAGTTTCAAACACCAATGCCTACAGGGTCCAGACAGTCATGAAATGGCCTGGATACAAGAAAATAGGAAATGGTGGGCTGGTGTATGGAGCATTTACTCCCTAAACCAGTTCTTTTCATATGGGAATTCCAGCCCGTTGTTAACAGGACTTCCAGTTTCTCAAAGGACAATAGTAAACAAGATTTATATTTAAAATTTCTGAATTTGTAAATATTGGATTATATTATTCTCCATGCAGAACAAATAAACATACTTGAGGATTATATGCAACATGCAAAATCCCAGTGTACATTCACAGGATAAAGATTCACAGTATGAAACAAATTGTCTGTATAATAAGATTTCAGTATCTGATGAGCTTTTTTCTGCTTGTGCTATTATCTTTTGTTTATATAATCTTTCAGAAAAGATATTTCCTGCTGTTTCCCATCTGCAGCTTTTGTAACTATCTCATGTATAAGAAGAATTATTCTAGAACATATTTTAAATAATTTTTTTATTATTGCCAGGGCATGCATTTCTACAAATAGAACCATAGGTTATTTACCATTTTTTAGAGCTGATTTTATTTGGAATTCCATCCAATATGATTGTTTAATAAGATATTTATGTGAGATAACTTTTCTTTAAATACATAACTACAAACTACCTAAAATAGTACAAACGTTTATTTTAAACTCTAAATTTTTCAACACAAATAAAATCAAGATCCCCTGCCTTGTCCCCAACCCCTGCCAAAATGCCCATCTTTTTAAATGTACTTTTTATGGTTATATTTTATCCATGTGGCTACTTCTATAGTAATGATCCATGGCTCAGGCAAGAATGTAGAAATGCAGAAACATTCTAAGGGTAAAGCAATGTAATCTACCACCCAAGACGCCAGCACAGAGGAAGCTGATGAAAATAGTGCATGTGCTGGACTAAACAGAGAATAATTAAGAACTCTTTAAGAGTCATGAGTTAAGCAAGTCTACTCTAATAATGTGTTGGAGGAAAAGTTCCTTAGAATGAATTTGTTAAAATGTTGAGTTTGAGGTATGACGGTCAAAGTCTTTGCTGAATTTTTTTCTGAAATTGTAGTTCTGTCACAATAAGACCATATCTGAAACCAAAGTCTAATACTGTGGTTAATTTTAGTTAAATAGGATGTTTAAAAATCAGGTGGAATCTTAAAAAAATACATATGTTATCTTATATCAGCTAAAGAGATCTTGCAGCTGTTCATTTTTTCACTTCATAGCACGTGTCACTGTGACAAATGAAAAATATTTTCATCCACTAGGATTACTGTGTTGCTAAAAAGCAATAAACAAACTGTAACAAGAATTATGTATGGAACTGACAGTTCATCAGACTGTTCAGTGTGGAAATGAAGAAAATTAGAAGACTGGATAAAGTGTTTTCTGCTGACAAATGGTCCACATTACATTAATAATTTATTAGCTAAAATTTGTGATTATTACTAGTTAATGTGGTTAGTATTGACTTATTTTAATAATTTCTCAAAATATACAGGGTGAAACTGTTAGACACAGCTCCCTCTGAAATCATCTTTCCCGTAGCTTTTTCATCTCCAGGGTGGGTTTCTATCAGTCGTCCTCTTTCAGAAAGGGAAATGAGGTTGCTTAAAATGTCCCCGTATTTTTCACCTTAGTCCAACTGAATATAATGGGGCGTTGCTTTTCAATTCTTTCTTCTTTCTAACTATTAATATTAAAGTAGTGAAAAATTGTTTTGAATGCAGGGACCTCTTGAGAAAGGAGTGTTAGTGAGACTTCAAAAAAAGTAGCAGAGTGTTATCACTCAATATAATGAATAAAAAATTCCAGTTAATAGAGTGTATATATTAACAGACTCTATAAAATACTATGCTTCAGAGATAGCCCACAGGGAAGAACAAAGATTCCTAGTCAAATGGATTTGAAAAATCTATGTAACATTCCATAGCATTAGAATCAGTTGTCCTGCAGAAAGGTAATATGTTTAATTTCACTGTAGACATCACTTCTTTAAACAAAACATATAAAAAGTCACCTCAAATTTTTATGGAAATCCAGGAATAAATCACATATGCATAATTCCTATTACTCTAAGTGAATTTTGAGCATAGAATCAGAAATTTTTAAAAACTTAAAAGATAATGTCCTTCTTCCTGGCCTTGAAGCATATCTGTGACCTAAATTGCCCCCAGACAGATATGAATCATTTCCATTCTAGTAATTAGCTTTCTAATTCGCTTTCTAGAATGAGTTGTCTAAGGTTTTAAAACACAAGTTGCTTTAAAATATCTATTTGATGAAAATCTAAAAAAAAAAAAAAAAGCTTGTAATACGGACTCTCATTATCAATGCTTACTTCATTAATAAAAAATCATAAAATTAGCAAACACCTAAGAGAGGATTTATGATCCTCTCTGCCTGATGAGGTGTAGGGAAAGAGAAAAATCAGCAAAAATTTAAGTTACTATTTATTTTCCAAGGACATGTGCCGGTACTAAATATTTTCCCTGAATTTCTAACGATATATTAGTCTGGATTTTATTTTTCCATTAACATCCAAAATAGCACTTTTCTCCTTAAAAAGCATAAGGATTTCATTTCCTTAATGTAATGTTCTTGTATGTTCATATATGGCATAAAGATATAAGAATCATTAATGTCTGCCATTTATGGCATTTAAGTTGCAGAGTTAATGCAAATCAAGCTGTCCAAGAGGGGAAATACTTTAATAAGTGTTGCCAAGACAGGAAGGAAGAATGAGTCCTCTGTACATACAGTGATCATGCACGCATGCTCTCTTTAATTTCTCTGTATGTAAATGGGTGGACTGAGACTGTATGTCTATTATGCAAACAGTCCTTTGTCCTGTCAGCCGACTGAGGGAAGAAACCATAATCCTTGATGTCCTGGAGAATGTTTGCTAGTTCTCAGGGACTGACTGTCATTTAATTTGGATAACTTAGTGTCTGCCTTAGCTCTGTGTATTTACATATAAATTGTTTGTTGGGAGGTGGGGCAGAGAGGAAAGATAAATTACAAACTGCTTCCCCAGATTATTTTATGATGTCTACTTTCATGTGGGGTGTGTCCTCAGCAAATGAGTGGTATAGGGGAAAAATAAAGATGGAGGATATATATTCCCCCACGTGTGGGAAATGAGCATCGGCAGAAAAGAAACTGTTAGCACATGATCTATTTCTACATATAGTGAAAGAGAATTGATTTAATATGGAGACATTGCTATTTGGGCATAAGTGCGTATGACCTGCAGACCTAATACACCCTTGTGCCAAGCAGGACTCATAGATTGCTCATGGTACTGCAGTTTTGCCCTGATTCATTGGCATCCAGTGATTCACTTATAGATTATCACCTGCCTGGGCCAGCATGAGTCAGATGCACATGGATTTTAGGACAGGGAATGTGTATTTGACAAAGCTTTTTTTTTTTTTTTTTCCCGGTACACGGGCCTCTCACTGTTGTGGCCTCTCCCGTTGCGGAGCACAGGCTCCAGACGCGCAGGCTCAGCAGCCATGGCTCACAGGCCCAGCCACTCCTCGGCATGTGGGATCTTCCCGGACGGGGACACGAACCGTGTCCCCTGCATTGGCAGGCGGACTCTCAACCACTGCGCCACCAGGGAAGCTCTGACAAAGCTTTTTATAGACACTGTCATCATTTTCTAAGATATGGGATTTGAGACATAGCAGTTCAGAGATCGTTATGTTGGACGACCAGGAAATGTATACAACATCCTTAAACCAAAGGACTTTTATGGTAGAGGCAGGGGTTCAGGGCAGTTAGGTGAGGGAAGAGACTATTAATCTCAAAGTAAATAGTATACTACAAAACTGCAAAAATAATTACATAGCAATTACTAACAGAAAATGAAGGCAAAATAAAAGCACCAGGATGGACCTTAATGCCTCTTGGCACATATAAACCACCTGCTACATTTTTTTTTCAGAGTTAACATTTGTTGAGCACTTCCTGTGTGTCCGGCATTGTACTGAATACTTAATATGCATTTGCACGATGAATTCTTCCTACAATTTTATAGGGTCAGTAATTTCACTTTTTCCCTTGTCCCCATTAACATAAGAAGGTTCAGTAACTTGATCAAAGTCACACAGTCAAGAAAGAGAGCCAGACCCAGATGAGTGTTCATTCCACATTTTAACCACTATGTTATGTGGCCTAACATTTGGCTCTTTAGTGAAAAACAAGAGGATCCTCCCAAATTGGAAATTCTTATTCCTGCACCTGCCTTTTCTTTATTAATTTCCTTTATTCCTATTGTTGTACACATGTGAGTGAATTGAGGATATTTGAACCAAGAATTTCCTACCACAATAATGACCATTTGCCATTGACCATTTGTTTGACACCCAGCAACTCAAATTAACCCCTGTCACTATATGATAAATAGAGGGTTGCTATTTTTTTTTTATTTCTTACTAAGCTTTTACTGGGCAAAAAAGTTTACAAATATTTCACACTCAGGGAGAGGAGTTGGGATGGAGGAACATTAAGATGATGGTTGCTATAGAAACTGCCATCTAGAAAATTGGAGAGAAAGAGAGAGAGAGCCTGATTTCTCACAGAGAAATGAAACGAATCCCCTCAGTTTCTCAAGACATCAGAAAAATGTAAAGCTTTCTTTGACACAAATGGCATATCTATGCAGCCAACTCATTGACCTAATTTAATATAATTTGACTTATTTAGGACCTATTTATATCATTTCTACCTTCAAAATAATTGGAGACAGCATACAAAATTAAACATAAACAATGAAAACGGTCATTAGAGGTAAAACAACAAAAGAGGAAATTACTTAATTTGACAACTGAATCATGAATTTGACAGTAAACCTGTTAAAGTTTAACCTAAAAATAGAAGATGTGTTAATATTTATATTTTACAACTCAGATACAATTTTAATTTCAAATAAACTAATTCATGAATTTGTTTTCTGATCTGTCATGATATAACTTGGTTTGATGTTGATTTTAGCTTTAACAAACATCTTTAAGTAATCATTTTATTTAGGATTTAAGAAGACTAGGGAAATTACATTGGTGGCCAGACCTCAAGTAAGAAAAGTACCAAAGTCTATACTGAGAGCTGGACCCAGAATGGGCTCATCAGCAAAACCTAGATTTGGATCTGTGTTCTCACACAGAGTAGCTGTATGATCTTGGGGAAGTTATGAAATCACTCCAAACTTCAGCTTATTCACCCACAAAGTGAATTCAATAAGAATATCAGGCTCAGTTTTTTTTAGTGCTGTTGAAAATAAAATGTGAAAATGTGAGTAGAATATTTAGCACATTTCCTCATACATAGTAAGCTCTGAATAAGTAGTAGCTCTTATACTGTTGTTAGTTGGATATGTTAGGGGGAAAACGTCCCTAAGAGACCACAGAAAGGAAGTTGTTGGACAGAAGAAGACATAAAATATAACACAAAATAATATATTATAATACTAAAGTATATACACATATATATTTCTATATATCTGTCCAACATATACATATAATATAATAAAATAAATAAAAATAATAGCCTAGAAGATAGGTGTAAGGTGTAATTAGCTCTGGATCAGTTATACATGGTTCCAGGTAGGAAACTAGCCAAACTTTACATTTGTGTTTTCATGTGTTACAAGTTAAAACTATTTTGTAACATAAAACTGAGTTCAAATTTGTTATGTCTTGGCACACACATTATGAGCTGGTTGTCAATTTCAAGATAGGCTTAGATTTATTAGGTGTAGTTAAATTTAATAAACATGCTTGAACTAGGCCTGTTCAGTTCAGTTTTACTTCCATAAAACATGTTGGTAGTAGTACTTTCCCAGACTGCTTTTTTTCAGCACTGAGTTTCACAACACACATGTACAGTATTTTAAAGACTTAAAGAAGTGCTGAATCATAATGAGGGTGGTTTTTTAAATACTGTGATATATATTGTGAAACTTTAATTTGTTTAGAATGTTTTTCTTTTCAATATCCCACTTACTTCCCAAGTGAATTTGAAGTGAATCACAATAAAATGCTCAGATATAATAGGAGCATTAAACACACACACACACACACACAAAGCGGAGCTCTGAAATAGCGTTAGGGTATACAAAGAAAGGAGGATGTGGAGAATCGCAGCTATGAGAACCAGAAATGTAGGCTAAGGTGGTGTGGCTGTGAGCGTGAAATTAACCTAGGAGTAGCCAATTATAAAAGTAAACTTGGTGAGTGAGTTTCATGATCATCCTTACCAGATAAAGACAAATTTCTCCCTAAGCTCCATGAGGAATAAACGGAGCACCATGATTTCCACGTAAAGGACTCTTGAACACCTGTGGACAGTGTCTTCCTCAATAATGACTTTTTAAAAAATGTAGAATGATTTAAGTATTATTTTTGTGTGTCCTTCAAATTTAATTAGAAATATTTTAATCCCATATGTAGTATTTACTAACACATAACATTTGGCTTTATCAATTTGCTATCACTAATATTATAGATATTATAATTGGGTTTTTATTTTTCTGCATATTCTGATAAACACAGATTTTTACTGAAAACCTTCTGCCTCTGGAGCCACCATCAGTCTCTCTACCACATTTTAGGATATTTTTCATATTCAACAGTTTATTCATGATTCATACACACACACAAAAGAAGTTAATCAGTTTGATTTTGGATTTGCAGAAAAGCATTTTCCAAATTGCCCCTTAACTCCAGCCTGTATTGTCTGATACGTGTTTAAATACATACAGAGTGTTATACTTTTCCGTAAGTGAAAAACATGAATGGGATGCAGTGCAGAGAGGTTAAGGGTTTTGTGCTTTTGATCAGTCAAACAAGAAAAGGAAGCAACTGATACTGATCTAGAACCAAATAGAATAGCTCTGGAGCTTTCTGAAACAGTTCAAAATGCCTTTGGGAAAGTTATTTTTCAAAAGTGTCTTTCCATCTTATTTCCTCACCTGGCACCTCCGCCCCACGGGCATTCCTCCTTCAGAGAGCTGATGCCCAGATTGTGTCTACAAAGGAAACAATGTTTTCCTTCTTAATAGAATCCTAGAGAAAATGTCTCAAGTTCCCCACTCTGCTATTCAAGCTTAGAGTCAGCTTTCCATACACTGTGAATAAGAGATGGATCATGTCCAGAGCTCATCTCTCACAATTCTGAGGAGAAAAAAAGAAAACAAGTTTTGATTCGTCCTTCCCTATATAGAACATATGTTTTAAGTTTTATTTCTTTTAAATATAAAACTAATTTTCATTATAATATAAAAATATAACTATATACTACACAGAAAACCGCATTATTCAAGTCTGAAAATTGATTCTAGTATGCTGAAAAATAACAACCACACAAAATAGCGATATGGCTTTCCTGTATCAGTTGACTCATATACCTCGATTGACTTTCTCATACTTTTCATAAATAACAACAAATTCCCTTTGCACAAAGCAATGCAACAAAATAATAATCTTTAATTATTAGTTTTTAGTATTCCAGCCTCCCATAACAGAATGCATTTTTCATGTATTTTCTATAATTACACATGATATTCAAATTTTCTTTCTTATAAAGATTCTCCAGTAAAATAGAGCTTGATATATTGTGTTCTGTATTGATATTATGTTCATTTTATAGATAAGAAAGAACGTTTTAAATCCAGAGGTAGCTTTTAAAAATCTTTTACATGAAATCACAGTGGCCAAAAATAAAAGTAAAATTAAGATGTTTTATTTAGACCTGTTGCCTTTATCTTCTCATATATTATGTTTACAAACCAATGGGTACATACACAAATATAATTCCTTTCCAATTATATTGCATAAGTCATCTAATATAGCATTTTGAGATAATAAAAAATTGCTGATAGGTAATTCTTGTTTTCCAGACAACAAGCCTTAAAAAAATTCTTAATTTATTCATTCTCATCTAGGATTAGAAGGTAGTACTTTCACTCCTGTCCTTCATGCTAACTTGGTAGGTTATCTGCTGTATATCATTTAACCTCTGAGTTTTCCTTTTGTCATATGTAAAGATGATTGCTCCAATGAGATTACGCCTGTGAAAAACGTGTTTCTTCAACTACACTACCCAGGAAGACTTAAAGACCTATAGATTTAGGGTACCTTAAAAGAACAATACATAAAAGATTATGGCAATTTGAAGCCCATCTCTCCCCACATAACCAGAAAGCAAGCTGACTTTATTATAACTCCCTTGGTTAGAATTCTTTAGTGACGTCCCCTCACCTCTGCACAGCAGAAAATTCTTAGCAAGGTTTGCAAAGTCATTTGTGAGCTGGCTCTGCCTTGATTCTCAAACCTCATCTTTTACGTCTCTCAGCCCCCTCCCTAATCAACACTAAACTCCTCCTACAACCACATGCACACACACACACACACACGTGCGCGTGTGTGCGCGCACACACACACGTTAACTTCCTTACAAAGCCTTGCTTTATGTGTTCCCTTTTGCTTCTGGGCCCTTGTATAGATGCATCTCTTTGCTATCCTTCTCTCCTCCCTCTTTTAGGTCCAGGTGACTGTTCACTTCCATCTACAGGAAACCTTCATACAACGCCTTCCTGTAAGGGAGGGAGTTCCCTCCCTCCAATAAGCCACAGATTTTCATATCTTCAAGCCTTATCCAACCAAATGGAATATGCCTTTTTATTTATCTGGCTCTGCCAAAAAAAACTCTTGCTGGCGGTGCCTGCAGCTTGTTTGCCGTTGTGTCCATATATACATTGGGACACAGTAAGCATTTAATAATTAATTTTTGCAAAAAAAAGAAAAACGGAATCGAGGGAAGCAAGGCAGAAGGACAAAATGGAATCTAGCTGTCAATTAGTCTCAAGCAAGACAAGAAATCAAAATAAAACTTAAGAGTGGAGAGGACAGGTAACCTAGTCTTAAACTATGCCCACAAATGGAAGTTACTACAGAGAAGAAAGCTGAGAGATGGCACAGGCAGTTTTCAGAGGCTTGAAAAACTCTTCTAAGTATCATGAATAATCATGTTCACATTCTAGAATGATTACTTGATTTGAGTTGGAGAGCTTAGATTACTTATCATCAATTATTGTCTGACATTAGGGTAGTTTAATTTTTTATAAATACATTTTTTTTTTTTTTCGGTACGCGGGCCTCTCACTGTTGTGGCCTCTCCCTTTGCGGAGCACAGGCTCCGGACGCGCAGGCTCAGTGACCATGGCTCACAGGCCTAGCAGCTCCACGGCATGTGGGATCCTCCCGGACCGGGGCACAAACCCGTGTCCCCTTGCATCGGCAGGCAGACTCTCAATCACTGCGCCACCAGGGAAGCCCGCAAATACATTTTTTTTGTTGGAGAATTTCTCTTACTGATGGTTCCTAAAAAAATACGTCAGGTTTTTTTTTTTTTCCTCTTGAATAGTTAAGGGAATAGTGGATGACGTATCTAATTAAATTATTTGATGTCTTGTGGTATGTTCAAGTCTCAGTATGCCATAAACACAACAAATTATATCAGATTTCTAATGATTTATACACTAAAAAGTAGTTATGAATAGAAGTCAATGGCTTTTTTTTTTTTTTAAAGCCAGCAATTCACTTTATCTGAGTCTTGATGTAAAAGAAGTTATGGGGATTCTTAGGAAGGCTTAGTCATGAATTTTCTGGTTGCAAGAAGCACAAAACAATTCAACTAGCTCAATTAAATAATGTTTATCAAAAGAGAGAGAGAGAAAGAGAGAGAGAAAGTATTGGCTTTCCGTGTGGCTAACACCAGACTAGACTTTATTCAACTAGAAAAGTAAGCACTCACTCTATCTGACAGATTGGCCTCTCATCGAAATTCCAAATTTTCAGATGAAAGAATCTGAACCATCCAATTTAGGTAATGCACCTTGCATCAGTTTAATCAGTTATGGCCAGAAAGTAGATGAGAATTGCTGATGATGTGATGTTGAAGAATAAATATAATGCTCTCCTTTCTGGTACAGATTATTGTGGAAAAATTTATGGATCAGATGGCCATCATTGGCCTCCTTCAAAAGAGGTTGACAAATAATAAGAAATTCTGTTATATGAGACTGTAAAGCTCTTTTACTAATGATTTTGGGAAAAATTTTTTTTTCCTTTTCAAGTGGTATGTGAAAGACAGCTTATTTCTTCTAATTAAATTAGCTATTTGCTCAGTGTTTCCCCCACTTCCCGCACTCTGGCTCAAGATTCTATACTTACAATAAATTAACATTTTTTCTTGTGGTTCATTTGCTTTAAATGAGATTTAAATGTAATGCAATAGTGTAAAGTTAAAAGTGTCTTCGATTCAATCTTACTGAATATCACCATGCCAATGCAGTTTACATAAATGTACTTGAAACCTTTATATGTTTTTGTAAATTGAGCTCATGAAGGGATGTCAATATAATTGCTTGATTTCTTATGGTTCCAGATTGTAACATATTTTATGAATCAAGTATTCCTTACTACACAGCTAATGGAATTATCTCTAAAATAGTTTTATAACACAGTTAAAATTAAATTATTTCCTCAAAACTAATCCATTTATTTAACCCTCCTGGAGAGACTGATTTTTCTGAGAAAGATCCTGGTAATTTATCTCCATTGTCATTTTGTTTTTTTTTTTTTTTTACTAGAGAATCTAAGTTATTTTAGCTATTTCTTAGTGGCAGTTAAATGTTACAAATTTTTTCCTTTTGATATTGTTTTACTTAGGCCTCTTTCAGTTGCAACTAACAGAAAACAAAAGCTAAATCAGCATAATCCAAAAAGTGTATTTATTAGTTCATATAGCCAGAAATCATTATGTCTGGCTTCAGGTTGGGGCCTGCATTGGACTCAAACTTGTCACAAGGACCCAATCCTTCTTTCCACTTTCTCAAAGAAACTATCATTTCATTTTGGGAGGATGGCAGCTACACCCCATTTTTACATCCACTTCCCTGATAGCACCAAGCAGTGTCCCAGAATTTAGTCTTGTAGATTTCACATGGTCTAAAATAGGTATTTTATTAAACTCTGAATCAATCACTATGCCTTGGAGATTACTGATTTCTTTTGCCTGTAAGCCATAAATTACACTCTTGAGCAAATGGTGCCCTGCCAAATACATTCCCAGAGAATGAAAGAGTTCTAGTTGTTCAAACAAATTTAGGGCTGTAACAAGAAAAAAGGAGAATGGTCTACTACAGTATTGTCTAATGATATAATCATTTAACAATGAAAATTAATATTTATTTAGCCCTGTCTTACTTAGGCCTGATATTAGGCATTTCCCTTACATTGGCAGAAGTCAGACATTATTATCTACATGCTATATAGGTGATGAGATAGCCACGTGGATAAATTGATCATCTAATCCATGATTTGTAGTTTATAAGTGAAATTGCTAGGCTTTGGGTCAGTCTTACCTCCACAATTCCCTAATCAAATCACTTATTCTCATGTCCAAAAAGGAGAGGTTGGTCCTGATGATCTCTCTAACTGGCTTTCCATGTTGACAATCTGATGAATCTATGATTATAAATTAACAGTTGCTCCTACCAAAGAAATGACTGAATTCTGACCATGATTTTCAGCCTTACTGCCAAACTGTAATCTAGGCACTTAGCATCTTTGACCCTAATCTTTGCAGCATGTTTTTACTTAATCATACTGCCTCAAGCTTTTCTCCTCCAACTCATCCTCCCCATGGTTGTGTGATATTGTGCAGTAACAAATGTAATGATATTCTTCTCTTCCTTCTGCTTCTTCCTGTTGATTTTTGGATTAAGTTTAGACTCCTTAGCTTGATATACAAATGCTTTCATCTGAACACAACATGCAATTCAAAACCATATTATTCCCCTTCTCTCTAAATCCTCACTCACATTGAACTTTTTGCTATTTCCCAAACTCCTCGTGTTTTTAAATTTCCCATTCTCCCTGAGTTCTCCTTTTTGGCCAACTCCTTCTGGTCTTTCAAAGGAACAATGAAGAATAATACATTACTGTGCAGTCTTTCCTGATTCCCCCAAGGAAATCTAGTCAAGCCTTCCTGTGTGTACCATCAGCATTTACATGGAGAAGTGTAAAGAGTTTTGGCAAATAGATATGCAGTATAAAACTTCCTTATGTAAAAGAAGCATGTTCTGTGTGTCTTCACTTTGCTCACCCCTAAAGTCAGTGGAAGAGTATGTTCTGATATTTATATCCTATCATGATAAAAGCATCATATGTGGAAGCCAATCAGTTACTGGTGCAAGCATTCAGGTGTTAGTAAATTGATGTCTTCATATTTCAATATTGAGTCTTCAATTTTCATTGGAGCCAAATGTCATCTTGAGAAAATAAATTCATTAAAAAAAACTGATGTTTTAATTTATAGCAAGAACTCTGACAGAATATCAAGAAAATGGCACAATGGCGTCTTATATATCATTCTTCCCTATGATATTTCTAGAATGACAATTGATAACCTAAAGGCTATAGGATGAAAGTAGAATCAGAATAAGACCAATTGGATGTGTGATCTAGCTGGTGAGCATAACAGAACTGGTTAGACTAATGATTCATGTCACTTGGATCGGGGTCAGTGTCAGATTCATAACTTTACCCACAATACATAGAATATAGGGGTCGGAGCAAGTGAACAGTTGATGAAAGGTGTTTCTTTAGTGGGTGGAGTAACTAGACAAAGATGGGAGGAGGTAACGGCAGATTAGAAACTTTTTTAAAAATAAAGGAATGAGGTAAGACTCTGACTTGCAGCTACTAACAAGGACATTGGTTCTTTTATTTCCAAAATACCTGTTCCTCACCAATATACTTTAACACAGATTACAGACTTTATGGCCATGGTGATACAGTGATCTGAAAAATATTAAGGATAAAAAGCCTTTCTAGGGCTTCCCTGGTGGCACAGTGGTTGGGAGTCCGCCGGCCGATGCAGGGAGCGCGGGTTCCTGCCCCGGTCCGGAAGGATCCCACGTGCCGCAGAGCAGCTGGGCCCGTGAGCCATGGCCGCTGAGCCTGCGCGTCCGGAGCCTGTGCTCCACAAGGGGAGAGGCCACAACAGTGAGAGGCCCGCGTACCACAAAAAAAAAAAAAAAAAAAAAAAAAAAATCCTTTCTATACTATGCTGGATTTGGGGAAACATAAAACAGAAGAACTTGAAAGACTGAGAGTATATTGTTCTCACAACAGTGATGTGTAAATTAAGCAAACAGGTAGTGAGAAGCAGCCGTGTAACACAGGGAGATCAGCTCTGTGCTTTGGGTCCCCCTAGAGGGATGGGATAGGGAGGGTGGGAGGGAGACGCAAGAGGGAGGAGATATAGGAATATATGTGCACGTGTAGCTGATTCACTTTGTTATAAAGCAGAAACTAACACACCATTGTAAAGCAATTGTACTCCAATAAAGATGTTTAAAAAATTTTAGAGTAAAAATAAATTAAGCAAGCAGGGCTTTTAGGGAGAGTAGGGCCAGGTTTAGGAATGTTTCACAAAATGTTGGCTCCTGGTAAGATGGTACATGGTCTGTGACAGTCCAAAAGCTGAAGGAAGTGCCTGCTTGTCCGTGATCCATATTCATCTACAATCATCGGACTTGAAGAGAACAATCGAACCACTCCCTAAGAAAATGAAAATTTTAACTGAAATTTATTTCAGCAAGTAAACTCAAAAGTCACCTTCCTTTTAGGCAACAGATTAATAGCAACACATTCACCTGCTGAATCTATTATGGAAAACTTGACTTTTAGGTTACGTCAAAGCCTACTGAGTGTGAAAAACAGAATAATATTTTTCCTCACGAAAATATTATTCTACATTCGCATCAGAATTTTTTCCTATAAAGTTTTGTTCTCTAAATGTTTTTTTATTAGGTAAAAGAAAGAGCACAAAAATAGTGTGCTCATGCTGGATTTCTGGGGGAAATGTAAAATATTAATTATCACATGTTCTCTGAACGTAAAATTTCAAAATGACATCTCTTTTGACTGTCATACTGATTGTGAGTGTGTATATGTGTGCTTACCATTTTACTTCATTTTGAATATGTAAAGAAGGGAATTCATATTGAAAACATTTATGAAAATATTTTAGTTCTTCATTAATCAATTAATGAAAATATTTAATTAATAATGAAATTATTTCATATTCTCTAATATGAGAACCAAACTGTAAAGACAGATATATTTGTATCTAAGTTATTTTGTACTTTAATTAAATGTTCTAGCCAGTAAGTAGCAGCATAATTTGGCACTAACTTGTGTTTTATTTGTTACCAAAAATGACAAAATCATCCTCTCAGCCATCTTTAGGCTAATTGTCTATCTGTCATACTTCCTTTATCACTTTAAATAATAAATTCCCTCTTGTATATATGTTCCAGAGAAGAGTTATCTGCAAACATCAGTCCTTGTATTCTTTTAGCTAATGATTCTATTTGCTGTTTGAAAGCAATTACTGTAGACTAAAGATTCTGTTCAAGGAAGGAGCCCATGGGAGAAGTTAAGAGACAGATGAAAGATTGTGGGAAGACATACTTAGAAAGTCAAAAACCCACAAGGGATTTATAACTAGAATATAAAAGTAATTTCTCCAAGTCAAAAAAAGAGAAAGAAAAAAGGGCAGGAACCACAAGAAAAATATGGGTGAAGTTATAAAAAAAACAATTTGCAATGTAGGAAACCCAAAAGCTAACAAACGTGAAGTATGCTCCAATCCATTGGGAATTAGAGACATGCTAATTAAAACAACAATAACATATCACTTTACACCCATGAGATTAGCAAAATTTAGAAAGCTGGATAATGCCAAGTGTTGGAAGGAGTAGCGGGAAATAGGAAACCTCCTGCACAGAATGTGGAACTATGCAGCCATCCAGAAAAGCAATCTGAGGTAGTTTTAATCCAATTAAGTTCACATACCTACTATATCCCCACAACCCACCACAAAACATAGCCTGGAGAAATTCTCATACAGGCTGTTACAGGACACACATAGGAAAGTTCTTGACAGTGTTATTTTTATTAGCAAGGAGTTGGAGGCAATGCAGGTATCTATCCCTGGGGAATGTGTAAGGAAAGGATGCAGGCTATACACTACTAAGTACCACACAAGACTTAAAGGCAACATACTAGATATTTCTACAGCAATAGGAATAGATCCTTAAGATACAATGCTGAGTAAAAAAGAATAAGAAAAAGCATCTATAGCAAATGTAATTTGTTTTTTTTTTTTTAAAGAGACATGCACACAAATCACAATATTTTATAAGGACACATTAAAATAAAAGGATACCCATCAAAAACGTTTGAAT
This sequence comes from Mesoplodon mirus, assembly GCF_964341445.2. NCBI lineage: Eukaryota > Metazoa > Chordata > Mammalia > Artiodactyla > Ziphiidae > Mesoplodon > Mesoplodon mirus. The sequence goes on from NC_138982.1 coordinate 114,766,883, forward strand.
ATCTGCCTAAGTGAGGGGAGGGACAGGACAGTGTGGAATGGAGAGTGGGAATAGAAAAAAAGAAATGAACAAATAAGCCAAACAAAAGATGGGTTTCACACTACCAATGATATACGGTGCCAGGAACTATAAAGTCTGATTGACCCAGCGCTCTACACCTGTGGTCCCAAAAAACCCCCAAAACAACAACAAAAATTTTGAATTAACATACATTCAGATACAAATATAAGTGAACCACATAGTTTGGGTATCCACCAGTTTCACTGATATTTCAGTCATTTACCCTACTCATTTCTCTTTTTGACTTAAATTGAACTCCTTGAAACAATATGTCTGCTCACATCTAAAACCAAGGTTTCCAGACAAAAACACTGCTAAGCTTCACTTGGGAGCACTAACCCAACTTCAATATCCCTTTCAGTGAGACTTCTCAAATTTCAAGGAATTTGTGACCCTCTTGACTACATAAAGGGCCAGTCTACTGAAGCAGGCCATTTATAATTTTGAGTTATCTGTTTAAACGGAAAGGGAAGTTGTCTTTGATTTCTAATAGAGATAAACTCTTTCCTGGGAATAGTGTTGCTTGTGGTTTTAAAGGCTCAATGATTCAGGGCTGTTGCCTTCTTATGCCAATTCAGGCGCTTTACGTGTCCAGACAAAATCTCTCTCAGCAAATGGCTTTGATATAAAACCACTGATATTTAAATATCAAAATGTAACTCTTTGACCTAGCAATAACCCTCCATGTGGGAGGCTTGGATGAGATTCCCAGACCTGCTCTCTTGTCCTTGGATCTACAGCATCTGGAAATGATACTTGTGGTCATGGTAATACTTCAGTCTGTCAGAGTATATTTTATCCAAATTTTTCAGTGTGCTTTGCAATTTATTAATCCTTGCAACACCTCTAGGAGGTAGGCAGATATTTTTTACCTTGAGGAACTGAGGCAATAGACAGTGGAAATGAGAACTGCACAAAGCCAGGCAGCTGGAGGAGAGGGTGGAAGGAAGTCCTTTGCACTTAGGAGAACAGCCAATCCCATTAAATGGTGAATTCATTTGACAAGACCATTAAACGAGTCTTAAAGGAAATTTTATAGCTTGTGAACAAAGAACAAGGTTTGGAAACCAAAATTAATGAGGGCCTAAGGAACTGAAAAATAAATTGTGACATTTAAAATGTGCTTTTAAATATTCTATTGCGCATTCGAACTTACTGAGTTTAATCAGTGAGTTTGGAAGAAAACACCAAAGATACTAAACTAAAAGCTTGCAGGTATGTGGGCCATGGTAGTATCTGTGTTTGGGAAATATAACTTCTTTGAAAATATGTCTTCTTTTTATAAAATAGAGTGACTTTTTAAAAATTAATTAATTTATTTATTTATGACTGTGTTTGGTCTTCGTTTCTGTGCGAGGGCTTTCTCTAGTTGTGGCAAGTGGAGGCCATGCTTCATCGCGGTGCACGGGCCTCTCACTGTCACGGCCTCTGTTGTTGTGGAGCATGGACTCCAGAGGCGCAGGCTCAGTAGCTGTGGCTCACGGGCCTAGTTGCTCCACGGCATGTGGAATCCTCCCAGACCAGGGCTCGAACCCATGTCCCCTGCATTAGCAGGCAGATTCTCAACCACTGCACCACCAGGGAAGCCCCTAGAGTGACTTTTTGATACTGTTATCTCTTCTTCTTTCTCACTTCTTAGCTGACCTCCATTCCATTTCTCATTCTTCATGTAGATTAATCAAATTTTCCTGATGGCTAATGGTCAGCTTGTCTGTGCTCTCTGATCGCCTGTGGAAACAATGATAGAAAAGTCAAAGAGCGTGTTTTTAAATTTATTGCTAACTTTCTCTGCAATTTCTCAGATCCATTTTAGATTCTATAAGATTCCATTAGACTATTTGTAGGTATATCATTCCAGATCATTCATTTATTCCACATTCTCCATTTATACCACAAGTAAATATTTACCAGACCTACTATATTTCAACCAGTGTTCAGAAACTGGAGATACCAGCAATGAACAAGAAGCAAACCTATTAAAAACTTTTTAGTTATTGGGGACTCAGGCCAAATACACACACACACACACACACACACACACACACACACACACACACATATATATATATATATCTACAATTATAGTAAAGGAGAGTCAATGTGAATAATACAGGATTCTATTAACTTAAGAGGGCTCCTGTTCCTGACTTAAGGAATCATGGATAGTTTTATGGAAGTAGTGGTATCCACACTGAGACCTGAAGGAGTTATCCAAGCAAAAGAAGAGAAATTGAAGGATAAAATATTATTGGCAAGGGGAATAACTGTTGTAAATTCGATAGATATTATATAGCATACTCAACCAGGGTAATGAAAAGGATAGTGATAGTTACTATCCTAATAACAGTAATAATGATACTTAGTATTTATGACTATTCATTAAGTGCTAAGTCCTGTGATTTGTACTTAAAGAGCATTATCTCAAGTTCTCCTCACAACAGCCCTCTGAAGAAGATTATTATACTGATTTCTCAGTTGAGGAAAATGGAGACGAGTTATTAATAATTTTCCCAATGTTGCCATCCAGTAAAGAGGATGATTTGGCATTTAAACTTGGTCTGGGTGACTACAAAGCTCAGAAATGGTTTAAAGCACAAATGTGGAGACACTGCCTGAGCGAATTTTTCACTGCATGACCTTGGACAAATTTCTCAGTCTCTACATGTCTCAGTTTTTCCCATTAGTAAACAGCATTTGTAATAGCACCTGCCTGTAGGATTGTTGTGAGGATTAAATGAGTTAATACATTGAAGGTGCTTAAAATAATATGTGGTACACATAAGCACAATGAAAGTGTTTGCTATTGTTTCTTTTTATTAATCCTTACAAATATATTGCCTCTACTGACAGAACTATAAAAATGCAAAGACAACAATGGCAAATGAAAAGGCCAGGGCCAGTTGAAAGAATTGAATTGCAGTTTTCTTACAAGGACAACAGAAACCCATTGAGGTTTTAGGCAGAAGAGTTAAAAATCAGTTAAGCACTTTTAAATATCATTTTGTATTTAAATGTAAAGCAGTTAGATGATTTTTGCAAGAATCCAATATATCTTAGTCTGCTTAGGCTGCTATAACAAAATACCATAGACTGGATAGCTTAAACTATAGACATTTATTTCTCAAAGTTCGGGAGGCTGGGAAGTCCAAGATCAGGGCACCTGCATGGTTGGGTTCTGGTGAGGAGCCACTTCCTGGCTCACAAATGATACCCAATTTATTGCTGTGTCCTCGCATGACAGAGAGATCAAAAGCTCTGGTGTCGCTTCCTCATTTTACAAGGGCACTAATCCTATCATGGAGGCTTCAACGTTATAACCTCATCTGAACCTAATTACATAATTACCTCTCAAATACCACACTTCCTAATAACATCACATTGGAGTTAAGGCTTCAACATATTAATTGTGAAGGGGACACAAACATTCAATTCGTAACACCAGACTATGATGATAATCACCTGAGCTAGGATGTTAAGAATGGGGACAGAGAGACTAAATAAAGGATAGATTTTGTACGTAGGGGACAGGAATTCATAATTGATTAGATACGGGGAATGAGGCAAAGAAAGGGAAAAATGATGGTGTCTGAAATACATGAGAAAAACTAATTGATTGAGGGAGGATAGTTATTTGTACAATTTTGGGTATGTTTAGCTTGAAATGCCTTCTACATATCTCAAGTGGAACTGTTTACTAGACAACTGGGTAAATCTATCTAGATTTCAAGGAAGTGGTCTGGGTTTAATCTTTACGGCAACACATTGAGAGTAATTAAATCCGTGGGATTGTATGAGATTGTTCAAGGACTGTGTGCCATGAGGGAGGAAAGCTGAGGTGAGAATGCTGAGGACCATCAACATTGACAAGAGAAGAAAAAGGAACTTCAAAGCAGAAGCCAGAGAAGAAAGGAGAAATCCATACAACCACTAATAGAATTATGGACAGAGAATTTTTCAAGAAGAGAGGAGGGATCAGCAGCATCAAATGCTTCTATAAAAACAAATTAGATAAGAATTAAAACATCTGCTAGGGGCTTCCCTGGTGGCGCAGTGGTTGAGAGTCTGCCTGCCGATGCAGGGGCACGGGTTCATGCCCCGGTCCGAGAAGATCCCACATGCCGCCGAGCGGCTGGGCCCGTGAGCCATGGCCACTGAGCCTGCGCGTCCAGAGCCTGTGCTCCGCAATGCAAGAGGCCACAACAGTGAGAGACCCATGACCCGCAAAAAAAAAAAAAAAAAAAAAAAAAAAAATCTGCTAGATTGAGTATCAGGTATGTAGCTGGTAATATTGGGAATGTGATTAAAGTGTAAAAGTGAGACAGAGTTTGACTGCAGATTGCTCAAATTTTATATGATTTTTATGTTCAATTTGACATAAATGTCTTGGGTTTTTTTAAGTTTTTTCCTGAGTTTCCAAAACATACACAAATTCTGTTATTCATCCATTCATTCCCACATTCACTCTTTCCTTTCTCCTGTTTCTCTATCTACTCAGCTCATTCCTGTGTCAGGGCATTTATTTTTGCTGCCCCATCTTCCTGGAGATACGCAAGACAGAGCAAACTCTTAAGCAGTTGTTTTAATGGTTAAGAGAATAATAATGGTGGGTAACATAGGATTTGTGTTTAATTGTGAAGAAGGTACTAAAGAAGGAATGCAAAAGAATTTCTCAAATATATATGTGACTAGATTTCTGCCTCATAGCTGTTATAACAGAGGACAAGTTATAATAACTTTTTTAATAGTACATTCTGATCATCACATTAATATAGTAGATAATATGGCCTTTTCAGGTGCCATATTTTTCTCATTAATATTTTAAAATTTGAGGGAAAACATACATTTTATTAATCAATACATTGCTCTTCTATTTCATATTCATTCGAGTGATATTATAAATAGACTTTTCTCACTGATTTTCATATTTGCATGGAATGCCAAGCTTTTTACATAATGTAATAGAAATACCTTCTTTAATATTAAATCACTTCATTATTGTTAGTATAATATTATTACAATATTAACATTAATATTAATGCTACAAAAATATATGACTGTATGTATATTACTAATACAATTTTTAAATGTTAAAGGTTTTCTAAAATCAAGCTATATTTCCTTTTAATAAACAAGCCTTTAAATTTTTTAACATGTTCCCTCAGAGCACTTGCAAGTTACTCTTCCAAACAAAATGATGACATTCAGTTTCTTTCATTTAAATTCTGTTAGCTATCACAAACTACATACAACAGAGATATGATGACATAATGCAGTTCCATCAAATGTCTTTCCTTATGTTAAACGGGCCTATCGTATCCTATCCTCTGTGGCCATACAAATAGTGTAGGAATCAAACAAATATTCAATGCAAAGTATTTCCTACAGATCCAGAGTCTTCTGTTTTCATTTACAGAAAAGAAAAAAAAGAACAAACCTCCAGTTATCTCGAACCTTTAGCACATGAACCATTTTATGCACCAAAGCATAACATAACAAAAAACAAGTATGTAGAAGTGCTTCATAAAACACAAAGCACCATTTTCATGAGAGCCAAGGATTCACCTTTTGATACCAAAGATCTAAAAAAAATTTTTTTTGAAGTAACTCTTTCAAATGTATTTCCCTCTTTGTTTTACATGTGTAAGAATATGATGAACATAACTGTTTGGTTAATGGACTTTTCATTCTACATTAGATTACTTGCCATTCCCTAGCCAAGCATTGCATATCTACAGCTCCATGCTCTTACACTCTTTCTAGAAAACTTTTGCTCACCCTACCTACTTTAAGTTTCAAGTTGACTGGCACATCTCTGTAACATTGTTCAAGTTATGTGTTAGTATTACAAATAAAGCAATCAGTCTTTCTTCTTTTCTGTCATTTACCCCATTGTCTAGTGCATCTAGACTTCTGTTGAAGGGTTAGGAAATTAAGGTACCAAGAAATGTAGAAGTATTTTTTAATCCCTAAATGGAGTTGTCTAATGTCACTGTTTGTTTTCTGTCAATAGTTAATAAGAACAAAAAGCAAATAAATCTCTTTTCCATAAATGCATTTTACATAATCAAATACGTCAAGAACAGTCCTTTAATTCAAACTATGTCTTGTGAGTTTAAAGGATGCTTCATCTTCCTCAACACAGAAAAAAAAAATTACTAACCATAAGACTTCATTGATTTTAATGATGACATTCTTTTCTATTTCCACTCATTACAACACTTTTCACCCCTTTACTTCACCTGCCTTGACCCTTTACATGATTATTTCTCTGCTTTCCTTCATATAAATGGCTCTGCTTTTTGTCTTCCTACAGTTACAGCATTGACACTCCTTTATTTAAAATCTCTGTCCTTTGATATTTGTGTTCACTCTATACTTCCATTCTATCACATCCCTACAAACAGAATAACCATTTAAATTTAATTTTAAAAGTTCTTAGAGTTGAAAGAAATATCGAAAAATTTGCATCAATCACCTTCACTTTACCACTCCTGGAGAAGATCTTTTTTCTTTTGCCATAAAAAGTTTATGTGAGTTACACAAGTGGCTGAGTTTTGACTAAAATTTTATAACGATAATGACAATAAAGCACTGCAATTGAATCCTCAAGTCACAAAGAAAAATGTATCATTAGATTAAAGTCACATCCTAAAATATGTATCCCATGGAAATATTATTTTAATTAGTTGGGCATTCAGGAAGAAAAGATAAAAATTTTTAAATGGTAATTAGCTTTTAAAAGTATACAACTTTCGATGCAAATACACATCAAAGATTAAACTACTTGGACTGAGATAAATCATGGTGAACACACTGAAGAAGGTGAAGCATATACCTATCTACATGAGAAATAATTTGTAAAATTACACTTTGAGCCAGGTCAGCATTATTAAGATATAGGAGTCAATTTCCCTAGACATTACCGCAGACATACTGGTTAAAAATTACAACTGGTGGGCTTCCCTGGTGGCACACTGGTTGAGAGTCCGCCTGCTGATGCTGGGGACACGGGTTCGTGCCCCGGTCTGGGAAGATCCCACACGCCGCGGAGCGGCTGGGCCCATAAGCCATGGCCGCTGAGCCTGCGCATCTGGAGCCTGTGCTCCACAACAGGAGAGGGCACAGCAGTAAGAGGCCCGCGTACTGCAAAACAACAAAAAAATTACAACTGGTTTTAAGTGGCTATTTCAGTTATTTCTGCCCTTGGAAGTGTCCAAAAAGATTAAAAATAATAGACTACAAATTATCAACATTTAGGGATGTTTACGTATTCTGGCACTTTAAATTTAATCAACAAGGCTAATGGACAACAGCTTGAACTTGTGCCTGGATTTCTTACAAGCCACTCAAGGACTACTTCATTCATTCATTCCCACTCTTCTTGATTATCACAACATCTCTGTGAGAAAGATAAGTATATATTTACTAGTTTATCATATGGGAATATGGAAAGGCAGCACAATTTAAGTATACTAGATAATCACACCCCTGAAAAACAAGACATCAAAATAAGGATATTTAAAAGCATGGCATCATCTAAGTAATTCAAACTCCAAGACAGAAAAGCCCTATCTGAAGCATTGAAATGTGAAAAATAGACTGAAATATTTCCTAGATCTGGATGTCACATATTTGTATATTCAGTATTTTTAAAACAAGAAGAGTTAACCTGGAGAAACTATTAAATCGACATGAATGTTGCCAACGGATGGTCCCAGAGGCACTAGATTTAAAACTATAGAGAGACAAGTTAAAGAGTAAGTTGTTTATTAGTAGCAAATCCCAAACCCTTCTCCTGTAAAGCTGAACATTATTCATTTGTGTTGTGTGTCTTAGAAGACTTCCTATCCCATTTGCTCTTAATAACCTATATAACTAAAGATTGGGTAACTGTTGTGATCGCTTTAAGTAAATCACTAGCAATTCTGGGGAAGAACTCTGTATGACCTCCATGCAGTCAAAATTCTTTATTCCCACTCACTCTTTTGTCTCCATGCTCTTTATTTTATGGTGTGTGTGTGTGTGTGTGTGTGTGTGTGTGTTCGTGTGTGTGTGTGTGTGTGTTGAATTTATCTTTCAGGAATAGCCTTCCTATCACCCCACCCTTCTCTTCCCTTTTCTCCAACTGGAAAAAATCTTTCTCATCTTTCGGGCACTAGCTGGATGCCACCTTTTCTGAAAAAGCTTCATCAGTTCTGTTGGAAAGGTTTAGTCACCTCTCCCACAATGTATGGTTACCTACTGCTTATGCTCATCGCAGGCTGAGCATACTAGTGTTGCTTGCATACATATATAGATTTGTATGCACATGTAGTACAAATGTACTACATACCTATTGTATACAAACATATGTACTGCATATATATGTAGAAATTCTTGCAGGTAGAGGTTATGACTTTTTTATTTTTCAATTCTTAAATCCACTATGCTTTATTCAATGCCTGGCAGTAAGTAGGTGTTCAATAAGCTTTTATTTAATGAATAAATAAATGAACATGCCAGTTAATTAATTAACTAATTAACATGCTTAACATTCTAGAGATTAAAAAAGATTTAATAATCTTCTCTCTGATATTCAGAGTTCATGATAAATAGGAAAAACATAAATTAATAAATAAACTATAATGGAAAATAATTTATGATAAAAGAGATGTTAGCATCTAATTTGCTGTCTAACTTTTCTAAATAAGGCTTTGAGGTTTCTGAAAAACAAAAGAAAAAATTCTAAATGCCATAGAATCAGTCAATCACTCAACAAGTGTTCGTTGACCATAGGAACTACAAGCAGTTTTATGAACTGAATTTCTACTTACATTTTGTGGCCAAAGCAATGGAAACTCTACAAAATTGTCCTTGATTTCAGGCTATTGTTTATTGAAAACAATTTTTATTTTACAAGTCTTTCTTTATTTTTCATAATACAGTAAAATATCCATTAAATATATTTTTTAATGATAACTTTCACAAAGTAAAAAAAGTCTTATGAAAATGAAAGAACAGTGTGACAAGATGTCAATCAGTCATCCCCTGCTCTTGTGTCACTTCCATATTCTAGTTGCTCATTCCTCACAATATCACTCTACAATGTTGGGACAACTCTAACAATAGTAATAGTAAAATGATAATGAAAACAGCTACCAATAACAAACTACTTACTATGTGCCCAGCACTACATTTAGAATTTTATGTACAATGCCCCATTTAGTTCTCTCAACAGGTCTATAAGGTGGGTATCAATGTGATTACCCTTTTAATGATGACATTACTGATAATTCAAGAAGCCAAATAACCTGCCAAAGATCACATTTGGTAGATCTAGGAAGTGAAGCCTAAATCCATCTGACTCATAATCCCTACACTGATCTTCTATATCTGCAGGTAAAATTAACAAAACTGTTTTGGTGTGTTAGCAGAAACCTTCATGGCTACCTTTATCATTGTATCCAGCTAGTCCTCTAGCATAGCACTGCATTGCCCTCTAAGTCAGAATCTTCATAACTGGGTATATCAAACTCACTCACTACTCATAACTCAAGATATTGAACTCACTTATTATTCAGGCAGAACAATTGTCTGCACCAGAAGAAGATGGTACCCTTCGATTTTATTGGGTCATATAATTTGTCCTCATTTACTCAGATGGTAAGCAACCCCCCACATACCTGTAAAGGGTAATGATCTTTTGTTTTCATCATTACAGTATATTAATAAAAGACTAAATGCAGATTCATGAAGACAGAAGGATACAATTAAATGTGAGTGCCATTTGGAATTTCAGATAAGTGCACCTTGTTCAGCAAATGCAACGTTTACATGTCTACACACATGCCAATGTCCAGCACACAAGTACATGAGGAACTTGCCAAATTGAACAACTTTTGAAGGGTGAAAGCCAGAGATTTGAGGACCTTCTAAGATTCCTTGGGTACAAATATATTTTGTGTTGATAGTGGAGGCTATATATTAGGATAAAAAGAAAGTAATATTCCGTGCAGAAATTTGAAACTATCCTATTATGATCTGATCTTCACATAAATTCTACCACTAATTTAAAAAAAAAGACTTTATGCATGACATCTGTGTGTAACCTGACTTCCTACACTGGGAATGTGCTGTCCATTGCAAGTCATTTTGTGAATGTGAGCAACAATATATTGTTTGCTCAGAAACAGGCATTTTAACAACAACAACAACAACTCATTACTGTGAAACACTGATAAACCATAAATAATACAACAGCATTTTGGGGATGGAAGGACCCATGGAAATTATCTTTCCATATTTATTTTGTAGATTAGGAGTCTGAAATCTGGAGAGATTAGGGAACTTGCCCAGTGATACTCGTCTAGGTAAAGTCAGGGCTAGAATTAGAGTAAGATCTTAATGGTCCATAGCTATTCCAACATTCTTTCCTTCAAATTAGTATTGATTTATGAGGAACTTGTAGTTTATAATAAACCTGCTTAGATATCTTAGCAGCTGTGGACACAGTTGACTTCTACCATTCTTTTGAAATTCTCTTTTCCCTTGACTCTTGGCTTGTATGATTCCACATTCTCCTGGTTTTCTTCTTATGTCTCTGGCTGTCTTTTCAATCTCATGGCCAGGTTCTCCTCTCTTGCTAACTGTAGTTTGGAATTCCCCAAAGATCAGTTTTGGGGTGTGTTCTCACTATGTACTTTATTGGGATCAATTTCATATTGATTATCATCACATGTGAGAATGAGGATTGCGATTAAACTCATATTCTAAGATCAGGAGAGGATACTGAACAATTTCTACTTTTTATCATTTTATGAACACATAATCTTTCTCTGAGAGAAAATCAAAGCTATATCCTTGGTATAAAGGGAAGAGTGAATATGTATCTAGGTTTTGTTTGAAGCAGCAAAGGGTAGTAAATGGGAGCATGGAATCTGGATCCAGAGTGCCATGCTTCTAATGCTGGTTTTGCACTTACTAGCTGGTGATTTCTGAGCCTCAGTTTTTCTACGTTTAAAATGAGGATAATAGTAAGTACTTCATAAAGTCATTTTGAGCATTAAAGGAGATAATATAGAGGAAGTGCTTCAAATAGTTATTGGCAAAAAGTGTGCTTTGCGTTTGCTATCATGGTCATCATCACCAAACATATAAGAAAACTCACAAGTTTTTGTATTCAACCCAAACTCCCATCTGAACTTTACACTTCATATGTAGCTGTCTACTTGAGGGATCTATTTTGCTTTTCATAAATAACTCAAACTTAGCATGTCACAAACTCTTGCTATATCTATTGAGCTCTAAACTACTTCCATAAAGCTGAACTCATTAGTCTTCTTATATTTCTATAATGTCACATCCAACCACCACCATGACAAGCCAGGACACTGGTAATCATTCTTAAAACTTTTTCTTCTCACCCCTCACATGAAACCATGTGTATCTTGAATCCATCTATTTTTTCCAACTCTATGACCACCATACTAGTCCAAGCAACATTGCCTCTCACCTGTCCTAAGGTAATATTTTGAACTCTAGGTGAATTCTTGCCTACCTATAATCCATCCTCCACTGAATAGAATGGTCATTTTTTTAAAAAAAATATGGACAACTTGGTTTAAAGCTCTTAGGTGGCATTCTCTCACTCTTAAGTCAAAGATAAAATTATTTACCACGGCCAACATGAACCTGGATGTTCCTTTTTTAACTCATCTTGTCATTCATTATATTCCAGCCCCTGGCTTCTGAGAGTCCCAGCAACATGAGAAGATTTGTCGTACCTACAGGGCTTTTAGACTTGTCATTCCCTCTGCTGTTCTTTCACACCCACTACCTAACACATATCACCCTTAGCCTCCATGATACTTCCTATGAATGGCTCCTGTTAATTCTTTATATCTCAGCTCATACATCGTTTTCTTAGAACAGCTTTCCCTGATGAACCCTTAATCAATCTAAGTTGCCCCATCTTTCTTTTCCTCCTATCACTTATTACAATTATTAACTTTATATTACCTGCATGTTGATTTAACATCAGTCACTTCCTCTAGAATATAGTATCAATGACAGCAGGAACCACACTATTCAACAGCACTTAGTAGTGTTTCTGGCACATAGTATGGACTCAGTTAATATCTGTTAAATAAATGAGCATGATTAGTGATCGATGAAATACTTTTTTAAATGTTCTGATAAGAAATGCAATCCAAAGCCATATAGCAGGGTAAAGGTTACTGATAGAAATGAGACAATAGATTTTGGCCAATGGTGAGGAGATGTTCCTAAGTTTAACTTTTGGACAAATAATTTTTCAAGAGTTAAATCGATTCCAGAAGGAGTGCAATACCAACCTCTTAGCATAAAATAGGGAAAGATGGCAAATGTTAAACAATCACATGTTCTACTGCTATAGATACTGAAACTATTGTTTGATTTCCTTTAATAAAGGAACCTTTCTGCAGAATAAAATGTACTATTGAGACCCCTTTAAAAATAAAGTAGTTATCAACTAGTGAAGCTTTAATCAAATGTAAATTTTTCTCCTGGGTTATATTCAGAGGAACTTTTGCAGCAAGAAATGTCAAAAGTAAGAGAATGGGACATTTCAGAGAATATAATCATTTTATGGTTGAATGTGCAAAAAAAGATCCCCTTTGAATTTTTTTTAGAAAAATTGAAGTACATTAATCAAAGCATAATACCTTTCATCTTCTCCCATTAATCAAATTCCTCCCAGGAGGAAAGCCAATATGAAGCAAGGTTAGAGCAGGGTTATTCTTTTGCACTTTAATTTCCAAAGGAAATTAGTAAATACATATCCTTGTGCTCAGAATTCACTCACACAATATGTGTAGTATATTAATAATTTATATTTAACATTAACATTTTATTATCTGAATCCTTAATGTGGGCTTCACATAGTTAATTACCTACTATAAACCTGTTCTCATAAGTGAAATATAATCTAAATAATACGAAAAGTGTTAGAAGCTTGCAATCTATCTTGTAATAAGTGATCACGTTTCCCGCTTAAGAACCCATTCTGTGTATATTCTAAACTTGAGGTTATATTGCATCTGATTCTGAAATAGTAAGTATTCATGTCTTCCTTACCCCAGGTAATTAATATCTACTCTATCTGATGCTATGTTATACAAGGATCAATCCAATAAATGGTATTACATTTCAGAAAAATTAATATAAAAGTAGAAAAAATGAAAATATGACAAGGCAGACAAATTTTTGAAGAAAACATCAGTAGTTTTCACCAGCTAGGTAAAACAAGATGATTTATTCAGAGAGCCATTGTACACAGAAAGAATTAACTAACATTTAATTAATATTTAGTTGTATTTTTCATTTTTTATTGAGGCATAGTTGAGATATCATTTTAGTTACAGCTATACAACGTAGTGACATATAAATGCCATATAGTATGGCATTTATATACATTGCAAATTGATCAACACAATAAGTCTGATAACTGTCACTGTCCAAACTTATTACAATATTATTGACAATATTCCCTATGCTGTATATTATATCCCCATGACAAATATTTTATAATTGGAAGTTTGTACCTCTTAATCTCCTTTACCTATTTCTCCCAACCCCAATCCTTCTCCCCATTGATGAACATCAGTTTGTTCTCTCTATATGAGACTGTTTCTGTTTTATTTTGATTGTTTCTTTTGTTTTTTAGATTCCACACATACGTGAAACCATATGGTACGGCATTTGTCTTTCTCTGTCTGACTATTTCACTTACCATAATACTATCTAGGTCCATCCATGTTGTTACAAATGGCAGGATTTCATCCTTTTTATGGTTGAGTAATATTCCATTGTATATATGCCACATCTTCTTTATCCATTATCTATTGATGGACACTTAGGGTGCTTCCATATCTTGGCAGCATTGTAAGTAATGCTGCAGTGAACATAGGGGTGCATATATCTTTTTGAATTAATGGTTTTATTTTGTTTGGATAAATACCCAGAATGGAATTGCTAGATCATAGGTAGTTCTATTTTTAATTTTTTGAGAAAACTTCATATTGTTTTCCATAGTGGCTGCACCAATTTACGTTTCCACCAACAAGGTATGAGGGTTCCTTTCTCTCTACATCCTCACCAACACTTTTTTATTTCCTGTCTTTTTGATAATAGCCATTGTAACATGCTTGAGGATATCTCATGTGGTTTTGATTTGCATTTTCCTAATGATTAGTGATGCTGAGCATCTTTTCATGTGTCTATAGGCCATACATATGTATTCCTTTGAAATATTTCTTAGTTGAATCATTTGTTTTATCAGTGTTGAATTTTATGATTTCTTTGTGTGTTTTGAATATTAGTCCCTTATGAGATGTCATTTGCAAATACCTTCTGCCATTTAGTAGGTTACCTTTTCATTTTGTTGATGGTTTCCCTTGCTTTGCAAAAGTGTTTTAGTTTGATGTAGTCCATTTGTTTATTTTTGCTTTTGTTGTCCTTGCCTAAGGAGACGGACCTAAAAAATATTACTAAGACAGATGTTAGAGAGCATACTGCATGTTTTCTTCTAGGTGGTTTATGGTTTCAGGTGTTACATCTAAGTCTTTAATCTATTTCAATTTTTTTTTAATATTGTGTAAGAAAGTGGTCCAACTTGATTCTTCTGCATGTAGCTCTCCAATTTTCCCAGCACCACTGATTAAAGAGACTGGCTTTTCCCTGCAGTGTATTCTTGGCCTTTTGTTATAAGTTAATGGACCTTATAAGTGTGGGTTTATTTGGGGGCTCACTATTCTATTCCATTGATCTCTGTATCTATTTTTGTGCCAGTACCATACAGATTAGATTACTATTACTTTGCAGTATAGTTTGAAATCAGGGAGCACGATACCTCCAGATTTGCTCTTCTTTCTTAAGATTGCTTTTGCTGTTCAGGGTCTTTTTTTTGGTTCCACAGAAATTTTAGAATTATTTGTTTGTTTATGAAAAATGCCATTGGTATTTTGATAGGGTTGCTTTGAATCTATAGATTACTTTGAGTAGAGTGGACATTTTAATGATATTAATTCTTCCAATCCATGAGCAGAGTTATATTTTTCAATTTAGTTTTCTTGTCTTCAGTTTCTTTAATCAATGTCTTATAGTTTTCAGACTATAGGTCTTTTACCTCCTTGGTTAAATTTATTTCTAGGTGTTTTCTACTTTTTGATGTAATTGCAAATGAGAATGTTTTCTTAATTTATTTTTCTGATAGTTCGTTATTAGTGAATAGAAATGTGACAGACTTGTATATTGATTTTGTATCCTGCAACTTCACTAAATTTATTTATGACTTCTAATAGTTTTTGGTGAAGTCTAGCGTTTTCTATATATACTTTACATAGTATCATGTCATTTGCAAATAGTGACAGTTTTACTTCTTCCTTTCAAATTTGGATGTCTTTTATCTTGCTTTCCTGTCTGATTACTGTGGTTTCAACTTGCAATACTATGTTGAATAAAAGTGCCAAGAGTGGACATTTTTGTCTTGTCTCATTTTAGAAGAAATGATTTCAGCTTTTCACCATTGAATGTGACGTTGGCTGTGGGTTTGTCCTGTATGACCTTTATTATGTTGAGGTATGTTCACTATATAACCACCTTGTTGAGAGTCTTTATCATAAATGGATGTTGAATTTTTTTCAAATGCTTTTTCTGCATCAATAGAGATAATCACATGACTTATATTCTTTATTTTCTTAACGTGGTGTATCAAGTTGATTGATTGGTGGCTATTGAACCATTTTGCCTTCCTGGGGTAACTCCCACTTGATCATGGTGTATGATCCTTATAATATATATAGAATTCAGTTTGTTAATATTTTGTTGAGGATTGTTGCATCTATGTTCATCAGGGATATTGACCTGTAATTTTTTTCTTTTTCTTGTAGTGTCTTTATCTGGTCTTAGTATCAGGGCAATATTGATTTCATAGAGCTAATTTGGAAATGTTCCTTCCTTTTCAAATTTTGGAGTAGTTTAAGATGATAAGTATTAGCTATTCTTTAAGTGTTTGGTAAAACTCTCCTTTAAAGCTGTCTAGTCCTGGACTTTTGTTTGTTAGAAGTTTTCTTGTATTACTTGTCAATTTCATTACTAGTGATTGATCTGTTCAAATTTTCTATTTCTTTCTGATTCAATTTCAGAAGATTTTATGTTTCTAGGAATTTATCCATTTCTTCTAGGTTGTTCAATTTGTTGGCATTTAATTGTTCCTAGTAATTTTCTATAATGATTATTTCTGTGGTGTCAATTGTAGCTTCTCTTCTTTCATTTTTGATTGTATTTATTTGGGCCCTTTCTCTTTTTTTTCTTGAAGAGTCTGTCTAAAGTTTAATCAATTTTGTTTATCTTTTCAAAGAATCAGCTCTTGGTTTCAATGATGTTTTCTATGATTTTTTTAGTCTCTTTTTTATTTATTTTCACTCTGATCTTTATTATTTCCTTTCTTCTACTACTTTTGGGGTTTGTTCTTCTTTTTCTAGCTCCTTTAGGTGTAGTTATATAGTTTATTTGAGGTTTTTTTTTTTTTTTTTTTTCCTGAGATAGGCCTGTGTTGTTATAAACTTCCTCTTAGAACTGCTCTTGCTGCATCCCATAGATTTTTGGAATGTCGTGTTTCCATTTTCATTTGTCTCAAGATTTTTTTTAATTTTCTTTTTAATTTCTTTGTTGACTCATTATCTGTTTAGTGACATATGGTTTAGCTTCCACATGTTTGTGGTTTTTGAAGTTTTCTTCTTGTAACTGATTTCTATTTCATACTACTGTAGTCAGAAAATATGCTTGATATGACTTAACCTTCTTACATTTATTTAAACTTGTTTTGTGGCCTAACATGTGATCTATCCTAAAAAGTGTTCTATGTGTTCTTGGAAAGAATGTGTATTCTATTGTTTTCGAGTGGAATGTTTTGTATATATCTATTAAGTCCATTTGATCTGATGTGTCGTTTGAGGCCAACATTTCTTTATTGATTTGCTATCTAGATGATCTATCTATTAATGTAAGTGGGGTGTTATATTCCCCTACTATTATTGGAAAACTGTCAATATCTCCCTTTATATCTGTTAATATTTGCTTTATGTATTTAGATGATCCTATGTTGGGTGCATAGATACTTACAAGCATTATATACTCTTGTTGAATTGATTCCTTTTTCATTATGTAATGCCCTTCTTTGTCTCTTGCTATTCTTTGTTTCAAAGTGTATTTTGTATGATCTAAGTATTGCTACACCTGCTTTCTTTTTTATTCCATTTGCATGGAATACCTGTTCTCATTCTTTGTCAGTCTATGTGTCTTTAAATCTGAAGTGGGTCTCTTATAAGCAAAGTATATGTGGATCTGGATTTTTATCCACTCAGCAACTCTATGTCTTGTTTGGAACATTTAGTTCATTTATATTTAAAGTAATTATTGATAGTTACACACTTGTTTATTTTTTCCATTATTTTCTGGTTATTCTTACAATTCTCTCTTCCTTTCTTCTTCCCTTGTTCTTTCCCCTTGTGATTTGATGACTTTCTTTGATGTTATGTTTGGACTCATTTCTCTTTATTTTTTGTGTATCTGTTATATGTTTTTGGTTTGTGGTTTCCAAGAGTTTCATATATAACAACCTATGTGTATAGCAGTCTATTTTAAGTTAATGGTTACTTACATTTGAGCACATTCCAAAAGCACTACATATTTTACTCCTGCCCATCACATTTTATGTTATTGATATCATATTTTACATCTTTTTATTTTGTGTATTACTTAAGGAATTCTTTTAGATATAGATGATTCTGCTACTTTTTATTTTAACCTCCAAACTAGCTATATAGTTTGTTGATCCATTACTTTTAATATATGTTCACCTTTACCAGTAAGAATATTTTTCTTTCATAACTTTCTTGTGTCTGGTTATGGCCTTTTATTTTCTGTTTAAAGATTTGTTTAACATTTCTTGAAAGGACAGTTTAGTGTTGGTAATCTACCTTAGCTTTTGCTTGTCTGGGAAATTATTTATCTCTTCTTCAATTCTGAATGATAACTTTGCCTGGTAGAGTATTCTTGGTTGTAAGTTTTGTTTTGTTGCATTTTGTTTTCTTCCAGTACTTTGAATGTATTGTGCCAGTCCCTTCTGGCCTGTAAAGTTTCTGCTGTAAAAATCGGTTGATAGCCTTATGAGGATTCCCTTTTATGTAACTAGATATTGTCTTCCTGCTTTTAAGATTATCTCATCTTTAACTTTTGATGTTTTAATTACAACATCTCTCAGTGTGGGTGTCTTTGTGTTCATCTTGTGTGGGACTCTCTGTGCTTCCTGGACTTGGACGTCTGTAATCTTCACCAGGTTAGGGAAGTTTTCAGCCATTATTTCTTCAAAAAGGTGTTCTGTCCCTTTCTCTCTCTTTTCCTTCTGGCGTCCCTATAATTCAAATGTTAATACACTTGATGTTGTCTGTCTAAGAGGTCTCTTAAACTATCCTCATTTTTTAAAATCCTTTTCATTTTTGCTGCTCTGTTTTGATGATTTCTACTACCTTGTCTTCCAGTTCACTGATCCATTCTTCTGCATCCTCTAATCTGCTGTTGAGCAGAAATGAGGATGCTCTAATGCAAATGCTGTCCAGTAGAACTTTCTGTGTTGACAGAAATATTCTATAAGACCCATATGAGCAGAAGCAGAAGCTTACACAACATGCTAATTTTCTTATTCTTCCTCTCCTACTTATATTCATTCCTTTTGAATATTTACATTTTTTAAATTCAAGAAAAGTTGTCATCCTGGACTGGCATGTAGGTGCACCTCTTTTCTTAATTATTTTATGTGTTTAATACATTTATATGTGTCTTATCAATCAAACACCAGTTGAGATATTTAAGTGGCCTTAAAGCATCTCTGTACACATGTATTCCTAACTTTAACAATGTCTGAACTTATAGGGCATATTTAAATTTCTTACTTTCATTTATATGTTCAGTAAATATTTAGTGAGTAAATGACTATGGATTCTGCTGGCTTTAAGGAATACAGTGGAGAAAAAGATAAGATCTCTGCTCTCATAGGGCAATGACTTGAAAATGTTAGCAAAATTATGCTCAGCATCTGAAAACTTTTGGTGTAATAAAAAAAATATATATTAAAAGAAAAAGCAAGTTTAAAAAATGAAAGAAAAAAATTCCATTTTTACAAACAGAAAAATGGTGTGTGATTGTGTGTACACAGAATATATGCCCCAACAGAGTAGAGGTGCACATATGTGCACAGTATACATACATATCTTAAAGATTCCCGGTAAATATATGGAAAGATGTCAACTAAAACTTTTATTTTCTGTTGTATCTTATTCTTCTCTGATGATGTTACTATTATAGTAACAAAATAAAAGGTATCCTGTGGCTGCCCCCACCAATATTTAATGCAACTTGATGCTAATTTTAGCATTTATGCAGTAAATTGAAGAAGCAACAGCCTTTTCTGTCCACATTAAGAAATCAAACATACACCTAAAGATATTTACATACAAAAGTATTGCAAATATAGTTATAAAAACAGTAAAGATATCTCTAAGTGGCTAAACACAATTTCTTAACACCTATTTATGTTCACAGTTTATTCCCCTTCTTCCATCACACCTGGTTCCAAGGAGTGGCAGTTTAGGGCTGACTGGTTTCTATGGCAGTCTGTAAACATTCTGCACTCAGTATTAAAATAGGAAGAATGTACATTTTTTTCCTTCTATCAAAGAAATAGCACATTCATAGAATGTTAACATTTGTAAGACCACTGAGCTCAGAAAGGATCAGTGACTGGTCTGAGATCACACAGGTATAAGGGGCAGAACAAGGATTATAAACAGAGCTCCCTTTTTTTCTCAGCTTTCTTTTTATTCTGTCACTTAAATAGCATGCACTAAATTGAGTTGAATATTGTATATGAGAGCAGCATGAAATAAATGCAGATTTCTTTCTGCAGAGATACTAGAACGAGTTTTAATTATTATTTTCATGGAATTTATCTACACCTGGGCCTGAAACCAGAATTTTCTTTTACAAATTAGATTACATACCATCCAAAGTAAAATGTGTCCCAGAAATCTTGGCAGAGTGAGCTAACCCCGGGGCCATCTGTTTTCTGGATCTCTTTTGGAACCTTTGTTGAAATGAGTTCTGCCAACATTTTTCATTTCAATGGCTCCCCTTCAAATGACTGAATTATTCAGTGTTGGACAAAAATTACTTTCAACACCAGGTTTAAATTTTTACAGTAATTGAGAAAAAATATTCAATTAGAGAGATGATAGTCAGTATCAAATAGTATTTAAGAAATGCTCATGTGAGTGTGATCTATACAGCTCCAGAGAAAACCCAGACAAATTAGGGTAGAGAGAGAAGATATCAAAATCTTGGCATTTGAAGGAAATTTAGAGACTCTCTAGAAAGTCTTATTCAGTATCTCTTCCAGATGGTGATTTGACCTTTTACAAAAAAGCCAGGTCCATTTGGGGAAAGCTCTACTGATCAGAAAGTTCTTCTATATATCACATCATCTTCTCATCTCTGTGAAGCACAACATTATATCTTTTCTTATGAGCACTGGTGTTTGATTGATAGAGGTAAAAAATATACATATATTTAAAGAATGACTAGACACCTTTGGAGCTTTTCTAAGCTGAAGGAAATTCATTGTTCTTAAGGTTGCAGGATGCTGAGGATAATCTCCACCTCTCCACTCACATCAGATGGCCTGATGATTTATATTTTCCCCATTTTATACATATGTCAGAGCCTGGGTTGTAATCCACTTCTACAGTGAAGCTTTTTGAGAGAAACCATAGCTCTCTCTTACTCTCTCTGTCATACGTTTGGTAGAGAAATATCTTTCCATTTATTACCCTTTATTATCATTTTTTATTACCATGCAATATAATGTCCTAATAAGAGACAACATAGGGTAGTTTATTCATAGGGTAGTTCATTTCACACTTGCCCTACTTGGAGTTACAAAGGGTCTCTGCTCATTGTTGCCACTCAGAAACGCAGGGAGGGAGACCTTATCTCAACATATGTTTATGACTATTGCAAAGTGAGAAGGAACATGATGAATCATGTATTATCTCTTAAATCTTCCGCTCATGTTTCATTGAATGCAAGCCAGTCGTCCATATCTGACCTTAAAGAAGGGTGGGATAGTACAGTCCTACCATGTGTCCATAAGGCAGCCAGCAGAATATGTGAAGAGCAAGGTGGGCATTGGGATATAGTGGCAGGGGCTAGGATGAGAGGCTTGTGACCTAATTAGAAGGTTTGTACAGTAGAAATGAAGGACATATTGGTAAGGCTGTGAAGAGGAGGCTTGGCTATATGTATATTCACACACACACATACATATTACAAGAGACACAAGATAAATCAGAGAAAGAAGAACCAGTTTCACTCATGAGATAAGAATAGTTGAGCATCAAACATGTGTAATGAAAAACACATATGCCCACCTATGTGGAAGAGCCAATAAACTCATTTGGGTAGCATTCTCCAGCCCAAAGTTTGTATTAGGACAGAATATAGGACTTGGGCTGCAGAATAATGGTACAAATCTTATCAAATATCTAGGTCACCTTGAATATAGTTCATTCAATCTTTTTAGCCCTGTGTTCCTCATGATTAACATAAAGGATTCTCTATCTTCAGGATTCTCTATCTTAAGTTTATTCTTTACTCTAAGTAATGTTTAATGAAATTTTGGGCTCAAGTGAAAAGTATTTACAACATCTGGTGACAGAATTCAGATGTTTTATATATATATATATATATATATATATATATATATATATACATATATGTTATTTTAAATATTTTACATGTTAGATATAAAATATTTATATACATATAATATATAATATACATAAAAATAAAATGTTTGAATTGATGTTGTATTAATAATAAAACATAAGTCATAATAAGGCATATACATATGTGTCTTATTATGAATTCTAAAACCTGAAATTCATTTTGAGAAGACCCATGTGAGAAAAGGAATGTCAGCTCTCCTCAGATCACAAAATGAAATATTTAGTATGTGGTGTCTCTAGGATAACCAAGCAAAAGTACCAGATACTGCACTATGGCAACCAATTAATTTCAAATTTGCCAGTCATGATTTATGGGCCCATATTGACCCCTGCCATCTGCCATCATTGCTCTCATGGTATTTAAACAAGTATTCTGAAGACAGAAATCTCCGTGTGAGTATTTCTAATCTCCTCGACTATTTTATTCAATTATTATCTAGGAACATGCATACAAAAAATTCAAATGATAAGTAAAGATTCTGATGAGGAAATGTCATTAAAATCAAATGTGGCAAGAATCATCTGAAAATTGAAATGTCATCTCTACATATTAGTGCACTAGGGAGCCACTTGAGAGCGAAAGAGTAAAATAGAATTTTTGTCCTAAGTCTCTCCACTGACTACTGCCTGAAATTCCATAACTAGAATAATTCCTTTGGCTTAATGTACAGCTTCTACAATCCTCTCCTTATAAAGATAAATGGTCTAAAAAATAAATTATTCTCATCAGCATAAAGCCGCAAGACCCCTGGAGAGATAGAGGCAAGAACAAAGTGGAACCCCAGAGATCTTCACTTCTCAGAGTGTTGCCAAGGTCCGGTTAGGTTATTTTTACAGCTTGAATGAAGTACTCCTTAGAACTATTTTATGAGTGCCTGCCCCGGCAGATACTGTGATTTCCATGACACTCTGCAGTAGAAGTCATCATTAGCCATATTCTACAAAGAAAGACACTGAGTTTTGTTGAAGTTGAGTACAAAGCCAGAATACGGTGAAGTGGAAATCAAGCTGAATCTCAAATCTGTGCTCTGTCCATTATGACAAGACAGAGGGAAAGGCACCCTGACTGTTGCTCCAGGCAAATTGGGAGATGCTGTGGGTTATATTGATAATCAGTCTGCTTGTGGAGCTCAAATGCATACCTTGAAGGAGATTGTAGAAGGAAACTCTTAGAAGGAACTTAGATGTTAAGAGCTCCAGCAATTCTCTTCACCTTTCAGGAGTCCTTTCCAGTGCTCCCAGTCTGTCTGGGAACTTTTACAAGAACAGGAAGGAAACTTTTCCTGAAAACAAGAGCTTTAGCGCAAAACCCCTTTCCCGTTAAGTCGGTCCTGCCCCAGCCTGGAGGAAAGACGCAAGCTGACTCAACTACCAGAAGTCCTGGCCCTGACCCTCACCCCACTATCCACACTGGCCAAGAGAAATAGGAGCCTCTTCACCCAGATGTAACCTCTCTCTCTCTCTCTCTCTGAGTAATACCTTCCTGCTTCTCTAAAGCATAAGCAACTGTAGGTTTGGTGACAACTCCCTATAAAATTCTTAGAATATCCTCTAACAGTTCACATAGCAGCTCAGTGGTATCTGCTTCAATGGAAATCTATAGATCGTCTTAAGTGAGAGCAGAGCTCCCTTTCCAAAGCTCAGAAAACCTACATTTCAAGTTACTGTTGATAGGATTATTGTTTTTGGAATAGAGGTCTTATTATGGGGACTAACGTGAGCAAACAGCAGGGCATTAACGATCTGTAAAATATCCTTTCAATAATGAGCAGCTAATCCTTTCTCTTTGGGGGCACTTAAAAGTCATATGTTATTCTGTTCCTTGCATCCTGCCAGTACACTTATTTTTTCCCCTTGACACGACTGGTGATTGTCTAAAACCAGCAAATATTCAAGAGCCAACTCCAGAAGAAAACAAAATAGTTACAGAATTTAAACAATGCATTTTCTATAACTTGAAGCAGAGTAAAACATTAACTGTCATATTATTAATAATTGAATAACAAGTTTGTATTGGCTGGAGCACAAAAAATGCTTGTAGTT